>NW_028238472.1:21528556-26846056 GCF_041429995.1 Eschscholzia californica | reverse complement strand
GTGGAATTAAGATTTTATTTTTATTTTTAATTTTGAAAAAGGATTTAAAAGAAGGGTAGTTAGGACATTAACTTAAAAAAAGGGGGCCATATTTGAATTTACAAAATTTTGGGGGTCATATTTGAAGCTGGTCACAAAGTAGGGGGTCATATAGGAATTAACTCTTATATTTGTCAACAATAAATAACTTTCCTTAATAAGTTAGATACCCCAAAACTACAAACAAAATGGGGCGGAGGGAGTAGGTATTAATTGGAGGCTACCTTGTTTGAATCTCAACCTTCAATGTCACATTTTCTATTTCTCTCTCCTTTCAATTTCATTAATGCAACCTTTATAATTACACATTAACTAAGAAAATCTCTCCCACATCATACTAGGCAGAAACTTCCTGAGAGAGTCAGGAGAAGTAGTTTCCATGAACCACCTCATGATGAAATTCCCAATTCCAGGAACGAATCTCATAGGTTGGGGTGAGCATCGGTAGGTTTTTTTCAGTTTTGGCTCGAGCCATAGCCGAATCAATAAATGACGGTTTGACTAAATCGTCGGCCGAAGTCGAGCCGATCATTCGGGCGGCCGACGTGCTTTGATTCGGTTTGGTTCGGCTCGGTTGAGTTCGATTGATCGGTTTAGCCGAACACAATTTAGAGAAAATTGTAAACGAATATTATTCATTTCATTGCATATGCCGAAAATAAAAATTAAGAACCCATCATACTTTTCCGCCATTACATATGTCGAGAATGAAAATTAAAAATTCATCGTATTTTTCTACCATTACAAAAAAAATAATGTAAGTGTGAATACAAAATTTATAATTTTAAGTTACTAACTAAGAATGGGTTGTGGTAAATAGAATATCAGTGAAGACTTACCTTTAAAACCTTTCAATCAAGTTGAATAGGTGGTTGATGAAGGCGACAACAACAACTAGGAAGGAGGATGGGTAATAGTATGGAAGACTTAGATTAGAGTTTTTTTTAATTTTTTTTTCTTTTTAGTTTAACACTTTCTAACTGTACAAAATTATTATTTCATTTTTCCTTAGAATTCGGTCGGTTCGGTTTAGACGGTTTCTAAAAACTCAAGTCAAGGCCAAACCAGACCGATTTTGGGTTTTTCGGTTTTTCGGCTGAACCGAGTCGAACAGTAATCGGTTCGGCCCAAAAATCGATCGGTGTGGTTCGACTTGGTTTGGTTCGGCCAATTAGTTTGGTTTTTGCTCACCCGTACTCATAGGAACGGTCAAAGGATACCAAAAGGTAGCCAGGGAATGCTACCTCATTTCCGCCCAGGGCTGCTAGGAAGAATCGAGCAACCCGATCACCGTTGGGGGAGACAAAGTGTTCTACGGTGACCCCACAACGGACATGCAGAGCTAAGAAAATCAGGTCATCACTACCCCTAATCTATTTCCTTTCTAAATAAAGCCATTAGGCAAAAGAAGTAGCTCCACTAGCTACATATTTTATCTAATAACATAAAATATTTTAGCAAAAGACGCTATAAAGGGAGGAGTCCTGGTTAAACTCGCTCTAATTGAGCAGGTAGCCCTAATAGCGAAAGCTACGACCAGGGGACCCGAAAGGTAGCCTTGGTAGCAAAAGCAGCGACCGAGGGCTCTAATTTAAAACCAGCCATGCTAGCGAAAGCCACGACCAAGGGACCTAATGAGTCGTCCTAGTTAAACTGAAACTTTACTTGAGTAAAACTGACCCTTCACCAAGGTAGCTCCGGTAGCCACGGTTGCGACCCGAGGCCTCGCAAGGAGAAGTCCTAGTTAAACTTAAAATCTTTACTCGAGTAAAACGTGGTCCCCACTAAGGATCCCAAGGAGAAGTCCTAGTTAAACTACAACCTTGGCGAAGGTGACCGAGGGAATAAGGAGAAGTCCCGGCAAAAACTAGTTGTGCTCAAGCCAACGAAATCAGCCCTAGTAGCGAAAGCAACGACCAGGGGTCTAATGAGAAGTCCTAGCTAAACTTGTTGTGCTCAAGCCAACGAATCAGCCCTAGTAGTGAAAGCAACGACCAGGGGTCTAAGGAGAAGTACTAGCTAAACTAGTTGTGCTCAAGCCAACGAAACCAGTGGTAGCGAAAGCAACGACCAGGGGTCTAAGGAGAAGTCCTAGAAAAACTAGTTGTGCTCAAGCCAACGAAACCAACCCTGGTAGCGAAAGCAACGACCAGGGGTCTAAGGAGAAGTCCTAGCTAAACTATTTGTGTTCAAGCCAACGAAAACATCCCTGGTAGCGGAAGCAACGACCAGGGGTCCAAGGAGAAATTCTCGCTAAACGGTTCAAAATCAGATTAATAAAAGACAACCCTAGGAGCAATAGCCATGATCAGGGGCAAAAGTAGGCTCGGAAATCGTCATGATTTACAGAGCCGCGCTAATTTGGGTTCTATTTTGCAGAAGGAAATAGTAAGATTAGAGCATGATAGATTAAGCCTAACTTTCTTTGAATATTGCAGAAGCGATCATTCGGAGCATGCGTAGTAAGTTTAGGAATGCATTAGTAAGATTAGGGCTTTAGATAAATAACCAATCCACATTTAAGTATTTGCAGATAAAAACAGAGTAAAAAAGAAGAGCATCAAGAAACACCCATCATCAACTATTTACAGGTTAGACGAAGAAGAAGAAGCAGGAGAGGAGGCAGACAAAGAGATTACATCAGAAGGAATTAAATCTATGGTCGACGTCCAATACCCCTCTCTGGGAGAGTTGCTAGGGACAGAAGGGTTCGCCAAACAGAATCGCTTCTAAATTCTCAAAAATGGACAAGCCGATAAACCGAAAGACCCTGATCGGACCTTCGCCTTCAACATTTATGTGATAACGGCGAACGTATAAACTTTCAACAAGAAGCGTCAGGCGAAACTAATCCCAAGGTTATCTCGGGGAAGAAGCCCCTCGATGGACAAACTGGCCATGAAGAAAATGGATGGAATTATCCACCCATTCGAGTCATATTTAAAGGCCTAGGTCAGGGGAAGACGGAACGAAAAGACGGATTGGTCAGGGAAAATGAACCGAACAGTCATTATTGAAGACAAATCATCGCTCTTTCATAAGAGGGCGGTCAATATCAGGAAAACAATAAACAGTAAGGGGAGAGCTCTAACAGGTGATTTTATTCAATTACTTAGCTAAGCTTATATAGAAGAAATTGCAACCAAGATAGATCCAGAAGAGTGTGACCATTCAGATCTATTACGGAAGAAATTGCTCGAAATAAAAGAAAAAAAGTTGACGGTAAGAAAGCATTAAAAGAGCAAAGAAACAAGCCCTCAATGCAATCAGGAGGAAAATCACCTCATTAGAAGCATCACCCACGAGCAGCAGAAGAAGATTTTAACCTGGAGCCAGATCGAGAATGACGCCCGGCCAAACCACCATTTTTGGAGCCGGACCCAAATTGGCATCCTGGGTAACTATCTCTATTATCGGAAAAGTTACCCTTAACTATCTCCATCACCGGAAAAACATCACCTAAGAAAATACGAAATATAAATTCGAACAAAGGTCTCATCTCAGATCCCCGACGAAAACAGAAGACAAAGAGCAAAATTGAAAAGTATTTGCAAAGGGAGGATTTTCTTTCCTCTAACTCTCGATGATAAGGAATTAGAGAACCAAAGCAAGTTATTTATAGTGGAAGAAGATAACCAAGGGACTTCTTGAAAACAAACAAGGGTCATTAAAGACAAAGACCAAACGTATCTCGGGAACACACGAAGGAATGGTGACCAAGGGATACACAAGGCTCGAGATCGATCACGTCTGATAGAATAACAACGGATTTCAAGGTAACGCATTCTATCCCCCAATAACAGGACTACACGCGTCTTCGCGTGAGGGAACGAAGTGCCATGTACAGTAACCCAAACGATCAACGCTGAAAGCGCATAATTAGAGGATCAAATCTATGACGTCACAAAATCACGCATGAAAAAGATTAATTACTTAAGCAGCAGACGAGATGTGTCTTGGGAGAACAAACCATATGTCAAGACAAAACATAGCTGGATGGCTCTAGCAAAAACATCGCTTCATGAGAAAGGATCTCCACTTAGCAGACACCAATCAGCTCAAGAATATCAACAAAGAGACCGAGTGCTATGAAACAACCCAGGTCCAGGTAAGACACAAAGAGTTTCACGAAACAGCTCTGGGACAAGTATTACTCTCGACTTCAGGTCTTCAAATAAAGTAAAAACACACGAGTTACTTCTACTCTTTTGTCTCTTTACTTTCAACTAAGGAGTGGCGGGACTCATGATGATACACAAAATGACCAAACATTGACTAACGTCTGAGGAGTCAAGATCAGACCTGAAGTCTCTTGGATCGACTCGGCTTAAGGCAGCAGGACAGCTAAATACCTGATGGTCCACCACATTTTCCCCTAACTGGGAGGTCGGCCGGAAGAAACCAGCTCTGCACAAAACATCCTTGACATGGACAGATCAGCACTGGGGTCTCAAAAGGAAAAAAAGGGTCTCCACAAGTTTGGCCCATATCTTACGCCCAGAACTGGGGAGATATCAGCGTTGTGCGACCTAAAGACTTAATCCCGAACTTTCTAGAAAGATCTCAGTCGGCCGCACATCTTGAAGTGTTTAAGCCCGATTGAACTCCAAGTATCTAAAGGAGGAAACTTCTCCTTTAGAGTCTATCACTCCGACAAGATATATAAAAAGTATCCTTGAACTTAGGAACTTTCGTTTATCAAAGTTCCGGGATAGACTCGAAGAGAAACCCTAGATAAGCTAAACAGGAAACTTCCCTTACGGTTTGACGGCAACTACCTCACCACCGCCACTAATTACAATCGGCCTAACTTCGCCTATAAAAGGCCCCCCACATCGTCCTTCACAGAACACGATCTCTTCAACCCGAAAAGATCACCCAATACTCAGAGTTCCCATAACTTGCCCCCCAAAAGGATCGATCAATATTCATTCTTTTACTCCAAAGAGCACCCTGACTGTCTTGAGCGTCGGAGCGGTTTTCAAACCCTTTGCAGGTTTTCCCCCCACGGGAACAGGCGAACAGTAAGCAAGGAGCGAGGAATTGGAGCAAGGAGCGAGGAGCTGGACCAGAGAAGCAAAGCGGAGAACCAGGGCTCAAAAGAGGAATCTCTCCTCTCATAGCAGAATATACCATCATAACGGAGGTTGTCATGCATTAACTCTCTTTTTCATGCTGATTTAACGGGAGGCCAATTTTCGACATCAGCAGAAAGTGTTTCAAAAGAATCAATTTTGATTTATTTTGGTATTGAAAAGTGCTTCCACTACTTTGATTTTCATTAATTTTGATTAATTAGATGAGAATCAAGAAATTGGGGTTTTTTAGTAGTTTCTAAAAAATTGGAATTGTCTCAAGAACAAAGAAATTGGATTTTAGAAGTTTTCTTAAAAGATCAAAATTGTGATATTAAGAATTTAAGAGTTTTGGAAATCAAATTTGAACCCTTTTGGAAGTTTCTAAAAGTTGGAATTTGATGCTTGAGATGGAAATAGCGAATATGATTTGCAAAGAAAGAATAAAAAATTGGAAACTATGAGTGTTTTAGAAACTCCTAAAATCTGGCCAGGATGCTTCAGAAGCTTCCTGGCCGGACCACAAGCTTTTAGGGACGCGTTTGGGAGACGCGTCCAACACAGCCGCTTGAGGACGCGTCTGGGAGACGCGTCTAGCACGCGGTATAGGACGCGTCTAGCACGCGTCTATGAGACGCGTCCAAACGCATCCTTAGACACGATCAACAGCTGTCACTAGCAGCTTCTTGGACGCGTCCAGAGAACTCGACCACACGCGTCTGGGAGTCTTGGGGTGTCTCGGTATATTCCGAGACACCCTATCTTGGTCCGGTCTTGCACCAGACGTGTTATGCCCAATCGGGGTTAATGTGAACAATACGAGTGATCCAAGACAAGGAATAGGAACAGTACAGAACAATCAAGAACAAAACAAAGAGATTTGCGTGGTTCGGTTGGTGAGACCTACTCCACGGCGACAACGGCGCGATGATTTCCACTATGATAAGCAAACAAGTTTACACAAGAGATTCGTGAGATTGTGTCTTACTGATATCTCCTTAGGGTTTAGTTTATATAGCCACTAAACCCTAATCCCACTGCCTCACCGACTCTCTCTTTACAACCGACATTATATATGAATAAATACCAATCACTGACATAAGCCTAGCTTCGCATTCCAACTCTGTCTCGGAGTCCAGCTTTGCCTCAGAGTACTGCTTCGCATACCAGCTCTGTCTCAGTAATCAGCTCCGCTAATGAGCCCAAGCTTCGGTAGGTTCAACCGGATTCGATACCAATCCATATTCAAGTCACTTCTAACAATTCTCCACCTTGACTCGAATATGCTCCTCTTGACTTAGATCTGCCACCATCATAGCTCAGCGCCTCTAAGCCATTATCGCTCCAGCCCTGCTAGGACTAACATCTGAAAAACCCAATCAAGTCTAAGCAATGCTTAAACTTGAAAGTTTAACTGCCTTGGTCAGCATATCCACTGGATTCTCTGCCTTAGAAACCTTCTTCATCGTGATCTTCCCTTGTTCAATCACGTCCTTGATAAAGTGATATCTGACATCAATGTGTTTAGTTCTCTCGTGGTACATTTGATTTTTGGTCAAGTGAATAGCACTCCGGTTGTCGCAGTAGACCTCTGTCACCTCCTGCTTTAGGCCCAAATCCCGAACTAAACCACTCAACCATATTGCCTCCTTCACCGCCTTTGTTGCTGCCATGTACACTGCTTCCGTTGTAGACAGCGCTACCACCGACTACAGCACTGCTCTCCAACTAATGGCACTCCCGCAGAGTGTGAGCGTATAGCCCGTCAGTGACCTCTTCCAATCAAGATCCCCCGAAAAATCTAAATCTACAAATCCAACTACCGAATCAGAAATGTCAGCCTTTCTGTCGTAAACCAAACCAGGCTTCGCAGTTCCTCCCAGATACCGCAATATCCATTTCACAGCATGCCAATGACCTATCCCAGGTCTACACTAACAGCATGCGAAATATCAGGCCTTGTGCACACCATAGCATACATAATGCTACCTACTGCATTTGCATAAGGCACCCGAGACATGTACTCCGTCTCGTCATCAGTTATCGGTGACAGTTCCCCCGAAAGCTTGAAGTGTGCTGCCAATGGAGTACTGACAGGTTTTGCCTCAGTCATACCAAAACGTTCCAACACCTTCTCGATGTACGTTTATTGAGACAAGAACAGTTTCCCAACAGATCTGTCTCTCCGTATCTCTATACCCAATATCTTCCTTGAGGCACCCAAGTCTTTCATCTCAAACTCCCCCTTTAACTGACCATTTAACATGTGGATTTCCAACATATCCTTGCAAGCTATCAGCATGTCATCCACATACATGAGTAGATACACATAAGAACCATCCGATAGTTTCCTGTGGTACACACAACTATCATACCTACTTCTGTCATAACCTTTTTTAACCATAAACGTGTCAAAATGCTTACACCACTGCCTAGAAGACTGTTTATGTCCATACAAGGACTTCTTCAGCAAATAGACTGATGTGACACGAAAATGTCACATTTGGAGAGCCTAACTTAGACTAATTAGTCATTTTCGAGTGTTATCAATAATATTTTATGTGTTTTTCTTGTTTAGGTACCATATTTGGAGCTAAATATGGAATTCAGAATAAAGGGGGAGAATTATCACTATCATTTCATGTGCCCAAAATTAGAGAAAAAGACTTCAAGCAAATCATATGAGAAGAGGAGTCAAAGACGAGCCCAACGGTGAAAACGGAAGTCAATTCCGAGTTCGGACGGGGAAGTTGTGAAAGAAAGAAGTCGAGGTTCGGTCTTAAAACAAGGATTCTATGAAGGCACCCTCCTTTGGTTATAATTCTAGAAGGCACCCTCTTGATTTCCAAGTGAAGTCTAAAACCCAAGCCCAAAGAAGATGAAAGAAGGAAGAGATTTTGGAGGCACCCAATGGACTCAAGTTTGAGACAAAGTCAAGGTTGACTAAGTCTAGGGTTTGAGTCAAATACACTATTCATCTTGTTCCTTCTTCTACATCATACAAGAGGCGAGAGAATACACAAATTGGGGAGGAGGAGAGAGAAAGCTTGGGTTTTCTAGGGTTTATCATCTTCTTCACCACCAAAAGCAAGGGGGTTTGAGTTAGAGGAAAGAGAGAGAAGGAGGGTGCCGGCCATGGTGGCCGGCACCACAAGTGCTCGGTCGGAACACGAAGGAAGAACGGCAGCAAGCTGCACAGGACACTAGCTCGGTGAGCAGCACGGCCAGCACAGGGTAGCATCTCGGATGGTCGCTTCCTCACGCGCACAGCTTCTCCAGCCGCAGCCTTTATGGTTCCGAACGGTAGCTTCTTCACGGGAGCTGCTGCTGTTCTTCACGGGACAGCAGCCCTGGATGGTCGCAACCTGCTCGGACGGTACGCAGGACAGCAGTCGTGGGTTGGATTGAGCTCCCTTTGGACGGATTTGAGCAACTTTGGCCGGATTTTATGATTTTTGGCCGGAACCCTAGTTTCTTCGATCGGATTTATATGAGTTTTCCGGAAATCTTCTTGGTTCGAAACCTTAGGGCTTTTACTCCCCATGTCTTGATCTAGCTTCCCATGTGGTTTGATTTGGTTTTGGGTTAGAAATTGTAGAGAGAGAAAGCTAGGGTTTAGCTTTAATGGAGGTTGAGTTCTAAATGGAGATCATGATGGTGGTCGCTATGGGGAACCCAGAAATTTGCTAAGGAGAGATCGGCTGGAATTAAAGACTAATATTTTCCGACAAACTTAGCCTCGAACCATCATCGAAAAAGGGGGATTCTCTCACCATTTTCTTTCCATTTCTTATTCGATCACCATATTTAGCTAACTTTAGTGTGTCGATTATATGAGATGAAATGTGATGAATTCGTGATGGGAGATTTTATAGGGCCCCCTCATTTTTGTTAAAAGGCCCCCCCCCCTCAATGATATTTACCAAGTAAAATGGTTCATGGGGAGGCCTTTTAACAAAATTGGGGAGACCTTATAAAATTTCCCATTCGTGATTATGTTTAATATGATTTGAGGTTTTGATTATAATTGATGTTCATTTATTTCGATTATCGTTTTGATCGTATTTTCATGTGTCTTGTCAAGCACTTCGCATAGTTAATAGACGAAACGAAGTATTCGATATCGATCGTAGTCTAAGTCATAATTTCATGCGTCTTGTCATGCACTTCACATAGTTAGGCGACTAGACGACACTTTCGATGACTTGGGATTAACCGATTTAGGCGTTTGTTTGACTAAGTATGATCTCCGGATATACGTAGTGCTTAGAAACATCTACCTTAGAAGTCGAACATCGATTATACTTTGAAACATTAAATCGGACTACACATAGTCGTAGATTTATCATTATGGATTCCCGAACTTCGACACCTCTCTCACTTATTTGTTGCCTGAATCGAGTCTTACCGTCTCCTGACTCTTGTTCCTCCGACTCTTCTCTCGAATCTCTCTCGCCCGTTTACTTTTATCGTTTAATTAGTTTATTTCTTCTCTTATTACTTATTCAATCTAAAACCCCCATTTATCTTTGTTTCCTTTCCTATTTAGTCTAAGTTAGCATTTGATACATAGACCGGGGGATAAGACCCTTCGTTATCCAAACTACCAACTTATCCTTGGATCGACTCCGGTTTTACTGGTTACTACTTGATACCTCCGCTTGGGTGTGCAACCTTTTCGGGTGCATCAAGTTTTTGGCGCCGCTGCCGGGGATAGGTTTAGTAGTTTGGACATTGTTTGTTTGTTTTGTTCATTAGTTTAGTGTTGTTTGCTTACTTAGACGTTCTTGTTTTCTTTGTTTTTTTGTAGCTTCTTAATTTCATTTCTTTTTTAGGTACCGTTTTATAGGGAAAGAGCCAAAAGTGACATAAAGGCGAAGGAAGAGGAAGGAATCAAGAAGCTAAAGAGGAAAAACAAACGAAACGAGAGGAGCATTTGCTAGTATCGCATTCTAACTCTTCCTTTTTACTTATGCATGATTGTTTAGTTCTATTAGTGTTAGTCTCCATTTTGTGATTGTGTGTTAGCATCTTTGAACATTGTGAGATCATGGCAAGTTGGTCATTTGATGAGAATGACCTTATGCGAACCCTTTCCAACACTAGTCCACCATCTACAAGTCATCAAGACTACTCAAATTTATATAGGAATGGTCCGACTAGTGATAGGAATAGGCGAGCCTGACCGACCTAGGATGACCATGGGTGAATATCGACGGATGTATGGAGTCGGTCAGACTCGTGATGAATATGGTCTTAGGGATTATGAGCATGAGGGTAACCAACCCCGTAGGAGTCTTCGAGACTATCGACAAGAATTTGAGATGACGACACCTTCATGTATGGATTTGTCATTTGATAATCGTAGTTCTATTCGTATTGATCGACCACATCGAAGTCTTCGTGACTATCGACAAGCATATATGGACGGTTCACTTAGTGATGACAATTCTCGATTCGATGATTCCACTCAAAGAGTCGAGTCTAGGTATCTACATGAAGGTAGTGAAGAAAGGACCTTGGAGATCATTAACATGGTTTGTGCTATTTGTGTGAACTTAGACCATTTGACCGAGTATTGTCCCATGGTTCGTGTTCCGCGAGATTCTTCGTCTAGTTATACTCATGTGCCTTATTGCGAAGAGATGTCTGAAGACACTCTTCAAGCAATTTTCGAGTACCAAACTAGATTTAATCGATATAACAGAGATCACGGAACGGCTTCTCAAAATTGTTGATAGACTTGAGTCAGAGCCTATCGTCGGCGAGGAAGGGGTTTGTGCACCCCAAACTCAAGAAGAGACTATGAATGATGGTGAGGGTAATACACCTAACTCTAGTGTTAAGTTAAATGTCGAAGAAGCTCTTGACAGACCTTTTGAACATGAATTGACCGATGACCCTCATTGCTCACTCCCTCGACCATTGTCATCTCACCATGATTCGACTACATTAGATTTTGAGGTTTAGGATGATAGCTCTACGAGCAAACTTGGGAATCACACAATGTTGAACTTTCCAATCTTTAGCACTTGTGATTATCTGGATGGGTTATGTAGAATGGAAGGTGTTATGCCTAACTTTGAGGCTCCCGATGCCTTTAAGGACGTCGATAACATAGTAGTTAGAGATATAATGGATAGTTTGTTGGATTATTTACCTAAGGAAATTATGGACCTTGACTTGGTCCCCGAGCTTATTGCCTTACCCTTAGAGTCTAGGTCGACCTTCCACGTGATCTCAGACTCGGTTGTTGACCCCTTCAGGGACACTTCGGACGTCTTTCCTAGCATGTCTAGGGACTTAGTGGATGTCTTATCCATTAAGCTTGAGTTTGATTATTTGCCTCGGACTGACCTCCTCCCACTTCCCTTATATGTCGACCCTTTTGACGACTTTTTAGTCGTCGCCCCTAGCATTTATGCGTACTTAGTGGACCGTTTATCCACTAAGTTTGGGGATGGTCTCTTTTTCGCTTTTAGTCTCACGTGCACTTATATGCTTCGATATTATTGTGAGACTTTTAGCACTTGTATATAGCTTTCTTTGGGTTGACCCCCAAATCTTCCGTCTTTTGCTATATGATCGTTAGCCGATTAAGATGGGTCTTTGATGTTTGTGGGTAGCATCTCTGGAAACCCTCCGCGAGACATAACTCGTGCTCTTGTGTGAAAACAAGAGAATCAAAGGCTAATTGCATAGCTCAATGCAATCGAGTGATCCCGCGTGAGTGGTCATTTTATATGGTCATGTTTCTATGTTCTTCATTCTCATTATATTTTTGGATATTCTAGGAGCATTTCTTATATGTTTTACTTCTAAGGCATGGTTTGTTCCAAGTTTGGGGATGCCGCGAGCTTGGCATCAACTTGGAACCTCTTTATACATTAACCTTGGTAGTATCATCTTTTATCTCCTTCGGTTATGGTAATATCTCTCCACTCTTCTATTTAAATTGATGTGCCTCTTTATCTTTTGGTGAGTGTATGCTTAGAACATTAAGGACAATGTTAGTTTTAAGTTTGGGGATGCGGGATATGACCATACCAATGCATGACCATGGGTTTCAAAGACAAATGGGTTCAAATTAGCCAAAATTTGAAAATTTTGAACATTTTGAGTAGATTTGCATGTGATTGTAGTGATAGTTTTAAGAATGTTGATGCATATGTGTCAAGTTGATGAGTTTTGTGATTGCTAATGGTCTTTGCATGAAAGTCGAGTCCTTGAATGTTTGTGGTATGCTACGGGAGTAACATCTTAGTGAAGAAGAAACATCTCTAAGAAACCTAGAGTAGTCATTAGTGGAGACTTAACCCATGTGAGAGCTCAAAGCCTAAATTGTCCTTCGAGTGTACTCTTCCGCGCTAACTCCGAGTAGAATGAAGAGCTACTCAACCTCGTAACTATTAAAAGAGCTCATTTGATCTCGTGTGCTCAACTTTCTTAGCCACCAGAAGTGACATTAGGATAGCGAATTAACCTTGCCCTTGTAGTCCATGAAACCCGATAAGAATGCCAACTAGAGGGAGGCAGATACTCCATCACCATCCATCATCTTATATCCCGAGAATGAAGACATGAGAAGAAAGAATGAAGAATGTCAAGAGCAAGTATGAAATGAAAAGTTGATTGCAAGAATAGAGTTATGTGTGCTGTATTTTGTTTTGGTTGATTGTATTTGTGTTATGAAAAAAAAAAAGAATGAAAAAAAAAGAAAAAGAAAAGAAAGAAAGAAGCAATAAGAATAATAGTGGTTCATGTTATGTTTGAGCATGTTAGCTCTTTTGTGTGAGTAATGTGATTGTATATATGTGTTTGTGTTCATGTTCATGAATAAGTATTCGAAGCAAGAAACAAATGTGGAAGTGCTTGAGAAGTTCTATAATGAAGTAGTCGACATTCTCGGGAATCCACCATCATCATCCATTTCTAGTATACTTTGAAACATTAAATCGGACTCGAAGAGAAACCCTAGATACGCAAAAGAGGTAACTTCTATTACGGTTTTACGGCCACCGCCTCACCACCGGCACTAAGGACAGTCGGCCTACCTTCGCCTATAAAAGGCCCCCCACTCCTTCAAAGGATACGATCTCTGGAGAACAAACACATCATCTCTCCTAAAAATAAGATCTCGTCATGCGAGAAGGATCACCCCCAAAACAGAGTTCTCATAACTCGCCCCCCAAAAGGATCAATCAATATTCATTATTTTACTGCAAAGAGCACCCTGACTGTCTTGAGCGTCGGAGCGGTTTTCGAACCCTTTGAAGGTTTTTCCCCCTCGGGAACAGACGAACATGAGCAAGGAATCAAGAGCTGAAGCTGGAAGCAATGAGCAGTGAAGCAGAACAAAGAAGCAGAGCAGAGTAGAGAAGCAGAGCTGAACAGAGGAATCTCACCACTCTAAACAAAATATTCTATCATAACGGAGGCTGTCATGCATCAACTCCCTTTTTCATGCTGATTTAACCGGGAGCCAATTTTCGACATCTACATTTGGCGCTAGAAGGAGGGGATCTCTCCAGCAAGTCACCACATTCGGTAACTCGAATCCTATTTAATATTTTTTCAGAACTAACTATTCTCTATAAAGATCCACCAGAAAAACAGAATGGCGGGACTGGAAGAGGCCACCAATCCAACGGTAAAGCCACCTCTTCCAGAAGGGCCAATACACGAAGCAGAAGCACCGACAGGTGAAAATATCCAAGAAGAAGAGGAAAGAACAGCAGATTTAACTATACGTGTACAAATCGGAGAAAAGGACAGTGAAGTGACTTATGTTGGGAGTACGTTGGATGACGACGAGAAGGCGGAACTAACCAGTTTATTGAGGGAACACCGCCATGTCTTTTCGTTTGGGACAGACGAGGTACCCGGGATAGACCCGGGGATCATCACCCATAAATTGAATATCAGAGAAGGAAGCAAGCTGGTGGATCAAAAGAAAAGGAATTTTTCAGCAGACAAGCAGGCTGAGAGAGCCGAGCAAGTCGAGAAACTTCTGGCATCAGGAGTAATAAGGGAACCCCGATACCCAGAGTGGCTGGCCAATGTGGTCTTGGTCAAGATGAAGAATGACACGTGGAGAATGTGCATAGATTTCACCGACTTAAACAAGGCTTGCCCAAAAGATAGTTTCCCGCTACCGTCCATAGATCAGCTAGTAGACTCCATGGCCGGCCACGAACTACTAAGCTTCATGGATGCCTTCGCGGGATACCACCAGATCGTCATGCACTGGGCCGACCAAGAGAATACCACATTCCTGACAAATCGAGGGCTATACTGCTATCAACAAATGCCTTTCGGTCTCAAGAAAGTCGGAACAACATATCAAAGTCTAGTTAACGGGATAATCGGGGATCATCTCGGAAAAACATTCAAATTTACGTGGATGACATGATCGTAAAAAGCAAAGCTCGCCGAGACCTGATCATTAACCTTAAGACCGCATTCGACAAACTCCAAGCCTACAATATGAAACTAAACCCAGAAAAGTGCGCGTTTGGCGTAACGTCGGGAAAGTTTCTACGGTTCATGGTTAGCCACAGGGGATAGAAGCCAACCCCTCCAAGATCACAGCCCTGCGAGATATGCCCAGCCCGCAAAGTCGGAAAGACATTCAGCGACTGCTCATGTCAAAAATTGCCTCCCGGTTAAATCAGCATGAAAAAGGGAGTTGATGCATGACAGAGTCCGTTATGATGGTATATTCTGTTTAGAGAGGGGAGATTCCTCTGTCTACTCTGCTTCTCTGCTCTGCTCCTCTCCTACTGCTCTTGACTCCTTGCTCCAGCTCTTGATTCCTTGCTCCTGTTTGTCTGTTCCCGAGGGAAAAAACCTGCAACGGGTTCGAAAACCGCTCCGACGCTCAAGACAGTCAGGGTGCTCTTTGCAGTAAAAGAATGAATATTAATTGATCCTTTTGGAGGGCGAGTTGTGTGAACTATGTTTTTGGGGGTGATCCTTCCGGTGTGAAGAGATCTTGTGTTTAGAAGAGATGGTGTGTTTGTTCTCCAGAGGTCGTGTCCTTTGAAGGACAACTAGGTTCCCTCCCCGTCCTACGGACGGGGAAGATCCCTCTTGGCTAACGCCTTCGAGGAGAAGAAAATAAATTTAAATCACAACATAAATAAGATAAAATTACAACCATGTGTTTGAAGAGTAGAGAGGGAGAACCGTATTTATACAATTTTGAACTGACTTAGAAGTCTAACCGAATCACTAAAATTAAGGGGAAAGTGGATGTGCAATCGTGGGTGAGAAGATGCCTGAGATATAGTTATTTTAGGGAGATTGTAACCGAATATTCAAAATAATTAATTGTTTACACTAATACCCTTATTTTTTTAAGTCAAATTACACTAAAAAGGATTTGATATCAGTCGTTCGATCTAATCAAAGGTAAATCTCTAAAATAAAATGGACGGCCAGACTTATCCCCTGGATAAGCGACTGATCTGTTTTAATATAATAGATGTGGGGGGCCTTTTATAGGCGAAAGTAGGGCGACTGTCCTTAGTGGCGGTGGTGAGGCGGTGGCTGCCAGATCGTAATAGAAGATAACTCTTTTGCGTATCTAGGGTTTCTCTTCGAGTCTATCCCGGATCTATGATAAGTGAAAGTTCCTATGTTCAAGGATACTCGTGGATATCTTTCCGGAGTGATAGACTCTAAAGGAGAAGTTTCCTCCTTTAGATGGAATCCAACCGGGCTTAAGCACTTCAAGAGTTGTAACCGACTGAGATCTTTCTGGAAGGTTCAGGATTCCTCCTTGTGAGGCCTCGGGTCGCAGCCGTAGCTACCGGAGCTACCTCCTTTGCTGGCTTGAGCCGATCAGTGTAACTAGGACTTCTCCTTGGGACCTTGGTGATAGTTTAACTAGGACTGCTCCTTAGGGCCCTTGGTTGTCGTCGTAGCTACGAAGGCTATCCTGTCCCTGATTGTGGCTTTCGCTTAGCAGGGCTGTTTAAATTAGGGCCCTTGGTCGCTGCTTTCACCTAGCAAGGCTGCCTTTAGGACCCCTGGTCGTGGCTTTCGCTGTCAGGGCTACCTGCTCGATTCAGAGAGAGATGAGTTTACTTAGGACTCCTCCTTTTATAGTGTTTTGTGCTAAAAAACATTTTTATTTTATAAGGTAAGATATGCAGCTAGTAATACTACTTCTTTTGCCTAATGGCTTTATTCAAAAAAGGAAAGATAGTAGGGGTAGTGATGACCTTAGTTTTTCAGCTCTGCATATCTGCCTTCGGGTCGTCGTAGAACACTTTGTCTCCTCCAACAATGACTGGATTAACTTCTTCTTGCTCGCAGCCCTGGGCAGAGACGAGATAATATTCCCGGGCCATTTTCTGGTCTTCCCTGACCGTTCCGATGAGATTCGTTCCCGGAATCGGGAACTTCATCATAAGGTGGTTCATGGAAACTATTGCTCCTGACTCCCTCAAGAAGTTTCTGCCCAGTATGATGTTATAGGCGTACATCTTATCAACGATTGCAGAGTTTAGCATTATCGCCTTTGTTGATTCTCCTTCGCCGATCAACACTGGCACGGCTGCTATTCCGTCTGTTTCGACCTGATTGTCTCTGAATCCTGTCAAACAAGATTTATAAGATTTGAGATGGCGTTCGCTTACCCCGAGTTTCTGGAAGCACGTTCGACTCATGACCTCCGTGGAGCTCCTTATATCTACCAGAATGCGTCCTATCCTCCAGTTGGCGACTACAGCTGTTATTACCAGCAGATCTGCGTGTGGAGTTATTACCCTGACCAGATCGTCGCCTGTAAAAATAATGGGCGGAGTTTCTACGGCAGGCTTGATTAGGAAGACCGGCTGGTTCTTTGCTTTGTTGGCGTATCTGCGTTGCTCGCCTTTAATCGCTCCTCCGAGGGTAAGTCCTCATGCTATAGTATTGATATTTCCCATTACTCCGATGGGCCCTTCTGGGTCTTTCTTTGCTTTTCTAGAAATGGGGACCTGCCCGTTGGTTTCAGATCGCGATCGATTCCTGCCCTGTTTACTTGCTTTTTGCTTCGGTATTCGTAGGGTCGTTGTTCTTTATGGATGTATTTGTCCATCTCCTTTTCTTACCATCTCCTCAATCAGATTCTTGCGGTGCCGACAGTCGTCGGTCTTATGGCCATAGCCTTTATAAAAGGCACACCACGCAGTCATATCTTTGGATTCGAACTCTCCTCGGTCATCATTGGGTTTGGGCAGCTCAGCCTTTCCTTTCGCTATTAGTACCTGCAAGATTTCCTCCCTTCCTTTCATTAGGGGTGTACATTGCGAAGTCAGCCCTGGGCCTCCTGTCTCGCTCTCGTTCCCTGGGTAGCCTGACTTCTTCCCTTTCTCTTTATCGTGGGCGTTCACTTTCGTAAGAAATATTGGCCACCTCCTTCATCCGCGAATAATTCTCCTCTGCTCTGATAAACTGTTGCAACCTTTCTGTCAGATCTGCAAGGCTGCCTGGCTTTTCCCCGAGATATCTTTGATTACGTCATCCTGTCTGAGCCCTCTCTGCAAGGCGACAAAAGCGACGTTTGATTCCAGGTCGGGAACCTGAACCATAAGGTTGCGAAATCTCTGCCAGTAGCTTGCTAGCGTTTCACTTTTTCCTCGTACCACGTTGAACAACTCTTCGGTCCCTCTCTTGATACTGGTGCTTCCTCGGAAAGCTTCGCAGAAAGCTTGGGCAAGCTGGTCAAAAGACTTTATTGACCTCGGGGCTAACGCTTGATACCATGCTTGAGCTGGCCCTTTTAGGATGGTGGCGAATACCACACATCATATATTTTGATTGGTCGTACATAAATTCATCATCGCAACATAGTTGTTGATAAATACTCCCGGGTCTTCCCTGACGTGATAGTGTTCCAGCGTGGGGAACTTGAAGTTTGTCGGTTTCTCGGATTCCAGTATTTCCCGGCAGAGATGTGGCTGCCGAATTACCGTCCATCCCCAGAGCTTGTCCTTCTCTTTTTCTCTTGTTAATTCCGCTACTTGGTGTATGAGCAACTCAAACAGAGTGGGGTCATAGGTGTCGCCAGGTGAGAAGAACCTTCTCACCAAATGCATCCGGTCGCCTGGTTGCAGAGTTAGGGTTTCGGGTGCGTAGATGTCGCCAGGCGAGAAGAACCTTCTCGCGAACGTCTTGAGCACTTCTTTCCTTTCATTAGGTGTTGCGTCCCTCCTGGCTATCTCAGCCTTGCGGAGGGTTTCCTCCAATCGTTTTACATCCTCATCCCTTCAGAGGTATACAGTCTTGAGTTGTTCAAATTCAACCGCAAGCTCATCTGCATTTCGGGATCCATGGGATGTCCCACGTGGAGTGTGCTCGTCTAAAGACATGTTTGCCTGAAGAGCTTAGGGAAGTAGTTAGTTCTGAAAAAGTATTGAGTAGGATTCGAGTTAGCGAATATGGTGATTTGTTGGAGAGATCCCCTCCTTCTAACGCCAAATGCTGATGTCGAAAATTGGCTCCCGGTTAAATCAACATGAAAAAGAAAGTTGATGCATGACAACCTCCGTTATGATGGTATATTCTGTTTAGAGAAGGGAGATTCCTCTGTTCTGCTCTGCTTCTCTGCTCTGCTCCGCTCCTCTGCTCTACTCCTGCTCCTGACTCCTTGCTCCAGCTCCTGATTCCTTACTCCTCCTGTTCGTCTATTCCGGAGGGGGCAAAACCTGCAAAGTGTTCGAAAACTGCTCCGACGCTCAAAACAGTCAGGGTGCTCTTTGCAGTAAAAGAATGAATATTGGTTGATCCTTTTGGGGGGCGAGTTGTGTGAACTCTATTTTTTGGGGTGATCCTTCTGGTGTGAAGAGATCTTGTGTTTAGGAGAGATGGTGTGTTTGTTCTTCAGAGGTTGTGTCCTTTGAAGGACGATGTGGGGGGCCTTTTATAGGCGAAGGTAGGCCGACTGTCCTTAGTGGCGGTGGTGAGGCGGTGCCCGTCAAACCATCATAGAAGTTACCTCTTTTGCGTATCTAGGGTTTCTCTTCGAGTCTATCCCGGATCTTTGATAAGTTAAAGTTCCTAAGTTCAAGGATACTTCGTTGATATCTTGCCGGAGTGATACTCTAAAGGAAAAGTTTCCTCCTTTAGATATGTGGAGTCCAACCGGGCTTAAGCACTTCAAGATGTGTAACCGACTGAGATCTTTCTGGAAAGTTCGGGATTAAGTCATTAGGTTGCGCAGCGTTGATATCTTCCAAGTTCTGGGCGTTAGATATGGGTCGAACCTGTGGAGACCCCCCCTTATTCCTATAGAGATCACAAGCTGATCTATCAATGCCAAGGGCATTTTGTGCAGAGCTGGTTTCTTCTGGCCGACCTCCCAGTTATGGGAATGTGTGGTGGACCATCATGGGTTTTTAGCTATCCTGCTGCCTTAAGCCGAGCCATTCCGAGAGACTTCTGGTCTGACCTTTGACTCTTCAAACGTTGGTCAACGTCTGGACATTTTATGCATCATCATTGACTAACTGGGAGATTAGCATCGCTCTCCAGATGCTTCAGTAAGATAGGGGACAAGGCCCTACTTTTCTTTAAAACTCTCCGAAACGTACCCGACTTCACCTGGACCGGCGAGGCAGAGAAGGCGTTTCAGGAGTTGAAAGCACACCTAATGAAACTGCCACTGCTGGTCAGTCCAAGCCTCGGGGTCGAGCTCATTATTTATCTTGCGACTTCTGTAGAAGCCGTCTCAGCAACGATAATCAAAACAATAAAAGGAGTCATGCACCCCGTATACTTTGTTAGCAAAGTATTGGGTGGGGCAGAACTGAATTACCCAACTATAGAGGAATTGGCTTTTACGCGCTCATTCTGACTGCTAGCAAGCTGCGCCCATACTTCCAAGTTCACACAATAGTGGTTCAGACGGACCAACCACTTAGAAATATACTCCAAAAGATGGATCTCTCAGGACGATTGACGAAATGGGCGGTATAGCTAAGTGAATTCGACATCAGGTACGAACCCCGAACCGCTATAAAAGGGCATGCATTGGCGGATTTCGTAACGGAATGCTCGATCACAGTAACAAATCTTGGCCCAGAGCAGATTTGGACTCTCTTCGTGGACGGAGCATCAAGCGAATCCTTGAAAGGAGTAGGGGCGGTACTAATCAGTCCTGAGGAAGAAAAGACTTTCCAGACTACCTCGTTCAAATTCGCGGTAACAAACAACGAGGCCGAATACGAAGCTTTACTGGCGGGACTCAAATTAGCTCTGAAGGCCAGAGCTGCGAGTGTCCGGGTTTTCATCGATTCTAAACTGATAGTCAACCACGTCAACGGTGACTGTGAGGCGAAAGGAACGGATATGATTTAGTATCTAAAGAAGGTAAAATAACTAGTCGGTTTCTTCCAGAAGTTCTCCATCACCAGATACCCCACGAGGAGAATACTCTGGCTGATGCGCTGTCAAAGACGATTAACGGACAGACTGCAGTCCCCGGTGTAATCTTTCACACCCTAGAAGAAAGAAGCATCGACAAAACACAGGAAGTTATGGCAATCAGAGTAAACCAGGGGGATACATGGATGAGACCATACGTTGAGTATCTATTAACACAAAATTGCCTAAAAATGCCAGCGAAGCTAGAAGGGTACGTAGAAACGCCGCGAGGTATACCCTGCTAGGAGGACTGCTATACAAGAAATCCCTGGCTCACCGTTTACGACGTTGCTTGGCGAAGGACGAACAAGAATACATGATGAAGGAGATGCACGAAGGAGCAGCTGGAAACCACGTCGGACCAAGAACTTTGAACAGACAGCTTACCTTGGCTGGGTATTATTGGCTAGGGATGCTAGAAGATTGCATAAGCCACACCAGGCATTGCACACCATGTCAGGTATATGCTAATGATTATCGTTTACATCCCACAGAGCTAACACCTATCTTTAGTCCCTGCCCCTTCGCACAATGGGGAATCGACTTGGTAGGGTCGTTCCCGGCTGGCACAGGAGGAAAGAAGTTGTTGCTGGTTATGGTAGATTATTTCACCAAGTGGGCGGAAGCAGTAGCACAGGCCCCAACCCGCACTAAGGAGATCGTCAGCATATTATGGACGAACATAATATCCCGATTCGGAGTCCCGAGGATTTTGGTCATGGACAACGGGCCGCAGTTCAACAATGATGCTATGAAGGAGTTCCTCACGGAGTACGGGATCAAGCCGGCTTACGTGAGCCCAGCACGCCCCGCCGGAAAAAGACAAGTAGAGGTAACCAACAAAACTCTGGTTAAGTTCATTAAAACTAAGTGTTATAGAAACAAAAACTGGGTGGACGAACTCCCCAACGTGCTGTGGACCTACCGCATCACACCACGAAGAGCTACGGGGGAGAAGCCTTTCCGAATGGTGTACGGAATGGACGCCGTGTTACCCGTAGAAATAGGTAAACTGAGTCTAAGAGTAAGACAATTCGATCCTGAAACCAATGAACAACTAATGTTAGAACACTTAGACTTAGTCGACGAAGTTCGAGACCAGGCAAGGCTGCGAAATCTTGCTTCCAAAGACACTATGACTAAACAGCATAGGTCCCACATGAAGATAAGAAAGTTTAACGTCGGAGACATGGTATGGAGGAACTCTAAATTCACCCAGAAACCATCAGCGACAAACTGTTTCCCACATGGGAAGGGCCTTATAAGATAGTTTAAGTCGTTAGACCTGGCACCTATAGGTTAGAGAATACGTCAGCTCACGTCCTTACACACCCCTAGAACGCGGAGCATCTCAGATTCACATTCCAGAAGAAAGACACCAATACATACTAGAACACCGAAGGATGAATCAGATTCAAGAAGATGAAGCATAGATCTACTTGTATGATAACGAGTCAAGTAAGAGAATTATAGAGGATTTTGGCCATGTTTAGCGAACTTAGAAGCCTTTGCTAGTATAACACTTCCCATCATAGAATCTAAAGGAGGAGTCCTAATTAAACTCATCTCGCTCTGAATCGAGCAGGTAGCCCTGAAAGCGAAAGCCACGACCAGGGGACCTAAAGGCAGCCTTGGTAGGTGAAAGCAGCGACCAAGGGCCCTAATTTAAACAGCCCTACGAAGCGAAAGCCACGATCAGGGACAGGATAGCCTCCGTAGCTACGACGACAACCGAGGGTCTTAAGGAGCAGTCCTAGTTAAACTGAACTTTGCTTGAGTAAAAACCGACCTCTCACCAAGGTCCAAGGAGAAGTCCTAGTTACACTGATCGGCTCAAGCCGGCCAAGGAGGTAGCTCCGGTAGCTACGGCTGCGACCCGAGGCCTCACAAGGAGGAGTCCTAGCTAAACTCAACCCTTTACTCGAGTGAAACGTGGTCCCTGTGGATCCCCAAGGAGAAGTCCTAGATAAAACTACAACCCCGATGAAGGTGACCGGAGGTATAAGTAGAAGTCATTGCGAAACTATTCATGCTTAAATGAGGAAGACAACCCTGGTAGCTAAGGCCACGACCGGGGGCACGGGAGGAGTCCTGGCGAAAACCTGTCGAGCTCAAGCCGACGAAAACAACCCTGCTAGCGAAAGCCACGAACAGGGACAGGACAGCTTCGATAGTTATGGCAACGACCGAGGGTCCTAAGGAGAAGTCCTAGCTAAACTAGCCAAGCTCAAGCTGGCAAAACCAGCTCTGGTAGCGAAAGCCACGACCAAAGGTTTAAGGAGAAGTCCTAGTTAAACTACTTGCGCTTAAGCCAACTAAACCATCTCTGGTAGTGAAAGCCACGACAAGAGGTTTAAGGAGAAGCCCTAGTTAAACTAGCCAAGCTCAAGCTGGCGAAACCAGCTCTCATAGCAAAAGCCACGACCAGAGGTCTAAGGAGAAGTCCTAGCAAAACAAGTTGCGCTCAAGCCAACGAAACCAGCTCTGGTAGCGAAAGCCACGACAAGAGGTTTAAGGAGAAGTCCTAGTTAAACTAGTTGCGCTCAAGCCAACAAAACCAGCTCTAGTAGTGAAAGCCACGACCCGAGGTTTAAGAAGAAGCCTGAGTTAAACTAGCCAAGCTCAAGCTGGCGAAACCAGCTCTGATAGCGAAAGCCACGACCAGAGGTCTAAGGAGAAGTCCTAGCAAAACTAGTCGTGGTCAAGCCAACGAAACTAGCTCTGGTAGCAAAAGCAACGACCAGAGGTCTAAGGAGACGTCCTAGCGAAACTAGCGAAGCTCAAACTGACGAAACCAGCTCTGGTAGCGAAAGCCACGACCAGAGGTCTAAGGAGGGGCCCTGGTGAAACTAGTTATGCAAAGACAGATCTGGTATAGACAACCGGGGGCAGAGCTAAAAACTCCAACACTATTCAAAACCTTTTACGCAGGGCTAATTCGGGTTCTATTTTGCAGAAGGAAATAGTAAGCTTAAGGCAAGCTAGATTAGGTCTGAAATTATTTCTCTTGCAAGTGCGATCATTCGGAGCATGCGTAGTAAGCCTAGGAAAACGCATTAGTAAGTTAGGATTTGTACTAACATTGATTTTGCAGAACCAGCGCACAGTATCAATACCAAACCACAACAAAAAATGATCCAGAGCAAGAAAAGGGGGTTTTTATTCAAAGAAATTACAGAAGAAATTACAATCAAGACAGCATAAAAAATATCATCAGCAGAGATTCGGTGATGATCGAAGCAGAAAAACCACTCGCCAAAAACTTGGACGGAGCTCAACACCTCGATTCTTCTCCTGGTTGATCGACATAGTGGCCACCCAAGAACGAAAATCGCAGGCAGGAGCTATCTTCTAAAGAATTGGAGTTTACAACTCCAAAGGAGCTTCGGCCAAAAAGACGAAGTCTGCCAAATCGAGAGTGTACTGCCCCGAAAACACCCTCTCTCGGGAAAGACCCGAACCGACAAGTGGGTAACTATCCCCATTGTCGGAAAAGCTTTCCCTAGCTATCCCCATTGACGGAAAAATACCCCTTCAGGCAGGCAACAGGTACGAACTCCAAAGGAGAAGCCTCATCCCGAATCCTTTACATGAACAGGAAGGAATCATAAAGGAAGAAACCTCTAGAATCGTTTTGATGAAGAAGCAGATTGAAGAATCAAAACATATATTTATAGCAGAGAAGATGATCAAGGAAATGGGTAAAAAGCATTGAAGACAGAGACCGAGCACCTCATGGAAACACGCGAGAAAATTAAAAGTTCTGAAAAACGCGCCTCATCGCCAATAATAGAGCTCCGCGTGTCCTTGCGTGACCAAGTAAATTGCCGTGTTCAACAACCCAAAAGATCAACATTGAAAACGCGCAATCAAAGAATCAAATCTGTGACGTCACAAAATCACGCATGGAAAAGATCGATTACTTGCGCAAAAAACGAAACGTGTCTCGGAATAACCAATCACGCGTCAAAACGAGAGCACATCTGGGTCAGCTCCGGTAAAGATAACACTTATCCAAAGAAAATCTCCTAATTCGTAAAACATCAATCAGATCTTGAGTACTAACAGTAAGACATACCTTCACAAAACAACTATAGTCCAGGTAAGGCCCGAAGAGCTTTACGATACAGCTCTGGGACAGGTAATACTTTCGACTTCTGGCCTTCTAAGTAAAACACACGAGGTTTAAGGAGAAGTCCTAGCTAAACTAGCCAAGCTCAAGCTGGCGAAACCAGCTCTGGTAGCGAAAGCCACGACCAGAGCTCTAAGGAGGGGCCCTGGTGAAACTAGTTATGCAAAGACAGCTCTGGTATAGACAACCGAGGACAGAGCTAAAAACTCTAACACAGGGCTAATTCGGGTTCTATTTTGCAGAAGGAAATAGTAAGCTTAAGGCATGCTAGATTAGATCTGAAATTATTTCTCTTGCAGGTGCGATCAGTCGGAGCATGCGTAATAAGCCTAGGAAAATGCATTAGTAAGTTAGGATTTGTGCTAACATTGATTTTGCAGAACCAGCGCACAGTATCAATACCAAACCACAACAAAAAATGATCCAGAGCAAGAAAAGAGGGTTTTTATTCAAAGAAATTACAGAAGAAATTACAATCAAGACCGCATAAAAAATATCATCAGCAGAGATTCGGTGATGATCGAAGCAGAAAAACCACTCGCCAAAAACTTAGACGGAGCTCAACACCTCGTTTCTTCTCCTGGTTGATCGACATAGTGGCCACCCAAGAAAGAAAATCACAGGCAGGAGCTATCTTCTAAAGAATTGGAGCTTACAACTCCAAAGGAGCTTCGGCCAAAAAGACGAAGTCTGCCAAATCGTGAGTGTACTGCCCCGAAAACACCCTCTCTCGGGAAAGACCCGAACCGACAAGTGGGTAACTATGCCCATTGCCGGAAAAGCTGTCCCTAACTATCCCCATTGACGGAAAAATACCCCTTCAGGCAGGCAACGGGTACGAACTCCAAAGGAGAAGCCTCATCCCGAATCCTTTACATGAACAGGAAGGAATCATAAAGGAAGAAACCTCTGGGATCGTTCTCATGAAGAAGCAGATTGAAGATTCAAAACAGATATTTATAGCAGAGAAGATGATTAAGGAAATGGGTAAAAAGCATTGAAGACAGAGACCGTGCACCTCTTGGAAACACGCGAGAAAATTAAAAGTTCTGAGAAACTCTCCTTATCCCCAATAATAGAGCTCCGCGTGTCCTTGCGTGACCAAGTAAATTGCCGTGTGCAACAACCCAAAAGATTCACATTGAAAACGCGCTATGAAAGAATCAAATCTGTGACGTCACAAAATCACTCATGGAAAAGATCGATTACTTGTGCAGAAGACGAAACTTGTCTCGGAATAACAAATCACGCGTCGAAACGAGAGCATAGCTGGGTCAGCTCCGGTAAAGATCACACTTAGTCAAAGAAAATATCCAAATTCGCGAACATCAATCAGCTCTGGGGTACTAATAGTAAGTCAGAACTTCACCAAACAGCTACAGTCCAGGTAAGGCCCGAAGAGCTTTACGATACAGCTCTAGGACAGGTAATACTTTCGACTTCTGGCCTTTAAAGTAAAACACACGAGTTACTTCTATTCCTTAGTCTCTATACTTTCGACTAAGGAGTGGCGGGACTCATGATGATACATAAAATGTCCAGACGTTGACCAACGTCTGAAGAGTCAAAGGTCAGACCAGAAATCTCTCGGAACATCTCGGCTTGAGGCAGCAGGACAGCTAAAAACCCGTGATGGTCCACCACACATTCCCATATACGGGAGGTCGGCCAGAAGAAACCAGCTCTGCACAAAATGCCCTTGGCATGGATAGATCAGCCCTGTCATCTCTAAAGGAATAAGGGGAGTCTCCACAGGTTCGACCCATATCTTACGCCCAGAATTGGGAAGATATCAACGCTGCGCAACGTAATGACTTAATCCCGAACTTTCCAAAAAGATCTCAGTTGGTTACACATCTTGAAGTGCTTAAGCCCGATTGGACTCCACGTATCTAGATTAGGAAACTTCTCACTTAGAGTTTATCACTCCGACAAATATCAACGAAGTATCTTTGAACTTAGGAACTTTGACTTATCAGAGATCCGGGATAGACTCGAAGAGAAACCCTAGATACACAAAAGAGGTAACTTCTATTACGGTTTGAAGGCCACCGCCTCACCACCGCCACTAAGGACAGTCGGCCTACCTTCGCCTATAAAAGGCCCCCACATCTTCTTTCAAAGGATACGGTCTCTGGAGAACAAACACACAATTTCACTAAAAATAAGATCTCTTCATACCTGAAGGATCACCCCCGAAACAGAGTTCTCATAACTTGCCCCCAAAAGGATCAATCAATATTCATTCTTTTACTGCAAAGAGCACCCTGACTGTCTTGAGCGTCAGAGCGGTTTTCGAACCCTTTGCAGGTTTTCCCCCCTCGGGAACAGACGAACAGGAGCAATGAATCAGAAGCAGGGAAGCAGAACAAAGAAGCATAGCAGAGTAGAGAAACAGAGCTGAACGGAGGAATCTCACCTCTCTAAACAGAATATTCCATCACGATGGAGGTTGTCATGCATCAACTCCCTTTTTCATGTTGATTTAACCGGGAGCCAATTTTCGACATCAGCAGCAACCATAACAAGTATCACTCTAATAGAGCTATGTAAACCCCTTAGCTACTAACCGTGCTTTGTAACGTGCATCTTCCACCTCTGGGATTCCTTCCTTCTTCTTAAAAACCCTTTTGTTACCAACAATCTTCTGACCCTTAGGCAGCTCGGCTAATTCCCAGACCTGGTTCTTCCAAAGAGACTCAATCTCTTCGTTCATGGCAAGAGACCACTGCCGTGAATCATCGCTCCTCATAGCTTCTTCATAGGTGCATGGCTCACCTCCATCTATGCTTTCTGCCACACTAAGTGCAAATGCAACCATATCTGTCATCCGATACCTTTCTGGTGCCCAGATGTCTCTCCTCCCCCTGTTCCTCGAAACACTGTAATGAACCAGCTCTGGTTCATCTTCCCCAGCTTGCTCATCTACCTAAGGCCGAACCTCTACCGGAGTGTCTATCTCAAAATCCACCTGCTCTCCATGATCTTCCTGCTCCACCTATTTACCAACACCCTCCTGAGTATCTACGGGCGTTACCTTCTGAGTTACCATGGCTAACTCATCAAAAGTAACATCTCTACTTATGAGAAACTTCTTCGATTTTCCATCCGGATTCGACAACCGATTACCCTTAACTCCAGGCTCATACCCAAGAAATACACATTTCTTAGCCCTCGGATCAACTTTACCTTCTTTAACATGTGCATAAGCTGAACAACTAAAGATCTTCAAGTTCTCATAATTAGCATGATAACCAGACCACACCTCATTAGGAGTTTTACACTCAATAGATGTACAGGGTGAAATATTTACCAGATACGCTGCCGTGTTCACTGCTTCAACCCAGAACACCTCCGGTAGCCCTGCACTCGAAAGCATACAACAAACTCGTTCCAATAGAGTTCTGTTCATACGTTCCGCCACCCCATCCTGCTGTGGGGTCTTTCTGACCGTATGGTGTCTCACTATCCCTTCGTTTACACAGAACCTATTAAACTCGTTTCCGCAAAATTCCATGCCATTGTCAGTCCTCAAGCGTTTAATCGATTTTCCAGTCTGCTTCTCGATCAAGGTCTTCCACTGCTTGAACTTGACGAATGCCTCATCTTTGCGTTTCAGTATGTAGACCCATACTTTCCTGGAAAAATCATCTATCAAGGTTAACATGTATCTACCCCCACTATGTGAGTTGACCCGAGACGAACCCCAAAGATCTGAATTGATGTAATCTAGAGTTCCTTTGGTATTATGAACCGCAGTGCTGAACTTTACCCGACATTGCTTTTCGAAGACACAATGTTCACAGAATTCCAGTTTTCCAACCTTCTGCCCACGGAGTAAACCCTGCTTGCTCAGCATAGCCATCCCCCTTTCACTCATATGCCCTAACTGCATATGCCATAGCTTGGTAGTCTCAACTTCCTTGTCTGATGATGATACTGCTACAGATCTGGTAACTGTGTTACCCTATAACACATGTAGACCACTCTTTTTCAACCCCTTCATAACTGTAAGACTCCCCTTAGAAACCCGAAGAACACCACCTTCACCAACATATTTGCAACCATTATCATCCAGAGTTCCCAAAGAGATTAGATTTCTTTTCAAATCTGGAACATGTTTGATGTCTGTTATAGTTCTCATAACACCATCGTGCATCTTGATCTGAACAGTACCAATTCCAACCACCTTACAAGGAGCGTCGTTTCCCATTAACACCTTACCTCCATTGATGACTGTGTAAGTGGAAAACCATTCCTTATGAGGACATACATGGAATGTACGACCAGTATCCAAAATCCACCTATCTTCAGCGAAGCAGGCATTGATCGTCGGAACCATAGCTTCATCACATTCTTCAATGATTGCCAAGACACTACCATCATCTTCTTCGATGACTGCTGCCTCGGCTGGCTACTTCCTAAGTTCAGGACAATTCCTTTTGAAGTGTCCCTCCGACTTACAGTTAAAGCATGTGTACCTCTTTGGTTTCGATTTAGACCGAGAACGACCCTTCCCATCGACCACATGCTGCGACCTTCCCCTTACCACCAAACCATCACCTGAGCTGCTTTCTTCCATTGACCTCAGTCTCAACTCCTTCGAATTCAATGCTGCTTTAACATCCTCAAAGGTTGTAGTTGTTTATCCAGACATAAAAGAATCAACAAAGCTCTCATATGATGGTGGCAGGGATGCAAGCAATAGTACTACCTTATCTTCTTCTTCGAATTTGACATCTATGTTTGTCAAATCTAAGAATACTCGGTTGAGTTCATCCATATATTTTTTCAACGATTCCCCTTCTAACATCTGTAAACTAAATAATTTCTTCTTTAGATACAAACGATTAGTTAGAGATTTCGTTATATACCTTGTCTCCAGCTTATTCCATAGCCCATCGGCAGTAGTTTCCGTCGCTACTTCCCGCAAGACCTCATTGCTCAAACAGAGTAGAATTTGACCATGAGCTCTCTCCATGAGATCTTCCTTCTCTACTTCTGAAAGTGATTCAGCGAGTGCAGCCTCCCATTCAACGTCTTCAGCAGACCCTGTTGAACTAATACTGCTCGCATCTTAATCTTCCAAAGATTAAAATCGTTACTTCCATCGAACTTCTCTATCTCGTATTTCGCCATCAAAGAAACCTCAAAACCAGAGCTCTGACACCAGTTTGTTATGCCCATCGGGGTTAATGTGAACAATACGAGTAATCCAAGACAAGCAATAGGAATAGTAAAGAACAATCAAGAACAGAACACAAAGATTTACGTGGTTCGGTTGGTGAGACCTACTCAACGGTGCGATGATTTCCACTATGATAAGCAAACAAGTTTACACAAGAGATTGGTGAGATTGTGTCTTACTGATATCTCCTTAGGGTTTAGTTTATATAGCCACTAAACCCTATCCCACCGCCTCACCGACTCTCTCTTTACAACCGACATTATACACGAATAAACACTAATCACCGACATAAGCCTAGCTTCGCATTCCAGCTCTGTCTTGGAGTCCAACTTTGCCTTAGAGCACTGCTTCGCATACCAGCTCTGTCTCAGTAATCAGCTCCGCTAATGGGTCCAAGCTTCGGTAGGTTCAACCGGGTTCGATACCAATCCATATTCGAGTCACTTCTAACAAGACGCGTCCTGGCTCGCATCCAGGACGCGACCAAGCCGAGAGGAACTCGGACCAGGACATGCCAGCCCTATGGTTGTGTCATGTCTGGACCTTGTCCGACCCCTTAATGGGCTTGGACCGGGACTTGTCTTGGACTTTGTGAAGACTTGTCCCGGGCTTTTTCGAGGCTTTTCTGACTATAAAAGGAACCATCATTCGAGTGGGAGTTTTATCTAAATTTTCTTTCGATTCTACCTAAACTTCACCAAAATTGTTCCGGGTCATCCGAGAGCCCGAAACGGGTCTTTCTTAAAATTGATTAGGAAAATCATTAAGAATCAAACAAATTTTTTCCGAAATTGACCCGGGCCTTCAAAAGCCCAAAACGGAGCTTTTCTTAAAATTGATTTATAAATCATAAAAGATAAAACCGGAACGCACCACTAGTCGAATTTTTCGAATTTAGACTTAAGGTCCGGAATGTGACATGTGATGTCGACAAAAGTATCTCCCGGATTATCATGCAAATATAATTTTTAGCCTTGATATATTATATGAATGCATGTGATGTGAATGCGAGAAACTAGTATGGCCATAGAAAGTGTTTCTTGTAATTAGAGTTTAGGGTCTATGAGTCCGTTGAAGAAGGTCGAGGATGAGATCGAAAGGTGAGTGGGAGAATCAATGGAGGTTCAAAGATGGCGATTTAAGGCGAACCAAAAGACGAAATAAGAAGAAACCGGAGGAGGCTAGATCTTCTAGGTTAGGGGCCATACTAGGATCCATGTCTGCTTGATTTATTTTCTCGCGCGCATTTACTTACTTATTTACGCTTTATGTCATGGATGTTAGTTAGGCTAAGTAGTTCACTATAACAAATGCCAGACTAGCGTAAAAGTCCTCAAAAGTAATTTTGAGTAAAAAGCCTACCCAGAATAAGACACCCTATGAGCCCTAGATCGTAGAAGGTGGGTCGACCTTCGCAGAGTACCTCCTCTATCTAAGGGACCATGCGGGTAGACTCATTGCAGGGGTCTACGCGTCTAAATGGCTTTATTCAACGAGATCAGCAAAAGAGTTTTGGATACTCAAGGCAAAAGGATAGATTAGTCATTCATCAAATGTCATCTATCAACCAATAGTCATAAGGGTATGATCAGTGAAGTAGTTCACTCACCTGGAACGACGGAGTGAAGGGTAGGGCCCTAGTCCACTTTACTCCGAAGAACTGGGATCTTGGAATCACGTTATTCAATAGGGGGCGGTTTTATATTGAATAATGTGGGAAAATTGAATTTTTCCGAAGAATGATAACGAGTTTAAAACTTTGCAATTCTTTTATGTAATTTTAAGATGACTCAAGGAAACGGGTTCAACATTGAATCACACCTAAGGGAGGTGCTGAACAACTCCCTCCATGAAAGAAGGAATCAAGAGATACTTCGTCGATTGGATGGCGAGTTTGTAAACGAGCTAGATGTCTCAGACTATTCAATTTCGGAATTGGATACTATTTCGACTACTGAGGAAACAGAGCATCATGGGGATAATCGAAAAAGGGCAGTGAAGGAGTTGAAGGAGATGTCCTTCGACCAAGATGGCAATGCGAGCGATATATCGGCTAGGACAATTGATGAAGAAGATCATCAAGTCCAATTGATTTAGGGGTCGTAGTGTTTAGCTAGAAACCAACTACGATCGTTGAATTACGAAATAATTCGCGGCTAACTTCGATCGGATCCTACATCGGGTTACACATAAGAATGGGTATTTGATCAGATGATTTGACTAGTGGGAGTGTGATATAACATTGGGAATGTCCCATACACATATCTCACAGGCCTAAATAGAATTTGGGCAAAAGATAGCAAAAAGGCTCGAAATAAGGGTTTTGGGCCTTGACCGATTCGGGTACTTCTAGGACTTGGATTGGGCTGAATTTTGGAGGGTTAGTTGCTGATATAATAAGAATTATATCTGAAAATTTTCGTGGTGGTTGGACACCTCCTCCTTAGGGAATTGAGAAAATATCAATAGTTGCTATTTTCGACAATTTCCCTAAATCTTATCCTAAAGAGTGTTTTAGGAAACCTAAAAGGAGGTGTATTCTTATTAGGGTTCTATATAAACACTCTTAGGGCAGAGAATAAGGTGTGGAATTTCTCTCTAAACTTTCTTACTCTACCACATCAAGTAGAGAGGAGAAGGTGAGCTAATTCCCAAGCTATCTTCTAGTCAAGCAAGAAGAAGGTCTTCTTATTATCAAACCACCATTGGAGTGCTAGCGAGCTTTCAAGGAGGGAGATTAAATACACTATTCCGTATCCCAAGTAGAGGAGCTATGTTTGAAGCTCTTGGTCTTCTTTAATCTATTCAACTAACTCGAAGGAAATAGCGATTAAGGTAATCTACTATCTTCTTATTAGTTAATTACTAGTTTTGCATGATGATCTTGGGGATACTAGTGTTAGACATTAGATGTCGTTATCCGCTATAAACACTAGTATAAGGGTATAAATCCCAACAGTGGCGTCAGAGCCTCTTGCAATTAACTAGTTTTTGCTAAGAATCGAACTAATTGATATTTGATATGCTTGATAGTTTGATAGTTTGAGTTTATTAAGTTTTCAAAGTATTTTAAAAGGTATTATAAACTCATGATTTGATTACAATGAATATGATTCAACTAGTTTTCAAATTAAAAATCGAAATTGATGATTGAAATTGTTTCAAAACATTGAATTTCATTGATTTTGAATTAGTTTTCAAAATTGTTTTTGAAAAAGTTTCAAAAACCTAGAATTTTGATCCAAAATGGGTTGATTAAAAGAGTTGTTTTTGAGTTTTAGGAAACTCCCCAAAACAAAAAATTTGGAATTTAGAAGTATTCTAAAAGGAGTTGTTTTGAGTTTTAGGAAACTCCCAAAACAAAATTTGGAAAATTTAAATGTTTCTAAAAGTTTCGAAAATTTTTAAGTGTTCTAAAAGGATTTCAAAATTTAGAAAGAATTTCAAAAATTGGAAGTTAGCAAATAGATATTTGCACAACAAAAAAAAAATTGGAAACTAGGGTTTTGGAAACCCTAGTGTCCGGCCAGGAAGCTTCCTGGCCGGACAGAAGCTGCTGGACGCGTCCAGAGCAGCTGCAGAGACGCGTCCAGCAGCTGCAACCAGATTGCTACTGGACGCGTCCAGGTCGAGTCAAGGACCCGACCACCAACTGGGATGGAAGCATCTGGACGCGTCTTGGAGACATCTCTTGTGGGAAATTGACGTAGAGATGTCACAAAAATAGACGTTACGACCGTTAGACATAGAGATGTCAAAAATAGACGTTACGCCCGGTCCATTTCTAGCCTCCTTTTCTCTCTCTCTCCTCCTCTTTGCCTCCTTTCCAAGCTTGTGTGTTGATTGATTCCAAGCTAGAAGATGATGAATAGTGTCTTTGACCCCTTTCTCTAACTTCATTCAAACCCTAGACTTAGTCAAACTTGACTAAGTCTTTAGACCACAAATGGGTGCCCATAAAATCTCTACACAATTCTCCTTCTCTTAATATTTCTTGGGCTTGGACTTAGTTTTGGGCTTTTATTTAGAAACCAAGAGAGTGCCTCCATCCTTGTCTCTACATCTTCAAATTCTCACAAAGGACTAGAATACCCTCGGACTTATTTCTTTCATATCTTCCCCGTCCGAACTCCGAATTGAATACCGTTTTCACCGTCGGACTCGTCATTGACTATACTTGTCATTTGATTTGCTTGAAGTGTTTTCTCTCGTTTTTGACACATGAAATGATAGTGATAATACCCTCTCTTTATTCCATATTACATGTTTAACTCAAAAAATCATTACCTAACAAGAAAAACACATTAAATATTATTGATAACACTCGAAAATGACTAATTAGTCTAAGTTAGGCTCTTCAAATGTGACAATTTCATGTCAAATCAAGATCCCCAAACTTAAACATTGCTAGTCCTCGAGAAAATGAAACAAAATAAAAGCCTAACTCACTTTCGGAGGCATCCCGGTTGCATTTAGCGTATGCAACAAGCCTTTAAACCCCTAGGTTGCCCCTAAAGGACGAGTGTCGTCTAGTGAGGGTTTCCATAGATGACACCCACAAACATCGTGGTTTCAAATACACAAGGGTCCAAAATTCAAATCATAGATAAACATGGTTCATATAGTAAGGGGTTTAAGCATGTCAATGCATAATTAGTCAAGTAAATAAGCTCTTGTAAAAACTAAAGGCCCCTTCACTAATGATCTTACCCTAAAGTGCTAGTGTCATACTATAATGAGCAACATCTATGTTCCGAAGCCACAAAACCTTGATTCCTAGTTTAGTACATTTCGCCTCGACTTCAACCTCACGGGCATACACTCCAAATATGAAATCACTTAAGAATGGTTCGCTCGTATGTGGGAGTGTGATCTCTTAACATGGACTCAACACATAAAAAGGGGTGAGGATAACATTTTGGAACGAATGATCTTCGAAAAGGAATTAGCCACTATATAGAGTGGGGGAGCTCACTCGCCCTTCTCACCCATTGTACCCTCTAAAGATGCCTTCTAAAGGTTAGCGGATACTAGAAATGGATGATGATGGTGGATTTCCGAGAAAGTCGACTACTTCATTATAGAACTTCTCAAGCACTTCCACATTTGTTTCTTGCTTCGAATAGTTATTCATGAACATGAACACAAACACATATATACAATCACAATACTCAAACAAAAGAGCTAACATGCTCTAACATAACATAAACAACTTTATTTCATTCTTGCTTTCTTTTTTCTTTCTTTTCTTTTCTTTTTCTTTTTTTTCATCTTTTTCTTTCTTTTCTTTTTCCTTTTTCATAACACAAATACAATCAACCAAAACAAAATACAACACACATAACTCTATTCTTGCAATCAACTTTTCATTTCATACTTGCTCCTGACATTCTTCGTTCTTTCTTCTCATGTCTTCATTCTCGGGATATAAGATGATGGATGGTGATGGAGTATCCGCCTCCCTCTAGTTGACATTCTTATCGGGTTTCATGGACTACAAGGGCAAGGTTAATTCGCTATCCTAATGTCACTCCTAGTGGCTAAGGAAGTTGAGCACACGAGATCAAATGAGCTCTTTTAATAGTTACGAGGTTGAGCAGTTCTTCATTCTACTCGGAGTTAGCGCGGAAGAGTACACTCGAATGACAACTTAGGCTTTGAGCTCTCACATGGGTTAAGTCTCCACTAATGACTACTCTAGGTCTCTTAGAGATGTTTCTTCTTCACTAAGATGTTACTCCCATAGCATAACACAAACACTCAAGGACTCGACTTTCATGCAAAGGTCACTAGCAATCACAAAACTCATCAACTCGACACATATGCATCAACATTCTTAAAACCATCACTACAATCACATGCAAATCTATTCAAAATGTTCAAAATTTTAAAATTTTGGCTAATTTGAACCATTTTGTCTTTGAAACCCATGGTCATGCATTGGTTATGGTCATATCCCGCATCCCCAAACTTAAAATTAACATTATCTTCAATGTTCCAAGCATACACTCACCAAAAGATAAAGAGGCACATCAATTTAAAGAGAAGAGTGGAGAGATATTACCATAACTGAAGGAGAGTAAAGATGATACTACCAAGACTCGTGTATCATCCTCAACATCAAAATCTAATGTAGTCGAATCATGGTGAGATAACAATGGTCGAGGGAATGAGCAATAAGGGTTATCGGTCAATTCATGCTCTAAGGGTCTATCAAGAGCTTCTTCGACATTTAACTTAAGACTAGAGTTAGGTGTATTATCCTCACCATCATTCATAGTCTCTTCTTGAGTTTGGGGTGCGCAAACCCCTTCCTCGTCGATGATAGGCTCTGACTCAAGTCTATCAACAATTTTGAGAAGTCGTTCCGTGATCTCCGTTATATCTCAATTAAATCTAGTTTGGTACTCTAAAATTGCTTGAAGTGTGTCTTCAGACATCTCCTCGTAATAAGGCACATGAGTATAACTAGACGAAGACTCTCGCGGAACACGAATCATGGGACAATACTCGGTCAAATGGTTTAAGCTCGCACAAATAGCACAAACCGGCCTAATGATCTCCATGGTTCTTTCTTCACTACCTTCATGTAGATACCTAGACTCGACTCTTTGAGTGGAATCATCGAGTCGGGAATTGTCATCACTAAATGAACCGTTCATATATGCTTGTCGATAGTCACGAAGACTTCGACGTGGTCGATCAATACTAATAGAACTACGGTTATCATCAAATGACAAATCCATACATGAAGGTGTTGTCATCCCAAATTCTTGTCGATAGTCTCGAAGACTCTTACGGGGTTGGTTACCCTCATGCTCATAATCTCTAAAACCATATTCATGACGAGTCTGAGCGACTCCGTACATCCGTCGATATTCACCCATGGTCATTGATGTGGCGTGAAAATGCCACATTTAGGTCACTTAACTTTAATGAGTTAGTTTTTTTCGAGTTTTATTTCTAATTATTTATGTGTTTTCATTGCTAGGCAGTTTATTTGGGGTTTGGCGCGTAATTCAGAATAAATAGAGCGAATTATCACATATTTCATCTTATGCGGCAAAAGGGAAGAAAAGAGAACCAGGGATATTTTGGTCATTTTGGTCAAAATCATAGTCAAACAACAAATAGAGTCAATGACGAGTCCGACGGTGAAAACGAAAGTCGAATCGGAGTTCAGACGGGAAAGTTATTAAAGAAAGAAGTCCGGGGGTATTTCAGTCTTTTATGAAAATTCGAGAAGTAGAAAGAAGGATGGAGGCACCCCCTTGAATTCTAAGTGAAGACCAAAGCCCAAGTCCAAAGCCCAATAGCTAATAGAAGAAGGAACCAAGTCCTAAACCCAAAGAAGATGAAAGAAAGGAAGGAATTTTAGAGGCACCCACCTTTAGGGCTTTTAGTTGTGGAAGGAAAGAAAAGTGGGAGCTGGACTACTATTCATCTTCTTCAATACACAACCAGGGAAAAGGAGAGAGAAAAGAGTGAGGGTTTGAAGGGTTTTAGAGTTCTTGAAGGAGGGTTCTTCATCAAGTTTAGGGTTGAAGTGTTTTGAGAGTTTGAGAGAGAGAGCAAGAGAGAAGGAGAAGTGCCGGCCAACTTGGCCGGCACACAAGAGTGCTTGAGACAGCAGCTCCATCAACAACCACGAACCGAGCACGGGGCTGCTGTTCCATAGCTCGGGATCTTCAAAGCAACAACAACAACAGCTCGGGAAGCGACCGGACGTGCACACAACAGCTCCATAACAGCACGGTACGAAGCTCTAGGGTTCCAAACGACAGTAGCCACCAGCCCACTATTGAAGCAGCTCGGGACAGTGGTATTATGGCCGGATTTCACCTTTATTTTGGCCGGAAAAACCTAGGGTTCATGTGGGATGTGACTTCCTTGCTTCCTTTGATGTTGTTGGTGTTTAGTTGCTCAAATCTCTTGAGAGAGAAAGCTTGAACTAAGCTTTAATGGTGGAGTTCTTAATAAGGGGAAGAAGATGACCAAATTCTATGGGGCATTCTGAATTTTGTTTGGGGACACCCAATTTGCAATTCTAAAGGGAATCCGGATTCTGCTAAGGGGAGATCGGCTGCACACCTAGCCTCGTGCCTCATCGGAAAAGGGGAATTCTCGCTTAAACTCGTGTCTTTCTTTATCTTTTTTCCATTCATTACTTGTTTCGCCATGTTTAGCTAATTCTCGTGTGTCGAATATGAGATGAAATGTGATGAACTTGTGATTATATATGTGATGATTTAATGTTTTGATAATAAATTGATGTTCTCTTATTTCGATTACTTGTTGAATCATGTTTCATGTGTCTTATCAAGTACTTCGCATAATTAATCGATTAGGCAAAGTGATCGATATCGATCGTAGTCTAGATTCAAATTTCATGTGTCTTGTCATGCACTTCACATAGTTAGGCGACTAGACGACATTTTCGATGATTCGGTTTTAATCGTTTAGGAAGTTTGTTTGACTAAGTATTATCTCCGGACATACGTAGTGCTTATGAACGTCCACCTTAAGAATCGAGACTAGATTTACATCAATCCATTCGATTGGACCGTACATAGTTATAGGTTTATTATCATGGATTCCCGGACTTCGACACCTCGCTCACTTATTTGCCTCCCGACTCTTGTTCCTCCAACTCTTCTCTCGAATCTCTCTTGCTTATTTACATTAGATTATCTCATTAGCTTTACTTGTTTTCACCTCTTATTACTTATTCATATTAAAACCCCCCAGTTATCTTTGTTCTTTTCCGCCTTAGTCTAAGTTAGATTGTGATACTTAAACCTTTGAACGAGACCCTTTCGGTATCCAAACTACCTTCCTATCCTTGGATCGATCCCGGTTTTACCGGTTACTACTTGATACCTCCGCTTGGGTGTGCAACCTTTTCGGGTGCATCAGTCATCCTAGGTCGGTCAGGCTCAACTCGCCTATTCCTATCACTAGTCGGACCATTCCTATATAAGTTTGAGTAGTCTTGATGACTTGTAGATGGTCGACTAGTGATGGAAAGGGTTCGCATAAGGTCATTCTCATCAAATGACCAACTTGCCATGATCTCACAATATTCAAAGATGCTAACACACAACCACAAAATGGAGACTAACACTAATAGAACTAAACAATCACGTACAAGCAAAAAGGAAGAGTTAGAATGCGATACTGGCAAATGCTCCTCTCGTTTCGTTCGTTTTTCCTCTTTAGCTTCTTGATTCCTTCCTCTTCCTTCGCCTTTATGTCACTTTTGGCTCTTTTCCTATAAAACGGTACCTAAAAAAGAAATGAAATTAAAAGACTACAAAAAAAACAAAGAAACCAAGAACGTCTAAGTAAGCAAACAACACTAAACTAATGAACAAAACAAACAAACGATGTCCAAACTACTAAACCTATCCCCGGCAGCGAAGCCAAAAACTTGATGCACCTGAAAAGTTTGCACCCAAGCGGAGGTATCAAGTAGTAACCGGTAAAACCGGAGTCGATCCAAGGATAAGAAGGTAGTTTGGATGTCGAAAGGTCTTGTCCGTCGATTTTAGTATTACTAGCTAACTTAGACAAAAACGGAAAGGACAAGGGTAAAGGGGGGGGGGGGGGGGGGGTTTAAAGATTGCATGAGTGATAAGAGAATAAAGCAAACAAGAAAACTAAACAATAAAAGTAAACGGGCGAGAGAGATTCGAGAGAAGAGTCGAAGGAATAAGAGTCGGGAGACGGTAAGACTCAATTCGGGCAACAAATAAGTGAGAGAGGTGTCGAAGTCCGGGAATCCATAATGATAACCTACGACTATGTGTAGTCCGATTTAATGTGTCAAGGTACAATCGATATTCGACTCCTAAAGTAGATGTCTCTAAGTACTACGTATATCCGGAGATCATACTTAGTCAAACAAACGTCTGAATCGGTTAATCCCGAGTCATTGAAAGTGTCGTCTGGTCGCCTAACTATGTGAAGTGCATGACAAGACATATGAAATTATGACTTAGACTACGATCGATATCGAATACTTCGTTTCATCTATTAACTATGCGAAGTGCTTGACAAGACACATGAAAATACGATCAAAACGAAAATCGAAATAAATGAACATCAATTTATAATCAAAACATCAAATCATATTAAACATAGTAACGAATTTCATCTCATATAATCGACAAACTAAAGTTAGCTAAACATGGTGATTGAATAAGAAATGAAAAGGAAATGGTGAGAGAAGCCCCTTTTTCGATGTGGTTCGAGGCTAAGGTTGTCGGAAAATATGAGTTTTTAGTTGCAGCCGATCTCCCGTTAGCAATTTTCTGGGTTCCCATAGCGACCACCATCATCTTCACCATTTAGAACACAACCTCCATTAAAGCTAACCCTAGCTTTCTCTCTCTAGAAATTTGTAGCCCAAAATCAAATCAAACCACATGAGAAGCAAGCCAAGGACATGAGAAGTAAAAGCCCCATGGTTTCGGATCAAGAAGGTTGCCGAAACACCATGAAAATTGCGGCCAAAGAGTTGATGAAATTCGGCCAAAACATGGAATCCGGCCATGAAAACTTAGATCCGGGCCAAAGGCATCCATCCCGAGCTAGGAAGCTTCTACCCGAGCCGTGCTTAGGCATCTCGTGCATAGCCGGAGGCATCCCATGCTGCTGCCCGTGCTCTGTGCATAGGCTGCTGTTCCGGCCAGAGCTTGCTCCAGGAATCTGCTGCAGATGCGTCCCGTGAAGGGTACTGTCTCGTGCTAGCAGCTCCCGTGCTCCCGTGTAGCTCTCCCGAGCAGCAGCTCGTGTGCAGCCCGAGTTGCTGCTCGGCCGGCCAAAGCTAGGCCGGCCGAGTGAGCTGGCCGGCCTATGCTTTGGCTGGATCCTCCTTCTTGCTCTCTTGTTCTCTCTCTACCAAACCTTAGTGATGAAGAACCAAACCCTAACCTCCTTTTCTCTCTCTCTCTCCTCCTCTTTTCTTCCTTTTCAAGCTTATGTGTTGATTGATTCCAAGCTAGAAGATGATGAATAGTGTCTTTGACCCCTTTCTCTAACTTCATCAAACCCTAGACTTAGTCAAACTTGACTAAGTCTTTAGACCACAAATGGGTGCCCATAAAATCTCTACACAATTCTCCTTCTCTTAATATTTCTTGGGCTTAGGCTTGGTTTTGAGCTTTCATTTAGAAACCAAGAGAGTGCCTCCATCCTTGTCTCTACATCTTCAAATTCTCACAAAGAACTAGAATACCCTCAAACTTCTTTCTTCCATATCTTCCCCGTCCGAACTCTGAATTTAATACCGTTTTCACCGTCGGACTCGTCATTGACTATACTTGTCATTTGATTTGCTTAAAGTGTTTTTCTCTCGTTTTAGGCACATGAAATGATAGTGATAATTCGCTCTCTTTATTCCAAATTACATGTTTAACTCAAAAAATGATTACCTAACAAGAAAAACACAAAATATTATTGATAACACTCGAAAATGACTAATTAGTCTAAGTTAGGCTCTCCAAATGTGACATTTTCATGTCACATCAAGATCCCCAAACTTAAACATTGCTAGTCCTCGAGCAAATAAAACAAAATAAAAGCCTAACTCACTTTCGGACGCATCCCGGTTGCATTTAGCGTATGCAACAAGACTTTAAACCCCTAGGTTGCCCCTATAGGACGAGTGTCGTCTCGTGAGGGTTTCCATAGATGACACCCACAAACATCGTGGTTTCAAATACACAAGGGTCCAAAATTCAAATCATAGATAAACATGGTTCATATAGTAAGGGGTTTAAGCATGTCAATGCATAATGAGTCAAGTAAATAAGCTCTTGTAAAAACTAAAGGCCCCTTCACTAATGATCTTACCTTAAAGTGCTAGTGTCATACCATAATGAGAAACATCTATGTTCCGAAGTCACAAAACCTTGATTCCTAGTTTAGTACATTTCGCCTCGACTTCGACCTCACGGGCATACACTCCAAATATGAAATCACTCAAGAATGGTTCGCTCGTATGTGTGAGTGTCATCACTTAACATTGACTCAACACATAAAAAAAGGTGAGGATAACATTTTGGAACGAATGATCTTCGAAAAGGAATTAGCCACTATATAGAGTGGGGGAGCTCACTCGCCCTTTTTTCTTTCTTTTCTTTTCTTTTTCTTTTTTTTTCATTCTTTTTTTTTTCTTTTCTTTTTTCTTTTTCATAGCACAAATACAATCAACCAAAATAAAATAGAACACACATACCTCTATTCTTCCAATCAACTTTTCATTTCATACTTGCTCTTGTCTTCATTCTTTCTTCTCATGTCTTCATTCTCGGGATACAAGATGATGGATGGTGATGGAGTATCCGCCTCCCTCTAGTTGGTATTCTTATCGGGTTTCATGGACTACAAGCAAGGTTAATTCGCTATCCTAATGTCACTCCTAGTGGCTAAGGAAGTTGAGCAAACGAGATCAAATGAGCTCTTTTAATAGTTATGAGGTTGAGTAGCTCTTCATTCTACTCGGAGTTAGCGCGGAAGAGTACACTCGAAGGACAATTTAGGTTTTGAGCTCTCACATGGGTTAAGTCTCCACTAATGACTACTCTAGGTCTCTTAGTGATGTTTCTTCTTCACTAAGATGTTACTCCCATAGCATAACACAAACACTCAAGGACTCGACTTTCATGCAAAGGTCACTAGCAATCATAAAACTCATCAACTCGACACATATGCATCAACATTCTTAAAACCATCACTACAATCACATGCAAATCTACTCAAAATGTTCAAAATTTTCAAATTTTGGCTAATTTGAACCCTTTTGTCTTTGAAACCCATGGTCATGCATTGGTTATGGTCATATCCCGCATCCCCAAACTTAAAATTAACATTGTCTTCAATGTTCCAAGCATACACTCACCAAAAGATAAAGAGGCACATCAATTTAAAGAGAAGAGTGGAGAGATATTACCATAACTGAAGGAGATAAAAGATGATACTACCATGACTCGTGTATAAAGAGGTTCCAAGTTGATGTCAAGCTCACGCCATCCCTAAACTTGGAACAAACCACGTCTTAGAAGTAAAACATATAAGAAATGCTCCTAAAATATCAACAAATATCATAAGAATGAAGCACATAGAAACATGACCATATAAAATGACCACTCATGCGGGATCACTCGATTGCATTGAGCTATGCAATTAGCCTTTGATTCTCTTGTTTTCACACAAGAGCACGAGTTATGTCTTGTGGAGGGTTTCCAGAGATGTTACCCACAAACATCAAGGCCCATCTTAATCGGCCAACGATCATATAGTAAAAGCCGGAAGATTTGGGGGTCAACCCAAAGAAAACTATATACAAATGCTAAAAGAGACCATCCCCAAACTAAGTGGATGCACGGTCCTCTAAGTACGCATAAATGCTAGGGGCGACGACTAAAAAGTCGTCAAAAGGATCGACATATAAGTGAAGGGTCTAGAAGTCGGTCGAAGGTAAAAAGTCAAACTCAATCTTAGTGGATAAAACATCCACTAAGTCCCTAGGCATGCGAGGAAAGACGTCTGAAGTGTCCCGTAATAGGTCGACAACCGAGTCTGAGATCATGTGGAAGGTCGAACTAGACTCTAAGGGTAAGGCAATAGGCTCGGGGACCAAGTCAAGGTCCATAATTTCCTTAGGTAAATGGTCCAACAAGTTATCCGCTATCTCTTCAACTACTATGTTATCGACATCCTTAAAGGTATCGGGAGCCTCAAAGTTGGTTGCAACACCTTCACTTCTACATAACTCATCCAAGTAATCACAAGTGCTAAAGTTAAAAGTTCAACATTGTTATTGATGCACCCGAAAAGGTCACCCAAGCGGAGGTATCAAGTAGTAATCCGGCAAAGCCGGGATCGATCCAAGGACAGGAAGGTAGTTTGGATATTGAGGGGTCTTATCCACCAATCTAGGTATCAAATGCTAACTTAAGCTAATAAGGAAAGGAAGAAAGGTAAATGGTGGGCTTTATAATGAAATAAGCAACAAAGAAGAAAACAAATAAAACCACTAAACAATCTAAGTAAATGGGCAAGAGTGATTCGAGAGAAGAGTCGAAGGGACAAGAGTCGGGAACAACAAGTAAGAGAAGTGTGGAGGTCTGGGAATCCGATGTGGTGAAACTACAACTATGTACGGTCCAATCGAATGGATTGATGTAAATCTAGTCTCGATTCCTAAGGTGGACGTTCATAAGCACTACGTATGTCCGGAGATAATACTTAGTCAAACAAACTTCCTAAACGAATAAAGCCGAATCATCGATCACATTGCCTAATCGATTAACTATGCGAAGTACTTGATAAGACACATGAAAACAAATGAAACAAGTAATCGAAATAAGAGAACATCAATTTATTATCAAACCATTAAATCATCACATAGATAATCACATATTCATCACATTTCATCCCATATTCGACTCACAAGAATTAGCTACAAATGGTGAATCAAGTAATGAATGGAAATAATATAAAGAAAGACATGAGTTAAAGCGAGAATCCCCCTTTTTCGATGAGGCGTGAGGCTAAGATCGTCGGAAAAGATAAGTCTCTAAATGCAGCCGAACTCCTTAGCAGAATGTAGGGTTCCCTTTAGTATTGCAAATTTGGTGTCCCCAAGCAAAATCAGAATGCCCCATAGCCTCGGTCATCTTCTTCCTCTCAAAATTCCATCCACCATGAAAGCTTCATTAAGCTCTTTCTCTCTCTATAAAATCAACACCAAACCACAAGTGAAGCAAAAGGGAAGCAAGACCATTATTATCAAGCAAAGACCCTTAAGTTTCCGGCCAAAATTATGGCCGGAACCAATCTAGATAAACCCGGCTAAAGCAAGAAGGATTCCGACCAAAAAAATGAAATCCGGCTATGGTATAAGTGTCCCGAGCTTAGAGATGAAGAACCCGAGCTGGAGTTGCTGTTCCCGACCACGTTCCGGCGTTAAGGAGCATCCCGAGTTGAAGCTCAACTGACCTGCTCCTTGCTATTTCAATGGAGGAGTTGCTGGCCGATCCGTCCCGAGCTCTTTGAGGTGCCGACCAAGCTTTGGTCGGTTGGCCGGTCAAGCTCCTTCTCCACTCTCCTTCTTCCTCTCAAACCCTAACCAAAACACCAAGAACAAGAAACCCTAGATTTTCTCTCTCCCTTAATCTTTTTCTCCTCAAATCAGACTTGTGTTCTCTAGAAGATGAAGATAGCCGTTCAGCCCCCTACTTTTCTTTCCTTCAACAACTAAAAGCCCTAAAGGTGGGTGCCTCTAAAATTCCTTCCTTTCTTTCATCTTCTTTGGGTTTGGGACTTGGTTCCTTCTTCTATTAGCTATTGGGCTTTGGACTTGGGCTTTGGTCTTCACATAGAATTCAAGGGGGTGCCTCCATCCTTCTTTCTATTTCTCAAATTTCCATACAAGATAGAAATACCCCCGGACTTCTTTCTTTAATAACTTCCCCGTCCAAACTCCGATTCGACTTTCGTTTTCACCGTCGGACTCGTCATTGACTCTACTTGGTGTTTGACTTCTGATTTTGACCAAAATGTCCAGAATATCCCTGGTTCTCTTTTCTTTCCTTTTGTCGCATAAGATGAAAATGTGATAATTCGCTCTCTTTATTCCGAATTACACGCCAAACCCCAAATAAACTACCTAACAATAAAAACAAATAAATAATTAGAAATACAACCCGAAAAGAACTAACTAATCAAAGTTAAGTTACCTAAATGTGGCATTTTCACGCCACATCAACATCCCCAAACTTAGAATTTGCTAGTGCTCAAGTAAACAAACAAAACAAGACAATAAAGTAAACCTAACTCACTTTCGGAGGCATCCCGGTTGCATGTAGCGTATGCAACAAGCCTTTAAACCCTTAGGTTGCCCCTATAGGACGAGTTTTGTCTCGTGAGGGTTTCCAGCGAATACACCCACAAAGTTCAAGATTTTCAATAGACAAAAGAGTTGAACTATCGATGCAAACAAGGTAGTGATCAACAAGTGAGAAACTTAAGTATGTCAAACATATGAATCAAGCCAATAAACACAAAAGCATGCTAAGAGTCTCCTCACTAATAGTTTCATACTTAACTGCAACTGTCCCATCATCATGAGCATCATCTAAGTCTAAAGTAAGAAAACTTTGTTTCCTAACATAGCACATTTCGCCTCGACTTTGGCCTCTAGGTCATACGCTCTTAAACATGAAATCACTCAAAATCGAATCATAATGGTTCACTCTCATGTGTGAGCATGGAATAAAGGAAACTCAACACCTACAAAATTAAATGAGGATAACAAGTTACAAAACGAAGTGATCTCTTAAGAATGGAAATAACCACTAACGGAATGGGGAAGCTCACTCACCCTTCTCATCCAGTCTACCCTCTAATAGGGTCTCTTAAAGGTAAACGGATACAAGTGATGGAATGGAGGATGATGAAATCCCGAGAATGTCGATGCCTTCAATGATAAAAGAATACTCAAACAACCTTTAAACTTGACTTCTTGCATTGAATACTTTATTTTCCACAACACTCAAAAGTTCACATGAACTTTTACACAAAAACAACTTCCCTTTTTTTCTTTTCTCTTTTTTCTATTTTTTTTCACTTTTTTTTTTCTTTCCTTTTTTTTTTTTTTTTTTTTTTTTTTACACACATAACCAAACCCAAAAAATACAAACTAGTATTCTCACAATTCACTTTTCAAATCTTGCTTTCACATTCTTTCTTCTTTACTTTTCATGTCTACATTCTCGGGAGTAGTATGATGAATGGATGGTGAAGTATCAGTTTCCCTAAAGTTGACACCATTATCGGGTTTCGTGGACTACAAGAGTAAGGTTTATTCGCTATCCTAATGTCACTCCTAGTGGCTAAGGAAGTTGAGCTCATGAGATCGTCTAAGCTCTATTGAAAGTTGCGAAATTGAGTATCTCTTCATTCTACTCGGAGTTAGCGCGGAAGAGTACACTCAAAGGCAATAAAAAGGCTCAGATATCTCACATGGGTTTAAGTCTCCACTAATGACTATTCTTGGTCACTCAGAAGTGTTCCTTCTGTATGGGCAAATATCCGCCCCACGAGGTGCCCGCAGAATTTATGAACAACTGCTTCGTAAGGATAAAATCCGCGAAACTTGATAAGGAGGCCCGGTAACGGTCCAAGACGCTAGCATGATCACCAGATCTATACCCGCTTAACACTAAGCGTATCTAACACGTGTCGCGCGATAACCACCTCCTAGTACTAAGCTATCTAACGGCTAGAAGGTTATCTCGCAATCCATAACCGCACTAATGGTGAATATTCTGTATCTTCCACTTGAAGACGGACGTTACCGGCCAGTAGCTTATCGCACACGCGGTAACATCCTGACCGTCTCCCAAGAGATTCGAATACTCATCTGACGGTCGATACGTCAGATCCCCTATCTCTTAACGTACTTCCATGAGTAATGTCACAGAATAATTACGTCGGTTACGAGCTGACCGTCATCAAGACGACCCTCCTCTACCATTATAAATACAAGAGGCTATAACCAGACCAAGGCATCCAATATTCGACAACAGTACTCGAGTAGCTAAATCCATTCTCTCCACTCACTTACTCTCTCATAAGCATCTCAAAGGTCTTTCGATTCCCTCAAAGTCTTTGACTCATCATCTTAGAAGTTCGGAGATAAGAGTCTGGTAGTCACGAATCAAACGATAACTAGCTAGCCGTATCGACACCATACCACCACCACCTTATTGCATAAGAGAGCTCTCTGGTCTAATATATCTTCCCTTCAACGGTAACGAGCTGATCGTATCAACGTCATTCATCCAACGATCCTCACCATCCGATCCATTTACGACCAGCACCTTATTGCTGATCCCTCTACGACCAGCACCTTATTGCAAGTCCACTTACGACCAGCAAGTTAACGACAATACATCATTACCATTTCCCTTTTCACTACAGTAAGTATACTATTACCGTGGGGATCTGTTCCGACAACTCCACGAGCCGCGACACCTAAAGCACTCCGACTACGGTTACCTCACTATCGCTCACATTCACTTTATTTATATTTGATCGAGTATCTGACTTGACCGTCGGAGCCCCCTTAGGCCGGCACCATCCCGGTGTCCCAGAGGCTTCACGATCTCTTCTCTCTTTTTGTGTGCAGGTTCTTTTCGACACGTAGCTGGTCCCCAAAGCATCCGACCCGAACCGACAAGACTTTGACCGTTGACCCGTTGACTGTCAGACTTTCTGACCCGTAGACATTTTACCGTCTACAATTTGGCGCTAGAAGGAGGGGGCCAGCCACTAACTACCGAAAAGACAAGTACCATGGAAGGAGACATGTCCAACGCTTCTGTGGATTTCTCATCACAACTTGCTGCACTCACTGCCCAGATGCAAGAAAACGCCGAAAGATTGAGAGCTTTGGAGGAGGAGAACTCTACTGTCCGGGCAGAGAACATGCTACTACAAGAAAGAATTACCGAGTTGGTGATTCCAAGAAGACAAAGTTTAGGGGACAATCGACCACCTCCCAACGCATCTGAAGTAGGAGGACCATCTAATCGCCCAACACCCCCTCACAACACTACTGCAGGCTTCACCACCAGCCAAGTAGGGACAGGATCCGCAAGTGCTCCATTCATAGCTCCAACACATACCTTTCAACAAACTCTCACTCCACAGCAGACCATGGCTGCTCCTCTTTACTCATCTTCTACTATTGCTATGCCTACTATCTTCCCTATGCCTACTCAACCCACCATGGCTTCTAATCCCTTATTGTTTTCACATACAGGTACCCCTTTAGAGCAAGCTTTAGCAAAGAGGCTAGCTGAAATGGAGGCTCTGATCACTAGAATTCCAGGAGTCCCGACCCCCTTCAAGAAGAGTCTTCCTCAAAGCTATGCCGATTCTCCGTTCGTCGATGCAATTGCTCTGGTAGAGATGCCCAGAAAGTTCACTTTTCCCAACATGAAGATGTATGACGGCACCTCTGACCCGGACGATCACATAGCCTCCTACAAACAGAGGATGTTTACTGCTGCGATTCCAAGGGACTTGCGGGAAGCGTGTATGTGCAAGAGTTTTGGGTCTAGTCTGATTGGCCCAGCTCTGCAATGGTACACCAACCTCCCCCATAACCCAATTGCTTCATTTGCCCAACTCACAGACACCTTTGTCGAGCAATTTGCAAGCAGTAAGAAGCTGGAGAAACTCTCTGGTGATCTCTACCGAATCCAACAACGAAGAGGTGAACCACTCAGAGAGTATGTGGGAAGATTTAATCGGGAGAAGTGTCAATTCCTTACTGCAACCAGGAGACAGCAGTTGATGCATTTAGGAAAGGTTTACTGCCAGATGGGGAGTTGTACAAAGAACTCACCAAGTTCAATTGCACAACAATGGAGGATGTTCTTTCCAGAGCCTGGGTTGAAATTAGGTGGGAAGAAGACGAAGCCCACAGGAACAGATATTATTCGCAAGAAGATAGGTCAAGAGACCGTCACTCTAGAAGATACGAACGACGGTCAGAAGCCAGGAGCAATGATCCGTACCCAACCAGACGACCAATTCCAAGGGAGAACAGGAGGCCATTCAACCCTCCGCCTAATCGTCAAAACGAGAAACCGCAAGGACCCATCCGTACCAAGATTCCAGAATACAACCTCAACATTGAACCAAGTGAGGTGATTGCTGTAATGAAGGGGATGGGCAATACGGTAAGGTGGCCAGGGAAGACAAAGACGCCAAGCGACAAGAGGGATACTTCCAAGTGGTGTGAATTCCACTCGGACCATGGGCACACTACTGCAGATTGCATTGCCCTCAGGCTTGAAGTTGCTGAGCTCCTAAAGAGGGGTCACCTCACCGACTTACTGACAGACAAAGGCAAGAAAACCATGTCCCAAGGAGATGCCCGACCCAAAGAGCCAGAGGAGCCGATTCCAACATTGACTTGCAACATGATCACAGGGGGCTCGGAAGTGAGTGGAGTAAGCCACTCGGCAGCCAAAAGAAGTGCACGAATCACAGCCAATCCAACTGCCCACTCGACAGAGGCGTCGACCCTAACTTTCACCAACCAAACCATCAGCTTCGTTGACAACGAAGTCTCAGGGCTCGTCAACCCTCATCATGACGCTCTTGTCCTCTCTCTCACTATTACAAATGTGTTAGTTAAACGCATACTAATTGATAACGGATCCTCTACTAATGTATTATTTCTTCATGCCTTGCTAGGAATGGGACTAGAAGAATCAAACATCTGCCGACGTTCTACTGTCCTTATAGGATTTAGTGGAGAACAGAAGTATACCTTGGGAGAAATCGTGTTACCGGTATATGCAGGAGGAATTAACCTTAGCACCTCTTTTGTGGTACTGGACTGCCCATCAGCTTATAACATGATCCTTGGAAGACCTTGGATCCATGAGATGAGGGCAGTACCATCAACATACCACCAAGTATTAAGGTTTCCAACACCTTGGGGAGTACGGGAAATCAAAGGAGACCAAGGAGCTTCCAGGAACTGCTACAAGAACACGATGAAGGCTCCCAAGAAGCCCTTGTAGCAATTACAGAACAAAGTGCCCCTTAACTCGAACCTTAACCAACCGAACATGGAGGAGTTAGACGAAGTCCAAATTAACCCCAACATCCCAGAGCACAAAGTCCAAATTGAAGCACAGCTAGCTCCTACTCTCAGAGGAAAACTCATTGAATTCCTAACCAATAACTCTGATTGTTTTGCTTGGTCTCATGCAGATATGACAGGGATAGATCCCTCTATAATAGTTCATGAATTACAGGTAGTGTAGGGATTTACACCCTTCTACTAGTGTTTATAGCGGAAATATGACATCTAATGTCTACACTAGTATTCCCAGGATCACATGCAAAACTAGTAATTAATCTAATGGAGATAGTAGATTACCTTAATCGCTTTTCCCTCGAACTAGTTGAATTGATTGAAGAAGACCAAGAGCTTCAAGTGTAGCTCCTCTACTTGGGACACGAGCAATCAATTTGATCTCCCACCTTGTTGTATAGCTAGCACCCCAATGGTGGTTGGATAGAAGAACACCTTCTTCTTTGACTAGATTGATAGTAATGGGAATTAGCTCACTTTCTCCTCTCTACTTGATGTGGTAGAGTAAGAAAGCTTAGAGAGAAATTCCACACCTTATTCTCTGCCCTAAGAGTGTTTATATAGAACCCTAATAAGAATCCACCTCCTTTTAGGTTTCCTAAAACACCCTTTAGAATAAGATTTAGGGAAATAGTCGAAAATAGCAACTATTGGTATTTTCTCTATTCCCTAAGGAGGAGGTGCCCAAACACCACAAAAATTGGCAGATATAATTTTTATTATATCAGCAACTAACCCTCCAAAATTCAGCCCAATCCGAGTCCTAGAAGTACCCGAACCGGTCTAGGCCCAAAAACCCTGTTTTTGGCCTTTTTGTACTATCTTTGCCTAATTCCTTTTTAGGCCTATGAGATATGTTTATGGGACACTCCCATGATTATATCTCACTCCCACTAGTCATATCCTAGATCAATTTGTCACTCTTATGTGTAACCCGTTGTAGGATCCGATCGAAGTTAGCCGCGAATTACTTCGTAATTCGACGATCGTAGTTGGTCTCTAGCTACAACTCTACGATCCCTAAATCAATCGGACTTGATGATCTTCCACATCAATTGTCCTATCCGACAATTTGTTCGCATTGTCACCTTGGTCGAAGGACATCTCCTTCAACTCCTTCAGACTCCCACTTGGACTTAGAACAAGTGCAATGCCTCGATTCCCGTGTCAATTTAGTATCCCATCTGATACGTCACGTCATTCAGACTTTCTTGATATCCGAGTACAACTGTAAAAGACAAACGATTAACTTTAATCCGTTTGAGCGCGGCCACGCATTTTCAGTTGCTACTCATCAAGTGGCATTGAGACACTTTGTACCTAATGTGATTAGGATGACATAATCCATTCTTGCGCTCCCACTTAACTTCATGTCTATCCTGTCCTTCCCAGTATCCGTCTTTATAACCTCCTTTTACGGCGCGGCGTTTAACGGAACCAAAGTCGGGCATTCCTTACATAAGATGAGTGGAGCACTCATGTTTTGAGGAATCTCTCCAATTGTCTTTATGAGAAGTATTGACGTTCATCACGAGTGATGTACTTCTCATTTGAGGGTTATGCAGTGTATAAACCTTTTACACACCCACGTAGTCGAATAGAATATACTATTCATATAGCCCATGAAACTGCGCTATCCCATCGACTCCCGTGCTAGTCTTCGTGAGTCATTGTTGTCCATGCAATGATCTGGACCAGGGATTTTTGATAATAATTATTCCAAGTTCACTTAATAGGGTTTCATTCATCAGATCACGTATCTGACAAACCTATTCGGAACGTTTTATTATCGATGGACTGTCGTTTAAACACTAAACCAAGTTTAGACGACTGGTGAAATAATTCTTATTATTTCTGATGATGAGAGTTGTAAATCTGAGCCTCTTCCGTAAAACTCCTTTTACCCACTCAGTTTTACTTGTCGAGGTTTAAAATTATACCTCATGCCTTAGACTGTGTATGAATCTCATACTATGTCTAAGGTGACAGTTTAGTTTGACTACCGTGGTAGTCGGTTTTAAACTTTGCTTATTATCAATTAATTTGAAGATTACTATCTTCAACCTTGATAATATCTAGTAATCTTTACTAGAGTTAAGGCCTTTAATTCTTTGTGTAGTATTTGCAACAGTTCCTGGCTTAAAACACTTTTAGCCTACTTTCCTTCCATGTCTGGAAGTTTGCTACGATGACATGTTCAACTTTGTACTACTTCATCCTTTAGCCTTCTAGGATGTACTAAGTAGTGTTTCGGTTTTCCAATCCGAATTCGGATGTTTAAATGCTAATCATGTCCAACATGATTGACTTTATGTTTTCGAACATAAATGTCTCTCTCATGCGTGCTAGCTCATCGGTGTCTTTTAGACTCCGAGTTTTGCAACGCCCTCTGTCATGAGTTTTTGGGTCGAAATTCTTTTAGACTTTCCGAGTCTTAGATTTTCTGTTTCGGATCTCAAGCATCTCAGCGTACTGAGTCTCTCTAATCCTATCATCCTTTTGATCTATGCTTATAGATCTTCAGATGCCCAAAATGGCATTTTATCCTTTTGTGTGTGGTCCTTTATTGAGTCAGTTCGTTACTGTTATACAACACCTTATGTCGTACTCAATCTTTTGTATGTACTCTGCATACGGACCCGAAAGGTTTGTTTACTCCCACTTACCTTCTTGAAACTCGTGATTCAAGATTTTCTTCATTCCTCAGGAATCAAACTTCTTTGATTTCCTTTTTGAATCGAAGATTCTAACTCTTGCGTGCTTTTAATCCGTCGATAGATTTTTGAAGCATGCTTGTGGACATAACTTGATTGGAAGAATCTTATTCTTCTTGTCTTGTTTCGGGAAACATGAATGTTTCCATCCTTCTCAGTTTTCTATTTTGGAAAACCAATTTAGGTCTTTTGTTGACTTAAATTATCAAGCTTCATGTCTTGACGAGATATGGATTCCACGATGATTTTGGCTAGGAGCCAAAATCTAGAGTCAGTTTCCGTTTCTGCGCAGGTCTTTTATCTCTTCAGAAATAACCTTTATTTTCTGTGTCTTTGAGATTTGACCTTTTAGGGCTTTTGAACAACAATTTGGAATTTTCTCAACTACTTTGAGATATTCCTTTAGAGACACTTTCACTTGTTTTGAGAGTTCTCCGGCGAATGACATTCGCTTTTGTGCGGTGGGTTTATTAGATCATGTCTTTAACCTTTCCTTTTCCGAGGAGCCGCAGTTTGTTGCTCTTGGTCGAATTTAATCGACTTGTACAAGTTTCATGATTGTTCTTCATGACCCTCCATGATTTTTCTCATGATCGAATTAAATCGACTTGTACTTTTCTCCCACTTATTCTTTTAATAATTAGTGTTTTCTCCCAGACTACTAGGTGTGCTAATTATTAGAAGAATACTATCATGAGCAACAAACACTTTGTTCTCTTGATTAGTTATGGAAGAAGCCCAAATATCTTTTAAAAGAAATTGCGTCAGACTTTAGCTAATTTTGTAATGCTTATACAAGCTTAGCTGTTAGACGGACTTTGGTAAGTGTGAAAATAATCGTTTATAGAATATGTCCCAAAATATTCGGAAGACTGGCTTAAACCCATCTTTGATCGAATTATGCATAGCAATGTTCGATTACTCCCACTGAATCCACTATCCCTCAGATGTATTCCATGGAGCGAGTTGGGAAACGTTTTCTCAACTCCTTTGATGGTTATTTAGTATTTGACTCAAGTTTTTACCACTCCAATATAATCAGATGACTTAAACTCTCTTGTCAAAATGATTCTTTTACTTCGGTTTGTACTTTGTTTGAACCTTTCAAACATTCCGACTTATACTTTATGATTTGTACGTTTCCATACTTCATGAAGTTGTCAGAGTACGTATTTGAAGTTTCTCCTCGTTAGCTTCTGCAAGTAAACTTATAGGTCTGCATAACACTGTATGAGTCCTAATAGATTACCAGTCTCTATGCCTTTTGAAAAGGGTGACTTTGTCAATTCAGTCCTTTAGACCTAATTGACAATGCTGAAGTTTAATGAGTTTGAATCTCTTGATTTTAGCCATTATCAATGTTAACCTTCAGTTAATTTTACCACTGGTTTAAAACATCATATGTTTCCAGAAGAACAAAATAATCACTATTAAGTTCTAAGCTAGATCAGTGTCTAAAAGAAGACTTTGATCCCTTTCAGCATCCCTAGCATTACTGCTTCTGCTCCCTCTTGGATCTTTACTTCTTTTAGTCAAGTATGTAATCCCCTTAAGCTCCCACTGAGCCGCTCATCTGGTCTTAAATACCTGATGAAGGAATTTTACGATACTTGTTTTTAACTTTGTTAGCAAGGATACGGAACCGGAATTCATAATTCCATTCCTTTTGTCCTCCAGGTGCTAAAGGTAGTTTCCTTTTAAATGGTCTAGCCATTGTTTTAGAAACATTCACAGTAATGAGGAATACTCTTGATCATGTACTCGGCAACTGCTTTTCTTTGATCAAATGTTTGTCTCACTTGACTGATCCTTTTGCCCTTTTGAATCTCAAGATCTCTTTCTTAGATTCTTTGTACCAAATCTCAAGAACCTTTCTTAGAATGGATATTCCCGTATGTTCTGCTCAGTTTGTCTGTAACAACCTGAGTGACTCATCTAAGGTCTTTATCAATCTTTGTTCAATCGATATTGAATTGGGTGATAGATGTATTCTGTTGTCTTCCCTTAGGATGACTTTCAGATTGCCTTGGAGGTCTCGTACCTCTCCATTTATGACTTCTGTAGGAATTTCTTCCTTAGTTTGTCTTAATGGTTATGCTAGCATTCATTACTCTTCCAAAGAGAATTTTATACGATTGCTTGCAAATGGCTTTTGACCTTCTCTTGTATGAGTCAACATTGGGATTGGGTATTCTAGTGACCTTCCTTTTGAATCTGAGAACTATTCTCGGATTCATTCTTCCATTCTAGGAAGTGGATCAGCACCTCCCTTAGGTGTGATTCAATGTTAAAATCGTTTGTGTCATCTTAAAACTACATAAAGAAATGGCAAAGTTTTAAAACTCGTTATCATTTTTGAAAAACATTAGTTTTCCCACATTATTCAATAAAAAACGTCCCCGATTGAATAAGTGATTCCAAGACCCCAGTTCTTCGAAGTAAAGCGGACGAAGGCCCTACCCTTTGACTCCGTCGTTCCGGGTGAGTGAACTACTTCACTGATCATACCTTATGACTCTTGGTTGATAGATTTCATTAATGAATGACTAATCTATCCTTTTGCCTCGAGTATCCAAGACTCTCTTGCTGATCTCGTTGAGTAGAACCATTTAGACGTGTAGGCCTCTTCTATAGGCCTACCCGCATTGTCCCAAGGTAGAGGAGGTACTCTGCGAAGGCCGACCCACCTTCCTCGAACAAGGGCGCAACGAGTGTCTTAATCTGGATAGGCGATTACTCGAGATTACTTTTGGGGACTTTTACGCTAGTCTGGCGTTTGTTATAGTGAACTATTTAGCCTAACTAACATCCATGACATAAAGCGTAAATAAGTAAGTAAATGCGCGCGAGAAAGTAAATCAAGCAGACATGGATCCTAGTATGGCCCCTAACCTAGAAGATCTAATCTCCCTTGGTTTTCTTCTTGTTTCGCCTTTTGGTTCGTCTTGGATCGCCATCTTTGAACCTCCATTGATTTCTCCCACTCGCCTTTGGATTTCATCCTCGAGTTTCTTCAATGGACTCATAGACCCTAAACTCTAATTACAAGACTCTAACGATTCGCAGATCGTATAAACTTGAAATTAAAATTAATTACAAAGCATGCACCCATCCGTGCTTAAAACAAGAATAAGGAAATAAATCTATGGCCATACTAGTTTCCCGCATTCACATCACATGCAATCATATAATATATCAAGGCTAAGAATTATATATGCATGATTATCTTGGGAGATACTTTTGTTGACATCACATGTCACATTGCGGACCTTAAGTCTAAATTCGAAGAATTCAACTAATGGTGCTTTCCGGTTTTATGTTTTATGATTAAAATCATCTTTTAGAAAAACTCCGTTTTGGGCTCGAGAAAGCCCGGGTCAATTTCGGAAAAAATATTGGTTCGATTCTTAATGATTTCATAAATCAATTTAAAGAGAAATCCGTTTTGGGCTCTTGGATGGCCCGGATTGATTTTGGAAGTATTTGGTTGGAATCGGAAAAAATTTTGGCAAAAACTCCCACTCGAATGATGGTCCCTTTTCGTGGTCCGAAAAGCCTCGAAAAAGCCCGGGACAAGTCCCGGCCCAAGCCCAAAAAGGGCTCGGACAAGGTCCGGACATAGCACGGCCCATAGGGCCGGCATATCCTGGCCGAGGCCTATCAAGGCCTGGTCTCGTCCTGCCCGGAGCCAGGACGCTAGTCCATGTACCAGACGCGTTCTAGACGTGTCTGGTACTGGACCGGACCAGCACTAGGTGTCTCGGACTAGTCCGAGACACCCAGAACCTCCCAGACGCGTCCCCAAGACGCGTCTGGTCGAGTGCTCTGGACGCGTCCTAGACGCGTCCAGGAAGCTCCTTCGCAGCTGCTGGTCGCGTCCTTAGTAGCTGCTCTGGACGCGTCTTCAAGACGCGTCCAGAAGCTTCTGTCGCAGCTGCTGGTCGCGTCCTAGACGCGTCTCAGCAGCTGCTCTGGACGCGTCCAGAGGACGCATCTAGGAGCTTCTGGTCCGGCCAGGAAGCTTCCTGGCCGGACACTAGGGTTTTTCAAAACCCTAATTTCCAAAAAAAAAATTTTTTTTTTTTTTTCTTTTGCAACTCTAAGTTGCTATTTTCCAATTTCAAAACTTTTCTTAAAATTTTGAAATTCCTTTTAGAACACTTCTAAAATTTTTCAAAACTTTTAGAAACTTTTAAATTTGTTTTGGGAGTTTCCCAAACTCAAAACTACTCTTTTTAGAACACTTCTAAAATTCCAAAAATTTTGTTTTTCAAAAGTTTCCAAAACTTAAAAACAACTCTTAATCAAACCAATTTTGGATCAAAATCTAGGTTTTTGAAACTTTTCAAAGAACAATTTTGAAATCAATTTGAAAAATCTTTGAATCCAATTCAAAATTAATCAAATTTTATGTTTAAAACCCTTTTTTTTTTTTAAGCATAACTATCAAGCATGGATTAGTTTGAAATTCAATCAAATTGAGTCTTTTAAAACACTTTTAACAATTTGATTCTCAATTTGAAATTCATTGAATCCCATTCAATAATATCAAATTGTGAGTTTAAATAATTTTTAAAATACTATTAAAATACTTTTATAAACTCAATTTATTGAACTATCAATCATATCCCATGTGAACTAGTTCGATTCTTAGCAAAAACTAGTTAATTGCAAGAGGCTCTGATACCACTGTAGGGATTTACACCCTTCTACTAGTGTTTATAGCGGAAATATGACATCTAATGTCTACACAAGTATTCCCAGGATCACATGCAAAACTAGTAATTAATCTAATGGAGATAGTAGATTACCTTAATCGCTTTTCCCTCGAACTAGTTGAATTGATTGAAGAAGACCAAGAGCTTCAAGTGTAGCTCCTCTACTTGGGACACGAGCAATCAATTTGATCTCCCACCTTGTTGTATAGCTAGCACACCAATGGTGGTTGGATAGAAGAACACCTTCTTCTTTGACTAGATTGATAGTAATGGGAATTAGCTCACTTTCTCCTCTCTACTTGATGTGGTAGAGTAAGAAAGCTTAGAGAGAAATTCCACACCTTATTCTCTGCCCTAAGAGTGTTTATATAGAACCCTAATAAGAATCCACCTCCTTTTAGGTTTCCTAAAACACCCTTTAGAATAAGATTTAGGGAAATAGTCGAAAATAGCAACTATTGGTATTTTCTCAATTCCCTAAGGAGGAGGTGCCCAAATACCACGAAAATTGGCAGATATAATGTTTATTATATCAGAAACTAACCCTCCAAAATTCAGCCCAATCCGAGTCCTAGAAGTACCCGAACCGGTCTAGGCCCAAAAACCCTGTTTTTGGCCTTTTTGTACTATCTTTGCCTAATTCCTTTTTAGGCCTATGAGATATGTTTATGGGACACTCCCATGATTATATCTCACTCCCACTAGTCATATCCTAGATCAATTTGTCACTCTTATGTGTAACCCGTTGTAGGATCCGATCGAAGATAGCCGCGAATTACTTCGTAATTCGACGATCGTAGTTGGTCTCTAGCTACAACTCTACGATCCCTAAATCAATCGGACTTGATGATCTTCCACATCAATTGTCCTATCCGACAATTTGTTCGCATTGTCACCTTGGTCGAACGACATCTCCTTCAACTCCTTCAGGTAGACCCTTCCCATACCCCGGTCAGACAGAAAAGAAGAAAATTCGCACCAGAACGCAACAAGGTGATCAACGAGGAGATCCAGAAGCTACTTGACATCGGATCTGTAAGGGAAGTGCACTATCCAGATTGGCTCGCTAATGTGGTGGTCGTTAAAAAGAAGAATGGTAAGTGGCGGGTATGTATTGACTTTACAGACTTGAACAAAGCATGCCCGAAGGATTCCTTCCCACTACCTCACATCGACATGCTAGTAGACGCCACAGCCGGACATGAACTCTTGAGCTTCATGGATGCATTCTCGGGCTACAATCAGATCCTTATGCATCCAAACGACCAGGAGAAAACTGCCTTCGTCACGGAGAGAGGTATATTCTGTTACAAAGTCATGCCTTTTGGACTAAAAAATGCAGGTGCCACCTACCAGAGGCTCGTAAACAGAATGTTCGCCAACATGCTAGGCGACACTATGGAGGTCTACATCGATGATATGTTGGTCAAGTCCTTAGTAGCAGAACAACACTTGGAACACATCAAACAAGCATTTGAGGTACTCAGGAGGTATAATATGAAAATAAACCTTGCTAAGTGTTCTTTTGGTGTGTCCTCTGGAAAATTTTTAGGGTATATGGTGACTCAAAGGGGAATCGAAGCTAACCCAGATCAGATCAATTCGGTGATGGGTATTCCTTCCCCGAAATGCATCAAGGACGTCCAGAAGCTTGCAGGTAGAGTGGCGGCACTTAGCCGATTCATTTCCAAATCTTCCGAGAGATGCTATCTGTTCTTCACCACTCTGCGAAAGGGGAAAAATTTCGAGTGGTCACCCGCATGTGAAGAAGCTCTACAACAGCTGAAGAGATACCTCACTTCTCCACCTTTGCTCTCCAAACCAAAAGATGGAGAGAAATTGTTCATATACCTTGCTGTTTCAGAGACATCGGTAAGTGCAGTACTCGTTCGTGAGGAAGACGGTAAGCAGCTGCCTGTCTACTACACAAGCAAGTCATTACTCGATGCTGAAACTCGATACAGCCAACTAGAGAAGCTAGCCCTCGCCCTTGTTACTGGAGCCAGGAAGCTGAGACCTTACTTTCAATGCCACCCAATTGTGGTGGTTACAACTTTCCCAATGAAGAATATTCTTCACAAACCAGAGCTGTCTGGGAGATTGACCAAATGGGCAGTGGAGTTAAGCGAACATGACATCAGCTACCAGCGAAGGACAGCGATCAAATCTCAGGTACTGGCTGATTTTATTGCTGACTTTACACCTAACACCTTAGTGCAGGCACAACGAGAATTGCTCCATCTACAGGAACATAGCCAACTCAAATGGACCTTATCAGTAGATGGTTCCAGCAACATGAATGGAGTAGGTCTTGGTGTTGTTCTCACTTCCCCAGAAGGTGACCTAATCCAACAAGCAATAAGATGTGGGTTCAAAGCCACCAACAATGAAACAGAGTACGAGGCCTTAATCGCAGGAATGCACCTGGCAAAGGAGATGGGAGTCCAGAAACTTGCGATAACATCAGACTCCCAACTCGTAGTTAACCAGCTACAAGGAACCTACCAGGCCAAAGACGTGAAGATGGCAGCCTATGTGTCGCATGTAAAAGAACTACAAAGTCAGTTCACCGAGGTTAGTTTTGAACAGGTACCCAGGCTCGAGAATGGGCACGCTGATGCCTTGGCCAATTTAGGGTCATTAATTCCAACCAAGGATGCACAAACAATCCCCTTAACGCTACTTCAGTGGCCGGCAGTATGGAAAACAAAGCCTTCAGAGGTAGCGGTTACAGCTGTAGAAGAGACCTGGATGACACCAATAATCAGGTACTTAACTAACGATGAGTTGCCACAGGATCGAAATGAAGCTAGAAGGCTCAAAGTTAAAGCTGCAAGGTTTTGCATCATGGACGGCCAGCTCCTTAAGAGATCATACTCTGGGCCTTACTTGAAATGCATCACCCAAGAGGAATCCAAGTATGTCCTCAAGGAATTGCATGAGGGGGAATGCGGTAACCACTCTGGCGGTCGCAGCCTGGCCAACAGAGCACTGACTGCAGGTTACTACTGGCCGACTATGAGAGCAGACTCTACTGACTATGCTAGACGTTGTGACAGCTGCCAGAGGTTCACCCAAACTTCCCACCTCCCTCCAGAGAAGTTAAGTTCAATTCTATCCCCATGGCCTTTCATGAAATGGGGGATGGATATAGTAGGCAAACTACCAACGGCCCCAGGCCAGAGAGTCTACATGCTTGCTGTCACAGACTACTTCACCAAGTGGGTGGAAGCCGAAGCCTACCACCAAATCAGAGACCGCGAGGTAAAAAGTTTTGTTTGGAAACATGTCATTTGCAGGTTTGGAGTTCCCAAGGAGATTGTCACAGACAATGGTTCACAATTTATCAGCTTTGATTTCCAAGACTTCTGCAAGGAGTGGGGAATCAAACTAAGTTTTTCGACTCCTAGATACCCTCAATCCAATGGGCAAGCAGAATCGTCAAACAAAACGATAATGAACTCACTGAAAAAACGACTCAAGAAAGCTAAAGGGGCATGGGCAGATGAACTACCAGGAGTGTTGTGGTCATACAGAACCACTTGAAAGACCCCAACTGGGGAAACCCCATTTTCCCTTGCATACGGTTGTGAGGCGGTAATACCAGCTGAAACAGGAGTTCCCTCTGCCCGATATCAGTGGACCACAGAAGAGAGCAATTGGGAGCTACTTAACCATAACCTGGATACGGTAGACGAGGTAAGGGACATGGCGGCAATCAGGAATGCCGCATACCAACAGAAAGCAGCCAAACATTACAACAAGAACGTTAGGATTCGTACATTCAAAGTTGGCGACTGGGTTCTGAGGAAAGTATTTCAAAATACTAAGGAAACAGGAGCTGGCAAGTTAGCCCCTACTTGGGAGGGCCCATACCTCATTACCAAGGTAATGGGACAAGGAGCTTACAAACTTCAATCAAAAGATGGCCTAAACATAGGCAATAGCTGGAATGCCATTCACTTACGAAGGTACTACTTCTAACCTTGAAACTTCTCCTATTTCGCCTTTTTTCCAAAGATCACCTACTGACTTGGGCGTCGGAGGGTTGTTGGCTACGCCAACAACCACCCCTCACCATCTACGTGTGATGACAGGAACTGTCTCCAAGACACAACAAAGTAGCAAAAACAATAAGAGGTTGGACGTCAGAGTCGAAGTCCAAACCACCAGAAGAGTTTCGCACTTCGACTGGGGGGCATGAGGATGCTATAAGAAGACTATGAAGAAACACAAGAAGAATATGGGTTAAGCAACCCTCACCTGTCCAACAGGCAACTAAAATCACCAGGCACCTAAGTTGAATGACGAACACTTCTTCATTTGACAACAACGAGTTCCAGGCACCTAAGTTGAATGACGAACACTTCTTCATTTGACAACAACAAGTTCAACGTACTGTTCATCAAAATTAATTTAGAAGGAACAAAGTCCCGCACTTATTCCTCAAGTTCAATGTAATGTTCTTAAATCTAAGATATCACTTCCGATGTAAACAAAAATTTAGAAAGAAAATCTCAAGTATTTATCCAGTAATTACTTGTGTTTAAACTTTATCAATATCGATGTCATTTCACTACAAGGGCATCTAATTACGTGTCTGGAGAGAAACAGTAGGTCGCTAGACGATCCCAAAACACAATAAAGTGTCGGTCGTATCACTTTTATAAGTGAAGATTGGTAACCCATCCAAGACGGGACAACAAGTAGCTAGCCGTCACCTGAACACAGTAAGGTGCTGGCCGTATCCCGTATGTAAATTAGCATTTATAATCCATTCAAGTTGGGACAACAAGTAGCTGGCCGTCACCTGAACGCAGTAAGGCGCTGGCCGTATCCCGTGTATAACTTAGGATTCATAATCCATTCAAGTTGGGACGACAAGCTGCTAACCATCACCTGAACACAGTAAGGTGCTGGCCGTATCCCGTATATAACTTAAGATTCATAATCCATTCAAGTTGGGACGACAAGCTGCTAGCCGTCACCTGAACACAGTAAGGTGCTGACCGTATCACTTGTATAAATTAGGATTGGTAATCCATCCAAGATGAGACAATAAGTTACTGGCCGACACCTAAACGCAATAAGGCGCTAGTCGTCTTCCCTACATAAGCATAACCACTCAACTAAGAAGAAAAACAACAAGTACATAACCATAGCAATGTATCCTTGAAGGAAGAGTCTCAAAGAAATCCAGTGGGTTCACTTGAACCATTAAAATACAAATCCAGAAGTCAACTCCACAAACAACATATATCCGACGCGTGTCGTCCAAACAAAAGGGCTGAGCGCCTAACGACACACGACGACGACTACATATAGTTTGTCACTAAGGAAAAGAAATCAACAACACACATAATATTCTAAACAAGTCAAGACAAAGGAAATCACTAATGAGGCGAACCACCTCCAGTTGCGTCATCGCCCTTCATCACCTCGTCCATATCTATCGTCATCTCTCCCGCCCGCTGCTCCGCCAAGAGCTCCTCGTGACGAACCCGCCACGCCTCTATGTTATCATCCATATCCCATCCGTCGGGCCCATTCTCGCGGTACTCGACGAACAAGTCTGCACGGGTCCGTAACGCCGCGTCAGTCGCAATCTGATCCCTCTCACGGGGAAATTCATCAACTAGTTGTTGGTTGTACGCCGCTTCTCGCTCCAGCATAGTGTACCGCCCCCGAATATCCTCCAGCTCTCTCTCCCGGGCACGCATCCTGTCACCCTGCTCCTGAAAGGAAACCACCTGGCTGTCGTAACGAGTCTGCAACCTGGAGAATGATCCCGTCAACTCCGCAACTCGATCCACACTCTCGCTCAACTGACGACGGGAGGAAATCGATGCCATGAGAGCCTACCAAGACCCAAAACAAAAGATGAGCATATAAATATAACGAGAAATAGCTGCAACATGAATAAGAGGTAAATTCCTGGTATTAGTGCGAAACACCATAGTCTGCACCCCCGCAGGGACCATAAGCAAGGAACTTCTGATGATCCTCAGAAGAGAGCAGCTGGTCCCCTCCAGTAGACAAAAAAGTGGAACAATCAAAGGGAGAAGCAGAAGGATGATGCCTCCACATAGAAACCCCACCAGAAGACTCAGATAGGGGTATCGCCGAGTAAACCGGCTCCGTAGCTGGGACCTCCTCGGTAACAGGAACAGACGAAGAAGAATGCGGAAGAGAACTCGAACCGGTGCCTGCCTTGGACCTCTTCCTCTGGCCACCCTTCCGGATGTTGATGCACCCGAAAAGGTTGCACACCCAAGCGGAGGTATCAAGTAGTAATCCGGCAAAGCCGGGATCGATCCAAGGATAGGAAGGTAGCTTGGATACCGAAGGGTCTTATCCCTCGGTCTAGATATTAAAAGCTAACTTAGACAAAAACGGAAAAGAAACAAGATAACATGGGGGGTTTTGATGATTGATTGAGAAACAAGAGAATAAAGCAAATAAACTAACTAATAATCAAAAGTAAACGGGTGAGAGAGATTCGAGAGAAGAGTCGGAGGAACAAGAGTCGGGAGACGGTAAGACTCGATTCGGGTAACAAATAAGCGAGAGAGGTGTCGAAGTCCGGGAATCCATAATGATAATCCTACGACTACGTATGATCCAATCTAATGTGTCGAAGTATAATCGATGTTCGACTCCTAAAGTAGATGTTTCTAAGTACTACGTATATCCGGAGATCATACCTAGTCAAACAAACGCCTAATTCGGTTAATCCCGAGTCATCGAAAGTGTCGTCTAGTCGCCTAACTATGTGAAGTGTATGACAAGACTCATGAAAATATGACTTAGACTACGATCGATATCGAATACTTCGTTTCGTCTATTAACTATGCGAAGTGCTTGACAAGACACATGAAAATACGATCAAAACGATAATCGAATCAAATGAACATCAATTCATAATCAAAACATCAAATCATATTAAACATAATCACAAATTCATCACATTTCATCTCATATAATCGACACACTTGATTTAGCTAACATGGTGAATAAGCAATAAATGAAAAGAAATGATAAGAGAAATCCCCCTTTTTCGATGTGGCTCGAGGCTAGGTTCGTCGAGAAAAATGAGTCTCTAAGTGTAGTCGATCTCCCCGTAACGATTTTCTGGATTTCCCTTTAAAAATGCAATTTGGGTGTCCCCGAGTAAAAATCAGATTTCCCCATAGCACCCATCATCATCTTCTCCATCTCAAGAACATCCACCATTAAAGCTTCACCAAGCTCTCTCTCTCTCTCAAGATTTTTTACCCAAAATCAAATCAAACTACATGGGAGGATAGATCAAGACATGGGGAGTAAAAGCCCCAAGGTTTTGGACCAAGAAAGTTGTCGGAAACCCTAGAAATCCGGCCAAAGAAAAGACCTAGGGTTCGGCCAAAACCAAAAACCATGTAAATCCATCCAAGTCTCGGCCAGATCCGAGCGTCCCGTGCACAACCGAGGCATTCCGAGCTGTAGCCGTGTCCTTAGCAAGCTTCCCGTGCACGATCTGTCCAAACCGAGCGAAATCGGGGCTGCTCCCTTGCTGTCCCGCGGGTGCTGCTGTGCATCCATGAGAGCTGCAGCAGCAGCTCCTGTGCATCCTTCCCGTGCCGGCCAGCTGCTGTTGCAGCTCTCCCGAGCAGCCCGAGCTGCTCCATGCAGCCCGAGCTGCTGCCGGCCAAGCTTGGCCGGCCTTGAGCTTGGCCGGCCTTGCTTTGGCCGGCACTTCTCCTTTTCTTTGCTCTCTCTCCTTCAACCTCTCAAACCTTTAAAACCCTAGTTGATTCTCTAGGTTTTTGATGATGAACACTCAAACCCTAGCCACCTCTCTCCTCCTTTTTTGGTTGTTCTTTTATGAAAATCAAGAAGAAGATGAATAGTAGCCTTTGATCCCTTTCTCAAACTTGAGTCAAACTCTAGACTTAGTCAAAGTTTGACTAAGTCTTTAGACCATTTCATCTTGGACCCTAAAGAGGTGCCTCTAAAATCTCTACTCCTTTCTTTTTTCTTCTGTTCTTTGTGGGCTTGACTTTGATTCCCAACTAGAAACAAAGGAGAGTGCCTTCAATAAAAGACCTTGGCTTCTTCCTTTCATATCTTCTCCGTCCGAACTCGGAATTGACTTCCGTTTTCACCGTCGGACTCGTCATTGCCTCCACTTGTACTTTGATTTGCTTGAAGTCATTTTCTCTCGTTTTCGGCACATGAAATGATAGTGACAATTCGTTCCCTTTATTCCGATTTACATCTTTATCTCCAAAAATGATACCTAACAAGAAAAACACATAAAATATTATTGATAACACTCGATTAAGACTAATTAGTCTAAGTTAGGCTCTCCAAATGTGACATTTTCATGTCACATCAAGATCCCCAAACTTAAACTTTGCTAGTCCTCGAGCAAATAAAACAATATAAAAGCCTAACTCACTTTCGGAGGCATCCCGGAGGCATTTTGCGTATGCAACAAGCCTTTAAACCTCTAGGTTACCCCTAGAGGACGAGTGTCGTCTCGTGAGGGTTTCCATAGATGATACCCACAAACATCGAGTCTCATGAGACACAAGGGTCCGACATCCAAATCATAGATAAGCATAGTTCACATAGTAAAGGGTTTAAGCATGTCAACACATAATGAATCAAGTAAATAAATTCTTGTAAAAGCTAAAGGCCCCTTCACTAATGTTCTTACCCTAAAGTGGTAGTGTCATACCATAATGAGCAACATCTATGTTCCGAAGTCACAAAGCCTTGATCCCTAGTTTAGTACATTTCGCCTCGACTTTGGCCTCACGGACATACACTCCAAGTATGAAATCACTCAAGAATGGTTCGCTCGTATGTGTGAGTGTGATCACTAAACATGGACTCAACACATAAAAAGGGGTGAGGACAACATTTTGGAACGAACGATCTCCGAAAAGGAATTAACCACTAAATGGAGTGGGGAAGCTCACTCGCCCTTCATGATGGACGGAACACATATACACAATCACATCACTCACACAAAAGAGCTAACATGCTCAAACATAACATAAACAACTTTATTTCTTCTTCTTTTTTTTTTTCCTTTTCTTTTCTTTTTCTTTTTTTCTTCATTCTCTTTTTTTTTTCTTTTTCTTTTTTCTTTTTCATAACACAAATACAATCAACCAAAGCAAAATACAACACACCTAACTCTATTCTTGCAATCAACTTTTCATTTCATACTTGCTCTTGACATTCTTCATTCTTTCTTCTAATGTCTTCATTCTCGGGATATAAGATGATGGATGGTGATGGAGTATCCGCCTCCCTCTAGTTGGCATTCTTATCGGGTTTCATGGAGGACTAGGGCAAGGTTAATTCACTATCCTAATGTCACTCCAAGTGGCTAAGAAAGTTGAGCACACGAGATCAAATGAGCTCTTTTAATAGTTACGAGGTTGAGTAGCTCTTCATTCTACTCGGAGTTAGCGCGGAAGAGTACACTCGAAGGACAATTTAGGCTTTGAGCTCTCACATGGGTTAAGTCTCCACTAATGACTACTCTAGGTCTCTTACAGATGTTTCTTCTTCACTAAGATGTTACTCCCATAGTATAACACAAACACTCAAAGACTCGACTTTCATGCAAAGACCATTAGCAATCACAAAACCCATCAACTCGATACATATGCATCAACATTCTTACAACTATCACTATAATCACATGCAAACCTACTTAAAATGTTCAAAAAATTTCAAATTTTGGCTAATTTGAACCCTTTTGTCTTTGAAACCCATGGTCATGCATTGGTTATGTTCATATCCCGCATCCCCAAACTTAAAACTAACATTGTCCTCAATGTTCTAAGCATACACTCACCAAAAGATAAAGAGGCACATCAATTTAAAGAGAAGAGTGGAGAGATATTACCATAACCGAAGGAGATAAAAGATGATACTACCAAGGCTCATTTATAACGAGGTTCCAAGTTGATGCCAAGTTCGCGCCATCCCCAAACTTGGAACAAATCACGCCTTAGAAGTAAAACATATAAGAAGTGCTCCTAAAATATCCAAAAGTATAATGAGAATGAAGCACATAGAAACATGACCATATAAAATGACCACTTACGCGGGATCACTCGATTGCATTGAGCTATGCAATTAGCCTTTGATTCTCTTGTTTTCACACAAGAGCACGAGTTATGTCTCGCGGAGGGTTTCCAGAGATGCTACCCACAAACATCAAGACCCATCTTAATCGGCTAACGATCATATAGCAAAAGACGGAAGATTTGGGGGTCAACCCAAAGAAAGCTATATATAAATGCTAAAAGTCTCACAATAATATCGAACCATATAAGTGCACGTGAGACTAAAAGCGAAAAGAGGCCATCCCCAAACTTAGTGGATGCACGGTCCACTAAGTACGCATAAATGCTAGGGGCGACGACTAAAAAATCGTCAAAAGGGTCGACATATAAGGGAAGTGGGAGGAGGTCAATCCGAGGCAAATAATCAAACTCAAGCTTAGTGGATAAAACATCCACTAAGTCCCTAGACATGCTAGGAAAGACATCCGAAGTGTCCCATAAGGGGTCAACAACCGAGTCTGAGATCACGTGGAAGGTCGAACTAGACTCTAAGGGTAAGGCAATAGGCTCGGGGACCAAGTCAAGGTCCATAAGTTCCTTAGGTAAGTAATCCAACAAGCTATCCGCTATCTCTTCAACTACTATGTTATCGACATCCTTAAAGGCATCGGGAGCCTCAAAGTTAGGCATAACACCTTCCATTCTACATAACTCATCCAAGTAATCACAAGTGCTAAAAATTGGAATGTTCAACATCATGTGATCCCCAAACTTGCTCATAGAGCTATCATCCTGAACATCAAAATCTAGTGTAGGCCGATCATGGTGAGATAACAATGGTCGAGGGACTGAGCAACAAGGGTCATCGGTCAATTCCATCTCAAAAGGTCTATCAGGAGCTTCTTCGACATTTAACTTAAGACTAGAGTTAGATGTATTACCCTCACCCTCGTTCATAGTCTCCTCTTGAGTTTGGGGTGCGCAAACCCCTTCCTCGTCGATGATAGGCTCTGACTCAATTCTATCAACAATATTGAGAATCCATTCCGTGATCTCTTTGATTTCTCGATTGAATCTAGTTTGGTACTCTATAATTGCTTGGAGAGTATCTTCTGACATCTCCTCGTAATAAGGCACATGAGTATAACTAGACGAAGACTCTCGCGGAACACGGATCATGGGACAATACTCGGTCAAATGGTCTAAGCTCGCACAAATTGCACAAACCGGGCTAATGGTCTCCATGGTCCTTTCTTCACTACCTTCATGTAGATACCTAGACTCGACTCTTTGAGTGGAATCATCGAGTCGGGAATTGTCATCACTAAATGAACCGTTCATATATGTTTGTCGATAGTCGCGAAGACTTCGACGTGGTCGATCAATATTAATAGAACTACGGTCCTCATCAAATGACAAATTCATACATGAAGGTGTGGTCATCCCAAATTCTTGTCGATAGTCTCGAAGACTCTTACGGGGTTGATTGCCCTCATGCTCATAATCCCTAAAACCATGTTCATGACGAATCTGACCGACTCCATACATCCGTCGATATTCACCCATGGTTATCCTAGGTCGGTCAGGCTCAACTCGCCTATTCCTATCACTAGTCGGAACATTCCTATGTAAATTTGAGTAGTCCTGATGACTTGTAGATGGTCGACTAGTGTTGGAAAGGGTTCGCATAAGGTCATTCTCATCAAATGACCAACTTGCCATGATCTCACAATATTCAAGGATACTAACACACAATCGCAAAATGGGAACAAACACTTATAAACTAACAATCACACACAAGTAAAAAGGAAGAGATAGGATGTGATACTATCGAGTGCTCCTCTCGTTTCGTTCGTCTTTCTTCTTAAGCTTCTCGATTCCTTCCTTTTCCTTCGCCTTTATGTCACTTTTGGCTCTTTTCTATAAACCAGTACCTAAAAAAAAAGTGAAATTAAGAAAGTACAAAATAAAATAAAGACGTCTAAGAAGCAAATAACACTAAACTAATGAACAAAACAACTAACATTATCCAAACTACTAAACCTATCCCCGGCAGCGGCGCCAAAAACTTGATGCACCCGAAAAGGTTGCACACCCAAGCGGAGGTATCAAGTAGTAATCCGGCAAAGCCGGGATCGATCCAAGGATAGGAAGGTAGCTTGGATACCGAAGGGTCTTATCCCTCGGTCTAGATATTAAAAGCTAACTTAGACAAAAACGGAAAAGAAACAAGATAACATGGGGGGTTTTGATGATTGATTGAGAAACAAGAGAATAAAGCAAATAAACTAACTAATAATCAAAAGTAAACGGGTGAGAGAGATTCGAGAGAAGAGTCGGAGGAACAAGAGTCGGGAGACGGTAAGACTCGATTCAGGCAACAAATAAGCGAGAGAGGTGTCGAAGTCCGGGAATCCATAATGATAATCCTACGACTACGTATGATCCAATCTAATGTGTCGAAGTATAATCGATGTTCGACTCCTAAAGTAGATGTTTCTAAGTACTACGTATATCCGGAGATCATACCTAGTCAAACAAACGCCTAATTCGGTTAATCCCGAGTCATCGAAAGTGTCGTCTAGTCGCCTAACTATGTGAAGTGTATGACAAGACACATGAAAATATGACTTAGACTACGATCGATATCGAATACTTCGTTTCGTCTATTAACTATGCGAAGTGCTTGACAAGACACATGAAAATACGATCAAAACGATAATCGAATCAAATGAACATCAATTCATAATCAAAACATCAAATCATATTAAACATAATCACAAATTCATCACATTTCATCTCATATAATCGACACACTTGATTTAGCTAACATGGTGAATAAGCAATAAATGAAAAGAAATGATAAGAGAAATCCCCCTTTTTCGATGTGGCTCGAGGCTAGGTTCGTCGAGAAAAATGAGTCTCTAAGTGTAGTCGATCTCCCCGTAACGATTTTCTGGATTTCCCTTTAAAAATGCAATTTGGGTGTCCCCGAGTAAAAATCAGATTTCCCCATAGCACCCATCATCATCTTCTCCATCTCAAGAACATCCACCATTAAAGCTTCACCAAGCTCTCTCTCTCTCTCAAGATATTTTACCCAAAATCAAATCAAACTACATGGGAGGATAGATCAAGACATGGGGAGTAAAAGCCCCAAGGTTTTGGACCAAGAAAGTTGTCGGAAACCCTAGAAATCCGGCCAAAGAAAAGACCTAGGGTTCGGCCAAAACCAAAAACCATGTAAATCCATCCAAGTCTCGGCCAGATCCGAGCGTCCCGTGCACAACCGAGGCATTCCGAGCTGTAGCCGCGTCCTTAGCAAGCTTCCCGTGCACGATCTGTCCAAACCGAGCGAAATCGGGGCTGCTCCCTTGCTGTCTCGCGGGTGCTGCTGTGCATCCATGAGAGCTGCAGCAGCATGTCACAGCCCACTCATTTTGACCCATTTTGGAGCACCAGGCAGCAGCCTATTTGGGCCGGACAGCAACTATTCAAGCTTACAACAGCAGCCCCAAACAGCATCCAGACTTAGCCAAACAGCAAGAATGGGCTAGGCAGCTTTGTGCATAATTGGATGCCCCATTTTGTGCACTCTTTGGCCCAACCCAAGGAGTTTTCTAGAGATGGCAAGGAGATATTTCCTAGAGATACTTGGAGCCCAAGTAATCTAGAGATTTCCATCACCATTAGATGTGTTACATGTGGGTAAATCCTAGCCGTCCATTGTATATAGGAACTAGTATAAATAGGGGATCACCCCTCATTTGTAAGGCATCCAAGTAAGGATTCAAGAAGTGTTAGAGAGAGATTGAGTGACTTGGGAGTCGTGCCCAAGAGCTTTCCTGTAATCTTTAAGTTTCATCAACAAAGATCATCTTCTCTCAAGTTTGTGCTTACTTTGATAGCTTCCTTTCTTGGAGTCATAGTGTTGGAACTTGCCTAATAAGTCAAGGTTACTTAGGCATTTTAGTGGGGAAGGCTTAGACTTGTGCTAAGACAAGTGCCGCACGGTGTTAAAGCTTAGGCCGAAACTTTACTCCGTGACAGTTGGTATCAGAGCCACGTCGGAACTATGTCGAGTGAAATTGAGAATGTTCCACAGGAGGGACGTCCAAAAGCCAAGAGGGCTGCCCGAGAGAAGTCAAGAGACCGGGAAGCTTCCATGGAGGCAAGGTTGGTTGCAGCTGAAGAGAAGCTAGACATGCTGCTGGAACGTATAGAGAAGCAAGAGGAATTTGCTAATGATGTTACCGGCATCTTATCACGCCAACAAGATGCTTTCGATGGAATGGAGAAGTCGGTAGAGGCGACATTGGATGTGATGAAAAGGGAGATGGCCAGTAAGCTTAGAGCATCGGAGAAGATGCTTGCCGAGTTCGAGGACTTCAAGACTCGATACTTATTGATGGAGAAGGCCGTGGCCAATAGTGGGAGTAGCTCGGCTCAAGTAGGAGCTAGGGTCAAGGTGCCAGACCCTATGAGCTTTAGTGGAGCAAGGAGTGCCAAGGAAGTTGACAACTTCCTATGGAACATGGAGAGGTACTTCAAGGCCCTCCATCTTGAAGACGAGGATGCTATGGTGGATGCAGCAGCCATGTACCTCGTGGAGGATGCAATGTTGTGGTGGCGATGCAAAACCGTGGAAGTCGAGAGAGGGCTATGTCGGATCGATACATGGGAGGACTTCAAGAAGGAGTTCAAGGCACAGTTCTTCCCGGAGAACGTAGAGTTCCGAGCAAGAAATAAGCTCATGACCCTCAAGCATACAGGTACCATCACTGATTATGTGAAACAATTTAACACCCTTATGCTTGATATTCTAGATATGCACGAGAAGGATAGGCTGTACCACTTCCTTCATGGCCTCAAGCCCTGGGCAGCAACCGAGCTACGAAGAAGAGGTGTCGAAGATCTGCCCACAGCCTTGTGCACGGTGGAGAAGCTAGAAGACTACTCGTATAGCAGGCCGGAGCAGTTCAAACCAAAGAGTAGTCTGAGCAAAAGTGGGGGAGAGAGGCCACCAATGAAGGAGTCAAGGAAGGATGCACCCAAGGAAAACCAGAGAGGTCCCAAAGAATGGAAGGCACGGTGGAAGAACGGAGGAGATCGCCCCAGAAAATGCTTCATCTGCACGGGGGATCACTATGCATACGAATGTCCGAACCGGACCAAAGTCAATGCCATGTTCACAAAGGAGGCGGAGCCGCATCTCGAAGAGGAAGAAGAGGATGAGCCACAGATGGGAGCACTCAGTTTGAATGCTCTAAAGGGGACAGAAGCTGCCAAGCCAAAGAAGAGAAGGTCCCTCATGTACGTGAGCATAGCATTGAACGGGAAGGAGGCTAAAGCCATGGTTGATTGCGGAGCCACAGACAATTTCATCAGGCCGGAAGAAGCAAAGAGGCTCGGACTTAAGTTCGAAGAAGACCGGAGTAAGATGAAGTCAGTGAATGCCCCACCTAAGGCCGTACACGGCATAGCACGGAGCGTACCCCTGAAGATTGGCACATGGGGTGGCGTAGTGGACTTCATGGTAGCTGAGATGGACGACTTCAAAATCGTGTTGGGACTAGAGTTCATGGAAGCCGCCAGAGCTGCAGTCATTCCATATCTCAATGTGGTGAGCATCAACGATGAAAAGAGTCCGTGCATGGTCCAAGCTACTAGAAGTGCCTCAAAGCAAGGTACTCTTTCTGCTCCTGGCTACCTTGAAGGAGGAAGATGAAGGGACTGATGCCTTAGTCCCACTCGAGGTTGATGTTGTCCTTACAGAGTACAAGGACGTCATGCCCGCTGAGTTACCAAAGCAATTACCACCTAGGAGGGAGGTGGATCATGAGATTGAGCTGGAACCCGGGGCCAAACCACCTGCATTGGCACCATACAGAATGGCCCCACCTGAGTTGGCAGAGTTAAGGAAGCAACTCAAGGAGCTCTTAGATGCAGGGTTCATTCAGCCGTCAAAGTCACCTTATGGAGCACCGGTCCTGTTCCAGAAGAAGCATGATGGAAGCCTTCGTCTCTGCATAGACTATAGGGCTTTAAACAAGGTGACAGTAAAGAATAAATATCCCATCCCACGAGTGGAAGACCTGTTCGATCAACTGGGAGGCACCAAGGTCTTTTCCAAACTTGACTTGAGATCGGGATACTATCAAGTCAGGATAGCCGAAGGAGATGAACCAAAGACTACGTGCGTCACCAGGTACGGAGCTTATGAATTCCTTGTGATGCCTTTTGGTCTAACAAATGCTCCAGCTACATTTTGCACTTTAATGAACAAGGTATTCCACCCCTACTTAGACAAGTTCGTAGTAGTATATCTCGATGACATTGTTATATATAGCCGGACTATGGAGGAGCACATCGACCACCTACGAACTGTCTTTCGAGTCTTAAGGGAGAACTCTCTCTTTGTCAAAAGGGAGAACTCTCTCTTTGTCAAAAGGGAGAAGTGCTCATTTGCTTCTACCAAGGTGTCCTTTCTTGGACATTGGATTGGGGATGGGCAGATTTGGATGGATGGCAAGAAGGTGCAGGCCATCCAAGGTTGGGAGGAGCCAACCAAAGTAACTCAGCTTAGGTCCTTCTTGGGCCTTGTGAACTACTACATGAGATTCATTGAAGGGTATTCAAAAAGGGCCGCCCCTGTGACGGATCTTCTAAAGAAGAACTATGCTTGGTCATGGACGGACGAGTGCCAAGCAGCCTTTGATGATCTCAAGCATGCAATAATAAAGGAGCCTGTTCTTAAGTTGCCAAACCATTTGCTGCCATATGAGGTACATACTGATGCTTCTGACTTTGCCATAGGAGGTGTTCTTATGCAGGAAGGCCATCCCATTGCCTATGAAAGCCGGACGCTCAATGACACGGAGAGGCGGTACACGGTGCAAGAGAAGGAAATGACAGCCGTAGTGCATTGTCTAAGGACTTGGAGGCACTATCTATTGGGGACTTCCTTCACCATCTATACTGATAATGTGGCAACAAGCTACTTCCAAACTCAGAAGAAGCTAAGTCCCAAGCAAGCAAGATGGCAGGATTTCTTGGCCGAGTTTGATATGAAGATGGAGTACAAGCCCGGACGCACCAACAATGTAGCTGATGCACTAAGCAGGAAAGCCGAACTTGCATCCATGGAGTTCCATGCAGCAGTTAGTAAGCCAGACTCTACCATCTTGGAGCGAATTAGAGAGGGTCTTCAACAAGATCCCCATGCTAAGGGACTTATACAGGCATCCTTAGAGAGGAAGACCAAGAAATTCATGATGTATAATGGTCTTCTCTTCACCAGGAGGAACCAACTTTATGTGCCAAAGGTTGGTGATCTCAGGAGAGCACTCATGAGGGAGTGCCATGATAGCAAGTGGGCTGGACACCCTGGCCAAAGGAGAACCATGGCCTTGCTCGAGCTTAAATATTATTGGCCCAGGATGAAGGATGACATAGATGCATATGTGAGAACCTGCCTTATATGTCAACAAGATAAGGTGGAACAGAAGAAGGCGGCGGGAATGTTGGAGCCACTTCCCATTGCTGAAAAACCATGGGCAAGTGTTTCTTTGGATTTCATATTTGCCTTACCAAAAGTTGATGGTTTGGGTTCCATTCTAGTGGTGGTGGACAGATTCACAAAATATGCAACTTTCACAGCTGCCCCAGTTGATTGCACAGCAGAACAGGCAGCACGGTTGTTTGTCAAGCATGTCGTGAAGTATTGGGGTGTCCCAGCCAACATAGTAAGCGACCGAGACCCAAGGTTCACCGGGAAGTTTTGGACCGAGATATTCAGGCTACTTGGGTCAGAGTTGAGCTTTTCTACGAGCTTCCATCCTCAAACCGATGGCCAGACGGAACGGGTCAATGCATTGTTGGAGTTATACTTGAGACATTTTGTGACCGCCAACCAAAGGAATTGGGTGGAGCTCTTGGACATCGCCCAGTTTAGCTATAACTTGCAGAAGAGTGAATCCACTGGGCATAGTCCTTTCGAGTTGGCTATAGGCCAACAACCACTTACTCCTCATACTGTTGCAGGTGGGTATGGAGGAGCTAGCCCGGCAGCTTATCGAGTCGCCAAAGGATGGCAAGAGGAACTCGACGTTGCCAGGTCATACTTAGAGAAGGCAGCCAAGAAGATGAAGAAATGGGCCGATCAAAAGAGGCGTCCTCTGGAGTTCCAGGATGGAGACTTAGTAATGCTCAAGTTCAATCAAGATCAGTTCAAGTCCCTTAGAAAGGTATATAAGGGGTTGATAAGGAGGTATGAGGGACCATTCCCTATACTAAAGAAAGTCGGGAAGGCGTCTTATAGGTTGGAGCTTCCAGCACATCTCAAAATCCATCCCGTCTTTCATGTGAGCTGCCTAAAGCCTTATCATGCAGACCCAGAAGATGCAACCAGAGGCCAAAGCAGCAGAGCACCTGTCACCATGACTACCTCGTTTGACAAAGAGGTACAAAGCATTGAGTCTCATAGGCGGATTTCCAGAGCCGGGCGCATCTACAAGGAGTACTTAGTACGATGGAAGGGGCTACCAGATAGTGAAGCAAGCTGGGAGCATGAAGACACCCTATGGCAACACAAGGACCTTATTGGCAAGTACCACGAGGATATCGCGACGAGGACGTCCGCGGCTTAAGTGGGGGAGAATGTCACAGCCCACTCATTTTGACCCATTTTGGAGCACCAGGCAGCAGCCTATTTGGGCCGGACAGCAACTATTCAAGCTTACAACAGCAGCCCCAAACAACATCCAGACTTAGCCAAACAGCAAGAATGGGCTAGGCAACTTTGTGCATAATTGGATGCCCCATTTTGTGCACTCTTTGGCCCAACCCAAGGAGTTTTCTAGAGATGGCAAGGAGATATTTCCTAGAGATACTTGGAGCCCAAGTAATCTAGAGATTTCCATCACCATTAGATGTGTTACATGTGGGTAAATCCTAGCCGTCCATTGTATATAGGAACTAGTATAAATAGGGGATAACCCCTCATTTGTAAGGCATCCAAGTAAGGATTCAAGAAGTGTTAGAGAGAGATTGAGTGACTTGGGAGTCGTGCCCAAGAGCTTTCTTGTAATCTTTAAGTTTCATCAACAAAGATCATCTTCTCTCAAGTTTGTGCTTACTTTGATAGCTTCCTTTTCTTGGAGTCATAGTGTTGGAACTTGCCTAATAAGTCAAGGTTACTTAGGCATTTTAGTGGGGAAGGCTTAGACTTGTGCTAAGACAAGTGCCGCACGGTGTTAAAGCTTAGGCCGAAACTTTACTCCGTGACAAGCAGCTCCCGTGCATCCTTCCCGTGCCGGCCAGCTGCTGTTGCAGCTCTCCCGAGCAGCCCGAGCTGCTCCATGCAGCCCGAGCTGCTGCCGGCCAAGCTTGGCCGGCCTTGAGCTTGGCCGGCCTTGCTTTGGCCGGCACTTCTCCTTTTCTTTGCTCTCTCTCCTTCAACCTCTCAAACCTTTAAAACCCTAGTTGATTCTCTAGGTTTTTTATGATGAGCACTCAAACCCTAGCCACCTCTCTCCTCCTTTTTTGGTTGTTCTTTTATGAAAATCAAGAAGAAGATGAATAGTAGCCTTTGATCCCTTTCTCAAACTTGAGTCAAACTCTAGACTTAGTCAAAGTTTGACTAAGTCTTTAGACCATTTCATCTTGGACCCTAAAGAGGTGCCTCTAAAATCTCTACTCCTTTCTTTTTTCTTCTGTTCTTTTGTGGGCTTGAGTGCTTGACTTTGATTCCCAACTAGAAACAAAGGAGAGTGCCTTCAATAAAAGACCTTGGCTTCTTCCTTTCATATCTTCTCCGTCCGAACTCGGAATTGACTTCCGTTTTCACCGTCGGACTCGTCATTGCCTCCACTTGTACTTTGATATGCTTGAAGTCATTTTCTCTCGTTTTCGGCACATGAAATGATAGTGACAATTCGTTCCCTTTATTCCGATTTACATCTTTATCTCCAAAAATGATACCTAACAAGAAAAACACATAAAATATTATTGATAACACTCGATTAAGACTAATTAGTCTAAGTTAGGCTCTCCAAATGTGACATTTTCATGTCACATCAGATGTCCGCGTAAGGAGCAGGGATGTAACCAGATCCCACCATTTGCGACGACGCGAATGACTCTGTACTTGCCGAAGGAGGTGGAAAGAGTACCGGAGCACCAAATAACTCTTCGTAGGCTTAAAGCGCACCTCGAATCTCTATAGTCGTTGCAGGTGCAGGGGGACTACTTGTTAGGGTCGCACCAGGAACAAAGTCCCACAAAGGGGTACCTGTAATAAGAGAATGACTCAGAAGGTAGGAAGAACTCCTCTCTGGATCACGACGCTCGAACAACTTTGAAATCCTCTCCTTCCAATGCGGCAGGCGCTCAACGTGCTTGTTGTTGAACGAATAATCTGTCAAAGGAACACTACAAACTTAAGCTACAGCAACGCAAACGCATAAGTTACTCTAAGTTAAACAATAACATACTTACGAGCATCTTGCCAACTGGAAGGAATCTGCCCTACCTTCCGGTCACCATATACAAGGTCACCGCGTGCAAGAAAGTAACAAGTTTGCCACTTTCGGTCGCTAGCCGGCATTCCAGTGATCAAGTGAGCACCGGGGTTCCGCAATTTGAAACCATAACGACCATTGTCCCTAGAATGGCTCGTCAAGTGATAGAAGCGAATTACATCGCTAGCTGAAAGCTCAACCTGCTGTATAGGTAGGCCAGCACTTCCAAGCACAAGAGAAGTCTCCACGCGCTAGGCATGAGTTGTGAAGGAGCTATCTCGTAGTAACTCAAAACCCCATGCACCAAACGAGGGATGGGAAACCTAAATCCCATCAAGAAGGAAATCATGTAGAACGCGGTCCAGCCGCCATGGTCTTCGTCAACAAGTTCGTTAGGCTGCGGAAGCCTAAGCTTTATGGACTCCGGGATATTGAACATAAACCGTATATCCCGTAATCCGTCATCCGTAATGGTTGAAGCCGGATTTAGAGATGGTCGTTTCAAGGCCACCCGTTCAAGCACTTTTTGTCGCCGGAACTCAGAAGGTTCTGGCACGCGAAGCGATCTAGAAGAACTACCTTGCCCATGATGACTCATCTCGGGATGCAAAGTCTGTAGGACAAAGGGATAAGGCTTCAAACCCAACAACTAGCTTGAAGGGTGCATTTAAACGAAAGATATCCTAGCAGTAATTCACTCAAGGTATCGATCCTAACAGTGGCTCACTCAAGGTATTGATCCTAGCAGTAGTTCACTCAAGGTATCAATCCTAGCAGTAGTTCACACAACGTATCGATCCTAGCAGTAATTCACTCAAGGTATCAATCCTTGCAGTAGTTCACTCAACATATCGATCCTAGCAGTAACTAACTTAAGGTATGCAATCTCAAAAACACATTACGACAAATAAGGAAACTAACTCTAAAGATCAAAACATCATGGATATTCAATATCAATTGAAGAACAATTCAAGAACTCAACAAAACCAAATAGGAGATAGAAAAATACCTGATTACAAGTGAAGAATCCCCAAAAATCTCTCTCTTCAAGCTTCAAATGGTAAGTAAAATAATGATCCTTCACCCCTTTTATAGGGTCCGAATCAAGGGGCATCACCTACCTCCTTCCCGCCAAGGAGCCCTCGAACAAATGCACACGATCAGCGTATTACAGATTACCACCATAGCAGAGTGTCCCACTCGCAAACCTTAAACAAATGCAAAAATTGCCAGGCGTCTCAGGGACATAGAAGAAGGATGTCCGTCCGAGATAAATATTCGGCACAGAGATGGACGCTCCTAAAGACTCAGTGAGAGTCGGACATCCGAAAGATGCAAAACTGGGCTAAACGTCCGAAAGAGGCAAAGCGAGATAGACGTCCCAAGAGCCGCGGAAGAGAGCTGGGTGTATACCCACGCCCAGCTCGCGCCACGTGGCGCGTTCCTGCGCATTCACGCAGGAACGCGCTGGGCGTCACGGGACGCCCAGCGCGCTCCACGTGGCGCGTTCCTGCGCAATCCCGCAGGAACGCGCTGGGCGTCCTTGCTATGGGCGTCCCGGCGCCAGGCGCCCCTGCTATGGGCGCCCGACGTTCTTGTTAAGGGCACCAAAACTGTCCTTTTCTTCATTGTGCCCCTCTTTGTGTGTTTTTTCTGAATTTTTCAAGACAATCTCCGGAATATTGTTTTGAACACGTCTCGAAAACTCGCACTTAGCGCCTAAAAAATCCGAGCAAGGCACCCAACCTCGAAACAGCCATCGCTACGATGCAAAGTGGCACTCCCACTAGTAAAATATGATCGAGACGCGCACTCCTCCGCTGACACGGTCATACCTCACTACTCTCTAACTCCGCATCCGGACTTAGAGAGTGGGGGGGAAATTGTATGGGCAAATATCCGCCCCACGAGGTGCCCGCAGAATTTATGAACAACCGCTTCGTAAGGATAAAATCCGCGAAGCTTGATAAGGAGGCCCGGTAACGGCCCAAGACGCTAGCATGATCACCAGATCCATACCCGCTTAACACTAAGCGTATCTAACACGTGTCGCGCGATAACCACCTCCTAGTACTAAGCTATCTGACGGCTAGAAGGTTATCGCGCAATCCATAACTGCACTAATGGTGAATATTCCGTATCTTCCACTTGAAGACGGACGTTACCAGCCAGTAGCTTATCGCACACGCGGTAACATCCTGACCGTCTCCCAAGAGATTCGAATACTCATCTGACGGTCGATACGTCAGATCCCCTATCTCTTAACGTACTTCCATGAGTAATGTCACAGAATAATTACGTCGGTTACGAGCTGACCGTCATCAAGACGACCCTCCTCTACCACTATAAATACAAGAGGCTATAACTAGACCAAGGCATCCAATATTCGACAACAGTACTCGAGTAGCTAAATCCATTCTCTCCACTCACTTACTCTCTCATAAGCATCTCAAAGGTCTTTCGATTCCCTCAAAGTCTTTGACTCATCATCTTAAAAGTTCGAAGGTAAGAGTCTGGTAGTCACGAATCAAACGATAACTAGCTAGCCGTATCGACACCATACCACCACCACCTTATTGCATAAGAGAGCTCTCTGGTCTAATATATCTTCCCTTCAACGGTAATGAGCTGATCGTATCAACGTCATTCATCCAACGATCCTCACCATCCGATCCATTTACGACCAGCACCTTATTGCTGATCCCTCTACGACCAGCACCTTATTGCAAGTCCACTTACGACCAGCAAGTTAACGACAATACATCATTACCATCTCCCTTTTCACTACAGTAAGTATACTATTACCGTGGGGATCTGTTCCGACAACTCCACGAGCCGCGACACCTAAAGCACTCCGACTACGGTTACCTCACTATCGCTCACATTCACTTTATTTATATTTGATCGAGTATCTGACTTGACCGTCGGAGCCCCCTTAGGCCGGCACCATCCTGGTGTCCCAGAGGCTTCACGATCTCTTCTCTCTTTTTGTGTGCAAGTTCTTTTCGACACGTAGCTGGTCCCCAAAGCATCCGACCCGACCCGACAAGACTTTGACCGTTGACCCGTTGACTGTCAGACTTTCCGACCCGTAGACATTTTACCGTCTACACCTTCTTCCTTAAGATGATACTCATATGATAAAACACCAGCACCAAAGGACTCAACATTCATGAAAAGACTAAGAGCATGCATAAGATTTATCGAGAAAGACACACATGCATCAACATACTTAAGAATATCACTAGAATCATACCAAATCTACCCAAAAATTTTCAAATTTGGTCAATGTGTTGAACCTCTTGCCTTTTGAAATCTAAGGTCATGATGTCATGCGACTAAAAAGTCGTATCCCCATCCCCAAACTTAAAACTAACATTGTCCTCAATGTTCTAAGCATAGACTCACCAAAAGATAAGAGGTACAATAAGTTAAAGAGAAGAGTGGAAGGATATTACCATAGCCGACGGAGATAAAAATTTATACTACAAAGACTTGTGTATTCGAGTTCCAAGTTGATGATAAGCCCATCGCCATCCCCAAACTTGGATCGAACCACGTCCCAAAAGTATACAAAGTGAGAAACACTCCTAACACATCAATATAAAACATAAAAATGAAGCATAAGCATGACCACATAAAAATGACCACTCACGCGGGATCACTCGATTGCATCAAGCTATGCAACTAGCCTTTGAGTGTCTCGTATGCACGAGAGCACGAGTTTTGTCGCGTGGAGGGTTTCCAGAGATGATACCCACAAACATCAAAGCCCATCTTAATCGGTTCAACGATCATAAAGCAAAAGACAAAAGATTTGGGGATCAACCCAAAGAAAGATATATACAGGTGCTTATCGTCTCACAATAATATCAAAGTAAAGAAGTGCGCGTGAGACGACAAACAAAAAGTAGCCATCCCCAAACTTAGTGGGTGCACAATCCACTAAGTAGGCATAAATACAAAGAGCGACAACTAAGAAGTCATCAAAATGATCAACATACATGTGTAGGGTCACGAGGTCAGTCGAAGGTAAAAAATCATCTGCAAGGTTAGTGGATAAAACATCCACTATGTCTATAGACGTCTTCAAGAAGACGTCTGAAATGTCCCAAAAGGGATCAATAATCGAGTCTGAGATTATGTGGAAGGTCAGACTAGGCTCTAAGGGTAATGTAGTAGGCTCGGGGACCAAGTTAAGGTCCATGATTTCCTCAGGTAAATGGTCTGACAAACTATCCAACATGTCTCTAACTACTACGTCATGAATATCCTCAAAGGCATCTAGAGCCTCGCAGTCAGTTATAACATCAGGCCTTCCAAACATGGTATCTAAGACTGACTCCTTACGAGTGTCAAAACTCGGAAAGTTCAGAATAGTGTCATTCCCAAACTTGCTCATATAGCCATCATTTTGAACATCGAAGTCTAGTGTAATCCTATCATGGTGAGACGATAATGGTCCAGGTAGCGAGCAATAAGGGTCATCGATCAATTCATGCTCAAAGGGTCTACCAGGAGCATCTTCGACATTAAAATTAAGACTAGGGTTAGATGTATTACCCTCACCATCATTCCTAGTCTCCTTTTGAGTTCGGGGTGGGAAACCCCCTTCCTCGTCGCCGATAAGCTCCATCTCAATTCTATCAACAATTTTGAGCATCCATTCCGTGATCTCAGTTACATCTCGATTAAATCTAGTCTGGTACTCTAAAAATGCTTGAAGACTATCTTCAGAAGTCTCCTCGTAATGAGGGACGTGAGTATAACTAGATGAAGACTCTCGCGGAACACGGATCATGGGACAATACTCGGTCAAATGATTTAAGCTCGCACAAATGGCACAAACCGGGTTAATGGTCTCCATGATCCTTTCTTCCCTACCTTCATGTAAATACATAGACTCGACTCTTTGAGTGGAATCATCGAGTCGGGAATTTCTATCACTAAATGGACCGTGCATATATGCTCGTCGAAAATCACAAAGACTTCGACGTGGTCAATCAATGGTAATAGAACTACGGTTATCATCAAATGGAAAATTCATATATGAAGGTGTGGTCATCCCAAATGCTTGTTGATAGTCTCGAAGACTCCTAAGGGGTTGGTTACCCTCATGCTCATAATCCCTAAGACCATATTCATTACTAGTCTGACCGACTCCATACATTTGTCGATATTCGCCCATGGTCATCCTAGCTCGGTCAGGCTCAACTCGCCTATTCCTATCACTAGTCGGACCGTGCCTATATGCATGTCTATTGTCTTGGAGACTTCTAGGTGGTCGACTAGTATTAATGGCATGGGGATCACCGATGTAGTCACCATCCTCATCGTAAGGCCAATCATTATAATAATGTGCCATTTGTACCAATGAGACGATACTATGCAACTATGTTCAATGATGATAACACACAAGCTATGAATGGAAACTAACATTTTTCCAACCAATTGAACACAAGTAAGAAAGAGAGAATAGAATACGATACTAGCGAAGGTCTCTTGCTTCGTTCCGCTTCTCGCTTTTCTACCCTTTTTGATTCTTTCTTTTCCTCCACTCCTTGACTCTTTTTAGCTCTTTTCGATAAAAAGGTACCTCAAAAAAACAAGGAAAAGTAAGAAACTACGAAAATAAAAGAAAGTAAAATGTCTAAGTAAGCAAACAACACTAAACTAATGAACAAAAACAGACAACCGATATCCAAACTACTAAACCTATCCCCGCAGCGGCGCCAAAAACTTGATGCACCCGAAAAGGTTGCACACCCAAGCGGAGGTATCAAGTAGTAATCCGGCAAAGCCGAGATCGATCCAAGGATAGGAAGGTAGTTTGGATATTGAGGGGTCTTATCCACCAATCTAGGTATCAAATGCTAACTTAAGCTAATAAGGAAAGGAAGAAAGGTAAATGGTGGGCTTTATAATGAAATAAGCAACAAAGAAGAAAACAAATAAAACCACTAAACAATCTAAGTAAATGGGCAAGAGAGATTCGAGAGAAGAGTCGAAGGGACAAGAGTCGGGAACAACAAGTAAGAGAAGTGTGGAGGTCTAGGAATCCGATGTGGTGAACCTACAACTATGTACGGTCCAATCGAATGGATTGATGTAAATCTAGTCTCGATTCCTAAGGTGGACGTTCATAAGCACTACGTATGACCGGAGATAATACTTAGTCAAACAAACTTCCTAAACGAATAAAGCCGAATCATCGATCACATTGCCTGATCGATTAACTATGCGAAGTACTTGATAAGACACATGAAAACAAATGAAACAAGTAATCGAAATAAGAGAACATCAATTTATTATCAAACCATTAAATCATCACATAGATAATCACATATTCATCACATTTCATCCCATATTCGACTCAGAAGAATTAGCTACAAATGGTGAATCAAGTAATGAATGGAAATAATATAAAGAAAGACATGAGTTAAAGCGAGAATCCCCCTTTTTCGATGAGGCGTTAGGCTAAGATCGTCGGAAAAGCTAAGTCTCTAAATGCAGCCGAACTCCTTAGCAGAATGTAGGGTTCCCTTTAGTATTGCAAATTGGGTGTCCCCAAGCAAAATCAGAATGCCCCATAGCCTCGGTCATCTTCTTCCTCTCAAAATTCCATCCACCATGAAAGCTTCATTAAGCTCTTTCTCTCTCTATAAAATCAACACCAAACCACAAGTGAAGCAAAAGGGAAGCAAGACCATTATTATCAAGCAAAGACCCTTAAGTTTCCGGCCCAAATTATGGCCGGAACCAATCTAGATAAATCCGGCTAAAGCAAGAAGGATTCCGACCAAAAAAATGAAATCTGGCTATGGTATAAGTGTCCCGAGCTTAGAGATGAAGAACCCGAGCTGGAGTTGCTGTTCCCGACCACGTTCCGGCGTTAAGGAGCATCCCGAGCTGAAGCTCAACTGACCTCTCCTTTGCTGTTTCAATGGAGGAGTTGCTGGCCGATCCGTCCCGAGCTCTTTGAGGTGCCGACCAAGCTTTGGCCGGTCAAGCTTGACCGGCCAAGCTTATGGCCAGCACTGCTCCTTCTCCACTCTCCTTCTTCCTCTCAAACCCTAACCAAAACACCAAGAACAAGAAACCCTAGAGTTTCTCTCTCCTTTAATCTTTTTCTCCTCAAATCAGACTTGTGTTCTCTAGAAGATGAAGATAGCCGTTCAGCCCCCTTACTTTTCTTTCCTTCAACAACTAAAAGCCCTAAAGGTGGGTGCCTCTAAAATTCCTTCCTTTCTTTCATCTTCTTTGGGTTTGGGACTTGGTTCCTTCTTCTATTAGCTATTGGGCTTTGGTATTCACATAGAATTCAAGGGGGTGCCTCCATCCTTCTTTCTATTTCTCAAATTTCCATAAAAGACTGAAATACCCCCGGACTTCTTTCTTTAATAACTTCCCCGTCCGAACTCTGATTCGACTTACGTTTTCACCGTCGGACTCGTCATTGACTCTACTTGTTGTTTGACTTCTGATTTTGACCAAAATGACCAGAATACCCCTGGTGCTCTTTTCTTTCCTTTTGTCGCATAAGATGAAAATGTGATAATTCGCTCTCTTTATTCCGAATTACACGCCAAACCCCAAATAAACTACCTAGCAATAAAAACACATAAATAATTAGAAATACAACCCGAAAAGAACTAACTAATCAAAGTTAAGTGACCTAAATGTGGCATTTTCACGCCACATCAGCTATCATCCTCAACATCAAAATCTAATGTAGTCGAATCATGGTGAGATAAAATGGTCGAGGGAATGAGCAATAAGGGTTATCTGTCAATTCATGCTCTAAGGGTCTATCAAGAGCTTCTTCGACATTTAACTTAAGACTAGAGTTAGGTGTATTATCCTCACCATCATTCATAGTCTCTTCTTGAGTTTGGGGTGCGCAAACCCCTTCCTCGTCGACGATAGGCTCTGACTCAAGTCTATCAACAATTTTGAGAAGTCGTTCCGTGATCTCCGTTATATCTCAATTAAATCTAGTTTGGTACTCTAAAATTGCTTGAAGAGTGTCTTCAGACATCTCCTCGTAATAAGGCACATGAGTATAACTAGACGAAGACTCTCGCGGAACACGAATCATGGGACAATACTCGGTCAAATGGTTTAAGCTCGCACAAATAGCACAAACCGGCCTAATGGTCTCCATGGTTCTTTCTTCACTACCTTCATGTAGATACCTAGACTCGACTCTTTGAGTGGAATCATCAAGTCGGGAATTGTCATCACTAAATGAACCGTTCATATATGCTTGTCGATAGTCACGAAGACTTCGACATGGTCGATCAATACTAATAGAACTACGGTTATCATCAAATGACAAATCCATACATGAAGGTGTTGTCATCCCAAATTCTTGTCGATAGTCTCGATGACTCTTACGGGGTTGGTTACCCTCATGCTCATAATCTCTAAAATCATATTCATGACGAGTCTGACCGACTCCATACATCCGTCGATATTCACCCATGGTCATTGATGTGGCGTGAAAATGCCACATTTAGGTCACTTAACTTTAATGAATTAGTTCTTTTCGAGTTTTATTTCTAATTATTTATGTGTTTTCATTGCTAGGTAGTTTATTTGGGGTTTGGCGCGTAATTCGGAATAAATAGAGCGAATTATCACATATTTCATCTTATGCGGCAAAAGGGAAGAAAAGAGAACCAGGGATATTTTGGTCATTTTGGTCAAAATCAGAGTCAAACAACAAATAGAGTCAATGACGAGTCCGACGGTGAAAACGAAAGTCGAATCGGAGTTCGGACGGGAAAGTTATTAAAGAAAGAAGTCCGGGGGTATTTCAGTCTTTTATGAAAATTCGAGAAGTAGAAAGAAGGATGGAGGCACCCCCTTGAATTCTATGTGAAGACCAAAGCCCAATAGCTAATAGAAGAAGGAACCAAGTCCCAAACCCAAAGAAGATGAAAGAAAGGAAGGAATTTTAAGGCACCCACCTTTAGGGCTTTTAGTTGTTGAAGGAAAGAAAAGTAGGGGGGCTGAACGGCTATCTTCATGGTGATTGAATAAGAAATGGAAAGGAAATGGTGAGAGACTCCCCCTTTTTCGATGTGGTTTGAGGCTAAGGTTGTCGGAAAATATGAGTTTTTAGTTGCAGCCGATCTCCCCTTAGCAATTTTCTAGGTTCCCCATAGCGGCCACCATCATCTTCTCCATTTAGAACACAACCTCCACTAAAGCTAACCCTAGCTTTCTCTCTCTAGAAATTTGTAGCCCAAAATCAAATCAAACCACATGAGAAGCAAGTTAAGGATATGAGAAGTAAAAGCCCCATAGTTTCGGATCAAGAAGGTTGCCGGAACACCATGAAAATTCCGGCCAAAGAGTTGATGAAATCCGGCCAAAACATGGAATCCGGCCATGAAAACTTAGATCCGGGCCAAAGGCATCCATCCCGAGCTAGGAAGCTTCCACCCGAGCCGTGCTTAGGCATCTCGTGCATAGCCGGAGGCATCCCGTGCTGCTGTCCGTGCTCTGTGCATAGGTTGTTGTTCCGGCCAGAGCTTGCTCCGGGAATCTGCTGCAGATGCGTCCCGTGAAGGGTACTGTCCCGTGCTAGCAGCTCCAGTGCAGCTCTCCCGAGCAGCAGCACGTGTGCAGCCCGAGCTGCTACTCGGCCGGCCAATGCTAGGCCGGCCTAGTGAGCTGGCCGGCCTATGCTTTGGCCGGATCCTCCTTCTTCTTGCTCTCTTGTTCTCTCTCTATCAAACCTTAGTGATGAAGAACCAAACCCTAGCCTCCTTTTCTCTCTCTCTCTCGCCTCCTCTTTGCCTCCTTTCCAAGCTTGTGTGTTGATTGATTCCAAGCTAGAAGATGATGAATAGTGTCTTTGACCCCTTTCTCTAACTTCATTCAAACCCTAGACTTAGTCAAACTTGACTAAGTCTTTAGACCAGAAATGGGTGCCCATAAAATCTCTACACAATTCTCCTTCTCTTTCTTGGGCTTGGACTTGGTTTTGGGCTTTGATTTAGAAACCAAGAGAGTGCCTCCATCCTTGTCTCTACATCTTCAAATTCTCACAAAGGACTAGAATACCCTCGGACTTCTTTCTTCCATATCTTCCCCGTCCGAACTCCGAATTGAATACCGTTTTCACCGTCGGACTCGTCATTGACTATACTTGTCATTTGATTTGCTTGAAGCTTTTTTCTCTCGTTTTTGGTACATGAAATGATAGTGATAATTCGCTCTCTTTATTCCAAATTACATGTTTAACTCCAAAAATGATTACCTAACAAGAAAAACACATAAAATATTATTGATAACACTCGAAAATGACTAATTAGTCTAAGTTAGGCTCTCCAAATGTGACATTTTCATGTCACATCATCTTTTGAAATCTAAGGTCATGATGTCATGCGACTAAATGGTCGTATCCCCATCCCCAAACTTAAAACTAACATTGTCCTCAATGTACTAAGCATATATACTCACCAAAAGATAAGAGGTACAATAAGTTAAAGAGAATAGTGGAAGGATATTACCATAGCCGAAGGAGATAAAAAGTAATACTACCAAGAGTTATGTATTCGAGTTCCAAGTTGATGATAAGCCCATCGCCATCCCCAAACTTGCATCGAGCCACGTCCCAAAAGTATACAAAGTGAGAAACACTCCTAACACATCAATAAATAACATAAGAATGAAGCATAAGCATGAACATATAAAAATGACCACACACGCGGGATCACTCAATTGCATCAAGCTATGCAACTAGCCTTTGAGTCTCTCGTATGCACGAGAGCACGAGTTTTTTCTCGTGGAGGGTTTCCAGAGATGATACCCACAAACATCAAGGTCCCACCTCTCAATAGACAAACTAATCATACAAGAAAAGACGAAATATTTGGGGGTCTACCCAAAGAAAAGATGTAACCGGTAAGAACCGTCTCACAACACTGTAATGACATAGGTATATTAGTGAGGCAGCCACAAGGAAGAGGTAATCCCCAAACTTGAATGACGAAAAGACAACAAAGTTTGGCATACTAATAGAGGGGGCATGCATTTCACCAAAATGATCTACAAAGGTCTCAGGAATCAAACTAGTCATGTTGTTATGATCCTGAGCATTAATAGTATTGTCCCTTTGAACTACCGGTGCAAGCATATATATATATATATATATATCACAGGTAGGGAATAATTATTGAGAAAATGAGGGTTTAGGTCTATCAACTGGTTTTGGTTTAGATTTCGACTTAAAAGCCTCGTTATGTTCATCTCCTCTCTTGGAATTTGTAAGATCATCGGGTATATCTACCTTCATAGGGGTCTCCAAGTTAGATACTTCATCTATTTTGAGAGTGGAACTAAACGTAACACATTTAACACTAGCACTAGGTGTATCAGCCTCACCTATACCCTTGGGATTTGTTGGAGTTTGGGGTTGTGAAACCCCTCTTTCGATGTCTTTCAACTTTTCCTCCAACTCTTTAAGGGTGTGCAAAGTGTTTTGGCTAATCTGAGTTTCTGTCTCATAAAATGATTTCGAAACATCTTCAAGAGTCCTCTTATGATGAGACGCATAAGTGAAACCGACTAAGGGTTCTTGAAGATTCTCATAATAATTTGTAAAGGCATCACTCCTTGAACCTACGGACTTCATATACGTGTCTATGACATTTGTGCATCCTAGTGAGACATTTCGGCAAAGAGAAATAGTAGGGCATTCACTCGCTAGGTGTTCTCGACTTGCGCAAATGCTACAGACACTATCAATCACTAAATCACCTCATGCATATCTATACATTCTTTCCGAGCCACGTTGAAAACTTTATCATGTACTTCCCCATTTTCCTTTAAAAAGCATATGCCTCTTTTTGAGTAATGGTTTCCTTCGGCTATATCTCGGTCACTATTAACGGGTGTGTCCCAATCTTGGGTCTTCTCCGCTAAAAGGTCGAGGTACTCCCAAGCCTCATTAGGACTTTTACTCATAAACTCTCCGTTGCACATCACTTCCACGAATTTTTTCATTTTGGAGGTCAAGCCATCGTAAAAGAACCCGATGACCCTCCATGTTTCGTAGTTATGATGTGGACATGAGATAAGGAGGTCTTTAAATCTCTCTCAACACCCGAAGAAGGTCTCATCTTTGTTTTGCTCAAAGTTCATCATTTCTCTTCTTAAGGTGTTGGTTCGATGAGTGGGGAAGAACTTTTTCAAAAACGCCCTAATCATCTCATCCCAACTTCTTATAGTCCTAGGCCTTAGAGAATGAAACCATATTTTCGACTTTTCTTTTAATGAAAATGGAAATAATTTGAGCTTAGCGATTCCCTCAAGTTCCCCATTGATTGGGAGTATCGAGCAAATCTCATCGAACTCTCTCAAATGAAAATATGGATCTTCATTCTCTAGGCCTCGAAATATAGGAAGTAATGGAATAATCTCAGGGTCTATGTCTAAATTACACTCATTACTCGAAAATATGATGCATGAAGGTATGCTAGTCATATTAGGTTCAAGGTAGTCTCTAAGAGTTTTAAGTTGTCGATGAACCTCATACCCATCATTCCACCTATCATTCCCATAAACATCCATTGAAGCACAATCAAAGCAAAATGCAAGCAATCACAAGTGTTCAATTCGACTACAACTATCAATAATAGACAAGATGCAAATGCACTTAAGCCGCTCAAATAGGTAAAGATTAGGGAACGATACTAGAGGTGGTGTTCGTTACCACAATTTGATCCTCTTCCCTTTTTTTTGTCTCTACCTTTTAATCCCCAAACTTGTTTGCTTTCGTCCTTTAAAGCTCCTTGGATGAGTACCTAAAAGAAAACTAAAATTAAAAAGAAGCTTAAAAAAAGCAAAGAAAATAAACGTCCAAGTAAGCAAATAACACTAAACTAATGAACAAAACACGTAAACGATATCTAAACTACTAAACCTATCCCCGGCAGCGGCGCCAAAAACTTGATGCACCCGAAAAGTTGCACACCCAAGCGGAGGTATCAAGTAGTAACCCGGCAAAACCAGGATCGATCCAAGGATAGGAAGGTAACTTGTTTATCGAAGGGTCTCGTTCACGGGTTAAAGTATTACTGGCTAACTTAAACAAAAATAGAAAGACCAAAGATAAATGGGGGTTTTGATAGTTAGGCATGATTCGAAAATAAACAAAAGGGAAATAACTAAACTTAAACTATTAACTAAAGCTTATTGGAAGGCTAGGGTCATATTTTACATATGAGAGAGGTCAAGGATTCGGGAATCCATCGAGATATACCTATGTAAATTCTTGCTTGGGTATTGAGTTTGAGTCATCTCAACTTTACATTAGATGCTCTAAGTGCTAGATATACCTAATGGTCATAACTAGTCAAAGGGTAATCATATTCCATTAAACATTGAGTCTAAAATCGGAAAGATCGCTTAAGAAGTAACTATGACATATGCTTGACATAAGACATGAAACAAGCTTAAACGATTAACCTCGTGAGAGAGACATCAAACATACTCATCTAACCAATACAACCACATACATAAGCATATCAAGATTTCATCATAATCCTCAACAAGAGGCTTAGCTACACATAGAGAGATTATTGCATTCAACCCCCAATGAGAGTATAACAATGGTGTAGACATCGTGAGACTAGTAATTACACTATCTCTATTTCTAATTTCTCTCTACCTAGGTTTATTAAGCAAGAACAAGTAGCAATCAAACTCCAGAAAGATTAATAAACAAATTCAATCATATATAAAAGGAATCATTCACAAGCATACTCAAATTTAAGTTTAATTACATGAATCCCTCATATAAATTAATTTTTCTCTAGAATTCATCAAATACAAGTAGCTAGCAACCCTAAAATCAAACAAGACTAAGCTAGATAATCATGTAATCACCCTAAACAAGAACAAGAGGAAAATGAGTAAGAAAAACCCTTCGAGAACAAATGGAGTGAAAAATCTAAGCAAACCAAGCAAAGGAGCCAAAAGGGTTGCTCTCCGGCCATTTTAGGTGTTGTCCCATGCCTTAGCAAGCTGCTGGTCGGCCAATGGAGCTGCTGGTCGGCCGTTGTAGCTGCTGGTCGGCCATTGTAGCTGCTGCCCCGGTGCTATAATTGTTGTCCAAGTACCCCTTTTGCTCCCTTTTTGGTGTTTTCCTTGCTAATTTCTCTCTAGATCTAAGTTTCTCTCTCTAGATCTTCATGAAACCCAAAACCCTAGACTCCATTACATTTTCTCTCTCTAAAAATCAGCACATAAGGAAGAAGATGAAGTGTAGAGACCAAGTTAGGGCATTAATTTCTATTTCCTACCCAAAAGACCACTTTGCCCTTCTTTAGTAGTTATAGTCACTCCTTTGTCTAGCTTGACTTCTTCAATTAATTTTGACTTATTCAATGACTTCATTTAATTTTAACTTGAATAATGGGCTCTCTAACTTGACCAAAGGGTGCAAATGACAATTTTGCCCTTGTCTCCTAACTTGTTCATTTCTTATGCTTTTTATCTCTAATCTTCACCAAAGTGATGATCATGTTCCAAAGACTTCATAGACTTTCTCAAATTATATTTTGACCCTCTTAGGTGCAAATGACCATAATACCCTTGGTGAGTCTTTATCTCATTACTTGCTCCCTTTTGCTCCTAGACTTTAAGGACCTCTTCTTAAATTCTTTTAAGTGCTTTAACTCTTCTAGGGTCTCCTTAGCTTATTTCCTTGCATAGTTCTTTTATGGTACCTTGTCATGAATATAAACATATCTTATTAGAATTGAAGCATAAAATGGACTAATTCATCTAAGTAAAGTGACCTAAATGTGATGTTTTCACATCACATCAAGCTTCCCTAAAAAGGTTAGACTGGTAAACTTGAGGGTGTAAGGAGTTACACGAGATGACTCAATTTTACAAACTCTTAATAATAGAAATAAGTTAATTATTTCGTCATTAAATCATGGTTTATTATTTAACCGGCAATCCAAAAATAATGAAGCATTCCAAGTAAGATTATCAGATACGTGATCTGATAAATGAAACCCTACTAAGTGAAGTTGGAATAGATTCATTATTAAGTCTCTACTCCAGGTCATTACATGGACAACAATGACTTATGAAGACTAGCATGGTAGATTGACTGATATCGCAGTTTCATGGACTATACGAGTTGGGAATCGAGTCAATAACATGGGTGTATGATTAGGAATATACACTGGATAACCCAACATGAGAGTCCTTCAAATTGATGAAAAACGTCATGAACCCTCATAGGCAAGATTGGAGAGGTTCCTTAAACATGAGTACTCCACTCATCTTATATAAGGAATGTCAAACTTTGGTATCGCCAAATGTCGTGCCGTAAAAAGAGGTTATAAAAGAGGATTACCGGGAATGACACAATAGACATGAAGTTAAGTGCAAGTACAAGACTGAAGTATGTTCTCCTAACTAGGTTAGGATTAGTATCTCCGAGCCACTTGAGGAGAAGCAATTGAAAATGTGCGACCGCTCTCAAATGGATTAATAGTTAATCATTTGGTTTGACAGTTGTTCTCCAGATAAAGAAAGTCTGAAAGGTATGATGTATCAGATGAGATACGAAGTTACGTGGGAATCAAACATTGCACTTGTTCTAAGTACAAGTGGGAGACTGAAGGATATATCCGTTCGGGTTGAAGGAGATGTCCCTTCCAAAGGAGTGTTCGACCAAGGTGGCAATGCGTTCAATTTGTCAGTTAGGATAACGATGACTTTATCCGGAAGATCATCTAGTCCGGTCAAATTAGGGGTCGTAATGCTTAGCTGGAAGTCGCTTACGATCGTCGGGTTACTTCGGTGATTCGCAGCTAACATAGATCGAATCCTACAAAGGGTTACACCAAAGACTAGTGGCTTGATCGGAGAGAGTTGACTAGTGGGAGTTTGCCTATAGATGGATATGATCCAGTCTGATAGTGCCAAAAGATAGAAAAAATCGGGCTCGAAAGAGAATCCCGAAAAAATGGAAACCCCACTTATGGGCCGACTAGATCAAGCCCAATAATGGTTGACATGAACCGGCCATAGTGTGGGAGTGGGCCGGCCATGCCAAGCCGATTAATGGGCTTAAGTGGCCGACCACACCAATATTAGGGGAAAGCCTGATTTCCAATCAGATAGGGTTCCGATTAGTTTATCTTTTCTGGGACTCTTATTGAAACCTAATTTGAGTGAGACTCATATTAGGGTGTCTCTATATAAGGGTCATTAGAGTTCAGAAAAAGGGTTGGATTTCTCAAGAGAAAACAACTCCTCTCTCACAATATACAGCTAAGTGGCGAGAGAGGGTTTTGAGAAAAAGCTCCCAATCTATCTAATTAGTCAAAAGAAGAATGGTTCTTCTTCTCAACCTTCAATGGAGTTCTAGCGGACAACAAAGAAGGGAGGTCAAGTCACTTACTCGGGTGTCTCAAGTAGAGGAGCGACAATTGGAGCTCTCATCTTCTTCGAGATAAAATCATTGGAATATAGTTCGTGGGAAAACGAATCCAGATATTTTTACTTTCAATTTCTAGTTTATTGTTAGTTCATGCATATGATCCTGGTTAGTTAGCCTTAAACATATGATGTTTCAGATTCCGCTTACAACGTTAGTTAGATGATTAATAGTATTAGATACGTACAAAACCCAACAGTGAATTGAATTATCATTCAGACAAGTAATAAGGCATTCATCATATATCAAATCATGCTTCACGAGTATCCAAATACAAGAGATATCTAAATATGACGAAACAAAATAATAAATGAGGTCATCTGGGAACGGATCCTGGATCCTCCAGCTGTGTGGAATTTATGTCAACCGTTTCAACCACTTGGGCAACTAAGTGATGACTGAAATCTAGTTTATTGGATCGACTAATTACCATATATGATAAATTGTCCGAAAAATGAAAAGAATGTAGGGCAGAATCCTACATCCACGGTCTGAATTCAACCTACTCTTATCTCTCTACAAAAGTGAGTCAAATAATGCAGTCAACGCCTCCTGCTTGTTCCGGCAACCTTCACTGTTGAAATACAGAAGGCCCCAAAGTTTGGTTTTTGGTGGTTGATTTTCACAGTACAATTTGGTGGGACACCCTTAGATGCATGTGGGGATATCTACCCATAAAATCTAACTTACACCAAAATTGAATATATCTTCTATCTGACAAACAATTAATTTTCTCTATTTCTGGACAGATTTGAGTTTTTTCTTTCTTGTATTGGATAATTTAGATCCTTTGTAATCCATCTAAATGCTATCCACCTGTAGTACGGCCAGGATCAAAGACTCGGCTACAACATATTCTCTCTCTCTCTCTCCTATTAATATAGATGGAAGCATAGGATAATTAGAAATAATTGAGAAGCCAACTATTGATGGTGTTATATATTAATCTTGGTTGCATGTGATTTTGCCTTAGCAAGCTAAGCTGTCTCTTTGATGATTTGTCTGGAGAAATAAAATGTAAGTCTCTCTCTCTTTCTAAATTAGTATAAAACATCATCCTTTCAAAAAAAAAAAATTATATAAATTATATATTATTTAGTTTTAATTTTAATATTCCTATCTTGCTGTATCTGTCTGCATTCTGCAGCATTTCTCTCACTTACCTTGAACCACATTGGCTTAGACTCTGAGATTTGTTTGGCATGCCTTCACACCCACATATACAATACTACTTTCTCTCTCTCTCTCTAGAGAGAGAGAGAAAGAGAGAAGAGAATCTACAATTCTTAGTCAGTTCTAGTATATATTATAAGTATATACATACCAATAAGTTGAAGTACTAGTTCAGAATGTGAAGAGGCACTGTTGTTTTATTAAACAGAAGGAGAGTTCTAAAAAGTGGGTTTCCAAAGATAAGTTGTTGTTATATTGCTTTCTTCCATTGTTGTTTTATTAAAGAGAAAGAGTTTCATTCTGAAGTTCAAATTCTTCTTTTCTTGATCTCCTCATTCTGTAGGTAAGGAGATAAAATTCTAACCCATGTTTTATATTTTGATTTTATTGAAGATCTCAAAAGCAGAATCATTTTTTTGTTTGTGTTTTTCTTAGTTCAAATGATCAAAAGATCAAAATATCTTCCTTTTCAAATTAAATTTTGAACATCTTTCTGAATTACCTGGTTGGAACACTTCTATATTGGGTTTCAGATTATTATTTCAGAGTTTCAGTTTTTTTTTAGTTCTTTGAAGGAACCCCCAATATCTCTCTGTTTCATTAACTTGATGAAGAAATCTCAATTCAATTCTTTGAAATGGTTTCTTATTTTACAGGTTCGCTGGTAGAATAAAGAGTTGAGGTGCAAATTTGAAGAATTAAGCGTTTGGGTGATCAAAGTAAAAAAGGATTGCCAAGTTTGAATCAAGATAAGGGTAAATGGAGAGAGTTGTGAAGTCTTATGATAAGGAATGCATGAAGATGGCAATACTAAAACATGAAGAAACCTTTAAGGAGCAGGTAAAGTTTAGTATGAACTATCTTTATCCTTTTTTATTTCAACATAATATTAAGGTTGAAGAAATATTACTAAGTATAAGTATGATTATATGCAGGTATATGAACTTCATCGTCTTTATCGCATTCAGAAGGTATTGATGAAAAACCATGGAAACTATATAAATAATGAACAAAGAAAGACATGGAAGAAACTTAACTTGGAACGTCCTGCCAAAGACTACATGATGGATAAATGTGGAGAAGGAGATATAGAAAATGAGAGTGATATTGAATTGACATTAGGTCCTACAAGCTTCGGACAAAAGAAGAAAGATGAGATACAAATGAACTCTGATACAGGACCAAGCTTTTCTTCTTCGTCTAATGAATCGATTTATGTTCAGAGACGAAATTCAATCACCCATAAGCCAAACGACGGTAAAGAAGATTTAAGAAACAATAATTGGGGAATTATTCAAGTTCCAAACATGAATTCAAATGCTTCGGATGTTGATGAACAATTCAGACAAAAACAATCACCATGGCTTTTCCAAGTTCTGAGTCTTAATATTACTTGAATCTTTTCGGGCTATTGTCGAAATGGGTTAGATTTCTTTTCATGATTGACTAACTCATGAATATCATCTATCTGTGAAAATTTTTCTTTCTAGATTCTAGTTTTAATGGTGATTGACTCTTTTATACAAGTCTAGCATTTACCCTTGTTTCTTAAGCACATTATAAAGCTAGCTAATATTACAAAAAACTATGCAGTCAAATTTGAAACTTGTGTGCACCTCAACTTTAGTTATTAAATACAGTATTAAGGTCTTTGAAATGCTAACTGAGACATTTTTAGTGTTTCTTTCGGGATTGTGTTTTCTATAAAGTCATCATTTTGTTATGGTAAAGAAACAAGATGTTGTAGTGACCTCTAAATTCTTTCTTTTTGTCTATTTAGACTTTTAATCAACTTTTTGTTATGCAATTGGTTTAATCCTTCTAGTAGTATTTCTGCTGCATCGAATACTCGCGTCACTTCAGTGGATATTATTGTATGTAGACCTTGTCCGTACTTCCAAAAAATCATGTTATGATCGTAAAACATCACTCTAGGTTAAAGTCTTGTGTTCTTAAAGTAATAAAGAGCGGAATAACACTACGGAAACAAGAAAAATATGTGAACATATTCCCCTTTTTTTGTTTATATTTTCGACTCGGGTTGTATTTGAGACTTCTTACTAATGTCAGATACCCGTGCCAATGTCCATGTTACATATTCTTTTTTCTATTGATGACTCCCTGAACGACTAAATTTGGGTCGTACTCCCTTGGGAGCAAAAGGTTGCAGACTTGCCGCCATTTAGAATGTCGATGTTGTTTAATGTCTCAGACAGTCGAGCACCTCCTACCCTTTCTTACTCTACAATTTTTTTTTGTTGCCTACTTTTGTAACCAGTACTACAAGTAGAAAACATGTTTCTTTATATAGACATAAAAAACTAGAGCTGCAAGGTTAACCAAAAAAGATTTCACCCTTGAGAAAAATTGCGCGTATTTTCTGTTTCAGTTGTTTCCTTGACCCGTTTAGACACCACTTCAACTGAAATGCTAACAAGCGTAAAGGGGATTAATAAATGTATCTACATTACAAATCACAAGAATTTCAGATGAATGGTAAGGGTTGTGACATAGTGTACAAGCTTCAATTCAAATACGGAACAAACAGGAAGTACGATTACATGACTGATGTTCTCTGAATCTTCACAACTTCGAGAAAAAAATATAATTTTTCTGTCAGGATAACTAGATAATATACAGATGTATAAAAGTCAAAATCGAAACAAACAGATAATTTCCCTTTTTCACACCTTAATATGCTGTAGAATGACTCAGGAGATGGAGTGACGTCGATCTTTGTTGGGCTTCGTCCGACCTGCAGGCTTCAGGAGCCCATCAGCACGAACAAGACGGCCAAGTTTTTTAGACACGGAACTGATAAATGATTTTGGAGGCAATGGGGGCTTATTACTAGATGAGGGTGGATGATTTACTATTACCGATGTAGTGTTTTCTGCCCGTTTCTCAGACACAGAACTAATAGATGAATTTGGAGGTAAAGGGGATTTATTACTAGATAAGGGTGAAGCATTTACTGTAACTGATGAATTTTTTCCTGCTAGTTTCTCAACTTCTTTTAATCGCATTTTCGTCTTGGCTAACTCTATTTTCAAGTCCTCATTTTCTCTTTGTAATTTCAAGATCTCTTGAGGGGCATGGTGGTAATCTGCCGAATACGGATTAAGTTTTCGAGGTGGAGCAGGAGAATCTCCACCATTAGAGTTTCCACTCATGACATCTCGGAGACGTTGTTGCTCATAGTAAAGCACTTGAACCACGGTTTGAACGGGTAGTCGATCATTTTGAGCAGCATGGGCACAGGCCTCTCGGGATAATTTCTGGCAGTCCATTAAGCTGCAAACTTTCTTCCTTTCCATGTCACTTAAAGTTGAATGAGCCTGATACAAATAACACCCAGGACAACGATATAAAATTCTCAGATGGTGTAGTACTCACAGAGATCTTCAAGAATTAAACAACTTTAACAATAATGAAAGCATATAAGATCGTAAATTTCAGTGAGTGAGATGAAGATATCCTTCCAAGAAAGTATGTAATAACCGATTTGTATTGATCAGGACCAGAGTATTAAGTTTGTGGATATCCAACTCCAACCAACCGAAAATGAGTGGAGAGCTCTTAAATACTATTTAGTTGGTCATGAGATTCACGTGCTCCCTATGGGAATATTTTACACGCTCCTTCACGTGTGGCGTTCTTTGAGTCTAAGATGTGTCCTTTTTGCAGGTAACATGGAGGACTTGTGTCGTTTGGCCTATCACATATGAGCCAAGCTCTAATGCTATATTATGTTTGTGGGCATCCAAATCAAAACCATTTAGCACTTAGCAGTGAGTTGACAAGTCTCAGATCTTATTTAGTTGGTCACAGAACTTCTTACCATTGCCAATATCACCAAAGTAACAAATTTCAAGAGCAAAAAAATTGCCCGAGCTTTAATGAACAAAATGAATGTAAACAGATTACTTCAAAAAATAAAAGTAAACTGATCTAGACACGTTGGTGGATACTTCAGTGACGTTTACTTCTATCAAAAATAGAAGTAATAAAGAAAGAAGGATTAAGATAGAAACATCTCTTAGATTCTCCATGTGGAAGAAGACCTTTGGGGCCTGAATGCATATAAACAGATTCATATCCTATATGAAAGATGCGTAAACTACAAGAACAGAATCAGAAACATAAACACACAAGCCTCCAAGTAAGGGAGGGGCTAAAGGCCCCCGGCGAAAATGATGTAGCCTTCCGGATTACATATGGGACCTCTCCAATTTTGTGCTTAATCCTGGTGCCTAGAGCATTTTTGCCAGGGAGCCTTTAGCTCCACCCTCCAATTAACCCTAGGAACATTGCCCAACTATGAAATTATAAAATGTCATGTGATGAAAAGTTAGAAAAGTTCTACCTTCAAGTAGATGTCAATGGCCCTGTACATGCCATCTTCTGTTATTCTTGATTGTTCAGGAATCAACTCGGCTAGGCTGATAAACCTCGAAACAGTCAAGTTACGATCAGATGCCACCTCAGCAATATAGTTCTCCATTAACTTCCCAACTCGTTCCATATCACTTGGAGGTGGAGAAACATATTCATCATCAACAGTGTAGCATGAATTGGTCTCATCCATTTCGTATTCAAGGTAATTCATCAGTATACGTTGTATAGTATCCACATCGAACAATGTATGACTAGTGAAGGAATATGAAGGAATTAAGAGATCATCTAACACTGCCTGTCCAAGTTGCTGCCCTATTCTTTTCTCAAGATCAAGCCGACAAGCAACAGTTGTATCAAGATATATTGATGCCCGCAAAAGAATAGAAAGAAAACTAACCGACAATGTATTCTTCTCCATAGGTAGAAGAGTCACAATTGTCTCTAACACAACCCGCTTTTCGTGTTCTTGTTTTAGTTCAATTTTCTTCCTACTTTTCCCAAAAATTTCCTGCATCAAGATTTCATGTTTTAAAAAACAAGAACCATTAAGAAAAGAGAAATTTTGTTTCTGGTTCAGATTCTCACCAAACCTCGAAGAGATTTCTGCGCGTATAGCATAAGTATTGGACCAATTGCATATTGTTGAAAGCCTCTTGTTGTCATTGCAATGATAACCCGTTGGAACATATCGATTCTGAGGCCTGTTAAGTCTTCTGTCCACCAATCTACTACAGGTTTAGGATGTGAACCAGATAGAGTATTGATATTGTCATAGCGATCCTCAGTTTTAGTAGGCATACACAATTGGCTCTCTTTACAGATAATATCGGCTATGGTATCTATGCATCGACTCACTAATTTCACCTTCTCTGCCATGGGCAATAAGCTCTCTGATAACTGCAACACAGATACTGCACCTGAGAGGCTCTTGAGTGCCACGTCATTCAAGTAGATCTCTGTTCTGCTGACTAGATTGCCAGCTGTATAGTCATCTGTCATCTCAAGATACTCAGCCGCACACCTAAGCATACTGATGTTATCTACGCCAATCTCAAAGTTAATACCATAACAGAATTTCGCTACTAATTCGAATGATTCTGCCCCACCTGGAATATCGGGTATCTCAATATCTAATGTATCTGCCTCACTGGCGTTTGAGATCAATTTCCTCATGTAACCACTCTTTGACACCAGTGGAAACTGCAATTTAGTGTCGAAAGTTTAAATTAATTAACCAAATCTCGATTCGATATAAAGGCTAGATAATTATGTCACTTGGGAAAAACATGTACATATAGATATAAAGTTTTAATTAAATCAAACTATTTAAAGTTTCAACTAATTATACTAAACTTTGAACTTCAAATTAGCATCTTCTTCTCTTTCTTTTACCAAAATAAGGGTTTCTTTATACTAAAGCAAGAATTGAATATTACCTTGTGCATTGAGAAGGGAACTCCGTCAACATGAACTGTGACATCTCTAGATATTTCCTGAGAGGAGATCCTGTTGAAATTCAACATACCCAACTTATAAGAATAGATTAAGATTATAATTTTGAGAGAAACCCCAAATGAGAAAGATGAAGAACAGTCAAACCATTCACTTGTTCTCTCCATTGCTGAAGAGAGATGTTTCTTTTTGTGAGCCATGGTAGTAGTAGTAGATGTTTTTGCAATTTCTTCATGTTCAATGTCCTTCATGACTGCTGCTTAACTTCTTCTTCTTCTTGACCTTGATTGTTTTAATCATGTCCCATCAAATTATTTGTAGTGAAGAACAAGTAGAGTCTAGAGAAAGAGAGATGAAATTCTTACTCTTATAATCAAACAAAAACAAACACCATTTCTGCAAATAACTCCACTTTCTATTGCAAATAGCAACCATGCCTGAGAATCTTAATCCGTTAACAAAAAACAAAATGTAACAATCATAGATAGGTTCATGGTTGAACAATGTACATATATAGCCCCAATTTCAAAAACAAGAGGATCCATTTTTCTAGGGTAAAAGAGTCATTTTCCCGTTTCGTTTTGGATTATGGGTGAAGAAGCACGAGGAAGTTGATAATGGTCGGATGTACATTCAAATTTATGTGGTTGATGAGAGAAGAAGGGATTTTCTTGTCTCTTTAATTATGTTATTGTCATGTGTTTGTGACTTTTGAGTTGGCATTTTCAGCCACAAACCCTGGACTGGAGTTTGCGTACTGGCAGGGACGGAACTAGGAGTAGTAGTCAAGGGGGGCCGAACAAAAAAAAAAAGTGAAAAATTAGTCTACCAGTGCTCGAACCCAGGTGTCTCACGTCTAAAACTCGGACTTCTGCCATCTCACCCACACTACATATATGTAATAAGTATGACTCGAACTTTATTTATACGAAAAACCAGAGAGCAATCAGCATTTCTAAAACAATTTACGGCAAGTCAAGGGGGGCCATGGCCCCCTTTGGCCTGCATGTAGATCCGTCCCTGCGTACTGGATTAGTTTTGTACGAGTGAGCAAGATTAAGTTCGGAAGGGGTAGCAGAAGCTGTTATTAACGACTTCTCGGCAACCACCACTAGTACTACTGTAATGACAATTTTATGAATGTTTTTTCTTAAAAGCATCTCCAATCTAAAACTTTATGGCCATATTTGGCGCCGGAATGAATATGATTCATGGGAATCACATTCGGATGACGTGATTCGGAGGAATCATATTATTTCAATTTGATGTTTGATTTGATCAGGATTAGTAATTCGATTCTTGACAGATATATGGAAAAATGAGTGAAGGATCCAAATTTTGAGGGGAAATGAGCGTGCAAACCATTTCCGGCCAGCAATGAGTTTCTAGTCCAAATGTCAGGACAACTCATTTTTTCCTGGTGTTCCTTTTTTTCTCCCCCTCTTGCCCCTGGTTTGAAAATATTCAAACCAAATTTTGGGATCTCGCCCGGCTACGAGCATCTCTAATGCAAAACTCAATCTTAGAAACTCGGAGTGCCACATAGGATTTTCTGAGTTTTTCTTAAAAATCATCTCCAATGCAAAACTCAACTGAGATCTCAAAGATGATGTGTCGAGAGTGGAATAGAGATATCTCAAGAGGACACTCTATTTTCAGAGTGTCCTCTTGAGATATCTCTAATTGTCCAACTCATCAATATTTAAATTTCAACCAATAGAAATCAAGTCTTCGTATATTTCCAAAATAACTAATTATTTTTTTACAAAAATAACCATGACACGTAAGTAAAATAAAAGAGTTTAGAGTGTTGCATTGGAGACATACAAGAATTGAGGATCTCTATTTTCGACACCTAGGAGTGAGAATCTCAATTGGAACTTGACAAATAGGACGAATAGAGATTTTTTTGAGTTTTGCATTGGAGATGCTCTAAGTCTCTCTTCTCGTTTTCTTTCTCTCTCTAAAACCTCAAAAAACCATGGATGTTAATTATCTTCTTCCTCTCTCTCTCTCTACACTAATCTTCCTCTTTCCCTCTAATTTTTTTTTTGAAAATTGTTCCTCTCCCTCTCTCTAAACTAATATTCTGAAGTTGATTATCTTCATCCTGTCTCTCTTTCTAAAAGTTTATCAACTTCGAATATCTCTCTCTAAAAAATATTCTGTAAATTATTTTGAAATCGATTATATTCTTGTATTGAAAATTTTTTTGAAAGATTATCGACTTCTGAAATAAAAAGAATAAAAATAGGAAATATGGAAATCTTTTGAAAAATCTACCAACATATAAGGCAAGAATGTTTGAGGAAAAAAAAGTAGTAAGATTGGAGAGAGAAAATATGTTTAAACAGAAATAAAAAGAATAAAAACAGGAAATATGAAAAAAGAATAAAAGTTAGAGAGAAGGAAAATAGGAAAAATCTAGAGAGAAATTTGTAAAGTGTCTAGTACACAGAACAGTTTCTGGTACACAAGAAAATTTCTAGTAAAAAAATGTCTAGTACATTAACCTAATCACCAGTGCACAGAACAATTTCCAAGAAACAAGAAAATTTCCAGTACAAAAATGGATAGTAAACAGAACAATTTTCAGGAACAAAATAATTTTCTCGAAACAAGAAAATTTCCAATACAAAAATGGCTAGTAAACAGAACAATTTCCTGGAAACAAGAAAATTTCCAATATAAAAATGTTTAGTACATAACCATTTGGCCAGTACACAGAATAATTTTCGGTAAACAAAAAAATTTCCAGTACAAAAACGTGTAGTACATAACCATTTGGTCGCTGGAGAGAGAAATTTTTTGAAATTGGTTAAAAGCTGGAGAGAAAATTTCGAAATTGGTTAAAATTAGAGAGAAAATAGGAATTGGTTAAATAAATAATTCTGGAAAGAGAATTAGAGAGAAAAAGTATAATTAGTTAAGTTTAAGAATTCGAAATTAGTTAAGTTTGAGAAAATTGGTTAAGTTTGAGAGAAAAATTCAAAATTAGTTAGAAATTGGAGAGAGAAAAAAAAAACAGAAAATTAAGTTTAAAGATAAGGAAATCTGTTGATAAAAAAGGAATTAGAGAGAGAAAAAAAGAAATCTGCCGAAATTAAAGGAATTGGAGAAAAAAAAGGAACTGGAGAGAGAAAAAAGGAAATATGGAAAGCTGGCAACGGTCACTTCCTCTCACTTCGTGAAGTAAGAAACACCCGGAAATTTCAGAAATTTTCGCGGGCAATTTGAGTGGCAGCTTCCGTAAATTTGATGAAAAATCAAGGGGGTTACGATACTTTCCAATAGGGGTCTGACGCTTTGGACTGGGTTTATAATTTCGGGCATTGATGGACTGCCCACTTATTTTGGGCCCAGTTTTGGGCCCAACGTCCATTCACTCTTTTTAACTTGGGATGTGATGATCTAAAAAATGGTAAGTCAAGAAAGGACAAAAAGCCCAACGGGTCAACCCGTATCAAGTCAACAGGGAGGTTGAATCCAAAAGAGGTCTCCCACTCAAACTCGAAAATGGGGGGACGGTTCGATCGTCCCAGACGTCTAAGTCTTTTCTTGGCAAAAAAGCAACCAGGTCTGCCCTAGGATTCAAGAGAAGACTAGGGGGTCCAATTAAATATGGTCGATACCTCAATCCCGAAACATGGGAGGTGAAAACATGTCTGATGTTTTACCGACTTACTCCTGAATCCTATCAAAGATCCTAGTCAGTGAGGATCTCAAGTATTTATTAAACTAGGGCTTCAAGAGTCTTGCAAGAGGAAACTTCCTCTAAAAAATCTATAAGATTTGAAACACGATCTACCAAATATCCTTGAACAAGCTAACTTCTATTTATCAAATATAAAAGATAATCTTAAAGAGGAATCCTAATATGTCACAACTACGAAATAGTAATTTTAATTCAACACGGTGGATCTCAGCCGCCTATCAACAGTCGGTCAAAGAAGCCTTTAAAGGTAATCTCATCGTCTCAGCAGACATAACCACAACAAGCGAACAAAATTAAATCTATGAGTAAGTAACAACTCCATAAATCCGGGTTCACTCAATACTCAATATTTTAACTGCAAGGGCAATCCGACTGTCTTGTTCGTCGGAGAGGTTCTTGAGTTTCTTGCGGCGTAGCAGTCTCAACATCTTGACTGAGTGAAGGAAGACAAATTTTGGCATCTGCAAATTAGCGCTACAAGGAGGGATGACTCTAACAAAATCACTATTGTTCGGTAACTCGAATCTTAAAATCTATTGCTAAGAGAATCCCATCTCTACTTTACTTTCAAATTTTACTTTGAAATCAACAATGTCTTCAGAAGATGAATTTCCTGTTGAGGTTGAACGCCTCATAGTAGAAGTATTGACTGCTGAGGTTGAATGTCTCAAAGCAGAGAAACTGAGAGATGTGAAAGATACGCAAGCTTTGCAAGCGAGCCTCTCGAAAGCTCAAGAAGAGGCAGCTTCCCTGGAAAAAGCTAAAGAGGTCGAGAAACAGAAGGAAGTCATAAAGACCCTTTCGCGAAATCTATTCTCGACTTCTACTAATGCTATCAAACCGGGCTTAGAGGGTAACAAAGGTTAAAAGCTATGGAACTGTTATTAAGGAACAGCGAAAAGAGAAGGAAAAAGATGCAGGTGCAGATCGAAAGCTTAAACGCCCATCTATAAGAAATCGCCCCAACGACTGAACCCAAAAAGGTGGAAGTTATACGAAGCGCCGCAAACTCAGGAGACCACAAGGATTTCTTATTAAGCGATCCGGTCATACGTCAGTGAAGGGAATTATACCCTTATACTAGTGTTTATAGCGGATAACGACATCTAATGTCTAACACTAGTATCCCCAAGATCATCATGCAAAACTAGTAAATAACCAATAAGAAGATAGTAGATTACCTTAATCGCTATTTCCCTCGAACTAGTTGTATAGATTAAAGAAGACCAAGAGCTTCAAACGTAGCTCCTCTACTTGGGACACCGAATAGTATATTTAATCTCCCTCCTTGAAAGCTCGCTAGCACTCCAATGGTGGTTTGATAATAAGAAGACCTTCTTCTTGCTTGACTAGAAGATAGTTTGGGAATTAGCTCACTTTCTCTTCTCTACTTGATGTGGTAGAGTAAGAAAGCTTAGAGAGAAATTCCACACCTTATTCTCTGCCCTAATAGTGTTTATATAGAACCCTAATAAGAATCCACCTCCTTTTAGGTTTCCTAAAACACCCTTTAGAATAAGATTTAGGGAAATAGTCGAAAATAACAACTAGTTGATATTTTCTCAATTCCCTAAGGAGATGACGTCCAAACCCAGCCAAAATTGTCAGATTTAATGTTCATAACATAAGGAAACATCCCTCCAAAATCAGCCCAATCCGAGCCCTAAAAGTGCCCGAATCGGCCTAGACCCAAAACTCTTATTTCGGGCCTTTTTGCTATCTTTTGCCCAAATTCTATTTAGGCATGTGAGATATGTTTATGGGACATTCCCAATGTTATATCACACTCCCACTAGTCATATCATCCGATTAAATACCCATTCTTATGTGTAACCCGATGTAGGATCCGATCGAAGTTAGCCGCGAATTACTTCGTAATTCGACGATCGTAGTTGGTTTCTAGCTAAACGTTACGACCCCTAAATCAATCGGACGTGATGATCTTCTTCATCAATTGTCCTAGCCGACATATTGCTCGCATTGTCATCATGGTCGAAGGACATCTCCTTCAACTCCTTCAGACTCCCACTTGGACTTAGAACAAGTGCAATGCCTCGATTCCCGTGTCAATTTAGTATCCCATCTGATACGTCACGTCATTCAGACTTTCTTGATATCCGAGTATAACTGTAAAATACAAACGATTAACTCCTAATCCGTTTGAGCGTGGCCACGCATTTTCAGTTGCTACTCATCAAGTGGCCTTGAGACACTTTGTACCTAATGTGATTAGGTTGACACAATCCATTCTTGCGCTCCCACTTAACTTCATGTCTATCCTGTCCTTCCTAGTATCCGTCTTTATAACCTCCTTTTACGGCGCGGCGTTTGACGAAACCAAAGTCGGACATTCCTTTCATAAGATGAGTGGAGCACTCATGTTTTGAGGAATCTCTCCAATTGTCTTTATGAGAAGTATTGACGTTCATCACGAGTGATGTACTTCTCATTTGAGGGTTATCCAGTGTATAAACCTTTTACACACCCACGTAGTCGAATAGAATATACTATTCCTATAGCCCATGAAACTGCGCTATCCCATCGACTCCCGTGCTAGTCTTCGTGACTCATTGTTGTCCATGCAATGACCTGGACCAGGGATTTGATAATAAATATTCCAAGTTCACTTAATAGGGTTTCATTCATCAGATCACGTATCTGACAAACCTATTCGGAATGTTTTATCATCAATGGACTGTCGTTTAAACACTAAACCAAATTTAGACGACTTGTGAAATAACTCTATTATTTATGATAATGAGAGTTGTAAATCTGAGCCTCTTCCGTAAAACTCTTTTTACCCACTCAGTTTTACTTGTCGAGGTTTAAAATTATACCTCATGCCTTAGACTCGTGTATGACTCTCATACTTTGTCTTAGGTGACAGTTTAGTTTGACTACGGATGTAATCCGTTTAAACTTTGCTAATTATCAATTAATTTGAAGACCTTTATCTTCAACCTTGATAATTTCTAGTAACTTTTACTAGAGTTAAGGCTTTTAATTCTTTATGTAGTATTTGCAACAGTTCCCGGCTTAAAACACTTTTAGCCTACTTTCCTTCCATGTCTGGATGTTTGCTACGATGACATGTTCAACTTTTGTACTACTTCATCCTTTAGCCTTCTAGGATGTTTCTAAGTAGTGTTTCGGTTTTCAAATCCGAATTTGGATATTCAAATGCTAATCATATCCAATATGATTGACTTTATGTATTCGAACATAAATCTTTCTCTCATGCTTGTTTGCTACATCGGTGTCTTTCCAAACTCCGATTTAGCAACGCTCTTAGTCATGAGTTTTGGGTCGAAATTCTTTTAGACTTTCCGAGTCTTAGATTTTCTGTTTCGGATCTCAAGCATCTCAGCGTACTGAGTCTCTCCAATCCTATCATCCTTTTGATCTATGCTTATAGATCTTCAGATGCCCAAAATGGCATTTCATCCTTGTGTGTGGTCCTTTTATTGAGTCAGTGTGTTCACTGTTACACAACATCTTATGTCGTACTTAATCTTTTGTATGTACTCAGCATACGGACCCGGAAGGTTTGTTTCTCCCACTTACCTTCTTGAAACTCGTGATTCAAGATTTTCTTCATTCCTCAGGAATCAAACTTCTTTGATTGCCTTTGTGAATCGAAGATTCTAACTCTTGCGTGCTTTTAATCTGTCGATAGATTTCTGAAGCATGCCTATGGACATAACTTGATTGGAAGAATCTTATTCTTCTTGTCTAGTTTCGGGAAACATGAATGTTTCCATTCTTCTCAGTTTTCTACTTTGGAAAACCAATTTAGGTCTTCTGTTGACTTCAATTATTAAGCTTCATGTCTTGACGAGATATGGATTCCACGATGATTTTGGTATCTAGCCAAAATCTAGAGTCAGTTTCCGTTTCTGCGCAGGTCTTTTATGTCTTCAGAAATAACCTTTATTTTCTGAGTCTTTAAGATTTTATTTTGACCTTTCAGGGCTTTTGGACAACAATTTGGAATTTTCTCAACTACTTTGAGATATTCCTTTAGAGCCACTTTCACTCGCTTTGAGCGTTCTCATGCGAATGACAAGATCATATCTTTAACCTTTCCTTTTCCGAGGAGCCGCAGTTTGTTGCTCTTGGTCGAATTTAATCGTCTTGTACAAGTTTCATGATTGTTCTTCATGACCCTCCATGATTTTTCTCATGATCGAATTAAATCGACTTGTACTTTTCTCCCACTTATTCTTGTAATAATTAGTGTTTTTTTCCCAGACTACTAGGTGTGCTAATTACTAGAAGAATACTATCATGAGCAACAAACAATTTGTTCTCTTGATTGATTGTGGAAGAAGCCCAAATTTCTTTCAATAAGAAATTGCGTCAGATATTAGCTAGTTTTGTAACGCTTTTACAAGCTTAGCTGTTAGACGGACTTTGGTAAGTGTGAAAACAATCGTTTCTAGAATATATCCCAAAATATTCGGAAGACTGGCTTGAACCCATCATTGATCGAATCATGCATACCAGTGTTCGATTACTCCCACTGAATCCATCATCCCTCAGATGTGTTCTATGGAGCGAGTTGGGAAACGGTTTCTCAACTCCTTTGATGGTTATCAAGTGTTTGACTCAAGTTTTCACTATCTTGTCAAAGTGATTCTTTACTTCCGGTGTACTTTATTTGAACCTTTCAAACATTCCGACTGATACTTTATGATTTGTACGTTTCCATACTTCATGAAGTTTGTCGGAGTACGTATTGAAGTATCTCTTGTTAGCTTCTGCAAGTAAACTTATAGGTCTGCATAATACCGTATGAGTCCTAATAGGTTACCAGTCTTATGCCCTTTTGATAGGGTGACTTTGTCAATTAGTCCTCAAGACCTAATCGACAATGCTGAAGTTGATGAGTTTGAATCTCTTGATATCAGCCATTATCAATGTTAACCTTTAGTTAATTTACCACTGGTTTAAAACATCAGATGTTTCTAGAAGAACAAAATAATTATTATTAAGTTCTAAGCTAGATCAGTGTCTAAAAAAAGACTTTGATCCCTTTCAGCATCCCTAGCATTACTGCTTCTGCTCCCTCTTGGATCTTTACTTCTTTTAGTCAAGTATGTGATTTCCTTGAGCTTTACCGAGCCGCACATCTGATTTAAAATACCTGATGAAGGAATTTACGATACTTGTTTCTAACTTTGTTAACAAGGATACGGAACCGGAATTCATAATTCCATTCCCTTTGTCCTCCAGGTGCTAAAGGTAGTTTCCTTTTAAATGGTCTAACCATTATTTGGAAACATTTACAGTAACGAGGAATACTCTTCATCATGTACTCGGCAACTGCTTTTCTTTGATCAAATGTTTGTCTCACTTGACTAACCCTTTGCCCTTTTGAATCTCAAGAACTCTTTCTTAGATTCCTTCCATCGAATCTCAAGAACTGATTCTTAGATTCGATGTTCCTGTGTATTTTCTTAGTTGTTCATAACAATCTGAGTGACTCATCTAAGGTCTTTTCTATCTAGGTTCAATCGATATTGAATTGAGTGATAGATGAATTTTGTTGTCTTCGATTAGGATGACTTTCAGATTGCCATGGAGGTCTCGTGTCTCTCCATTTATGACTTCTGTAGGAACTATTTCCTCAGTTTGTCTCAATGGTCGTGCTAGCATCCATTACTCTTCCAAAGAGAATGTTATATGATGATGATGATTTCTCTCTTTCTTTTGTTCAAAGCGGAGCCCTTCTCTAGCCGAATGGAGATAAATGGTGGTCGGTTCTTTTCCAAAGAGATGATGATGACTATGGTCAGCCCCGAGATGTCTTCCCTATTTTCCTCCCTTTTATGGCCGAGCTCTTCTTGTGATGATGATGACTTCTCTCTTTCTTTTGTTCAAAGCCGAGCCATTCTCTAGTCGAATGGAGATAAATGGTGGTCGGTTCTTTTCCAAAGAGATGATGATGACTATGGTCAGCCCCGAGATGTCTTCCCTATTTTCCTCCCTTTTATGGCCGAGCTCTTCTTTTTCTCTCTCTCTCTCTCTAAACCTGCGTTTTATAAAAAATACTTTCTATTCTCTCTCTCTCGAAAATCTGATCCACCACTCAACAAATCGAATGCAACAGCTCACTTTCCATCTCTGTTTTCTTTCCTTCTCTTCACTCTCTTTCCTTTCTTTCTCTTTTCATTTGTTTCCAATTTTCTCTCTCTCTCTCTACGGTTTCTCTTACTAAAAAAAGATATAGACGAGAGAGATGAATAGAGAAAGAATTCTCCACTAATTTGGGCGCTTAATCGTTGGGCTGTTAATTGAGAAAGATCAAGTACATCGCAGGAGGATGAGGTGTTTTACGACGCAGTTTCAGATGGGTCCATGTGCTCGGGAGTGATCACAACCGTTCGTTCTGTCTAGCGCGACCGAGAAGAGCCCGGTATACACCCTTGTTCTCGAAATTGTCCCGTACCTTATCCGGACCATCAGATCTGCTCCACCGGTGCGCCACATGTCATTTGGCCGATCTGGTCAACAGACTTGGACCAAAACTTTGACCCAACCTATTTTCCAAATCCGGACTCCGATTTGACTTCCGCTTTTGCCGATAGATTCGTATTAGACTCTACTTTCACATGAGCACTAATATTGACCAGAATACCCTTGTCATTAAAATGACCAAAATGCCCCTCAAGTATGTCTTTATCACGATGTTTTCGCATCGAACTCCGTAAATGAGACCTGAGAAAGAAAATCAAACAAATCTTCAGAGTAACCGCTCGAACTGGACTAACTAACCCGAGTTAAGAGATTCAGATGGGACATTTTCATGTCTCATCAAACATCCCCAAACTTAGATTTTGCTAGTCCTCGAGCAAAACAGAAAAATAAAACTAAGCCCAGTTTACCACTTTCGTAAGGAATCACGGTTGCACTTAGCTCGTGCAACAAGCCGTTAAACCTCTAGGTTACCCTAGAGGACGAGGAGGACGAGTTTTGTCTCGTGAGGGTTTGCAGTGAATATACCCACAAAATTCAAAAATCTCAAAAATGCAAAAGGGTCTAAATATGATGTGGACTAAAACTGTTTATGCGGTAGATTTTCGAAAGTTAATGTGACGCCCCGTGTTCCGAATCACGATTTGCCCGGCAGTTTATAAAAGAAACTCGGTCTAATACTAACTCAAACCAGTTTCAAATATAAACCCAAGCCAAAACTCTCATTACGGGTTACAAATCAAGAACAAACACAGCGGAAAATCAAATATAGTTTAAACCTTTTGAAAATATGCTCGGAAAATATGTAACCCAAAATAGTTTTCATAAAGAGAAAAACAACTTGAATTCTTGTTTATGAATAGTTCACAGAAGAGACTGAATTTGGACAGAATCTCCTCTATAAATTGAACATATCAAACCTGAAAAACCTGTCAAACATTTATACATATCTCACAAACTTTTAAATATCAATAGCATCAAATAAAAAGTGATAATGTGCATACTATTTACATGTGTACAATCGCAAACGAGTGAGAGAACGATCCTAACTATTCTAGATGATACATATATAATATTAACGTTGTGATTATGTTGAAAATATAATAGAAATTATAATCTTACATAATGTGAGCCGTCGAAGTAAACTATGTCACTCCGGGTCACCAATACCTGCAACTGAACAACAACAAATAGGAATGAGATAACCCGAAGGTCAGCTCAGTAGGATACCTAGACATCCTACCCGCACCACACACATCAACATTTTAATACATTAATAGTTATAAGTGTTACATATATACAGATATATATACAGAGATATCAATATGCACACGAAGCAAAGCAATATAGCAAGATAATTCTTCTAGTTTACCAAGATCACGACTGAATACGCCCTCAGTCGGGGTCACCTACTATTCGGCTAGGAAGAACCGTTCGGCCTTTGTTAGTGCGTAGGCAGGTGGCGCCTTATCGAACGTTTGACTACTACAGTGTACACATGGATCCACGTAATACCCCGGTAAGAGCTTCCGTAACTCTCCCTTCGTCATCATCGCCCATCGGGCTGGCTTGTGATCTCAATACGCATCGAATAGTAAATCTCACCCAAACAATGATACGCTTAGAATATGTCATGACTTACCCAGACGACTATAAGAGCATCGTCGTGTAGCAGAGCCATATACCCACGACGATACAATTATCTCATCTTGAGGCGCGTCCTATCTCCGGCCAGATCTGACGCTTCCTCGCAAGGTAACTCATTGACCATTCGAAGAATACCCAAACATATGCATGAACCTATAATAGTATTAAATGATCTGATAGACTCCCAAAACTACAAGAACAGAGCCCTCCTAAAGGTCCCATCAACCAAAAGGAGAAGAGCGTTCTCATGTCTCAAGGTAGGGTATACCCTGTTTAAAGCCAAGCTTTTACAAGTGTCCACTTTCAGGGAATTAGTATTTTCTTATTAAGAAAACTCGGGTAAACACCCTCTTTCATTTCGGTGAAAACATTGTAAGTATCATTCACAACAGAATTCAAACCACACACACCAGTGGTTTAGCAGAATAAATAAACAAGCATGGCATTGGGTCAGTCCCCTAATCACTCCAAGGGTCGGAATACCCCAACTCCCATCCTCTCCGGACCCCATTCCGGGTAAACTAGAATGGTCGTTATCAAACGGCTGGCCACGCACCGAGTGTAACCCTTGACATAATTCATGGCTAATCCATAACATAAAATAAACAAGGGGACCAACCAATGCCCGTGGTAAAACAACCATTACACGTAACACAGATCAAGCGATTCCACCTCCATGTTATACACGCAGCTCAAGCGATTCCGCCACCACGTGTTTACAATTCACACTAAACGATCACACAGATCAAGCGATTCCGCCTCCATGTGATTATTTTTCAGAAAAACCAATTTGTTTTGAAAAGAGAAACATCCATAACATAGAGTACACCACATACATACATATCATACCATATCATATCATAAATTGAACTAGAAAACTATAAAAAGAAGAAAAATGACTATATATATATATATATAATGGTGAAACGGGGAATACCCGTGCTCCAAGTAAGATTCATAGGATACTACCTCTTCTTGCGCCTCTAATGGTGCTCTGATGTGACACGAAAATGTCACATTTGGAGAGCTTAACTAAGCCTAGTTAGTTCGTTTTGAGTGTTATAAATAATATTTTATGTGTTTTCCATGTTAGGTACCCATTTTGGAGTTTAGCATGTTATTTAGAATAAAACATCATTTCATGTGCCCAAAAGAAGAGAAAAGAATTTCAAGCAAATCAAATGACAAGTGGAGTCAAGGACGAGTCCGACGGTGAAAACCGAAGTTAATTCCGAGTTAGGACGGACAAGTTATCGAAGAAAGAAGCCAAAGGGCATTTTGGTCATTTTCAGAAAATTAGAGATTAGAGACATAATATGGAGGCACCTCTTGGTTTCTAAATGACAACCAAAGCCCAAACCCATGACAAAGAAGAAATAAGAAAGAAGAGAAGATAAGAGAAATGAAGATGATCTTGAAGGCACCCTCTTTAATTAAGCCCAAGGGCATTTTGGTAAAGTAACTTTTTGGATAGAGAAACAAAAGAGGCCAGCCATTCTATCATCTTCTGAATGAAGTTTCTAGGGTTTTGGGGAGTGTTCTTGGTGGGAGTTAGAGAGAGAGGCAAGAAGAGGAAGGGAAGAAGAGAAGGAAGGAAGAAAGGAGAAGAAGAAAGGAGTGAGAGAGGAGCTTGGCCGACCAAGCTATAGCTTGGCCGAGCTGCTGTTCGGCCAGAGCTACTGTTGGCCGGACAACAGCTTTCCGGCCAGCAGCTTGGCCGGAAACAAGCAAGCTTGGTCCGGCCAAAGCAACCCCCTTCAACCCCTTTCTTCTACCCTTCTATTCCTTTGTTTTCTTCAACTTTTCTTCATCTTTTCTTCATCTTTCCACCACCATTTCTTCTTGAATCTTCTTGTTTTCTTTTAGATCTAGGTTTCTAGAGTGAGAAAGGATTGAATCTAATAGTTTTGGGTTGATTTCACTTGGTTTTGATTCTAATTCTTAGAGAGAGAAAGCTTCATTTAAGCTTTCATGGAGTTACACTATTTTGGGGAAGAAGATGAAGTGGATATGGGGCAAACAAGATTTCAGCTAGGGGAGCTAATATTTCACTGCTAAGGGGACCCATATTTCTGCTATAGGGAGATCGGCTGCAACTACATGGTTTATCTTTCCATCGACCATAGCTTTTGCGATCAAATCGAAAGGGGGATTCTCAAACTCTAGCTATTTAATTCTCTTCTTTCATTTGCTTTAATGTGAAATAACTCCATGGTTAGCTAATTATTTGTTGTCGAGGCTAAAAGATGATGTATTTCGATTAAGCGATGATGTATGTATGTTTGAATGTTTGATAATAAATCGATGCTCTTTTTATTTCGATTATCGTTTCCATCGTATTTTCATGTGTTTTGTCATGCACCTCACATAATTAATAGATGAAGCGAAGTATTCGATATCGATAGTAGTCTAAGTCAAAATTTCATGTGTCTCGTCATGCACTTCACATAGTTAGGCGACTAGACAACACCTTCGATGACTCGGGTTTAACCGATTAGGACGTTTGTTTGACTAAGTATGATCAATGGATATACGTAGTGCTTATAGACATCTATCTTAGGAGTCGAGCTTAGGTTTTGTATCGACACATTCGATCAGACCGTACATAGTCGTAAGATCGCCTTTACGGATTCTTAGACCCTCAACACCTCTCTCACCCAACTCTCTTAGTCAATCTTATTCTCAACTCGCTCTCTCGCCCGTTTACTTATATTATTTAGTAGCTTAACTTGTTATCTTTCTTCGTTTCTTATTCGATCAAACCCCCATTTATGCTTGTTCTTTTTCGTTTTTGTCTAAGTTAGCTTTTAATATCTAGACCGAGGGATAAGACCGTTCGATATCCAAACTACCTCCTTATCCTTGGATCGATCCCGGCTTTGCCGGATTACTACTTGATACCTCCACTTGGGTGTGCAACCTTTTCGGGTGCATCAAAGCTGCTGTCCGGCCATGCTCCTGAATAAGTTCCACCCTCATCGAGTTCCCATTGTAGTACAAGAGTCCTACTGAAATATGAAAGGACAAAACGGTCATTTGACAGTCATATAACTGTCAAAAGTCCTCTTGCAGAGCAAAAATGCATAAAATGAATGAAACTATACTAGGAATGTCCTATCGGTACTATAGAGTCCAATGAGATGTTCCATCGAGCACTTGAAATATATACAAATTAACCAACCAACTTCCCATAAATTCTATTTTACATTTCCGAGTCTTCATAAGCTGACAAATCATATAATGGACCAAATACTATGAATCTTGAACTATCAAATCATAAAATGAACCTAATGTTACGAATCCATAACTCAACCTATCCATTTATGTTAAATACGGCAAGGTTCGGGTAACCATCTTCATTCCAATTCATTATAAAACTGATCCAAATATGAAATTCGAGCACTAAAATAATTCGGCAGCACCCCGTCTATATTTGGACAATCCGAAATAGTCCATAATCTCCTAAACATGTTTCTGAACACAAATCATTCGAAGAAATTGAATAATAATCGTCTAAATAGCTCCAAATTTCGATCCCAAATGAAATTAGTACAACTATACAGTTCTCGAAATAACCATCAAATAACCACCAAATACGGACGAAATTGAAAATTCTAAACGGATAGATATGTAGAACAAGTCAAATAAAATTACCTGAAACAAGTTTCATTGAATTCCGACCACCGTACGCCAAAAAATCGACGGACGAAAATCGAACCATCAACTCCATTAAAATCGCGCATCCTTTCTCACTCTCTGTTCCCAAACGCCTAAATAAAAGTATTGCCACTGACCCTCTCTATTGAACTGAGTTATGAAGGAAAAGTGAAAGTGGGTTTTGAATGGTAATAACAAGTGGGGTCCACATGAAATATAAAACCATTTTCCCCTCCAAAACGCGTCACACATGCACAGTCAGGCTTAAACTCGGTTGGAATGTTGGATTGCAAATAGGGTGCCACATGTCGCACTATAAAGTGGCCACAGAATTTAATTACTTTTCAGTCCATAATTTCTATATACCTCATAAATCAGTCCCTCTAATCTTATGGTCTGCTAATCCAGTCCCCATCGATTACTTTTTGACCCCCTAGTTAATCTTTTCTTTTCTTCTTCCTCCCACAACCAACCATGAAGAAACTATATTGTCCCTCTTAACTCGATACCGAAGAAAATTGCCGAATACGACTCGATATCCAAACCATGGCCGATAATTTCGTGTGACCAGTCAAAATTCATAATTTTTCGAGAACTATTCAATGAGCTATCTGAATCAATCAAAATACGTATCCAATACCAAACCCCAAAGAAACCACTGAATCCGCTCGGCGCTCTAACTCGTCCGATTCTCTGACTCAAGATTTGGGTGTTACAGTTAATAGAAATGAAATCCAAGTCAATCAAACCATACAAATGCTAAAAATCTTTTCACTAGTAATCAAGACTCGAAGTGCACGTGACCAGCCAATATGAGTATCATATCGGTTCAGAACAGACAAGACTTTGATTACCTTTTCAATACATTTCGCCTCGACTACTGCCTCCCGGTCACTCACTCAAAAATTTAAGTTACTCAGAAATGGTTCACTCATTGTGCGAGTATGAATATGAAGGAAAACTCGACACATAAAAAAGACGGACTAAAATTTTTGTGAATGACTGATCTCATAGGAAGGAAACAACCACTAATATGGGACGGGGAAGCTAACCAACTCTTCTCACCTGATCTACTTTCTAACAATGCTTCCTAGAGGTCGATAGACACTAATGATGATATGACTAGAACCACTGAGAATTCGACGTCTTCAAATCTTCAAGAACTACTTCAGGGAATAAACACTTAAACATAACTAAACAAACACTTCTTTTCTTTCTTTGATTTTTCTATTTCTTTTTTCTTTCTTTTTTTTTTTTTTTTTTTTTTTTTTTAATACGCTTCTGGTAATAAAACTCAAAATACACAACTTACTTTCTCAACAATTTCCTTGGGTATAATTTTCTCCACTTTGCTTCATGCCTTATTCTCAGGGTTCTAAATGATGGATGAGATCTATTTTCCTCTAGTTGACATTGCTTTCAAGTTTCTCAGACTACAAGAGAAGGGTTTACTTCCTGATGACATCCCTAGTGGTTGTAAAATTTGAACTCAAGAGATCAACTGAGCTCTAATGAATATTGCGAGGTTGAGCAGCTCTTCATTCTACTCGGAGTTATCACAGAAGAGATCACTCAAAACAAAAGGAAAGGCTCAGATTCTCACATAGGTTAAGTCTCCACTAACGATCGATTAAGTTCTCTCAGAAAAGTCAACTCTTTCCCTATCTAACACTCACATGGCTAGTGCACAACAACTCCAAGACTCGAAATTCGTGGAAAAACTTTCAGCAAAAGCATAGTACGACCAACTAGACTCTATAACTATTAACAAGCAAAAACAACTAGACTCGCCTTTTAAATCCACAAATTAAAAATTTTGAAACCTTTTGAATTTTTGAAATAAGGACTAAAAATTCAATCCCCTATCCCCAAACTTAAACCGAACATTGTCCTCAATGTTCTGAAGACTATGCAAATATAACAGGTGAAGGGAGAGATATTACCCGGTTCAGCGTCCTCTGCATGGGTTGCCTCCCAGAAAGCGCTAAGTTTAACGTCTTCAGCCAGACGAAACAGATGTTTCAACAAACTTTAAGAAACAGTTCCATAAATCAATAGGCGAAACATCTGAGGATCTACCCAAGACACGAAGTGATAAGTGAATGATAGTCTCACACTTTTATAAATATGCAGCAGTGCCTGTGAGACTACCGTGATCAGATAAGAATCCCCAAACTTAGACGACAAAAAGGTCGTTAAGTTTGGCCATGGACTAGAAAGGGTATAGTCCTCGTAGAAAAGAGGAGAAACCAAGTGAGGTATTGCACAAACTTCTAAACATGCTCCTGAGGGATACGATACAAGAGGATCTACAGGACTATCAAATACACCCACAGTTAAATAAGAGGTTTCTAAAACAGGTAAACGGAGTTCTTCCAAAGGAATCACTCGGTTACCAGACTCAAGCTCTACCAAAGTTGGTTCAGATAAACCCTCTATAATTTGTTTGATTATGATGTCATTAGTGTCCTTAAAGAACTCCAGGTCCTTGACTAAGTCAAGCGAGTCATCATTCTCATTTACTAGATTGAGCAGCCAAGATTCATCATCATCTTTTATGGTGGGTTCATAGCTCAGTGGTAGAGCATTTGACTCATACGATGGAAGTGGTGACTCTAAGGTTGGCAAAGTAATCGACTCAGACACTAACGAGGAGGTAGACTCTGACATGTTATCTATCTCATTAATACTATCCGCCTCATCTAAGCATAAAAGTGCCAATAGAGTTTCTAAAGGATCTCTCGACTGAGTTGTTGGTAATGCATCTTGAACTAATAATTCTACCAAGTTCAACCCACTGAACTCATCTATGTCATCAGGGTGAAGTCCCACATTAAAAATATTCATCTCCACCGTCATATTACCAAATGACAATCTCAAAAAACCACTTCTACAGTATATGACAGCATCTGATGTAGCTAAAAATGGTCGACCCAAAATGATAGGGATTTGACTCTGGGTATCATGAATTGGTTCAGTATCTAAGATGATGAAATCTACAGGAAAGATAAACTCGCCAACTTTTATCAAAACATCCTCTACTATGCCCCGTGGTCGTCTGACAGACCGATCTGCCAACTGAAGAACTACAGAAGTGGGTTTTATTTCTCCCAAACCTAATTGTAAGTACACAGAATAAGGAAGAAGGTTGACACTGGCACCTAGATCTAACAAAGCTCGTTCAATCTTATGGTTGCCTATAGTGCAAGGTAATGTAGGGCTTCCTGGATCTTTGTACTTAGGTGGGAGGTTTTGTTGGATAATAGAACTCACTTGTTGAGTCAAGAAGACCTTTTTATGCACATTCATCTTACGCTTTCTAGTACATAGGTCCTTAAGGAACTTAGCGTAAGCTGGGATCTGTTTAATTGCATCTAGTAATGGAATATTAATGTTGACTTGATTAAATATTTCCATTATCTCCTCGAACTGAGACTTCTTCTTTGGCTCTACGAGACGCTGAGGATACGGGGCTCCAGGAATGTAAGGCTCAGGCACTACAGGTGGTTCCTTAGACTCAGGAGCCTTCTCAGGCTCTTTACTAGGGACAATAGTTGGTAAGGTGGGTTGTTCAGAGTTTAGTTCACTATCTTCGGGAACTCCTACCTTATTGTCAATTACCCTACCACTTCTAAGGGTGGTTACTGCATTGGCCTGGTCCATCGACTGTTTACCCTTCGGGTTTGGTTCTGGTTGACTAGGAAACATACCCTGTCCTCTCTGCCTAAGGGCTTCTCTAAGTTGACCTACCTCGGTTCTTAAACTAGTTACAGCCTGGTTGGTCTCTTGTACAGTCTGGTTGGTCTGTTGTATAGCCTGGGCGGTCTGTTGTGCAAACTCTATATGGGTTTTAGCTAGTTGCTTCATGGTTTCCGCTAAAGACTCATTGTTTTGAGAAGGATATTGGGTACTAGATTGATCCTGGTTTTGAGCAAAAGGATTCCTAGGAGCATTAAACCCAGGAGGGTTCATGGAACTACTAACCTGACCGTGATTTTGACCCTTGGACCAAGAAAAATTGAGGTGATTTCTCCAACCCGGATTATAAGTGTTCGAATAAGGATCATATTTCTGACGGTTATCTTGCCTAGAGTTTAGATAAAAAGCATTAGCTTGCTCTTTTTCTTCAGAAACAAAGAATAGGGTGAAGGGGATCGTACTAGGGTATCTCATACACCTAATTGTCTAGTGTTGATAGCGGAAACTCAAACATCATATGTTTAACACTAGTTACATGAACATACCAATGAACTAGATTGGAAAGATGATTACCTCTTAATCGCTTTCCCACGAACTATTCCGACCAGTATTCGGAAGATAAGAGCTCCAAGTGTAGCTCCTCTACTTGAGACACCGAGTAATGACTTGAACTCCCTCCTTTCAGTCAGCTAGGACCTTCTTGAAGGTTGAGATGAAGAACTCCTTCTTCTTGACTAGATACTTGAGAAAACTCCTTTTCTCTCTCTCTCTCTGAGATGTATATTCTGAAACTCTTTCAAACACTCAGAAAAGATCACACAAACTTCTCTCTCTCTTTAGGTTGTATAATTAGGTATATATAGAAATCCCTAGAAGAGTTATTAGACTCAAGCTAGGATTCCATAAACCTAATTATTAGGCAACACCCAAAATACCCTCCTTTGGGTCACTTAAAGTGGCCGGCCAACATAGCCCTTTATGGGCTTCCTTGGCCGGCCCACTTAGGGCCTAGCCGGCCATCACATGGCCGGCCCTATTGCCTAGGTCGGCCATCACATGGCCGGCCTTCCTAAAGCCTTTCCGGGCCTCCCTTTTGGGCCCGGACATGTTTGTCTCTTCGGACTTCTCCGAATCTTTTCAGGACTTACCAATAATGGATCCAATCACTACTCTGTTGTGTAACCCTTGTAGGATCCGGTCTATGTTAGCCGCGAATCAACTCTTGATTCGACGATCGTAGTTGGCTTCTAGCTAAGCATTACGACCCCTAATTGGACCAGACTAATGATCTTCCGAGTAAGGTCATTAAGATCCTATTAGCCAAATTGTACGCATTGCATCCTTGGTCGAAGGAAACTCCTTCGGAAGGATACCATTCCTTCAGACTTCAGGCATTATATCCTTCATAGGGTACACTTATTCCCTGTATGAGATGGGTCTCCACAGACGGAGCACGGATAAGAGATGGATTCATTTCCAACACTCATGACCTGAGTGAGATCCTCCCTAACTGCTTTAGGCTGACCAAGTTCTAGCGCTTCTATCCTTCTCGTCATAGCGGCGAGTTTAAGTTCGGACTCATCAATTCTGTAGATGCCGCCTTTATTCGGAGTAGGGTTTGCCCTAGTAGGAGGTCCTCTAGAAGTTTCTCATTGGTGGGATTTCTCAGCTAGATCTTCTAGAAACGTCATGGAGTCATCAACGGATTTATAAGTAAATCCGCCACCACAGAATGACTCTACCATGGATGTAGTGGGATAGTCTAGTCCGTCATAGAGAAATTGGACTAGTCTGCTCTTTTCATAACCATGGTGTGGACACTGTAGTTCCAGTTCTTTAAATCTCTCAAGATATTTGTAGAGAGACTCTCCTTCTTGTTGCACAAAATTATTAAGACTTTGCCTTAAAGCGGTGGTTTTGTGCTTGGGAAAGAATTTCAGAAGAAATAAACTGGTTAATTCTTCCCATGTGGTGATGGAATGAGGTTGTAAGGCATACAACCAAGATTTTGCTTTCTCTCTCAAAGAGAAAGGGAACAACCTAAGCCTCACTATTTCATCAGACATATTGGGGAATCTTATAGTCCCACAGATTTCTTCAAAATCCCTAACATGGTGGTAGGGATTCTCGTTCTCAACTCCACGAAAGAGTGGGAGCATTTGGATAATGCTCGGCTTTAACTCGAAGTGAGCCGTGGAGTGGGGTAACTGTATGCATGATGGTTGACATGTTCTAGTAGGGTTCATGTAATCCCTGAGTGTCATAGGTGGATTTCCATCCCTGGCTTGGTTTACATTTTCGCCCATAGTGTCACTCAAAGAGAGATTGGCTAGAAGATTACTTAGATGAGTTTCTCTACTAATGAAACGACATCTCTTATCACGATGACTATCGGGCATAAACAAGAGCCCAATGACCAAGGATATTCTCAACAAATTTTTTTTTTTAAATCGAAAACCGAGGAATCACTACGAAGACCCTAGAGGAAAGCAAACACAATCAGTCTGACTCCACCAAGCAACCTAAACAGAATCTAGACGAAAGACAAGTTGGTCCGATTCACCCTAAAAATCTAGACAGCTCCTACTTCGTTACAAAGCTTGAACTATAATTGTTATGAGGGTTACTCCGTCAAAGTAATACGGTCAAACAATTCTTGGTGACGACCAACGATGAACGTTGTGATAGCCGTCCAACCTTCGGTAGCGTTGCCTCTTCTCGAGGTGACCTTTTAAAGAATTGAGTGACACTTTCCTTTGAGGAATGTCCAAATAAAAATCAAGTCCCTGAATTGTTTCAAAGATCCTATGAGCTCGAAAACCTTAGGGGCTAATGTCTAAATCAGATTTTAGTTTTTAGGTGAGGTTTAGGATCGTGAATATTGTTACCTATTTGGGCAAGAGAACGGTGATGAAATACGTCTCCTGTCTTTCAATTGGGTTATTGCCCTTACTAGAATGCTTATACTAAACAATTTGATCAAGCAATTAGGCACACAAAACACACAATTACCCACTGACAGGGGCTTCGTGGGTGATTAGAGAAATTACCTCCCGTTCAAGACGGGCGATGACCCTTGCAGACGACCCGGGCCACTCTCCCGTGAGTGTTCCAACCCGAGGCTTCGTTTTGGTTTTCAGTTACAATTTATAAAGCCCTCCAATTTAGGGTCAAAACTTTAAAACCAAAATAAAAACTAGAAAGTCTAAAAGTCGCTCTCTCACCAAAAATAAAAAAAAAATACTAAAAATAAAATTGTAAATTTCTTTTCTTGAGCTCCTCTCCTTGTTGCGCCTTCTCCTTTGCTCCTTAGCGTTCTACACACCAAAAATGGAAAAGCAAGTCAAAGTGTCCAAAAATAAAAATTTACCAAAAATAAAACTTTCCAAATATATAAATAAGATAAGATAAATTCAAACTTAGTCCCCGGCAGCGGCGCCAAAAACTTGATGGGCCTAGAAAGTTTCCTAAATAGGTCACCACCCGCAAGTATACGGGCGTCAAGTTATAATTCCGGTAAGACAGGTTCGTTCCTCAGAGACTAAGTCAATCAATTCTGACTCCTATAACTAATTTGGATTTTCTTCAGATTTTGTTTTTCTTGCAATTTAAACAATAATACTAACAAAGATAAATAATAATGGTAAATGATTTTATGGGAGAAGTAGCCTAAGGTTCAGAATCCATTCTAATCATGCATAGACCTCGAATTAAATTTTATATCTTTTATGAATCAAAATACTAAGTTCCTATCAACTCTAACTATTATCTATCAACTAGCAAGTATCCACCATTAAAGAACCTAACCTAAACATGGTGGATCAAGCTTCAAGAAGCATAGGTAATGAAAGACAAGTCACGATTCAATGATCGACTAACAACTAAGAAGTATAAATCATTAAAGGTGTCACTCTAAATATGATAAATCAACTCAAGAATATTAATCGATGAATAAATCATGAACAAAGTTTGAAAGAAATCAATACATGAAGCATTTAATTTATCAAAATAATTGTCTAATATGCATAATTAGAACTTCATCAAGACCCTAGACTAAAGGAAAATTAGCTACTCGTCACTAAAGAGATCATACTCATGGTAGGAGAGATAAAAATCAATAAAATAAGTGAGGGAGAAAGAATTGGAGAAGAAACAACCTTTTTCTCGCAAATTTTCCTTCTGATTTGCAACCAAACAGACCCTATAGGATGTGTTTTTCCTGCTGTTTTTCCAGAATTCTGCCAAACAGACCCTTAGGGAAAATAGTTTTCTCGTCTTCTCAGAAAATACTTCCCTGTGGGAAAACTATTTTCCTCAACTGGTTTTTTTTTCTCTCTCTCTCTCTACTGTTTTCTCTTTCTTTCTCACTCTAACCTTTCTCTTTGTCTCCCTAAAACAGTAATATAACTCTCCCTTTCTCTCTTTAACCAAAACAGTAAAGGATGAAGAAGAAAAGATGAGTTTTAATGGAGTTTGTAAATTCAAATTCAATCTCTTTCTCTCTCTTCAGAACAGTAATTCTCTCTCTCTTTAACTTTCTCAATCTATTCCTCTCTCTCTCTCACAAAGAGAAGGATGACAAAAGAAGAAAAAGAAAACAGAAAAAACTAATTCACTCACTTTCTCTCTCTAGCTCTCGGTTTCTCTTTCAATGGTCGTGAGGAGATGTTTAATGGTTTCTCTGGTTTCAGCCGTGAGCTCTCCTTGTGATGATGATGATTTCTCTCTTTCTTTTGTTCAAAGCCGAGCCCTTCTCTAGCCGAATGGAGATAAATGGTGGTCGGTTCTTTTCCAAAGAGATGATGATGACTATGGTCAGCCCCGAGATGTCTTCCCTATTTTCCTCCCTTTTATGGCCGAGCTCTTCTTGTGATGATGATGACTTCTCTCTTTCTTTTGTTCAAAGCCGAGACCTTCTCTAGCCGAATGGAGATAAATGGTGGTCGGTTCTTTTCCAAAGAGATGATGATGACTATGGTCAGCCCCGAGATGTCTTCCCTATTTTCCTCCCTTTTATGGCCGAGCTCTTCTTTTTCTTTCTCTCTCTCTAAACCTGCGTTTTATAAAAAATACTTTCTATTCTCTCTCTCTCGAAAATCTGATCCACCACTCAACAAATCGAATGCAACAACTCACTTTCCATCTCTGTTTTCTTTCCTTCTCTTCACTCTCTTTCCTTTCTTTCTCTTTCATTTGTTTCCAATTTTCTCTCTCTCTCTCTACGGTTTCTCTTACTAAAAAAAGATATAGACGAGAGAGATGAATAGAGAAAGAATTCTCCACTAATTTGGGCGCTTAATCGTTGGGCTATTAATTGAGAAAGATCAAGTACATCGCAGGAGGATGAGGTATTTTGCGACGCAGTTTCAGATGGGTCCATGTGCTCGGGAGTGATCACAACCGTTCGTTCTGTCTAGCGCGACCGAGAAGAGCCCGGTATACACCCTTGTTCCCGAAATTGTCCCGTACCTTATCCGGACCATCAGATCAACTCCACCGGTGCGCCACATGTCATTTGGCCGATCTGGTCAACAGACTTGGACCAAAACTTTGACCCAACCTATTTTCCAAATCCGGACTCCGATTTGACTTCCGCTTTCGCCGATAGATTCGTATTAGACTCTACTTTCACATGAGCACTAATATTGACCAGAATACCCTTGTCATTAAAATGACCAAAATGCCCCTCAAGTATGTCTTTATCACGATGTTTTCGCATCGAACTCCGTAAATGAGACCTGAGAAAGAAAATCAAACAAATCTTTAGAGTAACCGCTCGAACTGGACTAACTAACCCGAGTTAAGAGATTCAGATGGGACATTTTCATGTCTCATCAAACATCCCCAAACTTAGATTTTGCTAGTCCTCGAGCAAAACAGAAAAATAAAACTAAGCCCAGTTTACCACTTTCGTAAGAAATCACGATTGCACTTAGCTCGTCCAACTTCAACAAAGTAACGCTCAGCCCGTTGGTAGGCTTATCTGTGTATTCCAGCGCTGCTTGCTCTAACTCTGATTGTTCCAGCCCTGGCTGATTCAGCATTGTTGCTCCCGCATCATATAGACATGCTAGTAGATGCAACTGCTGGCCATGAGCTTCTTAGCTTCATGGATGCCTTCTCGGGGTACAATCAAACTCTTATGCTCACCGAAGACCAAAAAACCTCTTTCATAACGGAGAGGGGCATTTTTTGTTATTAAAAGTTATGTCATTCGGTCTAAAAAATGCAGGAGTCACTTACCAAAGATTAGTCAACAAAATGTTCGCCAATATGTTCGGCGACACAATGGAGGTCTACATTGACGACATGTTGGTTAAGTCTTTGGAAGCTGTGTAACACATCAACCCTTTACAACAGGCCTTCGAGGTCCTAACAAGGTACAACATGAAATTAAATCTGAATAAATGTTCATTTGGTGTATCTTCTAGGAGGTTCCTACGATATGTACTCACACACAGAGGGATCGAGGTGAATCCACACAAGATACAGTCGGTAATAAACATCCCCTCTCCCAAATGTGTTAAAGACGTGCAAAAGTTAGCAGGAAGGGTAGCGGCCCTGAGCCGGTTCATCTCCCGGTCGTCCGAGAAATGTCACCTCTTCTTTACTACGCTGAAGAAACCCAAAAACTTCAACTGGTCACCAGCAGGTGAGGATGAACTTCAACAACTAAAACAGTACCTCACCCCACCTCTATTGCTTTCAAAACCCAAGCCAGGTGAGCAGCTTTACCTTTATTTGGCAGTGTCAGAAACAGTTGTCAATGCCGTCCTGGTAAGAGAAGAGGACAGTAAGCAACTCCCAGTTTAGTAGTTTACTATATCAGTAAGTCTTTGCTTGATTATGAGACTCGGTACAGTCTACTAGAAAAGCTGGCATTAGCTCTGGTGACAACCGCTAGAAAGTTGAGACCGTACTTCTAATGTCATTTCATTGTGGTCGCCACTGCCTTCCCAATGAAGAATGTCCTGCACAAGCCTGACATGTCTGGACGCCTGACTAAGTGGGCAGTCGAGCTAAGTGAGCATGACATCACCTACTAACCAAGGTCAGCAATCAAATCCCAGGTATTAGCTGACTTTATTGTCGATTTTACTCCTGACTCTCTGATGCAGGCCCAGAAAGAACTAGTCTGCCTCACTGAGCCAGACCTTAAAAGATGGACCTTGTCTGTGGACGGGTCAAACAACATGAATGAAGCTGGCCTAGGTTTCGTCATGACCTCCCCACAGGGGGACATAGTCCAACGAGCAATAAGGTGCGAATTTAAAGCAACTAACAATGAGATAGAGTACGAAACTTTAATTGCAGGTCTGACCTTAACAAAAGAACTGAGGATCCGGGACCTTGATGTAAGGTCTGAGTCCCAATTGGTGGTCAACCAACTTCAAGGCACCTACCAAGCCAAAGATGCTAGAATGACGACCTACTTGGAGCATGTCAAAGAAATCCAAAAACACTTTGAGGAGGTAAAGTATGAGCAGACACCAAGAACTGAAAATTGGCATGTAGATGCTTTGGCAATCCTTGGCTCGCCCATTCAAATCAAGGTAGCACAAGACATAACTCTGGTCCTGCTTCGGTGGCCAGCCGTCTGGAGAACCCCACAGCCAGAAGTAGCAGCTACAGATACCGCTGACACCTGGATGACCCCTGTCATACAGTACCTGAACAATGACAAGCTTCCCTCAGATAAGAATGAAGCCAGAAGGTTAAAAGCAAAGGCCGAAAGATGTTGCATACTAGACGGTCAACTGCTTAGAAGGTCTAATTCAGGCCCTTACCTCAAGTGCATCACTCTTGAAGAAGGTAAGTATGTTTTAAAAGAATTACACGAGGGAGAATGTGGCAACCACTCTGACGGCCGTAGCTTAGCCAATAGGGCCCTGACTGTCGGCTATTACTGGCCAACCATGAGGTTTGATTCAATCGATCATGCCAAACGATGTGACAAATGCCAAAGGTTCGCCCAAACTTCTCACCTCCCTCTAGAAAAATTAAATTCCATACTATCACCTTTGCCTTTCATGAAACGGGGCATGGACATAGAGGGGAAACTTCCCACTGCCCCAGGCTAACGTGTATACATGTTCGCCATGGCCTACTATTTCTCTAAATGGATCGAAGTCGAGGCCTTCCACCAAATAAAAGACAAAGTGGTCATGAGTTTTGTGTGGAAGCATATAATTTGAAGGTTCGGAGTACCCTAAGAGATCGTTACCGACAACGGGTCCCAATTCTTAAGTTTTTCCTTCCAAGACTTCTGCAAGGATTGGGGGATAAAGCTCAGCTTCTCTACCCCGCGGTATCCTCAAGCCAAAGGCCAAGCCGAGTCTTCTAACAAAACTATCATGAACTCCCTAAAAAAGAAACTGGAAAAAGCTAAAGGAACTTGGGCAGATCAACTACCGTTAGTACTATGGGTTTATCGAACAACTGTATGGACGCCAACAGGTGAAACCCCTTTTTCATTAGCTTATGGTTCCGAAGATGTAATTCCAGCTGAAATAAGAGTCCTTACCGCACGGTACAAGTGGACTAAAGAAGAAAGCAATTGGGTCGAGCTTAACTACAACCTCGACAAAATTGACGAGCTAAGAGACAGAGCGGCCATTAGAAACACCGTCTACCAACAGAGAGCAGCCTCTCACTATAACAAAAATGTCCGAGTCAGATCCTTCAAAGTTGGGATTGGGTACTGTTGATGTCGAAAATTGGCTCCCGGTTAAATCAGCATGAAAAAGGGAGTTGATGCATGACAGCCTCCGTTATGATGGTATATTTTGTTTGGAGATGAGAGATTCCTCTATTCAGCTCTGCTTCTCTGCTTTGCTCTGCTCATTTGCTCCTTGCTCCTTTATTGCTCCTTTGCTCTAGCTCCTTTGCTCCAACTCCTTTGCTCCGGATCTTGTTCGTCTGTTCCCGAGGGGGGAAAACCTGCAAAGGGTTCGAAAACCGCTCCGACGCTCAAGACAGTCAGGGTGCTCTTTGCAGTAAAAGAATGAATGTTGATTGATCCTTTTGGGGGGTGAGTTATAAGAACTCTGAGTTTGGGGTGATCTTTTCTGGAGTGAAGAGATCGTGTCCTGTGAAGGACGAAGTGGGGGGCCTTTTATAGGCAAAGTTAAGCCGACTGTGATTAGTGGCGGTGGCGAGGCGGTGGCTGTCAAACCGTAAGGGAAGTTACCTCTTTTCCATATTTAGGGTTTCTCCTTGAGTCTATCACGGATCTTTGATAAGTGAAAGTTCCTAAGTTCAAGGATACTTTGTATATATCTTGCCGGAGTGATAGACTTTAAAGGAGAAGTGTCCTCTTCTAGATACGTGAATTCCAATCGGGTTTAAACACTTCAAGATGTGAGGCCGACTGAGATCTTTCTAAAAAGTTAGGGATTATGTCATTAGGTCGCGCAGCGCTGATATCTCCCTAGTTCTGGGCGTAAGATATGTGAGGCCGACTAAGATCTTTCTAGAAAGTTAGGGATTAAGTCATTAAGTCGCGCAACGCTGATATCTTTCTAGAAAGTTAGGGATTAAGTCTTTAGGTCGCGCAGCGCTGATATCCCAGGGTTGATCTATCCATGCCAAGGGCGTTCAGTGCAGAGCTGATTTCTTTCGGCAGACCTCCCAGTTAGGGGAACGTATGGTGGACCGTCAGGTGTTTGGCTGTCCTGCTGCCTTAAGCCAAATCGTTCCAAGAGACTTCATGTCTGATCTTGACTCTTCAGACGTTATTCAACGTCTGGACATTTTATGCATCATTCAGTCCCGCCACTCCTTAGTTGAAAGTAAAGAGACTAAGGACTAGAAGTAACTCGTGTGTTTTTACTTTATTTGAAGGCCTGAAGTGGAGAGATTACCTGCCCAGAGCTGTGCTGAGAAGCTCTTTAGGTCTTACCTTGACCAGGGTTAGTTAGTGGCACTTAGTATTGTGCTGATTTTCCAGAGCTGATTGATATTTGCTAAGGGGAGATCCTTTCTCACGAAGCGCTATTTTTACCAGAGTTATCCCAGCTATGTTTGTCTTGACATGTGGTTTACTCTCCCGGGACATGTCTCCTCTTCTGCTAAAGTAATTGATTACTTTTCCATGCGCGATTCTGTGACGTCGCGTTTCTGATCTTCCGACTGCCTATTTTCGGCGCTGATCCTTTTAGACTACAGTTCAAGGAAGTATTTTCGGCATGCGTGGACATGTGGTATCTTTTTAGTGGGAGAGTAGGCGCGTTCCCCAGGGTTCTATTAATTTCTAACACTGTCTTGGGTTAATTCGGACTGTCAATTGTCTCTCACCATTGATTGAAGAAATGTTAAGTTTTTTCGAGTTATGACTGTTGTCGCGTGTCTTTTTCCTATTGCTCTGGTGCGCGTTAGTCTTAACCCTCAAGCTGAGTCTTTTTAAGCCTCTGGGTTTGCTCATATTTTCTTCTTTTACTTTCTTCGTCTGGTCAGTTCTTCATTTCTTGAGTTGTGATCTTTTTTATTTCTGAAAGAGAATGGCGACTCCTACTGCCGTTGATTTCTCCGGCCAAAATCGTTTCACAAGTCGTATGACTCAAGAGGAGATCGACGCTCTTCGAAATACTCATGCGATTCCAGCCACTGTTGAGTTCCTTCTTTCCTCGCCTGAAGACAAGATTTACCTCACAGATGACCGCCGCGTCGGTGTATACGAGGTCTTCTTCAATCTGGGTTGGTGGTTCTTTTCCCTCTCTTTCTTGTTGACATGCTGAACCATTATGGGCTACAACTATTTCAACTGAGTCCTAACATCGTAATGACTATCATGGCGTTTTACTTCCTCTGTCTTCATCATGGTGAGAAAGCGAGTCTTTATGCTTTCGACAAGATTTTTTCTGTTAAGTCCAGTGATCGGTGCTGGCATTACTTTTCTTCTCGTGTCGGTCCATTCTTTTCTGCTCCTAATATCCCTAAGGTTTACAAGGATCAATTCCTTTTTGTTCGTCCCTCTCTTGCAACTGAGGACTATGGTTTTCGTTTATCCAGTTATGCCCACGTTCGTCCAAAAATCATCCCTGATGAGGGAGATGTTAGATGTTTTGAAGCTTTAATCGCTTTGCATAGGGGGAAAGAGGGTTTCATCCCTGAAGGCGTCGCTGATCTACAGACCCTTTATCTGAAAAAGACGCTTCCTTCTCTTCCTGGTGAGTTTCGGTCGGATATGCTTCTTCTTTTCTTTTCGGTATTTCCTTATGTGTCTGATCTTCTTGCGTTCCTTCTTCTTTTTCAGTTTTCCTGGGAAAACGGAATAGGGTTGAAAATATTCCGTCTTTTTCTGGTATCAAAAAATCTCGTACGAAGTCTCTAGTCAGCTGGAGTTCAGCCGGCGTCGTTGCTCGGAAACCTGTCAATCCAGCTTCTCCATCGATTCCTACCAGTTCTTTTCCTCCTGCTCTTCTTTCGATCAATCGTGGTGTTGTTGCCTCCCGGACTAGGGCGAGCATTCATTCTTTGGCTAGTAAAGAGAAATCTTCGTCTGCCCTGAGTTTATCGGCGAAGATGTCTACTTTGCCCAAGGATGTTCCCCGTCACGTGACTTCTCTGATTGATGGCCTTTATCTCCATTTCTAGAGTGAGGTACTCCCAGCACCAAATTTTCGCTTTCTTTCTTTTTTCTTTTCTAATTTTTCTGTATCTCTCCCCCTTTTCAGAATTATCAGGTCAGTCATGATGTCGCGTCCCACTTATCCTCAATTGAGCCTCTGGAGTCCCAGCTTGCAAAGGCTGAAAAAGATGTTTTGTCTTATAAGGCCGAAGTTGAAATCTTGGCTAATGACGTGAAGATAGCTTCCGCCGAACGGGATTCGTGGAAGTTGGAGGCAGAGCAGCCTTAGGCCACTGCTGAACTTCAGTCTTCTCAATCTGACGCTCGTGTTTTTAGCTTGGAAAAGAGACTTCAAGCCCTTCAGGAGAAAGATACCACTTTGATTCAACAGAGGGAGAACGATGAGGCCGCTCTTCAAGCTTCTTACAAGAATATCTTCGAATTGGCCGACTCGAACCGTCAGAAGGCGGTAGCGACTTTTAAAGAGGGGGATGAGTTCTCGACGATCTTGAGGTGGCAACGTAAATCCGCGTTTCAGGTTGCTTGGGATGCAGCTCGCCGTTTTTACGTTCCCAAGGTAACTACTCCCCTGCGTCATCTTGATAAAGAGCAAGTCGCCTTGTCCGTTAATGTTGTCGTTGTTGTTCTAGGGTTGGAGGAAGACTTTCCCTTTAGCGACGACGAGTGGGACCAGGAGGTCACCAACTCCGTGGTCCATGTGGGTGATGACTCCGACGAAGGCTCTGCTTCCTCCGTTCCTGGTCCAGATGGTCATTCTGGTCCTATCCTTTCTGGCTTAAACCGTAGTTGTCTTTGTTTTTCTGTTGTCTTCTAGATGCTCTTCCTTTTCCTGTCTGAATTGTGATCCTGCTACAATAGTTTTGATTTGATCTTAAGGGTTTGATTTGCTTTTATATCCTGTTGCTGCACATATGAGAACCTCCCAAAGTTGGATATGGTTAGTCTATCCTAGCTTACTAATGCAATTTCCTAGACTCACTACGCATGCTCCAAATGATCGCACCTGCCAAAGAACAAATTTAGATTTAGTCTATTATGCCTTAAACTTACTACTTCCTTCTGCAAAATAGAACCCAAGTTAGCCCTATATAGAAAATGGTGTTTTCGAGGTTTTAGCTCGGCCACTGATCGTCTTTGCCAGGGCTGTTTCTGCGTAACTAGTTTAACCAGGACTTCTCCTTAGACCTCCGATCGCAGCTTTCGCAATCAGAGCTGATTTCGTCAGCTTGAGCTCTGTTGGGTTATGGTGGTGTCTACTAATGTCTTATAAACGGAATCTCAGACATCTAATGTCTTGAAATTAGTATTGGTCCCATGATCATCATGCATAAACTAGCAATTAAACTACTGGAGATAGTAGATTACCTTAATCGTTATTTCCTCGAACCAGTAAATAGATTAAAGAAGACCAAGAGCTCCAATCGTCGCTCCTCTACTTAGGACACCGAACGGTGTATTTAATCTCCCTCCATGAAAGCTTGCTAGCACTCCAATGGTGGTTTGATAATAAGAAAACCTTCTTGCTTGACTTTAAATAGCTTGGGAATTAGCTCACCTTCTCCTCTCTACTTGAGTGGTAAAATAAGAAAGCTTAAGGAGAAATTCCACACCTTATTCTCTGCCCTAAGAGTCTTTATATAGAACCCTAATAAGAATCCACCTCCAATTAGGTTTCCTAAAAGACCCTTTAGAATAAGATTTAGGGAAATTGTCGAAAATAGCAACTAGTTGATATTTTCTCAATTCCCTAAGGATATGATGTCCAAACCCATCCAAAATTGGCATATTTAATTTTCATTACATAAGAAAACGTCCCGCCAAAAATCAGCCCAATCCGAGCCCTAAAAGTGCCTGAATCGGTCTAGGCCCAAAACCCCGCTTTTGGGTTTTTTGTACGATCTTTGCCCAAATTCTATTTAGGCCTGTGAGATATGTTTATGGGACATTCCTAATGTTATATCACACTCCCACTAGTCATATAATCTGATTAAATACCCATTCTTATGTGTAACCCGATGTAGGATCCGATCGAAGTTAGCCGCAAATTACTTCGTAATTCAACGATCGTAGTTGGTTCATAGCATAAACTCTACGACCCCTAAATCAATCGTACTTGATGATCTTCTTCATCAATTGTCCTAGCCGACAAATTGCTCGCATTGCAATCTTGGTCGAAGGACATCTCCTTCAAACTCCCACTTGGACTGAGAACAAGTGCAATGCTCGATTCCCGTGTCAATTTAGTATCCCATCTGATACGTCACGTCATTCAGACTTTCTTTATCTTCGAGTACAACTGTAAAAGACAAACGATTAATTTCTAATCCATTTGAGCGCGACCACACATTTTTAGTTGCTACTCAAGTGGCCTTGACACATTTTTGACCTAACGTGATTAGGATGACACAATCCATTCTTGCGCACTCACTTAACTTCATGTCTATCCTGTCCTTCCCAGTATCCACCTTTATAACCTCCTTTTACGACGCGGCGTTTGACGGAACCAAAGTTAGACATTCCTTACATAAGATCAGTGGAGCACTCATGTTTTGAGGAATCTCTCCAATCTTGTCTTTTGAAAAGTATTTGACGTTCATCAAGAGTGATGTACTTCTCATTTGAGGGTTATCCAGTGTATAAACTTTTTACACACCCACGTAGTCGAATTGAATACACTATTCCTATAACCCACGAAACTGCGCGATCTCATCGACTCCCGTGCTAGTCTTCATTAGTCGTTTGTTGTCCACGCAACGACCAGGACTAGGGAGATGATAATAAATATTCCAAGTTCACTTAATAGGGTTTCATTCATCATATCACGTATCTGACAAACCTAATCGGAATGACTCATTATCTGTGGACTGTCGTTTAAATACTAAACCAAATTTAGACGACTGTGAAATAACTCTATTATTTCCGATAACAAGAGTTGTAAATCTGAGCCTCTTCCGTAAATCTCCTTTTACCCACTCAATTTTACTTGTCGAGGTTTATTTCAAATTTACCTCATGCCTTAGATTGTGTATGAGTCTCATACTATGTCTTAGGTAACAGTTTAGTTTGACTACGTATGTAGTCCGTTTCAAACTTTGGTAATTACCAATTAATTTGAAGATTACTCTCTTCAACCTTGATAATTTCTTGTAATTCTTTACTAGTATTAAGGCTTTTATTCTTTATGTAGTATTTGCAACAGTTCCCGGATTAAACATCTTAGCCAACTTTCCTTCCATGTCTGGAAGTTTGCTACGATGACATGTTCAACTTTTGTACTACTTCATCCTTTAGCCTTCTAGGATGTTTAAGTAGCGTTTCGGTTTTTCAATCCGAATTTGGATGTCTAAATGCTAATCATGTTCAACATGACTTGACTTTATGTTTTCGAACATAAATGTATCTCTCATGTGTGCTTGCTAATCAGTGTTTTTTAGACTCCGAGTTTTGCAACTCTCTTTGTCATGAGTTTTTGGGTCGAAATTCTTTTAGACTTTTTCGAGTCTTAGATTTTCGATTTTGGATCTCAAGCGTCTCAAGCGTACTGAGTCTTAGATTTTCGATTTTGGATCTCAAGATTTTCGATTTTCGATTTTCGATTTTGGATCTCAAGCGTCTCAGCGTACTGAGTCTTTGATTACTTCTATGAATCGAAGATTCTAACTCTTGCGTGCTTTGATCCGTCGATGGATTCATTGAGCATGCTTATGGACATAACTGGATTGGAAGAATCTTATTCTTCTTGTCTAGTTATGGGAAACATGATTGTTTCCATCCTTCTCAGTTTTCTTGTTTGGAAAACTAATTTAGGTCTTCCGTTGACTCAAATTATCAAGCTACATGTCTTGATGAGATATGGATTCCATGATGATTTTGGCTCCTAGCCAAAATCTAGAGTCAGTTTTCGTCTCTGCGCAGGTCTTTTATCTCTTCAGAAAAAAAAACCTTTTTTTTCTGAGTCTTTGATATTACTTTTGACCTTAAGGGCTTTTGAACAACAATTTGGAGTACTCTCAGTTTTGTTGTTCTTGGTAGAATTTAATCGTCCTGTACAAGTTTCATGATTATTCTTCATGACTCTTCATTATTTTTCTCATGATCGAATCAATTCGACTTGTTCTTTTCTCCTACTTATTCTTATAATAATTAGTACTTTTCTTTTGGAGAAGCTAATTACTACAAGAATACTATCATGAGCAACAAACGTTTTGTTCTCTTGATTGGTTATGGAAGAAGCCAAAATTTCTTTCAAAGAAATTGCGTCAGATATTAGCTAGTTTTTGTAACGCTTTTACAAGTTTTAGCGTTTTAGACGGATGTTGGTAAATTTGTTGGAAGCTATGTTTAGACTTAGTGGATTTTGGTGGATAGAGTTTGATTCGTGTTCTTCATCTTTGTCCTTTTGGACATTCCAAATATGGATAAGTTAGAAGTACATCGACGATCAATCTCTTTTTCTGACTCAAGACTTTCTTTCTAGTCAGTTTGATTCATGTTTTGGTTATAGTGGACTTGTTGCCCTCATCCCTTTCCGATTGGGATGAACCGACCTAAAACAATTTTTAGACATCATCAAAACCGATGCTACACTCAAACTGTCGGAAATATGAAACTAATGTGTAACACAAGACATCGGTGGAGTCCGACCGATAGATAACAAGGAGCAACATTGAAGAGAATTTTGATAAGTTTTCTGTTCGTAAGATGAAACCGGTGTGGTACTCACACTGACATAAAGATGAAAGCGATGTGTAACATAAGGCATCAGTAGCGTTATGTCGACCTATAATGCAATCTGTTGGACTGATAAGTTACCTTTATGAAATTTTTTACTTTTCAAGAATAACACGACTTTCACTGAAAGAAAAATTTACAACAAAGATTCATGGAATCTTTCTATACCCTTCTAGTAGTGATTCTTCGGTGTTTATTGTTTTATTTGAATCAAAATAAGAAGGTGAAATTTCTCCCTTTTCCATGATTTTCACCATTAAAACACCAATAAAAAATTTCAAAAATTTGAATATAATCTTAGCAGAATATAATTGTTTGATTTCAAGATATTTTCACATTGACAAATATTGACTTAGTAGTTAGTTGAGTGAAATTTGACTTTGTCAAGGCAAATTGACTAGGTTTTTGAGAGGGAACGTGGTTAAAGGAAGAATTCCTAAGTTTTGGTAGAAGATTTTGAGTATTTTCTTAATCAACTTGCCCGATATTGACTTAATAGTGATTGGGAGTGAAATTTGACTGGTCAAGTAAAATTGACCAAATCAATCAGAATGCGAGTGTAAAATAGTAGTGTCTATAAAGTTACCCTTTTTGAGATGCTTTTGGACTAAACTCTTTGCTCAACAAAAAAGCCATGTGGGCTTAACCCAACGTTGAGGTCCTTATAGTAAGTAGTTCTTCATCAAACCATATCAAGGCCTTAAACTATAGGCAAATGTTAGCCTCTCTCTCTCTCTAAAGCTAAAGCCCCATTCTCTTGCCATGATCGACCCCTTTCCCGTGAATCAATGGCCTCTTCTCAAAGCACCTATGTTTCATTCTGTCTTTATCTGTCTATATTGAACTTATGGATCCAGTTTCCTTTTTCATCTTTTATCCTCGTTTATCAAGCTAATCAGAAATTATTCAATTTTCTTCAATTAAAAGGAAATAAACAATAATCTCTAAAGAAACCTCCTTTACTTTCAGCTTGAGTTTAAATCGCTTGATTCGCTAGTTTTTAAAAATCTCTGAAGTATAATAGATGGATCCTTCAATCATGAAGCTCCTCGATGATGATGAGGTTTTTGCTTTCTTAATTCTCTTTTATGTCAAAAGAAAGGATTTTGATGTTCAAATGAACTTACTTTCGTTTTTATTTTTACAGGATGAAACTCTACATTCAGGGGCAGATGTTGAGGCATTCACTGCTGCCCTAAATAGAGATATCAAAGGAGAACCATCTACTTCTCAATCCGTAGATTCCGCTAGCGGTAAGGTTTTTCACTTCCATAACTTTTTCGTATTTGTGATGCCATAAAGAATGACCTAATCACGGATAATTTTTAGATAGAAGACAAACTAAAGGGAAGTTTGTAACTCCCCAGATCCCGATTTTCTAGGTAGCCGCCTTGAGTCCAAGATTTAAGACCTTCAAACTGGATCTACGAGGGTACGCTAATAATACTTGAGAAACAAAAATGGCTGAGTCAAAACCTAGAAACGGATGAATTCCACCACCCTAAGGACTGGGTAGAGAAGCTCAATACCTTCACCAACAAGCATGATAAAACAATAGCTGATAACTTCCATTAACACGGCCATTGAAGTCAAAAAGTAATTATGGTTTATATCTACCCGCTTTCAGACACAAAACAGGTTCACATTAACTAATACAATACCAGACTGAACGAACACAATTTATATATCCCAGGCACCCAGTCATCCAATGCCACTGTAAGCAGTTAGGCTTCACCCAATCGTCTGAGTTGTTCAGTACAACGAAATCTACTAATGACTCGTCATGAGCCTTGTCAAGAGAGGTGCACAACTCAGCTAACAAATTCACATATTACGTAATAACACTGAATTCAATCAAATAAAATGCTCACTGCTCATGATGTTACATATTCAGTGTAAACTGGTTCAAATTTTTACCCAAGTCATTTAGGTGATAAGCCTTAAGTTTGTTGTTTAGAATTCAATGTAAGCAATACGGAATCGACCTTAACAGAATTTTAAAACAAAAGACAGTTATTTTTTAAAATACCATATTCACCTGCCTATTTCATACATATAAACCTTAGTCCGACTATATCGGTCCCAAACATATGCAGACCACAAGAGGTTAGTATTGTCACCGCCTATGGAACGAATAAATCACTGCAGTGTCTTCACAACAGTGTATGAAACCCATACTGACATAAACCAGGCATAAAATTTAGACAGCCTAAAAACTGCGGAATCTAGGTAAACACGAGTAGGAACACTAACAAGCCAAAGATTGAGAGGGGCTGCGGAGGAAATAGGAAGATGAAAGTCGACCTGCTACGCAACCAGAGCTCAATGATGCGTCTCATCATCTCCGAAACGGGTTTAGAGATTAGGTATTAAGTATCCAAAGTTCCAAACTAAGCCTCCATTTCCAAACTAAGCCTCAATATCTATCTCTAATATACTTTCACTTGCCACAATATCTATCTCTAGAACACAATATCTATCTCTCACTGTCTTGTTGGTTCTGTATCAGGCCAGCAGCAAGAACCCCTCCTTATTCCTCTTCCTGTCTATCTAGAACTGTTCCTCCGTTCATCTCTCACACAGCTTCCGCTTCTCTAATTTTATCCGTAAAACTCACGACTAGGTTTAGATTTTGTTGAACTAAAGAGATTTGTTGTCCTCATCTCCTACTTTCTATTCACGTGAGATACATACAAGTGCTAGAATCTCAAGCCTAAAAACATTAGGTTTAGATATTTCAATTCAGCTAAGTTGTATCTCAACTAATTACTATTTGGGTTTTATTATTTACATCCAAACTAGTCGGACAAAGTGGCGTGTTATAGAAGTATAAATTGGTGTTTGTAGCTTTTGTTCATCGAGCAATTGCGGAGTTTTCTAGGGCATAGTTGGATATCGTATAATGCATCATACAAAGTTACATTTTCTTAATTGTTCGGCAATTGCTCCGCTTGTGCTCATAGTTATTGGGGTTAACTGTGTCTTTACTCTCCGAAATTTGTAGAGAATTTCTTTATGGTCGAATGTAGAGGATTAAGTGGTAGCACTTAGAAGTGCTAAAAAAATCAAACACCCTCTAGGTCTTGGTTTTGTTTAAATATAGATTCACCCTATCTCTTTTCGTCCTTTCTGTTCATCTGAGATACTTAAAAGTAATAAAATTTCAAGTCTAAAAGGTATGGTTTATGTACTTCAATTCAGCTAAGTTGTGTCTCAACAACTTTTTTTTGAATCATTTGAATTAATATGAAAAAGAAAGGGGCTCCGAGGGGACACAAGGATGACCAGCTTATATTACATAATGCTGGCCTCCCAATTGAACACAAAATCAAAGAATGAAATTGACATAACAGATTTCATACTCCTACTCCAAAGGTAAAGCATGCCTTTAACCTCATCCTCCTTGATGGTGCAACCTAGATGCTTATCTTTGAAGATTTTGTTGTTCTTCTCTTTCCAAATGCACCACACTATTGCAGCCGGGAATCATGTTCCACACATGGTTTTTTTTTGAAGATTTGTTCCACACATGGTTATTTCTCATTTTCTTCCTGATGTGGTCCCATTGGTCCACGGCTTCCTGGATGTTTCTCGGCTGACACCATGAGATGTTTGCAGCCTTCAGGAAATGGTTCCAAATATTTGAAGCAATAGAGCATTGTAAGAAAATATGGTTTCTAGATCCTCCTCTGCTTTGCACATTACACAACGATTCACAATCTGGAAACTCTGCCTTTTTAAGTTCTCGATTCTTGGGAGCTTCTGTAAACAATATGCCCATATCGTGATACTTACTTTGATGGGGATGTTCTTGCTCCAGTACATCTTATATGTTTGCTCCTGAGCTCCTCCTCATTGCTAGCAAGCCTCTGGTATATGTTCTTCACTGAAATTTCTTTTGCTTCTCCTGATTTCCACACTCTACTATTCTGCTCAGTTGTATCTCAACAATCAGAACTTGGTTTTATTATTTACATCCAAGCTACTTGGACAAAAAGTGGGGTGCTACAGAAGTATAAATTGATTTTGTAACTTTTGTTCATCGAACGATTGCAGAATTGTCCAGCTCTTAGTTCGAAAATGTATAATGCATCATCAAAAGTTACAGTTTCTTGATTGTTTGGTAGTTTCATGTTTAATGGGGTTAATATTGGGTCCCTTGACTCTCCTAATTTGTATAAGACAATTCCTTTGTGGACGATTGTGAAGGATTTGTAGAAGAGGGGATTAATGACATGCCAGAAATCAATATTAAGCAAACAAACATAGGATTATCTGCAGTGGACGAATATGAGAGTTGTAACTTTTTCCAAGGATGAAAATATGCCCTCTAGTTGTAATGATTTCATTGCTAGTTCAAATAATATTTATGAAGAGGAAAAAAGTGATGAATATGTTAATGTGGACACATCAAATTGACTCTTACATTTGGTCAGATAATATTATAGAAGCAAGATTATATTTAAGATGATGTGCAAATTGCAATTAGTAAACACCGTGAGATTAAATGCAAAGCGAATGAAAAACAAAAACCAAAGCTTTTGTAAAAAAGGGTTTCCCTTGGTGGTGTTTTGCTAGTTTAATTAGTAATGGCAGGAGATTATACCAGCGAATGAATAACATGTACGTCAGATGATTAAACAAGGAATAAGATGGTAGACATGCACATTGATCCTCGAAGAAGAGATAAAAACACATTATGAGACCGCGAAACCATGTGGAGTAATCAAAGGATTTTTACCAAAAGACCGCTACATATAATTTATTATATATATGTATATCTATGTCATAAAACAGAAGGGAAGAACGTTGACTGGGACAAACATCATTTTTTAATAAATGATATTGTGTAGAAGCCCTTCCCGAAATTTAAAATATAGTCCTTAAAAATAAAATAACCTATTTAAAAAAAAATAACTACGTACTTTTTAGAAAAAAATAATTAATTTAAGAAAAATTGAAACAAAAGAAATTGTAAATGTTAAAAAAAGAAATTGAAAATCTCCCTCTGAATAAAATAACTAACTTAAGAAAAAACAAAACAAAAGAAAATAAACAATAAGTAGAATAACAAAGAAATTAGGGTATCCAAAATATAGCAATAATAAATATGGAAAGTCGAGTGACATGTTTAGGGAGAGTGTCTACAACAATACTATGGGGCGTCTATAGAAGTACTGGGTTAAAATTTTGCCACATTTGATTGATACAAATGTTCGTGCCCTAGGGCACGAGATATACCATAGTATATATATATATATACATATATATTGTATAAATTGATTTAGTAAACAGGGTAAAATAAATTGTACAGATTCTTAGGCTCGATAAAAGTGGAGCCTAAGGTAGCAAACCACTGCTACAAAAAACAAAAAAATTACATTGTATGTATGGACCTCCTAAGAATCAGAAAATCAGTAAAATATTAGTTTTAGCCCACATCTATTGCCTGCTGAAGCTAGGTCGTAATGCAGGAGCACATGGTCATTAGATTCCCAACTCTGTTTGCACAAGGCACAATATTTAGGTCCTATCTTAGCTTTTCTCCTAAGGGAGTCAGGTGTTGGTAATTTGTTTAGAGCAGCTGGCTGCCCAGATTGTGAAACAATATCTGGTTGGAACTTTTTCCTCCAAACGCCGCCGTGACTGTCACAGTTGCCTGAATACAAATTATAGCAATCCTTGACACTGGGGTGGTCTTCTTTGTTGTGCATCAAACCAAAGTTTCCCTTTCATCCGAGATGTTTATATATTCCAGGCACTGGAGAATGTTTTCACTTGGATATTCTGTTGACTTTGAGATAAAGGCAACAACTTTGCCTTCCTTAGCATTGGCAACTGACTCTTAATGGTACATCTACGAACCACTTTTCATGCCAAAAGGACATACCCTCTTATTGCCCACTCTTATTTAGTTCTTTTAGTACACGTTTTAGCAGATTTGCCTGATTAGAGACCCCCCTCCAAGCTGAGCAGTGTGATCTTAGAAGCCTTAGTTGATCTTAAATTAGTGGTTGCCCTGTACTTCTCAATCTCCATATCCACTTCATAACAACACCTGGTTATAGATTTTTCATCCCAAGTCCTCTATCAAGCATAGACTGACATACATGCCACCATAGTACCCAATGATACTTTTACACTTTTTAAAATCGTCTCAACCAACTTACTTGGAGAGCAAGCTGGTCAGATCAATTGAGTCCCCCCGAGTTGTGTCGGACCCTGCCTTGGGGTTTCGGCTATAAAGCAACTATAGCTCTCTCCGAACCTGAGCCGTTTGTGAGTGGTCCTTCCGAGCCCAAATATATAGGATGGGCCTTGATGTGATTGATGGCAATGGATGATGTAGTCATGTAGAGAATTGAATGTTTGAGGTCATGGTCCTTATTGTCACCGACCTGAAATTGAGTTAGAAGAATGAAGTTTCTTGCTGGGGCAACGTGAAATAGTTGCTTAATAGTCCTTATTTTCTTCCATTTACGCATGTATGTTTCGCTAAAAATGTCTTATTTTGTGCATTTCTCACTCTACAATTTGATCGAAAAAATAAGTTATTAAGAAGTTATGAAGGAAAATTCCTATAGGTCAAAATACAAGAAGTGATGATTAGGACAATTACAGGTCCTCAACAGGACAAGCTGTAGAAATAGAGTGCGTTCTTGAGGATTTCTAAACTAACTGCCTCCGTGTCATCATGAAGGTTCAAATAGTCTCCCAAGAGATGGATTTTGAACATCCTATGTAACACTCATTATATCACAGATTCAGTCTTCCATTGGAGATGCTCTAAATATAACCATTGCAAGATGATTTCAATGGCGACATGAAACTTGAGCTCGCATACATTCTTGTGTCAATGCACGTTAGTATTTGCATTGAAGGCATGAATTTTTTTTAAGTTTGAATTCATTAAGGAGAAAAGAATGTACAAAATAATTGGTGGATTAACATTATGAAGGCACTTCACAATATCCTCCCAATTAGAAATGAAATCAAAATACGACAGATTATAAGTGCACCAATATTTCTACTCCAGTGAAATAGGAGACCTAGAACATCTTCCACTTCTACCATAAGACTATGGGATGAATCATTGAAAATTCCTTTATTTCTAGCTTTCCAGATGGCCCAACAAATAGCAAAAGGAATTAAGATCCACAAATCTCTCTTAGTTCTCTTATGAGTTACTCTTTTCCATTGTTCTAGCAATTGAGACACTGATCTGGGTATTCACCATTTATAGCCAGCGATTGAATAAAGAAATTCCAGAGTTTCCATGTCTCCTTACAATGAATGAATAGGTGCTCTCTTTGATTTTCTTAAATTACTATAAAGAAGAAATACTGTAATATAAGAAATTCCAGAGTTTCCATGCCTCCTTACATGATTTTCTTATATTACTGTAAAGAAGAAATATAAGTTCCATGATTGTCTCCGATTCAACATCATTAAGGAGTTTCTATAAGTACGTCAGGCTCTCTTTGATTGGGTATATTATGTTGCTTCTTGATTCTTTATCAATAGACAATAGGCTTGGCCTTCTTAGGTGATATTTTCCAGACAATTATTGAAACCTGGTCAACTGGAGCAGCAAAAGACATTATCTCACATTTGACAGTCCGAAATTAAAGGACACAGACACACCTTATTCTTCTAAAGACTAACTTGCATTGGGAACATCTGGGCAAAGTAAGATAAGGCTATCTACGTTTCTATTCACATGCATTACAGCCTAGATACCTTACTTTGACGACCCATTTTGCTATATCTCTAGTTATACTTATTTATTAGGTATAACACGTGCCTACAGCGTATGCAATTCAGTTGAGCACGTTATGAGGTGAGAGTAGCTTTTTTATCAACTAAATACAGAAAGACATACTCAAATGCTTATTTAAGCAAATGAAATTAAGTAGAGAAGATGTTCATATTTGCATTAAAACTAATAGGGAACGCAAACAGTTAACCAACAAACTGTTATTAAGAGATAACCAAATGCAAAATCGATCCATTATTTTATTTCAGGTTTTACAGTAACAGTGAGATGGGGCTCATGCGGAGTCTGAAATCAGAGGAGATTGAGTAAAATTTTTGTACCCTAAGCAGAAAGTATTATAAACACCAAAAGAATATATAGAACCTAGAACTTATCTATATCTATCTGTCTGGCTTTTGTGTAGTATATGAACTAATTCCCTTCCATTTGCCTCACCTAAAAATGCAGGCATATTATCTCAGATAAACAAAGTTCCATTGTTGGCGCAGTGGCAAAATTCTATAATGGAAAAAAATACGACAAATCAAAATCTTCAAGATTCAAAGATTCTACAAGAGAAAGATCAGCACTCATCCGAAAAAGAACTGGTTCAGCATGGACCTGATGCTGACAGCCAACAACAACATCAAGGTAATAGCTTACTGGAACACAACCAATTACCTTTACAACAGAACCAGTCTCAGGATGATCAGCTACAATGCCAGGCAGAACAAAATGCAGCTCATTCCCAAAAAAATGCTGCCCAGATATCTGAACAGAATACTGCAAATAACCCCGAAGAGAGTAGAATGCACCTTCCCCATAACCAGCTTCCATATCAAAAATTGCCGAAGATGAGTAATCAACAAGTACCACCACATATACATGGACCAGTACTTGTTTCTGAACAAGCAAATAATTCGCTCATTCGGAACAAACAGGTCCCGTTTGTGATGATACTGCCAGCAATATTACCTCACCTTGAAAAAGATAAGGCCATGCAGCTGACAACTCTTTTTCATAAATTGAGGGTGGGTCTCTAAACATAGGTTCTTCTAGTACTGTTTGTATGAATTTGTGAACTAGTTCTTGTCCAAATTAATTAGTTACTTTTGTATATAGACTAATGAGATCGAGAAAGACGGGTTTATTAGGCTTATGAGGAACATTGTAGGGGACAGGATGCTTAAACTGGCAGTACAAACAATACAAGCACAGGCAAGTACACATTAGGTCAATTATAGATTTCGGGATAGAAGTATCCATTGTTTAAGATTACTAGTTTATCCTTCATGAAACTACTGCATGTTTATTCCAGGAAATGGCTAAAGAGCAGGCTGTCCGAAAGTCACAAACAGGGGCTAACCAATTTCAGGTACTACCTAACCTCGTGTAGCATCAGCAGTACTTTGAAATGTAATTGGGCTCCACTCTTCATAATCCTCCATTTGTTCGCTTAATTTCATCAGAAAGGCGACATAGCTTCTACAGGCCCCTCTCAAGTTACCAGTTCGACGGTTCACTTGCAGAATGATTTCGGCTTGCCGAAGACGGAAAACAATGCTAAGAATCCAATGGAGTCAGAGCATCATCAGTCAGAATCACAGGGGACGCATTTAAATCAAATGCCCTCTACCACTGTGAGCACAATCAACCAAGGAAGAGGTCTTTCAGCAATTCAAGTACGAGGAAACATGCAGCAGCAACAACATTTGCACCTTCCACAAAACTCTTTTCCAACGTATGGGGTCAGTAGTCAGCATCCCCGTCGTCCATATTCCATGTCACATGTCAGCCCTGGATTAACTTCTGTAAAACCTCAAGCCCAAGGTTCACAAATGATGCCAGTTCCGCTGCATCATGGAATGGGTTCCACTCAGCCTGGAGGGGCATCTCAACCTCTGAACATGACAAATACACCCAAGTATGACATTCAAATCTCTACTTCTACCACAGTCCTATTTTCTCAGTGAGTCAATATACTATTTCTTTCCCATGTTAAAAGAACCTCTATCTCTACCAGTGAACCAAAGAGATTCCATGGTGGATCCACTTCTCACCCGATAGGCCATTCAACGTTGCAACATGCAGGTCCATGGCAGTCCTCGATGAACAACGAGCAAAACAGTGGTTTGTTGTCATCAACGGCTAGTGTGAAACAGGAATTTGTCGATCAGATTCAAGAACAGCATCAGAAATCTCAATTTTCCGCCATAAGAGCAGCTTCCTTCGGTACAATGCAGCTTGACCAAGAAAACGCAGCTTCACCTGGGACTTTAAAAGATGGAACGACGGATAAGCAGTCTTCTAGAAATCCTTTTTCAACATCTACAACTTCAATGCCAGCAATTTCAGCATCAGTTCCCATGGCAACACAAATGGATCCTTCAATGGTAGTTTTCTTGTGATAATACTTTTATTTTAATTAAAGTACGTAACTGATATCTAGCTTTCTGAACCAAACAGCTGTTTAACTTTGAGAATACAAATACTACTACTACTACTACTACTACTACTACTACTAAATAATGATAGCCAACAACAATATATGACTAGTAGGATTAAGAACAAAAATACATTCGGGGCCTAAGAACCTTGAACCCGCAGCAAATACTTGCTATCCACAGGTTTGTCATAGACTGTAGTTGCTCGATTTGTCATATAAATTGAAACTCAGACGTTGGATGCTATTTTTGTCAGTTCACTGTATTAAAAATCTATCATAAGCATGAGGGGGCACAAAACCAAAAATGAAAAGAAAAACATGGAAAATAACTAGTCCAATATGATATCAACAAGATTTTATGAGGCCACGCAAGTGGGGGAAGACAATAGGAACCACAAACTCCTTAATAGTTTCGGATGCCCGATTAGAACCCTCCCAACATCATATCTGGGATTGCCGTTAGGACATAGATACAAAGCAAAAGCATGGTGGGATCCGGTTATTGAAAGAGTTAACAGGAAGCTAGCAATGTGGAAGGGTACGGTCCTATCCCGAGGGGGGAAGGTAACTCTTATTAAATCAGTCCTTCAAGCACTCCCGACGTACTATCTGTCACTTTTCTCTATTCCCTCGGGGGTATTAAAGGCCATAGATGCAAAGATGTGTAATTTCTTATGGAATGGCAAGTCGGACAGTAAGAGGATGCATTGGGCTGCTTGGAAATACGTCAATGCCAATAAAAGCAAAGGTGGACTGGGCATAAAGAAGCTGAAGATTATGAATCGAGCTCTGCTGTCGAAATGGATATGGAGGTTTGATCAAGAAGTAGGAAACCTCTGGAGTGAGGTGGTTGGTGATAAATATGGTAAAGCCCCGAAGCATAGGGCCCTCCGAGTCCGAAATTCCTCGTATGGATGTTGAGTGTGGAAAGGAATTCAAGGCCTTCTGAATAGATTCCGAAACCTACCTAGATGGGAATTAGGTAATGGTGATAAAATTCGATTTTGGTCCGATATCTGGGTGGGATCATCGAACCTTATGGAGCGATATCCTCTGGTTTATGGGATAGCTACAGATAAGAATGCGACAGTCGGGAAAATGTATAACCAGGAGAGGCAAATATGGGAGATCAATGTTAGGAGGGCTCTAAACGACTGGGAAGTTCACACCTACGTGGAATTGCTAGAGATCCTACAAGAGGTCAGGCTCGTTAGGGAGGCAGATAGAAGAGTTTGGAAGCACGATACTAAAGAACAGCTTTCAGTAAAGCAATGTTATGCATTGTTGGATGGAGGAGACCAAATCATAACTCCAACACTAGTAAAAGTACTAAGGAGGTTATCAGCCCTCCAAGAGTTGGATTTATGCTTTTGGCCACCTTCATTGACAGGGTCCCGACGGTGGATAATTTGAAACGGAGAGGCTTCCAGATCGTCAATCGATGTGTCCTCTACAAACAGGAGGAGGAATCAAGAGATCATATTTTCATCCATTGTAAGGGCGCTAACGGTATTTGGTCATACTTCTTATCTTCTATGAAGATACGGTGGTGTATGCCTTCCTCTGTGCCCCACCTTTTTGAGCAATGGGAATCCATCCCAAAGCCTAAGGCAAGAAAGGAAATCTGGAATGTTGTTCCAGCGGCGATAGTTTGGAGCATATGGAAGGATCGTAACAATAAAATTTTCAAGGATGCTAATGGTAACACGAGTTTAGACGTGGATGATGTAAAATCGCTTATTTTTATATGGGCGATGGGTTTCCCTAAGCCTCCCTCCCCTTTGTATAGTCTCTTTTCCCTTTCAATATTATTTCAAATTTTCAAAAAAAAAAAAAAAATATCAACCAGATTTTAGACTTTTTTGAGGTGTGATTTGATGCTAGAGAGATATGATCTAGTTAATCAAGTATTGAATGCATCATAAGTTAACAAAAGTCTGTAATATAGTTTTTGAACCATTACTCCGTGAATGTCTTAGTATTTCTTTATACATAGTCTAAAGTACTATATTTGCTCCATCAATGGTCATTGGCTTTTGACTAATTTTGTTGGAGCGAACTAGTGACAAACAAGCAACAGGAAATCACTTCTAGAATGTGTCTCATCTGTATGATTGTTTTTACTAACTGTCTAGTACTTTTTTATGGTCTTACTGTATAATGCTAGATCCACTTTCAGGTCCCGTCTACAAATACACTTGGAGCTGGAATTAACGTGAAGACACCGCCAAAGAAACCTTTAATAGGCCAAAAGAAGCCACTTGATGCACTTGGAAATCCTCTGGTGGCAACGTGAATGTTTCTTCCTTTAGCACCTACATGTGGATCATCTTTATAGCCCATGCCATTTTGATTGTAATCCACATCCTACATGTGATCTGAATGTAATTCGTGCTAAACTTTTTCATGTGTTGTCATAGTAAAAAGAAAAAGCTCTCTGGGGCCTTTCTGGATCAAAGTATCGACCAACTAAATGATGTTACTGCTGTCAGTGGAGTTAATGTCAGGGTATAGCTTCTTACTTAGTTGTTCTAGCTGAGGTCTACTTCCGTTGCAATTTTTGGCTAGCTAACAGCACTACATTCTTTTTAAGAAATTCCAATTCAATTTTACAACAGGAAGAGGAAGAGCAGCTACTATCTGGGCCCAAGGAGGACAGCCGAGCTTCAGAAGCAACTCGAAGGGTTGTCCAAGAAGAGGAAGATAGACTATTTTTGCAGAAAACCTCCCTTCAAAAGAAGTTGGCAAAGACCAGTTAGACACTTTTTTGCTCTTTTTAACCTTTAATCTTCCAGTGCCATTTCAGACTTGAAGTTCAAAAGAGATCAATTTTATGGCTAAATATCTTGCTCATTCTTGTGTTTGTGGCAGTGGCAAAATGTGGTATAAAGAACATTAGCAACGATGTGGAGCGTTGTCTATCATTGGTGAGTTAGCTTAATTTGGTTTTCTCATGCTGGTGTTTCAGATGTATTCTTATACAATTTAATTGTAGTGTGTGGAGGAGAGGTTGCACGCCTTCATAAGGAATCTAATAAGACTATCAAAACAGGTTAGTGCCTGCTTCTTCTTTCTAATGCTGGTCGTATCATAAACTTTTCTTTATTTGGCCGAATGTTGTGTAGAGGGTTGATATTGAAAGGCCCAAGCACCGAACTTTCACTACCTCAGATGTTGGACGCCAAATTTTATTAATGAACCGAAAGGCCAAGGACGAATGGGAGAAGAAGAAGGCTGAAGAAACCGAAAAGCTTCGGAAACTGAACGAAGTGAGTCTCACAAGATTTGATTTAGCATTATATTTTTGTTTTGCTATAATGAAGATTATGGTTGTTGCTTCCTTCGTATGTGCTCTTCACTTGTTAGCTGCCCTACGTAGACAACATATACCAAAAACCTGAAATTTTAAAAACATATTGGTATGGTAAAGTTGACACATTCGAATTTCGTTCAGGAAAGTGCATAACCTGGTTTTGATTTTTGTTAATGAAGGCTGATGGAGTCGCTGGTGCAGATGGTGAGAAGGACAAGGATGAAAATCGTTCAAAGGCACCAAAGGTATTACTTAGTTCATAGGAATGCATACTTTCTCCGAAATGGTGATCCATTATGGCTGAGCCTGAGCTGATTATCCTGCTTGGAAGTAAACGAGAAACCTTAGTGATTGAGGATTTTAAATCTAAATCTAGACTTAGCGTTAAATGGTCAGATGAATGCAACTGGTGAGGGAAGTTTTCGGCATTTTTGTTGAGATTACAACAAAAAGATCCAACTTTCTCCTATATGTATAGGCAAACAAAGAGGAGGACGATAAAATGCGGGCGACAGCTGCAAATGTTGCTGCTCGAGTTGCTGTTGGAGGAGACGATATGCTTTCGAAGTGGCAGCTTATGGCTGAGCAAGCCCGGCAAAAGCGTGAAGGAGGAGATATGGTATGTGCTTCTCAGGCTAGTAAAGATGTCACCCGTAAATCAACCTCTGGGCGAACCTCAAAAGATAATCAAGGAGGCGAAAATAGAGGCTTCATTGCAGCATCGGGTAATAATATTGATTTTTTACGTTAAAAGTTGTGTGAATTGTGACATGGACACCACTATATGGTTTTTGGTCATTAAACCAGTTCAAAATGTCTGACAATTGTCAAAATACAGAAGGTTCATTCACATAATCAGTATGTTAGTTAGTACATTCTTTATTTTGACTAACAATTTTTCATCTGGCCCACTGTTTGAAAAGACATTAACCTAGAGGTATATGGTTCCAGCACTGTTTGAGAATCAAGTTTCACATGATTCTCACTGTAAGTGACAATGAATGTCCAACCACAATATTTAAGTGTCTGAGACGGCAAAAATACGAAAGAGGAGTCCATATCACCAAGTTATAGACTAAAACTAAGCAATTCAACCAAACATCAGATTTTGTTTCTCTTCACAGAATGAAACTGTTGGTCATCTTTCCGTTGCATGCGTTCAAAGTAGAAGTATATATTAATTCCCACATAGGAAACAACCACCTAGCCATTTATGTCTATTGTATAGAAAAACTTAAAGCTTAGTTTGAAAGTATGTAATTCAGTTGATTCTTTCGTAATATTGAACTAATGTTTGATATATGGGTTATTAAAGATATCATACACCTTGTGTCTGCTGCCGCTAAAAAGTCCGAAGTCTCTCTTCTGTGACACAGGGGCTACCAAAAATTCGGGAAAGGAACCACTTACGCCACAAACGAAGATAGAGAGGAGTATCTCCATTAAGGACGTGGTTGCAGCTCTGGAAAGGGAGCAACAAATGTCAAAATCGCCGTTGATTTATCGTCTCTACGACAGAATGCAACTGCAAGCTGATGCTCCAGCAGAATGATCGGAAATGAGGTGAGAGTTGGTGAAGGATATCTGTAAATGCAAATTTGGCATTCAGAAACAAGTCTTATGGGTTAGGGTTAGGGCATTCATTCCTTCTCTTCCTGATTTTATGTGTAGAATATTGGTGAGGTCATTAATCTTGCTTTGGAATACTGATGGTGTTTTGGCATGTTGCAGTGATTCTTTTTCTTTTCCTTGCAGTTGTTTCCGAGTCAAAGGGCTCGAGACGGAGCCCGATTGGGCTGAGAGGAGCCCTGTACCATTAATAGAACTCGTAAAAGGTCTCTATAAGTGCAGTACTGAAATGTCCAAGTCCGGTAGTTCACTAAAAATCAATTTGAAACTATTTTTAGCTGCTGCTGGCGCTGTAGTTTTATCATGGGCACCAACCCAATTGATCTAAGAGAAAATGGTTGTTTAGGTCATAATATTATCTATAATGACTAAAAAAACAAGTAACTTTCTCTAATGACTAAAAGTTGTCAAAATATAATGAGTATTAATACATAAGGTTTAAAATAATATGTGAAATTATTAAGAAGGCCACTTTTTTATATTTTGGTTCCGAAAACACCCCTACCCTCAAAAGTTCATTTTCTCACTAAATGATTCCAGAAACTTTTAGGGTTTTTCCTTCTTCTACATCTTCTCTGATTCTTCTTCTTCGTCTCTTTAATTCTTCTTCTTTCTATTTCGTCACCTTTGATTCTTCTTCTTCGTTTATTCTTCTTCTTCCTCTTCGATTATATGAAGACGAACAAAGCAACCAGCAAACCTAAATTTCCTAGAGTGAAGTTTATATGAAGAAAAGTTTGTTTGAATATTTTCAGATCTGGGTTTGATTTGTACTTAGATGAGAATAATACCAGTTTGCGTACAAAAATATCAGTCTTTTGATTCCAATCTCTGAACAAAAAAACCAGTGACGGCTCTCACTTACGGTCTCTCTCTCTGCAAATATGTTGTGCAAGTGAGTTCTCATCTCTCTCTCTTTCCCTATCTCTAACTTTTAGGGTTTCTATTTTGTTCTTCTAAATGTATTGTAAATCTATTTACTCTTATCGACATCGAAGGAATTAGATGTATCTACTACATATTCACAATACTAATTGGTTTGATTTTTCAGGATTCAGTACCTTACTTTTTGTGTAAATATCAGAATTGTTGTTTGATTTGTTTTCCGTTTGAGTCATTGAGTGATCCACCAATGATAATTTTCTTACTTAATGATAATCGATCAGGATTCAGGAACTTTACTACAAATAAAATACAAAGGGCTTTTTTTGACCTAAAAATTTGTTTGTTTGTAGGAGTGGGAAATTGTTCCAATTTTAAGTTAGTAATAATGCATGTGAGAAATAGATAGACTAGTTCGTATTAGTTTACTAATTCATAACAAAAGGTTTACCCTTTATTGGAGAAGCCCTAATTTTGTTTTTTAATCGCTTTATGTATCGATAAAAATATCAGTTTGCGTATTTTGGATCCGAGCTCTTTATGCCGCTTTTCTTTAATGTGTTGTTACTGTAGTTCTCTCACTCCCATAAGCTATTATAACAAAGTTGAATTGCTAATTATGTCCGAAGTATTTTGTGGTGCAATTCCAGACGATGTTTAGATAGGCGTGTTTTTGAAGAGTGATGCCGTATTTTGTAAGACCCACTTTCATGCTTGTAGAATCCAGAACTTGTTTTGCTCTAAGTTGTTGATTTACTCATGGTTTATTTCTAAGAGGTTTATATCGATTTTCTTTTTATGACTAGTAATTTTCTGTATTTAGTTTCTTTACACTATTGATATATTAAGTTATTAACCAGCCTACAATACTTTTCCTGTTCTTTCTATTTTTCTTCTTGAAACTAATTCTGATCCCACTTGAGCTTCAACATGAAATATACAGACTAACATCAATAAATTTCCAAAATTAAAACTCACATTATTAGAGAGATTTAGTACTTAGCAGGTACCTCAATACTTCAAAGTGGTTTCTTTGTTGTTGGGTGATACTATTATTTGTTTCATTGTTGCTTTGATTATTTCTTCTACTACGTGGTCTGCGTTCACGTATAATAAATTATGGTAGTCGTGTTTGAGTTTATAATCTGAGCTTTTTGTAAACTGGATTTGCAATATTATAACTGCAAATTCAGTTTGGAGAAGAAATATTACAAACTCAGTTTGAATATATTATATATATAAAGCGATAGTAAGCTTTAAGGTAAAACACTCAAGTTTCTGACTATTACCTTTTCCGTTGGCTATGTGTTTCATGTCTTCTAGATTAGGATATGAGACATAATTTTTCTAATATTTGTGTTGTTTTTTTCTACTGGCTCTTCTAAAATGATCTAAGTAGGTTTGGGTTTTGATGTTTTTACTCTGTCATTAGAGAGAGAGGAAGGCATTAACCTTGTAACTGAGGCTACCTGCTCAGGTATATTCAATAATCTCGGAAGTGGTAGCAACGTTGATGTATGTGTAATAACCAAGGTACGTTTACTTTCGGGTTAATTTGACATAGACCCCCATTTATTTAGTGATATTAGGACTTCACCCCCAAAATCAAAAGTGTTCTGGCGTTAAACCCCAATTCGCCTTTTTCCGTCTTTTTCCCGTTAAGTGGTTCGTGTGTGAATCACACGCGTGATTCGTGACCAAACTGCCCCTCATACTATCCTCCATCTAATCTAATGGTGACCATTTCATCTCGTGATCAACGGCCCAGATATGATATTTCAAAATAGTTGTTGAAATATCATCCCCAAACACCCCCAAAAGCTCCAACGTTAAGAACCCTAAAGGCTTATAAAAAGCAAGAGCTTCAATCGATGGATGATGAGGTTTTGGGAGGGTTGAAACAAGGAAGTGAGTTCATTGTTGCCAAAACGATGGGAGGAGGAGGTAAGTCTAGTTCATCAACTGAGGTATACTCTATCTCTTATATTTTCGGTTGGGGGTCCTTCCCTAATTAACATATTTACAGTGGGGTGTTATCTCAATAAGTTATGAGCTATTTTCGTTTTCAGGAAGCCTTGTGTCAAATTTGTGAGATGAAGACTCATGTAGCTTTAAATTGTCCTTTTCTTTACTTGGCATGTACGAAGAGTAGATTAATTAAGGCACGAGCTATTTGGAACGAAATTGAAGCAATGAGTAGATTAATTAGGGCACGAATTTGATTCCTTGATGAAGTGGCGACACACCAAGCACAGAAACCAAGGTTGACGGGGAGATCGGCTGAAAGAACATCTCGAAGATCAAGAGGAAGATCTTTACTATTTAGCTTGAGCCATTGTCAGAGAGAGAAAGAAAGGATCTGAAAAATGAAGCTTTATTGGCTATGAAGAAATAAAAATAGATTCGTGAAGGAGTAGAATCATTTCACTGAAATTCAGAGCTGGTTTTTATCACAAGTTTTAGAGAGAGAAAGAGAGGGGACAAAGGGTTTTTGATTTTGTACCAAAAGTTAAACAAGACACCAACTACACCAACAACTAAGAACAACAACTTAACAACTGAACTCCTATCTCTTTACCTTCTCCGATCAAGAATGGTTTCTATGTGGGAAGGATTTAAAACCGTATTTCTCCTTTCAACGTTGACCATGGTGGTCGGTGGGGTGGAGAGATTGACGGATTTGTCACTGAAGATTTAGCAAGTTGGTGCTTTGTATTGAGTTATTCTTGTTGTGTTTTGAGGAGAAGATAAAGTTATTTATACGCTTTGTTTGTGGTGGGTGGATTTATAGAGAGAGAAAGGAAGATAAAAAGAAAGAAGAGATGAGTTTGTAGTTGTTGAGAAGTAAAAATGTAGCTGTTGAAAAGCAAAAATGTAGTAACTGTTACGATTTAGAAGAAGGGCATTTGTGTCAAAGTATACACGTGTACTTCGCACACTCGCCATTTAACGGATATTTGACAGAAATAAGGCAAATGGGGGTTAACGCCTAAACAGTTTTCATTTTGGGGGTGAAGTACTAATATCACTAAATAATTGGGGGTCAATGTCAAATTAACCCTTTACTTTCTGACGGAAAAATCACTTGGTTTTGACATTCGATTGTGTTGTTAAAAAAAATTTGCTATTCAGGGGGCAAGGAGTATCTGAGGAAGCATAAATCACCCAACCCTCAGACTTATGTCAGTTCAAAAGGTTATTCATTCACGAATGGTCAGACAGGTTAGTAACTTATCTTCACATTAGTTGCAGCTTTCTGTTCTTCTTTTTTCAAACCGAAGTAGTAAATTATTTTGTCGATTCCATGCTTGATATGTTGGACTTAGAGATTCAAGTGTTTAAGCTTTCTATATACAGGACTGGAGTGGACTTGTTACTAAGACCTTTTGATTATCTAATTGGGTTTGTGATTTTTTATTTGCAGAGGTTCTAAAGACGAAGGTGAAAGTGTTGAAAGAGCAAGTGTTAGTTGGAGGAGATGCAATAGAAGAATAGATTAGGCTGAGTTGTTACTAAAATTGACATTCTTAAAAGCTTAACAGTTTATGTTCTTTGTAGTTTTTTAATGTTGAAGTTCATCCATAAAATCCTACTTTTGACTTGAATATGAAACTTGGCAGATGAATGATGAAATGAATTTCACACTCAAGATTTCGTAGATACATACCCTTAATTTATATTCTTGCAAATTGAGTTTGCAAGACATGCAACCCAAGATTATATTCTGGAAAGCTTGCAAATCATGTTTGCAACCTATATTCTGCAAACACATGTTTGCAGATCAGATTGTCGCAAACACGTTTGCAGATCAGATTGTCGCAAACACGTTTGCAGATCAGATTGTCGCAAACACGTTTGCAGAACAGATTGTCGCAAACACGTTTGCAGAACAGATTGTCGCAAACACGTTTGCATAACAGATTTTTGCAAACACGTTTGCATAATAGATTTGCAGAAAAACGTAAAGGAAAAAAACGCCTTTTTTTCTGGGTTTTTTTTTGAAAAAAAGTATTGAAAGTGAATCTTGTTAGAAAGCTAATGAAAAATCATTTCTATATATAATTTTTATAGACATCCGACATCTCAAACAAAAGTTATATTGATTTAAAGTTTAAAGAAAAATAAAAAAATTTAGTTACACAAAATGACAAAAAGGGGTATTTTAGTATTTGCACACTTTTTGACCTGAATAATAATTTTCAAATGTTTTGTGCTTTTCTACTTATTTTCAATATTATTTTGACCTTTTTAGAAATTACCTCTTGATCTAAAATCGACCAAATTGATCCGCTCTATTTTTAAACTGAACGGAACAATGAGTGGTTTGGCACGGGTTGTGAATTTAAAAAACCGTAAAAAGTAAGCTATACCAGCGAAGTCTGTTAGATTATAATATAAATGTTATATAATATATAGTATTTAGATTATATATATAATGGTGGGTTGAGATTCCATCCAATGTTAAATCTCAACTCCCCAACTCTATTCTCTCTCTCGGAAAATTTTTCGGCCGGCGACCTGTCGGAGAAGACAGAGAGGTGAGGTGGAGAGATAGAGAGGTGAGGTGGTGGGTTTTTTTTTTATTTCCCCGGAAAATTTCAAAATTCTACATATTCCCTTTAAAATGTCAAACCCCGGAAAATATTTAGCTTTCCAAAGCGCTGGCCTTCAAAAACTACTTTTATAGAAAAAAATACATTTTAGATTTAGATCTTCCCGCGAAGGGATCTATGTGTTTCGGGGTTTTTGGGTTTTCTTTTTTCTATATGATGGATTCGGTTCAGAATCAAGAAGTTGAAGAAGAAGAAGAAAATAATAAAACCATATTAAATCAACATCCAGATCACAAGCAGAAAAAAAGAGAAGGTTTTGTTGGTGGAGATGCTAGTGGGAACATACACAACAACATCAAACAGGGCTTCAACCAAAGATCGAGTTGAAGGTTGAAGAATCAGGGCAAAATCCTGATTACATATCTATATAATAAAACAGAAGGGAAAACGATGACTGGGACAAACATCATTTTCTAATATAGGATATTGTCTAGAAGCCCTTCTCAAGATTTAAATATAGTCCTTCTTAGAATAAAAAATAACTAATTTAAGAAAAACGGAAGCAAAAGATATTTCAAGGTTAAAAAAAAAGAAAATAAGATATCTCTTAATAAAATAATAACTAATTTAAGAAAAATCTATATAATAAAACAGAAGGGAAAACGATGACTAGGATACACATTTTTTTAATAAAGGATATTGTCTAGAAGTCTCAAAATTTAAATATAGTCTTTCTTATAACAAAAAATAACTAATTTGAGAAAAAAGAAAACAAAAGATATTTCAAGGGTTAAAAAAAGAAATTAAGATATCTCTCAATAAAATAATAACTAATTTAAGAAAAATAAACAAAAGAAGATGAAGATTCATGGGGCAAACAAGATTTCTTCTAGGGGGAGTTAATATTTCACTTCTAAGGGGACCCACATTTCTGCTACAGGGAGATAGGCTGCACCTACATGATTTATCTTTCGATCAACCATAGCTTGCGATCAAATTGAAAGGGGGATTCTCAAACTCTAGCTATTTAATTTTCTTCTTTCACTTGCTTCACTTGCTTTAATATATAATAACTCTATGGTTAGCTAATTATTTTAAGTCGAGGTTAAGGGATGATGTATTTCGTTAAACGATTATATATATATATATATATATATATATATATATATATGTGTGTGTGTGTGTGTGTGTGTATTCGAATATTTGATAATAAATTGATGCTCTTTTTATTCGATTATTTGTTTCAATCGTATTTTCATGTGTTTTGTCATGCACCTCACATAGTTAATAGATGAAGCGAAGTGATTGATATCGATCGTTGTTTAGATCCACTTTCTTGGGATACGTCATGCATCTTCCATAGTTAGGCGACTAGACGACACTCTCGATGACTCGGTATTAACCGACTAAGACGTTTATTTGACTAAGTATGATGAATGGATATACGTAGTGCTTATAGACATCTATCTTAGGAGTCGAGCTAGATTTAGTGTTGATTCGTTCGATCGCACCATACATAGACGTATGATCGTCATAATAGATTCCCGGGCACTCGACAACTCTCTCACCCAACTCTCTTACTCGACCCTATTCTCAACTCCTCTCTCGCCCTCTTAGTTTGATCATCTAGTTAGTTTTACTTGTTTTCATTCTCTTATTGCTTATTTAATCAAAACCCCCTGTTTACCTAATTACCTTTGTTCCTTCCCGTTTTTGTCTAAGTTAGCTAGTGACACCTAGACCAGTGGACTAAACTCTCCCTATAACCGGACTACCAACCTATCCTTGGATCGACTTCGGTTTTACCGGTTATTTCTTGATACCTCCGCTTGGGTGTGCAACCTCTTCGGGTGCATCATTAATTTTAATAAATTAACTACAAGGTCATTCTCGACATTCACTTGATACCCTATAGTTATGGGAGAAAATTGTGAGAGATGGAGATATTAGTGGGGAAGTAAATAGAAACTACCTCTCATATCTCTCTGATATAATCCTTATTCAATCTTATCTTATTTACTATGTTAATGGTAATGGCCTAATTGAATAGGTTTCAATGGTTCTTCAACCATCTTCTTCACTACTTATGGCAGGCATTTCAAAATAATTATTAATCATTGTAACTTGGTTTTTTATTTGTGCTGGACAGACAAAGAAGAAGGTAGGAGAGGCACTCAAACTGATGGTTGGAGAGAAAAGAAGTTAGTGAACATGTGGAGGTATGCTACTATTTTGGTCATTGTTTAAATGATGCAGATAACTTAATGTTTTGAATGGTGTTCTTCATTAATGTTATTTGAAATGTCTAATGCAGTTATAAGATGCAGATAACCTTTCACTCTTTCCATCTTCCTCTATAAATAGTGAACTAAAGATATTACAAATATTGGTAAGTTAATTCAATTAGTATTTTCGTTGAAAGTTCTTAAAATTTTAGTCTTCTGCTATTGCTCTTCAATGTTAAACATTATTGACGTTTATTTTATTAATTAACTTTATGGTGTGTTTGGATGACGGAATCATGAATCCAAGTAATATTTTTTTGGTTTGTTTGGCAACTAATAAAAATCCTATGATTTATTATTATTTGAGTATTTTTAAACGTTTTTTAGAAAAAAAATATTGAATAAACCTTGTTCTCGAAACTCGTTCTTTCAAATATCGTTTCATTCGAGAAAATATCAGATTTTGGGAAAAAACGGGTTTTGGAGAAAAATATTCTTTTGAAGAAAACATAATTTTCGAGAAAAAAAATGATTTTTCGAAAAAAAATGACTTTCGGGGAAAAATGGTTTTTTAGGAAAAGAAACAATTTTTGAAAAAAAATATTTTGAAGAAAAAATAATTTTCGGGGAAAAATGATTTTCAGAGAAAAAACTATTTTTTCGGAAAAATATGATTTTTGAAAAAAATAATATTTTTAAAATAATTATTTTGTGGAAGAAAATATTTTTTTTTATTTTAAGTTTGAAATTTGGATAAATTAATCCAAAATCCTAGGGGTAGGGTGGGATTTTGGTCCATTATAAATTTTGGAATTAAGATTAGGATTCAAGAGTTCTAGGATTCTTGGTAACCAAACACACCAAGGATTCCTGATTCCTACCAAATCCCACTTTTGATAGGAATCCTACTTAGGAATCCTGCAACCAAACACACCATTAATTTCTTCCTACAGGTAAATACAATTTCAAAGAAAGAAACATCAATTAATTTTAGATTTATGCTCTTTTCCAGTTTACTCTCTTTTTTTCTCAATATTCTTATCTGTATACAATTAAATTTGTTATGTTGTTTTGGTATATCTTTCTCACATAATTTTGTTTTTGAATTTGTCTCTCTCCGTATATATAAAAGAAAGAGAAATGATAGAGAACAAGAAAATCCAGACATACTCTAGACATACATCATATGTGGCTTGCTGTGATTCGTATTTTTGATGATTCTAATTCACTAGAAAACGAATCACGACAAACCACATAGGATGTATGTCTAGAGTATGTTTGGATTTTCTTGTTCTCTATCATTTCTCTACATAAATTCATTTTTTACCTGTTCTTTTAAGATTAGATTAATATCTTAGTTGTGTTTATTTTTGGATGGAGTGATGTATTTAATTAATAAAGATTACATTGTATATTTAAATGATATAGATTACATTGTATGTATTTTGGTTGAAATTCATTACTTTCCTCCCTAAAATCTCAAACATTATATACTTTTTTTAAATTGTCTGTATTTTCCTTGACCTCTCAACGTAACTTAAGTTGTGGTCTCTAATGCAATTTCTATATAACCTCTAACCAGTAGTTTACATAATGGGAAAATGGCTATTTAGGTTTACAAAATTATCATAATAACTAAAAACACCAAGATTTTTTCCTATTAAGTAGAAGTTACCAAAATAATATGGTTAATGGTATATTAAGTTTGAAATAATATGAGAAATTACTAATCAGGTCATTTCTTATTCTCTTAGTTCTTAGAATACCCTCCTACTAAAACTAATTTTCTCTCTAGAAAATCTCAATTTTTTTTAGGGTTTTCTCGTTGTTCTTCTTCTTCTTTGTTGTTGAATCAGGTGATTCTATGGCGAAATTGTTCATATGATCGCAGTTATCTCTCTCCATATCTTTAACAAACAAACAATTCATAGGAATGAAAAATGAATCGATTGTTACTTGTTAGAAACCAAATTCGTTTGAGATTGATATGATGATAATCACTTTCTGATGTTTTAGTGATTTCTTTTCATTTCGTTTGATATCTTACGATTGGATTCGAAAAAGGTACCTTTCTTCCTAGTTGATCGATTTATATCTATATCTAACGTGACAATGATCCAACCATCAGTTTTTTTTTCAGATCTGAAAAATATTCAACTGAAAACATGGCAGACATATATTGGGTACGATCGGAATCAATTTTTCCGGTAGGAATGAATATGAAACCAACTGGTTGCCGAAATAATCTAGCTCAGTTGAACTGTCAAAATGGGTCAAAGCATCACGATTGGGGTTGGTAAGAGTAACCTATTGAGAGAAAGTGATATAACAGCGTTGTCAAAGAGAAAAAAAGTTGGAAGTTGAGCTGCTTCAATGGAGATTTTTGGGTTTTGAGGTTTGAAAAATGTGGGTAGTTACAAGGGTGATGATTATTATGAAGATCAAAAAGATTGTTACCATGAAGCTAGATTTGTACGACTAGTGGAAGTTCTTTGTGGGTTGTTGATGGCCATGGTTCATTTTTGTTTCTCAATTAGTATTTGATTTGGTGTTTTTCTTGTTTGTTAGGAAAGTTTAGAGTTACAATTAAAGTTGATCACGGTGTTGTCTCGAGAACAATCGACCAAAACGTTTCAGAAGCTGAAGGTATTTACAATGCACTTGAGAAACTAGGAATTGATTTGAACGAAGTCCGATCTCAGCTTGAAGTGGCAGAAGTACTCTTTCGCGAAGAGTTTCGTCAGTCTTCTCGTCACCCTGGCAGAGAAGGCAAGGTCCCTCAATTTGGTTAGCATGTAGGCTTTGCATTTCATGTTAAATGATGCCAAAACAGACTTGAAATAAAGCAGGTCCTGTTTGTTTGTTTGTTGAAATCAAACATATGGTATAGGTGATGCGTTGTCAATCTGAATTTATACTTGGATTAGTTTTGAAGTTGTGGTCATATCTATGTAGTAATGTTAGATTTTGTTCGCAATCTATATTTATTCATGCTGTCGTAATGCATATTCATATTACTTGAAGTCCTTAATGAATCGATGTGCCTTCAGAAGATTCGGCTATGAAACTCTTAATGCATCAATAAGATGCATTTTGATGCCGCATAAACTCACTCTTGGCCTTAAAATTGGGTGCAAGTTCCAACTTGACGAACCATTTAAAAGATCATTTATGCACTTTCTGCAGGTAGAATTGTCATTGGGTTGTACGGGCAGGTTATACCGAAAACAGTTGGTATGCATCACCTGTTCTTATCTATCATTTATGTATTGAGACCTCGATCTGCTCCCCCATGTTATGTTTTAACATTTGGAACCCTATAATCTTGCAGCATTACGATTTATCAAAAAATAAAATTGTGTGACATAAGTTAATTATTTTCATTGGTATTATCTTAGCAAATGCAAACAAGTTACAAACTTCTTAAAGATGGAGATCTCTAAACTTGAGTCTGCTGCTTGTAGGTATTGTTTCCATGGCAAACTCTGGACCGGATTCAAATGGATTACAATTTTTTATAACCACAGTCAAGACAAGCTGGTAAACTCAACCCTAAAGTTAAAAACATGTAGTTTTTATGGTGGAGAAGTTTTGCCCGATAAGTATCGACCATAACAGCACGGTATAAGACCAAGTGGTGACTGGCGAGGCATTCCTTTTAGTAAACTGCCTAGATTTCCTAATAAAATAAACCCACTTAAGAAAAACATGTAGTCTCCGTTTGTAACCCATAAATATATTTTGGGTACCAAGTAGTTTGTGTGCAAATTTGTGTTTGGTGCATAAATAGATTCTCCATGGTAGTAACCACCAAAAACCTACCAAAAACAGGACATCGTGAATGAAATTGTTCTTATTTGGTTTACCTTCTTCCAGGGCTTACTCTTCAACAAAAGGCGGTTTAAATACATCATTGATAAGGGAGTATCTTATTGTCCCCTTGAATACTCTTCTTCACCAAAATAGGGATTGCAAACTTGGTGATATGGAATAATTTTTAGCTTGTTATTTTAGCAACCTTCATTGACAAGGCAATTTCTATTACTTATATAGGTGACACTAGAGGCAAAGAAAAAAAGCTCTGGAGGTGAAATCTTGTAACACCCCAAATCCAGATTTCCACGTCGGCCGCCATGAAAACCTAAACTTAAAGCATTCCTTCGCAGAACAGTAAACATATACGATATACTCATCAAGGAGACAAATAGTATCGAACATGAAGCTCAAAAAGTAACAATAAATCATCTAATAAAATTTTACCAAGTTTCTCAAAACTCATAGGATGTCTCTAAATCATCGACACAAATGTCGGACAAGATAAAACATAAATAACACCAAGTGTTTAGGAGATACAACTCCAAATAACTACCTAAAGAAAGGAAGAAAATCACTAAAGAAACTCCTCCAAGGCTAACTATGACTCAAGCAGGTGGCACTTCCCGATTTCCTTGTCCTGAAAAATAAAAGGTTGGGTCAGACCCCAACAAGTAGATTTCGAAACCTCTAAAGCCTCAATAGACAGTTTCAAGAGCTACCAAAACAAATAGACAACCACTTATGATGAGGAGATGTCCAAGTATAGTATCCGAGTTGTGAGCATTTGAAATAAAATGTACCACATATGTAACAAACAACAAAAGCGACATGACGAGTTCGTGTCCACCTTATGTAAGAGTGTGGCCCACAAGGTCATCCATTGTGTTAGAGCCGACCCCATACGCTCCATACCTATATCACATCCGGTAGAGAGGGTCGAACCAACCACAATACTCTTACAACCCTTCACCAACTCCATCACGTCACACATACATAATATCACACCATTTATAATAAACAACCAAAAGCAATATGACAAGTTGGTATCCACGTTGTATGAGAGTGTGGCCCACAAGGTCATCCATTGTGTTAGCGCCGACCCCATACGCTCCATACCAATATCACATCCGGTAGAGAGGGTCGAACCAACCACAAAACTCTCACAACTCTCCACCAACTCCATCACATCACACACATATAATAGCATCACACCACAACATACATAAATCAAAATCATATTCGATAGCATATTACGACATACGAGTTCCATATTTGTAATTTTGCAAGTAATGAATCAATGATGATAATAGCCTAAAATTCTCATATCATGTTGAGTTCTAGGGCATGTTCATGTATCTATATAAAGAGTGTTGTCCAATAGTGAGAGACATATAATTATAGGAGCTATATACTAAAATCATGGCAAATAGAGAGGTTTAGCCCTAAATATCATTGTAATACATGAATCTAGCATGAAAATGTAAATGAAGGTTGTATGGTTCATCAAGTATGTCATTATAGCAAATATCCTCAAAATCTAACACATAGATGAGATTCAAAGTGACCAAGAAATGAGTTTGTACAAATATAGATCTACTACTTCTAGCATATATATTCATGTCAAGAAACCCTAATCTATGTTCAAGTAATACTAAAATCTAGGGTTATAGTGTTATCTAATTTGTCTAGGTTTTCTATAAAAATGGCTATTCAAGCCCTAGAGAGATAGAAATCTACCTTAGACCCCAAGCTAATGAAGCCCCAAGTGAAGAACAACAAAGAAAAGAATCACCAAGCTCTAAACCCCAAGCCTTACTTCTTCTCCTTCCTCCTTAGCCTTTCTCTCTCTAGAACCCTTAAGCTCTCATTCCCTCTCTATACTCATGGCTGCTACATGAGAAGAAAAAAGATAAGTGCAAAGTGGGGCGTAGGGTTTAGGCAAATAAAAGAGGGTCTTATAGACCAATGCTATTCACACCCACTTTTTTAGGTGGGGGCACTACAATATTGTAATAGTCCCACATTTCTCACAAGAGTGTCCAGAGACTGGGCAATATGTGTAAGCTCAAGCTTAGTAAGTACCGAGGCCTTTTGGGTGGGCTTGTGGTGCCTTCGCCAAGAACAAAACCCCGTACCCGTGTGGCTTGGGCCTGGGTGGTTAAAGCGGGGACAATATCGGCAACTGCTAAGGCTTGGGGCGTTACAAAGTGGTATCAGAGCTCTAGGTTCATAAATCCTAGGGATTGTGTCTAGGGCTATTAGACAGTTAGAAGCAGTAGTGGCACTTTGATCTTTCCTTGGTTTTTGTGCGTGACATTAATTTAGTTTATCTCCTTATTCTTCTCTTCATTAGATTCATGGACGGAGATGGAGTTATTGGTAGGGGACGTCGTAGTGCTCGCATCCGAGGTCGAGGTACAGGTCGAGGTATAGGCCGAGGTGTAGGCAGGGGGACAGGCCGAGGTGAAGGCAAGGCGATAGGTCGAGGAGTCCTTGCCGAGAAAAGAGGATCAACAGGAACTATGGGTACAACGGCGCAGGCTGAGAGCAGTGCAACTCCAGTTCAAAATCCGAATGGAGGGGCAACGGTGACCATTGACGCAACTGCATTGCAAGATTTGATCAACATTGCAGCGGAGGCTAAAATGCGGGAGCGAGATCGGGTTCAGGTTCCAACACGAGAAACAGGAGGTCCTGTGGTACCTATGGTGAATCAGAGACCACCGACTGAGATGACTTGGGTGCAGCATTATCACCATTTCAAGAAGATGGGGCCACCTGTATTTGATGGAACCGCGGGACCTTTAGGAGCACATGCATGGTGCCAGAAGATGGATAAGATTTTGCAGAATCTCGAGTGCTCAGATGTGTATAAGCAGAGAATGGCAGTGTTTCAGTTGGAAGGAAATGCCGCTTCTTGGTGGGATACAGAGGCTCGGTTAGTAGATCCTATGGCTATGACATGGACACAGTTTAAGGATGTATTCAAGGCAAATTACTTTCCATATTCAACACAACAGAAAGTATCAAGAGAATTTCAAAATTTGAAGCAGGGAGAGAATCAGACAGTCTTAGAGTATGAGCAGGAGTTTCATCGACTGTCATTGTTTGCAACTCACTTGATCCCTACTGAACAGTATAAGATTGAGAGGTTCGTGAATGGGTTGCTCCCTAACATTGCGAGACAAATCATTGGGCAACCTAGTTTTGACACTTATCAGAAAGTGGTGACATGTGCTAAGGCACAAGATGACTACATTCAAGAGATGAGGAAGCAGAGGAGTGTCAAGGGAGAGATGGGACATAACCAGAAATGGAGTGGTAATAACAACAAGAACGGTGGTAAGAATTGAAGTGACCGCTATCATGGACAACGTGATGGCAAGAGGCCTCGTACAGATCGGGATGATAGAGCAGTGGTAGCAACTGGTGGACAACCAGAACCACTGAATGGCAACTGGGGAAGACAGAGAGCTTTCCAGGGAATTTGTTACACTTGTCATGGGCAGGGTCATAGAGCAATTGATTGTCCTAGGAAGAATGAGACTCGAATTGGTAATCAAGGGCGACAACATGATCATAATCAACAAGGGAGGTTGCAGGGACGGGGTCAGCAGCTGCAGCTGAATGCCGTAGTTCCTAGGGATGTTGGAGCACCTGCTGAGGTGGTTGAAGGTACATTTCTTATTCATAGTAATCTGGGAAGAGTATTATTTGATCCTGGTGCCATGGGTACATTTATTTCTACTTCTTTTGTACGCACTTTGCCTATTGTGTTAGATCGATGTGTGAGCCCTTTTATTGTGTCGTCACCATGGGGTGGGTCTATAGTGATAGACCACATTTGTCGGGGGTGCATTATTAAGTTAGGTGAACGAGAGTTTGCTTCAGACCTCTTTGTACTTCTGTTAGTTTACTATGATGTCATCCTAGGCATGGATTGGCTTGCTTCATATCATGCACTTGTGGACTGTTTTGCCAAGACGGTCACATTTTCTCTTCCGAGTGAAGAGGTGTTGGTTGTGTCTGGACTTACGAGACAGATGAGGGAGATGCACTTGGGTAACGTGGAACTGATAGAGCATCCGGTGATGGGTAAGACGCTAGAGATGATTGATGTGGTATGTGAGTACCATGGGGTGTTCAGCGATATACCAGGGTTGCCACCACGCAGAGAGGTTGACTTCTGCATAGAGTTGGAACCGGGTACTGCACCGATAGCTAAAACTCATTACCGAATGGCTCTAGTTGAACTACGTGAGCTCAAGGACCAGATTCAACAGTTACTTGACTTGGGTTTCATACGCCAGAGTAGCTCCCCGTGGGGTGCGCCTGTTCTTTTTGTTAAAAAGAAAGACGGGTCGATGAGGTTGTGTATTGATTATAGGGAGTTGAATAAGGTTACTGTGAGGAATAAGTACCCTTTACCGAGGATCGATGACTTATTCGATCAACTGAGAGGATCCAAGTGGTTTTCGAAGATTGACTTGAGATCAGGGTATCATCAGTTACGGGTTAGAGAAGAAGACATTCCTAAGACTGCATTTGTGACACAATATGGTTCTTATGAGTTTTTGGTTATGCCTTTTGGTTTGACTAATGCTCCAGCAGTTTTCATGGATTTGATGAATCGGGTATTTCGAGATTTCTTAGATAAGTTTGTCATCGTATTTATTGATGATATCCTTATCTACTCTAGAACTAAGGAAGATCATGAGGATCACTTGCGACAAGTACTAGAGAGACTGATGGAACATCAGTTGTATGCTAAGTTCGAGAAGTGTGAATTTTGGCAAGAAGAAGTAAAATTCTTGGGTCATGTTATTTCTAGCATCGGAGTATCAGTCGACCCTTCTAAGGTCGAGGCAGTGCTTAATTGGAAGCAACCCACATCTGCGACGGAAGTTCGTAGTTTTCTGGGATTGGCTGGATATTACAGGCGGTTTATCAAGGGGTTCTCGAGTATTGCAGGTCCTTTGACAAACCTAACTAGGAAGGAAGTTCCGTTTCGATGGTCTACAGAGTGTGACTTGGCATTTCAAGAACTAAAGACGAGATTGACTACTGCACCAGTTTTGACCATTCCTGAGGGTGGTGTTCGGTTAGTGATTTACACTGATGCTTCAATTCAGGGTTTGGGTTGTGTTCTTATGCAGAGTGATAAGGTGGTTGCCTATGCTTCGAGGCAGTTGAGACCGCATGAGCGGAATTATCCAACTCATGACTTAGAGTTGGCAGCTATAGTGTTTGCTTTGAAGATTTGGAGACATTATTTGTACTGAGAAAAGTTTGATCTCTTTACCGACCATAAGAGCCTCAAGTATCTATTCTCGCAAAAGGAGTTGAACATGCGCCAACGCCGATGGTTAGAGTTGATGAAAGACTATGACTTCTCGCTACAATATCACCCGGGTAAGGCTAATGTAGTAGCTGATGCATTAAGTCGACAGCCGAGGGGTATCATAGCCGCATTGATGATGGATCAGTGGAAGATGTTGGAGGATGTGGCGACATATGACATTGATATGGTTGGGTCAGGAGTTGACTCGTTATTTCTGGGTAGTATGGTTGTTAGACCATCCTTACTGAACCGTATTGTGGATGCACAAGTTAACGATGAGTGGTGCCAGAAACAGGTTTTGTTAATGCAAGAAACTGAAACTGAGTTCAGTACAGGACAGGACGGAGGATTGAGATTCCAAGGGAGGTTAATTGTACCGGCAGATCCAATCTTGAGACGGGATATATTAGACGAGGCACATCGGAGTAAGTACACTGTTCATCCTGGTGGTAACAAGATGTACAAAGACTTGAAGAGGCAATATTGGTGGTCCGGAATGAAGAAAGATGTTGCTGAACATGTAAGGAAGTGTGAGGTGTGTCAGATGGTGAAAGCAGAAAATCGACATCCGTTGGGACTTCTAGAACCGCTGCCTATTCCAGAGTGGAAATGGGAGAACATATCGATGGACTTCATCACAGGTTTACCGCGTTCGAGTCGAGGCTTTGATGCCATTTGGGTGATAGTTGATAGGCTGACTAAGTCGGCTCACTTCTTACCAGTGAAGACGACAGATGGTGGAGATCGACTGACACAATTTTACATTAAGGAGATTGTCAGGCTGCACGGAGTTCCAGTGTCTATTGTGTCAGATAGAGATTCATCCTTTACTTCTCGGTTCTGGAAGAGCTTTCAAGCTTCTATGGGAACATCATTACACTTTAGTACAGCCTTTCACCCTCAGACCGATGGGCAGACAGAGAGAGTTAACAAAGTACTCGAGGATATGTTACGGTGCTCGATACTAGATCTTGGTGGTAGTTGGCAAGATCACTTGCCCTTGGTAGAGTTCGCGTATAATAATAGTTACCAATCTAGCATTGGTATGGCTCCTTTCGAGGCATTATATGGGAGGCCTTGTCGATCACCATTATGTTGGACAGAGGCAGGAGATGCTAAACTAGAAGGACCAGAGGTGATTCGGGATACTTCTGAAAAGATTGCACTAATTCGGAGTAGGCTCAAAGCAGCTCAAAGTCGTCAGAAGAGTTATGCTGACAAACGGCGTAGGGATTTGGAGTTTATCGTTGGAGAAGAGGTGCTATTGAAGGTGTCACCTATGAAGGGTGTTTTGCGATTTGGTAAGAAGGGAAAATTGGCTCCCAGATACATTGGACCTTTCAGAATAGTGGAGAAGGTAGGCAAAGTAGCTTATCGTCTTGACTTGCCTGCAAGCTTGGCAGGAGTGCACAACGTATTCCATATATCGATGCTTCGGAAGCATGTGAGAGATGAAGAGCAACATTCAGTTATTGACTACGATGACTTAGAACTCCAACCAGATACAACATACGAGGAGGGACCCGCTCACATCGTTGACCGCAGAAAGCATGTGCTTCGCCGAAAGACTATTCCCATGGTCAAAGTTCAGTGGAATCATCACAATGATAAAGAAGTTACTTGGGAGCGCGAGGATGATATGCAACTTCGTTATCCTCATCTCTTCCTCTCACCAGGTACGTTCAATTTCGAGGACGAAATTTCTTTTAGGAGGGGAGATTGTAGTGCCCCCACCTAAAAAAGTGGGTGTGAATAGCATTGGTCTATAAGACCCTCTTTTATTTGCCTAAACCCTACGCCCCACTTTGCACTTATCTTTTTTCTTCTCATGTAGCAGCCATGAGTATAGAGAGGGAATGAGAGCTTAAGGGTTCTAGAGAGAGAAAGGCTAAGGAGGAAGGAGAAGAAGTAAGGCTTGGGGTTTAGAGCTTGGTGATTCTTTTCTTTGTTGTTCTTCACTTGGGGCTTCATTAGCTTGGGGTCTAAGGTAGATTTCTATCTCTCTAGGGCTTGAATAGCCATTTTTATAGAAAACCTAGACAAATTAGATAACACTATAACCCTAGATTTTAGTATTACTTGAACATAGATTAGGGTTTCTTGACATGAATATATATGCTAGAAGTAGTAGATCTATATTTGTACAAACTCATTTCTTGGTCACTTTGAATCTCATCTATGTGTTAGATTTTGAAGATATTTGCTATAATGACATACTTGATGAACCATACAACCTTCATTTACATTTTCATGCTAGATTCATGTATTACAATGATATTTAGGGCTAAACCTCTCTATTTGCCATGATTTTAGTATATAGCTCCTATAATAATATGTCTCTCACTATTGGACAACACTCTTTATATAGATACATGAACATGCCCTAGAACTCAACATGATATGAGAATTTTAGGCTATTATCATCATTGATTCATTACTTGCAAAATTACAAATATGGAACTCGTATGTCGTAATATGCTATCGAATATGATTTTGATTTATGTATGTTGTGGTGTGATGCTATTATATGTGTGTGATGTGATGGAGTTGGTGGAGAGTTGTGAGAGTTTTGTGGTTGGTTCGACCCTCTCTACCGGATGTGATATTGGTATGGAGCGTATGGGGTCGGCGCTAACACAATGGATGACCTTGTGGGCCACACTCTCATACAACGTGGATACCAACTTGTCATATTGCTTTTGGTTGTTTATTATAAATGGTGTGATATTATGTATGTGTGACGTGATGGAGTTGGTGAAGGGTTGTAAGAGTATTGTGGTTGGTTCGACCCTCTCTACCGGATGTGATATAGGTATGGAGCGTATGGGGTCGGCGCTAACACAATGGATGACCTTGTGGGCCACACTCTTACATAAGGTGGACACGAACTCGTCATGTCGCTTTTGTTGTTTGTTACATATGTGGTACATTTTATTTCAAATGCTCACAACTCGGATACTATACTTGGACATCTCCTCATCATAAGTGGTTGTCTATTTGTTTTGGTAGCTCTTGAAACTGTCTATTGAGGCTTTAGAGGTTTCGAAATCTACTTGTTGGGGTCTGACCCAACCTTTTATTTTTCAGGACAAGGAAATCGGGAAGTGCCACCTGCTTGAGTCATAGTTAGCCTTGGAGGAGTTTCTTTAGTGATTTTCTTCCTTTCTTTAGGTAGTTATTTGGAGTTGTATCTCCTAAACACTTGGTGTTATTTATGTTTTATCTTGTCCGACATTTGTGTCGATGATTTAGAGACATCCTATGAGTTTTGAGAAACTTGGTAAAATTTTATTAGATGATTTATTGTTACTTTTTGAGCTTCATGTTCGATACTATTTGTCTCCTTGATGAGTATATCGTATATGTTTACTGTTCTGCGAAGGAATGCTTTAAGTTTAGGTTTTCATGGCGGCCGACGTGGAAATCTGGATTTGGGGTGTTACAAAGTGGTATCAGAGCCGAGGACGACTCTTCGCTGAGGGTGGGGGATTGTAATAGTCCCACATTTCTCACAAGAGTGTCCAGAGACTGGGCAATATGTGTAAGCTCAAGCTTAGTAAGTACCGAGGCCTTTTGGGTGGGCTTGTGGTGCCTTCGCCAAGAACAAAACCCCGTACCCGTGTGGCTTGGGCCTGGGTGGTTAAAGCGGGGACAATATCGGCAACTGCTAAGGCTTGGGGCGTTACAAATCTAGAGGTGAAGAGGCTTTCGAGATAAGTGATTTTCTTACCGCAGTAGACACATACACACATGTGTATGTATGTAGCTTTGCTACTATTCTGAAATGTACAAGTGAGATCAAATAACTAGTATGGTTACTATGCAATAGGATTGCTATTGGGTGTTGACATTTCACAGAACTTTGAATCAAAATTTATTTGAATGACAAATTAGAAAATCGGAAAAAAGACACAAATTTCTTCATAAAATTCAATTGCACCAGTTTGATTGTTACCTATTAAAAGTCTAATAATACCAGTTTGGAGTTGACAAATTACTAAATGGAGGAAAATTGCCACTTATAATTGGATTGGTGGTTGCAGGAGGTGGTGTACTACTGATCTGCATTGATGATGGGTCAAATATGTCGAATTGTGGAAAAGGAACGTTGGCAGGATCATGCTTATTCACCGGAGAAGGAGAATGAGGAGGTGTTGATGGCATAGACTGTGGCGGTATACTACTAATGCCGATGGATAATGAACCAAACGGAACTAAATGGGTCAAATGTAACTACTATTTTGTGTTGAGATATACTCCCTCAGTCCCAAAAAGAATGACCTATTTTGAAAACCCAACTTTTTAAGGGAACATCATTAATTGGAGTTTGACTTTAAAAAATAACATGGTTTTTCCAATTGTAACCTCATTAACTTTTGTAATTTACAATGAAAAAGTTGAATTTACTTTTAAATAAAATTGTTATTAAATTTATAGTAATGGGTATTGTTGGAAAGAGCGAAGTTCTTTTCTTTATTTTTAAAAACAAGACACTAAAATGGGACAACCGAAAATAGAAATTAGGTCATTCAATATGGGACGGAGGGAGTAAGTATTTTCAATGATGATGTGCTGAATGGGCCAAATGTGATGATGTATCCCTTTTTAGATGGATATGAAGTTTCTTATTCTTCTAACTCATAATGTTTTGTGCTTCATGAATTTTATACGATGAATGATGAAATCAATTCCAAACTCAAGATTTCATAGATACATACTCTTAGTTTACATTCTCGATTTGCAAATCGAGTTTGCAAGATATGCAACTCAAGATTATATTCTGCAAAGCTTCCAAATTATGTCTGTCAATTTTGCAAACACAGTTTGCAGTTTACATTATGTAAACACTTGTTTGCAGATCAGATTGTTGCAGACACGTTTGTAGAACAAATTGTTCCAGACACGTTTGCATAACAGATTGTTGCAGACACGTTTGCGTAACAGATTTTTGCAGACACGTTTGCGTAACAGATTGTTGCAGACACGTTTGCGTAACAGATTGTTGCAAACACGTTTGCATAACAGATTGTTACAAAACACGTTTGCAGAAAAACGTAAAGGAAAAAAAACGTCATTTTTTTCTGGGTTTTTTTTTTTGAAAAAAAAGTATTGAAAGTGGATCTTGTTAGAAAGCTAATGAAAAATCATTTCTAAATATATAATTTTTATAGAAATCCGACATCTCAAACAAAAGTTATATCAATTTAAAATTTAAAGAAAAATAAAAGAATTTAGTTACACAAAATGACAAAAAGGGGTATTTTAGTATTTGCACACTTTTTGACCTAAATAATAATTTTAAAATGTTTTGTACTTTTCTACTCATTTTCAATATTATTTTGACCTTTATAGAAATTACGAAAATGACTTTTGGGGTCAAAAAATTATCATAATGGCTAAAAAAGCCAACATCTTTTTCTATTAAGTGAAAGTTACCTAAATATTATGTTCAATGATTAGTAAAGTTTAAAATATTATTGATAATTATTATTGAGGTCATTTTCTTTTTCTTCCATTCCCAAAGTACCCTTTTTAACTAAAACTTAATCTCTCTAAAAAGAAAAGATATTAAATTTTGGGTTTTTTCTGTCTTATACTTCTCGATTCTTCTTCTTCTTCGGATCCAATCTTCTCTGAATCCTATCTTCTTCTTATTCCTTCAGTCGTTCAAGTGGGATCATTAGAATCTAGAGTGTTGGTAAGAGTCGATCCAGTTAGCTGTAACGAAAATTAGGGCGCAGAAGTTTTTCAAGCTGAGAAATGAAAAAACTGCTTCATTCGTCATCTTCAGAAGTTCTTCATTAACAGGAGATCTTCGTATTAATTTAGCCCTGAAATTCAGAAACTAGGTTAAAATTAGGGAAAATGAAAATGGCGGAAGTTTCAACATCATCTCAAGATCAACAACAATAGAATGCCAGTACTGCATTCTTCTTCATCTTCAGGAGATCTTCCATGTCCAAAATGTCCTCTTCCAAAACATTCTGTTTCATCCTCCACAAAACTTCACCCGAAGTTTCAGTTTCATGATCAGATGATTAAAACTTTGTTTCACCAAAACTCTCATATTGGAAGTGGTTTGATTGATTTGTATTCTAAATAAGGGTCTGGTGTTTAGATGCCAGGAAAGTGTTTGAAGAAATTTCGAAACCAGATTTGGTTCTCTGGAACTCTACGATATCAGATTACTGTCAAAATGGGGAATTCTCTGATAGAACTTGAAGATATTTGACTGACTAAAGAAACTCAATAGGGTTATAGTAGAATTTCAATTTTTCTTTCACTATGCTGATAATAGCTTCTTCATCTGATTCTCTTTCTGTACTTTAAGAGATTACTCTACTATTACTTAAATTCTGAACTAACTGATTATTATTTTTCTCTTTTAGTTGCTTGTGGTTGGCCAGTCAGAAGGTGTTATGGAGATATAAGCTTACTAACCTTGAACAAGAACTATGAAGGCAGAATGGTATCTTTCACAATCTTATTACAATAAAAAGATGTCAAACTTTACTTACTTTTGTCTTTCTTGTTGAGTTTCTTTCCTTATCCAGAAACATTTAGTTGATACTTAATTAATGTTTCATTCAATTCGAAAAAAAAAATCGCACGTTATGCACAACATAAGTTTGGAAATGAATCTTTAGTTCTGTTGCAACGAATGCTGGATACATATAATGAGCCTACAAGCATCACCTTCATATATGTTCTCTCTGCTTGTGCACACACTGGAAAGGTAGAAAAAAGTCGGGAGTACTTCAATATATGAGCAAGAAGTTTGAGATTAAATCACTGGCAGAACATTATTCATGTACGATTGACCTACTTGGACGAACTAGGAAGTTGGAAAAGGCCGAGAGACTGATTGACTCAATGTCAATTGACCCACGTATAATTGATGTTCGACTCCTAAAGTAGATGTTTCTAAGTACTACGTATATCCGGAAATCATACTTAGTCAAATAAACGCCTAATTCGGTTAATCCCGAGTCATCGAAATTGTCGTCTAGTCGCCTAACTATGTGAAGTGCATGACAAGACACATGAAATTATGACTATACTACGATCGATATCGAATACTTCGTTTCGTCTATTAACTATGCGAAGTGCTTGACAAGACACATGAAAATACGATTGAAACGATAATCGAAATAAATGAACATCAATTTGTAATCAAAACATCAAATCATATTAAACATAATCACGAATTCATCACATTTCATCTCATATAATCGACACACTAAAGTTAGCTAAATATGGTGATTGAATAAGAAATGGAAAGAAAATGATGAGAGAATCCCCCTTTTTCGATGTGGTTCGAGGCTAAGATCGTCGGAAAATATGAGTTTTTAGTTGCAGCCGATCTCTCCTTAACAATTTTCTGGGTTCCCCATAGCGACCACCATCATCTTCTCCATTTAGAACACAACCTCCATTAAAGCTAACCCTAGCTTTCTCTCTTTAGAAATTTCAACCCAAACCAAAATCAAACAACATGGGAAGCTAGACAAAGTGATGAGGGTAAAAGCCCTATGGTTTCCGGCCAAGATTATGGCCGGAAACCATTGAAAAATCCGGCCAAAGAAGCTTCAAGATCCGGCCAAAATCATGGAGTTCCCGGCCAAAATAGCTAGATCCGGGCCAAAGGGAGCTTGCTCCGAGGCGCTGCTGCTGTCCCGTGCCGAGAAGCTCGTTGTGGCCGCGTCCCGTGAAGTGTACGTGCATCCCCGAGCTCCGGTAGCTGCTGTCCCCAGCATCTTCCCGTGCTGCTGCTGCTATGCCGGCTGGTACTCATGGAAGCTGCTGCGGGTGCGTCCTGCTGTTGCTACCGAGCAGCACCCGAGCTGCTGCTGCTACCGGCCGAGCTTGCAGCAGCTTCTCCCGAGCCGGCCAAAGCTTTGGCCGGCTTAGTGATGGCCGGCCAAGCTAGGTCGGCTCCCCTCCTTCTCCTTCCTCTCTTTCTTCTCTCTAGCTCAAACTCTCTTTGCAAGAAACTCTCAAGAACACCAAACCCTAAAAGCTTAGAGCTCAAGAACACCCTTTCTCTCTCTCTCCTTTCTTTCCCAAGCTAGAAGATGATCAATAGTAACTCTAACTTGTGTTTACTACTCAAACCTTAAGGTCCCTTGACTTAGTCAACTTCTTCAGACTATGTTGACTTGGATCCATAAAGAGAGGGTGCCCATATAATTCTTCCTTGTCATTCTTCCTTGGGCTCTTGGAGAGAGTGCCTCCATCCTTTTCTCTACATCTTCAAATTCTCACAAAGGACTAGAATACCCTCGGACTTCTTTCTTTCATATCTTCCCCGTCCGAACTCCGAATTGAATACCGTTTTCACCGTCGGACTCGTCATTGACTATACTTGTCATTTGATTTGCTTGAGGTCTTTTTCTCTCATTTTCGGCACATGAAATGATAGTGACAATTCGTTCCCTTTATTCCGATTTTCATGTCTAACTTCAAAATAGGTACCTAACATGAAAAACAAATAAAGTACTATTGATAACACTCGAAAAGGAATAATTAGTCTAAGTTAGGCTCTCCAAATGTGACATTTTAGTGTCACATCATGTAGTTAGATAGGGGTAAACAAGATAATACATATATTTGGTGCAGAGGATGGCTCACATCCAAGGATAAGAGACATTCATGGATTCTTGCAAGAGATGAGAGAAAATGAAAGCATCGAGATATGTACCTGAATTTGCAAACGGAGTTTGCTATTTATGTTTTACAAAATCAGTATCCAATTTACATTTTGCAAAATCAATTTGAAATTTACATTTTGCAACTCTTGTATGAAATTTACATTTTGCAACCCTTAGATTATGATGATTTTTTATCTTCATCCCGGTATTGTATTTGTACATTGAGAAAATATGCAAGTGTTATGTGGTTTTTTTTAATTAATTGTGTTTATATGATGAATGATGAAATCAATTCCAAACTCAGAATGACCCAAATAGTTGGAATCCGATCAAAACCAAACACATGTTTGCAGTTTACATTATGCAAACACATGTTTGCAGTTTACACTATGCAAACACGTTTGCATAACAGATTGTAGCAAACACGTTTGCAGAATATGCAAACACATGTTTGCAGTTACATTATGCAAACACGTTTGCAGTACAGATTGTTGCAAACACGTTTGCATAACAGATTGTTGCAAACACGTTTGCAGAAAAACTTAAAGTCTGTTTTTTTTTTTGAAAAAAAGTATTGAAAGTGGATCTTGTTAGAAAGCTAATGAAAAATCATTTCTAAATATATAATTTTATAAAAATCCGATATCTCAAACAAAAGTTATATAGATTTAAAATTTAAAGAAAAATAAAAGAATTTAGATACACAAAATGACAAAAAGGGGTATTTTAGTATTTGCACACTTTTTTACCTAAATAATAATTTTCAAATGTTTTGTGCTTTTCTTCTCATTTTCAATACTATTTTGACATTTCTAGAAATTACCCCTTACATAATTAGTAGTTCACATTACATAATAATTTGTGCGTAAACATCTGCGTATATGCACGAATGCGATATACACATACCAATCATAGGTAGTCAATCTCGATAAGTACGTTCTCATGCCTCTTATTGTAGACACGACGGCATTAGCCAAAAGGGATTTACCGCCCCCTACGGACGCAGTGAACACCTAGTCTTCATTTGATAGCCGAACTAAAATTCTCCCTCCTTTAGCAAGAAGGCTTCTGGGCGTCCTAGAAATGTTCGGTTGGAGAGTTTTGGAAACATCCCAAGGAAGTTGAGAATGTGCCGAAGATGCAATCATCCGTCCTACCATAACAGTGCAACATGTCATGTTCAACTATAGTGAGAACTTCAAATGTTGCTTAGGTTTGTGTTTGCAGACTACTTAACATTTTGTGTGTCTTACATGTACTTCAACTGTTTGGAAGTTCTTTTTTTTCGGGTTAATTTGACATGAACCCCCATTTATTTAGTGATATTAGGACTTCACCCCCAAAATTAAAAGTGTTCTGGCGTTAACCCCCAATTGACCTTTTTCCTTCATTTTCTCGTTAATTGGTTGGCGTGTGAATCGCATGCGTGAATCGTGACGAAAATACCCCCATCTAATCTAACCCTTCCTCCTTCCTCTCTTTCTCTCTCTACCTATCATTTTTCTCTAGTAGTTTCATCAAATATATATATATATATATATATATATGAGAGAAATGTACAAACAAGATTAGTATCTTTATAATAAAAAACGAAGTAATTTTGAATTGAAATTGAAAGCCTAAGATGGTTTATCCCAATTGTTTCCATCTTCATGAGTGCTAATTGCTAGAATTCAAAGTTCCAAATTCATCAAACCGATCACATTGCTTAGAAGTCTCAACAAATCAAACCCACGACAGGAATCAGATTAGTTTTTTCTACATTCACATTGACGCCAGTAAAGTATCTCAGATCATTAAAAACAACTTCAATTTTTTTATATATTGAACCAAAGTATAAAAATAGTTGCAAGATTTGCTACTGCAATGAAGAACACCAACGATTTGCTGCAAATCCCTCTCCCTCTCTTTCTAAATCATATGATTCGATGTGTTTGATTCAATTTTTAAGTTTCAAGCAAGATGAAGTGAAAAAGCATGCAATAGTTCTATTACTAGGGCAAAATTATATAACCTTTATATTGATCGCAATAAATGCTAATGTCACTGGATTCATCTAGGCATAATCTCGTTATACCTCATACATGCTCAGAAAAACAATCCTTTCCACTAGAAAACCTAGTGAAGTTGGATCATACACATTACCGCAAACAAATGAAACTTGATCACCAAGAGGTAACTCCATGAGTTGTCATCCAATAATTGCAGCCATTAACAAAGATCTTATTTGAAGTTGGGAGAAGGAATAAGGAATTTGGAATCATGACAGGGGCGTACGGGGTTGGAATTGAATAAAAAAATTCATACCGGGAAATGAATGGGGGCGGTAATTATAAGGCCCAAAACCTAGGACCCGAGAGAGGATCTGGCCCAGTGTAAAATTTTAATTAGAAAAAGACCCACTTTGTAAAAGTACCTAAATACCCTCCCTAATATAAACTAAAGACGTTCGTGTCCTGGCTGTGTTTTCCCTCCAAAAATTTGAGCCGTCCCATCACTCAATTCCAACGCAGGGTCTTAACTCTATAGCCGAAAGCAGAATACGAATCACCTCCATCTGCTCATTTTCTCTCTCTAAATATTTCGAAAATCTCTCTAAAAACAGTCTTGAGCTACAACTCCATCAATTCTTCTCATTCTTCTCATCTTCTTAGTCTTGTTCTTAGGGTTCCGGTTTGAAAGGGTTTTTTCTTGGTGTCATTTCCGGTGAGAAGCAACTCCAAGATCTTTGAAAGGGTTGTGTCGTTTCCGGTGAGAAGCAACTCCATTAACCTCTTTTCAGGTGAGAGGCAACGATTCGAAGGTATAAAAGAGTTGTTTATGTTGATCCTAAAAATTTTTTTGTTCGAACTCAAAACCCCCAAATGTTTCGTTTCCTGTAAGTAAACGTATCTAGGGTTTTGTTTTTTTTTTTATGTGTTTGATTTTTAGGGTATTGCTTTTTTTTTTTGTCTGAAAATCTTCATCATGTTTCTAAAGATCTTCATCATGTTTCTAAAGATCTTTATCATGTTTTGATGTGTTTAAAAAATATAGATTTTGCTCTTCAGAAATACTTTGTGTGTTGAAACATTTTGTTCATTTTGGATGGTTTTATCTTCAGATCTACATATAAAATTTTTTCGATTGTAAACAAATTTCATATTTGTTTAGATATATTGTTTTGTGCATACTGCTTTCTTAATTTTTTTAACATCTGGTTTTATGCAGAAACTTAACCAAGAAGATGGAGAAAACTAAAACCCCAATGAACAGTCCAAATAAGCCTACCTCTTCCAAAGGCAAGGACGATAATGCTCTCAGACATAGTCCAAGGAAGAAACCTGCAAGTGGACCAAAGGAGATGCCTCCAAAGAAGCAAAAACATCAAAAGCTAGCCCTTGTTCAACATGAGCAGCAATATACTAAACAGGTGAAACATCAAAAGCTACCTCTTTGTCTATAGAACATTCTTATTGTCTTAAACATATATAAATATGTTTGTGTTTGAAAGATATGTGTTTTTCACATACAAAATTGGATGTTTGCATATAGTAACATTCTTACTGTTTGTGGATGAAACATACTGAACAATACTATTGTCTAAAACATATCTAAATATGTTTGTGGGTGAAAAATATGTGTTCTTTCACATACAAAATTGGATGGTTGCATATAGTAACATTCTTACTGTTTGTGGTTGAAACATACAGAACAATACTATTGTCTAAAACATATCTAAATATGTTTGTGGGAGAAAAATATGTGTCATTGACCTTCAGAATTTTATGTTTGCATATAGTAGAATGTCCATATCTTGTCTGTTATTGTTTGTTTGATGCTTCTAATTGTACTGATATTTGATTAATTGTCTGATGCAAGGAGACATCTGCTGGTGGTAGAGGCAGAAAAGAAAAAGCTGTGGTGGAAGACACCATAAGTTTTATGCGTCGAAACTTATAAACACAACATTAGCGCCCGATAGGGAGCCTTTTTTAGGTGTGATGCACAACTACAGAACAACCAATATAAGAAAGAAGGAAAATATTAAATACGATAAATTACATCTGGATCAGTGTAGCCGTCCTTATATCTTGACATCAACCTTTGTCCCATTCCATTTAGCTATTTGATATGAATTCTGCAACAAAATAGACGCCTTCAATCCATCTTCAAAAGTAGCTAAGGTTTTTTTTTTTGGATGAGAGAGAACATTACATTAACGAAACCAGAGTACAAAGTACAAAAAAACGAAACTACTTCAAAAGTAGCTAAGGTTGATGCTTGAATTATAATTATTACGTGTATTTAATTATGATAAAAACAACAAATAAAGTAATACACTAAATGATTTTATGTATTGAAAGAAATGAGATCATGCCTTTGAAATACCATTACCCTTCCGTGGCTGAAGCTCAGATGAATTAAGCTTGTAGTCAGGAACTTCTCGAGGGTTTGATACATCATTGGTGTTTTCCTGAACTTCTACAAGGTATAATGAGAAACATTTAAAAACAAAGCTAAGTAGAATTTGTCTTCCATTTCAGGAGAGCAGAAAAAATATATAAAAGAAGTTTGAAGCATGACCAGAACTTTGGCTCCTCGAGCCCTCAATATATTGTAAATTTCTGAGTTTCCATAGAACTTGGCATCAGCTGCAGCCTATCAGGAGGAGAAACTCCTTTAGAAATACTGTAATGATAAAAATATCATGTTGAAAATATTTAGCGTAATTGATATTTTCTAATATTCACACAATATTTGTAGTTCAGGTGCATGGACGTCCCAGCAGTAGATGAAAAAAAACAAAAGATGGGGCTTTACTCAAATAAACAAAAGCAAAAAAAAAAAGGAAAATAGCAAGAGCTACTTCTTCATCACTTCTAACAACTCCTTGTGCAAATAGGCAAATTTGATGATTCAAAAGTTAATTAGAGCTAGATGCTTTAGCAATTGAAATATTATTTAGGTGCTAAGAAGGCACAAAACGTACATCAAAAAGCATAAAAAAAAAAAGTTTACATTACAGGAACTATGTCTAGTCGGCATTCCCCAAAGAAAAAACAATGATTTGACCGACATGATGACCCTTTTGATTAAGCCATCTGCTTTAAGACATAATCGATTATTCCTTTCTATCCATAAACACCACCATATCGCCAAAAGGAGTAGTTTGAGTCAAATAACCTTTGGAACACATCAAATTTACCCTTTGGACCTCAAGGAATATCAAATCTATAAGATTCATGAGTATAAAAGCCTCTTCAATCCTTGTCGACCAAAGAAAGATTTGGAACAAATCAATTTTTACCCAGCTTCGACAACCCAAATTGAGCCACATATATGTCAGAGACAGAACACGCATTCTTCCCGTATCTCCAAATACAGATCAATGAGACAAACTATCAAACAACTCTAAGACTTGTAATAAAATCAAGTTTTAGAATACAAAATCAAAAATGAGATGAATGACTAATGTCCAAGCTTGTAATCCACTTTTAACAACAAAATTTTGGTCTAGCATAATTTTCACAATTAGTTTTATCTTTTACGAGCCCATTGGCTCTAACTCTCCTTCAAAATCGACTAAGAAGAAAAGGGTTGTTTGCAAATTCTAATGCCAGACAATGTGGGATAATGCGGATACCTCCCCTCAAAACCAGGGCTAGAGTCACTCGACACTCCCTCTCCACACAAGGCTAAGGTTACTAAGTCTCGACCCATTCCTCAGACATGAACTGTGTGGTACCATGTTAGAACCAATTGGACCTAACCCTCCTTGAAAATCAGTATGCAAAGAAAGGATTACTATGTCTTAACAACCGGTTTGCACAGAAAGGATTATCTATTTTGCAAATTCTAATGTCGGCACTGTGGGATAAATGTTAATTAATCATGAACATTATGATGCATAGAATATGAAAGAGTAAGAAAGAGATCTAGAGAGTCGGAGAGAGAAAGTACCGTACTGATGAGACATGAAAATGTCCCATCTGAATCTCTTAACTCGGGTTAGTTAGTCCATTTCGAGCAGTTACTCTGATGAATTACTTGTTTTTCTTTCTCAGGTGTCTTTTACGGGGTTCAGTGTGAGAAACAGACGAAATCGAGAAAAATTGGTGTTAGGGGTATTTTGGTCATTTAGTGACAAGGGAAGCATGGTAATTTTGGATAATGTTGATGCTCGGATGAATAGTATGACCAGAGGGAAACCCAACGACGAAAGCGGAAGCCAAATCGGCGTCCGGTTGAGAGAGTTGGTCGAAGTCAAAGTTCGGAGTAATAGAAGGTTGACTAAATTTACTAGAAGGCACGTGGCATGCATCTGACGGCGTGAAGGATGTTTTCGGTACACAATTTGGTACATGTACGGTGCACATTCGGGACAGGAAATAGAAATGATTCAGTACTTGCATGTTATGAAATTTTGGTATCCCCACAAGATCCAACGGAAGATCCGCCGACACGTGGGCTTAATTCACGTTAGATGGACCATCTCAATTTTTCATAAGTGACTCGTGATGCAGGGAATCATTCTTGTTTGACCAGGTAACAACCCACGTTGGTGATTAGTGCCCATTCCATTTTGAATTCCTTCCTTTGATATCTTTTTGAAAGGTCGCGGCTTTGGGGAATAAAAAATAATCTCCGGGGAATAAATTCTCTAGGGAGTCTATGTTTTTTTGTTTATTCTCGGGGGAATATTTTATTTTAGTCCAAAATCTCACTTGATCAAACATTGCCCCCTAATCTTCATCTTCCTTATCATCTTCACCACCACAACTTCCCACCAACACCAATCCGGCCACCACCATCCCCAATCAACTAAGATTTGTTGATTCCTCATCATTAACACGAAACTGGTTATGTTAAATCTAATATACAAATTCTCCATAATTAGAATAAAAGAAATCATCTTTATAGTATCAAATAGAATGAGTTTAGTAATAGATTTATTTTTTACCTATGAATTGTTCTTCAAGAAATCAAGCCACATAAATTACCTGGTTAGCTATCATGACAGAAGACATTTTACCTGTATTATCATTGCCGTCATCTGGGTATCTAGGGCAACACAATCCGCACCAGAGAAACCCTAATCCACCCTCTCTCTCTCTCTCTCTCTCTTTCATTTAAATTTAAATGCCTGCAAAAACCAGCTACTCCCATTCTTTCTCTCTCTAAGACGCTACTTTTGTTGCTCCTTCTTATTGCAATAAAGCATCAAGATTTAAGAATGGCGGAGAGAATATCTGTTTATAAAGAATCTTCTAATCGTATTAATCCTAACGAAGAAGAAGAAGGTTGTGAAAACATAAATGGGAAAGAATCAATTACAAAGATGATGGATCAAAGCTTGTTGATAAACCTAAACCATGTCTCCATAGCTCCATCATTGGCAAAGGCTCTTACTCCACTGTTCACCATGGCATGTTTGTTGTTCTTCACCTATTCTAATTCTCTCTTTTTTTCTATTACCCAATACCCATCTCTCTCTATCTTTCTTCTTCTGCTCTGTTTACTACTACGTTTTTTGGGGTTTGGAATTTCTTATTATTGAGTCCATGAGTTGATTCATTTATACTTGATATGAAGTTTTACTGAATGATTGGTCTTTTCTTGATTTGTTTTCTTTGCAAGAATCTAAATTTAGGGTTTCGGTTTGATTTAGTAATGTGGGTTTCACAGAGCTCTTAGAATGAACATTAATGGAGGCGGGTTCTTCTGTATCTTCATCATCGAAAACAACATTATTGCAAATCTGAAGATCTTGAGTGTTTTTAGTATTTGGGTATTGATTAAATTAGCTTTAAGAGAGATAAATTATAATTTCTATGAGAGAGAGAACAATGGAAGATTAGGGTTTCTCAGGAAAAAAAAATTTAGAGAGAGAAAGAGTGACCAGCAGCAAGAGAGAGAGAGAGTATGAGAGAGAAAGATGTGGAGATGAAGGGACCACAAAACAAAAAATCTAATTTTCGGACCAAAAATAAAGATGTCCACGAAGTCAATTCTTTTTTACCAAAATCTTTATTCCCCAGAGACTTTTGTTTATTCCCCAAAGCCGCGGCCTTTTGAAAATACCTTCCTTTGATTATCACTAAATACCATTCATAGAGAGAGAATGGGCTGAAAATAAAAATCATACTAAGGTGCTGTTTGCTTTTTGTTTTTTTTCAGATCTGAAATCTGAATTGGTATCAATTCAGATTTCAGATGTTTGTTTTTCTTATTTGTAAAAATCTGAAATGTCAGCTGAATCAACTAAATGTCTGAATTGACTGAAAAAAGACCCACATTTTTCAGACTTCAAAATAAGTCTGAAACCAATGCCAAAATCTGAATTTGTGTTAATTTACACTAATAACCCCTTGAATTAAAAAACTTCCACCACCAACACCACTTCCATCACCACCACCACCACCACCACCTCCAACACAACAGAACCAGCACCACTAACCACCACCACCACCACCACCACCTCCACCACAACAGAACCAGCACCACTAACCATCACAAAACCACCACCAGAGAACCACCACCACCACAGAACTGCTAACCACCACTAACCACCACCACCACCACCAACAACCACCACCACCGAACCAACACCACTAACCACCAAAGAACCACCACTAACCACCACTAACCACCACCACCACACAACCATCACTACCACCACCACCACACAACCATCACTACCGCCACCACCACACAACCATCACTACCACCACCACGAACTAGCCACCACCACAACAGGCCAAACCGCCACCACAACCAATGCGCCACCACCACAAACCGAAATGTCACCACCACATCCAATCACGGCGACCACCATCACCCACGGCCACCACATCTGAGAGGTGCGTGAAGAGGGAGAGAAAGAGAGAGAGAGAGATAGAGTGAGAGAGAGAGAGGCTCCTACCAGTTATTAGGGTTTTGGGTTTTTTTGGATAATAGAGGAAGAAAGAGGGAGAGCTGGAAAGTAGAGAAAGATATTAGGGTTTGGATTTTTTTTGGCTGAAATAGGAGAAGGATAAAGAGATTGGTAAATTAGGGTTTTGGGTTAAAAAGAAGAAAGGAGGGCATAAATGTCAAAATTCTAATTCAGACCCAATAATTCAGACTTAAAAAACAAACATCTAACTTCTAAAATAATTCGGCAAATTCAGATTCAGCGAATTCAGTTCAGCCAATTCAAGTTCAGCCAATTCAGATTCAGACACAAATAAAAAAACAAACAGCACCTAAGATTGAGTTAGAGAGAGATTTCTCTTAAAAAACAGAGAGGTGGTAGTCGGTGGAAGATTTTGATATGAAGATATTCAAAAATATATTTGAATAAAGGGAACTCGATCTCATCTCTTTGAATAATCGATCACATTGAAGGAAATGTAACTTTCTTTCTAGAGAGATTTCATTACAACAGAGAGATAGAGAAGGTTTGAAGATATTTGATAGAGAATAAAGAACAGCTGAAGATTTGAAATGAAGATGAAAAAGACAAGTTAGAGAGAAGGAGGACTGAACTATTTTCTTCTTCTTCTTCTTCTATCTATAAAACAGGGAGACAAAGGAGGGAATAGGGATCTCACCTTTTGGGGAGTCCACTCTCGGGCTGAAACGAGATATTACAGAGAGAGAGAGTGTGAGAAGAACAGATCATCTAATCACGGCGACCATTATAATCATCTAATCACGAGAGCTAGCATCCATTTTCAACTTCTTTTTTCTGTAATCTTTGTTTTTGTGAGAGAAAGAGAGATTCAAACAGAGAGAGAGAGAGAGAGAGAGAGAGAGAGAGAGAGAGAGAGAAAGATATTTGTAGTGAGAGAAAGTGTAAAACAGAAAAAATCAAGAGAGAAATAGAGATTGGTATTCAAAGTTTTATCATCTTATATCCTTTTCTCTTCCATTTAGTTAGTGTTTCGGATTGGAGCAGAAAGAAGAAGTGAAAAACAGTAGAGGATAAGAAAGAAAACAGTGGAGAAGACGAGAAACAATACGTGTTTCCCACGGAGAAATTGTTTCCGAGAAGACGAGAAAATCAATTTCCTTAAGGCGCGTTTGGTTGCAGACGGGAAAATCAGCAGGAAAAATAATTTCCTGCATGAAAAAAAGTTTAGTTTTTCTTCCATTATCTCTTATTCTTCATATTCATTTCAATACTTGATCATGATTAGCTAACTCTCTTTGACTTAGGGTTCTTGATGAAGTCTGAAAATATTTTGATGATGATCCTTTTCATGGCTTAATATCTTAAATGCCTTAACCGTTATAATATTAAATTCTTAGTGTTGACATAGGGAGATTTCTTCATTAGCTATGCTTTTGATTTGATGGCTCATGTTTAGGTTAAGTTCTTTAATGAGTCATGCTTATAAATTGATAGTTAATAGTTGCGACTTTTTATTTTAAAACTTCGAGTTTAGACTTTAGTGTTATTCGACTTTAACTATAACATTTTCCGGGGTTTGGTACATTCGATTACCAAAACTTGAGTGATAAAGAAGATATGCTTGATTAGATCATCATTAATACATGTTAAGATGGATTCTAAAATCCTAGGTTACCTCCCCCTATTTGAGTTCATCTTTAGTATAGTTTTAGTATTTTATTATTTTATCACAAAAACCCAATTATAAAGAAAACGTGTTACTTTCAAATTCTAGAACGGGTTTCACTTAGTCCCTGCGGATCGACCCGGTCTTACCGGAAGTATCACCTGACGCCCGTATACGTGCGGGTGGTGACCTATTTAGGAAACTTTCTAGGCCCATCAAGTTTTTGGCGCCGCTGCCGGGGACTAGTTTTAATTTTGTTGTAATCTTGGAAAGTTTTATTTTTGGTAAGTTTTGACTTTTTGAATACTTTGACTTGCCTTTCTGTTTTTGGTGTGTAAATCACTAAGGAGCTAAAGAAGAGGCGCAACAAGGACGAGGAGTCGAAAAGAAGAAATTTACATTTTATTTTTATTTTTATTTTTGGTGAGAGAGAGACTTTAGACTTTCTAGACTTTATTTTTGGATTTAAGTTTTTGACCCTAATTTGAAAGGGCTAAATTGTAATCGAAACCAAAGAAGCCTCGGGTTCGTACACTTGAGGAAGAGTGGCCCGGGTCGTCTGCAAAGGTCATCGCTCGTCTTGAACGGGAGGTAACTTTCTCTGATCACCCACGAATCCCCTGTAAGTGGGTACTTGTGTGTTTGTTTTGTGTGCCTCATTGATTTGACGAACTATTTAGTTTAATCGTCTTTAGTAAGGGCGTAAACCCCATTAAAAGATAGAAGTCGGATTTCATCACCAATCTCTTGCCCATTTAAGAAACAACGCTGCGAATCCCAACCCTCACTTAAACTAAAATCTGCTTTAGACATCAGCCTCTAAGGTCTCGAGCTCATAGGATCTTTGAAACAATTCAGGGACTTGATTTTTATTTGGGCATTCCTAAAAAGGAAGTGTCACTCAATTCTTTCACGGGTCGCCTCGAGAAGAGGAAACGTTACCCAAGGTTGGACGGCTATCACAACGTTCATCGTTGGCTGTCTCCAAGAATTGTTTGACCGTATTACTTTGACGGAGTATCCCTCATAACAATTACAGTTCAAGCTTTGTTACGAAGTAGGAGTTGTCTAGGTTTTTAAGGTGAATCTGACCAACTTGGCTGTCGTCTAGATTTTGTTTGGGTTGCTTGGTTGAGTCAGCTTGATTGTGGTTGTTTTCCTTCTAGGATCTTCGTAGTGCTTCCTCGGTTTTCGATTTCAAAAAAAAAATTGATTGAATGAGAGATGGATAGATCGTGGTCCCAACATAATGACAGAAGGGATCAGAGTTCTTCAAATCTACCATGGTGGTACTTAGCAAATGGTCAGAATAGTATTAGTCATCCTAGAGACAATGTTTATAATGATGGTCGTAGGGATTATTATCAACCTCAAGAAGGTTATGAACCGTATTATAGATATCCTGACAGATCATCTTACATGCATTATAGTAGAGAGTCTAATGCTCCAAATGTGTCCCAACCTCAATGGGATAACATTGAAACTAATGACTCCTACATGCATTATAACGAAGAGTTTTATGCTTCACACGTATCTCAATCTCAATGGGGTAACGGTGAAACTGTTAACTCTTCCTCTTTACTGCACGAAACTATGAGTATGCTAGCTAGGAGTAATGGAGAGTCTTATACGCCACGCGTATCTCAACCTCAATGGGATAACGGTGAAGTTGTTGACTCTCCATCTTTAGCATCATCTTCGTTGGTCGAAACTATGAGTATGATAAGGAGGATTAATGAAGAGTCTCATGCTTTAAACGTGTCTCAACATCAATGGGATAACGTTGAAACTGTAGACTCTCCATCTTCAGCATCATCTTCATTGGCCCAAACTGTTAGTGATCTTCAAAAGAGTACTTGTGAGTTTTGTCAGACTTTAGAAGAAAAGAGTGAAAATATCTGTAGAACTCTACAAGAAATAACAACTAGTATTATAAATGAAGATCACCATGAGAATGTAGAGTACGGTTCACAGTACCCTGTGTACGATGGTGACGAGGATACAATTTTAGAGGAGTACAGTTTCCCGACAACATCGTTATTGAGACTAAAATCTCAGAAACGATGGAGCCTGAGATATCCTCTCATTGTATCGAACTTGAAAACCATTCAGACCATAATGAAGAGTTCACAAGAGTTGAAGATGATTTGGAGTCGTTTGACCCAACTAAGGATGATGAATCATGGTTGACCAATTTGCTAAATGAGAGGATTGACTCGATTGATTTAGGCGAAGATTTAGAATTCTTTAGGGACACCGATGATAACAATAAAAGAAATTATAGAAGGACTATCTAACTCGACTTTTAGGGATTGTGAGTCTGATAACCGGGTTTCTCCTTTGAAGGAACCCGAAGTACCTATTTTAGAGAACCCTAGTTTCAGTCTGAGTGCCATGGATAGTCCTCTAGATTGCTTTGCATTTTGTCCCTCAAAACCATGTGTAGATTTTAAAACACTCGTTCCCTCTGTCTATCATCCATATAAAGACCCCTTCTATCCGGTCTATACTCTCTCTGGTGCAGTACCGAACTTAACGACCTTATTGTCGTCTAAGTTTGGGGATTGCCCTTCTTCTCTGATAGTCTCACTATCAACAATTTCAAAAAATGTGAGACTATCGTTCACTGAAAACTTTGTGTTTTGGGTGGACCCACAGATATATCGATTATTGGTTTACAGTTAGTTTCATTTCTGTAATCCAGTAGGTATAATTCTTTTATTTTTTTCGAGTCATCTGTTTCGTCTGGCTGAAGACGTTAAAATTAGCGCTTTCTGGGAGGCAACCCACGGTTAGGACGTTGGAATCAGGTAATATCTTTTCCTTCACCCTGTTATTTTTTGCATAGTCTTCAGAACATTGAGGACAATGTTCGGTTTAAGTTTGGGGATAGGGGATTGAATTTTTTGCTATGTCCTTATTTCAAAAATTCAAAAGGGTTTAAAATTTTCAAAATTTTTAATTTTTGGATTGAAAACGTGAGTCTAGTTGTTTTTGCTTGTTAATAGTTATAGAGTCTCGTTGATCGAGCTATCCGTTTGCTAAAGGTTTTTTTTAATGAATTTTGAGTCTTGAAGTTGTCTGTGCACTAGCCATGTGAGTGTTAGATAGCTGAAGAGTGGACTTTTCTGAGAGAACTTAATCGATCATTAGTGGAGACTTAACCCATGTGAGATTCTGAGCCTTTTTTTTTTGCTTTGAGTGATCTCTTCTGCGCTAACTCCGAGTAGAGTGAAGAGCTACTCAACCTCGCAATGTTAAAAAGAGCTCATTTGATCTCTTGAGTTCAAATTTTACAACCACTAGGAACGACATCAGGAATGCGAACCTTTCTCTTGTAGTCTGAGAAACTTGAAAACAGTGTCAACTAGAAGAAGATATGAACCTCATCATTTAGAACCCTGAGAATAAGGCATGAAGCAAAGTGAAGAGAATATTACCAAGGAAATAATAATGTCAAGAAAGTAGTATTTGTATTTGGAGTATAGTACTAGTGTACTGGAAAAAAAACAATCAAAAAAAGAAGAAAATAGAAATAGAAAAAAAAAAAGTGTTTGTTCGTGTTTAAATGTTTATCCCAAAGTAGTTCTTGAAAATTTGAAGGCGTCGAGTTCTCAGGAGTTCTAGTTCATCCTTAGTCTATCGACCTCTAGGAAGCATTGTTAGAAAGTAGATTAGGTGAGAAGAGTTGTTTAACTTCCCCATTCTGTATTAGTGGTTGTTTCTTTTCTATGAGATCAGACGTTTAGGAAAAATTTAGTCAGTCTTTTGTAATGTGTTGAGTTTTCCTATATACTCATACTCGCACATTGAGTGAACCATTTCTGAGTGACTTAAATTTTGAGTGTATGACCGTGAGGCAAAAGTCAAAGCGAAATGTATTGAGAGGTAATCAAGGTATTGTCTGTTCAGAACCGAAATGATGCTCATTTTGGCTGGTCACGTGCACTTCGAGTCTAGATTACTAGTAAAAGGACTTTTAGCTTTTGTATGGTCTGGTTAACTTGGATTTCGTTTCTATTAGCTTTCGAAAGTCTACCGGATAAACATTTTTAGTCCATATCATATTTAGACCCTTCTAATTTTTGAGATTTTTGAATTTTGTGGGTATATTCACTGCAAACCCTCACGAGACGAAACTCGTCTCTAGGGAAACCTAGAGGTTTAACGGCTTGTTGTACGTGCTAAGTGCAATCGTGATTCCCTACGAAAGTGGTGAAATGAGTTTAGTTTTATTTTTATGTTTTGCTCAAGGACTAGCAAAATCGTGATTCCCTACGAGTGTCGGAGAGAGAAAGTACCGTACTCCCCCAACGATCACGAGCATCAATAATAGCTTTCCGACTCAACAATAACTTGATAACACCAACATGACCTTCACAGGAAGCAATATTCAAAGCCGTTTGTCCATCTAAATCAATACTGTTAATATCAATACCTTCTATCAACAAATTTTCAACTCCGTTTTAGATCACCTTGACAAGCCATGAACAATAACTGCATTGTCGAATCAAGATTTTCAAGAACTGCTAGTTCATCAGGAAACGAGTTTCTTCTTTTTGGATCCAAAGAAGACTGTCTCCAAAAACTGAATCTTGAGGTATTACGTCTTGGGTCTAATGAAGATTGTCTTTTAAAACTATATTTACCACTTTTAATTCAGCTGCGATTTCCATTTCCTCACTTAAGGATCCCAAATCAAGTCCAAAATCAAACACATATATGGCCAGATCAAACACATATCTGGAAACAAAACCAATTGAATAAATTTCTACCACAAAGATGAAGTTCTTTATTTGTTTAGGGTTTTGATGTTCGTTATTGTGTTCATTCTATTGAGAGAACAAAAGACTATAGAATCAAACCTACATAAACTTTTTATTTTGGAAGGGAAACTTCATTAACGACCGAAACGGTAATAAGGTTACAATGAAGTTGACTGAAAAACTAATTCAGACACAAAGAAGGACTAAATTAGAAAAACAAAGAGATTAAGGACTCAAGACCGACGCAACTACATCATGGGCATCAGTATTATCCGACCTATACACGTGACGGACAGAGAATTCTTGAAATCTTGCTAGCTGGACTTGGATATCAGCCACCGTAGATTGAATACGCCATGGGATTCGATCTTGATCGTCTACCACCGCAGCAACAACTAAGGCAGAATCCCCTTCTATATATACTCTCTCAAACCCTAAATTGGCCGTAGTGAGGCATGCAAAAAGAAGAACTGAAGCTTCTGACTCTAATGCCGATCTAGGGTTGATTCGAGTAGCTTCTTGGTGCAAAATCTCCCCTTGTTGATTTCTGATAACCATTCCAACCGAAGCTTCCCTTGGTCTATAAGCTCCATCGAAGGATACTAATACTCTGTCTTCCTAATTCTGTTGTATAATCAAATTTGAGGAGATAGATTTGGCTCGGGTGATGATACTATCAACTTGAAACTGCCTTTGCTTGAAATGCACCTGATTTCTCTCCTTCCAGTAGAACAATAAAAGGTAAAAGTAGAACTTCACTAATTCTGGATTTGATTTTCTTTGCATGATTAGTTTCTTGATTAAACTTTCTGGTTCTTCTATGTCACATACAAAATGGTCTTGAGCTTTTGCCCAAATGGTTCGGATCTGGATAAATTGATTGAAAAGATGAAATGTCGTTTCTTCATCTTGGAGACAGAGCTTGCAGCTGGTATTAATCTGACTGTTCCCCCGAGCAATACTCGACAATAGAGGTAAACCCTTGTTTAATAATCTCCATATAAATAAAAGAACCTTAGGTTCAATGAAGTTCATACTCCAGAACTTAGACCATGGAAAATCCGATGAGAGCCTACGATTCACATGTGACTGACTTATTTATCGGAAGTAAGATTTGGCCGAGAAAGCTCTAGTGACCGTCGTTGCCAGATGAGTCGATCAAGAATCACATTGACTGATAGAGGAATGTTGAGTATGGCACTGATAGAAACACCATCAAAGTATGTTGTTATTAAGTTTACATTCCATGTCTTGTCCGAGTTAATTAAATCAGCAACCTAACAAATATTTTCAGGAAGTGGACTCGTGCAATTTGGACGAAAGTTGGGGAGTTCAGGAATCCATAGATCTGCTAAGATTCTGATGGAGGATCCATCACCTATATGCCAACAACACTGGTTCTGCATGATTTCTTTTACTTCCATTAACCCATTCCATAGAGCAGTAGCATCTCTTTTCTTTGTTTCTGTCCAAAATGTATCTCCTTTATTATATTTAGATCTGATGAGTTTGGACCAAGTAGAATTAGGATTGGTAAGTAGTGTCCAGGCCAATTTGGCCAAAAGAGACTCATTAACCTTAGCTAAAGGCCTAATGTCCAACCCCCCTAGGTCTTTTGATTTTTGAATAATATCCCAGGGTAAGAAATGCATTTTGTGACCTCCTTCTTCTTGATCCTACCAGAAATTTCTCTCGAGTTTCTCAAGGTGATTAATAGTACCTTCTGGAAGGAGGGACAATCCAATAAAGTAAGTACATATTGGGCTAAGAGCAGCCTTTATCAATGTTGTACGACCGGCCTGAGAAATGAGTTTTCTCTTCCACCCTGACAATCTGGTTTGAAATTTTTATATTAGGAAATTATGAGATTGTATTCTGGAATTTGGTTTGAGTATAAAAGCTCGCAAGTACTTCTCTGATCCTTCATAACGGATCCCTGAAGGGTATTGCAGAAATAATTTTTAAGATCGGAAGTGGTACCTGAGCTGAAATAAATGGAGGATTTGGAGAGGTTAACCATTTGTCCAGATGTATGGGTCTAAGATCTTTTGGATAGCTTGCATATTCCTGAATGTTGCTTCTCCCATAATAATTAGGTCGTCAGCAAATAATAAATGGGATACCCTAGGAGCTTTGTGATTAACTCGATAGCCATCGAATAACGCTTCTCTCTCATACTGACTTATAAGAATAGATAAGGCCTGAGAGACCAAAATAAATAAGGAGGTAGAGGGCATCCCTGTCTGAGTCCTCGAGAAGCTGAAAAAGACCCATATTTAGACCCATTTAGGAGTATACTGAACTTAGGTGAAGTAACACAATGCATAATATGATCAAGTAAACGTCCTGATAAACCGGTCGCATAAAGGGCCTGTTTCAGAAAGGCCCAATCCACTCGATCATATGCCTTTGCCATGTCTAATTTTAGAATAAAAGCCCCTGCCTTTGCCTTTGATTTTTTCATAGAATGTATTGATTCTTGTATAATTACTATGTTGTCAATAATCTGTCTGTTTGGAACAAATGCATTTTGGTGCCAACTGATCGCATCATCTAAAAAAGGCCTCAATCTGTTAGCAATGATCTTCGTGATGAACTTATAAATGGTCTTACATAACGCAATGGGTCTATAATCGGCTGCCTTCCACGGGTGCCCAATTTTTGGGGATCAACACCCAGTTAGTTTCATTTAGCTGGGAAGGAAAATGACCCAACCGAAAAGCATCCTGAATTAATTTAATAATGTCTTGAACCATTACCTCCCACCCTTGGTCCAGGAGAAATTGGGGTGATTTCTCCAACCTGGATTATATGTGTTAGAATAAGGGTCATACTTTTGATGATTGTCTTGCCTAGAGTTTTGGTAAAGAACATAAGCTTGTTCTTTTTCAGCAGAACTAAGAAATATGGTACATTTGTTCCCTATATGAGAAGGGTCTCCACAGACGAAGCACGGATAAGAGGTGGATTCATTTCCAACACTCATGACCTGAGTGGGATCCTCCTTGAATGCTTTAGCATGACCAAGCTCTAGGGCTTCTATTCTTCTAGCCATGGCGGCGAGTGTAAGTTCTGACTTATCAACTCTATAGATGCCACCTTTATTTGGAGTAGGATTTGCCCTAGTAGGAGGTCCTTTAGAAGTTTCCCATTGATGGGATTTCTCAGCTAGATCTTCTAGAAAAGCCATGCAATCATCGACGGATTTATAAGTAAAACCGCCACCACAGAATGACTCTACCATGGATGTTGTGGGATAGTCTAGTCCATCATAAAGAATATGGACTAGTCTGCTTTTTTCATAACCATGGTGTGGACACTGCAGCTCAAGTTCTTTAAATCTCTCAAGATACTTATAGAGAGACTTTCCTTTTTGTTGCACAAAATTATTAAGACTTTGCCTTAAAGAGGTGGTTTTGTGCTTAGGGAAGAATTTTAGAAGGAAGGAACTGCTCAATTCTTCCCATGTTGTGATGGAATGAGGTTGTAAGGCATACAACCAAGATTTTGCTTTCTCTTTCAAAGAGAAAGGGAACAACCTAAGTCTCAAAATGTCATCAGGCATATTGGGGAGATTCATAGTCCCACATATTTCTTCAAAATCCCTAACATGGTGGTAGGGGTTCTCGTCCTCAACCCCACGGAAGGTCGGGAGCATTTGAATAATGCTCGGCTTCAACTCGAAGTGAGTCGTGGAGTGGGGTAACTGTATGCTTGATGGTTGACACGTTCTAGTTGGATTCATGTAATCCCTGAGTGTCATAGGTGGATTTCCGCCCCTGGCTTGGTTCAAATTTTCACCCATAGTGTCACTCAAAGAGAGATGGGCTAGAAGATTACTTAGATGAGTTTCTCTACTAATGAAACGACCTCTCTTATCACGATATCTATCGGGCATACACTAGAGCCCAATGACCAAGGATATTCTCAAAACTTTTTTTTTTTCGAACCAAAGAATCACTACGAAGAACCTATAGGAAAGCAAACACAATCAGGCTGACTCCACCAAGCAACCTAAACAAAATCTAGACAATAGACAGGTTTGTCAGATTCACCCTATAAATCTAGACAGCTCCTACTTCGTAACAAAGCTTGAACTATAATGTTTATGAGGGTTACTCCGTCCAAGTACTACGATCAAACAACTCCTGGAGACGACCAACGATAAACGTTGTGATAGCCGTCCAACCTGGTAACGTTTCCTCTTCTCGAGGCGACCTTATAAAGAGTTGAGTGAACTTTCCTTTTAGGAATGCCCAAATAAATATTAAGTCCCTGAATCGTTTCAAAGATCATATGAGCTCGAGATTTTAGGGGCTAATGTCTAAATCAGATTTTAGCTTTTTAGGTGAGGTTTAGGATCGTGAATGTTGTTACCTATGTGGGCAAGAGAACGGTGATGAAATCCGTCTCCTATCTTGTAACTGGGTTAGTGCCCTTACTAGAATGATTACACTAAACAATCCGGTCACAGCAATTAAGCACACGAATTCACACAAACACCCACTGACAGGAGATTCGTGGGTGTTCAAGAAATTTACCTCCCGTTCAAGACGGGCGATGACCTTTGTAGATGACCCGCGAGTGTTCTAACCCGAGGCTTCATTTTGGTTTTCGATTACAATTTAATTAAGCCCTCCAATTTAGGGTCAAAACTTAAAAAAAATAAATAAAAAAACTAGAAAGTCTAAAAGTCTCTCTCTCACCAAAAATTAAAAATAACAAAAAATAAAATGTAAATTCTTCTTCTTGAGCTCCTCTCCTTGTTGCGCCTTCTCCTTCGCTCCTTAGTGTTTTTTCTACACCAAAAACGGAAAAGCAAGTAAAAGTGTCCAAAAATAAGAACTTACCAAAAATAGAAATAAAATTATATTAAATTTAAACTAAGTCCCCGGCAGCGGCGCCAAAAACTTGATGGACCTAAAAGGTTACCCTAAATAGGTCTACACCCACAAGTGCACTGGTGTCAAGTTGTAATTTCTCGGTAAGACCGGTTCATTCCTCAGAGACTAAGTCAAACTCAATTTAATCTTAAAACTATTGTGATTCTCAAAAGTGGTTTGATTGGTAATATGATTCAAATAAATAAATAGCAAATATAACTCAAAAGAAAACAAATAAGTTGATATTCAGAAAAGGGGAACCTAGGGTTTTCGAATTCGTCCACATGATAATCCTAAAGACGATGTATTTGCCTTAGTCAACTAAGTTCTTTGTTTTACTCGGGTTCTATCACATGAACGCTCTAGAATCCGGAAGATGTTGTCATTAAAAGCAATAAAAACTTTAAAAGATATGAAGATTTAATCTAAAAATTGACTTGCATATAAATCGAATTGATAAAATTCTTGTTATAGACTTCATCTAAACCCTAGATGGAAAAATTAGTTTCTCATAATGATAGATAGACGTCTAACTACATAAAATATGGGAGAAAAAGTAGAAAAATTGAGTTTCTTACTGATTTTGCAGCCAAACAGAGCCTTAAGGAAGTGATTTCCTTCTGTTTTTCCAAGAATTCTGCCAAACGCACCCTCTGGGAAAACGATTTTCTCGTCTTTCCGGAAATGGATTCTCCTTGAGAAAACTATTTTCTCATCTTCTTCAACTTTCTTTCTCTCTCTAACTTTCTGTAATCTATCTCTCTCTCTCTCTCTACTATAACTATTCCTTTCTATCTTTCTATCTAATATAACCAAAAAGAATGGAGTTATAGTAATGAAATCATTCAAAAATAAATAACTTTCTATCTAATATAACTCTCGGCTCTGTCTCTCTCTCTCTCTACAATCTTTATCTCTCTCTCTCTCTGTTCTCAACCTCTTTCTCACTAAGAAACAGAAAACAAAAAAAAAGGAGAAGAATCAAACATAAAACCGAGATGATGATCTCTTTCTCTCTCTCTCTCTCTCTCTCTAACCCGTGAGTTGTTTTCTTCTTCAAACCCGTTTCTCTCTCTACTGTTCTATCTCCAAAACCCGTGATTCAGGTCTCTCTCTCTCTCTATTGTTCTCTTCTGAAAACTTCCCCCCCAAAATCTGATATCCACAACTCTTTTTTCTCCTTCTGTTATATAGGAAACCATTAGGGATCTTAACCAATAATCTCCTCAATCCCTCTCTCTAAATAATCAGTTTTGATTCTCTTTCTCTCTTTAACCTACTGAAGATAAATCAAAATCTCTTCTCCCCATCTCTAATCACGTATCTCTCTCTCTACTGTTAAGTGCGAGAGATACGGTTTTGTTAGATAAAGTTTAGAAAAGGAAAAAGATTAATGGTTCCCAAATTTTTGGGATCAAATTACCCACTTCATTGTTGGTCGTTAGCTGTCAAGAGAACGAGATAGGGTGTATCACGGACTAGGGGAGCAGCATGAAACAAGATCAAAAGATGACGCCACGTGTCTAGGAGGAACATCCACCGTCAGGCTGCATGGCCCTATCGTGGAAAACCGAAACCGGCACACTGGATCAGCAGGCCACGGTTTCCCTTGTGCGCCTGAATTTAGTCCCGAGAAAATCCCGCTCACGTCCAGATTGCTCCGCGTACCACATCCGATTCCCGCCACGTGTCATCCGGTTGATTAGGTCGACCCTCTTTCGCTCCAAATCTTTGACTTAAGCTAACTTGCTTATCCGGACTCCGATTCGACTTCCGCTTTCGCCGATAGATTCGTATTGGACTCTACTTTCACATGAGCACTAATATTTACCAGAATACCCTTGTCATTAAAATGACCAAAATGCCCCTCAAGTATGTCTTTATCACGATGTTTTTGCGTCGAACTCCGTAAATGAGACCTGAGAAAGAAAATCAAACAAATCATCAGAGTAACCGCTCGAACTGGACTAACTAACCCGAGTTAAGAGATTCAGATGGGACATTTTCATGTCTCATCAAGAACAGTAGCCGAACTCTGGAGTCTGGTTTCCGAGAGGAATAATATATTAGGTTTAACGGACCGGAGGAACTGATGGAGTGTATGGGTAGTCGTGGGGTTCCCCAACCCACGACAATTCCAAGAGAAGATTAACATCGGTCATGCGGCTCTTGGGGAGCAGCCGCCACGACCCTGTCCGAATTTAAATACCTTTTGCCTTCTCCACGAGAGTATTGACGAGTGAGAGTCCACATCCACTCGGCCTTTTGCCATTCTTTTAAGTGTGTGGCGTGGGTTATTATCAACCTCGGGCTGTCGGATATCATCCTGATCTCCTTTACCTTTTACATTCACAGAGAATTCATCAGGAAGTTTAAAACGACGTACCTTTGAAGTGTTTACACATTCAACTTGTCGGTCTATGTTGTTATCCTTACTGCTGTGATCTGATTGAAGTTTGAGTTCTGCCATATCTGGAATGGTGTTCGAGTGAAACGGACCTGGTCTGGATGTAGACGGTAATACAGTATCTGGATTAGGGGATTTCGTTTCTTTTCTACGATCCTTGTCATTCGGTTCCTGATTTGTGGTAGTAACAAATTCCACAAAAAGACCTTCCTGTTTTTGTGTATTTGCCTTCTTTTGTCCCCAGGTCTGCAGAACTTTAAATTCAATAGGATATTTTGGTTGGGAACTTGTTCTTTCTGAGACAATGAACTACATTTTTCTGTCAAATCCAACAATTTGAGTCGACGGGGACAGAAGTCCATAGAATGACCTAGGAGACCACAGTAGAAACAAAACCGTCCAATTCTTTCGAATCATAATTCTACTTTAATAGGTTTGCCTCCTTCGTTATCGAAGTTGACAAATTTAGGTAATGGATCTGTGATGGAGATTTCCACCTTAGTTCTGCCATACGTCGTCCATTTTACTACATCCGTTTGCTTGACCGGAATGAAATTACCCAATCCTTTGGCAAGAATATTCACCGTATTGGCATTCAAGAGAGCGTAGGGTAATTGATGAAATTGTACTGATGCAGGGAGATTTTCAGAAGATTTTCTGAAAATCTTATATATCATCAAATAAGTTATTTTAGTAGTTTCCTATTTTTTTTTAGTAGAGAATTGTTAATTTTAGTAATTTTATATTTTTAGGAAACCTTCTAGGTTTTAGATTCTAGTATTTTATTTATTTAGAACTTGTTATTAGAATTTGATTAGGTTTAGGAAAGTAGTATTTTATTTATTAGAAATTGTTATTTGAGTTTGATTAGGTTAAGGAAACCCTAAGTCTATATAAAGGGGGATCTAAGAGTTGTTTGAGGCATTCAAAAATCAATAAAACTTCAGTATTTTAGTATTACTTGTTCTTTATTTTGGTTCTATAGTCTTTAGACGAAGTTCTAAGACTCTTTTCTAGGTTTTAAAGTTTTAGACGGAGTTCTAATTCTTTTTCGGAATTTTCCGCTGCGTCAGTTGGCATCAAGAGCGAGGATTTGCCTGGTTCGATATCATCTACGCGAAGATCACTTTAGAACACATCGATGGATTTGCCAAAGATGCATCTAAAGTTGGTTTAAAAACAAAAAAAAAAAAAAAAAAAATCAGATTATTATTAGTATTCTCTATTTTGTTATCAATCACTCAATATGGAGAATTACTATCATGGTAACAGTTTTTCAGTTCAAGTGTACCCACGTAGAGAGTATAATGAGTATAAGATCAACGAAGAAATACCAATTTTCGATGGGTATTCAACTATTGAAGAGTTTTTCGATTGGCTAGATAAGGTCGAACGACATGTCACTAATAAGTGTGCTACTATTCTCAATGAGCAGGTAGTTAAAATCATTGTTTATAGACTTAGAGGTAGTGCTGCAGATTGGTGGGATCAATTACAACTTCTAAGGAAGAGACAAGGAAGGGCTCCAATTCAGAGTTGGCCGTCTATGAAAGAGAACTTGAAGGAGTGGTTTTTACCTCCTGATTATCAACAACACTTGTTAAGGATATACCAAAACTGTAGACAAGGGTTGCGTTCAGTGAGTGATTACTATGAGGAGTTTTCAAAATTGGCTCAAAGAAACAATATGGAGAGCATTATAGAATATGAAGATGTTGTAGCAAATCGATTTTTAAGCGGATTAAAATTTAGTTTGCGAGAAAAAGTGGGGATAGCTACAGTATGGACTATTCAGGAGGCGTACAACTTAGCCCTAAAAATTGAAGCTCAGGAACGGGAATATAGGAAGTTTGGATTTCGGAGGGAAGAACAACCTCACTTAAACATTAAAAAGGTAAAAATAGCTCCCGTAGAGAATGTTGAACCACCACAAATTGTGAGCATAGAAAATTCAAGTAATATTACTCACGAATCAAAATCTAACATTATTGTGTTCACGGATAAGTCTCCTAATATCAATTTACACGATGAAGGATTTGTTTCTGAAGAAGTTGGTCAGAAAATTGAGTCAATTGAAGTCGTTCAAGACGTTGTTCAAGAAATTGAGTCAGTTGTTAACAAAATTGAGTTAAAGGAAGTTGTTCAGGAAATTGAGACAAAGAACGTTGTTCAGGAAATTGAAGTGGTTCAGAAAATTGAATCAAAGGAAGTTGATTCAAAAGAAGAACTTCGCAAGTTAGACTTTGATCCAATTAAAATTCCTTCATACGAAGATCCATTCTCAGAATTATGCAAATCTCAAATTGTTTCAAATGAATTGACAAGTAATTTTATTCGAAAGTCTTCATCGAAGTTCATAATTTTCAATCACTATACTCATGATCTGTACAAGTTTATTTTTGGGCTGAAAAGTGACTTTGGGTCAAATTACAAATATGGACAGAAAATATTCTATATCATAATAAAATCGTCAGTCAAATCTGAAAGTTTGGTAATTCCTATGCATAGTTCACGAGAAGGATATATCAAGGGAGTATCAATCAAGATAACATTCAAGTCAATCAGTAAACTCGAGGCGAGTTTCTTTGAAGTGGAGGAGACTGATGCTGGGAGATTTTCAGAAGATTTTCTGAAAATCTTATATATCATCAAATAAGTTATTTTAGTAGTTTCCTATTTTTTTTTAGTAGAGAATTGTTAATTTTAGTAATTTTATATTTTTAGGAAACCTTCTAGGTTTTAGATTCTAGTATTTTATTTATTTAGAACTTGTTATTAGAATTTGATTAGGTTTAGGAAAGTAGTATTTTATTTATTAGAAATTGTTATTTGAGTTTGATTAGGTTAAGGAAACCCTAAGTCTATATAAAGGGGGATCTAAGAGTTGTTTGAGGCATTCAAAAATCAATAAAACTTCAGTATTTTAGTATTACTTGTTCTTTATTTTGGTTCTATAGTCTTTAGACGAAGTTCTAAGACTCTTTTCTAGGTTTTAAAGTTTTAGACGGAGTTCTAATTCTTTTTCGGAATTTTCCGCTGCGTCATGTACAACGAACCATGCTTTGCTGAATGTGTGATCTAGAGGAGATTTCTCCGGACAACATTTTTCCACAAGGAATATGTCTTTTCTTATGATCCATGGTGCTTTTGAGGTCACCATTTCTACTTCTCCGATGGTACCCAACTTTGCCAGGAAGGTGTTGGTGGTAATATCGCTAATAATAAACGGAAAGGGAAGGTTCCATACACCTTTCAGTAGGTTTTGTAAGATAAGACTTTGATAACACAATGGTGTTGATAATCAAAAGTTTCTATCTCCGTCGTTTTAGTTTTGATCGTCGGAGTTGTTGGATCATCTGTAGATAAGGTTGCTAATTGGGTAAGGAAATCTTCATCGCTAGATGAAATTTGATTTGAAACATTTGCCATATATGTAATTAATGGTGATAATAGTAAGGTGATGGTAATAGATAGGATCCTAAAGATCAAAAAATGCCCTGAAGGCCAACTAATAGGTCATGTAGACCAAAAAAACTGAATCACCACCACAAATGGCGGTTACCGATGAAGGAAACTGCCAAGGAGATGCCTGATAAGTGTTAATCCTTATAACTGCCTATGAAATCTAAATTCGCCGCCCAGTGAATAGCTGTTATTACTTTTATTACAAATGTAAAAGAGGGAAAAGTAAACCTACATAAACTTATGAACAAACGAAACCAAATTTCTAAAGCCAAGATGAACTCGATTTGTTTAGGGTTTTGATGTTGAACCGAATTTGTTAATGTTCGTTATTGTGTTCATTCGATTGAAAGAACAAAAGACTATAAAATCAAACCCACATAAACTTATGAACAAACACAACCAAATTTCTGCAACGAATAAATTGAGAGAAAAGATTGAATACTAACCTTTCACGTGCACTGACCAACGAAGATGAAGTTTTGGAAATTCAAATCTGGCCATGATTTGAGTGTGGGTTTTAGTGAGGGAGAGGAAATGTGTCCAGTGAAGTGAGAAGGTACATCCGACAGACCAAGAAGAAACGTCCCTTGAGAAAAGAAGAGAGAAGTATGGATTTTGTTGAATCCAAAGGTTAATGACAGTGTTGATGTGGGTCGGAGGGCTGGATTTATCCACGGTTTGTCCTAGTCAGCACAATCCACCTGTTTTATTATATAGATATGACAAACACATTACCAATGAAAGGATCTTAGAAAATTTACCAGAACAAGATATAATTTATCTATTATAATATCTTAATGTACCACATTTGTATCACCCTTTTTTCCTAGTGTAATACAAAAAGTTTGAAAATTGGAGCATTTTCGGCTTTGCTCTCTGAATAACCTTGTACTAGACCAAATCCGAAAACGTTGTAATTTTAATCTTTATACAGAAAACCTGTGGATTTCACGTGTCAGTTCAAAATCCCTATTCTATGTACACCACAAAAAGTTTCTACTGATAGCTTTTCATTAAACTTCCCGGTTCCACTCGTGCACATTCTCTTTCAACAGCTTGTAAGATACTTCGGCTCTTTTCCGTTGAGCACGCATTTGCCAATCCATCCCTTCCATCCTTCCCGGCACGTACGAGGTGCAAACGTGTCCTTCCATATTTGTCTGTAAAATCAACTCCTCATAGTGCAGCATCACATAAATCCCACAGTCAGGGCTGTCGGAGAGAAATATGAAACACAATCAGTCCACATATGTTGAATACATAAAAAAAAGTATTAGCTAGTAGCTACATTTAAATATATAGTATACGCATAAACTAATATGTACATCACAATATCATTAAGTTGAGATACAATCAAATAACTGTACTGGACAGAGATAGTAATTCTAAATACATACAACTGTAGTTGTGAAAATGCACCAAGATTTTCTTATTTAAAGACATTCAACAGTAAAACGCATAAACTATTGTAGGTAAGATGAAGTGTAACGTACAATTCTCCCTGTTGAAGTTCCAAAGGCTCCTTAATAATCTTTGCTTTTTCATTTTTGCTACCACTAATCAAGCGCATCTCAAACATTGTAGTCTCAAGTTTAGTTGCAAACATGACGGCGTTTTCCAGACACCTCTTAGCTGACCGACGGTCACATAATAAAGAGTTGTAGTGATACCATCCTTGGTCCAACAAATTGAATACTAGTAAAGTCCAATGGTCCCCTTTGCTTTTATTTGCCAGAGCTGGATGACACATAGGTGCACATATATAGTATACTGTATCATCTTTGAAACATTCCTTTAATTTTTCCTTCACAATTCTACAGATTGTGGTTTCATTGCATTCATGATTTATCATTGTCTGCAAAAGAAATAAGATATTGCACCTTATCAACTTTATTTTGTCATCAAGTAAGTCACTGTGTAACTTAGAGTTCAATCAATGTAATCTGCTACTCACTGATGTATGCCACATTCCACATTATCAAAACATGCAAAAACCAAACTATCACGTACATCAAGTAAAATGTGATTAACATTTGTAATAATGTATAAGTCAGTTAACAAAATGTACTTACAAACAAATGTGCTGGGAGAAACATGACTCGTTTGGATGCATTCAACGTACCGTTACTTACTTTCCTACCCCACCAGTTGATTACTTCTGCATCACACCCTTGGTTCATCATCAACATATCAATTTCTTTCCCACTTATGTCTGAGAACTCCAGACTTCTACAGATTAATGTCCTGCATAAAAGATAAGACGTTTCACAAAAGTTGTATTGAGAAGATTTAATAGGGTCTGGAAGTCTCTAATAGGTTTAAACATTATTCAGGAAATTTCAACATAAGTTAAGAAACATACCTCTTTGTTGCTGTTGAAGTAAACTCTTCAAACAATTGTTTCTCGTGATCTTTAACTTTTTTCCACACTTTACTCTTTCTCCAGTTTGATAGTTTCTCCTCTGCATGTGGTCTTGAGATTATGAAAGAGTGAGTTTCAACGTCAATTACAGTTGACTCATCAACAATAGAAATCACTTTGATTCCCTCTTCTTTTCTCGCATCATCTGCCTGCCATAGACAATAGAAGTCACATCAAAGAAATGAAGAAGACACATCAAAGGAATGAAGTACACAACCTTAAAATACTATGTACAAAGTACAAACTACCTGTTGGATTCTACAAATATTAAATGCATTTAACACCCTACAAAATGTACTATACAAAGTACCATATGTATCATGAACCATCTCCCTGCCATAGTCCAATATACATGAAAGAAATAAATTATACATTCTCAATTACAAATGTATTTTCTCTATGAGTGGTGTATTTTCTCTATGAGTGGTACAGAGTCATTAATGCATTAGTAACTCTTACTAGTGTAGAAACTAACTTATTTATGGTAAGTACCTAATGTTCCTGTAGAACAAATGCATCATACAATTTAAAAAGTGCTCTGTAACACTATTAGATTCACTACCCACACTTCAAAATATACATTACATATACTATATAATGCATTATACAGTTAATTAACTAGAGCTGCATTACATATCACATTCAACTAAATTAATTTATAACCATATTCAATCAACTAGAGCTCACCTTCTCATTTCCCTCATTTCCAGGCCCACTGAGTTTCACCATTGCCTTCACTTTTTTATTCTTCACTGGTTTATCAACTTTGTCCGCCTTTCTCTTTCTCGGACTCTGTCTAACATGGAGGGTTGTAGTTTGACTCTTCTTCCTCCCGTCCGATGAAGAACCCTTCTCCATCGGAATTTTCTTATTAGTGCTTCTGTCTTCTTTGTCAGCAACACCTTCCACCATTTTTATCAATGAACTGCAACTTAAAAAAATGTATTAGTTTTTCTGGAATTCCTTATACAGTTCAGCTTTGTACATTCATGTTTTTGGGAAAACATTTCCTAAAATGTTTAGTTTTGAAACCTCAAAAGAACATTTTTATATTTGTACAACAATTATAAAACAAGTATTACATTTTCAGATCAGGAATAGGCATGTCCCAAAATCTCCTTTGAAATTTCAGATCTGGAATATGAAACGGTCGAATCCCCTAAGCCAGCGGTCAAGGGTTCGAGGCACGCTGACCATTCAAAAAAAAAAAAAAAAAAAAGCCAACTACCCTTGGCTCAAGTGGTAAGAGGTAAGTCTTCCAACTTAGAGGTCAAGGGTTCGAGGCACGCTGCTTACCAATTCAAAAAAAAATAAAAAAATCACCAATACGATTTGCCAACAACCCTTGGCTCAAGTGGTAAGAGGTAAGTCTTCCAACTTAGAGGTGAAGGGTTCGAGGCACACGCTTACCAATTCAAAAAAAAAAAAAACTGTTGAAACCCTAAACCCGATTTCAAGTGTTCAGTGGGTAGAGAAAGATTTCATCTTCATAAGAAAACCTATTATAGATTTAATGGCCGAAACCCTAAACCTAACATAGAGAACGACTAAGAAGGAGAGAGAGAACCAGAGAGATAGAGAGATTACCTTTGGGTGTAACAGCTTTGGTGGAGAGAGAGAAAGTGAGACCGGTGGAGATAGAGAAAGATTTTGGTGCTATCAAACCCTAATAGAGAGAGAACGAGGGTGAGAACGACTGAACAAGAGAGAGGGGGTTTTTCCGAAGTTGGATTTTTTCTCGTGTCTTGGAACTCTAATAAGTAGTTGTGATTGAAGGAGTTGGAAAGGTTTGATTAATGGGACATTTGGGCGGGAAAGAAAAGGTGAGAATTGGGTACCAGTTTGGTATAAAAGATATTGTGGAGGGTATTTAGGGCAATATTGACAAAGGACTAAATTCCCATAGATCTATATGGATGGGGCTGGATTTTTTCTCTCTTTTGGACTTGCCACCCATGGCCCAGGAGGGTTTTCTGCGGATTTCTGTGTAGGTGTTTGTAATTCTCATTGGGGCCTGCAGATTTCTGTGCAGGTGTTTGGAGGTAATTTTTAGAAAGGTCAAAATAATATTGAAAATGAGTAGAAAAACATAAAACATTTGAAAATTATTATTCAGGTCAAAAAGTGTGAAAATACTAAAATACCATTTTTTGTCACCTTGTGTAACTAAATTCTTTTATTTTTCTTTAAATTTTAAATCGATATAACTTTTGTTTGAGATGTCGGATTTCTATAAAAATTATATATTTAAAAATGATTTTTCATTAGCTTTCTAACAAGATCCACTTTCAATACTTTTTTTTCAAAAAAAAAACCAAGGAAAAAACGGCGTTTTTTTTCCTTTACGTTTTTCTGCAAACGTGTTTGCAACAATCTGTTATGCAAACGTGTTTGCAAAATTCTGTTATGCAAACGTGTTTGCAACCACCTGTTATGCAAACGTGTTTGCAACCACCTGACGCACATTATAGCGCCAAATTTCTTTCCCACTTATGTCAAAGTGTCCTAAATAGCGGTTGTAACACAGAGAATTATAGATGACTTACTCAAATGGTTGATGAGATATAGATGATCATGAAGAATCAAAAGTATTGTCATGGGAGTCAAAATTCAAACTCAAATCATGTTATATAAAACAGAGTTTAAGAACAAAAATAAGTACTAATTACTGCAAACTCAATTCGGAAATTTGAAATCGAAGAAGTGCTTATCAAATATGAAACTCGAATTCGATCAATGAAAAGACTAAATTAGGTAGATTGTTACCGTAAATTCATCAACGAAGAACTGCTTGTGAAGATCTGAATTACAGAAAGATAAGGAACATAATATTGAACAACAGTTTCATCATCGTTTAATGTAATTGGAGTTCAAGCACCTTAAGTTCCTATGAACATCTCCTGAAGAGGCTAATTCCAACAAATAAAATGAGTGGATAGAGGACATAGAGATTGAAGGATGAAGTTGTAGAACCAAGGCCTTTTTCTGGTTATCGAGTCGTTTTTCATCGCAGAAGATAACAGTTCCACTTCTTGTGGTGACATTCTGCCCTTGTTGATCTTGAGATGCCGCCATTTTTGTTTTGAGTTAATATTAACCTAGTTTCTAAATTTTAGGGCTAACCAGTTATCTAGTTAATGAATCCGAAAAGAGAAACAAGACTGCAACTTATAAAAAAGTTCCCTTGCTCCTTAGCTCGAAGAATTTTTGTGCCCTAATTTGGATTGAGAAGATGAACAAGGTGAAGACGAAGCTTAGGACATTCTAGAGAGATAAAGTAAAAGAAGAGAGAAAAAAGTGAAAGGGAAGAGGGTGGGGGTATTTCTGGAATGATATTTTTATAAAATGACCTGAAAAATAATTAATCATATTATTTTAAACAAAACTTACAATTATATATAATATTTCGACTTATTCTAGCTATTTGAAAAAGTTAGGTGATCTTTTACTTATTATGTAAAATATTACGACTCAAACACCTATTTTCCCTTTGTAATTCTCATTGCCTATACTTTGTTGATTTTCTATTGTAATTGCATCACGTTACATGCTTCTCTTGGCAGGAGTATTGCGACATGGGTTGCAGGTTGGCCGTTGTGTTCCTTATCATTAGAAATTTGCCCCCGTTTCTTTACTAAGAAAGATTATTTATAGGATTGAAATCAACGAATATGGCATCCCTTCTAAAAACTTAGCACCAGAACGTGTCCAACCCTTTATTTTTCATTTTTAAGTGGTTGATTGAGTTGATCTGCTCTTTAAAGCTTGAGACTGTCAAATTTGTCTTCCAGTAGTCATGTCTCTTGAAGGCGGCAAAATGAAATTTATCGAGTTTCGCAAGAATTTATAAGTAATCTCAAAAAAATAAAACACAAGAACCTCTTGAGGGGTGTGTTTGGTGAGTGTTTTTTTGGGTTTGAGTTTTTTTTCCCCGAAACTTTTCTTTCTTCCCCCAACCAGTTGACAATAAAAATATATCACCCAAATTTCCAGGCTCACCCAAATTGATTTGAATTCCCACTTATGGGAATAAAATCTGCTATTTATGAGAACTTGAGGATCTTTGGTTGGTCGGCCCATGCACATGTTAAGGAAGGTAAACTTGATCCGAGGGCTAAGAAATGTGTATTTCTTGGGTATGAGCCTGGAGTTAAGGGATATCGGTTGTGGAATCCGGATGGAAAATCGAAGAAGTTTCTCATAAGTAGAGATGTTACTTTTGATGAGTTAGCCATGGTAACTCAGAAGGTAACGTCTGTAGATACTCGGGAGGGTGTTGGTAAACAGGTGGAGGAGGAAGATCATGTAGAGCAGGTGGAGTTTGAGATAGACACTCCGAAAGAGGTTCGACCTCAAGTAGATGAACAAGCTGATGAAGCTGAACCAGAGCTGGTTCAGTACAGTGTTGCGAGGAACAGGGGAAGGAGAGACATCCGGGCACCTGAAAGGTATGGGATGGCAGTTATGGTTTCATTTGTACTTAGTGTGGGAGAAAGCATAGATGGAGGTGAGCCATGCACCTACGAAGAAGCTATGAGGAGTGATGATTCACGACAGTGGTCTCTTGCCATGATTGAAGAGATTGAGTCTCTTCGGAAGAACCAGGTCTGGGACTTAGCCGAGCTGCCTGAATTAGCTCGGTTTTGGGAGCTCATGGCTGAAACCATTAATCATCTCCTCCACAGCTAAAGAAACAGAAAGAGTTTAGAGAGAGAGAGACAGCTCAGCCATTGAAGAAGAAACCAAAAGCTAGAGAGAGAAAGTGAGTGAAAGAGTATTTTTTGTTTTCTTTTTCTTCTTCTGTCATCCTTCTCTTTGTGAGAGAGAGAGGAATAGATTGAGAGAGTTAAAGAGAGAGAGAATTACTGTTTTCTGTAGAGAGAGAAAGACTGAAATCAATTTATAAAATCAAGTTTAAATCATCTTTTTCTTCTTCTTCCTTTTCTGTTTCTGTTATAGAGAGAAAGAGAGAGTTTCTTATTGTTATAGAGAGAGAAAGAGAAAGTATAGAGGAAGAAAGAAGGAGAAAACAGTAGAGAGAGAGAAAAACCAGGTGAGGAAAATAATTATCCCACAGAGAAGCATTTTCTGGGAAGACGAGAAAATCGTTTTCCCTGAGGGCGCGTTTGGCAGAATTCAGCAAAACAAGAAGGAAAATCGTTTTTCCTAAGGGTCTGTTTGGCTGCACAGAGGAAAATTGCGAGAAAAAGGTTGTTTCTTTGCCGATTCGTTCTCCCTCTCTTATTTTATTAATTCTTATTTATCCCACCATGATTATGATCTCTTTAGTGATGAGTAGCTAATTTATCTAATCTAGGGTTAGGATGAAACCTTAGTATCGCGTAAATGTCTGACTTTTTCAACTCATACCTAAAATCTTCGAAGTACTTTTAAATGATAAATTGATTTTTCTTATTTAAATTCATGATATGTCTTTCATTAACTATACTTATATTTTGATGATTCATGTTTGTTTCTCTTTACCAGGTGCCTTTACGGAGTTCAGTGCGAAAAACCGACAAAAAACGGGAGAATGACACATAAAAGGGCAATTTGGTCATTTGTTGATTTTGGAAATTTTGATACTCGGATGAAAGGAGAGTCCATGACGAACCCAACGACGAAAACGGGAGTCCAATCGGAGTTTGTATGGGAGAATTATTGATGGACCCAGATCAGACGGCTACAAGGGTGCGTGGGCTATTCTCTGTCATACGCGGGTGTGTATTAGGAATTCTTAGGGGTCCGGATTCAGTGCATCCGATCTCGTGGTGTCAACGTGTCTACAGCGCATCGAACGGTCACCGTTAATGGGGCAACACATGGCAGCATCTAAACCTGCGTCAAACCTTCCTCCACCATTCCGTGAAACACCAAATCGTGGCTTCTTGATACCAGGCAACCTAACATTCACGTGGGAGAGTTTGTTGGATTTAAAATTCAAATATTCCTCTCATGACAAATTGGCCAAAAATAGTGGGACTTCCTTTATCTTTCCAAATCATGGGTATTATTTTGGAAAAGATTGCTCACTGGTTTCTCCTTCTCAAAAATTAGAGAGAGAAATTTAATTCTCTAAAACAGGGCTGGATAGAGAGAGAAATGGAAAGAAAGAAGATAGAGCTGGGATTTATTTTCAAAGATGGAAAGAAGAGAGGATTTGATTGTGAACAAGATTGAGATATTCTCTCACACAAAAAGGTAACAATTAAAGATTTTGGAAGAAGATTTTAGAAAGAGAAAGAGATGTATCTCTATTCTCTATTTACATAGAATGTTGGAAGATTGAGAAATACAAAGATTCAAGAGGAGATTTTTTAGAAAATAGAAAGAAAAAATATTCTAGAGAGGGAGTGATTGGTACTTTTGCAGAGAAATTGAAGGAGGTGGCTGGTGATTTTTCAGAGAGATTTAGAAAGCTGGATATTTCATGGAGAGATTGCTGAATATATTCTTGATTGAGAATGATTAAGGAGGAAATCAAAGAGGATTCGGTTGATGAAGTTTTAGAGAGAGGATTCGGCTGAGATTTATATAGAGAAGACTGAACCTGGTCATCTTCTTCTTCTCTCAAAACAGGGGCTGCTACCTTCTCCTTGTTATACTTCTATATATAAAACATATTTTATAACTATAGAGGAGATGATGGAAAGAGAATGAAATAGATTTGTTAGAGAAAGAAGGAAGATTACATATATCTCTTACTGTCAATAGTGAAGATTGAAGAAGATTTAGCTGAATTTGGAGTTTCTTCTTCGAAGGATATAAAAGAGAAGAAACAGAACCAGGAAAATTATCTCGGATTGGGGATCTCAGATTTGGGGGGTCAAAACCTCTCAAGAGCTCAACTAGAACAGAAACATTAGAGAGAGAGAGAGTATCTATGCTTGAACAGAAAACCAGAACACCATTATCATCATCTACTTCTTTTCTGTTTTTTTTTGTATTTCATTCTTTGTGAGAGAGAGAGAAATTACAGAGAGAGAGAGAGGAAGAGAGAGAGGTTAATGTATTGAGAGAGGATTGTAAAGAGAGAAAGAGTTGATTCATTGAATTTACAGAGATCACTACAAGAGATAATTCATCATATGTTATTTTTATTTTCCATTTTCTTCATCTTTTTCTTTTCTTTGTGAGAGAGAAAAGAGAGTGAAGAGAGTGAACATAGAGAAGAGGGAGGATATTTGTACTATTGATATTTCTTTGTGAGAGAGAATCTCATCTTGGAGGGAAGTAAACTTGGTGTTATCTTCATCTTCTTCTCTGTTCTTCTCCTTCTTTCCTGAGCTTCAATAAAAATTATAGAGAGAAAAGGAAGACAGAGAAGGGTAAAACAGTGGTTAGTTCATGTTAAGAGAGGGAGAACAGAGAGTGTTTGTAAAAGGAGAGAGAGAATGTTATTGCTACTGTTTTCTTAGTTCTTATTAAAACAGAATTTTAAAGAAGATTACAGAGAGAGTTTCTATTTTTCCTTTTGTTACTTTCTGTTTTGAAATCGTGTTATAGAGAGAAAAGGAGTGAAAGAAAAGAAAACAGAGTAATAATTTTATATATCATTGTCTCTGATTTGTTCTTCATCTTCCTTTGTTTTATTAAAAGAATTTCAGAGATTAATTTATAGAGAGAGAGAGAGACATAGATCTATTAGTCTTTTTGTGAGAGAGAGATTAAAGAGAATGCCAATGTATTGAATTTTCTTTGTCTTTGTGAGAGGGGCTTGGAAACTAATTCATCACATTCATCCATTATTGTCTGTCATCACCATCAACAAGAAATCTATCAATTTGGTGACCTCTCTCTTACTCTTCTCTTGATATTTATTTTTGTAATGAAACCCTTCTTCATGATTTCTTTGATGAAAAATGTCTAACTAACGTTCTTTGACTAGGGTTTTCGATGAAGTTTTGACATATGATTTCGATAATCTTTTCATGTCTAATATCTTGATGTGGTTTAAATGTAGAAATATTGAATTCTTAGTTTCGATAGATGACGATTTCTTCATTGACTATGCTTTCGATTTGATACACTATACTTAGGTTTAGTTCTTTGATAGTGTATGCTTATAGATTGATAGTCAATAGTTGAAACTTTAATATATCAAGACTTTAGAATTTAGACTTTAATTATTTTTCAGCGTTAATTAGACTATTTTCCGGGGATTGGTACATTCGGTTACCAAAACTCGAGTGAAAAAGATATGCATGATTAGGTTTTCATGAGAATGTGTTAAAATGGATTCTAAAATCCTAGGCTCTCTTCCCATTTGACTTCTTCCCATTTGAGTTCACCTTTTTAATCGTTTTAATATTTTATTTATTTTATTTTAAAAACCAAAACCAAAATCAAAACCAAAAACCGTACCAATTCTGAGTTTAGAATAAGTTTAACTAGTCTCTGAGGAACGAACCGGTCTTACCGGAATTATTACTTGACGCCCGTATACTTGCGGGTGGTGACCTATTTAGGAAACTTTCTAGGCCCATCATCTCTCCTTGAGTTATAGAAGATCGAGTTGTCACTAATTAGGCAATAATTTACGCATATTTAGGTGGATTCCGAAACCCTAGACTTTCTCCACATAAAACTTCTCCTTACACTTTATTTTTCCCGTTATTTTGGAATTATTTATTATTTTTCCCACCTCAACATCTTACACCAAAGTAAATCCAAATTAGTTATAGGAGTCAGAATTGATTGACTTAGTCTCTGAGGAACGAACCGGTCTTACCGGAATTATCACTTGACGCACGTATACTTGCGGGTGGTGACCTATTTAGGAAACTTTCTAGGCCCATCAAGTTTTTGGCGCTGTTGCCGGGGACTGAGTTTGAATTTGTCTTATCTTATTTCTATATTTGGAAATTTCTATTTTTGGTAAGTTTTTATTTTTGGACACTTTGACTTGCTTTTGCATTTTTGGTGTGTGGAACACTAAGGAGCAAAGGAAAAGGCGCAACAAGGAGAGGAGCTCAAGAAGAAGAATTTACATTTTATTTTTAGTATTTTTTATTTTTGGTGAGAGAGAGACTCTTTAAACTTTCTAGTTTTTACTTTGGTTTTAAAGTTTTGACCCTAAATTAGAGGGCTTTATAAATTGTAACCGAAAACCAAAACGAAGCCTCGGGTTCGAACACTCACGGGAGAGTGGCCCGGGTCGTCTGCAAGGGTCATCGCCCGTCTTGAACGGGAGGTAATTTCTTTAATCACCCACGAAGCCCCTGTCAGTGGGTAATTGTGTGTTTTGTGTGCCTAATCGCTTTGATTGAATTGTTTAGTATAAGTATTCTAGTAAGGGCAATAACCCAATTGAAAGATAGGAGACGGATTTCATCACCGTTCTCTTGCCCAAATAGGTAACAACATTCACGATCCTAAACCTCACCTAAAAACTAAAATCTGATTTAGACATTAACTCCTAAGGTTTTCGAGCTCATAGGATCTTTGAAACAATTCAGGGACTTGATTTTTATTTGGGCATTCCTCAAAGGAAAGTGTCACTCAATTCTTTAAAAGGTCACCTCGAGAAGAGGCAACGCTACCGAAAGTTGGACGGCTATCACAACATTCATCGTTGGTCGTCACCAAGAATTGTTTGACCGTATTACTTTGACGGAGTAACCCTCATAACAATTATAGTTCAAGCTTTGTAAGGAAGTAGGAGCTGTCTAGAATTTTAGGGTGAATCTGACCAACTTGTCTGTCTAGATTCTGTTTAGGTTGCTTGGTGGAGTCAGACTGATTGTGTTTGCTTTCCTCTAGGCTCTTCGTAGTGATCCCTCGGTTTTCGATTTGAAAAAAAAAAAGTTTTTGTTGAGAATATCCTTGGTCATTGGGCTCTAGTTTATGCCCGATAGATATCGTGATAAGAGAGGTCGTTTCATCAGTAGAGAAACCCATCTAAGTAATCTTCTAGCCAATCTCTCTTTGAGTGACATTATGGGTGAAAATCTAAACCAAGCCAGGGATGGAAATCCACCTATGACACTCAGGGATTACATGAACCCTACTAGAACATCTCAACCATCATGCATACAGTTACCCCACTCCACGGCTCACTTCGAGTTAAAGCCGAGCATTATCCAAATGCTCCCACTCTTTCGTGGAGTTGAGAACGAGAATCCTTACCACCATGTTAGGGATTTTGAAGAAATCTGTGGGACTATAAGATTCCCCAATATGTCTGATGAAATAGTGAGGCTTACGTTGTTCCCTTTCTCTTTGAGAGAGAAAGAAAAATCTTGGTTGTATGCCTTACAACCTCATTCTATCACCACATGGGAAGAATTAACCAGTTTATTTCTTCTGAAATTCTTTCCCAAGCACAAAACCACCTCTTTAAGGCAAAGTCTTAATAATTTTGTGCAACAAGAAGGAGAATCTCTCTACAAATATCTTGAGAGATTTAAAGAACTAGAACTACAGTGTCCACACCATGGTTATGAAAAGAGCAGACTAGTCCAATTTCTCTATGACGGACTAGACTATCCCACTACATCCATGGTAGAGTCATTCTGTGGTGGCGGATTTACTTATAAATCCGTCGATGACTGCATGACGTTTCTAGAAGATCTAGCTGAGAAATCCCACCAATGGGAAACTTCTAGAGGACCTCCTACTAGGGCCAATCCTACTCCGAATAAAGGCGGCATCTATAGAATTGATGAATCCGAACTTAAACTCGCCGCCATGACGAGAAGGATAGAAGCCCTAGAGCTTGGTCAGCCTAAAGCAGTTAGGGAGGATCCCACTCAGGTCATGAGTGCTGGAAATGAATCCATCTCTTATCCGTGCTCCGTCTGTGGAGATCCATCTCATACAGGGAATAAGTGTACCCTATTCTTTGTTTCTGACGAAAAAGAGCAAGCTAATGCTCTTTATCTAAACTCTAGGCAAGATAACCGTCAGAAATACGATCCTTATTCGAACACTTATAATCCGGGTTGGAGAAATCACCCCAATTTTTCTTGGTCCAATGGTCAAAATCAGGGTCAGGTTAGTAGTTCCATGAACCCTCCTGGGTTTAATGCTCCTAGGAATCCTTTTGCTCAAAATCAGGGTCAATCTAGTACTCAATATCCTTCTCAAAACAGTGAGTCTTTAGAGGAAACCATGAAGCGACTAGCTAAAACCCATATAGAGTTTACACAACAGACCAACCAGGCTATACAACAGACCAACCAGACTGTGCAAGAGACCAACCAGGCTGTAAATAGTTTAAGAACCGAGGTAGGTCAACTTAGAGAAGCCCTTAGGCAGGGTATGTTTCCTAGTCAACCAGAACCGAACCTGAAAGGTAAACAGTCGATGGACCAGGCCAATGCAGTAACCACCCTTAGAAGTGGTAGGGTAATTGACAATAAGGTAGGAGTTCCCGAAGATAGTGAACTAAACTCTGAACAACCCACCTTACCAACTATTGTCTCTAGTAAAGAGCTTGAGAAGGCTCCTGAGTCTGAGGAACCACCTGTAGTGCCTGAGCCTTACATTCCTAGAGCCCCGTATCCTCAGCGTCTTGTAGAGCCAAAGAAGAAGTCTCAGTTCGAGGAGATAATGGAAATATTTAAACAAGTCAACATTAATATTCCATTACTAGATGCAATTAAACAGATCCCAGCTTACGCTAAGTTCCTTAAAGACCTATGTACTAGAAAGCGTAAGATGAATGTGTATAAGAAGGTCTTCTTGACTCAACAAGTGAGTTCTATCATCCAACAAAACCTTCCACCTAAGTACAAAGATCCAGGAAGTCCTACATTACCTTGCATTATAGGGGATCATACGATCGAGCGAGCTTTGTTAGATCTAGGTGCAAGTGTCAACCTTCTTCCTTACTCTGTGTACTTACAATTAGGTTTAGGAGAAATAAAACCTACTTCAGTAGTTCTTCAGTTGGCAGATCGGTCTATTAGGCGACCACGTGGCATAGTAGAGGATGTTTTGATAAAAGTTGGTGAGTTTATCTTTCCTATAGATTTCATCATCTTAGATACTGAACCAGTTCATGATACCCAAAGTCAAATACCTGTCATTTTGGGTCGACCATTTTTAGCTACATCAAATGCTGTCATATACTGTCGAAGTGGTCTTTTAAGATTGTCATTTGGAAATATGACGGTGGAGATGAATCTTTTTAATGCGGGACTTCACCCTGATGACATAGATGAGTTCAGTGGGTTGAACTTGGTAGAGTTATTAATTCAAGATGCATTACCAACAACTCAGTCGAGAGATCCTTTAGAAACTCTATTGGCACTTTTATGCTTAGATGAGGAAGGTAGTATTAATGAGATAGATAACATATCAGAGTCTACTTCCTTATTAGTATCTGAGTCGATTAGTTTGCCAACCTTAGAGTCACCACTTCCATCGTATGAGTCAATTGTTAGCCCTGATGAAACTTTGGAGCCACTTCCAGAGGAGGGAGAAGTCAAGGTCATGTCAAATTCGGTATCAACACCTCGTTTTATCGATAATCTTATTGATAAACACGAAAGTATTTCCAGAAACGAAGATGATGAGTCATGGGTGCTCAATCTATTAAATGAGAGTGATGACTCGTTCGACTTGGGTGAAGATCCAGAATTCTTCAAGGACCCTGATTATATCATGATAAAAGAGATCACAGAAGGTTTATCTGAACCAATTTCTAGGGAGTTTGAGTCGGGAAGTCGGGTTATTCCTTTGGAAGTACCCAACATACCTGTTTTGGAAACCGCTAGTCTAAGAAGTATAGACGTCTTTGATAGTCCTCAAGATCCTCTTGCATCGTGTCCATCGGGAGCATGTTGGGAAGTTTGTGCAATCTCTCACTTGGTTTTTTCTCCCTACATAGATCCTTTCTATCAGGACTATAGTTCTGCTAGTCCATTGCCAAACTTAACGACTTTATTGTCGTCTAAGTTTGGGGATTCTTACCTGATCACGATAGTCTCACGGGTACTGCAACATATTTACACAAGTGTGAGACTATCATTCACTAATCACTTCGTGTCTTGGGTAGATCCTCAGATGTTTCGCCTATTGGTTTATGGAGATGTTACTTAAGGATTGTTGAATCATCTGTATCGTCTGGCTGAAGACGTTAAACTTAGCGCTTTCTGGGAGGTAACCCACGGTTAGGACGTTGGAATCAGGTAATATCTTTCTCTTCACCCTGTTATTTTTGCATAGTCTTCAGAACATTGAGGACAATGTTCGGTTTAAGTTTGGGGATAGGGGAATGAATTTTTTTACTAAGTCCTTATTTCGAAAATTCAAAAGGGTTCAAAATTTTTCAAAATTTTAAATTTTTGGATTAAAAATGTGAGTCTACTTATTTTTGCTTGTTAATAGTTATAGAGTCTAGTTGGTTGTACTACACGTTTGCTAAAGTTTTTTTTCATGAATTTCGAGTCTTGGAGTTGTATGTGCACTAGCCATGTGAGTGTTAGATAGGTGAAGAGCTGACTTTTCTGAGAGAACTTAATCTATCATTAGTGGAGACTTAACCAATGTGAGATTCTGAGCCTTTCTTGTTGTTTTGAGTGATCTCTTCTGAGCTAATTCCGAGTAGAATGAAGAGCTACTCAACCTCGCAATATTCATTAGAGCTCAGTTGATCTCTTGAGTTCAAATTTTACAACCACTAGGGATGTCATCAGGAAGTAAACCCTTCTCTTGTAGTCTGAGAAACTTGAAAGCAATGTCAACTAGAGGAAAATAGATCTCATCCATCATTTAGAACCCTGAGAATAAGACATAAAGCAAAGTGGAGAAAATTATACCCAAGGAAATTGTTGAGATAGTAAGTTGTGTATTTTGAGTGTATTGCCAAAAGAAAAAAAATTAAAAAAGAAAAAAAAAGAGAAAAAGAAAATAGAAATAGAAAATGAAAGAAAAGTGTGTTTGTTTAGTTTAAGTGTTTATCCTTCGAAGAAATTGTTGAAGATTTGAAGACGTCGAGTTCTCAGGAGTTCTAGTCACATCATCATTAGTGTCTATTGACCTCTAGGAAGCATTGTTAGATAGTAGATCAGGTGAGAAGAGTTGGTAAGCTTCCCCATTCCTTATTAGTGGTTGTTTCCTTTCTATGAGATCAGTCGTTTACCAAAAATTTAGTCCGTCTTTTGTAAGGTGTTGAGTTTTTCTTCATGCTCATACACGCACATTGAGTGAAACGTTTCTGAGTGACTTAAATTTCTGAGTGTATGACCGTGAGGCAGTAGTCGAGGCGAAATGTATTGAGAAAGTAATTGATGTCTTGTCTTTTCGGAACTGAAATGATGCGCATATTGGCTGGTCACGTGCACTTCGGGTCTTGATTAGTAGTGAAGGAATTTTTAGCATTTGTATGGTTTGGTCGACTTAGATCTCATTTCTATTAACTTTTGAAAATCTACCGGATAAACATTTTTAGTCCATATCATATTTAGACCCTTCTGCATTTTTAAAATTTTTGAATTTTGTGGGTATATTCACTGCAAACCCTCACGAGACAAAACTCGTCCTCTAGGGTAACCTAGAGGTTTAACGGCTTGTTGCACGAGCTAAGTGCAATCGTGATTCCCTACGAAAGTGGTGAACCGGGCTTAGTTTTATTTTTCTGTTTTGCTCGAGGACTAGCAAAATCTAAGTTTGGGGATGTTTGGTGAAACATGAAAATGTCTCATTTGAATCTCCTAACTCGGGTTAGTTAGTCCAGTTCGAGCGGTTACTCTGATGATTTGTTTGATTTTCTTTCTCAGGTCTCATTTACGGAGTTCGATGCAAAAACATCGTGATAAAGACATATTTGAGGGGCATTTTGGTCATTTTAATGACAAGGGGATTTTGGTCAATATTAGTGTTCATGTGAAAGTAGAGTCCAATACGAGTCTATCGGCTGAAACGAAAGTCAAAACGGTGTCCGGATGAGGAAATTATAGCGGGTCAAAGATTTGTCAAAATCAAGTCAATATAGATCTTTAGAGACACGTGGCGGCCAATCCAACTGGTAATGTGAATATTTCGGGCTAACTTCGGTCATCTGTGGTGGTACGTCAGGATGTCCAGTGTACCAAGTTCCAGTATAACCGCGCGCATAGTATTACCGTGCACCTGGGTATATCTGGCAGATCGAACGATCGAGATCCTTTCCGCACGGACTTCTCCAGCTGATGAGGTTTGTTCTGTATTATTACTATGGCCGTGAAACAGCGAACCATTCGCCCCTATAGCCAGCAAGGCATTACCCGACTGATTAATCTCCAAACATTTGAGAATATCTTCTCAAATTCTTGAAGAAGGAAATAAGAGGAATCTAAAATGGAAAGAAGAAGATAGATGGAAAATCGTGAGAAGGAAAGAAAGGTTGAGAGGGAAAGAAAACCGAGACAGAAGGAAAGAGAGGGAGGGAGGTATAGGGTCTCGGCTATAAGAAATAACCAGGAGGAACTGATTGAATTAGCTCGGTTTTGGGAGCTCACGGATGAAACCATTAATCATCTTCTCCACAGCTAAAGAAACAAAAAGAGTTTAGAGAGAGAGAGAGGCAGCTCGGCCATTGAAGAAGAAACCAAGAGCTAGAGAGAGAAAGTGAGTGAAAGAGTATTTTTTGTTTTCTTTTTCTTCTTCTGTCATCCTTCTCTTTCTGAGAGAGAGAGGAATAGATTGAGAGAGTTAAAGAAAGAGAGAGAATTACTGTTTTCTGTAGAGAGAGAAAGACTGAAATCAATTTATAAAATCAAGTTTAAATCATCTTTTTCTTCTTCTTCCTTTTCTGTTTCTGTTATAGAGAGAAAGAGAGAGTTTCTTATTGTTATAGAGAGAGAAAGAGAAAGTATAGAGGAAGAAAGAAGGAGAAAACAATAGAGAGAGAGAAAAACCAGGTGAGGAAAATAATTTTCCCACAGAGAAGCATATTCCGGGAAGACGAGAAAATCGTTTTCCCTGAGGGCGCGTTTGGCAGAATTCAACAAAACCAGAAGGAAAATCGTTTTTCCTAAGGGTCTGTTTGGCTGCACAGAGGAAAATTGCGAGAAAAAAGGTTGTTTCTTTGCCGATTCTTTCTCCCTCTCTTATTTTATTAATTCTTATTTATCCCACCATGATTATGATCTCTTTAATGATGAGTAGCTAATTTATCTAATCTAGGGTTAGGATGAAACCTTAGTATCGCGTAAATGTCTGACTTTTTCAACTCATACCTAAAATCTTCGAAGTACTTTTAAATGATAAATTGATTTTTCTTATTTAAATTCATGATATGTCTTTCATTAACTATACTTATATTTTGATGATTCATGTTTAGACTAAGTGTCTTTAATGTCTCATGCTTAGGATTTGATAGTTAATAGTTAGATTATCACTTGATTATTGATTTTTGAAATCAAAACATTATATTTTGTTCTAAGAAAGTTGTATTTTCCGAGGATGATAGATTTGTTTCTCCTTGAGTTATAGAAGATCGAGTTGTCACTAATTAGGCAATAATTTACGCATATTTAGGTGGATTCCGAAACCCTAGACTTTCTCCACATAAAACTTCTCCTTACACTTTATTTTTCCCGTTATTTTGGAATTATTTATTATTTTTCCCACCTCAACATCTTACACCAAAGTAAATCCAAATTAGTTATAGGTGTCAGAATAGATTGACTTAGTCTCTGAGGAACGAACCGGTCTTACCGGAATTATCACTTGACGCCCGTAAACTTGCGGGTGGTGACCTATTTAGGAAACTTTCTAGGCCCATCAAGTTTTTGACTGCCTAAGGGTCAGAAGATTGTTGGTAGCAAATGGGTTTTCAAGAAGAAGCAAGGAATCCCAGGGGTGGAAGATGCACGTTACAAAGCACGGTTAGTAGCTAAGGGGTTTACACAGCGAGAAGGGATAAACTTCAATGAAGTATTTTCTCATGTTGTTAAACATAGCTCTATTAGAGTGATACTTGCTATGGTTGCTTTGTATGATATGGAATTGGAGCAGCTTGATGTTAAGACTGAAGGAGTTGAAGGAGATGTCCTTCGACCAAGGTGACAATGCGAACAATTTGTCGGATAGGACAATTGATGTGGAAGATCATCAAGTCCGATTTATTTAGGGATCGTAGAGTTGTAGCTAGAGACCAACTACGATCGTCGAATTACGAAGTAATTCGCGGCTAACTTCGATCGGATCCTACAACGGGTTACACATAAGAGTGACAAGTTGATCTAGGATATGACTAGTGGAGTGAGATATAATCATGGGAGTGTCCCATAAACATATCTCATAGGCCTAAAAAGGAATTAGGCAAAGATAGTACAAAAAGGCCAAAAACAGGGTTTTGGGCCTAGACCGGTTCGGGTACTTCTAGGACTCGGATTGGGCTGAATTTTGGAGGGTTAGTTGCTGATATAATAAGAATTATATCTGCCAATTTTCGTGGTGTTTGGACACCTCCTCCTTAGGTAATTGAGAAAATACCAATAGTTACTATTTTCGACTATTTCCCTAAATCTTATTCTAAAGGGTGTTTTAGGAAACCTAAAAGGAGGTGGATTCTTATTAGGGTTCTATATAAACACTCTTAGGGCAGAGAATAAGGTGTGGAATTTCTCTCTAAGCTTTCTTACTCTACCACATCAAGTAGAGAGGAGAAAGTGAGCTAATTCCCAAGCTATCTTCTAGTCAAGCAAGAAGAAGGTCTTCTTATTATCAAACCACCATTGGAGTGCTAGCGAGCTTTCAAGGAGGGAGATTAAATACACTATTCGGTGTCCCAAGTAGAGGAGCTACGTTTGAAGCTCTTGGTCTTCTTTAATCAATTCAACTAGTTCGAGGGAAAAGCGATTAAGGTAATCCACTATCTTCATTAGTTTAATTACTAGTTTTGCATGATGATCTTGGGGATACTAGTGTTGGACATTAGATGTCGTTATCCGCTATAAACAATAGTTTGAAAATTGAGTTTATAAAAGTATTTTAAAAGGTGTTTTAAAAGTATTTTAAACTCATCATTTGATGGGATTCAATAAATTTTCAAATTGAGAATCAAATTGATGATTGAAAGTGTTCTAGAAACTCAATTTGATTGAATTTTGGTCTAATCCATGCTTGATTAAGTTGATAGTTATGTTTAAAATGTTTTTTTTTTAAAACATAAGAATTTGATTGAGTTTGAATGGGATTCAAGAATTTTTTAAATAGATTTTAAAATTTGTTCTTGAAAGAGTTTCGAAAACCTAGATTTTGATCCAAAATTGGTTTGATTAAGAGTTGTTTTTAAGTTTTGGAAACTTTTGAAAAACAAAAATTTGGAATTTTAGAAGTGTTCTAAAAAGAGTTGTTTTGAGTTTAGGAAACTCCCAAAACAAATTTGGAAAATTTTAAAAAGTTTCTAAAAGTTTTAAAACAATTTTAGAAGTGTTCTAAAAGGAATTTCAAAATTTTTGAAAAGCCTTAAAATTGGAAAATAGCAACTTAGAGTTGCATAAGAAAAAAAAAAATTTTGGAAACTAGGGTTTTGAAAAACCCTAGTGTCCGGCTAGGAAGCTTCCTGACTGGACCGGAAGCTCCTGGACGCGTCTTCTGGACGCGTCCAGAGCAGCTGCAGCCAGAAGCTCCTGGACGCGTCTTTTGGACGCGTCTAGAGCAGCTACTGGGGACGCGTCTTGGAGACGCTTCCAGGTCGCGTCTAGGACGCGATCAGTAGCTGCAAGGGAGCTTCCAGGACGCGTCTGAGACGCGTCTAGAGCTCTCAACCAAACGCGTCTTGGAGATGCGTCTGGGAGGTTCTGGGTGTCTCGGACTAGGTCCGAGACACCTAGTGCTGGTCCGGTCCAGACCAGGCCTTGATAGGCCTCTGCCAGGACATGCCGGCCCTATGGGCCGTGCTACGTCCGGACCTTGTCCGAGCCCTTTTGTGGGCCTGGGCCGGGACTTGTCTAGGACTTGTCCCGGGCTTTTTCGAGGCTTTTCGGACCGCTAAAAGGGACCATCATTCGAGTGGGAGTTTTGGCCAAAATTTCTTCCGATTCCAACCAAATAATTCCAAAATCAATCCGGGCCATCCAGAAGGCCAAAACGGATTTCTCTTTAAATTGATTTATGAAATCATTAAGAATCGAACCAATATTTTTCCGAAATTGACCCGGGCATTCTCGAGCCCAAAACGGAGTTTTTTCTTAAAGATGATTTTAGAAATCATAAAAGATAAAACCGGAACGCACCATTAGTTGAATTCTTCGAATTTAGACTTAAGGTCCGTAATGTGACATGTGATGTCAACAAAAGTATCTCCCAAGATAATCATGCATATATAATTCTTAGCCTTGATATATTATATGATTGCATGTGATGTGAATGCGGGAAACTAGTATGGCCATAGATTTATTTCTTTATTCTTGTTTTAAGCACGGATGGGTGCATGCTTTGTAATTAATTTTAATTTCAAGTTTATACGATCTGCGAATCGTTAGAGTCCTGTAATTAGAGTTTAGGGTCTATGAGTCCATTGAAGAAACTCGAGGATGAAATCCAAAGGCGAGTGGGAGAAATCAATGGAGGTTCAAAGATGGCGATCTAAGACGAACCAAAAGGCGAAACAAGAAGAAAACCAAAGAAGATTAGATCTTCTAGGTTAGGGGCCATACTAGGATCCATGTCTGCTTGATTTACTTTCTCGCGCGCATTTACTTACTTATTTACACTTTATGTCGTGGATGTTAGTTAGGCTAAATAGTTCACTATAAAAAACGCCAGACTAGCGTAAAAGTCCCCAAAACGTAATCTTGAGTAATCGCCTATCCAGATTAAGACACTCGTTGCGCCCTTGTTCGAGGAAGGTGGGTCGGCCTTCGCAGAGTACCTCCTCTACCTTGGGACAATGCGGGTAGGTCTATAGAAGAGGCCTACACGCTAAATGGTTCTACTCAACGAGATCAGCAAGAGAGTCTTGGATACTCGAGGCAAAAGGATAGATTAGTCATTCATTAATGAAATCTATCAACCAAGAGTCATAAGGTATGATCAGTGAAGTAGTTCACTCACCCGGAACGACGGAGTCAAAGGGTAGGGCCTTCGTCCGCTTTACTCCGAAGAACTGAGATCTTGGAATCACTTATTCAATCGGGGACGATTTTTATTGAATAATGTGGGAAAACTAATGTTTTTCAAAAACGATAACGAGTTTTAAAACTTTGCCATTTCTTTATGTAGAATTAAGATGACACATGAAAACGGTTTCAACTTTAAAATCACACCTAAGGGAGGTGTTGATCCACTTCCTAGAATGGAAGAATGAATCCGAGAATAGTTCTCAGATTCAAAACGAAAGCTTACTAGAATACCCAATCCCAATGTTGACTCATACCGAAGAAGGTCAAAAGCCATTTGCAAGCAATCTTATAACATTCTCTTTGGAAGAGTAATGGATGCTAGCATAACCATTAAGACAAACTGAGGAAGAATTTCCCACAGAAGTCATAAATGGAGAGGTACGAGACCTCCAAGGCAATCTGAAAGTCATCCTAACGGAAGACAACATAATACATCTATCACCCAATTCAATATCGATTGAACAAAGATAGATAAAACCTTAGATGAGTCACTCAGGTTGTTACGAACAAACTGAGCAGAACATACGGGAATATCCAATCTAAGAATGGTTCTAGAGATTTGGTACAAAAATCTAAGAAAGAGCTCTTACGATTCAAAAGGGCAAAGGGTCAGTCAAGTGAGACAAACATTTGATCGAATAAAAGACAAACAATTACCGAGTACATGATCAAGAGTATTTCTCATTACTGTGAATGTTTCCAAACAATGGCTAGACCATTCAAGAGGAAACTACCCTTAGCACCTGGAGGACATAAGGAATGGAATTACGAATTCCGATTCCAACATCCTTGTTAACAAAGTTAAAAATAAGTATCGTAAAATTTCTTCATCAGGTATTTTATACCGGATGTACGGCTCGGTAAAGCTCAAGGAAATCACATACTTGACTAAAAGAAGTAAAGATCCAAGAGGGAGCAGAAGCAGTAATGCTAAGGATGCTGAAAGGGATGAAAGTCTTCTTTTAGACACTGATCTAGCTTAGAACTTAATAATAATTATTTTGTTCTTCTAGAAACATCTGATGTTTTAAACCAGTAGTATATTAACTAAAGGTTAACATTGATAATGGCTGATATCAAGATATTCACACTCATCAACTTCAGCATTGTCGATTAGGTCTTGAGGACTAATTGACAAAGTCACCCTATCAAAAGGGCATAAGACTGGTAACTTATTAGGACTCATACGGTATTATGCAGACCTATAAGATTACGTGCAAAAGTTAACGAGAGATACTTCAATATGTACTCCGACAAACTTCATGAAGTATGGAAACGTACAAATCATAAAGTGTGAGTCGGAATGTTTGAAAGGTTCAAACAAAGTACAAACTGAAGTAAAGAATCACTTTCACAAGATAGTGAAAACTTGAGTCAAACACTTGATAACCATCAAAGGAGTGAGAAACAGTTTCCCAACTCTACTCCATGGAACACATCGGACGGATGGTGGATTCAGTGGGAGTAATCGAACACTGCTATGCATGATTCGATCAATGATGGGTTTAAGCCAGTCTTCCGAATACCTTGGGATATGTTCTAGACACGATTGTTTTACACTTAACCTACTCCGTCTAAGGCTAAAACTTGTAACAGCGTTACAAAACTTAGTTAATATCTGACGCAATTTATTTTTAAAAGAAATTTGGGCTTCTTCCACAACCAATCAAGAGAACAAAGTGTTTGTTGCTCATGATAGTATTCTTCTAGTAATTAGCACACCTAGTAGTCTGGGAGAAAAGTACTAATTATTACAAGAATAAGTGGGAGAAAAGTACAAGTCGATTTAATTCGATCATGAGAAAATCATGGAGGGTCATGAAGAACAATCATGAAACTTGTACAAGACGATTAAATTCGACCAAGAGCAACAAACTGCGGCTCCTCAGAAAAGGAAAGGTTAAAGATATGATCTACTTATAAACCCACCGCACAAAAGCGAATGTCATTCGCAGGAGAATGTTCAAAGCAAGTGAAAGTGTCTCTATAGGAATATCTCAAAGTAGTTGAGAAAATTCCAAATTGTTGTTCAAAAGCCCTAAAAGGTCAAATCTCAAAGACTCTGAAAATAAAGGTTATTTCTGAAGAGATAAAAGACCTGCGCAGAAACGGAAACTGACTCTAAATTTTGGCTAGAAGCCAAAATCATCATGGAATCCATATCTCGTCAAGACATGAAGCTTGATAATTTAAGTCAACGGAAGACCTAAATTGGTTTTCCAAAGTAGAAAACTGAGAAGGATGGAAACATTAATGTTTCCCGAAACTAGACAAGAAGAATAAGATTCTTCCAATCAAGTTATGTCCAGAGGCATGCTTCAGAAATCTATCGACGGATTAAAAGCACGCAAGAGTTAGAATCTTCAATTCAAAAAGGCAATCAAAGAAGTTTGATTCCTGAGGAATGAAGAAAATCTTGAATCACAAGTTTCAAGAAGGTAAGTGGGAGAAACAAACCTTTCGGGTCCGTATGCTGAGTACACACAAAAGATTGAGTACGACATAAGATGTTGTGTAACAGTGAACACACTGACTCAATAAAAGGACCACACACAAGGATGAAATGCCATTTTGGGCATCTGAAGATCTATAAGCATAGATCAAAAGGATGATAGGATTAGAGAGACTCAGTAAGCTGAGATGCTTGAGATCCGAAACAGAAAATCTAAGACTCGGAAAGTCTAAAAGAATTTTGACCCAAAACTCATGACTAAGAGCGTTGCTAAATCGGAGTTTGAAAAGACATCGATACAGCAAACAAAGCATGAGAGGGAGATTTATGTTCGAATACATAAAGTCAATCATATTGGATATGATTAGCATTTGAATATCCAAATTCGGATTTGAAAACCGAAACACTACTTAGAAACATCCTAGAAGGCTAAAGGATGAAGTAGTACAAAAGTTGAACATGTCATCGTAGCAAACTTCCAGACATGGAAGGAAAGTAGGCTAAAAGTGTTTTAAGCCGGGAACTGTTGCAAATACTACATAAAGAATTAAAAGCCTTAACTCTAGTAAAAAATTACTAGAAATTATCAAGGTTGAAGATAACGGTCTTCAAATTAATTGATAATTAGCAAAGTTTAAACGGATTACATCCGTAGTCAAACTAAACTGTCACCTAAGACAAAGTATGAGAGTCATACACGAGTCTAAGGCATGAGGTATAATTTTAAACCTCGACAAGTAAAACTGAGTGGGTAAAAAGAGTTTTACGGAAGAGGCTCAGATTTACAACTCTCGTTATCAGAAATAATAGAGTTATTTCACAAGTCGTCTAAATTTGGTTTAGTGTTTAAACGACAGTCCATTGATGATAAAATATTCTGAATAGGTTTGTCAGATACGTGATCTGATGAATGAAACCCTATTAAGTGAACTTGGAATATTTATTATCAAATCCCTGGTCCAGGTCATTACATGGACAACAATGACTCATGAAGACTAGCACGGGAGTCGATGGGATAGCGCAGTTTCATGGGCTATAGGAATAGTATATTCTATTCGACTACGTGGGTGTGTAAAAGGTTTATACACTGGATAACCCTCAAATGAGAAGTACATCACTCGTGATGAACGTCAATACTTCTCATAAAGACAATTGGTGAGATTCCTCAAAACATGAGTGCTCCACTCATCTTATGAAAGGAATGTCCGACTTTGGTTCTGTCAAACGCCGCGCCATAAAAGGAGGTTATAAAGACGGATACTGGGAAGGACAGGATAGACATGAAGTTAAGTGGGAGCGCAAGAATGGATTGTGTCATCCTAAATCACATTAGGTACAAAGTGTCTCAAAGCCACTTGATGAGTAGCAACTGAAAAATGCGTGGCCACGCTCAAACAGATCAGGAGTTAATCGTTTGTATTTTACAGTTGTACTCGGATATCAAGAAAGTCTGAATGACGTGACGTATCAGATGGGATACTAAATTGACACGGGAATCGAGGCATTGCACTTGTTCTAAGTCCAATGGGAGTCTGAAGGAGTTGAAGGAGATGTCCTTCGACCAAAGTGACAATGCGAACAATTTGTCGGATAGGACAATTGATGTGGAAGATCATCAAGTCCGATTGATTTAGGGATCGTAGAGTTGTAGCTAGAGACCAACTACGATCGTCGAATTGCGAAGTAATTCGCGGCTAACTTCGATCGGATCCTACAACGAGTTACACATAAGAGTGACAAATTGATCTAGGATATGACTAGTTGGAGTGAGATATAATCATGGGAGTGTCCCATAAACATATCTCATAGGCCTAAAAAGGAATTAGGCAAAGATAGTACAAAAAGGCCAAAAACAGGGTTTTGGGCCTAGACCGGTTCGGGTACTTCTAGGACTCGGATTGGGTTGAATTTTGGAGGGTTAGTTTCTGATATAATAAACATTATATCTGCCAATTTTCGTGTGTTGGGCACCTCCTCCTTAGGAAATTGAGAAAATACCAATAGTTGCTATTTTCGACTATTTCCCTAAATCTTATTCTAAAGGGTGTTTTAGGAAACCTAAAAGGAGGTGGATTCTTATTAGGGTTCTATATAAACACTCTTAGGGCAAAGAATAAGGTGTGGAATTTCTCTCTAAGCTTTCTTACTCTACCACATCAAGTAGAGAGGAGAAAGTGAGCTAATTCCCAAGCTATCTTCTAGTCAAGCAAGAAGAAGGTCTTCTTATTATCAAACCACCATTGGAGTGCTAGCGAGCTTTCAAGGAGGGAGATTAAATACACTTCGGTGTCCCAAGTAGGGGAGCTACGTTTGAAGCTCTTGGTCTTCTTTAATCAATTCAACTAGTTCGAGGGAAAAACGATTAAGGTAATCTACTATCTTCATTAGTTTAATTACTAGTTTTGCATGATGATCTTGGGGATACTAGCGTTAGATATTAGATGTCGTTATCCGCTATAAACACTAGTATAAGGGTTTAAATCCCTACAAAGACTGCGTTCTTACATGGAGAGCTGGAGGAACAAATCTATATGCGTCTGCCAGAGGGGTTTGAGATTCTCGGGAAAGAAGACCAGGTCTGTTTGCTAAAGAAGTCTTTGTATGGGCTGAAACAGTCTCCTAGGCAGTGGTATAAGCGTTTTGACACGTTTATGGTTAAAAACGGCTATGACAGAAACAGGTATGATAGTTGTGTGTACCACAGGAAACTATCGGATGGTTCTTCTGCGAAGCAGGCATTGATCGCCAGTACCATAGCTTCATCACATTCTTCAATGATTACCAAGACACTACCATCATCTTCTTTAATGACTGCTGCCTCACCTGGCTTGTTTCTAAGCTCAGGACAATTCCTTTTGAAGTGCCCCTCCTTCTTACAGTTAGAGCATCTGTACTTCTTAGGTTTCGATTTAGACCGAGAACGTCCCTTCCTATCGACCACATGCTGCGACCTTCCCCTTACAGCCAAAGCATCTCTTGAGTTGCTTTCTTCTATTGACCTCCGTTTCAACTCCTTCGAGTTCAATGTTGCTTTAACATTTGCTGATGTCAAAAAATGGCTTTCCGTTAGATCAGCATGAAATCGGGAGTTGATGCATGACAACCTCCGTTATGTTTGATTATTCTGTTAAGTTGAGTTTTTGCTCGGTTAGAGTTCCTGAATCCTGCTCTGCTTTCTGCTCTGCCTCCTGTTTTGCCTCATTCTCCCTGATCCTCGCTCCTTGCTCCGGCTTCTTGCTGCCTGCTCCTGCTCCTTGCTCATGTTCCTGTTCGTCTGTTCCCAAGGGGAAAACCTGCAAAGGGTTCGAAAACCGCTCTGATGCTCAAGCTAGTCAGGATGCTCTTTGCAGTAAAAGAATTAATAATGATTGATCCTTTTGGGGGCGAGTTATAGGAACTCTGAATTTTGGGTGATCTTTTTCGGGTAAAGAGATTGTGTCCTGGGAAGGACGATGTGGGGGGCCTTTTATAGGTGATGTTAGGCCAACTATGATTAGTGGCGGTGGTGAGGCGGTTGCCATCAGACCAAAGGGAAAGTTTCCTCTCTTGAGTATCTAGGGTTTCTCTTAGAGTCTATCTCGGATCTTTGATAAGTGGAAGTTCCTAAGTTCAAGGATCCTTCGTAGATATCTTGCCGATGTGATTAATCCTAGAAGAGAATTTTCCTCCTTTAGTTACGTGGAGTTCAAGTTGGCTTAAACACTTCGAGATGTGTAGCCGACTGAGATCTTTCTGGAAGATTCGGGATTAAGTCGGTAGATGGCCTAGGGCTGCTGCTTCCCCAGTTCTGGGCGTAAGACATTGGCCGGATATGTTTGGACCCCCCTTTATCCTCTGAAGACCATAGGGCTGATCTGTCCATGCCAAGGGCGTTTTGCAGGCTGATTTCTTCTGGCCGACCTCCCAGTTACGGGAATATTTGGTGGACCATCAAGGGCTCAGCGGTCTTGCTACCTTATGCCGGGTTGACCTAGTAGACTTAAGGTATGATCTTGACTCTTCAGACGTTAGTCAACGTCTGGACATTTTATGCATCATCAACATCCTCAAAGGTTGTAGTTGTTTTTCCAGACATAAAAGAATCAACAAACCTGTCATATGATGGTGGCAGGGATGCAAGCAATTGTACTGCCTTATCTTCTTCTTCGAACTTGACATCTATATTTGCCAAATCTAAGAATACTCGATTGAGTTTATCCATATGGTCTTTCAACGATTCTCCTTCTAACATCTGTAAACTAAATAATTTCTTCTTTAGATACAAACGATTAGTTAAAGATTTCGTCATATACCTTATCTCCAGCTTACTCCATAGCCCATCGACCGTAGTTTCCGTCGCTACTTCCCGCAAGACCTCATTGCTCAAACAAAGTTGAATCTGACCATTAGCTCTCTCCATGAGATCTTCCTTCTCTGCTTCCGAAAGTGATTCAGCGAGTGCGGCCTTCCCATTCAATGTCTTCAGCAGACCCTGTTGAACTAATACTGCTCGCATCTTAATCTTCCAAAGATTAAAATCGTTACTTCCATCGAACTTCTCTATCTCGTATTTCGCCATCACAGAAACCTCAAAACCTCAGCTCTGATACCAGTTTGTTATGCCAATCGGGGTTAATGTGAACAATGCGAGTAATCCAGGAAAAGCAATAGGAATAGTAAAGAACAATCAAGAACAAAATACAGAGATTTAAGTGGTTCGGTTGGTGAAACCTACTCCACGGCGACAACGGCATGATGATTTTCACTATGATAAAGAAACAAGTTTACGCAAGAGATTCGTGAGATTGTGCTACTGATATCTCCTTAGGGTTTAGTTTATATAGCCACTAAACCCTAATCCCACCACCTCACGGACTCTCTACAACCGACTCTCTCTTCAACCGACATTATACACGGATAACACTAATCACCAACATAAGCCTAGCTTCTGCATTCCAGCTCTCTCTCGGAGTCCAGCTCTGCCTCACAGCCCTACTTCGCATACAAGCTCTGTCTCAGCAATCAGCTCCGCTAACGGGTCAGAAATTTGGCGGGTCGTAAACCGGGTTCGATACCAATCCATATTCAAGTCACTTCTAACATCAATGTATCGGCAAAAGGGTTTTAGATTTCAAGGCAAAAGGGTGAATTTGACACATAAGGGTGAAATTCATTAACCAAGAGTCATAAGAGTATGATAAGTAAAGAGTTTACTCACCTAGGTCGACGCGGTTGAGGGCAGTGCCCTAGTACGCTTAACCTCGAAGGAATAGGATCTTGGAATCATATTTTTCAAAGGGGATACAAATCTTGAATAATGTTGCAAAACTTAGAGATTTTGCTAGGATAAACAAGTTTAAGTCACTTTGCATTTCTTTTATGTAGTTTAATTATAACAAATAATGAAATCTTCAACCTCTACACGGTGCTTGCAAAGTTAAATGACACCAACTTTGTTCAATGAGAAAGAAATCTGAGAAAGGTTCTCGAAACGAGAGCAGAAGTATTAGACACACCCATCCCGGAACTTTCAGAAACCTCTTCTAAATAGGAGCGTGAGCAATCTGTCATTGTCCAAAGGAAGTCAGGACCAGTGATTGCATTAATGTTAATGTCCATGGAAAAGCGATACCAAGAAAGGTTAATTGACATGGACGCATACATTATCATTCGACAACTAAGGGATATATTCTGCATGCAGTGTCGAATGAAGAGATGGAAAAACTCTAAGGTTGTACTAGAAAAACGACTGGAAAAGGGGACCACCTATCATTCACCATGTTTTAGAAATGATTGATCACTTTAAGAACATGGAATGGATTGGAGCCTCCATGGAAACCAACTTGGCGGTTGACATAATCTTACATTCATTACACGGTGGTTTTGAAGAAGTAAGGTCAAACTTTGAATAAAAGTTTGCACATGTTTCCTTTGAAAAATTGCTCATGATTCTGGAAGTGGCTGAATATAAAACCAACATGCTTGAGACTAATGAAGAAATTAAGAGCAGTCCAGAGGGTACGAATATAAAACCAACATGCTTCCTTTGAAAAATTGCTCATGATTCTGGAAGTGGCTGAATATAAAACCAACATGCTTGAGACTAATGAAGAAATTAAGAGCAGTCCAGAGGGTACGAATTCGGGAACGAGAGTCGTTAGGAATAGGAGACATTCTGGAAGGAGAGGATGCAGGAGAGCTCCTAGACGCAGGACTATCCTTCCTGAAGACAACTATTTATTTTGTGGTAGCACATCTCATATGTGGATAAAAGATTGCCCATGCTACTTGGAAGAGCTGAATAACATAGCTAGAAACTTCGTCTCAAGTATAAATGTGAAAAGTTAAAATTGAATACGATTCCCTTATAGGTATTAATGCTCATTGCATTATGAATGACAGGAGCAAATGGGAGCTGAGTATTAGAGGAGATGAACCTGTCAAAAGCGAACGAGGCAAGGGTTGCTGAGGAAGCTCGAGAATGATCATAGTCCTCTTTAGGCATTTACTTTAATTAGTTTTGTTTTATTTTTGAGACATCATCTCTATAAACTTTAAGAGTTATGGAGAGAGTAAAGTATTTAGTTTAATATTCTATGATGCTCTTAAAATGCCTAATTAACTTTTAAAACATTAATACCATATGATTCAATCTAGTTATTCTAATCTAGTCAAATATGTTAATTAAGACACGTCTTAAGTAACAAATTGACTGGATCATCTTTTCAAAGGATGAGTCAATCAATCATGGAATCTCATAATAGATATGAGATAATGATTGAACCGACTGGAATAAACTAAAAGAATACTCGGAGAAAGGCTAGTTCAAGGAACAAAACCAAAATCAAGTATGAAATAAAAAATTGACTATTAGAATTTGATAAAGATAAAAATTCTAAGTCATAGAGACTTTCTAAAAAGCTGTAAAGACAACATCTCTTTTAGAAGAGATATCACACTTTGTTAGACAAATATCGATTATATAAGTCATCCGAAAAGTCTTCCAAAACGAGTGTGTCTATATAATTGCCAACCCACTAAACCCAAAAGTCTTTCAGTTTCTTAATCGACACGAATATGGAATTTTTAGAAGGTGTTCTAAAAATAGTCTTTTATGTCTAAAAACGTCTTAGATAGAGTTTCTTTCAAAGAAACAAACGGGGTTCTTCCGCTCAATATCAGAACACAATAGGATTGTTTCTCTCGATGGTGTCTTCCTTAAAAGGTAGTTTTCAAGAAAACAAAGTGGGAGAAATTATCGAATTCGATTCGAACCAAGCAACAAGTAGGAGTACATAAAGACTCTCCACAAAACAGTGGGAGTAAGAAGAGACTCTCCGAGAAACTTCTTAAGAGTTAAGAAATTTTCATAAAAATTGTTCATAAACCCCGAGTGAGCCCTTAGAGGACCCAGTCAAAAGCTATAGCAGAAACAAGACTCTGAAAATTGGCTAACAGCCAAAAGATCGACTAGCACAAGGAGAACATTACAAAAGGGAGTTGATATCTAAACATTCAAAAGGAAATTCAAAGAGTTTGTTTCTTCTGAGAGAATGGGTTAGAATCTTGTTCAACGAGAAGGTAAGTGGGAGCCAATCGAGTATGTTTTCTGTCTGAAGTATGTAAGACATACAGAAATTGAGAACAACATTGGAAATGTTGAAATAGTTAAGAAACTGACTCAATAAAAGGACACCCGATAAAGGTAAATTAATTTGGGCATCGAAGTCTAAATAGACAAAGAGGATGATAAGACTCGTTCAAGAAGATCTTGAAGAAGTGTACACTAGAAATACTCTTGGAAAGAGATTCTGCCCATCACTCATGGTAAACTACTAGGTAAGATTCAGAATCTAAAAGACCCTGATGAGCCGAAGCACACATGAGAGAAAAACTTATGTTCGAAGCATAAGATCAATCATAGAGATGATTGAATTTTTCCTAAACATCTAAAAATACTTCGATTATAAGATGTCTTCACCCATTAGTTTCGAACAAGGTGCTTCGAAATAGTAAAAACAGAGAGCGTCCTAAAAGGCTGGGAGCATCTGGGAGGAAATCTCTGAAAATAAAGATCGAAGAAAGTCATAAAATGCAATATTCCAAAAGTGAGATATGAATCTCAATAGAAAGGACGACCGGATGAAAGAGGTTCATGCTGGAACTTGTTGCAAACTCTACAAAGAAAAGAAAGAAAAATTAGAACCTAGAAAGTACTAATTTCAGTGTTAGAAACTGAAGATATCGTAATAGCTGATGAAAGACGCTCCTCAGCAAGATAATAAGCAAAGTGAAATATGGATTAGATCAACATCTAAAGTGTCACCTTATAACAAATATGGAAGTTGTATGAATCCAAGAAATTAGAGCCATAAGAAAATTTCCTGAAAGACGCGTGAAATTGAGCACGTAAAGAAGTTTACGTGGGGAACTCAACTTTCACGAACTCTTAATAAATCCAAAATAAAAGAGTTTATTTCGTCATCTAAATTGTGGTTTATAATTTAGACGACAACCCAAAATAATGGAGTGTTCCAAGTAGGCTTATTAAATGCGTGATCTAATAAAGGAAACCCTACTGAGTGAACATGGAAGCATTCCATTATAATAAAGCCCTGGTCCAGGTCATTAGTTGGACAATAATGACTTATGAAGACCAGCATGAGTGATTGACAGATAGCGTTGTTTCTTGGGTGGCGTGAAAATGCCACATTTAGGTCACTTAACTTTGATGAGTTAGTTCTTTTCGAGTTTTATTTCTAATTATTTATGTGTTTTTATTGCTAGGCAGTTTATTTGTAGTTTGGCGTGTAATTCGGAATAAAGAGAGTGAATTATCACATTTTCATCTTATGCGGCAAAATGGAAGAAAAGAGCGCCAGGGGTATTTTGGTCATTTTGGTCAAAGTCAGAAGTCAAACAACAAGTGAAGTCAATGACGAGTCCGACGGTGAAAACGGAAGTTGATTCGGAGTTCGGACGGGGAAGTTATAAAAGAAAGAAGCCAAGGTCTTTTCTTGAAGGCACTTCCCTTGGTTTGGATGTAGAGACAAGATGGAGGCACCTCTTGATTTCTAAATCAAGCCCAAAACCAAGCCCAAAGCCCACATAAATCAAAGAAGAAGAAAAGAGTTGAAAAGATATGGGCACCCTCTTTATGGTTCAAAGTCAAGTTTGAGTCAAAGTCTTGACCTAGGGTTTTAGTAGTAAAGGGTTACTATTCATCATCTTCTTCATCAACCAAGAACCAAGAAGTAAGAGAGAGAAAAGAGGCAAGGAGGCTAAGGCTTTTAGGGTTCTTATTCTTGAAAGAAGAGCTTGAGAGAGAGAAAAAGAGAGGAAGGAGAAGGAGGAGTGCCGGCCAAGCAAGGCCGGCCAAGCTCAAGGCCGGCCAAGCTTGGCCGGAAGCAGCTCGGGCTGCATGGAGCAGCTCGGGCTGCTCGGGAAGCATTAAGGGACGCGCACAAGAGCGGCAGCAGCAGCAGCGACTGGACGCACGGGACGCGTCCACGGGAGCAGCTGCTGTGGACGCGACCAGCAGCTGCTCCGGCGGACCTACAGCTCGGACTGCTCGGTACGGTATCCTTTCGCTCGGGCTGCAGCTGGGAACAGTCAAGGGACGTGCGCACACAGCTAGGGACAACCCGGGACAGCTCATTTGGCCGGATCTTGGCCGGAATTTCTTTTTCTTTGGCCGGACTTTTATGAGTTTTCCGGCAACTTTCTTGATCCAAAACTTTAGGGCTTTTGTTCCCCTCATCCTTGGCTAGCTTCCCATATGGTTTGATTTGATTTTGGTTGAAAATTGCTTAGAGAGAGAAAACTTGGTGAAGCTTTAATGGTGGTGGGTTTTAAATGAAGAAGATGATGTTGATTGTTAAGGGGAGATCTGATTTTTGCTCGGGGACACCCATTATGCACTGTTAAGGGGAAATCCAGAAATTTGCTAAGGGGAGATCGGCTGAACCTCATCTACTCATATTTTCCGACGAACCTAGCCTCGAACTACATCGAAAAAGGGGGATTTCTCATCATCTTCTTTTCATTTATTACTTATCACCATGTTTAGCTAAATCAAGTGTGTCGATTATATGGATGAAATGTGATGAATTTGTGATTATGTTTGATATGATTTAATGTTTTGATAATAAATTGATGTTCTCTTATTTTGATTACTTGTTTCAATCGTTGTTCATGAGTCTTATCAAGTACTTCGCATAGTTAATCGATTAGGCAAAGTGATCGATATCGATCGTAGTCTAGATTCAAATTTCATGTATCTTGTCATGCACTTCACATAGTTAGGCGACTATACGACATTTTCGATGATTCGGTTTTAATCGTTTAGGAAGTTTGTTTGACTAAGTATTATCTCCGGACATACGTAGTGCTTATGAACGTCCACCTTAGGAATCGAGACTAGATTTACATCAATCCATTCGATTAGACCGTACATAGTTATAAGTTTATTATCATGGATTCCCGGACTTCGACACCTCGCTCACTTATTTGTCTCCCGACTTTTGTTACTTCCCGACTCTTGTTCCTTCGACTCTTCTCTCGAATCTCTCTCGTCCGTTTACATTGATAATTTAGTTTGTTTTACTTGCTTTCTTCTTTGTTGCTTATTTCATTATAAAGCCCCCCATTTGTCTTTGTTTCCTTTTTAGTCTAAGTTAGCATTTGATTTCTAGACCGGGGGATGAGACCTTTCGACATCCAAACTACCTTCTTATCCTTGGATCGATCCCGGCTTTGCCGGATTACTACTTGATACCTCCGCTTGGGTGTGTAACCTTTTCGGGTGCATCATTGGGCTATAGGAATAACGAGTATTCAAATCAACTTCATGAATGTATAGTACACTGGAAAGCCACAAAGTGAGAGTGCTTCAATAGTTAAAGAAATGAATGTCATAACTCTCATTTTAGCAAATTGGAGAGATTCCTCAAAATATGAGTATTCTGCTCAGTTTATGTAAGGAATGTCAAACTTTGGTTTCGTTAAACGTTGCGCCGTCAAAGGAGGTTATAAAAACGTAACCAGGTTTGGCACGATAGACATGAAGCAGAGTGGGAGTACAAGAACGGAATTAGTCTTCCTAAATAAAATTAGGATAAAATATCTCTGGGCAACTTGAAAAGTGACAACTGGAAAATGCATGTCCGTTCTCAAATGGATTAAAGAGTTAATCATTTGACTTATCAGTTTGTTCTCTAGATTAAGAAAGTCTGATAAACATGACGTATGAGATGAGATATGAAAAGACTTGGAATCGAGCATCCCACTTGTTCTAAGTACAAGTGGGAGACTGAAGAATATATTCATTCAGTCTGAAGGAAGATGTCCTTCTGAAGGAGTGTCCTTCGACCAAGATGGAAATGCGTGCAGTTTGGCGAATAGGATAACCATGACCTTATCCGGAAGATCATCCAGTCCGGTCTAATTAGGGCTCGTAATGCTTAGCTAGAAGTCTCTTACGATCGTTGGATCACTTTGGTAATCCGCAGTTAACATAGACCGGATCCTACACAAGTTACACATAAAATAGATAACTTGAGCGGAGAGAATAAAACTAGTGGGAGCTTTCTTATAGATGGATGTGATCCAATCTGATAGAGCCAAACAGAAAGAAAGAACCGGGCACGAAAAGGAGGCCTGAAAAAGTGCAAAACCCACTTATGAGCCGACCAGATCAAGCCCAGTAATGGGTTGATCATAACCGGCCATAAGAAGGGGATGGGTCGGACATACCAATCCCATCAAGGGGCTAGTTTGGCCGGCCACACCTTTAAGGAAACCCTAATGGGAATCCCCATCAAATGGGATTTCCAATCAGATGGGTCTATGATGTTTATCTTTTTTAGGCTCTTATTGAAACCAAATTGGGATTCAAATTAGGATTTCTCTATATAGGGGTTATTAGACAATCAGAAAAGTTATGGAATTTTCTCAAGAGAAAATCAACTCTCTCAGACATCTTAGAGAAAAATGATTTTACAGAAAAAGTTCCCTTTTCTTTCTAACTAGTCCAGAAGAAGGAGTTACTACTTAGAAGCTCTTGATCATCCGAAAAGGCGACGGAATCGAATTCGAGGAAAGCGAATATGGCATTCTTCTTTCCGTTATTTACTCATTACTATTTCATGCATGTGATCTTGAAAACCTAGTGTTAAACATGCTGATGTCAAAATGGTCTTCCGTTATATCAGCATAAAACATGGAGTTGATGCATGACAACCTCCATTAAGTTGAATGTTCTGCAAGTCAGGTTAGAATCTATCAATCGTTTTTGCCTCGAGTTCTGGTTCTCTGTTTCTTTGCTCTTGCTTCTCGCTCCTTTCTCCTATTCTTAGCTTCTTGCTCCTGGTCCTTACTCCTGCCTACTGCTCATGTTCGTCTGTTCCCAAGCGGGGAAAACCTGCAAAGGGTTCAAAAACCGCTCCGACGCTCAAGACAGTCAAGGTGTTCTTTGCAGTAAAAGAATGAATGTTGATCGATCATTTTGGGGGCGAGTTGTGAGAACTCAGAGTTTCTTGTGATCTTCTAGGGTTTAAAGGTCGTGTCCTTTGAAGGATGATTTGGGGGCCTTTTATATGCTTAAGAGGCGGCGATGATTGGCATGGAGGGAAGTTTTCCATTTGTGTTTATCTCGCATCCAGGATAGATGAAAGTTCCTAAGTTCAAGGATCTTTCGTAGATATCCTGCCGATGTGATATATCTTTGGGGAAAAGGTTCCTCCCTTGGATGCGTGAAGTCCAAACTTGCTTAAACACTTAGAGATCTCTAGCCGACTGAGATCTCTGTGGAGATTTTGGATTAAGTCGGTAGATTGTTGGTGCGCTTTGCCTTCCCTATTCTGGGCGTAAGTCATCGACCGAACCTACGTGGACCCCCCTCATTCCTTTAGAAACCCCAGGGCTGATACGTTCATGCCAAGCGTTACAGGGCTGGTTTCCTCTAGTCGATCTCCTAGTTAGGGGAGTACGTGACGGATCGTCAAGGGTTCAGCTGACCTGCTACCTTAAGCTGGGTTGACCCGGTGGACTTGAGGTCTGATCTTGACTCTTCAGACGTAGTCAACGTCTGGACATTTTATGCATCATCATGAATCCCGCCACTCCTTGGTCGAAAGTAATGAGACTGAGGAGTAGAAGTAACTTTTGTTTCTCTAACATAGGAGACCTTGAAGACAGAGGGTTTACCTGGACCAGAGCTGTTTTGCGAAGCTTGGTCGTTTCTTTTGGGTTTCTGGAGCTACACATTCCCGAGCTGATTTGTACCGAGCCGTTCGAGGTGTTTCGTGAAATCGTCTTTCTAATCAGTACCGATAAGGTCTTCTTTACTTGGCTATCTTTTGCCAGAGCTGATTTCAAGAGGTATTTGTTTTCTTCGAGATTAGGTTCACGTCTCTCTTTTCGCGTGACACGTCTCAAGTTCTATTGGAGCGAATCAATTTTCCTTCCATGTGTGTTTCTATGGTGTCACAGATTTGATCTTCTGATCACGCGTTTTTGACGATAATCCTTTAGACAATCGTGCACGGTAGCTCTGTTGCCATGCGTGGACACGTGGCGTTTTGCGGGTGGGGGAACCATCGCGTCTTCCCGAGCTTTGCTAACGTCTCCTTCGAACTGACCGCTTCGAGCCGCGAGTTCCTCCTAGTCATTATGACTCTGCGTGTTACCGAGATGTGTTTATTCTTCCGTCTTAATTATCTTCGCCTATTGGGAAAGTCTTTCGGCTTTCCTCTTCCGCTATAAGTAGCTTATTTTGTCTCTTTGATTTCCTAATACTCAGGAACCTTTCCTTCACTAATATTTTCCGATATTTCTTCTTAGTTCTTGTTTTCATTAGAGACCCGATATCAGGTCTCTGTTTGAAGTCGTACTTGTTACCTGTTTGATAGGTATTTCTCCATAATGACCGTGGTAAAAGGTGGATTTCTCCATAATGGTCGTGGTAACCCCATGTGCCACTTTGGCAGATTCCATAAGGAAGTAGGCTTACCAGAGCTGCCTCCAACTGGGGTGCAGAGGAGAAAGTGACGACGGTGGAGGAGAATCTTCTCCTCTAGGTTGTCTTCTTGCCTTGGCAGTTCTTTGGAAGGTGGTTCCTGGTGATCTCTTGATTTCCCTTTAGCTGAATTACGCGATTGTTCTTATGGTCTTTCGCGTTCTTTGGTATTTTCCTTATCCTATCTCTTCTTTTTGTGGATTTTATATCCTTTTTGCAATTTCTTCTGTAATAGATCTGAATGGTCCCGCTCTTCTTGATGTATTTTGGTTATAAATTCTTCTATAACAGATCCTATTTCAAGAATTAATAAATCGCTTTTCTCCTTTTCCGTCGTTTCTTTACTATTCCGCGCGTAAGTCTGTCGGTCTCTATTTTCCACTCGTTTCTGTTTGTCGCGACTCTTCGGTGGTCGTACCCATTCATGACCATCCTTGTGCCCTATAAATACTGCTAAGGATGTAATACGAATGCTCTGTAGTTCTTGTGATTGATATCTCGATGGTTAGTGGAACTCTTCCCCGTGGAAACATAGGGGTGGCCTTCTACATGTCTCTCAACGATGATTACTCTTCCATCGAAAACTTGTGCATGGAAATGGCCGATGACGGTTTCTTTGACATTTCTTTGTCCCCGGGACCTGTTGAAAGAAGACAACCTTTTGGTGTTGGCCGTGGCCAGACCACTTTATCCCTTGGTCTATTCATTCACCGACACCATGAGTTCGTCTGAACCTGCCTTTTTTCGGCCGTCGGATTTCTGGTTCGTCGTCGTGGGGGTGGTCGTCTGCTTGTTGTAATTGTCAAAGCCTCAGTGGATATTGGCGGCCCGCCTGCTGCTCCTTCCTCTTCTCCTGACGTGTAATTATTATAGCTTTTTGTTATTTTCGGTGAACTTTCATCAATGGTTGTTGCCTTTATTGCTTGTATTTGCTTGTGTCTCTTTTGTTTGCTTCTGTATATAAGAAGATGAAAAAAGGCACATTATAGTTGATTAGCCCTAATCTTACTAATACGATTCTCCTATCTTACTACGCATGCGCCGAATGATCGCTCCTGCACCAAGGAGAGGTTAGACCTATTCTAACATGACCTAATCTGACTAATTCCCTCTGCAAAATAAAGCCCAAATTAGCCTGTGTAATCGTTATTTTCAGATCTATATTCCGCCCCTGGTCGTGGCCTTAGCTACCAGGGCTGCCTCGTCGGCTTCGAGCACGACTAGCCTTGATAGGACTTCTCCCAAGGCCCCTGGTCGTCGCTTTCGCTACCAGGGTTGTTTTCGTTGGCTTGAGCTCAACTAATTTTTTTAGGACTTCTCTTTGAGGCATCTGGTGGTAGCTTGGGCTACTAGAGTTGTTTTCGTTGGCTTGAGCTCAACTAGTTTCGTTAGGACTTCTTCTTGGGTCCTCTGGTCGTGGCTTGGCCTACCAGAGCTGTTTTCGTTGGCTTGAGCTCAACTAGTTTCGTTAGGACTTCTCTTTGGGACCTCCGGTTGTGGCTTGGGCTACCAGAGTTGTTTTCGTTGGATTAAGCTCAACTAGTTTTGTTAGGACTTCCTCTTGGGGCCTCTAGTCGTGGCTTGGGCTACCAGAGCTGTTTGCGTCAGCTTGAGCTCAACTAGTTTCGTTAGGACTTCTCCTTGGAGCCTCTGGTCGTGGCTTGGGCTACCAGAGATACTTGTTTTCGTCGGCTTGACCACGACTAGTTTCGTTAGGAATTCTCCTTGAGGCCTCTGGTCGTGGCTTGGGCTACCAGAGCTACTTGTTTTCGTCGGCTTAAGCACGATTAGTTTCGTTTGGACTTCTCCTTCATCGAGTCGTATATATTATATGTATTTTTTTTTTAAGAAATACCATTTATTCAAAGAAAACTCTTGCTTGTAGCGTTGTTCTTTCGCCTAACGACTTTATTCTAAAAATAAAATAGGATGATGTAGTAGCCGTACAACCAAGCTGAGCTGCTTTTATTCTGGCATGTCTGTTGTGGGATCTCCTTAGAAAACCTTAGCTCCTCCGACGCTCGTCGGGTTGATCGTCTTCACTCCACAATTCTGGGTCGAGATCAGTGAGCATTCCCGAGCTACTTCCTGATTCCCTCTGACTGTCCGTCCCTACGAGGTTCGTTCCCGGTAGTGGGAATTTTATCATTAAGTGGTTCATACAGATTATGGCTCCGGATTCCCTTAGGAATTTCCTCCTAGTATGATGTTGCAGGCATGCATTTTGTCGACTATGACGAATGTTAGCATCATAGCCTTTTTTACCTCCCCGTCTCCTATTAGTATAGGTAACGATGCCGTTCCGTCGGTTTCTACTCTATTGTCGCCGGAACCTGTCAAACAAGATTTGTATGATTTAAGGTATTGAGGACTTACCCCGAGCTTTCGAAAGCATATACGGCTCGTGACTTCGGTTGAACTTCCTGTGTCGACTAGAATGCGTCCAACATTCCAATTTCCCACCACTGCTGTTATTACCAGCGGGTCTGCGTGTGGAGTGATTACCCCTACCAGGTCATCGCCAGTGAAGGTGATGGGCGTCGTCTCCTCGTTGGGCCTGTTGAACAGGGCTGACATGTTTTTTGCCTTATTGGCGTATCGCCGTTGTTCTCCCTTGGTGTTTCCGCTAAGGGTTGGCCCCCCAACGATGGTATTGATGTTGCCGATTACTCCGGCATTCTCTTTTGGTCCTTTGGCCGTCTTTTGGAGCTCGTGAAATGTGTGTCGGTGTCCAATCCCGATCCAATTCCTCATTTGCTTCCTGACCTCTTGTTATTATATTCAGGTATTTGGTGTTCTTTCTGGATGTACTTGTCTAGCTCGCCCTTCCTTACCATTTCTTCTATGAGGTTCCTGAAGGAGTTGAAGGAGATGTCCTTCGACCAAGGTGACAATGCGAACAATTTGTCGGATAGGACAATTGATGTGGAAGATCATCAAGTCCGATTGATTTAGGGATCGTAGAGTTGTAGCTAGAGACCAACTACGATCCTCGAATTACGAAGTAATTCGCGGCTAACTTCGATCGGATCCTACAACGGGTTACACATAAGAGTGACAAATTGATCTAGGATATGACTAGTGGGAGTGAGATATAATCATGGGAGTGTCCCATAAACATATCTCATAGGCCTAAAAAGGAATTAGGCAAAGATAGTACAAAAAGGCCAAAAACAGGGTTTTTGGGCCTAGACCGGTTCGGGTACTTCTAGGACTCGGATTGGGCTGAATTTTGGAGGGTTAGTTGCTGATATAATAAACATTATATCTGACAATTTTCGTGGTGTTTGGGAACCTACTCCTTAGGGAATTGAGAAAATACCAATAGTTGCTATTTTCGACTATTTCCCTAAATCTTATTCTAAAGGGTGTTTTAGGAAACCTAAAAGGAGGTGGATTCTTATTAGGGTTCTATATAAACACTCTTAGGGCAGAGAATAAGGTGTGGAATTTCTCTCTAAGCTTTCTTACTCTACCACATCAAGTAGAGAGGAGAAAGTGAGCTAATTCCCATTAACTATCAATCTAGTCAAAGAAGAAGGTGTTCTTCTTTTCAACCACCATTGGTGTGCTAGCTATACAACAAGGTGGGAGATCAAATTGATTGCTCATGTCCCAAGTAGAGGAGCTACACTTGAAGCTCTTGGTCTTCTTCAATCAATTCAACTAGTTCGAGGGAAAAGCGATTAAGGTAATCTACTATCTCCATTAGATTAATTACTAGTTTTGCATGTGATCCTGGGAATACTAGTGTAGACATTAGATGTCATATTTCCTCTATAAACACTAGTAGAAGGGTGTAAATCCCTACAGTTCCTAGGGTGTCGGCAACTGTCAGTGCTAGGAGCATATCCTCGGTGAAAATCGCACCACGCGGTCATGTCTCTAACGCTGAACTCCTCTCTGTCGTCATTAGGTTCTGGCAGCTCTACCTTTCCTTTTGACTTAAGTATTTGCAAAATTTCCTCTTTACTTTTGTTAGTGGGGGGTATGTGATGAAATCGGGTCTTGATCTCCTGCTCCGGTCTCCTTCCCTGGGAGGTTTTGCTTCCTCTCATTCTTTCTTCCTGAATGACTCTCCTTCGTATGGGATGTTGGCTACTTCCTTCTTCCTCCGATAATCTTCCTCCTTTCTTATAAATTGTTGGACCTTTTCTATCAGTTCCACTAGCGTGACTGGTCGTTGGCTGGAGATCTCTTTTATGATGTTATCCTGTCGGAGACTCCTTTTCAAGGCAGCGAACGCAACTTTTGGTTCCAATTCGGGAATCTGTACCATGAGGTTCTGAAACCTTTGCCTGTAGGTGACAAGGGATTTGTTTCTTCTTTGGGCTATATTAAACAGTTCGTCGGTCCCTCTCTTGATTGTGGTGCTTCCTCGGAAGGCATCGCAGAAGACATGGGCGAGCCGCTCAAAGGATTTGATTGATTCTGGCGCCAATGCTTGGTACCATGCCTGAGCTGGTCTTTTCAGTATGGTGGCGAAAACCACAAACCACACATTCTGGTTGGTAGTATAAAGGTTCATCATCGAAGTATAATTGTTGATGAATACTCCTGGATCCTCCAAACCGTGATAGTGGTCGAGTGCCGGGCATTTGAAGTTCTTTTGTTTTTCCGACTCCAATATCTCCCGACTTAGAGGGGGCTGGTGTATCACTGCTCTTCCCCATTGCTTCTCTTTCTCTCTATCTCGGGTCAGTGATGCACCCGAAAAGGTTGCACACCCAAGCGGAGGTATCAAGTAGTAACCGGTAAAACCGGAGTCGATCCAAGGGTAGGAGGGTAACTCGGATATCGAATGATCTAGTCCACCAGTCTAGGTGTCACTAGCTAACTTAGACTAAAATGGAAAGGGATAAAGATAAATGAGGGGTTTGATCGAATAAGGAACAAGAGAAGAAAACAAGTAAAGCTAACTAGATAATCTAATGTAAATGGGTGAGAGAGATTCGAGAAGAGAGTCTGAGAAAACAAGAGTCGGGAGGCAACAAGAGTCGGGAGACGGTAAGACTCGATTCGGGCAAACATCGATCGAGAGGGATACTTCGATCCACAAGATTTAAAGTAACAAACACTAAGTATCTACTCGCATGAAAATGTAATTAACTTCACCCACATTGACAATCCTAAGCATCACGTGTCTAACTAAGCATAATCGATCAAACGTCACTAAGCATCGACTATCAAACTTATACACACTATCTAATGAATTGCAAATAAACAAGTATGACACTGATAAGTATAATACGTCAAACTAGGTATAATCGATCAAAGGTTAGTAAGTATCGATTATCAAACTAAGTACGCATTATCAAACTTTGTATCAATAGACGATTAAGAACAAGGCTTCTAATTTATAAAACTAGATGAAGTCAATTAAACTCACATGTAAACAAATCATAAGTCATTCATCACATTCAAATCATGCTTCCAAAATATCCGAAAACGAGAGCTAATGTGTCGAAGTCCGGAAATCCATAATGATAAATCTACTACTATGTATGGTCCGATTTAACGTGTCGAGGTACTATCAATATTCGACTCGGGACTTCGACACGTTAAATCGGACCATACATAGTAGTAGATTTATCATTATGGATTTCCGGAGAGCTGCAACAGCAGCTGGCCGGCACGGGAGCTGCTGCTGCAGCTTTCATGGACGCACAGCAGCACGCGCGGACAGCATGGGAGCAGCCACGATTTTGCTCGAAACAAACAGATCATGCACGGGAAGCTTGCTAAGGTCGCAGCTGCAGCTCGGAACGGCCTTGGTGACGCGACTTCCAACAGCTCAAGGCCGGACAACACCTCATTTAGCCGGAAACTCCATTTTTTTGGTCGAATTTGTTCTCAACTTTGGTCGGACTTTTATGAGTTCTCTGGCAACCTTCTTGATCCGAAACTTTAGGGCTTTTGTTCCCCTCATCCTTGGCTAGCTTCCCTTGTGGTTTCATTTGATTTTGGTAGAAGATTGCTAGAGAGAGAAAACTATGGGGAACCCAGAATTTGCTAAGGGGAGATCGGCTACACCTTAAAGACTCATATTTTCCGACGATCTTAGCCTCGAACCACATCGAAAAAGGGAGATTCTCTCATCATTTTCTTTTTATTTCTTATTCAATCACTATGTTTAGCTAACTTTAATGTGTCGATTATATGAGATGAAATGTGATGAATTCGTGATTATGTTTAATATGATTTGATGTTTTGATTACAAATTGATGTTCATTTATTTTGATTATTGTTTCGATCGTATTTTCATGTGTCTTGTCTAGCACTTCGGGTAGTTAATAGACGAAACGAAGTATTCGATATCGATCGTAGTCTAAGTCATAATTTCATGTGTCTTGTCATGCACTTCACATAGTTAGGCGACTAAACAACACTTTCTTTGACTCGGGATAAATCGATTATGACGTTTGTTTGACTAAGTATGATCTCCGGATATATGTAGTGCTTGTAGACATCACCTTGGATTTCCGGACTATGTGAAGTGCATGACTATGTGAAGTGCATGACAAGACACATGAAATTATGGTGATTGAATAAGAAATAGAAAGAAAATGATGAGAGAATCCCCTTTATTCGATGTGGTTCGAGGCTAAGATCGTCGGAAAATATGAGTCTTTAAGGTGTAGCCGATCTCCCCTTAACAAATTCTGGGTTCCCCATAGTTTTCTCTCTCTAGCAATCTTCAACCAAAATCACATGAGGGGAACAAAAGCCCTAAAGTTTCGGATCAAGAAGGTTGCCAGAGAACTCATAAAAGTCCGGCCAAAGTTGAGAACAAAACCGACCAAAAAAATGGAGTTTCCGGCTAAATGAGGTGTTGTCCGGCCTTGAGCTGCTGGAAGTCGCGTCCCCAAGGCCGTTCCGAGCTGCAGCCGCGACCTTAGCTAGCTTCCCGTGCATGATCTGTTTGTTTCGAGCAAAATCGTGGCTGCTCCCTTGCTGTCCGCGCGTGCTACTGTGCATCCATGAAAGCTGCAGCAGCAGCTCCCGTGCATCCTTCCCGTGCCGGCCAGCTGCTGTTGCAGCTCTCCGGAGCATCCCGAGCTCCAAGCTTGGCCGACCTTGCTTTGGCCGGTACTTCTCCTTCTCTTTGCTCTCTCTCTCCTTCAAACTCTCAAAACCCTAGAAGTTGAGGAAGAACACCAACCCTAGCACCCTTTCTCTCTCTCCTTTCTTGGTTGCTTGGTTGTTCCATGAAGAAGATGATGAATTATAACCCTTTACTACTAAAATCCTAGGTCAAGACTTTGACTTTGACTTTGAATCAGACTTGACTTGGATCCATAAAGAGAGGGTGCCCATAAAATCTCTACTCCTTTCTTTCTTCTTATTTTTCTTTGTGGGCTTTTGGCTTGTGTTTGGGCTTGACTTTGATTTCAAATTAGAAACAAAGGAGAGTGCCTTCAAGTAAAGACCTTGGCCTCTTTCTTTCATATCTTCCCCGTCGGAACTCCGAATTGATTACCGTTTTCACCGTCGGACACGTCATTGACTATACTTGTCATTTGATTTGCTTGAAGTCTTTTTCTCTCGTTTCCGGCACATGAAATGATAGCGACAATTCGTTCTCTTTATTCTGATTTTCATGTTTAACTCCAAAATAGGTACCTAACATGAAAAAACACATAAAATATTATTGATAACACTCGAAAAGGACTAATCAGTCTAAGTTAGGCGCTCCAAATGTGACATTTTCGTATCACATCAGTCAGCTCCCCTACTTGGTGTATGAGCACCTCGCGGATCGTCGGACCGGCGACACATGGCCAGAAAAGTCTTCGGGCGTGTGCCCTAATTGTTTCATTTCTCTCCTCCAATGTTGCGCTTTTCTTGATTGTTTCGGCCTTACGGAGGCTTTCTTGTAATCACTTTACCTCTTCGTTCCCTCGCTCGCAGTCGGCCTTAAGTCATTCAATTGTGGCCATAAGCTCAACTGTGTCGGGTATCTGGTTCTGGGATCCGCATGGAGTGTGCTCCGAATTGATGATTTTGCTGGAAAGATGCCCTCCTTCTAGCGCCAAATGCTTATGTCAAAAAATGGCCTTCCGTTATATCAGCATGAAACAGGGAGTTGATGCATGACAGCCTCCGTTAAGTTAAATGTTCTGTTAAGTCAGGTTAGATTCTATCGATCGTTTCTGCCTCTAGTTTTTGTTTCTTTGCTCCTGTTCGTCTGTTCCCAAGGGGGGAAAACCTGTAAAGGGTTCGAAAACCGCTACGACTCTCAAGACAGTCTAGGTGTTCTTTGCAATAAAAGAATGAATGTTGATCGATCATTTTGGGGGCGAGTTGTGAGAACTCAGAGTTTCTTGTGATCTTCTAGGGTTTAGAGATCGTGTCCTTTGAAGGACGATTTGTGGGCCTTTTCTAGGCTTAAGAGGCGGCGATGATTGGCGTGGAGGGAAGTTTTCCCTTTGTGTTTATCTCGCATCCAGGATAGATGAAAGTTCCTAAGTTCAAGGATCTTTCGTAGATATCCTGCCGATGTGATATATCTTTGGGGAAAAGTTTCCTCCCTTGGATGCGTGAAGTCCAAACTTGCTTAAACACTTAGAGATCTGTAGCCGACTGAGATCTCTGTGGAGATTTTGGATTAAGTCGGTAGATTGCTGGTGCACTTTGCCTTGCCAGTTCTGGGCGTAAGTCATCGACCGAACCTACTTGGACCCCCCTCATTCCTTTAGAAACCCCAGGACTGATACGTTCATGCCAAGGGCGTTACAGGGCTGGTTTCCTCTAGCCGACCTCCCAGTTAGGGGAGTACGTGACGGATCGTCAAGGGTTCAGCTGACCTGCTACCTTAAGTCGGGTTGACCCGATGTACTCAGATCTGATCTTGACTCTTCAGACGTTAGTCAACGTCTGGACATTTTATGTATCATCAAAACATATACTCCCTCCATCTCAAATTAAGAGACCCAGACCTAAAATCTTTCAAAATTTTCACGTATTTTTTCTTCCACTTATACCCTCATTTAATGTTCAGATTTGTGTGATTCTTTTTTTAGACTAAATCTAAAATGATTTTCTTTACTGAAAATAGGTGGAGGAAAATTGGATTTCAATTTAATGGTCAAATTATCTTGGGTAGCAATATAAATTATTCCTAATATTAGCTGGTATTTTTCCTTTAAATTGGATGGTATTTTTTCTTCCAAGTTAGATTGTTACCAATAATCAAGCAAAAACAAATAGACTTCTATAGAATTCTTCCATTGACACAAATATTTTCACAAAAAAATTGTTGAAACTTGAATTTTGTTTTTGAGAGTAAAATTAGATTTAATCAATCGAAAAGTATGCCGCCAAAACTTGATTTAGACAAAGAATACAAAAATGCATGCGGAATCAAGTTTTAAATAATGGTCTGGAAAAGTTCTTACTTCCACGTATTTGTTAGTCAATTTTTAAACAATTGATGTCATTGTCTTTTAATTTGATTTGTTTGTTTCTTTTTAGTTCGTGTATGTATTAATCGAATAAAATTAAAGAAAAAAAATTTCGTAGTAAAAAAAAATTAAGTAAGTATTCTTAGTTAGGTAATTTTGATTTAGTTACCTTTTTGGTTGTTGGCCAATATATATTTGAGCACAAATGTGAAATATAGAGATAAAAGGTAATGTTGGAAATTTAATGAATTTTATATTATAAAAAGGGAAATGAGTCTCTTATTTTGAGACAAACCAAAAGGGAAACTGGGTCTCTTAATTTGAGACGGAGGGAGTAGATGTTTGAGATTCCGCTAACAACATTAGGTAGTCTTAGAGACGTATAAATCCCTACAGGCTGGACCTGGTCGGCCCATCACTCTAGCAGGCCATCACTGAAGGGGATTACTCTAGGGTATCTCATACACCTAATTGTCTAGTGTTGGTAGCGGAATCTCAAACATTTATATGTTTAACACTAGTTACCAGGATCTATACATGAACATACCAATGAACTAGATTGGAAAGATGATTACCTCTTAATCGCTTTCCCACGAACTAAATCCCGACCAGTATTCGGAAGATAAGAGCTCCAAGTGTAGCTCCTGTACTTGAGACACCGAATAATGACTTGAACTCCCTCCTTTCAGTCAGCTAGGACCTTCTTGAAGGTTGAGATGAAGAACTCCTTCTTCTTGACTAGATATTTGAGAAAACTCCTTTTCTCTCTCTCTCTATGAGATGTATATACTGAAACTCTTTCAGAAACTCACAATTCTGTCTCTGAATTGCCTCTCTCTTTAGGTTGTATAATTAGGTATATATAGAAATCCCTAGAAGAGGTATTAGACTCAAACTAGGATTCCATAAACCTAATTATTAGGCAACACCCAAAATACCCTCCTTTGGGTCACTTAAGGTGGTCGGCCAACATAGCCCTTTATGGGCTTCCTTGGCCGGCCCACTTAGGGCCTAGCCGGCCATCACATGGCCGGCCCTATTGCCTAGGTCGGCCATCACATGGCCGGCCTTCCTAAAGCCTTTCCGGGCCTCCCTTTTGGGCCCGGTCATGTTTGTCTCTTCGGACTTCTCCGAACCTTTCAGGACTTACCAATAATGGATCCGATCCACTTATTTGCCATTATCCATCTAGTCAATTCTCTCCGTTCAAATCACTACTCTGATGTGTAACCCTTGTAGGATCCGGTCTATGTTAGCCGCGAATCAACTCTTGATTCGACGATCGTAGTTGGCTTCTAGCTAAGCATTACGACCCCTAATTGGACCGGACTAATGATCTTCCGAGTAAGGTCATTAAGATCCTATTCGCCAAATTGTACGCATTGCATCCTTGGTCGAAGGACACTCCTTCGGAAGGATACCATTCCTTCAGACTTTAGGCATTATATCCTTCAGTCTCCTACTTGTACTTAGAACAAGTGCAATGCTTTACTCAAAATTCTTTTTGGGACTTATTACGTAATTTATCAAGTTGCGTTACTGTGAACTCTTGCATAACCATTCATGATTTATTACGTAAAAGTTTATGTGGGTTTGCGTAATGATTTGTTAAATCTTAGTATTACCCCTTAAAAGATCTCATCTTTTAAGTTTATTTCTTGTTCGCCTATGGTTCGTTTGGATCCATATCCAAGAACCTCTATTGACTACTCCCACTTGAACCATGATCTCATCATTCAGTTCGTCAATAGATTCTAAGATCCTATACTCTAAGTATTATTAGGGCACAACTCCTTGCGCTTAGAACAAGAAACGATAATCTTATCTAAAGGTATACTATTCTACGCAATCACATACATCCATACATACAATAATATGACAATCATAATAAACAAAGTATGTATCCTAGATTCGTTTCTAGGTTTTGCTATGTCTCGTATAGCTATTCGTGGGAATTTGTGACATCTCTATGTCTAATGGGGTCTAAAGTTTCGTATTCACAATACTCAAACTAGAAGCACATTACGTTTCTTCCTTAATTGTTTCCTAAATCAATATAAGGAAAAACTCCGTTCGGGCTCTTCTCTAACCCGGGTCTATGTCGGAAAAAATATGCTCGGAACCGGGAGAAAAAGTCTGAAAAACTCCCTTTTCGGTCATGGCCTAAAAGCCCTTGAGTCTCACTCAAAAAGACCTAAGTCAACCCTGGTCAAAGTCCCTCGACTGGTCTCTGGTCAACCCTTGACTTAACCTGGTCAAGGTCCGGACCATGAGACAGCACCTTCCTGTCATGCTCAGTCTCTCGGGCAGTCGCGTCCTAGCCCAGCTAGACGCTTCTGTCCTAGGACAGACCATAGACATCTCGGGTGAGATGTCCAGGATGCGTCCTGGTCGCGTCCCAGACGCGTCCAGACCATCCGGTCACCTTTCATCCCTCTCGGGTACTGAATCCGAGTGGTGTTGGAACTTCCAGACGCGTCCCGTACGTGTCTTGACCTGGGACAGCACATGTGCCATCTCGGATGTTCGGTCCGAGATGCACCCGTGCTCCACACTCGCGTCCCAGACGCTTCTGTGCACAGACGGCAAGGCCATCCTACCTGGGATGCCTTCTGGACGCGTCCTAGACGCTTCTGGATGCTCCGGTCACATCCCAGTCGCGTCTGGAAGCTTCCAGTCGCATCTAAGATGCGTCTGGTCGCTCCAGACACATCCTGAATGTGTCCGGACACCCGTCCAGTGTCTCGGTCCTAGACCGAGACTTTAATAGGTTCCCTCGAGCGCGTCCCAGACGCGTCAGGGATGTCCGAGACGCTCCTATCTCGGAATCCTATTCCGTCTCGGACTGGGATATCTCATTCAAAACCCTAATTTGATCTCATCAAACTATGCTTGAATCTCTATTCAAACATCATAAACACTAATATCTAGTTGTTCAAGTATGAATCTAATTCGTCTAGTCAAAGATAGTTCATGCAAACGGCTCATGATGCCACTAAAGGGGATTACTCTAGGGTATCTCATACACCTAATTGTCTAGTGTTGGTAGCGGAATCTCAAACATCTATATGTTTAACACTAGTTACCAGGATCTATACATGAACATACCAATGAACTAGATTGGAAAAATGATTACCTCTTAATCGCTTTCCCACGAACTAAATCCTGACCAGTATTCGGAAGATAAGAGCTCCAAGTGTAGCTCCTCTACTTAAGACACCGAGTAATGACTTGAACTCCCTCCTTTAAGTCAGCTAGGACCTTCTTGAAGGTTGAGATGAAGAACTCCTTCTTCTTGACTAGATATTTGAGAAAACTCCTTTTCTCTCTCTCTCTCTGAGATGTATATTCTGAAACTCTTTCAGACACTAACAATTCTGTCTCTGAATTGCCTCTCTCTTTAGGTTGTATAATTAGATATATATAGAAATCCCTAGAAGAGGTATTAGACTCAAACTAGGATTCCATAAACCTAATTATTAGGAAACACCCAAAATACCCTCCTTTGGGTCACTTAAGGTGGCCGGCCAACATAGCCCTTTATGGGCTTCCTTGGCCGGCCCACTTAGGGCCTAGCCGGCCATCACATGGTCGACCCTATTGCCTAGGTCGGCCATCACATGGCCGGCCTTCCTAAAGCCTTTTCGGGCCTCACTTTTGGGCCCGGACATGTTTGTCTCTTCGGACTTCTCCGAACCTTTCAGGACTTACCAATAATGGATCCAATCCACTTATTTGCCATTATCCATCTAGTCAATTCTCTCCGTTCAAATCACTACTCTGATGTGTAACCCTTGTAGGATCCGGTCTATGTTAGCCGCGAATCAACTCTTGATTCGACGATCGTAGTTGGCTTCTAGCTAAGCATTACGGCCCCTAATTGGACCAGACTAATGATCTTCCGAGTAAGGTCATTAAGATCCTATTCGCCAAATTGTACGCATTGCATCCTTGGTCGAAGGACACTCCTTCGGAAGGATACCATTCCTTCAGACTTTAGGCATTATATCCTTCAATCACATGCCCGACCCCTTTAGCCTTTTTCGGGCCTCCCTTTCGGCCAGTTCCCAATAGTCAACTCTCTTCGATCAAGTCACTATTTTTTGGTGTAACTCGTTGTAGGATTCAGTATATGTCAGCCACAAATCACCGAAGTGACCCGACGATCGTAGTTGGCTTCTAGCTAAACATTACGACCCCTAATTCGACCGGACTAGATGATCTTCTGGATAAGATCATCGTTATCATACTGACAAATTGAGCGCATTGCCATCTTGGTCGACGAACACTCATTCGGCAGGACATCTCCTTCAGAAGGACATCTCATTCAGATCGAAAGGATATATCCTTCATAAGGTACTCCCAGCTAAAGGCTCAACTGAGCTCTCGGCCAATTAATGCCTCGGATGGGCCGGGACGTGTCCGGGCAATTCAATCGACACGTCCCAAACCGACGGCAAGCATTCTTCCACCTTCACCATTTATTCTCAAATTCTCCTTCAATCTATTTGGCTTCTCTTAAGGTAAATCCTAAGGCTTTTTTACCTTTGTCGTATAGGTTTCCAAGGTTTGTGGTTGAAGATTGACATCTCGATAGAGGGTATTAAATCTTGTTGTTGATGCCAAATATGAAAATATCTGGTTATTCTTGACAGAAAATGACTTTTTTTTGCTAACATTATTTTTGGAATGGAAAGATAGAAAATGATTTGATTGATAACTATAAATATTATTTCATACACAAGTCACAACTACACAATAAACGCGACACTTCTTGTTATAATTTACTAAAAACACTGGCTTTTTACTCATTATTTCATGGACAAGTCACAACTTTTATTTATTGTTATAGATATTATTTCATACACAAGTCACAACTACACATAATAACCACGATACTTTTAGTTATTTAGGAAAAACAATGGTTCTTTTACTTATTAGGTGTAATATTTTGACTCAAATAACCATACCCAACTTTGGAACATACAGAAAAATCCTCGTGACATAGTCAATCAAGATGGGCTTAAATGGAATATTTATATTTTAGTCCAAAATTCGCTTGATTGAACTATGCCCCGTAATCTTAATCTTCTCATCACCTTCATAACCATAACTTCAGATCACCACCATTTCCGACCACCTCTCTCTCTCTCTTATTATTTATGTCTCTCTCTCTCTCTCTCTCCTTCTCTCTTATTATTTACTAGGGATAACCCGTGCCCATTGATGGGCCTAAAAGGTTAACCTAAAAGGTCTCCACCCGCAAGTTTACGGGCGTCAAGTAATAATTCTGGTAAGACCGGGTCGATCCGCAGAGACTAAGTGAAACCTATTCTAAGATTTAGAATTACTACGGTTTAATTTTTTAAAGTGGTTTTTAGTGATAAAATACTGAAATATTCAAAGTAAACAAACAATAACGATACAAGAGAATCAGTGGGGGAGAAGCTTAGAGATTTTGAATTCACCCATGAAACACTTAAAAAGACATTCAACAAACTAATCAAATACTTATTTCCTATCACTCAGACTTTAGGATATGAACTATCTAAAGTCCGGAAAGTATTTTCGTTAAAACAATCTTAACAATTTATGTATTCACCATTGTTATTGAATTTGTAACTATTCAACTATTACTCATCGACAAATAAGCATAGACCATCAAGGAATTTAATCCAAGCATGATATATCAAATCACGAAGCATAAGTAATGAAGAATTCGTTTAAACTAGTAACTATCAAGTGTGAATAAGGACATGAAGAACGATTAAATATTAGATTTATTTATGAATATATCTCTAAAAACGTCCTCATGGGTTTCATCATCCTCTCTAAATGGATGATTAGAAACTCATGTTTAAAGTGATTAACATAAAGACATTAAGTACAAAAGAAGAGTAAGGAATAAATCACCAAAATATTAAGCTTCCATGATAATGTTGATTTGATGTAGAATAATGATGAAGAAGATGAAATTTTTCTCTACAATTCTCTCACAGTACACACTCTGTTTCAGCTCTCTCTCTATATATATATCTTTACCTCTCTACAAACTCTCTCTTTTCTCTCTCACAAAGAAAAGAAGAAATTGAAAAATAAGTTGAGAATATCTTATTCTGTTGTCTTTGTTCTTCTTCTTATCTCTGTCTAGATTTTTAATGAAGTTCAGAGATGAAGAAGAAGAACCTAACTCCACTTGTATTCAAGTCTGAGTTCTCTGTTCTGGCCCCCTCCAAAGATGAGATGATTTTCAATTCTCCGGTCTCTGATGTTTATAGAAGTCAAAGTAGCAGAAAGTTGGAGAAGCTCCTTTCTCTCTCTAAGAATATTTTTCCCTCCCTAGAATCCCTCTCAATCTTTTGATTTTAAACTCTTTCCTTTTCTCGATATCTTCAATCAATCTCTCTCAATCTTCTTTCCTTCTAGCTCTCTAAAAGATAATCAGTTGAATCCCTCTTCATCTCCAATTTCTCTAATTTCTAAGATTCTGAAAATCTTCTTAACCAAGCTCCTCTTTCTATATACTGTTATTTCATGTAGAAGAATAGAATCAGTCAAATCTATACGAAAATATTATCTAGCCTATAACTCCCTTTCTCAATCTCTTAATCTCTCTCTCCTTCTCGATTTCCTTTCTCACTCTACTGTGGAGGATCCCCTTCAACTCTCTCTCTAGCTCATGTTATCCTTAGGCCATCGCTTTGGGGAAAGCTAAATAGTTTCCGGGATGTGAAATTTTAAAGAGAATATGCAAAATTTTGAAAAGTTTCCGGGAAAACATATTTTATGGGGAATATGATTCAAAATAAAAACCATCCACCTAACCTTCCTCCACCTCACCTCACCTCCCTCTCTCTCTTCTCCGACTAGGTCGCCGGCCGGCGACCTAATCGGAGAAGAGAGTGAGAAAATGGTAGGGAGAGAGAAGACGATGTGGAGAGAGAGAGAGGTGAGGTGGGGGGTTTTTATTTTTCCTTTTAACAACTTACAAAAAAAATTGTCAAACAAAATTGACCAATTTTTGACCAAGTCTTCACACCCCGGAAACTATTTAGCTTTCCCCCAAGCCCAGTGCCTATCCTTACCGTAGGAGAGATAGAGATATGATTCTTTCTCTCTTTAGAAAATAACTTACCGAAGTGGTTAGGAGATAAGAGCGAAAGATGGCCTTCACCGATTCAGCCACTACTCCACACGTGATTGCTAGTATTACTCCAGGCTCAGGTGATGAGCTGTTGTAGGGACTACCGGGACTAGGTGAAACAACCTTCAGATTGAACTGACTGACACGTGTGCAGCAGAGTTCATAGGATCGTCCGGGGACCACCGTAGTATCATGACTCGAATCACATGAAATCAACACCTCGGTTGGATCCTGAATATAACCAATGTGCATGCCCACCTTTGTACCGATAATTTATCCCTCAACCTCAGGTACCATGCCAAGTGTCATCCAGGTAATTTTTTTCACCTATCTTTTACTCGGACCTTTGACCTGCTGTATTTTTCGCACCCGGACTCTGATTTGACTTTCGTTTTCGCCTGCGGAATTGTCTATGCCTCTGCTTTCATCTGAGTATCAACATAAACCAAACAACCAGACTACCATAACCTCCAAATGACCAAAGTGCCCTCAAGTGTGTCTTTATCCCGACAAAAGAAACGCACAATTCATCAGAGTAACTGCTCGAATTGGACTAACTGACCCGAGTTAAGAATTTCAGATGGGACATTTTCATGTCTCATCACCCATAGGGCACGGGCCATTTGTTCGATTAAAATGTGCGTGACATATCACTTAAACTTTGAACTCAAACTAGTATAGCATCCAAATGAAATCAGTGGACACTCTAATGAAAGTTCTAAAAGTCGAATCAATTTGAAAGCTAATAACTAATGAATAGTATTGAATTGTAAGAAATAGTATGCACACAAAAATAATAAACCTAAACAAAATGTGTGCACACTTTAAATCTACAACATATAATTGAATGTGAATAACACGGAGTTTTGAAACAAGGTGTAATTAGAGAGAATGTAACTGGATTTACCGGAAGAAAGTACAGACAAAAAAAAAAAAGGAAGTGTGTAGGGCGAAACAAAATGGTAAGTTTGCTTACTTGGTACATCTCGGGACTACTCTAATTTTGGTGAACGAAATAGTTGATTTTATTATGTATCCTAATATGTATGAAAAAAACTTGTAAATATGTTTAACATTGAATATTCTGATAGTATATTCATTTTTGAGTTAATTCCTATATGGCCCCCTACTTTGTGACCAGCTTCCTTTATGGCCCCCTTTTTTTCGTAAATTCAAATATGGCCCCCTATTTTCATGGAAATGTCCTAACTACCCTTCCTTTAAATCTTTTTTCAAAATAAAAAAAAAAAACAAACACAATTCCACCTCGCTTCCCTCTCCACCACTTATCTCTCTCCACCTCACCTCTCTTCCCAAATCATCTTTCTCTCTCTCCAACTCACCTTTTTCTCTCGCCACCTCACCTCTCTCTCTCTCTCCACTTCACTCTATCTTCTCCGATGAAGGTCGCCGGCCGGAATTTTTCGGCCGGCGACCTTCATCGGAGAAGATAGAGTGAGGTGGAGAGAGAGAGAGGTGAGTTGGAGAGAGAGAAAGACTATTTGGGAAGAGAGGTGAGGTGGAGAGAGATAAGTGGTGGAGAGGGAAGTGAGGTGGAATTATGTTTGTTTTTTTTATTTTATTTTGAAAAAAGATTTAAAGGAAGGGTAGTTAGGACATTTCCATGAAAATAGGGGGCCATATTTGAATTTACGAAAAAAATGGGGCCATAAAGGAAGCTGGTCACAAAGTAGGGGGCCATATAGGAATTAACTCTTCATTTTTTTTGAAACAAAATTAAAGGGTTAATTCCGTTTTGGCCCCCGATTTGTGACCAACTCGCCGTTTTGGGCCCCAATTGTGTCCGACCGTTCGTTTTGGCCCCAAAAAATTCCTAAATGGCCCCAAATTTTTTTCAACCTCCCAATTCTACCCCATGGCACTTCTATAATTATTTTTTTTCTTTTTCTTTGTCCACCTCATCTAACAATTACCACATCACTCTATCCACCTCACACTTCTTCCCCGGCGAAAGGTTGCCAGCCGGAATAAAAAATTCCTGTCCGCCACCTTTACCAAAAAAAATAAAAAATTTCTTCCTTTCTCTCTCCTCTTTTTCTTCTTCTTTCTCTCTCTTCTTCTTACATTCTCTCTCTTCTTCTTCCTTTCTCTCTCCTCTTCCTCCTTCCTCTCTCTTCTTTTCCCTCAATCTCTAAGCTCCCCTTCGCCGGCAGAAATTCCGACGAAAAGGACAAGGGCTTCTAGATCTGGAAGCCCTTCATGAAAATGAGGGTTTCCAGATCGGAAACCCTGGTCTTCACGAAGGGCTTCCAGATCTAGAAGCCCTTTGTGAAGACGAAGGGTTTCCATACCAGAAACCCTCATTTTCACGAAGGGTTTCCGATCTGGAAACCCTTGTCCCCTTCGCCGGAATGTTTACCGGCGAAGGGGAGCTTAGAGAGAGAGAGAGATTGAGGGAAAATAAGAGAGAAAAGAAGGAAGATGAGTGAGAAAGGAAGAAGAATGGAGATAATGGAAGAAGAAGAGAGAGAAATGAAGAAGAGGAGAGAGAAAGGAAGAAATTTTTTATTTTATTTTGGTAAAGGTGGCCGGCCGGAGTTTTTTATTCCGACCGGCAACCTTTCCCCGGAGAAGAAGGCTGAGGTGGACAGAGTGATGTGGTAATTGTTAGATGAGGTGGACAAAGAAAAAGAAAAAAAAAATAATTATAGAAATGCCATGAGGGTTGAATTGGGAGGTTGAAAAAAATTTGGGGCCATTTAGGAATTTTTTGGGGCCAAAACGAACTGCCGGACACAATTGGGGGCCAAAACGAAAATTAACCCAAAACTAAATGCATCTCAGCAAATACTTGATTTAGGAGACTAAATTTATTTTTGAAACCTAAAATATAAATAAGATCAAATAAAAAACAACCAACTGATGATTTATGAATAAATATAAAAAAAGAATACAAAAAATAAAGAATTAAAATATAGAGTTGAATAAATTGTTAATTTACCGCCCTATCACCCTGTCAAAGTTTTGGATTTTTGAGTAAACAGTCCAAAATCTGGGGGGTAAACCCAAAAAAAATCCACTCTTGCCCAAAAATTAGTTGCAGGTCCAAATGTCAGTTTTTTTTTTTATTCCCCTCTTGCCCTTGGACGGGACATGCTGACGTTTTCCTGAAAAAAAAAATGTCTGGTAAATAAAATAATTTACCAGTAAACGAAAAATTTAAAGTTTCAAAATTTCTTGAAAATTTAAATTTAAAATTCCCGCCCAGCAAACCATCTCTTCCCGGTAAATAAAATAATTTCCCGTACACAAAAAATTCCAATTTTCAAATTTTTTTGAAATTTTCAAACGAAATCTTTTTTTCGAAATTTTCGAAATTTTCAAACGAAATTTCAAATTCCCGGGCAAATTTTAAAAATTTTTTGAAAATTTTAAATTCCCGCCTAGCAAAAGTGTCTAGTACAGAAAAAAATTCCCAGTAAATAAAATAATTTCCCGATCACAAATTTTTTTTTTCGAAGTTTTGAAATTTCAAATTCCCGCCCAAATTTTCAAAATTTTTTACGAAATTTCAAATTCCCGCCCACCAAAAATGTCTAGTACAGAAAAAAAATTTCAGTAAATAAAATAATTTCCCGAAAAAAATTTCGTTTCCCGGGAATTTTTCGGTGCCTGTTCCGTAATTTTCTGAACAGTAGAGATTCGAATGGACGGGTTGTCCGATTATTTTTCAGAAAAAAAAAAAATAGTTTCCCGAGAATTTTCGATGGCAATTTTGTAATTTTCGATGGCATGAACGGTAAATACTTTATTTTCTAAGGGCCCTTTACGTAATTTTGACCCCCAAAACTGACACATTGGACCTCCCTTACATTTTTAGGCAACTTTGGGTGGGATTTTCATTTTGGCCCCCTTTTTGGACCAACGGCCCAATCCCTCCAAAGTTTTCAATGCTAAAATAAATTCTATCTCTTCCGAGGCAACAACCGACCTTTACCGACAAACACCACCTTTTTTTGACAAAAAAATACTAACTAAAAGTTGGACGACATCTCTAGGCACGGCCGACGTTGATTGCAATTAAACTAAGATATTCATAGCAATTTGCCTGAAGGCTTCTTTCTTCACCACACATTTACACACATGTTCTATATGATAAAGTAAGAACATAAATAAGGGTACAAGTAAGCGTATGTTAGCACATCTACTTAACCTAATAACATTATCCTATAGATAATTTTCTTCCCAGCCGAGAGGAGATGTCCTTCCCTGATGAACAGCTCCCTGTTTTTAGAGATAGAATAAGAAGAAAACGAAAAATTGGCAAAATCAGTGGCTGTTTCTCTCTGTCCAATTTCCAACCGAAACTCCCTAAGAAATCTTCTCTTTCTTTACTCTCTTTGATTTCTTGCTTTATCTTCATGATTTGAGATACTCTCTCTAATCTCAAGAAATATCAGCTTTCCTTATAGAATTCCACAGCTATCTTCTTCAGTGTGATGAATAATCCGGTTCTCTCAATCTATCCATCTCCTCCTCTAATGACTCTTTCCCCCTCTGTTTTATTTAAAGAGAGAAAGAAAATCTCTCTCTAGCTGTTTCTATTTTTGTTCCAAGAAGATAGAGATGAGATAGAAAGAATAAGAGGGATCAGTCCACAATCAAATCGCCCGGATCTCACCAATTGGAAGCTGTCGCGAAGCAGGCATAGGAGCTGATGTAGTGTTTCGCGAAGTAATTTGAAGCGTTGCTTCGCGCGTCCAGATTGAGCCATATATGAGGGAAGATAATGACCGTTCGATCTACTAGCCACGTGCAGGTCTAAGGTGATATCAAGCGGCCATATCTACAGAATCATTCACCCCCTCGACATTCACTAGTACCACTGCCCATGACAGAAGAAACCCCGGGCTGCATGTGACCCTTTAGATTAACCTTTTCCTTGCGCGCCACGTGTCACTTGAAGATCTATATTGACTCGATTTTGACTTAAACTTTGACCAGGTCTATTTTGCTCCCGGACTCTGATTTGACTTCCACTTTCGGCTACGGGTCCGTCTTGAAGTCTAGTTTCATCCGAGTATCAATATTTGCCAAAAATTCCAGAACGTCAATACCACCAAATGACCAAAATGCCCTCAAGTGTGTCTTTCCCCCGCTTTTAGCTATTTTTCACACCGAACTCCGTAATAGACACCTGAGAAACACATAATTCATCAGAGTAACTGTCTGAAATGAACTAAATAATCCGAGTTAAGAGATTCAGATGAGACATTTTCATGTCTCATCAGATAATAATGTTTCAAACCATGACATAAGAAGCAAACCAATGCAGTAATAAAAGCCAAACACATGAAATTCTTGTATATATCTCCACATAAATAGACTGCCCACAAAAAATTTGACCATATGAATCATACCTAACCGATTTTTAGCTACCTCACCATACCCTTATTTTACCTTTGCTCAGCTGTGCTTCAAACAAATACTTCATAGGAACGTAATATGCCCAAGAAAATATGAAATCAATTTCTTCCTTTGATTAACAGAAATAAAAATGATTCGTATCAAAACAAAGAAAGGGTTACAAAACAAACCCTTTAACAACAAGTAGCATGGTATTGATGTCTCTTAAATTGTAGGATTAGAAGTCGCAATGCTCGTGTCTATCGGCGTATAACAATTAGCCTCATCTTAATTGACTTCCTCCCTTCCATTTCAAAATTAGTTGTAGAAAAAGACTAAGCTGAATCTTTAACTTGTATCTACTTAAAGTCATAGAAAGTAAATCAACTAAGAACTTCATGAACATATAATTAGTAGCAATGAGATGTTTGAACTCAATATGGAATAATAAGCACAAAATTGCCCCAAACTTAACAGACGATCTAAATGTTAGAGAGCATATGAGATATCTTAGATGAACAATCCCACATTGGATAGGTTAATATTAGTGTTCTCTTACAGAGTCTATATAAAGGCCTCAAGTGTAATAGCTAAGATAACAATCTAAATCAACACTCTATTTCCTCTTATATTATTATCTATCTCTATCACTAAAAACACGGGAGAAATCAAAATAAGAGCAAAATCAAACTAAAAACTCCACAAAATCAAAACAAATATCTAACTGAATATCTTCACACAACTGAAAGTGACGATGTCAAAAAATTGCTTTCCGTTTTATCAGTATGAAACAGGGAGTTGATGCATGACAACCTCCATTAAGTTGATTGTTTTGCTAAGTCAGGTCAAACTCTAGCGGTTGAATCTACTTCCGGCTCTGGTTCTCTGGTTTTCCTGCTCCTCGCCCTCTAGCTCCTTGCTCCTTGCTCCTGCTCCTAGCACCTTGTTCCTGTTAGTCTGATCTCAAAGGGGAAAAACCTGCAAAGGGTTCGAAAACCGCTCTGATGCTCAAGCCAGTCAGGGTGCTCTTTGCAGTAAAAGAATGAATATCGATTGATCCTTTTGGGGGCAAGTTATGAGAACTCTGAGTTTCTTGTGATCTTTTTGGTGTAAAGAGATCGTGTCCTGTGAAGGACGATGTAGGGGCCTTTTATAGGCAATGTTAAGCCGACTGTGATTAGTGGCGGTGGTGAGGCGGTTGCCGTCAAACCGAAGGGAAAGTTTCCTCTCTTGAGTATTGATAGGCCCAAAATAGGTCTATTCCCGCAAGTATAAGGGGTCAAGTTATAGTATTTTAGTAAATTCGTGAATCGTCCCAAAGGATAGGTAGGCACTTCGGATATTGACGGCGAGTTTAGCCCAATAATCTAAATGTCAATAACTAACTTGGAAAAAACACTAACACACACACACCCCCACTTCATAAATTTGATGATTGATTTGTAAGAAATAAGAAAACGAATAAATCTAAATAAACTATCTAAGAGAGAGGTGAGAGGATATCTAAGGTTATAAAATCCACCGCCTAATTTCACTTTATAAAATAAGCACTTAATTACTTAAATCTCTTTTGTATTTACTCGGGATCCAATATAATGAACTATTTGGATTCCGGATGATGTTCTAGATAAAACAATTTTATAATTACTAATTCTAATTGTCTTCCTTATAGAGATTCGGATCGCTTAACTATTATTCATCATCTAAAAAGCATACTCCATCTAACAACTTAACGAAAGTATGAAATATCTAATTATGAGGCATGAGTAATGGAAAGAAAATCCAATCCATATAGATAAACAATCAATAGACATTAAAGCACATCAAGGGATTTTAATTAATCAAGAACAAGTGTTACAAAGATCCAAAATGGGTTTCATTCACAACCTTAGATTGCTAAGTTAACTATACATGAAATCTAGAGTAACATTCATTGACATTGTAAAATAAATGAAAATACTAAGAAATTAATGGAAAGAAATCACCAAGAATGTTCAAAATCCATATTCCCATGTATCTCCATTTTATCCAAGATTTGCTCCATTTGTGCTCAAGAATTTTACTCCAAGAAATCCAAGTAATAGCTATTTCATTGTCACCCAAATAAGAGAAAGAAGGAAAAGGAAGAAATTAGATGTAGAAAGAAATTAGAAAAGAAGAGAGAAATTGGAAAGAAATTATGATGGAATGGGTGGTAAAAGAAAATAATGGAGGCTAGGGTTTTTTAGTTTAGAAGAGGTAGAGAGAAAGGGAGACTAAAAGAGGAGAGGGATTGAGTGGGTTTTCAAGTCTAGAGAGAAATGAAAGAGGTAGAGATTTATTTATAGATGGGTTGATGGCTAGGGTTTTAGGAGTTAAATGGGAGAAAGAGGGTTAAAATAGGAAGTTAGGGTTGCTTTCTACTCAAGAAATGATTTCTTATTGGTTGAACATAAAGTTAGACAAAAAGGAGGGGCATAAAAGTAATTTCTGGAGGGCTTAAAAGTGAAAAGGGGGACCACATGCTGCTGTCTGTTGGGTGCATTCAGGATGTGCCACGTCACCTGGTTGTGTCCCACCAGCCGAATGGTGCACAATAGTGTCCCACCAGACTACATTGTTTGACTCCAACTTTGACTATGCATATCTCACTCTTCCGGACTCCGAATTGACTTCCGTTTTCTCCTACGAGCTCGTCTCGGACTCTACTTTTCACTCGTCACTGACCTTGGACAAATTTCCCAGAATACCCTTGACTCCAAATGACCAAAATACCCTCCGTGTATCTTTTTCTCATTTTAAACCATTTTTCACACCTAACTCTGCAAAAGACACCTAATCAAGAAAACCAACCATTTCATTATAATAAAGGCTCGAAACGAACTAACTCGACTAAATTAAACGACTAAGATGGGACATTTTCATGACCCATCAAGTATCTAGGGTTTCTTTTAGAGTCTATCTCGGATCTTTGATAAGCGAAAGTTCCTAAGTTTAAGGATCTTTCGTAGATATCTTGCCGAAGTGATAGACTCTGAAGGAGAAGTTTCCTCCTTCAGATACATGGAGTCCAAACTGGCTTAAACACTTTGAGATGTGTGGCCAATTGAGATCTTTCTAGAAGTTTCGGGATTAAATCGGTAAGTTGCTTGGCGCTGCTACCTCCCCAGTTCTGGGCGTAAGACACTGGTCGAACCTGTGCGGAATCCCTTACTCATTTGAAGACCCCAGGGCTGATATGTCCGTGCCGAGGGCGTTTTGCAGAACTGGTTTCTTCTGGGCGACCTCCCAGGTAAGGGAGTATTCGATGTACCATCAGGGGCTCAGCCGCCTTGCTACCTTAAGCCGAGTTGACTCAATGGACTTCAGGTCTGATCTTGACTCTTCAGACGTTAGTCAACGTCTGGACATTTTATGCATCATCAAAAAAAATTCTCCAACAATAACCAAAGAGAAATTGGATCTGCATCAAAGAAAGTTAACCAAACAAATAAACATATCGCACTAACATACGTATTTGAGCATTCCAACTCTGCCATTAAAATCAACGTAAGATGTAGAATCTAGCTCCTCCTATTGGTCAAATTTCAGGTGGCACTAAAAACCTAAATTCAGAATTTTACCCTTCTACACAAACCACAAAGTATAGAAAAAAAAATCTACCTGCAGGCAGGAAGCAAATGCTATTTGTACAAAATACCTGGTGCTCTGAAATGGAAAAAAAGAATTAAGCAAATACAAGAAGAGATTATTAAATGAATAACCATAACATGAATCAGATAGTTAAAGTACCGAATCATTATCTTATAACAAAAGTCATAACGGTTCGGTGAAAACAAAAACAAAAACCCTTAAATGTTAAGAGAATTTGTGCGCATAGAGAAAGTGAGGAAGAAGTTGAAGATATTCAATTCAGATAGAGATGTAGAGATTTTTCAATTCATTTGGATCCATTGAGCCTCGAAACGAGTCAGTAGCAGAAATTCTTTTGGTTCTCTCCACCTATGAAATAATAAAAAAATGTTCCTCTTCTTCTTCCTTCTCTCGAGAGGATCTCTCCACCTATGAAATAATAAAATCGAACTGTTCCTCTTCTTCTTTCTCTCTCGAGGATCTCTCGTATCTCTCTTCAACTGATATTTTCTCTGCGTAACTCCTTTTCTCTATCTTTAATTTTGTTTAAGGGGTTTGGACGTTTCAGGGATACAAGAAGTAATGTTGGTGGTAAATGGAGGGAGAGAGAGAGTTATTTAAATTTGGTCGTTGATTAAAAAAATTAAATGAAGGGGTTTTGAGTTTTGACGGTCTAGATTCATTGTGTTGTTTACTTTCTTAAATCAAGTGGTGAATGAATTGTGTTTTATTTAGGTGGGTAAGAGATCTCATGGCTAATATCCGAGAAAAAAACACAACGGACAGTTAGATTTATCCTAATGTTTGTCCCAGTCAGCACAAAACGTTGTGTTTTGTATAATAGATGTCTCTCTCTTTCTCTCATTCTCGCTTCCTGCTCAATCAAGAGAGAGGCAACAAAAAGGAAAGAAAGAGGGAGAGAGAGAGAGAGAGAGAGAGAGAGAGAGAGAGAGAGAGAGAGAGAGAGGGAGGGAGAGAGAGAGGGAGGAAGGGAGAGAGAGGGAGATTGAGAGAGAGAGATAGAGAGTTAGAGAGAGAGAAAACGAGAGCAACATGAGTGAGAGAGAGAGAAAGGGGAGAGAGAAGAGAGAAAGAAGAAAAACGAGGATATGTCAATTTTTAGACCCGAAATGAAGATGTTCCCTAGATAAAATTTTGTTGATCGAAGTCTTTATGTAAGGAGACTTTCTTTATGCCCCCAAAGCATCAGCCTTTTCTATTTGCTCGGTCCCCTTGAAGGCTGGAATGGTGACAAATACAATCCCTCAACTCGCCATAAGATAATTCCTTAAAAAAAACTCGCCATAAGATAATACAAATACACACGCAACACCCAGCAGCTGCACGAGTTACCCACACAAAACACTTAACGAAGTAAAGTCCCTAACCACTCCCCCTTGCTGAATTACAACCACAAAAAAATTAAAGGTTATAAAATCCCCTTTTTTAACAATTGGATAATCTCATTATTTCATTATAAAAATACTTCTCTCCACTACAAAAAAAAAAAGCAGAAAATGCTTCAACTTCCAAAATATAAATAGAATTTCAAACTCTTTTGCTTTTTTCTCCTCTTTAACACAGAAAACACAGAGATGCTTAGACTGAATGCTGCCTGTAGTCCGCAGGTCGCCACTGGCAGGCAACAAACAATGTTATTCCACAACTGTGGTTCTTGGATACTCCAGAGAAGCCGGTTACCATTTCCGCACTCATTTCAGGTCAAGGCGTTGAGAGACGAGACAAATGGAGGTGCAAGTGGATTTACCGGAAGAAACTGGGAACCAGATATAGAAATTGAAGTTCCTTTTGAGCAAAGACCGGTGTGTATTTCGTGAACTTGTATATATTTGATAACCTCAATCTCGAAGTTCTGCATCATGTTCTTTATATTATTGTGTTCATGCTTTTGATCTTGGCTTTGATAACAGGTAAATGAATACTCATCTCTTAAAAATGAACCATTATATTCTTGGGGCGAACTTAGTCCACGATCGTTTTTCGTACGTCTAGGAAAGCTCTGGTTGATCACCTTCACAGTTTTGGGTGCCCCAATTGCAGCTGCAAGTTTCGACCCTTCCAAGGTAAGCTTAACTGAATAATGCTCCACTTAAAATTAGATTTCCGTAACATAATATATATATATATATATATATATATATATATAATGGAAATGAAGAGTTCTTAATCACAAACTTAGTTTTAAAAGAATTCGACCTCAATGCTGGCATGGTGCTCTAGCTTACGGCCGCAAACTCAATTCGTTAGTAACTGATTTCTCGACATCAGATCCTGGCTCCCCTGAGGACTGGATACCATAGATTCCATAGGTACAAGCTCCTTAGGACTGAAAGGTCATAGATGTTAATTATTCATCTTTAAGAGTGAAAACAGGAAAGGGGAGAGCATATACAGATGGTACCTCCCACAGTCAGAGTGCCACATATAAATGACGAGATTGTTACCAGGAAGACGGGATTTATTTTCATAATTGCAGATTTACTAAATTACTTCTTATACAATTGCAGGAACCTCTAAGATTTGCACTAGCTGCTGGAACTGGAACTCTTTTTTTGGTGTCACTAGTTGTCCTGAGGATATACTTGGTATGCTCGTAATCATATTACTGTTTCCGTATAAGTTTACATGTGTTATCTCCTATGAAAAGTTCGCAATGAGGTATTTTTCACCCGAAAAGGGACACAAACTTGTTAAGCCACAGGTATATTGCCAATATAGATATTTACTTCCCGGAATTTCCACCGACATGATGGAAATTTCGACCGACATAGTAGAAATCTAGCAAAAAAACCGGAGAAACTAATACTAGAAACATATCCATTTATTCGTCTTTTTCATCTTCATTTCTCTTAGATCTCTCTTGATTTTTATGTTATGTTTTCCATGGTTTTTAAATCTATTTGAATGATTTACGCCTTGACTTAACTGTCTAAATTGATTTTATCTTAGTAACACCTGTAATATGACTGTGTAATTGACATGACTGTGTAATTGACGATACCTTCTCAAACTAACATAGTTTGTTAATTGATATCAGTAAGAATGTTATCTTTTGGGTGTTATAGCCAAAAAATTATTCAATTTACCCCCGGAAGTAACTGTGTAATTGTTAATACTCCCTCAAACTAATAGATAATGTTAAACATCATTTTTATGTTTCATTATGGTTTAATAATCTTGTTATACATAATTGCATCATATTTCTATCATTTCTGTAGATTTGTAAGATTTTCACACTGACCGAAACATTTCTACGAAACGTTTCCACTTTTGGACCGACCGAAATTTCCACCGAAACCGAAACTTCATTCCTTGCATTTAACGAGGACGAAACATGTTAGAGCTATTTCTGACCACCATGTGTTATAATATTTCTCCCTACACCTTCAAACCCCACGGTTATCCTAGATTCCTAGTGGTCTTCATTTCCTTCACTATCGGAGCAAGTGAATAATTCCATCATTGTTTCGTTAAAAGCCCTGAAGTAGGGGTTGGTTATATTGCAGGGTTGGAGTTACGTCGGCGAAAGACTTTTATCAGCAGTTGTACCCTATGAAGAGACAGGATGGTATGATGGACAAATGTGGGTAAAGCCACCAGAGGTTAGTTCTCGTGTCTAAAACCCTATCTCTTCTGCATGACAAAACTTAAACTGTGCAATAGGGTCAGGAGTTTTTCCACATCAGAAATTGATATTTTGTATGTATATCTTGTGTATGCTTGCACACAATATAGTTAGCATCATAGAATACCACTTTATACTAACATCTTTCGTGTATAACGGACATAAGACCTAAGACCTTGGAGAAGAAACACCCTATATTTTAAGTTTCACCGTTCACACTATCTGACACATCGTAACAGTATCAGTTACCAAGATCCTTAATGCCCAGTTTACACATTCAAATTCATTGTAGTGCAGCCAGATTAATGCATAATCATATAAAAGTTTATATTTCTAACAAGTAAACATACAACTTTGATCTGTAATCAGGTAGATGATTACCTGCTCTATTTTAAACTTCAACTTGCCTTCACCTCCTCAGAATCGTTTCATCCCTAAACAAGGTCAAAGGCAGAGTAAAGTTGTTATGAAAACTTTCAATGGTCCACTACGAATTACGATGCACATTAGTTGTCATCATGGAGACATTGATCTTAGTAAGCAAAACTAAAGATCTACATTCCAAGGGAATTACCAAGAGAAGTGCCAAATATAAATCTAGCTACTACACAGAAAATTTAGTCAAACAAGTAACCAGATTTCATGACAAACGAAAAGATATGAGAAGTGAGAACTCAGAAGAAAAGCGTGGCCTAGCTGAGAAGGTTGCATAAGTTTTGTCCTATATTTACTTGTATGCATCAGTACGTGTCTATAATTTGGAGATGCGCAGAGGAGAACAAAAGTGAGCGGCTGGAGAACCAAGACCAACTTGTGTATCAATTAGATGAGCTATTACCAGTTAACCAACCTTCACCATCCAAGCGCTAAAATTTAAACAGATAGATAAATTTGGCTGATTGTCACGAAAAGAAAATTAATCATTTTAATTTCAAATCATAACTAGTCTACTTGCTAATCTACAGAACCACTTGGACTAAAAGAAGAATGTGGTCATGTCTGAAGTGATGTTTAAAGCTACTATCATCCCCAATGATGATTAAAGTTCATTCAAACTTTAATCCATAAGTAGAGTCTGTTACGAATTCTCATTATTGGTTCTACTTGATCTTTCCTATTGCCATACAAATGTGCTCAATCAGATCCCTTGAGGTTCTCACTAAGAAAATGCATTTTCTCCATTACAGGTTTTGGCTCGAGACAGGCTTTTGGGCTCTTATAAGGTATTCATGAAGTTCATGATTTAACATTTCTTATGCGCTTGAGTTATACCCTAGGATTGTCTTATTTCTTGGAAGAGATTGGCATATGTGCTAATTGTTTTACTTACAAGTAACAAGGTATAGTTTACTTAATATTGGATACATAAGTCTATTCAAACTTCATAGATAAGTTGCAAGTATCGAGTTATACTTGGAACGATACAGGTTAGTTTCTTCAGGCTACAAGGCAAATTTGAGTACATTGGCACAAAAAAGCCTACCTCCGATTAAGCTTTTCTAGAAATCATTTCATGTTACGGCTCTATCAAACAAATACATATGTATGTAAGTATATACAAAAGTCAGGAATGTGACTACAGTAAGAGTTTAACATATTATCATACAAAAAATACTCATGATACTGACTACACCTAAACTGTTGTTCCATGCTGTCTACTATCAAAACAAACAGCCTCTTTAGGCTTAAAATAGTTTTATTCAACATTTTATAGGATGAACGAAGTCATACTCTGTTCTTCTTAAGTTTGTTTTTTTGTTTATCAATTTTTCCGTTGTTTAATTAATATTTAAGGATGTGAAAAAGAGATGGTGACTGAAGTTCTGCTATTCATTAAGGTAAAACCAGTAATCAAGTTGCTGAAACAAACACTAGTAGGCACAGGCGCCCTGCTCGTGTCATCCGTATTTTTGTTCACCTTTGCCACGCCGGTGCAAGATTTCCTTCAGACAAGCTTCGCTACAAAACAGAACCACTTGAAAAGTGCACCTTCCGAGCTCACTGCGAAATCCAATATAAGGTAACAAACTAAATGGTAGTCTATTTGTTAAACTCTTCGAATCTCCTACTAGTTAATATATATTTTTGTTTTCTCTATCGTGGAAACCTTAGAAGGGAAGATTTGCTAAGATTGCCAATAGACGTGAAGGGTGATGATGATCTAGCTGCAGCTGCTGCAAAGGCTGCAGATGGTAGGCCAGTCTACTGCAGAGATAGGTTTTACCGTGCATTGGCAGGTGGACAGTACTGCAAATGGGAGGATCTACTTAACTAAGGCAGAAGATAGATATTTTTTTCGTCAAGAATAATAATAAGATTTTCACTGAATGTAATAAAATTAACTATAGAAAACATATTGAAGATCAACTATAATGCTCTGTTACTAGAAACATCAGGTAAAAGTTACATTTAATGAAATCACAGAAACAGAAAAAGATTGCAGAAGAACAAAAAAACTAGAGAGAAAGAAAACAACAAGATTTCATTGAAATGCAATGAAATTAATCTATAGAACATGATATGGGCTTCTCATCGGGGCATCAGATAATACATGGCCACAATCCCCAGACCAAATAGAAGCAAGTCATGCAATGCCTGAAACAGTTGTTTACTCTGTACTAAAACATAAAATACTGAAAGCATTGAATACCCAACTTAAAAAGCATATTCTTACCTATGCGGGACTCCTTCTAAGAAGCCCTAATTAGAAGTCCCGGTCCTAGATATTCGAAACACAACCTTTTGGGATGCTGATATTAGGTGGAAGGAACAGTTCCTTGCAATTTCACTCTCTCCTTCACAAGGAGCCAACTCTGTATTGTCTTCACACAAGTTTTTTAAATCATTTGAATTAATAAGAAAGGGGGGAAACTATACAAGGGGAGGAAGCTTATATTGCATAATGCTATCCTTCCAGATGAAAACAAAATCAAAGAAAGAAACTGACATGACAGATTTCATTCTCCTACTCCAAAGGTATAACATTCCTTTTGACCTCATCCTCCTTAATATTATAATCTAACTGCTTGTCCTTGAAAATGTTGTTGTTCCTCTCTTTCCAAATACACCAAACTATGGCCGCCGGGATCATGTTCTACACGTGCTTTTTTCTTTTCTTCTTCCTGATGTGTCTCATTGCTCCATGGCTTCTTGGATGCTTCTCGGCTTGCACCATGAAACATTTGCAGCTTTGACGAAATAATTCCAAATGCGATCAGCTACAGGACAGTGTAAGAATAAGTGATTTGAGGATTCCTCCTCTTCCATGCACATCACACACCGGCTTTCCAATTGAAAACTCCTCCTTTTGAGGTGCTCGATTGTTGGGAGTTTTTGTAGACAAGCTGCCCAGATAGTGATGCTCACCCTGGTTGGGATGTTTTTACTCCAGTACATCTTATATGGTTACTCCTGGGGCTCCTCATCATTGCTAGTGAGTCTCAAATAAAGGTTCTTGACAGATATTTCTCGCACTTCACCTGATTTCCATACTTTGCTGTCATGGTCCTCATTAGGTTTGCTATTATTCAGAATCTCCATCAGATGCACATAAATGGGGATCTCCCAATCGTTTAGGTTTCTTCTGAGGGTTAAGTCCCAACTGTCTATCTGACTAATCTGGGACACCATAGCCTCTTGTTGGCAGGAAATACTATATATTGCTAGAAATCTCTCCCTGAAGCTGATAGGTTGGCACCATACATCCTCCCAGAATCTGATATTGTTTCCATTGCCTAGTTTCCACTTCGTAAGGTTGTTAAATTCTTCAACTTTGTTAAAAATCCGTCTCCAAACTGCACATCCATATGCTTGCTTTCTGCAGTTCTTTCTCCACTCCTGCACAGACTCACCATACTTCTCTGAGATGATTTTCTTCCACAAAGCCTCCGTCTCTGAATCGAATCTGATATTGTTTCCATTGCCTAGTTTCCACTTACTAAGGTTGTTAAATTCTTCAACTTTGTTACAAATCCCTCTCCAAACTGCACATCCATATGCTTGCTTGCTGCAGTTCTTTCTCCACTGCTGCACAGACTCACCATATTGTTTTCACACAAGTTTCTTGCACCAACGGAGAATGTTAAACACTTTTGCTTCGACAATATCTTTAATTGTTTGTTTCCTTCTTTTTGCTTCTTCAAGGTCTAGAGTTCTATATGCCATAGCTAGCAAGTACATTGCTGGGTGGAGTCTCCTGTATAAAGCATGGAACATCACCATTGCAGCTTTTTGTGGGTACTGGGTAATCACCACTGACTAAAGTTTCAATATGACATAGAGAGATACTGCATCCTTGAACTTTTGATTTTTCATCTCGAAGAAGGATATATTCTTAAAGAGTGTATGTAGTGTTCAATTAGGACTGCGATTGTGGGTTTTTTTTAACGATCTATCAAAACATGGAGATGTTAACTTACTCAGGCTGATCAATTGGATCAGAGCTGTCCCACTGCCTCTGTGATGGTACTGTTCTGCCTCTTTTATCTCGACCAAATGTTTCAATGTACCAACCTCCAATATCGTGCAGGTGACTACGGGGCTCAAATAGCCAAAACCTGCATAAATACGTACAAATACTTCATATAGGTTTCTGGGTATCAAGCAGACTGTAAAATGAATTTGACATATCAATTTCAGGTTGAGAAACAAGGATTGACCACTGAAATTTTCAATACTCCAATGACATGTACAAAACAAGAAAACCAAATCAGATGTATACTGAGTAGGCGATAATGTATATACAATTGGTAACCAGGAAAATGCTTACTTGCTAGATGGTAAACGGGCTCTGCTACATCTACATTCACAAGCAGAAACTTCATTTCCATATTGATACCAATGCATGTGCTTCACCTGACATCCATTTCAGTTGAAGCATCATTGGAAGTGAGATAAATAAAATAAACAAATAGTGAGTCTTAAACAATAACATGGCAACAGCAGTGATCCATTAGTTAGAACCTTTCACTGTAATTTAAGTCCAACTAATATAGTAATATCAGTCTGTTGGAGAGTAGTCAATGTCATTATAACTCCATTGTACTGAAACTAAGCATAAGCAGATCCCTTTATCCGTAAAGTATTTAAATGCATTTACATGTAAATCAAAAGAACTAGAATCAATAACAAGAGAGGTGCTGAAACTGGGTCTAAGACTGGATAAGTTCTGCTTCTATCAACAAATCTTTATACTGCATCTGATTGGTTGTACAATGTAATAAGCCACTAGGCAGTTGAGGAACTTCCGCAAGAAGTGTGTAAAGGACCAATGGAATCATCACTTTCTACTACAAATACCTAATTTGGGCATATTATCGAACAGGAGTCGAATGTCAGGGAAAAGATTTTAAGTTAGGTAATACAAACCAGCAGAGTTCTGTGTTTCATAACCACATGAGTTTGTGTGCCACTATTATTATAGACAGAGCAAGATCCTTCTTCTGATGTAGTTCCTAATCCGGCTATTGTTCCCAATAGAATCCTTGATGCAGAAGACGGGCTCATGGATAACCCCGTCCTAGCATACACTGGACACTCTTGCGAACTGAGAAAAACATGTATATGGTCTTCATTGTCTTCATTTCGGATTCCATCACAACAACTTTTAGGTGGGATTCTTGTAGCCATCGCAACAACATTTCCGGAAATATGCAATTCTAAATCTTTATAAGTATCTGATGTACTATCCCTAGGTTGCTGAATTGGCATCTGTGGGGTCTCCGTATTATCCATCGATTCAGAGCTCATGCCGATTCTTTTCTCCTTAACAGACTCCGTCATGCTGCAGCTAACAGCTGCAGAAGACTTTAACTTTTGATAGCATGCTTGTGATAATTGAGGAAGCTTATTAGCTACGCATACAATTCCAAAAAGATCGCGTCCTGAAACCAAGTGAAGCACGTTAGGTGTTTCGCATGTAGATCTCTCCTCAGCTTCAAAACAATCAGGAAGATAATCCATGGATTCAATTGTAGGTCCATAATAAGCGGCACGTACAGCTGAATAAAATTCCCCCTCTAGTACATCGAAATAACCTGAGCCAACCACCACCTTCTCATGCGAGACAATATCATTGATAGCGTATCTATACCATCTTAGCCATTCAACAACTTCCATCTTCCTAGATACTGCAATATGTGACACATATATGTGCATGGGTGAACCTTGTCTTGAACATTTCTGCGTAACCGTTCTCTGAGAGACCAGATACTCGTCATAGTAAGCCCTTTTCGCCGAATCTGACAGAATCTACCACACATCAGACAGACAATTTTTTGTTATTCTTTAATGAATTAGAGGAGCTTTTAGTAAGCCAGAGTTACAAACACACATCGACAAATGAAGTTTCCAAATGAACATCTCATCTCAAATTAAAAGATACTGAAGCATGTTCACAAATTAATAACAACATTAGACCAAATTATTTGGAGGCAGAAATTAGTGAAGATGAGGTCGTTAGGGATATGAAGGATCTTGCTGGTGATAAAGCCCCATGGCCAAATGGGCTCCCTATCAGCTTCTTCATCAAATGTTGGGATATTATCAAAATGGAGTTCATGATGACGGTTCAGGAGTTCGTTGACACAGCTAGAATGGACTGGAGACTTAATTACACATTCATAGTTTTATTACCCAAGAAGGAGAACGCTGCCATCTTATCTGATTTCAGACCAATCAGCTTAGTAAGTGGAGTTTACAAGATTGTCTCTAAAGTGTTAGCTTCGAGGCTCAAGACTGTATTGGATGATCTCATGTCTCCTTTGCAAGGTGCTTTTGTAGCTGGGAGGCAAATTCTATATGGTGTCCAATGAGTTGATTGACTCGAGAAGGACTGGTACACAAGGCCTCATTGTTAAGGTGGATCTGGAAAAAGCGTATGACAGAGTGGCATGGGACTTCCTGTATCAGGTTATGGAGAGAATGGGTTTTGGCTATAAATGGAGGTCGTGGATATTTGGGTGTGTTAGCTCGGTATCCTTCTCTATTATGGTGAACGGGAACCCCACTAGGCCGTTTCACAGCTCAAGAGAAATTCGACAAGGGGACCTTCTGTCCCCTCTCTTGTTTCTTTTAGTTGCTGAGGTGCTTATTCATTGCCTTAGAGTTGCTGAAGAGAGGAATTGGATCCAGGGCTTCAAGGTTAAGGAGGATGGTGTGGCTGTCAACCATCTTCAATTTGCGGATGACACTTTGTTTTTCTTAGATGACTCTACTATCCAACTGGGGAAACTAAAGGACATTCTCATTTGGTTTGAATTAGCATCCGGCCTTAAGGTGAACTATTCTAAATCAATGATTTTTCCTGCCATCCAAGATCGAAAGTGTGGCTGCCAAGACTGAGGTAATTGGTTGTTCAAAAGGCAAGTTGCCCCACTAGTTACTTGGGACTTCCTATGGGCCAGTCTTATAAGTGTAAAACTCTATGGGACCCGGTGGTAGAGAAAGTTAACAAGAGGTTGTCTACTTGGAAGGCCAGAACTTTGTCTAGGGGAGGTAAGCTAACTTTGATCAAGTCAGTACTCTCAGCTCTCCTTCTTTACTTCTTATCCTTATGCAGCATCCCTTGCTCGGTCCTCAAGGCTATAGACAAAAAAATGTGACTTATTATGGCATGACAAAGAAGATATAAAGAGAATTCATTGGGTGGCTCGGGATCTTATTTGTAAGGAATTGAAGGAAGGGGGCAGTAAGAACCTGAAGAACATGAACAAAGCTCTTCTGTCGAAATGGTTATGGAGGCTAACAAACGAAAAGACGGCTCTGTGGAGAAACATTATAGTGGAGAAATTTGAAATGGTTTAGGCAGTAAGAACCTGAAGAACATGAACAAAGCTCTTCTGTCGAAATGGTTATGGAGGCTAGCAAACGAAAAGACGGCTCTGTGGAGAAACATTATAGTGGAGAAATTTGGGATGGTGCAAGGTGGTTGGGATCACAAACGTATCAAAACATCCTACGGGTGTGGCGTCTGGAAAGGGATTGCTGGTAATGCTGAAGAGTTTGGGATTGCTGGTAATGCTAAAGAGTTCGAGAGGATTACAAAATGGAAGCTTGGGAATGGTATCAACATCAATTTTTGGCATGACATATGGTGCCACCAACTACCTCTTAAAGACAGGTTCCCAGCCATTTATTTTGTGTTGCGTTCAGAAATATCTCTGTTGCACAAGTCGTATGATTGGGTTCGAGGAGTTTGGGTGACTCAGACTAGAAGGCATCTTAATGATTGGGAAGTAGTGATTTACTCCAACCTGCTGGACCAGCTTGGACTTTTCAAGCCTTCTATGGAGTCAGAAGATGCCAGATCTTGGGTTTTACAAGAAAAAGATGTTCTTACTGTGAAGAACTGCTATCGGAGATTTAGGTCGCATGCCTCGAGTGCAAGGGCTGAGTTTGATTTCAAGTCCATTTGGTCTCCCACCATTCCTCCTAGAGTCAGTTTCGTTACTTGGGCAGCAGTACTTGGTAAGTTACCTACGATGGACAACTTCCAAAGGCGTGGGATGCAACTTACTAATTGGTGTGCTAGATGTATGACTAATGGAGAATCGATTAGTCATCTATTTATTCATTGTTGGGAGGCTTGGAAGCTCTGGAACTTTTTCATTGCCTCGGTTTGGAGGTTAATGGTGTTGACCCAAGACATTGCCATTGCTGTTGGATCTTTGGATAGGGGCTTCTCACAGAAAGACTAGAAAAGATATCTGGGTGCTAATCCCTCAGGCGATATGTTGGTATATCTGGAAAGCTAGAAACGAGGGCATTTTTAAAGACTCGACCAAAAGTCTGGTTGTGGAAGTGGAAGACGTCATTGGTTTACTTTTTCACTGGAGTAGGAATTTGTGGTCTTATAGGAACTTGTCATATCTTGATTTCATTTCTAATTGGGAGGATATCATGAAGTAACATCTTCCCTATGTGAACTCTCCAATTCTTTTGTGCATTCTCTCTTTTTCTAATTAATTCAAACGTTTCAAAAAAAAAACATCTCCAACCTGCGCCCGGCTGAGGCCAAAAATTAACTTGCGCCCGGCTGAGGCAGAAAATTCAAATTTTCGGCCTCAGCCGGGCACTCCAATCCCACTGGGTTGGGGCTGAGCCCCAAACAACCACTTCCGCCGACCCTAATTGAATTTTCGGCCTCAGCCGGGCACTCCAATCCCATTCGGTTGGGGCCCCAACCGACCACTTCAGCCGACCCTAAGATTAGGGTCGACCGAAGTCCCCAACATGACTGTTGGGACATCCCAACGGTCATGTTGGGGTTGATCCTAGCCATTGGAGCAAATCCAACGGCTAAAAATGGGTTCAACCCCTATAAATAGGGGTTGAACCCATTCTTTCTTCATCCCACTCTAAAAATTTTTATCTCTTTCAATTTCTTTCTCTCTAATCTCTTTCAAATTCTTTCTATATTTCTCATTCAAACTTTAAATTGGATCTTCCTATAATGGATCCTCGAGATGTTAACAAAATGTTCAGCGAAAGTTTTATGGAGATGTTGTCTCCTGGTTTTCTGCGGCCCATTTAAGGGATGATGATGATGAAACTTTTGATGATTCTTGTGGGCAAGAAGTCACGACTTCCACCAAGATAACTAAACAGGAATCGTATAAACAAGATGAAGATATTTTACTTGTTAATTCTTATTTGAAAATCACATTTGATGCGGTTGTCGGAAATTGTTAGAAATATAAAGTATTCTGGCAAAAAATAACGGATGAATATAATGCGCATGCAAAATATAAACGCACACTCAGGAGTTGTAAATCTCGTTTCAGTGCGATAAACTCTGACTGTCAAAGTTTTACCTCTACTTTGAAGCTAGTAAATAAAGTTCCAAAAAGCGGGGAAAACGATTATGACCGGGTAATAATTCAAACTTTTAAGTCCTTTATTTCTATCTTCACTTCATAATATAAACGTAAAATAAATTTTGTTTATTTCAGTTACAAAGAGCGCTTGCAATGTATAAAAAAAGTCACCAAGGAAAAGGCTTTAGATTCCAACATGTTTACAAAATGGATATTTAGTGTTTGGGTCAAAGAAAAGCACCGACATTAGCATTTGGGTCAAGAGTTTGTCCGTTATAGGGTCTGGGTCACAGACGAACCGTTGACCCGGTTGACTTGAGACACTCGTTAACAATCGTTAGTTTGTGACCTAAATGCTAATGTCGGTACTTTACGTTGACCCTAACACTAAGTATCTCAAAGTAAATTATAATGCCAAAATAAAAACATATTGATCAATCTAACAAAACTACAATGTAGTTCATAAACATAAATGTTCATTGGGATCGATATGTCGATCATATCGGGAACATGTTTTGTTCTGCACTTAATGCGCGCCATCGAATCGTTGCGTCTTTCCACTCAGAAAATCAGTTGTACCAGTTTCTCGAAATATGAGATTCTTTTCCCTACAAGTTCTCTAGATCACTATCTTTTTGTTCTCATGACACTCATCTTTCTTATCGTGGAACTCTCTATACTTTCCAAAATGTTTTTCACAAATATCACATGGACTTAATTTTCTTTCCGAGTGTTTGATACAATTGCCCTCTGAGAATCTCATATGCCGAGTTCTTAGGACTATTTCCTTGATACGTTGAAGGGGTCTATGCTCTGCAGTAGATCCATTGGAGTGACCGTTGCTAACACCCCTGAAATCCATGCATCTTTCACTAATTTCTCTTAAGCCGCCCATATTAACTTCCAATGATTAAAAGGTAAAGTTAGCGTTAGGGTCGATAAAAAAGTACCGACATTAGTGTTTGGGTCACAAACAAACGATTGTTAACGACCGTCTCTAGTCAACTGGGTCAACAGTTAGTCTGTGACCCAGACCCTATAACGGACAAACTCTTGACCCAAATGCTGTCGATACTTTTCTTTGACCCTAATGCTAAATATCCCTTTACAAAATTTTGATGACACACAATGAGTGGATGTCAGACATGCCAGTAGTGTCAACATTCGGCAAAAGAATGTACGTACACAATAGTTATTTTTGTGCTCCATTCTTGATTTACTGATTTATTCCTCCATCTTAAAAAAATAAAAAGAAAAAAAAAAGAAGAAAAAAAGAAACATTTAAAACTAAACTAATTTCTATTTCAAGTTCAAGAACTAAACCCTAGTATAACCGATAGTGGACTTGTTATTGATCTTTTAGACTCTTTACCCACTTAATCCAAAACTCAATTTTAAAGTCTTAAAGTGTAGTAGTTCCTAGTAAAACTATTCCATGTAGTTTAGTACAAAAAGTTCAACCGAATCCAGAAAAACCAGATAATATGATCAACTCTTGGAGAACCAGATATAACTGAAAGAAGTAAAATGTTTACGCAAAAATACCTCGTAAGCTGCAAGAACTTGAACGAATCGTTCAGATGAATTTGAATCCGATGACGAGCCTACAAGATCAGGGTGAGTTTCTTTGGCCAATTTATAGAAAGATGCTTTGATTTCACCGAAGGTGCTGGTTTCTGAAACCCCTAAAATGTCGTAGGCGTTTTCTCCCGCGAAATCGTTTGCGGCAGAATTCGTATTGATCCAGCGTTTGTTAATTGTAAACGCTATTAAATTTTCTGCTTTTCTAGAGTAGAACGCCATTATGACTTGGATTTTGGAGCAAAGAAGTTGAAAACTGGAGCTAGTTTACACCAGTTTGGGAGAAAGAAAGAGGGAGACGAAGGATTTAGGAAGATAACTTAAAAGGTTATTTCGCAAACTCTTGACCCAAATGCTACTGTCGCAAACTCTTGACCCAAATGCCTCTTTCACATGGCGTTCCTTAAATTCAGGCAAAAAGTATAGATGATTAAGATGAACAACTGGACTTGTTCGATGCTAAAATTCCTCGAAGAAGGTGCCGAGTATGATAAAGCTTGTTCTCTACAATTTCCTTTGGACTTCCTCTTCTCTTTAGATTCAAACCCAACCCTTTTTTTCTGAAGGATATATCCGTAAGGTCTGAAGGAGGTGTCCTTCGACCAAAGTAACAATGCGTTCAATTTATCAGTTAGGATAACGATGAACTAATCCGGAAGATCATCTAGTCCGGTCGAATTAAGGATCGTAATGCTTTGCTAGATGCCGGTTACGATTGTCGGATCACTTCGATTATTCGCGGCTAACATAGACCGAATCCTACAACGGGTTACACACAAGAGTGGTGACTTGATTGGAGAGATTTGACTAGAGGGAACTAAGTTTAAGATGGATTAGATCCAACTAAATAGGCCAAACGGGTTCCAATGGCGATTTAGAACAAAGATAGAAAGAACCGGACTCGGAAGGGGTGCTCGGAGGAAGGCTCAAAGGTCGGTCATGTGATGGCTATTGGAAAATAACCCTAACTTAAAAGATGGGGGCTGTGTTGACCAAAAACTACACCTGGGCCCTCGACGATAAAATGTCCATTGAGACGTCAAGCCCAACTCGACTCGCTTGTCCTTGTTTGGGCCCAGCCCAGAAGTCTCTTAATGGGCCTTCGTCAACTAAACCCTAAAACTCGTGTCAAGGCCCAATCACGTGCAAAGAGTTTCCACATGCACAAAACTCCACACGCCCGAATCTCCACACGTCTGGCGCTCGACACGTCTATATCTCCACGCACCACGTGTAAGAGATTATTTAATGAAGAGATCCTCTACATGTCAAATATATCCATAATGACAAAGATCTCAGACTTGGTCAACGTAACTCCAACAACGAATATCCCCCATTAATGAAAGGCATAACATGGTAACGTCTCACATAAATAATAAGACCATGTACATGCACACTGAGAGTCATTACCAGAGAACATGCACAACCGTTGTGCATGTACAACTCGTGCACACGTCACCACATCCCAGGTATCTTGCCATGCATTTACTCTGTAACGGTCAAACCTTTACTCCCCCCAACGGCTCACTCCTCAAGCCTATATAAAGAAGAGCACTTTCATTTCTCAGATCATCGAAAGTAGAGCAAAGCAACTCATACTACTTCTTCTTCTCCACTCGCTCTCTGTTCTTCGACTATCCTTGAGACATTTGGCATACAAGTTCACCTGGTTCTAGTCGTCGACACTACTAGACGCCTCAAGGGTGTTAAAGCTTATCCCTACTCGACGCTTCCTGCTCGACGCTTCCTGTTCGACGCTTCCGGCTCGACGCTTCCGGCTCGACGCTTCCGGCTCGACGCTTCCGGCTCGACGCTTCCTGCTCGACACTTCCAGACGTCTTCGAGGAGATCCCAACCTTCTTCTTGCTCGACGCTACTGGTAACATCCACTCTCATACTTCTGATCATCTCACTCCCGTAGATTCGAACTCCGGTCATTCTACGAGCCTAGCCACTCTCCGATTATACATCAACGGTTATACCCTCGGCTTTTCATTTATTATTTCATTGTAATACTTTGCTGACTTGACCGTCGGAGGGCCCTCGGCAGGCACCATCCCGGTGTCCCCCAAGTCTTCACGGGTTTGTTCGTGTTTGTTCACTTTCTTTTGCAGGTTTCTTCTAGACGTTGTTGGTGCCCATCAATCAAGAATTCGACGTTTGGAATTCCAGAAGACGTTCACGCTTCCGACCTTCAAACTTCCGACCCGTAGACTTCTCACCGTCTACAGCTTGGCGCCCACCGTGGGGCCTCAACAACTAACAACGAAGACAATCAGCCAAATGGAAGAAAACATGACATCTGCTCCCCTTGACGTTTCTGCTCAACTTGCTGCACTTACCGCTCAAGTACGAGAGAACTTTGAACGCTTCAAAGCGATGGAAGAAGAGAACCTGTTGGTTACAGCAGAGAACCAATTACTCCAGGAAAAATTACTGAACTTTCTATGACGACTCCAGGAGGTTCCAGAATTCATACCTCTAGAAATGCCAGACCAGTTCCTACAAGTACAGAAGGAGCAGGCCCCTCGAGTCAAGAAATTCCTGTAACAGTTGGAGGATCAACTCCAATCCCTACCGCTACTCCTGTCACACCATTACGTGTCTCCCAGCACACGCATCAAACTCTTCCAACTACTACACCCTTTTACTCTTCTCTCCCATATACTTTACCTACTATGTATCCTATGACAAAAGGATCAACTCAAGTTAATGTATCTTCTGATTCGCTTCCGTTTGCGTTTACAGGTACTCCTCTAGAACAGGCAATGGCAAAGAAATTGGCAGAGATGGAAGCATTGATTACACGTATTCCAGGAATGCCCACTCCTTTCAAAAAGAGTCTTCCTCACAGCTACGCTGACTCGCCCTTTGTCGACGCTATCGCATTGGTGGAGATGCCAAAGAAGTTTTCTTTCCCGAACATGAAGATGTATGATGGTACATCTGACCCAGATGACCACATTGCCTCTTACAAATAGAGGATGTTCACAGCAGCTATTCCAAGAGACCTTCGTGAAGCCTGCATGTGCGAAAGTTTTGGGTCTAGTCTCATCGGACCAGCATTGCAGTGGTACACAAACCTCCCAAATAACTCGATTGCATCATTTGCCCAGTTGACGGACACCTTTGTCGAACAATTCGCCAGCAGCAAAAAGTTGGAAAAACTTTCTGGTGACTTGTACCGAGTCCACCAAAGAAGAAGAGAACCACTACGTGACTACGTAAGAAGATTTAACAGGGATAAAGTATCTATCCCTTATTGTAACCAGGAAACTGCTGTAGACGCCTTCAGAAAAGGTCTTCTACCAGATGGAGAGCTTTACAAAGAACTCACAAAGTTCAACTGCACTACAATGGAAGACGTATTAGCAAGGGCGTGGGTAGAAATTCGTTGGGAAGAAGACGAAGCCCACCGAACCAGGTCATACTCGTATGAAGGAAGAAACAGTGATCGACGCTCTAGACAGTCCGACAGAAATGCCGATCGTCGACATGCAGAACCATATCCAACATCCAGAGGACCCTTGTCCAGGGAGAACAGGAAACCATTCAGCACTCCCTCTGGGCGTCCAAGTGATAAAAATCAAGCGCCTGTTCGCTCCAAAATTCCAGAATACAATCTCAACATTGAACCTGTCGAAGTAGTCGCTGTAATGAAAGGAATGGGCAATGTAGTAAGATGGCCCGCCAAGACAAAAACTCCTAGTGACAAGAGAGACAATACCAAGTGGTGTGAGGTCCACGCTGACCACAGGCACATGACCGCTGATTGCATAGCCCTTCGACTAGAAGTAGCTGAACTCTTGAAGAGAGGTCACCTCACTGACCTATTGACAGATAAAGGGAAAAACACTATAGCCCAAAGAGATGTTCATCCAAAGGAACCAGAGGAACCAACTCCAACAAAAACATGTTTGGTTATCACGGGAGGATCAGAAGTAAGCGGAGTCAGTCATTCAGCCGCCAAAAGAAGTGCTCGTATCGCTGCCAACCCAGCTGCTCACTCACCTAAAGCCTCTTCATGTGCCTTCACTGATCAAGTTCTTTGCTTCCCTGACAATGAAGCATCAGGGATCGTCAACCCTCATCATGACGCTCTCGTTATCTCACTCACTATCTCGAACATCTTTGTTAAAAGAATACTTGTTGATAATGGTTCATCTACTAACGTGTTGTTTTTACATGCATTGCGAGGAATGGGACTGGAAGAAACGAGTATATGTCGCCGACCCACCATTCTCATCGGTTTCAGTGGCGAGCAAAAGTACACGCTCGGCGAAATTTCTTTACCTGTTTTTGCAGGTGGAATCAACATGAGTACAACCTTCGTAGTAATCGACAGTCCCTCCGCCTACAACATCATACTTGGACGTCCTTGAATCCACAACATAAGGGCGGTCCCATCGACCTTCCACCAAGTTATAAGGTTCCCTACTTCGTGGGGGGTACGTGAAGTCAAAGGCGAACAAAACACGTCTCGAAACTGCTACAAAAACACCTTGAAGACGCCCAAAGCTCCCTTATAACAATTACAGACCAAACAACTACTCCATAGTGACCCAGACAAGCCAACTATGGAGGAGTTGGATGAAGTACAAATTCACTCAGAGCTAACATATCATAAAGTACAGATCGGTTCAAGACTGAATCCTACGCTCAGAGAAAAGCTAGTAGAATTCCTCACGCTTCACATTGACTGCTTCGCATGGTCACACGCTGACATGACAGGTATTGATCCGCAAGTTGTCGTTCATAAATTACAGGTTGATCCGAGCTTCCCTCCGGTCAAGCAAAAGAGGAGAAAGTTTGCCCCAGAAAGAAACAAAGTAATCAACGAAGAAATTCAAAAGTTGATCGACATCGGTTCAGTTCATGAGGTCCACTATCCCGACTGGCTTGCTAATGTAGTAGTGGTAAAAAAGAAGAATGGCAAGTGGAGAGTGTATATCGATTTTACCGACCTCAACAAGGCGTGTCCAAAAGACTCCTTTCCATTACCACATATTGACATGCTAGTCGACGCTACATCTGGACACGAACTCCTCAGTTTCATGGATGCCTTCTCCGGGTACAATCAGATCTTGATGCATCCTGATGATCAAGAGAAAACTGCCTTTGTGATAGAAAGAGGCATCTTTTGCTACGAAGTAATGCCATTCGGCTTGAAGAACGCAGGAGCCACTTACCAGAGGCTCGTCAACCGAATGTTCGCTGAAATGATAGAGGATACGATGGAAGTGTATATAGACGACATGTTGGTTAAGTCATTGGAAGCGGAACAACATCTCGATCACCTCAAAAGGTATAACATGAAACTAAACCCTGCTAAATGTTCATTTGGTGTTTCCTCAGGAAAATTCTTAGGTTACATGGTGACACAAAGAGGAATCGAAGCCAACCCAGAACAGATACAAGCAGTCATGAACATTCCATCTCCCACTTGCATAAAAGACGTGCAGAAGTTAGCAGGGAGAGTCGCCGCACTCAGTCGCTTCATATCAAAATCTTCTGAAAAGTGCTACCTTTTCTTCGCCACCCTACGCAAGTCAAAAAACTTTGAGTGGACGCCAGCATGCGAAGATGCACTTCAGCAACTCAAAGCGTACCTGACCTCACCACCTCTACTCTCAAAACCCAAAGAAGGTGAGAAACTTTACATTTATTTGGCAGTTGCGGAGACAACAGTAAGCGTTGTGTTGGTACGAGAGGAAGATAAAAAACAACTTCCAGTCTACTACGTGAGCAAATCACTTCTAGACGCAGAGACCCGATACAGCCGGTTAGAAAAGCTTGCCCTTGCACTGGTTACTGCTGCTCGTAAACTCAGACCTTATTTCCAGTGTCACTCAATAGTGGTCGTTACGACATTTCCTCTAAAGAATGTTCTCCACAAACCTGAACTTTCTGGACGTCTCACTAAGTGGGCAGTGGAGCTGAGTGAGTATGACATTTCATACCAACCAAGGACCGCCATCAAATCACATGTATTAGCTGATTTCCTTGTTGATTTTTCACCTAACATACTAATACAGGCAGAGAAAGAGTTGTTGTGCTTAACCGACAAAAGCGAACAGAAGTGGAACCTATCAGTAGATGGTTCAAGCAACATGAACGGTGTAGGGTTGGGGATAGCTCTGACTTCTCCCGAAGGAGATCTAATACAACGAGCTATCCGTTGTGCATTCAAAGCAACAAACAATGAAGCTGAATACGAGGCACTTATAGCTGGGCTTACACTTGCAAAAGAAATGGGAATCCAGAGATTAGACGTTAAGTCAGACTCCCAACTCATTGTCAACCAGTTACAGGGAGCTTATCAAGCACGTGACGCCAAGATGACTGCATACCTTGCTCACGTAAAAGAGTTACAAACGTCCTTCAAAGAAATGAACATAACACAGATACCTCGTCTAGAGAATGGACACGCTGATGCGCTCGCTAACCTCGGTTCTTCAATTCAAACAAAGGTAAATCAAAATATTCCTCTAGTTTTGCTCGAGTGGCCAGCAGTGTGGAAAAATCCTACTTCAGAGGTAGCCGCTACGGATCAAATCGATAGCTGGATGAATCCCTTGATTCGATACTTGGAATATGATGAATTACCAGAAGACAAAGGAGAAGCGAGAAAGATTCGTGCTAAAGCTGCCCGATAAACCATCCTAGATGGACAACTACTCAAGAGGTCATACTCAGGACCTTATCTCAAGTGTATCACCCCACAAGAAGCCAGGTACGTCCTCACTGAATTAGATGCAAGAGAATGTGGGAATCATTCCGGAGGACGCAGTCTAACGACTAGAGTACTCACTGCCGGGTACTATTGGCCAACTATGAGGTCAGATTGCATTGACTTTGTAAAGAAGTGTGATAGTTGTCAACGCTTCGCACCCACATCTCATCTCCCCCCAGAACGTCTCAACTCAATACTATCTCCTTGGCCATTCATGAAATGGGGGATGGACATAGTAGGAGAACTTCCTACAGCACCTGGACAACGGGTGTACATGTTAGCTGTGAAGGACTACTTCATCAAATGGATTGAAGCAGAAGCATTCCACCAAGTTTGAGATAGAGAGGTAAAAAGTTTTATTTGGAAGAATGTCATTTGCAGGTTTGGCGTTCCAAAAGAAATTGTGACCGACAACGGTTCGCAATTCATTAGTTTCGACTTTCAAGATTTTTGCAAAGAATGGGGGATCAAACTAAACTTCTCAACTCCAAGATACCCCCAAGCTAACGGACAAGTCGAATCTTCAAACAAAACAATCATGAATACAATAAAGAAAAGACTGAAGAAGGCCAAAGGGGCCTAGGCAGATGAACTACCTGGAGTCCTATGGGCATACAAAACAACTATGCGAACTCCAACAGGAGAAACCCCTTTCTCTCTCGCTTACGGCTCAGAAGCCGTCATACCAGCACAAGCAAGTCTTCCGTCTACTCGTTACCAATGGACGGAAGAAGAAAGCAATTGGCAACAACTCAACCACAATCTTGACATGCTCAACGAAATTCGTGATATGGCAGCCATTAGAAATGCAGCTTACCAGCAGAAAGTGGCACGTCATTACAACAGAAACATACGAACTCGAACGTTTAAGGTAGGAGATTGGGTTCTTCGAAAAGTGTTCCAGAACACCAAAGAAAGCGGTGCTGGAAAACTTGCACCCACTTGGGAAGGCCCGTATCAGATCACTAAAGTGGTAGGACAAGGCGCGTATAAAATTCAAGCACAAGATGGACGTGACATAAACAACAGTTGGAATGCCGTGCATCTCAAACTGTATCATTTCTAAACTCTATTATTACTTCTTTGTTTTCTCTCCTGCTTGTACATGTACTGACTTAGGCATCGGAGAGTCGGTGGGATTTTCACCGACTATAGCCCCTCAACGGAAATTGCGCAGGTAGAAACATCTTCACACCAGTACACGTTTCACGCTCACAAGAACATGTCGAGAGGAAATGGGAAGTAGTTTCCGCACTCTAAACTCAAATATTTCATCTTTCGCTTCTCTTTTAGTACTTGACTAACTTGAGCGTCGGAGGGTCAATGGCACCTCTTGCCATTGACCCTCTTGCCGAAGGAAATCACAGCCTAAGTCCAGCACAAAGTTCAGTACTACACTTAGGCTGGGGGGAACACACTCATGATGTATTTTCACAGGACAAACAGATGTGGGAAAAAGCAAGCAAGCATGAACAAAGAAACAACGAAATGCACGTAAAGACATATGAAGAAGCAACAGATGAAGAAGCAATAAAAACGCATGAAAAGATAACATAAACCAGGTGTGAATGTACAACAAACTCAACTACAAGACAATCCGTTTGTCTGTCTACATTCGCAAGCATCGACAAAGTGGCAACCCGATTGCACATTTTCTTTACATATACTTAGCAACCCGATTGCTCATTTGTTTTACATGTACTCGGCAACCCGATTGCCTCTCTTCTTGTAAAAAGGCTTATAGGCGACAACCTGATTGTCTTGTACTCGTACTACTTGTCTCAATAAAGGATTTCTCGAGGTATTATTTCATTTATGTGTGGATTCCAAAGCCTAAGTTTCTTACTTCTACTCGTCTTTATACGTACACAAGTTCAATATAGTCTACAAAACATAAGTCAACACGACTTATAAAAAGCAACCCGATTGCTCATACAAAGAACACATTCATAACTTGTGTACACAATATAAGCGTAAACGAAATACTTCATTCAGAATATAACAAGTGAGCATCAACGTCTCACCAAGTTCAAGTCAAAATACTTAAAAAGAATGGGGCAAAAACTCACCCATTCACGAAATCCATCAACTACTACTGAAACAAAAACATACGAGCAAAGAAAGAAATAGAGTCCACGACTCAAAAGACATCTCTAGTCAGAGCAAGAATCTATGTAGTAGTCAACATCCTTCAGGGCCTCATGACACGCAATCTCCCCCTCCAAGTCCCACTCCGTGTGCTCCTTCGCGACATACTCCTTCATCACCTCCCCTCGAGCTACTGCCACGGTATTGTAACTCATCTCTTTAAGCACTCCCTCACACTTCTTATGCGAGATTTTCAGCTTGGAGTACTTGGGCTCTAACTCCTCATAGCGCCCTTGCATGGCTCTCTCCGACTCTGCGTGGCGACTACTCTCCGCTTCGATCTGCGCGTTCAAAGAACTAATATGTTCTTGGGCGTAGTTCGCACTCATCATCGCCTACAACAAAGAATATGTATGTTAACACATACAAGTCGGGAAGCCGATAACGTAGCATACGTCTGCTCCAACACTTTTTGAACTACAAACCTGGTAACCACTAAGCGCCGTCTGCTCCAACGCCTTCTGAACACCTATCTTCTTAAGATAGGCTTTATCACTCTCAAAAGTTAAGGAGCTAGAAACACGTCGAAGGGAGGATGGATCTTCGAACACCGACATCGAGGAGGAAAAATCCACGTGCATCGCTCCAGAGTCTGCCTCATGCGTATTAACTCTCGAGGAAGAGGGCCCAACACCAGAAGTAGGGGGATGAACGAGCACACGCTCGGGAGATGATTCGACCCTCGGCTTCTTCGTTGGAATTTTCTTCTTGGAGGCCACCTCCTTAGCTGATGGTACCTTCAAACTCTTTCTTGGAGCCATATTTCCACCTGTAAAAAATAAAGGAAACAGCTGAAGAAAACATCTACGCGCGCGAAGGAAACAGGTAAAAGTCAAACGGCTGGAGAAAGATGATGCGCGCAAAAAGCAGAACACGTACCCTGTTCGCGTCTAGGAGCTACAGACTCAGTCTCTCCGAAAACCAACCTTCTCCAACTCCTCCTCAATACGGGCTCCTCCCAGAAATTCTGGAACTTGGCTATCTGATCTTCACGAGAAAGTCCGTGCAAGTTCCCGTCTGCCAATTCTACATTAAACAGAGCAGATGTCAGAACAAAACATGTGGAACAAAACATGTGGAACAAAACGTGTGAAACAAAACATGTGGAACAAAATGTGAGAAACAAAACATGTGAAAACAAAACATGTGAAAACCTAACACACGAAAACAAAGCATGTGAAAGCGAAATCGACAATATGGACAACACTCACGAGCATCTCTCCATCTGAACGAGACATTCCCGTACTCGCGTGAGGCAAACACGCCGTCTCTCTTAACAAAGAAGAACCGACCCTGCCAATTCTTTTCAGAACGTGGCAAACCGACTATAACTTGTTGCATCCTTGGACGGACTTTGAGTTGGTACTGCCTTGATCCATGATTATTTGCTTTCATGAAATAATGGGCGGTTACATCTTGCGCGGTTAAAGGCTCGTTCAGATTCTCCCCAAGCTTTTCCAAAGCCATCAACAACCTCCACGCGTTCGGCATGAGTTGAGTAGGGGCTATCCCAAACCTGACCAACACATCCCTCACCAGACAAGAAATGGGGAATCGTATGCCCGCTTCCAGAAAGTTCTCATAAAGGGCATAATATCCAGGTCGATGCGACTCACTACAGTTTCACCGGGTTCAGGCGCTCTCATCTTTAGAGTTGCTGGAATTTGATACCTCATCCTGAGGTTTTCTACGCACTCCTCAGTCAGCACCGAGAGTTGTTGTTCCACATCGATCTCGTCATCAGAAGACGAGTCAACATGAGGCTCTCCACCTAAATGCGGAGAAAGCTCAGCGCTACTTTATTCACGGTTGTATGGGAAAGTCCTGGCCATCCTACGTATCAAAGGGAAAACACACTCAGGAATGCCTCACACGAGTACAGGACAGACTAACTGAAAATCGCGTGCAAAATGGAGGCATGTACAAAATAAAGACACTTACGAATCAAGAACGCGTATAGACGAGTCACGTTAAATTGAGGTATTTTCCGTACTACTTACAGGGTTGAGCAATTTTTTCTCTTGTGCACAGATACACGTCAGAGATTATACACGCATCCTCCTCATGAGTACGTGTACACACCTCCACCTCACAAGTTTACGTTTACAACTACGCGTACTACAAGTTTTACATGCACACCAACACGTGCTACTAATTTACGTGTACTCCTACATGCTTCACCGGTTCACTCGTGCGCCAATACGAATTACAAGTTTACTTGTACTACAACTACTACCAGTTTGCATGCACATCTACAACTACTCCTAGTTTACACATCCTCCCACAACGTCTACAGGTTCCCGTGTATCCCTATAACTACTACGAGTGGGTGCATACGTCTACTACAAGTTCACATGCATACGGGAAGTTTCTTACAAGCATTAATATGGAAGAACATGCTGATCGGTAAGACAAACGTAAAATAGCAAGTTCCATACGACGAAAACAGATCGAAGGATCGAAATTTCAAAAAATGAAAAAATGACTTACTTGTTGAGAATTGGTATGAAGATCACGAAGAATGCGAAGAACAGGAGAAAACAGCTTCTAGAAATCCAGAGCTCTAAAAAATTTCACAACAATGAACTTCAAAGGCCTAAGTATCCCTTTTATAGGGCTCCCAACCCCTGATCAAAGGGTCACGTTGACTCACCGGTCACATCGCCACATGGCAAGATCCTGATGATCCATGACATAAACGCCACCTGGGCGTCCACATGGCACAACTCTGCCAAGTCACCAAATTCGGTCACCCCGAAAAAGAACTCCCGGCGTCGTAGCTCGACAACAGCGGACTCTCCACGCTGCCCAAACAGCGTGAAAGGGGTCTCCACGCTGCCAGGCGGCGCGGGAATCCTCCACGCTGCCTGGGCAGCGTGGGGACGACCCTCGAATCGCCTCAAACGAACCTTCAACGTTGTCCGACAACGCGAGGGACATCTCGGAACCTGCCCGACGCCGGAGAAGGTCTCCCGGACTTGTCCTCCCAAGCAGGGCTGCAATATTGTTAGCCGGGTTTACACACCTAACACAGAAATCATCTGACCAACGAGATCGCTCTCGTTCCCTCTTCCTCATCTACTCTCCAAGGAAATAGACCATTTACATAGAGAGTGGGGGACAAACTGTGTTGACCAAAAACTACACCTGGGCCCTCGACGATAAAATGTCCATTGAGACGTCAAACCCAACTCGACTCGCTTGTCCTTGTTTGGGCCCAACCCAGAAGTCTCTTAATGGGCCCTCGTCAACTAAACCCTAAAACTCGTGTCAAGGCCCAATCACGTGCAAAGAGTTTCCACATGCACAAAACTCCACACGCCCGAATCTCCACACGTCTGGCGCTCGACACGTCTATATCTCCACGCACCACGTGTAAGAGATTATTTAATGAAGAGATCCTCTACATGTCAAATATATCCATAATGACAAAGATCTCAGACTTGGTCAACGTAACTCCACCAACGAATGAAAGGCATAACATGGTAACGTCTCACATAAATAATAAGACCATGTACATGCACACTGAGAGTCATTACCAGAGAACATGCACAACCGTTGTGCATGTACAACTCGTGCACACGTCACCACATCCCAGGTATCTTGCCATGCATTTACTCTGTAATGGTCAAACCGTTACTCCCCCCAACGGATCACTCCTCAAGCCTATATAAAGAGGAGCACTTTCATTTCTCAGATCATCGAAAGCAGAGCAAAGCAACTCATACTACTTCTTCTTCTCCACTCGCTCTCTGTTCTTCGACTATCCTTGAGACATTTGGCATACAAGTTCACCTGGTTCTGGTCGTCGACACTACTAGACGCCTCAAGGGTGTTAAAGCTTATCCCTACTCGACGCTTCCTGCTCGACGCTTCCGGCTCGACGCTTCCTGCTCGACACTTCCAGACGTCTTCGAGGAGATCCCAACCTTCTTCTTGCTCGACGCTACTGGTAACATCCACTCTCATACTTCTGATCATCTCACTCCCGTAGATGCGAACTCGGTCATTCTACGAGCCTAGCCACTCTCCGATTATACATCAACGGTTATACCCTCGGCTTTTCATTTATTATTTCATTGTAATACTTTGTTGACTTGATCGTCGGAGGGCCCTTGGCAGGCACCATCCCGGTGTCCCCCAAGTCTTCACGGGTTTGTTCACTTTCTTTTGCAGGTTTCTTCTTGACGTTGTTGGTGCCCATCAATCAAGAATTCGACGTTTGGAATTCCAGAAGACGTTCACGTTTCCGACCTTCTAACTTCTGACCCGTAGACTTCTCACCGTCTACAGGGACTATCTTGGTATTTTCGATAAAGTAGGGACCTAGGCAGAGAGCTGGTCATAAAGTTGGGGGCTATTTGGAAAATAATCCTAACTTAAAAGATGTCAGCCATCTAGGCAAATAAGAATATTGCTCCTGTTACAAAGATTTTGTGAACATTGGTCTACTTTTTTTTTTAGATAAACCAGAATTACATTCATACGAAGGAATACAATCCAATACATTACATGGTTTGAGAGTTTTGACTCCTTTGAGTACAACAAGGGTTTACTAAAATAAATAACAACATGAACTTGCACAAGTAAAGACAACGTGAAGGGAAAGGAGTACAATATTGCAAAAATAAAAGGGTTAATTCCGTTTTGGCCCCCGATTTGTGACCAACTCGCCGTTTTGGCCCCTATAAGTGTTCGGCAGTTCGTTTTGGCCCCAATTTCCTGTTTGGCCCCAACATATTTTTGTAAGCTTCTCCATTATACCCTTATGGCAATTCTGTAAATTAAATGTATTTTCTTTCTCTTTGTCCACCTCACTAAGCAATTGCCACGTCATATTCGTCCACATAAGGTCGCCGGAAACCTAATTATTTTAGAGAGAGAGAAGAGGGGGGAGAGAGAGAGAGAAGAAGAAGGAGAGAGAGAGAGAGAGAGAGAGAGAGAAGAGGAAGGAGAGAGAGAGAGAGAAAAGAAGAAGGAAGGAGATGGTTGGTTGGAGAAGAAGAAGTTGAAAAAAAAAATGGTGGTCGCCGGAATTGATGTCGCCGGCGACATTTTCCGGCGACCTTATGTGGACGAATATGACGTGGCAATTGCTTAGTGAGGTGGACAAAGAGAAAGAAAATACATTTAATTTACAAAATTGCCATAAGGGCAGAACGGAGAAGCTTACAAAAATATGTTGGGGCCAAATAGGAAATTGGGGCCAAAACGAACTGCCGGACACTTATAGGGGCCAAAACGGCGAGTTGGTCACAAATCGGGGGCCAAAACGGAATTAACCCAAAATAAAATAAAAAGACCCTATTGGTCACAAATTAAAGATCCTAAAGATCACGAAGGAGACCCTAAAGGTCGATAATTTTATTATACTTAATTATTTATAATCGGGAAAGATGAATTACGATATCATCAAGAACACCACCAAGTTTCTCGGAAAAGTTACACCATTGGTACCGACAATATCAAATGTTGTTTCAAATATCGCCTACATCCATTAAATGTTTGAGATTCCGCTTACAACACTATGGATATAAAAAACCCAACAGTTTCTTTATCTTCTTATCTTCAACTGGATTTTTTACATCTGGAGTAAAATCCCTCATCCAATCTGGTTCTTCATCAGCAACACATTGATTTCCATCCGAGCACACTCTAGATTCAGATTTCAATTCTTTCTTCCGATCTACAACCCATTGTAGTGCACTATAGAGAATACGTAGGTTTTTACCAGTTTCTGAATTGAGAAATAGAAATCATGATATAAGCATACTTTTGTTCAGAAGGAGATAAGTAAATGCAATAGTTAGGGTTTAGAAATGTCGAGAGAAATAGGGTTTAGTTACTGGTTGGACTTTCAAGCATGGTGAAGGGCCTAAAAGGTCTCGACCCGCAAGTATACGGGCGTCAAGTAATAACCCGGTAAAACCGGGATCGCTCCACGAAGATAGGAAGGTGATTCGAATATCGAGAGAGTCTAGCCCACCGGTCTAGGTGTCACTGACTAACTTAGACTAAAACAGAAAGATAATGATTTGGGTTTTTGGATTGATTTGACATAAACAAACAAATAAAACTAACTAAAATAGAAGTGGGAGAGATTCGGGAAACAAATTGCAAGAAGAGTCGGTTGAGAAAGATACTTCGATCCGCAAGATCGATAATGACAATAACTAATTATCTAAAGCATGAAAGTTTAGCTAACTTCATCCACATTGACAATTCTAAGCATAATGTGTAAAACTAAGCATAGTCGATCAAAAGTCACTAAGCATCGAATATCAAACCAATGACACACTATCAAATAAGTTGGCAATGAATAAATATGATACTCCTAAGCATAGTCCGTCAAACCAAGTATAACCGATCAAAAGTCACTAAGCATCGACTATCAAATTAAGTACGAACTATCAAATGATATGTCAATAAACGATTAGGATCGAGGTTTCTAATTTATAAAATCAGACGAAGTTGAACAAACTAACATTCAATAAACAATGAGTCATTTCATCACAAATCAATTCATGCTTCACGAGTATCCGATTACAAAAGCTAGCTAGACATGGTGAAACACATAATAAACGAGAAGAAAATAAAGAAAGACACGAGTTAAGGTTGAAATCCCCCTTTTCCGAATAGGCGCGAAGGCTAGGATCGTCGGATAATATATGTGTTAACTGCTGCCAATCTCCCCTTAGCGATGTCCTGATTTCCCCTTAACAGTGCAGATTAGGTGTCCCCTCAAGGAAAAACAGGGTTCCCATTAACGAACAATACCTTCTTCTTCTTTTCAAGAACAATCCACCATGAAAGCTCACCAAAGCTTTCTTTCTCTAGAAGTTTGTAACCAAAAGCAAAATCAAACACCAAAGGGATCAAGACAAGAGCCTCAATAGCAAATCCCCTAAGTTTTTCGGGCAAAATATAACAACCAACTCCGGCCAAGAAAACTTGAAGTTCCGGCCAAGAAAAAGGCCCAGCCAAGAAAGTTACTGTTCCCAGCCGAATAGCACTAGCCCCATGTCCTCCCTTCAAATCCCGAGTTGCTAAAGCTTCAGCGGAGCTTTAGTGTTGAAGATTCGGCTACAAGAAAAAGCCCCGAGCTGCTCTGTTCGTCCCTTTCCCGAGCAGTTGTTCGTCTCGTGTTGCTGTCCCCCGAGAAGGAAGACCGGAGTTGTTGTATCTTCAATTCCCGAGCATCTTCAATGGTGGCTGTTGTCTCGTGTTAGCTACTGGTCGCCTCTCACTCACGCTACTGTGGTTCCGGCCGAGCTTTGGCCGGCCTTGAGTGTTGGTCGGCCAAGCTTTGGCCGGATTCTCCTCCCTTTCTCTCTCTAGCTCCAAACTTCCCTCCAAGAACCCTAACTCCCCCAAACCCAAGTTTCTAATGTGAGAAGATCATCTAATGTCTGACTTGACTCTCTCTTTCTAACCCCAAGTCAAGCCCTAGACTTGGTCATATGACCTTGACTTTGACCATTTAAACAGGGTGCTCATAAAATTTCATATTGCTCTTCTTCTTGTAGGTATCGGACTTCGGGAGTTGGGCTTTGCCTCTCATTTAGGACACTCAAGGGGGTGCCTTCAAACATATATTTCTACATTTCTAATTTTCTGGAAAGGACAAAGATATCCTTCGACTTCTTTCCTCCGTAACTTTTCTGTCCCAACTCCGATTTGACTTCCGTTTTCACCGTCGGACTCACCCTTGACTCCACTTGCCATTTAACCTCTAAGTTTCACAAAATTATCAAAAAACCCATGGTGCTTTTTCCTTCCGGTCTCTTCCACATGAGATGAAAATGTGATAAGTGCTCTCTTTTATTCCGAATTAAGCGTCAAACTTCAAATATGGTACCTACCAAGAAAAATTCATAAATAATTAGAAATAAAACCCGAAACGAACTAACTCATCGAAGTTAAGTGATCCAAATCAGTGGCGAAGCCAGAAATCTTTATGTGTGGGGGCACTTTTTAGTTAAAGTTAATGAAATAACTTATAATATACGATCAGGTAAGAATCAAAAAGCAAATTCTCTACAAAATTTTAGTTTTAGTTAAGATATTTCATGGTAAATTGGCGTATAACAAGCTATATCTTTAATTTTCCCACCAATATGGTTGGGGGATCTTTCCCCAACTAGATTCCTAACAAATATTAAAACAGAAAACAAAGAAAGAGATAGGGAAATAAAGAGATAGTGGAGAAGATTAAGATAAAACGATGGAGGAGACGATGAAGATGAAGTGATCGTAATGGAAGACAAAATGAAAACAGAGTTTTCTTTCTAATAACATTTTTATTATGACAAATCTGACAAACACATAGAAAATAAAACTTTGATTTCCAAAATACAAGTCAAAGAAAAATCCGACAAGATTAAAATGATGGAGGTTAGTTGGAAAATTTATCATCTCTACTAAATTATTTTAATAAGTCGATCATTTTGAGGAGGTCAAAATTGAATTAACAAGAACCAAATTAAGCTCAACATGGTTGAAGGTATTTTTTTTATAAGTCAATCATTTTGAACACATAAAATCTTTCATTCAACGATATATAGTAAAAATCTAAAACAATGGTTGGATATGGGATTCGAACCCATGACCTTAGGGTAAGTAATTTTATTAAGCTTTTCACCATCTAAGCTAGCCAAGGACTTTGTTTGGAAAGCAAAGAAAATAGTTATGTAATAGACAAACTAATGCAATTAGAATAAATGGCTCACATTAAGGTTGTGGGGGTATGCGCCCCCACGGGCCCCTATGTGGGCCCGCCCCTGATCCAAATGTGGCATTTTAGCGCCAAACCAAACATTCCCAAACTTAGAATTTGCTAGTCCTCGAGCAAATAAACAAAACAAAACAATAAAGTAAAATCATAACTCACTTTCGGAGGAATCCCGGTTGCATTTAGCGTATGTAACAAGCCGTTAAACCCCTAGGTTACCCCTAGTGGACGAGTGTCGTCTCGTGAGGGTTTCCAGTGAATATACCCTCAAAATTCAAGATTCCAAAGACACAAAAGAGTTCAACATCGATGTAAATAAGATAATGACAACAAATGACACACTCAACCATGCTAAACAAGCGAATCAAAATCGATAAGCGCATATAAATGCTAAAAGTCTCCTCACTAGTAGTCTCATACTAAAATGTAAGTGTCCAATCATAATAAGCATCATCGAAGTTCAAAGTCACAAAACCTCGATTCCTATCTTAGTCTATTTCGCCTCGACTTTAGCCTCACGGGCATACACTCTGAAACATGAAATCACTCAATAATAAATAATAGTGGTTCACTCTAATGTGTGAGAATGGAATAAAGTGAAACTCAACACATAGAAAACAAATGAGGATTACAAGTTATAGAACTAAATGATCTCTAAAGAATGGAAATAGACACTAAAATGGAGTGGGGAAACTCACTCACCCTTCTCAACCACTCTACCCTCTAACAATACTTCCAAAAGGTCAACGGATACAAGTAATGAAATGGAAGTGATGAAATCCCGAGAATGTCGACGCCTTCAATAAAAAGAACGCTCAAATAATTTCAAAACTTAGCTTTCTGCTCTGAACACTTTATTTCCCATAATACTTACATATAAAAGCACAAAATAACACATAAACTCATTTTTTTTTTTTTTTACTTTTTTTACTTTTTTTTTATAACAAAACAAATACTAACACTAGTATTCTCAACAAACAACTTTTTCTTCTTTTTCACTTTGTTCCACATTTTTTTTCTATACTTTCCATGCCTTCATTCTCGGGAGTGGTATGTGAATGGGTGGTGGAGTATCCGTCTCCCATAAGTTAACACTATTATCGGGTTTCATGGACTACAAGAGTAAGGTCGTTATCCTGATGTCACTCTTAGTGGCTAAGAAAGTTGAGCTCATGAGATAGTCTAAGCTCTTTTAAAAGTTGCGAGGTTGAGTAGCTCTTCATTCTACTCGGAGTTAGCGCAGAAGAGTACACTCGAAAAAATATAAAGGCTCAGATATCTTACATGGGTTTAAGTCTCCACTAATGACTATTCTAGGTCCCTCAGAAATGTTTCTTCTTCCTTAGGATGCTACTAACATGATCAGACAACAAACACTAAAAGACTTAACATTCATAAGAAAGATTAAGAGCATGCATAAGTCATAACATTCACCAAAACCGAAACACAGACATCAACACACTCAAGCATACCACTATAGTCATACCAAATTTACCCAAAAATTTTCAAATTTGGTCGAATTATTGAACCTTTTGACTTTTGAAACCCATGGTCATAAGGCCAAAATGCCATACCCCCGTCCCCAAACTTAAAACTAACATTTTTTATATCTGGAGTAAAATCCCTCATCCAATCTGGTTCTTCATCAGCAACACATTGATTTCCATCCGAGCAAACTCTAGATTCAGATTTCAATTCTTTCTTCCGATCTACAACCCATTGTAGTGCACTACAGAGAATACGTAGGTTTTTACCAGTTCCTGAATTGAGAAATAGAAATCATGATATAAGCACACTTTTGTTCACAAGGAGATAAATAAATGCGATAGTTAGGGTTTAGAAATGTAGAGAGAGAAATAGGGTTTAGTTACTGGTTGGACTTTCAAGCATGGCAATACCGCCCTTGTTGAGAAAACTATATAGAGATTTCATGAAGTCAATTTATATTGAGTATGGTTCAAAAGTGAAGGCAGGGAAAACTGGTTCCATTGTCTTCTTGCTCCGAACTTCCGATTCTACTAGTATTTGATTTCGTCGTCGTTGTGATTGTTGCTGCTTCCAGAAAGATCTCGCGCGGTCTCATTGTGTTTGTGCTTCCAGAGAGAGAACATGGGAGGAAGAGAGAGCCCAGAAGAGAGAAGAAGGGAGGAAGAGAGAGAACATGAGAGAGAAAGAAGAAGAGAGAAAATATTTTTTTTTATGTTAAAGGTCGTCGGTCGAAAAATTGGTCGACCGACGACCTTTGCCGGTGAAGACGATGAGGTGGCGATAAGATGAGGTGGCAGAGAGAGGTGATGAGATGGAGGAGAGAGAGGTGATGACTAGTTAACAGACTTATAACAGAAACTGAAAAAGGGGGTCATCTGGGTATTTTCGATAAAGTAGGGACCTAGGCAGAAAGCTGGTCATAAAGTTGGGGGCTATTTGGGAAATAATCCTAACTTAAAAGATGTCAGCCATCTAGGCAAATAAGAATATTGTTCCCGTTACAAAGATTTTGTGAACATTGGTCTACTTTTTTTTTTTTAGATAAACCAGAATTGGATTCATACGAAGGAATACAATCCAAAACTTTTCATGGTTTTAAGAGTTTTGACTCCTTTGAGTACAACAAGGGTTTACTAAAATAAATAACAACAGGAAACTTGCAAAAGTATAGACAACATGAAGGGAAAGGAGTACAATATTGCAAAAATAAAATAAAAATACCCTATTGGTCACAAATTAAAGATCCTAAAGATCACGAAGGAAACCCTAAAGGTCGAGAATTTTATTATACTTAATTATTTATAATCAGGAAAGATGAATTACGATATCATCAAGAACACCACCAAGTTTCTCGGAAAAGTTACACCATTGGTATCGACAGTATCAAATGTTGTTTCGAATATCGCCTACATCCAACCTTAATCTTTTCAGCAAGATCCGTCGACGAATAACCCATCTGACTACCAAGTTCAATACTGAGTCGATTTTCCCTCACGAATGTATATAGATCAGCCGATCAGATCCAAACAAAGAAGAATCTGACTTCCCTTAATATCAAGTCAAATAGACAATCGTTTGTTTCAACCCTAGAGTTAGGGTTTCCGATGTCATAAAATACCGAGAGAGATCATGATGGTCCAATATCGAGAGAGACATGAAAATGAGAGGAAAGGAGAGAGAAACTCACGCAGAAAGATCACGTCAGCTTTCTTCATCAAGGATCAACGTAGTCAGACACACTTGTGGTATCGGTTTCTCTTATCATGAAGAAATAGATGATCAATCGGAGTCAAAAAAACCGTCACCCTAACCACCGTCCTCATCTCTTCCTCTCCATGCTACTCCATAATGCTTATAACAGTAAGAAGAGAAAATAAATACATAAAAGAGGAAATTCCGCGAAGGGAGACCCTTCCCCGAAAAACTAGAAGATCTTGTTCCCTCTCTAGGGATAAAATGATTATGCAGAGGATGGGGTCAGATTTGAATCCTTTGTAAATTGTTATGTCCTCTAAATTTTTTTTATCAATCTATTTTATAGTGGTTCTGGGGAAATAATTTTGAGTGAAATTTTTTTAAAAAAATTCAACTCTACCACCATTTGTTTTCCATTTCTGTAATGGTCGTCGCCACTGATTCACCCCATCTCTTTGTTAGGAGAAAGAACTATGAGTATCCATTCATCTCGATTAAGGAGTTGATTGAAGTACTTGGTCTTCATTTTTAGTACAAACCAAAATAGGACCTTAGACATCCACCGACACTGATTTGTCCGAATTGATTATCAATACCACATCCATGCTCTGTAAAGCTCTTCCTACACGTCTACCACCAACAATTATAGGTGGAGGAAAAGTGGCAGTGGTTTCCATTGGTATTGATCATTTTGCCCTAACCATAGTTTCCCTTTTTGTACGTGTGGATTTCGTAAAAAGGTATCTCAAGATATAGGTACTAGTAAAGACTACCATGATTTTGAATATTTGATGATGGGATTGACATTGTGTTTATTCAGGATTGAATTCGACAATTTGTGTGGAGATGATTTTTCATAGCCAACCCATTTGAAGCTTCTGTTTGATATTTAATTTTATCATTTTGGTAACTAGCCCACTATTAGGCCAATTCGTAAATAACAGAGAGAGAGAAGAAGGGGGGGAGGGGGGGGTAGAGAGAGAAGAAGGATAAACAAAGGAGTTAACATGAGGGGGAGGGGCTAAAGGCCCCCGTTGAAAGTGTTGTAGGCACTCGGATTGCACATGGGACATCTCTCAATTTGTGTTTTGGTCGGGGTCGTATGACAATTTGGTGATGCACCCGAAAAGGTTGCACACTCAAGCGGAGGTATCAAGTAGTAATTCGGCAAAGCCAGAATCGATCCAAGGATAGGAAGGTAGTTTGGATATCGATAGGAAGGTAGTTTGGATATTAAAAACTAACTTGGACTAAAAAGGAGAGAAACAAAGATAACGGGGGGTTTAATGAATAAGCAACAAAGAGATTAAAGCAAGTAAAACTAAAATAAATTAGCAAAATAAAACGGGCGAGAGAGATTCGAGAGAAGTATCGGAGTAACAAAAGTCGAGAGATGTTAAGAGTCGATTCGGGCAAAAGTTGATTGAGACGGATACTTCAATCCACAAGATCGATAATGACAAATACTAAGTATCTATTCGCATGGAAATGTAATTAACTTCACCCACATTAACAATCCTAAGCATCATGTTGCCAACTAAGCATAATCGGTCAAACGTCACTAAGCATCGACTATCAAACTTACACACACTATCTAATGAATTGAAAATGAACAAGTATGACACTAATAATTATAATACGTCAAACTAAGTATAATCGATTAAAGGTTAGTATGTATCGATTATCAAACTTTGTGTCAATAAACGATTAAGATCAAGGCTTCTGATGTATAAAACTAGACGAAGTCAATTAAACTCACATGTAAACAAATAATAAGTCATTCATCACATTCAAATCATGCTTCAAGAGTATCTGAATACAAGAGTAATGTATCGAAGTCCGGGAATCCATAATGATAAATCCACAACTATGTATGGTCCGATTTAATGTTCCAAATTATAATTGATGTTCGACTCCTAAGGTGATGTCTATGAGCATTATGTATATCCGGAGATCATACTTAGTCAAACAAATGTCATAATCGGTTTATCCCGAGTCAACGAAAGTATTGTCTAGTCGCCTAACTATGTGAAGTGCATGACAAGACACATGAAAATATGACTTAGACTACGATCGATATCGAATACTTCGTTTCGTCTATTAACTATGCGAAGTGCTTGACAAGACACATGCAAATACGATCGAAACAATAATCAAAATAAATGAACATCAATTTGTAATCAAAACATCAAATCATATTAAACATAATCACGAATTCATCACATTTCATCTCATATAATCAACACACTAAAGCTAGCTAAACATGGTGATTGAATAAGAAATGGAAAGAAAATGATGAGAGAATCCCCATTTTTCGATGTGGTTCGAGGCTAAGATCGTCGGAAAATATGAGTAGTTAAGGTGCAGCCGAGCAAAATTCTGGGTTTCCCATAGAGACCACCATCATCTTCTCCATTTAGAACACACCTCCATTAAAGCTAAACCCTAGCTTTCTCTCTCTAACAATCTTCAACCAAAATCAAATCAAACCACATGAGAAGCTAGCCAAGAACGTGGGAAGTAAAAGCCCCATGGTTTCGGATCAAGAAGGTTGTCGGAAGACTCATAAAAAGTCCGGCCAAAGGAGCATAAAATCCGGCCAGAAAACATGGAGTTCCGGCCGGCAGCTCCCGAGCACGTCCCTGCGGTCGCGTCCCATGCTCCTGTGGTCGCGTCCTCCATGCCCTGCAACTCGCGCCGACCCGTGCAGTGTGCGCGCATGGAGAAGCTTCCACTGTTGCGCCGGAGCAACTCCTGTGCACGTTCCTGCTGGTCGCGTCGGAGCTCCTGCAGATGCGTCCCGTGAGCAGCGTGCACGTCCGTGACAGCATCCCGAGCTCGGAGCAGCTGCAGATCCCGTGCTCCAGCAGCTCCTCCCGTGTCATCTTGTGTCCGGCCAAAGCTTTGGCCGACCAAGCTTTTGCCGGTCTCCTTTCCCTCTCTTTGCCTTCTCTTCAACCTCAAACCCTATAAGCTTAGAGCTCAAGAACACCCAAACATCTCAGCCTCTTCCTTTCTCTCTCTTGCTTGGTTGTTCAAAAATGAAGAAGATGATGAATAGTAGCCTAAACTACTAAAACCCTATAGTCCCTTGACTTAGTCTATTCATTTAGACTTTCATCCATAAAGAGAGGGTGCTCATATAATTCTTCTTTGGGCTTGTGTGGGCTTTGAGGTTGATTTAGCAACCAAGAGGTGCCTCCATCCTTGTCTCTACATCTTCAAAAGGACGAAAATACCCTCAGACTTCTTTCTTTCATAACTTCCCCGTCCGAACTCGGAATTCACTTCCGTTTTCACTGTTGGACTCATCATTGCCTCCACTTGTAATTTGATTTGCTTGAAGTCATTTTGTCTTGTTTTGGTCACATGAAATGATAGTGATAATTCGCTCCTTTTTTTCCAAATATCATGTTTAACTTCAAAATAGGTACCCAAACTTAAACATTATTGATAACACTCGAAAAGGACTAATTAGTCTAAGTTAGGCTCTCCAAATGTGACATTTTCGTGTCACATCAAGATCCCCAAACTTAAACTTTGTTAGTCCTCGAGCAAATAAAACAAAATAAAAGCCTAACTCACTTTCGGAGGCATCCCGGTTGCATTTAGCGTATGCAACAAGCCTTTAAACCTTTAAGTTACCCCTAGAGGACGAGTATTGTCTCGTGAGGGTTTCCATAGATGACACCCACAAACATCATGGTTTCAAATACACAATGGTCCAAAATCCAAATCATAGATAAGCATGATTGATATAGTAAAGGGTTTAAGCATGTCAACACATAATGAATCAAGTAAATAAGTTCTTGTAAAAGCTAAATGCCCCTTCACTAATGATCTTACCCTAAAATGCAAGTGTCATACCATAATGAACAACATCTATGTTTCGAAGTCACAAAACTTTGATTCCTAAGTTAGTACATTTCGCCTCGACTTCGGCCTCACGAACATACACTCCAAATATGAAATCACTCAAGAATGGTTTGCTCGTTTGTGTGAGTGTTATCACTAACATAGACTCAACACATAAAAAGGGGTGAGGAGAACATTATAGAACGAATGATCTTCGAAAAGGAAGTAACCACTAAATGGAGTGGGGAAGCTCACTCACCCTTCTCACCCATTCTACCCTCTAAAAATGTCTTCTAAAGGTTAGCGGATACTAGAGATGGATGATGATGTTGGATTCCCGAAAATGTTGAATTCTTCATGATAGAACCTCTCAAGCATTTCCACATTCGTTTCTTGCTTCGAATACGTATTCATGAACATGAACACATATATACAACACAATACTCACACAAAAGAGCTAACATGCTCAAACATACATATAAACCACTTTATTCCTTTACTTTCTTTCGTTTCTCTTTTTTTTTTTTTTTTCTTTTTTTCATAACACGAAATCACATAAAACAAACATAACTCACACAATTCTATATTCTTGCAATCAACTTTTTTCATTTCATACTTGCTTTTGACATTCTTCATTCTTTTCTTCTCATGTCTTCATTCTCTGGACATAAGATGATGGATGATGATGATGAAGTATCCGCCTCCCTCTAGTAACACTCTCATCGGGTTTCATAGACTACAAGGGCAAGGTTAAATCGCTATCCTAATGTCACTCTTAGTGGCTAAGGAAGTTGAGCACACGAGATCAAATGAGCTCTTTTAATAGTTACGAGGTTGAGTAGCTCTTCATTCTACTCGGAGTTAGCGCGGAAGAGTACACTCGAAGGACAATTTAGGCTTTGAGCTCTCACATGGGTTAAGTCTCCACTAATGACTACTCTAGGTCTCTTAGAGATGTTTCTTCTTCACTAAGATGTTACTCCCATTGTATAACACAAACACTCAAAGACGCGACTTTCATGCAAAGACCATTAGCAATCACAAAACTCATCTACTCGACACATATGCATCAACATTCTTAAAACTATCACTATAATCACATGCAAATCTACTCAAAATGTTAAAAAGTTTAAATTTTGGCTAATTTGAACCCTTTTGTCTTTGAAACCCATGGTCATGCATTGGTTATGGTCATATCCCGCATCCCCAAACTTAAAACTAACATTGTCTTCAATGTTCTAAGCATAAACTCACCAAATGATTAAGAGGCACATCAATTTAAAGAGAAGAGTGGAGAGATATTACCATAACCGAAGGAAATAAAAAATGATACTACCAAGACTCATGTGTATAGAGGTTCCAAGTTTATGCCAAGCTCATGCCATCCTGATGTGGCGTGAAAATGCCACATTTAGGTCACTTAACTTTGATGAGTTAGTTCTTTTCGAGTTTTATTTCTAATTATTTATGTGTTTTTATTGCTAGGTAGTTTATTTGGGGTTTGGCGTGTAATTCGGAATAAAGAGAAGAAAAGAACACCAGGGGTATTTTGGTCAAAATCAGAAGTCAAACAACAAATGAAGTCAATGACGAGTCCGACAGTGAAAACGGAAGTTGATTTGGACTTCGGACGGAGAAGTTGTGAATGAAAGAAGCCGAGGTTCGGTCTTGAAACAAGGATTCTATGAAGGCACTCCCCTAGGTTCTAAATGTAGAGACAAGATGAAGACACTCCCTTGCTTTAGAAAGAAGCCCAACCCAAAAGCCCAAAAAGGAAGAGAATAATAGAGATTTTATGGGCACCTTCTTGGTCCAAGTCAAAATGGTCTAAGACTTAGTCAAGTTTGACTAAGTCTAGGGTTGTGTATACACAAGTGAGAAAAAGGAATCAAGGAGGAGACTATTCATCTTAGCAGTCAAGGCTTCTGCTCCCTCTTAGATCTTATCTTCCTTAGCCAAATACTCAGTTCCCAGCTGCACCTGTACATTCACAATGATAGGGAAATTTTAGGTATCATATACCAAAGTCTGGGAATTTTACAATATTTGATAAGTTAACTGTTTATACCTGAATTGGAAGCCACTGTTCCATTCTTCTTGTCCTCCAAGAACTTAAGTCAGTTTCTTTTCCAGTGGCCCTTGCCATCACAATAGAAACATTTGGTGTCAAGAGGAGGACCTTTGTCTTTAGGTTTGGCAACTCGTTTGCCTTTTCCTTTTGACGCGGTTTTCTTCTTTGTTTTCCACCTTTCTTGAACCCTTTGTTCTTTTGTACCAAAAGAACGTCCTTCTTAGTCTCCACTATAGCGACGTCCTTTTCGGCTGTTAGAAGCATAGAATGAAGTTCCTCCAATGTTTTATCCCATCCATTCATGTTGTAGTTCATCTTAAACTGATTAAAACCACTATGGAGGGAGTGAAGGATAGTATCGGTAGCTGTCTGTTGGCTATAAGGGAAACCTAGTTTAGCCAGCTTGCCCATGAGCCTGATCATTTGACGAACATGAGGCCCAACTGGTTTTCCCTTTTCAAGGCGCATGTCCATAATTTCTTTAGAGGTTTCAAACCTCTCCAATCTCGACTGTTTCTGGAACATTTCCCGAAGTTGTCGTATCATGGAGTAAGCATCCATGTCTATGAACTGCTCTTGCAGAGTCGGTTCTATGGTTGCTAGCATTAAGCAAGTTACAGGCTCTGCTTTTTCCCGCACACTCCTTTCTTCATCTATCTCTTCTTTAGTCGAAGTATCATCCAATACAGGAATTGGAGTTTCTAGTACATGTTGCTTTCCTTCCATCCTGAGAACTATTCTCAGGTTCCTCTCCCAGTCGAGGAAGTTGTGCTCATTCAGCTTCTCCTTGTCGAGAAGTGAGCGGAAGTTGAAAATATCTTTTGTCATCTTTAAACTACATAAAAGAAATGGCAAAGTTTTAAAACTCGTTATCGTTTTGAAAAACTTAGTTTTCCCACATTATTCAATAAAAATCGTCCCCGATTGAATAAGTGATTCCAAGATCCCAGTTCTTTGGAGTAAAGCGGACGAAGGCCCTACCTTTTGACTCCGTCGTTCCGGGTGAGTAAACTACTTCACTGATCATACCTTATGACTCTTGGTTGATAGATTTCATCGATGAATGACTAATCTATCCTTTTGCCTCGAGTATCCAAGACTCTCTTGCTGATCTCGTTGAGTAGAACCATTTAGACGCATTCTCCCAAGGTAGAGGAGGTACTCTGCGAAGGCCGACCCACCCGCATTGTCCCAAGGTAGAGGAGGTACTCTGCGAAGGCCGACCCACCTTCCTCGAACAAGGGCGCAACGAGTGTCTTAATCTGGATAGGTGATTACTCAAGATTACGTTTTTGGGGACTTTTACGCTAGTCTGGCGTTTGTTATAGTGAACTATTTGTTGTCCGAATCGAGTCTTACCTCGACACATCAAATCGGACTACACATAGTCGTAGCTTTATCATTATGGATTCCCGGACTTCGACACCTCTCTCGCTTATTTGTTGCCCGAATCGAGTCTTACCGTCTCCCGACTCTTGTTTCTCCGACACTTCTCTCGAATCTCTCTCGCCCGTTTTACTTTGATTGTTTAGTTTAGTTTACTTGCTTGCTTTACTCTTTTTGCTACTCTTTCAATCAAAACCCCTATTTATCTTTGTTTTCTTTTCTTTTTAGTCTAAGTTAGCATTTGATATCTAGACCGGCGAACGAGACTCTTTGATATCCGAGTTACCCTCCTATCCATGGATCGACACCGGTTTTACCGGTTACTACTTGATACCTCCGCTTGGGTGTGCAACCTTTTCGGGTGCATCAAGTTTTTGGCGCCGCTGCCGGGGATAGGCTTAGTAGTTAGGATATCGTTTGTTGTTTTGTTCATTGGTTTAGTGTTGTTTGCTTACTTAGATGCTTTTTTTTCTTTATTTGTTTTTGTAGTTTCTTATCTTTTTATCTTTTTAGGTACCAAGTTTAAGAAAAGAGCCAAAAGAGACATAAAAGCGAAGGAAAAGGAAGGATTCGAGAAGTTAAGAAGAAAGGCGAACGAAACGAGAGCACTCGATAGTATCGCATTCTATCTCATCCTTTTTACTTGTGTGTGATTGTTTAGTTCTTTAAGTGTTAGCTCCCATTTTGTGATTGTGTGTTAGTATCCTTGAACATTGTGAGATCATGGCAAGTTGGTCTTTTGATGAGAATGACCTTATGCGAACCCTTTCCAACACTAGTCGACCATCTACAAGTCATCAGGACTACTCCAATTTATATAGGAATGTTACGACTAGTGATAGGAATAGGCGAGTTGAGTCTGACCGACCTAGGATGACCATGGGTGAATATCGACGGATGTATGGAGTCGGTCAGACTCGTCATGAACATGGTTTTAGGAATTATGAGCATGAGGGTAATCAACCCCGTAAGAGTCTTCGAGACTATCGACAAAAATTTGGGATGACCACACCTTCATGTATGAATTTGTCATTTGATGAGGACCGTAGTTCTATTAGTATTGATCGACCACGTCGAAGTCTTCGTGACTATCGACAAGCATATATGAACGGTTCACTTAGTGATGACAATTCCCAACTCGATGATTCCACTCAAAGAGTCGAGTCTAGGTATCTACATGAAGGTAGTGAAGAAAGGGCCATGGAGACCATTAGCCCAGTTTGTGCTATTTGTGGGAGCTTAGACCATTTGACCGACTATTGTCCCATGATCCGTGTTCCGCGAGAGTCTTCGTCTAGTTATACTCATGTGCCTTATTACGAGGAGATGTCTGAAGAGACTCTCCAATTAGTTTTAGCGTATCAAACTAGATTCAATCGAGATATAAAAGAGATCACGGAATGGATTCTCAATATTGTTGATAGAATTGAGTCGGAGCCTATCATCGACGAGGAAGGGGTTTGCGCACCCCAAACTCAAGAGGAGACTATGAATGATGGTGAGGGTAATACACCTAACTCTAGTCTTAAGTTAAATGTCGAAGAAGCTCTTGATAGACCCTTAGAGCATGAACCGACCAATGAACCTTATTGCTCAATCCCTCGACCATTGTCATCTCACCATGATCCGGCTACATTAGATTTTAATGTTCAGGATGATAGCTCTATGAGCAAGTTTGGGGATCACACGATGTTGAACTTTCTAACTTTTACCACTTGTGATTATTTGGATGGGTTATGTAGAATGAAAGGTGTTATGCCTAACTTTGAGGCTCCCGATGCCTTTAAGGACGTCGATGACATAGTAGTTAGAGAGATATCGGATAACTTGTTGGATTATATGCCTAAGGAAATTATGGACCCTGACTTGGTCCCCGAGCCTATTGTCTTACCCTTAGAGTCTAGTTCGACCTTCCACATGATCTCAGACTCGGTTGTTGACCCCTTCTGGGACACTTCGGACGTCTTCCCTAGCATGTCTAGGGACTTAGTGGATGTTTTATCTACTAAGCTTGAGTTTGACTTTTTGCCTTCGACTGACTTCCTCTCACTTCACTTATATGTCGATCCTTTTGACGACTTCTTAGTCGTCGCTCCTAGCATTCATGCTGACTTAGTGGACCGTGCATCCACTAAGTTTGGGGTTAGCCTCTTTTCGCTTTTCGTCTCACCTGCACTTATTTGCTTCGATATTATTGTGAGACTTTTAGCATGTGCATATAGTTTTCTTTGGGTTGACCCCCAAATCTTCCGGCTTTTACTATATGATCATTAGCTGATTAAGATGAGTCTTGATGTTTGTGGGTAGCATCTCTGGAAACCCTCCACGAGACATAACTCGTGCTCTTGTGTGACAACAAGAGAATCAAAGGCTAATTGCATAGCTCAATGCAATCGTGTATACCCGCGTTAGTGGTAGACTTTATATGGTCATGTTTTTATGTGCTTCACTCTCATGATATTTGGTGATATTTTAGGAGCATTTCTTATATGTTTTACTTCTAAGGCGTGGTTTGTTCCAAGTTTGGGGATGGCGCGAGCTTGGCATCAACTTGGAACCTCTTTATACATGAGCCTTGGTAGTATCATTTTTTATCTCCTTCAGTTATGGTAATATCTCTCCACTATTCTCTTTAAATTGATGTGCCTCTTTATCTTTTGGTGAGTGTATGTTTAGAATATTAAGGACAATGTTAGTTTTAAGTTTGGGGATGCGGGATATGACCATAACCAATGCATGACCATGGGTTTCAAAGACAAAAGGGTTCAAATTAGCCAAAATTTGAAAATTTTGAAAATTTTGAGTAGATTTGCATATGATTGTAGTGATGGTTTTAAGAATGTTGATGCATATGTGTCGAGTTGATGAGTTTTGTGATTGCTAATGGTTTTTGCATGAAAGTCGAGTCTTTGATTGTTTGTGTTATACCATAGGACTGACATCTTAGTGAAGAAGAAACATCTCTAAGAGACCTAGAGTAGTCATTAGGGGAGACTTAACCCATGTGGGAGCTCAAAGCCTAAATTGTCCTTCGAGTGTACTTTTCCGCGCTAACTCCGAGTAGAATGAAGAGCTACTCAACCTCGTAACTATTAAAAGAGCTCATTTGATCTCGTGTGCTCAACTTTCTTAGCCACTAGGAGTGACATTAAGATAACGAATTAACCTTGCCCTTGTAGTCCATGAAACCCAATGAGAGTATTAATTAGAGGGAGGCGGATACTCCATCACCATCTATCATCTTATATCCCGAGAAAGAAGACACGAGAAGAAAGAATGAAGAATGTCAAGAGCAAGTATGAAATGAAAAGTTGATTGCAAGAATAGAGTTATGTGTATTGTATTTTGTTTTGGTTGATTGTATTTGTGTTATGAAAAAGAAAAAAAAAAAAAAAGAATGAAAAAAAAAGAAAAAGAATAGAAAAGAAAAAAAAAGAAAAAAAGAAAGCAAGAATGAAATAAAAGTAGTTTATGAGTATGTTTGAGCATGTGTTAGCTCCTTTGTGTGAGTAATATGTTTTTACATATGTGTTAGTGAATAGGTATTCGAAGCAAGAAACAAATGTGGAAGTGCTTAAGAGGTTTTATCATGAAGAGGTCGACAATTCTCGGGAATCTACCATCATCATCCATTTTTAGTATCCGTTAACCTTTAGAAGACATTCTTAAAGGGTAGAATGGGTGAGAAGGGCGAGTGAGCTTCCCTACTCTATTTAGTGGCTAATTCCTTTTCGAAGATCATTCGTTCCAAAATGTTGTCCTCACCCCTTTTTATGTGTTGAGTCCATGTTAGTGATCACACTCACACATACGAGCGAACCATTCTTGAGTGATTTCATATTTGGAGTGTATGCCCGTAAGGCCTAAGTCGAGGCGAAATGTACTAAACTAGGAATCAAGGCGTTGTGGCTTCGGAACATAGATGTTGCTCATTATGGTATGACACTTGCATTTTAGGGTAAGATCATGAGTGAAGGGGCCTTTAGCTTTTACAAGAACTTATTTACTTGATTCATTATGTGTTGACATGCTTAAACCCTTTACTATATGAATCATGCTTATCTATGATTTCGATGTTGGACCCTTGTGTCTCATGAGACTCGATGTTTGTGGGTGTCATCTATGGAAACCCTCACGAGACGACACTCGTCCTCTAGGGGTAACCTAGAGGTTTAAAGGCTTGTTGCATACGCTAAATGCAACCGGGATGCCTCCGAAAGTGAGTTAGGCTTTTATTTTATTTTATTTGCTCGAGGACGATCAAAGTTTAAGTTTGAGGATCTTGATGTGACACGAAAATGTCACATTTGGAGGGTCTAACTTAGACTAATTAGTTCTTTTCGAGTATTATAAATAATATTTTATATGTTTTTCATGTTAGGTACCTATTTTGGAGTTAAGCGTGTGATTCGGAATAAAAGGAGCGAATTATCACTATCATTTCATGTGCCCAAAACGAGAGAAAATGACTTCAAGCAAATCAAATTACAAGTGGAGGCAATGACGAGCCCGACGGTGAAAACGGAGGTCAATTCCGAGTTCAGACGGGAAAGATATGAAAGAAAGAAGCCTAGGTCTTTATTTGAAGGCACTCTCTTTTGTTTCTAATTTGAAATCAAGTAAACCCCAACGACAAGCCAAAAGCCCACAAAAAAATAAGAAGAAAGAAAGATGTAGAGATTTTATGGGCACCCTTCTTTATGGTCCAAGTCAAAATAGCCTTATGTGTTTGACTAAGTCAAGGGACCATAGGGTTTGAGTAGTAAACACAAGTTGGGAGTTTACTATTCATCATCTTCTACCTTGGGAAAAAAACAAAAAAGAAGAGGGAGAGAGAAAGAGCTAGGGTTTGGTGTTCTTCATCAACTTCTAAGGTTTGAGTTACTCGAGGGTTTGCTAGAGAAAAGAAAGAGAGGGGAAGGAGACCGGCCAAAGCTTTGGTCGGACACAAGAGTTCCAGAGCAGCTCGGATAGCAGCTACACCAGGCCGGAAGAGCAGCTTGCACGGAAGAGTGCATCTGCAGCACGGGAAGACAACCGCATGCAGCAGCTGCAAGACAGCAGCTCAGGAGGTGCTGGACGCACACCCGAGCAGCAGCTGCGGGAGCTTCCTCAACAGCTCAGGTGGAAGCTTCTCGGTTGCTCGGACGTGCACGGCTGCAGCTCGGATGGTACTAGGGACGCGGACACTTGCACGGGACAGCAGGTCTTGGCTCGGGCAGGAGCTATTTTGGCCGGATCTATGTTCTCTTTGCCGGATTTTGAAGGTTTTTGGCCGGATTATTTCTAGGGTTCCGGCCACTTTCTTGGCCGGAAACCTTAGGGCTTTTGCTCCCCATGTCTTGATCTTGCTTCCCATGTAGTTTGATTTGATTTTGGACAAGAAATTTCTAGAGAGAGAAAACTAGGGTTAGCTTTAATGGAGGTTGTGTTCTAAATGGAGAAGATGATGGTGGTCACTATGGAGAACCCAGAAAATTGCTAAGGGGAGATCGGCTGCAACTAAAAACTCATATTTTCCGACGATCTTAGCCTCGAACCACATCGAAACAGGGGGATTCTCTCACCATTTCCTTTCCATTTCTTATTCAATCATCATGTTTAGCTAACTTTAGTTTGTCGATTATATGAGATGAAATGTGATGAATTCGTGACTCTGTTTAATATGATTTGATGTTTTGATAATAAATTGATGTTCATTTATTTCGATTATCGTTTTGATCGTATTTTCATGTGTCTTGTCAAGCACTTCGCATAGTTAATAGACGAAACGAAGTATTCGATATCGATCGTAGTCTAAGTCATAATTTCATGTGTCTTGTCATGCACTTCACATAGTTAGGCGACTAGACGACACATTCGATGACTCGGGATTAACCGATTTAGACGTTTGTTTGACTAAGTATGATCTCCGGATATACATAGTACTTAGAGACATCTACTTTAGGAGTTGAATATCGATTGTACCTCGACACATCAAATCGGACTACACATAGTCGTAGGTTTATCATTATGGATTCCCGGACTTCGACACCTCTCTCGCTTATTTGTTGCCCGAATCGAGTCTTACCGTCTCCCGACTCTTGTTTCTCCGACACTTCTCTCGAATCTCTCTCGCCCGTTTTACTTTGATTGTTTAGTTTAGTTTACTTGCTTGCTTTATTCTTTTTGCTACTCTTTCATTCAAAACCCCCATTTATCTTTGTTTTCTTTCCTTTTTAGTCTAAGTTAGCATTTGATATCTAGACCGGCGAACGAGACTCTTTGATATCCGAGTTACCCTCCTATCCTTCGATCGACTCCGGTTTTACCGGTAACTACTTGATACCTCCGCTTGGGTGTGGAACCTTTTCGGGTGCATCATAAATAAGTAAGTAAATGCGCGCGAGAAAATAAATCAAGCAGACATGAATCCTAGTATGGCCCCTAACCTATAAGATCTAATCTCCTTTGGTTTGCTTCTTGTTTCGCCTTTTGGTTCGTCTAGATCTCCATCTTTGAACTTCCATTGATTTCTCCCACTCGCCTTTGGATTCCTTTCTTGAGTTTCTTCAATGGACTCATAGACCCTAAACTCTAATTACAAGACTTTAACGATTCGCAGATCGTATAAACTTGAAATTAAAATTAATTACAAATATGCACCCATCCGTGCTTAAAACAAGAATATAGAAACAAATCTATGGCCATACTAGCTTCCCGCATTCACATCACATGCATTCATATAATATATTAAGGCTAAGAATTATATATGCATGATTATCTTGTGAGACACTTTTGTCGACATCACATGTCACATTACGGACTTTAAGTCTAAATTCGAAGAATTCGATTAATGGTCTGTTCCGGTTTTATCTTTTATGATTTATAAAATCAACTTTAAGAAAAACTCCGTTTCGGGTTTTGAAAGACCGGGTCAATTTCGGAAAAAATATTGGTTCGATTCTTAATGATTTCACAAATCAATTTAAAGAGAAATCCGTTTTGGCCTTTTGGATGGCCCGCATTAATTTTGGAATTATTTGGTTGAAATCGGAAGAAAATTTGGCAAAAACTCCCACTCGAATGATGATCCCTTTTCGTGGTCCGAAAAGCCTCGAAAAAGTCTGGAACAAGTCCTAGACAAGTCCCGGCCCAAGCCCACAAAAGGGCTCGGACAAGGTCCGGACATAGCACGGCCCATAGGGCCGGTATGTCCAGGCCGAGGCCTATCAAGGTCTGGTCTCGTCCTGGCCGAAGCCAGGACGCTAGTCCATGTACCAGACGCGTCTGGTGCTGGACTGGACCAGCACTAGGTGTCTCGAACCTAGTCCGAGATACCCAGAACCTCCCAGACGCGTCTCCAAGACGTGTCTGGTCGAGAGCTCTGGACGCGTCCAGGAAGCTACCAGTGCAGCTTCTGGTCGCGTCTCCAAGACGCGTCCAGATGCTTCCACCGCAGCTTCTGGTCGCGTCTCCAAGACGCGTCCAGATGCTTCCACCGCAGCTGGTGGTCGGGTCCTAGAGTCGACCTGGACGCGTCTCCAAGACGCGTCCCAGCTGCTCTGGACGCATCCTAGACGCGTCCAACAGCTTTCTGGCCGGACACTAGGGTTTCCAAAACCCTAGTTTCCAATTTTTTTTTTGTTGTGCAAATCTCTATTTGCTAACTTCCAATTTTTAAAATTCTTTCTAAATTTTGAAATCCTTTTAGAACACTTCTAAAATTTTTCAAAACTTTTGGAAACTTTTAAATTTTCCAAATTTTGTTTTGGGAGTTTCCTAAAACTCAAAACAACTCCTTTTAGAATACTTCTAAATTCCAAATTTTTTGTTTTTGGGAATTTCAATACCTTTTAAAACACTTTTAAAACTTAATAAACTCAAACTATCAAACTATCAAACTATCAAGCATATCAAATATCAATTAGTTCGATTCTTAGCAAAAACTAGTTAATTGCAAGAGGCTCTGACGCCACTGTAGGGATTTATACTAGGGTTTATAGCGGATAACAACATCTAATGTCTAACACTAGTATCCCCAAGATCATCATGCAAAACTAGTAATTAACTAATAAGAAGATAGTAAATTACCTTAATCGCTATTTCCTTCGAGCTAATTGAATAGATTAAAGAAGACCAAGAGCTTCAAACGTAGCTCCTCTACTTGGGACACCGAATAGTGTATTTAATCTCCCTCCTTGAAAGCTCGCTAGCACTCCAATGGTGGTTTGATAACAAGAAGACCTTCTTCTTGCTTGACTAGAAGATAGCTTGGGGAATTAGCTCACTTTCTCCTCTCTACTTGATGTGGTAGAGTAAGAAAGCTTAGCGAGAAATTCCACACCTTATTCTTTTCCCTAAGAGTGTTTATATAGAACCCTAATAAGAATCCACCTCCATTTAGGTTTCCTAAAACACCCTTTAGAATAAGATTTAGGGAAATTGTCGAAAATAGCGACTATTGATATTTTCTCAATTCCCTAAGGAGGAGGTATCCAAACACCACGAAAATTGGCATATATAATTCTTATTATATCTGAAACTAACCCTCCAAAATCCTGCCCAATCCGAGTCCTAGAAGTACTCGAATCGGTCTAGGCCCAAAACCCTTATTACGGGCCTTTTTGCTATCTTTTGCCCAAATTCTATTTAGGCCTGTGAGATATGTTTATGGGACATTCCCAATGTTATATCACACTCCCACTAGTCATATTAATGGGCCTAAAAGGTTACCCTAAATAGGTCTCCACCCGCAAGTATACGGGCGTCAAGTAATAACCCGGTAAGACCGGGATCGATCCTCAAGGATAGAGAGGTAATTCGGATATCGAGAGAGTCTAGCCACCGGTTTAGGTGTCACTCACTATCTCAGACTAAAATAAAAGGTGATAATTTGGTTTTTGAATTGATTTATAAGAAACAACGAAAAGTAAACTAAACTATATAAGGAGAGACGAGAAAGATTCGGGAAAAAAGGGTCGAGCAAGAATCGAATGAGAGGGATACTTCGATCCACAAAGTCGATAGTGACTATTACTAATAATCAATAAGCATGAAAAGTTAGTTAACTTCACCCATTTACTTGGATTGGTCAACGAACTCTTTGTATAACTCAGATTCTAGTCCATGAACGGTCTAAGAACCCGGAAGATTTCATCATTAAAACTCATTTGTCACATCAAAACATGTATCACGAGTATCCGAATACAAAAGTTAGCTAGATATGGCGATACAAATAATAAATGGGAAGAAAATAAAGAAAGACACGAGTTAAGGTGAGAATCTCCCTATTCCGATGAGGCGCGAGACTAAGATCGACGGAAAATATATGTGTTTAAGTGTTGTCGATCTCCCTGTAACAGAATGCAGGGTTCCCTTTAACAATGTATAATAGGTGTCCTCTCAGCAGAACCAGAGTTCCCCTTAGCAACAGAGCTTCTTCTTCCTTTCAAGAAATCACCACCATGAAAGCTTGGTGAAGCTTTCTCTTTCTAAACTTTCAACCCAAAACACAACCAAAGATCAAGAGCATCAAGGCAAAAAGAAGTTCCAAACGAAAACCTTATAGGTTCCGGCCAAAGAAATGGCCGGAAAACTACAACCAAGTCCGGCCGAGATATCTCGAAGTTCCGGCCAAGAAATAGTGTCGTCCCGTGCTATTGCTTCAACCGAGCAGCTGTTCGTGCTTTTCTCTGTCCCGTACCAGCGTCCCTTAGCAAATCCGAGTTGCTGTTGGCGAGCTATCACTCAAAACCGAGCTGTTCTAATGGCAGTAAAAACCGGATCTGTTGCAGGCCGTCCCGTGCTTTCCAATCTAGTGCCGAGCTGAAGCCCTTCCTGGTTTCTTCGTCCGAACCTATGGATTCACAGTCCCGAGCTCTCTAATGTTCTTGCAATGGAGATCCAACCTGCTGCAACAGCAACCCGAGCCCGTCATTCGTGATCTCTCTTCTCCGTCCCGTGTCTCCTTGAGGAACAGTCGAGCTGGTTTGAACCCTAGAAGCTGCTGCCGTGTCCCTCGCCGGCAAAAGCCTTGGCCGGCTTTCTCCTTCCCTCTCTCTCTAGCTTTTCTCAACTAAACCCTAATTCCTAATTGAGAAGATGATAAACCCTTAATCAGCTTTTGTTTTTTTTTCTCATGGACCCCAAATACAAATCCTTGACTTGGTTTAGGCCCATTGACTTGGTCTTGGGGTGCTCATAAAGCCTTCTTGACCTTCTTCTTTAGCTTTGGTCTTGGATTTGGGCCTAGATAAATAAACCAAAGGGGGCGCCCTCATCATTCTATACACCCTCTAACTTTTGGTAAAGACCGAAATACCCTCCAACTTATTTCTTCCGTAATTTCTTCGTCCGAACTCCGATTCGACTTCCGTCTTCGCCGTTGGACTCGCCATCGACTCCACTTGCCACTTAACCTCTGATATCTGCAAAAATTACCAAAATACCCCTGGTCTCTCTTTCCTTTCGGTCTCTTCCACATGAGATAAAATGTGATAAATGTTTCGTTTTATTCCGAATGAAACGTCAAACTCCAAATAAGGTACCTACCAAGAAAAGCTTATAAATAATTAGAAATAAAACATGAAAAGAACTAACTCATCGAAGTTAAGCGATCCAAATGTGGCATTTTAACGCCACATCAAACATCCCCAAACTTAGAATTTGCTAGTCCTCGAGCAAACAAACTCAAAGTAAAATCCTAACTCACTTTCGGAGGAATCCCGATTGCATTTAGCGTATGCAATAAGCCGTTAAACCCCTAGGTTACCCCTAAAGGACGAGTGTCGTCTCGTGAGGGTTTTCAGAGAATATACCCACAAAATTCCAGTTTCAAAGACATAAAAGAGTTCAACATCGATGTAAATAAGATAATGACAACTAATGACACACTCAATCATGCTAAACAAACGAATCAAAATCGATAAACGCATATATATGCTAAAAGCCTCCTCACTAGTAGTCTCATCCTAAAATGTAAGTGTCCAATCATAATGAGCATATCTAAGTTCAAAGACACAAAACTTCGATTTCTATCGTAGTACATTTCGCCTCGACTTTAGCCTCACGGTTATACACTCTTAAACATGAAATCACTCAAAAATAGATAATACGGTTCACTCTAATGTGTGAGCATGGAATAAAGAGAAACTCAACACATACAAAACAAATGAGGATAACAAGTTTTAAAATGAAATGATCTCTAAAGAATGGAAATAGTCACTAAAATGGAGTGGGGAAGCTCACTCACCCTTCTCACCCAATCTACCCTCTAACAATGTTTCCTAAAGGTCAACGGATACAAGTAATGAGATGGAAGTGATGAGATCCCGAGAATGTCGACGCCTTCAATAAAAAGAACGTCCAAACAACTTCTAAATTTAGCTTTTGCTTTGAACACTTTATTCTCACAACACTTACATATAAAAGCATAAAATAACACATAAATTCATTTTTTTTTCTTCCTTTTTTTTTCTTTTTTTTTTCTTTTTTTTTTTCCGTAACAAAACAAATACTAACACTAGTATTCTCAACAAACAACTTTTTCTTCATTCGCACTTTGCTTTCACATTCTTCTTTCTATAACCATATGTCTTCATTCTCGGGAGTAAGATGGTGAATAGATGGTGGAGTATCCGTCTACCTATAGTTGACACTATTATCGGGGTTTCATGGACTACAAGAGTAAGGTCGCTATCCTGATGTCACTCCTAGTGGCTAAGAAAGTTGAGCTCATGAGATCGTCTAAGCTCTTTTAAAAGTTACGAGGTTGAGTAGCTCTTCATTCTACTCAGAGTTAGCGCAGAAGAGTACACTCGAAAACAATATAAAGGCTCAGATATCTCACATGGGTTTAAGTCTCCACTAATGACTAGTATAGGTCCCTCAGAAATGTTTCTTCTTCCTTAGGATGTTGCTCACATGATCAGACAACAAACGCTAAAGGACTCGACATTCATGAAAAAGACAAAGAACATGCATAACATTCACCAAAACTGAAACACATGCATCAACATACTTAAGCATACCACTAAAGTCATATCAAATCTACCCAAAAATTTTCAAATTTGGTCGAATTTATCGAACCTTCTTGTCTTTTGAAATCCCATGGTCATGGCTAAAAGTCATACCCCATCCCCAAACTTAAAACTAACATTGTCCTCAATGTTTCAACCATATACTCACCAAAAGATAAGACATATTAATTTAAAGAGAAGAATGGAAAGATATTACCATAGCCGGAGGAGTAAGAGATACTACTACCGAGACTCATGTATGAATAGGTTCCAAGTTGATGTCGAGCTCGTCGCCATCCCCAAACTTGGAACAAACCATGCCTCAGAAGCAAAACAAATAAGAAATGCTCCTATGATCAACAAGAAATATGAGAATGAAGCACATAAGATCATGACCATAAAAATGACCACTAACGCGGGTAAACACGATTGCATTGAGCTATGCAATTAGCCGTTGATTCTCTTGCTTTCGCAAGAGCACGAGTTCTGTCTCGTGGAGGGTTTCCAGAGATGATACCCACAAACATCAAGATCCATCTCAATCAGTCAAAGATCATATAATAAAAGACGGAAATTTTGGGGGTCAACCCAAAGAAAGCTATATGCAGGTGCTAATCGTCTCATAAAAAGATAAAGGATATGAAGTGCACATGAGACGATAGAAGAAAACAAGCCATCCCCAAACTTAGTGGGTGCACAGTCCACTAAGTAGGCATAAATAGAAGGAACGACAACAAATAAATCATCAAAAGGATCGACGTACACGTGAAGGGTCAAAATATCAGTCGAAGGCAAAAAATCATCTGGAAGCTTAGTGGACAGAATATCCACTATGTCCATAGACGTCTTTGGAAAGACGTCTGAAATGTCCCAAAAGGGATCAACAACCGAGTTTGAGATCATGTGGAAAGTCGAACTAGACTCTAAGGGTAAGGCAATAGGCTCGGGGACCAAGTCAAGGTCCATGGTTTCCTTAGGTAAATAGTCTGACAAACTATCCAACATGTCTCTAACTACTAAGTCATCAACATCCTCAAAGACATCTGGAGCCTCGCAGTCAGTTATAATAGCAGGCCTTCCTAGAATTGCATCTAACACTAACTCCTTACAAGTGTCAAAAATCGGATAGTTCATAATCGTGTCATCCTCAAACTTGCTCGTAGAGCCATCACCCTGAACATCAACGTCTAATGTAGTCCTATCATGGTGAGACGACACTGGTGGAGGAAACAAGACGACAAGGTCATCAGACCGTTCAGGCTCTAAGGTACTATCAGTAAATTCATCGACATTTAACTTAGTACTAGGGTTAGACGTATTACCCTCGTCATCGTACCTAGTACCCTCTTGAGTTTGGGATGGTGAAACCCCTTCCTCGTCGACGAATAACTGTGACTTAAGCATCTTTACCTGTTGAGTCAATGACTCAATCTCCTGCGTCGTTTGGGTCGCAAATTGTGACATCATCTCTCTAAGACGACTCGCGGACTCTTCAAGAGTCTCCTCATAATAAGGCTCACTAGTGTAATTCAATGACGACTCTTGATCATAACTCTCATTGTACATATTAGGATCATACCTGTCTCTAAAATCATTGGTCTCAAAATAGTGTGGACTATAAGGTCTCTCATACATATTTGGTGTCAGACCATGTCCATCACTAATCTGACCATCTCTATACATTTGTCGGTATTCTCCTAATGTCATACGAGATAGATCAGGTTCTGGTCTACTCCACTCACTAATCGGACCGTTTCTAGACATTCGTTGATAATCCCCAAATGTCATACCAGGTCGGTCAGACTCGTTTCTACTCATCTGTTGGTATTCCCCAAAGGTCATACCAGGTCGGGTAGTGATGGAACTCCTCAGATCAAGGTCATCATCAACATGAAATGGCCAACCGTTAGAATAACGTGCCATGATCTCACAATGCTCAAGGAACTAACAAACAAGCTATCAATGCAATGCAAAACTTATCCAACCAATCACACACAAGTAAGAAAGAAAGAGATAGAATACGATACTAGCGAATGCTCCTCTCGTTTCGTTTTTCCTTCGATTTCTTTCTTTTCCTTCGCTCCTATTTCTCTTTTTGGCTTTTTTTTTCTTAAAGTAGTTTCTGAAAACAAGAAAGAGTCAGAAACTACGAAAATAAACAAAAACGTCTAAGTTAACAAATAACACTAAACTAATGAACAAAACAAGCAAACAATATCCAAAATACTAAACCTATCCCCGGCAGCGGCGCCAAAAACTTGATGGGCCTAAAAGGTTACCCTAAATAGGTCTCCACCCGCAAGTATACGGGCGTCAAGTAATAACCCGGTAAGACCGGGATCGATCCTCAAGGATAGAGAGGTAATTCGGATATCGAGAGAGTCTAGCCACCGGTCTAGGTGTCACTCACTATCTCAGACTAAAATAAAAGGTGATAATTTGGTTTTTGGATTGATTTATAAGAAACAACGAAAAGTAAACTAAACTATATAAGGAGAGACGAGAAAGATTCGGGAAAAAAGGGTCGAGCAAGAATCGAATGAGAGGGATACTTCGATCCACAAAGTCGATAGTGACTATTACTAATAATCAATAAGCATGAAAAGTTAGTTAACTTCACCCATTTACTTGGATTGGTCAACGAACTCTTTGTATAACTCAGATTCTAGTCCATGAACGGTCTAAGAACCCGGAAGATTTCATCATTAAAACTCATTTGTCACATCAAAACATGTATCACGAGTATCCGAATACAAAAGTTAGCTAGACATGGCGATACAAATAATAAATGGGAAGAAAATAAAGAAAGACACGAGTTAAGGTGAGAATCTCCCTATTCCGATGAGGCGCGAGACTAAGATCGACGGAAAATATATGTGTTTAAGTGCTGTCGATCTCCCTGTAACAGAATGCAGGGTTCCCTTTAACAATGTATAATAGGTGTCCTCTCAGCAGAACCAGAGTTCCCCTTAGCAACAGAGCTTCTTCTTCCTTTCAAGAAATCACCACCATGAAAGCTTGGTGAAGCTTTCTCTTTCTAAACTTTCAACCCAAAACACAACCAAAGATCAAGAGCATCAAGGCAAAAAGAAGTTCCAAACGAAAACCTTATAGTTTCCGGCCAAAGAAATGGCCGGAAAACTACAACCAAGTCCGGCCGAGATATCTCGAAGTTCCGGCCAAGAAATAGTGTCGTCCCGTGCTATTGCTTCAACCGAGCAGCTGTTCGTGCTTTTCTCTGTCCCGTACCAGCGTCCCTTAGCAAATCCGAGTTGCTGTTGGCGAGCTATCACTCAAAACCGAGCTGTTCTAATGGCAGTAAAAACCGGATCTGTTGCAGGCCGTCCCGTGCTTTCCAATCTAGTCCCGAGCTGAAGCCCTTCCTGGTTTCTTCGTCCGAACCTATGGATTCACAGTCCCGAGCTCTCTAATGTTCTTGCAATGGAGATCCAACCTGCTGCAACAGCAACCCGAGCCCGTCATTCGTGATCTCTCTTCTCCGTCCCGTGTCTCCTTGAGGAACAGCCGAGCTGGTTTGTACCCTAGAAGCTGCTGCCGTGTCCCTCGCCGGCAAAAGCCTTGGCCGGCTTTCTCCTTCCCTCTCTCTCTAGCTTTTCTCAACTAAACCCTAATTCCTAATTGAGAAGATGATAAACCCTTAATCAGCTTTTGTTTTTTTTTTCTCATGGACCCCAAATACAAATCCTTGACTTGGTTTAGGCCCATTGACTTGGTCTTGGGGTGCTCATAAAGCCTTCTTGACCTTCTTCTTTAGCTTTGGTCTTGGATTTGGGCCTAGATAAATAAACCAAAGGGGGCGCCCTCATCATTCTCTACACCCTCTAACTTTTGGTAAAGACCGAAATACCCTCCAACTTATTTCTTCCGTAATTTCTTCGTCCGAACTCCGATTCGACTTCCGTCTTCGCCGTTGGACTCGCCATCGACTCCACTTGCCACTTAACCTCTGATCTCTGCAAAAATTACCAAAATACCCCTGGTCTCTCTTTCCTTTCGGTCTCTTCCACATGAGATAAAATGTGATAAATGTTCCGTTTTATTCCGAATGAAACGTCAAACTCCAAATAAGGTACCTACCAAGAAAAGCTTATAAATAATTAGAAATAAAACACGAAAAGAACTAACTCATCGAAGTTAAGCGATCCAAATGTGGCATTTTAACCTGTTATCTGATTTCACCTCACCTTTCCTAAGAAAGACCTTAGATAAAGTAAAGATTTACAAATTTTATGGTAAGAGGTCAAGTACCTCCATTGTACATCCTGATCTCGATTCTGTCAGTCTACCAGTCATGTTGAACCTTTATGCCTACTTCGATCATAGTTCTTTTCCACATTATGTAGTGTTACCAGGTTGTCGACCGACTCAAGATCATTTTGATCGACTATCTATTCTAGTTTCATTCATCTTTAACCGAAATCAGTTTAGGAAGACGCATAGTATAGTTACTGGGCACTTTTGCCTCTCAATCAGACCAGTAATAAAAATCATTCATCTTAATTTTCCCTTCGACCCCGGACGACACTATATTTCGAATATTAATCTCCACCTTTGCCGTGCAGTTTTTGTTGCTTATCTTCCAACTCACTTTTTGTTGCTTACCTTTATCTTTGGTTATCAAATAGATTTAACTCTTTATCCAAGTTCCCTCACATTTTTACTTCTACCCCTTGTCGCAATTCATTTGCAATCGTTTGTCGGATTAGCTGGGTATTTATAATCGGGCTATGACGGCGATCCCATTTACCAGGTGTCTGGCATGATTCTACTAGGTAGAACTCGAGCGGATATGGTTTCTTTATATGGAGAATATTGGCGGGATAACTCAGAATCATCTTTTGGTTCCATTGCAGACACCCTCGTTTCTTTTTGAAACCTTTGGTGTATGTTTAATCCATCTTCAATGTTACAGGAAGTTAGGTATAAGTTTCATCTTTCAACCAACCAAAAGAACTCTCAAGATCAAATTTCATATCATTCTCAAGAAGAACTGCCAGACTTGCAAGATACATAATGAAGAATGCTCTACAAATCGAAGTTATCTTATGTAATTCTTCAGTTCTGTTATTTTGTCTTTCTGCTTTCCTTATTGTAATTTTACTTTCTACTTGATTTATTGTAATAGACTCTTTATTTTAGATGTCGTTTGGCAACACTAAAATAAGTTACCTTTTGACTTATTTAAGTAAAAAAGTAGAAAAGTTAATTTGGTTGTGAAATAATATCGACTTTTTTAAGTCAAAAATTAGCTTTTTTCTGAAGTTAATTTTTTTAACTTCTGACTTCAAGTTGAAGTCATTTTCAGGAGACGGAACGACCGAATTCATTCACACGCGCACGGGAGAGGGAAAAATGTGTTTTTGGAGGGAATAAAAAAATTCACCCAATTTATTTTGTTGAAACCCTAGGTTAGTTTTCAGCAGATTTCCTCTCCTCTTCTTCTTCATTACCTCAATCATCACCAAATCTTCAAAAGATCGCAAGTTATTGCAGGTAAGTCTCTCCATTTCTCATTTTTTCTCTCTAAATCATGTTCTGAAACTTATATTGTTTTCATTGGTTAGATCTATCTCTTATTTCCCTCTTCATATGAAGTTGTGAAAGATATTCTATTTATTTGTTAGAAATATTGAATCTGAAATCTTTTCCCCTATTTTTGTTGTTGAGATTTTACTTATCATAATTGTTGTAGAGATTTTTGTTTTTGATGTTGTTCTTGAATCTATAATTGCTACTTATGTTGATGATGTTGGATTAAGAGATAAATTATTATGTCTTATGTTGATGATGTTGGATTAAGAGATAAATTATTATGTTGATGATGTTGGAAAGAGGAGTAGTAGTATGTAGAGGGTATTAGTAGTAGTAGTAGTAGTAGTAGTAGTAGTAGTAGTAGCAAGAACAGTAGTTGTATCATAGGAAAGAAAGGGTAGGACAAGGGGGTAAAGAGGAAAGAGGAGTAGTTGTTAGCAAAGAGGAGTTGTAGTAGTAGTAGTAGTAAGAAAGAGGAGTTGTAGTAGTAGGAGTTTTAGTAGTAGTAGTGGTAAGTAGTAGTCGTAGTAGTAGTAGTCGAAAGAGGAAGTAGAGACTACACAAACCGTTTCAAAGATGGAACCACAATTTCTACGTTGGACTTAAACGACAATGTGAATGTTGTTCAACTTGCAGAACGAATACTTGACCTCCCATTTCTCCCAGTGAGAAGTAGAGCTTCAGACTGCCCATTACCACTATATATCTTCATCTTTGCTTTATCAACACAAACTTTACGTACAGCCTGTTGAATTTGCCTTTCGTGCTCTTTCAGCATTTCATCCATGTTTCCTCCCGGGGGCATTAAAGGCCCAGAGTAATGGATCCTATTCTTCTTAGGTATATAACTCTGAATTTATAAACAAAAACAAGTTTTAGAATATCTCTTCAACATGAATATTTTAGGATCAATATTTCTGGTTATGTGAATTGCATGTATGGGATCCAATATTTAGATGCATACAGCAGGTTATACTTGCAAATACAACTACGGCGTCTCATAAAATTTCATGAAGCTAAACTACTTTATTCAAAAGAACATACCTAGATGGAGAAATAATAACTACCTCAACCACAACAAATAAAATGCAAGTTTCGCATGCATACCATCCACATTTATAAACTTTAAGGATGTTTAATATGCCCAGATGGTATATCCAAATATGCATCATCAGATCAGACATGTCAAAAAACTTACTCACTCCTCAGTTTGCAAGAATAACTAGCAAGATAGTTTATTCGTGGCTTAAGATATTAAAAATTTCATGAACTTAGGTATGTTCTTTATCGATTTACTTTAAATGATTTTTTCTTTTTTCATTTCATATTCATAATAACTAATTTTTCTTTTTTCATTTCATATTCATAATAATTAATTTTGTCGATTCACTTTAGATGCCTTCCAACCATCATACATTGCCTCCTTATGAATAGTAGTAGTCAACCATCATACATTGCCTCCTTATTAGTAGTAGTAGTAGTAGTAGTGGTACGTAGTAGTATTAGTAGTTGTTAGGAAAGAGGAAAGAGGAGTAGTAGTAGTAGTAGTAGTCGAAATAGGAAAGAGGACAGAGGAGTTGTAGCAGTTGTAGTTGTTGTTGTTGTTAGGAAAGAGGAAAGAGGAGTAGTAGTAGTAGTAGTGGTGGTGGTAAGTAGTAGTAGTAGTAGTAGTAGGAAAGAGGAGTTGCAGTAGTAGTAGGAGGAACGGCAGCAGCAGCAGTAGGAAAGAGGGTAGCAGTGAGAAAAGAGCGCAACAGCAGCTAGTAGTAGGAAAGAGGGCAGCAGTAACAGATTATTCTTTTTCCCCTCATTCTTTTGGTAGTACTTTGGTATTGGTAGATGTACTACTAGTGGTATTAGTGATGATTATGAAGATTACTTAAATGATTTTTTCTTTTTTCATTTCATATTCATAATAACTAATTTTGTCGATTTACTTTAGATGGCTTCCAACCATCATACATTACCTCCTTATGAATCGGCAATTGCAACTGGTGCCTCTTGGTCTCAGTTTAACGAGACATATTTTATCGATCTGATGGCCGATAAAGTAACTGCTAATGGTGAAAATAGAGTGATAGGAACATTCTCAAAGAACGAATGGTCAGATATTATGAAGAAGTATTACCAAAGGTTTGGACTGAAGCACGATAAAAAGGCATTTAAAAATAAGATGAATAGTTTGAAGGAAAGATACAAAGACCATAAGAAACTTGTTGATGGAAATACTAGATTGGGTTGGGATCCGGTATTGTGTACCGTCAGTGCAACAAGTGAATGGTGGGACAACTATGTTAAGGTAAATTTAACTTTTCATAAACTATAAGCGTATCTTTATCATAAAGTATCATATAAATCATTTGAAACCACTTTTTTTTTATATAACAGACGCATCCACGGGCGGGTAGATTTCGAAAACATGGTTGTCCTGAGTATAGAAAGCTAGCTATTGTATTTGGAGATACGGTCGCAGATGGGCGTCTCAGAGGATCACATCATAGAGATTTTGACTCTTCTGATGATGAAATCAGCCCAACTCGGCATCGATCTCGTAGTCCTAATGGTAGTAATGAAAGAGATCAAGGCAGTCCAAATGAACATATAAGAAATGAGACAGTAGAAGAAAACATTGATTCAGTCCAACCCCATTCTCATGCTAGTAATGGTGTAGCTCGACGTGGAAGAAGAGACAATAGAGTGTCTGAAGTAAATGAAACATTAAAAATATTATCTGAGACATCTAAAAGTAGAATTGAAGAAAGAAACAAATTCACGATGACAAAGTGTATTGAAATATTAGATGCCGTGGGAGAAATGATCCACAATGATACATATATTAATGCTTTAAAAGTACTGAAAGCGAAGGAATGGCGAGAGGCTTTTATCCGCATGCCAGACCACCGGAGGATGGCTTGGATCAATTCTATTGAAAACGGACACATTTAGATGCATTTTTTATATTATATGTATTTCTTTACGTATTATGGCATTTATGTTTGGTTTCAAAATTAGATGTTTGTTTCTTTTTATATTTTTGTTATGTTTCAAATACGATGTTTTATTTAAATATTCTTCTGGAAAGTAATTTTTGTTGTTTCATAACATTGCAATTTTATTGGTTTACAGGTTTGAAGTTTTTGAAATGAGTTCAGATAGTGAAACAAGTATTGGTAGAGAAGACCATATTAATGACTTATTAACAATACATTTTCTCGAACAGTATAATTTTAGGTACTTACTGAGACAACCATATAGGAATGATTCGCTCACTGGAAGACAGTATGTTTATAATGTACTAAATGAGCATGTCGATCGGTGTCCAGATATGTTTCGTTTGAAGGCATATGTATTGTATGACTTGTGTGATGCACTTAAAGACCGTGGACTATTAAGAGATACTCGATATGTCAGTGTTGAAGAACAATTGTGTATATTTTTATACACGATTGGACATAATGAATGTAATCGAAATGTTGCAGATAGGTTTCAACACTAACAAGAAACGATATCTCGTCACTTTAAAAATGTGCTTAAAGCTATTTGTAAATTTTCCAAGCTTGTCATCGTTCCTCCTGACTTCCAGACTGTGCACCCTTACATTAAGAGCAAAGGAGACAAATATTGGCCTTAGTTTCAGGTAATATTATTATAAGTCTTTATATGTAACTTTATGAGTTTTTATTATTTTAACTATGTAACTTGATTAATTTCCAGAATTGCGTTGGTGCAATCGATGGGACACACGTGAGTGCTTCTGTACCAGCCGGTAAAGCACAAATACCTTACCGTGGAAGAAAAACTTTACCTGCTCAAAATGTCATGTGTGCATGCGATTTCGACATGTGTTTTACGTTTGTTGTTGCTGGGTGGGAAGGCACAACAAATGATTCAAGGGTGTTCATGGAGACAATTACTGATGAACAAATGAAGTTTCCTCATCCTCCAGAAGGTAATTTTATTTATTACAAACTACTTTTTATTATATAATTTTTATTTTTATTTTTTTAACTTTTAATTTATTAACAGGGAAATACTACTTGGTTGACTCGGGTTATTCTAACATAAACGGTTTTTTAGCGCCTTACAAGGGAGAGAGATATCATCTTAACGATTACAGAGGAAGTAGCAGAGCGCCGCGTTCTGGTAGAGAGCAGTTCAACTATGCGCATTCATCATTGAGCAATGTGATTGAAAGATGCTTTGGAGTATTGAAAGCTCGATTCCCAATTTTAAAGATGATGCCACGGTTTAGTCTCCGAAAGCTGAGGACATGGTTATAGCAGCGTGTGCACTACATAATTTTATAAGAAAACATGCGTTGAACGACGATATGTTCAGGATTTATGAAAGTGAGAACTCTATTGTTTCTGAAGAAAGTGGGGAAAACGAAGCTCGAAATTCGAGGCCTTTCGGAGCAATTCAAGAAGCGCGGAGAGAAATGTGTGTTACTAGAGATATGATACGTCACAATATGACTGCACATTATCGATTACCTTTATAGATAAAACTATATTTACATGGTTTTAAATGTTTATAATTTGAAAGTGAATTATATATCGAGTAACTAAATTTCATATTGTTCTCTGCAAAAAGAGTTGTTTGTTCTGCATCTATTTATTTATTAAATATTTTTTTTTTTATAGAAAAACCATGTGTCACTACTTTATTATTTACAATTATGTTTCTTATTATTTACAATTATGTTTCGTTTTCATTGTTTATAAAAAATTGACTTTTATATATATTAGGAGTGAGAATTAAGTCTCATTATAATCTGAGTTTATTTTACGTAAAATAAACGATGATAAGAAGAATCAAGTAAATTGTGAGAAAATTACGCCAAAAATATAAAAGTTATTGCCAAACTGACTTTTTGACTTATAAGTAAGTGTTTTGCCAAACTAACTTTTGACTTTTTAAGAGTAAAATAACTTCTACTACAAGTTAAAGTAGTTTGACTTTTTGTTGCCAAACGGCCTCTTAATGCATTCACTAAAGCAAAAAAACAAAAAAGCAAAAACAAAAAAAAAAAGTACAAAGGTGGGATCAAAGTCCCCAGCGTAATTGCGTAGGCCCCGGATGATACAAAATTGTGAGAGGACCATGTGTAATCCGGGGCCTACAACAACCTTTCATAACAAATTCTTTCGGGTCCTACTCGAATTATCAACTGCCACGCGTTACCAAAATCACTAACTCCCCTGGTACAGTGACTTGTAAAGAAACCGCCTGATAATTTTTTGCCTATTTAAATCGAACAACGCAATCAGCGGATTCATTGACTCTCACTCGCTCTCTCCCTCTCTCTTACCCACCCACAGTTATTGACGATTGGAGTTACCAAAATTTATTGATCTTGTCCCCCAAAACAAAGATCAGATTAACCTTCATCTTCATTTCGATCTTGCTCTAATAAGTTAATCTTTCAAGAAATTATCCAGATCTAGAAAAACCTAAGATCTGGTCCACTTGATCAACTGATCGTCTATCTCATGTTCATCAGAAATTTAGTGGAAAAGGCTTCCAAAAAGGTTAGTAACCAAGATCGTTTAACTCTTTTCTTTTTTGTATTGTTTCTTTCTTTAGAGATATCGGTTCATGTATTTCTGCTCTTCAAAGTTCGATTTACTACGCGAGTTTATAATTCAGTGTTATACTCATGTCTTCTGAATTTTTTTCCTAGGTAGATCAATTTTGCTTTTTAGTGTTATGATCTGTATGACTAGAGAGTGTTTTTGGTGATGGTGAGGATGTCATATGTTTTTTTAAACCATAGATTTCCTCATTAAAATATTTAGTGATGAGGGTATTTTTTGACATTGATTTAGATGTGTACTGTATGGATTTTCCAAGGTTTTCAATCAATAGCAGATGTTATATACTTTGAAAAAAACAAATAGCAAATTTTATATAAATAGATACATAATTATTTGTAATTTCTTATATCAAAGGTTCAGTGTCAGTGATGCTCCCAAGTAGACCGCCTCTAACAAACTCGCAGTTCATTTACCATCCATTTATCGAGATGTATGCTTCGTTCTCGAGAATTTTAAAAATCTCTAAATTAACACATAAGGACTCTAAAGTGGAAGTTTTTTTGTTGACAGTTCTAAAGTGGAAGTTGGGCTAGTTTTAATTTTCAGATATTTTCAATTTAATTTGCTGATTTGATAGGGTTTTGAAAGTAGTTATATGAGTCGGTCCACCTCCTAAAGATAATCCAGCAAAATAAATAGAGAACATGAGGTGTTTAGGACATTAATGGTTAGACACGGAGTGCAGGTGATACATTTATCTTAAAAATCATTTTATATTGATTTGAGGAAGAACCATATATCCTGCCATATGTATTAACCATAAGTCGTCGCTAAATTTCATATCTTTATTTGAATCTCAGGGACATATTATTGGTCCTTAAATCCCTTAGCGCAAGCAAAGGCTCATGAGTGGAACATAGTTTTACATCTAAAGTCCAAATTTCGTGTGATTTCGATATCGACAACTTCGGTTTTGGCAGTTTTACTCGTGTTTTATTTTTGCTTGCATCAATTTCTTCCATAAACTTATCATCCGTGACACTTACATCATATAGTTTATAACATCTTTATTAATATTATACTTGGGGACGTTAAGGTCCATAAATTATTTATATTTTCTACAAGTTACATTCAATTTGGTTCATTGATTTTACTTGTTTTTATGTTTATTAGTTTTGTTTTGGTTAAAAAAAATTAATGTCTTATTAAAGGCCATCTTTCTTCTTAACTAGAGCAAATAAGGAAGAGGGAAACCTTTACCTGTCTTTGGTTTAGATGATTGGAGTTCGTCGGTTAGTGTGTTTGATTTTTGAGGAGGACCTCCTAATTCCTGTTATGAAGGTTTAATGGAGGAGTAGTGGGAGATTTAAAGAGGAAGAAGGAAGAGAACTTGGAGAAGAGAGAGAAAGGAAGAAATAAATTAGAGAAAAGATTATGGTATGAAAACATAAAGTTTATTTTCTTCGACTAAAATATTAGTCATGGGCGAAAAAGATCCGTTAAAAAATATAGTGGTCCAAAGAGTGAGTTAATTGGCATTTGGAAGACCCAGAGGAATTTTTTTTTTCACAAATAGAAGTCTAAAACTTGAAATAGCTTCCGGCGAGATCAAACTCACGACTTAGCTAACCCACTAACACTTCGCTACAAGCATTTTAAAGAGATAAATTTCAATTTATTGTAGCCTGGAGGTGGAATTTTTTCAAAGATAAGAGTCTAAAACTAGAAATAGCTTCAGGCAAGGATCAAACTCACGTCTTAGCGAATTTACTTACTTTTTATTTGAAATTGTCAACGGGATTTAGGGGCCCGACCCTTACAAAGAAAGAAACCAAAAAGGCTAAGTCTAAGAAATCAAATAAACCATACTCTTACACCTTAAAACTGAACTAAGAAATAGAAAACAATGAAAATCTAAGGATGCCGCACTCTTATTACTCCTCTTTTATCCTCCCGTATGAGCCTTTGTAACTCGTCCGGAAGTTCATTTGGTGTCATCTCAGTATAACCCACCTGTAAACTCATTTTGGAAAGAAAGTCTGCCACTTGATTTATTTCTCTATATACATGTATTATTGAGCATTCCTCTAGTCGTACCCATAAATCTCTAATTTCTCGGACAATTCTCATAATCTGCCAAGGGGGTTCCTTGTGTAACTTTGTCAAGATTAAGACCGTGAGGGCTGAATCTGTGGCGATCTTAACCTTGGGTTCCTTGTCTTACATTTTGCTACAAAAGCATTTCAAAGAGAAACGAATAAATTTTTAACTTTTTGTAGCCTGGAGGTGGAAATTTGAGTTCTCTAAAGTCAGATGGCGTCAACCCCCGCCTAGTTTTCCATTATGGAGTTCCTTCAGGAGCCTTGTCACTGGCTTACGACTCAATTCAGAAAATAATTGCAATTTCTACCAAGTAAGTTCCCCTCATTATATCTAATCTGATTAATTTAGAGAAGTTTTTAAGAATGGTTTGGTCATGGTCACTTAGAGCATCTCCAATGGGAACTCAAACTCTAAAACTTAGAGTTCCACATAAAATTTTCTAGAGTTTTTGTTAAAAAACCATCTCCAATGGGACACTATATTTGAAACTCCATGATGGCGTTGACTTGGGGAACTTGTAATTAAAATTTAAGATTTTCTACAATTGCTCTTGTTTTCTCGGAAAGTTTGATTACTGGATTTTGGATGGAACTATTTGAATTTATTATTCTCAGAGATGGGCGTATCAAATTGCTTGGAAAAGATAATACTCAAGTTTTACTTGAATCTACTGAGGCAGTTCCCAGCAAATTTCTTCAGGTTCTTTCTCTTTCTCTCTCTCTAAAATGTTTTTTTTCTTTTTGTACTTCGGTTAAACTGTTACTGATATTGCAGTTTGTTGAAAACCAAGGATTTCTCTTAAATGTAACAATAAAAAATCAGATTGAGGTAAGTCCGTTTCAGTAAATCATTCCTCAATATTTGATTATTAACTCAACTCTCTCGCCATGTTCTTCTTAAATACTAAGGTATAATATGAACTTACTATCGGTTTTATAATGCTTAGGTTTGGGACATTGAGAAGAATGAATTGTCTCATGTGCACAAGTTTAATGGAGAAATCACCTTTTTCATGGTCATTCAAGTTTGTTTCTACTTGTAAGTTTATCATTTGTTTCTACTTGTAAGTTCATCATCATTGTCAACAACCCTCGGACGGTGTGGTTACCAAATTGTTTCCACCCTCTAGGTCTCGAGTTTGAGACACGGATCCATACCCCTTAAACTCCTACGATCCTACCTCCAGTAACCATAAAGATAATCTTCGCTGTTGATAGATATGTCGGAGACTCCCTTGGAAATGTTTCAGTTTGGAAGCTTGATCAGGAAACCCATCATTTACTGCAGATGAACCACAATATTCCTTGCTCAGTGTCTCATGGTGAGATCCCCTCTCCAAATGTATATTTATCAGTCATACGGGAAATTCACATGCATTAGTTCACCTTCTTAATTGTGTTTCTTTAGATCTCCCTATTGAGGCAGAAATTCAAGAAAGTTTTAGAAGTTAAAACTGAGAAAGACTTATAAACTAGAAAAACTACTGAAATTTATATAACTGAAATGATTTATAGTATTAGAAGTTCCCTAACTCAAGGCCACTTCTAATTAAAAGAAATTCTAAACAAGCGAAATTGCAGAATTTCAGAAATTTTAGGATACTATAAAACTTCGTTTTGAGGGTCGAATATATGGAGTTCGGGAAGATTTTGGCTCGAGTTGGACATAAAGTGAGTCTGAATTAAGAGTCCATTGGCTCAAACAACATGACTATCACGCACTTCATGAAAACAAGTTATACAAGTCCCATTTAGATTTAGACATGTCGGACTCAAATTCAGACAAGTAACACTTAACCGAGTTAAGTTCAAACAATAGAAAACATAAGCACCGTAAGAGGTAAGCGGTAGCTAACTTGGTTGCCCTCTTATAGGAAATGCAACTAAAGTAGCAGATGGCACTGCAGTGATGTACGTATTACCACAGCCCATGGCTGAGCGTAAGAGGTAAGCAAGCGGTAGGCCTTTCTTTGTTTTCAGATATATGTCATAAATGTTGTCTGATGGAGATGATAGTATGTTTTTGGCTTACCAATGCTACTTGATTATTTATGAGGTCGAGTTTTGATGATTTTGTGCTTTGCTGCAGAGTTCTCCTGATCTTTAGAGATGGTTTAATTATCTTATGGGGATTGGATGAAAGCGAAGTAATCTTCACTACGGGTGGAAATATGATGCATTCTTTATCTTCTCCTGAAACAAAGAAAGTAACGTCTGCATGTTGGGCCTGCCCATTTGGAAGTAAGGTAGCTCTTGGATATAGCAATGGGGAGATATTAATATGGAGTTTACCATCATTAGCTACCATTAGAGAAGATTCATCTGCAATTCCAAATGTTCCTGTCACTAAACTCAATCTTGGGTATAAGATGGAGAAAATTCCTGTATCGTCATTGAAGTGGGTTTATGGAAATGGCAAGGCTAGTCGACTGTATGTGAACGGCGATTCTAGTGCTGTAACAACAAACTTGTTCCAGGTAGTGCCTAACGTGCAACTTCTATTTGGATATTGGAAGTGCCTACCTTTGGTAGACGTTAGCCATGACGAATGATTCACTAGTAGTTAAAGTGGATCTGAGGAGTTTATTATTGTTGCAGATAATCCTTCTGAATGAGCAAACAGAACCACGTTTGATCAAGTTAACACTTCCATTGCCGGAACCTTGTCTGGACATGCAAATCATTTCAAGCAGCAATGACCAAAACAAGCACGAGCAAGATTCTCTTATCCTCTTATTAAAATCTGGACATCTGTGTGTTTATGACGATTCAGCGATTGAAAAGTATCTCTTGCACTCTCAATCTAGATCACCTACATCACTCCCAAAACAGGTTAAAGTGAAGCTCCCATTTGTTCATTCTGCCATTACTGTAGCTAAATTCTTCGCAGATGATTCAAATCCTTTATGTGTCATGGATGAGGTAATATTTTTTTTCTTGACAACATTAAGATTCAAACCCTGGATGAAGCTAGTAAGCTACTCTTTTGTGTTATTTACGTTACTTTTATCTCTATATTTTTTTCTACTCTTTAGGATTATAAATTATTGGCTGGAAGTTCCACGCCACTTCTTCCAAATGAAAAAGGGAAAGACGGAAGCTTGTGCTCATCACAGATTGGATTGGGAAGGGTGAGAAGTTTGTATATAACAGGACACAGTGATGGGATTATTAACTTTTGGGATGTCTCGTGCTTAATTTTCCTTCCAATTGCATCAGTTAAACCACAGGTTTGAAAGTTTTCATTTTATGATGAGAATATAATGAGTTTTTAAAAGTTGGTACTTCTATCTGAAGTAACAAAAAATATTTGTCTAATTAGAAGTAGCAGACTGATGTTGTGATTAAGAGTATAATGAAAAATATTTATTAGTCATCAAATTAATAAACTTGTGTTTGCAGTGATCATAGTCCAGCTCAGGCAGTTTTGATATTTGATTTTCTCATTCCAGATTTCCTAATTATGCAGTGTGAAGGTGACCATTGTGCAAATCGCGCTGCAGTGACAGCTTTGTATTTTGATATCATCTCTAGGCTGCTAGTTTCAGGAGATGAAAGTGGAATGGTAAACTATTGCTCTGTTCAGAGTTAATGGAACATGATTGGTCCTGTGGTTCATTTTCAGCTTACTGTATTATCTAGAAAAGTGATCACCTAAGAATGAGAAGAATGTTCAGAGTCACGCTTTTCATTGTTCATGTTTTTACTCATGGAATATCTTTGATGCAGGTCCGGATCTTTAAAGTTAAAACTGAACCGTTGTCTACCACAAACAATCTTTTTTCACTACAAGGTATTTCCTGGCTTTGGTTTTTTATGTTTTTTGAAACTTTACATGTAACGACATCCAAGCCTCCAATTAGACAAAATTGTTAAATGATATCGATTTACCGTTCTTTTACATCTTCTTCTACTAATTTGTTACAGCTACTGTCTTCCTTGAAAGTTTTGTTGATCCTCTCTTTTCTCAAAAAAAAAATGCTCCAAATTATGGCTTTTGGGACCATGTTCCAGGATTTCTTTACCCCTTTGTTTTTCTTCCAACCTTGCCACTCTCCTATAATTTGACTAACTGCCTTTGGTTTACACCAGCTTACCTTGAGTGTTCTTATGAAGTAGCACCATGGGCCTGTGGCCAAGCAACTGGATGAATATGTGATCAATTGATCCACAGTCGGCAGTTTCTGAAGGTCTGCTTCCCAGATTGTGAAGGTCACTCTTGGTTTGGTGTCTGATCACAATTTCTTCAGTTCACTTCCATGAACCTAAACAATGAGGTTCTGATAGGTTATTATGAATGGAACCGGAGCTTTTTTATATGAAATATTTAAATGGAGAACTCTTGAACTTTTATCCTTTCAGCTCTAACTTATTCCACACTTTTTTGTTTTTTTTCTGTCGTCTCGAGGAACATAGTTCATTAAATCTTAGCTGAAAAAGAGTCAGTCTGGTAAAATATTCTCTTTGAACCAGCAATTTCTATTTTTGTAGGAAATACAAAGAAAGGGAGCATTGTAGATAGTGTTAAACTTTTGAAGGTTAATGGAGCTGTACTTTCTCTCAGTGTTAATAGTCGCACTGGACGTCTTGCTGTTGGGTCTGATCAAGGATATGTATGTATATTAGCACCTTTATTTTGTTATAATGTTCAAAATTAGATTTCATGGTTGCTTAGCTTTACTTGGTCCCCGTTAAAGACAGCTTCAGTTTTTCTATAGTTTGATGGTCATGTTGTAATGTTGTATACATTAAGAATTTTGGTCTTGTCTAAGTAGGATATTGTAAGCTGATGGGTATACGTTGCTACTTTCCGGACTCATGATCATGTTATGTTTCTCACTATTAAGCTCTGGATAAGAACTCAAAACAAAAACTCCTTTTTTTCTTTTCCAGGTTTCGGTTATTGATATTGAAGGACCTACCGTATTATCTGAAGAACAAATCTCTAGTGGACTTTGTACTGGTGTTATCTCTCTACAGTTTGAAACCTGCAGCTATCATGGTTTTGATAAGAATGTCTTATTAATAGGGACAAAGGACTCATCAATTGTGGTTCTTGACAGTGAGACAGGAAGGTTATTAGGCGCTAATGTTGTCCGCCCCAAGAAACCTTATAGAGCTATATTCATGCAGATATTAGGTAATTATGACAATCAGTTTCATTAGGTTGTACTATTGGCTTAACTGGATGAGAGTGTTAGAATCACTTAGCTTGTTACTAAGAGACTTAGTGCATTGATGCCACAGCCTATACCTTCGATGAGACTATGTCGCAAGAAAGATGCTACAGCAACTTCTATGTCAAACTTGAAGTATGGCTCAAGGAGAAAGAAGCATGTGTCCTACTGGACTACATGCCGTAACTTCAGCAACTTAAGCTGTAAAAATCACAGCCCGTACCCTAATTCCTTCCTTTAGAAGGATAGTTAGGTCAAATCATTGGATATAAAGATACATAAACTAGCCAACTGGTATAGCTAGGCTGCAATTAAGACATAAACTAAAATTATTTACTATTTTTCGTTTGGGAGTTGTAATGAATGAGTTGCTTATAACATAATGCAGATGTATCAGATGATCTGGTATTGCTTTGTAATGAAAAAACTGCCTATGTGTATTCATTGACCCATATGGTTCAGGTACTGTTGCTTTTATAGATAAATTTACTCAATAGAAAGCATTCTCGAGCAAATGTAACTGAAAATTATATTATTTTGTCGTTGGTTTCATTCTACGAAGGGAATTAAGAAGGTCCAGTACAAGAAAAAGTTTCTTGGTAATTGCTTCATGGCGTCAACAGTATATAGTCAAAATTCTGAGATTGCCCTTGTACTTCTGTTCACAAATGGAAAAGTTGAAATAAGGTATGGAACTTTTGTTATAAAAAGGGCATCATGTGATTAAAATGACTTTCAATTCATATGTAAAACGTACACTTGTGGTTGCATTTGGTTCGTACTTTGTAGGTCCCTTCCAGAATTATCTCTTCTTAAGGAAACATCTGTAAGAGGTTTAAATTCAAACTCAGATGGTTTGATATGCGCTTTATCTGGCGCTGAGCTTGTGCTGGTAAATATAGTAATGGTCACCATTTAGAAATGCTTCTTAATTTTGAATGAAGTTCCATCCAAATACTAAACAGTTCCCATGTGGAACTCTAGGTGAATGGAGATCAAGAAGTCTTCTTTTTCTCGCTTTTAAACCACAAAGAAATCTACAGGTTCATCCTTATCTTTTCTTTCCAGTATTATGTATCAAATAATATTCTAGTCCAGCGGCAGAGGGAACAAACGTAATAAACACATCTGTTCAGGCTTTTGGACCATATTAGCCTAGTGTACAAGGAAAGCATAATCATTCCACAGGAAGGGCTTGTATCTGGACAATATATCCAAAATGAAAAGAAAAAGGTAAAGTATATGCTGAACCATTGGCATGTTGCCAATAACCTTACCATCAGTTTGAAACTAATTCAATATAAACTAAACGGAATACCAGGGCATATTTAGCTCTATACTGAAAGGAAGTAAATTGAAACCAGAGCAAGATACAAGTAATACAACAGCTGATGAACCCAGACAAAGCATTGAAGATGAACTGTCCAGCATATTTTCAAGAGCAAATTTCCCGGCAGAAACTGATGACATAAATCAGGAGGTTTTTAATGATGAGGTTGAGCTAAGTATAGGTACAACCTTGCTCTATTTTTGCTAGCTAGTAATATTAGTATCTTATGGGAGAGTGTTGCATTTGCTTAAACCGTGGAAATTGTTAGAAAACAGTTCATTAGAGTATGTGGTCAGAGATATACCACATCAGCTTTGGTTCAAACTCTGAGTAAGACCTCTAGGGAAAGAACCATTTTCTTCAAATATACTTACGCATTCAAACTTCTAATCAAGGAATGATGTGCTTCAAAATTTCATCGAAATTTGGCGAAACGTTTTCTAAATTTAGATTAGGTGAGCGAGATCACAGTTACAACCATTTCCTGCATAGTTTCTAGTGACATGATGGACATTTCGATCGAAGCTACGATGACAATTTCCACCGACATATTGGAAATCTAGCAAAAAATCTGGAGAAAATAAAACTGAAGATATTGGTTTTGAGTTGGATGGCCACAAATTTAACATGGTATCAGAGCTAGGGTCAATGTGATAGGCTTAAAAGCCACATGTGATAGGCTTAAAAGCCACACGTGCTCCACGTCACCCGAAAAAAAAAACACGTGTTAGGCTAACTGCGGCACACGTGAGGGGGCGTGTGAGAATAGTCCTATATGGGAAAAGGGCAATTTAGCACCCAAGATTATAATGTCTAGGTCCTCTCCACTCGTTGCCAATTGGTTTTGAGTTGGATGACAACAAACTTAACAATATATCTATTCCTTCAGCTTTTTCATCCTCAATTTCTTTTTCATTTCTCATAGATATCTCTTTATTTTTTACGTTATGTTCTTAATTTTTTTAAATCAATTTGAATGATTTACCTTCTGACTTAACTGCCTAAATTGATTTTATCTTAGTAACACCCCTGATGTAATTGTGTAATCAACGATTCCTTCTCAAACTAAAAGAGTTTGTTAACTATTATCAGTAAAAATGTTATCTTTTCGGTGTTATTTTCAGGAAACTAGTCAATTTACTCCCAGACGTAATTGTGTAATTGTTAATACCCCTCAAACTAATATATTTTGTTTGTCCGTTATATACATCATTTTATGCTTCATTATAGTTTAATAATCTTGTTATATACAATTGCATCGTATTTATACCATTTCCATGGATTTGTAGAATTTCCACCCTAACCGAAATATTTCTACGAAACGTTTCCATTTGGAGACTGTCCAAAATTTGCACCGAAACTGAAATTTTATTGCTTGCTTCTAAGGACAGATATTACTAATTTTTCTTTTTATGTAGATGATATTGAACTTGAAGATACAGTTGAGAAGCCGAAGGGATATAACATGATTCCAGTAATTAATAAGCAGTTGACAAGTAAATTTCAAGCAATCAAAGGTCAGTACATATTGTATTTCCATGTTCACTTTTTTCCAGATCAACACAGTATTGTGCACCTCTTTCTCTTATCTTTATTTAGCAAACGTCATTCAGAATTTGAGCATTTTACATTAGTAAAATTGTTAATTTTTTATTACAGGTGTACTGAAACAGAAAATGGTCAAACACGATAAACCTCCTGCAAAAGCAGAGAATGAAGATGAGAAGAATGGTACAGTCGACGAGATCAAGAAGAGATATGGCTTTCCTTCCTCTTGTGTAAGTACTCAGCCCCTCCATTCATCCGTTTTAGAAGTAGACGCTATCAACATATGCTATTTTGGTAGAGTTTTTGTTTAAGTCTGGTTAGTTTTGTATGTAGTTTACTTGTTAAACATTAGTTTCTGCATTCTTTTGTTTATTTAATGAGGTCAGAACTTAAAACAAGTCACCATCGCAAAATATACGAGTTTCAGCAAGAAATTATGTTTCAAATTTAAAAGAAGACTTGTTTTAAGTTACCACTTTGTTAAGTAAAAGAAATTACATCGATTCATGTTAATATGTAACATAAACATAAATCTGAAGCATATACAGTTTTCAGCTCAGGAAATAAAGGAGGTGCTTGTTTATTTAAGCATATACAGTTTCTGCATTCCTTAATCCCCACAAAGACGAGTTTTCTTCCATATTGCAGTGCGAAATCGAGCGACCTTTACCTACAACCACTATTTGAATTTAAAGGATGGTTCGTGTGATAAAAACCATATTGACCTTGACCTTGTCCTATAAAAAAATGTAGCATCTCGATACAAGTTTGTTGATCTGAATTTTGTTTGGATTTACTCATTCAATGTGGTTCTTGTTATAAAACCTTTTCGCCAGGGACCTACTGATGCTGAAATGGCCAAAAACAAGTTGAACGAGAATGTGAAGAAATTACAGGTAAGCACTAAATCTGTTGGAATTTTTGTACTTCTTGAACTGTTTTAATTGAACAAATCCATTCATTGTTAGGGTGTCAATAAGAAAACGACCGATATGGAGAATACTGCGAGATCGTTCTCAGCCCTAGCAAATCAAGTGTTAAGAACTGCTAAACAAGATAAGTGAAACTCAGTTGAGTTCTATAAATTGTTCTATCTTGTTATAGGTCGTAGCTTGAATTATTTATGATGTCTTCAATGTAAATTATTTATGATGTCTTCAATATGATTCCAGGAAAGCCTCCCTGAATTGTGAGGTTAACTTAGTTGTTAATTATATACTTTGTGTTACCAAATTAAGTAACAAAACATTAGTTTATCTAATAAAATTTATGGTATTATTGATGAGCTGGGCGCTTTCTTAGTTCATGTAAAAGTGAAACTAACATGTGTAATAATGAGTTAATCAGGAAGAATGGGTCGGAGGCCTAAATGTTGGAGGGGTTAATGAGAACCCAACAAATAATAACCTTAAATGCAAACCTGGTCCGAGAAATTATTCTGTTTTTTTTCTTCCTCTATTGCCGTTGTACGGACATATATCTCCTTCAATTAACATGAAAATCGTTAATCTTCCTTTCTCTTTACTTCTTTTCTGTATTTTCCTTTACTTTCTCTCTCTAAGAAAGAGATGTATCTTAAAGAAGAAAATATAGATCTGGTGTTCTCTAATATAGTGAATATGGTGAAGAATGAAGATTTGATAAAAATTATTGGTGAAGAAATTAGATCCAGGTTATTGTTTTTGGAAGGGTTTAATTTCTAAAAAGAATGAGTTGGGGGTCTAAACAACGGATGGTAAATGAGAGCCTAGTCCGGTTTTGCCAAAAAATTCGTTTCAGGTCCAAATGTCATGGCAAGGACAAGGTTTTCTGATTTTTGTTTTTTTTTTCTTGCCCTTGGACGGGGCATTTTGACGTTTTCTGACAATCTAACGAAGGAAAGTAAGTTTTTGAAAATTCAAAATTCCCACTATATCAGGGATATTTTTCTTCTCTTTCTCTCTCTAAAACTTTCAGATCTTATCTTCTTCATTTATTTCTCTCTCAAATTTTGATTTGTGGCGCCATTTTCTTGAAATTTTGGGACCCCGCCCATTATTTTGTTTCAATTCCTTCTTCCTTCTTATTTATAAATCCAAATGTCTTAAACATCTAAAACTTTTTTGTTCTTCTTTTTCCAGGTGAATGGTTTCATTTAATGTTTCTTTTTCAGGACCGATAGTTTGGGTTTCTTTCTCTCTCTAAAAGAAGATCAAAAGATCGACTTCATATGGTTTAGAAGATCAAGGATCGTTGATGATTTATGATCGGTTTCGTACTGTTAAGTTCTTACTAAGAGATGAAATCTTGGATTTTTCTGAATTCATGAATCTTAAAAAATCCTAAAATCAAAATCTAGGGTTTTTTTAAGATTAAATATAATAAGAACAAATCAGGTATCTTTAACCCAGATTGAGTATCTTTGTTGATTTGGTCAACTATTTGTGATCAAACTTCGGTTTATTTGTAAGAGGTTTGTAAGATGTAAATGAAATCAGATCTATTTCACTATGTTTTATGAATTTTTTTGAGTTTGTATTATCATATTATTTTTCCTGAATTTGTGAACGAATTTTTTCTTGAAGTGTAATGTACAGTACAGGGCATTGGATTATGTATTGTACATAACAAATTTTCCTATACTCTATATCCAAAAATTGTCCAGTACATAACAAAATGTCTGGTACATAAAAGAAAATGTCCAGTACATAACAAAGTGTCCTATGAATTTTCTATGAAATAGTTTACATTTCCTATACTTTCTTTTCAAAAAGTGTCCAGTACACAAAATTCTCAGTACTCACGAAAATGTACATTACATAAAAAAACTGTCCTATGAATTTTCAATGAAAATAATTTACGTTTTGGAAGGAATGTCCTATAATTATCTATCATAAAGGAGAAAATGTTTGAGAAAATGACATAATTATATTTACAGTACAAGATCTTTGGAAAAAATCTACCATTATATAAGGAGAGAACGTTTGAGATAAGGAAAGTAGTTAAGATTTGAGCGAGAATATGTTTAAAAAAAAGATATGGAGAGAGAAATTCGAAATTGATAGGAATTGGAGAGAGAAAAAAAATAGAAAAATAAATTTATAGAAATTATTTTTGTTGAGGTTGGAGAGATAAATCTGTGTTGGGGAAAATAAAATGGGTTTTTTGAGCTTACCCCCTCAAAATTAATTGGTAATTGAGTTTACCCCCTTCAATAATTGGTAATTGAGCTTACTACCCCCTTGAATTTAAATTTTTTGTCAAAACTACTAAGGATATGTTTGATATGTGATAATAAAATCATAAAGTAAATAATATATGAACGAAATCAATCTTTACTAATCATATTCCCGACCAAATCAAACAATAAAATGAGGTAGAATCCCTACTAGGAATCATAAAGAAGAATAGTTGTTATTGGTAGTCGTAATTATTTCACGTACGCCAAACATAACCTTTGTGTTTTTGTCACTAATAGTAAGTCCAAGGGGGTAAGCTCAATTATCTATTATTCAGGGGGTAAACTCAATTACCAATTAGTGACGAGGGGTAAGCTCAAAAAAAAATAAAAAATAAAAAAATATGGAAAGAGTAAAGAGAGAATGTTGTAAATGGCAAGTTGATAAATTTTGTAATGGCAATTCTTTGAATTTGTGGAAAGTACAAGATTTGTTAGGAGGGCCGTCAAATTTGTTTTCAGAAATTTTCAGATTTTCCGGGTGTTTTTCATTGGAACGATTCATAATTTTTAAAATCTGGAAGGTTATTTCCGAAATTTCCTCTCCCTCTCTCACACCGTGGACCGGGCTCTCATTTCACGACCCATTTTGGGTTGTTAGTCCAATTCCTCTTGATTTCTTGAACAGATTTGGTGAAAGTTTAATGGTGAAGAAATATTTAGAAATATTTTGAAGATATCTAATGGTGAAGAAATTTGGAAAAGTCAGATTCGATGAATAGTTAAGAGAATTCTGAACGAAATCTTTGATTTTTCTGGATTCATGGATCATAAAATCTTAAAATTAAGATCTAGTGTTTCTTAAAAATTAAATTGAATAACAACATATTTGGTATCTTTAAACCAGGTTGAAACTCTCTGTTAATTTGGTCTATTATTTGTGATCAAATTTGGGTTTATTTGTAAGAGTTTGTAAGAGCGGGTATATTTTGGATTCTAATTAAGAGTTGTGCGAATGAAATCTACAATTTTTTAGATCCCTGAATTGTGATTAAATCAGATCTATTTCATCATGTTCTATGAAATTTTTCGAATTTGGTTTATCATATTTAGCTTCCCTGAAATAGTGATTGAAAATTTTCTTGCACAGTTCGGGACAAAACGCCCAGTACATAAAAAATATCGAATACATAACAAAATGTCGTTTAAATTTTCACTGAAATAATATACCTTTTGGAAGGATTATATAAGAAATTTTATTATATCTTATACATAACAAAATGTTCTATAAATTTTCATTAAAATAATTTATGTTTTAGAAAGAATGTATAAGACATTTTATTATGTATTGTTTATAAAGAAGTGTCTTGGACATAATTATGTTTACAGTATAGGACATTCACTTATGACAACACAACAAAATATCCTATACATCCCCCCCAAATGTATAAGAATTTTGAAACGTGTATAAGGCATAATCATATGTATAGAACAATACATTTCATTATGTACTGTATATAGTGTATACTTTCTCCACCAGAAGTGTAATAAATTTGAAAAATGTATAGGATATAATCATGTGTACTGTACATTTAATATTCTGTAGTACATAACAAAATGTCTTATTAATTTTCATTAAAATAGTTTACCTTTTGGAAAGAATGCATAGGAAATTTTATTATATATTGTACATAATAAAATATCCTATAATTTTTCAGAGAAATAGTTTACCTTTTAGAAAGAATATATAAGAAATGTTATTATGTCATATACATAACAAAATATCTTATAAATTTTCATTAAAATAATTTATGTTTTGGAAAGAATGTATAGGACATTTTAGTATGTACTTTACATAGAGAAGTGTCCAGGACATAATTATCTATAGTACAGGACATTTGCTTATGTACAATACACAACAAAATGTCCCATACATTCCCCAAAAAAGTTTACGAATTTTGAAAAGTGTATATGACATAATCGTATGTACAAAACAAGCCGTTTCATTGTCATTATACGGTACCGGCCCTGACTTTTGGGGGTCCTATGCGAACGTATTGATGGGGCCCCTACATTTTAAGTTGAAAAAGATGTAAAAGTTGAAACTTTTTTTATTTTAAAACTTATAGTTGTTAAAATTAGTCACAAAACGGATACTACTTAAACACCGCTTTTCTTGCAATTTTTAATATCAAATCTCTAATGACATTCATATAGTCAACATTCTCAGCTAACTCATGTTCAATCGACAATAAATTTAGTCCATTTAACCTTTCTCGAGGCATTGTAGATAATAACAAAATTATGTACGAATCAGCAAAAATATTTTAACAAGTAGGAATAAGAATTTAAACATAAAACAAAAAAAAAAAAAACAAAGAAAAATTGAAGGAACAATAAGCTTATATCTATGTAATTGTGTAATAAACCTTTGTAAAGAATGAAATATAAATGTGAGATTGAAATTTGAAGATAAACTAGAAAAGAGAAGAAAAAAAATTATGAGAATGTGTATTTAATTTGATTCTTGTTATTCTTTTATTTAGTAGTCTTTTAGGCTTCAATGAGTAGTTAATTAAGTTTGAATGTTATGATTTTGTCTTTTAAGTTTTATATTAATTAGGGTGTGTTTAACACTTTCTAACTTTAATTGGTTTCTTTTCAACAAAAAAAAAAAAAAAAAACTTTAATTGGTTTCACTCGATAGACTTTGTTATTTGATGTAACTCATAAAAAAAAATTATTTAAAAAATGACGTAACTCGTAGGAGTTGGACATCTAACCTTAGGTTATCTGACTAACTACTCTGCCACTGTACTACCAAAACAAACTTGATATATCTGTGGATAAAAGTAATATAATAATACTATCTATATATAAATATTATATAAATCGGGGTCCCCTAAATTTGGGGGCCCAAGGCCGCCTAGGCTCAGGGTCGTCTCTATCATTATGTAATGTACATAACAAATTTTCTTATACTTTCTGTACCAAAAGTGTGATAAATTTGAAAAATGTATTGGACATAATCATATTTACAGTACATAACAAAATATCCTATAAATTTTTGTTGAAATAAATTACCTTTTAGAAGGAATGTCCTTTAAATTTTCAGTGAAATAGTTTACCTTTTGGAAAGAATGTATAGGAAATTTTATTATGTCCTGTACTTAAAAAAAATTCTATAAATTTTATTAAAATAATTTACTTTTCGGAATGAACGTATAGTACATTTTATTATGTTTTGTAGATAACAAAATATCCTACAAATTTTCATTATAAAATCTTTGAAAAAACTGCCATCATGTAAGGAGAGAAAGTTTGAGAGAAGAAAAGTAGTTAAGATTTGAGAGAGAAAATATGTTTAAAAAAAAAAGAGAAAATATGGAGAGAGATAAATTTGGAGAGAAAATAGAAAACAAAGAATAAAATTGAGAAAAAATTTAGATAGAAATTCAAAGTTGGGTAAAAACTGGAATGAAAATATGAAATGGAGAGAGAAAAAAAAAACAATACATTAATTTTAAAGAGATAGATATTTCAGTTAGGAGAAAGGAAAAAAGTGTTCTTATCCTAGTGGATGACGCATAATGTAATTTATCATAAAAGATGCAATATGCGTCACTTCTCAAATTTGCAGGAGATTTCATTCAATGGCAAATCCGTAAGTATCGTGTAAAGTACATCCAGTTTTGTGATTTGCACTTTGTAACTGATAAGACACAGATGTTTGGATCTGCAACGCATTTGTGTACGGGACAAGATTAGGTTCCCATCACCGTTATGGTTTTGGGGCTTTTGCTCAATCCCCTTTTAATTAAAGGAGTTAATTTATATTTTTTCTTATTAGTAAAGCTCACTGACTTGATGGTTCGGTATCCTTGTTTTCCTCTCGACCATCGAGTCCGAAAAAACACCTCGTCCAGATGGTTTTACTTTGTTATTCTTGAAGACACGTTGGAGAATAGCAAAGACTGATTTTACGAGGGCAATCAATGCTTCTTTCGATTAGGTGGACTACTTGAGGAGGTAAACTCAACTCTAATCTCTTTTGCTCCTAAAATCTCTAACCCATCGTTGTTGAGTGACTATAGGCCTATTTCCTGCTGCAATGTGGTCTATAAATGCATCACAAAATTTTTGGCGAACAGGTTGAAAAGCTATGCTGCATCAGTTATTAGTGAGAACCAATCGACATTTATATCGGGACGTTTGATCCAAGAAAATATAATGTTGGCTCTGTTAAGTTTGTGGCCATCCAACTCAAAACCAATTGGCAATGAGTGGAGAGGACCTATACTTTATATTCTGGGTTGCAAGTTATCCATTCTCCCATGTGGGACTATTCTCACACGCTCCCTCACGTGTGGCGTTCTTTGAGCCTAACACGTGTGTTTTTTCTTTACGGGTGACGTGGAGCACGTGTGACTTTTAAGCCTATCACGTGTGGGCCTAGCTCTGATACCATGTTAAGTTTGTGGCCATCCAACTCAAAACCAATTGGCAATGAGTGGAGAGGACCTATACTTTATATTCTTGGTTGCTAGTTACCCATTCTCCCATGTGGGACTATTCTGGCTCATGAACTAGTAAGGGATCAAGGCCTCGACATATGTACGGTATAGATAGATCTCCGTAAAGAACATGATACAGTACGGTGGTGAGCACTGTTCAAAATACTAGAAAAATTCGGGTTGCCAAATCGCTTCAACACCTGGGTTCGAATGTGTGACTACTGCGCGGTATGCAGTAATGGTAAATGGGGGTTCAATGGGTTTATTGAGGGGAAGGAAGGTTTACGGCAAGGCTGTCCACTTTCACCCTATCTCTTCGTCATGGTCATGGAGGTTTTTGTAGCTCTGATAAAACAGGAACACCAGATAGGAAACTTTAAACTACATCCACGATGTAAGGACCCGATAAGCACCCGCTTGTGTTTTGCAGCGACTTAATGGTCTTTATGTGCCGGGGTGATACAGGATCTGCCAGAGCTTTACACATAGTGGTTAGTAAATTATATCTGGGCACAGGCCTAACAATAAACATTGGGAAGAGTTCAATTTTTTGTGCAGGAATGAATTCAAACCAGGTTGAAGATGTACGAACTTAACTGGGTTTTCACATAGGTGCTAATCAGGTACCTTGGTCTTCCTTTACTTGCATCATGACTGTTATTGTATTTCACTACTTAACCAAATCCAAACTCGTGTGCAGCCATGGAAAGTAAGCTTATGCAAGTCGTCTGGTTCTATTAAAATCGGTACTGAGCAGTATGCTTGTTTTTTGGTGTTTGTATTTTGTCTTGCGAAAGAGAATATTCAAAGAAATTAATAGTATCTTCAACCGATTTCTATGAAAAGGTCTCGAAGAAGGTACTAACCATGAGGTCATGAACCTCGGACATGTCTAGGAAATTATTAGTGAAAAGAACACTCTATGGGTTTGTTGGGTGAAGAAGCATATAATCCGGGGTCAAAGTTTCTGGACTATGGAGATTCTGACGAGTTGTTTTTTATGTTAGCGCCATATTCTTGGTAGTCGCCCTTTGACGATGGTTAAGTACCTTATTCAGGATGGACGAAATACCTTTATATAGAGGGAGATCTCCCACCCTATAGGCTCGCTGGCTGATTATTTCTCCACTCGTCGACGATTTGCGACCAATTTAAACTACTTTATCAAATTGTGAAATATTCAGGTTAAAAATTGCTATTAAAATCAATAAGATGCTAGCTAAATAGTATTTGCTTTTTAAACTACTTTATCAAATTGGTTCATCAGATGCTAGTAGAATGTAAAATATGCTAGTAGAATCAGTAAAATGCTAGCAAAATAGGTTGCTTTTTAACCTCACAAAAGAATTTGTAGATGTTTAATTGGATCGAGGTAGAGATAAAAAGCAAATCACAAATTCATACTTTCTTGAAGTTCAAAGAACATAGAGTTACAGCGAGAGAAAATCGTTTTTGGGAGAGATCATCTCGTTTTAGGCAAATATTCATTGAATTGGTAGGTTAATTTAGATAAATATCAGTTTTGAAAATAATATATTTTCTTGAATTCAAAGAACATATAGTTACAGAAAGATAAACTCGTGTTTGGGAGAGTAACTAGTTTTATGTAAATATCCATTGATTTGGTAGGTTACTTTTGAAAAATATAAGTTTTGGAAATAAAGATTAACATTAAATATCCACCATAAATATTCTTTCATCAAATTTATGGAAAGAATAATTGTATTAACTCAACCATTATAAACCTTTGGTTTACCAATGGTTAAAAAATATTTATGAAAGGGCAAAATTGAGAGAAAATTAAAAGATTGATGCATGGGCCCCACCAAATAGTGAATTTTTGGACTTATTTTACATTTTCGGTTTATTTTGGTTTTATTTTATTTATTGATTTAGGAGTGGATATACGACTAATTACCCCCCTAATTTTTGGACCTTAAACTCAAAAATCCTTAATCTGTATTTATTCATTTTTCATAATAAGTCAAATTTGATGTAAAGGATCGAACCCTTTAACCCGTTGAAAACTTCAAACAAAAATGACATAGATAGGTGCAGTTTCCAATTGTTGACGTCCTGTTTTTACTTTAAGGGTCCATAATTGATGTAAAACACGAAACGAATGATGCAACGTGAGGTTCTAGGACATATGAAACATATCGGGTGAAAAAAACTCAACTCGTGCGAAAAAGATTGTGATATAGTTTGGTGCAGTTTCTAATTTTTGAAGTTTTGTTTTCACTTTAAGGGTTCAAAATTGATGTAAAAGAAGAAACAAATGACATGACACTTCTGTTGCCTAAATTACCCTAGGTGGATCTTGAAAGATGTGAAAGATTCCCTCTAAGCCGTACATACGACATTCATCGGATACAGCTAAGAAAATTGCTTCTGCATTAAGAACAAAAGACTGTGTAGGTTGTAAGGGGTGTGAATCCACTTGTCGATAACATTTCTTGAGTGTCCTATTTTATTTATGGCACGAGTCAACTCACAGTCAATGACCTAAGCATCTGTTATGACAATTGGGGTTTAATATGACCAAAATCAAGTAATCCAAGAAAAGCAATAGGAAATATAGAACAATCACACAGAACACAGAGATTTACGTGGTTCGGTTGGTGAGACCTACTCCAAAATAACAACGGGGCGATGATTTCCACTATGATAAGCAAACAAGTTACATAAGAGATTAGTGAGTCTTAGACTACTGATATCTCCTAAGATTTTAGTTTATATAGCCATTAAAACCCTAATCCCATCGCCTCTCTCTTTCTAAATTCGAAATCCACATGGATACGCTAACACTAATAATCGACATAGGCCTAACTTCGCATTCCAGCTCTGTCTCGGAGATCAGCTCTGCCTCAGAGCCCTGCTTCGCATACTAGAACTGTCTAAGCAATCAACTCCGCTAACGGGTCCAAAATTCGGCGCCTAGACCCCATATTCAAGACACTTTCAACAACATCTTCTTTGGGGGGGGGGGGGGGTACATGAATAAATTCATAGTATTTTTTACACCACTTACCTACTCAGTGACTTTGGCACATGGCGTTTCAAAAATGGGTAGTACCTGGTCAGGCATATATGATTATAGACATATATTGGCACCCAACCTTCCTTCCCCTTTTAAGGCATATCCGAAGAATCTAACGCTCACCTTGTTGGGTTCTAGAGTCCTAATTAGAATCTCGGTCGTCTAACATTAGCTTCCCAGGATCTCATGCATAAACTAAAATGAACAAGTCAAGTTAAAGATATACCTGAGTCACTTTCCCACAGACTAAATTGATCGCTTTTCCCGAAGATCAAGATCTAGCTCCAAATTGCAACTTCATTACTAGAGACACCCGAGCAATCGACTTGATCTTCCGCCTTCAAGTTAGCCAAAACCTTCTTTAGTGGTGAAGATCAAGAACTCCTTCTTCTTAGACTAGGTAGACAGTTGGGAACTTTTTTCTATTTTTATCTTCTGATTGATGTAGCTAAAGACGGAAGCCCTTTTTAGAAAATTCCACACCTTTCGTGTTGTAATGAAATCGTTATACAGAGATCCTAAAGTCATAATCCTAATAAAATTAGGATTAAATAAGGACCACAGAAAAGTAAGACTTACAGTCCCACTCTGACTAAACTTTTAGATGTGACAAAGTCACATCTGGAATTCCTTAACCATGGTCGGGCAGACCACCACATGGACATGACATTTTAAGACATATCAAACGCATTAGGTGAAATTATCAAAACTTTTGTGAAAAAGTCCATGAGACAGTTTGGTGCAATTTCTTATTGTTGACGTTTTCTTTTCAATTTAAGGTGTCACGTTTTATGTAAAAAAAGAAACGTATGATATGGCATGAACTTTTAGAACATATGAAACTGATTGGTTTAAAAATCACAACTTTTAAGAAAACATTCGTGACACAGTTTGGTGCAAGTCTTTTTTTAAATGTCAGCGTACTTTAAGGGGGTATGACTCAGTGGCTCGAACCCTTGACCAGAGGGTGGAAACCAACTTGGTAATGACTCCAACCAAAGGTTGTTGACCAGTTTGGTGCAAATTCGCATTGTTGACGTTTTGTTTTCAATTTAAGTGGCCAATATTATGACATGAGGTTTTAGGACATGTAAACTACATTAGGTGAAAAATCACAACTTGGGTGAAAACGTTCTAACGCAGTTTGCTGCAGTTTCCTATTGGTGCCATTTTGTTTCCAATTTGTGGGGTCAAAATTGATATAAAACACGAAACAAATGACATGACATGAGGTATTAGGACATATGAACCACATTGAGGAAAAAATCACAACTTTGCGGAAAATGTTCATGACATTATCTGGTGTAGTTTCCCATTGCTAACGTTTTATTTTCAATTTGATTGTTATAGCAATTGAGGTTTGTTGTGACCGTAATCAAGTCATCCAAGAAAAGCAATAGGAAATAAAGAACAATCATACAGAACACAAGAGATTTACGTGGTTCGGTTGGTGAGACCTACTTCACGATGACAATGGCGCTATGATTTCCACTATGATAAGCAAACAAGTTATACAAGAGATTCCTGAGAATTCGACACAGATATCTCCTAGGTTTTTAATTTATATAGCCACTGAAACCCTAATCCCACTGCCTCACTGACTCTCTAAATCTAAAATAGACATGGATATGCTAACACTAATAACCGCCATAAGGCTTGCTCCACATTCTAGCTCTGTCTTAGAGTTCAACTCTGCCTCAAAGCCCTGCTTCGCGTACCAGCCCTGTCTGGTAATCAGCTCCGCTAACGGGTCCAAAATTCCGCGCTGAGACCTTTGATCTCGGCAGGAAATTACCATTGCCTTGTAAGCGGGTTGGCGGGTCATAAACCGGGTTAGATATCAACCCATATTCAAGACACTTTCAACAAATCTCCACTTTGACTTGAATATGCTCCTCTTTGTTGGGTTTTACACCCTTCTACTAGTGTTTATAGCGGAATTAAGACATCTAATGTCTACACTAGTATTCCCAGGATCACATGCATAAGCCTATGATAATCATTAATTAAAACTAGACAGATAAATACCTTATTCGCTAGTTTTCCCTCGAACCTTTCCAATTGCTTATGAGAATATCAAGAGCTTCAAGTGTAGCTCCTCTACTTGGGACACGAGCAATCAATTTGATCTCCCACCTTGTTGTATAGCTAGCACACCAATGGTGGTTGGAAGAAGAACTCCTTTCTTCTTGACTAGATAGATAGTTAATTGGAATTTGGGAGAAAATTTGGATAAAACTCCCACTCGAATAGTGGTCCCTTTTCGTGGTCCGAAAAGCCTTGAAAAGACCCGGGTCAAGTCCTAGACAAGTCCCGGCCCAAGCCCACAAAAGAGTTTGGACAAGGTCCGGATATGGCACGGCCCATAGGGCCGGCATGTCCGAGCCGAGGCCAATAGGCCTGATCTCGTCCTGGCCGGAGCCAGGACGCTAGTCCAAGCACCAGACGCGTCCTAGATGCATCTGGTGCTGGATCGGACCAGCACTAGGTGTCTCGGACTTAGTCCGAGACACCCAGGACCCCAGACGCGTCTCCAAGACGCGTCTGGTAGTAGCTACTGGACGCGTCCCAGACGCGTCCTGGTTAAGCTACTGGTCGCGTCCCCAGACGCATCCACCAGTAATCTGGGACGCGTCTCCCAGACGCGTCCTCCAGGCTACTGGTCCGGCCAGGAAGCTTCCTGGCCGGACCTATTGAGTTTCTAAAAACTCAATAGTTTCCCTTTTTTTTTGTGTTGCAATTCTAAATTGCTATTTCCAAAATTTGAAACACTTCTAAAATATTTCAAATTCTTTTTAGAACAATTCTAAATTTCCAAATTTTGTTTTTCACAAGTTTCCAAAAACTTAAAACAACTCTTTTAATCAAACCAATTTGGATCAAAATTTTAGGTTTTGAAACTCTTTTCAAGAACAAATTTTGAAATCTTTTGACAAATACTTGAATCTTATCCAAAATTAATCAAAATTTTGTGTTCAAAACACTTTTAAACACAATAATCTATCTAGAAAAGCATGGAATTGGTCCAAAACTCAGATAAGATAGGCTAATTGCAAGAGGCTCTGACGCCACTGTTGGGTTTTACACCCTTCTACTAGTGTTTATAGCGGAATTAAGACATCTAATGTCTACACTAGTATTCCCAGGATCACATGCATAAGCCTATGATAATCATTAATTAAAACTAGAAAGATAAATACCTTATTCGCTAGTTTTCCCTCGAACCTTTCCAATTGCTTATGAGAAGATCAAGAGCTTCAAGGGTAGCTCCTCTACTTGGGACACGAGCAATCAATTTGATCTACCACCTTGCTGTATAGCTAGCACACCAATGGTGGTTGGAAGAAGAACTCCTTTCTTCTTGACTAGATAGATAGTTAATGGGAATTAGCTCACTTTCTCCTCTCTACTTGATGTGGTAGAGTAAGAAAGTTTAGAGAGAAATTCCAAACCTATTCTCTGCCCTAAGAGTGTTTATATAGAACCGTAATAAGAATCCACCTCCTTTTAGGTTTCCTAAAACACCCTTTAGAATAAGATTTAGGGAAATAGTCGAAAATAGCAACTATTGATATTTTCTCAATTCCCTGAGGAGGTGTCCAAACACCACGAAAATTGGCAGATATAATGTTTATTATATCAGAAACTAGCCCTCCAAAATTCAGCCCAATCCGAGTCCTAGAAGTACCCGAACCGGTCTAGGCCCAAAAACCCTGTTTTTGGCCTTTTTGTACTATCTTTGCCTAATTCCTTTTTAGGCCTATGAGATATGTTTATGGGACACTCCCATGATTATGTATCACTCCCACTAGTAATTTCCTAGATCAATTTGTCACTCTTATGTGTAACCCGTTGTAGGATCCGATCGAAGTTAGCCGCGAATTACTACGATCGTAGTTGGTCTCTAGCTACAACTCTACGATCCTTAAATCAATCGGACTTGATGATCTTCCACATCAATTATCCTATCCGACAAATTGTTCGCATTGTCACCTTGGTCGAAGGACATCTCCTTCAACTCCTTCACTCTTGACTTAAATCTGCCACAATCATAGCTCAACGCCTCTGAGTCACGTCGCTCCAGTCCTGCCAGGGCTTGCCCTCCAAAGGGCTCAACATCTGGAAATCCCAATCAAGTCTAAGCAATGCTTAAACTTGAAAGTTGTAACTGCCTTGGTCAACATATCTGCTGGATTATCTGTCGTAGACTCCTTCTTCATCATGATCTTCACTTCTTCAATCAAGTCCTTGATAAGATATACCTGACGTCAATTTATTTAGTTCTCTCGTGATAAATTTGATCTCTTGTCAAATGAATTGCACTCTGGTTGTCGCAGTAGACCTTTGTCACCTACTGCTTTAGGCTTAAATCACCAACTAAACGACTCAGCCATATTGCCTCCTTCACTGCTCTATTGCTGCCATGTGCTCAGCTTCCGTCGTAGACAGGACTATTACCGACTGTAGCACTGCTCTGCAACTTATGGCACTCCCTCCGAGTGTGAACGTATAGCCCGTCAGTGATGTCTTCCTATCAAGATCCCCCGTTATTTTCATATAGCTACAGTATTTTTTACAATTTGAGTGGTCGAAATTGAGGTAAACTCCAAAAACATCATATGAAATAGAGTTTCAAGACATATGAAACATATTGGATGAAAAAAATCACAACTCGTGCGAAAGAATTTGTTACACAGTTCGGTGCAGTTTCATATTACTACAGTTTCGTTTACAATTTGAGGGGTCGAAATTGAGGTAAAACCCTAAAACCATCATATGGAATGAAATTTTAGGAAATATGAAACATATTCGATGAAAAAAAATCACAACTCGTGTGAAAAAATTGTTACACAGTTTGGTCAAGTTTCATATTGCTACAGTTTAGTTTACAATTTGATGATCCGAAATTGAGGTAATACCCCAAAAACATCATACCGAATGGAGTTTTAGGACGTATGAAACCTATTGGATGAAAAAAAATCACGACTCGTGCGAAAGAATCTGTTACATAGTTTGGTGCAGTTTTGATATTGCTACAGTTTCGTTGACAATTTGAGGGGTCGAAATTGAGGTAAAACCCTAAAAACATCATATAGAATAGAGTTTTAGGACATATGGAGCATATTGGATGAAAAATATCACAACTCGTGCGAAAACTTTGTTAAACAGTTTGGTGCAGTTTTATATTGCTACAGTTTCTTTTACAATTTGAGGGGTCGAAATTGAGGTAAAACCTCCAAATTATCATACGGAATGGAGTTTTAGGACATACGAAACATATCAGATGAAAAAATCACAACTCGTGCGAAAAAATTTGTTACACAGTTTGGTATAGTTTCATATTGCTACAATTACAATTTGAGGGGCCGAAATTTAGGTAAAACTCTAAAAACATCATATGGAATGGAGTTTTAGGATATATGGAACATATTGGGTGAAAAAAATCACAACTCGAGCGAAAAATAATTGTCACACAGTTTGGTAGTGCTGCAATTTCGTTTACAATTTGAGGAGTCGAATTGAGTTAAAACCCCCAAATAATAATATGGAATGGAGTTTTAGGACATATGAAACATATTAGATGAAAAAAAATCATAACTCGTGCAAAAAAATTTGTTACACAGTTTTGTGCCTTTTCATATTACTATAGTTTCGTTTACAATTTGTGGGGTCGATAGAGTTTTATTTACAATTTGAGGGGTCATAATTGAGGTAAAACCCCAAAAACATCATATGGAATGGAGTTTAAGGACATATGAAACATATTAGATGAAAATAAGTCACGACTCGTGCGAAAGAATTGTTAAATAGTTTGGTGCAGTTTCATATTGCTACAATTTCGTTTACAATTTGAGGGGTCGAAATTGAGGTAAAGCCCCAAAAACATCATATGTAATGGAGATTTAGGACATATGTAACATATTTGATGAAAAACAATCACAACTCGTGCGAAAAAATTTGTTACACTGTTTGGTGTAGTTTCATATTGCTACGTTTACAATTTGAGGGGCTGAAATTTAGGTTAAACCCTTAAAACATCATATGGAATGGAGTTTTAGGACATATGGAACATATTGGGTAAAAAAAATCACAACTTGTGCGAAAAATAATTGTTACACAGTTTGGTACTACTACAGTTTCGTTTACAATTTGAGGAGTCGAAATTGAGGTAAAACCCCCAAAAAAATCATATGGAATATAGTTTTAGGACATATGAAACATATTGGATGAAAAAAAAATCACAACTCGTGTAAAAAAGTTTGTTACACAGTTTGGTCCAGTTTCATATTGCTACAGGTTCGTTTACAATTTGAAGGCCCGAAATTGAGGGAATACCCCAAAAACATCATACGGAATGGAGTTTTAGGACATATGAACCTATTGAATGAAAAGAATCACGACTCGTGCGAAAGAATTTGTTATACAGTTTGGTGCAGTTTTAATATTGCTACAGTTTCGTTTACAATTTGAGGGGTCGAAATTGAGGTAAAACCCCAAAAACATCATATGGAATAGATTTTTAGGACATAAGGAGGATATTGGATGAAAAATAACACAACTCGTGCGAAATATTTGTTAACCGGTTTGGTGCTGTTTTATATTGCTACAATTTCGTTTACAATTTGAGGGGTCGATTCAGTTTCGTTTACAATTTGAGGGGCCAAAATTGAGGTAAAACCCCAAAAACATCATACGTATTGAAGTTTTAGGACATTTGGAACCTATTGGATAAGAAAATCACAACTCGTGCGAAAAATTTCGTTACACAGTTTGGTGTAGTTTCATATTGCTTCAATTTCATTTACAATATATGGGTTCGATAGAGTTTTGTTTACAATTTGATGGGTCGAAATTGAGGTAAAACCGCAAAAACCTCATACGGGATGGAGTTTTAGGACATATGAAACTTATTGGATGAAAAAAATTACGATTCGTGCGAAAGAGTTTGTCACACAGTTTGGTGCAGTTTCATATTGCTACAGTTTCGTTTACAATTTGAGGGGTCGAAATTGAGATAAAACCTCCAAAACATCATATGGGATGGAGTTTTAGGACATATGAAACATATTGGATGAAAAAAAATCACAATTCGTGTGAAAAAATTTGTTACACAGTTTGGTGCAGTTTCATATTACTACAGTTTTGTTTACTATTTGTGGGGTCGATAGAGTTTTATTTATATCTTGAGGGGTCAAAATTGAGGTAAAATCCTAAAAACATCATATGAAATAGAGTTTTAGGACATATGAAACATATTGGATGAAAATAAATCACGACTCGTGCGAAAGAATTTGTTAAACAGTTTGGTGCAGTTTCATATTGCTACAGTTTCGTTTACAATTTGAGGGGTCGAAATTGAGGTAAAACCTCAAAAACACCATTTGTAATGGATTTTTAGGACACATGTAACATATTTGATGAAAAAAATAACAAATCATGCGAAAAAATTTGTTACACAGGTTGGTGCAGTTTCATATTGCTACAGTTTCGTTTACACTTTGAGGGGTTGAAATTGAGGTAAAACCCCCCAAAAACATGATATGGAATGAAGTTTTAGGACATATGGAACATATTGGGTGAAAATAAATCACAACTCGTGCAAAAAAAATTGTGACACAGTTTGGTGAAGTTTTACAATTTTTTTTTATAGTAAAAAAAATATGTTACATATGTCTAAAACTCCATTACATATGATGTTTTTTTTTATAGAAAAAAAAAGAAGTTTTTTTGATACTGATAAGCGGGAGAAGCCCGAACCGAATACAAAGAAATAAGAAACGAAAAAACAGCAAAGAAATCAAATTACATCATTTCATTAGCCCCACCCTTTCCTCATTCTCACTGTCCCTCTAGAGTCCGCATTAACAATGTCGACTAATTCCGCCGGCAATTGACTAACATTCAAGTGAGTTACTCCCGGTCCGAGCTTCCTCTTTGACAAGTAATCAGCAGCTTGGTTTGCTTCCTATAGACCTGAAAAACCCGAAAACTCCGAAATTGGCTCTTAAGCCTCTGAACTCTCTTCCATAAATGCCTCGCCAGCCATGGTAATTTCTAATGTGGTTTTTCATGAAGTAACTTGATATTCATCGGATCAAAAACAAGCTCAACTTCCTGCAGCCCGACACTAAGTGCTTACTCCAATCCCAACTCAACACCCTGTAGCTCATGTACAAAGATAGCTTGTCCATCACCCTGACCAGTGGCTTCTGTAACAGCAATCCCCTCCGAATCTCGAATAATGGCTCCATACCCCGCATCCACCTCGTACAGAGCACCATCGGTATTAATCATATATCTCCCTGCCATCGGCCGAGTCCATTTACATGAAGTATAAACCGACTTTTGAAGAGAGATAGTAGAATTCCAGCGATTGATGGTCCTCCAATTCTCCTCAGTATTTTCAAACTTTTTGGTAACGGTATTCAGCTTAAGCCGCACTTCATCACAAATAGTGTGAATAATCAGCCCAGGTGACATGACATTGCCTCTAAATACCCTGTTATTCCGCTCCTTAGAAATATGATAGACATAGGCATTTAAAAGCAAACGACCCACCCGGGCAGCAATGGAAAGCCCACCAAAGTGATTAAGCCACCACTGTAACTCCGCTTCCCAATCAACAGCACATACTCTCTGGAATCCCATCTTGCGTAATAGAGATTACCATATATTCTTTGTAACCGAACAACCAAAGAATAGGCGGAAATCCGTTTCTTCATCTCCCCCACAAAAAAAAAACACATGTAGTGTCTATAACCATACCCCAACTAGCCAGAAGAGATATAGTTTTGAGGCGACTTCGAAGGGCAAGCCACGTGATGAAACAATGTTTGGGTATTCCACCCGGTGACCATACTAAGGAAGTCCAGCTCAGTCGAGTTCCTCTGGGTCTAATTGCTTCATACGTCTCTTTATGAGTAAACTCTCCATTCTGGCTGGGCTTCCCCTTTCTTTAATATACTCCTCCAGACGACACATAAGTAGAAAAAAGCTTTCTCACATTCGCGTAGTAGGATTTTGAACTCCAACTTCTTAGGCTTCAAGATAAATGATTCTCAACCAAAATAATTACACACTAACCTATTGAATATAACTCTTCTAATAACAAAAGCGCCCACGGGTCTACAACAATCCAATATCACTTTCACACATTCAAAGAATGCACATTCAGCAAGAAAAAAATAAGTCCAGGAGGTACCTATACAATTGAAGTGGTTGTGTCAGCTAGATATTTCCAAGGGATCAAACACAAAAGTAAACTCTAAAGACCAACCACAAACACAAATACATATACAAGGACCAACAACAAATATAACAACAAACACCAATTACAAGTACAACCTGCAAGCACAATCCCAGCTACTAACAAAAAAAAACGTAAACTCTATTTGTGTTTAGTTTTTCGTTATTGTCGGCTGAAATAATTCTCAAAAAGATGTCGAGTTTATTGATGAGTACGTAAAGTACTCCATTTTTGGGCTTTTTTTTATAGTCTTTACATGTTAATTTTGATGAAGTTAATTAAGTTACATGGTTTTGCAGGAAACTCCCAAAAAGATAAAGAAGTTACTAATACAAGAAGTTCCTAAAGATTTGAGATAGATATATGAGTTGGTAACTATTAGAGATGAAGCTGGTTAAGAGAGGTGTGTGTCTGCAAGAAGACATATGTTAAGAGCTAAATGCTAAATAGTGAAAGGCTGTAGGGTTGGAATCAAACTACTAAAGAGTTACTGTTGCTGCCTAACTAAATTTAAAGTAATGCTGATGTCATAATTACGCCATCATTACGTCATCATTACGTCAGCATGAAGTCAGCATCCACTAATGGGTGAAATACTTAGGCGGTGCTGTTTCGGGAATTTGATGGGTTTTAGATTTTGAGATTTCTAAATAAGATGTGTTTCCTAAACCCACTTCTTTCCTAATTATTAATTGTTTCCAAAATCTTTAGCTATTGAGATATTATAAAAAGAGGTCTAACCCATACAATTAAAAACACACCTCGCCACCAACATTGAGAGCAATCTTAGAGGAGCAATACAAGAGCAATATTAGCTTCTTTTGAGTGTCAATTTGGGGAGATTCAAGAGCTTCATCGAAGACAAGTTTTGGAGAAAGACGAGGGTTCATCAAATATTAACCGGTTTTATCTGTTCTCTCTTCCTTTACTTGTTTATTATTAATTGAACCATGTATTTAATATCCATGGATTTCTAACTCTTCCACTAGGATAGAGGATGAAACCCTAACATGAGTATTTGAAATCTAATATCATATTTATTTTATTATCTCTTGTTAATGTGCTTAATGTTTCATAATTAATCGTACTTCGGTTAGTCTGATAAACTAACAACTTGGATTTGAATTGCAATATATTTTAAGTAAAGTGGGTTATGGGTTTTGATCATTGTTAAAGTGTTTAATTGTCTTATTTTCCGAAAATTGGAGATTGATTTCTAACAATTTTTGAGTTATCAAAAGAGGGATAATAATTTGAATTAGATATTAGATTCGAATATGATTGTTAGTGGTGAATTCCAATATCCTAGATTTACAAACTAATAGTTTTTCATCACAACTTTATTTTGTTTTCTAAGTTTCAATTTTTAGTTTTCCAAACATCTTCTCAAAATTAACTACTTTCTTTCCTAGTTTATTAGTCAGTTTTAGGTTTAAACTTAATTTCGAACATATCCTCGTGGGATCGACTTCGTAATACATACCATATTCACATACGGTTCGTGCACTTGCGAGTTTTAATTTAGTCTAGTTAGTTTATCATCTAGGTTCACTAGATTTCACATCAAGTTTTTGGCGCCGCTGCCGGGGATTTGTTTTTAGGAATTGTTTCTAAATTTTGAATTGATTTTTAAACTAGTTAGTTTAGGAATTTATTTGCTTTCTAAAAAGAAAAAAAATCACAAAAATATTTTATTTCTAAATTTTTTTAGGAGCTTTCTAAATTCTGGTTTTTTGTGATTGTTTCAGATTTAGCAAAGAAAAAATTCACAAAATATTTTATTTCTATTTTTTTTAGGAGCTTTCTAAATTCTGGTTTTTTGTGATTGTTTCAGATTTAGCAAGAAAAAAAAAAGCCTCGGATTTGAACACTTAAGGGAATAGTGGTCCGGGTCGTCTGCAAAGGTCATCGCCCGTCTAGAACGGGAGGTAATTTTTCTGATCACCCACGAATCTCCTGTAAGTGGATAATTGTGTGAATTTGTTTGCCTCATTGTTTTGCCGAACTGTTTAGTGTAAGCATTTTAGTAAGGGCACAAAACCCAATTACAAGATAGGAGTTCGGATTTCATCACCGTTCTCTTGCCCATTTAGGAAACAACATTCGCGATCCTAAGCCTTGTTAATAATTAAAATCTGATTTAGACAGTAACCCTAGGGTATCGAGCTCATAGGACCTTCATAAACAACACGGGAACTCGATTTTTATCTGGGCATTCTCAGAAGAAAGTGTGTGAGCAATTCTTGTCAAAAAGGCCGCCTCGAGAAGAGGAAACGTTTGCCAAAGGAAGACGGTTGTTACAACGTTCATCGTTGGCTGTCTTCCTGGAGAATTGTTTACCGTCTACTTTGATCGAGTAATCCTTATAACAGTCATAGTTCAAGTGTTGTGGCGAAGTAGGAGCTGTCTAGATTACTAGACAAATCTGACAAGCCATTCACTAAATCTACGTCTAATAACTTGTTGCTAGATTCTGTTTAGGTTGCTTGGTGGAGTCAGCTTGATTGTGCTTGTTTCCTTAGGATCTTCGTAGTGAATCTTTGGTTTTCGGAAAAAAAATATTGCCTTCTCTGTCCGTGTCAGTTTATGCCACCTAGACCTCGTGATCACTTAGGTCGTTTCATTAAAAGATATCAAGGAAGTGAATTTGTTGAAGTAATGGGTGAGAACATAGATCAACGTAGGATTGAGAATGCTCCACTAACCCTAAGAGAGTACATGTACCACACAAGGACTAGTCGTTCGTCGTGTATTCAGTTGCCTGTCACCACAACTCATTTTGAGCTAAAACCGGGTATGATCCAAATGTTGCCTATTTTCCTTGGTGCGGAAAACGAGAATCCCTATCACCATATTAGGGAATTTGAGGAGATTTGTTCAACCATGAAATATAGAGATATGTCTGAGGATGAGTTAAAACTGAGGTTGTTTCCCTTCTCATTGAAAGAGAAAGCTAAATCTTGGTTGCACGCTTTGCAACCTGAGCCGATCTGTCATTGGGAAGAGTTAACCACAACCTTTCTTCAAAAGTTCTTCCCTAAACACAAAATCGCTACCATTAGGCAAAATCTTGCAGGTTTTGTGCAGCAAGATGGAGAGTCCCTTAGTAGTTATTTAGAGAGGTTTAACGACCTCCTCTTACAATGCCCTCACCATGGTTTCGAGAAAATACGATAAGTCCAGATTCTCTATGATGGACTAGATTATCAAACTAAAACCATGGTTGACTCATTCTGCAATGGTGGATTTGTGAATAAAACAGCGGAAGAGGCAATGGAGTACCTCTATGATGTGGCAGAGAAATCTCACCAATGGGAACCCTTTAAAGAGCCTAGGAGGACTGTAGCTAACAATGGGGGCATATACCATATAGAATCCCATCCAGCTTTTGTCGATTTAGCAAAAATAGAGGCCGTTGAAATGGGTAAACAAAAGTCTTCTGTCGAGTCTAGGGGCACACCAAATCCGGTTATGAGTGTAGGTAATGAACTAGTAAGTTACCCATGTTCGGTTTGTGAAGATCCTACACACACGTGTAACCGATGTACCTTATTCTTTAGTGAACATGAACAAGCCAATGCTCTCTATCAGAATCAAAGGTATGAGAACAAACAAAGGTTTGATCCATTCTCTAACACCTACAACCCAGGGTGGAGAAAGCATCCTAATTTCTCATGGTCCAATGGACAATCTCATATCACTCAATCCGAGAGTATTCCTAATCCTCCAGGCTTCCCTAAAGAACCAATTGTGTCAACTCTTGCCACCCAACAAAAGTTGTTATCTTTAGAAGAATCTCTATCATTACTCGCCTAGAGTAATGCTCAGCTGAATCAGAGTACTGCTCGGTTCCAAGAAACAACAACTCAGATGATGAACTCCCAAGCTCAGTCCATTCTAAAAGTAGAGGCACAAATAGGTCGTTTGGTTAATACACTAAGTGCGAGGGAACCAGGTAATTCCCTAGCCAACCTCAACCAAACCCAAAAGGAGTGTTTGAAAGTAGTTCTTCAAAGACAAAAGAACTAGTACAGGCAGTCACTACACTTAGGAATGGAAAAGTTATAGGTGTTGAACCTGAAAAGTGTAAAACTACCACCTCACCCACCAAGGATCTAATAGATAGTGAGCCACCTTATAAGGGTATAGACGAGAGTTCACCTGAGAGAATCCGTACCGTTCCAGCTCCTTTTCCTGAAAGGTTAGCTGCGGATAGAAAGGCTGCAAATGCTAATGAATTAATGGATATTTTTAAAGAAGTAAAAATTAGCATTCCACTACTCGATGCAATCAAGCAAATTCCTGCTTATGCAAAACTCCTAAAGGAATTGTGTACTCATAAGCGTAAACCACAAGTACACAAGAAGGTTTTTTTAACTGAGATGTCAACTCCATCATTAAAGAGCAGAAACTCCCGCCTAAGTATAAGGACCCTGGTAGCCCGACACTTCCCTGCACTATGGGGGATCATCATATAGAGCGTGCTTTACTTGATTTAGGTGCCAGTGTCAACCTTTTGCCTTACACAGTCTATTTACAGCTAGGATTAGGAGAGATGAAACCCACATCTGTAATGCTTCAATTAGCTGATCGTTCTGTAAGACGTCCCACGTGGTATTGTTGAGGATGTATTAATTAAAGTGGGTGTTCTCATTTTTCCTGTTGACTTCATAGTCTTAGATACTGAGCAAGTCGAAAATGTCAATAGCCAAATCCCAATTATCTTAGGTCGGTCATTCCTTGCTACGTCAGATGCAATCATTTTTTGTATAAGTGGGTTGTTGAAGATGTCATTTGGTAGCATGAAAATCGAATTAAACATTTTCAATGCTGGACTGCGCCCATCTAATCCTGATGAATTTGATGAGGCAGACCTAATTGAGTTGTTAGTTCAAGATTTTCTACCGACCACATTGTCTCAAGATCCACTAGAGCTCCTTTTAGCCTACTTTGAGACAGCCGCTAAGGAAGAAGAGGTCCAGGAAGTAAACGTTGTGTTAGAATCAACTCCAGTTTTAGATCACCTCAAGTGGAAAGCCAAACCTGAACCTCTAGAAGTCAAACCATTGGTACCTGACTCAGCCGTTTTAGAACCACCTAAGTTAGACCTAAAACCACTGCCTGACACACTTAAGTATGCCTATTTAGGTTCCACTGAGTCGTTGCCTGTTATAATTGCTTCAGACTTAGATCAAGAACAGGAAGATAAAGTGTTAGATGTCCTTAAGAAACACAAAGAGGCGATAGGATGGTCAGTAGCTGATATTAAGGGAATAAGTCCTTCTGTGGTACAACATCGGATCTATTTAGAAGATGATGCTAAAACATCTCGTGAACCACAGAGAAGGTTAAATCCTGCCATGAAAGAGGTTGTTAGGACCGAGGTTATGAAACTTTTAGATGCAGGTGTCATTTACCCAATCTCTGATAGCTTATGGGTCAGCCCAGTTCAAGTAGTACCTAAAAAGACAGGTATCACAGTAGTAGAGAATGAGAATCACGAGTTAGTACCCACCCGTGTTCAGACGGGATGGCGTATGTGTATTGACTACAGTAAGCTGAATACCGCAACTAGGAAAGATCATTTTCCTCTTCCTTTTATAGACCAGATGCTAGAGAGGTTAGCCGGACATGAGTATTATTGTTTTCTTGATGGATATTCCGGTTATAACCAAATCGCCATAGCACCTGAGGATCAAGAGAAAACCACTTTCACTTGTCCTTTCGGGACGTTCGCCTATCGTCGTATGCCGTTTGGGTTGTGTAATGCACCAGCTACCTTTCAACGGTGTATGCTTAGTATATTCTTTGACATGGTAGAACGTTTTCTCGAAGTTTTCATGGATGACTTTTCTGTGTTCGGGTCCTCCTTTGATGAGTATCTTCACCATCTTACCCTCGTCCTTCAAAGGTGTAAAGAGAAAAATTTAGTGCTCAATTGAGAGAAGTGTCATTTCATGGTTAAGTCTGGTATAGTGTTGGGACATGTTGTTTCGTCTAGGGGCATAGAAGTTGATAGAGCGAAAGTAGATCTTATTTCCAAACTCTGAATTCCGAAATCTGTTAGAGATATCCGCTCGTTTCTTGGTCACGCCGGTTTTTATCGTCGCTTCATCAAAGATTTTAGTGAAAATGCTAGACCCCTCAGCAACTTACTTGCTAAAGAGAGTACTTTTATCATTAATGAAGCATGCATTGAAGCGTTTGATAAACTTAAGAAATCATTAACTTCTACCCCCATCATCAAGTCTCCTGATTGGAATGCACCTTTTGAAATCATGTGTGATGCTTCAGATTATGCCATTGGTGCTATCTTAGGGCAACGCCATGATAGAGCACCTTCGGTGATCTATTATGCAAGTAAGACTTTAGATGGAGCCCAACTAAACTACTCCACCACTAAAAAGGAGTTGTTGGCAGTTGTATATGCGTTAGATAAGTTTCATTCCTACCTCATCGGATCTAAGGTCATAGTTTACACAGATCATGCCGCTCTGAAGTATCTTCTTTCCAAAAAGGATGCTAAACCGCGTTTGATTAGGTGGATTTTATTGTTAAAAGAGTTTGACCTTGAAATTCGAGACAAAATGGGTACCGAGAATGTTGTAGCCGACCACCTATCACGCATAATAGTTGAGTCTAGAAATGATGAGAGACCTATCCTTGACACTTTTCCGGATGAACAACTCTTTTCCATCAACCAGTTACCATGGTTTGCTGACATTGTGAATTATTTAGCAACTGGTCAGATACCCGAGAAATGGTCTAAACAAGATAGGAATAAATTTTTCTCAGAGGTCAAACATTTCTTTTGGGATGATCCATATCTATTCAAGCATTGTCCCGATCAAATCATTCGTAGGTGTCTCCTTGATAGTGAGATCATGAGTGTGCTCAACTTTTGTCACTCTGGAGCGTGTAGAGGGCATTTTAGTGCGAACAAAAACCGCTGCAAGATATTGCAGTGTGGTTTCTATTGGCCAACCATTTATAAGGACTCTCATGAGTACTGTAAGAGTTGTGATAGATGACAGAAACTAGGAAAAATCACCCGTCGTAACATGATGCCACTAAATCCCATATTAATAGTCGAAATATTTGATGTGTGGGGTATAGATTTTATGGGTCCGTTTCCTAGTTCATATGGAAATCTCTATATTTTAGTAGCAATCAACTACGTGTCTAAGTGGGTGGACGCAATACCAACTAGAACGAATGATCTCCATGTGGTGATTAAGTTTGTCAAAGAATATATCTTTTCTCGGTTTGGTACACCGAAGACCATTATAAAAAGAGGTGGGTGGACGCAATACCAATCTAGGATATTAGAATATATCTTTGGCTATTGAGATATTATAAAAAGAGGTCTAACCCATACAATTAAAAACACACCTCCACCACCAACATTGAAAGCAATCTTAGAGGAGCAATACAAGAGCAATATTAGCTTCTTTTGAGTGTCAATTTTGGGAGATTCAAGAGCTTCATCGAAGACAAGTTTTGGAGAAAGACGAGGGCTTCATCAAATATTAATCCGGTTTTATCTCTTCTCTCTTCTTTTACTTGTTTATCATTAATTGAACCATGTATTTAATATCCATGGGATTCTAACTCTTCCACTAGGATAGAGGATGAAACCCTAACATGAGTATCTGAAATCTAATATCATATTTATTTTATAATCTCTTGTTAATGTGCTTAATGTTTCATAATTAATCGTACTTCGGTTAGTCTATTAATTTAACAACTTGGATTTGAATTGCAATATATTTTAAGTGAAGTGGGTTATGGGTTTTGATCATTGTTAAAGGGTTTAATTGTCTTATTTTCCGAAAATTAGAGATTGATTTCTAACAATTTTTGAGTTATCAAAAGAGGGATAATAATTTGAATTAGATATTAGATTCGAATATGATTGTTAGTGGTGAACTCCAATATCCTAGATTTACCAACTTATAGTTTTTCATCACAACTTTATTTTGTATTCTAAGTTTCAATTTTTAGTTTTCCAAACATCTTCTCAAAATCAACTATTTTCTTTCCTAGTTTATTAGTTAGTTTTAGGTTTAGACTTAATTTCGAACATATCCTCGTGGGATCGACTTCGTAATACATACCATATTCACATACGGTTCGTGCACTTGCGAGTTTTAATTTAGTCTAGTTAGTCTATTATCTAGGTTCACTAGATTTCATATCATTTATCACCTCTTTGAGACGATCAAAAGCTCCATAACATGATAGTCCTGTGAAACATTCGACGCAATAACTATATGCGCCAGCAACTGAAACACAAAAAGTTATATAAGCAAAAGTTTATACCATTATAAATAGGTGATCTATTACGAACATACTATGAAAAGCCATACCTTCAAGAAGTTAAACCGTGAAAGCTTAAGGGCATGAATCAGCAATAATTATAAAGGAGCACAACCTGATTCTTGCTGGCTCTTCTTCCATCGATCGGGCAATCTCCATCAAAAGCTACCAATTCAGCAGTGTGTTTGTCCTTTTACTAAGAACCAACGTATCCTCTTCATTTTTACAAACCTCACCTTCTGCTTTACAATTGAGTTCCTCCTTGAAGTTTTTCCACTACAGTCTAAATAGTTCTAGAGAATTTGCCCAAACCAATCTTCCTACGTGTTTTTAAGGAATTTGCAGACATATTAATTTTCAGTATTATACTAGAATATTTAAAGAAACAAGTGAAAGTTAGGGTCCAACCGAGAAAGGTGGCCACTACATTACTTCTGTATTTATCTCATTGGATTCATATAACAGAAAAAAAAGTGAAGCGACTTAATCCTAATTGCACAACAAGACCCATACAGATAAAATGCCGTTATGGTTAATACGAAAAATGCCAGCATAAAATAAATTATGATATATATTGAAGTTTATAGGTTTATTAATACTTGAGACATCAAAAACTCCATAGACATGATATAACTACGAAATTTTTCCACATCATCGTAGTTGCACCAGCCCAAATGAAGGCCTCTTTCGTTTTTTACTTTTCATGGATTCCTGAATCAACTATGTGCTCGTGCACAATGTCGAGAGGGATTGCAGAGGGATCATTGGTGATTTTCATAGATTCCTGACGCAAAAATTTTAGGGCCACTTAAAATCTTAATTGAGCAACAAGACCCACATACATAAATGGCGTATTATTCTCAAGGTCTTCTCCGAAACAACGCTAAAATTTATATGTTGACGATACAAGTCATACCTATACTCTTACTCCCCATTGTCAAGGATTGTGACCAAAGCACTTAATTTCAAGCGCATCACACTTTTCAACCCTATGAACCTGCTTTATCCTGTCATACACAGAAAAATAGAAGTGTTCTTGATCATGAACAAAATCTTTACTGCTGTTTGAAGATATAAAACACGGTGTATCTAACAATAAATAAATCTCAATTGTACAACTCATTCGATACAAATCCTAAACTTAATTGAACCAAAGTATGAAAGAATTTAGAGCTTCAACTTTGAAATTACATGATAGGGTTACTGACTTTCATGCATTTCTCTTCCAAAATAAATTCTTAGCCAGAGGTAAGTGCGAACTCATCAATATTACTAGTTACATAATTGCCAATTTTTCAAAATCTATGGAAATTAATGTTCATAGAATTGTGAAACTTTCATTTCTGAGATTGCAAAGATATACCAATCATATTAGTTACATTAATGGGCAGATCCATACCAAGATCATTCTGCATCCAGAAACATTCAACCATAATGCATCCAAACCGCAACCAAGGTTTCATTGTTTTCTCCACTTTACCTTCTATAATCTAAACTTATATAAGTTCATGAGATGCAAAAGGTTGATAGAAAGATATGAATAACATGAAAAATACACAAGCTTTGGTTGTTTACTTCTGCGGAGCTATGACGTCATCCTTACGGCAACCACTGCAATATTAAACGAACAATTCAAAGAGGTAATAGCTTATTCAACTTGCAGTCACTTAGGCTATTTGATCTTTGCTTGCAGCATCTCTAGCTCTTCGGTTAACGTCTACCAATACCATCAAGAGGGATGAAATACATGTGAGCACCAAAAAAAGAACCTTATCATATGCCGGTCAGAGTTTCCAATCTACCTATGAAGCAAGAGAAATGTAAAAATTGTAGCTGCTAGTAGCTTCAAATGCATGTACAATCACACCGTGTGCCCTTACTTGGCAAAGCCACACAAGCAAGTCCTTACAACGAACAAACTTCCACCCATGTTATCCTTGGAAACCAAGAGATCGACGTTTTTCATCTACCAGTATCTATTAGTTCAACTGAAGTTCTAAATAAAGATGAGATGAGAAAACAAGAAACAATGTTTCCACCTGTAATAGCGTCAGAAGGATAAAAAAGATGTTCATAAACCACTCTCGGAGCCCTGGTTCAGGAACGCTAGAAGCTTCAAAGGTCATTGGTAGAACATCATGCTTTTGGTTCTAACCTGATATACTGCATAACACAAGGAGCAATAGTTAATATTGGCGTACATGAACAAACAACTTAATCAGCTACTACTTTGCAGTGTGCTTGTCCTACCAGAGAGACCTAATGTTAAAGATTCGACCTATTATCTTATATTCCTTAAATGACCAATCATTGATTTCTGCTTTACAATTCAATCCCCTTTTAATGTTCTTCCACAAAGACAAAATAGGTGTACGTAATTCATGAAGAAAGTGATTCGTTATTTGTTACTATAACATTCCATAGAATTTATAACGAACTGAACTTTCAAGGGTTCACTTGAGCATAAGTGACAAGTTGCCTCCTATGCAACGAATCCTTGTTAGTGTTGCCAAGTTCTCAAATTTCATGGAAGAATAGATTGATTGAACAACCGAAAAAACTTGTTTATTGAATCATACTTTTTCGCTACATACTGAAGATTCTACCATCAACTGAAATGCAAAAAATGGAAGAGAGAAATCAAAAAGGCAGACTCCATCTACCGATTATTATTAACCATCGTGTTAACTGTGATTACTTCAAACCAGTTTCAAGGCAGTGATTGTAATATCCCATGTTTGTAAGGTTAGTTGAGGGACTATTCGACAATTGGGTCAAGTCAAAAGAGGGGCAAATCAGCAAAGAGGACAATTTAGGGGGTATTTTGCGAACAGGCCAAAACCAGGGACTAAACTGTAAATTCGACAGATTTAATTGAAAACAAAAATCTGATTTTCTTTTATCTTGTTCGACCGAGTGAGTTAGGGTTTCAATTTGGGTTCAAAAAAATCGATCAAAAAGGGAAATATCAGGTGAAATTCATTGGGGAAATTCGAATTACTTGTATAGTAAGTATTAGTAATGGTTAATCTCTTGATTTTAGTTCGAATCTTGGAAGAAATTTCGTTTTCTCTCTCTAATATGTTTGAAGTGAGTTTTAATGGAGTTGTTTTCTTTTCACTTGAGGAAACAGGTGAATTAGGGAAGGATTTAGCTAAGATTGATCAAAGAGAGACCATCACAACTCAAATTCATCCCAATCAAGGTAAGAAACCAATGAATTAGATGTTTTGATGTCAAAATTCTTAATTCTAGGGTTTAAGGTTTATGAAATTTGAGGGTTTTGATGATTCATGTTGTTTTAGGGTTTATATGATTGGGAATTGATTAATTTTAGTATATGAACAACTTTAGAGAAATTATTTGATATAATTTGTCGATCGATCGATTGCCAACTCGAGGGACTGAATTTAGTCTACTGTCCGAGCCTTTCTGGGCTTTATATGTTACTTGGACGGACTTTCCCGAAACACAAAAGTCGTAGATTAGGATGTTAGCTTTCCGAAATGGTATGGTACAACTCGATTCGATGTCGGAAGAGAGAGTTACGACTGTTTTACTAAACAACGCGCTATTCAGCAAATCTGAAAACTGCCCACTGTTTTTACTGTATTAGATAGTCATAGAGGTTCCAACAGATGTTTGAGTCTTCATCAATATTGTAGCTCGTCTTGTGAAGATTCCAGAAAGGTACGGTACAAGTCGTTTCGATCTCGGACGAGAGAGTTATGGCTGTTTTAACGAACAATGCGCAGTTAGGAGAATTCTGCTTTGTTGTTGTTCGTATTTTACAAATTTCAAAGGCGGTTCACTTGGATTTTGGGGAATACATTTAATAACTAAATGTTAAGGACATAAGTAAGTTCAAACACTGATTGGTTGACCCTAAGTGCAGATGGTATGAAAGATATAAGATCGATCGAAATTCGGTTAAGTCGAAGTCTTCCAAATTATGGGTTTCTTTTGTGTTCTTGTTTAAGTTTTATTGTTTTCTTTTTTTATAATCTTTAAGTTATACCAAGGTTCTTACCGAAGAACCTAATGTATATTTGTTTCGTTTATGGTTTGGTAGAGGGGGAGCCGGAGCATTTCGTGAACGATTTGGCTACGGTTGCAGCGAAGGAGGACAGAGTCCTGAATCGCTAGGTAGGGGTTCTAAATCCTTTATCCAGCATGGTTTTATAGATAATGAATATGCTAGATTCTATAGTTGTATATGCGCCATTATAACTAGAGTTTAGGTAGCATGAAACTCGATTTTAAGTGATGAACTGAATATGCGTGAATGGTTTTAACTGTGATATGAGAAATGTTTTCGAACTGATTTTACGATGATTGCGAACTACTGGGGATTTTCTTGTATGTAGCATGAAACCCGACTGCGGATTATGTCAACCTACGGGCACGTAGCCATTGAGGGTAGGATGACATGTGGACAGGGTTGTGACCCGTGTGAGACCGGTGAGGTGGGCGACACTAGTCATGAGACCTGTGGGAGTAGAGTGCTTCACTTGCTGGCCATTGGTGCTCGTGCCTCCAGTTCGAGGCTCAGGGACGTACACCTGACCGCTCGCCTAGGAGGTGACATTGATTTGGATCCCTCTGCTTTGTGGCGATATGACTCTTGGTTGTTCCACTTCCGTGTTTGATAAGATAATAAATTGAATATGAATATTGATTTTGATAAATGAATGAAACTGATTTTGAAAGATCGCATTAGATGCATGACAGGGTACCGAAGAGAATGAGGTTCAGGTCCTTCCATGGTAATTGGGGGGCGGCTCTCTTATTCGAACTCGGTGATCAAAAACGTATTTAGATACTTAAGGTATATATGTATCATGAGGTAAACTCTTCAATGATTGCGGAGTCCCTTAGTGGGAGAGGGACTTACCGGGTAGGGGTAAGTCTCTTTCTCGAGGAGACGTAGTGCATTAGTTAGTGCCATAAATGGGCTGGTACTATCTAACGCACTCTAGGTTCTCCTGAGGAACTCTCCTCTTATTGGGAGCGCACCATGGGTGGGCAGCTAATCACTGCTATTGCTTGCTAGATTAAGGAAAAATGGTTTTGTATATAGTATATATGGTAATTGGTTTGATAACTCTATTTGTCATGATGTTTACAACTTATTAAATGAACTTTTGAAAACGTGATGGGTTTTGGATTGGTCTTCTACCAGAATAACTCGTGTCGGTGAGTAGTCTGACCCCCTACCAATTGTTAGTGTGCAGGTGCTTTGTCGTAGTCTCGAGGCGGAGTTGTATTCCAGCCGGTGATCTTGTTTGACGAGGCTAGAGGTGTTGCGTCGTTTTCTTTGGTTTTCGTTTATTGGCTTCTCGTTATTTTAAAGTTATGTATTTATTGCAGAAACCAAACTATAATATGTATATACGTAATACTTAGAGTTGTTTATAGATTGTATCGTTGTTTATGAGGCTTTTATATTTTTGTGGTACGGGTTTCGACCCGAAACTGAGTTGAGTTTGTTTAGCTTCCGCTCGATAGTTTATTTCTTTGTGTATGCGAATGTATGGTTTGCATGACAGGTTTTACATGTGCGACTGGTTCGATTTACAGAGGAGACTCTGTCGGATTTCTGTCCCGTCTGTGAATTGCCGGGGCGTGGTCGTGTCTATTTTGGGACACGGGGCGTCACAGTGATACCTTCCTGGAGATATTGAAAAGTGGAGTGGTACTTCTAACAACAAACTTACAAAACACAGGAATAAAACATTTACAGGTTTCACTTTAACACAAATGAAAGTCTTATATGCAAAGAATCGTTGTTAGTGTCGCCAAGTTCTCCAATTTAATGGAAAAATAATTTGATTCAACAACCAAAAAAACTTTATTGAATCATATTTTTTCTCTGATACTGAAGCATCAACTTAAATGCAAAAAAAAGGTGAAAAGCAAAAGGCAGACTCCATCAGCTGATTCTCATTAACCATCGTGTCAAGTGTGATTACTTTTCTAAGTTGTTCCAGCTGTTCCACAACAGTGATACCTTCTAGAAGATGCTAAAAAGCGGAATGATAGTTGTAACAACAAACTTATAAAACCTTTTCTTAGTTTTCCCAAAGACGAAGACACTCAGAAAAGTTTAATCAACCACAACATTTTAAAATAGCACTATCAGCTTCAAAAAATCAGGTAACAGTCCTCGATACGAAATTGCGCTGCCATATTCAGTGCTATAGAGATCTGAAAGACAGATAAATTATCAAGATTCTATAAGCACATTAGAAGAAATGAAAAGAAAAGCAAAGAATCAAACCTTGCTAGCAAGTAAGAAAGGCGGCCAGTGTATTAACTTCAGTCTGTTATAAGATGTATGCCGAATTAGTAACAACTCCATTGCCCTGGATTTATAAAATAAAAGCAAGAAAAGCGAAGGCAATTTAACCTACTTGCACAATAAGACCCACCAAATTTCCTCAAAATGACAACATACCTACCTTCTCAGGAAGAGATACGAGGAGTCAAGTCTGTTAACATGCTTAAATAAAACCAATAGCAGTAAATTGGATGCCAAATCAATGCAGCCAATCAACATAAAAGGATTTTAAAGCAACACAGTATGATCTGAATTTGCAACTTCAAGAAATTCAGTCGCATGAGTGGTTGATTAATTAGATCTTGCTTGTAACGCCTGGAATTTCTAGAAGAAATGTGACTAAATCAATCATCATGTTTAAGTGAACTGACACATGCTAAATTAAATCTATAATGATAATGAAGATAGAAAAAAAGTAATGATTTCGCATGTGTCAGAGAACACTGAAAAGGTAGAGAGAGAAAGAGAATAAAATCGACTCCAAGAAGGCCGATGTGAAAGCACTGCTGGCAGAAAAATACGGTCTTCACCCCACTTGCTTCTAATATCCCTACTCAAAATATTGTCTTACGTGGTGAGTAACAAACTCCACTCCAACTCATAGAAGTTTTTTGTTAAAAGCGTAGCAGTAGATACAAAACTAATTTCAATCTCAAATATTTAAACATTTTCAAAATATGCCAAGGAAAATTATAAAAGGGCTGAAAATCTCGGATGAAAATGGATCAAAATTGGTAATGGATGCCCACGACAAGTCGTCCATTTCTCTTTACAAAAATGAACTGCTCTACCTTAGCCGTCCATCAACCATTTTGTCCCATTGTCGGTTGAGCTCCAATACTCTTCCATCAACTTTGATATCCGAATCACTTATCTCAGTTTCACCCATTACAAAACAAGAGTGCTGCTTAGCTAACCTGTGCTTCTCAAAAAATTCCAAATACCTCAGATATTTGAGGACTCTTCGAAGTAGGCAAAGTTCTAGTTTACAAATAACTGTTTATACTAATCCAGAGGTGAAGCAAATTATATTTCAACTTTAATAATGTCTATCATTATACGTCGATAAATTTTACAAATAACCTCTTAAAATAATTCAGATGCAAACCAATTTCAGTAGTTGTTCTCAAAATAAAAGACATGATTAGCACATTATCATTTTCTCTCGAAATCGTCATTTTACAAATTAATCTATGAGAAAGTCTACATATTGTAAGATCAACTAATTGATAATGACATCAAAGACAAAAAAGAATATACAACATTTTCATAACTACGATTTGGTTCACCTCATTTACCAGATTCCTTATCAACTGTACTAGCTATACTTATTCCTTGATATGCAAGATAAGAGTCTGTTTTAGTAGATTTGCGTATTGACCAATTATATAGCTACTGTCAGATCAAGTTATCAAACTAACATACTCAGAAACCGTATCTCTAATTTCTTTTTTTCTATGTTGATAGCTTACAGGTGTGGGCATGTGACAGGATACATTTATAAGGAAGTGTGCATGGGTAAAGTTGATTGCACTAATAGTGTATACATACAAACAAGTACTAATGCAACAAAAGATGAAAAAAGTGGTTCGTTCAAATACCACTTTCAATACAAAAGCCACTTTGAGAAACACTTCAAGTTTCAAAGCCAATCGGGCAATGGGGATAAAGGAAAAATGAACTGTAAACCTGGTATACTATAAGGCAGCAACAGTTAGTATGAGCCGAAAGGAAAAGGCCGCGGCTTTGGGGAATAAAGAAAATTCTCCGGGGAATAAATTCTCGAGGGAATTCAGATTTTTCTGAAAATTCTCCGGGGAATAAATTTTTATGGGGAATACAGAATATATTTTTTTGAAAGTTCTACTCCATCTCATCTGTTCTCTCTGCCACTTCATCTTCTCGACACCTCATCATCTTCTCAGGCGAAAGTCGCCGGCCGGCCACCTTCACACATAAAAAAAAAGAAAAATTAATTTTCTCTCTCCTCTCTCTCTGAGAACAGATCTAGAGAGAGAGAACAGACCTTCAATGGTCTTTATTACAGAGCATTTGCTAATTCATTGAGAAGCTTTTCAGAATCTTCAAAGAAGAGGGAAACAACTTCGAAAACAAAATCTGGGTTACTCTCATCTTGTAGTTGTTGAAGCTGAGTGAACTGGTCATCAAGAAATCCCTTCTCACAGTCATGGCAGCACAACCAAATAAACCCAAAATCAGAAACGCCCAAACAATAAAAATGAGCAAGATAGAGAAACCCATTTGAAAACTAACCTCACGAAATAGGATAGCTGTGTATCAAGCAACTGTGTCTGCAATTGAACCACTTCCATGACTTCTTAAGCTTATTTTCTTCTTTCTCTCTCTAGAAAACCCCACCAACAGTTTGGTTCTTTATGAGTCTGGTGATGAAAGTGAAGAAGTATAACTTCTGCTTTTGTGTATTATCTTCTTTCTATTTCTCTCTCTATATAGAATCAGTCCTTTTATTTCTCTCTCTCTATCATCTGTATCTGTTCTCACGAACAGACCATTGAGGAGAGAGAAAATTAATTGAAGAGAGAGAAAAAAAATTTAGAGAGAGAGAGGAGAGAGAAAATTAATAATTTTTTTTTTTTTATGTTTGAAGGTCGCGGGCCGGAAAATTGGACGGCCGACGACTTTCGCCGGAGAAGATGATGAGGTGTCGAGAAGATGAAGTGGTAGAGAGAGGTGATGAGATGGAGGAGCCTTTTTTATAGCATCTTCTAAAATTGGAAGCCCCTTAGCAATAAAAAGAAACATAAAAAGTCAATCTTATTTGATTAGTTTTAAGAAAAGTCTTTATTCCTCGGAGAATTTTCTTTATTCCCCAAAGCCGCGACCAAGCAAAAACTAGTTTATAAGCTACCAGTTCAGCAGTGCGACTTACTCTTAGAGAGACCCAATGTTGAAGAATCAATGTATCCTCTTCATTCCCACAAACCTTACCTTTTGCTTTACAATTCACTATCTCCTTGCAGTTTTCCCATCACAGTTAAAATGGGTCTAGGTGATTTGCAGACGGATTGATCTTCTTGCATGTTTTAAAAGGATTTGTGAAATAAGTGGTCCACTTAGGATAGAAAGAGACGCTTCGATATCAGAAGAATAACAGATACGTTTACATTAAAAAAGAATAGAGACGCTTTCTCTGACATAAAATTCTTACTCGAGCAACAAGACCCACATATATCAAAGGCCTATTAATGTTAACAAAGGTCTTTTTCTCTAAAACTATGCTAACTTTTATATGCCGATGGTATAAGTCATACCTATCCTCTTGCTACCTATTGTACAAAATTGTGACAAAAGTACTTAATTTCAAGCATAACTCTTTTTAACCCTATAAACCTGCATTATTTTGTTATATACAAAAATATGGGAAGTTTTCTTGATAATGAGCACAACATATTTAGAACTTAAAAGTTACAATATAAAGAATAAAACAAGGTGTATCTAACAATAAATAAATCTGAACGGTACAATCTCACCTCAAAATCACTTGACAAGGGCAACTGGCTTCAATGTATTTCTCTTCCAAAATAAAATCCTTGGTCAGGGTTAAGTGGATGAAGTTATTAATATTACTAAAACATATTAATTGATAAATAAAAACAAAAGCCGAAATCGGTTAACAATATTGATCAAGATGCATATATTATAGCGTATGAACTGAAATCGGACATAAACCCAAATCAACGAAGCCTAATAATCTTAATGCGAGGAGTTCAAAAATTGTTTGGGATAAAATAGGTGGAAAAGGGTATACTGAGAGTACCAGACTAGTAAGGGGAAATGAAGTTTGGCCATCATTAGCTAGTCCGATCAGAAACCCTTGGATTGGTTATACATGCCATGCAAAACCTAGTTTGTCTGGCATCTTGTGAACAAATTCTGGAAAGCATTTCTTGTTGGTCTGTAGTTTCTTCTTTCATTAATTGATTGAGGATCACAGATTCACTGAGTTTATTTTGTTAACAACCAAGTTACGTATTAAACTATGCAACTTCAAGAAGTCCAATCGTATGAGTTCTTCGTATATTGGATATTAATCGTAAAGCGTAAGAAATGTGACCAAATCGATCAAGAGATGTAAAGAGAACGATGATGATAATGGAGAAAGTAGAGAGAGAATGTGAGACAAAGAGAATCGACTCCATGAAAGCAAATGTTTGAAAAATTGGGAAGTGCGGACAGATAGAAGAACATTCCTTCTAACATTCCCTTCACAACGGCATTCTAACTAGGGTTTAAATGACACCGGTATTCTAACTAGGGTTTAAATCAGATATTGTAATTACGGTTTAAATTATATTGGTATAAAAGGCCGTAACTTTATGCCAAAAATGGAATATATAACCTAAGATGAGCAGTGGAACACCCAATTAAGAGCCCAAGACCCTTCCAAAAACCGCATCTTCTCTCCCCTCCCTTTCTCTGATAATAACCGTTTCCTCTAGAGAGAGAAATCGTATAGTTCTTCCTTTCCTTCTTTGAATGTGTTGTTTCGTTTCTTGCCCTAATCTTAACCCCTCCGTCCCAAATTAAGAGTCATGTATTCCTTTTTGGTCCGTCCCAAATTAAGAGTCCTATTTTTTTTATATCATATTAAATCCCTACCTTTTCCAAGTATACCCTTGTATTGGATTTTAGAGTTATTATTAGCTAATTAAAATATTTCTTAGTAGAATAACACCAAAATATAGCTCATTTCCTTAATAAAGTATCTCACTTTCCATATGGCTTAAAATCCACATTATTTAGGTATAAAATTTATTAAGAAATAAAACACCAAAACATAAAATACTTCCAACATCTGCTACCGTAAAACTCAAAGAGAAATGATTAATTTGAATAAAGCACAATTTTTATTTTTAAATTGAAATGTTATGGATTACATTTGCATAGTCTTTAATTCTCCGATTCTTGCAATACTCGTAAGGCATTGTCCATTAAATTACGTTCACATTCTAGACGAATAGGAAGATTTCCATCCTTCTCCAATTGATTTTTATTCATGTGTGGAATTCTATAATTATTAGAGCCACTCACTTTCATTATCTAAATCATACATTGCTACATTGTTAAAAAATTACGATTGAGAAATTTCACGGGTAATTCATAAAAGGCATTTTGTACTGTTTGAAGTAGATCATCAATTGTGTTTGGTGCTTCTTGATGTTGCAATGACTGAATTGCTCTTAAAAATCCAAGATCCAAAACGTTTAAATCTGGACTATTTGGCGGTTGGCAACGCAATCGGATATCAAGTCCAGTGTTTGAGACTGCTTAAAGAAACTCAACATCATTCGAGTTGATGTGGGGTTTAGCATTGTCTTGTTGGATAAAAATTGTATCCGTCACAGCATCAAGTGGCCACTTTTCTTTGATTGCTGACAGAACTTTTTCGATCAAGTAAGATCTTGTGTCTTTATTTACGAACACCATTGCTTTTGTTTCTAAAGTACCCGCAATTCGATTCTTACTGTTTTTCTTAGCTGCCACTTTACTTGTGAAAGGAAAAATTCCAATTTTTCCAGAAATCTCTTCATTACTTGCATAATCAAATCTTGTTCTAGTAACAACTGCAAGGAACATAACTTTTGAGATGAATCTTTTGCTTTTACAAGTACGATATGGGTCTTCTTCTTCTGGGAGAAGATAATACTTCTGCGATTCTTTGGTCATATAAAACAATTTTTCATCAATATGTACATAGCTGTACATGTTCTGAAAAATAAGATTGCCAATGGGACTATTTTGATCAAGCATTGATAAACAAAATCGAAGTCTTGCTTTTCTATTTTCGTTGTTCAAAGATGGCTTCAAAGCATTTGAATGTGGTTTAAGCATACCTTCTTTAATTGTTCTATGAAGTGTGCTTTTTAAAACGTTTAAAGCGTAGGCCATGGATCGAATATTTGTTCGACGACGAAGAGGAATTTCCAAAACTTCGCTAAGATCAATTTGAATTCTTTTACGACCAACGTTACCGACAAATTTGTTGGATACATTAACAATTTCTCCATTAGCAAGACATTCTTGAGAACGTTTCCAAACTCGATGCACTGTTTTTCTACTCACAAAAAATAATTCGGCTATACGGCCAATTGTACCTCTTACTAATTTTCCATTATCACTGGCTTTCAAGAGCTGATTAAGAATTCTTGGCGTTCCCGGTTAGACAACTTTTTTTTAGAACCAAAATTTGATTGTTGTGAGCTCATATTTGATGTTGGAAGAAATGGAGTCAGATTTTGGTTATCTATTAAATAAAGGTAAGAATAAGTTTGTGCTTATGGAAATTAGTCTTATATAGTGCTACTAATCTATTTTGGAAGTCAAGAATTAAAATTTGTCAAAACAACATTTTCGGTAAATTTAATTTTTTTTTACAATTGAATTCGAATTTGAAAACTCAAATTTAGTTCAAATGAAAAATAAAAAGCGCCAAATTTCAGAATACTGAAAATTAATCAATATTAAATTTTAAGATTACCACATTTTGTTGTGTTTCTAATTTAGTGCTTCATTTTATTTTCAACTAGGCATAGCCCGTGCCTTCGGCACGGTGGAACTTATTACGTAGTTAGCATATACGAATGTCTAGTGCATTCGCTTGTATTCGTATATTGCATTTGTTATAGGGTTGCCTATAGGTGGCTCTGCTCTTGCTCTTGGGTGTTGGATTTTTTCTTTTGGAATAAAAAAGTTATTTTCTACTACACAATGTTGGACGTTTCTTATTTTATTTCGCTTTTTTAAAACCTTTAAATGTAGCAATTAAAACTGTTACTCCCATTTACCTTCATTTTAATGGCATGTTTACTTATATCCAAACCTATGAGGAATGCGATGAACTATTTAAGGCAGTTTCAAAATTTAAGAGGAATAAGTCGTAATAGATTCAAAGTCTATGCATCTCGGATCAATGTGAAGAGCGTCCTAATTTGAGAAGAGATTTTCATCCCAGGGATGTTAAAGTGGCTACTTTGGATTGTCATCGTATTTTAGGATTTGAATCATTTCATTATTTGATTAGAGTTTTGTAGGACTTCTTCGCGGGATCCTTAAATATTTGATGATATTTTTATAATAGCCAAGACGGGAGGTAATCTTGAGAAGATGATTCAATTTCAGTAGAGACTATGTCGTATGAAAAACTATATATGATTTTCTAGAAAAGAATGACCAAAGGTGTCTCAAACTCTCAACCAACATTGGACACCATATTTACAAACTCATGTAGACATCAGTTTCCATGTATATATATAAAAAATATATCGAAAAGTAACTAAATTTATAATTTATAATTCTTAAAATACGGCTGTCCCAAGATTATTTGTTTCATGAGCTGGTATTCGAAATAGTTATGTGAAATCTGGATGACGATAGGATAAGTTACCCTCTACGTGCGAAAATTGCATGTTTGACCCTATGTCAAATTCCTTTGGTGGTGTTTCAAGAAATAAAAGCAAAAAGAAGATAAGATCCATGAAAAAACAACCCAGTTTATGTCATGTAAAAAGAGCATATTAATAATCATAACCCGGTAGTAAACCATGTCAAAGAAGGTCGAAAGATAAAGCCGGTAATGTACTTTGTAGAACTATATGAGGCATTACTGAATTTGCTTCTTTCAGTATCTCCAAAATACCATCAAACTCATTTTCTTACACCTCTTAAAAAACACAAACAATGTAGGAAGAGAGAAAGATTACAATTTTTAACCAAAATCTATTAATTTTGATAAGTGAAAACATATTGATCAAGCAATTGATCTCTATAATCACATAAATCTTAAATTTGAAACTATGAGTACCTCATTAGAAGTGGAAGCACTAACAGAGGTCCGCTCAGGCCGAACAGGCTTTGAACTCTTGTCCAGTAAACATTTTCTAACAACTGATGAAAGGGGATCTTATACACCTTCGAGAACCACGAGAGTATTCTAAGAGAAGTGATAAGTTAGAAGAGCATATCATTCTTCCTACGTCACATGATTAAACAAATCAATCGATTAAAATCAAACTTACTAAATCAAGACATATTCAGGACTGAAACTTATTAATGAAAAAATCATAGAAAACACCAAAGAGATCATTACCGAGTTTAAAATATCTCCATCGAAAGGTCATTTTCTTTGATTCGAAGGATAAGAAGATTTTTATTCGTTTCTTTTATCGAATGGTGACCCCTTCCATAAAGAAGAAGAAGCTTAACCAACATAATAACATGGACACATATTTAGAGCATATCAATCTTTTTGTATCAGACGATTGACTAACAAAAAACCAATGAAAATCAAACTTACTAAAATCATGAACTAAATTTCAAATAATCACATGAATTCAACCCTAACGAAAAAGTAAAACAAAATCAAGTAAAAAAAATTTTCACTCAGAGACAAACCTATAAAATCAAAATCCCAGACTTAATCTTACACAAAAACAAAGACCCGTCATTTATTATTGATCAAACCGAAAAAAAAATACCAGAAAAGGGATCATTACCGAGTTCTAAATTTCTCCATAGAAAGGTGAGTCTTCGTATTCTTCTGAACTGATAAGAAATTGAATCAAACAACAACCTATAGAGAAACCTATTATAAACCCTAATTTGAAATGAAAAACCAAAGTAGATACTTGAATATAAATGAGAATGACAGCAAATGCTTGAAGTTTATGGTAATCGAAAAACAACGAATCTATGATCGAATCCTTGGCGAGGAAATCTTTGTGCCCTATAAATGTAAGAGAACCCAAACACATACCGTTGGGATCAACTTAGAGAAAGGGAGAGAGAGTGAAATTTTTGGGTATTTCTTCTCCTTAACGTTTATGGATTTAGGAAGCCCAGTTGTTGATTTCCAGCTTTAATTTCTTAGGGTGATCTGTTGTTAATGGAGCGGTAACTGATGTAGCCAATTTTCAGATAAATAAAAAGTACTAATCCTTGGCCATCGAATATTGGCAGAGATTATGAAAAGGATTTGATTTAAGAAAATTGGTAACGGGAACCTTAAAACCAAAAGAACTCATTCTAGGGTCCAAGATTAATTCTAGAGTGGTTTAGAGCCTCATTTATTTTGTCCCAGTCAACGTCATTCATTTTGTCCTAGTGAGCTATAGACTATTCTGTTTTGTTATATAGACAAGATTTTCCATTAACGATTGAAATTTTAATTTCAACAACGCGTAACGCAATTAATATGACTATATATATGTCTACTTCGTGTATCGTGCTCGTAAAGCCATCAAAACCCTATGCGCACATTGGGAAAATATTTTTCTTTCTCTCTATTTTTCTCCCACAAATATAAAACCCTATGCGCGCATTGGGAAAATGTTTTTCTTTCTCTCTATTTTTCTCCCACAAATATATTTTCGATTTATGAATTAATATTTTGAATTCAGTTCCAATTATTTATAACATAATAATTTATTTTTTTGAACAAATAAACCACATTTTTTTTAATAACGAAAGATTTTTAGTTAGTATCGTTACTCTTGCCACTCTCATTTTAAGTCGTTCAATTACATTTTAAATCGAGTGAACCTAAATGTTTCATTCCTGAATTCAATTGCAATTGTTTAGTAAATAATAATTTGTCTGGACAAATAAACTATTAATTTTTTTGAATAACGAAAGATTTTTTTGATTTGTCTCATTACTCTTGTTGCTTTCATTCTAAGTTGTTGGATTACATTAAAATTATTTTAAATCGAGTGATCCTAAGTGTGTAATGTTAGGGTCATTTGTTTTATAATTTTTGAGCGTAAAGACCAAAAAACGGGCCTTAACTGTGATGACCCGTGTCCCAAAATAGACACGACCACGCTATGGCAACTCACAGATGAGACAAAAATCCGATTTGTCTCATTACTCTTGTTGCTTTCATTTCAAGTTGTTGGATTACATTAGAATTATTTTAAATCGAGTGAGCCTAAGTGTGTAATGTTAGGGTCATTTGTTTTATAATTTTTGAGCGCATAGACCAAAAAATGGGCCTTAACTGTGACAACCCGTGTCCCAAAATAGACACGACCACGCCATGACAACTCACGGATGAGACAAAAATCCGACAGTCTCCTCCGTAAATCGAACCAGTCGCACCTGTAAACCTGTCATGCAAACCATACATTCGCATCCAATAATAAACTATGAAGCGGAAGCTAAACAAACTCAACTCAATTTCGGGTCGAAACTCGAACCACAAAAAGAAATATAAAAGCCTCTTACACATCGATACAACCTATAAACAACTCTAAGTGTTACATATATACACATATTAGAGTTTGGTTTCTACAATAAATACATAACTTGGAAATAACGAAAAACCATATAAAATGACATAACTCCACTAGCCTCGTCAGACAAGATCAACGACCGGAATACACGCTCCGCCTCAAGGCTACGACAAAGCACCTGCACACTGACAATTGGTAGGGGGTCAGAATACTCACCGACACGAGTTATTCTGGTGGAAGACCAATCCAAAACCCATACGTTTTCAAAAGTTCATTTAATAAGTTGTAAACATCATGACAAAACGAGTTATCAAACCAGTTACCATATGTACTATATACAAAACCATTTTCCTTAATTTAGCAAGCAATAACAGTGATTAGCGGCCCACCCATGGTGCGCTCCCAATAAGAGGAGAGTTCCTCGGGAGAGCCTAGACCAGCCCATTTAGGCACCAGCTAATGCACTACGTCTCCTAAAAAAAGAGACTTACCCCTAGCCGGTAAGCCCCTCTCCCATTAAGGGACTCCGCAATCATTGAAGAATTTACCTCATGATACATATATACCTTAAGTATCTAAATACATTTTTGATCACCGAGTTCGAATAATAGGGCAGTCCCCCAATTATCATGGAAGGACCTGAACCTCATTCTCTTCGGTACACTGTCATGCATCTAATGCGATCTTTCAAACTCAGTTTCATTCGTATATCAAAACCACAATCTCATATTCGATTCAAATCCGTTTCATTCGTATATCAAAACCAATATTCTCATTCGATTCATTATCTTATCAAACACGGAAGTGGAACAACCAAGAGTCATATCGCCACAAAGCAGAGGGATCCCAATCATTGTCACCTCCCAGGCGAGCGGTCAGGGTGTACGGCCCTTAGCCTCGAGCTGGAGGCACGAGCACCAATGGCCATCAAGTGAAACACTCTACTCCCACATGTCTCATGACTAGTGTCGCCCACCTAATACTTTGCTCACAAAGTATACAGGGTGCATGACTCCTTCTATTGTTTTGATTACCGCTGCTGAGACGGCTTCTCCGCAAGTCGCAAGATAAACGATGAGCTCGTCGCCGGGGCTTGGGCTGACCAGCAGTGGCAGTTGTATGAGATGTGCTTTCAACTCCAGAAACGCCTTCTCCGCTTCGTCGGTCCAGTTAAAGTCAGGTACTTTTCGGAGAGTTTTGAAGAAAGGTAAGGCCTTATCCCCCATCTTGCTGAAGAATCTGAAGAGTGATGCTAACCTCCCAGTTAGTCGCTGAACGTCTTTCCGACTCTGCGGGCTGAGCATATCTTGTAGGGTTGTGATCTTGGCAGGGTTGGATTCTATCCCTCTGTGGCTCACCATGAATCCTAGGAACTTTCCCGAAGTTACGCCAAATGCGCACTTTTCAGGGTTCAGCTTCATATTGTAGGCTTGGAGTTTGTCGAATGCGATCTTAAGATTGGTTATCAGGTCTCGGCGAGCTTTGCTTTTCACGATCATGTCATCCATGTAACATTCGACTGTTTTCCCGAGCTGATCCCCGAATATCCCGTCAACCAGACGTTGATATATTGCTTTGATTCTTGAGACCGAAAGGCATTTGTTGGTAACGGTATAGCCCTCGATCTGTTAGGAATGCGGTATTCTCTTGGTCAGCCCAGTGCATGGCGATCTGGTGGTATCCCGCGAAGGCATCCATGAAGCTTAGTAGTTCTTGGCCAGCTGTGGAGTCTACTAGTTGATTTATGGACGGCAGAGGGAAACTGTCCTTCGGGCAAGCCTTGTTTAGGTCGGTGAAATCTATGCACATTCTCCACATTCCGTTCTTCTTCTTGACCAAGACCACGTTGGCCAGCCATTCCGGGTATCGGGCTTCCCTTATTACTCCCGACGCTAGGAGTTTCTCGACTTGCTCGGCTATTTCAGCCTGCTTGTCTGCTGAAAAATTCCTTTTCTTTTGCTTCACCGGCTTGCTTCCCTCTCTAATGTTTAGTTTATGAGTGATGATCCCTGGATCTATCCCGGGTACCTCGTCTGTCCCGAACGCAAAGACATGGCGGTGAGCTCTCAAGAAATTGGCCAGTTCCGCCTTCTCGTCTTCATCTAAAGTACTCCTGACGTAAGTCACTTCGGTGGCCTTTTCCCCAATTTGTATAGGTACGGTTAGGTCTGCTGTCCTTTCTTCTTCCTCTTGGACTTTTTCATCTGCCGGCACCTCGGTTCCGAGTGTTTGTCTTTCTGGAAGAGGTGGCTCCGCCGCTGGATTGGTGACCTCCTCCAGTCCTGACATTATGTTTTCCTGGTAGATCTTTTATAGAGTTTGGTTAGTTCTGAAAAAAGTATTGAGTCGGATTCGGGTTACCGGATGTAATGATTTGCTGGAGAGATCCCCTCCTTTTAGCGCCAAATGCTGATGTCGAAAATTGGCTCCCGGTTAAATCAGCATGGAAAAGGGAGTTGATGCATGACAGCCTCCGTTATGATGGTATATTCTGATAGGGGAGGAGAGATTCCTCTGTTCAGCTCCGCTTCTCTGTTCTAGCTCCGCTTCTCTGTTCTAGCTCCGCTTCTCTGTTCTAGCTCCTCGCTCCTGGATCCTTGCTCCTCCTGATCGTCTGTTCCTAAGGGGGGAAAACCTGCAAAGGAATCGGAAACCCCTCCGACGCTCAAGACAGTCAAGGTGTTCTTTGTAGTAAAAGAATGAATGTTGATTGATCCTTTTGGAGGGCGAGTTGTAAGAACTCTGTTTTTTGGGGGTGATCCTTCTGGTATGAAGAGATCTTATTTTTGGGAGAGAGAGTGTGTTTGTTCTCCAGAGACCGTCCTCTGTAAAGGACGATGTGGGGGGCCTTTTATAGGCGAAGTTAGGCCGACTCTGATTAGTGGCGGTGGTGAGGCGGATCTTGATTTTGGCCGGATTTTCACCATCTTTGGCCGGATTTTTCTAGGGTTTCCGGCCATTATTTTGGCCGGAAAACTTAGGGCTTTTACTCCTCATCCTCTTGGCTAGCTACCCATGTTGTTTGATTTGTTTTTGATTAAAAGTGATTAGAGAGAGAAAGCTTGGTGAAGCTTTAATGGTGGTGGATTTTAAATGAAGAAGATGAGTCTGGTTGCTAAGGGGAGATCCGATTTTTGCTCGGGGAGACCCATTATGCAGTGTTTAGGGGAAATCCATAAATTTGTTAAAGGGAGATCGGCTGAACATTAACTACTCAAACTTTCCGACGAACCTAACCTCGAACCACATCGAAAAAGGGGTATTTCTCATCACCTTCTTTTCATTTATTACTTATTCACCATGTTAGCTAAATCAAGTGTGTCGTTAATGAGATGAAATGTGATGAATTTGTGATTATCTATGTGATGATTTAATGTTTTGACAATAAATTGATGTTTTCTTATTTTGATTAGTTGTTTCAATCGTTTTTCATGTGTCTTATCAAGTACTTCGCATAGTTAATTGATTAGGCAAAGTGATTGATATCGATCGTAGCCTAGATCCAAGTTTCATGTGTCTTGTCATGCACTTCACATAGTTAGGCGACTAGACGACATTTTCGATGATTCGATTTTAATCGTTGAGGAAGTTTGTTTGACTAAGTATTATCTCCGGACATACGTAGTGCTTATGAACGTCCACCTTAGGAATCGAGACTAGATTTACATCAATTCATTCGATTGTACCGTACATAGTTGTAAGTCCACCACATCGGATTCTCGGACTTCGACACCTCTCTTACGTGTTGTTTCCCGACTCTCGTTCCTTCGAACTCTTCTCTCAAACCTCTCTCGCCCTCTTACATTGATATTTTAGTTTGTTTTACTTACTTTATTTTCTTATTGCTTATTCGATTATAAACCTCACATTACCTTCGTATATTTCCGTTTTTGTCTAAGTAAGCCTTTAATATCTAGACCGAGGGATAAGACCCTTCGATATCCAAACTACCTTTCTATCCTTGGATCGATCCAAGCTTTGCCGGATAACTACTTGATACCTCCTCTTGGGTGTGCAACCTTTTCGGGTGCATCAAGTTTTTGGCACCGCTGCCGGGGATAGGTTTAGTAGTTTAGATATCGTTTACGTGTTTTGTTCATTAGTTTAGTGTTATTTGCTTACTTGGACGTTTATTTTCTTTGTTTTTTTTAAGCTACTTTTTAATTTTTTTTTCCTTTGAGGTACTCATCCAAGGAGCTTTAAAGGACGAAAGCAAACAAGTTTGGGGATTAAAAGATAGAGACAAAAAAAAAGGGAAGAGGATCAAATTGTGGTAACGAACACCACCTTTAGTATCGTTCCCTAACCTTTACCTATTTGAGCGGCTTAAGTGCATTTGCATCTTGTCTATTATTGATAGTTGTAGTCGAATTGAACACTTGTGATTGCTTGCATTTTGCTTTGATTGTGCTTCAATGGATGTGTATGGGAATGATAGTTGGAATGATGGGTATGAGGTTCATTGACAACTTAGAAGTCTTAGAGACTACCTTGAACCTAATATGACTAGCATACCTTCATGCATCATATTTCCGAGTAATGAGTGTAATTTAGACATAGACCCTGAGATTATTCCATTACTTCCTATATTTCGAGGCCTAGAGAATGAAGATCCATATTTTCATTTGAGCGAGTTCGATGAGATTTGCTCGATACTCCCAATCAATGGAGAACTTGAGGGAATCGCTAAGCTCAAATTATTTCCGTTTTCATTAAAAGAAAGGTCGAAAATATGGTTTCATTCTCTAAGGCCTAGGACTATAAGAAGTTGGGATGAGATGACTAGGGCGTTTTTGAAAAAGTTCTTCCCCACTCATCGAACCAACACCTTAAGAAGAGAAGTGATGAACTTTGAGCAAAACAAAGAGGATACCTTCTTCGGGTGTTGGGAGAAATTTAAAGACCTCCTTATCTCATGTCCACATCATAACTACGAAACATGGAGGGTCATCGGGTTCTTTTACGATGACTTGACCTCCAAAATGAAAAAATTCGTGGAAGTGATGTGCAACGGAGAGTTTATAAGGAAAAGTCCTAATGAGGCTTGGGAGTACCTCGACCTTTTAGCGGAGAAGACCCAAGATTGGGACACACCCGTTAATAGTGACCGAGATATAGCCGAAGGAAACCATTACTCAAAAAGAGGCATATTCTTTTTAAAGGAAAATGGGGAAGTACATGATAAAGTTTTCAACGTGGCTCGGAAAGAATGTATAGATATGCATGATGGTGATTTAGTGATTGATAGTGTCTGTAGCATTTGCGCAAGTCGAGAACACCTAGCGAGTGAATGCTCTACTATTTCTCTTCGCCGAAATGTCTCACTAGGATGCACAAATGTCATAGACACGTATATGAAGCCCGTAGGTTCATGGAGTGATGCCTTTACAATTGATTATGAGAATCTTCAAGAACCCTTAGTCGGTTTCACTTATGCGTCTCATCATGAGAGGACTCTTGAAGATGTTTCGAAATCATTTTATGAGACGGAAACCCAGATTAGCCAAAACACTTTGCACACCCATAAAGAGTTGGAGGAAAAATTGAAAGACATCGAGACAGGGGTTTCACAACCCCAAACTCCAACAAATCCCAAGGGTATAGGTGAGGCTAATACACCTAGTGCTAGTGTTAAATGTGTTACGTTTAGTTCCACTCTCGAAATAGATGAAGTATCTAACTTGAAGACCCCTATGAAGGTAGATATACCCGAGGATCTTACAACTTCCGAGAGAGGATATGAACATAATGAGGCTTTTAAGTCGAAATCTAAGCCAAAACCAGTTGATAGACCTAAACCCTCATTTTCTCAACAATTATTCCCTACCTGTGATATATATATATGCTTGCACCGGTAGTTCAAAGGGACAATACTATTAATGCTCAGGACCATAACAACATGACTAGTTTGATTCCTGAGACCTTTGTAGATCATTTTGGTGAAATGCATTCCCCCTCTATTAGTATGCCAAACTTTGTTGCCTTTTCGTCATTCAAGTTTAGGGATTACCTCTTCCTTGTGTCCGCCTCACTAATATACCTATGTCATTACAGTGTTGTGAGACGGTTCTTACCGGATACATCTTTTCTTTGGGTAGACCCCCAAATATTTCGTCTTTTGTTGTATGATTGGTTGGTCTATTGAGAGGTGGGACCTTGATGTTTGTGGGTAGCATCTCTGGAAACCCTCCACGAGACATAACTCGTGCTCTTGTGAAAGCGAGAGAATCAACAGCTAGTTGCATAGCTTGATGCAATCGAGTGATCCCGCGTGAGTGCTCAATTTTATATGGTCATGATTATGCTTCATTCTCATGTTATTTATTGATGTGTTAGGAGTGTTTCTCACTTCGTATATTTTTGGGACGTGGTTCGTTGCAAGTTTGGGGATGGCGATCGGCTTATCATCAACTTGGAACTCGAATACATAACTCTTGGTAGTATTACTTTTTATCTCCTTCGGCTATGGTAATATCCTTCCACTATTCTCTTTAACTTATTGTACCTTTTATCTTTTGGTGAGTATATATGCTTATTACATTAAGGACAATGTTAATTTTAAGTTTGGGGATGGGGATACGACCATTTAGTCGCATGACATCATGACCTTAGATTTCAAAAGACAAGAGGGTTTAACAAATTCGACCAAATTTGAAAATTTTTGGGTAGATTTGGTACGATTCTAGTGGTATTCTTAAGTATGTTGATGCATATGGCTCTTTCTCGATAAATCTTATGCATGCTCTTAGTCCCTTCATGAATGTTAAGTCCTTTAGTGTTCGTGTGCTATCATGTGAGTATCATCTTAAGGAAGAAGGAACACTTCTAAGTGACCTAAAATAGTCATTAGTGGAGACTTAAACCCATGTGAGATATCTGAGCCTTTTTATTGCCTTTGAGTGTACTCTCCCGCGCTAACTCCGAGTAGAATGAAGAGCTACTCAACTTCGCAACTTTTAATAGATCTTAGACGATCTCATGAGCTCAACTTCCTTAGCCACTAGGAGTGACATCAGGATAGCGAATAAACCTTACCCTTGTAGTCCATGAAACCCGATAATGGTGTCAACTTTAGGGAAACGGATACTCCACCATCCATTCATCATACTACTCCAGCGAATGAAGGCATGAAAAGTAAAGAAGAAACAATGTGAAAGCAAAATGTGAAAGTAAAGGTGATTTGTTGAGAATACTAGTTGTATTTTTTTTTGTGTTTGGGTATGTGTGTAAAAAAGAAAAGAAAATAAAAGGAAAGAAAGTGAAAAAGTGAAAAAAAAAGAAAAAAAGAAAAAAGAAAAAAAGTTGTTTTTGTGTAAAAGTTCATGTGAACTTTTGAGTTTTTATGTAAGTGTTGGAATAAATAAAGTATTCAATGCAAGAAGTCAAGTTTAAAGGTTGTTTGAGTGTTCTTTTATCATTGAAGGCGTCGACATTCTCGGGATTTCATCATCTTCCATTCCATCACTTGTATCCGTTTATCTTTAGGAGGCACTATTAGAGGGTAGAGTGGGTGAGAAGAGTGAGTGAGCTTCCCCATTCCGTTAGTGGCTATTTTCATTTCAAAGAGATTATTTCGTTTTATAACTTGTTATCCTCATTTACTTTTGTATGTGTTGAGTTTACTTTATTCCATGCTCACATGAGAGTGAACCATTACGATTCGATTTTGAGCGATTTCATTTTTAAGAGCGTATGACCGTGAGGCTAAAGTCGAGGCGAAATGTGCTAAGATAGGAAACAAGGTTTTGTTACTTTAGCCTTGGATGATACTCATGATGATGGGACACTTGCATTTGAGTATAAAACTATTAGTGAGGAGACTCTTAGCATGCTTTTGTGTTTATTGGTTTGATTCATATGTTTGACATACTTAAGTCTCTCACTCGTTGATCATCACCTTATTTGCATCTATCGTTGAACTCTTATGTCTCTTGGAAATCTAGAACTTTGTGGGTGTATTCGCTGGAAACCCTCACGAGACAAAACTCGTCCTTTAGGGGTAACCTAAGGGTTTAAAGGCTTGTTGCATACGCTAAATGCAACCGGGAGTCCTCCGAAAGTGAGCTAGGTTTACTTTATTGTCTTGTTTTGTTTGTTTGCTCGAGGACTAGCAAATTCTAAGTTTAGGGATGTTGATGTGCCGTGAAAATGCCACTTTTAGGTCACTTAACTTTGATGAGTTAGTTCTTTTCGGGTTTTATTTCTAATTATTTATGTGTTTTTATTGCTAGGTTGTTTATTTGGAGTCTGGTGTTAAATTCGGAATAAAGAGAGAGAATTATCACATTTTCATCTTATGTGGAAAAAGGGAAGAAAAGAGCATCAGGGGTATTTTGGTCAAAATCAGAAGTCAAACAACAAGTGGAGTCAATGGCGAGTCCAACGGTGAAAACGGAAATCAATTCCGAGTTCGGACGAGGAAGTTGTGAAAGATAGAAGCCAAGGTCTTTTCTTGAAGGCACCCCCTTTGGTTCTAATTGTAGAGGCTAGATGAAGGCACTCCCTTGGTCTCTAATTCAAAGCCCAACATCTAAGCCCAAGTTCAAGAATACTCAAAGAAGAAGGGAGGTGTAGAGATTTTATGAGCACCCACTTTTGGGCCCAAGTCAAAGTAGTAAGTCTAGGGTTTTAATCAAGTTAGAGACTATTGATCATCTTCTACAACACACAACAAGTTAGGGAGAGAGAGAGAGCCTAGGGTTTCAAGTTTTTCTTTGTTCTTCATCAAAAAAGTTAGAGAGAAGAAGCTTAAAAAGAGAGAGAGAGAAGGGGTGTCGGTTCTAGCTTAGTCGGCAAGCTAGCTTGGCCGGCCAAGGCTAGAACCGACCGGAGCAACAAGAACAAGGCCGGGACAGCAGCAAAGCTCCGGCAAGGGATGTGCATGAAAGCTCATGCTAGCAGCTCGGAAAGCTTAGCCGGAAGCTCGGGAAGCTTGGCCGGAACTTGGTGAAGAAAATCGAGTGGTTTTGGGGTTGGTTTTGAAGCATTTTTGGTCAGATCTTGATTTTGGCCGGATTTTTACCATCTTTGGCCGGATTTTTCTAGGGTTTCCGGCCATTATTTTGGCCGGAAAACTTAGGGCTTTTACTCCTCATCCTCTTGGCTAGCTACCCATTTTGTTTGATTTGTTTTTTATTAAAAGTGATTAGAGAGAGAAAGCTTGGTGAAGCTTTAATAGTGGGGAGATCTGATTTTTGCTCGGGGAGACCCATTATGCCCTGTTAAGGGGAAATCCAGAAATTTGCCAAGGGGAGATGGCTGAACATTAACTACTCAAATTTTTCGACGAACCTAGCCTCGAACCACATCGAAAAAGGGGGATTTCTCATCACCTTCTTTTCATTTATTACTTATTCACCATGTTAGCTAAATCAAGTGTGTCGTTAATGAGATGAAATGTGATGAATTTGTGATTATCTATGTGATGATTCAATGTTTTGACAATAAATTGATGTTTTCTTATTTTGATTACTTGTTTCAATCGTTTTTCATGTGTCTTATCAAGTACTTCGCATAGTTAATAAATTAGGCAATGATCGATATCGATCGTAGTCTAGATCCAAATTTCATGTGTCTTGTCATGCACTTCACATAGTTAGGCGACTAGACGACATTTTCGATGATTCGATTTTAATCTTGAGGAAGTTGGTTTGACTAAGTATTATCTCCGGACATACGTAGTGCTTATGAACGTCCACCTTAGGAATCGAGACTAGATTTACATCAATTCATTCGATTGTACCGTACATAGTTGTAAGTCCACCACATCAGATTCTCGGACTTCGACACCTCTCTTACTTGTTGTTCCCCGACTCTTGTTCCTTCGAACTCTTCTCTCAAATCTTTCTCGCCCTCTTACATTGATATTTTAGTTTGTTTTACTTACTTTATTTTCTTATTGCTTATTCGATTATAAACCTCACATTACCTTCGTATATTTCCGCTTTTGTCTAAGTAAGCCTTTAATATCTAGACCGAGGGATAAGACCCTTCGATATCCAAACTACTTTCCTATCCTTGGATCGATCCCGGCTTTGCCGGATTACTACTTGATACCTCCTCTTAGGTGTGCAACCTTTTCGGGTGCATCACTTACCTGGACCGGGGCTACTTTGTAGAGCTCTGTCCTTCTGTCGATATTCCAGAGCTGATTGATATTCATGAATTGGAGATCTTCTTTAACTAAGTATTATCTTTGCCAGAGCTGACCCTGCTGTGTTCTTGTTCTAACGTGTGGTTTGTTGTTCCAAGACACGTCTCGTCTTCTCCTTAAGTAATTAATCTTTTCCATGCGTGATTTTGCTACGTCATAGATTTGATTCTCTGATCACGCGTCTTCAGTGTTGATCTTTTAGGTTTTTGCACACGGAAACTCACTTGGTCACGTATGGACACGCGGAGCTCTGTTATTGGAAATAAGGCGCGTTTCCCAGCACTTTAATTTTCCCGCATGTTTCCAAGATGCGCTCGGTCCTTAGTCTTCAACGTTTTTTACCCATTTCCTTGATCATCTTTTCTGCTTTTCTGGCGATGGGGATAGTTATCTGGTTGTCTGTTTGAGTCTTTCCTGAGAGAGGGTGTTTTCGGGGCTGTACACTCTCGATTTGGCATACTTCTTCTCTTTGGTCGAGGTTCCTTTGGAGTTGTAAGCTCCAATTCTTTAGAAGATAGCTCCCGCCTGCGATTTTCTTTCTAGGGTGGCCACTGTGTCGATCAACCAGGAGAAGAAGCAAGGCGTTGAGCTCCGCCCAAGCTTTTGTGAGTGGTTTCCCTTCCTTGATTACTACCGAATCTCTGCTGATTTCTTCATGTTATCTTGATTGTAATAGCCTTGAATAAAAACCGTCTTTTCTTGTTCTAGATTACTTTGTTGAAGTCTGGCATTGATACCGTGTACCGGTTCTGCAGAATAGATGTTAACACAAATCCTAACTTACAAATGCATTTTCCCAGGCTTACTACGCATGATCCGCATGATTGCACCTGAAAGAGAAACACTTTTAGTCCTAGTCTAGCATGCCCTAAGCTTACTATTTCCCTCTGCAAAATAGAACCCGAATTAGCCCTGCGTAAAAAGTTTTGAATAGTGTTAGAGTTTTTAGCTCTACCCCTGGTCGTCTATACCAGAGCTGTCTTTGCATAACTAGTTTCACCAGGACTCCTCCTAAGACCTTTTACCACGACTTTTGCTATCAGAGCTGATATCACCAGCTTGAGCTCGGCTAGTTTCACTAAGACTTCTCCTTAGACCTCTGATTGTGGCTTTCGCTACCAGAGTTGGTTTCATCAGCTTGAGCTCGACTAGTTTCGCTAGGACTTCTCCTTAGACCTCTGGTCGTGGCTTTCGCTACCAGAGCTGATTTCCAGCTTGAGCTCGACTAGTTTCGCGAGGACTTCTCCTTAGGCCTCTGGTCGTGGCTTTCGCCAGCTTGAGCTCGACTAGTTTCGTTAGGACTTCCTTCTCCTTAGACCTTTGGTCGTGGCTTTCGCTACCAGAGCTGGTTTCCTCGGCTTGAGCTCTACTAGTTTTTGCCGGGACTCCTCCCGTGTCCTTGGTCGTCGTCTTAGCTACCAGGGTTGTCTTCCTCATTTTAAGCATGAATAGTTTTGCAAGGACTTCTCCTTATAACCCCGGTCACCTTCATCGGGGTGGTAGTTTTAACTAGGACTTCTCCTTGGGGATCCTTAGGGACCACGTTTTACTCAAGTAAAGAGTTAAGTTTAGCTAGGACTTCTCCTTGTAAGGCCTCGGGTTGCAGCCATAGCTATCGGAGCTACCTCCTTTGCCGGCTTGAGCCGATCAGTGTAACTAGGACTTCTCCTTGGAACCTTGGTGAGGGGTCAGTTTTATTCGAGCAAAGTTCAGTTTAACTAGGACTGCTCCTTAGGGCCCTCAGTTTTTGTCGTAGCTACAGAGGCTATCCTGTCCCTGGTCGTGGCTTTCGCTAGCAGGGCTGTTGATGTGGCGTTAAATACCACATTTGGATCACTTAACTTCGATGAGTTAGTTCTTTTCGTGTTTTATTTCTAATTATTTATATGTTTTTCTTGGTAGGTACCTCATTTGGAGTTTGACTCTTAATTCAGAATAAAACAGAGCGTTTGTCATATTTTCATCTCATGTGAGAACCGTAAGGAAATAGCACCAGGGGTATTTTGGTCATTTTGGTGAAAAATAAAAGGTTAAATGGCAAGTTGAGTCAATGGTGAGTCCGACGGAGAAAACGGAAGTCGAATCGGAGTTCGGACGGGAAAGTTATGTAAGAAAGAAGCCGAGTGATGTGGCGTTAAAATGCCACATTTGGATCACTTAACTTTGATAAGTTAGTTCTTTTCGTGTTTTATTTCTAATTATTTATAAGTTTTTCTTGGTAGGTACCTTATTTGGAGTTTGACGCTTCATTCGGAATAAAACGGAACATTTATCAGATTTTATCTCATGTGGAAGAGATCGGAAGGAAAGAGAGACCAGGGGTATTCTGGTCATTTTGGCAGAGATCAGAGGTTTAGTGGCAAGTGGAGTCGATGGTGAATCCAGCAGCGAAAACGGAAGTCGAATCGGAGTTCGGACGGGAAAGTTATGGAAGAAGTAAGTCGAGTGTCAATTTCGTCTTTCTGAAATTTAGAGGAAGTGGAGACAAATTTGAAGGCACCCCTTGGTTTGTAATAAGAAGCAAAGCCCTAACTCCAACCCAAGCCCAAGAGTCTAAAGAAGAGGAGCAATGAAAAATTCTATGAGCACCTTTGTGCTATGAAGACCAAGTCTTAATGGGTGGACCAAGTCAAGGGTTTTAATAAAGAAAAAGGAGGCTGGTTGGTCATCTTCTCAATTAGAGCTAGGGTTTGGAAGAGTTGAGGGAGAGAGAGAGAAAAGAGGGTGAAGGATTCCGGCCAAAGCTCGGCCGGAAAGCTAAACCGGCCAAAGCTTTGGCCGGCACGAGCAGGGTTACAAGCTCGGGGTAGCAAACAACTAGTTCGGACTTCATCTTCAAACTCGGGACAAGCATAGCACGGGCAGCAGCTGCTGGTTCTTCATCAAGCACAGGATCTTCATTAACCAACTCGAGACAGAGGCTTGCAGCAGCTCGGGACAACTCGGGACGGCAGCCGCAACTTGGGACAGCAAGTTCTTGGCCGGAATCCATCTTTTCCAGGCTGGAATTTTCATTCTTTTGGCCGGTTCTATGTAGAGTTATTCGAACATTATTTTTGCCGGAAAGTTTAGGGGTTTTGCTCCCTTGATCATTACCTTGATTCCCTTGTTATCCTATTGTGTTTTTGGTTAATATTTCTTGAAAGAGAAAGCTTAGTTATAGCTTTAATGGTGGATTGTTTTTGAAAGGAAGAAGATGATACTGACCGATAAGGGGAGGTCAAGTTCTGCTGACAGGACACCTATTATACACTGTTAAGGGGACCCCTGCATTCTGTTACAGGGAGATCGACAGCACTTCAACACATATATTTCTCGTCGATCTTAGTCTCGCGCCTCATCGGAATAGGGAGATTCTCACCCTAACTCGTGTCTTTCTTTGTTTTCTTCCCATTTATTATTTGTATCGCCATGTCTAGCTAGCTTTTGTAATCGGATACTCGTGATACATGTTTTGATGTGACAAGAGTTTTATTGCTTTTAATGATAAAATCTTCCGGGTTTTTAGACCGTTCATGGACTGGAATCTGAGTTAAACCAAGAGTTCGTTGACCCATCCAAGTAAATGGGTGAAGTTAACTAACTTTTTATGCTTATAAGATCATTAGTACTAGTCACTATCGACTCTGTGGATCGAAGTATCCCTCTCATTCGATTCTTGCTCGACTCTTCCCGAATCTCTCACTTTTAGATTAGTTCGTTTTATTTGTTTATTTATCTTAAATCAATCTGAAAACCCAACTTATTATCTTTTCGTTTTTAGTCTGAGTTAGTGCCTGACACTTAAACCGGTGGGTTAGACTCTTTCGGTATTCGTATTACCTTCCTATCTTCATGGATCGATCCCGGTCTTACCGGGTTATTATTTGATGCCCGTATACTTGCGGGTGGAGACCTTTTAGGGTAACCTTTTAGGCCCATCACCGAGGGTCGTTTTCGTCTTTCTGAAAATTAGAGGAAGTAGAGACAAATTTTAAGGCACCCCTTGGTTTGTAATAAGACTCAAAGTCAGGCCCAAAAGCCTAAGGAAGAATACCAAAGGAGAAGATTTACGGGCACCCATCTTTACAAGCCCAAGTCAAAGTTAGGCTTACCAAGTCAAGGGCTGGTCTTTTTGGGGGTTTTTGAGATAAAAGAAAAGAGAGTCAGACTTCATCTTGGGGGGATTGAAGTTTTAGGGTTTGGAGTTGGGAGAAAAGTTTAGTGAGAGAGAGAAGGGAAGGAGCTGTCGGCCAAAGCTTGGCCGGCCAGCACACTAGGCCGGCCAGAGCTAGACCGGCACATAAGGTTACTCGTCGGGACAACGAGAATCGGTAGGGTAGCAACTCGGAAAGAGAAGAGATAGCAGCAGCTTCTAGGGTTTTGATCAGCTCGGGTTCTCCATCAGAGTCACTGGAACTGCAGCAACTAAAGGAAGAACAGCAGCTCGGAACAGCTAGGCTCGGGACGAACAGATTCGGACGACAGCAGCTCTTCAACAGCAGCAACCTCGACGTGTTTACACCGTTGGATAAGCTCGGATCACACGGACAGAAGCTCCTACCTTCATCACCAGCTCGGTTCTTGAAGCACGAAACAACAGCTCCGTTTTACCCGAATCTTGACACACTTGGCCAGAATCTCACTTCCATTCAGCCGGATTTTATAGGTTTTCCGACCATTAATTGGGACGGAAACCTTAGGGCTTTTGATTGATATATTATTGTCTTGATTCTCCTTGTGTTTGATTGAATTTTGTAGCAACAAATCTTAGAGAGAGAAAGCTTGCTTTGAGCTTTCATGGTGATTTAGAGTTAAGAGGAAGAAGACAACTCTGTTGTTAAGGGGAGGTCAAGTTCGGTTGAGAGGACACTGATTGTATTCTGTTAAAGGGACTCTTGCATTCTTTTACAGGGAGATCGACAACACTTCAACACATATATTTCTTGTCGATCTTAGTCTCGCGCCTCATCGGAATATGGAGATTCTCACCTTAACTCGTGTCTTTCTTTATTTTCTTCCTGTTTATTATGTGTTCCACCATGTCTAGCTAGCTTTTGTATTCGGATACTCGTGAAACATGTTTTGATGTGATAAATGAGTTTTATTGCTTTTAATGATAACATATTTCAGATTTTAGACCATTCATGTTCTAGAATCCGAGTAATATAAAGAGTTCGCTGACCAATCCAAGTAAATGGGTGAAGTTAACTAACTTTTCATGCTCATAGATTATTACTACTGGTCACTATCGATTTTGTGGATCGAAGGAAATCCTCCTCACTTTATTCTTGCTCAACCCTTTTTCCCGAATCTCTCTCACCTCTCCTGTATATAGTTTAGTTTACTTTTCGTTATTTCCTATAAATCAATTCAAAAACCAAATTATCATCTTTTATTTTAGTCTGAGTTCAGTGACACCTAGACCGGTGGGCTAGACTTTCTCGATATTCGTATTACCTTCCTATCTTCGTGGATCGATCCCGGTCTTACCGGGTTATTACTTGATGCTCGTATACTTGCGGGTGGGGACCTTTTAGGATAACCTTTAAGGCCCACCAGCTGTTTTAAATTAGGGCCCTTGGTCGCTGCTTTCACCTACCAAGGCTGCCTATAGGTCCCCTGGTCGTGGCTTTCGCTATCAGGGCTACCTGCTCGATTCAGAGCGAGATGAGTTTTAGTTAGGACTCCTCCTTTGGGTTCTAGAATGGAAAGTATTATACTAGCAAAAGCTTCTAAGTTCGCTAAATATGGCTAAAATCCTCTATAACTCCCTCACTTAACTCATTACCATACAAGTAGATCTATGCTTCATCTTCTTGAGTCTGATTCATCCTTCGGTGTTCTAGGATGTATCGGTATCTTTCTTCTGGAATGCGAATTTGAGATGTTCCGCGTTCCAGGGGTGTGTAAGGATGTGGCCTGACGTATTCTTTAACCTATAGGTGCCAGGTCTTACAACTTCTACTATCTTATAAGGCCCTTCCCGTGTAGGAAAGAGTTTGGCCGCTGACGATTTTTGGGTGAATTTAGAGTTTCTCCACACCATGTCTCCGACGTCAAACTTTGTTATCTTCATGTGGGACCTATGCTGTTTGGTCATAGTGTCTTTGAAAGCGAGATTTCGCAGCTCCGCTCGGTCTCGAACTTCGTCGACTAGCTTTTAGTGTTCTAACATTAGTTGTTCATTGGTTTCGGGATCAAAGTGTCTTACTCTTAATTAGACTCGGTTTACCTATTTCTACGGATAGCATGACGTCCATGCCGTACACCATTCGAAAAGGCGTCTCCCCCGTAGTTCTTCGTGGTGTGACGCGGTAGGTCCACAGCACGTCCAGGAGTTCGTCAACCCAGTTTTTGTTTCTATAACACTTAGTTTTAATGTACTTAACCAGAGTTTTGTTGGTTACCTCTACTTGTCCGTTTCCGGCGGGGTGTGCGGGGCTCACGGAAGCCGGCTTGATCTCATACTCCTTGAGGAACTCCTTCATAGCATCATTGTTGAACTGCGGCCATGACCAAGATCCTCAGACTCCAATCTGGATATTATGTTCGTCCATAATATACTGACGATCTCCTTCGTGCGAGTTCGGGTCAGTGCTACTACTTCTGCCTACTTGGTGACATAATCTACCATAACCAGCATCATCTTCTTTCCTCCTGTGCCAGCCAGGAACGGCCCCACCAAGTCGATTCCCCATTGTGCGAAGGGGCAAGGACTAACAATAGGCGTCAGCTCTGTGGGATGTAAACGATAATCGTTAACGTATTCTGAAGGAGTTGAAGGAGATGTCCTTCGACCAAGATGGAAATGCGAGCAATATGTCGGCTAGGACAATTGATGAAGAAGATCATCAAGTCCGATTGATTTAGGGGTCGTAGTGTTTAGTTAGAAACCAACTACGATCGTTGAATTACGAAGTAATTCGCGGCTAACTTCGATCGGATCCTACATCGGGTTACACATAAGAATGGGTATTTAATCGGATCATATGACTAGTGGGAGTGTGATATAACATTGGGAATGTCCCATAAACATATCTCACAGGCCTAAATAGAATTTGGGCAAAAGATAGCAAAACAACCCGAAATAAGGGTTTTGGGCCTAGACCTATTCGGGTACTTCTATGACTCGGATTGGGCTGAATTTCGGAGGGTTAGTTGCTGATATAATAAGAATTATATATGCCCATTTTCGTGGTGTTTGGACACCTACTCCTTAGGGAATTGAGAAAATATCAATAGTTGCTATTTTCGACAATTTCCCTAAATCTTATTCTAAAGGGTGTTTTAGGAAACCTAAAAGGAGGTGGATTCTTATTAGGGTTCTATATAAAAACTCTTAGGGAAGAGAATAAGGTGTGGAATTTCTCTCTAAGCTTTGTTACTCTACCACATCAAGTAGAGAGGAGAAAGTGAGCTGATTCCCAAGCTATCATCTAGTCAAGCAAGAAGAAGGTTTTTTTATTATCAAACCACCATTGGAGTGCTAGCGAGCTTTCAAGGAGGAATAATAATACACTATTCGGTGTCCCAAGTAGAGGAGCTACGTTTGAAGCTCTTGGTCTTCTTTAATCTATTCTACTAGTTCGAGGGAAATAGCGATTAAGGTAATCTACTATCTCCTATATATTAGTTAATTACTAGTTTTGCATGATGATCTTAGGGATACTAGTGTTAGACATTAGATGTCGTTATCCGCTATAAACACTAGTATAAGGGTATAAAATCCCTTCAGTGGCGTTAGAGCCTCTTGCAATTAACTAGTTTTTGCTAAGAATCGAACTAATTGATATTTGATATGCTTGATATTTTAATAGTTTCAGTTTATTAAGTTTTAAAAGTGTTTTAAAAGGTATTATAAACTCATGATTTGATTACAATGAATATGATTCAACTAGTTTTCAAATTAAAAATCGAAATTGATGATTGAAATTGTTTCAAAACATTGAATTTCATAGATTTTGAAGTGGTTTTCAAAATTGTTCTTGAAAAAGTTTCAAAAGCCTAGAATTTTGATCCAAAATTGGTTGATTAAAAGAGTTGTTTTTGAGTTTTAGGAAACTCCTAAAACAAAAGAAATTTGGAATTTAGAAGTATTCTAAAAGGAGTTGTTTTGAGTTTTAGGAAACTCCCAAAACAAAATTTGGAAAATTTAAAAATTTCTAAAAGTTTTGAAAATTTTTAGAAGTGTTCTAAAAGGATTTCAAAATTTAAAAAGAATTTTAAAAATTGGGAGTTAGCAAATAGAGATTTGCACAAAAAAAAAATAATTGGAAACTAGGGTTTTGGAAACCCTAGTGTCCGGCCAAGAAGCTTCCTGGCCGGACAGAAGCTGCAAGACGCGTCCAGAGCAGCTTCTGAAACGCGTCCAGCAGCTGCAACCAGATTGCTACTGGACGCGTCTAGACGCGTCCAGGTCGAGTCTGGAACCCGACCACCAGCTGCGATGGAAGCATCTGGACGCGTCCCAGCTGCTTAAGACGCGACCAGAAGCTGCACTGGTAGCTTCCTGGACGCGTCCGGAGCTCTCAACCAGACACGTATTGGAGACACGTCTTGCAGACGCGTCTGGGAGGTTCTGGGTGTCTCGGACTAGGTTCGAGACACCTAGTGCTGGTCCGGTCCAGCACCAGACGCGTCTAAGACGCGTCTGGTACATGGACTAGCGTCCTTGCTCCGGCCAGGACGAGACCAGGCCTTGATAGGCCTCGGCTTGGACATGCCGGCCCTATGGGCCGTGCTATGTCCGGACCTTGTCCGAGCCCTTTTGTGGGTTTGGGTCGGGACTTATCTAGGACTTGTCCCGGGCTTTTTTCGAGGCTTTTCGGACCACGAAAAGAGACCATCATTCGAGTGGGAGTTTTTGCCAAATTTTCTTTCGATTCCAACCAAATAATTCCAAAATTAATCCGGGCCATCCAGAATGCCAAAACGGATTTCTCTTTAAATTGATTTATGAAATCATTAAGAATCGAACCAATAGTTTTTCCGAAATTGACCCGGGCTTTCAAAACCCGAAACGGAGTTTTTCTTAAAGTTGATTTTAGAAATCATAAAAGATAAAACCGGAACGGACCATTAATCGAATTCTTCGAATTTAGACTTAAGGTCTGTAATGTGACATGTGATGTCGACAAAAGTGTCTCCCAAGATAATCATGCATATATAATTCTTAGCCTTGATATATTATATGAATGCATGTGATGTGAATGCGGGAAGCTAGTATGGCCATAGATTTGTTTCTATATTCTTGTTTTAAGCACAGATGGGTGCATATTTGTAATTAATTTCAAGTTTATACGATCTGCGAATCGTTAAAGTCTTGTAATTAGAGTTTAGGGTCTATGAGTCCATTGAAGAAACTCAAAGAAGGAATCCAAGGGCGAGTGGGAGAAATCAATGGAGCTTCAAAGATGGAGATCTAGACGAACCAAAAGGCGAAACAAGAAGCAAACCAAAGGAGATTAGATCTTCTAGGTTAGGGGCCATACTAAGATCCATGTCTGTTTGATTTATTTTCTCGCGCGCATTTACTTACTTATTTACGCTTTATGTCGTGGATGTTAGTTAGGCTAAATAGTTCACTATAACAAACGCCAGGCTCGCGTAAAAGTCCCCAAAACGTAATCTTGAGTAATCGCATATCCAGATTAAGACACTCGTTGCGCCCTTGTTCGAGGAAGGGTGGTCGGCCTTCGCAGAGTACCTCCTCTACCTTGGGACAATGCGGGTAGGTCTACAGAAGAGGCCTACACGTCTAATGTTTCTAATCAACGAGATCAGCAAGAGAGTCTTGGATACTCGAGGCAAAAGGATATATTAGTCATTCATTAATGAAATCTATCAACCTAGAGTCATAACGTATGATCAGTGAAGTAGTTCACTCACCCGGAACGACGGAGTCAAAGGGTAGGGCCTTCGTCCACTTTACTCCGAAGAACTGGGATCTTGGAATCACTTATTCAATCAGGGACGATTTTTATTGAATAATGTGGGAAAACTAAGTTTTTCAAAATGAGAACGAGTTTTAAAACTTTGCCATTTCTTTTATGTAGTTCAAAGATGACAAAAGATATTTTCAACTTCCGCTCACTTCTCGACAAGGAGAAGCTGAATGAGCACAACTTCCTCGACTGGGAGAGGAACCTGGGAATAGCTCTCAGGATGGAAGGAAAGCAACATGTACTAGAAACTCCACTTCCTGTATTGGATGATACTTCGACTAAAGAAGAGATAGATGAAGAAAGGAGTGTGCGGAAAAAGGCAGAGCCTGTAACTTGCTTAATGCTAGCAACCATGGAACCGACTCTGCAAGAGCAGTTCATAGACATGGATGCTTACTCCATGATACGACAACTTCGGGTAATGTTCCAGAAACAGTCGATATTGGAGAGGTTTGAAACCACTAAAGCAATTATGGACATGCGCCTTGAAAAGGGAAAACCAGTTGGGCCTCTTGTTCGTCAAATGATCAGGCTCATGGGCAAGCTGGCTAAACTAGGTTTCCCTTATAGCCAACAGACGGCTATCGACATTATCCTTCACTCCCTCCATAGTGGTGTTACTCAGTTTAAGATGAACTACAACATGAATGGATGGGATAAAATGTTAGAGGAACTTCATTCTATGCTTCTAACAACCGAAAAGGACGTCGCTATAGTGGAGACTAAGAAGGACGTTCTTATGGTACAAAAGGACGAAGGGTTCAAGAAAGGTGGAAAACAGAAGAAGAAAACCGCGTCAAAAGGAAAGGCAAATGAGTTGCCAAATCTAAAGACAAAGGTCCTCCTCCTGACACCAAATGTTTCTACTGTGATGGCAAGGGCCACTGGAAAAGAAACTGCCCTAAGTTCTTGGAGGACAAGAAGAATGGAACAGTGGCTTCCAATTCAGGTATAAACAGTTAACTTATCAAATACTGTAAAATTCCCAAAACTTTGGTATATGATACCTAAAATTGCCCTATTATTGTGAATGTACAGGTGCAACTGGGAACTGAGTATTTGACTAAGGAAGACAAGATCCAAGAGGAAGCAGAAGCCTCGACTGCTAAGGATGCTAAAAGGGATCGAAGTCTACTTTAGGCACTAATCTAGATTAAGCGATTTTCTAGTTTTTAACATCATCTCTGTACTAAGTATTATGGAGAATCAATAAAGAACTTTATTTCTAAATTGAGATGTTATTATAAGTGCTAAATTAAACAATCTATACCTAAGGATTCTAAACTTGGTTAAACACCTACAAGATAGGTTCAAATAACCAAAACATGAATCAACTGACAAGAAAGAAATTCTTGAGTCAGAAACAGAGATTGATCTTCAAAACGTACTTCTAACCTATCCATATTTGGAGTATCCAAAAGGATTAAGATGAAGAACACGAATCAAACTCTATCCTCCAAAATCCACTAGTCTAGACATAGCTTCCCACAAAACTACCAAAATTCCGTCTAAAGCTAAAATTTGTAAAAAGCATTACAAAACTAGCTAATATCTGACGCAATTTCTTTTTGAAAGAAATTTGGGCTTCTTCCACAACCAATCAAGAGAACAAAGTGTTTGTTGCTCATCATAGTATTCTTCTGGTAATTAGCACACTTAGTAGTCTGGGAGAAAAGCACTAATTATTACAAGAATAAGTGGGAGAAAAGTACAAGTCGATTTAATTCGATCATAAGAAAAATCATGTAGAGTCATGAAGAACAATCATGGAACTTGTACAAGACGATTAAATTCGACCAAGAGCAACAAACTGCGGCTCCTCCGATAAGGAAAGGTTAAAGATATGATCTTATAAACCCACCGCACAAAAGCGAATGTCCTTCGCAGGAGAACTCTCAAAGAAAGTGAAAGTGTCTCTATAGGAATATCTCAAAGTAGTTGAGAAAATTCCAAATTGTTGTTCAAAAACCCTAAAAGGTCAAAAGTAAAATCTCAAAGACTCAGAAAATAAACGTTATTTCTGAAGAGATAAAAGACCTGCGTAGAAACGGAAACTGACTCTAGATTTTGGCTAGAAGCCAAAATCATCATGGAATCCATATCTCGTCAAGACATGAAGCTTGATAATCTAAGTCAACGGAAGACCTAAATTGGTTCTTCCAATCAAGTTATGTCCATATGCATGCTTCAGAAATCGATCAACGGATTAAAAGCACGCAAGAGTTAGAATCTTCGATTCAAAGAGGCAATAAAAGAAATTTGATTCCTGAGGAATGAAGAAAAATCTTGAATCACGAGTTTCAAGAAGGTAAGAGTGCCAGGTTGATGAATAGTAGCTGGTTCCTGAGGAGAGAGAAAGAGTGCGGCGGCGCGAACTTTTAGGGTTTTTTCACGTAACTCTCCGACACTATTGGGGCGGCGGTGGTTGGTCGGATTCTTTGGTTTTCAGTTCTGATTATTCCTCTCGTTGATTATTCTCTTAGGCTGGCATCCTCTTCTCTGGAAGTTGAATGCTAGCTGCGAGGGAGGTGAAGTTCCTTCTTCCTCCCTCTGGTGTGGGGGATTCGAGCTCCTCTGAGTTTGGAACCTCTGCGAAACAGAGGGGTTTGGGTGGGAAGGAATCAGCGATTCCTGAAACTACTGGTAGCTCTACAAGACCAACTGATTGTGCTTCCCTATTTCTTGGGAAGGAAACCTCTGTGCGAACTCCATTAGAGTATACTAGACCTTCCCAGGTGAATGGGGAATCGATTGCTACTTTCTCTGTAGCAGAGTTTGGTGATGAACTTAAGGAGTGTGAATCATGGCTGCTTGGGTCTTTTGTTGGTCGACGTCTTTCGTTTCCTGCAGTTTATGATGCACTGGTGAAGGCTTGGCAGCCTAAGGGTGAGCTAAAGCTAACTCTTCAAGGTGAGTCCATCTTCTTTATGAAGTTTTCTCTTGAAGATGACAGAGAACGAGCTCTTAATCATAAACCTCTGTTTATCATGAATCATTTGGGCAAAAGAAACAAGCCCAATTTTCTACGCAAAAACACCTACTTTCTTTAAGAACATCAGTAAAAAATATTACATTAGTAACAAAGAACTAAAAAATATTTGCCATACACTGGATACAGACTCCCTTCACATGACGATTTCCCGTATTGGATGCAACAGCTACCCAATGAAATCTACGCAGACTGAAATCCTGTCGCCAGGAAGCGCCACCAACTGAAGAGAACAACAATAAATTCCAAAAAATTCTACAATCTTAACTCTTAGCTGAAATGTCATATCAGTAAATGATGACTGCTAGAAAAAAGAAATAATGGTAAATCGTGAAAGGACACAAAAAAGAACACAACCTTCCCACCACAACGAACAATTAATCATGTTATACAACACTTTTTTAAGATATCAAACCGAAACGAAATGTTCTTGTCATCAAGATGATGTCCTACGATGGTAAGTATGTATACCAACTAATCTCATCACAGAGTCATTTAATACTTTATCAATACCTTTACTGGCTTAAACCGAGCAAAGTATTTAAGATGATCATGATGTGGGATTGGCATCAGAATCCTCTCTGAATCTATTATAAGTAATTATCAATGAATTAGTATTTAAGATGATCATGATGAGATTAGTTGGTTTAAGTATATATACCAACTAATCTCATCACAGAGTCATCTAATACTTTATCAATACCTTTACTGGCTTAAACCACGGTAGAGCAAAGTATTTAAGATGATCATGATGTGGGTTTAGCAACAGAATCGTCTCTGAATCTATTATAAGTAATTATCAATGAATTAGTATCCCCCTTCAATCTGAAATATAAACTCAAGCTCGATGTGTAGTGGAATCTGAATAAGCAACCAACTGATCAAGTATTAAAATCAAACCCATATTATTTCTTCCTAATCAAAGAAACAATTCAACTGAGGACCAAATTGAAAAATCAACCTTATGCTTTGAGATGAAAACCATATAACCAAACTTAAGAGATTCATTAAGAAACCCTACATTACTCAAAAAGCAAACCACGTTCACGCACCACCACTCATCAGCAAAAGCTTGAATAGCTTGAAACTTTTCACACCGATTTCAGAGAACAATAAAGTCAAAACCATTCTCAAATTGTAACACATGGATCAAATATCTCATTAAAAAAACAAAAGAACTGCTAAGGAGGTACGTTATGGATAGGTGGATGGACATGGACATTAAACTTTAGGCTGTCAATGTTGTGGTAAATAACTACACAAGCTAATACCCTCAAATTCAGAGAGAAGATGTGCAGCTTTTGTATACAACCAACAAGGTAGAACCAATTCCAAATCAACAAGAACTAAAAACTAAATCAGGTACAAGTTTTTACACCAAAAGATCTGATACAACAAAAGAGTGATCTTACTTTCCCTCGAGGCCTCCACTAAGAACATCTGGGATGATATCATAATAGCAACCAGAGAAATAAATCATTATTGGTTTAAATGGTCAATAAAACCATTACACGAGATGATTCAGATTTGGATCGCATCGTGTGTATTTGCACCATAAGATCGGCATCAGAAAGAACGACCCTTCAATATCAAACTTACAGTTCAATTAGATTTCAAATGGAACCATTAACAATCTCAATTTCCAAAACTGCATAGATAACAAATATACAAAAGCATCTGATCAAGAACATAATTTCAAACCCTGTTTTACGAAACGTCGACTCTAAACCACTAATAACCAAATTGTCAGGAAACTGATAAATGCTTAAAAACTAAGAAAAACAAAAGAAAATCGACCTGACAACCTAGATGAATAAAAACGCAAACCGCGAAGAACCAGATAGTCAGCTAACGTTTAAATAACTGTTTTTTTTGTAAATGTCAACATACTTTAAGGGGTATGACTCCGTGTCTCGAACCCTTGACCTATAGGGTGGAAACCAACTTGGTGACCACTCCAACCAAAGGTTTTGACACGTTTAAATAACTTGAAAGAGGCTGCAACAGATACCAAAAAATCAAGAAGAACACAAGCCTAGATAAATCAGTAAAGGGGGAGACAGAGAGTGTTGGCAAAAATTTATAATCTAATATCCATTTTTTTGTGAGGGCTAAGGGTTTTAATTTTAAAGAATAGGATGAAGCGGTGGACTGAAGATCTAAACAGATCTAACCTCGCCAAAAAAAAAGCAAAATAAACTCAGAAAACTATATAAGAAAGACCAGAAAAGGAAAAAATGGAGATAGCATAGATCTCTGAGAAAGAGAACAAAAATTGAAGCATGGGTCGTCCAACATAACCGAAACCAAAACTTATAGACCAAACAAATCCACCCGAAAAACCTAGATGAATGAAAACGCAAGTCGTGATGAACTAACCAATCAGCTAAAGATTGAATGACTTATAGAAGCCAACAAAGAATATTGAATAAATAGGAAAAGGCACCGCTATACTGCTACATAGATCGAGAGAGGGAGATATTATAACGTAAGGACGCTTCTACTTGTAACGACTATAATTTTGACGAATATGATGAAGCGATGGACTGAAGATCTAACGTTTACAACGGGACGTCGCCTAGGAAAACATACCCACTATAGCCATAAATAGTAAACCTAGCATTAGTCGACAAGACCCTGAAAGTAGTAGAAGGAGATTGTTTGCTTAATGCTGAATATAGATATGCTGCACAAAAGAACATAATAGCAAGTTAGAACAAAAACCTTACAAAATCTCCAAGAAATCATAAGGATAACCAAAACAGATTCCACAAACCCGGAAATAGCATGAGAACTCCCAAATGTTCCTCTTCCTCGCTCCAGGTGATGGACTGAGTATGAACACCTACAACCACCTTAATGTAAATCCCTGAAAATAAGGTAAAAAAGTTATTTACTTCAACACTTGAGTAAGTACATATCCAGAAAAAATCAACATCACATAAGGAACTTCAAACAGAAAACACCAAACATGCAAGTCATTTTTTTAAATCAACATCAAATATAAAACACCAAACATGTAATTCATTTGAAGTTTCAAAAGAAAAAGAAGGTTGACGTAACTGTAAGTAAACTGTTTGCATAGATATCTCCTTATAAAAACAAGCAACTTCTAGAAGTTGGTGTAAAAGACCACCTTTAGAAGAAACTGATATGCTCCCCTCCCCATACACCTAATCCACTGGTGAAACAGAAAGATAGCCTTCACACCACTTAATGGCTCAAGAAATGCATTGGCACAAGCTAACAAGATTTCGGGTTTCAAAAAATGTGAAGGAAGAAATTCACGTTTTAGTCTTTTTGGCAGGGTACCACTTGCGTGCGGCAATAAGAGAAGATGCTAAAAGCACGATTATGGAAATTTTAAAATGAATAGGTAGAATGAATAGCACAAAGAGTAAACTGAGCTTAACTGGGAGAATATAATGATGTGATGTATCTCAATTACTCTTTTAAACCACTTAAACATCCATTTCCCCTTCCTAATGCTAATTCAAGGTTTCAAACAGAAAGTAAACTAAGCTTCCACTAAAGCAACTTAAGTAGAACCTCCTTAACATAACACCATCAAGCTAAATGCAGGTCATTAAACACCAACTGCAGGTGAGCGTCTGAATCTGGACAGGTGACACCCAAGTAGCATCATTAACTCCAACTGCATATTGAAGTTTGAAAAAACATAACCTAAGAAAAAAACATAACCTAAACAAAATGTTACTCCCATGCAATAACTCCCTTCAAGAGAAGAACCAACTAGTTCTCCATGAATTAAATCCTTATCATCTAGGATCCAAGAAAATAGTCAAGCCAGAGCTTGATCTTTCCAAAATTGAGAAAGACAATCTAATAGAATTGAGCAGAAAGAGAAAAAATCTAATCAAACTATAAGTTTGTACGGGGGAATAAGACTGTTACTCTTTTGTAAATCAAGAAATAACCAAGTATCGGTAGCTAACACTTCCACAACAAATCCCTTCAATATTGGGAGAAAATTTGTATATTAAATATTTGAATAAAGAAACAATGAACTTAAGATACAAAACTGAAGTACCCAAGTTCGCATATAAAACTCTACAACAATATAAACGTAATCGCTTCTCCAGGTAGATCCTATCATCCAGGAAACAGACAACGGCCAAGATGATTCCCATACCTGCAGAAATGAGGAAAAGGAAACCAGATTGAGTGGAAGAAAATAGAAACCAAGTATGCCGTATCCACTGTTACCCTTCCGGCATGAAGAGGTCAGACGACTATTAAAAACTTCCAGAATCCATTTCCAATCACCAAGTGTCTGTGATCATGTTATTCATGATTAAATACATCATACATCAAAACATAATCAGTACACGGATAAAAAAGAAAGCAAGTAAAGAGAGACCCATACGAATACAGCCTATATGTGGACAACTAAAAAGCCGAAGGTTTAAAGCCACCATCCATTTTCATTTTAAAAGGTCACCCTCGAGAGAAGAAAAGAAGAAGGACTGAAACGACAGCCCACCTACTATCATGAAGAACATAACGAGAACTTATACTATGCGTATTCCATTACTAACAAAGAACTAAAAATACTGCAATGCATAAGATATAGACTCCTCTCATGTAAAGGTTTCCCATATTGGATGGCAACAACTACCCCATGAAATCTACACAGACTAAAATTTTGTCGACAAGAAGCACCACCAACTGAAGAGAATAACAGTCAATTTAATACAACTCTGAAATATTAACTCTTAGCGGAAATATCTCATCAATAATTGATGACTGCTAGAAAGAAGAAAAATTTAAGGCGAAACAGATTCCAAATAAGCTTAATAGAAAACTAGATCAGGTTTAAGTTTCTATACGAACTAATCTAACATATCACAGAGTCATCTAATATCGGATCAATACCTTTACTAGCTAAACCGCAATGAAGTAAGTATTTAAGATAATGATCCTGATGTGAAATCGGCATCAGAATAATCTCTAACTCCATTAAAAGTAATTATCAATGAGTAGTAACCCCATTCAATCTCAAATATCAACTAAAAAGCCAGATACTGTAGAAAAGAAAAGAGAAGAAGGAAGAGAGAGAGAGAGAGAGAGAGAGAGAGAGAGAGAGAGAGAGAGAGAGAGAGAGAGAGAGAGCAATCAATTTGACAAATATTAACTCATCTAATAACAGTAAAATGTTGGGCATTTAGGTCGGCAGACTGCCATGACCACTTCCACAATAAACGACAATCCATAACACCGTCTGGAAGTTAACCCCTAAAATAAGATCAAGTACGATATCCAAAGCTAACTTAAATTAGTAATACAAACCGAAGTTGAAACGAAAAATCTACCAAGCGGTTTGCACCAACATGATGGAGCTCCTACGATAGCAAGAAAACCTTCTAATTTACCTTTAAAAGTCAGATAATGAAGGAAACGAAAGGTAAAGAACTTAGGCACCATGGATTTACTAGTCATGGATCTGCAATAAAACTGTAAATACTTAACTTACACATGATGAAGGAAATAATTCCAGTTCGTAGTCTTCTGAGTTCTCACCCTCGACCCAGCACCGGAAAGCTGACTTTTATCCGTTGGACTTGTAATTCAACATATCCACATGATGGAGTTCCTGAGAAAGCAAAACTTCTAACACACCTTTAAAAGACAAAAAGACGGGAACAAACTACTATGGAAAACTCCACCTTAAAGGTGGAAGAGACATAGCCTAAGAAAAACACTTTCGGGAAACAATTTATAAACATAAAGCTTTTTTGAACACACAGAGTGATTTCTATATCATAAGTACCACTCAGATACCACGGATCAAGGTGAACCTAAGAAAAAGGCATATTACAGTTGCATTGGAAACTAAAACACCTCAACACATTGAATTGCAGCAAGCATATATAAGTACCTGACCATAAGCGAACATACAACTATTGTACCCAGAGAGACAATTCTCTACCATTGGCGGACCTGCGACTCTGAAAAGCATATCCTGTATATAATTCAATTTCCAAACAATCGTCAACAAGCTAGAACTACAAAAGGATAGATCAACTTGATACGGTCAAGTTCATGGAAGAGTATTTCTTCATCAGATCCCTTACCTGATTGATCGTTTCACATGCCACATGGTCAAATGTGAACCTAGTTTCTGGTTTCCCAACCCAAGAAATGCTTTGAGCGCTCTCCTGCTTCAAACATCTGTTGTAACCATGCAAGCTCCGCTCCATGTTATTGAGTGGACGTACACGAATTAAAACCTGGGATGATCAACATTTGTCATGTTATGTACTTTGCAACCAAAAGGCATTCTCGAAAGTAATGCAGCAACTAAGTTCAACTTCTCTTACTTGTACATTGTGATCCATCCAAAAAGGATCTTCTCTGAGCTCAAAGTGAAGCACTTCAACTGTATTAACTACAGAAGCTGGAGCAGTAGACATTCCTTTGGAAAATGAACCTGTTTTTCCAAGACGAGGTCTAAAGCTCATAGGAGGTCGAGAAACACTAGTATGCAAAGGAGCCATTGTTCTACCAGTAGTCGATGAGATAACTTTCTCAATCTCTTCCAGATTTGATTTCTTCTTCTTCGGAGGTCTCAAATCTGTTAACATTCTACAATTCACAAGTGTCATACATTATTCACAGTGATCTAAACCAGAAAACTTACAAAATTTAACAGTCACTTTAAAAAACCAACAAATTGAAAAATTTGAAGTTCTAAAAGAACCAACACATTAGACCCAATTTCAGAGTAATTAGACCTTAGAGCTATTTCAGACCAATTACACCATATTTCTTACCAAATTCACCAGACAAATTTGAGCAAAGTTTGAACAAATTTAGGGCACCATTTACGGAGAACTGGCTCACATTATCTAGGGGAAATTTGTATAGAGAGAGAAAGAGATGTGATTTACCCGCTCCTGAGACGAAGAAAACCAGAGGCCCTTACAATTACGAACTTGGAACAACAAAGAAATGTAGAGAGGGGTGAACTCACGCAGTCACGCAGTCACGCAAAGAAATTTGGGCCGATGCTATTTACTGAGCTATTAAGTGCTATTTAGAGGGCCGACTATTTGTAGATACACTTTTTGCTATTTAAAGTGAGTTTGACTTTATCACAACTTACTAGGTATTTAGAATGAGACCCCTATTTTACAGATAAGCCCTTCCTTCCATCTAAAACCCTTAGGTCATGTTTGGCGGACGGGAATGGAATGTGATTCCCGGGAATAGGAATTAGATTCCCGATAGATTCCTAACTTGGTGTTTGGTTCGTGTAGGAATCGGAATATAATTTTTTGTAAAAGTCATATCATATCCTTAAATTACATAAATAAAACATCAATTTTATTATATACTTTAATCAGTATAATTAATTATTCAAAATTGTAGATATGAAATAATAACATGACACACCAATTAAGTAGTATTTAAAAATTTATTTAAACTACCAACAATTCTTAAAGCCATTCTCATGCGCCAAACATGGCCTTAATCTCTTCCCTCCAAAAATTCTTAAAGTCATTCTTTCAACTTTTATCTTAATGTGTTAGGATTTCAAGACTTTTTTAAGTAGTTTTCAAATAAATCTTGTTATAGATTTATCTTGAATCATATATACACATGGAAGTAGATTTCTCTTTAGCCCTTGACGTAGTTTTCAAAGAAATCTTGCCATACAAGAAATGAGATTTTGTTGTCATATTTTTTTGTTGGTTCTGACCGAAAATTTCAATTTAAATTCGGTGGTTCCTACCGAAAAATTCTTTTTTTTTGTTGCCGTATTTTTCTTATAGTTTTTGTTGGTTCTGCAAAAAATATTGTTTTAAATTCGGCGGTTCCTACTGAAAATCCCTCTTTTTTTATGTCGTATTTTTCTTCTAGTTTTTGTTGGTTATGGCCGAAAATTTCGTTTTAAATTCGGTAGTTCCTACCGAAAATCCATCTTTTTTTTGTTGCCGTATTTTTCTTATAGTTTTTGTTGGTTTTTACCGAATTTTTTTTGGTAAAAACGTCACCGAAAATGCTCATCATTCTAAGCATTATTTTACCGAAAATTTGGGTCGTTCATAAAAGTTATGAAAAATGTTGACCTAAGATCTAAGTTCTTTTTGGAATAATCACCACAAATTAGTTTATCTTACATCTAAAGTTATACTTTCACTTAGAATATTGTTATATGAGTCCAATAAAGAGTTGTAGTTGAGTTCTTCTATATCAAAACTCTTCCATTAATGAAGCTTCTTGACAACCAAGCTACTCCATTAATGTACCTTCCTCAATAGTGTTTCTAGTAGATTGTTCATAGTTGTGGTGGTGATTGTTGGGATGGTGAAAGTTGTTGGTGGTGGAGTTTAGGAATGAACAAGATAAAATATTTTCTACTCTATAATGAATACATATTTATTTCAATTTCATCCTTGTTAAAATTTGATTTTAGTCCCTATGTGCTCTGTAAATAGCAAAGTCTTATTTACAGAGAAAGTGAAAAGATTCCAACTTTTGGGCACTCTAAATAGCCAAAGTAGCTCTGTAAACAGTTTTAGGGTATTTAGAGGGCTCAAAAGTTGGAATCTTTTCACTCTCTCTGTAAATAAGGTTTTGCTATTTACAGAGCACCTAGGGACTAAAATAAAATTTTGATAAGGATCAAACTGAAAAAAAAATATATTCATTATTGAGTAAAATATATTTTATTTCTTTCATTCCTAAACCCCACCACCAACACCTTCCACCACCACAACAATCACCGCCACAACTATGAACAATTAACTCACAATCACCTACTAGAAACATTAGTAATGGAAGAAACTAACAATGAGGAAGGTACATTAATAGAAGAGCTTGGTGGTCAAGAAGTTTCATTAATAGAAGAGTTTGATATTGAAGAACTCAACTACAACTCTTCATTAAATTCATATAACAACATTATGAGTGTAGACATAGCTTTAGAGGTAACACAAACAAATTTGTGGTGATTATTGTGTTGACTAAAATCCACATCAGGGCCCTCAGCGCTAAAGTGTCAATTAAGACGTCAAGCCCAACGCAACACTCTCGGGCCCAACCCAGAATCTAAATGGGCCCTCGTCGACTAGACCCTAAAACTCGTGTCAAGCCCAACCACGTGCAAAGAGTTTCCATATGCACAAAACTCCACACGCTCGAATCTCCACACGTCTGGCGCTTGACACGTCTAAATCTCCACGCACCACGTGTAAAAGATCGCTTAACGAAGAGATCCTCTACATGTCACATATGCCCATAATGACATAGATCTCAGACTTGGTCAACGTAACTCCAGAGACAATTACCCCCCCCCCCCCATTGATGGCATGTATAACATGGTAATGTCTCACATAAATATGACATCATGGGCATGCACACCCAGAGTAATTACCGGAGAACATGCACAACCATTGTGTATGTAGAGCTCGTGTACGCGTCACCACATCCCAGGTATCTTGCCACGCATTTACTCTGTAACAGTCACCCTTTACTCCTCCCAACGGATCATTCCTCATACCTATATAAAGAGGAGCACTTCCATTTCACAAGGCATCGCAAGCAGAGCAAAGCAATACCACTTCTTCTTCTTCACTCGTTCTCTGTTCTTCAATTGTTCTTGAGACGTTGGCATACGAGTTACCTGGTTCTTAGACGCTTTATCCCCTTTACTTTACAAGTTCATCTTGATCTGGTCGTCGACACTACTAGACGCCTCAAGGGCGTTAAAGTTTCTCCTTGCTCGACGCTTCCAGTTATCATCAAAGGGATCAAAGCCTTCTCGACGCTTCTAGAGAACATCAAGGAGGTCATAGCTTCCTTCTTGTCCGACGCTACTGGTAACATCTACTGTCCCACTTCTGATCATTTCACTCCCATAGACTCGAGCTCCGACCATTCTACGAGCCTAGCCACTCTCCAATTACACGTCAACGATTACATCCCCAGCATTCTGTTTATTATCCTTTCTATAGTTTGGTGACTTGACTGTCGGAGGGCCCTTGGCAGGCACCATCCTGGTGTCCCCCAAGTCTTCACAGGTTTGTTCGTATCTGTTCACCTTCTTTTGCAGGTTTCTTCCACACTTGCTGGTGCCCATCATTCAAGAACTCGACGTTTGGAATTCTGGAAGACGTTCGCGCGTCTGACCTTCTGATTTCGACCCGTAAACTTCTCACCGTCTACCGTTTGGTGCCCACCGTGGGGCCTCAGCAACTATCAATAGAAATACCTAATCAAATGGAAGAGAACATGACATCTGCTCCACTCGGCATTTCTTCTCAACTTGCTCTACTTAACGCCCAAATGCAAGAGAACGCTGATCGTGTCAAGGCGTTAGAGGAAGAAAATCAACTGGTCAGAGCAGAGAACCAGTTGCTCCAAGAAAAATTACCGAACTTTCTGTGACGACTCCAGGGGGCTCTAGAAATCGCACCTCAACAGATGCTAGACCATCTTCTACAAGTACAGGAGGAGCAGACCCTTCCAGTCAAGAAATTCCTGTAACAGTTGGAGGACCAACTTCGATTCTTGACACTACTCCTATCACGCCATTACGTGTCTTCCCACACACGCATCAAGCTCTTCCAACTAGTGCCCCCCTTTACTCTTCTCTCCCATATACTTTACCTACTATGTATACCATGACAAATGGATCAACTCAGGTTAATGCGTCTACTGATTCGCTTCCGTTTACATTTACAGGTACTCCTCCAGAACAGGTAATGGCGAAGAAGTTGGCAGAAATGGAAGCGTTGATTACACGTATTCCAGGAATGCCTACTCCTTTCAAGAAGAACCTCCCCTACAACTACGCCGACTTCCCCTTTGTAGACGCTATTGCACTGATGGAGATGCCAAATAAATTCTCCTTCCCGAACACGAATATGTATGATGGTATTTCGGACCCAGACGATCACATTGCATCTTACAAGCAGAGAATGTACGCAACAACTATTCTCAGAGATCTGCGTGAAGCATGCATGTGCAAAAGTTTTGGGTCCAGTCTGACCGGTCCTGCCTTACAGTGGTACACAAACCTTCCAAATAATTCAATTGCATCATTTGCTCAATTGACAGACACCTTCGTCGAACAGTTCGCCAGCAGCAAAAAGTTAGAAAATCTTTATGGTGACTTGTATCGGGTTCACCAACGAAGAGGAGAACTGATATTGCACAAAATGTCCGGACGTTGACTAACGTCTGGAGAGTCAAGATCAGACCTAAAGTCTCTTGGATCGACTCGGCTTAAGGCAGTAAGACAGCTAAATACCTAACGGTCCACCACATTTTCCCCTAATAGGGAGGTCGGCCGGAAGAAACCAGCTTTGCACAAAACACCCTTGACATGGATAGATCAGCCCTGGGGTCTCAAAAGGAAAAAGGGGGTCTCCAGAGGTTCGGCCCATATCTTACGCCCAAAACTGGGGAGATATCAGCGCTGCGCGACCTAAAGACTTAATCCCGAACTTTCTAGAAAGATCTCAGTCGGCCACATATCTTGAAGTGTTTAAACCCGATTGAACTCCACGTATCTAAAGGAGGAAACTTCTCCTTTTGAGTCTATCACTCTGGCAAGATATATACAAAGTATCCTTGAACTTAGGAACATTCGCTTATCAAAGATCCGGGATAGACTCAAAGAGAAACCCTAAATACGCTAAAGAGGAAACTTCCCTTACGGTTTGACGGCAACCGCCTCACCACCACCACTAATTACAGTCGGCCTAACTTCGCCTATAAAAGGCCCCCCCCCCACATCGTCCTTCTCAGGACACGATCTCTTCACCCCGAAAAGATCACTCAATACTCAGAGTTCCCATAACTCGCCCCCCAAAAGGATCGATCAATATTCATTCTTTTACTGCAAAGAGCACCCTGACTGTCTTGAGCGTCGGAGCGGTTTTCGAACCCTAACTATTTCCCTTAAGTTCCCCAGGCAGACATGTCCTCGGATGAACACACTCCATCTGATTTCGCAAAGGGAGAAACTAATTTTGTTGAGCAGGTAATTGTTGCACATTTGCATTGTTTCTCCACTCGAAATTGGGATGTTGGCGCCATCCAGGGTTATAACTATTTGAGAACGGATCGTTCCTACTTCTTTGCTGTTGAACAAAGCTCGCTTGAGCTACTTCATCATGTTCTACAAACAAGCTAGGACATTCATCGGATTTGTGTCCTTGGTGAGAACACACAACACATACTTGGGATTGTGGAATCAACTATTTAACAAGGTCAGTAAAAGCATCAATACGAATATTAACCTCATTATTAGTACTAACCTCATTTACATTTGATCTTTTATGAACGGGTCTTCTATAGTTGAATTGTGAAGAATTGGCTGCAATGTTTTCAAATATAATTCTTGCCTCATCAGCATTTTTATTCATCAACCCACCTCCACTAGTAGCATCAACCAAAGTCCTTTCTGAATCAAGTAAACCTTCATAAAAATACTGCATCAAGAGCCAATCCTCAATTTGATGATGTGGGCAGGAACTTAAAAGTCTTTGGAAACAATCCCAATATTCATGAAATGGTTCGCCAACTTCTTGTTGTACTCCCACAATCTCTTTACGAATCTTGTTTGTCTATTGGGCAAGATAAAATTTCATAAGAAACTTTGCAGCAAGTTCAGCCCATGTAGTGGTAGAAGCACTAGGTAAAGAGTAAAGCCACTCCTTGGCTCGTTACTTAAGTGAGAATGGAAACAATCGAAGTCTAACCTCCTCATTTATAATCCCTGGACTTTTCATAGTAGAGCAAACAACAAAGAAATCATTTAAATGAATGTGAGGATCATCACCTATCTTACATAAAACTGAGGTAACAAGTGAATCGTTCCACTCTTGATATCAAATGTTGCATTATTTTGTGGTAGAGCAATGCAAAGTGGTTGATCTAAAGCAAGAGGGATAGTGAACTCCTTCAACGGACGAGTATTGTTGTTAGCATTGTTATCTCCTCTATACATTGTGAATTCCTCATCGTCTCTCTCACCTGAGAAATTCGATGATGCCGGTGAGGATGGCAAAGGAATTAAAGCAGCTTGCTGAACTTTTTCTTGAATTGCTTTAGCGTAGAAATTTGATTTTAGCCTGTCAATTCTTTTCGCAATCAGGTCAAGCTCCAAGTTTGACATACACCTAAAATCAAAAAGAATTTCTAAATTAGTAAGCAATACCAAAGTTACAAAAGAAAATATAGATAAGGATAAGCAACTAGATGAAACAATTCCCCAGCAGCGACGCCAAAAATTTGTTGTATATTTTGCGCACAACGAAGTAATACCTTTCTTACTTCAATGAAGTCTAGTGATAGTAATAAGCAAGGGTCATCCGACAGGGAATTGTTATCTAATTATAATGCTTATCAATGTCACAAATAAAAGAAAATATGGTTTTTGGATTGAGATTCTAGTTGTAAATCTAACTTAACAAGTGGTTACTAAATAGTAAAGAGAAACAAGTCAGGGCTCCTTTCCACTCTAAACAATCATTCACTCCTTAACACAAGTATTTGGGATCAAGTTTCACAAAGCATAGATGAAGATGCTCACATAATTGCTCATGGCATTTGAGTCAAAAACTACAGTTCTCTCATAATTTATGCACCATGTATGGAATTTACAATGAAGCATGTATTCCTCATTGGAAATCAATATGGTATTTACTAAATTTAACAATGAGGAATCGATTAAACACAACGAGAACGAACATCACATATTTCTTAAGATATGATATTTATCTTAAGCAAACAAGTATCAAACTTCACATGTATAGATCTTATCCTACACATTTGTTGCTCTTAAGTTGTAGTCAATATGACACTTGCTCTAAAACCTGCAACTAATAAGCTTAAAATCATATTCCTATAGTGATCATTCACAAGAATAAAGATTATAAACCAGAATTTCAAGTGGTGAATTGGACATCATCTAAGAATATGAAACTCAACCCAAATATATATTAAGAAAGTGAAGCCATGTTTAGGTCTTTAAGGCAGCCCCAACTCGAATAAAATTAGCTACTCATGTTTGAAAATAAATCAGCAAAACAAAAGTAAAAAATACTAGAACTCTGAATGGAAATCAGACTTTTGTAGCTTCTATTCCCTTTCTCTTCTTCTCCTCCTCTCTTCCTTGCAAAGATGCTCCATTTATAGCCTTAGGATCAATTTAATCCAACACTTTTGTAACCACAAACATTAATTCATCCTAATAACTTTTGTAACCACAAACATTAACTTCTCAATTTAATCCAGCACTTTAATGTCTTCAAATTAACTTTTGTAACCTCTTTTGTAGTAATTGCCATCAATTAAACCTTAGAATGAATTCAGCCATAACCTTCACACTCTAATGAATCTGGACCAATTGTTGAACCAGTTTAACTTTGCCTCATAATTGTCTTTGGTATGTCTTTTTTTTTCTAAACTTTTCTTTTTTTTAATGTTATCAACTTAATAAGCCAAACTGACCACATCAGCACCCAAAAGGTTTAGTTAGAGACCATTTGATATTGCCTCCTCCAAATGTGAGTTTTTTAGTCAGTTTTCCAAATCTGCTCCAAGTATCTTCACAAACACAAAATAACATTATAGACACAATAAATTGCTTAAGAACATAACAAAGATCAAATATTAAAGTACGAAGAAGTGTCAAAATTATGTCACATCAACACGTCTAACTCCAAAATAGGTACCTAACATGAAAAACACATAAAATATTATTTATAATACTCGAAAAGAACTAATTAGTCTAAGTTAGACTCTCCAAATGTGACATTTTCGTGTCACATTATTGTTGTAATGAAAGGAATGAGCAATACAGTCAGATGGCGCGCAAAGACAAAAATTCCTAGTGACAAGAGAGACAGTACCAAGTGGTGTGAATTCCACGCTGATCATGGACACACGACCGCTGATTGTATAGCTCTTCGGCTAGAAGTAGCGGAACTGCTGAAGAGAGGTCACCTTACTGACATACTGACAGATAAAGGGAAGAACGCTATAGCCCAACGAGATGTTCATCAAAAAGAACCCGAACAATCAATTCCAACGAAGACATGTTTAGTTATCACAGGAGGATCAGAAGTGAGCGGAGTCAGTAATTCAGCCGCCAAAAAAAGTGCACGTGTAGCGCCCAATCCAGACGCTTACTCATCTAAAACATCTTCACCTGTCTTCAGCGGCCAAGTTCTTAGCTTCCCAGACAGTGAAGCATCAGGGCTCGTCAACCCTCATCACGACGCTCTCGTTATCTCACTTACTATTTCAAATGTTCTGGTTAAAAGAATATTTGTTGATAATGGTTCATCTACTAACGTGTTGTTTTTACATGCATTGCGAGGAATGGGACTGGAAGAGACGAGAATCTGTCACCGACCTACCATTGTCATTGGCTTTAGTGGCGAGCAAAAGTACACGCTCGGCGAACTCTCTTTACCCTTTTTTGCAGGTGGAATCAACCTAAGTACAACTTTCGTGGTACTGGATAGTCCTTCTGCCTAAAACATGATTCTCGGGAGACCTTGGATCCACAACATGAGAGCAGTCCCATCAACCTTTCACCAGGTCATAAGGTTTCCTACTCCATAGGGAGTACGTGAAGTGAGAGCATGATTCATATAGTAAAGGGTTTAAGCATGTCAACACATAATGAATCAAGTAAATAAGTTCATATAAAAGCTAAAGATCTCTTCACTAATAATCTTACCCTAAAATGCAAGTGTCATACCATAATGAGCAACCTCTATGTTCCGAAGTCACAAAACTTTGATTCTTAAGTTAGTACATTGCGCCTTGACTTCGGCCTCACGGACATACACTCCAAATATGAATCACTCAAGAATGGTTCGCTTGTTGATGCACCCGAAAAGGTTGCACACCCAAGTGGAGGTATCGAGTAGTAACCGGTAAAACCGGAGTCGATCCAAGGACATGAGGGTAACTCGAATATCGAATGATTTAGTCCACCGGTCTAGGTGTCACTAGCTAACTTAGACTAAAACGGAAAGGGACGAAGATAAATGACGGGTTTTTAATATGAATAAGTAATAAGAGAAGAAAGCAAGTAAAGCTAAACTAAACAATCAAAGTAAACGAGCGAGAGAGATTCGAGTGAAGTATCGGAGGAACAAGAGTCGGGAGACGGTAAGACTCGATTCGGGCAAAAGTCGATTGAGAGGGATACTTCGATCTTGTACAAATACTAAGTATCTATTTGCATGAAAATGTAAACAAATAATAAGTCATTCATCACATTCAAATCATGCTTCAAGAGTATTCGAATACAAGAGTAATGTGTCGAAGTCCGGGAATCCAAAATGATAAATCTACAACTATGTATGGTCCGATCTAATGTGTCGAGGTACAATGAATGTTCGACTCCTAAGGTGATGTCTCTAAGTGCTACGTATATCCGGAGATCATACTTAGTCAAACAAACGTCTAAATCGGTTAACCTCGAGTCATCGAAAGTGTTGTCTAGTCGCCTAACTATGTGAAGTGCATGACAAGACACATGAAATTATGACTTAGACTACGATCGATATCGAATACTTCGTTTCGTCTATTAACTATGCGAAGTGCTTGACAAGACACATGAAAATACGATCAAAACGATAATCGAAATGTATGAACATCAATTTATGATCAACACATCAAATCATATTAAACATAATCACGAATTCATCACATTTCATCTCATATAATCAACACATTAAAGTTAGCTAAACATGGTGATTGAATAGGAAATGGAAAGAAAATGATGAGAGAATCCCCCTTTTTCGATGTGGTTCGAGGCTAAGATCGTCGGAAAATATGAGTCTTTAAGGTGCAGCCGATCTCCCCTTAGCAAATTTATGGGTTCCCATAGCGACCACCATCATCTTCTTCGTTTAGAACACAACCTCCATTAAAGCTAACCCTAGCTTTCTCTCTCTAGAAATTTCTAATCCAAAATCAAATCAAACCACATGGGTAGCTAGCCTAGAGGGGAACAAAAATCCTAAGGTTTGGACCAAGAAGGTTGCTGGAAAAGCAAGAAAATTCGGCCAGGTTTCCGGCAAAAAATGCTTGAAAATCCGGCCAAGAAGGTGTTGCCGGTCCCTTGGCTTCCGGCCCGAGCTGTGCGCGCGTCCCGGAAGGTGCATTCGTCCCGTGCAGCTGCTCCTTGCTCGCTCCGGTTGCTACTGTTCGTGGAAGTTGTTGTTGTTGCTCGGAGTTGATGCTGGCATCCCGTGCCGTGCTGGAGCTGCTGCGCTTGCTGTTCTTCACGGTCCGAGCTGTAGCAGCACGGCTGGAGCTGCTACCCGTGCCAACCTTTACATCCCGAGCACACTTGTGTGCCGGCCTAGCTTGGCCGGCCAAGCTAAGGCCGGCTACCTTTCTTCTTCTCTCTTTTCCTCTCTTTCAACCCCTTTAATCCTCAAGAACAAGAGAAACCCTAGAAACCCTCTTGCCTCTTTTTTTCTATCTCTCTCTCTCTCTCTCTTGCTTGGTTGTTGATTGATGAATATGATGAATAGTAGAATATACAACTAAACCCCTAGAGTCCATTGACTTAGTCAATTCATTTAGACTTTGTTGACTTGGATCCATAAAGAGAGAGAGAGTGCTTATAAAATCTTCCTTGTCATTCTTCTTTGGGCTCTTGGGCTTTGATTTAGAAACCAAGAGGGTGCCTCCATCCTTGCTCTATATCTTCAAATTCTCACAAAGGACTAAAATACCCTCGGGCTTCTTTCTTTAATAACTTCCCCGTCCGAACTCGGAATTAACTTCCGTTTTCACCGTCGGACTCGTCATTGACTTTACTTGTAATTTGATTTGTTTGAAGTCATTTTCTTTCGTTTTGGGCACATGAAATGATAGTGATAATTCGCTCCTTTTATTCTGAATTTCATGTTTAACTCCACATATGATACCTAATAAGAAAAACGCATAAAATATTATTGATAACACTCGAAAATGACTAATTAGTCTAAGTTAGGCTCTCTAAATGTGACATTTTCGTGTCACATCACTCGTATGTGTGAGTGTTATCACTAACATGGACTCAACACATAAAAAAAAGGGTGAGTACAACATTTTGGAACAAATGATCTCCTAAATAGCCACTAAATGGAGTGGGGAAGCTCACTCACCCTTCTCACCTATTCTACCCTCTAAAAATGCTTTCTAAGGTTTAGCGGATACTAGAGATGGATGACGATAGAGGATTCCCGAGAATGTCGAACTTTTCGTGATAGAACCTCTTAATCACTTCCACATTCGTTTCTTGTTTCGAATACTAATTCATGAACAAAAAGACCAACACATATATACAATTACATCACTCACATAAAAGAGCTAACACATGCTCAAACATATACCACTTTATTCTTTTATCTTTCTTTCATTTTTTTTCATGATTCATTTTTTTTCTTTTTTTTTATAACACAAATACAATCAACCAAAACAAAATACAACACACAAAAATCTATTCTTGCAATCAACTTTTCATTTCATGCTTGCTTTTGACATTATTCATTCTTTTCTTCTCATGTCTTCATTCTCGGGATATAAGATGATGGATGATGATGAAGTATCCGCCTTCCTCTAGTTGACATTCTTATCGGGTTTCATAGACTACACGGGCAAGGTTAATTCGCTATCCTAATGTCACTCCTAGTGGCTAAGTAAATTGAGCACACGAGATCCAATTTGCTCTTTTAATAGTTACGAGGTTGAGTAGCTCTTCATTCTACTCGGAGTTCGCACGGAAGAGTACACTCGAAGGACAATTTAGGCTTTGAGCTCCGACATGGGTTAGGTCTCCACTAATGACTACTTTAGGTCTCTTAGAGATGTTTCTTCTTCACTAAGATGTTCAACCCATAGTACGACACATACACTAAAAGACTCGACTTTCATGCAAAGGCCACTAGCAATCATAAAAACTCATCAACTCTACATATATGCATCAACAAGCTTAAAACCATCAGTATAATCACACGGAAATCCACTCAAAATGTTCACAATCTTGGCTAATTTGAACCCTTTTATCTTTGAAACCCATGGTCATGCATTGGTTATGGTCAAATCCCCGCATCCCCAAACTTAAAGTTAACATTGTCCTCAATGTTCTAAGCATACACTCACCAAATAATTAAGAGGCACATCAATTTAAAGATAAGAGTGGAGAGATATTACCATAATCGAAGGAGATAAAAGATGATACTACCAAGGCTCATGTATAAAGAGGTTCCAAGTTTATGCCAAGCTCACGCCATCCCCAAACTTGGAACAAACCACGCCTTAGAAGTAAAATAAGTAAGAAATGCTCCTAAATATCAATAAATATCATGAGAATGAAGCACATAAAAGACATGACCATATAAAATCTACCACTAACGTGGGTATACACGATTGCATTGAGTTATGCAATTAGACTTTGATTCTCTTGTTTTGACACAAGAGCACGAGTTACGTCTCGTGGAGGGTTTCCAGAGATGTTACCCACAAACATCAAAGACCCATCTTAATCGACTAACGATCATATAGCAAAAGACGGAAGATTTGAGGGTCAACCCAAAGAAAGCTATATACAAACGGTAACAGTCTCACAAGAATATTAAACTAAAGAAGTACACGTGAGACGAAATCCGAAAAGAAGTCATCCCCAAACTTAATGGAAGCACGGTCCACTAAGTTAGCATGAATGCTAGGGGCGACGACTAAGAAGTCGTCCAAAGGATCGACATATAAGTGAAGGTCTAAGATGTCAATCGCAGACAAAAAGTCAAACTCAAGCTTAGTGGATAAAACATCCACTAAGTCCCTAGACATGCTAGGGAAGACGTCTGAAGTGTCCCAAAAGGGGTCAACAACTGAGTCTGAGATCATGTGGAAGGTCGAACTAGACTCTAAGGGTAAGGCAATAGGCTCGGGGACCAAGTCAAGGTCCATAATTTCATTAGGTAAATAATCCAACAAGTTATCCGATATCTCTTCAACTACTATGTTATCGACATCCTTAAAGGCATTGGGAGCCTCAAAGTCAGTCATAACACCTTCCATTCTACATAACCCGTCCATATAATCACAACTGGTAAAAGTTGGAAAGTTTAACATCTTGTGATCCCCAAACTTGCTTATAGAGCTATCATCCTGAACATCAAAATCTAGTGTAGTCGATGCATGGTGAGATGACAATGGTCGAGGGAGTAAGCAACAAGGGTCATCGGTCTGTTCAATCTCAAAGGGTCTATGTGGAACTTCATCGACATTTAACTTAAGACTTGAGTTAGTTGTATTACCCTCACCATCATTCATAGTCTCCTGTTGAGTTTGGGGTGTGCAAACCCCTTCCTCGTCGACGACAGGCTCCGACTCAATTCTATCAACAATATTGAGAATTCGTTCTGTGATCTCCGTATTGTTGATAGAATTGAGTCGGAGCTTATCATCGACGAGGAAAGAGTTTGCGCACCCCAAACTCAAGTGGAGACTATGAATGATGGTGAGGGTAATACACCTAACTCTAGTCTTAAGTTAAATGTCGAAGAAGCTCTTGATAGACCCTTAGAGCATGAATTGACCGATGAACCTTATTGCTCAATCCCTCGACCATTGTCATCTCACCATGATCAGACTACATTAGATTTGAATGTTCAGGATGATAGCTCTACGAGGAAGTTTGGGGAACACAAGATGTTGAACTTTCTAACTTTTACCACTTGCGATTATCTGGATGGGCTATGTAGAATGGAAGGTGTTATGACTGAGTTTGAGGCTCCCGATGCCTTTAAGGGTGTCGATAACATAGTAGTTGAAGAGATAACGGATAGTTTGTTGGATTATTTACCTAAGGAAATTATGGACCTTGACTTGGTCCCCGAGCCTATTGCCTTACCCTTAGAGTTTAGTTCGACCTTCCACATGATCTCAGACTCGGTTGTTGACCCCTTCTGGGACACTTTGGACGTCTTTCCTAGCATGTCTAGGGACTTAGTGGACGTTTTATCCACTAAGCTTGAGTTTGATTTTTTGCCTTCGACTGACTTCCTCTCACTTCACTTATATGTCGATCCTTTTGACGACTTCTTAGTCGTCGCCCCTAGCATTCATGCCGACTTAGTGGATCGTGCATCCACTAAGTTTGGGGATGGACTCTTTTCGCTTTTCGTCTCACGTGCACTTATATGCTTCGATATTATTGTGAGACTTTTAACATTTGTATATAGCTTTCTTTGGGTTGACCCCCAAATCTTCCGTCTTTTTTTATATAATCGTTAGCCGATCAAGATGGGTCTTGATGTTTGTGGGTAGCATCTCTGAAAACCCTCCGCGAGACATAACTCGTGCTCTTGTGTGAAAACAAGAGAATCAAAGGCTAATTGCATAGCTAAATGCAATCGAGTGATCCCGCGTGAGTGGTCATTTTATATGGTCTTTCTCTTTATGTGCTTCATTCTCATTATATTTTTCGATATTTTAGGAGTATTTCTTATATGTTTTACTGCTAAGGCGTGGTTTGTTCCAAATTTGGGGATGGCGTGAGCTTGGCATCAACTTGGAACCTCTTTATACATGAGCCTTGGTAGTATCATTTTTTATCTCCTTCGATTATGGTAATATCTCTCCACTCTTCTCTTTAAATTGATGTGCCTCTTTATCTTTTGGTGAGTGTATGCTTAGAACATTGAGGACAATGTTAGTTTTAAGTTTGGGGATGCGGGGATTTGACCATAACCAATGCATGACAATGGGTTTCAAAGACAAAAGGATTCAAATTAGCCAAAAATTTGAACATTTTTGAACATTTTAAGTAGATTTGCATGTGATTCTAGTGATGGTTTTAAGAATGTTGATGCATATGTGTCGAGTTGGTGAGTTTTTTGATTGTTAGTAACCATTGTGAGGAATGACTTGGGTGCTGCTCTGCTCATGGGAGCTGCTACTGTTGCCCCTGCTACCATCCTTGTTCATGAGCTTCAAGGAGTTGAGTTGGGGCTGAGGTTGGCTAAGCAAGTGCATAGTGATTATGTGTGGGTGGCAACTGATTCTATGGTTGTGGTATCTTTGCCTCCTTGGGTAGCTTGGCCTGTGTGGATGAGCATTAAGAAGCTGTGGGTTGGGTTCAAGGAATCTCATGTGAAGCATGTAGTTAGGGAAGTGAATCAGAGTGCTGACTTCCTGGCTAAGATGAAGCCTGCCGCTGAGTTAATTCTGGATGCTAATAGCATGCCTCCTGAGTTAGAGAAGCTTATCAAAGAAGATAGAGAGGGTAGAATCAGAATGAGAAAGTCATGGACTTAATAGTTGTTGTTTCTTGTTTAGTTGCTTTGTTGCTTTTTAGCTTTGTTTTTGCTGTTCAGGGTATGGCCCTTTAAACCTAGCTCATCAATGCAAAAAAAAAAACGGGGATTAAAGGGACACCGACCCATTGATTGAACCAAAATACTGAAACAAATATTCCACATTATAGCAAACTATAATGACCCACAAAAGAACAAGAAACAAAACAATCAGCTCTCGGCTGGCCAAAATCTCCTAATTCTCACTATACCCTTCCTGTCTTGCTCCACAATAGCTACCAGCATGCTCGGCAGCTGCTTCACATCCAATAGGAGAACCCCATTACTGCTCAACCGCGACAAATAATCAGCTGCCTGATTGAGTTCCCTAAATGTGTGAACAACCTCACAACTATCAAACTGCTCCATCAAGTATCTGACTTCCTTCCAAGTACTCCACACAGTCTAAGGAGGCTTTGCATTCTTAGCAGCCAGAACAAAAACTACATTGGTTGAATCAGTAGACAGCACCACCCTCTTCAGACCTCTATCCCAAGCCAGCCTCAGGCATAGCATGGCACCTTGCATTTCATGCAACAAAAAACTACCAGGAGTAGCTCTGCCAGCCCCATCAGCAATCACAGCTCCACAATCATCCCTGAGAATAGCACCATACCCTGCATAGTCCTTTTAATAAGCACCATCTGTGTTAATAATAACATAACCTGCAGGAGGAGCACTCCACTTTAACCCCTTCACACACTTAGATATCATAGGCTTAACTATGTTTAATCTCAACAACAGATTAGAGTTCTCTGCTGAAGCCTCAATTTTCCCACACCAATCTTTCACTTTAATATGAGTTTCCTGCTTGATCAAAGCCAAGATGGTGTCAACACTCCTACTAACATGCTGAAAAGCCCTCAAGTTCCTCTCCCTGATACACAAAAGAGGCAAATAACATACAACTGACTCTGTGCACAAACTTATCTCCCCTAAAATGTCATATACACCAACCCACAGCAGATTCCCAATCATAGAACAAGCTAGGTCTAATCCCTAGCAACTCCATTAGCCCCCTGCAAACCCCTCCTGAGAAAGAACACTCAAAGAGTAGATGATAATCTGTTTCATCACACATACCACAGAGGAAACAACTTTTAGGCACAGCGTGGTCTTCAATCCCCTCTGTAAAGCAACCCAGGCAATAAATGAATGTCTAAGAACAGCCATGCTAGACCACACCAAACAATGCCAATCCACTTTGCCACTCTTCTGCCTCACAGCCTCATAAGTATCCTTCATAGTAAACTCCCCAGTCTTGCTAACAGTCCACACCACTGTGTCTTCCTCCACCTTCCCAATCTCAATCTCTTCCAGCCCTTCTAATATGGGATTCAAAATGAACCTAAGATGAACTGGCACATTCCAAGCCCCATCCTTAATAATAGCAGAAAGAGGCATATGGAGAGGCAAATTAGAAACCAGTCTAAGACTTTCTTCATAAGTAGGATAGAGGATACCTTGAGGGTGCCAAGCATCCAACCACAATTGGATTTTATTACCCTGTCCAACCAGGTGAAAAAATAGAACTCTAGCCTTATCCCTACTCCCAAGAATCCTTCTCCAACACCAGGAGCAATCATGAGGAATCTTCACAAGCCAAAAACACTTCCCTTTGAGCAGATTCTGCTTGACCCAGTTTACCCAAAGAGAATTTTTACCACTCACCAAATCCCAAATATGCCTGAAATTCATTGCTTCATTTAGGTGCTCAATATTCCTAGTCCCAATCCCCCTTCTTCTTTGGGAAGAAAAGCAATGTCTCTTTTCACAGAAGGTCTTTTAAAACCCATATCCACCCCACACCATAAGAATCTAAAGAAAATAGAATTTATTTCCTTAAAGACTCTGGGAAGCACAAAGACAGCAGTCCAATAAATCATCACCCCACAAAGAACTGATTTGATTAATAAGCATCTTCCTGCAAAAGACAAATATCTAGCCTTCCAAGATTGAACTCTCCCTTGAATCTGCTCAATAAGAGGGGAGCAATCATTGTAAGACAACTTAGCAGAGATCAGAGGAAGACCAAGATATCTAATAGGTAGAGCTCCCCAAATGAAACCCAACTCCTGCTGAATCTTCACTTTAGTTCCCTTGTCCAATCCAGCCCAAAACATAGAACTCTTAGCACAGTTAACCCCTAGGCCAGTACCCTGCTTCAACCCAACCAAAACCATGTTCAAAGCACAAGCTGAATCTTCATTACCTCTAAAAAACACCATAAGATCATCAGCAAAACACAGATGTGTAATCTTAGGCTTCTTGCACTTAGGGTGTAAGTGGAAATGTCCAGCTCCTTCCTCCTTCACAATCAAAGCAGAAAAGACCTCCATAACCATAACAAACAGGTATGGAGACATATGATCTCCCTGTCTCAAACCCCTCCTTCCTTGAAAATACCCATGAGCCCCCCCATTCACTACAATAGAATATCTAGGTGTAGAAACACATTCAAAAATCCATTTCACAAATAAATCAGGGATATGAAACTTCCTAAGAATCTTAAGCAAGGCAGACCATCTCACAATATCATAAGCCTTCTTAAGATCTATTTTCATAGTGGATCTAGCAACTCCACTCTTATAATTATAGTTCCTGACTATTTCATGAGCCAACATAATATTATCCGTCTGGATTTCAGTGTTGGTGGGAAGGTTTTTTTGGTTGGTCTGGCGGCTGGGGAGCAGCTGCTTTTGCTCCCTCCTGTTTCCATAGAGGGAGCAGGAGCTGATTCTTCAAAGTTTGTGGGTAGTTCATCGACTTATGATGGTGGTTCTTTGCCTTTGGAAAGTGAAGCTTCTGGTTCGGCGACAAAGAATAAGGGTTCGAGTTGGGCATCTCTTTTTCGGCCAGATGATAGGAAGTATCGTGCGAAGTTGGATTATTCTCCTTCTTCAGTTGATAAGGAAGGTGAGCTTCCTGAAATTAATCTTGAAGATTTTGAAGATGAGATTAAGGAGTGTGAAAATCTATTGGTTGGCTCGTTTGTGGGACAACGCCTCCCTTTCTCTCTGGTTTGTAGGGTTTTGAGTTCTCGTTGGAGACCAAAAGGGGAGATGTTCTTGACTGTCTATGGGGAGTCTTCTTACATTATCCAATTCTCTTTGGAAGAAGATAGGCAGAGAATTTTGGAGTTAAAGCCTCTGTATATAGTCAATAGGTTGTTCTTTGTTAGGCCTTGGAGTCTGTCTATTGATGATGATATTGCTTCAATGGAAACTCTCCCTGCTTGGGGTTGTTTTAGGAATGTGCCAATGTATTTGTGGAATTCTAAAGGGTTAGCTATGATTGCTAGTCGACTGGGGAAACCAATAATGTTGGATGAACCTACTGTTAGAAGATCACGACTAGCTTTTGCTCGAGTTTGTATTGAAATTGCTAAGGATTGTTCTATGCCTAAGGTAATCTCCTTTGCTATTCCTAATGCTAAGCAAATTGATATTAATGTTGAATATGCATGGAAGCCTTTGAAATGTACTGGTTGTGGTGTCTTTGGACACTCTGTGGGTCATTGCACTTCAACTGCTCGACCTAATGCTCGAGAGAATAAGGAGGCTGCTAGTGCTAGTATGAAGGAGCCTGAGCTGCAGAAGGCTCCTATTGTTACTGGTATCCGTGCTCAGAGTGGGGTTCCTATGTTGGTTCCCCCTGCAAAGGGTGTTGCTATCCCTCCTACTTGTGCTAAGGATGTTGAGCCTTTGGTTCTTCCTACAAAAAGTACGGGTGAGATAGTTATTCCTTCTTCTTCTAGTACTGCTGAACCTATGGAGGAAGGTAATTGGACTGAGGTTAATAGGTCCAAGAAGAATAAGAAATTTGATGGTGCAAGGAGACTAGTGGCTGATACTAGGGTTGATTCTTCTGGTAATGCTGCTAAAAGGCTTTGTTTGGGAGATTCTAATGAGTTTGCTGCTATGGATGAGAGTGGTGCTCAGGTTGGGCACTCTGAGGTGGTATCTAAGGCTGTAATGTTTGGAGGGAGCTTGGCTGCTATGCAGTCAATTCAGAGATTGAAGGGAAGAGGGCATGTTAGGTCTGTTAATGATTAGTTTAGGATTATGGGATGTGAGGGGATTAAATGATTCCCTCAAAATTAAGGAGGTGTTTAAATTTATTAGAAGCAATAAGTTGAGTCTGTGTAGTGTAGTTGAATCTCATGTTGATATTAGGAATAAGGATAAGGTGAAGCATTCTCTTATGTCCACTTGGAATTGGCTTCACAACTACAGTTGTGATGATTCAGGGAGGATTTAGATAGTGTGGGATCCTTGCCAGCTTGATGTTTCCTTAGTTTCCATGTCTGATCAGGTGATAACTGTGAGGGTGGTGACTAGAGAAGGTAGGGGCTTTATGGTTTCTAGCATTTATGCTAGGAATAATTTGGTGGACAGAAGGGCTCTATGGTCTGTCCTGAGTAACCTTGGTCAAAGTATTGAAGGTCCCTGGTTTGTAATGGGGGATTTCAATACTTTTTTTAGGGTGGAGGAGAAATTGGGTGGCTCTACTATTAGACCTAGGGAATTGGATGATTTTAAAGATTGTGTTAGAGATACTCAACTTTTTGATTGTCCTTTTTCAGGGTGTTTTTTTACTTGGTCTAATATGCAAGCAGGTGAGAAAAATGTGCCTGTGAAGTTAGACAGAGCTATGGTTAATATTGAGTGGGTTCAGGAGTTTTCTTCTGCTAAGGCTGACTTTTTGCCCCCTGTATTTCTGACCATTCACCTTGTGTGGTGACTTTGTTTGAAGGTGCTTCTTTGGGACCTAGGCCCTTTAAATTTTTTAACTGCTGGACTGAGGAGGAAGATTTTATGGAAGTGGTGGATGCTGCTTGGAAGATTAAGGTTACTGGAACTCCTATGTATAGGTTGGTTTGCAAGTTAAAGAAGGTTAAGGCTGCTTTGGTATTGTGGAAGAAAGAGAAATTCAAAAATTTCTCTTCTCAGGTTCATGTGGCTAGGGAGGAAATGGAACATTTGCAGGTTCAGCTTCAAGAAGACCCTTCTTGTGAGCAGGTTAGAAGACAGGAAAGGGAAGCTGTAGTCAGGTTTTCTAAGACGGCTAGGCAGGAAGAGGCCATGCTGAGGCAGAAATCAAGGGTGTAGAAGGTCCATTTAGGAGATCATAACACTAAATTCTTTCATGCTTCTTTGAAAGAAAGGAAATCCAGGAACAATATTTGTTTGTAATGTTGAGAACGAAAAGATTGTTGAGACTAACCTTATTGCTCAAGAATGTGTTGATTTTTTTCAGAATATGTTTGGAGTCTCTCACTTTCAACAGGGTGTGCCAGAAGTTCTTAATTCTATGGAGTTTGCACATGTGTTGGAGGATCATGAGGCTGCTATGTTGGAGCAGGAGGTTACTAGGGATGAAATGGTGCATGCTTTATCTACTATTGGGTCAGATAAGTCTCCTGGACCTGATGGCTTTTCTGCTCATTTTTTCAAGGCTTGTTGGAATATTGTTGGGGGGGATTTTACTAAGGCTATTCAGAGATTCTTCTCTTCTGGTAAGCTCTTGGTTGAGGTTAATTTGACCTTGGTGACCCTGGTTCCTTAGTCTAGTAAGGGCTTCTAAAGTAAGTGATTTTAGACCCATCTCTTGTTGTAATACCGTCTATAAGTGTATTACTAAAATCCTTACTGTTTGAATGAAAGATATTATTTTCAAGATTGTGAGTCCTTGCCAGTCTGGATTTATCTCTGGTAGAAGTATTCAAGATAATATTCTTCTTGCTCATGAGTTGACTAGAGATTATCATAAGTCTTTAGGCCCTCCTAGATGTGCAATGAAGATTGATTTGCAGAAGGCTTATGATACTATAGAATGGGATGCCTTAATGGCACTCATGGAGAGAATGAGGTTTCCTAGTAAATTCAGGCAATGGGTTTATGCTTGTATCTCTTCAGCTAGCTATTCTAGTATGGTCAATGGGAGTTCACATGGATATATCAAAGGCAAAAGGGGAATTAGACAGGGATGCCCCATGTCTCCCTATCTTTTTGTTATGGTTATGGAGGTGTTCAATGTCTTTCTTCTTGATAAGGTGCAAGAGAATGAGTTTAGGCTGCATCCTAAATGTGTTAGGCCTTTGGTTTCTCACCTTGCCTTTGCTGATGATCTTCTTGTCTTCTCTAAGGGTGATCTTGGCTCAGCTCTTGCCTTGGCTGAAGTTCTTGATACTTTCTATATGTGCACTGGCCTCAGGGTGAATCAGCAGAAGAGCTCTTTGTTTGCTGCAGGTGTTTCTGAGGGTACTCTTTGCTTGATTAAGGAGCCCTTGGGGTTTGAGATTGCATCTTTTCCAGTTAGGTACCTTGGTGTGCCCTTGATTTCTTCTAGGCTTAAGTATGTGGATTGTCTGCTTCTTCTTGATAGAGTTTTGAAGAGGATTCAATCTTGGAAGACTAGATTTCTCTCTTTTGCTGGAAGGCTGACTATAGTGAAATCCATCTTGCAAAGTATGGTGCTTTTCTGGCTAAATGTCTTTGATATTCCTAAGAGAGTTCTTAAGGAGATGGAAGGACTTTTCAGTAAGTTTCTTTGGACTGGTCCAGCTATGGGAGGAAGGAAAGCTGCTATTGGTTGGTCTTCTATTTGCTTTCCTTTTTCTGAGGGTGGCCTGGGTGTTAGAGATCTGGTTGTCTTGAATATTGCATGTTGTCTTAGGCATATTTGGGATATCTTCAGTCAGAAGCAGACTCTCTGGGTGGATTGGGTCCAAACTAACCTTATTAAGAAGAAGGATCTCTGGTCTATGAAGGATTTCTGGTTGTCTTGAAAATTTTTTTTTTTTTTTTTTTGAAGGTCGCCAGCCGGAAATTTGGCCGGCCGGCGACCTCTGCCGGAGAAGGTGATGAGGTGGCCTAACAGATGAGGTGGCGTGACATGGCAGAGAGAGAAAAAGAGATGGAGGAGAGAGAGTGACGGAAAGTTAAAGTTAACGGTTTTAGGGGGCCATATGGGTATTTCTCGTAAAGTAGGGGGCCAGGCGGGAAGCTGGTCACAAAGTAGGGGGCCATTAGGGAAATAACCCATAACATTACAGCAAGAGATAGGCCTGAACTCACTCATTTTAGAGGCACCAGCAATCTTAGGCACAAGAGAAACCAAGGTAGAGTTTACCTCTCCAAGGAGCTGACCAGTTTTAAAGAATCTATTAATAGCCTCCACCACATCATCACTAATAGTTTTCCAACAAAATTTGAAGAAATGAGCTGAAAAACCATCAGGCCCAGGAGCTTTATCACCATTAATGGTGGAGAGAGCAAACACCACCTCATCTCTAGTAACCATAGCACTTAGAGCAGCAGCTTGCTCTTCAGTAACCAACCTGTCAAATTGAACAGAGTCAAGCAAAGTCAGACCATCCTCATTCATTAAAGAGGAACCAAATAACCTGCTGTAGAAATCCACACATTCACTAGCAACATCCCGGATGTTAGTCAATTTAACCCCTTCCTCATTAAAGAGAAAAGGAATGTTATTCCTAGACCTTCTCTCCTTCACTGAGTTATGAAAGAACTTAGTATTTTGATCACCCAAATCAATCTTTTGCACCCTTGATTTCTGTTTCATCATTGATTCCTCCATAACAGCAAGTTTAGTATAATGGGCAACAACAACTCTCTCCTGAACTCTGATCTCATAAGCAAGAAGGTCTAATTGAAGCTTAGTCTGAATATGCTGCACCTCAACCCTAGCCTGCTGAACTTGAGCACCAAAGCCAGCATGCTTGGTTTTCTTCCAATCAACAAGATATTTCTTCACATTCTTCAACCTACAAACAAGTCTAAACATAGGGTTACCACAGACTGGCAGAGCCCAAGCTTTCTTAATTAAGTCCATAAAATCATCATCCTGAGTCCAAGCATTAAAAAACTTAAAGGGTCTAGGACCTGTAACAGCTCCATCAAAGAAAGAAAGAACAAAAGAAGCATGATCACAAAATAAAGGATTAAGAAACTCAGTTCTAGCATTAGGACAAAGAGTCACCCGATCAATATTCACAAGAACTCTATCAAGTTTCTCTGCAACAGCTCCAGGCCCTACTTGCTTATTAGACCAAGTATACTCACAACCAGAATAAGCACAATCAAAGAGTTGAACATCATGAACAAAGTCCCTAAAGTCAGCCAAGCCACCCTCTCTAACAGCAGCGCCACCCATTTTATCCTTAACCTCAAGAATAGTATTGAAGTCACCCATCACTACCCATGGACCAGGAAAAGCACCTGCAATGCTTCTCAAAGAATTCCAAAGAACCTTTCTCTCCAAAGCATTATTACTAGCATAAACAAAGCTAAAAAGAGAAGATCTTCCATCCACAAATTGAGCAAAAACAGAAATATGCTGAGCATTCATGCCAACAACATGAAGAATCACAACAGACTTATCCCAAAACACCCAAATTCTTCCTGCCCTATCAAACTCATAGTTATGAAGCCACTCCCAAGTATGTAACAACCTCTTCCTAACCACCTCACTATTACCAACATCAATATGTGTCTCTAGAATACTACAAACACCCAAATTATTGTTTCTAACAAATTTAGTCACCTCACTAGCTCTTGAGGGATGATTCATCCCTCTCACATTCCAACCACCAATATTAATCATTAACACCATGTAAAGACCCTCTCCTAGGCTGAGGATCTTTAGCCACATTCAAAATCTTAGCCTCAAAAGCCAAAACATTGCTACCAACTACATTGGACTCACTTCAAAAAAACTACATTGGACTGAGAAGAACCCAACTTACCTACCTCAGCAATAGAATGCATCTTGGTAACAGTAGCTGGAGCACTACTAGACCCATCAATCACCATGCTAGGTTTAATTAAACTTGAGTTATCCTTCCCCCTCTGCTTAGAAGATATGTTACCAGCAGCAACCCCTGGACTTGGTATAGCCCCAACATCACCACCTCCTAACACTCTCCTAATAGCATTCATTTCAGGAATAACCCCCCTATCTTCTTCCCAAGACTACCACTAACAGTGTCAGAACCACTTGGTTCTCTCCCCTTTCTCTTCATACTACCTTTATGTTTGACCTCAGTCCAACCCTCATTAGAAGTATCCACCCCCTCTATTGGTTCCCCCACAACAGAATCAGGAGTAACCCCAACCTCTGCTGCAGCCACCTTAACACCCACAGGAGCCTTACTAACTGACTCAACAACTCCCTGCTTAGTCTTAGGGTTCTTAGAGCATGAACCAGAACTATGACCAAGAGCACAACAATGAACACAATATCTTGGTTTCCATGCATGTTCAATAGCAATGTCCAAGTCCTCACCATCAACACACAACTTTAGGAAATTAGGCAGCTCTTTATCCATAGGGATCTCAACACAAATCCGAGCATAAGCCATCCTTAAGCCAGACAAAGTAGGACCATCAAGGAATAATGGCTTCCCTAGAGAACTAACAACATCATCCAACCCCTCCTCATGCCACAGATGAAGAGGAAACACCCCTGAGTTTCACCCAAATAGGTATTGAAGTAAGCTTCATAACCTCCTTCTCCAAAAAAGGAGGCCAAGGACGAGCAATAAAGATCCTATCCTCTTCTAAATCAGCTCTAATGACAAACACAGAATCACCATGTATAGTAAAGGACACGAAACCCTTAGGTTTCCAAATATTAAGCAAAGTTTTCTTCACAACCATGAAAGGAAGCTTACTACCAAAAAAATTCCCAATAATCAGTTTCCTACAATCCTCTACTTTGTCCATATAATTCGAAGAAGAAATCACAGCTCTACCATTAACTAAGACAGGATCTCTAAACTCTAAAGTTTTCCTTCCACCAGAACGACTCTTAGCAAACAAATTAGTCCAATCCAAAGTAGAAATTCTACCTCTACCAGCAGCATCAGCAAAGGGTTGGTTCGAAGGAAGCTCTGAACACCATCCCTCAACAGTCACACCATCCATCTTAGTTGGAATAGGAACTCTTAAGGGGGTACGAAAAACCCTAGCTCCTTCTCCTGCAACCACTGAATTCAGCGTTCCTTCAACATAGCAATCCTGTTTTGAGAGTTTTTCTGGACCTTCAAGGCCAGTAGAACTCTCACCAGGTGCTCGGAGGGAACCCTTCACCTCTACCATCACTGATGAGAACTCCAAAGGAGTAATCAGTAATGGAGAGATTCCTTGAATTCACAAAAGAAACGACCTATCCAATAAATCAGGAAAAAAAGAAAACAAGAAGAAAAGGTTGTCGGCCAAGAAGAAACACCGATTATAAATGTCAGAAAAAAAGAAAGGAGCCGCCGCCGCCAAAATCGCTCCACCCGGCACTTTCTCTCTCCTCTAGGGTTTTAGAAAAATGTAAGTTTTTTTTCCCCACCCTCATCTTCCTCATAGTTATCTAGGAAGGACCAAAAAGGGTTGATACTCCTCTGCACCTTCACTTTATTAACTTCCTGAACTCTAGTCTCCACCAAACCCAACAAACCTAACTGTTTAGAACTAATGAGATTCCGAACATCTCTTATTCTTGGGGAGTTGTTAAGACCCCTAACATTCCAGCTTCCTAGATTCATCATTTAACACTCTAACAGGACCCCTTCCCATCAAATGGGCTAAAGTACCTCTACCTGCCCCTCCTTGAGTAAACAAAGCCACCTTATTAGCCACCCCCTCACCTTCCTCATGATCACCATGCATTACCTCATCATCCCCAACCTTACCCTTAAGCCCATCCTCTGTTTAACCCATTCTAGCCTCCACTCTCATAACACCTCCAGCTTGCTCCCCTTCTGAATGATTATCAAGTACACACTGTCTTTTTGCCTTATTCAGCTCCCTATCATCAAGAGAAGCTGCAGCAGCCAGCCCCTTAGAAGTTCCAAATTTCTTATTCCTCTTGTTAGTAACAACTGACCATCCTACATTATCCTCCATAACCTCATCAAGCAATCCAAAACCTGAGGACACTAGAGAATCCCTCTTACTCTTTGCCAGTTCAGCCATACTAGATGACTGAACCAAAGCTCGAGTAGCCACCAAACTTTTTGCAGAAGGTAATTCATAAGAATTCCCACTCTGAGCACAAGCAGTAGCAGTATTTAAAGGATTCTTAGTAGGAGAAACAATAACTTCAGACTTATCCATCTCACTATCATTGAACTTACTCCTAATGACCCATTATTTGGTAGTTTCTGCTTTTCCTGGCCCTAACTCTCCCTTCTGCTTATCAGCCATCTTCCCATTCATAGGGGCATTCTGTCGAACATTTACCCTGCATCTACCAATGGAATGTCCAAAAGAACCACACCCAGAACATTTCAATGGTTTCCATGTATAATCCACCTTCACTTCCAGTCTCCTAACACCATCAACCAGTAAAGGAATAACCTGTGGGAATTCACATTCCTTCCCAACCTCCACCAAGACCCTCGCAAAAGACATTCGAGCTTTACTCTCAGTTGGACCATCCAACATAATTGGAGTACCAATATGACTAACAATCTGTGAAAGTCCTCTGTGATTCCATAAAAAACCAGGTACATTACGTAAACAAACCCAAACAGGCAGAGACTTTATATCCTCAATCTCTTCCTCAATGAAAATCCTCCATGGACGTACTACAAACAATCTATTAGCTATATAAATCGGCTCCATCTCCGAAACACGACATCTATCCTCTTCTAGGTCAAAACGAATGATAAACGAAGACTCACCTTGGATGGTAATATGCATCTCTCCCTTCGGCTTCCATAACCTACGCAGAGAGTTGCGAACCAGGATGGAATCGAGTCTCCTCCAAATAAACATTCCAACCAACCAGTTCTCACAGTCTCTAATACTCTCATGAAACTCCTTCGTCGAAATCACTTAAACCCTTTCATTATTCACAACCTCAGGAGGTGTAAACTCCATCTTCTTTCTAACTACTCTTTCATTTCTCTGAAAAATAGAAGCCCAGTCTGGTTGTCCTGAAGAACTATTACCTTCTCCAACAAACCCCGATCCCTTCCTACCAAATCCCTCATGTTTTGAGGGGAGCTCAGCTCTAAAAGAACCAGAGCCTCCCTCACTAGAAGGAGGAAGAAGGGCTTTGTCTCCTTTGCCGCCGACATAACCTACACAATAGGAGCTGCCGGCATGAAGGAGACAATCGGAACAAAAAACAAGGCGAGAAACTAAAAAAAAACACCAACAACTGCCGCTCCAAGCTCGCCGGAAACTTTACCAAACCCTAGAAAATCGCACCACTTGGCTCTTTTTCTCTCCGGTTTTGCTACCATCTAACTAAGTTTTTTTTTTTTTTTGCATTGATCAGCAGGCTAAGGGGAGCTAGACCCAGAACAAACAAAGGCCCACAGCCAACTAACCAATACCAGTAGGGACAAATCCCCTACTCAAACAAAAACAAAAAAACTTCAACAAATCAACAAAAGACCTATGCAAAAAAATTCTAAGAGTCAAGAGAAAAGCAAGACCACCAAACATCATTTAGTCCTTATCCTTATAACATCAAGCCTATCATCCACAATTAGCTGCTCAAGCTCTTCTCCAATGTCTCCTGGACCAAGGACCTCCTCCCCTTCAGCAGGTCCATGCTTTGAAAGCCAATCAGCAACCTGATTGATTTCCCTATACACATGCTGAACAGAACAAGTTCTAAACTCCCCCATTAAAAGCCTAATCTTCCTGCAAATAAAGTCTAGCTTCCAAGGAGGCTTCAACTCAACATTACTCAACAAGGCACAGGCAACAGAAGAGTTTTGCTACCATCTAACTAAGTTGCTTCAAAAGACTTAGTTTTCTTTTATGACTTTGGTTTAAGTACCAATGCAGGTGGTTGGTAATTGACTAATTATTTTGTTGTCGATTAACTAATTATCAGGAGATCATAACTGACGCTAATTGTTTTACTTAAATGATATTAATCTCGTGTTTACTTCGAAGTGATTTTGTGGTAGGTTATTTGCAATTTTTGTTCAGAAAACAACTTTAATAAGAACTTCAGGTGGATGGTCCTCTCATCTTGGTAAACTAAAGAGGGGAATGAGCAGTTTCGTTGTGCAAACAACGGGTCGGGGGGAAGGGGTTCGTAAAGGAAGGATAACGTGCATGAACCAAAACACAGGCAATTATCAAAGATTTGGAATCTGCGTGTTTGTCGGCTGACAAGGATCAGGAAGGATGGATTCGAATGCCAGATTATTGGAATTTTGATCGATCTTAAATGGGTATCACATAATCGTTTGAACATAACTCATTTTTCTTTGAAGGCTTGAGCAACGCCTCAATATTAAATATTAGGGTGGTTTTTGTTGGAAAACAAAAAATTTAGTACACGAGGCATGGTTCTCCCAAGGCTTGGTTCTGACATTTATATTCTTTTTCAAAGTTATCATCTCCATCACCACGAACAAGAACAGTTTTAGTGACGGTAAAACTCCGTCATTAATGGTGTTCAACAACGGAGTTAAATTCGTCGCCAGAACTGTCGTCGGAGATATTATTACTGACAGTTGGGTACGACAGCTAAAAAATCGTCGTTGATAGTTGTTATTTGTGACGGTTTTATTAAGAATCTTCTTGTAGCAAATATGCAAGGTCCAAAGCTGTTAAAGACAATAGTTTGTTTAAAGTGCAATTTGTGTTTATGAGGCAATGCTGCCAATGCCCATCTTCCTTCTCCTCCGGCAAAAGGTCACACCGGCTGACATCCTTTGCCCCACAATTATTTTTCTATCTTTCTTCTTCTTCTCTCACTTCTTTCCTCTCTCCCGCCAGATTATGGGGTCAGACAAACCCTAGATCCACAAAGAGAAACCTCTTACTGTAGAGATGAACCCAAAAATTCTTTAAAGGGTCTATCCCACCTTCTGTAATTATTAAAAGCTTCAAACTCTCATATTTTTATGCGAAGTTACAGAAACAATCAATTGAATTTTCTTAAGCTCAATGAACTGTTTTTTCCTCAACAAAATTCTGCTTTGGTTTCAGGAAATCCAACGAGATTTCTTAGTGCCCTTTATGCAGTACCCATTTCTTGATTTCAAAACCACTGATGCTAGAGCAATACAATTTTATTGCTATCAACCAAAACAAGCTTTTTTTCCTTTACGAATCCACTTTCATGATTTCTCAATACCTCTATTGCTAGAGCAATACAAGCTTTTTTCATTACAAATCCACTTCCTGATTTCAAAAGCCTAAGAACATGATTTAAAATCATAACTCCTTCAACGCCCAAAACATGTTTAATGTTATCAACCATAGAAATCCTAGATATAGCAGAAGGGTCTCACAAGATGAAAGAGTTTTGGATCTATCCAAACCAGATTTCGACTAGCGATGCCTCCTTTGCCAGAATAGATGATGGAAATCAAGAGAGACTAAAAGAAGATGAAGCAAAAAGAAGAAAATAATAATTAGTTGACGGTCGCTGGATGGAAAATTGGCGCATGTTTAATGGAGATTAAAGGGGATTTTCATTGCCTCTAGCCATACATGGTCAACTTGTTTTGATCAAGTCTTGGGTGGAACTTACATTGTCATTAACGATGATAAGAAAAAGGAGATCGCTAAATGGTTCCTCACTAATTCTCCCGCCGGCGAAATTCAGTACATAGCCAAAGATATTAGGGCAGTTATAATGGACGATCATGTATATAACTTAGCAGCTTCCGAAGCTTTTCCTATTTACAACAAAGATCATATTATTTCTCTTGAAATGCCTAATAGAAGTGGAGATGTGTTATTGGAGCCAGTAACCAGGGCTGAGGTTACTTATGCTCTCTCCACTATTGGCTCTGACAAGGCCCCTGGTCCTGATGGTTTCTGCTCTTATTTCTTCAAGAGATGCTGGTCAGTGGTGGAGATGATTTTACTAGAGCTATCCTCAACTTCTTCAAGACAGGGAAGCTGCTAGGTGAAGTTAATGCTACCCTCTTGTCCTTGGTCCCTAAAGTCCCTAATGTCAACTCTATGACTGATTTTAGGCATATTGCCTGTTGCAATGTGATTTACAAGACTATTACTAAGATCCTTACTGTCAGACTGAAGAAGGTGGTTAAGACTCTAGTTAGTGAGAATCAATCTGCTTTTATCTCAGGTAGATCTATACAGGATAATATTATGCTTGCTCATGAATTGGTTAGGGCTTATGGTAGGAAAGATGGTCAACCTAGGTGCACAGTCAAGATTGATTTGCAAAAGGCTTATGACACAGTGAGGTGGAGCTCCCTTTTGAAAATTCTTAGTAAGTATGGTCTGCCTGATAGGTTTGTCCAATGGATTGAGGTTTGCATTACCACTCCTAAGTTTTCTGTGGTGGTGAATGGTGCTGCTAATGGTTATTTTGGAGGGAAGAGGGGTCTCAGGCAGGGGTGTCCCATTTCCCCCTACCTTTTTGTCATGATGATGGAAGTTTTTGTTGTTCTTCTTCTTAAGAAGCAGGCTTCTGGTGACTTCCACTTGCACCCTAAATGTAAGAGCCCCATTGTGACACATTTATGTTTTGCTGATGATTTGATAGTTTTTATGAAGGCTGATAGGGCCTCTGTTGTTGCTCTGAGAGAGGTCTTGGAGGAGCTACTTCTTTGCACTGGGTTAGCAGTGAATGGCAGGAAGAGCTCTGTCTTCTTTGCTTGTGTGGATGAGGATTGCAGGAGGGACCTCATGGATATTTTGGGTTTCCAGGAGGGCTCCTTACCTGTAAGGTATCTTGGGTTGCCCCTATTGTCCACTAGGCTCTCTTACTCTGATTGTATTCCACTTATTCAGAGGATTTCCAATAAAGCTCAGTCTTGGAAGGCTAGGTACCTTACATTTGCAGGTAGCCTCTTGCTTGTTAATGTGGTGCTTAATAGTATGCCTATTTATTGAATGTCTGTGTTTGTGCTGCCCAAGAGAGTATACAAAGAGATCGATAGTATTCTTAATAGATTCATATGGTCTGGGATTGAGCTTAGCACAAAAAGAACTACAGTTAAGTGGAAAACCATGTGCCTTAGTAAAGATGAGGGAGGGTTGGGGATTAGGGACCTTGAAACCCTCAACCTGGCTTTCACTCTCAGGCATGTTTGGGAGGTTGCTACAAACAAAGATACTTTGTGGGTTAAGTGGGTTCAAAGTAACCTTATTAAGAATCATAATTTTTGGCTCATGGAGGCTCCTAAAGATTGCTCATGGTGTTGGAGGAAGGTACTTAAGGGCAGGAAATGCACCCAACAGTTCCTGGTCCATATACTTGGTAATGGGGATGACACTCTCTTTTGGACTGACTCTCAGCACCCTTTGGGGCCCCTTATTGATAGGTCTGAATCTCAGTTTAGATACAACTCTTATTTGCATTTAAACATTAAAGTCTCAGAGTTCATTAGAGATGGGGAATGGCATGTTCCTGATTGGTTATACTATCAGCTGCCTGAGGTGTTCTCTAGACTTCTTGAAGTTCACATCCAGGTTGCTGAAAAGGATAAGGCAGTTTGGAGAGTGAATTCTAAAGGGGTTTGATGGGTCATGAAAATGTCCCGTCTGAGTCGTTTAATTTAGTCGAGTTGTTTCGAGTCTTTATTATAATAAAATGGTTGGTTTTCTTGATTAGGTGTCTTTTGAGGAGTTAGGAGTGAAAATGGTTAAAAACGAGAAAAATATGCATAAAGGGTATTTTGGTCATTTGGAGTCAAGGATATTCTGGTAATTTGGTCAAGGTCAGTGCATAGGTAGAAAGTAGAGTCCAATACGAGCCCGTAGAAGAAAACGGAAGTCAATTCGGAGTCCGAATGAGTGAAATATGCAAAGGCAAAGATGAAGTCAAAATGTTGACTGGTGGGATCATTTCGGTCACCATTCTGGCTGGTGGGACACAACAAGGTGACGTGGCACGACCTGGGATGTGGAGTATCTTATTGTGGTATTCCTGTTAAGCATTGAAACGAACCCTAAAGAGGAAGATCTAGTGTAACTCGTTGCAAGATACTTCCGCAGTCCCGGACCATATGTTTTAATCTTTGCCATTTGTTTCCTCTAAATCTCATCCGACGGCCGTTGTCCCTACCGCGGCTTAATAGCTTATACCGAGCTACACTGAATCATCTATTCACAACCACTTAGTGCGCAGGCGTCTTTTGCTCCAGGGTTTATCATTTTTAAACCGAAATTACCTTTTTAACCCTCCTTTATTGTCCCCACTCACTCTACTTTGGACAATTGTCGTCCTTTTCTCTTGTGTAACCCAAAATAACCCACAAACAATTAATTCCATTTCTTGTATAGCAAGAAGCAAAAAAGATCCCCATTTTACCCAAAACCCTAGTTGCCCAACCTATTTAATAGCTCATTCTCCTTCATTTGAGACTAGACTTGAAAACCCTCTCAATCCATCTTTCTCTACTACTACTACTACTACTACTACTACTACTACTACTACTTTCTCTCTGCCACTATTATTCTTCCATTAATAATCATCTCCTTCTTTCTTCCATATTCTTCTATCATTTTTATCCCCCCTTCATCTCTTCTTTCTACATTTAATTTCTTCCTTTTCCTTCTTTTTTCTTATTTGGGTGGCAATAAAATAGCTATTACTTGGAATTCTTGGAGTAAAATTCTTGAGGACAAATTGAGCAAATCTTGGACAAAATGGAGATACATGAGTATATGGATTTTGAAGATTCTTGGTGATTTCTTTCCATTAATTTCTTAGTATTTTCATTTATTTTACAATACCAATGTATGCTACTCTAGATTCCATGTATAGTTAATGTAGCAATCTAAGGTTGTAGATGAAACCCATTTTGATCTTTGTAATACTTGTTCTTGATTAATTAAATCCCTTGATGTGCTTTAATGTCTATTGATTGTTTATCTATATGGATTGGATTTTCTTTCCATTACTCGTACCTCATAATTAGATATTTCATACTTTCGTTAAGTTGTAGATGGAATATGCTTTTTAGATGATGAATAATAGTTAAGCGATCCGAATCTCTATAAGGAAGACAATTAGAATTAGTAATTATAAAATTGTTTTATCTAGAACATCATCCGGAATCCAAATAGTTTATTATATTGGATCCCATGTAAATACAAAAGAGATTTAAGTAATTAAGTACTTGTTTTATAAAGTGAAATTATGCGGTGGATTTTATAACCTTAGATATCTTCTCACCTCTCTCTTAGATAGTTTAATTAGTTTTATTTGTTCTCTTATTTCTTACTAATCAATGGTCAAATTTATGAAGTGGGGTGTGTGTGTGTTTTAGTCTAAGTAGCTATTGACATCTTGATTATTGGGTTAAACTCGCCTTCAATATCCGAAGTTGCCTACCTATCCCTTGGGACGATTCACGAATTTACTAACATACTATAACTTGACCCCGTATACTTGCGGGAATAGACCTATTTTAGGCCTATCAAGTTTTTGGCGCCGCTGCCGAGGATAGGTTTAGTAGTTTGGATATCGTTTGCTTGTTTTTAGTGTTAATTTCTTACTTAGACATTTTTGCTTTATTTGTTTTTTTATTTTCTTAAGTGTATTTTTTTAGGGTACCATTTCAAGGAAATAGCCAGAAGAGATATAGGAGCGAAGGAAAGGAAGGAATCGAGAAGTAAAGCGAAAAGTCGATAGTATCGCATTCTATCTCTTCCTTCTTACTTGTGTGCGATTGTTTAGTTCTATAATTGTTAGTTCCCATTTTGTGATTATGTGTTACCATCTTTGAATACTGTTAGATCATGGCCCGTTCTTATAACGGTTGACCATTCGATGTTGATGATGATGAGCTTATTTCGAGGATTCCCCGCACTAACCGACCTGATATGACCTTAGGTAAATACCAAAGGATGTGTAGGGATGCTCCGATTAGTGAGGGGAATAGACCATTTGAGCATGACAGATCTCGTATGACCCTAGGATAATACCGATGGATGTGTAGAGACGATCAGATTAGTGATGAATATGGTCCGACACCAAATATGTATGAGAGACCTTACATTTCACACTTTTCTGAGACAAATGACTTTAGAGGTAGGTATCATCCTAGCGTGTATGGTGGGAGTTATTATCAAGAGTCTTCATCTCATTACACCTGTGAGCCTTATCATGAAGAGACTCTTGAAGATAGTTCTCAATTAGAGTCTGCGAGTCGTCTGACTGAAATGATGTTACAACTTGAAGAGACACAAGATCGATTTCAACAGACGCAGATTCAAATGCAACAAGAGTTACATCAGAGGTTTGAGTCTCTAAATCATCAATTAGAGTCTCCAAATCATCAATTAGAAATGATTGCTCCACAATTATTAGCCGACGAGGAAGGGGTTTTACCACCCCTAACTCAAGAGGGTACTAGGTCCGATGGCGAGGGTAATACGTCTAACCCTAGTACTAAGTTAAATGTCGATCCTCTTAAGGGCATAGGCTAGGCCTCTTTGTATTGTCTGATGTTTTTTGGGTCTGGCTCCCTTAGCCTGCTGATTTATACCAAAAAAAAAAAGTTAAATGTCGACGAATCATCTGAGAGGACTCAAGAACTTGAACAAATTGATAACCTTGTTGTCTCGTTTCCTCACCATGTGTCGTCTCATCATGATAGGACTACATTAGACTTTGAGATTCGGGATGATGGCTCTATGAACAAGTTTGGGGATGACATTCTTTTGAACTTTTCGATTTTCGACACTTGTAGGGAGTCAGTCTTAGATGCCAGACATGATATTATAGATGACTATGAGGCTTTAAATGCCTTTGAGGACATCAATGACATAGTACCTAGAGACATGTTGAATAGTTTGTCAGACCATTTACCTAAGGAAACCATGGACCTTGACTTGGTCCAGCCTATTGCCTTACCCTCAGAGTCCAGTTCAACCTTTCACGTGATCTCAGACTCGGTCGTTGATCCCTTTTGGGACATTTCAGTCGTCTTTCCTAGAATGTCTATGGACTTAGTGGATGTTCTATCAACTAAGCTTGCAGATGACTTTTTGCCTTCGACTGACCTCTTAGCCCTTCATTTATATGTCGATCCTTTTGATGACTTCTTAGTCGTTGCCCCTAGCGTTTATGCTTACTTAGTGGACCATGCATCCACTAAGTTTGGGGATGGCTTATTTCTTCAATCGTCTTACTTGCACTTTATAGTTTGTACATAGTTGTGAGACGATTATCATTTGTATATAGCTTTCTTTGGGTTGACTCCAAAATCTTTCGTCTTTTGCTTTATGATCGTTAGGCCGATTGAGATGGGTCTTGATGTTTGTGGGTATCATCTCTGGAAACCCTCCACGAGACATAACTCGTGTTCTTGTAAGAAATCAAGAGAATCAAAGGCTAATTGCATAGCTCAATGCAATCGTGTGTACCCATGTTAGTGGTAGATTTGTATGTGGTCATGTCTTTTATGTGATTCATTCTCATGATATTTGTTGATATTTTAGGAGCCATTCTTATATGTTTTACTTCTAAGGCGTGGTTTGTTCCAAGTTTGGGGATGGCGCGAGCTTGGCATCAACTTCGAACCTCTTTATACACGAGCCTCTTTTAAGATTTGCAAGATTAAGCATGTGTATAGAGAGGTCAACCAGGCAGACCTCTTAGCTAGCATGAAGCCCATTGGTGAGATTGAGTTTGATCCCACTAAGCTACCTCCTGACCTGAGCATGATTACTTTGGATGACAGTAGGGGTAGGGTGAGATTAAGAAAATTTTGGAATTGATTGTATAGTCTGTTTTATGTTTCCTTGTTTCTTTTTGGTTCCTTGTATGCTTTTTTGCTTGTTTCCTTGTCTGGGCCCTTTAAACCCTGCTCATCAATGCAAAAAAAAAACTTACATTGTCATTGACAACTTTGCTCACTACCATTTTTTTTTGAATTGTTCAGCGTTTGCCTCGAACCCTTGACCTCTAGGTGGAAGATTATACCTCTTACCACTCCAACCAAGGGTTGTTGGCGCTCACTACCATTTCCTATATGGGAGCGGCTAGAAGCACCCGTTCAACCTGTTGTTAGCACCTTCTAGAAGAGATTGACTTGGTCAATATTTTTTGACTCAAAAATCTGTTAGCACCCGTTGACTGTTCGGGTTTGGTACCATCACTGTTCGGACTGTCCCCTCCGGTCTAAAATAGGAAGCCCCGGGTTTTGGTATTTTCTCTGTTCGGACTGTCCCCTCCGACCAAAATTGGGAGGCCTCGGGTTTTGATATTATCACCGTTCGGACTGGGTCAGGCAAAACCAGTTCAGACTGACCCCTCCGACCCAAAACATAGAGCCCCAGGTTTTGATATTATCACCGTTAACATTGTTAATGCGGACTCTAGAGGGACAGTGAGAATGAGGAAAGGGTGGGGTTAATGAAATGATGTGATTTTGAATTCTTTGCTGTTTTTTTTTTTTTGCTTTCTTATTTCTTTATATTCGTTCGGGCTTCTCCCACTTATCATTATCAAAAAAAAAAAAACATAGAGCCCCGGGTTTTAGTATTTTTCCTGTTCAGACTGGGACTCGTTCCGGAAATAAAAATAATAATTACACCAACTTAAATTACCATATTGGTTCAGACAAGGCCCCAGGACCTGATGGTTTCTCCTCTTACTTCTTTAAGAGATGTTGGTCAGTGGTGGGTGATGATTTCACTAGAGCAATTCAGAGCTTCTTTAAGTCAGGGAAACTTTTAGGTGAAGTTAATGCCACCCTTCTCTCTTTGGTTCCTAAGGTTCCTAATGTTAACACCATGAGTGATTTTAGACCATTAGCTTGCTGCAATGTTATCTATAAGACTATCACTAAGATCCTCACTGTTAGGCTCAAGAAGGTGGTAGAGAAGCTAGTAGGGGGGAGAATCAATCTACTTTTATTTCATCTATACAAGACAACATCATGCTTGCTCATGAACTTGTTACAGCTTATGGTAGGAAAGATGGCCCCCCTAGGTGTGCTGTGAAAATTGATCTCCAAAAGGCTTATGATACTGTCAGATGGTCATCCCTTTTGAAGATTCTGAGAAAATTTTACTTGCCCAGCCAATTTGTTAAGTGGATTGAAGTTTGTATCTCCACTCCTAAGTTTTCTGTTGTTGTCAATGGGGCTGCCAATGGCTATTTTTGAGGGCAAGAGAGGGTTGAGGCAGGGTTGCCCCATCTCTCCCTATCTCTTTGTGATGGTGATGGAGGTCTTTGCTGTGCTTATCCAAAGGGAGAGGGAGGCTGGTGATTTTCATTTGCACCCTAGATGCAAGGACCCTGTGGTCACTCATCTATGCTTTGCTGATGACGACCTAGTGGTGTTTATGAGAGGTGATAGAACTTCGGCTATAGCTCTTAGAAGGGTTTTGGATCAGTTATTCCTCTGCACTGGTCTTGCAGTTAATTGCCAAAAGAGTTCCATTTTCTTTGCTTGTATGGATGCCACTAGTAGGATGGAGGTTAAGGTTGTTCTGGGGTTTAATGAAGGGGCCCTCCCAGTCAGGTACCTGGGTCTTCCCCTCCTGTCCACCAGGCTGTCTTATAGTGATTGTGCTCCTTTGATCCAGAGAATTTTGAACAGAGTGCAGTCTTGGAGAGCCAGGTTCCTGTCTTTTGCTGGTAGGCTTCTCTTAGTGAATGTGGTTCTTAATAGCATGATTATCTATTGGATGTCAGTTTTTATTCTCCCTAAGAGAGTGTATAAGGAGATAAATTGTATTTTCAATAGATTCATTTGGGTTGGGATTGAGATGGGTCATAAGAGGACCACAGTGAGCTTCAAAGTGATCTGCCTGCCTAAGCAGGAAGGGGGCCTTGGGGTCAGGAACATTGAGGTGCTTAATCAAGCTTTTACCCTCAGACATGTCTGGGAGGTGGCTATTAGCAAGGACACCTTGTGGGTCAAATGGGTTCAGCAAAATTTGATCAAGGGGCAGAACTTTTGACTTATGAAAGCTCCTAAGGATTGTTCTTGGTGTTGGAGGAAGGTCCTAGAAGCGAGAGAGAAGGCTCAGCAGCTTATGTTTCACATTTTGGGTAATGGGGAGGACACTAAGTTTTGGTCTGATCCTTAGCATCCCTTGGGTATTCTCTCTGGCCTTTTTGATATAAGGTTCAGGTATAGTTCCTTCTTGCATAACAACATCAAAGTGGCTGATTTTATTATACATGGTACCTGGTATGTCCCTGATTTTCTTAAATATGAGCTGGCTAATGTATTTGCTAGGCTATCAGAGGTTCCTCTGCACACTAATTTTCCTGATAGAGTGGTGTGGACAGTTAGTTCCAATGGTGTCTTCTCTTTGAAGAACACCTATGAAGCCATTAGACTCTCTGGCCAGGAGGTTCCTTGGAAGCAGCTTTTATGGTTTTCTAATTGTATTGCCAAACATTGCTTTATCACTTGGTTGGTGCTAAACAATGGGTTAAAGACTAGGGTGAGGCTTAGACAGTGGGGAATGGATGTGGTGGAGAGCTGTGGTATTTGTGGTTTAGGTGCAGAAACTGAGTTTCATCTCTTTTTTGAATGCTGCTTTTCTCAGACTCTTTGGCACAGGCTGCTTAGTGCTCTGGGTTTCCAGAGAGCTTGTTTGGGGTCTTTAAAGGCTGGGGTGGATTTGTGCGGGTCTCATTTTCATGGAGGTTCCATTTTGGCTAGAGTAGGCAGACTTGTGTTCAACTCTTTCTTTTACCATGTGTGGAGAGAAAGGAATCATAGGGTATTTAGGGCCAAGGCTCTCACTGTTAATGTCCTCTACAACATTATGATTGATGAAGTAAGAATAAAGGCAGCAGCTTGGGGTGCAGGTTAGAAGATAATGCCTCTAATCTTTTGTTTGCTGAGAAGTGGAACTTGAATGTAGTCTTAAGTAAGCCTAAGACCAAAGGTTACAAATGGGAAGGCCCTCCTCAAGGCTATGTACTGATTAGTACAGATGGTTCTCTGAATGCTGATTCAGCTGGATATGGGGTTTTGATTCGAAATGCTGCTGGTGAGGTTCTCTGCCTTGGTGCTGGTTCTGCCTTGGCCCAGTCCATTGATGTTCATGAGCTCCAAGGTGTTGAGTTTAGGTTGAGGTTGGCTCATTCCCACCATTATGACAGTGTTGTGATTACGACTGATTCTATGATGGTGCAGCTGTTGCTCTCTGATTTCTCGAGGCTGCCTCCTTGGAATGCTTGGCATATTTGGCTAAGTATTAAGGTTCTTTGGGCTGGATTCCATAGTTGCAAGGTCCGGCATGTGGTGCGTGAAGTAAATATGGCTGCGGATTTCTTGGCTAAGTTGAGGCCTGAGGGTGAAGTTGAGTTGGACCTGGGCCTTTTACCTACTGAATTTGAGCGTATTGTAAATGATGAAAAAGTAGGTCGAGTGAGATTGAGGAAATGTTGGTAGGCTTGTTTAGCTTCTTTTCTTTTTGTTTGTAGTTTTTGCTTGTTTCCTTGTTCTGGGTCTGGGCCCTTTCCTCCCTGCTCATTAATGCAAAAAAAACTTAAATTACCATATCATTCAACCACAAGATCCATCCAAAACATCCAAAAACATCTAAAATATCAACATCCAAAATGTCGCCCTAAATATCATCCAAAATATCAACATCCAATGTCATCCTAAATATCATCCAAAAAATTAACCCAGTTCCTTACGCTTCTTTTCTTAACCTATTTCTCACAAATGTTTTATGTGTAACTTGCTTCCTCTGACTCTCTGAAGGTTGAGATTGCTGAGTTGCCTGAGAGGTAGTCAGAATATTAAGAAGGGGTTGTTGAGCCTTCATCATCTCCAACGTTTCCCAAACATGTGCGTATCTATTGAGATTAAGTGAAGTGATACACCTGTTAACCCCATCCGGCTAAAACATAAGTACAAATACACCTGTTGATCCTAAGCACTGTTTTAGACACGATTTTCGAAAGAGAGGGTTTTGTACCCTGAGATGGGAGACAGTACAAAACCAATCATATAATCTGCATCTGATTCCCATTAAGTTAGGTGGTACAATTTGGGTCTGCTTCGAAAGCGATGAACACGCTCAGCCATGGAAATAAAGGAATAACCTAGGGTGGAGAATAAACACAACTAAGAAAACACAAATAAGGGAATGGAACAAGACACACTCTGTTCAGATTGATCTCTCCGACCAGTTCAGACTGACCTCTTGAACCAGTTTGGACTGGTTCTAGTCCGATTGTACACAAATTTACAATCGAAAGTATTCAACCCAAATCAGTACAAATTTTCCATAAACAAACATCATACAAGTACTTCATAGTATTATTAACATGTAAATCACAAATAAGCTTCCTTTACTAAGATGAATCGAAGAAAAACTAAAAATTTATAATCTTACCTAAAATGAAGATTGAAGGTCCTTCTACACCACGAACGAAGCAAGGTGTGCAAGAGATAGGTCGAGAGGTGAAAAAACTTATTGTTCGAGCAAGAAATTTGGGAAGAAGATGAAGAAATCGAGTAGAAACGATTGCTTTCTCTCTTTCTCGGTCTCAGCAGCTCTCGGTTTCAAAATTAGGGCAGAATGAGAAGGGTGGAAATTTGGGCGCGAGATTGGATAGTGACTGGTGGGTGTTTGCGGGTGCCTCCTGAACATCCGTACCCGTTGCTAATAGAGGGCGGGTGCCAACAACAGGTTGAATGAGTGCTTTAGCCGCTCCCTTCTTATATTTCTAAAAAAAAAGTTAATTCCTATTTGGCCCCTACTTTGTGACCAGCTTCAAATATGGCCCCCAAATTTCTGTAAATTCAAATATGGCCCCCTATTTTCAGACGAATGTCATAACTACCCTTCCTATCAATGTATTTTCAAAATAAAATAAAATAAAATAAAAAACCTAAATTCCACCTCACTTCCCTCTCCACCAATCATCTCTCTCCACGTCACCTCTCTCTCCAAGTCACCACTCTCTCCAAGTCACAACTCTCTTCTTCGATGAAGGTTTTCCGGCCGGCGACCTTCAAACTTAAAAAAAAAAAAAATCACTAATCTCTCTCTCTAAAAATTCCGGCGAAGGGGGTTTCCCTTCGCCGGAATCTGGTATGTTCTTCAACAGACCGGAACAGAGAGTGGTGACTTGGAGAGGGAAGTGAGGTGAAATTTTTTTTTTTTTTTTTTTTGCATAGATCAGGAGGCAAAGGGAGCATGACCCACAAAATACTACAAAAACCAATCAACCAATACCACAAGGAGTAAAACAACTCCTCCAACAAAATATGACATCAAAAAAAGCCCAACCGGCCAACAAAGAGAACTCAAAACAAATTACAATCATGTATGCCTAACTCTTATAATGCCCATCCTGTCTTCCTCAATGATTTGCCTCAGCTCCAAACTCAGCTCGCTCGGCCTAAGGATCAGCTCACCACAGCTAGGGACATTCTTTGACAGCCAATCTGCAGCAAAATTGACTTCACGAAAAACATGTTGAATCGAACAACTCCCAAACGACCCCATCAACTTCTTAATTTTCCTGCACAAGTGATGAAGCCTCCAAGGGGGCTTGAGAACCTCAGCATTTAACAATGCTTTGGTTGACATAGAGTCTGTAGCTATCACCACTCTTGTCAAGGATAAACCCATAGCCAACCTTAATCCCAATTCAATTGCTTGGAGCTCATGATACATAACCGACCTAGGCTCGGCCTTGCCATGACCAGCACAAAGAACAGAACCATCAGCATCTCTTAAAATACAACCATAGCAAGCTGTATCCAAGGAGAAGGCCCCATCAGTGTTAATAAGGACAGTACCTGGAGGAGGTCCCAGCCACTGGCACTCCACTGTTCTCACCTGGACAAACTTCAAATCAATCCTCCAAGCAGCTGCTAACTCAGAGAGCCATGTTGATGAACCCTATTGTTCCTTTCCCACCAGATATGGTAAATGAAAGAACAAAAGGCAAGCTTTCCCAGCAAAGCTAGGCCATCTCTTCCTTTCAGAACAGTGAACAACCAAGCCACTTCAGTCTCCCAATCCCCTATAGTAACTCTGTAAATTCCAAGTAAATGCAATAGTTTCTTCCAAATGAACTTAGAGTAACTACAATGGAGAAATAAATGATCCTCATCTTCACTCCCCTGCACACACAACACACAAGCAGGATCAACTTCAATTCCCCATAACAACAGCTTACACTTGGTTTTAAGACCACCCTTTAAAGCCAACCAAGCTATAAAACTGTGTCTATGGATATTATGGGAAAACCAAACCAACTCATGGCAAGAAAACCTCTGACTCACTGGCCTAAGAGCTTCATATGTCTCTTTAAGAGTGAATGTACCTGAATCCCCAGCCTTCCAAATAAGGACATCATTACTATCCTCATCAATAGAGAAATCATGAAGCATATCAACAAAATACTCTATGAAGACAGTCAATTGCCAAGGCAACACCCACTGACCATTCAGAATGCAAGAACTGACCATAGCCTCAGCATGAATTGTGCTATCATATCTGAAATATGCAGAAAAGAACTTATCAAGAATACCAAGAGGATGCCAGTTGTCCTTCCACAACCTGGTGGACTTGCCATTGCCTATAACATGAACAACAAACCTCATCCCATACCCTATGTACTGTAATAACCTTCTCCAAACCCATGAAGAAGAAGAAGGAATGCTCATGAGCCAGAATTTCCTTTTTTTTTTAATCAAATTGGCTTTCACCCATTCCACCCACAATGTATTATTAGAATTCAAAATATCCCACATGTGCCTTAAACAACAAGCAATGTTTAGGATATTCAGATTCCTTAACCCCAGCCCACCTTCCTGAACAGGAAAGCAAAGCTTACTCCATCCAATAGATGCTCTCTTCAGGTCCACACCAGCACCATTCCACAAGAATTTACTCAACATAGCATCCAGTTCTTTAATAACCCTCTTAGGGAGGTCAAAGACACTAAACCAAAATAGCACCATACTCTGAAGAATAGTCTTAATCACAACCACTCTCCCAGCATAAGAAAGGTATTTGGTCTTCCATGACTTAATCCTATTCCTGACCTTATCCAACAGGGGCAGGCAATCATAGTACTTCAGCCTTGTGGATACCAAAGGCACCCCAAGATACCTAACAGGCAAGGGGCCACTCTCAAAACCCAAACAAAGGGACACCTGAGCCAAAAGGGAATCAGATAATCCAGCAGCATAAAGAGAGCTCTTCCCAACATTGACCTTCAATCCAGTACATTCATGAAACTCAGCTAAGACTTCATGAAGGGACTCCACAGACCCCATATCACCTTTAGAGAAACCCAACAAATCATCAGCAAATGCTAAGTGGGTAACAACTGGCCTAGGGCATTTAGGATGTAAGCTAAACCTTCCCTCAACCAATCTCCTGAGAAGCAGCACATTGAAAACCTCCATGACAAGAACAAAGAGGTATGGGGACATGGGGCAGCCTTGTCTCAGCCCCCTTTGTCCCTTGATATAACCACAGGAGCTACCATTCACCATAATGGAAAAGCTAGCAGTGGAAACACAAGCTAAAACCCAAGCCCTAAATTTAGAAGGAAATCCCATTTTCTCCTTAACTAGGAGCAAGGCAGGCCACTCAATAGAGTCATAAGCCTTTTGAAGATCAATCTTGTAGGCACACCTAGGGGTCCAAAAGACTTATGATAGTCCCTAGTCAATTCATGAGCAAGAAGAATATTATCTTGAATACTCCTTCCAGAAATAAATGCAGATTGACAAGGACTAACAAGCTTGAAGATACACTCTTTCATCCTCATAGTCAATATCTTAGTGATACACTTGTAGATAAGATTGCAACAAGAGATATGCCTGAAATCACTAACTTTGGAAGCATTAGTAGACTTAGGAATTAAAGTCACAAGGGTAGAATTTACCTCCCTAAGAAGCCTGCCTGAATTGAAGAATCTGAGAAAAACCTCTATGAAGTCATCTCCCACTATGTCCCAACAGTACTTAAAGAAGTGAGATGTGAAACCATCTGGACCAGGAGCTTTATCAATCCCAATAGTAGCAAGATTATGTACAACATCATCTCTTGTCACTTTCCTAACCAGCATATCAGCCTCTGTATCTGAAAGAACCTCCTCAAACTCCATTCCAGCCAACAGCTCAGGAGGCACACTAGGATAATCAGTCTCCCCAATAACTTTTGATAGAACTTCACACATTCCTCAACCACCAATGAAGCACTAACCACCTTTTGATTGGAAGAATTATACACAAAGGACATATTATTCCTGGATCTTCTTTCTTTCAATGAAGCATGAAAGAATCTAGTATTGCTATCCCCAAATTCAATCTTCTGGACCCTTGATTTCTGCCTGAGCATTGACTCCTCCATCATGGCCTTCTTAGAGAAATCAACCACAACTAATCTCTCCTCCACCCTAAGCTCTTCCACAAGAGGATTCTTCTGTAACTTGGATTGGCACTCATCCATTCTCCTTCTAGCATGCACTACCTGGTCAGAAATACCATAGAATCTCTCCTTCTGCCAAATCTTAAGAGCAGCTTTTACTCTCTTAAGCTTACAGACCAACCTGAACATTGGATTCCCATTGATCTCAAAATCCCAAGCCTTCTTAACAATCTTCAAAAAATCTTCCTCCTCTGTCCAACAGTTGAAAAACTTAAAGGGCCTTGGCCCTACCTTCTCCCTCTCAAAAAGAGAAACTACACAAGAAGAGTGACTAGACACCCCAAGATTAAGGAAATCAGCCTTAGCATTAGTAAACTCCTTGCTCCATTCAATGTTAACCAAGGCCCTATCCAATTTTTCAGAAATACAATTCCCACCTTGGGAATTGGTTCAAGTGAAGAAGTTACCTGAAAAAGGACAATCAAACAAATTAGCATCCTCCACACAATCACCAAAGTCCCTTAGGCCACCTTGATGAAGCACAACACCATCCACTTTTTCATCCACTTTTAGCACACAATTAAAATCACCCATCACCATCCAAGGGCCACTACAAATACCAGCCACCCTTCTCAACTCCATAGCTCCTTTCTTTCCAAGGCTAGGTTCCTAGCATAAACACAAGAGAGCAGGAAAGACCTCCCATCCTTCAAACTCACTTGAGAAGTCACCACCTGATCTGTTTTAGCACAAACAGAGACAGACAACTGACTTGTGTCCCACAAAATCCACTCTCTTCCTAACTTATCACAACAATAGTTATTATCCCACTCCCAAGTTGGCATAAGCCCTTGCTTAACCTTATCTTTATTAGTGACATCCACTCTAGTCTCCAAAACAGCACAAAAACTCAAACCATTACTTCTAATAAACTTAACCACCTCCTTCCTTCTGAGGGAATCATTAAGACCCCTCACATTCCAAAAACCCACACTAATCATGAAGAATTCTATAAGAAGCTCTCCCCTTCCAAATAGCCCCCCCTTGAGGTCCAACAACTCCTTTACCAAATAATGCAACCCTGTTAGCAACACCAACAGAACCTACACCATCTCCCAAATCCATATTTTCCACTCCTTCACCAGTAGCATTCATATTTTCCTTCCCTCTAGCATCAACTATACACTGTCTCTTGGAAGCCTTTAATTTCCCACCTTCTTCCTGGTTTATAGGCACAAAAGCTCTCCTAGTGCCCTCACTCTTAATATTCTTCTTAGATTTAACCTCTGTCCAGCCACCCTCCTCCATCACCCCCCTGGCAGAGCAGGAGAAGATGATGAAGCCTCATCAATAGCACTTTTTGCAGGCAACACCCCAAGATGTAGTTTCTCCTGAGCACAAGTGTTATTAATGAGAGAATAGCTCTTAGCAAGGGAGACCTCTTGATGTTTCAGACCTTGAGCACGAGCAACAACTTTGGTTGAACCCTGCTCTTTAGGAATATTAGCAGTTGCATCCATCTCAACATCTAAATTCTCTTGGACATTTCCTCGAACAGGTTCCCTACATTTCCCCTAGCATGACCAAAGGAGCCACAATTCAAGCACTTTAGTGGCCTCCAGGAATACTCAACTCGTGCCTCAAACTCCCTCTCCCCTCTCACCATGAAAGTAAGAACCTCAGGCATAGTACAGTCCTTACAAATTTCTATACAGACTCTCGCATAACCAGTTCTAGTTCTCTTCTCAGTTGGCTCATCCAACATTATTGGCCTCCCAATTTGACTCGCAATCCTAGCAAGTCCCTTAGGGTTACAGAGAAACATAGGAACCCCTCGAAGGCACACCCACACAGGCAACGTATCCATTGAAGCAATAGCATCCTCTATGAACAAATCCCAAGGTCTCACAATAAACAATTTGTTAGCAATAAAGAAAGCCTCCATTTTTAGAACCCTCTGCCTATCTTCCTCCAACGAAAATCATATCAAATAAGCAGAATCACCATTCAGAATCATATTACCTTTCGGCTTTCATCGTGCAAGGAGGATCCGACGAACCACATGAAAAGATAATCGATTCCCCACAAATGAACCAATAAGCAGATTCTCACATTCTTTGATCACCTCTTCAAACTCTTCGAGTCCAATCTCAGAAACACCAGCCTCATTCAACATGGATAGAGAGAACTCCAACTTAGACCGAGATTGTCTTTCACCCTTACGAAACAGAGAAGCCCAGCTCTCACCCCCACCATGAGCAGCAGAAGCTTTCGCCTTCGTCTCCTTCGATTCCTGAGCTCCATGATCAAAATCCCCTCCCTCCAGGTGGGAAGGAGGCATCAACCGCAACTGTCTCCCAGACGCCAGCACCGTCGCCGCCGCCAAACCCTAGAAAAAAGGAAATCAAGCTGTCGGGAAAGACCCCAAGAAAACGCTCCACCCAAGTGAGGTGAGGTGAGGTGAGGTGAGGTGAGGTGAGGTGGAACTTAGGTTTTCTTTTTTATTTTATTTTGAAAATACATTAATAGGAGGGGTAGTTATGGCATTTGTGTGAAAATAAGGGGTCATATTTGAATTTATAGAAATTTGGGGGACATATTTGAAGCTGGTCACAAAGTAGGGGGCCAAATAGGAATTAACTAAAAAAAACACTAAGGGTCCGTTTGATACGCAGGAATGTCTGAGTAAGAAAATCCAACTTTTTCTAATGGGTAAGAAAGTCAATTCTTTGACATGTGAAATCAAACTTTCAAGTGTCTGGTAGAGCTTGGGAAATTATATGGTGCCTTTAAACGGAAATTTACTATTGGACTGCTTTGAGATATTTATTAGGCTTCTTTGAGGTAGTTATTGGATTTCTTTAAGGTGCCTGTAGGAAAGCCATGTTTCTTCCCCAAAATGGCTTAATAGAGAGATAAACGACTATGAACTGCCATTATTTTTTCTACACAGTTCTTCTTTGAATAGATCTTGCATCAAACACGAGTTTGGATTAATGGTCCAATCTTTTCTTGGCATAGGTTGGTGTGGTTTTCTCATCACATCCCCAGACATAGTTTTATTGCATGGGTTGCTCTGAGAGGAGGTTTGAAAACCAAGTGCAAATTGTTGTTTTGGGGAATTGAGGTGGATCCCTTGTGTGAGCTGTGTGGTTCAGCTAGTGAGGATGAGTTTCATCTCTTCTTCAATGTCCTTTCTCCTCCTTTGTTTGGAACAGGTTGCTTCATATGTTTGGTATTGTTAAGGTGACTATTCATGATTGGGAGAGGGAGGTGGATTGGATTGCCAATGTATTTAAAGGTAAGAATGGAATAGCTTTGATGGGCAGGCTCACTTTTAATGGGTTTCTTTATCATATTTGGTGGGAAAGAAACAGAAGGCTCCACCAAGAAGCTGCTCATAGTAGAGAAATGGTTCTTTCTCTCATTATCTCTGATTTAAGGATGAAAATGATGGCCAGTAATGTCAAAGTGATTGACACTGTGAGGAGCAGGAAGGTTGCAGCTGAATGGAACTTAGTCTTTTCTTTTGTAACAGCTGTTGTTATTGAATGTGTGTGGCAGGGTCCAGAGAGGGATGTAGTCTTGATTAACTCAGATGGTGCTTTCTCTCCAACCAATGCTGGGTATGGCTGCATTTTGAGAAACCATAAAGGAGAGGCTCTTGTTGCTGCTAGAGGTGTTTCAGTTCCTTCTTCAGTCATTTATCATGAGCTTCAAGGTATAGAAGCTGGGCTGAGATTGGCTAAGGCGCTGCATTTGTCAAAAGTGGTTATTGCCACTGATTCTAAGTCTGCTTGTGACTTACTTAGATCAGTGGAGCCTGTTCCTCCATGGAGAGCTGTTGGGTTGTAAAGGAAGATTAAAGAGCTAATGGCTGGGTTTGTGAGTTGCTCTATCAAGTTGTAAAGGAAGTTAATCAAGTTGCTGATTGGCTTTCCAAGAATGGTCCTGTTGTGGGAGAGGAGGTGCTGGTCCCATCTTTGTTTGGCCGAGAGCTTCTTCAGCTACTTGAAGAAGACAAGCAAGGAGTTAGTCGTTTTAGAAGCAAATGATTTTGGTTTTCTTTTTGTGGGTTGTGAACACTAGTATGTTGATGTGTTTTATTTTGTTGTGTTCTTTTGTTTTTTGGGGAGGTGTGGTTTTTGTTATTCCTCCTGCTGGTATAGGCTAAGGTTTATTGTTGTTTGGTTCTTGTTGCGGGTCTGGCTCCCTTTTTAGCCTGCTGATTAATAAAAAAAAGTCAATTCTTTGACATGTGAAATCAAACTTTCAAGTGTTTGGTAGAGCCTGGGAAATTATAGGGTGCCTTAAAAAGGAAATTTACTATTGGACTGCTTTGAGATATTTATTAGGCTTCTTTAAGGTGCCTGTAGGAAAGCCATGTTTCTTCCCCAAAATGGCTTAATAGAGAGAGAAACGATTATGAACTGTCATTATTTTTTCTACACAGTTCTTCTTTGAATAGATCTTGCATCAAACATGAGTTTGGATTAATGGTTTAGAGTTCTATTATTCGAACAACATGGATATTGCAACATAGAGAGAAATCAAAGAAAATCAATGACTAACTAATATAAATTGACGACACATAATTGAGTTATGGTGAACTCATCACAAATCTCAGATCCAGTTAACACACTTAAACATCTACTGAATCAAGGTGGTACAACTAACAAAGCATGGTTCGATTATACTTATCTGATTTGGTCGTGGTGGAAAGCCAGAAAAAACAAGCATTTCAACGGAGTGGAGCCAAATCTGAACCAGATCCATCGGTCTTCTTTCCTCGAACTAAGGTATGTTCCCTCATACTCGATTCAAGATACTCATCTATCTTCTACTGTTATACACACAGATACTTGGATTCCACCACCATCAGGTATCATTAAGATTAACGTTGATGGAGGTTTCAACACAACAAGAAGAACAACAGCGGTAGTAGCAAGAAACTCGGTTGGTGATGTTATCTCCTCAACTAAAGACATCTTCCCTCTCATCTCGGTTTTAGACAGTGAGCTTAGAGGCGTAAAATTAGGGTTGGATTTAGGGTTTTAACTTGGAGAAAGTGGTTTTATAGTGGAATGTGATTCCCCCATTATCGTTGGATTCCTATCCAACGACCAATAAAACACTCCGTGGAGACTGCTATATCACCTTAATGAGACCCGCACAAGAATCAATGAGTTGACGGTCATAATCACCCACTGTCCAAGAAGCAGCAATAGCCTTGCTCATGAGTTGGCAACAGCTTGAAATATTTATCTCTTTTCGTCTTTTGATAACATTTACTCAGTCAAACTTTGTAATCCTTTCTCTTTGACTGGTATTTTTATGGCTATCAAAAAAAAAGAATCTGAAAACAGTTTCGCTGGTTGAAATAACGATGTTGAGAACTAGCCGTTGGGTAGTTTTTAGTTTCAACTCGTGGAACCAGTTTCAAGATCTTTTTCTTTTTAAAATCAAAACGATATTTTTATCTTGCTTGTTATAAACCAGAGAAAATGCTCAAAATCTTTTTGTTTGTACCGTCTCCACTTCTTGTGGTTGAAAGAAATGATGCAAATTGGTGAGAACTCGTAAAACCCTAATCTTCTGCGTTGTCTTAAAATTTTGAAGGATTTCTTGGAACTGGAAAGGAGGAATTTATTGCTCAGATTGGATTGCTTTTTTTTTTTTTTGCAACTCAGATTGGATTGCTGTGTTAATAATAAGGTACGTACGGTCGAGGTGATCCTTCAAACCCTAATCTTTGACCTGTTATTAATTTTAACTTTTCCCACTTAAATTATGCCCTGCTTCAAAATCCTCACTTTCGTGTTACTTGTCCAAGTTCATATTTGATTTAATTCCTTTTCAAGAGCCTTAAACAGCTTTTTGTTCTTGTCGTTGCTTGTTTTAGGAATTATGCTGCTCAAATTTCTGTGCAGAACCATAGTGTTCTTGTTTCATTTGTGTTAAGGAATTCTATTATGAAAGCAATAGGCTTAAAGATGAAGTTAATGAAGCTTGGATCTAGGTTAATCTCCATCAATCTTGTTTTTCTAATACTGATTTTAATTTTCTTAAAAATGGATGTCAGAAAGTACAATGAGTTTTGGAGGATCAGAAGAGATCTAGTTTTCTGAACAGTCAAGACATCAACTTCTCAGAGCACATGCATGTTTTCATTCTTTTATCCTTGCATATGGTCACAACAATTCTAGTTTTCAGAACCCTTCAGTTTCATTCATGTCAAAATTTGTTTTGCTTTAAGGAAAACTTAACTTCGTAGGTTACTGATATTTTCTCTTCAACTGTAACTATTTGGATGCGTCAATTTAGGTCTATGCGATTCTGGTTGAGAACGCTCACAACAGAGGCGAGAAAACCATCTCCTGTTTCAGCTTCTGCACTTTGAAGTTATGGTCTATGTTGTTTTGGTAAATTGATACATATGTTTTCCCCTAAGGATCAAACTTCGTTCACCTCAACGGAGAGTAACAAATCATATCACCCAACCAAGTTAGGGTTTTCGACTTCGTTGCAGTCTTACATTGTTCAAGGCCCAACATCTTATCACATGAACATTTATTTACAAGTATAGATTAATCTTGAGTGAGTCCAACTTATGTATGAAGTTTTATAATGTCAATAGTTAGGAGATAAACATCTATTGAACGTGCCTACCTATTTAAGAGAAGATAATTAGGTTGCACCATGGAAAACTTTCCGTACATAATCTTTATAATGGAGTACTAACTTAATCAGTTAAGAATTCTAAGTAAAATGATGAAGGACAACACAAGGAAAAAGTGGTGAATAGTTTGATGCTCACTTCTGAAATGACAAGGAGAAAAGGGTGAAATAGAAAACTCGAGACATTAACTTCTCGTTTGATGAATGTTTTCAATCTTACTGAATTCAAGTATGCGGTATGCCGCAGTTCTATGGCTTCTTTTGTTGGTTGTTTTTGTCAGCAGAGGTTAAGGAACATAAATAAATTCATGTGTGTTCTACCAAGGATCAAACCATGATGAATCTAACCAAGTTGGATCTCATCTTCTTTACAAGTTTACATTGTTGCGGACCTAGGACCTTATTACAGTAAACTTCTACTAATATTAATTAGTCAGATTGCGCCATGCCATTAACTCACTAATATCGAGTTCATTAACTCATCTTATATAGTTTATAATGTAGAGAATCAGGTTTCCCCATGCCATCATACTATCATAGTACAGTCTAGGATTTTCATAATGAAACTCGTTCTATTCAGAACTTATGAGTTGTTAACGAGTACTCTGTATTTATCTTCTTAATATATTTTGTCTCCCAGGGTTGTGTGTACTCGAAGACCTTTGATTTTCAGACTTCCATTACCTCATCTCCTTGCAGTATTGCTCGTGAAGAGTGCTCGTTCCCATGTTGAATCTGTTAAGTTATGTGACTGTATATCCGTGAGACCATGATTGTCGAATTGTTTTCTTTTACTTCACATTATCATATTTATTGCAATTGAATGTTGATAATGGAATTGTTCACCGATCTTTCAAAGGTTGTAGTGAACTACTTTTATTCTGCTCCACTTAGCATTTTTGGATATTAATGATAGCACAGGTGCTAATAACATTCTTCAATGGCTAAGAAATAGTAGAGTTTCAGGAAGTAGCGTCATAAATTCAGTCTATCCTGCATTAGATTTTCAGGAACATTATATTCTCACGCCTAATCAACTAAATATCATTTGTTTCTGTAGTTTGACAATCTAATGCCATCGTTAGATGATAGTTCACTATGTGTAGTACCTGCCTTTTAGGTTATATAAGCATAAGCAATGCACTTCTGCTTCTGCGTTACTGTGGGGGGTGCTTGTTACCTAATTATGCGCTTTTCCATGTGAGAGATTAAAACTACCATAACGCATGAAAACCATTAAAAATTCAGTTGATATAGGGAGAGAATGCAAGTAACAGAAATATTGCTAATTTTTTTTTTTTTGATAATGATAAGGGAGAGAAGCCCAAACCGAATACAATGAGATAAAACTAAACAAAATAGCAAAAAAAATCAAATTACATCATTTCATTAGCCCTACCCTTTCCTCATTCGCACTGTCCCTCTAGAGTCTGCATTAACAATATTGACTAGTTCCACCGCCAGTTGACTAACATTCAAGTGAGTTACTCCCGGTCCGAGCCTCATCTTTGACAAGTGATCAACAACTTGGTTTGCTTCCCTATTGACACGAAACATCCGAAAACTCCGAAATTGGCTCTTAAGCCTCTGAACTCTCTTCCATAAACGCCTCCGAAAACTCAGAAATATTTTGGTAATTATCTTTTCTGTGACCCGGAAAATAGAAAGACCTAATTTGAATATGATTCTAATTACGCTTTCTCTATATAAGGGTCATTGGAGAACAGAAAAGGGGTGGATTTTTCTTGTGGATTTTTCTCAGAAAGAAAAATATACAACTCTCTCTCTCTCTCTCTCTCTCAATATACAGCTAGTGGAGAGATAGGATTCTAGAGAAAAAGCTCCCGTTCTATCAATCTAGTCAATAAGAAGAGTTCTTCTCAACCTTCTATTAAGTTCTAGCAGTCTGAAAGGAAGGGAGATCAAGTTAACGCACTCGGTGTCTCAAGTAGAGGAGCTACAATTGAAGCTCTCGATCTTCACACGCGATTGGAAAGGTTCGAGGGAAAAACGCGTTCAAGGTATTTATCCCTCTTCTAGTTCATTGATTAGTTCATGCTTTATCAATCGTGGTAATCTAGTGTTAACATATAGATGTTTGAGATTCTGCTTAGAACACTAGATAGTTGTATTAGATACACACATAATCCTACAATGGCATCACGAGCCAGGTTGCATGAAACTATCTCTGAGTAGACGAATTAGATTCGAAGTTGATTGAGTAGATAATTTTATGTTTAGATTCAGCTTTAGACATGAAATTGATTAGTTTAAATTAGATTTAGACGTAATCGGATAGAAATTGAAAGGGTTTCAATGTATAAAACTTTAAAATTTCGAGTTTTTATAAAGTGTTTTCGAAAAGAAGTTTTAAAAGTTGATGGTTTTTTGAAAATAAGTTTCAAAATCTGCTGTTTTTGATGAATTTTCATCAAAAACAGCAGTTAAAGTTGGTGGATTATAAAAACAGGAAGGAAGAAGCTGTTGTCCAAGAGCCGGACTGACCAGGACGCGTCCCAGAACGCGTCTGGCCAGTCGCGGGCGTCTCGGGACGCGTCCCAGTCCCTCTCGGACTCCCAGTCCGAGAATGTCTCGGGCAGAGACGCGTCCGAGAATGTCTCGGACAACAGACGCGTCCGAGATTGTCTCGAACTGGGATCCCGAGAGATCCGCGTCCCAGCACGTGAGGTCGCGTCAGCAGACGCGACTGACACTGTCCCTTCCAGACGCGTCGAGGACGCGTCTGGGGAAACCCAAGCCATCTCGGACTTGGAGTCCGAGATGACCTAAGATGCGTCCTAGGTCAGATGCGTCCCAGGACGCGTTTGGCGCATCCCGACCATCTCGGACTTCCTGTCCGAGATGTGCAAGCTTGGACAGACGCGTCCAGGACGCGTCTGTGGGCAAGGGACGCGTCTGGCCTAGGGCCAGGAGGCGTCCACTCGAAGGACTTGTCACGTTCTGGAACATGCCAATCAGGGTCCGACCATGGCTTGGACCTTGACCATGACCAGTCTTGGTCTTCCCGAGACTAGTCAAAGGGTCCCTTGACCAAGTTTGACTTAAGTCTTTAGAGTTTGACTCGGGTCTTTTGGGCTTTGACTTGAGTGGGAGGTTTTGACTTTTCTTCTTCCGACTTTAACCATATTTTTTTTTCCGAAAGTGACCCGGGCCATCCGAAGGCCCGAAACGGAGTTTTTCCAAAAACGATTTCAAAATCTTTTTAGGATAAATCCAAAACGAGCCATTAGTCCGAATTTTACAAAAACTAGACTTTAGGCACGTTTGGCATAAAGATGTCAGTAGTATCTCCCGAATAGCTACTTAGAACATAGCAAACCTAGATTCGACCTTAGGAAGCGAATCTCATACATACTTGGGTGTTTTATGAATGCCATATTATTATGTATGTGTGAATGTGAATGCGGGTTCTAGTATGACCATAGAATTGCTCTATTCTTGTTTTTAAGCACAAATGTGTGCCCGATGTATTAATTAAGGGTTATTTCCCTAATGGCCCCCTACTTTGTGACCAGCTTCCCGCCTGGTCCCCTACTTTACAAAAAATACCCATATGGCCCCCTTCCGTTATAACACCGTCACTCTCTCTCCTCCATCATGTTTTCTCTCTCTACCAAGTCATGCCACATCATCTGTTACGCCACCTCATCACCTTCTCCGGCGAGAGTCGTCGGCCGGTCAATTTCCGGCCGGCGACTTCAAACATAAAAAAAAAAATTCTCTCTTCCTCTCTCTCTAACAAAATTTTTTTTTCTTTTTTCTCTCTCTCTAGAACTGAGTTCTCTCAGTTCTAGAGAGAGAGAGAAGAAAGAAAAAAAAAAATAAATAAATTTTTTAGAGAGAGAGAGACGAAGAGAGAAATTTTTTTTTTATGTTTGAAGTCGCCGGCCGGAAATTGGCCGGCCGGCGACTCTCGCCGGAGAAGGTGATGAGGTGGCGCAACAGATGATGTGGCATGACTTGGCAGAGAGAGAAAACATAATGGAGGAGAGAGAGTGACGGTGTTATAACGGAAGGGGGCCATATGGGTATTTTTCGTAAAGTAGGGGGCCAGGCAAGAAGTGAAGGATATGGTGCCTAAAGTCTGAAGGAATGGTATCCTTCCGAAGGAGTGTCCTTCGACCAAGGATGCAATGCGTGCAATTTGGCTATTAGGATCTTAATGACCTTATTCGGAAGATCATTAGTCCGGTCCAATTAGGGGTCGTAATGCTTAGCTAGAAGCCAACTACGATCGTCGAATCAAGAGTTGATTCGCGGCTAACATAGACCGGATCCTACAAGGGTTACACAACAGAATAATGATTTGAACGGAGAGAATTGACTAGATGGATGAAGGCAAATAAGTGGATTGGATCCGTTATTGGTAAGTCCTGAAAGATTCGGAGAAGTCCGAAAGAGATAAACATGTCCGGGCCCAAAAGGGAGGCCCGGAATGGCTTTAGGGAAGCCGGCCATGTGATGGCCGGCTAGGCCCTAAGTGGGCCGGCCAAGGAAGCCCATGAAGGGCTATGTTGGCCGGCCACACTTAAGTGACCCAATGGAGGGTATTTTGGGTGTTGCCTAATAATTAGGTTTATGGAATCCTAGTTTGAGTCTAATACCTCTTCTAGGGAATTCTATATATACCTAATTATACAACCTAAAGATAGAGGCAATTTCAGAGATTGAATTCTCAACAACTGAGAGGGTTAACTGAAAGAGTTTCAGAATAAACATCTCAGAGAGAGAGAGAGAGAAAAGGAGTTTTCTCAAGTATCTAGTCAAGAAGGAGTTCTTCATCTCAACCTTCAAGAAGGTCCTAGCTGACTGAAAGGAGGGAGTTCAAGTCATTATTCGGTGTCTCAAGTAGAGGAGCTACACTTGGAGCTCTTATCTTCCGAATACTGATCGGAATTTAGTTCGTGGGAAAGCGATTAAGAGGTAATCATCTTTCCAATCCAGTTCATTGGTATGTTCATGTATAGATCCTGGAATTAGTGTTAAACATATGATGTTTGAGATTCCGCTACCAACACTAATAGACAATTAGGTGTATGAGATACACTAGGTTATTCCCCTTTAGTGGCATCACGAGCCTTTTGCATGAACTATCTTTGACTAGGTGAATTAGATTCATACTTGAACAACTAGATATTAGTGTTTTAATGTTTGAATAGAGATTTAAACATAAGTTTGATGAGATCAAATTAGGGTTTTGGATGAGATTCATAACCTAGAAACACTAGAAACATAGTTTTTTGAAAAGAGTTTTCATAAACAAGTGTTAGGGTTTTAGAATTTTGATAAAAATCATCAAAACCATGAAGATTGGTTGATGAATTGATCAAAAACAGTACCTAACAGCAGCTGGAAAAGAAAGAAAGAAAAGAAAAAGAAGTTGGAACGGCAGGATTTTCCAAAAATTTGGAAACCCTACTGGCCGGACCAGCCAGGACGCGTCCGGGCCGGACCAGCACGTCTCGGACAGACAGTCCGAGACAGATAGGGACACGGACTGGAAATCCCAGTCCGTGAAGGACCGGGAATCCTAGTCCGAGCTGGACTAGGAGTCCGAGACTCTCGGGTCTCGGACATCCCAGAGCGTCTAGGACGCGTCTGGGAATCCCAGTCCAACACGGACTAGGAGTCCGAGACTCTCGGGTCTCGGACGTCCCAACGCGTGGGACGCGTCTGGGACATCCCAGTCCGAGACGGAATAGGATTCCGAGACAGGAGCGTCTCGGATATCCCTGACGCGTCTGGGACGCGCTCGAGGGAACCTATTTAGAGTCTCGGTCTAGGACCGAGACACTGGACCAGCGTCCGGATGCATCCAGGATGCGTCTGGAGCAACCAGAAGCATCTCGGATGCGACTGGAAGCTTCCGGACGCAACTCGGATGCAACCGGAGCATCCAGAAGCGTCTAGGACGCGTCTGGACGCGTCCAGAAGGCATCCCAGATGGGATGGCCTAGCCGTCTGTGCACAGAAGCGTCTGGGACGCGACTGTGGTGCACGGGTGCATCCCGGACCAAAAATCCGAGATGGCACGTGTGCTGTCCCGAGACCAGACACGTCGGGGACGCGTCTGGGAGTTCCAACAGCTCTCGGATTAAGCGTCCGAGAGGCATATGCAGCGACCGGATGGTCTGGACGCGTTTGGGACGCGACCAGGACGCATCCTAGACATCTCACCCGAGATGTCTATGGTCTGTCCTAGGACAGATGCGTCTAGCTGGGCTAGGACGCGTCTGCCCGAGAGACATAGCACGGCAGGAAGGTGCTGTCTCTAGGACCGGACCTTGACCAGGCTGAGTCAAGAGTTGACCAGAGACCAGTCAAGGGACTTTGACCAGGGTTGACTCAGATCCTTTTGAGTGAGACTCAAGGGCTCTTTGGGCCATGATCTGAAAGGGAGTTTTTCAGACTTTTCTCCAGGTTCCGAGCATAATTTTTCCGACTTAGACCCGGGTTAGAGGAGTACCCGAACGGAGTTTTTCCTTATTTTGGTTTTGGAAACAATTAAGGAAGAAACGTAATGTTCTAGTTTGAGTATTGAGAATACGAAACTTTAGAGACATTAGACATAGAGATGTCACAAATTCCCACGAATAGCTATGCGATAGCAAAACCTAGAAACGAATCTAGGATACATACTTTATTTATTATGATTGTCATATTTTTGTATGTATGGATATATGTGATTGCGTAGAATAGTATACCTTTAGATAGGATTATCGTTTCTTGTTCTAAGCGCAAGGAGTTGTGCCCGAATAATACTTAGAGTATAGGGTCTTAGAATCTATTGACGAACTGAATGATGAGATCATGGTTCAAGTGGGAGTAGTCAATAGAGGTTCTTGGATATGAATCCAATCGAACCATAGGCGAACAAGAAATAAACTTAAAAGATGGGATCTTTTAAGGGGTAATACTAAGATTTAACAAATCATTACGCAAACCCACATAAACTTTTACGTAATAAATCATGAATGGTTATGCAAGAGTTCACAGTAACGCAACTTGATAAATTACGTAATAAGTCCCAAAAAGAATTTTGAGTAAAGCCTACCCAGATTAAGACACCTGTTGAGCCCTTGTTCATCGATGGTGGGTCATGCCAAAGCAGGGTGCCATCTTTTACCTCGGGACAATACGGGTAGATCTATGAAGAGGTCTACATGTCTAAATGGTTATTCTCAAACGAGTCAGCAAAAGGGTTTTGGATTTCGAGGCTAAAGGACGATTTAATGTTTAAATCGTTAACCAAGAGTCATATGAGATATGATCAGTAAGGAGTTACTCACCCAGGAGGGTGAAGTTAAGGGCAGTGCCAAAGTACGCTTAGCTTCACAGGAATGGGATCTTGGAATTATATTATTCTAAGGGGACGACAAAAGTAGAATAATATAGGCAAATTAAGAAAATTGCCAGGATAACAAGTTTAATCACTTTCGCATTTCTTACATGTAGTTTAATTATGACAACAAACATCTTCAACCTCTACACCATACTTGAGAAATTGAACGATACCAACTTCGTTCAATGGGAGAGGAACCTGAGAAAGGTTCTAGGAAAAAGCGCAGAAATATTGGACATTCCGATCCCCGTGCTTTCAGAAACTTCTTCTGATGAAGAACGTAAGCAAGTAGACGATATTCGAAGGAGGTCAGCGCCAGTAACCGGTTTAATGCTAATGGCCATGGAAATAAAATATATAGATATGTTCATTGAAATGGAGGCATACACCATTATTCGACGGCTAAGAGAAGTGTTTGGAACACAATGTCGAATAGAAAGATTTAGAATCACAATGGTGATACTGGGGATGAGACTGGAGAAAGGGAAACCCGTTCGTTATCATGTTTTGGAGATGATTGATCACTTCAAAGACATGGAATGGATGGGATCTCCTATGTCAGTCGAACTGGCTGTTGACATCATCCTGAATTCATTGGATGAAAGGTTTAAGGATGTAGTAGCAAACTTTGAAGATAAGTTTGGACGGGTATCCTTCGAAAGTCTACTGGCGATTCTGGAAGTTGCTGAAATTGGTTTCAGCACCCCTGAAACTCTAGAAGAGATTTTAGGAATTCAGGAAACTATAAACACGGGAACGGAAGACGTTAGGAGAAGGAAGCCGTCTGGTAGGAGAATGGGCAAGAAAGCACCAAGACCCAGAACTATCCTTCCTAACAAGAGATGTCTTGTGTGCGGTAGTACATCTCATATTCGATTAAGAGATTGCCCGCGATACTTGGAAGAACAAAACGACGGAGCTGGGAGTTCCGGTCAAGGTAAAAATTGTTATAAGTTATTCAATTAAATACACATTCCTCAAGGTATGCGATACCTAAGACTCTTATCATTGTGAATGACAGGAGCAAGAGGGAGCTAAGTATTTATTGAAGAGGAGATGAACCTGTCAAAAGCTGAGAAGGCAAGAGTTGCTGGAAAAGCTCAAGAAGGATCATAAACTCGATAGGCAATACTTTAAAGTAGTTTTAGTATTTCTTTTTCTTTTTAGATCATTGACTCTGTAATGAGATTATGGGAGTGAATAAAATATGAGATATTTTATGATGTTCTTAAAAGAGCCTATCTAACTTTTAAGTAAATTTTAACGAACGATCCGACTTAGTCATTCTAAATCTTGTAAGAGTACAAGAGTTCAGTTAATCGTAGAAAACAATGTTGGACATGAAAGTCTGCGATTAGTATGATTAGAATGGACGTAAGACTTGATTAAGGAGGAGTTTTAGAAACAAATCCAAAATCGAGGAGTGGGTCTGGATGACTAAAGAATATGATGAGATCATGAGTTCGATAGTCATCGGTCTTCCAAAACACAAAGTCTAATACGTATCTGCCAAACCACTAAAAACCTAAAAGCTATAGTGAATAATTGAGTCCATCCGGATATGGATACTATTTTAGAAGGAGTTCTAAAATTATCAATTATTCTAATGTCTAAAGAGTGTTAGACATAAGTTCTTCAAGAAGAAGAACGGGGTTTTCTCGCCAAGCATCGGAACACAATGAGATTGTTGCTCTCGATGGTGTCTTCATTAAAAGGAGGGTCCTTTTAAGAAGACAAGTGGGAGGAAAAATCGAATGGGATTCGGTAACGAGCAACAAGAGGAAGTAAGGAGTTACTTGCCTTAGAACAAAAAGAGAGTAAGAGTTACTCGGCTTAAAACGAAAGAGAGTAAGAGTTATTCATCTTACGTGACAAGGGATGTCGACTTGAATGGTTCAGGAGACGATCGCCTAGAAACTTCTTAAGGAGTTAGAAGGTTGCTCAAAAACCCCAATGAGTCTTGAGAAGATTCAAAAGAACTATAGCAGAAACCACTCTGAAATTGGATCGGAAATCCAAAGAGATAAGAGTAAGAATGGTTGAATCTTGTGAGACAAGAAGGTAAGTGGGAGTGAAACAAGAGTTGTTTCAGGTCCTGTATGTGGGAGACATACAAGAAAGGACAAAAAGACGAGGGTGAATTAACCATGGGCATCAAAAGTCTATGGAGATAGACCTGAGATGATAAAGACTCGTTCAAAAGGAGTTTTGGAGAGGTCTGAATAAGAAATTCTCTTAGAGAGAAATTCTACCCAACTCCCGTGATGAACACAGGAGAGACACTTATGTTAGAAAACATAAGAACGATCATGAGATGATTGTTGTTTACCCGTACATCTAAAAAGCACTTGGAGTACGAAAAGATGTCGTCGCTCATACAAGTCAGAAGGTTGAAGAAAGTCATAAAAGTAATCTTCCGAAAATAAAGATAGGAATCTTTTAGGAAGGGCTGACAGATGGGAAAGAGTTTTCCATGCTGGGAGTCGTTACTTAACTCTACTAGATAAGAAAGTAAAATTAGAACTTGGGAAGTACTAATTTCAGTGGGAGAAAGCTGATATTATCATAACAGCTTACGAAGAGTTCGAAAGCAAGATAATTACAAAGCGAAGTGAAAAGGAAACTAAACTGTCACCTTAGAACGATCATGAGATGCTCGGGTCTAGGGAATTAGGATCCAGGAGGAGAATCCTAAAAGGACTTGTAAAATTGAGAACGTGAAGGAGTTCACGCGGGTGCTCAAATTTTACAAACTCTTGTTATCCGAAATAAACTGGGTTTATTTCGTCATCTAAATTGTGGTTTAGAATTTAGACGACAGTCCAAAAGGATGGAGTGTTCCAGGTAGGTTTATTAGATACGTGATCTAATGAAAGAAACCCTACTAAGTGAACATGGAAGCACATCATCCTACTATCCCTAGTCCAGGTCATTAGTTGGACAATAATGACTTATGAAGACTAACATGAGTGATTGACAAGATAGCGCTGTTTCTTGGGCTATGGGAATAGGAGTATTCAAAGGTCAACTTCATGGGTGTATAGTTGATACACCGGAAACCCGCCGAATGAGAGTACTTCAAGAGTTGAAGTTATAAGATGTCATAACTCTCATTTAAGCAAATTGGAGAGATTCCTCAAAACATGAGTACTCACTCAGTTTATGGAAGGAATGTCGAACTTTGGTACCGTCAAACGCCATCCGTAAAAAGTGGTTATAAAAGCGGCATACTGGGGGAGACAGGATAGACATGAAATTGAGTGGGAGTACGAGAATGGATTATGTTTTCCTGAGTAAAATCAGGATAAAGTATCTCCGGGCCACTTCATGAGAAACAACTGAAAAATGCATGGTCGTGCTCAAACGGATTAAGAGTTAATCGTTTGGATTGGAAGTTGTTCTCGGGATCAAGAGAGTCTGATAAATATGACACATCAGATGAGATACGAAAAAACATGGGAATCGAGCATTGCACTTGTTCTAAGTACAAGTGGGAGACTGAAGGATATGGTGCCTAAAGTCTGAAGGAATGGTATCCTTCCGAAGGAGTGTCCTTCGACCAAGGATGCAATGCGTGCAATTTGGCTATTAGGATCTTAATGACCTTATTCGGAAGATCATTAGTCCGGTCCAATTAGGGGTCGTAATGCTTAGCTAGAAGCCAACTACGATCGTCGAATCAAGAGTTGATTCGCGGCTAACATAGACCGGATCCTACAAGGGTTACACAACAGAATAATGATTTGAACGGAGAGAATTGACTAGATGGATGAAGGCAAATAAGTGGATTGGATCCGTTATTGGTAAGTCCTGAAAGATTCGGAGAAGTCCGAAAGAGATAAACATGTCCGGGCCCAAAAGGGAGGCCCGGAATGGCTTTAGGGAAGCCGGCCATGTGATGGCCGGCTAGGCCCTAAGTGGGCCGGCCAAGGAAGCCCATGAAGGGCTATGTTGGCCGGCCACACTTAAGTGACCCAATGGAGGGTATTTTGGGTGTTGCCTAATAATTAGGTTTATGGAATCCTAGTTTGAGTCTAATACCTCTTCTAGGGAATTCTATATATACCTAATTATACAACCTAAAGATAGAGGCAATTTCAGAGATTGAATTCTCAACAACTGAGAGGGTTAACTGAAAGAGTTTCAGAATAAACATCTCAGAGAGAGAGAGAGAAAAGGAGTTTTCTCAAGTATCTAGTCAAGAAGAAGGAGTTCTTCATCTCAACCTTCAAGAAGGTCCTAGCTGACTGAAAGGAGGGAGTTCAAGTCATTATTCGGTGTCTCAAGTAGAGGAGCTACACTTGGAGCTCTTATCTTCCGAATACTGATCGGAATTTAGTTCGTGGGAAAGCGATTAAGAGGTAATCATCTTTCCAATCCAGTTCATTGGTATGTTCATGTATAGATCCTGGAATTAGTGTTAAACATATGATGTTTGAGATTCCGCTACCAACACTAATAGACAATTAGGTTTATGAGATACACTAGGTTATTCTCCTTCAGGAAGTTGGTCACAAAGTAGGGGGCCATTAGGGAAATAACCCATTAATTAATTTAATTTCAAGTTGACACGATCTGCGAATCGTTAAGTCTTGTAATTAGAGTTAAGGGTCCAATAAAGTCCATTGAAGAGCCAAAGGATGAGAGCGTGGTTTGAGTGGGAGAATTCAATGGAAGTTCGGGGATGGAGATCCAGGCGAAACAAGCAAAGAACCTAAGAAGATTAGATCTTTTAGGTTAGGGGTCATACTAGGATCATGTCTGCTTGATGTATTTTCTCGCGCGCATTTACTTATTTATTTACGTTTTATGTCGTGTATGATTATGTTAGAGTTCACAGTAATGCATGCATGCTAAAAACGTAAAAATCCCCAAAAGGAATTTTGAGTAATGCCTACCCAGATTAAGACACCTGTTGAGCCCTTGTTCATCGATGGTGGGTCATGCCAAAGCAGGGTGCCATCTTTTACCTCGGGACAATACGGGTAGATCTATGAAGAGGTCTACGCGTCTAAATGGTTATTCTCAACGAGTCAACAAAAGGGTTTTGGATTTCGAGGCAAAAGGATGAATGTAACACATAAGTGTTATTCATCAACCAAGAGTCATAGGAGTATGATCAGTAAAGAGTTACTCACCCAGGAGGGTGGAGTTAAGGGCAGTGCCAAAGTACGCTTAACTCCATAGGAATGTGATCTTGGAATCATATTATTCAAACGGGGACGGTTTTCATTGAATAATATGGCAAAACTGTTTTTTGCTTAAAATTGAATGTAGTACTTAGCAATATCTTTTATTTTGTTTAGGTAGAGTAGAAATGGCATATAGTATTAGTTCACAATTAGATAGAAATCTATACGACTTTCTAGATTGGGAGGAAGATCAGAGAAGAGTTCTCGATGCTTCGAATAAAGAAAGCGTTATAGAGATACCAGAAAGAGAAGAGGAAATCGGTGCCTATGTTATAGAGGTCAATTTGGCAGATACGACTAATTTCCCTTCATGGGTATTTGATACCGGTTGTGGAGCACATATAATCTCGGAATTAGATGGGCTCAAGAGAATCAGATATCTGACAAAGAACGAGATGGTTCTACGAGTCGCAAACAAAGCAAGAGTTGTTGCGGTGGCTGTAAGAACATATAAGCTTAGTCTAGGAACTGGATTGATACTAGTACTACATAATTGCTATTATGTACCTATTATTTCAAGGAACATCCTCTCTGTGTCGACTCTAGACAAAGAGGGATATCATGTAATAATAAAGAACAAATGTTGTTCTTTATACAAAGATGAGATGTTCTACACCTGTGCTAGACTACGCAATGGTCTCTATGTTATGAACATAGAAGACGAAATCCTGAACATAGACACGAAACGGCTTCGTACTCACGATTCTAACCAAGGCTATCTCTGGCATTGTCGTTTAGGCAACATTAACATGAAACGCATGCAGAAACTCCATGCAAATGGACTTCTGGGATCGTGTGATTTAGAATCATACGATACATGTGAACCATGCTTAGTGGGAATTTATTGATTGGTTCTTTTGTGGGACAACGACTTCCTTTTTCTCTGGTTCGAAGGGTTTTGTCTTCTCATTGGAGACCAAAAGGGGAGATGTTCTTGACTGTTTATGGGGATTTTTCTTACATTATTCGATTCTCTTTGGAAGAAGACAAACAAAGGATTTTGGAATTGGAGCCTATGTACATTGCTAATAGGTTGTTTTTTGTTCGTCCACGGAGTCTGTTCATTGAAGATGATATAGCTTCTATGGAAACTCTTCCTGTGTTGGGTATGTTTCACGAATGTCCCGATTCTTGTGGAATCCTAAGGGGTTAGCCATGATTGCTAGTCAGTTGGGTAAACCAATCATGTTGGATGAACCTACTGCTCGAAGATCACGGCTAGCTTATGCTCGAGTTTGTATTGAAATTCCTAAAGATTGTTTTATGCCTGAGGTAATTTCCTTTGCTATTAAAAATGCTAAGCAAGTTAATATTAATGTTGAATATGCATGGAAACCTTTGAAATGCTCTGGTTGTGGTGTTTTTGGGCACTCTGTGGGTAAATGTAAATTAGATGCTCGACAAAATGCCCAAGAGAATAGTGAGGCTGCAGCTGCTGCTAGTATGAAGGAGCCTGAGTTAAATAGGTCTCCTATTGTTGCTAGTACCCGTGCTCAGGGTGTGGTTCCTATGATGGTTCCCCCTGCTAAGGGTGTTATTATCTCTTCTGCTTGTGTTCAGGGTGTTGAGCCTTTGGTTCCCTCTGCAAAAAGTAAGAGTGAGATGATTATTCCTTCTTCTTCTAGTATTGCTGAGCCTATGGATGAGGGTGCTTGGACTGAAGTTAATAGGTCTAAGAAGAATAAGAAATTTGATGGTGCAAGGAGGTTAGTGGCTGATCCTAGGGTTGATAACACCTCTGGTAATGCTGCTAAAAGACTTTGTGTGGGAGATTCTAGTGAATCTGCTGCCATGGATGAAGGTAGTGCTCAGCCTGGGCACTCTGGGGTGGTCTCTAAGGCTGCTACGTTTGGAGGGAGCTTGGCTACTATACAGCCAAGTCAGAGGTTGAAGGGGGAGAGGACCTATTAGGTCTGTCAATGATTAGTGTTGGAGTTTGGAATGTGAGGGGATTAAATGATTCCCTCAAACTCAAGGAGGTGGTGAAGTTTATTAGAAGTAATAAGTTGAGTTTGTGTAGTGTGGTAGAATCCCATGTTGATATTAGGAATAAGGATAAGGTTAAGCATTCCCTTATGCCTACTTGGAGTTGGCTGCACAACTATAGTTGTGATGACTCAGGGAGGATCTGGATAGTGTGGGGATCCTTGTCAACTTGATGTTTCCTTGGTTTCCATGACAGATCAGATTGTGACTGTGAGGGTGGAGTCTAGAGATGGCAGAGGCTTCATGCTCTCTAGCATTTATGCTAGGAATAATTTAGTGGACAGAAGGGCTTTATGGTCTGTTCTGAGTAATCTTGCTCAGCTCCATGATGGTCCCTGGTTGGTGATGGGGGATTTTAATACCTTCCTAAGGGTGGAGGAGAAATTGGGTGGTTCTGCTATTAAACCTAGGGAATTGAATGATTTTAAATATTGTGTTAGAGATACTCATCTTTTTGATTGTCCATTTTCTGGGTGCTTCTTCACTTGGTTTAATATGCAGGTTGGGGAGAAGAATGTGGTTGTTAAGCTGGATAAAGCTATGGTTAATATTGAGTGGGTTCAGGAGTTTTTTTTTTGCATTAATCAGCAGGCATTAAGGGGAGGCAGACCCACAAAAACAAAGAACATTACAAGCGACCTAGCCAATACCCTTAGGAGCACCAACCCTAGAAGCAAGCAGCAGAACAAAATACAGACCACAGCCAACCATGCTAAACTTAGTCACTACAAAATAAACAAAACCAAAACAAGAAAGAAAAACAACAGACTGCATCATTGCTTCCTTTTCCGCACTACTCCAAGTTTGTCTGCTTCAACTAAAGCAACAAGCTCAGGCTCCAAATCTCCTGACCAAAGAACTTCTTCACCATCATGGGGTCAATGCTTAGAAAGCCAGTCCGCAACTTGGTTCAGCTCACGAAAGACATGCTTCACCATACTTAAAACACAAGCAGCTCCAAGCTTCTAGATGCTACTGAACAAGTCAGCAACTTCCCAAGGAGGCTCCATGTCTGCAGAGGATAAAATTGAATATGCTCTCGTCGAATCAGTAGCAATCATCACTCTTGATAATTGCAACCTAGTTGCCAATCTAATCCCAACCTCAATACCTTGAAACTCATGGAAAATGACTGATCTAGGCCTAGACTTCCCTCTTAAAGCAACCAGAACCTTACCAAAATGGTCTCTCAAAATACAACCATACCCAGCACCCCCTTTAGAATAAGATCCATCTGAATTGAGCATAACCACACCCTCATCGGGGCCCTTTCACTTGAGGGACATGAGCTTTGGGCTGACAAACAGCACATCCAAGTTCCACTCATCAGCAACCATCCTGCTCCTCAAGGAATCATTAAACTTAAGAGAGACCGACTGAGCTTTCCTTCTAACATCAGCCACAATCATATTCAGCACCTCCTGACTGTTTCTAGGAGGCTCCAAGTGCACCCTTCTATTCCTTTCCCACCATATGTGATAAAGAAACCCATTAAAAGCCAGCCTACCTAAGAGAGCCAACCCATCCTTTCCATGAAACATATCTGAACACCAACCCACTTCACCCTCCCAGTCCCTGCTAGAAACCTTAATAAGACCCAGCATCTGAAAGAGTCTTTTCCAAACTGAAACAGAAAAAAACACACTGAAAAAATAGATGATGCTCCTCCTCACTCTCACATCCACATAACACACAGGAAGGATCCACCTCAATCCCCCAAAAAAGAAGCTTGCACTTGGTGATAAGCCCACCCCTCAAGACCACCCAAGCTATGAAGTTGTGCCTAGGGATATTATGAGAAAACCAAATAAGACGATGCCAAGGAACCACTGGTTTGGACTGCCTCAAAGCCTCATAAGTGCTCTTAAGAGTAAAAACTCCCTTCTCATTAATCTTCCATATCTTCCTGTCCTTCCTCTCCATCACAACAGGGACTTCCACCAATCCTGCAACAATAGTGTTCAAATGAACAGCTAAGTGTCTAGGGACAGACCAGATTCCATCTGCAAATACAATTACTCACAGGGGCCTGAGCATACAAGGTACTGTCAAACTTAAAGTTATCATCATAGAACCTAGACAGGACTCCCAATGGGTGCCAATGATCAAACCAAAAGCTAGTATCCTTCCCATTTCCTACCACATGAAAGGCAAACTCTAAACCATAACTTCTATAATGCAACAACCTTCTCCACACCCAAGAAGCACTACTAGGGATAGCCATCAACCAAAAATTCTTCTTTTTGATGAGATGTGACTTCACCCAATCCACCCAAAGAGTGTCCTTTTCAATAAAAATATCCCATATGTGCCTCAAGCAGCTAGCCATATTCAGGGTCACTAGGCTCCTAAACCAAGCCCACCCTCAACACAAGGATAACAAATATTCCCCCACCCAATAGTAGCCTTCTTCACAGCCATATTAGGTCCAGACCATAAAAATTTACTAAAAAGGAGCTCAAGCTCCCTAAGCACCCTTTTAGGGAGATCAAACACACTAAGCCAAAACAGGACCATGCTTTGCAAGATAGATTTAATAATAACCACCCTACCAGCATAAGAAAGGAATCTGGTCTTCCAAGATTGGATTCTAGCAAGAATTTTGTCTATGAGAGGCAAGCAGTCAACATACTTCAATCTAGATGAAATAAGTGGTACACCAAGGTATGGGTGGGAATTGGGCGGGTACGGACGTCCATGGGCACTTGAAGAATCGGGACGGGCGGGTCAGGCACGAAACTTTCAATGGATATTAGGGTAAGCGGGTTAATCGGGCGGGCAATTTTTGAAATTCGGCTTGCTCATTACCCGCCCAAGCCCATTAAGAAGTTCGGGTAATTCGGGAATGGGCGGGCGGGTAGTGGGTAAGCTCATTACTTGAAATTTCATCTCTTTTTGTAAAGTCTCCAAACACCTTTCCTAATTCTAAAGAGGCAATTTGGTATTAAAATTAGATATTATTTGTGTTGTTCTTTTTAGAAATTCAATCTCACATTAATAACTAATGAAGAATTTTTATGAGATATAATATAAACTTATCCCTCTCCTTGCTCCTTCAAAGCCAAACACTACTTCAGTAACCTACTAGGAATTCTCTTGGGTCATTGCAAAACAATGCATTGGTTCGTATGGTTGCCCTTAAATATATTGTTTACCATCTTAACTAGGCCTAGCAACATGAAATGTTAGGCTTCATCAACCCAAAAAATTGATGTAATTTGGTTTGTTATCATTGGGCGATGTTAAGTGGGTGCGGGCATGGGCGGGTGCGCGGGTAGAGGTTTTAACCCATGCCCGTCCACCAAAACTTGGCGGGCTGGGCGGGTTATGCCCGAGACAGGCACGGGCGTCCATGGTCCTCGTTGGGCTCGGGTGTCCGTGGACGGGTGCGGGCTCATGGGCAAAATTCCCACCCCTACACCAAGGTACCTAACAGGAAGAGAAGCCAATTCAAAGCCCAGCACATCATGTAACCAGAGAACATCATCATCAGAGATACCAGCAACAAACAAAGAACTTTTGCTCTGATTCACTCTCAAGCCAGTGCAGTCAAACAAGGAATCAAGAACCTCAGCCAAAGCCATGGCAGAACCAAAATCTCCCTTAGAGAACACCAAAACATCATCAGCAAAGGCCAAGTGAGTAATTAAAGGTTTAAAACATTTGGGATGAAGCTGGAATCTCTTCACTTTAACCATATCAAGAAGCAGAACATTAAACACCTCCATCACTATAACAAACAAGTAAGGAAACATAGGGCAACCTTGCCTCACACCTCCCTGCCCCTTGATGTATCCATATGAACTCCCATTCACCATCACAGAAAACCTAGAAGAGGAAATACAAGCATAAACCCACTGCCTGAATTTGCAAGGGAACCTCGTCCTCTCCTTAACCTTCATCAGAGCATCCCACTCAATTATGTCATAAACCTTCTGTAAATCAATCTTTTTAGCACACCTAGGAGGACCCAAAGTCTTATGGTAATCCCTAGTGAGTTCATGAGCTAGTAGAATATTATCCTGAATGCATCTACCCGAGATAAAGCATGACTGACAAGGACTCACCAATTTAGAGATAACCTCCTTCATTATCAGAGTTAAGATTTTAGTAATACATTTATAAACAATATTGCAACATGAAATAGGTCTAAAATCAGTGACCCCAGCAGCATTCTTAGACTTAGGGATCAAAGTAACAAGGGTAGAGCTTACCTCACCCAGCAACTTACCTGAGGAAAAAAATCTCAGCACAGCTTTAGTAAAATCATCACCCACAATGTCGCAACATGTCTTAAAGAAATGAGCAGTGAACCCATCAGGTCCAGGGGACTTGTCAGAACCAATAAAGGAAAGGGCAAAAACCACTTCATCTCTAGTGACCTCCCTGACTAACATGGCAGCCTCATAATCCTCCAAAACTTGGCCAAACTCCATACTATTCAGCACCTCAGGAACACCTCTCTAATAGTGAGAAACACCAAACATACTCTGATAATAGGCCACACACTCCTGAGCCACTAAATCAGCCCTAACTACTTTTTCATGCTCATCATTATAAAGAAAAGGAATGTTATTCCTAGATCTCCTTTCTTTTAGTGAAGCATGAAAAAACTTAGTGTTGTTGTCCCCCAAATGAATTTTTTGGACTCTGGATTTCTGTCTCAACATGCTCTCCTCCTTCTTAGCCAAAGTAAAGAACTCAGCTACAGCCTTCCTTTTAGCCACCCTAGTTTGCTCACAAGCAGGATTGACCTGAAGATGAGCCTGAAGAGACTCCATCTCCCTCCTAGCCACCTGAACTTGAGAAGAAAAGTCCCTAAACTTCTTTTTTTTCCACAACAACAAGGTTGCCTTCACCTTCTTAAGCCTACTCACCAACCTATACATAGGATTGCCAGTGACCTTAACCTTCCAAGCATTGGACACCACTTCCATAAATCCCTCCTCTTCTACCCAGCAATTGAAGAACTTGAAAGGCCTAGGCCCTACTCCAGTCCCTTCAAGCAAACTCAGAACACAAGGAGAGTGATGAGACACCCCAGGAATCGAGAATTCAGCCTTAGCCTGAGAAAACTCTTAAACCCAATCAATATTAACCAAGGCCCTGTCCAACTTTTCAGCCACATTGGAGACTCCCATTTGAGCATTAGACCAAGTAAAAGAACAGCCTGAAAAGAGGCAATCAAATAATTGTGTGTCCCTAACACATTCCTGAAAATCAACAAGGTCCATTGGCTTAACTGCAGCTCCACCAAGCTTCTCCTCCACACTCAAAATAGTATTAAAATCCCCCATCACCACCCAAGGACCAACATAACTCTGAGAAATCCTCCTCATCTCAGACCACAATCTTCTTCTTTCCACAACCAAGTTCCTTACATAAATGCAAGAAAACAAGAAACTCCTACCATCCCTCATCATCACAGAAACAGTAAGAGATTGATCAGTCATAGAATCCAAGGTAACAACAAGTTGACAAGGATCCCATCCCAACCAGACTCTACCTGATCTATCCCAATCATAGTTGCTTACCCAACTCCAAGTTGGCATAAGAGAATGGAGCACTTTCTCCTTATTGCTAACATCTACATGTGTCTCCAACAACCCACACAAACACAAGTTATTACTCCTAATGAATTTGACAACCTCCTTTATTCTGAGGGAATCATTTAGCCCCCTCACATTCCAACAACCATAACTAATCATTAATAGTTCTAATAGGTTCCTTGCCCTTCAACTTAGGGGTTACCTGACTGAGAACCACACTCCCTCCAAATATAGGATCCTTAGAAGCTACCCCAGACTGCTCAGAATGAGCATCACCAATCTCCATTGAGTCAGGTCCACCAGACACAATTCCCACACATAACCTCTTAGAGGCATTGCCACCATTCTTATCTGTCAAAGGATCAGCAACTAGCCTCCTAGCCCCATCAAACTTCTTGTTCTTTTTGGACCTACCCACCTCAGTCTAACCCCCCTTCTCCATCACCTTATCATGCTGACCAGAGGAAGAACTAGCCATCTCCTTCATACTGTTTGCAAGAGGAGCCCCTGGGGACTCAAACCCCTGAGCACAAGCAGAAGGGATGGCAATACCCTTAGCAGGGGCCACCAAATGTGGTGCAGCACCCTGAACACGGCCACTATTAACAGTAGAACCTGTCTCCCTCACAGCCCCATGCATACCAGCTCCTGGAACAGCTGGATCAACAGGTGACTTCTCTGGGACCTTTTCTCGAACAGTTACCTTACACTTTCCTAAAGAATGTCCAAAGACACCACAACCTAAACATTTTAAGGGTCTCCATGCATATTCAACAGGAATGTTAATTTGTCTAGTATCTTTAACAACAAAAGAGATTACCTCAGGCATGGAACACTCCTTAGGTATTTTAATGCAAACACGAGCATAAGCCAACCATGATCTCTTGGCTGTTGGTTCATCCAACATAATTGGCTTCCCCAACTGACTAGCAATCATGGCTAACCCTTTAGCATTCCATAGAAACATAGGGACATTTCGGAAACAAACCCAAACTGGTACAATTTTCCTAGCAGCAATGTCATCCTCCATGAACAAACTCCAGGGACGAACAAAGAACAACCTATTCACAATATAAAGAGGCTCCATCTCCAAGATTCGTTGCCTATCCTCTTCCAACGAAAAACGGATAATGTAAGAAGCATCCCCATGAACAGTCAAGAACATCTCCCCCTTGGGTTTCCACCGAGAAGTCAGAACCCTAAGAACCAGAGGGAAAGGTAATCGCTGACCAACAAACGACCCAATCAACAAATTCTCACAGTCTCTGATCTCCTCCTCAAAATCCTCAAGCTTAAGCTCAGGAAGCTCACCATCCTTGCAGATTTTAGGAGGTGTAAACTCCAGTTTAGCTCGATATTTCTTTTCCTCACGCCGAAAAAGAGAAGCCCAACTCGAACCTCCACCCTGATCTTTCGACCTACCATCAGGTTGATCCATTTCCTCCTCACCCAAGCTTTTCTGTTTTGGTGGAGATTCAGAGCCCGAAGGAGCCGAACCACCACCAGGAGCAGGGAGGAGAAGCTTCGCCTCCATCTCAGTCGACATGTTCCCTCAAAGGAAACTTGCTGACGAAAAGGAAACAATGGACACGGAGACAGAAAACTCAATATTCAGGAGACCACCAACCACCAAACACCCAAGAACAACGGAGCAGAAAGTGGCGCCGCCTACCCTAGCAAATCCACTCGGCACTTTCTCTCTCCTATTTAGGTCTTTTCTGCCTCTATCACTCCTTCACCTTTAGCATTCAAATTCTCCTTTCCCCCAGCTTCAGCCACACACTGCCTCTTGGAAGCCTTCACTTTCGCACCTTCTTCCAAAAGAGTGGGCACAAAAGCTCTCCTAGTGCTCTCATTCTTAACCTGCTTCTTAGACTTAACCTCTGTCCAGCCACCATCCTCCATCACCCCCTCTGGCAAGCCAGGAGTTGATGATGAAGCTTCTCCAATAACACTGTTTGCAGGAAAAACACCCTGGGGTATTTTCACCTGAGCACAAGTGCTATCAATGGGAGAAGAACCCTTAGCAAGGGAAACCTCAGTAGGTTTCAAACCTTGAGCACGAGTAAACAATTTGGGTGAACTTAGCTCCTTATGAATATCAGTAGCAGCAGCCATCTCAACATCAGAACTCTCTTGAGCATTTCGTCGAACAGGTTCCCTACATCTTCCATGAGCATGACCAAACGAACCACAATTAGAACACTTAAGTGGCCTCCATGAATACTCAACTCTAACCTTAAATGCCCTCTCCCCCTTTACCATGAAAGAAAGTAGGTTTAGCAAGGATTGCAAGTCAGATTGGGAGGCCAATAATGCTTGACGAACCTACTGAGAAGAGAACTCGAACTGATTATACAGTCCTTAGAAATTTCGATACAAACTCGAGCATAATCAGTTCGAGTTCTCTTCTCAGTAGGTTCGTCAAGCATTATTGGCCTCCCAATCTAACTTGCAATCCTTGATAAACCTTTAGGGTTCCATAGAAACGTAGGAACCCCTCGGAAACACACCCACACAGGCAGGGTGTTCATTGAAGCAATATCATCATCAACGAACAACTCCCAAGGTCTAACAATAAACAGCCTATTAGCAATAAAGAAAGGCTTCATTTCAAGAACTCTCTGCCTATCCTCCTCCAAAAAAACCATGAATCAAGTAAGCAGAGTCACCATGAACAGTTAAAATCATATCACCTTTCGGCCTCCACGAGCCAAAAGAATTCTTCGAACCATTAGAAATGATAACCGCTGCCCAAAAAACGATCCAACAAGGAGATTCTCACACTCCCTAATCTCATCTTCAAATTCCTCAAGACAAATCTCAGGAACCCCCTCCTCATTCAATAAAGAAGGAGAGAACTCCAGCTTCGAACGAGACTGTCTATCACCCTTACGAAACAAAGAAGCCCAACTTGATCCACCACCATGAGAATTCGAGGTATAATCCTTTGCCTCCCATGAATCCATAGCTCCAGGATAAAGATCCCCTCCCTCTAGGTGGGAAGGAGACATCAACCCCAACTGTCTCCCAGTCGCCAGCACCGCCGCCGCCGCCGCAAACCCTAAAAAATAGGAAATAAAGCTGTCGGAAAAATACCCTCAAAATCTCCCCACCCGTCCTGATGGGTTCTCTTCTTATTTCTTTAAGAAGTGTTGGAGGATTGTAGGGGATGACTTTGTGCTGGTTGTCCAAAACTTCTTCAGATCAGGCAGAATGCTAGGAGAGGCAAATTCTACTCTTGTTTCTCTTGTGCCTAAGGTTCCTAATGCTTCTTTGCTTGGTGATTTTAGGCCCATATCTTGTTGTAATGTGATTTATAAGTGTATCTCTAAGATTCTCAATGAAAGAAGGATTTCTGGCTCATGGTTTAATGGTCAGGAGGGTGAGCATGCTATTTGGGCTAAGTTGGATAGAGTGATGGTTAACATTGACTGGCTTGAAGTTTTTCCAGGATCCAAGGTTTGTTTTGGCATTCCTAGATCTTTTGATCATGCTCCTGCTATTGTGAATCTTGAAGATATTGTGGTTAGGGGTAGGAAACCTTTCAAGTTAAATGAATGGTTTTCGAAATTTTTTGAGGAAAGAATATCTAGAAAGATTTAAAGATTACTCTTCCCAAGTTCAGATGGCTAGGGAGCAAATGGAGACTTTTCAGGAGCATCTTTAAATAGACCCTTCGTGTGAGCAGGTTAGAAGGGAGGAAAGGGCAGCTGTGGCTAAGTTTTGTAAGATGGCAAGACCGGAAGAGGCTATGATGAGACAAAAGTCCAGGGTGCAGAAGGTGCATTTAGGGGATCATAATCTCACCTAAGCTCTTGGGTGAGATTAGGTCTACTTTGGTGACCTTGGTGCCTAAATCTATTGATGCTTCTAGAGTAAGTGATTTCAGACCTAGCTCTTGTTGCAATACTATTTACAAGTGTATTACTAAAATCCTTACTATTAGAATGAAGGATATTATGTTCAAGCTTGTGAGTCCTTGTCAGTCTGGATTTATTTCTGGTAGATGTATTCAAGACAACATCCTTCTTGCTCATGAGCTGACTAGGGATTATCCTAAGTCTTTGGGTCCCCCTAGATGTGCAATGAAGATTGATTTACAGAAGGCCTATGATACTATAGAATGGGATGCTTTACTGGCAGTTATGGAGAGAATGAGGTTCCCTAGTAAGTTTAGACAATGGGTCTATGCTTGTGTCTCCTCAGCTAGCTACTCTATCATGGTGAATGGGTGTTCCCATGGGTATATAAGGCAAGAGGGGTATTAGACAGGGATGTCCCATGTCTCCCTACCTTTTTGTCATGGTCATGGAAGTTTGTAATGTTCTTTTGCTTGGTATGGTGCAGGAGAATAAGTTCAATTTGCACCCCAAATGTGCTAGGCCTATGGTCAGCTGGGAAGGGCCCAGACCCAAGGAGAACAAGCTACAAAAAGCCTCAAAGCAAAAACAAACAGTAAAAAAACAAAGGCACTAAGGCCTCGTTTGGTTCCGCTTAAAAAAAGCTAAAAGCTAGCTTTTAGCATATTATAAGCGCTTATTGAAAACTTTACGCGTTTGGTTCAAAAAAGCTGTAGCTTATTTTAAGCCAGAAAAGCCCATTTTCCCTAAAAAGCAGAAGCCACAATTTTGTGGCTTTTTTATAGCTGCTTATTAAAAGCTAGCTATCAAAATAAAATAATTTTTTTTTGTCACCATCAATAAACATCCACCACCATCACAACCACCCCACCACCCCACCACCTCTACCACCACAATCACTCCACCACCTCGGACCATCACCCCACCACCTATGGCACCATTCCACCACTTCCATACCACCTCCGGTGCAACTCCATCAGCACCACTTCACCACTTTCGCCACAACTCCACCACCATCACAACTATTTTACAACCATCAATTTTTTTTTACAACTACTCCACCACCTTTGTCACCACTCTACCACCATTACCGAGCGCTTCACCATCTCCTCCGCAACTCCACAACCTCCGACGTAGCTTCACCTTCAGTGCAACTCCACCACTACCACAACCACTTCACCGCCATCGCCACAAATCGACCTCTCCACCACCACACTATACCACCTCCACACCAACCCCATTTCACTACCGTCGTTGCAACTTTACCCCCTAACCACCAACACCCCCTCCATTCTACAACCACCATCACTACCATGATTCCGCCACCATTGAGCACTACCATAACACGTCAACCACCATTGAGCACTATCACCACTACATTAGGTTCAAAATTTGATCTTTATGTGTTTATGAAAATTAAAAAAAATTCTATTATTTTATTTTAGTATTTAATGTTTATAAATTTTTTATTAATATAATGATATAAGCATATTGTTTGATAACTACAATACGAAGAGTACATTTTTTTACCAAATGTCATACCTAGCTTTTTAAGATATAAAAACACTTTTTATGTAGCGTACCAAACGACTCAGAGAGATTTTTAAAAAGCGCTTTTATTTATGGGCTTATAGAAAAGCTCATAATATAAGCTGTGTGTGTACCCAAATGAGGCCTAAGGCCAACATCTTCTCAATCTAATTCTACCACTCTTATCATCTTTAAGGATCTGGCCCAGCCTATCAAGAAGGCTATCAATATCATACTCAACAACATCAGCAGGCCTAAGCTTAGCAAGGAGGTCAGCAGCCTGGTTAAGCTCCCTCACAACATGATGAATACTGCAGTCTTGAAAACAGTCCCAAAGCTGCCTAACTAGCACCCAAAGGGGCGAAGCATCCAAAGGAGGGAGCTGCTTCTTATCAGCCAGCTCAGAAGCCACCATCTTTGAGTCAGTTGCAATAACAACTCTAGAACACTGGTACTTAAGGGCCAAAATTAACCCCAGATGCACACCTTGAAGCTCATGATAGATAATGGACACCAAGGAGGAAGACCCTGCACCAACAGCAATAGGATTCCCAACTGAATCCCTAATAAGAGCTCCAAAACCAGCTGAAATAGTATCCATGGAACCATCTGAACTGATGAGGAAGCAACCAGGAGAAGGAGGGCTCCATCTATAGCCCTTAACAGCAGGTCTAGTTAACTGAATACTCAGGTTCCATCTTTCAGCAAACTCCATATTCTGAATGGACCCCTCAATTCTACACTTCCAAGAGGCAACCTTGATCTTGACCTCAGCCACGATCAAATTGGTAAGCCCTGCGACAGTGTTAGCCTTGTGCTGAAAGACCCTAGCATTCCTCTTAAGCCATATATGATAAACAAGGGCATTGAAAGTGAGGCAGCCAACTCTGGCCAGCACAGAGGAGCCACTGAAATGGTTGCAACACCATCTAACCTCCTCCTCAATAGAGGGGAGACAATGCCTGAAAAAACCCAAAAGTTGAAGCAACCTGCACCAAGAAAAGATGAAGAGGGGTTTCAATATCAATGGAGCAAATACCACATTCAAGGGGTTCATGAAGACCCCAAAGGCTGAGATTATCCCTGGTTTTCAACCCATTATGCAGAACCAACCAAGAGATAAAGCTGTGTTTTGGAATGCAATTGGGGAACCAAACCAAAAATCTTCCAAAAGACAGTCTGACCTCTAGGCCTAACAGCATCATAACTGCCTTTAAGCATGTAGCCACCTTTAGAACTAGCCTTCCAAACCAGCCTATCAACTTCCCCAACAACAATGGGCACATAGCTCAATGAGTCAAAGACAGTAGGGAGCTCAGTCCTCACGTGAGCAGGGACAAACCAAGAACCTTCCGTGATGAAGTTGGCAACTTTTACCTCAAGATACAAATCAGAACTGTATCTATAGGAATCTAAAAACAAATGATGGAGAACACCCATAGGATGACAAGGATCAATCCAAAACAAAGTATCAACACCATTACCAATGAGATGGAGCAGGATACCTTTAGCAGCCTCACTACAACCTAAGATCTTCCTCCAGCACCAGGAACAATCCTGAGGAGCCTTCATGAGCCAGAACTGCTGGTTCCTTATCAAGTTCAGCCTAACCCATCTAACCCATAAGATATTCTTATTAGAAACCACCTCCCAAATATGTCTGAGGTTGAAAGCTAAATTCAAAGCTTCAATGTTTCTAATACCAAGGCCACCCTCACTCTTGGGAAGACAGACAACATCCCATCTAACAGTAGCTTTGCTAGGACCAAGGTCCACACCTGTCCAGAGGAACCTATTGAAGATGGTATTGATCTCTTTATAGATCCTTTTGGGGAGGACAGAGAATGATATCCAGTAAATAAGCATGTTATTCAGGACCACATTGACCAAAAGCAATCTTCCAGCAAAGGACAGAGCCTTAGCCTTCCAAGAATGCATGACTAGTTTATCTAGGACTTCTCACTGGACCTCTGGGCGTAGCATGGGCTACCAGAACTGGTTTCGTCGGCTTGAGCACGACTAGTTTATCTAGGACTTCTCCTTAGGCCTCTGGTCGTAGCTTGGGCTACCAGAGCTGGTTTCGTCGGCTTGAGCACGACTAGTTTTCGCCGGGACTCCTCCCGTATCCCATGTCGTAGCTTGGCTACGAGGGTTGTTTTTGTCTGCTTTTGCATGACAAGCTTCGCAAGGACTTCTCCTTATACCCCCGGTCACCTTTGCCAGGGTTGTAGGTTAACTAGGACTTCTCCTTACGACCCTCAGTGTGGATCGCGTTTCACTCGAGAGTTTTTTGTTTAACTAGGACTGCTCCTTGAAGGTCCTCTGGTCGTCGCCTTAGCTTCTAGAGCTACCTAATTTTGCCGGCTTGAGCACGGTCAGTTTGATCTAGGAATCCTCCTTAGGACCTTGGTGAGGGGCCCGTTTTACTCGAGTGAATTTTAGTTTAACTAGGACTGCTCCTTAAGGATTTCGGTCGTTGCCTTAGCTACTAGAACTACCTGTTTTTGCGAGAGTAAGGCTAGGTGAGTTTGACTAGGACTCCTTCTTTATAGTATCGCCTTTTTGCTAAAATATTTTGTTTATTAATAAAATAGGTAGCTTGTAACGCTGCTTCTCCTGTCTAACGGCTTTATTCGCAAAATAATTTTTAGGGATAAGAAGCTAAAGGGGAGATGAGATGGTAACCTGTGCGATTTTATTCTTGCATGTGTGTTGTGCGTTCGCGATTGGTGGCAGCTTTGGGGACTGGAATTGCTGCCCTTCTCCTGCAATGTCGGGCCGAGACTGCGTAGCACTTCCTGGTCGTTGCCTGGTCTCCTTTCACCGTGCCCACGTGGTTCGTTCCCGGGATTAGGAATTTTATCATAAGATGATTTATTGATACTATAGCTCCTGATTCGCTCAGGAAATTCCTTCCCAGGATGATGTTGTATGCATATAACTTGTCAATAATCACGAAATCCAGCATCATTGCTTTGCTTGTCATTCCTTATTCGATGAGAATGAGCAAGGTGATAATCCCGCCAGTCTTCACTTGATCCTGTCTAAAACCGGTCAGGTAATGTTCATAGCTCTCAGTACAGTATGCCCTTACCTGAAGTTTTTGGAGATATATCCTGCTTATGACTTCGGTGGAACTGCCAGCGTCGATTAATATGCGCCCCATATTCCAGTTAGCCACCAGTGTTGTTATAACTAGAGGGTCCGCGTGGGGTGTGATTACCCCTCTTAGGTCCTCGTCGGTGAAGACCACGGGGAGTGTCGGTTTGTCATCTATCGTCATGATTTTGCCGTTCCTCCGACGCCATTTGCTACCCCTGCCTCTTTCGTAAGCGGGTCTACCGGCTATGACGTTGATGTCTTCCCCGTTTTCGGACTCCCACTCCGTTTCTTTTCGTGCGAGCTCCTTTATCAAGGTTTCAGACATACTATCGAATTTTCTTGCCAGTCGCCTAACCATTGTTGCAGTGAGAGTTATCTCTCGGAGTGTCTGTCCGTCTGTCTAGCTGTCTCTGTCGGGGTGGACGGCTCGTCTAGCGGTCGGTTTTTCCGAGAGCAGGGATTCGACTGTTTCTGAAACGGGTTTTCTTAACGCAGTTTCTGCTGCGCTGAGACTCCTCTGTAACTGTGTGATTTTTTCCTCTTGCTGCCTTCTCTCGGCTCGAGCCGTTTAAGGGCTGCTGTGAATATTATTCGATCAAGGGATGTTTCCTGGATTTTGTCGGGTAGGTGGTCTTCTGTTGACATGTTTACCTGAGGGGTTTAGATAAATAGTTAGTTCAAAAAGTTTTGAATAAGGTTAGGGTTACCGAAGTGATAATTTTGCTGGAGATTGCCCTCCTTCTAGCGCCAAATGCTGATGTCAAAAATTGATTTTCGGTTAAATCAGCATGACAACCTCCGTTATGTTTGATTATTCTGTTAAGTCGAGTGTTGTTCAACTTAGAGTTCCTACTTCTAGCTCTGCTTCCTGCTCTGCTCCTTTTCCCAGATCCAGTTCCTCGCTCCTTGTTCTTGTTCGTCTACTCCCAAGGGGGGAAAACCTGCAAAGGGTTCGAAAACCTCTCCGACGCTCAAGCCAGTCAGGGTGCTCTTTGCAGTAAAAGAATGAATATTGATTGATCCTTTTGGGGGCGAGTTATGGAACTCTGAGTTTTGAGTGATCATTTTAGGGTAAAGAGATCGTGTCCTGTGAAGGACAATGTGGGGGGCCTTTTATAGGCGATGTTAGGCCGACTATGATCAGTGGCGGTGGTGAGGCGGTTGCCGTCAAACCAAAGAGAAAGTTTCCTCTCTTGAGTATCTAGGGGTTCTCTTAGAGTCTATCTAAGTGGAAGTTCCTAAGTTTAAGGATCCTTCGCAGATATCATGCCGATGTGATAGATCTTAGAGGAGAAGTTTCCTCCTTTAGTTACTTGGAGTCCAAGCAGGCTTAAACACTTCGAGATGTGTGACCGACTAGGATCCTTCTAGGATATTCGGGATTAAGTTGGTAGATCACCAAGCGCTGTTGCCTTCCCAGTTCTGGGTGTAAGACATTGTCGGATCTGTTTGGACGCCCTTTTACTCCTCTGGAGACCCCAGGGCTGATCTGTCCATGCCAAGGGCGTTTTGCAGGGCTGGTTTCTTCAGGCCGACCTCCCAGTTAGGGGAATATTTGGTGTACCATCAAGGGCTCAGCGGTCCTGCTACCTTAAGCCAGGTTGACCCAGTAGACTTCAGGTCTGATCTTGACTCTTCAGACGTTAGTCAACGTCTGGACATTTTATGCATCATGATCAGTTTGTATCGCATGTTTTTGAGAAATCAACTTGTTGGAGTCGATCAAGATTTCTTCTCCTATCAAAATTTGGGAGGTCACGCTGACAGCCTCTTATTGGAATTTAAGAAAGAACTCTTGACTCCAAACACTTGAAATTCATACTCTCTAAAATAACTGAACGGTTCAAAATGGGATGAGATGTTTCAATTGTGTTTAACATTAGACAATTACATCCGACAAAATATGGTGCAATTATCCATTAAATTGGTAACGGGTGAGGAAAGAAAGAGTTTTTCCTGAGAGAAAGAGTCGAGTCATCTGACCTAAAGAAGAGTGAAAACCAAATGTCCGAGTTGATGATGCTTCATTCTTTCTGACGGTCGAGAAATTGATTTTGGTGAGCCAGGTACCGTTGATGGTGATGTGGTGCTGGCAATGGTGATAGTGTTGGTGGTTTTGGTACAGATGGAGGTACTGTAGTGGTAGTGTGGCAGAGAGTAAGGATAGTGTGGGGACTGCGGTTGTGAGGTATGGCAATGCAGTAGGTGGTGTGATGATGGTGTGGTGGAGAGTAAGGTGGTGGGGATGTGGTTTTGGTGGTGGTGGAGGAGAGATGGTGGAGTGTGGTGGTGGTCGTCCTGATTGTGATGAAGTTGTGGTGGCAATGGTGAAGGTATTAGTATAATTCTGCTTGTGGTGGTGGTGGACATCTGAAGAAGAGAGGTCTCTTGAGAAGGGCTAACCAGTTCTTTTAGGGATTACATGTTCTTCCAGAGCTTCAAGTTTTGCCCATGTTGGCTTAACAAGCTGTTTCATGCATTCTCAATTTGGTTCTGTCGTAATGCATTATATATGTTGTTAAGAACATAATTATGTATATAAACATTTTATAACAAGTCATGACATTATTGTACATGTTGTTAACAGTTTATAACAACACAATTATATATGATGTTAACCGTTTATAAAAACATATTTAATATTTACATATGTTGTCAACATAAAAGAGTAAAAATGGGATTATAGAAAAATAAGACTTTCTTGTTAACAACATAATTATATATGTTGTCAACAATTTAAAAAGTATTAAATAATAGGTTTCTTAATTTAATTTTATAGGAAATTAGGTCGGAGGTCCAATTTCATGTTTTTTTTGTCGAAAAGACAAATTATCTTTTTGTCCTTTCAGACCTCATATATAGTTTGGAAATAGTATTGAAGGACTTCCAAAAACACTCCCATTTCTAATACCAAAATTGCCTTTGGAATCTTAGCTTGTGAAGCTTTGCAAACTGGTTTGCACTGCTTTGCACTGCTTTGCAATCTAGTTAATTAACAGAGCTTTGCAAACTGGTTTGCAATCTGGTTTGCAGAGCTTTGCAATCTGGTTTGCAGAGCTTTGCAATCTGGTTTGCAGAGCTTTGCATTCTCGTTTGCATTGCTTTGAAATTTGGTTTCCTTTGCAATGACTTTGCACACACTTTGCAATCTGGTTTGCAGAGCTTTGCAAACTGGTTTGCACTACTTTCCAATTTGGTTTGTCTTGCAAAGATTTGCAATCTGGTTTGCAAAGCTTTGCAAACTGGTTTGCAATTTGGTTTGCAGAGCTTTGCAAACTGGTTTGCAATAAGGTCAATTTCGTCTTTTTCCTATATTAGATAGTTCACAAAAAATGTCATAGGTGTATCATCCCATGTTTTCGGCGAAAAAAAAATTTGGATTGGACGAGGGACTATATAGTTCCTTTATGGTTGGTTGTGGGAGGAAGAAGAAAATAACAATAAATGGGTTGCGTATTGTTTTGTTTTCGGTAATTTTCTTCGTTGTCGGATTGATAGGAGCCATATATTTTATTCATGGTTAGTTGTGGGATCAAAACTAAGAGGGAGAAAAAGTTAAATTGGGGGTCAAATGGTAATCAGTGCAAGTGGATTTAATTAGATATAAATATAAAGGGACTGACTTGTGAAGAGAAGAGGAAAAAAAATAGGAGAGAGAAGGAGTGAGGCGGCGCTAATTTCTAGGGTTCTTGGTTTTTGTTTCCGGCGGTGGTTGGCTGGGTTTTCGATTTTGTGGGGCTGGCGGCTGGGGAGCAGTTGCTTTTGCTCCCTCCTGTTTCCATGGAGGGAGCATGAGCTGATTCAAAGGTTTTGGTTCTGATTTTTTGAAGGATAATGGTTCTTCATCATCTTCGAAGGCTGAAGCTTCTTCTTCTCAGGAGAAAGTGAGAGATTCGAGTGGGCTTCACTTTTTCGTTCTAGTGAGAAGAAGTTTAGAGCGAAGCTGGATTATACTCCTCCTGTTGTCAGTGAAGAGGGTAAGCTTCCTCAAATTGATTTGGATGATTTTGTTGAAGAGATAAAGGAGTGTGAGAATTTGTTGATTGGTTCCTTCATTGGACAGAGGTTGTCATTCCCTCTTGTTCGAAGGGTATTATTTGCTAGGTGGAAACCTAAGGGTGGAATGTTTTTTACTGTTCATGGGGATTCGTCCTTTATTATTCGGTTTGATTTGGAAGAGGATAGGCAGAGAGTGGTGGATATGGAGCCTCTGTATATTGCTAATCGACTATTTTTTGTTCGTCCTTAGAGGTTGTTTGTTGAGAAGGACATAGCGACGTTGGAGACTCTCCCTGTTTGGGTTTGTTTCAGGGATGTCCCTATGTTTCTTTAGAACCCTAAAGGTTTAGCCATAATTGCGAGTAGTTTGGGTAAGCCAATAATGGTGGATGAACCAACAGCTAGGAGATCGAGATTGGTGTATGCTCGTGTTTGTGTGGAGATTCCAAAGGAGAGTGTTATGCCTGAGGTTATTTCGTTTGATATTAAGAACTCGAAACAAATTGATATTAAGGTGGAATATGCATGGAAGCCTTTGAAGTGCTCTGGTTGTGGTGGCTTTGGGCGTTCCTTGGGTAAGTGCACCTCACCTGTTCGACAGAATGCTCAAGAGGAGGTTGGGGTAGCTGGAGCTGCTAATGTAGCTCCTGCTGGTCCTGCTCGTGCTCAGGGTGTGGTGCCTCCTGTGGTACCCCCTGCTAAGAGATTAGGTTCCCTTGCTACTTGTGCTCAGGGTGAGGTTCCTTTTAAGGAACCCCCTGCAAAAAGTAAGATTGAGGTAGCCTCTTCCTCTCATCCTGACTTGGCTGCTATGGTGGTTGAGGATGGATCTTGGACTGAAGTGTGTAGATCTCGAAAGAATAAGGCTATTGATGGTGCTAGAAGGCTTGTGGCTTATAATAGTGATGAGTCCAGCAAAGGGAATGCTTCAAAAAGATTGTGTGTTGTTGATGATGAAGGCTTAGAGCTCAATCAAGATGGTACTAAGGTAATGGATCAGGGTGGTACTTTTGTTGATCCTGCAAGAGTTGCTGAGAAGGTTGCAAAGTTTGGAGGGAGTTTGCCAAGGCTTCACTCAGGCCAGAGGCTGAAGGGGAGGGCTGCTCTTAGATTAGTTAATGATTAATCTTGGTTGTTGGAATGTGAGGGGATTGAATGATTCCCTCAGAATAAAAGAAGTTGTTAAGTTCATTAGGAGTAATAATTTGTGTTTTTGTAGTGTGTTAGAGACCCATGTTGATGTTGGGAATAAGGATAAGGTGAAGCATTCTCTTATGCCTACTTGGAGTTGGTTACACAATTATAGCTGTGACAACTCAGGTAGAATTTGGATTGTGTGGGATCCTTGCCAGATTACTGTTACTGTAGTGTTTATGACAGATCAGGTTGTTACTGCCAGAGTGGTGTTAAGGGATGGAAGAAGTTTTGTGGTTTCTTGCATTTATGCTAAGAACACTATTGTGGAGAGAAGAGGGCTTTGGGATGAGTTGAGAGGTGTTGCTCAGAACCTCCTTGAGCCCTGGCTGGTGTTGGGTGACTTCAACTCTTTCTTGAGGGTTGAAGAGAAGTTAGGAGGGGCTGCTATTAAGCCTAGAGAGTTGGATGATTTTAAGGAGTGTGTTATGGATACTCATTTGTTTGATTGTCCTTCTTCAGGTTGTTTTTTTACCTGGTCTAATTTGCAGGGTGGTGACAGGCATGTTGCTGTTAAGCTGGATAGAGCTTTGGTTAACATTGAATGGGTGCGGGAATTCTCATCTGCTAAAGCTGAGTTCTTGAATTTTGGAGTGTCTGACCACTCTCCTTGTATTGTGGGTTTGTTTGAAGGTGATGGTGTAGGACTTAGGCCTTTTAAGTTCTTTAACTTCTGGACAGAGGAGGAGGACTTTGTTAAGGTGGTCTCTGCTGCTTGGAAGGTGCAAGTTACTGGTAACCCTATGTATAAGTTAGTTTGCAGGCTGAAGAAGGTTAAGGCTGCTTCGCTTGTTTGGAAGAAGGAGAGATTTAAGGATTACTCTTATAAAGTTCAGTTGGCCAGGGAGCAGATGGAGGCTTTTCAGGATTAGTTGAAGGTTGATCCTTCATGTGAGCATGCTAGGAGGGAGGAGAGGGCAGTTGTGGCAAGCTTCTTTCAGTGTAAAGCAAGTGAGGATGAGTACCATCTGTTCTTTCAGTGTGACTTCTCAGCCTTTATTTGGAGCAAGCTTCTTCAGATGTTGGGGTTGGTTAAGATTACCAAGTCTGATTGGGAGGTTGAATGGTGTTCTGCTGTGTTTAAAGGGAGGGATGGAGTTGTTGTTGTGGGCAAGCTTGCTTTCAATGGGTTCCTTTACTTCATTTGGTGGGAAAGAAACAGAAGACTCCATTTGGAACCTCCTAAAAGCAAGGAATTGGTTCTGACTCAGATTATTACAGAGGTGAGGCTGAAGGTTCTAGCTACTCACATTAAGTTTAATGATAATGAGAGAAGCAGAAGATTGCTTCAGCCTGGAACTCAGAGGTTGGGTTTGTTGTGCCTTAGAGGGTGGAATGTTCCTGGCTTAGGCCTGACATTGGGACTGTAGTAATTAACTCTGATGGTGCTTTTTCAGTCACTAAGGCTGGTTATGGTTGTATTCTAAGGAACCATTTGGGTGAGGTTATTGTTGCTGCTAGAGGGGGTGCTAAGCCTACCTCAGTTATTTTTCATGAATTACAGGGCATTGCAGCAGGCTTGAGACTTGCAGTTCAGCTAAAGTTGAACAAGGTCTCTATTTCTACTGATTCTAAGATGGTTGTATCTCTGTTGACTGCTGCTGATGTTGAGCCTCCATGGAGGGTGAGCTTCTTGTACAGGCAGATTATGAAGTTGAGGAAGAACTTTGAAGTGAGCACAGTGCAGCATGTGTTTCGTGAGACTAACCAGGCTGCTGTCTGGTTAGCTAAACAAGCGTCAGCTGAGGATGAAGTGACTATATGGCCTGGTGAGCTTGATCCGGGTTTGGAGCATATTGTGGCTGAGGATAAGCAAGGTGTTATCAGAATTAGAAGCAAATGAGGATAGCTGATTGGTCTTTTGATTGGGATTGGTGGTTTCCTGTTGGGGTTTTGGTCTTTGTTGATTTTTATTTGTTGTGCTTGTTTTTTGAGTTGTTGTGTTTGTTAGCCAGTGGAGAGTTTACTCCAACTGGTTTTTGGTGTATTTTTGTTTTTGTGGGCTGCCTCCCCTTAATGTCTGCTGATTAATTCAAAAAAATATATAAAGGACTTTTGTTTGAGGTCTATATAAATGAAGGATCTAAAGTGGATTAATTTTGCATGGCCACTTTGATGAACGACATTTGGCAGCCTATGCATTTTAAATTGTTTAAAGCCAGCCCATATTTAACCCACTTCTCATTCATATCAACACCAACCGAATTAGTGGAGGATATGTGGCGGAAATTTTAGGGTTTTAATGTTCGATCTTCTCGGCTTAATTTCTTCGCGCTCAGTTGTCGAAATTTAATGAAATTTGTTCCATGTAATCTCATTCGATTTGTTCTACATATTTAGTGGTTCAGAAATTACTATTTTGTCCGAATTTGGTGGTTTTATGATAGCTGTTTCGTATACGGTATAGTTGTACTAATTTCTTTTGGGATCGAACTTTGGAGCTATTTAGATAGTCATTATTCAATTTCTTCTAATGATTTGTGTTCAGGATCATGTTTAGGATATTATAGGCTATTTCGAGGTATCCATATATAGGCGAGATGCTGCCGAATTATTTTACGGCTCGAATTTTATATTTGGACTAGTTTTGGAATAAATTGAAATAGAGATGGTTACCCGAACTTTATCATATATTATATAAATAGACAGTTTCAGCTATGGATTTATAGTATCGAATTCAATCTATGATTTGTCATCTTATGAAGACTCTAAAATGAAAAATTGAGTTTATCGGAAAACGGTTGGTCAGTTTGTATGCATTTCAAGTATATGATGGGCATGACTATGAAGTTAGAGATCAATTCAATACAAAAAAGTTAGAGATCAATTCAATTATTCGAAGTCTTCCAGCGTTGCAGATTGTTTTTATGTTTTTATGTTTTAAGTTTTCATCGTTTTCTCTTAATTATTGTCTTTATTGTACGAAGGTTCTTAGTATAAGAACCTAACGTTTCTATTCGTTTTTGTTATTCTTCCTTATCCCAGAGTATGCGAATGAGGAGGAATAGGTCACTGGTAGGCGGGAGGTCTTTGGTTATGCAAGGACTGAGGTAGGGGTTCTGAATCCTTTATCCAGCATGGTTTTATAGATAATGAATATGCTAGATTCTATAGTTATATATGCGCCATTATAACTAGAGTTTAGGTAGCATGAAACCCGATTTATGTGATGAACTGAAATATGCTTGAAATGTTTTGATGCGATATGAGAAATGTTTTCGGACTGATTTTACGATGATTGTGAACTACAGGAGATTTTCTTGTATGTACCCGACTGCGGATTATGTCAACCTACGGGCACGTAGCCATTGAGGGTAGGATGACATGTGGACACGGTTGTGACCCGTGTGAGACCGGTGAGGTGGGCGACACTAGTCATAAGACCTGTGGGAGTAGAGTGCTTCACTTGCTGGCCATTGGTGCTCGTGCCTCCAGCTCGAGGCTCAGGGCCGTACATCCTGACCGCTCGCCTGGGAGGTGACATTGATTGGGATCCCTCTGTTTTGTGGCAATATGACTCTTGGTTGTTCCACTTCCGTGTTTGATAAGATAATGGACCGAACGAGCATATTGGTTTTGATATACGAATGAACTGATTTGAATCGAATATGAGAATGTGGTTTTGAAATACGAATGAAAATGATTTTGAAATATCGCATTAGATGCATGACAGGGTACCGAAGAGAATGAGTTTCAGGTCCTTCCATGGTAATTGGGGGACGACTCTCTTATTCGAACTCGGTGATCAAAAACGTATTTAGATACTTAAGGTATATATGTATCATGAGGTAAACTCTTCAATGATTGCGGAGTCCCTTAGTGGGAGGGGGGCTTACCGGCTAGGGGTAAGTCTCTTTCTCGAGGAGACGTAGTGCATTAGCTAGTGCCTAAATGGGCTGGTACTATCTAACGCACTTTAGGCTCTCCTGAGGAACTCTCCTTTATTGGGAGCGCAACATGGGTGGGCAGTTAATCACTGTTATTGCTTGCTAGATTAAGGAAAATGGTTTTGTATATAGTATATATATGGTAACTGGTTTGATAACTTGTTTTGTCATGATGTTTACAACTTATTAAATGAACTTTTGAAAACGTAATGGGTTTTGGAATGGCCTTCTACCAGAATAACTCGTGTCGGTGAGTATTCTGACCCCCTATCAGTTGTTAGTGTGCAGGTGCTTGGTTGTAGCCTCGAGGCGGAGTTGTATTCCAGCTGGTGATCTTGTCTAACGAGGCTAGAGGTGTTGCGTCGTTTTCTTTGGATTTGGTTTATTGGCTTTCTATTATTTTAAAGTTATGTAGTTATTGCAGAAATGAACTCTAATATGTATATACGTAACACTTAGAGTTGTTTATAAGTTGTATCAACGTTTTATGAAGCGTTTGTATTTTTTGTGGTTCGGGTTTCGACCCGAAACTGAGTTAAGTTTGTTTAGCTTCCGCTCAATAGTTATGTCTGTGTGTATGCGAATGTATGGTTTGCATGACAGGTTTTACATGTGCGACCGGTTCAATTTACAAAGGAGACTCTGACAGATTTTTTTGTCTCTTCTGTGAATTGCCGGGGAGTGGTCATGTCTATTTTGGGACACGGGGCGTCACAATAGGGAGCTGGAGCCTATAAAAAGTTGATAAATCTTTTTGGGTTATTTCCCCAAAAGCCCTCAACTTTATAACCAGCTTCCTACCTAGCCCCCTACTTTACCAAAAATACCCAGATGGCCCCTTTTTTCAGTTACCGTTATAACTCCATTAACTAGTCATCACTTCTCTCTCCTCCATCTCATTACCTCTCTTTGCCACCTCATTTTCTCGCCACCTCATTGATGAGACATGAAAATGTCCCATTTGATTCTTTTAACTTGGGTTAGTTAGTCCATCTCGAGCCGTTACTCTGATAAATTACTTGTTTATCTTGTCCAGGAATCTTTTACAGAATCGAACGCGGAAAATGGATAAAATCGAGAGAAAGACGTGTTGGAGGTATTTTGGTCATTTCTTGATTATGGTAATTTTGGTCAACATTGGGTGTGCCGTCTCACCTATAGTCATTGTATTCCGTTGATTGATAAAATCAAGGGACAAATCCAATCTTGGAAGAGTCGTTTTTTATCGTTCGCGGGACGAGATCTCCTTGTAAAGGTGGTTTTGAATAGTATGTTACTATATTGGGCAGCAGTGTTCGTTATACCCAAGAGAGTAATAAATGACATCAACTCCATCTTCAGCAAGTTCCTGTGGTCTGGCGTGGATATGGGGTGTAAGAGAGCTCTCATTGGCTGGGAAAGCCTCTGTTACCCTACTAACGAAGGGGGACTTGGTTTTCGAAATATCGAGGTATTGTTCGAGGCGTCAAATCTTTGTCATATATGGGACCTGGTTAGTGGTAAGACGACTTTGTGGGCGGAGTGGGTGAGAAATAATCTCATCAAAGATCAGCACTTCTGGACTTTATCGGCTTCGAGTAGAAGTTCCTGGTGTTGGCGACAGATTCTAGCCAGCAGGCCGACAGCTCAACGACTCATTTGTACTTTTCTGGGGGATGGTCATTATACTAATTTCTGGATTGATTTATGGCATCCTCGTGGTCTTCTATTTGATGCATTTGAGGCGACATACAGATATAATTCTAACCTTCACTTAAATGCACGGGTTTCTCAGTTTATTGGGCAGTCAAGATGGGTCTATCCTACTCATATAGCAGCTATGTTATGGACTATCGAGGTTGAGGCTAGAGAGGTGGTGGTAGATAGTACTCTCAGAGACGAGGTGATCTGGACGCCTAGCCAGAATGGAGAGTTTACTCTCAAAGAGACGTAAGAAGCAATACGACCCAGAGGAACTCGATTGAGTTAGACTTCCTTAGTATGGTCATCGGGTGGTATACCCAAACATAGTTTCATCACGTGGCTCGCCTTTCGAAGACGCCTCAAAACCAGATCTCTTCTGGCTAGTTGTGGTATGGTTATAGATACTACATGTGTATTCTGTGGGGTAAATGAAGAAACGGATTTCCACCTATTCTTTGGTTGTTCGATAACAAAGAATATTTGGGAATTGCTATTACTCAAGATGGGATTTCAGAGAGTATGTGTTGTTGACTGGGAAGAGGAGTTACGGTGGTGTCTCAATCACTTTGAGGGGGTTTCTATTGCTGCCCGAGTGGGTCGCTTGCTTTTAAATGCCTATATCTATCATATTTGGAAGGGGCGGAATAACAGGGTATTTAGAAGCAATGTCATGCCACCGACGCTGATTATCCACACTATTTGTGATGAAGTGCGGATCAAGCTGAATACCGTTCGTTACCAAGCGGTTTGAAGATACCGAGGAGAATCGGAGGTCCATGGATCGCTGGAATCTTACTATCTCTTTTCAAAAGTCGATCTACACTTCATGTAATGGACTTGGCCGATGGCAGGGAGACAGATGATTAATACAGATGGTGCTCTAAACGAGGTGGATGCGGGGTATGGAGAAATTATTCGAGATTCAGAGGGGATTGTTGTTAGAGCAGCCACTGGACAGGTTGATGGACAGACTATCTTTATACATGAGCTGCAGGGTGTTGAGTTGGGGTTGGAGTTAGCACTTAGTGCTAGGCTGCAGGAAGTTGAACTTGGTCTTGATTCGATGAATATCAAGTTACTTCTTGCAAATCCACATCAGAAATTACCATGGAGGGCGAGGCATTTATGGAAGAGAGTTCAGAGGCTTAAGAGCCAATTTCGGAGTTTTCGTGTTTTTCATGTCTATAGGGAGGCAAACCAAGCTGCTGATTACTTGTCAAAGATAAAACTAGGACCGGGAGTAACTCACTTGAATGTTAGTCAATTGCCGGCGGAATTAGTCAATATTGTTAATGCGGATTCTAAAGGGACAGTGAGAATGAGGAAATGGTGGGGCTGATGAAATGATGTAATTTTGATTTCTTTGCTGTTTTTTGATTTTCTATTTCTTTGTACTCGGTTCGGGCTTCTCCCGCTTATCATTATTAAGAAAAAAAAAGACGAACCTGTAGGTGAAATCGGAAGTCATATCGGAATGCGGACAAGCAAATTAGGCAAGATCAAAGTTGGAGTCAAAATTAGTTGACCAAATGGGCCAGTGACACATGGCACGCAGGAGGGAAGTAGATCAGATGGTCCAGATCAGTTGTGGGCTACGTTTGGTCAGTAAAGGTGGTCACGGGATTCTCAAAGACCGTTAAATCTGGTACACCCGAGCACAAGATATCACCATGCAACCAACCGTGACTTGTCGAGATCCGGGAGATTCAGCACACGTGTTTTTCATCCAACAACAGCTAGCACAATACTTCATGTCCCACGAAGCATCAAATAACCTCCCTATTGCCAGCCGTTGAATATAATAGTTGGCCATCCAACGAAATTGGAAACAGGTATCCCCTTCCCAAATTAGAGGATCCTTCCTTTCATCTTTATCAATAATACATTAGAGAGAGATCGAATGGTTTTAGGTTATTTTTATCTCTGATTTAGAAAGCATGGCTGGAGGTTTATAAAGAGATTTGATTAAATCTAGAGAAATTTCAGCCAGAGAAGGAAAAAGGAGATTACGGATATTTCTTCTCTTCATTTTTTAGAAACAGAGATCAATAGACTAGTTCTTAAAGAATGAAATTCGATGGAGATTTTATTTGAAGATGGATTGGGTTAAAGCTGGATATATTGGAAAATCTAGAGAAAGAAAGCTCTCTGTTTGGAAGTGTTCTGATCTTGCTTTAGTAAGAGAGAACAACTGAGACTTTTACAGAGAGAGAGAGAGCAACGATTGATGGAGATCGGTTACTAATATTTTTCTTCTTATATTGATAATATCAGAAAGAACAGGCTGGAGATTTGAAGAAATATTTTAGAGTTACTATTAGTTTGGTTCTCTAAAGATATAAAAGAAGACTTTGGAGAACAGAAAAGGGTATCTCATCTTTGGGGGGATCATCCTCTCTTGAGCTTCATAATATAATTTATAGAGAGACAAAGAGTATTGTAGAGAGACAGAGAGATACAAACAGAATAGTATTTCTTTATCATCTATCTTTTCTTTCTTCTTCATCTTCTGTACTTTTCTTTTTGTAAGAGAGAGAACAGTATAGATAAAGCTTTATAGAGAAACAGGGAGTGAGAAGAAGAAAGCAGAGTAGAGAGTATTTGTAAAGAGAAACAGATAGTGAGAGTGAATTAGAAAGAGAGAGAAAATTTTTTTATCATTCCCCATTTAATATAATCTTCATTCAATAGTTCAATTCTTTTCTTTGTGAGAGAGATAGAGAGTTGAGCAGAGGGAATCATCACAATTTTCATTCTCTGGATTGAAATAAAAGAAAACAGTAGAGAGAGACAAAGTGGAGAAGAAGACACTGTTTGGATCAGAATCTTTGCTGGAAAATTATTTTCTCCAGGGGAGTGTTTGGTTCACAGAAGGAAAATAATTTTCGTGCGAGAAAAAGTTTAGTTGTTTTTCCCTTTTCCTCTCTTATTTGTCATATATGTCTTAATCTCGTATTATGATAAGATAAAACTCGTTGTCTAGGGTTTATGATGAGGTTTTGGCATATGATTTTGATATCTTCTTCATGCTTTAATGTCTTGATGTGGTTTAAATGTAGGAATATTGAATTCTTAGTTTGGATAGATGACGATTTCTTCATTGATTATGCTTTCGATTTGAAACACTATACTTAGGTTTAGTTTTTTGATAGTGTATGCTTATAGATTGATAGTCAATAGTTGAAACTATAATATATGAATGCTTTGGATTTAGACTTTAATTATTTTCGGCTTTAACTAGACTATTTTCCGGGGTTCGGTATGATAGGTTACCGAAACTTGAGTTATAGAAAAGATATGCATGATTGAGTTATCATTGATACATGTTAGGATGGATTCTAAAATCCTAGGTCCTCTCCCCATTTGAGTTCATTTTGATTTCTGTTATTTTATTTTAATATTTTATCACCAAAACCAAATCAAAACCAAAAACCGTACTAATTCTGAGTTTAGAAACAGGTTTGACTAGTCTCTGCGGATCGACCCCGGTCCTACCGGAATTTTACTACTTGACCACCGTGCACTTGTGGTACAGACCTTTTAGGGTAACCTTCTAGGCCCATCACTCATCATTTTCAGTGGCGACCAATTTCTTGACCGACGACCTTCAAACATTAAAAAAAAAACATTTTCTCTCCCTCCTATTTTCTCTCTCTTCTCACTCATTCTCTCTCTAAAACAAAAATCCAAATATTCAAGTATAAACCCTAAACCTAGTTCTTTTTTTGAAGTAAAACCTAAAACCTAGAATGAAGAACTCATCTCTGCTTCTTTATAACTTGATCTAAAATCACCCATTGTTATATAAAGAAGAACAAAACAAGAAGCAAATCCAATAAGTGGGTATAACAACACATTACTTGCCATCTTTAACTTCTATCTCTACAAATAAATCTGAAACCTCCCAAATTAGTCCGAAAGAAAAACAAGAAGAACTGGATAAGAACAGTTTAACAAAATAATAACTAGCAAAATTTTCATTGAACAACTAAAGTCAACTTCAAGATTTATCCAAATAAAACTAAAAAATCTCAAGATCCAATTAAGATTAACAGTAACAACATAACAAAAAGGAAAATTGACCCAATACAAACCTCATCTTTATTTTTGTCCTTGTCCACCGGCGGCACCAACACCACGACCGAAACCCAGAAGAGGAGCGAGAAAGGTGGGCTCAGCCTGCTTGATAACACCAGGAAGATCCTTGAAATGTGTTGATGATCATGAAGTTGAGGCTATTGTTGTTAAATCTTTTGCTGTGAGTTGTCTTTTCACTATATACTTTTATTTGTAGGTTCTTCAATGTTCATAGTTTGGGTTTGATTTCTACCAATAAGTTCAAGATTGAATTTTTCTAATGGTTCTGATAATCTCAGATATTGAAGGCCTCGAGCTAGACTATGTTCTTAAACATTTAGCTGATATTGAAGCCATGATTTTAGCTTCTTCAATAATACCCAAATCTCCTGCCTTTTTCACTCTAGTTGCATCCTTAATTATTGGCTCTGCTACACAAGTCAAAATCTCTTCTTTTTCACTCTAAATGCCTTGATTCCTATAATCATCTCCAAATTTATTACTCAAAAACTGTAAACATCATTTTTCTTTTAAGCAATTCTTGTTCTTAAATATAATGGATCTATACATCCTGGAAAACCAATAATGGAGTCCTTGAAGATCAATGAGAGGTTGCATAATCCGATGAAGACGGCGTATGACGACGTTTCAAAGATTGCATAATCCGGCCAGACGGTTGTGCTGACCGACTCGAAGCTCGACCTTCGGACATCAAAATCAGAAATTTCTTCTAAGATTGTTTGAAGTCGATCAGAACCCTCTCTATTTTTTTTATACTTTGTTAACACGATCAGATCAATTGATTCTTCTATTATTTCTTTGTTCGAAGCCTAGTTCTTCATTCTAGGTTTTAGGGTTTCTACTTCAAAAAAAAGAAGTTAGGTTTAGGGTTTATACCTATGGAATTAATGTTTGGATTTTTGTTTTAGAGGGAGAAAGAGAGGAAAAAAATGTTTTTTTTTAATGTTTGGAGGTCGCCGGTCGGCAAATTGGTCGGTCAGCCGGCGACCTTCGCCGGTGAAGACGATGAGGTGGCGAGAAGATGAGGTGGCAGAGAGAGGTGTTGAGATGGAGGAGAGAAGGTGATGACTAGTTAACGGAGTTATAACGGTAACTGAAAAAGGGGGCCATCTGAGTATTTTTGATAAAGTATGGGGCTAGGCAGGAAGCTGGTCATAAAGTTGGGGGCTATTTGGGAAATAACTCAATCTTTTTTAACCAAAACTCAAACTTTTTAGGGAATTTTGACCAAATTTCCCTTAATTTTCTTGATGGGTCTTTTTTTTTCTTATTTGGGCCCAAATTTTGGACTTTTCATACATAATATTGAAATTTATTTAGGTAAAAATCTTTTACATAATGTAAGTTAAGAATGACCGTGTTTTTGAAGTTATCAAGTGTGGAAAAATAATTTAAGTAGGTCGATGTCCATAAAAGTTATTCCTAGTTATCAAGTGTGGAGAAATAATTTGTTTAGGTAAGAATCTGAATGGAACCCGAGTCGGGTGTACCCGGCCTGATATTTTGGGCAGGCGCGGGCGTATTCGGGTAGGAGGTCTTACCCGAGTACCGAACCATTCCGTCCGCCCGAAACTCGGTCGTCTATACCCGCCCACCCGTCTATACCCGGGACCCGGCTACCCTCGACCCATCTTCTTTATTTAAACCCTCAAACCAACAAATTCACTCTTTACAAACCCTACACCGCCTCGGCTAACTCCTCACCACCGTCTTCCACCTCCACACCACCACTCGGCCGCAAATAGTATCAATATGTTCTTCGGGTTGATTTGTATCAAAGAGTTATAACAACCATGAGATCTCGAGGAATTCATCCTGAGAGTATTGGGCCATCACTTATAGATTATGCTCAGAAAGTTCTTATGAAGAAATCAAGCCTTCGGAGTTCTTCGGTTCAACCAAAAGACGATATTAATGGTTCATTCGATCATGAACAAAGACTAGTAGTTGTGATTTGTGTATTTTTATATTGTTAGATCTGTTATCTCTCTCTTTGGTCTCTCTTTCATTTTTCTATTTCTCTTTCTTTGTTCTCTCTGTTCTATTTCTAATTCTCTCTCTATCTTTTTTTTCTATAAAAGTCACGTAGAAAAGAATAGATTTGATTCTTAGAACCCTCGATTTCTTTATTTTTTTGTTTATGTAATTCTCTTTTTTAGAGAGATGTGTGAGTAATTCTTTTTTGCTAAGCTTGAATGCTTGATGATCCCTGAAGTGTAAAAAAACCTTAAAAAAATTCCAAAAGAAAAACATGAATAAATTCAGTTTAATTTATTAATTTTTTTAATTACTTTTTGGGAGATTTTAAAAGGCCTCCCCGTTTTTGTTAAAAGGCCTCCCCATGGTTTCGTTGACTTAGTAAAAGACCTTTGACTTAGCTTGGTTAAAGGGCCCCCTCTTTGAATGGGTGAAAAAACACCCCCTTTAAAGGTGTATTTCACCCACATTAGGATTTTAGTTGTTAATTATAAAACTTCCTAAAACCCAAATCCCTAGAAATTCCTCTCTTATATTCTTCTTCCCTCTTCTTCCACCGGAATTGTCAACATCACCGGCGACCATCATCAATGGGGAAAGTTCATCGGAGTTGTGCAACAATCTCACATTGTTGTTGCACTCCTAAACCACTTCTCTATCCCTTTCTAAACTCTTAAACCACCATGGATGAAGCAAGTTTCAAAAGTTTTGGAGAAACATCAAAGGATCCTAAATCATCAATTTCTGGACAAGATTCAGTCTCCCAAGAGGTAGATGAACATATCCTAACACTTTTTTTCAAGTTGTATGATATATTCGTTGGTTGTATGAAAATTTTTTGGTTGTTGAACACAGAGGGTATTTTCGGTCTGGTACAACCGAATTTATGCCATTTTACGGCTCGAGTCCGCCGAAAATATGCAGTAGCTACTGTGCAAAAAATCGGTGGACTCGAGCCGAAAAATGTCAACAAATTCGGTTCGTGCCCACCGATTTTATGCACAGTGGCTACTGTGCATATTTTCGGCCGTCTAAGGCCGAAAATAATACATAAAACGGTTGTCTCGGGCCGTTTTGACTAAAATTCTCTTTTTTTCCTATAGGGCTTTGCTGTTGTGGCTTCTTCTCAACTTCCATCTCAAATTACTACAGACACTTGGGATTTTGGAGGTCCTAATACACAAGAAAGGTGGCATGATGCAGTCGAAGAAAATGAAGCATCATCGGAATTTGGATGTCTTAAAATTGGAAATCGTGAATGTGGAGAAGAAGAACCCAACCTTGAAGTTCCAGATAAGAAAGAAGAAAATCAAGAAGAAAACAGACCATATGAAGGTTTTGTCAGCATTGATGTTAGTGAGTATTTTCGAACTGAACAAGTGTTTGAAACGAGAGACGAGTTAGTTAAATGGGCAAAAGAAATTGGTATAAAAAACAAAATGGTTGTTATGATTGGTAAGTCTGCTGCGCGGAAAGGTGGTAAAAAACCGAAGATGGATTTACGATGTGAAAGAAGTGGAGAGTATCGTTCTCATCTTAAGGCAGAAATAATTCCTAAAACAAAAGAACCGTCCACCAAAAAGAGAAAAACGAGTACTAAGAAATGCAATTGCCCCTTCAAGTTAAAAGGAATACCGATAGACGGAGACAAGTGGAAGGTGGAAGTTGTGTGTGGGATCCATAATCATCAACTTGCAGTGACCTTAATTGGGCATGCATATGCTAATAGATTGAATAATGAAGAAAAGGCTTTTGTTGAAGAACTATATCAATGTGGTACAAAACCACGACAAATTCTTTTTCAAATAAAGAAAAAATTCAACGATAATACCTCGACAATGCGTACCATATACAACGAAAGGATACGAATCCGACATAGTCAACAAGAAGGTAGAACTCCTATGCAACAATTGATGAAGTTGTTAGTTCAACACAATTATGTTTATTGGCATTCAATGAAGAATGAAACAGGGGAGATTACTAACTTATTTTGGGCACACCCGGAATCTATCCAATTGCTGAAGTGCTTCCACATGGTGTTAATGCTTGATTGTACATACAAAACAAACCGATACGGGAAACCATTGCTTGAGATTGTTGGGATGACTTCGACTATGAAATCATTCACCGCGGGCATGGTTTTTATGGATGGAGAGCCAGAACATCTATACACTTGGGCTTTGAATCGTTTGAGGACATTATTTCCTCCTAACTCTATGCCGAAGGTATTTTTGACTGATCGGGAACAAGCATTAATCAATGCAATAGGTGAAGTCTTCCCACATGCAGATCGTTTATTATGTACTTTCCATATAGATAAGTGTGTGGTTGGAAAGGTTAAACCACACTTGAAAAACAAACCATTCCGAAAGTTCATGTCAATGTTTCGACTAATCATGTTTGCGGAAACCGAGGCGGATTATAATCGCGCTGTTGAAGATTTCGTCACAACGTGGTCGAAGAGTAACGCCATTGATGTTATTTATGTTCAGAAGACTTGGTTGCCACTTAGGGAACATTTTGTAACGACATGGACCGACAATGTGATGCATTTGGGTAATACTACAACGAATAGGGTTGAAGGTGCACATGCGAAGCGAAAAGAAACTTGGATACATCCGAGGGTAACTTCGTCACATGTTGGGAATCTATACATTTAATGACTGAGACAAAGATTGTTGCGATTAAAGCTACATTCGAGAAAAGTCGTACATCCGTGAAGATGTCTCATCAAATCAACGCCTTTAGGGAACTCAGGGGTTATGTATCACACAATGCACTTGACCTGTTGGCAGATGAGGTGGAGCGGGCAAATACTATAGGAATTGATTCAAATTTGTGTGGATGTGTGTATAGGTCTGTGTATGGTCTCCCTTGTGCTCACGAGATGGAAATCATTGTGAGACGCGGTGAGGTGATATCTTTGTCACTCATTGACCCACAATGGACTAAACTCTCAATTATTCCTACTCCTGAGGTATATAACGAACTTCAGAGTTCTTACGAATTAGGATTGTTGTACTCCATGTGGGATATGTCGACCGGTCCTGAGAGAAAAGCCATATTATAAAGGTTGAGGAGTATTGTTTGTCCTTCAATGACATCCATGACAGAACCTTTGGCAAAATTGAAAACCCGAGGAGCCCCAAAGAAACCAAGAAACAGAAAAGAGAAGGAAGCAGTCATATCTACTAAGAGAGATCCTTCTCGTTGGGAGTATGCACAATGTATTCAGGAAACATCGGTTTCATCGGTTAAAAGTGCACGGAAAGCCAATAGGAGATCTCGCGGTAGTGGTGATTCATTTTTACGTCTAATGCCTGAGGTGATTTATCAGTTTATCAGTACTATTACAAACGTTCCAGGAGACGGTCATTGTGGTTTTATAGCCGTCGCTCTTGGTCTCGGGTATCCGTCGGAGGTAGGTTGGATTGAGATCCGAAAAGGTGTTCTTAATGAACTCGAAACACGTCCAGAGTTATACAAAGCCATGTTTGGGTCTTTTTATGACCGATTGTTGGTTTCAACCAACAATTTTGATATACCAGCTGAAGATGAGTTTTGGTATACTCACGGAGAGACGAGTTATTTAATTGCCACTCATTTTAATATAATGTTGATTCATTTGGCGAAATATGATTCAACGACATTTTTACCTTTAATCACCGGTCCACCACCACCATCTTCCGAAGGTTTGTCTCAACCACATACAATGGTATGCATTGGTTATGTAAACAATTGTCATTTCCTTAATGTTAAGCTACAAAACGAAACTATACTTCCTCCGATTGCTAGGCAATGGTCTCAATATGCTATTTCAGATGCAAGAAGGTGGTTGACTATTTGCGAACATAAAATTGACAGTGGCGATAATTTCAATCCGCAATTGGAAGAAACTCCATCAAGTATAAAGAAGGAAGGGGACACATCATCGAATGCAATAGCAATAGATATGGAATGAAAACTTAGTTGAAGTTGTTTTTTTTTAGTAGTAACTGTTAGTTGAAGTTGTTTTTTTTTTTAAACGTAAATCTTTTTTTTTTAAACGTAAAGTTTTTCGATCAAGGTAAAGTTTTATTTTTTTTAAATAAGAAGTACCGTGCAAAAAAACGGTGGGCTCGAGCCGTTTGTATTGCTAAAAACGGCTTGGGCCCACTGAATAATTGCACAGTACCTACTGTGCAATTATTCAGTGGGCCCAAGCTGTTTATGTTGCTAAAAACGGCTCGGGCCCACCGAAAAATTGCACAGTAAGTACTGTGCAATTATTCGGTGTTTTCGCACCGTTCTTGGTGCTATCGGAGTTTTGTATCTCTCTCTTTTCTATCATAGTTCTTGGTGCTATCGGAGTTTTGTATCTCTCTCTCTTTTCTATCGGAGTTCTTGGTGCTATCGGAGTTTTGTATCTCTCTCTCTCTCTCTTTTGGCACATATCAAAATATAACATTTCAACCATATAAAAAACCAACCGTTTTAACATATCAAAAGATAAAGTATCTAAAGTCGTTCAAAATATAAAAGTATCCGACATCATTCAAAAGTTTCCGACATGGTCTCAAAATATAAAAGTATCTAAAGCCGTTCTAGGTCTTCCTTCTGCCCACGGCCTTTGTTTTTGTCCTCTTCCTTGTATTTTCTTCCTGAACCCTCTGGGTGCCTCCGGAAGTTGCTCCTCCCTCAATACTTGGTGAAGAATTTCCTTTCCTGCATCCACCCCAGACAAATCTAGTGCAGCAAGGGCATGCCGAATACCCTCTCTCTGAAAAAAAAAATCAAGTCTGTTAACATGTATTTCCATCAATACTAAATAAAGTAGATTACATGCTTTATGTGTACTTACGTAGTAAGCAATCGAACCGAGTGAGCTTTGTGCTTGGTTCGTCTTCCGATGGATTGGGTTTTGGACCTTCGGGTGTGAAATTCGACTAAACCACTCAGCATATTTATCATCGACCTCCCAAGCCGAACTAACCCGTTGCGACCTGTCTTTCAAGTTGAGGACATGATGTTTCCAGTTATCCCAATACCATGTATGTTCTCCATAATCCTTTGCTTCACTCTTTCTCTTCTTTGTTGCTCTCATGGGGGCAGACGGAATATGTTGAACCACACCAAATTGCCTCAACACCCTTTCGGGTTAATACGGCTCGGCAATATCATCAAATACGATACAACCGTTGTAGAAGGCGTATAGTGGGGGAGATGACTCACCAATGCCCATGAGTCTATATGGGTCCCAAATAACCTAAATAACACAATTATTATACTAGATGCTCATTCAATGTCAAATTAACATGCAAAATACCATAGTATATAGAATTTTACCTCTCGCTCCTCCAAATCGTCGATCATCTCTCGGAGGTTAACCAGTCTGTCATCTAGATTTCCATGTGCATCATGCTCCGTCCATCTACCCATCAGAGGCAAATCTGGGCTAATGTCGAAATCCTTTTTCAAATCCGACAGACCAAGCTTAAAGTGTTCGTCAATCCATGCCTAAACAAGAAAACAATTATTACTACCAAGAAGATAGACTTCTAAATTAATCAACTTATAATAATGTGAGAAATACCTGGAGGAGGGGCAGATAACCCGCCATTTGTCCACCCTTAGTGGAAGCATGACCGAGCTGCCTATAAAGGTAAGAAAGCACAGCCGTGCCCCACGAATATTTAGGGACCTTCGTCAAGTCCATCAAATATGTAAGAAACAGGCACCTTCGAACCACTCTTGTCACAGAAAAGAGTCGAGCCCATAAGATGGAGAAGGTACCCTCTGACGCAAAAGTCTTTCTTCCGTGCGTCATCTTTGTCTAAGCTACCCGAACAGATTTCCCTCAACCACAACATTCGGACACTCTTGCACTTAGTCACCTTCAATTCTGCTTCTGCAGCCTCAGGTGTCACCCCTAAACCTTTCACCAGAAGTGCGCATTCATTTACATGATCATTATCAAGATGAACCGAGTGACCTGTAATCTGAAGTCCTGTAATACGATGCACATCCTTTAGTGTGATCGTCATTTCTCCAAATGGCATGTGAAAGGTGTTAGTATCTTCATGCCACCTCTCCGTGAAAGCTGTGATAAGAACCCGGTCAAGTTTCTGGTAAGAGTACTTAGCGAATTGCAGAAGTCCTGATGCTTGCACCTTCTCACGAACTACTTTACACTCGAGTTCTAGGTCCCAAACATGTTCCTTCTTTGAATCTCGTATACTTTTACTTTCAAGGGCCCCACTAGCACACCACTTGCGTGATTATGTAGTTTCAAAACAGAACGATCCTACGTAATCAAACATAAAAGTTACGTTTATCGAAAGTTAACAATATATCATTATATTAAACATTGATAAGTGCGAAAAATAGAAAAACATACACGTACCTTGCCATTCCAAATCTGGTATGCAATATGGTTCTCATAGTTCTTGAGAACGCTTCGGTCTGTGGGCCCTCCTGGAAAAGGATCCGCACCTGCTTCACTCGTCGAACCGTCGACAATCTGCTTCCTAGCATCCTCCTTCCTCTTTCTCGCACTTACAGTTTGTGCGACACGTTCAAACATGACTAAAGGTAAAATAGGATATATAAATAAAGTCAAACAACTTAGAAAAAATGGCATTAGAAAGCATAAATAAAGTCACCAAGATTTGATCTACTGGCGAAATTACGGTGGGCAAGAGCCGTGAAATGGCAAAAAAAACGGTTCGAGCCCACCGTAAATATGCACAGTAGCTACTGTGCATATTTTCGGTGGGCTCGAACCGAAAATATGCACAAATTCGTCTCGAGCCCACCGTAAATATGCACAGCTCGGACCGTTTTTTTGACATCAAACGGCTCGTGCACACCGTAAAAATGCACAGTAGCTACTATGAATTTTTACGGTGACCACGAGCCGTAAGTTGTCAAAATAACGGTCTGGTTCGACCGAAAATATGCACTACATTAATTGAACAAAAAATTGAACTAAATTAATGGTTTCCCTAAACCCTAAATCAAATCAACTAAATTGAACAAAAATCACACACATCAAATCAAAAACAACTAAATAAAATCATATATAGGTTAGATTTAATGGTTTCCCTCTTAAATTTGGGGGTTTTCTATCTCTATCTTTTTTCTCCCACAACCAGACGCAATGAACTACAAATTAGGTCTGAAACTTGTTAGTTTTTGTTGTAAATCAATCAATTGAACTTATTAAGCCATTAATTTCAAAAATAAAAAAAAACATAAACTAGGGTTTTTCTTGGTTTGATTTAGGTACTAAGAGATACAGGGATAGAGAGAGATACAGGGAGAGAGAGAGAGGTACTAACCGAGAGAGATGCAACCGAGTGAGCTCCTTAACGTTGTATTTGGTGATTTGAGAGAGAGGGCGATAGAGAGAGAGAGACTTACGGCTGTTTGAAGCTTGCAAGAAATGAGGGATGAAATGTATTAGGGAAGGTCAATGTAGGGTCTGGTCTTAGGTTAAGTTTGACCTAACGGCGTTAACTTTGCCGTTAGGTCAAATATAGATGAAGGGAGTGCTTTTTTGTAGAGGGGCCCCTATAACCAAATTGGTTATATGAGGGGCGCTTTTAGTGGGGAGGCCTTTTAACAAAAACGGGGGGGCCTATTAAAATTTCCCTTACTTTTTTTATATTATTTTTGTGAGGGTAAGAATTCGCGGGTCAAGAAGTCAACTGGACCGGGTTGTTGACCGGAAGTCGAACCTCCACTTGTTAATATTTTTGCGGGCACCGACAACGTCTTTGGGCTTAACCTGTGGCAAAAGAGAGAACAACACACTCGCGGGTCAAGAAGTCAGCTGGACTGGGGCGTTGACCGGATGTCGAACCTCCACCTGTTAATAATTTTGCGGGCACCGACGACGTCTTTGGGCTTAACCTGTGACAAAAGAGACAATAACACACGTGACCGTGAGGTGTTAGGGGACAGATGGTGCCGGCCTAAGGGGGCTCCGACGGTCAAGTCGGTAAGCTTGCAAGAGAAGTAAAGTGTACGTGGATATTAGCCCTGGAATGTTACTGTTGGTTGGATAATGGTCGGAGCCTAGGCACGACTCGTAGAGTGGCCGAGCCCGCTCTCCACGGATGACTGCTAATTGGAGAGAGAATAACGGCCCATGAGGTCTGTCTTTAAATGAAGCAGCCCTGGAGTGGTTTGCCTTGTCCAGGGGTGTGTATCATAAATAATTGGGAAGCTTTAAGGACCTAACCTTGTAAAATTTCGCGTGGGTGAGATAATGAAAGCCTGACCTCCAGGAGAGATAAAGTAGCCTGCCTTCCTAGGTTGTCAGAGAGAAACGTAGGTCGACCTTACTTGGATGTCAGGTCGTCCAGGAGAGAGAAACGTAAGTCGACGGTCGACCCTTGAGAAAGCCTTGTTTTTGGAAGGGTCCCGCACTTGACAGGGGTCCTACACTTGGAAGGGTCCTGCACCCGGATGTCAGATTGTAATTGTATTTAGGTGAGAGGAAGGAAGCTCGATGGTTGCTCAGATGCTTGCTCTGTATGAGAGAGAAATTGGATGTTAGTATTGAATCTGTACTCGATGTGTTTGTCCGGAATCAGATGATCCACCGCTTTAGATGGGAATCGGATGATGCTTTTGTGAGTTGTATTCCGTAATCACCAGATGATGCTAAACAAGTAGTCAGTGTATTCCCTCGGGATCAGATGATCGATTATTAGCCCAGAATTCGATGATATTAGAGTGCTTGATAGTGATATTAGTGAAATATGAGTACGTTCGACGATAACCAGATGATCGAGTGTTTCTGTCCCCAATTCGATGATCTGCATCATTCTTGGTTCCGTCATTTTATAGTGTCTTGGGTCGACCGTTGCCTGATGATAGTTGTCATCCTTAATGGTTGTAACGCATGGGTTGTCACCATTAATACGGACTTCGTAACCTCTGAACGGACATATCCGGGATTTGTCTTCATGAATGACGGTAACGTCTCTCCAACGGATATAAGGTGGCAGGTTCGCTGAGGAGATGAGGGCTGACCTCTTTATCCAGAACTGGAAGTGGTTCACATATTTCAGCCTGGTGAGGAGGCGAGGGCGGACCTCTTCCTCCGGAGCTGGAAGTGCTTCTACACTTTGGCGTTGCTTCAGGGTGTCCGAAGATAAATGGGTCTGGCCCATTAGTCATTAATTCATGGGCTGGGTCACCGTCTAGGCCCAAATCATGGATATCTAGGGGCGCTCCTGGTGACGTATTTTGGTCCATACAATTTGTCCCCCACTCTCTAAGTTGACGGAGTGCGGAAACTTAGAGAGTAGTTCAAAGTTATATGGCCAATCTGCAGTTTCAGTTTTGCTGCCTTTGTAGCTGAGTTCCTGTCCCATGGGACTTGTCCACGAGAAGTGTCGCGTTTATTGAGTTAATCTGAATTGCTCTGGAGAAGGCATGTCGGAGTGATTCGGAAAATTTCAAGTGTTCTTGATTCTCTGAATTACTGGTTGATGGTTCGTTAATTGATGTTTGAGCTGATGAGCACAAACGATTTTCGAGGTCGTATTGGGAGCATCGCAAGTTTCATGTACTTGCGGGTAGACATCAAGACAATTGCTGGACATCAACGACCATTGGATTGTTCGACGAGGAAGGATGCTTCGTGTGGTCGGCTCAACATAACAAATACCGTTCACCTTTTAGTCGGCATATCCAATGTTCTCAGCAAGGCGTGTGTCGATGTGGGGTTGCCAATCGAAGCATGGCTTATATGTCGGGTGTTCTTCATGCAGATTTTCAAATCGAGGCAGGCTCGTGAGGCGGGACTCTTGAGGCAGGACTCGTGAGGCAGGCTCATGACGCAGGACTACATATCCAGGCGAGGTATTTACCGGGTAGTCATATACTTTTTAATGAGGTAAGCTCATGAGGCAGGACTACATATCCAGGCATGGTATTTACCGGGTAGTCTTGACATATACTTTAATGAGGTGGGCTCATGAGGCAGGACTGTCAATCAAGGCAGTCCTGACATAAATTTTTAATGAGACAGGCTCATGAAGCAGGACTCATGAGGCGGGCTCATGAGGCAGGACTACATATCCAGGCAAGGTATTTACCGGGTAGTCATATACTTTTTAATGAGGCAGGTTCGGAGCCCTGGCGAGGCGAACCTAATGCTCTTGTCGAGGCACGTTGTGATGTTGTCAAGGCAAGGCTTAGCACTTCACGAGAGGGTAGGACTACCGATCAAGGCAGGGTGTCTGCCTGTAGTCCTGACCTAAATTCTTTAAAGAGGCAGATCCGGAGCTCCTGGCGAGGCGGACCTAGTGCTCTTGGCGAGGCACGTGATGCAGGGGTATCGATCAAGGCAAGGCTTATACGCCGAGTGCTCTTGACGCAGACTTAGTGAAAGCTACTCAAATCGAGGCAGGATTGTAGAGTAGGGCTCTTGACCGAGGCATGGCTTAAAAGCCGAGTGCTTATCGATCGTAGACTTTTAATGAAGCCTGCTGTAATCAAGGAAGGCTAACGAAGCAGAGCTACAAATCAAGGCAAGGCTTATACGCCTGTGCTTTTGATAGTAAACTTTTAATGAGACGGAGCTGGTGTGCTGATCGAGGCACGGGCAAGCTTGTCGATTCAAGGCAAGGCGAGTTTGCCGAGTGCTCTTGGTGTGGACTTAGCTGATTTTCCAGGGTGTAGCTCCGCCGATGAATGCCTCATATCCATAAGGGTAAGGGTATTACTCTTTACAGACACATATTGTTTGCCTCTTTTATCCAAAGGGTAAGGGTATTACCCTTCACAGATAATTTATATTATACCTGCATTGTGTTAGGCATGGCCAAGCGTTTTGACGAAGCGTGGCTTGCCTTGTTTGAATACTCGAGTCAGTGTATGTTGAGTGTCATAACGCGTTTGAAATCCGTGGAGGATGACTGTTCATCTGTCCCCCTAGTCTGAGCTTAGAGCTTGAGAAGGTCTAGGGTTAGACTAAGTTTCGTGGCGTTGAAGCCCTTAGTCTGCATACATAGACAAAATATGACTTGAATTGAAACATCATCGTTTTTGAAATAATGTTGTATTACAAGATAAATATTCATGCGATACGAGCAGTGTCGTTTTAGTAAAGATCTTTTGACGTCAAGACTTTTACATGTACTGACGCGAGTAAAACCGTAGTCTGAAGCAGTGCAGAGCTGGCTTGCAGAACTGAGCTGACTTTGGGCAGAGTTAGGGTCTGAAGCAGCGTAGAGCTGGCTTGCAGAGTTGGGCTGACTTTTGGGCAGAGTTAGGGTCTGAAGCAGTGCGGAGCTGGCTTGCATATCTGGGCAGTGTGCAAAACCGGAGTCTGAAATAGTGCGGAACTAGCTTGCAGAGCTGGTTGTCTTCAAGTGGGGTAGATGCGGAGTCGTGTTTATCCTTGTTTGTCTCTTGGAGAGATAAAGTGATGTCGCCGACTTTTGCTTGGCAAAGTTGTTGTTGTTTCCTTCCGCTTGTCCCCCAGTTGAAGCCCGGTTTGCCTGCAGACCTCTCGGTGGGGGGGAGGTCGATGGCATAGCCATCGACCCTCCGGCGCCCAAGTCAGTAGGTGAGATAAAAGATAAATGACAACTTAGTGAAATTGGGTTAGAAATAGTACCGTTTTAGGTGTCTTGCATTCCAACTGTTGTTGATGTCCAGACCTTCCTGTGAGCGGAGCTTGTATGCTCCCTCTCCCACTACTTGGGTGATGAGATAAGGCCCTTCCCAAGTGGGAGCTAGTTTGCCTGCTCCTGTCTGCTTGGTGTTCTGAAAGACCTTTCGAAGTACCCAATCCCCAACTTTGAAGGATCTGATTCGGACATTTTTGTTATAGTGAGAGGCTGCTCTCTGCTGGTAGACGGCGTTTCTGATAGCTGCCTTGTCTCTTAGTTCATCAATTATGTCGAGGTTATGGTTAAGCTCGACCCAATTGCTTTCTCCTTCAGTCCACAAATACCGTGCGGTAGGGACTCCTGTTTCAGCTGGGACTGCACTTCGGAACCATAAGCTAATGAGAAAGGGGTTTCACCTGTTGGCGTGCGTACGGTTATTCGATAAGCCCATAGTTGTCGGTAGTTGATCTGCCCGTGCTCCTTTAGCTTTTTCCAATTTCTTTTTCAGAGAGTTCATGATCGTCTTGTTTGATGATTCAGCTTGGTCGTTAGCTTGAGGATACCTTGGGGTTGAAAAACTAAGTTTTATACCCCAGTCCTTGCAAAAGTCTTGGAAAGCGAAGCTTATAAATTGGGATCCGTTGTCAGTGACGATTTCTTTGGGTACTCCGAACCTGCAAATTATATGCTTCCACACAAAACTCATAACCTCTTTGTCTTTTATTTGGTGGAAGGCCACGACTTCGATCCACTTGGAAAAATAGTCGGTCATGGCCAACATGTACACACGTTGGCCTGGGGCAGTGGGAAGTTACCCCACTATGTCCATGCCCCATTTCATGAAAGGCCAAGGTGATAGTATGGAATTTAATTTTTCTAGGGGTAGGTGAGAAGTTTGGGCGAACCTTTGGCATTTGTCACATCGTTTGGCATGATCAACTGAATCAGCCCTCATGGTCGACCAGTAGTAGCCGATAGTCAGAGCCCTATTGGCTAGGCTACGACCACCAGAGTGGTTGTCGCATTCTCCCTCGTGTAATTCTTTTAAGACATACTTACCTTCTTCAGGAGTGATGCATTTGAGGTAAGGGTCTGAATACGACATCCTGAGTAATTGATCGTCGAGTATACAAAATCTCGCAGCCTTCGCTTTCAGTCTTCTCGCTTCATTTTTGTCCGAGGGAAGCTCGTCGTTGGTCAGGTACTTTATGACAGGGGTCATCCAGGTGTCAGCTGTATCTGTAGTTGCTACTTCTGGTTGTGGATTCTTCCAGACGGCTGGCCACTAGAGCAGGACCAGGGGTATGTTCCGAGCTACCTTTGTCTGGATGGACGAGCCAAGATTCGCCAAAACATCCGCATGTCCGTTTTTAGCTCTGGGTAACTGTTCATACTTAACCTCGTGGAAATATTTTTGCATTTCCCTGATACGTTCCAAGTATGCTGTCATCCTAGCATCTTTGGCTTGGTACATACCTTGAAGTTGGTTGACCACCAACTGAGAGTCAGACCTTACATCAAGATTCTGTAGTTTCAATTCTTTAGCCAAGGTCAGACCTGCAATTAAAGCTTCGTATTATGCTTCGTTATTAGTTGCTTTAAATTCGCACCCGATTACTTGCTGGACTATGTCCCCCTGTGGGGAGGTCAGGATGCCACCCAGGCCAGCTCCGTTCATGTTGCTTGACCCATCCACGGACAAGGTCCACTTTTGAGGGTCGGGTTCGGTGAGGCAGAGTAGCTATTTCTGAGCTGCACTAGAGAGTCAGGAGTAAAATCGGCAATGAAGTTAGCTAATACCTGGGATTTGATCGCCGTCCTTGGTTGGTACGTGATGTCGTGCTCGCTGAGTTCGACAACCCATTTAGTCAAGCGTCCAGACATGTCTGGCTTGTGCAAGACATTTTTCATCGGGAAGGCAGTGACGACCACAATAGAATGGCATTGGAAGTACGGTTTCAACTTTCTAGCGGCTGTCACCAGAGCTAATGCCAACTTTTCTAGTTGACTGTACCGAGTCTCGGCATCGAGTAAAGACTTGCTGACGTAGTAAACTGGGAGTTGCTTACCGTCGTCCTCTTCTCTTACCAAGACAGCACTGACAGCTGTTTTAGATACTGCTAAATAAATGTAAAGGTGCTCACCTGACGTAGGTTTTGAAAGCAATGGAGGCGAAGTGAGGTATTGTTTTAGTTATTGAAGTGCGTCCTCGCAAGCTGGTGTCCACAATTGAAGTCCTTGGGTTTCTTTAGAGTAGCAAAGAAGAGCTGACATTTCTCGGATGACCGAGAGTTGAACCGGCTCAGGGCCGCTACTCTTCCCGCCAACTTTTGCACGTCTTTCACACACTTGGGGAGAAGGGATGTTTACAACTGACTGTATCTGGTCCAGATTTGCCTCGATCCCTCTGTATGTGACTACATACCCTAGGAACTTCCCTGAAGATACACCAAATGAACATTTGTTTGGATTTAATTTCATGTTGTACCCTTTTTAGGACCTCAAAGGCCTGCTGCAAGTGGTTGATGTGTTGTCCAGCTTCCAAGGATTTGACCAGCATATCATCTATATACACCTCCATTGTGTTGCCGAACATATTAGCGAACATTTTGTTGACTAATCTTTGGTAAGTAGCTCCTGCATTCTTTAGTCCGAATGGCATAACTTTATAACAGAAGATGCCACTCTCTATTATGAAAGAGGTTTTTTCTTGATCTTCGGGGTGCATAAAGATTTGATTGTACCCCGAAAAGGCATCCATGAAGTTGAGAAGCTCATGGCCAGCAGTTGCATCTCCTAGCATGTCTATGTGGAGTAAAGGGAATGAGTCTTTTGGGCATGCCTTGTTCAGATCAGTGAAGTCGATGCACACCCTCCATTTCCCATTTTTCTTCTTTACGACCACCACATTGGCTAACAAGTCGGGGTAGTGGACTTCCCTGACAGACCCCGTGTCTAGTAGCTTTCTACTTCTTCGTTGATTACCTTATTACGTTCAGGTGCAAACCTTCGCCTCTTTTGCCGAACAGGCGGGTGGTCGGGGTCGACTCGCAGTCTGTGCATCGTAATGGACGGGTCTATGCCTGTCATGTCGGTGTGTGACCAAGCAAAACAGTCGTGTTGTCTAGTGAGGAAGTATATCAATTCTTTTCTAAGAGCAGGATTCAAATTAGACCCTAATTGTATTTTATGGTCAGAGTAGTCTGGATGGATTTGTACTTCATCCAGCTCCTCTATGCTAGGTTGGTCAGGGTCAGCACTGTGTGGTTGTTTGGTTTGTAATTGCTATAAAGGGGTCTTAGGAGATTTCATTGTATTTCTATAACAATTACGGGAGGCCCCTTGGTCTCCCTTAATCTCTCTAACTCCCCATGGTGTAGGGAACCGTACAACCTGATGGAATGTTGAAGGCACTGCTCTCATTGCGTGGATCCACGGTCTGCCTAGGATCATGTTGTAGGCCGACGGAGAGTCCAGCACCACGAATGTGGTCGGCAAGTTGAGTCCTCCCGCATAGATAGGTAGAGATACTTCCCCCAAGGTCTGCTTCTGTTCACCACTTCTCGCGGACAAGTCCCCATGGGACAGGAACTCGGCTACAAAGGCAGCAAAACTGAAACTGCAGATTGGCCACATAACTTTGAACTACTCTCTAAGTTGTCGCACTACGTCAACTTAGAGAGTGTGGGACAAATTGTATGGGCCAAAATACGTCACCAGGAGCGCCCAAAGAAATCCATGATTTATGGGCCTAGACGGTGACCAAGCCCATGAAATAACGACTAATGGGCCAGACCCATTTATCTTCGGACACCCCGAAGCAACGCCAAAGTGTAGAAGCACTTCCAGCTCCGGAGGAAGAGGTCCGCCCTCGCCTCCTCACCAGGCTGAAATATGTGAACCACTTCCAGCTCTGGATGAAGAGGTCAGTCCTCATCTCCTCAGCGAAGCTGCCACCTTGTATCCGCTGGAGAGACGTTACCGTCATTCATGACGACAATATCCCGGATATGTCCTTTCAGAGGTTACGAAGTCCGTATTAATGGTGACAACCCATGCGTTACAACCATTAAAGATGACAACTACCATCAGGCAACAGTTGACCCAAGACACTATAAAATGACGGAACCAAGAATGATGCAGATCATCGAATTGGGGACAGAAACACTCGATCATCTGGTTATCGTCGAACGTACTCATATTTCACTAATATCACTATCAAGCACTCTAATATCATCGAATTATGGGCTAATACACTCGATCATCTGATCCTGAGGGAATACACAGACTACTTGTTTAGCATCATCTGGTGATTACGGATGTGACGCCCCGTGTCCCAAAATAGACACGACCACGCCCCGACAATTCACAGACGAGACTAAAATCCGGCAGAATCTCCTCTGTAAATCGAACCGGTCGCACCTGCAAAACCTGTCATGCAAACCATACATTCGCATACACAAAGAAATAAACTATTAAGCGGAAGCTAAAGAAACTCAACTCAGTTTCGGGTCGAAACCCGAACCACAAACGTACAAACGCCTCATAAAACACCGATACAACTTATATACAACTCTAAATTTTACGTATATACATATTAGAGTTTGGTTTCTGCATAAATACATAACTTGAAAATAACGAAAAACTATATAAAACGACAAAACTCAACTAGCCTCGTCAGACAAGATCACCGGCTGGAATACACACTCCGCCTCGAGGCTACAACAAAGCACCTGCACACTAACAACTGGTAGGGGGTCAGAATACTCACCGACACGAGTTATTCTGGTAGAAGACCAATTCAAAACCCATCACGTTTTCAAAAGTTCCTTTAATAAGTTGTAAACATCATGACAAAACGAGTTACCAAACCAGTTACCATATATACTATATACAAAACCATTTTCCTTAATCTAGCAAGCAATAACAGTGATTAGCTGCCCACCCATGGTGCGCTCCAATAAGAGGAGAGTACCTCAGGAGAACCTAGAGTGCGTTAGATAGTACCAGCCCATTTAGGCACTAGCTAATGCACTACGTCTCCTCGAGAAAGAGACTTACCCCTAGCCGGTAAGTCCCTCTCCCACTAAGGGACTCCGCAATCATTGAAGAGTTTACCTCATGATACATATATACCTTAAGTATCTAATTACGTTTTTCTGATCACCGAGTTCGAATAAGAGAGCCGTCCCCCAATTACCATGGAAGGACCTGAACCTCATTCTCTTCGGTACCCTGTCATGCATCTAATACGATCTTTCAAAAATCAGTTTCCTTTGTATATCAAAACCACATTCTCATATTCGATTCAAATCAGTTTCATTCGTATATCAAAAGCAATATTTTCATTCCATTCATTATCTTATCAAACACGGAAGTGGAACAACCAAGAGTCATATCGCCACAAAGCAGAGGGATTCCCAATCAATGTCACCTCCCAGACGAGCGGTCAGGTGTACGTCCCTGAGCCTCGAACTGGAGGCACGAACACCAATGGCCAGCAAGTGAAGCACTCTACTCCCATAGGTCTCATGACTAGTGTCGCCCACCTCACCGGTCTCACACGGGTCACACCCGTGTCCACATGTCATCCTACCCTCAATGGCTACGTGCCCGTAGGTTGACATAATCCGCAGTCGGGTACATACAAGGAAATCCCAAGTAGTTCGCAATAATCGTAAAATCAGTTCGAAACCATTTCTCATATCGCATCAACACATTTCAAGCATATTTCAGTTCATCACATAAATCGAGTTTCATGCTACTTAAACTCTAGTTATAATGGCGCATATATAACTATAGAATCTAGCATATTCATTATCTATAAAACCATGCTGGATAAAGGATTCAGAACCCCTACCTCAGTCCTTGCATCACCAAAGACTCCCGCCTACCAGACGACCTTATTCCTCCTCATTCGCATACTCTGGGATAAGGAAGAATAACCAAAATTGAACAGAAACATTAGGTTCTTATACTAAGAACCTTCGCATGACAAAAACAACAAATAAAAGAAAACGATGAAAACTCAGAATATAAGAGAAAATGCGCCAACTTCAGAAGACTTCGAGTATAACCAAATTTATCGATTCCTAACTTCATACCTCTGTATACTGAATACCCGAAATATATATAAACCAACCGACCAACTTCTCATAAACACTATTCTACATGTTAGAGTCTTCATAAGCTGATAAATCATATAATGAACCTCATAATATAAATTTGTAACTGAAGTTGTCCATTCATATGAAATACGACAAAATTCGGGGAATTCTTTATATTCCAATTCATTCTAAAATTGGTCCAAATATGATATTCTAGCCGTAAAATAATTCGGCAGCACCCCGTCTATATATGGTCACCCCAAAATAGTCCATAACATTCTAAACATGATCCTGAACATAAATCATTAGAAGAAATCGAATAATAATCGTCTAAATAGCTCCAAATTTCGATCCCAAATGAAATTAGTGCAACTATACAGTATACGAAATAGCTATCATAAAACCACCAAATTCGGACGAAATTGAAAATTTCAAACCGCTAACTATGTAGAACAAGTCGAATAGGTTTACCTGGAAGAACTTTCACTGAATTCCGACAACCGAACAAGAAGAAATCAACCGACGAAGTCGAACCACTAAATTTCCTAAGCAACTCACGACCAAATTAGATTAAACCTTCTCTGGTTTGGTGGCTTTGAAATGGATTAAAAGAAAAGCTTTTTAAGTGGGTTGAGAAGATGGGGTCCACATTTAAATATTAAAATACATAAACCATATCCCATATGTAACACGTCTCACATGCATGCACGGTGGAAGGAAAGAGTGGGTTGGGTTCATTTTTGAGTCCTACATTTACAACACCTCCTAAACAAGTCCCTTGATTTGGCCAGATTGCAAAATGACACCTAAAATCAGAACAAGTTGCAAATTTAACCCCTCTTTTGACTTGACCCAATTGTTAAATAGTCTTTCAACTAACCTTGAAAACATGGGATGTTACAACGGAATACAGCTCACAAAAGCATTATCCAATTCCCATCTAAATCGGTGGATCATCTGATTCCGGACAAACACATCGAGTACAGATTCAATACTAACATCCAATTTCTCTCTCATACAGAGCAAGCATCTGAGCAACCATCGAGCTTCCTTCCTCTCACCTAAATACAATTACAATCTGACATCCGGGTGCAGGACCCTTCCAAGTGCAGAACCCCTGTCAAGTGCGGGACCCTTCCAAAAACAAGGCTTTCTCAAGGGTCGACCTACGTTTCTCTCTCCTGGACAACCTGACATCCAAGTAAGGTCGACCTACGTTTCTCTCTCCTGGACGACCTGACAACCAAGGAAGGCAGGCTACTTTATCTCTCCTGGAGGTCAGGCTTTCATTATCTTTCCCCCGTGAATATTTACAAGGTCAGGTCCTTAAAGTTTCCTATTTATTTATGATACACACCCCTGGACAAGGCAAACCCACTCCTGGGCTGCTTCATTTAAAGACGGACCTCATAGGCCGTTATTCTCTCTCCAATTAAGTCAGTCATCTGTAGAGAGCGAGCTCCTGCCACTCTACGAGTCGTGCCTAGGCTCCGACCATTAACCAACCAACGGTAATATTCCAGGGCTAATATCCACGTACACTTTACTTCTCTTGCAAGCTTACTGACTTGACCGTCAGAGCCCCCTTAGGTCGGCACCATCCCGGTGTCCTCTAAGACCTCACGACCTACGTGTGTTATTGTCTCTTTTGTCACAGGTTAAGCCCAAAGACGTCGTCGGTGCTCGCAAAATTATTAACAGGTGGAGGTTCGACATCCGGTCAACGGCCCGGTCCAACTGACTTCTTGACTCGTGATTTCCTACCCTCACAACGGTCGTTGGGAGAAAAGGTGATAGAGTCGGGTGTATGTCTGCCTAAATCTCTGACCGTCCAGTGAATTAAGGCGCTTACACCCCTTAGTCATGTGGTGAGAGAAATGATCAGTCGCCTTCTTTGAGCGGATGTTAGTCGACAGCCAATGGTTTGGATAATCGATGCGAGAGAGAAAATAGGTGGTTAGCTGATTACAAGTGAACTTAGATGTCGGTTGTTGTTATCCGTAGTTGGATGCCTTAGTCGATTACCAGCTAACCCTTATATAGAGTTTTGTGGTCAACTGTCTGTTTTGGTCAACCATCGCCTGGCGGTGAGCTGTTGCCTTGAATATGGTAATGCACGGAGTTATTACCATGGATGGGGATATCGTAACTCCCATCCAACGGATATATTGGGGATATTGTCATTTTGAATGATGATAACGCCTCCCCAACAGGTACACGAAGAGAGGTCAGCTGAAGAGGAGAGGACGAACCTCTTCTATCCAGAGCTGGATGTACTTCCGTGTTTTGGTATGCTGAGGGAGTGGGGACGGACCTCTTTATCCACAGCTGAATGCACTTCCGTACCTGCTGGTGAGGACGGACCTCTTTATCCAGAGCTGGACGTACTCCCGCACTTTAACGTTGCTTCGGAATGCCTGAAGATAAATGGGTCGGGCCCATTGGTCATTAATTCATGGGCTTGGTCACCGTGTAAGCCCATTAATCATGGATTTCTGGGGGCATTCCTGGTGACGTATTTTGGCCCATACAATTTTTTTTTGAAAAAAATCCGTAACCCGTTCGCCCGAGCCCGTTAAAGCCCGATCGGGTTCTCGGGCAAAACCGGGCCGCGGGCACACAATAATGCATATGTGTCGGGCCCGAACCGCCCGATAGTCCGATCGGACACAACACTATAAAACCCGATCGCCCGAACCCGCACACAGAAATTTTGGGCCCGACCGAACCCGCCCGACTCCCGCCCGACTCCCGCCCGACTCCCGCCCGACTCCCGCCCTACCTCTAACACCAAAAAAAAAACTCTCCAATAGTTTGGACCCCATCTGAATAACCGTTTTTTCTAGAGAGAGAAAACTGTATAGTTCATCGTTTGATCCGCCGAAGGGTTGCTCATTCGCAGGAATCTCTAATCCTTTCCTACTATGTCTGTGTTGTTTTTGTTTCCTGCCCTAATTTAACATATATTACCATCCCAGTAGAGTCTTTGGAGTGTAGCAAAGTGGTATAAATGTAGAATTGAGGCGAAAATATTGTTATGGGAAGAAGATCAGGTTCACCATTATCGACTAATCATCATCCGACTAACTATTATCAATTGTCATTGAGGGAGGAGGAAGTGAGTAAAGGTGGTGGTTCGTCCATTGATGAAGATCGACGATTTAGTAGTTCTTCTTGAATAGTATGGCACCACGATTCGTCCATTGATGAAGATCGACAATTCCTTGTTCTTCTTCTCTCTCTTTTGATGATTGTATGATGAGATTTTGTTGACTAAAACTAAGGGTGGGATTTTTACCCGGCTGTCCGCTACCCACTACGAACACCCGAGTCCGAATCAACCAATGGACGCCCATGCCCGAAACAGGCATAACCCGCCCGGGCCAATGAAAAATAGTGGGCGGGCACGGGTGGAAGGCCTTACCTGCACCCCCGCCCACACCGGAGCCCGAGTCATATTGCCCATTAGGCAACCCACAAAAGTTAGTGTTAATTATGTCTTATTTGATATGAGCACTAATGAAACTGGGATTCAAGAGTTGGGGTTGGCTTTATAAGTCTATCTCCATGTAAGATTTGCTTCTGCTCCCAATTTGGGACTATCTTCAAATCTCCAGAGAAGATTTCCAACTCAAGGTAACTTGATTTCACATAGTCCCACATTGTCCCTTTACATGTGAGAGTTTGGTTCAAAGCTTTATAAAGGGTAGGAGGTTATTTCTTTAATCATACTATGTTGCTCGGATCCAATATTGATAGTGAAGTGTGTATCACTTCTATAACACAGGTTTGGGCTGAGAATATGGAGTTGTATCACGGCAGCAGGTAGGAAGCTTTAATCAAGCTAGCTTTTAACCCGATTCGCCCGAACCCGGATGGGCCGACGATATTAGCGGGTGTGGGCGGGCTGTGGGTAAGAGAATTTTGAAAAGTACCCACCCGATTCGCCCGGCTACCCTAATAGCCAAACACCTAATCTACCTGACCCGCCCGAGCCCGAAGCTAGTATACCCGTGGGCGTCCATACCCGCCCGATTCCCACCCCTAACTAAAACAGGACTGGTGGTGTGTGTCTTTAGACAACATACGAACGAACTTATAAAAGCACCCTATTACACAGTATTTTACTTGCACCTCTTTTAACACTGAAAATATGACCGTTATATAACTCATCTTCTCCTATACGCACCAAGGCGAGGGTTCAGTCCAAAGTTGCGATGATTCTTGCTCGATTCCTCGTCTTCTCCATTGATTTCGTCCAGAAGCTCGTCTTCTTGAATTCAGGTCGGTGTAAGTGGTTCATCGTCTCAAAGACTTCATTTCGCCTCTTTCTTTCACTTCAAGATCTCCATATCGGGTAAGGGCTTTTGCTATAATGACTTCAATCTTCAGAAAAAACCCTAATACTCTTCTCCACCTTCGAAATCAATACCCAAGTATTTCTCTTACTAATCATGCTTCAATATCAGAACATATTGATTCTTTTATAACCCTAGAAAACCCTTGGGCTTTACCACCTACTAGGTCTAATTATATTTTGAGTTTTAGGGTTTTAATTCGTTTGTTTTCGACACAGTCCAGTAGTAAATTTCCTGAGTATGAGATGCCATCTGTAACATGGGTGTTGTTCAAGGCCGAAAAGAGAAACTTGTTTCTCGTGTTATAATTTGTGATTATTTGAAAGGTTTAGGAATTATATCAGATGAATTAGAACATCTTGAGTTGCCATCAACAATTGATGTAATGAAAGAAAGGGTTGAATTTCTGCAAAAAATAGGGTTAACTATTGATGATATTAATGAGTATCCATTGATTTTAGGTTGTAGTGTTAGGAAGAATATAATTCCTGTTTTGGGTTATTTAGAGAAGATTGGAATTCAAAGATCAAAACTTGGAGTGTTTCTGAAGAATTACCCTCAAGTTCTTCATGCTAGTGTTGTTGTTGAGCTTGTTCCTGTGGTGAGATTTCTTAGAGGTCTTGATGTTGAGAAACTTGATATTGAGTATGTATTGATGAAGTACCCTGAGATTTTAGGGTTTAAGCTTGAAGGTACAATGAGAACTTCTGTTGCTTATTTGACAACGATACAAATTCCGAAAATCAAAGACTTACTCCTTTCTATAACGTTGATAAGATTACTCCTTTCTCCTCTCCCATCCGCTTGGTAGTGAGTGGTTCATCGTCTCAAAGACTTCATTCGCCTCTTTCTATAATGGGTATAGTTGCTTTGGCATAACTTTGAAACTTCAGCTCGATCATTTGAAGGTTTATCGTTTTAATCTACCAATATCGGTAACAAACTACGATTTATCGATGAGATACTTCACTTCAATCAAGGGTTGAACTTTGAGATGGTTTGAATTGATTGTCAACAAGATCTCAGTCTGTTGATTTTCTTTTTCGAGGGAGGGGTTCAGAACCAAAAATGAAAATCTTGACGCGAAGGATTGTAGCTTATGCAACACATTAATTATTTTAGTTCATTATTACATATGTAATATGCAATATTAAAAGTTTCATGATGTTATACAGGAAAGTTGGTGTCTTCGGGAGGAAGATTGGGCTTTCTTCTTTCGTCTAAAGGGGGTTGTCTAGTTTCGTTTAACTGTTTCTTTGGTTTTCATTTTGCTTCTCTGTCCAGGGATGATCTGTTCAAATAAAAAACTTGTAACCTTGTTTCCAGTTTCTTTCTCAGTAATCTTTGTGATGGAATAACTATCCTCTTCCTGTATTTTCATGGGAAAGGCAGTGGCTTCTAAACCTACTTGCGTCCTTTCTTTTTGTGCGCTTTATAGCACTTATAAGTATTTATTTCACTTCATCGTTTGGTAGGAGAAAGGGGTCAGCTATGTGGATGTAACTGGAATGTAGCAGAAGTGGTCTCTCTTAACTTGCTTCTTTAACTTTTATCCTTGTTAGAGCAGATGTGAAATAATAGTTGACACATACAAAATTCATTTGTTTTTTTCCAGGGATGTTCGAATTGGACCTACTCCAACGGGATGTTATTCAGTTTGCTCTGAAGAAGGTTTTCCTACTTTGCATATATTTCATAAAACTCTAACTTATCGTTGATTTATTCTTCTCTATGAGGGTTTACGTATTTATGTCAAATTGTCAATATCATGTGAATTCATACTTTGTGTTTGTTGGTTTGAAGGATGACTGGCGTCTTGAGTCGACTTTAATTATATTTCCTAGAGAGGATTTCCCTGTTGAATTTCTTAGGATTTTCCTATATGATTTTGTCCTTTATAATCACCAATTAGTTGTTTATCTTGGAAGGGGGTTCCAGTCTTTTAACTTTCTTCTTTGATTTTTTAACCAGGTTGGTGGAGTAATTATTGAAGCATGGAAAGTACATCTGTTTTTTGCACAGGGATGTGAAAACTGGTCTTTCTCTAGGGAGGCATTACCTTGTTTTGTGAATTGAGGGGTTTTTTCATATCTGCTGTTGTTCTGTAGTCTTCTTCCTTATTGATGGTTTATGAAGGTGTTAGTTATGAAAATATGGAAAAGGTGAAAACCAGTGAATACATTTTCAAGAATCTGCCGGACCATGTTGTAGTGGTGTTCTATTTGAGAACTGGGTTCTTTTGTTTTCTCATGAACTGGTTCTTTTTCATTGACCTCTCTTTCAGTTTCTTCATTTGAACTGACAGACATAATTTAATTTCGTTCTCTTTATCAGGGATCTTCGTGATGGAATGGTTAGTCCTGTTGCAAGGAAGATTGTAGTCAACATTGTCAAGTTAACTGTGAGAAGGGGGCTTCTGAACTTGCCTCTTTGATTTTTATCCATGTTGGAGAAGTTACCATTAACGCATGCCATATCATTTCACGTCTCGAGGGATTTGCAACGAGACACGATCTGATTTCCTCTCAAGGGTGTTGAGGGTGTTATTACCTAATTAACTACCCTGTTATTTTAAGGTGTCAGTGACATTTAAAAATCTGGTGCGTCTTCGTCTTATGCTAGGATAAACACTATCATTTAACTGTAGAAGCATGATAGTTCATTCCAGGGAGACATGACATTGTTTTGTGCAATGCAGGTTTTTCTGTCCTGTAGAAGTCTTCTTAATACTTGACAATGACATGACATTTAACTGCAAAAGAGATTCTCCTCTTGAAACAAAGAATCTACTTAATACTTTTTCAGGAGCCTACAGTTCTCAAAAGTACTCTTGCGTCCCACCATGTCCACTTGAGGGCCATGTTCTTTTCATCTGTGTAAAGGGAGCTTTGTGAAATTGTTTCTTTGATTTTCGTCCTTGTTAGAGAAACTATAATTAACGGAAGCAAAGTGATATTTTCCAGGATTTGCAACTTGGACCAACTCCAAGGAGATGTGATCTAATTTCCTCTGAAGGGGTTTTCCTGATTTATCTTGTTACGTAAGTATTCTCTGTTTTCAGGAATCTGCGATATTCAAAAATCTGGTTTCCGTTTATCGCTTACGGCCTTCCTCGGGAGGAAATACCATTTAACTTTCTTTTGTTCTCTTGTAATTTCTAGCCAGCATAAAAATTGAGGAATTTTCTCCAACAATTCGTTCCCTAACATGTCGCCTCTAATTTTTATGTTCCTTAGTTGTATTTGGTGTACATGTCTTGGACTTCATCTTGGCCGTTGCCTTTTAAGGTTCGGATACATGTGCATTAGTCTTGGTTCCCTGAAGCAGGTTTTCAATTTCAAGTTGATTATTGAGAGGGGTGTTTGTTTTGTGTAGGCTTCTTACTGGTCCAGTTGGTCAATTTGGATTCCTCCACTTACCATCGCGACAGCATGTAACTGGAATCTTAGTGATGAACGGCGAGAGCGGGTGACTTTTATAGCTACCTGCATTCTTTCTTTTTGTAGTCTTTTTAGTTTTTCAAAGTAATTATATTACTTCATTATTTCGTAAGAGGAAGGGGTTAGTTGTGAGGATGTAACTGGGACGTAGCCGAAGGGGTCTTTCTTAACTTGCTTCTATCACTTTTATCCTTGTTTTTACCATTTCAAATTGGACTGACTCCAACCAGATGTGATTCAGTTTGCTTACGAGGAGGTTTTGCTATTCTGGGTATGTTTCACAAAACTCTTCCTTATTGTTGATTTATCCTTCTCTACGAGGGTTTACGTACCTATGTCGATAACATTTAATTTGTTTTATACATTGATGCGATATCCATTGATCAGCTGTCTGCATTTTTCTCCTCCCCCAGGAAACATTACTAGTTTCTAGTGTGCTATATATAAAGAATGTTGCTATATATTTCCTTCTCCAACATGTGGCGTCCTCCATTGTGTTGAGACATTTTCTTAGAACAAAATTTTCTGCTTGGAATTACCCCGTTTTGAGAGTTCTAGCCACCGTTTGCCCTGTTGGGACTATCTATCTCGGTAGGGACTATCCCTTCGCAGGCACTGTTCTCTTCTTTTCTTCTTCCAAGGCTTGGAATCCAAGCAGGTGTATTTCTCCGTCTTCTGAATCAGCTCTTCAAAGTTGTCTGGAATGCTTTTTACCAGGGACTCATGGAGCCTGGTGTTCCTCAACAGAATTCGAATTTGCCTCTAGTTCTTAACTCAATTCTTTGATTTTTATCCATGTTAAGGGATTAATAATTAGAGCAAGTGAAATTTGTTTGATTTTCCCAGTGATCTACAAACTGGACTTACTCCAAGAGATGTTATTTGGCTATCTCCCAGGGGGGTTTCCTATATTGCACCAGTTCCACAGTGTTCATTCTGTCATTTTTCGTTTATAACTCTGTATGAGGGTGTATATCTCTAGATAAATAACATCAAATGTATGTAATACGTTGCAGGAGTATCCCATACCCAAAGACCGGCTTTCCGTGCTTTTCTCGGGAGACGTTGATTTGATTTCTCAGAAGAGATTTTCCTGTCTAAGGTCCAAGCCGATTTGCCTCTGAAGTTCCATCCTTTTCCACTTCTAAGGAGCTCTTTATATTGGAAGGGGGTCTTCTTGCTCTTTGCTTTTTCAATTTTTATACTCGGTAGAGGTGTGTTTGTAAAAGCATGAAAAGTTAATTTCTTTTTTGGCAGGGATGATAGGGTGTTTTCAATAGTTATGACTACTCATTTGATTTTATTGGTTTGCTAGAATGATTAGGCTCAGCTTTGTCAAGTTAACTATGTGAGGCTTCCCCGAAGTCGCTTCTTTGACTTTTTTCTTTGTTAGAGAAACTATAATTAACTGAAGCAAAGTCAATTCATGTTTTTCAGGGATTTGCAACTTGGACCAACTCCAACGAGACACTATTTAGTTTCCTCTCTTGTGGTTTTCGTGATTTATCTGGTTAAGCATTCTCTGTACGAGGTTACCTATCCAAATGTTTTCAAGAATCTGCGATATTTAAAACTCTTGTTCCGTCGTTCGCTTATGGCCTTCCACGGGAGAATAGTACCATTTAAATTTCTTTTGATCTCTTTTAGTTTCTCGCTAGCAAAAATGTTGCGCAATTTTCTCTAACAATTTGTTTTCTAACAAGTCGCTTAACCTTTCTTTATTGTTTGTAGTCCAGGGCGATGCTGGTGCATTGTGGAGTTAATTTATCTTCTTAAAAGGGGTTCCTGTCTCAAGTTTAATGAGGATGAAGGTAGTTGTTTTTCTTCAGTTTCATTTGGAGAATACCTCAATTCTTTTCTGTCTTTGTAGTTGCTTATTTGTATTTGGTGTATGTCTTGGACTTCATCGTAGTCGTAGCTTTATATGGTTTGGATATATGTGCAGAAGTCTGGCTTCTCTGAAGCGGGTTTTCAATTTCAAGTTGATTATTTAGAGAGGTGAATTGAGGCTTCTTTCTGGTCGAATCGTTCACCAATTGGGATTTCTTCACTTATCATCGGGACAGCATTATGGGATGTTAGCAATTAAAAGTCGGATAATCTACTGGTGGAAACTAGTAACACTTCTCTCTAGAATATGTTTTTCTTGTTTAGTTGGTTGTTTCAATGGAAGTTATCTTCCGGTGGGGGATATTTGTTGCTTACTTCCTGTACTGTGTGCCATTCCATTGTTTTTCTTTTGACTAATCTAAGGTTTCGTAGTTGATATGGTTTTATCGTTTTTGGTTCGCGTTTCGAACATCTAAATTTGATTCTTCAATCGTTTCTCTGATTAGCGTAGTATAATATGGGTTGGATTTGACATTTTCATTCTTGATCAGTTGATTGCTTCTGCAAATTCGATACTTATTCAATTAGGGACTTTTTGATTGTCTCCAAATGCAACTACAAATAGTTGTCAAGTTTGTATTTCATATTGAAGGGGTTATTCGTTCATCGACAATTATTTTTTATTGACTTAAGAAAATGAATATGATGCTGAACTTATCATGTTCATGCGCATGATAAGATCCACGAGGATCACCTTCAGTACTTGCTGTGCTAGTGGTCTAAACCAAAAACAGTTTATTGATTTGATTGCTCTTCAGAGGGGGAGCATAGATTCATATTCTTCCAATTGAGCCCCAGGTGCGGCTTCTAGGAAGCTTTAGGCCAACTGTAGGATCATCTGTGTCGATGTATCAGAAATGTCGGTATAGAAACTTAAACATTATCTAGTTTTTCAGTTACTCTATCTGAAATCTATTGTTGATTGGGTGTTTCTTTACAGAAGCTTAGGTATCCGTTCGTGGTATAACGGGTATGGCTGCTTCTGTGTAACTTCAGGATATCTTGGTCATCTGGATATTTCAACCAGGAGGTAAAATTTGACAATGTCTTTGAAGTGATTGTTATTTTTCTAATTGGAAGCACAATTCTTGGAACTAACAACGCAAGCCTTTACGTGCAGGGAGTCTAGCATATGCAATGCATTATAGGTTTTCCTAGTTCATCGTTAATACTGAAATATCCAGATGTAGAAAAAGGTTTGCCTATTTATCTCGGTAACGTTTAATCTATTTAATACTTTCAGGATATGCAATATCCGTGGGTGTACATGTGTTTCTCCTGCCCCCGGGGAAAACAACACTACTAAATTGCTTTTTCGGTATCTAGTGTGCCATACTGTAGGAATCTTACTACATCATTTCACTCCCTAACATGTATAATCATACATTGTGTTAATTTCTTATTTTGAGGATGAGTGAGTGTCTAGTGCTGATGTTATCTTGAAAGGTGGTGTTCTATTTCATGATTCTTCAATTTTTATCCGTGTTAAAGGAACATAATAAAGTGCGCAAAATTCATTTGATATCCCAAGGATGTGAGAATTGGACTCTCTCCATGGAGGCATTACCTTGTTGTTATATGAACAGTATCACTTCAATTTCTTATGTTTTTTAGTTTCTAGCTTGCATAAATTGAGGAATTTTTTCTAACATCCATTCCCTAACATGTTTTCAGGACCATTTTCTTAATTGCGGGTATTTTGGAACAACTGAGGTTTACTTCATGCAGGGAAGTCGGTTTGTCTCAAGCTTCATTCCGGTTTTGCTGCCCCAGTTTAATATCGGTATAGTTCAAAACTTTTCTGTGCTGTAGTTGTTAGGTGTCTTTTCTTTATGTGTTTTGGACTTGCTTCATCATGGTGGATTGTCATGTAGGGATCAAATACGTGTAGACTCTGTAGGGTTTTTCTATTTCAAGCTGATTATGTAGAGGGGTATTTGTTTCTTGTGTAGGTTTTTCTTTTTTTTTTGATGAAATTCTTGTGTAGGTTATTATCACGTTCGAATGTTGACCAAATAGGTAGTCCTCCAAGTTTCATACAGGGATAACGTTACGGAGTGTTAGATTCTAAAATTTGGGTGATCTTTAGATGTAGAAAAGGGTGACACTTCAACTCCCACTCTGAAATCTGCTTTGTTTTTTTGATTGGCTGTGTTAATATTGTCGCTTCAGTTTCTCTTTTCTTTCGCTGAGTCTGGTTACATTTTACATTTCGAGGGGATATATTAATCTTGATCTCTTAGTTGTATTACTTACGTACAGATGATAGGATCTACTCGGAGAAGCGATCTAATTGTTGTTAAGGAGGTTTATATGCTCTCTTGGTTCTTTAGTTCATAGGTTGGAGGTTTTAGCACTCTGTACCGGGCCGCAACAATTCAGGAAACAGTTACGTTTTGATTGACCCCTAAAAACTTAACCCTTTTGTAGTTTCACTTTTGTTCTTCCTCTGAACGTCCCTTCCTCATTTTCCCATGGTAATTGGGATTTAACCCTTGAAGAACTGGTGTGGCTCTTCTTTTCGAGGGAGTCTTCTGTCCTTGTTCCATGGCAGAATGTTTTTGTGTTTAGGTTATATTCGTTTCAACGACTACAAGATCCAGTTGGATATAACGATGCCATTTGCGTGATTTTGCTGGTCGAAATTCAGATGATCGCTGGCATTTGGTATACTAGGACTTGGATTGAAGCAGAGCCTGTTTAATCTCAAGGGGGTTTTCTACTTCTTGCTCTGCTGAAAGTTTAGTTTACAATTCGTCCAATTTTCCCACCGTGTTTAAAATTCCTTGACCTTTTTAGATTTGGCGCCTGTTGTAGTATGGACGCGCTCTCCTGTTAAAAAGTATTGCGTTCAAATTTCTTCCTTAAATTGGTCTGGAACTTTTGCTTTCTTTGGGTTTTTATTCTACAAGCTAATTGAATTTCTTGTATTGCCGCAAAGAGTATCTTTCTAGATTTGCTTTCTGTATTGTGGAAATAGGTTGACATGGTTCCATGGTTTCTTCTCGAAGCAGGTTTACTACACCTAACACGTAGAAGTTTCTTATTTTTGTAAGACGATATAGTTACGGCATTTTGTTTGCAATTGCCTTCAAATATTTGAGGAAATTTCAGTGGAAGTCTGCTATCCAGCACTCATCTTGATCTTCCATCTAGGACTATGGATTTCGCTGAAAAACCACTTGGTCCTTCTGGGGAAGTCCTTAATTTGAATTGTTTGTGTAGCAGTTTGGTAATTCTCACTTCATTTTCAGGGGGTTTGCATTACAGTAGTTGCTGCATTCTTTGCTTTCCAGAGGATAATGCTCCGTTGCTTTCTTGAGTTGTGTATCCGGTCTGAAGGTATATGCTGACTTGTGCTCTGGTTTTAGTGAATTTGCGATGTGATGAGTATCTGCAGGCTCGTTTGTAGTTCACTTTAGTGGGAGTAGAAGCTTGTAGCCAGGTCTTTACGCCTTGCTTCCTCTTTTTTGTTCGTCTTTTGAAGGTGCTAGAGGGTTTCTTTTTTCTCGTGGTTGAGATTCCTTCGTGATGATAAGGGTCGGTTTGACCTAGTACTTTAATACAATTTATTTGCGAAGAAATTCTTTTTCATCTTATCTGAGACCTATGCTGTTTGTTGAATGAATGGTCCTTGCCTTAGATGTACTTCACTGCCATTGCAAGGGAAGGCTTCATGGTGGTTATTATTTGTGTGCGCTGTGTACCATGAAGTACTCAATCACTTGCAGTTACGCTGCTATGTTTATCTTGTGTTATTTATCTGTTTTGGCTCGATGTGTGCTTCTTCTCTGGATCAGTTAGTTTTTTTTATTTTCAGTGGCTACTTTAAACTGTCAGTAGTGCAGGTCATACACAAATGGAGCAGGATCGGATAAAAAAACCTTAAGGATTTGTGGAAGCTCATTCCAAGTTTAGGTATCTGTTTGTGTTAATTATATCGCTTTGGTTTCCATAGGTTGCATAAAGCTCTACCATATCGTTGGTTTATCCTTCTGCATCGGGGTTTATCTATTTATGTTGATAACTTTTAATCTATTGATTGGTGCTGTCCATGTGTTTCTCAGCCCCTCAGGAAAACATTACTAATATATATTTTTGGTTTTTTCTAGCGTGCCATTATTTTAGAATCTTGCAATACTTTTCCACTCCGCGCAGCCCCTCAGGAATACGATACCTCCTAATTTAAACCAAGAATTAAAGAGGCCTAAAGCCCGACAAATTTATTACGTTATTAACTTTATTTATAACCTAAATACATGGGATAAATCTTGATGGCAAACTGCTTCCACCGAGACTCGATCCCACGACCTCATGGGCTTAAGAGGGGTGTCCAACCACTGCACCAAAGGCTGGTGGACAATTTCAAGCGGATTATTTAGAGGGTACTTGGTTTTTGTGTAGGTTTTTATCAGGTTCGAATGTTTACCAATAGTTATTCCTTCATTTACTATGGAGTACAGACAGTTCCTTTCTCCTTTTTGGAAGTCTTTGCACTCTGTATCCAGTTCTAACCTGATTTAGGAAGCAGTTCTGTTTCAATTTCCACAGTGATTAGGATTTACCACCTGACGAACTGGTATGGTTCTTCTTTTGAAGGGAGTTTTCTATCCTTGGTACATGGGAGTAAGTTTTTGTTTTTTGGTTATATTCGTTCCGGCAACAACTAGATGCAGTTGGGTTTAATGGTGGTATTTGTATGAGTTTGCTTGTCCTGATTCAGATGATCACTGGTATTGTGTATTTTAGGACTCGGGTTTAGCTGACTAGCTGAGCCCGTTCAATCGTAAGGGGTATTCTACTTGAGTTGCTTTTCTGAAAGCTTAGTTTTCAATGCGTTCATTTTTGCCAACGTATTAAAAATTCCTTTAACTTACTCTTAGGATTTAGTGCCTGTTGCGGAACGGAAGTGCTCTCCTGATAAAAAGTTAAGTGGTTGGATTTCTTCCATATCATTTGTTTGAAACTTTTATTTTCTTTTCAATTGATGTTTTCCGAGGATATGCAACTTGGTCCAACTCTAAGCCTTAGAGTCCAAGGAGACGCGATCTAGTTTCCTCTGAACGTGTTTTTCTGATTTATTATGTTTTTCGGGTAAACAGTACTCTATTAAGTTTTCTGTCAGTTTCTAGATTGCTTCATTTCAAAAATATTTCTCCATATTTGCACTCTTTTTCGTTTTAGATTTGAGGATGATTGCTGTTCAGAGGAAGTGTTAATTTCTTTTCTTAGGAGATATCTTCCAGTCGACTAATCGAGTTCCATTCAAATTTGAATCTTCCCGTTTCGTCGTTTCCAATTACTATTGAGTTGTTTGTGAAGGGTGTTTAGTGTCTATTAACTTGCTTTTTCAATTTTTTCATTGTTATAGAGGTAGAGTTATAGAAGCATGAAAAGTTCATCTTTTTTATTTGCATTTTGAGCATCTAAATGTGGTTTGCTTTTATATTTGATATTGGAGGGTGTTATTAGTTCATTAACATTTACTTTCTAATGGCTTTAGAGATGGTTCTGATGCCGATCTTATAATATCTATATGCACGATAAGATCCATATCCGCATGATCTTGCATAATTGTTATTCTGGTGGTTTAAACTAGCAACCATTCATTGATATGATTTTTCTTCAGGTAAAGCACATTCATATTCATTCTATTGAGCCTTTGCTGTGTGGTCTCCAAGGAAGCTTTCGGGGGAACTGCAAGATCACTTCGTTTATGTATTTGGATATTTCGGTATAGAAACTTCTGACATTAACTAGTTTTTCTGTTACTGTTTCTTGCCTTTGGTTGTTCTTCACAGTTAAGCAGGTAATGTCTCTGGGTTTGTTCGTCGATATAGTTGCTTTGACGTAACTTTAGAAAACCATCTTGGTGAGGGGAAGGTTTATCTTTTTGTTTGATATCTTTATATTGATATAACCGCCAAATTCTGATAATGGCAATGTTTAGGGTATAGTTTGGCATAGCTTTAAGCTATGATCTTAGTCATTGGAAGGTCTATTGATTCGATCTACGAATATCTGCAACAAACTGTGACTTATTGATGCTGGGATTAAGGTTTTAACTTTTAACATTGAGAATCGTTTGAATTTTGGTTGTTTTCTCCAGTTGTCACCTGCTTTTTCTCAACAAGATATCAGTCTGTTGATTTTCTTTTTTGTGGGAGGGTTTTGGGACCAAAAATGAAAATCTTTACGTGGAGTGTAACTTGTGACATAAAAGTTTCACGATGTTATATAGGAAAGTTGGTGTCTTCGGGAGGAAGATTGGGCTCTCTTCTTTTGTCTAAAGGGGGTTTTCTATTTCACGTCGGTTCCACAATGTCCATTCTTTGTCATTTGTCGTTTGTAACTCTGTATGAGGTTGTACCTCTCTTTATTAACAACAAATCTATATAATATGTTTCAGGAGTACCTCATCCCCAAAGACCGGCTTTTCGTGCTTTTCTCATGTACCTGGGGGAAACCGTAGACTATTAAATTTTGTTTTCAGTTTTCAGCGTGCTATATTTAAGAATCTTGCTCTATCTTTTCATTCCCTAACATGTTTTGAACTTCTTTCTCTTTATTAACAACAAATCTATATAATATGTTTCAGGAGTACCTCATCCCCAAAGACCGGCTTTTCGTGCTTTTCTCATGTACGTGGGGGAAACTGTAGACTATTAAATTTTGTTTTCAGTTTTCAGCGTGCTATATTTAAGAATCTTGCTCTATCTTTTCATTCCCTAACATGTATTGAACTCCTTTTTGGTTTCAAGGTTGATTTTCCCTTTTGGGTCCAACTTGATTTGCCTCTAAAAGTTCCGTCCTTTTCAGTCAAATAGGAGTTGTTTATATTGGAAGGGGTTTTTTCTGTCTTTGCTTTTTCAAATTTTATACTTGTTAGAGATGTGTTTCTAAAAGCATGAAAAGTTCATTTCTTTTTTCTCAGGGGGTGTGAGAATCGTACTTATTCCAGGGAGACATTTATTGTTTTGTGAAATGCCTGTCCTCTATTGTCCTTAAGTAGTCTTTGTCCTTGTTTGTGCTTTATGAAGGTGTTAGTTATATGTAAATATAGAAACAATGAATTTACTTAACACTTTTGCAGGAGCCTACAATACTCAAAACTACTCTCGCGTCCTAATGGTGATCTATTTAAGCTAGGTTCTTTTTATTTTTGAAAAGGGGGTTATCTAATTGAACGTTCTTCTTTCAGTTTTTTTTTCTTTTTCCACATCTTCTTGAATTGATTTACGTATTTGTTTGTGTTCTCTTTCCCAGGCATCTATGTGATGGGATCATGGGACGACTAGTCTTATTCTGCCATGATAATGTCAGAGAGGCGATGGGTTAAAAAACCATTCTAGTCCGTTTCTTTTTTACGGTGTTTTCAATAGTTACAAGTACTCATTTGATTCTTATTGGTTTGCTAGGATGATTGGGGTCAACTTTGTCAAATCACCTGTGTGAAGGGTCATTTTTGGAACTTGCTTCTGTGATTTTTGTCCTTGTTAGAGAAACTATAATTAGTGGAAGCAAAATCAATTGATGTTTTCCCGGGATTTGCAACTTGGGCCAACTCCAAGGAGACACGACCTAGTTTGCGCTCGGTCTGGTTACCTTTTCCTCATTTCTAGGGGATTAACAAATGATCTCTTAGTTCATAGGTTATTTATTTGACTATCGAGACATGCAATTTCTTTCTTCTTATTCTAGGGACTGCATTTGAGGTTGCACTCTGTACCTGGTTGCAATCGATTTAGGAAACTAAGGTTTGATTGACCTCTAAAAACTTAACTTTTTTATTAGTTTCACTTTTGTTCTTCTTTTGAACTCCCTCATATTTGCAGCGTTATTAGGCTTTAACCCTTGAAGAACCGGCATGGTTCGTTTGAAGGAAGTGTTTTGTTGCTACAAAAATTATGTTCGTTGCGACGACTACAAGATGCAGTTGGATTTGACAGTGCTATTTGCGTGATTTTACTGGTCCAAATTCAGATGATCGCTCGCATTTGGTATATGAGGGCTTGGATTTAAGCTGACTTGTTCAATCTCGAGGGGTTTTTTACTTTTTGTTCTCCTGAAAGTTTAGTTTACAATTTGTTCATTTTTCCTACCGTATTAAAAATTCCTTCACCCCCTAGGATTTGGCACCGGTTGCGGTATGGAAGCATCTCCTATTAGAAGGTGTAGTGTTCGAATTCTTCCATATATTTTGTCTGGAACTTTTTCTTTATTTTGGTTTTTGTACTATAAGTTCCATTGAATTTCTTGTATTTCCATGAAGACTAATCTTTCTTGATTTCTTTTCTGCTGCATGGAATTAGGTTGACATAGTTTGACGGTTTCTTTTTGAAGGTTTTCTACACCCAATTCGTAGAAGTTTCTTATTTATTGTAGGCGATATCTTTAAGGCATTTGTTTGCAATTGCATTAAGTTATTCGACAAAATGTCAGTGGAAGTTTGCTATCCAGCAAGACGTTCAAGGAAGGAAATGCGAATTCGAATTTAGATGTGGAGGACATCAAGTCTCTTATCTATGGGTGGGCTAAAAACCTAAATTGTATTGGCTCTGCCACTTTTAATGATGTCGTTTTCAGTTGGGAGGCGTGGTTTGGCCAACAAATCCACTAACCTCCCCCCCTGTATAGTTCCTCTTTTCTTTAATTAATTCAAAGTTTCAAAAAAAAAAAAGTTTGCTATCCAGCATTCATCTCGATCTTCCATATTCTAGGACTACGGAATGCGCTGAAAAATCACTTGGTCTTTCTTGGGGGAGTCCTTATTGTAAGTTGTTTGTGTAGCAGATTTGCATTACGGTTGTTGCTGCTGTCGACCTTTTAAAGCTATTAAGATAAACATTTTGAGTTCTAATGGCGATCTGTGCTGGGTTTTCCTTCTCATATAGAAACGATGAATCTACTGATACTTTTTGAGGAACCTGCAGTAGTATTCTCGTGTCGTAGTGGTGTTCTATTTGAGAACTGGGTTCTTTTATTTTCTTTCTAATTGAACTTTACTGTTTCAGTTTCTGTTTATTTCTTCATTAGGTTGTCTACTTGAGTTGATGGACATAATTTATTTTCGTTCTCCTAACCAGGGATCTTCATGATGGGGAGGTAAGTCATATTCTGCCATAGTGTATTGGTTTAATAGGAGGGTTGCGGTCAACATTGTGAAGTTAACTATGTGAAGGGGGGCTTCCGAACGTGCTTCTTTTATTTTTATCCTTGTTTGAGGATTATCATTAACTCATCAAAAATCATTTGATGTTTCCCAGGTACCTGCAACGAGATGCGATCTGGTTTTCTTGTCAGGATGTTGAGGGTGTTATTACCTAATTTCCTACCCAAATATATTCAGAATGTCATATTCAAAAATCTGGTACCTGTCTTCCTCAAGTACCCAAGAGAAAAAGTATCATTTAAGTTTCGTTTATCTTTTAGTTTGTAGCTTGTATAAATTCAGAAAATTTGCTCTATATTCCATTCGCTAACGTGTTGTGGGACCAGTTTTTAGTTGTTGGTATTTTAGGTCAACTGTGGTTTATGGTGAGAAGTTAATTTGTTATGCTATGTTGATCCACATCGGGATGACATTCAATAGTTGTTGCGCTGGTGGTTTAAACCAAAAACAGTTTATTGATTGATTCTATTGCTTTAAGGGGGAAAACATAGATTTATGTTCTTTAAATTGAGCCTGATCTGTGTGGCTTCCAAAACCGTGGAAGCTTTGGAGCAAATAGTAAGATCAGCTGTGTTCATGTATCAGATATATCGGTAATGCGTATGGCTGCTTTCAGTTACTGTTTATCTGGAATCTATTCTCTATTGGGGTTTTCTTTAAAGAAGCTTAGGATCCATTCGTGTTAATGGGTATGGCTGCTTTCATGTAACTTCAGGACATCTCGGTCGTCTGGATAGTTCAACCTTGAGATCAAATTTGAGTGTCTTTTTCCAGTTGGTAGAGCACTTCTTTGAACTAAAAACAGAAACCTTTGTTTTGCTTAAACTTTGAATTTTATACTAATAATGAGAGAAGGATATGTACGAAGAAGAAGAGTTACAGCAAAAAACCTCTACGTGCAGGTAGTTTAGCTTATGCGATGCATTATAGGTTTTTCAGTTCATACTGAATACTGAAATACGCAATATTAATAAGAGTTGTTATAGGGGTTGTTGTAGGGGTAGTTCAATGCATCTTCAGGTTTCGTCGTTTCCAATTACTAACGAGTTGTTTATGGAAGGGTGTTTTCTCTTAACTTCCTTTTTCAATTTTTTTTCGTCGTTATAGGGGTAGTCGTTGGAGCATGAAAAGTTCATTTCTTTTGATTTGCATTTTGAGCATCTAAATTTGGTTAGCTTTTTTATTTGATATAGGACGGTTATTAGTTCACTGATATTTACTTTTTAGTGGCTTTAGAGATTGTTCTGATGCCGATCTTATCATGACTATATGCAGGATAAAATCTACATCCGGATGAACTTGCTTGCTTGCTAAGCTGGTGGCTTAAACCAGCAACAGTTTACTAATCTGATTTTTCTTCAGGTTAAAGCACATTTATAATCATTCTATTGTGTCTTATACAGGAAGATTGGGTTCTTTTCTTTTGTCTAAAGGGGGTTGTCTAGTTTTTTTTCCTTCCGTTTCTTTGCTTTTCTTCTCTGTTAAAGGATGGTCAGGTAACCTTGTTTCCATTTTCTTTCCCAGGCATGTTTGTGACGGAATAGCTATTCCTCTTCCTCCTGTGTTTCCATGGTGAAGAGGTGGCTTTTTAATCTAGCTGCATTCTTTATTTTTGTCGCCTTTATTGTAGTTATAAGTATATATTTACTTTGCTGTTTGGTAGGAGGAAGGGGTCAGCTATATGAGGATTTAATTGGGATGTAGCTGAAGGGGTGTTTGTTAACTTGCTTCTTTGACTTTTATCCTTCTGGAGGAAATGAGGAATAATAGTTGGCACATGCAATTCATTTGTTTCTTTCCAGGGATCTTCGAATTTGACTGACTCCAACGAGATATAAGGAATCTTACTATATTTCATTCTCCAACATTGTGCAGTCCTCCATTGTGTTGAGACATTTTCTTAGAACAAAATTTTCTGCCTGGAATTACCGGGTTTGAGAGTGCTAGCCACCGTTTGCCCTGTTGGGACTATCTTTCCCGGTAGACACTGCTAGTGTGCTCTTATTTTCTTCTTCCAAGCGGGCGTATTTCTCCGTCTTCTGAATCAGCTCTTCAAAGTGGAGTTACTCCAAACTGTAAATATAACCACACAGTAAAATTTCATGATCATTGACACATTTGTTTTTGGGAAATTTGGCCAAAACTCCCTAAAAACTTTGGCCTTTGGTTAAAAAGGATTGGACAATTTTTTATGGGCTTCAGCTCCCTGTGGCATTTTTGTAAATTATCTAATATAGGGAAAAGACAAAACTGACCTTATTGCAAACTAGTTTGCAAACCAGTTTGCAAACCAATTTGCAAAGCAGTGCAAACTAGTTTGCAAGGCAAACCAGATTGCAAACTAGTGCAAACCAGTTTGCAAATCAGTTTGCAAAGCTTTGCAAGGCAAACCAGATTGCAAACCAGTTTGCAAATCAGTTTGCAAATCAGTTTGCAAGGCAAACCAGATTGCAAACCAATTTGCAAAGTAGTGCAAACCAGTTTGCAAATCAGTTTGCAAACTAGTTTGCAAAGCTTCGCAAAATCAAACCCTAACAAAATAAGTAACTAAGAAGTAAGATTATATAAAATCTGAGGGTTTTTGGAAAATCTGAGGGTGTTTCTAAAATTTTCCTTTATACAAAGGTCAATTCAGGTATACAAAATTAAGGGATTTTTAGAATTGTCCTTCAAGCCTATTTCCAAACTTTTCATGGTGCCTAGAAGGAAAAAAAGATAATTTGTCTTTTTGACAAAAAAAAACAAAAAATTGGGTCTCCAGCCCAATTTCCTGTTTGTTTTTCTGTATATGACAGGATAATGCAGGTCTCTAGGGTTTAAATGAGTAGAAACTGGAAATTCCCGAGTCCTGCACAGTGGACAAAGAAGAGCAAGAGAACAGGTATGACATGTAATGTAATGTAATTGTCAAAACTGTTAATTTTCTAAAAAATTAACTTCTTAGGTATGTATCTTTTATATTTAGTTTGTTTTCTCAGCTGAGGTCTAAGAAATGCTTGTTGGGTGGAGCTCAGGACAGGTGGGGATGCTTGTTGGCGTTAATGCAGGCGGAAACATGTTTTCTTATTTCCAAAGATTTCGAAAAAAAACGAGCAATTAGCTTGATCATTTCAGGTAACAATTTAGAGGTACTACACATGCAAATTCATGGATAGTTTACATGTTATACTACTCTTCTGAATAAAGATAGATAACTTTTGTTTTTATTTTATCGATTGATATGTTTTAGTTATATTCATGAGTTCATCCACTTACCTCCGACCAAGAATTTATTTTCGAAGAGAAATAAATGCATGAAAGTCAGTTTCCCTTTATTAAGTGAGTTTGAAGTTGAAGCTCTCAATCATACTTTGGTTCAGTTGTCTTTAGGATTTTGATATTGAAAGTGATTTGGGTATTGAAAGTGAAGGTGAACGAGTACAAAAAGAAGGATGCCAAGTTTAATGTGAATATATTCTCGAGTACGAGCAAATTAGACCCTCTTGATTCAAATGTAACCTGTGATAAATCACCTTTGACGGGGGATTCCTGTGTGAGTTTTGTTCTAGTTGCATCATTATATTGACTGACATGTCCTGGTTTACCTGCAGGAAGTTTCTAATTCACAACTAGGGATCAAAATAAGTTCCCAACTAAGGTAATCCTAGGTGTCAGAAAAGATTGAACTGTCTTAATGATTTAATGCCAAAATTAATGCATATTGGATAAAACTTACGTTATAAGGATATTAACGTTTTATCGGCCTTTATTTGTGTTTGCCACGTTATAAGGATAGTAAACTAGAATGTCTACCTTTCACATTTTAGTAAAAATATTTTACTGAGGGTTTTCGTGATATTCAGGTTATAGCTGCAATCAATCATGTTGAAAATTTGGATTCTGCTCTAATGCGATCGGGTCGTTTCGGTTGAAAAGTGAGTTCCCTCGTTTGATTGAAGAAGCAAGAGGTAACCAGGCAGTTGGATTCTTTATTTAACAACACTTCTATTTTATTTCTTTGAACGATAACCAAGCTGGTACCTCAATTTAAACTGCAGATCGACTCTTGAACATTTGTTTTATGAGAGACATTTGAGATAAAATGGGGAATTGCCATTAAGAAAATTTGGTAACTATTTGATATTCAGTTGTCTTACACGTTTTCAGCAAGTAGGAGATCGAAGCTGCAAATTTCGCTTAGTTATTTGAAGAAAAAATTATAAGCAGTCTTGGGGAAAAAAACCTCATAAATCTTTCTATACTGGTGTTCTATAGACCTTTAAACTGTACGGATCTTGTTGTCAATTAGGGCTAGATTGCATCTGTTTTTCTTTGTTCGAGTTTACAAATTCAGGGAGATGGAGTTGTTGCTAGTCTTACAGTTTATAGCTGGCTGAAATTAACAGTCTTGCCCTTCTTACCTGCTAGCATTGTTGTTTCCTTGCCTTTTATTCCATTTCTTTCAATTTTTGTATAATATTGATAATCAACCTGTCTGAAGCTTTTCCTAGCTAAAATCCTACACAGAAATTTACTAGACTATGTAGCTTTGCTACTACTTTTATTGATTGACTGCGTAGCTTTGAAATCCACTTCGTTTATCGACTACATGTATTTGATATCCAATTGACTGTTACTGGTTTTATTCAAGCAAGCTAACAAATCTGACTCCTTGCAGCTCATTTGTGGAAATTTTACGGGTCCTATATTTTGTATTTTTATAAATCCAGGGAAATGGAGTTGTTCCTTATACATCATATAACTAACTGAATTTAATACACTGTCCGCCGTCCTTACTTTCTAGCAAGGTTGATTCCTTACTTTTCTTTTCATTTCTCCGAGTTTGCTTGTATAATATTGATATTGTATCTGTCTTTCAGCTCCAACAGCACTGAATATGGCAATAAGGTATCATTGCCGCGAAATATGTTGGAACTTAGAAGTAATTACACATGAGATTGGGTTCTGAGGGTTTTTGTGATATTCAGGTTATAGCTGCAATCAATCATGTTGAAACTTTGGATTCTGCTCTCACGAGATTGGGTCGTTTCAGTCGAAAAGTGAGTTACCTCATTCGCGACTAAAGAAGCAAGAGGTAAGCAGGCAGTTGGATCCTTTGTTTAATAAAGTTTTTATTTCTTTTCTTTTACACGATAACCAGGTTGCTACCTCAATTTAAACTCCAAATCTGCTCTTGGACATTTGTTTTGTGAGAGACATCTGAGATAAATGGCGAATTGACATTAATAAAATGTCTTAAACTATTTAATGATCAATTGTCTTTACACATTTCAGCAAGTAGGAGATTGACATTAATAAAATGTCTTAAACTATTTAATGATCAATTGTCTTTATGTAGCTCTATGTCTTCCAAGGAGTTGATATGCTTAATGACGGTAACAATGTGTGAGGCCGATGCATCTTGACTAGCCGTAAATACACTTTGTCTTTTTCATACTAGCAAGTGGATTCTGAATAATATTAATGATTTTGTATCATTAGTACTCGTAGATATACTTTTGATAGTATTATTTATATAGATACTGAGCAGCTGGTAATTTGGACAGATTGGAGCAACGAGGAAAACATTAAAAGATGTGCAGTTTTTTGGGCCCTTTCAACAGATTTATGATCTTGGTGCAGTCTTCACTGACTAGTATCTGCAACAAGGAGGAGAATGTTCAAGTGTGTTGGCTTTTGACACATACATTTGAATAACTTGTCACATAATTTGTTTATTCTATTTTTTTTACTTACTGACTTAATCGTTGAAGTAATCTTCCAAGAACACTCCTCACACTCCATTTCATAAATGGGGCTTGAGGATGGATGTGTATCTCGGTGAAGTGTAAAATTAGTTGACCCAGCCGACTTCAGACCTCTATATAAGGGTATATACTTATATGCAGAAGGATGCTAGTTGCGTTTGTAAGTAATCAGTGACTACGTTAGGAAGATTTTTGATCCTGCTTAATCCTACAAATCCTTGATTTGTAGACCGGGCAACTTAAAAAGGTTGCGTAAAATGTACCTCCCACCGGAATTTTCGTTTAGAAAAAAATTAAGTCAGCTTTGAAGTCTGGTAAAACCATATTGATGGTTTTTGTTTTACTTGGTCAAGTATCAACACTTTTTACTGCCTTGCAAATGTATACACCGATTGATGTCGCTATTAGTATCACAGTATTGAACTCTCAAAAATATCTTAGGTTACCATCTCTTTCCTTTTTCTACTTTAACTTTGAGAATCTTTTCATATCTTATATGTGCTCTGTTTGTATCATATATTTTGTTTGTATCATATATTCTCATTCCCTGAAAATATAAATTCAGTTGCAGTGGCCTTGGAGATTTTTAGAGCTGCAAGTACACTCAGGGAGTGGATAATAGCTGCGATTGCTTGAGTCATCTGATTGCATCCTTGACGAGCATTAATTGTTCATGTTGTGGGGTTCGCTAGAATTGTTGGTAGTTTGGCACAATCTGTTGTCTGTAGAAATACGGAATTGCAGAATACGTACAAGTTAGCGCTTCCATGCAGTTTGGGACATTTGCTTTCGAGGTCAGATTCAGTTTCATTACTCTTTACCAATTTCAACCTTGATAATGCCTTTTCTTGCTACCTATATAAATGAATACAGGTCTTTGATGCAGCTTGTTTGGCATTGACCCCAGTAACTCAGGCTTCTTACCGAGATTATCATGAGCTGTTCGTCTACTAGATGTTCGTTATTTGCTCTCATGTCATGTTGATGATTGTCAGAGATCTCTTTCTCGTGATGTCTGGTACCTATATGGAAAGGCCATCACATAAGGTCTTAAATATAAAACTGGAAATTTAAATATTTTATTTGAATAGGAATCAGAAGTTCCCCCTTTTTAAGTCTTTCTTTAGTACTTATTGAGTTCAACCATACTGCTTCCAATTCCGTTGAATTGTAAGATGATGCTTCTAGATTAACAACAACAAAGACAGGTTTTTTTCTTAATGTAGCCGTAGATATACTTTTATATCAACTAGCAGATTTGCTGTGGATCCTGGGAAAAGTTAATGCTTTTTTACCATTTCTAGTCTTAGGTATACTTTTAATCTGATTTTTAACTTGTTCGGTTTTTCTCTCTTGTCATGTTGATGATGGTCGGAGATCTCTTTCTCGTGAGATCCGGTACCTATATGGAAAATCACATAAGGCTAGATATTTTATTTGTATATTTTTTTTTTTAAACTTTGAATGAATATTCTGGTTTAACTCAACAACAAAGACAGGTTCGTTCTTCATGTAGGCGTATATAGACTTTTATGAATCTTATGGTATCTTCACGTAAGAATGCTTGTTTATTATGAATTTTCCTTATTCGTTTTAGTTGTAATTCATATAATTAATATCTTTGATAAGTAAAATTGTTTGTTTATATTTAGAAATAACAATTGTGGTTCATAGTGTGGTATTCCTTAGAATTTTATCTTGGTGTTATACTCGTACATTTTATCAAGGCTAGATTTCGTGTCTTGCCAGCCGATCCAAAATCCCATACAAGTTTGTTATCCCATAACAATGTTGTTTCTTACTCTCTCGTGACGAAGTACATGTTTTCGTTACCAATGGACATAGTGGTAACTGTACTCATTAGCTCTATTTAGGATATTGTGATTAGCTAATTTGTTGTTCTCTATTATTAAGATTTAAAAGGTATGTTCAGACTTCAAATATGTGACGTCATATTATCTTACCATATGCTGAAGCACTAAAGAAGTTTGCTTCTCATATGCTACATGCATGGGGTATCATATGAGATTTAGTTAATTTTGCCATTACCTTTGGTGTAACAGTTTCTTATGTTATGGTGAACTATTATCGTGTATACATGGAAAGCAGTGGGGAGGATGTATCAGTTGATGGTGTTTCATTCCTTGTGAAGGTAGAGAAATCGGTTTTGGTGAGCCAGGTACAGTGGTGTTGTGGTGGTTGCGTTGGTGGAAGTTCTGGCTTTGCTGGAGGGTGGAGGTATCGTGGGTGTGTCCGGCAGTAAGTAGGGATGGTGTTGGGGCAGTGGGGGTGGTGGTATGGCTGCAAAGTAGGTGGTGGTGATGATGGTGTGGTGGAGAGTAGGGTGGTGGTTTGCGGATGGGTTGGGATGGTGAGGTGGTGAAGGAGGTGGTTGTCGTGGTGGTGGTGTGGTTCAAGGAATGAAACTTCCCGAAATTTCACCGAAATTTCGCGAAACGTTTCCTAAAATGAGATTAGGTGCACGAAATAACACTTACAACTATTTCCTGCATAGTTTCCACCGACATGATCGAAATTTCCACCGAAGTTGTTGGAAATTTCGACCGACATAGTAGAAATCTAGCAAAAAAAAACGGGAGAAACTAATACTAGAAACATATCCATTTCTTCGTCTTTTTCATCTTCATTTCTCTTAGATCTCTCTTAATTTTTATGTTATGTTTTCCATGGTTTTTAAATCTATTTGAATGATTTACGCCTTGACTTAACTGCCTAAATTGATTTTTTTTTTTTGAAACTTAGAATGAATATATTAAAGGAGAAAAAGCTATATACAGAGAGAGGGGTGGCTTAAAGCGGATATCTCACGACATCCAAGCCTCCCAATGAACTACAACATCTAGATAGGATACATTCTTAAACTTATCAATTCTCCTAACCCTAGAGAAAATAGTTCTCTTAACGTCTTCAATTCTGCCTAAATTGATTTTATCTTAGTAACACCTCTAATATAACTGCGTAATTGACGATACCTTCTCAAACTAACATAGTTTGTTAATTATTATCAGTAAGAATGTTATCTTTTGGGTGTTATAGCCAAAAAATTATTCAATTTACCCCCGGAAGTAACTGTGTAATTGTTAATACTCCCTCCAACTCATAGATAATGTTAAACATCATTTTTATGCATCATTATGGTTTAATAATCTTGTTATACATAATTGCATCATATTTCTATCATTTCTGTAGATTTGTAAGATTTCCACACTGACCGAAACATTTCTACGAAACGTTTCCACTTTTGGACCGACCGAAATGTCCACCGAAACCGAAATTTCATTCCTTGGTGTGGCTGCGGTGGTGGTGGTGGTGGTCGTTGTGATTGTGATGGAGGTCTGCTGGCAGTGGTGAAGTTATTAGTACGGTTATGCTTATGGTGGAGGTGGAGGTTTGGTGGTGGTGATAGTGCAGGTGGCTTGATGGTGGTGGAGATCTTAGGAAGAGGGATCTCTAGAGAAGGGCCAGCCAGTTGTTTTAGGGACTATGTGTTCCTCCAAAGCTCTGGTTTGGCCCCTGATTCCTTAGCAAGCCATTTCACGCATTGTTCACTTTCTCCTTCCGGATTCCCCCAAAACATTTAAGTTTGACTTACATTGTCATTCCTCTTCCTCTCTAGGAGCTGAGTCACGAATGAAGTCAGCTGTGGAGCCTTGTAAACCATTATATAAGTGATGGTTTTTGTTATACCGGGTCTAGTATCAAACACTTTTACTGCCTTGCAAATGTATACACCAATTGACGTCGCTAATAGTATCACATCATTGAACTCTCAAAATATCTTAGGTTACCATCTATTTCCTTTTTCTGCTTTAACTTGTAGAATTTTCTAACATCTTCTCTCTGCTCTATTTGTATCATATATTCTCGTTGTTTTCTTAAAATATAAATTCAGTCACAGTGGCCCTGGAAATTCTTAGAACTGCAAGTACACTTAGCAAGTGGATTATAGCTGCGCTTGTGTGAGTAATTCAACAACATAGTTTGCTCTTATCTCAAGTGCGCACTTTCAGGTATTTTGTTTACATCCTTGATGAGTACAATCGTTCATGTTGTGGTGTTTGCTAGAATTGTTGGTGGTTTGGCAAAATTTAGCCCTGTAGCAATTCGCTATTGCAGAATACTTACAAGTTTGTGCTTCGATTCAGATTGGAACATTTCCTTTCGAGTCAACTTTCACTCTGTAGGCCAAGACAGTATAGGTAGTGCATATAGACACAGATGATCGAGTTTTAAAGGCACCCTATGACACTATTTACTTGCATCTTGTTAACACTCTAAATATGACTGTGATCACCCTATGATGCTAATTTAAGTTGCTAATGATCTTTTAAGAAAACTGTTAGTTTCGGCACCCCCCATCGCCTTAGCTCGACTCGGGGTTCCCCTAGTCCAGAGCTTGCAAAGCCGAGTGGAGCCCTCTCCAAACAATGTGCCTTGGTCGCCTAGGTGGCTAGGTGCACCTTTGACAACGTTAATATTTCTTATCCTTAGGTCACAGAAGTTTCTACAACTGGATTTTTCAACGGATTAGTAGGTTCAACCGTTCAAGTAATCACGGAAATGGTTGTTGCTTGAAAAAGTGGAGTCATATATGATCATGGGAGTAAGTCTCAATACGCGAAGGGGAGTCATATATGATCATGGGACTGAGTCTCTATATGCAAACTTTAATGAGTCTAAACATGCAATTTGTAATGGGACTAGAATCATTAGGGGTGATTACACGTGTTTGACAGCATTGATGTTTTATTTGCAATTTTGCTCCCGTTTCTGAAGTGGTAACTGGTAAGCTCTTGATATAATGGTTCTCCATAGTTTCCCTTGTCGTGGTAGCTCCATAAGATCCAATGTGGATGGATAGTACTTGTGGTGATATAATACTTTCTAGAACAGATAATGGTTTAAAGAGCACAGAGGATGTTGTATTTCTTGGTTATCCTGCAAAGGTGAGGGTTCCTTCTTGATGTACTTCTTTAATTTCAATTTTTGTTTTCTTCGTTATCAGTAAGTGGCCCCTTACTCCGAACATTCTACCTTAAGACTAGGCTATATCTTAACTTGTTTTATACAAGAAGAAAACTTCTCCAGTTCCTGAGTACAAGTATCAACTGTAATTTATGTTAATTTTCTCATTACTTTCTCTAATCAATTTTTATGCTATGTTGATCCCCTATTACATGAAGGATTAGCATGGAAAGCAACATGAACAGTGTACGAATTGATGGTTTTGACTTCGTCATGCGTCTGGAGAAATTGGGAAATAGGGTGGTTCCTTCTATATTAGTATCGTCTGTGTCAAAACTCAGCCATCTATACTTGTGTTTAAGAAAATGTTGAAGAATTCTGGAATGTTGCCTATTTAGTTACAGACTAACAGTGCAAATATAAACTTTGGCCGTATCCAGTTTTTAACAAATTCTTATTCAATTAAATACCTGTGTACTTGCATATGTCAGAAACATTTGTATACTGATAGAAGCTCATTGTTTCTTAGCAAGTTGTTTCTCTCCATTTGCAGACCGTCTCGGGCAAATTGTTTTATTTTAGCCTCAGATGATATACCTTAGTTTCCTTTGACCTGTAAAGGGTAGAGCTTGGTAAGTTATTTATCTCTTCATGCAGATACTTGCTTCTAATGGTGGAAAGAACCTGAACAAGTACCGCATAAGCAGGCAACCAATTGATGAATCTAATTATAGGGCAACTATTTTCTTGAGGTAACTTATTGATCATAAGCATAATATTTTTGTATGCCTAAACAGAGCGACAGATGGTTCCTTCTGATTCGTCCACTTCGCTACCAAAAGTATGGAAACAGTTGAACCAACAGCTGTGTAATCAATCACCCATTGATTAAACACTACCATGCTTGTACATTCATACCTCTGTATGAAGAATCATCCACTTCTCCAAGGGAGTTTCGTTCACTTCTCTTTTGTTGGATTCAAATATAGGGTCACAATTTTCTTGAGGTAAAAATTGTGATGCTTCCAATTCCTTTGAGTGGTTCGGTGATGCATGTGGAGTCTGTCAAGTTTCAATTCAACGAAGGGGTCTTTTGCCCAAGTTTTATTTGAATATAAAACATTCGTTGTTGTAGTTTAGGTTTCTTTGTTTACATGTTTTGGACTTTGTTCATCTTGGTCGGTTGTTTTATAGGGCTTTGATACATGTGGAGTCTTGGTTCTTTGAAGGGGGTTTTCTATTTCAACTGATCCTTCGTACTCTAGGGAGTCATTTCCAGCACTCATCTTGATCCTTCAATTAGGAGTAGAAACTGCTCCGAAACATGTGGAGTCTTGGTTCTCTGAAGGGGGTTTTCTATTTCAACTGATCCTTCGTACTCTAGGGAGTAATTTCCAGCACTCATCCTTATCCTTCAATTAGGAGTAGAAACTGCTCCGAAACATGACTCGGCCCATCAGGAGGGAGTTTCCTATATAAGTTGGTTGTTGAAATTTGTTAATTCGTCTTTGTTTATGCATATTCAAGCTGAATGTAAAAAATCTTCACTTCATTTTGGGATTTGCATTACAGTGGTTGTTGGTGTCCATACTAACCTTAATCTAGAAAGAGAAACATTTGGAGCTCCTGTGGCCTCCTATTTGTGGGTTCTGCTCAATCTCGTTCAGTTTTGTTCTCATTTCTTAGAGAGTTTGTATGTTTGCGGTAGATTTTAGTCTTAGATTGGAAACCTTATACCTTCAAATTTTTCTTTTGTGCCGCATAGCTATTTTCAGCATGAATCATACAGTTTCCTTCTACTTTCAGGGCACACAATTTGGACAACCACAATCTATATTTGGCTCATGTCCTGAAGGGAAAAGAACATTGGATATCTCTTCTCGATTTGCTGTTCGTATGTGTCCTGTAATTGTGTATGTTGAGTTATGTTATTGGTTGGCGAAGATAAGGCTCGATGGCTTTCTTAAGTGTTTGTCTCCGTTTCGAAGTTATTTGCTGCCTAGTGGACCTTTTTTTGTGGATTTCTGCTGTGATGAGTATCTGCAGGTTTGTATCCATTTTTAGCGGGATAATAACTTGTGCCAGGTTCTTTAACCTTGTTTCTTTGTTGGTTTTATTGTGGTATCCTCCTGGTGCTCATGTTTGATTCCATGTAGTGTCCCTGCAGTAGAAGACTTTGTGGTGATTTATTTGTTTGTATCATTAAGTCCTCACGTGCTTGATGTTCTAGTAGTCAGGTTATCTTTTGATAATTATCTATTTTAGCATCAGTTAGTTTGTTTTGTAATTGGCTACTTTAAACTGTAAGTTAGAACTATTCTAGATCGATATTATTTTCTGAGGGGCTTAACACGAATTATTTGTTTCAGATGTGGTGTATGCAGTGTGTTATGTCGAGGTAGGAATTGAAATGATAATTAAAGCATGAGAAATTCATTTTCGAGGCAATTGCCGCTTGGACAAACTCCAATGAGACGCGCGGGTTGCTGTCGAGGGAGTTTTCATAATTTATGAGAAGTCTTTTCTTTATGCCGAATATAATTCCTGATTTTCTGTCAAATACAATAATATCTGGTCTTATTTAATTTTCCTCAAGAATCTGGAATATTCGTTATTCAGATTCCCGTGTATGCTTCTGGTGGAGCAGTATCATCGAAAATATTGAACCTTCTGTGGAGCAGTGCCATGTGAATTTCTTTTGTCCACTGAAGTTTTTAGTTGCTTAGGTGCAAGTCTTTTGTTCTTTCTAGATTGATACTAAGCGTTGTACAACCGTTCTTTTGACTTTATTTTTAGGAACATATATTGAAGTGGTTGGTGCTGTCCGTAGTTCATCACCTGAAGCTGGAATGAGGAACATTTGCAAGTTCCCTTTGCCATCTACCTGGTTTGCTATAAATCCTGTTTGTTTTTCCTTCTCATTTCGTGGAGAACTCAAGAGATTATTCTAGCTGGGTTTTTTTGTTTTCCTGAGGATTCTGTATCTAGGTGGAGCTTGGTTCGGTTTTCTGTTCTAAGTCACTTTTCTCTTCCTTTTTTGAGTGTATCTACGTTTGACGTTAAGCGTGCAATTTCCTTCCACTACTTTCAGGGTACAAGATAGGAGGACCATAATTTATTCTAGCTCACGTTTCAAGGGGTTAAGAATCTTGGATAGCTTTTATCAGTTTGCAATCGTATTTGTTCAGACGTATGTGTATTTAGGTTACCTGATTGATTGCACCTTGTTTCTAAGTTTTATGCTAACTATTGGTCTAGTTTTATTGGATTGGTGTATCGGTGAATGTGCCAGTATTTGGAGGCTTGTTGCTTATCCAGTTTTAGCTGGAATATAATTCGTGCTCAGGTCCTTTACACTCGTTTCCTTCTAATTTTCTGCCTTCTGGAGGTGTCAGACGGTATGTTTTCTGGGGAATGAAGATCTTAATGGAGATGTTGACTGGATTGACATTGACCATTTCAGCTTTGGTACAGTAATACAACTTACTGATGGAGTTTGGATATAGTCAACTTGATTTTATTTTGGTGGCGTGCGTCTGTTGAATGCTCCTTATCTAAGATATATATACCTTGGTGCTATAGATACTATACTTTTCGAATCCTTTATGGTGATTAGTATTTGTGTGTATCATAAGGTACATGCTGGATATTCTGATTTGTTACTCTTATCATTGACTGCTTCAAGTCCTGAGTGAAAAAACTGTTTTGGATGAATGTTTATTTCGAAAGAGTTTTAACATAAACAATTTATTTCAGATGTGGTGTACTGTACAGATTGTCTTAGTAAAATATGGGGCGGGATTTTCGTTCTTGATCGGTTGGTTGCTTCTGCAGTTCTGATATTTATGCTATTTTGAAGCTTCAATTGTCATTCGAATCAACTATACATTGAATTCAACTGCACACTGAATTGAGTTTGTTTTCCGCTTTTGCAGATCTGTTTCGTCTTTTTCACTGACATTTTCGTTACGGGATGGTTAGTATTGTTCTGTACACCAAATTGAGTTTGTATGTGTTCTTACAATCGTGTATTGAGGTCACCTTATTGGTTGCACTTTGTTTCTAAGTTGTATGCTGATTAATGGTCTAGTTTTAGTAGATGTGTAAATCGGTGATGTTATCAGTATTTGCAGTCTTGTTCCTTTTCCAGTTTTAGCGGCAGCTCGTAATTCTTGCCTAGATTCTATACCCGAGTTTCCTTGTTTGTTTTTCTGCATTTCAAAGGTACTACAGAATTTGTTTTTTTTTTTTTCTGGGAATACGAAGATCATATTATGAAGTTGTGAACTGTATTGATAATTGTCCAATTCCATTTCAGCTTGGGTAGAGTAAGACAACTTACTAAAATAATTTGCATTTAGAAATTCCACTTGACGGTGTCACTGTCTGTTGAATGCTCTTAGTCTAAAATACACCCTGGTCATTTTTAGCACATTATTTGTGTTTTTTATTCTGTGTTACTACTAGAAAATGCAATATAAATTATAAAAAGTTCCTCGATGTTTTTCAGGGAAGTCGGTGTCCATTTGAAAGACTGGGCTTTCTCGTTTTGCTCAAAAAAGGGGGTTTGTAGTCTAGCTTTCCTCTTTCACTTTGTTCTTGCTTTGGATAAGGATGATCTTTTTTAATGAAAAGTTGGTGAAGGTTTATGCATTTTCTCTGCGAGGTATCTTCGTGATGGAATAGCCACTCCTATTCTTCTTGTAATCCTGTGTTTTTCCCGAGGTAAATTGTGCTATTAACTTTTGTGTGTTGCATGTGAAGTTTTAGTGATTTTCTATGCCATCTTGTTCCTTTCCAAGGCTAACATGTTTGGTCTTCCGCTGTGTTAGGTATCGGTACGAAGGACAACTGCTGTCTTGTTTTCTGCCTGGGGTATCGTTCGAGTTTGCCTCTAAACTTTTGTTTTTTTCCAGTAATTGACAGGTTTCCATTTAAAAAACGTTTTTGTCTTTCGATTTTCTTCTTGCTAGAGGAATAACATGCTCCTTTGATTTTCCTAGCCAACTTTGATCTGGCTTTACTCCAAGGAGATCTGACTTGGTTTGCGGTCAAGAGGGTTTTCCAATTCACATAGGTTGTACTACATTCTTCTTCCCTATTGTTTGTCTATCCTTCTCTACAAGGGTTTATCACTTTATCTATTTTGATCAATGACATTTTTATCCATGTTATACTTTCAGAATTGTGATATCCATAACCAACTGTTTGTCTTCCTCTCATTTGCCTGGGAAGATAGTACCATTGAATTTCTTTTGCTTTATAGCTTGTCGTATTTTAAGATCGTTGATTCCCTTCGCCGTCTTCTTTTTTGTTATTTGTTGGTTTATCGAAGTCCTCAGAGGAGAAATGTTCTTTGAAGAAAGTTTTGTCTACGGAGTTTCATCCTAAATTGCCTCTAAAATTCTTTCATTCTTGATGACTAAAACGTTCTATCCTTTTGTTGGAGAAACTAAAACTGAAGCATGCAAACTTCAATTGATTTCCCAAGAATCTTCGAATTTGACTTACTCCAAGGAGATTTCATTTGGTTTTCTCGTAGGGGGTTTCAGATTTTTCATCAACCTTGCAGAATTTTTCTTCTATTGTTCCATGTGAGTCTACTTCCTTATTTTTGTTTATGAGACTGTTAGTTATTCATATATATAAGGGGTGGGTACATTGATTACATTTTCAGGAAGCTGCACTTGTGGTGTTCTTCGAGGCCTGGGTTCTTTTTTTTTTTTTTTTTTTTCTGTGAAGGGGTTTTCTGATTGAACTTCTCTCTTTCAGTTTGTTTTTCTTTCTTCACAAGGTGGTCTTCTTCAATTGAAAGATATAATTTATTTTTGTTTCTCCTTTTCAGGGATGTCGATGGTTAGGCCTATTGTGCCATAGTTCATTGGTTTTCGAGGAGGGTTTACCAAATACATTTTCTTGATTGATGAAATTTGATTTATCAAATACTTTTCAATAATATGTAAATAATATCCATGGATTGTTGTTTGTGAAAGAGTACTACTAAATTTCCTTTTTGGTCCCTAGCTTGCCATATTTCAAGAATTATGCTATGTCTTCTCATTACCTAAATTATATAGTCGGCAGACCTCGTGTTATCTGATGGTTTCAAGGACGAGGAGTGTCTACTGGACACGGTTTCTTGGGAGGGGCTTCTCTATCTGGGGTTCCTTTTGAGTCTGCCTCTAAAGTTCCTTCTAAACGAGGTGTTCTATTTTCTTCACTTGCTGATTCGATTTTTATTCTTGTTAAAGGAATAACAATTTAAGCTGGAAATTTCTTTTGATATTTCCAGGGGTCTTTAAAATGGACTTGCTACAAGGAGTTGTGACTTGGCTTGTCGTCAAGGGGTTCCCGAAGACCAAGGAGTTGTGACCTATTACGAGGAGTTGTCCCATATTGTTATCTTCTACTTAGAGACCTGTTGCCCGTGTCCTTGTTTGTGTTATTTGCCTGTTTGGAGGATTATTGGGGTTTTAACTTTTAAGGAGACGTTAATTCGTGTTTTTGGATGGTATTGTCCTATCGAGTTCCATTTGTGCTCTAAAATTCTGACTGTTACGATAACTAATGAGTTGTTTGTGTTGAGAAAGAGTTTTCTGCTTTCTAACGTGCTTGCTGCTTGAATCTTATCCCCCGATGAATTATTAAAGCATGCAAAATTCATTTTTTGCTCAGGGATGTGAGAGTTGGACTTGCGCTAGGGCATCAGTTTCTTGCTTTGTGAACCGAGGTTTTTTTTTTGTTATCTTCAATTGTACCATAGAAATCTTCTTCCTTACTGTTGATTTTGGGATGGTGTAGTTATGCAAATACAGAAATGGTGAATCTATTTAATCCTTCTTCAGAAACCTGCAGTACTCGAGTATTTTCTTCTGTCCAAGCGGTGCTCTTTTAGAGGGTGGGGTTATTTTTTTTCTCGAAAATTCCTTGTCTGATCTTACTTTTTATTTCAGATCCTTTTTTTCTTTCTTTAGTATGGTTCTTGAATTGGAAGACATAATATTTTTCTTTCTTAACAGGGGTCTTGTGACGGGAGTATCCTATTCTGCAATGTTAATGTTGGGGAGGCAATGGGTTACAATTTACAAAACATTCAATTGCAAAATTCTCGTTTGAGTTGATCTGTTTGCGAGGAGGACGGTGGTCGACTTAGTCAAGTTAACCGTGTGAAGGCCTCTTCTTCAATTGCCCTTATTCATGTGATGTTTCCCTGGGATTTGCAACTTCCACAAACTCCAACTCGACATCATTTACTTTCCTCCAGAGGCGGTTTTCCTAATTTATAAGTTCTTCTTCGTAGGGGTGTTACTTCCTAAATCCGAATTACTTATTTAAACACTTCTTTCAGTATCTGTAGTATTGAAAATCTGGTTCCGTTCTTCTATCACGCCCTTTCGGAGAAATAGTACCTGAAAATTCTTTTATTCTCTTGCATTCTCTAGCTAGCACAGATTGAGAAATTTGCTTTACGTTTTTTTTTAACATGTTGCCTTGACCCGTTTCTAATTGTTGGCATTTTATAGCAAATCATGTTTATGCAGAGAGCTACTGTGTCTTCTTCGAAAGGGAATCTGTCTCAAGTTTCAATTCACTAAGGGGTCTTTTGGCCCAAGTTTTATTGAATATAAAGCATTCGGTGTTGTTTAGGTTTCTTTATTTACATGTTTTGGACTTCGTTCATCTTGGTAGGTTGTTTTATAGGGCTTTGATACATGTGGAGTCTTGGTTCTTTGAAGGGGGTTTTCTATTTCAAGCTGAACCTTCGTATTCTAGGGAGTCATTTCCAGCATTCATCTTGATCCTTCATATTTTAGGAGTAGAAACTGCTCCGAAACATGACTCAGCCTATCAGGAGGGAGTTTTCTATATAAGTTGGTTGTTGAAATTTGTTAATTCGTCTTTGTTTATGCTTACTCAAGGTGAATGTAAACAATTTTCACTTCATTTTGGATTTGCATTACAGTGGTTGCTGATGTCCATACTCCATACTAACCTTAAGCTAGAAAGAGAAACATTTGGAGCTCCTGTGACCTCCTATTTATGGGTTCTGCCAATCTCGTTGAGTTATGTTCTCATTTCTTAGAGAGTTTGTATGTTTTCGGTAGATTTTAGTCTTAGATTGGAAACCTTAAACCCTTGAATTTTTTCTTTTGTGCCGTATAGCTATTTTCAGTGCTATTTTATGTGTGTTTCCTTCTACTTTCAGGGCACGCAATTTGGACAACCACAATCAATATTTGGCTCATGTCTTGAGGGGAAAAGAACATCTGGATATCTCTTCTTGATTTGATGTTCGTATGTGTCCTGTAATTGTGTATGTTGAGTTATGTTATTGGTTGGCGAAGATAAGGCTCGATGGCTTTCTTAAGTTTTTGTCTCCGCTTCGAAGTTATATGCTGCCTAGTGAACCTTTTTTTGTGGATTTTTGATGTGATGAGTATTTGCAGGATTGTATTCATTTTTAGCGGGATAATGACTTGCGCCAGGTTCTTTAACCTCGTCTCTATCTTGGTTTCATTTTCTGTCAAATACAATAATGTTTAATCTTATTTAATTTTTCTCAAGAATCTGGAACGTTCGATATTCAGATTCCCATGTATACTTGTGGAGCAGTATCATCAAAAATATTGAACCTTCTGTGGAGCAGGGCCATGTAAATTTCTTTTGTCCAGTCAGTTTGCAATCGTAATTGTTCCGACATGTGTATTTAGGTTACCTGATTGATTGCACCTTGTTTCTAAGTTTTATGCTAATTAAAGGTCTAGTTTTATTGGATTGGTGTATCGTGATTCTGTCAGTATTTGGAGGCTTGTTGCTTATCCAGTTTTAGCGGGAGTTCGTGCTCAGGTCCTTTACTCTTGTTTCCTTTTAATTTTCTGCCTTCTGGAGGTGTCAGACGGTATGTTTTCTGGGGAATGAAGATCTTAATGGAGATGTTAACTAGATCAACATTGACCATTTAAGCTCGGTACAGTAATACAACTTACTGATGGAGTTCGGATATAGTCAACTTGATCTTATTTTGGTGGCGTGTCGTCTGTTGGATGCTCCTCATCTAAGATATACCTTGGCACTATAGATACTATACTTTTCGAATCCTTTATGGTGCTTAGTATTTGTGTGTATCATAAGGTACTCACATGCTGGATATTCTGATTTGTTACTCTCGTCATTGACTGCTTCAAATCCTGATTGAAAAAACTGTTTTGGATGAAATGTTTATTTCGAAACAGTTTTAACATAAATTTTTTGTTTCAGATGTGGTGTACTGTACAGATTGTCTTAGTATAATATGAGGCTGGATTTTCGTTCTTGGTCGGTTGGTTGCTTCTGCAGTTCTGATATTTATGCAATTTTGAAACTTCAATTGTCATTCGAATCAATTATACATTGAATTCAACTGCACACTGAATTGAGTTTGTTTTCTGCTTTTGCAGATCTGTTTCGTTTTTTTAGCTGGCATTTTCGTTATGGGACGGCTAGTATTGTTCTGTACACCGAATTGAGTTTGTATGTGTTCTTACCAAGGAATGAAATTTCGGTTTTGGTGGAAACTTCGGTCGGTCCAAAAGTGGAAACCTTTCGTAGAAATGTTTCGGTCAGTATGGAAATCTTACAAATCTACAGAAATGATAGAAATATGATGCAATTATGTATAACAAGATTATTAAACCATAATGAAGCATAAAAATGATGTTTAACATTATCTATTAGTTTGAGGGAGTATTAACAATTACACAGTTACTTCTGGGGGTAAATTGAATAATATTTTGGCTATAACACCCAAAAGATAACATTCTTACTGATAATAATTAACTAACTATGTTAGTTTGAGAAGGTATCGTCAATTACACAGTTATATTAGAGGTGTTACTAAGATAAAATCAATTTAGGCAGTTAAGTCAAGGCGTAAATCATTCAAGTAGATTTAAGACCATGGAAAACATAACATAAAAATCAAGAAAGATCTAAGAGAAATGAAGATGAAAAAGACGAAGAAATGGATATGTTTCTAGTATTAGTTTCTCCGGTTTTTTTGCTAGATTTCTACTATGTCGGTCGAAATTTCCATCATGTCGGTGGAAATTTCGAAATTTCCCACAACTTCGGTGGAAATTCGATCATGTCGGTGGAAACTATGCAGGAAATAGTTGTAAGTGTTATTTCGTGCACCTAATCTCATTTTAGGAAACGTTTCGCGAAATTTCGGTGAAATTTCGGGAAGTTTCATTCCTTGGTTCTTACAATCGTGTATTGAGGTTACCTTATGGGTTGCACTCTGTTTCTAAGTTGTATGCTGATTAATTGTCTGGTTTTAGTGGATGTGTAAATGGTGATGTTATCAGTATTTGCAGTTCTTGTTCCTTTTCCAGTTTTAGCGGCAGCTCGTAATTCTTGCCTGGATTCTATACCCTAGTTTCCTTGTTTATTTTTCTGCCTTCCAAAGGTACTGCAGAATTTGTTTTTTTTTCTGGGAAATACGAAGATGATATTATGAAGTTGTGACCTGTATTGATAATTGTCCATTCCATTTCAGCTTGGGTAGAGTAAGACAACTTACTAAAATAATTTGCATTTACAAATTCCACTTGACGGTGTCGCGCTGTCTGTTGAATGCTCTTAGTCTAAAATACACCCTGGTCATATTTAGCACATTATTTTTGTTTTTTATTCTGTGTTACTACTGGAATATGCAATATAAATTATAAAAGTTCCTCGATGTTTTTCAGGGAAGTCGGTGTCTATTTGAAAGACTGGGCTTTCTCGTTTTGCTCAAAAAGGGGGTTCTGTAGTCTAGCTTTCCTCTTTCATTTTGTTCTTGCTTTGGATAAGGATGATCTTTTTTAATGAAAAGTTGGTGAAGGTTTATGCATTTTCTCTGCGAGGTATCTTCGTGATGGAATAGCCACTCCTATTCTTCTTGTAATCCTGTGTTTCTCACGAGGTAAATTGTGCTATTAAGTTTTGTGTCTTGCATGTGAATTTTTAGTTATTTTCTATGCCATCTTGTTCCTTTCCAAGGCTAACAAGTTTGGTCTTCCGGTGTGTTAGGTATTGGTACGAAGGACATCTGCCTGGGATATCGTTCGAGTTTGTCTCTGAACTTCTGTTTTTTCCAGTAGTTGACATGTTTTCCATTTAAAATGTGTTTTTCTGTCTTTCTTCTTTCTTCTTGCTAGAGGAATAACATGCTCCTTCGATTTTCAAAGCCAACTTTGAACTGGCCTTACTCCAAGGAGATCTGACTTTGTTTGCGGTCAAGAGGGGTTTCCAATTCACATAAGTTGTACTACATTCTTCTTCCCTATTGTTTGTCTATCCTTCTCTAGTAGGGTTTATAACTTTATCTATTTTGATCAATGACATTTTTATCCATGTTATACTTTCAGAATTGTGGTATCCATAACCAACTGTTCGTGTTATTCTCATTTCCCCTGGGAAGATAGTACCATTAAATTTCTTTTGATTTGTAGCTTGCCATATTTTAAGATCGTTGATTCCCTTCGCCGTCTTCTTTTTTGTTATTTGTTGGTTTATTTAAGTCCCCAGAGGAGAAATTTTCTTTGAAGAGAGTTTTGTCTACGGAGTTTCATCTTAACTTGCCTCTAAAATTCTTTCCTTCTCGATGACTAAAAAGTTCTATCCTTTTGTTAGAGAAACTAAAACTGAAGCATGAAAAATTCAATTTATTTCTCTGGAATCTTCGATTTCACTTAGTCCAAGGAGATTTCATTTGGTTTTCTCGTAGGGGGTTTCCGATTTTTCATCAACCTCGCAGAATTTTTCTTCTATTGTCCCATGTAAGGTACTTCCTTATTTTTGTTTATGAGACTGTTAGTTATGCATATATATAAGCGGTGAGTTCATTGATTACATTTTCAGGAACCTGCACTTGTGGTGTTCTTCGAGGCCTGGGTTCTTTTGTTTTCTTTTAAGGGGTTTTCTGATTGAACTTCTCTCTTTCAGTTCGTTTTTTTTTCTTCAGAAGGTGGTCTTCTTCAATTGAAAGATATAATAAATTTTTGTTTCACCTTTCCAGGGATCTCGATGGTTATGCCTATTGTGCCATAGTCCATTGGTTTTCGAGGAGGATTGTGGACAACTTCATCAAGTTAACCGGGTGAAGGGACTTCTGAACTTGATTTTCAATTGTTTATCCTTGTTAAAGAAGTTATAATTTTGGCCTATTGTGCCATAATTCTGAAGCATGTATAAACTCATTTGATTTTTTCAGGGATGTTCAAATTGGACTTACTCCAAAGAGAAGTTATTTGGTTGTCATCCAACTGGGGTTGACCTATTTTAAATGGATTTCTTACTTCATCTTTGGTTTTATCATTCTCGATGAGGATGTTCGCTTTTTCGTGTCCTCATGGAACAATGCACTATTCTATATCTTTCACAACTTCTAGTTTCTAACAGATCATGCTTTATCTTTTCATTCCCTTAACATGGGAGGTCCTCCTTAGTTTTACGGTTTTGAGGGTGATTGGTGTTTAAAGGAGACGTTTATCTGTTTTCTTAAAAGGTATTGTCCCGTCGAGTCCCCTTTGGGTTCTAAAATTCTGTCTGTTTCGATAACTAATGAGTTGTTTATCTTGATAAGGGGCTTTTCGCCTTTTAACATGCTTCTTTGATTTTTATTCTCCGAGGAATTGGTAAAGCACGCGAAGTTAATTTTTTTTGTTTCAGGGGCATGACAATTGGACTTGCTCTGGAGAGTCATCACCTTGTTTTGTGAATTGAGTTTTCTGTTCCTCTCCTTTATTGTTCCATAGAAGTCTTCCTTACTTTTATTTAGGGAAGGTATTAGTTATGCAAATACAGAAATGGTGAATCTGTTTAAACCTTTTCCAGGAAACTGCAATACTCAAGTGTTCTCATGTGTCTTAGCGGTGTTCTTTTAGAGGGCGGGTTCTTTTGATTTTGCTGAAAATACCTAATTTGATCTAACTTTCTTTCTTTCAGTTTCTTTTCTTTCTTCACCAAGGTGGTCTTGAATTGGAAGACTATATTTTGGTTCTTCTCGGGGTCTTGTGGCGGAAAAGTCCTATTTTGCCATGTTAACGTTAGGGAGCCATTCAATTTCCAAGTTTTCATTTGAGTTTACTTGTTTGCTAGAAGGATGAGTGTCAACTTTGCCAAGTTAACTCTGTGAAGGAGGTTTTCTGAACACGCTTTTTTTTTGTGTCCTTGTTAGAGAAATAATTTAACGCTTGCCAGATCATTTGATGCTTCCGTGGGATTGCAACTTCTACAAACTCCAACTGGACATGATCTATTTTCCATCAAAGGCGGGTTTCCTGATTTATATTACATAAGTTCTTAATGGGCGTGTTAATTCCTAAATCCTAATACCTATCTAAATTTTTTCTTGCCCTCTGGGAGAAATTTGCTTTACATCTTTTCAGTCCCTAACATGTTGCCTAGACTTGTTTTTTAATTGTTGGTATTTTATGGTATATCAGGTTTACACAGAAATGTTAATGTCTTCTTCGAGAGGGGAACCTGTCTAAAGTTTCAAATCGATGAAGGGGGGTCTTGTGCCGAAGTTTCATGTGGATATAAAATATTCGTTTTTGTTGTCAAGGACTTTAGGTTTCTTTTGTTTACATTTTTTGGACTTTGTTCATCTTTGTCGGTTGTTTTAATAGGGTTTTGATACAGGTGGAGGAGTCTTGGTTCATTTCAAGCTGATCCTTCATACTCTAGGGAGTCATTTCTAGCGCTCATCTTGATCCTTCATATTTTAGTAGTAGAAATTGCTCTGAAAAATGACTCAGCCTATCAGGAGGGAGTTTTCTATATTAAGTTGGTTGTGGAAATTTGTTAATTCGTCTTTGTTTATGCTTATTTAAGTTGACTGTACAAAATTTTCACTTCGCTTTGGGATTTGCATTACAGTGGTTGCTGCTGTTTATACTAACCCTTAAGCTCGAAAGAGAAACATTTGGAGCTCCTGTGGCTTCCTATTTACGGGTGCTCAATCTCGTTGAGTTTTGTTCTCCTTTCTTAGAGAGTTTGTAACTTTGTATGTTTGCAGAGTGTTGGTTCATGTGGAAGATATCTTTATGCGGGAAAATGTGGAAATGTTTTCCACTTTTTTTTAGGACGTGCTCTGTTGGGTATGGAAGAGCTCACCTGATGGAAAGAGCAGCATACACATTTCTTATTGTACTATCATTAGCTTGTTCCATTGAATTCTTTTTTGTGGCGTGAAGACCATCTTTCTAGATCTCCTTTTTTAACCAGTGGATTAGGTTTACACTTGGTCTTGCTTTCTTTTTGAAGGGGGTTTTCTACATCAACACGTAAAAGATGCATGAAATTATTTCTCAAGAAATGTTAATGCGGTTGTGCTTGGTATCCAGCAGTCATCTCGATCCTTCATTTTCTAGGACTAGAAATTGCTCTGCAAAATGACTCGGGTCTTTGTGGAGGGTGTTCAAGTTGCTTCTGTGGAAATTTGTTATTTCTTCTTTGTTTGTGCTCATTCAAGTTGAATTTACATAATTTTCATTGTGTATTTTAAGGGAATTGCATTACGGTAGATGTTGCTGATACAACGTATGCTAGAAGAGAAACTTTTGGAGTTCCCATGGCATTCTATTTATGGGTCCTGCTCAATCTCGGTGAGTTTTTGTTCTCATTGCTGTGAGAGTTGTATGTTTCCAGTAGATTTTAGTTTCAGACTCGAAATGTTTTAACTTCAAATCTTTTCTTTTGTGCTGCATATCTATTTTCAGCATGAAGCATACAGCTTCCTTCTATTTTCAGGGCATAGAATTTGGACAACCACAATTTATATTTGGCTCGTATCCCAAGAATAAAAGAACTATTCGACGTCTCTTCTCAATTCGTTGTTCGTATGTGTCTTGTAATTGTGTGTGGTAAGTTAAGTTATTGGTTCTGAAAGATAAGGCTAGATGACTTTCTTCTTCCCTATTGTTTGTCTGTCCTTCTCTACAAGGGTTTATCACTTTATCTATTTTGATCAATGACATTTTTATCCATGTTATACTTTCAGAATTGTGATATCCATAACCAACTGTTTGTGTTGCTCTCATTTCCCTGGGAAGATAGTACAATTGAATTTCTTTTTGTTTATAGCTTGTCGTATTTTAAGATCGTTGATTCCCTTCGCCGTCTTCTTTTTTGTTATTTGTTGGTTCCTCAGAGGAGAAATTTTCTTTGAAGAAAGTTTTGTCTACGGAGTTTCATCCTAACTTGCCTCTTAAATTCTTTCCTTCTCGATGACTAAAAAGTTCTATCCTTTTGTTGGAGAAACTAAAACTGAAGCATGCAAAATTCAATTGATTTCCCAGGAATATTCGAATGTGCTACGGTGAGATTTCATTTGGTTTTCTCGTAGGGGGTTTCTGATTTCATCAACCTCAGCAGAATTTTTCTTCTATTGTTTCATGTGAGTCTAATTCCTTATTTTTGTTTATGAGACTGTTAGTAATCCATATATATAAGGGGTGAGTATATTGATTACATTTTCAGGAACCTGCACTTGTGGTGTTCTTCGAGGCCTGGGTTTTTTTTTTTTTCTGTGAAGGGGATTTCTGATTGAACTTCTCTCTTTCAGTTTGTTTTTCTTTCTTCACAAGGTGGTCTTCTTCAATTGAAAGATATAATTTATTTTTGTTTCTCCTTTTCAGGGATGTCGATGGTTAGGCCTATTATGCCATAGTTCGTTGGTTTTCGAGGAGGATTATGGACAACTTCGTCAAGTTAACCGGGTGAAGGGACTTCTGAACTTGATTTTCAATTGTTTATCCTTGTTAAAGAAGTTATAATTTAGATCTTAAATCCTGTGGGTGTTCTCCTGGGATTTGCAACGACACAGTGAATCTATTTAATACTTCCTCAGGAACTTGCAATACTCAAAATATATTCTCGTGTTATGGGAATGCTAGTATTTTTCTACCACTTGATTTGGGGAGGTAATGGGTTACGAAGTGTTCTATTTCTTCTTCCGTTAGGGTGTTTCCAGTGGTTTTAAGTAGTCATTTGAGTATATTTGTTGGCTAGGATTGTAGGGATCAGGTTCGAAAGTTAACTGTGTGAAGGGGGCTTTCTTAACTTGCTTCTGTTTTTTTTCCTTCAATACAGAGGAATGATAAGTAACGTGCCCAAAATTCATTGCATTTTCCTACGGATTTGCAGCTTGGACGAATTTCTATGGGGGATGTGATCTGGTTTAGTTTCCAGGAATTATCCTAATTTAAGACGTTTATATAAGTCTGTTTTTTGTGGCGGATTTAATTCCTAATTTTCAGTCCAAATGAAAAAATATTGAATCTTATTTAATATTTCACAGGAACCTGCAATATCATAAAATCAGATTCCCGTGTATCAGTATGGTGGAGTGACCAATACCATAAAAATATTGAACCTTCGGCGGAGCAATACCTTCTCAATTTCTTTTTTCTGGTTCTGCTTTTAAGTAGCATATATTGAGGCATTTGCTATACTTTTTTGTTCCCTTGCGTCATTTTCTTTATTCTTGGCACTTTACACATATGAGCTCTGCAGAGAAATGTTCATTATTCTGCTTGGATGAACTTGCTTGCTTGCTAAGCTGGTGGCTTAAACCAGCAACAGTTTACTAATCTGATTTTTCTTCAGGTTAAAGCACATTTATAATCATTCTATTGTGTCTTATACAGGGAGATTGGGTTCTTTTCTTTTGTCTAAAGGGGGTTGTCTAGTTTTTTTTTCCTTCCGTTTCTTTGTTTTTCTTCTCTGTTGAAGGATGGTCTCTTTGAAAAATAGGTAACCTTGTTTCCATTTTCTTTCCCAGGCATGTTTGTGACGGAATAGCTATTCCTCTTCCTCCTGTGTTTCCATGGTGAAGAGGTGGCTTTTTAATCTAGCTGCATTCTTTATTTTTGTCGCCTTTATTGTAGTTATAAGTATATATTTACTTTGCTGTTTGGTAGGAGGAAGGGGTCAGCTATATGAGGATTTAATTGGGATGTAGCTGAAGGGGTGTTTGTTAACTTGCTTCTTTGACTTTTATCCTTCTGGAGGAAATGAGGAATAATAGTTGGCACATGCAATTCATTTGTTTCTTTCCAGGGATCTTCGAATTTGACTGACTCCAACGAGATATAAGGAATCTTACTATATTTCATTCTCCAACATTGTGCAGTCCTCCATTGTGTTGAGACATTTTCTTAGAACAAAATTTTCTGCCTGGAATTACCGGGTTTGAGAGTGCTAGCCACCGTTTGCCCTGTTGGGACTATCTTTCCCGGTAGACACTGTGCTAGTGTGCTCTTCTTTTCTTCTTCCAAGCGGGCGTATTTCTCCGTCTTCTGAATCAGCTCTTCAAAGTGGAGTTACTCCAAACTGTAAATATAACCACACAGTAAAATTTCATGATCATTGACGGTATACTCTCGGGACTACAAAAAGGGCGAGATCCAGTATATCTGGATGCAGGTTGCGACAATGATCCAAGAAAATCTTTTCCCGTGGCTACCTTGATCCGACGGCTGGAGTACAACCAGTGGATCCCCGCGGTTTTAATATGAGGGCCAGAACTTCTTATGCTGCGTTCGCTACACTGAGTCTTCCCAATAAAAATCTCACGTCAACACCAGCCTGGCATATCCTAATTGGTCAAAAGCCATATATCTTTAACGTCTCTCTCCCTCTTTCTCTCTCATTTCTAACTTACCATTAAAACAGTAGAGAGAGAAATGGGAATAAACAGAGAAGGAAATTTTCGGAATAGAAAGGGAGAGAGGAATCAATTTGTTTTGATTTAGAAATAAATCATGAATATCAAAGAAGATGATATTTACTCTTGATATCTCGGCTGAAATCGGAAGGAGACAGAGAAGGGAATGAATCGTGATTCCTAATGAGTGATTATCTTCTCTGATTAATGGAAAGAGAAGGAAAGAAAGATTTGAAACCAAGAGATGTTGATGGAGATTGAGAAAGAAATATCAAGCTCGGCTAAATGGGTGGTGATTTTCTGGATATCAGAAATGGAAAGAGAGATTTGAAGAAGGTCTCGGGTTAAGAATATTGAGAGTGTTACCATAACAGAGGGAGAGAAACCGATTGGAGATAGGTTGAAGATATTTTTCTAGAGAGAGAGAGACCTCTCGGTTGGTTATAAAAGAAAAGAGATAGCAGCCATTGAAAACATCTCGGTTTTGGGAGGTCTTCATCAGTTTTCTTTCTTGGTTCTTGGTCATCCTCTCTGTCCTCCTTTTCTGAACTATCATAGAGTAAATTTTAATGAGAAAAGGTGAAGAACAGAGAGAGGGTGAGGTCTTTAGTGAGCATATATTTTATTGAGAGAAGACAGAGAGCCTCTTCTCTAATTTAATTCATCTTCTTCTTTTGTTTTTTCTTTGATAATCTTTTTGTGAGAGAAAATAAAAAAAACAGAGAGAGAACCAGAGTAGTGATTTAAATTGAGAGAGAGATAGAGAGATTTGTGGAGAGAGAGAGAGAGATTATTTCTAATATAATAAAGTCTTTCTCTTTTAATGTGGTTATGTTAGTTGATTTCTGGATTGAAAAGTAAAGAAAAGAGAGATTTTACAGAAAGTTAGAGAGAGAAAAAGAGTTGGAGAAGATGAGAAAATATGGGGGGAAATAATTTTCCCACAGAGAAAATATTTTCGAGAAGACGAGAAAATAGTTTTCCATAAGGGTCTGTTTGTCTGTAAACAGTAAAAACAAAAGGAAAATATCTCCCTTAGGGGTGCGTTTGGCTGCAGACAGGAAATCATTTCCAGCGAAAGTTTAGTTTTCTTCCTATTTCTCTTTTACTCTTTATATGTGATTTAATCTCGTATTATAATTATCTAATCTTCTAATCTAGGGTTAATGATGAAACCATATTCAAATTATTAATCGGGGTTTTAACGAAAACATCTCCCGGAATTAGGATAGTTCATTATCCGAAATTCTGAGTTATAAAAAGAAAGTGATTTAATTTGACTAAATATTTATTATTAAAAATGATTTTATATGGTGGAATCCTAAACCCTAGAATCCTCTCCCCATTTGAGTTCATTTTCATTTCCGTAATTTTATTTTAATATTTTATTTATTTTATCACCAAAACCAAAACCATTTTCAAAATCGTCTTACTTCCAAGTCTTAGAATAGGTTTCACTTAGTCTCTGAGGAACGAACCGGTCCTACCGGAATTTATTACAACTTGACACCCCCGTGCACTTGCGGGTGTAGACCTATTTAGGGTAACTTTCTAGGCCCACCAAGTTTTTGGCGCCGCTGCCGGGGACTATGTTTTAAATTTGTTCTAATCTTGGAAAGTTTTTATTTTTGGTAAGTTTTTATTTTTGGCCACTTTGACTTGCTTCTCTATTTTTGGTGTTTAGGGCATTAAGCAGCGAAAGAGAAGGCGCAAACAAGGAGGAGTCGGAAAGAAGAAATTTACAGTTTTATTTTTTTATTTTATTTTTGGTGAGAGAGAGACTTTAGACTTTCTAGTTTTTATTTTTGGATTAAAGTTTTGACCCTAAATTAAAGGGCTAAATTGTAACCGAAAAACCAAAAAGAAGCCTCGGGTTCGGACACTTAAGGGAAGAGTGGCCCGGGTCGTCTACAAAGGTCATCGCTCGTCTTGAACGGGAGGTAATTTCTCTGACCACCCACGAATCCCCTGTAAGTGGGTACTTGTATGTTTTTTGTGTGCCTCATTGATTTGACGAACTGCTTAGTTTAATCGTCTTTAGTAAGGGCACAAACCCCATTACAAGATAGGAGTCGGATTTCATCACCGATCTCTTGCCCATTTAGGAAACAACGTTGCGAATCCCAAACCTCACTTAAAATTAAAATCTGGTTTAGACATTGGTCTTAGGGTATCGAGCTCATAGGATCTTTAAAACAATCCAGGAACTCGATTTTTATTTGGGCATTCCAAAAGGGAAAGTGTCATACAATTCTTTAAAAAAGGCCGCCTCGAGAAGAGGAAACGTTGCCTCAGGTTGGACGGTTGCAATTTTTCATAGTTGGCTGTCACTTGGAGAATTGTTTGACCATAGTACTTTGACGGAGTAACCCTCATAACAATCATAGTTCAAGCTTTGTTACGAAGTAGGAGCTGTCTAGAGTTTTTAAGTGAAATTGACCAACCTGTCTGTCGTCTAGATTTTGTTTAGGTTGCGTGGTTGAGTCAGCTTGATTGTGGTTGTTTTCCTCCTAGGATCTTCGTAGTGCTTCCTCTGTTTTCGTGTTTAAAAAAAAAATTTGACCAAAAGAAAGGAATCAAGTGTAGTTTTTGTAAGTGTCAATTCTCATCTTGTGATCGTGCCTGACCATCATGGCACATTTTTCTAATGGATAGACGTACCCTGTTGATGATGATGACCTTAATCTAAAGGGACCCGCCATCAACCGAACTGATATAATCTTAAGAGAATACCAACAATTGCGTAAAGACTGGCTTAACCGACCTTGTACGACTCTAAGAGATTATCAACGAATTAATGAAGGGAATAGGCTAGTTGAGCCTAACTGAACTGGTATGACCCTAGGAGAGTACCAACAGATGTGTAGAGACGAACCTAACCGACCTGGTATCACATTTGGGAATTATCAAGGAATGTCGAGAAACAACCCGATTAGTGAGTGGAGTAGACCAGAACCTGATCGATCTCGTATGACATTAGGAGAACACCGACAAATGTATAGAGATGGTCAGATTAGTGATGGATATGGTCCGACACCAAATATGTATGAGAGACCTTATAGTCCACACTATTCTGAGACCAATGACTTTAGAAACAGGTATGATCCTAATATGTACGGAGGAAGTTATTATCAAGTGTCTTCATTTAATTACACTAGTGAGCCTTATTATGAGGAGACTCTTGAAGATAGATCTCAATCAGAGTCCGAGAGTCGTCTTATTGAGATGATGTCACAATTTGCGACTCAAACGACGCAGGAGATTAAGTCCTTGACTCAACAGGTAAAGATGCTTAAGTCACAGTCATTCGCCAACGAGGAAGGGGTTTAACAACCCCAAACTCAGGAAGGTACTAGGTACGATGATCCTAATATGTACGGTGGGAGTTCTTATCAAGAGTCTTCTTTTAATTACACTAGTGAGCCTTATTATGAGGAGACTCTTGAAGATAGATCTCGATCAAAGTCCGAGAGTCGTCTTATTGAGATGATGTCACAATTTGCGATTCAAACGACGCAGGAGATTGAGTCCTTGACTCAACAGGTAAAGATGCTTAAGTCACAGTCATTCGCCGACGAGGAAGGGGTTTCACAACCCCAAACTCAGGAAGGTACTAGGTACGATGACGAGGTTAATACGTCTAACCCTAGTACTAAGTTAAATGTCGATGAATTTACTGATAATACCCTAGAGCCTGAAAGGTCTGATGTTGACTTGTTTCCTCCACTCGTGTCGCCTCACCATGATCGGACTACACTAGACGTTGATATTCAAGATGATGGCTCAATGAGCAAGTTTGGGGATGACACAATTCTTAACTTTCCGACATTTCAGATTTGTAAGGAGTCAGTCTTAGATGAAAAGCTAAGAAGGCATGATATTATGAATAACTGCGAAGCCGCAGATGTCTTTGAGGACATTGATGACGCTAGAGACATGTTGGATAGTTTGTCAGACTGTTTTCCTAAGGAAACCATGGACCTTGACTTGGTCCCCGAGCATATTGCCTTATCCTTAGAGTCTAGTTTGACCTTTCACATGACCTCAGACTCGGCTGTTGATCCCTTTTGGGACACTTTAGACGTCTCCTCAAGAACGTCTATGGAAATAGTGGATATTCTATCCACTAAGCTTGCAGATGACTTTCTGCCTTCGACGGATATATTGGCCCTTCATTGTTATGTCGATCCTTTTGATGACTTTCCAGTCATTGGTCCGAGCATTTATAGTTACTTAGTGGGTTGTGCATCCACTAAGTTTGGGGATTGCCCCTCTTCTTTGATAATCTCACATGCACTCTCTGCAATTCACAAAAATGTGAGACTATCGTTTACTGAAAAATTTGTGTTCTGGGTGGACCCACAGATGTATCGAATATTGGTTTATAGTTAATCACATATCTGTAATCCAGTAGGTTAAATCTTTTCTATTTTTTTGAGCCATCTGTTTCGTCTGGCTGAAGACGTTAAACTTAGCGCTTTCTGGGAGGCAACCCACGTTTAGGACTTCTGAATCAGGTAATATCTTTCCCTCATCCTATTATTTTTGCATAGTCTTCAGAACATTGAGGACAATGTTCGGTTTAAGTTTGGGGATAGGGGATTGAAATTTTTGCTAAGTCCTTATTTCAAAAATTCAAAAGGGTTCAAAATTTTTCAAAATTTTAAATTTTTGGATTGAAAATGTGAGTCTAGTTGTTTTTGCTTGTTAATGGTCATAGAGTCTAGTTGGTTATACTACACTTTTGCGAAAGGTTTTTCCACGAATTTCGAGTCTTGAGGTTGTCTGTGCACTAGCCATGTGAGTGTTAGATAGGTGAAGAGTAGACTTTTCTGAGAGAACTTAATCGATCATTAGTGGAGACTTAACCTATGTGAGATTCTGAGCCTTTCTTGTTGTTTTGAGTGATCTCTTCTGAGCTAATTCCGAGTAGAGTGAAGAACTACTCAACCTCGCAATATTGAAAGAAGAACTCGTTTGATCTCTTGAGTTCAAATTTTACAACCACTAGGGATGTCATCAGGAAGTAAACCTTTCTCTTGTAGTCTGAGAAACTTGAAAACAATGTCAACTAGAGGAAGATAGAAATCCATTTGTTAGAACCCTGAGAATAAGGCATGAAGCAAAATGAAGAGAATTATACCCAAGGAAAGAATAATGTCAAGAAAGTTCTTTGTGTATTTGAGTTTGATTACCAACTCATTCCACGGACAAATTACGTTGTTTTGTGAAAGGGCTATTCGAACTTGTTTTTTTTATTTTGGAGAACAGGACTTTCTCCAGGAAGGAATAACCTTGTTTTGAAAATTGAGGGTTTTTTTTATCTCCTATTGTTCTCTTGAAGTTCTCTGTCTTATTGTTTGTTTACGAAGGTGTTAGTTATACAAATATAGAAATGGTAAATTTATTGAATACTTTTTCGGGAACCTGCAGTACCTATTCTCATGTCATCGTGGTTTTCCATTTTTGAGGACAGGGTTCTTTTATTTTCTGTGAAGGGGTTTTGTTGATTGAACTTTCTGCTTTCCGTTTCTTTTTTTTTTTTCTTTACGTGGTCTGCTTGAACCTGTATACTACAACATGGAGCCAAAATTTGATAATGTCTTTGAAGTGAGTGTTGTCTTTTCAATTGGTAGCACACTTCTATTGGGAAATATGCAATGCGTTAGAGGTTTTTCAATTCATTGTCAATACTGAAATCTCAAATATGCAGTATGATAAGTTTCACAGTATTCTACAGGGAAGTCAATTTCAAGCAGATTTTTTTTTTGAGAAATCAACTACGATCTACGTTTTTTTTTTTTTTTTTGATAAAACCATATATTATTCGGAAGTGAAAACGTTAACAAAATTACATGGTAGATAATTCTTAGGGAAATTTGGCCAAAACACCCTAAAAAATTAGGCCTTTTGTTAAAAAGAATCTATCAACTTTTTGTAGGTTTCAGCTCCCTCGGACATTTTTGTAAATAATCAAATACATGGAAAAGACTAAAATAACCTTATTAAAAAAAAATTAATTCTTAATTTTCTCTATCCCGTCTTTCTCTCTCTAACCAGATTGCAAGTAAAACTAGGGTTTTCGGAGGCGCGAAGACAACAATCGATTTTTATCTCTAACTTCATCCAATTTCTTCACTAAGTTTAGATCTGGTGAGCGTATGATTCTTCTCTAAATTCATCTAGTTTTAGGGTTCATGAATTCTTGAGAGTTTAATTTGTGTTTTCAACCATCTATTTCTTCTTCAGTTTTTATTGCTTGAGTGAATTTTTGCTATACCTTCATCCAAGTACTTTATATTTCTGGGATCTAAGTCTTCAAATCATGTAGTAGTAGTAGTGTAATCATTTTCAGTTTTAAATAGGTTAGTTGTTATCCATGTGTTTGAATTTATTCACATCTTGCTCACTATCTGTTTGTAGAAAAGCTCCACTAAATTAGTTTTTTAGTTACATGATAAATCTTTGGTTTTAGTAGTTTAGTTTCAGTTTGGCTAGAAATTGGTCTTTCTCGTTCACGATTGTAAGGTTCGTATTGGTTTTATTAGTGATGAGACATGCAAATGTCCCATCTCAGTCTCTTAATTTAGACGAGTTAGTCTCTCTAGAGCAGTTACTCTCACGAATTACTCTCTTTTATGTTCAGGTACCTTTTTACAGAGTTACGCGTGCAAAACGGATAAAGTCGGAAAGAATACAGACTGGGGGCATTTTGGTCATTTGTTGATTCTGACTTCTTGGTCAAGATTAATGCTCGGATGATAAGAGGGGTCCATGACGAGTCCGTGGGCGAAGACGGAAGTCGAATTGGAGTCCGGTTGAGGAAAATATTCAATGTCAAAGTTTGGGTCAGAACCATTTGACCAACTCACCTAGGGGACACGTGGCGTGTAAGCTGATAGTGAGGGAGAATATTTCGGTATACTGGTGGTCACGCAGGCTATATTCAGGATCACTCTTAAGATTAATATGAGAGTTATTGTAGAGAGAGAGAGAGAGAAACAGAAACTTGGTTTTAAGAAATTAATTTGATTCTTCGTAATCTTTGATTTCTCTTGTTATTTTCTACTTCTTAGTGAGAGAGAAGGAGATTAAAGAGAGAGAGAGAGAGAGATTACAGAAAGAGTGAGAAAGAAACAGAAAGTTTAGAGAGTTAAGGAAGGTGAGAAAATAATTTTCTCAGAGAGGAAAATATTTCTGGGAAGACGAGAAAATCGTTTTCCCAGAGGGTGCGTTTGGCAAATTTCCGGGAAAAACAGAAGGAAATCAATTCCTTAGGCTCTGTTTGGTGGGAAAATCACAGAAAAGTAAGTTTCTTTCTTCTTTTTCTTATATTACTTCAAATATTTATCGTTTCTAGCATGAGTAGCTAAGTCTTTTATATCTAGGGTTTTAGATGAAGTCATAATAATTATTTTAACGATAAATTTATTAAAGTTTTTACCATTTTAACGATAAAATCTTCCGGGTTTTTAGACCGTTCATGGACTAAAACCTGAGTTATATAAAGAACTCTCTAATTAGATCAAAATTAAATTGTCGTTAGAATTATTAGGAAGACGGATTCGAAAACTCTAGGTTCCCTTTTTCTGAATACCGACTTATTTCTTTATTTATTTTATTTTACCACCATCAAACCGATTTTAAATCTCAATAGTTTTAAGGTTAGAATTTAGTTTAACTTAGTCTCTGAGGAACGAACCGGTCTTACCGGAATTATTACTTGACGCCCGTATACTTGCGGGTGGAGACCTTTTAGGGTAACATTTTAGGCCCATCAAGTTTTTGGCGCCGCTGCCGGGGACTTAGTTTAAATTTAATCTAATTTTATTTCTATTTTTGGTAAGTTTATATTTTTGGACACTTTTACTTGCTTTTCCGTTTTTGGTGTAGAAAAAACACTAAGGAGAAAAGGAGAAGGCGCAACAAGGAGAGGAGCTCAAGAAGAAGAATTTACATTTTTGTTATTTTTATTTTTATTTTATTTTATTTTTTTGGTGAGAGAGAGACTTTTAGACTTTCTATTTTTATTTTATTTTTTTTAAGTTTTGACCCTAAATTGGAGGGCTTAATTAAATTGTAACCGAAAACCAAAACGAAGCCTCGGGTCGGAACACTCGCGGGTCATCTACAAAGGTCATCGCCCGTCTTGAACGGGAGGTAAATTTCTTGAACACCCACGAATCTCCTGTCAGTGGGTATTGGTGTGAATTCGTGGGCCTAATTGCTTTGATCGAACTGTTAGTGTAATCATTCTAGTAAGGGCACTAACCCAGTTACAAGATAAGAAACGGATTTCATCACCATTCTCTTGCCCACATAGGTAACAACATTCACGAACCCAAACCTCACTTAAAAAGCTAAAATATTATTTAGACATCAGCCCCTAAGGTATCGAGCTCATAAGACCCTTCAAAAACAACTCGGGAAATTGACTTTTATCTAGGCATTCTCAGAGGAAAGTTTGTAAACAATTCTTGTCAAAAAGGCCGCCTCGAGAAGAGGAAACGTTTGCCGAAGGAAGACGGCTGTCACAACGTTCATCGTTGGTTGTCTTCCTGGAGAATTGTTTACTGACTACTCTGATCGAGTAACCTTTACAACAGTCAAATTTCAAGTGTTGTGGCGAAGTAGGAGTTGTCTAGCTTTTTAGGTGAATCTGACAAACCCACTCATTGCTAGATTTTGTCTAGGTTGCTTGGTGGAGTCAACCTGATTGTGTTTGCTTTCCTATAGGTTCTTCGTAGTGATTCTTTGGTTCGGAAAAAAAAAAAAAAAAAAAAAGAGAGAGAGAAAAGTTTTGAGAATATCCTTGGTCATTGGGCTCTAGTGTATGCCCAATAGATATCGTGATAAGAGAGGTCGTTTCATCAGTAAAGAAGCACATTTAAGTAATCTTTTAGCAAATCTCTCTTTGAGTGACACTATGGGTGAAAATCTAAACCAAGCCAGGGATGGAAATCAGCCTATGACACTCAGGGATTACATGAATCCCACTAGAACGTGTCAACCGTCATGCATACAGTTACCCCAATGCACGACTCAATTCGAGTTGAAACCGAGCACTATTCAAATGCTCCCTGTTTTCCGTGGGGTTGAGAACGAGAATCCCTACTACCATGTTAGGGATTTCGAAGAAATCTGTGGGACTATGATTTTCCCCAATATGCCTGACGAAATATTGAGACTTAGGTTGTTCCCTTTCTCACTGAAGGAGAAACCAAAATCTTGGTTGTATGCCTTACAACCTCATTCCATTACTACATGGGAAGAATTGAGCAGTGCATTCCTTCTGAAATTCTTCCCTAAACACAAAACTACCTCTTTAAGGCAAAATCTTAACAGTTTTGTGCAGCAAGAAGGAGAATCTCTCTATAAATATCTTGAGAGATTTAAAGAAATCTTACTACAGTGTCCACACCATGGTTTTGAAAAGATAAGACTAGTCCAGATTCTCTATGACGGACTAAATTACCCAACTACATCCATGGTAGAATCATTCTGTGGTGGCGGTTTTACTTATAAATCCGCCGATGATTGCATGACTTTTCTAGAAGATCTAGCTGAGAAATCCCATCAATGGGAAACTTCTAGAGGACCTCCTACTAGGGCAAATCCTACTCCAAATACAGGTGGCATCTATAGAGTTGATAAGTCAGAACTTACACTCGCCGCCATGGCTAGAAAAATAAAAGCCCTAGAGCTTGGTCAGCCTAAAGCATTCAGGGAGGATCCCACTCAGGTCATGAGTGTTGGAAATGAATCCACCTCTTATCCGTGCTCCGTCTGTGGAGACCCTTCTCATATAGGGAACAAATGTACCCTATTTCTTAGTTCTGCTGAAAAAGAACAAGCTTATGTTCTTTACCAAAACTCTAGGCAAGACAATCATCAAAAGTATGACCCTTATTCTAACATATATAATCCAGGTTGGAGAAATCATCCCAATTTCTCCTAGTCCAAGGGTCAAAATCAGGGACAGCCTAGTAGTTCGATGAACCCTCCTGGGTTTAATGCTCCCAGGAATCCATATGGTCAACCTAGTACCCAATACCCTTCTCAAGAAAATGACTCCTTAAAGGAAACCCTTAATCAACTAGCTAAGACCCAAATTGAGTTTATGCAAATGACCGGCCAGTCTATAACTCGTTTGGAAACCAAGCTAGAAACCCTAAGCCAGAGAGATAAAGGTGATTTTCCTAGTCAAACGGAGCAAAACCCAAAAGGTACTTTAGGTAAACAACAAATGGGTCAAGCCAATGCAGTAACCACCCTTAGAAGTGGTAGGGTAGTTGATAATAAGGTAGGAATTCCCGAAGATAGTGAAAGAGGTCATGAACCCTCTTCTATGCCAACCAGAGTTTCTAGTGATGAGCCCGAGAAGGCTTCTGAGTCTGAGGAACCACCTGTAGTTACTGAGCCTTACATTCCTATAGCTCCATATCCTCAACATTTAGTAGAGCAAAAGAAGAAGTCTCAGTTCGACGAGATAATGGAAATATTTAAACAAGTCAATATTAACATTCCATTACTAGATGCAATTAAACAGATCCCAGCTTACGCTAAGTTCCTTAAGGACCTATGTACTAGAAAGCGTAAGATGAATGTGCATAAAAAAGTCTTCTTGACTCGACAAGTGAGTTCTATTATCCAACAAAACCTCCCACCTAAGTACAAAGATCCAGGAAGCCCTACATTACCTTGCACTATAGGGAACCATAAGATTGAACGAGCTCTGTTAGATCTAGGTGCCAGTGTCAATCTTCTTCCTTACTCGGTGTACTTACAATTAGGTTTGGGAGAAATAAAACCCACTTCTGTAGTCCTTCAGTTGGCAGATCGGTCTGTCAGACGACCACGTGGCATAGTAGAGGATGTTTTGATAAAAGTTGGCGAGTTTATCTTTCCTATAGATTTCATCATCTTAGATACTGAACCCATTCATGATACCAAGAGTCAAATCCCTGTCATTTTGGGTCGACCATTTTTAGCTACATCAGATGCTGTCATATATTGTAGAAGTGGTCTTTTGAGATTGTCATTTGGAAATATGACGGTGGAGATGAATATTTTTGATGCGGGACTTCACCCTGATGACATAGATGAGTTCAGTGGGTTGAACTTGGTAGAATTATTAGTTCAAGATGCATTATCAACAACTCAGTCGAGAGATCCTTTAGAAACTCTGTTGGCACTTCTATGCTTAGATGAAGAGGGTAGTATTAATGAGATAGATAACATGTCAGAGTCTACCTCCTTGTTAGTGTCTGAGCCGATTACTTTGCCAACCTTAGAGTCACCACTTCCATCGTATGAGTCAAATGCTCTACCACTGAACTATGGACCCACCATAAAAGATGATGATGAATCTTGGCTGCTCAATCTAGTAAAGGAGAATGATGACTCGCTTAACTTAGTCAAGGACTTAGAGTTCTTTAAGGACACTAATGACATCATAATCAAACAGATTATAGAGGGTTTATCTGAGCCAACTTTGGTAGAGTTTGAGTCTGGTAACCGAGTGATTCCTTTGGAAGAACTCCGTGTACCTGTTTTTGAAACCCCTTGTTTAACTCTGGGTGTCTTTGATAGTCCTCTAGATCCTTTTGTGTCATATCCCTCGGGAGCATGTTTAAAAGATTGTGCAATACCTCACTTGGTTTCTCATTCCTACCCAGATACTTTCTACCAGGACTATACTCTTTCTGGTCCATGGCCAAACTTAACGACTTTATTGTCGTCTAAGTTTGGGGATTCTTACCCGATCACGATAGTCTCACGGGTACTTGTATTACAACATATTTACACAAATGTGAGACTATCCTTCACTAAACGCTTCGTGTCTTGGGTAGATCCACAGATGTTTCGCCTATTGGTTTATGGAGTTGTTCTTAAGGTTTGTTGACTCATCTGTATCGTCTGGCTGAAGACGTTAAACTTAGCGCTTTCTGGGAGGCAACCCATGCATAGGACTTCTGAATCTGGTAACATCTTTTCCCTAATCCGGTTATTTTGCATAGTCTTCAGAACATTGAGGACAATGTTCGGTTTAAGTTTGGGGATGGGGGATTGAATTTTTAGTCCTTATTTCAAAAATTCAAAAGGGTTCAAAATTTTTAATTTTTGGATTAGAAACGGGAGTCTTGTTGTTTTTCTTGTTAATAGTTATAGAGTCTAGTTGGTTGTACTACGCTTTTGCTAAAGGTTTTTCCATAAATTTCGAGTCTTGAAGTTGTCTGTGCACTAGCCATGTGAGTGTTAGATAGGTGAAGAATAGACTTTTCTAAGAGAACTTAATCGATCATTAGTGGAGACTTAACCCATGTGAGATTCTGAGCCTTTCTTTTGCTTTGAGTGATCTCTTCTGAGCTAATTCTGAGTAGAATGAAGAGCTACTCAACCTCGTAGTATTCCTTAGAACTCAGTCGATCTCTTGAGTTCAAATTTTACAACCACTAGGGATGTCATCAGGAATGCAAACCTTCTCTTGTAGTCTGAGAAACTTGAAAACAGTGTCAACTAGAGGAAGATAGGAACGCCATCATTATTTAGAACCCTGAGAATAAGGCATGAAGCAAAGTGAATAGAATTTTACCCCAAGGAAAGAATAATGTGAAGAAAGTATGTTATGTATCTTGAGTTTTATTACCAGAGTCAGTAGCAAAAAAAAAAAAAAAAAAATGAAAGAAAAAAAGTGTTTGTGTAGTTTGTTTGAGTGTTTATCCCTTGAAGTAGTTCTTGAAGATTTGAAGACGTCGAGTTCTCAGGAGTTCTAGTCAGATCCTCATTAGTGTCTATCTGCCTCTAGGAAGCATTGTTAGATAGTAGATCAGGTGAGAAGAGTTGGTTAGCTTCCCCATTCCATATGAGTGGTTGTTTCCATCTTTGAGATCAGTCGTCCACCGAATTTTAGTTCGTCTTTTTCATGTGTTGAGTTTTCCTTCATATTCATACCAACACATAGAGTGAACCATTCTTGAGTGACTTTGATTTTTGAGTGTATGACCGTGAGGCAGTAGTCGAGGCGAAATGTATCGAGACGGTAATCGAGGTCTTGTCTTTTCAGAACCGAAATGATACTCATATTGGCTGGTCACGTGCACTTCGAGTCTTGATTACTTGTGAAAAGATTTTTAGCGTTTGTGTGATTCGATTAATTTGGATTTCATTTCTTTTAACTTTCGAAAATCTACCGGATGAACATTTTTAGTCCACATCATATTTAGACCCTTTTGCATCTTTGATTTTTGAATTTTGTGGGTATATTCACTGCAAAGCCTCAAGAGACAAAACTCGTCCTCTTGGGTAACCTAGAGGTTTAACGGCTTGTTGCACGTGCTAAGTGCAATCGTGGGTCCCTACGAAAGTGGTGAAATGGGTTTAGTTCTATTTTTCTGTTTTGCTCGAGGACTAGCAAAATCTAAGTTTGGGGATGTTTGATGAGACATGGAAATGTCCCATCTGAGTCTCTTAATTTAGACGAGTTAGTCTCTCTAGAGCAGTTACTCTCACGAATTACTCTCTTTTATGTTCAGGTACCTTTTTACAGAGTTACGCGTGCAAAACGGATAAAGTCGGAAAGAATACAGACTAGGGGCATTTTGGTCATTTGTTGATTCTGACTTCTTGGTCAAGATTAATGCTCGGATGAGAAGAGGGGTCCATGACGAGTCCGTGGGCGAAGACGGAAGTCGAATTGGAGTCCGGTTGAGGAAAATATTCAAAGTCAAAGTTTGGGTCAGAACCATTTGACCAACTCACCTAGGGGACACGTGGCGTGTAAGCTGATAGTGAGGGAGAATATTTCGGTATACTGGTGGTCACGCAGGCTATATTCAGGATCACTCCTAAGATGCTCACTCTGTGTAACCCGGCGCAAGATACTTCCATACTCCCGTGCTCGCAATGCCAGATCTAACGGTCTATACACTCTCCGTCCACATGTTCTAATCAGAGGAGTTGTGTCATACCAGATTCAGCCGGCCGCAACACACTGAATATGTCGCCTAGCAACCAGCAGTACGTGATGATCTCTCTCCCTCCCTTATCTTTTCTAAAATTCAAATTCAAGGATTCTGTTGATTAAACCCGAGAGGGAGAATGAGATATTCTAGAAATCAAAACAGAGAGGTTAAACCCGAGAGAGAAGGATTGAAGGAGATCTAATGAAACTGATTTAAAACAGATTATAGAGAGAGATGACCGAGATTAAAGCAAGATTTGGGAGTTGGGATTCGATTTGTTTGGGTTATAAAAGAGAAAGAGAGGGGCATCACGGTTTTGGAAGGGTTTTTATAGTAGAACAGAACAGAAAAGGAGAAAAGTAGAGAGAGAGAGAGAGAAACCGAGAGCTTAACAGTCAGTTTTTCTTGAATTTTTTTTATTTTCCTTTTGTTTCCTCTGCATCTTAGTGAGAGAGAAAGAGAGATTACAGAGGAAGAGAGAGAATTAGAGAGAGACAGAGAGATTAATATGAGAGTTATTGTAGAGAGAGAGAGAGAAACAAAAACTTGGTTTTAAGAAATTAATTTGATTCTTCGTAATTTTTGATTTCTCTTGTTATTTTCTACTTCTTAGTGAGAGAGAAGGAGATTAAAGAGAGAGAGAGAGAGATTACAGAAAGAGTGAGAAAGAAACAGAAAGTTTAGAGAGTTAAGGAAGGTGAGAAAATAATTTTCTCAGAGAGGAAAATATTTCTGGGAAGACGAGAAAATCATTTTCCCAGAGGGTGTGTTTGGCAAATTTCCGGGAAAAACAGAAGGAAATCAATTCCTTAGGCTCTGTTTGGTGAGAAAATCACAGAAAAGTAAGTTTCTTTCTTCTTTTTCTTATATTACTTCAAATATTTATCGTTTCTAGCATGAGTAGCTAAGTCTTTTATATCTAGGTTTTTAGATGAAGTCATAATAATTATTTTAACGATAAATTTATTAAAGTTTTTACCATTTTAACGATAAAATCTTCCGGGTTTTTAGACCGTTCATGGACTAAAACCTGAGTTATATAAAGAACTCTCTAATTAGATCAAAATTAAATTGTCGTTAGAATTATTAGGAAGACGGATTCGAAAACTCTAGGTTCCCTTTTTCTGAATACCGACTTATTTCTTTATTTATTTTATTTTTATTTTATTTTATTTACCACCATCAAACCGATTTTAAATCTCAATAGTTTTAAGGTTAGAATTTAGTTTAACTTAGTCTCTGAGGAACGAACCGGTCTTACCGGAATTATTACTTGACGCCCGTATACTTGCGGGTGGAGACCTTTTAGGGTAACCTTTTAGGCCCATCAATTAGCTTCCAAATTTGGGCTCTAAGTTTCCAAATCATGTAGTAGTGTAATCATTTTCAGTTTCAAATAGGTTAGTTGTTATCCATGCATTTGGATTTATTCACATCTTGTTAACTGCCTGTTTGTAGAAATGTTCCACTCAATTGTTTTTTTAGTTACATGCTAAACCTTTGGTTTTAGGGAAGTTTTATAAGGCCTCCCCAATTTTGTTAAAAGGCCTCCCCATGAACAACTTTACTTGCTAAATTATCACTGAGGGGAGGCCTTTTAACAAAAATGAGGGGGCCCTATAAAATCTCCCTTGGTTTTATTAGTTTAGTTTCAATTTCGCTAGAAATTGGTCTTTATTGTTCACAATTGTAAGGGTTCGTATTGGTTTTATTAGCTTTCATATTTCAGTTTCAGTTAGGGAAGGATTATTAGCTTAACTTGCAATATGGGTTGCAATGTCCCAAACGCATAAACAGGTTTCTTGGGTTGTTGATACTTGACTGCAATGTCACGTTCTTTAGTATTTAGGAGAATGAGTTATAGTTGTGGATTTTACTGTTTGATTGAGGAGGAATTATGGATTTGACTGTTTGACTATCAATTTTTTTCCCTTCTCTTCTTCTTCTTCTCTCTCTTCTTTCTTCTCTCTTATTTCTTCTCTCTTATTTCTTCTCTTTCTACTCTCCCTCTCTATATCTCCGACGAAAGGGTTGTTCCCCTTCGCCGGAGGGTTTTGTGTCAGATCGTGAAGGTCTGGTATCAACCAAACCTTTTGAAGGTCTAGAATCGACCAAACTTTTGAAGGTCTGGTCTTGGAGTTCCAAATCCGACCGATCTGGATCTGGAACTCCAGATCCAGATCAAGGTCTGGCAACCAGACCTTCCCCGTCTGGAAACCATGAAGGTCTGGAAACTATACCCTCCGGCGAAGGTGATGCTCCCCTTCGCCAGAGATAGGTAGAAAGAGAGAGAGAGAGGGGTAGATAAAAAGATAAAGAGAGGGAGATAGAGAGAAATTAGAGAGAGAGAGGAAGAAAGATACAGTAGAGGGAGAAGAAGAGAGACAAAGAAATTTAAGTTTTTTTTAGTTTGGTGGTCGCTGAAAATTGTTGCCGGCCGGTGACCATCACCGGAGAAGATGATGAAGTGGCGGTTTAGTGATGACGTGGACCAAAGTGTAATGAGATGGAGATGAGATAAGTGGTTTTAATATTTTTTAAACAAATTTCAGTTTGGCCCCTTAATTTTTTCTAACTAAGTTGATTTTTTTTGGAAATCAACCCACAATTAAAAGGGGGCCAAATTTGAATTGTCAAAATCACTTTTATAATAAGGGCAATTATGGAAACAAAAAAATTAACAACTAAAGTTAACTAACGGTGTTAATAATAGGGGGCCAAATTTTCATTTACGATAGGGGGCCATAAAGGAAGTTGGTCACAAAGTAGGGGGCCAAATAGGAAATAATTCTAATATCTTTTGGTTTGTTTGACGACTAATAAGAATCCTGTGTTTTATTATTTTTGAGTATTTTTAAAGGCATCTCTAAAAAAATATTGAAGAACCCTTGTTCTCGAAACTCGTTTTTTCAAATAGGGTTATTTCCCTAATAACCCCCAACTTTGTGACCGGTCTCCTGCCTAGCCCCCTACTTTGTCAAAAATACCCAGATGACCCCCTTTTCAGATTCTGTTATAACACCGTTAACTAGTCATCACCAGAGCTAGAAAGAGAGAGGGGAGGGTTTTTAAAAAGAGAGAGAGGAGAGTTTTAATTTTGTATTTTTTTTAATGTTTGAAGGTCGCTGGCCGGAAATTGGTCGGTCGGCGACCTTCGCGGGGGAAGATGATGAGGTGGCAGAGAGAGACGATGAGTTGGATGAGAGAGAGGTGATGACTAGTTAACGGTGTTATAACAGAATCTGAAAAAGGGGTCATCTGGGTATTTTTAACAAAGTAGGCGGCTAGGCTGGAAACCGGTCACAAAGTTGTCCGGAAGCCGTTTTTTCCTCGAAAAACCCTTTTTCCCCAAATGATTTTTTTCGGTAACCGAGATTTCATGAAACTTTTTTTTTCAAGAGCCGTTTTTCCAATTTTTTCGCAAACAATTCTTTTTTTTTTCAAAAATAGTTTTCTCCGAAAGCCGTTTTTTCCTCGAAAACCCTTTTTCCCCAAATGATTTTTTTCGGTAACCGAGATTTCATGAAACTTCTTTTTTCACGAAAATCAATTTTTTTTCGAAAATCACAATTCGGGGAAAACAATCTTCATAAAGTAAAAAATGTTTTCAGGAAATTTAAGTTATCTAAAAAACGATTTTTTGGTAAAAAACCGGGTTCGGAGAAGAAAAAATTTGGTCAAAACTATTTACAGAGCTACTTTGGCTATTTACAAAGTCCAAAAGATGAAACTTTTTCACTTTCTCTGTAAATAAGGTTTTGCTATTTACAGAGCACATAGGGACTAAAACCAATTTTTGATAATGATCAAATTGAAAAAAAAAATTTGATTATAGAGTAGAAGATATTTGATTTCCTTCATTCCTAAATCCCACCACCAACTCCTTCCACCACCCCAACAATCACCACCACAACTATGAACAATCAACTCACAATCACCCACTAGAAACATTAGTATTGGAAGAACCTAACAATGAGGAAGGTACATTAATGGAGGAGCTTGGTGGTCAAGAGACTTCATTAATGAAAGAGTTTGATATTGAAGAACTCAACTACAACTCTTCATTGGACTCATATAACAACATTCTAACTGAAGACATAACTTTAGAGGTAAGATAAACTAATTTGTGGTGATTATTCTAAAAAAGAACTCAGATTTCTAGGTGAACGACCCGAATTTTCGGTGAAATAATGCTTAGAACGATGAACATTTTCGGTGACGTTTTTACCAACAAATTTCGGTGACGTTTTTACCAAATAATTCGGCGACGAAATTTTGTGCGAAGAAATTTTTTGTGAAGAAACTTGATTTTTGATGTTTAATTTTTTCTTAACGTTTCGGTCATTTTGATGTTTAATTTTTCAACAGTTTCGGTCAATTTGATTTTAATTTTCAAGATTTTCGGTCAATTTGATGTTTAATTTTTCAATATTTTTGGTCGGTTTGATGTTTATTTTTTCAGGATTTTAGATGGAGAGGAAGGACTTTATTCTAAATAACTAATAAGTTGTTATATAGTCAAAAGGCGAAGGTGACCGGGGGTTTAAAGAGAAGTCCTTGCGAAACTATTCAGGCTTAAAATGAGGAAGACATCCCTGGTAGCTAAGGCAACGACCAGGGGCACGGGAGGAGTCCCGACAAAAACTAGTCGAGCTCAAGCCGACGAAACCAGCTCTGATAGCGAAAGCCACGACCAGAGGTCTAAAGAGAAGTCCTAGTTAAACTAGTCGAGCTCAAGCCGACGAAACCAGCTCTGATAGCGAAAGCCACGACCAGAGGTCTAAGGAGAAGTCCTAGTTTAACTAGTCGAGCTCAAGCCGACGAAACCAACTCTAATAGCGAAACCCACGACCAGAGGTCTAAGGAGAAGTCCTAGCTAAACTAGTTGTGCTCAAGCAAACGAAACCAGCTCTGATAGCTCACCCTACGACCAGAGGTCTAAGGAGAAGTCCTAGCTAAACTAGTTGTGCTCAAGCCAACGAAACCAACCCTGGTAGCGAAAGCAACAACCAGGGGTCTAAGGAGAAGTCCTAGCTAAACTAGTTGTGCTTAGGCCAACGAAGCCAACCCTGGTAGCGCAAGCTACAACCAGGGGTAGAACCCAGGTTCATAAAATATTCAAAACTTTTATACAAGGCTAACTCGGGTTCTATTTTGCAGAGGGAATTAGTAAGCCTAGGTCATGATAGAACAGGTCTAACTTTTCCTTGTTATGCAGGAGCCATCATTCGGAGCATGCGTAGTAAGCTAGGGAACTTGCAAAGTAAGCTTAGGATTACACTAACCCGCTAACACCTTTTGCATTACTAGAATTATTATGCAGGAAACAAGGTTCAAAGGAAACGGTATCCGGTTCATCACGAAAGCATGTCAATCAGGAAGTGTTTTCTTTCTCGTTTAGATTACTTCCTAATTTTCTTATGATTATTTATTTTTCTCTCAGACACGATAACTTAAGGACTTGCCCCGTAAACAATTCTTATTGACATAACTTTTAGTCTCATAGTTAGTCATATAGGCTATCGCCTCTCCTCTATGCAGACAAAACTACATTTGAATGTTACCACTTAGCTCCCACATTGTTTCTTAACATTATATATCTTCTTTTCTAGCCTATTAACATCTTTATAATTTGCTATTTTGGAAGAGTTTAACATTACTGTGATCAACATTAATTCAGAGTGTTGTGTATTTGCAGGAAAATTCTCAACATCAATCAACCCCGGCAAATACAGCTACGGTAAAGAAAACCTCATCAGCACAAATGGGAAAGAAGACTTCTCAAACATTTGGCACAAGTAGCCAGCTGAAGAGAAAATCAACCAGTACTGGTAGCGAAGGAAATCTCAGAAGATAATACATACAGCTCGGCTCAGATCAACACTAGAATGCGAGCTCTGGGAAATCATAAAGAAGACCGAGCTTCACGGAATAACTCTGGCCTAGGTAAACCCTTTTGTCTTCAGGTCTTCACTGTTTAAGAAACACGAGAATTAATTCTACTCCTCAGTCTCAATACTTTCGACTAAGGAGTGGCGGGACTCATGATGATGCATAAAAATGTCACGACGTTGACTAACGTCTGAAGAGTCAAGATCAGACGAGAAGTCCAACGGGTCAACCCGGCTTAAGACATCAGAACCAATGAATCATTGACGATCCTCTACATTCCCCTAACTGGGAGGTCGGCTAGAGAAAACCAGCTCTGTAACGCCCTCGGTATGACCAGATCAGCTCTGTGGTCTCTAAAAGAATTAGGGGGTCCGCACAGGTTCGGCCAGTGTCTTACGCCCAGAACTGGGGAGGCAGTAGCGCCAAACAACCTACCGACTTAATCCCGAAATATCTTTAAAGATCCTAGTCGGTTACAAATCTGGAAGTGTTTAAGCAAGCTTGGACTTCAAGAGTCTTAAGGGAGGAAACATTTCCTTTAAGAACTATCACCTCGGCAGGATATCTATGAAATATCCTTGAACTTGGGATATTTCTATTTATCCTAGATACAGGATAACTACGAAGGGAAACCCTAATTCGGCCTATAAAAGGGTCTCATATCACTTTCTTCAAGGTAAGCTGGACAAGTCTAACTGACTCCACCTCCAAAAGGATCGTTCAATACTCATTCTTTTACTGCAAAGAGCACCCTGACTAGCTTGAGCGTCGGAGCCGTTTTCTTTCTTTTTGCAGGTTTTCCCCCCAGATTTCTAAGAGAAGGAGTGGGAATCGAAGGAATATCGATCATCAAGACGAAATATTCGATCATAACGGAGGTTGTCATGCATCAACTCCCTTTTCATGCTGATTTAACCGAAAGATCAGCAAAAGCGACACATGTCTCATCATTGATTACTTATATTAAATACTATCAACTTCACATATATTGTAATTGTAACACTAACTTTTCATCATTAGAACGATACCGTGTAGGGGAAAATGTACATTTCTTAATGCATTGGGATCCGTTGTCAGTGACGATTTCTTTGGGTACTCCGAACCTGCAAATTATATGCTTCCACACAAAAATCATAACCTCTTTGTCTTTTATTTGGTGGAAGGCCTCGGCTTCGATCCACTTGGAAAATAGTCGGTCATGGCCAACATGTACACACGTTGGCCTGGGGCAGTGGGAAGTTTCCCCATTATGTCATGCCCCATTTCATGAAAGACAAAGGTGATAGTATGGAATTTAATTTTTCTGGGGGGTAGGTGAGAAGTTTGGGCGAACCTTTGGCATTTGTCACATCGTTTGGCATGATCAACTGAATCAGCCCTCATGGTTGGCCAGTAATAGCCGATAGTCAGAGCCCTATTGGCTAGGCTACGACCACCAAAGTGGTTGCCGCATTCTTCCTCGTGTAATTCTTTTAAGACATACTTACCTTCTTCAGGAGTGATGCATTTGAGGTAAGGGTCTGAATACGACCTCCTGAGTAATTGATCGTCGAGTATACAAAATCTCGCAGCCTTCGCTTTCAGTCTTCTCGCTTCATTTTTGTCTGAGGGAAGCTCGTCGTTGGTCAGGTACTTTATGACAGGGGTCATCCAGGTGTCAGTTGTATCTGTAGTTGCTACTTCTGGTTGTGGATTCTTCCAGACGGCTGGCCACTGAAGCAAGACCAGGGGTATGTTCCGAGCTACATTTGTCTGGATGGACGAGCCAAGATTCGCCAAAGCATCCGCATGTCCGTTTTCAGCTCCGGTACCTGTTCATACTTAACCTCGTGGAAATATTTTTGCATTTCCCTGACACGTTCCAAGTATGTTGTCATCCTAGCATCTTTGGCTTGGTACATACCTTGAAGTTGGTTGACCACCAACTGAGAGTCAAACCTTACATCAAGATTATGTATTTTCAATTCTTTAGCCAAGGTCCGACCTGCAATTAAAGCTTCGTATTATGCTTCATTATTAGTTGCTTTAAATTCGGACCTGATTGCTTGTTGGACTATGTCTCCCTGTGGGGAGGTCAGGATGACACCCAGGCCAGCTCCGTTCATGTTGCTTGACCCATCCACGGACAAGGTCCACTTTTGAGGGTCAGGTTTGGTGAGGCAGAGTAGCTCTTTCTAGGCCTGCACTAGAGAGTCAAGAGTAAAATCGGCAATGAAATTAGCTAATACTTGGGATTTGATCGCCGTCCTTGGTTGGTACGTGATGTCGTGCTCGCTGAGTTCGACAACCCATTTAGTCAAGCGTCCAGACATGTCTGGCTTGTGCAAGACATTCTTCATCGGGAAGGCTGTGACGACCACAATAGAATGGCATTGGAAATACGGTCTCAACTTTCTAGCGGCTGTCACCAGAGCTAATGCCAGATTTTCCGAGCTTGTTGACAAATATTTCTTTCTAGTGGCAACTGAATAAGTTCATAAAATGTTCAATCTTTCTCCTTTTCATTTTGGTTGATCAGAGATTTTTATCCCCAAAGTGAAGATGAGGAAACTGGGAACTAGCCTGAGCTCTGGAAGCAGTCGCTGGTTAGCTGTTTAACTTGTTTAAATAAATGTTTTTTTTTATTATGATAAGCGGGAGGAGCCCGACAAGCGGGAGGAGCCAGACTTTGTGTACTTATTGCCTAACTTGCAGACCTTGCTTCTATTTAGTTTTGGTCTACAGGTTCTGATCAATTTGGTGTTACTGCACATATACCGCTAACATTGACCTTAAGATAGTTAGCTCTTTGATATGGAGCGGAGGTAGTAGTGAACCTAGAGCCCGGGAAAATATTCAAATCGTATTAGATGAGACTTGATTTGTTACTTTCATGCCTCTGCATACCGAATAATAACCTCAAACATTTAGTGCCTGCTTTTTCATTCAATATTATAAGGAAGTTAGGATCTTTTAAATAAATTTACTTATTCTTTTTGCCATACATAAAATCATGAGTTAATTCCTATATGGCCTCCTACTTTGTGACCAGCTTCCTTTATGGCCCCCTTTTTTTCGTAAATTCAAATATGGCCCCCTATTTTCATGGAAATGTCCTAACTACCCTTCCTTTAAATCTTTTTTCAAAATAAAATAAAAAAAACAAACATAATTCCACCTCACTTCCCTCTCCACCACTTATCTCTCTCCACCTCACCTCTCTTCCCAAATCATCTTTCTCTCTCTCCAACTCACCTTTTTCTCTCTCCACCTCACCTCTGTCTCTCCACCTCACCTCTCTCTCTCTCCACCTCACTCTATCTTCTCCGATGAAGGTCGCCGGCCGGAAAATTTTCCGGCCGGCGACCTTCAACCTAAAAAAAAAAATTTTTTTTTTACACTCATCTCTCTCTCTCTCTAAAAACTCCGGCGAAGGGGGTTCCCTTCGCCGGAGTACGGGTCTGTTGAAGAACAGACCAGATCGGTCTGTTCTTCAACAGACCCGTACTCTGGCGAAGGAAACCCCCTTCGCCGGAGTTTTTAGAGAGAGAGATGAGAGTAAAAAAAAAAATTTTTTTTTTTTTTTTTAGGTTGAAGGTCGCCGGCCGGAAAATTTTCCGGCCGGCGACCTTCATCGGAGAAGATAGAGTGAGGTGGAGAGAGAGAGAGGTGAGGTGGAGAGAGAGAGAGGTGAGGTGGAGAGAGAGAGAGGTGAGGTGGAGAGAGAAAAAGGTGAGTTGGAGAGAGAGAAAGATGATTTGGGAAGAGAGATGAGGTGGAGAGAGATAAGTGGTGGAGAGGGAAGTGAGGTGGAATTATGTTTGTTTTTTTTATTTTATTTTGAAAAAAGATTTAAAGGAAGGGTAGTTAGGACATTTCCCTGAAAATAGGGGGCCATATTTGAATTTACGAAAAAAAGGGGGCCATAAAGGAAGCTGGTCACAAAGTAGGGGGCCATATAGGAATTAACTCTAAAATCATATACAATAACAAAAGCAAAAAGGACAGATTTTGACATTTTTAACATTTTCATAAGAAGCCCATTGTGTTGGTTATATTCTATAGGAATGCTTACTACAACTTGGTTTATCCTTTTCAGGAGCAAAAAGGATTTGGGTAAGATAGATAACACTTGATGCATTTGCTTTTAGGCAACACAAGCAACCCTCGAGCACAGATTTTGGCAACAAAGTTTATGTCTTTTAACTTTAGTGAACTGAGTCAGACTTGATGCACTTTCTAGGATTCGGTTTAATTTGATGAAGTTGACTGCTGACTGGTTACTGATTAGAGGACAATTTCAATTTCTTTCCTTTTCCAGTTAAGTTGCCTTGCAATAAATAAGAGGGAGAACCCTAGACTGGCTCCTAGAGACTCTTTGTGTTTCATGAATGCATCATATATTTGTCTTGATTATTTTTTCAACAATGTCTAATCAAGAGCTTATCATTTGTGGGGAGAAGAAAATGGATGAGACGGATCAGGCTATTGGACGGCCAAAAAGTGGTATGAGTTAACTCAACATTTCTTTCCTTAAAAATTGATTGTTGTTATAACTAATGGGGCCTCACTTGTAGGTTGTGGAACAAACATTATTTTTTTTTTTGAAAATTTGAATTAATATATTCAAGAAAGAAAGCAAGAGCTGAAGTTAATACAATCCATGAAGGGCCAAATGAGTAGGTTAATGCCAGGTTAATACTAGTTTCTTATACATTTGATACTAGGCCGAAGTTATTACAATCCATCCTTCAGACGAAAGGATATGGAAGACAATTTCATCATTGGATGAGTATATGTACTGTTGTTGTATAATAGTGATAACTAATCTCTTCTTCAGATGCTAAAAACTCTGGATATGGAAGACAATTTCCTCATTGGAAGAGTACATGTACTGACAGTACCGTTGTTGTATATCATTTAAACTTGGTTCCGGGGGAAACTGACAAAAGGCAGATTTATTCTTGTGCACTTTCAATGTTTTGGTGCTTAAAAGTTGTTGTCCATGGTTGTTTGTGAATTTTCAGTTTTAAGTATGATTTCCTCGTAAGTTGTGTCAGGAATACAAATTGTTAGGAAGAGGAATCAAAGCAGCCCAGGTATCTTATTGATTTTATGTTCAAATTAAGTTATGCTGCAAAAACATACGCTGTAGGGACATAACTTATAGAGTTACATGAATCATGGTAGTGGAATCTCGAGTTATGGTCAACTAATTAAAATTGTAGGTATAGTAGACTTCTAGAGGTTTGTCACATGATACCACAGGTGGAAGTTCGTTGATGAGTTGAGTGAAGGGTATACCATGCAAATTTCAGAAAAGGTAAAGGACAGACAACCTTTATATACTGTGTTGTAATATTTGCTTCGTGATCTACTAAAAGATATATTTTTTACATTTCCCATGCTTCACAGGTGAATTGAAAACTCAAACTGGCATATGATAAGGTTTCTTTTGTTGTTGTCACAGGTATTTCATCCTCTTAATGAGTTATGTATTTATATTTTCTTCATCTTAGTTCATATATTGCTACCAACTTTATGCATGTTATGAGCTGATATGAGGTTAGACTTTAGTAGGTAAAATGGAATAAAAGGAAACCGCGGTACATGTTGGGGGGTTTGCTGAAATAAGACTGTTAAGAACACTTGTACAATCCTACGGGTGCAAAACTTGTATATCTTCTCATAACAGCTCAGAACACTTGTACAATCCTAGGGGTGCAAAACTTGTATATCTGGCTTAATCTTCTAGGATTCCGGCTCCAGAAAATCGGTGGTATGGAACTATGGATTACTTATTCTAGTACAATTTGCATCTTCTAGCAATCTCGTCTTTCATTATTAAATCTCCATAAATTTTCCAAATATGGATAAATAACTTGAGAATCGGGCTTGACCTGGCAGCCTTTGAAGATAGCGTTGTTCCTCTCTTTCCGTACTGCCCCAAAACCATCGCATGAGGACTTATTCTCCATTATCCTCCTTCCTTTTAGCTACTGCAATATTACCCCAATAAACAAACACATCTTAGGTTGGTCGTGAAAGATATCCCCCTAGTATTAAAACTTAATAAGAAAAGATGTCGAACTGCTAAAGTAAAGCTACAATACGTGAACCGGTGAGACCAGATTCACTTTTTTTTTTTGTTTTTGCCCAAACTTCATCAGTTTGGCCTCTTAGATTCCCTTTTGATCAAATAAGCCTTTGGTGGGGTCTACCCAGGGGCGAACCCACGTTGGGACCTGTGGGGTCACGTGCCCCCACAGGTCCCAAATATCAGAGTCTAGTATTTCAGTGTTTCACCTAGAATAAACTTCTAATAAATAAGAAACAACCCAATTGTTTATCATCCAAGTCGAGTTGGTGTAGTGGTGTCAGCTTGTGTTATACGCATTTTAGCTCTTGGGTTCGATTCCCCCAATCCGCATCATTTTTTTTATGTTTTTCCAAGGGTAAATTCATATTGGCCCCTAATTTTTTACTTATCTATGGTTTTAGCCCAATGTTTCTCCATTTTAGCCCCTATTTACAAGTGTATTCACGGGTTAGCCTTTTTCTTGGTAAATTCCATAGTGACTCCCGTTAACATTGTTAAAGCTCTCTCTCTCTCTCTCTATATATATATATATACTAGGCATAATCCCCGCCCTACGGGCGGGGAAATGCCCTTTATGCAACGTATAGAAATGATATTCGAGTATTTAACGTTTATCTGTTTCTCAACATTTGATATTTTCTAATTTTTCTCAATGTAATTTTAACTTTTCACATCATTCCTGTCTAAATATAAGTAAAGAGTTTTAGGTATAAGACTTGTCTTAAGGTATTTAAGGGGTTTTTTAGCCCACAAAACTATTTGACCTTCTTAAATCTGTTAAGAAAATCTATTCCTCTCTACCGTGATGCTCATTCGACCACATAAATGATGCAACTTTTGCGTACCATTGCTTAACGAAAATAACTGATTTACCACCTATATCTGGATCAACATCAGTCATGTCCTATCAACCCACCATATACAAGAAAATCAAAACCTGGATCAAACTTATTCACGAACATTAACAACAATGCACATAGAAGTAAACAGAAATGTATTTTGTGGTCAGATTAACTTGTTTGCCATATACTGATATAAACATGTTAGGATTTTGATTAAACATATAAAGATGAAGATACCCGAAATCGAATAACTCTTATCCATTTGTTGCCTGTAGAGTGTTTTTTGACTAAAAGGGGAAGATAAAATGAGTTTTTAAGCATAAAAGATCGAGTTATCGCAAGATGCTAATTAACTGAAGTTCTTAGACCGACGTTGTGAGTTCTATTTATCCACCCTATAGATGAAAATCACAAAACCTGATCAAATATACACAAGCTAAGATGAACAACCATGACAATCAAAGTAAACAAAACTATTAGTTGTGTTAAATTATCTTGTTTGACATATATTGATGTAGACATATCAGGAGTCCGATAAGATACGAAGGCCAAGATACTCTAAATCAAATAAACCTAAATCTAATTGTTACTTAGTAAGGTTGAACTTCTGAAAGTGTTTGCGAACAACCCTTGGCTGGAGTGGTAAGAGGAATGGTCTTCTGAAATTGTTTGCGAACTTCTGAAAGTGCCTTCATTTAGTGATGTTCGAAGAGAATTAGAGTGAGAGAGAGATCGAATGGGATAGTTACAATTAAAAACAAGGATAACACGAGGAAGATATAAACTACAAATGCAATTATGCCAGAACGACTTATGAGAAAATATATTTATCCGAAAAACTGTATCGAGTTATAAACTGATCTACCATGAATCGGATCTCTGCAAACCAAAATTACAGTAAATGCTCTAAAGGAAAATTCCTGGCTCTTCTTCTTCCTTATCTAGGTAAGATATCTTCCAATAAATAATAATTTAACCAAGAACCAACAAACTAATTTGTATGTAACATTTAATAAAGGAAATTCGAACCAACAAGTGGAAACAAATGGTTGAGAGTTGTAGAGGAACACTTACGGAACATAATTTTGGGGAAACTCAAGAACTGGATTGACTAATTTCCTAGGAAGTAGATGATAATGATTGAGGGTTTGATGGAAAAGAAAAGTAATGAAGAAGCTAGCAGGGAAAGAAAGAGAGAGGCAGAGGAAGGCGATGAATTCTGAAATTACAGGGCTAAACAACCTTGTTCAGGTGTTTTTTGATTTCATCGCAAGAGATACACACTGTTGATTCAAGAACAAATGATATCTCTAGTGATCCTCTTATAACAGATGACTTGCCCAATATTAGTTTTTACTTTCTACATGGCAAGTTCCTAATTTTCAAAAGTTTCAAGGAATGTAATACTTACCACATTTTCAACTTGAACAAGTTCATAGGTCTTGTCAAGGTAATTTTGAATCTTTCGATACTTGTTTCTCTTTTTGCCTAGTCTAAAACAGTCTAAAGGTAACAACAAGAACACCAAGTTTAGTATGAGGAATTTTAATTGCTTTCGTTGTACATAACAATTTCACTAAACGAAGAGTCTCTTTCACATGGCAAAATGGGTTTAAGATATGACTACCAACCTGAACAATCCTGCAACTATCGGGACACTAAGTTTAGTATAAGGAAGTGCAAAAACCAAAAAAAGAAGATCATATCTTCTTTTTTTTGGCTGCTAAGTGTGTACCTTTACAAAATTTCAAGTGACTGATCCCGCACTCTATTTTTTACCGTTGTACACTCTTAGCTATCCAATCCTTCTCTATGAGTTAAAGTGGTAAGTCTAGTGGTGGAGGATATTAACAAACAGATCGAATCTTTAAGTTAAAAAAATGATAACTCAATTCGAATTGAAAATCTAGATATGTACTTCAAATAGAGGAAGTATACCTGCATAGTGAACTTTAAATAGTTATCGATGGCGTAGAGAAGAGTGGGGACAGCGAGAAGGACATCATTACGAGTTGCCTGCAAGTAAACAAACATAGCTTCAGGAAAAAAACATAAGGTGTAACATTAACGACTTATGTAAAAAACGCATCCAGAACGGAACTGCGTTGGGAAAAATTTATACGATAAGAATATAAAGTATAAAAAATGAGTATCTATGATGAGCATACAAGAGAAGAAATAAGATAAAGAAAACATTAACGGAACAAATTAAGGATTCCACACTCTTTGAGGAATTGTTTGGTCATGAACCGACAACGTTGTAACCATAGATCAGTAGTAGGATAGGAAGTGCAAGCTCGTACTTTAATTTAACCTAATATTTCACTATACCTAATCACAACTATTGGAGAAAGTAGAACATACAGAAAAGTCCATTAGGAGGATTCTATATTGGTACTGTTTGGTATCTCTTTCAACAAATAATGCAGAAGAACAATAATATCCCTGTAGAATAAATCCTCCATTAGTAGTTTGATGTCAGACAATTATAGTTTCAAAGCAGTAACATAAAATAACAATGTCGCTTCATATGTTAGAAAGGGCTTTTCTAGTTTAATTTTGTTGAAATTTCAGGAATGTAGGGTACACTTTTTTCTTCCAGGATAGATGGTGGTGTAAGAACCTACAACCTCACAAGCTGAACGACATATCGCAGTGCTCTAGAAATGACTGAGAAAACTATTAGCTTCTCAGTTCATTCCTATGATGACGAAGCCAAACTCATTGATTCACAATTTATTACAGAAGAGTGGTGTCTTAAAGATATTCTTTCACTTAACACAAAAAAACTCAATTATGACTGGATGTCAACATTATGCAAACAATAAAATCAGATGACCCAAAAGCATATGTTTTTCAATCATATAGAAATGCTTAGCGTTTACCTGCATAAATGTGAAAATTGATAGTATAGGTTTCTCCCCAACCTTCTGGCGTCTAGACTGCATAATCAGGAGTATAGACAAATAAGTCCTAGTGTTTCTGGAAAATATGAAAAGAAAGGTGGCCCTCAAATATCTGCTAAGTAGGCGTAATATCAGAGTAGTCAATCATATGATGAGCCAATAAGCATAGCCATTACCTTAAATTTCAATCTTATTGATATCCAGTTGGTATTAAAGGTTTAACCCATTAAGGAAAGTCTCAAGACAAAGCAAATGTTTTCACAATAAGGGAAATATACTAATAGATCAAAATTGATACATGTTTCACCGCATGCAATAACTTCAACAACTGTACATCACACATATCAGTGATGTTCCCCATAGGAAAAGAAATACAAGATGTTTAGTTACTAAGAGAGCTAATAGAACTTCGCTTCTTGAGACAGAAAAAACATCAATGACCTCTTGACAAGAATATCTATGCTAATTTTTCGGATATACGTCTCTTTTCGCCAACTTAAGGAGTTTTTTTTCAATTACGTTACAATCTGTATATTCTTAGATCTGTCAAAAACCATAAGCTCGAGAAATTGACATTTGAGGTATTATGCCTATGACAAAGCCCTGTGACTCAATCCATTCTATTCAGATTTGACATATAAGGCCTTCGGTGCAATTGGTTATCAGAATTTTGTTATCAAAATTTACTATGCAGGTCTGATCGTTTACCGCCCAATATTGAAACTATCCCCAAAAGTCCTCATTAACGAGAAATAACATTCGGTAAAACACAACTCTTCTTAAATTTTACTTGATTGTAGACGTAAAAATGAGACCCAACTCTTCTTAAGTTTTAAACATTCTCTTACAATAGAGCATAACAGAACTATGGTAGATTTGTTGTGTTAATAACCCAAAAAGACATCAACATAACTTCATAAAAGGCATTATAAAACTAAAGATAACTCCATAAAAGACATTAAGATAACTCCATAAAAGACATTATAAAAATAAAGATAGTAAGGAAGCAAAATTTTACAAAGTTAAACTACAATTGGGTGAGGAATTTCATCAAAGAGGATGTGTTACAGATAAGAAAATACCTGGATAAGCACAATAACAATTACAGAGAAGAAGAGTGGGTACCCAGAATCTGTTCAACAATAATCTATTTACAAAGAACAATAACAATAGCAGGGAAGAGATCAGAGAAGAATTACAAAGAACAAAAACAATTACACAGAAGAAACATAAATTGATTAGAGACAAATCAGAGAGAAGAGTGGGTACCCAGAATCAGTGGAGTATTCATAGAGCTTCCTTGAGTGGAGAAGACATGTAATACTGAGATCTCATGAGATTTCTTTAGAAACCTTAACTTTTTGTTTGAAAAAGTTACTTTCCTATTGATCTTCTTCTCCATCATTTTTAACGGAACTCTTCCACTCCCCATAATTCTCCTCTTACTTTCTAAAGTAGTTCAGGAAGTTGAAGCAATTTCCTCTTACTTTGTAGAGTAGTTAACTAAGTTAGAAGCAATTTCAAAAGTGGAGGAGTTTCTAATCAATTTCAGTAGAGTAATTAAGTTAATGTCCTAATCACATTAATAATATCCTAGTCACATTATCCTTTTGTCCTGGTCAGATTTTGTGTAATTATTATGTCCAAGATTAAGTTACTTCATAATGTTACCTCAACTTTTTCAATTATAACTCATCTTTAAGCTCAGTTTTTGGATCGACATTATCCTCCATAGACGAAGTTCGGTCATCTTCTACAAAGTCATAGTAAAGAATTCTCCTCAGAAGTTGTTTTTTTCAGTTTTTGCCTTATCTTCTTTGTTTTCAGATTTGTTCTTCAGAGGTTTCTCAACTTTCAGCTTTGTTTAGAGATTTTATTCACTCTTGCAACCTATATAAATTCAAGTTTAGATTGTCGATAGAAGTGATAGAAGTGAATATCGTGTATAAGTTTTTAATATTTGAAGAGAATCGTTAACAACAGCTTGTTCTTTAAATCAAACACTTTTTCCTAAACATCGTCGGATGAGAATGTTGGAGTACTAAATAGAGAAGCTCTGTCAAAACATATCGAGCAATCAACAACTTAATTTTTAGCAAATTCAAGTATAAAGCGAATAAATCTTCAAGCTCTAATCGGTGATTAAAGATTTTCTCATAAAACTTTATAATTCCAAAGTGGGTAGGAATTGTTCACCAAATTTACATGAAATAAAACTCGATTAACATATTTTATGAGAAGAACCACTTACTTTACCTGTTCGGCTTTCCTTCCTTCTCTTCCAACCACTTCTTGAGCTTCTAAGCCTCGCTCAAAACCTGAAAAAGTCGTGCCACAATTGTTAATTATAAGGTTTTGTACCTCGAACAGAGTAAAAAGTCTGGCAGATGACCCTAGAAAGTCTGAGAAGCGACATAGTTTACTCAAAAAGTCTGTAAGTAAAGAGTTACCTACAGAAGAATTCATGTTCTTTCTTCACATCCCACAAACATATAATTCATCATGCAGACATGATCTACATGAACAATGACAACTAAACCCAACTGAAAATTTCTTACCAGGAAAGAAGAGACAGTAGACCCTAGAAAGATTTTTTCTACCTTTGGTGAATGAAAGATTGTTTCACGACCTTTCAAATCCCTCTATTAATTATCACGGAATTTCATAGACATTGTACTGATCCTATCAAAATTAGAAAGTCGGAACTATCTAACAGAGTCAATTGAGGAATTCACAAACTCAAATTAGAAAGCAGCTCCATATGATTTAAGGCAAGATCAAATGCGCCCCTTAAATTTTAAACAAAAATATCACACCAATTCCAAAGTTTAATATAACACAATGCTTCCTATCAGTTACTTGGGTCCATACACTCGATTTTCTAATAATTTTTCACATCCCAGTACCTGATCACAAAGAAGTAATCAAAAACTTTTTCAATACTAATAATAATCTAGTCAATAGCTGGATACTCACACTAATGTTAATTTTCTAAATTCTTCTTTAACTCAACCTAATTAAATAGAAGTATTGAAACTAATTCAAAATTGGTCCATATCTTTGAGTTTCTACAGATTACCTACTTATCTACATTGTAAATGCTCAACAAACATTCAAACAGATTTCAGTACACTGTAAAACCTAAAAATAAACTTGTTCAAATGATTTTAAGTAGCCTGATTTCACAAAACTCAATAAGAACTAATCAAATTAAGCAATTTCTTCCAAAAGAAGAAACCTAATAGAAAATTGGAAGAAGAGGTAAAAGAAGGTAATCTAACCTTGCTAAACACTGATCTTCAATGCTTCTCTATTAAGACCTAAGAGTAAAACCTAAAAATAAACTTGTTCAAATGATTTTAAGTAGCCTGATTTCACAAAAATCAATAAGAACTAATCAAATTAAGCAATTTCTTCCAAAAGAAGAAACCTAATAGAAAATTGGAAGAAGAGGTAAAAGAAGGTAATATAACCTTGCCAAACACTGATCTTCAATGCTTCTCTATTAAGACCTAAGACATAATGGCACCTGATCTTATAACATGGTGTTCTCATTCAATCAGGGATTAGAGAGAGAAAGTAAATGTAATGTCTGCATATCTTCTTCGTCTAATTTTGTGTGTTTAGAGAGAGTGAAAATAATATCTCAGAGGCTCCGGAAGTTCGATTGCGATCAAATTGAAGTTTTTTTAATGGTCGGCAGAGAGGAACTGGGTAGAGTTAATTCAAATGAACATAGAGAAGTTAAAAAGATGAATAGACTCGTAGGAGAGGAAGAGACCGTGAAGGATGATGAAGAGGTTACAAATGCACGATTCAATTGAAGGGTCTGTATTAAAAGATGCATAAATCAATATCAAATTTGACATTTGTTTGAACGGCGCAGATTGAAAGAGAAAGGTTTGTCCCTTTAAAATGTCTACGTGGCTACCAAATTATGTCCTAATGAGATTATTCATGTCCTAGTCAGATTATATTTTGTCCTAGTCATATTGTGTTGTATTAATTATATCCCAGTCACAAGGATCTGTTTTGTATAATAGATATATATATATAATATATGTGTGTGTGTGTGTGTGTGTGTGTGTATGTAAATTTTTGATTATTTTTCTAGATTGAGTATGCCCTATATCTTTCCTTATCTGCTTTATATAATTTGAATGTGAATAAGACTATTATTTATATTGATTACAGTCGACACAACTCATAAATTAACTGAGTTGAATTGGCGTAGAATGTCAATGAATGTATAAAAATTACCCGCTCGGATGTCACATCGAAATTTTTGGACGATTTCGAATTTTTTTTATGATAACTAAAAGTGCCCCCACAATGAAATTTTTCTGGGTCTACCTAGGATGACTGCCCATATCACGAAGCTCAGACTTGGAGGAATGTTTCTTATCTAAGGAAGTTAAGTTTGAAAATGTAAGCTCCAAAAAGGCAAACCCAGACCATTATCTTCTTGTTTTATTCTCTTATATGCTAAAATAATCATCATAACAATCATGAGTTATATATCATATCTTTACAAGATAAGATTGCATACCAGCACGTTTTGGTTTAAGCTGATATTTGCTAAATTTGGCTATGGCACTATGTCAGATTAATAATCAAGTTTTGCTCCCTTGGTTGTTGTCGTGTACTAACATACGCTCAACACATTTGGATGTTCAGTTAGAGGAACCCTTTATGTTCAAACTTTAAACCAATATTTATTGTCTCTATATTTCCGATTGTAAGCGTTGATTGAGCATCCTGAAAACCCCCAATTTGAGTTTTTACACTTTCGCTTTGGTAGTTGTTAAAATGCTCTTATGTATTAATGTTTTTATGTATTCTCGCTGTTTTGAAGTATGCACAAAAGTGGGATGATGTTGTCAAGTCATACATGGGAAACCATCGTATCAATAGATATTGCTTTCGAGCGTCTTAATTTTGTTGGTTGTGTTTGAAGAGGAAAAATTAATATTAGTTTGGTAAAAGATAGTCTTTTGGGGTGTTTTTAGTTGGTTGCTTTTGTGCTATTTTTTGAGTTTGAGTTTTTAGTTGTGTTCGCTTTTGCTTGTATTTGTGTTTATGTTTGTAGGTGTGCATGTGTTTGTGTTTCTTTTTGATTCATTACATGTGTTTGTGTTTGTAATTGGGCTTGTGTTTCCGTTTTTGTTTTTGTTTATGTTTGTCTTTGTGATTGTGTTTGTCTTTGTGTTTGTAGTTGTGTCTGTGTTTGTGATTGTGGTTGAGATGGTGGTTGTTTTTGTGTTTGTGTTTGTGCTTGTGTTTGTGTTTAGCTTTCTTCGGTCGGATGACCATCCTTTACACCTAGGCAAGCACTGAGCGCTTCTTAAGATTTTACGCCCTTTCCAAAAATAAGGGTTTCTTTTAGTGAACTAGTGATTTTGTACTGGTTTATTCAATTAGCTTGTTTGGAGTACTTGGCTCATGGTCCCTAATCTCGTTTTCGGCGAGCCAGTAATATGTGTTTGTGTTTTTGTTTCTGCTTGCGCTTGTTGTTGTGGTTTTTTTATGGTGTATCTGTTTATGTTTGGTGTTTGCCTTTGTATAAGCGTTTGTGATGTAGGTCGGAGCTTTCTTTTGTGTTTGTGCGTTGTGTGTTTGTTGTACTTGTTTGTGTGTTTTCTTGTAATTGTTCCTAGATGAGGTGCATGCATGTGTGTTATTGCGGTGCTTGTTTGTGACTCACTCACTATTATTTTCTTACTTGACACGTGAATTCTTTCGCTCTTACATGCAAACATAACTTGCTTTTCCAAATGCTAAAATCCTATAAAGAAATTGTTTGGACTGCTTAGCTTTGAAATCATCACATCTATTGATTGACCGTGCAGCTTTGAAATTCTTTTTCGTTGTTAGACTGCTTAGACATCTAGTTGATTGTTATTGTCAATTAAGCATGTTAGGGGATCTAATTCCTTGCAGCTTTTGCCGATGTTCTCATTTCGAAGAAATTTTATGGGTCTTACTGTGCAAGTAGGAGTAAATTTCCTCTGTTTTTGTTGTTTGTATTATTTCGATCCAGGGAAATGGAGTTGTTACTAGGTCCATATACATCTTTTAACAGACTGAAGGTAATACATTGGCTGCCCTCCTTACTTGCTAGCAATATTAACAGACTGAATGTAACCTGTGATAATAAATCACCTTTGACGGGGGATTCATGTGTGAGTTTTGTTCTAGTTGCATCATTATATTGACTGACATGTCCTGGTTTATCTGCAGGAAGTTTCTAATTCACAACTAGGGATCAAAATAATAAGTTCCCAACTAAGGTAATCCTAGGTGTCAGAAAAGATTGAACTGTCTTAATGATTTAATGCCAAAATTAATGCATATTGGATAAAACTTACGTTATAAGGATATTAACGTTTTATCGGCCTTTATTTGTGTTTGCCACGTTATAAGGATAGTAAACTAGAATGTCTACCTTTCACATTTTAGTAAAAATATTTTACTGAGGGTTTTCGTGATATTCAGGTTATAGCTGCAATCAATCATGTTGAAAATTTGGATTCTGCTCTAATGCGATCGGGTCGTTTCGGTTGAAAAGTGAGTTCCCTCGTTTGATTGAAGAAGCAAGAGGTAACCAGGCGGTTGGATTCTTTATTTAACAACACTTCAATTTTATTTCTTTGAACGATAACCAAGCTGGTACCTCAATTTAAACTGCAGATCGACTCTTGAACATTTGTTTTATGAGAGACATTTGAGATAAATGGGGAATTGCCATTAAGAAAATTTGGTAACTATTTGATATTCAGTTGTCTTACACGTTTTCAGCAAGTAGGAGATTGAAGCTGCAAATTTCGCTTAGTTATTTGAAGAAAAAATTATAAGCAGTCTTAGGGAAGAAGACCTCATAAATCTTTCTATACTGGTGTTCTATAGACCTTTAAACTGTACGGATCTTGTTGTGCAATTAGGGCTAGATTGCATCTGTTTTTCTTTGTTCGAGTTTACAAATTCAGGGAGATGGAGTTGTTGCTAGTCTTACAGTTTATAGCTGGCTGAAATTAACAGTCTTGCCCTTCTTACCTGCTAGCATTGTTGTTTCCTTGCCTTTTATTCCATTTCTTTCAATTTTTGTATAGTATTGATAATCAACCTGTCTGAAGCTTTTCCTAGCTAAAATCCTACACAGAAATTTACTAGACTATGTAGCTTTGCAACTAGTTTTATTGATTGACTACGTAGCTTTGAAATCCACTCCGTTTATCGACTACATATATTTGATATCCAATTGACTGTCACTGGTTTTATTTAAGCACGCTAACAAATCTGACTCCTTGCAGCTCATTTGTGGAAATTTTACGGGTTCTATATTTTGTATTTTTATAAATCCAGGGAAATGGAGTTGTTCCTTATACATCATATAACTAACTGAATTTAATACACTGTCCGCCGTCCTTACTTTCTAGCAAGGTTGATTCCTTACTTTTCTTTTCATTTCTCCGAGTTTGCTTGTCTAATATTGATATTGTATCTGTCTTTCAGATCCAATAGCACTGAATATGGCAGCGTAATTTCGTATCGGGGACTGAAATCTGATTTCTTGGAGCGTATATATGCTGTTATTGAATGCTGTGAGTTGTTTTAACTCTTCTCAGTGTCGTGGTTGTTGAGGAAACTAAGAACATGTTGTTTTATTTCTGTGTTTTTAAATCTGCTCCCGCTTTCAGTGTCTTCAATAATGTATCATTGCCGCGAAATATGTTGGAACTTAGAAGTAATTACACATGAGATTGGGTTCTGAGGGTTTTTGTGATATTCAGGTTATAGCTGCAATCAATCATGTTGAACTTTGGATTCTGCTCTCATGAGATTGGGTCGTTTCAGTCGAAAAGTGAGTTACCTCATTCGCGACTAAAGAAGCAAGAGGTAAGCAGGCAGTTGGATCCTTTGTTTAATAAAGTTTTTATTTCTTTTCTTTTACACGATAACCAGGTTGTACCTCAATTTAAACTGCAAATCTGCTCTTGGACATTTGTTTTGTGAGAGACATCTGAGATAAATGGCGAATTGACATTAATAAAATGTCTTAAACTATTTAATGATGAATTGTCTTTACACATTTCAGCAAGTAGGAGATTGAAGCTGCAAATTTTGCGTTGTCATTTAAAGAAAAAAATTGTAAGCAATCTTAGGGAAGAAGACCTCATAAATCATGCTATACTGTTGTTCTATAGACCTTTTAAGCAATGAATGAAATTTCCCGAAATTTCACTGAAATTTCGCGGAACGTTCCATAATTTAGATTAGGGGCACGAAATTACACTTTACAACTATTTCCTGCTTAATTTCCACCGACATGATCGAAATTTTCACCGAAATTGTTGAAAATTTCAAAATTTCGGACGACGTGATGGAAATTTGACTGACATGATAAAAATCTATCAAAAAACCTGGAGAAACTAATACTAGAATCATATCTCTTCCTTCATCTTTTTCCTCTTCATTTCTCAAAGATATCTCTTGATTTTTATGTTACGTTTTTAATGTATTTTAAATCTATTTGAATATTTACGACCTGACTTAACTGCCTAAATTGGTTTTGTCTTAATAACACCCATGATCAATACCTTCTCAAACTAACATAGTTTGTTAACTATTAACTATTTTCAGTAAAAATGTTATCTTTTAAGTGTTATAGCCAAAAAGTTATTCAATTTGCCCTCGGAGGTAACTGTGTAACTGTTAATACTCCCTCAAATTAATAGATAATGTTAATCCGTTAGATACATCATTTGTATGCTTCATTATGGTTTAATAATCTTGTTATGCATAATTGCATCATATTTCTGTCATTTATATAGATTTATAAGATTTCCACACAGAAGGAAACATTTTTACTTTTAGACCCACCGAAATTTCCACCAAAACCGAAATTTCCAACGAAACCGAAATTTCATTCCTTGCTTTTAACTATACGGATCTTTTTGTGCTTTGTTTTTCTTCATTCAGTTTTATTAATGCTGGGAGATTGAGTTGTTACTAGTTCCTTATACATTTTATACCTGACTGGAATTAACAGTGCCTCTCCCTTCTTATTTGCTAGCTCGGTTGATTCCTTGTTTTTCATTCCATTTCTTTCAATTCTTGTATAATATTGATAATATCCGTCTTTCAAAAATCCCAATAGCACTGATGTGGCTATGCAATTTCATTTTTGGGATTGTGATCTTTGGTTGCATATATGTGTTATTCTAAATTTCTTAGTTATGAGGGAATATTACTTCCATTTTAGCAAAGTCGTCCTGGAATCAAGGAATGGAATTTTGCGAAATTTCGATGGAAATTTGCGAAATATTTCCAACATTTAGATTCGATGCACGAAATCGCACTTATAACTATTTCGTGCAATATTTCGACCGAAAATTGTTGGCAGTTTCAAAGTTTCCATCGACGTGATGGAAATTTCAACCCGCATAATGGAAATCTAGCACAAAATCTTGAGAACTTAAAACTAAACACACATATCCTTCCTTTATCTTTTTCATCTTGATATTTCTTAGGTATCTCTTGATTTTCATGTTACGTTTTTAATGTTTCGTAAATCTATGCGATCGAGTTGCCCCATGACTTAAGTATTAAATTGATTTTATCTTAGTATCACTCCTGATATAACTACGTAGTTGACGATACCTTCTCAAACTAATAAAGTTTGTTAACTAATAGCTCTTTTTTGTAAGAATGTTATCTTTTGCGTGTTATTGTCAAGAAGTTATTCAATTTACCCCCGGATGTAACTTTGTAATTGTTGATACCCCTTCAAACTAGATTCCGTTAATCCGTTATATACGTCATTTTATGCTTCATTATGTTTTAGTAATCTTGTTCGATACAATTACATCTTATTTTTATCATTTCCATGGATTTGTAAAATTTTGACACTAACCGGAAATTTTCTATGAGATCCGATGAGTTTTTAAGTGCTCTATCGGTGGAGAAACATATGGGCATGGTATCAATGAAATAAAAAACGCTGCTATGGTTTACAAGTAGAAGAGTATACGTAGGAGTTGGGAACCTTCTGTAAAAATGAAAATAAAATTTACGTTTCTTTGTTCTGTTTCCCCGTTATCCAACTTTTTACAGGTAACAAGATCATCTAACGCCGTTCATGAGAAAGGTTTCAATTTTGATGATGTTAGGCATCGTTGCTTGGAGGAATGAGCCTTACTCTGATGCCTGTAAGGTAATTTAATGGATGCTTATGTGATTAGAATGTGAATTTTTTGTTTCCATCCCTACTAGTTAGATGTTGGTTGTCACTTTAAAAATAATTGCAGGATGATGTTTTTTTTTTAATACTGCAGGATGATTTTTTTTCTGGAAAATCCGTTGCCAAGGTCAATTTCTTTGATTTAAAGGTTTTTTTTCATTCATGAGATGGCTTACATTGTTCGCTTTTTTTATACTTCCACGTCAAATGCATTAAGAAATGTACATTTTCCCCTACACGGTATCTTTCTAATGACGAAAAGTTAGTGTTACAATTACAATATATGTGAAGTTGATAGTACTTAATATAAGTAATCAATGATGAGACTTGTGAGGCTTTGATGCCATAAGAATCGACTTTCCCCTGTATGTGTGATTAGAGTACATTCTTTATTTGCCTAGTTTGTGAATTCATTTTGTTTGTCAGTCCTTCTGCCTCTATTTAATGTTTCTCAATAGTCAGTAAATTGTATTAAAATAATAATGGTTAAATATTTAGACATCTCTTTCTGCTTGGGTATTCAGAATCCCCAGAAAAGATCACATATCAGGCTGCTTCTCATGACGAGGCTGCTCTGCTCGCTGTCGCAAAGAACTTTCGCTTCTTTCTGTACAGGTAATATCTTGTATGTGTTTTCTTTACTTGCTTCTTTGATTTTTATCCATGTTAAAGGAATAATAATTTGTGTATGCAAAATTCATTTGATTTTTCAAGGGAAATATACAAATCAGATACTCCCAGGAGATTTTATTTAGCTCCTACGGAGGGAAGTTTCCTGTTTCCATCATTTAGGAACCATATACTCAACTGTCCGTGCTTTTCTTAAGCCCCTTGGGGAAACAATAAACTATTAAGTTTGGGTTGCCAATATACGGACAAACAAAACTCTTAGATGGACAAAAATCTTGGGCGTAAAAATAATCAGATACCTTTAATTGGGGACCAAATATGCCTCTTGATATTCACCGAATCACCACCACCTTCAAACGACCATCACCACCTACCGTCGACTACTTTCAATTCGAAATTTCAAAAACTCGAAACAATGAAGGAGGGGGAGGAGTAATGCGTCTATTTTGAAAGAGATTTGATGAAATTTCAGGTTTAACATCTCTTAATTGTCATCATATTATTTGTTTTTGTCGGGTGCAAATTCTGATTTCAGCTTTAGTTCATGTTATAGGGTTCTTTCACGGTGAACAAATCTCTGTCTTAATTAACATTTCAAGGGTTGGGGACACCATCACCGTTTCCTCTTCCATTCTTTCTAGAGAGAAAGTAAATGAAGAACATAAATGAACTTCCTCTTGGAATAAGAGATGAGCATAGAGAAAGAAGGGAAAAATGGCTAAGTAGGTTAACTTTTTTTTTTTTTTTTTTTTGATGAGATGGTTAACTTTGATTTTGAATAGAGGGAGTGAAGGAACTTTTTAATGAACTAAGAGAGAGATGGAGATGGAGATGGAGATGGAGATGTTTTTACAAGGAAAGCGAGAAAGACGAAGAGAGGTGTTGTGCACGGGTTAGAGGTAGAGAGAGATGGAGATGCTTTTGGTTGTCCCCCATTAAAAAGTTTTAATTATTTTCCACCTCCATATACTTTTGTCCATATAAAAAATTTAGTTGTCCATATATTGGCTACCTAAGTTTGTTTTTATTCCTTAACATGGGATGAAATCCTTCTTTTTCGATTTGAGGAAGATTGGTATTCAGAGGAGACGTTAATTTGTATTCTTTGAAGAGATCTTCATGTCAAATTTTCATTCAAATTTGCCTCTTGGGGTTCCCTCCTTTCCAATTACTAATGCATTGTTTACTTGGAAGGGGGGTTTTGTCACTTGCTTTTTCAAAAATTTTCCTTCTTGGAAGGGTAGTTTAATAAGCATGAAAAAGTCCATTTGTTTTTGACTTTTTTCACAGGGATGTAAGAATTGGACTCATTTCACGGACACATTACGTTGTTTTGTGAAAGGGCTGTTTTAATTTGTTTTTTTTTATTTTGGAGAACAGGACTTTCTCCAGGGAGGAATAACCTTGTTTTGAAAATTGAGGGTTTTCTTTATCTCCTATTGTTCTCTTGAAGTTCTCTGTCTTATTGTTTGCTTACGAAGGTGTTAGTTATACAAATATAGGAATGGTAAATTTATTGAATACTTTTTCGGGAACCTGCAATACTTATTCTCATGTCATCGTGGTTTTCCATTTTTAAGGACAGGGTTATTTTATTTTCTGTGAAGGGGTTTTGTTGATTGAACTTTCTGCTTTCCGTTTCTTTTTCTTTTTTTCTTTACGTGGTCTGCTTGAACCTGTATACTACAACATGGAGCTAAAATTTGATAATGTCTTTGAAGTGATTGTTGTCTTTCTTTTCCAATTGGTAGCACACTTCTATTGGGAAATATGCAATGCGTTAGAGGTTTTTCAATTCATTGTCAATACTGAAATCTCAAATATGCAGTATGATAAGTTTCACAGTATTCTACAGGGAAGTCAATTTCAAGCAGAATTTTTTTTTTTGAGAAATCAACTACGATCTACGTTTTTTTTTTTTTGAGAAAACTATATATTATTCGTAAGTGATAACGATCACAAAATTACATGGTAGATAATTCTTAGGGAAACTTGGCCAAAACATCCTAAAAAAATTAGGGTTTTTGTTAAAAATAATCTATCAACTTTTTGTAGGCTTCAGCTCCCTGGGGTATTTTTGTAAATAATCAAATACATGGAAAAGACTAAAATAACCTTATTAAAAAACTTTTAATTCTTAATTTTCTCCTTTTTCTCTATCCCGTCTTTCTCTCTCTAACCAGATTGCAAGAAAAATTAGGGTTTTCGGAGGCGCGAAGACAACAATCGATTTTTATCTCTAACTTCATCCAATTTCTTCACTAAGTTTAGATCTGGTGAGTGTATGATTCTTCTCTAAATTCATCTAGTTTTAGGATTCATGAATTCTTGCGAGCTTAATTTGTGTTGTCAACCATCAACTTCTTCTTCAGTTTTTATTGCTTGAGTAAATTTTTGCTCTACCTTCATCCCAGCACTTCATATTTTTGGGCTCTAAGTCTCCAAATCATTTGGTAGTAGTAGTGTAATCATTTTCAATTTTAAATAGGTTAGTTGTTATCCATGTGTTTGAATTTATTCACATCTTGCTCACTATCTGTTTGTAGAAAAGCTCTACTCAATTGGTTTTTTAGTTACATGCTAAACCTTTGGTTTTAGTAGTTTAGTTTCAGTTTGGCTAGAAATTGGTCTTTCTCGTTCACGATTGTAAGGTTCGTATTGGTTTTATTAGCTTCCAAATTTGGGCTCTAAGTTTCCAAATCATGTAGTAGTGTAATCATTTTCAGTTTCAAATAGGTTAGTTGCTATCCATGCATTTGAGTTTATTCACATCTTGCTAACTGCCTGTTTGTAGAAATGCTCCACTCAATTGTTTTTTTAGTTACATGCTAAACCTTTGGTTTTATTAGTTTAGTTTCAATTTCGTTAGAAATTGGTCTTTCTCGTACAAAGGATTATTAACTTAACTTGCGATATGGGTTGCAATGTCCCAAACGCATAAACAGGTTTCTTGGGTTGTCGATACTTGACTGCAATGTCACGTTCTTTAGTATTTAGGAGAATGAGTTAGTTGTGGATTTTACTGTTTGATTGAGGAGGAATTATGGATTTTACTGTTTGACTATATGAATATGCATGAAGTGGAATTTAGAACTTATTATATATGGTACTGTTCTAACTTATATTATCAACTAGAAAACAATTTACCTGATGTATTAGCTCCATTATGTGTATGTTTCATCATTGTTTATGCTTCATTGGTATGTATGCTTCCCTAGGAATTGAAAATTGGCAGTGGCTAGCTAATGACTTGTCTTTTTCTTTACAGATTTGATTGTGGTTTATACGTATGGAAATTCATTTCGAATGTACAGAAGGACAGAGATTTTGAAGAAATTGAGGTTGAACCTAATGAGATTGAGGTTGAATCTCGTTTGCCGTGGTTTGCAAACTGATTTGCAGTGGTTTGCAAACTAATTTGCAGTAGTTTGCATTCTGGTTTGCAGTGGTTTCCAATGTTATTTGCAAACAAATCAGTTTCGATTTATTTTTTACAAAATATTCACAACATCCTCACATGTTTCTTTAAATCTTTTTCAATAGATGCAAGATGAACGAAATATTAAATTCTTTTCGAAAGATTAATTCTTCATTTTTTTATTCTATTAATTGATTTGCAAACCAAGTTGCAAACCAATTTGCAGTGGTTTGCAAACTGATTTGCAAACCAATTTGTAGTGGTTTGCAAACTGATTTGCATTGGTTTGCATGTCTTTGCAAATCAGTTTCAATTTTTTTTTTTTTTTTTAAATATCACAATATGTTTCGTTAAGTCTTTTTCAATAAATGAACGAAAGATTAAAATCAAAAGATTGAATATTTTTTGAAAGATTAGTTCTTCATTTTCTTTATTCAATTAATGTTTTTAAAACTTCTACAAAAAAAGAACGGGTGCTACGCCCCCGAACCCCCGTAAATAACACGTAATACAAATAGTTTGAATTGAAAGATGTGCAAGTATTAACATTTAAGTTGCAAAATGATTTTAAATTTATTTCGTGACTTTGCAATCTGGTATGCAGTGATTTGCATTCTGCTTTGTCGTGGTTCGCAAATTCATTTGCAGTAGTTTGCATTATGGTTTACAGTGGTTTGCATTGTTGTTTGCAAACAAGTCAGTTTCAATTAATTTTTTCAAAATATTCACAACATACTCACATATTTCTTTAAATATTTCTCAATAGATGCAGAATGAACGAAAGATTGAATCATTCTCGAAAGATAAATTCTTCATTTTTTTTATTCTATTAATTGTTTTTAAAATTTCTACAAAAAAGAACAGAGGCTACGCCCCCGAACCCCCGTAAAATAATACGTAATACAAATATGGTGTAATTCATCAAAATCAAACATACATTGTGTACATAAATTGAGTTTCTTTGAATTGAAGGATATACAAGTTTCCAAAAGTAATTTCCATCCAAGTTGCAAAAGGATTCTGAATATTTTTTATGCCTTTTCAATCTGGTATGCAGTGGTTTACAATATGGTATGCAAACTGATTTGCAATAGTTTGCAACTCAGTTTGCAAACTGCTTTATAATATGGTTTCCATACTTATTTGCATATATGGTTTGCAAACTGATTTGCAATATGGTTGGCAAACTGATTTGCAATATGGTTTGCAAACTGATTTGCAATATGGTTTGCAAACTGATTTACAATATGGTTTCCAAACTGATTTGCAAACTGGTTTGCAAACTGATTTGCAATATGATTTGCAAACTGTATCACCTACCAAGAACAAGATTTAAGGTTGCATATGGTCAGGTTCTCAAACAATTCAATCTTCATTCAGTATTTTTATCAAACAGTTAGTGTGCATAAATATTAATTACTGAACAATGAAAGTTAATCACATCTATCCAACATAAACAAAATAAAAAGAAATTAAAATTATTCAAACAATTCGCCCGAAATGAGGTTAATAGAGATTTAACTAAATCAAAGACTTGCTTTTAAACTTAATCTGCAGCTCTTTCTATTAGATTATACCTTGAAATACTTTGAGATTATCCTTCCATTGAAAGTACATAAACTTTTTGAAGCCCTAGCAAATTATGAAAGAGAATTACAACTTTCTCTCATTAGAATTCTTAAGAAAAAACTAACTCAAAACTCTAAACAACTAAAGAGATTCAATCACAAAACCCTAAAATAGATTGTTGATCACAAAACCACGAAATCCAGTTCAACCACGTTGGGTGAAAATCGCCAATATCCCCCATTTTTTCTGGTTCGTTGTTTTTGAGAAAGAGGTAACTATTTCCTGGTTTTGATTTCAAATTGGTTGTTGGGTAGTTTTTATTAGACAAAGGGCAATTTTGACCTTGAAAATGTGGGGGTCTTTAAAATTGTCCTTGAAGAACATTTTGGAAAGTTATTTGGGCCCTAACTTTACAGAGAACTTTCGAATGTAAAGTGTCTCATGAAGGGAAAGGAAGTGACAAGACATGGACTCAAAGAAAAGACCCTAAAGGTCGACAAAAGAGATCCTTAAGATCGAGAATGAAAAGATCCTAAATGTCGACAATATAAAATTTTATTATATAATAATATTGAAAATACTACTTACATCCCTCTCGACTTCCATTATTGTAGTAGATTGATCATCCTTGATAAAGCCGCGAAGTGTTGAAATAACCAGAGATCGTCAGTAACTGCTCCCTTTGAAGTGGATGGTGATGATTTTGCAATTTTTTCTCTATGCCATCATTGATCCGTTTACAATCAATCGAAGCAATCTGAGACTTCGATCCAACACCTCCTCCTCGATCTTTATATATATATATATATATATATATATATATATATATATATATCCTATATTCCCTTTTTTCTTTTATTCCTCTGTTGTAGTTTTAATTTCTTCTTCCCAACGTATATAAATGAAAATTAATATTATGTAACATCCCATGGTTTTCAGTAAAATATATAAAAGACAACGGTTAGAAGAGGGATTGTTTGGCATTTAGAAAAAGTCAAATTAGAGATTAAATGGTAATTAGTAGAAATTGAATTAATTGGGTACAAATATTGGTGGGACTTATGCACCAAGTGTATATAAATTGAAAGACTTAAAATAAATTAAACAGGAAATTGGGCTGGAGACCCAATTTTTTGTTTTTTTTGTCAAAAAGACAAGTTATCTTTTTTTCCTTCTAGGCACCATGAAAAGTTTGGAAATAGGCTTGAAGGACAATTCTAAAAATCCCTTAATTTTGTATACCTGAATTGACCTTTGTATAAAGTCAAAAAGACAAGTTATCTTTTTTTCCTTCTAGGCACCATGAAAAGTTTGGAAATAGGCTTGAAGGACAATTCTAAAAATCCCTTAATTTTGTATACCTGAATTGACCTTTGTATAAAGGAAAATTTTAGAAACACCCTCAGATTTTCCAAAAACCCTCAGATTTTATATAATCTTACTTCTTAGTTACTTATTTTGTTAGGGTTTGATTTTGCGAAGCTTTGCAAACTAGTTTGCAAACTGATTTGCAAACTGGTTTGCACTACTTTGCAAATTGGTTTGCAATCTGGTTTGCCTTGCAGAGCTTTGCAAACTGATTTGCAAACTGATTTGCAAACTGGTTTGCAATCTGATTTGCCTTGCAAAGCTTTGCAAACTGATTTGCAAACTGGTTTGCAAACTGGTTTGCACTAGTTTGCAATCTGGTTTGCCTTGCAAACTGGTTTGCAAACTAGTTTGCAATAAGGTCAGTTTTGTCTTTTCCCTATATTAGATAATTTACAAAAATGCCACAGGGAGCTGAAGCCCATAAAAAATTGTCCAATCCTTTTTAACCAAAGGCCAAAGTTTTTAGGGAGTTTTGGCCAAATTTCCCTAAATTAAATCTATGGCCACTTTATAATGTGACATGTGGCACCCCATTTGTATCCAACCAGTTTATGCGTCTGACATGCATGGTGACGCGTTTTGGAGAAAAATAGTTATTTTATGTGTGGACCCCACTTTAACATATGTCATTTGCACACAAAGAAGCCGAGAGAGTGAGACAGAGAATTGAGAAATCGACTTAGTTATAAGGGTTACATAAGTTATGAATCTCTTCGGCTGACTTCTTCGCGATGGGTGGTGGGAATTCAGTGAAATTTCTTCCAGGTAATTTCATTCGACTTGTTCTACATATTTAGCGGTTCGGAATTTTCAATTTCGTCCAAATTTGATGGTTATATCGATAATTGTATAGTTATACTAATTTCATTTGGGTTCAGAATTTGGAGCTATTTAGACGATTATTATTCAATTTCTTCGAATGATTTGTGTTCAGAAACATGTTTAGGAGATTGTAGACTATTTCGGGGTGTCCAAATATAGACGAGGTGCTGCCGAATTATTTTAGTACTCGAATTTCATATTTGGAATAGTTTGGAATAGAGATAGTTACCCGAATTTTGTCATATTTCATACGAATGTCCCATCAAAATCTCTTAACTTGGGCTAGTTAGTTCATCTCGAGCAGTTGCTCTGATGATTTGTTTGTTTATCTCTCTCAGGTGTCTTTTTTGGAGTTCAATGTGAAAAACGGATAAAATCGGAATAAAAACATACTATGGTCATTTTGGTCATTTGTGATTTTTGAAATTTTGGTCAAAATTGGTGCTCGGTTGAAAAGTAGAGCCCAAGACGAACTCGTAGGCGAAAACAAATGTCAAATCTGAGTCCGGATGAGAGAGTTAGTTCAAGTCAAACTTTTATTCAACATTAGTTGACTAGTGATGTGGCGTGAAAATGCCACATTTAGGTCACTTAACTTTGATGAGTTAGTTCTTTTCGAGTTTTATTTCTAATTATTTATGTGTTTTTATTGCTAGGTAGTTTATTTGTGGTTTGGCGTGTAATTCGGAATAAAGAGAGTGAATTATCACATTTTCATCTTATGCGGCAAAATGGAAGAAAAGAGCACCAGGGGTATTTTGGTCATTTTGGTCAAAGTCAGAAGTCAAACAACAAGTGAAGTCAATGACGAGTCCGACGGTGAAAACGGAAGTTGATTCGGAGTTCGGACGGGGAAGTTATGAAAGAAAGAAGCCAAGGTCTTTTCTTGAAGGCACTTCCCTTGGTTTGGATGTAGAGACAAGATGGAGGCACCTCTTGATTTCTAAATCAAGCCCAAAACCAAGCCCAAAGCCCACATAAATCAAAGAAGAAGAAAAGAGTTGAAAAGATATGGGCACCCTCTTTATGATTCAAAGTCAAGTTTGAGTCAAAGTCTTGACCTAGGGCTTTAGTAGTAAAGGGGTTACTATTCATCATCTTCTTCATCAACCAAGCAACAACCAAGAAAAAAGGGAGAGAAAAAGGTTTTAGGGTTCTTGAGTTTTTGGGAGGTTTGATCTAGTTCTTGAAAGCTTGAGAGGGAGTAAAAGAGAGAAGGAAGAAGGAGGAGGCCGGCCAAGCTAGGCCGGCCAGCACTAAGGCCGGCCTAGCCTTGGCCGGCAGCAGCTCGAGCTGCTCGGGACTGCATCACAGGAGCACGGGGCAAGAACGGCAGCACGGGAAGCTATAGAACGACCGGAACAGCAGTTGTTTAGTTCGATTTGAAGGACCTGCTCGGGTATAGCTCGAAGCAGCTGCTGCAACTCGGGATGAGCTGCTGTGCACGGGAAGCTTCTCTCCAGCTCGGGAACAGCCGGCTGCAGCTCGGGCTGTTCACGGGATGGCCTGGAGAGGTTCGGGACAGCAGCTTCAAGGCACGGGAAGAAGCCATCAGCTCGGGACAGTGCACTATTTGGCCGGATTTCTCAATTTTGGCCGGATTTCTCGATTTTCTTTGGCCGGATTTTTCATGGTGTTCCGGCCACTTTCTTGGCCGGAAACCTTAGGGGTTTTACTCCCCACGTCGTTGGCTAGCTACCCTTGTTGTTTGATTTGTTTTTTATTGAAAGTGATTAGAGAGAGAAAGCTTGGTGAAGCTTTAATGGTGGTGGGTTTTAAATGAAGAAGATGAGTCTGGTTGCTAAGGGGAGATCTGATTTTTGCTCGGGGAGACCCATTATGCACTGTTAAGGGGAAATCCAGAAATTTGCTAAGGGGAGATCGGCTGAACCTTAACTACTCGAATTTCCCGACGAACCTAGCCTCGAACCACATCGAAAAAGGGGGATTTCTCATCATCTTCTTTTCATTTATTACTTATTCACCATGTTAGCTAAATCTCGTGTGTCGTTAATGAGATGAAATGTGATGAATTTGTGATTATCTATGTGATGATTTAATGTTTTGATTATGAATTGATATTTTCTTATTTTGATTACTTGTTTCAATCGTTTTTCATGTGTCTTATCAAGTACTTCGCATAGTTAATCGATTAGGCAAAGTGATCGATATCGATCGTAGTCTAGATCCAAATTTCATGTGTCTTGTCATGCACTTCACATAGTTAGGCGGCTACACGACATTTTCGATGATTCGGTTTTAATCGTTTAGGAAGTTTGTTTGACTAAGTATCATCTCCGGACATACGTAGTGCTTATGAACATCCACCGTAGGAATCGAGACTAGGTTTGTATCAATGCATTCGATTGGATCGTAAATAGTCGTAGGTTCACCACAACGGATTCCCGGACCTCGACACCTCTCTCAATTATTTGTTGCCTCCCTACTCTTGTTCCTTCAACTCCTCTCTCGAATCTCTCTCGCCTGTTTACATTGATAATTTAGTTTGTTTTACTTGTTTTCTCCTTTGTTACTTATTCGATTATAAAACTCCTCACTTACCTTTGTTCCCTTTTCGTTTTAGTCTAAGTTAGCTTGTGATACTTAAACTTTTGAACGAGACCTTTTCGATATACAAGCTACATTCCTATCCTTGGATCGATTCCGGCTTTGCCGGTTACTACTTGATACCTCCGCTTGGGTTGTAACCTTTTCGGGTGCATCAAGTTTTTGTATCAAGTAGTAACCGGCAAAGCCAAGCGGAGGTATCAAGTAGTAACCGGCAAAGCCGGAATCGATCCAAGGATAGGAATGTAGCTTGTATATCGAAAAGGTCTCGTTCAAAAGTTTAAGTATCACAAGCTAACTTAGACTAAAACGAAAAGGGAACAAAGGTAAGTGAGGAGTTTTATAATCGAATAAGTAACAAAAGAGAAAACAAGTAAAACAAACTAAATTATCAATGTAAACAGGCGAGAGAGATTCGAGAGAGGAGTTGAAGGAACAAGAGTAGGGAGGCAACAAATAATTGAGAGAGGTGTCGAGGTCCGGGAATCCGTTGTGGTGAACCTACGACTATTTACGATCCAATCGAATGCATTGATACAAACCTAGTCTCGATTCCTACGGTGGATGTTCATAAGCACTACGTATGTCCGGAGATGATACTTAGTCAAACAAACTTCCTAAACGATTAAAACCGAATCATTGAAAATGTCGTCTAGCCGCCTAACTATGTGAAGTGCATGACAAGACACATGAAATTTGGATCTAGACTACGATCGATATCGATCACTTTGCCTAATCGATTAACTATGCGAAGTACTTGATAAGACACATGAAAAAACGATTGAAACAAGTAATCAAAATAAGAAAATATCAATTCATAATCAAAACATTAAATCATCACATAGATAATCACAAATTCATCACATTTCATCTCATTAACGACACACGAGATTTAGCTAACATGGTGAATAAGTAATAAATGAAAAGAAGATGATGAGAAATCCCCCTTTTTCGATGTGGTTCGAGGCTAGGTTCGTCGGGAAATTTGAGTAGTTAAGGTTCAGTCGATCTCCCCTTAGCAAATTTCTGGATTTCCCCTTAACAGTGCATAATGGGTCTCCCCGAGCAAAAATCAGATCTCCCCTTAGCAACCAGACTCATCTTCTTCATTTAAAACCCACCACCATTAAAGCTTCACCAAGCTTTCTCTCTCTAATCACTTTCAATAAAAAACAAATCAAACAATAAGGGTAGCTAGCCAACGACGTGGGGAGTAAAACCCCTAAGGTTTCCGGCCAAGAAAGTGGCCGGAACACCATGAAAAATCCGGCCAAAGAAAATCGAGAAATCCGGCCAAAATTGAGAAATCCGGCCAAATAGTGCACTGTCCCGAGCTGATGGCTTCTTCCCGTGCCTTGAAGCTGCTGTCCCGAACCTCTCCAGGCCATCCCGTGAACAGCCCGAGCTGCAGCCGGCTGTTCCCGAGCTGGAGAGAAGCTTCCCGTGCACAGCAGCTCATCCCGAGTTGCAGCAGCTGCTTCGAGCTATACCCGAGCAGGTCCTTCAAATCGAACTAAACAGCTGCTGTTCCGGTCGTTCTATAGCTTCCCGTGCTGCCGTTCTTGCCCCGTGCTCCTGTGATGCAGTCCCGACCAGCTCGAGCTGCTGCCGGCCAAGGCTAGGCCGGCCTTAGTGCTGGCCGGCCTAGCTTGGCCGGCCTCCTCCTTCTTCCTTCTCTCTTTTACTCCCTCTCAAGCTTTCAAGAACTAGATCAAACCTCCCAAAAACTCAAGAACCCTAAAACCTTTTTCTCTCCCTTTTTTCTTGGTTGTTGCTTGGTTGATGAAGAAGATGATGAATAGTAACCCCTTTACTACTAAAGCCCTAGGTCAAGACTTTGACTCAAACTTGACTTTGAACCATAAAGAGGGTGCCCATATCTTTTCAACTCTTTTCTTCTTCTTTGATTTATGTGGGCTTTGGGCTTGGTTTTGGGCTTGATTTAGAAATCAAGAGGTGCCTCCATCTTGTCTCTACATCCAAACCAAGGGAAGTGCCTTCAAGAAAAGACCTTGGCTTCTTTCTTTCATAACTTCCCCGTCCGAACTCCGAATCAACTTCCGTTTTCACCGTCGGACTCGTCATTGACTTCACTTGTTGTTTGACTTCTGACTTTGACCAAAATGACCAAAATACCCCTGGTGCTCTTTTCTTCCATTTTGCCGCATAAGATGAAAATGTGATAATTCACTCTCTTTATTCCGAATTACACGCCAAACCACAAATAAACTACCTAGCAATAAAAACACATAAATAATTAGAAATAAAACTCGAAAAGAACTAACTCATCAAAGTTAAGTGACCTAAATGTGGCATTTTCACGCCACATCAACTAGAACAAAGAAGGACACGTGTCGAAATCATCTTCGAACGATCGGATGGTTGTATGCGCGGGTGGTATATTTTTGGTCATACGTGGGTGTGCGAGGGGTTATTAGAAGTCTAAGATGCAGTGCATTCTGGAGCGTCATGTTACTTTGTATTCGAGCGCAATCTATCGGATTCAACGGTCATAAGTTCATCCCGCCCACATGTCTTCATCAGGGACCTGCACCTTGACTTCCTTTACTACATCGTGAAGCACCTTATCAGTACCTTATTGCCAATCGACAACTCAATTGTCTCCCAAGATTAAGGAAACATATTTATTCTCCCCCTTTCTTTTACTTACCTCTAAATTTAAAAGAACCATAACAGTAGAAACGAGATCCCAATGAAGGAAAGGAAAGCTGGAGATTTTATTTTCTACAAAGAGAAAAGAGAGGATTGGAAATGGAAGATGAGAGATGAATCAGGAAGGAGAGTTTCGTGATATTAAGAGAGAAGATATTTTCTCTCTTTAACTTAAACAGGGACAAAGATCAGGGAAGATTTCAAAAGGAAGAATAGAAATGAGAGAGAGAGAAACGTTTCTGAACAGGAAAGAAAGAGAGAAGATTGATTTTCTCCCATTAACAGAAACTCTTAGAAAGATTTCATTAAATATCAGAGAGAGGGGGGGCGAATGGTTTTGAGATTTCTTCTCATATATAACAGAGAACTCTGTTCGGCTTGGAAGATATCATCTTTGGAGGGAGCATCATCTTCTTATTTTCTCTTCAGTCGAAACAAAATCTCAATTTGTTCTTCTTCTCTGGGCTTCCATGATAATTTAGAGAGAGAGAGAGAAGAAGAAGAACATAGAGATTTAACATAATTTTTAGAGAGAGGTAGAATTCAAAGAGGAGTTATTATCTTCTTCTTTTACTGTTACATTAGAGTTTGAGAGAATACATTGTAGAGAGAAGAGAGAGGAAGTTACAGTGGGCAATCATCTATAACCATGTTGAATGATAAATTTTAAAGAAGTGTCAAATTTTCTTTGTCTCTCTAAACCATTGATGTCTTTCTTTTCTTCTTCTTCAAAACAGAGTTAAAGATAGAATTGTATTGAAACAGAGAACAATTTAGAGAGAAGAAAAATTGAGAATGAGAGAGAGATATAACAGTATAGAGAGAGAGGAGAAGGTGTTTACTGTTGCATAAAATAACAAAGGAAAGGGAGTCCCCTCATTAATCCATCTTCATCATTGTTAAGAAGGTCTATTATATTATCTGGTGATGTCTCTCCTTCTCTTTAGCTCTTAATTCGTATAATGGAATTTTCTTTGATAAATTTTATGAACATGAGTAGCTAAATCTCTTGCTAGGATTTGTGATGAAGTTTTGATGTATGATTTTGATCTTCTTCATGCTTTAATATCTTAATGTGGTTTAAATGTAGGAATATTGAAATCTTAGTTTCGATAGATTTCTTCATTGACTATGCTTTCGATTTGATACACTATACTTAAGTTTAGTTCTTTGATTGTGTATACTTATAAAGTGATAGTCAATTGTTGAAACTTTAATATATCAATGCTTTGGATTTAGACTTTAATTGTTTTCGGCTTTGGATTTAGACTTTAATTATATTCGCCAAAACATATTTCCCAATTAGCTTTTACTCAAATCACTACGTCGAAGCAAATACTTTGAAGATCCACGAACCCTAAAAGAGATTCCTCCAATAAAGAATGAGATTCAAAAATTCAAAATTCCACTAATATTATGTTGTTCCAACAACATTGAGAGGTTTCTCTCTATCTCCCACTCTTTCTCTCTCTAGATCCATTTCAAAGTTCCATTTTGCAGGGCAAGCCATCAGTTTTGATTATGAGTTCTGTGTTGTAGCAGAGAATGTTTTCAACTTGATTTTGATATTAGGTTTGAGAGCAATTTTCTTTCAGATTTTCCTTGTTTCTACAATTAAGTATTAGTTGTTTAATAGTTTGAATCATAACCTGTTTGTTTAATTATGATATCTTGATTATTCTGGAAGTTATTTTCTTACAAAAGAACAAGATGAAGAGAGAGGAGGAGAAAGATTATGATGAAATTTGATTTCTTAAAGAAAGAAGGATGAGCAAGAGAAGGGAAGAGAGAAGGAGATGGAGGTTAGGAGCAAAGTTCAATAAGTATATTTCTAGACTAAAAAATAAATATGTTCTTAAAGTCAATTTTGACCGACTAAGTTTTTATGCTCCGGAGATTTTTCTTTATTCCCCAAAGTCGCGGCCATATTTATTCGCTAATGTATTTGGATGACGGAATTATGAATCCGCGGATTCATAAATCCTTCGAATTCAAGATTCCACGGATTCAAGAATGCAAGTAATATTTTCAGATATTTCCTATTTGACCCCCTACTTTGTGACCAGCTTCCTTTATGGCCCTTTATTTTTCGTAAATTCAAATTTGGCCCCCTATTATTAACACCGTTAGTTAACTTTAGTTGTTAATTTTTTTGTTTCCATAATTTCCCTTGTTATAAAAGTGATTTTGACAATTCAAATTTGGCCCCTTTTAATTGTGGGTTAGTTTCCAAAAAAAAGTCAACTTAGTTAAAAAAATAGGGGGCTAAAATGAAATTGTTTAAAAAACATTAAAACCACTTCTCTCACCTCCATCTCATCACACTCTGGTCCACGTCATCACGAAACCGCCACTTCATCATCTTCTTCGGTGATGGTCGCTGATGTGGCGTTAAAATGCCACATTTGGATCACTTAACTTGGATGAGTTAGTTCGTTTCGGGTTTTATTTATGTGTTTTTCTTAGTAGGTACCTTATTTGGAGTTTGACACTTAATTCAGAATAAAAGAGAGCATTTATCACATTTTCGTCTCATGTGGAAGAGATTGGAAGGAAAGAGTACCAGGGGTATTTTGGTAATTTTGTGAAAATCAGAGGTTAGATGGCAAGTGGAGTCTAGGGTGAGTCCAACGGTGAAAACGGAAGTCGAATCGGAGTTCGGGCGGAAAAGTTATGATAAAAAAGAAGTCGAGGGTATTTCGGTCTTTGCGAAAAGTTAGAGGATGTAGTGAATGATGAGGGCGCCCACTTTGGTTTCTTTGTCACGGCCCAAATCCAAGCCCAAAACTTAGAGTCAAAAGAAGAGGGAACATAAAGAAAATTCTATGGGCACCTTTCTTTTATGAAGACCAAGTCTAACCAAGAAGACCAAGTTAAGGGTTTTGAATTAAAAGAGATTTTGGTCAGACTTAGGGGAGGATCTTCTACATTAAGGTAGGGTTTTGGGGGGTTTGAAACTTAGGTTGTGTTTGATAGCAACTTGGGGAGAGGAAAAAATAATAGAGAAATATTTACCCCGATAATTGTTTACTCCGAGAAATACTTTCTCTGGGCATCAATTTTATTTTTCGACCGTTTGGTTCATTATGGTAAAAATATTTTGTTTTCCTATTTCTATATCTTCCACTGTTTGTTTTACAACGAGAAAATATTTGTCTTTTAACTAACATCAGATTTAAAAACACGATTGTGAATATCACAACACATGAAAACAGAAGATTTATGAAAAAACAAAACTCCATGATCATATTTTTGGTGGACACAAAAATTCATCACATGAATTACACAAAAATGCACAGAGTGTCGAAAGAAAATTATTGAAATGAGAAAGTGAGACGACCAAAAAACGGATAAGCCATTAAGAAGAACATGATTAAGCTTCAACCAGTAACCTGCAGGAATTGTACCATAAAGCTCCATTACTAGAATTATAGCTACAGTAAAAACGATAACTTTATCTGAACAACCAGAGCCTCGTAACCCACTTTCCACTTTCCACTTTCGCACCAAATTCTGAATTTGTAATTGTGTTGGCAGTTGTCGAAAGAATATTATTGAAATGAGAAAGTGAGACGACCAAAAAACGGATAAGACATTAGGAAGAACATGGTTAAAGCTTCAACGATTCATTTTCATCTTCAAATTCAAAAGAACAAAGGTTTTCACAGTTGTTATTAACTTCAATCAGACATCATCCAAGTTAGTAGCAAATGTTTTTGTTGTTCCATATAGAGAGGAGTTAACCAGAGGAGGGTACTAATAGGTTACTAAAGAACGCTTGAGTTTAGAGAAATGATAGCTTTGAGATATGAAGGGAGGAGTGGCGAGTGGGTAAGGGTGAAACTAGGTTATGGGGTTTTAGAGGAGAGAAAAGAGATACTGATTTTGGTGTGGTTGTCAATGAAGAAGTAGGGATGAAAAACTAATTGGGTAGAGAGGGAATGAGAGAGATATGACCCGGGTGATTCCTGATCACATTGGAGTAGTAAGGTCATCACGTAGGTGTACCACGGAGGAGAAAAAGTTTCTCCAATAAATGTTGGGTAAAAGATTCTCCTCTTTCGAGGAAAATAGCGAAAAAAAAGTCACGTGATTAGCATTTTTCCTTTCCCTTAATTACCCGTCAAACACGTAGAAAATTCAAATCTTAAAGAATATATTTCTCTTTTCCCCAGAGAAAATGCATATCAAACACAACCTTAAAGAGAGAAAGGGGACAACAAGAAGAAGCCGGCCAAAGCTTGGCCGGCCAATACACTAGGCCGACCAGAGCTTGGTCGGCAGACTAAGGGAGGGCAAATCAGAGGTAGCAACAGACTCGTTTACACCATAGCAGCAGGTCGGGAAATCAGAGCAGCCACCATTGAAGCTTTTTCAGTTCTTAGCCGCAACATTAGCAGCAAGAACAGCAGCTGCAGCTCGGGTTGAACAATAACTCGGTTCCTCTTGAAGAACAACTCGGGATCGTTTGTGAAGAGCACGGGACAGCAGCTCGGGTTCTCATCACTGGCCGAACCTCATAGCAGCTCGGGAGCAGCAGAATTTCTAGCCGGATTTCATCTAATTGGCCGGAGCTATTTGTGGTGATTCCGGCCATCATTTTGGTTGGAATCCTTAGGGGTTTTATTATAGATCATTTTCCCTTGATACTCTTGTTTTTTTTTCTTGTGATTTGGTGTGAAACTCTTAGAGAGAGAAAGCTTTGGTGAGCTTTCATGGTGGATTTTTAGTTGAGAGGAAGAAGAAGACTGACTGTTAAGGGGAAGTGAAGTTCGGCTGAGAGGACACCTATTGTACTCTGTTAAAGGGACTCCTACATTCTGCTACAGGGAGATCGGCAGCACTTAAAGACTTAAATTATCCGTCGATCTTAGTCTTGCACCTCATCGGAATAGGGAGATTTTCACGTTAACTCATGTCTTTCTTTATTTTCTTCCCGTTTATTAATTTGTATCGCCATGTCTAACTAACTTTTGCATTCGGATGCTCGTGAAGCATGAATTGATTTGTGATGAAAAGACTATTGTGTGTAATATGTTAGTTTGATTGACTTTGTCTGATTTTATGAATTAGAAGCCTCGTTCGTAATCGTCTATTGACATATCATTTGATAGTTCGTACTTAATTTGATACCGATTCTTAGTGATTTTTGATCGGTTATACTTAGTTTGACGTACTATGCTTAGGAGTGTCATACTTTGATCATCGTCAACTCATTTGATATTATGTTATTAGTTTGATAGTCGATGCTTAGTGACTTTTGATCGACTATGCTTGGTTTGACATACTATGCTTATGATTGTCAATGTGGGTGAAGTTAACTAACTTGCATGCTTATAGATCATTAGTACTAGTCACTGTCGATTTTGTGGATCGAATAAGTATCCTCCTCACTCTATTCTTGCTCGACTCTTCTCCTGATTCACTCTTACCTCTCATTTTCAAATTATTTCGTTTTATTTGTTTCTTCATTATAAACTACTCAAAAACCCAATTATCATCTTTCTGTTTTTAGTCTAAGTTAGTCAGTGACACCTAGACCGGTGGGCTAGACTCTCTCGATATCTGAATCACCTTCCTATCTTCGTGGATCGTTCCCGGTCTTACCGGGTTATTACTTGACGCCCGTATACTTGCGGGTGGAGACCTTTTAGGGTAACCTTTTAGGCCCATCAGTCAACGACCGGCAACAATTTTCGGTGACTATCAAATTTTTTTTTTTCCCTTCTCTCTTCTTTTTTTTTTTTCGAACATATCTCTCTTCTTCTTCTTCTCTCTCTCTCTTCTTTCTTCTCTCTTGTTTCTTCTCTTTCTACTCTCCCTCTCTATATCTCCGACGAAAGGGTTGTTCCCTTTCGCTGGAGGGTTTTGTGTCAGATCGTGAAGGTCTGGTGTCGACCATACCTTCAAACCTTTTGAAGGTCTAGAATCCAGACCTCGACCAGACCTTCAAAACTTTTGAAGGTCTGGTTTTGGAGTTCCAGATTCGACCGATCCAGATGAAGGTCTGGCGAGCAGACCTTCCCCGTCTGGAAACCATGAAGGTCTGGAAACCAGACCCTCCGGCGAAGGTGATGCTCCCCTTCGCCAGAGATAGGTAGAAAGAGAGAGAGAGGGGTAGATAAAAAGAGAGAGAGAGATAGAGAGAGATTAGAGATAGAGAGAAGAAGAAAGATACAGTAGAGGGAGAAGAAGAAGAGAGACAAAGAAATTTAAGTTTTTCTTAGTTTGGTGGTCGCTGAAAATTGTTGCCGGCCGGCGACCATCACCGGAGAAGATGATGAAGTGGCGGTTTAGTGATGACGTGGACCAGAGTGTAATGAGATGGAGATGAGATAAGTGGTTTTAATGTTTTTTAAACAAATTTCAGTTTGGCCCCTTAATTTTTTCTAACTAATTTAATTTTTTTGGAAATCAACCCACAACTAAAAGGGGGCCAAATTTGAATTGTCAAAATCGCTTTTATAATAAGGGCAATTATGGAAACAAAAAAATTAACAACTAAAGTTAACTAACGGTGTTAATAATAGGGGGCCAAATTTTAATTTACGAAAAATAGGGGGCCATATAGGAAGTTGGTCACAAAGTAGGGGGCCAAATAGGAAATATTTCTAATATCTTTTGGTTTGTTTGACAACTAATAAGAATCCTATGTTTTATTATTTTTGAGTATTTTTAAATGCATCTCTAAAAAAATGTTGAAGAACACTTGTTCTCGAAACTCGTTTTTTCAAATAGGGTTATTTCCCTAATAACCTCCAACTTTGTGACCGGTTTCCTGCCTAGTCCCCTACTTTGTCAAAAATACCCAGATGACCCCCTTTTTCAGATTCTGTCATAACACCGTTAACTAGTCATCACCAGATCTAGAGAGAGAGAGAGGGGAGGGTTTTTTTTTTAAAAAAATAAATTTTTTTTTTTAGAGAGAGGAAAGTTTTAATTTTTTTTTTATAATGTTTGAAGGTCGTTGGTCGGAAATTGGTCGGTCAGCGACCTTCGCGGGGAAGATGATGAGGTGGCGAGAAGATGAGGTGGCAGAAAGAGACGATGAGTTGGATGAGAGAGAGGTGATGACTAGTTAACAGTGTCATAACGGAATCTGAAAAAGGGGCCATCTGGGTATTTTTGACAAAGTAAGCGGCTAGGCAGGAAACTGGTCACAAAGTTGGGGGCTATTAGGAAAATAACCCTTTCAAATATCGTTTTATTCGAGAACCCTCCGTTTTCTTCATAAATTTTTTTCGAGAGCTGTTTTTCCAATTTTTTTCGCAAACAATTTTTTTTTTTTTTTTCAAAATAGTTTTCTCCGGAAGCTGTTTTTTCCTCGAAAACCCTTTTTCCCCAAATGATTTTTTTCGGTAACCGAGATTTCATGAAACTTTTTTTTTTTACAAAAATCAATTTTTTTTCGAAAATCACAATTCGGGGAAAACGGTCTTCATAAAGTAAAAAATGCTTTCAGGAATTTAAGTTATCTAAAAAACGATTTTTCGGTAAAAAATCGGGTTTGGAGAAGAAAAAATTTGGTCAAAACTATTTACAGAGCTACTTTGGCTATTTACAAAGTCCTAAAGATGAAACTTTTTCACTTTCTCTGTAAATAAGGTTTTGCTATTTACAGAGCACATAGGGACTAAAATCAATTTTTGATAAGGATCAAATTGGAAAAAAAAATTGATTATAGAGTAGAAGATATTTTATTTCCTTCATTCCTAAATCCCACCACCAACTCCTTCCACCACCCCAACAATCACCACCACAACTATGAACAATAAACTCACAATCACCTACTAGAAACATTAGTATTGGAAGAACCTAACAATGAGGAAGGTACATTAATGGGGGAGCTTGGTGGTCAAGAGACTTCATTAATGGAAGAGTTTGATATTGAAGAACTCAACTACAACTCTTCATTGGACTCATATAATAACATTCTAAATCAAGACGGAATATTCGATCATAACGGAGGTTGTCATGCATTAACTCCCTTTTCATGCTGATTTAACCGAAAGCCAAAAATCGACATCAGCAAAAGCGTCACATGTCTCATCATTGATTACTTATATTAAATACTATCAACTTCACATATATTGTAATTGTAACACTAACTTTTCATCATTAGAACGATACCGTGCAGGGGAAAATGTACATTTCTTAATGCATTTGACGTGGAAGTATCAAAAAAGCGAACAATGTAAGCCATCTCATGAATGAAAAAACCTTTAAATCAAAGAAATTGACCTTGGCAACGGATTTTCTAGAAAAAAAACATCATCCTGCAGTTATTTTTAAAGTGGCAACCAACATCTAACTAGTTGGGATGAAAACAAAAAATTCACATTCTAATCACATAAGCATCCATTGAATTACCTTACAGGCATCAGAGTTAGGCTAATTCCTCCGACCAGCGAAGCCTAACATCATCAAAACTGAAACCTTTCTCGTGAATGGCATTAGCTGATCTTGTTACCTGTAAAAAGTTGGATAATGGGACAAAGAAACGTAAATTTTATTTATTTTTACAGAAGGTTCCCAACTCCCACGTATACTCTTCTAATTGTAAACCAATCCGTTGCACAGCAGCGTTTTCTATTTCATTGATACCATTCCCATATGTTTCTCCACCGATAGAGCACTTAAAAAAACTCATCAGATCTCATAGAAATTTTTCGGTTAGTGTCAAAATTTTACAAATCCATGGAAATGATAAAAATAGGAGGCAATTGTATTTAACAAGATTATTAAAACATAATGAAGCATAAAATGACGTATATAATGGATTAACGGAATCTATTAGTTTGAGGGATATTAACAATTACAAAGTTACACCTGGGGGGGTAAACTGAATAACTTCTTAAAAATAACACGCAAAAGCTTGTATGCTTACTAAAAAGAATTACTCCCACAGTCCCAAAATGAATGACCTATTTTGAAACCCCGACTTTTTAAGGGTCCATCATTAAATTAAAGTTTGACTTTAAAAAATAACATGGTTTTTCCAATTTTATCATCACTAATTTTTATAATTTACAACGAAAAAAATTAATTTACTTTTAACTAAAGTTGTCATTAAATTGATAGTTATGGGTATTATTGGAAAAAGAGAAAAGTTCTTTTCTTTATTTTTAGAAATAGGACACTAAAATGAGACAATCCAAAATAGAAATTAGGTCATTCAATTTGGGACGGAAGGAGTATTAGTTAACAAACTATATTAGTTTGAGAAGGTATCTTTAATTACGTAGTTATATCAGGAGTGATACTAAGATAAAATCAATTTAATACTTAAGTCATGGGGCAACTCAATCGCTTAGATTTACAAAACATAAAAACGTAACATGAAAATCAAGAGATACCTAAGAAATATCAAGATGAAAAAGATTGTGTTTCTCATATATCGCTATCGTCTATACAAAAAGCTCTAAAAGGGGATGAGATGGGAAAACAATAAATAACATAGTTACTTGCAATAGAGCTAGAACATAAGAAAATATGTCACTGGGGTTGAGAAATCTAATAAGCAAGATACTTAGCCACAACGGACCCGATGAACTATATTGGCCTTAGCAATCTAAAAATACTTATAACTGATACTCGATTGAAACCTAAGCCCTTGTGTATAATACTACTTGCTAATTCTGATGGACTTCTGGAATATACTTCCACTCAATCTAGAAACCTATTTTGATATGGAAAGAAACAAAAAATTAGAAAGTGATATAATCAAATTAGAATGTGAAATAGAAATATAAATATTTAGTGGGAGGTCCAAACCCATCCTTGGATTCTCGTGGCATTTATCCGGATTCTCGCGACTTCTAGAATATAATTCCACTCAATCTAGAAAACCTATTTTGATAGGGAAAGAAACAAAAAATTAGAATGTGATATAATCAAATTAGAATGTGAAATAGAAATAGAAATAGAAATATTTAGTGGGAGGTCCAAACCCATCCTTGGATTCTCATGGCATTCATCCGGATTCACATTATCTTCCCTGGCTTGACGAAGTTCGACCTCAAACTTAGAATGCCTTCATCATCTTTCACCATATGCCACAAATTCCATGGTTTTCATGTGTTTAATATTTGATTCTTTATCAACATGAATTAGAAATAAAATCACGATTTTACCGAGTACTCGGAGTAGTTCTTCAGACTCGCTTACAATATTCTCTACAAAAAAATGCATGTCCACTATAATACTATATGTTTTTTTACTTCTTATGGGTTTCGAAAATATAATTCGAGTCAATTTATAAAACCTTATCTGATATGCAAACAATAAAAAAAAATAGATAATGATAAAAATCAAATACAAATATGAAATAAAAACACTCGGTAGGGTCCAACTCCATCCTTGGGTTCACGAGAGATTGACCCTGATTCACATCACCGTACTACAATATCTCTTACTCAAACAACACAAAGGAAAATAACTAGCATGCCTTTCTACTAGAATGGAGGTAAACAAGCATTTGTGAAAAAGATATTAGAGAGTTTTGTAGATGACTCACCAAGATCCCTACAAGCTCCAGAAATTTCTTGCAAGGGAAATCAGAGGATTCTTACTGGAATTTGTAAGACAAGTATGGTTAAAAATGTTACCAATACCTCAAAAATAATTGGTGTCAGACTATCGACATAATGTATCCGCATATTTTATCTGCGCTAATAATACCTCATATGGTTACTCATCTATGACACACAATTTGATTCTAAAGTTTGTTTTCTGAGATAAGTAATAATATCCTGGATCGAAAGTGATGATGCATAAAATGTCTAGACGTTGACTAACGTCTGAAGAGTCAAGATCAGACCTGAAGTATCTTGGAACGACTCGACTTAAGGCAGCAGGACAGCTAAACACCTGACGGTCCACCATACGTTCCCCTAACTGGGAGGTCGGCCGGAAGAAATCAGCTTTGCACTGAACGCCCTTGGCATGGATAGATCAGCCCTGGGATCTTAAAAGGAATAAGGGGGGTCTCCACAGGTTCGACCCATATCTTACGCCCAGAACTGGGGAGATATCAGCGTTGCGCGACCTAATGACTTAATCCCGGACTTTCTAGAAAGATCTCAGTCGGCCTCACATCTTGAAGTGTTTAAGCCCGATTGGACTCCACGTATCTAGAAGAGGAAACTTCTCCTTTAAAGTCTATCACTCCGGCAAGATATATACAAAGTATCCTTGAACTTAGGAACTTTCACTTATCAAAGATTCGGGATAGACTCGAAGAGAAATCCTAGATACGCAAAAGAGGTAACTTCCCTTACGGTTTGACGGCCACCGCCTCACCACCGCCACTAATCATAGTCGGTTTAACTTCGCCTATAAAAGGCCCCCCTAATTTGTCCTTCACAGGACACGATCTCTTCACCCCAGAAAAGATCACCCCATACTCAGAGTTTTCACAACTCGCCCCCCAAAAATGATCGATCAATATTCATTCTTTTACTGCAAAGAGCACCCTGACTGTCTTGAGCGTCAGAGCGGTTTTCGAACCCTTTGCAGGTTTTCCCCCCTCGGGAACAGACGAACAGGAGCAAGGAGTAGGGGTGTACACGAGCCGAGCTCTTAACAAGCTGCTCGAGCTCGGCTCGACTATTGCTCGTGCTCGACTCGAATATTAACGAGCACAAGCTTAACACGAGCCCAAAATCATGCTCGTTTATGTAAACAAGCCGAGCTTGATCATTCTTTAGTGTATCACGAGCTACTCGTGAACAGCTCGTTTAACATACCCTTATAATATTGTAGTAAATAATTGCATATTAGTATTGAAACTTGTACATGAAATATCAACCATTAAAAAATTATCGGAATATGAATCATTAATCATTATTATTGTATGTGACAAATGATCATTGAAGTATTTTGATAATTTAGAAAGTTTTCATTTGAAGTATTTTGATAAACGAGCTTAAAAGAACGCGAGCTCGAGCTCGAGCTCTTTCAAACTTATACGAATCGAGCTTGAACAAGTGAACAATTACTCGAACGAGCTCGAGCTCGAGCTCGACAGTCAAATACACGAACCGAGCTTGAACATCTTACTACTCGGCTCAGCTCGACTCGAGTATACCCCTAGCAAGAAGCTGGAGCAAAGGAGCAAGGAGCAGAGCAGAGAAGCAGAGCTGAACAGAGGAATCTCTCATCTCCAAACAGAATATACCATCATAACGGGGGTTGTCATGCATCAACTCCCTTTTTCATGTTGATTTAACCGGGAGCCAATTTTCGACATCAGCATTTGGCGCTAGAAGGAGGGGGCATCTCTCCAGCAAATCATCAGATTCGGTAACCCGAACCCTACTCAATACTTTTTTAGAACTAACTACCTCCTTGATCCCTTCAGGCAAACATGTCCTCGGGCAAAAACACTCCAAGTGGGACGCCTCACAGGCTTCCCAACTCAGACGAACTCCTCGCCGAATTAGAGCAAGTCAGGGTCGACTACTACCGGAGAGATGGGGAGGCAAAACGATTGGAGGAAAGCCTCCGCAAAGCCGAGATAGCCAGGAGGGCTGCCGCACCCGAGGAGAGGAAAGAAGTACTCAGGACGTTCACAAGGAGGCTCTTCTCGCCCGGCGACACCTACACTCATGAGGCCCTAACTTTGCAACCAGGCGACCAGATGCGCCTGGAGAACATCTTGAATGAACAAGGCGTGCTGAATCCGGACCAACCTTACGTCCCCAAGAGAGCTGGAATAGGTGAGGGGTGCGTGGACGACCCCACCTTTTGTGATATACTCATATACCAAGTGGCGGAATTGACAAGAGAAAGAGAAAAGGACAAACTCTGGGGAAAGACGGTAATTCGGCAGCCGCCCCTCTGCCGGGAGATACTGGAATCCCAAAAACCGGCAAACTTCAAGTGTCCCACGCTGGAACATTATCAAAGTGTGGAAGACCCAGGAGTGTTCATCAACAACTATGTTGCGAGGATGAACTTATGCACGACTAACCGAAACATATGGTGTGTAGTCTTTGCCACCATCCTAAAAGAGCCAGCTCAGGCATGGTACCAAGAGCTAGCTCCAGGGTCAATCAAGTCCTTTGATCAGCTCGCCCAAGCTTTCTGCGAAGCTTTCTGAGGAAGCACTAGCATCAAAAGAGGAACCGACGAGCTGTTCAATGTGGTACAAAGAAAAATCGAGACTTTAGTGAGCTACTGGCAGAGATTTCGCAATCTCATGGTACAGGTCCCGACCTAGAATCAAACGTCGCCTTTGTCGCCTTACAGAGAGGCCTTAGGCAGGACGACATAATCAGAGATATCTCGGGAAGAAAGCCACGCTCCCTCGCAGAACTGATAGAAAGGTTGCAACAGTTTATTAGGACAGAGGAAAACTATCTACGGATGAAGGACGTGGCCAACATCCCATACGAAAGTGAACGTCCCCGAAAGAAGGAACGGGACGAATTCAGACCACCCGAGGACCGAGAACGAGGCAGGCGGCCCAGGGCTGACTTCGCAACCTTTACCCAGCTTATGTAGAGAATCTGAAGTTTGTTGCTAATCTCCCTCTTTCTATGCCTCTATCTGTTATTATTCAGGATGGTGTTTGGAATGTGCCAGTTCATCTAAGGCCCATTCTGCAACCTATATTGGGGGTCTATGGAGGGCATTGAGATTGGGAGAGTGGTGGAGGATACAGCAGTGTGCACTGTTAGCAAGAATGGTGACTTTAATTTGAAGGACACTTATGAGTTTGTTAGACATAAGGGTGATAAGGTGGATTGGCATAACTTAGTGTGGTCTAGCATGGCTATTCCTAAACATTCCTTTATTGCTTGGGTTGCTATGCAAAGGGGTTTGAAGACCACCATGAAGCTCAATTCCTGGGGTTTCTATGTTCCTAAAAGATGTTTTTTGTGTGGGTTAGTAGATGAAACTGATTTCCACTTGCTCTTTGAGTGTTCTTATTCAGTTGAGGTGTGGAGAGACCTGTTGGGGTTGTTGGGGCTGAGGCCTAGCTTATTTCTTGATTGGGACAGTGCCATGAGATGGTGTTTAACTCATTTTAGGGGTGATAAGTTTGTGCATAAAGTGAGTTGTATGGTTTTTACCTCGTTTATATACCATGTGTGGAGGGAAAGAAATTTGAGAGCCTTCCAACATGTTAGTAGGGGTGCAGGTACTATCTTTGCTATTATCAGGCAGGAGATTGTGATAACAGTGCAGGCATGGTGTGGGAGAATTGAAGCTGTACCAGAAAACACTAATCTCTTACTTAGATTGAACATTACTAAGCATATGGTGTCTAAATGTGTGAAGGGGTTAAAATGGAAGGCTCCTACTGCAGGTTCAGTATTGATTAATACTGATGTAGCTTATGATAAGGATTATGCTGGTTATGGAGCCATTCTTAGGGATGAATTTGGCACAGTGATTGCTGCTGGGGCTGGGAGAGCTGATCCTAGTAGTGTTCTGGTTCATGAGCTACAAGGAGTCGTGTTGGGTATGAAACTAGCTTGTGATAGAGGTCTTAAAAGGGTGTTGCTAGCTACTGACTCAACAAATGTGGTTGTTGTGCTAAGAGCTGATGGAGGGAAGCCCCCTTGGACTGCTTGGAGTCTATTGCAGGAGATTAGAGGCTTGATGATGCAGTTTGAGCAATGTGAGGTGCACCATACTTTTTGGGAGCTTAACCAGGCTGCAGATTTTCTTTCACGTCTTAGTAGTAATGGAGTGTTTCAATTGGATATAGAGAAACTTCCTAGCAAGCTGACTTCTATAGTGAAGCAGGACAAGAGAGGTGTGGTTCGCATCCGTAGATTCTGGCCTACTGGAAGCTGAGTGCTTTCTCTGATTGTTTTTTGTTTTGATTCTTATGGTTTTGGTTTGGTGTGGGATAGTTTGTATTAGCCTTTTTGTTTAATGGTTAGGGTCCCTATAATCCCTGTTGAACTGTTCAAAAAAAAAAAAAAAAGGCAAGGCCGAACTGCCTAAACCCAATGACAACCGAGAGGAGTTCGGGGTCTAGAGATATGACTGCATGGTGTGCCTTCCACAGAGGCTACGGCCACAAGACCGACAATTGTCGGCACCTCAAAAATCTTATCGAAGAGATGGTAAGAAGGGAGAACTGGATAAGTACATCCAGAAAGAGCAGCGACCCAATGAATACCGGAACAAAAGGGCAGTAAACAGGACAGGAATTGGATCGGGACCGGAAACTAACGAGCAGGGCCTGACTTTCAAAAGAAAAACAAAGGTCTGGAGGAATCAACCGGAGTAATGGGAAATATCAACACGATAGCAAAAGGACCAACCCTCGGTGGAGCAACTAAAAGGGAGCAGCGTAGATACGCCAACGAGGCGAAGAACCCGCCAGTCCTGCTAATCAAACCTGTCGTGGAAACTCCACCCATCATCTTTACTGATGACGATCTGCTTGGGGTAATAACTCCACACGCGGATCCATTGGTAATAACGGTTGTAGTGGCCAATTGGAGGGTAGGACGCATCCTTGTCGATACAGGAAGCTCGACAGAAGTCATGAGTCGCACATGCTTCCAAAAACTCGGGGTAAGTCAGCACCACCTCAAATCTTATAAATCTTGCTTGACAGGGTTCGGCGACAACCAGGTCGAAACAGATGGAATAACAACCCTGTCAGTACTAATCGGTGAAGGAGACTCGGCAAAAGCGTTAATGCTAAACTTTGCCATTGTCGATAAGATGTACGCCTATAACATCATATTGGGCAGGAATTTCCTAAGGGAGTCAGGAGCAATAGTTTCTATGAACCACCTCATGATGAAATTCCCAGTTCCGGGAACGAATCTCGTAGGGACGGTCAGAGGAGACCAGAAAATAGCCCGGGAATGTTACCTTATTTCCGCCCAAGGCTGCGAGGAAGAAGCATTCAACCCGACCACAATCGGAGGAGACAAAGTGTTCTAAGATGACCCCACGACGGACATGTAGAGCTGAAAAAAATCAGGTCATCACTACCCCTAATCTATTTCCTTTTTAAATAAAGCCACTAGGCAAAAGAAGTAGCATTACTAGCTACATATTTTATCTAACAAAATAAAATATTTTTGAAAAAAAAGCTATAAAAGGAGGAGTCCTGGTTAAACTCATCTTGCTCTGAATCGAGCAGGTAGCCCTGACGGCGAAAGCCACGACCAGGGGACCTAAAAGGTAGTAGCCTTGGTAGCGAAAGCAACGACCAAGGGCCCTAATTTAAAAACAGGTCTGCTAGCGAGAGCCACGACCAGGGACAGGATAGCCTCGGTAGCTATGGCGACGACCGAGGGCTCTAAGGAGCAGTCCTAGTTAAACTGAACTTTACTCGAGTAAAACTGACCCTTCACCAAGGTCCCAAGGAGAAGTCCTAGTCAAACTGATCGGCTCAAGCCGGCAAATGAGGTAGCTACGACTGCGACCCGAGGCCTCGCAAGGAGAAGTCCTAGTTAAACTTAAACTCTTTACTCGAGTAAAACGTGGTCCCTGAGGATCTCCAAGGAGAAATCCTAGTTAAACTACAGCCATGTCGAAGGTGACCGGGGGTATAAGGAGAAGTCCTTGCGAAACTATTCATACTTAAAATGAGGAAGACAACCCTGGTAGCTAAGGCAACGACTGGGGGCACGGGAGGAGTCCCGACGAAAACTAGTCGAGCTCAAGCCGACGAAACCAACTCTGGTAGCGAAAGCCACGACCAGGTCTAAGAAGAAGTCCTAGTTAAACTAGTTGTGCTTGCCAACGAAATCGGCTCTCATAGAGAAAGCCACGACCAGAGGTCTAAGGAGAAGTCCTAGTGAAACTAGTCGATCTCAAGCCGACGAAACCAGCTCTGGTAGCGAAAGCCACGACCAGAGGTCTAAGGAGAAGTCCTAGTGAAACTAGCTCAAGCCGACGAAACCAGCTCTGGTAGCGAAAGCCACGACCAGAGGACCAAGGAGAAGTCCTAGCTAAACTAGTTGTGCTCAAGCCAACGAAACCAGCCCTGGTAGCGAAAGCAACGACCAGGGGTCCAAGGAGAAATTTTAGCTAAACGGTCCAAAATCAGGTTAATAAAAGACAGCCCTGGGAGCAATAGCCATGATCAGGGGCAAAAGTAGACCCGACATACAGAGCCACTCTAATTTGGGTTCTATTTTGCAGAAGGAAATAGTAAGATTAGGGCATGGAAGATTAAGCCTAACTTACTTTAAATTTATCATAAATAGAAACAGGGTGGTTGCTTCAAATTGGAACCTTTCTTGGGAGTTTGTGGCTAGGAAAGTCACTGTTTGCAAATGGGCCGGTCCTCCTGTTGGCACTATTATGATAAATTCTGATGGTTCTTTAAGTAATGGTCGAGCTGGTTTTGGCAGTGGCTTGAGAGATCACAATGCTGCTGTGATTACAGCCATTTGTGGTAGAACTAGTCCCATCAGTGTGCTCCATCATGAGCTTGAAGGGGCTGAGGCTGGGTTATCTCTTGCTGCTAACATGGGATCTGGTTAGTGGTAAGACGACTGTGTGGGCTGATTGGGTGAGACATAATCTCATCAAAGATCAACACTTCTGGACTTTATCGGCTTCGAGTAGAAGTTTTTGGTGTTGGCGTCGGATTCTAGCCAGCAGCCCGACAGCTCATCGACTCATTTGCACTTCTTTGGGGGATGGTCATGATACCAAATTCTGGACTGATTTATGGCATCCTCGTGGTCTTCTATTTGATGCTTTTGAGGAGACACATAGATATGATTCTCACCTACATTTAGATGCCCGGGTTTCTCAGTTTATCGGGCAGTCAGGCTGGGCTTTCCCTACGCATGTGGCAGCTATGTTAGGGACAATTGAGGTCGAGACTAGAGAGGTGGTGGTAGATAGTTCTCTTAGAGATGAGGTGATCTGGACGCCTAGCCAGAATGGAGAGTTTACTCTCAAAGAGACGTATGAAGCTATTCGACCTAGAGGAACTTGATTGAGTTGGACTTCATCAGTATAGTCACCGGGTGGTATACCCAAACATTGCTTCATCACGTGGCTTGCCTTCTGACAACGCCTCAAAACCAGATCGCTTCTGGCTAGTTGGGGTATGGCTATAGACACTACTTGTGTATACTGTGGGGGAGATGAAGAAACGGTTTTCCACCTATTCTTTGGGTGTTCAGTTACAAAGATTATATCGTTATTACTCAAGATGGGATTTCAGAGAGTATGTGCTGCAGATTGGGAAGGGGAGCTACAGTTGTGTATCAATCACTTTGGAGGCTTGATAAAGAAGAACTTGAAGGAATGGGATCTGAAGAGGTTTCCAAACAAACGCAAGTCGAAGCTGATGCCAAGAGCAAAGGGTCCTTTTAGGATACTTGAGAAGTTTGGTGATAACGCTTACAAACTAGAGCTTCCCGGTGAATATGGTGTTTCGACTACTTTCAATGTGGATGATCTTTCTCCTTATGTTGAAGACGAGGAGCTATCAGATTTGAGGACAAATCCTTTCCAACCCGGAGAGTCTGATGCGGGAGCAAAAGTGTTGGATCCGCCAGGGCTGGAACAAACAGAGCTGGAGCAAGCAGCGCTGGAATACGCAGACAAGTCTACCAACGGGCTGAGCGTTACTTTGCTGAAGTTGGACCAACTAAGCAATGATTAAATAAGGTCTTTAAAGAGGATTATCGAAGACTTGAAGAGTCATTTCCGTTTTTATGCATCTACATTAAGTTTAGTCTTTTATTTCTACATTCATGCATTCAAACTAGGTTGTTCCCAATGTATCTAGTTCCTATGCATGTAGATTAGCTTTTATGACTCCTTTTAATGTATTCTCCTCAATATAACGAGGCTTATTATCAATTGAAAAAACATAAACGAATTTGAGAAATTGTAGAGTCTTTTGTGACTATAGATCATTTCCTTTATCCTCTGGTTTTGGAAGAGCCATTGGTGGTGGATTCCAAGCGTCTTTATCATCTGGTAGTGGAAATTTTATCCAGTTGTGGTGTTAGCTCAACCGGTTTCTTTATCAATTTGTGGTGCCGACTTTATCAAAGTGTGGTGATCCAGGTCTTCCTAGTTACTTGTTACGATCTTTACATTCACTCCGAACTCACGCTTCTGGCAAAACGCATCACTAGGTTTCCCAGGATATTATACATAAACTAAAGAAGAACTAGTTCGGGTTAGTTATATACCTACACCGCTTTCCACGGATTGAATTGATTGCTTTTCCTGAAGATCGAGAACTCCAATTGCAACTCCACTGCTTGAGAAGCCCGAGCAATCGACTTGATGTCTCGCCTTTCAAGTCAGCTAAGACCTTATTCAGATATTAAGACGAAGAACTGAATCTTCTTTAAACTAAATAGGTAGTTGAGAGCTTTTCTCTATTTTTATCTTCCGCTTGATTTGTTAGAGATAATTGGGGGTTCCAGCAAAGCCAGAGTTCAGACCCTCAGTCAACAGACTAAAGGGTACACTAGTAGGTAGTAAAGTAGGAGTGGTAAATGAGGATGAGAAAAGAGGGGCTGTCATCGACTACGATTGTTGATTGGTCTGAGCTGAGCTTTGGAAAGATGGTAATAATGTCGTTGCCGGAGTCGTAGGATTAGTCACTGGATTCGAAATCGAGACGCCAATGGTGCCAGACTGGACGGTTGGTTGGCTAGAGGAGTTTCCTGCTTCAGGGGTCACCAAGGATTGCATTGGGTTGACTGGAGTTCGAAACCTAGGTCCTGTTGGATACACCATGGCAAGTTCAGTAACTTTTTCTTGAAGTAGTTGGTTTTCTGCTCGAACCAGAGCATTCTCCTCCTTCAAGGCTTTAAACTTTTGGGAGTTTTCTCGCATCTGAGCTGTGAGTTCGGCGATCTGGTTCGAGACATCGTTTGGTGAGGCTACCATTCCTTCTTCCATTGATGAGGTCGACTGAGATGTTAGTTGAAGGGGCCCCACGGTGGGCGCCAAACTGTGGACGGTAGAAAATCACACAATTAATAGATCGTCGATTGGTGGGCCACCGACAACTTGGGCTCTAGACCTCGAGACGGATGAAGTTCTGGTTGGACCTGTAGACAGACAAAAACGAGCAGAAACCGTGAAGTCTTGGGGACACCGGGATGGTGTCTTGCCAAGGGCACTCCGACGGTCAAGTTAGCAAACTATAAGTGAAATAAATATAAGTCGATTGAATGCTGAGGGTGTCACCGTGTTGTATCGTCGGAGGATGGCTCGACTCGTAGAGTGGCCGGAGCTTCGACTCTACGGGATTGTTGGTCGGATTGGTCTCCTGAAGCAGGTCGAGAGATCGTCTCGATTAGAGATTCTGGATAATGGAGAAGTGGGATGTAACAAGGACTGTAGAAGGACTTCGAGAGTGATGGAGCTTGAAGATATAATATCGTCGTCTAGAGTGATCCCCTAGAAGATTACCCTTTAAGTCTTCTGGAATTCGAAGGTCGATTATCGTCGTCTAGAGCACTGAAGATACTAAAGATGAGAGAGAGAAGAGTGTTCAGTAGTTTTTTAGTCGGTCTTCGATGCCTTTGGAGTCTGAGTCTCCTTCTATTTATAGGCGACTGATGGACTCGTGGAGTCTGTCAAATCCGAGATAATTGGGGTCGAGGGTGACCCCAAACTCTAAGGGAGACTCGTTCTTGGTCGTCGATATGTCGCGTGGAGTAACTCGATCGTACGATTACGCTGCCTCGACTTTAGACTCTTCGTAGTCTGAGATCGCCTAACGGTACTTAAGGCAACGTGGGGTTTTAGAGGGACTTCGTCAAATGAATACGTGGCGAGGTCTCTGGAGTTGAGGTTGACTCGGTAACCGGCAGACTCGGTTGAGGGCGACCAAGGGGTGCTTGGAGTATTATTACTTTTAATGGGTTATTGTTCGTCTAGATGGACGTTCACAAGGGCTTAGAGCTGTTTGGACCTTTAGTTGGCCGAATTCCACGTTGGAGAGTGTCCAACTAGTAGGCAAGTGAGTCGGGCCCAAGTGACGGAAATTCGAAGTAGGCTCGGTCTAGGCAATCTTTAGACGAAGTGGGCCCAACACGATTTTTAACCACTACAAGTATAAATACACAAAAGGCGGGTATAAATACACAAAAGTGAGTCACATGAAGATTACACGTATGTCATGCATTACTATGAGTGATGAGCTTAGTAAGAGGCACCTTGTATAGTCATATTTGCATGCTTGAGGTTGTATAGTCATATTTGCATGCTTGAGGTGGTTATGAGTCTTCTCTCAATGAAGGCACCTCGTTGCTTAATCCTTAAGGAGATTACATGGGCTAATATAGCTCCTTGATAGTAGTTTATAGGCAGCCGCATATTTACAAATTACAATTACTTGACCTCATAGCAACTAGATAATAGTTTATGGGCGAGCCTAGGGGTGGGAATCCGGCACAAACGTTCGGTTTCGGGCACTCAATGTGCCGGGTCGGCCCGGGCTGGGCTCTCACATTAGGAGTACACCAAAAAACATCGGGCCGGGCAAATAAGGTCAAAGGGTTGAACATTACCCGTCAACACCCGTTCTACCATCAGGTTAATCGGGTTCCGGAGTAATCGGGTTTCGGGTTATTTTATTATTTAAGTTTAAAAAAAAATTGTTCTGTATGATCATGAAGACATAACCAATGAATGCCCATTTGCAAAAACAAATGATTTCCTCTTAAAAAATTGATCTATAACATTTATTCAAAGAAATATCATCTGGTTTTTTCATTCAGTCTTCTTTAGATCTATCAATTAATCATCGTTAACAATAGACTTCTCTTGCAAAAAATAAAAGGTTACCCTAAAGGGTCTTCACCCGCAAGTATACGGGCATCAAGTAATAACCCGGTAAGACCGGGATCGATCCACGAAGATAGGAGGGTGATTCGAATATCGAGAGAGTCTAGCCCACCGGTCTAGGTGTCACTGACTAACTTAGACTAAAACAAAAGATGATAATTGAGTTTTGATTGGTTTGAGATAAAGAAAGAAATAAAACTGACTAAACTAAAGGTGAGGGACGTGAGAGTGATTCGGGAGAAGATCGAGTAAGAATCGAGTGAGAGGGATACTTCGATCCACAAAATCAATAGTGACTAGTACTAACAATCTATAAGCATGAAAACTCAGTTAACATAATTAAACGAAGTAAACTAAACTAACATTTACACAAATCATAAGTCATTCATCACATATCAAATCATGTTTCAAGAGTATCGGATTACAAAAGTTAGCTAGACATGGCGATACAAATAATAAAAGTAAGAAGATAAAGTAAGACAAAGTTAAGATTGAAATCCCCCTTTTTCGATGATGGCGCGAGGCTAGGATAGTTGGAAAATATGAACATGTATGTGCTGCCAATCTCCCCTAGCAATATCCTGATTTCCCCTTAACAGAGCAGATTAGGTGTCCCCTCAGTGAAAACTAGGGTCCTTTTAGCAATAATACCTTCTTCTTCCTCCAAACTAAACCACCGTGAAAGCTTCACTTAAGCTTTCTCTCTCTGAAAAGTCAACCAAAAACACAATCGGATGACAAGGGATTCAAGGCAATAATCAAGGGAGCAAAACCCCTAAACTTTCCGGTCAAGAAAGTGGTCGGAAAAGTCAAGAACCACCGGCCAAAGTTAAGAAATTTCGGGCAATAAAACTTGAAGATTCCGATCGAGAAGCTACTGTCCCGTGCTGCTTAGTGTGTCCCGTGCCACCTTTTGCTATCCCCGTGCTGGTACTGTGCGTCCCGAGCAGCTCCAATGGTGTTTGGTGCTCAAACCGAGCTGCTCCAATGGATTTTTTTTCGAAATATCAAGGGCAGCCCGAGCTGTTGTTGTTGTTTTCGGCTTCCTTCTCTTTCCCTTACCGGCCAAGCTTGGCCAGTCCTTGTATGATGGTCGGCCAAAGCTTGGCCGGTACCTCCAGCCTTTCTCCCTCTACAAACCCTCAAGAACTTTTCACAAACCCTAGTTCCTTGATTAGATGGAGAGCGTAATCTAAACCTAGCTTTTTGATAATAAAGAAGATAACCCCAAGTCTGATTTCCTTTTTCTTTTCTAAAGACCCACACCTTTTCTTAATGGCCCAAAGACTAAAACTAGGTCACTTGACTTGGTCCAACTTCTTTGACTTGGGCCAAACTAGGGGTGCTCATAAAACTTCTATTTGTCCCTTCTCTTTTAAGCTTCTGGGCTTGTCATTTAGAAATCAAGGGAGTGCCTGTAAGTTTGTCTCTACTTATAATTTGCAGAAATGACCAAAATGACCCTTCTCTTCTTTCTTCCATAACTTCTCCGTCCTAACTCCGATTCAACTTCCGTTTTCGTCGTCGGACTCGCCATTGACTCCACTTTCCATCAAAACTCTGTTTTTTAAAAAATGACCAAAATACCCCTGGTGTTCTTTCCTTCCGGTTTCTTCCACATGAGATGAAAATGTGATAAATGTTCCATTTTATTCCGAATGAAGCGTCAAACTCCAAATAAGGTACCTACCAAGAAAAACTTATAAATAATTAGAAATAAAACTCTAAAAGAACTAACTCATCGAAGTTAAGCGATGCAAATGTGGCATTTTAACGCCACATCAAACATCCCCAAACTTAGAATTTGCTAGTCCTCGAGCAAACAAACTTAAAGTAAAATCCTAACTCACTTTCGGAGGAATCCCTATTGCATTTAGCATATGCAACAAGCCGTTAAACCCCTAGGTTACCCTAGTGGACGAGTGTCGTCTCGTGAGGGTTTCCAGTGAATATACCCACAAAATTCAATATTCCAAAGACATAAAAGAGTTCAACATCGATGTAAATAAGATAATGACAACCAATGACACAATCAAGCATGCTAAACAAGCGAATCAAAATCGACAAACGCATATAAATGATAAAGTCTCCTCACTAGTAATCTCATCCTAAAATGTAAGCGTCCAATCATAATGAGCATCATCTAAGTCTAAAGTTGCAAAACCTCGATTCCTATCTTAGTACATTTCGCCTCGACTTTAGCCTCACGGTTATACACTCAAAAACATAAAATCACTCAAATATGGATAATAATGGGTTCACTCTAAAGTGTGAGCATTGAATAAAGTGAAACTCAACACATACAAAACAAATGAGGATAAAATGTTTTTGAACGAAATGATCTCTAAAGAATGGAAATAACCACTAAGATGGAGTGGGCAAGCTCACTCACCCTTCTCACCCACTCTACCCTCTAATAATGTTTCCTAAAGGTCAACGGATACGAGTAAAGAAATGGAAGTGATGAGATCCCGAGAATGTCGACGTCTTCAATAAAAAAAACGCTCAAACAACTTCTAAACTTAGCTTTCTGCTTTGAATACTTTATTTTTCATAACATTTGCACACATAAACACAAATAACAAATAAACTCTTTTTTTTTTATTCACTTTTTTTTGTTTACGAAACAAATACTAACACTAGTATTCTCAACAAATAACTTTTTCTTCGTCCGCACTTTGTTTTCACATTCTTTTTTCTATAACCATATGTCTTCATTCTCGGGAGTAAGATGATGAATAGATGGTGGAGTATCCGTCTACCTAAAGTTGACACTATTATCGGGTTTCATGGACTACAAGAGTAAGGTCGCTTTCCTGATGTCACTCCTAGTGGCTAAGAAAGTTAAGCTCATGAGATCGTCTAAACTCTTTTGAAAGTTACAAGGTTGAGTAGTTCTTCATTCTACTCAGAGTTAACGTAGAAGAATACACTCGAAAACAATATAAAGGCTCAGATATCTCACATAGGTTTAAGTCTCCACTAATGACTAGTATAGGTCCCTCAGAAATGATTCTTCTTTCTTAGGATGCTACTCACATGATCAGACAACAAACGCTAAAGGACTCGACATTCATGAAAAAGACTAAGAACATGCATAACATTCACCAAAACTGAAACACATGCATCAACATACTTAAGCATACCACTAAAGTCATATCAAATCTACCCAAAAATTTTCAAATTTGGTCGAATTATTGAACCCTCTTGTCTTTTGAAACCCATGGTCATAAGTCCAGAATGTCATACCCCCATCCCCAAACTTAACATTGTCCTCAATGTTTCAAGCATATACTCACCAAAAGATAAGAGACATATTAGTTTAAAGAGAAGAGTGAAAAGATATTACCATAGCCGGAGGAGATAAAAGATACTACTACTGAGACTCGTGTGTGAACAGGTTCCAAGTTGATGCCGAGCTTGTCGCCATCCCCAAACTTGGAACAAATCATGCCTCATAAGTAAATCAAGTAAGAAATGATCCTAAGATCAACAAAAAATATGAGAATGAAGCACATACGATCATGACCATGAAAATGACCACTAACGCGGGTAAACACGATTGCATTGAGCTATGCAATTAGCCGTTGATTTTCTTGCTTTCGCAAGAGCACGAGTTCTGTCTTGTGGAGGGTTTCCAGGGATGATACCCACAAACATCAAGACCCATCTCAATCAGTCAAAGATCATACAATAAGAGACGAAAATTTTGGGGGTCAACCCAAAGAAAGCTATATGCTGGTGCTAATCATCTCACAAAAAGATAAAGAATACGAAGTGCACATGAGACGATAAAAGAAAATAAGCCATCCCCAAACATAGTGGGTGCACAGTCCACTAAGTAAGCATAAATACAAGGAGCGACAACGAAGAAGTCATCAAAAGGATCGACATACACGTGAAGGGTCAATATATATCAGTCGAAGGCAAAAAAATCATCTGGAAGCTTAGTGGACAAAAAATCCACTATGTCCATAGACGTCTTCGGAAAGACGTCTGAAATGTCCAAAAAGGGATCAACAACCGAGTTTGAGATCTTGTGGAAAGTTGAACTAGACTCTAAGGGTAAGGCAATAGGCTCAGGGACCAAGTCAAGGTCCATGATTTCCTTAGGTAAATAGTCTGACAAACTATCCAACATATCTCTAACTACTACGTCATCAATATCCTCAACGACATCTGGAGCCTCGCAGTCAGTTATAATAGCAGGCCCTCCTAGCATTGCATCTAAGACTGACTCCTTACAAGTGTCAAAAATCAGATAGTTCGGAATCGTGTCATCCTCAAATTTGCTCATAGAGTCCTGAACGTCAAAGTCTGGTGGAGTCCTATCATAATGAGACGGTAAGGATCGAGGTAAAGAGACCATAAGGTCATCAATCTGTTCAGACTCCTGGGTACTATCAGTAAATTCATCGACATTTAACTTAGTACTAGGGTTAGACGTATTACCCTCGTCATCGTACCTAGCACCCTCTTGAGTTTGGGGTGGTGAAACCCCTTCCTCGTCGACGAATGACTGTGACTCAAGCATCTCTATCTTTTGAGTTAAGAACTCAATCCTCTGCTTCGTTTGAGTCGCAAATTGTGACATCATCTCACTAAGATGACTCGCAAACTCTTCAAGAGTCTCCTCATAATAAGGCTCACAAGTGTAATTAAATGAAGACTCTTGATAATAACTCCCACCGTACATACTAGGATCATACCCGCCTCTAAAGTCATTGGTCTCTGAATAGTGTGGACTATAAGGTCTTTCATACATATTTGGTGTCGGACCATATCCATCACTAATCTGACCATCTCTATACATCTGTTGGTATTCTGCTAATGTCATACGAGATCTATCAGGTTCAGATGGTCTATTCCTCTCACTAATCAGATCATCTCTACACATTCGTTGATAATCTCCAAAGGTCATACGCGGTCGATTAGGCTCAACTGACCTATTCCCCTCATTAATCCGTCGGTATACTCCTAGGGTCATACCATGTTGGTTAAGCTCAGCTCTACGCAACTGTTGGTATTCTCTTAAGGTCATATTAGGTCGGGTAATGATGGAACTCCTCAGATCAAGGTCATCATCATCATCATGGAATGACCAACCGTTGGAATAACGTGTCATGATCTCACAATGTTCAAGGAACTAACACACAAGTTATAAATGCAAACTATCCAAGCAATCACACACAAGTAAGAAAGAAAGAGATAGAATACGATACTAGCGAATGCTCCTCTCGCTTCGTTCTTCCTTTCTGTAAGTTGTCTTATTCTTTTCCTTCGCTCCTATTTCTCTTTTTGGCTTTTTTTTTCGTAAAGTAGTTCCTGAAAAAAAAAAAGATAAGAAATTACGAAAATAAAGAAAGAAAAAAATCTAAGTTAACAAATAACACTAAACTAATGAACAAAACAAGCAAACAATATCCAAACTACTAAACCCATCCCCCACCCGCAAGTATACGGGCGTCAAGTAAGAACCCGGTAAGACCGAGATCGATCCACGAAGATAGGAGGGTGATTCGAATATCGAGAGAGTCTAGCCCACCGGTCTAGGTGTCACTGACTAACTTAGACTAAAACAAAAGATGATAATTGAGTTTTTGATTGGTTTGAGATAAATAAATAAATAAAACTGACTAAACTAAAGGTGAGGGATGTGAGAGTGATTCGGAAGAAGATCGAGTAAGAATCGAGTGAGAGGGATACTTCGATCTATAAAATCAATAGTGACTAGTACTAACAATCTATAAGCATGAAAAGTCAGTTAACTTCACCCACATTGACAATCCTAAGCATAATATGTTAAACCAAGCATAATCGATCAAAAGTTACTAAGTATCGACTATCAAACTAATAACATACTATCAAATGAGTTGACAACGATCAAAGTATAACACTAATAAGCATAATCCGTCAAACTAAGTATAACCAATCAAAAGTTACTAAGCATCGACTATCAAATTAAGTACGGACTATCAAACTATGTGTCAATAAGCAATTACGAACAAGGTTTGTAATTCATATAATTAGACGAAGTAAACTAAACTAACATTTACACAAATCATAAGTCATTCATCACATATCAAATCATGTTTCAGGAATATCGGATTACAAAAGTTAGCTAGACATGGCGATACAAATAATAAAAGTAAGAAGATAAAGTAAGACAAAGTTAAGATTGAAATCCCCCTTTTTCGATGATGGCGCGAGGCTAGGATAGTTGGAAAATATGAATATGTATGTGCTGCCAATCTCCCCTAGCAATATCCTGATTTCCCCTTAACAGAGCAGATTAAGTGTCCCCTCAGTGAAACTAGGGTTCCCCTTAGCAACAATACCATCTTCTTCCTCCAAACTAAACCACCATGAAAGCTTCACTTAAGCTTTCTCTCTCTTAAAATATCAACCAAAAACACAATAGAATGACAAGGGATTCAAGGCAATAATCAAGGGAGCAAAACCCCTAAACTTTCCGGTCAAGAAAGTGGTCGGAAAAGTCAAGAACCACCGGCCAAAGTTAAGAAATTCCGGGCAATAAAACTTGAAGATTCCGATCGAGAAGCTACTGTCTCGTGCTGCTTAGTGTGTCCCGTGCCACCTTTTGCTATCCCCGTGCTGGTACTGTGCGTCTCGAGCAACTCCCGAGCAGCTCTAATGGTGTTTGGTGCTCAAACCTAGCTGCTCCAATGGAGTTTTTTTTTTCGAAATATCAAGGGCAGCCCGAGCTGTTGTTGTTGTTGTCGGCTTCCTTCTCTTTCCATTGTCGGCCAAGCTTGGCCGGTCCTTGTATGATGGTCGGCCAAAGCTTGGCCGGTACCTCCTTCCTTTCTCCCTCTACAAACCCTCAAGAACCTTTCACAAACCCTAGTTCCTTGTTAGATGGAGAGCGTAATCTAAACCCTAGCTTTTTGATAATAAAGAAGATAACCCCAAGTCTGATTTCCTTTTTCTTTTCTAAAGACCCACACCTTTTCTTAATGGCCCAAAGACTAAAACTAGGTCACTTGACTTGGTCCAACTTCTTTGACTTGGGCCAAACTAGGGATGCTCATAAAACTTCCATTTGTCCCTTCTCTTTTAAGCTTCTGGGCTTGTCATTTAGAAATCAATGGAGTGCCTGTAAGTTTGTCTCTACTTATAATTTGCAGAAATGACCAAAATGACCCTTCTCTTCTTTCTTCCATAACTTCTCCGTCCTAACTCCGATTCAACTTCCTTTTTCGCCGTCGGACTCACCATTGACTCCACTTTCCATCTAACCTCTGATTTTCTCAAAATGACCAAAATATCCCTGATATTCTTTCCTTCCGATCTCTTCCACATGAGATGAAAATGTGACAAATGTTCCGTTTTATTCCGATTGAAGCGTCAAACTCCAAATAAGGTACCTACCAAGAAAAACTTATAAATAATTAGAAATAAAACACGAAAAGAACTAACTTATCGAAGTTAAGCGATGCAAATGTGGCATTTTAACGCCACATCAGTTGATATTGATTCCTCATTGGTTGTTACTTCTGGTGATCTACTTTCTTTCTCATCCACTGTGATATAATCTCTATTCCTCTTCATCCAACCTCTCCCATATCCCTCGCACTCAGTTTTGGAAGGAAATAGATGGAGGTGGAGGGTAGAAAGAAAGATAGTTTGTGCTTATCGGGCCGGGTGCCGGGTGAAAGACCCTACCCGTCTCCCGTCTATGTATGCCCGATATTTCCCAGCCCTAGGCCGCGAGACACATAATTCCTATAAACAGTTTTCTCATTTTCCTCATGAATATTTAAACTGCCTGTTAAGTTTCTGAGGCGTGGTTCTCACTAGTGGTGCTCAAAAGGCCGGGTCGGGCCGACCCGGCCTGGAATAGAACGGTCCAGGCCGGGTTGCGGTCCAGGCCGGGTTGCGGGCCGGGCCCAAGCACCCGGGTTGGAATAGCCCCGGGCCGGGCCGGTCCCGGGTTGGCTAAACCTATGGCCCAGCCCGGGACCGTGACTTGACCCAGGCCAGGCCTATCCGGGCCGGGCCAAACCCGGGTTTGACCAGGCTAATCTGTTTTTTTTTTTTTTTTTTTTTCTGTTTTTTAATATGAAACTCAATTAAAACTTAACTAATCCTAAAAGTAAATTAAAAAGTTATATTACAAATATAAAACTATTTGTAATAGAAATTACTTAAAAGAAAATAAAACTTATCACGTAGTATTAAAGTAATGACTATTTACTTAAAAAATCGAACTTACCTAAAGTAAATTAAAACAAAATGGAACTTACTTAAAAAATTTATAGTATTTACTAAAAATTTCTTCTCTTACTCGAAAAGAAAAGATTTTCTAAAACTTACACAAAAATGGTTTAATGAAACGTACCTATATTCTTTTCATATCCTCTAACTTAAAAAGGAAAAGATTTTCTAAACTTACATAAGGATATGAATACTTAACATAAATATAAATATTTCTTTCTAACTCAACAACTTACCTAAATTTATTTTTAGATAAGATTTTTTAAAGCTTACTAAAAATTTCTTCTCCAACTTAAGTTTGTTATATTTTCTAAACAGAAATGCTATTTGTCACGAGAAGTCAAAAGCGAGGGAATAGCGACCGAATCAGAGCGCGACACGTGGCGCGAAAGAGGAAATCACGTGAAGTCTGATTTCTAATTGAATATTCACAGTTAGATCCTTAACTATTCCGTGTTTACACTTAAGGGCTTTCGCTCCAAATTTGATATGGACCGTTGATCTGTTCAACGGTCCAGATTATAACAAAAAAATTACCACCTCCATGTCTTGAATCTGGCTAATTTTATCTCGATTTTGGTCCAATTTTTTTTTCAGCCGTCTCTTGTCTCTCTCTCTCTAGGAAAACGAAGCTAGGGTTCCAAAAGTTGTTTTGAAGATTTTTTTTCTATCAATCTTTCATAAATTTCATGGGGTTTGACATTAGGTTGTTAGTGAAGCTTCCCCTTTGAAGGTTCATCCTCTTTCAAGCTAAAATCAACTGTAATTTGGTGAAGATATTTTAAGGTAAAAATTTAGTGTTTTTTCATTACTTATAAAACCTACTTATGGATAGATTGTTCATAATTGTTCAAGTAATTAGGCCAATATCTAATTTTAGTTTGACAAAATCTAGTATTAGTTTTGACTCAATCTTTATTTTGCCCTATAAAATTTGGGTTCATTACTTGAACTTGTGAATAGTTGTTACTTGAATTTATCTCTTTGTAATTATTATTTTCTTGACTTTTTAGTACTACTTCTCTGGAGAAATGACTTCGGGAAGTTCAGAAAGTGGTGATTATGAGTGTTATGATGAGTCCGACAATGATAAACACAATGTTGAATTTGAAAAAGAGTTAGAAGTACCTAGGTCTGGAATGGAGTTTAATAGTCTTGAAGAGTTATACAACTATTGTCTTTGTTACGCCAAAAAAGTGGGGCATCCAGTGAAAAAGACATCACAGAGAAAAAAACAAGGAGTTGTTAGATATGTTACAATAGCATGTGCTAAAGGGGGAAACTATGCATCGACATCAAATAATCCTCAACCAAGTAGCAAAAGTGATTGCAAAGCAAGAATTAATGCTAAGTTACAAGATGATGGAAAATGGGTAACTACCGTTGTAAATCTTGAGCATAACCATATGCTTAGTCCAAGAAAAGTTCGGCATTATAGATGTTATAGGAATATTAACCTACATGTTGCTAGACAACTCGAAATATGTGATTTGGCAGGGACTAAGACAAGTCGTAGCTTTAAGCAACAAGTGGTGGCAGCCGGTGGATATGAGAAAGTCCCATTTACCGAAAGAGATGCAAGAAATTACATCGAAAAGAAAAGAAGGATGCGTCTCGGGGAAGGAGACGCTATTTCTATTCAACAATATTTCTTGGCTATGCAAAGAAAGAACAATGGTTTCATTTTTTCGATGGAAGTAGATAATAAGTCCCGTTTACGTAATGTTTTTTGGGCAGATAGAAGGAGTAGAGAGGCATATAAAGAATTTGGGGATGTCGTGACATTTGACACGACTTATTTAACGAATAAGTATCATCTTCCTTTTGCCCCGTTTGTTGGAGTGAACCATCGCGGCCAGTCCATTCTATTGGGTTGTGGGTTGTTGTCTAATGAAGATGTAGAATCATTTTCACGGTTGTTTAGGACCTGGCTTTCTTGTATGGACGAAAGAGCTCCGGGTGGAATTATAACAGATCAAGATGCAGCCATGCAAATTGCTATTCAAGATGTATTCCCCAATACAAGACATTGGTGGTGTTTATGGCATGTAATGAAGAAAATACCTGAGAAACTAAAAAGCTACAAAAAGTTCGATGAAATAAGTTATACTCTTACTCATCTTGTCCACGAAACGCTTAGCACAGAAGAGTTTGATTATAAATGGATGGAAACTATACAAAAGTATGACTTGAAAAAAAATGCATGGTTGGCCCACATGTACCAAGAGAGAAGGCGATGGGTGCCAATTTATGTGAAAAATCATTTTTGGGCGGGAATGTCTAGTACTCAACGTAGTGAAGGTGTAAACTCTTTTTTTGATGGATATGTAGGCCCGAAAACTACCTTAAAACTTTTTGTTGAACAATACAATATAGCTTTAAGGGATAAAGTTGAAAAGGAGGCAAAGGAAGATTTTAGGTGTTACAATTTAGAAATGCCATTTGTGAGTCCATTTCAAATAGAAAAACAAATGAGGGGGAAATACACACTTAAAATATTTGGAGATTTTCAAGAAGAAATTAGAGGAAAAATGGCTTGTGATACGACAAATTGTAGAGAGTATGGCAATGTGTACGAATATACTATTTCAGAGGAGAAAGAATTTGGTAAAGGCTCGAAAACTTATTCGTATCAAGTTATTTTAGATATTAAAGAATGTGAAGTTCGTTGCAATTGTTTGTTGTTTGAATTTAAGGGAATTTTGTGTCGACATGCAATAACAGTCTTATGTAAGAAAAAAATTACTCTCATCCCAGATAAGTACATTTTTAGGAGATGGAGGAAAGATGTAAGGAGATCACAAACAAATATTAATGTGAACTACGGACGATGGGATACAACATCGGGAGAAAAAAGATATGAAGAATTGTATCAGTCCTTCAACGAAGTAGCTTCTTATGCATGTGAAAATGAAAGAATTACCGAGCAATTGAAAGATCATATCCTAAAATTTAAGCCAATAATAGAGTTCCAAGATAAAGTGGGCAATGGTTCTGCTTATACCGTTGATTGTGCAGAAAATGCACGACAAGATATTCTTGATCCAGTATCATGCAAGGCGAAGGGGCGTCCTCGAGAGAATAGATTCAAGAGAAAAAACTACAAGTCGAAGAAACGTGTAAGTTCACTACTTCATTTTTTACCTTTCTTATTTGTATATACGTTAACCAAATATTTGTTTCTTTGTCAGTGCACTATTTCAAAAAAGTCTACATCTAGTCCGATTTGTAATATGGCTCGTGATCCAGTTTCTGATCCGGTTTATGATGGTATTACTACACAAGAAAATATGATACTGACACCTCGACAAGATATGGTAATTCATAGATCTTTACACTTGTTTGATTCATTTAGAAAGTAATATATATGTATTAATCTTTATCTGACCATATGCAGTCACATATGGACTTATTAATGGGTGTACATCGTCCCCAAATGTACAATCCTCTAGGAACATACAGTGGAGAATATGACTATTATAGTACACAAACAAATGAAGAGTAAAGGTATATACTATATTTTGATTCATTCGAATTGCGTTTAAATTTGGATGAGCGATTTTATTGAATTATATTTGTTCTAAATTGTGCTTGTTTGTTTATTTTGGTGGACAGGAAGACGAATGGCCGACACAAGTTATAGAAGAACTTCTTGAAAATTTTAATATGTTTTGGCTACCAAATTGTTTTCATGAGTAATATTTTTGAGTTGTTATTAATATACTATATATACCCTGGCTTTTGTTTTCATCAATGACTAAAGTAAATGCTACTTCAATCTACTATCCTTTATGTTGTCATGACTTTTTTCTTTCTAAGTCACCCTGGTATAAGTATTTCGGGTCTCCTTATAAAAATAATAAAATGAAACCCTGGGAGTGTCTTGCCAGTCTGGCCCCTAGTGATAATAACCCGTGGCTAGTCATAGGTGACCTTAACTGTATTCTTGATCCCTCGGAGAAGCAGGGCGGTCAACCGGCGCATCTCCCGACGATTCAGCTTCATAAGAATACGATTAACGATCTAGGCCTTCATGACTTAGGTTATGTGGGGTACCCGTATACTTGGACTAACAGGCAATTTGCAGGGAATCTGATTGAAGAGCGTCTGGATAGAGCAGTGGCGAATTATAATTGGATCAGTAATTATCCTCACACTAGAATCAACCATTTAGACACCCTAGGATCCGATCATAAACCTATTCTTCTTGCTACCAAGAATCAATCGGCTATGGGCAGAAAACCTTTCAAATTCATTCGCACATGGATGTCTCACCCCAATTGTGCTAGCTTTATCAATTCCACTTGGCCCAAACAGCCTCTTCAAATTCAGCTCAAGCTTAACACTCTAGCTATAAAGCTCGCAAAGTGGAACAAAGAGGTCTTTCGTAATCTGGAGATGACAATCAAACAGCTTACGCAGAATCTTCAAAAGATTAACAATAGTGAGGAATTCCGAAATACTTACTCCCAGATCGAGCATCTTCTTCTTCAGCGGGAGAGTCTTTGGAAGGAGAAATCTCGTATTGCAAATATCAATCTGGGTGATAGAAACACTCAGTATTTTCACGCCAAAGCCACCACTAGACTTCGTAAGAACAAGATTTTGGCCATTAAAAAGGAAGACAATACGTGGGTGAATGAGGAAGCGGAAATCGCGATGGTTTTCTCGAGACATATTCAGCAAATTTCCACCACAGCGGGTTCTACTCTCTCCTCAAATATTACTAGCTGCTTCGAGACTCAGATTTCAGATGAGCAAAATGAGTCTATTACTGCTATTCCTCATTTCGACGAGATTCGGAAGGCTATTTTCTCCCTGAAGCCTGATGCGGCGCCAGGGCCTGATGGCTTCCCTCCTTATTTCTACCAATCTAATTGGGAGACTGTTAAGGAGGATATTCATCTCATGACCAACTCTTTCTTTCAGCATTCCATGCTTCCGGAGAGGGCTAATCACACACACATCTGCCTTCTGCCAAAAACTAAAACTCCGCAATCGCCGGCTGATTACCGTCATATTAGTCTGCTAAACACCACGTATAAGATCATTACCAAAATCCTGGCTAATAGACTTAAACCCATACTGACGGATATCATATCCCCCTTTCAAGGAGCTTATGTCCCTGGCAGACAAATCACTGATAATATTATTATCAGTCAAGAGATTATACACTCATTCAAGAGAGTTAAGGGCTCCAAAAGCTACTTTGGCCTAAAGTTAGACATGTCTAAAGCTTTTGACAGAATTGAATGGAGCTATCTGGCGAGTGTTATGCATCTGATGGGCTTTTCTAGTCAATGGATCAATCTCATTAACACTTGTCTTTCTACGAGTTCGATGGCGGTGCTTATCAATGGTCGGCCGGGTAATAATTTCAATGTAAGTAGGGGCATTAGGCAAGGTGATCCGCTCTCTCCGTTTCTGTTCGCCATAGCCATGGAAGGTCTTAGTCGGCTTCTTGAGAAGAATCAAAATGAAAGCTCTTTCATTGGCTTCCCCATCCCTAATGCGAATTTCTCGATCAAACACCTTCTTTTCGCTGACGACTGCATCATTTTCGGTCAGAACTCACTCGAGAATATTTTCAATCTTAAGCAAATTCTGAAGGAATTTAGTGATGCGTCCGGTCAAATGATTAATTACGCTAAATCGAATATTTTTTTCTCCAAAAACTCGCATCCCAAGTTCAAGAGGATGATCATCAGAGAACTTAAGGTTCATCAATCTTCGTCGGGGGATAAATACCTCGGTACCAAACTCTTCGTTGATCGCAATAAGAAACAAGCTTTCACATCCCTTGTCACCCAAATCAAGAATAAACTCGCCAAATGGCAAACTCATCTCCTCTCCCAAGCTGGCCGCTCGGTAGTTATATCAACCATCGCAGCGGCTGTTCCCCGATACCAAATGCAGTGCTTTGCCCTTCCTAAAGGTATAAGCAACAACATTGAGTCTATTCAACGGACTTTCTGGTGGGGAAAATCCAAAACTTTCCATACTATCAACTGGAATGCTATTTGCAAACCTCGCAAATATGGTGGTCTAGGGCTTCGCCTTCCGCAACTAGACAATCAAGCTTTCCTTCATAAATTGAACTGGCGCATTATCAGTAATCCGAAGGCCATTTGGGTCCAAGTGCTGAAAGGGAAGTATTTTCATAAATCACAGAAACCAAAACCACCCAAGAATCATTACTCGTGGCCTTGGAAATCTATCTCGAAATACTATGATCAAAGCGCGAGTCTGATTTTTTGGAATATTAACAAAGGAGATCAAACCAATATATGGACTGACTACTGGATACCTAATCATCTTCCACCTATTATTAATGATAGAGGTTGTAACTATGATCGAGTTTCACAACTAATTACAAACGGTAGATGGAATTTAACTGATATTAATATGTATTTTACTAATGAGATCTGCAGAGCGATTCTAAGCATCAATCTAAATCCCAGTGATGAAGATAAAGCTATTTGGACTTTGACTAAATCAGGTAACTTTTCCCTTAAATCCATGTACAACTTTTTAAGAACCAACACTATCTACAATACGCAGGAACAGATGGACTGGTTCTTCATATGGAACATGAATACTATCCCAAGAATCAAACTATTTCTATGGAAGTGCTGTACGAATAGCTTACCAGTAAAATCAAGGATCGGCAAATTTATCGGTCATAATTATTCCTGTGTGAACTGTAATGACGAGGAGACCATAGACCATGTCATGTTACATTGCACGTTTGCAAAAGCTACGTGGTTTCACTACCAAGTTAGAACTGAGCACATCGGTACCACTATTCAATGGATAATCCAATGGAAATCCCTTGACGAAGATACTATTAATCTGTATGCTAAAATTCTTTGGTTTCTATGGAAAGCTAGATGTGAAAATTGCTTTACGACGACTAAACAGACTCCAATGCAACTGATAGAAAGGATCAACAAAACCTCCACTACTCCTCTCAGAACAGAGAAATTCACTACCTCGAAGGGTCAAGATCAAACGATTATACAAACATGGAGACCTCCATCGACACCATATATAAAAATCAATGTAGACGCCTCTTTCGTTAATTTACATGAACAGGCAGGAATCGGTTATATCATGCGCGATGCAGAAACCAACTTTATATTGGCGGTGGCAGATAGTGTTAGAGGGCAAAATGCGGAAGAATGTGAGAGTTTAGCGGTACTGCATGGTCTGCTAAGCGCGAAGCAAATGCATCTATCTTATGTTCATCTAGAAAGTGACAATAAAGCGATAATCCAAGCTCTCAATGGCGAGGAAGGATGTACTCAATGGCAATCGCATAGTATCATTCGACAGATCAAAGACATCAAGGATAACTTCTCAGGAATTATATTCTCTCATGTGTCTAGGAACAGTAATAGTTATGCAGATGTGTTAGCTAAATGGGGACGTGTTCACGGGAGTAAGAAACTTTGGAATGATGTGTAGGGATTTACACCCTTCTACTAGTGTTTATAGTGGAAATATGACATCTAATGTCTACACTAGTATTCCCAGGATCACATGCAAAACTAGTAATTAATCTAATGGAGATAGTAGATTACCTTAATCGCTTTTCCCTCGAACTAGTTGAATTGATTGAAGAAGACCAAGAGCTTCAAGTGTAGCTCCTCTACTTGGGACACGAGCAATCAATTTGATCTCCCACCTTGTTGTATAGCTAGCACACCAATGGTGGTTGGAAAAGAAGAACACCTTCTTCTTTGACTAGATTGATAGTTAATGGGAATTAGCTCACTTTCTCCTCTCTACTTGATGTGGTAGAGTAAGAAAGCTTAGAGAGAAATTCCACACCTTATTCTCTGCCCTAAGAGTGTTTATATAGAACCCTAATAAGAATCCACCTCCTTTTAGGTTTCCTAAAACACCCTTTAGAATAAGATTTAGGGAAATAGTCGAAAATAGCAACTATTGGTATTTTCTCAATTCCCTAAGGAGGAGGTGTCCAAACACCACGAAAATTGGCAGATATAATGTTTATTATATCAGAAACTAACCCTCCAAAATTCAGCCCAATCCGAGTCCTAGAAGTACCCGAACTGGTCTAGGCCCAAAAACCCTGTTTTTGGCCTTTTTGTACTATCTTTGCCTAATTCCTTTTTAGGCCTATGAGATATGTTTATGGGACACTCCCATGATTATATCTCACTCCCACTAGTCATATCCTAGATCAATTTGTCACTCTTATGTGTAACCCGTTGTAGGATCCGATCGAAGTTAGCCGCGAATTACTTCGTAATTCGACGATCGTAGTTGGTCTCTAGCTACAACTCTACGATCCCTAAATCAATCGGACTTGATGATCTTCCACATCAATTGTCCTATCCGACAAATTGTTCGCATTGTCACCTTGGTCGAAGGACATCTCCTTCAACTCCTTCAGACTCCCACTTGGACATAGAACAAGTGCAATGCCTCGATTCCCGTGTCAATTTAGTATCCCATCTGATACGTCACATCATTCTGACTTTCTTGATATCCGAGTACAACTGTAAAAGACAAACGATTAACTTTTAATCCGTTTGAGCGCGGCCACGCATTTTCAGTTGCTACTCATCAAGTGGCCTTGACACACTTTGTACCTAATGTGATTAGGGTGACACAATCCATTCTTGCGCTCCCACTTAACTTCATGTCTATCCTGTCCTTCCCAGTATCCGTCTTTATAACCTCCTTTTACGGCGCGACGTTTAACGGAACCAAAGTCGGGCATTCCTTACATAAGATGAGTGGAGCACTCATGTTTTGAGGAATCTCTCCAATTGTCTTTATGAGAAGTATTGACGTTCATCACGAATGATGTACTTCTCATTTGAGGGTTATCCAGTGTATAAACCTTTTATACACCCACGTAATCGAATAGAATATACTATTCCTATAGCCCATGAAACTGCGCTAACCCATCGACTCCCGTGCTAGTCTTCGTGAGTCATTGTTGTCCATGCAATGACCTGGACCAGGGATTTTTTGATAATAAATATTCCAAGTTCACTTAATAGGGTTTCATTCATCAGATCACGTATCTGACAAACCTATTCGGAACGTTTTATTATCGATGGACTGTCGTTTAAACACTAAACCAAGTTTAGACGACTGGTGAAATAATTCTTATTATTTCTGATAACGAGAGTTGTAAATCTGAGCCTCTTCCGTAAAACTCCTTTTACCCACTCAGTTTTACTTGTCGAGGTTTAAAATTTATACCTCATGCCTTAGACTGTGTATGAATCTCAAACTATGTCTTAGGTGACAGTTTAGTTTGACTACCGTGGTAGTCGGTTTTAAACTTTGCTTATTATCAATTAATTTGAAGATTACTATCTTCAACCTTGATAATATCTAGTAATCTTTACTAGAGTTAAGGCCTTTAATTCTTTGTGTAGTATTTGCAACAGTTCCCGGCTTAAAACACTTTTAGCCTACTTTCCTTCCATGTCTGGAAGTTTGCTATGATGACATGTTCAACTTTGTACTACTTCATCCTTTAGCCTTCTAGGATGTACTAAGTAGTGTTTCGGTTTTCCAATCCGAATTCGGATGTTTAAATGCTAATCATGTCCAACATGATTGACTTTATGTTTTCGAACATAAATGTCTCTCTCATGCGTGCTAGCTCATCGGTGTCTTTTAGACTCCGAGTTTTGCAACGCCCTCTGTCATGAGTTTTTGGGTCGAAATTCTTTTAGACTTTCCGAGTCTTAGATTTTCTGTTTCGGATCTCAAGCATCTCAGCGTACTGAGTCACTCTAATCCTATCATCCTTTTGATCTATGCTTATAGATCTTCAGATGCCCAAAATGGCATTTTATCCTTTTGTGTGTGGTCCTTTATTGAGTCAGTTCGTTACTGTTATACAACACCTTATGTTGTACTCAATCTTTTGTATGTACTCTGCATACGGACCCGGAAGGTTTGTTTACTCCCACTTACCTTCTTGAAACTCGTGATTCAAGATTTTCTTCATTCTCCAGGAATCAAATTTCTCTGATTGCCTTTTGAATCGAAGATTCTAACTCTTGCGTGCTTTTAATCCGTCGATAGATTTCTGAAGCATGCTTGTGGACATAACTTGATTGGAAGAATCTTTATTCTTCTTGTCTCGTTTCGGGAAACACGAATGTTTCCATCCTTCTCAGTTTTCTATTTTGGAAAACCAATTTAGGTCTTTTGTTGACTTAAATTATCAAGCTTCATGTCTTGACGAGATATGGATTCCACGATGATTTTGGGTTCTAGCCAAAATCTAGAGTCAGTTTCCGTTTCTGCGCAGGTCTTTTATCTCTTCAGAAATAACCTTTATTTTCTGTGTCTTTGAGATTTGACCTTTTAGGGCTTTTGAACAACAATTTGGAATTTTCTCAATTACTTTAAGATATTCCTTTAGAGACACTTTCACTTGTTTTGAGAGTTCTCCGGCGAATGACATTCGCTTTTGTGCGGTGGGTTTATAAGATCATATCTTTAACCTTTCCTTTTCCGAGGAGCCGCAGTTTGTTGCTCTTGGTCGACTTTAATCGTTTTGTACAAGTTTCATGATTGTTCTTCATGACCCTCCATGATTTTTCTCATGATCGAATTAAATCGACTTGTACTTTTCTCCCACTTATTCTTGTAATAATTAGTGTTTTTCTCCCAGACGACCAGGTGTGCTAATTATTAGAAGAATACTATCATGAGCAACAAACACTTTGTTCTCTTGATTGGTTGTGGAAGAAGCCCAAATTTCTTTCAAAAGAAATTGCGTCAGATATTAGCTAGTTTTTGTAATGCTTTTACAAGCTTAGCTGTTAGACGGAATTTTGGTAGTTTTGTGAGAAGCTATGTCTAGACTAAATGGATTTTGGAGGATAGAGTTTGATTCGTGTTCTTCATCTTAATCCTTTTGGACACTCCAAATATGGATAGGTTAGAAGTACGTTTGAAGATCAATCTCTGTTTTTGACTCAAGGCTTTCTTTCTTGTCAGTTTGATTCATGTTTTGGTTATAGTGGACTTGTTGTCCTCATCCCTTTCCGATTGGGATGAACCTATCTTATAGGTTTTTGACCAATTTTAGAATCTTTTGGTATAGTTTGTTAAATTTAGCACTTATTAACATCTCAATTTAGAAATAAAGTTCTTTATTGATTCTCCATAATACTTAGTACAGAGATGATGTTAAAAAACTAGAAAACGATTAATCTAGAATAGTGCCTAAAGTAGACTTCGATCCCTTTCAGCATCCTTAGCAGTCGAGGCTTCTGCTCCCTCTTGGATCTTGTCTTCCTTAGCCAAATACTCAGTTCCCAGCTGCGCCTGTACATTCACAATGAAAGGCCAATTTTAGGTATCATATACCAAGGTTTGGGAATTTTCAGTATTTGATAAGTTAACTGTTTATACCTGAATTGGAAGCCACTGTTCCATTCTTTTTGTCCTCCAAGAACTTGGGGCAGTTTCTTTTCCAGTGGCCTATGCCACTGCAGTAGAAACATCTTGACGTAGATTGAATACCTTTGTTTTGAGGTTTAGCAATATGTTTGCCTTTTCCTTTTAACGCGGGTTTCTTCTTCTGCCTCTTGTTCTCTTGAGCCACAAGAATCTTATTCTTTGGCTCCAAGTCCATTGTTAGTCGTTCTGCTGCCTGAAGCATTGCATCAAGTTCCTCTAAAGGCTTGTTCCATCCATTCATCGCATATTCCATCTTAAATAGATTGAACCCTTCATGAAGTGAATAGAGGATCATGTCATTAGCCGCCGATTGGCTAACAGGAGAACCCAGCTCTTCTAGTTTAGCAAAGAGTTCTATCATTTGCCGAACATGAGGACCTACTGGTTTTCCTTTCTCGAGGCGCAGACGCAATAATTTACTGGTTGTATCAAACCTCTCCACTCTCGCTTTGCTTCGGATTGAATCCTCAGTTTTCGGAGTGATGGAGGGGACTTCCATGTTCAGAGGTTTCTCGTTAAGAGTAGCCTCCATGGCTGATAACAATCGAGAAGTCATTGATTCTGGTTCTGCCCTCTTTTGACCATCCTCTTGATGCTCTATTTCCTTAGCAGTCAAAAAATCCAAAAATGGATAGTGTGAGACATTTAGCTTGTTTTTAAACTCTCCATCCAATATTTGAAGTATCTCCCGATTCCTTCCTTCATGGATGTTTTCGTTTAACACCTTCCTTAGGTATGTTCCAAGGTCGAACTTGTTTCCTTGTGTCATCTTTAAAACTACATAAAGTAATGGCAAAGTTTTAAAACTCGTTATCGTTTTTGAAAAACATTAGTTTTCCCACATTATCCAATATAAAATCGTCCCCGATTGAATAAGTGATTCCAAGACCCCAGTTCTTCGAAGTAAAGCGGACGAAGGCCCTACCCTTTGACTCCGTCGTTCCGGGTGAGCGAACTACTTCACTGATCATACCTTATGACTCTTGGTTGATAGATTTCATTAATGAATGACTAATCTATCCTTTTGCCTCGAGTATCCAAGACTCTCTTGCTGATCTCGTTGAGTAGAACCATTTAGACGTGTAGGCCTCTTCTATAGACCTACCCGCATTGTCCCAAGGTAGAAGAGGTACTCTGCGAAGGCCGACCCACCTTCCTCGAACAAGGGCGCAACGAGTGTCTTAATCTGGATAGGCGATTACTCAAGATTACTTTTGGGGACTTTTACGCTAGTCTGGCGTTTGTTATAGTGAACTATTTAGCCTAACTAACATCCACGACATAAAGCGTAAATAAGTAAGTAAATGCGCGCGAGAAAGTAAATCAAGCAGACATGGATCCTAGTATGGCCCTTAACCTAGAAGATCTAATCACACTTGGTTTTCTTCTTGTTTCGCCTTTTGGTTCGTCTTAGATCACCATCTTTGAACCTCCATTGATTTCTCCCACTCGCCTTTGGATTTCATCCTCGAGTTTCTTCAATGGACTCATAGACCCTAAACTCTAATTACAAGACTCTAACGATTCGCAGATCGTATAAATTTGAAATTAAAATTAATTACAAAGCATGCACCCATCCGTGCTTAAAACAAGAATAAAGAAATAAATCTATGGCCATACTAGTTTCCCGCATTCACATCACATGCAATCATATAATATATCAAGGCTAAGAATTATATATGCATGATTATCTTGGGAGATACTTTTGTTGACATCACATGTCACATTACGGACCTTAAGTCTAAATTCGAAGAATTCTACTAGTGGTGCTTTCCGGTTTTATCTTTTATGATTTCTAAAATCATCTTTAAGAAAAACTCCGTTTTGGGCTCGAGAAAGCCCGGGTCAATTTCGGAAAAAATATTGGTTCGATTCTTAATGATTTCATAAATCAATTTAAAGAGAAATCCGTTTTGGGCTATTGGATGGCCCGGATTGATTTTGGAATTATTTGGTTGGAATCGGAAAAATTTTTGGCAAAAACTCCCACTCGAATGATGGTCCCTTTTCGTGGTCCGAAAAGCCTTGAAAAAGCCCGGGACAAGTCCTAGACAAGTCCCGGCCCAAGCCCAAAAAGGGCTCGGACAAGGTCCGGACATAGCACGGCCCATAGGGCCGGCATGTCCTGGCCGAGGCCTATCAAGGCCTGGTCTCGTCCTGGCCGGAGCCAGGACGCTAGTCCATGTACCAGACGCGTCCTAGACGTGTCTGGTACTGGACCGGACCAGCACTAGGTGTCTCGGACTAGTCCGAGACACCCAGAACCTCCCAGACGCGTCTCCAAGACGCGTCTGGTCGAGTGCTCTGGACGCGTCCTAGACGCGTCCAGGAAGCTCCTTCGCAGCTGCTGGTCGCGTCTTCAAGACGCGTCCTTAGCAGCTGCTCTGGACGCGTCTTTTGTGACGCGTCCAGAAGCTTCTGTCGCAGCTGCTGGTCGCGTCTTCAAGACCCTAGTTTTTCAAAACCCTAGTTTCCAAAAAGAAAAAAAAAAAAAAAAAAAATTTTCTTATGCAACTCTAAGTTGCTATTTTCCAATTTTAAAACTTTTCTTAAATTTTTGAAATTCCTTTTAGAACACTTCTAAAAAAAATTTTAAAACTTTTAGAAACTTTTAAATTTTTCCAAATTTGTTTTGAGAGCTTCCTAAAGTCAAAACTACTCTTTTTAGAACACTTCTAAAATTCTAAAATTCCAAAATTTTGTTTTTCAAAAGTTTCCAAAACTTAAAAACAACTCTTAATCAAACCAATTTTGGATCAAAATCTAGGTTTTTGAAATTTTTCAAAGAACAATTTTGAAATCAATTTTGAAAAATCTTTGAATCCAATTCAAAATTAATCAAATTTTATGTTTTAAAATCTTTTTAAACATAACTATCAATTTAATCAAGCATGGATTAGTTTGAAATTCAATCAAATTGAGACTTTTAAAACACTTTTAATTATCAATGTGATTCTCAATTTGAAAATTTATTGAATCCTATCAAATTATGAGTTAAAAATATCTTTTAAAACACCTTTTAAAATACTTTTATAAACTCAATTTTCAAACTATCAAGCATATGAATTAGTTCGATTCTTAGCAAAAACTAGTTAATAGCAAGAGGCTCTGACGCCACTGTAGGGATTTACACCCTTCTACTAGTGTTTATAGCGGAAATATGACATCTAATGTCTACACTAGTATTCCCAGGATCACATGCAAAACTAGTAATTAATCTAATGGAGATAGTAGATTACCTTAATCGCTTTTCCCTCGAACTAGTTGAATTGATTGAAGAAGACCAAGAGCTTCAAGTGTAGCTCCTCTACTTGGGACACGAGCAATCAATTTGATCTCCCACCTTGTTGTATAGCTAGCACACCAATGGTGGTTGGAAAAGAAGAACACCTTCTTCTTTGACTAGATTGATAGTTAATGGGAATTAGCTCACTTTCTCCTCTCTACTTGATGTGGTAGAGTAAGAAAGCTTAGAGAGAAATTCCACACCTTATTCTCTGCCCTAAGAGTGTTTATATAGAACCCTAATAAGAATCCACCTCCTTTTAGGTTTCCTAAAACACCCTTTAGAATAAGATTTAGGGAAATAGTCGAAAATAGCAACTATTGGTATTTTCTCAATTCCCTAAGGAGGAGGTGTCCAAACACCACGAAAATTGGCAGATATAATGTTTATTATATCAGCAACTAACCCTCCAAGATTCAGCCCAATCCGAGTCCTAGAAGTACCCGAACCGGTCTAGGCCCAAAAACCCTGTTTTTGGCCTTTTTGTACTATCTTTGCCTAATTCCTTTTTAGGCCTATGAGATATGTTTATGGGACACTCCCATGATTATATCTCACTCCCACTAGTCATATCCTAGATCAATTTTTCACTCTTATGTGTAACCCGTTGTAGGATCCGATCGAAGTTAGCCGCGAATTACTTCGTAATTCGACGATCGTAGTTGGTCTCTAGCTACAACTCTACGATCACTAAATCAATCGGACTTGATGATCTTCCACATCAATTGTCCTATCCGACAAATTGTTCGCATTGTCACCTTGGTCGAAGGACATCTCCTTCAACTCCTTCATGATGTTGTCTCTTTCTTTTCTGATTTCTAGCGGGTTTGTAATAGACGCTTGGTTTTAATATATTTTCTTTCATAAAAAAAAAAGTCGATACATCCTTGTATCCAGCTGAAGTTGTCGGACAAGTTTTTCATAGTTGCAAATACGCTGTATAATTATTATATCGATACTAATCGAAATTCCTGTAAATAACAAAATTGCCGAATGCAAGAATTCTTTGGGTGAAGTGTTCATAAGAATTCCTAAATTCTGCTAAAATGTCCCGTTATTCTCTATACCTTTTCTTATCTTCTAGTGATGGTTTCGTCCTTACGCGCCTCTTTTTCTCTCTTAATTTGAATATAATTACTGATCATGTCCGGCTACAAAATTGGCAACCCAGTACAAACCAATTAGCAACCAACTAAAACCCCATTAAAATTAATGAAATCGGAATTTCTAAGAGACGCGTAATAAAGGGTAAACCTTATTAGACGGAACACTGAAAAATCACCAGAAGTTGCAGGTGGGGGAGAAGTAAGATCAAGGACTAGAGAAGTAGTAAGAGCTTGAGGTCTTTGAGGAAGTGGAAGGAGGTTTTGGATTCTAAGTAGTTGATTAGTAGAACATAAATTAGTTTCTGAATTTGAGAGGAAAAGGGTTGGTTTAGCTTTTGAATGACTGGATTTGGAGGTGGTAATTTTTTTGTTATAATCTGGACCGTTGAACAGATCAACGGTTCATATCAAATTTGGAGCAGAAGCCCTTAAGTGTAAACACGTAATAGTTAAGGATCTAGCTGTGAATATTCAATTAGAAATCAGACTTCACGTGATTTCCTCTTTCTCGCCACGTGTCGCGCTCTGATTCGGTCGCTATTCCCTCGCTTTTGACTTCTCGTGACAAATAGCATTTCTGTTTTCTAAATAGGATATAAATGATTAGGAGGAATAGAAATATTTAAAGAAAGAAAAATAGAAAAAAAAAACAAGTTGTCGGGCTCAATCCGGACTTTTCCGGGCCGGGCCTAGCCCGTCGGGCCCAAAATAGAGGCCCAGCCCGGACCCGGGACAGAACCCGGGTTGACCTGACCCGTTTTCTGTACGGGCCAGGCCGGCCCGGCCTTTTGAGCACCTCTAGACTTCTCACTCGTCTAAATTGTGTTAAATGCGTTTCTCTTTATTTTCTTGGATCGGGTTCCTTTTACGATGGACCTCCTGCTCCGCTAGGGTTTGCTCTTTCAAAATCTTCTATTTTTCGTCGATAACTTTGTGGGCTTTCAAATCTAGATCTAGATTATAATAATACAATACAAATTTTGATCCAGAAAGGTATGAGATTTGTTTTGCGGATCAACTCTTGGCGTCGGAAGTATTAGAAACCCTAGAAGAACTACAGTCGAAGTAGGTCGGTTGATATGAAGTTGTAGATTTGATCGGGAGTTCTTTTTTCTTCGTTGCATATGATCGCCATGATCCTCGAGTGGAAAACCGACTTTGTTTGATCAAGCAATGGTATGTTAATTCTCTGTTCTGAAATTTAAGTTCTTGATACACATGATTGGGTTATTAACTACGGCAAAGTAAGATCCCAGAAAAATTTAAGGTCTTTACAAACTCGATCTAATCATTAGATCTTTCTTTTGTCCCAAGTTATGTATCAAAGTCTTTTTAGGGTTTTTCCGTATCTGTTTCTTATACAAATCCCATATGATGCGAATCTGTTGATGCCCTATTATCTTGTAAAGTATACAACTTCACTAGAAAAGTTAAACTTTTAAGACTATTAACGTGGCTATCATCACTTAAAAACATGTCACTTTGTTGGCCTATGTATTACAAAAAATTTCGACCGACAATCAAGGGAAAGATTTTTCAAGTTTGGCACTGATCATAAACGTATGGCGACATGTGTGTGCATCACATTAAGCAAACAAAGAGGTCCTGAAACAATAACATTTCCAAAGAGACGGTAATTGCAGAGAATCTATATACGTAGTTGTGTTATTCTTGTAAATATTTAGTTCTGTGCTTTAGTCTTACATTCATCATATTTTTGCACACAACAAAGTAATCGAAGGTATGGTTTAGCAAGTGGGTTATTGGCGTATGTTGTGGCCTACATGTGTATAATGTATTTTTAATTTCAAGCCAAGCTTTTCATGTACCATATTCTTCTGGTTACAAAAGCCAAGATACAATATTCTTAGAAAGGTGGTATAAGTTTGGTCTCCGACATGGTGTTATGTATAACGTTAAAATTGGTGTGGGTTTCAATGATGCATGAGTTCGCTTGTTGACTTGGACTGTATTATATATAAATTTTAGTTCTTGTTGCTTGTTTTGGATTTAAAATTGTATAGATTACATATTTCGGGTTTCTAACTTCTGCAAGTACATATGTTTTATTTTCCACCTACAGTGGTTATTAATACTAAACTGACTTACGTGTTTGCATCACATTAAGCAACAAAGGGTCTCTCGTACAATTAAATAACTACACAAATGTTTGGTTATTAATACTAAACTGACTTATAGTGAATATATGTAGTTGCTTTAGTTTTACATTATTTAGTTATGTGTTATTTCAAATTTAATATTTTAATGTTTTGACCAAAAATTTACATTCATCATATTTTTGTACGCAACAACGTATTCGAGGGTATGGTTTTGCAAGTGGGTTGTTGGCATATGTTGTGGGCTTGTGGCCTATATGACGTATGTACATGTTTGTTCAGTATAAATAATGTATAGTAGTATTTTGAGTTCCAAGCCAAGCTTTTCATGTACCATATTCTTCTATCAAGTAGTTGTTACAAAAGCGAAGATACAATATTGTTAGCAAGGTGGTATAAGATTGGTTGTCGAGGTGGTGTTATATATAGTGCTACAATAAGTGTTGGTTTCAAATGGTGCATGAATTTGCTTGTTGACTTGGACAGTATTATATATATATAGTTCTTGTTGCTTGTTTTGGATTTAAAATTGTATAAAGTATAAACTATATAATTTTTAGTTTTTCTAACTTCTCCAAGTACATACATTCTATTTTTCCACCAATTGTCAAGGGAAGGATTTTACAAGTTTGTTATTGATGCGAAGCTGACTTGTGTGTGTGCATCACATTAAGCAACAAAGGGTCTCGAGGACAATTAAATAACTAGACAAATGGTGGTCATAGTGAATGTAGGTTGCTTTAGTTTTATTAGTATTTAGTTATTTTCTATGTCAAAATTAATATTTTAATGTTTTGAACAAACATTTACACTCATGTTTTTGCACACAACAAAGTATTAGAGGGTATGGTTTTGCAAGTGGGTTGTTGGCATATGTTGTGGCCTATATGATGAATGTACTTGTTTGTTCAGTATATATAATGTATAGTGGTATTCTGAGTCTCAAGCCAAGATTTCCATGTACCATATTCTTCTACCAAGTAGTTGTTACAAAAGCGGAGATACAAGATTGTTAGCACGGTGGTATAAGTTTGGTTGTCGAGGTGGTGTTATATATAGTGCTACAATCGCTGTCGGTTTCAAATGGTGCATGAATTTGCTTGTTGACTTGAACAATATTCTATATATATAGTTTTTAGTTCTTGTTGCTTGTTTTGGATTTAAAATTGTATAAATTATATAATTTTTAGATTTTCTAACTTCTGCAAGTATATACATTCTATTTTCCACCAATCGTCAATAGAAGGATTTTACAAGTTCGGTATTAATGCGAAACTGACTTATGTGTGTGCATCACATTAAAAGCAACAAAGGGTCTCGAGGACAATTAAATAACTAGACAAATGGTGGTGATAGTGAATGTATGTGATTGCTTTAGTTTTATTAGTATTTAGTTATTTGCTATGTCAAAATTAATATTTTAATGTTTTGAACAAACATTTACATTCATCATGTTTTTTCACACAACAAAGTACTCGATGGTATGGTTTTGCAAGTGGGTTGTTGGCATATGTTGTGGCCTATGTGATGGTATGGTTTTCCAAGTTTTATTGCACCATCTTCTTCTACAAAGAACTGCAGTAACTATTACACCAGTGAGGATTCAATATTGTTAGCGTGGTCTTATAAGTTTGGCTGTCGACCCGGTGCTATATATAGTGCTTTAACCGATGTTGGTCTAGATGGTGCATGATTTTCTTGTTGACTTGAAATGTATTATTATATAGTTTTCCGATCAATATTTCGGGAAGGATTACCTATTTATCGGTTGTGGTGGCTATATAATGGAACTTTAATGTGGTATATCACATTGTTCCATCAATATTTCGGTAAGGATTATACATTTGTCGGCTGTGATGCCTGAGAAATGGAACTTTAATGTGTATACCACATTGCTCCATCAATATTTTCGGGAAGGATTTTATGTTTGTCGGTTGTGATGCCTAAGAAACGGAACTTCAATGTGGTATACCACATTGTTCCATCAATATTTTCGGGAAGGATTTTACGTTTGTCAGTTGTGATGCCTAAGAAATGGAACTTGAATGTGGTATACCACATTATTCCATCAATATTTCCGGGAAGGATTTTACATTTGTCGGTTGTGATGCCTAAGAAATGGAATTTTAATGTGGTATACCACATTGTTCCATCAATATTTCGGGAAGGATTTTACGTTTGTCGGTTGTGAGCCTAAGAAATGGAATTTCAATGTGGTATACCACATTTTTCAATCAATATTTCCGGGAAGGATTTTACATTTGTCGGTTGTGATGCCTAAGAAATGGAACTTTAATGTGGTATACCACATTTGTTCCATCAATATTCAAGGGATATTAATTGCAAGCCTTAAAGATGTCTACTCTTGGCCCTCCTTTAGGAGGTTTTGTGAACAGCTCAAATATAGTATCTCTAATGGTTGAAGAGTGTCCATGTGTTTGCATCACCATACTTGGCTCCTTATATAGTGACAGTCCTAAATATTTTTACTGTGAACGACATGCTTATCGCTTAAGGTCTCTATTTACCACAACTATTAGGGGGTGAAACTTACCCAGGTATTTGCATTCACATGAGCGGAAGGAGCTTCTAAACTATTTTATCCCAGGGCTGGCAGTGCAGTTTATTGTTTTCAAAGAGCTAGTCTCTCTATAGTAGAGAATGTACATGACTACAAAAGATTTCACATCTAACTGCTTTGAAATTTATTGTTCACAAAATTAAATCGAACCTTCGAATGTAAATGGGTTACTCGTAGTGGTGATCAAGTTAAATCCTGTTTTGATGGCAAGAGATAACCAAAAAACAGATTCTTGAATACGTAAGAAGTTCCTTTCTTGAATTCACCACCTTATTTCTTGTTGAATTTTGGAACGCAGGATTTCAACTTCCATAGTTTCATTTCCTTTTGTAGAAGAAGATTCCTGAATTGTTTGGGAAGATGCTTGAGTAACTCTATTTTTCAACATTCTTGAATGCTCGTTGTCATCTTTGTTGTGTCCCAAAACTATGTCGTAGTCTTTTTGGGGCTGCTGACCATTTGTCTCTTAGAAAGTGCACATGATACAAAGCTTTTGGCACCATAAGTCTTTGATGGTCTTTTATAGATGATGAGTACTTTGGCTGATTCAAGTTGGCGGTTTAAATGGTGCACGAATTTGCCTAAGAAATGGAACTTCAATGTGGTATACCAATCGTATGTTCCTTTTATGTAGTGTGCATCTACACAATTTTCAGTTGGTACTAATGATAAGTTGGCGGTTTAAATGGTGCACGAATTTGCTTGTAAAACTGAACTCAATATAAAGTTTGGGTTTTCTGATTTTTTTAGTTTCTTCAATTGAACATGGACAATGTTCTTGCACCAACTGTAGAATGATTCCACATGTATGGATACATGTGTGTTTCAGATAAGAAAGACTGAAGAGATAGATGATGAAAATATTACGCAGTACGTATCCCCAGTTAATTGAACACGTGTGAAATCTGAAGAGGATCAATTCGTAACACATTTTTACATGAGTGCATGGTACGTTTGTCCCTCGTCCATGTATTCGATACCAAATGCCAAAATAAGCCAGAAAAACTTACAGTTATTTGGACTTTTCACCCAACAGATTGAGATGCTTCTTTTAGCACGTGCTATGGCCTCGGTTGAGCTTTGGTACATCTAGATGGGTTGAATGATACATGTTGTCTTTTTAGTATAGCTGTGTTGGTTCTTAATATCTTGTATTGGTTCTCATCTCTTGGAAGCCTGATGTCATTAATAAATTTGTTCTCATGCAAGCTATGTTGACATATCATTAAAAAGGAAGTATTAGACAATGGCAAGATGGCAAAAGATGTCCTCGTTCTTTATACGTGTATGTGTATCGAGGAGACAACATGCTAGAGGTTGGTTCTTTAGTTTTCAATTTCGTGGGATTTTGTACTTCATATTCGCCTTGTGAACTGATTCCACTTAAGTAACGTTTGTTTGGATAACATAGAAAATCATGCATTTTGATCTTGTCTTTGTCTATATTCTTGGTGTTAAAGAAAAAGAAAGTGTAGGGGAAAAAAGGTCAATTAAATTTTGTCCAGATTGCTCCATTTACATTACATCTCAATTCTCAAGAATATTAGTTAGAAATTGGTTAATGGCTTAAATAAGTATTGGCGTCTGATAAACAATTCCAGAGCCCACATAAATATGTCTAACCTGAACTTCAAAAGAAAAACACTAAATCTCATTAATGCTTTCCAGAACTGAATTGACGTGTCCCCTGATGATCCATTGTCCATAATCATAGCTTGACCGATCTGAAGTTTCTTCATTAGAAGTTCCATTGGTGATATAGCTGATACAGTAGACATTACTTTCAACAGTGGTAGGACTCAAACTTTGAAGCAAGGTAGAGTTATATGGAATATTTACCCCTTATGCAAATGTACGGGGGGATATGGAAGGAAAAGAACATGGCTATTCAATACAAAAGCTTGGGCCTGGAGTAACAACTAGAATTTGCAAACACTGTCGATACTTTTTCGCCTCTTTGCGGACATCTGGTCTGCAGCCCTCTCCTTTTTGTAAAAGGATATTTTTCGTCTCCTTCCAATTGAGGAGAACCGTAGATGCTTTTTGGAAGGCCATAGTTGAGGTCAAAGAGGAAAAAAAAAGAGTAGGCCAACAAGATGAGTCTTCATATCATTGTTCAAGTGTGCACTGTGCATGTAGTTTTTGGACATGTTATCGTCTTAATTTCTTTCCTAGTTAAATAATGCAACATCGTGTGCATGTTGTATCGAACGCTCGAATTTTTCTTAGTTGCTCGATGTTAAGGATTTAAAGGTGCCTAGGTATGTTGGTCATCCGTCATTTCTCGATATTAGAAATTTAATAGAAAGAAATAGCAAGCTTGTTCTTACCAAGGTTAAGCCTTAAGGATATATATGCTAATAGTGAGTCTTAGGGATATTAATTGCAAGCCTTAAAGATGTCTACTCTTGGCTCTCCTTTAGGAGGTTTTGGGAACAACTCAAATATAGTGTCTCTAATGGTTTAAGAGTGTGCATGTGTTTGCATCACAATACTTGGCTCCTTACATAGTGACACTCCTAAATATTTTTACTGTGAACGACATGCTTCAATAATTTGCGGGTGATCCCTTAAACAAACACAAGCTTATCGCCTAAGGTCTCTATTTACCACAACCATTAGGGGTTGAAACTTTTCCAGGTATTTGCATTCACATGAGCGGAAGGAGCTGCTAAACTATTTTATCCCAGGGCCGGCAGTGCAGTTTATTGTTTTCAAAGAGCTAGTCTCTCTATAGTAGAGAATGTACATGACTACAAAAGATTTCACATCTAACTGCTTTGTAATTTATTGTTCTTAAAATAAAGCGAACCTTCGAATGTAAATGGGTTACTCGTAGTGGTGATCAAGTTGAATCCTGTTTTGATGGCAAGAGATAACCAAAAAACAGATTCTTGAATACGTAAGAAGTTCCTTTCTTGAATTCACCATCTTATTTCTTGTTGAATTTTGGAACGCAGGATTTCAACTTCCATAGTTTCATTTACTTTGTAAAAGAAGATTCCCGAATTGTTTGGGAAGATGCTTGAGTAACTCTATTTCTCAACTTTCTTGAATGCTCGTCGTTATCTTTGTCGTGTCCCAAAACTATGTCGTAGTCTTTTTGGGGCTGCTGACCATTTGTCTCTTAGAAAGTGCACATGGTACAAGGCTGTTGGTACCATAAGTCTTTGATGGTCTTTTATAGATGATGAGTACTTTGGCTGATAAGTCTGCTTTAATGGTTTCAAATTGACTTGTAGTTCGCTGTGTGGCTGATAAGTCTGCTTCAATGGTTTCAAATTGACTCGTAGTTCCCTGTGTAGCGCCCAAAGCTAGGCCGTTAAAAGTTCACTTAATTTGGTAGCCAGCGCTATTACTGAATCTTTTTTTTACTAGAGGCCTAATAGTCTACTTGCAGTTATTCATGGTTAACTGCTTGAACGAAAGAATTGAGGGGGCATGGTTTGGACAATTTTTTGTTGTTTTTCGTTGCAAAGATGTAACTACTGAGATTTGTTTTGACTTTCAGTTCTCATTGTTGGATTTTCTTAATGACCTAACTTATTAGTTACTCTTTAAGAAAATTTAAGAGTTCATCTAACATTAACGTGTATCACAACGAAAACCCGCTTTTGTAGTATTTACATGGCAGGATTGATTGTTGAGATCAAAGAGGGAGGAATAGAGGACGGCTAGAAGGTTGAGGCTTAATATTGGTGTTCCAATGTACAGGTAAGTTTTTGACATATTTGGTATTTCTCGAGTTTTGTCCTAGTCAAATAATACACTAGTATCTAGTTAAATAAAATTGATAGTGTTTGTTGTCACAAGGGGAGCACGTTCCTGAGTTTTAGGATACATACACCTGGGATGTTGGTTATCCATCAATCATTAGATATTGTCAGTATTTAGTGAACCATGGGCTGTTCTTTAGATTTCTATCTTATGGTACCTAAGCCAGGGGTAGTTGGTCAACCCTTGTATAATCATAGGCTTGCATCATAAGTTCGGAAAGTAGAACCAATAAACTATTTAACTGACAAGACAGTATGATCCAAATAGAAGAATAAACAAACCCAAATGGGTATGGATATTTCTGTACTAAAACTGTGTATAGGTCAATTATAGCCAGCTCTTTCTGGTAAAGTACGTTTCTGTTTTGCATTACAAGACTTGGCTCCTTATACCGGAAGCACTTGGCATTATATATTTCTTACCATGAAAGACATAGTTTAATTATCTATAGTCGTCCCTTTAGAATAATAACACGATATTACCGCCAAATGTGTCTTCTATAACAAAGACGCCAAAGACACATAGCTCATCCAGGTTTTCGTAGTCGTGCCTGCTGAAAGTAGTCAGTAACTCCAGTTCTTCCTGAAGCTGGTTTTCAAAAGAGCAATTCTATCTTATGTTAGAGAATGTGATGGGGTATAAAAGGCTTCATCCCTTAACCGCATAAAGAGGAATATGCACTTCAGTTTGCACTTGCCAATAAAAGACAGGTGCTTGTCTTTGCGTGACAGGATGTTGGATGGTTGTTGAGGGCCTTGAGGCAACACCAAAAATAGGTTAGCCAATTCCTAAACTTAGTATCACCATTCGAAAAGGTGTTAAATTAGGAAGGCGAAAAACATAGACTGGTTAACTTTATGAAAGAACTCTAGTAATTGACTGGTTCTTCTGTTATTTAGGTGACAGTTGGGGAACTTCATCTTCTTAAGCCAACAAAACAATGAACAAGAAAAGATGAAGGCTATAAAACAGTTTGCTGTACCTGTAGTTCTCTTGTTAAATAGTATCACTAGTATAATGCGACTTTATTCTCATAAACTAACAACTACTAGTTTCTTTTTTCTTTGTCTACATCAACAAATATGAGTTTCACCTTATTGCCCCGCCTTCCTGTCAACAATGTAGTGCCACAGGTATCACCATTTTCCTGTGGCGCCTTTTTATTATAAATGTTGTGATCACGAAATATAAATAGTGAAATAGTGGTTACCCATGAAATATAAACATTTCCATAGGTACTTAAATTTCAGCTGAAACATGTGGAACTGAACAGTCATTGGCACTGAAATAATGAAAAAAGACATTGTATGTCGAATTTTATTTATGTTGACCACCAAAAGCAAAAACATTGGGGTCATAATACCATGCTGGAAATCTTACAAAATAATAGATTAGTTAATAGTTACTCAATTTATACAATGAGATTTCTTGTTTTTTTGGTAGTTGCGTTGGAGAAGCATCTTGAAGATGATAAGAAAGAGGTGAAACCATTTAGTTATGAAGGACTAATTGGTTAGCTTATGAATCAACTCTATGTTTTATTATTTACGACTCTATACATCATGTCCAGTCAACTGGTTTTAGCGTTTAGGCAATATAAGCATAATTTTTAAGCTACGAGAAGCCACTACCTGTTTTTTGGGATTGTGAATTTCTAAGGAAAAGATAAGAGTTACGCCGGATAGCTGCTTCATGTTGATGTTCAAGTGTGAAGGTAAGTTTCGGGCATTTTAGCTCTCTGTAAGTTCCTTTACTTGTTACAAAGGAATAAAGGATATCTGTCACTTCCTCTCTTCATCTTTGCTACCAATGGTTAATTTCGTAAAGTTGTTTAATCAGGAGCTTGCAGAGAACTCCCGACACGCTTTTGGTGCACTATCAATACAACACTTTGAATCAATTTCTTTGATGCTATTGGATACACTTTTAAATGTATATTAGGGCGATACTTTTAGGTGCACTTTTGAAACGTTATTCTGGGGATACTTTTATCCATCTTCTTAATTCATGAAGTAAACCCCCTACCCAAACCATTCTCAAGACTACCGAGCCTTCTCGAACTAGTATTAATCTTTCACTCACGCAGAATAGAAAATCTGTGACTATATCGTCCCAACTCCCAAAGACGGATGTGGTGGGACGAAGTGACAATTCTGTGTGGTATGATTCTCAGTAGGACAAGAATTACCTTGCTCCGATATGAGTTGAGAAGTATCCTGGATGTCCCCTATAATATAAAGCTAGTCTTGTTTCACTTTTCTCTCAGTGTCAGTTAGTCCGTCTTGGGGATCAGATACATCGAGGTCACTTTGCAGCTTGTAAGTCTGCGCATCATGAAAGCAAGGAGGAGAGAAGCTCTCCTACTTGGGTCGCTAGCATTTGTGATCTGTTGTGAACTTCCCAAGATGCCTCAGGTGCATTCTGACTTTTTTGCACTTTATGTAGAGCTTTTGGGGCACTGTCGCCTTTGGTGCACCAGCAAGAATTTTTGGTGTACTTATGGTGACACTTTTGGGTCTGCTTTCTGGGCAACACTTCCGTAAAGCTAGCGTTTGGGGAGCAATTTCTAGTTAACCTCTAGGTGATTCTTCCCGGGAATTGCAGTGATATACTTAGGTAGTTTTGGTGATGTTTCTTGAAGGACTTCATATTACAATAAAGATATCTGTCTACTTTTATGGTTATTGATTGGCTTGAGAGGGAAGAAGAGAGGAGGGCTTGAAAGGCTTCACATCGATGTTCAAGTGTGCAGGTAATCTTTGGGCATGTTTTCTATCTCTCTGAATTTTCTTCCTAGTTCCATAATCTCATTATATATAATATTTGTTGCTCGTTTCTCTCAGTACAAGTTAAAACCATATGCTTGGTGGATGTTATCCATGATAATACATCACTTCTCACAAAATAAGTTGGCAGTGGATTTTCTATATTAAGAAATTTACTGGATCCGTCAGACATTTAATAACAAGGGGTTGGAAAACCTCCTTTCGTCACAAAATTGTATGTGCATTGATTTTATATTTTGTGTAAATCATTTCTTCACCTAGTAAGTCTGGTTCGTAGAAAGAAGACTAAAGTAACAGGAAGTTATCTAATGCAACCATGAATAGTTCAGTTATTGACTCTATGTTGCATTGTTGTATTTGCTTCTTTACACCGAGGTGTTCGTAAATAAGTTAACTGTGAACAACAAATTTCAATCATCTGCAGCTGATCCTTCCAAACAAGCACAAGCTCATTGGTTAAGGTCTCTTCTGTTATATTTTGGCCTTGTGTTTGTCTTTTAATGTCGAAGAAATTTTATGGCTTGCTTGATTTTCTTTAGGATTTTCGTCCTGCATTACAAATTAATTAGAGAATTTTGACTAAGTCCATTTTTGTTATTTGCTTTCTTTTGTTAACAGGAACATGTTAAGCCTGCTTTAATCCATTTTTTCGAGTCTATAGTGAGTTGCAGTCACTATAAGCTCAACTGCCTACTAATGGTTACGTAAGTTGTAGTATTGATTAGAACTTGTTGAGCTCGGCTGCTTTAAGTCGTCTTTTACCACTTAAACAGGACTATGCAAATTCATTTTGCACTTAAAAAGATTTAGGAGACTTGACTGGGAATTTGTGTACAATTTCTTCATTTTACAAAAGCATCTGGGCTTGTCCCTTGTCTATGTTCACCTATACCACAAGCCAAAACCAGCCGAAGAACCTATAGTTGCTTGGACTCTTAACCCAACAGATTGAGATGCATCTGAGCTAGATTACGTTGCTTCAATTATGTTGTTAGTGGTATATCCATTTGCAAAATAGCAGTAGAAATGACAAAAGAGTAACATCTGGGAGGATGAAGAATGGTCACCGCCATATATTTTTTTATTTGGGGGTCCATATAAGAGGAAACCCATAGTTTTAGTTTGGAACAAAGTTTCCGGAGGCTTGATGTCCTTAGAAAAGAAGTATATTGAACGATGCTGAATTAGTACGAAAGAATCTCGATAAGAGCAAAGAAGTCTTCCTTCAGGTTCTTTGTTTTCTATTTCATGAGATTTTTTATGTCCATTTATCTTATTTTATAGAAATAGAAACAGAAATATATATGCTTGACAGCTTGAGGATGTTGGTACTTGGTCATTCGTCATCCCAAATTAGTACCAATCCTTCTGTATAAGGCTTCCATCGAAAATTCGGAAACTAAAACTGGAGATTATTTTGTCTCGAGGCCAGTTCGGAAATTAGAACTGTAAAGAAAGTCTGTGTGTTGCATTACTATACCTGACTCTTTGTATAAGAGTATACTAGTTGAATATTTTGTTTCTTGAACGTTTTTTGCATGATATCTCTTCTATTATGTCGAATCCAGCTAGCTTCTCAAGTTCTATTTTGTTAAATATTATCATGCTTGGGATGTATATTCTTAAAATAGTGGGGCCTCCGAGTTTTCTATTTCGTGGGATTTTCTGAGTCAGCTAGAATTTTAATAGAAAGAGATTGCAAGCGTCCTCTTCTTCCCAAGGTTAAGCTGAGGATTTTTAAATGCTAGTGGATGTTGGTTTATCAGTCACACCTCAAGTAATGTAGTACCTCCAAGGCTCCAACCCACTGGCAAGTCAGTCTTCTTCATAAAAAGAGTTATAAACTGGGTTAGTTATCTAATGGAATTAGGAATAGTTTTGTAGCTTTAACTGTTCAAGAATATCCCTATGTTGCATTGCTATACACCCTCCTTATACAAGGATGGCTGTAAATATGTATACTGTGAACGATATCCTGTTGATCTAGGTAAACGCTTTCACATTAGTATAGAATGTCAGGCTACAGAAGGCTTCATGGGTAAGTACTTTATGATTGATTTTATTGTTGTCATGTGTTATTAGTGTAAATTGAGTTCTCTAGATCAAATTTGAATCTTCAAATATAAAGGTTTTAGACTTTAGTTAGAGGGAATAATATAAACATTCATCTTGATGGCAAGAGATAATCGTACCTTTTAGGTTTGGCCTTGTATTTGTCTTTTTGTTGATGTCAAAGAAAGAGATCAATAAATAGGTCAGTTTTTTCAAAATTTTCTTAACAATCTGATTTCGTACAAACCTGCACTTCGGGATCAATGATAGTACGATTGCTTTCCCTAGGAGCACATGAACTAGAGTGGTGAAATTCATATTACTGAAATTGAAGGTTACAGTATAAATCAATGGAGAGGGTCTTACAGAGGAATTAAGTACTCTTCTATCTATGAATGAGTAGGTTGGTTGATAAAGTTTGTTTCCTTCTTCCTTAAGTATTGTTATCTTAATTTTGGCAAAATCCATTTTTCTTACTGTATTTATTTTTCAGTCTGCCTTAATGGTTTCCAACCAACGTGTAGTTAGATGTGTAGCGCCTAATAAATCCAATTGAGCGGATCCATCGCTATTAGCAGTCACTCGAGGGAGGCTAATATTAACATATCACAATTGAAACCCAGATGCTTGTGATATTTGCATGGCAGAATTGATTATTGAGATTTAAGAGGGAAGAAGAGATGAAGGCTAGAAAGGGGAGGCTTAATATTGATGGTCAAACAAGCAGGTGAGTTTTGGTATTGCTTGAAAGACATGTTAAATAATATTAGTAGTGTTTGTTGTCTCTACGAGAGCAGGTCCTTGAAGTTAAGGTCCTTGAGGGGTATATACGCCTGGAATGTTGGTTATCCTTATAAAGGCGATATATATGCTAGGGGTAGTTGCTCAACCTCATGAAGTAAAAAGGTTTGTGTCAAAAGTTCGAAAACTAGAACAGAAAACTATTTAGCTCAAGTCAACGTTTGTGCCAAAAGTTTACTTCTAATAATATTATGTACATTTCTGACCGAGAAATTTCAGCTGAAATCACTGTTTATGCCGAACTGAATAGTCATTGACACTGTATGTTGAATTTCATTTTTGTTGGTAAGCAAAAAATTTGGGATCATAATACTAAGCTGGAAGTCTCGTGACATGATAGATTAGCTAATAGTTAGTAAATAGTTCTCAATGATTACAAAGGGTGAAAGGGATGCAGTTATTAAAAACCTATTGATTAGCTTTTGAATCAACCTGCTGTTTTATTAGTATAATATTTGCTAAGTTCCTTTCCTCTTGCCTCTTTGGAAGAACATCTATTTATGTGAATTGGTCATATTGTTTAAGCAGTCTGTTTGTGGAGAACTCACAATATGCTTTTGGTGCACTAATTGGTAAGCGATTATGCACTTTACCCTTCACTTTAGGTGAAGTCTTGCATTTGTGGCACTTTTATACAGTGCTTTTGGGGCGCGGTAGGTGCCGCCTTTGTTAACCAGCCACACTTTTAGGTCTACTCTTGTGACGCTTTTGACTTGGATTTTCCGCTACGTTTGAGTTGGACTTTTGGCAATAGTTCTGTAATGTCTGTGGCGAGAACTTTCCACTAATATTTTGGGCCTCTACATGATGCTTTCTGGAAATTGCAGTGACTTTTAGGTAGTTTTAAGTGATTTTTTGTTGAAGGACTTGATATTTTGGAAAGATTTCTATGCAAAATTATATCCCCTAAATGACGTCAGTTTGGACATTAAGGGTCTGTTTGATACGGGGGGAAAACATGGATGAGAAAGTCCTTTTCGCGGAAAAATCCATTTTTCGTTGTTTGTTTAGACCAAAATGGTGCGAAAACCGATTTCGCGGAAAAATCCATTTTTCCCCTGCCATATCAACACAAATTTCTGTTAGAAAAATTGGGTTTTCTTTCCCATCGGAAAAAAATAGTTTTCACATCAAATATTTTCACACGTATCAAATGGACTTAAGTTCATCAGGGTTTGTCGCAGGTACTGCATCTTAAAATGTAACGGGAAAGCACCTCAAAAGTATTGTTAAAGTGCTTCCACTTGCGTTGCAAATAATGCAAAGCGTTTCAGAATAGTGGTAAATTAAAATCATGGATTGGCGAGAAACTTAAGTAGTATAGAATTTTGTGGAAATCTATTGACATTTCAATTGATTTTCATAGATACTTTTGAGGGTAGTCAATCGATACCTTTGCGGACTTTCATGGACTTCGTCAATCGGTATTTTCATTGACAATGAGGAGTCCATGTTTTCCATCAATTGTCAATGATATTGTCAAAGACAATCTTTTGAAGTTGTATAGAATTTTGTGGACTTCTATTGACATTTCAATTGATTTTCATAGATACTTTCGTATTCACAATAAATACGTAATATAACTTTTCGTAATAAAATGGATCAATAATTAAGATGATATTATATCATATAAAATAAATTATTATAACATTAATAATAATATATTATAATATAATATTAGTATATAACAATACAATAATATATTATCGTCTTAGTATTGGTGTGATTTTGGGCCATTGAATTTCCTTTACCTAAGTAAGGAGGGCCGATCAGACCTTGCATGTTGCATCATTTATCCATGAAGTACCTAGATATTTTCAGATATATATGAAGATAATTTTGAAATATTAGTAAAATTGTGTTATTTCATACGGTGATAATAACAATAATAACAATAAATATTCACCAATTATCTATTTACACACATCCAAATATCCGTAAAAGAACGAAGATATGACTTTGAAATAATAGATAATTTTGAAATATTAGTAAAATTGTGTTATTTCATACGGTGATAATAACAATAATAATAATAATAATAATAATAATAATAATAATAAATATTCACCAATTATCTATTTACAAACATCCAAATATCCGTAAAAGAACGAAGATATGACTTTGAAATAATAGCAAATAGTATTTTGTTGCCTCATATGATAAGCTAAAATAATATTATAACATATATATATATATATACTAGGGTATAGCCCGTGCCTCCGGCACGGACAAATTTATTAAGCACTTCATGATGCAAAATTTGACAGTAAGTATGAAGCACATTTTGCTTTAGTTGCCTCACCTTGATTAAGAAATCCTTGATTACTTCATTTCTCTCCGTTTAAACATTATGATCAATTTCATATATTGCGAATTTTATATTCCTCAAACAACACCTATCAATTCCATTAAGAGGTTATATTGAAATCAATATTTACAGAACCCATTCAAGATACAAACATCTATTTTGTCAAAAGAAAATTACACTAGAAACTATAAGTTAGTAGAATATAAAATTACTGATAATCTTCTCATCCTGAAATTTGTAGTCAGATTTGTGTCGAGCATATTCAAGCAGATGGGCTGAAGAATCACATCTCACCATCCCGAGGAACCCCACTTAGAAATATGTATGTGATAACCCCATCACTCAGCCAACAAATCTTGGTTGGAGTGGCAGGAGGTTAAGTTTTCCACCTTCTATGCGGTTGGTTCGAGGCACACTAACAATACAAAAAAAAAACCATCAATCAAGGATCACATGCTAGACCACAATCCAACGTAACACTACCGAGGGCAACCTAATGACTACCAACCACATCATAAGAAGTTTCCCTTGAAACTGCAAATTAGAAATAACAAGTTAGATTTCAATACAGATTATATAATATCATCAATATCCGAAACCTAGAGTAAAGCATATAAGAGTACCAGTAAGCATACAAGAAAGAATATAACATCTGTTGAAACTTGGTAGGCATATAATTTGGTAGATGGACAAAACAGTAATTCACATATTGGTTGATAAGATTTCTTCATCGACCTAATTAAGATTGCAATAGTTAACATTTCTAAACTGAGTGATACAACTATCACAACAGTAAAAAGCTAAAACATGCATTGTACTATAGATTTTTTCCTCTACAGGTCATATAGATTTCTTTTTTGTTCGGAAGTGCTATAGAAGGGTTATTGTCACTGACTTGCGATAGAAATATATATGATACTTTAAATTTCTCATATTTCATGACCAACGACCTGCTCTAAATTTTCTTCGTTATAATTGATAGAAAGGAAACAAAAAAAAAACATTCAATTTGACCGACCCTGCTTGAATAATAGGTCCTAAGTTTGATTCTCACGTGAAGTCGAATCCATAGTTATTAAACTTGAGGGAGTTTCAAAATTGGGTTTTTACCTTCTCCAATTTTTGGAAAGAATCAACTTTGAGAGGGCATCGTCATTAAATGGCTTCGGCAACAACAATGAGCCAGACAGGCCACCCGTCAAGAACTTATTCTCCTTCAAGATGTGTGCAAACTACTACAAATGTGTGCGAACTACTTTTGAGCAAGGACTCCGACAAACTGCACCACATTTGGATGTCGCACCTTCTCTACCAATGCCAACTCAAGTTTGAAAGCATTTCTGCCCAAGATAAGAAAATATTATAAACAGTTGTCTGTAACAGGAAAATTTGGTAAAATAATCAGTGGAACAACTTTAAGAGAAACCATCTTGATATCATATCATATCTATGTTGAAAAGCACATAACACATAATCAAAATGTTGGAACAGAAAAGTGAAATGGGTAGTCCTAATTGGATGGAAAGTGTACGATTCCATCTTCTCCCTTTCAAATGGCAAATTCAGATATGCTCGCTAAGAGAGGAGTAACAGAAAGCTATTAACAAAAACCACCGCTAACTCCATAAGTATTATGCGTCGAAAACTTATGAAAGCGCCCCAGAGGGAGCCTATTTTAGGTGTGATGCACAACTACAGAATAACCAATATAAGAAGAAAGGGACATATTAAGTACGTAAATTACATCTAGATCAGTGTAGCCGTCCTTATCAAGTATCTTGACAGCAACCTTTGCCCCATTCCGTTTAGCTGTTTGATATGAATTCTGCAACAAAACAGACGCCTTCAATCCATCTTCAAAAGTAGCTTAGGGTGATGCTTGAATTATAATTAGTACGTGTATTCAATTATGATAAAAACAGCAAATAAAGTAATACCATAAATGATTTTATGTATTGAAAGAAATGAGAGCATGCCTTTGAAATACCATTACCCTTCCGTAGTTGTTTTCCATTTCTTCTCCAGGATTTGCTACAGCCATTGGTGTTTTCCTGAACTTCTACAAGGTATAATGGAGAAACATTTAAGAACCAAAGCTAAGTAGAATTTGTTTTCCATTTCAGGTGAGCAGAAAAAAAAAGATAACAGAAGTTTGAAGCATTACCGGAACTTTGGCTCCTCGAGCACTCAATATATTGTAAATTTCTGAGTTCACTAGACCTTGGCATCCGCTGCAGCCTATCAGGAGGAGAAACTCCTTTACAAATATTGTAATGACGTACAAATATCATGTTGAATATATTTAAAGTAATTGCTATTTTCTAATATTCACACAATATTTGTATTTCAGCTCCATGGACGTCCCAGCAGTAGATAAAAAAAAATGGGGCTCTACTCAAATAAAGAACAGGAAAAAAAAAAGGAAAATAGCAAGAGCTACTTCTTCATCACTTCTGGCAACTCCTTGTGCAAATAGGCAAATTTGATGAATGTTCAAAAGTTAATTAGAGCTAGATGCTTTAGTAATTGAAATATTATTTAGGTGCTAAGAAGGCACAAAAACTACACCGAAAAGCATAAAAAAAAGTTTACATTACAAGAACTATGTTATCCTAAGCATTCAACATAACATTTTAAGGAATATCCTCAAACTATCTAGTCGGCATTCCCCAAAGATAAATCAATGATTTAACCGACATAATGACCCTTTTGATTAAGCAATCTGCTTCACGGAATGATCGATTATTCCTTTCTATCCGGAAAGACCGTATGTAATATGTTTTTTAATCACAAAACTCTATTCCTAATCAAAAGGGCATTCCAAATCATGTCTCTTCACGTGAGCAAACACAGGAACATAAATGTAATGCGATGATTAAAGGGGAGAGTATACATAGAATTAGCAGCAAGTAAAGACAAACTGGTGACTATATAAGTTGTTGTGAGGAGAGAGAAAGTGACGTGAGGAGAGAGAAAGTGGTGTTTTTCTAGGGTTTGCAAAAGTTTCTGATCAGATCTCTTACTGGCCGATCTGTTCTTGTTCGGCAATGAGTGATTCTCATCTTGGTGATGACACCAACATGAGAGATAAAGGTGAAATAGGTGAAGAACGGTTTCTCTTGGCTGGAAACCGAGTGCTTAGTGAAGATGAAGAGGAGGAGATGGATCAAGACAACTCTCTGGCTGCTCATGAAAATCAGCAGCAAAGTGGTACGTTAACTTCAGGTTCTGTTGGTCTGCTGTTTAAGGCAATGTCCAAATCCAAAACAAATGTTGATGGGTCTACATCAAATGTTAATGGAGGAGTCACTCAAAATTCTGTTCATGTGAGAGAAGAACGAGCAGGTTTGGGGAAGAAGACAGTCCATAAGGGTCACAAGCCCTTAGCAGATGATATACGAAATAACATTTTATCAAGTGTTTTTCGAAAACCAAATGTGGGAATCACCATGAACACACAAAGTTCGGCTGATTCACAAGCAGCAAGATTTCAGCGAGTTAACTCAGGAAACACTAGGGTTTCGTCTGCAAGTAGGGTTCCAAATGAAGATACACGCTCACTCTCTGGGCCCGAACAGGTGAGTGCTCATAAACTACCATCACTGAATGTGAACGGAACTCCTACTTGGTCCTCTTCACTGTTCGGCCACCAGAATACTAATCACTTAGATGAGATGGTTTATTTACCACCGAAGAAGATTGACGGGAAACTATTCGCTGAAGTGGACGTGACGGAATTCAAACAGGAAATCAAAACTTTCGATGATATTCTCATAGGCAGCTTCATTGGTGATAGGTTGGGATATGGTTTGGTATATAATGTGTTGTTGAAACAATGGAAACCGAAAGGGGACATGCAACTCACGGTACATGGAAACTCAGCTTACGTCATAAAGTTTTCTTCGTCCGATGATAGACAAAGAGCATTGGAACTTGGGCCGATATTTATTTCGGGGAGACTTTTTGTAGTTCGACAATGGAAACCTAATGTTGAACAAGAACTACAAGAATTGAAAACTATACCTATTTGGGTCTGTTTTCGGAATATCCCATTACTGCTTTGGAACACAAAAGGAATCTGTTATATTGTGAGTGTGGTGGGTAAACCTATCATGCAAGATGGTCGTACGCAATCGAAAGAGAGGATGGCATTTGCACGTGTGTGTGTGTGTTGAGGTACAAGCTGATGCTTGCTTACCGGATGAGGTAGATGTTCGAGTAAAAGATGGATTATTAACACACAATGTTAAGGTACAAGTTGAGTACTCGTGGAAACCGGAAAGGTGTGAAGGGTGTAAAGTGTTCGGCCATGATGATGAGACATGTCCCATGAAACCGAAACCTAATTCACATGAGAAAACAGCAGCAAACCAGGTACGTGGGGACATTACAATGGATACTAATAGAGTTGTTATTGCTAGGAATAACAGGAACCCGAGACCTTCAATTCCAACAAAAAACAGCACGACTAATGCTGCTCCAAAGCACCAAAATGCTAGGCGTAAACGACCAGCAAATGGACCAGGTAATGACTACAACGTAACTCATAACAAGGAGGTGAGAAATGGGACTGATGAGTGGACGTTGGTTACACATAAGACTAGAGAGTTTCAAGTGGGAATAGGATCGACGGACAGATTGGACCAACCGAGAAGGAAAATAATAAAGCGAGTACCATCACATCCTCCACAACTCACGGCTCTGGAAGATCAGACCACTAAAGGTAATTCCTTTGCTGCCTTATTGTCAATTGATGGTACTGAATCGAGTTTTAATCATTCGGACCATAATAATCATGATAAAGATGACCCGGTCCATGACACACGAAATGATACTAATCCTGATTCGAGTACAATGAGCATCGAGAGTAATCCAGAGACCTCCGAGGAGGTTGCAATTACCCCTCAATAGTTAATGATTAACCTCGCTTGTTGGAACGTGAGAGGTCTTAATGACACTCTCCGTACGAAAAGTGTGCGTGATTTTATGAGATTGAATGGTATTGGTTTGTGTGGATTGTTAGAAACTCATGTCCAGGAAAGGAATAAGACTCGTATTCAGCGTAGTCTTAATTCTAGCTGGTCTTTCATTGATAATTATGTGGTTGTCCCGAATGGACGGATTTGGATTGGATGGGACCCGAGTAGGGTTGATTTCACCGTGTCCCAAGTTGGAGGACAAGTTATTGCAGGTGGTGTTCGGTTCCCAGATGGATCAGGTTTTCTTTTGGCAGTGGTGTACGGAAGCAATAGTATTGTTCATCGCCGGGAGCTTTGGAGGGACCTAGAGTTCCTTATGCTGGGTTCTGAGGCTCCGTGGCTAGTACTAGGTGACTTTAACTCCACGATGCTGGCCAATGAGAAGAGAGGGGGTAACAACTCACCATCTCAAGGCTCCAATGAGATGTTTGAATGTGTTACCAATTTGGGACTGTTTGATTGTCCGTATACAGGTTGTTTCTATACATGGTCCAACAGGCAGATGGGACCCGCAAACGTCAGTTCCAAGATTGATCGGGCTCTTATAAATGGTGATTGGCTGACTCGTTATCCTCTAGCCAAAGCAGATTTTCCACCGGCTGGGGATTGCGATCACTCTCCGATCATTATACCACTTGCTGCACCCAACATACACCAGCGTACTCCGTTTAGGTTCTTCAATGCCTGGACGGAGGATCCCACGTTCAGAGCTCTAGTTGCTGATGTATGGAAGGTGTCGGTACAAGGTAACCCGATGTTTCGTATGGTGACAAAACTTAAGGCTTTGAAAGCACGGCTGAATGAATGGAAGAAGGATCGGTTCAATAGGGTGACGAACCAGGTAACCATTAACCGAAATTTTTTACATTCAGTGCAGGTAAGATTGCAGGCAGATCCAGCAAACCCAGTATTAAGGAGGCAAGAGAGAGTAGCTACTGAAAACTATAGTAATGTTGTTCGGGCAGAAACAGCAATGCTCCGACAACGTGCTAAAGTTGAATGGCTCACTCTCGATGACAGCAACACAGCTTATTTCCATAACTCTATTAAGGAGCGGAAGTCTCGGAACGCTATCACTCGACTCACTAGAGAGGATGGTTCGGTGGCTGAGGATCCAGTGGAAATAGCCAATATATGTGTGGATTTCTATCGGGACTTATTCGGTCGAGAGGATGAGGATAATGAAACATTAGATCATATGTCTAATGTGGAGTTCTCACGCCCGCTAACGGAAGCTGAAGGGGCTCTTCTTACTATGAGGGTGACCAGAGATGAAATATATGCTGCTTTGCAAACTATTGGTTCTGATCGATCGCCGGGGCCGGATGGGTTCTCTTCCCATTTTTTTAAGGCGTGTTGGGACATCGTGGGGGATGATTTTGTGGAAGCTATCCAGAGGTTCTTCAGCTCAGGAAAACTTCTCAAAGAGGTAAATTCTACTTTTGTGACTCTTATTCCTAAAATAGATAATGCTTCTTCAGTGTCAGATTTCAGACCGATATCTTGCTGTAATGTATTGTATAAATGCATTACCAAGATTCTTACTATACGGCTGAAGGGAGTTATTTATTCGATGATTAGTCCAAACCAGTCAGCTTTTATCTCTGGACGTACTATCCAAGACAATATAATGCTGGCCCATGAGATTGTCCGGAACTACCATCGACCTACTGGTCCAGCTCGGTGTACGGTTAAGATTGACCTTAAGAAGGTGTATGACACAGTCCGTTGGTCTTCACTACTCTTGGTCCTTGGTATGTTCCATTTTCTAAGCATATTTATAGAATGGATACGGGCTTGTGTTACTACGTCCAAGTTCTCTATTCTGGTCAATGGTGAAGCCCATGGTTACTTTGATGGGAAACGGGGTTTACAGCAAGGCTGTCCGATATCCCCATATTTGTTTGTTTTAATGATGGAGGTTTTCGCGGTCCTCATTGATCGAGAGGAAAGAGCAGGTCGGTTTCTGCTCCACCCCCTGTGTCTAGTCCCGAAGGTTACTCATCTTTGTTTTGCCGATGACCTCATGGTCTTCTTTCGAGGAGACATGGGTTCGGCTCAATCTCTAAAAGATGTGCTAACTGGTTTTCATCGGGCAACGGGGTTGCAGGCCAATGTGCTCAAGAGTACCATCTTCTTTGCTGGTCTTTCGGCTCAACGTCAGAGTGATATCACCACCATCCTGGAATTCAGTACTGGTTCTCTGCCTATTCGATACCTGGGATTACCTCTTATATCGTCTCGTCTTACCTATAGTCATTGCATCCCGCTAATTGATAAAATCAAGAGACGAATCCAATCTTGGAAGAGTCGCTTTTTATCATTTGCGAGGCGTGTTCTTCTCATTAAGGTGGTTTTGAACAGCATGTTACTATATTGGGCAGCGGTGTTTGTTATTCCCAAAAGGGTTATGAACGACATCAACTCTATCTTTAGTAAGTTCCTCTGGTCAGGTGCTGATATGGGGTGTAAGAGAGCTCCCATTGGCTGGGAAAGCCTTTGTTACCCAACTGGTGAAGGGGGTCTCGGACTTCGTAATGTCGAGGTGCTGTTTGAGGCGTCTAACCTTCGCCATATATGGGATCTGGTTAGTGGTAAGACGACTTTGTGGGCTGATTGGGTGAGACATAATCTCATCAAAGATCAACACTTCTGGACTTTATCGGCTTCGAGTAGAAGTTCTTGGTGTTGGCGTCGGATTCTAGCTAGCAGACCGACAGCTCATCGACTCATTTGCACTTCTTTGGGGGATGGTCATGACACCAAATTTTGGACTGATTTATGGCATCCTCGTGGTCTTCTATTTGATGCTTTTGAGGAGACACATAGATATGATTCTCACCTTCATTTAGATGCCCGGGTTTCTCAGTTTATCGGGCAGTCAGGCTGGGCTTTCCCTAGGCATGTGGCAGCTATGTTAGGGACCATTGAGGTCGAGGCTAGAGAGGTGGTGGTAGATAGTACTCTAAGAGATGAGGTGATCTGGACGCCTAGCCAGAATGGAGAGTTTACTCTCAAAGAGACGTATGAAGCTATTCGACCTAGAGGAACTCGATTGAGCTGGACTTCATTAGTATGGTCACCGGGGGGTATACCCAAACATTGCTTCATCACATGGCTTGCTTTCCGACAACGCCTCAAAACCAGATCGCTTCTGGCTAGTTGGGGTATGGCTATAGACACTACTTGTGTATACTGTGGGGGGGATGAAGAAACTGTTTTCCACCTATTCTTTGGGTGTTCAGTCACAAAGATTATATGGGAATCGTTATTACTTAAGATGGGATTCCATAGAGTATGTGCTGCAGATTGGGAAGGGGAGCTACAGTGGTGTATCAATCATTTTGGTGGGCTTTCTATCGCTGCCCGAGTGGGTCGTTTGCTTCTAAATGCCTATGTTTATCATATTTGGAAGGAGCGGAATAATAGGGTATTTAGAAGTAATGTCATGCCACCGGGGTTGATTATACACACTATATGTGATGAAGTGAGGATCAAGCTGAATACCATTACCAAACGGTTTGAAGATACGGAGGAGAATCAGAGAACCATTGATCGCTGGAATCTTACTATCTCTCTCCAAAAGCCGGTTTACACTCCATGCAAATGGACTCGGCCGACGGCAGGGAGATACATGATTAATACGGATGGTGCATTGAACGAGGTGGATGCGGGGTATGGAGCCATTATTCGAGACTCGGAGGGGACCGTTGTGAGAGCAGCCACAGGTCAGGTTGACGGACAGACTATTTTCATACATGAGCTACAGGGCGTTGAGTTGGGTTTGGAGTTAGCACTTAGTGTCGGATTGCAGGAAGTTGAACTTGGTCTTGACTCGATGAATATCAAGCTACTTCTTGCAAAACCACATCAGAAATTACCATGGAGGGCGAGGCGTTTGTGGAAGAGAGTTCAGAGGCTTCGAAGTCAATTTCGGAGTTTTCGAGTTTTTCATGTCTATAGAGAAACCAATCAGGCTGCAGATTTCTTGTCAAAGATGAAGCTCGGACCGGGGGTGACTCACTTGAATATTAGTCAACTTCCGGTGGAATTAGTCAATATCGTTAATGCAGACTCTAGAGGGACAGTGAGAATGAGGAAAGGGTGGGGCTAATGAAATTATGTAATTTTGTTTTTTTGCTGTCTTTTGATTTTATATTTCATTGTTCTCGGTTCGGGCATCTCCCGCTTATCATTATCAAAAAAAACTGGTGACTATATATGCAATAACCTTAAGCAAATAAGATTGAGACTTTCAACTCCCAGTAGATGTTCCACTCTCTATAACACAATAACACAATAAGTATTAACATGTACCCAAATGAAATTTGATTAGAGCAACAAAATATCAAAAATCTCAAATCAATATAATGAAACAACAAAATAATGCAGAAAATATATCATCTTAAGAAATTTAACTAAAATGTGAAACTCTAAATCTGAAGCAAACTAAAATAGGCATATAAAAATACAAATTATGTATTTAGATGGGTTTAACTGTTGAAAAGGGTATTTAAATTCCGCTAACGAAACCGAAAAGAGGCACCTCCATCGAATAAGATGCAATAGGAGGAGAACAACCCCTATAATTTCATGTAAATATAATGGAAGAAAGAACAAAAACAGATGAATAAATCTTAATCCATTCCCAATTGCTGATTTCAAATCCATAAGCATGGAAAGGTTATTGAAATGGAAGAAACCCCTAGAACAAAAACATAAAGAGGAGTTAGATATATGATTTACCTGCTCTGTTAACTCTTCCCCGTCTATTTGCAAACTTAAACTGATTCTAGTTGTGGTGAGGATTCCTTTAGAAGATCTCAAATAAAACACCCTAAAAGAGAAATGACCAGTAAGTTGGGGAATGAAGATAATTCTGAAAACCTAAAAATTAAATAGTTAGTGGGTAACTTACCTTCAAAAATCATGCTTAAAGTTCAGAGGAAGACGAAGAAGCATAAAACTCAAAATTATGAAAGTCTGGAGTTTACCGTTTTCTTCACTGTAACCATTTTGCAGCCTCTGGAGAGAGAAATCCCTATATCTATTAGAGAGATGACAGGAAAAAGTGGAAGATGATCTACCCAGTAAAGAAAGAAATCTGATAAAGATTGTAACGGTTGGCGAAGTAATGTCGATTCGAGAGAGGCGCAGAAGTTATGTCGATTCGAGAGAAGGATGGCCATTGAATATTGACCGAGAAACAGAAACGGGTTGTCACTTAAACGGTTGGTAACTAAAACGTCTGGGCTTCTCCTTGTCTTCCTCTTCATATGGGTAAAACAGAGAACGTCGAGACAATGCTCGAAGACCATTTAACATAATAAGAGAGAGATGAGTGTGAATCAGACCTGTCTGAGAACTACTAATGCAAAACCGACGAACGATCGCAGGAAAAGTGGAGGGGATACTCAATTAGAATAGCCAGAAGATTGGTCTCAATCTGTTGCCATAAAAGGGAAAGAGTGAGAGAAGAAGAATCCTAACAAATTAGAAAAACAGAGGAAAGAAAAGAATGAATCAACCAATTACCAGTCAGTTGTTATCAACCTATTGTTAAACATATCGATGACGAAAAATGGAGTAAGGAGATTCAAAAGTAAATATATTCAAACTACCAAGTAAATAATCTTCACCATGTGGAAGTAAATCTATTCAAAGTAGTATCTCATCTTCGTTGGACGCATGTTTTAGTTGGCAAAAAAGTGTGTTCTGTATATTATTTTTGTTCTACACTATTTCAATTGCCTTGAAGCAAACCATTAATGACATTGTTAATCAAATAAAATGATAGCCTCAACACCTTTACTAAACAAACTCCTTATTAATTTAACAAATGGAAAGATATAAAAGCTAAATAATTCTCCTAAAAAGATTATTTGGAATAAAAAATTTCAATATTTGTCATATTCCTCCTTTAAGCTGTTTCCAAGCTATTAAGGTCAAATTAAACTAACCGTGCTTCCAACTTAACTTATTCACTATTAATTCAACCCTTATCCATCACAACAACTATCAAATATTATTGAATTTTCATTAGCCATCTGCCTTTAATTCCTTTTATTGAGGAGAAAATATTTTGAAGTCATACAAACATGAGCTAACCTGGCTTCATACAAATCAGTGGCATTAACGCGAGCATGCTTCTTAGGTAAGAGCTCAAAGAACTGCACCCGTCACATCATTTTTGTACAATAACATATGCCCCGTATGACCCGAGGCATTCGCATCACGTCCATGCTGATAAATTTGAAGTGAGAACCTCTACAATTTCATATTCTCTCGAAGTATTCAGAGAAATAGTAACTTCTTCAACAGTATTTCACAGAAATTTCAAGGCATTCACACATTACTACCAATTATATTATATTTATTTGAATTACTATCTAAGACAAACTTAGGTAAAGAAAATTTCAAGGCAAAAAATTTGGAATAATTTCAATCCTAAACTACAATTCATTGAATTTTAATGGAACATATCAAGTAAAACTCAAAAAAGTTTCTTCCAATACAAATGCGATTTATTTCTACTCTACTATTTTAAAAGAAAAAGGCAAAAAGTTTGATTTTCTTCTTAAGAAAGTGTACCTGAAATTTATTTCGGCAACCCGCATGATAAATATCCCATTTGAAGTATGGTGTTTGTCGTTTCCCCTCATACGACCTGGTCAGATTTCAAGGTACCTCTCCCCCTGAAACATCAGAATATAAAATTTTCATTTGAGTGATTATAATATGATTTCATTGCACCTTCAAATAGTTGGAAGTTAAATCTAATTCATTGAAAGAATAATTTAGCATTTGATGTAGTGAATAATCAAAGAGAGATCATCTTTAGTTTTGAGGAATGAGGAATTGTAAATAGACCGTATCTTCTTAACATCAATGAAAACCTAGATGCGAACAGAAGTAGCAAAACATCCTCCCGATTAAAAAATCTTTAAGAATGGCCTAAACCCACCTCAACTATGTAAACAAAAGGCTTAACCGTAAAATCAACGAACCAGTCAAAATTTTCTTATCCTTAAGTCGCATCATGGGAAATACTGACAGGACTAAGCATCAACCCTCACTTGATTTTACAGATCTGAGAAGAAAAGATGAGATACTCACAGACAATATCTTACTCATGATAGATATCATGGGTATCAAGTGAGGAAGACGAAGATGACGAAAAAGGATATGGAAGGCATAAAGTTTTTTTTTTCAAAAAAGTGATGAATAGGGGGGTAGAAACTTCAGATGATATGTTGGTGTGATGAATGTATGAAATTGTTTGGCTGTTGTTAGAATCCAAACTGGATAGAGAAGTCATTCTAGGTTTTCCATCAAAATCCGACCTGCTTCCTTGAAGTATGTAAGAAAGGTACCTTTTGAAGTTAAATGCCAAAATCAGCAGTTCCCAAAATCTTAGAAGAGCAAAATGCAAGATAAAGGTACAAAGTTCAACATCAGCAAACATTACATTTGCCAACAATCATGGATAGTGGAAGCAAGCCCAAGATACAAGCTTTTTAATCACCATCGAGAAGATTAATGAAGAGATTAGTAACTGAAGAAAACGGAAGAAGAGCGAAACGAAATATAACTATAGCTTATCTTTTTAAACCGAAACAAAATGTTAGAACCAAATGACCATTATAGTCAGCTGATTATGAACCCGGGGTATCTGATTAAAATAGAGCTAAATGAATCAACTAAAACCAAGAATTTTGGCAGATAGATATATCTAATGACCAACGAAGAAATCTTCAGCCCACATAACGCTAACTTAACCTACAAATAACGGAGTTTATACCTTGATATATACACAACTTGAATATATTATTGTTCTAGGGACAGAACTAAGTATAGGTTGGTCTAACAAAAAAAAAAAAGATTAGATGGAATGAATGCAGTAATGAGCTTGTAGGCCTAATCATGCAATGCAAAATCTCTAAGCTAATAAACAGCGCAATTACATAAAACAGAATATAAGAAAAAGAAGGAAGTTTGTGCGAATATCTCTAAGCTAATAAACTGAGCTTTTGACATATAATATCGTGTAGTGCATTCATATACTCGGGGTGTTGGGGATAAAACCTAGATTTACATCTTGTAAACCATAGATAGCAAACAACTTGGCCCTACACAAATGCTAATATGAAATTCAAATATAGAAGGAACCTAAAATAGAAATATATACTGCATTATATTCTTACACCAATCTAAATTTGACAAAACTAAATTTGACAACCACTTATAGTATGAACTCAGAATATTTAATTTATACTTAAGAAATTCTTAAAATTTAGTACAATGTGCTAATTCCAAGCTTGGAAATCCATAGGTGGGGATATACTTTCATACATCAAGAAAATATCTAAGCTCAGCAACAGTGATCCATATGACGACATAAGTGACCATATATACTAAGCTTGAGGCCATGGTCTTCCATTACCATCAAACAGCTTCACATTTCATTCTATATTATCATATCTTTCTTGAACACACACATTTCAAATATTTCAAACCCAAAAAGATTTCATCTTTTGGTTATATACAAGTTCAACTATTTTTAGTACTAAACTTGAGTTTACATGAAAGTTCACGTTCATACCTTTGCCAGCGCTAAGTCATTCCTTTTCGGTTCCTCTCTATATGATTTTACTAAATTTCTCTCTTTCTTTTATCCATCTGAAATTGGATTGAAAAATTATTATAAGCCCAAGATAAAGAATAGAGAATTCATAAAACAAATCAGAAATTAAACCCAGGAGGATAAAAAATTGACAGAGATTTCTATACAAGAGAAAACAACATTAAAAAATCAGAAATTTCTCTCTTTCTTTTAGATGGGAATTAACATACCTCGGATTTGGACTTCAATGTTAAGCCATTAATGTCTCAATAGTTGAAAAGAATAGAAAAAAATGAATATAGTTGCAAAGGATGTACAATATATGGGAAGACCACTCGCCAGAGGCACTCAACCAAGAATTTCAGCCCACACATATCATTCGAGTTCCTTCTTGATCTGATTTGAGTGTCAGAAATGTGATCATTCGAGTCTCCTTCATCATCCTGAGTCTCCTACTTGATCACTCGAATCTGATTTGAGTTGCAACGAAGAGATAAGAAGCAACTGAACCGTTGGAGAGAGAGATAGAAGGATAGCATTCAAGAAAAATATACTACCTTCTTATTTCTTTCTGACATTTTATCAAACAACTGAGAGATAACATCTACTTCCAAAGCAAAACAACACAAAAAATAAATTGAAGACAGAAGAATTACCAACACAGAAAAATTAGTTCTTCACACACTTCTTTATGAGATTGAAATTTACCAATAGATAAGAGAAGAAAAGATGAGAAAATGAATTTGGATTTCTTCCTCACTTTTTAACATACAATGAATTCATCTGTACCAAACTGAATGTGGAAGAAAATAGGGAAGCAAATTAGAAGATATGTCCGGAAGAAAGGGGCGTCGAAGAACGCTCTAAGATTTATAGAGACAGTAATGGTGAACTCCATTACTGAATTTGGGGAAGATCAAATTAGAAGATATGTTCGGTGGAAGTGAGGAGATATGCCCATTCGTTGCTACAGGCGCCCGAGTGGCAACCTAGTTGATTTTATTTAATCCAACGATTGGGATTAACGCTGATGTGGGACGGAGGGCTAGATTTATCCAGAGGTTTGTCCCAGTCAGCACATGTGCCTTCTACACGGATGATTTCAGAATGTACTTTATACGTCAAAAAATGGTAAAGGAAGAGGATAAATACTTTCGATTATGCAGACGAAGGATTTGAGTTCTTTCTAAACTGCGTCGATGCGCTCAACTATTATCATCAATTTTTTTTTAATATCATCTATGTTGACACGGATATAGTTTCCCTACAATATTATCATCAGTTTTTATAGAATATTATCTATGTTTTTTTTTACATATGAAATGGTCAAATGTAATGCAAGTAAATTAACTAATCTCATAAAAATGTATCAACGGTAACTAAAAAAAATTTGGCATTATAACTATAGACATAACAGAAACCTTTCTCCCTTAATTTTAAACCAATCTAGTTAGTGTAACCCTTCTTAGACATTACGTTCTTGGATTCCTCATAGTCATCCTCTCCGATGTACTTACCGAACTGTGCTTGAGAATTAGCCTTGGCACAAGGAGTAGAGCGTCTTGCACAGAGTTCAGAGTCTCTGAGTCCTTCCCCCTGTGTCTCCAAACAAGTGCTTTCTAGTCGGTAGATGCAGTCCTTAATTAAAAGATCTCTTCATTCTCTCGATGTTTCTATTCATTTCCTAAAAGGAAAAGGTAAAAATCATTATTGAAGGAATTGCCATTATAATTGCAGTAGATATAATGTGCGATAAACAAACCATCATACTACTACTAATCCATGTCAATTATTTATAAGCCTAACAATGATTAATAAGAAACTTGAGTTGATAAAGAAACGCTAAAATGCTCAACCAACCTTTGCTAAAATGAAAGTTTTTCTCGAGGCTCAAATGGTTCGCAAATAATCTTGGGTTCATCATATATACTTCCAAAGCCCCCTGAAACTGAAGTACTGCACGAAGCAAAATATGAAGTAGACGTGACCCAGAAAACAAATACGTTAAATCGAATAGTAAACACATGCCACATCCATCAATGAATAAGATACAACCTGCACAAAGTTAAACCATTGCTCGTACTATCTTGCACATGACTAAGAACTTATTAGTACAAAAAAACTTTATTTGAAGTTGTGGATTTGCAATTTGAAGAATCCAACTACTGGATCATGGTCTTACATGGTCCAAAAACTTTTTTCAGAAGTTGCTCTATTAGAGTTTTTTTTTAGTGTTGCATTTAAAAAGGACTTAAAAGTTAGCCATATAGGAAAAATAATCTCAATTAAGAGTTTCTCCCACCCTCATCATTCTCATAGTTATCTAAAAAAGACCAAAAAGGATTGATACTTCTCTACACCTTCACTTTATTCCTCTCTTGTACTCTAGTCTCAACCAGGCCCAACAAACCTAACTGCTTAGAACTAATGAGATCCTTAACATCTATTATTCTTGGGGGATTATTCAATCCCCTAACATTCCAACTACCCATATTCATGAGTTTAACACTCTAGAGGGGGCCTTCCCTCTCAAACCTGCCTTACAACCCCTTCCAGCTCCTCTCTGAGAAAATAAAGCCACCTTAGTAGCCACCCCATCCATATCCACTCAATCTCCTGCCATCACCTCATCCCTAACAGCCTTTCCAGTGATTGTATCCTCAGTATATTCCATCCTAGCCTCCACCTTCATAGCACTACTAGACAACTCCTCTTTAGAGTGACTCTCAAACACACACTATCCTCAAAAGAAGTTGCAGCAGCCAGCCCCATAGAACTCCCAAACTTCTTAGTTCTCTCATTAGTAATAACAGACCAGCCCACATAATAGGAGTACCAATGTTACTGACTATTGGTGCTAGGCCTCTACTGTTCCATAAGAAACTAGGGACGTTACGCAAACATACCCAAACTGGAAGAGTTTTGATCTCCTCAATTTCCTCTTCAATGAACATCCTCCATGGACGAACCACAAATAATCTATTAGCTATATAGATCGGTTCCATTTCCAAAACTCTATTCCTATCCTCCTCAAGATCAAAACGAATAATGAATGCAGACTCACCTTGAGTAGTAATATGCATCTCTCCCTTCGGCCTCCATAACCTTCTCAGAGTAGTACGAACCAGTATAAAATCGAGTCTTCTTCCAAAAACAAACCCACCAACCAACTCTCACAATCTCTAATATCCTCTGTAAAATCCTCAGTTGATATCACCTGAACTTTCTCATCATTCACTATCTCAGTTGGTACAAACTCCATTTTCTCTCTAACAACTCGCTCATTCTTCTGATAAAGAGAAGCCCAATTAGAGCGAGAAGATTTGCTACCACTCGGACCAGAAAAACCTGATCCCTTCTCACAGAAACCTTCTTGTTTCGAAGGTAGCTCAGTTCGAATAGAACCAGAGCTTCCCTCACCAGGAGGAGGGAGAAGGGCTTTCATCTCCATATCCACCAACATCCTACAAAACAGTAGTTGCCGGCATGAAGGAGACAATCGGCACAGAAAACAAGAACAAAATTAAAAGAATCCGATCAGCAGCCACCGTTCCAAGTTAACCGGAAAACTTTATCCAAACCCTAGAAAATCGCGCCACCCAAGAGCTTCTCTCTCCTTGTTTTTTCTTTGTCTTTTTATCTTTAAGTGCAATTTGGTGCAGTTTCATATTCATTTTGGTGCAGTTTCTTGGTGCTGACATTCCGTTTCCAATCTGAGGGATCGAAATTGAGGTAAAAGCCTACAAAATCACATGTAATTGAGTTTTAGGACATATTAAACATATTGTATGACAAAACTCACAATTCATACGAAAAAGATTATGTCACAGTCTGGTGCAATTTTTTTTTTTTGCATTGATAAGCTGGGAAGGGCCCAGACCCAGAGAAAAACAAGCTACAAAAGCAACAAAGCAAAAACAAAACAACAAAAATCAGGCACTAAAGCCAACATTTTCTCAATCTAATTCTACCATTTTTATCATCCTTAAGAATTTGGCTTAAGCCCTCAGGGAGGCAGGACACTTCAAACTCAACCACACCAGCAGGCCTGAGCTTAAAAAGGATATCAGCAGCCTGATTAAGCTCTCTCACAACATGATGAACACTGCATTGCTGGAACCCTCCCCAAAGCTGCTGGATTTGGACCCAATGATGCCACACATCCAGAGGAGGCAGCTTATGCTTATCTGCTAGCAGAGAAAACACAACCATGGAGTCTGTAGCAAGAGCAATTCTGGAACAGTTATGCTTAAGGGCCAAAAGCAACCCAAGATGGACACCTTGCAATTCATGAAAGAGCACAGACTTCATAGGAGAGGACCCTGCACCAAGGGCAACAACATTCCCATCTGAGTCCCTAAGAATAGCCCCATAGCCAGCTGACTCAGTGGTCAAGGAACCATCTGAGCTAATGAGGATACACCCACGAAGGGGAGGGGACCATCTATAGCCCTTAACAGCAGGCCTGGTGAGCTGCAAATCAAAATTCCAATTATCAACAAACTCCATATTAAGGATGGACCATTCAACCCTGCACTTCCAAGATGAAACTTTAATTTTGACCTCATCCACAATCAAGTTGACAATCCCTGAGATAGTATTGAACTTAAGCTGAAAAACCCTTGCATTTTTTTCAAGCCAAATATGGTATATGAAAGCATTAAAGACCAAGCAGCCAACTCTAGCCTTCACTGATGAGCCTCTAAAATGATCACAAGCACCACCTAACCTCTTCCTCAATAGACAAGGAGCAAGGCCTAAAAAATCCCAGCAGGTTCAATAGCTGACTCCAGACACCCTGAGAGAAGGAACAACCAAAGAATAGGTGGGTTGGAGTTTCCGGGCCTGTGGAGCATATACCACATTCAGCAGGGACAGGAAGACCCCAATTCCTAAGCCTATCCCTGGTCTTCAACCCATTATGCATAAATAACCAAGTTATAAAACAATGCTTAGGAACACAGTTGGAAAACCAAACCAGATTCATCCAAGGAACAGTCTGCCCTCTAGGCCTAACAACATTATAAGTATCCTTCAAGTTGTACACACCTTTGGAGTTGGCCTTCCAAACCAACTTATCCACCTCCCCAACAGCTAGAGAGACATTACTCAAGGCAACAAAGACCTCAGGAAGCTCAAATTTCAAGTGATCAGGAACAAACCAAGTACCTTCTCTAATGAAATTAGCAACCTTGATCTCAAGATGTAAATCAGAATGGTACCTATAAGAATCTGAATACCATTCATATAGCACTCCCTTAGGATGCCAAGGGTCTATCCAAAAAAGAGTGTCACCACCATCCCCAATAAGATGGCAAAGAATACCTTGAGAAACCTTCCTGCATCCTAGGATCTTTCTCCAGCACCAGGAGCAGTCTTGAGGAGCCTCCATGAGCCAAAACTGCTTACTCTTGATGAGATTCAACCTGACCCATCTGACCCAAAGAGTATTCTTGTTAGAAACCAAATCCCAAATGTGTCTCAGGTTAAAGGCTAGGTTGAGGGCCTCTAGGTTTCTAATACCAAGACCACCCTCAGCCTTAGGCAAGCAAACAATATCCCATCTGATAGCAGCCTTGCTAGGACCAATATCAACACCTGCATGCCATTTCGTGTTGTTGTAGCCTCTCGGTTAGTTTTTTTTTTGCATAAATCAGCAGGCTTTTAGGTAGCCAGAACCTTTACAAAAGGAAAGCTAGAAAAGAAACAAAGAGCTACCAGCCAGAATGGCATACAAACCCACAAAGGGTACCCAAGAAAAACAACCAAGAAGAAACATATAATCCCACATAAAAATAACAACCATAATGCAAAGAAGAAACACAGACTCAAACCACCCACATTAGCACTTCAGCCTTTGCCTGACAGTACCCACTTTGTCATCAAGGGCCACTAACTGCATATCTTCACTAAGGTCGGTTGCCAACAAAACATCCATACCCACCTTTGTTCTAGCTTTAGATAACAGATCAGCAAGTTGGTTAGCCTCCCTAAAAACATGCTTCAGGCTGCACTCATCAAAACTCCCCATCATAGTCTTGATCCTTCTCTATAAAGCAATGGACTGCCAAGGTGGTTCAGCTCCACACTTAACCAGCAGGTCACAGGCATACTGAGAATCAGTAGCAACTAGAACTCGACCATAACCATGAGAAGCAGCCAGACTAAGCCTAGCTTCAATTGCCTGCAATTCATGATGGACAACACTAACAGGATGGGCACCACCCATAGCAGCCACTATAACAGACCCTGAGAAATCTCTCAACACACATCCAAAACCAGCATGTGTTTCAGAGTAAGCACCATCAGTATTTATCAACACATAACCTGGGGGAGGACCAACCCAAACACAAGGAGTGACAACAGGAGGGGTCACAACTAACTGCAAGTTCCAGTTTCTCTCAATGCTAGCAAGCCTAGGACAGCTCTTAGTCTTACAAGAAAGCCTAACCATTTTCATTCTGACTTCTTCCTTAATTCTAATAAGAATACTCTCAGGAGATTCACTAATGCCTGAGAAGATTCTCCTGTTCCTCTCACACCACACATGGTAAATAAAAGCATTAAAAGCAAGCTTACCAAGGATGCCTATTATATTAGTCCCCTGCAGCAGCCTAAGACACCATCCAATCATAGCATCCCAAGAGTGACATTGGACCTGTTTCAATACCAGCAACTGCAGCAAAGCCTTCCAAATAGCCAGGGAGAATCTGCACTTAAAGAAAAGGTGAACATCATCCTCCTCCTCCTCATGACAAAGAAAAAAGTGACTTGCACATTCATACCCCATTTGTAAAGTTTCAACTTAGTCTTAAGTGCTCTATGCAAAGCCACCCAAGTGACAAAGTTATGCCTAGGAATATTGTGACTGAACCAAACCAAGGAACTCCAGAAAACTTTAGGCAGGGACCCCCTCATAGCTTCATAGGTGCTTTTCAAAGTAAAAACTCCTCTATCATTAGCAAGCCAAACTTTCTTATCTTCAAATTCAACATCACAATGCACTTGATGTACCCCATCCATCAGTGGACCTAAGTAAATAGCCTGAAGAGAAGAAATGACCCACTGACCATCAACCAGACAATTACTCATAAGAGCATCAAAGTGCAGCCTGTCATACCTTAGCTGATTAGGAAAGAAAGGAGCCAAAATCCCCATAGGGTGCCATGGATCCTTCCAAAAGCTGGTGAACTTCCCATTACCAACAAGAGAGAAACAAAACTGGAGCCCATGCTGCCTATTATGAAAATCTTCCTCCAACTCCATGAAGCCTCATGAGGGACACCCATCAACCAAAAACACTGACCCTTGATCAAATAAGACTTAACCCAAGCAACCCAAAGAGTGGATTTGTCAATAAACAGATCCCAGATGTGCCTAAGAGAGCAGGCATCATTCAGGACACCAAGTTTCCTAAGGTTCAACCCTCCTTCCTTAAAGGGATGACAAACCACACTCCAACTGACAGAGGCCCCCTTAGCTTGCATCTCAGGACCATCCCAAAGAAATTTCATGAAATTTCTATCCAATTCATGAACCACTCTCTTGGGAAGAACAAACACACTAAACCAAAACAGCACCATGCCATTAAGAACAGCTCTAACCAAAGTCAGTCTACCAGCAAAGGAGAAGAACCTCATCTTCCAAGATCTAATTCTACCAAGAACCTTATCAATCAAGGGCTGACAATCAATATAACTCAACCTAGAAGAGATAAGAGGGACCCCTAAGTATCTAACAGGCAAACAAGCACTCTGAAACCCAAGACACCCCTGAGTTGCCTCCAAAACACCATCTCTCATACCAGCAGCAAAAATAGAACTTTTAGCCCTGCTTACCTTGAAACCAGTACAAAGAAAAAACACATCCAAGACTTCAGATAAGGCCTGAGCTGAGCCAACATAACCCTTCATGAAAACGAGGAGATCATCAGCAAAACTCAAATGAGTAATCAAGGGATCCTTGCACTTAGGATGAAGGTGGAACCTCCCAGCAGCTACCATATTGACCATGAGCACATTAAACACTTCCATGACTAGCACAAAAAAATAAGGAGACATAGGGCACCCTTGTCTGATGCCCCTCCCACCTTTAAAGTATCCATAGGAGCTGCCATTAACCATAACAGAAAACCTAGGAGAAGAGATACAAGCCTGGACCTAATTCACAAACTTCTCAGAGAACCCAAATTTCCTCATAATCAGTAAGAGAGAACTCCATTCAATAGTGTCATAGGCCTTCTGTAAATCTATCTTAACATCACACTTAGCTGGCCCTTGAGACCTATGGTAATTCCTAGTAAGTTCATGAGCCAAAAGGATGTTGTCTTGAATGGCGCTGCCTGAAATGAAGGCAGACTGGTAAGGGCTAATAAGCTGATCAATAATACTCTTCATTCTTAATGTGAGAATCTTAGTAATGCACTTATAAATGACATTACAGCAAGAAATAGGGCTAAACTCAGTAACCTTAGAAGCATTGGAAGACTTAGGAACAAGAGTAATCAAAGTAGAGTTAACCTCTCGGTTAGTTGCCATGGTCTTATTAAAACTCACATGATTCACTCCTGATGTCTCATGTGTGTTGGGTTTCTTGGGACACATTTCATCAATATGTCCGAATACCAAACACATAGCACATCGGTCAGGCATCCATGAATACTCTACCTCCACTGTAACCAATTCAAGTTGTTGCCCTTCTTTAACTCGCAGAGTTATCTCCTTTGGCAACTCACAATTGGCATTAACTTCCACACACACACGAGCGTAAGACATTCGTTCTCGTGTTTGCTAAGTCAATGAATTTCTCACCATTTAGTTCTGTTGGAGGAGTGTAGACCAGATGTTTACTCGTCGGAGATGATTGTTTCTTTAACAATTGACCCCAGTTCGTTGATGATCCCTTATGTGAATCATCCTGGACCACAGGGACCGAAAAATAGTGCTGGCCTGAACCCTAGGGTTTGCCTGAGCCCTACAGTCAAGAAAAGAGCTTCCTACAATCGGTGGTATTTGCTGATCTTCTCCTTTTTTATTTGATTGTTGCAGATTAGCAATTGGTTGACATAAAACATTCACTAACAGATTGTTTCTAATCGCATCTGCGAAAGGGTTGTTGAGCATTATTTGACCTGTTTATCCCTTCTCTCCCTGGTTTCTTATTGCCTGAACGTTGTTCCTTTATTATTTCTGTGTGGTTTGATTCTTTTCTTGATCTAAACGTAAGTACCTCACCATTCAAACGATTCACAACCTCACTGTTCAGCCCCTTCTCCTTCGAATTTGGGACTGTTTTGTCTGCCTCCGTTGGTGGAGACTCATCATCCATTTCATCTTCACTAACATGAAGGTTTCCCGCAGCCAGAAACCTACCCTCACCCACTGTACCGTCATCTCTCATCCTAGGAATCACACCAGCCTAGCCGGAAACCCAGCCGGTGGTGAAGGCTCTCTTTGTTTGCCGGAAAAAACCAAAAACCTAAAAAAATCACAGACATCAAGTTTCTCTAAGCGTAATGAGTTAATATTACATACACACATAATACATAGTTTATACTCACTAATACTTAGTCTAAAACTCTAAATTGTGGTTAAAACACATTATGAGGTGTTTTTTCTTAGAAACCCCACGCGAGGAAGAAGACCATGTTTTCGCATGTCAACAAGAGGGCTCAAGAGTACTCGTTGACGTGGGACTCCTTGACCCAAGTATTCATGTTTTATAATCATAAATAGTTGTTTTGTGATGCCTAAACATTTCATCCTTTAGGGAAAAAAACTCGAATGGACAACCTAATTCATCGATAGGACTTTGGAGATTAATAGGTTAAAAATCTTTATCTCTTATTCCAGCGATAAGAGAATCTGTTGAGTAAAAACTCTGAGCCGCAAAGTTTTCATGATAATGAGTACAAGTTGATGACTACAATGAGAGCCTGGGAAAGGTGGTTCGTCGTCATCCTTATAATTCCTTAAATAAAAACACCTAAACCTTTCAAGCTAATGACAAGTGAAGCTATTTTAATATATTCATTCCCTACCAATCCAATACAGTAATAAGCATACAAATATAAGAATGTTAGTACACTAAATGCAAAATACTAACTATATAAATCAAATTAAACCAATATACTAAGAAGCATACAAGTACAAAAATAACAGCACACTAAGATACACAATATTCAACACATGAACACACCCATATGCTAATTTTGTAATTTCAACAAAAAAAAATACTGGTAATTTTGTATTAACTACTCAATCAATAACAATACAAAAATACGGTAGACACATTAAATAACACGCTAATTGTACCGTTACAACACATACTACTCACAATAATACTAATTTAATGCGTAAGTCACACACGCAAACAATATTTTTATACAGTTAACAGTGGTACCATTACAAACAATAAAAATATACACCCAAATAAACAAATACAGAGTATAATCTACACACAAAAGACTGATAATTATATGTCAATTTGCACGCAATTGCTAGTTTAATGCATAACTTTGAAGTGTAAAATTGCATAAAACTCGTGATTTATAGAAAGCAGTCCAAAATACTATTTACGTAGTATGCTATTTACGTAGTTACTAGACATGCAAATGCTAATTTAATGCATAACTCTGAAGTGTAAAATTGCATATAACTCATGATATATAGAAAGCAGTCCAAAATACTATTTACATATAGTTACTACTAGTAATTGATGTCTAACTCAAATGATGTCCAATTGGAATGAGCCAACACTTGGTCCAGAGTCGTCCATTCAGACGAGTCAGACATCCAAGTTCGACAAAAACAAACAACATAAAATCTGACTAGAGTCCATTCAGATATAGGGTCAGGTTTCAAATCCTACTCAGAGTAAAAAACAAACATGGGACACTAGTTCAACACAATATTCAGACATATATGCATAAGATTAGTTCTCTATATACTAAAATCTTCATTAAGAAAAACCAATCACAGAATACTAATACTAATTCTAAAAGAAGACTAATACTATTAAAAAAAAAAACAGACTAATAGCAACTATGTTTCAATCGTTTACACTCCAAATCAGATTACTATTGTTAGTTTGTTTCTGTTATTATCTCCTAAAAGAATCGTCGTTATTTTGTCCAATTCTTCCTGCCAACAGGGATTTTTCCCGCTGCAGAAGCTACCGTTTCTAGAATGCAAGCAAAGTAGCTTGCTTACTCCCCGAGTAGCGTGCGAGCAGGACAATCAACAGGAAAGTTACCGTTTGAAGTTGTGTATGGCAGGAGGCCGAAGGGTGCTTCTGAGTTTTTTGGGAGGTACACAGAATTTCACTTCATTGGATTTTAGACTCTCCAGTGGTGCTGGCTGATGAAATACACCCTCGGAATGCCGTTCATGCCTAACAGTTAGTTCAAGTGCGGAAATATCACTAGGGAAGGAAAGAGTTATAGTAATATATTACGCGGTCGCCACAACTAGCACGGGAAAAGGCTTTCGTTGACCTATCACATCTTGAAGCTCAGCTCTAGAGATTTGTTTGGATAATGATGAATAAACAGGAAGGATTATTACCGTTGAACAAAAGAGGAGAGAGAAAGTGTCGGGTGGAGGGCGATTTCTTGGTATTCTGTGCCGGCGTTGGTTTTTACCTTCTTCTCTGATCTTCTTGGAGGTTTAGTGTCTGATTGCTTCCCTTTTTGTTGACAAATCCTTCTTTGAAGGAAATGTTGGCTGAGAGGGAGGCTCGACTCATCCTCCCTCCTCCTGGTGGTGGAGATTCAGATGCTTTTGGATCTGAATTACCACCAAAACAGGGTGGTTTGGGTGAGGAGAGATCAGATCCATCAGTGGCTGGAGGTAGTGCTACTCCATGAACTGACTGGGCTTCCCTTTTTCTTCGTAAGAAGGCTACTGTTCGAACTCCATTGGAGTATTCAGCTCCTGTTGTTCTTGATGGAAAATCGATGGTGTCTTTTGCTGTGGCTGATTTTGAGGATGAGAGGAAAGAGTATGAATCTTGGCTTGTTGGTTCCTTTGTGGGACGTGTCTCTCCTACCCAGCAGTCTATAATGCTCTTGTTAAAGCATGGAAACCTAAAGGTGAGCTCCGAATTACTCTTCATGGTGATTCTTTGTTCTTTATTATGCTTTCTCTTGATGAAGATAGGAATAGAGCTCTGGATCATGAGCCTCTGTTTATTATGAGCCATTTGTTTGTTGTTCGACCTTGGACTCCTTTCATTGAGTCTGATTTTCAAAAGTTGGACTCGATTCCTCTTTGGGTGTGTTTCAGAGAGATTCCTTCTTTGTTTTGGAACCCCAAAGGTATTGCTCGACTTGCAAGTGCTCTAGGGATACCTATTATGTTAGACCAGCCTACTGAGACTAAGGAAAGAATGGCCTATGCTAGGGTTTGTGTTGAAGTGGGTAAGGACTGTAAGTATCCTACTGAAATCCCACTTATTATAGATGGAGAGATAAAGACCTCAGTTAAGGTGGAGTATCCATGGAGGCCACCACTTTGTACTGGTTGTGCTGAGTTTGGTCATCTTTTGGGCAAGTGTCCTAAAATCCCAAAGGAAAAGGAACCTCAGCCAGTTCCTATGAGGAGGAATGATAATGGTAGAGGGAATGGGGCTCCACCTGCTCGACAGAATGCTCATATGAAGGGTAAGTTTAGAGGTGCAACCCAGGGTAGGGGGCAGGGGGCGGATTCCACCCTATGTGAATTTGCAGAGGGAACAAGAAGTACTATTGGGTAATGGTAAGAGTGTTGATGGTCCCTTGACTGATCCTAGTGGTGTGGCTGTGTCTCAGAGGCAACAAGAGGGCCAATATGGTTCTAGATACTCAATTCTTGTTGATGGTGGGGAGACTAGCTCTTGCCATGAGGATGGAGGACAACCTTTCTCAAGTAAGGTTGGCTCTGTTGCTCTAGCTCCGGCTGAATCTCCACTTGACAAGATGGATGATGAGGGATGGACCCCTGTTATTAAAAGAAAGAACAAAAGTGGGGGGCAGAAGAGCACTGAGGTGGGGCACAAGAGGGTTTGCATAGCTGACACTGGCCAGAGTGGAGAGGGTCAGGAGACTTCCATGGAGGAGGATGGAGGTATAGGCTTGGCTCAGAAGACTTTAACCCTGTTGCTTCTGCTTATACTGATACTTTGGATCCTAGGGTGGAGCCAAGTGATTATGTTGCTGGAGTTGTAGCCCTTTTTGACCAAATAGAGAGGGGTAGTGCTGGTGGGTTGAAAAAGGGTGTGCCTAGAAAACCTTTAAGAATTATAAATGGTTAATCTAGGTTGTTGCAATGTGAGGGGCCTTAATGGCCTCCAAAGAATAAGAGAGATCAAGGATCTCATTAGAATCAATAAATTGAGTTTATGTGGTTTTGTTGAAACCAGAGTTGCTGCTGCTAATAAAATGGTTATTCAGAAGTCTGTTAATCCTTTCTGAACCTTCTTGGATAACTATAGTGCTTGTGGTGGGGGTAGAATTTGGTTGGCCTGGGATCCTAACTGTTGGAGCTTGAGTTTAGTGTTTACTTCTGAACAGGTTCGGGTTGTCAGGGTGGTTACTACCGACTCTAAAGTTTTTATGTTAGCCATTGTGTATGGGCATAATACTAGAGAGCAGAGGAGAGAGTTGTGGCAGAATATGGGTTCTCTTGTCAGAAGATTTGAAGGGGCTTGGGTTTTTATGGGTGACTTTAATTCCATCCTTGATCCTAGTGAAAAAATGGGTGGTGATCCTGTGAGATCTTCCCATTTTCAGGAGTTTTCTGACTGTGTTCAAGAAGCTGCTCTTATGGATTGCCCCTTTTCTGGGTGTTTCTTCACTTAGAATAATAAGCAAGAGGGTAGAGATAGTATATTCTCCAAGTTGGATAGAGTCTTGATTAATGCTGAATGGCTAGAGCTCTTTCTTTCTTCCAGGGTTCAGTTCCTTAACCCTGGTGCCCTTGATCATTCTCCTGCTATTCTCCAGGTTTTTTGGACTTGGTGGAAGAGGAATGGAGTGGTAAAGTAAAAGGCACTCCTATGTTTAAATTGATTACTAAATTGAAAAGAGTCAAGTCCAGGTTGGTCCAATGGAAGGTGGCCAGATTTTCTCATATGGCTGATCAGGTGGCTGCTGCTAAGTTGGTTGTGGAGGATCTTCGAGACCAACTACACAGTCAACCTCAAAGCATTGATTTGAGAAGGCTTGAGAGACAATCTGTTGATTCTTATACTCATTTGGCAGGGGTTGAGGCTTCTATGTTAAGGCAGAAAGCTAGAATTCAGTGGCTGACTGAGGATGATTCTAATACTAAATTTTTTCACAGCACTATCAGAGCCAGGAAGGCCAGGAATAGCATTTTCAAACTGACTAATAGTGAAGGAATGATTCTTGAAGATCAACATGATATTGTGGATGAGTGTGTGGGGTTTTACCAATCTTTCTTTGGTAACTCTGATGCGGGGGGAGAGGGAAGATGAAGTTTTGGATTCCATTGAGTTTGCTACTACTTTTTCCCATGATAGTGAGCAGGACTTGGTGGGATCAGTCACTAGAGATGAAATTGTCTTTGCCCTTTCTACCATTGGATCAGGCAAGGCTCCTGACCCTGATGGTTTTTCCTCCTATTTTTTCAAGAGATGTTGGGCTATTGTTGGGGATGACTTCACAAAAGCTATTAGTAGCTTCTTTAAGTCTGGCAAGCTCTTAGGTGAAGTGAATGCTACTTTGCTGACTTTGGTGCCTAAAGTGCCAAATGTTAACTCTATGTGGGATTTCAGGCCAATTGCTTGTTGCAATGTGATATACAAGACCATCACTAAGATTCTTACAGTGAGATTGAAGAAGGTGGTTAAGGATCTAGTGAGTGAGAATCAATCTGCTTTTATATCTGGGAGATCCATCCAAGACAATATCATGCTAGCCCATGAGCTTGTGAGAGCTTATGGTAGGAAGGATGGCCCTCCTAGGTGTACAGTCAAAATAGACCTCCAAAAAGCTTATGATACTGTTAGATGGTCTGCTTTATTGAAGATTCTTAGGAAGTTCAGACTTCCTGAGTTATTCATTCAGTGGGTGGAGGCTTGTGTCACTTCTCATTAGTTTTCTGTCATTGTGAATGGGGCTGCTAATGATTATTTTGAAGGGCATACAGGATTAAGACAGGGCTGTCCTTTATCTCCTTACCTGTTTGTAATGGTTATGGAAGTGTTTGCTGCTCTTATCCACAAAGAAAGGATTGGTGGGGATTTTCATTTGCATACTAAGTGTAAAGATCCTATTGTCACTCATCTTTGTTTTGCAGATGATTTAATGGTTTTTATGAAGGGAGATGTTGTTTCTGCTGCTGCTCTCAAGAGAGTGTTAGATAGTATGTTGCTGGGTACTGGTTTGGCTGCCACCTGCAATAAGAGTGTTGCTTTCCTGGCTATAAACTGATGAGCAGCTAAAGGCTGAGGTGCTTGGGATCTTGGGTTTTCAGGAAGGGGTTCTGCCCATCAGGTACCTTGGACTTCTCCTTCTGTCTATTAGGCTTTCCTATGCTAATTGCTTACCTCTTATCCAAAGGATTCTTAATAAGGTGCAATCCTGGAAGGCCAGGTTTCTTACTTTTGTTGGTAGTCTCCTCCTTGTAAATGTGGTCTTAAATAGCATGATTGTTTATTGGATCTCTGTCTTTGTCCTTCCAAAGAGAGTTTACAAAGAAGTTAACAAAATTTTCAGTAAGTCTCTTTGGAGTGGGATAGAGTTGAGCTCTAAAAGAGCAAATGTGAAATGGGAGTTGGTGTGCTTACCTAAGACTGAAGGTGGGCTGGGGGTCAGGAATATTGAAGTTCTTAACTTGGCCATGAATATGAGACATATTTGGGAGGTAGCTACTGGCAAGAACACTCTTTGGGTTCAGTGGGTTCAGAAGCATCTTATTAGGGGGCATGTGTTTTGGACTATGAAGACCCCACAGGACTGCTCTTGGTGTTGGAGGAAAATTCTTGATGGTAGGACCAAGGCTCATGAGCTTATGATTCATATAATAGGAATGAAGCAGATACCTTGTTCTGGATTGATCGTTGGCATCCCCTTGGGGTGTTATATGAGTATTTTGAGGAGCATTTCAGATATAGCTCTTACCTTCACCTTAATACTAAAGTTATTGATTTTCTTAGGGAGGGTGAGTGGTATGTTCTTGAATTCCTTTCTTATGAGCTTGGTGAAGTGTTCTCTAGGCTTCCTGAGGTTGCTGTGAATGGTGGAATTGAGGACGGGACAGTCTGGAGGGCCGGCATGTCCTGGCTGAGGCCTACCAAGGCCTAGTCTCGTCCTGGCCAGAGCCAGGACGCTAGTCCATGCACCGAATGCGTCCTAGACGCGTCTGGTGCTGGACCGGACCAGCACTAGGTGTCTCCGAACGTCGAGTGCTCAGGACGCGTCTCAGACGCGTGCAGGAAGCTCCCTTGCAGCTGCTGGTCACGTCTCCAAGACGCGTCCAGAAGCTTCTGTTGCGGCTCAACCAAATGGGTCAATAGGCGAAACTTTTTTTTGATTGGCTCGCTTGTTATGGCATTTGGTGACACAAGGAACAAATCAAATGCTCTTGTACAAATTGTGTAATCCCAATGGTTGTTCAGTAACGTATCTCTTAATCTTCTTATCCTGTCGTAAACTATCGTTCATGTTCGTACGCATCAGCAAACCAAAAAAGCATAAATCAACAACAAAAACTGAAAACTATTATATTATAACTATATTATAATATAGTTGAATTCAACAGGCAAAATCGTGCACGACGTAAATCACCACTATATTTGTTAGCGTATCAATGATCAAACTCAACAAGTTCTATTTCTTAAGGATCACTACCCAAAGATGTACTATCCTTACCTCAGTTATTAAAATTCCATTTCGTAAGCATCACAATCGACAAATTTCCAATCCTTCCCTCAGTTATTTTAGGAACAATATTGCATACCACATCGAAGTTTCATTCTTAAGCATAGGACCCACAGATGTATAATCTTTCCCTCGGTTATTAATACATTATTTCTTAAGCATCACTACCCACAAATTTATAATACTTCTCAAGCTTATTAAAGTTTTGTTTCTTAAGCGTCCCTACCCACAGATGAATAATTTTCCCCTTAATTATTGATTGAAAAATATGGAATCTACATTAAAGTTAAACTTTTTAAGCATCACTATAGGCAGATTTATAATCATTCCCCCGATTATTGAAGAAATAATATGGCATACCACATTAAAACCATTGCTTAAGCATCAATGCCGGCAAATGTAGAATACTTCCCTCGATTATTGATGCAACAATATGGTTGCCACATTCAAGTCCATCTCTCAACCAACACTATGCACATTTGTATAATCCTCTCATCGATTATTGATGAAAGTATATGGCATACCACATTAAAATTTCATATCTTAAGCATCACAACTGACAATGATATAATCCTTCTCTCGATTTTTGATGGAATAATATGGTATACCATGTTAAAGTTTTGTTTCTTCAGCATCACTACACATATATGTATAATCCGTCCCTCGATTACCGATGGGAATATATTGTATTGCTATACCACATTAAAGTTCCATTTCTTAAGCATCAAAACCGACAAATGTATGATTGTTCCTTCGAATGTTGATGGAACAATATGGTATAACACGTTAAAGTTTCAATTCCTAAGCATCACAACAGAATTACGTATAATTCCTCCCTCAAATATTGATGGAACAATAAGGTATATACCACATAAAATTTTCATTTCTTAAGCATCACTATCAACAAAGGTATAATCCTTCCTCTATTATCGATGGTTAAATATGGTATACCATATTATAGTTCCATTTCTTAAGCATCGCTACCGGCAAATGTATAATACTTCCCTCGATTATTGATGGAACAATAAAATATATCACATTAAATTTACATATATTAAGCATCGCTACAGAAATACGTATAATCTTTCCCTCGATTATTCATGGAACACTATGGTATATACCACACTCCCATATCTTAAGCATCACTACTCTCAAGTGTGTAATCCTTCTCACGATTATTGATTTGAAATATATGGTGTAACACATTAAAGTTCCATTTATTAAGCATTATAGCCAACAAATGTATAATCCTTCCCGTAAACATTAATTGGACAATGTGGTATACCACATTAAAGTTTCATTTCTTAGGCATCACGACTGACAAACGGATAATTCTTTCCTCCATTGTTGATAGAAATACATGGTAAGGTATACTACATTAAAATTCCAATTCTCGAGCATCACAACCGACAAATGTTTAATCCTTCCCTCGAATATTGATGGAAATCAACCACATTGATGTTCCATTTTTCAAACATCACAAGCGACAAATGCAAAATCCTTCCCTCGAATATTGATGGAACAATGTGTTATACCACATTGAAGTTCCATTCCTTAGGCATCACAACCGACAAATGTAAAATCTTTCTTGAAAATTTTTGATGCAACAATGTGATATACCACATTAAAGTTCCATTTCTTAGGCAAATGTATAATCCTTCACAAAAATATTGATGGAACGATGTGGTATACCAAATTAAAGTTCCATTTCTTACGCATCACAACCGACAAATGTATAATCCTTCTCGAAAATATTTTGGAACAATGTGGTATACCACATTAAAGTTTTATTTCTTAAGCATTACAACCGACAAATGTAAAATCCTTCCCAAAAATATTGTGGAACAATGTGGTACACCACATTCAAGTTCCATTTCTTAGGCATCACAATCGACAAATGTATAATCCTTCCCGAAAATATTGATTGGAACAATGTGGTATGCACATTAAAGTCCCATTTCTTAGGCATCACAACCAACAAATGTATAATCCTTCCCGAAAATATTGATGCAACACTGTGGTATACCACCTTAAAGTTCCATTTTTTAGGCATCACAACCAACAAAAGTTTAATCCTTCCCGAAAACATTGATGGAACAAATTGGTATACCACATTGAAGTTCCATTTCTTAGGCATCACAACCAACAAATATGTAGTCCTTCCCTCAAATTATTGCGATTATATCTAATGTTTATGTTGTTTGTATTCTAGAAAAAAATGAGTTTAAATAGATCTTACAAAATTATTTAAGTAAGCAGTCTTGTGCATATATATATATATATATATATATATATATATATATATATATATATATACCTCCTCGGAATCCCGTCGCTGCCTCCACTACCAGGCCTCCACCACTTCCTCCATCGCCAAACCACCACACACACGCCCACCATTTTCACCAAACACACAGTCACACACCACCAAGCAGGGACATAAGTAGGATTTTAGTTTGATGGAGGCCGATAGACTAAGTCATACAAATAAATTTTACTACCGAAAAATATGAAAATAATTTCACCCACGCGCTACTTCTATAATTTATTCATTAATAATGACAGCTTAAAAATACTTCCACGGTTACTAAATCCTGTTGAGACAGTTCAATTTTGTGCATAGGAAAAATGATTGTGTGCCTTACTGTCAGTTCAATTTTGTGCCGACAGTCTGCCAGAATATCATGTACGGTTCCTAAATTTTCCTAAAAGGTGTTTTAGCTTTGGCAGGTCGTTTGCATCTTTCATACTAATGTCTTGGCACATTAATATGTTTATGACGGTCTCAGACAATCCCATGAAATAGAAAGAGAATTACCTGCATATTTTTAAACGAAGCTCGCCGTTTTAACCATCCAATTTATTCCCTCCTTCACCTCAATAATCACGTTATCCTGCAATTCAATATCAGAAAAGCATCATATTTTGTCAAATGTTATATGAACTCTTCACTTTTTCTTTAGAAATAACTAATCTATTACGTCATAAGAAATCCAACTATAAAATTGAAAAATTAACAAATAAGAGTAGAGTTAATAAACTGGATGCTCTGTCAATTCTACGAAGATTCTCTGTCAATTACACTCAATCTATCAAAAGCAAACTGAGATTGGACATTCTTGTTCAAGCGGTAAATTGATGAATAACTGCAAGTAGGCATTAGATGTCTGGTCAACATTTCAAGTTATTAGTGTTGACTACAACTTGGGTGAATTTTTACACCCAAGTCTCACTGATTTTATTTGCCGATCTATGTAGATACAGTCTAGATAAGGCTTCCCGGTGACCCCGACTGCAAAGGATTCAGACAAACAACCTTAAGGCTGAAACCCTGCCCTCTCACTAGAAGTCTAGTTGAAACAATAAAGTAGAGTTAATAAATACTGAGAAACACAAAACAGCAAATAATCAAAATGGATTTTGCGATAATTATCACTAAAAGTAGAATTTAAAAAGAAGAAGCCAACTTCATCAACTAATGTGATTGCATACACCTAGATAAGCTTTGCGACCTGTAATCAAAGAGACCATAGGCAATAAGCTTGTGCTTGTTTGGAAGGATTACCACAAGTGATTGAAGCATGTCGTTTATAGAAAAAATATTTAGTTAGGGTAGTCTCAGTATAAGGGCCAGTTATCGCAATGTAACATATTATTGTAAGGAGCTAGAGGCTTAGAGCTAGTATAATTCTTATATTCACGATGTAAATAGATCATTACCCGTCTTGAGCAATTAGTTATTCTATTTAGAAACCAGAATGGCTTGGTGACGAAATAAATTTCAATTCAAGCTTCCAAACTTATGAGCAAACCTCGTAATGGAGTTTCCTGAGGAGAAACTTATAGGCCAGACCATTTATTTTATGAGTGATGAATTACCAATATCCCCAGGCATGTATTAACCTCAAGCAATTGAAAAAAAACTGGAACACATGATTTCTTCGATACAACATGCACTATCGATATTATTTAACTAGTAGTGACGTGAGAAACAAGCTGCAGATACTGTACCATTAATATGAACTTATTTAGGTAATGTGATTCAACTAGAAAGAGAACTCACCTTTCTAGCCTTCTTCTCTCCCTCTTTCACCTCAATAATCATCTTCAACATCTTGGCAATCAAATAAGAAAATTAATCTTCGTAGTTCTCGTTGACAGATGCAAGTTGAACTCACTGATTTTCTTGAAAATTCAAGCTATGAAAACTGAAAAACAAACTGATTCCAGTATTTGCATCTCTGCAGCGTGGACAATTCTCTACATATTTTCAAGTGCAAATGCAAACTATAACTGCCAAATAGACTATTGAGAAAAAGTCAATCAAAAACTAAAAGTACTTCTAAATTGTAATGTAAATCAAGCAATCTGGAGGAAATTGACTATCCTTCTTTCTCCTTCACTGTTTTTTTGTTCGAAAATGAAAAAGAAAGTAAACACTAGGCCGGCATGATTTCCTCTCGCCATTGGGAAAAACAGATTTTTGCTTGATTACCTTAAGAGAAATCAATTTACATCTCAAGGTCAAAATCTAATTTCGATGTCAAATCTCAATGTTGAAACATGAGACAACAATAAAATTGAAATCAATAAATATGGAGTTTATTCACGAAGCCTTTTATACTACAGTCTAATTTATTCTCTGATCTAAGAGAGATTAATTGCTCCGTGAATACCAAAATCTAATTTCCCAGGCCTGATAGAACTTAATTCAGTGAATCCTTCTTGAAGACTAACACAAAAAAAAACATGTATAAGCTCACTGACTCTCCATTATAGAAGAGATATTAGACGCTAAGCTTGTTCTTGTCTGGAATGATCATTGTAAATGATCGAAGCAATTATTGTGTTTACGAATCAGATTGGCTTAGCAACGAACTAATCTCCAGTTCTAATTCCGAACTCAAGATGCAAACCCCTCACAGATGCTCTTGTAAAACTATTGTACAAACTGATTCTCTTCAGATTTCAAAAATGTTTTTAAACTGAAGAAGACAAATGTGTGATCTTTACGGCTATTCAGTGATATATCTCTTACTTATCCGAAACAAACTTGATAGGCATTCCACAATTACTGATGGTAGGGTATTGTCCAAGATCATAATAGTAAGCATCATTCGAACCACCACAGCATTGTTAGTACCCACGAAAATAATTGTAGATGATCATATAGTAAGCATAATACCCACTGGTAGAACTATTTGAATTACAGGTTAAAATATAGTATTACTCTAGTGTTCTCAGCTGCAAATCTAATTGAGCTATGCAGATATCAGAAAAGCATTTGGGTTCTCATAAAAAGTAACTAATCAATCACGATACAAAACATTCCAACTATGAAACTTGAAAACACAGATTCGAATTTGAAACTTTACAGCAAAGTCCAGAAGAAAATCTATAAAGATGTCATGAAATTTCTCCTAAATCTTTCAAGTGCAAACTAAATTGCCAATTCCGATTGAAGCAGTTAACCAATAAATAACTGCGACAGAGACTACAACTTAGGTGAACTTTTACACCTGCGTCCTCATAAAGCTTTCGGTGTCCGAGACCCACAAATGTACCGGGACAAACGGATCGTGACCCCTTAAATTCAACTCCTAATAGAAGGAATCTAGTTTATATCCGTATAAAGAGGTGCAGGGTTATACGAAGTAAGATTGTTACAAAAACCAAGCAATTCAGACAAAACTAGCGGACCTTATTTCTTTATCACTGCTTTTTTCTTCCACGTCAACAAACAAGACAATTACAAGGCCAAAATGCAAGGTTATTTACGGCAGACCCATTTACATACGAGAGTTCAAAATTTGATTTTATGTGAAACTATAAAATGAATCGTAAACTGGTCGCCTATGGAACGTTTTGTAGTCCATTACTCCATTACATTCTCTACTATAGGAGATAATTGCTCTTAATTAAAAAAACCAATAAGTGACCTCCCAGCTTTGAGCTAGCATATTTAGCAGCTCCTGAATATGAATGCATATACCTGATAAGCTTGTGACTTAGGGGTCTCTGTAATAAAATCGACATCGTGCGAGAAGCTTCTGCTTGTTTTAGGGGATCATCCAAAATGATTTAAGTTGTCATCCACACTAACAATATGTTAGTTAGAATCATCCTTGTATAAGGATCTAGGTATTATAATGCAACATAGTGGACATTGTTTAACAGTTAAGAGCTACAAAATTGAACATTTCACGATTTTAGTAGATTATTACCCATCTCGACCAGTTTGTTCTTCTCTTACGAAACAGGGTGGCAAAATGATTTCCGATTCTAACTTTCAACTTTTAATGCAAACCTCCTGATAGAGAGTCTAGAGTAGATATCTGAAGATATAACATGCCCTTTATTTTTAACTAGGACAGGCACTCAAGATATGACAAACATACCCAAAATTACCTGCACAAGAAGCTCACCTTTTTTGCCATGCAAAAGCAGATGAACTCTTCGATTTTATTAAAATTTCCATCTACAAAAGCTGAAAACAACTGATTCTAGTACTGACATCTTTGCAGCCTTGTCAATGCTTTTGAACTTTTCAAGTGCAAACTAAATTGCTTACTCCTGTTTAAGCCATCAACCGATCAATAACTAAAAATACATGTCAGTTTTACAGTCCATATTATTAGTATTAAGGACAAATATTTATTTCTTAGGCAACGCAACTGAGAAATGTATAATTCTTCCAGAAAATATTATAGAACAATAAAGTATACCACATTAAAGTTCCATTTCTTAGGTATCAAAACCAACAAATGTATAATCCATCCCAAGAATATTGAAGGAAAAATATGGTAAACCACATTATACTACCATTTCATAGGCATCACAACCGACAAATATTTATTTCTTCCCAAAAATACACATGGAACAATGTGGTATACCACATTAAAGTTCCATTTCTTAGGCATCACAACCGACAAATGTATAATCCTTCTCGAAATTATTCATGGAACAATGTGGTATACCACATTAAAGTTCCATTATTTAGGCATCACAACCGACAAATCTGTAATCCTTCTCGAAAATATTGATAGAACAATGTGATATACCACATTTAAGATCCATTTCTTAGGCATCACAACCGACAAATGTATAATCCTTCTCGAAAATATTGATTGACCAATGTGGTATACCACATTAAAGTTCCATTTTCTTAGGCATCACAGCGGACAAATGTATATTCCCTCCTGAAAATATTGATGGAACAATGTGGCGTACCACATTAAAGTTTCATTTCTTAAGCATCACAACCAACAAATGTAAAATCCATCCCGAAAATATCGATGGAACAATGTGGTATACCACATTAAAGTTCCATTTCTTAGGCATCACAACCGACAAATATATAATCCTTCCCGAAAATATCGATGGAACAATGTGGTATACGACATTAAGGTTCCATTTCTCAAGCATCACAACCAACAAATGTAAAATCTTTCTCGACGAAACAATGTGGTATACCACATTGAGGTTCCATTTCTCAAGCATTATAAACCGACAAATGTATAATCTTTCTCTCGAATGTAGACGGAACAATGTGGTATACCACATTAAAGTTTTAATTCTTAATCATCACAACGAACAAATGTATAATCCTCCCTCGAATATTGATGGAACAAATATACTAAATAGCACATTGAAGTTTCTTACGCATCACTATTATGAAGCAGGTGCAGTAGTGTAAATAAGAAAAAAAAATCAATTATTGGGTAAAACAAGACATATACACCATGTCTTAAGCATCAATCCCAAGGATTGTGGAACCCTTCCCTTAATTATTGGTGGACAAATAGAATATATGTACTTGCATAAGGGAATATCGAAACTTCTTTAATAAAATGATATAACAAGTATGTGATAGGACAAGAAAGCAACATGTCTTCTAGTAATGATAGCTACGCTTAATGAGTTGCAAGAAAGGAAGACAACAACAACTTTATATAGAAAAAGTGATAGTCAAGAACCAAGAGTGAAGACTTTGAATTCATCAGTACCATCAAGAAAATCCATTAGAAGATCTTGTTCTTCCAAGTAAAAAAAATGTGATGGTCAATGCTTAGGTTTTTATGCAATTCCGTAAAACAAATCAAAGGAAAAACCTGAGATTTAGGAATTGAACATGTTATTCTAGAATTACCACTGATAGTAAATAAACAACCCATAAACTCATTTAAGTAGGCTATCCCAGCTCCTTCATTATAATGGAAGTTCCAATAGAATTACCATTGATAGTAAATAAACAACCCATAAACTCATTTAAGTAGGCTATCCATGAAATATGAAACCACTATGTACGTTATGCACCTTTTTGATAATTATCTAGGGCGAAATTCTTTTATTTTAGCTCAGGATTTTCACGACCATCAACTAAGAGGCTACAGACTAAAGCTGAAAAATTTTCTGATTCTAAGTAATAGGAATCCCCGAACTACCATTTTCTCTCACTGTGCTACTTATCCTTTCACAGAAACCAAGTAAATCCATTAATATACTTTTTTACAATCTCTCATCAATTAACGCGATAGAGTTCTCTTAAACCTTTAATGCCACTAATACTGTTAATAGACACTAATAGTCTAATAAAACATCAGTGTTAACATAGTTGTAACCAACTTACATATCTCTGTTACTATTCCCTTATCTATTTCATATATAAAGAATATAATATTATACTTGACAAATGAGCCCTGACACACTCAGCATCGGGTGAAGGTAGATTCATTTTTTTGTATCAAACAAGTACATCCACATAAAACATTTCATGGTAGATATGGTAACTGCCACTGGAAGGAAAAGATAACTAAAAGAAAGGAACACAAATTAAACTGACAGAGATTTCTAACCTTGATATTTGCACAAAGGTCTTCCATTTAGTTATCTGGTATCTGCACACAAAATCCATCTCAATTAAGGCAACACTATGATCCAAAACATCAAATTCATCGTATTTCCTGCTCTGTTTATATTTTGGTGGTAACCAGGGGTTCTCTAAGGTTGTTTACTTGTTTCAAAGATGTTTTGCTCAATCAAATGTCTCAATTTGTTTGAAATTAGGTATGAGTTCCTACCCAAGACACCTCAGAATGATATTTGAACCTTGTCATAAATTCCTTCCACCGCCACTTGTGCATCCATTTCTCATAATGTATGCAAGGAATGAAACTTCGGTTTCGGTGGAATTTCGGTCGACCCAAAAGTGGAAATGTTTCGTGGAAACGTTTCTGTTAGTGTGGAAGTTTTACAAAACCACAAAAATAATAGAAATATATTAGAATTGTATATACTAATATATTTTATCCATCATGAAGCCTAAAGAGAACATTGTTATAATTATAGTACTATTATACAAATCAGAAGGTTTGAGGTGTAAATTGCAATCACATAGTTAGGTCAGGGTCAAATGGCAAATCCATAACATTAAAAGACTTGAAGGCAAAATAACTACAAAGGAAGGTAAAGGCGCCCTCCGTAAATGTCAAAGGCGTCTGCCTTGAGAGAGGTGTCTTTTACAATTACGGGGGCGCCCTTAAAAGTTCCCTAATAGATTAGGGTTTGAAGAACAGTTTCTTTTTTCATCGTCTTCTTCCTCTGGCCGCCCACTTTCTCTCTCTAGGGTTTCATATGAAATCTTCGAACCTAGCTGTAATTTCATAAATTACATGTTATTTATTGTTAAAGTTTCATACTTTATTTCATTTTTTTTAATGCATTGTATCAACAATGTTCTTCCAAAAAGACATAATGCAATAAGTTTGTTCATCGTAACTAAAATACCAGCCACCGATGCTCCTGTATGAAGAATCAGGTACCACAATGCAGCATACTTTCTTCACAAAGATGGGCTGCTATTATTGAACAATTACAAATTCATCTTATTCTTTTTTGAATCAAACTGACTAAGCGACAAAAAAAGAAAATCCATTAGGATGACGAATGACCAACATCCACGGGTTATATATTTCTAAAATGTCTGATGGGCTAAGAACCAACGACCAACCTCCATGGCATGGTCTCCTTGATACAGCATACATAATATGAGCCTTAATGATCTCTTTTGTTCTTACTGAAGTTTTCTATCAATTGTTACCATCCTATGATAACTTCTTTTTCTAATGACTATGTCCATATAGTCTGTATATGATCTGTCCTAATCCTCTCAGGCGTTACTATTGAGTAATTCGTAAGATGACATATTGCAAATGAATATGCAACTGATAACAAACATTACAAGAACCAAGTTATACATGAAAGACTACCTTGCAACCCCTGACTAGCTTCCACCAAGCACAATTAAGGCATTATAATGGAAGATGCAGCATCTCAACCAAATGGGTCAATAGGCGAAATTTTTTTTGATTGGCTCGCTTGTTATGGCATTTGGTAACACAAGGAACAAATCAGATGCTATTGTACAAATTGTGTAATCCCAATGGTTGTTCAGTAACAAATCAGATGCTATTGTACAAATTTTTTGACTGTCTGTCCGAGACGTGCTGGTCCGGCCCGGACGCGTCCTGGACGCGTCCTGGCCGGTCCGGCCAGTAGGGTTTCCAAATTTTTTGGAAATTCCTGCCGTTCCAACTTCTTTTTCTTTTCTTTCTTTCTGTTCCAGCTGCTGTTAGGTACTGTTTTTGATCAATTCATCAACCAATCTTCATGGTTTTGATGATTTCTATCAAAATTCTAAAACCCTAACACTTGTTTATGAAAACTCTTTTCATAAAACTTTGTTTCTAGTGTTTCTAGGCCATGAATCTCATTCAAAACCCTAATTTGATCTCATCAAACTTATGTTTAAATCTCTATTCAAACATTAAAACACTAATATCTAGTTGTTCAAGTATGAATCTAATTCATCTAGTCAAAGATAGTTCATGCAAACGGCTCGTGATGCCACTGTAGGGGAATAACCTAGTGTATCTCATACACCTAATTGTCTATTAGTGTTGGTAGCGGAATCTCAAACATCATATGTTTAACACTAATTCCAGGATCTATACATGAACATACCAATGAACTAGATTGGAAAGAAGATTACCTCTTAATCGCTTTCCCACGAACTAAATTCCGATCAGTATTCGGAAGATAAGAGCTCCAAGTGTAGCTCCTCTACTTGAGACACCGAATAATGACTTGAACTCCCTCCTTTCAGTCAGCTAGGACCTTCTTGAAGGTTGAGATGAAGAACTCCTTCTTCTTGACTAGATATATGAGAAAACTCCTTTTCTCTCTCTCTCTGAGATGTATATTCTGAAACTCTTTCAGACTTGGGAATTTCTCTTCTGAAATTTCCTCTCTCTTTAGGTTGTATAATTAGGTATATATAGAATTCCCTAGAAGAGGTATTAGACTCAAACTAGGATTCCATAAACCTAATTATTAGGCAACACCCAAAATACCCTCCATTGGGTCACTTAAGTGTGGCCGGCCAACATAGCCCTTTATGGGCTTCCTTGGCCGGCCCACTTAGGGCCTAGCCGGCCATCACATGGCCGGCCCTATTGCCTTGGCCGGCCATCACATGGCCGGCTTCCCTAAAGCCATTCCGGGCCTCCCTTTTGGGCCCGGACATGTTTATCTCTTTCGGACTTCTCCGAATCTTTCTGGACTTACCAATAACGGATCCAATCCACTTATTTGCCATTATCCATCTAGTCAATTCTCTCCGTTCAAATCATTATTCTGTTGTGTAACCCTTGTAGGATCCGGTCTATGTTAGCCGCGAATCAACTCTTGATTCGACGATCGTAGTTGGCTTCTAGCTAAGCATTACGACCCCTAATTGGACCGGACTAATGATCTTCCGAATAAGGTCATTAAGATCCTAATAGCCAAATTGCACGCATTGCATCCTTGGTCGAAGGACACTCCTTCGGAAGGATACCATTCCTTCAGACTTCAGGCACCATATCCTTCACCCTACCCAAAGCAAGGAATGAAAAGTCGACATATTTTGGTCGAAGTTGCCGAAATATGTCGGTTTTCCTAATTAGGTAGACAGAAACACGCTTACCGAAATTTTTGGTAAGATTTCGGTCGAAACATGAAGAAATGTCGACATTTCTTATCTAAGAAGGAAATCGAACAGAAAAGGTAAGAACCCCTGAAGAGTAAGAACCCCTAAAGAGTAAGAAACCCTAAAATTAAAGGAAATTGAACCATAACTACTTACCAAGTAAAAGAAATCCAGCAGTAAAGGAAATCGAAAATTGGAAGGAAATTTTAAGAGATTTTCTTCGATTTTGAATTCTATAGAGAGAAAGTAAAAACCCCTAAAAACTATCGAGGAAGACGAGGAAAGAGTATAGAGTTTCAAATAAAAACCCTTTGGGAAGATGTATAGGCGCCTCCCGTAAGTGTTGAAAGCGCCTCCTTCCCTAATTGTTCTGGGATCTGGAGTGCCTTCCACCCTATTAAGGGGCACCTATAAAACTTCCCTATTTGTTTTTTTTTGTGCTACTATCAACAATTAATTCATTGTATCTCCTTGTCTAACTGTGCGATTACATATTAACCCCCAAACTAACCGTTTTGTTATAAATCTGTTTAACTTTTCTCACTTAAGCCCCTAATATCAACTATTTGTAACTAGTCATTGTAACAATGTAATTTTTAGGCTTTATTATCGACAATAATTCAACTTACCCCATTAAACTGATTGTGTGATTGGGTATTATATACATTCCTAACATATTTCTATCATTTACGTAGTTTTGTCAAACTTCCACACAGACCGAAACGTTTCCACGAAACGTTTCCACTTTTGGACCGACCGAAATTTCCACCGAAACCGACATTTTATTCCTTGACCCAAAGATGAATAATTTTCCCCTTAATTATTGATTGAAAAATATGGAATCTACATTGAAGTTAAATTTTTTAAGCATCACTGGCAGATGGGAATATATTGTATTGCTATACCACGTTAAAGTTCCATTTCTTAAGCATCAAAACCGACAAATGTAGAATCCTTCCTTCGAATATTGATGGAACAATGTGGTATAACACGTTAAAGTTTCAATTCTTAAGCATCACAACAGAATTACGTATAATTCCTCCCTCGGATATTGATGTAACAATAGGGTATATACCACATAAAATTTTCATTTCTCAAGTATCACTATCGACAAAGGTATAATCCTTCCTCTATTATTGATGGTTAAATATAGTATACTATATTATAGTTCCATTTCTTAAGCATCGCTACCGGCAAATGTATAATACTTCCCTCGATTATTGATGGAACAATAAGATATATCACATTAAATTTACATATATTCAGCATCGCTACAGACATACGTATGATCTTTCCCTTGATTATTCATGGAACACTATGGTATATACCACACTCCCATATCTTAAGCATCACTACCCTCAAGTGTGTAATCCTTCTCACGATTATTGATTTGAAATATATGGTATAACACATTAAAGTTCCATTTATTAAGCATTATAGCCAACAAATGTATAATCCTTCCCGTAAACATTAATTGGACAATGTGGTATACCACATTAAAGTTTCATTTCTTAGGCATCACAACCGACAAACGGATAATTCTTTCCTCCATTGTTGATAGAAATATATGGTATGCTACATTAAAATTCCATTTCTCAAGCATCACAACCGACAAATGTTTAATCCTTCCCTCGAATATTGATGTAAATCAACAACATTGAAGTTCCATTCCTTAGGCATCACAACCGACAAATGTAAAATCTTTCTTGAAAATTTTTGATTAAAACAATGTGGTATACCACATTAAAGTTCCATTTCTTAGGCAAATGTATAATCCTTCACAAAAATATCGATGGAACAATGTGGTATACAAAATTAAAGTTCTATTTCTTAGGCATCACAACCGACAAATGTAAAATCTTTCCCAAAAATATTGTGGAACAATATGGTATTCCACATTGAAGTTCCATTTCTTAGGCATCACAAACGGCAAATGTATAATCCTTCCCGAAAATATTGATTGGAACAATGTGGTATGCACATTAAAGTTCCATTTCTTAGGCATCACAACCAACAAATGTATAATCCGTCCCGAAAATATTGATGCAACACTGTGGTATACCACCTTAAAGTTCCATTTTTTAGGCATTACAACCAACAAAAGTTTAATCCTTCCCGAAAACATTGATGGAACAAATTGGTATACCACATTGAAGTTCCATTTCTTAGGCATCACAACCAACAAATATGTAGTTCTACCCTCAAATTATTGCGATTATATCTAATGTTTATGTTGTTGTTTGAATCCCGTCGCTGCCTCCACTACCAGGCCTCCACCACTTCCTCCATCGCCAAACCACCACACACACGCCCACCATTTTCATCAAACACACAGTCACACACCACCAAGCATGGACATAAGTAGGATTTTTGTTTGATGGAGGCCGATAGACTAAGTCATACAAATAAATTTTACTACCTAAAAATATGAAAATAATTTCACCCACGTGGTACTTCTATAATTATTCATTAATAATGACAGTTTAAAAATACTTCCACGGTTACTAAATCCTATTGAGACAGCAAGTCTGAATTGCGTCCATTGTGCATAGGAAAAATGATTGTGTGCCTTAGTGTCAGTTCAATTTTGTGCCGACAGTCTGCCAGATTATCATGTACGGTTCCTAATTTTTCCTAAAAGGTGTTTTAGCTTTGACAGGTCGTTTGCATCTTTCATACTAATGTCTTGGCATATTAATATGTTTATGACGGTCTCAGACAATCCCATGAAATAGAAAACAAAATAACCGCCAAGGTTACAATATACTCGGCCAGAGTTTTTTATGCGTGATTGACGACTATAGACATTATGTAACTAATAGTGATAAGTGATGAGAGAGCAACTGCAGTTACTATACGACTGATATGTTTAACTAGAAAAGAATTACCTGCATATTTTTAAACGAAGTTCGCCTTTTTAACCATCCAATTTATTCCCTCCTTCACCTCAATAATCATGTTATCCTGCAATTCAATATCAGAAAAGCATCATATTTTGTCAAATGTTATATGAACTCTTCACTTTTTCATTAGAAATAACTAATCTATTATTGTAGAATTATATTTCTTAGGCATCACAACCGACAAATGTATAATCCTTCCTGAAAATATTGATTGGAACAATGTGGTATGCACATCAAAGTCCCATTTCTTAGGCATCACAACCAACAAATGTATAATCCTTCCCGAAAATATTGATGCAACACTGTGGTATACCACCTTAAAGTTCCATTTTTTAGGCATTACAACCAACAAAAGTTTAATCCTTCCCGAAAACATGGATGGAACAAATTGGTATACCACATTGAAGTTCCATTTCTTAGGCATCACAACCAACAAATATGTAGTTCTACCCTCAAATTATTGCGATTATATCTAATGTTTATGTTGTTGTTTGTATTCTAGAAAAAAATTATTGCAGCCTTGTCAATGCTTTTGAACTTTTCAAGTGCAAACTAAATTGCTTACTCCTGTTTAACCCATCAAGCGATTAATAACTAAAAATACATGTCAGGTTTACGGTCTATATTATCAGTATAAAGGACAAGTCAATCAAAAACCATAAAATTATGCTCAAGTTGTAACCTAAATCAAACAAATTTTTCTCCTAAGCAGTTTTTCGTCAACATCAAGAGAGGAGATCTATAACTATTTTCGAAGCGATGCTTCTCGAGTCACCAAAACAAATATTTATTTCTTTACCTATTAGAGGAATCAATTTACATTCCTATATACCGAAGGAGAAAACTGTCTGGGGTTTACACCAATAAGCTGAATTTCCAGCCTTTAAGAATGTTGATTCAGCGCCTCCCAGAAGACATAATCAGTTTTTTCATCGTAAATAAAATATCAGCTAGCGACTCATGTATAAAGAATCAAGTACTACAATGCAGTATACTTTGTTCAAAAGGAAGAGCTGTGAACAATTTGTACAAATTCAGTTTATACTTTTTCTGAATCATATTGACTTAGTGACAAAAAAGAAAGTCCATTAGGATGATGAATGACCAACATCCCCAAGATTATACATTTCTATAATACCTGATGGGCTAAGAACCATTGACCAACCTCCATGACATGGTCGCCTTCAATCGGTTATTGATGAAAATATATGGTATACCACATTAAAATTTCATTTCTTAAGCATCACAACCACAATTATATAATCCTTCCCCCAACTCTAATGGAATAATATGGTATACCATGTTAGAGTTCTGTTTCTTCGGCATCACTACACAGGTATGTAAAATCTTTCCCTCGATTATTGATGGAAATATATGGTAAACCACATTAAAGTTCAATTTCTTAAGCATCAAAACCGACAAATGTATAATTTTCCCCTCGATTATTGACGGAAATTTATTGTATTGGTATACCACATTAAAGTTCAATTTCTTAAGCATCACAACCGACAAATGTATAATCTTTCCCTCGATTATTGAAGAAAATATATTCTAATGGTATACCACATTGAAGTTCCATTTCTTAAGCACTGAAACCGACAAATGTATAATCCTTCCCTCGAATATTGATGGAACAATGTGGTATACCATGTAAAAGATTCAATTCTTAAGCATCACAACCGAAAAATGTATAATTCTTCCCTTGAAAATTGATGGAACGATATGGTATGTAGCACATCAAAAATTCATTTATAAGGCATCGCTATCGACTAATCACAAATGTATATTCCTTTTTCGATTATTGATAAATAAATGTATAATCCTTCTCGAAAATATTCATTTCTAAGGCATCACAACCGACAAATGTATAATCCTTCTCGAAAATGTATAATTCTTAAGCATCACAACAGAATTACGTATAATTCCTCCCTCGAATATTGATGGAACAATAGGGTATATACCACATAAAATTTTCATTTCTTAAGCATCACTATCGACAAAGGTATAATCCTTCCTCTATTATTGATGGTTAAATATGGTATACCATATTATAGTTTCATTTCTTAAGCATCGCTACCGACAAATGTATAATACTTCCCTGGATTATTGACGGAACAATAAGATATATCACATTAAATTTACATATATTAAGCATCGCTACATACATACATATAATTTTTCCCTCGATTATTCATGGAACACTATGGTATATACCACACTCTCATATCTCAAGCATCACTACCCTCAAGTGTGTAATCCTTCTCACGATTATTGATTTGAAATATATGGTACAACACATTAAAGTTCCATTTATTAAACATTATAGCCAACAAATGTATAATCCTTCCCGTAAACATTGATTAGACAATGTGGTATACCACATTAAAGTTTCATTTCTTAGGCATCACAACCGACAAACGGATAATTCTTTCCTCCGTTGTTGATAGAAATATATGGTATACTACATTAAAATTCCATTTCTCAAGCATCACAACCGACAAACGTTTAATCCTTCCCTCAAAAATTGATGGAAATCAACAACATTAATGTTCCATTTTTCAAACATCACAAGAGACAAATGTATAATCCTTCCCTCGAATATTGATGGAACAATGTGTTATACCACATTGAAGTTCCATTCCTTAGACATCACAACCGACAAATGTAAAATCTTTCTTGAAAATTTTTGATAGAACAATGTGGTATACCAAATTAAAGTTCCATTTCTTAGGCATCACAACCGACAAATGTATAATCCTTCTCGAAAATATTTTGGAACAATGTGGTATACCACATTAAAGTTTTATTGCTTAGGCATTACAACCGACAAATGTAAAATCCTGACCAAAAATATTGTGGAACAATGTGGTACACCACATTGAAGTTCCATTTCTTAGGCATCACAACCGACAAATGTATAATCCTTCCCGAAAATATTGATTGGAACAATGTGGTATGCACATTAAAGTCCCATTTCTTAGGCATCACAACCAACAAATGTATAATCCTTCCCGAAAATATTGATGCAACGCTGTGGTATACCACCTTAAAGTTCCATTTCTTAGGCATCACAACCAACAAATATCTAGTCCTTCCCTCAAATTTTGTGCCTTACTGTCAGTTCAATTTTGTGCCGACAATCTGCCAGACTATCATGTACGGTTCCTAAATTTTCCTAAAAGGTGTTTTAGCTTTGACAGGTCGTTTGCATCTTTCATACTAATGTCTTGACACATTAATATGTTTATGACGGTCTCAGACAATCCCATGAAATAGAAAACAAAATAACCGCCAAGGTTACAATATACTCGGCCAGAGTTTTTTATGCGTGATTGACGACTATAGACACTATGTAACTAATAGTGATAAGTGATGAGAGAGCAACTGCAGATACTATATGACTGATATGTTTAACTAGAAAGAGAATTACCTGTATATTTTTAAACGAAGCTCGCCTTTTTAACCATCCAATTTATTCCCTCCTTCACCTCAATAATCATGTTATCCTGCAATTCAATATCAGAAAAGCATCATATCTGTCAAATGTTATATGAACTCTTCACATTTTCTTTAGAAATAACTAATCTATTACGCCATAAGAAATCTAACTATAAAATTGAAAAACTAACAAATAAGAGTATAGTTAATAAATTGGATGCTTTGTCAATTCTACGAAGATTCTCTGTCAATTACACTCAATCTATCAAGAGCAAACTGAGATCGAACATTCTTGTTCAAGCGGTAAATTGATGAATAACTGCAAGTAGGCATTAGATGTCTGGTCAACATTTCAAGTTATTAGTGTTGACTACAACTTGGGTGAATTTTTACACCCAAGTCTCACTGATTTTATTTGCCGATCTATGCAGATGCAATCTAGATAAGGCTTCCCGGTGACCACGACTGCGAAGGATTCGGAAAAAACAACCTTAAGGCTGAAACCCTGCCCTCTTACTAGAAATCTAGTTGAAACAATAAAGTAGAGTTAATAAATTTTGAGAAACACAAAACAGCAAATAATCAAAATGGATTTTGCGATAATTATCTCTAAAAGTAGAATTTAAAAAGAAGAAGCCAACTTCATCCACTAATGTGATTGCATACACCTAGATAAGCTTTGCGACCTGCAATCAAAGAGACCTTAGGCAATAAGCTTGTGCTTGTTTGGAAGGATTACCACAAGTGATTGAAGCATGTCGTTTACAGAAAAAATATTTAGTTAGGGTAGTCTCAGTATAAGGGCCAGCTATCGCAATGTAACATATTATTGTTAAGCAGCTAGAGGCTTAGAGCTAGTATAATTCTTATATTCACGATCTAAATAGATCATTACCCGTTTCGAGCAATTAGTTCTGCTATTTACAAATCAGAATGGCTTGGTGACGAAATAAATTTCGATTCAAACTTCCAAACTTATGAGCAAACCTCGTAGTGGAGTTTCCTGAGGAGAAACTTATAGGCCAGACCATTTATTTTATGAGTGATGAATTACCAATATCCCCAGGCATGTATTAACCTCAAGCAATTGAAAAAAAACTGGAACACATTATTTCTTCGATACAACATGCACTATCGATATTATTTAACTAGTAGTGACGTGAGAAACAAGCTGCAGATACTGTACCATTAATATGAACTTATTTAGGTAATACGATTCAACTAGAAGGAGAACTCACCTTTCTAGCCTTCCTCTCTCCCTCTTTCACCTCAATAATCATCTTCAACATCTTGGTATTCAAATAAGAAAATTAATCTTCGTAGTTCTCGTTGACAATGCAAGTTGAACTCACTGATCTTCTTGAAAATTCAAGCTATGAAAACTGAAAAACAAACTGATTCCAGTATTTGCATCTCTGCAGCCTGGACAATTCTCTGCATATTTTCAAGTGCAAATGCAAACTATAAATGCCAAATAGACTATTGAGGAAAAGTCAATCAAAAACTAAAAGTACTTCTAAATTGTAATGTAAATCAAGCAATCTGCGGGAATTGACTAGCCTTCTTTCTCCTTCACTGTTTTTTTTGTTCGAAAACGAAAAAGAAAGTAAACACTAGGCTGGCATGATTTCCTCTCGCCATTGGGAAAAACAGATTTTTGCTTGATTACCTTAAGAGAAATCAATTTACATCTCAAGGTCAAAATCTGATTTCGATGTCAAATCTCAATGTTAAAACACGAGACAACAATAAAATTGAAATCAATAAATATGGAGTTTATTCATGAAGCCTTTTATCGTACAGTCTAATTTATTCTCTAATCTAAGAGAGATTAATTGCGCCGTGAATACCAAAATCTAATTTCCCAGGCCTGAGAGAACTTAATTCAGTGAATCCTTCTTGAAGACTAACACAAAAAAAATCCATTATAGAAGAGATATTAGACGCTAAGCTTGTTCTTGTCTGGAATGATCATTGTAAATGATTGAAGCAATTATTGTGTTTACGAATCAGATTGGCTTAACAACGAACTAAACTCCAGTTCTAATTCCGAACTTAAGATGCAAACCCCTCACAGATGCTCTTGTAGAACTATTGTACGAACTGATTCTCTTCAGATTTCAAAAATGTTTTTTAACTGAAGAAGACAAATGTGTGATCTTTACTGCTATTCTGTAATATATCTTTTACTTATCCGAAACAAACTTGTTAGGCATTCCACAATTACTGATGGTAGGGTATTGTCCATGATCATAATATAAGCATCAATAACCACTGGTAGAACTATTTGAATTACAGGTTAAAATATAGTATTACTCTAATGTTCTCAGCTGCAAATCTAATTTAGCTATGCAGATATCAGAAAAGCATTTGGGTTCTCATAAAAAGTAACTAATCAATCACGATACAAAACATTCCAACTATGAAACTTGAAAACACAGATCCAAATTTGAAACTTTGCAGCAAAAGTCCAGAAGAAAATCTACAAAGATGTCATGAAATTTCTCCTAAATCTTTCAAGTGCAAACTAAATTGCCGATTCCGATTGAAGCAGTTAACCAATGAATAACTGCTACAGAGACTACAACTTAGGTGAACTTTTACACCTGAGTCCTCATAAAGCTTTCGGTGTCCGAGGCCCACAAATGTACCGGGACAAACAAATCGTGACCCCTTAAATTCAACTCCTAATAGAAGGAACCTAGTTTATATCCGTATAAAGAGGTGCAGGGTTATACGAAGTTAGATTGTTACAAAAATCAAGCAATTCGGACAAAACTAGCGGACCTTATTTCTTTATCACTGCTTTTTTCTTCCACGTCAACAAACAAGACAATTTTACAAGGCCAAAATGCAAGGTTATTTCTTGCCATCGAAATAATTTTTATCTAATTACTTGTACGGCAGACCCATTTACATACGAGAGTTCAAAATTTGATTTTATGTGAAACTATAAAATGAATCGTAAACTGGTCGCCCATGGAACGTTTTGTAGTCCATTACATTCTCTACTATAGGAGAGAATTGCTCTTAATTTAAAAACCAATAAGTGACCTCCCAGCTTTGAGCTAGCATATTTAGCAGCTCCTGAATATGAATGCAGATACCTGATAAGCTTGTGACTTAGGGGTCTCTGTAATAAAATTGACATCGTGCGAGAAACTTGTGCTTGTTTAAGGGGATCATCCATAATGATTGAAGTTGTCATCCACACTAACAATATGTTAGTTAGAATCATCCTTGTATAAGGATCTAGGTATTATAATGCAACATAGTGGACATTGTTTAACAGTTAAGAGCTACAAAATTGAACATTTCACGATTTTAGTAGATTATTACCCATCTCGACTAGTTTGTTCTTCTCTTACGAAACATGGTGGCAAAATGATTTCCGATTCTAACTTTCAACTTTTAATGCAAACCTCCTGATAGAGAGTCTAGAGTAGATATCTGAAGATATAACATGCCCTTTATTTTTAACTAGGACAGGCACTCAAGATATGACAAACATACCCAAAATTACCTGCACAAGAAGCTCACCTTTTTTGCCATGCAAAAGCAGATGAACTCTTCGATTTTATTAAAATTTCCATCTACAAAAGCTGAAAACAAACTGATTCTAGTACTGGCATCTTTGCAGCCTTGTCAATGCTTTTGAACTTTTCAAGTGCAAACTAAATTGCTTACTACTCCTGTTTAAGCCATCAACCGATTAATAACTAAAAATACATGTCAAGTTTACAGTCTATATTATTAGTATTAAGGACAAGTCAATCAAAATTATGCTCAAGTTGTAACGTATATCAAACAATCTGGCCAAAATTAACTAACCTTTTTTTCTCCTAAGCAGTTTTTCGTCAACATCAAGAGAGGAGATCTAAAACTATTTTCGAAGCGTTGCTTCTCGAGTCACCAAAACAAATATTTATTTGGTTACCTATTAGAGGAATCAATTTAGATTCCTAGATCTAAAACTATTTTCGAAGTCATGATCTTACTCTAGAAACAGACAATTATTTGCTTATCCATTAAACCTTTTATAGTCTAATACATTCTATATACTGAAGGAGAAAACTGTTTCGTTTTTACACCAATAAGCTGAATTTCCAGCCTTTAAGAATGTTGATTCTTTTTCTGAATCATATTGACTTAGTGACAAAAAAGAAAGTCCATTAGGATGATGAATGACCAACATCCCCAAGATTATACATTTCTAGAATATCTGATGGGCTAAGAACCATTGACCAACCTCCATGACATGGTCTCCTTCAATCGGTTATTTTGATGAAAATATATGGTATACCACATTAAAATTTCATTTCTTAAGCATCACAACCACAATTATATAATCCTTCCCCCAACTTCAATGGAATAATATGGTATACCACGTTAGAGTTTTGTTTCTTCGACATCACTACACAGGTACGTAAAATCTTTCCCTCGATTATTGATGGAAATATATGGTAAACCACATTAAAGTTCAATTTCTTAAGCATCAAAACCGACAAATGTATAATTTTCCCCTCGATTATTGACGAAAATTTATTGCATTGGTATACCACATTAAAGTTCAATTTCTTAAGCATCACAACCGACAAATGTATAATCTTTCCCTCGATTATTGCAGAAAATATATTGTAATGGTACACCACATTAAAGTTCCATTTCTTAAGCACTGAAACCGACAAATGTATAATCCTTCCCTCAAATATTGATGGAACATTGTGGTATACCATGTAAAAGATTCAATTCTTAAGCATCACAACCGCAAAATGTATAATTCTTCCCTTGAAAATTGATGGAACGATATGGTATGTAGCACATTAAAAAATCATTTCTAAAGCATCACTATCGACAAATCACAAATGTATATTCCTTCTTCGATTATTGATAAATAAATATGATATACCATATTATAGTTCCATTTCTTAAGCATCCCTAACGACAAGTGTATAATACTTTCTTTAATTATTGATGAAACAATATTCACATTCAAGTTCAATTTCTTTTTTTTTTTTTTTTTTTTTTGCATTGATAAGCAGGCTAAAGGCGCCAGGCCGAAAAACAAAGAAAAACTAAACAACCTAGCCGACGCCAGTCGGAGCAAGCCCACCCCAGAACCTTAACATGGAAACAAAAAAGAGCACCAAAAGAAAAGACATCATAAGGACATAAAGTCCCATACCCAAAAAAGACATCAAAACAGAATTATCACTCATCATATACATCTAGTATAAACGGTACCACACTTGTCTTCATCAATAAGCTGCTCCAACTTGGGATCCAAAGAACCAGGAAGCAGCACTTCCTCCTCAGCATCCGGCCAATGCTTAGAAAGCCAATCTGCAACTCGATTGGTTTCCCTAAAGACATGATGAATGGTGCAGGAAGTAAACCCACTCATAAGCTGCTTAATCTTCTGATAAAGAAACACTACTCTCCAAGGAGGAACCAGCCTATTCGAGCTAAGCAAAGTATAAGAGTTCATGGAATCAGTAGCTATGCTCACCCTAGGCAATTGAAGATCTCTGGCAAGCCTTAAACCAACCTCTATGCCTTGAAGTTCATGCCACAACACTGAAATAGGAAGAGATCTCCCTCTAGCTGCAGCTATAATAGAGCCCTGATGATTTCGAATAACACACCCATATCCCCCACCAGCTGAAGAGTAGGCACCATCAGTATTAATAAGGATCAGCCCAGGCTCAGGCTTTTGCCACTCACAACGCACAGGGGACTTAGAAGAGAACTGAATATCAACATTCCAAACACTAGCTAACTTCCTATTCTTGATACAATCAGAAAGTGTCACTTGAGAACCCAACACTTTCATTCTAATGTCCTGAATAATAAGAGCTAATACTTCCTCTTTGCTTTGACAACTGTTATCATGAAACCTCTTGTTCCTTTCCCACCATAAATGATAAAAGATAGCATTGAAAGCTAACCTGCCTAACAGCCCAGTACCCTCCCTGCCTTGAAACATTTTAATACACCACTCAATCTCCTTATCCCAATCAACCTTAGAAATCTTTATCAATCCGAGCATATGAAGAATGGTGTCCCATATAAACTTAGAATAAGGACAGTGAAAAAACAGATGTAACTCATCTTCACTCTCCTTATTACATAACAAACAACAAGGATCCACTTCTATACCCCAAAAGAGAAGCTTGCATTTAGTTTTAAGTCCTCCTCTAAGAGCAACCCAAGCAATGAAACTCTGCCTAGGAATATGATGAGCAAACCACACTAGCTTATGCCATGAAGTGGCAACCCTTGTCATTCTCAAAGCTTCATATGTACTTTTCAGAGTGAACTCTCCTTTTTCACTAACCTTCCAAACCTTCAAGTCCTCCCTAGAAGTATCAATAAGAACTCCATTCAGCCCATCAAGGATAGAAGGAATAAAAACAGCAAGATGGGAAGGGATGTGCCAAACACCATTCCTAATACAGGAACTAACACTGATGTTAATGTGGAGAGTACTATCATATCTGAACATCTGAGTAAAGAACTTAGATAGAGGACCCAGGGGATGCCAATTATCAAACCAAAACTTAGTAGACTCACCATTACCTATGACATGAAAAGCAAATTGAGCTCCAACCTCTCTGATATGAAGAAGCCTTCTCCAAATCCAAGATGCATTGCTGGGCACTGCCATGGTCCAAAAATTCTTCTTTTTAATCAAATTGACCTGCACCCATTGAACCCATAAAGTATCCTTATCACAAAAAATGTCCCAAATATGCCTAAGACAGCAAGACACATTCAAGACCCTCAAATCCCTGATGCCTAGCCCTCCTTCTGCAAAAGGAAAACACACATGAACCCAACCAACTGCAGCTTTCTTCAGACTAGTATCTGACCCTGTCCACAAAAACTTATTGAATAAAGATTGCAGCTCCTTAAGGACTCTTTTAGGAAGATCAAACACACTAAGCCAAAAGAGAACCATGCCTTGAAAAATAGACTTGATAATAGTGAGCCTCCCAGCAAAAGACAAAAATTTAGCTTTCCAAGAGTGAATTCTAGCAGTAACTCTATCAAGCAAAGACAAACAATCAGAATACTTGAGTCTAGAGGAAATAAGAGGCACCCCAAGATACCTAACTGGAAGAGCAGCTTGAGAAAAACCAAGACATTCAATTAAAGCACTTCCAATATCATCAGGAACACCAGCTAAGAACATAGAACTCTTTCTTTTGTTAACCATCAAACCAGTGCACCTATAAAACACCTCCAGCACCTCAGCTAAAGCTAGAGCTGAATCAATATCACCTTTGGAGAAGACAAGGACATCATCTGCAAAAGCAAGATGAGTAATCAAAGGCTTAGAGCACTTAGGATGCACATGAAACCTTCCATTCTTCACCATATCCAACAGTAACAAATTGAAAACTTCCATCACAAGAACAAATAGGTAAGAGGACATAGGACAACCTTGTCTAATTCCCCTCTTACCCTTGAAATAACCACAAGAACTTCCATTAACCATTATAGAAAACCTTGAAGATGCAATACAAGAATACACCCACTTCCTGAATACAGAAGGAAACCCCATTCTCTCCATTACCAACATCAAGGCATCCCACTCTATGGTATCATATGCTTTTTGCAAATCAATCTTGAAAGCACACCTAGAGGGGCCCAATGTTTTGTGATAGTCCCTGGCTAATTCATGAGCCAAAAGAATGTTATCTTGAATACATCTACCTGATATGAACCCAGATTGACAAGGGCTAACCAACTTAGAAATGCAATCCTTCATCCTTAAAGTAAGAATCTTAGAGATGCATTTATATATAACATTGCAACAGGAGATAGGTCTAAATTCACTGACCTTAGAAGAATCTTTAGACTTAGGAACCAAAGTGACCAAAGTAGAGTTGACTTCACCTAAAAGCTTACCAGAAGAAAAGAACCTCATCACAGCTTTGGTCAAATCATCCCCAACAATATTCCAACAAGACTTAAAGAAATGAGCAGTAAAACCATCAGGGCCTGGTGATTTATCTGAACCAATAGTGGATAAAGCATGAACAACCTCCTCTCTAGTGACTCCTCTCACCAGTTGTTCAGCATCCTGCATATCCAGCACAGAACTAAACTCCATCTGCTTCAAAAAATCAGAAGTCCCTCCCTGAAAAGCTGAAACACCAAACAAGTTTTGATAATACTCAACACATTCAGCAGCAATTAAATCAGGTTGGACAATCTTATCATTAGCAAGGTTATAAAGAAAAGGAATATTATTCCTAGATCTTCTTTCCCTTAGAGATGCATGAAAAAACTTAGTATTACTATCACCAAGGTCAATCTTTTGCACTCTAGACTTCTGCTTTAACATAGACTCTTCCATTCTAGCTTTAGCAGAAAATAAAGCTACAGCTTTCCTCTCAGCAACTCTAGTATTCTCACAAAGTGGTGTAGCTTGAAGTTTAGTTTGTAACACCTCCATTTCCTGCCTAGCTTCCTGCACTTGAAGAGAATAATCCCTAAACCTCTGTTTCTTCCACAATAAAAGATCTGCTTTCACTCTCTTCAACTTGCAAACCAACCTAAACATAGGGTTACCAGTAACCTTAATGCTCCAAGCCTTATCCACTAGCTTCATGAATCCTTCCTCCTCAGTCCAGCAATTGAAAAACTTGAAAGGTCTAGGACCCACACCACTATCCTCAAAAAGACTAATAACACAAGGGGAGTGATCAGAGATTCCTCTATTAAGAAACTCAGCTCTAGCAGAACAAAAATCTTGAACCCACTCAATATTCACTAACACCCTGTCAAGCTTCTGAGTAATACATCTATCACCTGATTGTAAATTAGACCAGGTATGAAAACATCCACTAAAAGGACAATCAAACAGCTGAGAATCTCTAACAAACAATTGAAAATCAAGCAGCTCACTAGGTTTGATATTAGCCCCACCCAACTTCTCATCCTCCTTTAAAAAGGTATTGAAATCTCCCATAATAAGCCAAGGGCATGAGAAATCAAGAGAAACACTACTCAACTCAGTCCAAAGAGTCCTTCTATCTACTAAAAGATTTTTAGCATAGATACAAGAAAGCATAAAGAACCTACCATCTTTTAACTCTACTCTAACAGTTATACTTTGATCAGACATAGACACAAAAGTAACAGAAAACTGACCAGCATCCTAGATCAGCCACACTCTTCCAAACTTATCACAATCATAATTGTGTAACCAATTCCAAGAAGGCATTAGACTTTGAAACACCTTATCCTTCTTAGCTTCAGCCACATGAGTTTCCAGAACACTGCACATACCTAACTTATTATTTCTAATGAATTTCACTACCTCTCTAACCTTGAGAGAGTCATTTAACCCTCTCACATTCCAAAAACCAAAGCTAATCATTAAGAATCCTAATTGGACCCCTTCCTTTCAAACCCACCTGGGCACCTGATTGACCCCCTCCAAATAAAGCAACTTTTGTTGCCACACCTCTCTGCCCCTCAGAGGCTTTACTAACCTCCATAGCATCACCCTCAACACAAGAGTCCACCACACAAAGTCTCTTAACTGACTTACTAACCCCCCTGTCTTCAATGAATGAAGGAGCTACAAGCCTTCGAGCTCCATCAAGAAACTTGTTCTTCTTAGATCTCCTAACCTCTGTCCATTCAGGATCCATTGAAGTATCATCATTAATGACTGAACAGGATGCAACTCCATCCTCACTTTTTGCAAGAGAAACCCCTAAAGAGGTCTCTTCTTGAGCACAAGCAAAGGTATTAGAGTTGCTACTCTTAGCAGGGGGAGTCTTATTAGGCTCCACACCCTGAGCACGAGCTGGGGCACAAGGTTGCACCCCTACCTTCCCTGTTCCAGGCTTATCATTAGCACCATTACCAGGAGGTCTCACTGGGGCATTTTGTCGAGCAGTTGTTCAACACTTTCCTACAGAATGTCCAAAAGCTCCACACCCTGAACATTTAAGAGGTTTCCAAGCATATTCGACACGAATGTCTATTTTCCTATGATCCTTAACCACAAAAGATAAGAGCTCAGGCATCAAACACTCTTTCGAAATTTCAATACAAACACGAGCATAGGCTAACCTGGATTTCTTAGCAGTTGGTTCATCTAACATGATCGGTTTCCCTATTTGACTAGCAATCAGAGCCAACCCCTTGGGATTCCATAAGAACATAGGAACGTTACGAAAGCATACCCAGACTGGTAACGTTTCCATAGCTGCAATATCATCCTCGATGAATAAACTCCATGGACGAACGAAGAATAACCTGTTAGAGATATACAGAGGTTCCATCTCTAACACCCTCTGCCTATCCTCTTCTAAATCAAACCGAATGATATAAGCTGCCTCTCCATGAACAGTCAAGAACATATTACCCTTAGGCTTCCATTTATCAGTTAACACTCGACGAACCAAAGGAAAAGGCATTCTTACTCCTACAAAAGAACCAATTAATAAGTTCTCGCAATCACGAATTTCATCTTCAAAATCTTCCAACACAATCTCAGGAGGATCACCAATATTAATAGTCGGAGGTGGAGAGTACGCAAGCTTCGTCCGGCATCTCCTCTCGTCAGAACAAAAGAGTGATGCCCAACTAGAATCTTCCTTCTGTTCAGATGAATCACCAGGTTGATCCGAGGACTCCCCACCATAACCACTCTGTTTTGGCAGAGATTCAAATCTCGAAGAATTTGAACCTCCACCACCAGGAGGAGGGAGGAGAAGCTTTGTCTCCCTATCAGCTAACATTTCTCTCGAAAAAGAAAAGCCAGCTACAGGGAAACACTCGGACAGAAAACGATCCAAGAAAACCGGGGAAGAAAGGAGAACAGGAAGCGGCGCCGCCAAACCCTAGGAAACACCACCCGGGACTTTCTCTCTCTTGTTTTTTCGAATAAAATTGTGACAGGGGTAAGTTGTCATGTTCTCAGCCTAATCTTGTTGGTAATAATGTTTTGGCCTTTGAGACCAAAATTTTGAATGAGGCTAGGGACCCTAAGCCTAGGAAAGGGTCTTCTCATGTGATTAAATGATTCATATTGGAGGTTGGAATGTAAGGGGGATGAATATCCCTACTAGAGCTGGGGAGGTTACAAAATTTGTTAGGAATAGTAATTTGTGCTTGTGTGGTCTTTTTGAAACTCATATTGATGTAGGTAGGAGTGAAATGGTGAGGAGGAGGTTGCTTCCTACTTGGAATTGGATTAATAATTATGATTTTGATAGTGCAGGCAGAATATGGGTTCTTTGGGACTCTTCTGTTGTGTCTTTGCAGGTTATTAACATGAATGCTCAGCATATCTCTGTTATGGCTACTTTTGTTGATGGTAAGGTCTTTCTTATTAGCTTTGTGTATGCTAGTAATGATGCTGTGATTAGAAGGGTTCTTTGGAGTTCTTTGCTTAATCTTAGAGAGTTATACTCTTGCCCTTGGGTGGTTATGGGGGATTTCAACACAATCCTTGAGGTCAAAGATAAAGTAGGGGGTGCCAATGTGAGAGAAGGGGGTTTGGCTGATTTCAGGAACTTTGTCCATGGTGCTAATCTTTTTGATTGTGCCTACTCTGGATGTGAATTTACTTGGTCTAATAAACAAGTTGGTGAGGGTGCTGTGGCTGAGAAATTGGACAGGGTCTTGGTTAACATTGAGTGGACTGGCCTATATCCTAATGCTAAGACAGAGTTTTTTAATCCTTTAGTTTCTGATCACTCTTCTTTTGTTCTTTCTTTATTTGAGGGGATGAGCACAGGTCCTAGGCCTTTCAAATTCTTTAATGCTTGGTCTCTTGAGGATGAGTTTCAAGAGATTGTTAAGAAGGCTTGGGCCTTGCCAGTATGTGGGAATCCTATGTTCCAAGTTGTGAGCAGACTTAAGAATGTCAAGAAGGCTCTGGTGAAGTGGAAAAAGGTAAAATTTGCTGGGTTTGGTGCTAAGGTTGACCAAGCTAAGCAGGTTGTGGAGCTTCTCCAAACCAGACTGCAACTGGATCCTCTTGATTCAACTATTAGGAGCCAGGAAAGGGAAGCTGTTGCTTCTTATGTCAAACTTGCTACAATGGAGGAGTCAATGATCAGGCAGAAATCCAGGGTGCAGAAGATTGATCTAGGGGATCAGAATACCAAGTTCTTTCATAATTCTATGAAAGAGAGGAGATCCAGGAATAATATCCCATTTCTTTATAATGAAGAGGGTGTTAAGCTGGTGCTTCCTCAGGATGTGGCTAATGAGTGTGTGGGATTCTATACTAGGCTGTTTGGTACCTCTGTTTTAAGTAGTAATGGGCTAACTTTGCTTGATTCCATTTCTTTTGACAGGCTAGTTACTTCTGATCAAGCTGCTGCTCTCACTGCTATGGTGACCAGAGAAGAGGTGGTTTTTGCTCTCTCTACCATTGCTAGTGATAAAGCTCCTGGCCCTGATGGCTTTTCTGCCCATTTCTTTAAGGACTGTTGGAAAGTGGTGGGTGATGATGTGGTTAATGCTGTATTTAGATTCTTCAAGACTGGGAAATTGCTTGGTGAGGTAAATTCTACCTTGGTTTCCTTGGTTCCTAAGACTCCTGGTGCTTCTAGAATGACTGACTTTAGACCCATTTCTTGTTGTAATGTCATCTATAAATGCATTACCAAGATCTTGACTCTTAGAATGAAGCATGTTATAGGCCATCTTGTTAGCCCTTGTCAATCTGCCTTTATCTCTGGGAGAGCTATTCAAGATAATATCCTCTTGGCACATGAACTTACTAGAAATTATCATAGGACTAAAGGTCCTGCTAGGTGTGCAATTAAGATTGATTTGCAAAAGGCTTATGATACTATTGAGTGGTCTTCTCTTCTGAAAATTATGGATAAGTTTGGATTTCCTAAGCAGTTTATTCAATGGGTTAATGTCTGCATATCTTCTCCTAAATATTCATTCATGATCAATGGTTGTTCTTATGGTTATCTTAAGGGTCAGAGAGGCATTAGACAAGGCTGCCCTATGTCTCCCTACCTCTTTGTTTTGGTTATGGAGGTGTTTAATGTGCTTTTGGTTACTGAGGCTGTTGAGGGTAGATTCTTGCTTCATCCTAGATGTAAAGACCCTATGATTACCCACTTGAGTTTTGCTGATGACCTTATGGTCTTTATGCAAGGAGATTTAGGCTCAGCTAGAGCTTTGTCTCATGCCTTAGATTTGTTTGCTGAGTGTACTGGGCTGAAGGTTAATAAAGCTAAAAGCTCTATTTTTTCAGCTGGTTTGACAGAAGAGAAGATTCATGGGTTAAGGGACTGTTTGGGTTTTGCTTGTGCTTCCCTCCCTGTTAGATATTTGGGAGTTCCTCTCATTTCTTCTAGACTTAGCTATAATGATTGTCAGCCTCTTATTGATAAAGTTTTGAGTAGAATTCAGTCTTGGAAGATGAGATTCTTATCTTATGCAGGGAGATTGACTCTTATTAGAGCAGTTCTTAATGGTATGGTTCTGTTTTGGTTCAGTGTATTTGTTTTACCTAAAAGGGTGATCAATGAGCTAGATAGAATTTTTATGAGGTTCTTGTGGGATGGTCCAGACATGTCTGCCAAGGGTGCTTCTGTCAGCTGGACCATTATTTGTCACCCTACTAAAGAGGGAGGTCTCAACTTGAGAGACCTAGCAACCTTAAATATTGCCTGTACTTTTAGACATATTTGGGAGTTATTTATCTTTAAACCTACTCTTTGGGTTCAATGGGTCCAAAAGTATTTGATCAAGGATAACTGTTTTTGGTCTCTGTCTGTGAAGTGTGATGCTTCATGGTGCTGGCGCAGGATTTTGCATTATAGACAGCAAGGTCTGAAATTCTGCTCTGTGATGATAGGCAATGGCAAGGATACTTGGTTTTGGAAGGATCCATGGCACCCTATGGGCATTTTGCTACCTTTCTTCCCTGAGCAGCTTAAATATGATAATATATTGCACCTGAATGCTAAGGTAAGTGACTGTATGGTTGATAGTAATTGGACTTTTTCTCTCCTGCAATCTATCTATTTGGGTCCTATTGCAAACAGTTTGCATAAGGTGGATGTGGCTGATGGCTATGATGATTCTAGGGTCTGGATAGCTAATGATAAGGGTACTTTCACTTTGAAAAGTACTTATGAGGCCATGAGAGAGGTTTCTCCTCCTGTTTCTTGGTCTTCTCTTGTCTGGTTTAGTCATAATATCCCCAGGCATAGCTTCATTACTTGGGTTGTTTTGCATAGGGCTGTGAAGACTAAGCTGAAACTTTACAAATGGGGTCTTAATATTGATGTTACTTGCACCCTATGTTCTAAAGAGGAGGAAGATGACTTTCATTTATTCTTCTCCTGTAGTTATTCTAAGGACATTTGGAGGAAGTTGCTTAGGATGTTGGCTCTTATTCAGGTGCCATGTAACTCCTGGGACTCCATGATAGATTGGTGTGTCAGGATGTTTAGTGGTAAAGATAAAATAGCTATTCTAGGCAGATTGACTTTTAATGCTTTCATCTATCACATTTGGTGTGAGAGAAATAAAAGGGTATTCTCTAGCTCTTGTGTACCTCAGGAGGGCTTGTTGGTGAGAATCATTGAGGAGGTGAGGATGAAAATGAATTGTCTTAGCTGTAGCACTGTTAGTAATCCTAGATTGGATGTTATTGCTAGAAATTGGAATCTTCACTTGACTGCTGTGCTTCCTAAACTCATTCCTTGTTCCTGGATTGCTCCTAAGCCTGGGTTTATCTTGATCAACACTGATGGTTCTTATAGTGCTGATCAGGCTGGTTTTGGGTGTGTCTTGAGGGACTTTGCAGGTGAGATTGTGTGTGCTGTTCAAGCAGGGACTTCTCCTGTCAGTGTCATTCATCATGAGCTGCAGGCCATTGATGTTGGCTTGGCAACTGCCTTGGCTTATGGTTTTGATAAGGTGCATGTGGCTACTGATTCTAAGTGGGCTTTTGAGCTGGTAAACAAACTTGATGCAGTTCCTCCTTGGCAGTCCTTGAAGGTTTGGAGAAGTATCAAATGTAGCATAGCCAAATTTAGTGCTTTCAGTATTGATCATGTTTTTAGAGAGGTGAATCAACTTGCTGACTTATTGTCTAAGGCTAGGACAGCTGAAGGAATGGAGCAGCTTGCAGCAGGGGACCTTAGTGATGCTATGAAGGCTGTTGCTATGGATGATAGATTGGGTCTTCTTAGAATAAGACAGAGATGAAGAAGTGTTTCTTTTGATGGTGGTTTTCTTCTTCTTATGTTTGTCTTTATGGTTGTAATCTTCTTATGGGACCATATGTTTTTGTTGGGTTGTTGGGGCTTGTATGGGTTTTTTCTGTTGATGATTGTGTAGTTATTTTGCTTTTGGTTTCAGGTTTTCCTTAAACCTGCTGATATATGCAAAAAAAAAACATTAACAGGAGAAGAAGTCTTCTTATAATTTCCTTTCATATCAGCATCTGGGGCACCCCTACTCTCCTTTGGGACATTATGTCGAACAGATTCTTTACATTTACCCAAAGAGTGGCCAAACACACCACAACCTGAACACTTTAATGGCTTCCAAGCATATTCGACATTAATATTAATTTGCCTAGCATCCTTAACAACAAAAGAGATTACCTCAGGCATAGGGAATTCCTTAGGAATCTCAATACATGCACGAGCATAAGCCAACCTAGATCTTCTAGCAGTCGGTTCATCCATCATAATTGGCTTCCCTAAATGACTAGCAATCAAGGATGACCACTTAGAATTCCAAAGAAACATAGGAATATTTCTAAAACAAACCCAAACTGGTAGAGTTTCCATGGAAGCAATGTCATCTTCAACGAACAAACTCCATGGACGAACAAAAAACAGCCTATTAGCAATGTGCGAGGCTCCATCTCCAAAATTCTTTGCCTATCTTCTTCCAAAGAAAATCGAATGATAAATGAAGCATCACCATGGACAGTCAATAACATCTCACCTTTTGGCCTCCATCGCGAAGTCAAAACCCTACGAACCAGAGGAAAAGGTAGTCCTTGGCCTATAAACGACCCAATCAGCAAGTTCTCACATTCTCTAATCTCCTCCTCAAAATCCTCAAGCTTAATCTCAGGTAGCTCACCCTCTTTACGGAGTTGAGGAGGGGAATAATCTAACTTAGCTCGAAATTTCTTGTCATCTGGACGAAACAAAGATGCCCAACTCGAATCCTTACTCTGCCCCTTCGAGGAAGAATCATCCATGTTCATCTTCGAAAAGTCACCATTATCAGCCGACGAACCATACTCAAACTTCGTAAAATCATCTCCTTCTCCCTCCATTGAAATCAGAGGGAGCAAGAACAGTTGCTCCCCAGCTGCCAGACCACTAGAAAAAACCCTCCACCAAACACGGAAATCAACCAACCACCGCCCCCTGCCGGAAAACACAAGACAAAACCATAAAAAACCGCGCCGCTCTAGAGCTTCTCTCTCCTCTTCATAAGCAAAACACTTTCCTTTTCATTTTTTTGGTTTGGTGATAATAGAGTCTCTGCACAAGCCACTCTACTATCCACCTTCAAAGCAGCCCTAGCCTGAGCCTCTATAAGGTGATTATCCAGTACACACTGTCTCTTAGCCTTATTCACCTCACTATCATCTAGAGAAGTAGCAGCAGCTAACCCCTTAGTAGCTCCAAACTTCTTATTCCTTTTGTTAGTAACAACTGCCCAGCCAACATTGTCTTCCATGACCTCATCAAGGGACCCAAAACTTGAAGTCTGAGGATGCCCCTTCTTACTCTTTGCCAGTTCAGTCATACTAGATGACTGAGAATGGACTCGAGTGGCTACCTCACTCTTTGCAAGAGGGATCCCAGAGGGGTTCCCATCCTGAGCACGAGCAGGAGCATTAGCAGAAGCATTAGCAGAAGAAGCCTTACTAAGAGTCACACCTTCCGAGCTATCAACCTTCTTAACACTAAAATTATTCCTAAGAACCCACTCTTTAGTAGTTTCTGATTTACCCTCAGCTGCATCCTTCTTCTGTTTTCTCTCATCCTTCTTCTCATTCTCTGGCACATTATGTCGAACATTAAGTCTGCATCTGCCAACAGAATGACCAAATGAACCACAACACGAACACTTCAATGGTTTCCAGGCATACTCCACCTTAACTTCCACTCTCCTAACACCATCTATTAACAAAGGAATGATAGGTGGAAATGAACACTCCTTTCCAACCTCCACCAACACTCTCGCAAAAGACATCCTAGATTTACTCTCTGTAAGACCATCCAACATTATGGGAGTACCAATATTGCTAACAATCTGTGCTAGTCCTCTCCGATTCCATAAGAAACCAGGAACATTTCGCAAACATACCCAAACAGGAAGAGAATCAATTTCTTCAATCTCTTCTTCAATGAATAATCTCCATGGTCGAACCACAAATAACCTGTTAGCAATATAAACAGGTTCCATCTCCAACACTCTACATCTATCTTCCTCAAGGTCAAAGCGAATGATAAAAGCAGACTCCCCCTGGGTTGTAATGTGCATCTCACCTTTTGGTCTCCATAGTCTTCTCAGGGTATTTCGAACAAGGAGAAAATCCAGCCTCCTTCCCATGAAAAAACCCACCAACCAGTTCTCACACTCCCTAATATCTTCTTGAAAATCCATAGTCGAAATAACCTGAACTTTCTCTTCATTCACCACCTCAGGGAGAACAAACTCCATCTTCTCACGAATCACCCTCTCATTTCTATTAAACAGTGAAGCCCAATTAGAACGAAAAGTAGAGCTCCCACCTGCTCCAGAGAACCCCGATCCCTTCTCACTAAAAACCCCCTGTTTCGAAGGTAGCTCAGTTCCAAAGGAACCAGAGCCTCCCTCACCAGGAGGAGGAAGAAGAGCTTTCATCTCCCTACCAGCCAACATATCCTATAAAACAGGAGATGTCGGCATGAAGAAGACAATCGGCAAAAAAGCAAAAACAGAAACCAAGAGCTCCGACCAGTAGCCGCCGCCCCAAGCTTAACGGAAAAAGACCAAAATCCAAACCCTAGAAAATCGCGCCTCCTCACTCCTTCTCTCTCCTCGTCTTTTTCTCCGTGCACTTGACGTCACGTCGAGTTTCATCGAACTTCTGATTCCCAAGAAATCACTTTGATCACCATCTCCTTCTTTATAATAAGAATCACAACCTCCTCACTCCTACTACAACTTTGAAAAGCTCTCAAATTTCTCTCCCTCCATATGTGATAAATGAAAGCTGAAAACACCATTCTACCCATCTTATTACAGAACTTATCTCCCTGAAAGTTAATGATACACCACCTGATAGCAGCCTCCCAATCAACAAACACACAAGGACTAATACCCAGCAGAAGCATGAACCCCTTCCAAACTCTAACTGAGAAAGGACACTCAAATAAGACATGAAAATCAGTTTCATCTACTGTCCCACAGAGATGACTCCTCCTCTGAACAAGAAAGCCCCAAGAATTCAACTTCATGTTTGTCTTCAGCCCCCTCTGCATAGCCACCCAAGCAATAAAACAGTGTCTAGGGATAGAGCACCCTGACCATACCAACCTATGTCATTCAACAGCAGCACACCTCTGTCTCACATGGTCATAAGTAGCTTTCACATTAAATTCCCCATTACTGCTAACTGTCCACACAGCTCTATCTTCATCAACCTTCCCTATAGAGACACTCTTCATGGAACCTAGAATAGGATCCAATAAGTGTCTCAAGTGATTAGGAAATTTCCACATCCCATCCTTAAGATCAGAGTAAAGAAGCCCCTTAGGATGCCATACATCTAGCCAAACCTGAACTTTATCACCCTTGCCTATCATATAAAAGATAATGGATATGGCTTTATCCCTACTGCCTAGGATTCTTCTCCAACACCAGGAGCAGTCATGAGGTATCTCCATCACCCAAAAACTCTTCCCCTTCACCAGATTCTTCTTGACCCATTTAACCCATAGAGAATTCTTACCACTCACCAGCTCCCAAACATGCCTGAGGTTCATAGCCTCATTAAGAGTTTCAATGCTTCTAATACCTAAACCTCCCTCCTCCTTAGGCAAGAAAACAACATCTCTCTTAATAGTAGGCCTCTTGACACCCATCTCCACCCCAGACCATAGGAATATGAAGAATAGAGCATTAATCTCCCTAAACACCCTCTTAGGAAGCACAAACACTGCTGTCCAATAGATAAGTACACTACAAAGAACTGCCTTTATCAACAAGCACCTCCCAGCAAAAGACAGAAACCTAGCTTTCCAAGACTTAATCCTCCCTTGAATCTTATGGATGAGGGGAGTACAATCATTATAGGAAAGCCTGCTAGCAACTAAAGGCAAACCAAGATATCTAATTGGCAAAGAGCTCCATTGAAACCCCAACATAGTCTGAACTTGCTCTTTCTCCCTACAATCAGACCCATCCCAAAACATGGAGCTCTTATGACAGTTAGCACCAAGACCAGTACCCTTCTTTAGGCTCAATAACACCCTATTAAGAGCTGAAGCAGACTCTTCATTACCTCTAAAAAGCACCATCAAATCATCTGCAAAGCATAGGTGAGTAATTTTTGGGTCTTTGCATTTGGGATGAAGGTGGAATCTACCCTCATTCTCCTCTTTGAGCAACAAGGCTGAGAACACCTCCATCACCATAACAAACAAATAAGGGGATATAGGGTCACCCTGTCTCAATCCCCTTTTCCCATGAAAATACCCATGAGCACCCCCATTAACAACAATAGAGTAGCTAGGTGTGGAAACACAAACAAAAATCCAATTAACAAAAACCTCAGGCAATTGAAATTTTCTAAGAATCTTGAGCAAGGAAGACCACCTCACAGTGTCATAGGCTTTCCTGAGATCTATTTTCACTGTACACCTAGCCATCCCCTTCTTCTGAGTATAGTTTCTCACAATCTCATGAGCAAGCATGATGTTGTCTTGAATGCACCTCCCAGAAATGAAAGCAGATTGGTTCTCACTCACCATGGAAAACACAACTAGCTTCAACCTTTCAGTTAGAATCTTAGTAATACATTTATAGATCACATTGCAACAAGAAATAGGTCTAAAGTCCCCAAGAGAAGAGGCATTAGGAATCTTAGGGACAAGAGAAACAAGAGTGGAATTTACCTCCTTCAGCAGCTTCCCAGACTTGAAGAAGTTTTGGACAGCAAGTACAAAATCATCTCCCACTATACTCCAGCACTTCTTAAAGAAATAAGATGAAAAACCATCAGGTCCTGGGGCCTTCTCAGAACCAATTGTAGACAAGGCATGAAGAACTTCATCTCTACTAACAGGCTTCACCAATTCCAAGCTCTCACCCTACTCCAAGGGGTGTTGAAACTGAAAGGAATCCAATATAGCATCCTCCTCCACATCACTCTCCTCAGTCCCTAGCATTCTCTCATAAAAGTTCACACATTCCTGAATCACCCTATCCTGGTCCTCCACCATCACTCCATCATCTCCCACCACCTGCTTAATAGAATTCCTAGCTTTCCTCTCCTTAATAGTATTGTGAAAGAACCTGTTATTTCCATCATCCAAGTTAAGCCATTTGACCCTAGCCTGCTGCTTAAGCATAGCTGCCTCCATATTGGCCAAATGAGCATAATTCTTTACAGCTTCTCTCTCCACCCTCCTCAATTCAACATTAGAAGGCTCCCCCTGTATAAGACCCTGCACCCTCTCCATATGATCCCTAGAAACACTAACTTGATCAGGGAGATTCTTAAACCTACCCCTTTTCCACTGAATAATGCAACCCTTAACAGCTTTGAGCTTAGAAACAAATCTAAACATAGGGTTACCCTCAAACTTGCCTTGCCAAACCTCTTCTATCATCTCAATAAACCCAGTCTCTTCCAACCAGCAATTAAAGAACTTAAAGGGTTTCCTACCCCTAACCTCTACATCATCAAGATTCACAATGGCTGGAGCATGATCAGAAGACCTGGGTAAGTCAAAACAGACCTTAGACCCAGGAAATTCCAGCCAATCAATGTAGATTAGTACTCTATCCAACTTAGCCCAAATACCATTCTCACCCTCCTGCCCATTATACCAAGTAAAGAGAGAACCAGAAAAAGCACAATCAAACAAACTGGTCCTCTGTAAACACTCTGCCAAGTCTTCAAACTGGCTAGTCCTCACTACCTGGCCACCCATCTTCTCATCACTACTTACTATAGAATTAAAATCACCCAAAAACATCCAAGGAGCCTCAAATGACTCACAAAGATCTATCATATCCTTCCACAAACTCTTCCTCATCTCTTTAGAGTTCCTACCATACACAACAGCAACCAAACACTCCCATCCATCCAACATTCTCACCTGAACAGCAAGGACTTGGTCTGTTTTAAACAATAGCTGGACATCCAAGACCCTTGAGTCCCATCCCAACCAAATTCTCCCACCATCATCCTCTTCATAGTTATCTAAAAAAGTCCAAAAGGGACAAATACTTCTCTGCACAGCTACCTTATTCACCTCCTTTACTCTAGTCTCTACCAACCCCACCATAGACAACTTCTTAGTTCTAACAAGATCCCTCACATCCTTTATTCTAGGGGGATTATTCAGCCCCCTAACATTCCAACTAGCTAAACTAACCATTAAAATTCCTATAAGGACCCCTACCCCTCAACCCTGGCTTTGCCATCCTACCCTCAGCTCCTTTGGTAAATAGGGCTACCATATTAGCTACTCCATCCCCATCCTCATCATGAACCCCTTCCTCTTCCAACTCAGCATCCACATCTTCATTTAAACACTCCTCCCCAGACATACCCACCTCAATTGTGGTATCCTCCTTAAGCTTATCATCCTCAAGCTTACCCACACTCACACACTGTCTCTTGATCCCTTTAGCCATCTCATTCTCCTCATTACACCCAGTAGAAACTAACCCAATATTAGGACCAGCCTTCTTGTTCCTCTTATTAGTAACAACAGACCAACCAGCACTGTTATCCTCCATTACTTCATCAATCAGGCTCAATCCAGCAGGTTGTCCAGCTCCCCTCACACCCTTTGCCAAGTTCAGCACACCAGGTGACTGAACCTGTACTCGAGTTGGCCCCAAACTCTTTGCAGGGGGAACCATGGAAGGTCCCAAGCCCTGAGCACGAGCTGGAGCATTCACGGGGATATTAGCTGCTGAACTAGATTGCCCTACCTCATTAACACTATGCCTAGTATCCTTCTTAGGCTGCTGACAAGCAAACTTATCTTCAGATGGTGTGGCATTTGGTCGAACACTTTTGAGGCACTTACCAATAGAGTCGCCAAAAGACCCACAACCTGCACATTTCATCGGCTTCCAAGCATACTCAACTTGCACTTCCACTCTTCTCACTCCATCCACCAACAGGGGTATTGTCGAAGGGAATGAACTCTCCTTCCCTATCTCCACAAGAACCCTAGCAAAACTCATTCTAGTCTTAAGCTCTGTAGGACTGTCCAACATAATTGGAGTCCCTAAATTGCTCACTATCTGAGCTAGACCTCTTCGATTCCATAGAAAACCAGGGACTCTCCTCAAACACACCCACACTGGAAGAGATTCAATCTCCTCAAGCTCTTCCTCAATAAACAACTTCCATGGACGCACAAAAAATAATCGACTAGCAATGTAAATAGGTTCCAGCTCAAGAACTCTCTGTCTATCTTCATCCAAATCAAAACGAATAATAAAGGAAGACTCACCTTGAGTAGTGATGTGCATCTCTCCCTTCGGTTTCCAAATTCGACGTAAAGAGTTACGTACTAGTATGAAATCCAATCGTCTACCAATTAAAGAACCCACCAACCAATTCTCACACTGTCGAATATCCTCCTCATAATCCTTTGTAGAAATCACCTGAACTACCTCCTCATTAATCACTGTAGGAGGCACAAAATTCATTTTCTCACGAGAAACTCTACCATTCTTCTGGAATAGACCAGACCAGCTCGAATGGATCTTGAACTCACCATTAGACTTCTCAGAGCACCTATCCGATTCCCCCTCACCATGAGCTCTCTGTTTCGGTCGAGACTCAGACCCAAATGGACCTGAATCTCCACCACCAGGAGGAGGAAGGAGGAGTCGTGCCTCCCTTTTAGCCAACATTTCCCTTCAAGAGAAACAGTCAGCTAAAGAGAAGCAATCGGACACAGAAATCAAGCCCAAGAAAATCGGAGAAGATGGTAGGCGGCGCCGGAAAATAACCCAAGAAAATCGGAGAAATGATAGGCGGCGCAGGAAAGTGGAAAGAACCCTAAAAAATCGCCCAACCCGGGACTTTCTCTCTCCTCCGATAAATTTTGGATCTAATTCTGTCTTTTTACCAAATCCATCTTTCTCTACTACTACTACTACTACTTCTTCTCTACCACAATTATTCTTCCATTAATAGTCTTCTCCTTCTTCCTTCCATATTCTTCTATCATCTTTATCCCCTTTCATCTATTCTTTCCAACTTCTTTCTACATCCAATTTCTTCCTTATCTTTCTTTTTCTTATTTGGGTGGCAATAAAATAGCTATTACTTGGATTTCTTGGAGTAAAATTCTTGAGCACAAATGGAGCAAATCTTGGATAAAATGGAGATACATGGCACTACAAAAAAAAGGTCTAATAGGGACAGACATTTTTACGTATGTCCCTAATATATCAAAAATAGGGACAATTTTTTAGTGTTTGTCCCCAATAAATTTATAATAGGGACCAATTAATATGATTATAGGGACAGATTTTTCATTGCATAATCGAAATTTTTATACTCAGATCTAAGGTCGCCAAAAATTGAGCTTCCCGCTCAAACTAAAAACGTGGCTGCAACCAGAAAAAAGATTTGCCCTAAAATCTTGCATTTTTATCTCTCCCACTATTTTTTCTCCTTCCTCACAGGGATTTTCTACTGCTGCTTCTTCTTCTATGTTTTCCGTCCAGAAATCACCTATTCTCTTTGTGGCTTCTTCTTCTTCTACAACAACTACGACTAAAACTACAATAGAGGAAGCACAAGTAAGAGTTTACCATCATTAATATAAATGAATTCAAATTTTTCTCTCATTAAAATCATTAACAGAAACAAAAACTCAAGTAATTCTTTCAATCATATCAAGAAGAACTAGAAATCACAAGTAATTTATCAGATTTCATAAGAATCTCTCCGTAGAACTCACTTTATCTCACTTGAGAACCACAGGATTGGCAAATACCAGTTACAAATAAATCAACAATTTTCCATCTAATTAAAGCTTATCTCTCGGACTGGACTGCCTCTATTCAATCAAAAGGTAACGATTTAGTTTCGACTGATCAATTCCATTATTCTCTATTTTGCACTTTCTTAATCATCTACCATGAAGAAATAGATGGTTTGGTACATTTATCTCTCTGTATATTTGTTGCTCTTCACATGTTTGATCATTTGACTCAAACAAACTTTTCTTTTGTTTTGGTTATATCTGAAAGTTTATTCCTCTTCTTCTTTTTCTTTCCCTAACCCTAGATAGAAGTAAACTATTTTATTTTCTTCGAAGTCTTAACTAATCTAGGGGTTTCTATTAGTTAGGGTATACCAGTGGTTCGGTTTGATGATCTTAGTTTGGTTGGCATTGTAGTTAGTTATTTCATTCTTTCCCTTTATATTTGATTTGTGCTTTGCTTTTAATCTTATAAGACAACCCTCATTCTTTAGCAAGATTAATCAACATAGTAGTTCAATTGACAAAAATTTGGCATGTAGTTAGTAATTTCACCTGGGATGTTGTTTTTCACCTAAGGTTGTTTACAGAAACAAAAATAGACAAGAAGACCAAAAACCAATACCTTCAAATTAAGCGGATCACATGCTAAAAATCTAAATCGTGGTGGAGACATAAAGGCTAAAGCAAACCACTTTTTCTAAGGTCGGTCAAATCTGGTCTCCTTATCTTGTATGCACCTTCGTTTCTTGTTAACGATAAGATAAGCAAACAACCTTCATTTCCTATTTCAGATCTTTTATATTGTTGTTACTTCGAGTATTTTATGGTTTAAGAGTTATTCGGCACCGTAAATAATTTTGTTTGTTTTTTGTTAAAACAAGGAGTTGGCAACTGTGTTGGCTTTTTCATGATGTTAAGGTAGTTTGAAAAGAGTGAAATAATGATTATCTTGTTTATACATTTATTTTAGTTCCTACGCAGGTTAGTCACATTCTTGTCTTGTTTATGCATATGTTTTTGTTCATGGTACCACAAATCCACTATGTTTTTTTGTTCTTGAATTCTTGTTATTATATATATGTTGTAATTTTTTTTTTTTTTGCATAGATCAGCAGGCGAAGGGAGCCTGACCCACAAAACTACAAAGTCCAATCAACCAATACCACAAGGAGTAAAAGAACTCCTCCAACAAAATAAAACATCAAAAATAGGCCCAACCAGCCAAAAAAGGAAACTCAAAAGAAAAATTACAATCATATATGCCTAACTCTTATAAAGCCCCTCCTGTCATCCTCAATGATTTGCCTCAGCTCCAAACTCAGCTCACTCGGCCTAAGGGTCAGCTCACCACAACTAGGAACATTCTTAGACAACCAATCCGCAGCAAAATTGACCTCTCGAAAGACATGTTGAATCGAACAGCTCACAAAAGACCCCATCAGCTTCTTGATTTTCCTGCACAAGTGATTGAGCCTCCAAGGGGGCTTAAGAATCTCAGCACTTAACAATGCTTTGGCTGACATAGAGTCTGTAGCTATCACCACTCTTGTCAGAGATAAACCCATAGCCAACCTTAACCCCAATTCAATTGCCTGAAGCTCATGATACATAACCGATCTAGGCTCAGCCTTACCATGACCAGCACCAAGAACAGAACCAGCAACATCTCTTAAAATACAACCATAACCAGCTGCACTCAAGGAGAAAGCCCCATCAGTGTTAATAAGGACAGTACCTGGAGAAGGCCCCAGCCACTGGCACTCCACTGTTCTCATCTGAACAAACTTCAAATCAATTCTCCAAGCTGCAGCTAACTCCCTATTCCTAGAGTTGTCAGCAAACTTGCACTTGACAGCATTCATCTTAAGCCTGACATCCATAATAATCTGTTGGACCACTACCTCCTTACTCAGAGAGCCATGTTGATGAACCCTATTGTTCCTTTCCCACCAGATATGGTAGATGAAAGAACAAAAGGCAAGCTTTCCCAGCAAAGCTAGGCCATCTTTTCCTTTCAAAATAGTGGACAACCAAGCCACTTCAGTCTCCCAATCCCCTATAGTAACTCTGTAAATTCCAAGTAGAGTCAAAAGCTTCTTCCAAATGAACTTAGAGTAACTACATTGAAGAAATAAATGATCCTCATCTTCACTCCCCTGCCCACACAACACACAAGAAGGATCAACTTCAATTCCCCAGAACAACAGCTTACACTTGGTTTTAAGACCACCCCTTAGAGCCAACCAGGCTATAAAACTGTGTCTATGTATATTATGGGAAAACCAAACCAGCTCATGGCAAGAAAACCTCTGACCCACTGGCCTAAGAGCTTCATAGGTCTCTTTAAGAGTAAATGTACCTGAGTCCCCAGCCTTCCAGATAAGAACATCTTCATTGTCCTCATCAATGGAAACATCATGAAGCAAGTCAACAAAGGACTCTATAAAGACAGTCAACTGCCAAGGCAACACCCACTGACCATTAAGAATGCAAGAACTGACCATAGCCTCAGCATGAATTGTGCTATCAAATCTGAAATGAGCAGAGAAGAACTTATCAAGAATGCCAAGGGGATGCCAGTTATCTTTCCACAACCTGGGTGGACTTGCCATTGCCTATAACATGAACAGCAAACCTCATCCCATACCCTCTATACTGTAATAACCTTCTCCAAACCCAAGAAGAAGAAGCAGGAATGTTCATAAGCCAGAAATCCCTTTTCTTAATCAAATTGGCTTTCACCCATTCCACCCACAATGTATTATTAGAATTCAAAATATCCCACATGTGTCTCAAACAACAAGCAATGTTTAGGATATTCAGATTCCTTAGCCCCAACCCACCTTCCTGAACAGGCAAGCAAAGCTTACTCCATCCAATAGATGCTCTCTTCAAGTCCACCCCAGCACCATTCCACAAAAATTTACTCAACATAGCATCCAGCTCTTTAATAACCCTCTTAGGGAGGTCAAAAACACTGAACCAAAATAGCACCATACTCTGAAGAATAGTCTTAATCACAACCACTCTCCCAACATAAGAAAGGTATTTGGTCTTCCATGACTTAATCCTATTCCTGACCTTATCCAATAGAGGCAGGCAATCATAATACTTCAGCCTTGTGGATACCAAAGGCACCCCAAGATACCTAACAGGCAAGGAGCCACTCTCAAAGCCCAAACAAAGGGACACTTGAGCCAGAAGAGAATCAGATAATCCAGCAGCATAAAGAGAGCTCTTCCCAACATTGACCTTCAATCCAGTACACTCATGAAACTCAGCTAAGACTTCATGAAGAGACTCCACAGACCCCATATCACCTTTAGAGAAGACCAACAGATCATCAGCAAATGCTAAATGGGTGACAACTGGCCTAAAGCATTTAGGATGTAAGCTAAACCTTCCTTCAACCAATCTCCTGAGAAGTAGCACATTGAACACTTCCATGACAAGAACAAAGAGGTATGGGGACATGGGGCAACCTTGCCTTAACCCTCTTTGCCCCTTGATATAACCACAGGAACTACCATTCACCATAATAGAAAAGCTAGCAGAGGAAATACAAGCTAAAACCCAAGCCCTAAATTTAGAAGGAAATCCCATTTTCTCCATAACTAGGAGCAAGGCAGGCCATTCAATAGAGTCATAAGCCTTTTGAAGATCAATCTTATAGGCACACCTAGGAGGTCCAAAAGACTTATGATAATCCCTAGTCAATTCATGAGCAAGGAGAATATTATCTTGAATACTTCTTCCAGAAATAAAAGCAGATTGACAAGGACTAACAAGCTTGAAGATACACTCTTTCATCCTCATAGTCAATATCTTAGTGATACACTTGTAGATAACATTACAACAAGAGATAGGCCTGAAATCACTAACTTTAGAAGCATTAGTAGACTTAGGAATTAAAGTCACAAGGGTAGAATTTACCTCCCTAAGAAGCCTGCCTGAATTGAAGAATCTGAGAACAGCCTCTGTGAAGTCATCTCCCACTATGTCCCAACAGTACTTAAAGAAGTGAGATGTGAAACCATCTGGACCAGGAGCTTTATCAATCCCAATAGTAGCAAGAGACTGTAAAACATCATCTCTTGTCACTTTCCTAACCAGCAAATCAGCCTCTGTATCTGAAAGAACCTCCTCAAACTCCATACCAGCCAACAGCTCAGGAGGCACACTGGGATAATCAGTCTCCCCAAATAACTCTTGATAGAATTTCACACATTCCCTAAGCCACCAATGAAGCACTAACCACCTTTTGATTGGAAGAGTTATACACAAAAGATATATTATTCCTAGACCTTCTCTCTTTCAGTGAAGCATGAAAGAATCTAGTATTACTATCCCCCAATTCAATCTTCTGGACCCTTGATTTCTGCCTGAGCATTGACTCCTCCATCATGGCCTTCTTAGAGAAATCAGCCACAGCTAGTCTCTCCTCCACCCTAAGCTCTTCCACAAGAGGATTCTTTTGTAATTGGGATTGGCACTCATCCATTCTTCTTCTAGCATGCACTACCTGGTCAGAAATGCCAGAGAATCTCTCCTTCTGCCAAGTCTTAAGAGCAGCTTTAACTCTCTTAAGCTTACAGACCATCCTGAACATTGGATTTCCATTGATCTCAAAGTCCCAAGCCTTCTTAACAATCTTCAAAAAATCTTCCTCCTCTGTCCAACAATTAAAAAACTTAAAGGGCCTTGGCCCTACCTTCTCCTTCTCAAAAAGAGAAACTACACAAGAAAAGTGATCAGACACTCCAAGATTAAGGAAATCAGCCTTAGCATTAGTAAACTCCTGGCTCCATTCAATATTAACCAAGGCCCTATCCAATTTTTCAGAAATACACCTATTCCCCCCTTGGGAATTAGTCCAAGTGAAGAAGTTACCTGAAAAAGGACAATCAAACAAATTAGTATCCTCCACACAATCACCAAAGTCCCTTAGGCCACCTTGATGGAGCACAGCACCACCCACTTTTTCCTCCACTTTCAGCACACAGTTAAAGTCACCCATCACCATCCAAGGGCCACTACAAATACCAGCCACCCTTCTCAGCTCACTCCATAACTCCTTCCTTTCCAAAGCCAGGTTCCTAGCATAAACACAAGAGAGCAAGAAAGACCTCCCATCCTTCAAACTCACTTGAGAAGTCACCACCTGATCTGTTTTAGCACAGACAGAAATAGACAACTGGCTGGTATCCCACAAAATCCAAACTCTTCCTAACTTATCACAACAATAGTTATTATCCCACTCCCAAGTTGGCATAAGCACTTGCTTAACCTTATCTTTATTAGTAACATCAACTCTAGTTTCCAAAACAGCACAAAAACTCAACCCATTATTCCTAATAAACTTTACCACCTCCTTCCTTCTGAGGGAATCATTAAGACCCCTCACATTCCAAAAACCCACACTAATCATGAAGAATTCTAGAAGGAGCTCTCCCCTTCAAAATAGCCCCCCCTTGAGAGCCAACAACTCCTTTACCAAATAAAGCAACCCTGTTAGCAACACCAACAGAACCTACACCATCCCCCACATCCATGTTTTCCACTCCTTCACCAGTAGCATTCATATTTTCCTTCCCACCAGCATCAACTACACACTGTCTCTTGGAAGCATTTAATTTCCCACCTTCTTCCTGGTTTGTAGGCACAAAAGCTCTCCTAGTACCCTCACTCTTGATATTCTTCTTAGATTTAACCTCTGTCCAGCCACCCTCATCCATCACCCTCCCTGGCAGAGCAGGAGAAGATGATGAAGCCTCATCAATAGCACTTTTTGCAGGCAACACCCCAGGAGGTAGTTTATCCTGAGCACAAGTGTTATTAATGAAAGAGGAGCTCTTAGCAAGGGATACCTCTTGAGGTTTCAGACCTTGAACACGAGCAAGAACTTTGACTGAACCCTGCTCCTTAGGAATATGAGCAGCTACATCCATCTCAACATCTGAACTCTCTTGGACATTTCGTCGAACAGGTTCCCTACATTTCCCCCTAGCATGACCAAAAGAGCCACAATTCAAGCACTTTAGTGGTCTCCAGGAATACTCAACTCGTACCTCAAACTCCCTCTCCCCTCTCACCATGAAATTAAGAACCTCAGGCATAGTACAGTCTTTAGAAATTTCAATACAGACTCTCGCATAACCAGTCCTAGTTCTCAATTATTGATGGAACAATATGGTATCCCACATTTCCATTTCTTAAGCATCACTACCCACAAGTGTATAATCCTTCCCTCGATTATTGATTGAAAATTATGGTATAACACATTAAAGTTCCATTTCTTAAGCATTATATTCGACAGATGTTAGGCATTTCACTTTAAAGTTCCATTTCTTAGGCATCACAACCGATAAATGTATAATCCATTCCAAAAAAATTGATGAAACAATGTGGTATACCACATTAAAGTTTCATTTCTTAGGCATCTCAACAGACAAATGTATAAGCTTTCCGAAAATACTGATGGAACAATGTGGTATACCCTATGTTGTCAAAGGCGCGCATAAGCGACGCTTTGGCGAGCAAGGCGCAAGGTTGAAGAACAATATGGTATCCCACATTTCCATTTCTTAAGCATCACTACCCACAAGTGTATAATCCTTCCCTCGATTATTGATTGAAATATATGGTATAACACATTAAAGTTCCATTTCTTAAGCATTATATTCGACAGATGTTAGGCATTTCACTTTAAAGTTCCATTTCTTAGGCATCACAACCGATAAATGTATAATCCATTCCAAAAAAATTGATGAAACAATGTGGTATACCACATTAAAGTTTCATTTCTTAGGCATCTCAACAGACAAATGTATAAGCTTTCCGAAAATACTGATGGAACAATGTGGTATACCCTATGTTGTCAAAGGCGCGCATAAGCGACGCTTTGGCGAGCAAGGCGCAAGGTTGAAGAACAGCTCGCCTCGCCTGAAAAAATTTGAGGCGATTTCAGAGAGAGAAGAAGAACTGTCGAGAAGATGAAGTTTTTAGGGTTTTAGTTGGTCCCATTTCGATTTTTTAGGAGGAGAAGGTGTACCCAGCTGTAAAAGAGGTGGGACCCACTCTTGACCAAGTTTAAATAAAGCATTTCATAGTGTAGGTAGGGAGGATTGTCCTCCTTTCTGATATTAAACTTAAAAAGGAGGACAATACACCCTTTTTAAAAGAGAGGACAGGAAGTTTTTATCTTCTCCCTTTTAGGGTTTCCTCATATCGACATCTTCTTCTCTTTTTTTACCTTTTTCTTCTCTGTAAACCCTAGTTCATCTGCTGCCATGGAGATCTGAAGCGCTCGCCAAGGCGAGGCAAGGCGACTCGACAGCCTCATCGCTTTGCCTCGCTTCTCGCCTCAAACAACATAGGGTATACCACATTAAAGTTCCATTTCTTAGGCAACGCAACTGACAAATGTATAATTCTTTCAGAAAATATTCTAGAACAATAAAGTATACCACATTTAAGTTCCATTTCATAGGTATCAAAACAAACAAATGTATAATCCATCCCAAGAATATTGATGGAAAAATATGGTAAACCACATTATACTGCCATTTCTTAGGCATCACAACCGACAAATATTTGTTTCTTCCCAAAAATACAAATGGAACAATGTGGTATACCACATTAAAGTTCCATTTCTTAGGCATCACAACCGACAAATGTATAATCCTTCTCGAAATTATTCATGGAACAATGTGGTATCCCACATTAAAGTTCCATTATTTAGGCATCACAACCGACAAATCTGTAATCCTTAAAATATCGATAGAACAATGTGATATACCACATTTAAGATCCATTTCTTAGGCATCACAACCGACAAATGTATAATCCTTCTCGAAAATATTGATTGACCAATGTGGTATACCACATTAAAGTTCAATTTTCTTAGGCATCACAGCGGACAAATGTATATTCCTTCCCGAAAATATTGATGGAACAATGTGGCGTACCACATTAAAGTTCCATTTCTTAAGCATCACAGCCAACAAATGTAAAATCCATCCCGAAAATATCGATGGAACAATGTGGTATACCACATTAAAGTTCCATTTCTTAGGCATCACAACCGACAAATGTATAATCCTTCTCGAAAATATTGATTGACCAATGTGGCATACCAGATCAAAGTTCAATTTTATTAGGCATCACAGCGGACAAATGTATATTCCTTCCCGAAAATATTGATGGAACAATGTGGCGTACCACATTAAAGTTCCATTTCTTAAGCATCACAGCCAACAAATGTAAAGTCCATCCCGAAAATATCGATGGAACAATGTGGTATACCACATTAAAGTTCCATTTCTTAGGCATCACAACCGACAAATGTATAATCCTTCTCGAAAATATTGATTGACCAATGTGGTATACCACATTAAAGTTCAATTTTATTAGGCATCACAGCGGACAAATTTATATTCCTTCCCGAAAATATCGATGGAACAATGTGGTATACCACATTAAAGTTCCATTTCTTAGGCATCACAACCGACAAATATATAATCCTTCCCGAAAATATTGATGGAACAATGTGGTATACCACATTAAGGTTCCATTTCTCAAGCATCACAACTAACAAATGTAAAATCTTTCTCGACGAAACAATGTGGTATACCACATTGAGGTTCTATTTCTCAAGCATCAGAATCGACAAATGTATAATCTTTCTCTCGAATGTCGACGGAACAATGTGGTATACCACATTAAAGTTTTAATTCTTAAGCATCACAACGGACAAATGTATAATCCTCCCTCGAATATTGATGGAACAATATACTACATAGCACATTGAAGTTTCTTACGCATCACTATTATGAAGCAGGTGCAGTAGTGTAAATAAGAAAAAAAATCAATTATTGGGTAAAACAAGACATATACACCATGTCTTAAGCATCAATCCCCAGGATTGTGGAACCCTTCCCTTAATTATTGGTGGACAAATAGAATATATGTACTTGCATAAGGTAATATTGAAACTTCTTTAATAAAATGATATAACAAGTATGTGATAGGACAAGAAAGCAACATGTCTTCTAGTAATGATAGCTACGCTTAATGAGTTGCAAGAAAGGAAGACAACAACAACTTTATATAGAAAAAGTGATAGTCAAGAGCCAAGAGTCAAGACTTTGAATTCATCGGTACCATCAAGAAAATCAATTAGAAGATCTTGTTCTTCCAAGTAAAAAAAATGTGATGGTCAATGTTTAGGTTTTTATCCAATTGAGTAAAACAAATCAAAGGAAAAACCTGAGATTTATGAATTGAACATGTTATTCTAGAATTACCACTGATAGTAAATAAACAACCCATAAACTCATTTAAGTAGGCTATCCCAGCTCCTTCGTTATAATGGAAGTTCCAATAGAATTACCATTGATAGTAAATAAACAACCCATAAACTCATTTAAGTAGGCTATCCATGAAATATGAAACCACTATGTACGTTATGCGCCTTTTTGATAATTATCTAGGGCGAAATTCTTTTATTTTAGCTCAGGATTTTCACGACCATCAACTAAGAGGCTGCAAACTAAAGCTGAAAATTTTTCTAATTCTAAGTAATATGAATCCCCGAACTACCATTTTCTCTCACTGGACTTATCCTTTCACTGAAACCAAGTAAATCCATTAATATACTTTTTTACAATCTCTCATCAATTAACGCGATAGAGTTCTCCTCAACCTTTAATGCGCCACTAATACTGTTAATAGACACTAATAGTCTAATAAAACATCAGTGTTAACATAGTTGTAACCAACTTACATATCTCTGTTACTATTCCCTTATCTATTTCATATATAAAGAATATAATATTATACTTGACAAATGAGCCCTGACACACTCAGCATCGGGTGAAGGTAGATTCATTTTTTTGTATCAAACAAGTACATCCACATAAAACATTTCATGGTAGATATGGTAATTGCCACTGGAAGGAAAAGATAACTAAAAGAAAGGAACACAAATTAAACTGACAGAGATGTCTAACCTTGATATTTGCACAAAGGTCTTCCATGTAGTTATTTGGTATCTGCACACAAAATCCATATCAATTAAGGCAACACTATGATCCAAAACATCAAATTCATCGTATTTCCTGCTCTGTTTATATTTTGGTGGTAACCCGGGGCTCTCTAAGGTTGTTTACTTGTTTCAAAGATGTTTTGCTCAATCAAATGTCTTAATTTGTTTGAAATTAGGTATGAGTTCCTACCCAAGACACCTCAGAATGATATTTGAACCTTGTCATAAATTCCTTCCACCGGCACTTGTGCATCCATTTCTCATAATGTATGTCATCTTCGACTTATAACTTTAGTGAAGAGATAGCATAATATATAGAGGCTACTACATGGTATACATCGAATGGACAGAGTGTTGGACTGATTTTAAAGCAGTAATAAAAAAAAATTGGTTTCCATGGTAAGATAAGATGATCTTAAGTATGTTAACAATAAAACTTAGGTGCTTACTTTACTCTGTACAATTGATGGGTTTTGAGAAGCCATTTTTTCCTTGAATTTTCTAAAAGTACCTGAAACATTCATGAGTTGTTAATGTTAAGAATCCAAGAACGAGAAATACAACGTAAAGAAAAGTTAGAAAACAAAACATTTTCTTTACGTAAAGTAAGAAACAGCAAGGAAAATGAGAAGTTAAAAAGAAACAAAAAAAAACACTTCCCCAGTACAAGGAATACTGACCAAGACCCAAGCTCAACAACCTAACAATCTCTCAAGATTGACACTAATCAAATAAAACTCACCACCTAGTTTGTCATAGGCTTCTTCAGAAATTGAGTATTTCTCCACCAATGAAGTATCTTCCAGCCAGCCACCAGAGGTTACTGAAGACGGATCCAGATCTACTATATGTAATCGGAACCTTCCATAAATTAGAACAAGTTGATCAGATAAGATCATGTAACACATACAAGAAGCCACACTAAGAAAAACTTTAAACATGAATCGGGGTGTAAGTTGGCACTAGTCCAAATTCTTCCCATTTGTACAGTATATGATATAGCCAGTAGCCACTTTGGTTTGTCAATTGTAACCCTTCCATGAAAAACAAATAGGAACTTGGGTTTTCAAAACATTAAACAAAACATTCATTATATCAAGTAATTAAGATACCAACATTTTTGTTAATAAAATTAGTCTGCAGATTTAGAGAGAGAGAGAAAGGAAGAGAGTAGTACCTGGAGAGAGAAACAAACATCTGATGAGAAGGTCTTGAGATTAGAATGCGTTACTCGGAGAAGGACAGAATCGTCTCCCTCAATCTGTAACTTATTAGCCATCACTTCCTCCTTCCTTCCTTCCAAGCAATAGTAATACAAAGACGATTTGAAAGAGTGGAATTTCTGTTTCAATACCCTTGAAAATTCCACTCTTTCTAACTTGAGATTTATAAATCGCAACCCTTCAGTGTTGTTACAAAAATCTGTAACCCTAATTCAACCGAGCTTTAGGTCAAGAATGAAACAAGACGAAGAAAAAACGATTAAAACCCTAACTTGAGCTTTGTTTGATTCTTGATTGATTATTCAACTAGGGTTCTTCAACTAGGGGGTGATTCTTGAATTGATTCTTCAATTAGTGTTTAATTCTTTGTTTCTTCAATTAGGGGTAGATTCTTCAATTAGTGTTTAATTCTTTGTTTCTTCAATTAGGGGTAGATTCTTCACCCTAATTTCTCCCTTTGAACGAAGATTGTTGTGAGGCGAGAGATTTCAAGAAAAGGTGGGGGAGATGGAAGGAGAGAGAAGAATGATAGCATCTCACCGTCGCTCTCATCTGCAAGACTACAACAGAAAGAGAGAAAAGAGAAAAACAACCTGAATTTACATAAATAACCCCCAAGAGAGGAAAGAGAGCGTGTTTCCTAAGGTTTTGTTTGATAGCAATTAGGGAAAAGGAAAAAAAAAATAGAGAAACTTTTACCTCGAGAAACTTTTTCTTCGAGAATAATTATCTCTATAAATAATTTCATATTTTCTATCGTTTGGTTCGCTGGAAGAAAAAAATAATTATTTCTTCATTTTCTATTTTCTGTTGTTTGACTGGCATAAGCGCATAAGTGGTTGTAGTTTCATTTGTAGTTGTTTATGCCAATATGGATCAAATGCTAACTATATAGGAATGTGATAGATTTAACTCTTATTCATACTTTAACAGAAAAATTTATGAAATTACTTCCAGCCTCTAGCTTGAGTATATGTTTCTACTAGTAAAATTAAGTTCGCCCAATAAAATTTTCACCTTCTCTCTCAAGATCATTTTTCATCAGTATCATCACAAGCAACATATCTTCCCTTTCGTCTTTATCTTCTTCTCTTTCTAATTTACAGTCAATGATCAATTACCAATGTCCATCTTATGATCTTTAAACAGTACAAAATAACTTAATAAAAATATATGAAGATCAATAAACAAACGCAGAAAGCCAACATAAACTTGTATAAATTTGCGAATAATTAATTAGGCCTTTAATATGGTAGATTTGATTGTCCAATAACATCTTTTTCATGGATTCAAATCTTGGTTGTAGCATAGATATGAAGGTAGTCCTGGAAGCCATGGTTAATAAGATACGACAATTCAGGAGCAGGAGAAATGACTGCATCACTAGATGGATGCTCCCGTTCTTGTCTGCCATGAGTGGTTGAATAACGCTCTTATCCTTTCCACCTCTACGTGATGGTCGTATTAATGAAAATTGTGTTATTCTTTGAAGGTGGTATATACACCCATTTTCCATCTTTTTAGAATTCAAGACCAGGAGGTCAATCATCTTGGAGCAAGAAAATGATAACAACGGCATCAGTGTCTGCTCGAAGGCCAGTAACTAGCTGTGGTCGATCACATCGTGGGTACTTGGTCACTTTCCTTCCAACAGAAGGTCCTGCTGGTCCTGCCAAGGCTTTTTTTCAGGTAATCTCTCTTTAACCTTAAGTTCTCACACATGTGTTCTGATAATTTCTCTGCCAATATTATCTGGTTAATGTATAATGTAAACAAACATCCACTACTATCCTGAATATGGGTAGAAATTTCATAGTTCATTTTTTTATCTTCCATGTTTAAGAACTGAAGCATGTCTTAAAGTGAAAAAAGGTCGTTCGGTAGATTAATGGATTCGTCCAACTTAGCCTTAGGGCGATGCCAAATCTTTCCCAATCTGGTAGAAACTAAAGCTAACAACTACAACAAAAATGATGGAGAATCCAATCTGGTTCAAGTTGTTGATGATGGGTACTCTTTCTCCTCTATTCTATCTAGACAGTCAATGAGAATAATGTGAAGAGAGAAGGATTTTATTGGTTGAAATCTTATCATTAATGGGTTATATGCCCGACAAGAAAAAAATTCTCGGCTAATAAGTGGGTAAGAGATTCTCTATTTTAGGAGAAAAAATTGGACCAAAAAGTCACGTGAGTCCGTTTCCTTCTTTCCCCTATTGCCCGTCAAACACATTGAAAATTAATATTTAGGAGAAAATATTTCCCTTTTCCCTACAGAAAGTGTCTATCAAACACAACCTAAGAAAACCACTTTAACACCTATTTTCTGAGAAAAATTATCAACTCATTTACCCACTTTTTTAGTTCTTAAGAAATTGATTTTTCTTAGTGGCCAACCAAACAGCGGAAATTGATTATTTTGCGAAAACGACTTTCTTATTCACTTTTTCACACGTATCAAATGGACCCTTGATTCCACATTTCAACGACTCCATTTTCTTTCCGGTAAGAAAAACTTGGTTTTCCCGTTCAAATACTTTCGCGCGCATCACACAGACCCTAAAACCCCAAAATATAAACGAATTTTGAGAGGGAGAGAGAGTAAGGGTGCCCCTAAAAGCATCCCTAGTTTTCACTCAGTCTCGCCTTCACTCTTGGCACTTTTCATGGGTCTCGGACCGAATAATCCGAGGCAATAATAGAGTAGTGGTGGTGGATGTGTGTTGGTGGTGTTGGAGTTGTGGCGGTTATGGCGGTCGCTACTGGCGCGTAGAATTATGGTATTGGTGGTGGTGGTGGTGGAATGAATTATGAAGGTAGTGTTGGTTCGGCGAGTGGGTTTGTTAGTATAGTTGTGGTAATGGCCGTAGCAGTATAATGGTGTTAGTGTTACTGTTGGTGGTGGAGTGACAATGGTGGTGGTGTGTGGTGTCATGGTGAGAGCAATGAGACTAGCCACTAATTATAAAAATTAGACCAATATCTGGTTTTGAAACGATAGGCTCGGATTTGAGCTTGTCTAACTTGTGGACTTTAATTATTTGGTTACTGGACAACTTCCCCATAAATACATTTCAAGTTGCTTTCTTGTGCACTCTCCTCTCTTTTATACATTAAATTAAACATCCAAACATAAGAAAGATACAATGAAATAGGAATTTCAATCAAAATTTGATATTTTATCTAGAATTCATAATATTAACTCTCCTAAGTGCTATTATAAAGCATGACGAAGAAATACACTAATGAGATACAAAGAAACCAAAAATACTCAATTTAGACGACTGCTAATTCTTGTCTTCTCTGGTGAAAGAAGAACTTCATCAATGGCTTTCCTCTTTTTGTTCAAATGTTGTAATTGTTGATTTAATTCTTCTCTTGATTTTCCCTTTAACAAATGGGATTTTAGCCTTTTTACATCTGATAATTTAACTGGTTTAAGAAAGAATTCTTCAACTCCTTCCTCTAAACACATGTTAATTCTTGATGGTACATTTTCTGATGACATTATCACAACCGGCATATCTTTTAAACATGATGATTCCTGAAACAATAAAAAAGAAAAGTGAGGAAAATCTATCAAACTTTTTGTAAAGAAAAAAAAAAAAAAAGAGATTTTGAAAATAAAGATCTATAAAATATTTAAATACCTTTACTCAGAAGATCATATCCTGTCATTCCTGGCATACAGTAATCTGTTATTATCAGATTAGCTTGAATCTCCTGTAAAAAATAAAATAAAAATAAGAATTGAAAATGGATCACAAAACCCACAAAACTAAACTATAATTAAAGAGAACTTATTCACAGTTTGAATTGACTCGAGTCAGATTTCAGATAATTTATTTTTATATGACTTGACTGATAGCTGATATAGGTTGATATTAGGTCAACTTAGTTCAGTTGATTTAAATTTAGACGAGTCAAATTTATATCATGAAAAAAAAACAATCACATAATAAAATGATTTTATCTGGTGATGTGATGAAATAGGAGGTGGGTTTTCGTTTATTTGGGAGTCCTTTTCTAAACCAAGGATTCAAAAGCTTTACTTCCAGAATCAACTGTGGTAACTAGCAAAATACATAAGAAAATAACAATCAAAATACAGGGACTTCAAATATTAGGACATCTTCATGAAAAGAAACTTGATTCATCTTAAATCTGGAATACCTTGATATGATGAAGTCTTGAGTAGTCTTTCAATAAGTTTTCTGCCAATCAGACTATCATCTATTGCTAAAACATGAAATTTTGTATCATTTGCCATGTTTGTAGTGGAGAGAGAGAGAGAGAGAGAAAGTTGTTGCTATTGTGGTGGAGAATGGTGGTGTTGGTTTAGAGAGAGAGAGAGACCCACTACTAAATTACATAGCACCAAAATTTAGAGTAAAGAGAAGATCTCACCAAATCTTCAAAGTTTGTATTTTTGGAATGAGGGACCTAGTCTTACCACTTTTTCTACTTCAAGTTCTTTTTTTTCACAGAGAAGTTCTCTTAAATGGACTATCAAAAAGAGGTTAAACTGTCTCTTCTAAATGTAAGAACCAAACAAAGGACAGGGTCGCCGTGGGGGCCGACTGATGAGACATGAAAATGTCCCATCTGAATCTCTTAACTAAGGCTAGTTAGTCCATTTCGAGCGGTTACTCTGATGATTTGTATGTTTCTCTTGTTCAGGTGTCTTCTACGAAATTGAGCGCGAAAAAGGCTAAAAACGGGAAAAAGACGGACTAGGGGTATTTTGGTCAATGGTTGAATCCTGAATATTGATGCACGGATGAGAAGTAGAGTCCAAGACGAATCCAATGGCGAAGACGGAAGTCGAATCGGAGTCTGGATGAATAAAATAAAGCTAGTCAAAGCTGGGATAAAAAAAGAATCATTGACCACGTCAGCTAGTAGACACGTGACCGACGATCCAACGGAGATGGAAGAATTTTCGGTATACTGGTTGTAACATGCGGGTAATCTTTGGCATTTATTTCTGGCGGAAATTCCATGTAATGCAGCTAAGATACTACAAAACTTCCGGTACACGTACTACTTGATCTAACGGCATCAAATACCTTTGCGCACGAGGCTTCATCCGGGATACGCGACACAACTTATTAACCTTTCCCGCGAAGTTCCTAATCATTGTTATTAAATCCAGCAAACTACCCACGTGATTCCCAAATTTATGGGAATTCCTATATCCTTTCCATCTCGGTTTCTCTCTTTCCCTCTATTGTTTTAAAAAGAGATAAATCTAGAGACAGAAATAAAAATAGAAGAAAACAGAGAGCTTCATTGATAGGGAAGATAGAGAGATTCATGGAAAGAAGGATTCTACAGGTAACATTCTCTCTCTAGAAACAGAAATTTAAAGAGAAGATTGAAGAGGGATAGCTGGATATTTTCTATAGAGAGGAAACTCTGAGATCTAGAGAGATGGAAATCAATTTGAGATTTCTAAACAAAGGAAATCATATATGAAGATGACAGAGGAGATTTTGATTCGATTTCTATTTAGAGAGAGAGGGTTGGATTGATGATATTTGGTTGGAGTATTGGATTCAAATATTTTACAGTAAAGAGAGAAAAGGATTTATCTCTATTGTTCTATTTAGAGAAAGAAATCAGAGGAAGATTCTTTTGAAGATGGAAGGAGAAGATTTGGAATTTTGGTATCCTGAACTTTATAAAAACAGAGCTTCATGAAGGGAGTGGACACCTTTTCTTAGAAAAAAAAAAAAAAACAGGGAGCTCTTCTTTTCCTCTCCGGGCTTCAAGTATACATTTTAGAGAGAGAGAGAGAGAGAGAAAAGCAGATTATTGTAGAGAGAGTGAGGAGAAAATAGAGAGGAGTTTAGAAAGAATTTTATATATGTTCTCTGATTTTGTTTTTCTTCTTCATCTTCCATTGAATTTCAAAGATTGATTTTTGGATTTTGAGAGAAATTATTGTTTAAGGAGGAAGAGAGCTTTGCTTTTGTTATTCAAATTTCATGTTCTTATTATTATAGAAAGAGATAAAAAGATTGTTGAGAGAAAAAAGAAGAATAGATTTACTAGAAAACTTTTAGTGAGAGAAAGTTTTACAGAGAGTGTTTTTTTTTTTCTTCTTCCTTTTCTTATTATTTTGTAAGAATAACAGAGAGAGAACAGGGAGACTTATATAGGTTGGTGTCTTCTTCTTCTTCTTCTTCTTCTTCTTCTTCTTCTTCTTCTTCTTCTTCTTCTTCTTCTTCTTCTTCTTCTTCTTCTTCTTCTTCTTATATACTTCAAGTATTCAACCAAACAGAATTTCAAAAGAGAAACAGGGAGAGTACTTGTAGAGAGTGAGAAAAAGAGAGAGAGAGAGAGATATCAAAGCAAAACAGAATTTTAGTTTCATTTTCTTCTTCCTTCTATTTTTCTAGTCAAAAGAAATTATTGTAGAGAAAAAGAGAGAAGGACATGATCTATTAATCTTTTTGTGAGAGAGAGATTAAAGAGAATGCTCATGTGTTGAATTTTCTTTGTCTTTGTGAGAGGGACCTTGATAAAAATTTATCACATTCCTCGATGGTCATCTGTCATCACCATCAACAAGGAATCTAATATTTGGTGACCTCTTATCTCTTGATCTTAATTTTTGTAATGAAATCCTCTTTAAAATCCTTAATGATCATGTTACTAGGTCTTTGATGAAGTTCATTTACTTTCTAGCAGTGATTCAATGCGAGTCAATTAGTCCTTTGGCCGTTCATGTCTAACTTGCGTTATTCTTGTTATTAATTAGTTCTTTCATTATTCATCTTTCTTAAGTTGATATTCCATGCTTAGAATAGAATGCTTTGATGGGTTATACTTCTTAGTTGATATATAATAATGGAGCACTTAGTATTTAGGGAATGATACATGTATCTTTAATTTTTATCGTTTTAATGAGGATATCTTCCAGACTTTAGAAAATTCATGTTTTGAGGTCCGAGTAATAAAAGGATTTGATTGACTATTGAGTTAGATCATCTTTAGAGTTGTTCCATGGATGGATTCTAAAATCCTTGTCTTTCCCCCATTGGTTTTCTTGTAACGTTAATACTTATTTATTTTTGTTTGTTTTAATCATTTCGAAAAATCATACTCCCTCCGTCCCATTTTGTTTGTATTTTTGGGGAGTCCAACTTATTAAGGAGACCTTATTTATTGTTGACAAAAAAGAAACACTTTCCTAAATTACCCTCATTTAATTTGAGATATTTCATTAAATATAACATTGGTGGAAGTGTGGAACCAATTAGAACATTTTATTGGTATTGAAATTGAAGGGTAGTTTTGGAAGGGCCATCATTTTAATATTTGAATGAATGTTATAAAAGGAAAGTGAACAAACATTTTGGGACATCCATAAAAGGAATAACAACCAAACAAAATGGGACGGAGGGAGTATCTCAAACCATTTGGAAAAATCGTACTAGTTCTGAGTTTTAGAATAGGTTTCACTTAGTCCCGTGGATTGACCTCGGTCTTACCGAGATACTACTTGACACCCCTATACTTGCGGGTAGAGACCTTTAAGGGTAACCTTTAGGCCCATCATCGACAAAGTCTCGCTCCGAGCCCCCCAAGATCAAAGGGCCTCACATGAAGTCTATAAAGATAGAATTAAGGGTTTTCATTTATTTTATCTCTATAAAGCAATTACCAAACAACGAGTAGGTTACTTTAGCTCAATTGGTAGTAACCATGTTAAAGATTTTGAGCAACCTGAGCTCAATTGGTAGTAACCATGTTAAACTGTCTCTTCCAAATGTAAGGACTAAAACAAAGGACAGGATCTGCCCTGGGGTGCAAGTGGGCAAAGCCTCGCTTCGGCCCCCCAGGGCCTCACATGAAGCCTACAAAGATAGAATTAAGGGGTTCCCATTTATTTATCCCTATAAAACAATTACCAAACAAAAAATAGGTTACTTTAGCTCGATTGGTAGTAAGCATGTTAGAATTTGAACAACGTGAGTTCAATCTCAAACACAATCATTTTTTTGTTTTTAAATTGTATTTTTTTCATTACTTTAGTTGACACTTCTAACATCACCACAATTACTAAACCTCCTCTACCACTTTACCTCCACTACCATCACCAACATCATTACTAAACTTCAACGCTATAACCACCATCATTAAATTGTTTTTTTAATTTTCTTACTTGACACTTCTACCACCACCACAGTTACTAAACCTCCACGTTGTACCTCTACTACCACCCCGATTACCAAACATCTACCACTATACTTCCATCACCACCATCATTACTAAACTTCAACACCACAACCACCATCAATACTAAACCTCCGTCACCACAACAACCATCAAACCACAACCAACACTATCACCCTAAGCACAAAAAAAAAGCTAAAATTTCTATGGGCTATTTTTTCAGAGAATCATTTTCCGATACCTTCTTATTTTTATTAAAAAAAACAGAACAAGTTACTGACTCGTTGAGTTCCTCGCTGAACCACTTGATCAGGAGATCGACTAAGGATTGTCGAGGGCTCTCCCCGAACCCAAACCGATTGCCAAATAACTCAATAAGATCGTTCGATTCGGATTACAAGTTATGAATGCAAGTTTCATTTTGAAACCTCACATTATGTGCAAAAAATAATTTAGAAAATTTCGATATATATATAATTTTTTTCTTCTAAAATGCGTGTAGGCGACATTCTTGAAACTCGCTTCGGGCCTTCAAAATCTGAGGACCCGGCGGCCCGAGAAAGGAGTTGCTCACATGTACAAGGCCATATGAGAATTAACCCTTTTTTAAATTACTTACCATCATGATGCTTCTCATAATAATGTGGGTGGAAATATGAATAAGAGGATTGTTTAAAGCAGGATGAGGATTGTTATAATTGTTTCCATTAATTAAATAATTTTTGGGTTCCTAGTCCAAAAATCTACACCTAAACACACATTTAGTCCACCCTAATATTAATATAGGATTTTAAGCTAAAATAATACTTCTAATGGATATTTAGTCCAAATTAGTTAAAGTATGTCTAAATGTCAAAGTTACAATGTTTTCCTGTTTATCGATTCTTGTTTTGTTTCATAAATTACCTGTTATTTATTGTTAAAGTTTCATACTTTATTTCATTTTTTTATGTCATACATAATGCATTATGTATCAACAAATTCAATTTATTCTTTTTTGAATCAAACTGACTAAGCGACAAAAAAGGAAAATCCATTAAGATGACGAATGACCAACATCCCGGATTATATATTTCTAAAATGTCTGATGGGCTAAGGACCAGAAACCAACCTCCATGGCATGGTCTCCTTTTTTTTGTTGAAATAGATTGCATTAAATTAAATCAAAACGTTACAACAATATTTATCAACTAAAATACACGGTACATTTGACCACACTTCCCCTCTTGAGTTGACCTGAGGAGAAGAGGGGAAGTGGTATGTTCCTGATTATCTGAGGGTTGAAAGGCCTGAGGTCTTTGCTGCTCTTGACTGTGTGCCTATTGTTGTTGGGGAAGCTGATAGGATAGTTTGGTCAGTTAATGCTAAAGGAGTGTATAACCTTAAAGACACTTATGAAGCCATTCGTCCTAGAGGGTCTCAGGTCACTTGGAAGGGCATTGTCTGGTTCCCTGATTGCATCCCAAAGCATTGCTTTATAACTTGGCTGATTCTTCATAATGGGCTTAAGACCAGGGACAAGCTGAGGCTCTTGGGCTTAGATGTCCCTAGTGTGTGTGGTATTTGCTCTCAAGGTATTGAATCTACCTCCCACTTGTTTTTTGAATGCAGCTTCTCTCAGCATATTTGGTGTGAATTGCTCCAGTTATTGGGGTTTTATAGACATTGCTTCCAATCTTTTGAGGAAGAGCTTACTTGGTGTTGTACACATTTTAAGGGTGCTTCTGTCTTGGCTAAAGTGGGATGCCTAGTCTTTAAGGCCTTTCTTAACCATATTTGGATTGAAAGGAATGCTAGAATCTTCCAACAGAAAGCTAATACTTCCCCAGGAATTATCATGATGATAGTTGAGGAAGTAAAAATGAAGGTTGCTACTTGGAAAGGCAAGATTGAAGGGTCAATCCAGAATTTAGAATTTGCTAAGAAGTGGAATCTTAATATTCAGCTGGTTAGACCTGCTGTGAAGGTTATAAGTAGTGCCCTCCTCCTCCTGGTTATGTCCTTATTAGTTCATATGGCTCTCTAGATGCTGAGGATGCTGGCCATGGGGCTGTTCTTAGAAATTCTGATGGGGATCCTATTGCTTTAGGTGCTGGTTCTTCTTTCAGGGAGTCCATTCTTGCTCATGAGATGCAAGGTGTTCATCTGGGGCTGCAGCTAGCCCTCAAATACCAGTGCTCCAAAGTAACTATAGCAACTGATTCTATGGTGGTGTTCTCTCTTCTTGCAGACAGGAGTAAGCTCCCACCTTGGGAGGTTTGGGTCATTTGGTTGAGTATTCAGAAGCTTTGGGACTCCTTTGAACAATGCAGCATCCTTCATGTAGTGCGTGAGCTTAACTGATGAGACATGAAAATGTCTCATTTGAATCTCTTAACTCGGGTTAGTTAGTCCAGTTCGAGCGGTTACTCTGATTATTTGTTTGATTTTCTTCCTCAGGTCTCATTTACGGAGTTCGATGCGAAAACATCGTGATGAAGACATACTTGAGGGGCATTTTGGTCATTTTAATGACAAGGGTATTCTGGTCAATATTAGTGCTCATGTGAAAGAAGAGTCCAATACGAATCTATCAGCGAAAACGAAAGTCAAATCGGAGTTCGGGTGAGTAAACTAGAGCAAGTCAAAGTTGGGAATAGAACCGATTTGACCAAGTCAGCTTGTAGACACGTGGCGGCCAACCTAACAGGTAATCTGGATTTTCGGGCTAACGTTCGGTCATCAGTGGTGGTACGTAGGGGTTTCCCGTGTACCACTCCCCAGTATAACAGAGCGCATGACCCCGTGTACCCGTGTGCAAGTTTATACCTTGCGTCCCAACTCGTCCACCATCCAGATCTGTTCTCTTGGAATCCGACGGCCACCTAATCTTTCCCGCCAACACAGCAGCTCGCGAGTCTTAAAACCGAGCAGCTCTTAACGGCAGAGATATAAACCGAGAGATGGGAAGTTTTGGATATGTTAGCTGGAGATTTTGTTTAATATGGGAAGTGAAGAAAGAAAGCAAACCGAGAAGGAAAGAATAAAGGGGGAAGGAAAGAAATTTAAACCGGAATTTTGGAAAGGAAAGAAGGAGGAGAAGGATTTGTGGGATTGTTTTTTTTTATCTTTATAACAGAAGGTTTAGAGGAGGAAAGGAATATATCTCCACGGCTCAAACTACAACAGAGAGGAACTAACTCTCGGTTTAGAGAGAGAAAGAAAACCGAGAGCTAGAGGGTAGAGAGAGAAGGTGAGTAAAAGAGTTTCTTTATTCTTTTCTTTTTCATCTTCTAATCCTTCTCTTTGTGAGAGAGAGAGAGGGTTAGAAAGAACGAGTTAAGAGAGAGAGAGAGGTACTGTAAAGAGAGAGAGATTTCATATTAATAAAAATTGATTTTGATTACATCTCTTTATCTTCTCCCTTTACTAGTTCGGTTCTAGAGAGAAAGAGAAAGTTTCTTATTGTTATAGAGAGATAAAGAGAAAGTCTGGAGGAAGAAAGAAAAAAAAACACTAGAGAGAGAAGAACCAGTCAAGGAAAATTATTTTCTCACCAGTAAACCGTTTCCGGGAAGACGAGAAAATTATTTTCCCTAAGGGTCTGTTTGGCAGAATTCAGTAAAACCAGAAGGAAAATACCCTTCCCTAAGGGTTTGTTTGGCTGCGCAGAGGGAAAATTGCGAGAAAAAAGGTTGTTTCTTTGCCGATTCTTTATCCCTCTCTTATTTTATTAATTTTTATCTCTCCCACCATGATTATGATGAGTAGCTAAACACCTAGTTTAGGGTTTTGATGACATTTTTTGTGTTATGCATGATTATTAGATGATTATTTCGACAACTTAGGTGCTTAGATATATTTCAATTCCTTTTAAGTCTTTCATTATTTATACTTCGTTAGTCTTGATCCATTATATTTAGATTAGGTTCTTTAATATTGGATACTTGATAGTTGATAAATAATAGTTAGAATCCTTAAGAATTGATTATTAGTTTAGTCACCAAAAGGTAATAGATTTAAATCGATGTTTATGCATGATTAAAATAGATTCAAAACCCTAGACTTCTCCTCCATTCATTCGTTAGCCGTTATTACTTATTTACGTTATTTTAATACTTTACTATTTAATCGTCAAAAAAAGTCAAAATCGAATTCAAAAAGCCAAGTTAGTTTTAGGTTTAAGGTTGAGTTTGACTTAGTCTCCGCGGATCGACTCCGGTCTTACCGGGTTTACTACTTGACACCCGTATACTTGCGGGTGGTGACCTATTTAGGAAACTTTCTAGGCCCATCATTAACCAAGATGCTGACTTCCTTGCTAAGCTTAGACCTTCTGGTGTCATTGAACTTGACATTTCTAGTCTTCCTATGGAGCTGAGCAATATCCTCAAAGATGATAGGAATGGTAGAATTCGTTTGAGAAAATGTTGGCATTAGTGCCTAGTCCTTTGTGTTTTTTTTTGTTTTTTTTTGTTTTTTGCTTGTGCTTTTGTAGCTTGTTGTCCTTGGGTCTGGGCCCTTTCCCAGCTTATTAATGCAAAAAAAAACTATGTAATATTAATTCCTTTACTTAACCAACCCACCATATAAAAATGGCGGCATTTAACACCCAAAACTAAGTTTTCCTTCAAATGGACTCAAAAGCATTCAATAAGGCAAGTTATCAACTGATTCAATTAAGTTTATGTAGTCTACACATGGTTCCTAACATGTCACTGAGAGGCAAGATCTAAGTGGTTTCGACATTAATGTAGCTTCCAAGACAAAAGAAAACCCAAAATACACCAAGATGATGAATCTAAAATACATCAAAACACTCCGAACAAACAATCTTTATCCACAAAAAGAAGAATACAAACAAAAATATGGAGCACAATAACCAACAAAACAAGTGTAGATTTAAGTTAACCAACAAAACTAAGAAGAAGGTAATGGATATAGAGACTGAATCCAATGTTGGTAAGCAAGTTGAGCAAGAGGATCATGCAGAACATGTAGAGTTGAAGAAAGAAGTTGATTACAATCTTGCAAGAGACGGGGAAATAAGCTACTGGAGATCATGATTCAAGACAAATGTCTATTTCCGTGAGATCTTTCCTTAGGTGTTCTATATATGAAACCTTCGTTTCACCTCATCCATCATCATTAGAGACTAAGAGAGCCTTTGTAAGCTATAATACTAATTGATGTAACAAATATTTTAATACTAGTCACAATGATCTTTATTTGAGCACCACAGGGGTCTACTAGTTTCACATGGGACATAATTCCTTAGCATGACCCCGACCTAGATCACCCCAACTTTCTCCATTTAGCCAGTCTAGGAGCCAAAGAAATCTAAATGCTCATTTTGTTTCTAAGACAGGGTGTTATGCTATGTATCAAGTTTGTAAAGTCTAGTTAAATAATATGAGTCTGATATTGTTTATTTGTTTTCTTAATTAAGATTTAACTCGCCTGAACGGCTTAATCGAGTTTATTATAAGTGTATTTGAGTCAGACATAACACAAATCTGAATTAAGAGTCAATTATCTCAACAAATGAGGTCTAAAGCAACATCATTTGCTGATATCACCAGTACTCTTTATTTATTTTTAAATGTTATTCTTTTTTTGATGAATATAGTATCAGAAACTGGGCGTCTCTGGGAGCTTAAAGTTTTCACATGCAGAACCAACAGAACGAGAGTTCCCGAGGCAATTTTTTTGAGGTCCTTCAACTACTAGGTATTTCTTTCGCGTGGTTTTTGCATGGTGGTTTATGTACTTTTTCGTTTCCATTTGGTTGAGTTGTTTTCATCAATCAACAGTTCAATACTCGATAGTGAAAAGACTGTTTCCGGTAAATCAAATTGATGTTTGAAACTCTTTTCGGACTCATTTATCTTACTACACAAGTCTGAAGTTAGTCCGACTAGCCAAAATTAGCTCGTGCAAGAGATTCTGACACGACTGTTGTGTCATGGAGTCTCCCAATGTTCTAAGCGGAATTTTAGACGTCTGACACTCATTTCCAGAATCTCATGCATAAAATAATAATGAACTAGTTAAGGATAGGATTATACATAAGTTGCTTTCCTACGAACTTCAATTGTAGCTCCTCTAGTTGAGACACTCGCGCAATCGACTTAATCTCTCGTCTTTTGAGTTAGCTAGAGCTCTAATAAACAGTTAGATGAAGAACTGATTCTTCCTCTAGACTATATAGATAGCATGACATATTTCTCTCCTTTTTTTTCTCTCTCTATAATGTGGCAGAGATAGAAATCCTCTAGAAAGGAATCCACACATGTTTCTGTTCTAATAAAGTCCTTATTTCCCACGGACTGAATTGACTGCTTTTATTCGGAAGATTTAGAGCTTCAATTGTAGCTCCTCTACTTAAGACACTCGCCCAATCGACTTAATCTCTCGTCTTTTGAGTTAGCTAGAGCTCTAATAAACAGTTAGATGAAGAACTGATTCTTCCTTAAACTGTATAGATAACATGACATATTTCTCTCCCTTTTTTTCTCTTTGTCTCTGTAATGTGGGGAGATGGAAATCCTCTAGAAAGGAATCCACACATGTTTCTGTTCTAATAGAGTCCTTATTTAGAACTCCTGAAGTCTGAATCTCATTCATATTAGGATTCAATATGGACCACTAAATGAGGTTTTTAGATCTAACTCAGAGTTGGTCTCCCGGATGAGATGTTTAAGACATCAAATAGTATGGTCGGTTGGATCTGCCCTTGATGGGCCTAACCGGCAATCCCATGTCCCGGGCCACCCATTGGTCGGGCCTTATGACCAACCGTTCCTTTTCGTCCAGACACTCGGTCATATATATGAATTTGAACCATACTTTATGTGCCATATCCCTCAATTCACATCTTCCGATCAAATTGACACTCTTCGGTGTAACCCGTTGTAAGATCCGGTTGTAATTAATCGCGAATCACTTGAGTAATCCCCAATCATAGTTGGTTTCTAGCAAAACATTACGATCTCTAAATGATCGGACTTTATTTTCTACGTCGCTATTGGTCCTATCGAACGACGAACTGAGCACATTACTAGCTTGATCGAAGGCATCGAAGGGCGTCTCCTTCTTATGAAACTTCTCTCTTTCAAATACAAAAGACATTGTAACCCTAAAATACAAAATACACCTTACACATTTCAATTTTTAGGCGCATCTATTATCTTACTTAAGATGATAACAACGTGGGAGCACACAAAAAAATACAACAGGAACACATCTGATTTCTAATTTATGTAACATTCCATAACAAAAATGCAATAGGAATATAGAAATACTTTTTTTATTATTATGATAAGCGGGGGGAGCCCGAAACGAAAACAAAGAAAGAAAAATCAAAAAAGAAAAAAACAGCAAAGAAGTCAAATTACATCATCTCATTAGCCCCATCCTTTCCTCATTCTCACTGTTCCTCTAGAGTCCGCATTGACGATATTGACTAATTCCACCGGAAGTTGACTAATATTCAAGTGAGTCACCCCCGGTCCGAGCTTCATCTTCGACAGGAAATCTGCAGCCTGATTGGCTTCTCTATAGACATGAAAAACCCGAAAACTCCGAAATTGACTCCGAAGCCTCTGAACCCTCTTCCACAAACGCCTCGCCCTCCATGGTAATTTCTGATGTGGTTTTGCAAGAAGTAACTTGATATTCATCGAGTCAAGACCAAGTTCAACTTCCTGCAATCCGGCACTAAGTGCTAACTCCAATCCCAACTCAACACCCTGTAGCTCGTGTATGAAAATAGTCTGTCCATCAACATAAAAAAGTAGTATTTCAAATGCATAGTAACATACTACTAAAAAAACTACCAACAACAAAAATATCCACACAAATAAACATATAATTCACACAAAGATAAAATATAAAATACACAAAAACGCTAACTCAATGCATGTCCAAATAATTTTATGGTTTCAATATATTCACTATGGAACACAACTAAACTTAATTAGAGGAATCTCTAAAGTTAAATTCTTAATCTATAAAACGATGACACTAAAGCCAACACAAAAATGCCGAACCACTTTACGTTCGAAAGTTCTGCGTAGAACTTTACTTATGTAACTCTCATGTAGTTCTCAGAGGAATTAACAATCGAATACCATGTAATGATGTGGATCAATTCACTTATAAATGTAATTCTGATTTTAATAAAAAAAATGAAGCCAAACACAATACGAAACTTAATTGTACAAGGAGACTAAACAAACAATATATAAACTCAACCACATTATTACGAACGTCGCTGAAGACTAATTTTGCATGAGGTACTCATCAATCACTCAAATACAAAATGAACACCAAAACATTAATTTTGTATATGCTCAAGCAAACCGCAAACGTCAATCAAAATACCCATTCAATAATAAAAGATGCAGAATTAAAATACTGAACCCAATACCAAAATGAAGCCAACCACAATAGAAAACTTAATTGTAAAGTAGACTAAACAAACAGTATATACTACTTACCGACCACATTGTTACGAACGTCACCTGAAGACTAGTTTTGCATAAAATTTAAAAGAACACCGAAATTCTAATTCAGAAAATGGATCAAAATACCCACCCAATTAAAAGATGCAGAAATTAAAATACTAAGTAGCATATAAGTATAAAGTTGTCAGCACACAATTACAGAATGCAAAATACACCATAATACTCTCTCTAAAATACAAAATACACCGAATTGTAAAAAAAACACATACATACAAATAAAATTGGCAACACTGGCTGCACAGAAGTACTATACTAACATGCACAGTTTTTAACACCCTCAAATACTAATTTGTGTTAACAACACATTTGAACGCACATCATAATACTAATTCAAAATACACCAAAACAGTATTTCCTACCAATCCAATTAGTATCCTCTATTACGAACAACATTGCTCTGTTATGGATTCCAACCTTACACTCGTTGATCCATGGATCCATTACATTTCTCCCCTGAAGATCCATGGACAACATATACAACAAAGATACAATACGCTGAAAACAAAACATCAAGAAGCATACAAAAATATAGAAATGGTAGCACACAATAAATACAAAATAAGTTTTCACCAAGATACTATGCAGCATACAAATGTACAAATATATTATTTCGACATATACTACTCACACAAACACCAAAAATACTATTTCGACATATACTACTCACACAAACACCAAAAATACTATTTCGACACATACTACTCACACAAACACCAAAATACTACATTGGTTGTTTATATTACAAACAGCCAAAAATACACATCCAAAATAAACGAATATAATTCACATGAGACTAATTATTATATGTAGAAATACCGAAATACTAATTTAACGCATAATTCTCAAGTGTACAATTACATATATTGTGGTTTCCCTCTGCAGTAACACAATGAAACCCCCTTCATAATACAAAAAAACAATTTTATATGCAAAACCATCCCAAAAATTCATGTTGTATACTAACCAGTCCAAAATATTAGTTCAACCTACTACTCAATAGTCACCAAAATACTAATTTGTGACTCACTACCATCACTCACAAAAACACTATATATGTATACATGCAATCATATAAAACATTACACACAACTACTAAGTTATACTATAGAAGTTCCGGTGTTCATGCTGTTTTGGCAACATACTCCAGGTTCAGACTTAACTGATGTTTGACTCAAATGAATCAGAAATAAGCCCAACGTCAGTGATTCAGACGAGTTAGGCATTGTGAGTCAATTCCTATGTAGGGTCAGATTTCAAACCTGACTCAGAGAAAAAACAAACATCAGACACTAGTTCTGGTCAATATTCAGGCAATCAAATACGAAAATATTACCACTAATGCTAATACATTCTAGAAGTACAGACCATGGCAGCCGTACCAAATATACAAATAAACACACAATCTTTTCTTCAACTGCAATTCACGCAAACATAGAAAATCTTAAAAGCAGACTAATAACAACTTTGTTTCACTCGTTATGCTTCAAGTCATGGTATAGTGTTAGTTCGTCACTATCATATAAACGTACTCAAACAAACACAATTAGCTATATTCTAAGAAGAATGTATGCATAAACAAATAATAAGAGGTGGCTCATTAATACTAATTTAGTCTAGATTGTTTAAACATGCAAATAATAACCATCCAAATAAACAAATATAATTCAGAGAAAATACTAACTATAAAATACAAATACACAAAAATATTAATTTAATACATAATGTTATGGTTTCCATATATACTCACACGATGAAACACCACTAAATTAATTGAAGGAATCTATCAAGTTAGTTAATCAATAAAATGATTACATAAAAACACTAAATTAATTATAGGAGTCTATCGAGTTACTTGATTAGTAAAATGATTACATTGTAGCCAATACAAAAACATAGCAACAAGAATAAGAAACTTAGTTTTATACGTAGACTAAACAAACAGTATATATTAAGGAACAAACAAGTATAAAATGTCAGCACCCAATGTAAGAGTAAAACAGACTCCTTAATCTCTAAAATACAAATTACACCAAATTGTAAAAAGCAAACAAAAATAAATTTCGCAACACTAAAATACTAACATGCACAAATTTAAATTCCCACAAATTTTGTACTAACAATTCATCCAAAGGAACATCGTAATACTAAGTCAAAATACACAAGGAATATTCACTACCAATCTGATAAACGTTTGTCTGTTACAAACTTCGTTGTATTATCAGTTCTAGCTTACAGTCCTACGATAGTTCATGTGCTGATGCGCGTCCACAAAACAACAGAGGTTTAACAAAAGGGCAATGATCTTTTACCCAACATCTATAAATCCATGGATTCATTGCTGGATTCACACCAATTAAAAGGTACAAAAATGCTCATTCAGAAGAAAGACTAATTCTAAATTCTAAAATACAATATATTGAAAACAGAACACTACGAAGCATACGAATATAAAATTTGGCAGTACACCAAATTCTAAACAAATGGTACACCAAAATACTAACTGTAAATTATAGAATACACCAAAATCTTGAGAAGCATGCAAATATAAAAATAACAGCATCCTAAATTACTAAAAACACAATATTGAACACACTCAGATACTAATTTTCTATTAACCACTCATCTAATAGTGATAACAAAAACACAAAAGGCACAAAAATGCTACCTCAACACATGGTAATTGTACTATGTACGCAAAAATACTATTGAAACACATACAACGCACACAAACACCATGTGCTACATTGGTAGACATTAGTACAAACAACCAAAATACAAATCCAAATAAACGAATATAATTCACACAAAAAGACTGATTTCATGCGTAATTCTCAAGAGTACTAATTTCATAAATAATGTTTTTTCTATGCACTCGCACAGAGAAAACCCATATAATGGAAAACCATTCGTACAATGAAAAAGTAATTTTATATGCAAAACCATCCAAAACTAATGTTGTATATTAACCAGTCCAAAATACTAATTCAACCTACTACTCAACATTCACCAAAATATTAAATTGTGACTCACTACGGCCACACACACACAAGAACACTAGATATGTATACAGGCAATCATATGAAACTTAATACATAACTACTATGAAGACATGTCTATCGTCAAGGGTCATTTTACATTATTTTAGAGAACAAACTCTGAATAATAATTCTAAAAACCAGGCTAATAGCAACTGTGTTTCAGTTGTTTAAACTTCAAATCAAAGTAATAGTGTTAGTTCATCAAAATAACTCATAAACAAACAGAATTAGTTATACTCTAGGCAGAAAATTCATGATCATGCATACACACAAAATAAGAAGTGTCTGAATCGTAATTTAGTCTACATCGTTCAGACAGAATTAGTTATACTCTTCCTTGTCGTCATTGGGTTTAGGTAATTGTACTTTCCCCTTCGAGGCGAGGATCTCTAAGATTTCCTTTGTCCCCTTTGTCAAGGGCGTATACGTGGTGAAGTTAGGTCTTGGTCTCCTGCTGCTGTCCCGTTCTCTGGGAATCCTCACCTCTTCACGCTCATTTTTCTTGGGTAACTCTCCTTCGTACGGAATGTTGCCCACCTTCTTCATTCTTCGGTAGTTTTCTTCCCTCCTTATGAACTGCTCGACTCTCTCTATCAGTTCGGGCAGTGTGTCCGGTTATCGACTCGAGATATCGCGTATGATGTCATCTTGTATAAGACACCTCTTCAGGGCTGCAAACGTGACCTTTGGTTCCAGATCGGGAATTTGTACCATGAGGTTGCGGAACCTCTGCCAGTAGTTTGCGAGGGTCTCGCCTTTCCTCTGGGCCACATTGAACAATTCGTCTGTCTTTCTATTGATGATGGTGCTGCCTCGGAAAGCATCGCAGAAAGCTTAAGCGAACTCCTCGAAGGATCTTATCGAACCGGGTGCCAGTGCTTGGTACCAAGCCTGTGCTGGTCCTTTGAGTATGGTGGCGAACACAACACACCACACGTTCTTGTTGGTTGTGTAGAGGTTCATCACTGAGGTGTAGTTATTGATGAACGCGCTTGGGTCTTCTAAGCCGTAGTAGTGGTCAAGAGCCGGACACTTAAAGTTCTTGGCCTTCTCTGACTCGAGTATCTCTCGGCTGAGGGGAGGTTGATGGATTACTGCCTTCCCTGTTAGTTTTTCCTTCTCTCTCTCTCTCTCTCTCTCGAGTCAGCTCCGCTATTTCATGTATAAGCCCTTCACAAACAGTCGGATCGTCTTTGCATCCTTCGCCGACCCCTGCTCGCTTAGGGATATAAGGCTTGTTTTGGTCCAGTACTCCGGCTTCGTCCAATATGGTCTCCACACGCATCTGATCACCAGGCCGTAGTTCCATTGCTCCGGAAGAAAACACGCCGCCGGGTGAGAAGAGCCTTCGGGCCTGCATTTTGATTGCCTCCTTCCTTTCCTCCTGCGCAGTCCTTTCCTGACAGCTTCGGCCTCTCCTGCAATCATTTTACCTCCTCTTCTCTTCGCGTTCCGTCTGCCTTGAGTTGCTCGAGTTCGGCCATCAGCTCGACTGCATTGGGGATCCAGTGCTGGGATCCGCGGGGAGTGTGTTCTTCCGAGGACATGCTTGCCTGAAGGGCTGAGGGAAACCGTTAGTATCGAAAGTGAACGAAAGGGATTCAGGTTTTACCGCATCGATGATTTTGCTGGAGAGGCTCCCTCCTAGCGCCAAATGTTGTTGCCAAAAAAATGGCCTTCCGTTATATCAGCATGAAAAAGGGACTTGATGTATGACAGCCTCCGTTATGATGGTATATTCTGTTATGAGAGGTGAGATTCCCCTGAGCAGTCCTACTTCCAGCTCTGGTTCTCTGATGCGTTGTTCTTGCTCCTGCTCCTTGTTCCTTGTTCCTGCTCCTTGCTTCTTGCTCCTCGCTTCTGGTTCCTTGTTTCAGCCCAGGTCTCCTATCTTTTAGCTCTGATTCTAGCTATCTCCAAGCTCCTGTTCGTCGATTCCCAAAAGGGGGGCAACCTACAAAGGGTTCGAAAATCGCTCGACGCTCAAGACAGTCAGGTGTTCTTTGTAATAAAAGAATGAATATTGATTGATCCTTTTGGGAGGCAAGTTATTGGAATTCTGAGTAATTCTTCTAGGGATTCTAAGTAGAAGACGATGTTCTAAGATGTTTTCTTAGATTGGGGAAGCCTCCTCTAGATCCAAGATTTCGGGTGATGGGAGATGTCGGGTGATTCCCTGATGTCCTTTGAAAGACGATGTGGGGGGCCTTTTATAGGCTTAAGAGGCGGCGGTATTTTCCGTTTGGGGGAAAGTTTCCCTCTGTGTTTATCTCGGATTCGGGATATGTGAAAATTCCTAAGTTCAAGGATCTTTCATGATTATCCTGCCGATGTGATAGATCTTCTGGGAGAAGTTTCCTCCCTTAGACGCGTGTAGTCCAAACTTGCTTAAACACTTCCAGATCTGTAACCGACTAAGATCTATAAAGATATTTCGAGATTGAGTCAGTAAGTCAGTGCGCTTCTGCCTGCCAGTTTTGGCGTAAGGCATCGACCGAACCTACCGGACCCCCCTCAGTCCTCTAGAGGCCCTAGGGCTGATCTGGCCATGCCGAGGGCGTAACAGGGTTGGTTTCCTCTAAACGACCACTTAGTTAGGAGAGTGTAGCGGATCGTCAAGGATTCAGCGGTCCTGTTGCCTTAAGTCGGGTTAACCCGTTAGACTTCAGGTCTGATCTTGACTCTTCAGACGTTAGTCGTCTAGACATTTTTATGCATCATCAGGGACGACATAGCCTTGGTTGGGAGGGGCGCAAGGGAAGGCTCACTTTGGCCAGACTTTGCCTAGGCCGAGCTCCATCAACTTTGGTCGAATGTTCAAGGGTTTTCCATCCCCTTGTGTTTGATTTGATTTTGGTTCAAAATTTATAGAGAGAGGAAGCTTGAGTTAGGGTTTCATGGAGGTTGGGTTCTAAATGGAGAAGATGATGATTATTGATATAGGGAACCCAGATTTTTGCTAAGGGGAGATCGACTGCACCTAGATACTCATTTTTTTCCGACGATCTTAGGATCACACCACATCAAAAAAGAGGGTTTCTATCATCATCTTCTTGTCATTTATTATTCATTCACCATGTTTAGCTCACTTTAGTGTGTCGATTATGTGATTGATTTTTGATTATGTTTGATATGGTTTATTGTTTTGATTATGAATCGAGATTCTTTTAATTCGCTTATCGTTTCAATCATATTTTCATGTGTTTTGTCATGCACCTCATATAGATAATAGATGAACCAAAGTATTCGATATCGATCGTAGCCTAAGTCATAATTTCATGTGTCGTGTCATGCACTTCACATAGTTAGGTAATGTGGCGTTAAAATACCACATTGAGATCACTTAACTTGGATGAGTTAGTTCGTTTCGGGTTTTATTTCTAATAATTTATGTATTTTTTCTTGTTAGGAAGCTTATTTGGAGTTTGGCATTACATTCAGAATAAAACGAAGCAACTCATCACATTTTCGTCTCATGTGAAAGAGATCGGAAGGAGAGGGAACCAGGGGTGTTTTGGTCATTTTGTGAAATTTAGAGGTTAGATGGCAAGTGGAGTCTATGGTGAGCCCAACGGCGAAAACGGAAGTTGAATCGGAGTTCGAACGGGAAAGTTATGGAAGAAAGAAGTCGAAGGGTGTTTTTGTCTTTTCTGGAAATTAGAGGAAGTAGAGGCAAAGTTAAAGGCACCCCTTGGTTTGTTATAAGAAGCAAAGCCCAGAAGTCCCAAAGCCCAAAAGCTCAAAAAGAGAAGAGACAAATAGAAGTTTTATGAGCACCCCTAGATTGGACCAGTCTAAGAAGTTGGACCAAAGTCTTTGGGCCATTAAGAAAAGTTGTGTGTCTTTAGATAAAGGAAAAGAAATCTGATTGGGTTAGCTTCTCTATTCTTCTAGGGTTTAAAAGAAAAATCATCATCTTTTCAATTGGAGCTAGGGTTTAGAAGAGTTTAGGGAGAGAGAGAGAAGAGAAGCCGCCGGCCATAGCTTGGCCGGCCGGGAAAACAGCGAGCTCTAGGGTTCAGACTCCAAATCAGTTCATCAACAAGCAGCTCGGGATCAAAGTTCTGGCCGGAGAGAGAGCAGACACCAGCAGCTTCACGGCGACAAGAGAGAGCAAGTCGGCTGTTCTTGAAGGAGCTCGGAACAACAGCAACTCGGAGAACCAGAGAGCACCATTAACACAGCTACAGCTCGGAACAGGAACGGGAGCTGCTCGGTTTCTTCATCAACCATCAAAGGAAGCGGCTCGGTTTCTTCATCAGCACAGGGACAAGAACAGTTCGGGTATTTGAAGGAGCTCGAGTAGAAGCAGCTCGGACAGCAACTCGGTTTTGCTTGAAACCTCCATTGAAGTAGCTCGGGTCTCCTTCTGCAGCTCGGGATTTTGAAAGCTCGGGATTAAAGGAGCTCGAGTAGAAACAGCTTGAGACCAGCAAACTAAGCCGGACTTTGGCCGGAAAAAGCAGATCTGATCGGACAGTTTTTGTGGTGATTCCGACCATTATTTTGGCCGGAAAGTTTAGGGTTTTTACTGTCCATTCCATTGCTTTGATGCTCCTTGTGTTTGATTGAGTTTTTGAGTTAGAACTCTTAAAGAGAGAAAGCTTTGGTGAGCTTTCATGGTGGATTTTTAGTTTGGAGGAAGAAGAAGGTACTGTTACTAAGGGGAACCCTAGTTTTCACTGAGGGGACACCTAATCTGCTCTGTTAAGGGGAAATCAGGAAATTGCTATGGGGAGATTAGCAGCACATACATATTCATATTTTCCAACTATCCTAGCCTCGAGCCATCATCGAAAAGGGGGATTTCAATCTTAATTTTGTCTTACTTTATCTTCTTACTTTTATTATTTGTATCGCCATGTCTAGCTAGCTTTTGTGGTCGGATACTCGTGAAACATGTTTTGATGTGACAAAATAGTTTTATTGCTTTTAATGATAAAATCTTTTGGGTTTTTAGACCGTTCATGGACAGAATCTGAGTTAAATCACGAGTTCGTTGACCAATCCAAGTAAATGGGGTGAAGTTAACTAACTTTTCATGCTTATAGATCATTAGTACTAGTCACTATCGATTTTGTGGATCGAAGTATCCCTCTCACTCGATTCTTGCTCGACTCTTCCCGAATCTCTCACTTTTATATTAGATCGTTTTATTTATTTATTTATATTTATTATAAACCAATCAAAACCCCAATTATTATCTTTTCGTTTTTAGTCTGAGTTAGTGACTGACACTTAAACCGGTGGGTTAGATTTTCTCGATATTCGTATTACCTTCCTATCTTCGTGGATCGATCCCGGTCTTACCGGGTTATTACTTGACGCCCGTATAGTTGCGGGTGGAGACCTTTTAGGGTAACCTTTTAGGCCCATCATTAGGCGACTAGACAACACCCTCGATGACTCGGGTTTAATCGGCTATGACGTTTGTTTTACTAAGTATGATCTCCGGATATACGTAGTGTTTAGAGACATCAATTTTAGGAGTCGAACTTCAATCATATTTCGACACATTAGATCGGAACACACATAGTCGTAGGTTTATCATTACGAATTTCCAGACTTCGACACCTTTCTCGCCTGTTTGTTTCCCGACTCTTGTTCCTTCAACTCTTCTCTTGAATCTCTCTCGCCATCTTACTTTGATAATTTAGTATAGTTTTACTTGTTATCTTCTTTTGTTGCCTATACGATATAAAAAAACCCTATTTATCTTTGTACCTTTCCGTCTTAGTCTAAGTTAGCTAGTGCCACCTAGACCGGTATTACACCATTTGATATCTGAGTCACCCTCCTATCCTTAGATCGACCCCGACTTTGTCGGGTTACTACTTGATACCTCCACTTGTTTCGCATTTTTCGGGTGCATCAAGTTTTTGGCGGTGTTGCCAGGGATAGGTTTAGTAGTCTGAATATCGTTTGCTTGTTTTTGTTCATTAGTTTAGTGTTATTTGCTTCTTAGGCGTTTTTATTTTATCTGTATTTTCTTAGTTTCATTTTCTTTTAGGTACCATTAGAAGAAAAGAGCCAAAATAGACATAAGGGCGAAGGAAAAGGTAGGAATCAAGAAGCAACGAAGAAACACGAACGAAACGAGAGGAACATTGATAGTACCGCATTTTATCTCTTCCTTTTTACTTGTGTGTGATTGTTTAGTTCTATTAGTTTTAGTTCTCATTTTGTAATCGTGTGTTAGCATCCTTGAATATTGTGAGATCATGGCCAGTTACTATAACTGTTGGTCATATGATGATGGTGACCTTATTTTAAGTATTCTCAACACTAGTCGACCACCTAGAAATCTTCAGGACTACTCAAACTTATACATGAACCGTCTGACTAGTGATAGGAATAGGCAAGTTGAACCTGACTAACCTCGGATGATCTGGGTGAATACCCATAGAGGTACAGAGATGGTCAAACTAATGATGGTTATGGTCTTAGGGATTATGGGCATGAGGTTAACCAACCCCGTAGGAGTCTTCGAGACTATCGACAAGCATTTGGGATGACCACACCTTCATGTATGAATTTGTCATTTGATGATGACCGTAGTTCTATTACGACTGATTGACCACCTCGAAGTCTTCGTGACTATCGACAAACATATATGGACAGTTCACTTAATGATGACAATTCCCGACTCGATAATTCCACTCAAAGAGTCGAGTCTATGTATCTGCATGAAGGTAGTGAAGAAAGGATCATGGAGACCATTAACCCGGTTTATGCTATTTATGCAAGCTTAAACCATTTGACTGGATATTGTCCCATGATCCGTGTTCCACGAGAGTCTTCATCTAGTTATACTCACGCGCCTCATTACGAGGAGACTTCTGAAGATAGTCTCCAAGCATTTTTGGAGTACTAGACTAGATTCTATCGAGATATAACAAAGATCACGAAACGGATACTTAAAACTGTTGATAGAATTGAGTCGGAGCCTATCATCGACGAGGAAGGGTTTTTCCCACCCCAAACTCAAGAGGAGACTAGGAATGATGGTGAGGGTAATACACCTAACCCTAGTCTTAAGTTAAATGTCGAAGAAGCTTTGGATAGACCCTTTGAGGATGAACTAACCGATGACCGTTATTACTCACTCCCTCGACCATTGTCATCTCACCATGATCAAACTACACTAGATTTTTATGTTCAGGATGATAGCTCCATGAGCAAGTTTGGGATCACATGATGTTGGACTTTCCAACTTTTAACACTTGTGATTATTTGGATGAGTTACTTAGAATGGAAGGCGTTATAACTGACTATGAGGATTCAAGTGCCTTTAAGGACCTCAATAACATAGTAGTTAGAGAGATAATGGATAGTTTGTCGGACCATTTAGCTAAGGAAACCACGGACCTTGACTTGTCCCCGAGCCTATCGCCTTACCCTTAGAGTCTAGTTCAACCTTCCACATGATCTCAGACTCAGTTGTTGATTCCTTTTGGGACATTACAGCCTTCCCTAGCATGTTTAGGGACTTAGTGGATGTTCTATCCACTAAGCTTGAGGATGACTTTTTGCCTTCGACTGGCCTCTTCACACTTCACTTATATGTCGACCCTTTTGATGACTTCATAATCGTCGCTCCTACCATTTTTGCTTACTTAGTGGACCGTGCATCCACTAAGTTTGGGGATGACCTCTTTTCATTTTTCAACTGACGTGCACTTCTTTGCTTTGATATTTTTGTGAGACTATTAGAATTTGTATATAGCATTCTTTGGGTTGACCCTTAAATCTTTCGTCTTTTGCTTTATGATCCCTAGGCCGATTAAGATGGGCCTTGATGTTTGTGGGTAGCATCTCTAGAAACCCTCCACGAGACATAACTCGTGTTCTTATGTGAAAACAAGATAATCAAAGGCTAATTACGCAGCTCAATGCAATCGTGTATACCCGCCTTAGTCGTAGATTTGTATATGGTCGTGTCGTTTATGTGCTTCATTCTCATTATACTTCTTGATATTTTAGGAGCATTTCATATATGTCTTACTTCTAAGGCGTGGTTCACTACAAAAAAATGCCCAATAGGGACAAACGTTCTTACATCTGTCCCTTATATAACAGTAATAGGACAATTTTATGCTATTTGTCCGTGATAGAATAACAATTGAGACCAATAAGTCATAGGAACAGTTTTCCTACATCACTTCAGACAAAAAAAAAATTGGGGAAATTTTCGACCCAAAAAAGACGCTCGATTTTGTTCCCTCCCTATTTTTTCGTTCTCTATTTTCCCCCTTTTCTTTCTTTTTCCTCTTCACATGATTTTGTTCTCTCCACCATTTTCTCATCTCCTCTTCAGCACGATTCATCTTCTTCTCGTTAGGGTTAATCGGTCCAGGGTTTCTGATTAGTGAAATTCTTTTTTCTTGCGGCAGGCTTAGGGTTTCTTTTGGATTTCTTCTAGGGTTTTGTGAATGGTTGATCGAGAAAACTTCGAGGGTTTCTGGTGCGAGTCTTCACATCCAGGTTTGTGTTCTTCTTCATCTTCTTATTCATTAAATTGAGAAATCCAAAGTTTATGCTTTGGTGATATCAACTTGTTTTGTGTTATTTTACTACTATGCAGTAAGAACATAAGAATGAAATAAAACCCTAATATTCAATTCTTGGGTATTTGAATTGAACATTAGAATATGGTATTATCGGTTTATGGTGGTTCTGTTTCATTGTTTTATCTATGTGGTAAATAGATTCCGGATTTCTCATTTAGAACCAACTATTAGATTATTCTTTGTTGACGTTGTGTTACAAGTCATTATCAATACATTTAGGCATTTAATTATAGGTATATATCTTACGTATTTTCTCCCGAAATATGCTTAGGATCATGTCAATATATCCTTAAATTGCTCTTTCTACGTCTTATTAGTAACTAGTAAAGTATTTGTAATAGTCTAACTAGTAAAGTATCTGTGGTGTTCATTCATATTGAGAATATCTAAGACAGGAAATCTATTACTCTACAAAAAGACAGTAGTTTCTTATTGACCAAGGTTATAGCTTTAAGTTACAGTTTTTTCTCTTCATCTTCTACTATGTGGATATCTATAGGATAAACATGAAAAGTAACTGAAGTTCAATTATAAGTTATAGCTCATGTATATTTATCAACTTCTAATATTAACAGATAGAGTTTGCCCCTTTCTGATTCAGGAGTTTATCTAAACTACAATAGTCGTGATGAGCAATTACAGCTCCTCAACAAAGGTGGTCTCTCTCTCTCTCTCATTTTTTTTTAGTTTAGTTCCTGCTAATATTATAGTTTTCGGCTAAACAAGGGGAGATGATTTGGTGTTGCTGGTGTTGAATGCAAGAGACGGAATGGTTGGTCTAGAGCAATTAGAAGATGATATAGATGATATTACACTTCAGAAAGCTCGCCGCACTTCTGGATCGATTAGTGTTATGTCTGGTGCAAGTGGATGGTTTACATGGAATACAGGTGTAGTGTTTTTTGTCATCATCCTATATTTTGTTTATCTCAGTCTAAGTTTGTCTTGGTGTAGCACAATAGTCTTTTTCAGGTTCTTTAGACAACAATCTCTTAATTTGGACTTATTATTACATGTCTGATTTTTTAGTCAAATCCACGACTCGAAAATCCTAAAAATGAAAAAAGACAAATCCGAAACCGTGTCATTTCAGATTTAAAGACATCAATTTTGAATCTATGAAAAACCAACACTACCTTATCATTATTAGGGTTGTTTCTTTTATTCACATATCTAGATGGTTTTTCCTACTTTTCTTCTACTTTTACCTATATAAACTTTTCTTTAATGTTGCTTACATAACTGGAAATGGCAAGTATCCTGGGCAAGGACAACTAAAAAGTAATAAACTGAAAGATCCATCCAAGAGACATACCTTGTTCAGAAAATTTTACGAGTTATCATAGTCGTTGTACTTGTTTGATGTTTGGACACTACCACAGCTTCCCCAACACTATCAAAGAGACGAGGAGGGGTTCTTTTATGTTAACTAAATTTGAGATCCGAAGTTAGAATGATACGAATAGTTATGTTGTTTTAACTTAGTAGAGAGAGAGAGAGATAAAGAGAGAGAGAGAGAGAGAAAAAGAAAGATCATGGAGATGTTTTTGTAAATAAATCTAGTAGCAATTGAGTAATGAAAGTGAACCTTGTTTTGAACCGTCCCTATTGGCTATATTTTTGTAGTGGTTTGTTCCAAGTTTGGGGATAGCGGTGAGCTTGACATCAACTTGGAACCTCTTTATACATGAGTCGTGGTAGTATCATCCTTTATCTTCCCCGGTCATGGTAATATCTCTCCACCATTCTCTTTAAATTGATGTGCCTCTTAATCATTTGGTGTGTGGTATGCTTTGAACATTGAGGACAATGTTAGTCTTAAGTTTGGAGATGCGAGATATGGCCATGCCCAATGCATGACCATGGGTTTCAAAGACAGAAGAGTTCAAATTAGCCAAAATTTGAAAATTTTGAACATTTTGAGTGTGTGGTATGCTTTGGTGTGTGGTATGCTTTGAACATTGAGGACAATGTTAGTATTAAGTTTGGAGATGCGAGATATGGCCATGCCCAATGCATGACCATGGGTTTCAAAGACAGAAGAGTTCAAATTAGCCAAAATTTGAAAATTTTGAACATTTTGAGTGGATTTGCATGTGATTGTAGTGATAGTTTTAAGAATGTTGATGCATATGTGTCGAGTTTGATGAGTTTTTGTGATTGCTAATGACCTTTACATGAAAGTTGAATCTTTTAATGTTTGTGTTGTACCATATAAGTGACATCTTAGTGAAGAAGAAACATCTCTAAGAAACCTAGAGTAGTCATTAGTGGAGACTTAACCCATGTGAGAGCTCAAAGCCTAAATTGTCCTTCGAGTGTATTCTTCCGCGCTAACTCCGAGTAGAATGAAGAGATACTCAACCTCGTAACTTTACAAAATAGCTCAATTGATATCGTGTGCTCAATTTTCTTAGCCATTATGATTGACATTAGGATAGCGAATTAACCTTGCCCTTGTGTCCATGAAACCCGATAAGAATGCCAACTAGAAGAAGACGGATACTCCATCACCATCTATCATCTTATATCCCGAGAATGAAGACATGAGAAGAAAGAATGAAGAATGTCAAAAATAAGTACGTAAAAGGAAGGTTGATCGCAAGAATATAGTGTTGTGTGTGTTTTGTTTTGTTGTGGGTGATTATATGTGTGTTATGAAAAAGAAAAAAAAGGAATGAAAAAAAAAAGAAAAGGGAAAAAGTGACATAAAAGAAAAAAAAAAAGAAAAAAAGTTGTTTATGAGTATGTTTGAGCATGCTACTTTTGTTTTGCATTTGTAATGTGATTGTATATATGTGTTGTGTTTGTTTTCATGAATAAGTATTCGAAGCAAGAAACAAATGTAGAAGTGCTTGAGAGATTCAATCATGAAGAGGTTGACATTCTCGGAAATCCACCATCATCGTCCACTTTTGTATCCGCTAACCTTTAGAAGACATCCTTATAGGGTAGAATGTATGAGAAGGGCGAGTGAGCTTCCCCACTCTGTTTAGTGTCTAATTCCTTTTAGGAGATCATTCGTTCCAAAATATTGTCCTCACCTTTTTTATGTGTTGACTCCATGTTAAAGATCACACTCATGCATACGATCCATTCTTCAGTGATTTCATACTTGAAGTGTATGTATGGGAGGCCAAAGTCGAGGCGAACTGTACTAAACTAGGAATCAACGCTTGGTGGCTTTGAAACATAGATGTTGTTATAGTATAGCACTTGCATTTTAGGATAAAACCATTAGTGAAGGATACTTGATCGATTGTGTTTCCGATCTTGTAGATTCTTTAAGAGAAGTTTCCTCCTTGCGGGACTCTTGAAGTCCAAGTTTGATAAATACTTAGATCCTCACCGATTGGGATCTTTGATAGGTTTTCAGATTGAGTCGGTAAGGCATTAGACATACTCTTTACCCCTCCTCCCATTATTTCGAGATTGATGTATCGACCCTACTTACGCGGATCCCTTATCTTCTCCTAAATCCCAGGCAGACCGGGTTGTGTTTGAGCCAGAGAACGACTTAGGCGCCTAAGACGATCGTACCGACCCCCTAATTCTGAGCTTGCGTAACACACTTATTTCGGATTCAACTTCCTTGTTAACTTGATACGAGTTGTCCATTGGGTTTTTGGTCGTCTATTGACTTATTAACCGTAGTCAAGCGATGACCATTTTTTAAATCATCAGTGCGCGTCTCTGTCTATTGGGTCGAAATTAATGTGTATGGAACACCTAAATCCGAGATAGGCTATTACCGATTGACGAGTCGCGTGCTGCGTGTTGGCACGCCGCAACACATCGTAGCCCGTTTAACCGTATTCTGTCATCATAATGACTACAAGGAATATGAGAAACCAAACGCGGCATACATAATACCTTCTTTGTGAAACCCTAACAGGTTCTCGTGGCACGTGCTTCGCACGCGTGACCATTTTGCTACCTGGACTGATAGTTGACCTGGACTGATAGTTGACCATTTTGCTACCTATAAAACCCTAAAATCTTGTTCTTTTCGCTTTTTCCACCGTTCATCTTCTAAGCCCTAATTAAACTGTAAGTTGTCTCGATTTGACAAACTTCTTAACTTGTTTCCATTTTCTCTTCCTAAGGTTAAGTTTCAACAGGTTGTACCTCTTTATCTCTCTAGAAGTTGAGGAAAATGGTGGCTTTGAAGAAAACGGTAGGTTTTAGATCTTGGTTATTTCAGATTTCAGTTACATTTCTGGTTACACTTTATCTTAGGGTTGGGGTCTTCATCGAACGTCCGTACTTTTGTTGGTTGATTTTGCAGAAGAAGACTCATGAGAGCATCAACAACAGACTCGCTCTTGTGATGAAGAGTGGGAAATACACCTTGGGATACAAAACCGTCCTTCGGACTCTCAGAAGCTCCAAAAGTAATCTCTTAGTTCTAGGTTTTTCGGTCTTATGCATTTATGCTTTTGAAGGATTCGTGTTGTTGATTTTTAGTTTATATTTGCAGCGAAGTTGATAATCATTTCAAACAATTGCCCTCCCTTGAGGAAATCTGAGATTGAATATTATGCAATGCTTGCTAAGGTTGGGGTTCACCATTTCAATGGAAGTAAGTGTTCTGATCTGTATAACATTGATTCTACTCAAAGCCAATTTGTTTTGAGAATTGTCCCACATGGGAGAACGTCTATATAGCAACCAAGATTATAATGTCTAGGTCCTCTTCACTCATTCTCAATTGGTTTTGAGTTGGATGACCACAAACTTAACATCTACATTTTGTGATCCTTTAGCATTACATTCGTTCTTTCTTTCATTGTCACTTCTGATATTTATTCCTTCTAGTGTTGTTGTAGCTTTTACAAAATTACTATTGTACCTAACTATGCTGAAGTCGAAAAATAACTATCAACTAGAGTAGAAAAGGATAGAGATTGATGCTAGCTTAAATTTAACCATGCCTTATGATAGACTAAATGCCCGTTATGCCCATATTGTATGTTCAATCTTTTACGCTAATTTTATCGAAGCTTTCTTAGTTGTAAATTTAGCAAGTTATTTGTTGAACATTGTAATCAAATACTATGTAAAACTATTACAATAATCTACTCTAAACCAATGTTGTCAAATCGTAAATCGTATCGTAAATCGTTTTTCATTTTACAAAATCGTATCGTATCTGTGAATCGAAATTCGTAAGATTTATAAATACATATATATATATATATCATAACTATAATAACATAAATATTTACTAACACAAAGAATACTTATATAATAAATACTAATATAAGAATCATTAGCTCATTATCCTTATTATTTACTGTATTAGTATAACATAAATACTAATATAATATAATAAACATAAAACAGTAACTTATATATACCTTCTTCTTATTATTATTATTATTATAATATAGTAATATAATAATCATCAAGTTATTATTATACTACCATTAATCTAATCTAATATCAAGAAAGAAAAAGAAGAGTAAAGAGACCAAAAAACAGACTTGAGAGAGGCAAGGAGAATGGGTTATTCTAGAGAGAGAAAGAGGTCGTATGTATCGTATTATCACTGTGTAGTTCTAGAGAGAGAAAGAGACCAAAAACCATGAGATGGAGTAAAAATACCAAGAAATCTAAAATCAGATGCGAAGTTAGGGTTTTTAAAGAGAGAAGAATGAAAAATATGAAAAAAAAACACATCTGGTTTAATGGTATTTACTGATTGAAGGAAGGTGAAGTAATTTTTTCTCTTCATTTTCTTGATTTCTTTGTCTGATTTCTTCAAATCCCCTCTTATTTCTTTAGTCAGGGCTTGAATTTCGAATCTGGATTAAAAAACCCTTCAAATTTTGTTCGTTATTTGGATCGTGGGATTCACAATAAATCCCACGTTTCGCGATTCAGTTAGGGATTCTGCCAAAAAATTGCACGATCCCTTACATATATGCGATTTTGAAGACCGATTCAAATCGAAATCTAACCGATTCGATTTAAATCTTACGATTTGCATCGCAAATCGTCCGATTTTAACATCACTGCTCTAAACTAACACAATATATATGTGTGTGTGTGTGAACTAACACGATATATGTGTGTGTGGGTGTGTGTGTGTCAGTGTGTGTGTTTGTGTGTAGAGAGAGAGAGTGCTATGCTCTTTGAACTTCCATTCGAACTTCCATTCGTTTGGCCAAACAATTGAAAAACTTAGTCAGCAAGAAGATGTACACTCTTGATGTTTTCCTTCAGTACTCAACACCTCCTACATATAATTCTTGGTTTCAATTATTGTCCTAGTCATGTTTGGAATCAGTCAGTATGGGAGGGAGAATAGCGATTTGCATGAATTAACACATGTATGCAGATTTTCTGTACTTCCTCTGTGGGATTCATGGTACAACTTGAAACTTATATTTCTTCGTTTTTCGAGTTTAGTATGTGTAGTTGTGGTTTCATTCATATCTAATAGCTGTTACAATATTGTGATTTACCTGACTTTCACTTTGAATGACTGTTTTAGTTCGGTTGATTGACAAACATGTAATAGCTAGTGATTGAAAGTAGTCCTTCATGATAAGAAAAATTATTTTAGAAATAACCAATAGGTCAAGTTCTTTGGTTGTTGTTTGAGTTTTATGTCTCTGTGATATGACTGTATACTTTGATACGGTGAACAAAACCTATTAGTGGAAGTTATAGATTTAGTGAGCATTAACTATTTTCTTATTTATCTATCTTGGTTTGGTCATCTATTTAGTTGTTATTGTTGCTATTTACTGGTGAACTCCCTTACACCAGTGAGGGATATTCATGTTTCAGAAGCATAGAATAACATTTTATCACAGCAAGTATTAAACAGCATGATGTGCTCATTTTAATTGCACCATGCTACCTATCTCCTGGTGTATCCCCCCCCCCCCCCCCCCCTCCCCCCCCCCCCTTTTTTTTTTTTTTCATTTCTATGGTTTCTAGACTTCCTTTTGCGGTGTTGTTTTTACCATATTGGATTAAGGATAATACAATCTATTAGAGATTAGGTACCGATCATAACAACATCCAGATTAAGTAAATCATAAGATCTATTGCGCTTAATACGAATGAAATCATAGATTGATGCTACCTTCAAGTAACATGTTATGGGCAGTGCAAGGCTAATTAACTTGGGAACGTGATGATTCTCAGTTTCAAACTAGTAGATTATACTAAGCATTAAACTTGGCACCGTGATTAGCTTAAATTTCTATTTATATAGAGAAATAGGACTATCTAGTTGTATCTTGTTCATCATTCAGAAGTTGATTAACATTTGTAATTATTTGTTTGATTCCAGACAATGTTGACTTGGGAACGGCATGTGGTAGATACTATCGTGTTTCATGCCTAAGCATTGTTGATCCTGGTAAGACAACTCTGTTATCTTCTGTAATTGCAATTGGTATTGAAATCTCCGATTGGGGCAAATTCTGATACTTCCTAGATCTTTATTTGCAGGTGACTCTGATATCATCAAGACTCTACCTGGTGGTGACCAGTAAGCTTTGAAGTGCTTTTGTTTCCCGAATAGGATTGATTTTTCGGTCTCTTGGACAGTTTAGTCTATAGAACCCAAATACATCCTGGTTGGGATTTTTGGAATAGGATTGATGCTTTCTTATTTCCAACCTAGTTTTTGCCATGTCTGCATTTTGTTGGTTCTATATTTGTTGAATGTACTAGCTTACAAAAGTTTAGATATACAAAAGATCCTTGAAAATTTTGAATTTTTTCAGGTCTTGGTTCCGTTTTATCCTTTTACTGAACTCTCCACATTTTGAAGGCCCAGTTTGGTTTAATACGCTTTTGGTTCAAAAAATTGTGGCTTGTTTATAATTGCTTTTTAAAAAGTCAGTAACGTCAAAAGACCCTTAACTTCATATTTTGTCATTTCAACAAAAAAAAAAAAAAAAAAAACTTCATATTTTGTCATCATTAGTAAACATTCACCGCCATCACAACTATTTCACCACCTCCATCACAACAACTCAGCCACCACAATCACTCTGCCACACTTCCCACCACCATCACCAACATTTCACCACTTCTCTCGCAACTACCACATTCGTCGCAACTCCATTACCACAACTATTTTCCAACCACCAAAAACATTTTACAACCCCTGTACACCTTCGCCACCGCTCCACAACCATCACCAGCACACTCCACAACCATCACTGGCAATTCACCACATCCCCTACAACTCCTCGACCTCCAGAGTAACTCCATTACCACCACTCTTCTTTCGTCGTAACCCCACCACCAAAATTACTATTCTACAACTTCACTACAATACTGGTCCATCGGTAATGTTCTGTCAATAACCCGTTGGTTTTAGTGCCATCGCCACCAATCAACCACTCCACCACCACACTATACGACCTCTCCCAACACCATTTCACCGTCGTCATTGCAACTTACCCCTACCAACACCCCTCCATTTTACCACCACCATCACTACTACAACTCCACCACCATCACTAATCACCGTTACAACCCCCACAACACATCCACTACCATTAAACACTACCGCCACCTCATTACCAACATAATATAATTCTTTTTTTTTTTTTATCCAAGCGAAACATTTCATTTCATAAGTGATAGAAATCACAATTTACATGGAAGATAATTCTTATTTCTTTCCTCTGAAAACTTCATGAGAGTTACATACCTTTAAATGCAAAGTACATCATGAAGAGAAAGAAATTGGACTAGACACCGACTCGATAAAAAGACCCTAAAGGTCGAGAATGAAAAGACCCTAAAGGTCGTGAATGAAAAGACCCTAAAGGTCGACAAAGTACAGCAAAAATAATTGAGAATACAAATTAAGAAAATACTAAATTTCCACCCCATTTGTTTTCGCTGGAAAACTGCCATTGTCGCCGGAAAACCGCCGTCATCACCAGAGAAAATAGCCTTGTTGTCGGATAACCGTCGCCGTTACCGTATAACCGCCGCATCGCCGGAAAACCGCCGCTGTCGCCACACCACCACCACCACCACCACCCCCTTCCTTTTAACACCTAATCATGATCGATTGGTGAAAAGCAAAATCGGTTGTATGAGATGAACCATGATCGATTGTTTGAAGAGAAAAATTGGTTGTATGAGATGAACCGTGATCGATTCTTTGAATAGAAAAATCGGTTGTGTGAGATAAACCATGATCGATTGTTTGAATAGCAAAATCGGTTGTATGATATGAACCAAGATCCAAATCTTTGGAGTTCAATCCAGTCTCTCTCTCACTAAAAGTTAATTTGCGATAAATGGTTTGGGATTTAGAGATGAAACCGGTGGATTGAGAGAATAAGTCGACCGGATTCAACCCTAGTCTCTCTCTCTAGGGTTTGTTGAAATGGGAGAAATAGAGATAACTGCAACAGACCCTTCTCAGTGGAAGTAGATTTTCTCAAGAAGAGAATAAAACATAGAAGAAAGAGGGAGAGGAGAACCCTCGCCAGAACCGGCGAGGGTTCAATCTCAACGATGACCGGAAAAAAGAAAACGGAGAGGAAGGAAGTTAGAGAGAGAGAGAGATGAAGGTTTCCAAATTCGTATTGAAAAAAAGAGAGAGAGAGAGTTGGATAACGCTTGAAATGGGAGAAATATAATTCTTAATATATACTACCATGATCAATACCAAACCACAATCACTACATATGGTTCAAAATTTTCAAATTCTGATCCTTATGTGTTTGTAAAAATTAATAATTTTATATTATTGTATTTTATTTTGGCTAGCGCTTTGGGGAAAGCTAAATAGTTTCCGGGGTATGAAATTTTAAAAGGAATATGCAAGATTTTGAAAATTTTCCGGGGAAACATATTTTATGGGGAATATGGTTCAAAATAAAAAACCCTGCACCTCACCTCTCTCTCTCCCCACCATTCTCTCTGTCTTCTCCGACTAGGTCGCCGGGCGGAAAATTTCCTATAACATCTTATCAAATAAATTTGTCAAACTAAGTTGACCAAGTCTTCACACACCGGAAACTATTTAGCTTTCCCCAAAGCGCTGACCTTTATTTTTTATATATTTCTTATTAATTAATGATATACGACATCAAGCTTTTCACCTAGGTTTGCCCCTCTCAGTCCTACCCACCCGTGAACCAAGTCATCATAGCGCAGTCCATTCTCCTAACACTAACAACTTAAGGAGATTTCTCACGAGGGAGCCTTGTATTTTAGAAGTAGTGTAGATGAGGAAACTCTTCTTTAGTAAATTTTTTTTTGAGAACTCGACATTTTAGTTAACTAATAATTAAAAGGGCCAAAAGTCCAATAGACTTATTATTACTTATATCTTTAATAACCTCAATTCGATAACAATGGACTCCGTTTCTTTTGAGAGTCCAACCCGGGACTTCCATCATTTTGGAGTTTATATCAACACTACAAACCACTTGGGGAACCAAGTGTTGATAATAATTCTTTTTCTTGTGTAAGTTTTACTAATTTCTATGTTTTGTGATCTTTGCATAACATAAATAGAGGTGAATGAAGAGGTTATTCCTAACTCAAAATTTCATTCTACTATGATATAAAAGCATTCTTGTCAAATACTGATTATCATTCTTTCATATTATCATTCCTTGCGAAGTTTCTTATTATGACGTCGTAATCCATCGTTCCTCATGTTCTTCAACATTGGTATCTTTTCCTCACTTAAGTTTCATGATTCATTTCAAATGCACTAGTAATTTTTTTTTTGCTTTGGAGGCCTTAATGTCCTCTGATAATGAGTCGAGTTAACTTTATCTCTATCTTGTCTTAATTAAGACAAAGTCTGGGTTGAAGTAGGAACTTCCTTTCTCTAAGTTATAGAGAGATAGACAATAATCGGATTCTGACTTATCAGTAATCCTTCTTTCGGATTATCCGAGATAGACAAAAATAAGAAGAAGAATTTATGGAGTCGAGGCGAGAATAAATTCTCTTTCCTTTAGACATTTTGGTTGCCAATATATGGACAACCAAATATTTTATATGGACAACTATTTTCGGGTTCGGTGTAAGTCAACCATTTTGACTTAATTGATTTTAATTTAATAAGGGAACAACTCTATTAAATTAAAACATGAAATAATCTAGGACCATTAACAAATAATTGTTTTTTTTAGTAGAACTGTACATTCATTCGTAAGTGATCAACATCACGAATTTACATGGTAGATATTGTTATTTCTCTCCTCAACTTCATAAGAGTTACATAAGATAAGTTCATAGAACTTTCGAATGTGAAGTGCCTCATGAAGGGACAAAAATTGACTCGCCACTGACTAAAAGCAAAGACCCTAAAGGCCGACAAAAGATCCTGAAGATCGTGAATGAAAAGACCCTAAAGGTCGACAAATTAAATAATTACAATACTAATAAAAAACGAATCAAGATGGTTTCCAATCCCCTTTCTTTGCACTAATCGGTCTTCTATTCTTTAAATCCTCCATTTGAAAGTTGTGATGGTGTAGGAAAAAGATATATTATGTAATGTTGTGGAGGAACTGCCATAGATCGAGTTTTATAACCATTTTACCATCATCAAAAGCAGCCAATGGATTAGTTAAGTTACAGTGATCGTAACCTTGTTTTTCGACTTCAATAATAAAATCATTCTTGTACTCAAATAAGAGAGAATCGACAACTTTAAATTATTCTTAGCAGCCCCTAGAGTGTACATGTAGTGTGATTTGCCTGAACCACAGTTGTGACTGAGATGAAGATAATAAAGCAATTGCATAAGAGAATCAGAAGAGAAACCAATAATAATAGAGTGATGTCCCCTTAAGAAATGTTGTCCATATAAAAAATTTAACTTTTCTAATTGTCCACATAAAATAGTTGTCCATATAAGAAAGCTGGTTGTCCACGTATTGGCCACCAACATTTTACACTCCCGTAACAGTACCAACAGTTAGGGTGCATGCCTTCGGGATACAACGACTATCCTTTCAGAATTTACGATGGTACTTCTATATTCTAAAAGCGGGCGAACATTCGTAAATAATACGAGCTTTTGGACTGATGCGAATGGATCTTCTAGACATTTGAACGTTATAACTTCACTCGGCAGTTCTCTCTTCAGAATTCCAGACACATCCCGGAATACTTCTAAAATCATATTTATATTCGAGACACATACCAGAATACTGATTTTAGAAGAGAATAGAACAAGACAATGAATTGAATTCACTCCGAGACTTCTTTATTCAGAGTTCTAAATATACTAATATTTCTAAGATCAAAATTATATTCCAGACACATATCAGAATACTGATCTCAGAAGAAAAGAGAAGAAGATAATGAATTGGATGATGAATTGAATGAATTTGGTTTGTTTATACAGGAATCAAATGGGTACATGTGTCTTTTGGAGTCAATGGACACATCCCTTCAAAATGGCGGACTCAACTTGAAATAACTGAATATTAGAGTCGGTGGCAATCTGGAGCGTTAAATTTGGCTAAATAACTTGGGTGGAAGGCCTACCCTTGGATCTTACCCAAGTAGAGTCCAACAGATGAGGCAATTAGCTGTTAGATTGATATCTACCGAAATCCCACTCCTATACCGAAGCGGGTGGAACGCGAGCTGTTGGATCCTCTCGGATCTAATGCTCTTGAGGCGTCCCACCAAGATCCGGAAGGATCTTGAGCGCGACCGTCTGATCTAGACAATTTTTGCAAAGTGAACGCGAGCCATCCAGATCTTGACGTGTTCGCTTCGCTCAAATGGCCCTCAATCTGACTTGTCTGGTTTGATGCTTTAGCCCCTAATTTGACCAATCTTCGTTCAAACTTTAAACTTGAAATTTCTCATTCATGCGGGATCGGATTCGAGTGATTCTTGGGTATAAGTTGAAGGGCTCGACGAGACGAATGGAATGACGTAATCCTTTTCTGAGTTTGACAAGTCGGGTCGAGACAAAATCGGCTTCGATTCCAACCGATCCCCCACATGAATGAAAATTCGAGGTTTACTATGATATATACAAACATACTATACTGACATACAGACACTAGCAGAGCTCATATGCAGAACTTGGCTGCATCGAAAGAAGGTAGTCTTTCGACTTTGAAACCTTTCCTAGTGAGTAACTACGAAGTCTATAAGGACGACAATGAACTTTTTGTCTTGAACCGAGTCCTGAAAATTGTAAACCAAATTAGCTATCAAACAACTAATCCCTTCTTTACTTAGGTTCTTGGTTGTGTTCATTTCGACCCTGAACAATCTCGATTTCATGTGTGCTTCAGAGAAGTCGTCCTAGACGACCTTCTCATAGATACTGCTAGGTTATGGTGCCTTCTAGTGTTCTAAGTGGAATCTCGGACATCTAATGTCTAACACTAGTACCCCCAGGATCTCATGCATAAACATAATAATGAACTAAGTAGAATAGATATTGTTACCTTAATTGTTATTTTTCCATCGAACCTTTCCAATCGAATGCGAAAATCAAGAGCTCCAATTGCTGCTCATCTACTTGACACACTCGAGTAATCTACTTGATCCCCCTCCTTAAGTTTAGCTAGAACTTTAATAGAGGTTAGATGAAGAACACCCCCTTCTTTAAACTAGATAGATAGTTGGAAACTAATTCTCCCTTTCGTTCTTTACTTGATGTTGTAGAGTAAGAAAGCTCCTTGAGAATTTTCCACAACCAATTCTCCTCTAATTATGGCCTTTACAGAATCCTAGGTTAGAGTAAAACCCTAAACAAGTTTTCTAAAATCCCAAAAGAGGAGGTTTAGGATTTTGTATAAATTAGAAACATGTTTCCATCTTTTCTCTTTCCTAAATTTGGCCAGCTAATACATGCCCACAAAGGGCAGATCTGGCCGGCCAAGCATGGCCGACCCCTATAATGGGCCTTAACCCCCTTTTTAAGCCCCACCTCAAAACCCTCATGTGTCGGCCTTTTGTACTATCTTTGCCTAAATTTTCTTTAGGTCTTTTGGACATATTTATGGGTCTAACCCATGTATATATGTCTCATCTCTAGTCATATCTTCTGATCAAGTTGACACTCTTTAGTGTAACCCTACCTAGGATCCGGTCGAAGTTACCCACGAATCGCTTTATGATTGGACGATCGTAGTTGGTTTCTAGCTAAACACTACAATCCCTAAATCGTCCGGACTTGATGATCTTCTTCATCAATTGTCCTATCCGACAAATTACTCGCATTGCATCTTTGGTCGAAGGATATCTCCTTCAGAACCGGCACCAATTCACACACATATAGGTTATCCGTAATAAGGTATCCTGCTATACCTCACGTTAGAATCAAGTTTTAAGTTTTCGGATTCATTAAAAGCTTAAGCTTAGCCTCTCACTGCAGGCAACACTATTTTCATCTTAGGAATGGGTAAGAGATAGAATCCTTACAGTATTACTGTCAAGTCAAGATAGATCTTCAGTTGCCCTTTGAACCTAGATCGTGGGATCTACAATCATCTAGGTAGGGTTTCACCATGCCTCTACTCATTTACTTTAGGCATTGTTGCCCTATTCCCCTTGATGATGTAATTTTAACTCTCTTGTTCACCCTTGTTTTATACGGATCTGTCAGGTAACTTAGGATTTAATGTAACTCTAATTTATGCATTCCTTGAGAGCAATTTCTTTACGGTGCTAGTCTATTTCTTTTTAATTTTCTAGCCTTACCGTATTAGTGCATACGCAACAAATGCTTAGTTTTATTGCGTGCACTGGTTTCAATCACAAACAAATATCCCCTATGAAGTTCACCTACTTCCTTTGCTTTCTCCAGATTAATGAATCCATCAAGGCCTTTATGATTACATTGTCAATCCAGCTGTGCACGTCTGCCCTTTGAGGAATTTTGTGATATCGTAGCCTTTAGTGATGTTTCAAATCCACTGTTAGAATTTGTATCTGAGATTCAAGTGTTGTCAACATATCTTGATTTTTCTTCGTTTATGATATGTACAACCAAATTATACGAGTTTACTCAGATACCTAAGAACTATTTGTTACTCATATAACTCTTTCTTGAAATTGTTTAAATTCAAGTGTTTATGCTTATCGTGGTCCTTGAGTGGTTTACCATCCTCAGTCCAAACATGTACTTTAAACTGTCAATCATGAGTAACGATTCAATCTGGAAGAACATTAAGATCATATTTTCTCAAACTCTTATTTATTCCTGACTAATAACGTATGTTATCTTGAACAGATGATTCACTGTTGAATCTCGTTACTTAGTTTACGGTTAGAAAGGGAAGTTCTTTTCATTTGTGTTTTTCCAGATTTGTTGAGTGCATTCTTACTTAGACATTCACTTCATCATTTATATTCACATACTTGATTTCTTAATCTTGTCACAGGTGAATGAATATAATTATAGTTCTTAGCTCAATGAAAACATATCGACCAAACTTTCTTTTTGGCTAAATGTGGTTTCTGAGGTACTCCATAATTTCCCTCTTCCGACATCTTTATGAAGTTATATCTTTAGGAGAATTTGGAGACCTTTATGCCATTTAATTCTTTATAAGTGTCTTTTCAATTCCTTCTCGGTTCCCCCCACATTTCATGAGTATTTTCATTCTTATTCATCAACTTAGATGGAGTCTTACAATATTCCATATAGGGTACCATTGATGCACCCGAAAGTTTGCACACCCAAGCGGAGGTATATAGTGAAGGAGTTGAAGGAGATGTCCTTCGACCAAGGTGACAATGCGAACAATTTGTCGGATAGGACAATTGATGTGGAAGATCATCAAGTCCGATTGATTTAGGGATCGTAGAGCTGTAGCTAGAGACCAACTACGATCGTCGAATTACGAAGTAATTCGCGGCTAACTTCGATCGGATCCTACAACGGGTTACACATAAGAGTGACAAATTGATCTAGGATATGACTAGTGGGAGTGAGATATAATCATGGGAGTGTCCCATAAACATATCTCATAGGCCTAAAAAGGAATTAGGCAAAGATAGTACAAAAAGGCCAAAAACAGGGTTTTTGGGCCTAGACCGGTTCGGGTACTTCTAGGACTCGGATTGGGCTGAATTTTGGAGGGTTAGTTGCTGATATAATAAACATTATATCTGCCAATTTTCGTGGTGTTTGGGCACCTCCTCCTTAGGGAATTGAGAAAATACCAATAGTTGCTATTTTCGACTATTTCCCTAAATCTTATTCTAAAGGGTGTTTTAGGAAACCTAAAAGGAGGTGGATTCTTATTAGGGTTCTATATAAACACTCTTAGGGCAGAGAATAAGGTGTGGAATTTCTCTCTAAGCTTTCTTACTCTACCACATCAAGTAGAGAGGAGAAAGTGAGCTAATTCCCATTAACTATCAATCTAGTCAAAGAAGAAGGTGTTCTTCTTTTCCAACCACCATTGGTGTGCTAGCTATACAACAAGGTGGGAGATCAAATTGATTGCTCGTGTCCCAAGTAGAGGAGCTACACTTGAAGCTCTTGGTCTTCTTCAATCAATTCAACTAGTTCGAGGGAAAAGCGATTAAGGTAATCTACTATCTCCATTAGATTAATTACTAGTTTTGCATGTGATCCTGGGAATACTAGTGTAGACATTAGATGTCATATTTCCGCTATAAACACTAGTAGAAGGGTGTAAATCCCAACATATAGTAGTAACCTGGCAAAGTCGGGGTCGATCCAAGGATAAGAGGGTAACTCGGATATTCAATGGTCTAGACCACCGGTCTAGGTGTCACTAGCTAACTTAGACAAAACGAAAAAGAACAAAGGTAAACGGGGGGTTTTTTATCGAATGAGCAATAAAAGAAGAAAATAAGTAAAACTAACTAGATAATCAAAGTAAGAGGGCGAAAGAGATTCGAGAGAAGTCCGATGAGAGTTTCGAAGAAGAGTCGGAGGAACACGAGTCGGGAGACAAACAACTGAGAGAGGTGTCAATGTTCGACAATCCATAATGATAAACCTACAACTACGTGTGGCCCTATCTAATGTGTCAAAGTACAATCGATGTTCGCCTCCTAAGGTAGGTGTCTCTAAGCACTACGTATATTCGGGGATCATACTTAGTTAAACAAACGTCCTAATCGGTTAATCCCGAGTCATCGAGAGTGTTGTCTAGTTGCCTACCTATGTAAATTGCATGACAAGACACATGAAATTTGACTTAAACTACAATCGATATCGAATACTTCGTTTCATCTATTAACTATATGAGGTGCATGACAAAATACCTGAAAATATGATTGAAACGATAATCGAATTAAAAGAACCTCGATTGATAATCATAACAATAAATCATATCAAACATATTGCAAATTCATCACAACTTCATCTCATAATCGACACACTAAAGTTAGCTAAACATGGTGGATGAATAATAAATGACAAGAAGATGATGATAGAAACCCCCTTTTTGGATGTGGTGCGAGGCTAAGATAATTGGAAAATGTTAGTCTTTAAGGTGCAGCCACTCTCCCCTTAGCGAATATCTGGATTCCCTTTTGAATTGCAATTTGGGTGTCCCCAAGCAAAAATTAGAGTTCCCCATAGAAATCAGTCATCTCCTACCTCAGTTTTCACTCAAACTCATTAAAGCTTAACCCTAGCTTTCTCTCTCTAGAAATTTTAACCCAAAACCAAATTCAAACACAAGGGGTAGCTAGATAATGGTGAGGGGAACAAAAGGCCTAAGATTTCTAGCCAAGAAAATGGTCGGAAAACCTAAAAAAGTCCGGCCAAAGAAGCAAAAAATCAGGCCAAGCAAATCCTTGAACCGACCGGCCTAACTGTTGTTCCCGTGCGCCCCTTTGCGTCCCGTGCTAGAAGCTGCCAGTCCCGTGTCTTTGAGGATGCCGTCCCGAGCTGGTGCCTTAGGCCCAAGCTGCTGTCGGAGCCCGAGCTGCCTTGAAGGAAACCGAGCTATTGAAATCCCGAGCTGCTTTAAGCAGCAACCTTGCTGTTACGGTCTTGTGCTCCTTACGAGCCGCCAAGCTTTGTCTGGCCTTATTGTTGGCCGACCTAGCTTGGCCGGCACCTCCTCTTTCTTTCCCTCTCTTCAAGCTTGAAAACCCTAGAACTTGATGAACAACACCAAACCCAAGCCCCTTCTCTCCCTTACTCAAACTTGTGTAGAAGATGATTTTGTTCCTTTTGATCTTTAAACAACTAATACCCTAGACATAAAGTGGGTGCCCTTAAAATCCTTCTTGTTTGTTTTCTCTTCTTTGGACTCTTGTGGTATGGGCTTTGCCTCTCATTTAGAAACCAAGGGGTGCCTCCATACTTGTCTCTACATCTTCAATTTCCACAAAAGACTAAAATACCCCCGGACTTCTTTCTTTCATAACTTCTACGTTCGAACTCCGATTTAACTTTCGTTTTTGCCGTCGGACTCACTATTGATTACACTTGTCATTTGACTTCCAATTTTGAACAAAATTACCAAAATACCCTTGACGCTCTTTTCTTCCCTTTGATCGCATGAGATGAAACTGATAATTTGCTCTTTTTGTTCCGAATTAAACGCCAAACTCCAAATAAACAACCTAACAATAAAAACACATAAATTATTAGAAATAACACTCGAAATCGACTAATTAGTCTAAGTTAGGCGCTTCAATTGTGACATTTTCATGTCACATCAACCACCCAGATACTTAACAACATCTTCCCCCACAGTTCTAGGGCAACCAGTGAATTCTCCTTTTTGACAAAACCATTTTCTTACATAACTCCTTTAGTGTAGCGTTTTTAGTTTTGTTTGATAAAATGATAATTTATGATCATTAAAACCTTGAATTATAACACAAGGTGAGTTTCTCTTTTAACTCTTTCTTAAGTTATATGTCTTAACATATATACTCACTTAATAGATTCAAAACTATCGCATGATCACCATAGTTATCATTCCCTATTTTGTCCTACATCGTCTCTAGATTTCATTCACATTCTTGAACCAGAAATCTTATTAAGACCCTTGAATTATTATCCGAGTCACTTCTCTACCGAATGATGTAACATTCAACTTTTAGGTTTTATCAACCCTAATTCCCTTATCTATCCAAGGAGACTAGGTTCACCACGAGGATATCTGAAGGACCATTATCTAAATCATACATAACTAGGACCTATTTATAATGCTTAACACTTATTTATTATATCCACTGATCACGAGATCTTTCAGTAAAGGTCCTTTCTGTAAATTTTTCTGTTAACATATCTAAGGATCCTTTTATCATTCTAAGACAGATCTAAGGACCGTCCAAAAAAATTATACAGATTTACCATCTCCGTATACTTTGTATTCGAGATCGTTTCACAAAATTTTCATTATCTCAGACTGATGAATTCTTTCGAACACTTCATCATCTTGTAACTCTTTGTATGACGAGAACATTCTGTCGTCGGTCTTGTCTAACAGTTTAGGTTCCGACATTTGGCTTGACACACTTCTCCGCTTACTTATGCGATTGTCTTCTTCGATTCCTCATCGGATTGAATCTTTAAGTTCAAGTATTCAAGACTTATATCTATGTCATTGATGTCTCTCCATATTCTTGATAGCCATTTTCACACCCAGTATTCCCGTCTATACTTGGTGGTCAGGGTGTAGCTTAGCTCTTCGATGTCTCTATAATCGAGAAGATATTTAAGAGTCATCAACAAAGTCAACATTTATGGTGACTATGTGTTGAACCTTATTCTTTCCCACGGCTAGTGAGGGTTGGCCTCCAATGAAATATTTCACAAGACCCAACGAGATTAGATTGATCATTGTTTTCAATCTCCACTGATCGAAGTTTATCCCTTTTAACGTTATGTTTTTTCCCTATGCTATACCATTTTGTTGAGGTGTATAAAGAGCTGTCGTTTGATGAACTATGCCATTTTAGGCCCATATCTCGGCGAAAGGAGACTCATACTCTCCCCCTCGGTCGCTTCTTGATGGGCCTAGAAAGTTTCCTAAATAGGTCACCACCCGCAAGTATACGGGCGTCAAGTGATAATTCCGGTAAGACCGGTTCGTTCCTCAGAGACTAAGTAAAACCTATTCTAAAACTTAGAAGTAGAACGTTTTCTTTGAAAATAGATTTTGGTGATAAAAATAATAAAATATTAAAACGAATAAAAGAAATGAACTCAAATGGGGAGAGTGGACCTAGGATTTTAGAATCCACATATAATATCACTTTTATGACAAATAATTAGACAAATTAAATCACTCTTTTTATAACTCAAAATTGAAGATAATGAACTACCCAAATTTCGGAAGATGTTTTCGTTAAAACTCGATTGATAATCATAAACTTGTAAATGTTTTATTTTGAAAACAAATCTCTAAACTATTGGCTATTAATCGATCGATAAGCATACACCATCAAAGAACTTAATCTAAGTATGATGTATCAAATTGAAAACATAGACAATGAAGAGAAAATAAGTTCAACAAACTATAACAACTTAACCCTTACGGTGCATCGAATGATTTGATTAACTAAAAAAATGTCTCTAAATGATAAGTTATGTGTTTCATCATAAAACCCTAAATGGTGAGTTAGCTACATATGATCATCAAATACATTTTAGAGAAATTTATACAATAACCAAGTTCAAAAGAAAAGTTGAAAGAATTCACCAAATAACAAAATTCTTGATGATGGTGAATGTTGATGAAGGAGATAGATCAAATGATTTTTTGTTACTTTATGCATATGACTCTTCTTCTTACAGTTCTCTCAAACATTTTCCTGTTTCACACACACACATTCTCTAAATCCTCTCTTTCTTTCTCTGAATTTAATAAACATGAAATGAAGAATAAAGAAGAAGATGATACAAGTAGTTTTGATTCTCTTTTCTAACTCTCTCGGTTCTTCTCTTTCTCTCTAAAAATCTAACATTTAAGCTCTGAGAATAATAAGAACAGAAACCTCACTTCTGTTTCAATGGAGCTCTTTGTTAGTTGTTGTCCAAAGATGAGATATCTTCTGGTTCAGTTTCTTCTTTCTTATATAGAAATGAAGAAGAATTAAAATCCAATCCCAATCGAGAAGTTATCTCTGTCTCTCTATAATGTCCCTGGATATATCTCCCTGCTTCTCACTAAAAAGAAGAGATCCCACTGTTTTAAGAAAGATAGAGAAAAGAAATATATTTCCTTTCCATCTCCATTATCATTGTTTCTCTGTTTGACATTAGAGATTAATAGGAAATCCAAGAATCTTGACCATAATTAGAGATAAAATCTCTAACCGATTTCTCTCTTAATCTCCCTCTTCACTTTCTTTCTCACGGATTTTCTTCTGAATATCTTCCAAAGCAGCTCGTTCCAAATCGCAATTGTTATCTTTCTGATTTAACCAATCTTCATCTCCTTCCATTTTGGAAAAGATCCATCCAACCTTCCATTTTCTTCCTCTGTTTTCCAAAACTTCTTTACTGTTAATAGATTAGGAAAGAAGATATTAAGTAATTCCCATAAATCTGGGAAATATATCCATTTCGTTGGGCAGTCGTTGACTGGCAAGAATAAGGTAGATCCCGTGTAGCACAAAGTAGTCTAGTGTGGTGCTACAGCTACTCTGAACCGCTAGATGGATCGGGCCGCGTGTATGTAATTGTTGTCCGTCAGATCGCCTAAGACCACGATATTACCAAGTTCCGAGTCACATGGAATCAACTCCTGAAGAAGAGCCCGATAGCAACCCTCGCGTCTCACCAGAGTACCGAAGGGAGCCCTCACCTTATCCAAGACATCAAATCCGAATTCTTCTTGCGCGCCATGTGTCTCTGAAAAATCCAAGTTGATTTGAAGAAACTTTGAACGACTCTATTTTGCTCATCTGGACTCCGATTCGACTTTCGTCTTCGCCGTTGGGTTCGTCTTGGACAATATTTTCATTCGAGCACCAAACTTGACCAGAATTACCATAATCAAGAAATGACCAAATTACCCCCAACACGTCTCCTCATCGATTTTATCCGGTTTTCACACTTAACTCCGTAAAAGACACCTGGACAAAAGAAACACACAAATCATCAGAGTAACTGCTCGAATTGGACTAACTAACCCGAGTTAAGAGATTCAAATGGGACATTTTAATGTCTCATCACTTCTCAAAGCCTTAATCTTTTTATTAAGTTGAGTTTCTACTTAGGTTTTAAAAAACTTGGACTTTTCGATTGCTTCATCCTTACGCGTTAGTAAGTAAACATAATAGAACCCAGTGGAGTCATCGATAAAGATGATTAAGTACCTTTTGCCACCTCAGGTTTGAACCATGTTTGACATGTTCGTCTTGAGTCAATTTCGAGTTTCGGAATTAACTCCAAGTTCATTAATTTCCTTAATGACTTATTATTCACATGTCATAGTCTTTCGTGAAAAATACTGGAGGACTCAACAATATACGCATAATTATTTATTTCATTAGTGCCTGTTTCGACATTACAGAGGTAACATTTAGTTTACATAACCCCTCATATAAATGGCCTTTTCTAATATATGTCCCATTCTTAAATAGGATAAAGTTATCTGACAGAAAGACTAGTTTTAACCCATTCTCACTTAGAAGGGAACCAGAAACCAAGTTACTTTGAATGCTTGGAACATTGGAGTACATCGTTCAAAGTCACTTCTGTATCCGATGTAAATCTCAGCACGATATCCCTCTTTCCTTTGACTTGGGTGGTCGAGTTGTTTTCCTTAAACAGAGTCTCTCCTTCGGCGAGTTCTTTATAGGAAGAGAAGAGGTTTTTGTCACCACAAGTGTGATGTGTTGCTCCGGTGTCGACCCACCACTCTCTCTGTTTGTTAACCGAGTTAACTTCCGATACCATTGCCCAAATGTTCATCTTTTGAAGTTTCTCAGACACTTTTTCGGTTGCAATAGTCATACCACAACAATTCTGATCATCGGTGTCTTGTACCAACGAAGCTTGGTTCTTCACCTTTTCCTATCGATTGCCATATGTTGAGCGACAATCGTTGGCTAGGTGGCCCCGTCGCACTTGTAGCATTCGCCGCCGAACTTCTTCTTTTTCTTCGGATTGCCTCCGTTTTTAGATGGATGCTTGTCCTTCTGGGAGAAGTCAGTTCCCTTGAACTTCTCTAATTTTTCTATGTATATGGTGTTAGGCTGAAAAACCCGTAGGGTTGTTCTTGTTCTTGCCATTTTTCTGAAACAAAGAAAATAAACCAAATTAAAATCTTATAACTAAAGAAATGATCGTTATAAATTGTCTTAAGAATGTTGTTCCTCTGGTTATGAGTCGAGTTCACTTTAACTCTGTCTTGTCTTAATTAAGACAAAGTCTGGGTTGAAGTAGGGAACTTCCTTTCTCTAAGTTATATAGAGATAGACAATAATCGAATTCTGACTTATCAGTAATCCTTCTTTCAAATTATCCGAGATAGACAAAAATAAGGAGATAATAGAGTCGAGGCGAGAATAAATTCTCTTTCCTTAAGATATTTTACACCTCCGTAATAGTACAAACGGTTAGGGTGTATGCCTTCGGGATACCACGACTATCCTTTCAGAATTTGATTGGTACTTTTATATTCTAAAAGCAGGCGAACTTTCGTAAATAATATGAGCTTTTTAACTGATGTGGATGGATTTTCTGGACACTTAAACGTTATAACTTCACTCGATACTTCTCTCTTCAGAATTCCACACCTACGAGAATACTTCTAAAATCAGATTTATATTCTACATACATAACATAATACTGATTTTAGAAGAGAATGAATTTAATTCACTTGGAGGCTTCTTTCTTCAGAATTCTAGATATACAAGAATATTTCTAAGATTAGATTTATATTCCAGCCACATACCAGAAAACTAATCTCAGAAGAGAAGACAAGAAGAGAATGAATTGGATGATTGATTTGACACGAAAATGTCACATTTGGAGAGCCTAACTTAGACTAATTAGTCCTTTTCGAGTGTTATCAATAATATTTTATGTGTTTTCATGTTAGGTACCTATTTTGGAGTTAAACATGTAATTTGGAATAAAAAGAGCGAATCATCACTATCATTTCATGTGCCGAAAATGAGAGAAAAAGACTTCAAGCAAATCAAATGACAAGTATAGTCAATGACGAGTCCGACGGTGAAAACGGTATTCAATTCGGAGTTCGAACGGGGAAGATATGAAAGAAAGAAGTCTGAGGGTATTCTAGTCCTTTGTGAGAATGTGAAGATGTAGAGACAAGGATGGAGGCACTCTCTTGGTTCCTAAATCAAAGCCTAAAGCCAAGTTCAAGACCAAAGAAGAATGACAAGGAAAGATTATATGGGCACCCCCTCTTTATGGGAACTGAGGCATCAGTAGCTGCTCGGGTTGTGGTTGCAACAACTCGGTTGGGGAGCTCCATAGCTCGGAACGACCATCACAACATATGACAAGCACGAGGGCTGCTCGGGACATCGTGGACAGTAGCTTCCAGCAGCTCGAGACCTCAAGATCATGCACGGGACGCGCGGCTGTGGCTGAGGATGCTTGAGATTTGGCCGGACCACCATTTTCTTGGCCGGATTTCATCATCTTCTAGCCGGATTTCTCAAGAACTTCCGGCCATTTTCTTGAGTGGAAATCTTAGGGCTTTTACTCCCCATGCCATGATCTTGCTTCTCATGTAGTTTGATTTGGTTTTAGACTAGAATTGCTAGAGAGAGAAAGCTAGGGTTTAGCTTTAATGGAGGTTGAGTTCTAAATGGAGAAGATGATGATGGTCGCTATGGGGAACCCAGAATTTGCTAAGGGGAGATCGACTACACTTTAAAGACTCATATTTTCTGACGATCTTAGCCTCGAACCACATCGGAAAAGGGGGATTCTCTCATCATTTTCTTTCCATTTCTTATTCAATCACCATGTTAGCTAACTATAGTGTGTCGATTATATGAGATGAAATGTGATGAATTCGTGATTATGTTTAATATGATTTGATGTTTTGACTACAAATTGATGTTCATTTATTTCGATTATCGTTTCGATCGTATTTTCATGAGTCTTGTCAAGCACTTCACATAGTTAATAGATGAAACGAAGTATTCGATATCGATCGTAGTCTAAGTCATATTTTCATGTGTCTTGTCATGCACTTCACATAGTTAGGCGACTAGACGACACTTTCGATGACTCGAGATTAACCGATTTAGACGTTTGTTTGACTAAGTATGATCTCCGGTTATACGTAGTACTTAGAGACATCTACTTTAGGAGTCGAACATTGATTGTACCTCGACACATTAAATCAGACCATACATAGTTGTAGATTTATCATTATGGATTCCCGGACTTCGACACCTCTCTCATTTATTTGTTGTCTCCCGACTCGTGTTCCTCCGACTCTTCTCTCGAATCTCTCTCGCCCATTTACTTTGATTGTTTAGTAGTTTTATTTGTGTCTTTATTTCTTCTTAAATCAATCATTCAAAACCTCATTTTACTTTTGTTTTCTTTCCCTTTTTGCCTAAGTTAGCTAGTGATACCTATACCGGTGGACTAAACCCTTCGATATCCGAATCACCTTCCTATCCTTAGATCGATCCCGGCTTTGCCGGGTTACTACTTGATACCTCCACTTGGGTGTGCAACCTTTTCGGGTGCATCAAGTTTTTGGCGCCGCTGCCGGGGATAGGTTTAGTAGTTAGGATATCGTTTGTTGTTTTGTTCATTAGTTTAGTGTTGTTTGCTTACTTAGACGCTTTTTTTCTTTATTTGTTTTTGTAGTTTCTTATCTTTTTATCTTTTTAGGTACCAATTTTAAGAAAAGAGCCAAAAGAGACATAAAAGCGAAGGAAAAGGAAGGATTCGAGAAGTTAAGAAGAAAGGCGAACAAAACGAGAAGAGCACTCGATAGTATCGTATTCAACCTCATCCTTTTTACTTGTGTGTGATTGTTTAGTTCTTTATGTGTTAGCTCCCATTTTGTGATTGTGTGTTAGTATCCTTAAACATTGTGAGATCATGGCGAGTTGGTCATTTGATGAGAATGACCTTATGCGAACCCTTTCCAACACTAGTCGACCATCTACAAGTCATCAGGACTACTCAAATTTATATAGGAATGTTACGACTAGTGATAGGAATAGGCGACTTGAGTCTGACCGACCTAGGATGACCATGGGTGAATATCAACGGATGTATGGAGTCGATCAGACTCGTCATGAACATGGTTTTAGGAATTATGAGCATGAGGGTAATCAACCCCGTAAGAGTCTTCGCGACTATCGACAAAAATTTGGGATGACCACACCTTCATGTATGAATTTGTCATTTGATGAGGACCGTAGTTCTATTAGAATTGATCGACCACGTCGAAGTTTTCGTGACTATCAACAAGCATATATGAACAGTTCACTTAGTGATGACAATTCCCGACTCAATGACTCCACTCAGAGAGTCGAGTCTAGGTATCTACATGAAGGTAGTGAAGAAAGGACCATGGAGACCATTAACCCGGTTTGTGCTATTTGTGCGAGCTTAGACCATTTGACCGACTATTGTCCCATGATCCGTGTTCCGCGAGAGTCTTCATCTAGTTATACTCATGTGCCTTATTACGAGGAGATGTCTGAAGAGACTCTCCAATTAGTTTTAGAATATCAGACTAGGTTCAATCGAGATGTAGCAGAGATCACGGAATGGATTCTCAAAATTGTTGATAGACTTGAGTCGGAGCCTATCGTCGACGAGGAAGGGGTTTGCGCACCCCAAACTCAAGAAGAGACTATGAATGATGGTGAGGATAATACACCTAACTCTAGTCTTAAGTTAAATGTCGAAGAAGCTCCTGATAGACCTTTTGAGATGGAATTGACCGATGACCCTTGTTGCTCACTCCCTCGACCATTGTCATCTCACCATGATCAGACTACATTAGATTGTAATGTTCAGGATGATAGCTCTATGAGCAAGTTTGGGGATCACACGTTATTGAACTTTCCAATTTTTAGCACTTGTGATTACTTGGATGAGTTATGTAGAGGTGAAGGTGTTGCAACCAACTTTGAGGCTCTCGATGCCTTTAAGGATGTCGATAACATAGAAGTTGAAGAGATAGCGGATAGCTTGTTGGATTATTTACCTAAGGAAATTATGGACCTTGACTTGGTCCCCGAGCATATTGCCTTACCCTTAGAGTTTAATTCGACCTTCCACATGATCTCAGACTCGGTTGTTGACCCCTTTTGGGACACTTCGGACGTCTTCCCTAGCATGTCTAGGAACTTAGTGGATATTTTATCCAGTAAGCTTGAGTTTGACTTCTTGCCTTCGACTAACTTCCTGACCCTTCATTTGTATGTTGATCCTTTTGACGACTGTTTAGTCGTCGCCCCTAGCATTTATGCGCACTTAGTGGACCGTGCATCCACTACGTTTAGGGATGGCTTCTTTTCGCTTTTAGTCTCACTTGCACTTCTTTCGTTTAATATTCTTGTGAGACTTTTAGCTTTTGTATATAGCTTTCTTTGGGTTGATCCCCAAATCTTCCGTCTTTTGCTTTATGATCGTTAGGCCGATTAAGGTGGCCTTTGATGTTTGTGGGTAGCATCTCTGGAAACCCTCCACGAGACATAACTCGTGCTCTTGTGTGAAAACAAGGGAATCAAAGGCTAATTGCATAGCTTAATGCAATCGTGTATACCCGCGTTAGTGGTAGACTTTATATGGTCATGTCTTTTATGTGCTTCATTCTCATTATATTTTTGGATATTTTAGGATCATTTCTTATATGTTTTACTTCTAAGGCATGGTTTGTTCCAAGTTTGGGGATGGCGTGAGCTTGGCATTAACTTAGAACCTCGTTATACATGAGCCTTGGTAGTATCATCTTTTATCTCCTTCGGTTATGGTAATATCTCTCCACTCTTCTCTTTAAATTGATGTGCCTTTTTATCTTTTGGTGAGTGTATGCTTAGAACATTGAAGACAATGTTAGTTTTAAGTTTGGGGATGCGGGATATGACCATAACCAATGCATGACCATGGGTTTCAAAGACAAAAGGGTTCAAATTAGCCAAAATTTAAAAATTTTAAACATATTGAGTAGATTTGCATGTGATTGTAGTGATGGTTTTAAGAATGTTGATGCATATGTGTCGAGTTGATGAGTTTTGTGATTGCTAGTGACCTTTGCATGAAAGTCGAGTCCTTGAGTGTTTGTGTTATACTATGGGAGTAACATCTTAGTGAAGAAGAAACATCTCTAAGAAACCTAGAGTAGTCATTAGTGGAGACTTAACCCATGTGAGAGCTCAAAGCCCAAATTGTCCTTCGAGTGTACTCTTCCGTGCTAATTCCGAGTAGAATGAAGAGCTACTCAACCTCGTAATCTATTAAAAGAGCTCATTTGATCTCGTCTGCTCAATATCCTTAGCCACTAGGAGTGACATTAGGATAACGAATTAACCTTGCCCTTGTAGTCCATGAAACCCAATAAGAGTGTCAACTAGAGGAAGGCGGATACTCCATCACCATCCATCATCTTATATCCCGAGAATGAAGACATGAGAAGAAAGAATGAAGAATGTCAAAAGCAAGTATGAAATGAAAAGTTGATTGCAAGAACAGAGTTATGTATGTTGTATTTTGTTTTGGTTGATTGTATTTGTGTTTTGAAAAAGAATAAAAAAAAGAAAAAGAAAAAAAAAAGAGGAAAAAAAAAGAATGAAAAAAAAGGAGAAAAGAATAGAAAGAAAAAAGAAAGCAGGAATGAAATAAAACTAGTCTATGAGTATGTTTGAGCATGTGTTAGCTCCTTTGTGTGAGTAATATGTTTGTAAATATGTTTTAGTGAATAAGTATTCGAAGCAAGAAACGAGTGTGGAAATGCTTAAGAGGTTCTATCATGAAGAGTTCGACATTTTCGGGAATCTACCATCATCATCCATTTCTAGTATCCGTTAACCTTTAGAAGACATTCTTAGAGGGTAGAATGGGTGGGAAGGGCGAGTGAGCTTCCCCACTCTATTTAGTGGCTAATTCCTTTTCGAAGATCATTTGTTCCAAAATGTTGTCCTCACCCTCTTTATGTGTTGAGTCCATGTTAGTGATCACACTCACACATACGAGCGAACCATTCTTGAGTGATTTCATATTTGGAGTGTATGCCCGTGAGGCCGAAGTCGAGGCGAAATGTACTAAACTAGGAATCAAGGCGTTGTGGCTTTGGAACACAGATGTTGCTCATTATGGTATGACACTTACATTTTAGGGTAAGATCATTAGTGAAGGGGCCTTTAGCTTTTACAAGAACTTATTTACTTGATTCATTATGTGTTGACATGCTTAAACTTTTTACTATATGAATCATGCTTATCTATGATTTCGATGTTGGACCCTTGTGTCTCATGAGACTCGATGTTTGTGGGTGTCATCTATGGAAACCCTCACGAGACAATACTCGTCCTCTAGGGGTAACCTGGAGGTTTAAAGGCTTGTTGCATACGCTAAATGCAACCGGGATGCCTCCGAAAGTGAGTTAGGCTTTTATTTTGTTTTATTTGCTCGAGGACTAGCAAAGTTTAAGTTTGGGGATCTTGATGTGACACGAAAATGTCACATTTGGAGAGCCTAACTTAGACTAATTAGTCCTTTTCGAGTGTTATCAATAATATTTTATGTGTTTTTCATGTTAGGTACCTATTTTGGAGTTAAACATGTAATTTGGAATAAAGAGAGCGAATCATCACTATCATTTCATGTGCCGAAAATGAGAAAAAAAAGACTTCAAGCAAATCAAATGACAAGTATAGTCAATGACAAGTCCGACGGTGAAAACGGTATTCAATTCGGAGTTCGGACGGGGAAGATATGAAAGAAAGAAGTTCGAGGGTATTCTAGTACTTTGTGAGAATTTAAAGATGTAGCGACAAGGATGGAGGCACTCTTTTGGTTTCTAAATCAAAGCCCAAACCCAAGTCCAAGCCCAAAGAAGAATGACAAAGAAAGATTATATGGGCACCCCCTCTTTATGGATCCAAGTCAACAAAGTCTAAAGAAATTGACTAAGTCTTGACCTAGGGTTTTAGTAGTAAAGATCTACTATTCATCTTCTTCACTAAGCAAAAAATAGAGGAAAAGAGGAAGCTAGAGCTCAAGGGTTTTTGGTGTTCTTCATCAAGTTCTAGGGTTTCAAGGAGAGTTGAGAGCGTTGAAGAGAGGGAAAGAGAGAGAAGGAGCCGGCCAAGCTAGGCCGGCCATCACCAAGGCCGACCAAGCTTTGGCCGGCAAGGGACAAGCAAGGGCAGCTCGGGCCGTCAATGGTATGGGACAACAGGTCGGCTCCTTCAAGATAGCAGCTCGGGATCCTTCAAGGGAGCACGACAGCTGCTCGGGCTTCTCAAACACGGCCACGAACAACAGCACCAGCTCGGGAACTGAGGCATCAGCAGCTGCTCGGGTTGTGGTTGCAGCAGCTCGGATGGGAAGCTCCATAGCTCAGAACGACCATCACAGCACAGGATAAGCACGAGTGATGCTCGGGACGTCGTGGACAGTAGCTTCCAGCAGCTCGGGACCTCAAGATCTTGCACGGGACGCGCGGCTGTGGCTAAGGATGCTTGATATTTGGCCGGACCACCATTTTCTTGGCCGGATTTCATCATCTTCTAGCCAGATTTCTCAAGAACTTCCGGCCATTTTCTTGAGTGGAAATCTTAGGGCTTTTACTCCCCATGCCATGATCTTGCTTCTCATGTAGTTTGATTTGGTTTTGGACTAGAATTGCTAGAGAGAGAAAGCTAGGGTTTAGCTTTAATGGAGGTTGAGTTCTAAATGGAGAAGATGATGATGGTCGCTATGGGGAACCCAGAATTTGCTAAGGGGAGATTGGCTGAACTTTAAAGACTCATATTTTCCGACAATCTTAGCCTCGAACCACATCGGAAAAGGGGGATTCTCTCATCATTTTCTTTCCATTTCTTATTCAATCACCATGTTAGCTAACTTTAGTGTGTCGATTATATGAGATGAAATGTGATGAATTCGTGATTATGTTTAATATGATTTGATGTTTTGACTACAAATTGATGTTCATTTATTTCGATTATCGTTTCGATCGTATTTTCACGAGTCTTGTCAAGCACTTCACATAGTTAATAGACGAAACGAAGTATTCGATATCGATCTTAGTCTAAGTCATATTTTCATGTGTCTTGTCATGCACTCCACATAGTTAGGCGACTAGACGACACTTTCGATGACCCGAGATTAACCGATTTAGACGTTTGTTTGACTAAGTATGATCTCCGGATATACGTAGTACTCAGAGACATCTACTTTAGGAGTCGAACATTGATTGTACCTCGACACATTAAATCGGACCATACATAGTTGTAGATTTATCATTATGGATTCCCGGACTTCGACACCTCTCTCATTTATTTGTTGTCTCCCGACTCTTGTTCCTCCGACTCTTCTCTCGAATCACTCTCGCCCATTTACTTTGATTGTTTAGTAGTTTTATTTGTGTCTTTATTTCTTCTTAAATCAATCATTCAAAACCTCATTTACTTTTGTTTTCTTTTCGTTTTTGCCTAAGTTAGCTAGTGATACTGGTGGACTAAACCCTTCGATATCCGAATCACCTTCCTATCCTTGGATCGATCCCGGCTTTGCCGGGTTACTATTTGATACCTCCGCTTGGGTGTGCAACCTTTTCGGGTGCATCAATGATGAATGAAATGAATTTGGTTTGTTTATATAGGAATCGAATAGGTACATGTGTCTTTTGGGGTCAATGGACACATCCCTTCAAAATGGCGGACTCAACTTGAAATAACTTAATATTAGTCGATGGCAATCTAGATCGTTGGATTTGGCTAAATATCTCGGGTGGAACGCCTACCCTTAGATTTTGCCCAAATAGAGCCCAACAAATGAGGCAGGCCGTTATATTGAGAGCTATCAAAATCCCACTCCTATACCTACGCAGGTGGAACGCCAGCCGTTGGATCCTCTCGGATCCGACGCTTCTTGCGACGTCCCACCAAGATCTCGAAGGATCTTGAGCGCGACTGTCAGATCTGAACAATTCCCGCGGAGGGAACGCGAGCCATCCATATCTGGAAGTTTTCGCTTCCCTCAAATGGCCCTCAATCTGACTTGTATGGTTTGACGCTTTAGTCCCTCAATCTGACTTGTATGATAATGTATGCAATCAAGACTAAATCATATCAAAGTGGAAATTGGATATGCACAAATGAAATTTGAAATTCAAATACAAGCTCAAATCATAGGTGACATTTCCATATCCTTATCATCCCCCCTCAAGTTGAACGTCTGGACTGTGAAAGCTCGGAACATAAAAACCAATGATGGATACTAGGCGCTGTGCATATCGACCCGTGCAGTGCTGTAGCTAACGCGTTAAGTATCCCGCCTGGGGAGTACGTTCGCAAGAATGAAACTCAAAGGAATTGACGGGGGCCCGCACAAGCGGTGGAGCATGTGGTTTAATTCGATGCAAAGCGAAGAACCTTACCAGGGCTTGACATGTCGCGAATCCTCTTGAAAGAGAGGGGTGCCTTCGGGAACGCGGAAAGCTTCTTAATTTTTGTAGCTTTAAACTTTTAATAGTTAGTGGCAAAAATAAAACCCAAGTCTTGGTTGGAGATGTCGAGCTTGGAATATATTAGACTACATGCCAAATGGAGTACGCCTCGCATCAATAACAAATGGAAAGGCCTCATTGTAAATGTTGTTGCTTGGGAAAAGACATCAGGACAAAACTTTATTATTTTAGAAATTGTAAGCAGTGCTTGGCAAAGGACAAAACTAACGGTTAATTTTCTCTGTATTTCTTTTTGTTTGCGCTGAACAACTTCCTCTGCTGTCATGCTGTGTAGTTGTGAAGACTATGAAAAGGAAACATTGTGGAGTAGAGGAGGGTGTTGATAAATATTTTCCAGTATTCGGGTCTTCTTGTTAAATGAGACCGACGAGATGCTTGTAGGCACCTCATGACATTGAGAGGTAATAAACCAACTCCTCTTTAGTTTCTAAACTTTTAAGTTATACTAAGCTATATCACATGAAATGTTCTCCACGTACAGATGTTCATTCTTTGTTCAAGTTCGTTTTACAAAAATGGGTATCAAGTAATTGTTTGAACATAACTCATTTTCCTTCAACATTAACTCAATTTTTCATAATAGTGTGGTTTTTGTTGGAAGCCAAACATTTTAATACACCATCGGGTCTTTCCAGGCTTGCTTCTGACGTTTATATTCGTTGTTAAAGTTATCATCTCCTGGCTCCACTGTTGGTATGGTGTTGTACTCCAATTTTCTGTACATGTGACTTTAACAGTTTACTGCGTAGTGAAACGTTGTTTGAGGAAACTTTACCACATCTAAATGTTCTACTAAATGCAACATTCCTTAATGAAGAGTATGTTAGAAAGCTGATAAATTGGTGTTATGCATCTATTTGCTCATGCCGTTCTACTAAATGCAACATTCCTTAATGAAGAGTCTGTTGGAAAGCTGATAAATTGGTGTTATGCATCTATTTGCTCGTGTCGTTCTTGTTAATGTATGTAGCACGTCCAATTACTAATATCTTTGTGTGGCTGCGCTGATTGGGATGGATTTGAAAATGGATGAGATTTTTGAATTTTGAGGATTTATCAGTTATGAATTTGAAATCCGGACTAAAGAGGTTGCGCCACTACTGCCGCTGAATAGGTTTAACACTAAAACCACAACACATCAACCAAAGAAATGAAAAAATAATTGCAGCCCAAAACTCTCTAGCTTCTTCTTTCAATAAGCCTGTAACCAAACTCAGATTAAACCTCCAAAAGCCGCAATCGTTTTGTTAATCCTGTTACCAAACCCAATACAACCTTCTAATAACTCAAAGATGGCGGTAGTGGTGGAATTCCAGCCAGGATTGTGGATTTCGATGCAATAACCCTTAACACAAGGAATTGCTACGGGTTTTAGTTTGGTACTATTTATTGATGTGGAATTGCTACGGAGTTTAGTTTGCTCTTCACTTTTACATTTTGTTTGTTTCGTTAGCTGAAGTCTACGAGATGCTTGCTGGGAGATCATGATGGAGGTAAGAAAACAAACTCTTCTTTTCTTATACACTTCAAAGAAATTGTCTGCATTATTTCGGTAAATCATCACATGTCTGTTTCTCCAAGGATCAGACCTCGCTTTCCTCAGCGGGGAACAACATATGATCAATGTTTAAAACAAACGTTTCTGATGGAGAAGTTAGTGGTACATAATTAGGTTGCTTGGTAGTGCAGTCCTTACACACTGCTAAATTTGTGCATGCCTTAGTTGTACACTTTCTTTCATAGTGTTTTTTTGTGAACTCTTACATCCAGTTGTTCTTCCAGCTGCAGACTTCCAGTTGCTAATGCTTCCTGGAAGCTGCACTGGTGTAGTTTTGACATTGCACTTATGGTGCAAAATGCAAAGTCACCTTTGTTAAATTTTACCTAAGAACTTATATTATGTTCTTTTCCTACAATTATAGCAACCATTTGAAGATTCAATAGTATATTTGATGTGTCATGTTGTTTGTCATAAATTGCTTATGACATGCTGTTTGTCACAAATTGCTTTGCCATGCTATTTAATTTTTGTAGTGGATTACGATATGAATTAAATTTTTTTATTGTTAATTTAAGGAATGGTACTTTTACTTTAGACGTATTTTCATATGATAGTACTGTTCTCAGAACTTAATTCATTAATAGCTGGAAAGTTAATTTTTTTTAATTATAATTCTAATAAATATGATCGGATATTAGATAACATTCCACCATCATACAAAAGCAAAAAAAAAAAAGGGATAGTACGCTAAAACTTCTACCTCCCGGATATTTTAACGATGTTCCGAGGCTAACAATTTGATACTTGCTTGAGAAGAAACTATTTCTGAATTCGCAGAAGATTGCACAATTGATTTATTGAGGAAAACATCAAATTTTGATAAAGCTAGAGTAAACATATATGTTAGATTCACGGTTTGTTGTTACTGGAACCTACACAATATATAGAAAGTTAGGATGTCAAGCAAGGAGCAAAAGTTTAGAAATATAAAAGTTTTTTAAAGTAAAAAATGATTGTTTTTATTTCTCTTCTGAATTTGATTTCATCTCATATCCTGGTTTCCTGTGAATGTGCCCCTCTGCGGGTTGAGTTGGGCAAGTAAAAATAATTTCTTTAGCTTCATATTCACATTTTCATAGTAATCAATCTTGGATATGCTTATTGGTCTTTCCAGAATTTATTGGCATTGTTGGTTCGAGCCACGACAAGGGTATTATTATTTTTTGGTACTTCTATTTGTTTTTGATAAATTTCTAGTCTTCTTTTTTCTCGTACAAAACTCATACTTAGCAATGGTGCATATGAAGGTGTCGATGTTGTAGCCTTTGAATTAGAAGCTTTCTTAACTTTTGTTCATGAAATGACACTTTACTTGTTTGGTTTAACTTCTAAACAGACTTGACAAATTATTAAATTATTCATGTAAAATATTAGTTCTTCACCACAGGCAGAAAAGTACAAAGAAGTATATATATATATATATATATATATATATATATATATATATATATATATATATATATATATATATATATATTGTATAAATTGGTTAACATAATATTTGAACTTTTGGGCTTTTACTTTGTGGATTTATGCTTACTTTGTAAAATCACACTGCAGAACCTGAAAGAACGTTTCATTCCAAAATTTAGTAGTCTACAAAGGCATGGAAAAATTGTTATATCAGTAGCCTCTTTGATAACAGAGTTAACCTCTGAGTCTGAGATACTGTTTACTTTGAAAACGGTGAGGTTGAAAGTTGCCACTTTTTGAAATGTGATATTAAGATTTAAGGTGGATGCGTACGCAGCATTTCTACTGATATTTGTACGCATGGAAGTGTAGTTTGATCACGCAGCAGAATCAGCTTCAAAAAGGATTATGGGAGCCGGGAAGCTACTGCTGGTTTGTGCTACTCTTATGACAACATACCATTTTCGGGTTCAGGAATTGTGGTGACTTTTTCAGTTAGCTTTTGCTTTCCTGTATCCTTATTAAGTTTCAGTATCTTGAGCTAAGTTGTAATGCAGGTAATATTTTCAAGATGAAGGTCAAGATATGTAGCTAAAGGGTACCACTAGTGGTTCTGGTCAGACTAGTCATTTGCATATTTTACTAATTTCCTCATGACTTGTCCGAAACTCCGGGTGATGTTTCGAGCCAATTTTTTCGAAGAGGTATTGGAATTCTGATCGATCTTAAATGAAGCAGTTGTCGGCGATTCAAGGTATACAAATCCTTTTGATTCAATCAGTTTTCCTTCAATGACATCTTCTTCCTAGTTTTTGCCTCTCGAGTCTATGATGTAGCTTAGTGGATATTATAGGGATTAGATTTTTGAATCACAGGAAGTTCTCTCAAGACTTCTAATATTATATCGTTTTTCTCATTCCTTTGGCTGCTAATGTTTATTTTTCGTTGTTGAAGTTATCATCTCCTTGCTCCACTGTTGGTTTGGTGTTGTACTTCAATTTTCTTTCATGTTGTCATGTTGTGACTTTTACTGCGTATTGAAAATTGTTCGAGGATACATTTCTACATCTAAATGTTATACTAAAATTAAATATGCAATATTCATTGATGACGAGCCTGTTAGAAAGCTGATACATGGTTAAGCTACCAAATCTCTAGATATTTTGTTGTACTTGTTGAATTTCAATTGGTGTTTTGCATCCATTTACCCCTGCTGTTGTTTTATTAATATCTGTAACACATCCAGTTATTAGAATTTGTGTGTATACCGGGTTGTGCTGATTGGGACAGATGGATTTCAAAATGGCGGAGATTTTGGAGTTTTGAGGAGTTATTAGTTGTGAATTTGATATCCGGACTAAAGAGGCTTGCTCCACTACCGTCACTGAATAGGTATAACTACCCACCGTTACCTGAAGCTTTAACTTGTAACCTTAAAACAACAATCCATCAACTAAAGAAACTACCCACCTTTACCTGAAGCTTTAACTTGTAACCTTAAAACGGCAACCCATCAACTAAAGAAACTGAACACAAAATTGCATCCCGAGAACTCTCTAGCCTCTTCCTTTCACTAATCCTTGTAACCAAACTCAGATTAAACATCCGATAGCAGCAACTTTTTTTTTTTTTAATCCTATTACGTATTCTAACACGAAGTACCTTCTTAACACATAAAGATGGCGGTAGTGGTGGAATTCCAACCAGGATTGTGTATGTCGATGGAAATAACCCTTAATACAAGGAATTGCTATGGAGTTTAGTTTGGTACCTTTGATTGATGTAGAATGTACAGAGATGGTGAGTAAGGATGAATCTTGGGTAGAGCTAAAAGAAACTTTTTTCTATACAAACTTACAAATTCAAGGTATGTTTTACTTTTGATTAATGTATCATCTAGAAACTTTCATCTAAAATCTAGCATTAACTGTTTAGTTTTTCGGGAAATTAACTTCTCAAGTAATGACTGTGTGCTCTACACTCTTACATTTAGTTTGTTTCGTCAGTCTACAAGATGCTCGTTGGGAGATCATAACAGAGGTAAGAAACCAAACTTCCGTTTTAGGTTCTACACTTCAAAGTTATTGTCTTCATTAATTAAGTAAATCAATACACATTTGTTTCTCCTAGGATCAGACGTCGATATCCTTTCGTAATCCACATGGCGAAATTCAATTAATCCATAACTTAATACATGTTCATGTAGAATAAAACTTGGGGGAATTACAGTCATAGTTATTTTAGTGGCAATCAAACAGGAGTATCGGTTTGACGAGAACCAACCTGTATTAGAGCATTGACCTCAAGCGGTCCATTTTCTGCCGATTTCTTTCAGTTAATTATATTTTTTACAAATTGGCGTGGCTATACTTCATATTTATCGTAATAAAGCAGTTGACAGTTAAGTTGCATATACTAAGTAGATCTGTGAGCCCAAGAGCTGACGGCTAATTGTCATACTTTTAGTAGGTATGGGGAACAAATTAACAATCAAGAAACTAACTTCTAGAGTTCAAGGTATGAATGCCTTATCTTCATTGTTAACATTTGGTTGTTCATATTATATGTACATTTTACATGTTTACTGCACCACTTAGATGAACACAAATTGTGGCAAATTACATTTTACATAGTTCAACTAATCTGCTCGATGTATAGACTATTAGATTAGTTATATCTGTAGATGAGGTTGTGAGGTGTTGCAGGGGTGATTATGGTTATTATTTGTGGTTTTCTTTCTCTTCATTGCTGATGTTTGGTTCTTCTTGCCGGATGAGGGTTACGAGATGTTTGTAGCGAGCTTATACCTTAGAAAGGTGATAAACAAACTCATATTGTTGTTCCCTCAAGGATAAATCTCTAATCTCCTCAATGAAAAAATCAACACATGATCAAATACTTTTAAGGTGGAATGACTTTAATCTTGTGCATGACCATTAACTTAGAGTTCTGAATGTAGATACTAGGATTGATAATACTGATTAGTGGTCAAAACATGTTATCTCGTCTGCTGCTTTTCCTAATACTAAAATCCTCCAAAATAATTTACTGGACTGTGTAGTTTTAAAATCACTTTTATTGATTGACTGCGTAGCTTTGAAATCCACTTCGTTGATCGACTGCATATATTTGACATTCAAATATTGGTTAAAAATCTGACCATTTGCAGCCATTGCTGAGAAGGTATCTTCTGATTTGTGGAAATTCTATGGATTCTAATTGTGCAACTAGGATTAAATTGCCTTTATTTACCTTGTTTCTATTTTTTATACATCCAGGGTGTTGAAATATTCAATTGAAAATATTGAGGATTTTGAAATATTTGATTGAAGATATTTCAAGGCATTATCTTCTGGATTAGCTAATTGCCAACCATTCTTTCCAATACATTGATTATTCTTTCCTTACTTCGTATCTTACTATTCTTTCCAATACATTAATTATTTTTTCCTTTCTTAGTATCTTATATAGGCTATATATTTTCTGGTATGTAGACATGTTGGAGATACAAAAAAGAAATAAAAAAGTTCTTCAATTCATCTCTCATTCTTCTTTCTTCAATTCATCTTTCATTTCTCTGGTTATCATTCTCAATATGGTATCAGAGCAGTGTTTGTGATCCCAAAAAAAAAAAAAAAACCTGTTGTGCTCATCATCTACCGAAAATAAAAATGTCTGAAGAAGATACCAACAATCTGGCCATCCAGATTGCCAATCTCCTTAAAAATGGAGTTTAAACCCAAACTCATAACACAAAACCAAATCCTTCCGATAATCTAAAGATTAGTCTCAATCTCACAAGCCAAAACTACCCTTTATGGGCTCGAATGATACGAGTAGCCATAGGGGGGAAATCGAAAGCGTTGTTAAATCATCTCACCCAAAATCCACCAGAACCCGTTGATGAACAGTGGGAACAAGATGATTTGATCGTTTTTTCCTAGCTCATTCAAAATATTGAACCAGCACTCGCTTGCAACTTGACGGAGTTTCCCACAGCAAAAACACTATGGGACGCTCTTTCAGTTACGTATAGTAGTGGCAAAGACAAACTTCAAACTTTCGATCTCCATGTTAAAGCAAACGAGCTCAAGCAAAATGGTGTACCTTTGGAAGAATTTTGGATAGTTATGCAGGGTATTTGGGGAGAAATAGAACGCCGAGACCCAAACCCGATGAAATGTTCTACCGACATCGCCACTTACAATAAAATCAGGTCTGAAAACAAACTCTTTCAATTCCTTAATGCTCTTGACCGAAAGTATGATTCCCTTAAAAGGGAGATCCTCCGGTGGGATCCCTTGCCGTCCCCCGAAGCCGCTTATGCTGCTGTCCGAAAAGAAAACGCACATCAAAGTATCTTCGGGAACATACAACAAGGGGTGGGATCGGGTCTAAACTCAACAAGTGATTCCGATGGGTTAGGGCTCGTTTCTAGAGGCCGTCGGTCAGACCAGAAACTCAATCTGTCATCATCCCGGGTTGATAAAAACAAGTTAAGGTGCGACCACTGTGGCATGGCCAAACATACGAAAGAACAGTGTTTCAAACTAGTGGGATACCCAGAATGGTGGGCTGACGGACACAAAAAGGGCAAGGCCGTTGCCGCCGTGGGCAATCAAGAAACCACCGGAAGTCGAGAAAAAGGAAATCTTGGAGGCTCATGTTGTTTTGCTGCTGTGAAAGAAGAACCAGGAGATGGTATCACAGGTATTGGGTTTGAGGATTACACCTCAAACCCTTCACTCTCTCAACCTACATTCTTTAAACCCAATAACTCAAAAATGAAAGTACTGAACCCTCAATTTTTTAGTCCAAAAATCCTTGATTTATTAAATGAATTGCAAGGTTCAGAGGTTACAGACAATACCTCTCACATTTCTAACTTGGATAAAAGGGAGTCAAAAAATTCTTTTAATATTGGGAAAGTTAATATGGCAACAAAAAATGGAAAAAATAAAGATTCATGGATATTTGATTGTGGTGCTACCGATACAATGACCTACGAAATATCTGACATGTGCTCAATGTCAAAACCACAAAGATCCAAAATTCATACTGCAAATGGAGAAAGTCTTGAAGTAAAAGGAGGAGGGACTATTCAAGTTTCACCAAACATGAAACTATCAAATTGCCTCTATGTTCCATCCTTATCTCATAAATTTCTATCGATAAGTCATGTTACAAAAGAGCTCAATTGTGTTGTGTTAATGCATCCTACCTTCTGTATTTTACAGGACATCAGGACGGGAACGATCATTGGGCGTGGTACTGAACGACAAGGACTATATTATGTGGATGAAGTGACTCGACAAGGTACTGTGATGCTAGCTCATGGATCTACAGATAGGGAAGCTTGGTTATGGCACCGAAGATTGGGACACTCATCCAGTGGGTACTTGCATCGTTTATTTCCTGAATTATTTCCAATAAATAAAGTCTTGAATTGTGAGACATGTTTTTTGGCTAAGAGTCATAGACACACTTTCAAATCAAATGACACTAAAGTTGATTTTCCTTTTTTATTAATTCATTCGGATGTGTGGGGGCCAGCAAAAGTTGTGGGGGGGCAAAATTTCCGTTACTTCGTAACATTCATTGATAACTGCACCCGCATGACTTGGATATATCTTTTGAAAAATAAATCAGAAGTTTTCTCAAAATTCACATTTTTCTATGCCATGGTTAAAACCCAATTCAAGAAAGATATCCAAATTCTTAGGTCCGATAATGGGGGGGAATTTGTAAATACTTCCATGAAACAGTTTTGTCAGGAAAAAGGAATAATTCATCAAACCTCATGCGCCCATACCCCCGAACAAAACGGGGTATCTGAAAGAAAAAATCGCTTCCTTTTAGAAATAACCCGGGCACTCATGATTAAATCCCAAGTTCCGAAATCTTTTTGGCCTGAAGCTCTTGTCACAGCAACCTATCTTATGAACCGTCTTCCAACGAGAGCTCTTGACTTAAAAACCCCTCTTTAAACCCTCTCTAAATTCCACAAACCCCTATCTATCCTTACTCTTGAACCTCGTGTCTTTGGTTGTTCTGTGTTTGTTCACTTACCAAAAACAAATCGTTCCAAACTCGATGCATGTGCTGAGAAATGTGTATTTGTTGGTTATGGAGTCAATCAACATGGTTATCGATGTTACAACCCGAACACACGTCATATGTACACCACGATGAACTGTGACTTTCTCGAAACCGAATACTTCTATAATTCCCAACACACTGGTCAGGGGGATAAGGCGAACAATGACACATTGAGTTGGATAAAATGGATGCCATCCTCAGAAGAAATTAATCACGAAGCACAAACCTTGTCACAACCCACGTCACAATCCACTAGTCTTGAAGACAGTACCACTAACAATGACTCTCCCAACCTGGCGTCAGAAGTAAGTAATTCCCAAACTCAAGAGTATGTTGATTCTTCCACTAACTGTGAAAATCATGAGACAGTTGAAACTCCTGATTTACCTAACCTAGAGGCAGAACAGGACTCATCACAGGTTAAACAAACCAGTTACGTTCTACCCCCAAGATCCAACAGAGGTGTCCCTCCAAAAAGATACTCTCCCGAGAAAGAAGCTCGAAGTTCTCGATAACCAATGGCAAACGTGGCAGCTGGAAACTTATCTTCAGAAGCGCAAGCTTTTGCCACATCTCTATGCTCTGAGGAAATTCCAACTACAGTTGAACAAGCTCTTGAGTCTAAGAAATGTAGAGAGGCAATGGAAGTTGAAATGGATGCACTAAATAAAAATGACACATGGGAGAAATGTACCCTTCCTCCTGGAAAGAAACCAGTAGGATGTCGTTGGGTCTTCACTATAAAGTACAAGCCAGATGGAACTATTGAAAGATACAAAGCCCGGCTTGTAGCAAAAGGGTACACTCAAACATACGGAATTGATTATTCCGAGACGTTTTCTCCCGTGGCCAAAATCGACACAATTAGGGTTCTATTCTCTATAGCTGCAAATAAAGATTGGCCTCTCCTCCAACTTGACGTAAAAAATGCCTTCTTGCATGGAGAACTCAAAGAAGAAGTCTATATGGAAGCCCCTCCTGGATTTATTGAAAATTCCAATCCTGGAGAAGTGTGTCGCTTGAAAAAATCCTTATACGGATTAAAACAGTCTCCTCGTGCCTGGTTTGGCCGGTTTTCTTTAGCCATGAAAAAATATGGCTTCAAACAGAGTAACTCAGATCATACTTTGTTCCTTAAACGAAGGAATGAACTCGTTACATGCCTAATTATTTATGTTGATGATATGATAATCACAGGTAATGATGAAGAAGAGATGACAAGGTTAAAAGTAAACCTATTCAAAGAATTTGAAATGAAGGATCTAGGAAGACTTAAATACTTCCTTGGAATTGAAGTCCTAAGGTCAAGACAAGGGATTTTCATCTGCCAAAAGAAATACGTCCTTGACTTGTTGGCAGAAACAGGGATGATTGATTGCAAACCTGTGGATACTCCTACGATGGTGAACCAGAAGCTCTATATGGAGGAGAATGCTAACCTAGCTGACAAGGGAGAATATCAACGAATAGTGGGGAAATTAATCTATCTCTCACATACTCGGCCTGACATTGCTTACGCAGTGGGAGTTGTGAGCCAATTCATGCATCAACCTCAAGTTACTCATATGGAAGCCGTATGGAGAATTATCAGATACCTCAAAGGGACACCTGGTCATGGAGTTTTGTTCAAGACAAATGGACACCTTGAAACCCAAGTGTATACAGATGCAGACTGGGCTGGAGATAAAGGAAATCGGAGGTCAACATCTGGTTACTTTACCCTCATTGGTGGAAATCTTGTCACTTAGAGAAGCAAGAAACAAAAGGTGGTGGCTCTTTCAAGTGCCGAAGCAGAGTTTCGAGGAATAGCACATGGTCTAGCAGAGATTCTATGGGTACGGAAACTCTTGACAGAGATCGGGTATCCTCCATCCCAATCTAGTAAAATTTTGTGCGATAACAAGGCAGCTATCCAAATTTCAGAGAATCCAGTCCAACATGATCGCACAAAACACATTGAGGTAGACCGACACTTCATCAAAGAAAAACTTGAAACAGGGATAATTGAACTTCCGTTTGTTCGCTCAGAAGATCAACTCGCAGACATACTAACAAAGGCGGTCAGCGAAAAAATTTTCAATCACTGTCTTGGCAAGTTGAGTATTGAAAATCCCACTACTCAACTTGATGGGGAATGTTGAAATATTCGATTGAAAATATTGAGGATTTTGAAATATTTGATTGAAGATATTTCAAGGCATTATCTTCTGGATTAGCTAATTGCCAACCATTCTTTCCAATACATTGATTATTCTTTCCTTACTTCGTATCTTACTATTCTTTCCAATACATTGATTATTTTTTCCTTTCTTAGTATCTTGTATAGGCTATATATTTTCTGGTATGTAGACATGTTGGACATACAAAAAAGAAATAAAAAAGTTCTTCAATTCATCTCTCATTCTTCTTTCTTCAATTCATCTTTCATTTCTCTGGTTATCATTCTCAATACAGGGAAATTGAGTTGTTACTAGTTCCTTATACATCTTACAACAGACTGAAGTTAATATTCGATCGCCCTTCTTACTTTGCTAGGAAGTTGATTCCTCAGTTTTCGTTTCGTTTCTTCTTATGTGCTTGTCTAATCTTGATAATTTATCTGCTTTCAGATCTTAACAATACTGAATATGACAGCGCAATCTCATATTACGGACAAAAAATTGATTTTCATTGTAAGGCAATGTGTTCGTTAAGTTTACATTGCTCATATTAGTAAATATCCTTTACTAAAATAGTACTTTTCCTTGGAAGGAAATGCGCTTTGAAGGTGTAAGTTCCTGAAAGATGCATTTGAACCATGTTCTTATGGTTGATTTTCTTATATGGTTGAATAATTAGACTGATGTACAGGATAAGATTGTATACCATCACATACCTAATGTTGTTCTCAGTTTCTATATGTCGCACATACTTGGACAAAAAACATACTTGATTTACTCCCACTTACCTTCTTGTTAAAAGATTCTAACTCATTCTTCTTAGAAAAACAAACTCTTTGAATTTTCTCTTGAATGTTTAGATACCAACTCTTACTTGTAGTGCATCTCTTGACTTTCGTCTTGGTTTGCCTACTTTAACAGCTTTAGGAGTTTTACCGTTCTCCTTGTGTTAGTCAATCTTTTGGCTCTTAGCCAATTTTCATAGTCCGATTTCTGCTATAGCTTTTGAGTGGGTCCTGATGTGACACGAAAATGTCACATTTGGAGAGCCTAACTTAGACTAATTAGTCATTTTCGAGTGTTATCAATAATATTTTATGTGTTTTTCATGTTAGGTACTTATTTTGGAGTTAAGCGTGTAAACCGGAATAAAGGGAACGAATTGTCACTATCATTTCATGTGCTGAAAACGAGAGAAAAAGATTTCAAGCAAATCATATGACAAGAGGAGTCAAAGACGAGTCTAACGATGAAAACGGAAGTCAATTCCGAGTTCGGATGGGGAAGTTGTGGAAGAAAGAAGTCGAGGTTCGGTCTTAAAATAAAGATTCTACGAAGGCACCCCCCCTTGATTTCCAAGTGAAGATTAAAGCCCAAGTCTAAAACCCCAAGAGCCTAGATATGAAGGAACAATACCCAAGCCCAAAAAAGATGAAAGAAGGAAGAGATTTTGGAGGCACCCTCTTGATGGACTCAAGTTTGAGTCAAAGTCAAGTCTTGACTAAGTCTAGGGTTTGAGTAAAAAGAGAGGGTCAAGACACTATTCATCTTCTTGATCATTCAAACAATACACAAGTTTTGGGGGGAAGAGAGAGAAAAGAAGCAAGAGGGTTCTTGAGTTAGGGTTCTTCATCAAGGAGGTTTGAAAGAGAAAGACAAGAGAGAAGAAGAAGGAGGATCCGGCCAAAGCATAGGCCGGCCCGGCCTATGCTTTGGCCGGCCGAGCAGCAGCTCGGGCTGCTCGGGAAGGGTGCTCGGGAGAGCTGCAACAGCAGCGTGCCGGCGCGGGAAGGATGCACGGGAGCTGCTGCTGCAGTTCTCATGGACGCAACTGCTCCGGCACGGCTGCAAGGGCAGCAACTCGGGTCTTCAACAGGCCGGCACGGGATGCACGGCTGTAGCTCGGGACGGTACTCGGGAAGCATTCACGGGAAGCTCACAAGCACGGGACGGCTGCACTCGGCTCGGGACAGCATCTATGGGCCGGATCTAAGCTTCCTTTGGCCGGAAATCTTGATTTTGGCCGGAAACCTAACTTTCTTTGATCGGATTTTCGTGGTGTTCCGGCAACTTTCTTGATTCAAAACCTTAGGGCTTTTACTCCCCATGTCTTGATCTATCTTCCCATGTAGTTTGATTTGATTTTGGGTGAAAAATCTTTAGAGAGAGAAAGCTTGGTGAAGCTTTAATGGTGGATGTTTTTGAGATGGAGAAGATGATGATGGGTGCTATGGGGAAATCTGATTTTTACTCGAGGACACCCAAAGTTCACTATTAAAGGGAAATCCAGAAAATTGCTACGGGGAGATCGACTATACTTAGAAACTCATTTTTCTCGACGAACCTAGCCTCGAGCCACATCGAAAAAGGGGGATTTCTCATCATCTTCTTTTCATTTATTATTTATTCACCATGTTAGCTAAATCAAGTGTGTCGATTATATGAGATGAAATGTGATAAATTTGTGATTATGTTTAATATGATTTGATGTTTTGATTATGAATTGATGTTCATTTGATTCGATTATCGTTTTGATCGTATTTTCATGTGTCTTGTCAAGCACTTCACATAGTTAATAGACGAAACGAGGTATTCGATATCGATAGTAGTCTAAGTCATAATTTCATGTGTCTTGTCATGCACTTCACATAGTTAGGCGACTAGGCGACACTTTCGTTGACTCGGGATTAACCGAATTAGGCGTTTGTTTGACTAAGTATGATCTCCGGATATACGTAGTACTTAGAAACATCTACTTTGGGAGTCGAACATCGATTATACTTCGACACATTAGATTGGATCATACGTAATCGTAGGTTTATTATTATGGATTCCCGGACTTCGACACCTCTCTCGCCTATTTGTTGCCCGAATTGAATCTTACCGTCTCCCGACTCTTGTTCCTCCGACTCTTCTCTCAAATCTCTCTTGCCCGTTTACTTATATTATTTAGTTTAGTTTTACTTGTTTTATTCTCTTCTTGTTGCTTACTCAATCATAAACCTCCCACTTTTATCTTGCTCTTTCCTTTTTAGTCTAAGTTAGTGAGTGACTCGTAGACCGGTGGGTTAGACTCTCCCGATAACCGGACTACCAACCTATCCTTGGATCGACTCCGGTCTTACCGGTTACTACTTGATACCTCCGCTTGGGTGTGCAACCTTTTCGGGTGCATCAAGTTTTTGAGTGTTCATCATCAAAAACCTAGAGAATCAACTAGGGTTTCAAAGGTTTGGGAGTTTGAGTGAGAGAGGAAGAGAGGAGGGGCGCCGGCCAAGTTGGCCGGCACCATACAAGAGGCCGGAGCAACAGACCAGTAGCATGAGCACGGGTAGCTGCTGCTCCAGCTCGGGAAAGCTTCATCACCAGCTCGGGTAGCAGCAAGAGAGCTTCGGCTGGGGACGCGCACAACAGCTAAGCACGAACAGCAGCTGTTCCGGCACGGGAAGGACGCGCACAAGAACAATAGCTCGGGATTTTCCTTAGAGCAGCTCGTGCTAAGCTCCAAGGCTCGGGATGACCCAAGGACGCGCACGGGACACAAGCTTATAGCAAGGGACAGCTGCGTTTGGCTCGGACAGTGTATCTTTTGGCCGGATTTTGTCTTGGCCGGATTTTCACCTTCTTTGGCCGGAGTTTTCATGGTTTTCCGGCCACTTTCTTGGTCGGAAAACATAGGGCTTTTACTCCCCATCATCTTGGCTAGCTACCCATGTTGTTTGATTCGATTTTGGTTGAAGATTTTTAGAGAGAGAAAGCTTGAGTTAGGGTTTAATGGTGGTTTGTGATAAATGGGGAAGATGATGGACATTGATATAGGGAATCCTGATTTTTGCTAAGGGGAGATCGGCTGCACCTTAACTACTCAAATTTTCCGAAGAACCTAGCCTTGAACCACATTGGAAAAGGGGGATTTCTCATCATCTTCTTTTCATTTATTACTTATCACCATGTTAGCTAACTTTAGTGTGTCGATTATATGAGATGAAATGTGATGAATTTGTGATTATCTATGTGATGATTTAATGTTTTGATAATAAATTGATGTTCTCTTATTTTGATTACTTGTTTCAATCGTTTTTCATGTGTCTTATCAAGTACTTCGCATAGTTAATCGATTAGACAAGGTGATCGATATCGATCGTAGTCTAGATCCAAATTTCATGCGTCTTGTCATGCACTTCACATAGTTAGGCGGCTAGACGACATTTTCGATGATTCGGTGTTAATTGTTTGGGAAGTTTATTTGACTAAGTATTATCTCCGGACATACGTAGTGCTTATGAACATCCACCGTAGGAATCGAGACTAGATTTGTATCAATATATTTGATTGGACCGTAAATAGTTGTAGGTTCACCACAACGGATTCCTGGACCTCGACACTTCTCTCACTTATTTGTTGCCTCCCTACTCTTGTTCCTTCAACTCTCTCTCGAATCTCTCTCGCCCTCTCACATTGATATTTTAGTTTGTTTTACTTTCTTTATTCCCTTAGTGCTTATTCGTTAAAAAACCTTTCATTATCTTCATTTACTTTCGCTTTTGTCTAAGTAAGCCTTTGATATCTGAACCGACGAATAAGACCATTCGATATCCAAACTACATTCCTATCCTTGGATCGATCCCGGCTTTGCCGGATTACTACTTGATACCTCCGCTTGGGTGTGCAACCTTTTCGGGTGCATCAGGTCCTCTAAGGGCTCACTCGGGGTTTGGAACAATTTTATGAAACCTTCCTAACTCTTAAGAAGTTTCTCGGAGAGTTTCCACTTACTCCCACTAGTGTGAAGAGTCTCTATGCACTCCCACTTGTTGTTCGGTTCGAATCAAATTCGATAGTTTCTCCCACTTGGCTTTCTTGAAAAATATCTTTCAAGGAAGACACCATCGAGAGCAACAATCTTATTGTGTTCCGATGTTGTGGGGAAGAACCCCGTTTATTTCTTTAAAGAAACGTTTTTAGACACAAAAGACTATTTCAGAATACCTTCTAAAATTCCATACTCTTGTGGTTCTCTTCTTAGCTATATCAGATTTTAGGTTTATTGGGTTTGCAATTTATATGGACATATTTGTTTTGGAAAACTTTTCGGATGACTTATCTGATCGATCTTTGTCTAACAAAGTACGATATCTCTTCTAAAGGGATGTAGTCTTTACAACTTTTTTTAGAAAGTCGCCTTGACTTAGAGTTTGATTTTTATCAAATTCTAATAGTCAAGTTTGATTCCATACTAGATTTCGATCTTGTTCCTTGAACAGACCTTTCATCGTGTATTCTTTTAGTTTATTCTAGTCAGATCAATCATCATCTCATACTAAATATAAGATTTCATGATTGGTTGACTCATCTTTCTTTGAAAGATGATCTAGTCAATTTGTTACTTAAGACGTGTCTTAATTAACATATATGACTAGATTAGAATAACTAGGTTGAATCATATGGTATTAATGTTTTAAAAGTTAACTAGGCATTTTTTTTTATAAAATATTAACCTAAATACTTTACTTTCTCCATAACGCTTAAAGTTTACAGAGATGATGTCTCAAAATAAAACTAATTAAAGTAAATGCCTAAAGAAGACTATGACCCTTCTCGAGCTCCCTCAGCAACTCTTGCCTCGTTCGCCTTTGACTGGTTCATCTCCTCTTCATTGAATATTTAACTCCCTTTTACTCTTGTCATTCCAAATGTTATGAGCATTAGGTATCACATACGTTTAAGGGAAATTTATTCAATTTTAACTTTTAACAATTATACCTGAAACAGAACTCACAGTTCCGTTTTTCTTGTCCTCAAGGAATTTCAGACAGTTCCTCTTTCAATGGCGCGTGCCATCACAGTGGGAACACTTGGAATCAGCAAGAACTCCTTTGGTTTTAGCAACAGGTTTCTTTTTTCCTTTGCCAAACTTCTTCTTCTTGTTCTTCTGTTTCCCGTCCCTCTTGAATCCCTTATCCTTTTGAACCATTAGAACTTCTTTCTTTGGTTCAATCACTGCAATATTCTCCTTGGCTGTCTGGAGTATTGCGTGTAGTTCTTCCAAAGACTTATCCATCCATACATATTATAGTACCTTCTGGACTGACTGAACCCATTATGAAGTGAAAGCAAGATGATGTGAGTGGCGAAATCCCGACTGTTATCTGAAGGATATATTCCCTTGGTCTGAAGGAATGGTATTCTATGGATAGAATGTCCTTCGACCAAGATGTCAATGCGTACGATTTGAAGAATAGGATCTTGATGACCTTACTCGGAAGATCATCTAGTCCGGTCGAATTAGGGGTCGTAATGCTTAGCTAGAAGTCGCTTACGATCGTCGGATCACTTCCGTAATCCGCGGCTAACATAAACCGGATCCTACAAGGGTTACACATAAGAGTGATGGTTTGAACAAAGAGAATTGAATAGTGGGAGATTGGGAAATAGGTGGATTGGATCCATTATTGGTAAGTCCAATTAGTTCGAAGGAGTCCGAACTCACACACACACACATCCGGGCCCGAGAGGGAGGCCTGGAAAGGCTTTAAGGTGGCCGGCCATGTGATGGCCGACCTAAGCAAGGAGCCGGCCATCTCATGGCCTGTTGGAGCTTAAGTGGGCCGGCCAAGGAAGCCCATAAAAGGGCTATGAACTTTAGTATTCCAATACTAAATTAAAGCTTCTCAAGCTTTGACTATTTTCTTTTATTTGTAAAGTTTTCAACAGTCTTCGCTTGGAACCCTTCCAGCTTCCCGTTCTTCCAAGTCAATATTATCTCTTATTTTGGAGGTTTGCAACATATAACTTTTCAACCTTTTATTTTCTTACCGAGAACAAGTTCTTCTCAAGAACTTTGTGCAATCCAGATCAGCTTATCTGGATCTGATTGGTGACGACCATAGATACTCCAAGTATTTTGAGATGTCGAGGCGAATGCTAATCATGTCCAACATGACCGATTTTATGCCTTAAGCATAACCATCTTTCTCATGCTTGCTCATCAGAATCCTTCAGATGCTGAGTCTTGCTAAGCTGTGTACCATGAGACTTGGGTAGAAATACTCTACCTGAGTTTTTCTCATTTAGCCTTTTCAAGAACTTTTCTTTGAACAACTCTTATCATCTTCTCGATCTATCTCCATAGATCTTTGATACCCAAAAGCATTTCACCTTTGTGTGTGGTCCTTTTATTGAATCAATTCTAAACTGTTTTTAACATCAGAATGTTATTCTCAATCTTTAGTATGTCGTCTACATAGCGGACCAAGGAAAACTGGGTCACTTCCGCTAACCTTCTTGAACTTCCTGAATTCAAGATTTCTCTTTATTCTCAAAGAAACCAACTCTTGATTACTTTGCTGAAGCGAAGATTCCTACTCCTACTTGCCCGCTTCAACCATAGACGAATTTCTGAAGCTTGCAATTTTCACCAGTTTTTCGAATGTGTCATGTACACATTCTTTTGACAGTGATTGATCAGTATGGTCTTTAAGCCTCGTGACATGAGAGATGGTCTTTTCGTGGTCTATACCACGAATTCTGAGACCGTCTTTCTTAGTCTTGCTCTGGGAAACACCAATGTTTCCACCCCTGTCTGTTTTTCTACTATGAAAAACTTATTTGTACTTAACAGGAACTATTCCTCTAAGAAAATAGATCAAGTTCCAAACTTGATTTCAGACGTGGATTCCATTCTGATCTTATGGCTCTAAGCCATATTTTGGAGTGATTCTGTCACAACTTCTGTGTAGGTAGCTCATTTTCTTCTTCAGCATGTTTCCAATCCTCTGAGACAGATCTATGAGCCTTTAAGGTCTAAAAGGGGTTTGAACAACTTTGAGACGCTCTCAACTTCTTGAGGGTTCTCTTGCGAATCTAATTCGATTATTGACATTCCTACATCACTGTCTGTTTGTTGCATGCTCAGATCGAATTTCTTCGATATCTTAAATTTCTCCCACTTGTCTTCTTGGAAATAACTCTTATTTCAAGCAAGAAACCATCATGAGCAACAACTACCTTATTCTCTGATTGTTTGTGGAAGAATCCCTAGTATTTCTTTATCGTATAAAATATTTTGTCTGATATGACAATTTGGTTCTCGATAACCATTTACGTTAGTTTCATATCTCTAGACCTTGAGAAAAAGACCTCTTTGGAACCATTCCAATCCCATACTCTTATGGTGTCTTTTCAGCTATCGACGGAATGTGGTTAGGTAGGAAGAACGACCGTGTTTGAGAATATATCCCAGAAAGTGTTTGGAAGATTGGCCTTTTTTCGACTCATCATTAATCGACTCATGTCTAATGGTGGGCCTAGAAAGTTTCCTAAATAGGTCTACACCCGCAAGTGCACGGGTGTCAAGTTGTAATATTTCCGGAAAGACCGGTTCGTTCCTCAGAGACTAGTTAAACTTATTCTAGAAATTGGGAAGTAATAAGATTTTAAAATGATTTGGTTTTGGTTTTGAAATGAATAAAATATTAAAATAAAATTACGGAAAGAAAATACAAATGATACAAGGAACTCAAATGGGGGGAGGTGAAATGGGAGAGAGACTAAGGTTTCTGAATTCACCACATACAATCAGTTGAAGAACCAATAATTAGATAAATTAAATCTCTTTTTTTATAACTCAGAATTTCGGATAATGAACTATCCTAATTCCGGGAGATGTTTTCGTTAAAACCCCGATTAAAAGATTGAACATGGTGTCATCCTAGCCCTAGATTAGATGTTCAGTTATAATACGAGATTAAAATAAATACGAAAAGTACGAGAGAAAAATGGAAGGAAAACAAAACTTTTCTTGCTGATTTCCTGTCTGGCAGCCAAACGCACCCTAAGGAGCAGTTTTCCTTCTGATTTTACTGTTTTACAGACAAACAGACCCTTAGGGAAATCGATTTTCTTATCTTCTCGGAAACTATTTCTCTGTGGGAAAATAAGTTTCCCGTGGATTTTCTCGTCTTCCCCACTTGAATTCTCTCCCTAACTTTCTGTAATCTCTCTCTCTCTAATATAACTCTTCCTTTCTCTCTCTATATCTAATGTAACTGAAAAGAAGGAAACTATATTGATGAAATCAATCAAAAAACAAATTTTATGATCATGAATACATTTCTCTTTGAATCTCTCTATGTTTCTCTCTCTAACTCTCTGTTTCTTTCTTTCTCTCTCTCTGTTTTCCCTTTCTCTCACTAAAAATACAAGAAAAACCAAAAGAAGAAGAAGAAGATGATGATAAAAAAATGCTCTCTGTCTCTCTCTCTCTCTGATCTTCCTGGTTTGGTGAGCTCGAGAGGCTGATTTTTTAACCCCCAACCAAGATATTTTCCTCACTCTTCTTGTCCTCTGTTTATATAAATAGTTGTGATCCCAGAAGATAGAAGATATCTCCAAATCTCTCTTTAGCTAAACCGAATCCATCTTCTTCAATCTTTTCTTCCATTTGAAAATATATTTCTCTCTTAAGTATACCAATCAAATCCTCTCTACTATCAAATCTTCTCTCTGGTTATCTTCTCTGATTTCTTTCTATCTTCATCAAAATATTATCTTCAATCTACTGAATCAATCAATCCTCTCTCTCTAGATTAATATCATATCATCTCTATCCAGATTTCTCTGTTTTAGATACTAATTTGAGAGAAGATTTTCATGATTCTCTCTCTCTTGCCTTTCCAGCCTTCAATCTCAATCTCTCGACTTACTATAATGGTTAAACAAGAGAGGACAGTTGAGAGAGAAAGAAAGAGATAACTGTAAAAGAGAGATTCCGTGCTTCGCAGCCACAGGAAAAACGTTGCAGCGCAACATCAGGTGGAGACACGTGCGTCACAAACAATGCAGCCGTGCGATTTGGCAAGATGCTCTCCTGGACACGGTGACATCTTGCGCCGGGTTATACTGGATCTCGCACTCCTTGAGGATCCCGTTGCACACCCGGACTTACCGAATGTATCCCGAAGATGATCTGGACCGTCTGATCTGATTCCATCTTGTGCGCCACGTGTCACAAAAAGCTCCATGTTGACTTGGTTTTGACTCGAACTTTGACCTGCTATATTTTGCTCATCCGAACTCCGATTTGGATTCCGTTTTCGCCCACAAGTTCGTGTTGAACTCTAATTTCATCCGATTATAAATATTTGCCAAAATTTCGCGAACACCCTAACCTCCAAATGACCAAAATGCCCTCAAATATGTCTTTATCCCGATTTTATCCGTTTCCGCGTTCAATCCTGTAAAAGACTCCTGGACAAAAGAAACACACAAATCATCAGAGTAACTGCTCGAATTGGACTAACTGACCCGAGTTAAGAGATTCAGATGGGACATTTTCATGTCTCATCATCTAACATGTTCGATTACTCCCACTGGACTCATAACCCATATGATGTGTTTGTTAGAGCAAGATGAGAAATTATTTCTCAACTTTTTTTTGTATTGCTAAGCAGGCTAAGGGAGCCAGACCCAAAAACAAATAGACTCCAAAGCAAGCCTAGCCTATACCCTTAGGAGTAAAAACTCCACCAACACACAACCAGAAAAGAACAAAATACAGCCCATAGTCATCCCCACTACAAGAGTTCTCAACAAAAAACACAAAATCAAATCAAGAAAAATTACATAAGCCTGCTTCATTGCTTTTTTTTCCTTGTATCTCCAGCCCTATCAGCTTCCACCAACATAACCAACTCAGGCCCCATATCTCCTGGCCAAAGCACCTCTTCATCACCATCTGGCCCACGCTTGACAACCAATCAGCAACCTGATTTAGCTCCCTAAAGACATGTTGAACCATACAAGAAGCAAACTTGTCTCTAAGCTTCTGAATTCTATTGCACAAGAAAGCAAGCTCCCAAGGAGGCTCTAAGTCAGCTGAAGTAAGGATAGAATAGGCCCTTATAGAATCAGTGTCAATCATCACTCTAGTCAACTGCAACCTCACTGCCAGCCTAAGCCCAGCCTCAATGCCCTGAAACTCATGAAAAATAACTGACTTAAGAGTATACCTGCCCCTCAAAGCTACCAAGACCTCACCAAGGTTGTTCCTCAGCACACAACCTTACCCAACACTCACATCAGAGAAAGAACCATCTGAGTTGATAATCACCACTCCCTCCTCAGGACCCACCCATTTGAGATTTAGAAATTTAGGCAATGTAAATTGCACATCCAAATTCCACTCAGCAGCAGCTTTCCTGCTTCTCAAAGTGTCAACACACTAGAGAGAGACAGATTGGGCTTTCATCCTAACATCAGATATAATCAAATCCAGCACCTCCTGACTGTTTCTGGGAGCCTCTAAGTGCACTCTTCTATTTCTCTCCCTCCAAATGTGATAGAGAAAACCATTAAAAGCCAGTCTACCCAGGAGAGCAAGACCATCCTTCCCCTGAAACATATTTATACACCATTGCACCTCAGCATCCCAGTCTCTTCTAGTGAATTTCATAAGCCCCAACATCTGCAACAACGTGTTCCAAACAAAGCTGGAATACACACAATGAAAAAACAAATGTTGCTCCTCCTCACTATCACAACCACATAACATACAGACAGGGTCAACCTCAATCCCCCAAAAGAGCAGCTTACACTTAGTAACTAGGCCTTCCCCTCGCCAACAACCCTTGGTTGGAGTGGTAAGAGGTATAATCTTCCACCTAGAGGTCAAGGGTTCGAGGCACACGCTGAACAATTAAAAAAAACTAGCCCTCCCCTTAAGGTCACCTAGGAAATAAAGCTGTGTCTGGGGATATTATGAGAAAACCAAACTAAGTTATGCCAAGGAACCACCTCTCTAGTCTTTCTCAAAGCTTCATAAGTGCTTTTAAGAGTAAAGACTCCTTTCTCATTAGCTTTCCATATCTTGCTATCCTCCCTGTCTACCTCAATGGGAACCTCCTTCAAATAATTAATAATAGAGCTCAAATGAACAACAAGATGCCTAGGAATAAACCATTCTTCATTCACAATACAAGTGCTCACAGTAGCCTTAGCATTTAACATACTGTCATATTTGAAGTTATCATTAAAGAAATTAGTCAACACACCCAAAGGATGTCAATTATCAAACCAAAAACTAGTTTGCTTCCCATTACCCACCACTTGAAAAGCAAAACTCAACCCGTAACTTCTGTAGTGCAGCAGTCTTCTCCACACCCATGAAGAATTGTTAGGAATATTCATTAACCAGAAGTTCTTCTTTTTAATGAGGTTAACTAGAGCCCATTCCACCCAAAGAGTCTCCTTGGCCACAAAGATATCCCAAATATGCCTAAGACAACAAGCAATATTAAAGCCACAAGGCTTCTCACACCAAGCCCACCCTCAGCAAAAGGAAAGCAGATATTCCTCCAACCAATAGCAGCCTTCTTCTCACTCATATCAGGCCTAGACCACAAGAATTTACTAAACATCAACTCCAACTCCCTGAGAACCCTTGTGGGAAGGTCAAACACACTAAGCCAAAACAAGACCATACTCTGCAAAATAGACTGAACAATAACCAATCTGCCAGCATAAGAGAGGAACCTGGTTTTCCATGACTGGATTCTAGCAAGAACTCTGTCCATAAGAGGTAAACAATCAGAGTACTTCAATCTAGAAGAAATTAAGGGCACTCCAAGGTACCTCACAGGAAGAGAAGCACATTCAAACCCCAACACATCATGAAGCAATAAGACATCTTCATCAGGAATCCCAGCAGAGAACAAAGAACTTTTACTCTGATTTACCCTAAGGCCTGTGCACTCAAAAAAGGAGTCTAGAACGTCAGCCAAAGCAACGGCTGAGCCAAAGTCACCCCTAGAAAAAATCAAGAGGTCATCAGCAAAGGCTAGATGAGTGATCAAAGGCTTGGCACATTTAGGATGCAGATTAAACCTCTGAGCCTTCACCATATCAAGAAGCAGAACATTAAACACCTCCATCACTATGACAAACAAATAGGGAGACATAGGGCAACCTTGCCTAACCATTAAGGAGAACCTTGAGGAGGAGACACAAGCATAGACCCATTGTCTAAATTTACTAGGGAACCCCATTCTTTCCAAGACCTTCATCAGAGCATCCCGCTCAATAGTATCATAGGCCTTTTGTAAATCAATCTTCATAGCACATCTAGAGGGACCCAAAGTCTTGTGGTAATCTCTAGTAAGCTCATGAGCAAGAAGAATATTATCCTGAATGCATCTTTTAGAGATAAACCCAGACTGACAAGGGCTAGCCAGCTTGAAAATTACATCCTTCATTCTTATGGTCAAGATTTTAGTAATACATTTATAAATAGTATTGTAACAAGAAATAGGTCTAAAATCAGTGACCCTAGCTGCATTCTTAGATTTAGGCACTAAAGTAACAAGAGTAGAGTTTACCTCACCCAGAAGCTTTCCAAAAGAAAAGAACCTCAGCACAACCTCAGTGAAATCATCTCCCACAATTTTCCAGCAAGCCTTGAAGAAATGAGAAGTGAAACCATCAGGTCCAGGAGACTTATCTAAGCCTATAGAGGCCAAAGCAAAAACCACTTCATCTATAGTAACCTTCTTGACCAGCATGGAAGCCTCATGAGCCTCCAAAACCTGACCAAACTCCATGTTATTCAGCACCTCAGGGACTCCTCTTTGATAATGAGAAACCCCAAACATACCCTGATAAAAATCCACACACTCTTGAGCCACTAAGTCTGCCCTCACAACCTTCTCATGTCCTTCATTATAGAGAAAAAGAATATTATTCCTAGATCTCCTTTATTTTAAGGAAGCATGAAATAACTTAGTGTTATTGTCCCCTAAATGGATCCTTTGAACCTTGGACTTCTGTCTAAGCATACTCTCCTCCTTCTTAGCAAGCAAGGAAAATTGAGCAACAACCCTCCTTTCATCCCTCCCAGTCTCCTCACAAGAAGGAAAAACTTTTAGGTGGTTCTGCAAGTTCTCCATCTCTATTCTAGCTACCTGCACCTGAGAAGTAAAGTCTTTAAACTTCTCCTTATTCCATAACAATAAGGCTGTCTTCACCTTCTTAAGCCTAGAAACTAGCCTATAGATAGGATTCCTAGAAACCTTAACCTTCCAAGCCTTAGAAACCACTTTCATGAACTCTTCCTCCTCTGTCCAACAATTGAAAAATTTGAAAGGCCTAGGCCCCACTCCAGTCTCTTCAAACAAACTCAACACACAAAGAGAATGGTCAGAAACCACATGATTCAGAAATTTAGCCTTTGCAGAAGAAAACTCCTGAACCCAATCAATATTAACCAAGGCCCTATCAAGTTTTTCAACAATATTGGTAGCACCCACCTGAACATTGGCCCAAGTGAAGGAACAACTAGAGAAGGGACAATAAAAAAGCTGAGTGTCCCTAATACAGTCCTAAAAATCAACAATGTCCATTGGTCTAACAGCATCACCTCCAAGCTTCTCATCCACACTCAAAATAGTGTTGAAGTCCCCCATCACCACCCAAGGACCACTATAGCTCTGAGAAATCCTCCTCATCTCAGTCCACAAACTTCTTCTTTCCCCCACAGTATTCCTTGCATATATATACACAAGTAAATAAAAAACTCCTACCATCTCTCATTACCACAAAAGCAGTTAAAGAATGATCAGTAATAGAGTCCAAAGAAACTATAAGCTGACCAGGATCCCACATCAACCAGATTCTTCCTGTTCTACTACAATCATAATTGTTAATCCAACTCCAAGTTGGCATTAGAGCATGAAGAACCTTCTACTTATTATTAACATCCACATGAGTCTCCAGTAGCCCACATAGACACAACTTATTACTTCTAATAAATCTAACTACCTCCTTTATTCTCAGGGAATCATTTAATCCCCTCACATTTTAACAACCATAACTAATCATTGATAACTCTAATAGGGCCCTTCAACCTCTGGTTAGGCTGACTAGCAACCAAACTCCCTCCAAATATAGCAGCCTTAGAGGCCACCCCAGTATGCTCAACCTGAGCACCACATTCATCCATGGAATCATCTCCACCAGCCCTAACTCCCAGAGCACCACTATCTCCCACACAAAGTCTCTTAGAAGCTTTCCCACTAATCTTGTGACCCATGGGATCAGCTACTAACCTCCTAACCACATCAAACTTCTTATTCTTTTTAGACCTACTCACCTCAGTCCAAGCCCCCTCATCCATCTCCTTATCATGCTGACTAGAGGAAGACCTAGCAAACTCCTTCATACTTTTTGTAAGGTGAATCACAGAAGGCTCCCCATCATGGACACAAGTAGAAGGGATGCTAATACCCTTAGCAGGGGCACCAAGTTTGGAACCACACCCTGAGCTCGGGCAACATTAACAGGAGAAGGGTGGTGAGTTTGGCGGCGCCGGTGGTCTTTCTTTTTCCGACAGTGGTAGTTATCGTTCCTTCCTGGCCGGCAGTGATTCTTCTCTATTTCTTTTCCTTTTTTCTTGGATCGAGCCTCTTGTTCTTCCGATTTCAAGTATCTCCACCTTACTGGTAGCTCCCTTGGGGCTTCAATCGTGATGGTGGAGGCGACTGGTTCCCTCCAAACTCCTGGCGATGGTTCTATTGGTCTGAAAGGATCAGAGACACTATCAAAACAGGGTAGTATGGTTGAGGGGAAATCGATTTTAGGGGCTTCTATGGGTGGTGCTAGGGTCTTGCGTGCTCCCATGAGGGTTGCAGTTGCTTCTCCGATTGATGGTGGATCTGTGGGTGGTGATTATTCAGAGCTCCCTTCGACTCAGGTACCTGTTTCTCAAGGTATGTCTTCTTCTATGGATTGGGCTAAGCTATTTGCTAAGAATCGTAGTTCTGGTAGGAAGTCTTTGGAGTTTCGTGATCCTATTTTAGTTAATGGTCGGGCTGTTATTTCATCATCTAACTATCAGGATCAGATTGAGGATTGTAGAACATTGATAATTGGTAATTTCTTTGGTAGCAAGCTGCCTTTTATGGTTGTTAAAAGGTCTTTGATTAACATTTGGAAACCTAAAGGGGATGTTTCCTTCACCCTTCATGGAGATTCAGTGTATGTTATAAGAGCTTCATTGGAAGAGGATAGGTTGAAGATATTGGAACATGAGCCTATCTCTGTAGCTAATAGAATTTTTATTGCTCGACCATGGACTCCTTTTCTTGAGAAGGAGGTTATGAAACTTAGGTCTATTCCCATTTGGGTTAAGCTTAAGGGTGTTCCTATTCATTTGTGGCATGAAGAAGGCTTAGCTGATATGGTTAGTTCTATTGGTAAACCCCTATTTCTGGATGGTCCTACCTCTTCTGGGTTGAGGATGGCCTATGCCAGGGTTTGTGTGGAGATTCCTATGGATAAGGAGCTTCCTCATGTGTTGGAACTGTGTGTGGATGGTGAAGATTTGGATATTGATATTGAGTATGCCTGGAGACCTAGGTATTGTGTTCATTGTTGTGAATTAGGTCACAGCTCTAGTTCCTGCCTAAAGTTAGCTAAGGTTAAGAAGAATGTTGAGACTCAGGTAATGAATGATCCTATGGACAGTGAGAAGGGTGGGGAACCAAGTACTAGAGATGTTCCTTTAGCTGACACAGTGGTGCCCATGGAGGGTACTAATGTTCATGATGAGGGTTGGACTGAGGTGAAGCATAAAGGGAGTATGAAGAGGAAAGGTAGGGAATTAAGTGGTTATGAAGTGACTGACAGTGGTGCTGGTAAGAAAGCTGTGGCTGGTGCTTATGAAGGGAAGAGGGATGTTGGTGGAGGTGCTGGTCAGCTGCCTAGTCAGGACCTTATAAGCAACTCTAAGCAGATTCATATTGGTGGGAAGAACAGGTCTTTGCTTCTGAGGCCTAGCATGGTGGTGGATGAGGGTGAATGTCCTGGTGAGGGGACATCTCTTCCTAAGGGTGACAGGGGTAAGTTTTTTTTTTTTTTTTTTTGCATTGATAAGCAGGCTAAAGGCGCCAGGCCGAAAAACAAAGAAAAACTAAACAACCTAGCCGACGCCAGTCGGAGCAAGCCCACCCCAGAACCTTAACATGGAAACAAAAAAGAGCACCAAAAGAAAAGACATCATAAGGACATAAAGTCCCATACCCAAAAAAGACATCAAAACAGAATTATCACTCATCATATACATCTAGTATAAACGGTACCACACTTGTCTTCATCAATAAGCTGCTCCAACTTGGGATCCAAAGAACCAGGAAGCAGCACTTCCTCCTCAGCATCCGGCCAATGCTTAGAAAGCCAATCTGCAACTCGATTGGTTTCCCTAAAGACATGATGAATGGTGCAGGAAGTAAACCCACTCATAAGCTGCTTAATCTTCTGATAAAGAAACACTACTCTCCAAGGAGGAACCAGCCTATTCGAGCTAAGCAAAGTATAAGAGTTCATGGAATCAGTAGCTATGCTCACCCTAGGCAATTGAAGATCTCTGGCAAGCCTTAAACCAACCTCTATGCCTTGAAGTTCATGCCACAACACTGAAATAGGAAGAGATCTCCCTCTAGCTGCAGCTATAATAGAGCCCTGATGATTTCGAATAACACACCCATATCCCCCACCAGCTGAAGAGTAGGCACCATCAGTATTAATAAGGATCAGCCCAGGCTCAGGCTTTTGCCACTCACAACGCACAGGGGACTTAGAAGAGAACTGAATATCAACATTCCAAACACTAGCTAACTTCCTATTCTTGATACAATCAGAAAGTGTCACTTGAGAACCCAACACTTTCATTCTAATGTCCTGAATAATAAGAGCTAATACTTCCTCTTTGCTTTGACAACTGTTATCATGAAACCTCTTGTTCCTTTCCCACCATAAATGATAAAAGATAGCATTGAAAGCTAACCTGCCTAACAGCCCAGTACCCTCCCTGCCTTGAAACATTTTAATACACCACTCAATCTCCTTATCCCAATCAACCTTAGAAATCTTTATCAATCCGAGCATATGAAGAATGGTGTCCCATATAAACTTAGAATAAGGACAGTGAAAAAACAGATGTAACTCATCTTCACTCTCCTTATTACATAACAAACAACAAGGATCCACTTCTATACCCCAAAAGAGAAGCTTGCATTTAGTTTTAAGTCCTCCTCTAAGAGCAACCCAAGCAATGAAACTCTGCCTAGGAATATGATGAGCAAACCACACTAGCTTATGCCATGAAGTGGCAACCCTTGTCATTCTCAAAGCTTCATATGTACTTTTCAGAGTGAACTCTCCTTTTTCACTAACCTTCCAAACCTTCAAGTCCTCCCTAGAAGTATCAATAAGAACTCCATTCAGCCCATCAAGGATAGAAGGAATAAAAACAGCAAGATGGGAAGGGATGTGCCAAACACCATTCCTAATACAGGAACTAACACTGATGTTAATGTGGAGAGTACTATCATATCTGAACATCTGAGTAAAGAACTTAGATAGAGGACCCAGGGGATGCCAATTATCAAACCAAAACTTAGTAGACTCACCATTACCTATGACATGAAAAGCAAATTGAGCTCCAACCTCTCTGATATGAAGAAGCCTTCTCCAAATCCAAGATGCATTGCTGGGCACTGCCATGGTCCAAAAATTCTTCTTTTTAATCAAATTGACCTGCACCCATTGAACCCATAAAGTATCCTTATCACAAAAAATGTCCCAAATATGCCTAAGACAGCAAGACACATTCAAGACCCTCAAATCCCTGATGCCTAGCCCTCCTTCTGCAAAAGGAAAACACACATGAACCCAACCAACTGCAGCTTTCTTCAGACTAGTATCTGACCCTGTCCACAAAAACTTATTGAATAAAGATTGCAGCTCCTTAAGGACTCTTTTAGGAAGATCAAACACACTAAGCCAAAAGAGAACCATGCCTTGAAAAATAGACTTGATAATAGTGAGCCTCCCAGCAAAAGACAAAAATTTAGCTTTCCAAGAGTGAATTCTAGCAGTAACTCTATCAAGCAAAGACAAACAATCAGAATACTTGAGTCTAGAGGAAATAAGAGGCACCCCAGGATACCTAACTGGAAGAGCAGCTTGAGAAAAACCAAGACATTCAATTAAAGCACTTCCAATATCATCAGGAACACCAGCTAAGAACATAGAACTCTTTCTTTTGTTAACCATCAAACCAGTGCACCTATAAAACACCTCCAGCACCTCAGCTAAAGCTAGAGCTGAATCAATATCACCTTTGGAGAAGACAAGGACATCATCTGCAAAAGCAAGATGAGTAATCAAAGGCTTAGAGCACTTAGGATGCACATGAAACCTTCCATTCTTCACCATATCCAACAGTAACAAATTGAAAACTTCCATCACAAGAACAAATAGGTAAGAGGACATAGGACAACCTTGTCTAATTCCCCTCTTACCCTTGAAATAACCATAAGAACTTCCATTAACCATTATAGAAAACCTTGAAGATGCAATACAAGAATACACCCACTTCCTGAATACAGAAGGAAACCCCATTCTCTCCATTACCAACATCAAGGCATCCCACTCTATGGTATCATATGCTTTTTGCAAATCAATCTTGAAAGCACACCTAGAGGGGCCCAATGTTTTGTGATAGTCCCTGGCTAATTCATGAGCCAAAAGAATGTTATCTTGAATACATCTACCTGATATGAACCCAGATTGACAAGGGCTAACCAACTTAGAAATGCAATCCTTCATCCTTAAAGTAAGAATCTTAGAGATGCATTTATATATAACATTGCAACAGGAGATAGGTCTAAATTCACTGACCTTAGAAGAATCTTTAGACTTAGGAACCAAAGTGACCAAAGTAGAGTTGACTTCACCTAAAAGCTTACCAGAAGAAAAGAACCTCATCACAGCTTTGGTGAAATCATCCCCAATAATATTCCAACAAGACTTAAAGAAATGAGCAGTAAAACCATCAGGGCCTGGTGATTTATCAGAACCAATAGTGGATAAAGCATGAACAACCTCCTCTCTAGTGACTCCTCTCACCAGCTGTTCAGCATCCTGCATATCCAGCACAGAACTAAACTCCATCTGCTTCAAAAAATCAGAAGTCCCTCCCTGAAAAGCTGAAACACCAAACAAGTTTTGATAATACTCAACACATTCAGCAGCAATTAAATCAGGTTGGACAATCTTATCATTAGCAAGGTTATAAAGAAAAGGAATATTATTCCTAGATCTTCTTTCCCTTAGAGATGCATGAAAAAACTTAGTATTACTATCACCAAGGTCAATCTTTTGCACTCTAGACTTCTGCTTTAACATAGACTCTTCCATTCTAGCTTTAGCAGAAAATAAAGCTACAGCTTTCCTCTCAGCAACTCTAGTATTCTCACAAAGTGGTGTAGCTTGAAGTTTAGTTTGTAACACCTCCATTTCCTGCCTAGCTTCCTGCACTTTAAGAGAATAATCCCTAAACCTCTGTTTCTTCCACAATAAAAGATCTGCTTTCACTCTCTTCAACTTGCAAACCAACCTAAACATAGGGTTACCAGTAACCTTAATGCTCCAAGCCTTATCCACTAGCTTCATGAATCCTTCCTCCTCAGTCCAGCAATTGAAAAACTTGAAAGGTCTAGGACCCACACCACTATCCTCAAAAAGACTAATAACACAAGGGGAGTGATCAGAGATTCCTCTATTAAGAAACTCAGCTCTAGCAGAACAAAAATCTTGAACCCACTCAATATTCACTAACACCCTGTCAAGCTTCTGAGTAATACATCTATCACCTGATTGTAAATTAGACCAGGTATGAAAACATCCACTAAAAGGACAATCAAACAGCTGAGAATCTCTAACAAACAATTGAAAATCAAGCAGCTCACTAGGTTTGATATTAGCCCCACCCAACTTCTCATCCTCCTTTAAAAAGGTATTGAAATCTCCCATAATAAGCCAAGGGCATGAGAAATCAAGAGAAACACTACTCAACTCAGTCTAAAGAGTCCTTCTATCTACTAAAAGATTTTTAGCATAGATACAAGAAAGCATAAAGAACCTACCATCTTTTAACTCTACTCTAACAGTTATACTTTGATCAGACATAGACACAAAAGTAACAGAAAACTGACCAGCATCCCAGATCAGCCACACTCTTCCAAACTTATCACAATCATAATTGTGTAACCAATTCCAAGAAGGCATTAGACTTTGAAACACCTTATCCTTCTTAGCTTCAGCCACATGAGTTTCCAGAACACTGCACATACCTAACTTATTATTTCTAATGAATTTCACTACCTCTCTAACCTTGAGAGAGTCATTTAACCCTCTCACATTCCAAAAACCAAAGCTAATCATTAAGAATCCTAATTGGACCCCTTCCTTTCAAACCCACCTGGGCACCTGATTGACCCCCTCCAAATAAAGCAACTTTTGTTGCCACACCTCTCTGCCCCTCAGAGGCTTTACTAACCTCCATAGCATCACCCTCAACACAAGAGTCCACCACACAAAGTCTCTTAACTGACTTACTAACCCCCCTGTCTTCAATGAATGAAGGAGCTACAAGCCTTCGAGCTCCATCAAGAAACTTGTTCTTCTTAGATCTCCTAACCTCTGTCCATTCAGGATCCATTGAAGTATCATCATTAATGACTGAACAGGATGCAACTCCATCCTCACTTTTTGCAAGAGAAACCCCTAAAGAGGTCTCTTCTTGAGCACAAGCAAAGGTATTAGAGTTGCTACTCTTAGCAGGGGGAGTCTTATTAGGCTCCACACCCTGAGCACGAGCTGGGGCACAAGGTTGCACCCCTACCTTCCCTGTTCCAGGCTTATCATTAGCACCATTACCAGGAGGTCTCATTGGGGCATTTTGTCGAGCAGTTGTTCTACACTTTCCTACAGAATGTCCAAAAGCTCCACACCCTGAACATTTAAGAGGTTTCCAAGCATATTCGACACGAATGTCTATTTTCCTATGATCCTTAACCACAAAAGATAAGAGCTCAGGCATCAAACACTCTTTCGAAATTTCAATACAAACACGAGCATAGGCTAACCTGGATTTCTTAGCAGTTGGTTCATCTAACATGATCGGTTTCCCTATTTGACTAGCAATCAGAGCCAACCCCTTGGGATTCCATAAGAACATAGGAACGTTACGAAAGCATACCCAGACTGGTAACGTTTCCATAGCTGCAATATCATCCTCGATGAATAAACTCCATGGACGAACGAAGAATAACCTGTTAGAGATATACAGAGGTTCCATCTCTAACACCCTCTGCCTATCCTCTTCTAAATCAAACCGAATGATATAAGCTGCCTCTCCATGAACAGTCAATAACATATTACCCTTAGGCTTCCATTTATCAGTTAACACTCGACGAACCAAAGGAAAAGGCATTCTTACTCCTACAAAAGAACCAATTAATAAGTTCTCGCAATCACGAATTTCATCTTCAAAATCTTCCAACACAATCTCAGGAGGATCACCAATATTAATAGTCGGAGGTGGAGAGTACGCAAGCTTCGTCCGGCATCTCCTCTCGTCAGAACGAAAGAGTGATGCCCAACTAGAATCTTCCTTCTGTTCAGATGAATCACCAGGTTGATCCGAGGACTCCCCACCATAACCACTCTGTTTTGGCAGAGATTCAAATCTCGAAGAATTTGAACCTCCACCACCAGGAGGAGGGAGGAGAAGCTTTGTCTCCCTATCAGCTAACATTTCTCTCGAAAAAGAAAAGCCAGCTACAGGGAAACACTCGGACAGAAAACGATCCAAGAAAACCGGGGAAGAAAGGAGAACAGGAAGCGGCGCCGCCAAACCCTAGGAAACACCACCCGGGACTTTCTCTCTCTTGTTTTTTCGAATAAAATTGTGACAGGGGTAAGTTCCTCTCCTGCAATTGTTACTCTTGATATGACAGTGGTTAGGGGTAGGAGACCATTTAAATTCTTCAACTGTTGGGTGGAGGAGCCTGGGTTCATGGAGATGGTGGAAGAGGTGTGGCAGAATCAAGTGGAGGGCAACCCTATGTATAGGTTGGTTTCTAAGTTGAAGGCTGTTAAAGGTGGAATAGCAAAGTGGAAGAAGGATAAGTTTAAGCATTTTCCAGAGCAGGTAGCTGAAGCTAGGGTGAATATGGAGAGGATTCAGGAGGAGTTGAGGTTGGATCCTTCAAATGTTGAGATGAGGCAGTTGGAGAGGAGGGCTGTGGAGAACTTTACTCATAAGGCCTATGCTGAAACTTCTATGTTGAAGCAACAAGCTAGAGTAAAGTGGCTCACTTTGGATGATGGTAATAATAAATTCTTCTATAGCACCATTAAGGAGAGAAAGGCTAGGAATACTATTAGGCATGTAGTGGGGGAAGATGGGGTGGTTGTGGAAGACCAGGGGAAGGTGGTTGAAGAATGTGTAAGGTTTTATGAGAGGATGCTAGGGACTGAAGAGGTGAGTGGAGATGAAGATGATGTGTTAGACTCTTTTCATTTTCTACATCCTCTAGGGGTTGGGGAATGTTCTGATTTGATTAAGCCTGTTAGTAGGGAAGAGGTTGTTTATGCTCTTTCTACTATAGGTTCTGAGAAGGCTCCTGGTCCAGATGGGTTCTCTTCTTTTTTCTTCAAGAAATGCTGGCTAATAGTTGGGGATGACTTTGTTGCAGCCATCCAGAACTTCTTTAAGTCAGGGAGGATGCTTAAGGAGGTAAATTCTACCCTTGTTTCTCTTGTCCCTAAGGTCTCTAATGCTTCTTCTTTGGGGGATTTTAGGCCTATTTCTTGTTGTAATGTAGTATATAAGTGCATTACTAAGATTCTTACAGAGAGGCTGAAGTTGGTGGTGTTCTCTATGGTGAGTGAGAACCAGTCAGCCTTTATTTCTGGTAGATGTATCCAGGACAACATCATGATGGCCCATGAGATTGTTAGGAACTATAACTATAAGAGTGGGGTAGCCAGGTGCACTGTGAAAATTGATCTTAGGAAGGCATATGACACTGTTAGATGGTCTGCCTTGCTTAAGATACTTAGAAAGTTCCAGTTGCCTGAGATTTTTGTGAAGTGGATCTATGAGTGTGTTTCTACTCCTAGATATTCTATAGTGGTGAATGGGGGTGCTCATGGCTATTTTCATGGTAGGAGGGGCTTGAGACAGGGGGACCCTATTTCACCTTACCTCTTTGTTATGGTGATGGAAGTGTTTTCAGCTTTACTTTTGAAGGAGGAGGTTGAGGGTAATTTTCACTTACATCCTAGGTGCAAGAAACCAAAGATCACACATCTTTGTTTTGCTGATGATCTTATGGTGTTTTTTAGAGGTGATGTTGCCTCAGCTTGTGCTCTAAATAGGGCTCTCAGCTGTTTGCATAAGGGTACTGGTCTAGGGGTTAACTGTGAGAAGAGTTCTATGTATTGGACTGGTATGGAGAATGAGGTTAAGGTAGAAATTCAACATGTTTTGGGCTTTAATTGGGGGTCTTTACCTATTAGGTATCTTGGTTTACCTCTGATTTCTTCTAGGTTGTCTTATAATGACTGCCTGCCCCTGATTGAGCAAATTCAAGGAAGGGTGCATTCTTGGAAGGCCAGGTACCTATCTTTTGCTGGGAGGTGTTTGTTGATAAAGGCTGTGCTTTGTGGGGTTATGGTGTATTGGACTTCTGTCTTTGTCTTGCCTAAAAGGGTGTTTAAGGAGATAAATTCTGTTTTCTTTAGGTTCCTCTGGTTTGGGGTGGACATGGGGAAAAAGAGGCCTACTGTTAAGAGGGATATTGTATTCCTTCCTAAAGAAGAAGGGGGTTTGGGTATTAGGAGTATTGAGAATCTCAATGAGGCTATGAATCTTAGACATGCCTGGGACTTAGTGAGTGGTAAGAAGTCTCTTTGGGTCAGGTGGGTGCAGCAGAATCTGGTTAGAGGGAAGTGTTTTTGGCTCATGGATGTTCCTCATGACTGCTCCTGGTGTTGGAGGAGGATTCTTGGTAGTAGGGAGATAGCTAAATCTCTTATTTTTCACTTGATAGGAAAGGGTGACAGTATTCAGATGTGGATAGATGCTTGGCACCCTCAGGGGGTCCTATACTCTGCTTATAAGGAATCCTTAAGATTTACTTCTAATTTGCCTCTTCATATGTATATTAAGGATGGGTCTTGGAATGTGCCAAACCATCTTAAGCCCTTCTTGGATCCTATCTTGGGTAACCTGGAGGGTATTGAGATTGGTAAAGTGGAAAGGGATACTGTAGTATGGACTGTGAGTAAGAATAGGAATTCAACCTTAAATCAACCTATGAGTTTGTAAGACAGAAGTGTGCTAAGGTGGATTGGTATAGTTTGGTGTGGTCTAGTCTAGCTATTCCTAGACACTCTTTTATTGCCTGGGTTGCTTTGCAGAGGGGATTGAAGACTACCATGAAGCTCAATTCTTGGGGCTTTCATGTGCCTAAGAGGTGCTTTCTCTGTGGCTTAGTGGATGAGACTGATTTTCACTTGCTCTTTGAGTGTTCTTTTTCAGGAGTAATTTGGAAGGGGCTGCTGGAGCTGTTAGGGCTTAGTCCTAGCCTATTCTTTGATTGGGACAATGCTGTTAGCTGGTGTTTAATGCACTTTAAGGGTGGAAAGTTTGTGCATAAAGTCAGGTGTATGCTATTCTCTTCTTATGTTTATCATGTTTGGAGGGAGAGGAATTTGAGAGCTTTCCAGAAAACCAGTAGGAGTGCAGACACTATCCTTGCCATTATGAAACAGGAGGTGATGGTTAAGGTTGAAGCTTGGAGCGGCAGAATTGAAGCCTGCATAGAAAATTCTGAATTGTTGCTTAATTTGAACATTGTTAAGCCTGTGGTTTTTCAATGTGTAAAGGGCTTAAGATGGAGGGCTCCAATTGCAGGTTCTGTCTTGATCAATACTAATGGTGCTTTTGATAGGGACTATGCAGGATTTGGTGCCATTATCAGAGATGAGTATGGTATTGTGCTTGCAGCTGGGGCTGGTAGAGCTGAACCTGGTAGTGTTTTGCTGCATGAAATGCAAGGAGTCTTATTAGGCCTGAGGTTGGCTAGGGAGAAAGGGCTGCACAGGGTGTTCCTTGCTTCTGACTCGACCAATGTGGTGTCTATTCTTAATGATAAGGGTGGGAAGCCACCTTGGACTGTGTGGAACACCTGGAGGGAGATCAGAGGGCTGATGCAGGAATTTGAGAGTTGTGTTGTGCACCATACCTATAGAGAACTTAATCAGGCAGCTGACTTTTTGTCTCGGCTGAGCAGCAATGGAGTTGTCTGTTTGGATGTGGAGCAGCTTCCTAGTATGCTTGCTTCAATTATGGACCAAGATAGGAGAGGAATGGTTAGGATTAGGAGATTTTGGCCTACTGAGAGTTAATGTTTTTGTGTTTTTTCTTTGTGGACCATTATAGCTTGCTATAATGTGGGATTTTGTATTTGTTGGTTTATTTCAATAATAGGGTCAGGGTCCCTTTAATCCCTGTTGACTTTTTCAAAAAAAAAAAAGATAGATCAAGACATGGGGAGTAAAAGCCCTAAGGTTTTGAATCAAGAAAGTTGTCGGAACACCACGAAAATCCGATCAAAGAAAGTTAGGTTTCCGGCCAAAATCAAGATTTCCGGCCAAAGGAAGCTTAGATCCGGCCAAAAGGCCACTGTCCCGAGCCGTGAGCTTCTTGTCCTTGCACGTCCGAGCCGTGAGCAGCTACCCCTTGCACGTCCCGAGCTATGAAGCATCAAGACCGGCCAGATGCAGCAGCTACCTTGCATCCGGCCAGGAGCAGCAGCTACCCGAGCTGCTTGCACGCGTCCTATGCTGCTGGTCGCGACTAGCAAGTGCTGCTCCGGCCTGGTCTGAAGCTCTCCCGAGCTGTGCTGCCTAGCAGCTTCTCCCGAGCAGCTCGAGCTGCTGCCGGCCAAGGCTAGGCCGGCCTAGCCTTGGCCGGCACTCCTCCTTCTCCTTCTTCTCTTTTTCTCTTTCTCAAACTCTACTAAGTGATGAAGAACCCTAGCCCCTTGCCTCCTTCTCTCTCTCCTCTCCTTCTCAAGCTTGAAGATGATGAATGAAGAAGATGAATAGTGTATTTGACTCAAACCCTAGACATAGTCAACCTTGACTTTGACTCAAACTTGAGTCCATTGGGTGCCTCCAAAATCTCTTCCTTCTTTCATCTTCTTTGGGCTTGGGTTTTAGACTTCACTTGGAAATCAAGAGGGTGCCTTCTAGAATTATAACCAAAGGAGGGTGCCTTCATAGATCCCTTGTTTTAAGACCGAACCTCGACTTCTTTCTTTCACAACTTCCCCGTCCGAACTCGGAATTGACTTCCGTTTTCACCGTTGGGCTCGTCTTTGACTCCTCTTCTCATATGATTTGCTTGAAGTCTTTTTCTCTCATTTTGGGCACATGAAATGATAGTGATAATTCGCCCCCTTTATTCCGAATTCCATGTTTAGCTCCAAATATGGTACCTAAACAAGAAAAACACATAAAATATTATTGATAACACTCGAAAATGACTAATTAGTCTAAGTTAGGCTCTCCAAATGTGACATTTTCGTGTCACATCAACATCCCCAAACTTAAACTTTGCTAGTCCTCGAGCAAACAAAATAAAATGAAAGCCTAACTCACTTTCGGAGGAATCCCGGTTGCATTTAGCATATGCAACAAGCCGTTAAACCCCTAGGTTACCCCTAGTGGACGAGTGTTGTCTCGTGAGGGTTTCCATAGATGACACCCACAAACATCGTGGTTTCAAATACACAAGGGTCCAAAATCCAAATCATAGATAAACATGGTTCATATAGTAAAGGCTTTAAGCATGTCAATGCATGATGAATCAAGTAAATGAGCTCTTGTAAAAGCTAAAGGCCCCTTCACTAATGATCTTACCCTAAAGTGCTAGTGTCATACCATAATGAGCAACATCTATGTTCCGAAGTCACAAAACTTTGATTCCTAAGTTAGTACATTTCGCCTCGACTTCGGCCTCACGGACATACACTCCAAATATGAAATCGCTCACACAAACACACATACATACAATCACATCACTCACACAAAAGAGCTAACATGCTCAAACATAACATAAACAACTTTATTCATCATTAATTTTTTTCTTTTTGTCTTTCTTTCTTCTTCTTTTTTTTCATTTTTTTTTTTGTTTTTCTTTTTTTTTCATATCACTTTTTCTTTTTCATAACACAAAATCACATAAAACAAACATAACTCACAATACTATATTCTTGCAATCAACTTTTTTCCATTTCATACTTGCTTTGACATTCTTCTTTCTTTCTTCTCATGTCTTCATTCTCGGGATATAAGATGATGATGGTAATGGAGTATCCGCCTCCCTCTAGTTGACACTCTTATTGGGTTTCATGGACTACAAGGGCAAGGTTAATTCGCTATCCTAATGTCACTCCTAGTGGCTAAGAAATTTGAGCACACTAGATCAAATGAGCTCTTTTAATAGTTACGAGGTTGAGTAGCTCTTCATTCTACTCGGAGTTAGCGCGGAAGAGTACACTCGAAGGATAATTTAGGCTTTGAGCTCTCACATGGGTTAAGTCTCCACTAATGATACTCTAGGTCTCTTAGAGATGTTTCTTCTTCACTAAGATGTTACTCCCATAGTATAACACAAACACTCAAAGACTCGACTTTCATGCAAAGACCATTAGCAATCACAAAACTCATCAACTCGACACACATGCATCAACATTCTTAAAACTATCACTATAATCACATGCAAATCTACTCAAAATGTTCAAAATTTTCAAATTTGAACCCTTTTGTCTTTGAAACCCATGGTCATGCATTGGCTATGGTCATATCCCGCATCCCCAAACTTAAAACTAACATTGTCCTCAATGTTTTAAGCATACACTAACCAAAAGATAAAGAGGCACATCAATTTAAAGAGAAGAGTGGAAAGATATTACCATAACCGAAGGAGATAAAAGATGATACTACCAAGACTCATGTATAACGAGGTTCCAAGTTGATGCCTAGCTCATGTCATCCCCAAACTTGGAACAAACTACGCCTTCGAAGTAAAACATATAAGAAATGCTCCTATAATATCCAAAACATAATGAGAATGAAGCACATAAAAAGCAAGACCATATAAAATGACCACTCACGCGGGATCACTCGATTGCATTTCGCTATGCAATTAGCCTTTGATTCTCTTGTTTTCACACAAGAGCATGAGTTATGTCTCGCGGAGGGTTTCCAGAGATGCTACCCACAAACATCAAGGACCATCTTAGTCGGCTAACGATCATATAGCAACAGACGGAAGATTTGGGGGTCAACCCAAAGAAAACTATATACAAATGCTAAAAATCTCACAAAAATATTAAACCAACGAAGTGCACGTGAGACTAAAAGCGAAAAGAGACCATCCCCAAACTTAGTGGATGCACGGTCCACTAAATACGCATAAATGCTAGGGGCGACGACTAAAAAGTCGTCAAAAGGATCGACATATAAGTGAAGTGAGAGGAGGTCAGTCGAAGGCAAGAAGTCAAACTCAAGCTTAGTAGATAAAACATCCACTAAGTCCATAGACATGCTAGGGATGACGTCCGAAGTGTCCCAAAAGGGGTTAACAACCGAGTCTGAGATCATGTGGAAGGTCGAACTAGACTCTAAGGGCAAGGCAATATGCTCGGGGACCAAGTCAAGGTCCATAATTTCCTTAGGTAAGTAATCCAACAAGCTATCCGCTATATCTTCAACTACTATGTTATCGACATCCTTAAAGGCATCGGGAGCCTCAAAGTTGGTTGCAACACCTTCACTTCTACATAACTCATCCAAGTAATCACAAGTGCTAAAAATTGGAAAGTTCAATAACGTGTGATCCCCAAACTTGCTCTTAAAGCTATCATCCTGAACATTAAAATCTAATGTAATCTGATCATGGTGAGATGACAATGGTCGAGGGAGCGAGCAACAAGGGTCATCGGTCTGTTCAATCTCAAATGGTCTATCAGGAGCTTCATCGACATTTAACTTAAGACTAGAGTTAGGTGTATTACCCTCACCATCATTCATAGTCTCCTCTTGAGTTTGGGGTGCGCAAACCCCTTCCTCGTCGATGATAGGCTCCGACTCAATTCTATCAACAATATTGAGAATCCATTCTGTGATCTCTTTTATTTCTCGATTGAATCTAGTTTGATACTCTAAAACTAATTGGAGATTCTCTTCAGACATCTCCTCATAATAAGGCACATGAGTATAACTAGACGAAGACTCTCGCGGAACACGGATTATGGGACAATAGTCGGTCAAATGGTCTAAGCTCGCACAAATAGCACAAACCGGGCTAATGGTCTCCATGGTCCTTTCTTCACTACCTTCATGTAAATACCTAGACTCGACTCTTTGAGTGGAATCATCGAGTCGGGAATTGTCATCGCTAAGTGAACCGTTCATATATGTTTGTCGATAGTCACGAAGACTTCGACGTGGTCGATCAATACTAATAGAACTACGTTCCTCATCAAATGACAAATTCATACATGAAGGTGTGGTCATCTCAAATTCTTGTCGATAGTCTCGAAGACTCTTACGGGGTTGATTACCCTCATGCTCATAATCCCTAAAACCATATTCATGCCGAGTCTGACCGACTCCGTACATTCGTCGATATTCACCCATGGTCATCCTAGGTCGGTCAGGTTCAACTCGTCTATTCCTATCACTAGTCGGACCATTCCTATATAAGTTTGAATAGTCCTGATGACTTGTAGATGGTCGACTAGTGTTGGACAGAGTTCGCATAAGGTCATTCTCATCAAATGACCAACTTGCCATGATATCACAATATTCAAGGATACTAACACACAATCGCAAAAAATGGGAACAAACACTTATAGAACTAAACAATCACACACAAGTAAAAAGGATGAGATAGAATGCGATACTATCGAGTGCTCTTCTCGTTTCGTTCGTCTTTCTTCTTAAGCTTCTCGATTCCTTCCTTTTCCTTCGCCTTTATGTCACTTTTGGCTCTTTTCTATAAACCGGTACCTAAAAAAAAAATGAAATTAGGAAAGTACAAAACAAAATAAAGATGTCTAAGAAGCAAATAACACTAAACTAATGAACAAAACAACTAACGCTATCCTAACTACTAAACCTATCCCCGGCAGCGGCGCCAAAAACTTGATGCACCCGAAAAGGTTGCACACCCAAGCGGAGGTATCAAGTAGTAACCGGTAAAACCGGAGTCGATCCAAGGATAGGAAGGTGATTTGGATATCGAAGGGTCTTGTCCCTCGGTCTAGGTATCACTAGCTAACTTAGACTAAAAAGGAAAGGAAACAAAGATAAATGGGGGTTTGATCGAATAAGGTGATAAGAGAATAAAGCAAACAAGTAAAATAAACCAAACTAGACAATAACAGTAAACGGGAGAGAGAGATTCGAGAGAAAAGTCGAAGGAACAAGAGTCGGGAGACGGTAAGACTCGATTCGGGCAACAAATAAGCGAGAGAGGTGTCGAAGTCCGGGAATCCATAATGATAATCCTACGACTACGTATGATCCAATCTTATGTGTCGAAGTATAATCGATGTTCGACTCCTAAAGTAAATGTTTCTAAGTACTACGTATATCCGGAGATCATACCTAGTCAAACAAACGCCTAATTCGGTTAATCCCGAGTCGTCGAAACTGTCGTCTAGTCGCCTAACTATGTGAAGTGCTTGACAAGACACATGAAAATACGATCAAAACGATAATCGAATCAAATGAACATCAATTCATAATCAAAACATGAAATCATATTAAACATAATCACAAACTCATCACGTTTCATCTCATATAATCGACACACTTGATTTAGCTAACATGGTGAATAAGTAATAAATGAAAAGAAATGTTAAGAAAAATCCCCCTTTTTCGATGTGGCTCGAGGCTAGGTTTGTCGAGAAAAATGAGTCTCTAAGTGTAGTCGATCTCCCCGTAGCGATTTTCTAGATTTCCCTTTAATAGTGAACTTTGGGTGTCCCCGAGTAAAAATTAGATTACCCCATAGCACCCATCATCATCTTCTCCATCTCAAGAACATCCACCATTAAAGCTTCACCAAGCTTTCTCTCTCTAAAGATTTTTCACCCAAAATCAAATCAAACTACATGGGAAGATAGATCAAGACATGGGGAGTAAAAGCCCTAAGGTTTTGAATCAAGAAAGTTGCCGGAACACCACGAAAATCCGATCAAAGAAAGTTAGGTTTCCGGCCAAAATCAAGATTTCCAGCCAAAGGAAGCTTAGATCCGGCCAAAAGGCCACTGTCCCGAGCCGTGAGCTTCTTGTCCTTGCACGTCCGAGCCGTGAGCAGCTACCCCTTGCACGTCCCGAGCTATGAAGCATCAAGACCGGCCAGATGCAGCAGCTACCTTGCATCCGGCCAGGAGCAGCAGCTACCCGAGTTGCTGCCGGCCAAGGCTAGGCCGGCACTCCTCCTTCTCCTTCTTCTCTTTTTCTCTCTCTCAAACTCTACTAAGTGATGAAGAACCCTAGCCCCTTGCCTCCTTCTCTCTCTCCTCTCCTTCTCAAGCTTGAAGATGATGAATGAAGAAGATGAATAGTGTATTTGACTCAAACCCTAGACATAGTCAACCTTGACTTTGACTCAAACTTGAGTCCATTGGGTGCCTCCAAAATCTCTGCCTTTTTTCATCTTCTTTGGGCTTGGGTTTTAGACTTCACTTGGAAATCAAGAGGGTGCCTTCTAGAATTATAACCAAAGGAGGGTGCCTTCATAGAATCCTTGTTTTAAGACCGAACCTCGACTTCTTTCTTTCACAACTTCCCCGTCCGAACTCGGAATTGACTTCTGTTTTCACCGTTGGGCTCGTCTTTGACTCCTCTTCTCATATGATTTGCTAAAAGTCTTTTTCTCTCATTTTGGGCACATGAAATGATAGTGATAATTCGCTCCCTTTATTCCGAATTCCATGTTTAGCTCCAAATATGGTACCTAAACAAGAAAAACACATAAAATATTATTGATAACACTCGAAAATGACTAATTAGTCTAAGTTAGGCTCTCCAAATGTGACATTTTCGTGTCACATCATATACTGTGGGGAGATGAAGAAACAGTTTTCCACCTATTCTTTGGGTGTTCTGTCACAAAGATTATATGGGAATCATTATTACTTAAGATGGGATTCGAGAGAGTATGTGCTGCAGATTGAGAAGGGGAGCTACAGTGGTGTATCAATCATTTTGGTGGGCTTTCTATCGCTGCCCGAGTGGGTCGTTTGCTTCTAAATGCCTATGTTTATCATATTTGGAAGGAGCGGAATAATAGAGTATTTAGAAGTAATGTCATGCCACCGGGGTTGATTATACACACTATTTGTGATGAAGTGAGGATCAAGCTGAATACCGTTACCAAACGGTTTGAAGATACGGAGGAGAATCAGAGAACCATTGATCGCTGGAATCTTACTATCTCTCTCCAAAAGCCGATTTACACTCCATGCAAATGGACTCGGCCGACGGCAGGGAGATACATGATTAATACGGATGGTGCATTGAACGAGGTGGATGCGGGGTATGGAGCCATTATTCGAGACTCGGAGGGGACTGTTGTGAGAGCAGCCACAGGTCAGGTTGACGGTCAGACTATTTTCATACATGAGCTACAAAGCGTTGAGTTGGATTTGGAGTTAGCACTTAGTGCCGGATTGCAGGAAGTTGAACTTGGTCTTGACTCGATGAATATCAAGTTACTTCTTGCAAAACCACATCAAAAATTACCATGGAGGGCGAGGCGTTTGTGGAAGAGAGTTCAGAGGCTTCGAAGTCAATTTTGGAGTTTTCGAGTTTTTCATGTCTATAGAGAAGCCAATCAGGCTGTAGATTTCTTGTCAAAGATGAAGCTCGGACCGGGGGTGACTCACTTGAATATTAGTCAACTTCCGTTGGAATTAGTCAATATCGTTAATGCGGACTCTAGAGGGACAGTGAGAATGAGGAAAGGGTGGGGCTAATGAAATGATGTAATTTTGTTTTTTTGCTGTTTTTTGATTTTATATTTCATTGTTCTCGGTTCAGGCATCTCCCGCTTGTCATTATAAAAAAAAAACTTCATAAACTAGGAAAAACCCTTGAAACGAAATCGTATTCATTTCCCAACATCAACGTGGCAGAAAAATACTAGCCGGGATAAAGAAGATTCCAGTGAAAAAGATGAAACAAATCTGCAGAAGCGGAAAACAAACTCAATTCAGTGTACAGTTGAATTCAATGTATAGTTGATTCAAATGACAATTGAAATTTCAAAATTGCATAAATATCAAATCTGCAGAAGCAAACAACCGATCAAGAATGAAAATCCAGCCCCATATTATACTAAGACAATCTGTACAGTACACCACATCTGAAACAAATCGTTTATGTTAAATCTCTTTCAAAATAAACTTTCATCCAGAATAGTTTTTTCACTCAGGATTTGAAGCAGTCAATGACAAGAGCAAGAAATTAGAATGTCCAACATGTGAGTACCTTATGATACACACAAATACTAATCACCATAAAGGATTCGAAAGGTATAGTAGCTATAGCCACCAAGGTATATCTTAGACAAGGACCATTCCACAGACGGCACGCCACCAAGGTATATCTTAGACAAGGACCATTCAACAGACGGCACGACACCAAGATAAGATCAAGTTCACTATATCCGAACTCCGTCAGTAAGTTGTATTATTGTACCGAGCTGAAATGGTCACTGTCAATCCAGTTAACTTCTCCATTAAGATCTTCATTTCCCAGAAAACATATCGTCTGACACCTCCAGAAGGCAGAAACTTAAATGGAAACAAGTGTGAAGGACCCGGGCACGAATTACACTCTCGCTAAAACTGGATAAGCAACAAGCCTGCAAATACTGATACAATCACCGATATACCAATCCACTAAAACTAGACCACTAACTAACATAAAACTTAGAAACAAGGTGCAATCAATCAGGTAACTTATATACACATATGTCTGAACAAATACAATTGCGATCTGATAAAAGCTACCCAAGATTCTTGACCCCTTGAAACATGAGCTAGAATAAATTGTGGTCCTCCTATCTTGTACCCTGAAAGTAGTGGAAGGAAATCGTACGCTTAACGTCGAAAGTAGATAACACTCAAAAAAGGAAGACAAAAATGAAATAGAACAAAAACCTCTCTCCGAGAAAACCGAACCAAACTCCAACTAAATACAGAATCCTCAGGAAACAAAAAACCCAGCTAGATATAACTTTTTTCGAGTTCTCCACGAAATGAGAAGGAAAAACAAACAGGATTTATAGCAAACCAGGTAGATGGCAAAGTGAATTTCAAATGTTCCTCATTCCAGCTACAGGTGATGAACTTCAAACTAAAGTCAAAAGAACTGTTGTCCAACGCTTAGTATCAACCTAGAAAGAACAAAAGACTTGCACTTAAGCAACTAAAAACTTGAGTGGACAAAAGAAATTTACATGGCAGTGCTCCACAAAAGGTTCAATTTTTTTGATGATACTGCTCCACAAGGAGTATACATCGGATTCTGAATATCGAATATTCCAGATTCTTGAGAAAAATTACATAAGATTAAATATTAATTTATTTGACAGAAAAATAGAAATTATATCCCGCATAAACAAAAGACTTTTCATAAATTATGAAAACTCCCTCGACAGGCAACCCGCACGTCTCATTGGACTTCATCTGGCAATTCCCTAGAAAATGAATTCCACATGCTTTAATTATTACTCCAACAAACAAGCGAGTTCGGAAAGCCCCCCTATTTCTTCCTTTCTGCTTGTAAATTCTTTTCCCCCTTCTTAATTCAATCAGCTTTTCAAAAAAAAACTTCCATATTAACAACCAAATATTAAAAATCAAATTCTTCAGGAGTTCAAGAATTACTCTTTTCCACAATAACATACGATCCTTTTTTAGTAGCTAACACAACAATGCTCTCCCTGGGTAAAGGATTACCAGTTGAACAAACATTTGAACCAGAAGAAAATCTACACAAGACAAATATCTAAACAATCGACATGAAATGAAAGCCCCCTTCAAAGATCCACATGTATCCTAAGTCAGTGTTGTGGCATGAGCTTCAGGGTATTGAAGCTGGTCTGAGATTAGCTAGAGATCTTAAACTGTCAAGAGTAAGTTTGGCAACTGATTCCAAATCCTCTTGTGACTTGCTGTGTTCTGATAAGTTAACTCCCCCATGGAGGGTGGCTCCTCTGTGTAAGAAGATTAAGCAGTTGATGGCTGGGTTTACTTATTGCAATATTCATCATGTGTTTGGAGAGATTAATCAAGTTGCTGATTGGCTCTCTAAACACTGGCCTGATTCAGAGGAAGAAGTTCTGTTCTTTGGTGATTTAGATGCAGCTGTGGTGCAGCTTCTTGAGGAGGACTTGTCTGGTGTTGTTCGTACTCGCAACTAATCATGGGAGTTTCTTTTGTTTTGCTTTCTAATAGTTGGGCTCTGTTGACCCTTGAGAGAATAGTTGTTTTCATTTTGCTGTTTTTGCTACCTTTCCTTTTGTTTGTGTGTGTGTGGGGGGGGGGGGGGGGGGGGGCTGTCCCCCGGTATTGGTTAAGTCGTCTCTTTGACTTGTTTTTTGGGTCTGGCTCCCTAATGCCTGCTTATCTATGCAAAAAAAAGTCATCTCCTACAATATTCTAGCACTTCTTAAAAAAGAAAGAAGAGAATCCATCAGGTCCAGGGGCCTTCTCTGAGCCAATAGTACACAAAGCAAACACAATCTCATCTCTGGAGACAAGCTGAATAAGACCCCCCCCCCCCCCCCATAGCATCTACTGGGAGAGGGGACTTAAACTCAATAGAGTCCAGAATCCTATCCTCATCAACAGAAGCAGTATCAGACCCCAACATTGCTCTATAGAAATTCACACATTCAACTATGACCTCCTCCTGGTTCTCTATCCTTGCCCCATTTCCATCCAAAAGAGTAGAAATATTGTTCCTAGGCCTTCTTTCCCTAATGGAGCAATGAAAGAATGTGTTGTTGTGATCATCCAAAGTTAGCCATTTAATCCTAGCTTTCTGCCTTAACATTGGGTTTTCAGCAGAAGCCAAGTGTGTATAATTCTTCAGAGCAACCCTCTCTTGGTGTCTAAGAAGATCATTGAGAGGATCATTGCACAGGGCATTCTGAATAGGCCGCGGCTTTGGGGAATAAAGAAAATTCTCCGGGGAATAAATTCTCGAGGGAATCCAGATTTTTTTGAAAGTTCTCCGGGGAATAAATTTTTATGGGGAATACAGAATACATTTTTTTGAAAGTTCTCCTCCATCTCATCTGTTCTCTCTACCACCTCATCTTCTCGCCACCTCATCATCTTCTCCGGCGAAGGTCGCCGGCCGGCCAATTTTCCGGCCGACGACTTTCAAACATAAATTTTTTTTTTCTCTCTCTAACACTCCAGCGAAGGGAGACCTTCGCCAGAGGTCTGGTATGTCCATGTTTCTTAAGAAAAGCCGAAGTCCAAATCAAGCCCACAAAAGAAAAGAAGAAGAACAAGATAAAGAAAAATTTATGAGCACCCTCTCTTTGGTCTAAGACTTAGTCAAGTTTGACTAAGTCTAGGGTTGTGTATACACAAGTGAGAGAAAGGGGTCAAGGGACCTATCTACTATTCATCTTCGTCACCAAACAAAAAAAGGAGAGAAAAAGAGGAGGCTAGAGCTCTAGGGTTTTTGGTGTTCTTCATCAAGTTCTAGGGTTTCAAGGAGAGTTGAGAGCCTTGATGAGAGGGAAAGAGAGAGAAGGAGCCGGCCAAGCTAGGCCGGCCATCACCAAGGCCGACCAAGCTTTGGCCGACAAGGGACAAGCAAGGGAAGCTCGGACCGTCAATGGCATGGGACAACAGGTCGGCTCCTTCAAGATAGCAGCTCGGGATCCTTCAAGGGAGCACGACAGCTGCTCGGGCTTCTCAAACACGGCCACGAACAGCAGCACCCGCTCGGGAACTGAGGCATCAGCAGCTGCTCGGGTTGTGGTTGCAGCAGCTCGGATGGGAAGCTCCATAGCTCGGAACGACCATCACAGCACAGGACAAACACAAGTGCTGCTCGGGACGTCGTGGACAGTAGCTTCCAGCAGCTTGGGACATCAAGATCATGCACGGGACGCGCGGCTGTGGCTAAGGATGCTTGAGATTTAGCCGGACCACCATTTTCTTGGCCGGATTTCATCATCTTCTAGCCGGATTTCTCAAGAACTTCCGGCCATTTTCTTGAGTGGAAATCTTAGGGCTTTTACTCCCCATGCCATGATTTTGCTTCTCATGTAGTTTGATTTGGTTTTGGACTAGAATTGCTAGAGAGAGAAAGCTAGGGTTTAGCTTCAATGGAGGTTGAGTTCTAAATGGAGAAGATGATGATGGTCGCTATGGGGAACCCAGAATTTGCTAAGGGGAGATCGGCTGCACTTTAAAGACTCATATTTTCCGACGATCTTAGCCTCAAACCACATCGAAAAAGGGGGATTCTCTCATCATTTTCTTTCCGTTTCTTATTCAATCACCATGTTACCTAACTTTAGTGTGTCGATTATATGAGATGAAATGTGATGAATTCGTGATTATGTTTAATATGATTTGATGTTTTGACTACAAATTGATGTTCATTTATTTCGATTATCGTTTCGATCGTATTTTCATGAGTCTTGTCAAGCACTTCATATAGTTAATAGACGAAACGAAGTATTCGATATCGATCGTAGTCTAAGTCATATTTTCATGTGTCTTGTCATGCACTTCACATAGTTAGGCGACTAGACGACACTTTCGATGACTCGAGATTAACCGATTTAGACGTTTGTTTGACTAAGTATGATCTCCGGATATACGCAGTACTTAGAGACATCTACTTTAAAGTCGAACATTGATTGTACCTCGACACATTAAATCGGACCATACGTAGTTGTAGATTTATCATTATGGATTCCCGGACTTCGACACCTCTCTCATTTATTTGTTGTCTTCCGACTCTTGTTCCTCCGACTCTTCTCTCGAATCTCTCTCGCCCATTTGATGCACCCGAAAAGGTTGCACACCCAAGCGGAGGTATCAAGTAGTAATCCGGCAAAGCCGGGATCGAACCAAGGATAGGAAGGTAGTTTGGATATCGAAGGGTCTTATCCCTCGGTCTAGATATTAAAGGCTTACTTAGACAAAAGCGGAAATAAATGAAGGTAATATGAGATTTATAATCGAATAAGCAGTAAGAAAATAAAGTAAGTAAAACAAACTAAAATATCAATGTAAGAGGGTGAGAGAGATTTGAGAGAAGAGTTCGGAGGAACAAGAGTCGGGGAACAACAAGTAAGAGAGGTGTCGAAGTCCGAGAATCCGATGTGGTGGACTAACAACTATGTACGGTCTAATCGAATGGATTGATGTAAATCTAGTCTCGATTCCCAAGGTGGACGTTCATAAGCACTACGTATGTCCGGAGATAATACTTAGTCAAACAAACTACCTAAACGATTAAAACCGAATCATCGAAAATGTCGTCTAGTCGCCTAACTATGTGAAGTGCATGACAAGACACATGAAATTTGAATCTAGACTACGGTCGATATCGATCACCTTGCCTAATCGATTAACTATGCGAAATACTTGATAAGACACATGAGAAACGATCGAAACAAGTAATCAAAGTAAGAGAACATCAATTTATTATCAAAACATTAAATCATCACATAGATAAGCACAAATTCATCACATTTCATCCATATAATCGACACACTTGATTTAGCTAAACATGGTGATAAGTAATAAATGAAAAGAAGATGAAGAGAAAATCCCCCTTTTTCGATGTGGTTCGAGGCTAGGTTCGTCGGAAAATTTGAGTAGTTGAGGTTCAGCCGATTTCCCCTTAGCAAATTTATGGATTTCCCCTTAACAGTGCATAATGGGTGTCCCCGAGCAAAAATCAGATCTCCCCTTAACAACCAGACTCATCTTCTTCATTTAGAACCCACCACCATTAAAGCTCAACTCAAGGTTTCTCTCTCTAAGATTTCACCACCAAAACCAAATCAAACACAAGGGATAGATAGCAACTAGTGAGGGGAGTAAAAGCCCTAAGTTTTCGTGCCAAGAAGGTAGCCGGAAAACCCTTGAAAATCCGGCCAAAGATAAGAACAAATCCGGCCAAAAAGCATGAAATCCGGCCAAGAGAGCATGGAGATTCCGGCCCGTGCTGCTGCAGACGCGTCCCGTGAAGGCTGCAGACGCGTCCCGTGAAGACTTCAGTCCGTGCCGGCAGCTGCTGCTGTGCACGTCTCTGCCCGTGCCGGCAGCTGCTGCTGTGCACGTCCCTGGCCGTGCCGGCGCTGCTGCTGTGCACGTCCCTGGCAACTCCCGCTCTAGCAGCAGCTTTCCCGAGTGGCTGCTGGTTCTCGCAGCAGCTGGTTCTCGCAGCAGCTGCTCCCGCGATCTTTCCGGCCAAGCTATGGCCGGCCTTAGTGTTGGCCAGTCTAGCTTGGCCGGCTCCTCTTCTCCCTTTTCCCTTCTCTTCAAACCCCTTCAACCTCTTGAACAAAAAACTCAAACCCTAGAAACCCTCTTGCCTATTTTCTCTCTCTTGCTTGGTAGCTCCTTTCTTGGTGAAGAAGATGAATAGTGCCTCTCCCTTTCTCTAACTTGTGTATACCCAAACCCTAGACTTAGTCAAGTTTGACTAAGTCTTGGGCTATTTTGACTTAGACTTCTTTAAGAGGTGCTCATAGAAATCTTCCTTGCTTTCTCTTCTTTGGGCTCTTGGTTATGGGTTGGGCTTTGGCTCTCATCTAGAAATCAAGGGGAGTGCCTTCAAGGAAAGACTTTGGCTTCTTTCTTTTGTAACTTCCCCGTCCGAACTCCGAATTGAATTCCGTTTTCACCGTCGAACTCGTCATTGACTTCACTTGTTGTTTGACTTCTGACTTTGACCAAAATGACCAAAATACCCCTGGTGCTCTTTTCTTCCATTTTGCCGCATAAGATGAAAATGTGATAATTCGCTCTCTTTATTCCGAATTACACGCCAAACCACAAATAAACTACCTAGCAATAAAAACACATAAATAATTAGAAATAAAACTCGAAAAGAACTAACTCATCAAAGTTAAGTGACCTAAATGTGGCATTTTCACGCCACATCACCATTTACTTTGATTGTTTAGTAGTTTTATTTGTGTCTTTATTTCTTCTTAAATCAATCATTCAAAACCTCATTTTACTTTTGTTTTCTTTTCGTTTTTGCCTAAGTTAGCTAGTGATACCTATACCGGTGGACTAAACCCTTCGATATCCGAATCACCTTCCTATCCTTGGATCGATCCCGGCTTTGCCGGGTTACTACTTGATACCTCCGCTTGGGTGTGCAACCTTTTCGGGTGCATAAAGTTTTTGGCGCCGCTGCCGGGGATAGGTCTAGGAGTTTGGAGATCGTTTATCGTTTGTTCATTAGTTTAGTGTTACTTATTTACTTAGACGTTTTCTTTGTTCATTTTTCGTAGTTTTTTTTTTCATTTTTTTGTTTTCTCGAAGGTACTCATCCAAGGAGCTCTAAAGGACGAAAGGTAACAAGTTTGGGATAAAAAAGGTAGAGACAAGAAAAGGGAAGAGGATCAAATTGTGGTAACAAACGCCACCTCTAGTATCGTTCCCTAACCTTTACCTATTTGAGCGGCTTAAGTGCATTTGCATCTTGTCTATTATTGATAGTTGTAGTCGAATTGATACTTGTGATTGCTTGCATTTTGTTTAATTGTGCTTCAATGGATGTTTATGGGAATGATAGTTGGAATGGTGGATATGAGGTTCATCGACCACTTAGAAGTCTTAGAGACTACCTTGAACCGAATATGGCTAGCATACCTTCATGCATCATATATCCGAGTAATGAGTGTAATTTAGACATAGACCTTGAGATTATTCCATTACTTCCTATATTCCAAGGCCTAGAGAATGAAGATCCATATTTTCATTTGAGAGAGTTCGATGAGATTTGCTCGATACTCTCAATCAATGGAGTACTTGAGGAAGTCGCTAAGCTCAAGCTATTTCCATTATCATTGAAAGAAAATTCGAGGATATGGTTTCATTCTCTAAGGCCTAGGACTATAAGAAGTTGGGATGAGATGACTAGGGCGTTTTTTAAAAAGTTTTTCCCAATCCATCGAACCAACACCTTAAGAAGAGAAATTATGAATTTTGAGCAACACAAAGAGGAGATCTTCTTTGGGTGTTGGGAGAGATTTAAAGACCTCCTTCTCGCATGTCCACATCATAACTATGAAATATGGAGGGTCATCGGGTTCTTTTACGATGGCTTGATCTCCAAAATGAAACACTTCGTGGAAGTGATGTGCAACGGAGAGTTTATGAGTAAAAGTCCTAATGAGGTTTGGGAGTATCTCGACCTCTTAGCGGAGAAAGTCCAAGATTGGGACACACCCGTTAAGAGTGACGGAGATATAGCTGAAGGAAACCATTACTCAAAAGGAGGCATATGCTTTTTAAAGGAGAACGGGGAAGTAGAAGATAAGATTGCCTACATGGCTCGGAAAGAATTTATAGATATGCATGATGGTGATTTGGTGATTGATAGTGTCTGTAGCATTTGTGCAAGTCGAGAACACCTATCGGGTGAATGCCCTACTATTTCTCTTTGTCGAGATGTCTCACTAGGATGCACAAATGTCGTAGACACTCATATGAAGCACGTAGGTTCGAGGAGTGATGTCTTTACAAATGATTATGAGAATCTTCAAGAGCCCTTAGTCGGTTTCACTTATGTGTCTCATCATGAGAGGAATCTTGAAGATGTTTCGAAATCATTTTATGAGGCAGAAACTCAGATTAGCCAAAACACTTTGCACGTCCTTAATGAGTTGGAGGAAAAATTGAAAGACATCGAGAAAGGGGTTTTACAACCCCAAACTCCAATAAATCCCAAGGGTATAGGTGAAGGTAATACACCTAATGCTAATGTTAAGTCCAATTCCAGTCTCAAAAGTGATGAAATGATTAGCTTGGATACTCCCATGACGGTAGACATACCCGAGGATCGTGCAACTTTTGAGAATGGTTATGGGCATAACAAGGTTTTAAAACCGAAATCTGAGTCTGAACTGGTTGATAAACCTCATTCCGCTTTCCCTCAACAATTGTTCCCTACCAATGATATGAATATGCTGGCATCGATAGTTAAGAGGGACAATACTAGTAGTGCTCAGGAGAACCAAAACGGCATGACTAGTTTGTTACCTGAGACCTTTGTAGCTAATAAAGATGGACTAGATGTGAATGCCCTCTTGAGCGGAGCTATAGATTTCTCTAAGGACACGTATGATATCGAGACGAGAATAATGTTTAAACGATTGGTTGAACCTTCACTTAAGGAAACTTCTGACTTAGTCCCGAGCCTTATGGACAAATCCTTAAGTTGTAGTTCGACATCTAAACCAATATCTCATACATACGTAGATCCCTTTAGTAAAATGCATGTCCTCCCTGTTATTATGTCAAACTTTGTTGCCTTGTCGACATCCAAGTTTGGGGATTACCTCTTATTTTTTGCCGTCTCACGTATGAACCCATACCATTACATTGTTGTGAGACGGTTCTTACCAGTTAAAACTTTCGTATGGGTAGACCCCCAAATATTTCGTCTTTTGTTATATGATTGGTTGGTCTATTGAGATGGGTTTGATGTTTGTGGGTATCATCTCAGGAAACCCTCCACGAGACCTAACTCGTGCTCTTGTGAACGCAAGAGAATCAATGACTAATTGCATGGTTCGATGCAATCGAGTGATCCTGCGTGAGTGATCATTTTTATGTGGTCATGCTTATGCTTCATTCTTATGTTTTATATTGATGTGTTAGGAGTGTTTCTCACTTTGTATACTTTTGGGACGTGGTTCGTTCCAAGTTTGGAGATGGCGATGGGCTTATCATCAACTTGGAACTCGAATACACAAGTCTTGGTAGTATAAATTTTTATCTCCGTCGGCTATGGTGATATCCTTTCACTCTTCTCTTTAACTTATTGTACCTCTTATTTTTTGGTGAATATATGCTTAGAACATTGAAGACAATGTAGTTTTAAGTTTGGGGATGGGGATACGACTTTTTGGTCGCATGACATCATGACCTTAGATTTCAAAAGACAAGAGAATTCAACAAATTCGACCAAATTTGAATTTTTTTGGGTAGATTTGGTATGATTCTAGTGATTTTCTTAAGTATGTTGATGCATGTGTGTCTTTCTCGATAAATCTTATGCATGCTCTTAGTCTTTTCATGAATGTTGAGTCCTTTGGTGTTGGTGTTTTATCATGTGAGTATCATCTTAAGGAAGAAGGAACACTTCTAAGTGACCTAAAATAGTCATTAGTGGAGACTTAAACCCATGTGAGATATCTGAGCCTTTTTATTGCCTTTGAGTGTACTCTTCCGCGCTAACTCCGAGTAGAATGAAGAGCTACTCAACTTCGCAACTTTCAAAATAGAGCTTAGACGATCTCATGAGCTCAACTTCCTTAGCCACTAGGAGTGACATCAGGATAGGGAATAAACCTTACTCTTGTAGTCCATGAAACCCGATAATGGTGTCAACTTTAGGGAAACGGATACTCCACCATCCATTCATCATACTACTCTCGAGAATGAAGGCATAAAAAGTAAAGAAGAAAGGATGTGAAAGTAAAGGTGATTTGTTGAGAATACTAGTTGTATTTTTGTTTTGGTGTTTGGGTATGTGGGTAAAAAAGAAAAGAAAGGGAAAGAAAGTGAAAAAAGGAAAAAACGAAAAAGAGAAAAGTGAAAAGAAGAGAAAAAAAAAGAAAAAAAAAAAGAAAAAAGAAAAAAGAAAGAAAGTGTTTATATGTGTTATTTTGTGTTTGTGCAAGTGTTGTGGAAAATAAAGTATTCAAGGCAAAAAGTCAAGTTTAAAGGTTGTTTGAGTATTATTTTATCATTGAAGACATTCTCGGGATTTCATCATCTTCCATTCCATCACTTGTATCCGTTTACCTTTAGGAGACATTATTAGATGGTAGAGTGGGTGAGAAGGGTAAGTGAGCTTCCCCATTCCGTTAGTGGTTGTTTTCATTCGTAAGAGATCATTTCGTTTTAGAACTTGATATCCTCATTTAATTTTTGTTGTGTTGAGTTTACTTTATTCCATGCTCACACATGAGAGTAAACCATTATGATTCATTTTTGAGTGATTTCATGTTTAAGAGCGTATGACCGTGAGGCTAAAGTCGAGGCGAAATGTGCTATGATAGGAAACAAGGTTTTGTTACTTTAGACTTGGATGATGCTCATGATGATGGGACACCTGCACTTAAGTATAAAACTATTAGTGAGAACGATAAAAATTGACTCTTCCAAGATTGGATTCGTCCCTTGATTTTATCAATCAGCGGAATGCAATGACTATAGGTGAGACAAGACAATATAAGAGGTAAATGATGTGGCGGGAAAATGCCACATTGTGGTCACTTAACTTTGATGAGTTAGTTCTTTTCGGGTTTTATTTCTAATTATTTATGTGTTTTCATTGTTAGGTATCATATTTGGAGATAAACATGTAAATCGGAATAAAGGGGGCGAATTGTCACTGTCATTTCATGTGCGCAAAACGAGAGAAAGAGATTTCAAGCAAATCAAATGACAAGAGGAGTCAATGACGAGTCCGACGGTGAAAACGGAAGTCGAATCGGAGTTCGGATGGAGAAATTATGGAAGATGGAAGTAAAAGTCGTCTCTTGAAATTAGATTTGTAGAGATCAAGTATGAAGGCACCGTCCTTGTTTCTTAAGAAAAGCCGAAGTCCAAATCAAACCCACAAAAGAAAAGAAGAAGAACAAGATAAAGAGAAATTTATGAGCACCCACTCTTTGGTCTAAGACTTAGTCAAGTTTGACTAAGCCTAGGGTTGTGTATAACACAAGTGAGAGAAAGGGGTCAAGGGACCTTATCTACTATTCATCTTCTTCACCAAGCAAAACAAGGAGAGAAAAAGAGGAGGCTAGAGCTCTAGGGTTTTTGGTGTTCTTCATCAAGTTCTAGGGTTTCAAGGAGAGTTGAGAGCCTTGATGAGAGGGAAAGAGAGAGAAGGAGCCGGCCAAGCTAGGCCGACCATCACCAAGGCCGACCAAGCTTTGGCCGGCAAGGGACAAGCAAGGGCAGCTCGGATCGTCAATGGCATGGGACAACAGGTCGGCTCCTTCAAGATAGCAGCTCGGGATCCTTCAAGGGAGCACAACAGCTGCTCGGGCTTCTCAAACACAGCCACGAACAGCAGCACCAGCTCGGGAACTGAGGCATCAGCAGCTGCTCGGGTTGTGGTTGCAGCAGCTCGGATGGGAAGCTCCATAGCTCGGAACGACCATCACAGCACAGGACAAGCACGAGTGCTGCTCGGGACGTCGTGGACAGTAGCTTCCAACAGCTTGGGACCTCAAGATCATGTACGGGACGCGCGGCTGTGGCTAAGGATGCTTGAGATTTGGCTGGACCACCATTTTCTTGGCCGGATTTCATCATCTTCTAGCCGGATTTCTCAAGAACTTCCGGCCATTTTCTTGAGTGGAAATCTTAGGGCTTTTACTCCCCATGCCATGATTTTGCTTCTCATGTAGTTTGATTTGGTTTTGGACTAGAATTGCTAAAGAGAGAAAGCTAGGGTTTAGCTTTAATGGAGGTTGAGTTCTAAATGGAGAAGATGATGATGGTCGCTATGGGGAACCCATAATTTGCTAAGGGGAGATCGGCTGCACTTTAAAGACTCATATTTTCCGACGATCTTAGCCTCAAACCACATCGAAAAAGGGGGATTCTCTCATCATTTTCTTTCCATTTCTTATTCAATCACCATGTTAGCTAACTTTAGTGTCTCGATTATATGAGATGAAATGTGATGAATTCGTGATTATGTTTAATATGATTTGATGTTTTGACTACAAATTGATGTTCATTTATTTCGATTATCGTTTCGATCGTATTTTCATGAGTCTTGTCAAGCACTTCATATAGTTAATAGACGAAACGAAGTATTCGATATCGATCGTAGTCTAAGTCATATTTTCATGTGTCTTGTCATGCACTTCACATAGTTAGGCGACTAGACGACACTTTCGATGACTCGAGATTAACCGATTTAGACTTTTGTTTGACTATGTGATGAATTCGTGATTATGTTTAATATGATTTGATGGTTTGACTACAAATTGATGTTCATTTATTTCGATTATCGTTTCGATCGTATTTTCATGAGTCTTGTCAAACACTTCACATAGTTAATAGACGAAACGAAGTATTCGATATCGATCGTAGTCTAAATCATATTTTCATGTGTCTTGTCATGCACTTCACATAGTTAGGCGACTACACGACACCTTCGATGACTCGAGATTAACCGATTTAGACGTTTGTTTGACTAAGTATGATCTCCGGATATACGCAGTACTTAGAGACATCTACTTTAAAGTCGAACATTGATTGTACCTCGACACATTAAATCGGACCATACATAGTTGTAGATTTATCATTATGGATTCCCGGACTTCGACACCTCTCTCATTTATTTGTTGTCTTCCGACTCTTGTTCCTCCGACTCTTCTCTCGAATCTCTCTCGCCCATTTACTTTGATTGTTTAGTAGTTTTATTTGTGTCTTTATTTCTTCTTAAATCAATCATTCAAAACCTCATTTTACTTTTGTTTTCTTTTCGTTTTTGCCTAAGTTAGCTAGTGATACCTATACCGGTGGACTAAACCCTTCGATATCCGAATCACCTTCCTATCCTTGGATCGATCTCGACTTTGCCGGGTTACTACTTGATACCTCCGCTCGGGTGTGCAACCTTTTCGGGTGCATCAGTAAACCCAAATAACGGATAGGCAGAGAATCAGTACTGAATTCCAGATTACTAGTAATATCACTCTGACCATGGGCCGAAAGACCTGCAAAGAAGACCGTGATCTTAGTCACATTGGCCTGCAACCCCGTCGCCCGATGAAACCCAGTTAACACACCTTTTTAGAGATTGAGCCGAACCCACATCTCCTCGAAAGAAGACCATGAGATCATCGGCGAAACAAAGGTGAGTAACTTTCGGAACTCGACATTTAGGGTGTAGCAGGAACCGACCTGCTCTTTCCTCTCGATCAACAAGAACCGCGGATACCTCCATCATTTACACAAACAGATATGGAGAAATCGGGCAGCCTTGCCGGAGATCTGGCTTCCCATGAGAACCAATAGTCTCTAAAGCAGCAAACATCTCATCTCTGGTCACCCTGGTAATGAGAAGAGCTCCTTCAGCTTCCGTAAGCGGGCGTGAAAACTCCACATTAGATATGGGATCTAATATTTCATTATCCTCATCCTCACAGTCAAATAAGTCCCGGTAGAAGTCCACACACATATTGGCTATCTCCGCTGGATCCTCGGCCACCGAACCATCCTCCCTTGTGAGTCGAGTAATAGCATTCCTAGACTTCCGCTCTTTGATAGAGTTGTGAAAATAAGCTGTGTTGCTATCATCAAGAGTAAGCCATTCAACTTTAGCACGTTGTCTGAGCATTGCCGTTCAGCCCGAACAACGTTGCTATAGTTTTCAGTAGCTTCTCTCTCTTGCGTCCGTAAAATCGGGTTCGCTGGATCTCCCTGCAATTGGATCTGCACTGAGTGTAAAAAATTCCTGTTAATGGTTACTTGATTCGTCATCCCATTGAACCGATCTTTCTTCTATTCATTCAACCGAGCTTTCAAAGCCTTGAGTTTTGTCACCATTCGAAACATCGGGTTACCCCGTACTGACTCCTTCCATACATCAGCAACAAGAGCTTTAAACGTAGGATCCTCCGTCCAGGCATTAAAGAACCGAAACGAAGTTCGCCGGTGTATGTTAGGTGCAGCAAGCGGTATAATAATAGGAAAGTGATCTGAGTCCCCAGCCGGTAGCAGGTATAATAATAGGAGAGTGATCTGAGTCCCCAGCCGGTAGCAAGCGGTATAATAATAGGAGAGTGATCTGATGTTAGCAGCTCCCAACTGCCTGTTGGACCAAGTATAGAAGAAACCTGTATAAGAGCAGTCGAACAGTCCCAAATCGGCAACACAATCAAACATCTCATAGGAACCTTGAGATGGTAAGGTATTGCCACCTCTCTTCTCATTGGCCAACATCGTGGTGTTAAAATCACCTAGCACAGCCAGGGAGCCTCAGAGCCCGTCATAAGAAACTCAAGGTCCCTCCAAAGCTCTCGGCGATGAACAATACTATTACTTCCGTACACCACTGCCAAATGAAAACCCGAGCCATCTGTAAACTGAGCACCACCTGCAATAACTTTCCCTCCAACATGGGACACAGTAAAATTGACCCTAGTAGGGTCCCAACCAATCCAGATCCGACCCCCCAAAACAGCCGCATAGTTATCAATAAAAGTCCAGTTGGAATTAAGACTTCGCTGAATACGAGTCTTATTAACCACCTGAACATGAGTTTCCAGCAATTCACACAAACCAATTATATTGAATCTCATGAAGTCACGCACACTCTTCGTACGAGAGTGTCATTAAGACCTCTCACGTTCCAACATGCAAGATTTATTATTAAATAACTATTTGGGTGGTTTTCTACCCCCTTGGAGGTCTCAAGTCTAGTCTTTGATTGCAAATTTGACGAAGAAAAAAAGGGTCTATCGGTGGAGTAGGCCCTTCAAGACCCCCCTCCTCAAGAGAAATGTGGTTATTTCTCGTTTCCTCTTCATCAAGCTCTCGGCCAGAATCAACTAAATCAGGGTCAGGAGAATTAGATAGAGCCAAGAAGGAGTTACCTACAATGGGACCAGGTTGTGAATGGTTACCGTTTAAAATATCATTTCTTTTTGCTATCTTACGTCTTTGCTGCTCCGGTTTCTCCAAGTGATTGGCCCCAATAATAGCTCTGTTTGACTTTGTAGGAACTGTTGACCACCCTTCATCACTCTCCTGTTCCGTCACTAAACTGCTAGGATTTGCCTCCCGTCCAGTCATCATTGTCGGTCGTTTCCGACCTCCTCCTTGTTGGCCAAACTCGTGCCTCCTATCATGTTGGTGACTATCCTGTCTCACTCGTACTATCAGGTTATGAGAGTTCAGACCCTGCCCCCTTGGTCTTGATCGTACGCTCGAGTTGTTACCCACTTGTCTAGCCCCTCTCGGTTGCCATTGCCGCCAACAGTAGCACTTGTATCAACTTTAGTTTTGGGTTGTTTTGGACACGATGCCTCATCATGTCCAAAGACCAAGCACTTCCCACACTTTTCCGACTTCCATGAGTACTCCACTTGAACCGCAACCACATGCTCGTTAACTCCATCCTTGACACGAACGTTTATTTCTTCAGGTAACTCTTTGTCTGCCCTCACCTCAACACAAACACGAGGTTATGCCATACGCTCTCTAGATTCAGTGTGACTATCCTGTCTCAATGGCACTCCTAAGACGCTAGCTATATACGAAATTCCTGTTTGGTTCCAGAATAGGAATGGTATATTTCTCAAGTTAACCCATAGTGGAATGGTTCGCATTTCCTGCAGCTCCTTCTCAATATTTAGTCGCCATTGTCTAATTACAACCAGTCTTCCAGCTATAAAAATCGGTTCAAATTCCTGTGCTTTTGTTCTATCTTCCGGTGAGGAGAAACGAATGATGTAGGCTGAGTTTCCGTACACTGTTATCTTCACTTGTCCCTTCGGGGTCCACTTCTTCATTAAAACGTTGGTAACTAAGCCGTAAGATAACCTCTCACCAATGAAACTACCAATCAGAATGTCCTCACAAACTTAATCTCCTCGGTAAAGTCTGAGACATCTAGGAGTGCTTCCAGACGACCCTCGACTTCTGTGGGAGAAAAATAGCTAATCCCAGCCAGGGTTGGTGCATTTTGTGAACTAAAGAGGCATGTCCAGTTCATGTTAGGAGCACTCACCCTTGTCGGCCCAGCAGTATCTCCCAGCCCAACAGCGATCGGTGTTTGCACCGGAACCCTAGCTCCTATTGCATGTGGTAACGAAGTTGCCGACGATTGCTGCCGATTGCTGCCTTGCCGGAAGTTCTGTGTTCGTGTTAACACTTCCGGTTGGAATACGAAGGATACTTGAGAACATGTTATTCTTGATGGCATCTGCAAATGGATTATTACCCAGGACAGAATTTCTGTGAACACCCGAGCCAATATGCACTCCCGAGCTTTCGTCCTTCAACAACGGTTGAACTTGGTTTACCACCTTTCTTCAACAGGCCTGCTCGTTGGGAAGAACCATTCTCTTGGTTACTTACCTTTGCTGTTGCTTGAAAACGAATAGTACCTGCTTTAGTTTGGGATGTTGCTAAAACCGATTGTTCTTCATCACCCTGACGTGGTTCTAGGGATTCCCCATCCATCTCTTCATCACTAATAGGCTGATTTCAAGCAAGAAGAAAACGACCTTCTCCTACTGCCCCATCATCTTTCATGGTTGGCGACCCTTTTGAGCTCTCCAGCCTTGCTGGAGTTGGTAACCAGCCGGAAAAACCACATGAGTTTCTCGGTTTTGCAAACCCAAGAAAAATCGCCCAGACCACTTTCTCTCTCCTCACTAGTTTGGTGTAGTTTTTTTTATAATGATAAGCGGGAGAAGCCCGAACTGAATACAATGAAATAAAACCGCAAAGAAATCAAATTACATCATTTCATTAGCCCCACCCTTTCCTCATTCTCACTGTCCCTCTAGAGTCCGCATTAACAATGTTGACTAGTTCCACCGGCAGTTGACTAACATTCAAGTGAGTTACTCCAGGTACGAGCCTCATCTTTGACAAGTGATCAGCAGCTTGGTTTGCTTCCCTCTAGACATGAAACACCCGAAAACTCTGTAATTGGCTCTTAAGCCTCTGAACTCTCTTTCATAAACGCCTCGCCCGCCATGGTAATTTCTGATTTGGTTTTCCAAGAAGTAACTTGTTCTTCATCGAATCAAGACCAAGTTCAACTTCCTGCAGCCCAGCACTAAGTGCTAACTCCAATCCCAACTCAATACCCTGCAACTCATGAATAAAGATAGTTTGTCCATCAACCTGACCCGTGGCTGCTCTAACAACAATCCCCTCCGAATCTCGAATAATGGCTCCATACCCCGCATCCACCTCATTTAGAGCACCATTGTTATTAATCATAAATCTCCCTGTCATCGGCCGAGTCCATTTACATGAAATATAGATCGGCTTTTGAAGAGAGATAGTAAGATTTCATCGATCAATGGTCCTCTGATTCTCCTCAGTATCTTCAAACCGTTTGGTAATAGTATTCAACTTAATCCGCACTTCATCGCAAATAGAATGAATAATCAGCCCCGGTGACATAACATCGCCTCTAAATACCCTGTTATTCCGCTCCTTCTAAATATGATAAATAGGCATTTAGATGCAAACGCCCCACCTGGGCAGCAATGGAAAACCCACCAAAGTGATTAAGACACCACTGTAACTCCTCTTCCCAATCAACATCACATACTCTCTGAAATCCCATCTTGCGTAATAGTGATTCCCATATATTCTTTGTAACCGAACAGCCAAAGAATAGATGGAAATCCATTTCTTCATTTCCCCCACAGAAAACACATGTAGTGTCTATAACCATACCACAACTAGCCAGAAGGGATCTAGTTTTGAGGCGTCTTCGAAAGGCAAGCCACGTGATGAAACAATGTTTGGGTATTCCACCCTGTGACCATACTAAAGAAGTCCAGCTCCTTCGAGTTCCTCTCGGTCGAATTGCTTCATACAACTCTTTGAGAGTAAACTCTCCATTATGGATGGGCATCCAGATCACCTCGTCTCTGATAGTACTATCTACCACCACCTCTCTAGCCACGACCGCGATAGTCCCTAACATAGCTGCAATATGAGTAGGAAAAACCCAGCCCGACTGCCCAATAAACTGAGAGACCCGTGCATCTAAATGTAGGTGAGAATCATATCTATACCCCTCCTCGAAAGCATCATCGAAGACCCCGAGGATGCCATAGATCAGTCCAAAAATTGGTATCATGACCATCCCCCGAGGAAGTACACATCAGTCGCTGAGCCATGGGCCTGCTAACCAGAATCCGACGCCAACACCAAGAACTTCTACTCGAAGTAGATAAAGTCCAGAAGTGCAGATCTTTGATGAGATTATTTCTCACCCACTCAGGCCACAAAGTCGTCTTACCACTAACCAGGTCCCATATATTACGAAGATTTGACGCCTTGAACAACACCTCGATATTACGAAAACCAAGTCCCCCTTTATCAGTGGGGGTAACAAAGGCTTTCCCAGCCAATGGGACCTCTCTTACACCCCATATCCACGCCAGACCACAGGAACTTACTAAAGATGGAGTTGATGTCATTTATTGCTCTTTTGGGAATAACGAACACTGCTGCCCAATATAATAACATACTATTCAAAACCACCTTTACGAGGAGAACTCACCCAGCGAACGATAAAAATCGACTCTTCCAAGATTGGATTCGTCCCTTGATTTTATCAATCAGTGGAATACAATGACTATAGGTGAGTCGAGACGATATAAGAGGTAAACCCAAATAACGGATAGGCAGAGAACCAGTACCGAATTCCAAAATACTAGTAATATCACTCTGATTTTGGGCCGAAAGACCTGCAAAGAAAACCGTGCTCTTAGTCACATTGGTCTGCAACCCTGGTGCCCGATGAAAACCTGTGAACACACCTTTTAGAGATTGAGCCGAACCAACGTCTCCTCGAAAGAAGACCATGAGATCGTCGGCGAAAATAAGGTGAGTAACTTTCAGAACTCGACACTTAGGGTGTAGCAGGAACCGACCTGCTCTTTCCTTTCGATCAATAAGAACCGCGAATACCTCCATCATTAGGACAAACAGATATGGAGAAATCGGGCAGCCTTACCGTAGACCTCGCTTCCCATCAAAATAACCATGGGCTTCACCATTAACCATAATCGAGAACTTAGACGTGGTGACACAGGCCCGTATCCATTCTATGAAGATCCTTGGAAAGTGAAACTTACCAAGGACTGAGAATAGTGAAGAACAAGGAACTGTGTCATACGCCTTCTAAAGGTCAATCTTAACCGTACACCTAGCCGAGGTATCTGGTCGGTGGTAATTCCGAACAATCTCATGGGCTAACATGATATTGTCCTGAATAGTACGGGCAGAAATAAAGGCTGATTGGTTCGGACTGATCATCAAATAAATAACTCCCTTCAGCCGTATAGTAAGAATCTTGGTAATGCATTTATACAACACCTTACAACAAGATATCGGTCTGAAATCTGACACTGAAGAAGCATTATCTATTTTAGGAATAAGAGTCACAAAAGTAGAGTTTACCTCTTTGAGAAGTTTTCCTGAGCTGAAGAACTTCTGGATAGCTTCCACAAAATCATCTCCCACGATGTCCCAACACGCCTTAAAAAAATGGGAAGAGAGCCCATCCGGCCCCGGCGATCGATCAGAACCAATAGTCTGTAAAGCAGCAAAAATCTCATCTCTAGTCACCCTCGTAATGAGACACTGGGGAGAGGTGTAAATGTTAATGAAGGGCCCAGGACAGATCACACCCCCTCTTTGAATACTATGTGTGTAGATGGAAACCGTGAGATCTCTGATGAGGTCGAAACAGTCCCCTCCTTTGTTTAATGATTAATCTCGCATGTTGGAACGTGAGAGGTCTTAATGACGCTCTCCGTATGAAGAGTGTTCGAGATTTTGTGAGATTGAACCGTATTGGGTTGTGTGCCTTTTTAGAAACTCATGTCCAGGAAAGGAATAAGACTCGTATTCAGCATAGTCTCAATTCTAGCTGGACCTTCATTGATAATTATGTGGTTGTTCCGAATGGACGAATTTGGATTGGTTGGGACCCTACTAGGGTCAATTTTACTGTGTCTCATGTTGGAGGGCAAGTTATTGCAGGTGATGTTTAGTTTACAGATGGCTCAGCTTTTCATTTGGCAGTGGTGTACGGAAGTAATAGTACTGTTCATCGCCGGGAGCTTTGGAGGGACCTTGAGTTTCTTATGACGGGTTCTGAGGCTCCTTGGCTGGTGCTAGGTGACTTCAACACCACGATATTGCCCAATGAGAAAAGAGGTGGTAATACCTCACCATCTCAAGGCTCCAATGAGATGTTTGATTGTGTTGCCGATTTGGGACTGTTCGACTGTTCGTATACAGGTTGTTTCTATACTTGGTCTAATTGACAGATGGGAGCTGCGAACATCAGTTCCAAGATTGATCGGGCTCTTATTAATAGTAGGTGGTTGACTTGTTTTCCTCTAACTAAAGCAGACTTTCTACCGGCTGGGGACTCAGATCACTCGCCTATCATTGTACCGCTTGCTGCACCCCACATACACCGGCGAACTCCGTTTCGGTTCTTTAATGCTTGGACGGAGATTCCCACGTTTAGAGCTCTTGTTGGTTGATGTATGGAAGGAGTCAGTAAGGGGCAACCCAATGTTTCGAATGGTGACAAAGCTCAAGGCTTTGAAAGCTCGGTTGAATGATTGGAAGAAAGTTCAGTTCAATGGGGTGACGAATCAGGTAACCATTAACCGGAATTTTTTACATTCAGTGCAGGTACGATTGCAGGATGATCCAGCAAACCCGGTTCTACGAAGGCAAGAGAGAGAAGCTACCGAAAATTATAGTAACGTTGTTCGAGCTGAAACGGCAATGCTCCGACAACGTGCTAAAGTTGAATGGCTTACTCTTGATGACAACACAGCTTACTTTCACAACTCTATCAGAGAGCTGAAGTCTAGGAATGCTATTACTAGACTCACCAGGGAGGATGGTTCGGTGGCCGAGGATCCAGCGGAGATAGCTAATATGTGTCTGGACTTCTATCGAGACTTATTTAGTCAGGAGGACGAGGATAATGAAGCATTAGATCTCATACCTAATGTGGAGTTGTCACGCCCGCTTACGAGAGCTGAAGGAGCTCTTCTCATTACGAGGGTGACTAGAGATGAGATTTTTTCTGCTTTACAGACTATTAGTTCTGATCGATCGCCGGGGCTGGATGGGTTCTCTTCCCATTTTTTAAGGCGTGTTGGGACATCGTGGGAGATGATTTTGTGGAAGCTATCCAGAGGTTCTTTAGCTTAGGAAAACTTCTCAAAGAGGTAAACTCTACTTTTGTGACTCTTATTCCTAAAATAGATAATGCTTCTTCAGTGTCAGATTTCAGACCGATATCTTGTTGTAATGTGTTGTATAAATGCATTACCAAGATTCTTACTATACGGCTGAAGGGAGTTATCTATTCGATGATCAGTCCGAACCAATCAGCCTTTGTTTCTGGCCGTACTATTCAGGACAATATCATGCTAGCCCATGAGATTGTTAGGAATTACCACCGACCAGATACCTCGGCTAGGTGTACGGTTAACATTGACCTTAAGAAGGCGTATGACACAGTTCGTTGGTCTTCACTATTCTCAGTCCTTGTAAGTTTCACTTTCCAAGGATATTCATAGAATGGATACGGGCCTGTGTCACCACGTCTAAGTTCTCGATTATGGTTAATGGCGTGTTAACAGGTTTTCATCGGGCGACGGGGTGGCAGGCCAATGTGACTAAGAGCACGGTTTTTTTTGCAGGTCTTTCGGCCCAAGGTAAGAGTGATATTACTAGTATTTTGGAATTCGATACTGGTTCTCTGCCTATCCGTTATTTGGGTTTACCTCTTATATCGTCTCGTCTCACCTATAGTCATTGTATTCCGCTGATTGATAAAATCAAGGGACGAATCCAATCTTGGAAGGGTCGATTTTTATCGTTCGCGGGCCGAGTTCTCCTCGTAAAGGTGCTTTTGAATAGTATGCTACTATATTTGGCAGCTATGTTCGTTATTCCCAAGAGAGTAATGAATGACATCAACTCCATATTTAGTAAGTTCCTATGGTCTGGCGTGGCTATTGGGTGTGATAGAGCTCCCATTGGCTGGGAAAGCCTTTGTTACCCCACTGATGAAGGGGGACTTGGTTTTCGTAATATCGAGGTGTTGTTCGAGGCGTCAAATCTTCGTCATATATGGGACCTGGTTAGTGGTAAGACGACTTTGTGGGCTGAGTGGGTGAGAAATAATCTCATCAAAGATCAGCACTTCTAGACTTTATCGGCTTCGAGTAGAAGTTCTTGGTGTTAGCGTCGGATTCTAGCCAGCAGGCTGACGGCTCAGCGACTCATTTTCACTTCTCTGGGGGATGGTCATGATACCAATTTTTGGACTGATCTATGGAATCCTCGGGGTCTTCTTTATGATGCTTTCGCGGTGGGGTATAGATATGATTCTCACCTTCATCTAGATGCCCGGGTTTCTCAGTTTATAGGGCAGTCGGGCTGGGTCTTTCCTACTCTATAGCAGCCATGCTAGGGACTATCGAGGTTGAGGCCAGAGAGGTGGTCGTAGATAGTACTCTTAGAGATGAGGTGATCTGGATGCCTAGCCAGAATGGAGAGTTTACGCTCAAAGAGACGTATGAAGCAATTCGACCTAGAGAAACTCGATTGAGCTGGACTTCATTAGTATGGTCACCGGGTGGTATCCCCAAACATTGCTTCATCACGTGGCTTGTTTTTCGATGATGCCTCAAAACTAGATCGCTTTTGGCTAGTTGGGGTTGATTATAGACACTACATGTGTATTCTATGGGGGAGATGAAGAAACGGATTTCCACTTATTCTTTGGTTGTTTGGTCACAAAGATTATATGGGAATCACTATTACTCAAGATGGGATTTCAGAGAGTATGTGTTGCTGATTGGGAAGGGGAGCAATAGTGGTGTATTAATCACTTTGGTGGGCTTTATATTGCTGTCCGAGTGGGTCGTATGCTTCTAAATGCCTATGTCTATCATATTTGGAAGGAGCGGAATAACAGGGTATTTAGTGGCGATGTTATGTCACCGGGGCCGATTATTCATACTATTTGCGATGAAGTGCGGATCAAGCTGAATACTATTACCAAACGGTTTGAAGATACTGAGGAGAATCGAAGGACAATTGACCGATGAAATCTTACTATCTCTCTTCAAAAGCCGGTCTATACGTCATGTAAATGGACTCGGCCGATGACAGGGAGACATATGATTAATAACGATGATGCTCTGAACGAGGTGGATGCGGGTTATGGAGCCATTATTCGAGATTCAGAGGGGAATGTTGTTAGAGCAGCCACGGGTCAAGTTAATGGGCAAACTATTTTCATACATGAGTTGCAGGGTGTTGAGTTGGGAATAGAGTTAGCTCTTAGTGCTGGGATGCAGGAAGTTGAACTTGGTCTTGATTCGATGAATATCAAGTTACTTCTTGCAAAACCAAATCAGAAATTACCATGGTGGGTGAGGCATTTATGGAAGAGAGTTCAGAGGCTTAAGAGCCAATTTCGGAGTTTTCGGGCGTTTCATGTCTACAGGGAAGCAAACCAAGCTGCTGACCACTTGTCAAAGATGAGGCTCGGACCGGGAGTAACTCACTTGAATGTTAGTTAACTACCGGTGGAACTAGTCAACATTGTTAATGCGGACTCTAGAGGGACAGTGAGAATGAGGAAAGGGTGGGGCTAATGTAATGATGTAATTTGATTTCTTTGTTGTTTTCCTTTTTGGTTTCTTATTTCTTTGTATCGGTTCGGGCTTCTCCCGCTTATCATTATAAAAAAAAAAACATTAGATCCCATACCTAATGTGGATTTCTCACGCCCGCTTACGGAAGCTGAAGGAGCTCTTCTCATTACGAGGGTGACTAGAGATGAGTTTTTTTCTGCTTTACAGACTATTGGTTTTGATCGATCGCCGGGGCCGGATGGGTTCTCTTCCCATTTTTTTAAGGCGTGTTGGGACATCGTGGGAGATGATTTTGTGGAAGCTATCCAGAGGTTCTTTAGCTCAGGAAAACTTCTCAAAGAGGTAAACTCTACTTTCGTGACTCTTATTCCTAAAATAGATAATGCTTCTTCAGTGTCAAATTTCAGACCGATATCTTGTTGTAATGTGTTATATAAATGCATTACCAAGATTCTTACTATACGGCTGAAGGGAGTTATTTATTCGATGATCAGTCTGAACCAATCAGCCTTTATTTCTGGCCGTACTATTCAGGACAATATCATGCTAGCCAATGAGATTGTTAGGAATTACCACCGACCACATACCTCGGCTAGGTGTACGGTTAAGATTGACCTTAAGAAGGCGTATGACACAGTTCGTTGGTCTTCACTATTCTCAGTCCTTGGTAAGTTTCACTTTCCAAGGATAGTCATAGAATGGATACGGGCCTGTGTCACCACGTCTAAGTTCTCGATTATGGTTAATGGTGAAGTCCATGGTTATTTTGATGCGAAGCGAGGTCTACGGCAAGGCTACCCGATTTCTCCATATCTGTTTGTCCTAATGATGGAGGTATTCGCGGTTCTTATTGATCGAGAGGAAAGAGCAGGTCGGTTCCTGCTACACCCTAAGTGTCGAGTTCCGAAAGTTACTCACCTTTGTTTCGCCGACGATCTCATGGTCCTCTTTCGAGGAGACGCTGGTTCGGCTCAATCTCTAAAAGTTGTGTTAACAGGTTTTCATCGGGCGACGGGGTTGCAGGCCAATGTGACTAAGAGCACGGTTTTCTTTGCAGGTCTTTCGGCCCAAGGTCAGAGTGATATTACTAGTATTCTGGAATTCGGTACTGGTTCTCTGCCTATCCGTTATTTGGGTTTACCTCTTATATCGTCTCGTCTCACCTATAGTCATTGTATTCTGCTGATTGATAAAATCAAGGGACGAATCCAAACTTGGAAGAGTCGATTTTTATCGTTCGCGGGGCTAGTTCTCCTTGTAAAGGTGGTTTTGAATAGTATGTTACTATATTGGGCAGCAGTGTTCGTTATTCCCAAGAGAGTAATGAATGACATCAACTCCATCTTTAGTAAGTTCTTATGGTCTGGCGTGGATATGGGGTCTAAGAGAGCTCCCATTGGCTGGGAAAGCCTTTGTTACCCCACTGATGAAGGGGGACTTGATTTTCGTAATATCGAGGTGTTGTTCGAGGCGTCAAATCTTCGTCATATATGGGACCTGGTTAGTGGTAAGACGACTTTGTGGGCTGAGTGGGTGAGAAATAATCTCATCAAAGACCAGCACTTCTGGACTTTATCGGCTTCGAGTAGAAGTTCTTGGTGTTGGCGTCGGATTCTAGCCAGCAGGCTGACGGCTCAGCGACTCATTTGCACTACTCTGGGGGATGGTCATGATACCAATTTTTGGACTGATCTATGGCATCCTCGGGGTCTTTTTTATGATGCTTTCGCGGAGGGGTATAGATATGATTCTCACCTACATTTAGATGCACGGGTATGTCAGTTTATTGGACAGTCAGGCTGGGTTTTTCTTACTCATATCACAGCTATGTTAGGGACTATCGCGGTCGAGGCTAGAGAGGTAGTGGTGGATAGTACTCTCAGAGACGAGGTGATCTGGATGCCCAGCCAGATTGGAGAGTTTACTCTCAAAGGGAAGTATGAAGCAATTCGACCCAGAGGAACTCGACGGAGCTGGACTTCTTTAGTATGGTCACCGGGTGGAATACCCAAACATTGTTTCATCACGTGGCTTGCCTTTCGAAGAAGCCTCAAAACTAGATCTCTTCTGGCTAGTTGGGGTATGGTTATAGACACTACATGTGTTTTCTGTGGGGAAGATAAAGAAACGGGTTTCCATTTATTCTTTAGCTGTTCGGTTACAAAGAATCTATGGGAATCACTATTACGCAAGATGGGATTTCAGAGAGTATGTGATGTTGGTTGGGAAGAGGAGTTACAGTGGTGTCTTAATCACTTTGGTGGGTTTTCCATTGCTGCCCGGGTGGGGCGTTTGCTTCTAAATGCCTATGTCTATCATATTTGGAAGGAGCGGAATAACAGGGTATTTAGAAGCGATGTTATGTCACCAGGGCTGATTATTCATACTATTTGCGATGAAGTGTGGATCAAGCTGAATACAATTACCAAACGGTTTGAAGGTACTGAGGAGAATCGGAGGACCATTGATTGATGGAATCTTATTATCTCTCTTCAAAAGCCGGTCTTACTTCATGTAAATGGACTCGGCCGATGACAGGGAGATATTTGATTAATACCGATGGTGCATTGAACGATGTGGATGCGGGGTATGGAGCCGTTATTCGAGATTCGGAGGGGATTGTTGTTAGAGCAGCCACGGGTCAGGTTGATGGACAGACTATCTTTGTACACGAGTTGCAGGGTGTTGAGTTGGGATTGGAGTTAGCACTTAGTGCTGGGCTGCAGGAAGTTGAACTTGGTCTTGATTCGATGAATATCAAGTTACTTCTTGCAAAAACCAAATCAGAAATTACCATGATGGCGCGAGGCGTTTATGGAAGAGAGTTCAGAGGCTCAAGAGCCAATTTCGGGATTTTCGGCTGTTTCGTGTCTATATGGAAGCAAACCAAGCTGCTGATCACTTGTCAAAGATGAGGCTCGGACCGGGAGTAACTCACTTGAATGTTAGTCAACTGCCGGTGGAACTAGTCAACATTGTCAATGCGGACTCTAGAGGGACAGTGAGAATGAGGAAAGGGTGGGGCTAATGAAATGATGTAATTTGATTTCTTTGCTGTTTTATTTAGTTTTATATCATTGTATTCGGTTCGGGTTTCTCCCGCTTATCATTATAAAAAAAATTACACCGAACTGTGTAACAAAGTTTTTCGCACGAGTTGAGATTTTTTTTCATACAATATGTTTCATATGTCCTAAAAGTCCATTCCATATTGTTTTTGGGGGTTTACCTCAATTTCGACCCCTCAAATTGTAAACAAAACTGTATCGACTCCTAAAACTGTAAACGAAACTGTAGCAATATGAAACTACGCCAAACTGTGTAACAAATTTTTTCGCACGAGTTGTGATTTTTTCATCCAATATGTCTCATATGTCCTAAAAATCCATTCCATGTGATGTTTTTGGGTTTTACTACAATTTCGAACTCTCAAATTGGAAACAAAACTATAGCAATATGAAACTGTACCAAACTGCGTAACAAATGTTTTCGCACGCTTCCGGGAACGCATCAAGTGGTATCAGAGCTCTAATTCAGGTTGGTGGAGTGAAATTATAAGCTTCTGAGGATTGACTCTTATAATTCAAGTGGTATCAAGTGAAGTTATAAATCCTTTGTTTTGATAATATGGAACTTCCAAGAGGATTGACTCTCGACCAAGCACACGCTGAGCGTATTGGTAGAGATATGGAGGAAATGAGGCAGCAAATGCAACAAATGGTTCAGGCGCAGCCAAGAAGGCAAAGAGTTGGAGATAACCATTCACCTTCTAATGAAGACGGACGTGTTTCTCTTAGTTCTAATGATGATCCTAGTGTTAGTTCTGGACGTGGGAGAAGAAGAGATAATCGACCACATCAACAACACACTCGGCAAGAAGAATTCAAAGTTGATTTTCTTGATTTTGAAGGTAATCTAAATCCAGATGACTATCTAGATTGGTTAAGATCAATGGACGTGCATATGAATACAATATTTACGATGATGAGAAAAAGTATAAGATAGCAACCTTGAGGCTAGCCTTTGGTGTGATATTCTTAAGTCGCAACATTTAAGAGAAGGCAAGACTAGAATCAGATCTTGGGAAAAGCTGAAATGACTTATGAAGAGGAGATTTTTACCCGACGATTACAAACAAGATTTGTACCTAAAGCTTACACACTTACAGCAAGAGAAGAAGACAGTAGAAGAGTATACAAGGGAGTTTGATCTTCTGCAATTACTTTCTGATATTCAAGAACCACAAGAAAGGACTATTGTACGCGTTGTACATGGTTTGATTGATGAGATTTCAACAAAGGTGGAGCTGCAACCTTTCTGGACTCTTGATGACGTAAAGAAGCTTGCTATCAAGGTGGAGAAGCAGATCAAAACAAGCAAGAAGCCATATACTCCCTACAATCAAGTTTCTCCTTTGATTCCAAAAGGAGCTGTGAAGAGTGATGTTAGTAGAAGCAGCAAAAAGCCAGAATCCAGCAAAACCTATAGACTTGAATTTGAAGAAGAAGTGCTTTAAATGTCAAGGGTTTGGGCATTTCCAAGATGAATGTCCTAATCGAAGAGTTATGACTATTCAAGAGATTGAGGAGATTGAGGAAGAGCTAAGGCAGGAATCTCAGGATTTAGAAGTTGTTGATCAGAAAGTTCATGAGGAAGATGATGAGGTCATTTAGCAACCTAATCGAGGAGAATTTTTGGTGATTCGAAGGGTGTTGCATTCTGTTCCTAATACAGAAGAAGAGCAACGAGAAGCTATTTTCCAGAGTCGGTGCACAATCAAAGGAAAAGTCTGCAGTTTGATCATTGATAGTGGAAGTTGTACTAATGTGGCATCTAGTACACTTATGGAGAAGCTGAGTTTGCCAACTATAAAGCATCAACAACCTTACAAGCTAAAATGGTTGACTGATGGAAGCAAGTTGCAGGTTTCTAAACAGGTAGCAATATCCTTTTTTATTGGGAAAAACTACCATGATGAGGTAATCTGTGATGTCATTCCAATGGATGCTTGTCATCTATTGCTTGGCAGACCTTGGGAGTTTGATAGAAGAGTTGTACATGATGGGTACAAGAACACTTATTCTTTTCATAAGGATAAGCAGCACATTACATTGGCACCTTTATCACCTACTATGTGTGCTAAGTCTGCAACAGAGAAATGCAAGGAGAACATGTTTTTGGGTGAAACCAAAATCATGAAAAAGATGGGTAAGGGCAAGGAGGTCTTTACTTTGCTGGTGGTTGAAAAGAATGGCGGAGCTGAAGTGATTTCTCATCCATTGATGCAAAAATTGATGAATGAGTTCAGTGATGTTTTTCCTAAAGATTTACCACCCGGACTACCTCCACACAGAGGTATTGAGCATCAAATTGATTTACTACCTGGTGCACTTTTGCCAAACAGACCAGCTTACAGATGTAATCCAGAAGAGGCTAAGGAGTTACAGAAACAAGTGCAAGAGGTGATTGATCGAGGGTATATGTCAGGGAGAGCATGAGTCCATGTTCTGTACCAGCTCTGCTTGTACCAAAGAAAGATGGTTCAATGAGCATGTGTGCAGACAGTCGAGCCTATTTTAGCACTTCCAGATTTTAATTAAGTGTTTGAAGTTGAGTGTGATGCTAGTGGAGTGGGAATTGGAGTTGTTCTTATCCAAGGACAACGTCCCATAGCTTATTTCAGTGAGAAGCTTACACGAGTACAGAAAAACTACTCAACCTATGATAAGGAGTTTTATGCTATTGTAAGAGCTTTGACTCACTGGGAGCATTATTTGAGGTCAGGTCAGTTCGTTTTACATTCTGATCATGAGGCACTGAAGTTCATAAACAACCAGCACAGGCTAAACAACCGACATGCTAAATGGGTAGAATTTCTACAATCCTTCTCATTTGTGTCAAAGTACAAGGCTGGAAAAACAAATATTGTTGCTGATGCACTCTCAAGAAGGTATGCTTTAATTTCTATACTGGATTCTCGAATTATGGGATTTGATTTGTTGAACTCTCTATACAATGAGGCCTTAGACTTTGCTGAAGTCTATAATGAGTGCAACAAGGGAGTTACAAATTAATACCATTTGCAAGATGGATTTCTTTTTAAAGGAAACCAGCTCTGCGTGCCAAGGAGTTCTGTTTGGAGTTGCTGATTCGTGAAGCACATGGAGGTCTTTCTGGTCATTTTGGGATTAACAAAACGTTGGACATGCTTCAGGAGCATTGCTTCTGGCCCAAGATGGTACGAGATGTTCATTCAGTCATAGAACGATGTGCCACGTGTCAAAGAATGAAAAGTCATTTCCAACCAGGTCTGTACACACCTTTGTAGTGGCCAAAAATCGTCTTAGGCCCACTTTGGCTAAACGCCGCCTAGGCCCAGTATTCTTTGCACTTTGGACCAACTCGCCTACTAGTTGGACACTCTCCAACGTGTTACTCGACCCACTGGAGGTCCAACTGGCTCTGAGCCCTTGCGAACGTCCATCTAGACGAACAATAACCCATCAAAAGTTACAATGCTCCAAGCACCCCTTGGTCCGCCCTCAACCGAGCCTGCCGGATACCGAGTCAACCTCAACTCCGGAGACCTCGCCACGTACCCATTTGACGAAGTCCCTCTAGAACCCCACGTCGCCTTAAGTACCGTTAGGCGATCTCAGACTACGAAGAGCCTACAGTCGAGGCGGCGTAATCGTACGATCGAGTTACTCCAGGTGACAAATCGACGGCCAAAAACGAGTCTCCCTTAGGGTTTGAGGTCACCATCGACCCCAATTATCTCGGATCTAACAGACTCCACGAGTCCATCAGTCGCCTATAAATAGAAGGAGACTCAGACTCCAAAGGCATCGAATACCGACTAGAAAACTGCAAAACATTCTTCTCTCTCTCTCTCTCTCACATTTAGTATCTTCTGATCAGTGCTCTAGACGACGATAATCGACCTTCGAATTCCAGAAGACTTGAAGGGTAATCTTCTAGGGGATCACTCTAGACGACGATATTACATCTTCAAGCTTCATCACCCTCGAAGTCCTTCTGAAGTCCTTTCGAGACTACCTCTCGACCTGCTTCAGGAGATCAATCTGACCAACTATCTCGTAGAGTCGAAGCTCCGGCCACTCTACGAGTGATCAGTCCAGAACAAAGTGTCTTCACCATTCCCAATAATATGGAGTAAAAAATCCTGAGCCTTAGCCCTGCAAGCAAGAATTTTCCTCCAGCACCAAGAACCGTCTTTAGGTGCATCCATGGTCCAAAAGACTTTATCTCTAATAAGATGCTTTTGGACCCACTGAACCCAAAGAGTGTTCTTGCTGGTGACAACCTCCCAAATATGTCTCATGTTCATGGCCTGATTAAGAACTTCAATATTCCTCAACCCAAGACCTCCTTCAATCTTAAGCAAACAGACCAACTTCCAATTAACATTGGCTCTTTTAGAGCCTAAGTCAATCCCAGTCCAAAGGAATTTACTAAAAATTTTATTGATCTCATTGTAAACCCTTTTAGGTAAGACAAACACAGAGAGCCAGAATATTATCATACTATTCAAAACCACATTCACCAAAAGAAGCCTACCAGCAAAGGTTAAAAACCTAGCTTTCCAGGATTGAACCCTTCTTAATATTCTCTGAATCAAGGGTAAGCAATCAGAGTAAGACAACCTTGTGGACAGAAGAGGCAAGCCAAGATACCTGATAGGCAGAACCCCTTCCTGGAACCCTAAAATCCCCAGCAAATCCAACTTTAGCTGCTCCCCTACTCCGGCCAAAAAGACAGAGCTTTTATTACAGTTGGCAGCCAACCCAGTGCCCAAGAGCAAGCCATCCAAAACTCTTTTAAGAGCAACAGCAGAAGCAGCATCTCCCTTCATGAAAACCATAAGGTTATCTGCAAAACAAAGATGAGTAACAACAGGATTTTTACATTTAGGATGCAATTGAAAGTCACCAACCACCCTCTCTTTATGAATAAGAGCAGCAAACACTTCCATCACCATCACAAACAAGTAAGGTGAGAGAGGACAGCCTTGTCTTAGCCCTCTGTGACCTTCAAAGTACCCATTAGCAGCCCCATTCACAATGATAGAGAACTTAGGTGTGGTAACACAAGCTTCTACCCACTGAATAAACACCTCAGGAGGCTTGAACTTTTTTTTTTTTGTAGAAATCAGCAGGGATTAAAGGGACCCTGACCCATTTATTGAACTAAAAACCAAAATACAAGCAACCCTCATCATAAAACTATAATGAGTTAAAAAGAAAAAAACAAAGCAACTAGGCCATTAGGCAACCTAAAGGCTCACACAAATCAAAACAAAGCAGCTAACAAAACTCTAGACACAACAACCAGCAGCAGCCTATCTCACTCTTTGTCGCACAACTCTCTGCTGCTCTTCAATAATCAACCTCTGGAGCTCCATATCAAGGTCATGAGGAGCAAGCTCAACATCTCCATGAGTAGGTCTATGACTAGCCAGCAGATCAGCAATCTGGTTAGTCTCACGAAAAACATGAATACACCTGTAATGAGCTACCTGCCCCAGCAACTTCTTAATCTTTGCAACCAAGAACTTGGACTGCCAAGGAGGAACTAATTTGATGCTGGTTAAAAGATGATACACCATCATAGAATCAGTAGCAATAACAAGCTGATCACAACCATGCTTAGCAGCTAGAAGAAGCCCTCTTTCCACCCCCTGAAGCTCATGATGCAGTACAGACACAGGATCAGCAGCAAGGACCTGACCTCTATGGTCTCTAAGCACACAACCATACCCTGCTTATGTCCTGCAAAAAGAACCATCCACATTGAGCATAACAAACCCAACAACAGGTTTCTTCCATTCACATAGTATGACTGCAACAGCAGCAAACTCAAAAGTCAGATTGAAATTTAGAGCAACCCTCCTGCTTCTCTGAGTGTCTTTAGCCTTAACTTTCAACCCAGAGCACTTCAATCTGATATCAGCAACAATTCTCCTCAGGATTTCCCTCTCTGATTCAGCATTACCTGTGAAGATCCTTCTGTTCCTTTCAAGCCAGATATGGTAGACATAAGCATTGAAGGCCAATTTCCCTACAAGAGCCACCATATCCTTCCCAGCAAAGAGCTGAACCAACCAAGCCACTTCTTGAGTCCAATCAGACCTAGAAGCTTTATAAACATCAAGAAGGGCCAAAACAGATTTCCAAACAGCACAAGAAAAGCTACAAGAGAAAAGTAAATGGAAATCATCCTCCACATGACAAGCACACAACACACAAATATTATCAGAAGTGACACCCCACTTGTGAAGCTTGTCCTTGGTCTTCAAAGCTCTTCTCATAGCTACCCAGGTAATAAATCTTTGCCTGGTATATTATGAGAGAACCACACAATATCACACCAAGGAACAACAACCCCCTTCCTTCTAATGGCCTCATATGTTTCCTTGAGAGTAAAAATACCAGACTGACCTGCAGTCCAGACCCTCTCATCCTCAAACCCATCCTGAATACCCACCTCAGGCAACCTATCCAAGATCTCATTTAAAGCTCCATGAAGCATATGAGGGACATCCCAAGCACCATCAGAGATACAAACACTAACTTTAGCTGAAGCATTGAGTCTGCTATCAAACCTAAAGAAAGAATCCAAGAAAGGATAATGAACACCCAAGGGATGCCACACATCAAACCAGAAATCAGTGCTTGTACCACTACCTATAAGAACTTTGGCAAGACTAAGACCTTGTGCTCTGCAGTTCAAAATACATCTTCAACTCCAAGAAGAGTCATGAGGAACCTTCATAACCCAGAAGTCATTCCCTAATTGGCCTTGACCCAGGAGACCCACAAAGTATCTTTACCAATGAACAACCCCCAAACATGTCTCAAGGTAGCAGCAGTATTTAAAGTCAATAGATCTCTGAGATTCAAACCACCTTCTTTAAAAGGCAGACACACCACACTCCTACTAACAGTAGCCCTTTTAGCCTTTAGATCAGTGCCAGCCCAAAGGAAGTTTTGAATAATAGAGGAGAGCTCTTGGAAAACCCTCTTAGGCAGAACAAAAGAGCTAATCCAAAACATAACCATGCCATTGATAACAGAAGAAATAAGAGTAACTCTCCCTGCATATGAGAGGAACTTAGACTTCTAGGATTGTACCTTCTTAACCACCCTATCCAGCAAGGGTTGACAATCAGCATAGGTCAATCTAGAAGAAAGTAAGGGAACACCAAGGTATCTGACAGGCAAGGCAGCAACAGTAAACCCCAACACCACCTTTATTGCCTCCAAAGTACCAGCATTAACACCACAAGCAAAAATGGAGCTCTTCAAGTGATTAGCTTTCAATCCAGTGCATAAGGAAAAGCTCTCTAAGGCTCCAGCTAAGGCATTAGCCGACTCCACATCACCTTTGAGAAAGACCAAATGATCAAAACTAAGGTGAGTGATAATAGGGTTAGTACATTTAGGATGCAAATGAAAACTACCATCCCCAACCTTCTCAAGCAAGAAAACATTAAGAACCTCCATAACCAGCACAAAAAGGTAGGGAGACATAGGACACCCCTGCCTCAAGCCTCTCTTCCCCCTGTAGTAGCCACAAGAATTCCCATTCACCATAATAGAATACTTGGGAGTAGAAACACAAATCCTAACCCAAGACACAAACTCCATAGGGAAACCAAAAAGCTAAATAACCTTGAAGATAGCCTCCCATTCTACTGTATCATAAGCCTTCTGGAGATCAATCTTCACAGCACACCTAAGAGGGCCTCTAGCCCTGTGGTGGTTCCTGGTAAGCTCATGAGCTAATAGAATGTTATCCTGAATAGCTCTTTCAACAATAAAAGCAGAGGAAGCTTGAACTTCTTTAGGATCTTCAAAAGAGCTGACCACCTAACTGTATCATAGGCCTTCTGAAGATCAATTTTACTTGCACACCTAGGAGGACCCTCCTTACCATATGCCCTCACTAGCTCATAAGCTAGCATGATATTATCCTGAATGGATCTCCCAGAGATAAAGGCAGATTGATTGCCACTCACCAAAGTATCAACCACCTTCTTGAGCCTAATAGTAAGATTCTTAGTTATGGTCTTATATATCACATTGCAGCAAGCTATAGGTCTGAAATCTCCCATAGAGTTCACATTTGGTACTTTAGGCACCAGAGAAACAAAAGTAGCATTCACTTCTCCCAACAATTTGCTAGACTTGAAGAAGCTGCTAATGGCTTTAGAGAAATCATTACCTACTATAGCCTAGCACCTCTTAAAGAAATAGGAGGAGAAGCCATCAGGCCCAAGAGCCTTATCTGACCCAATAGTAGAAAGAGCAAACACTATTTCATCCCTAGTGACAGGCCCAACCAAATCCTGCTCACAATCAGGAGAAAGAATGTTAGCAAACTCAAGGGAATCCAAAATGTCATCTTCTCTATCCCTCCCTTCTGAGTAGCCAAAGAAGGATTGATAGAAACCCACACATTCCTGCACAATGTCATGCTTATCCTCAAGGACTACACCCTCACCATTAGTCAATTTAAAGATACTGTTCCTGGCCTTTTTTTCTCAAATAGTGCTGTGAAAGAACTTGGTATTAGCATCATCATCATTCAACCATTGAATCCTAGCCTTTTGCCTTAACATGGAAGCCTCAGCCCCTGCCAGATGGGTATAAGAAGCAACAGCCTGCCTCTCAAGTCTTCTAATTTCAACACTTTGAGGTTGGTCATGGAGCTGATCTTGGAGCTCCTCTACAACTTTCTTAGCTGATGCAACCTGACCAGCCATATTAGAGAACTTGGCTACCTTCCATTTCACCAACCTAGCCTTCACTTTCTTTAATTTAGTAATCAATTTAAACATAGGAGTACCTTTCACCTTGCAACTCCACTCCTCCTCCACCAGGTCCATAAACCCAGGCTCATCACACCAACAGTTGAAGAACTTAAAAGGCTTCCTACCTATATTCTGCACCATAGAGATAGCAAGAATAGCAGGAGAATGATCAAGGGCACCAGGGTTAAGGAACTGAACCCTGGAGGCATGGAAGATCTCCAACCACTCAGCATTAATCAAAACTCTATCCAATTTGGAAAAAATACTATCCTTCCCTTCTTGCTTATTATTCCAAGTAAAGAAGCAACCTGAGTAAGGGCAGTCCATAAGGGCAGCATCTTGAACACATTCTGAAAACTCCTGAAAGTGGGAAGGTTTCACTTGATCACCACCCATCTTTTCACAAGGATCCAGAATGGAATTGAAGTCTCCCAAGAAAACCCAGGCTCCTTCAAATCTCCTAACCAGCTGACACATATTCTGCCACAGATCTCTTCTCTGCTCTATAGTATTATGACCATAGACCACAGCTAGCAGAAACACTTTAGCATCAGGAGTAACCACCCTAACAGCCAGAACCTGTTCTGAAGTAAAGACTAATCTCAAACTCCAACAATTAGGATCCCAGCATAACCAAATTCTACCACCACCACAAGCACTATAATTGTCCAAAAAGGTCCAAAAGGGATTGATATACCTTTAGACTACAAGTTTATTATCAACAGCAACTCTTGTTTCCACAAAACCACATAAACTCAGTTTATTGTTACTAATGACAGCTTTAACCTCTCTTATTCTTTGGGGGTCATTAAGACCCCTCACATTCCAACAACCAATATTAACCATTTACTATTCTAAGAGGTTTTCGAAGCACACCCCCTTTCTTCCCAGCAACATTACCTCTATCCTTTTGATCGAAGATAGCAACAACATCAGCCACTGTCTCAATGTGACCCCCACCTGGACTCAAAATCTCAAAACAAGCCAAAGTAGTAGAGGACAGGTTTTCCTTAACTAACCCAGCACCTCCATCCTCCTCCATAGAGTTCACCTGATCCACTCCACTCTGAATAGAATCAGCAATACAAGCCCTTTTATGCCCAACCTCAATATTCTTTAACCCCCCACTTTTATTCTTCCTCTTAGTGACAGGGGTCCACGCCTCATCATCCATCTTATCAACTGGGAGCAAGATACCAGAAGCAGCCCCACTAGTGGAAGATTCACCTACCTCCTAGACCAGCAACAACCTCCCCAGCCCCAAAGAGAACAGTATATCTAGAGCCTGGCTGCCCTCCCACCAATTCCTTAGGAGCATTATCACCTCCCTTACCAAACTTAGATGTAACCATCCCTTTACCATTACCTAAGAGCACCTCTTACTCCTTTTGAAGGTTCACAAAAGGCCTAGGTTGCCCCCCTGCCCCCTTCCTTGAGCAGGGACTCTAACAGGACCTCTCTCAGCAGCATTACGTCGAGCAGGTTGAAATCCTGGCCTTCTAACAGGATCAGCCCAATTCATTGGCTCAGGTTGTGGCTCCTGATGCCTAGGACTCTTAGGACACTTACCCAGGAGATGGCCAAACTCATTACACTCAGAACAGAGTGGTGGCCTCTATTGGTACTCCACCTTAACTGAATTCATCTTTTCCCCATCAATGAGAAGAGGGATTTCTACAAATTCTGACAATTTCTTCCCACCTCAATACAGACTCTAGCATAAGCCATCCTAGCCTTGGTCTCAGTAGGATGATCTAACATGATAGGTTTCCCTAAGGCACTAGCAATACGAGCTATACCCTTGGGATTCCAGAACAGAGAAGGCACCTCTCTAAAGCACACCCATAAAGGAATCGATCCCAATTTTTGAAACTCAAACTCTATGAAAGTGGTCCAAGGTCGAACAACAAACAGATGACTCATGATAAACAAAGGCTCATGGTCAAGAGCTCTCTCCCTATCTTCATTAACAGAAAGCTTAATAAAGAACAGAGAGTCACCATGAAGAGTAACCTTAAGCTCACCTTTGGGTTTCCAAGCTTTAACCAAAGCATTATACACTGCAGGGTAGGAGAGACGACGACCAACAAATGAACCTACCAACCAAGATTCATACTTTTTCCTTTCATCCTCAAAATCAGCCACATCAAACGACGCCATTGGTTTTCCCTCAAGAACAACCGGAGCAGTATACTCCAATGGAGTACGAACAACAGAACTTCTTACGTAAGAACAAAGAAGCCCAATCAGAACAAATAGAAGACGTACCTCCATCCTTCGACTGATCTGATTCCTCCTCACCTAGAGCACCCTGTTTTGGTAGAGATTCAGATCCAAAAGCATCTGATTCTCCACCACCAGGAGGAGGGAGAAGGAATGTCGCATCCCTCTCAGCCAACATTTCCTTCAAGGAAGGTTATGCTCGCTAAAGAGAAGCAATCAGACCTTGAAAACGAAGAGAAAAAGTCCAACTACAGTTTGCAAACAGTTTGCATAAGGTGGATGTGGCTGATGGCTATGATGATTCTAGGGTCTGGATAGCTAATGATAAGGGTACCTTCACTTTGAAAAGTACTTATGAGGCCATGAGAGAGGTTTCTCCTTCTGTTTCTTGGTCTTCTCTTGTCTGGTTTAGTCATAATATCCCCAGGCATAGCTTCATTACTTGGGTTGTTTTGCATAGGGCTGTGAAGACTAAGCTGAAACTTTACAAATGGGGTCTTAATATTGATGTTACTTGCACCCTATGTTCTAAAGAGGATGAAGATGACTTTCATTTATTCTTCTCCTGTAGTTATTCTAAGGACATTTGGAGGAAGTTACTTAGGATGTTGGCTCTTATTCAGGTGCCATGTAACTCCTGGGACTCCATGATAGATTGGTGTGTCAGGATGTTTAGTGGTAAGGATAAAATAGCTATTCTAGGCAGATTGACTTTTAATGCTTTCATCTATCACATTTGGTGTGAGAGAAATAAAAGGGTATTCTCTAGCTCTTGTGTACCTCAGGAGGGCTTGTTGGTGAGAATCATTGAGGAGGTGAGGATGAAAATGAATTGTCTTAGCTGTAGCACTGTTAGTAATCCTAGATTGGATGTTATTGCTAGAAATTGGAACCTTCACTTGACTGCTGTGCTTCCTAAACTCATTCCATGTTCCTGGATTGCTCCTAAGCCTGGGTTTATCTTGATCAACACTGATGGTTCTTATAGTGCTGATCAGGCTGGTTTTGGGTGTGTCTTGAGGGACTTTGCAGGTGAGATTGTGTGTGCTGTTCAAGCAGGGACTTCTCCTGTTAGTGTCATTCATCATGAGCTGCAGGCCATTGATGTTGGCTTGGCAACTGCCTTGGTTATGGTTTTGATAGGGTGCAGGTGGCTACTGATTCTAAGTGGGCTTGTGAGCTGGTAAACAAACTTGATGCAGATCCTCCTTGGCAGTCCTTGAAGGTTTGGAGAAGTATCAAATGTAGCATAGCCAAGTTTAGTGCTTTCAGTATTGATCATGTTTTTAGAGAGGTGAATCAACTTGCTGACTTATTGTCTAAGGCTAGGACAGCTGAAGGAATGGAGCAGCTTGCAGCAGGGGACCTTAGTGATGCTATGAAGGCTGTTGCTATGGATGATAGATTGGGTCTTATTAGAATAAGACAGAGATGAAGAAGTGTTTTCTTTTGATGGTGGTTTTCTTTTTCTTATATTTGTCTTTATGGTTGTAATCTTCTTATGGGACCATATGTTTTTGTTGGGTTGTTGGGGCTTGTATGGGTTTTTCCTGTTGATGATTGTGTAGTTTTTTTGTTTTTGGTTTCAGGTTTTCCTTAAACCTGCTGATATATGCAAAAAAAAAGACCTTGAAAACGAAACCAGCAGCAAAAGAGAAGCGTCAATCACAAATCCACGACCGCCGCCACCCAAAAAAAATAGGAGGAGCCGCCGCCAAACCCTAAATAAGAGGAGAAGTGTTGTCAGAAAAAGCACTCCCAAATTCGAATGAAAATAGGCTTTCTAACTTCTAGCACAGTCAATAGAGTCTGCTCTCATAGTCGGCCAGTAGTAACCTGCAGTCAGTGCTCTGTTGGCCAGGTTGCGACCGCCAGAGTGGTTACCACATTCCCCCTCGTGTAATTCCTTGAGGACATACTTGGCTTCCTCTTGGGTGATGCATTTCAAGTAGGGCCCAGAGTATGATCTCTTAAGGAGCTGGCCGTCCATGATGCAAAATCTTGCAGCTTTGGCCTTGAGCGTTCTTGCTTCATTTCGATCCTGTGGCAACTCGTCGTTAGTTAAGTACCTGATTATTGGCGTCATCCAGGTCTCTCCTGCATCTGTAGCTGCTACCTTAGAAGGCTTTGTTTTCCATACTGCCGGCCACTGGAGAAGTGTGAGAGGGATTGTTTGTTGCATTTTTGGTTGGAATTGATGACCCTAAATTGGCTAAGGCATCAGCGTGCCCATTCTCTAGCCTGGGTACCTGTTCAAAACTAACCTCGGTGAACTGACCTTGTAGTTCCTTTACATGCGACACATAAGCTGCCATTTTTACATCTTTGGCCTGGTAGGTTCCTTGCAGCTGGTTAACACGAGTTGGGAATCCGATTTGATATAAAGTTTCTAGACTCCTATCTCCTTTGCCAAGTTCATTCTGCGATCAAGGCCTGGTATCCTGTTTCATTATTGGTGGCTTTGAACCCACACCGTATGGCTTGTTGGATTAGGTCACCTTCTGGGGAAGTGAGGACTACGCCGAGTTTCCACTCCGTTCATGTTACTGGAACCGTCCACCGATAAGGTCCACTTAAGTTGACTATGCTCCTAGAGGTGGAGCAATTCTCCTTGTGCCTGCACTAAAGTATTCGGTGTAAAATCAGCAATAAAATTGGCCAGTACCTGAGACTTGATTGCTGTCCTTGGCTGGTAGCTGATGTTATGTTCGCTTAACTCCACTGCCCATTTGGTTAATCTTCCAGACAACTCCGGTTTGTGAAGAATATTCTTCATTGGGAAAGATGTGACCACCACAATTGGGTGGCATTGAAAGTAAGGTCTGAGCTTCCTAGCTGCAGTAACTAGGACAAGGGCTAGCTTTTCTAGCTGGCTGTATCGAGTTTCGGTGTCCAATAATGACTTGCTTGTGTAGTAAACAAGCAGCTGCTTACTATCTTCTTCACGAACAAGTACTGCACTTACTACTGTTTCTGCAACAGCAAGGTATATGAACAACTTCTCTCCCTTTTTTGGTTTGGAGAGCAAAGGTGGAGACGTGAGGTATCTCTTCAACTGTTGTAGAGCTTCTTCACATGCGGGTGACCACTTGAAATTTTTCGCCTTTCGCAAAGTGGTGAAGAACAGGTAGCATCTCTCGGAAGACTTAGAAATGAATCGGCTAAGTGCCGCCACTCTATTTGCAAGCTTCTGGACGTCCTTGATGCATTTTGGGGAAGGAATACTCATTATTGCATTAATCTGATCCGGGTTAGCTTCGATTCCCCTTTGAGTCACCATATAACCTAAATTTTTTTCAGAAGACACACTAAAAGAGCACTTAGCAGGGTTTAGTTTCATGTCATACCTCCTGAGTACCTCGAATGCTTGCTTGAGGTGTTCCAAGTGTTGTTCTGCCACAAGAGACTTGACCAACATATCATCGATGTAGACCTCCATGGTGTCTCCTAGCATGTTGGCGAACATTTTGTTTACCAGCCTCTGATAGGTAGCACCTGCATTTTTTAGTCCAAAGGGCATAACCTTATAACAGAATATACCTCTCTCTGTGACAAAGGCGGTTTTCTCCTGATCGTTTGGATGCATAAGGATCTGGTTGTAACCCGAAAATGCGTCCATGAAGCTCAGGAGCTCGTGTCCGGCTGTGGCATCTACTAGCATGTCGATGTGGGGTAGTGGGAAAGAATCCTTCGAGCATGCTTTGTTCAAGTTTGTAAAATCGATACATACCCTCCATTTACCGTTCTTCTTTTTTACGACAACCACGTTAGCGAGCCAATCCGGGCAGTGAACTTCTCTTACTGATCCGATTTCAAGTAGCTTCTGGGTCTCTTCGTTGATCACCTTGTTGCGTTCTGGTGCAAATTTCCTTTTTTTCTGTCTGACCGGGGCATGGGAAGGGTCTACCTGTAATTCATGGACTACTATAGAGGGGTCTATCCCTGTCATATCTGCATGAGACCAAGCAAAACAATCAGAGTTAACAGTTAGGAATTCCACGAGCTTTTCTCTGAGAGTAGGAGGTAGTTGTGCTCCAATTTGGCCTTTGTGCTCTGGTATGTGAGGGTTAATTTGGACTTCGTCTAACTCCTCCATGCTTGGTTTGTCGATGTTTGAGTTTAGGGGTATTTCATTCTGTAATTGCTACAAGGGTTTCTTTGGTGCCTTCATTGTGTTCTTGTAGCAATTTCTGTAAGCTCCCTGGTCTCCTTTGATTTCCCGTACCCCCCAATGTGTCGGGAACCTAAGTACTTGGTGGTATGTTGATGGTACTACCCTCATCTCATAGATCCAAGATCTTCCAAGGATCATGTCATAAGTAGATGGACAGTCCAGTACCACAAAGGTGGTGCTAAGGTTGATTCCTCCTGCATACACCGGCAGCACAATCTCTCCTAATGTATACTTTTGTTCTTCGTTGAACTCTATAAGGACAGTAGAACGTCGGCAGATGCTTGACTCTTCTAGTCCCATTCCTAGCAAGGCATGAAGAAACAGGACATTAGTGGAGGATCCATTATCAATGAGTATGCATTTAACTAACACATTTGCAATAGTGAGAGAGGACAAGAGCGTCATGATGAGGGTTGACGAGCCCTGAGACTTCGTTGTCAACAAAGCTGATGGTTTGGTTGGTGAAAGTTAGGGTCGACGCCTCTGTCGAATGGGTAGTTGGATTGGTTGTGATTCATGCACTTCTTTTGGCTGCTGAGTGGCTTACTCCACTCACTTCCGAGCCTCCTGTGATCATGTTGCTAGTCAATGTTGGAATAGGCTCCTCTGGCTCTTTAGGTCGGGCATCTCTTTGGAACATAGTTTTCTTGCCTTTGTCTGTCAGTTAGTCGGTGAGGTGACCCCTATTAAGGAGCTCACCAACTTTAAGCCTGAGGGCAATGCAATCTGCAGTAGTGTGCCCATGGTCCGAGTGGAATTCGCACCACTTGGTAGTATCTCTTTTGTCGCTTGGCGTCTTTGTCTTCCCTGGCCACCTTACCGTGTTACCCATCCCCTTCATTACTGCAATCACCTCACTTGGTTTAATGTTGAGGTTGTATTCTGGGATCTTGGTACGGATGGGTCCTTATGGCTTCTCGTTCTGACGGTTAGGTGGAGGGTTGAATGGCCTTTTGTTCTCTCTTGGAACTGGTCGGCTGGTTGGGTACGAATCATTGCTTCTGGCTTCTGACCGTCGTTCGTATCTTCTTGAGTGACGGTCTCTTGTCCTATCTTCTTGTGAGTAGTATTTGTTTCTGTGGGCTTCGTCTTCTTCCCACCTAATTTCGACCCCAACTCTGGAAAGAACATCCTCCATTGTAGTGCAATTGAACTTGGTTAGTTCTTTGTACAACTCCCCATCTGGCAGTAAACCTTTCCTGAATGTGTCTACTGCTGTCTCTTGGTTGCAATAAGGAATTGACACCTTCTCCCGATTAAATCTTCCCACATACTCTCTTAGTGGTTCACCTCTTCGTTGGTGGATTCGATAGAGGTCACTAGAGAGTTTCTCCAACTTTTTACTACTTGCGAATTGCTCGACAAAGGTGTCTGTGAGCTAGGCGAATGAAGCAATTGAGTTATTGGGGAGGTTGGTGTACCATTGCAGAGCTGGGCCAATCAGACTAGACCTAAAACTCTCGCACACACATGCTTCCCGCAAGTCCCTTGGAATCGCAGCCTTAAACATCCTCTGTTTGTAAGAGGCTATGTGGTCGTCCTGATCAGAGGTGCCGTCGTACATCTTCATGTTAGGAAATGTAAACTTTCTGGGCATCTCCACCAGGGCAATTGCATCTAAGAAAGGAGAATCGGCATAGCTTTGAGGAAGACTCTTCTTGAATGGAGTCGGGACTCTTGGAATTCTGGTGATCAGGGCCTCAATTTCAGCTAGCCTCTTTGTCAAAGCTTGCTCTAAAGGGGTACCTGTATGTGAAAACAATTAGGGATTAGAATCCATAGTGGGCTGAGTAGGCATAGGGAAGATGGTTGGCGTAGCAACAGTAGAAGATGAGTAAAGAGGAGCAGCCATGGTCTGCTGTTGAGTGAAAGATTGTTGAAAGGCCTGTGTTAGAGCTATGAATGGAGCACTTGCAGATCCAGTTCCTACTTGACTGGTGGTGAAGCCTGCAGTAGTGTTGAGAGGAGGTGTTGGGCGATTGGATGTTCCTCCTGCTTCAGAACTGTTGGGAGGTGGTCGATTGTCCCCCAAACTTTGTCTTCCAGGAACCACCAACTCGGTAATTTTTTATTGCAGTAGTAGGTTCTCTGCTCGAACAGTAGTGTTCTCTTCCTCCAAAGCTTTCAACCTTTAGGCGTTTTCTCGCATCTGGGCAATGAGTGCAACAAGTTGTGATGAGAAATCCACAGAAGCGTTGGACATGTCTCTTTCCATGGTGCTTGTCTTTTCTGTAGTTAGTGGCTGGCCCCCTCTGATGCGAGAGCATCGGAGCTAGATCAACCCGAGCTGGCCCAAACAGCTCTGGATCATGAAACAAGTCTGGAACAAGCAGCGCTGGAATATACAGACAAGCCTACCGACGGGCTGAGCGTTACTTTGCTGAAGTTGGACCAACTAAGCCATAATTACCAACTAAGCAATGATTAAATATGGACTTTAAAGAGGATTATCGAAGGCTTAAAGAGTCATTTTCTGTAACATCCTGTGTTTTTAAGGTTAGTTGAGGGACTATTTAACATTTGGGTCAAGTCGAAAGAGGGACTAAATCAGCAAAGAGTTCAATTTGGGGGTATTTTGCAGTCAAGCCAAAACCAGGGGCCTAACTGCAATTTCGTGGAATTGGATAAGAGGAGAAAAATCAGACCTTTTATCCCTCTTTTGCTGGACAGAAATTGAGGGTTAGGGTTTGGGTGAAAGAAAATTCGATTTCTAAGGAGATTTCAAGTTGATTTCAAGGGGAAATCTGATTTTTTGTTGAATTCAAGCTTCAATGAGTTGATTCGAGCTTAGTTCGTTAATTTTGGTAAGTAAATCTCTCTTTCTCTCTCTAGATCGAATTTCTTTTGAATCGGGTTAATGAAATCTTGTTTCTACTTCGAATTGTTATTAGTTTGGGATGAAAACATGAACGAGTAAGAGTAATAAAATCAATTTGGTAATTGTAGTTTTGATGATTTAATGTCAAAATTCTTAATTTTAAGGTTTAAGGTTTATGAAATTTGGGGATTTGTATGATTCATATAGTTCTATGGTTTATATGGTTGGGAATAAAGTAATTTTGGTATATAAGTAAACTTTAGAGAGATTATTTGATATAATTTGTCGATCGATCGATTGCCGATTCGGGGACTGAATTTAGTCTACTGTCCGAGCCTTTCTGGGCTTTTTATGTTACTTGGATGGACTTTCCCGAAACATGGAAGTCTTAGTTTAGGATCTTAGCTTTCCAGAATGGTATCGTACCTTTTCGATAATGGACGAAGGAGTTATGGCTGTTTTAAAGAGCAACGCACAGTTTACCAAACATGAATACTGTTTTTAGTGGTTATCTAATCATAGATGTTTCAAATGTTATTTGGGTCTTCTTCATTATTGTAGCTTGTCTCGATACGATTCCATAAAGGTATAGTACGAATTATTCGGAGTTCGAATGAGAGAGATATGAGCGTTTTATCACGCAGCGTACGATCAGTGAAACTGATGCACTGTTGCGTATGTTTTGTGATTTTTGGAGATGTTATAATTGAAATTAGAGGAGACCACTTTAGTGGCAAGCATCAGAAATGATATAAGCTTTCCAACGATATAAGATTCGGTTGAAACGAAATAACTACGAGAGAGTTATGACTGTTTTACCGAACAATGTGTTGTTAGGAAAAATTTGTTTTGGTTGTTCTTATTTGGCAAGTTTCGAAGATGACTCACTTGGTTTTTTGGCGAGGACATTTAATAACTAAATGTTAAGGATATAAGTAAGTTTCATAGAGTGTTGGATCGACCTTAATTGGACATGGTTGTAAAGTTAGAAGATCGGTTGAATTTCGGGTTAACATGAAGTCTTCCGAAGTTCGCGAATTTACTTTTATGTTTTAAGTTTTCTTTACGTTTTTGTTATTCTTCCTTATCCCAGAGCATGCGAATGAGGAGGAATAGGTCGTCTGGTAGGCGGGAGGTTTTTGGTGATGCAAGGACTGAGGTAGGGGTTCTGAATCCTTTATCCAGCATGGTTTTATAGATAATGAATATGCTAGATTCTATAGTTATATATGCGTCATTATAACTAGAGTTTAGGTAGCATAAAACTCTATTGATGTGATGAACTGAAATATGCTTGAAATGTTTTGATGCGATATGAGAAATGTTTTCGAAATGATTTTACGATGATTGTGAACTACTGGGGATTTTCTTGTATGTACCCGACTGCGGATTTTGTCAACCTACAGGCATGTAGCCATTGAGGTAGGATGACATGTGGACACGGTTGTGACCCGTGTGAGACCGGTGAGGTGGGCGACACTAGTCATGAGACCTGTGGGACTAGAGTGCTTCACTTGCTGGCCATTGGTGCTCGTGCCTCCAGCTCGAGGCTCAGGGCCGTACACCCTGACCGCTCGCCTGGGAGGTGACATTGATTGGGAATCCCTCTGCTTTGTGGCGATATGACTCTTGGTTGTTCCACTTCCGTGTTTGATAAGATAATGAATCGAATATGAATATTGGTTTTGATAAATGAATGAAACTGATTTTAAAAGATCGCATTAGATGCATGACAGGGTACCGAAGAGAATGAGGTTCAGGTCCTTCCATGGTAATTGGGGGACGGCTCTCTTATTCGAACTCGGTGATCAGAAAAACGTATTTAGATACTTAAGGTATATATGTATCATGAGGTAAACTCTTCAATGATTGCGGAGTCCCTTAGTGGGAGAGAGGCTTACCGGCTAGGGGTAAGTTTCTTTCTCGAGGAGACGTAGTACATTAGCTAGTGCCATAAATGGGCTGGTACTATCTAACGCACTCTAGGTTCTCCTGAGGAACTCTCCTCTTATTGGGAGCGCACCATGGGTGGGCAGCTAATCACTGCTATTGCTTGCTAGATTAAGGAAAATGGTTTTGTATATAGTATACATGGTAACTGGTTTGATAACTTGTTTTGTCGTGATGTTTACAACTTAGTAAATGAACTTTTGAAAATGTGATGGGTTTTGGATTGGTCTTCTACCAGAATAACTCGTGTCGGTGAGTATTCTGACCCCCTACCAGTTGTTAGTGTGCAGGTGTTATCTTTTTGTTCGACGTGGCGAGTTTTGGTTCGTAGAAGACTCTTTTACGGTGAAGTCTTCGGGTGTATGTCGCGTGGATGTTGACGCTGTTTTTTTTGTTCTTTTCCACTAGTTGTATATATTTTTACTCACGGACAAACATATATGTAAATATTTAACACTCAGACTGGTATATAGTTCGTATGGATGTTTATGAGGCTTTTGTAGTTTTTTGTGTGTGGTTCGGGTTTCGACCCGAAACTGAGTTGAGTTTGTTAGCTTCCGCTTTATAGTTTATTCTTGTATATGCAAGTGTATGGTTTGCATGACAGGTTTTACAGGTGCGACCGGTTCGATTTACAGAGGAGACTCTTCCGGATTTTTGTCTCGTCTGTGAATTGTCGGGGCGTGGTCGTGTCTATTTTGGGACACGGGGCGTCACATTTTCGTTTTTAGTAATCTGCATTAAAGTTAGTCTCGTCTTTCTATATTCATGCATTTAAACTAAGTTGTTTCCAATGTAACGAGTTTCTATGCATGTAGACTAGCTTTTATTTCTCATTTAATGTATTCTCCTCTATATAATGAGGCTTATTATGAATGGAAAAACCAGAGAATATTGAATTGGAAATTATAGTCTTTGTGACTTTGGATATGTCTAGATCAACTCCTTTATCCTCTGGTTTTCGAAGAGCCATTGGTGGTGGATTTCGAGCGTCTTTATCATCTGGTGGTGGCAACTTTATCCAGGTGTGGTGTAGCTCAACCGGTTTCTTTATCACTTTATGGTGGCAACTTTATCAAAGTGTGGTGATCCGGATCTTCCTAGTTACCTGTTACGATTTTACATTCACTCCGTACTCACGCTTCCAGGAAAACACATCACCCTTTTTCTAGCGCCAAAAAATTGTAGACGGTAAAATATCTACGGGTCGGAAAGTCTGACAGCCAACTGGTCGACAGTCAAAAGTCTAGTCGGGTCGGTTGCTTCGGGGACCAGCTACGTGTCAAAAAGAACCTGCACACAAAAAGAGAGAAGAGATCGTGAAGCCTCTGGGACACCGGGATGGTGCCGGCCTAAGGGAGCTCCGACGGTCAAGTCAGATACTCGATCAAATATAAATAAAATGAAAGAAGGCGATAGGGAGGTAACCGTCGTCGGAGTGCTTAGGTGTCGTGGCTCGTGGAGTTGTCGGAACAGATCTCCACGGTAGTGATATCGTGACGATAACCTGCTGGTCGTAAGTGGGTTTTGCAATAAGTCGTTGGTCGTACGTGGGGTTTACAGTAAGCCGCTGGTCGTAAATGAGCTTTGCGATAAGGCTCTGGTCGTAAATGGATCGAACGATGATGATTTGTGGGTGGACGGTGTTGATACGCTTTGATCCTTGTCGCTAGATGAATGAAGTAGCAAGAGGGTGGTCGTATAAGGATGGTGTTATGGCCAGCTAGTTACTGTCGGATGGGTGTTACGATCAGCTAGTTACTGTTGGATGAGTGTTACGATCAGCTAGTTACCGTTGGATGAGAGGTATATGAGACCCGAGAGCTTTCTTATGCGATAAGGTGGTGGTGGTAATGGTGTCGATACGGCTAGCCGATTACTGTTCAATTTGGGACTACCAAGCTCTTATCTCCCAACTTCTAAGGCAATGAGCCAGATACTTTGGAAAAGTGGAAAGCTCTTTGAGAGGCTTATCAGAGAGAATGGTAGTGAAGATGGATTGGATTACTCGAGTACTGCTATCGAATCTTGCATGCCTTGGTCTGGTTGTAGCCTCTTGTATTTATAGTGGTATAGGAAGGTCGTCTTGATGACGGTCAGCTCGTAACCGACGTAATTATTCCGTGACATTACTCCTGGGAAGTACGTTAAGAGATAGGGGATCTGACGTATCGACCGTCAGATGAGTATTCGAATTTCTTTGGGGACGGTCAGGACGTTACCGCGTGTGCGATAAGCTACTGGCCAGTAACGTCCGTCTTTAAGTAGTAGATACGGAATATTTACCTTCAGCGTGGTTACGGATAGCGCGATAATCTTCTGGCCGTAAGATAACCTAGTACTGGCAGGTGGCTATCGCGTGACACGTGTCAGATATGCTTATTGTCAAGCGGTATGGATTCGGTGACCAGAGTAGCGACTTGGGCCATTATCGGGCCTTCTTATTTAGCCCCACGGGTTTTACCCTTACGAAGCGGTTGTTCCTTTATTCTACAGGCACCTCGTGGGGCGAATATTTGCCCATACAAGGTACAAATCCTGCTTGTAATCATCGGGTAAAAATATCCTCTTCATAAGTCGTTTTAGCTTATCCCAAGACCTGATTCTAGTCTTGTCCTCTTAATCGCTGCGACTTAAGAGTATCCCACCAAAGGCTAGCATAACCCTTTAGCCTCAAGGTTGCTAGTTTATACTTTTTCTCATCATCATAAATATTATATTCAAATGCACGTTCCATTGATCTTAACCAATCTAGAAAGTCATCTGGAATTTAGATTACCTTCAAAATCAGGAAAATCAACTTTGATTTATTCTTGCCGAGTGTGTTGTTGATGTGGTCGATTATCTCTTCTTCTCCCACGTCTAGAACTAACACTATGATCATCATTAGAACTAAGAGAAACACGTCTGTCTTCATCAGAAGATGAATGGTTATCTCCAACTCTTTGATCATCATTGGAAATTCCATATTGTCAAAACAGGGGATTTATAATTTTACTTGATACCACTTGAATTATAAGCTCTAAATTATAATTTCACTCCACCAACATGAGTTAGAGCTCTGATACCACTTGATGCGTTTCCCGAAAGCGTGAGTACGAAGTGAAAGAGGAGTATCGTAACAGAGTAACTAGGAAGATCCGGATCACCACACTTTGATAAAGTTGCCACCACAAAGTGATAAAGAAACTGGTTGGGCTAACACCACACCTGGATAAAGTTGAAGGAGTTGAAGGAGATGTCCTTCGACCAAGGTGGCAATGCGACAAATTTGTCGGCTAGGACAATTGATGGAGAAGATCATCAAGTCCGATTGATTTAGGGGTCGTGGAGTTTAAGCTAGAAACCAACCACGATCGTCGAATTATGAAGTAATTCGCGGCTAACTTCGACCGGATCCTACAACGGGTTACACCTAAGAGTGAGATATAACAAGCGAACTAAGAATAGGAGAGAGAATCTCTCGGGCTGAGCGATTTCCCTAATTTCTTGGAGTGGCGGCGGCCCAATTTTCCGGCGAGTGTTTACTGTTGATTGGCCACTGGTTTGTAGTTCGTTTTTTCTGTTTCCTCATCGTTCTTATCCTTCTTTTTTACTGATTGTTTCCCTTATTGCTGGATCTTCTCACTTGGAGTGGATCTGGCGAAAAGGGAGGCGAAGGTTCCCTTTCTTCCCTCTGGCGATAGATCTACTGAACTTGGTTCTGGGGATCGATCAAAACAGGGGGTGAGTGAGGGGAAGTCAGTTATGAGTGGTTTGATGAGCTTTTCTACTGCTTCGTCTGATGGAGTTGGTGGTTTTAGTAAGTTGAGAGGGCCTATGAGGGTGGTTACTCCTGTTGGAACTTCCATGAATTCTGTTCTTGATAGTCCTTTGAATCCTCCTCCTGGAGCTTCTGATGTGGGTTCTTCCTTTAGTTTTGGTGCTTGCAAGGTGTTTGAAGAAAGACCTCAAACAGAACTCCCTTCAAACCAGAGAGGTGTTGGTGACAATGGACCTCCTAGCACTAACTGGGCTAGTTTGTTTGCTCGACATAATGTTCCAGGTAGGAAACCTTTATCTTATGTTCCCCCTACTGAGATTAATGGTGTGAGAGGTGTACATTTTGTTACTCCCAATCTCCAGAATCGGATCAGTGAGTGTAAGAGGTGGGTTGTGGGTAGTTTCATTGGTGGTCGATTGTCTTTTGAGGTTGTTAGGAGGGATTTGATGAACATTTGGAGGCCATAGGGCACTGTGTCTATTACTATTCATGGGGATAGTGTCTTTATTATCAAACTTGACCTTGAGGAAGACAGAATTCATATCTTGGAGCATGAGCCTATTACCATTGCTAATAGAATTTTTATAGTAAGGCCTTGGAGTCTTAATATTGAGAGGGAGATGGCTAGCTTTAAAACTACCCCTATCTGGGTCAATTTGAGAAATGTACCTATTGTGTTATGGGACGAGGGGGGGTTGCAGTCATTGGCTAGTTGGATTGGGAAACCTTTATTCCTTGATGGACCTACTGCTACCCAGACTAGGATGGCTTATGCCAGGGTATGTGTTGAAGTAAGTCTTGACAAGGAATTGCCTAGGGTTATCCCTGTGTTTCTAAATGGTGTGAGGGATGTAGATGTTGTGGTGGAGTATACTTGGAAACCTCTTTTTTGCTCTAAGTGTGCTGTGTTAGGGCACTCCACAGCTAAGTGTACCAAAGATGTTAGTCCTGTACAACAGGTGTGGAAACCTAAGGAGGTTAAGGATGGTGTTGTTGGGAAGATGGGTGAGGGGCCTGGTGAGCCCTCTGGTAGCAAGGTGAATGATGATACTGCTATGGTGGAAGAAGAGTGGACTGAGGTGAAAGGTAGACATTCTGGCAAAAGAAAGGCTATGACTAGGGGTGCTAGTCCTCCTGATTCTGAGAAGTTTGTTTTTTATGCTTGTCCTATGAGAGGGTTTGACGATGAGTTGAGTAGTGGAGGTGGTATGTTTGCTGCTGGGTCTCTGGCATTGGTACCTTTATCTAGTAATGAAGCAGCTGGGGATGCAGAAGATATGAGTATTCATCTTGAGGGGTCTGAAGTAACCAAGGAACCTTTAGCGGTTGCTGCTGCTCCTTTGATTAGTCAAGTAGGCAGTGGTATCAGAGTGTTTGAAGGGAAAGCTGGTGGTGGTAAGAGAGCCAATAGAGGAAGAGGTAAGTCTTCATTTCCTAGTGACTCTCATGGATAATTTAGCTTGCTGGAATATTAGAGGCTTGAATGATGCCTTGAAGACTAGAGAAATCATTCATCTTATTAGGACTAATAATGTGTGTGTATGTGGTGTGATTGAAACTCATGTTAATATGGATAATAAGGATGTTGTTCGAAGAAGATTGATGCCTACTTGGAACTGGGTTACTAATTATGAATGGGATAGGACAGGCAGGATTTGGCTTTTATGGGATGGTTCTCAGATAGGCTTGTATGTTATCTTTTTTTTTTATCAGATGGTTACTGCTATGTTAACTATGAAGGATGGTAGGTCTTTTATTTTGAGTATTGTGTATTCCCATAATGATGGGATTTCTAGGAGAAGACTTTGGAATGAGATGAGAATGGTAGCTAGGAATTATGATATGGTCTGGATAGTTATGGAGATTTTAATTCAATCTTAGAGGCTGGAGATAAGGTAGGTGGGGCTGAGGAGATTTTAATTCAGTCTTAGATGCTGTTAGGCCTTGTGACACTGTTGATTTCAGGGAATGCATTTGGGATGCCCATTTGTTTGACTGTCCTTATTCTGGTAATTTTTTTTACTTGGTCTAATGGACAGAGTGGTGATGGGCATATAGGAGAAAAGCTAGACAGAGCATTGGTTAACATTGAATGGGTGTCCAACTTTCCTAATGCAAGGGCTGAGTTTCTAAATCATGGTGTTTCAGATCATTGTCCTTGTGTTGTGTCTCTCCTTGAGAATGGTTGTGCTGGTCCTAGACCCTTCAAGTTCTTTAATTGTTAGGCTGAGGAGGAAGAATGTTTGGAGTATGGAAGTGATGGGCAACCCAATGTATAGGCTGGTGTGCAAACTAAAAAAGGTAAAGTCTGTCCTGAATGAGTGGAAAAGAGCTAGATTTCATAATTTCTCTTTGCAAGTTCAGGAGGCTAGGGAGTCTATGGATATGATGCAGTCTCTTCTTCATTCTGAGCCAGGAGATTATCAGGTGAGGGAGGCTGTTAACACTTATGTTAGATTGGCAAGGACTGAGGAAGCCATGATGAAACAGAAGTCTAGAGTTCAGAAGATTCAGCTTGGGGATGGGAATACTAAGTTTTTTCAAAGTTCCATGAAAGAGAGAAGATCCAGGAATAATATTCCCTTTCTCTTTAATGGGGCTGGTGATAAATTATCTTTATGTCAAGAGGTGGCAGCTGAGTGTGTGGATTTCTATCAGCACATGTTTGGTGAATCTCTTGCTGCTGATTTTTCTGAGAGGCTGGAGGGGGTAAAGTTTTCTCATGTTCTATCTAGTGACCAGGCTGCTGGTTTGATTGATAGAGTGACTAGAGAAGAAATTGTTTATGCTCTATCCACTATTGGGTCTGATAAAGCCCCAGGGCCAAATGGTTTTTCATCTTATTTCTTTAAGTGTTGTTAGAATATTGTGGGTGATGACTTCTGTGAGGTTGTGGCTAGGGTCTTCTCTTCTGGAAAGCTGCTTGGTGAGGTGAATTCTACCTTGGTTACCCTGGTCCCTAAGGTTCCTAATGCTTCTAGGGTAACTGATTTTAGGCCTATTTCTTGTTGTAATGTTATTTATAAATGCATTACAAAGATTTCCACTTTGAGGATGAAGAGGGTAATTTTGAGTTGATCAGTCCTTGTCAGTCTGCTTTTATTGCTGAAAGAGCTATACAGGATAACATCCTTTTAGCTCATGAGCTTACCAGGAATTATCACAGGGGTAGAGGCCCTCCTAGGTGTGCTGTGAAGATTGATCTTCAGAAAGCTTATGACACAGTTGAATTGGAGGCTATTTTCAAGATTATGCAGCTTTTTGGGTTTCCTATGGAGTTTGTTCATTGGGTTAGGATTTGTGTTTCTACTTCCAGGTTCTCTATTATGATGAATGGGAGTTCTTATGGCTATTTCTTGGGGAAGAGGGGCTTGAGGCAGGGGTGTCCTATGTCTCCTTACCTTTTTGTGATGGTTATGGAGGTCCTTAATGTTTTCTTGTTGCAGAAAGTTGGGGATGGTAGTTTTCATCTACATCCTAAGTGTTCTAGTCCTATTATTACTCACCTTAGTTTTGCAGATGATCTTTTGATCTTTCTCAAAGTAGATGTGGAGTCTGCTAATGCCTTGGCTGGAGCTTTGGAGAGTTTTTCCTTATGCACTGGATTGAAAGCTAATCATTTGAAGAGCTCCATTTTTGCTGGTGGTGTTGTTGCTGGTACTCTTGAGGCTATCAAGGTTGTGTTGGGATTTGATGTAGCTGCTTTGCCAGTTAGATACCTTGGAGTTCTCTTGCTCTCTTCTAGATTGACCTATGCTGATTGCCAGCCCTTGCTTGATAGGGTACTTAATAAGGTACAATCTTGGAAGTCTAAATTCCTTTCATATGCTGGTAGAGTTACTCTTATTTCTTCTGTTATCAGCATGGTTATGTTTTGGATTAGCTCTTTTGTTCTGCCTAAGAGGGTCTTTCAAGAGCTCTCCTCTATCATTAATAACTTCCTTTGGGCTGGTATTGATTTGAAAGCTAAGAGGGCTAATGTTAGTAGGAGTGTGGTGTGTCTGCCTTATAAAGAAGGTGGCTTGAATCTTAGAGATTTATTGACTCTGAATACTGCTGCTACCTTGAGACATATATGGGAGTTGTTTATTGGTAAGGATACTTTGTGGGTTTCCTGGGTAAAGGCCATTGATTTCAGGGAATGACTTTTGGGTCATGAAGGTTCCTCAGGACTCTTCATGGAGTTGGAGATGTATATTGAATTGCAGAGAACAAGGTCTTAGCCTTGCCAAAGTACTTATAGGCAATGGTGAAAGTACTGATTTTTGGTTTGATGTGTGGCACCCCTTGGGTGTTCTTTATCCTTTCTTGGACTCTTTCTTTAGGCTTGACAGCAGGCTTAATGCTTCAGCTAAAGTTAGTGTCTGTATCTCTAATGGTGAATGGGTTGTTCCTCATATGCTTCAAGGAGCCTTGATTGAGATTTTGGATAGATTGCCTGAGGTGGGTATTCAGGCTGGTTTTGATGATGAGGGGGTGTGGACAGTAGGTCAGTCTGGCATCTTTACTCTAAAGGAAACCTATGCGGCCATTAGAAGGAAATAAGAAGTTGTTCCTTGCTGTGATATTGTGTGGTTTTCTCATAACACACCAAGGCAAAGTTTTATTACCTGGGTAGCTATGAGAAGGGCTTTGAAGACCAAGGATAAGCTTCACAAGTGGGGGGTTATCCCTGACAATACTTGTGTATTATGTGCTTGTCATGTGGAGAATGATTTCCATTTACTTTTCTCTTGTAGCTTTTCCTTTGCTATTTGGAAATCTATCTTGGGTCTTCTTGATGTTTATAAGCTCTCTAGGTCTGACTGGAATCAAGAAGTGGCCTGGTTGGTCAAACTTTTTACTGGAAAGGATATGGTAGCTCTAATAGGCAAGCTGGCTTTTAATGCTTATGTATATCATACCTGGATTGAGAGGAATAGAAGGATTTTCACAGGTAAAACTGAAACAGAGAGGGAAATCTTGAGGAGAATTGTTGCTGATATCAGAATGAAGTGCTCTAGGTTGAAGGTTAAAGCTAGAGATAATCAGAGAAGCAGAAGGGTTGCTCTCAATTTCAACTTGGCCTTTGAGTTTGTTGCTGTTGCAGTTACTCTATGTGAATGGAAAAAACCTGCTGTTGGGTTTATTATGCTCAATGTGGATGGTTCTTTTTGCAGGAATTCAGCAGGGTATGGTTGTGTGTTAAGAGACCATAGAGGTCAGGTACTTGCTGCTGCTCATGGTGCTGCTGATCCTGTGTCTGTAGTGCACCATGAGCTTCAGGGGGTGGAGAGAGGGCTCCTTCTAGCTGCTAAGCATGGTTGTGATAAGCTTGTTGTTGACCTATTAACCAGGAACTTAGTTCCTCCATGGAAGTCAAAGTTCCTGGTAGCAAGTATCAGAAAGTTGATGGGGAAGCTGACTTATTGTAATATTATTCATGTTTTTCGTGAGACTAACCAGCTCGTTGACCTGCTGGCTTGTCATAGGCCTACTCATGATGAGGAGATTGGTCCTTTAGACCTTGATATGGAGCTGCAACAATTAGTTATTGAGGAGCAGAAGGGAGTTGTGCGCCAAAGAGTGAGATAGGCTGATGTTGGTTAGTGTTATGCTTTGATCTTTGTCTTTGTATTTTTGTGATTTTGTGTGTTGTTGGGTATGCCTAATAGCCTAGTTGCTTGGTTTCTCTTTGAGCCTCATTATAGTTTGTTATAATGGGAATGACCCATAAACATGTCTCATAGGCCTAAAGAGAAATTAGGCAAAGATAGTACAAAAAGCCAAAAAACGGGGTTTTGGGCCTAAACCGATTCGGGCACTTTTAGGGCTCGGATTGGGCTGATTTTTGGAGGGACGTTTCCTTACGTTATGAACATTAAATCTGTCAATTTTGGCTGGGTTTGGACGTCATCTCCTTAGGGAATTGAGAAAAATATCAACTAGTTGCTATTTTCGACAATTTCCCTAAATCTTATTCTAAAGGGTGTTTTAGGAAACCTAAAATGAGGTGTATTCTCATTAGGGTTCTATATAAACACTCTTAGGGCAGAGAATAAGGTGTGAAATTTCTCTCTAAGATTTCTTACTCTACCACATCAAGTAGAGAGGAGAAAGTGAGCTAATTCCCATTACTATCTATCTAGTCAAAGAAGAAAGGTGTTCTTCTTCCAACCACCATTAGTGTGCTAGCTAACAACAAGGTGGGAGATCAAGTAGATTGATCGTGTCCCAAGTAGAGGAGCTACGTTTTCAAGCTCTTGGTCTTCTCAAAAGCAATTGGAAAGGTTCGAGGGAAAAACTAGCGAATAAGGTATTCATCTTCTAGTTTTGCTTAGTATTATTATGGGCGCATGTGATCCTGAGAATACTAATGTAGACATTAGATGTCTTATTTCCGCCATTGACATTAGTATAAGGGTGTAAAACCCAACAAAAGTTGTCACCGCCAGATGATAAAGACGCTCGAAATCCACCACCAATGGCTCTTCCAAAACCAGAGGATAAAGGAGTTGATATAAACATATCCAAAGTCACAAAGACTCTATAATTTCCAATTCAATATTCTCTGATTTTTCCATTCATAATAAACCATATTATATAGAGGAGAATACATTAAATGGGGAAATAAAAGCTAGTCTAAATGCATAGAAACTAGATACATTGGAAACAGCTTAGTTTAAATGCATGAATATAGAAAGACTAGACTAAACTTAATGCTGATTAATAAAACGAAAATGACTCTTCAAATCTTCGAGAATCTTCTTTAAAGACCATAATTATCCATTTGATTGGTCCAACTTCAGTAAAGTAACGCTCGGACCCCGGGTAGGAATTCGTTATATCCCAGCGCTGCCCTTTCCAGACCGGTTTCGTGATCCAGAGTTGTTTGGGTCAGCTCGGGTTGATCTAGCTCTGATGCTCCCGCATCACTTCTCAAGGAGGTAAACTCTACCTTTGTGACTCTTATTCCCAAAATAGATAATGATACTTCAGTGTCAGATTTCAGACCAATATCTTATTGTAATGTGTTGTATAAATGCATTACCAAGATTCTTATTATACGGCGGAAGGGAGTTATTTATTCGATGATCAACCCGAACCAATCAGCCTTTATTTCTGGTCGTACTATTCAGCCTTTATTTATTCTAATACTCGGTTAGGGTCAAAGAGGCAAGATTTGCAACACCAAACTCATGTAAACGGGAGGAAGGAAGGGAACATATCTGATTGGAAAATAATTCTGGTCGAAGAGGTGGGGGGGGGGGCAAGAAGAGACCGGCTATGGTTAATGGTCGGGATTCAGGACCTAGTAGCATGAATGAGGACCGAGAGAGAGAGAGAGAAGAAGGGTGGTCAGTGGTACTCTCGAAATCTAACACGTTCATCATCGGAGCAGGACACTCGAAGAAACATGACCAGCCACGTAGGAAGATGGCAAAGAGAAATGATTCGTTACACGAGAAACAAATGCAGCAAGGTCATCTGGCAGGTAACCCTTTTTCGGTTTTATCTAACTCTATTGCTTTCAATTCTGAGTCTCTTAGTCGGGAACCTGAAGAGGAGGACTTGGAAAGAGACCCCAATTTTCATAAGCAGGGAAATCTACTAAGGGATAGGCCACGAACAAATCATGTCCCTATGAGTGCAACATTGAGACCTCTGTGGAGGCCATAATCACACCCCAACAGTTTAAATGATTAAGCTTGCATGCTGGAACGTGAGAGGTCTCGATGACACTCTACGTATTAAGAGATTTTGTGAGATTGAATATAATTGGTTTGTGTGGATTGTTAGAAACTCATGTCTAGGAGGTAATAAGACTCGTATTCAGCAAAGTCTTAATTCCAACTGGACTTTTATTGATAACTATGCGGTTGTTTCGGGAGGCCGGATTTGGATTGATTGGGACCCTACTAGGGTCGATTTTAGTGTGCCCCATGTTGGAGGGCAAGTTATTGCAGGTGGTGTTCAGTTTACAGATGGCTCGAGTTTTCATTTGGCAGTGGTGTAGGAAGTAATAGTAGTGTCCACCACCGCGAGCTTTGGAGGTACCTTAAGTTTCTTATGACGGGTTCCGAGGCTCCTTGGCTGGTGCTAGGTGACTTCAACACCACGATGCTAGCCAATGAGAAGAGGGGTGGTAATAACTCACCATCTCAAGGTTCCAATGAGATGTTTGACTGTGTTACCGATTTGGGACTGTTCGATTGCTCGTGTACAGGTTGCTTCTATACTTGGTCTAACAGACAGACGGGAGTTGCGAACATTAGTTCCAAGATTGACCGGCTCTTATTAATAGTAGTTGGCTGACTTCTTTTCCTCTAGCTAAAGCAGATTTTTCACCGGCTAGGGATTCAGATCACTCTCCTATTATTATACCACTTGATGCACCCAACATACACCGGCGTACTCCGTTTCGATTCTTTAATGCCTGGACGGAGGATCCCACGTTCCACGCTCTTGTTGCTGATGTACGGAAGGAGTCAGTACGGGGTAACCCGATGTTTCGCATGGTGACAAAGCTCAAGGCTTTGAAAGCTCGGTGGAATAACTGGAAGAAAGTTCGGTTCAATGGGGTGACAAATCAGGTAACCATTAACCAGAATTTTTTACATTCAGTGCAGGTCCGATTGCAAGGAGATCCAGCAAATCCGGTGTTACGGAGGCAAGAGAAAGTAGCTACTGAAAAGTTTCCTAACGTTGTTCGGGCTGAAACGGCAATGCTTCGACAACGTGCTAAAGTTGACTGGCTTACTCTCGACGACAGCAATACAGCTTACTTCCACAATTCTATCAAAGAGCGGAAGTCTCGAAATGCTATTACTCGACTCACTAGGGAGGATGGTTCAGTGGCCTAGGATCCTCAGTGGCCTAGGATCCAACAGAGATAACTACTGAAAACTATACTAATGTAGAGAGTTCTCACGACCGCTTACGAATGCCGAAGGAGCTATTCTCACTACGAGGGTGACAAGAGATGAGATTTTTGTTGCCTTACAGACTATTGGTTTTGATCGATCGCCGGGGTCGGATGGGTTCTCTTCCCATTTTTTTAAGGCGTGTTGGAAGATCGTGGGAGATGACTTTTGTGGAGGTTATTCAGAGATTCTTCAGCACAGGAAAGCTTCTCAAAGAGGTAAACTCTACCTTTGTGACTCTTATTCCTAAAATAGATAATGCTTCTTCAGTGTCAGATTTCAGACTGATATATTGTTGTAATGTGTTGTATAAATGCATTACCAAGATTCTTACTATACGGCTGAAGGGAGTTATTTATTCGATGATCAGTCCGAACCAATCAGCTTTCATTTCTGGTCGTACCATTCAGGACAATATCATGCTAGCCCATGAGATTGTTCGGAATTACCACCTACCAAACATCTCAGCTAGGTGTACGGTTGAGATTGACCTTAAGAAGGCGTATGACACAGTCCATTTGTCTTCACTATTCTCAGTCCTTGGTAAGTTTCATTTTCCAAGGATATTCATAGAATGGATACGGGCATGTGTTACTACGTCTAAGTTCTCGATGATGGTTAATGGTGAAGCCCATAGTTATTTTGATGGGAAGCGAGGTCTACGGCAAGGATGTCCGATTTCTCCATATCTGTTTGTGTTAATGATGGAGGTATTCGCGGTTCTTATTGATCGAGGTGAAAGAGCATGTCAGGTTCTGCCACACCCTAAGTGTCGAGTTCCGAAAGTTACTCACCTTTGTTTCGCCGACGATCTCATGGTCTTCTTCCTAGGAGACGTGGGGTCAGCTCAATCTCTCAAAGGTGTGTTAACTGGTTTTCATCGGGCGACGGGATTGCAGGCCAATGTGTTCAAGAGTACGGTTTTCTTTGCTGGTCTTTCGGCTTAAGGTCAGAGTGATATTACTAGTATTCTTGAATTCGGTACTGGTTCTCTTCCTATCTGATACTTGGGTTTGCCTCTTATATCGTCTTGTCTCACCTATAGTCATTGTATTCCTCTGATCGATAAAATCAAGGGACGAATCCAATCTTGGAAGAGTCGATTTTTATTGTTAGCGGGGCGAGTTCTCCTCATAAAGGTGGTTTTGAATAGTATGTTACTATATTGGGCAGCAGTGTTCGTTATCCCCAAAAGAGTAATAAATGACATCAACTCTATCTTCAGCATGTTTCTGTAGTCTAGTGTGGATATGGGGTGTAAGAGGGCTCCCATTGGCTGGGAAAGCCTCTGTTACCCCACACACGAAGGGGGACTTGGTTTTCGTAATATCGAGATGTTGTTCGAGGCGTCCAATCTTCGCAATATATGGGACCTGGTTAGTGGTAAGACGACTTTGTGGGCTGAGTGGGTGAGAAATAATCTCATCAAAGATTAACATTTCTTGACTTTATCGGCTTCGAGTAGAAGTTCTTGGTGTTGGCGTCAGATTCTAGCCAGCAGGCCGACGGCTCAGCGACTTATTTGCACTTCTCTGAGGGATGGTCATGATACTAATTTCTGGAATGATTTATGGCATCCTCGTGGTCTTCTATTTGATGCATTTGAGGAGACACATAGATATAATTCTCACCTTCACTTAAATGCACGGGTTTCTCAGTTTATTGGGCAGTCCGGATGGGTTTTTCCTCCTCATATAGTAGCTATGTTGGGGACTATCGAGGTTGAGGCTAGAGAGGTGGTGGTAGATAGTACTCTCAGAGACGAGGTTATCTGGATGCCCAGCCAGAATGGAGAGTTTACTCTCAAAGAGACGTACGAATCAATTCGACCCAGAGGAACTCGGTTGAGTTGGACTTTCTTAGAATGGTCACCGGGTGGTATACCCAAACATAGTTTCATCACGTGGCTTGCCTTTCGAAGACGCCACAAAATCAGATCGCTTCTGGCTAGTTGGGGTATGGTTATAGACACTACGTGTGTATTTTAAGGGGTAGATGAAGAAACGGATTTCCACCTATTCTTTGGTTGTCCGGTTACAAAGAATATTTGGGAATCGATATTACTCAAGATGTGATTTCAGAGAGTATGTGATGTCGATTGGGAAGAGGAATTACAGTGGTGTCTAAATCACTTTGGTGGGCTTTCTATTGCTGCCCGAGTGGGTCGCTTGCCTATGTCTATCATATTTGGAATGAGCGGAATAACAGGGTATTTAGAAGTAATGTCATGTCATCGGGACTGATTACACACACTATTTGTGATGAAGTGCGGATCAAGCTGAATACCGTTACCAAACGATTTGAAGATACATAGGAGAATCGGAGAACCATTGATCGCTGGAATCTTACTATCTCTCTCGAAAAGCCGGTTTACATTTCATGTAAATGGACTCGGCCGACGGCAGGGAGATATATGATTAACACGGATGGTGCACTGAGTGAGGTGTATGCGGGGTATGGAGCCATTATTCGAGACTCGGAGGGGACTATTGTGAGAGCAGCCACAGGTCAGGTTGATGGACAAACTATCTTCATACACGAGCTACAGGGTGTTGAGTTGGGATTGGAGTTAGCACTTAGTGTCGGATTGCAGGAAGTTGAACTTGGTCTTGATTCGATGAATATCAGTTACTACTTGCAAACCACATCAGAAATTACCATGGAGGGCGAGGCGTTTGTGGAAGAGAGTTCAGAGGCTTCGGAGCCAATTTCGGAGTTTTCGGGTATTTCATGTATATAGAGAAGCCAATCAGGCTGCGGATTTCCTGTTGAAGATGAAGCTCAGACCGGGTGTAACTTACTTGAATATTAGTCATCTACCGGTGGAATTTTTTTTTATAATGATAAGGGGGAGAAGCCCGAACCGGGTACAATGAAATAGAAAATCAAAAAAATAGCAAAGAAATCAAAATTACATTATTTCATTAGCCCCACCCTTTCCTCATTCTCACTGTCCCTCTAGAGTCCGCATTAACGATATTGACTAATTCCGCCGGAAGTTTTTTTTTTGATAATGATAAGCGAGAGATACCCGAACCGAGAACAATGAAATATAAAATCAAAAGACAGCAAAAAAAAACAAAATTACATTATTTCATTAGCCCCACCCTTTCCTCATTCTCACTGTCCCTCTAGAGTCCGCATTAACGATATTGACTAATTCCACCGGAAGTTGACTAACATTCAAGTGAGTCACCCCCGGTCCGAGCTTCATCTTTGACAAGAAATCTGCAGCCTGATTGGCTTCTCTATAGACATGAAAAACTCGAAAACTCCGAAATTCACTTCAAAGCCTCTCAACTCTCTTCCACAAACGCCTCGCCCTCCATGGTAATTTCTGATGTGGTTTTGCAAGAAGTAACTTGATATTCATCGAGTCAAGACCAAGTTCAACTTCCTGCAATCCGACACTAAGTGCTAACTCCAAACCCAACTCAACGCCCTGCAGCTCATGTATGAAAATAGTCTGTCCGTCAACCTGACCTGTGGCTGCTCTCACAACGGTCCCCTCCGAGTCTCGAATAATGGCTCCATACCCCGCATCCACCTCGTTCAATGCACCATCCGTATTAATCATGTATCTCCCTGCCGTCGGCCGAGTCCATTTGCATGGAGTGTAAACCAGCTTTTGGAGAGAGATAGTAAGATTCCAGCGATCAATGGTTCTCCGATTCTCCTCCGTATCTTCAAACTGTTTGGTAATGGTATTCAGCTTGATCCTCACTTCATCACAAATAGTGTGTATAATCAACCCAGGTGGCATGACACTACTTCTAAATACCCTATTATTCCGCTCCTTCCAAATATGATAAACATAGGCATTTAGAAGCAAACGACCCACTCGGGCAGCGATAGAAAGCCCACCAAAATGATTGATACACCACTGTAGCTCCCCTTCCCAATCTGCTGCACATACTCTCTGGAATCCCATCTTAAGTAATAACGATTCCCATATAATCTTTGTGACTGAACACCCAAAGAATAGGTGGAAAACCGTTTCTTCATCCCCCCCCCCCCCCCCCCCCCCCCACAGTATACACAAGTAGTGTCTATAGCCATACCCCAACTAGCCAGAAGCGATCTGGTTTTGAGGCGTTGTCGGAAAGCAAGCCATGTGATGAAGCAATGTTTGGGTATACCCCCCGGTGACCATACTAATGAAGTCCAGCTCAATCGAGTTCCTCTAGGTCGAATAGCTTCATACGTCTCTTTGAGAGTAAACTCTCCATTTTGGCTAGGCGTCCAGATCACCTCATCTCTTAGAGTACTATCTACCACCACCTCCCTAGCCTCGACCTCAATAGTCCCTAACATAGCTGCCACATGCCTAGGAAAAGCCCAGCCTGACTGCCCGATAAACTGAGAAACCCGGGCATCTAAATGAAGGTGAGAATCATATCTATGTGTCTCCTCAAAAGCATCAAATAGAAGACCACGAGGATGCCATAAATCAGTCCAAAATTTGGTGTCATGACCATCCCCCAAAGAAGTGCAAATGAGTCGATGAGCTGTCGGTCTGCTGGCTAGAATCCGACGCCAACACCAAGAACTTCTACTCGAAGCCGATAAAGTCCAGAAGTGTTGATCTTTGATGAGATTATGTCTCACCCAATCAGCCCACAAAGTCGTCTTACCACTAACCAGATCCCATATATGGCGAAGGTTAGACGCATCAAACAGCACCTCGACATTACGAAGTCCGAGACCCCCTTCACCAGTTGGGTAACAAAGGTTTTCCCAGCCAATAGGAGCTCTCTTACACCCCATATCAGCACCTGACCAGAGGAACTTACTAATGATGGAATTGATGTCGTTCATAACCCTTTTGGGAATAACAAACACCGCCGCCCAATATAGTAACATGTTGTTCAAAACCACCTTAATGAGAAGAACACGTTGGTGCAATGACTATAGGTAAGACGAGACGATATAAGTAATCCCAGGTATCGAATAGGCAGAAAACCAGTATCGAATTCCCGGATGGTGGTGATATCACTCTGACTTTGAGCCGAAATACCAGCAAAGAAGATGGTACTCTTGAGCACGTTGGCCTGCAACCCCGTCGCCCGATGAAAACCAGTTAGCACACCTTTTAGAGATTTAGCCGAACCCATGTCTCCTCGAAAGAAGACCATGAGGTCATCGGCAAAACAAAGATGAGTAACGGGACTAGACACTGGGGGTGTAGCAGAAACCGACCTGCTCTTTCCTCTCGATCAATGAGGACCGCGAAAACCTCCATCATTAAAACAAACAAATATGGGGATATCAGACAGCCATGCCGTAAACCCCGTCCCATCAAAGTAACCATGGGATTCACCGTTGACCAGAATAGAAAACTTGGACGTAGTAACACAAGCCCGTATCCATTCTATAAATATGCTTGGAAAATGGAACTTACCAAGGACCAAGAATAGTGAAGACCAACGGACTGTGTCATACGCCTTCTTAAGGTCAATCTTAACCGTACACCGAGCTGGACCAGTAGGTCGATGGTAATTCCAGACAATCTCATGGGCCAGCATGATATTGTCTTGGATAGTACGTCCAGAGATAAAAGCTGACTGGTTTGGACTAATCATCGAATAAATAACTCCTTTCAGCCGTATAGTAAGAATCTTGGTAATGCATTTATATAACACATTACAACAAGATATCGGTCTGAAATCTGACACTGAAGAAGCATTGTCTATTTTAGGAATAAGAATCACAAAAGTAGAGTTTACCTCTTTGAGAAGTTTTCCTGAGCTGAAGAACCTCTGGATAGCTTCCACAAAATCATCTCCCACGATGTCCTAACACGCCTTAAAAAAATGGGAAGAGAACCCATCCGGCCCCGGCGATCGATCAGAACCTATAGTTTGCAAAGCAGTATAAATTTCATCTCTGGTCACCCTCATAATGAGAAGAGCCCCTTCAGCTTCCGTCAGCGGGCGTGAGAACTCCACATTAGACATGTGATCTAATGCTTCATTATCCTCATCCTCTCGACCGAATAAGTCCCGATAGAAATCCACACACATATTAGCTATTTCCACTGGATCCTCAGCCACCGAACCATCCTCTCTGGTGAGTCGAGTGATAGCGTTCTGAGACTTCCGCTCTTTAATAGAGTTGTGGAAATAAGCTGTATTGCTGTCATCGAGAGTGAGCCAGTCAACTTTAGCACGTTGTCGGAGCATTGTTGTTTCAGCCCGTAGAACGTTACTATAGTTTTCATTAGCTACTATCTCTTGCCTCCGTAAAATTGGATTTGCTGGATCTCCCTGCAATCGAACCTGCACTGAATGTAAAAAAATTCGGTTAATGGTTACCTGGTTCGTCACCCCATTGAACCGATCTTTCTTCCATTCATTTAATCGAGCCTTCAAAGCTTTGAGTTTTGTCACCATACGAAACATCGGATTGCCCCGTACTGACACCTTCCATACATCAGCAACAAGAGCTCGAAACGTGGGATCCTCCGTCCAAGCGTTGAAGAACCGAAACGGAGTACGCCGGTGTATGTTGGGTGCAGCAAGCGGAATAATAATAGGAGAGTGATCTGAATCCCCAGGTGGTGGAAAATCTGCTTTAGCTAGAGGAAAGCAGTTCAACCAACCACTATTAATAAGAGCCCGATCAATCTTGGAACTGACATTAGCAACTCCCATCTGCCTGTTAGACCATGTATAGAAGCAACCTGTAAACGGGCAACCAAACAGTCCCAAATCGGTAACACAGTCAAAAATCTCATTGGAGCCTTGAGATGGTGAGCTATTACCGCCTCTCTTCTCATTGGCGAACATAGTGGTGTTAAAGTCACCTAGCACTAGCCACGGAGCCTCAGAACCCATCATAAGAAACTCAAGGTCCCTCCAAAGCTTTTGGCGATGAACAGTACTATTACTTCCATACACCACTGCCATAAGAAAACCCGAACCATCTGGAAACCGAACACCACCTGCAATAACTTGCCCTCCAACATGGCACACGGTGAAATTAACCCTACTCGGATCCCATCCAATCCAAATCCTTCCACCCGGAACAGCCACATAATTATCAATAAAAGTCCAGCTAGGATTAAGACTTCGCTGAATGCGAATCTTATTACGCTCCTGGACATGAGTTTCTAGAAGTCCACACAAACCAATTATATTCAATCTCACCAAATCTCTCACACTTTTCGTACGGAGAGCGTCATTAAGACCTCTAACGTTCCAGCATGCTATATTAATCATTTAACTAGTGGGGTAATGTTTCGACCCCCTCAGAGGTCTCCGGATTACTCTCCATTCTCAAAATTTCCGATGGTGTTGTCCATGAACTAAGCATTAATTGGTTTCCTTCCTCATGATAATTATGGTCCTTACCCGATGCCTCCTCTTCTAGCATTCGGTCGGGACCCTCAGAGCCCACCTCATCAAAATTAGTTAAAACCGAGAAAGGGTTACCTGAATTGAGTTCGCTCGAATGTGGTGGAGGGTTCCTTTGCGCCTGTTTTCCTATGAGTAAAGGGGTTCTTTTTGCTATCTTTCGAATTGATGGGTCACGTACGTCATTGTTGCCCATTCCAACATTGAAATGATTACCTTTAGAAGCCACCACCGACCATCTTTCTCTCGCTTCACCTTCACTCTCTGAGTTTCTGGATAGGGGGTCTCGATTGGTTACTACTGCAGGTCTCTTTTTGCTGCCTTGTTGTCGGTTACTTCCTGTTCCTCTATCAGCTTGCTGCACTGGGTACTTGCCTTTTACATTCCTGTGTTGCTGGTTTGTAATATTGCCTTGATGCTCTCGGTTGATCGTGTGTTTCATTCAGAGATTGAAGGGAAGAGGGCCTGTTAGGTCTGTTAATGATTAGTTTAGGAGTATGGGATGTGAGGGGATTAAATGATTCCCTCAAAATTAAGGAGGTGGTTAAATTTATTAAAAGCAATAAGTTGAGTCTGTGTAGTGTAGTTGAATCTCATGTTGATATTAGGAATAAGGATAAGGTGAAGCATTCTCTTATGTCCACTTGGAATTGGCTTCACAACTACAGTTGTGATGATTCAGGGAGGATTTGGATAGTGTGGGATCCTTGCCAGCTTGATGTTTCCTTAGTTTCCATGTCTGATCAGGTGATAACTGTGAGGGTGGTGACTAGAGAAGGTAGGGGCTTTATGGTTTCTAGCATTTATGCTAGGAATAATTTGGTGGACAGAAGGGCTCTATGGTCTGTCCTGAGTAACCTTGGTCAAAGTATTGAAGGTCCCTGGTTGGTAATGGGGGATTTCAATACTTTTTTTAGGGTGGAGGAGAAATTGGGTGGCTCTACTATTAGACCTAGGGAATTGGATGATTTTAAAGATTGTGTTAGAGATACTCAACTTTTTTATTGTCCTTTTTCAGGGTGTTTTTTTTACTTGGTCTAATATGCAGGCAGGTGAGAAGAATGTGCCTGTGAAGTTAGACAGAGCTATGGTTAATATTGAGTGGGTTCAGGAGTTTTCTTCTGCTAAGGCTGACTTTTTGCCCCATGTATTTCTGACCATTCACCTTGTGTGGTGAGTTTGTTTGAAGGTGCTTCCTTGGGACCTAGGCCCTTTAAATTTTTTAACTGCTGGACTGAGGAGGAAGATTTTATGGAAGTGGTGGATGCTGCTTGGAAGATTAAGGTTACTGGAACTCCTATGTATAGGTTGGTTTGCAAGTTAAAGAAGGTTAAGGCTGCTTTGAAGAAAGAGAAATTCAAAAATTTCTCTTCTCAGGTTCATGTGGCTAGGGAGGAAATGGAACATTTGCAGGTTCAACTTCAAGAAGACCCTTCTTGTGAGCAGGTTAGAAGACAGGAAAGGGAAGCTGTAGTCAGGTTTTCTAAGATGGCTAGGCAGGAAGAGGCCATGCTGAGGCAGAAATCAAGGGTGCAGAAGGTCCATTTAGGGGATCATAACACTAAATTCTTTCATGCTTCTTTGAAAGAAAGGAAATCCAGGAACAATATTTCTTTATAATGTTGAGAATGAAAAGATTGTTGAGACTAACCTTATTGCTCAATAATGTGTGTGATTTTTTTCAGAATATGTTTGGAGTCTCTCACTTTCAACAGGGTGTGCCAAAAGTTCTTCATTCTATGGAGTTTGCACATGTGTTGGAGGATCATGAGGCTGCTATGTTGGAGCAGGAGGTTACTAGGGATGAAGTGGTGCATGCTTTATCTACTATTGGGTCAGATAAGTCTCCTGGACCTGATGGCTTTTCTGCTCATTTTTTCAAGGCTTGTTGGAATATTGTTGGGGGGGATTTTACTAAGGCTATTAAGAGATTCTTCTCTTCTGGTAAGCTCTTGGTTGAGGTTAATTTAACCTTGGTGACCCTGGTTCCTTAGTCTAGTGGGGGCTTCTAAAGTAAGTGATTTTAGACCCATCTCTTGTTGTAATACCGTCTATAAGTGTATTACTAAAATCCTTACTGTTAGAATGAAAGATATTATTTTCAAGATTGTGAGTCCTTGCCAGTCTGGATTTATCTCTGGTAGAAGTATTCAAGATAATATTCTTCTTGCTCATGAGTTGACTAGAGATTATCATAAGTCTTTAGGCCCTCCTAGATGTGCAATGAAGATTGATTTGCAGAAGGCTTATGATACTATAGAATGGGATGCCTTAATGGCACTCATGGAGAGAATGAGGTTTCCTAGTAAATTCAGGCAATGGGTTTATGCTTGTATCTCTTCAGCTAGCTATTCTAGTATGGTCAATGGACATGGATATATCAAAGGCAAAAAGGGAATTAGACAGGAATGCCCCATGTCTCCCTATCTTTATGTTATGGTTATGGAGGTGTTCAATGTCTTTCTTCTTGATAAGGTGCAGGAGAATGAGTTTAGGCTGCATCCTAAATGTGTTAGGCCTTTGGTTTCTCACCTTGCCTTTGCTGATGATCTTCTTGTCTTCTCCAAGGGTGATCTTGGCTCAGCTCTTGCCTTGGCTGAAGTTCTTGATACTTTCTATATGTGCACTGGCCTCAGGGTGAATCAGCAGAAGAGCTCTTTGTTTGCTGCAGGTGTTTCTGAGGGTACTCTTTGCTTGATTAAGGAGGCCTTGGGGTTTGAGGTTGCATCTTTGCCAGTTAGGTACCTTGGTGTGCCCTTGATTTCTTCTAGGCTTAAGTATGTGGATTGTCTGCCTCTTCTTGATAGAGTTTTGAAGAGGATTCAATCTTGGAAGACTAGATTTCTCTCTTTTGCTGGAAGGCTGACTATAGTGAAATCCATCTTGCAAAGTATGGTGCTTTTCTGGCTAAGTGTCTTTGATCTTCCTAAGAGAGTTCTTAAGGAGATAGAAGGACTTTTCAGTAAGTTTCTTTGGATTGGTCCAGCTATGGGAGGAAGGAAAGCTGCTATTGGTTGGTCTTCTGTTTTCTTTCCTTTTTCTGAGGGTGGTCTGGGTTTTAGAGATCTGGTTGTCTTGAATATTTCATGTTGTCTTAGGCATATTTGGGATATCTTCAGTCAGAAGCAGTCTCTCTGGGTGGATTGGGTCCAAACTAACCTTATTAAGAAGAAGGATTTCTGGTCTATGAAGATTCCTAGCAACTCCTCTTGGGTTTGGAGGAGATTACTTCAATATAGAAATTTTGGTATTCAATTTTCCTTTCATGTGGTGGGTAATGGAGTTGCTACTAAGTTTTGGACTGATTATTGGCACCCTATGGGTGTTCTTGCTGACCTCTTTCATGGTTCTTTTAAATATGATAGCAGGCTCCATTTTGATGCTATGGTCAATGCTTGTATTGTGAATGGTGAGTGGTGGATTCCTAAGCATGTGCAGGCTTTTCTTGGGCTTATTGCTGATAGACTTCAAGAGGTTCCTATTGATATGGAGGCTGAGGATAGGAAGGTTTGGAAAGTTAGTGAAAAAGGGAATTTTACTCTCAAGAGTACTTATGAAGCTTTGAGGAAGACTAAGGTAAGTATCTCTTGGCATTGGTGTGGTGTGGTTTGCCAACAATATCCCTAGGCATAGTTTTATCACTTGGATAGCTCTCAAGGGTGGGCTTACAACTAAATGTAAGCTTCTGTTTTGGGGTCTTGAGGTTGATCCTTGCTGTTTACTGTGTGGTAGTGCTAGTGAGGATGAACATCATTTATTCTTTCAATGTTCCTTCTCTGAGTTTATATGGGGCAAAATCCTTACTATGCTGGGTTTGGTAAAGGTTACTAGAACTGATTGGTCCAGGGAAGTAGAGTGGGTGGCCTCCATGTTCAAAGGAAAAGATGGAGCTACTGTTTTGGGTAAGCTTGCTTTCAATGGTTTTTTCTATCACATTTGGTGGGAGAGAAATAGAAGAGTTCACCCTGAGACTTATAGAAGTAAGGAGCTGGTCCTGTCTCTAGTTATTGCTGATGTGAGGATTAAAGCCTTGGCTGCCCACATTAGGTTTTCAGACTCTGCTAGGAACAGGAAGATTGCTGAGGCTACTCTTGGAAGGCTAAATTTCTTTCTTTTGCTGGGAGACTCACTATTATCAAGTCTATTTTTCAGGGCATGGTTCTTTTTTGGCTTAGTGTTTTTGATCTCCTAAAAGGGTTCTCAAGGAGCTGCAATCTTTATTCAACAAGTTTCTGTGGACAGGCTCTGATACTAGTTTGAAGAAGGTTGTAGTTGGTTGGGTTCATGTGTGTTTCCCCTTTGCAGAAGGAGGGTTGGGCATTAGGGACTTGAGGGTCTTAAATGTGTCCTGCTGTCTTAGATATATATGGGACATTTTTTGTGATAAGGTATGGGTTCAATGGGTGCAGGTCAATTTGATCAAAAAGAAGAACTTTTGGGACATGGGAGTGCCTAGTAATGCTTCTTGGATTTGGAGGAGGCTTCTTTATATCAGAGACATTGGTGTTCAATTTGCTTTTCATGTCATAGGTAATGGTGAGACTACTAAGTTTTGGTTAGATAATTGGCATCCCTTGGGCCCTCTTTCTAAGTTCTTTACTCAGATGTTTAGATATGACAGTACTCTTCACATTAATACCCATGTTAGTTCCTGTATTAAGAATGGTGTTTGGCACATTCCTTCTCATCTTGCTGTTTTCATTTCTTCAATTCTTGATGGACTGAGTGGAGTTCTTATAGATACTGCTAAGGAGGATTTGCAAGTGTGGAAGGTTAGTGAAAAAGGGGAGTTCACTCTGAAAAGTACTTATGAAGCCGTAAGAAAGACAAAGACTGTTATATCATGGCATAAGCTAGTGTGGTTTGCTCATAACATTTCTGGACAAAGTTTCATTGCTTGGGTTGCTCTTAAAGGAGGACTTAAAACTAAGTGCAAGCTTCTCTTTTGGGGTATACAAGTGGATCCTTGTTGTTTGTTGTGTAATGAGGAGAGTGAAGATGAGTTGCATCTGTTCTTTCATTGCCCTTATTCTAAGTTTATCTGGGACAACATTCTTCATATGCTTGGATTGATAAAGGTCTCTAAAGCTGATTGGGATAAGGAGATTGAGTGGTGTCTTAAAATGTTTCAAGGCAGAGAGGGCACTGGGCTGTTAGGGAGGTTAGCTTTCAATGCTATCTTTTATCATTTATGGTGGGAAAGGAACAAGAGGCTTCATGAAAATTGTTGTCAATGTAGAGAGGGAGTTTTAGCTCTTATTATTCAGGATGTTAGAATGAAAGTGCTGGCTTCTGATGTGAATTTTCTGCTTTTGTCAAGAATAGGAAGTTGGCCAGTGTATGGAATGTTGATTTTCAGTTTTCTTCAAAGGCTTCTGTGAATTGTGTGTGGCAAAAGCCTGAGCTGGAGCTGATTCTTATCAATACTGATGGTGCCTATTCTTCAGCTGGTGGAGGATATGGGTGTGTTCTTCATAATCATCAAGGTTCTGTTATAGCTGCAGCTAGAGGGAGATCTCTTCCCAAATCAGTGTTGTGGCGTGAACTTCAAGGTATTGAGGTTGGTTTAAGACTTGCTAGAGATCTTCATTTGCCTAGGGTGAGTATAGCTACTGACTCCATGAACTCTTATGCTTTACTTAGCTCGGATATGGTGGTTCCTCCTTGGAGAGTGGTGTTTCTTTGCCAGAAAATTAAGCAGCTTATGAGTGGGTTTGCTTCCTGCACTATTCATCATGTGTTTAGGGGGATAAATCGAGTTGCGGATTGGCTCTCTAAGCATTGGCCGGATGTTGAGGAGGAAGTGTTGTTCCCTGGTTCCTTGGATTCAAGGTTGGAGCAGCTTATTGATGAGGATAAGTGTGGTACTGTTTACACTAGATGTATATAATGAGTGTTATTCTTTTTTTGATGTCCTTCTTGGGAATGGGGTTTTATGTTTTTCTGATGTATTTTCTTTTGGTGCACTTTTTTGCTACCCTGTTAAGGGTTTGGGGTGGGCTTGCTCCGACTGGCGTCGGTTAAGTTGTTTTGTTTGTCTCTGTTTTTTGGCCTGGCGCCTTTAGCCTGCTTATCAATGCAAAAAAAAGATTGCTGAGGCTTGGAACTTGGAAGCTCAGTTTGTTGGGATCCAAAAAGTTGAATGCTCCTGGCTAAAGCATGAGGAGGGTATTGTTCTTATCAACTCAGATGGTGCTTTTTCTCCTAGTGGTGCTGGGTTTGGATGCATTTTAAGGAATCATATTGGGGATATGTTGGTTGCTGTTAGAAGTGGTGTTGCTCCTATCTCAGTCCTTTACCATGAGCTGCAGGCAATTGAGGCTGGCCTGTCTATTGCCAATAGGCTTAATCTTAGTAAGGTTAGCATCGCTACTGATTCTAAGGTGGCTTACTCCCTTCTTTCTTCTGATACCATTGATCCTCCCTGGAAGGTAAGATCCTTAGTTAGAAGGATCGTGGAATTGAGGAAGAGGTTTTTTTTTTGCATTGATGAGATAGGTTTAAAGAGCCATACCCTGAACAAAGAACAAGCTAAAAGACATCAAAGAAACAAAAAGAACAAAACAAAACAGGAAACAATAAAAGCACTCAAGGCCAGGCCTTTCTCATCCGGACTCTTCCCTCTCTATCATCCTTAAAAATCTTGGCTAACTCAGCTGGAATGAAATCATCCTCAAAGACCCATTCTGCTTGAGGCTTCAACTTGGCTAGGAAGTCTGCAGCTTGGTTGACTTCCCTCATCACATGCTTCACTTTATACCCCTTGAACTCAGCCCATAACTTCTTAATGTTCAGCCACACATACCAAGCTTTCCAAGGAGGTTGCTTCTCAAAATCAGAAAGCAAAGAAACCACAGCCATAGAATCAGAAGCTACCAACACATAATCACACATCCTTCTTCTAGCTAAACATAGGCCTAATTCCACCCCTTGGAGCTCATGGACCAGAATGGAAACAGGAACAGCAGAAGCAACACCCATAATGATAGCAGCCCCTGAGCTAGACCTCACCACAGCACCAAACCCAGTTGATGAAGCATCCAGGCTGAGCTTATGAGAACCCAATCTGAAGGAGGGGGAGTCCAATGATAACCCTGAAGGAGTTGAAGGAGATGTCCTTCGACCAAGATGGAAATGCGAGCAATATGTCGGCTAGGATGAAAAAGATCATCAAATCCGATTGATTTAGGGGTCGTAGTGTTTAGCTAGAAACCAACTACGATCGTTTCGTAATTCGCGGCTAACTTCGATCGGATCCTACATCGGGTTACACATAAGAATGGGTATTTAATCGGATGACATGACTAGTGGGAGTGTGATATAACATTGGGAATGCCCCATAAACATATCTCATAGGCCTAAATAGAATTTGGGCAAAAGATAGCAAAAAGGCCCGAAATAAGGGTTTTGGGCCTAGACCGATTCGGTACTTCTAAGACTCGGATTGGGCTGAATTTTGGAGGGTTAGTTGCTGATATAATAAGCATTATATCTGCCAATTTTCGTGGTGTTTGGACACTCCTCCTTATGGAATTGAGAAAATATCAATAGTTGCTATTTTCGACAATTTCCCTAAATCTTATTCTAAAGGTGTTTTTTGGGAAACCTAAAAGGAGGTGGATTCGTATTGGGGTTCTATATAAACACTCTTAGGGCAGAGAATAAGGTGTGAAATTTCTCTCTAAGCTTTCTTACTCTACCACATCAAGTAGAGAGGAGAAAGTGAGTTAATTCCCAAGCTATCTTCTAGTCAAGCAAGAAGAAGGTCTTCTTATTATCAAACCACCAATGGAGTGCTAGCAAGCTTTCAAGGAGGGAGATTAAATACACTATTCGGTGTCCCAAGTAGAGGAGCTACGTTTGAAGCTCTTAGTCTTCTTTAATCTATTCAACTAGCTCAACGGAAATAGCGATTAAGGTAATCTACAGTCTTCTTATTAGTTAATTACTAGTTTTGCATGATGATCTTGGGGATATTAGTGTTAGATATTAGATGTCGTTATCCGCTATAAACACTAGTATGAGGGTATAAATCCCTTCAGTGGCGTTAGAGCCTCTTGCAATTAACTAGTTTTTGCTAAGAATCGAACTAATTGATATTTGATATGCTTGATAGTTTGAGTTTATTAAGGTTTTTTTTTTTTGGAAACTAGGGTTTTGGAAACCCTAGTGACCGGCCAGGAAGCTTCCTGGCCGGATAGAAGCTGACGGTCGCGTCCAGAGCAGCTGCTGAGACGCGTCCAACAGCTGCTGGACGCGTCTAAGACGCGTCCAGAGCAGCTAGGGCGCGTCTTGGAGACGTGTCCAGGTCGAGTCTAGGAACCGCCCATCAGCTGCAATGGAGGCATCTGGACGCGTCCAGAACAGCTGGGACGCGTCTTAAGACGCGACCAGAAGCTGCACTGATAGCTTCCTGGACGCGTCCAGAGCTCTCGACCAGACGCGTCTGAGAGGTTCTGGGTGTCTCGGACTAGTCCGAGACACCTAGTGCTGGTCCGTTCCAGCACCAGACGCGTCTGGTACATGGACTAGTGTCCTAGCTCCGGCCAGGACGAGACCAGGCCTTGATAGGCCTCGGCCAGGACATGCCGGCCCTATGGGCCGTGCTATGTCCGGACCTTGTCCGAGCCCTTTTGTGGGCTTGGGTCGGGACTTGTCTAGGACTTGTCCCGGGCTTTTTCGAGGCTTTTCGGACCACGAAAAGGGACCATCATTCGAGTGGGAGTTTTTGCCAAAATTTCTTCCGATTCCAACCAAATAGTTCCAAAATTAATCCGGGCCATCCAGAAGGCCAAAAACGGATTTCTCTTTAAATAGATTTATGAAATCATTAAGAATCGAACCAATATCTTTCCGAAATTGACCCGGGCTTTCAAAACCTGAAACGGAGTTTTTCTTGAAGTTGATTTTAGAAATCATAAAAGATAAAACGGAACGCACCATTAGTTGAGTTCTTCGAATTTAGACTTAAGGTCCGTAATGTGACATGTGATGTCGACGAAGGTGTCTCCCAAGATAATCATGCATATATAATTCTTAGCCTTAATATATTATGTGAATGCATGTGATGTGAATGCGGGAAACTAGTATGGCCATAGATTTATTTCTTATTCTTGTTTTAAGCACGGATGGGTGCATGCTTTGTAATTAATTTAATTTCAAGTTCATACTATCTGCGAATCGTTAGAGTCTTGGAATTAGAGTTTAGGGACTATGAGTCCATTGAAGAAACTCGAGGATGAAATCCAAAGGCGAGTGGGAGAAATCAATGGAGGTTCAAAGATGGCGATCTAAGACGAACCAAAAGGTGAAACAAGAAGAAAACCAAGGAGATTAGATCTTCTAGGTTAGGGGCCATACTAGGATCCATGTCTGCTTGATTTACTTTCTCGCGCGCATTTACTTACTTATTTACGCTTTATGTCATGGATGTTAGTTAGGCTAAATAGTTCACTATAACAAACGCCAGACTAGCGTAAAAGTCCCCAAAACGTAATCTTGAGTAATCGCCTATCCAGATTAAGACACTCGTTGCGCCCTTGTTCGGGGAAGGTGGGTCGGCCTTCGCAGAGTACCTCCTCTACCTTGGGACAATGCGGGTAGGTCTATAGAAGAGGCCTACACGTCTAAATGGTTCTACTCAACGAGATCAGCAAGAGAGTCTTGGATACTCGAGGCAAAAGGATAGATTAGTCATTCATTAATGAAATCTATCAACCAAGAGTCATAAGGTATGATCAGTGAAGTAGTTCACTCACCCGAAACGACGGAGTCAAAGGGTAGGGCCTTCGTCCGCTTTACTCCGAAGAACTGGGGTCTTGGAATCACTTATTCAATCGGGGACGATTTTTATTGAATAATGTGGGAAAACTAAGTTTTTCAAAATGATAACGAGTTTTAAAACTTTGCCATTTCTTTTATGTAGTTCAAAGATGACAAAAGATATTTTCAACTTCCGCTCACTTCTCGACAAGGAGAAGCTAAATGAGCACAACTTCCTTGACTGGGAGAGGAACCTGGGAATAGTTCTCAAGATGGAAGGAAAGCAACATGTACTAGAAACTCCAATTCCTGTATTGGATGATAATTCGACTAAAGAAGAGATAGATGAAGAAAGGAATGTGCGGAAAAAGGCAGAGCCTGTAACTTGCTTAATGCTAGCAACCATGGAACCGACTCTGCAAGAGCAGTTCATAGACATGGATGCTTACTCCATGATATGACAACTTCGGGAAATGTTCCAAAAACAGTCGAGATTGGAGAGGTTTGAAACCTCTAAAGCAATTATGGACATGCGCCTTGAAAAGGGAAAACCAGTTGGGCCTCATGTTCGTCAAATGATCAGGCTCATGGGCAAGCTGGCTAAACTAGGTTTCCCTTATAGCCAACAGACGGCTACCCGACACTATCCTTCACTCCCTCCATAGTGTTTTTAATCAGTCTAAGATGAACTACAACAATGAATGGATGGGATAAAACGTCGGAGGAACTTCATTCTATGTTTCTAACAGCCGAAAAGGGCGTCGCTATAGTGGAGACTAAGAAGGACGTTGTTATGGTACAAAAGGACAAAGGGTTCAAGAAAGGTGGAAAACAGAAGTAGAAAACCGCGTCAAAAGGTAAAGGCAAACGAGTTGCCAAACCTAAAGACAAAGGTCCTCCTCCTGACACCAAATGTTTCTACTGTGATGGCAGGGCCACTGGAAAAGAAACTGCCTTAAATTCTTGGAGGACAAGAAGAATGGAACAGTGGCTTCCAATTCAGGTATAAACAGTTAACTTATCAAATACTGTAAAATTCCCAAACTTTGGTATATGATACCTAAAATTGCCCTATCATTGTGAATGTACAGGTGCAGCTGGGAACTGAGTATTTGGCTAAGGAAGACAAGATCCAAGAGGGAGCAGAAGCCTCGATTGTTAAGGATGCTGATAGGGACCGAAGTCTACTTTAGGCACTAATCTAGATTAAGCGTTTTTCTAGTTTTTAACATCATCTCTGTACTAAGTATTATGGAGAATCAATAAGAACTTCTAAATTGAGATGTTATTAAAAGTGCTAAATTAAACAATCTATACCTAAGGATTCTAAACTTGGTTAAACACCTACAAGATAGGTTCAAATAACCAAAACATGAATCAACTGACAAGAAAGAAAGTCTTGAGTCAGAAACAGAGATTGATCTTCAAACGTACTTCTAACCTATCCATATTTGGAGTGTCCAAAAGGATTAAGATGAAGAACACGAATGAAACTCTATCCTCCAAAATCCATTAAGTCTAGACATAGCTTCCCACAAAACTACCAAAATTCCGTCTAAAGCTAAAACTTGTAAAAAGCGTTACAAAACTAGCTAATACCTGACGCAATTTCTTTTTGAAAGAAATTTGGGCTTCTTCCACAACCAATCAAGAGAACAAAGTGTTTGTTGCTCGTGATAGTATTCTTCTAGTAATTAGCACACCTAGTAGTCTGGGAGAAAAGTACTAATTATTACAAGAATAAGTGGGAGAAAAGTACAAGTCGATTTAATTCAATCATGAGAAAAATCATGAAGAGTCATGAAGAACAATCATGAAACTTGTACAAGACGATTAAATTTGACCAAGAGCAACAAACTGCGGCTCCTCAGAAAAGGAAAGGTTAAAGATATGATCTTATAAACCCACCGCACAAAAGCGAATGTCATTCGCAGGAGAACTCTCAAAGCAAGTGAAAGTGTCTCTAAAGGAATATCTCAAAGTAGTTGAGAGAATTCCAAATTGTTGTTCAAAAGCCCTAAAAGGTAAAATCTCAAAGACTCAAAAATAAAGGTTATTTCTGAAGAGATAAAAGGCCTGCGCAGAAACAGAAACTGACTCTAGATTTTGGCTAGAAGCCAAAATCATCATGGAATCCATATCTCGTCAAGACATGAAGCTTGATAATTTAAGTCAACGGAAGACCTAAATTGGTTTTCCAAAGTAGAAAACTGAGAAGGATGGAAACATTCATGTTTCCCAAAACTAGACAGGATTAGAGAGACTCAGTACGCTGAGATGCTTGAGATCCGAAACAGAAAATCTAAGACTCGGAAAAGTCTAAAAGAATTTTGACCCAAAACTCATGACAAAGAGCGTTGCCAAATCGGAGTTTGAAAAGACACCGATGAGCAAGCACGCATGAGAGAGACGTTTATGTTTGAAAACATAAAGTCAAGTCATGTTGAACATGATGAGCATTTAGACATCCAATTCGGATTGGAAACCCGAATCACTATTGAAACATCCCAGAAGGCTAAAGGATGAAAGTAGTACAAATTGTCATCGTAGCAAACTTCCAGACATGGAAGGAAAGTAGGCTTAAAAGTGTTTAAGCCGTAACCGTTGCAAATTCTACATAAGAAATTAAAAGCCTTAACTCTAGTAAAGATTACTAGATATTATCAAGGTTGAAGATAGCAATCTTCAAATTAATTGATAATAAGCAAAGTTTAAAACCGACTACCACGGTAGTCAAACTAAACTGTCACCTAAGACATAGTATGAGATTCATACACAGTCTAAGGCATGAGGTAAATTTGGAATAAACCTCGACAAGTAAAACTGAGTGGGTGAAAAGAGTTTTACAGAAGAGGCTCGGATTTACAACTCTCGTTATCAGAAATAATAGAGTTATTTCACAAGTCGTCTAAATTTGGTTTAGTGTTTAAACGACAGTCCATTGATGATAAAACATTCCGAATAGGTTTGTCAGATACGTGATCTGATGAATGAAACCCTATTAAGTGAACTTGGAATATTTATTATCAAATCCCTAGTCCAGGTCATTGCATGGACAACAATGACTCGTGAAGACTAGTACGGGATCGATGGGATAGCGCAGTTTCATGGGCTATAGGAATAGTGTATTCGATTCGACTACGTGGGTGTTTAAAAGGTTTATACACTGGATAACCCTCTAATGAGAAGTACATGCTCTTGATGAACGTCAAATACTTCTCATAAAGACAATTGGAGAGATTCCTCAAAACATGAATGCTCCACTCATCTTATGTAAGGAATGCCCGACTTTGGTTCCGTCAAACGCCGCGCCGTAAAAGGAGGTTATAAAGACGGATACTAGGAAGGACAAGATAGACATGAAGTTAAATGGGAGCGCAAGAATGGATTGTGTCATCCTAATCACATTAGGTCAAAAGTGTCTCAAGGCCACTTGATGAGTGACAACTGAAAATGCGTGGCCGCGCTCAAACGGATTAAGAATTAATCGTTTGTCTTTTACAATTGTACTCGGAGATCAAGAAAGTCTGAATGACGTGACGTATCAGATGGGATACTAAATTGACACGGGAATCAAGGCATTGTACTTGTTTTAAGTCCAAATGGGAGTCTGAAGGAGATGTCCTTCGACCAAGATGGCAATGCGAGCAATATGTCGGCTAGGACAATTGATGAAGAAGATCATCAAATCCGATTGATTTAGGGGTCGTAGTGTTTAGCTAGAAACCAACTACGATCGTCGAATTACGAAACAATTCGCGGCTAACTTCGATCGGATCCTACATCGGGTTACACATAAGAATGGGTACTTAATCGGATGATATGACTAGTGGGAGTGTGATATAACATTGGGAATGTCCCATAAACATATCTCATAGGCCTAAATAGAATTTGGGCAAAAGATAGCAAAAAGGCCCGAAATAAGGGTTTTGGGCCTAGACCGATTCGGGTACTTCTAGGACTCGGATTGGGCTGAATTTTGGAGGGTTAGTTGCTGATATAATAAGAATTATATCTTCAAATTTTTTTGGTGTTTGGACACCTCCTACTTAGGGAATTGAGAAAATATCAATAGTTGCTATTTTCGACAATTTCCCTAAATCTTATTCTAAAGGTGTTTTAGGAAACCTAAAAGGTGGTGGATTCTTATTAGGGTTCTATATAAACACTCTTAGGGCAGAGAATAAGGTGTGGAATTTTTCTCTAAGCTTTCTTACTCTACCACATCAAGTAGAGAGGAGAAAGTGAGCTAATTCCCAAGCTATCTTCTAGTCAAGCAAGAAGAAGGTCTTCTTATTATCAAACCACCATTGGAGTGCTAGCGAGCTTTCAAGGAGGGAAATTAAATACACTATTCGGTGTCTCAAGTAGAGGAACTACGTTTGAAGCTCTTGGTCTTCTTTAATCTATTCAACTAGCTCGAAGGAAATAGCGATTAAGGTAATCTACTGTCTTCTTATTAGTTAATTACTAGTTTTGCATGATGATCTTGTGGATATTAGTGTTAGACATTAGATGTCGTTATCCGCTATAAACACTAGTATAAGGGTATAAATCCCTTCAAACCCTTAACCAGAGGTTTAGTAAAAGTTACAGCCAGATTCAGCCTCACAACTGTAGACAAAGTCTTCTCATTATCCTCCAGTCTACCATCCCAAGCAGTAGCTTTAATTCTAATCTCATCTAAGATCATATTAGCTAAGGTGGCAGCAGAAGTGATTTTGTGTCTAGACACCCTATTGTTCCTTTCAAGCCAGACATGATACACATAAGCATTAAAAGACAACTTACCCACTCTGGCCAAGATAGACTCCCTTTAAAGTGCTCAAGACAACATTGAATGGCATCTAAAGAATGAAGATTCTACCATTGGAAGCCTAAAGCAGTAAGCAGCCTATTCCAAAGGTCATGAGAAAACTCACAGCCTGAGAAAAGATGGTTCTCTGTTTCAGTTCCCAGCCCACATAAACCACAACTGTCATCAATTTGCATACCCCACTGCTTCAATTTGTTCCTTGTCTTTAACCCATTATTCACTGCTAACCAAGTTATAAAGCAGTGCCTAGGAATGCCTTGAGCACACCAGACCAGAGAATACCAATCCACAACAGGAGCATGAGGCCTAATGGCTTCATAGGTTTCCCTATGATTATACTCCCCATGAGTGCTAACTGTCCACACCTTCCTATCCTCAGCAAAACCATGCACAATCACCTCTAGAAGCCTAACAAAGACTTCACTAAGAGAAAAATGAAGGAAGTCAGACACATACCAAGTCCCATTCCTGATAAAAGATCCAACTGTGGTGTTGATATTGAGAAATGAGCTATATCTGAAGTGGTCCTCAAAGAACTTATGTAACACCCCAAGGGGATGCCAATGATCCACCTAGAACAAGGTATCAGCACCAGTGCCTATAATATGGAGCATGAGCTCATGAGCCATCTGCCTGCAATCAAGGATCTTCCTCCAACACCAAGAGCAATCCTTTGGAGGAGGCATAAGCCAGAAGAACTGCTCTTTGATAAGGTGTTTTTGAACTCACTTAACCCACAATGTACTCTTGTTTGTGGCTACCTCCCAAATATGCCTCATAGTCATAGCTAGATTCAGGACCTCAATATTACTAACACCCAGCTCTCCTTCAGCCTTAGGCATACAGACTAACTGCCATTTAACATTTGCTCTCTTTGATCCCATGTCAATGCCAGACCAAAGGAACTTACAGAAATTCCTATTTACTCTCTCTTGTGTTCAGCATGTTTACAGAGAGACCAATCAAGTTGCAGATTGGTTATCTAAAAATGTTGTGCTTGGTGTTCAGGATACTCTTTGGCCTGGTGACTTGGATTCCAATTTGGTAATGATAAGCAAGGGGTGATAAGAATCAGAAGTAAATGACCATGGCTGCTTTGAGTTTGAGTTGGTTTTTGAGTTTTCCTCGCTGGCTTTTGGTTTTAAGTGAGGTTTTGCTTTTTTTTTTGCTTTCTTTGTGTTGTTGATCAGTGGAGGTCTTAAGCCTACTGGTATTGGATGATTGCTTTGTGGTTTTTTTGTTTTTTGGGGCTGGCTGCCCTTATAGCCTGCTAATCAATACAAAAAAAAACATAATATTATCCTGTATGCTCCTACCAGATATAAAAGCAGACTGATTCTCACTAACCATAGAAAAAATTACCAACTTCAGCCTCTCTGTAATAATCTTAGTAATGCATTTGTAAATAACATTACAGCAAGAAATAGGTCTAAAATCCCCCAGAGAAGAAGCATTAGGGATTTTAGGCACAAGAAAGACAAGGGTAGAGTTTACCTCTCTTAGCATCCTACCTGATTCGAAAAAATTCTGGACAACAAGGACAAAATCATCCCCAACAATGTTCCAACACTTCTTGAAAAAATATGAAGAGAACCCATCTGGACAAGGAGCCTTCTCAGAACCTATAGTAGACAGAACATAAACCACCTCCTCTGGACTAACATTCTCTAGAGGATGTTGAAACTCAAAGGAATTTAACACATCATCCTCCTCCTCACTAACCTCTTCAGTCCCTAACATCCTCTCATAAAACCTTACACACTCCTCAATCACCCCCTCCTGCTCCTCCACAATCACCCCATCTTCTCTCATCACCTGACTAATAGTGTTCCTTTCTCTCCTTAATGGTGCTATGAAAAAACTTATTATTACCATCATCCTGTGTTAGCCACTTCACCCTTGCCTGCTGTTTCAACATGGAGGTTTCAGCCCTAGCTTTATGAGAATAAGAATCCACATCCCTCCTCTCCTCCTGCCTCAACCTACTATTAGTAGGATCCAATCTCAGCTCCTTCTGAATCCTCTCCATATTAGTTTTGGCCACCACCACCTGCTCAAGAAAATCTTTGAATTTATCCTTCTTTCATTTGGCAATACCACCCTTAACACCCTTCAACTTAGAAACCAACCTATACATTGGATTCCCTTCAACTTGGTTCTTCCAAACTAAATCCACCATCTCCATAAATCCTGGCTCCTCCACCCAACAGTTAAAAATTTTAAAAGGTCTTCTTTTTTTTTTTGCATTAAATTAAAAGGTCTTCTTCCTCTCACAACTGACATCTCAAGTCTAAAAATAGCAGGAGAGTGATCAGATGTTTGAGGAAGATCAAACACCACTTTAGTCCCAGGAAAAACCTCTAGCCACTCAATGTTAATGACCACTCTGTCCAACTTAGCCCAAATAGCCTCATCCCCCTCCTGACCATTGGACCAAGTGAAAAGAGCCCCCACAAAAGAACAATCAAACAACCTAGCATCCTGAAGACAATCCCCTCAAGTCCACACACTGAGAAAATCTTCACAGCCACTATACAAAAAAATAAATCTTCACAGCCTTCCCTCCCATCTTCTCCTCACTCTTCAAAATAGAGTTGTAATCACCCAAGAACATCCAAGGAGCCTCAAAAGAATCACACAGCTCCTTCATCTCCTTCCACAAACTCCTTTGAGTTCTTACCATAAACCACAACCAATAAACACTCTGTACCATCCATGAAATTAACATGGACAGCAAGAAGTTGATCAGACTTAAACAATAACTGAACAACCATCATCCTAGGATCCCAACCCAACCAAATTCTCCCACCCTCATCTTTTTTTTTTTTTGCATATATCAACAGGTTTAAGGAAAACCTGAAACCAAACAAAGAGAAGAAGATAGCCAAACAACCATCAACAAAAAAACCCAGCCCATACAAAGCCCAAGCAACCCACTAAGAACATATGATCCCAAGAGTAAATAACAGACATAAAACAAGACTAAGAGGAAAAAAAACACCAAAAAAAAAAACCTCAGTCACTTCAGCCTAAGCCTAATAAGACCCAGCCTATCATCACCAGCCACACACTGCATAGCATCACTAAGCTCACTAGCTGCAAGGTAGTCAACTCCCACTGTATGCCTAGCCTTGGATAACAAATCTGCAAGCTGGTTAGTCTCTCTGAAAACATGCTCAATGCTGCAAGATCTAAACTTAGTCATGTTAATCTTGATGCTTCTAAACACACTTAAGGATTGCCAAGGAGGAGTAGCATCTGCACTATTCAACAAATCATAAGCATTCTTTGAATCAGAAGCAACAATCACATTCTCAAAACCATGAGACAAAGCAGTAATGAGCCCTTCATTAATGGCCTGGAGCTCATGGTGAAGAACATTGACAGGCTGAGCACCACCTTGAACACCAATGATGACCTGGCCTGCATAATCTCTAAGAACACAACCAAAACCAGCCTGATCACTACTATAAGAACCATCTGTATTTATCAAAACAGTACCTGATGGAGGAGCAACCCAAGTACAAGGAATAACTAAGGAAGGAGTAACCTGAAGCTGCAAGTTCCAATTATGAGAAACTTTACCCAATCGAGGACTACTAGAAGCTGTACAAGTCAACTCAGACATCTTCATTCGAACCTCCTCAATGATTTTTCTCAAAAGACCCTCTTGACTATTGGAGGTACCAGCAAATGATCTTCTGTTTCTCTCACACCATATATGGTAAATAAAAGCATTAAACACTAATTTACCAAGAACAACCAGAGTATCCTTCCCTCTCAAGAGCCTAACACACCAATCGCATCACAGGAAGAGCAAGGAGTCTGTCTCAAGGCCGGCAAATTGAGGAGAGCCTTCCAAATACCCTTAGAGTAACTACACTTAGAGAAAAGATGAACATTATCCTCCTCACCATTGGAACAAAGACAGCAGGTGACATCAATGTGCAAGCCCCACTTATAAAGTTTTAACTTAGTTTTTGCAGCTCTATGTAAAACCACCCAAGTGATAAAACTATGCCTAGGAATATTATGACTAAACCAAACCAATGACGCCCAAGGAACAGTAGGAGATACCTCTCTCATAGCTTCATAAGTTCATTTTAAAGTGAAATCCCCCTTATCATTAGCCAACCAAACTCAAGAGTCCTCATAGTCCAAAGCAACACCCACCTCATGTAACTGGTTAACAATAGGACCCAAATAGAAAGACTGAAGTTGTGACAACTTCCATGCCCCATTCTCCAGACAATCACCAACCCTGGCATTCATATGGTAAGTACTATCATACTTGAGCTGCTCAGAAAAAAAAAGGTAACAAAATACCCATAAGGTGCCGGGATCCTTCCAGAACCAAGTCTCATTACCATTGCCAAGCAAGACAGAACAAATATTCAAACCCTGTTGTCTGTTATGCAAAAGCCTGTGCCAACACCAAGAAGCATCACAATGTACAGGGAGCAGCCAAAAACACTTATCCTTGATGAGATGCTTCTGCACCCATTGGACCCAAAGAGTATGCTTATGAATAAAAAACTCCCAAATGTGTCTGAGAGTACAAGCAGTATTCAAGGTACCTAAGTCTCTAAGGTTAAGACCCCCCTCTTTAAAAGGATGGCAAACAGCAAACCAGCTAACAGCAGCACCCTTAGCTAACATCTCTGGACCATCCCAAAGAAACCTCATGAAAACTCTATCCAGCTCATAAAGAACCCTCTTGGGCAGCACAAAAACACTAAACCAGAATATGACCATGCCATTAAGAACAGATCTAATAAGAGTCAATCTCCCAGCAAAGGATAAGAACCTCATTTTCCAAGATTGAATTTTACTCAAAACCTTATCTAGAAGAGGTTGACAATCATTATAACTCAGTCTAGAAGAGATAAGAGGAACCCCCAAGTACCTGACAGGAAGAGAAGCACTAACAAAGCCAAGACAGTCCTTAATCCCCTGAACTAGATCATCACTAGTACCAGAAGTAAAAGTAGAACTCTTAGACCTGTTAACTCTAAGCCCAGTACAATCAGCAAAGTAGTCCAGAACTTGAGAAAGGGCCCTAGCAGAGGCAAGCTCACTCTTCATAAATACTAGCAAATCATCAGCAAAACTCAGATGAGTGTTCAAAGGATCTTTACATCTAGGGTGCAGAGAAAACCTACCACCCTTAGCCTCAAAAACCAGCAGAACATTGAAAACCTCCATAACCAACACAAAAAGATAAGGAGACATAGGACACCCTTGCCTAATGCCTCTCTTACCTTTAATGTAACCATAGGAGCAGTCATTAATCATAAAAGAGTATTTGGGAGTAGAAATACACACCTTAACCCAAGTGATAAACTTTTGAGGAAAACCAAACTTTGCCATAATTTTAAGAAGAGCACCCCATTCTATAGTATCATATGCTTTCTGCAAGTCAATCTTGATGGCACACCTAGCAGCCCCCTTACTCCTATGGTAATTCCTAGTAAGCTCATGAGTCAATAAAATGTTATCTTGGATAGCTCTCCCTGAGATAAAAGCAGACTGACAAGGGCTAACAAGATGGCTGATAACATTCTTCATTCTCAAAGTCAAAATCTTAGTAATGCATTTATAAATAACATTACAGCAAGAGATAGGCCTGAACTCACTCATTTTAGAGGCACCAGCAATCTTAGGCACAAGAGAAACCAAGGTAGAGTTTACCTCTCCGAGGAGCTGACCAGTTTTAAAGAATCTATTAATAGCCTCCACCACATCATCACTAATAGTTTTCCAACAAAATTTGAAGAAATGAGCTGAAAAACCATCAGGCCCAGGAGCTTTATCACCATTAATGGTGGAGAGAGCAAACACCACCTCATCTCTAGTAACCATAGCACTTAGAGCAGCAGCTTGCTCTTCAGTAACCAACCTGTCAAATTGAACAGAGTCAAGCAAAGTCAGACCATCCTCATTCATTAAAGAGGAACCAAATAACCTGCTGTAGAAATCCACACATTCACTAGCAACATCCCGGATGTTAGTCAATTTAACCCCTTCCTCATTAAAGAGAAAAGGAATGTTATTCCTAAACCTTCTCTCCTTCACTGAGTTATGAAAGAACTTAGTATTTTGATCACCCAAATCAATCTTTTGCACCCTTGATTTCTGTTTAATCATTGATTCCTCCATAACAACAAGTTTAGTATAATGGGCAACAACAACTCTCTCCTGAACTCTGATCTCATAAGCAAGAGGGTCTAATTGAAGCTTAGTCTGAATATGCTGCACCTCAACCCTGGCCTGCTGAACTTGAGCACCAAAGCCAGCATACTTGGTTTTCTTCCAATCAACAAGATATTTCTTCAACCTACAAACAAGTCTAAACATAGGGTTACCACAGACTGGCAGAGCCCAAGCTTTCTTAATTAAGTCCATTAAATCATCATCCTGAGTCCAAGCATTAAAAAATTTAAAAGGGCTAGGACCTGTAACAACTCCATCAAAGAAAGAAAGAACAAAAGAAGCATGATCACAAAATAAAGGATTAAGAAACTCAGTCCTAGCATTAGGACAATGAGTCACCCGATCAATATTCACAAGAACTTTATCAAGTTTCTCTGCAACAGCTCCAGGCCCTACTTGCTTATTAGACCAAGTATACTCACAACCAGAATAAGCACAATCAAAGAGTTGAACATCATGAACAAAGTCCCTAAAGTCGGCCAAGCCACCCTCTCTAACAGCAGCACCACCCATTTTATCCTTAACCTCAAGAATAGTATTGAAGTCACCCATCACTACCCATGGACCAGGAAAAGCACCTGCAATACTTCTCAAAGAATTCCAAAGAACCTTTCTCTCCAAAGCATTATTACTAGCATAAACAAAGCTAAAAAGAGAAGATCTTCCATCCACAAATTGAGCAAAAACAGAAATATGCTGAGCATTCATGCCAACAACATGAAGAGTCACAACAGACTTATCCCAAAACACCCAAATTCTTCCTGCCTTATCAAACTCATAGTTATGAAGCCACTCCCAAGTATGTAACAACCTCTTCCTAACCACCTCACTATTACCAACATCAATATGTGTCTCTAGAATACTACAGACACCCAAATTATTGTTTCTAACAAATTTAGTCACCTTACTAGCTCTTGAGGGATGATTCATCCCTCTCACATTCCAACCACCAATATTAATCATTAACACCATGTAAAGACCCTCTCCTAGGCTGAGGATCTTTAGCCACATTCAAAATCTTAGCCTCAAAAGCCAAAACTACATTGGACTGAGAAGAACCCAATTTACCTACCTCAGCAACAGAATGCATCTTGGTAACAGTAGCTGGAGCACTACTAGCCCCATCAATCACCATGCTAGGTTTAATTAAACTTGAGTTATCCTTCCCCCTCTGCTTAGAAGATATGTTACCAGCAGCAACCCCTGGACTTGGTATAGCCCCAACATCACCACCTCCTAACACTCTCCTAATAGCATTCATTTCAGGAATAACCCCCCTATCTTCTTCCCAAGACTACCACTAACAGTGTCAGAACCACTTGGTTCTCTCCCCTTTCTCTTCATACTACCTTTATGTTTGACACCAGTCCAACCCTCATTAGAAGTATCCACCCCCTCCATTGGTTCCCCCACAACAGAATCAGGAGTAACCCCAACCTCTGCTGTAGCCACCTTAACACCCACAGGAGCCTTACTAACTGACTCAGCAACTCCCTGCTTAGTCTTAGGGTTCTTAGAGCATGAACCAGAACTATGACCAAGAGCACAACAATGAACACAATATCTTGGTTTCCATGCATGTTCAATAGCAATGTCCAAGTCCTCACCATCAACACACAACTCTAGGAAATTAGGCAGCTCTTTATCCATAGGGATCTCAACACAAATCCGAGCATAAGCCATCCTTAAGCCAGACAAAGTAGGACCATCAAGGAATAATGGCTTCCCTAGAGAACTAACAACATCAGCCAGCCCCTCCTCATGCCACAGATGAAGAGGAAACACCCCTGAGTTTCACCCAAATAGGTATTGAAGTAAGCTTCATAACCTCCTTCTCCAAAAAAGGAGGCCAAGGACGAGCAATAAAGATCCTATTAGCCACAGAAATAGGCTCATGATCAAGGATCAATAACCTATCCTCTTCTAAATCAGCTCTAATGACAAACACAGAATCACCATGTATAGTAAAGGACACAGAACCCTTAGGTTTCCAAATATTAAGCAAAGTTTTCTTCACAACCATGAAAGGAAGCTTACTACCAAAAAAATTCCCAATAATCAGTTTCCTACAATCCTATACTTTGCCCATATAATTCGAAGAAGAAATCACAGCTCTACCATTAACTAAGACAGGATCTCTAAACTCTAAAGTTTTCCTTCCACCAGAACGACTCTTAGCAAACAAATTAGTCCAATCCAAAGTAGAAGTTCTACCTCTACCAGCAGCATAAGCAAAGGGTTGGTTCGAAGGAAGCTCTGAACACCATCCCTCAACAGTCACACCATCCATCTTAGTTGGAACAGGAACTCTTAAGGGGGTACGAAAAACCCTAGCTCCTTCTCCTGCAGCCACTGAATTCAGCGTTCCTTCAACATAGCAACCCTGTTTTGAGAGTTTCTCTGAACCTTCAAGGCCAGTGGAACTCTCACCAGGTGCTCGGAGGGAACCCTTCACCTCTACCATCACCGATGAGAACTCCAAAGGAGTAATTCAGTAATGGAGAGATTCCTTGAATTCACAAAAGAAACGACCTATCCAATAAATCAGGAAAAAAGAAAACAAGAAGAAAAGGTTGTCGGCCAAGAAGAAACACCGATTACAAATGTCGGAAAAAAGAAAAGAGCCGCCGCCGCCAAAATCGCTCCACCCGGCACTTTCTCTCTCCTCTAGGGTTTTAGACAAATGTAAGTTTTTTTCCCCACCCTCATCTTCCTCATAGTTATCTAGGAAGGACCAAAAAGGGTTGATACTCCTCTGCACCTTCACTTTATTAACTTCCTGAACTCTAGTCTCTACCAAACCCAACAAACCTAACTGTTTAGAACTAATGAGATCCCGAACGTCTCTTATTCTTGGGGAGTTGTTAAGACCCCTAACATTCCAGCTTCCTAGATTCATCATTTAACACTCTAACAGGACCCCTTCCCATCAAATGGGCTAAAGTACCCCTACCTGCCCCTCCTTGAGTAACTTCCCATCAAATGGGCTAAAGCACCCCTACCTGCCCCTCCTTGAGTAAACAAAGCCACCTTATTAGCCACCCCCTCACCTTCCTCATTATCACCATGCATTACCTCATCATCCCCAACCTTACCCTTAAGCCCATCCTCTGTATAACCCATTCTAGCCTCCACTCTCATAAGACCTCCAGCTTGCTCCCCTTCTGAATGATTATCAAGTACACACTGTCTTTTTGCCTTATTCAGCTCCCTATCATCAAGAGAAGCTGCAGCAGCCAACCCCTTAGAAGTTCCAAATTTCTTATTCCTCTTGTTAGTAACAACTGACCATCCTACATTATCCTCCATAACCTCATCAAGCAATCCAAAACCTGAGGACACTAGAGAATCCCTCTTACTTTTTGCCAGTTCAGCCATACTAGATGACTGAACCAAAGCTCGAGTAGCCACCAAACTTTTTGCAGAAGGTAATTCATAAGAATTCCCACTCTGAGCACAAGCAGTAGCAGTATTTAAAGGATTCTTAGTAGGAGAAACAATAACTTCAGACTTATCCATCTCACTATCATTGAACTTACTCCTAATGACCCATTCTTTGGTAGTTTATGCTTTTTCTGGCCCTACCTCTCCCTTCTACTTATTAGCCATCTTCCCATTCATAGGGGCATTCTGCCGAACACTTACCCTGCATCTACCAATGGATTGTCCAAAATAACCACACCCAGAACATTTCAATGGTTTCCACGTATCATCCACCTTCACTTCCAGTCTCCTAACACCATCAACCAGTAAAGGAATAACCTGTGGGAATTCACACTCCTTCCCAAGCTCCACCAAGACCCTCGCAAAAGACATTCGAGCTTTACTCTCAGTTGGATCATCCAACATAATTGGAGTACCAATATGACTAACAATCTGTGAAAGTCCTCTGTGATTCCATAAAAAACCAGGTACATTACGTAAACAAACCCAAACAGGCAGAGACTTTATATCCTCAATCTCTTCCTCAATGAACATCCTCCATGGACGTACTACAAACAATCTATTAGCTATATAAATCGGCTCCATCTCCGAAACACGACATCTATCCTCTTCTAGGTCAAAACGAATGATAAACGAAGACTCACCTTGGATGGTAATATGCATCTTTCCCTTCGGCTTCCATAACCTACGCAGAGAGTTGCGAACCAGGATGGAATCGAGTCTCCTCCAAATAAACATTCCAACCAACCAGTTCTCACAGTCTCTAATACTCTCATGAAACTCCTTCGTCGAAATCACTTGAACCCTTTCATCATTCACAACCTCAGGAGGTGTAAACTCCATCTTCTTTCTAACTACTCTTTCATTTCTCTGAAAAATAGAAGCCCAGTCTGGTTGTTCTGAAGAACTATTACCTTCTCCAACAAACCCCGATCCCTTCCTACCAAAACCCTCATGTTTTGAGGGGAGCTCAGCTCTAAAAGAACCAGAGCCTCCCTCACCAGAAGGAGGAAGAAGGGCTTTCGTCTCCTTTGCCGCCGACATAACCTACACAATAGGAGTTGCCGGCATGAAGGAGACAATCGGAACAAAAAACAAGGCGAGAAACTAAAAAAAAAACCACCAACAGCCGCCGCTCCAAGCTCGCCGGAAACTTTACCAAACCCTAGAAAATCGCACCACTTGGCTCTTTCTCTCTCCGGTTTTGCTACCATCTAACTAAGTTTTTTTTTTTGCATTGATCAGCAGGCTAAGGGGAGCTAGACCCAGAACAAACAAAGGCCAACATCCAACTAACCAATACCAGTAGGGACAGATCCCCTACTCAAATAAAAACAAAAAAACTTCAACAAATCAACAACAGACCTATACATAAAAATTCTAAGAGTCAAGATAAAAGCAAGACCACCTAACATCATTTAGTCCTTATCCTTATAACACCAAGCCTATCATCCTCAATTAGCTGCTCAAGCTCTTCTCCAATGTCTCCTGGCCCAAGAACCTCCTCCCCTTCAGCAGGTCCATGCTTTGAAAGCCAATCAGCAACCTGATTGATTTCCCTATACACATGCTGAACAGAACAAGTTCTAAACTCCCCCATTAAATGCCTAATCTTCCTGCAAATAAAGTCTAGCTTCCAAGGAGGCTTCAACTCAACATTACTCAACAAGGCACAGGCAACAGAAGAGTTTTGCTACCATCTAACTAAGTTGCTTCAAAAGACTTAGTTTTCTTTTATGACTTTGGTTTTAAGTACCGATGCAGGTGGCTGGTAATTGACTAATTATTTTGTTGTCGATTAATAACTGACGCTAATTGTTTTACTTAAATGATATTAATCTCGTGTTTACTTCGAAGTGATTTTGTTGTAGGTTATTTGCAATTTTTGTTCAGAAAACAACTTTAATAAGAGCTTCAGGTGGATGGTCCTCTCATCTTGGTAAACTAAAGAGGGGAATGAGCAGTGTCGTTGTGCAAACAGCGGGTCGGGGGGAGGGGGTTCGTAAAGGAAGGATAACGTGTATGAACCAAAACACAGGAAATTATCAAAGATTTGGAATCTGTGTGTTTGTCGGCTGACAAGGATCAAAGATTTGGAATCTGCGTGTTTGTCGGCTGACAAGGATCAGGAAGGATGGATTCGAATGGCAGATTATTGGAATTTTGATCAATCTTAAATGGGTATCACATAATCATTTGAACATAACTCATTTTTCTTTGAAGGCTTGAGCAATGCCTCAATATTAAATATTAGGGTGGTTTTTGTTGGAAAACAAAAAATTTAGTACACGAGGCATGGTTCTCCCAAGGCTTGGTTCTGACATTTATATTCTTTTTCAAAGTTATCATCTCCTTCACCACGAACAAGAACAGTTTTAGTGACGGTAAAATTCCGTCATTAATGGTGTTCAACAACGGAGTTAAATTCGTCGCCAGAACTGTCGTCGGAGATATTATTACTGACAGTTGGGTACGACAGCTAAAAAATCGTCGTTGATAGTTGTTATTTGTGACGGTTTTATTAAGAATCTTCTTGTAGCAAATATGCAATGTCCAAAGCTGTTAAAGGCAATAGTTTGTTTAAAGTGCAATTTTTTGTTTATGAGGCAATGCTGCCAATGCCCATCTTCCTTCTCCTCCGGCAAAAGGTCACACCGGCTGACATCCTTTGCCCCACAATTATTTTTCTATCTTTCTTCTTGTTCTCTCACTTCTTTCCTCTCTCCCGCCAGATCATGGGGTCGGACAAACCCTAGATCCACAAAGAGAAACCTCTTACTGTAGAGATGAACCCAGAAATTCTTTAAAGGGTCTATCCCACCTTCTGTAATTATTAAAAGCTTCAAACTCTCATATTTTTATGCGAAGTTACAGAAACAATCAATTGAATTTTCTTAAGCTCAATGAACTGTTTTTTCCTAAATAAAATTCTGCTTTGGTTTCAGGAAATCCAACGAGATTTCTTAGTGCCCTTTCTGCAGTACCCATTTCTTGATTTCAAAACCACTGATGCTAGAGCAATACAATTTTATTGCTATCAACCAAAACAAGCTTTTTTTCCTTTACGAATCCACTTTCATGATTTCTCAGTACCTCTATTGCTAGAGCAATACAAGCTTTTTTCATTACAAATCCACTTCCTGATTTCAAAAGCCTAAGAACATGATTTAAAATCATAACTCCTTCAACGCCCAAAACATGTTTAATGTTATCAACCATAGAAATCCTAGATATAGCAGAAGGGTCTCACAAGACGAAAGAGTTTTGGATCTATCCAAACCAGATTTCGACTAGCGGTGCCTCTTTTGCCAGAATAGATGATGGAAATCAAGAGAGACTAAAAGAAGATGAAGCAAAAAGAAGAAAATAATTAGTTGACGGTCGCTGGATGGAAAATTGGCGCATGTTTAATGGAGATTAAAGTGGATTTTCATTGCCTCTAGCCATACATGGTCAACTTGTTTTGATCAAGTCTTGGGTGGAACTTACATTGTCATTAACGACGATCAGAAAAAGGAGATCGCTAAATGGTTCCTCACTAATTCTCCCGCCGGCGAAATTCAGTACATAGCCAAAGATATTAGGGCAGTTATAATGGACGATCATGTATATAACTTAGCAGCTTCCGAAGCTTTTCCTATTTACAACAAAGATCATATTATTTCTCTTGAAATGCCTAATAGAAGTGGAGATGTGTTATTGGAGCCAGTAACCAGGGTTGAGGTTACTTATGCTCTCTCCACTATTGGCTCTGACAAGGCCCCTGGTCCTGATGGTTTTTGCTCTTATTTCTTCAAGAGATGCTGGTCAGTGGTGGAGATGATTTTACTAGAGCTATCCTCAACTTCTTCAAGACAGGGAAGCTGCTAGGTGAAGTTAATGCTACCCTCTTGTCCTTGGTCCCTAAAGTCCCTAATGTCAACTCTATGACTGATTTTAGGCATATTGCCTGTTGCAATGTGATTTACAAGACTATTACTAGGATCCTTACTGTCAGACTCAAGAAGGTGGTTAAGACTCTAGTTAGTGAGAATCAATCTGCTTTTATCTCAGGTAGATCTATACAGGATAACATTATGCTTGCTCATGAATTGGTTAGGGCTTATGGTAGGAAAGATGGTCAGCCTAGGTGCACAGTCAAGATTGATTTGCAAAAGGCTTATGACACAGTGAGGTGGAGCTCCCTTTTGAAAATTCTTAGTAAGTGTGGTCTGCCTGATAGGTTTGTCTAATGGATTGAGGTTTGCATTACCACTCCTAAGTTTTCTGTGGTGGTGAATGGTGCTGCTAATGGTTATTTTTTAGGGAAGAGGGGTCTCAGGCAGGGGTGTCCCATTTCCCCCTACCTTTTTGTTATGATGATGGAAGTTTTTGTTGTTCTTCCCTTTAAGAAGCAGGCTTCTGGTGACTTCCACTTGCACCCTATATGTAAGAGCCCCATTGTGACACATTTATGTTTTGCTGATGATTTGATGGTTTTTATGAAGGCTAATAGGGCCTCTGCTGTTGCTCTGAGAGAGGTCTTGGAGGAGCTTCTTCTCTGCACTGGGTTAGCAGTGAATGGCAGGAAGAGCTCTGTCTTCTTTGCTTGTGTGGATGAGGATTGCAGGAGGGACCTCATGGATATTTTGGGTTTCCAGGAGGGCTCCTTACCTGTAAGGTATCTTGGGTTGCCCTCATTGTCCACTAGGCTCTCTTACTCTGATTGTATTCCACTTATTCAGAGGATTTCCAATAAAGCTCAGTCTTGGAACGCTAGGTACCTTACATTTGCAGATAGCCTCTTGCTTGTTAATGTGGTGCTTAATAGTATGCATATTTATTGAATGTCTGTGTTTGTGCTGCCCAAGAGAGTATACAAAGAGATCGATAGTATCCTTAATAGATTCATATGGTCTGGGATTGAGCTTAGCACAAAGAGAAGTGGAAAACCATGTGCCTTAGTAAAGATGAGGGAGGGTTGGGGATTAGGGACCTTGAAACCCTCAACCTGGCTTTCACCCTCAGGCATGTTTGGGAGGTTGCTACAAACAAAGATACTTTGTGGGTTAAGTGGGTTCAAAGTAACCTTATTAAGAATCATAATTTTTTGCTCATGGAGGCTCCTAAAGATTGCTCATGGTGTTGGAGGAAGGTACTTGAGGGCAGGAAATGCACCCAACAGTTCCTGGTCCATATACTTGGTAATGGGGATGACACTCTTTTGGACTGACTCTTGGCACCCTTTGGGGCCCCTTATTGATAGGTCTGAATCTCAGTTCAGATACAGCTCTTATTTGCATTTAAACATTAAAGTCTCAGAGTTCATTAGAGATGGGGAATGGCATGTTCCTGATTGGTTATACTATCAGCTGCCTGAGGTGTTCTCTAGACTTCTTGAAGTTCACATCCAGGTTGCTGAAAAGGATAAGGTAGTTTGGAGAGTGAATTCTAAAGGGGTTTGATGGGTCATGAAAATGTCCCATCTGAGTCGTTTAATTTAGTCGAGTTAGTTCGTTTCAAGTCTTTATTATAATAAAATGGTTGGTTTTCTTTTGAGGAGTTAGGAGTGAAAATGGTTAAAAACGAGAAAAATATGCATAAAGGGTATTTTGGTCATTTGGATTCAAGGATATTCTGGTAATTTGGTCAAGGTCAGTGCATGGGTACAAAGTAGAGTCCAATACGAGCCCGTAGAAGAAAACGGAAGTCAATTCGGAGTCCGAATGAGTGAAATATGCAAAGGCAAAGATGAAGTCAAAATGTTGACTGGTGGGATCATTTCGGTCACCATTCTGGCTGGTGGGACACAACAAGGTGACGTGGCACGACCTGGGATGTGGAGTATCTTATTGTGGTATTCCCGTTAAGCATTGAAACAAACCCTAAAGAGGAAGATCCAGTGTAACTCAGTTGCAAGATACTTCCGTAGTCCTCGACCATATGTTTTAATCTTTGCCATTTGTTTCCTCTAAATCTCATCCGACGGCCGGTGTCCCTACCGCGGCTTAATAGCTTATACCGAGCTACACTGAATCATCTATTCACAACCACTTAGTGCGCAGGCGTCTTTTGCTCCAGGGTTTATCCTTTTTAAACCGAAATTACCTTTTTAACCCTCCTTTATTGTCCCCACTCACTCTACTTTGGACAACTGTCGTCCTTTTCTCTTGTGTAACCCAAAATAACCCACAAACAATTAATTCCATTTCTTGTATAGCAAGAAGCAAAAGATCCCCATTTTACCCAAAACCCTTGTTGCCCAACCTATTTAATAGCTCATTCTCCTTCATTTGAGACTAGACTTGCACTACAAAGTGACGTGCTATTTATGACGGACTATTTCCGACGGCATGAAGAAAACTGGTCGGAAAAAGCTCATATTTCCGACGGAGTTCGTACTTACCGTCGGAAATTCAATTATTTCCGACGGAATTTCTAACTTCCGACGAAAGTATGTGGTATTAACGACGAGTTTACACTGACCTTCCGACGAAAATACTTAATTTGTTATTTGGAGAAATGACACTGTTCCGACGACTCTTTATGTCGTCAGAAAAAGACCCAAATATGACGGGTTTAGATTTTCTCCATCGGAAGAGGAAATAATTTCTTGAGTTTCTTGGCGCGAACATTTTCCGCCAAATTTTCGCGGAAATATTTTCCGCCAAATTTTCGCGGAAATATTTTCCGCGAAAACTATTTTCGTCGACTCGTTGGTCGGAAGTAGATGACCTTAGACCCAAACGCTACTTTCTCTTTCCTTCCCTCTTTCTTCTCTATTCTCTCTCCACGAAAATTATTCAAGTTGATTTTTAGGGTCAGGTAAACCAACGCCCTCTCTCTCTCCATCTTTGTTTTTCCATTGTTGATTTTTAGGGTTAAGCTTGGATTTTCAAGTTGTACTACTAGGTTAGGGTTAAGCTTGGATTTTCAAGTTGTACTACTAGGTTAGGGTTAAGCTTGGATTTTCAAGTTGTACTACTAGGTTAGGGTTAAGCTTGGATTTTCAAGTTTCGGTTTCAAAAAAAAAAGTTCGTCAAGGTAAACCAACGCCCTCTCTCTCTAATTTTTGGTTCTTCATTTGATTTTTCCCTAATTAACCAGGATTGAAGTCTCTCTCTAGGACCTGGTTCTGTAGATCTAAATAGCAGGTTAGATTTTCCCCTAAATGTTTCCTATTTTGATTTCTAGTTCTTAGGGTTTCGATTGATTGTTTGTCAATTTTGATTCTGAAATTTTGTGGGTATTTCAAGTTTTCTACTACTTTAATTAGGTACTTCATCATTAGGGTAGCTCAGTTCACTTCTTTTTCCATTACATGTGAATTATTAGTACCAAAATCTTGTTGAGAATTTAGGTTATAGGTTTTTTTGTTGAGAATTTAGGTTATAGGTTTTTTTGACGACTCGCCAAGCCCGAATGACGTATTTGGCACCGTCATGGGACGTGAGAGAGGTGGTCGTATTCGGTGTCTTCCAATGGTAAAACCAAAAGACATATGGGGTCGCCAGTCATCTTCGGGTGTCATTAAGGATTTAACGGAGAAAAACAAAACATTAACGGCAGAAGTTGAGGCTATGAAAGTGAAGATGGATGAATTTGAGGCTTTGAAAGAAGAGATGGAGTTATTTAAGAGATTCATGCAGTCACACACTGCAAGTTCATCGTCGCAGGTATAATTAACTTATATTTTTATTACGTTAATTACTATTACACCCAACCAATTTGCAAAAGTATCTCCTTTTATGATATAAAAGGACACCAAAACACACCCAAAAGAAACGGTTCCACTCGAATCACTTCTTTGACAAGATAGTGGAAACTTAGTACAAAACAGTTCATACCATTAAACTACACATAATTTTTTCGATCCTATTTGAAAGTGATTCTATCTATCTGTGTCCGTTAAAAGTATGAGAACCTCTTCATCACTTAAAGATGAATCTGTTGCATACTGCAAAGCAGTTTTACCATCTATATCTACTTAGTTTGCCTTGGTCGAATTTCAGAGTCTCATGTTTAGTTCAGGTTTAGTAAAGATACTTTTATAAGGATTTAGTTTGCCTTGGTCGAATTTCACATAATTGCTAGTTTCAAATCATAACACACTTACTAACTTCATTTTGTATGTATGTTAATGCAGTTACCATGATATCTCGAGTCGTTTGTGGTGTTGAATGGAATGTCAATTGGATTTTTGAATCTCAGCCTCGATTTTGACTCGGTTGGTTTTATCGTTTACATTACTTAGGGACTTTGTTATTTTACGGTATTATGCTTGTATGAAACCAATAGTTTTATTAGTTTTCGACTTCATTACTTTTTATGTATATGACTTCAGTAATGAAATATCCGATACTTTTAATTTGTTATTCTTGTCAATGTTTGGTTTATGTTATTTTTGCCAGCAGCTTTATGAATTGATAATGCTGCTGCTGCTGCTGCAGCAGCAGCGGAAAAAACAAAATTAAATTTAAAAAAAAAAAAAATTGAGTATTTACGTCGGATAGGAGCCGTCGGGAATAGCGTGTCACTATTTTCCGACGGATTATCAAAAACAAACCATCGGGAATAAGTCGTGGCAGGTTGACATTTACGAGAATCTTTTACGACGCCTTTCTTTAAGTTAGTCGTCGTAAAAGAATCTATTTTCGACGACCCACGTCGTCGGAAATACTATTTCCGTCGCCTCCATTTCCGACCACTTTGCGACGGCCCTGCGTCGTCGGAAGAAGTCTTTTCCGACGGCTTTATATCTATTTTCGACGGATCTTTTCCGTCATAAATGGTCTTCGTTTTTGTAGTGTTGAAAACCCTCTCAATCCATCTTTCTCTACTACTACTACTACTACTTCCTCTCTACCACTATTATTCTTCCATTAATAATCATCTCCTTCTTTCTTCCATATTCTTCTATCATTTTTATCCCCCTTCATCTCTTCTTTCTACATCTAATTTCTTCCTTTTCCTTCTTTTTTCTTATTTGGGTGGCAATAAAATAGCTATTACATGGAATTCTTGGAGTAAAATTCTTGATGACAAATGGAGCAAATCTCGGACAAAATGGAGATACATGAGTATATGGATTTTGAAGATTCTTGTTGATTTCTTTCCATTAATTTCTTAGTATTTTCATTTATTTTACAATACCAATGTATGCTACTCTAGATTCTATGTATAGTTAATGTAGCAATCTAAGGTTGTAGATGAAACCCATTTTGATCTTTGTAATACTTGTTCTTGATTAATTAAATCCCTTGATGTGCTTTAATGTCTATTGATTGTTTATCTATATGGATCGGATTTTTTTTCCATTACTCGTACCTCATAATTAGATATTTCATACTTTCGTTAAGTTGTTAGATGGAATATGCTTTTTAGATGATGAATAATAGTTAAGCGATCCGAATCTCTATAAGGAAGACAATTAGAATTAGTAATTATAAAATTGTTTTACCTAGAACATCATCCGGAATCCAAATAGTTTATTATATTGGATCCCGTGTAAATACAAAAGAGATTTAAGTAATTAAGTACTTGTTTTATAAAGTGAAATTATGCGGTGGATTTTATAACCTTAGATATCTTCTCACCTCTCTCTTAGATAGTTTAATTAGTTTTATTTGTTCTCTTATTTCTTACTAATCAATGGTCAAATTTATGAAGTGGGGTGTGTGTGTGTTTTAGTCTAAGTAGCTATTGACATCTTGATTATTGGGTTAAACTCGCCTTCAATATCCGAAGTTGCCTACCTATCCCTTGGGACGATTCACGAATTTACTAACATACTATAACTTGATCCCGTATACTTGCGGGAATAGACCTATTTTAGGCCTATCAAGTTTTTGGCGCCGCTGCCGGGGATAGGTTTAGTAGTTTGGATATCGTTTGCTTGTTTTTAGGGTTAATTTCTTACTTAGACATTTTTGCTTTATTTGTTTTTCTATTTTCTTAAGTGTATTTTTTTAGGGTACCATTTCAAGGAAATAGCCAGAAGAGACATAGGAGCGAAGGAAAGGAAGGAATCGAGAAGTAAAGCGAAAAGTCGATAGTATCGCATTCTATCTCTTCCTTCTTACTTGTGTGCGATTGTTTAGTTCTATAATTGTTAGTTCCCATTAGTGAGGGGAATAGACCATTTGAGCATGACAGATCTCGTATGACCCTAGGAGAATACCGATGGATGTGTAGAGACGATCAGATTAGTGATGAATATGGTCCGACACCAAATATGTATGAGAGACCTTACATTTCACACTTTTCTGAGACAAATGACTTTAGAGGTAGGTATCATCCTAGCGTGTATGGTGGGAGTTATTATCAAGAGTCTTCATCTCATTACACCTGTGAGCCTTATCATGAAGAGACTCTTGAAGATAGTTCTCAATTAGAGTCTGCGAGTCGTTTGACTGAAATGATGTTACAACTTGAAGAGACACAAGATCGATTTCAACAGACGCAGATTCAAATGCGACAAGAGTTACATCAGAGGTTTGAGTCTCTAAATCATCAATTAGAGATGATTGCTCCACAGTTATTAGCCGACGAGGACGGGGTTTTACCACCCCTAACTCAAGAGGGTACTAGGTCCGATGGCGAGGGTAATACGTCTAACCCTAGTACTAAGTTAAATGTCGATCCTCTTAAGGGCATAGGCTAGGCCTCTTTGTATTGTCTGATGTTTTTTGGGTCTGGCTCCCTTAGCCTGCTGATTTATACCAAAAAAAAAAGTTAAATGTCGACGAATCAACTGAGAGGACCCAAGAACTTGAACAAACTGATAACCTTGTTGTCTCGTTTCCTCACCATGTGTCGTCTCATCATGATAGGACTACATTAGACTTTGAGATTCGGGATGATGGCTCTATGAACAAGTTTGGGGATGACATTCTTTTGAACTTTTCGATTTTCGACACTTGTAGGGAGTCAGTCTTAGATGCCAGACATGATATTATAGATGACTATGAGGCTTTAAATGCCTTTGAGGACATCAATGACATAGTACCTAGAGACATATTGTATAGTTTGTCGGACCATTTACCTAAGGAAACCATGGACCTTGACTTGGTCCAGCCTATTGCCTTACCCTTAGAGTCCAGTTCAACCTTTCACGTGATCTCAGACTCGGTCGTTGATCCCTTTTGGGACATTTCAGTCGTCTTTCCTAGAATGTCTATGGACTTAGTGGATGTTCTATCAACTAAGCTTGCAAATGACTTTTTGCCTTCGACTGACCTCTTAGCCCTTCATTTATATGTCGATCCTTTTGATGACTTCTTAGTCGTCGCCCCTAGCGTTTATGCTTACTTAGTGGACCATGCATCCACTAAGTTTGGGGATGACTTATTTCTTCAATCATCTTACTTGAACTTTATAGTTTGTACATAGTTGTGAGATGATTATCATTTGTATATAGCTTTCTTTGGGTTGACCCCCAAATCTTTCGTCTTTTGCTTTATGATCGTTAGGCCGATTGAGATGGGTCTTGATGTTTGTGGGTATCATCTCTGGAAACCCTCCACGAGACATAACTCGTGTTCTTGTAAGAAATCAAGAGAATCAAAGGCTAATTGCATAGCTCAATGCAATCGTGTATACCCATGTTAGTGGTAGATTTGTATGTGGTCATGTCTTTTATGTGATTCATTCTCATAACATTTGTTGATATTTTAGGAGCAATTCTTATATGTTTTACTTCTAAGGCGTGGTTTGTTCCAAGTTTTGGGATGGAGCGAGCTTGGCATCAACTTGGAACCTCTTTATACACGAGTCTCTTTTCAGATTTGCATGTGTATAGAGAGGTCAACCAGGCACATCTCTTAGCTAGCATGAAGCCCATTGGTGAGATTGAGTTTGATCCCACTAAGCTACCTCCTTACCTGAGCATGATTACTTTGGATGACAGCAGGGGTAGGGTGAGATTAAGAAAATTTTGGAATTGATTGTATAGTCTGTTTTCTGTTTCCTTGTTTCTTTTTGGTTCCTTGTATGCTTTTTTGCTTGTTTCCTTGTCTGGGCCCTTTAAACCCTGCTCATCAATGCAAAAAAAAACTTACATTGTCATTGACAACTTTGCTTACTACCATTTTTTTTTTAATTGTTCAGCGTGTGCCTCGAACCCTTGACCTCTAGGTGGAAGATTATACCTCTTACCACTCCAACCAAGAGTTGTTGGCGCTCACTACCATTTCCTATATGGGAGCGGCTAGAAGCACCCGTTCAACCTGTTGTTAGCACCTTCTAGAAGAGATTGACTTGGTCAATATTGTTTGACTCAAAAAATCTGTTAGCACCCGTTGACTGTTCGGGTTTGGTACCATCACTGTTCGGACTGTCCCCTCCAGTCTAAAATAGGAAGCCCCGGGTTTTGGTATTTTCTCTGTTCGGACTGTCCCCTCCGACCCAAATTGGGAGGCCTCGGGTTTTGATGTTATCACCGTTCGGACTGGGTCAGGCAAAACCAGTTCGGACTGACCCCTCCGACCCAAAACATAGAGCCCCGGGTTTTGATATTATCACCGTTAACATTGTTAATGCGGACTCTAGAGGGACAGTGAGAATGAGGAAAGGGTGGGGTTAATGAAATGATGTGATTTTGAATTCTTTGCTGTTTTTTTTTTGCTTTCTTATTTCTTTGTATTCGTTCGGGCTTCTCCCACTTATCATTATCAAAAAAAAACATGGAGCCCTGGGTTTTAGTGTTTTTCCTGTTCAGACTGGGACTCGTTCTGGAAATAAAAAATAATAATTACACCAACTTAAATTACCATATTGGTTCAGACAAGGCCCCAGAACCTGATGGTTTCTCCTCTTACTTCTTTAAGAGATGTTGGTCAGTGGTGGGTGATGATTTCACTAGAGCAATTCAGAGCTTCTTTTAAGTCAGGGAAACTTTTAGGTGAAGTTAATGCCACCCTTCTCTCTTTGGTTCCTAATGTTAACACCATGAGTGATTTTAGACCATTAGCTTGCTGCAATGTTATCTATAACACTAAGATCCTCACTGTTAGGCTCAAGAAGGTGGTAGAGAAGCTAGTGGGGGAGAATCAATCTGCTTTTTATCTATACAAGACAACATCATGCTTGCTCATGAACTTATTAGAGCTTATGGTAGGAAGGATGGCCCCCCTAGGTGTGCTGTGAAAATTGATCTCCAAAAGGCTTATGATACTGTCAGATGGTCATCCCTTTTGAAGATTCTGAGAAAATTTAACTTGCCCAGCCAATTTGTTAAGTGGATTGAAGTTTGTATCTCCACTCCTAAGTTTTCTGTTGTCGTCAATGGGGCTGCCAATGGCTATTTTGAGGGCAAGAGAGGGTTGAGGCAGGGTTGCCCCATCTCTCCCTATCTCTTTGTGATGGTGATGGAGGTCTTTGCTGTGCTTATCCAAAGGAAGAGGGAGGCTGGTGATTTTCATTTGCACCCTAGATGCAAGGACCCTGTGCTCACTCATCTATGCTTTGCTGATGACGACCTAGTGGTGTTTATGAGAGGTGATAGAACTTCGGCTTTAGCTCTCAGTAGGGTTTTGGATCAGTTATTCCTCTGCGCTGGACTCGCAGTTAATTGCCAAAAGAGTTCCATTTTCTTTGCTTGTATGGATGCCACTAGTAGGATGGAGGTTAAGGTTGTTCTGGGGTTTAATGAAGGGGCCCTCCCAGTCAGGTACCTGGGTCTTCCCCTCCTGTCCACCAGGCTGTCTTATAGTGATTGTGCTCCTTTAATCCAGAGAATTTTGAACAGAGTGCAGTCTTGGAAAGCCAGGTTCCTGTCTTTTGCTGGTAGACTTCTCTTAGTGAATGTGGTTCTTAATAGCATGATTATCTATTGGATGACAGTTTTTATTCTCCCTAAGAGAGTGTATAAGGAGATAAATTATATTTTCAATAGATTCATTTGGGTTGGGATTGAGATGGGTCATAAGAGGACCACAGTGAGCTTCAAAGTGATCTGCCTGCCTAAGCAGGAAGGGGGCCTTGGGGTCAGGAACATTGAGGTGCTTAATCAAGCTTTTACCCTCAGACATGTCTGGGAGGTGGCTATTAGCAAGGACACTTTGTGGGTCAAATGGGTTCAGCAAAATTTGATCAAGGGGCAGAACTTTTGGCTTATGAAAGCTCCTAAGGATTGTTCTTGGTGTTGGAGGAAGGTCCTAGAAGCGAGAGAGAAGGCTCAGCAGCTTATGTTTCACATTTTGGGTAATGGGGAGGACACTATGTTTTGGTCTGATCCTTAGCATCCCTTGGGTATTCTCTCTGGCCTTTTTGATATAAGGTTCAGGTATAGTTCCTTCTTGCATAACAACATCAAAGTGGCTGATTTTATTATACATGGTACCTGGTATGTCCCTGATTTTCTTAAATATGAGCTGCCTAATGTATTTGCTAGGCTATCAAAGGTTCCTCTGCACACTAATTTTCCTGATAGAGTGGTGTGGACAGTTAGTTCCAATGGTGTCTTCTCTTTGAAGAACACCTATGAAGCCATTAGACTCTCTGGCCAGGAGGTTCCTTGGAAGCAACTTTTATGGTTTTCTAATTGTATTGCCAAACATTGCTTTATCACTTGGTTGGTGCTAAACAATGGGTTGAAGACTAGGGTGAGGCTTAGACAGTGGGGAATGGATGTGGTGGAGAGTTGTGGTATTTGTGGTTTAGGTGCAGAAACTGAGTTTCATCTCTTTTTTGAATGCTGCTTTTCTCAGACTCTTTGGCACAGACTGCTTAGTGCTCTGGGTTTCCAGAGAGCTTGTTTGGGGTCTTTAGAGGCTGAGGTGGATTGGTGCGGGTCTCATTTTCATGGAGGTTCCATTTTGGCTAGAGTAGGCAGACTTGTGTTCAACTCTTTCTTTTACCATGTGTGGAGAGAAAGGAATCATAGGGTATTTAGGGCCAAGGCTCTCACTGTTAATGTCCTCTACAACATTATGATTGATGAAGTAAGAATAAAGGCAGCAGCTTGGGGGTGCAGGTTAGAAGATAATGCCTCTAATCTTTTGTTTGCTGAGAAGTGGAACTTGAATGTAGTCTTAAGTAAGCCTAAGACCAAAGGTTACAAATGGGAAGGCCCTCCTCAAGGCTATGTACTGATTAGTACAGATGGTTCTCTGAATGCTGATTCAGCTGGATATGGGGTTTTGATTTGAAATGCTGCTGGTGAGGTTCTCTGCCTTGGCCCAGTCCATTGATGTTCATGAGCTCCAAGGTGTTGAGTTTGGGTTGAGGTTGGCTCATTCCCACCATAATGACAGTGTTGTGATTGCGACTGATTCTATGATGGTGCAGCTGTTGCTCTCTGATTTCTCGAGGCTGCCTCCTTGGAATGCTTGGCATATTTGGCTAAGTATTAAGGTTCTTTGGGCTGGATTCCATAGTTGCAAGATCCGGCATGTGGTGCGTGAAGTAAATATGGCTGCGGATTTCTTGGCTAAGTTGAGGCCTGAGGGTGAAGTTGAGTTGGACCTGGGCCTTTTACCTACTGAATTTGAGCGTATTGTAAATGATGATAAAGTAGGTCGTGAGATTGAGGAAATGTTGGTAGGCTTGTTTAGCTTCTTTGCTTTTTGTTTGTAGTTTTTGCTTGTAGTTTTTGCTTGTTTCCTTGTTCTGTGTCTGGGCCCTTTCCTCCCTGCTCATTAATGCAAAAAAAACTTAAATTACCATATCATTCAACCACAAGATCCATCCAAAACATCCAAAAACATCTAAAATATCAACATCCAAAATGTCGTCCTAAATATCATCCAGAATATCAACATCCAATGTCATCCTAAATATAATCCAAAAAATTAACCCAGTTCCTTACGCTTCTTTTCTTAACCTATTTCTCACAAATGTTTTATGTGTAACTTGCTTCCTCTGACTCTCTGAAGGTTGAGATTGCTGAGTTGCCTGAGAGGTAGTCGGAATATTAGGAAGGGGTTGTTGAGCCTTCATCATCTCCAACGTTTCCCAAACATGTGCGTATCTATTGAGATTAAGTGAAGTGATACACCTGTTAACCCCATCCGGCTAAAACATAAGTACAAATACACTTGTTGATCCTAACCACTGTTTTTGACACGATTTTCGAAAGAGAGGGTTTTGTACCCTGAGATGGGAGACAGTACGAAACCAATCATATAATCTGCATCTGATTCCCATTAAGTTAGGTGGTACAATTTGGGTCTGTCTTCGAAAGCGATGAACACGCTCAGCCATGGAAATAAAGGAATAACCTAGGGTGGAGAATAAACACAACTAAGAAAACATAAATAAGGGAATGGAACAAGACACACTCTGTTCAGACTGATCTCTCCGACCAGTTCAGACTGACCTTTCTGAACCAGTTTGGACTGGTTCTAGTCCGATTGTACACAAATTTACAATCGAAAGTATTCAACCCAAATCACTACAAATTTTCCATAAACAAACATCATACAAGTACTTCATAGGATTATTAACATGTAAATCACAAATAAGCTTCCTTTACTAAGATGAATCGAAGAAAAACTAAAAATTTATAATCTTACCTAAAATGAAGATTGAAGGTCCTTCTACACCACGAACGAAGCAAGGTGTGCAAGAGAAAGGTCGAGAGGTGAAAGAACTTATTGTTCGAGCAAGAAATTTGGGAAGAAGATGAAGAAATCGAGTAGAAATGATTGTTTTCTCTCTTTCTCGGTCTCAGCAGCTCTCGGTTTCAAAATTAGGGCAGAATGAGAAGGGTGGAAATTTAGGCGCGAGATTGGATAGTGACTGGTGGGTGTTTGCGGTGCCTCCTGAACATCCGTACCCGTTGCTAATAGAGGGCAGGTGCCAACAACAGGTTGAATGAGTGCTTTAGCCGCTCCCTTCCTATATTTCTAAAAAAAGTTAATTCCTATTTGGCCCCTACTTTGTGACCAGCTTCAAATATGGCCCCCAAATTTCTGTAAATTCAAATATGGCCCCCTATTTTCAGAAGAATGTCATAACTACCCCTCCTATCAATGTATTTTCAAAATAAAATAAAATAAAAAAACCTAAATTCCACCTCACTTCCCTCTCCACCAATCATCTCTCTCCACGTCACCTCTCTCTCCAAGTCACCACTCTCTCCAAGTCACCACTCTCTTCTTCGATGAAAGTTTTCCGGCCGGCGACCTTCAAACTTAAAAAAAAAAAAAAATTCACTCATCTCTCTCTCTAAATATGTTCTTCAACAGACCGGAACAGAGAGTGGTGACTTGGAGAGGGAAGTGAGGTGGAATTTTTTTTCTTTTTTTTGCATAGATCAGGAGGCAAAGGGAGCCTGACCCACAAAATACTACAAAAACCAATCAACCAATACCACAAGGAGTAAAACAACTCCTCCGACAAAATAAGACATCAAAAAAAGCCCAACCGTCCAAAAAAGAGAACTCAAAACAAATTACAATCATGTATGCCTAACTCTTATAATGCCCATCCTGTCTTCCTCAATGATTTGCCTCAGCTCCAAACTCAGCTCGCTCGGCCTAAGGATCAGCTCACCACAGCTAGGGACATTCTTTGACAGCCAATCTGCAGCAAAATTGACTTCACGAAAAACATGTTGAATCGAACAACTCCCAAACGACCCCATCAACTTCTTAATTTTCCTGCACAAGTGATGAAGCCTCCAAGGGGGCTTGAGAACCTTAGCATTTAACAATGCTTTGGTTGACATAGAGTCTGTAGCTATCACCACTCTTGTCAAGGATAAACCCATAGCCAACCTTAATCCCAATTCAATTGCTTGGAGCTCATGGTACATAACCGACCTAGGCTCGGCCTTGCCATGACCAGCACAAAGAACAGAACCATCAGCATCTCTTAAAATACAACCATAGCCAGCTGTATCCAAGGAGAAGGCCCCATCAGTGTTAATAAGGACAGTACCTGGAGGAGGTCCCAGCCACTGGCACTCCACTGTTCTCACCTGAACAAACTTCAAATCAATCCTCCAAGGTGCTGCTAGCTCTTGGACATCATTCATCTTAAGCCTAACATCCATTATAATCTGTTGGACCACTACCTCCTTACTCAGAGAGCCATGTTGATGAACCCTATTGTTCCTTTCCCACCAGATATGGTAAATGAAAGAACAAAAGGCAAGCTTTCCCAGCAAAGCTAGGCCATCTCTTCCTTTCAGAACAGTGGACAACCAAGCCACTTCAGTCTCCCAATCCCCTATAGTAACTCTGTAAATTCCAAGTAAATGCAATAGTTTCTTCCAAATGAACTTAGAGTAACTACAATGGAGAAATAAATGATCCTCATCTTCACTCCCATGCACACACAACACACAAGCAGGATCAACTTCAATTCCCCAGAACAACAACTTACACTTGGTTTTAAGACCACCCTTTAGAGCCAACCAAGCTATAAAACTGTGTCTATGGATATTATGGGAAAACCAAACCAACTCATGGCAAGAAAACCTCTGACCCACTGGCCTAAGAGCTTCATAGGTCTCTTTAAGAGTGAATGTACCTGAATAGCCTTCCAAATAAGGACATCATTACTATCCTCATCAATAGAGACATCATGAAGCATATCAACAAAAGACTCTATGAAGACAGTCAATTGCCAAGGCAACACCCACTGACCATTCAGAATGCAAGAACTGACCATAGCCTCAGCATGAATTGTGCTATCATATCTGAAATATGCAGAAAAGAACTTATCAAGAATACCAAGAGGATGCCAGTTGTCCTTCCACAACCTGGTGGACTTGCCATTGCCTATAACATGAACAACAAACCTCATCCCATACCCTATGTACTGTAATAACCTTCTCCAAACCCATGAAGAAGAAGAAGGAATGCTCATGAGCCAGAATTCCCTTTTTTTTAATCAAATTGGCTTTCACCCATTCCACCCACAATGTATTATTAGAATTCAAAATATCCCACATGTGCCTTAAACAACAAGCAATGTTTAGGATATTCAGATTCCTTAACCTCAGCCCACCTTCCTGAACAGGAAAGCAAAGCTTACTCCATCCAATAGATGCTCTCTTCAGGTCCACACCAGCACCATTCCACAAGAATTTACTCAACATAGCATCCAGTTCTTTAATAACCCTCTTAGGGAGGTCAAAGACACTAAACCAAAATAGCACCATACTCTGAAGAATAGTCTTAATCACAACCACTCTCCCAGCATAAGAAAGGTATTTGGTCTTCCATGACTTAATCCTATTCCTGACCTTATCCAACAGGGGCAGGCAATCATAGTACTTCAGCCTTGTGGATACCAAAGGCACCCCAAGATACCTAACAGGCAAGGAGCCACTCTCAAAACCCAAACAAAGGGACACCTGAGCCAAAAGGGAATCAGAGAATCCAGCAGCATAAAGAGAGCTCTTCCCAACATTGACCTTCAATCCAGTACATTCATGAAACTCAGCTAAGACTTCATGAAGGGACTCCACAGACCCCATATCACCTTTAGAGAAACCCAACAAATCATCAGCAAATGCTAAGTGGGTAACAACTGGCCTAGGGCATTTAGGATGTAAGCTAAACCTTCCCTCAACCAATCTCCTGAGAAGCAGCACATTGAAAACCTCCATGACAAGAACAAAGAGGTATGGGGACATGGGGCAGCCTTGTCTCAGCCCCCTTTGTCCCTTGATATAACCACAGGAGCTACCATTCACCATAATGGAAAAGCTAGCAGTGGAAACACAAGCTAAAACCCAAGCCCCAAATTTAGAAGGAAATCACATTTTCTCCTTAACTAGGAGCAAGGCAGGCCACTCAATAGAGTCATAAGCCTTTTGAAGATCAATCTTGTAGGCACACCTAGGGGGTCCAAAAGACTTATGATAGTCCCTAGTCAATTCATGAGCAAGAAGAATATTATCTTGAATACTCCTTCCAGAAATAAATGCAGATTGACAAGGACTAACAAGCTTGAAGATACACTCTTTCATCCTCATAGTCAATATCTTAGTGATACACTTGTAGATAACATTGCAACAAGAGATATGCCTGAAATCACTAACTTTGGAAGCATTAGTAGACTTAGGAATTAAAGTCACAAGGGTATAATTTACCTCCCTAAGAAGCCTGCCTGAATTGAAGAATCTGAGAACAACCTCTGTGAAGTCATCTCCCACTATGTCCCAACAGTACTTAAAGAAGTGAGATGTGAAACCATCTGGACCAGGAGCTTTATCAATCCCAATAGTAGCAAGATTCTGTACAACATCATCTCTTGTCACTTTCCTAACCAGCATATCAGCCTCTGTATCTGAAAGAACCTCCTCAAACTCCATTCCAGCCAACAGCTCAGGAGGCACACTAGGATAATCAGTCTCCCCAATAACTTTTGATAGAACTTCACACATTACTCAACCACCAATGAAGCACTAACCACCTTTTGATTGGAAGAATTATACACAAAGGATATATTATTCCTGGATCTTCTTTCTTTCAATGAAGCATGAAAGAATCTAGTATTGCTATCCCCCAATTCAATCTTCTGGACCCTTGATTTCTGCCTGAGCATTGACTCCTCCATCATGGCCTTCTTAGAGAAATCAGCCACAACTAATCTCTCCTCCACCATAAGCTCTTCCACAAGAGGATTCTTCTGTAACTGGGATTGGCACTCATCCATTCTCCTTCTAGCATGCACTACCTGGTCAGAAATACCAGAGAATCTCTCCTTCTGCCAAATCTTAAGAGCATCTTTTACTCTCTTAAGCTTACAGACCAACCTGAACATTGGATTCCCATTGATCTCAAAATCCCAAGCCTTCTTAACAATCTTCAAAAAATCTTCCTCCTCTGTCCAACAGTTGAAAAACTTAAAGGGCCTTGGCCCTACCTTCTCCCTCTCAAAAAGAGAAACTACACAAGAAGAGTGACCAGACACCCCAGGATTAAGGAAATCAGCCTTAGCATTAGTAAACTCCTGGCTCCATTCAATGTTAACCAAGGCCCTATCCAATTTTTCAGAAATACACCTATTCCCACCTTGGGAATTGGTCCAAGTGAAGAAGTTACCTGAAAAAGGACAATCAAACAAATTAGCATCCTCCACACAATCACCAAAGTCCCTTAGGCCACCTTGATGAAGCACAGCACCACCCACTTTTTCATCCACTTTTAGCACACAATTAAAATCACCCATCACCATCCAAGGGCCACTACAAATACCAGCCACTCTTCTCAACTCACTCCATAGCTCCTTTCTTTCCAAGGCTAGGTTCCTAGCATAAACACAAGAGAGCAGGAAAGACCTCCCATCCTTCAAATTCACTTGAGAAGTCACCACCTGATCTGTTTTAGCACAAACAGAGACAGACAACTGACTTGTGTCCCACAAAATCCACTCTCTTCCTAACTTATCACAACAATAGTTATTATCCCACTCCCAAGTTGGCATAAGCACTTGCTTAACCTCCACTCTAGTCTCCAAAACAGCACAAAAACTCAAACCATTACTTCTAATAAACTTAACCACCTCCTTCCTTCTGAGGGAATCATTAAGACCCCTCACATTCCAAAAACCCACACTAATCATGAAGAATTCTAGAAGAAGCTCTCCCCTTCCAAATAGTCCCCCTTGAGGTCCAACAACTCCTTTACCAAATAATGCAACCCTGTTAGCAACACCAACAAAACCTACACCATCTCCCAAATCCATATTTCCACTCCTTTACCAGTAGCATTCATATTTTCCTTCCCTCCAGCATCAACTATACACTGGTAGCACTGTTAGTAATCCTAGATTGGATGTTATTGCTAGAAATTGGAATCTTCACTTGACTGCTGTGCTTCCTAAACTCATTCCTTGTTCCTGGATTGCTCCTAAGCCTGGGTTTATCTTGATCAACACTGATGGTTCTTATAGTGCTGATCAGGCTGGTTTTGGGTGTGTCTTGAGGGACTTTGCAGGTGAGATTGTGTGTGCTGTTCAAGCAGGGACTTCTCCTGTCAGTGTCATTCATCATGAGCTGCAGGCCATTGATGTTGGCTTGGCAACTGCCTTGGCTTATGGTTTTGATAAGGTGCAGGTGGCTACTGATTCTAAGTGGGCTTGTGAGCTGGTAAACAAACTTGATGCAGTTCCTCCTTGGCAGTCCTTGAAGGTTTGGAGAAGTATCAAATGTAGCATAGCCAAATTTAGTGCTTTCAGTATTGATCATGTTTTTAGAGAGGTGAATCAACTTGCTGACTTATTGTCTAAGGCTAGGACAGCTGAAGGAATGGAGCAGCTTGCAGCAGGGGACCTTAGTGATGCTATGAAGGCTGTTGCTATGGATGATAGATTGGGTCTTCTTAGAATAAGACAGAGATGAAGAAGTGTTTCTTTTGATGGTGGTTTTCTTCTTCTTATGTTTGTCTTTATGGTTGTAATCTTCTTATGGGACCATATGTTTTTGTTGGGTTGTTGGGGCTTGTATGGGTTTTTTCTGTTGATGATTGTGTAGTTATTTTGCTTTTGGTTTCAGGTTTTCCTTAAACCTGCTGATATATGCAAAAAAAAAAAAAAAAAAAAAAAAACTATACACTGTCTCTTGGAAGCCTTTAATTTCCCACCTTCTTCCTGGTTTATAGGCACAAAAGCTCTCCTAGTGCCCTCACTCTTAATATTCTTCTTAGATTTAACCTCTGTCCAGCCACCCTCATCCATCACCCCCTGGCAGAGCAGGAGAAGATGATGAAGCCTCATCAATAGCACTTTTTGCAGGCAACACCCCAAGATGTAGTTTCTCCTGTACACAAGTGTTATTAATGAGAGAGGAGCTCTTAGCAAGGGAGACCTCTTGAGGTTTCAGACCTTGGGCACGAGCAACAACTTTGGCTGAACCCTGCTCTTTAGGAATATTAGCAGCTGCATCCATCTCAACATCTAAATTCTCTTGGACATTTCGTCGAACAGGTTCCCTACATTTCCCCCTAGCATGACCAAAGGAGCCACAATTCAAGCACTTTAGTGGCCTCCAGGAATACTCAACTCGTGCCTCAAACTCCCTCTCCCCTCTCACCATGAAAGTAAGAACCTCAGGCATAGTACAGTCCTTAGAAATTTCTATACAGACTCTCGCATAACCAATCCTAGTTCTCTTCTCAGTTGGCTCATCCAACATTATTGGCCTCCAAATTTGACTCGCAATCCTAGCAAGTCCCTTAGGGTTCCAGAGAAACATAGGAACCCCTCGAAGGCACGCCCACACAGGCAACGTATCCATTGAAGCAATAGCATCCTCTATGAACAAATCCCAAGGTCTCACAATAAATAATTTGTTAGCAATAAAGAAAGGCTCCATTTCTAGAACCCTCTGCCTATCTTCCTCCAACGAAAATCAAATCAAATAAGCAGAATCACCATGAACAATCAGAATCATATTACCTTTCGGCTTTCATCGTGCAAGGAGGATTCGACGAACCACATGAAAAGATAATCGATTCCCCACAAATGAACCAGTAAGCAGATTCTCACATTCTTTGATCACCTCTTCAAACTCTTCGAGTCCAATCTCAGGAACACCAGCCTCATTCAACATAGATGGAGAGAACTCCAACTTAGACCGAGATTGTTTTTCACCCTTACGAAACAGAGAAGCCCAGCTCTCACCCCCACCATGAGCAGCAGAAGCTTTCACCTTCGTCTCCTTCGATTCCTGAGCTCCAGGATCAAAATCCCCTCCCTCCAGGTGGGAAGGAGGCATCAACCGCAACTGTCTCCCAGACGCCAGCACCGCCGCCGCCGCCAAACCCTAGAAAAAAGGAAATAAAGCTGTCGGAAAAGACCCCAAGAAAACGCTCCACCCAAGTGAGCTGAGGTGAGGTGGAACTTAGGTTTTCTTTTTTATTTTATTTTGAAAATACATTAATAGGAGGGGTAGTTATGGCATTTGTGTGAAAATAAGGGGTCATATTTGAATTTACAGAAATTTGGAGGACATATTTGAAGCTGGTCACAAAGTAGGGGGCCAAATAGGAATTAACTAAAAAAAAACACTAAGGGTCCGTTTGATACGCAGGAATGTCTGAGTAAGAAAATCCAAATTTTTCTAATGGGTAAGAAAGTCAATTCTTTGACATGTGAAATCAAACTTTCAAGTGTTTGGTAGAGCCTGGGAAATTATAGGGTGCCTTTAAAAGGAAATTTACTATTGGACTGCTTTGAGATATTTATTAGGCTTCTTTGAGGTAGTTATTGGATTTCTTTAAGGTGCCTGTAGGAAAGCCATGTTTATTCCCCAAAATGGCTTAATAGAGAGAGAAACGACTATGAACTGCCATTATTTTTTCTACACAGTTCTTCTTTGAATAGATCTTGCATCAAACACGAGTTTGGATTAATGGTCCAATCTTTTCTTGGCATAGGTTGGTGTGGTTTTCTCATCACATCCCCAGACATAGTTTTATTGCATGGGTTGCTCTGAGAGGAGGTTTGAAAACCAAGTGCAAATTGTTATTTTGGGGAATTGAGGTGGATCCCTTGTGTGAGCTGTGTGGTTCTGCTAGTGAGGATGAGTTTCATCTTTTCTTCAATGTCCTTTCTCCTCCTTTGTTTGGAACATGTTGCTTCATATGTTTGGTATTGTTAAGGTGACTATTCATGATTGGGAGAGGGAGGTGGATTGGATTGCCAATGTATTTAAAGGTAAGAATGGAATAGCTTTGATGGGCAGGCTCACTTTTAATGGGTTTCTTTATCATATTTGGTGGGAAAGAAACAGAAGGCTCCACCAAGAAGCTGCTCATAGTAGAGAAATGGTTCTTTCTCTCATTATCTCTGATTTAAGGATGAAAATGATGGCCAGTAATGTCAAAGTGATTGACACTGTGAGGAGCAGGAAGGTTGCAGCTGAATGGAACTTAGTCTTTTCTTTTGTAACAGCTGTTGTTATTGAATGTGTGTGGCAGGGTCCAGAGAGGGATGTAGTCTTGATTAACTCAGATGGTGCTTTCTCTCCAACCAATGCTGGGTATGGCTGCATTTTGAGAAACCATAAAGGAGAGGCTCTTGTTGCTGCTAGAGGTGTTTCAGTTCCTTCTTCAGTCATTTATCACGAGCTTCAAGGTATAGAAGCTGGGCTGAGATTGGCTAAGGCGCTGCATTTGTCAAAAGTGGTTATTGCCACTGATTCTAAGTCTGCTTGTGACTTACTTAGATCAGTGGAGCCTGTTCCTCCATGGAGAGCTGTTGGGTTGGAAAGGAAGATTAAAGAGCTAATGGCTGGGTTTGTGAGTTGCTCTATCAAGCATGTGTTCAGAGAAGTTAATCAAGTTGCTGATTGGCTTTCCAAGAATGGTCCTGTTGTGGGAGAGGAGGTGCTGGTCCCATCTTTGTTTGGCCGAGAGCTTCTTCAGCTACTTGAAGAAGACAAGCAAGGAGTTAGTCGTTTTAGAAGCAAATGATTTTGGTTTTCTTTTTGTGGGTTGTGAACAGTAGTATGTTGATGTATTTTATTTTGCTGTGTTCTTTTGTTTTTTGGGAGGTGTGGTTTTTGTTATTCCTCCTGCTGGTATAGGCTAAGGTTGATTGTTGTTTGGTTCTTGTTGCGGGTCTAGCTCCCTTTTTAGCCTGCTGATTAATAAAAAAAAGTCAATTCTTTGACATGTGAAATCAAACTTTCAAGTGTTTGGTAGAGCCTGGGAAATTATAGGGTGCCTTAAAAAGGAAATTTACTATTGGACTGCTTTGAGATATTTATTAGGCTTCTTTAAGGTGCCTGTAGGAAAGCCATGTTTCTTCCCCAAAATGGCTTAATAGAGAGAGAAACGACTATGAACTGTCATTATTTTTTCTACACAGTTCTTCTTTGAATAGATCTTGCATCAAACATGAGTTTGGATTAATGGTTTGGAGTTCTATTATTCGAACAACATGGATATTGCAACATAGAGAGAAATCAAAGAAAATCAATGACTAACTAATATAAATTGACGACACATAATTGAGTTATGGTGAACTCATCACAAATCTCAGATCAGTTAACACACTTTAACATCTACTGAATCAAGGTGGTACAACTAACAAAGCATGGTTCGATTATACTTATCTGATTTGGTCGTGGTGGAAAGCCAGAAACAACAAGCATTTCAATGGAGTGGAGCCAAATCTGAACCAGATCCACCGGTCTTCTTTCCTCGAACTAAGATATGTTCCCTCATACTCGATTCAAGATACTCATCTATCTTCTACTGTTATACACACAGATACTTGAATTCCACCACCATCAGGTATCATTAAGATTAACGTTGATGGAGGTTTCAACACAACAAGAAGAACAACAGCGGCAGTAGCAAGAAACTCGGTTGGTGATGTTATCTCCTCAACTAAAGACATCTTCCCTCCCATCTCGGTTTTAGACAGTGAGCTTAGAGGCGTAAAATTAGGGTTGGATTTAGGGTTTCAGCTTGGAGAAAGTGGTTTTATAGTGGAATGTGATTCCCCCATTATCGTTGGATTCCTATCCAACGACCAATAAAACACTCCGTGGAGACTGCTATATCACCTTAATGAGACCCGCACAAGAATCAATGAGTTGACGGTCATAATCACCCACTGTCCAAGAAGCAGCAATAGCCTTGCTCATGAGTTGGCAACAGCTTGAAATATTTATCTCTTTTCGTCTTTTATAACATTTACTCAGTCAAACTTTGTAATCCTTTCTCTGTGACTGGTATTTTTATGGCGATAAAAAAAAAGAATCTGAAAACCAGTTTCGCTGGTTGAAATAACGATGTTGAGTACTAGCCGTTGGGTAGTTTTTAGTTTCAACTCGTGGAACCAGTTTCAAGATCTTTTTCTTTTTAAAATCAAAACGATATTTTTATCTTGCTTGTTATAAACCAGAGAAAAAGCTCAAAATCTTTTTGTTTGTACCGTCTCCACTTCTTGTGGTTGAAAGAAATGATGCAAATTGGTGAGAACTCGTAAAACCCTAATCTTCTGCGTTGTCTTAAAATTTTGAAGGATTTCTTGGAACTGGAAAGGAGGAATTTATTGCTCAGATTGGATTGCTTTTTTTTTTTTTGCAACTCAGATTGGATTGCTGTGTTAATAATAAGGTACGTACGGTCGAGGTGATCCTTCAAACCCTAATCTTTGACCTGTTATTAATTTTAACTTTTTCCACTTAAATTATGCCCTGCTTCAAAATCCTCACTTTCGTGTTACTTGTCCAAGTTCATATTTGATTTAATTCCTTTTCAAGAGCCTTAAACAGCTTCTTGTTCTTGTCGTTGCTTGTTTTAGGAATTATGCTGCTCAAATTTCTGTGCAGAACCATAGTGTTCTTGTTTCATTTGTGTTAAGGAATTCTATTATGAAATGCAATAGGCTTAAAGATGAAGTTAATGAAGATTGGATCTAGGTTAATCTCCATCAATCTTGTTTTTCTAATATTGATTTTAATTTTCTTAAAAATGGATGTCAGAAAGTACAATGAGTTTTGGAGGATCAGAAGAGATCTAGTTTTCTGAACAGTCAAGACATCAACTTCTCAGAGCACATGCATGTTTTCATTCTTTTATCCTTGCATATGGTCACAACAATTCTAGTTTTCAGAACCCTTCAGTTTCATTCATGTCAAAATTTGTTTTGCTTTAACGAAAACTTAACTTCGTAGGTTACTGATATTTTCTCTTCAACTGTAACTATTTGGATGCGTCAATTTAGGTCTATGCGATTCTGGTTGAGAACGCTCACAACAGAGGCGAGAAAACCATCTCCTGTTTCAGCTTCTTCACTTTGAAGTTATGGTCTATGTTGTTTTGGTAAATTGATACATATGTTTTCCCCTAAGGATCAAACTTCGTTCACCTCACGGAGAGTAACAAATCATATCACCCAACCAAGTTAGGGTTTTCGACTTCGTTGCAGTCTTACATTGTTCAAGGCTCAACATCTGATCACATGAACATTTATTTACAAGTATAGATTAATCTTGAGTGAGTCCAACTTAAAAATTCAGTTGATATAGGGAGAGAATGCAAGTAACAGAAATATTGCGTAATTTTTTTTTTTTTTTGACAATGATAAGCGGGAGAAGCCCAAACCGAATACAATGAGATAAAACTAAATAAAATAGCAAAGAAATCAAATTACATCATTTCATTAGCCCTACCCTTTCCTCATTCGCACTATCCCTCTAGAGTCTGCATTAACAATATTGACTAGTTCCACCGCCAGTTGACTAACATTCAAGTGAGTTACTCCCGGTCCGAGCCTCATCCAAAACAAGTGATCAACAACTTGGTTTGCTTCCCTATAGACACAAAACATCCGAAATTGGCTCTTAAGCCTCTGAACTCTCTTCCATAAACGCCTCCGAAAACTCAAAAATATTTTGGTAATTATCTTTTCTGTGACCCGGAAAATAGAAAGACCTAATTTGAATATGATTCTAATTATGCTTTCTCTATATAAGGGTCATTGGAGAACAGAAAAGGGGTGGATTTTTCTTGTGGATTTTTCTCAGAAAGAAAAATATACAACCCTCTCTCTCTCTCTCTCTCTCTCTCTCTCTCTCAATATACAGCTAGTGGAGAGATAGGATTCTAGAGAAAAAGCTCCCGTTCTATCAATCTAGTTAAGAAGAAGAGTTATTCTCAACCTTCTATTAAGTTCTAGCAGTCTGAAAGGAAGGGAGATCAAGTTAACGCACTCGGTGTCTCAAGTAGAGGAGCTACAATTGAAGCTCTCGATCTTCACACGCGATTGGAAAGGTTCGAGGGAAAAACGCGTTCAAGGTATTTATCCCTCTTCTAGTTCATTGATTAGTTCATGCTTTATCAATCGTGGTAATCTAGTGTTAACATATAGATGTTTGAGATTCTGCTTAGAACACTAGATAGTTGTATTAGATACACACATAATCCTACAGTGGCATCACGAGCCGGTTGCATGAAACTATCTTTGACTAGACGAATTAGATTCGAAGTTGATTAAGTAGATAATTTTATGTTTAGATTCAGCTTTAGACATGAAATTGATTAGTTTAAATTAGATTTAGACGTAATCGGATAGAAATTGAAAGGGTTTCAATGTATAAAACTTTAAAATTTCGAGTTTTTATAAAGTGTTTTCGAAAATAAGTTTTAAAAGTTGATGGTTTTTTGAAAATAAGTTTCAAAATCTGTTGTTTTTGATGAATTTTCATCAAAAACAGCAGCTAAAGTTGGTGGATCATAAAAACAGGAAGGAAGAAGCTGTTGTCCAAGAGCCGGACTGACCAGGACGCGTCCCAAAACGCGTCTGGCCAGTCGCAGGCGTCTCGGACGCGTCCCAGTCCCTCTCGGACTCCCAGTCCGAGAATGTCTCGGGCAGAGACGCGTCCGAGAATGTCTCGGACAACAGACGCGTCCGAGATTGTCTCGAACTGGGATCCCGAAAGATCCGCGTCCCAGCACGTGAGGTCGCGTCAGCAGACGCGACCGACACTGTCCCTTCCAGACGCGTCGAGGACGCGTCTGGGGAAACCCAAGCCATCTCGGACTTGGAGTCCGAGATGACCTAAGATGCGTCCTAGGTCAGATGCGTCCCAGGACGCGTTTGGCGCATCCCGACCATCTCGGACTTCCTGTCCGAGATGTGCAAGCTTGGACAGACGCGTCCAGGACGCGTCCGTGGGCAAGGGACGCGTCTGGCCTAGGGCCAGGAGGCGTCCACTCGAAGGACTTGTCACGTTCTGGAACGTGCCAATCAGGGTCCGACCATGGCTCGGACCTTGACCATGACCAGTCTTGGTCTTCCCGAGACTAGTCAAAAGGTCCCTTGACCAAGTTTGACTTAAGTCTTTAGAGTTTGACTCGGGTCTTTTGGGCTTTGACTTGAGTGGGAGGTTTCGACTTTTCTTCTTCCGACTTTAACCATATTTTTTTTTTTCCGAAAGTGACCCGGGCCATCCGAAGGCCCGAAACGGAGTTTTTCCAAAAACGATTTCAAAATCTTTTTAGGATAAATCCAAAACGAGCCATTAGTCCGAATTTTACAAAAACTAGACTTTAGGCACGTTTGACATAAAGATGTCAGTAGTATCTCCCGAATAGCTACTTAGAACATAGCAAACCTAGATTCAACCTTAGGAAGCGAATCTCATACATACTTGGGTGTTTTATGAATGCCATATTATTATGTATGTGTGTATGGCCATAGAATTGCTCTATTCTTGTTTTTAAGCACAAATGTGTGCCCGATGTATTAATTAATTTAATTTCAAGTTTACACGATCTGCGAATCGTTAAGTCTTGTAATTAGAGTTAAGGGTCCAATAAAGTCCATTGAAGAGCCAAAGGATGAGAGCGTGGTTCGAGTGGGAGAATTCAATGGAAGTTCGGGGATGGAGATCCAGGCGAAACAAGCAAAGAACCTAAGAAGATTAGATCTTTTAGGTTAGGGGTCATACTAGGATCATGTCTGCTTGATGTATTTTCTCGCGCGCATTTACTTATTTATTTACGTTTTATGTCGTGTATGATTATGTTAGAGTTCACAGTAATGCATGCATGCTAAAAACGTAAAAGTCCCCAAAAGGAATTTTGAGTAATGCCTACCCAGATTAAGACACCTGTTGAGCCCTTGTTCATCGATGGTGGGTCATGCCAAAGCAGGGTGCCATCTTTTACCTCGAGACAATACGGGTAGATCTATGAAGAGGTCTACGCGTCTAAATGGTTATTCTCAACGAGTCAGCAAATGGGTTTTGGATTTCGAGGCAAAAGGATGAATTTAACACATAAGTGTTATTTATCAACCAAGAGTCATAGGAGTATGATCAGTAAAGAGTTACTCACAATTAGATAGAGATCTATACGACTTTCTAGATTGGGAGGAAGATCAGAGAAGAGTTCTCGATGCTTCGAATAAAGAAAGCGCTATAGAGATACCAGAAAGAGAAGAGGAAATCGGTGCCTATGTTATAGAGGTCAATTTGGCAGATACGACTGATTTCCCTTCATGGGTATTTGATACCGGTTGTGGAGCACATATAATCTCGGAATTAGATGGGCTCAAGAGAATCATATATCTGACAAAGAACGAGATGGTTCTACGAGTCGCAAACAAAGCAAGAGTTGTTTTTTTTTTTATAATGATAAGCGGGAGAAGCCCGAATCAAAAACAAGGAAAAAAGAAGTCAAAAAACAGCAAGGAATTCAAATTTACATCATTTCATTAGCCCCAACCCTTCCTCATTCTCACTGTTCCTCTAGAATCCGCATTGACAATGTTGACTAATTTCACCGGGAGTTGACTAATATTCAAATGAGTGACACCCGGTCCAAGCTTCATCTTTGACAAGAAATCAGCAGCCTGATTGGCTTCTCTATAGACATGGAAAACCCGAAAACTCCGAAATTGGCTACGCAGCCTCTGAACTCTATGCCACAACCGCCTCGCCCTCCATGGTAATTTCTGATCTGGTTTTGCAAGAAGTAACTTGATATTCATCGAGTCAAGACCAAGCTCAACTTCCTGCACTCCGGCACTAAGTGCTAACTCTAAACCCAACTCGACACCCTGTAGCTCGTGTATGAAGATAGTCTGCCCATCAACCTGACCTGTGGCTGCTCTTACAACATGCCCCTCCGAGTCTCGAATAATGGCTCCACACCCCGCCTCCACCTCATTCAGCGCTCCATCCGTGTTAATCATATATCTCCCTGCCATCGGCCGAGTCCATTTACATGAAGTATAGACCGGCTTTTGGAGCGAGATAGTAAGATTCCATCGATCAATGGTTCTCTGATTCTCCTCTGTATCTTCGAATCGTTTGGTAACTGTATTCAGCTTTATCCTCACTTCATCACAAATAGTGTGTACAATCAGCCCCGGTGACATGACATTACTTCTAAATACCCTGTTATTCCGCTCCTTCCAAACATGATAGATATAGGCACTTAAAAGCAGACGACCCACTCGGGCAGCAATAGAAAACCCACCAAAGTGATTAATACACCACTGTATCTCCCCTTCCCAATCAGCAGCACATACTCTCCGAAATCCCATCTTGAGTAATAGCGATTCCCATATAATCTTTGTGACTGAACAACCAAAGAACAAATGGAAATCCGTTTCTTCATCTTCCCCATAGAATATGCATGTAGTGTCTATACTCATACCCCAACTAGCCAGTAACGATCTAGTTTTGAGGCGTCTTCGAAAAGCAAGCCACGTGATAAAGCAATGCTTGGGTATACCACCCGATGACCATACTAATGAAGTCCAGCTCAATCGGGGTCCTCTAGGTCGAATTGCTTCATACGTCTCTTTGAGAGTGAATTCACCATTGTGGCTAGGCATCCAGATCACCTCGTCTCTGAGAGTACTATCTACCACCACCTCTCTTGCCTCAACCTCAATCGACCCTAACATAGCTGCAACATGGTTAGGAAAGACCCAGCCTGACTGCTCTATAAATTGAGAAACCCGGGCATCTAGATGAAGGTGAGAATCATATCTATAAACCTCCTCGAAAACATCATACAGAAGACCACGAGGATGCCATAAGTCAGTCCAAAATTTGGTATCACGACCATCCCCCAAAGAAGTACCAATAAGTCGCCGAGCCGTCGCAAGAGTTGTTGCGGTGGCTGTAAGAACCTATAAGCTTTAGTCTAGAAACTGGATTGATACTAGTACTACATAATTGCTATTCTGTACCTATTATTTCAAGGAACATCGTCTCTGCGTCGACTCTAGACAAAGAGGGATATCATGTAATAATGAAGAACAAATGTTGTTCTTTATACAAAGATGAGATGTTCTACACCTGTGCTAGACTACGCAATGGTCTCTATGTTATGAACATAGAAGACGAAATCCTGAACATAGACACGAAACGGCTTCGTACTCAAGATTCTAACCAAGGCTATCTCTGGCATTGTCGTTTAGGCAACATTAACATGAAACGCATGCAGAAACTCCATGCAAATGGACTTCTGGGATCGTGTGATTTAGAATCATACGATACATGTGAACCATGCTTAGTGGGAATTTATTGATTGGTTCTTTTGTGGGACAACGACTTCCTTTTTCTCTGGTTCGAAGGGTTCTGTCTTCTCATTGGAGACCAAAAGGGGAGATGTTCTTGACTGTTTATGGGGATTTTTCTTACATTATTCGATTCTCTTTGGAAGAAGACAAACAAAGGATTTTGGAATTTGAGCCTATGTACATTGCTAATAGGTTGTTTTTTGTTCGTCCACGGAGTCTGTTCATTGAAGATGATATAGCTTCTATGAAACTCTTCCTGTTTGGGTATGTTTCACGAATGTCCCGATGTTCTTGTGGAATCCTAAGGGGTTAGCCATGATTGCTAGTCAGTTGGGTAAACCAATCATGTTGGATGAACCTACTGCTCGAAGATCACGGCTAGCTTATGCTCGAGTTTGTATTGAAATTCCTAAGGATTGTTCTATGCCTGAGGTAATTTCCTTTGCTATTAAAAATGCTAAGCAAGTTAACATTAATGTTGAATATGCATGGAAACCTTTGAAATGCTCTGGTTGTGGTGTTTTTGGGCACTCTGCGGGTAAATGTAAATTAGATGCTCGACAAAATGCCCAAGAGAATAGTGAGGCTGCAGCTAGTATGAAGGAGCCTGAGTTAAATAGGACTCATATTGTTGCTGGTACCCGTGCTCAGGGTGTGGTTCCTATCATGGTTCCCCCTGCTAAGGGTGTTATTATCTCTTCTGCTTGTGTTCAGGGTGTTGAGCCTTTGGTTCCCTCTGCAAAAAGTAAGAGTGAGATGATTATTCCTTCTTCTTCTAGTATTGCTGAGCCTATGGATGAGGGTGCTTGGACTGAAGTTAATAGGTCTAAGAAGAATAAGAAATTTGATGGTGCAAGGAGGTTAGTGGCTGATCCTAGGGTTGATAACACCTCTGGTAATGCTGCTAAAAGACTTTGTGTGGGAGATTCTAGTGAATCTGCTGCCATGGATGAAGGTGGTGCTCAGCCTGGGCACTCTGGGGTGGTCTCTAAGGCTGCTATGTTTGGAGGGAGTTTGGCTACTATACAGCCAAGTCAGAGGTTGAAGGGGGAGAGGACCTATTAGGTCTGTCAATGATTAGTGTTGGAGTTTGGAATGTGAGGGGATTAAATGATTCCCTCAAACTCAAGGAGGTGGTGAAGTTTATTAGAAGTAATAAGTTGAGTTTGTGTAGTGTGGTAGAATCCCATGTTGATATTAGGAATAAGGATAAGGTTAAGCATTCCCTTATGCCTACTTGGAGTTGGCTGCACAACTATAATTGTGATGACTCAGGGAGGATCTGGATAGTGTGGGGATCCTTGTCAACTTGATGTTTCCTTGGTTTCCATGACAGATCAGATTGTGACTGTGAGGGTGGTGTTTAGAGATGGCAGAGGCTTCATGCTCTCTAACATTTATGCTAGGAATAATTTAGTGGACAGAAGGGCTTTATGGTTTGTTCTGAGTAATCTTGCTCAGCTCCATGATGGTCCCTGGTTGGTGATGGGGGATTTTAATACCTTCCTAAGGGTGGAGGAGAAATTGGGTGGTTCTGCTATTAAACCTAGGGAATTGGATGATTTTAAAGATTGTGTTAGAGATACTCATCTTTTTGATTGTCCATTTTCTGGGTGCTTCTTCACTTGGTTTAATATGCAGGTTGGGGAGAAGAATGTGGTTGTTAAGCTGGATAAAGCTATGGTTAATATTGAGTGGGTTCAGGAGTTGTTTTTTTGCATTAATCAGCAGGCATTAAGGGGAGCCAGACCCACAAAAACAAAGAACATTACAAGCAACCTAGCCAATACCCTTAGGAGCACCAACCCTAGAAGCAAGCAGCAGAACAAAATACAGACCACAACCAACCATGCTAAACTTAGTCACTACAAAATAAACAAAACCAAAACAAGAAAGAAAAACAACAGACTGCGTCATTGCTTCCTTTTCCGCACTACTCCAAGTTTGTCAGCTTCAACTAAAGCAACAAGCTCAGGCTCCAAATCTCCTGACCAAAGAACTTCTTCACCATCATGGGGTCAATGCTTAGAAAGCCAGTCCGCAACTTGGTTCAGCTCACGAAAGACATGCTTCACCATACTTAAAACACAAGCAGCTCTAAGCTTCTGAATGCTACTGAACAAGTCAGCAACTTCCCAAGGAGGCTCCATGTCTGCAGAGGATAAAATTGAATATGCTCTCGTCGAATCAGTAGCAATCATCACTCTTGATAATTGCAACCTAGTTGCCAATCTAATCCCAGCCTCAATACCTTGAAACTCATGGAAAATGACTGATCTAGGCCTAGACTTCCCTCTTAAAGCAACCAGAACCTTACCAAAATGGTCTCTCAAAATACAACCATACCCAGCACCCCCTTCAGAATAAGATCCATCTGAATTGAGCATAACCACACCCTCATCTGGGCCCTTTCACTTGAGGGACAGGAGCTTTGGGCTGACACACTGCACATCCAAGTTCCACTCATCAGCAGCCATCCTGCTCCTTAAGGAATCATTAAACTTAAGAGAGACAGACTGAGCTTTCATTCTAACATCAGCCACAATCATATTCAACACCTCCTGACTGTTTCTAGGAGGCTCCAAGTGCACCCTTCTATTCCTTTCCCATCATATGTGATAAAGAAACCCATTAAAAGCCAGCCTACCTAAGAGAGCCAACCCATCCTTTCCATGAAACATAGCTGAACACTAACCCACTTCACCCTCCCAGTCCCTGCTAGAAACCTTAATAAGACCCAGCATCTGAAAGAGTCTTTTCCAAACTGAAACAGAAAAAAACACACTGAAAAAATAGATGATGCTCCTCCTCACTCTCACATCCACATAACACACAGGAAGGATCCACCTCAATCCCCCAAAAAAGAAGCTTGCACTTGGTGATAAGCCCACCCCTCAAGACCACCCAAGCTATGAAGTTGTGCCTAGGGATATTATGAGAAAACCAAATAAGACGATGCCAAGGAACCACTGGCTTGGACTGCCTCAAAGCCTCATAAGTGCTCTTAAGAGTAAAAACTCCCTTCTCATTAATCTTCCATATCTTCCTGTCCTTCCTCTCCATCACAACAGGGACTTCCACCAATCCTGCAACAATAGTGTTCAAATGAACAGCTAAGTGTCTAGGGACAGACTAGATTCCATCTGCAAATACAATTACTCACAGGGGCCTGAGCATACAAGGTACTGTCAAACTTAAAGTTATCATCATAGAACCTAGACAGGACTCCCAATGGGTGCCAATGATCAAACCAAAAGCTAGTATCCTTCCCATTTCCTACCACATGAAAGGCAAACTCTAAACCATAACTTCTATAATGCAACAACCTTCGCCACATCCAAGAAGCACTACTAGGGATAGCCATCAACCAAAAATTCTTCTTTTTGATGAAATGTGACTTCACCTAATCCACCCAAAGAATGTCCTTTTCAATAAAAATATCCCATATGTGCCTCAAGCAGCTAGCCATATTCAGGGTCACTAGGCTCCTAAACCAAGCCCACCCTCAACACAAGGATAACAAATATTCCCCCACCCAATAATAGCCTTCTTCACAGCCATATTAGGTCCAGACCATAAAAATTTACTAAAAAGGAGCTCAAGCTCCCTAAGCACCCTTTTAGGGAGATCAAACACACTAAGCCAAAACAGGACCATGCTTTGCAAGATAGATTTAATAATAACCACCCTACCAGCATAAGAAAGGAATCTTGTCTTCCAAGATTGGATTCTAGCAAGAACTTTGTCTATGAGAGGCAAGCAGTCAGCATACTTCAATCTAGAAGAAATAAGTGGTACACCAAGGTATGGGTGGGAATTGGGCGGGTACGGACGTCCATGGGCACTTGAAGCATCGGGACGGGCGGGTCGGGCACGAAACTTTCAATGGATATTAGGGTAAGCGGGTTAATCGGGCGGGCAATTTTGAAATTCGGCTTGCTCATTATCCGCCCATTAAGAAGTTCGGGTAATTCGGGAATGGGCGGGCGGGTAGTGGGTAAGCTCATTACTTGAAATTTCATCTCTTTTTGTAAAGTCTCCAAACACCTTTCCTAATTCTAAAGAGGCAATTTGGGATTAAAATTAGATATTATTTGTGTTGTTCTTTTTAGAAATTCAATCTCACATTAATAACTAATGAAGAATTTTTATGAGATATAATATAAACTTATCCCTCTCCTTGCTCCTTCAAAGCCAAACACTACTTCAGTAACCTACTAGGAATTCTCTTGGGTCATTGCAAAACAATGCATTGGTTCGTATGGTTTCCCTTAAATATATTGTTTACCATCTTAACTAGGCCTAGCAACATGAAATGTTAGGCTTCATCAACCCAAAAAATTGATGTAGTTTGGTTTGTTATCATTGGGCGATGTTAAGTGGGCGCGGGCATGGGCGGGTGCGCGGGTAGAGGTTTTAACCCATGCCCGTCCACCAAAACTTGGCGGGCTGGGCGGGTTATGCCCCTGACAGGCACGGGCGTCCATGGTCCTCGTTGGGCTCGGGTGTCCGTGGACGGGTGCGGGCTCATGGGCAAAAATCCCACCCCTACACCAAGGTACCTAACAGGAAGAGAAGCCAATTCAAAGCCCAGCACATCATGTAACCAGAGAACATTATCATCAGAGATACCAGCAACAAACAAAGAATTTTTGCTCTGATTCACTCTCAAGCCAGTGCAGTCAAACAAGGAATCAAGAACCTCAGCCAAAGCCATGGCAGAACCAAAATCTCCCTTAGAGAACACCAAAACATCATCAGCAAAGGCCAAGTGAGTAATTAAAGGTTTAAAACATTTGGGATGAAGCTGGAATCTCTTCACTTTAACCATATCAAGAAGCAGAACATTAAACACCTCCATCACTATAACAAACAAGTAAGGAGACATAGGGCAACCTTGCCTCACACCTCTCTGCCCCTTGATGTATCCACATGAACTCCCATTCACCATCACAGAAAACCTAGAAGAGGAAATACAAGCATAAACCCACTGCCTGAATTTGCAAGGGAACCTCGTCCTCTCCATAACCTTCATAAGAGCATCCCACTCAATTATGTCATAAGCCTTCTGTAAATCAATCTTTTTAGCACACCTAGGAGGACCCAAAGTCTTATGGTAATCCCTAGTGAGTTCATGAGCTAGTAGAATATTATCCTGAATGCATCTACCCGAGATAAAGCATGACTGACAAGGACTTACCAATTTAGAGATAACCTCCTTCATTATCACAGTCAAGATTTTAGTAATACATTTATAAACAATATTGCAACATGAAATAGGTCTAAAATCAGTGACCCCATCAGCATTCTTAGACTTAGGGATCAAAGTAACAAGGGTAGAGCTTACCTCACCCAGCAACTTACCTGAGGAAAAAATCTCAGCACAGCTTTAGTAAAATCATCACCCACAATGTCGCAACATGTCTTAAAGAAATGAGCAGTGAACCCATCAGGTCCAGGGGACTTGTCAGAACCAATAAAGGAAAGGGCAAAAACCACTTCATCTCTAGTGACCTCCCTGACTAACATGGCAGCCTCATAATCCTCCAAAACTTGGCCAAACTCCATACTATTCAGCACCTCAGGAACACCTCTCTGATAGTGAGAAACCCCAAACATACTCTGATAATAGGCCACACTGAGCCACTAAATCATCCCTAATTACTTTTTCATGCTCATCATTATAAAGAAAAGGAATGTTATTCCTAGATCTCCTTTCTTTTAGTGAAGCATGAAAAAACTTAGTGTTGTTGTCCCCCAAATGAATTTTTTGGACTCTGGATTTCTGTCTCAACATGCTCTCCTCCTTCTTAGCCAAAGTAAAGAACTCAGCTACAGCCTTCCTTTCAGCCACCCTAGTTTGCTCACAAGCAGGATGACCTGAAGATGAGCCTGAAGAGACTCCATCTCCCTCCTAGCCACCTGAACTTGAGAAGAAAAGTCCCTAAACTTCTTTTTTTTCCACAACAACAAGGTTGCCTTCACCTTCTTAAGCCTACTCACCAACCTATACATAGGATTGCCAGTGACCTTAACCTTCCAAGCATTGGACACCACTTCCATAAATCCCTCCTCTTCTACCCAGCAATTGAAGAACTTGAAAGGCCTAGGCCCTACTCCAGTCCCTTCAAACAAACTCAGAACACAAGGAGAGTGATCAGACACCCCAGGAATCGAGAATTCAGCCTTAGCCTGAGAAAACTCTTGAACCCAATCAATATTAACCAAGGCCCTGTCCAACTTTTCAGCCACATTGGAGACTCCCATTTGAGCATTAGACCAAGTAAAAGAACAACCTGAAAAGAGGCAATCAAATAATTGTGTGTCCCTAACACATTCCTGAAAATCAACAAGGTCCATTGGCTTAACTACAGCTCCACCAAGCTTCTCCTCCACACTCAAAATAGTATTAAAATCCCCCATCACCACCCAAGGACCAACATAACTCTGAGAAATCCTCCTCATCTCAGACCACAATCTTCTTCTTTCCACAACCAAGTTCCTTACATAAATGCAAGAAAACAAGAAACTCCTACCATCCCTCATCATCACAGAAACAGTAAGAGATTGATCAGTCATATAATCCAAGGTAACAACAAGTTGACAAGGATCCCATCCCAACCAGACTCTACCTGATCTATCCCAATCATAGTTGCTTACCCAACTCCAAGTTGGCATAAGAGAATGGAGCACTTTCTCATTATTGCTAACATCTACATGTGTCTCTAACAACCCACACAAACACAACTTATTACTCCTAATGAATTTGACAACCTCCTTTATTCAGAGGGAATCATTTAGCCCCCTCACATTCCAACAACCATAACTAATCATTAATAGTTCTAATAGGTCCCCTGCCCTTCAACTTAGGGGTTACCTGACTGAGAACCACACTCCCTCCAAATATAGGAGCCTCAGAAGCTACCCCAGACTGCTCAGAATGAGCATCACCAATCTCCATTGAGTCAGGTCCACCAGACTCAATTCCCACACATAACCTCTTAGCGGCATTGCCACCAATCTTATCTGTCAAAGGATCAGCAACTAGCCTCCTAGACCCATCAAACTTCTTGTTCTTTTTGGACCTACCCACCTCAGTCCAACCCCCTTTCTCCATCACCTTATCATGCTGACCAGAGGAAGAACTAGCCATCTCCTTCATACTGTTTGCAAGAGGAGCCCCTGGGGGCTCAAACCCCTGAGCACAAGCAGAAAGGATGGCAATACCCTTAGCAGGGGCCACCAAATGTGGTGCAGCACCCTGAACACGGCCACTATTAACAGTAGAACCTGTCTCCCTCACAGCCCCATGCATACCAGCTCCTGGAACAGCTGGATCAACAGGTGACTTCTCTGGGACCTTTTCTCGAACAGTTACCTAACAGTTTCCTAAAGAATGTCCAAAGACACCACAACCTGAACATTTTAAGGGTCTCCATGCATATTCAACAGGAATGTTAATTTGTCTAGTATCTTTAACAACAAAAGAGATTACCTCAGGCATGGAACACTCCTTAGGTATTTCAATGCAAACACGAGCATAAGCCAACCGTGATCTCTTGGTTGTTGGTTCATCCAACATAATTGGCTTCCCCAACTGACTAGCAATCATGGCTAACCCTTTAGCATTCCGTAGAAACATAGGGACATTTCGGAAACAAACCCAAACTGGTACAATTTTCCTAGCAGCAATGTCATCCTCCATGAACAAACTCCAGGGACGAACAAAGAACAACCTATTCACAATATAAAGAGGCTCCATCTCCAAGATTCGTTGCCTATCCTCTTCCAACGAAAAACGGATAATGTAAGAAGCATCCCTATGAACAGTCAAGAACATCTCCCCCTTGGGTTTCCACCGAGAAGTCAGAACCCTAAGAACCAGAGGGAAAGGTAATCGCTGACCAACAAACGACCCAATCAACAAATTCTCACAGTCTCTGATCTCCTCCTCAAAATCCTCAAGCTTAAGCTTAGGAAGCTCACCATCCTTGCAGATTTTAGGAGGTGTAAACTCCAGTTTAGCTCGATATTTCTTTTCCTCAGGCCGAAAAAGAGAAGCCCAACTCGAACTTCCACCCTGATCCTTCGACCTACCATCAGGTTGATCCATTTCCTCCTCACCCAAGCTTTTCTGTTTTGGTGGAGATTCAGAGCCCGAAGGAGCCGAACCACCACCAGGAGCAGGGAGGAGAAGCTTCGCCTCCATCTCAGTCGACATGTTCCCTCAAAGGAAACTTGCTGACGAAAAGGAAACAATGGACACGGAGACAGAAAACTCAATATTCAGGAGACCACCAACCACCAAACACCCAAGAACAACAGAGCAGAAAGTGGCGCCGCCTACCCTAGCAAATCCACTCAGCACTTTCTCTCTCCTATTTAGGTCTTTTCTGCCTCTATCACTCCTTCACCTTTAGCATTCAAATTCTCCTTCCCACCAGCTTCAGCCACACACTGCCTCTTGGAAGCCTTCACTTTCGCACCTTCTTCCAAAAGAGTGGGCACAAAAGCTCTCCTAGTGCTCTCATTCTTAACCTGCTTCTTAGACTTAACCTCTGTCCAGCCACCATCCTTCATCACCCCCTCTGGCAAGCCAGGAGTTGATGATGAAGCTTCTCCAATAACACTGTTTGCGGGAAAAACACCCTGGGGTATTTTCACCTGAGCACAAGTGCTATCAATGGGAGAAGAACCCTTAGCAAGGGAAACCTCAATAGGTTTCAAACCTTGAGCTCGTGTAAACAATTTGGGTGAACTTAGCTCCTTATGAATATCAGTAGCAGCAGCCATCTCAACATCAGAACTCTCTTGAGCATTTCGTCGAACAGGTTCCCTACATCTTCCATGAGCATGACCAAATGAACCACAATTAGAACACTTAAGTGGCCTCCATGAATACTCAACTCTAACCTTAAATGCCCTCTCCCCTTTTACCATGAAAGAAAGTACCTCATGCATGGTACAGTCCTTAGAAATTTCGATACAAACTCGAGCATAATCAGTTCGAGTTCTCTTCTCAGTAGGTTCATCAAGCATTATTGGCCTCCCAATCTGACTTGCAATCCTTGCTAAACCTTTAGGGTTCCATAGAAACGTAGGAACCCCTCGGAAACACACCCACACAGGCAGGGTGTTCATTGAAGCAATATCATCATCAATGAACAACTCCCAAGGTTTAACAATGAACAGCCTATTAGCAATAAAGAAAGGCTCCATTTCAAGAACTCTCTGCCTATCCTCCTCCAAAAAACCATGAATCAAGTAAGCAGAGTCACCATGAACAGTTAAAATCATATCACCTTTCGGCCTCCAACGAGCCAAAAGAATTCTTCGAACCATTGGAAATGATAACCGCTGCCCAACAAACGATCCAACAAGGAGATTCTCACACTCCTTAATCTCATCTTCAAATTCCTCAAGACAAATCTCAGGAACCCCCTCCTCATTCAATAAAGAAGGAGAGAACCCCAGCTTCGAACGAGACTGTCTATCACCCTTACGAAACAAAGAAGCCCAACTTGATCCACCACCATGAGAATTCGAGGTATAATCCTTTGCCTCCCTTGAATCCATAGCTCCAGGATAAAGATCCCCTCCCTCTAGGTGGGAAGGAGACATCAACCCCAACTGTCTCATAGTTGCCAGCACCGCCGCCGCCGCCGCAAACCCTAAAAAATAGGAAATAAAGCTGTCGGAAAAATACCCTCAAAATCGCCCCACCCGTCCTGATGGGTTCTCTTCTTATTTCTTTAAGAAGTGTTGGAGGATTGTAGGGGATGACTTTGTGCTGGCTGTCCAAAACTTCTTCAGATCAGGCAGAATGCTAGGAGAGGTAAATTCTACTCTTGTTTTTCTTGTGCCTAAGGTTCCTAATGCTTCTTTGCTTGGTGATTTTAGGCCCATATCCTGCTGTAATGTGATTTATAAGTGTATCTCTAAGATTCTCAATGAAAGAAGGATTTCTTGCTCATGGTTTAATGGTCAGGAGGGTGGGCATGCTATTTGGGCTAAGTTGGATAGAGTGATGGTTAACATTGACTGGCTTGAAGTTTTTCCAGGATCCAAGGTTTGTTTTGGCATTCCTAGATCTTTTGATCATGCTCCTGCTATTGTGAATCTTGAAGATATTGTGGTTAGGGGTAGGAAACCTTTCAAGTTAAATGAATGGTTTTCGAAATTTTTTGAGGAAAGAATATCTAGAAAGATTTAAAGATTACTCTTCCCAAGTTCAGATGGCTAGGGAGTAAATGGAGACTTTTCAGGAGCATCTTTAAATGGACCCTTCGTGTGAGCAAGTTAGAAGGGAGGAAAGGGCAGCTGTGGCTAAGTTTTGTAAGATGGCAAGACCGGAAGAGGCTATGATGAGACAAAAGTCCAGGGTGCAGAAGGTGCATTTAGGGGATCATAATCTCACCTAAGCTCTTGGGTGAGATTAGGTCTACTTTGGTGACCTTGGTGCCTAAATCTATTGATGCTTCTAGAGTAAGTGATTTCAGACCTATCTCTTGTTGCAATACTGTTTACAAGTGTATTACTAAAATCCTTACTATTAGAATGAAGGATATTATGTTCAAGCTTGTGAGTCCTTGTCAGTCTGGATTTATTTCTGGTAGATGTATTCAAGACAACATCCTTCTTGCTCATGAGCTGACTAGGGATTATCCTAAGTCTTTGGGTCCCCCTAGATGTGCAATGAAGATTGATTTACAGAAGGCCTATGATACTATAGAATGGGATGCTTTACTGGCAGTTATGGAGAGAATGAGGTTCCCTAGTAAGTTTAGACAATGGGTCTATGCTTGTGTCTCCTCAGCTAGCTACTCTATCATGGTGAATGGGTGCTCCCATGGGTATATAAGGCAAGAGGGGTATTAGACAGGTATGTCCCATGTCTCCCTACCTTTTTGCCATGGTCATGGAAGTTTTTAATGTTCTTTTGCTTGGTATGGTGCAGGAGAATAAGTTCAATTTGCACCCCAAATGTGCTAGGCCTATGGTCAGCTGGGAAGGGCCCAGACCCAAGGGGAACTAGCTACAAAAAGCCTCAAAGCAAAAACAAACAGTAAAAAAACAAAGGCACTAAGGCCAACATCTTCTCAATCTAATTCTACCACTCTTATAATCTTTAAGGATCTGGCCCAGCCTATCAGGAAGGCTATCAATATCATACTCAACAACATCAACAGGCCTAAGCTTAGCAAGGAGGTCAGCAGCCTGGTTAAGCTCCCTCACAACATGATGAATACTGCTGTCTTGAAAACAGTCCCAAAGCTGCCTAACTTGCACCCAAAGGGGCGAAGCATCCAAAGGAGGGAGTTGCTTCTTATCAGCCAGCTCAGAAGCCACCATCTTTGAGTCAGTTGCAATAACAACTCTAGAACACTGGTACTTAAGGGCCAAAATTAACCCCAGATGCACACCTTGAAGCTCATGATAGATAATGGACACCAAGGAGGAAGACCCTGCACCAACAGCAATAGGATTCCCAACTAAATCCCTAATAAGAGCTCCAAAACCAGCTGAAATAGTATCCATGGAACCATCTGAACTGATGAGGAAACAACCAGGAGAAGGAGGGCTCCATCTATAGCCCTTAACAGCAGGTCTAGTTAACTGAATACTCAGTTCCATCTTTCAGCAAACTCCATATTCTGAATGGACCCCTCAATTCTACACTTCCAAGAGGCAACCTTGATCTTGACCTCAGCCACGATCAAATTGGTATGCCCTGCGACAGTGTTAGCCTTGTGCTGAAAGACCCTAGCATTCCTCTTAAGCCATATATGATAAACAAAGGCATTGAAAGTGAGGCAGCCAACTCTGGCCAGCACAGAGGAGCCACTGAAATGGTTGCAACACCATCTAACCTCCTCCTAAATAGAGGGGAGACAATGCCTGAAAAAACCCAAAAGTTGAAGCAACCTGCACCAAATTTCCTGAGAGAAGCTGCAACCAAAGAAAAGATGAAGAGGGGTTTCAATATCAATGGAGCAAATACCACATTCAAGGGGTTCATGAAGACCCCAAAGGCTGAGATTATCCCTGGTTTTCAACCCATTATGCAGAACCAACCAAGAGATAAAGCTGTGTTTTGGAATGCAATTGGGGAACCAAACCAAAATCTTCCAAAAGACAGTCTAACCTCTAGGCCTAACAGCATCATAACTGCCTTTAAGCATGTAGCCACCTTTAGAACTAGCCTTCCAAACCAGCCTATCAACTTCCCCAACAGCAATGGGCACATAGCTCAATGAGTCAAAGACAGTAGGGAGCTCAGTCCTCACGTGAGCAGGGACAAACCAAGAACCTTCCGTGATGAAGTTGGCAACTTTTACCTCAAGATACAAATCAGAACTGTATCTATAGGAATCTAAAAACAAATGATGGAGAACACCCATAGGATGACAAGGATCAATCCAAAACAAAGTATCAACACCATTACCAATGAGATGGAGCAGGATACCTCTAGCAGCCTCACTACAACCTAAGATCTTCCTCCAGCACCAGGAACAATCCTGAGGAGCCTTCATGAGCCAGAACTGCTGGTTCCTTATCAAGTTCAGCCTAACCCATCTAACCCATAAGGTATTCTTATTAGAAACCACCTCCCAAATATGTCTGAGGTTGAAAGCTAAATTCAAAGCTTCAATGTTTCTAATACCAAGGCCACCCTCACTCTTGGGAAGACAGACAACATCCCATCTAACAGTAGCTTTGCTAGGACCAAGGTCCACACCTGTCCAGAGGAACCTATTGAAGATGGTATTGATCTCTTTATAGATCCTTTTGGGGAGGACAAAGACTGATATCCAGTAAATAAGCATGCTATTCAGGACCACATTGACCAAAAGCAACCTTCCAGCAAAGGACAGAGCCTTAGCCTTCCAAGAATGCATGACTAGTTTATCTAGGACTTCTCCTTGGACCTCTGGGCGTAGCATGGGCTACCAGAACTGGTTTCGTCGGCTTGAGCACGACTAGTTTATCTAGGACTTCTCCTTAGGCCTCTGGTCGTAGCTTGGGCTACCAGAGCTGGTTTCGTCGGCTTGAGCACGACTAGTTTTCGCCGGGACTCCTCCCGTATCCCTGGTCGTAGCTTGGCTACGAGGGTTGTTTTTGTCTGCTTTTGCATGACAAGCTTCGCAAGGACTTCTCCTTATACCCCCGGTCACCTTTGCTACGGTTGTAGGTTAACTAGGACTTTTCCTTACAACCCTCAGTGTGGATCGCGTTTCACTCGAGTAAAGTCTTTTGTTTAACTAGGACTGCTCCTTGAAGGTCCTCTGGTCGTCGCCTTAGCTTCCAGAGCTACCTAATTTTGTCGGCTTGAGCACGGTCAGTTTTATCTAGGACTCCTCCTTAGGACCTTGGTGAGGGGCCCGTTTTACTCGAGTGAATTTTAGTTTAACTAGGACTGCTCCTTAAGGATTTCGGTCGTTGCCTTAGCTACTAGAACTACCTATTTTTGCCAGAGTAAGGCTAGGTGAGTTTGACTAGGACTCCTCCTTTATAGTATCGCCTTTTTGCTAAAATATTTTGTTTATTAATAAAATAGGTAGCTTGTAACGCTACTTCTCCTGTCTAACGGCTTTATTCGCAAAATAATTTTTAGGGATAAGAAGCTAAAGGGGAGATGAGATGGTAACCTGTGCGATTTTATTCTTGCATGTGTGTTGTGTGTTCGCGATTGGCGGCAGCTTTGGGGACTGGAATTGCTGCCCTTTTCCTGCAATGTCGGGCCGAGACTGCGTAGCACTTCCTGGTCGTTGCCTGGTCTCCTTTCACCGTGCCCACGTGGTTCGTTCCCGGGATTAGGAATTTTATCATAAGATGATTTATTGATACTATAGCTCCTGATTCGCTCAGGAAATTCCTTCCCAGGATGATGTTGTATGCATATAACTTGTCAATAATCACGAAATCCAGCATCATTGCTTTGCTTGTTGTTCCTTCTTCGATGAGAATGAGCAAGGTGATAATCCCGCCAGTCTTCACTTGATATTGTCCAAAACCGGTCAGGTAATGTTCATAGCTCTCAGTACAGTATGCCCTTACCTGAAGTTTTTGGAGACATATCCTGCTTATGACTTCGGTGGACCTCGTCGGTGAAGACCACGAGGGGTGTCGGTTTGTCATCTATCGTCATGATTTTGCCGTTCCTCCGACGCCTTTTGCTACCCCTGCCTCTTTCGTAAGCGGGTCTACCGGCTATGACGTTGATGTCTTCCCCGTTTTCGGACTCCCACTCCGTTTCTTTTCATGCGAGCTCCTTTATCAAGGTTTCTGACATACTATCGAATTCTCTTGCCAGTCGCCTAACCATTGTTGCAGTGAGAGTTATCTCTCGGAGTGCCTGTCCGTCTGTCTAGCTGTCTCTGTTGGGGTGGACGGCTCGTCTATCGGTCGGCTTTTCCGAGAGCAGGGATTCGACTGTTTCTGAAACGGTTTTCTTAACGCAGTTTTTGCTGCGCTGAGACTCCTCTGTAACTGTGTGATTTTCTCCTCTTGCTGCCTTCTCTCAGCTCGAGCCGTTTGAGGGCCGCTGTGAATATTATTCGATCAAGGGATGTTTCCCGAATTTTGTCGGGTAGGTGGTCTTCTGTTGATATGTTTACCTGAGGGGTTTAGATAAATAGTTAGTTCGAAAAGTTTTGAATAAGGTTAGGGTTACCGAAGTGATAATTTTGTTGGAGATTGCCCTCCTTCTAGCGCCAAATGCTGATGTCAAAAATTGACTTTCGGTTAAATCAGCATGACAACCTCCGTTATGTTTGATTATTCTGTTAAGTCGAGTGTTGTTCAACTTAGAGTTCCTACTTCTAGCTCTGCTTCCTGCTCTGCTTCTTTTCCCAGATCCAGTTCCTCGCTCCTTGTTCTTGTTCGTCTGCTCCCAAGGGGGGAAAACCTGCAAAGGGTTCGAAACCTCTCCGACGCTCAAGCCAGTCAGGGTGCTCTTTGCAGTAAAAGAATGAATATTGATTGATCCTTTTGGGGGCGAGTTATGGAACTCTGAGTTTTGAGTGATCTTTTAAGGGTAAAGAGATCGCGTCCTGTGAAGGACAATGTGGGGGGCCTTTTATAGGCGATGTTAGGCCAACTATGATCAGTGGCGGTGGTGAGGCGGTTGCCGTCAAACCAAAGAGAAAGTTTCCTCTCTTGAGTATCTAGGGTTTCTCTTAGAGTCTATCTAAGTGGAAGTTCTTAAGTTTAAGGATCCTTCGTAGATATCATGCCGATGTGATAGATCTTAGAGGAGAAGTTTCCTCCTTTAGTTACTTGGAGTCCAAGCAGGCTTAAACACTTCGAGATGTGTGGCCGACTAGGATCCTTCTAGGATATTCGGGATTAAGTTGGTAGATCACCAAGCGCTGCTGCCTTCCCAGTTCTGGGTGTAAGACATTGTCGGATCTGTTTGGACGCCCCTTTACTCCTCTGGAGACCCCAGGGCTGATCTGTCCATGCCAAGGGCGTTTTGCAGGGCTGGTTTCTTCAGGCCGACCTCCCAGTTAGGGGAATATTTGTGGACCATCAAGGGCTCAGCGGTCCTGCTACCTGAAGCCGGGTTGACCCAGTAGACTTCAGGTCTGATCTTGACTCTTCAGACGTTAGTCAACGTCTGGACATTTTATGCATCATGATCAGTTTGTATCGCATGTTTTTGAGAAATCAACTTTTTGGAGTCGATCAGGATTTCTTCTCCTATCAAAATTTGGGAGGTCACCCTGACAGCCTCTTATTGGAATTTAAGAAAGAACTCTTGACTCCAAACACTTGAAATTCATACTCTCTAAAATAACTGAACGGTTCAAAATGGGATGAGATGTTTCAATTGTGTTTAACATTAGACAATTACATCCGGCAAAATATGGTGCAATTATCCATTAAATTGGTAACGGGTGAGGAAAGAAAGAGTTTTTCCCGAGAGAAAGAGTTGAGTCATCTGACCTAAAGAAGAGTGAAAACCCAATGTCCGAGTTGATGATGCTTCATTCTTTCTGATGGTCGAGAAATTGATTTTGGTGAGCCAGGTACCGTTGATGGTGATGTGGTGCTGGCGCTGGTGATAGTGTTGGTGGTTTTGGTACAGATGGAGGTACTGTAGTGGTAGTGTGGCAGAGAGTAAGGATAGTGTGGGGACTGCGGTTGTGAGGTATGGCAATGCAGTAGGTGGTGTGATGATGGTGTGGTGGAGAGTAAGGTGGTGGGGATGTGGTTTTGGTGGTGGTGGAGGAGAGATGGTGGAGTGTGGTAGCTGTGGTGGTGGTCGTCCTGATTGTGATGAAGTTGTGGTGGCAATGGTGAAGGTATTAGTATAATTGTGCTTGTGGTGGTGGTGGACATCTGAAGAAGAGAGGTCTCTTGAGAAGGGCTAACCAGTTCTTTTAGGGATTACATGTTCTTCCAGAGCTTCAAGTTTTGCCCATGTTGGCTTAACAAGCTGTTTCATGCATTCTCAATTTGGTTCTGTCGTAATGCATTATATATGTTGTTAAGAACATAATTATGTATATAAACATTTTATAACAAGTCATGACATTATTGTACATGTTGTTAACAGTTTATAACAACACAATTATATATGATGTTAACCGTTTATAAAAACATATTTAATATTTACATATGTTGTCAACATAAAAGAGTAAAAATGGGATTATAGAAAAATAAGACTTTCTTGTTAACAACATAATTATATATGTTATCAACAGTTTAAAAAGTATTAAATAATAGGTTTCTTAATTTAATTTTATAAGAAATTAGGTCGGAGGTCCAATTTCATGTTTTTTTTGTCGAAAAGACAAATTATCTTTTTGTCCTTTCAGACCTCATATATAGTTTGGAAATAGTATTGAAGGACTTCCAAAAACACTCCCATTTCTAATACCAAAATTGCCTTTGGAATCTTAGCTTGTGAAGCTTTGCAAACTGGTTTGCACTGCTTTGCAATCTAGTTAATTAACAGAGCTTTGCAAACTGGTTTGCAATCTGGTTTGCAGAGCTTTGGAATCTGGTTTGCAGAGCTTTGCAATCTGGTTTGCAGAGCTTTGCATTCTCGTTTGCATTGCTTTGAAATTTGGTTTCCTTTGCAATGACTTTGCACACACTTTGCAATCTGGTTTGCAGAGCTTTGCAAACTGGTTTGCACTACTTTGCAATTTGGTTTGTCTTGCAAATATTTGCAATCTGGTTTGTAGAGCTTTGCAAACTGGTTTGTAATTTGGTTTGCAGAGCTTTGCAAACTGGTTTGCAATAAGGTCAATTTCGTCTTTTTCCTATATTAGATAGTTCACAAAAAATGTCATAGGTGTAGCATCCCATGGAGGGGGCATGAGCTGATTCAAAGGGTTTTGGTTCTGATTTTTTGAAGGATAATGGTTCTTCATCATCTTCGAAGGCTGAAGCTTCTTCTTCTCAGGAGAAAGTGAGAGATTCGAGTGGGCTTCACTTTTTCGTTCTAGTGAGAAGAAGTTTAGAGCGAAGCTGGATTATACTCCTCCTGTTGTCAGTAAAGAGGGTAAGCTTCCTCAAATTGATTTGGATGATTTTGTTGAAGAGATAAAGGAGTGTGAGAATTTGTTGATTGGTTCCTTCATTGGACAGAGGTTGTCATTCCCTCTGGTTCGAAGGGTATTATTTGCTAGGTGGAAACCTAAGGGTGGAATGTTTTTTACTGTTCATGGGGATTCGTCCTTTATTATTCAGTTTGATTTGGAAGAGGATAGGCAGAGAGTGGTGGATATGGAGCCTCTGTATATTGCTAATCGACTATTTTTTGTTCGTCCTTGGAGGTTGTTTGTTGAGGAGGACATAGCGACGTTGGAGACTCTCCCTGTTTGGGTTTGTTTCAGGAATGTCCCTATGTTTCTTTAGAACCCTAAAGGTTTAGCCATGATTGCGAGTAGTTTGGGTAAGCCAATAATGGTGGATGAACCAACAGCTAGGAGATCGAGATTGGCGTATGCTCGTGTTTGTGTGGAGATTCCAAAGGAGAGTGCTTATGCCTGAGGTTATTTCTTTTGATATTAAGAACTCGAAACAAATTGATATTAAGGTGGAATATGCATGGAAGCCTTTGAAGTGCTCTGGTTGTGGTGGCTTTGGGCGTTCCTTGGGTAAGTGCACCTCACCTGTTCGACAGAATGCTCAAGAGGAGGTTGGGGTAGCTGGAGCTGCTAATGTAGCTCCTGCTGGTCCTGCTCGTGCTCAGGGTGTGGTGCCTCCTGTGGTACCCCCTGCTAAGAGATTAGGTTCCCTTGCTACTTGTGCTCAGGGTGAGGTTCCTTTTAAGGAACCCCCTGCAAAAAGTAAGATTGAGGTAGCCTCTTCCTCTCATCCTGACTTGGCTGCTATGGTGGTTGGGGATGGATCTTGGACTGAAGTGAGTAGATCTCGAAACAATAAGGCTATTGATGGTGCTAGAAGGCTTGTGGCTGATAATAGTGATGAGTCCAGCAAAGGGAATGCTTCAAAAAGATTGTGTGTTGTTGATGATGAAGGCTTAGAGCTCAATCAAGATGGTACTGAGGTAATGAATCAGGGTGCTACTTTTGTTGATCCTGCAAGAGTTGCTGAGAAGGTTGCAAAGTTTGGAGGGAGTTTGCCAGGGCTTCACTAAGGCCAGAGGCTGAAGGGGAGGGCTGCTCTTAGATTAGTTAATGATTAATCTTGGTTGTTGGAATGTGAGGGGATTGAATGATTCCCTCAGAATAAAAGAAGTTGTTAAGTTCATTAGGAGTAATAATTTGTGTTTTTGTAGTGTGTTAGAGACCCATGTTGATGTTGGGAATAAGGATAAGGTGAAGCATTCTCTTATGCCTACTTGGAGTTGGTTACACAATTGTAGCTGTGACAACTCAGGTAGAATTTGGATTGTGTGGGATGATTTTTGCAGGGTGGTGACAGGCATGTTGCTGTTAAGCTGGATAGAGCTTTGGTTAACATTGAATGGGTGCAGGAATTCTCATCTGCTAAAGCTGAGTTCTTGAATTTTGGAGTGTCTGACCACTCTCCTTGTATTGTGGGTTTGTTTGAAGGTGATGGTGTAGGACCTAGGCCTTTTAAGTTCTTTAACTTCTGGACAGAGGAGAAGGACTTTGTTAAGGTGGTCTTTGCTGCTTGGAAGGTGCAAGTTACTGGTAACCCTATGTATAGGTTAGTTTGCAGGCTGAAGAAGGTTAAGGCTGCTTCGCTTGTTTGGAAGAAGGAGAGATTTAAGATTACTCTTATAAAGTTCAGTTGGCCAGGGAGCAGATGGAGGCTTTTCAGGATCAGTTGAAGGTTGATCCTTCATGTGAGCATGCTAGGAGGGAGGAGAGGGCAGCTGTGGCAAGCTTCTCTGTAATGGCTAGGAAGGAAGAAGCCATGACTAGGCAGAAGTCTAGGGTGCAGAAGGTTCACTTAGGAGACAATAATACTAAGTTCTTTCATGCTTCTTTAAAGGAGAGAAGGTCTAGGAATAATATTCCTTTCCTTTACAATGAGGCTGGTAAAAAGATTGTTAGGACTGATTTGGTAGCTCAAGAATGTGTGGAGTTTTACCAAAATTTGTTTGGGACCTCTAGTTATCAGAGGGGAGTGCCTGAGGTTCTTAATAATATGGAGTTTGGGCAGGTGTTGGATGATTTTGAGGCTGCTATGTTGGTTAGGGAGGTTACCAGAGAGGAGGTGGTTCATGCTCTTTCTACTATTGGGTCTGACAAATCTCCTGGCCCTGATGGCTTTTCAGCCCATTTCTTCAAGGCCTATTGGAGCATTGTAGGGGAGGATTTCATTAAGGCTATTTAGAGGTTCTTTGCTACTGGTATGCTTTTGGGTGAGGTAAACTCTACTTTGGTTACTTTAGTTCCCAAATCTAGTAATGCTTCTAGGGTCAGTGATTTTAGACCTATTTCCTGTTGTAATGTTGTTTATAAGTGCATTACTAAGATCATTACTTTGAGAATGAAGGATGTCATCTTTAAGGTGGTGAGCTCTTGTCAATCTGGCTTTATTTCTGGTAGATGTATTCAAGATAACATCCTCCTTGCTCATGAGCTGTCTAGGGACTACCATAAGGTTGTGGGGCCTCCTAGATGTGCTACGAAGATTGATCTTCATAAAGCCTATGATTCTATAGAATGGGATGCCTTGATGGCTGTTATGGAGAGGATGAGGTTTCCCAACAGGTTTAGGCAGTGGGTTTATGCTTGTATTTCTTCTGCTAGGTATTTCTATTATGGTGAATGGGAGTTCTTATGGGTATATTAAAGGAAAGAGAGGTATTAGACAAGGATGCCCCATGTCTCCTTATCTCTTTGTTATGGTAATGGAGGTCTTTAATATTCTTTTGCTTGAGAAGGTTCAGCAGGGTACTTTTCATTTGCATCTTAAGTGTGCTAATCCTTTAGTCACTCATTTGGCTTTTGCTGATGACTTGTTGGTTTTTGCTAAGGGTGATTTGAGTTCTGCTAAGGCTCTTGCTGAGGTTCAAGAGAATTTCTTTGTCTATACTGGCCTCACAGTAAATCAGAGGAAGAGTTGTTTTTTTTCTTCAGGGGTTGATGATGCTAACATTGTGCTTTTCAAGGAGATTTTGGGATTTGAGAGTGCTACTTTACCTGTCAGGTATCTTGGTGTTCCTCTCATATCTTCTAGGCTTAATTATGCAGATTGCTTACCTCTTATGGATAGAGTGTTGAGTAAGATTCACTCTTGGAAGACTAGGTTTCCTTCCTTTGCAGGTAGACTTGTTATAGTTAAATCTATTTTGCAAAGTATGGTGCTCTTTTGGCTGAGTGTCTTTGATCTTCCCAAAAGAGTGCTTAAGGAGATTGAAGGGATGTTGAGTAAATTTCTTTGGTCTGGGCCAAACATGGGAGGAAGGAAGGCTGCCATTGGGTGGATGTCCATTTGCTTTCCTACTGCTGAGGGAGGTCTGGGTGTTAGAAACCTTGTGGTGTTGAATATTGCTTGCTGCCTTAGGCATATTTGGGACATTTTTTGTCATAAGAAGACTCTTTGGGTGGAATGGGTGCAAATTAATCTCATCAAGAAGAAGAATTTCTGGTTAATGGGGATTCCTAGTAATGCTTCTTGGGTTTGGAGGAGATTGCTTCAGTATAGGCAATATGGTATTCAATTTGCTTTTCATGTGGTGGGTAATGGGGCTCAAACTAAGTTTGGGGTTGACCATTGTCATCCTTTGGGTCTTTTATATGCCTCTTTCTCTGATTCCTTTAAGTATGACAGTAGACTTCATGTTAATGCTAATGTGAATGCTTGTATTGTCGATAGTGTTTGGTCCCTTCCAAGTCATGTGGCTGTCTTGCTTGGTCTTATTGCAGATAAGCTTTCTGAGATTCCTATTGATATGGGGGCTGAGGATAAGAAGGTGTGGAAGGCTAGTGAGCAGGGGGTTTTCCAGCTTAAGTGTACCTATGAGGCCTTTGGAAAGACTAGGGAGGTTGTTCTATGGCATAATTTGGTATGGTATACTAATAACATCCCTAGGCACAGTTTCATTACTTGGGTGGCTTTGAAGGGTGGGCTTATCACTAAGTGTAAGTTGCTCTTTTGGGGTATTAAGGTGGATCCTCTTTGCTCTCTTTGTGGTAAAGCAAGTGAGGATGAGTACCATCTGTTCTTTCAGTGTGACTTCTCAGCCATTATTTGGAGCAAGCTTCTTCAGATGTTGGGGTTGGTTAAGATTACCAAGTCTGATTGGGATAAGGAGGTTGAATGGTGTTCTGCTGTGTTTAAAGGGAGGGATGGAGCTGCTGTTGTGGGCAAGCTTGCTTTCAATGGGTTCCTTTACTTCATTTGGTGGGAAAGAAACAGAAGACTCCATTTGGAACCTCCTAAAAGCAAGGAATTGGTTCTGACTCAGATTATTACGGAGGTGAGGCTGAAGGTTTTAGCTACTCACATTAAGTTTAATGATAATGAGAGAAGCAGAAGGATTGCTTCAGCCTGGAACTCAGAGGTTGGGTTTGTTGTGCCTTAGAGGGTGGAATGTTCCTGGCTTAGGCCTAACATTGGGACTGTAGTAATTAACTCTGATGGTGCTTTTTCAGTCACTAAGGCTGGTTATGGTTGTATTCTAAGGAACCATTTGGGTGAGGTTATTGTTGCTGCTAGAGGGGGTGCTAAGCCTACCTCAGTTATTTTTCATGAATTACAGGGCATTGCAGCAGGCTTGAGACTTGCAGTTCAGCTAAAGTTGAACAAGGTCTCTATTTCTACTGATTCTAAGATGGCCGTATCTCTGTTGTTTGCTGCTGATGTTGAGCCTCCATGGAGGGTGAGCTTCTTGTACAGGCAGATTATGAAGTTGAGGAAGATCTTTGAAGTGAGCACAGTGCAGCATGTGTTTCGTGAGACTAACCAGGCTGCTGCTGTCTGGTTAGCTAAACAAGCGTCAGTTGGGGATGAAGTGACTATATGGCCTGGTGAGCTTGATCCGGGTTTGGAGCATATTGTGGCTGAGGATAAGCAAGGTGTTGTCGGAATTAGAAGCAAATGAGGATAGCTGATTGGTCTTTTGATTGGGATTGGTGGTTTCCTGTTGGGGTTTTGGTCTTTGTTGATTTGTATTTGTTGTGCTTGTTTTTTGAGTTGTTGTGTTTGTTAGCCAGTGGAGAGTTTACTCCAACTGGTTTTTGGTGTTTTTTTGTTTTGTGGGCTGCCTCCCCTTAATGCCTGCTGATTAATTCAAAAAAAAATATAAAGGACTTTTGTTTGAGGTCTATATAAATGAAGGATCTAAAGTGGATTAATTTTTGCATGGCCACTTTGATGAACGACATTTGGCAGCCTATGCATTTTAAATTGTTTAAAGCCAGCCCATATTTAACCCACTTCTCATTCATATCAACACCAACCGAATTAGTGGAGGATATGTGGCGGAAATTTTAGGGTTTTAATGTTCGATCTTCTCGGCTTAATTTCTTCGCGCTCAGTTGTCGGAATTTAATGAAACTTGTTCCAGGTAATCTCATTCGATTTGTTCTACATATTTAGTGGTTCAGAAATTTCTATTTTGTCCGAATTTGGTGGTTTTATGATAGCTGTTTCGTATACGGTATAGTTGTACAAATTTCTTTTGGGATTGAACTTTGGAGCTATATAGATAATCATTATTCAATTTCTTCTAATGATTTGTGTTCAGGATCATGTTTAGGATATTATAGGCTATTTCGAGGTATCCATATATAGGCGAGATGCTGCCGAATTATTTTACGGCTCGAATTTCATATTTGGACTAGTTTTGGAATAAATTGAAATAGAGATGGTTACCCGAACTTTATCATATATTATATAAATAGACAGTTTCAGCTATGGATTTATAATATCGAATTCAATCTATGATTTGTCAGCTTATGAAGACTCTAAAATGAAAAATAGAGTTTATCGGAAAACGGTTGGTCGGTTTGTATGCATTTCAAGTATCTGATGGGCATGACTATGAAGTTAGAGATCAATTCAATACAAAAAAGTTAGAGATCAATTCAATTATTCGAAGTCTTCCAGCGTTGCAGATTGTTTTTATGTTTTTATGTTTTAAGTTTTCATCGTTTTCTATTCGTTTTTGTTATTCTTCCTTATCCCAGAGTATGCGAATGAGGAGGAATAGGTCACTGGTAGGCGGGAGGGAGGTCTTTGTTATGCAAGGACTGAGGTAGGGGTTCTGAATCCTTTATCCAGCATGGTTTTATAGATAATGAATATGCTAGATTCTATAGTTATATATGCGCCATTATAACTAGAGTTTAGGTAGCATGAAACACGATTTATGTGATGAACTGAAATATGCTTGAAATGTTTTGATGCGATATGAGAAATGTTTTCGAACTGATTTTACGATGATTGTGAACTACTGGAGATTTTCTTGTATGTACCGGACTGCGGATTATGTCAACCTACGGGAACGTAGCCGTTGAGGGTAGGATGACATGTGGACACGGTTGTGACCCGTGTGAGACCGATGACGTGGGCGACACTAGTCATAAGACCTGTGGGAGTAGAGTGCTTCACTTGCTGCCCATTGGTGCTCGTGCCTCCAGCTCGAGGCTCAGGGCCGTACACCCTGACCGCTCGCCTGGGAGGTGACATTGATTGGGATCCCTCTGCTTTGTGGCAATATGACTCTTGGTTGTTCCACTTCCGTGTTTGATAAGATAATGGATCGAACGAGCATATTGGTTTTGATATACGAATGTGGTTTTGAAATACGAATGAAACTGATTTTGAAATATCGCATTAGATGCATGACAGGGTACCGAAGAGAATGAGTTTCAGGTCCTTCCATGGTAATTGGGGGACGGCTCTCTTATTCGAACTCGGTGATCAAAAACGTATTTAGATACTTAAGGTATATATGTATCATGAGGTAAACTCTTTAATGATTGCGGAGTCCCTTAATGGGAGAGGGGCTTACCGGCTAGGGGTAAGTCTCTTTCTCGAGGAGACGTAGTGCATTAGCTAGTGACTAAATGGGCTGGTACTATCTAACGCACTCTAGGCTCTCCTGAGGAACTCTCCTTTATTGGGAGCGCACCATGGGTGGGCAGCTAATCACTGCTATTGCTTGCTAGATTAAGGAAAATGGTTTTGTATATAGTATATATATGGTAACTGGTTTGATAACTCGTTTTGTCATGATGTTTACAACTTATTAAATGAACTTTTGAAAACGTAATGGGTTTTGGAATGGCCTTCTACCAGAATAACTCGTGCCGGTGAGTATTCTGACCCCCTATCTAGTTGTTAGTGTGCAGGTGCTTGGTTGTAGCCTCGAGGCGGAGTTGTATTCCAGCCGGTGATCTTGTCTAACGAGGTTAGAGGTGTTGCGTCGTTTTCTTTGGATTTTGTTTATTGGCTTTCTATTATTTTAAAGTTATGTAGTTATTGCAGAAATGAACTCTAATATGTATATACGTAACACTTAGAGTTGTTTATAAGTTGTATCGACGTTTTATGAGGCGTTTGTATTTTTGTGGTTCGGGTTTCGACCCGAAACTGAGTTAAGTTTGTTTAGCTTCCGCTCAATAGTTATGTCTTTGTGTATGCGAATGTATGGTTTGCATGACAGGTTTTACATGTGCGACCGGTTCAATTTACAAAGGAGACTCTGCCAGATTTTTTTGTCTCTTCTGTGAATTGCCGGGGCGTGGTCATGTCTATTTTGGGACACGGGGCGTCACAATAGGGAGCTGGAGCCTATAAAAAGTTGATAAATCTTTTTGGGTTATTTCCCAAAAAGCCCTCAACTTTATAACCAGCTTCCTGCCTAGCCCCCTACTTTACCAAAAATACCCAGATGGCCCCTTTTTTCAGTTACCGTTATAACTCCATTAACTAGTCATCACTTCTCTCTCCTCCATCTCATTACCTCTCTTTGCCACCTCATTTTCTCGCCACCTCATTGATGAGACATGAAAATGTCCCATTTGATTCTTTTAACTTGGGTTAGTTAGTCCATCTCGAGCCGTTACTCTGATAAATTACTTGTTTATCTTGTCCAGGAATCTTTTACAAAATCGAACGCGGAAAACGGATAAAATCGAGAGAAAGACGTGTTGGAGGTATTTTGGACATTTCTTGATTATGGTAATTTTGGTCAACATTGGGTCTGCCGTCTCACCTATAGTCATTGTATTCCGTTGATTGATAAAATCAAGGGACAAATCCAATCTTGGAAGAGTCGTTTTTTATCGTTCGCGGGGCGAGATCTCCTTGTAAAGGTGGTTTTGAATAGTATGTTACTATATTGGGTAGCAGTGTTCGTTATACCCAAGAGAGTAATAAATGACATCAACTCCATCTTCAGCAAGTTCCTGTGGTCTGGCGTGGATATGGGGTGTAAGAGAGCTCTCATTGGCTGGGAAAGCCTCTGTTACCCTACTAACGAAGGGGGACTTGGTTTTCGAAATATCGAGGTATTGTTCGAGGCGTCAAATCTTCGTCATATATGGGACCTGGTTAGTGGTAAGACGACTTTGTGGGCGGAGTGGGTGAGAAATAATCTCATCAAAGATCAGCACTTCTGGACTTTATCGGCTTCGAGTAGAAGTTCCTGGTGTTGGCGACAGATTCTAGCCAGCAGGCCGACGGCTCAACGACTCATTTGTACTTTTCTGGGGGATGGTCATTATACTAATTTCTGGACTGATTTATGGCATCCTCGTGGTCTTCTATTTGATGCATTTGAGGCGACATACAGATATAATTATGACCTTCACTTAAATGCACGGGTTTCTCAGTTTATTGGGCAGTCAGGATGGGTCTATCCTACTCATATAGCAGCTATGTTATGGACTATCGAGGTTGAGGCTAGAGAGGTGGTGGTAGATAGTACTCTCAGAGACGAGGTGATCTGGACGCCTAGCCAGAATGGAGAGTTTACTCTCAAAGAGACGTAAGAAGCAATACGACCCAGAGGAACTCGATTGAGTTGGACTTCCTTAGTATGGTCATCGGGTGGTATACCCAAACATAGTTTCATCACGTGGCTCGCCTTTCGAAGACGCCTCAAAACCAGATCTCTTCTGGCTAGTTGTGGTATGGTTATAGATACTACATGTGTATTCTGTGGGGTAGATGAAGAAACGGATTTCCACCTATTCTTTGGTTGTTCGATAACAAAGAATATTTGGGAATTGCTATTACTCAAGATGGGATTTCAGAGAGTATGTGTTGTTGACTGGGAAGAGGAGTTACGGTGGTGTCTCAATCACTTTGAGGGGGTTTCTATTGCTGCCTGAGTGGGTCGCTTGCTTTTAAATGCCTATATCTATCATATTTGGAAGGGGCGGAATAACAGGGTATTTAGAAGCAATGTCATGCCACTGACGCTGATTATCCATACTATTTGTGATGAAGTACGGATCAAGCTGAATACCGTTCGTTACCAAGCGGTTTGAAGATACCGAGGAGAATCGGAGGTCCATAGATCGCTGGAATCTTACTATCTCTCTTCAAAAGTCGATCTACACTTCATGTAATGGACTTGGCCGATGGCAGGGAGACATATGATTAATACAGATGGTGCTCTAAACGAGGTGGATGCGGGGCATGGAGCCATTATTCGAGATTCAGAGGGGATTGTTGTTAGAGCAGCCACGGGTCAGGTTGATGGACAGACTATCTTTATACATGAGCTACAGGGTGTTGAGTTGGGACTGGAGTTAGCACTTAGTGCTGGGCTGCAGGATGTTGAACTTGGTCTTGATTTAATGAATATCAAGTTACTTCTTGCAAAACCAAATCAGAAATTACCATGGCGGGCGAGGCGTTTATGGAAGAGAGTTAAGAGGCTTAAGAGCCAATTTCAGAGTTTTCGGGTGTTTCATGTCTAAAGGGAAGCAAACCAAGCTGCTGATCATTTGTCAAAGATGAGGCTCGGACCGGGAGTAACTCACTTGAATGTTAGTCAACTACCAGTGGAACTAGTTAACATTGTTAATGCGGACTCTAGAGGGACAGTGAGAATGAGGAAATGGTGAGGCTGATGAAATGATGTAATTTTGATTTCTTTGCTGTTTTTTGATTTTCTATTTCTTTGTACTCGGTTTGGGCTTCTCCCGCTTATCATTATCAAGAAAAAAAAAGACGAATCTGTAGGCGAAATCGGAAGTCAAATCGGAATCCGGACAAGCAAATTAGGCAAGATCAAAGTTGGAGTCAAAATTAGTTGACCAAATGGGTCAGTGACACATGGCACGCAGGAGGGAAGTAGATCAGATGGTCCAGATCAGCTGTGGGCTACGTTCGGTGAGTAAAGGTGGTCACGGGATTCTCAAAGACCGTTAGATCTGGTACACCCGAGCACAAGATATCACCATGCAACCAACCGTGACTTGTCGAGATTCGGGAGATTCAGCACACGTGCTTTTCATCCACCAACAGCTAGCACAATCCTTCATGTCCCACGAAGCATCAAATAACCTCCCTATTGCCAGCCGTTGAATATAATAGTTGGGGAGATGCTAGAGTGCCCAGTTTTTAGCCCATTAAAATGCCCAGCTGATGTGGAATCACTAAAAGACAAGGTTTTTTCAAAGTTTGACTACGGTGGGGACCGCTTTTATTTTTATTTATTTTTTTGAATTGGTAAGCGTGTGCCTCGAACCCTTGACCTCTAAGTTGGAAGACTTACCTCTTACCACTTGAGCCAAGGGTTGTTGGCGGACCGCTTTTATTTCCAAATGAGGAAATTTGGGCATTTTAATGGGCAAAATTGCTGGGCACTCTATCATTTCCCTAATAGTTGGCCATCCAACGAAATTGGAAACAGGTATCCCCTTCCCAAATTAGAGGATCCTTCCTTTCATCTTTATCAATAATACATTAGAGAGAGATCGAATGGTTTTAGGTTATTTTTATCTCTGTTTTAGAAAGCATGGCTGAAGGTTTATAAAGAGATTTGATTAAATCTAGAGAGATTTCAGCCAGAGAAGGAAAAAGGAGATTACGGATATTTCTTCTCTTCATTTTTTAGAAACAGAGATCAATAGACTGGTTCTTAGAGAATGAAATTCGATGGAGATTTTATTTGAAGATGGATTGGGTTAAAGCTGGATATATTGGAAAATCTAGAAAGAGAAAGCTCTCTGTTTGGAAGTGTTCTGATCTTGCTTTAGTAAGAGAGAACAACTGAGATTTTTACAAAGAGAGAGAGCAAGGATTGATGGAGATCGGTTACTAATATTTTTCTTATATTGATAAAATCAGAAAGAACAGGCTGGAGATTTGAAGAAATATTTTAGAGTTGCTATTAGTTTGGTTCTCTAAAGATATAAAAGAAGACTTTGGAGAACAGAAAAGGGTATCTCATCTTTGGGGGGATCATCCTCTCTTGAGCTTCATAATATAATTTATAGAGAGACAGAGAGTATTGTAGAGAGACAAAGAGATACAAACAGAATAGTATTTCTTTATCATCTATCTTTTCTTTCTTCTTCATCTTCTGTACTTTTCTTTTTGTAAGAGAGAGAACAATAGATAAAGCTTTATAGAGAAACAGGGAGTGAGAAGAAGAAAGCAGAGTCGAGAGTATTTGTAAAGAGAAACAGATAGTGAGAGTGAATTAGAAAGAGAGAGAAAATTGTTTTATCATTCCCCATTTAATATAATCTTCATTCAATAGTTCAATTCTTTTCTTTGTGAGAGAGATAGAGAGTTGAGCAGAGGGAATCATCACAATTTTCATTCTCTGGATTGAAATAAAAGAAAACAGTAGAGAGAGACAAAGTGGAGAAGAAGACACTGTTTGGATCAGAATCTTTGCTAGAAAATTATTTTCTCCAGGGGAGTGTTTGGTTCACAGAAGGAAATAATTTTCGTGCGAGAAAAAGTTTTGTTGTTTTTCCCTTTTCCTCTCTTATTTGTCATATATGTCTTAATCTCGTATTATGATAAGATAAAACTCGTTGTCTAGGGTTTATGATGAGGTTTTGGCATATGATTTTGATATCTTCTTCATGCTTTAATGTCTTGATGTGGTTTAAATGTAGGAATATTGAATTCTTAGTTTGGATAAATGACGATTTCTTCATTGATTATGCTTTCGATTTGAAACACTATACTTAGGTTTAGTTCTTTGATAGTGTATGCTTATAGATTGATAGTCAATAGTTGAAATTTTAATATATCAATGCTTTGGATTTAGACTTTAATTGTTTTCGGCTTTAACTAGACTATTTTTCGGGGTTCGGTATGATAGGTTACCGAAACTTGAGTTATAGAAAAGATATGCATGATTGAGTTATCATTGATACATGTTAGGATGGATTCTAAAATCCTAGGTTCTCTCTCCATTTGAGTTCATTTTGATTTCTGTTATTTTATTTTAATATTTTATCACCAAAACCAAATCAAACCCAAAAATCGTACTAATTCTGAGTTTAGAAACAGGTTTGACTAGTCTCTGCGGATCGACCCCGGTCCTACCGGGATTTTACTACTTGACCACCCTGCACTTGTGGTATAGACCTTTTAGGGTAACCTTCTAGGCCCGTCACTCATCGTTTTCAGTGGCGACCAATTTTTCGACCGACGACCTTCAAACATTAAAAAAAAACATTTTCTCTCTCTTCTCACTCATTCTCTCTCTAAAACAAAAATCCAAATATTCAAGTATAAACCCTAAACCTAGTTATTTTTTTGAAGTAAAACCTAAAACCTAGAATGAAGAACTCATCTCTGCTTCTTTATAACTTGATTTAAAATCACCCATTGTTATATAAAGAAGAACAAAACAAGAAGTAAATCCAATAAGTGGGTATAACAACACATTACTTGCCATCTTTAACTTCTATCTCTACAAATAAATCTGAAACCTCCCAAATTAGTCCGAAAGAAAAACAAGAACTGGATAAGAACAGTTTAACAAAATAATAACTAGCAAAATTTTCATTGAACAACTAAAGTCAACTTCAAGGTTTATCCAAATAAAACTAAAACATCTCAAGATCCAATTAAGATTAACAGTAGCAACAAAACAAAAAGGAAAATTGACCCAATACAAACCTCATCTTTATCTTTGTCCTTGTCCACCGGCGGCACCAACACCACGACCGAAACCCAGAAGACGAGCGAGAAAGGTGGGCTCAGCCTGCTTGATAACACCAGGAAGATCCTTGAAATGTGTTGATGATCATGAAGTTGAGGCTATTGTTGTTAAATCTTTTGCTGTGAGTTTTCTTTTCACTATATACTTTTATTTTGTAGGTTCTTCAATGTTCATAGTTTGGGTTTGATTTCTACCAATAAGTTCAAGATTGAATTTTTCTAATGGTTTTGATAATCTCTGATATTGAAGGCCTCGAGCTAGACTGTGTTCTTAAACATTTAGCTGATATTGAAGCCATGATTTTAGCTTCTTCAATAATACCCAAATCTCCTGCCTTTTTCACTCTAGTTGCATCCTTGATTATTGGCTCTGCTACACAAGTCAAAATCTCTTCTTTTTCACTCTAAATGCCTTGATTCCTATAATCATCTCCAAATTTATTACTCCAAAACTGTAAACATCATTCTTCTTTTAAGCAATTCTTGTTCTTAAATATAATGGATCTATACATCCTGGAAAACCAATAATGGAGTCATTGAAGATCAATGAGAGGTTGCATAATCCGATGAAGACGGCGTATGACGACGTTTCAAAGATTGCATAATCCGGCCAGACGGTTGTGCTGACCGACTCGAAGCTCGACCTTCAGACATCAAAATCAGAAATTTCTTCTAAGATTGTTTGAAGTCGATCAGAACCCTCTCTATTTTTTTTATACTTTGTTAACACGATCAGATCAATTGATTCTTCTATTATTTCTTTGTTCGAAGCCTAGTTCTTCATTCTAGGTTTTAGGGTTTTTACTTCAAAAAAAAGAAGTTAGGTTTAGGGTTTATACCTATGGAATTAATGTTTGGATTTTTGTTTTACAGGGAGACAGAGAGGGAAAAAATGTTTTTTTTAATGTTTGGAGGTCGCCGGTCGGAAAATTGATCGGTCAGCCGGCGACCTTCGCCGGTGAGGTGGCGAGAATATGAGGTGGCAGAGAGAGGTGATGAGATGCAGGAGAGAAGGTGATGACTAGTTAACGGAGTTATAACGGTAACTGAAAAAGGGGGTCATCTGGGTATTTTTGATAAAGTATGGGGCTAGGCAGGAAGCTGGTCATAAAGTTGGGGGCTATTTGGGAAATAACTCAATCTCTTTTAACCAAAACTCAAACTTTTTAGGGAATTTTGAACAAATTTCCCTTAATTTTCTTGGTGGGTCTTTTTTTTTCTTATTTGGGCCCAAATTTTGGACTTTTCATGCATAATATTGAAATTTATTTAGGTAAAAATCTTTTACATAATGTAAGTTAAGAATGACCGTGCTTTTGAAATTATCAAGTGTGGAAAAATAATTGAAGTAGGTCGATGTCCATAAAAGTTATTCCTAGTTATCAAGTGTGGAGAAATAATTTGTTTAGGTAAGAATCTGAATGGAACCCGAGTCGGGTGTACCCGGCCTGATATTTCGGGCAGGCGCGGGCGTATTCGGGTAGGAGGTCTTACCCGAGTACCGAACCATTCCGTCCGCCCGAAACTCGGTCGTCTATACCCGCCCGCCCGTCTATACCCGGGACCCGGCTACCCTCGACCCATCTTCTTTATTTAAACCCTCAAACCAACAGATTCACTCATTACAAACCCTAAACCGCCTCGGCTAACTCCTCACCACCGTCTTCCACCTCCACACCACCACTCGGCCGCAAATAGTATCAATATGTTCTTCGGGTTGATTTGTATCAAAGAGTTATAACAACCATGAGATCTCGAGGAATTCATCCTGAGAGTATTGGGGCATCACTTATAGATTATGCTCAGAAAGTTCTTATGAAGAAATCAAGCCTTCGGAGTTCTTCGGTTCAACCAAAAGACGATATTAATGGTTCATTCGATCATGAACAAAGACTAGTAGTTGTGATTTGTGTATCTTTTATTGTTAGATCTGTTATCTCTCTCTTTGGTCTCTCTTTCATCTTTCTATTTCTCTTTCTTTGTTCTCTCTGTTCTATTTCTAATTCTCTCTCTATCTTTTTTTTTTCTATAAAAGTCACGTAGAAAAGAATAGATTTGATTCTTAGAACCCTCAATTTCTTTATTTTTTTTGTTTATGTAATTCTCTTTTTTAGAGAGATGTGTGAGTAATTCTTTTTTGCTAAGCTTGAATGCTTGATGATCCCTGAAGTGTAAAAAAACCTTAAAAAAATTCCAAAAGAAAAACATGAATAAATTCAGTTTAATTTATTAATTTTTTTAATTACTTTTTGGGAGATTTTAAAAGGCCTCCCCGGTTTGTTAAAAGGCCTCCCCATGGTTTCGTTGACTTAGTAAAAGACCTTTGACTTAGCTTGGTTAAAGGGCCCCCTCTTTGAATGGGTGAAAAAAACCCCCTTTAAAGGTGTATTTCACCCACATTAGGATTTTAGTTGTTAATTATAAAACTTCCTAAAACCCAAATCCCTAGAAATTCCTCTCTTATATTCTTCTTCCCTCTTCTTCCACCGGAATTGTCAACAACACCGGCGACCATCATCAACGGGGAAAGTTCATCGGAGTTGTGCAACAATCTCACATTGTTGTTGCACTCCTAAACCACTTCTCTATCCCTTTCTAAACTCTTAAACCACCATGGATGAAGCAAGTTTCAAAAGTTTTGGAGAAACATCAAAGGATTCTAAATCATCAATTTCTGGACAAGATTCAGTCTCCCAAGAGGTAGATGAACATATCCTAACACTTTTTTTCAAGTTGTATGATATATTCGTTTGTTGTATGAAAATTTTTTGGTTGTTGAACACGGAGGGTATTTTCGGTCTGGTACAACCGAATTTATGCCATTTTACGGCTCGAGTCCGCCGAAAATATGCACAGTAGCTACTGTGCAAAAAATCGGTGGGCTCGAGCCGAAAAATGTCAACAAATTCGGTTCGTGCCCACCGATTTTATGCACAGTGGCTATTGTGCATATTTTCGGCCGTCTAAGGCCGAAAATAATACATAAAACGGTTGTCTCGGGCCGTTTTGACTAAAATTCTCTTTTTTTCCTATAGGGCTTTGCTGCTGTGGCTTCTTCTCAACTTCCATCTCAAATTACTACAGACACTTGGGATTTTGGAGGTCCTAATACACAAGAAAGGTGGCATGATGCAGTCGAAGAAAACGAAGCATCATCGGAATTTGGATGTCTTAAAATTGGAAATCGTGAATGTGGAGAAGAAGAACCCAACCTTGAAGTTCCAGATAAGAAAGAAGAAAATCAAGAAGAAAACAGACCATATGAAGGTTTTGTCAGCATTGATGTTAGTGAGTATTTTCGAACTGAACAAGTGTTTGAAACGAGAGACGAGTTAGTTTAATGGGCAAAAGAAATTGGTATAAAAAACAAGATGGTTGTTATGATTGGTAAGTCTGCTGCGCGGAAAGGTGGTAAAAAACCGAAGATGGATTTACGATGTGAAAGAAGTGGAGAGTATCGTTCTCATCTTAAGGCAGAAATAATTCTTAAAACAAAAGAACCGTCCACCAAAAAGAGAAAAACGAGTACTAAGAAATGCAATTGCCCCTTCAAGTTAAAAGGAATACCGATAGACGGAGACAAGTGGAAGGTGGAAGTTGTGTGTGGGATCCATAATCATCAACTTGCAGTGACCTTAACTGGGCATGCATATGCCAATAGATTGAATAATGAAGAAAAGGCTTTTGTTGAAGAACTATATCAATGTGGTACAAAACCACGACAAATTCTTTTTCAAATAAAGAAAAAATTCAACGATAATACCTCGACAATGCGTACCATATACAACGAAAGGATACGAATCCGACATAGTCAACAAGAAGGTAGAACTCCTATGCAACAATTGATGAAGTTGTTAGTTCAACACAATTATGTTTATTGGCATTCAATGAAGAATGAAACAGGGGAGATTATTAACTTATTTGGGCACACCCGGAATCTATCCAATTGCTGAAGTGCTTCCACACAGTGCTAATGCTTGATTGTACATACAAAACAAACCGATACGGGAAACCATTGCTTGAGATTGTTGGGATGACTTCGACTATGAAATCATTCACCGCAGGCATGGTTTTTATGGATGGAGAGGCAGAACATCTATACACTTGGGCTTTGAATCGTTTGAGGACATTATTTCCTCCTAACTCTATGCCGAAGGTATTTTTGACTGATCGGGAACAAGCATTAATCAACGCAATAGGTGAAGTCTTCCCACATGCAGATCGTTTATTATGTACTTTCCATATAGATAAGTGTGTGGTTGGAAAGGTTAAACCACACTTGAAAAACAAACCATTCCGAAAGTTCATGTCAATGTTTCGACTAATCATGTTTGCAGAAACCGAGGCGGATTATAATCGCGTTGTTGAAGATTTCGTCACAACGTGGTCGAAGAGTAACGCCATTGATGTTATTTATGCATTTGGGTAATACTACAACGAATAGGGTTGAAGGTGCACATGAAAAGCTGAAAAGAAACTTGGATACATCCGAGGGTAACTTCGTCACATGTTGGGAATCTATACATTTAATGACTGAGACAAAGATTGTTGCGATTAAAGCTACATTCGAGAAAATTCGTACATCAGTGAAGATGTCTCATCAAATCAACGCCTTTAGGGAACTCAGGGGTTATATATCACACAATACACTTGACCTGTTGGCAGATGAGGTGGAGCGGGCAAATACTATAGGAATTGATTCAAATTTGTGTGGATGTGTGTATAGGTCTGTGTATGGTCTCCCTTGTGCTCACGAGATGGAAATCATTATGAGACGCGGTGAGGTGATATCTTTGTCACTCATTGACCCACAATGGACTAAACTCTCAATTATTCCTACTCCTGAGGTATATAACGAACTTCAGAGTTCTTACGAATTAGGATTGTTGTACTCCATGTGGGATATGTCGACCGGTCCTGAGAGAAAAGCCATATTAGAAAGGTTGAGGAGTATTGTTTGTCCTTCAATGACATCCATGACAGAACCTTTGGCAAAATTGAAAACCCGAGGAGCCCCAAAGAAACCAAGAAACAGAAAAGAGAAGGAAGCAGCCATATCTACTAAGAGAGATCCTTCTCGTTGGGAGTATGCACAATGTATTCCAGAAACATCGGTTCCATCGGTTAAAAGTGCACGGAAAGCCAATAGGAGATCTCGCGGTAGTGGTGATTCATTTTTACGTCTAATGCCTGAGGTGATTTATCCGTTTATCAGTACTATTACAAACGTTCCAGGAGACGGCCATTGTGGTTTTAGAGCCGTCGCTCTTGGTCTCGGGTATCCGTCGGAGGTAGGTTGGATTGAGATCCGAAAAGGTATTCTTAATGAACTCGAAACACGTCCAGAGTTATACAAAGCCATGTTTGGGTCTTTTTATGACCGATTGTTGGTTTCAACCAACAATTTTGATATACCAGCTGAAGATGAGTTTTGCTGTACTCACGGAGAGACGAGTTATTTAATTGCCACTCATTTTAATATAATGTTGATTCATTTGGCGAAATATGATTCAACGACATTTTTACCTTTAATCACCGGTCCACCACCACCATCTTCCGAAGGTTTGTCTCAACCACATACAATGGTATGCATTGGTTATGTAAACAATTGTCATTTCCTTAATGTTAAGCTACAAAACGAAACTATACTTATAAAATCACTTAATCTAAAAATTAGGAGAGAGAAAGAGCCGGGCTGGGCGATTTTGGTAGTGCGGTTTTCCGACAACTTTTCTCCTATTTTTTAGGGTTTGGCGGCGGCTCCTCCTAGTTTTTTGGGGTGGCGGCGGTCGTAGATTTGGGTTCGACGCCTCTCTTTTGCTGCTGGGTTTGTTTCTTCAGGATCTGATTGCTTCTCTCTAGCGAGCATAATCCTCCTTGAAGGAAATGTTAGCTGAGAGGGAGGCGACACTCCTTCTCCCTCCTCCTGGTGGTGGAAAATCAGATGCTTTTGGATCTGAATCTTTGCCAAAACAGGGTGTTCTAGGTGAGGAGGAATCAGGTCAGTCGAAGGATGGAGGCAAGTCTTCTGCCTGTTCTGATTGGGCTTCTTTGTTCTTACGTAAGAAATCTGTAGTTCGAGCTCCATTGGACTATACTGCTCCGGTTGTTCTTGAGGGGAAATCAATGGTGTCGTTTGCTGTGGCTGACTTTGAGGATGAAAGGAAAGAGTATGAATCTTGGCTGGTAGGTTCATTTGTTGGTCGTCGTCTTTCCTTTCCTGCAGTGTATAATTCTTTGGTTAAAGCTTGGAGACCCAAAGGTGAGCTTAAGGTTACTCTTCATGGTGACTCTCTTTTCTTTATTAAGCTCTCTGTTGATGAAGATAGGGAGAGAGCTCTTGACCACGAGCCTTTGTTTATCATGAATCACTTGTTTGTTGTTAGACCTTGGTCCCCTTTCATAGAGTTTGAGTTTCAAAAATGGGATTCGATTCCTTTATGGGTTTGTTTTAGAGAGGTGCCTTCTCTGTTTTGGAACCCCAAGGGTATAGCTCGTATAGCTAGTGCATTAGGGAAGCCTATCATGTTGGATCATCCTACAGAGACCAAGGCTAGGATGGCTTATGCCAGAGTTTGCATTGAGGTGGGAAGGGATTGTCAGTACCCTACAGAAATCCCTCTTCTCATTGATGGAGAAAAGATGAATTCAGTTAAGGTGGAGTACCAATGGAAACCTCCTCTCTGTGCTGGGTGTAATGAGTTTGGCCACCTCCTGGGAAAGTGTCCTAAGAGTCCTAGGAATCAGGAGCCAAGACCTGAGCCTATGAATAGGGCTGAACCTGTTAGAAGGCCAGGTTTTCAACCTGCTCGACGAAATGTTGCTGAGAGAGGGCCTGTCAGAGTCCCTGTTCAAGGTAGGGCGCAGGGGGGCAAACCTAGGCCTCATGTGAACCTTCAAGAGGAGCAAGAGGTGCTATTAGGTAATGGTAAAGGTGTGGTTACATCTAAGTTTGGTAAGGGAGGTGATTATGCTCCTAAAGAATTGGTGGGAGGGCAGCCAGGCTCTAGGTATACTGTTCTCTTTGGGGCTGGGGAGGTTGCTGCTGGTCCTAAGGAGGTAGGTGAATCTTCTACTAGTGGGGCTGCTTCTGGTATCTTGCTCCCAGTTGATAAGATGGATGATGAGGGGTGGACTCCTGTTACCAAGAGGAAGAATAAGAGTGGGGGGTTAAAGAATATTGAGGTTGGGCATAAAAGGGCTTGTATTGCTGATTCTGTTCAGAGTGAAGAGGATCAGGTGAACTCTATGGAGGAGGATGGAGGTGCTGAGTTAGTTAAAGAGAATATGTCCTTTGTTTCTTTGACTAGTTCTGATTTATTGAGTCCAAGTGGGGGTCATATTGAGAAAGTGGCTGATGTTGTTGCTATCTTTGATCAAAAGGATAGAGGCAATGCTACTTGGAAGAAAGGGGGGGTGCTTCGAAAACCTCTTAGAATAGTTAATGGTTAACATTGGATGTTAGAATGTGAGAGGCCTTAATGGCCCTCAAAGAATAAGAGAGGTTAAAGCTCTCATTAGTAACAACAAATTGAGCTTATGTGGGTTTGTGGAAACTAGAGTTGCTGCTGAAAATAAACTTGCAGTCCAAAGGTCTATCAATCCCTTCTGGACCTTTTTGGATAACTATAGTGCTTGTGGTGGTGGCAGAATTTGGTTAGGTTGGGATCCCAATTGTTGGAGTCTGAGCTTGGTTTTCACTTCAGAGCAGGTTCTGGCTGTTAGGGTGGTTACTCCTGATGCTAAAGTTTTTTTGCTAGCTGTGGTCTATGGCCATAATACTAGAGAGCAAAGAAGAGAGTTGTGGCAGAATATGTGTCAGCTGGTTAGGAGGTTTGAGGGAGCCTGTGTTTTCTTGGGAGACTTCAATTCTATTCTGGATCCTTGTGAAAAGATGGGTGGTGATCAGGTTAAGCCTTCCCACTTTCAGGAGTTTTCAGAATGTGTTCAAGATGCTGCCCTTATGGACTGTCCTTACTCAGGTTGTTTCTTTACTTGGAACAATAAGCAAGAAGGGAAGGATAGTATTTTTTCAAAATTGGATAGAGTGTTGATTAATGCTGAATGGTTGGAGGTCTTCCCTGCCTCCAGGGTTCAGTTCCTTAACCCCGGTGCCCTTGATCATTCTCCTGCTGTCCTTGCTATCTCTATGGTGCAGAATATAGGTAGTAAGCCATTTAAGTTCTTCAACTGTTGGTGTGATGAGACTGGGTTTATGGAACTGGTGAAGGAGGAGTGGAGTTGCAAGGTGAAAGGTACTCCAATGTTTATTTTGGTTTCTAAATTAAAGAAAGTGAAAGCTAGGCTAGTGCAATGGAAGGTAGCCAAGTTCTCTAATATGGCTGGCCAGGTTGCATTAGCTAAGACAGTTGTAGAGGAGCTTCAGGACCAGCTCCATGATCAACCTCAGAGTGTTGAAATTAGAAGGCTTGAGAGGCAGGCTGTTGCTTCTTATAGCCATCTGGCAGGGGTTGAGGCTTCCATGTTAAGGCAAAAGGCTAGGGTTCAATGGTTGAATGATGATGATGCTAATACCAAGTTCTTTCACAATACTATTAGAGAAAGGAAGGCTAGGAACAGGATCTTTAAATTGACTAATGGTGAGGGTGAGGTCCTTGAGGATCAACATGACATTGTGCAGGAATGTGTGGGCTTCTATCAATCTTTCTTTGGCTACTCAGAAGGAAGGGAGAGAGAGGATGATATTTTGGATTCTCTTGAGTTTGCTAACATACTTCTTCCTGATTGTGAGCAGGACTTAGCTGGGCCTGTTACTAGGGATGAGATAGTGTTTGCTCTTTCTACTATTGGGTCTGATAAGGCTCCTGGGCCTGATGGGTTCTCCTCCTATTTCTTTAAAAGGTGCTGGGCCATAGTAGGTAATGATTTCTCTAAAGCCATTAGCAGCTTCTTCAAGTCTAGCAAATTGTTGGGAGAGGTGAATGCTACTTTTGTTACTCTGGTGCCTAAAGTACCTAATGTGAACTCTATGCGAGATTTCAGACCTATAGCTTGTTGCAATGTCATATATAAGACCATAACTAAAATTCTTACTGTTAGGCTTAAGAGGGTGGTTGATACTTTGGTGAGTGGCAATCAATCTGCCTTTATCTCTGGGAGATCTATTCAAGATAATATTATGCTAGCTCATGAGCTTGTAAGGGCATATGGTAGGAAGGATGGTCCTCCTAGGTGTGCAGTTAAAATTGATCTTTAGAAGGCTTATGATACAGTTAGGTGGTCAGCTCTTTTGAAGATACTTAAGAAGTTTAAGCTACCTGAGGTGTTCATTCAGTGGGTAGAAGCTTGTGTCACCACACCTAAGTTCTCTATCATTGTGAATGGGGCTGCTAATGGGTACTTTGAAGGTCACAGAGGGCTAAGACAAGGCTGTCCTCTCTCACCTTACTTGTTTGTGATGGTGATGGAAGTGTTTGCTGCTCTTATTCATAAAGAGAGGATGGCTGGTGAATTTCAATTGCACCCTAAATGTAAAAATCCTGTTGTTACTCATCTTTGTTTTGCAGATGATCTTATGGTCTTCATGAAGGGAGATGCTACTTCTGCTGTTGCTCTCAAAAGAGTTCTGGATGGCTTGCTCTTAGGCACTGGGTTGGCTGCTAACTGTAATAAAAGCTCTGTGTTTTTGGCTGGAGTTGGGGAGCAGCTAAAGGTGGATTTGTTGAGGATCTTAGGGTTCTAGGAAGGGGCTCTGCCTATCAGGTATCTTGGCTTGCCTCTTTTGTCCACAAGGTTTTCTTACACTGATTGCTTACCATTGATTCAGAGGATATTAAGAAGGGTTCAATCCTGGAAAGCTAGGTTTTTAACCTTTGCTGGTAGGCTTCTGTTAGTGAATGTGGTCTTGAACAGTATGCTGATATTCTGGCTCTCTGTGTTTGTCTTACCTAAAAGGGTTTACAATGAAGTCAATAAAATTTTTAGTATATTCCTTTGGACTGGGATTGACTTAGGTTCTAAGAGAGCCAATGTCAATTGGAAGTTGGTCTGTTTGCCGAAGGTTGAAGGTGGTCTTGGGGTGAGAAATATTGAAGTGCTTAATCAGGCCATGAACATGAGGCACATCTGGGAGGTTGTTACCAGCAAGAACACTCTTTGGGTTCAATGGGTCCAAAAGCACCTTATTAGGGATAAAGTTTTTTGGACCATGGATGCACCAAAGGATTGTTCTTGGTGCTGGAGGAAAATTCTTGCTGGTAGGGCTAAGGCTCAGGTTTTTCTATTTCATATCATTGGGAATGGTGAAGACACTCTATTCTGGACTGATCATTGGCACCCTCTTGGGGTGTTATATGAGTTGTTTGAAGAACAGCACAGATATAGTTCTTTCCTTAGCATTAACACCAAAGTTGCAGGATTTCTTAGGGATGGAGCTTGGAATGTGCCTGGGTTTCTTCAGCCTGATCTTAATGCAGTGTTCTCTAGACTTCATGAGGTGGCTGTGCATAGCTTGAATCAGGACAGGAAGGTTTGGAGAGTGAGCTCTCATGGGGTTTACACTCTTAAGGATACCTATGAAGCTATTAGGCCTAGGAGCCAAACTGTTGGTTGGCATTCTATTGTTTGGTATTCTCAATGTGTGCCTAAGCACAATTTCATTACCTGGCTTGCTCTTAATAATGGTCTGAAAACTAGGGGCAGATTGAGCTCTTGGGGAATGCAGATTGATGCCTCTTGTGGTATATGTGGCCTTAGCATTGAGACTGAAAGCCACCTATTCTCCAGCTGCAGCTTTACTCAAGACCTTTGGCACAGGCTCATGGCTAATCTTGGGTTTGTTTGGGCTGGGTTTACTTCTTTTCAGGATGTAGCTCTTTGGTGCAGTAGACACTTTCATGGTGAGTCTGTCCTGGCTAAAGTTGGTAGGCTGGTGTTTAATGCATCCATTTACCATATTTGGCAAGAAAGGAATAACAGAGTGTTCAAGCAGAAGTCTCTCTGTCCTGCTGCAGTAGCTACTATTATTTGGGATGAAGTCAGAATCAAGGTCACTGCTTGGAAGGGAAGGATAGAAGACAATATGCAGAATTTGGCTGCTGTTGAGAGGCTGAACTTGAATGTTAGCTTATCTAAGCCTAAAGTCAGGGGTTATAAATGGACTCCTCCTCCTCCTGGTTGGGTTCTTGTAAGTTCAGATGGATCCCTTGATGCTGATTCAGCTGGGTTTGGAGCTATAGTGAGGAATGACTTGGGTGCTGCTCTCCTAATGGGAGCTGCTGCTGCTGTCCCAGCTTCCATTCTTGTTCATGAGCTTCAAGGAGTTGAGTTGGGGCTGAGGTTGGCTAAGCAAGTGCATAGTGATTATGTGTGGGTGGCAACTGACTCTATGGCTGTGGTCTCACTGCTCTCTGACTTTGAGAAGTTGCCTCCTTGGATAGCTTGGCCTGTGTGGATGAGCATCAAGAAGCTGTGGTTTGGGTTCAAGGAATGTCATGTGAAGCATGTAGTCAGGGAAGTGAATCATAGTGCAGACTTCCTGGCTAAGATGAAGCCTGCTGCTGAGTTAATCCTGGTTGCTAATAGCATGCCCCCTGAGTTAGAGAAGATCATCAAAGAAGATAGAGAGGGTAGAATTAGAATGAGAAAGTCATGGATTTAATAGTTGTTGTTTTCTTTTTTGTTTCTTTGTTGCTTTGTAGCTTTGTTTTTGCTGTTCAGGGTATGGCCCTTTAATCCTAAGCTCATCAATGCAAAAAAAAAACGAAACTTATACTTCCTCTGATTGCTAGGCAATGGTCTCAATACGCTACTTCAGATGCAAGAAGGTGGTTGACTATTTGCGAACATAAAATTGACAGTGGCGATAATTTCAATCCGCAATTGGAAGAAACTCCATCAAGTATAAAGAAGGAAGGGGACACATCATCGAATGAAATAGCAATAGATATGGAATGAAAACTTAGTTGAAGTTGTTTTTTTTTAGTAGTAACTGTTAGTTGAAGTTGTTTTTTTTTAAACGTAATTTTTTTTTTTTTAAACGTAAAGTTTTTCGATTAAGGTAAAGTTTTATTTTTTTAAATAAGAAGTACCGTGCAAAAAAACGGTGGGCTCGAGCCGTTTGTATTGCTAAAAACGGCTTGGGCCCACCGAATAATTGCACAGTACCTACTGTGCAATTATTCGGTGTTTTCGCACCGTTCTTGGTGCTATCGGAGTTTTGTATCTCTCTCTCTTTTCTATCATAGTTCTTGGTGCTATCGGAGTTTTGTATCTCTCTCTCTCTCTCTCTTTTGGCACATATCAAAATATAACATTTCAACCATATAAAAAAACCAACAGTTTTAACATATCAAAAGATAAAGTATCTAAAGCCGTTCAAAATATAAAAGTATCCGACATCATTCAAAAGTTTCCGACATGGTCTCAAAATATAAAAGTATCTAAAGCTGTTCTAGGTCTTCCTCCTGCCCACGGCCTTTGTTTTTGTCCTCTTCCCAATATTTTCTTCCTGAACCCTCTGGGTGCCTCTGGAAGTTGCTCCTCCCTCAACACTTGGTGAAGAATTTCCTTTCCTGCATCCACCCCAGACAAATCTAGTGCAGCAAGGGCATGCCGAATACCCTCTCTCTGAAAAAAAAAATCAAGTCTGTTAACATGTATTTCCATCAATACAAAATAAAGTAGATTACATGCTTTATTTGTACTTACGAAACTATACTTCCTCCGATTGCTAGGCAATGGTCTCGATACGCTACTTCAGATGCAAGAAGGTGGTTGACTATTTGCGAACATAAAATTGACAGTGGCGATAATTTCAATCCGCAATTGGAAGAAACTCCATCAAGTATAAAGAAGGAAGGGGGCACATCATCGAATGCAATAGCAATAGATATGGAATGAAAACTTAGTTCAAGTTGTTTTTTTTAGTAGTAACTGTTAGTTGAAGTTGTTTTTTTTTAACGTAATTTTTTTTTTTTAAACGTAAAGTTTTTCGATCAAGGTAAAGTTTTATTTTTTTAAATAAGAAGTACCGTGCAAAAAAACGGTGGGCTCGAGCCGTTTGTATTGCTAAAAACGGCTTGGGCCCACCGAATAATTGCACAGTACCTACTGTGCAATTATTCGGTGGGCCCAAGCCGTTTATGTTGCTAAAAACGGCTCGGGCCCACCGAAAAATTGCACAGTAAGTACTGTGCAATTATTCGGTGTTTTCGCACCGTTCTTGGTGCTATCGGAGTTTTGTATCTCTCTCTCTCTCTCTTTTGGCACATATCAAAATATAACATTTCAACCATATAAAAAACCAACCGTTTTAACATATCAAAAGATAAAGTATCTAAAGCCGTTCAAAATATAAAAGTATCCGACATCATTCAAAAGTTTCCGACATGGTCTCAAAATATAAAAGTATCTAAAGCCGTTCTAGGTCTTCCTCCTGCCCACGACCTTTGTTTTTGTCCTCTTCCTTGTATTTTCTTCCTGAACCCTCTGGGTGCCTCTGGAAGTTGCTCCTCCCTCAACACTTGGTGAAGAATTTCCTTTCCTGCATCCACCCCAGACAAATCTAGTGCAGCAAGGGCATGCCGAATACCCTCTCTCTGAAAAAAAAATCAAGTCTGTTAACATGTATTTCCATCAATACAAAATAAAGTAGATTACATGCTTTATTTGTACTTACGAAACTATACTTCCTCCGATTGCTAGGCAATGGTCTCGATACGCTACTTCAGATGCAAGAAGGTGGTTGACTATTTGCGAACATAAAATTGACAGTGGCGATAATTTCAATCCGCAATTGGAAGAAACTCCATCAAGTATAAAGAAGGAAGGGGGCACATCATCGAATGCAATAGCAATAGATATGGAATGAAAACTTAGTTCAAGTTGTTTTTTTTAGTAGTAACTGTTAGTTGAAGTTGTTTTTTTTTTTAAACGTAAATTTTTTTTTTTAAACGTAAAGTTTTTCGATCAAGGTAAAGTTTTATTTTTTTAAATAAGAAGTACCGTGCAAAAAAACGGTGGGCTCGAGCCGTTTGTATTGCTAAAAACGGCTTGGGCCCACCGAATAATTGCACAGTACCTACTGTGCAGTTATTCGGTGGGCCCAAGCCGTTTATGTTGCTAAAAACGGCTCGGGCCCACCGAAAAATTGCACAGTAAGTACTGTGCAATTATTCGGTGTTTTCGCACCGTTCTTGGTGCTATCGGAGTTTTGTATCTCTCTCTCTCTCTCTTTTGGCACATATCAAAATATAACATTTCAACCATATAAAAAACCAACCGTTTTAACATATCAAAAGATAAAGTATCTAAAGCCGTTCAAAATATAAAAGTATCCGACATCATTCAAAAGTTTCCGACATGGTCTCAAAATATAAAAGTATCTAAAGCCGTTCTAGGTCTTCCTCCTGCCCACGACCTTTGTTTTTGTCCTCTTCCTTGTATTTTCTTCCTGAACCCTCTGGGTGCCTCTGGAAGTTGCTCCTCCCTCAACACTTGGTGAAGAATTTCCTTTCCTGCATCCACCCCAGACAAATCTAGTGCAGCAAGGGCATGCCGAATACCCTCTCTCTGAAAAAAAAATCAAGTCTGTTAACATGTATTTCCATCAATACAAAATAAAGTAGATTACATGCTTTATTTGTACTTACGAAACTATACTTCCTCCGATTGCTAGGCAATGGTCTCGATACGCTACTTCAGATGCAAGAAGGTGGTTGACTATTTGCGAACATAAAATTGACAGTGGCGATAATTTCAATCCGCAATTGGAAGAAACTCCATCAAGTATAAAGAAGGAAGGGGGCACATCATCGAATGCAATAGCAATAGATATGGAATGAAAACTTAGTTCAAGTTGTTTTTTTTAGTAGTAACTGTTAGTTGAAGTTGTTTTTTTTTTTAAACGTAAATTTTTTTTTTTAAACGTAAAGTTTTTCGATCAAGGTAAAGTTTTATTTTTTTAAATAAGAAGTACCGTGCAAAAAAACGGTGGGCTCGAGCCGTTTGTATTGCTAAAAACGGCTTGGGCCCACCGAATAATTGCACAGTACCTACTGTGCAGTTATTCGGTGGGCCCAAGCCGTTTATGTTGCTAAAAACGGCTCGGGCCCACCGAAAAATTGCACAGTAAGTACTGTGCAATTATTCGGTGTTTTCGCACCGTTCTTGGTGCTATCGGAGTTTTGTATCTCTCTCTCTCTCTCTCTCTCTTTTGGCACATATCAAAATATAACATTTCAACCATATAAAAAACCAACCGTTTTAACATATCAAAAGATAAAGTATCTAAAGCCGTTCAAAATATAAAAGTATCCGACATCATTCAAAAGTTTCCGACATGGTCTCAAAATATAAAAGTATCTAAAGCCGTTCTAGGTCTTCCTCCTGCCCACGACCTTTGTTTTTGTCCTCTTCCTTGTATTTTCTTCCTGAACCCTCTAGGTGCCTCTGGAAGTTGCTCCTCCCTCAATACTTGGTGAAGAATTTCCTTTCCTGCATCCACCCTAGACAAATCTAGTGCAGCAAGGGCATGCCGAATACCCTCTCTCTGAAAAAAAAATCAAGTCTGTTAACATGTATTTCCATCAATACTAAATAAAGTAGATTACATGCTTTATGTGTACTTACGTAGTAAGCAATCGAACCGAGTGAGCTTTGTGCTTGGTTCGTCTTCCGATGGATTGGGTTTTGGACCTTCGGGTGTGAAATTCGACTAAACCACTCAGCATATTTATCATCGACCTCCCAAGCCGAACTAACCCGTTGCGACCTGTCTTTCAAGTTGAGGACATGATGTTTCCAGTTATCCCAATACCATGTATGTTCTCCATAATCCTTTGCTTCACTCCTCTTCTTTGTTGCTCTCATGGGGGCAGACGGAATATGTTGAACCACACCAAATTGCCTCAACACCCTTTCGGGTTGATACGGCTCAGCAATATCATCAAATACGATACAACCGCTGTAGAAGGCGTATAGTGGGGGAGATGACTCACCAATGCCCATGAGTCTATATGGGTCACAAATAACCTAAATAACACAATTATTATACTAGATGCTCATTCAATGTAAAATTAACATGCAAAATACCATAGTATATAGAATTTTACCTCTCGCTCCTCCAAATCGTCGATCATCTCTCGGAGGTTAACCAGTCTGTCATCTAGATTTCCATGTGCATCATGCTTCGTCCATCTACCCATCAGAGGCAAATCCGGGCTAATGTCGAAATCCTTTTTCAAATCCGACAGACCAAGCTTAAAATGCTCGTCAATCCATGCCTAAACAAGAAAACAATTATTACTACCAAGAAGATAGACTCCTAAATTAATCAACTTATAATAATGTGAGAAATACCTGGAGGAGGGGCAGATAACCCGCCATTTGTCCACCCTTAGTGGAAGCATGACCGAGCTGCCTATAAAGGTAAGGTAGCAAACATGCACCTTCGAACCACTCTTGTCACAGAAAAGAGTCGAGCCCATAAGATGGAGAAGGTACCCTCTGACGCAAAAGTCTTTCTTCCGTGCGTCATCTTTGTCTAAGCTACCCGAACAGATTTACCTCAACCACAACATTCAGACACTCTTGCACTTAGTCACCTTCAATTCTGCTTCCGCAGTCTCAGGTGTCACCCCTAAACCTTTCACCAGAAGTGCGCATTCATTTACATGATCATTATCAAGATGAACCGAGTGACCTGTAATCTGAAGTCCTGTAATACGATGCACATCCTCTAGTGTGATCGTCATTTCTCCAAATGGCATGTGAAAGGTGTTAGTATCTTCATGCCACCTCTCCGTGAAAGCCGTGATAAGAACCCGGTCAAGTTTCTGGTAACAGTACTTAGCGATTTGCAGAAGTCTTGATGCTTGCACCTTCTCACGAACTACTTTACACTCGAGTTCTAGGTCCCAAACATGTTCCTTCTTTGAATCTCGTATACTTTTACTTTCAAGGGCCCCCACTAGCACACCACTTGCGTGATTATGTAGTTTCAAAACAGAAATATCCTACGTAATCAAACATAAAAGTTACGTTTATCGAAAGTTAACAATATATCATTATATTAAACATTGATAAGTGCGAAAAATAGAAAAACATACACGTACCTTGCCATTCCAAATCTGGTATGCAATATGGTTCTCATAGTTCTTGAGAACGCTTCGGTCTGTGGGCCCTCCTGGAAAAGGATCCGCACCTGCTTCACTCGTCGAACCGTCGACAATCTGCTTCCTAGCATCCTCCTTCCTCTTTCTCGCACTTACAGTTTGTGCGACACGTTCAGACATGACTAAAGGTAAAATAGGATATATAAATAAAGTCAAACAACTTGGAAAAAATGGCATTAGAAAGCATAAATAAAGTCACCAAGATTTGATCTACTGGCGAAATTACGGTGGGCAAGAGCCGTGAAATGGCAAAAAAACGGTTCGAGCCCGCCGTAAATATGCACAGTAGCTACTGTGCATATTTTCGGTTCGCGCATATTTTCGGTGGGCTCGAACCGAAAATATGCACAAATTCGGCTCGAGCCCACCGTAAATATGCACAGCTCGGACCGTTTTTTTGACATCAAACAGCTCGTGCCCACCGTAAAAATGCACAGTAGCTACTGTGCATTTTTACGGTGACCACGAGCCGTAAGTTGTCAAAATAACGGTCTGGTTCGACCGAAAATATGCACTACATTAATTGAACAAAAATTGAACTAAATTAATGGTTTCCCTAAACCCTAAATCAAATCAACTAAATTGAACAAAAATCACACACATCAAATCAAAAACAACTAAATAAAATCATATATAGGTTAGATTTAATGGTTTCCCTCTTAAATTTGGGGGTTTTCTATCTCTATCTCTTTTCTCCCACAACCAGACGCAATGAACTACAAATTAGGTCTGAAACTTGTTAGTTTTTGTTGCAAATCAATCAATTGAACTTATTAAGCCATTAACTTCAAAAATAAAAAAACATAAACTAGGGTTTTTCTTGGTTTGATTTAGGTACTAAGAGATACAGGGATAGAGAGAGATACAAGGAGAGAGAGAGATAGAGAGAGAGAGGTACTAACCGAGAGAGATGCAACCGAGTGAGCTCCTTAACGTTGTGTTTGGTGATTTGAGAGAGAGGGCGATAGAGAGAGAGAGAGACTTACGGCTGTTTGAAGCTTGCAAGAAATGAGGGATGAAATGTATTAGGAAGGTCAATGTAGGGTCTGGTCTTAGGTTAAGTTTGACCTAACGGCGTTCACTTTGCCATTAGGTCAAATATAAATGAAGGGAGTGCTTTTTTGTAGAGGGGCCCCTATAACCAAATTGGTTATATGAGGGGCGCTTTTAGCGGGGAGGCCTTTTAACAAAAACGGGGGGGCCTTTTAAAATTTCCCTTACTTTTTTTATATTATTTTTGTGAGGGTAAGAATTCGCGGGTCAAGAAGTCAACTGGACCGGGTTGTTGACCGGAAGTCGAACCTCCACTTGTTAATATTTGCGGGCACCGACGACGTCTTTGGGCTTAACCTGTGGCAAAAGAGAGAACAACACACGTGACCGTAAGATCTCAGGGGACACCGGGATGGTGCCGGCCTAAGGGGGCTCCGACAGTCAAATCAGTAAACTTGGCAAATAATGAATAGGAATTATAAACAAGAGTTTGAGCTATGGAGTTAAATACGTTGCTTCAGCAAGACGGTTGTGAGGGTAGGAAATCGCGGATCAAGAAGTCAGCTGGACCGGGGCGTTGACCGAATGTCGAACCTCCTCCTGTTAATAATTTTGCGGGCACCGACGACGTCTTTGGGCTTAACCTGTGACAAAAGAGACAATAACACACGTGACCGTGAGGTGTTAGGGGACAGATGGTGCCGGCCTAAGGGGGCTCCGACGGTCAAGTCAGTAAGCTTGCAAGAGAAGTAAAGTGTACGTGGATATTAGCCCTGGAATGTTACTGTTGGTTGGATAATGGTCGGAGCCTAGGCACGACTCGTAGAGTGGCCGGAGCCCGCTCTCCACGGATGACTGACTAATTGGAGAGAGAATAACGGCCCATGAGGTCTGTCTTTAAATGAAGCAGCCCTGGAGTGGTTTGCCTTGTCCAGGGGTGTGTATCATAAATAAATGGGAAGCTTTAAGGACCTAACCTTGTAAAATTTTGCGTGGGTGAGATAACGAAAGCCTGACCTCCAGGAGAGATAAAGTAGCCTGCCTTCTTAGGTTGTCAGAGAGAAACGTAGGTCGACCTTACTTGGATGTCAGGTCGTCCAGGAGAGAGAAACGTAAGTCGACGGTCGACCCTTGAGAAGACTTGTTTTTGGAAGGGTCCCGCACTTGACAGGGGTCCTGCACTTGGAAGGGTCCTGCACCCGGATGTCAGATTGTAATTGTATTTAGGTGAGAAAAAGGAAGCTCGATGGTTGCTCAGATGCTTGCTCTGTATGAGAGAGAAATTGGATGTTAGTATTGAATCTGTACTCGACGTGTTTGTCCGGAATCAGATGATCCACCGCTTTAGATGGGAATTGGATGATGCTTTTGTGAGCTGTATTCCGTAATCACCAGATGATGCTAAACAAGTAGTCAGTGTATTCCCTCGGGATCAGATGATCGATTATTAGCCCAGAATTCGATGATATTAGAGTGCTTGATAGTGATATTAGTGAAATATGAGTACGTTCGACGATAACCAGATGATCGAGTGTTTCTGTCCCCAATTCGATGATCTGCATCATTCTTGGTTCCGTCATTTTATAGTGTCTTGGGTCGACCGTTGCCTGATGATAGTTGTCATCCTTAATGGTTGTAACGCATGGGTTGTCACCATTAATACGGACTTCGTAACCTCTGAACGGACATATCCGGGATTTGTCTTCATGAATGACGGTAATGTCTCTCCAACGGATACAAGGTGGCAGGTTCGCTGAGGAGATGAGGGCTGACCTCTTTATCCAGAGCTGAAAGTGGTTCACAAATTTCAGCCTGGTGAGGAGGCGAGGGCGGACCTCTTCCTCCAGAGCTGGAAGTGCTTCTACACTTTGGTGTTGCTTCAGGGTGTCCGAAGATAAATGGGTCTGGCCCATTAGTCATTAATTCATGGGCTTGGTCACCGTCTATGCCCAAATCATGGATATCTAGGGGCGCTCCTGGTGACGTATTTTGGTCCATACAATTTGTCCCCCACTCTCTAAGTTGACGGAGTGCGGAAACTTAGAGAGTAGTTCAAAGTTATATGGCCAATCTACAGTTTCAGTTTTGCTGCCTTTGTAGCCGAGTTCCTGTCCCGCGGGACTTGTCCACGAGAAGTGTCGCGTTTATTGAGTTAATCTGAATTGCTCTGGAGAAGGCATGTCGGAGTGATCCGAAAAATTTCAAGTGTTCTTGATTCTCTGAATTACTGGTTGATGGTTCGTTAATTGATGTTTGAGTTGATGAGCACAAACGATTTTCGAGGTTGTATTGGGAGCATCGCAAGTTTCATGTACTTGCGGGTAGACATCAAGACAATTGCTGGACATCAACGACCATTGGATTGTTCGACGAGGAAGGATGCTTCGTGTGGTCGGCTCAACATAACAAATACCGTTCACCTTTTAGTCGGCATATCCAATGTTCTCAGCAAGGCGTGTGTCGATGTGGGGTTGCCAATCGAAGCATGGCTTATATGTCGGGTGTTCTTCATGCAGATTTTGAAATCGAGGCAGGCTCGTGAGGCTGGACTCTTGAGGCAGGACTCGTGAGGCAGGCTCATGACGCAGGACTACATATCCAGGCAAGGTATTTACCGGGTAGTCATATACTTTTTAATGAGGTAGGCTCATGAGGCAGGACTACATATCCAGGCATGGTATTTACTGGGTAGTCTTGACATATACTTTAATGAGGCAGGTCATGAGGCAGGACTATCAATCAAGGCAGTCCTGACATAAATTTTTAATGAGACAGGCTCATGAAGCAGGACTCATGAGGCGGGCTCATGAGGCAGGACTACATATCCAGGCAAGGTATTTACCGGGTAGCTAGTCATATACTTTTTAATGAGGCAGGTCCGGAGCCCTGGCGAGGCGAACCTAGTGCTCTTGTCGAGGCACGTTGTGATGTTGTCAAGGCAAGGCTTATGTGCACTTGACGAGAGGGTAGGACTACCGATCAAGGCAGGGTGTCTGCCTGTAGTCCTGACCTAAATTCTTTAAAGAGGCAGATCCGGAGCTCCTGGCGAGGCGGACCTAGTGCTCTTGGCGAGGCACGTGATGCAGGGGTATCGATCAAGGCAAGGCTTATACGCCGAGTGTTCTTGACGCAGACTTAGTGAAAGCTACTCAAATCGAGGCAGGATTGTAGAGTAGGGCTACTGACCGAGGCATGGCTTAAAAGCCGAGTGCTTATCGATCGTAGACTTTTAATGAAGCCTGCTGTAATCAAGGAAGGCTTGCGAAGCAGGGCTACAAATACAGGCAAGGCTTATACGCCTGTGCTTTTGATCGTAAACTTTTAATGAGGCGGAGCTGGTGTGCTGATCGAGCCACGGGCAAGCTTGTCGATTCAAGGCAAGGCGAGTTTGCCGAGTGCTCTTGGTGCGGACTTAGCTGATTTTCCAGGGTGTAGCTCCGCCGATGAATGCCTCATATCCATAAGGGTAAGGGTATTACTCTTTACAGACACATATTGTTTGCCTCTTTTATCCAAAGGGTAAGGGTATTACCCTTCACAGATAATTTATATTATACCTGCATTGTGTTTAGCATGGCCAAGCGTTTTGGCGAAGCGTGGCTTGCCTTGTTTGAATACTCGAGTCAGTGTATGTTGAGTGTCATAACGCGTTTGAAATCCGTGGATGATGACTGTTCATCTGTCCCCCTAGTCTGAGCTTAGAGCTTGAGAAGGTCTAGGGTTAGACTAAGTTTCGTGGCGTTGAAGCCCTTAGTCTGCATGCATAGACAAAATATGACTTGAATTGAAACATCATCGTTTTTGAAATAATGTTGTATTACAAGATAAATATTCATGCGATACGAGCAGTGTCTTTTTAGTAAAGATCTTTTGACGTCAAGACTTTTACATGTACTGACGCAAGTAAAACCGTAGTCTGAAGCAGTGCAGAGCTGGCTTGCAGAACTAAGCTGACTTTGGGCAGAGTTAGGGTCTGAAGCAGCGCAGAGCTGGCTTGCAGAGTTGGGCTGACTTTTGGGCAGAGTTAGGGTCTGAAGCAGTGCGGAGCTGGCTTGCATATCTGGGCAGTGTGCAAAACCGGAGTCTGAAATAGTGCGGAACTAGCTTGCAGAGCTGGTTGTCTTCAAGTGGGGTAGATGCGGAGTCGTGTTTATCCTTGTTTGTCTCTTGGAGAGATAAAGTGATGTCGCGGACTTTTGCTTGGCAAAGTTGTTGTTGTTTCCTTCCGCTTGTCCCCCAGTTGAAGCCCGGTTTGCCTGCACACCTCTCGGTGGGGGGGAGGTCGATGGCATAGCCATCGACCCTCCGGCGCCCAAGTCAGTAGGTGAGATAAAAGATAAATGACAACTTAGTGAAATTGGGTTAGAAATAGTACCGTTTTAGGTGTCTTGCATTCCAACTGTTGTTGATGTCCAGACCTTCCTGTGAGCGGAGCTTGTATGCTCCCTCTCTCACTACTTGGGTGATGAGATAAGGCCCTTCCCAAGTGGGAGCTAGTTTGCCTGCTCCTGTCTGCTTGGTGTTCTGAAAGACCTTTCGAAGTACCCAATCCCCAACTTTGAAGGATCTGATTCGGACATTTTTGTTATAGTGAGAGGCTGCTCTCTGCTGGTAGACGGCGTTTCTGATAGCTGCCTTGTCTCTTAGTTCATCAATTATGTCGAGGTTATGGTTAAGCCCGACCCAATTGCTTTCTTCTTCAGTCCACAGATACCGTGCGGTAGGGACTCCTGTTTCAGCTGGGATTACACTTCGGAACCATAAGCTAATGAGAAAGGGGTTTCACCTGTTGGCGTGTGTACGGTTGTTTGATAAGCCCATAGTACTGTCGGTAGTTGATCTGCCCATGCTCCTTTAGCTTTTTCCAATTTCTTTTTCAGAGAGTTCATGATCGTCTTGTTTGATGATTCAGCTTGGTCGTTAGCTTGAGGATACCTTGGGGTTGAAAAACTGAGTTTTATACCCCAGTCCTTGCAAAAGTCTTGAAAAGCGAAGCTTATAAATTGGGATCCGTTGTCAGTGACGATTTCTTTGGGTACTCCGAACCTGCAAATTATATGCTTCCACACAAAACTCATAACCTCTTTGTCTTTTATTTGGTGGAAGGCCACGACTTCGATCCACTTGGAAAAATAGTCGGTCATGGCCAACATGTACACACGTTGGCCTGGGGCAGTGGGAAGTTACCCCACTATGTCCATGCCTCATTTCATGAAAGGCCAAGGTGATAGTATGGAATTTAATTTTTCTAGGGGTAGGTGAGAAGTTTGGGCGAACCTTTGGCATTTGTCACATCGTTTGGCATGATCAACTGAATCAACCCTCATGGTCGGCCAGTAGTAGCCGATAGTCAGAGCCCTATTGGCTAGGCTACGACCACCAGAGTGGTTGTCGCATTCTCCCTCGTGTAATTCTTTTAAGACATACTTACCTTCTTCAGGAGTGATGCATTTGAGGTAAGGGTCTGAATACGACATCCTGAGTAATTGATCGTCGAGTATACAAAATCTTGCAGCCTTCGCTTTTAGTCTTCTCGCTTCATTTTTGTCCGAGGGAAGCTTGTCGTTGGTCAGGTACTTTATGACAGGGGTCATCCAGGTGTCAGCTGTATCTGTAGTTGCTACTTCTGGTTGTGGATTCTTCCAGACGGCTGGCCACTAGAGCAGGACCAGGGGTATGTTCCGAGCTACCTTTCTCTGGATGGACGAGCCAAGATTCGCCAAAGCATCCGCATGTCCGTTTTTAGCTCTGGGTACATGTTCATACTTAACCTCGTGGAAATATTTTTGCATTTCCCTGATACGTTCCAAGTATGCTGTCATCCTAGCATCTTTGGCTTGGTACATACCTTGAAGTTGGTTGACCACCAACTGAGAGTCAGACCTTACATCAAGATTCTGTAGTTTCAATTCTTTAGCCAAGGTTAGACCTGCAATTAAAGCTTCGTATTATGCTTCGTTATTAGTTGCTTTAAATTCGCACCCGATTACTTGCTGGACTATGTCCCCCTGTGGGGAGGTCAGGATGCCACCCAGGCCAGCTCCGTTCATGTTGCTTGACCCATCCACGAACAAGGTCCACTTTTGAGGATCAGGTTCGGTGAGGCAGAGTAGCTATTTCTGAGCCTGCACTAGAGAGTCAGGAGTAAAATCGGCAATGAAGTTAGCTAATACCTGGGATTTGATCGCCGTCCTTGGTTGGTACGTGATGTCGTGCTCGCTGAGTTCGACAACCCATTTAGTCAAGCGTCCAGACATGTCTGGCTTGTGCAAGACATTTTTCATCGGGAAGGCAGTGACGACCACAATAGAATGGCATTGGAAGTACGGTTTCAACTTTCTAGCGGCTGTCACCAGAGCTAATGCCAGCTTTTCTAGTTGACTGTACCGAGTCTCGGCATCGAGTAAAGACTTGCTGACGTAGTAAACTGGGAGTTGCTTACCGTCGTCCTCTTCTCTTACCAAGACAGCACTGACAGCTGTTTCAGATACTGCTAAATAAATGTAAAGGTGCTCACCTGACGTAGGTTTGAAAGCAATGGAGGCGAAGTGAGGTACTGTTTTAGTTATTGAAGTGCGTCCTCGCAAGCTGGTGTCCACAATTGAAGTCCTTGGGTTTCTTTAGAGTAGCAAAGAAGAGCTGACATTTCTCGGATGACCGAGAGATGAACCGGCTCAGGGCCGCTACTCTTCCCGCCAACTTTTGCACGTCTTTCACACACTTGGGGAGAAGGGATGTTTACAACTGACTGTATCTGGTCCAGATTTGCCTCGATCCCTCTGTATGTGACTACATACCCTAGGAACTTCCCTGAAGATACACCAAATGAACATTTGTTTGGATTTAATTTCATGTTGTACCCTTTTTAGGACCTCAAAGGCCTGCTGCAAGTGGTTGATGTGTTGTCCAGCTTCCAAGGATTTGACCAGCATATCATCTATATACACCTCCATTGTGTTGCCGAGCATATTAGCGAACATTTTGTTGACTAATCTTTGGTAAGTAGCTCCTGCATTCTTTAGTCCGAATGACATAACTTTATAACAGAAGATGCCTCTTTCTGTTATGAAAGAGGTTTTTTCTTGATCTTCGGGGTGCATAAAGATTTGATTGTACCCCGAAAAGGCATCCATGAAGCTGAGAAGCTCATGGCCAGCAGTTGCATCTACTAGCATGTCTATGTGGAGTAAAGGGAATGAGTCTTTTGGGCATGCCTTGTTCAGATCAGTGAAGTCGATGCACACCCTCCATTTCCCATTTTTTTCTTTACGACCACCACATTGGCTAACAAGTCGGGGTAGTGGACTTCCCTGACAGACCCCGTGTCTAGTAGCTTTCTACTTCTTCGTTGATTACCTTATTACGTTCAGGTGCAAACCTTCGCCTCTTTTGCCGAACAGGCGGGTGGTCGGGGTCGACTCGCAGTCTGTGCGTTGTAATGGACGGGTCTATGCCTGTCATGTCGGTGTGTGACCAAGCAAAATAGTCGTGTTGTCTAGTGAGGAAGTATATCAATTCTTTTCTAAGAGCAGGATTCAAATTAGACCCTAATTGTATTTTATGGTCAGAGTAGTCTGGATGGATTTATACTTCATCCAGCTCCTCTATGCTAGGTTGGTCAGGGTCAGCACTGTGTGGTTGCTTGGTCTGTAATTGCTATAAAGGGGTCTTAGGAGATTTCATTGTATTTCTATTACAATTACGGGAGGCCCCTTGGTCTCTCTTAATCTCTCTAACTCCCCAGGGTGTAGGGAACTGTACAACCTGATGGAATGTTGAAGGCACTGCTCTCATTGCGTGGATCCACGGTCTGCCTAGGATCATGTTGTAGGCCGACGGAGAGTCCAGCACCACGAATGTGGTCGGCAAGTTGAGTCCTCCCGCATAGATAGGTAGAGATACTTCCCCCAAGGTCTGCTTCTGTTCACCACTTCTCGCGGACAAGTTCCCATGGGACAGGAACTCGGCTACAAAGGCAGCAAAACTGAAACTGCAGATTGGCCATATAACTCTCTAAGTTGTCGCACTACGTCAACTTAGAGAGTGTGGGACAAATTGTATGGGCCAAAATACGTCACCAGGAGCGCCCAAAGAAATCCATGATTTATGGGCCTAGACGGTGACCAAGCCCATGAATTAACGACTAATGGGCCAGACCCATTTATCTTCGGACACCCCGAAGCAACGCCAAAGTGTAGAAGCACTTCCAGCTCCGGAGGAAGAGGTCCGCCCTCGCCTCCTCACCAGGCTGAAATATGTGAACCACTTCCAGCTCTGGATAAAGAGGTCAGTCCTCATCTCCTCAGCGAACCTGCCACCTTGTATCCGCTGGAGAGACGTTACCGTCATTCATGACGACAATATCCCGGATATGTCCTTTTAGAGGTTACGAAGTCCGTATTAATGGTGACAACCCATGCGTTACAACCATTAAAGATGACAACTACCATCAGGCAACAGTCGACCCAAGACACTATAAAATAACGGAACCAAGAATGATGCAGATCATCGAATTGGGGACAGAAACACTCGATCATCTGGTTATCGTCGAACGTACTCATATTTCACTAATATCACTATCAAGCACTCTAATATCATCGAATTATGGGCTAATACACTCGATCATCTGATCCTGAGGGAATACACTGACTACTTGTTTAGCATCATCTGGTGATTACGGAATACAGCTCACAAAAGCATTATCCAATTCCCATCTAAAGCGGTGGATCATCTGATTCCGGACAAACACATCGAGTACAAATTCAATACTAACATCCAATTTCTCTCTCATACAGAGCAAGCATCTGAGCAACCATCGAGCTTCCTTCCTCTAACCTAAATACAATTACAATCTGACATCCGGGTGCAGGACCCTTCCAAGTGCAGGACCCCTGTCAAGTGTGGGACCCTTCCAAAAACAAGGCTTTCTCAAGGGTCGACCTACGTTTCTCTCTCCTGGACAACCTGACATCCAAGTAAGGTCGACCTATGTTTCTCTCTCCTGGACGACCTGACAACCAAGGAAGGCAGGCTACTTTATCTCTCTTGGAGGTCAAGCTTTCATTATCTTTCCCACGTGAATATTTTACAAGGTCAGGTCCTTAAAGTTTCCTATTTATTTATGATACACACCCCTGGACAAGGCAAACCCACTCCAGGGCGGCTTCATTTAAAGACGGACCTCATAGGCCGTTATTCTCTCTCCAATTAAGTCAGTCATCTATAGAGAGCGAGCTCCGGCCACTCTACGAGTCGTGCCTAGGCTCCGACCATTATCCAACCAACGGTAATATTCCAGGGCTAATATCCACATACACTTTACTTCTCTTGCAAGCTTACTGACTTGACCGTCGGAGCCCCCTTAAGTCGGCACCGTCCCGGTGTCCTCAAAGACCTCACGACCTACGTGTGTTATTATCTCTTTTGTCACAGGTTAAGCCCAAAGACGTCGTCGGTGCTCGCAAAATTATTAACAGGTGGAGGTTCGACATCCGGTCAACGGCCCGGTCCAGCTGACTTCTTGACCCGTGATTTCCTACCCTCACAACGGTCGTTGGGAGAAAAGGTGATAAAGTCGGGTGTATGTCTGCCTAAATCTCTGACCGTCTAGTGAAATAAAGCGCTTACACCCCTTAGTCATGTGGTGAGAGAAATGATCAGTCGCCTTCTTTGAGCAGATGTTAGTCGACTGCCAATGGTTTGGATAATCGATGCGAGAGAGAAAATAGGTGGTTAGCTGATTACAAGTGAACTTAGATGTCGGTTGTTGTTATCCGTAGTTGGATGCCTTAGTCGATTACCAGCTAACCCTTATATAGAGTTTTGTGGTCAACTGTCCGTTTTGGTCGACCATCGCCTGGCGGTGAGCTGTTGCCTTGAATATGGTAATGCACGGAGTTATTACCATGGATGGGGATATCGTAACTCCCATCCAACGGATATATTGGGGATATTGTCATTTTGAATGATGATAACGCCTCCCCAACAGGTACACGAAGAGAGGTCAGCTGAAGAGGAGAGGACGAACCTCTTCTATCCAGAGTTGGATGTACTTCCGTGTTTTGGTATGCTGAGGGAGTGGGGACAGACCTCTTTATCCAGAGCTGAATGCACTTCTGTACCTGCTGGTGAGGACGGACCTCTTTATCCAGAGCTGGACGTACTCCCGCACTTTAACGTTGCTTCGGAATGCCTGAAGATAAATGGGTCGGGCCGATTGGTCATTAATTCATGGGCTTGGTCACCGTGTAAGCCCATTAATCATGGATTTCTGGGGGCATTCCTGGTGACGTATTTTGGCCCATACAATTTTTTTTTGAAAAAAAACCGTAACCCGTTCGCCCGAGCCCGTTAAAGCCCGATCGGGTTCTTGGGCAAAACCGGGCCGCGGGCACACAATAATGCATATGTGTCGGGCCCGAACCGCCCGATAGTCCGATCGGACACAACACTATTGATGGGCCTAAAAAGTTTCTAAATAGGTCTACACCCGCAAGTGCACGGGTGTCAAGTTGTAATTTCCGGTAAGACCGGTTCGTTCCTCAGAGACTAGTTGAACCTATTCTAAAATTAGGAAGTAATAAGATTTTAAAATGATTTGGTTTTGGTTTTTAAAATAAAATATTAAAATAAAATTACGGAAAGAAAATAATTACAAATGATACAAGGAACTCAAATGGGGGAGAAACCTAAGGTTGTCGAATCCGTCCTTATAATAATTCTAACAATGATTCATTATGATTTAGTTAATTCACAAATTCTTTATATAACTCAGTCTTTTGGTCCATGAATGGTCCAAAAATCCGGAAGATTTTATCGTGAAAAACAATAACAATATTAATAAATCATATCGATAAAATTTCTTATGTAGAACTTCATCTAAGACCCTAGATAAAAGAATTAGTCACTCATGGGAAACAAGATAACATTAGCAAGTATGAAAATAAGAGATAAAGAGGGAAGGAAAACATAACTTTCTCATTGGAAATTGTTTTTCCTGCTGATTTTCCACTCGGACAACCAAACGTGCCCTAAGAGAGAAGTTTTCTCATCTTCCCGGAAATTAATTCCCTGGGGGAAAATTATTTTCCCGTCTTCTTTAACTCTTTTTCTCTCTTTCTTTTTGAAATCTCTCTGTCTACTATCTCTTTCAACTCTGTTTTCTCTCTCTCACTAAAAGAATAACAAAGGAAGAAGAAGAAGAAATAGAATTAAGATGAACAAAATATATCTTATTTGATTTCTCACTCTACAATTATCTCTCTCCCTCTCTCTCTACCTTTCTCTCACTAAAACAGTAAAGAAGAAAACAAATTAAATCAGCTCTGCTTCTCTCTCTCTCTCTAATATTTCAGGTTTGGTTGAGCTTAAGAGAAGTCATCCTCCCAGCCGAGATACTCTACCAGTTCTTGCTCTCTGTTTCTTATAGCCTCCCCAAATTCGTTCTTCAGCCGAGAGAGTATATGTCTCTCTCTCTCTAGAAAATATCTCCAGCTCTTATTTCTTTCTGATTTCCATTGATTCTATTCTATCTTTGGCTTCAGCCGAATCTCTTTCTCAATCATCAATCTCTGTTTTAAAGAAAATATCATCTTCCATCTTTCTAAATAATATCTCTCAAGCTACTGTAATGGAGAAAGTTCAAATCCGTATGTGAGAAGAGATTGGTTTCTAGGATAACATGCTTCACGGCCAGTTAACATAGATTACACACCATCCATAGATTTATTCCAGCTGTCCCTGAAACAGTATAGATCGTTGGATTCCAATGGACGCTCGAGAGAAGTATTCTGGCTCTTGCGTCGAGTTACACAAAATTTTGGATTAATGGAGCAGCCTGATACACCCCCAAATATGCCAGAAGCTAGCCCGAACATCTTTGTAGTCGCTAATCTAATTCCATCTTGCGCGCCACATGTCGCCGAGGGCTCCATGTTGACCTTTAGTCAACTTATTTTGACTCAACTTTGACTTACTCTATTTTCCTTGTTCGGGCTCCGATTTGACTTCCGTCTTCGCCCACGAGTTCGTCTTGGAGTCTAGTTTCACATGAGAACTAATATTGACCAGAATACCCTTGTCATTAAAATGACCAAAATGCCCCTCAAGTATGTCTTTATCACGATGTTTTCGCATCGAACTCCGTAAATGAGACCTGAGAAAGAAAATCAAATAATTCATCAGAGTAACCGCTCGAGCTGGACTAACTAACCCAAATTAAGAGATTCAGATGGGACATTTTCATGTCTCATCAACTATAAAACCCGATCGCCCGAACCCGCACACAGAAAATTTGGGCCCGACCGAACCCGCCCGACTCCCGCCCGACCTCTAACACAAAAAAAAAAACTCTCCAATAGTTTGGACCCCATCTGAATAACCGTTTTTTCTAGAGAGAGAAAACTGTATAGTTCATCGTTTGATCCGCCGAAGGGTTGCTCATTCGCAGGAATCTCTAATCCTTTCCTACTACGACTGTGTTGTTTTTGTTTCCTGCCCTAATTTAACATATATTACCATCCCAGTAGAGTCTTTGGAGTGTAGCAAAGTGGTATAAATGTAGAATTGAGGCGAAAATATTGTTATGGGAAGAAGATCAGGTTCACCATTATCAACTAATCATCATCCGACTAACTATTATCAATTGTCATTGAGGGAGGAGGAAGTGAGTAAAGGTGGTGGTTCGTCCATTGATGAAGATCGACGATTTAGTAGTTCTTCATGAATAGTATGGCACTACGATTCGTCAATTGATGAAGATCGACGATTCCTTGTTCTTCTTCTCTCTCTCTTGATGATTGTATGATGAGATTTTGTTGACTAAAACTAAGGGTGGGATTTTTACCCGGCTGTCCGCTACCCACTACGAACACCCGAGTCCGAAACAACCAATGGACGCCCATGCCCGAAACGGGCATAACCCGCCCGGACCGATGAAAAATAGTGGGCGGGCACGGGAGGAAGGCCTTACCCGCACCCCCGCCCACACCGGAGCCGAGTCATATTGCCCATTAGGCAGCCCACAAAAGTTAGTGTTAATTATGTCTTATTTGATATGAGCACTAATGAAACTGGGATTCAAGAGTTGGGGTTGGCTTTATAAGTCTATCTCCATGTAAGATTTGTTTCTGTTCCCAATTTGGGACTATCTTCAAATGTCCAGAGAAGATTTCCAACTCAAGGTAACTTGATTTCACATAGTCCCACATTGTCCCTTTACATGTGAGAGTTTGGTTCAAAGCTTTATAAAGGGTAGGAGGTTATTTCTTTAATCAAACTATGTTGTTCGGATCCAATATTGAGAGTGAAGTGTGTATCACTTCTATAACACAGGTTTGGGCTGAGAATATGGAGTTGTATCACGGCAGCAGGTAGGAAGCTTTAATCAAGCTTGCTTTTAACCCGACACCCGATTCGCCCGAACCCGGATGGGCCGACGATATTAGCGGGTGTGGGCGGGCTGTGGGTAAGAGAATTTTGAAAAGTACCCACCCGATTCGCCCGGCTACCCTAATAGCCAAACACCTAATCTACCTGATCCGCTTGAGCCCGAGCCCGACAACATACGAACGAACTTATAAAAGCACCCTATTACACAGTATTTTACTTGCACCTCTTTTAACACTGAAAATATGACCGTTATAACTCATCTTCTCCTATACGCACCAAGGCGAGGGTTCAGTCCAAAGTTGCGATGATTCTTGCTCGATTCCTCGTCTTCTCCATTGATTTCGTCCAGAAGCTCGTCTTCTTGAATTCAGGTCGGTGTAAGTGGTTCATCGTCTCAAAGACTTCATTTCGCCTCTTTCTTTCCATTCAAGATCTCCATATCGGGTAAGGGCTTTTGCTATAATGACTTCAATCTTCAGAAAAAACCCTAATACTCTTCTCCACCTTCGAAATCTATACCCAAGTATTTCTCTTACTAATCATGCTTCAATATCAGAACATATTGATTCTTTTATAACCCTAGAAAACCCTTCGGCTTTACCACCTACAAGGTCTAATTATATTTTGAGTTTTAGGGTTTTAATTCGTTTGTTTTCGACACAGTCCAGTAGTAAATTTCCTGAGTATGAGATGCCATCTGTAACATGGGTGTTGTTCAAGGCCGAAAAGAGAAACTTGTTTCTCGTGTTATAATTTGTGATTATTTGAAAGGTTTAGGAATTATATCAGATGAATTAGAACATCTTGAGTTGCCATCAACAATTGATGTAATGAAAGAAAGGGTTGAATTTCTGCAAAAAATAGGGTTAACTATTGATGATATTAATGAGTATCCATTGATTTTAGGTTGTAGTGTTAGGAAGAATATAATTCCTGTTTTGGGTTATTTAGAGAAGATTGGAATTCAAAGATCAAAACTTGGAGTGTTTCTGAAGAATTACCCTCAAGTTCTTCATGCTAGTGTTGTTGTTGAGCTTGTTCCCGTGGTGAGATTTCTTAGAGGTCTTGATGTTGAGAAGCTTGATATTGAGTATGTATTGATGAAGTACACTGAGATTTTAGGTTTAAGCTTGAAGGTACAATGAGAACTTCTGTTGCTTATTTGACAACGATACAAATTCCGAAAATCAAAGACTTACTCCTTTCTATAACGTTGATAAGATTACTCCTTTCTCCTCTCCCATCCGCTTGGTAGTGAGTGGTTCATCGTCTCAAAGACTTCATTCGCCTCTTTCTATAACGGGTATAGTTGCTTTGGCATAACTTTGAAACTTCAGCTCGATGATCATTTGAAGGTTTATCGTTTTAATCTACCAATATCGGTAACAAACTACGATTTATCGATGAGATACTTCACTTCAATCAAGGGTTGAACTTTGAGATGGTTTGAATTGATTGTCAACAAGATCTCAGTCTGTTGATTTTCTTTTTCGAGGGAGGGGTTCAGAACCAAAAATGAAAATCTTGACGCGAAGGATTGTAGCTTATGCAACACATTAATTATTTTAGTTCATTATTACATATGTAATATGCAATATTAAAAGTTTCATGATGTTATACAGGAAAGTTGGTGTCTTCGGGAGGAAGATTGGGCTTTCTTCTTTCGTCTAAAGGGGGTTGTCTAGTTTCGTTTAACTGTTTCTTTGGTTTTCATTTTGCTTCTCTGTCCAGGGATGATCTGTTCAAATAAAAAACTTGTAACCTTGTTTCCAGTTTCTTTCTCAGTAATCTTTGTGATGGATAACTATCCTCTTCCTGTATTTTCATGGGAAAGGCAGTGGCTTCTAAACCTACTTGCGTTCTTTCTTTTTGTGCGCTTTATAGCACTTATAAGTATTTATTTCACTTCATTGTTTGGTAGGAGAAAGGGGTCAGCTATGTGGATGTAACTGGAATGTAGCAGAAGTGGTCTCTCTTAACTTGCTTCTTTAACTTTTATCCTTGTTAGAGCAGATGTGAAATAATAGTTGACACATACAAAATTCATTTGTTTTTTTCCAGGGATGTTCGAATTGGACCTACTCCAACGAGATGTTATTCAGTTTGCTCTGAAGAAGGTTTTCCTACTTTGCATATATTTCATAAAACTCTAACTTATCGTTGATTTATTCTTCTCTATGAGGGTTTACGTATTTATGTCAAATTGTCAATATCATTTAATTTATTTTTAATACTTCGAGGAATGTGCGATATCCATAAATAAGTTGTCTGCTTTTTTCTCCTCCCCAGGGAAAAATCATGATTTCTATTGTGCGGAATTTAAAGAGACTTGCGATAAATATCATTACCCAACATGTGCAGTCCTCCATTGTGTTGGGGTCTCCCGTAACTTGCTTCTTTAACTTCTATACGAGTAATAATAATTGAAACACGCGAAATTTTTTTGTTTTTTCCAGGGTCTTTGAATTGGACTTACTCCAAGGAGCTGTAATTCGGTTTGCTCTCAAGGGGGTTTCCTGGTTTTCATAGATTGCATAAAACCTCCCATATTGTTGATTTATCCTTCTTCATCAAGTTTTACCTATTTAGAGTGGTCAAAATTTCGTTTGGTTTTCCCAGGATTTTCGAATTGTATGTTCGAAGAAGATAATATAGCCTCTTTCACTTTGCTACAATAATAGAGATTAAAGTGTTTAAGAAATAAGAACTATAAATGTTTTTACTATATGTGTGGTTATAAACTTAAATGATGCTGGTAAGTTCTATTTTTTCTATAGATGCTTACGCCTTGAGAGGCAAAAATATACCGCCTCGCTTTTTGGCGCTTACTCTACCAAATTTTGAAACATTGTTCTCATGTCCATCAGGCAACAATACACTATTAATCTTGCTCTATCTTATGAGTTGTGACTCGCTATCATGTGAATTCATACTTTGTGTTTGTTGGTTTGAAGGATGACTGGCGTCTTGAGTCGACTTTAATTATATTTCCTAGAGAGGATTTCCCTGTTGAATTTCTTAGGATTTTCCTATATGATTTTGTCCTTTATAATCACCAATTAGTTGTTTATCTTGGAAGGGGGTTCCAGTCTTTTAACTTTCTTCTTTGATTTTTTAACCAGGTTGGTGGAGTAATTATTGAAGCATGGAAAGTACATCTGTTTGTTGCACAGGGAAAGTACATCTGTTTGTTGCATAGGGATGTGAAAACTGGTCTTTCTCTAGGGAGGCATTACCTTGTTTTGTGAATTGAGGGGTTTTTTCATATCTGCTGTTGTTCTGTAGTCTTCTTCCTTATTGATGGTTTATGAAGGTGTTACTTATGAAAATATGGAAAAGGTGAAAACCAGTGAATACATTTTCAGGAATCTGCCGGACCATGTTGTAGTGGTGTTCTATTTGAGAACTGGGTTCTTTTGTTTTCTCATGAACTGGTTCTTTTTTTTTTGAAAACTTTGAATTGATATTGAGGAAAAAGAATAAAAGACTGTACAAAACGATTGGGGGGGATATATTGGTTCTTTTTCATTGAAAAATGAACTGGTTCTTTGAAAAATGAACTGGTTCTTTTTCATTGACCTCTCTTTCAGTTTCTTCATTTGAACTGACAGATATAATTTAATTTCGTTCTCTTTATCAGGGATCTTCGTGATGGAATGGTTAGTCCTGTTGCAAGGAAGATTGTAGTCAACATTGTCAAGTTAACTGTGAGAAGGGGGCTTCTGAACTTGCCTCTTTGAATTTTATCCATGTTGGAGAAGTTACCATTAACGCATGCCATATCATTTCACGTCTCGAGGGATTTGCAACGAGACACGATCTGATTTCCTCTCAAGGGTGTTGAGGGTGTTATTACCTAATTAACTACCCTGTTATTTTAAGGTGTCAGTGACATTTAAAAATCTGGTGCGTCTTCGTCTTATGCTAGGAGAAACACTATCATTTAACTGTAGAAGCATGATAGTTCATTCTAGGGAGACATGACATTGTTTTGTGCAATGCAGGTTTTTCTGTCCTGTAGAAGTCTTCTTAATACTTGACAATGACATGACATTTAACTGCAAAAGAGATTCTCCTCTTGAAACAAAGAATCTACTTAATACTTTTTCAGGAGCCTACAGTTCTCAAAAGTACTCTTGCGGCCCACCATGTCCACTTGAGGGCCATGTTCTTTTCATCTGTGTAAAGGGAGCTTTGTGAAATTGCTTCTTTGATTTTCGTCCTTGTTAGAGAAACTATAATTAACGGAAGCAAAGTGATATTTTCCAGGATTTGCAACTTGGACCAACTCCAAGGAGATGTGATCTGACTTCCTCTGAAGGGGTTTTCCTGATTTATCTTGTTACGTAAGTATTCTCTGTTTTCAGGAATCTGCGATATTCAAAAATCTGGTTTCCGTTTATCGCTTACGGCCTTCCTCGGGAGGAAATACCATTTAACTTTCTTTTGTTCTCTTGTAATTTCTAGCCAGCATAAAAGTTGAGGAATTTTCTCCAACAATTCGTTCCCTAACATGTCGCCTCTAATTTTTATGTTCCTTTTAGTTGCTTAGTTGTATTTGGTGTACATGTCTTGGACTTCATCTTGGCCGTTGCCTTTTAAGGTTCGGATACATGTGCATTAGTCTTGGTTCCCTGAAGCAGGTTTTCAATTTCAAGTTGATTATTGAGAGGGGTGTTTGTTTTGTGTAGGCTTCTTACTGGTCCAGTTGGTCAATTTGGATTCCTCCACTTACCATCGCGACAGCATGTAACTGGAATCTTAGTGATGAACGGCGAAAGCGGGTGACTTTTATAGCTACCTGCATTCTTTCTTTTTGTAGTCTTTATAGTTTTTCAAAGTAATTATATTACTTCATTGTTCCGTAAGAGGAAGGGGTTAGTTGTGAGGATGTAACTGGGACGTAGCCGAAGGGGTCTTTCTTAACTTGCTTCTATCACTTTTATCCTTGTTTTTCCCATTTCGAATTGGACTGACTCCAACCAGATGTGATTCAGTTTGCTTACGAGGAGGTTTTCCTATTCTGGGTATGTTTCACAAAACTCTTCCTTATTGTTGATTTATCCTTCTCTACGAGGGTTTACGTACCTATGTCGATAACATTTATTTGTTTTATACATTGATGCGATATCCATTGATCAGCTGTCTGCATTTTTCTCCTCCCCCAGGAAACATTACTAGTTTCTAGTGTGCTATATATAAAGAATGTTGCTATATATTTCCTTCTCCAACATGTGGCGTCCTCCATTGTGTTGAGACATTTTCTTAGAACAAAATTTTCTGCCTGGAATTACCCCGTTTTGAGAGTTCTAGCCACCGTTTGCCCTGTTGGGACTATCTATCTCGGTAGGGACTATCCCTTCGCAGGCACTGTTCTCTTCTTTTCTTCTTCCAAGGCTTGGAATCCAAGCAGGTGTATTTCTCCGTCTTCTGAATCAGCTCTTCAAAGTTGTCTGAAATGCTTTTTACCAGGGACTCATGGAGCCTGGTGTTCCTCAACAGAATTCGAATTTGCCTCTAGTTCTTAACTCAATTCTTTGATTTTTATCCATGTTAAGGGATTAATAATTAGAGCAAGTGAAATTTGTTTGATTTTCCCAGTGATCTACAAAATGGACTTACTCCAAGAGATGTTATTTGGCTATCTCCCAGGGGGGTTTCCTATATTGCACCAGTTCCACAGTGTTCATTCTGTCATTTTTCGTTTATAACTCTGTATGAGGGTGTATATCTCTAGATAAATAACATCAAATGTATTTAATACGTTGCAGGAGTATCCCATACCCAAAGACCGGCTTTCCGTGCTTTTCTCGGGAGACGTTGATTTGATTTCTCAGAAGAGATTTTCCTGTCTAAGGTCCAAGCCGATTTGCCTCTGAAGTTCCATCCTTTTCCACTTCTAAGGAGCTCTTTATATTGGAAGGGGGTCTTCTTGCTCTTTGCTTTTTCAATTTTTATACTCGGTAGAGGTGTGTTTGTAAAAGCATGAAAAGTTAATTTCTTTTTTGGCAGGGATGATAGGGTGTTTTCAATAGTTATGACTACTCATTTGATTTTATTGGTTTGCTAGAATGATTAGGCTCAGCTTTGTCAAGTTAACTATGTGAGGCTTCCCGAAGTCGCTTCTTTGACTTTTGTCTTTGTTAGAGAAACTATAATTAACTGAAGCAAAGTCAATTCATGTTTTTCAGGGATTTGCAACTTGGACCAACTCCAAAGAGACACTATTTAGTTTCCTCTCTTGTGGTTTTCGTGATTTATCTGGTTAAGTATTCTCTGTACGAGGTTACCTATCCAAATGTTTTCAAGAATCTGCGATATTTAAAACTCTTGTTCCGTCGTTCGCTTATGGCCTTCCACGGGAGAATAGTACCATTTAAATTTCTTTTGATCTCTTTTAGTTTCTCGCTAGCAAAAATGTTGCGCAATTTTCTCTAACAATTTGTTTTCTAACAAGTCGCTTAACCTTTCTTTATTGTTTGTAGTCCAGGGCGATGCTGGTGCATTGTGGAGTTAATTTATCTTCTTAAAAGGGGTTCCTGTCTCAAGTTTAATGAGGATGAAGGTAGTTGTTTTTCTTCAGTTTCATTTGGAGAATACCTCAATTCTTTTCTGTCTTTGTAGTTGCTTATTTGTATTTGGTGTATGTCTTGGACTTCATCGTAGTCGTAGCTTTATATGGTTTGGATATATGTGCAGAAGTCTGGCTTCTCTGAAGCGGGTTTTCAATTTCAAGTTGATTATTTAGAGAGGTGAATTGAGGCTTCTTTCTGGTCGAATCGTTGACCAATTGGGATTTCTTCACTTATCATCGGGACAGCATTATGGGATGTTAGCAATTAAAAGTCGGATAATCTACTGGTGGAAACTAGTAACACTTGAACTCCCTCTCTAGAATATGTTTTTCTTGTTTAGTTGGTTGTTTCAATGGAAGTTATCTTCCGGTGGGGGATATTTGTTGCTTACTTCCTGTACTGTGACAGTGCCATTCCATTGTTTTTCTTTTGACTAATCTAAGGTTTCGTAGTTGATATGGTTTTATCGTTTTTGGTTCGCGTTTCGAACATCTAAATTTGATTCTTCAATCGTTTCTCTGATTAGCGTAGTATAATATGGGTTGGATTTGACATTTTCATTCTTGATCAGTTGATTGCTTCTGCAAATTCGATACTTATTCAATTAGGGACTTTTTGATTGTCTCCAAATGCAACTACAAATAGTTGTCAAGTTTGTATTTGATATTGAAGGGGTTATTCGTTCATCGACAATTATTTTTTATTGACTTAAGAAAATGAATATGATGCTGAACTTATCATGTTCATGCGCATGATAAGATCCACGAGGATCACCTTCAGTACTTGCTGTGCTAGTGGTCTAAACCAAAAACAGTTTATTGATTCGATTGCTCTTCAGAGGGGGAGCATAGATTCATATTCTTCCAATTGAGCCCCAGGTGCGGCTTCTAGGAAGCTTTAGGCCAACTGTAGGATCATCTGTGTCTATGTATCAGAAATGTCGGTATAGAAACTTAAACATTATCTAGTTTTTCAGTTACTCTATCTGAAATCTATTGTTGATTGGGTGTTTCTTTACAGAAGCTTAGGTATCCGTTCGTGGTATAACGGGTATGGCTGCTTCTGTGTAACTTCAGGATATCTTGGTCATCTGGATATTTCAACCAGGAGGTAAAATTTGACAATGTCTTTGAAGTGATTGTTATTTTTCTAATTGGAAGCACAATTCTTGGAACTAACAACGCAAGCCTTTACGTGCAGGGAGTCTAGCATATGCAATGCATTATAGGTTTTCCTAGTTCATCGTTAATACTGAAATATCCAGATGTAGAAAAAGGTTTGCCTATTTATCTCGGTAACGTTTAATCTATTTAATACTTTCAGGATATGCAATATCCGTGGGTGTACATGTGTTTCTCCTGCCCCCGAGGAAAACAACACTACTAAATTGCTTTTTCGGTATCTAGTGTGCCATACTGTAGGAATCTTACTACATCATTTCACTCCCTAACATGTATAATCATACATTGTGTTAATTTCTTATTTTGAGGATGAGTGAGTTTCTAGTGCTGATGTTATCTTGAAAGGTGGTGTTCTATTTCATGATTCTTCAATTTTTATCCGTGTTAAAGGAACATAATAAAGTGCGCAAAATTCATTTGATATCCCAAGGATGTGAGAATTGGACTCTCTCCATGGAGGCATTACCTTGTTATATGAACAGTATCACTTCAATTTCTTATGTTTTTTACTTTCTAGCTTGCATAAATTGAGGAATTTTTTCTAACATCCATTCCCTAACATGTTTTCAGGACCATTTTCTTAATTGCGGGTATTTTGGAACAACTGAGGTTTACTTCATGCAGGGAAGTCGGTTTGTCTCAAGCTTCATTCCGGTTTTGCTGCCCCAGTTTAATATCGGTATAGTTCAAAACTTTTCTGTGCTGTAGTTGTTAGGTGTCTTTTCTTTATGTGTTTTGGACTTGCTTCATCATGGTGGATTGTCATGTAGGGATCAAATACGTGTAGACTCTGTAGGGTTTTTCTATTTCAAGCTGATTATGTAGAGGGGTATTTGCTTATTGTGTAGGTTTTTTTTTTTTTGATGAAATTCTTGTGTAGGTTATTATCACGTTCGAATGTTGACCAAATAGGTAGTCCTTCAAGTTTCATACTGGGATAACGTTACGGAGTGTTAGATTCTAAAATTTGGGTGATCTTTAGATGTAGAAAAGGGTGACACTTCAACTCCCACTCTGAAATCTGCTTTGTTTTTTTGATTGGCTGTGTTAATATTGTCGCTTCAGTTTCTCTTTTCTTTCTCTGAGTCTGGTTACATTTTCCACATTTCGAGGGGATAAATTAATCTTGATCTCTTAGTTGTATTACTTACGTACAGATGATAGGATCTACTCGGAGAAGCGATCTAATTGTTGTTAAGGAGGTTTATATGCTCTCTTGGTTCTTTAGTTCATAGGTTGGAGGTTTTAGCACTCTGTACCGGGCCGCAACAATTCAGGAAACAGTTACGTTTTGATTGACCCCTAAAAACTTAACCCTTTTGTAGTTTCACTTTTGTTCTTCCTCTGAACGTCCCTTCCTCATTTTCCCATGGTAATTGGGATTTAACCCTTGAAGAACTGGTGTGGCTCTTCTTTTCGAGGGAGTCTTCTGTCCTTGTTCCATGGCAGAATGTTTTTGTGTTTAGGTTATGTTCGTTTCAACGACTACAAGATCCAGTTGGATATAACGATGCCATTTGCGTGATTTTGCTGGTCGAAATTCAGATGATCGCTGGCATTTGGTATACTAGAACTTGGATTGAAGCATAGCCTGTTTAATCTCAAGGGGGTTTTCTACTTCTTGCTCTGCTGAAAGTTTAGTTTACAATTCGTCCAATTTTCCCACCGTGTTTAAAATTCCTTGATCTATTTAGATTTGGCGCCTGTTGTAGTATGGACGTGCTCTCCTGTTAAAAAGTATTGTGTTCGAATTTCTTCCTTAAATTGGTCTGGAACTTTTGCTTTCTTTGGGTTTTTATTCTACAAGCTAATTGAATTTCTTGTATTGCCGCAAAGAGTATTTTTTTAGATTTGCTTTCTGTATTGTGGAAATAGGTTGACATGGTTCCATGGTTTCTTCTCGAAGCAGGTTTACTACACCTAACACGTAGAAGTTTCTTATTTTTGTAAGACGATATAGTTACGGCATTTTGTTTGCAATTGCCTTCAAATATTTGAGGAAATTTCAGTGGAAGTCTGCTATCCAGCACTCATCTTGATCTTCCATCTAGGACTATGGATTTCGCTGAAAAACCACTTGGTCCTTCTGGGGAAGTCCTTAATTTGAATTGTTTGTGTAGCAGTTTGGTAATTCTCACTTCATTTTCAGGGGGTTTGCATTACAGTAGTTGCTGCATTCTTTGCTTTCCAGAGGATAATGCTCCGTTGCTTTCTTGAGTTGTGTATCCGGTCTGAAGGTATATGCTGACTTGTGCTCTGGTTTTAGTGAATTTGCGATGTGATGAGTATTGCAGGCTCGTTTGTAGTTCACTTTAGTGGGAGTAGAAGCTTGTAGCCAGGTCTTTACGCCTTGCTTCCTCTTTTTTGTTCGTCTTTTGAAGGTGCTAGAGGGTTTCTTTTTTCTCGTGGTTGAGATTCCTTCGTGATGATAAGGGTCGGTTTGACCTAGTACTTCAATACAACTTATTTGCGAAGAAATTCTTTTTCATCTTATCTGAGACCTATGCTGTTTGTTGAATGAATGGTCCTTGCCTTAGATGTACTTCACTGCCATTGCAAGGGAAGGCTTCATGGTGGTTATTATTTGTGTGCGCTGTGTACCATGAAGTACTCAATCACTTGCAGTTACGCTGCTATGTTTATCTTGTGTTATTTATCTGTTTTGGCTCGATGTGTGCTTCTTCTCTGGATCAGTTAGTTTTTTTACTTTCAGTGGCTACTTTAAACTGTCAATAGTGCAGGTCATACACCAATGGAGCAGGATCGGATCAAAAAACCTTAAGGATTTGTGGAAGCTCATTCCAAGTGCAATGGTGTCGTCTGCTTGGCAGTTTAGAAATAACAGGACCTTCAAAGAGTGTAATGAGAATAGCTTGCTAGAGGTTGACGACATTCAAGCCCTCTTGTTTCACTGGAGTAGGAACTTGCAATGGGCTAAGGCTTTCTCTTATTTGGATTTTATTTTGAACTGGGATGAGCTAATGAGTGAGGTAACACATAAACCTCCTAGCCAATTCCCAAGTTTTTGTACACATCTTCTTTTTCATTATCAATTCAAATCTTAAAAAAAAAATTGAGCCTCAGCTGTGTGGTTTCCGACGATGCTTTGGTGGAAAACAGTATGATCACTATGATGATGTCAGATATGTTGGTTTAGAAACATGAACGTGACTTTTTCTGAATCCGCTCGTGGTGATGGGTATGGCTCTTTTTGCGTAACTGTATGACATCTTGGTCATTCTAAGGTTTATTGTGTTGGTTTGATATCTTTATAATGCTTTACAACTCTACATTGTGATTAAAGTGATCGTTGTTTTCTCTTGTTGGTAGCACACTTAATGTCGACTAGGTCTAAGTCTGTAGGTTGTTTTCATAGGAAGCTTTTGAAACCAAATGCGAAAACCTTTACCTGAAGGGAGTCTTGCTTATGCAATGCATTATAGATTGGACTGACTCCAACGAGATTCAGCCGAAGGGGTCTTTCTTAACTTGCTTCTTTAACTTCATTCAAAGTTTCAAAAATAGTTGACACATGCAAAATTCGTTCGTTTTATTCCAGGGATCCTCAAATGGGACTGATCACTGACTCCAACAAGATGTAATCCAGTTTGCTCTCAATGAGGTTTTCTTAATTGATATGGAAGAGGGTTATTTCTTCTTTAATAATTACTTTTTAATTGCATTAGAGAATGATTCTATGCCGACCTTATCATGTCTGTGTGCATGATAAGATCCACAACAGAATCACCTTCAATAGTTGCTCTGATGGTGGTTTCAACTTTCAATATTGATTTGAATGCTCTTCAGGGGGAAATTTCTTCCAGTTGAGCCCCAGTTGCATCGCTTGGGAGGAAGCTTTAGGGCAAACAGTAAGATCAGCCGTGTTAATGTATTTGGATATGTCAGGTATACAAACTTAAACATCATCTACTTTTATTGTTAATTTGGAAACTTTTTTTGCTTTGGATTTTTCTTTTCTAAAGTTTAGGTATCTGTTTGTGTTAATTATATCGCTTTGGTTTCCATAGGTTGCATAAAGCTCTACCATATCGTTGGTTTATCCTTCTGCATCGGGGTTTATCTATTTATGTTGATAACTTTTAATCTATTGATTGGTGCTGTCCATGTGTTTCTCAACCCCTCAGGAAAACATTACTAATATATATTTTTGGTTTTTTCTAGCGTGCCATTATTTTAGAATCTTGCAATACTTTTCCACTCCGCGCAGCCCCTCAGGAAAACGATACCTCCTGATTTAAACCAAGAATTAAAGAGGCCCAAAGCCCTAAAACATGAAAGAGGCCTAAAGCCCGACAAATTTATTACGTTATTAACTTTATTTATAACCTAAATACATGGGATATATCTTGATGGCAAACTGCTTCCACCGAGACTCGATCCCACGACCTTATGGGCTTAAGAGGGGTGTCCAACCACTGCACCAAAGGCTGGTGGACAATTTCAAGCGGATTATTTAGAGGGTACTTGGTTTTTGTGTAGGTTTTTATCAGGTTCGAATGTTTACCAATAGTTATTCCTTCATTTACTATGGAGTACAGACAGTTCCTTTCTCCTTCTTTTTGGAAGTCTTTGCACTCTGTATCCAGTTCTAACCTGATTTAGGAAGCAGTTCTGTTTCAATTTCCACAGTGATTAGGATGTACCACCTGACGAACTGGTATGGTTCTTCTTTTGAAGGGAGTTTTCTATCCTTGGTACATGGGAGTAAGTTTTTGTTTTTTTGGTTATATTCGTTCCGGCAACAACTAGATGCAGTTGGGTTTAATGGTGGTATTTGTATGAGTTTGCTTGTCCTGATTCAGATGATCACTGGTATTGTGTATTTTAGGACTCGGGTTTAGCTGACTAGCTGAGCCCGTTCAATCGTAAGGGGTATTCTACTTGAGTTGCTTTTCTGAAAGCTTAGTTTTCAATGCGTTCATTTTTGCCAACGTATTAAAAATTCCTTCAACTTACTCTTAGGATTTAGTGCCTGTTGCGGAACGGAAGTGCTCTCCTGATAAAAAGTTAAGTGGTTGGATTTCTTCCATATCATTTGTTTGAAACTTTTATTTTCTTTTCAATTGATGTTTTCCGAGGATATGCAACTTGGTCCAACTCTAAGCCTTAGAGTCCAAGGAGACGCGATCTAGTTTCCTCTGAACGTGTTTTTCTGATTTATTATGTTTTTCGGGTAAACAGTACTCTATTAAGTTTTCTGTCAGTTTCTAGCTTGCTTCATTTCAAGAATATTTCTCCATATTTGCACTCTTTTTCGTTTTAGATTTGAGGATGATTGCTGTTCAGAGGAAGTGTTAATTTCTTTTCTTAGGAGATACTTTTTTGTGGGAGGGTTTTGGGACCAAAAATGAAAATCTTTACGTGGAGTGTAACTTGTGACATAAAAGTTTTACGATGTTATATAGGAAAGTTGGTGTCTTTGGGAGGAAGATTGGGCTCTCTTCTTTTGTCTAAAGGGGGTTTTCTATTTCACGTCGGTTCCACAATGTCCATTCTTTGTCATTTGTCGTTTGTAACTCTGTATGAGGTTGTACCTCTCTTTATTAACGACAAATCTATATAATATGTTTCAGGAGTACCTCATCCCAAAGACCGGCTTTTCATGCTTTTCTCATGTACCTGGGGGAAACCATAGACTATTAAATTTTGTTTTCAGTTTTCAGCGTGCTATATTTAAGAATCTTGCTCTATCTTTTCATTCCCTAACATGTTTTGAACTCCTTTCTCTTTATTAACAACAAATCTATATAATATGTTTCAGGAGTACCTCATCCCCAAAGACTGGCTTTTCGTGCTTTTCTCATGTACCTGGGGGAAACTGTAGACTATTAAATTTTGTTTTCAGTTTTCAGCGTGCTATATTTAAGAATCTTGCTCTATCTTTTCATTCCCTAACATGTTTTGAACTCCTTTTTGGTTTCAAGGTTGATTTTCCCTTTTGGGTCCAACTTGATTTGCCTCTAAAAGTTCCGTCCTTTTCAGTCAAATGGGAGTTGTTTATATTGGAAGGGGTTTTTTCTGTCTTTGCTTTTTCAAATTTTATACTTGTTAGAGATGTGTTTCTAAAAGCATGAAAAGTTCATTTCTTTTTTCTCAGGGGGTGTGAGAATTGTACTTATTCCAGGCAAGGAATAAAAAATCGAAATATTTCGGTCGAAAAATCCGAAATATTTCGTTTTTTGAGATTAGGTGCACGAAATGGAGCTTACAACTATTTCGTGCAAGATTTCGTCGAAATATTCGAGATTTCGACCGAAACTTTTAGAAATATCAAAACAGTTAAAGAGAAAGTGAAAGTTAAAAAAAAAAACCTCTTTGATTCATCATATTCTTCTTGGTTTCTTCATCATGTCTTCTTAATTTCTTCTTCATATCTTATTGGTCTCTAGGGTTTCAGATTTAAGAGTTATTTTAGGGGAGAAGAAGAAGGGGTTAGGGTTTCTGGTTTCATAGGAAGAAGAAGAAGAAGAAGACAAGTGCGGCTGAAGTGGAAACCAGAAAGAGATTAGGGTTTTAGATTTTCTTTTAAGATTATATTTTTAAAAGCACCCCAAAAAAGTTGATTGGCACCCCTTTCCTCAATAACCTAAAGTGTTGCGGGGTGCTAATAACACTTTCGAGGGGTGTTTTTAGTACCTGATTTTGTATATACCTTAGAAGTGATTTTTTTACTTAACCCCTGAACAAGTTCTTAAGTGAAAATAGCCCCCTCAAACTAACAAAATAGTCAAAGATAATTGAATTTGCCCCCTAAAGTAATTGTTTTATTGCAGATTAACCCCTAATCTAACTGTTTTAGGATTATTTGAAGTGAATAATTCAATTTAGTTGCTAACTTAATTTTTTTATTGCATATTAGACCCCTAAGATACTAACCTTTCATACTAAACAAACGTTAATAAGGATACTAACATTTCAGTAAATTTGTAAAATTTCTACACAGACCGAAACGTTTCCACGAAACGTTTCCACTTTTGGACCGACCGAAACTTCCACCAAAACCGAAGTTTCATTCCTTGATTCCAGGGAGACATTTATTGTTTTGTGAAATGCCTGTCCTCTATTGTCCTTAAGTAGTCTTTGTCCTTGATTGTGCTTTATGAAGGTGTTAGTTATATGTAAATATAGAAACAATGAATTTACTTAACACTTTTACAGGAGCCTACAATACTCAAAACTACTCTCGCGTCCTAATGGTGATCTATTTAAGCTAGGTTCTTTTTATTTTTGAAAAGGGGGTTATCTAATTGAACTTTCTTCTTTCAGTTTTTTTTTTCTTTTTCCACATCTTCTTGAATTGATTTACGTATTTGTTTGTGTTCTCTTTCCCAGGCATCTATGTGATGGGATCATGGGACGACTAGTCTTATTCTGCCATGTTAATGTCAGAGAGGCGATGGGTTAAAAAACCATTCTAGTCCGTTTCTTTTTACGGTGTTTTCAATAGTTAGAAGTACTCATTTGATTCTTATTGGTTTGCTAGGATGATTGGGGTCAACTTTGTCAAATCACCTGTGTGAAGGGTCATTTTTGGAACTTGCTTCTGTGATTTTTGTCCTTGTTAGAGAAACTATAATTAGTGGAAGCAAAATCAATTGATGTTTTCTCGGGATTTGCAACTTGGGCCAACTCCAAGGAGACACGACCTAGTTTGCGCTCGGTCTGGTTTCCTTTTCCTCATTTCTAGGGGATTAACAAATGATCTCTTAGTTCATAGGTTATTTATTTGACTATCGAGACATGCAATTTCTTTCTTCTTATTCTAGGGACTGCATTTGAGGTTGCACTCCGTACCTGGTTGCAATCGATTTAGGAAACTAAGGTTTGATTGACCTCTAAAAACTTAACTTTTTTATTAGTTTCACTTTTGTTCTTCTTTTGAACTCCCTCATATTTGCAGCGTTATTAGGCTTTAACCCTTGAAGAACCGGCATGGTTCGTTTGAAGGAAGTGTTTTGTTGCTACAAAAATTATGTTCGTTGCGACGACTACAAGATGCAGTTGGATTTGACAGTGCTATTTGCGTGATTTTACTGGTCCAAATTCAGATGATCGCTCGCATTTGTATATGAGGGCTTGGATTTAAGCTGACTTGTTCAATCTCGAGGGGTTTTCTACTTTTTGTTCTCCTGAAAGTTTAGTTTACAATTTGTTCATTTTTCCTACCGTATTAAAAATTCCTTCACCCCCTAGGATTTGGCACCGGTTGCGGTATGGAAGCATCTCCTATTAGAAGGTGTAGTGTTCGAATTCTTCCATATATTTTGTCTGGAACTTTTTCTTTATTTTGGTTTTTGTACTATAAGTTCCATTGAATTTCTTGTATTTCCATGAAGACTAATTTTTCTTGATTTCTTTTCTGCTGCATGGAATTAGGTTGACATAGTTTGACGGTTTCTTTTTGAAGGTTTTCTACACCCAATTCGTAGAAGTTTCTTATTTATTGTAGGCGATATCTTTAAGGCATTTGTTTGCAATTGCATTAAGTTATTCGACAAAATGTCAGTGGAAGTTTGCTATCCAGCATTCATCTCGATCTTCCATATTCTAGGACTACGGAATGCGCTGAAAAATCCCTTGGTCTTTCTTGGGGGAGTCCTTATTGTAAGTTGTTTGTGTAGCAGATTTGCATTACGGTTGTTGCTGCTGTCGACCTTTTAAAGCTATTAAGATAAACATTTTGAGTTCTAATGGCGATCTGTGCTGGGTTTTCCTTCTCATATAGAAACGATGAATCTACTGATACTTTTTGAGGAAACTGCAGTAGTATTCTCGTGTCGTAGTGGTGTTCTATTTGAGAACTGGGTTCTTTTATTTTCTTTCTAATTGAACTTTACTGTTTCAGTTTCTGTTTATTTCTTCATTAGGTTGTCTACTTGAGTTGATGGACATAATTTATTTTCATTCTCCTTACCAGGGATCTTCATGATGGGGAGGTAAGTCATATTCTGCCATAGTGTATTGGTTTAATAGGAGGATTGCCGTCAACATTGTGAAGTTAACTATGTGAAGGGGGGCTTCCGAACGTGCTTCTTTTATTTTTATCCTTGTTTGAGGATTATCATTAACTCATCAAAAACCATTTGATGTTTCCCAGGTACCTGCAACGAGATGCGATCTGGTTTTCTTGTCAGGATGTTGAGGGTGTTATTAACTAATTTCCTACCCAAATATATTCAGAATGTCATATTCAAAAATCTGGTACCTGTCTTCCTCAAGTACCCAAGAGAAAAAGTATCATTTAAGTTTCGTTTATCTTTTAGTTTGTAGCTTGTATAAATTCAGAAAATTTGCTCTATATTCCATTCGCTAACGTGTTGTGGGACCAGTTTTTAGTTGTTGGTATTTTAGGTCAACTGTGGTTTATGGTGAGAAGTTAATTTGTTATGCTATGTTGATCCACATCGGGATGACATTTAATAGATGTTGCGCTGGTGGTTTAAACCAAAAACAGTTTATTGATTGATTCTATTGCTTTAAGGGGGAAAACATAGATTTATGTTCTTTAAATTGAGCCTGATCTGTGTGGCTTCCAAAACCGTGGAAGCTTTGGAGCAAATAGTAAGATCAGCTGTGTTCATGTATCAGATATATCGGTAATGCGTATGGCTGCTTTCAGTTACTGTTTATCTGGAATCTATTCTCTATTGGGGTTTTCTTTACAGAAGCTTAGGGTCCATTCGTGTTAATGGGTATGGCTGCTTTCATGTAACTTCAGGACATCTCGGTCGTCTGGATAGTTCAACCTTGAGATCAAATTTGAGTGTCTTTTTCCAGTTGGTAGAGCACTTCTTTGAACTAAAAACAAAAACCTTTGTTTTGCTTAAACTTTGAATTTTATACTAATAATGAGAGAAGGATATGTACGAAGAAGAAGAGTTACAGCAAAAAACCTCTACGTGCAGGTAGTTTAGCTTATGCGATGCATTATAGGTTTTTCAGTTCATACTGAATACTGAAATACGCAATATTAATAAGTTGTTGTAGGGGTTGTTGTAGGGGTAGTTCAATGCATCTTCAGGTTTCGTCGTTTCCAATTACTAACGAGTTGTTTATGGAAGGGTGTTTTCTCTCTCTTAACTTCCTTTTTCAATTTTTTTTCGTTGTTATAGGGGTAGTCGTGGGAGCATGAAAAGTTCATTTCTTTTGATTTGCATTTTGAGCATCTAAATTTGGTTAGCTTTTTTATTTGATATAGGACGGTTATTAGTTCACTGATATTTACTTTTTAGTGGCTTTAGAGATTGTTCTGATGCCGATCTTATCATGACTATATGCAGGATAAAATCTACATCCGGATGAACTTGCTTGCTTGCTAAGCTGGTGGCTTAAACCAGCAACAGTTTACTAATATGATTTTTCTTCAGGTTAAAGCACATTTATAATCATTCTATTGTGTCTTATACAGGAAGATTGGGTTCTTTTCTTTTGTCTAAAGGGGGTTGTCTAGTTTTTTTCCTTCCGTTTCTTTGCTTTTCTTCTCTGTTAAAGGATGGTCTCTTTGAAAAATAGGTAACCTTGTTTCCATTTTCTTTCCCAGGCATGTTTGTGACGGAATAGCTATTCCTCTTCCTCCTGTGTTTCCATGGTGAAGAGGTGGCTTTTTAATCTAGCTGCATTCTTTATTTTTGTCGCCTTTATTGTAGTTATAAGTATATATTTACTTTGCTGTTTGGTAGGAGGAAGGGGTCAGCTATATGAGGATTTAATTGGGATGTAGCTGAAGGGGGGTTTGTTAACTTGCTTCTTTGACTTTTATCCTTCTGGAGGAAATGAGGAATAATAGTTGGCACATGCAATTCATTTGTTTCTTTCCAGGGATCTTCGAATTTGACTGACTCCAACGAGATATAAGGAATCTTACTATATTTCATTCTCCAACATTGTGCAGTCCTCCATTGTGTTGAGACATTTTCTTAGAACAAAATTTTCTGCCTGGAATTACCGGGTTTGAGAGTGCTAGCCACCGTTTGCCCTGTTGGGACTATCTTTCCCGGTAGACACTGTGCTAGTGTGCTCTTATTTTCTTCTTCCAAGCGGGCGTATTTCTCCGTCTTCTGAATCAGCTCTTCAAAGTGGAGTTACTCCAAACTGTAAATATAACCACACAGTAAAATTTCATGATCATTGACGCATTTGTTTTTCTGTATATGGCAGGATAATGCAGGTCTCTAGGGTTTAAAAGAGTAGAAACTGGAAATCCCCGAGTCCTGCACAGTGGACAAAGAAGAGCAAGAGAACAGGTATGACAAGTAATGTAATGTAATTGTCAAAACTCTTAATTTTCTAAAAAATTAACTACTTAGGTATGTATCTTTTATATTTAGTTTTTTTTCTCAGCTGAGGTCTAAGAAATGCTTGTTGGGTGGAGCTCAGGACAGGTGGGGATGACGTTCTTGAATGCCTAATCAGTAAGAAATAGTGGAGTTTTCAGGAAGTACCGTCACAAATTCTGTTGATCCTGCATCAGATCTCAGGAAGGCCTAATTTACTAATGTATGTTCATGTAATTTGACATGCCAATTCCATTGGTAGATGATATAGTTCAGGATGTGTAGTATCTGCCGTTTAGGTTATATAAGCCTCAACCACGTATTTTTATTTGTGTTAGTTTGGGGTAATTGCTGCCTAATTATGTGTTTTCCACTTGGAGAGACTAAACTATCATACACCTCAAGACCATGAAAAGTCGAGTATGATAACTGGAGAGAAAAATAATGGCACACATATTGCCTGATGATGCTTGTTTGAATCATGATCACCAAGTAGTTATTATATGACCTATATAGTTCGATGAAATAATGAGCAAGTTCCCTGAGGAATGTTTCTTATCTAAGGAAGTTAAGTTTGAAAATGTAAGCTCCAAAAAGGCGAACCCAGACTATTATCTTCTTGTTTTATTCTCTTATATGCTTAAATAATCATCATGACAATCATGAGTTATATATCATATCTTTACAAGATAAGATTGCATACCAGCACGTTTTGGTTTAAGCTGATATTTGCTAAATTTGGCTATGGCACTATGTCAGATTAATAATCAAGTTTTGCTTCCCTTAGTTGTTGTCGTGTATTAACATACGGTCAACACATTTGGATGTTTAGTTAGAGGAACCCTTTATGTTCAAACTTTAAACCAATATTTATTGTCTCTATATTTCCGATTGTAAGCGTTGATTGAGCATCCTGAAAACCCCTAATTTGAGTTTTTACACTTTCGCATTGGTAGTTGTTAAAATGCTCTTATGTATTGATGTTTTTATGTATTCTCGCGGTTTTGAAGTATGCACAAAAGTGGGATGAGGTTGTCAAGTCATACATGGGAAACCATCGTATCAATAGATAGGGATATTGCTTTCGAGCGTCTTAATTTTGTTGGTTGTTTTTGAAGACGAAAAATTAATATTAGTTTGGTAAAAGATAGTCTTTTGGGGTGTTTTTATTTGGTTGCTTTTATGCTATTTTTTGAGTTTGAGTTTTTAGTTGTGTTTGCTTTTGCTTGTATTTGTGCTTATGTTTGTAGGTGTGCATGTGTTTGTGTTTCCTTTTGATTCATTACATGTGTTTGTGTTTGTAATTGGACTTGTGTTTGCGTTTTTGTTTTTGTTTGTCTTTGTGATTGTGTTTCTCTTTGTGTTTGTAGTTGTGTCTGTGTTTGTGATTGTGGTTGTGTTTGTGTTTATGTTTGTGCTTGTGTTTGTGTTTAGCTTTCTTTGGTCGGATGACCATCCTTTACACCTAGGCAAGCACTGAGCGCTTCTTAAGATTTTACGCCCTTTCCAAAAATAAGGGTTTGTTTTAGTGAACTAGTGATTTTGTACTGGTTTATTCAATTAGCTTGTTTGGAGTGCTTGGCTCATGGTCCCCTATCTCGTTTTCGGCGAGCCAGTAATATGTGTTTGTGTTTCTGTTTCTGCTTGCGCTTGTTGTTGTGTTTTTTTTATGGTGTATCTGTTTATGTTTGGTGTTTGCCTTTGTATAAGCGTTTGTGATGTAGGTCGGAGCTTTCTTTTGTGTTTGTGCGTTGTGTGTTTGTTGTACTTGTTTATGTGTTTTCTTGTAATTGTTCCTAGATGAGGTGCATGCATGTGTGTTATTGCGGTGCTTGTTTGTGACTCACTCACTATTATTTTCTTACTTGACACGTGAATTCTTTCGCTCTTACATGCAAACATAACTTGCTTTTCCAAATGCTAAAATCCTATAAAGAAATTGTTTGGACTGCTTAGCTTTGAAATCATCACATCTATTGATTGACCGTGCAGCTTTGAAATTCTTTTTCGTTGTTAGACTGCATAGGTTAGACATCTAGTTGGTTGTTATTGTCAATTAAGCATGTTAGGGGATCTGATTCCTTGCAGCTTTTGCCGATGTTCTCATTTCGAAGAAATTTTATGGGTCTTACTGTGCAAGTAGGATTAAATTTCCTCTGTTTTTGTTGTTTGTATTATTTCGATCCAGGGAAATGGAGTTGTTACTAGGTCCTTATACATCTTTTAACAGACTGAAGGTAATACATTGGCTGCCCTCCTTACTTGCTAGCAATATTAATTCCTCACTTTTCATTTCATTTCTTCTAATGTGCTTATATAGTCTTGAATCTTGATAACTTTGTCTTTCAGGTCGTAGTAGCACTGAATATGGCAGAGTATGATTAAGTCAACTTTTTTGCTTGTGCTCAAATGAAACTTCTTGTTGTATCCCCCTGTATATCATTTTCCGCTTCATTTCTCTTTGTATTAAAATGTTATACTAACAAATTACGCAGCTGCAATCACTTGCTGCCAGAGAATTTACAATTGTTGTGCCAACAAACTTGGAGAATATGTTGAATCTCCGAAGTCCCCTTAGAAGGACAAACACAATGCATAGCTGGTAGTTTATAAACTAGTATTTTCAGTTAAGTTGATATTAACTACTGCTCCTAGTCTTATGCAGTATTTCAGGTTTGTTGTTAGAGGCATGATGTTCTACCAGAGCTTTGAAGCTTGAAGGGTTTCCGATTGTGGCTTCTGAAAGTGGTATATCTCATTTATCCATCTGGCGTTAGTGCAGGCGGAAACATGTTTTCTTATTTCCAAAGATTTCGAAAAAAAACGAGCAATTAGCTTGATCATTTCAGGTAACAATTTAGAGGTACTACACATGCAAATTCATGGATAGTTTACATGTTATACTACTCTTCTGAATAAAGATAGATAACTTTTGTTTTTATTTTATCGATTGATATGTTTTAGTTATATTCATGAGTTCATCCACTTACCTCCGACCAAGAATTTATTTTCGAAGAGAAATAAATGCATGGAAGTCAGTTTCCCTTTATTAAGTGAGTTTGAAGTTGAAGCTCTCAATCATACTTTGGTTCAGTTGTCTTTTGGATTTTGATATTGAAAGTGAAGGTGAACGAGTACAAAAAGAAGGATGCCAAGTTTAATGTGAATATATTCTCGAGTACGAGCAAATTAGACCCTCTTGATTCAAATGTAACCTGTGATAAATCACCTTTGACGGGGGATTCCTGTGTGAGTTTTGTTCTAGTTGCATCGTTATATTGACTGACATGTCCTGGTTTATCTGCAGGAAGTTTCTAATTCACAACTAGGGATCAAAATAAGTTCCCAACTAAGGTAATCCTAGGTGTCAGAAAAGATTGAACTGTCTTAATGATTTAATGCCAAAGTTAATGCATATTGGATAAAACTTACGTTATAAGGATATTAACGTTTTATCGGCCTTTATTTGTGTTTGCCACGTTATAAGGATAGTAAACTAGAATGTCTACCTTTCACATTTTAGTAAAAATATTTTACTGAGGGTTTTCGTGATATTCAGGTTATAGCTGCAATCAATCATGTTGAAAATTTGGATTCTGCTCTAATGCGATCGGGTCGTTTCGGTTGAAAAGTGAGTTCCCTCGTTTGATTGAAGAAGCAAGAGGTAACCAGGCAGTTGGATTCTTTATTTAACAACACTTCTATTTTATTTCTTTGAACGATAACCAAGCTGGTACCTCAATTTAAACTGCAGATCGACTGTTGAACATTTGTTTTATGAGAGACATTTGAGATAAATGGGGAATTGCCATTAAGAAAATTTGGTAACTATTTGATATTCAGTTGTCTTACACGTTTTCAGCAAGTAGGAGATCGAAGCTGCAAATTTCGCTTAGTTATTTGAAGAAAAAATTATAAGCAGTCTTGGGGAAAAAACCTCATAAATCTTTCTATACTGGTGTTCTATAGACCTTTAAACTGTACGGATCTTGTTGTCAATTAGGGCTAGATTGCATCTGTTTTTCTTTGTTCGAGTTTACAAATTCAGGGAGATGGAGTTGTTGCTAGTCTTACAGTTTATAGCTGGCTGAAATTAACAGTCTTGCCCTTCTTACCTGCTAGCATTGTTGTTTCCTTGCCTTTTATTCCATTTCTTTCAATTTTTGTATAATATTGATAATCAACCTGTCTGAAGCTTTTCCTAGCTAAAATCCTACACAGAAATTTACTAGACTATGTAGCTTTGCTACTACTTTTATTGATTGACTGCGTAGCTTTGAAATCCACTTCGTTTATCGACTACATGTATTTGATATCCTATTGACTGTTACTGGTTTTATTCAAGCAAGCTAACAAATCTGACTCCTTGCAGCTCATTTGTGGAAATTTTACGGGTCCTATATTTTGTATTTTTATAAATCCAGGGAAATGGAGTTGTTCCTTATACATCATATAACTAACTGAATTTAATACACTGTCCGCCGTCCTTACTTTCTAGCGAGGTTGATTCCTTACTTTTCTTTTCATTTCTCCGAGTTTGCTTGTATAATATTGATATTGTATCTGTCTTTCAGCTCCAATAGCACTGAATATGGTAATAAGGTATCATTGCCGCGAAATATGTTGGAACTTAGAAGTAATTACACATGAGATTGGGTTCTGAGGGTTTTTGTGATATTCAGGTTATAGCTGCAATCAATCATGTTGAAACTTTGGATTCTGCTCTCACGAGATTGGGTCGTTTCAGTCGAAAAGTGAGTTACCTCATTCGCGACTAAAGAAGCAAGAGGTAAGCAGGCAGTTGGATCCTTTGTTTAATAAAGTTTTTATTTCTTTTCTTTTACACGATAACCAGGTTGCTACCTCAATTTAAACTCCAAATCTTCTCTTGGACATTTGTTTTGTGAGAGACATCTGAGATAAATGGCGAATTGACATTAATAAAATGTCTTAAACTATTTAATGATCAATTGTCTTTACACATTTCAGCAAGTAGGAGATTGACAATAATAAAATGTCTTAAACTATTTAATGATCAATTGTCTTTATGTAGCTCTATGTCTTCCAAGGAGTTGATATGCTTAATGACGGTAACAATGTGTGAGGCCGATGCATCTTGACTAGCCGTAAATACACTTTGTCTTTTTCATACTAGCAAGTGGATTCTGAATAATATTAATGATTTTGTATCATTAGTACTCGTAGATATACTTTTGATAGTATTATTTATATAGATACTGAGCAGCTGGTAATTTGGACAGATTGGAGCAACGAGGAAAACATTAAAAGATGTGCAGTTTTTTGGGCCCTTTCAACAGATTTATGATCTTGGTGCAGTCTTCACTGACTAGTATCTGCAACAAGGAGGAGAATGTTCAAGTGTGTTGGCTTTTGACACATACATTTGAATAACTTGTCACATAATTTGTTTATTCTATTTTTTTTACTTACTGACTTAATCGTGGGACTGAGTCTCTATATGCAAACTTTAATGAGTCTAAACATGCAATTTGTAATGGGACTAGAATCATTAGGGGTGATTACACGTGTTTGACAGCATTGATGTTTTATTTGCAATTTTGCTCCCGTTTCTGAAGTGGTAACTGGTAAGCTCTTGATATAATGGTTCTCCATAGTTTCCCTTGTCGTGGTAGCTCCATAAGATCCAATGTGGATGGATAGTACTTGTGGTGATATAATACTTTCTAGAACAGATAATGGTTTAAAGAGCACAGAGGATGTTGTATTTCTTGGTTATCCTACAAAGGTGAGGGTTCCTTCTTGATGTACTTCTTTAATTTCAATTTTTGTTTTCTTCGTTATCAATAAGTGGCCCCTTACTCAACATTCTACCTTAAGACTAGGCTATATCTTAACTTGTTTTATACAAGAAGAAAACTTCTCCAGTTCCTGAGTACAAGTATCAACTGTAATTTATGTTAATTTTCTCATTACTTTCTCTAATCAATTTTTATGCTATGTTGATCCCCTATTACATGAAGGATTAGCATGGAAAGCAACATGAACAGTGTACGAATTGATGGTTTTGACTTCGTCATGCGTCTGGAGAAATTGGGAAATAGGGTGGTTCCTTCTATATTAGTATCGTCTGTGTCAAAACTCAGCCATCTATACTTGTGTTTAAGAAAATGTTGAAGAATTCTGGAATGTTGCCTATTTAGTTACAGACTAACAGTGCAAATATAAACTTTGGCCGTATCCAGTTTTTAACAAATTCTTATTCAATTAAATACCTGTGTACTTGCATATGTCAGAAACATTTGTATACTGATATAGAAGCTCATTGTTTTTTCAGCAAGTTGTTTCTCTCCATTTGCAGACCGTCTCGGGCAAATTGTTTTATTTTAGCCTCAGATGATATACCTTAGTTTCCTTTGACCTGTAAAGGGTAGAGCTTGGTAAGTTATTCATCTCTTCATGCAGATACTTGCTTCTAATGGTGGAAAGAACCTGAACAAGTACCGCATAAGCAGGCAACCAATTGATGAATCTAATTATAGGGCAACTATTTTCTTGAGGTAACTTATTGATCATAAGCATAATATTTTTGTATGCCTAAACAGAGCGACAGATGGTTCCTTCTGATTCGTCCACTTCGCTACCAAAAGTATGGAAACAGTTGAACCAACAGCTGTGTAATCAATCACCCATTGATTAAACACTACCATGCTTGTACATTCATACCTCTGTATGAAGAATCATCCACTTCTCCAAGGGAGTTTCGTTCACTTCTCTTTTGTTGGATTCAAATATAGGGCCACAATTTTCTTGAGGTAAAAATTGTGATGCTTCCAATTCCTTTGAGTGGTTCGGTGTGATGCATGTGGAGTCTGTCAAGTTTCAATTCAACGAAGGGGTCTTTTGCCCAAGTTTTATTTGAATATAAAACATTCGTTGTTGTAGTTTAGGTTTCTTTGTTTACATGTTTTGGACTTTGTTCATCTTGGTCGGTTGTTTTATAGGGCTTTGATACATGTGGAGTCTTGGTTCTTTGAAGGGGGTTTTCTATTTCAACTGATCCTTCGTACTCTAGGGAGTCATTTCCAGCACTCATCTTGATCCTTCAATTAGGAGTAGAAACTGCTCCGAAACATGTGGAGTCTTGGTTCTCTGAAGGGGGTTTTCTATTTCAACTGATCCTTCGTACTCTAGGGAGTCATTTCCAGCACTCATCCTTATCCTTCAATTAGGAGTAGAAACTGCTCCGAAACATGACTCGGCCTATCAGGAGGGAGTTTCCTATATAAGTTGGTTGTTGAAATTTGTTAATTCGTCTTTGTTTATGCATATTCAAGCTGAATGTAAAAAATCTTCACTTCATTTTGGGATTTGCATTACAGTGGTTGTTGGTGTCCATACTAACCTTAAGCTAGAAAGAGAAACATTTGGAGCTCCTTTGGCCTCCTATTTGTGGGTTCTGCTCAATCTCGTTCAGTTTTGTTCTCATTTCTTAGAGAGTTTGTATGTTTGCGGTAGATTTTAGTCTTAGATTGGAAACCTTATACCTTCAAATTTTTCTTTTGTGCCGTATAGCTATTTTCAGCATGAATCATACAGTTTCCTTCTACTTTCAGGGCACACAATTTGGACAACCACAATCTATATTTGGCTCATGTCCTGAAGGGAAAAGAACATTGGATATCTCTTCTCGATTTGCTGTTCGTATGTGTCCTGTAATTGTGTATGTTGAGTTATGTTATTGGTTGGCGAAGATAAGGCTCGATGGCTTTCTTAAGTGTTTGACTCCGTTTCGAAGTTATTTGCTGCCTAGTGGACCTTTTTTTGTGGATTTCTGCTGTGATGAGTATCTGCAGGTTTGTATCCATTTTTAGCGGGATAATAACTTGTGCCAGGTTCTTTAACCTTGTTTCTTTGTTGGTTTTATTTTGGTATCCTCCTGGTGCTCATGTTTGATTCCATGTAGTGTCCCTGCAGTAGAAGACTTTGTGGTGATTTATTTGTTTGTATCATTAAGTCCTCACGTGCTTGATGTTCTAGTAGTCAGGTTATCTTTTGATAATTATCTATTTTAGCATCAGTTAGTTTGTTTTGTAATTGGCTACTTTAAACTGTAAGTTAGAACTATTCTAGATCGATATTATTTTCTGAGGGGCTTAACACGAATTATTTGTTTCAGATGTGGTGTATGCAGTGTGTTATGTCGAGGTAGGAATTGAAATGATAATTAAAGCATGAGAAATTCATTTTCGAGGGAATTGCCGCTTGGACAAACTCCAATGTGACGCGCGGGTTGCTGTCGAGGGAGTTTTCATAATTTATGAGAAGTCTTTTCTTTATGCCGAATATAATTCCTGATTTTCTGTCAAATACATTAATATCTGGTCTTATTTAATTTTCCTCAAGAATCTGGAATATTCGTTATTCAGATTCCCGTGTATGCTTCTGGTGGAGCAGTATCATCGAAAATATTGAACCTTCTGTGGAGCAGTGCCATGTGAATTTCTTTTGTCCACTGAAGTTTTTAGTTGCTTAGGTGCAAGTCTTTTGTTCTTTCTAGATTGATACTAAGCGTTGTACAACCGTTCTTTTGACTTTATTTTTAGGAACATATATTGAAGTGGTTGGTGCTGTCCGTAGTTCATCACCTGAAGCTGGAATGAGGAACATTTGCAAGTTCCCTTTGCCATCTACCTGGTTTGCTATAAATCCTGTTTGTTTTTCCTTCTCATTTCGTGGAGAACTCAAGAGATTATTCTAGCTGGGTTTTTTTGTTTTCCTGAGGATTCTGTATCTAGGTGGAGTTTGGTTCGGTTTTCTGTTCTAACTCACTTTTCTCTTCCTTTTTTGAGTGTATCTACGTTCGACGTTAAGCGTGCAATTTCCTTCCACTACTTTCAGGGTACAAGATAGGAGGACCATAATTTATTCTAGCTCACGTTTCAAGGGGTTAAGAATCTTGGATAGCTTTTATCAGTTTGCAATCGTATTTGTTCAGACGTATGTGTATTTAGGTTACCTGATTGATTGCACCTTGTTTCTAAGTTTTATGCTAACTATTGGTCTAGTTTTATTGGATTGGTGTATCGGTGAATGTGACAGTATTTGGAGGCTTGTTGCTTATCCAGTTTTAGCTGGAATATAATTCGTGCTCAGGTCCTTTACACTCGTTTCCTTCTAATTTTCTGCCTTCTGGAGGTGTCAGACGGTATGTTTTCTGGGGAATGAAGATCTTAATGGAGATGTTGACTGGATTGACATTGACCATTTCAGCTTTGGTACAGTAATACAACTTACTGATGGAGTTTGGATATAGTCAACTTGATTTTATTTTGGTGGCGTGCCGTCTGTTGAATGCTCCTTATCTAAGATATACCTTGGTGCTATAGATACTATACTTTTCGAATCCTTTATGATGATTAGTATTTGTGTGTATCATAAGGTACATGCTGGATATTCTGATTTGTTACTCTTATCATTGACTGCTTCAAATCCTGAGTGAAAAAACTGTTTTGGATGAATGTTTATTTCGAAAGAGTTTTAACATAAACAATTTATTTCAGATGTGGTGTACTGTACAGATTGTCTTAGTAAAATACGGGGCGTGGTGTACTGTACAGATTGTCTTAGTAAAATATGGGGCGGGATTTTCGTTCTTGATCGGTTGGTTGCTTCTGCAGTTCTGATATTTATGCTATTTTGAAGCTTCAATTGTCATTCGAATAAACTATACATTGAATTCAACTGCACACTGAATTGAGTTTGTTTTCCGCTTTTGCAGATCTGTTTCGTCTTTTTCACTGGCATTTTCGTTACGGGATGGTTAGTATTGTTCTGTACACCAAATTGAGTTTGTATGTGTTCTTACAATCGTGTATTGAGGTCACCTTATTGGTTGCACTTTGTTTCTAAGTTGTATGCTGATTAATGGTCTAGTTTTAGTAGATGTGTAAATCGGTGATGTTATCAGTATTTGCAGTCTTGTTCCTTTTCCAGTTTTAGCGGCAGCTCGTAATTCTTGCCTAGATTCTATACCCGAGTTTCCTTGTTTGTTTTTCTGCATTTCAAAGGTACTACAGAATTTGTTTTTTTTTTCTGGGAATACGAAGATCATATTATGAAGTTGTGAACTGTATTGATAATTGTCCAATTCCATTTCAGCTTGGGTAGAGTAAGACAACTTACTAAAATAATTTGCATTTAGAAATTCCACTTGACGGTGTCGCTGTCTGTTGAATGCTCTTAGTCTAAAATACACCCTGGTCATTTTTAGCACATTATTTGTGTTTTTTATTCTGTGTTACTACTGGAAAATGCAATATAAATTATAAAAAGTTCCTCGATGTTTTTCAGGGAAGTCGGTGTCCATTTGAAAGACTGGGCTTTCTCGTTTTGCTCAAAAAAGGGGGTTTGTAGTCTAGCTTTCCTCTTTCACTTTGTTCTTGCTTTGGTAAGGATGATCTTTTTTAATGAAAAGTTGGTGAAGGTTTATGCATTTTCTCTACGAGGTATCTTCGTGATGGAATAGCCACTCCTATTCTTCTTGTAATCCTGTGTTTTTCCCGAGGTAAATTGTGCTATTAACTTTTGTGTGTTGCATGTGAAGTTTTAGTGATTTTCTATGCCATCTTGTTCCTTTCCAAGGCTAACATGTTTGGTCTTCCGCTGTGTTAGGTATCGGTACGAAGGACAACTGCTGTCTTGTTTTCTGCCTGGGGTATCGTTTGAGTTTGCCTCTAAACTTTTGTTTTTTTTCCAGTAATTGACAGGTTTCCATTTAAAAAACGTTTTTTGTCTTTCGATTTTCTTCTTGCTAGAGGAATAACATGCTCCTTTGATTTTCCTAGCCAACTTTGATCTGGCCTTACTCCAAGGAGATCTGACTTGGTTTGCGGTCAAGAGGGTTTTCCAATTCACATAGGTTGTACTACATTCTTCTTCCCTATTGTTTGTCTATCCTTCTCTACAAGGGTTTATCACTTTATCTATTTTGATCAATGACATTTTTATCCATGTTATACTTTCAGAATTGTGATATCCATAACCAACTGTTTGTGTTCCTCTCATTTGCCTGGGAAGATAGTACCATTGAATTTCTTTTGGTTTATAGCTTGTCGTATTTTAAGATCGTTGATTCCCTTCGCCGTCTTCTTTTTTGTTATTTGTTGGTTTATCGAACTCCTCAGAGGAGAAATGTTCTTTGAAAAAAGTTTTATCTACGGAGTTTCATCCTAAATTGCCTCTAAAATTCTTTCCTTCTCGATGACTAAAACGTTCTATCCTTTTGTTGGAGAAACTAAAACTGAAGCATGCAAACTTCAATTGATTTCCCAAGAATCTTCGAATTTGACTTACTCCAAGGAGATTTCATTTGGTTTTCTCGTAGGGGGTTTCAGATTTTTCATCAACCTCGCAGAATTTTTCTTCTATTGTTCCATGTGAGTCTACTTCCTTCTTTTTGTTTATGAGACTGTTAGTTATTCATATATATAAGGCGTGAGTACACTGATTACATTTTCAGGAAGCTGCACTTGTGGTGTTCTTCGAGGCCTGGGTCCTTTTTTTTTTTTTTTTTTTTTCTGTGAAGGGGATTTCTGATTGAACTTCTCTTTTTCAGTTTGTTTTTCTTTCTTCACAAGGTGGTCTTCTTCAATTGAAAGATATAATTTATTTTTGTTTCTCCTTTTCAGGGATGTCGATGGTTAGGCCTATTGTGCCCATAGTTCATTGGTTTTCGAGGAGGGTTTACCAAATACGTTTTCTTGATTGATGAAATTTGATTTATTAAATACTTTTCAATAATATGTAAATAATATCCATGGATTGTTGTTTGTGAAAGAGTACTACTAAATTTCCTTTTTGGTCCGTAGCTTGCCATATTTCAAGAATCATGCTATGTCTTCTCATTACCTAAAATATGTAGTCGGCAGACCTCGTGTTATCTGTTGGTTTCAAGGACGAGGAGTGTCTAATGGACACGGTTTCTTGGGAGGGGCTTCTCTATCTGGGGTTCCTTTTGAGTCTGCCTCTAAAGTTCCTTCTAAACGAGGTGTTCTATTTTCTTCACTTGCTGATTCGATTTTTATTCTTGTTAAAGGAATAACAATTGGAAGACATAATATTTTTCTTTCTTAACAGGGGTCTTGTGACGGGAGTATCCTATTCTGCAATGTTAATGTTGGGGAGGCAATGGGTTACAATTTACAAAACATTCAATTGCAAAATTCTCGTTTGAGTTGATCTGTTTGCGAGGAGGACGGTGGTCGACTTTGTCAAGTTAACCGTGTGAAGGCCTCTTCTTCAATTGCCCTTATTCATGTGATGTTTCCCTGGGATTTGCAACTTCCACAAACTCCAACTCGACATCATTTACTTTCCTCCAGAGGCGGTTTTCCTAATTTATAAGTTCTTCTTCGTAGGGGTGTTACTTCCTAAATCCGAATTACTTATTTAAACACTTCTTTCAGTATCTGTAGTAATTGAAAATCTGGTTCCGTTCTTCTATCACGCCCTTTCGGAGAAATAGTACCTGAAAATTCTTTTATTCTCTTGCATTCTCTAGCTAGCACAGATTGAGAAATGTGTCCGACGATGCTTTGGTGGAAAACAGTAAGATCACTATGATGATGTCAGATATGTCGGTTTAGAAACATGAACGTGACTTTTTCTGAATCCGCTCGTGGTGATGGGTATGGCTCTTTTTGTGTAACTTTATGACATCTTGGTCATTCTAAGGTTTATTGTGTTGGTTTGATATCTTTATAATGCTTTACAACTCTACATTGTGATTAAAGTGATCGTTGTTTTCTCTTGTTGGTAGCACACTTAATATCGACTAGGTCTAAGTCTGTAGGTTGTTTTCATAGGAAGCTTTTGAAACCAAATGCGAAAACCTTTACCTGAAGGGAGTCTTTCTTATGCAATGCATTATAGATTGGACTGACTCTAACGAGATTCAGCCGAAGGGGTCTTTCTTAACTTGCTTCTTTAACTTCATTCAAAGTTTCAAAAATAGTTGACACAACAAGATGTAATCCAGTTTGCTCTCAATGAGGTTTTCCTAATTGATATGGAAGGGGGTTATTTCTTCTTTAATAATTACTTTTTAATTGCATTAGAGAATGATTCTATGCCGACCTTATCATGTCTGTGTGCATGATAAGATCCACAACAGAATCACCTTCAATAGTTGCTCTGGTGGTGGTTTCAACTTTCAATATTGATTTGATTGCTCTTCAGGGGGAATTTTCTTCCAGTTGAGCCCCAGTTGCATCGCATGGGAGGAAGCTTTAGGGCAAACAGTAAGATCAGCTGTGTTAATGTATTTGGATATGTCAGGTATACAAACTTTAACATCATCTACTTTTATTGTTAATTTGGAAACTTTTTTTGCTTTGGATTTTTCTTTTCTAAAGTTTAGGTATCTGTTTGTGTTAATTATATCGCTTTGGTTTCCATAGGTTGCATAAAGCTCTACCATATCGTTGGTTTATCCTTCTGCATCGGGGTTTATCTATTTATGTTGATAACTTTTAATCTATTGATTGGTGCTGTCCATGTGTTTCTCAGCCCCTCAGGAAAACATTACTAATATATATTTTTGGTTTTTTCTAGCGTGCCATTATTTTAGAATCTTGCAATACTTTTCCACTCCGCGCAGCCCCTCAGGAATACGATACCTCCTAATTTAAACCAAGAATTAAAGAGGCCTAAAGCCCGACAAATTTATTACGTTATTAACTTTATTTATAACCTAAATACATGGGATAAATCTTGATGGCAAACTGCTTCCACCGAGACTCGATCCCACAACCTCATGGGCTTAAGAGGGGTGTGCAACCACCGCACCAAAGGCTGGTGGACAATTTCAAGCGGATTATTTAGAGGGTACTTGGTTTTTGTGTAGGTTTTTATCAGGTTCGAATGTTTACCAATAGTTATTCCTTCATTTACTATGGAGTACAGACAATTCCTTTCTCCTTCTTTTTGGAAGTCTTTGCACTCTGTATCCAGTTCTAACCTGATTTAGGAAGCAGTTATGTTTCAATTTCCACAGTGATTAGGATTTACCACCTGACGAACTAGTATGGTTCTTCTTTTGAAGGGAGTTTTCTATCCTTGGTACATGGGAGTAAGTTTTTGTTTTTTTGGTTATATTCCTTCCGGCAACAACTAGTGCAGTTGGGTTTAATGGTGCTATTTGTGTGAGCTTGCTTGTCCAGATTCAGATGATCACTGGTATTGTGTATTTTAGGACTCGGGTTTAGCTGACTAGCTGAGCCCGTTCAATCGTAAGGAGTATTCTACTTGAGAATCGTTTGAATTTTGGTTGTTTTCTCCAGTTGTCACCTGCTTTTTCTCAACAAGATATCAGTCTGTTGATTTTCTTTTTTGTGGGAGGGTTTTGAAACCAAAAATGAAAATCTTTACGTGGAGTGTAACTTGTGACATAAAAGTTTCACGATGTTATATAGGAAAGTTGGTGTCTTCAGGAGGAAGATTGGGCTCTCTTCTTTTGTCTAAAGGGGGTTTTCTATTTCACGTCGGTTCCGCAATGTCCATTCTTTGTCATTTGTCGTTTGTAACTCTGTATGAGGTTGTACCTCTCTATATTAACAACAAATTTATATAATATGTTTCAGGAGTACCTCATCCCCAAAGACCGGCTTTTCGTGCTTTTCTCATGTACCTGGGGGAAACTGTAGACTATTAAATTTTGTTTTCAGTTTTCAGCGTGCTATATTTAAGAATCTTGCTCTATCTTTTCATTCCCTAACATGTTTTGAACTCCTTTTTGGTTTCAAGGTTGATTTTCCCTTTTGGGTCCAACCTGATTTGCCTCTAAAAGTTCCGTCCTTTTCAGTCAAATAGGAGTTGTTTATATTGGAAGGGGTTTTTTCTGTCTTTGCTTTTTCAAATTTTATACTTGTTAGAGATGTGTTTCTAAAAGCATGAAAAGTTCATTTCTTTTTTCTCAGGGGGTGTGAGAATTGTACTTATTCCAGGGAGACATTTATTATTTTGTGAAATGCCTGTCCTCTATTGTCCTTAAGTAGTCTTTGTCCTTGTTTGTGCTTTATGAAGGTGTTAGTTATATGTAAATATAGAAACAATGAATTTACTTAACACTTTTGCAGGAGCCTACAATACTCAAAACTACTCTCGCGTCCTAATGGTGATCTATTTAAGCTAGGTTCTTTTTATTTTTGAAAAGGGGGTTATCTAATTGAACTTTCTTCTTTCAGTTTTTTTTTCTTTTTCCACATCTTCTTGAATTGATTTACGTATTTGTTTGTGTTCTCTTTCCCAGGCATCTATGTGATGGGATCATGGGACGACTAGTCTTATTCTGCCATGTTAATGTCAGAGAGGCGATGGGTTAGAAAACCATTCTAGTCCGTTTCTTTTTACGGTGTTTTCAATAGTTACAAGTACTCATTTGATTCTTATTGGTTTGCTAGGATGATTGGGGTCAACTTTGTCAAATCACCTGTGTGAAGGGTCATTTTTGGAACTTGCTTATGTGATTTTTGTCCTTGTTAGAGAAACTATAATTAGTGGAAGCAAAATCAATTGATGTTTTCCAGGGATTTGCAACTTGGGCCAACTCCAAGGAGACACGACCTAGTTTGCGCTCGGTCTGGTTACCTTTTCCTCATTTCTAGGGGATTAACAAATGATCTCTTAGTTCATAGGTTATTTATTTGACTATCGAGACATGCAATTTCTTTCTTCTTATTCTAGAGACTGCATTTGAGGTTGCACTCCGTACCTGGTTGCAATCGATATAGGAAACTAAGGTTTGATTGACCTCTAAAAACTTAACTTTTCTATTAGTTTCACTTTTGTTCTTCTTTTGAACTCCCTCATTTTTGCAGCGTTATTAGGCTTTAACCCTTGAAGAACCGGCATGGTTCGTTTGAAGGTAGTGTTTTGTTGCTAAATTTTTGTTTCTAGATTATGTTCGTTGCGACGACTACAAGATGCAGTTGGATTTGACAGTGCTATTTGCGTGATTTTACTGGTCCAATCGCGAGGGGTTTTCTACTTTTTGTTCTCCTGAAAGTTTAGTTTACAATTTGTTCATTTTCCTACCGTATTAAAAATTCCTTGACCCCCTAGGATTTGGCACCGGTTGCGGTATGGAAGCATCTCCTGTTAGAAGGTGTAGTGTTCGAATTCTTCCATATATTTTGTCTGGAACTTTTTCTTTATTTGGGTTTTTGTACTATAAGTTCCATTGAATTTCTTGTATTTCCATGAAGACTAATCTTTCTTGATTTCTTTTCTGCTGCATGGAATTAGGTTGACATAGTTTGACGGTTTCTTCTTGAAGGTTTTCTACACCCAATTTGTAGAAGTTTCTTATTTATTGTAGGCGATATCTTTAAGGCATTTGTTTGCAATTGCATTAAGTTATTCGACAAAATGTCAGTGGAAGTTTGCTATCCAGCATTCATCTCGATCTTCCATATTCTAGGACTACGGATTGCGCTGAAAAATCATTTGATCTTTCTTGGGGGAGTCCTTATTGTAAGTTGTTTGTGTAGCAGATTTGCATTACTGTTGTTGCAGCTGTCGACCTTTTAAAGCTATTAAGATAAACATTTTGAGTTCTAATGGCGATCTGTGCTGGGTTTTCCTTCTCATATAGAAACGATGAATCTACTGATACTTTTTGAGGAACCTGCAGTAGTATTCTCGTGTCGTAGTGGTGTTCTATTTGAGAACTGGGTTCATTTATTTTCTTTCTAATTGAACTTGACTGTTTCAGTTTCTGTTTATTTCTTCATTAAGTTGTCTACTTGAGTTGATGGACATAATTTATTTTCGTTCTCCTTACCAGGGATCTTCATGATGGGGTGGTAAGTCATATTCTGCCATAGGGGTAGTCGTTGAAGCATGAAAAGTTCATTTCTTTTGATTTGCATTTTGAGCATCTAAATTTGGTTAGCTTTTTTATTTGATATAGGACGGTTATTTGTTCACTGATATTTACTTTTTAGTGGCTTTAGAGATTTTTCTGATGCCGATCTTATCATGACTATATGCAGGATAAAATCTACATCCGGATGAACATGCTTGCTTGCTAAGCTGGTGGCTTAAACCAGCAACAGTTTACTAATCTGATTTTTCTTCAGGTTAAAGCACATTTATAATCATTCTATTGTGTCTTATACAGGGAGATTGGGTTCTTTTCTTTTGTCTAAAGGGGGTTGTCTAGTTTTTTTTTCCTTCCGTTTCTTTGTTTTTCTTCTCTGTTAAAGGATGGTCTCTTTGAAAAATAGGTAACCTTGTTTCCATTTTCTTTCCCAGGCATGTTTGTGACGGAATAGCTATTCCTCTTCCTCCTGTGTTTCCATGGTGAAGAGGTGGCTTTTTAATCTAGCTGCATTCTTTATTTTTCTCGCCTTTATTGTAGTTATAAGTATATATTTACTTTGCTGTTTGGTAGGAGGAAGGGGTCAGCTATATGAGGATTTAATTGGGATGTAGTTGAAGGGGTGTTTGTTAACTTGCTTCTTTGACTTTTATCCTTCTGGAGGAAATGAGGAATAATAGTTGGCACATGCAATTCATTTGTTTCTTTCCAGGGATCTTCGAATTTGACTGACTCCAACGAGATATAAGGAATCTTACTATATTTCATTCTCCAACATTGTGCAGTCCTCCATTGTGTTGAGACATTTTCTTAGAACAAAATTTTCTGCCTGGAATTACCGGGTTTGAGAGTGCTAGCCACCGTTTGCCCTGTTGGGACTATCTTTCCCGGTAGACACTGTGCTAGTGTGCTCTTCTTTTCTTCTTCCAAGCGGGCGTATTTCTCCGTCTTCTGAATCAGCTCTTCAAAGTGGAGTTACTCCAAACTGTAAATATAACCACACAGTAAAATTTCATGATCATTGACACATTTGTTTTTCTGTATATGACAGGATAATGCAGGTCTCTAGGGTTTAAAAGATTAGAAACTGGAAATCCCCGAGTCCTGCACAGTGGACAAAGAAGAGCAAGAGAACAGGTGTGACATGTAATGTAATGTAATTGTCAAAACATGTTTAATTTTCTAAAAAATTAACTTCTTAGGTATGTATCTTTTATATTTAGTTTGTTTTCTCAGCTGAGGTCTAAGAAATGCTTGTTGGGTGGAGATCAAGACAGGTGCGGATGACGTTCTTGAATGCCTAATCAGTAAGAAATAGTAGAGTTTTCAGGAAGTACCGTCACAAATTCTGTTGATCCTGCATCAGATTTCAGGAAGGCCTAATTTACTAATGTATGTTCATGTAATTTGACATGCCAATTCCATTGGTAGGTGATAGTTCAGGATGTGTAGTATCTGCCTTTTAGGTTATATAAGCCTCAACCATGTATTTTTATTTGTGTTAGTTTGGGGTAATTGCTGCCTAATTATGTGTTTTCCACTTGGAGAGACTAAACTATCATAGCGCCTCAAGACCATGAAAAGTCGAGTATGATAGCTGGAGAGAAAAATAATGGCACACATATTGCCTGATGATGCTTGTTTGAATCATGATCAGCAAGTAGTTATTATATGACCTATATAGTTCGATGAAATAATGAGAAAGTTCCCTGAGCATTTGCATCTCTCAACATGTATAAAGTGTTTACGCATTTTGTTCACCAGATGTACCTCGTGTCAAAAGTGTATCTATGAGTTCTAAAAAGTTGGATGACTGAAGCATGATTTATGGAATTTGAAGTAGTTCCGTGGACATCGTAATATTAATTATCAACATTGAAATATGAAATGTGAAGTAATCCTGTAAAGTGTTTTTAACTGTGTTAGTTTTAGCTGCATTGTATATTTCCCTTGTATAGAAGTTCAAGTTTTGTAACCTGTTATGCTTGAAAAGATTAATTACCTGGTAGGCCAATTTTTGTTGGAAAATAAACTTTTGTACTATTCCTGTCTTTCTAGGCTTGTTTCTGACGTCTATATTTGTTGTTATGTCGTAAGTTGACTCTCCTTCGGTCACTGTGGTTTCGGTGCTTTAATCCAATTTCTTATGCATACTTTCACTTTTACACGCTAGCCCAACTTCTTCTTTGTCTGTTATTGTTTTATGTTCCAAGCTCTCTTGGTCTTGGATCCCTGCCCCGGATCTAATAAAGCTGGACGCGTGTAAAGTAATAAAATTGCCCAGGGTTCGAACAAATTATCAAGTGGTTCGGGTCAAGAGGACATGAATTGCGGAGCTATAGTAAGATGGTTAATGTGATTGAGTTTGACATCTAGTTACATGCAAGGTTACACTTTGAGAACTGATCTAATCATTAAGTTCTATTACGAAAAGAAGAATCGAGATGAGGAGGCATTATGTCGGAAGGATACAGGTAAGGTCATTTCCCCAGGATCCTCTATTAGCTTGAGTTTCTCTTTGTCTGTATTTGTAGCTTTCCAAATGACTGTTGAACATAAAGAACAGTTTCATCTTGTATGCAGCTGCTAGTAATAAGGAAGTACATTTTGGAGCAAAAGGTTGATGTCGATAATCCAATAAGAAATTTCACTCTCTGGAACTGGATCGAGGGAATTCATTGCTCAAATTGGATTGCGGTGTCAATAATAGGGTACGTACAGTCTATGTGATCGCTTAAACCCTAAGCCTCGACCTTTTCTTATTAATCTTAACTTCTGCCTTAAAAATTTGTCACAAACAAATTCGTAGACCCCTTCTTGTTCTTTTCGTTGCTCAAATTTCGCTGTCTACTAAAAACAGAGGAAAATTTGGTCCATCATGGAAGTAGGGCTTTTGTTTCAGGAATTATGTTGCTCAAGTTTATGAAACTTGGACCTAGGCTTAATCTCCATCTTAAGGAAATTAAATTTATGGTAAATCTATTCTTAATTGTGATTTAACCTTATAAGAAATTGACGTCAGAAAGTACATCGAGTGTTGGAGGATCAAGTAAAGATCGGGCACGCCCACTCTTTGTTGTGAGGAGAACTCAAGACATCAACTTCTCAAAATAAGATATTCATTTTTTTTTGAAAATTTAAATTAACATATTCATTCATGAGTACTGTTCGTTCAGGTCCAGACCTTCCATACTTGTATAAAGCTAAGGATACAATATGATCAGAAGTAAACTTCTTTGTTTGGAACTAGTACTTAATTCTGTCATCTTTTTCGTACTTAATCAGCTAAGATACAATATGGAGTAGGCTTGGAGAAAGTGGTGATTTTTTTGTTCAACCTTGGACGAATATTTAAAAAAAAGAAAAACTATATACGAAGGATAGGGGTTAGGACATGGATTCTCTCACCACGCCTCCCAATTTAGTACCATCTAAATATGAAATAGATCTAAAAGGTCATGAGATGTTGCATGTTTTATTATGAGGAAATCTGTGTTCATCTTTTTTCTTTCTCTTTGGTGCTTATATTTGGTTCTTATTTTCAGATAAGGGCGACAAGATGTCTCTACGGAGCTCATAACTTTGAGAGATAATAACCAAACCCATCTTTAGCTTCTAGACATTCAGCGTACCATATGAATTATTTTTAGCAACATTTGCGAGTTATATTTGTTTTCCTGCAAGGATCAACCCTGCTCTCTTCAAAGAAAAAAAACATGATACTCAAAGGGTGGAGTTACTGAAATCTTATGCAGGGGCATCAACTCATAATGTTTCAATGTGAAAAGTAGGATCAATAGTCGTATTCCTCCTTTTAGGTCATGTAAGCCGCAGCCATGCATTTTGTTTATGTGTTAGTGTTGGGTACTTGTTGCCTAATTATACATAATGCATAAATGATAGTAGAGTTTCACTATGTGTTAGTGGGGGATGCGCTCAAGACAGGTGCAGATGAGGTTCCTCAATGCCTAATCGATAATAAATAGTGAGTTTCAGGAAGTCCCTTCATAAATTCCGTTTATCCTGCAATAGATTTTCAGGAACATTATATTCTCAGACCTAAGTTGTATTCAGCTTAAAATTCCTGCACTCTGAGTTAGTAGATCTACATTTGTGGAAGTTATTGAAGCGTAAGCAGAAATTATAAAAAAAAAATGGAATATCAGCTTTTAGGAGAAGCAGGAACCCGGCGAAAGCTTAAGAATTTTACCGCGTGAAAACTCTGAAAGGTGAGATCTCTCTCCTTTAGCTATGTTTATAACTAGAAAACTTCATTTGAATTGCATCTTTGGCCAGTCAAGAGGGTTAGATTATTGTCATGAGTCGAGGAAAAAAGCATAAGATTTTGATACACGCATCATAGCAGGCTTTATTCTAGAATCAGACTTCTTTTAAGATGGTTATTTGTTATCGTCCACGTCTCGAGGTAAGAAAATTATATTGGCAAGTGGTTTGGTATTTGATGGTAGTTGTTTGCAGCAGATTAATTAATTACCATGTTGAAGAGATCATTTCAAGTTTAAGTTTTCATGAAGAGGTTACATAGACTCTTTGTTTTGTCCTTTAACAACTGATATTAGATTGCTTGTTTTTAAGGTTTGTTTTGTCATAGAATCTGAACGTTATCCTACTCAAGGATTTCATTTCTTTTTCTTGTTTAGCTTGTTTATATTCCATATATATGATGAATATGAGGCTTATAAAAAATGCCATCTGGGTATTGTGCTTGTGGAACTGACGTTCTCATTGTTTACAAATGTAAACAACAAATGAGTTAGTTAGCTAAATCAATGATGAACTCAATTTTTGTATAATAGGGTAGTTTTACATCTTGTGGATTCATGAATTATGGCGAGTTCCGAGTTAGTATCGGTTTCTCTTCCTTATTAAGTTTCAGTCTCCTGAGCGAAGAAGTAGTACATGTATCTGTTCACGATGAAGACCACCAACATATATGGCGGCAAGTAGTACATGTATAATAGGGTAGTTTTACTGTACTTGTTTGTGTGTTTCCTTGTCATTGTTCCTGGTTGAGGTGCATCCATGTGTGTATTGTTGCACTGCTGTTTTGTGTATTTTCTCGCCGATATGTCCATTACAAATGTTTGGCTGCCTCCGACATTTGTTCTTAATTTGTTTTGTTGTTGTTTAGACTCGCTCTATTATTTTTTTCCTTCAAACATGAATTGTTTCACTCATACATGCAATCACAAGTCTGTTGCTTCCTGTTCAAATATTGCTAATTCATGCCCTTCCGCCTATGAAACAAGAGCCAGCAATAATCATGTTTCAGATTGCTTTGTTGTTTAGACTCGCTCTATGAAACAAGAGCCAGCAATAATCATGTTGCTTCCTGTTCAAATATTGCTAATTCATGCCCTTCCGCCTTCATCGGTGAACTTCTTGAAGGTACGGGTCTCAGTTTGTAAGTACTGCTGATGATTGGATCTTTTTTTTTAAGGAACTGAATACGCTTTGTGTTAAAACTGTATTTATAACCATGTAGAAGATACGCTTAGTGATAATTGTAAAACAGGTGAGAGTTGGGGAAATGAATGAGGATTTGTTGGTTCTTCGACATCGGGTCTCCTTAAGAGGCAATCACACCGCTGAACTGGCAGCTTTTGATGGAGATTGCCCGATGGATGAAATAAGAACCAGCAAGAATCACGTCGCTTCCTATTCAAGTATTGCTAATTCATGCCCTTCCGCCTTCATCGATAAACTTCTTGAAGGTGCCACCCTCTGTTTGTAAGTAATACTGATGAATGAATAGTTTCTTTTTTTAAAAGCAGAACATACGCTTTGTTAAAACTGTAATTATAACCATGCAGTAAAAATTCATGATCAATGGCGCATCCATTTTTATGTATATGACGATAATGCATTTTTGCAGGGTTTAAGAGAGTGGAAAATGGAAATCCCCAAGTCCTGGAGAGTGGACGAAGAGGAGCAAGAGAATAGACATGATATATATTGTAATTATATATCTCAACGACGACGGCCTTTTAACTGTGTGGGTCTTATTGCGCAATTAGGATTATTTTTTTTCCTGTTATGCGAGTCCAACAAGATGAATACCGAACTTAATGCAGTTGGCCACCTTCTTGCTTGCTAGCAAGGTATATTCCCCAACTTCCATTTTGTTTATTCTATATTCTAGTGTTATATTGATAATTGATCTGTCTTTTAGAACTCAATATCACAAGTAATCTTATTAATAGAAGTGTATGTTTGCTGTAATTGAATGCTATGAGTTGTGTAAACTTTTCTCATTGTCTTGGTTGTCGAGGAAACTAAGAAAATGTTGTTGTTTTCTCTCGGTTAGTGATCACATTTTCTTAACTAATATAGTGGGTATATCTTCGCAATCTCACAAATGAAAGTTCACAATTCTATAAACATAGTATCTGCATATATTTTGAAAATTTGGACAATTAACTTGATAATGTTAGATATAAAATTCTAGGTAATAGGCAACTTGTCGATAAGTTACGTAGTATACTATTTTCTTGAATGGGAAAGAAAGAATAACAACTTGTGTTTTAAGTTGAATGATTCATATGTTGTAGTATTATTATTAATCACTTCATCCACTTACCTCCTAATCAGAATTTATTTTGCTTATCAATTGAGTTCGAAGTTGAAGCTCTCAATGCCCTTATACTTTGGTTCAGCTGCGCTAAGGATTTGTACAAGTGAGTTTGTATTGCTTATATTTATTTACTGTTATATACACCATGTTTCATTCTTTAGAACTTTTGAGTTTTAACCTATGTTGTTTGAGGCGTGAGGCGTGAGGCGACGCGAGACAAACCCATCGCCTCGCCTATGCCCGCTTAAGCGACCGCTTCAGACAAAGGCATCAAAGCATAATATAAAAGTACCACATATTTATAAAATATAAAAAGTAACTAATAAACACCCAATATCTAACAGTAAAGATTAAAATAGTAACATCAAAGCATTCAAAACTCGAAAGTATTCCAAAGCAATTAACCAACAAAAACACAAGCAAACACGGCAATCTCAAGTTTATCAAGCAAGTAAAGATCTAAAAGTCAATATCCTCATAATCTCCTGACTGAGGACCACCGTTGTTGTCTGACTTGGGTTAACCAGGGGAAATCGCCTCTGAAAGAGGCGACCCCCTTCCTGACCCGGCGCTTCGGTCGCCTAGGCGATGCTTAAGCGCGCCTTCGACAACATAGGTTTTAACCATGTAGCTAAAGTTTTGTTCATGATGTCTATATGACAGGATATTGTAGGTTTCTAGGCGTAAAACGAGTGATGTGCTTGAAATCGGGTGCTTTTGGCAGAGTACTGGACATTCTGCAGCAAAAGGATAGGTATGACTTGTTCCCAACATATTAAATTTAGCTTTGGTTCAGAGAAAAAGACCTTGTTTAGTAATAAGCCTTTACTGTACGTATGGGGTTGCTCGATTAAGATTAAATTGTGGATGGCTATGAATATGTTTTCTTTTTGCAGAAATACTAATAGACCATTCATAAAAACATGTCTGCGCTTTGTTATTTTGATGCTTGTATAAGATTATGAATATTTAGATGCAATCATTTGTTTGGAAGTGGTTGGAATGTTGAAGAGGCAGCTGCTCGGTTCCAAGTTGTCGATAGACTTCAATCCCATCATAGTTTGTTTCCTTAATATATTCATTCAAAGTTTTTTTTACCGAATATGCCTCTTGATATTCACCGAATCACCACCACCTTCAAACGACCACCACCACCTACCGTCGACTACTTTCAATTCGAAATTTCAAAAACTCGAAACAATGAAGGAGGAGGAGGAGTAATGCGTCTATTTTGAAAGAGATTTGATGAAATTTCAGGTTTAACATCTCTTAATTGTCATCATATTATTTGTTTTTGTCGGGTGCAAATTCTGATTTCAGCTTTAGTTCATGTTATAGGGTTCTTTCACGGTGAACAAATCTCTGTCTTAATTAACATTTCAAGGGTTGGGGACACCATCACCATTTCCTCTTCCATTCTTTCTAGAGAGAAAGTAAATGAAGAACATAAATGAACTTCCTCTTGGAATAAGAGATGGGCATAGAGAGAGAAGGGAAAAATGGGTAAGTATGTTAACTTTGATTTTGAATAGAGGGAGTGAAGGAACTTTTTAATGAAAGTAAGAGAGAGATGGAGATGGAGATGCTTTTACAAGGAAAGCGAGAAAGACAAAGAGAGGTGTTGTGCACGGGTTAGAGGTAGAGAGAGATGGAGATGCTTTTGGTTGTCCCCCATTAAAAAGTGTTAATTATTTTTCCACCTCCATATACTTTTTGTCCATATAAAAAATTTAGTTGTCCGTATATTGGCTAACTAAGTTTGTTCTTATTCCTTAACATGGGATGAAATCCTTCTTTTTCAATTTGAGGAAGATTGGTATTTAGAGGAGACGTGAATTTGTATTCTTTGAAGAGATCTTCATGTCGAATTTTCATTCAAATTTGCCTCTTGGGGTTCCCTCCTTTCCAATTACTAAAGCATTGTTTACTTGGAAGGGGGGTTTTGTCACTTGCTTTTTCAAACTTTTCCTTCTTGGAGGAGTAGTTATATAAGCATGAAAAAGTCCATTTGTTTTTTACTTTTTTCTAAGAATTGGACTCATTCCACGGACAAATTACGTTGCTTTGTGAAAGGGCTATTCGAACTTGTTTTTTTTTATTTTGGAGAACAGGACTTTCTCCAGGAAGGAATAACTTTGTTTTGAAAATTGAGGGTTTTTTTATCTCCTATTGTTCTCTTGAAGTTCTCTGTCTTATTGTTTGTTTACGAAGGTGTTAGTTATACAAATATAGAAATGGTAAATTTATTGAATACTTTTTCGGGAACTTGCAGTACCTATTCTCGTGTCATCGTGGTTTTCCATTTTTGAGGACAGGGTTCTGTTATTTTTTGTGAAGGGGTTTTGTTGATTGAACTTTCTGCTTTCCGTTTCTTTTTTTTTTCTTTACGTGGTCTGCTTGAACCTGTATACTACAACATGGAGGTAAAATTTGATAATGTCTTTGAAGTGATTGTTGTCTTTTTCAATTGGTAGCACACTTCTATTGGGAAATATGCAATGCGTTAAGAGGTTTTTCAATTCATTGTCAATACTGAAATCTTAAATATGCAGTATGATAGGTTTCACAGTATTCTACAGGGAAGTCAATTTGAAGCAGATTTTTTTTTTTTTGAGAAATCAACTACGATCTACGTTTTTTTTTTTTGAGAAAACCATATATTATTCGTAAGTGAAAACGTTAACAAAATTATATGGTAGATAATTCTTAGGGAAATTTGGCCAAAACACCCTAAAAAATTAGGGCTTTTGTTAAAAAGAATCTATCAACTTTTTGTAGGTTTCAGCTCCCTCGGACATTTTTATAAATAATCAAATACATGGAAAAGACTAAAATAACCATATTAAAAAAAAAATTTATTCTTAATTTTCTCCTTTTTCTCTATCCCGTCTTTCTCTCTCTAACCAGATTGCAAGTAAAACTAGGGTTTTCGGAGGCGCGAAGACAACAATTGATTTTTATCTCTAACTTCATCCAATTTCTTCACTAAGTTTAGATCTGGTGAGCGTATGATCCTTCTCTGAATTCATCTAGTTTTAGGGTTTATGAATTCTTGAGAGCTTAATTTGTGTTTTCAACCATCTATTTCTTCGTCAGTTTTTATTGACTGAGTGAATTTTTGCTATACCTTCATCCAAGTACTTTATATTTCTGGGATCTAAGTCTTCAAATCATGTAGTAGTAGTAGTGTAATCATTTTCAATTTTAAATAGGTTAGTTGTTATCCATGTGTTTGAATTTATTCACATCTTGCTCACTATCTGTTTGTAGAAAAGCTCCACTCAATTAGTTTTTTAGTTACATGCTAAACCTTTGGTTTTAGTAGTTTAGTTTCAGTTTGGCTAGAAATTGGTCTTTCTCGTTCACGATTGTAAGGTTCGTATTGGTTTTATTAGCTTCCAAATTTGGGCTCTAAGTTTCCAAATCATGTAGTAGTGTAATCATTTTCAGTTTCAAATAGGTTAGTTGTTATCCATGCATTTGGATTTATTCACATCTTGTTAACTGCCTGTTTGTAGAAATGTTCCACTCAATTGTTTTTTTAGTTACATGCTAAACCTTTGGTTTTATTAGTTTAGTTTCAATTTCGCTAGAAATTAGTCTTTATTGTTCACGATTGTAAGGGTTCGTATTGATTTTATTAGCTTTCATATTTCAGTTTCAGTTAAGGAAGGATTATTAGCTTAACTTGCAATATGGGTTGCAATGTCCCAAACGCATAAACAGGTTTCTTGGGTTGTCGATACTTGACTGCAATGTCACGTTCTTTAGTATTTAGGAGAATGAGTTATAGTTGTGGATTTTACTGTTTGATTGAGGAGGAATTATGGATTTTACTGTTTGACTATATGAATATGCATGAAGTGAAATTTAGAACTTATGATGTATGGTACTGTTCTAACTTATATTATCAACTAGAAAACAATTTACCTGATGTATTAGCTCCATTAGTGTGTATGTTTCATCACTGTTTATGCTTCATTGGTATGTATGCTTCCCTAGGAATTAAAAATTGGCAGTGGCTAGCTAATGACTTGTCTTTTTCTTTACAGATTTGATTGTGGTTTATACGTATGAAAATTCATTTCGAATGCTACAGAAGGACAGAGATTTTGAAGAAATTGAGGTTGAACCTAATGAGATTGAGAAACTTTGAGGAACTGATTTGCAAACCAATTTGCAGTGGTTTGCAAACTGATTTGCAAACCAATTTGTAATGGTTTGCAAACTGATTTGCATTGGTTTGCAAACTGATTTTCATCTTTTTATTCTATTAATTGATTTGCAAACCAAGTTGCAAACCAATTTGCAGTGGTTTGCAAATTGATTTGCAAACCAATTTGCAGTGGTTTGCAAACTGATTTGCAAACTTATTTGCATTGGTTCGCTAACTGATTTCAGTGGTTTGCATGTCTTTGCAAATCAGTTTTAATTTTTTTTTCTTTTTTAAATATCGCAATATGTTTCGTTAAGTCTTTTTCAATAAATGAAAGAAAGATTAAAATCAAAAGATTGAATATTTTTTGAAAGATTAATTCTTCATTTCCTTTATTCAATTAATGTTTTTAAAACTTCTACAAAAAAGAACGGGTGCTACGTCCCCGAACCCCAGTAAAATAACACGTAATACAAATAGATTGAATTGAAGGATGTGTAAGTATTAACATTTAAGTTGCAAAATGATTCTAAATTTATTTCGTGACATTGCAATCTGGTATGCAGTGGTTTGCATTCTGCTTTGTCGTGGTTCGCAAATTCATTTGCAGTAGTTTGCATTCTGGTTTACAGTGGTTTGCATTGTTGTTTGCAAACAAGTCAGTTTCAATTAGTTTTTTCAAAATATTCACAACATACTCACATATTTCTTTAAATATTTTTCAATAAATGCAGGATGAACGAAAGGTTAAATCATTTTTTAAAGATAAATTCTTCATTTTTTTATTCTATTAATTGTTTTTAAAAATTTCTACAAAAAAGAACGGAAGCTACGCCCCCGAACCCCCGTAAAATAATACGTAATACAAATATGGTGTAATTCATCAAAATTAAACATACATTGTGTACATAAATTGAGTTTCTTTGAATTGAAGGATATACAAGTTTCCAAAAGTAATTTCCATCCAAGTTGCAAAAGGATTTTGAATATTTTTTATGCCTTTTCAATCTGGTATGCAGTGGTTTACAATATGGTATGCAAACTGATTTGCAATAGTTTGCAACTCAGTTTACAAACTGCTTTGTAATATGGTTTCTGTACTTATTTGCAAATATGGTTTGCAAACTGATTTGCAAACTAGTTTGCATCTGATTTGCAATATGGTTTGCAAACTGATTTGCAAACTGGTTTGCAAACTGTATCACCTACCAAGAACAAGATTTAAGGTTGCATATGGTCAGGTTCTCAAACAATTCAATCTTCATTCAGTATTTTTATCAAACAGTTAGTGTGCATAAATATTAATTACTGAACAATGAAAGTTAATCACATCTATCCAACATAAACAAAATGAAAAAAAAATTAAAATTATTTAAACAATTCGCCCAAAATGAGGTTAATAGAGATTTAACTAAATCAAAGACTTGCTTTTAAAATTAATCTGCAGCTTTTTCTATTAGATTATACCTTGATATACTTTGAGATTATCCTTCCATTGAAAGTACATAAACCTTTTGAAGCCCTAACAAATTATGAAAGATAATTACAACTTTCTCTCACTAGAATTCTTAAGAAAAAACTAACTCAAAACTCTAAACATCTAAAGAAATTCAATCACAAAACCCTAAAATAGATTGTTCATCACAAAACCACGAAATCCAGTTCAACCACGTTGGGTGAAAATCGCCAATATCCCCCATTTTTTCTGGTTCGTTGTTTTTGAGAAAGAGGTAACTATTTTCTGGTTTTGATTTCAAATTGGTTGTTTGGGTAGTTTTTATTAGACAAAGGGCAATTTTGACCTTGAAAATGTGGGGGTCTTTAAAATTGTCCTTGAAGAACATTTTGGAAAGTTATTTGGGCCCTAACTTTATAAAAACTTATGATGTCTTTTTAACAAAAAAAAGCCAACTTATTCCTATGAGAACTACATGAGAGTTAAGTAAGTAAAGTTTACAGAGAACTTTCGAATGTGAAGTGTCTCATGAAGGGAAAGGAAGTGACAAGACATGGACTCAAAGAAAAGACCCTAAAGGTCGACCGTCGACAAAAGAGATCCTTAAGATCGAGAATGAAAAGACCCTAAATGTCGACAATATAAAATTTTATTATATAATAATATTGAAAATACTAAATACATCCCTCTCGACTTCCATTGTTGTAGTAGATTGATCATCCTTGATAAAGCCGCGGAGTGTTGAAGTAACCAGAGATCGTCAGTAACTGCTCCTTTTGAAGTGGATGGTGATGATTTTGTAAATTTTTCTCTATGCCATCATTGATCCGTTTACAATCAATCGAAGCAATCTGAGACTTCGATCCAACACCTCCTCCTCGATCTTTATATATATCCTGTATTCCCTTTTTTCTTTTATTCCTCTGTTTTAGTTTCAATTTCTTCTTCCCAACGTATATAAATGAAATTAATATTAAGTAACATCCCATGGTTTTCAGTAAAATATATAAAAGACAACGGTTAGAAGAGGCATTTAGAAAAAGTCAAATTAGAGATTAAATGGTAATTAGTAGAAATTGAATTAATTGGGTACAAATATTGGTGGGACTTATGCACCAAGTGTATTAAATTGAAAGACTTAAAATAAATTAAATGTATGGCCACTTTGTAATGTGACACGTGGCACCCATTTGTATCCAACCAGTTTATGCGTCTGACATGCATGGTGACGCGTTTTGGAGAAAATAGTTATTTTATGTGTGGACCCCACTTTACCATATGTCATTTGCACACAAAGAAGCCGAGAGAGTGAGACAGAGAATTGAGAAATCGACTTAGTTATACGGGTTACATAAGTTATGAATCTTTTCGGCTGACTTCTTCGCGATGGGTGGTGGGAATTCAGTGAAATTTCTTCCAGGTAATTTCATTCGACTTGTTCTACATATTTAGCGGTTCGAAATTTTCAATTTCGTCCAAATTTGATGGTTTCATTGATGGTTATATCGATAACTGTATAGTTATACTAATTTCATTTGGGTTCAAAATTTGGAGCTATTTAGACGATTATTATTCAATTTCTTCGAATGATTTGTGATCAGAAACATGTTTAATTAGGAGATTGTAGACTATTTCGGGGTGTCCAAATATAGACGAGGTGCTGCCGAATTATTTTAGTACTCGAATTTCATATTTGGAATAGAGATAGTTACCCGAATTTTGTCATATTTCATACGGATGTCCCATCAAAATCTCTTAACTTGGGCTAGTTAGTTCATTTCGAGCAGTTGCTCTGATGATTTGTTTGTTTATCTCTCTCAGGTGTCTTTTTTGGAGTTCAATGTGAAAAAACGGATAAAATCGGAAGAAAAACATACTAGGGTCATTTTGGTCATTTGTGATTTTGGAAATTTTGGTCAAAATTGGTGCTCGGTTGAAAAGTAGAGCCGAAGACGAACTCGTAGGCGAAAACAGATGTCAAATCTGAGTCCGGATGAGAGAGTTAGTTCAAGTCAAACTTTTATTCAACATTAGTTGACTAGAACAAAGAAGGACCACGTGTCAAAATCATCTTCGAACGATCGGATGGTTGTATGCGCGGGTGGTATATTTTTGGTCATACGTGGGTGTGCGAGGGGTTATTAGAAGTCTAAGATGCAGTGCATTCTGGAGCGTCATGTTACTATGTATTCGAGCGCAATCTATCGGATTCAACGGTCATAAGTTCATCCCGCCCACATGTCTTCATCAGGGACCTGCACCTTTATTCCCTTTACTACATCGTGAAGCACCTTATTGCCAATCGACAACTCAATTGTCTCCCAGGATTAAGGAAACATATTTATTCTCCCCCTTTCTTTTACTTATCTCTAAATTTAAAAGAACCATAACAGTAGAAACTAGACCCCAATGAAGGAAAAGAAAGCTGGAGATTTTATTTTCTACAAAGGGAAAAGAGAGGATTGGAAATGGAAGATGAGAGATGAATCAGGAAGGAGAGTTTCGTGATATTAAGAGATAGAATCGTTTCTGAATAAGAAAGAAAGAGAGAAGATATTTTCTCTCTCTAACTTAAACAGGGACAAAGATCAGGGAAGATTTCAAAAGGAAGAATAGAAATGAGAGAGAGAGAATCGTTTCTGAACATGAAAGAAAGAGAGAAGATTGATTTTCTCCCATTAACAGAAACTCTTAGAAAGATTTCATTGAATATCAAAGAGAGGGGGCGACTGGTTTTGAGATTTCTTCTCATATATAACAGAGAACTCTGTTCGGCTTGGAAGATATCATCTTTGGAGGGAGCATCATCTTCTTATTTTCTCTTCAGTCGAAACAGAATCTCAATCTGTTCTTCTTCTCTGGGCTTCTATGATAATTTAGAGAGAGAGAGAGAGAAGAAGAAGAAGAACATAGAGATTTAACATAATTTTTTGAGAGAGATAGAATTCAAAGAGGAGTTATCTTCTTCTTTTACTTTTACATTAGAGTTTGAGAGAATACATTGTAGAGAGAAGAGAGAGGAAGTTACAGTGGGCAATCATCTATAACCATGTTGAATGATAAATTTTAAAGAAGTGTCAAATTTTCTCTGTCTCTCTAAACCATTGAAATCTTTCTTTTCTTCTTCTTCCAAACAGAGAGTTAAAGATAGAATTGTATTGAAACAGAGAACAATTTAGAGAGAAGAAAAATTGAGAATGAGAGAGAGAGAACAGTATAGAGAGAGAGGAGAAGGTGTTTACTGTTGCATAAAATAACAAAGGAAAGGGAGTCCCCTCATTAATCCATCTTCATCATCGTTAAGAAGGTCTATTATATTATTTGGTGATGTCTCTCTTACTTCTCTTTAGCTCTTAATTCGTATAATGGAATTTTCTTCGATAAATTTTATGAACATGAGTAGCTAAATCTCTTGCTAGCTAGGATTTGTGATGAAGTTTTGACATATGATTTTGATATCTTCTTCATGCTTTAATATCTTAATGTGGTTTAAATGTAGGAATATTGAATTCTTAGTTTCGATAGCTTTCTTCATTGACTATGATTTCGATTTGATACACTATACTTAAGTTTAGTTCTTTGATTGTGTATGCTTATAAAGTGATAGTCAATAGTTGAAACTTTAATATATCAATGCTTTGGATCTAGACTTTAATTGTTTTCGGCTTTGGATTTAGACTTTAATTATATTCTCCAAAACATCTTTCCCAATTAGCTTTTACTCAAATCACTACGTCGAAGCAATTACTTTGAAGATCCACGAACCCTAAAAGAGATTCCTCCAATAAAGAAATGAGATTCAAAAACTCAAAACCTAGTAGCAATAGAGTTGGAAAAACAGTTTGAGTTGCAAGGAAAGAGGGAGAGAAACAATGAGAGATCGATTGAGAAACAATGAGAGATCGATTGAGACACAATAAGAGATCGATAGATACTGAAAGGAATAGAGAGAAATAATTAGATATAAACCATGAGGAATAGAGAGAGAGACTATAAGAAGAGGAGTGAAACAATAAGAGAATAAGATAGAGATGTTTAGAGACAGTGGGAGAGAGATAGATAGAGAGAAAGAGGGGGGAGATAGAAGATGAAGATTAAAGGGCAATGTTTGATCAAGTCAATTTTTAAACTAAAAAAAATATGCTCATAAGTTAATATTTATGACCGCTGCTTTGGGGAATAAAGAAAAGTCCCCAAGGAATAAAGACTTGGCCGATCAAAATTGACTTAGAAGACATCTCTATTTTGGATTCAACAATTTAGTTTTTTGTTTTTTACCCCCTAATCTTCATCTCTCTAAGTCTTTCTTTATCCTTTATCTCTTCCTCTCTCTAACCTGTTGCTCCTCCTTTTCCTTCCATCTTTATGTTCTATCTTCCTCTACACACCAGAAAGAATGATTCTACATACCCTTAAACTTTCTTATACACAAATGTGAAAGAATGAAGCTTGATCCGTAGATCTCCATTTATCTTGTGAGATCATAGAATCACTGTTAATCTTCTCTCTAGATCCGGAAAGAAAAGATTTTACCCTAAACAAGTGAAATCACAATCCCACTAATATTATGTTGTTCCAACAACATTGAGAGGTTTCTCTCTCTAGATCCATTTCAAAATCCCATTTTGCAGGGCAAGCCATCAGTTTTGATTATGAGTTATGTGTTGTAGCAGAGAATGTTTTCAGCTTGATTTTGACATTAGGTTTGAGAGCAATTTTCTTTCAGATTTTCCTTGTTTCTACAATTAACTATTAGTTGTTTAATAGTTTGAATCATAACCTGTTTGTTTAATTATGATATCTTTCTCTTTTGTATATATATATATACAGGGTTTGAATTTATGGTTTAGGATTAAAAAAGTAATCTTGACTATTCTGGAAGTTATTTTCTTACAAAAAGAACAAGATGAAGAGAGAGGAGGAGAAAGATTATGATGAAATTTGATTTCTTAAAGAAAGAAGGGTGAGCAAGAGAGGGGAAGAGAGAAAGAGATGGAGGTTTAGGAGGCAAAGTTCAATTTCTAGACTAAAAAATAAATATGTTCTTAAAGTCAATTTTGACCGACTAAGTTTTTATGCTCCGGAGATTTTTCTTTATTCCCCAAAGTCGCGGCCATATTTATTCACTAATGTATTTGGATGGCGGAATTATAAATCCGCGGATTCATAAATCCTTCGGATTCATGATTCCACGGATTCAAGAATGCAAGTAATATTTTCAGTTATTTCCTATTTGACCCCCTACTTTGTGACCAGATTCCTTTATGGCCCCTCATTTTTCGTAAATTCAAATTTGACCCCCTATTAGTAACACCGTTAGTTAACTTTAGTTGTTAATTTTTTTGTTTCCATAATTTCCCTTGTTATAAAAGTGATTTTGGCAATTCAAATTTGGCCCCTTTTAATTGTGGGTTAGTTTCCAAAAAAAAGTCAACTTAGTTAAAAAAAATAGGGGGCCAAAATGAAATTTGTTTAAAAACATTAAAACCACTTCTCTACTTCCATCTCATCACACTCTGGTCCACGTCATCACCGCCACTTCATCATCTTCTTCGGTGATGGTCGCTGATGTGGCGTCAAAATGCCACATTTGGATCACTTAACTTGGATGAGTTAGTTCGTTTCGGGTTTTATTTCTAATTATTTCTGTGTTTTTCTTGGTAGGTACCTTATTTGGAGTTTGACACTTAATTCAGAATAAAAGAGAGCATTTATCACATTTTCGTCTCATGTGGAAGAGATTGGAAGGAAAGAGTACCAGGGGTATTTTGGTAATTTTTGAAAATAAGAGGTTAGAAGGCAAGTGGAGTCTATGGTGAGTCCAACGGTGAAGACGGAAGTCGAATCGGAGTTCGGGCGGAAAAGTTATGATAAAAAAGAAGTCGAGGGCATTTCGGTCTTTGCTAAAAGTTAGAGGATGTAGAGAATGATGAGGGCACCCACTTTGGTTTCTTTATCACGGCCCAAATCCATTCTATGGGCAAGAAGACCAAGTTAAGGGTTTCAAATTAAAAGAGATTGTGGTCAGGCTTAGGGGAGGATCTTCTACATTAAGGTAGGGTTTTGGGGGGTTTGAAACTTAGGTTGTGTTTGATAGCAACTTGGGGAGAGGAAAAAATAATAGAGATGTATTTACCCCGAGAATTGTTTACTCCGAGAAATACTTTCTCTGGGCCTCAATTTTATTTTTCGACCGTTTGGTTCATTATGGTAAAAATATTTTGTTTTCCTATTCCTATATTTTTCACTGTTTGTTTTACAACGAGAAGATATTTATCTTTTAACTAACATCAGATTTAAAAACACAATTGTGAATATCACAACACATGAAAACTGAAGATTTATGAAAAAAAAAAACAAGGATTTTTTAGTTTAAGGTCCACAAATAGGGGGGTAATTAATCATATATCCACTCTTAAATCAATAAATAAAATAAAACCAAAATAAACCGAAAATGTAAAATAAGTCCAAAAATTCACTATTTGCCCCATGCATCAATCCTTTAATTTTTTTTCATTTTTTCCCTTTCATAGATATTTTTAACCATCGGTAAACCAAAGGTTTATGATGGTTGAGTTAATACAATTGTTCTTTCCATAAATTTTATGAAAGAATATTTATGGTGGATATTTAATATTAATCTTTATTTCCAAAACTTATATTTTTCTAAAGTAACCTACCAAATCAATGGATATTTACCTAAAACTAGTTTCTCTCCCAAAATGAGTTTCTCTTTCTGTAACTATATGTTCTTTGAGTTCAAGAAAATATATTATTTCCAAAACAAATATTTGTCTAAATTAACCTACCAATTCAATGGATATCTGCCTAAAACAAAATGCTTTCTCCCAAAAACGATTTTCTCTCTCTGTAACTCTATGTTCTTTGAACTTCAAGAAAGTATGAATTTGTGATTTGTTTTTTATTTCTACCTCGATCCAATTAGACATCTACAAATTCGTTTGTGAGGTTAAAAAGCAAACTATTTTGCTAGCATCTTACTGATTCTACTAGCATATTTTACATTTTACTAGCATCTGATGAATGAATTTGATAAAGTAGTTTAAAAAGCAAAGACTATTTCGCTAGCATCTTATTGATTCTAATAGAAATTTTTACATTCTATTAGCATCTGTTGAATGAATATGAATACAGTAGTTTAAAAAGCAAGAATATTTTGCTCGCATCTTATGAATTTGTTACAGTAGGTTAACAAATACTTTTTAGTAATTAAAATATATTATGTGAAATTGTTTTTGTTACATTTTCAGTATTTTACTAGCATTTTCTTGATTCTGTTACCATCTGATATGAATTTGTTACAATAGGTCGATTCTAATAAAATTCTATGCTGGTAGAATCTTATCGAGTCCAACAACATTTTGAGCATTTTATTTTAACGTTTGTTTTTTCTTACTCTTCACTACTGTAAATGATGACTGAAACCAGCAATCGATTCTCTCTCTCTCTCCCACTCGATGCTTTTGCCTTTTTCACTCGGTTTAATTTGGCGTCGATGATGAATGAAATCAAAACCTAGTTCGTATTTTAAAAAGTGACGATGCTCTATCTCTCTCTCTCTCTCTCTCTCTCTCTCTTCGGTTTGATTTTGACCAATTCTAATAGAAATATAAAACAAAGTATTCTGCTAAACGGAAAAGGCAACTATTTTTCCGGAAGGAAAGTTTATTTTTAAGGAAATCATTTAATGAATCTCTAAATATTATGGTATATTTTATTTTAAGTTATTTTTTTTAACTTAGGATAGGTTAGGTAGTAAAAGAGAATGAGAGGATAGACATGTAATTTACTTTGAGTGGATTTATTTTCTATTTCAGATTATCTTTGGTCTCTAGACTCATTGATCATGCAATTTTGGACTTAAAACACATCCCCCGAAAAAACAAAACTCCATGATCATATTTTTGGTGGACACAAAAATTCATCACATGAATTACACAAAAATGCACAGAGTGTCGAAAGAAAATGATTGAAATGAGAAAGTGAGACGACCAAAAAACGGATAAGCCATTAGGAAGAACATGATTAAGCTTCAACCAGTAACCTGCAGGAATTGTACCATAAAGCTCCATTACTAGAATTATAGCTACAGTAAAACGATAACTTTATCTGAACAACCAGAGCCTCGTAACCCACTTTCCACTTTCGCACCAAATTCTGAATTTGTAATTGTGTTGGCAGTTGTCGAAAGAAAATTATTGAAATGAGAAAGTGAGACGACCAAAAAACGGATAAGACATTAGGAAGAACATGATTAAGCTTCAACGATTCATTTTCATCTTCAAATTCAAAAGAACAAAGGTTTTCACAGTTGTTATTAACTTCAATCAGACATCATCCAAGTTAGTAGCAAATGTTCTTGTTAATCTATATAGAGAGGAGTTAACCAAAGGAGGGTACTAATAGGTTACTAAAGAACGCTTGAGTTTAGAGAGATGATAGCTTTGAGATATGAAGGGAGGAGTGGCGAGTGGGTAAGGGTGAAACTAGGTTATGGGGTTTTAGAGGGGAGAAAAGAGATACTGGTTTTGTTGTGGTTGTCATTGAAGAAGTAGGGATGAAGAACTAATTGGGTAGAGAGGGAATGAGAGAGATATGACCTAGGTGATTCCTTATCACATTGGAGTAGTAAGGCCATCACGTAGGGTGTACCACGGAAGAGAAAAAGTTTCTCCAATAAAAGCTAGGTAAAAGATTCTCCTCTTTCGAGGAAAATAGCGAAAAAAAAAGTCACGTGATTAGCATTTTTCCTTTCCCTTAATTACCTGTCAAACACGTAGAAAATTTAAATCTTAAAGAAAATATTTCTGTTTTCCCCAGAGAAAATGCATATCAAACACAACCTTAAAGAGAGAAAGAGACAACAAGAAGAAGCCGGCCAAAGCTTGGCGGCCAATACACTAGGCCAACCAGAGCTTGGCCGGCAGACTAAGGGAGGGCAAATCAGAGGTAGCAGCAGACTCGTTTACACCATAGCACCAGGTCGGGAAATCAGAGCAGCCACCATTGAAGCTTCTTCAGTTCTTAGCCGCAACATTAGCAGCAAGAACAGCAGCTGCAGCTCGGGTTGAACAATAACTCGGTTCCTCATGAAAACAGCTCGGGATAGTTTGTGAAGAGCACGGGACAACAGCTCGGGTTCTCATCACTGGCCGAACCTCATAGCAGCTCGGGAGCAGCAGAATTTCTAGCCGGATTTCACCTAATTGGCCGGAGCTATTTGTGGTGATTCCGGGAATCATTTCGGCTGGAATTCTTAGGGGTTTTATTATAGATCATTTTCCCTTAATACTCTTGTTTTTTTTTCTTGTGATTTGGTGTGAAACTTTTAGAGAGAGAAAGCTTTTGTGAGCTTTCATGGTGGATTTTTAGTTGAGAGGAAGAAGAAGACTGACTGTTAAGGGGAGGTGAAGTTCGGCTGAGAGGACAGCTATTGTACTATGTTAAAGGGACTCCTGCATTCTGCTACAGGGAGATCGACAACACTTAAATACTTAAATTATCCGTCGATCTTAGTCTTGCGCCTCATCCGAATAGGGAGATTTTCACCTTAACTCATGTCTTTCTCTATTTTCTTCCTGTTTACTAATTTGTATCGCCATGTCTAGCTAACTTTTGTATTCGGATACTCGTGAAGCATGAATTGATTTGTGATGAAAAGACTATTGTGTGTAATATGTTAGTTTGATTTACTTTGTCTAATTTTATGAATTAGAAGCCTCGTTCGTAATCGTCTATTGACATATCATTTAGTTCGTACTTAATTTGATAGCCGATTCTTAGTGACTTTTGATCGGTTATACTTAGTTTGACGTACTATGCTTAGGAGTGTCATACTTTGATCATTGTCAACTCATTTGATATTATGTTATTAGTTTGATAGTCGATGCTTAGTGACTTTTGATTGACTATGCTTGGTTTGACATATTATGCTTATGATTGTCAATGTGGGTGAAGTTAACTAACTTGCATGCTTATAGATTATTAGTACTAGTCACTGTCGATTTTGAGGCTCGAAGTATCCTCCTCACTCTATTCTTGCTCGACTCTTCTCCTGATTCACTCTTACCTCTGATTTTCAAATTATTTCGTTTTATTTGTTTCTTTATTATAAACTACTCAAAACCCAATTATCATCTTTCTGTTTTTAGTCTAAGTTAGTCAGTGACACCTAGACCGGTGGGCTAGACTCTCTCGATATCTGAATCACCTTCCTATCTTCGTGGATCGTTCCCGGTCTTACCGGGTTATTACTTGACGCCCGTATACTTGCGGGTGGAGACCTTTTGGGGTAACCTTTTAGGCCCATCAGTCGCCGACCGGCAACAATTTTCGGTGACTATCAATTTTTTTTTCCCTTCTCTTCTTCTTCTTCTCTCTCTCTTCTTTCTTCTCTCTTATTTCTTCTCTTTCTACTCTCCCTCTCTATATCTCCGACGAAAGGGTTGTTCCCCTTCGCCGGAGGGTTTTGTGTCAGATCGTGAAGGTCTGGTATCAACCAAACCTTTTGAAGGTCTGGAATCGACCCAACTTTTGAAGGTCTGGTCTTGGAGTTCCAAATCCGACCGATCTGGATCTGGAACTCCAGATCCAGATAAAGGTCTGGCAACCAGACCTTCCCCGTCTGGAAACCATGAAGGTCTGGAAACTATACCCTCCGGCGAAGGTGATGCTCCCCTTCGCCAGAGATAGGTAGAAAGAGAGAGAGAGGGGTAGATAAAAAGATAAAGAGAGGGAGATAGAGAGAAATTAGAGAGAGAGGAAGAAAGATACAGTAGAGGGAGAAGAAGAGAGACAAAGAAATTTAAGTTTTTTTTAGTTTGGTGGTCGCTGAAAATTGTTGCCGGCCGGCGACCATCACCGGAGAAGATGATGAAGTGGCGGTTTAGTGATGACGTGGACCAGAGTGTAATGAGATGGAGATGAGATAAGTGGTTTTAATGTTTTTTAAACAAATTTCAGTTTGGCCCCTTAATTTTCTCTAACTAAGTTGATTTTTTTTGGAAATCAACCCACAATTAAAAGGGGGCCAAATTTGAATGGTCAAAATCACTTTTATAATAAGGGCAATTATGGAAACAAAAAAATTAACAACTAAAGTTAACTAACGGTGTTAATAATAGGGGGCCAAATTTTAATTTATGATAGGGGGCCATAAAGGAAGTTGGTCACAAAGTAGGGGGCCAAATAGGAAATAATTCTAATATCTTTTGGTTTGTTTGACAACTAATAAGAATCCTGTGTTTTATTATTTTTGAGTATTTTTAAATGCATCTCTAAAAAAATATTGAAGAACCCTTGTTCTCGAAACTCGTCTTTTCAAATAGGGTTATTTCCCTAATAACCCCCAACTTTGTGACCGGTTTCCTGCCTCGCCCCCTACTTTGTCAAAAATACCCAGATGACCCCCTTTTTCAGATTCTGTTATAACACCGTTAACTAGTCATCACCAGATCTAGAAAGAGAGAGGGGAGGGTTTTTAAAAAGAGAGAGGAGAGTTTTAATTTTGTATTTTTTTTAATGTTTGAAGGTCGCTGACCGGAAATTGGTCGGTCGGCGACCTTCGCGGGGGAAGATGATGAGGTGGCAGAGAGAGACGATGAGTTGGTTGAGAGAGAGGTGATGACTAGTTAACGGTGTTATAACGGAATCTGAAAAAGGGGTCATCTGGGTATTTTTAACAAAGTAGGCGGCTAGGCTGGAAACCGGTCACAAAGTTGTCCGGAAGCCGTTTTTTCCTCGAAAAACCCTTTTTCCCCAAATGATTTTTTTCGGTAACCGAGATTTCATGAAACTTTTTTTTTTCAAGAGCCGTTTTTCCAATTTTTTCGCGAACAATTCTTTTTTTTTCAAAAATAGTTTTCTCCGAAAGTCGTTTTTTCCTCAAAAACCCTTTTTCCCCAAATGATTTTTTTCGGTAACCGAGATTTCATGAAACTTCTTTTTTCACGAAAATCAATTTTTTTTCGAAAATCACAATTCGGGGAAAACAATCTTCATAAAGTAAAAAATGTTTTCAGGAAATTTAAGTTATCTAAAAAACGATTTTTTGGTAAAAAACCGGGTTTGGAGAAGAAAAAATTTGGTCAAAACTATTTACAGAGCTACTTTGGCTATTTACAAAGTCCAAAAGATGAAACTTTTTCACTTTCTCTGTAAATAAGGTTTTGCTATTTACAGAGCACATAGGGACTAAAATCAATTTTTGATAAGGATCAAATTGAAAAAAAAAATGATTATAGAGTAGAAGATATTTGATTTCCTTCATTCCTAAATCCCACCACCAACTCCTTCCACCACCCCAACAATCACCACCACAACTATGAACAATCAACTCACAATCACCCACTAGAAACATTAGTATTGGAAGAACCTAACAATGAGGAAGGTACATTAATGGAGGAGCTTGGTGGTCAAGAGACTTCATTAATGAAAGAGTTTGATATTGAAGAACTCAACTCTTCATTGGACTCATATAACAACATTCTAAATGAAGACATAACTTTAGAGGTAAGATAAACTAATTTGTGGTGATTATTCTAAAAAAGAACTCAGATTTCTAGGTGAACGACCCAAATTTTCGGTGAAATAATGCTTAGAACGATGAACATTTTCGGTGACTTTTTTACCAACAAATTTCGGTGACGTTTTTACCAAATAATTCGGCGACGAAATTTTGTGCGAAGAAATTTTTTGTGAAGATACTTTTGTGAAGAAACTTGATTTTTGATGTTTAATTTTTTCTTAACGTTTCGGTCATTTTGATGTTTAATTTTTCAACATTTTCGGTCAATTTGATTTTTAATTTTCAAGATTTTCGGTCAATTTGATGTTTAATTTTTCAATATTTTTGGTCGGTTTGATGTTTATTTTTTCAGGATTTTAGATGGAGAGGAAGGACTTTATTCTAAATAACTAATAAGTTGTTATATAGTCAAAAGGCGAAGGTGACCGGGGGTTTAAGGAGAAGTCCTTGCGAAACTATTCAGGCATAAAATGAGGAAGACATCCCTGGTAGCTAAGGCAACGACTGGGGCACGGGAGGAGTCCCGGCGAAAACTAGTCGAGCTCAAGCCGACGAAACCAGCTCTGATAGCGAAAGCCACGACCAGAGGTCTAAGGAGAAGTCCTAGTTAAACTAGTCGAGCTCAAGCCGACGAAACCAGCTCTGATAGCGAAAGCCACGACCAGAGGTCTAAGGAGAAGTCCTAGCTAAACTAGTTGTGCTCAAGCCAACGAACCAGCTCTGATAGCTCACCCTACGACTAGAGGTCTAAGGAGAAGTCCTAGCTAAACTAGTTGTGCTCAAGCCAACGAAACCAACCCTGGTAGCGAAAGCAACGACCAGGGGTCTAAGGAGAAGTCCTAGCTAAACTAGTTGTGCTTAGGCCAACGAAGCCAACCCTGGTAGCGCAAGCTACAACCAGGGGTAGAACCCAGGTTCATAAAATATTCAAAACTTTTATACAAGGCTAACTCGGGTTCTATTTTGCAGAGGGAATTAGTAAGCCTAGGTCATAATAGAACAGGTCTAACTTTTCCTTGTTATGCAGGAGCGATCATTCGGAGCATGCGTAGTAAGCTAGGGAACTTGCATTAGTAAGCTTAGGATTACACTAACCCGCTAACACCTTTTGCATTACTAGAATTATTATGCAGGAAACAAGGTTCAAAGGAAACGGTATCCGGTTCATCACGAAAGCATGTCAATCAGGAAGTGTTTTCTTTCTCGTTTAGATTACTTCCTAATTTTCTTATGATTATTTATTTTTCTCTCAGACACGATAACTTAAGGACTTGCCCCGTAAACAATTCTTATTGACATAACTTTTAGTCTCATAGTTAGTCATATAGGCTATCGCCTCTCCTCTACGCAGACCAAACTACATTTGAATGTTACCACTTAGCTCCCACATTGTTTCTTAACATTATATATCTTCTTCTTTAGCCTATTAACATCTTTATAATTTGCTATTTTGGAAGAGTTTAACATTACTGTGATCAACATTAATTCAGAGTGTTGTGTATTTGCAGGAAAATTCTCAACATCAATCAACCCCGGCAAATACAACTACGGTAATGAGCACAAATGGGAAAGAAGACTTCTCAAACATTTGGCACAAGTAGCCAGCTGAAGAGAAAATCAACCAGTACTGGTAGCGAAGGAAATCTCAGAAGATAATACATACAGCTCGGCCCAGATCAACACTAGAATGCGGAGCTCTGGGAAATCATAAAGAAGACCGAGCTTCACGGAATAACTCTGGCTAGGTAAACCCTTTTGTCTTCAGGTCTTCATTGTTTAAGAAACACGAGAATTAATTCTACTCCTCAGTCTCAATACTTTCGACTAAGGAGTGGCGGGACTCATGATGATGCATAAAAATGTCACGACGTTGACTAACGTCTGAAGAGTCAAGATCAGACCAGAAGTCCAACGGGTCAACCCGGCTTAAGGCAGCAGAACCAATGAATCATTGACGATCCGCTACATTCCCCTAACTGGGAGGTCGGCTAGAGAAAACCAGCTCTGTAACGCCCTCGGTATGACCAGATCAGCTCTGTGGTCTCTAAAAGAATTAGGGGGTCCGCACAGGTTCGACCAGTGTCTTACGCCCAGAACTGGGGAGGTAGCAGCGCCAAACAACCTACCGACTTAATCCCGAAATATCTTTAAAGATCCTAGTCGGTTACAAATCTGGAAGTGTTTAAGCAAGCTTGGACTTCAAGAGTCTTAAGGGAGCAGGAAACATTTCCTTTAAGAACTATCACCTCGGCAGGATATCTATGAAATATCCTTGAACTTGGGATATTTCTATTTATCCTAGATACAGGATAACTACGAAGGGAAACCCTAATTCGGCCTATAAAAGGGTCTCATATCACTTTCTTCAAGGTAAGCTGAACAAATCTAACTGACTCCACCTCCAAAAGGATCATTCAATACTCATTCTTTTACTGCAAAGAGCACCCTGACTAGCTTGAGCCTCGGAGCCGTTTTCTTTCTTTTTGCAGGTTTTCCCCCCAGATTTCTAAGAGAAGGAGTGGGAATCGAAGGAATATCGATCATCAAGACGGAATATTCGATCATAACGGAGGCTGTCATGCATCAACTCCCTTTTCATGCTGATTTAACCGAAAGCCAAAAATCGACATCAGCAAAAGCGTCACATGTCTCATCATTGATTACTTATATTAAATACTATCAACTTCACATATATTGTAATTGTAACACTAACTTTTCATCATTAGAACGATACCGTGTAGGGGAAAATGTACATTTCTTAATGCATTGGGATCCGTTGTCAGTGACGATTTCTTTGGGTACTCCGAACCTGTAAATTATATGCTTCCACACAAAAATCATAACCTCTTTGTCTTTTATTTGGTGGAAGGCCTCGGCTTCGATCCACTTGGAAAATAGTCGGTCATGGCCAACATGTACACACGTTGGCCTGGGGCAGTGGGAAGTTTCCCCATTATGTCATGCCCCATTTCATGAAAGACAAAGGTGATAGTATGGAATTTAATTTTTCTGGGGGGTAGGTGAGAAGTTTGGGCGAACCTTTGGCATTTGTCACATCGTTTGGCATGATCAACTGAATCAGCCCTCATGGTCGGCCAGTAGTAGCCGATAGTCAGAGCCCTATTGGCTAGGATACGACCACCAAAGTGGTTGCCGCATTCTTCCTCGTGTAATTCTTTTAAGACATACTTACCTTCTTCAGGAGTGATGCATTTGAGGTAAGGGTCTGAATACGACCTCCTGAGTAATTGACCGTCGAGTATACAAAATCTCGCAGCCTTCGCTTTCAGTCTTCTCGCTTCATTTTTGTCCGAGGGAAGCTCGTCGTTGGTCAGGTACTTTATGACAGGGGTCATCCAGGTGTCAGTTGTATCTGTAGTTGCTACTTCTGGTTGTGGATTCTTCCAGACGGCTGGCCACTGAAGCAAGACCAGGGGTATGTTCCGAGCTACATTTGTCTAGATGGACGAGCCAAGATTCGCCAAAGCATCTGCATGTCCGTTTTCAGCTCTGGGTACCTGTTCATACTTAACCTCGTGGAAATATTTTTGCATTTCCCTGACACGTTCCAAGTATGTTGTCATCCTAGCATCTTTGGCTTGGTACATACCTTGAAGTTGGTTGACCACCAACTGAGAGTCAAACCTTACATCAAGATTCTGTATTTTCAATTCTTTAGCCAAGGTCCGACCTGCAATTAAAGCTTCGTATTATGCTTCATTATTAGTTTCTTTAAATTCACACCTGATTGCTTGCTGGACTATGTCCCCCGGTGGGGAGGTCAGGATGACACCCAGGCCAGCTCCGTTCATGTTGCTTGACCCATCCACGGACAAGGTCCACTTTTGAGGGTCAGGTTCGGTGAGGCAGAGTAGCTCTTTCTAGGCCTGCACTAGAGAGTCAAGAGTAAAATCGGCAATGAAATTAGCTAATACTTGGGATTTGATCGCCGTCCTTGGTTGGTACGTGATGTCGTGCTCGCTGAGTTCGACAACCCATTTAGTCAAGCGTCCAGACATGTCTGGCTTGTGCAAGACATTCTTCATCGGGAAGGCTGTGACGACCACAATAGAATGGCATTGGAAATACGGTCTCAACTTTCTAGCGGCTGTCACCAGAGCTAATGCCAGATTTTCTAGTTGACTGTACCGAGTCTCGACATCGAGTAAAGACTTGTTGACATAGTAAACTGGGAGTTGCTTACCGTCCTCTTCTCTTACCAAGACAACACTGACAGCTGTTTCAGATACTGCTAAATAAATGTAAAGGTGCTCACCTGATGTAGGTTTTGAAAGCAATGGAGGCGAAGTGAGGTACTGTTTTAGTTGTTGAAGTGCGGCCTCGCAAGCTGGTGTCCAATTGAAGTCCTTGAGTTTCTTTAGAGTAGCAAAAAATAGGTGACATTTCTAGGATGACTGAGAGATGAACCGGCTCAGGGCCGCTACTCTTCCCGCCAACTTTTGCACGTCTTTCACACACTTGGGAGAAGGGATGTTTACTACTGACTGTATCTGGTCTGGATTTGCCTCGATCCCTCTGTATGTGACTACATACCCTAGGAACTTCCCTGAAGATACACCAAATGAACATTTGTTTGGATTTAATTTCATGTACCTTTTTAGGACCTCAAAGGCCTGCGGCAAGTGGTTGATGTGTTGTGCAGCTTCCAAGGATTTGACCAGCATATCATCTATATATACCTCCATTGTGTTGCCGAGCATATTAGCGAACATTTTGTTGACTAATCTTTGGTAAGTAGCTCCTGCATTCTTTAGTCCGAATGGCATAACTTTATAACGGAAGATGCCTCTCTCTGTTATGAAAGAGGTCTTTTCTTGATCTTCGGGGTGCATAAGGATTTGATTGTACCCCGAAAAGGCATCCATGAAGCTGAGAAGCTCATGGCCAGCAGTTGCATCTACTAGCATGTCTATGTGGAGTAAAGGGAATGAGTCTTTTGGGCATGCCTTGTTCAGATCAGTGAAGTCGATGCACACCCTCCATTTCCCATTTTTCTTCTTTACGACCACCACATTGGGTAACCAGTCAGGGTAGTGGACTTCCCTGACAGACCCTATGTCTAGTAGCTTTTCTACTTCTTCGTTGATTACCTTATTACGTTCAGGTGCAAACCTTCGCCTCTTTTGCCGAACAGGCGGGTGGTCGGGGTCGACTCGCAGTCTGTGCGTTGTAATGGACGGGTTTATGCCTGTCATGTCGGCGTGTGACCAAGCAAAACAGTCGTGTTATGTATTTTATGGTCAGAGTAGTCTGGATGGATTTGTACTTCATCCAGCTCCTCTATGCTAGGTTGGTCAGGGTCAGCACTGTGTGGTTGTTTGGTCTGTAATTGCTATAAAGGGGTCTTAGGAGATTTCATTGGATTTCTATAACAATTACAGGAGGCCCCTTGGTCTCCCTTAATCTCTCTAACTCCCTAGGGTGTAGGGAACCGTACTACCTGATGGAATGTTGAAGGCACTGCTCTCATTGCGTGGATCCACGACGCCTAGGATCATGTTGTAGGCCTACGGAGAGTCCATCACCACGAATGTGGTCGGCAAGTTGAGTCCTCCCGCATAGACAGGTAGAGATACTTCCCCCAAGGTCTGCTTCTATTCACCACTTCTCACGGACAAGTCCCCACGGGACAGGAACTCGACTACAAAGGCAGCAAAACTGAAACTGCAGATTGGCCATATAACTTTGAACTACTCTCTAAGTTGCCGCACTACGTCAACTTAGAGAGTGGGGGACAAATTATATGGGCCAAAATATGTCACCAGGAGCGCCCAAAGAAAACCATGATTTATGGGCCTAGCTAGACGGTGACCAAACCCATGAATTAACGACTAATGGGCCAGACCCATTTATCTTCGGACACCCCGAAGCAACGCCAAAGTGTAGAAACACTTCCAGCTCCGGAGGAAGAGGTCCGCCTTCGCCTCCTCACTAGGCTGAAATATGTGAACCACTTCCAGCTCTGGATAAAGAGGTCAGTCCTCATATCCTCAGCGAACCTGCCACCTTGTATCCCTTGGAGAGACGTTACCGTCATTCATGACGACAATATCCCGGATATGTCCTTTCAGAGGTTACGAAGTCCGTATTAATGGTGACAACCCATGCGTTACAACCATTAAGGATGACAACTACCATCAGACAACGGTCGACCCAAGACACTATAAAATGACGGAACAAAAAATGATGCAGATCATCGAATTGGGCACAGAAACACTCGATCATATGGTTATCGCCGAACGTACTCATATTCCACTGATATCACTATCAAGCACTCTAATATCATCGAATTATGGGCTAATACACTAGATCATCTGATCCTGAGGGAATACACTGACTACTTGTTTAGCATCATCTGGTGATCACGGAATACAACTCACAAAAGCATCATCCAATTCCCATCTAAAGCGGTGGATCATCTGATTCCGAGCAAACACATCGAGTACAGATTCAATACCAACATCTAATTTCTCTCTCATACAGAGCAAGCATCTGAGCAACCATCGAGCTTCCTTCCTCTCACCTAAATACAATTACAATCTGACATCCGGGTGCAGGACCTTTCCAAGTGCAAGACCCCTGTCAAGTGCGGGACCCTTCCAAAAACAAGGTTTTCTCAAGGGTCGACCTACGTTTCTCTCTCCTGGACGACCTGACATCCAAATAAGGTCGACCTACGTTTCTCTCTCCTGGACGACCTGACAACCAAGGAAGGCAGGCTACTTTATCTCTCCTGGAGGTCAGGCTTTCATTATCTTTCCCACGTGAATATTTACAAGGTCAGGTCCTTAAAGCTTCCCAATTAATTATGATACACACCCCTGGACAAGGCAAACCCACTCCAGGGCTGCTTCATTTAAAGACGGACCTCATAGGCCGTTATTCTCTCTCCAATTAAGTCAGTCATCCGTAGAGAGCGAGCTCCGGCCACTCTACGAGTTGTGCCTAGGCTCCGACCATTATCCATCCAACGGTAATATTCCAGGGCTAATATCCACGTACACTTTACTTCTCTTGCAAGCTCACTGACTTGACCGTCGGAGCCCCCTTAGGCCGGCACCATCCTGGTGTCCCCTAAGACCTCACGGTCACGTGTGTTATTGTCTCTTTTGTCACAGGTTAAGCCCAAAGATGTAGTCGGTGCTCGCAAAATTATTAACAGGTGGAGGTTCGACATCCGGTCAACGACCCGGTCCAGCTGACTTCTTGACCCGTGATTTCCTACCCTCACAACGGTCGTTGGAAGAAAAGGTGATAGAGTCGGGTGTATGTCTACCTAAATCTGTGACCGTCTAGTGAAATAAAGCGCTTACACCCCTTAGTCGTGTGGTGAGAGAAATGATCAGTCGCCTTCTTTGAGCAGATGTTAGTCGACTGCCAATGGTAATTTGGATGATCGATGCGAGAGAGAAAATAGGTGGTTAGCTGATTACAAGTGAACTTAGATGACTGTTGTTGTTATCCGTAGTTGGATGCCTTAGTCGATTACCAGCTAACCCTTATATAGAGTTTTGTGGTCAACTGTCCGTTTTGGTCAACCGTCACCTGGCGGTGAGCTGTTGCCTTGAATATGGTAACGCACGAAGTTATTACCATGGATGGGGATATCGTAACTCCCATCCAACGGATATATTGGGGATATTGTCATTTTGAATGACGATAACGCCTCCCCAACAGGTACACGAAGAGAAGTCAGCTGAAGAGGAGAGGACGAACCTCTTCTATCCAGAGCTGGATGTACTTCCGCGTTTTGGTCTGAGGGAGTGGGGACAGACCTCTTATCCAGAGCTGAATGCACTTCCGTACTTTGGCCTGCTGGTGAGGACGGACCTCTTTATCTAGAGCTAGACGTACTCTCGCACTTTAACGTTGCTTCAGAATGCCTTAAGATAAATGGGTCGGGTCCATTGGTCATTAATTCATGGGCTTGGTCACCGTGTAAGCCCATTAATCATGGATTTCTGGGGGCATTCCTGGTGACATATTTTGGTCCATACAAATTTTTTTTGAAAAAAACCCGTAACCCGAGCTCGTTAGAGCCCGATCGGGTTCTCGGGCAAAACCGGGCCGTGGGCACACAATAATGCATATGTGCCCGGCCCGAACCGCCCGATAGTCCGATCGGACATAACACTATAGAACCCGATCGCCCGAACCCGCACACAGAAAATTTGGGCCCGACCGAACCCGCCCGACTCCCGGAAGGGTTGCTCATTCGCAGGAATCTCTCTTCCTTTCCTACTACGAGTGTGTTGTTTTTGTTTCCTGCCCTAATTTAACATATATTACCATCCTAGTAGAGTCTTTGGAGTGTAGCAAAGTGGTATAAATGTAGAAATGAGGCGAAAATATTGTTATGGGAAGAAGATCAGGTTCACCAGTATCGGCAAATCATCATCCGACTAACTATTATCAATTGTCATTGAGGGAGGAGGAAGTGGGTAGAGGTGGTGGTTTGTCCATTGATGAAGATCGACGATTCCTTGTTCTTCTTCTCTCTCTCTCTTGATGATTGAATGATGAGATTTTGTTGACTAAAAGTCTAAAACAGGACTACAGGAGGACTGGTGGTGTGTGTCTTTAGACAACCTACGAACGAACTTATAAAAGCACCCTATTACACAGTATTTTACTTGCACCTCTTTTAACAGTCAAAATATGACCGTTATAACTCATCTTCTCCTATACGCACCAAGGCGAGGGTTCAGTCCAAAGTTGCGATGATTCTTGCTCGATTCCTCGTCTTCTCCATTGATTTCGTCCAGAAGCTCGTCTTCTTGAATTCAGGTCGGTGTAAGTGGTTCATAGTCTCAAAGACTTCATTTCGCCTCTTTCTTTCCCTTCAAGATCTCCATATCGGGTAAGGGCTTTTGCTATAATGACTTCAATCTTCAGAAAAAAACCCTAATACTCTTCTCCACCTTCGAAATCTATATCCAAGTATTTCTCTTACTAATCATGCTTCAATATCAGAACATATTGATTCTTTTATAACCCTAGAAAACCCTTGGGCTTTACCACCTACAAGGTCTAACTATATTTTGAGTTTTAGGGTTTTAATTCGGTTGTTTTCGACACAGTCCAGTAGTAAATTTCCTGAGTATGAGATGCCATCTGTAACATGGGGTGTTGTTCAAGGCAGAAAAGAGAAACTTGTTTCTCGTGTTATAATTTGTGATTATTTGAAAGGTTTAGGAATTATATCAGATGAATTAGAACATCTTGAGTTGCCATCAACAATTGATGTAGTGAAAGAAAGGGTTGAATTTCTGCAAAAAATAGGGTTAACTATTGATGATATTAATGAGTATCCATTGATTTTAGGTTGTAGTGTTAGGAAGAATATAATTCCTGTTTTGGGTTATTTAGAGAAGATTGGAATTCAAAGATCAAAACTTGGAGTGTTTCTGAAGAATTACCCTCAAGTTCTTCATGCTAGTGTTGTTGTTGAGCTTGTTCCTGTGGTGAGATTTCTTAGAGGTCTTGATGTTGAGAAACATGATATTGGGTATGTATTGATGAAGTACCCTGAGATTTTAGGGTTTAAGCTTGAAGGTACAATGAGTACTTCTGTTGCTTATTTGACAACGATACAAATTCCGAAAATCAAAGACTTACTCCTTTCTATAACGTTGATAAGACTACTCCTTTCTCCTCTCCCATCCGCTTGGTAGTGAGTGGTTCATCGTCTCAAAGACTTCATTTCGCCTCTTACCCTCCCCGTTTCTTGCAATCTTGAGAGGATTACTCCTTTCTCCTCCCTCATCCGCTTCGCATACTTAAGTTGAGTCTTTGATTTCCAGTCTCGTTTAAACCTATCTCATAATGTAAATAACCAAGAACACGTATAGTGACCAATAGAAAGGAGCTTTTAAATTGTTCACTTCGTAGAGATAAGGCAAACTTTAAGAATGACCTAATTTCAGAGACGATCTTTTTCTGTGTAATCTTACTTAATAATATTGTGATATGGGATTGTAATTTGAATTCTTTTTGATTGTTAGGTGGAGTTATGTACACCAAGGGATAGGTCAGTTCTCGCTGTTGAAGAGACTGTGATTGTCCTCATTTTAGTTAGTTATTTAATGGTGTGAATTATACTAATTGATTTTGTGATTTACCTGCAGATTGGGTTCTTGGACTGTCATTAGCAAAACCAGGTTTTTAATGCTCAATTGTTATATATAACTGTAGATTGTAGTGCCTTCTTCGTGGTGGTTCATGTACAGCGGAATATTTGTATGTATAAGCTTACCTAATCTAGTGAACTTTGAGAATTTTCTTGGGTTACTCCCAGAAATCTGCATCTGGTTTTATCTTAGTTTAATTTTTCTACAATAAAGATGGTCTTCTGTAGTATATATTTATTCGTAGGGGTGTTACTTCCTAAATCCGAATTACTTTCCTCTAGAGGCGGTTCAGGTACTATTTCTCCAACTCGACATCATTTACTTTCCTCTAGAGGCAGTTTTCCTAATTTATAAGTTCTTCTTCGTAGGGGTGTTACTTCCTAAATCCGAATTACTTATTCAAACACTTCTTTCAGTATCTGTAGTATTGAAAATCTGGTTCCGTTCTTCTATCACACCCTTTGGGAGAAATAGTACCTGAAAATTCTTTTATTCTCTTGCATTCTCTAGCTAGCATAGATTGAGAAATTTGCTTTACGTTTTTTTCTAACATGTTGCCTTGACCCGTTTCTAATTGTTGGCATTTTATGGCAAATCATGTTTATGCAGAGAGCTACTGTGTGTTCTTCGAAAGGGAATCTGTCTCAAGTTTCAATTCACTAAGGGGTCTTTTGGCCCAAGTTTTATTTGAATATAAAGCATTCGGTGTTGTTTAGGTTTCTTTATTTACATGTTTTGGACTTCGTTCATCTTGGTAGGTTGTTTTATAGGGCTTTGATACATGTGGAGTCTTGGTTCTTTGAAGGGGTTTTCTATTTCAAGCTGAACCTTCGTATTCTAGGGAGTCATTTCCAGCATTCATCTTGATCCTTCATATTTTAGGAGTAGAAACTGCTCCGAAACATGACTCAGCCTATCAGGAGGAAGTTTTCTATATAAGTTGGTTGTTGAAATTTGTTAATTCGTCTTTGTTTATGCTTACTCAAGGTGAATGTAAATAATTTTCACTTCATTTTGGATTTGCATTACAGTGGTTGCTGATGTCCATACTCCATACTCCATACTAACCTTAGGCTAGAAAGAGAAACATTTGGAGCTCCTGTGACCTCCTATTTATGGGTTCTGCCGATCTCGTTGAGTTATGTTCTCATTTCTTAGAGAGTTTGTATGTTTTCGGTAGATTTTAGTCTTAGATTGGAAACCTTAAACCCTTGAATTTTTTCTTTTGTGCCGTATAGCTATTTTTAGTGCTATTTTCAGTGTGTTTCCTTCTACTTTCAGGGCACGCAATTTGGACAACCACAATCAATATTTGGCTCATGTCTTGAGGGGAAAAGAACATCTGGATATCTCTTCTTGATTTGCTGTTCGTATGTGTCCTGTAATTGTGTATGTTGAGTTATGTTATTGGTTGGCGAAGATAAGGCTCGATGGCTTTCTTAAGTTTTTGTCTCCGCTTCGAAGTTACATGCTGCCTAGTGAACCTTTTTTTGTGGATTTTTGATGTGATGAGTATTTGCAGGATTGTATCCATTTTTAGCGGGATAATGACTTGCGCCAGGTTCTTTAACCTTGTCTCTATCTTGGTTTCATTTTCTGTCAAATACAATAATGTTTAATCTTATTTAATTTTTCTCAAGAATCTGGAATGTTCGATATTCAGATTCCCATGTATACTTGTGGAGCAATATCATCAAAAATATTGAACCTTCTGTGGAGCAGGGCCATGTAAATTTCTTTTGTCCAGTCAGTTTGCAATCGTAATTGTTCCGACATGTGTATTTAGGTTACCTGATTGATTGCACCTTGTTTCTAAGTTTTATGCTAATTAAAGGTCTAGTTTTATTGGATTGGTGTATCGTGATTGTGTCAGTATTTGGAGGCTTGTTGCTTATCCAGTTTTAGCGGGAGTTCGTGCTCAGGTCCTTTACTCTTGTTTCCTTTTATTTTCTGCCTTCTGGATGTGTCAGGCGATATGTTTTCTGGGGAATGAAGATCTTAATGGAGATGTTAACTAGATCGACATTGACCATTTAAGCTCGGTACAGTAATACAACTTACTGATGGAGTTCGGATATAGTCAACTTGATCTTATTTTGGTGGCGTGTCGTCTGTTGGATGCTCCTCATCTAAGATATACCTTGGTGCTATTGATACTGTACTTTTCAAATCCTTTATAGTGCTTAGTATTTGTGTGTATCATAAGGTACTCACATGCTGGATATTCTGATTTGTTACTCTTGTCATTGACTGCTTCAAATCCTGAGTCAAAAAACTGTTTTGGATGAATGTTTATTTCCAAAGAGTTTTAACATAAATTTTTTGTTTCAGATGTGGTGTACTGTTCAGATTGTCTTAGTATAATATGAGGCTGGATTTTCGTTCTTGGTCGGTTGGTTGCTTCTGCAGTTCTGATATTTATGCAATTTTGAAACTTCAATTGTCATTCGAATCAACTATACATTGAATTCAACTGCACACTGAATTGAGTTTGTTTTCTGCTTTTGCAGATATGTTTCGTTTTCTTAGCTGGCATTATCGTTATGGGACGGCTAGTATTGTTCTGTACACCGAATTGAGTTTGTGTTCTTACAATCGTGTATTGAGGTTACCTTATGGGTTGCACTCTGTTTCTAAGTTGTATGCTGATTAATGGTCTAGTTTTAGTGGATGTGTAAATGGTGATGTTATCAGTATTTGCAGTCTTGTTCCTTTTCCAGTTTTAGCGGCAGCTCGTAATTCTTGCCTGGATTTTCTATACCCTAGTTTCCTTGTTTATTTTTCTGCCTTCCAAAGGTACTGCAGAATTTGTTTTTTTTTCTGGGAAATACGAAGATCATATTATGAAGTTGTGAACTGTATTGATAATTGTCCATTCCATATCAGCTTGGGTAGAGTAAGACAACTTACTAAAAATAATTTGCATTTAGAAATTCCACTTGACGGTGTCGCGCCGTCTGTTGAATGCTCTTAGTCTAAAATACACCCTGGCACATTATTTGTGTTTTTTTATTCTGTGTTACTACTGGAATATGCAATATAAATTATAAAAAGTTCCTCGATGTTTTTCAGGGAAGTCGGTGTCTATTTGAAAGACTGGGCTTTCTCGTTTTGCTCAAAAAGGGGGTTCTGTAGTCTAGCTTTCCTCTTTCATTTTGTTCTTGCTTTGGATAAGGATGATCTTTTTTAATGAAAAGTTGGTGAAGGTTTATGCATTTTCTCTGCGAGGTATCTTCGTGATGGAATAGCCACTCCTATTCTTCTTGTAATCCTGTGTTTCTCACGAGGTAAATTGTGCTATTAAGTTTTGTGTCTTGCATGTGAATTTTTAGTGATATTCTATGCCATCTTGTTCCTTTCCAAGGCTAACAAGTTTGGTCTTCCGGTGTGTTAGGTATTGGTACGAAGGACATCTGCTTGGGATATCGTTCGAGTTTGTCTCTGAACTTTTGTTTTTTCCAATAGTTGACATGTTTTCCATTTAAAAAGTGTTTTTCTGTCTTTCTTCTTTCTTCTTGCTAGAGGAATAACATGCTCCTTCGATTTTCAAAGCCAACTTTGAACTGGCCTTACTCCAAGAAGATCTTACTTGGTTTGCGGTCAAGAGGGGTTTCCAATTCACATAAGTTGTACTACATTCTTCTTCCCTATTGTTTGTCTATCCTTCTCAGTAGGGTTTATAACTTTATCTATTTTGATCAATGACATTTTTATCCATGTTATACTTTCAGAATTGTGATATCCATAACCAACTGTTCGTGTTATTCTCATTTCCCCTGGGAAGATAGTACCATTAAATTTCTTTTGATTTGTAGCTTGCCATATTTTAAGATCGTTGATTCCCTTCGCCGTCTTCTTTTTTGTTATTTGTTGGTTTATTTAAGTCCCCGGAGGAGAAATTTTCTTTGAAGAGAGTTTTGTCTACGGAGTTTCATCTTAACTTGCCTCTAAAATTCTTTCCTTCTCGATGACTAAAAAGTTCTATCCTTTTGTTAGAGAAACTAAAACTGAAGCATGAAAAATTCAATTTATTTCTCTGGAATCTTCGATTTCACTTACTCCAAGGAGATTTCATCTGGTTTTCTCGTAGGGGGTTTCCGATTTTTCTTTAACCTCGCAGAATTTTTCTTCTATTGTCCCATGTAAGGTACTTCCTTATTTTTGTTTATGAGACTGTTAGTTATGCATATATATAAGCGGTGAGTTCATTGATTACATTTTCAGGAACCTGCACTTGTGGTGTTCTTCGAGGCCTGTTTTTTTTTCTTCAGAAGGTGGTCTTCTTCAATTGAAAGATATAATAAATTTTTGTTTCACCTTTCCAGGGATCTCGATGGTTATGCCTATTGTGCCATAGTCCATTGGTTTTCGAGGAGGATTGTGGACAACTTCATCAAGTTAACCGGGTGAAGGGACTTCTGAACTTGATTTTCAATTGTTTACCTTGTTAAAGAAGTTATAATTTTGGCCTATTGTGCCATAATTCTGAAGCATGTAAAAACTCATTTGATTTTTTCAGGGATGTTCAAATTGGACTTACTCCAAAGAGAAGTTATTTGGTTGTCATCCAACTGGGGTTGACCTATTTTAAATGGATTTCTTACTTCATCTTTGGTTTTATCATTCTCGATGAGGATGTTCGCTTTTTCGTGTCCTCATGGAACAATGCACTATTCTATATCTTTCACAACTTCTAGTTTCTAACAGATCATGCTTTATCTTTTCATTCCCTTAACATGGGAGGTCCTCCTTAGTTTTACGGTTTTGAGGGTGATTGGTGTTTAAAGGAGACGTTTATCTGTTTTCTTAAAAGGTATTGTCCCGTCGAGTCCCCTTTGGGTTCTAAAATTCTGTCTGTTTCGATAACTAATGAGTTGTTTATCTTGATAAGGGGCTTTTCGCCTTTTAACGTGCTTCTTTGATTTTTATTCTCCGAGGAATTGGTAAAGCACGCGAAGTTCATTTTTTTTGTTTCAGGGGCATGACAATTGGACTTGCTCTGGAGAGTCATCACCTTGTTTTGTGAATTGAGTTTTCTGTTCCTCTCCTTTATTGTTCCATAGAAGTCTTCCTTACTTTTATTTAGGGAAGGTATTAGTTATGCAAATACAGAAATGGTGAATCTGTTTAAACCTTTTCCAGGAAACTGCAATACTCAAGTGTTCTCATGTGTCTTAGCGGTGTTCTTTTAGAGGGCGGGTTCTTTTGATTTCCTGAAAATACCTAATTTGATCTAACTTTCTTTCTTTCAGTTTCTTTTCTTTCTTCACCAAGGTGATCTTGAATTGGAAGACAATATCTTTTGGTTCTTCTCGGGGTCTTGTGGCGGAAAAGTCCTAGTTTGCCATGTTAACGTTAGGGAGCCATTCAATTTCCAAGTTTTCATTTGAGTTTATTTGTTTGCTAGAAGGATGAGTGTCAACTTTGTCAAGTTAACTCTGTGAAGGAGGTTTTCTGAACACACTTCTTTTTTTTGTGTCCTTGTTAGAGAAATAATTTAACGCTTGCCAGATCATTTGATGCTTCCGTGGGATTGCAACTTCTACAAACTCCAACTGGACATGATCTATTTTCCATCAAAGGCGGGTTTCCTGATTTATATTACATAAGTTCTTAATGGGCGTGTTAATTCCTAAATCCTAATACCTATCTAAACTTTTTCTTGCCCTCTGGGAGAAATTTGCTTTACATCTTTTCAGTCCCTAACATGTTGCCTAGACTTGTTTTTTAGTTGTTGGTATTTTATGGTATATCAGGTTTACACAGAAACGTTAATGTCTTCTTCGAGAGGGGAACCTGTCTAAAGTTTCAAATCGATGAAGGGGGTCTTGTGCCGAAGTTTCATGTGGATATAAAATATTCGTTTTTGTTGTTAAGGACTTTAGGTTTCATTTGTTTACATTTTTTGGACTTTGTTCATCTTTGTCGGTTGTTTTATAGGGTTTTGATACAGGTGGAGGAGTCTTGGTTCATTTCAAGCTGATCCTTCATACTCCAGGGAGTCATTTCTAGCGCTCATCTTGATCCTTCATATTTTAGTAGTAGAAAACTAGAAATTGCTCTGAAAAATGACTCAGCCTATCAGGAGGGAGTTTTCTATATTAAGTTGGTTGTGGAAATTTGTTAATTCGTCTTTGTTTATGCTTATTTAAGTTGACTGTACAAAATTTTCACTTCGCTTTGGGATTTGCATTACAGTGGTTGCTGCTGTTTATACTAACCCTTAAGCTCGAAAGAGAAACACTTGGAGCTCCTGTGGCTTCCTATTTACGGGTGCTCAATCTCGTTGAGTTTTGTTCTCCTTTCTTAGAGTGTTTGTAAAGTTTGCAGAGTGTTGGTTCATGTGGAAGATATCTTTATGCGGGAAAATGTGGAAATGTTTTCCACTTTTTTTTAGGACGTGCTCTGTTGGGTATGGAAGAGCTCACCTGATGGAAAGAGCATCGTACACATTTCTTATTGTACTATCATTAGCTTGTTCCATTGAATTCTTTTTTGTGGCGTGAAGACCATCTTTCTAGATCTCCTTTTTTAACCAGTGGATTAGGTTTACACTTGGTCTTGCTTTCTTTTTGAAGGGGGTTTTCTACATCAACACGTAAAAGATGCATGAAATTATTTCTCAAGAAATGTTAATGCGGTTGTGCTTGGTATCCAGCAGTCATCTCGATCCTTCATTTTCTAGGACTAGAAATTGCTCTGCAAAATGACTCGGGTCTTTGTGGAGGGTGTTCAAGTTGCTTCTGTGGAAATTTGTTATTTCTTCTTTGTTTGTGCTCATTCAAGTTGAATTTACATAATTTTCATTGTGTATTTTAAGGGAATTGCATTACGGTAGATGTTGCTGATACAACGTATGCTAGAAGAGAAACTTTTGGAGTTCCCATGGCATCCTATTTATGGGTCCTGCTCAATCTCGGTGAGTTTTTGTTCTCATTGCTGTGAGAGTTGTATGTTTCCAGTAGATTTTAGTTTCAGACTCGAAATGTTTTAACTTCAAATCTTTTCTTTTGTGCTGCATATCTATATTCAGCATGAAGCATACAGCTTCCTTCTATTTTCAGGGCATAGAATTTGGACAACCACAATTTATATTTGTCTGGTATCCCAAGAGTAAAAGAACTATTTGACGTCTCTTCTCAATTCGTTGTTCGTATGTGTCTTGTAATTGTGTGTGGTAAGTTAAGTTATTGGTTCTGAAAGATAAGGCTAGATGACTTTCTTCTTCCCTATTGTTTGTCTGTCCTTCTCTACAGGGGTTTATCACTTTATCTATTTTGATCAATGACATTTTTATCCATGTTATACTTTTAGAATTGTGATATCCATAACCAACTGTTTGTGTTGCTCTCATTTCCCTGGGAAGATAGTACCATTGAATTTCTTTTGGTTTATAGCTTGTCGTATTTTAAGATCGTTGATTCCCTTCGCCGTCTTGTTTTTTGTTATTTGTTGGTTTATTTAAGTCCTCAGAGGAGAAATTTTCTTTGAAGAAAGTTTTGTCTACGGAGTTTCATCCTAACTTGCCTCTTAAATTCTTTCCTTCTCGATGACTAAAAAGTTCTATCCTTTTGTTGGAGAAACTAAAACTGAAGCATGCAAAATTCAATTGATTTCCCAGGAATATTCGAATGTGCTCCGGTGAGATTTCATTTGGTTTTCTTGTAGGGGGTTTCTGATTTTTCATCAACCTCAGCAGAATTTTTCTTCTATTGTTTCATGTGAGTCTACTTCCTTATTTTTGTTTATGAGACTGTTAGTTATGCATATATATATAAGGGGTGAGTATATTGATTACATTTTCAGGAACCTGCACTTGTGGTGTTCTTCGAGGCCTGGTTTTTTTTTTTTTTTTTTTTTTTTTTTTTTTTTTTTTTCTGTGAAGGGGATTTCTGATTGAACTTCTCTCTTTCAGTTTGTTTTTCTTTCTTCAGAAGGTGGTCCTCTTCAATTGAAAGATATAATTTATTTTTGTTTCTCCTTTTCAGGGATGTCGATGGTTAGGCCTATTGTGCCATAGTTCATTGGTTTTCGAGGAGGATTGTGGACAACTTCGTCAAGTTAACCGGGTGAAGGGACTTCTGAACTTGATTTTCAATTGTTTATCCTTGTTAAAGAAGTTATAATTTAGATCTTAAATCCTGTGGGTGTTCTCCTGGGATTTGCAACGAGACAGTGAATCTATTTAATACTTCCTCAGGAACTTGCAATACTCAAAATATATTCTCGTGTTATGGGAATGCTAGTATTTTTCTACCACTTGATTTGGGGAGGTAATGGGTTACGAAGTGTTCTATTTCTTCTTCCGTTAGGGTGTTTCCAGTTGTTTTAAGTAGTCGTTTGAGTATATTCGTTGGCTAGGATGGTAGGGATCAGCTTCGAAAGTTAACTGTGTGAAGGGGGCTTTCTTAACTCGCTTCTGTTTTTTTTTCCTTCAATACAGAGGAATGATAAGTAACGTGCCCAAAATTCATTGCATTTTCCTAGGGATTTGCAGCTTGGACGAATTTCTATGGGGGATGTGATCTGGTTTAGTTTCCAGGATTTATCCTAATTTAAGACGTTTATAAAAGTCTTTTCTTTGTGGCGGATTTAATTCCTAATTTTCAGTCCAAATGAAAAATATTGAATCTTATTTAATATTTCACAGGAACCTGCAATATCCGAAAATCAGATTCCCGTGTATCAGTATGGCGGAGTGACCAATACCATAAAAATATTGAACCTTCGGCGGAGCAATACCTTCTCAATTTCTTTTTTCTGGTTCTGCTTTTAAGTAACATATATCGAGGCATTTGCTATACTTTTTTGTTCCCTTGCGTTATTTTCTTTATTCTTGGCACTTTACACATATGAGCTCTGCAGAGAAATGTTCATTATTCTTCTTGGACGGAAGGGGGTTTGCCTCCAATTTCAGTTGGACGAAGGGGCATTTCTGTCTCAACTTAAATTTGGCTGCAACTCCTACTTTTTTCTTTGCATGTTCCCAGGTATCTCCCGTTTATGCGTCTTTGACTTGCTTCACCTGCAAAGACCAGTTGTCCTTGTTTTGCTCATGTCCTCAGGAATATAGTATTGTTAATTTTTGGTTTTTAAGTGCCAATTTTTAGTGAGCTTTCTATACCTTTTTGTCCCTTAACAAGGCCTACATGTTGGTTTTTCGCTGTGTTAGTTGTTGGTACTTGGTACGAAGGAAAACTGTTGTCTTATTTTCTGCTTCCAATTCCGAGTCGGCCTTTATGATTCTGTTCTTTTCGACAAATGATGAATTTTCCATTTAGAAGATGTTTTCTGTCTTTTGACTTCTTTGTTCTTGCTAGAAGAACAACAATTGAAGCATGTGAAATTCATTATTTTTTCGTTAACTGTGTCAAGGGGGTTCCTGAATGTGCTTCTTTCATTTTTATCCTTGTTAGAGAAGTTACTGTTAACGCATCAAAATTATCTGATGTTCCCAGGGATTTGTGACGTCGCAATGAATGTATTGAGTACTTCTGGAGGGACTTGCAGTACTCACATATTCTCTCGTATCCTGGTGGTGATCAATTTGAGGGTTGGATTCCATTTGGTTTCTGTGAATGAGGTACTTCCCTCTTCGGTTTTGTTTTTTTTCTTCCGGATCTTCTTGAACGTATTTGTTTTTGTCTTTTGCGCATGCATCTTTGTGATAGGAAGGCTGTCTCTTTGGGCCCAATGTTTGAAAAAGCGACTGAAGCGGACGCATCGAGGCGCGCTTCGCTTCGAGCGTAAGCCAATCGAATCGAGTCGCACGCTTTGGCCACCACTTTCAACTCGTACGCATTCTTAACCCGACGCGTACGAGTCGGGACGGTACGCTTTGATGCGTACGAGTTGAAAACACTGGTCTGTATTTAGAATTTGGGGTTAAAATAGAACTGTTTTCGCCTTCAAATAATTTCAGTAACCTGTCACATCGAACATATGTTCATCCAGAAACTGTTTTCGCCTTGGGTTTTTCTTCACGGATACGTAGGTATCCTCTCTGTATAACCACCATATTCTGATTAATGGATTGCTTTTACGGGTATAGTTGCTTTGGCATAACTTTGAAACTTCAGCTCGATCATTTGAAGGTTTATCATTTTAATCTACCAATATCTGTAACAAACTACGATTTATCGATGAGATACTTCACTTCAATCAAGGGTTGAACTTTGAGATGGTTTGAATTGATTGTCAACAAGATCTCAGTCTGTTGATTTTCTTTTTCGAGGGAGGGGTTCAGAACCAAAAATGAAAATCTTGACGCGAAGGATTGTAGCTTATGCAACACATTAATTATTTTAGTTCATTATTGCATATGTAATATGCATTATTAAAAGTTTCATGATCTTATACAGGAAAGTTGGTGTCTTCGGGAGGAAGATTGGGCTTTCTTCTTTCGTCTAAAGGGGGTTGTCTAGTTTCGTTTAACTGTTTCTTTGGTTTTCATTTTGCTTCTCTGTCCAGGGATGATCTGTTCAAATAAAAAACTTGTAACCTTGTTTCCAGTTTCTTTCTCAGTAATCTTTGTGATGGAATAACTATCCTCTTCCTGTATTTTCATGGGAAAGGCAGTGGCTTCTAAACCTACTTGCGTTCTTTCTTTTTGTGCGCTTTATAGCACTTATAAGTATTTATTTCACTTCATTGTTTGGTAGGAGAAAGGGGTCAGCTATGTGGATGTAACTGGAATTAGCAGAAGTGGTCTTTCTTAACTTGCTTCTTTAACTTTTATCCTTGTTAGAGCAGATGTGAAATAATAGTTGACACATACAAAATTCATTTGTTTTTTTCCAGGGATGTTCGAATTGGACCTACTCCAACGAGATGTTATTCAGTTTGCTCTGAAGAAGGTTTTCCTACTTTGCATATATTTCATAAAACTCTAACTTATCGTTGATTTATTCTTCTCTATGAGGGTTTACGTATTTATGTCAAATTGTCAATATCATTTAATTTATTTTTAATACTTCGAGGAATGTGCGATATCCATAAATAAGTTGTCTGCTTTTTTCTCCTCCCCAGGGAAAAATCATGGTTTCTATTGTGCGGAATTTAAAGAGACTTGCGATAAATATCATTACCCAACATGTGCAGTCCTCCATTGTGTTGGTTCCGAGGGCGAGTGGATATCGAGTTGAGACGTCTTCTTAGAAAAACATTTCTGCCTGACGATCCATTCGAATTTTCCTCCAATCGTTTTCAAGTACTATGGGTTTATCTTGGAAAGCACGTGTTCTACTTTTTCACGTGTTGTTGATTTTTATCCATGTTAAAGGATTCGTAATTAGAGCATGCAAAATTCGTTTGATTTTCCCAGGGATCTACAAATTGGACCTACTCCCAGGAGATGTTACTTGGTTCGCTCTCAAGGGGGCTTCCGATTTTGCATTGATCCCACAATGTTCTAACTCTGACGGTTTACGTCTCTATACAAATAACCTCAAATCTGTTTAATACTTTTCCGGCTTATCCCATACCTGGAGACCGACTATCAATGCTTTTCTCATGCCCCTGGGGAAAACAGTACACTTTTAAATTTTCTTTTCAGTTTTTATTTTAAGAATCTTGCTCTATCTTTTCATTCCCTAACATGTGATGAACTCTTTTTTTCCTCCCGAAGATTACTGGTGTTATGGGGAGACGTTAATTTGTTTTCTTAGATGAAATTTTCCTGTCTGAGGTCCAAGCCAGTTTGCCTCTGAAGTTCCATTTTTTTTTGAAAAACTAAGGAGTTGTTCATATTGGAAGGGGTTTTTCTCTGTTTGATTTTTCAATTTTTACACAAGTTAGAGATGATATCTCTTCGTGTTAATCGTATCTTCTCTGAATTGATGTAAATATTCTTTGTTGTTCTGTTTCTGAGGCATCTTTGTGACGGACGGTACCTGTTTGTGTTAATGGTATCTTCTCTGAATCTGTTCGTCTAGATTATGAAATCTTGGTCATCCGATGGTTACTGTGTATCTCTTAAAATGCTTTATAGCGCCAAATTGTGATTATGGTCATTCACAGGTTTAGTTCATTGGGTAGTAATAAGTTTCACAATGTTCTACATGGAACTCCCTGTATGCATCTAATGGTTGTCTTGTTCAGCGTTTTCCTCTCAGCCGTTTTATGCTTCATCACTTTAGGGTATCTTTTCAAATGAAAATAACTTAGATTCCCATTTTATTTTTCAGGGTCTGTGGTGGAATATTTATTCATATTCTACCTGTATTTTCATGGGATGACGGTGGCTTATCGTAAACCTTTCTCTGTTCTTTATCTTTGTGATCGGTTTTTCAGTAGTTCAATTTGTTCTTGCTAGTATTTATTGTTTGGTAGGTGGACTGGATTCAACTACAATGGGGTCTCCCGTAACTTGCTTCTTTAACTTCTATACGAGTAATAATAATTGAAACACGCGAATTTTTTTTGTTTTTTCCAGGGTCTTTGAATTGGACTTACTCCAAGGAGCTGTAATTCGGTTTGCTCTCAAGGGGTTTTCCTGGTTTCATAGATTGCATAAAACCTCCCATATTGTTGATTTATCCTTCTTCATCAAGTTTTACCTATTTAGAGTGGTCAAAATTTCGTTTGGTTTTCCCAGGATCTTCGAATTGTATGTTCGAAGATAAGATAATATAGCCTCTTTCACTTTGCTGCAATAATAGAGATTAAAGTGTTTAAGAAATAAGAACTATAATTTTTTTACTATATGTGTTGTATAAACTTAAATGATGCTTGTAAGTTCTATTTTTTCTATAGATGCTTACACCTTGAGAGGCAAAAATATACCGCCTCGCTTTTAGGCGCTTACTCTACCAAATTTTGAAACATTGTTCTCATGTCCATCAGGCAACAATACACTATTAATCTTGCTCTATCTTATGAGTTATGACTCGCTATCATGTGAATTCATACTTTGTGTTTGTTGGTTTGAAGGATGACTGGCGTCTTGAGTCGACTTTAATTATATTTCCTAGAGAGGATTTCCCTGTTGAATTTCTTAGGATTTGCCTATATGATTTTGTCCTTTATAATCACCAATTAGTTGTTTATCTTGGAAGGGGGTTCCAGTCTTTTAACTTTCTTCTTCGATTTTTTAACCAGGTTGGTGGAGTAATTATTGAAGCATGGAAAGTACATCTGTTTTTTGCACAGGGATGTGAAAACTGGTCTTTCTCTAGGGAGGCATTACCTTGTTTTGTGAATTGAGGGGTTTTTTCATATCTGCTGTTGTTCTAGTCTTCTTCCTTATTGATGGTTTATGAAGGTGTTAGTTATGAAAATATGGAAAAGGTGAAAACCAGTGAATACATTTTCAGGACTCTGCCGGACCATGTTGTAGTGGTGTTCTATTTGAGAACTGGGTTCTTTTGTTTTCTCATGAACTGGTTCTTTTTCATTGACCTCTCTTTCAGTTTCTTCATTAGGTGGTTTACTTGAACTGACAGACATAATTTAATTTCGTTCTCTTTATCAGGGATCTTCGTGATGGAATGGTTAGTCCTGTTGCAAGGAAGATTGTGGTCAACATTGTCAAGTTAACTGTGGGAAGGGGGCTTCTGAACTTGCCTCTTTGATTTTTATCCATGTTGGAGAAGTTACCATAACCATTAACGCATGCCATATCATTTCACGTCTCGAGGGATTTGCAACGAGACACGATCTGATTTCCTCTCAAGGGTGTTGAGGGGGTTATACCTAATTAACTACCCTGTTATTTTAAGGTGTCAGTGACATTTAAAAATCTGGTTCGTCTTCGTCTTATGCTAGGAGAAACACTATCATTTAACTGTAGAAGCATGATAGTTCATTCCAGGGAGACATGACATTGTTTTGTGCAATGCAGTTTTTTCTGTCCTGTAGAAGTCTTCTTAATACTTGACAATGACATGACATTTAACTGCAAAAGAGATTCTCCTCTTGAAACAAAGAATCTACTTAATACTTTTTCAGGAGCCTACAGTTCTCAAAAGTACTCTTGCCTTGCGTCCCAACATGTCCACTTGAGGGCCATGTTCTTTTCATCTGTGTAAAGGGAGCTTTGTGAAATTGCTTCTTTGATTTTCGTCCTTGTTAGAGAAACTATAATTAACGGAAGCAAAGTGATATTTTCCAGGATTTGCAACTTGGACCAACTCCAAGGAGATGTGATCTGATTTCCTCTGAAGGGGTTTTCCTGATTTATCTTGTTACGTAAGTATTCTCTGTTTTCAGGAATCTGCAATATTCAAAAATCTGGTTACCGTTTATCGCTTACGGCCTTCCTCGGGAGGAAATACCATTTAACTTTCTTTTGTTCTCTTGTAATTTCTAGCCAGCATAAAAATTGAGGAATTTTCTCCAACAATTCGTTCCCTAACATGTCGCCTCTAATTTTTATGTTCCTTTTAGTTGCTTAGTTGTATTTGGTGTACATGTTTTGGACTTCATCTTGGCCGTTGCCTTTTAAGGTTCGGATACATGTGCATTAGTCTTGGTTCCCTGAAGCAGGTTTTCAATTTCAAGTTGATTATTGAGAGGGGTGTTTGTTTTGTGTAGGCTTCTTACTGGTCCAGTTGGTCAATTTGGATTCCTCCACTTACCATCGCGACAGCATGTAACTGGAATCTTAGTGATGAACGGCGAAAGCGGGTGACTTTTATAGCTACCTGCATTCTTTCTTTTTGTAGTCTTTATAGTTTTTCAAAGTAATTATATTACTTCATTGTTCCGTAAGAGGAAGGGGTTAGTTGTGAGGATGTAACTGGGACGTAGCCGAAGGGGTCTTTCTTAACTTGCTTCTATCACTTTTATCCTTGTTTTTCCCATTTCGAATTGGACTGACTCCAACCAGATGTGATTCAGTTTGCTTACGAGGAGGTTTTCCTATTCTGGGTATGTTTCACAAAACTCTTCCTTATTGTTGATTTATCCTTCTCTACGAGGGTTTACGTACCTATGTCGATAACATTTATTTGTTTTATACATTGATGCGATATCCATTGATCAGCTGTCTGCATTTTTCTCCTCCCCCAGGAAACATTACTAGTTTCTAGTGTGCTATATATAAAGAATGTTGCTATATATTTCCTTCTCCAACATGTGCCGTCCTCCATTGTGTCGAGACATTTTCTTAGAACAAAATTTTCTGCCTGGAATTACCCCGTTTGAGAGTTCTAGCCACCGTTTGCCCTGTTGGGACTATCTATCTCGGTAGGGACTATCCCTTCGCAGGAACTGTTCTCTTCTTTTCTTCTTCCAAGGCTTGGAATCCAAGCAGGCGTATTTCTCCGTCTTCTGAATCAGCTCTTCAAAGTTGTCTGGAATGCTTTTTACCAGGGACTCATGGAGCCTGGTGTTCCTCAACAGAATTCGAATTTGCCTCTAGTTCTTGACTCAATTCTTTGATTTTTATCCATGTTAAGGGATTAATAATTAGAGCAAGTGAAATTTGTTTGATTTTCCCAGTGATCTACAAAATGGACTTACTCCAAGAGATGTTATTTGGCTATCTCCCAGGGGAATTTCCTATATTGCACCAGTTCCAGTGTTCATTCTGTCATTTTTCGTTTATAACTCTGTATGAGGGTGTATATCTCTAGATAAATAACATCCAATGTATTTAATACGTTGCAGGAGTATCCCATACCCAAAGACCGGCTTTCCGTGCTTTTCTCGGGAGACGTTGATTTGATTTCTCAGAAGAGATTTTCCTGTCTAAGGTCCAAACCGATTTGCCTCTGAAGTTCCATCCTTTTCCACTTCTAAGGAGCTCTTTATATTGGAAGGGGGGTCTTCTTGCTCTTTGCTTTTTCAATTTTTATACTCGGTAGAGGTGTGTTTGTAAAAGCATGAAAAGTTAATTTCTTTTTTGGCAGGGATGATAGGGTGTTTTCAATAGTTATGACTACTCATTTGATTTTTTATTGGTTTGCTAGAATGATTAGGCTCAGTTTTGTCAAGTTAACTATGTGAGGCTTCCCGAAGTCGCTTCTTTGACTTTTGTCTTTGTTAGAGAAACTATAATTAACTGAAGCAAAGTCAACTCATGTTTTTCAGGGATTTGCAACTTGGACCAACTCCAAAGAGACACTATTTAGTTTCCTCTCTTGTGGTTTTCGTAATTTATCTGGTTAAGTATTCTCTGTACGAGTTTAGCTATCCAAATGTTTTCAAGAATCTGCGATATTTAAAACTCTTGTTCCGTCATTCGCTTATGGCCTTCCACGGGAGAATAGTACCATTTAAATTTCTTTTGATCTCTTTTAGTTTCTCGCTAGCATAAATGTTGCGCAATTTTCTCTTACAGTTTGTTTTCTAACAAGTCGCTTAACCTTTCTTTATTGTTTGTAGTCCAGGGCGATGCTGGTGCATTGTGGAGTTAATTTATCTTCTTAAAAGGGGTTCCTGTCTCAAGTTTAATGAGGATGAAGGTAGTTGTTTTTCTTCAGTTTCATTTGGAGAATACCTCAATTCTTTTCTGTCTTTGTAGTTGCTTATTTGTATTTGGTGTATGTCTTGGACTTCATCGTAGTCGTAGCTTTATATGGTTTGGATATATGTGCAGAAGTCTGGCTTCTCTGAAGCGGGTTTTCAATTTCAAGTTGATTATTTAGAGAGGTGAATTGAGGCTTCTTTCTGGTCGAATCGTTGACCAATTGGGATTTCTTCACTTATCATCGGGACAGCATTATGGGATGTTAGCAGTTAAAAGTCGGATAATCTACTGGTGGAAACTAGTAACACTTGAACTCCCTCTCTAGAATATGTTTTCTTGTTTAGTTGGTTGTTTCAATGGAAGTTATCTTCCGGTGGGGGATATTTGTTGCTTACTTCCTGTACTATGACAGTGCCATTCCATTGTTTTTCTTTTGACTAATCTAAGGTTTCGTAGTTAATATGGTTTTATCGTTTTTGGTTCGCGTTTCGAACATCTAAATTTGATTCTTCAATCGTTTCTCTGATTAGGGTAGTATAATATGGGTTGAATTTGACATTTTCATTCTTGATCAGTTGATTGCTTCTGCAAATTCGATACTTATTCAATTAGGGACTTTTTGATCGTCTCCAAATGCAACTACAAATAGTTGTCAAGTTTGTATTTGATATTGAAGGGTTATTCGTTCATCGACAATTATTTTTTATTGACTTAAGAAAATGAATTTTTTTTTTTTTTTTTTTTTTTTTTTTTTTTGAAGATTTGATTGAATATATAGAAAAGGGAACTATACAAACGGCAGCAACAAAGAATAAAGAGAAAACAGGAAAGAAAAGAGTGAGGCTAAGATGGATTCTTCACGATATCCACGCCTCCCAATTACAGACTATATCGACATAAGACGAGTGCCTAAACTTTGGGATTCCCTTCGCCCACATACATATAATCGACTTAACATCATCCACGTCTAGGCTCGTGTTCTCATTAGCCTCCTTGAATATTTTGCTATTCCGGTCCTTCCATATGCTCCACACAATAGCCACTGGGATAATACTCCAGATCTCTTTCCTTAACTTAGGCTTCGGGATGGAGTGCCATTGTTCGAACAGTTGAGGGACTGTTGAGGGCATACACCATGTTATCTTGCATGTCGATAGGAAATAGGACCAGATCCCACTGGATATCTTACAATGGAGGAATAGGTGGTCTCTTGATTCCTCCTCCTTTTTGCATAGAATACATCGATTTACCAACTGGAAACCTCTGCGTTTTAGCTTGTCCACCGTCGGCAACCTATCTAGTAAGGTGGCCCAAAGCATAAATCCAACTCTTGGAGGGGCTGCCACCCTCCTTAGTACTTTTACTAAGGTTGGAGCTATGATTTGGTCACCTCCATCCAGTAATCCATAGCACTGTTTGACCGAAAGCGATTCCTTTGCGTCATGGTTCCACACTCTTTTGTCTTCCTCATTGCCTAGGGTGACTGCCTGTAAGGTCTCAAGAAAAACCAAGTACGAGTTGATTTCCCAGTCATTTAGTGCCCTTCTCACATTGACTTCCCAAACTTGGGTCTCCTGATTGAACATGTTCTGCACCAATACCTTCTTGTCTGAAGCTATAGCATAAATCAAAGGAAACTGAACCATAAGATCCACGAGGAAACTGAACCATAAGAAAATGAATATGATGCTGAACTTATCATGTTCATGCGCATGATAAGATCCACGAGGATCACCTTCAGTACTTGCTGTGCTAGTGGTCTAAACCAAAAACAGTTTATTGATTCAATTGCTCTTTAGAGGGGAAGCATAGATTCATATTCTTCCAATTGAGCCCCAGGTGCGGCTTCTAGTAAGCTTTAGGCCAACTGTAGGATCATCTGAGTCGATGTATCAGAAATGTCGGTATAGAAACTTAAACATTATCTAGTTTTTCAGTTACTCTATCTGAAATCTATTGTTGATTGGGTATTTCTTTACAGAAATTTAGGTATCCGTTCGTGGTATAACCCATGGCTGCTTCTGTGTAACTTCAGGATATCTTGGTCATCTGGATATTTCAACCAGGAGGTAAAATTTGACAATGTCTTTGAAGTGATTGTTATTTTTCTAATTGGAAGCACAGTTCTTGGAACTAACAACGCAAGTCTTTACGTGCAGGGGGTCTAGCATATGCAATGCATTATAGGTTTTCCTAGTTCATTGTTAATACTGAAATATCCAGATGTAGAAAAAGGTTTGCCTATTTATCTCGGTAACGTTTAATCTATTTAATACTTTCAGGATTATGCAATATCCGTGGGTGTACATGTGTTTCTCCTGCCCCCGAGGAAAACAACACTACTAAATTACTTTTTCGGTATCTAGTGTGCCATACTGTAGGAATCTTACTACATCATTTCACTCCCTAACATGTACAATCATACATGTTAATTTCTTATTTTGAGGATGAGTGAGTGTCTAGTGCAGATGTTATCTTGAAAGGTGGTGTTCTATTTCATGATTCTTCAATTTTTATCCGTGTTAAAGGAACATAATAAAGTGAGCAAAATTCATTTGATATCCCAAGGATGTGAGAATTGGACTCTCTCCATGGAGGCATTACCTTGTTGTTATATGAACAGTATCACTTCAATTTCTTATGTTTTTTAGTTTCTAGCTTGCATAAATTGAGGAATTTGTTCTAACGTCCATTCCCTAACATGTTTTCAGGACCATTTTCTTAATTGCGGGTATTTTGGAAAAACTGAGGTTTACTTCATGCAGGGAAGTCGGTTTGTCTCAAGCTTCATTCCGGGTTTGCTGCCACAGTTTGATATCGGTATAGTTCAAAACTTTTCTGTGCTGTAGTTGTTAGGTGTCTTTTCTTTATGTGTTTTGGACTTGCTTCATCATGGTGGATTATCTTGTAGGGATCAAATACGTGTAGACTCTGTAGGGTTTTTCTATTTCAAGCTGATTATGTAGAGGGGTATTTGCTTCTTGTGTAGGTTTTTTTTTTTTATGAAATTCTTGTGTAGGTTATTATCACGTTCGAATGTTGACCAAGGTAGTCCTTCAAGTTTCATACAGGGATAACGTTACGGAGTGTTAGGTTCTAAATATTGGGTGATCTCTAGATGTAGAAAAGGGTGACACTTCAACTCCCACTCTGAAATCTGCTTTGTTTTTTTGATTGGCTGTGTTAATATTACGTCAGTTTCTCTTTTCTTCCGCTGAGTCTGGTTACATTTTCCACATTTCGAGGGGATAAATTAATCTTGATCTCTTAGTTGTATTACTTACGTACAGATGATAGGATCTACTCGGAGAAGCGATCTAATTGTTGTAAAGGAGGTTTATATGCTCTCTTGGTTCTTTAGTTCATAGGTTGGAGGTTTTAGCACTCTGTACCGGGCCGCAACAATTCAGGAAACAGTTACGTTTTGATTGACCCCTAAAAACTTAACCTTTTGTAGTTTCACTTTTGTTCTTCCTCTGAACGTCCCTTCCTCATTTTCCCATGGTAATTGGGATTTAACCCTTGAAGAACTGGTGTGGCTCTTCTTTTCGAGGGAGTCTTCTGTCCTTGTTCCATGGGAGAATGTTTTTGTGTTTAGGTTATGTTCGTTTCGACGACGACAAGATCCAGTTGGATATAAAGATGCCATTTGCGTGATTTTGCTGGTCGAAATTCAGATGATCGCTGGCATTTGGTATACTAGGACTTGGATTGAAGCAGAGCCTGTTTAATCTCAAGGGGGTTTTCTACTTCTTGCTCTGCTGAAAGTTTAGTTTACAATTCGTTCAATTTTCCCACCGTGTTTAAAATTCCTTGACCTTTTTAGATTTGGCGCCTGCTGTAGTATGGACGCGCTCTCCTGTTAAAAACAATGAATGAAACTTCGGTTTCGGTGGAAATTTCGGTCGGTGCAAAAGTGGAAACGTTTCGGTCAGTGTGGAAATTTTACAAATCTTCCGAAATGGTAGAAATATGATTTAGTTGTTTATAACACGACTCTTTAACCATTTTTAACTTAAAAAGTATTGTGTTCGAATTTCTTCCTTAAATTGGTCTGGAACTTTTGCTTTCTTTGGGTTTTTATTCTACAAGCTAATTGAATTTCTTGTATTGCCGCAAAGAGTATCTTTCTAGATTTGCTTTCTGTATTGTGGAAATAGGTTGACATGGTTCCATGGTTTCTTCTCGAAGCAGGTCTACTACACCCAACACGTAGAAGTTTCTTATTTTTGTAAGACGATATCTTTACGGTATTTTGTTTGCAATTGCCTTCAAATATTTGAGGAAATTTCAGTGGAAGTCTGCTATCCAGCACTCATCTTGATCTTCCATATTCTAGGACTATGGATTTCGCTGAAAAACCACTTGGTCTTTCTGGGGAAGTCCTTAATTTGAATTGTTTGTGTAGCAGTTTGGTAATTCTCACTTCATTTTCAGGGGGTTTGCATTACAGTAGTTGCTGCATTCTTTGCTTTCCAGAGGATAATGCTTCGTTGCTTTCTTGAGTTGTGTATCCGGTCTGAAGGTATATGCTGACTTGTGCTCTGGTTTTAGTGAATTTGCGATGTGATGAGTATCTGCAGGCTCGTTTCTAGTTCACTTTAGCGGGAGTAGAAGCTTGTAGCCAGGTCTTTACGCCTTGCTTCCTCTTTTTTGTTCGTGTTTTAAAGGTGCTGGAGGGTTTCTTTTTTCTCGTGGTTGAGATTCCTTCGTGATGATAAGGGTCGGTTTGACCTAGTACTTTAATACAACTTATTTGCGAAGAAATTCTTTTTCATCTTATCTGAGACCTATGCTGTTTGTTGAATGAATGGTCCTTGCCTTAGATGTATTTCACTGCCATTGCAAGGGAAGGCTTCATGGTGGTTATTATTTGTGTGCGCTGTGTACCATGAAGTACTCAATCACTTACAGTTACGCTGCTATGTTTATCTTGTGTTATTTATCTGTTTTGGCTCGATGTGTGCTTCTTCTCTGGATCAGTTAGTTTTTTTTTATTTTCAGTGGCTACTTTAAACTGTCAGTAGTGCAGGTCATACACCAATGGAGCAGGATCGGATCAAAAAACCATAAGGATTTGTGGAAGCTCATTCCAAGTGCAATAGTGTCGTCTGTTTGGAAGTTTAGAAATAACAGGATCTTCAAAGAGTGTGAGAATAGCTTGCTAGAGGTTGAGGACATTCAAGCCCTCTTGTTTCACTGGAGTAGGAACTTGCAATGGGCTAAGGCTTTCTCTTATTTGGATTTTAGTTTGAACTGGGATGAGCTAATGAGTGAGGTAACACATAAACCTCTTAGCCAATTCCCAAGTTTTTGTACACATCTTCTTTTTCGTTATCAATTCAAATCTTAAAAGAAAATTGGGCCTCAGCTGTGTGGTTTCCGACGATGTTTTGGTGGAAAACAGTAAGATCACTATGATGATGTCAGATATGTCAGGTTAGAAACATGAACGTGACTTTTTCTGAATCCGCTCGTGGTGATGGGTATGGCTCTTTTTGCGTAACTTTATGACATCTTGGTCATTCTAAGGTTTATTGTGTTGGTTTGATATCTTTATAATGCTTTACAACTCTACATTGTGATTAAAGTGATCGTTGTTTTCTCTTGTTGGTAGCACACTTAATGTCGACTAGGTCTGAGTCTGTAGGTTGTTTTCATAGGAAGCTTATGAAACCAAATGCGAAAACCTTTACCTGAAGGGAGTCTTGCTTATGCAATGCATTATAGATTGGACTGACTCCAACGAGATTCAGCCGAAGGGGTCTTTCTTAACTTGCTTCTTTAACTTCATTCGAAGTTTCAAAAATAGTTGACACATGCAAAATTCGTTTGTTTTATTCCAGGGATCCTCAAATGGGACTGATCACTGACTGACTCCAACAAGATGTAATCCAGTTTGCTCTCAATGAGGTTTTCCTAATTGATATGGAAGGGGGTTATTTCTTCTTTAATAATTACTTCTTAATTGCATTAGAGAATGATTCTATGCCGACCTTATCATGTCTGTGTGCATGATAAGATCCACAACAGAATCACCTTCAATAGTTGCTCTGGTGATGGTTTCAACTTTCAATATTGATACGATTGCTCTTCAGGGGGAAATTTCTTCCAGTTGAGCCCCAGTTGCATCGCTTGGGAGGAAGCTTTGTCAAATCACCTGTGTGAAGGGTTTTTTTTTATTCTACGCCGACTCTTCAGGGGGAAATCTCTTTAGGGGGAAATTTCTTCAGGTGGTTTCAACTCATTTGATTCTTATTGATTTGCTAGGATGATTGGGGTCAACTTTGTCAAATCACCTGTGTGAAGGGTCATTTTTGGAACTTGCTTCTGTGATTTTTGTCCTTGTTAGAGAAACTATAATTAGTGGAAGCAAAATCAGTTGATGTTTTCCAGGGATTTGCAACTTGGCCCAACTCCAAGGAGACACGACCTAGTTTGCGCTCGGTCTGGTTACCTTTTCCTCATTTCTAGGGGATTAACAAATGATCTCTTAGTTCATAGGTTATTTATTTGACTTTCGAGACATGCACTTTCTTTCTTCTTATTCTAGGGACTGCATTTGAGGTTGCACTCCGTACCTGGTTGCAATCGATTTAGGAAACTAAGGTTTGATTGACCTCTAAAAACTTAACTTTTTTATTAGTTTCACTTTTGTGCTTCTTTTGAACTCCCTCATTTTTGTAGCGTTATTAGGCTTTAACCCTTGAAGAACCGGCATGGTTCGTTTGAAGGAAGTGTTTTGTTGCTAAATTTTTGTTTCTAGATTATGTTCGTTGCGACGACTACAAGATGCAGTTGGATTTGACAGTGCTATTTGCGTGATTTTACTGGTCCAAATTCAGATGATCGCTCGCATTTGGTATATGAGGGCTTGGATTTAAGCTGACTTGTTCAATCTCGAGGGGTTTTCTACTTTTTGTTCTCCTGAAAGTTTAGTTTACAATTTGTTCATTTTTCCTACCGTATTAAAAATTCCTTCACCCCCTAGGATTTGGCACCGGTTGCGGTATGGAAGCATCTCCTGTTAGAAGGTGTAGTGTTCGAATTCTTCCATATATTTTGTCTGGAACTTTTTTTTTATTTGGGTTTTTTGTACTATAAGTTCCATTGAATTTCTTGTATTTCCATGAAGACTAATCTTTCTTGATTTCTTTTCTGCTGCATGGAATTAGGTTGAGTGGTTGACATAGTTTGACGGTTTCTTCTTGAAGGTTTTCTACACCCAATTCGTAGAAGTTTCTTATTTATTGTAGGCGATATCTTTAAGGCATTTGTTTGCAATTGCATTAAGTTATTCGACAAAATGTCAGTGGAAGTTTGCTATTCAGCATTCATCTCGATCTTCCATATTCTAGGACTACGGATTGCGCTGAAAAATCACTTGATCTTTCTTGGGGGAGTCCTTGTTGTAAGTTGTTTGTGTAACAGATTTGCATTACGGTTGTTGCAGCTGTCGACCTTTTAAAGCTATTAAGATAAACATTTTGAGTTCTAATGGCGATCTGTGCTGGGTTTTCCTTCTCATATAGAGACGATGAATCTACTGATACTTTTTGAGGAACCTGCAGTAGTATTCTCGTGTCGTAGTGGTGTTCTATTTGAGAACTGGGTTCTTTTATTTTCTTTCTAATTGAACTTGACTATTTCAGTTTCTGTTTATTTCTTCATTAGGTTGTCTACTTGAGTTGATGGACATAATTTATTTTCGTTCTCCTTACCAGGGATCTTCATGATGGGGTGGTAAGTCATATTCTGCCATAGTGTATTGGTTTAATAGGAGGATTGCGGTCAACATTGTGAAGTTAACTATGTGAAGGGGGGCTTTCGAACGTGCTTCTATTTTTTTTTGAAAATTTGAATTAATATTGATAGGGAAAAAGAACGTGCTTCTTTTATTTTTATCCTTGTTTGAGGATTATCATTAACTCATCAAAAACCATTTGATGTTTCCCATCGTATCAATAGATAGGGATATTGCTTTCGAGCGTCTTAATTTTGTTGGTTGTGTTTGAAGAGGAAAAATTAATATTAGTTTGGTAAAAGATAGTCTTTTGGGGTGTTTTTATTTGGTTGCTTTTGTGCTATTTTTTGAGTTTGAGTTTTTAGTTGTGTTCGCTTTTGCTTGTGTTTGTGCTTATGTTTGTAGGTGTGCATGTGTTTGTGTTTCCTTTTTATTCATTACATGTGTTTGTGTTTGTAATTGGGCTTGTGTTTGCGTTTTTGTTTTTGTTTGTGTTTGTCTTTGTGATTGTGTTTGTCTTTGTGTTTGTAGTTGTGTCTGTGTTTGTGATTATGGTTGAGTTGGTGGTTGTTTTTGTGTTTAGCTTTCTTCGGTCGGATGACCATCCTTTACACCTAGGCAAGCACTGAGCGCTTCTTAAGATTTTACGCCCTTTCCAAAAATAAGGGTTTCTTTTAGTGAACTAGTGATTTTGTACTGGTTTATTCAATTAGCTTGTTTGGAGTGCTTGGCTCATGGTCCCTAATCTCGTTTTCGGCGAGCCAGTAATATGTGTTTGTGTTTTTGTTTCTGCTTGCGCTTGTTGTTGTGGTTTTTTTATGGTGTATCTGTTTATGTTTGGTGTTTGCCTTTGTATAAGCGTTTGTGATTTAGGTCGGAGCTTTCTTTTGTGTTTGTGCGTTGTGTGTTTGTTGTACTTGTTTGTGTGTTTTCTTGTAATTGTTCCTAGATGAGGTGCATGCATGTGTGTTATTGCGGTGCTTGTTTGTGACTCACTCACTATTATTTTCTTACTTGACACGTGAATTCTTTCGCTCTTACATGCAAACATAAGTTGCTTTTCCAAATGCTAAAATCCTATAAAGAAATTGTTTGGACTGCTTAGCTTTGAAATCATCACATCTATTGATTGACCGTGCAGCTTTGAAATTCTTTTTCGTTGTTAGACTGCATAAGTTAGACATCTAGTTGATTGTTATTGTCAATTAAGCATGTTAGGGGATCTGATTCCTTGCAGCTTTTGCCGATGTTCTCATTTCGAAGAAATTTTATGGGTCTTACTGTGCAAGTAGGATTAAATTTCCTCTGTTTTTGTTGTTTGTATTGTTTCGATCCAGGGAAATGGAGTTGTTACTAGGTCCTTATACATCTTTTAACAGACTGAAGGTAATACATTGGCTGCCCTCCTTACTTGCTAGCAATATTAATTCCTCACTTTTCATTTCATTTCTTCTAATGTGCTTATATAGTCTTGATAACTTTTTGTCTTTCAGGTCCCAGTAGCACTGAATATGGCAGAGTATGATTAAGTCAACTTTTTTGCTTGTGCTCAAATGAAACTTCTTGTTGTATCCCCCTGTATATCATTTTCCGCTTCATTTCTCTTTGTATTAAAATGTGATACTAACAAATTACGCAGCTGCAATCACTTGCTGCCAGAGAATTTACAATTGTTGTGCCAACGAACTTGGAGAATATGTTGAATCTCCGACAGTCCCCTTAGAAGGACAAACACAATGCATAGCTGGTAGTTTATAAACTAGTATTTTCAGTTAAGTCGATATTAAGTTATTAACTACTACTCCTAGTCTTATGCAGTATTTCAGGTTTGTTGTTAGAGGCATGATGTTCTACCAGAGCTTTGAAGCTTGAAGGGTTTCTGATTGTGGCTTCTGAAAGTGGTATATCTCATTTATCCATCTGGCATTAATGCAGGCGGAAACATGTTTTCTTATTTCCAAAGATTTCGAAAAAAAAACGAGCAATTAGCTTGATCATTTCAGGTAACAATTTAGAGGTACTACACATGCAAATTCATGGATAGTTTACATGTTATACTACTCTTCTGAATAAAGATTGATAACTTTTGTTTTTATTTTATCGATTGATATGTTTTAGTTATATTCATGAGTTCATCCACTTACCTCCGACCAAGAATTTATTTTCGAAGAGAAATAAATGCATGAAAGTCAGTTTCCCTTTATTAAGTGAGTTTGAAGTTGAAGCTCTCAATCATACTTTGGTTCAGTTGTCTTTAGGATTTTGATATTGAAAGTGATTTGGGTATTGAAAGTGAAGGTGAACGAGTACAAAAAGAAGGATGCCAAGTTTAATGTGAATATATTCTCGAGTACGAGCAAATTAGACCCTCTTGATTCAAATGTAACCTGTGATAATAAATCACCTTTGACGGGGAATTCATGTGTGAGTTTTGTTCTAGTTGCATCATTATATTGACTGACATGTCCTGGTTTATCTGCAGGAAGTTTCTAATTCACAACTAGGGATCAAAATAATAAGTTCCCAACTAAGGTAATCCTAGGTGTCAGAAAAGATTGAACTGTCTTAATGATTTAATGCCAAAATTAATGCATATTGGATAAAACTTACGTTATAAGGATATTAACGTTTTATCGGCCTTTATTTGTGTTTGCCACGTTATAAGGATAGTAAACTAGAATGTCTACCTTTCACATCTTAGTAAAAATATTTTACTGAGGGTTTTCGTGATATTCAGGTTATAGCTGCAATCAATCATGTTGAAAATTTGGATTCTGCTCTAATGCGATCGGGTCGTTTCGGTTGAAAAGTGAGTTCCCTCGTTTGATTGAAGAAGCAAGAGGTAACCAGGCAGTTGGATTCTTTATTTAACAACACTTCTATTTTATTTCTTTGAACGATAACCAAGCTGGTACCTCAATTTAAACTGCAGATCGACTCTTGAACATTTGTTTTATGAGAGACATTTGAGATAAATGGGGAATTGCCATTAAGAAAATTTGGTAACTATTTGATATTCAGTGGCCTTACACGTTTTCAGCAAGTAGGAGATTGAAGCTGCAAATTTCGCTTAGTTATTTGAAGAAAAAATTATAAGCAGTCTTAGGGAAGAAGACCTCATAAATCTTTCTATACTGGTGTTCTATAGACCTTTAAACTGTACGGATCTTGTTGTGCAATTAGGGCTAGATTGCATCTGTTTTTCTTTGTTCGAGTTTACAAATTCAGGGAGATGGAGTTGTTGCTAGTCTTACAGTTTATAGCTGGCTGAAATTAACAGTCTTGCCCTTCTTACCTGCTAGCATTGTTGTTTCCTTGCCTTTTATTCCATTTCTTTCAATTTTTGTATAATATTGATAATCAACCTGTCTGAAGCTTTTCCTAGCTAAAATCCTACACAGAAATTTACTAGACTATGTAGCTTTGCAACTAGTTTTATTGATTGACTACGTAGCTTTGAAATCCACTCCGTTTATCGACTACATATATTTGATATCCAATTGACTGTTACTGGTTTTATTTAAGCACGCTAACAAATCTGACTCCTAGCAGCTCATTTGTGGAAATTTTACGGGTCCTATATTTTGTATTTTTATAAATCCAGGGAAATGGAGTTGTTCCTTATACATCATATAACTAACTGAATTTAATACACTGTCCGCCGTCCTTACTTTCTAACAAGGTTGATTCCTTACTTTTCTTTTCATTTCTCCGAGTTTGCTTGTCTAATATTGATATTGTATCTGTCTTTCAGATCCAATAGCACTGAATATGGCAGCGTAATTTCGTATCGGGGACTGAAATCTGATTTCTTGGGGCGTATATATGCTGTTATTGAATGCTGTGAGTTGTTTTAACTCTTCTCAGTGTCGTGGTTGTTGAGGAAACTAAGAACATGTTGTTTTGTTTCTGTGTTTTTAAATCTGCTCCCGCTTTCAGTGTCTTCAATAAGGTATCATTGCCGCGAAATGTGTTGGAACTTAGAAGTAATTACACATGAGATTGGGTTCTGAGGGTTTTTGTGATATTCAGGTTATAGCTGCAATCAATCATGTTGAAACTTTGGATTCTGCTCTCAGGAGATTGGGTCGTTTCAGCCGAAAAGTGAGTTACCTCATTCGCGACTAAAGAAGCAAGAGGTAAGCAGGCAGTTGGATCCTTTGTTTAATAAAGTTTTTATTTCTTTTCTTTTACACGATAACCAGGTTGTACCTCAATTTAAACTGCAAATCTGCTCTTGGACATTTGTTTTGTGAGAGACATCTGAGATAAATGGCGAATTGACATTAATAAAATGTCTTAAACTATTTAATGATGAATTGTCTTTACACATTTCAGCAAGTAGGAGATTGAAGCTGCAAATTTTGCGTTGTCATTTAAAGAAAAAAATTGTAAGCAATCTTAGGGAAGAAGACCTCATAAATCATGCTATACTGTTGTTCTATAGACCTTTTAAGCAATGAATGAAATTTCCCGAAATTTCACTGAAATTTCGCGGAACGTTCCATAATTTAGATTAGGGGCACGAAATTACACTTTACAACTATTTCCTGCTTAATTTCCACCGACATGATCGAAATTTTCACCAAAATTGTTGAAAATTTCAAAATTTCGGACGACGTGATGGAAATTTGACTGACATGATAAAAATCTATCAAAAAACCTGGAGAAACTAATACTAGAATCATATCTCTTCCTTCATCTTTTTCCTCTTCATTTCTCAAAGATATCTCTTGATTTTTATGTTACGTTTTTAATGTATTTTAAATCTATTTGAATATTTACGACCTGACTTAACTGCCTAAATTGGTTTTGTCTTAGTAACACCCATGATCAATACCTTCTCAAACTAACATAGTTTGTTAACTATTAACTATTTTCAGTAAGAATGTTATCTTTTAAGTGTTATAGCCAAAAAGTTATTCAATTTGCCCTCGGAGGTAACTGTGTAACTGTTAATACTCCCTCAAATTAATAGATAATGTTAATCCGTTAGATACATCATTTGTATGCTTCATTATGGTTTAATAATCTTGTTATGCATAATTGCATCATATTTCTGTCATTTATATAGATTTATAAGATTTCCACACAGAAGGAAACATTTTTACTTTTAGACCCACCGAAATTTCCACCAAAACCGAAATTTCCAACGAAACCGAAATTTCATTCCTTGCTTTTAACTATACGGATCTTTTTGTGCTTTGTTTTTCTTCATTCAGTTTTATTAATGCTGGGAGATTGAGTTGTTACTAGTTCCTTATACATTTTATACCTGACTGGAATTAACAGTGTCTCTCCCTTCTTATTTGCTAGCTCGGTTGATTCCTTGTTTTTCATTCCATTTCTTTCAATTCTTGTATAATATTGATAATATCTGTCTTTCAAAAATCCCAATAGCACTGATATGGCTATGCAATTTCATTTTTGGGATTGTGATCTTTGGTTGCATATATGTGTTATTCTAAATTTCTTAGTTATGAGGGAATATTACTTCCATTTTAGCAAAGTCGTCCTGGAATCAAGGAATGGAATTTTGCGAAATTTCGATGGAAATTTGCGAAATATTTCCAACATTTAGATTCGATGCACGAAATCGCACTTATAACTATTTCGTGCAATATTTCGACCGAAAATTGTTGGCAGTTTCAAAGTTTCCATCGACGTGATGGAAATTTCAACCCGCATAATGGAAATCTAGCACAAAATCTTGAGAACTTAAAACTAAACACACATATCCTTCCTTTATCTTTTTCATCTTGATATTTCTTAGGTATCTCTTGATTTTCATGTTACGTTTTTAATGTTTCGTAAATCTATGCGATCGAGTTGCCCCATGACTTAAGTATTAAATTGATTTTATCTTAGTATCACTCCTGATATAACTACGTAGTTGACGATACCTTCTCAAACTAATAAAGTTTGTTAACTAATAGCTCTTTTTTGTAAGAATGTTATCTTTTGCGTGTTATTGTCAAGAAGTTATTCAATTTACCCCCGGATGTAACTTTGTAATTGTTGATACCCCTTCAAACTAGATTCCGTTAATCCGTTATATACGTCATTTTATGCTTCATTATGTTTTAGTAATCTTGTTCGATACAATTACATCTTATTTTTATCATTTCCATGGATTTGTAAAATTTTGACACTAACCGGAAATTTTCTATGAGATCCGATGAGTTTTTAAGTGCTCTATCGGTGGAGAAACATATGGGCATGGTATCAATGAAATAAAAAACGCTGCTATGGTTTACAAGTAGAAGAGTATACGTAGGAGTTGGGAACCTTCTGTAAAAATGAAAATAAAATTTACGTTTCTTTGTTCTGTTTCCCCGTTATCCAACTTTTTACAGGTAACAAGATCATCTAACGCCGTTCATGAGAAAGGTTTCAATTTTGATGATGTTAGGCTTCGTTGCTTGGAGGAATGAGCCTTACTCTGATGCCTGTAAGGTAATTTAATGGATGCTTATGTGATTAGAATGTGAATTTTTTGTTTCCATCCCTACTAGTTAGATGTTGGTTGTCACTTTAAAAATAATTGCAGGATGATGTTTTTTTTTTTGAATACTGCAGGATGATTTTTTTTCTGGAAAATCCGTTGCCAAGGTCAATTTCTTTGATTTAAAGGTTTTTTTTCATTCATGAGATGGCTTACATTGTTCGCTTTTTTTATACTTCCACGTCAAATGCATTAAGAAATGTACATTTTCCCCTACACGGTATCTTTCTAATGACGAAAAGTTAGTGTTACAATTACAATATATGTGAAGTTGATAGTACTTAATATAAGTAATCAATGATGAGACTTGTGAGGCTTTGATGCCATAAGAATCGACTTTCCCCTGTATGTGTGATTAGAGTACATTCTTTATTTGCCTAGTTTGTGAATTCATTTTGTTTGTCAGTCCTTCTGCCTCTATTTAATGTTTCTCAATAGTCAGTAAATTGTATTAAAATAATAATGGTTAAATATTTAGACATCTTTTTCTGCTTGGGTATTCAGAATCCCCAGAAAAGATCACATATCAGGCTGCTTCTCATGACGAGGCTGCTCTGCTCGCTGTCGCAAAGAACTTTCGCTTCTTTCTGTACAGGTAATATCTTGTATGTCAGTTATGCTTTAACTGGGAAATAATACATCAGTTCGTGTATACTTGGTTACAACATCTTAAATGTACCCTTGTCAGGATAAATGATTGCATCTTAGAAACTTAACAACTCCAACTATGTGGCTATTCATGATGCACCAAGTGCTTTTAATGTTTGAGATCCGCTTGGTTGATATCCAAATTAACTTAGAGGGTTTGCTGCTACTGTCAAGCTTTTCAGTCTGTCATTATATCTTGAGAATGAGAAACATCATGAAAATCATTCTAATTAAAGTATTAAACCTTAGTTATCCCCTAGAAGGGAACTTTGACTCATTTTATTTTTTTCATTTCTAATAAAAATTTATTGTTGAAAAGAAGCGAGATCAGGGAACTTGCTCTTGACTATTGCACCATGTGTGTGTACTAATTTTATCTCGGGCGAACACCAACATCAATCATGGTCCGTGAATCACATCTCGAAAAGATTGGAGGAATTCAAGATGTGTCTTACGATATTTTAAAGGGTTTTTTGAGCTTACCCCCTCACAATTAATTGGTAATTGAGCTTACCCCCTTCAGTAATTGGTAATTGACCTTACCCCCTTGAATTTAGATTTTTTGTTAAAACTACTAAGGATATGTTTGGTATGTGATAATAAAATCAGAAAGTAAATAATATATAAACAAAATCAATCTTTACTAATCGTATTCCTGACCAAACGAAACAATAAAATGAGGTGGAATCCCTAATATGAATTATATTGAAGAATAGTCGTTCTTAGTAGTGGCAATTATTTCACGTACGCCAAACATAGCTTTTGTATTTGTGTCACTAATAGTAAGCCTAAGGGGGTAAGATCAATTACCCATTATTGAGGGGGGTGAACTCAATTACCAATTAGTGAGGAGGGGGTAAGCCCAAAAAACCCTATTTTAAATGTTCTACAATTCAATAGGTTGGGTTTCTGACCTCTTCTATTTTTTTTTAACTGTGATTTAAATATTTTGTTAGATCTTGATAGTTATCTTTGTTATATAGTACAAGGAAGCGTCAGTCTGTTTTATGTCGGTATCCAGATGGCAAGCTTGTTTTGTACTGCAAGGTAATTTTTCACAACTCTTACTGCTTTAAGGAAAATTAAGTGATTGCTTATGAAGAATCAAATTAAACTGATCAGAGAAACCTATGGTTCTAGTCTTCAGAGGGCGCTGATACTTCCAATGGCAGATGGGAATAATGGCATAAAGAACATCACTAGGGAACACTTGGAACATTATGGTTCTGCAGGTTTACGCACACTTTGCCTGGCATAAAGAGATTTAAGTATTGAATTGTATGAATGCTGGAACGAGAAATTCATCAAAGCAAAGTCTTCTCTACGAGACCGTGAAAAATAGTTGGATGAGGTACATTTCCTTTGTAGACATTATTTACTGTTCATCTTATTGAGATACTCTATTAATTGTTGACCTTCTGTTGGTAGCAAAGTTGATAGAGAAGGATCTTAGATTCGGTGCGCTGCTATAGAAGACAAGCTTCAAGAAGGGGTATCTACTTGCATGGAGACTCTTGCTAGAGCTGTAATCAAAATATGAGTTTTAACAGGGTATAAGATGGAAACAGCAATAAATATAGCTTATGGTGAGTGAAGTACTTTATATCTTGTCTGTATCTGTCGGTCATCAATTAGCCTTGCTCCCTACGGCACCTAAGTAAATGATTTAGTCGTCTCTTGGTTTCCGTAAATCCAGCTTGTAGCTTGATCAACAATGATATGAAGCAGTTCATTATAAGTTCAGAAACTGTTGCGATTAGGGAGGTTGAAGATTGGGTAAGCAGCATTTCAGTGGTTCCAAACAGTGCATATTTAGAGGATAAAATGCCTTCAACTTAGACTGTATCCTCGATAAACAGTTCTGTAATTTCTGTTCGGGTGATCCTATGGAGATTGCACGCGTTATTAGAGAGTATGTTAAACAAGAGCTGAAGAGATGTCTTGAGGAGGCACAACATCTCTTAGGATCGTCTCTAGACCCAAATTGGCGCTAGTCATTGATAGGAAGTGTTTGATGTATGCAGTTGATCCTGGTGTGCGAGGAAAATTGCTTAGCGTAAGCTTGCTGCAACTCTGTTGTCTACTGTCGAGTATACGTCCTACGGAAAGCGCAGGTAAAGATCTGATGTAACTTCTAATTTGTTAAGATATCTGAAATCTATTGTTGATTGGGTGTTTCTTTGCAGAAGCTTAGGTATCCGTTTGTGGTATAACGGGTATGGCTGCTTCTGCGTAACTTCAGGATATCTTGGTCATCTGGATATTTCAACCAGGAGGTAAAATTTGAGAATGTCTTTGAAGTGATTGTTATTTTTCTAATTGGTAGCACAGTTGTTGGAACTAATAACGCAAGTCTTTACGTGCAGGGAGTCTAGCATATGCAATGCATTATATGTTTTCCTAGTTCATTGTTAATACTGAAATATCCAGATGTAGAAAAGGGTTTGCCTATTTATCTCGGTAACGTTTAATCTATTTAATTCTTTCAGGATTATGCAATATCCGTGGGTCAGCTGTACATGTGTTTCTCCTGCCCCTGAGGAAAACAACACTACTAAATTACTTTTTCGGTATCTAGTGTGCCATACTGTAGGAATCTTGCTACATCATTTCACTCCCTAACATGTACAATCTCACACATTGTGTTAATTTCTTATTTTGTGGATGAGTGAGTGTCTAGTGCAGATTTATCTTGGAAGGTGGTGTTCTATTTCATGATTCTTCAATTTTTATCCGTGTTAAAGGAACATAATAAAGTGCGCAAAATTCATTTGATATCCCAAGGATGTGAGAATTGGACTCTCTCCATGGAGGCATTACCTTGTTGTTATATGAACAGTATCTCTTCAATTTCTTATGTTCTTTAGTTTCTAGCTTGCATAAATTGAGGAATTTGCTCTAACGTCCATTCCCTAACATGTTTCCAGGATCATTTTTTTAATTGCGGGTATTTTTGAACAACTGAGGTTTACTTCATGCAGGGAAGTCGGTTTGTCTAAAGCTTCATTCCGGTTTTGCTGCCCCAGTTTAATATCGGTATAGTTCAAAACTTTCTCTGCTGTAGTTGTTAGGTGTCTTTTTTTTATGTGTTTTGGACTTGCTTCATCATGATCGATTGTCTTGTAGGGATCAAATACGTGTAGACTCTGTAGGGTTTTTCTATTTCAAGCTGATTATGTAGAGGGGTATTTGCTTCTTGTGTAGGTTATTATCACGTTTGAATGTTGACCAAATAGGTAGTCCTTCAAGTTTCATACAGGGATAACGTTACGGTGTGTTAGATTCTAAAATTTGGGTGATCTCTAGATGTAGAAAAGGGTGACACTTCAACTCCCGCTCTGAAATCTTCTTTGTTTTTTTATTGGCTGTGTTAATATTGTCGCTTCAGTTTCTCTTTTATTCCGCTGAGTCTGGTTACATTTTCCACATTTCGAGGGGATAAATTAATTTTGATCTCTTAGTTGTATTACTTACGTACAGATGATAGGATCTACTCGGAGAAGCGATTAATTGTTGTTAAGGAGGTTTATATGCTCTCTTGGTTCTTTAGTTCATAGGTTCCCTATTTGGCTATCATGCAACTTCTTTCTCCTTATTCTACGGACTCGGTTGGAGGTTTTAGCACTCTGTACCGGGCCGCAACAATTCAGGAAACAGTTACGTTTTGATTGACCCCTAAAAACTTAACCGCGTTGTAGTTTCATTTTTGTTCTTCCTCTGAACGTCCCTTCCTCATTTTCCCATGGTATTTGGGATTTAACCCTTGAAGAACTGGTGTGGCTCTTCTTTCCAAGGGAGTTTTCTCCTTATTCCATGGGAGAATGTTTTTGTGTTTAGATTATGCTCGTTTCGACGACTACAAGATCCAGTTGGATATAACGATGCCATTTTGCGTGATTTTGCTGGTCGAAATTCAGATGATCGCTGGCATTTGGTATACTAGGACTTGGAAGTTGGATCGAAGCACTGTTTAATCCCAAGGGGGTTTTCTACTTCTTGCTTTGCTGAAAGTTTAGCAATTCGTCCAATTTTCCCTCCATGTTTAAAATTCCTTGACCTTTTTAGATTTGGCGCCTGTTGTAGTATGGAAGCGCTCTCCTGTTAAAAAGTATTGTGTTTGAATTTCTTCCTTAAATTGGTCTGGAACTTTTGCTTTCTTTGGGTTTTTATCCTACAAGTTAATTGAATTTCTTGCATTGCCGCAAAGAGTATCTTTATAGATTTGCTTTCTGTATTGTGGAAATAGGCTTGACATAGTTCTATGGTTTCTTCTCGAAGCAGGTTTACTACAACCAACACGTAAAAGTTTCTTATTTTTGTAAGACGATATCTTTACGGCATTTTGTTTGCAATTGCCTTCAAATATGTTGAGGAAATTTCAGTGGAAGTCTTCTATCCAGCACTCATCTTGATCTTCCATATTCTAGAACTATGGATTTCGCTGAAAACCCACTTGGTCTTTCTGGGGGAAGTCCTTAATTTGAATTGTTTGTGTAGCAGTTTGGTAATTCTCACTTCATTTTCAGGGGGTTTGCATTACAGTAGTTGCTGCATTCTTTGCTTTCCAGAGGATAATGCTTCGTTGCTTTCTTGAGTTGTGGCTCCGGTCTGAAGGTATATGCTGACTTGTGCTCTGGTTTTAGTGAATTTGCGATGTGATAAGTATCTGCAGGCTCGTTTCTAGTTCACTTTAGCGGGAGTAGAAGCTTGTAGGCAGGTCTTTACGCCTTGCTTCCTCTTTTTTGTTCGACTTTTGAAGGTGCTAGAGGGTTTTTTTTCTCGTGGTTGAGATTCCTTCTTAATGCCTTTCAACAAAAAAAAAATGATTCCTTCGTGATGATAAGGGCCGGTTTGACCGAGACTATAATACAACTTATTTGCGAAGAAATTCATTTTCGTCTTATCTGAGACCTATGCTGTTTGTTGAATGGTCCTTGCCTTAGATGTACTTCAGTACTGCCATTGCAAGGGAAGGCTTCATGGTGGTTATTATTTGTGTGCGCTGTGTACCATGAACTCACTTATAGTTACGCTGCTATGTTTATCTTGTGTTATTTATTTGTTTTAGCTCGGTGTGTGCTTCTTCTCTGGATCAGTTAGTCTTCTTTATTTTCAGTGGCTACTTTAAACTGGCAGTAGTGCAGGTCATACACCAATGGAGCAGGATCGGACCAAAAAAACATAAGAAGGATTTGTGGAAGCTCACTCCAAGTGCAATAGTGTGGTCTGTTTGTAAGTTTAGAAATAACAGGACCTTCAAAGAGTGTAATGAGAATAGCATGCTAGAGGTTGAGGACATTCAAGGCCTCTTATTTCACTGGAGTAGGAACTTGCAATGGGCTAAGGCTTTCTCTTATTTGGATTTTATTTTGAACTGGAGTGAGGTAACATATAAACCTCCTAGCCAATTCCCAAGTTTTTGTACACATCGTCTTTTTCATTATCAATTCAAATCTTAAAAAAAAAGTTGAGCCTTAGTTGTGTGGTTTCCGACAATGCTTTGGTGGGAAAAAGTAAGATCACTATGATGATGTTTGATATGTCGGTTTAGAAACATGAACGTGACTTTTTCTGAATCCGCTCGTGGTGATGGGTATGGCTCTTTTTGCGTAACTTTACGACATCTTGGTCATTCTAAGGTTTATTGTGTTGGTTTGATATCCTTATAATGCTTTACAACTCTACATTGTGATTAAAGTGATCGTTGTTTTCTCTTGTTGGTAGTACACTTGGTGTCGACAAGGTCTAAGTCTTTAGGTTGTTTTCATAGGAAGCTTTTGAAACCAAAAGCGAAAATCTTTACCTGAAGGGAGTCTTGCTTATGCAATGCACTATAGATTGGACCGACTCCAACGAGATTCAGCCGAAGAGGTCTTTCTTAACTTGCTTCTTTAACTTTTATCCTTGTTAGAAGAAATGAGGTGTGATACACATGCAAACTTCGTTTGTTTTATTCCAGGGATCCTCAAATTGGACTGATCACTCACTCCAACAAGATGTAATCCAGTTTGCTGTCAATGAGGTTTTCCTAATTGAAATGGGAGGGGGTTATTTCTTCTTTAATAATTACTTTTAATTGCATCAGAGAATGATTCTATGCTATGTTGAAAAAGTCCTGACTAGTCCCCGACTACTCCTCAGTCCCCACTTTGCCGACTCGCCTGGGATTGAAAACACTAGTCGGGCCTAATTTTGCCTAAAGCCCCGACTCGGGCCGACTAGGGTCGAGCTGACTAGTCCGACTAGTCGGGACTTGTAAGAGAGTTTTTTTTCTATTTTCCAATGAGAAGGCTGCCCTAGGGTTTGAAGGTTTGGCTTCTTCACTCATATTCTCATCTCCAAACATCAATCAAACAAGATTCAAGTAGATTTTGAAGATATCCTCCTCATCAAACCAGATTTCAAGCACATCTCTCTCTATATCTTCATAATTCTTTTAACTACTCTTTCTGTCTCTCTAGAGACTATGGTTGTTTTTTCTATAAAAACACAAATTAGTAAGTCTATTTTGATCGTTAATGTTTTATATAATTAGCTGATTTTGTTGTTTTTTTGGTTGATTCGAATAAATACAGTCCTTTTTTTGACTGTTTTCTTAGTCTTTTAATGTTGAAAGCATGTTCGTAATTGGAATGTAGTTATTAGGGTTTGAATATATCTGTGATTGTTGATTGATTTCATAATGTTTCATTTAGCATGCTTTTAGAATACTTTGGGTGGTCTGAATTTATTCATATTTGTCTCAAATGTTTATATTTATACCTATACATAATTACTTATACAAACAAAATTATATATTTATATCATACGACTAGTCCCGTGTAAATACGACTATTAGCGACTAAGCCCAGTCCCGGGTCCGTCGACTAGTCCCCGTTGCCGACTTTTTTAACATAGATTCTATGGCGACCTTATCATGTCTATATGCATGATAAGATCCACATCAGAATCACCTTCAATAGTTGATCTGGTGGTGGTTTCAATATTGATTTGATTGCTCTTCAGGGGGAAATTTCTTCCAGTTGAGCCCCAATTGCATCGCTTGGGAGGAAGCTTTAGGGCAAAAAGTAAGATCAGCTGTGTTAATGTATTTGGATATGTCAGGTATACAAACTTAAACATCATTTACTTTTTTTGTTAATTTGGAAAAAAAAAATTGCTTTGGATTTTTCTTCACAGAAGTTTAGGTATCTGTTTGTGTTAATTATATTGCTTTGGTTTCCATAGGTTGCATAAAGCCCTCCCATATTGGTTTACCCTTCTGCATCGGGGTTTACCTATTTATGTTGATAACTTTTAATCTATTGATTGGCGCAGTTGTCCATGTGTTTCAAGGCCCCTCGGGGAAACATTACTAATATATATTTTTGGTTTTTTCTAGTGTGCCATTATTTTAGAATCTTGCAATACTTTTCCACTCCGCGCAGTCCTTCATTGCGTTATTTTTCGGTGACGAGTAGGTGTTTTCTTTACTTGCTTCTTTGATTTTTATCCATGTTAAAGGAATAATAATTTGTGTATGCAAAATTCATTTGATTTTTCAAGGGAAATATACAAATCAGATACTCCCAGGAGATTTTATTTAGCTCCTACCGAGGGGAGTTTCCTGTTTTCATCATTTAGGAACCAAATACTCAACTGTCCGTGCTTTTCTCAAGCCCCTTGGGGAAACAATAAACTATTAAGTTTGGGTTGCCAATATACGGACAAACAAAACTCTTAGATGGACAAAAATCTTGGGCGTAAAAATAATCAGATACCTTTAATTGGGGACCAAATATGCCTCTTGATATTCACCGAATCACCACCACCTTCAAACGACCATCACCACCTACCGTCGACTACTTTCAATTCGAAATTTCAAAAACTCGAAACAATGAAGGAGGGGGAGGAGTAATGCGTCTATTTTGTAAGAGATTTGATGAAATTTCAGGTTTAACATCTCTTAATTGTCATCAAATTATTTGTTTTTGTCGGGTGCAAATTCTGATTTCAGCTTTAGTTCATGTTATAGGGTTCTTTCACGGTGAACAAATCTCTGTCTTAATTAACATTTCAAGGGTTGGGGACACCATCACCGTTTCCTCTTCCATTCTTTCTAGAGAGAAAGTAAATGAAGAACATAAATGAACTTCCTCTTGGAATAAGAGATGGGCATCGAGAAAGAAGAACATAAATGAACTTCCTCTTTGAATAGAGGGAGTGAAGGAACTTTTTAATGAACTAAGAGAGAGATGGAGATGGAGATGGAGATGGAGATGCTTTTACAAGGAAAGCGAGAAAGACGAAGAGAGGTGTTGTGCACGGGTTAGAGGTAGAGAGAGATGGAGATGCTTTTGGTTGTCCCCCATTAAAAAGTTTTAATTATTTTTCCACCTCCATATACTTTTGTCCATATAAAAAATTTAGTTGTCCATATATTGGCTACCTAAGTTTGTTTTTATTCCTTAACATGGGATGAAATCCTTCTTTTTCGATTTGAGGAAGATTGGTATTTAGAGGAGACGTTAATTTGTATTCTTTGAAGAGATCTTCATGTCAAATTTTCATTCACATTTGCCTCTTGGGGTTCCCTCCTTTCCAATTACTAATGCATTGTTTACTTGGAAGGGGGGTTTTGTCACTTGCTTTTTCAAATATTTTCCTTCTTGGAAGGGTAGTTATATAAGCATGAAAAAGTCCATTTGTTTTTGACTTTTTTCACAGGGATGTAAGAATTGGACTCATTTCACGGACACATTACGTTGTTTTGTGAAAGGGCTATTTTAATATGTTTTTATTTATTTTGGAGAACAGGACTTTCTCCAGGGAGGAATAACCTTGTTTTGAAAATTGAGGGTTTTCTTTATCTCCTATTGTTCTCTTGAAGTTCTCTGTCTTATTGTTTGTTTACGAAGGTGTTAGTTATACAAATATAGGAATGGTAAATTTATTGAATACTTTTTCGGGAACCTGCAGTACCTATTCTCGTGTCATCGTGGTTTTCCATTTTTGAGGACAGGGTTATTTTATTTTCTGTGAAGGGGTTTTGTTGATTGAACTTTCTGCTTTCCGTTTCTTTTTTTCTTTACGTGGTCTGCTTGAACCTGTATACTACAACATGGAGCTAAAATTTGATAATGTCTTTGAAGTGATTGTTGTCTTTCTTTTCCAATTGGTAGCACACTTCTATTGGGAAATATGCAATGCGTTAGAGGTTTTTCAATTCATTGTCAATACTGAAATCTCAAACATGCAGTATGATAAGTTTCACAGTATTCTACAAGTCAATTTCAAGCAGAATTTTTTTTTTGAGAAATCAACTACGATCTAAGTTTTTTTTTTCTTTTTTTTGAGAAAACTACATATTATTCGTAAGTGATAACGATCACAAAATTACATGGTAGATAATTCTTAGGGAAATTTGGCCAAAACACCCTAAAAAATTGGGGCTTTTGTTAAAAAGAATATATCAACTTTTTGTAGGCTTCAGCTCCCTGGGGTATTTTTGTAAATAATCAAATACATGGAAAAGACTAAAATAACCTTATTTAAAAACTTTTAATTCTTTATTTTCTCCTTTTTCTCTATCCCGTCTTTCTCTCTCTAACCAGATTGCAAGAAAAACTAGGGTTTTCGGAGGCGCGAAGACAACAATCGATTTTTATCTCTAACTTCATCCAATTTCTTCACTAAGTTTAGGTCTGGTGAGTGTATGATTCTTCTCTAAATTCATCTAGTTTTAGGGTTCATGAATTCTTGCGAGCTTAATTTGTGTTGTCAACCATCAATTTCTTCTTCAGTTTTTATTGCTTGAGTAAATTTTTGCTCTACCTTCATCCAAGTACTTCATATTTCTGGGCTCTAAGTCTCCAAATCATTTGGTAGTAGTAGTGTAATCATTTTCAATTTTAAATAGGTTAGTTGTTATCCATGTGTTTGAATTTATTCACATCTTGCTCACTATCTGTTTGTAGAAAAGCTCTACTCAATTGGTTTTTTAGTTACATGCTAAACCTTTGGTTTTAGTAGTTTAGTTTCAGTTTGGCTAGAAATTGGTCTTTCTCGTTCAGGATTGTAAGGTTCGTATTGGTTTTATTAGCTTCCAAATTTGGGCTCTAAGTTTCCAAATCATGTAGTAGTGTAATCATTTTCAGTTTCAAATAGGTTAGTTGCTATCCATGCATTTGAGTTTATTCACATCTTGGTAACTGCCTGTTTGTAGAAATGCTCCACTCAATTGTTTTTTTAGTTACATGCTAAACCTTTGGTTTTATTAGTTTAGTTTCAATTTCGTTAGAAATTGGTCTTTATTGTTCACGATTGTAAGGGTTCGTATTGATTTTATTAGCTTTCATATTTCAATTTCAGAGTTAAGGAAGGATTATTAACTTAACTTGCGATATGGGTTGCAATGTCCCAAACGCATAAACAGGTTTCTTGGGTTGTCGATACTTGACTGCAATGTCACGTTCTTTAGTATTTAGGAGAATGAGTTAGTTGTGGATTTTACTGTTTGATTGAGGAGGAATTATGGATTTTACTGTTTGACTATATGAATATGCATGAAGTGGAATTTAGAACTTATGATATATGGTACTGTTCTAACTTATATTATCAACTAGAAAACAATTTACCTGATGTATTAGCTCCATTATGTGTATGTTTCATCATTGTTTATGCTTCATTGGTATGTATGCTTCCCTAGGAATTGAAAATTGGCAGTGGCTAGCTAATGACTCGTCTTTTTCTTTACAGATTTGATTGTGGTTTATACGTATGCAAATTCATTTCGAATGTACAGAAGGACAGAGATTTTGAAGAAATTGAAGTTGAACCTAATGAGATTGAGAAACTTAAAGGAAAGATAGTTGCTGAAATTGTTTTAGGTGAAAAGTATTGTTGGATTCAATAAAAGAAACGTTTGAATATAGTTTCTGCTCTAAATATTTTGATGAATGTGTTTCTGAATATTTTGTTCTTTGATCGTTTTTTTAATGTTAATATTTTGCAAACTGATTTGCACAGTGGTTTGCAAATTGATTTGCACAGGTGGTTTGCAAACTGATTTGCATCGTGGTTTGCAAACTGATTTGCAATATGATTTGCAGTGGTTTGCAAACTGATTTGCATGTCTTTGCAAATCAGTTTTATTTATTTATTTTCAAAATTTTCACAACATATTCACATGTTTCTTTAAATCTTTTTCAATAGATACAGGATGAACGAAAGATTAAATTCTTTTAGAAAGATAAGTTCTTCACATTTTTTATAATATTAATCTTGTTTAAAAAAGAACGGGGGGTTACGCCCCGAACCCTCGTAAATAACACGTAATACAAATAGTTTGTAATTCATCAAAATGTAACATACATGGTGTACATAAATTGAGTTCCTTTGAAATGAAGGATATGCAAGTATTAACATCTAAATTGCAAAAGGATTCTAAATTTATTTGGTGACTTTAGAATCTCGTTTGCCGTGGTTTGCAAACTGATTTGCAGTGGTTTGCAAACTAATTTGCAGTAGTTTGCATTCTGGTTTGCAATGGTTTCCAATGTTATTTGCAAACAAATCAGTTTCGATTTATTTTTTACAAAATATTCACAACATCCTCACATGTTTCTTTAAATCTTTTTCAATAGATGCAAGATGAACGAAATATTAAATTCTTTTCGAAAGATTAATTCTTTATTTTTTTTATTCTATTAATTGATTTGCAAACCAAGTTGCAAACCAATTTGCAGTGGTTTGCAAACTGATTTGCAAACCAATTTGTAGTGGTTTGCAAACTGATTTGCATTGGTTTGCATGTCTTTGCAAATCAGTTTCAATTTATTTTTTCTTTTTTAAATATCACAATATGTTTCGTTAAGTCTTTTTCAATAAATGAACGAAAGATTAAAATCAAAAGATTGAATATTTTTTGAAAGATTAATTCTTCATTTTCTTTATTCAATTAATGTTTTTAAAACTTCTACAAAAAAGAACGGGTGCTACGCCCCCGAACCCCCGTAAATAACACGTAATACAAATAGTTTGAATTGAAAGATGTGCAAGTATTAACATTTAAGTTGCAAAATAATTTTAAATTTATTTCGTGACTTTGCAATCTGGTATGCAGTGATTTGCATTCTGCTTTGTCGTGGTTCGCAAATTCATTTGCAGTAGTTTGCATTATGGTTTACAGTGGTTTGCATTGTTGTTTGCAAACAAGTCAGTTTCAATTAATTTTTTCAAAATATTCACAACATACTCACATATTTCTTTAAATATTTTTCAATAGATGCAGGATGAACGAAAGATTGAATCATTCTCGAAAGATAAATTCTTCATTTTTTTTATTCTATTAATTGTTTTTAAAATTTCTACAAAAAAGAACGGAGGCTACGCCCCCGAACCCCCGTAAAATAATACGTAATACAAATATGGTGTAATTCATCAAAATTAAACATACATTGTGTACATAAATTGAGTTTCTTTGAATTGAAGGATATACAAGTTTCCAAAAGTAATTTCCATCCAAGTTGCAAAAGGATTCTGAATATTTTTTATGCCTTTTCAATCTGGTATGCAGTGGTTTACAATATGGTATGCAAACTGATTTGCAATAGTTTGCAACTCAGTTTGCAATAGTTTGCAACTCAGTTTGCAAACTGCTTTATAATATGGTTTCCATACTTATCTGCATATATGGTTTGCAAACTGATTTGCAAACTAGTTTGCATCTGATTTGCAATATGGTTGGCAAACTGATTTGCAATATGGTTTGCAAACTGATTTGCAATATGGTTTGCAAACTGATTTACAATATGGTTTCCAAACTGATTTGCAAACTGATTTGCAATATGATTTGCAAACTGTATCACCTACCAAGAACAAGATTTAAGGTTGCATACGGTCAGGTTCTCAAACAATTCAATCTTCATTCAGTATTTTTATCAAACAGTTAGTGTGCATAAATATTAATTACTGAACAATGAAAGTTAATCACATCTATCCAACATAAACAAAATAAAAAGAAATTAAAATTATTCAAACAATTTTCCCGAAATGAGGTTAATAGAGATTTAACTAAATCAAAGACTTGCTTTTAAACTTAATCTGCAGCTCTTTCTATTAGATTATACCTTGAAATACTTTGAGATTATCCTTCCATTGAAAGTACATAAACCTTTTGAAGCCCTAGCAAATTATGAAAGAGAATTACAACTTTCTCTTATTAGAATACTTAAGAAAAAACTAACTCAAAACTCTAAAAAACTAAAGAGATTCAATCACAAAACCCTAAAATAGATTGTTGATCACAAAACCACGAAATCCAGTTCAACCACGTTGGGTGAAAATCGCCAATATCCCCCATTTTTTCTGGTTCGTTGTTTTTGAGAAAGAAGTAACTATTTCCTGGTTTTGATTTCAAATTGGTTGTTTGGGTAGTTTTTATTAGACAAAGGGCAATTTTGACCTTGAAAATGTGGGGGTCTTTAAAATTGTCCTTGAAGAACATTTTGGAAAGTTATTTGGGCCCTAACTTTACAGAGAACTTTCGAATGTAAAGTGTCTCATGAAGGGAAAGGAAGTGACAAGACATGGACTCAAAGAAAATACCCTAAAAGTCGACAAAAGAGATCCTTAAGATCGAGAATGAAAAGACCCTAAATGTCGACAATATAAAATTTTATTATATAATAATATTGAAAATACTACTTACATCCCTCTCGACTTCCATTATTGTAGTAGATTGATCATCCTTGATAAAGCCGCGAAGTGTTGAAGTAACCAGAGATCGTCAGTAACTGCTCCCTTTGAAGTGGATGGTGATGATTTTGCAAATTTTTCTCTATGCCATCATTGATCCGTTTACAATCAATCAAAGCAATCTAAGACTTCGATCCAACACCTCCTCCTCGATCTTTATATATATATATCCTATATTCCCTTTTTTCTTTTATTCCTCTGTTGTAGTTTTAATTTCTTCTTCCCAACGTATATAAATGAAAATTAATATTATGTAACATCCCATGGTTTTCAGTAAAATATATAAAAGACAACGGTTAGAAGAGGGATTGTTTGGCATTTAGAAAAAGTCAAATTAGAGATTAAATGGTAATTAGTAGAAATTGAATTAATTGGGTACAAATATTGGTGGGACTTATGCACCAAGTGTATATAAATTGAAAGACTTAAAATAAATTAAAACTATGGCCACTTTGTAATGTGGCACCCCATTTGTATCCAACCAGTATATGCGTCTGACATGCATGGTGACGCGTTTTGGAGAAAAATAGTTATTTTATGTGTGGACCCCACTTTAACATATGTCATTTGCACACAAAGAAGACGAGAGAGTGAGACAGAGAATTGAGAAATCGACTTAGTTATAAGGGTTACATAAGTTATGAATCTCTTCGGCTGACTTCTTCGCGATGGGTGGTGGGAATTCAGTGAAATTTCTTCCAGGTAATTTCATTCGACTTGTTCTACATATTTAACGGTTCGGAATTTTCAATTTCGTCCAAATTTGATGGTTTTATTGATGGTTATATCGATAATTGTATAGTTATACTAATTTCATTTGGGTTCAGAATTTGGAGCTATTTAGACGATTATTATTCAATTTCTTCGAATGATTTGTGTTCAGAAACATGTTTAGGAGATTGTAGACTATTTCGGGGTGTCCAAATATAGACGAGGTGCTGCCGAATTATTTTAGTACTCGAATTTCATATTTGGAATAGTTTGGAATAGAGATAGTTACCCAAATTTTGTCATATTTCATACGAATGTCCCATCAAAATCTCTTAACTTGGGCTAGTTAGTTCATCTCGAGCAGTTGCTCTGATGATTTGTTTGTTTATCTCTCTCAGGTGTCTTTTTTGGAGTTCAATGTGAAAAACGGATAAAATCGGAATAAAAACATACTATGGTCATTTTGGTCATTTGTGATTTTTGAAATTTTGGTCAAAATTGGTGCTCGGTTGAAAAGTAAAGCCCAAGACGAACTCGTAGGCGAAAACAAATGTCAAATCTGAGTCCGGATGAGAGAGTTAGTTCAAGTCAAACTTTTATTCAACATTAGTTGACTAGAACAAAGAAGGACACGTGTCGAAATCATCTTCGAACGATCGGATGGTTGTATGCGCGGGTGGTATATTTTTGGTCATACGTGGGTGTGCGAGGGGTTATTAGAAGTCTAAGATGCAGTGCATTCTGGAGCGTCATGTTACTTTGTATGCGAGCGCAATCTATCGGATTCAACGGTCATAAGTTCATCCCGCCCACATGTCTTCATCAGGGACCTGCACCTTGACTTCCTTTACTACATCGTGAAGCACCTTACCAGTACCTTATTGCCAATCGACAACTCAATTGTCTCCCAAGATTAAGGAAACATATTTATTCTCCCCCTTTCTTTTACTTACCTCTAAATTTAAGGTGGCCAATACGTGGACAATCGTTTTTCTTATATGGACAACTATTTTTGGACCCGGTGCGACTCAATTATGTTTGACTTAGTTGACTTTGATTTAATATGGGGACAACTCCGTAAGGTCTTAAATATTAAGAGTTACTAATTTGTGGACCATTAACAAAAGCAATAGTTAAAAATTGAAAACCTAACTGTCTTCTTCTTCTTTTTCTCCATCGTCTTCTTCTTGTTGATCATGCCAAAATAATGGGTGATATACTAGTATATCTATCAAAATTAGGGAGAGGAACACTAACGCGGTACATCTTTTCGTGCTCGGAAATAATATGAGTAAGTCCCAACATACCATAACATGGATGGATGGTAACTGAATTCATAGGGGCGACATTAAAGAAGGTAGTGGAGATTAGTGAGCAATGAAACACCTTCATAATCAAAAGCCTAATCCACAGAAACTTGAAGCCTAGTAAAGTATCTCAGAACTAATGTGCATGTTCTTTGAGGACGGGCGGATTGCACATAGTGGGGAAACATGGGGAACCAACCAAACCCAGACCTTGCTTAGCCATTACTGTGGAGATTTAATTGTCGATTAGTATCACTACTCACAACCATACAACCTACCAGAGCCCCAAAATTACTATTTCACCCAAAACAGTAACTAATCATAGGAACCAACGCAACAAACAAACATACAAAATTCTTGAAGCTGGGTTTGGTGAAGAAGAAGAAGCCTAGCTAGGGTTTATGGAAGAAGAAAAGAAAGAGGAGTTGAAGTGAAAATTCTAATTGTTAGAGGGCGTGAGTGAAATATACTAATGTAAGGCCCCCCTAAAAATTGTTGTCCATATAAGATTTCTAATATTTTCATATGTCCACATAAAATTGTTGTCCACATATGATATTTGATTGTCCATATATTGGCCACCAAATTTAAAAGAACCATAACAGTAGAAACGAGATCCCAATGAAGGAAAGGAAAGCGGGAGATTTTATTTTCTACAAAGAGAAAAGAGAGGATTGGAAATGGAAGATGAGAGATGAATCAGGAAGGAGAGTTTCGTGATATTAAGAGAGATAAACGTTTCTGAACAAGAAAGAAAGAGAGAAGATATTTTCTCTCTCTAACTTAAACAGGGACAAAGATCAGGGAAGATTTCAAAAGGAAGAATAGAAATGAGAGAGGATAATCGTTTCTGAACAGGAAAGAAAGAGAGAAGATTGATTTTCTCCCATTAACGGAAACTCTTAGAAAGATTTCATTAAATATCAGAGAGAGGGGGGCGAATGGTTTTGAGATTTCTTCTCATATATAACAGAGAACTCTGTTCGGCTTGGAAGATATCATCTTTGGAGGGAGCATCATCTTCTTATTTTCTCTTCAGTCGAAACAAAATCTCAATTTGTTCTTCTTCTCTTGGCTTCCATGATAATTTAGAGAGAGAGAGAGAGAAGAAGAAGAACATAGAGATTTAACATAATTTTTAGAGAGAGGTAAAATTCAAAGAGGAGTTATTATCTTCTTCTTTTACTGTTACATTAGAGTTTGAGAGAATACATTGTAGAGAGAAGAGAGAGGAAGTTACAGTGGGCAATCATCTATAACCATGTTGAATGATAAATTTTAAAGAAGTGTCAAATTTTCTTTGTCTCTCTAAACCATTGATGTCTTTCTTTTCTTCTTCTTCAAAACAGAGTTAAAGATAGAATTGTATTGAAACAGAGAACAATTTAGAGAGAAGAAAAATTGAGAATGAGAGAGAGATATAACAATATAGAGAGAGAGGAGAAGGTGTTTACTGTTGCATAAAATAACAAAGGAAAGGGAGTCCCCTCATTAATCCATCTTCATCATTGTTAAGAAGGTCTATTATATTATCTGGTGATGTCTCTCTTACTTCTCTTTAGCTCTTAATTCGTATAATGGAATTTTCTTTGATAAATTTTATGAACATGAGTAGCTAAATCTCTTGCTAGGATTTGTGATGAAGTTTTGACGTATGATTTTGATCTTCTTCATGCTTTAATATCTTAATGTGGTTTAAATGTAGGAATATTGAATTCTTAGTTTCGATAGATTTCTTCATTGACTATGCTTTCGATTTGATACACTATACTTAAGTTTAGTTCTTTGATTGTGTATACTTATAAAGTGATAGTCAATTGTTGAAACTTTAATATATCAATGCTTTGGTTTTGACTTTAATTGTTTTCGGCTTTAGATTTAGACTTTAATTATATTCGCCAAAACATATTTCCCAATTAGCTTTTACTCAAATCACTACGTCGAAGCAACTACTTTGAAGATCCACGAACCCTAAAAGAGATTCCTCCAATAAAGAATGAGATTCAAAAATTCAAAATTCCACTAATATTATGTTGTTCCAACAACATTGAGAGGTTTCTCTCTATCTCCCACTCTTTCTCTCTCTAGATCCATTTCAAAGTTCCATTTTGCAGGGCAAGCCATCAGTTTTGATTATGAGTTCTGTGTTGTAGCAGAGAATGTTTTCAACTTGATTTTGACATTAGGTTTGAGAGCAATTTTCTTTCAGATTTTCCTTGTTTCTACAATTAACTATTAGTTGTTTAATAGTTTGAATCATAACCTGTTTGTTTAATTATGATATCTTTCTCTTTTGTATATATATATATGAAGAGAGAGGAGGAGAAAGATTATGATGAAATTTGATTTCTTAAAGAAAGAAGGATGAGCAAGAGAGGGGAAGAGAGAAGGAGATGGAGGTTAGGAGGCAAAGTTCAATAAGTATATTTCTAGACTAAAAAATAAATATGTTCTTAAAGTCAATTTTGACCGACTAAGTTTTTATGCTCCGGAGATTTTTCTTTATTCCCCAAAGTCGCGGCCATATTTATTCACTAATGTATTTGGATGACGGAATTATGAATCTGCGGATTCATAAATCCTTCGAATTCATGATTCCACGGATTCAAGAATGCAAGTAATATTTTCAGATATTTCCTATTTGACCCCCTACTTTGTGACCAGCTTCCTTTATGGCCCTTTATTTTTCGTAAATTTAAATTTGGCCCCCTATTATTAACACCGTTAGTTAACTTTAGTTGTTAATTTTTTTGTTTCCATAATTTCCCTTGTTATAAAAGTGATTTTGACAATTCAAATTTGGCCCCTTTTAATTGTGGGTTAGTTTCCAAAAAAAAGTCAACTTAGTTAAAAAAATAGGGGGCTAAAATGAAATTGTTTAAAAAACATTAAAACCACTTCTCTCACCTCCATCTCATCACACTCTGGTCCACGTCATCACTAAACCGCCACTTCATCATCTTCTTCGGTGATGGTTGCTGATGTGGCGTTAAAATGCCACATTTGGATCACTTAACTTGGATGAGTTAGTTCGTTTCGGGTTTTATTTCTAATTATTTCTGTGTTTTTCTTAGTAGGTACCTTATTTGGAGTTTGACACTTAATTCAGAATAAAAGAGAGCATTTATCACATTTTCGTCTCACGTGGAAGAGATTGGAAGGAAAGAGTACCAGGGGTATTTTGGTAATTTTGTGAAAATCAGAGGTTAGATGGCAAGTGGAGTCTATGGTGAGTCCAACGGTGAAAACGGAAGTCGAATCGGAGTTCGGGCGGAAAAGTTATGATAAAAAAGAAGTCGAGGGTATTTCGGTCTTTGCTAAAAGTTAGAGGATGTAGAGAATGATGAGGGCACCCACTTTGGTTTCTTTGTCACGGCCCAAATCCAAGCCCAAAACTTAGAGTCAAAAGAAGAAGGAACATAAAGAAAATTCTATGGGCACCTTTCTTTTATGAAGACCAAGTCTAACCAAGAAGACCAAGTTAAGGGTTTTGAATTAAAAGAGATTTTGGTCAGACTTAGGGGAGGATCTTCTACATTAAGGTAGGGTTTTGGGGGGTTTGAAACTTAGGTTGTGTTTGATAGCAACTTGGGGAGAGGAAAAAATAATAGAGAAATATTTACCCCGATAATTGTTTACTCCGAGAAATACTTTCTCTGGGCATCAATTTTATTTTTCGACCGTTTGGTTCATTATGGTAAAAATATTTTGTTTTCCTATTTCTATATCTTCCACTGTTTGTTTTACAACGAGAAAATATTTGTCTTTTAACTAACATCAGATTTAAAAACACGATTGTGAATATCACAACACATGAAAACAGAAGATTTATGAAAAAACAAAACTCCATGATCATATTTTTGGTGGACACAAAAATGCACAGAGTGTCGAAAGAAAATTATTGAAATGAGAAAGTGAGACGACCAAAAAACGGATAAGTCATTAGGAAGAACATGATTAAGCTTCAACCAGTAACCTGCAGGAATTGTACCATAAAGCTCCATTACTAGAATTATAGCTACAGTAAAAACGATAACTTTATCTGAACAACCAGAGCCTCGTAACCCACTTTCCACTTTCGCACCAAATTCTGAATTTGTAATTGTGTTGGCAGTTGTCGAAAGAAAATTATTGAAATGAGAAAGTGAGACGACCAAAAAACGGATAAGACATTAGGAAGAACATGGTTAAAGCTTCAACGATTCATTTTCATCTTCAAATTCAAAAGAACAAAGGTTTTCACGGTTGTTATTAACTTCAATCAGACATCATCCAAGTTAGTAGCAAATGTTTTTGTTGTTCCATATAGAGAGGAGTTAACCAGAGGAGGGTACTAATAGGTTACTAAAGAACGCTTGAGTTTAGAGAAATGATAGCTTTGAGATATGAAGGGAGGAGTGGCGAGTGGGTAAGGGTGAAACTAGGTTATGGGGTTTTAGAGGAGAGAAAAGAGATACTGGTTTTGGTGTGGTTGTCAATGAAGAAGTAGGGATGAAAAACTAATTGGGTAGAGAGGGAATGAGAGAGATATGACCCGGGTGATTCCTGATCACATTGGAGTAGCACGTAGGTGTACCACGGAGGAGAAAAAGTTTCTCCAATAAAAGTTGGGTAAAAGATTCTCCTCTTTCGAGGAAAATAGCGAAAAAAAAAGTCACGTGATTAGCATTTTTCCTTTCCCTTAATTACCCGTCAAACACGTAGAAAATTCAAATCTTAAAGAATATATTTCTCTTTTCCCCAGAGAAAATGCATATCAAACACAACCTTAAAGAGAGAAAGGGGACAACAAGAAGAAGCCGGCCAAAGCTTGGCCGACCAATACACTAGGCCGACCAGAGCTTGGCCGGCAGACTAAGGGAGGGCAAATCAGAGGTAGCAACAGACTCGTTTACACCATAGCAGCAGGTCGGGAAATCAGAGCAGCCACCATTGAAGCTTTTTCAGTTCTTAGCCGCAACATTAGCAGCAAGAACAGCAGCTGCAGCTCGGGTTGAACAATAACTCGGTTCTTCTTGAAGAACAACTCGGGATCGTTTGTGAAGAGCACGGGACAGCAGCTCGGGTTCTCATCACTGGCCGAACCTCATAGCAGCTCGGGAGCAGCAGAATTTCTAGCCGGATTTCATCTAATTGGTGAGCTTTCATTGTGGATTTTTAGTTGAGAAGAAGAAGAAGACTGACTGTTAAGGGGAGGTGAAGTTCGGCTGAGAGGACACCTATTGTACTCTGTTAAAGGGACTCCTACATTCTGCTACAGGGAGATCGGCAGCACTTAAAGACTTAAATTATCCGTCGATCTTAGTCTTGCGCCTCATCGGAATAGGGAGATTTTCACGTTAACTCATGTCTTTCTTTATTTTCTTCCCGTTTATTAATTTGTATCGCCATGTCTAACTAACTTTTGTATTCGGATGCTCGTGAAGCATGAATTGATTTGTGATGAAAAGACTATTGTGTGTAATATGTTAGTTTGATTGACTTTGCCTGATTTTATGAATTAGAAGCCTCGTTCGTAATCGTCTATTGACATATCATTTGATAGTTCGTACTTAATTTGATACCGATTCTTAGTGATTTTTGATCGGTTATACTTAGTTTGACGTACTATGCTTAGGAGTGTCATACTTTGATCATCGTCAACTCATTTGATATTATGTTATTAGTTTGATAGTCGATGCTTAGTGACTTTTGATCGACTATGCTTGGTTTGACATACTATGCTTATGATTGTCAATGTGGGTGAAGTTAACTAACTTGCATGCTTATAGATCATTAGTACTAGTCACTGTCGATTTTGTGGATCGAATAAGTATCCTCCTCACTCTATTCTTGCTCGACTCTTCTCCTGATTCACTCTTACCTCTCATTTTCAAATTATTTCGTTTTATTTGTTTCTTTATTATAAACTACTCAAAAACCCAATTATCATCTTTCTGTTTTTAGTCTAAGTTAGTCAGTGACACCTAGACCGGTGGGCTAGACTCTCTCGATATCTGAATCACCTTCTTATCTTCGTGGATCGTTCCCGGTCTTACCGGGTTATTACTTGACGCCCGTATACTTGCGGGTGGAGACCTTTTAGGGTAACCTTTTAGGCCCATCAGTCAACAACCGACAACAATTTTCGGTGACTATCAAATTTTTTTTCCCTTCTCTCTTCTTCTTCTTTTTTTCGAACATATTTCTCTTCTTCTTCTCTCTCTCTTCTTTCTTCTCTCTTGTTTCTTCTCTTTCTACTCTCCCTCTCTATATCTCCGACGAAAGGGTTGTTCCCTTTCGCTGGAGAGTTTTGTGTCAGATCGTGAAGGTCTGGTATCGACCATACCTTCAAACCTTTTGAAGGTCTGGAATCCAGACCTCGACCAGACCTTCAAAACTTTTGAAGGTCTGGTCTTGGAGTTCCGAATTCGACCGATCCATATGAAGGTCTGGCGAGCAGACCTTCCCCGTCTGGAAACCATGAAGGTCTGGAAACCAGACCCTCCGGCGAAGGTGATGCTCCCCTTCGCCATAGATAGGTAGAAAGAGAGAGAGGGGTAGATAAAAAGAGAAAGAGAGAGAGAGAGAGAGAGATTAGAGATAGAGAGAAGAAAGATACAGTAGAGGGAGAAGAAGAAGGGAGACAAAGAAATTTAAGTTTTTCTTAGTTTGGTGGTCGCTGAAAATTGTTGCCGACCGGCGACCATCACCGGAGAAGATGATGAAGTGGCGGTTTAGTGATGACGTGGACCAGAGTGTAATGAGATGGAGATGAGATAAGTGGTTTTAATGTTTTTTAAACAAATTTCAGTTTGGCCCCTTAATTTTTTCTAACTAAGTTGATTTTTTTGGAAATCAACCCACAACTAAAAGGGGGCCAAATTTGAATTGTCAAAATCGCTTTTATAATAAGGGCAATTATGGAAACAAAAAAAATTAACAACTAAAGTTAACTAACGGTGTTAATAATAGGGGCTAAATTATAATTTACGAAAAATAGGGGGCCATAAAGGAAGTTGGTCACAAAGTAGGGGGTCAAATAGGAAATAATTCTAATATCTTTTGGTTTGTTTGACAACTAATAAGAATCCTGTGTTTTATTATTTTTGAGTATTTTTAAATGCATCTCTAAAAAAATATTGAAGAACCCTTGTTCTCGAAACTCGATTTTCAAATAGGGTTATTTCCCTAATAACCCCCAACTTTGTGACCGGTTTCCTGCCTAGCCCCCTACTTTGTCAAAAATACCCAGATGACCCCCTTTTTCAGATTCTGTTATAACACCGTTAACTAGTCATCACCAGATCTAGAGAGAGAGGGGAGGGTTTTTTTTTTAAAAAAATAAATTTTTTTTTTGTGAGAGAGAGGAAAGTTTTAATTTTTTTTTTTATAATGTTTGAGCGGGCCGGAAATTGGTCGGTCGGCGACCTTCGCGGGGAAGATGATGAGGTGGCGAGAAGATGAGGTGGCAGAGAGAGACGATGAGTTGGATGAGAGAGAGGTGATGACTAGTTAACAGTGTTATAACGGAATCTGAAAAAGGGGTCATCTGGGTATTTTTGACAAAGTAGGCGGCTAGGCAGGAAACTGGTCACAAAGTTGGGGGCTATTAAGAAAATAACCCTTTCAAATATCGTTTTATTCGAGAACCCTCCGTTTTCTTCATAAATTTTTTTCGAGAGTTGTTTTTCCAATTTTTTCGCAAACAATTTTTTTTTTTTTTTCAAAATAGTTTTCTCCGGAAGCTGTTTTTTCCTCGAAAACCCTTTTTCCCCAAATGATTTTTTTCGGTAACCGAGATTTCATGAAACTTTTTTTTTTTTACAAAAATCAATTTTTTTTTCGAAAATCACAATTCGGGGAAAACGGTCTTCATAAAGTAAAAAATGCTTTCAGGAATTTAAGTTATCTAAAAAACGATTTTTAGGTAAAAAAAACCGGGTTTGGAGAAGAAAAAATTTGGTCAAAACTATTTACAGAGCTACTTTGGCTATTTACAAAGTCCTAAAGATGAAACTTTTTCACTTTCTCTGTAAATAAGGTTTTGCTATTTACAGAGCACCTAGGGACTAAAATCAATTTTTGATAAGGATCAAATTGGAAAAAAAAATTGATTATAGAGTAGAAGATATTTTATTTCCTTCATTCCTAAATCCCACCACCAACTCCTTCCACCACCCCAACAATCACCACCACAACTATGAACAATAAACTCACAATCACCTACTAGAAACATTAGTATTGGAAGAACCTAACAATGAGGAAGGTACATTAATGGGGGAGCTTGGTGGTCAAGAGACTTCATTAATGGAAGAGTTTGATATTGAAGAACTCAACTACAACTCTTCATTGGACTCATATAATAACATTCTAAATCAAGACGGAATATTCGATCATAACGGAGGTTGTCATGCATCGACTCCCTTTTCATGCTGATTTAACCGAAAGCCAAAAATCGACATCAGCAAAAGCGTCACATGTCTCATCATTGATTACTTATATTAAATACTATCAACTTCACATATATTGTAATTGTAACACTAACTTTTCATCATTAGAACGATACCGTGCAGGGGAAAATGTACATTTCTTAATGCATTTGACGTGGAAGTATCAAAAAAGCGAACAATGTAAGCCATCTCATGAATGAAAAAACCTTTAAATCAAAGAAATTGACCTTGGCAACGGATTTTCTAGAAAAAAAACATCATCCTGCAGTTATTTTTAAAGTGGCAACCAACATCTAACTAGTAGGGATGAAAACAAAAAATTCACATTCTAATCACATAAGCATCCATTAAATTACCTTACAGGCATCAGAGTTAGGCTAATTCCTCCAACCAACGAAGCCTAACATCATCAAAACTGAAACCTTTCTCGTGAATGGCGTTAGCTGATCTTGTTACCTGTAAAAAGTTGGATAATGGGACGAAGAAACGTAAATTTTATTTATTTTTACAGAAGGTTCCCAACTCCCACGTATACTCTTCTAATTGTAAACCAATCCGTTGCACAGCAGCGTTTTCTATTTCATTGATACCATGCCCATATGTTTCTCAACCGATAGAGCACTTAAAAAAACTCGTCAGATCTCATAGAAATTTTTCGGTTAGTGTCAAAATTTTACAAATCCACGGAAATGATAAAAATAGGAGGCAATTGTATTTAACAAGATTATTAAAACATAATAAAGCATAAAATGACGTATATAATGGATTAACGGAATCTATTAGTTTGAGGGATATTAACAATTACAAAGTTACACCTGGGGGGGTAAACTGAATAACTTCTTAAAAATAACACGCAAAAGGTTAAAATCTGGAAGTGCTAAAATAGGTGTTTCGCATAACTTCTGTTTCACCACTTCAAATGCCTTTTGGGCAGCACTGCTCCATTCGAACTTGTCCTTCTTGAAGCATTCAGTTATTGGCGCCACGACAGTGCTGAAATTCTTCACAAAGTGTCTATAGAATGATGCAAGTCCATGAAAGCTTCTTACATCAGATTGAGTTGTCGGAACTGGCCAAACTCCTTATAGCTTCAACTTTGCTTTCATGAACTGAAATCCCCTTATCTGAAATGATATAACCAAGAAACACAATGCTATAAGTAAAGAACTTACACTTCTCTGGTTTAGCATATAGCTAGTTTCTCCTCAACACCTTGAAAACTTCCCTGAGGTGTTCAGCATGTTTGGCTTCATTCTTGCTATAGACAAGAATATCATCAAAATAGACCACAACAAACTTTCCAATTAAGTCATGCAGGACCTGATTCATAAGTCTCATGAAAGTGGTGGGTGCATTTGATAATCCAAATAGCATGACTAGCCATTCAAACAAGCCACTCTTTGTCTTGAATGCAGTCTTCCATTCATCACCTTCCTTCATTCTGATCTAGTGATATCCACTCCTTAGATCAATTTTCGAAAATACCTTTGAGCCATTCAGCTCATCTAGCATGTCATCTAACCTGGGTATAGGATATCGATACTCGATGGTTATCTTGTTAATAGCTCGGCTGTCTACACACATCCTCATCGAACCATCTTTCTTTGGTACAAGCAGAGCTGGTACAAAACATGGCTTCATGCTCTCCCTGACATACACTCAATCAATCAGCTCTTGCACTTGTTTCTGCAACTCCTTAGCCTCTTATGGATTGCATCTATAAGCTGGACGATTTGGCAAAGGTGCACCAGGTAATTCAGTTTTAGTTCCTCTTCATGATCTGAATCACCAACGATCAGGTTTTTCAATGATTTCATCATCTTCTTCATGAACTTTCTGATCAACAGCTTCTAAATCATGAGAATTTAGTTTTAGTTCTTCTTCAATCTCCTCAATCCCTTGAATTGTCATAACTCTTCGATTAGGACATTCATCCCGGAAATGCTCAAATCCTTGACATTTAAAGCACTTCTTCAAATTCAGATCCATAGGTTTTGCTAAATTCTGAACTTCTGGCTTTTTGTTGCTGCCGCTAACATCACCTTTCATAGCTCGTTTTGGAAAAGAAGAAATTGATTCTAGGGTCTGGTGTATTGCTTCTTCCCTACTTTGTTCTGCTTCTCCACCTTGATAGCAAGCTTCTTGACGTCATCAAGAGTCCAGAAAGGTTGTAGCTCCACCGTGGCTGAAATCTCATCATTCAAACCATGTAAAAGCGTACAATAGTCCTCTCTTGTGGTTCTTGAACATCACACCATAATTGCAGAAGATCAAACCCCTTGTATACTCTTCTACAATCTTCTTCTCTTGCTACAAGTGTGTAAGCTTTAAGTACAAATCTTGCTTGTAATCATCGGGTAAAAATCTCATTTTCATAAGTCGTCTCAGCTTCTCCCTAGACCTGATTCTGGTATTGTCTTCTCTTAAACGCTGCGACTTAAGAGTATCCCACCAAAGGCTAGCATAACCCTTTAGCCTTAAGGTTGTTATTTTATACTTCTTCTCATCGTCATATGTATTATACTCAAATGCCCTCTCCATTGATTTTAACCAATCAAGAAAGTCATCTAGATTTAGATTACCTTCAAAATCAGGAAAATCAACTTTGAATTCTTCTTGACGATGTTGTTGTTGTGGACGATTGTCTCTTCTCCTTCTCCCATATCCAGACCTGACATTAAGATCAAAATCAGAACTAAGAGAAACACGTTCGTCGTTACTAAAAGATGAACGGTCATCGTCTACTCGTTGTCTCCTTGGCGGCGCTTGTACATTCATGCCATTAAAAGCCTGAACCATTTGCTGCATTTGCTACCTCATTTCCTTCATTCCTCTCCAATATGTTTAGCGTGTGCTTGGTCTGGAGTCAATCCTCTTGGAAAATCCATTTTAATAAAACAGGGTATATAGTAGTAACTTCACTCCAATAACCAGAATTATAGCTCTGATACCACTTGATGCATTTTGCCGGAAGCGTGAGTACGGAGTGAATGTAAGATCGTAACAAGTAACTAGGAAGATCCGGATCACCACACTTTGATAAAGTTGCCACCACAAAATGATAAAGAAACCGGTTGAGCTAACACCACACCTGGATAAAGTTTCCACCACTAGATGATAAAGACGCGCGAAATCCACCACCACTGGCTCTTCCAAAACCCGAGGATAAAGGAAATGATCTAAACAGATCCAAAGCCACAAAAGACTCTACAATATCTCCAATTCGTTTTCTGATTTTTCCATTGATAATAAGCCTCACTCATTATATATAGGAGAATACATTGAAAGGAGACATAAAGGATATTTGGGCTTGCCTTTGGTGGCATCCAGACTTACTTATTCTGATTGTGCCCCTCTCATTTGAAGGTGCAAGGTAGGATCAAATCTTGGAAGGCTAGATACCTTTCATTTGCTGGGAGGTCTCTCCTTATCAAAGCAGTGTTGTGTAGCATGATTATCTATTGGACCTCTGTCTTTGTGCTCCCTAAAAAGGTGCTTCATGAGCTTGATTATCTTTTTTTCAATTTTCTTTGGAGTGGGGTTGAGCTTGGGCATAAAACTCCAGCAGTGAAGAGACAAATTGTTTGCCTTCCTAAGACAGAAGGGGGATTGGGCATTAGAAGTGTGTCAGACTCTGAATAATGCTCTTAACCTTAGGCATGTTTGGGATATTGTCGGTGGTAGGGACACTCTTTGGGTGAGATGGGTCACAAACAACCTAATCAAGGACAAGGGTTTTTGGGTTATGAAGGTTCCTAATGATTGTTCTTGGTGTTGGAGGAGGATTCTAGGGAGCAGGCTCAGCATATGGTGTTTCATCAGATTGGGAGTGGTGCTACTCTGAAGTTCTGGTTGGATATCTGGCATCCTCAGGGCTTGCTTTATGAGTTCTTTGTGGAGAACATAAGATTTGCTTCTAATTTTAGACTTAGTTCTCTAGTGTCTGATTTTATCCTTGAAGGGAATTGGAACTTTCCTTCTTATTTGCTCCCTTCGATGGATCCTATTGTCTCCTCCAGAAGATAGGGTTGTGTGGTTGGTTAGTAAGTATGGGGAGTTCACTCTCAAGGAGACTTATGAGCATCTTAGACATAAAGGTAGTCAGGTTTCTTGGAAGGGATTGGTCTGGTTTCCTTCTTCTATCCCTTGGCACTGCTTTATCACTTGGGTAGTTTTGCATAGGGGGTTGAAGACCAACTTGAAGCTCATTTCTTGGGGTATGCAGGTGCAGAGGGCCTGTTTTCTTTGCTCTCATGAGGATGAATCTGATTTCCACTTGTTTGTTTGTAAGTTTTCTACTTTTATTTGGAGGGAACTTTTGCAACTGCTTGATTTGCAACCTATTGCTTTCTCTGCTTGGGACCAGGCTATTGACTGGTGTATTGCTCAATTTGGTGGTCATACTTTTAAAAAGAGAATGGGCTGCTTGATTCTGAATGCCTTTGTGTATCATGTATGGAGAGAAAGGAATTTTAGAGCCTTCAAGCATAAGAGCAGGTCTGAAATGGATATTATTCATGTTGTTCTCTCTGAGCTGAAGATCAAGGTTGCTGGTTGGAGGGCTAGGATTGAAGAATCTGCTACTAATAGTAACAACACAAATTTTGAAATAGTAAATCCAAGCATTCTGATACAGTTGTTAATCTGCTACAAACAATTACCATCAAACCACCTACCATTCATAAATGGAAGCCATAAAGTAAACATGGTATTCTGAAGCAGGGAGGAACTTTTGACTTAAAGGCTTAACGCCTTATTAGCAATATAACTTTCTAACTTCCAATAATGAATGACAACAGAATGACAATCTTAAAAGAAGTTTGTTTCCTAAAGAGATTATGCTATGATGTGTTTATCAAAGTCTCGTTCTCTTTTCCCTCGACTTGTGACGATAATCGAACCCATGTTTACTGGCCAAAGATAATTCAAACAAAATTTTCTAATAACAATCGTAGCTAAAGACGAGAGATCTCACGTTGAATAAAAAAATTGGTCCGTACAAAAATCTTTTGGTTAAAAAGAAGCTTGAGCTTCCAAAGTATCCTTCTTCATGACTAAAAATTCAACCCAAATGTAATCACCATCTTGTAAAACCTTAACGTTTTTCACATTTTTTATTGATACCAGTTTATCCATCTTTTCAGTGTTTTCACGAGGTAAAATTGTAAAGCTTTCGTTGAGTTCCTGCTTCTCTAAAAAGCTTGCCTTTCACTTAAATTCTCTGCCTTAGGCTTTCATTCAAACATGCATAATTAGGCAATATGTGTGTATTTTGTGTTAGTTTTTATTCTCTCCGGTTACTAAACATGGCATTTTATGGTATTGAGGAACTGAGGAGGTTTTAATCTCTCTAAAATCTAAATGCAATAAAATGCATTATGTATTGAATAACAATACTGCTATATACATGATCATGAATATTTGAAAATGAAAGTAAGGTAGTTTTAATCTCTCTAATTTAAAAAAGATACATTACGTACTGAAGACCATCATAAATACTTGTACACTTATGAATGTGTCAACATATTAAGCAATCAAAAAAAAAGATTTTTATACCAATACTGTTTTCAATGAATAACTTTTCGCATTCAACAATTTGTTTTACTTTAGAGCAATAAAAAAACTCATTAGTAAGTCAGAAACATTGTAAGCAGAAAACTGTACAAATAGTGCAGACTCAATAAACTAAGATACAATTGTTTTTGCTTCTAGGCTACCTAAACAAATATGAAAACTCGCTTTCTAGTTGCAATTGGCGTAAATCTTACATGTACTAGTCTTAACATATTCAACATGCATATTGAACCCAAAGAAAAGGAGGTAGACACAAATATCAAGAACTTTGCAGAAATTGGGCATATAAAGAACTTTTGATGGCAGTCAAGAGTATGAAGCAACACACAATTATCAAAAATTAAATACAAAACAACCTAAATAACCATGCCTAAGATACCAAAAACAAACAAATTTACAAGAATCACAAAATCAATTTCAAAATGTTTAAGAACAGCGAAAGGTAGGGCTTACTTAAGTAAAACAGAAGCATCGCCAGCATAGTGATAGTAAAAAATGTAATGATCCGAAGAAGTATATTTCGATACACAGGTTTATCCTGCAAAATAGATTAGTAGAAAGAAGTGTTCAAGGGAGAAGAGAAAGAAAACATTTTAACAGTAAAGGTTGATAGCAACCCCCCAAGTTTATGGACGGATCAGTTCCCGTAATCAAAGAGAAAGGGTGCCATATGAACCCTAGAAAATTTCAGAATTTTCAAAATACCATCAACGGGATGATGAATAACCCTAGTACTATTGCATTGTAAAAGAGTTGGATTGAAGAAACAAACTAGAAGAACAATAACTCCAGGTGTCAACAACCCTTGGTCAGAGTGGTAAGAGGTATAATCTTCCACCCTATAGGTCAAGGGTTCGAGACACGCTAATCAATTCAAAAAAACCAATAACTCCAGGCGCATCATATTTTCTTTAAATCTTCAAGCGAAAAAAATGTGCATCAACCAAAAGATGTGGAGATGGTTGCAGAGCTTGATTTCACCTCTAGCAGGTCAACAAATTTCTCTTTTTTACTTTTATAAAAGGGGACTCAAGACTTTGCAATTGCCTATATCAGCAATTCAAATAATTACATAATTACCCTGTAAATAACCAAGAACGAGGTGTTAAAGATAACTCTTTCCAATCAGGAAAAAGATAGTTAATTTAGAGGGTTCGGGTAGTGCATAGGGTGACAACATCTGTAGGTCTACATAAAGACTGTCGTGTCGAAAGTTGACAATTTATTGCCTGTTTAGCAACCTGGCTGCTAATACAGACTACAGGGTGTTGGAGATTTGTAGTCCGGGGTCAAAGGAAAAATATTTCGAAAAGCTTAAATACACATATTAGGATGAGGCACTCTGGTGAGTCTCCCTCTCTCCAAAAGATGATAAAATTCTAGCTATGGACCTTATCAAAAGTTAAAGTAAAAAACCATAATATGCATAAAACCGTACTTGCTGACCTCCATTACCTGAAAAGGAAACATCACAACTCTCAAATCCTATAGTTTATATGAAGCAACAACAAAACTAAAAAAACATAACATGCATATTAAGCCCAATGAAAAGATGTGCTCCTTCCAAAGCCATAGGTTGAGTTGTATCATCTTTGTCATTAGGCCTTGTGTGATTACTCCTCAACGTTTCCAAAGTATTCTTCTTTATGACTAAGAATTCAACCCAAATCTAATCACCATCTTTGTTAAACCCTAATGTTTTTCTTTTTTGTTGATCGATACCAATTTATCCATCTTTACAGTGTTTTCACGAGGTAAAATTGTAGAGCTTTCGGCGAGTTCCCGGTTCTCTAGAAAGCTCATCTTTCACTTAAATCCTCTTCCTTAGGCTTTCAATCAAAGATCAGCACTTCTAGACTTTATCGGCTTCGAGTAGAAGTTCTTGGTGTTGGCGTCGGATTCTAGCCAGCAGACCGACGGCTCAGCGACTCATTTGCACTTCTCTGGGGGATGGTCATGATACCAATTTTTGGACTGATCTATGGCATCCTCGGGGTCTTCTTTATGATGCTTTCGCGGAGGGGTATAGATACGATTCTCGCCTACATTTAGATGCACGGGTATCTCAGTTTATTGGGCAGTCGGGTTGGGTTTTTCCTACTCATATCACAGCTATGTTAGGGGCTATTGGGGTCGAGGCTAGAGAGGTGGTGGTAGATAGTACTCTCAGAGACGAGGTGATCTGGATGCCCAACCAGAATGGAGAGTTTACTCTCAAAGAGACGTATGAAGCAATTCGACCCAGAGGAACTCGACGGAGCTGGACTTCTTTAGTATGGTCACCGGGTGAAATACCCAAACATTGTTTCATCACGTGGCTTGCCTTTCGAAGACGCCTCAAAACTAAATCCCTTCTGGCTAATCGGGGTATTGTTATAGACACTACATGTGTTTTTTGTGGGGGAGATGAAGAAACGGATTTCCATCTATTCTTTGGTTGTTCGGTTACAAAGAATATATGGGAATCACTATTACGCAAGAAGGTATTTTCAGAGAGTATGTGATGTTGATTGGGAAGAGGAGTTACAGTGGTGTCTTAATCACTTTAGTGGGTTTTCCATTGCTGCCCGGGTGGGGCGCGCTTGCTTCTAAATGCCTATGTCTATCATATTTGGAAGGAGCGGAATAACAGGGTATTTAGAGGCGATGTTATGTCACCGGGGCTGATTATTCATACTATTTGCGATGAAGTGCGGATCAAGCTGAATACTATTACCAAAAGGTTTGAAGATACTGAGGAGAATCGGAGGACCATTGATCGATGAAATCTTACTATCTCTCTTCAAAAGCCGGTCTACACTTCATGTAAATAGACTCGGTCGATGACAGGGAGATATATGATTAATACCGATGGTGCTCTGAACGAGGTGGATGCGGGGTATGGAGCCATTATTCGAGATTCGGAGGGGATTGTTGTTAGAGCAGCCACGGGTCAGGTTGATGGACAGACTATCTTTATACATGAGTTACAGGGTGTTGAGTTGGGGCTGGAGTTAGCACTTAGTGCTGGGCTGCAGGATGTTGAACTTGGTCTTGATTTAATGAATATCAAGTTACTTCTTGCAAAACCAAATCAGAAATTACCATGGCGGGCGAGGCGTTTATGGAAGAGAGTTAAGAGGCTTAAGAGCCAATTTCGGAGTTTTCGGGTGTTTCGTGTCTATAGGGAAGCAAACCAAGCTACTGATCATTTGTCAAAGATGAGGCTCGGACCGGGAGTAACTCACTTGAATGTTAGTCAACCACCGGTGGAACTAGTTAACATTGTTAATGCGGACTCTAGAGGGACAGTGAGAATGAGGAAAGGGTGGGGCTAATGAAATGATGTAATTTGATTTCTTTGCTGTTTTATTTAGTTTTATTTCATTGTATTGGGTTCGGGCTTCTCCCACTTATCATTATAAAAAAAACTTGAAACCACACTCTTTGGAGTTGATTTATGGGGCTTAGGAACTCCTTTTGATAGGCTAGAAACCTGGTTTGTTGTTGCCTTGAAAATAATGGGACAGAGACATGATCAGCCCTACCTATGCTCGGTTGTGTCTGTTTAGCCGCCATGGAAGCATCATCCTCCATTTCATCTTCTTCACCTTCACTGATGACACAGTTTCCAGTCAACAAGAACCGCCCCTCTCCATCATCTCTTAAGCTAGTATCTTTGCCGTGAGAAAGCTCCTTCATGGCCGGAAAATCCAACTAGCAGCCTTTCCGATCAGCAAAACCTAAGAAAAACCCTAAAAAATCACTTTTTCACGTCACTTCCTCTCTTGAGTATCTAGGGTTTCTCTTAGAGTCTATCTCGGATCTTTGATAAGTGGAAGTTCCTAATTTCAAGGATTCTTCGTAGATATCATGCCGGTGTGATAGACTCTAAAGGAGAAATTTTCTCCTTTAGATGCGTGGAATCCAAACTGGCTTAAACACTTCGAGATGTGTAGCCGACTAAGATCTTTCTAAAAGTTTCGAGATTAAGTCGGTAGATCGCTTGGCGCTGCTGCCTCCTCAGTTCTGGGCGTAAGACACTGGTCGAACCTGTGCAGAATCCCCTTACTCTTTTGAAGATCCCAGGGCTGATCTGTCCATGCCAAGGGCGTTTTGCAGGGTTGGTTTCTTCTGGCCAACCTCCCAGTTAAGGGAATATTCGGTGGACCATCAGGGGCTCAGCTGTCCTACAACCCTAAGCCGGGTTGACCCAATAGACTTCATGTCTGATCTTGACTCTTCAGACGTTAGTCAACGTCTGGACATTTTGTGCATCATCATGAGTCTCGCCACTCCTTAGTCGAAAGTAATGAGATTGCGCCAAATTGTACCAAACTGTGTAAACTAGGAGGAGAGAAAGTGACGTGAAAAGAAAGAAAGTGACGTGAGGAAAGTTTTTTTTAGGGTTTTCTTGCTGGTTGGTTCGTTCTTGCCGGCCATGAATGAATCAAGCTTGCGGGATGAGAGAGAGATAGGGGAAGGACGGTTTCTGTTGGCTGGAAATCGTTTGCAAAGTGAAGATGAAGAAGACGAGATGGAAGAGGAGGGAGTTCTAGTTTGTAATGATAATCAATCAAACACAGGAGTGAAAGAACCAGATTGAGTGGGTATTCAGTTCACAGCAACGAAAACAATCAAACAGGTTAGTGATGTTTCTATCACACGAGTTAAATTTTTTAATGAAGATGCACCACGAGTTGTTGTTCATACTAATGCAAAACGAACTGCAGCTTTACCTTGGTTGAAATTTCATCATACAAACCATGTACAAAGCGTAGAATAGTCCTCTCTTGGGGTTCTTGAATATCACAACGTAATTGCAGAAGATCAAACTCCCTTGTATGCTCTTCTACTGTCTTCTTCTCTTGCTGCAAGTGTGTAAGCTTAGATAAAAATCTTGTTTGTACTCATCGGGTAAAAATCTCCTCTTCATAAGTCGTTTCAGCTTCTCTCAAGACCTGATTCTAGTCTTGCCTTCTCTTAAACGTTGCGACTTAAGAGTATCCCACCAAAGGCTAGCATAACCCTTTAGCCTTAAGGTTGCTATTTTATACTTCTTCTCATCATCATAAATGTTATATTCAAATGCTCGTTCCATTGATCTTAACCAATCTAGAAAGTCATCGGGGTTTAGGTAACCTTCAAAATCAGGAAAATCAACTTTGAATTCTTCTTGCCGAGTGAGTTGATGTGGTCGATTATCTCTTCTTCTCCCACGTCCAGAATTAACACTATGATCATCATTAGAACTAAGAGAAACAAGTCCCTCTTAATTAGAAGATAAATGGTTATCTCCGACTCTTTGTCTTATTGGCTGCGCTTGCACATTCATGTCATTAAAAGCCTGAACCATTTGTTACATTTGCTGCCTCATTTCCTCCATTTCTCTACCAATACGCTCAGCGTATGCTTGGTCGAGAGTCAATCCTCTTGGAAATTCCATATTATCAAAACAGGGGATTCATAATTTCACTTGATACCACTTGAATTATAAGCGTCTGAATTATAATTTCACTCCACCAACCTGAATTAGAGCTCTGATAAGCGTGAGTACGGAGTGAATGTAAAATCGTAACAGGTAAATAAGAAGATCCAGATCACCACACTTTGATAAAGTTGCCACCACAAATTGATAAAGAAACCGGTTGAGCTAACACCACACCTGGATAAAGTTGCCACCACTAGATGATAAAGACACTCGAAATCCACCACCGATGGCTCTTCCAAAACCAGAGGATAAAGGAGTTGATCTAGACAGATCCAAAGTCACAAAGACTCTATAATTTCCAATTCAATATTCTCTGATTTTTCCATTCATAATAAGCTTCATTATATAGAGGAGAATACATTAAATGGGGAAATAAAAGCTAGTCCAAATGCATAGAAACTAGATACATTGGAAACAACTTAGTTTAAATGCATGAATATAGAAAGACTAGACTAAACTTAATGCTGATTAATAAAACGAAAATGACTCTTCAAGTCTTCGAGAAGCTTCTTTAAAGACCATAATTAGCCATTTGATTGGTCCAACTTCAGTAAAGTAACGCTCGGACCCCGGGTAGGAATATCGTCGTATCCCAACGCTGCTTGTTCCAGACCTGTTTCGTGATCCAGAGCTGTTTGGGTCAGCTCGGGTTTATCTAGCTCCGATGCTCCCGCATCACGTATAGTAAGAATCTTGGTAATGCATTTATACAACACATTACAACAAGATATCGGTCTGAAATCTAACACTGAAGAAACATTATCTATTTTAGGAATTAAAGTCACAAAGGTAGAGTTTACCTCTTTGAGAAGTTTTCCTGTGCTGAAGAATCTCTAAATAGCCTCCACAAAGTCATCTCCCACGATCTTCCAACACGCCTTAAAAAAATAGGAAGAGAACCCATCCCGCCCCTGCGATCGATCAGAACCAATAGTCTGTAAGGCAGCAAAAATCTCATCTCTAGTCACCCTCGTAATGAGAATAGCTCCTTCGGCATCCGTAAGCGGGCGTGAGTACCACTGACCACCCTTCTTCTCTCTCTCGGCCCTCATTCATGCTACGAGGTCCTGAATCCCGACCATTAACCATAGCTGGTCTCTTCTTGCCCCCACCTCTTCGACCAGAATTATTTTTCCTATCAAATTTGTTCCCTTCCTGCCTCTGGTTTACATGAGTTTGGTGTTGCAAATCTTGCCTCTTTGACCCTAACCGAGTGTTAGAATTATTGTTGACCAATCTGTCCTCTTTATGTCTCAATTGACCACTAGTAGCAGCACTTGTTGCAACATTAGGTTTCGGTTGCTTCGGACATATCACCTCATCGTGTCCAAAAACAAGGCAAACCCCACACTTAGCCGGTTTCCAAGAGTACTCTACTTGAACCTGAACCAAAAGTTCGAAATCACCATCTTCAACCTGAATGCTTATTTCGGTTGGTAAATCTTTATCTGCGTCAACTTCCACACAAACACGAGCAAACCCCTAAAAAGTCATACGCGATGGAGCTTTGTGACATATGAAACATACTAAACGACAAATCTCACAATTCGTGCAAAAAAATTTGTGTCACAGTTTGATGCAGTTTCTTGTTGCTAGCATTTGGTTTCCAATTTGAGAGGTCAAAATCGAGGTAAAACCTAAAAAAAATCATATGGAATGGAGTTTTAAGACAGAAACATATTTGATGACAAAACTCACAACTCGTGCGAAACAGTTCGTGTCACGAGTCGCTGCAATATGAGTAGGAAAAACCAAACCCGACTGCCCAATAAACTGAGAGATCCGTGCATCCAAATGTAGGTGAGAATCAATTCTATTCCCCTCCTCGAAAGCATCATAAAGCAGACCCCGAGGATGCCATAAGTCAGTCCAGAATATAGTATCCTGGCCATCCCCAAAAGAAGTACACATGAGTCGCCGAGCCGTGGCTCTGCTGGCCAGAATTCGACGACAACACCAAGAACTATTACTCGGGGCTGAAAGAGTCCAGAAATGCTGATCTTTGATAAGATTATTTCTCACCCAATCAACCCTTAAGGTCCTCTTTCCACTAATCAAATCCCATATATGGGGAAGGTTTGACGCCTCGAAACACACCTCGATATTACAAAAACCAAGTCCCCCGTCATCAGTGGGGTAACAAAGGCTTTCCCATCCAATGGGAGCTCTCTTACACCCCATATCCACGCCAGACCACAGGAACTTACAAAAGAATTCTATATGGGTTAGATGGGTCAAGAAGAATTTGTTGAAGGAGAGGATTTTTTGGGTGATGGAGATACCTCATGACCGCTCCTGGTGTTGGAGAAGAATCCTAGGCAGTAGGGATAGGGCCAAATCCATTATCTTTCATATGATAGGTAAGGGTGATAAAGTTCAGGTTTAGCTTGATGTATGGCATCCTGAGGGGATTCTTTACTCTGAATTTAAGGAGAATGCAAGGTTTGCTTCTAATCTTAAGCTAGATATGAAGGTGGTTGAGATTATTAAGGATGGGATGTGGAACTTTCCTAATCACTTGAGACATTTATTGGATCCTATTTTAGGTTCCATGGAGAATGTCTCTATAGGGAAGGTTGATGAAGATAGAGTTGTGTGGACAGTTAGTAGTAATGGGGAGTTTAATGTGAAAGCTACCTATGACCATGTGAGACAGAGGTGTGCTGCTGTTGAGTGGCATAGGTTGGTATGGTCTGGGTGCTCTATCCCTAGACACTGTTTTATTGCTTGGGTGGCTATGCAGAGGGGGCTGAAGACAAACATGAAGTTCAACTCTTGGGGCTTTCTTGTTCAGAGGAGGTGTCATCTCTGCGGGACAGTAGATGAAACTGATTTTCATGTCTTATTTGAGTGTCCTTTCTCAGTTAGAGTTTGGAAGGGGCTAATGCTTCTGCTAGGTATTAGTCCTTGTGTGTTTGTTGATTGGGAGGATGCTATTAGGTGGTGTATCATTAACTTTCAGGGAGACAAGTTCTGTAATAAGATGGGTAGAATGGTGTTTTCAGCTTTCATATATCACATATGGAGGGAGAGAAATTTGAGAGCTTTTCAAAGTTGTAGTAGGAGTGAGGAGGCTGTGATTCTTATTATAAAGAAGGAGATGGTGGTCAAAATGATTTCTTGGGAGGGCAGGATTGAGTTTACTTCTGAGAATCGTAGGTTATTGGCTGAGTTGAATGTTGATAAACCTATGGTTAGGAAGGGATTCAAGGGGTTGAGATGGAAGGCTCCTAATGAAGGGATAGTGTTGATTAACACGGATGGGGCTTTGGATGGCATTAGGGCAGGATATGGTGCAATCCTTCGAAATGATAGAGGAAAGGTCTTGGCTGCTAGTGCTGGTTGTACTTTACCATGTGATGTTCTTACTCATGAGCTTCAGGGAGTATTACTTGGGCTTGAGGTTGCTAAGAGGTTGGGACTTAAGAGGATTGAAGTGGCTTCGGATTCTGCTTTGGTGGTGATGCTGCAGTCTGATGTCAACAGGGAAGCTCCATGGAAAGTATGGGGTATTCTTAAAGAGGTGACAGATATGTGGAAGACTTTTGAGAGCTGTAAAGTTACTCATGTGTATAGGGAGACAAATGAGGTTGCTGATTTCTTGTCCAGGCTGAGCAGCAGTGGAGTGATTCACTTAAATGTTAAGCAGCTGCCGAGCAGACTTGCTGATATTGTTTCACAGGATGTGAGAGGTGTCATTAGACTTAGGAAATTTTGGCATGTAGAGTCTTAATTGTTGGTTTTTTTCTTTGGGGTCTTTTGGTTCATTATAGTTTTTTCTATAATGAGGGTTGTATGAATAGTGGTGTTTTTGTTTCAATAAAAGGGTCGGGGTCCCTTTAATCCCCGCTGACTCTTTCAAAAAAAAAAAATAGTCCCTAAACCTCTCCTTCTTCCACAATAAAAGATCAGCTTTCACTCTCTTCAACTTGCAAACCAAACTAAACATAGGATTACCAGTGATCTTAATGCTCCAAGCCTTATCCACTAGCTTCATGAATCCCTTCTCCTCAGTCCAGCAATTGAAAAACTTGAATGGTCTAGGACCCACACCACTAACCTCAAATAAACTAATAACACAAGGGGAATGATCAGATATTCCTCTGTTAAGAAACTCAGCTCTAGCAGAACAGAATTCTTGAACCCACTCAATATTCACTAAGACCCTATCAAGCTTCTGAGTGATGCATCTATCTCCTGATTGCATATTAGACCAGGTATGAAAACACCCACTAAAAGGACAATCAAAAAGCTGAGAATCTCTAACAAAAAATTGAAAATCAAGAAGCTCACTAGGTTTAATATTAGCCCCACCCAACTTCTCATCTTCCTTTAAAAAAGTATTAAAATCTCTCATACCAAGCCAAGGGCAAGAAAAATCAAGAGAAATACTCCTCAGCTCAGTCCAAAGATTCCTTCTATCTACCAAAAGCTTTTTAGCATAGATACAAGAAAGCATAAAGAACCTACCATCTTTTAACTCTACTCTAACAGTTAAACTCTGATCAGACATAGAAACAAAGGTAACAGAAAACTGACCAGCATCCCAGATCAGCCACACTCTTCCAAACTTATCACAATCATAATTGTGTAACCAATTCCAAGAAGGCATCAGACTTTGATGCACCTTATCCTTCTTAGCTTCAGCTACATGAGTTTCCAAAATACTACACATACCTAACTTATTATTCCTAATGAATTTCACTACCTCCCTAACTTTGAGGAGATCATTCAACCCCCTCACATTCCAAAAACCAAAGCTAATCATTAAGAATCCTAATAGGACCCCTTCCTTTCAAACCCAACCCCACCTGGGCACCAGACTGACCCCCTCCAAATAAGGCTACCTTTGTTGCCACACCTCTCTGCTCCTCAGAGGCTCCACTAACCTCCATAGCATCTCTTTCAACACTAGAATCCACCACACAAAGTCTCTTCACTGACTTACTAGCACCCCTATCTTCAATTATTGAAGGAGCTACAAGCCTTCGAGCTCCATCAATAAACTTGTTCTTCTTAGATCTCCTAACCTTTGTCCACTCAGGATCCATCAAACTATCATCACTAATGACTGGGCAGGATGCAACCCCATCCTCACTTTTTGCAAGAGAAACCCCTGGAGAGATCTCATCTTGAGCACAAGTAAAGATAATGGAGCTGCTACTCTTAGCAGGGGGAACCTTATTAGGCCCCACACCCTGAGCACGAGCTGGGGCACAAGGCTGCACCCCTACCTTCCCTGTCCCAGACTTGTCATTAGTAACATTACCAGGAGGTCTCACTGGAGCATTTTATCGAACAGTTGTTCTACATTTTCCCACAGAGTGCCCAAAAGCCCCACACCCTGAACATTTAAGGGGTTTCCATGCATATTCAACACGAATATCTATTTTCCGATGATCCTTAACCACAAAAGATAAGAGCTCAGGCATCAAACACTCCTTCGAAATCTCAATACAAACACGAGCATAGGCTAACCTGGATTTCTTAGTAGTTGGTTCATCTAGCATGATCGGTTTCCCTATTTGACTAGCAATCAGAGCCAACCCCTTGGGATTCCATAAGAACATAGGAACATTACGAAAACATACCCAGACTGGTAGCGTTTCCATGGCTGCAATATCATCTTCAATGAATAAACTCCACGGACGAACAAATAATAGCCTATTAGCAATATACAGAGGTTCCATCTCTAATACCCTCTGCCTATCTTCTTCTAAATCAAATCGAATGATATAAGCTGCCTCTCCATGAACAGTCAAGAACATATTACCATTAGGTTTCCATTTATCAGTTAACACTGGACGAACCATAGGAAAAGGCATCCTTACTCCTACAAAGGAACCAATTAATAAATTTTCAGTCACGAATTTCATCTTCAAATTCGTCTAACACAATCTCAGGGATTTCTCCATTCTTAATAGTCGTAGATGAAGAATACACTAGCTTCGTCCGACATCTCCTCTCGTCAGGACGAAAGAGAGAAGCCCAACTAGAGTATTTCTTCTGTTCAGGTGAACCACCAGATTGATCCGAGGACCCCTCACCATAACCACTCTGTTTTGGTAGAGATTTAGATCTCAAAGAATCTGAACCTCCACCACCAGGAGGAGGAAGGAGAAACTTTGCTTCCCTATCTGCTAACATTTGAAGGGTCGTTCTTTCTGATGCCGATCTTATGGTGCAAATACACACGATGCGATCCACTTACTTATAAGTTATTAAATCAAAAAGTTAGTTTGGCAAAACACTTGCTTATAAGTGAAAAAGTTTAGTTTTTTCACAACATACTTTATTCTTCTTATCATTGTTTACCATCCGTAAAAAAAATCATCTAACAAATCTTCATCACCATCACTAATACTACATCAACAAGTACCAAAGCACTACCAAAAGAATGAGGGGGAGGAGAACAATTTGATGGTAACGTTACACTAGCAATCCCTCTTTCTCCCTCTTTCCAATACACAATACAACTATCCTTTTTATACACAATACTACACCCTCATACTACTGCTGCTACTACTAGTACCCCCTTCTACCCTCATACTACTACTACTGTTACCATAGTTGTTACTAGTACTATTGTTACCACTACTACCCTCTCTTTCCTATGCTACTATAACTAGTGTTGTTGCTACTACCCCTACCCTCTACTACTCCCGCTGCCACAACTAGTACTCGCTACTACTAGCTGCTACTACTAATACTACTTGTTGTTACTACTATTACTCGCAGCTAGTACTACTAATACTACTCGCTGCTACTTGCCGTTGCTGCTACTACTACTACTACTCGCTACCGCACCTACTACTACTCGCTACCCGCTACTACTCTATTTCGATGTACTCCTACTACTCGCTGCTACTACTACTCCTACTACTCGCTGCTACTACTACTCCTGCTACTCGCTGCTACTACTACTCCTGCTACTCGCTGCTACTACTACTACTACTACTCGCTGGTTCTACTACTACTACTACTACTACTACTCGCTGCTACTACTACTAATCGCTGCTGCTACTACTACTCGCTGCTACTAGTACTACTCGCTGCTACTACTACTACTCGCTGCTACTAATAATACTACTCGTTGCTACTAATAATACTACTAACTGCCACTACTACTAATCGTTGCTACTTGCCGTTGCTGCTACTTTCATTGTTGTTGTTGCTACACCCACTACTAATACTACTACTCGCTATTGCTCTCTTCCGCTGCTGCTGTTGCTACTTTCATTACTACTACTACTACCATGTTTTCTATACACACTATTATTAGCATCACCTTAACCCAACATCATAAATATAATTAGCAACTATAGACTTAAGATGCCATAAGTTATCTAAACTATGATGATCAAGTAAAACTTCAACAATAAAACAGAGGAAAGGAATTCAGAAGCCAATGTTTCTAACCAGTAAATAGATAAGAGGAGATGATTCAATTATTAGTGAAGAAGATAAGAGGAAATTGATAACTTTCCAAATTGATATATAGAGAGAGAGAGAGAAAATGAGATATAGAGAGAGACTTACCTACAATTGTTTGAAAATCTGGAGATGATTCAATTATTAATGAGAAGATGAGAGGAAATTGATCTGGATTGCTGAAGAAAATCAAACCTAGGTTTGAAGATGAGAGGAAATAGACCTGGATTCCGTTTGAGAAAGAAAAGAAGAAGAAACCCTAAGTTTTGTTCGTCCCTCCAAAACGAATTTTCCAAGACCCGTACGCGCCCAATTTGGGCCCTTCCCTCTTTAGAAAATGACTTCAACTTGGAGTCGAAAGTTAAAAAAACCGACTTAAAAAAAAAGTCAGTTTTTGACTTAATTGAAGTAGTACATTTTGTGGTTGCCAATCTAACTTTTCTTCTTTTTTACTTATATAAGTTAAAAAAGTAACTTAGTTTTAGGTTGCCAAACGACACCTTAGACTATAAATAGAACATCTTTGCAAGGAAGAGGAGCAAGAGAAAGGGAATAGAAGTTTCAAAGTCTGATTTCCATTTTTTTTTTGAAAAAGTCAACAGGGATTAAAGGGACCCTGACCCTTTTATTGAAATAAACCAACAAATACAAAATCCCACATTATAGCAAGCTATAATGGTCCACAAAGAAAACACAAAACAACATTAACTCTCAGTAGGCCAAAATCTCCTAATCCTAACCATTCCTCTCCTATCCTGATCCACAATTGAAGCAAGCATACTAGGAAGCTGCTCCACATCCAAACAGACAACTCCATTGCTGCTCAGCCGAGACAAAAAATCAGCTGCCTGATTAAGTTCTCTATAGGTATCCCTCTAGGTGCTGCATCAGCTTTCTGATATCCCTCTAGGTGCTCCACACAGTCCAAGGTAGCTTCCCACCCTTATCATTAAGAATAGACACCACATTGGTCGAGTCAGAAGCAAGGGACACCCTGTTCAGCCCTTTCTCCTTAGCCAACCTCAGGCCTAATAAGACTCCTTGCATTTCATGCAACAAAACACTACCAGGTGCAGCCCTACCAGCCCCAGCTGCCAGCACAATACCATATTCATCTCTGATAATGGCTCCAAATCCTGCATAGTCCCTATCAAAAGCACCATCAGTATTGATCAAGACAGAACCTGCAATTGGAGCCCTCCATCTTAAGCCCTTAACACACTGAAAAGCCACAGGCTTAACAATGTTCGGATTAGCAACAATTCAGAACTTTCTATGCTGGCTTCAATTCTGCCAGTCCAAGCTTCAACCTTAACCATCACCTCCTGTTTCATAATGGTAAGGATAAGTCTGATTTCCATTTTAAGTTCTAGTATTTTTTTCTTTTATTCTGCTGATTTATTTTCAAACATGAGTAACTAATTTCATTTGAGTTGGGGTTGTCTGAAAGCCCTAAACATGACTTCACTTTCTTAGCAAATATTTGGTTTGAGTCTCATATTGTTAGATGACGAGTTGGGGTTGTCTGAAAGCCCTAACCATGACTTCACTTTCTTAACAAATATTTGGTTTGAGTCTCATATTGTTAGATGATGTCAAATTCACTACTTCAAATTCTGGAGAAATCGGGGCAACCTTGCCGTAGACCTCGCTTCCCATCAAAATAACCATAGGCTTCATCATTAACCATAATCGAGAACTTAGACGTAGTGACACAGGCCCGTATCCATTCTATGAATATCCTTGGAAAGTGAAACTTACCAAGGACCGAGAATAGTGAAGACCAACGAACTGTGTCATACGCCTTCTAAAGGTCAATCTTAACCGTACACCTGCCCGAGACGTCTGGTCGGTGGTAATTCCGAACAATCTCATGGGCTAACATGATATTGTCCTGAATAGTACGACCATAAATAAAGGCTGATTGGTTCGGGCTGATCATCGAATAAATAACTCCCTTCAGCCGTATAGTAAGAATCTTGGTACTGCATTTATGTAACTGTGAGGGTAAGAAATCGCGGGTCAAGAAGTCAGCTTTCTCTCTCCTCGGGTCACTTTCTCTCTAACTTAAACAAAATGTTAAACATACCGTTTGGTGCAGTTTTTTTTTATTATGATAAGCGGGAGAAGCCCGAAACGAATACAATGAAATAAGAAATCAAAAAAACCAAAAAACAGCAAGGAAGTCAAATTACATCATCTCATTAGCCCCACCCTTTCCTCATTCTCACTGTACCTCTAGAGTCCGCATTAACGATATTGACTAATTCCACCGGAAGTTGACTAATATTCAAGTGAGTCACCCCCGGTCCGAGCTTCATCTTCGACAGGAAATCTGCAGCCGATTGGCTTCTCTATAGACATGAAAGACACGAAAACTCCAAAATTGACTCCGAAGCCTCTGAACCCTCTTCCACAAACGCCTCGCCCTCCATGGTAATTTCTGATGTGGTTTTGCAAGAAGTAACTTGATATTCATCGAGTCAAGACCAAGTTCAACTTCCTGCAATCCGGCACTAAGTGCTAACTCCAATCCCAACTCAACACCCTGTAGCTCGTGTATGAAAATAGTATGTTCATCAACCTGACCTGTAGCTGCTCTCACAACAGTCCCCTCCGAGTCTCGAATAATGGCTCCATACCCAGCATCCACCTCGTTCAGCGCACCATCTGTATTAATCATATATCTCCCAGCCACCGGCCGAGTCCATTTGCATAAAGTATAAACCGGCTTCTGGAGAGAGATAGTAAGATTCCAGCGCTCGATGGTTCTCCGATTCTCCTCCGTATATTCAAACCGTTTGGTAACAGTATTCAGCTTGATCCTCACTTCATCACAAATAGTGTGTATAATCAGCTCCGGTGACATGACATTACTTCTAAATACCCTATTATTCCGCTCCTTCCAAATATGATAAACATAGGCATTTAGAAGCAGACGGCCCACTCGGGCAGCAATGGAAAGCCCACCAAAGTGATTAATACACCACTGTAGCCCCCCTTCCCAATCTGCAGCACTTACTCTCTGATATCCCATCTTGAGTAATAACGATTCCCATATGATCTTTGTAACCGAACAACCAAAGAATAAGTGGAAAACCGTTTCTTCATCTCCCCCACAGAATACACAAGTAGTGTCTATAGCCATACCCCAACTAGCCAGAAGCGATCTGGTTTTGAGGCATTGTCGGAAGGCAAGCCAAGTGATGAAGCAATGTTTTGGTATACCACCCGGTGACCATACTAATGAAATCCAGCTCAATCGAGTTCCCCTAGGTCGAATAGCTTCATACGTTTCTTTGGGAGTAAACTCTCCATTCTGGCTAGGCGTCCAGATCACCTCATCTCTAAGAGTAGTCTACCACCACCTCTCTAGCCTCGACCTCAATAGTCCCTAACATAGCTGCCACATGTATAGGGAAAACCCAGCCTGAATTCCCGATAAACTGAGAAACCCGGGCATCTAAATGAAGGTAAGAGTCGTATCTATGTGTCTCCTCAAAAGCATCAAATAGAAGACCACGAGGATGCCATAAATCAGTCCAGAATTTGGTAACATGACCATCTCCCAAAGAAGTGCAAATGAGTCGAAGGGCCATCGGTCTGCTGGCTAGAATCCGACGCCAACACCAAGAACTTCTACTCGAAGCCGATAAAGTCCAGAAGTGTTGATCTTTGATGAGATTATTTCTCACCCAATCAGCCCACAAAGTCTTCTTACCACTAACCAGATCCCATATATGGCGAAGGTTAGACGCCTCAAACAACACCTCGATATTACGAAATCCGAGGCCCCCTTCATCAGTCGGGTAACAAAGGCTTTCCCAGCCAATAGGAGCTCTCTTACACCCCATATCAGCACCTGACCAAAGGAACTTACTAAAGATGGAGTTGATGTCGTTCATGACCCTTTTGGGAATAACAAACACCGCTGCCCAATATAGTAACATACTGTTCAAAACCACCTTAATGAGAAGAACACGCCCCGCAAACGATAAAAAGCGACTCTTCCAAGATTGGATTCGTCCCTTGATTTTATCTATCAGCGGTATGCAATGACTATAGGTAAGACGAGATGATATGAGGGGTAGTCCCAAGTATCGAATAGGCAGAGAACCAGTACCGAATTCCAGGATGGTAGTGATATCACTCTGACCTTGAGCCGACAGGCCAGCAAAGAAGATAGTACTCTTAAGCACGTTGGCATGCAACCCCGTCGCCCGATGAAAGCCAGTTAGCACACCTTTTAGGGATTGGGCCGAACCCATGTCTCCTCGAAAGAAGACCATGAGATCGTCTGCAAAACAAAGGTGAGTAACCTTCGGGACTAGACACTGAGGGTGTAGCAGAAACCGACCTGCCCTTTCCTCTCGATCAATCAGAACCGCGAATACCTCCATCATTAAAACAAACAAATATGGAGATATCGGACAACCTTGCCGTAAACCCCGTTTTCCATCAAAATAACCATGGGCTTCACCATTGACCAAAATAGAGAACTTAGACGTAGTGACACAAGCCCGTATCCATTCTATAAATATCCTTGAAAAATGGAACTTACCAAGGACTGAGAATAGTGAAGACCAACGGACTGTATCATACGCCTTCTTAAGGTCAATCTTGACCGTACACCGAGCTGGACCATCAGGTCGATGATAGTTCCGGACAATCTCATGGGCTAGCATGATATTGTCCTGAATGGTACGGCCTGAGATAAAGGCTGACTGGTTCGGACTAATCATCGAATAAATTACTCCTTTCAGTCAAATAGTCAGTATCTTGGTAATGCATTTATACAACACATTACAACAAGATATAGGTCTAAAATCTGAAACTGAGGAAGCATTATCGATCTTAGGAATAAGAGTAACAAATGTTGAGTTTACCTCTTTGAGAAGTTTTCCAGAGCTGAAGAAATTCTAAATAGCCTCCACAAAATCATCTCCCACAATCGACCAGCACGCCTTAAAAAAGTGGGAAGAGAAACCATCCGGCCCTGGTGATCGATCGGAACCAATAGTTTGCAGAGCAGCATATATTTCATCTCTGGTCACCCTCATAGTAAGAATAACTCCTTCAGCATCTGTCAACGGTCGTGAGAACTCCACATCAGAAATGTGATCTAATGCTTCATTGTCCTCGTCATCTCGACCGAATAAGTCTCGATAGAAATCCACACACATATTAGCTATTTCCACTGGATCCTCAGCCACCGAGCCATCCTCTCTGGTGAGTCGAGTGATAGCATTTCGAGACTTCCGCTCCTTAATAGAGTTATGGAAGTAAGCTGTGTTGCTGTCATCGAGAGTGAGCCATTCAACTTTAGCACATTGTCGGAGCATTGCTGTTTCTGCCCGAACAACATTACTATAGTTTTCAGTAGCTACTCTCTCTTGCCTCCGTAATACCGGATTTGCTGGATCTGCCTGCAACCTAACCTGCGCTGAGTGTAAAAAAATTCCGGTTAATGGTTACCTGGTTCGTCACCCCCTTGAACCGATCCTTCTTCCATTCATTCAGCCGTGCTTTCAAAGCCTTGAGTTTTGTCACCATACGAAACATCGGGTTACCCCATACCGACACCTTCCATACATCAGCAACTAGAGCTCTAAACGTGGGATCCTCCGTCCAGGCATTGAAAAACCTAAACAGAGTACGCCGGTGTATGTTGGGTGCCTCAAGTAGTATAATGACCGGAGAGTGATCTGAATCCCCAGCCGGTGGAAAATCTGCTTTGGCTAGAGGAAAAACGCTCAACCAGCCGCTATTTATAAGAGCCCGATCAATCTTTGAGCTGACGTTTGCAAATCCCATCTGCCTGTTAGACCATGTATAGAAACAACCTGTATACGGGCAATCGAATAGTCCCAAATTGGTAACACAGTCAAACATCTCATTAGAACTTTGAGATGGTAGGTTGTTACCCCCTCTCTTCTCATTTGCCAACATCGTGGAGTTGAAGTCACCTAGTACTAGCCACGGAGCCTCAGAACCCAGCATAAGAAACTCTAGGTCCCTCCAAAGCTCCCGGCGATGAACCGTACTATTGCTTCCGTACACCACTGCCAAAAGAAACCCCGATCCATCTGGAAACCGAACACCACCTGCAATAACTTGTCCTCGAACATGGGACACAGTAAAGTCAACCCTACTCGGGTCCCATCCAATCCAAATCCGTCCATTCGGAACAGCCACATAATTATCAATGAAAGACCAACTAGAATTAAGACTACGTTGAATACAAGTCTTATTCCTTTCCTGGACATGAGTTTCTAACAATCCACATAAGCCAATACAATTCAATCTCATAAAATCATGTACACTCTTCATGCGGAGAGAGTCATTGAGACCTCTCACATTCCAACATGCGAGATTGATCATTAAAACTCTTGGGGTAATGGTTCGACTTCCTCAGAAGTCTCCATAGTACTCTGCTTTCCCAATATACTCAAGGCAAGGCCAGATTCATTCCGAGAGCTACCAACTGGAGGAATATCTTCCTCATGGGGGTTTTGATCAATAGATTCAACCCATGGTTCAGACTCTAAATCAGTAAAAGACGATAAGGCAGCGAAAGAGTTACCTGTCTCGGTGTTAGTAAGTGAACCCGTGGGTACTGTGTTGGATAGTGGTAGCCTCCTTGCTATTTTCAGCCTAGGTTGGTTTATTGTATCACTCGGTCCTACCCTTGATTGGAACTCCTTAGATTTGTGTGCTACAATTCTCCACTCGTTTGTCTCATTGCTCGCACCTCGATTACGATTTGATTGGAAGTCAATACCTGGGCCTGTGGCTGGTCTTTTACGCCCCCCATCTTGGTGTTGAAATGTTGTTGAAGTTGTGATTTTATGTGTAGTACTGGATGGTTTCGAGTTCTTGTTTTGCTGCGTTGGTATGATCTCTCGGTTAGTAGTCCTGGACCTGTTAGGATTCCTTTGATTCACAATTATTGTCTCATGTACTTTACGGTTTTTTGGGCACATATCATCATTATGTCCAAAAACCGAGCACTTAGCACACCTTTCAGGTTTCCATGAGTACTCAACCTCCACTGTTACGAGCTCATGTTTCTCCCCATTTCTAACTCGCAAAATCAGTTCATCCGGCAACTCACTATCGGATTTCACTTCCACACACACCCGGGCATAAGACATCCTTTCTCGTGTTTCCGTGTGACTGTCGAGCATGATGGGTTTACCAATGCCGCTAGCAATTTGACTAATCCCTTTGGTATTACAAAACACAAGAGGAACATTTCGTAGGTTAACCCACGTTGGTATTGTTTTCATTTCCTTTAATTCCTTTTCAATATGTAATCGCCAAGGACGGACTATAAATAATCTCCCAGCAATGAAGATAGGTTCATGTTCCATTGCTCGTTTCCTGTCATCCATTGATGAAAATTTTATAACGAACGCCGAATTGCCATGGACAGTAAGCTTAATGTCACCTTTCGGGTTCCATTTTTTAACCAATACACTTTGAACCAGACCAAACCCTAATCTTTCGCCAATAAAGCTGTCGATCAAGACATCGTCGAAGGACCTGACTTCATCATCATATGCAGCAATGTCTAAATCAATTAATTGCTTACCATTTACTTCTATTGGAGGAGTGTAGACAAGATTGTTGCTTGTTTGTAGTGATTGAGATTTAAACAACCGAGCCCAGTTAGTTGTTGGGCCTGCTCGTGAGTCTTCCTGCCCCCCCTGGAACAACAGATGGTGTACTGGTCTGTACCCTAGGGTTTGCCTGAACCCTACCGTCGAGTTGTTTGCTTCTTGTGATCAACGATGGTTGTTGAGCTCTCCTGTCGAGTATGCTTGAAACTTAGTTAATGATGATTGTCTTAACACGTTTGCAAACATGTTATTACGAATATCATCTGCGAAAGAAGTGTTTCCATATTTTTGACCAGAACTCGTTCTACTGATCCCTTCCCGTGATGAAATCTTTGTGACTGATCGAGTTCCATCTGATGTTTCTGTATGGTTCTTCTCCTTTGTTGCTGAGAAAATAAGTGATTCACTATTTGACTGGCTTGAAACCACACTGTTCTGACCACCCCCTTTTAAGTTTGACAAAGTTTCGACTTCCTCCATTAATGGAGTTTCATCTTCCATCTCGTCTTCACTAACAGGAGGGTTTCCCTTCGTTAAAAACCTACCTTCACCAACTATACCATCATCCTTCATCGTGGTAATACTCCAACCTAGCCGGAAGAACACCAGCCGGTGGGAGAAAAAGCTCCATGTTTTGCTGGTGAAAACACAAACCCTAAAATCGCCCAGAGCACTTTCTCTCTCCTCGTGCTTACTCTGCCTAAAATTTACCGTTTGGTGCAGTTTCTTGTTGGTGGTGTTTCGTTTCCAATCTGAGTGGTCAATATTGAGGTCGGAACCCTAAATAATCATATGGAATGATTAGGAGATAAGAAACATATTTCATGACAAATTTCACAATTCATGCGAAAAAGTTCGTGACGTCGTTTGGTACATTTTTTTTATAATGATAAGCGGGAGGAGCCCGAACCCGCAAACAAAGAAAAAAAATATCAAAAACAACAAAGAAATCAAATAACATCATATCATTAGCCCCACCCTTGCCTCATTCTCACTGTTCTTCTAGAGTCCGCATTAACAATATTGACCAATTCCACCGGAAGTTGACTACAATTCAAGTGAGTTACCCCCGGTCCGAGCTTCATCTTCGACAAGAAATCAGCAGCCTGATTGGCTTCTCTATAGACATGAAAAACCCGAAAACTCCGAAATTGGCCCCGAAGCCTTTGAACTCTCTTCCATAAACGCCTTGCCCTCCATGGTAGTTTCTGGTGTGGTTTTGCAAGAAGTAACTTCCTGCAATCCGGCACAAAGTGCTAGCTCCAATCCCAACTCAACACCCTGTAGCTCGTGTATGAAGATAGTATGTCCATCAACCTGACCTGTACCGGCTCTCACAACCGTCCCCTCCGAATCTCGAATAATGGCTCCATACCCCGCATCCACCTCGTTCAGAGCACCATCGGTATTAATCATATATCTTCCAGCCATCGGCCGAGTCCATTTACATGAAGTATAGACCGGCTTTTGGAGGGAGATAGTAAGATTCCAGCGATCGATGGCCCTCCTATTCTCCTCAGTATCCTCAAACCGTTTGGTAATGGTATTCAGCTTGATCCGCACTTCATCACAAATAGTGCATATAATCAGGCCCGGTGACATGACATTACTTCTAAATACCCTGTTATTCTGCTCCTTCCAAATATGATAGCCATAGGCATTTAGAAGCAGACGAACCACTCGGGCAGCAATAGAAAGCCCACCAAAGTGATTAATACACCACTGTAGCTCCCCTTCCCAATCAGCAACACATACTCTCTGAAATCCCATCTTGAGTAATAGTGATTCCCATATAATCTTTGTGACCAAACAACCAAAGAATAAGTGGAAATCCGTTTCTTCGTCTCCCCCACAAAATACACATGTAGGGTCTATAATCATACCCCAACTAGCCTAAAGCGATCTAGATTTAAGGCGTCTTCGAAAAGCAAGCCACGTGATGAAGCAATGTTTGGGGATACCACCCGAAGACCATACTAATGAAGTCCAACTCAATCGAGTTCCTCTAGGTCGAATTGCTTCATACGTCTCTTTGAGAGTAAACTCTCCATTCTGGCTAGGTATCCAAATCACCTCATCTCTGAGAGTATTATCTACGACCACCTCTCTGGCCTCAACCTCGATAGTCCCAAACATGGCTGCAACATGAGTAGGAAAGACCCCGCCTGACTGCCCTATAAACTGAGAAACACAGGCATCTAGATGAAGGTGAGAATCATATTTATACCCCTCCTCGAAAGCATCATGGAGAAGACCACGAGGATGCTATAAGTCAGTCCAAATTTTGGTATCATGACCATTTCCCAGAGAAGTGCAAATGGGTCGCTGAGCCGTCGACCTGCCAGCAAGAATCCGACGTCAACATCAAGAACTTCTACTCGAAGCCGATAAAGTCCAGAAGTGCTGATCTTTGATGAGATTATGTCTCACTCATTCAACCCACAAAGTCGTCTTACCACTAACCAGGTCCCATATATGACGAAGATTTGACGCCTGAACAAAACCTCGATATTACGAAAACCAAGTCCCCCTTCATCAGTGGGGTAACAAAGGCTTTCCCAGCCAATGGGAGCTCTCTTACACTCCATATCCACGCCAGACCACAAGAACTTGCTAAAGATAGAGTTCATGTCGTTTATTACTCTCTTGGGAATGACGAACACTGATGCCCAATATAGTAACATACTATTCAAAACCACCTTTACGAGGAGAACTCGCCATGCGAACGATAAAAATCGACTCTTCCAAGATTGGATTTGTCCCTTGATTTTATCAATCAGCGGAATACAATGACTATAGGTGAGACAAGACGATATAAGAGGTAAACCCAAATAACGGATAGACAGAGAACCAATACTGAATTCCAAAATACTAGTAATATCACTCTGACCATGGGCCAAAAGACCTGCAAAGAAGACCGTGCTCTTAGTCACATTGGCCTGCAACCCCGTCGCCCGATGAAACCCAGTTAACACACCTTTTTAGAGATTGAGCCGAACCCACATCTCCTCGAAAAAAGACCATGAGATCATCGGCGAAACAAAGGTGAGTAACTTTCGGAACTCGACACTTAGGGTGTAGCAGGAACCGACCTGCTCTTTCCTTTCGATCAATAAGAACCGCGAATACCTCCATCATTAGGACAAACAAATATGGAGAAATCGGGCAACCTTGCCGTAGACCTCGCTTCCCATCAAAATAACCATGGGCCTCACCATTGACCATAATCGGGAACTTAGACGTGGTGACACAGGCCCGTATCCATTCTATGAATATCTTTGGAAAGTGAAACTTACCAAGGACTGAGAATAGTGAAGAACAACGAACTGTGTCATACACCTTCTTAAGGTCAATCTTAACTGTACACCTAGCCGAGGTATCTGGTCGGTGGTAATTCCGAACAATCTCATGGGCTAGCATGATATTGTCCTGAATAGTACGGCGAGAAATAAAGGCTGATTGGTTCGGACTGATCATCGAATAAATAACTCCCTTCAGCCGTATAGTAAGAACCTTGGTAATGCATTTTATACAACACATTACAACAAGATATCGGTCTGAAATCTAACACTGAAGAAGCATTATCTATTTTAGGAATAAGAGTCACAAAAGTAGAGTTTACCTCTTTGAGAAGTTTTCCTGAGCTGAAGAACCTCTGGATAGCTTCCACAAAATCATCTCCCACGATGTCCCAACACGCATTAAAAAAATGGGAAGAGAGCCCATCCGGCCCCGGCGATCGATCAGAACCAATAGTCTGTAAAGCAGCAAAAATCTCATCTCTAGTCACCCTCGTAATGAGACACTGGGGAGAGGTGTAAATGTTAATGAAGGGCCCAAGACAGATCACACCCCCTTTTTGATTACTATGTGTGTAGATGGAAACCGTGAGATCTCTGATGAGGTCGAAACAGTCCCCTCCTTTGTTTAATGATTAATCTCGCATGTTGGAACGTGAGAGGTCTTAATGACGCTATCCGTATGAAGAGTGTTAGAGATTTTGTGAGATTGAACCGTATTGGGTTGTGTGGCTTTTTAGAAACTCATGTCCAGGAAAGGAATAAGACTCGTATTCAGCATAGTCTTAATTCTAGCTGGACCTTCATTGATAATTATGTGGTTGTTCCGAATGGACGGATTTGGATTAGTTGGGACCCTACTAGGGTCAATTTTACTGTGTCCCATGTTGGAAGGCAAGTTATTGCAGGTGGTGTTCAGTTTACAGATGGCTCAGGTTTTCATTTGGCAGTGGTGTACGGAAGTAATAATACTGTTCATCGCCGGGAGCTTTGGAGGGACCTTGAGTTTCTTATGACGGGTTCTGAGGCTCCTTGGCTGGTGCTAGGTGACTTCAACACCACGATGTTGGCCAATGAGAAAAGAGGTGGTAATACCTCACCATCTCAAGGCTCCAATGAGATGTTTGATTGTGTTGCCGATTTGGGACTGTTGACTGTTCGTATACAGGTTGTTTCTATACTTGGTCTAACAGGCAGATGGGAGCTGCGAACATCAGTTCCAAGATTGATCGGGCTCTTATTAATAGTAGGTGGTTGACTTGTTTTCCTCTAGCCAAAGCAGACTTTCTACCGACTGGGGACTCAGATCACTCGCCTATCATTATACCGCTTGCTACACCTAACATACACCGGCGAACTCCGTTTCGGTTCTTTAATGCCTGGACGGAGATTCCCACGTTTAGAGCTCTTGTTGCTTTACATACTATTGGTTCTGGACGGAGATTCTCATTACGAGGGGTGACTAGAGATGAGATTTTTGCTGCTTTACAGACTATTGGTTCTGATCGATCGTCGGGGCCGGATGGGTTCTCTTCCCATTTTTTTAAGGCGTGTTGGGACATCGTGGGAGATGATTTCGTGGGAGCTATCCAGAGGTTCTTCAGCTCCGGAAAACTTCTCAAAGAGGTAAATTCTACTTTTGTGACTCTTATTCCTAAAATAGATAATGCTTCTTCAGTGTCAGATTTCAGACCGATATCTTGTTGTAATGTGTTGTAAAAATGCATTACCAAGATTCTTACTATACGGCTGAAGGGAGTTATTTATTCGATGATCAGTCCGAACCAATCAGCCTTTATTTCTGGTCGTACTATTCAGGACAACATGCTAGCCCATGAGATTGTTAGGAATTACCACCGACCAGATATCTCGGCTAGGTGTACGGTTAAGATTGACCTTAAGAAGGCGTATGACACAGTTCGTTGGTCTTCACTATTCTCAGTCCTTGGTAAGTTTCGCTTTCGAAGGATATTCATAGAATGGATACGGGCTTGTGTCACTAAGTTCTCGATTATGGTTACTGGTGAAGCCTATGGTTATTTTGATGGGAACCGAGGTCTACGTCAAGGCTGCCCGATTTCTCCATATCTGTTTGTCCTAATGATGGAGGTATTCACGGTTCTTATTGATCGAGAGGAAAGAGCAGGTCGGTTCCTGCTACACCCTAAGTGTCGAGTTCCGAAAGTTACTCACCTTTGTTTCGCCGACGATCTCATGGTCTTCTTTCGAGGAGACACTAATTTGGCTCAATCTCTAAAAGGTGTGTTAACAGGTTTTCATCGGGCGACGGGGTTGCAGGCCAATGTAACTAAGAGCACGGTTTTCTTTGCAGGTCTTTCGGCCCAAGGTCAGAGTGATATTACTAGTATTCTGGAATTCGGTACTGGTTCTCTGCCTATCCGTTATTTGGGTTTACCTCTTATATCGTCTCGTCTCACCTATAGTCATCGTATTCCGCTGATTGATAAAATCAAGGGACGAATCCAATCTTGGAAGAGTCGATTTTTATCGTTCGCGGACCGAGTTCTCCTCGTAAAGGTGGTTTTGAATAGTATGCTACTATATTGGGCAGCAGTGTTCGTTATTTTCAAGAGAGTAATGAATGACATCAACTCCATATTTAGTAAGTTCCTGTGGTCTGGCGTGGATATGGGGTGTAAGAGAGCTCCCATTGGCTGGGAAAGCCTTTGTTACCCCACTGATGAAAGGGGACTTGGTTTTCGTAATATCGAGGTGTTGTTCGAGGCGTCAAATCTTCGTCATATATGGGACCTGGTTAGTGGTAAGACGACTTTGTGGGCTGAGTGGGTGAGAAATAATCTCATCAAAGATCAGCACTTCTAGACTTTATCGGCTTCGAGTAGAAGTTCTTGGTGTTGGCGTCGGATTCTAGCCAGCAGGCCGACGGCTCAACGACTCATTTGCACTTTTCTGGGGATGGTCATGATACCAATTTTGGACTGATCTGTGGCATCCTCGGGGTCTTCTTTATGATGCTTTCGCGGAGGGGTATAAATATGATTCTCACCTTCATCTAGATGCCCGGGTTTCTCAGTTTATAGGGCAGTCGGGCTGGGTCTTTCCTACTCATGTAGCAGCCATGCTAGGGACTATCGAGCGAGGTTGAGGCCAGAGAGGTGGTCGTAGATAGTAAGTACTCTTGGAACTGACGTTTGCGGGTCCCATCTGCCTATTGGACCATGTATAGAAACAACCTGTATACGGACAATCAAACAGTCCCAAATTGGTAACACATTCAAACATCTCATTGGAGCCTTGAGATGGTGAGTTGTTACCCCCTCTCTTCTCATTGGCCAGCATCGTGGAGTTAAAGTCACCTAGTATTCTTCTTTATGACTAAGAATTCAACCCTAATCTAATCACCATCTTTGTTAAACCCTAATGTTTTTCTTTTTTGTTGATCGATACCAATTTATCCATCTTTTCAGTGTTTTCACGAGGTAAAATTGTAGAGCTTTCGGCGAGTTCCCGGTTCTCTAGAAAGCTCATCTTTCACTTAAATCCTCTTCCTTAGGCTTTCAATCAAAGATCAGCACTTCTAGACTTTATCGGCTTCAAGTAGAAGTTCTTGATGTTGGCGTCGGATTCTAGCCAGCAGACCGACGGCTCAGCGACTCATTTGCACTTCTCTGGGGGATGGTCATGATACCAATTTTTGGACTGATCTATGGCATCCTCGGGGTCTTCTTTATGATGCTTTCGCGGAGGGGTATAGATATGATTCTCGCCTACATTTAGATGCACGGGTATCTCAGTTTATTGGGCAGTCGGGCTGGGTTTTTCCTACTCATATCACAGCTATGTTAGGGACTATTGCGGTCGAGGCTAGAGAGGTGGTGGTAGATAGTACTCTCATAGACGAGGTGATCTGGATGCCCAACCAGAATGGAGAGTTTACTCTCAAAGAGGCGTATGAAGCAATTCGACCCAGAGGAACTCGACGGAGCTGGACTTCTTTAGTATGGTCACCGGGTGAAATACCCAAACATTGTTTCATCACGTGGCTTGCCTTTCGAAGACGCCTCAAAACTAAATCCCTTCTGGCTAGTCGAGGTATGGTTATAGACACTACATGTGTTCTTTGTGGGGGAGATGAAGAAACGGATTTCCATCTATTCTTTGGTTGTTCGGTTACAAAAAATATATGGGAATCACTATTACGCAAGATGGGATTTCAGAGAGTATGTGATGTTGATTGGGAAGAGGAGTTACAGTGGTGTCTTAATCACTTTGGTGGGTTTTCCATTGCTGCCCGGGTGGGGCGCTTGCTTCTAAATGCCTATGTCTATCATATTTGGAAGGAGCGGAATAACAGGGCATTTAGAGGCGATGTTATGTCACCGGGGCTGATTATTCATACTATTTGCGATGAAGTGCGGATCAAGCTGAATACTATTACCAAACGGTTTGAAGATACTGAGGAGAATCGGAGGACCATTGATCGATGAAATCTTACTATCTCTCTTCAAAAGCCAGTCTACACTTCATGTAAATAGACTCGGTCGATGATAGGGAGATATATGATTAATACCGATGGTGCTCTGAACGAGGTGGATGCGGGGTATGGAGCCATTATTCAAGATTCGGAGGGGATTGTTGTTAGAGCAGCCACGGGTCAGGTTGATGGACGGACTATCTTTATACATGAGTTACAGGGTGTTGAGTTGGGACTGGAGTTAGCACTTAGTGCTGGGCTGCAGGATGTTGAACTTGGTCTTGATTTAATGAATATCAAGTTACTTCTTGCAAAACCAAATCAGAAATTACCATGGCGGGCGAGGCGTTTATGGAAGAGAGTTAAGAGGCTTAAGAGCCAATTTTGGAGTTTTTGGGTGTTTCATGTCTATAGGGAAGCAAACCAAGCTGCTGATCATTTGTCAAAGATGAGGCTCGGACCGGGAGTAACTCACTTGAATGTTAGTCGACTACCGGTGGAACTAGTTGTTAATGCGGACTCTAGAGGGACAGTGAGAATGAGGAAAGGGTGGGCCTAATGAAATGATGTAATTTGATTTCTTTGCTGTTTTATTTAGTTTTATTTCATTGTATTGGGTTCGGGCTTCTCCCGCTTAACATTATAAAAAAAACTTGAAACCACACTCTTTGGAGTTGATTTATGGGGCTTAGGAACTCCTTTTGATAGGCTAGAAACCTGGTTTGTTGTTGCCTTGAAAATAATGGGGACAGAGACATGATCAGCCCTACCTATGCTCGGTTGTGTCTGTTTAGCCGCCATGGAAGCATCATCCTGCATTTCATCTTCTTCACCTTCACTGATGACACGGTTTCCAGCCAACAAGAACCGCGCCTCTCCATCATCTCTTAAGCTAATATCTTTGCCGTGAGAAAGCTCCTTCATGGCCGGAAAATCCAACCAACAGCCTTTCCGATCAGCAAAACCTAAGAAAAACCCTAAAAAATCACTTTTTCACGTCACTTCCTCTCTTGAGTATCTAGGGTTTCTCTTAGAGTCTATCTCGGATCTTTGATAAGTGGAAGTTCCTAAGTTCAAGGATTCTTCGTAGATATCTTGTTGGTGTGATAGACTCTAAAGGAGAAGTTTTCTCCTTTAGATGCGTGGAATTCAAACTGGCTTAAACACTTCGAGATGTGTAGCCGACTGAGATCTTTCTAGAAGTTTCGAGATTAAGTCGGTAGATCGCTTGGCGTTGCTGCCTCCTCAGTTCTGGGCGTAAGACACTGGTCGAACCTGTGCAGAATCCCCTTACTCCTTTGAAGATCCCAGGGCTGATCTGTCCATGTCAAGGGCGTTTTGCAGGGCTGGTTTCTTCTGGCCGACCTCCCAGTTAAGGGAATATTCGGTGGACCATCAGGGGCTCAGCTGTCCTACAACCTTAAGCCGGGTTGACCCAGTAGACTTCATGTCTGATCTTGACTCTTCAGACGTTAGTCAACGTCTGGACATTTTGTGCATCATCATGAGTCTCGCCACTCCTTAGTCGAAAGTAATGAGATTGCGCCAAATTGTACCAAACTGTGTAAACTAGGAGGAGAGAGAAAGTGACGTGAGAAGAAAGAAAGTGACGTGAGGAAAGTTTTTTTTAGGGTTTTCTTGCTGGTTGGTTCGTTCTTGCCGGGCATGAATGAATCAAGCTTGCGGGATGAGAGACAGATAGGGGAAGGACGGTTTCTGTTGGCTGGAAATCGTTTGCAAAGTGAAGATGAAGAAGACGAGATGGAAGAGGAGGGAGTTCTGGTTTGTAATGATAATCAATCGAACACAGGAGTGAAAGAACCAGATTGAGTGGGTCTTCAGTTACACAGCAACGAAAACAATCAAACAGGTTAGTGATGTTTCTATCACACGAGTTAAATTTTTTAATGAAGATGCACCACGAGCTGTTGTTCATACTAATGCAAAACGAACTGTTGCTCGTGTTAACGAAGGAGGAGGGTCTGTTTTCATGAAAAAACAAAGTCTAGGTAATAATCCATTAGCCGATGCAATAAAAAATAACTTGTTTGCTAATATTCTTCGCAACCCTAATGCTAGGGTTACCATGAACACAACTACATCGGCAACAACTCAGGTGCATAACCTCCTTGAAATTAGGGTTTTGGCTGGAGAAAATGGACTTGGTGCTGGGCGAACCAGATTGGGTGCCTCTAAATCTCTTGGAGGAAGTGCGACCAGAGCTGATTGGTCCACTCTGTTTAAAAACCAGGGATTGCTAATGAAGAAGACTTATGCTATTTCCCTCCAAAAGAGCGGAATGGTCACACAGTGGCTGAATTGAACGTTTCAGATTTTGCCCATGAAGTCAGCTCATTTGAGGACATTCTCATCGGTAGCTTTATTGGTAAGAGACTAGGGTATGGTTTAGTGAATAGTGTGCTATTAAATCAGTGGAAGCCGAAGGAGACTTGCAGCTACTGTATATGGAAACTCAACTTATGTTATAAAATTCTCGTCGGTGGATGATAGACGGCGCCTTGGAACATGAGCCCATTTTTATTGTTGGTCGTCCATTCATTGCTCGACCTTGGAAGCTAAACGTTGAATGTGAATTACAAGAAATGAACACTATTTCGATATGGGTGAGCTTGAGAAATATCCCTCTTATTTTTAGGAATTCGATAGGTATTTCATACATTGCGAGTGACTTGGTGTTCCTCTTAGGCAGAATAGTCGTACTAAATCGAAAGAGATAATGGCTTTTGCTCGGGTTTGTGTAGAAGTTAGAGCGGATAAGTGTTTACCTGATGAAGTCCTCATTCAGGTTAAAGATGGAAACTCAGAGCATACGGTGAAAGTGCAAGTGGAGCACTCATGGAAACCAGATATATGTACGGCGTGCAAGGTGTTCGGACATGTGGATTCAACGTGTCCAAATAAACCGAAACCAGCTAGTCAAGGTACAACCCACCTAACCGAGCCTAGGAAACCAAGGGGTGACAATCGACTAGATAATGCAATCAAGACTCGATCGGGACAGAATGGAGTGAGAATTGCGAGAATCGAAATTCATAATTCAGGTAAGCAAATGGGTGCTAATCATGTTCGAAGTTATGATACTAATAGACAGGGGTAGGGGCTGGGAAAACGGTCCGAGACCCCGAGGTCCGGCCCGTTCAGCCCGGACCGTTAGAGCCCGTTGCCCGTAGCCAACCCGAGCCGGGCTAACCCGGCCCGATGAATCGGGCATAACCTCAAATCCGAGTCCCGACCCGTTATAGCCGTCCGTTACCCGAGCCCGACGAAGTCCGGCCGCTACCCGAGCCCGAGTACCCACGATCCGTGTGAATTCCTTTAGATCCAACGGCTGATATAGGGCGTCTCTTCGAATTCGTTCTCAGCCGTATATCTAACCCTTCAACTCTTATAAAAGCCCTCATCCCCTCACAGAAACCCTAAACCTAAAACTCACAGAAACCCTAAACCTAAAACTCTATCTCTCTCCGCCTCTCTCTCTCTCCACGAATCCAACTCTCTCTCTCTCTCTCTCCCTGCATCAATGATCAAACCATGGTAACAGAACTCCATTAAACCATGATCTCTACATGTGGGTTGAAGATAAGATGAAAACCGAAGCCTTATTTCGATTTGTGGTGGTATTTTTATGATCTAGTGATTCTAGTTTACTGTTTACAACTATGATCTCTACATGTGGGTTGAAGATAAGATGAAAAGATCGTTAATGAGTATACGCAGATGATCTAACGATCAAATGACGCGGTTAAGCCTTTAACTCATCTTAGAAAATAATTAAAAATATTTATATTATGTAGTTGTTGTTTTTTTGAAGGTTTTATTATAGATCTTGACTCTTACGAGTCAGATTTGTTTTTATAATAGATCTAGGATTTACCATAATGTTGTAGTTTTGTTATTTTCTTTATGTGTTCTTGTTTTTTTTTATGAGATAATTATGGTGTTCTTGTTTGATAGACCAAACATTTGAGATGTTTTTGTTTATTATTTTGTAGTAATTTTGTTTAGTGTATGTTTAGTTTAGTTGGTCTTGTTTAGTAATGTTTATGATTTGTTATTGTTAGTATGATTTGTTGCTAGGTTTAGTAATGTTTCACTTAGACGGTTTAATAAATTAAGGTTTCATATTTACAGAGAAGATTTGTTGCTAGGTTTGTAACTTTTTTTTTTTTTTATTATGATAAGCGGGAGAAGCCCGAAACGAATACAATGAAATAAGAAATCAAAAAAACCAAAAAACAGCAAGGAAGTCAAAGTACATCATCTCATTAGCCCCACCATTTCCTCATTCTCACTGTACCTCTAGAGTCCGCATTAACGATATTGACTAATTCCACCGGAAGTTGACTAATATTCAAGTGAGTCACCCCCGGTCCGAGCTTCATCTTCGACAGGAAATCTGCAGCCTGATTGGCTTCTCTATAGACATGAAAGACACGAAAACTCCGAAATTGACTCCGAAGCCTCTGAACCCTCTTCCACAAACGCCTCGCCCTCCATGGTAATTTCTGATGTGGTTTTGCAAGAAGTAACTTGATATTCATCGAGTCAAGACCAAGTTCAACTTCCTGCAATCCGGCACTAAGTGCTAACTCCAATCCCAACTCAACACCCTGTAGCTCGTGTATGAAAATAGCCTGTCCATCAACTTGTTGCTAGGTTTAACCTCCAATGTAATTTTTTTTTATGATATGTTATTGTTAGTATGATTTGTTGCTAAGTTTAGTAATGTTTCATTTAGATGGTATAATAAATTAGAGTTTCATATTTACAGAGAAAATTTGTTACTAGGTTTGTAATTTGTTGCTAGGTTTAACCTCTATACTTCTCTGATATGGTATTGTTAGTTTGATTTGTTGTTGGGTTTTTGTTAATTAATTTTATGTTTATGGTTTTTATGTTTCTTGCAGGTGAAAGGGTGAAGATTTGGAAACTTAGGGACTTAAGATTTGGAAAATTGCACCCATTAATTAAATCAATGTTTTTGTTTATTGTTTTTATAAATTTTGTTTTGTACAGTTACTAGTATTATAAATGAAATTAAATCAAATACCTTTTTTTAACAATATTACCCGAGTTCGTCTGGCCCGAGCCCGTTGGGACCTGCTCGGGCAGCCGGGTTACGGGCACCTATAGTGAGTGTTTGGTCCGCCCCGATCCGCCCGAGTCCGGCTCATAGTTGCCCGAGCCCGTCCGCGCCCGCCCGATTCCCACCCCTAGACAGGGGGGTGGGAGAAAACGACCAGCAATGGTTCCAAATCGTGATGTTGTCCATCACAACTCGGAGGACGATCGGAATAGCAATGATGGGTGGTTGGTTGTATAAAAAACAAACAAATTTGCAGTGGGAGTAGGTCAGCCGGAGAAACCATTTTTTTTTAATTGTCAGCGGGAGAAACCTGATCACCAAAGAAGAAAGATGGCAAATAAAGGAGTTATTCACAATAGCAAATCAGGTTCAACCGAGCTACTTGCAGGTAATTCTTTTTCGGCTCTATCTGGCTCAAATGGTTTGGTTGATGATAATGAGAGTGATCGGTACGATTATCGTTAATGAGAGACCAAAATTAGCATGAGGAAGGTCGACCACCATCGACTAGGCCTAGGGACGAAGTTGAACCAAATCAGAATACTATGTGTATGGATAGTCATCTCGAGACCTCCGAAGAAGTCGAAACACCTCCCCAGTAGTTTTTATGATTAATCTTGCATGTTGGAACGTGAGAGGTCTTAATGACGCTCTCCGTACGAAGAGTGTGCGTGATTTTATGAGATTGCATAGAATTGGTTTGTGTGGATTGTTAGAAACTCATGTTCAGGAGGTTAATGAGACTCGTATTCAGCGAAGTCTTAATTCCAACTGGACTTTTATTGATAACTATGCAGCTGTTTCGGGAGGCCGGATTTGGATTAGTTGGGACCCTACTAGGGTTGATTTTACTGTGTCTCATGTTAAAGGGAAAGTTATTGCAGGTGGTGTTCGGTTTACAGAGGGCTCGGGTTTTCATTTGGCGGTGGTGTATGGAAGTAATAGTACTGTTCATCGCCGGGAGCTTTGGAGAGACCTTGAGCTTCTTATGATGGGTTTTGAGGCTCCTTGGTTGGTGCTAGGTGACTTTAACACCACGATGTTGGCTAATGAGAAGAGAGGTAGTAATACCTCACCATCTCAAGGTTCCAATGAGATGTTTGATTGTGTAACCGATTTGGGACTGTTCGATTGCTTGTATACAAGTTGTTTTTATACTTGGTCTAACAGGCAGATGGGAGTTTTTTTTTATAATGATAAGCGGGAGAAGCCCGAACCGAATACAAAGAAAAAACAAATAAAATAACAACGAAGAAAATCAAATTATATCATTTCATTAGCCCCACCCTTTCCTCATTCTCACTGCCCCTCTAGAGTCCGCATTAACAATGTTGACTAATTCAACCGACAGTTGACTAACATTCAAGTGAGTTACTCCCGGTCCGAGCTTCATCTTTGACAAGCGATCAGCAGCTTGCTTTGCTTCTCTATAGACATGAAAAAACCCGAAAACTCCGAAATTGGCTCTTAAGCCTCTGAACTCTCTTCCATAACCGCCTCGCCCTCCATGGTAATTTCTGATGTGGTTTTGCAAAAAGTAACTTGATATTCATCGAATCAAGACCAAGTTCAACTTCCTGCAGCCCGGCACTAAGTGTTAACTCCAAGCCTAACTCAACACCCTACAACTCATGCATAAAGATAGTATGTCCGTCAACCTGACCAGTGGCTACTCCGACAACAATCCCCTCTGAATCTCGAATAATGGCTCCATACCCCGCATCCACCTCGTTCAGAGCACCATCAGTATTAATCATATATCTCCCTGCCATCGGCAGAGTCTATTTACATGAAGAGAGATAGTAAGATTCCATCGATCGATGGTCCTCCGGTTCTCCTCGGTGTCTTCAAACCGTTTGGTAACGGTATTCAGCTTGATCTGCACTTCATCACAAATGGTGTGGACAATCATCCCCAACGACATGACATTGCTTCTAAATACCCTGTTATTCTGCTCCTTCCAAATATGATAGACATAGGCATTTTAAAGCAGACGACCCACCCTGGCAGCAATAGAAGGCCCACCAAAGTGATTAAAACACCATTGTAACTCCTCTTCCTAATTAACAACACATACTCTCTGAAATCTCATCTTGAGTAATAGTGATTCCCATATATTCTTTGTAGCCAAACAACCAAAGAATAGGTGGAACCCATTTCTTCGTCTCCCCCACAGAACACACATGTAGTGTCTATAACCATACCCCAATTAACCAGAAGAGATCTGGTTTTGAGGCGTCTTCGGAAGGCAAGTCATGTGAGAAAGGAATGTTTGGGTATACCACCCGGTGACCATACTAAGGAAGTCCAGCTCGATCGAGTTCCGCTAGGTCGAATTGCTGCATAAGTCTCTTTGAGAGTAAACTCTCCATTCTGGCTGGGCATCCAGATTACCTCATCTCTGAAAGTCTATCTACCACCACCTCTCTAGCCTCGACCGCGATAGTCCCTAACATAGCTGCAGTATGAGTAGGAAAAGCCCAGCCCGACTGCCCAATAAATTGAGAGACCCGTACATCTAAATGTAGGTGGGAATCATATATGTAACCCTCCTCGAAAGCATCATAAAGAAAACCCCGAGGATGTCATAAGTAAGTCCAGAAAGTAGTATCCTGGCCATCCCCCAAAGAAGTATTCAGGAGTCGCTGAGCCATGGTTCTAGTAGCTAAAATTCGACACCAACACCAAGAACTGTTACTCGGGGTTGAAAGAGTCCATAAATGCTGATTATTGATAAGATTATTTCTCACCCAATCAGCCCACAAGGTCCTCTTTCCACTAATCAAATCCCATATATGACGAAGGTTTGATGCCTCGAACAACACCTCGATATTTGATGCACCCGAAAAGGTTGCACACCCAAGCGGAGGTATCAAGTAGTAATCCGGCAAAGCCGGGATCGATCCAAGGATAAGTTGGTAGTTTGGATAACAAAGGGTCTTGTCCCCCGGTCTATGTATCAAATGCTAACTTAGACTAAATAGGAAAGGAAACAAAGATAAATGGGGGTTTTAGATTGAATAAGTAATAAGAGAAGAAATAAACTAATTAAACGATATTCACCCATGGTCATCCTAGGTCGGTCAGGTTCAACTCGTCTATTCCTATCATTAGTCGGACCATTCCTATATAAGTTTGAAAAGTCCTGATGACTTGTAGATGGTCGACTAGTGTTGGACAGAGTTCGCATAAGGTCATTCTCATCAAATGACCAACTTGCCATGATATCACAATATTCAAGGATACTAACACACAATCGCAAAAATGGGAACAAACACTTATAGAACTAAACAATCACACACAAGTAAAAAGGATGAGATAGAATGCGATACTATCGAGTGCTCTTCTCGTTTCGTTCGTCTTTCTTCTTAAGCTTCTCGATTCCTTCCTTTTCCTTCGCCTTTATGTCACTTTTGGCTCTTTTCTATAAGCCGGTACCTAAAAAAAATGAAATTAGGAAAGTACAAAATAAAATAAAGATGTCTAAGAAGCAAATAACACTAAACTAATGAACAAAACAACTAACGCTATCCTAACTACTAAACCTATCCCCGGCAGCGGCGCCAAAAACTTGATGCACCCGAAAAGGTTGCACACCCAAGCGGAGGTATCAAGTAGTAATCCGGCAAAGCCGGGATCGATCCAAGGATAAGTTGGTAGTTTGGATAACAAAGGGTCTTGTCCCCCGGTCTATGTATCAAATGCTAACTTAGACTAAATAGGAAAGGAAACAAAGATAAATGGGCGTTTTAGATTGAATAAGTAATAAGAGAAGAAATAAACTAATTAAACGATAAAAGTAAACGGGCGAGAGAGATTCGAAAGAAGAGTCGGAGGAACAAGAGTCGGGAGACGGTAAGAGTTGATTCGGACAAAAGTTAATTGAGACGGATACTTCGATCCACAAGATCGACTATGATAAATACTATGTATCTATTCGCATGAAAATATAACTAACTTCACCCACATTGACAATCCTAAGCATCGTGTGTCTAACTAAGCATAACCGATCAAACGTCACTAAGCATCGACTATCAAACTTACACACATTATCTAATGAATTGAAAATGAACAAGTATGACACTAATAAGTATAATACGTCAAACTAAGTATAACCGATCAAATGTCACCACGTATCGATTATCAAACTAAGTACGCATTATCAAACTTTGTGTCAATGGACGATTACGATCGAGGCTTCTAGTTTATACAACTAGACGAAGTCAATTAAACTCACATGTAAACAAATAAAAAGCCAATCATCACATTCAAATCATACTTCAAGAGTATCCGAATACGAGAGTTCATGTATCAAAATCCGGGAATCTATAATGATAAACCTACAACTACGTATTGTCCGATGTAATGTGTCAAATACAATCAATGTTCGACTCCTAAAGTGATGTCTATAAGTACTACGTATGTCCGGATATCATACTTAGTCAAACAAACGTCCTAAATCGGTTAATCCCGAGTCGTCGAAAGTGTCGTTTAGTCGCCTAACAATGTGAAGTGCATGACAAGACACATGAAATTATGACTTAGACTACTATCGATATCGAATACTTCGTTTCATCTATTAACTATGCGAAGTGCTTGACAAGACACATGAAAATACGATCGAAACGATAATCGAATCAAATGAACATCAACTCATAATCAAAACATCAAATCATATTAAACATAATCACGAATTTATCACATTTCATCTCATATAATCGACACACTTGATTCAGCTAACATGGTTAGTGAGTGATAAATGAAAAGAAGATGATGAGAAATCCCCTTTTTTTCGATGTGGTTCGAGGCTAGGTTCGTCGAGAAAAATGAGTCTCTAAGTGTAGTCGATCTCCCCGTAGCAATTTTCTGGATTTCCCTTTAATAGTGAACTTTGGGTGTCCCCGAGTAAAAATCAGATTTCCCCATAGCACCCATCATCATCTTCCCCATCTCAAGAACATCCACCATTAAAGCTTCACCAAGCTTTCTCTCTCTAAAGATTTTTCACCCAAAATCAAATCAAACTACATGGGAAGATAGATCAAGACATGGGGAGTAAAAGCCCTATGGTTTTGAGTCAAGAAAGTTGCCGGAAAAACACGAAAAATCCGATCAAGGATGGTGGAATCCCGGCCAAGAAAAGTGGAGTTTCCGGCCAAATCAAGCACATCCGAGCTTCCCCAAGCTAGATCGCGGTTGTCCCTTGCTATTGAGTGCATCCCGTGCACATATTGAGCAGCCCGAGCTGCCATTAATGGCTATTTCGTGCAGCTCCAATGGAGCTCGGGCTGCTGTCCGGCCGAGTCCCGTGCCGGCTATGGTGCCGGCCAACTTGGCCGGCACCCCTCCTTCTCTTGCTCTCTCTTTCTCTACCAAACCCTCTTTCAACCCTTGCTTTTGGTGATGAAGAACCAAGAAAACCCTAACTATCTCTCTCTTCCTTCCAAAACTTGTGTATTGTTAGAATGAAGAAGAAGATGAATAGTGTCTTGACCCTCTCTTTTTACTCAAACCCTAGACTTAGTCAAGACTTGACTTTGACTCAAACTTGAGTCCATATAGAGGGTGCCTCCAAAATCTCTTCCTTCTTTCATCTTCTTTGGGCTTGGGTTTTGTTCCTTCATATCTAGGCTCTTGGGTTTTAGACTTGGGCTTTAATCTTCACTTGGAAATCAAGGGGGGTGCCTTCATAGAATCTTTGTTTTAAGACCGAACCTCGACTTCTTTCTTCCACAACTTCCCCATCCGAACTCGGAATTGACTTCCGTTATCATCGTTAGACTCGTCTTTGACTCCTCTTCTCATTTGATTTGCTTGAAATCTTTTTCTCTCGTTTTCGGCACATGAAATGATAGTGACAATTCGTTCCCTTTATTCCGGTTTACACGCTTAACTCCAAAATAAGTACCTAACATGAAAAACACATAAAATATTATTGATAACACTCGAAAATGACTAATTAGTCTAAGTTAGGCTCTCCAAATGTGACATTTTCGTGTCACATCAATATTACGAAAACCAAGTCCCCCTTCGTCAGTGGGGTAACTAAGGCTTTCCCAATAATTAATTGATTTGTTTATGTGGCACTTAGAGATCCTCAAGATGACACTCCAAATTTAGAGTGTCCTCTTGAAGATCTCTAAAATAAATCTTGACACATCATTCTAGAGATTCATATTGAGTTTTGCATTGGAGATGAATTTTAAGGAGAAACTCTAAAAAAAAAATCTTATGTGACACTTTAAGATTTAGAGTTTGAGTGTAGCACTGTAGCTTCTCTTAGTTTAATTTTCTTCACTGCACTTGAGAGTTTTAATACATATTTTGAAAAACTATAAGAACTTTAGTTATAATTTGTTGTTCCTCTAGTTATGATTTGAGTTCACTTTATCTCTGTCTTGTCTTGATTAAGATAGAGTCTAGGCCGAAGTAGGGCACTTCCTTTCTCTAAGTTATAGAAAGATAAACGATAAGTGAATACCGACTTTATCAGAAATTCCTTCTTCCGGATTAACCGAGATAAACGATAATGGAGTCGAGGCGAGAATAAAGTCTCTTTCCTTAAGACATTTTACACCCCCGTAACAGTACCAATCGTTAGAGTGTATGTCTTCGGGATACTACGACTACCCTTTCGAAATTTAAGATGGTACTTCTATATTCTGGAAGTAGGCGAACCTTCGTAAATAATATGAGCTCCTAGACTGAAGCGAATAGATCTTCTAGACACTTGACTATTATAACATCATTTAGATACTTCTCTTTTGGAATTCCAGACACACCGGAATAATTTTCAAATCATAATTATTTTCCAGACACACCAGAATACTGATTCCAAAAGAGAAGAGACGAAGAAAATAGACGGAATTCACTTAGAGACTTCTTTCTTCAAAATTCTAGATATACAAGAATACTTCCAAATCATATTTATATTCCAGACACACCAGAATAATGATTTTTATAAGAGAATGAATTGGATGTAAAATGAGATGAATTTGGTTTGTTTATATAGGAATTGAATAGGCATAAGGGCACATCTCTTGGGTTTTTGGGACATAACTCTTGAGAAAGGAGTTAGTTACTAATCTGATTAGGTCGACTAGCTTTCTGATCGTCGGATTTGGCTAGGAATCGCGGGAGAAACTGCCCACCGTTAGATGGGGTCAGACCTGTCCTGAAATTTGCCCACCGATTCAGCGAGATGGTCGTTAGTTGAAATCTGACAGAATCCCGAATTTAGCCCGACGCATAAGGGACGTGCGCCGTTGGATTTCGCGTATACAACGATTCTGACCGCGTCCCACTCGTGTCCCAAATTGTTACACGCGCGACCATTAGATTTGGTGGATTCCGCGAGCCGTCCAGATCTTCGTTCAAACTTTAAACTTGAATTTCTCGTTCATCTTGAATCGGATTTCAGTGATTCTTGGCTCTAACTTGAAGGGCTCGGTGAGACGAACGCATTCCGTTTTTGAATTTGACGATTCGGGTCGAGCCAAAATCGGCTCCGATTTCAACATAATTTTAACAGATTAATTTCAAATCTAAAGCGCTCAAGTTAATGACTGAGATTAAAATAATCAGTATTGTTTTGGGACTAAAAGTTAAAATAAAATGTTTGTTGCTTTTCTTTCATTTTTCACTTCATCTTCACCTCACATTAAGATTTGAGAGAAAAATAATAACTTTTTTGAAACCCGAAAAATAAAAGGGTTATTTTCCTAATGGCCCCCAACTTTGTGACCAGCTTCCCGCCTGGCCCCCTACTTTACAAAAAATACCCATATGGCCCCCTTCCGTTATAACACCGTCACTCTCTCTCCTCCATCATGTTTTCTCTCTCTGCCAAGTCACGCCACATCATCTTTTATGCCACCTCATCATCTTCCCCGACATGGGTCGCCGGCCGGCCAAATTTCCGGCCGGCGACCTTCAAAATTTTTTTTCTCTCTCTCTCTCTAAAAAAAAAATTTATTCTCACCTCTCTCTCTCTCTAAACTCCTGCGAAGGGTTTTCCTTCGCCGGAGAACAGATCCGTCTGTTCTTGAACAGATCGAACTCCGACGAAGGGAAACCCCTTCGCCGGAGTTTAGTTAGAGGAGAGAATAAAAAAAAAAATTTTTTTTTTTTAGAGAGAGAGAGAAAAAAATTTTGAAGGTTGCGGGCCGGAAATTTGGCCGGTCGGAGACCCATGCCGGAGAAGATGATGAGGTGGCGTAACAGATGATGTGGCGTGACTTGGCAGAGAGAGAAAACATGATGGAGGAGAGAGAGTGACGGTGTTATAACGGAAGGGGGCCATATGGATATTTTTCGTAAAGTAGGGGGCCAGGCGGGAAGCTGGTCACAAAGTTGGGGGCCATTAGGGAAATAACCCAAAATAAAAACTTAAAGTGAGTAAATCTGAAAGATAAAAGGCTGTCGGAAGAAGACCCTCAAACTTTGCTCCACCCGGCTCTTTCTCTCTCCTCTTTTTCAGATGAAGGCTATCTTTTTTCTGTTCATTGGTAGTTGATAGGTTCAGCAAAATGGCACATTTTATTCCTTTTTCTTTTATAATGATAAGCGGGAGAATCCCGAACCGAGTACAATGAAATAGAAAATCAAAAAAACAGCAAGGAAATCAAAATTACATCATTTCATTAGCCCCCCCCCCCTTTCCTCATTCTCACTGTCCCTCTAGAGTCCGCATTAACGATATTGACTAATTCCACCGGAAGTTGACTAATATTCAAGTGAGTCACCCACGGTCCGAGCTTCATCTTCGACAAGAAATCTGCAGCCTGATTGGCTTCTCTATAGACATGAAAAACTCGAAAACTCCGAAATTGACTTCGAAGCCTTTGAACTCTCTTCCACAAACGCATTGCCGTCCATGGTAATTTCTGATGTGGTTTTGCAAGAAGTAACTTGATATTCATCGAGTCAAGACCAAGTTCAACTTCCTGCAATCCGGCACTAAGTGCTAACTCCAAACCCAACTCAACACCATGTAGCTCATGTATGAAAATAGTCTGTCCGTCAACCTGACCTGTGGCTGCTCTCACAACAGTCCCCTCCGAGTCTCGAATAATGGCTCCATACCCCGCATCCACCTCGTTCAATGCACCATTCGTATTAATCATATATCTCCCTGCCGTCGGCCGAGTCCATTTGCATGAAGTGTAAACCGGCTTTTGGAGAGAGATAGTAAGATTCCAGCGATCGACGGTTCTCCGATTCTCCTCCGTATCTTCAAACCGTTTGGTAACGGTATTCAGCTTGATCCTCACTTCATCACAAATAGTGTGTATAATAAACCCCGTTGACATGACATTACTTCTAAATACCCTATTATTCCGCTCCTTCCAAATAAGTTATTTTGAAGACATTAAGTGCTCGATTAAATTATAAACTTTACATTTCTTTTTATTTGAATTTGTCAACAGGTTAAAGGGTCCGACCCAAACAAAAACTAAATTTTAATCATAGTTAAATGAGAATCTCAAAGAAAAAATCAAAAAAGTCTAAAGTAACTAATTTGTCCGAATTTTAATTACACCCCTCACAATCCTTTGTAGCTCCTCTGGAAACTCATTCGGCTTCATCTCTGATAATCCCATAGGGGTCCTCCTTTTTGATAAGTAGTCTGCAGCCTGGTTTATCTCCCGGTAAACATGCATAATGAAACAATCCTCGAATCGGACCCATAGTGATCGGATCTCATTTACTAACCGTGTGACATGCCAAGGAACCTTCTGATTGCTTCTTGTGAGAATAGTAATCGTAAGAGACGAATCTGTGGCAAGAAGCACTCGCCTAACTCCATATTTCACTGCTAACTCCAGTCCTAACTTGACACCTTGAAGTTCATGTTTCAACACTGACTCTGTTTTAGTCCGAGATGCCGCCGCAACTATCGGGTCCCCATTCGAGTCTCTGAGTATAGCACCGTATCCTCCTGCTAAGTCAGCAAACAAACCATCAGTATTAATTAGTATTTCACCTGGCGATGGGCATTCCCATTTACACATTTTGGGTGTTTTTAGGGAAACCAGTATAGTAATGTTCCAATTATTGAGAATCTGCTGGCTCCCACCTCACTGTTTTATTGTTTCTGTTCTCTCTCTCTCTCACTGACTATCTCTCTGTCGTTCTCACTCTAGATCTCTCTCTCTCTCCCTCTCATCATTTCTTTTTTTATTTGAATTTGTCAGCGGGAATAAAGGGCCTGAACCCGAACCCGAACAAAGAGGACTAAGAAAAACTAGAGAAATAACAATAATACATCAAAATGTCAAGAGAGAAACAAATAAACGAATAAACAATAAAGAATATAGCAAATGTTGTCTTGCTAACTAGCTACGCCGAACTCTAATAACTCCTCTTTTGTCGTCATCTACAATCTTCTGAAGGTTAGCAGGTAGATTATTTGGTAACATCTCTATATATCCTGATACTGGCTTCATTTTCGATAGGTAATCTGCTGCTTGGTTGGTTTCTCGGTAAACATGTTGAATAGAGCATTCGTCCATTTGCCTCCATAACTCCCATATTTCTCGGACTACACGAATAAGTTGCCAGGAGGCTTCTTCCCCTCATAAGACAAAATCGAAACAGCAAGGGAGGAGTCCGTAGCGATCTTCACTCGTCTTTTACGCTGCTAGCTTTTGATGTGAAATCTAGTGAACCTAAATACTAGGTAAATTAGATCAAATTAAAACTCGCAAGTGTACGAACCGTATGTAAATATGGCAAGAATTACGAGGTCGATCCCACGAAGATTTGTTTGGAATTAAATCTAAACCTAAAACTAACTAATAAACTAGGGAATAAAATAGTTGACTTTGAGAAGATGTTTGGAAAACTAAAAATTGAAACTTAGAAAACAAAATAAAGTTGTGATGATGAAAAACTATAAGTTGGTAAATCTAGGATATTGGAATTCACCACTAACAATCATATTCAAATCTAATATCTAATTTAAATTATTATCCCTCTTTTGATAACTCAAAAATTGGTGGAAATCAATCTCCAATTTTCGGAACATTAAACGATAAAGAACTTTTTGCAATTAACTAAACCCATAACCCACTTCACTTAAAATATCATGCAATTAGGAACCAAGTTGTTAGTTTCTTAGGCTAACCGAAGTACGGTTAATTATGAAACATTAAGGCACACTAAAAGAGATAATAAAATAAATATGATATTAGGGTTCAAATACTCAAGTTAGGGTTTCATCCTTTATCCTAGTGGTAGAGTTAGAAACCCATGAATATCAAAGACATGGTTGAATTAATGATAAGAGAAAAAGAATTGGAGAGAAAACACCTTTTTTCTTGAAATTTCACTCTGTGCAGCCAAACAGACCCTTAGGAAAATAGTTTTCTCATCTTCTCGGAAAATACTTCTCCGTGGGAAAATTATTTTCCTTAACTGGTTTTTCTCTCTCTCTACTGTTTTCTCTTTCTTTCTCTCTCTAAAGTTTCTCTTTCTCTCTCTAAAACAGTAACACTCTCTTTCTCTCTCTAACAGTAATGATAAAGAAAGAAGAAGAAAAAGATGAGATTAATGGTGGTTTTATAATAAATTCAATCTCTCTCTCTCTCTACAAATTAGGAGCTCTCTCTCTCTCTCTCTCTACTACTCTTTCAATCTAAACCTCTCTCTCTCACTAAGAAAAGAAGAAAGAAGAATAAGAAACAGAAACAGAAACTCTCTTTGTACCTCGGATTTTATCGTTTTAATGGAGGATGATCCTTCTCTTGGTTCCTTCTTTCTTTTATAGGGTTTGAATGGGTCGGTTGTTTCCTTTTTCCTAAAAGTCGGTTGTTCGATTTCTTAGAAGTCGGTTGAATCATTAGCCGGTCTCGGTTCTTTTTATTTTGGCAATTTTCGTTTTTAGAAACCAGGAAGGAAGAAGATGATAACTGCTGTTAGGAATTGCTTGGTGTACTCCTGGCCGTGCCAGAATGTGGCCCGCTTGACTCTTGGTCCACCAATTTTGACCCGAACTTTGACTCGCTCTGTTTTACTCATCCGAACTCCGATTTGACTTCCGTTTTTGCCTACGGGTTTGTCTTGGACTCTACTTTCCATCCGAGCACTAATCTTGACCATGAAATCAGAATCAACAAATGACCAAAATACCCCTAGTCTGCATTTTCTCCGACTTTTATCCGTTTTGCACACATAACTCTGAAAAAGGTACCTGAGTAGAAAAAGAGGTAATTCATGAGACTAACTTGTCCTAGATAGACTAACTTGTTCAAATTAAGAGACTAAGATGGGACATTTTCATGTCTCAGCAGCTTTAATCCTAAGCAAATTCCCTGCATCTCATGCATGATTACCGACCTCCTCTCTGACCATGTTGTTGCTGCTATTATAGGCTCACCTCGTGAGATTCTCAAGATCGCACCATAACCACCTGAGACATCATCAAATGCCCCATCGGTATTGATTAGAGTCTGATCCATACTAGGGCCTGCCCATTTACAAGTTTTCGATACTTGAATTGATAGTGGTACAGTCAGATTCCATCGTTCTAAGATCTGCTGAGCACCATCCAACCCATTCGGTTTACGTTTCCACGTCATTACCTTTGTTTTGATGTCGCTGACTATTTTGCTAGAATAGGATTTGTTCTGTTTTTTCCTCTCTACGAAAGACTCGATTATTGCGTTCGATCCAAATGTGATAGAAGAACCCGATAAATACCATGCTACCAAGTCGTCCTATAATGGAGTTGCCTTTGAAAGTTTTAACACACCATTCAATTTCGTCAGCCCAACACCCTGTTGCATTTTTCCTAATACCCATTAACATTAGAAGATCTGTCCATACCTTAAGAGAATAAGAGCACTGAAAAAAAAGGTGTTCATCGGACTCTTCACCTACTTTACATAGTGGACATACCTCATCTATATCCAACCCCCATGATTTTAACTTTACTATGGTCTTTAACCCTCTCATAATTTCTCCCGTTGTAGACATATTTCCCTCTCTCACTATCTATATCTCCCTCAGTCTTTATCCCACTTTCTCGCAGTCTCCCCCTCTCTCTCTCTCTCTCTCAGTTTGTACAGATCTCTCTGTGGAAACCACAGAGTTGGTGGCCACGACCCGATCTGTGGCCACAAAATGGTAATGTCCACGAAATCCTCGATGAGGGTTTCTAGTGAAACCCTCCTCTATGTTAAGTTTCAATGAGACAACTTTCCTTTGATAAACAATGAGGAATCGAGAGAGAGACTAAGAGAAGAAGAGGTAAAGAATAAGAGAACAAGAGAGAGATGATGCAAGACACTGGGAGAGAGAGAGAGAGCAATAGGAGAGATAGAGTAAGAGAGTGAAATATAGATAGGGAGAGAAGATGAAGATTATGAGGCAATGCTTGATCAAATCAATTTTTGGATTAAAAAAATGCCCCTGAGTCAATATTTATTGACTAAAATCTTTATTCTCCGAAGAATTTTGTTTTACAGCAGTGATATGGGGACAGACGCTTTTGGCGTGAATCGCCATCCAACAGGTTGGATTCACGTTGATTTCATCAAGAGAGAGAAAGTAGTGTGAATCCAAGGGTAGGTTGCAATCCAAGGGTTGGTTACAATTGGTCCAGATTCATTCTAAGGTTTTAATTGATGGCAATTACTACAAAAGAGGTTACAAAAGTTATTTTGAAGACATTAAGTGCTCGATTAAATTGTAAACTTAACATTTCTTTTTATTTGAATTTGTCAACAGGTTAAAGGGTCCGACCCAAAGAAAAACTAAATTTTAATCATAGTTAAATGAGAATCTCAAAGAAAAAAATCAAAAAAGTCTAAAGTAACTAATTTGTCCGAATTTTAATTACACCCCTCACAATCCTTTGTAGCTCCTCTGGAAACTCATTCGGCTTCATCTCTGATAATCCCATAGTGGTCCTCCTTTTTGATAAGTAGTCTGCAGCCTGGTTTATCTCGCGGTAAACATGCATAATGAAGCAATCCTCGAATCGGACCCATAGTGATCGGATCTCATTTACTAACCGTGTGACATGCCAAGGAACCTTCTAATTGCTTCTCGTGAGAATAGTAATCGTAAGAGACGAATCTGTGGCAAGAAGCACTCGCCTAACTCTCCATATTTCACTGCTAACCCCAGTCCTAACTTGACACCTTGAAGTTCATGTTTCAACACTGACTCTGTTTTAGTCCGCGATGCCGCCGCAACTATCGGGTCCCCATTCGAGTCCCTGAGTATAGCACAGTATCCTCCTGCTAAGTCAGCAAACAAACCATCAGTATTAATTAGTATTTCACCTGGCGATGGGCATTCCCATTTACACATTTTGGGTGTTTTTTGGGAAACCGGTATAGTAATGTTCCAATTATTGAGAATCTGCTGGCTCCCACCTCACTGTTTTATTGTTTCCGTTCTCTCTCCCTCTCACTGACTATCGCTCTGTCGTTCTTACCCTAGATCTCTCTCTCTCTCCCTCTCATTATTTCTTTTTTTTATTTGAATTTGTCAGCGGGAATAAAGGGCCCGAACCCGAACCGGAACAAAAAGGACTAGGAAAAACTAGAGAAAAAACAATAATACATCAAAATGTCAAGAGAGAAACAAATAAACGAATCAACAGTAAAGAATATAGCAAATGTTGTCTAGCTAACTAGCTACGCCGAACTCTAATAACTCCTCTTTTGTCGTCATCTACAATCTTCTGAAGGTCAGCAGGTAGATTATGTGGTAACAACATCTCTACATATCCTGATACTGGCTTCATTTTCGATAGGTAATCTGCTGCTTGGTTGATTTCTCGGTAAACATGTTGAATAGAGCATTCGTCCATTTGCCTCCATAACTCCCATATTTCTCGGACTACACGAATAAGTTGCCAGGGAGGCTTCTTCCCCTCATAAGACAAAATCGAAACAACAACGGAGGAGTCCGTAGCGATCTTCACTCGTCTATTGCCAAATTTTGCCGCTAGCTTTAATCCTAAGCAAATTCCCTGCATCTCATGCATGATTACCGACCTCCTCTCTGACCATGTTGTTGCTGCTATTATAGGCTCACCTCGTGAGGTTCTCAAGATCGCACCATAACCACCTGAGACATCATCAAATGCCCCATCGGTATTGATTAGAGTCTGATCCATACTAGGGCCTGCCCATTTACAAGTTTTCGATACTTGAATTGATAGTGGTACAGTCAGATTCCATCGTTCTAAGATCTGCTGAGCACCATCCAACCCATTCGGTTTACGTTTCCACGTCATTACCTTTGTTTTGATGTCGCTGACTATTTTGCCTGAATAGGATTTGTTCTGTTTTTTCCTCTCTACGAAAGACTCGATTATTGCGTTCGATCCAAATGATAGAAGAACCCGATAAATACCATGCTACCAAGTCGTCCTATAATGGAGTTGCCTTTGAAAGTGTTAACACACCATTCAATTTCGTCAGCCCAACACCCTGTTGCATTTTTCCTAATACCCATTAACATTAGAAGATCTGTCCATACCTTAAGAGAATAAGAGCATTGAAAAAAAAGGTGTTCATCGGACTCTTCACCTACTTTACATAGTGGACATACCTCATCTATATCCAACCCCCATGATTTTAACTTTACTTTGGTCTTTAACCCTCTCATAATTTCTCCCGTTGTAGACATATTTCCCTCCCTCACTATCTATATCTCCCTCAGTCTTTATCCCACTTTCTCGCAGTCTCCCTCTCTCTCTCTCTCTCTCAGTTTGTACAGATCTCTCTGTGGAAACCACATAGTTGGTGGCCACGACCCGATTTGTGGCCACAAAATGGTAATGTCCACGAAATCCTCGATGAGGGTTTCACTAGAAACCCTCCTCTATGTTTAGTTTCGATGAGAACACTTCCCTTTGATAAACAATGAGGAATCGAGAGAGAGACTAAGAGAAGAAGAGGTAAAGAATAAGAGAACAAGAGAGAGATGATGCAAGACACTGGGAGAGAGAGAGAGAGCAATAGGAGAGATAGAGTAAGAGAGGGAAATATAGAGAGGGAGAGAAGATGAAGATTATGGGGCAATGTTTGATCAAATCAATTTTTGGACTAAAAAAAATGCCCTAAAATCTTTATTCTCCGGAGAATTTTGTTTTACAGCAGTGATATGGGGACCGACGCTTTTGGCGTGAATCGCCATCCAACAGGTTGGATTCACGTTGATTTCATCAAGAGAGAGAAAGTAGTGTGAATCCAAGGGTAGGTTGCAATCCAAGGGTTGGTTACAATTGGTCCAGATTCATTCTAAGGTTTTAATTGATGGCAATTACTACAAAAGAGGTTACAAAAGTTATTTTGAAGACATCTAGTGCTCGATTAAATTGTAAACTTAACATTTCTTTTTATTTGAATTTGTCAACAGGTTAAAGGGTCCGACCCAAAGAAAAACTAAATTTTAATCATAGTTAAATGAGAATCTCAAAGAAAAAATCAAAAAAATCTAAAGTAACTAATTTGTCCGAATTTTAATTACACCCCTCACAATCCTTTGTAGCTCCTCTGGAAACTCATTCGGCTTCATCTCTGATAATCCCATAGTGGTCCTCCTTTTTGATAAGTAGTCTGCAGCCTGGTTTATCTCGCGGTAAACATGCATAATGAAGCAATCCTCGAATCGGACCCATAGTGATCGGATCTCATTTACTAACCGTGTGACATGCCGAGGAACCTTCTGATTGCTTCTCGTGAGAATAGTAATCGTAAGAGACGAATCTGTGGCAAGACGCACTCGCCTAACTCACTATTTCACTGCTAACCCCAGTCCTAACTTGACACCTTGAAGTTCATGTTTCAACACTGACTCTGTTTTAGTCCGAGATGCCGCCGCAACTATCGGGTCCTCATTCGAGTCCCTGAGTATAGCATCGTATCCTCCTGCTAAGTCAGCAAACGAACCATCAGTATTAATTAGTATTTCACCTGGCGATGGGCATTCCCATTTACACATTTTGGGTGTTTTTAGGGAAACCGATATAGTAATGTTCCAATTATTGAGAATCTGATGGCTCCCACCTCATTGTTTTATTGTTTCCGTTTTCTCTCTCTCACTGACTATCTCTCTGTCGTTCTCACCCTAGATCTCTCTCTCTCTCCCTCTCATCATTTCTTTTTTTTTATTTGAATTTGTCAGTAGGAATAAAGGGCCCAATCCGAACAAAGAGGACTAGGAAAAACTAGAGAAATAACAATAATACATCAAAATGTCAAGAGAGAAACAAATAAACGAATAAACAATAAAGAATATAGCAAATGTTGTCTTGCTAACTAGCTACGCCAAACTCTAATAACTCCTCTTTTGTCGTCATCTACAATCTTCTGAAGGTCAGCAGGTGGATTATGTGGTGACATCTCTATATATCCTGATACTGGCTTCATTTTCGATAGGTAATCTGCTGCTTGGTTGGTTTCTCGGTAAACATGTTGAATAGAGCATTCGTCTATTTGCCTCCATAACTCCCATATTTCTCGGACTACACGAATAAGTTGCCAGGGAGGCTTCTTCCCCTCATAAGACAAAATCGAAACAGCAAAAGAGGAGTCCGTGGCGATCTTCACTCGTGTTTTACCAAATTTTGCCGCTAGCTTTAATCCTAAGCAAATTCCCTGCATCTCATGCATGATTACCGACCTCCTCTCTGACCATGTTGTTGCTGCTATTATAGGCTCACCTCGTGAGGTTCTCAAGATCGCACCATAACCACCTGAGACATCATCAAATGCCCCATCGGTATTGATTAGAGTCTGATCCATACTAGGGCCTTGCCCATTTACAAGTTTTCGATACTTGAATTGATAGTGGTACAGTCAGATTCCATCGTTCTAAGATCTGCTAAGCACCATCCAACCCATTCGGTTTACGTTTCCACGTCATTACCTTTGTTTTGATGTCACTGACTATTTTGCCTGAATAGAATTTGTTCTGTTTTTTCCTCTCTACGAAAGACTCGGTTATTGCGTTCGATCCAAATGTGATAGAAGAACCCGATAAATACCATGCTACCAAGTCGTCCTATAATGGAGTTGCCTTTGAAAGTGCACACACCATTCAATTTCGTCAGCCCAACACCCTGTTGCATTTTTCCTAATACCCATTAACATTAGAAGATCTGTCCATACCTTAAGAGAATAAGAGCATTGAAAAAAAAGGTGTTCATCGGACTCTTCACCTACTTTACATAGTGGACATACCTCATCTATATCCAACCCCCATGATTTTAACTTTACTTTGGTCTTTAACCCTCTCATAATTTCTCCCGTTGTAGACATATTTCCCTCCCTCACTATCTATATCTCCCTCAGTCTTTATCCCACTTTCTCGCAGTCTCCCTCTCTCTCTCTCTCTCTCTCTCTCTCTCTCTCAGTTTGTACAGATCTCTCTGTGGAAACCACATAGTTGGTGGCCACGACCCGATTTGTGGCCACAAAATGGTAATGTCCACGAAATCCTCGATGAGGGTTTCACTAGAAACCCTCCTCTATGTTAAGTTTCGATGAGAACACTTCCCTTTGATAAACAATGAGGAATCGAGAGAGAGACTAAGAGAAGAAGAGGTAAAGAATAAGAGAACAAGAGAGAGATGATGCAAGACACTGGGAGAGAGAGAGAAAGCAATAGGAGAGATAGAGTAAGAGAGGGAAATATAGAGAGGGAGAGAAGATGAAGATTATGGGGCAATGTTTGATCAAATCAATTTTTGGACTAAAAAAAAATGCCCCTGAGTCAATATGTATTGACTAAAATCTTTATTCTCCGGAGAATTTTGTTTTACAGCAGTGATATGGGGACCGACGCTTTTGGCGTGAATCGCCATCCAACAGGTTGGATTCACGTTGATTTCATCAAGAGAGAGAAAGTAGTGTGAATCCAAGGGTAGGTTGCAATCCAAGGGTTGGTTACAATTGGTCCAGATTCATTCTAAGGTTTTAATTGATGGCAATTACTACAAAAGAGGTTACAAAAGTTATTTTGAAGACATCTAGTGCTCGATTAAATTGTAAACTTAACATTTCTTTTTATTTGAATTTGTCAACAGGTTAAAGGGTCCGACCCAAAGAAAAACTAAATTTTAATCATAGTTAAATGAGAATCTCAAAGAAAAAATCAAAAAAGTCTAAAGTAACTAATTTGTCCGAATTTTAATTACACCCCTCACAATCCTTTGTAGCTCCTCTGGAAACTCATTCGGCTTCATCTCTGATAATCCCATAGTGGTCCTCCTTTTTGATAAGTAGTCTGCAGCCTGGTTTATCTCGCGGTAAACATGCATAATGAAGCAATCCATGAATCGGACCCATAGTGATCGGATCTCATTTACTAACCGTGTGACATGCCGAGGAACCTTCTGATTGCTTCTCGTGAGAATAGTAATCGTAAGAGACGAATCTGTGGCAAGACGCACTCGCCTAACTCACTATTTCACTGCTAACCCCAGTCCTAACTTGACACCTTGAAGTTCATGTTTCAACACTGACTCTGTTTTAGTCCGAGATGCCGCCGCAACTATCGGGTCCCCATTCGAGTCCCTGAGTATAGCACCGTATCCTCCTGCTAAGTCAGCAAACGAACCATCAGTATTAATTAGTATTTCACCTGGCGATGGGCATTCCCATTTACACATTTTGGGTGTTTTTAGGGAAACCGATATAGTAATGTTCCAATTATTGAGAATCTGCTGGCTCCCACCTCATTGTTTTATTGTTTCCGTTTTCTCTCTCTCACTGACTATCTCTCTGTCGTTCTCACCCTAGATCTCTCTCTCTCTCCCTCTCATCATTTCTTTTTTTTATTTGAATTTGTCCGCAGGAATAAAGGGCCCAATCCGAACAAAGAGGACTAGGAAAAACTAGAGAAATAACAATAATACATCAAAATGTCAAGAGAGAAACAAATAAACGAATAAACAATAAAGAATATAGCAAATGTTGTCTTGCTAACTAGCTACGCCAAACTCTAATAACTCCTCTTTTGTCGTCATCTACAATCTTCTGAAGGTCAGCAGGTGGATTATGTGGTGACATCTCTATATATCCTGATAGTGGCTTCATTTTCGATAGGTAATCTGCTGCTTGGTTGGTTTCTCGGTAAACATGTTGAATAGAGCATTCGTCTATTTGCCTCCATAACTCCCATATTTCTCGGACTACACGAATAAGTTGCCAGGGAGGCTTCTTCCCCTCATAAGACAAAATCGAAACAGCAAAGGAGGAGTCCGTGGCGATCTTCACTCGTCTTTTACCAAATTTTGCCGCTAGCTTTAATCCTAAGCAAATTCCCTGCATCTCATGCATGATTACCGACCTCCTCTCTGACCATGTTGTTGCTGCTATTATAGGCTCACCTCGTGAGGTTCTCAAGATCGCACCATAACCACCTGAGACATCATCAAATGCCCCATCGGTATTGATTAGAGTCTGATCCATACTAGGGCCTTGCCCATTTACAAGTTTTCGATACTTGAATTGATAGTGGTACAGTCAGATTTCATCGTTCTAAGATCTGCTAAGCACCATCCAACCCATTCGGTTTACGTTTCCACGTCATTACCTTTGTTTTGATGTCACTGACTATTTTGCCTAAATAGAATTTGTTCTGTTTTTTCCTCTCTACGAAAGACTCGGTTATTGCGTTCGATCCAAATGTGATAGAAGAACCCGATAAATACCATGCTACCAAGTCGTCCTATAATGGAGTTGCCTTTGAAAGTGTTAACACACCATTCAATTTCGTCAGCCCAACACCCTGTTGCATTTTTCCTAATACCCATTAACATTAGAAGATCTGTCCATACCTTAAGAGAATAAGAGCATTGAAAAAAAAGGTGTTCATCGGACTCTTCACCTACTTTACATAGTGGACATACCTCATCTATATCCAACCCCCATGATTTTAACTTTACTTTGGTCTTTAACCCTCTCATAATTTCTCCCGTTGTAGACATATTTCCCTCATTCACTATCTATATCTCCCTCAGTCTTTATCCCACTTTCTCGCAGTCTCCCTCTCTCTCTCTCTCTCAGTTTGTACAGATCTCTCTGTGGAAACCACATAGTTGGTGGCCACGACCCGATTTGTGGCCACAAAATGGTAATGTCCACGAAATCCTCGATGAGGGTTTCACTAGAAACCCTCCTCTATGTTAAGTTTCGATGAGAACACTTCCCTTTGATAAACAATGAGGAATCGAGAGAGAGACTAAGAGAAGAAGAGGTAAAGAATAAGAGAACAAGAGAGAGATGATGCAAGACACTGGGAGAGAGAGAGAGAGCAATAGGAGAGATAGAGTAAGAGAGGGAAATATAGAGAGGGAGAGAAGATGAAGATTATGGGGCAATGTTTGATCAAATCAATTTTTGGACTAAAAAAAAATGCCCCTGAGTCAATATGTATTGACTAAAATCTTTATTCTCCGGAGAATTTTGTTTTACAGCAGTGATATGGGGACCGACGCTTTTGGCGTGAATCGCCATCCAACAGGTTGGATTCACGTTGATTTCATCAAGAGAGAGAAAGTAGTGTGAATCCAAGGGTAGGTTGCAATCCAAGGGTTGGTTACAATTGGTCCAGATTCATTCTAAGGTTTTAATTGATGGCAATTACTACAAAAGAGGTTACAAAAGTTATTTTGAAGACATTAAGTGCTCGATTAAATTGTAAACTTAACATTTCTTTTTATTTGAATTTGTCAACAGGTTAAAGGGTCCGTCCCAAAGAAAAACTAAATTTTAATCATAGTTAAATGAGAATCTCAAAGAAAAAATCAAAAAAGTGTAAAGTAACTAATTTGTCCGAATTTTAATTACACCCCTCACAATCCTTTGTAGCTCCTCTGGAAACTCATTCGGCTTCATCTCTGATAATCCCATAGTGGTCCTCCTTTTTGATAAGTAGTCTGCAGCCTGGTTTATCTCGCGGTAAACATGCATAATGAAGCAATCCTCGAATCGGACCCATAGTGATCGGATCTCATTTACTAACCGTGTGACATGCCGAGGAACCTTCTGATTGCTTCTCGTGAGAATAGTAATCGTAAGAGACGAATCTGTGGCAAGAAGCACTCGCCTAACTCCATATTTCACTGCTAACCCCAGTCCTAACTTGACACCTTGAAGTTCATGTTTCAACACTGACTCTGTTTTAGTCCGAGATGCCGCCGCAACTATCGGGTCCCCATTCGAGTCCCTGAGTATAGCACCGTATCCTCCTGCTAAGTCAGCAAACGAACCATCAGTATTAATTAGTATTTAACCTGGCGATGGGCATTCCCATTTACACATTTTGGGCGTTTTTGGGGAAACCGGTATCGTAATGTTCCAATTATTGAGAATCTGCTGGCCCCCACCTGTCGCGCTAGGCCTCTTCTTCCATGATGTTGCCTTTACTTTGACCTCACTACTAATCACCTGAAGAACTATCTGCCATGTGCGTGTTGCACCCCAGAAAATACTATGATTTCTCTCTGTCCAAATATGGAAGAAGTATGCATTAAATATCAGGCTCTCAAGTCGACCAAGAATGGAATTTCCATGGAACGTATTGATAGACCAATTCAATTGTTCAGCCCAAATACCCGTATGATGTCTTCGTATGCCCAATAACAATAACAACTAACTCCAAACAGAGAATGGGAAAGCACAGCCAAAAAAAGTTTGTGGTTACAAAAGTTATCAGGATGAATTAATGAGGTGTTAATAACAATTGATACTAAGACTATAAATAAACATCTTTGCAAGGAAGAGGGGATGATGAAGAGAAGCAAGAGAAAGGGGAAGAAGTTCCTTCGACCAAAGATGCAATGCGAGCAATTTGTCGGATATGACAATTGATGAATAAAATCATTAAGTTTGGACGATTTAGGGGTCGTAGTGTTTCGCTAGAAACCTTCTACGATTGTCGAATTACGAAGTAATTCGCGGCTAACTTCGACCGGATCCTACATCTGGTTACACATAAGAATGTCTATTTGATCGGGTGATATGACTAGTGGGATGAGACATATAATCATAGGAGAGTCCCATAAACATGTCTCGTAGTCCTAAAAGAAGTTTAGGCAAAGATAACACAAAAGGCTAAAAAAGAGGGATTTTGGGTTGGGGGCAAAAGGGAGACCTTTTGGGCCCAGATTAGGGCCGGCCTGGCTTGCCAGTTGCCCTAAAGGGCCATGTCTGATCTGCCAAGTTTGGGTAGGTTTGTACGGCCACAACTTAAGCAAAGTGGAAAATAGAAACTGTTTCTATTTTTTTGACTATTTTCTTAATCTCATTCAAAAGGGACTTTTTGGAAAACCTAATTAGGGTGGGTCTCTAACTAGGGTTCTATATAATGTATCTTAGGGACTTGAATAAGGTGTGGAATTTCTCAAGAAGCTTTCTTACTCTACAACATCAAGTAGAGAAGAGAAAATGAGCTAATTCCCAAGCTATCTAACTAGTCAATAAAGAAGGTGTTCTTCATATATCAAACCACCATTGGAGTTCTAGCTAGCTACAAGGTGGAATACTCAACAAAAAAAACTACCAGGTGGAAGATCAACTGATCATTCGGGTGTCTTGAGTAAAGGAGCAACACTTGGGGCTCTTGGTCTTTGCATTCGATTGGAAAGGTTCGAGGGAAAACTAGCGATTAAGGTAATCTCTAACTCTTAGTTAATTATTAACTTATGCATGATGATCCTAGGAATGCTAGTGTTAGACATAAGATGTCTGAGGTTCCGCTAACAACACTAGTATGAATCATAACCCAACAGTAGTACCACCTTTACAAGACAAAGATAAAGCACATCAAATTAAGAAATAATATATACGACAGTCCTTCAAAACAATCCCATAAACACAATCTATCATGAAATTAGAGAAGGGGAACAAAATCCATTACTTGGTGGTGGTGGTGGAGGTGTTTCAAATTGTTTGTCCGTTCCTCCCCAATAAATAGCATCAAGAGGATAAGGATCATTCTCGGGCATTAAAGCCAACATTTCAACCGTTCGTTTAAGACTATCCTTACTCCCAATTGGGCCCTGTTAGTCATGTATGCAAATCAATGACAAAACTTTCTATTTATCGAGCTCATAATGTCGTCGCGCAACCGTATTTTAACACATCAACTAATGAATAGTCATGTATGCGCATTTCAGTATAAAATTTCAGAGAGATGAAACAGATAGAGGACCTGGTTCGAGAACCAGAAGTATAAGTTTAAGAGAATTTCTGGGTATCAAATGGAGTATAAAATTTTAGACAAGTGATTTCAGAACATTTCATTAGTTGATTTATACTCCATGCCTGAAATCACTTCTCTGAAATGCTATCAAATGGAGTATAAGTCAATGAAGAAATTTCAGACAAGTGATTTCAGGGTTGCTACCAAATTTCATCATTGATTTATATACTCCACTTGATTTTTACTCCACGGAGAATCATAAAATTTCATACAAGCTCTATAATCTTTCATCTACATCAAGCTATTATATATGGTATTCTCACCTTTCATCTAAATCGAGCTCCATAACCTTTCATCTAAATCGAGCTATTATATATGGTTTTTGTAATGGGTAAATGTGCATTTCTAACCATACGAACTTAAATGAAAGGTTATGGAGTACGAAGAGAGCGAGAGAGAGGGAGTACCCAGAGACAAGAGAGAGGCGGTGCACAGTTCGAATGTAACCCTAAATTTAATTCTTCGAATGGAACCCTAGAAATTCTTCTTCGAATGGAACCCTGGATTTTTTTCTATCAATTTGGGGATTACAGAAAGGAGTTAGCTTGATTCTTCAAATGTTAGGGAGAAAGGATTTATGTAATAAACGCAACTGCATTCTATTGAAGGCGCCCCACATTTTTGGTCTCACCGAATTAGTCCTTATTTAGTAAATGGGCTTAGTTGTAATTACACTTTCACTAACGGTGATTTTCTGTTAACTCTGACAGAAGGTGGTGGAAAATACAACTATTAAAAAAAATGTAGATTCATGTGAAAACATTTTCAAAAGGTGGAGTTTTCAGTAACTCTCCCAAGAAATTAAGAGTCAAACTAGATAAAAAGAGAAGGAGTCCGCATACCTAGAATAAGCTCAACAAATGATCCACTCCTAATCTTCCTTCCAAGTTTGAATTTACCCCAATAACTCTCTCCATAATCTATTACAATAGAAACAATACTAACTCAATCAAATTGAGATGATTTTCAACAACTCAGTTTTAGAGAGTAGAAACATAAAAAACAGTGGGAAGAAAAAATGATAATGAGGGTAAATGGAAGGGTGTATTAAAGGTTTCTAAGTGCATCAATTTGGCAATGGAAGGAAGAGGACGAAACCAATCAACATACATTATTTCATGGATCAGAGGAGCATCAAGAGGATGAGCTGATATGAGAAAATTAATTAGTGCTAAGAAAAAAAAAGATTTGGAAACGTTTCCCTAGTAACGGGGTTTGGGCGTTTCTTGTGGGAGGAAGTAAATCAGGTAATATTAATAAATGGAGAGAGAACTTTCTCCCAATAATGTGGCCCATAGAATCAACAATTACTGTGTAGATTAAAAATGAAGGGGTTACCGATCCAGATTCATTGACTTGTCTACTTTCTTGTACGAGCGGGTGAATCAATTTTCAATTTGTAAGATAGATAAGAGATTTAATGATCAAGATTTAATGAAAAACACAACCAACGCCTGGATTTGTCTCAAATATAATTCTTAGTTTCTATTAACGGAAAGAGTAAAGCTACAAAGCATATGTAAAATACTACAATTCCAGAAAAGAAAACAACCACATAATTACCTAGGTCACCAAAATATTAGTTTTTTATGAAAATCCATCCAATAACAAAATAGAAAAGAACACCGATAACCCTAATGTCCTACATGCTTACAAGAACTTCGATAATAGCCTGATAGCCCTCCTCATCAACAATACCAAATACAATTTTAAGATACAAAAATATTGTCCAAATAACTATTAACACCGAAATATAACAATAGAGGTAAAACAGACATAATAGTGACGACACAGTCCATAATACATCAGTTTACTGCCCATAAAAACACAAACTAAAATACTATATTGCAAACAACCAAATTAAGTATCCAGATAAATGAACCTAATTCACATCCACACAAACTACTAGCTTAATGCATGGTCAAGTGTATAATCACATATGGTATCTCTGCACTCACTCAACCAAACAAAGATTGTACATGCAAAATGGTCCAAGATGCCAATTCTTCATACTACACATACTAAAATACTAATTCGATGCATATCACTACCGCTAAGCAACCTATAAAATATCAATTTCTAATTAAAAAGTGCCACACCAACCGTATGAAAATTTACAAAACTACCTAGTTTGAATTCTAAGACTTGCAAAAAAAGTTCCAGTTGGAATTGTCCAAACATGTCATAGTCGTGCGCACAATAGTAATTTAACATTATTTCAAACAACTATTCTTTCGGACTTACGTTATGTCAGATTCAAATGGACCCAAAATCAACTATTCGGACAAATTACACATCGTAAATTGTTCCAACAAGAAAAATGACTGTAATTTTGTGAATATTGCACTCATTCAATACAGGCACATCAAATACTAATTTCTAAAAGTACACATCATAGTAAGTATATCAGTTATTTATACAAATAAAATTCACACATCAAAACACCAGGTATTTGAAAATCTACACATTGAAAGAGAAGGCATTATCATCATGATATGACTATAAACATTGGCCGACAGTTGGAAACTCTGATGGAAAATACCATATTTACTTTACAATTAGAAGGTATTTGTTTTCGTTTTTCTATTTTTGTTTGGCCTTATTACACAAATATCTCCTCCATACATCGTGATATGACTATAAACATTGTCCGACAGTTGGCTTAATTTCATGGATATGCATATGATGTATGGAGATTCTATTTGTGTAATTGTTTTTATTTTTTTTATTTGTTTTTATTTTTTATGTTTTTGTTTTCGAAATTAAGGTTGGCATTGCTTTACTTACATAAAAGGAATCAATTTATTTCAAGCAATTTTTTTTGCTATAACAATTTATTTCAAGCAATTGTGTTTACTGTAGGCCACTTTTCTAGAAACAGTTATTAATGCGAGGCTCTAGGAAGCCGAAATATGATAGTTTATGTGGATTTTTTGGTTTCTTGTTAAATCTTGATATTAGTATTCATATATTTTCTGATTTTGAGTCTTTAAGCCTATCGAGTTTGGAGTTGAAGCATGCATTTTTGTATATGGTTGTTGGAGAACCAAGTGTAACCGAAAGAAAAATCTAGGGTGAATTTTATCTTTTGAAATGTATATAACTGAATGAAGTGAAAGGGTGACGGGGACTTAATGGTGGAATTACAAGTTACTTTGGTTGAATTACATGGTACTAGCTAATGTGCCCTTTGCATCAAGCACAAATTTCTTTTGTTCGGAGAGAAAGTGTTATTGTTGGGGTATTTGGTAGTTTGGAGCAATTTACTTGATCACAAATAATGTGTTGAAATTTGTTAGTATGCAACAAATTATGTTTTGAAATTTGTTAGTATGCGACAAATGATGTGTTGCAATTTGGTAGCACGTGACAAATCAGATGTTGAAATTTGTTAGCATGTGTGAGACTTAATCATGTCCCGTTGAGCTGTTGGAAACTCGTTTGGAGGGAAACAATATCCCCCCTCCTTGGCTCGCTAGCTTTTTTCTTTTTTTTTTTTTTTGCTTAAAGAGAAGGTATTCATTTTGTTTAAAATGGTTAACATGCAACATATGAGACTTAATTATGTGTCGTTGAGCTGTTTGAATCTCACTTGGTGTCATTTTTTTTTGTTGAAAGAGAAGGCATTATCATTTTATCTCATAGTTTGGAACAACTGTGTTGAAATTTAGTAGCTGTTGAGACTAAATTATGCCACGCTGGAAACTCTTTTGGAGGGACACAAATCACATCCCCTCTCCCTGTTGGAATTTTTGTTTAAAGAATGCCATCATTGTCGGCATATGTCATTGTTTGGAAGAATTGACTTGATTACTGTGTTGGAATTTGTTCGCATGCGACAAATAAGACTCAATCATGTATCATTTAGATGTTGGAAACACTTCCCGCGGGAAACAAATACTGGATTTGTTAACCATATTAATGTCTCTTTAATTTGACATGAAACCCATTGGGGTACTGTTAAAGAGCATAAATATTGTCAAAAGAGAGATGGGTCTTCAAATCTTGTCTTATCTATCCCCGAAATCCCACTTTTTCAATCACTGGTGAAACAGGTGCAATGCAATGCTTATGATACGACCCCCTCCTCTCCCCACTCCCCCCGCCCCCTGACGGTTGTTAGTGCGGAATGAACCTGCATTTTAAATTTCAGGGAATAATAGATGGGTAGCTATTAAATACAAGCACTACGAAATTAATCTAATTCCCTTTCCATTTTATCAGTACAAAATATTAACCATTAATAAGGATACCATTTCAAATAAATTGGACTTTCTAATTTTAAAAACTAGATTAACTTTCCATTTTTTTTTTATCATTACTAAATACTAATCATTATAGTAATGATACCATCCGACCTAATTTGGACTTTCTAATTTTAAAACTAGATTCACTTTCAGTTTTTTTATCATCACTAAATATTAACTAGTACTCCCTCCGTCTCAAATTAATAGACCCAGTTTCTTTTTTAGGTTGTCTCAAAATAAGAGATTCATTTTCCTTTTTATCATATAAAATTCATTAAATTTCCAACAGTACCCTTTATCTTTATATTACACGTTTGTGCTCAAATATATATTGGCCAACAACCAAAAAGGTAACTAAATCAAAATTACTTAACTAAGAATACTTACTTAATTTTTTTTTTACTACGAATATTTTGTTCTTTTATTTTATTCGATTAATACATACACGAATTAAAAAGAAAGAAACAAATCAAATTAAAAGACAATGACATCAATTGGTTAAAAATTGACTAACAAATACATGGAAGTAAGAACTTTGTCAGACCATTCTTTCAAACTTGATTTTGCAGAAATTCTAAGACATTATCAAGTAAAACACTGTCACATTCAAGTTGAGAAGGAAGATTTCCATTGTTTTCTAATTGTCCTTTACTCATGTGTGGGATCTTATAGTTATTGACCCCGTGCACTTTCATTATCTCGATCATACATTGTTGCATAGTTAGAAAATTATTGAGGATCTTTGACGTACGATAAGTTGTTGAATGACTTCTCCACTGCATAAATCAACTCATCAATGTTCTTGGGTCCTTCTTTTTTTTGAAAGAGTCAGCGGGGATTAAAGGGACCCCGACCCTTTTATTGAAAACACCACCGTTCATACAACCCTCATTATAGAAGAAACCTATAATGAACCAAAAGTCCCCAAAGAAAAAAACCAACAATTAAGACTCTACATGCCAAAATTTCCTAAGTCTAATGACACCTCTCACATCCTGTGAAATAATATCAGCAAGTCTGCTCGGCAACTGCTTAACATTTAAATGAATCACTCCACTGCTGCTCAGCCTGGACAAGAAATCAGCAGCCTCATTTGTCTCCCTATACACATGAGTAACTTTACAGCTCTCAAAAGTCTTCCACATATCTGTCACCTCTTTAAGAATACCCCATACTTTCCATGGAGCTTCCCTGTTGACATCAGACAGCAGCATCACCACCAAAGCAGAACCCGAGGCCACTTCAATCCTCTTAAGTCCCAACCTCTTAGCAACCTCAAGCCCAATTAATACTCCTTGAAGCTCATGAGTAAGAACATCACATGGTACAGTACAACCAGCACTAGCAGCCAAGACCTCTCCTCTATCATTTCGAAGGATTGCACCATATCCTGCCCTAATGCCATCCAAAGCACCATCCGTGTTAACCAGCACTATCCCTTCATTAGGAGCCTTCCATCTCAACCCCTTGAATCCCTTCCTAACCATAGGTTTATCAACATTCAACTCAGCCAATAACCTATGATTCTCAGAAGTAAACTCAATCCTGCCCTCCGAAGAAATCATTTTGATCACTATCTCCTTCTTTATAATAAGTATCTCAGCCTCCTCACTCCTACTACAACTTTGAAAAGATCTCAAATTTCTCTCCCTCCATATGTGATAAACGAAAGCTGAAAACACCATTCTACCCATCTTATTACAGAACTTATCTCCCTGAAAGTTAATGATACACCACCTGATAGCACCCTCCTAATCAACAAACACACAAGGACTAATACCCAGCAGAAGCATTAGCCCCTTCCAAACTCTAACTGAGAAAGGACACTCAAACAAGACATGAAAATTAGTTTCATCTACTGTCCCACAGAGATGACAACTCCTCTGAACAAGAAAGCCCCAAGAATTCAACTTCATGTTTGTCTTCAACCCCCTCTGCATAGCCACCCAAGCAATAAAACAGTGTCTAGGGATAGAGCACCCAGACCATACCAACCTATGCCACTCAACAGTAGCAGCACACCTCTGTCTCACATGGTCATAAGTAGCTTTCACACTAAAATCCCCATTACTACTCACTGTCCACACAACTCTATCTTCATCAACCTTCCCTATAGAAACATTCTCCATGGAACCTAGAATAGGATCCAATAAGTGTCTCAAGTGATTAGGAAAGTTCCACATCCCATCCTTAATAATCTCAGCCACCTTCATATCTAGCTTAAGATTAGAAGCAAACCTTGCATTCTCCTTAAATTCAGAGTAAAGAAGCCCCTTAAGATGCCATACATCAAGCCAAACCTGAACATTATCACCCTTACCTATCATATGAAAGATAATGGATTTGGCCCTATCCCTACTGCCTAGGATTCTTCTCCAACACCAGGAGCAGTCATGAGGTATCTCCATCACCCAAAAACTCTTCCCCTTCACCAAATTCTTCTTGACCCATCTAACCCATAGAGAGTTCTTACCACTCACCAGCTCCCAAACATGCCTGAGGTTCATAGCATCATTAAGAGTTTCACTGCTTCTAATACCTAAACCTCCCTCCTCCTTAGGCAAGAAAACAACATCTCTCTTAATAGTAGGCCTCTTGACACCCATCTCCACCCCAGACCATAAGAATCTGAAGAATAGAGCATTAATCTCCCTAAACACCCTCTTAGGAAGCACAAACACTGTTGTCCAATAGATAAGTACACTACAAAGCACTGCCTTTATCAACAAGCATCTCCCAGCAAAAGACAGAAACCTAGCCTTCCAAGACTTAATCCTCCCTTGAATCTTATGGATGAGGGGAATACAGTCATTATAGGAAAGCCTACTAGCAACTAGAGGCAAACCAAGATATCTAATTGGCAAAGAACCCCATTGAAACCCCAAAACAGCCTGAACTTGCTCTTTCTCCCTACAATCAGACCCAGCCCAGAACATGGAGCTCTTATGACAATTAGCACCAAGACCAGTACCCTTCTTTAGGCTCAATAACACCCTATTAAGGGCTGAAGCAGACTCTTCATCACCTCTAAAAAACACCATCAAGTCATCTGCAAAGCATAAGTGAGTAATTTTTTGTTCTTTGCATTTGGGATGAAGGTGGAATCTACCCTCATTCTCCTCTTTGAGCAACAAGGCTGAGAACACCTCCATCACCATAACAAACAAATAAGGGGATATAGGGTCACCCTGTCTCAATCCTCTTTTCCCATGAAAATACCCATGAGCACGCCCCATTAACAACAATAGAGTATCTATGTGTGGAAACACAAACAAAAATCCAATTAACAAAAACCTCAGGCAATTGAAATTTCCTAAGAATCTTGAGCAAGGAAGACCACCTCACAGTGTCATAGGCTTTCCTAAGATCTATTTTAACTGTACACCTAGCCATCCCCTTCTTCTGAGTATAGTTTCTCACAATCTCATGAGCAAGCATGATGTTGTCTTGTATGCACCTCCCAGAAATAAAAGCAGATTGGTTCTCACTCACCATGGAAAACACAACTAGCTTCAACCTTTCAGTTAGAATCTTAGTAATACATTTATAGATCACATTGCAACAAGAAATAGGTCTAAAGTCCCCAAGAGAAGAGGCATTAGGAATCTTAGGAACAAGAGAAACAAGAGTGGAATTTACCTCCTTCAGCAGCTTCCCAGATTTGAAGAAGTTTTGGACAGCAAGTACAAAATCATCTCCCACTATCCTCCAGCACTTCTTAAAGAAATAAGATGAAAAACCATCAGGTCCTGGGGCCTTCTCAGAACCAATGGTAGACAAGGCATGAAGAACTTCATCTCTACTAACAGGTTTCACCAATTCCAAGCTCTCACCATACTCCAAGGGGTGTTGGAACTGAAAGGAATTCAAAATAGCATCCTCCTCCACATCACTCTCCTCAGTCCCTAGCATTCTCTCATAAAAGTTCACACATTCTTGAATCACCCTATCCTGGTCCTCCACCATCACTCCATCATCTCCCACTACCTGCTTAATAGAATTCCTAGCTTTCCTCTCCTTAATAGTATTGTGAAAGAACCTGTTATTCCCATCATCCAAATTAATCCATTTGACCCTAGTCTGTTGCTTAAGCATAGCTGCCTCCATATTTGGCCAAATGAGCATAATTCTCTACAGCTTCTCTCTCCACCCTCCTCAATTCAACTTAGAAGGCTCCCCCTGTATAAGACCCTGCACCCTCTCCATATGATGCCTAACAACACTAACTTGATCAGGGAAATTCTTAAACTTACCCCTTTTCCACTGAATAATGCAACCCTTAACAGCCTTAAGCTTAGAAACAAATCTAAACATAGGGTTACCCTCAAACTTGCCTTGCCATACCTCTTCTATCATCTCAATAAACCCAGTCTCTTCCAACCAGCAATTAAAGAACTTAAAGGGTTTCCTGCCCCTAACCTCAACATCATCAAGATTCATAATGGCTGGAGCATGATCAGAAGACCTGGGCAAGTCAAAACAGACCTTAGACCCAGGAAATACTTCCAACCAATCAATGTTGATTAGCACTCTATCCAACTTAGCCCAAATACCATTCTCCCCCTCCTGCCCATTATACCAAGTAAAGAGAGAACCGGAAAAAGCACAGTCAAACAAACTGGTCCTCTGGATACACTCTGCCAAGTCCTCAAACTGGTTAGCCCTCACTACCTGGCCACCCATCTTCTCATCACTACTCACTATAGAATTAAAATCACCCAAAAACATCCAAGGAGCCTCAAAGGACTCACAAAGATCTATCATATCCTTCCACAAACTCTTTCTCATCTCTTTAGAGTTCCTACCATACACAACAGCAACCAAACACTCCCTTCCATCCAACATTCTCACCTGAACAGCAGGACTTGGTCTGTTTTAAACAATAGCTGGACATCCAAGACCCTTAAGTCCCACCCCAACCAAATTCTCCCACCATCATCCTCTTCATAGTTATCTAAAAAAGTCCAAAAGGGACAGATACTTCTCTGCACAGCTACCTTATTCACCTCCTTCACTCTAGTCTCTACCAACCCCACCATAGACAACTTCTTAGTTCTAACAAGATCCCTAACATCCTTTATTCTAGGAGGATTATTCAGCCCCCTCACATTCCAACTAGCTAAACTAACCATTGAAATTTCTATAAGGACCCCTACCCCTCAACCCTGGCTTTGCCATCCTACCCTCAACTCCTTTGGTAAATAGAGCTACTATATTAGCTACTCCATCCCCATCCACATCATGAACCCCATTCTCTTCAAACCCAGCATCCACATCTTCATTTAAACACTCCTCCTCAGACATTCCCACCCCAACTGTAGTATCCTCCTTATGCTTATCTTCCCCAGACTTAACCACACTCACACACTGTCTCTTTATCCCTTTAGCCAGCTCATTCTCCTCATTGCACCCAGTAGAAACTAACCCAGTATTAGGACCAGCCTTCTTGTTCCTCTTATTAGTAACCACAGGCCAACCAGCACCACTATCCTCCATTACTTCATCAATCAGGCTCAATCCAGCAGGTTGTCCAGCTCCCTTCACACCCTTTGCCAAGTTCAGCACACCAGGTGACTGAACCTGTACTCGAGTTGGCCCCAAACTCTTTGTAGGGGGATCATGGAAGGTCCCAATCCCTGAGCACGAGCTGGAGCATTCATGGGGATACTAGCTGCTGAACTAGATTGCCCTACCTCATTAACACTATGCCTAGGATTCTTCTTAGGCTTCTTACAAGCAAACTTATCTTCAGATGGTGTGGCATTTCGTCGAACACTTTTGAGGCACTTACCAATAGAGTGCCCAAAAGACCCACAACCTGCACATTTCATCGGCTTCCAAGCATACTCTACTTGCAATTCCACTCCTCTCACTCCGTCCACCAACAGGGGTATTGTCGAAGGGAATGAGCTCTCCTTCCCTATCTCCACAAGAACCCTAGCAAAACTCATTCTAGTCTTAAGCTCAGTAGGACTGTCCAACACGATTGGAGTCCCTAAGTTGCTCACTATCTGAGCTAGACCTCTTCGATTCCATAGAAAACCAGGGACTCTCCTCAAACACACCCACACTGGAAGAGACTCAATCTCCTCAAGCTCTTCCTCAATAAACAACTTCCATGGACGCACAAAAAATAAACGACTAGCAATGTAAATAGGTTCCAGCTCAAGAACTCTCTGTCTATCTTCATCCAAGTCAAAACGAATAACAAAGGAAGACTCACCTTGAGCAGTGATGTGCATCTCTCCCTTCGGTTTCCAAATTCGACGTAAAGAGTTACGTACAAATATGAAATCCAATCGTCTACCAATGAAGGAACCCACCAACCAATTCTCACATTGTCTAATATCCTCCTCATAATCCTTTGTAGAAATCACCTGAACTACCTCCTCATTAATCACAGTAGGAGGTACAAAATCCATTTTCTCACGAGAAACTCTTCCATTCTTCTGGAATAGACCAGACCAGCTCGAACGGACCTTGAACTCACCAGAATACTTCTCAGAGCACCTATCTGATTCCCCTTCCCCATGAACTTTCTGTTTCGGTAGAGACTCAGACCCAAATGGACCTGAATCTCCACCACCAGAAGGAGTCGTGCCTCCCTTTTAGCCAACATTTCCCTTCAAGAGAAACAGTCAGCTAAAGAGAAGCAATCGGACACAGAAACCAAGCCCAAGCAGACAACAAAACCGGTCAATAACCCAAGAAAATCAGAGAAGAAGATAGGCGGCGCCGGAAAGTGGAAGAGCCCTAAAAAATCTCCCAACCCGGGACTTTCTCTCTCCAACCTCACCTGCTATAGTTTCTCTTGATCATTTTCATTCTTGGGTCCTTCTTGATGTTGTAATGACTGAATAGCTCGAAAAAATCCAAGATCTAAGACGTTCAAATCCGGACTATTTGATGGTTGGCAACCCAATTGAATATCAAGTCCAATGTTTGAGACGGCTTGGCGAAACTCAACATCATTTGGGCTAATGTGAGGTTTTGCATTATCTTGCTGAATATAAATGGTATCCGAGAGACGATCAAGCGGCCATTTTTCTTTTATTGTCGGCAAAAATTTTTCGATCAAGAAAGATCGAATAACATCTTTATTTACAGATGTTATTGGTTTCGTCTCTAAAATATCGGCAACACGATTTTTAATGTTTTTTTTTGCCGGCACTTTACATACCAATGGAAAAATTCCAATTTTTCCTGAAAATAGTTCATTACCTTCGAAATCAGTTTTTGGTCTACCGACAGGTGCAATATACATAACCTTACTAATAAACCGTTTACTTTGACAAGTACGATGCGGTTCTTCTTCTCCGGGGAGGAGGTAGTATTTTTGAGTTTCTTTGGTCATGTAAAACCATTTCTCATCAATATGGATATAGTTGTACATATTGCGAAAAACTGGATTGGTAGTAAGACTATTTGGATCAAGCATCGACAAACAAAACCGAAGTCTTGTTTTCTTGTTTTCATTTGTCAAAGACGGTTTTAGAGCATTTGAGTGTGGTACAAGCATACCTTCTTTTATTCGTCTATGAAGTGTATCTTTTGAAACATGCAAATCATTTGACATGGAACGAATATTTGTGCGTCGTTGTGGACGAAGCTCTTTAATTTTAGCGGGATCAATTTGAATTCTTTTTCGACCAACACGCCTAGAAAATCAGTGAGATACGTCAACAATTTCTCCTTTAGCGATGCATTCTTGAGCACGATTCCAAATTCGATGTATGGTTTTTCTATCCCGCGAAAATAAAGTTGCCGTTTCACTAATTGTACCTTTCCGTAGTTTGCCATTATCACTTCTTATCCAGAGGTAATCTAGAATATTTTGACGTTCTTGATTTGAAACTTTTTTCTTAGAACCAAAGGTAGAGGGATTCAAGTGGAGATCGGACATTGAGAACTAAAGAGATTTAGAAAGTATGGACTTGAATTTCTAGTTTGGTAAACAAAAAATTACTCTAGCTAAAGGGTACACTGTGTATGAAGATGAAAGTCATGACATATACAGAGCTCAAATTTTTGTATTCTTTGTCTAAATCAAGTTTTGGCGGCATACTTTTTGATTGATTAAATCTAATTTTACTCTCAAAAACAAAATTTAAGTTTCAACCAAATTTTACCTCCAAAAAAATTAAATTTAAGTTGGATATAAATTTACCTCCAAAAAATTTCAAGTTTCAACAATTTTTTTGTGAAAATATTTGTATCAATGGAGGAATTCTATAGAAATCTATTTGTATTTGCTTGATTATTGGTAACAATCTAAATTCGAAGAAAAAATACCATCCAATTTAAAAGAAAAATACCATCTAATATTAGGAACAATTTATCTTGTTACTTAAAATAATTTGACTATTAAATTGAAATCCAATTTTCCTCCACCTATTTTCGGTAAAGAAATTCATTTTAGATTTAGTCTAAAAAAAGAATCACACAAATCTGAACATTAAATGAGGGTATAAGTGGAAGAAAAAATACGTGAAAATTTTGAAGGATTTTAGGTCTGGGTCTCTTAATTTGAGACGGAGGGAGTAATAAGGATCCCAATTAAATTACGGTTTCTAATTTTAAAACTAGATTCACTTTTCATTTTTTATTACTTCGAATTTTTTTAGTTTATGTTCACTTGGACAAATTTAGAAAGTATTTATGACTTTGGGTCACAACCAAGTAGTTTTAGATTTACCGGCCCTACTCTATTTCTATAAATACATACATGTAAACTTGTTGACTTATTATTTCTAAATTTGATGGACATAACTAGTAGAGGTTGGTCCAAAGAGGATATGGTAAATTCTGTTATGGTAGGACAACAGATATCATGGTGATACCATATCATCCTCTTTTTCGGACTCATTCTCGTTAAATATTTGTGTTCTTACCAAATTTAGTTGTGTTTCTTGTTTCTTTCTCTTTGTCCCTCAATATTGCATTGTGTTTTACAGATACTTGAAAATATAGAAAAAAAAACTAACTAACAATTAATTGATAATCATGCATTTACATAGTTCTTTTTTTTTTTAATTGATTAGCGTCTCGAACCCTTGACTTCGTACTCCTGTATGCAACTAATTAACAAATAATTTATTGTTGTAGTATTGTTTTTCCCGTTATAATTGTTTGAGATATTTGTAAGACTTTGTCAGTTTTATGGCTTTAAGGAGGAGGAGATGGAGAACACAACTAAGTTTCATAAACATAACTTGAAGTGGTTAATATGGTAATAGGTAGTAGGGTAATGCTTATTGAAGTTCTAATAATGTTTAATAGCTAGGTGTCTCCACCATCAACACTGGAGTAATCCCATTATGCCAATAAATAATTTGTTTGATTGTTATTACTGTCGTTTGCTGTGATATTTGTAAAACTTTGTAGTATTTTGTTGTTTAAGGAGGGGTTGAGCAACACAATTGAGGAGTTTAGGTCATTCGATTTTATGGACTATGGTGACAACCCCTTCTTTTGACTCATTCCCATTTTAAGTTTTTTTTTTGATAATGATAAGCGGGAGATGCCCGAACTGAAAACAATGAAATATAAAATCAAAAGACAGCAAAAAAACAAAATTACATCATTTCATTAGCCCCACCTTTTCCTCATTCTCACTGTCCCCCTAGAGTTCGCATTAACGATATTGACTAATTCCACCGGAAGTTGACTAATATTCAAGTGAGTCACCCCCGGTCCGAGCTTCATCTTTGACAAGAAATCTGCAGCCTGATTGGCTTCTCTATAGATATGAAAAACTCGAAAACTCTGAAATTGACTTCGAAGCCTCTGAACTCTCTTCCACAAACGCCTCGCCCTCCATGGTAATTTCTGATGTGGTTTTGCAAGAAGTAACTTGATATTCATCGAGTCAAGACCAAGTTCAACTTCCTGCAATCCGACACTAAGTGCTAACTCCAAACCCAACTCAACGCCCTGTAGCTCATGTATGAAAATAGTCTGTCCGTCAACCTGACCTGTGGCTGCTCTCACAACGGTCCCCTCCGAGTCTCGAATAATGGCTCCATACCCCGCATCCACCTCGTTCAATGCACCATCCGTATTAATCATGTATCTCGCTGCCGTCGGCCGAGTCTATTTGCATGGAGTGTAAACCGGCTTTTGGAGAGAGATAGTAAGATTCCAGCGATCAATGGTTCTCCGATTCTCCTCCGTATCTTCAAACCGTTTGGTAATGGTATTCAGCTTGATCCTCACTTCATCACAAATAGTGTGTATAATCAACCCCGGTGGCATGACATTACTTCTAAATACTCTATTATTCCGCTCCTTCCAAATATGATAAACATAGGCATTTAGAAGCAAACGACCCACTCGGGCAGCGATAGAAAGCCCACCAAAATGATTAATACACCACTATAGCTCCCCTTCCCAATCTGCAGCACGTACTCTCTGGAATCCCATCTTAAGTAATAACGATTCCCATATAATCTTTGTGACTGAACACCTAAAGAATAGGTGGAAAACCGTTTCTTCATTCCCCCCCCCCCCCCCCCCACAGTATACACAAGTAGTGTCTATAGCCATACCCCAACTAGCCAGAAGCGATCTGGTTTTGAGGCGTTGTCGGAAAGCAAGCCATGTGATGAAGCAATGTTTGGGTATACCCCCCGGTGACCATACTAATGAAGTCCAGCTCAATCGAGTTCCTCTAGGTCGAATAGCTTCATACGTCTCTTTGAGAGTAAACTCTCCATTCTGGCTAGGCGTCCAGATCACCTCATCTCTTAGAGTACTATCTACCACCACCTCTCTAGCCTCGACCTCAATAGTCCCTAACATTGCCTATCCCTTGTCCTATAATATTGCATTAATAAGGATCCCACCTAAATTTTACTTTCTAAATTTTTGTATCTAAATTAGACTTCCTAATATTAAAACTAGATTCACTACCCATTTTTTATCACGTGTTTTTTTTAGTTTAGATTCACTTTGATAAATTTAGAAGACTCTTCCTATATTCCTAAGTAAGACGAGACGATATAAGAGGCAAACTTAAGTATCGGATAGGAAGAGAACCAGTACCGAATTCCAGAATACTAGTTATATCACTCTGACCTTGGGTCCGAATACCAACAAAGAAAACCGTACTCTTGAGCACATTGGCCTGCAACCCTGTCGCCCGATGAAAACCAGTTAACACACATTTTAGGGATTGAGCCGAACCCTCGTCTCCCCAGAAGAAGACCATGAGATCGTAAGCGAAACAAAAGTGAGTAAATTTCAGAACTCGACACTTCGGGTGTAGGAGAAACCGACCTGCTCTTTCCTCTCTATCAATAAGAACTGCAAATACCTCCATCACTAACACAAACAAATATGGAGAAATCGGGCAGCCTTGTCGTAGGCCTCGCTTCCCATCAAAATACCCATGGCTTCACCATTGACCATAATCGAGAACTTAGACGTAGTAACATAGGCTCGTATCCATTCTATGAATATCCTTGGAAAAAGAAACTTACCAAGGACTGAGAATAGAGAAGACCAACAAACTGTGTCATACGCCCTCTTAAGGTCAATTTTAACCGTACACCTAGCCGAGATGTCTGGTCGGTGGTAATTCCGAACAATCACATGGGCGAACATGATATTGTCCTGAATAGTACGACCAGAAATGAAGCTGATTGGCTCGGACTGATCATTGAATAAATAACTCCCTTCAGCCGTACAGTAAGAATCTTGGTAATGCATTTATACACCAGATTACAACAAGATATCGGTCTGAAATTTGACACTGAAGAAGCATTATCTATTTTAGGAATAAGAGTCACAAAGGTAGAGTTTACCTCCTTGAGAAGTTTTCCGGTGTTGAAGAACCTCTGAATAGCCCCCACAAAATCATCTCCTACGATCTTCCAACACGCCTTAAAAAAATGGGAAGAGAACCCATCCGATCCCGGCAATCGATCAGAACCAATAGTCTGTAAGGCAGCACAAAATCTCATCTTTAGTCACCCTCGTAATGAGAATGGCTCCTTCAGCGTCTGTAAGCGGGCATGAGAACTCCACATTAGATATGGGGTCTAATGCTTCATTATCCTCATCCTCTCGACCAAATAAGTCCCGATAGAAGTCCACACACATATTAGCTATCTCCTCTGGATCCTCGGCCACCGAACCATCCTCCCTAGTGAGTCGAGTGATAGCATTCCGAGACTTCCGCTCTTTGATGGAATTGTGTAAGTTGTATTGCTATCATCGAGAGTAAGCCATTCAACTTTAGCACGTTGTCGAAGCATTGCCGTTTCAGCCCGAACAATGTTACTATAGTTTTCAGTAGCTACTCTCTCTTGCCTCGTAACACCGGGTTTGTTAGATCCCCCTGCAAATGAACCTGCACTGAATGTAAGAAATTCCGATTAATGGTTACCTGGTTTGTCACCCCCTTGAACCGAACTTTCTTCCATTCATTCAACCGAGCCTTCAAAGCTTTGAGCTTTGTCACCATACGAAACATCGGGTTACCCCGTACTGACACCTTCCATACATAAGCAACATGAACGTGGGATCCTCCATCTAGGCATTAAAGAACCGAAACGGAGTCCGCCGGTGTATGTTGGGTGCAACGAGTGGTATAATAATAGGGGAGTGATCTGAATCCCCAGCCGGTGGAAAATCTGCTTTAGCTAGAGGAAATGAATTCAGCCAACTACTATTAATAAGTGCCCGATCAATCTTGGAACTAATGTTCGCAACTCCCATCTGCCTGTTGGACCAAGTATAGAAACAACCTGTGTACGAGCAATCAAACAATCCCAAATCGGTAACACAGTCAAACATCTCATTGGAACCTTAAGATGGTGAGTTGTTACCACCTCTCTTTTCATTGGCCAACATCGTGGTGTTAAAGTCACCTAGCACCAGCCACGGAGCCTCAGAACCCGTCATAAGAAACTCAAGGTCCCTCCAAAGCTCCCGGTGATAAAAAATACTATTACTTCCGTACACCACTGCCAAATGGAATCCCGAACCATCTGTAAACCGAACACCACCTGCAATAACTTGCCCTCCAACATGGGACACAGTAAAGTCGACCCTACTAGGGTGATGCATTTTCCCGGAAGCGTGAGTACGGAATGAAGGGGGGGGGGGTATCGTAACAGAGTAACCAGGAAGATCCGGATCACCACACTTTGATAAAGTTGCCACCACAAAGTGATAAAGAAACCGGTTGAGCTAACACCACACCTGGATAAAGTTGCCACCACCAGATGATAAAGACGCTCGAAAATCCACCGCCAATGGCTCTTCCAAAACAAGAGGATAAAGGAATTGGTCTAAAACAGATCCAAAGTCACAAAGACTCTATAATTTCCAATTCAATATTCTCTGATTTTTCCATTGTAAACTTTCTTAGTATAAATGGGAAAATAAAAGTTAGTCTAAATGCATAGAGGATAATACATTAAATGAGGAAATAAAAGCTAGTCTAAATGCATAGAATCTAGTTACATTGGAAACTTTCTTAGTTTAAATGCATGAATGTAGAAAGACTAGACTAAATTTAATTCAAGTTAATAAAACGAGAATGACTCTTTAAGTCGGCGAGAAACTTCTTTAAAGACCATAATTATCCAGTAGATTGGTCTAATTTCAGTAAAGTAACGCTCGGACCCTAGGTAGGAATGTCATCGTATCCTAGCGATGTTTGTTTCAGACCTGTTTCGTGATCCAGAGCTGTTTGGGTCAGCTCGGGTTGATCTAGCTCCGATGCTCCCGCATCTGACTCTCCGGTTTGGAAAGGATTTGTCCTCAAATTTTTTGAATTGTCATCTTCAAAATATAGAGAAAGATCACCTACATTGAATGTAGCCGAAACACCATAGTCACTTGGAAGCTCTAATTTGTAAGCGTTATCACCAATTTTCTCAAGTATCTTAAATGGACCTTCTGCTTTGGCATCAGCTTCGACTTGCGTTTCTTTGGAAACCTCTCCTTTCTTAGGTGTAACCAGACCAGATTACCTGGTTCAAAAGACTTAGTTCACCTGTTCTTGTTAGCCTTGTTCCTGTACTTCTCATTAGCTCTTTCAATTTCTGCTCGAACCTTCTCATGAAGCTTCTTCATAGTAGTTACCCTTGCCTTTGCTTCAAAATCTGCCTTAAACCCTAAAGGTAGTGAAATCAAATCAATTGGAGTAAGTGGATTAAGACCATACACAATCTCAAAGGGTGAACGTCTTGTAGTGTAGCTTGTTGACCTATTATAAGCAAACTCAACATGAGCTAGCTTCATATCCCATTCCTTCAAGTTCTTCTTTATCAAGCCTCTCAAAAGAGTAGTTAAAGTTCTATTTGTCACTTCTGTTTGATCATCAGTTTGTGGATGACAAGAAGTACTAAAAAGTAGCTTAGTACCAAGTAATCTCCACAAAGTCTTCCAGAAATAGCTCAGAAACTTTGAATCACGATTGGACACAATAGTCTTAGGAATATCATGAAGGCGTACAACCTCCTTAAAATACAAGTAAGCAACCATACTAGCATCATCAGTTTTGTGACAAGGAATAAAATGAGCCATTTTGCTGAATCTATCAACTACCACCATGATAAAATCTTTACCCCTCTAAGTTCTCGGTAGTCCCACAATAAAGTCCATGCTCACATCATCCCAGGGTTGTATTGGAACAGGTAAAGGTGTGTACAGACCTGGTTGGAAATGACTTTTCATTCTTTGACACGTGACACATCGTTCTATGACTGAATGAACATCTCGTACCATCTTGGGCCAGAAGCAATGCTCCTGAAGCATGTCCAACGTTTTGTTAATCCCAAAATGACCAGAAAGACCTCCGCCATGTGCTTCACGAATCAGCAACTCCAAACAGAACTCCTTGGCACGCAGAGCTGGTTTCATTTAAAAAGAAATCCATCTTGCAAATGGTATTGATTTGTAACTCCCTTGTTGCACTCATTATAGACTTCAGCAAAGTCTAAGGCCTCATTGTATAGAGAGTTCAACAAATCAAATCCCATAATTCGAGAATCCAGTATAGAAATTAAAGCATACCTTCTTGAGAGTGCACCAGCAACAATATTTGTTTTTCCAGCCTTGTACTTTGACACAAATGAGAAGGATTGTAGAAATTCTACCCATTTAGCATGTCGGTTGTTTAGCCTGTGCTGGTTGTTTATGAACTTCAGTGCCTCATGATCAGAATGTAAAACGAACTGATTTAACCTCAAATAATGCTCCCAGTGAGTCAAAGCTCTTACAATAGCATAAAACTCCTGGTGATGGTAGACACGGGAGCGAGCAACAACTTTGTAGACGCAGAAGAGGCGAAGCGATTGGGTCTAAAGCTCCATAAGGACCCAAGTCGCATGAAGGCCGTTAATTCGGCGCCAAAGCCCGTGAATGGAGTAGCCCGTGATGTGCCCATGGAGATTGGCAAGTGGTCAGGAAGGACTAATTTTACTTGTGTGCCTTTGGATGATTTTCAGGTCATCATTGGTCTAGACTTCATGGTGGAGCACAAGATGGTGCCGATGCCGTACTTGGGAAGCATATGTTTCCTTGGAGATAAACCGTGTATGGTGCCGATCGTTGCCGAGAAGAGTCGAGGCGACAAGATGATCTCAGCTATGCAGTTGGAGAAGGGCCTAAAGAAGGGAGAAATGACATACGTGGCAGCTTTGAAGATGGAGACCACAGGAGTAGATGCAGAGCCTGTACCTGCCAAGATCAAAAGCATCCTGAAGGAGTTCAAGGATGTGATGCCAGCAAAGCTCCCAAAGGCGTTACCCCCACGGCGTGTTGTTGATCACCAGATTGAGATGGTTCCAGGAGCTAAGCCACCTGCTAGAGCTCCCTACAGGATGGCTCCCCCAGAGTTGGCCGAATTGAGAAAGCAACTCGATGAGCTATTGGAGGCGGGATTCATCCGTCCTTCGAAAGCTCCTTATGGTGCTCCTGTGCTATTCCAGAAGAAGCACGATGGTAGTTTGAGGCTATGTGTGGATTATAGGGCATTGAACAAGGTGACCGTGAAAAACAAATACCCAATCCCACTTATAGCGGACTTGTTTGATCAACTTGGTTCGGCAAGGTACTTTTCGAAGTTGGACTTGCGTTCCGGATACTATCAAGTTCGGGTTGCAGAAGGTGACGAGCCAAAAACCACGTGCGTGACGCGGTATGGTGCGTTTGAGTACTTGGTGATGCCTTTTGGCTTAACCAACGCGCCTGCCACGTTTTGTACTTTGATGAATCAGATCTTCCATGAGTTCTTGGATAAGTTCGTGGTGGTATATCTGGATGATATTGTTGTGTATAGCCACAGCTTGGAAGATCATGCAGAGCACTTGAGGCAGGTGTTCAGGGTCTTGAAAGAAAACCAACTATATGTGAAGGAGGAGAAGTGTTCGTTTGCGCAAGGACACATCGGTTTTCTGGGCCATATTATAGGCGATGGGCATATCCGAATGGAGATGGAGAAGGTGAGAGCTATCCAAGAGTGGAAGGTGCCTACTTCAGTGTCGGAGCTTAGATCGTTTCTTGGACTTGCAAATTACTATCGCAGGTTCATAAGGAAGTATTCAGCCAGAGCGGCACCTTTGACAGATTTGCTGAAGAAGGATAAGCCTTGGGTTTGGTCGAAGGAATGTCAAGAAGCATTCGAGGACTTGAAGCAGCAGGTTGCAAAAGATCCCGTATTGGCATTGCCCGACATATCCAAGCCTTTTGAAGTTCACACAGATGCATCTGATTTTGCACTTGGTGGGGTATTAGTGCAAGATGGTCACCCAGTTGCATATGAGAGCCGAAAGCTTTCCGAAGCGGAACGACGTTATACTGCTCAGGAGAAGGAGTTGTTGGCCATTGTTCATTGCTTAAGGGTCTGGAGGCATTATCTATTGGGGTCGAAGTTTCTGGTGAAGACCGATAATGTTGCTGCCTCACACTTCATGACTCAAAAGAAGCTTACTTCCAAACAGGCTCGCTGGCAGGAGTCATTGGCAGAGTTTGATTTTGAGATGGAGTATCAGCCAGGAAGGGTGAACAATGTTGCGGATGCACTGAGCAGGAAGGCGGAGTTGGCCGCCTTAGTTACTTCGGGGCAGAGGAGCATGTCCCAGTTGAAGACCACCATTATCGACAAGGTTCGTGAGCGGCTGCAGAGTGATAAAGAAGCCAAGATCTTGTTCGATATGGTGAAGAATGGGCGTTCCACAAGGTTCAGAATCAAGGATGATTTGTTATATACCACAGGTGGGCGTCTATATGTACCGCGCTCTGCGGAGTTGCGGCGGGAGCTTATCAGGGAGTGCCATGATACGGTCTGGGCTGGCCATCCTGGCAACCGACGTACTTGGGCATTACTTGAGAAAGCTTATTATTGGCCGGGCATGAGGAATCAAGTGGAGGAGTATGTACAAACTTGCCTCATTTGTCAACAGGACAAGGTGATGCGGAAGAAACCTATGGGACTTTTGGAGCCATTGCCGGTGGTGCAGCGTCCGTGGGAGAGTGTCTCCATGGATTTCATTAGTGGCTTGCCAAAAGTGGGGGAGTATACTTCCATCATGGTGGTGATTGATCGGTTTTCGAAGTATGCAACCTTTATTCCGACACCAGCTCACTGTACTGCGGAAGAAGTGGCCTTCTTGTTCTTAAAGCATGTTGTGAAGTATTGGGGAGTGCCTCAGACTATTATCAGCGACCGTGATTCAAGGTTTACAGGGCGGTTTTGGACCGAGCTCATGAAACTCTTAGGATCGCAGCTGAACTTCTCAACGAGCAATCATCCGCAGTCAGACGGCCAGACGGAGCGTTTCAACGCTCTACTTGTTAGGCACTTTGTTCGTGCCAACCAGAAGAATTGGGTGAATTTACTGGATGTAGCTCAGTTCTGCTTCAACTTGCAGGAGAGTTCTTCAACCTGCAAGACACCTTTTGAACTGGTAACAGGGCAGCAACCGTTAACTCCCCACACGGTTGAAACAGGTTATACAGGTACCAGCCCACGGGCATTCACTTTTGCTAAGGAGTGGCAACGAACAGTAGAAATAGCCAAAGCTCACTTGGAGAAAGCTGCTGAACGCATGAAGAAGTTCGCGGATGACAAGCGAAGACCACACAACTTCAAAGTAGGTGACTTGGTGCTTGTCAAGATCAACAGGGATACATCCAGGTTCGTGAAGAAGCTACATCAAAACTTGGTGAGACGGTACGATGGTCCTTTTCCTATCATTGCTCGGGTCGGGAAGGTCTCTTTCAAAGTACAACTCCCAAGATGGATGAAGAATCACCACCCTGTATTCCATGCCAGCAACTTGAAGCCGTTCAACCAGGATCAGGAGGATCCCCAACGTGCCAACCAACAAAGATCAAATCCGAGGCCGGAGCTCCAACTGACCAAGGAGGTGCAAAAGATAGTTGCTGATCGTCTTGCTCAAGCTCATCACAATTCACCACCAGAGCTCGAGTACTTAGTGAAGTGGAGGAACCTGCCAGATGCCGAAGCCAGTTGGCAACGCGCCAGCTCCTTGCTAGACCATGCCGACAAGATCGTGGAGTACTTGGCAGCGAAGTCGTCGAGGACGGCGACATAACAAGTGGGGGAGTCTGTCACGGCCATCTTGTCAAGCCATGTTGGTATTGCCGATGGCCCGTGTCTTTTTGCTATTTTGATGCATTGTAATATGTCTAGCATATGCCTTAGGCTATCTTGGCATATGTCTCATGCATTTTAGGAAGGTGCCTCTTGTATATAGTAGCTTCCTAGAGAATACCCTTGGCACGGGGACATAGATGTCATTTAGGCCAAACAAAGGAGTATGCCTGGTGAAAATATTGATGTTTCCTTGTAAAATTAGGCTAAACGGTTATTTGACACTATGTAGGGGAGTGGATGGTAAGCTTTGAGTGGAAGACCCCTACCTTCCAAATTGTGGGCAACCAAAGAGCCGGAAGCTTCCCTAGCCTTTAGGAAGCTTACTTAGTCATATGCTTGTTGTAAATTGTAGCTTTCAACTTACCATCAATAAAATCTTGTTGCTTTCAATTGTAGCTACCCAATATACTTGTACCCATCTCTTGTAATATTACTTTTGTTAGGCTGACTTGTACCTAGAGTGCGCACAAGTGCCGCACGACACCTTCCAAAGAAGTAGGGTCGTGACACTAGGCCTTTTAAATTCTTCAATTGCTGGACTGAAGAAGAGGGGTTCTTGAAAATTGTTGATGATGCTTGGGGTAAGACTGTGAATGGGAATCCTATGTTCAGACTTGTATCTAAGTTGAAAAATGTTAAGGTTGCCTTGACTAAGTGGAAGAAGGAGAGGTTTTGTGGGTTTGCTAGTAAAGTCCATAAAGCTAGGGAAGCAATGGAGGAGTGGCAGACCCTTTTGCAAAAGAACCCTATGTGTGAGGTTACTAGACAAGAGGAAAGGAGATCTGTGGGCACTTACTCTAAATTAGCAAGGATGGAGTCTATGACCAGACAAAAGTCTAGAGTGCAGAAGATTGAGTTGGGGGATGGAAATACTAGATTTTTCCATGCTTCCTTACAGGAGAGGAGATCAAGGAACTATATTCAGGTTTTGTATAATGGGTTGAATGAGAAATTGATAGAGCCTGATCTAGTTGCTGAGGAGTGTGTAGCTTTCTACCAAAAGATGTTTGGGGTCTCTGAGTACCCTGAGGAGACTCCTCCTTTACTAACAGATATGAAGTTTGAATCTGTTTTGCAGGAACATGAAGGTGAGCTGTTAACCAGGAAGGTAACTAGGGATGAGGTGGTGGAGGCCTTGGCTGCTATTGGCAATGAAAAGGCTCCTGGGCCTGATGGCTTTACTGCCTATTTCTTCAAAGTTTGCTGGGATATTGTGGGTGATGACTTTACTGAGGCTATAATGAGGTTCTTTGGATCTGGGAAGCTATTAGGGGAGGTAAATTCCACTTTCGTGACCTTAGTTCCTAAGTCTCCCGATGCTTCTAAAGCTAGTGACTTTAGGCCAATTTCTTGTTGCAACATTATTTATAAATGTATTGCAAAATTTTTTACTATGAGGATGAAAGAATGCATTTCCAAGTTGATAAGTCCTTGTCAGTCTGCCTTCATTTCTGGTAGATGCATCCAGGATAACATATTGCTTGCCCATGAACTCACTAGGGATTATCACAAGTCTGTTGGTCCTGCTAGGTGTGCTTACAAGATTGATCTCCAAAAAGCTTATGACACTATTGAATGGCCTGCTCTAATGAAGGTTATGGAACTAATGGGTTTTCCTAGTAAGTTTAGGCAATGGGTGTTTGCTTGTGTTTCTTCTTCTAGATTCTCAGTGATGGTCAATGGAGGCTCATATGGGTATTTTAAAGGAAAGAGGGGGTTGAGGCAAGGTTGTCCCATGTCTCCTTATCTCTTTGTCCTTGTGATGGAAGTTTTCAATGTTTTAATTATGAGAAAGGTGGCTGAGGGAAGCTTTAGTTTACACCCTAGATGCACTAAACCTTTAGTGACACACCTTGCTTTTGCTGATGACTTGCTGGTGTTCTCTAAGGGTGATTCTGCCTCTGCCAAGGCCCTCTTACATGTTCTGGAGGTTTTCCATTTGTGTACTGGCCTGAGAGTTAATCATGGGAAGAGCTCCATGTTTGCTGCTGGAGTGACTGAACCTATATTGGCCCAGATAGGTGACATCTTGGGTTTTAATTGCTGCTCTTTGCCTGTGAGATATTTGGGGGTTCCTCTAATCTCATCCAGATTGAAATACTCTGATTGTCTTCCTCTTCTTGATAGGATAAGGACTAGAATTAAGTCTTGGAAAACAAAGTTCTTATCTTATGCTGGTAGAGTGGTCATCATTAACACTATTTTGGTCAGTATGGTATTGTTCTGGTTGAGTGTTTTTGCTCTTCCTAAGAGAGTCCTTAGGGAGATGGATCACATGTTGAGTAGATTTTTATGGTCTGGAGCTGGGAATGAGGTTAGAAGGGCTGCCTTGGGTTGGACCAAGGTCTGTTTTCCTATGTCTGAGGGGGGTTTAGGCATTAGGAATGTGTATATCCTCAATTTTGCTTGCTGCTTAAGGCATATTTGGGACCTGTTTTCCAATAAAGACACCTTGTGGGTGAATTGGGTACAAACTAACTTGATAAAGAAGAGGGATTTCTGGCTGATGGATGTTCCAAACATGGCATCCTGGGTTTGGAGGAGGCTTTTACAGTTCAGGAAGTATGGGCTTCTATTTGCTTGTCATGTTATTGGAAATGGTCAGAGCACCAGGTTTTGGAAAGACAATTGGCATCCTATGGGGTTACTTAATGAGGGTTTTTCCAATATTTTCAGATACAATAGCAGGCTTCATGCTGATGCTAAGGTCAGTTCTTGTATCTCCAATGGCCAGTGGGTGCTCCCTTGGGAATTTGCAGAATTCCTTGAGCCTTTTGCAGCTAGGATCAGTGAAGTGTCCATTGATGAGGAGTATGAGGACATTAAAATCTGGATGGCTAGTGACTCTGGAGTTTTTACCTTGAAAGACACATATAATGGCCTGAGATTAAAAGCAGTTGTTGTGCCTTGGCATGGGCTGGTATGGTTTTCTCATAATATTCCCAGGCAGAGCTTTATGTCTTGGTTGGTGCTAAAGGGTGGGCTAACAACTAAGTGCAAACTTTTATTTTGGGGTATTGAGGTTGATCCAGCTTGTATTCTTTGTGGACAAGGAAGTGAGGATGAGTCTCATCTTTTTTGTGTTTGTGAGTTCTCTCAGTACATTTGGGGCAGAATCTTAAGATTGATGGGTATAGTGCAGGTCATCGAGAGGCCTTGGGAAGAAGAGGTGGTCTGGTGCACATCTATGTTCAGTGGTAAAGATGGTTTTGCTTTGGTAGGTAAACTTGCTTTTAATGGGTTTATCTACCATATATGGTGGGAGAGGAACAGGAGGATCCACAATGAGAAGGCCTTAAGTAAGGATGTTGTGCTACACAAAATCATTGAAGATGTGAGACTCAAGCTTAGTTCTCATCCTAGTAAAGCAGTTGATAATGCTAGAAATAGAGGGGTGGCTGCTGCTTGGAATTTGGAGTTCAACTTTATTATTCCTAAAACAGTTGAGTGTAAATGGCAAGGACCTCCAAAGGGTGTTGTTATGATCAATTCAGATGGATCTTATTCCCAGGGGAGAGCAGGATATGGGTGTGTCATCAGGAATGAAGAGGGAACTGTTCTGGTTGCTGTTAGAGGCAATGCTGCTCCAATCTCAGTGACCTTCCATGAACTTCAGGGTATAGCAGCTGGGCTGAAGATTGCTAGGGAGATGAAGATGTCCCAAGTTCTCATTGCAACTGATTCTAAGGTCTCTAAAGCTCTGTTAGATGGGAAAGGGGCTAAGGTTCCTTGGAAGTTAGATTTCCTTTACAGAAACATCAAAAAGATGATGGAGGACTTTGTAGTGTGCTCCATTCAGTAGGGGTGAACATTGGGTATCTGAACCGCCCAATCCAAACCGATCCAAACGGTTTTGGCCGGTTCGGATACCGATCCAAAGGTATTATGGATTGGCTCGGGTATTCAAACCCCAAACCCGAGGGCGTCGGATCGGTATATGGATATGGGTTTCGGATAACCGAGGTAACCGATCCGAACCGTCCCACGACCCATCAAACTAAAAAACCCAGAAACCCTAACTCCCAAATGCCAAATTTCCCAAAATTATTTCGCCCTCTCTCTCCTCGAACAGACGAACTCTCGCCTTCTCTCCCTCGAAATCCTTTCGCCCTCTCGATCATCTCTCTTCCATTCTCTCTTCCATTCGAAACTCAACTACTCAAGCTACCAGTCCACCATCTCTCTTCCACCGAACTCTCTCAAGCGAAGGATTAAGGTAATGAACTATTGAATTCCATGGTGATTATTAGGGTATATTTTTGAAAGTTCTTTAGTTAGTTTCATTTAAGTGTTTATTAGAGTTTATTTTTGTTCATTTCAGGTGATTAAAGTCATTAAATTTGTAGTTTAAACCTCCCTCTCTCTACAAAATCAGGAGGTAAGAAAAATCTAGGGTTCATTTAATTTTTTTTCTTTATATTGCTAAATTTAAATGATTTGATTAAGATCATCTATGTTAATTAGTTAATTACTAATACATATATATGAATGATTTGATTAAGATCTGCATGTGTTATTATCTAATTATCTCCTAGAATTCATGATAGTGATAAAATTAATTAGTCAATTCTATATATATAGATATATTCATTTGTGTGCATATTCATGTGACATAATAATTATTGTATTTTATAACAGCCTTTGTGTTGGATTTGATAGAGTAGAGAGTTGTGTAATAACAAAAGTAAACACTTTGGTCGACACTAGTTGAAGCAACACAGATAAGGAGCAAAACTTGAGTCTGTACCTTATTATATATCTATACTAGTTGAAGCAACACATTTCAATTCATTTGGATATGCTTTGAGATCCAAGCATCCCATTTAGTGGTTGACTTTTTGATGAATCAACAGCCGCAAGGTCTTGGACCAACCAAAGTTTTTAGCCGTCAGATCAACCCCTTGCTTTAAGTATTTTGGTCAATAGTCCTTTAATTGACGGAAATACCCTAACCAAACACAATAGTTTCAAGTATAATTAGTTTGGAAAGGTAAGGGTTTTTTGTCATTGCACATTAGAGAGGTAAATTTGCGGTTATAAAACACAAAGGCGGTTATCTAATTTTCTATTTGTATAATTGTATATATAAAGATAGAGTCTTTTATAATTATTTAATGCTTTCCTTTTATCTTTCTTTCAGGTTTAATGTGGTTTTGAATATTTATCACTTCGAATTGTTAGTATGGCTACCGCTTCCTCGTCTGCATCAGTTACGGTAATTATCTTTCTCACTTATCTTTTATCTTTATAATGTGGTGTTAAACTTGTTTATATTCCTTAATTATTCATCTCTTTAAGACTTGGTTTCTTCTTCATTTTCAGATGGGACATGCAGCTCCGTCATCATCGGAGCCTACAGATCTCACTCTTGATCCTCCAACACCTATGGAGCAAAACGATGAAATTGGAGGGACAACCCAATCTGCGGCAACCTTGACTCAATATCAAGGAACTACCCCTTCTGGTAAGAAAAAACCTGTTAGACCTCCTTCTGAAGCTTGGACTCACTTTACCAAAATAGGAGGAGATAAAGCTAAGTGCAATTATTGTGGCGCACAATATGCATGTGACTCGAAAAAAAATGGAACATCTAATTTGAAAAGTCACATAGCATACAAGTGTAAGAAGTATCCCGGTAGAGAGACAAATCAAAAAAGTTTGTCTTTCGAAAAAGTTAAGGGTGAAGGAGGGAAACTAAGTACCACTACTTTTAGTGCAGCGGCTTGTCGTAGAGCATTAGCCAGAATGATTGTGAAAGACGAATTACCATTTAGTCACGTTGAAGGTGAAGGTTTTAGAGATTATAGTTACACTCTTGAGTGTAGGTTTACTGTCCCATCTCGTATCACAGTTGCACGTGATGTCTTGTCCATGTATCTGGAGGAGATGAATGTTTTAAAGACATTCTTAATATCATCTGGTCAAAGAGTGTGTCTTACTACAGATACATGGACTTCTGTGCAAAATCTTAATTATATGTGTCTTACTGCTCATTTCATTGATAGTGAATGGAAATATCATAAGAAAATCTTGAATTTTTGTCAAGTTTTGAGCCACAAGGGAGAAATGATTGGTAAAGCAGTAGAATCTTGTCTACTTAGATGGGGAATTGACAAAGTGTTCACAATTACCGTTTATAATGCTAGCTCTAATGATTTGGCTGTGGCACATTTGTCAAAAACTGTAAACAATTGGAAGGGGTCAATAATGGGGGGTCTCTTTATGCACATGAGATGTTGTGCCCATATATTAAACCTTGTTGTTACTGCTGGGCTCAAGGAGTATGGGCCATCAATTGACAAAATTCGAAATATAGTGAGGTATGTTAGGGCTTCTCCTGCGAGATTGCACAAGTTCAAAAAATGTGTTGAAAGAGAGAAAATAACTGCGAAGAAAAACTTGTGTCTAGATGTTACTACTAGATGGAACTCTACTTATCTAATGTTAGAGAGTGCAGACCCATATCAGAGAGCTTTTAAGCGATTAGAGCAACAAGATAAAACGTTTGCCCGTGAGTGTAGTGAAGGTGAGAAGAAAGGGGTTCCTACAGATGAGGATTGGGAAGTAGCTCGTGCTTTTATTAAATTCTTGAAAGTTTTTTATGATGCAACTTTGAAATTTTCTGGATCTTTACATGTTACATCTGATTTGTTTATTTGGCAATTATGCATGATTCATACTCAAATAAGATTGTGGTCAGAAAATAAGGATCCATTTTTGAGGTCAGTAGCAAATAATATGAGAGAGAAGTATAACAAATACTGGGACTATGGTAAGATTAACCCGATTCTTTTTATTGCTACATTACTTGATCCACGACAAAAGGAAACAGGCCTACGATATCGTTTGGAATTGCTTTCCTTTTCTAATGAGCAGATATGTGCTTTAACATCAAAGGTAATGAAAACTTTAGAAGAATCATACGATGAATATAAGTTACTTTACCTTGGTGCCAATGAAGGTGTTAGTGAAACCGTACATCAAGTTGAAAATAGAAATGATGATAAAGAGGTTGATATTGAATCACTCATACAGTGTTCAGTTGGATAACCGAACCGAACCACGGACGGATTGGCTCGGCCATTGTTTTTCAGAAACCGCTACTTCCGGTTCGGTCTATGGATGCCTTCAAAATTTCGGTTATCCAACCGATGAACAGCCCTACCATTCAGTATGTGTACAGGGAGACTAACCAGGTAGCTGACTGGTTATCTAAGCACGGGCCAGGTACTAATGAGGAGATCCTAATGCCGGGGGATTTGGATGAGGAGCTGCAGCAACTCATTGAAGAAGACAAGCAAGGGGTTGTTAGATTAAGAAAGAAATGAATTGTTTTTGCTGGATTCTTAAGTTGTATTTTTTGCATTATTTGTTTTGGATGGTTATTTTTTTTGGGTTTGAGGGTTGGAGGGCTTCCTCCTTCTGGGATTGGCTGATTGCCTTGTAGCTCTCTTGGTTTTGTTTGGGTTCAGGTTTCCCCTCAGCCTGCTGATTTATGCAAAAAAAAAAGCTATTGGTAAATCCCAACATGGAGGGACTTTTGCTTATGAGATGTAAAAGGTTTTAGTTCCTTCTCAAGCTTTCTCCTTCATTTTTCTAATTGATTTGCTTGAGGGTGTTTCTTGAATGAAAATGTTGATTTTCGTGTGCATTATCTTTCCTCGAGATCTTTGTGATGGAATAGCCATTCCCTTTCATTTTTAGTTCTGTGTGGTCATAGGAATGCCGTTACTAATTTGCTATTAAAGCTACCTGCGCTTTCTCTATTTGTGGTTTTTTTAATGTGTGTTTATGTCGCTTATTGTTTGGTAAATGTGAAATGAAATGTGAGTGAATTGTGCTGTATTCGCAGGGTCTTTCTTACCTTGCTTCTTTGAATAATTGAAGCGTGCCGAAATTTATTTGATTTTCCAAGAGATTTTTGGACGGGACTTACTCCAGGAAGATATGATTAGGTTCCCTCCAGGTGTTTTTCCTACTTCTATGGATTCTATAAAAGAGTTCTTTAGCGTTGGATTGTCTTTCTCTATGATGGTCCACCTATATGTATCGATTAACATTTGATCTTTTTAATACCTACAGGGAGCATCTGATTTCGGAAGACCAGTTGATCGTGTTTTCCTCATGTCCCTCAGGTAAGTTGTGGTATTGATATCTCTTTTTCTTTCTGGCGCCAAAATGTATGCTACGCCTTTTCCTTCTGAACAAGCTAACAAGTATGGTCATCTTTGGTGTTATTAGTAGTATCAATGAGGGTTAGGCTTTTATTTTCTGGCTGGAACTCAAGACTTCGCCTCTAAACCTCACTTTTATTTTCACACTGATGAATCTTTTATCTTGGAAATCTGTTTCTGTCCTTTTTCTTGGTTCATTTGATTTTCACAGGCATCTTTGAATTGGACTTACTGTGAGTGATTGGTTTGTTCTCAGGAATCGTGATTCGTGGTAAATGTATACATAATGTAACATTTTATCTATTTATCACATTTTACAGTTGTTGATTTATACTTATTTTAACATTTTATCTATTTAGTACTATTCAGAAATCGTGGTATCTGTATACATAATGTCCATGTTACTCCATGTCCTTTAGAAAGACGGTATTATTACATTTCTTTTAGGGAAGTCCAGTTTTTTCTGCCACGTTGATGTTGGGAGGCAATTGTTACAAGGCATTCTGTCTCTTCTTTTATAAGGTTGTTTCAATAGTTGCATTACATAGTATTTACATGTGTCTTAGTGGTGTTTCATTTTAGGACTGAGTTCTTTTGTTATATGTGGAGGGGTTATCTGATTGAATTTCCCTCTTTCAGTTTCTTTTCAGGTGGTCTTCTTGGATTGTTGTACATATTTGTTTGTCTTTTTGCCAGGCTTCTATGTGTTATGGGAAGGCTAGCCTTTTTCTGACACGTTGATGTTGGGAGGCGATGGGTTACAAAGTATTTTATTTCTTCCAGGGTTATGAGTCTTACTCCAGAGATGCATTACCTTGTTTTGTGAATTGAGGGGGTTTCCATCTTTTGTTGTTGCTTTACAGAGGTGGTAGTTATTCATATATAGAAATAGTGAATCTATTTTGTGTTTTTTTAAGGAACTTGCACATAGTTGCATTACATAGTATTTACATGTGTCCTGGTGGTGTTTCATTTGAGGCTTGAGTTCTTTTGTTTTTTGTGGAGTGGTTATCTAATTGAACTTCCCTCTTTCAGTTTCTTTTCAGGTGGTCTTTTTGGATTGACGTACATATTTTCTTGTCTTTCTCTCAGGCTTCTATGTTATGGGAAGGCTACCCATAAGGTGTATCTTCTTTCATTTAATCGGTAGGAGTGTTCCGATTTTTTGTTTGGGGTGTCTATGCTATCATTTTTTTACTTTAAGGACATGTCAGAATGAATCTGCTTATCATAGCATTTTTTATCGTTGGTGTTTCAAGACTGTCATGTTGAAAAGTTACTTGGTCTATCTTGAGTTTGTTTTTTATTTCTTGTTACTTGGTCTATCTTGAGGGAGTTTTCATGTTGAGTTGCTTAGTTTGCAGTTTGTATGTATTCTTACAATCGTGTATTGAGGTTACCTTATGGGTTGCACTATGTTTCTAATTAAGTTGTATGCTTATTAATGGTCTAGTTTTAGAGGATGTGTACATCGTGATGTTATCAGTATTTGCAGTTTTATTCATTTTCCAGTTTTAGCGGCAGTGTATAATTCGTGCCCGGATTCTATACCCTAGTTTCCATGTTTACTTTTCTGCCTTCCGAAGGTTCTCTACTGGATCTGTTATTTCTGGGATATGATTATCATATTATGAAGTTGTGAATTGGATTGGTAATTGGCCGTTTCTGTGTGGGTAGAGTAAGACAACATACTAACAGAGGTGGAATTTAGAAATTCGACTTGATCCGGGAGACAAGGTAAGGTGAAGTTAAGCAAGGAAAGACCGCTGCTAGCCTAGAGTAGACAAAAGAGTGATGCCAACTAACGACGCTGACAGTTAGAATTAGATAGGAATGCATGTGTGTATCTAAAGGTGTCACTAACAAAAGAGTGATCCCCACTAAAATGGTCAGCACACCAGTCAACCTCAGCCTCAATAGAAGTGGAGCACTGTCTAGAGAAACCCAAAGCAGTCCATAGCTTAAGCCAGAGCTCCTTAGAAAAATAACAAATAAGAAACAAATGAGACTCAGATTCAATGCATTCACCACAAATACCACATCTGAGCTCCACATTCATGCCCCATGCCTGAAGCATTTCCCTAGTCTTGAGACCTCCTTGTAAAACAAGCCAAGTTATAAAACAGTGCTTAGGAATGCACTTAGGAAACCACAACAGCTTACTCCAACTAACAGCTGACCCTCTAAGCTTAAGAGCCCCATATGTATCCTTTAAAGAATAAGTTCCCCTAGAATTTACCCTCCAAACCACTTTGTCATGAACATCAACCTGCAATTGAATCTCATGAAGTCTGGAAAACACAGTAGGCAGCTCATAATATAAGAAGTCAGGAACAAACCAATCCCCGTCCTTGATAAAGCTTGAGACTGTAATATGCAAATGCAGATAGGAGCTATACTTAAGTGGGGTTCAAAGAGATCAATGAGAGGGCCCAAAGGATGCCAAGAGTATGTCCAGAAAAGAGTAGCAGCTCCATCACCATTAATATGTACCAAAAATTTTTGAGCACACTTCCTTCCCTCAGGGACTCTCCTCCAGCACCAAGAGCAATCTTTTGGAGAGGCCATGAGCCAGAAATTCTAATTTTTGATGAGGTTCTGCTGATCCCATCTCACCCAAAGAGTGTCCTTGTGAGAAACAACATCCCAAATATGCCTAAGGTTAAAAGCCTGGTTGAGGGTTTCAAGATCTCTTATGCCTTACCCTCCCTCAGACTTAGCAAGACACATAACTCTCCACTTAACAGTTTTCCTTTTAGAGCTCATCTCAATGCCAGTCCAAATGAACTTATGTAAGATGCAATTGATTTCTTTATAAACCCTCTTGGGAAGAACAAACACAGACATCCAATAAATAAACATACTGTTGAGGACAACATTGACAAGAAGCAGTCTACCAGCAAAGGAGAGGTACTTGGCTTTCCATGATTGAACTCTGCTGGAAATCTTTTGAATCAAAGGGATGCAATCAGTATAAGCAAGCCTAGTAGAAAGAAGAGGCAGCCCAAGGTATCTAACAGGCAAGGAACCTTCTGCAAAACCCAAAATGTGAAGCAACTCAAGCTTATGCTCAGCACCCACACAAGCAAAGAATACTGAACTCTTCCTGCCATTCACGGAAAGCCCAGTACACAGATGGAACTCATGCAACACCTCTTTAATGGCCATAGCAGAAGCTATATCACCCTTCATGAAAACCATCAAGTCATCAGCAAAGCATAGATGGGTCACAATAGGATTCTTGCACCTAGGATGGAGCCGAAAAGTACCAGAACTATGCTTCCTAAGGAGGAGGACATCAAAAACCTCCATCACCATCACAAAGAGATAAGGGGATATGGGACAACCCATGTCTGAGCCCCCTCTTCCCTCCAAAATACCCATTAGCAGCACCATTGACAACCACAGAGAACTTAGGAGTTGTGATACATACCTCAATCCAATGGACAAACCTATCAGGTAAGTCAAACTTCTTAAGAATCTTGAGAAGAGAGCTCCACCTAACAGTATCATAAGCCTTTTGCAAGTCTATCTAAACAGTGCATCTAGGCTGGCCATCCTTCCTACCATAAGCCCTCACAAGCTCATGGGCAAGCATAATACTATCTTGAATGGATCTCCCTGAGATAAAAGCTGATTGATTCTCACTGACTAAGTTCTTAACTACACTCTTTAGTCTCACAGTTAAGATCTTTGTAATAGTTTTATAGATGACATTACAGCAGGCAATGGGTCTAAAATCAGACATGGTATTCACATTAGGAACTTTTGGAACCATAGATAAAAGAGTAGCATTCACCTCACCCAACAACTTCCCAGACTTGAAGAAGCTTAAGACAGCTCTAGTGAAATCACCACCCACCACAGACCAGCACCTCTTAAAGAAATAAGAAGAAAATCCATCAGGACCTGGAGCTTTATCAGAACCAATTATAGAAAGAGCAAAAGTAACTTCACCTCTAGTGCTGGGCTTTATCAGAACCCTCAGGACCAGGAGCTTTATCAGAACCATCAGGACCAGGAGCTTTATCAGAACCAATGATTAACCGATGGTGCTCTGAACGAGGTGGATGCGGGGTATAGAGCCATTATTCGAGATTCAGAGGGGATTGTTGTTAGAGTAGCCACGGGTCAGGTTGATGGACAGACTATCTTTATACACGAGTTGCAGGGTGTTGAGTTGGGATTGGAGTTAGCACTTAGTGCTGGGCTGCAGGAAGTTGAACTTGGTCTTGATTCGATGAATATCAAGTTACTTCTTGCAAAACCAAATCAGAAGAACAAATGTCGTTTGCCCGAGTTTGTGTGGAAGTGCGAGCAGATAAGAGCCTACCAAATGAAATCCCTATCAAAGTTAAAAAGGAATTATTGACTACATGGTTACGATACAGGTAGAGTATTCATGGAAACCGGAAAGGTGTGCGACATGTAAAGTGTTTGGTCATGACGATTCGACGTGTCCCAAACACGTGGATAATAGAGCTAATAGTGGTGTTCAGCAAAATTCTCAGAGACAATAGAGAAGTGACAAGAGAGTAGATAGTTCTGTAGCGCATCCATTGGTTCAGAAAGGGAACGGACCGAATAAGCAGGTCAACAATCTTAAAGGCGGTCAAAACAGTGGTCAACCTAATAAAAAAGTGGTGTATGGGCATCATGAAGGGGGTAGGAGAATGGTCAGTTGTACACTAAAAAATCCACAAATTCAACATAGGGGCAGCTCCAACAACAAAACAAGTACAACCGAGCAGAAAGTTAGCTAAAACACATCTATCTTCTCGTGGTAAATCAACTTCAAATGGTCTTCTCACAGGTAACCCTTTTTCAGCTTTGTCCACTTCCAATGGTTTAGATATTGCTGATTCGAACCAAGAACATGAAAGGGAGGCCTTGGATAATGCCAACCACCACTATGATGGAGATGAACTCATGTTAAATAGTGCCCGTACAGTCCCTACTATTACTCAGAATTTAATGAGATTAGAGAGCCAAACTGAGACCTCTGAGGGGGTCGAAACACCAGCCCAATAGTTTAATGATTAATTTAGCATGCTAGAATGTGAGAGGTCTAAATGACGCTCTCCGTATAGTGTGCATGATTTTGTGCGATTGAATAGAATTGGTTTGTGTGGATTGTTAGAAACTCATGTTCAGGAAGTTAATAAGACTCGTATTCAGCAAAGTCTTAATTCCAACTGGACCTTTATTGATGAACAATACTATACGGCTGTTTCGGGAGGCCGGATTTGGATTGGCTGGAATCCTAGTAGGGTCGACTTTACTGTGTCCCATGTTGGAGGGCAAATTATTGCAGGTGGTGTTCGGTTTACAAATGATTCGGGTTTCCATTTGGCAGTGGTGTATGGAAGTAATAGTATTGTTCATCACCGGGAGCTTTGGAGGGACCTTGAGTTTCTTATGACGGGTTCTAAGGCACTGTGGCTGGTGCTGGGTGACTGTAACACCGCGATGTTGGCCAATGAGAAGAGAGGTGATAACAACTCACCATCTCAAGGTTCCAATGAGATGTTTAACTGTGGTACCGATTTGGGATTGTTTGATTGCTCGTATACCGGTTGTTTCTATACTTGGTCTAACAGGTACATGGGAGTTGCATTAGTTCCAAGATTGATCGGGCACTTATTAATAGTAGTTGGCTGACTTCATTTTTTTTTTTGAAGTGGTCAGCGGGGATTAAAGGGACCCCAACCCTATATTGTTGAAACAAAAATCCAACAAAGGTACAAAGGCAAAAGCCCACAACTAAGAAAGCTAAAAAGCAAACAAAACTCAAGGTACTTCAGGCCAATGTTTCCTAATACGAATGACCCCCTTCATGTCTTCCTCCACAATAGTAGCAAGCTCCCTAGGCAAAGCAGTAACATCCAGGTGAACCACATCCCTCAACTTCATCTTTGAAAGATAATCAGCAGCACCATTAACTTCACGAAAAACATGCTTCAACTTACACCCCATAAACTTATGCATTCTGCCCCTAACTTCAGACCAAAGAGCACGGGCTCTCCAAGGAACCTGATTAGCCTGCCCCTTAAGAGAAGACACCACAACATTAGAATCAAGAGCTAAGATAATATACTGCAATCCCATGGATTCAGCTATTTCCAAACCAAGGTTGACTCCCTGCAGTTCATGAACAAACACACTATGCACAGGAGAAGGGGCAGCACTAGCAGCCAAGACCATTCCTTGAGAATTCCTGATCAGAGCTCCATACCCAGCTCTATCCTTATCCATGGCCCCATCAGTGCTAACCATAACCCAACCCTCATCAGGAGCATTCCATCCATGGCCTTTAACCACTGGTCTGACCAAAGTTCTGTTAACATTCAACATCTCAAGAAACCTGATGTTAGGAGCAGTAGCTTCAATCCTTCCCACCCAGCCAGAAACCTTAATCTTAAGTTCTGAGATAACCACATAGACAATGGCCATTTCAGACCTACTCTTATGTTGAAAGGCCCTGAAATTCCTTTCTCTCCAGACATGATAAACAAAAGCATTAAAAATTAGACAACCCATCTTCTTCCTAAAGGTGGTACCACTGAACTGAGGAATACACCAATCAATGGCCTGATTCCAATCAGAAAAAGGAATGCTATGTAGATCAAGGAGAAGCAAAAGTTCCTTCCAGATGAAGACAGAGAATTTGCAACCAAAGAGCAAGTGGAAATCAGATTCATCCTCATGAGAGCACAAGTAACAATCCCTCTGAACCTGCATTCCCCAAGAGAGAAGCTTCAAGTTGGTCTTCAAACCCCTATGCAAAGCCACCCAAGTAATGAAGCAGTGTCTAGGAATGGAAGATGAAAACCAGACCAGATCATTCCAAGGGACCTGATTACCTTTCTGTCTGAGATGCTCATAAGTCTCTTTTAAGGTATAGTCCTCATACGTACTCACCAGCTACACAACCCTATCATCAGGGACTACCCCAATAAGAGAAGAATGTAAGGAAGGTACAATAATATATCCAAGAGAGGAAGCAGATGAGGAGGAAAAATACCATTTCCCCTCAAGAATAAAATCAGAAACCATAGATTGGAGATTAAATTAGTACCAAACCTCCTAAGTTCCACAAAAAACTCATAAAGCAACCCTAAAGGATGCCAAATATCCAACCAGAACTTAAGAGTAGTACCATCCCCAAGCTGGTGAAAAACCATGTGCTGAGCTTGCTCCCTACTCCCTAGAATCCTCCTCCAACACCAAGAACAGTCATTAGGGACCTTCATAACCCAAAAGCCCTTATCCTTAATAAGGTTATTAGTGACCCATCTAACCCAGAGAGTATCCCTGCCACTAACAAGATCCCAAACATGCCTAAGGTTGAGAGCTGCATTTAGAGTATGCACACTTCTTATGCCCAACCCACCTTCTGCCTTAGAAAGACAAGCTATTTGTCTCCTCATTGCTGGTCTTTTGTGCCCAAGCTCAACTCCACTCCATAGGAAATTAAAGAACATGGAATCAAGCTCATTAAGAACCCTTTTGGGAAGCACAAAAACAGAAGTCCAATAGATAATCATACTACACAACACAGCTTTGAGAAGGCATCTCCCAGCAAAAGAAAGGTATCTAACCTTCCAAGACTGAATCCTGACTTGCACCTTCTGAATAAGAGGAGCACACCAGCTCGTGCTCAGGGCTTGGGACCTTCCATGGTTCCCCTTGCAAAGAGTTTGGGGCCAACTCGAGTACAGGTTCAGTCACCTGGTGTGCTGAACTTGGCAAAGGGTGTGAAGGGAGCTGGACAACCTGCTGGATTGAGCCTGATTGATGAAGTAATGGAGGATAGTGGTGCTGGTTGGTCTGTGGTTACTAATAAGAGGAACAAGAAGGCTGGTCCTAATATTGGGTTAGTTTCTACTGGGTGCAATGAGGAGAATGAGCTGGCTAAAGGGATAAAGAGACAGTGTGTGAGTGTGGTTAAGCTTGAGGAAGATAAGCATAAGGAGGATACTACAGTTGAGGTAGGAATGTCTGAGGAGGAGTGTTTAAATGAAGATGTGGATGCTGAGTTTGAAGAGGAAGGGGTTCATGATGTGGATGGGGATGGAGTAGCTAATATAGTAGCTTTATTTACCAAAGGAGTTGAGGGTAGGATGGCAAAGCCAGGGTTGAGGGGTAGGGGTCCTTATAGGAATTTCAATGGTTAGTTTAGCTAGTTGGAATGTTAGGGGGCTGAATAATCCCCCTAGAATAAAGGATGTGAGGGATCTTGTTAGAACTAAGAAGTTGTCTATGGTGGGGTTGGTAGAGACTAGAGTAAAGGAGGTGAATAAGGTAGCTGTGCAGAGAAGTATTTGTCCCTTTTGGACTTTTTTAGATAACTATGAAAAGGATGATGGTGGGAGAATTTGGTTGGGGTGGGACTCAAGGGTCTTGGATGTCCAGCTATTGTTTAAAACAGACCAAGTCCTTGCTGTTCAGGTGAGAATGTTGGATGGAAGGGAGTGTTTGGTTGATGTTGTGTATGGTAAGAACTCTAAAGAGATGAGAAAGAGTTTGTGGAAGGATATGATAGATCTTTGTGAGTCCTTTGAGGCTCCTTGGATGTTTTTGGGTGATTTTAATTCTATAGTGAGTAGTGATGAGAAGATGGGTGGCCAGGTAGTGAGGGCTAACAAGTTTGAGGACTTGGCAGAGTGTATCCAGCGGACCAGTTTGTTTGACTGTGTTTTTTCTGGTTCTCTCTTTACTTGGTATAATGGGCAGGAGGGTAAGAATGGTATTTGGGCTAAGTTGGATAGAGTGCTAATCAACATTGATTGGCTGGAAGTATTTCCTGGGTCTAAGGTCTGTTTTGACTTACCCAGGTCTTCTGATCATGCTCCAGCCATTGTGAATCTTTTTTTTTGCAAAGGTAAGCGGGATTTTAAGGGGGCCCCCTAAACAAAAAACCGAGGTCTCTTACAAGCAAAAAACAAGAGCAAACCAACAAAACAACAAAACAACAGAACAACAAATCAACAAATTCAAGCAGCCTTGGGCCAATGTCTTCGAAGTCTGACAACACCACCACAATCCTCCTTCAGAATGGACACTAATTCTAAAGGCAGGTTTGAAATATCCAGGATCACAGTGCCCATGACTCCCATCTTAGAGAGGTAATCCGCTGCTTGATTAACCTCCCTATAAGTGTGCTTCCAACTGAAAACTTTGAACCCCAACAGCAGCCTTTTGATCTCAGTCCACATTCCTCTAACCTTCCAAGGTACAGTAGTACCATCTAGAGAGTTGAGAACAACAATTACAGAGGAGGAGTCAGAGGCAATAGACACTGTATCAACCCCTAGCTGCACAGCCCAAGCAAGACACCCTGAAGTTCATGAAAGAGAACACTAACTCCTTGAGAAGATCCTGCTCCAGCTCCAAGAGGAGCTCCTGAGGCATTCCTGAGAATAGCTCCAAAACCACCTTTATCTCTCTCCATGGATCCATCAGAGTTGATTAACACAACACCCTCTGCAGGAGCTGCCCATCTATAACCTTTAACATAAGAAGAAACCAAGGGATGAGAACTGTTCCAGTTCTCCAACAACTTCTTATTCAAAGCATTACACTCTATTCTACCCTTTCATGAAGCTATTTTGATTTCAATTTCACTAGTGATAAGGTGGACAATGGCAACCTCAGTCCTGTACTCTTTCCTGAAAGCCCTGCAATTTCTTTCTTGCCAGATATGATAAAAGAAAGAGTTGAGAACAAGACAGCCAAGCTGACAAAAGAAACTCACCCCCTTGAAGTGCAGAAGGCACCAAGATATAGCACTATTCCAGTCAACAAAATCAGAGCACACCAACCCCATGAGGTTCATAAGGTTCTGCCAAACCACTTTAGAGAAAGAGCAATCAAAAAATAGATGAAAGTCAGTCTCATCATCTTTAAGACACAAGAAACAGGCTTTAGGAACATTCATACCCCAGCCTATAAGTTTCATGTTGGTTTTAAGACCCTTGTGAAAGGCCATCCAAGTAACAAAGCTATGTCTAGGTATAGAATTTGGAAACCAAATCAGCTTGCACCAGGCCACATCCTGCCCCTTCCTTCTCACATGCTCATAGGTATCTTTCACAGTATAAACTCCAAAGGGATTTACCTTCCAAACAGCAGTATCCTCAGCAACCATCCCAATAGGAACCTCATGCAACCTATCTGCAATAGGATCCAAAAAGGACTCCATATTCTCAGGAACCTTCCATTCCCCCTGCCAGATGAAACTATTAACCTCCATATTTAAGCTAAGATCAGGTAAGAATCTTCTGCTTTCCTCAAACCAAGGCTAAAGCAGACCTAAAGGATGCCACAAGTCTAGCCAAAACTTCACCTTGTTGCCATTGCCAATCATATGTGTAATAAGATCTTGAGCTTTACCCCTGCTGCCCAAAATTCTTCTCCAACACCAGGAACAGTTAGAAGGGATATTCATAAACCAAAAACTCTGGCCTTTAATGAGATTTCTAGAAACCCATCTCACCCATAAGGTATCTTTCCCACTCACAATGTCCCAGATGTGTCTAAAGTTGAGAGCTTCATTCATAACTTCAATGTTTCTAATGCCAAGACCACCCTCCTCCTTAGGCAGCAGCACCATATCCCTTCTAACAGAAGGCCTTTTAGAACCTAAATCAACACCACTCCAGAGGAATTTAAAGAATAAGGAATTTAGCTTCTTAAACACTCCCTTTGGAAGCACAAAAACAGCAGCCCAATAAATCAACAAACTAAACAAAACAGCTTTGATAAGCAAACATCTCCCAGCATAAGACAAATACCTAGCCTTCCAAGAGTGTATTCTATTCTGAACACTTTGGATAAGAGGTAAACAGTCATTATAAGAGAGTCTGGAAGAGAGAAGAGGAAGACCTAGGTATCTAATAGGCAATAAACCCCATTGAAAACCCAGGGTCTGTTGAAACATCTCCTTAGAATCAGAAGCCCCACCAGCCCAGAACATAGAGCTCTTCTCACAGTTAACCCCTAGACCTGTGCTCTTCTAGAGATTATCAAGCACACTTTTAAGAGCCACAGCTGAGCCTCCATCCCCTTCCATGAACACCATCAAATCATCAGCAAAGCATAAATGAGTAACAATGGGGTCCTTACATTTAGGATGAAGGTGAAACCTTCCCTCTTCAGCCTCCTTATGTAGCAAGGCAGAAAAAACCTCCATAACCATCACAAACAAATAAGGAGAAATAGGACATCCTTGTCTCAATCCTCTTTTGCCCTTGAAAAAACCAAAAGAACCCCCATTCACAACAATAGAGTAGTTAGGAGTGGAAACACATACATAAATCCAGTGAACAAACTCCTTTGGAAGGTTAAACTTATGCAAAATCTTCAGCAAAGCTGACCACCTCACTGTGTCATAGGCTTTCTTAAGATCAATCTTTACAGTACATCTATCTTGACCCTTCTTGCAATTATAGTTCCTAACTATCTCATGGGCAAGCATAATATTATCCTGTATAGTCCTTCCAGATATAAATGCAGATTGATTCTCACTAATCATGGAGAAAATCACACCCTTCAACCTCATAGTAAGAATTTTAGTAATACATTTATAAATAACATTGCAACAAGAAATAGGTCTAAAGTCTCCCATAGAAGAAGGATTTGGAATCTTAGGAATAAGAGAGACAAGGGTAGAATTTACCTCTCCAAGCAGCTTTCCTGATTTAAAGAAGTTCTGGATAGCAGCCACAAAATCATCTCCTACAATGCTCCAGCAACTTTTGAAGAAAAAAGATGAAAAGCCATCTGGACCAGGGGCTTTCTCAGACCCAATGAAAGAAAGAGCCTCCAAAATCTCATCCCTGCTTACTGGCTTGATCAGATCCTCACTATTTTGAACATAAAAAACCTTCTGAAACTGAAAAGATTCAAGAATAGCATCCTCAGCTTCACAACCTTCTTCTGAGCCCAACATCCTCTCATAAAAGGCCACACACTCAGCTGCCACTGCTTCCTGGCCCTCAATAACCTCACCATTAACTCCCACAAGTTTCCTAATAGTATTCCTAGCTTTCCTTTCTTTGATAGTACTATAGAAAAACTTGTTGTTATTGTCATCCAATGTGAGCCACTTGACCCTAGCTTTCTGCCTCAGCATAGATGCTTCAGCCTTGGCCACACGAGAATACTCCTCCACTGACTTCCTTTCAACCTGCCTAAGAAGGACATTCTGAGGATCCTCCTGAAGCTGCATCTGAACTTTAATCATATCTTCTCTAGCCTTACAAACAGTGGCAGAGAAGTCCTTAAACTTATTAGCCTTCCATTGAATAATACAACTCTTGACTGCCTTAAGTTTGGAGACCAATCTAAACATAGGATTACCCCTGGCCTTGCAATCCCAAACTTCACTAATCATCTCTTTAAAATTTGGCTCATCCACCCAACAATTAAAAAACTTAAAAGGTCTTCTACCTCTAGCCACCTCCCCCTCAAGAGTAACCAAGGCAGGAGAGTGATCAGAAGTCCCTGGTTGCTCAAAGACAGCACTAGCATTAGGAAACAACTCCAACCAATCAGAATTGATAAGCACTCTATCCAATTTAGACCAAATACTCTCATTTCCCTCTCTGCCATTTGACCAAGTAAAAAAGCAACCAGTAAAAGGACAATCAAACAAAAAAGAGTCTTGAATACACTCCACAAACTCCTCATAATGACAAGGCCTAACTGGCTGTCCACCCTTCTTCTCATCACAACTCATAACAGAATTAAAATCACCTAGGACTATCCAAGGAGCTTCAAAAGAGAGAGACAAATCTAGCAAGTCCTTCCAAAGGGTTCTTCTCTCAGCAATGGAGTTCTTACCATAAACCAGAGCAAGCAAGAATTCTGTCCCATCAAGTAAGAACACATGAATAGCTATAACTTGGTCTGATTTAAACAAAAGATGCACCCCCACCTCTCTAGGGTCCCATCCTATCCGAATTCTACCTCCCTCATCTTCCTCATAGTTATCTAAGAAGTGCCAAAAAGGGCTAATACTCCTCTGGACACTATGTTTATTAGATGCCTTAACTCTAGTTTCAACCAGCCCCAAAAGAGCCAACTTCTTTATTCTAGTGAGATCCCTAACATCTCTTATTCTGAGAGGGTTAAATAACCCTCTCACATTCCAACTACCTAAGTTAACCATTAATAGTCCTAGCAGGACCCCTCCCCCTCAACCCAGGTTTAGGCTGCACAACAGCCACATCCCTAGTAAACAGAGCAACTTTATTTGCTACCCCCTCAAGCTCTACCTGTTCTTCAGCCATAACAACACACTGCCTCTTAGGACCTTTATTGCCATCAATTTCATCAGGTAAGATAGTATTAACAGTCCCCAAGAAAGTATTAGTTTTCTTGTTCCTCTTATTTGTAACCACTGACCAACCTTCACCAGTGGCATCCATAGGAACACTAACATCAGTATTGGGGTCATCAGCTTTAACCATGCTTTGTACAAGACCAGGACCACCAGGAACCTGATCCTGACCATGAGGAGCATCCAAACTTTTTGCAGAAGGAGCCTTCTCAGGCTCTAACTTCTGAGCACAAGCTGGAGCAGACCTAGAAAGAACCTCATGAGCATTACTAGATTGACCCTTCATATGAACACTAGGCTGATCAAAACTATGTTTAGGAACCCATACCTTAGCACGAGAATCCCTACCATCCTCTTCAGTACCCATCGAGTGCTTATCATTTTTACCAGACTTCTTAGTGGCATTTCGTCGAACACCTAAAGCACACTTACCAACTGAGTGACCAAATGTGTTACACATCTAGAGCATTTTAATGGCTTCCAGGCGTATTCAACCTGAACTTCAACACGTCGAGCACCATCCACTAACAAAGGTATGATTGAAGGAAACAAACTATCCTTACTAATCTCCATCAGTACTCTAGCATAGGACATTCTGGACCTACTCTCAGTCGGTTTATCCAGCATAATTGGAATACCCAAAAAGCTAGCAATCTGAGCTAAGCCTTTCCTATTCCAAAGAAAACCAGGAACCTTCTTTAAACACACCCAAACAGGTAAAGAATCCATTACATCCAAGTCTTCTTCAATAAACATCTTCCAAGGACGTACTATGAACAACCTATTTGCTATATAGAGTGGCTCCAGCTCCATTACCTTCTGCCTATCCTCATCAAGATCAAATCGGATGATATATACAGAGTTTCCTTGTACTGTAACGTGCATCTCCCCTTTAGGCTTCCAGACTCGTAGAAGAGTAGATCTAACCAGCACAAAATCCATCCTTCGACCAATAAACGATCCTACTAACCACTGTTCACACTGTTTAATATCCTCTTGATAATCAGCAGTAGAGATAACCTGAACAGTTTCCTCATTAACCTTCTCAGGAGGAGAAAACACCAACTTCTCTCTATCAATATCATCCTTCTTCTGAAATAAATTTGCCCAGCTAAATCTAACTGGAATCTCTTCACTATTACCTTGCGAATCTCCCTCCTCCACCATAGGATCAGGTGGAGGAAGAAGGAGCTTGCTCCCTGGAGCCAGACCAGCCGCCACTAAACACTAAAACAGAGGCAAAAACTTGACCAGAAATCTAAGAAGAACGGAAAGAAAGGAACGGCGCCGCCAACTCTTGGAAAACGCACCACCCAGCTGTTTCTCTCTCCTACCCCTCGATTTTTAACATCGGTCCTGGCTCTCCATTGTGAATCTTGATGATGTAGAGTTTAAGTTCTTTAATTGCTGGTTGGAAGAGACTGGGTTTATTGAGATGATAGAAGAGGTATGACAAGGCAAGTTTGAGGGTAACCCTATGTTTAGATTTGTTTCTAAGCTCAAAGCTGTTAAGGGTTGCATTATTCAGTGGAAAAGGGGTAAGTTTAAGAATTTCCCTGATCAAGTTAGTGTTGCTAGGGATCATATGGAGAGGGTGCAGGGTCTTATACAGGGGGAGCCTTCTAATGTTGAATTGAGGAGGGTGGAGAGAGAAGCTGTAGAGAATTATGCTCATTTGGCCAATATGGAGGCAGCTATGCTTAAGCAACATGCTAGGGTCAAATGGCTTAATTTGGATGATGGGAATAACAGGTTCTTTCACAATACTATTAAGGAGAGGAAAGCTAGGAATTCTATTAAGCAGGTGGTGGGAGATGATGGAGTGATGGTGGAGGACCAGGATATGGTGATTCAAGAATGTGTGAACTTTTATGAGAGAATGCTAGGGACTGAGGAGAGTGATGTGGAGGAGGATGCTATTTTGGATTCCTTTCAGTTCCAACACCCCTTGGAGTATGGTGAGAGCTTGGAATTGGTGAAGCCTGTTAGTAGAGATGAAGTTCTTCATGCCTTGTCTACCATTGGTTCTAAGAAGGCCTCAGGACCTGATGGTTTTTCATCTTATTTCTTTAAGAAGTGTTGGAGGATAGTGGGAGATGATTTTGTACTTGCTGTCCAAAACTTCTTCAAATCTGGGAAGCTGCTGAAGGAGGTAAATTCCACTCTTGTTTCTCTTGTCCCTAAGATTCCTAATGCCTCTTCTCTTGGGGGCTTTAGACCTATTTCTTGTTGCAATGTGAACTATAAATGTATTACTAAGATTCTAACTGAAAGGCTAAAGCTAGTTGTGTTTTCCATGGTGAGTGAGAACCAATCTGCTTTTATTTCTGGGAGGTGCATACAAGACAACATCATGCTTGCTCATGAGATTGTGAGAAACTATACTCAGAAGAAGGGGATGGCTAGGTGTACAGTGAAAATAGATCTTAGGAAAGCCTATGACACTGTGAGGTGGTCTTCCTTGCTCAAGATTCTTAGGAAATTTCAATTGCCTGAGGTTTTTGTTAATTGGATTTTTGTTTGTGTTTCCACACCTAGATACTCTATTGTTGTTAATGGAGGTGCTCATGGGTATTTTCATGGGAAAAGGGGATTGAGACAGGGTGACCCTATATCCCCTTATTTGTTTGTTATGGTGATGGAGGTGTTCTCAGCCTTGTTGCTCAAAGAGGAGAATGAGGGTAGATTCCACCTTCATCCCAAATGCAAAGATCCAAAAATTACTCACTTATGCTTTGCAGATGACTTGATGGTGTTTTTTAGAGGTGATGAAGAGTCTGCTTCAGCCCTTAATAGGGTGTTATTGAGCCTAAAGAAGGGTACTGGTCTCGGTACTAACTGTCATAAGAGCTCCATGTTTTGGGCTGGGTCTGATTGTAGGGAGAAAGAGCAAGTACAAGCTGTTTTGGGGTTTCAATGGGGTTCTTTGCCAATTAGATATCTTGGTTTGCCTCTAGTTGCTAGCAGGCTTTCCTATAATGACTATACTCCCCTCATCAATAAGATTCAGGGAGGATTAAGTCTTGGAAAGCTAGGTTTCTGTCTTTTGCTGGGAGATGCTTGTTGATAAAGGCAGTTCTTTGTAGTGTACTTATCTATTGGACAGCAGTGTTCATGCTTCCTAAGAGGGTGTTTAGGGAGATTAATGCTCTTTTCTTCAGATTCCTATGGTCTGGGGTGGAGATGGGTGTCAAGAGGCCTACTATTAAGAGAGATGTTGTTTTCTTCCCTAAGGAGGAGGGAGGTTTAGGTATTAGAAGCATTGAAACTCTTAATGATGCTATGAACCTCAGGCATGTTTGGGAGCTGGTGAGTGGTAAGAATTCTCTATGGGTTAGATGGGTCAAGAAGAATTTGGTGAAGGGGAAGAGTTTTTGGGTGATGGAGATACCTCATGACTGCTCCTGGTGTTGGAGAAGAATCCTAGGCAGTAGGGATAGCGCCAAATCCATTATCTTTCATATGATAGGTAAGGGTGATAAAGTTCAGGTTTGGCTTGATGTATGGCATCCTAAGGGGCTTCTTTACTCTGAATTTAAGGAGAATGCAAGGTTTGCTTCTAATCTTAAGCTAGATATGAAGGTGGCTGAGATTATTAAGGATGGGATGTGGAACTTTCCTAATCACTTGAGACATTTATTGGATCCTATTTTAGGTTCCATGGAGAATGTCTCTATAGGGAAGGTTGATGAAGATAGAGCTGTGTGGACAGTTAGTAGTAATGGGGAGTTTAATGTGAAAGCTACCTATGACCATGTGAGACAGAGGCGTGCTGCAGTTGAGTGGCATAGGTTGGTATGGTCTGGGTGCTCTATCCCTAGACACTGTTTTATTGCTTGGGTGGCTAAGCAGAGGGGGCTGAAGACAAACATGAAGTTGAACTCTTGGGGCTTTCTTGTTCAGAGGAGGTGTCATCTCTGTGGGACAGTAGATGAAACTGATTTTCATGTCTTATTTGAGTGTCCTTTCTCAGTTAGAGTTTGGAAGGGGCTAATGCTTCTGCAGGGTATTAGTCCTTGTGTGTTTGTTGATTGGGAGGATGCTATCAGGTGGTGTATCATTAACTTTCAGGGAGACAAGTTTTGTAATAAGATGGGTAGAATGGTGTTTTCAGCTTTCATATATCACATATGGAGGGAGAGAAATTTGAGAGCTTTTCAATGTTGTAGTAGGAGTGAGGAGGCTGTGATTCTTATTATAAAGAAGGAGATGGTGATCAAAATGATTTCTTGGGAGGGCAGGATTGAGTTTACTTCTGAGAATCGTAGGTTATTGGCTGAGTTGAATGTTGATAAACCTATGGTTAGGAAGGGATTCAAGGGATTGAGATGGAAGGCTCCTAATGAAGGGATAATGCTGATTAACACGGATGGGGCTTTAGATGCCATTAGGGCAGGATATGGTGCAATCCTTCGAAATGATAGAGGAGAGGTCTTGGCTGCTAGTGCTGGTTGTACTTTACCATGTGATGTTCTTACTCATGAGCTTCAGGGAGTATTACTTGGGCTTGAGGTTGCTAAGAGGTCGGGATAGACATGAAATTGAGTGGGAGTACAAGAATGGATTATGTTTTCCTGAGTAAAATCAGGATAAAGTATCTCCGGGCCACTTGATGAGAAACGACTGAAAAATGCATGGCCATGCTCAAACGGATTAAGAGTTAATCGTTTGGATTGGAAGTTGTTCTCGGGATCAAGAGAGTCTGATAAATATGACATATCAGATGAGATACGAAAAAACATGGGAATCGAGCATTGCACTTGTTCTAAGTACAAGTGGGAGACTGAAGGATATGATGCCTAAAGTCTGAAGGAATGGTATCCTTCCGAAGGAGTGTCCTTCGACCAAGGATGCAATGCGTGCAATTTGGCTATTAGGATCTTAATGACCTTATTCGGAAGATCATTAGTCCGGTCCAATTAGGGGTCGTAATGCTTAGCTAGAAGCCAACTACGATCGTCGAATCAAGAGTTGATTCGCAGCTAACATAGACCGGATCCTACAAGGGTTACACAACAGAATAATGATTTGAACGGAGAGAATTGACTAGATGGATAATGGCAAATAAGTGGATTGGATCCGTTATTGGTAAGTCCTGAAAGATTCGGAGAAGTCCGAAAGAGATAAACATGTCCGGGCCCAAAAGGGAGGCCCGGAATGGCTTTAGGGAAGCCGGCCATGTGATGGCCGGCCAAGGCAATAGGGCCGGCCATGTGATGGCCGGCTAGGCCCTAAGTGGGCCGGCCAAGGAAGCCCATAAAGGGCTATGTTGGCCGGCCACACTTAAGTGACCCAATGGAGGGTATTTTGGGTGTTGCCTAATAATTAGGTTTATGGAATCCTAGTTTGAGTCTAATACCTCTTCTAGGGAATTCTATATATACCTAATTATACAACCTAAAGAGAGGGGCAACTGAGTGTCTGAAAGAGTTTCAGAATATACATCTCAGAGAGAGAGAGAGAGAGAGAAAAGGAGTTTTCTCAAGTATCTAGTCAAGAAGAAGGAGTTCTTCATCTAAACCTTCAAGAAGGTCCTAGCTGACTGAAAGGAGGGAGTTCAAGTCATTATTCGGTGTCTCAAGTAGAGGAGCTACACTTGGAGCTCTTATCTTCCGAATACTGATCGGAATTTAGTTCGTGGGAAAGCGATTAAGAGGTAATCATCTTTCCAATCTAGTTCATTGGTATGTTCATGTATAGATCCTGGATATAGTGTTTAAACATATGATGTTTGAGATTCCGCTACCAACACTATTCAATTAGGTGTATGAGATACACTAGGTTATTCCCCTACAGTGGCATCACGAGCCGTTTGCATGAACTATCTTTGACTAGATGAATTAGATTCATACTTGAACAACTAGATATTAGTGTTTTAATGTTTGAATAGAGATTTAAACATAAGTTTGATGAGATCAAATTAGGGTTTTGGATGAGATTCATGACCTAGAAACACTAGAAACATAGTTTTATGAAAAGAGTTTTCATATACAAGTGTTAGGGTTTTAGAATTTTGATAAAAATCATCAAAACCATGAAGATTGGTTGATGAATTGATCAAAAACAGTACCTAACAGCAGCTGGAACAAAAAGAAAGAAAAGAAAAATAAGTTGGAACGGCAGGATTTCCAAAAAAGTTTGGAAACCCTACTGGCCGGACCGGCCAGGACGCGTCCAGGATGCGTCCGGGCCGGACCAGCACGTCTCGGACAGACAGTCCGAGACAGATAGGGACGCGGACTGGAAATCCCAGTCCGTGAAGGACCGGGAATCCTAGTCCGAGCTGGACTAGGAGTCCGAGACTCTCGGGTCTCGGACATCCCAGAGCGTCTCGGACGCGTCTGGGAATCCCAGTCCAACACGAACTAGGAGTCTGAGACTCTCGGGTCTCGGACGTCCCAGTGCGTGGGACGCGTCTGGGACATCCCAGTCCGAGACGGAATAGGATTCCGAGACAGGAGCGTCTCGGATATCCCTGACGCGTTTGGGACGCGCTCGAGGGAACCTATTTAAAGTCTCGGTCTAGGACCGAGACACTGGACGGGCGTCCGGATGCATCCAGGATGCGTCTGGAGCAACCAGAAGCATCTCGGATGCGACTGGAAGCTTCCGGACGCAACTCGGATGCGACCGGAGCATCCAGAAGCGTCTAGGACGCGTCCAGAAGGCATCCAAGATAGGATGGCCTCTCCGTCAGTGCACAGAAGCGTCTGAGACGCGACTGTGAAGCACGGGTACATCTCGGACCGAACACCCGAGATGGCACGTGTGCTGTCCCGAGACCAGACACGTCTGGGACGCGTCTGGGAGTTCCAACAGCTCTCGGATTAAGCATCCGAGAGGCATATGCAGCGACCGGATGGTCTGGACGCGTCTGGGACGCGACCAGGACGCGACCAGGACGCATCCTAGACATCTCACCCGAGATGTCTATGGTCTGTCCTAGGACAGAAGCGTCTAGCTGGGCTAGGACGCGTCTGCCCGAGAGACATAGCACGGCAAGAAGGTGCTGTCTCTAGGACCGGACCTTGACCAGGCTGAGTCAAGAGTTGACCAGAGACCGGTCAAGGGACTTTGACCAGGGTTGACTCAGATCCTTTTGAGTGAGACTCAAGGGCTTTTTTTTTTGCCATGATCTGAATGGGAGTTTTTCAGACTTTTCTCCCGGTTCCGAGCATAATTTTTCCGACTAAGACCCGGGTTAGAGGAGTACCCGAACGGAGTTTTTCCTTATTTTGATTTTGGAAACAATTAAGGAAGAAACATAATGTTCTAGTTTGAGTATTGAGAATACGAAACTTTAGAAACATTAGACATAGAGATGTCACAAATTCCCACGAATAGCTATGAGATAGCAAAACCTAGAAACGAATCTAGGGTACATACTTTATTTATTATGATTGTCATATTTTTGTATGTATGGATGTATGTGATTGCGTAGAATAGTATACCTTTAGATAGGATTATCGTTTCTTGTTCTAAGCGCAAGGAGTTGTGCCCGAATAATACTTAGAGTATAGGGTCTTAGAATCTATTGACGAACTGAATGATGAGATCATGGTTCAAGTGGGAGTAGTCAATAGAGGTTCTTGGATATGAATCCAATCGAACCATAGGCGAACAAGAAATAAACTTAAAAGATGGGATCTTTTAAGGGGTAATACTAAGATTTAACAAATCATTACGCAAACCCACATAAACTTTTACGTAATAAATCATGAATGGTTATGCTAGAGTTCACAGTAACGCAACTTGATAAATTACGTAATAAGTCCCAAAAAGAATTTTGAGTAAAGTCTACCCAGATTAAGACACCTGTTGAGCCCTTGTTCATCGATGGTGGGTCATGCCAAAGCAGGGTGCCATCTTTTACCTCGGGACAATACGGGTAGATCTATGAAGAGGTCTACATGTCTAAATGGTTATTCTCAAACGAGTCAGCAAAAGGGTTTTGGACTTCGAGGCTAAAGGACGATTTAATGTTTAAATCGTTAACCAAGAGTCATATGAGATATGATCAGTAAGGAGTTACTCACCCAGGAGGGTGAAGTTAAGGGCAGTGCCAAAGTACGCTTAGCTTCACAGGAATGGGATCTTGGAATTATATTATTCTAAGGGGACAACAAAAGTAGAATAATATAGGCAAATTAGGAAAATTGCCAGGATAAAAAGTTTAATCACTTTCGCATTTCTTACATGTAGTTTAATTATGACAACAAACATCTTCAACCTCTACACCATACTTGAGAAATTGAACGATACCAACTTCGTTCAATGGGAGAGGAACCTTAGAAAGGTTCTAGGAAAAAGCGCAGAAATATTGGACATTCCGATCCCCATGCTTTCAGAAACTTCTTCTGATGAAGAACGTAAGCAAGTAGACGATATTCGAAGGAAGTCAGCGCTAGTGACCGGTTTAATGCTAATGGCCATGGAAAGAAAATATATAGATATGTTCATTGAAATGGAGGCATACACCATTATTCGACGGCTAAGAGAAGTGTTTGGAACACAATGTCGAATAGAAAGATTTAGAATCACAATGGTGATACTGGGAATGCGACTGGAGAAAGGGAAACCCGTTCGTTATCGTGTTTTGGAGATGATTGATCACTTCAAAGACATGGAATGGATGGGGTCTCCTATGGCAGTCGAACTGGCAGTTGACATAATCCTGAATTCATTGGATGAAAGGTTTCAGGATGTAGTAGCAAACTTTGAAGATAAGTTTGGACGGGTATCCTTCGAAAGTCTACTGGCGATTCTGGAAGTTGCTGAAAGTAGTTTCAGCACCCCTGAAACTCTAGAAGAGATTCTAGGAATTCAGGAGACTGTAAATACGGGAACGGAAGACGTTAGGAGAAGGAAGCCGTCTGGCAGGAGAATGGGCAAGAAAGCACCAAGACCCAGAACTATCCTTCCTAACAAGAGATGTCTTGTGTGCGGTAGTACATCTCATATTCGATTAAGAGATTGCCCGCGATTCTTGGAAGAACAAAATGACGGAGCTGGGAGTTCCGGTCAAGGTAAAAATTATTAAAAGTTATTCAATTAAATACACATTCCTCAAGGTATGCGATACCTAAAAGACTCTTATCATTGTGAATGACAGGAGCGAGAGGGAGCTGAGTATTTATTGAAGAGGAAATGAACCTGTCAAAAGCTGAGAAGGCAAGAGTTGCTGGAAAAGCTCAAGAAGGATCATAGACTCGATAGGCAATACTTTAAAGTAGTTTTAGTATTTCTTTTTCTTTTTAGAACATTGACTCTGTAATGAGATTATGGGAGTGAATAAAATATGAGATATTTTATGATGTTCTTAAAAGAGCCTATCTAACTTTTAAGTAAATTTTAACGAACGATCCGACTTAGTCATTCTAAATCTTGTAAGAGTACAAGAGTTCAGTTAATCGTAGAAAACAATGTTGGACATGAAAGTCTGCGATTAGTGTGATTAGAATGGACGTAAGACTTGATTGTGGAGAAGTTTTAGAAACAAATCCAAAATCGAGAAGTGGGTCTGGATGACTAAAGAATATGATGAGATCATGAGTTCGATAGTCATCGGTCTTCCAAAACACAAAGTCTAATACGTATCTGCCAAACCACTAAAAACCTAAAAGCTATAGTGAATAATTGAGTCCATCCGGATATGGATATTATTTTAGAAGGAGTTCTAAAATTATCAATTATTCTAATGTCTAAAGCGTGTTAGACATAAGTTCTTCAAGAAGAAGAACGGGGTTTTCTCGCCAAACATCGGAACACAATGAGATTGTTGCTCTCGATGGTGTCTTCATTAAAAGGAGGGTCCTTCTAAGAAGACAAGTGGGAGGAAAAATCGAATGGGATTCGATAAAGAGCAACAAGGGGAAGTAAGGAGTTACTTGCCTTAAAACAAAAGAGAGTAAGAGTTACTCGACTTAAAACGAAAGAGAGTAAGAGTTACTCGTCTTACGTGACAAGGGAAGTCGGCTTGAATGGTTCAAGAGACGATCGCCTGGAAACTTCTTAAGGAGTTAAGAAGGTTGCTCAAAAACCCCAATGAGTCTTGAGAAGATTCAAAAGAACTATAGCAGAAACCACTCTGAAATTGGATCGGAAATCCAAAGAGATAAGAGTAAGAATGGTTAAATCTTGTGAGACAAGAAGGTAAGTGGGAGTGAAACAAGAGTTGTTTCAGGTCCTGTATGTAGGAGACATACAAGAAAGGACAAGAAGACGAGGGTGAATTAACCATGGGCATCAAAAGTCTATGGAGATAGACCTGAGATGATAAAGACTCGTTCAAAAGGAGTTTTGGAGAGGTCTGAATAAGAAGTTCTCTTGGAGAGAAATTCTACCCAACTCCCGTGATAAACACAGGAGAGACACTTATGTTAGAAAACATAAGAACGATCATGAGATGATTGTTGTTTACCCGTACATCTAAAAAGTACTTGGAGTACGAAAAGATGTCGTCGCCCATACAAGTCAGAAGATTGAAGAAAGTCATAAAAGTAATCTTCCGAAAATAAAGATAGGAATCTTTTAGGAAGGGCTAACAGATGGGAAAGAGTTTTCCATGCTGGGAGTCGTTACTTAACTCTACTAGATAAGAAAGTAAAATTAGAACTTGGGAAGTACTAATTTCAGTGGGAGAAAAACTGATAATATCATAACAGCTTACGAAGAGTTCGAAAGCGAGATAATTACAAAGCGAAGTGAAAAGGAAACTAAACTGTTGCCTTGGAACGATCATGAGATGCTCGGGTCTAAGGAATTAGGATCCAGGAGGAGAATCCTAAAAAGACTTGTAAAATTGAGAACGTGAAGGAGTTCACGCGGGTGCTCAAATTTTACAAACTCTTGTTATCCGAAATAAACTGGGTTTATTTCGTCGTCTAAATTGTGGTTTAGAATTTAGACGACTGTCCAAAAGGATGGAGTGTTTCAGGTAGGTTTATTAGATACGTGATCTAATGAAAGAAACCCTACTAAGTGAACATGGAAGCACATCATCCTACTATCCCTAGTCCAGGTCATTAGTTGGACAATAATGACTTATGAAGACTAGCATGAGTGATTGACAAGATAGCGCTGTTTCTTGGGCTATGGGAATAGGAGTATTCAAAGGTCAACTTCATGGGTGTATAGATGATACACTGGAAACCCGCCGAATGAGAGTACTTCAAGAGTTGAAGTTATAAAATGTCATAACTCTCATTTAAGCAAATTGGAGAGATTCCTCAAAACATGAGTACTCACTCAGTTTATGGAAGGAATGTCGAACTTTGGTACCGTCAAACGCCATCCGTAAAAAGTGGTTATAAAAGCGGCATACTGGGGGAGACAGGATAGACATGAAATTGAGTGGGAGTGCAAGAACGGATTATGTTTTCCTGAGTAAAATCAGGATAAAGTATCTCCGGGCCACTTGATGAGAAACGACTGAAAAATGCATGGCCATGCTCAAACGGATTAAGAGTTAATCGTTTGGATTGGAAGTTGTTCTCGGGATCAAGAGAGTCTGATAAATATGACATATCAGATGAGATACGAAAAAACATGGGAATCGAGCATTGCACTTGTTCTAAGTACAAGTGGGAGACTGAAGGATATGATGCCTAAAGTCTGAAGGAATGGTATCCTTCCGAAGGAGTGTCCTTCGACCAAGGATGCAATGCGTGCAATTTGGCTATTAGGATCTTAATGACCTTATTCGGAAGATCATTAGTCCGGTCCAATTAGGGGTCGTAATGCTTAGCTAGAAGCCAACTACGATCGTCGAATCAAGAGTTGATTCGCAGCTAACATAGACCGGATCCTACAAGGGTTACACAACAGAATAATGATTTGAACGGAGAGAATTGACTAGATGGATAATGGCAAATAAGTGGATTGGATCCGTTATTGGTAAGTCCTGAAAGATTCGGAGAAGTCCGAAAGAGATAAACATGTCCGGGCCCAAAAGGGAGGCCCGGAATGGCTTTAGGGAAGCCGGCCATGTGATGGCCGGCCAAGGCAATAGGGCCGGCCATGTGATGGCCGGCTAGGCCCTAAGTGGGCCGGCCAAGGAAGCCCATAAAGGGCTATGTTGGCCGGCCACACTTAAGTGACCCAATGGAGGGTATTTTGGGTGTTGCCTAATAATTAGGTTTATGGAATCCTAGTTTGAGTCTAATACCTCTTCTAGGGAATTCTATATATACCTAATTATACAACCTAAAGAGAGGGGCAACTGAGTGTCTGAAAGAGTTTCAGAATATACATCTCAGAGAGAGAGAGAGAGAGAGAAAAGGAGTTTTCTCAAGTATCTAGTCAAGAAGAAGGAGTTCTTCATCTAAACCTTCAAGAAGGTCCTAGCTGACTGAAAGGAGGGAGTTCAAGTCATTATTCGGTGTCTCAAGTAGAGGAGCTACACTTGGAGCTCTTATCTTCCGAATACTGATCGGAATTTAGTTCGTGGGAAAGCGATTAAGAGGTAATCATCTTTCCAATCTAGTTCATTGGTATGTTCATGTATAGATCCTGGATATAGTGTTTAAACATATGATGTTTGAGATTCCGCTACCAACACTATTCAATTAGGTGTATGAGATACACTAGGTTATTCCCCTACAGTGGCATCACGAGCCGTTTGCATGAACTATCTTTGACTAGATGAATTAGATTCATACTTGAACAACTAGATATTAGTGTTTTAATGTTTGAATAGAGATTTAAACATAAGTTTGATGAGATCAAATTAGGGTTTTGGATGAGATTCATGACCTAGAAACACTAGAAACATAGTTTTATGAAAAGAGTTTTCATATACAAGTGTTAGGGTTTTAGAATTTTGATAAAAATCATCAAAACCATGAAGATTGGTTGATGAATTGATCAAAAACAGTACCTAACAGCAGCTGGAACAAAAAGAAAGAAAAGAAAAATAAGTTGGAACGGCAGGATTTCCAAAAAAGTTTGGAAACCCTACTGGCCGGACCGGCCAGGACGCGTCCAGGATGCGTCCGGGCCGGACCAGCACGTCTCGGACAGACAGTCCGAGACAGATAGGGACGCGGACTGGAAATCCCAGTCCGTGAAGGACCGGGAATCCTAGTCCGAGCTGGACTAGGAGTCCGAGACTCTCGGGTCTCGGACATCCCAGAGCGTCTCGGACGCGTCTGGGAATCCCAGTCCAACACGAACTAGGAGTCTGAGACTCTCGGGTCTCGGACGTCCCAGTGCGTGGGACGCGTCTGGGACATCCCAGTCCGAGACGGAATAGGATTCCGAGACAGGAGCGTCTCGGATATCCCTGACGCGTTTGGGACGCGCTCGAGGGAACCTATTTAAAGTCTCGGTCTAGGACCGAGACACTGGACGGGCGTCCGGATGCATCCAGGATGCGTCTGGAGCAACCAGAAGCATCTCGGATGCGACTGGAAGCTTCCGGACGCAACTCGGATGCGACCGGAGCATCCAGAAGCGTCTAGGACGCGTCCAGAAGGCATCCAAGATAGGATGGCCTCTCCGTCAGTGCACAGAAGCGTCTGAGACGCGACTGTGAAGCACGGGTGCATCTCGGACCGAACACCCGAGATGGCACGTGTGCTGTCCCGAGACCAGACACGTCTGGGACGCGTCTGGGAGTTCCAACAGCTCTCGGATTAAGCATCCGAGAGGCATATGCAGCGACCGGATGGTCTGGACGCGTCTGGGACGCGACCAGGACGCGACCAGGACGCATCCTAGACATCTCAGGTGAGATGTCTATGGTCTGTCCTAGGACAGAAGCGTCTAGCTGGGCTAGGACGCGTCTGCCCGAGAGACATAGCACGGCAAGAAGGTGCTGTCTCTAGGACCGGACCTTGACCAGGCTGAGTCAAGAGTTGACCAGAGACCGGTCAAGGGACTTTGACCAGGGTTGACTCAGATCCTTTTGAGTGAGACTCAAGGGCTTTTTTTTTTGCCATGATCTGAATGGGAGTTTTTCAGACTTTTCTCCCGGTTCCGAGCATAATTTTTCCGACTAAGACCCGGGTTAGAGGAGTACCCGAACGGAGTTTTTCCTTATTTTGATTTTGGAAACAATTAAGGAAGAAACATAATGTTCTAGTTTGAGTATTGAGAATACGAAACTTTAGAAACATTAGACATAGAGATGTCACAAATTCCCACGAATAGCTATGAGATAGCAAAACCTAGAAACGAATCTAGGGTACATACTTTATTTATTATGATTGTCATATTTTTGTATGTATGGATGTATGTGATTGCGTAGAATAGTATACCTTTAGATAGGATTATCGTTTCTTGTTCTAAGCGCAAGGAGTTGTGCCCGAATAATACTTAGAGTATAGGGTCTTAGAATCTATTGACGAACTGAATGATGAGATCATGGTTCAAGTGGGAGTAGTCAATAGAGGTTCTTGGATATGAATCCAATCGAACCATAGGCGAACAAGAAATAAACTTAAAAGATGGGATCTTTTAAGGGGTAATACTAAGATTTAACAAATCATTACGCAAACCCACATAAACTTTTACGTAATAAATCATGAATGGTTATGCTAGAGTTCACAGTAACGCAACTTGATAAATTACGTAATAAGTCCCAAAAAGAATTTTGAGTAAAGTCTACCCAGATTAAGACACCTGTTGAGCCCTTGTTCATCGATGGTGGGTCATGCCAAAGCAGGGTGCCATCTTTTACCTCGGGACAATACGGGTAGATCTATGAAGAGGTCTACATGTCTAAATGGTTATTCTCAAACGAGTCAGCAAAAGGGTTTTGGACTTCGAGGCTAAAGGACGATTTAATGTTTAAATCGTTAACCAAGAGTCATATGAGATATGATCAGTAAGGAGTTACTCACCCAGGAGGGTGAAGTTAAGGGCAGTGCCAAAGTACGCTTAGCTTCACAGGAATGGGATCTTGGAATTATATTATTCTAAGGGGACAACAAAAGTAGAATAATATAGGCAAATTAGGAAAATTGCCAGGATAAAAAGTTTAATCACTTTCGCATTTCTTACATGTAGTTTAATTATGACAACAAACATCTTCAACCTCTACACCATACTTGAGAAATTGAACGATACCAACTTCGTTCAATGGGAGAGGAACCTTAGAAAGGTTCTAGGAAAAAGCGCAGAAATATTGGACATTCCGATCCCCATGCTTTCAGAAACTTCTTCTGATGAAGAACGTAAGCAAGTAGACGATATTCGAAGGAAGTCAGCGCTAGTGACCGGTTTAATGCTAATGGCCATGGAAAGAAAATATATAGATATGTTCATTGAAATGGAGGCATACACCATTATTCGACGGCTAAGAGAAGTGTTTGGAACACAATGTCGAATAGAAAGATTTAGAATCACAATGGTGATACTGGGAATGCGACTGGAGAAAGGGAAACCCGTTCGTTATCGTGTTTTGGAGATGATTGATCACTTCAAAGACATGGAATGGATGGGGTCTCCTATGGCAGTCGAACTGGCAGTTGACATAATCCTGAATTCATTGGATGAAAGGTTTCAGGATGTAGTAGCAAACTTTGAAGATAAGTTTGGACGGGTATCCTTCGAAAGTCTACTGGCGATTCTGGAAGTTGCTGAAAGTAGTTTCAGCACCCCTGAAACTCTAGAAGAGATTCTAGGAATTCAGGAGACTGTAAATACGGGAACGGAAGACGTTAGGAGAAGGAAGCCGTCTGGCAGGAGAATGGGCAAGAAAGCACCAAGACCCAGAACTATCCTTCCTAACAAGAGATGTCTTGTGTGCGGTAGTACATCTCATATTCGATTAAGAGATTGCCCGCGATTCTTGGAAGAACAAAATGACGGAGCTGGGAGTTCCGGTCAAGGTAAAAATTATTAAAAGTTATTCAATTAAATACACATTCCTCAAGGTATGCGATACCTAAAAGACTCTTATCATTGTGAATGACAGGAGCGAGAGGGAGCTGAGTATTTATTGAAGAGGAAATGAACCTGTCAAAAGCTGAGAAGGCAAGAGTTGCTGGAAAAGCTCAAGAAGGATCATAGACTCGATAGGCAATACTTTAAAGTAGTTTTAGTATTTCTTTTTCTTTTTAGAACATTGACTCTGTAATGAGATTATGGGAGTGAATAAAATATGAGATATTTTATGATGTTCTTAAAAGAGCCTATCTAACTTTTAAGTAAATTTTAACGAACGATCCGACTTAGTCATTCTAAATCTTGTAAGAGTACAAGAGTTCAGTTAATCGTAGAAAACAATGTTGGACATGAAAGTCTGCGATTAGTGTGATTAGAATGGACGTAAGACTTGATTGTGGAGAAGTTTTAGAAACAAATCCAAAATCGAGAAGTGGGTCTGGATGACTAAAGAATATGATGAGATCATGAGTTCGATAGTCATCGGTCTTCCAAAACACAAAGTCTAATACGTATCTGCCAAACCACTAAAAACCTAAAAGCTATAGTGAATAATTGAGTCCATCCGGATATGGATATTATTTTAGAAGGAGTTCTAAAATTATCAATTATTCTAATGTCTAAAGCGTGTTAGACATAAGTTCTTCAAGAAGAAGAACGGGGTTTTCTCGCCAAACATCGGAACACAATGAGATTGTTGCTCTCGATGGTGTCTTCATTAAAAGGAGGGTCCTTCTAAGAAGACAAGTGGGAGGAAAAATCGAATGGGATTCGATAAAGAGCAACAAGGGGAAGTAAGGAGTTACTTGCCTTAAAACAAAAGAGAGTAAGAGTTACTCGACTTAAAACGAAAGAGAGTAAGAGTTACTCGTCTTACGTGACAAGGGAAGTCGGCTTGAATGGTTCAAGAGACGATCGCCTGGAAACTTCTTAAGGAGTTAAGAAGGTTGCTCAAAAACCCCAATGAGTCTTGAGAAGATTCAAAAGAACTATAGCAGAAACCACTCTGAAATTGGATCGGAAATCCAAAGAGATAAGAGTAAGAATGGTTAAATCTTGTGAGACAAGAAGGTAAGTGGGAGTGAAACAAGAGTTGTTTCAGGTCCTGTATGTAGGAGACATACAAGAAAGGACAAGAAGACGAGGGTGAATTAACCATGGGCATCAAAAGTCTATGGAGATAGACCTGAGATGATAAAGACTCGTTCAAAAGGAGTTTTGGAGAGGTCTGAATAAGAAGTTCTCTTGGAGAGAAATTCTACCCAACTCCCGTGATAAACACAGGAGAGACACTTATGTTAGAAAACATAAGAACGATCATGAGATGATTGTTGTTTACCCGTACATCTAAAAAGTACTTGGAGTACGAAAAGATGTCGTCGCCCATACAAGTCAGAAGATTGAAGAAAGTCATAAAAGTAATCTTCCGAAAATAAAGATAGGAATCTTTTAGGAAGGGCTAACAGATGGGAAAGAGTTTTCCATGCTGGGAGTCGTTACTTAACTCTACTAGATAAGAAAGTAAAATTAGAACTTGGGAAGTACTAATTTCAGTGGGAGAAAAACTGATAATATCATAACAGCTTACGAAGAGTTCGAAAGCGAGATAATTACAAAGCGAAGTGAAAAGGAAACTAAACTGTTGCCTTGGAACGATCATGAGATGCTCGGGTCTAAGGAATTAGGATCCAGGAGGAGAATCCTAAAAAGACTTGTAAAATTGAGAACGTGAAGGAGTTCACGCGGGTGCTCAAATTTTACAAACTCTTGTTATCCGAAATAAACTGGGTTTATTTCGTCGTCTAAATTGTGGTTTAGAATTTAGACGACTGTCCAAAAGGATGGAGTGTTTCAGGTAGGTTTATTAGATACGTGATCTAATGAAAGAAACCCTACTAAGTGAACATGGAAGCACATCATCCTACTATCCCTAGTCCAGGTCATTAGTTGGACAATAATGACTTATGAAGACTAGCATGAGTGATTGACAAGATAGCGCTGTTTCTTGGGCTATGGGAATAGGAGTATTCAAAGGTCAACTTCATGGGTGTATAGATGATACACTGGAAACCCGCCGAATGAGAGTACTTCAAGAGTTGAAGTTATAAAATGTCATAACTCTCATTTAAGCAAATTGGAGAGATTCCTCAAAACATGAGTACTCACTCAGTTTATGGAAGGAATGTCGAACTTTGGTACCGTCAAACGCCATCCGTAAAAAGTGGTTATAAAAGCGGCATACTGGGGGAGACAGGATAGACATGAAATTGAGTGGGAGTACAAGAATGGATTATGTTTTCCTGAGTAAAATCAGGATAAAGTATCTCCGGGCCACTTGATGAGAAACGACTGAAAAATGCATGGCCATGCTCAAACGGATTAAGAGTTAATCGTTTGGATTGGAAGTTGTTCTCGGGATCAAGAGAGTCTGATAAATATGACATATCAGATGAGATACGAAAAAACATGGGAATCGAGCATTGCACTTGTTCTAAGTACAAGTGGGAGACTGAAGGATATGATGCCTAAAGTCTGAAGGAATGGTATCCTTCCGAAGGAGTGTCCTTCGACCAAGGATGCAATGCGTGCAATTTGGCTATTAGGATCTTAATGACCTTATTCGGAAGATCATTAGTCCGGTCCAATTAGGGGTCGTAATGCTTAGCTAGAAGCCAACTACGATCGTCGAATCAAGAGTTGATTCGCAGCTAACATAGACCGGATCCTACAAGGGTTACACAACAGAATAATGATTTGAACGGAGAGAATTGACTAGATGGATAATGGCAAATAAGTGGATTGGATCCGTTATTGGTAAGTCCTGAAAGATTCGGAGAAGTCCGAAATTGATAAACATGTCCGGGCCCAAAAGGGAGGCCCGGAATGGCTTTAGGGAAGCCGGCCATGTGATGGCCGGCCAAGGCAATAGGGCCGGCCATGTGATGGCCGGCTAGGCCCTAAGTGGGCCGGCCAAGGAAGCCCATAAAGGGCTATGTTGGCCGGCCACACTTAAGTGACCCAATGGAGGGTATTTTGGGTGTTGCCTAATAATTAGGTTTATGGAATCCTAGTTTGAGTCTAATACCTCTTCTAGGGAATTCTATATATACCTAATTATACAACCTAAAGAGAGGGGCAACTGAGTGTCTGAAAGAGTTTCAGAATATACATCTCAGAGAGAGAGAGAGAGAGAAAAGGAGTTTTCTCAAGTATCTAGTCAAGAAGAAGGAGTTCTTCATCTAAACCTTCAAGAAGGTCCTAGCTGACTGAAAGGAGGGAGTTCAAGTCATTATTCGGTGTCTCAAGTAGAGGAGCTACACTTGGAGCTCTTATCTTCCGAATACTGATCGGAATTTAGTTCGTGGGAAAGCGATTAAGAGGTAATCATCTTTCCAATCTAGTTCATTGGTATGTTCATGTATAGATCCTGGATATAGTGTTTAAACATATGATGTTTGAGATTCCGCTACCAACACTATTCAATTAGGTGTATGAGATACACTAGGTTATTCCCCTACTGGTCGAGCTCAGGTTGTGTTACCTAGTGTGACAGAGTCTGCCAAGAGCAAAGAGGAGATGGTTCCTGAGGTTTTTTTTTACTGGCTCTTATGCTGTTATGGCAGATAATGGTGGTGGCTGGTCAGTGGTCACTAATAAGAGAAATAAGAAGGCTAGTTCTGATATTGGTGTTGTTTTTTCTTCTTCTTCGGGGGAGCAAAGGATTGCTAAAGGATCTAAAAGACAATGTATGGGTGATTTCTCATCTTATAGGAGCCCAGAAGGGGGTTTGGTGTTTAGTGCCAGTAGTAAAGAGAATGTGGTCAGTGCTCAGGTCTCAGAGATGGTGGAGAATGAGTCTGATCTTTAACTTGCACAGCATGAGGATGTTGCTACTAAAGTAGCTTTGTATACAGAAAGGGGAGCTCTACTTCCTCTAGTTCTGGTGGGAAGGTAAGGGGAACTTCTCGAGTTTTCAATGGTTAGTTTTGGCTACTGGAATGTGAGAGGGTTAAATAACTCTCTCAGAATAAGAGATGTGAGAGATCTCATTGGGTTTAAGAAACTTAGTCTTATGGGGTTGGTTGAAACTAGAGTTTTAGAGGGGAATAAGCAGGCTATTCAGAGGAGTATAAGTCCTTTTTGGAGTTTTTTGGACAATTATGAAGAAGATGAGGGTGGTAGAATTTGGCTGGCCTGGGATGCTAGGGAATTGAGGGTTGATTTGTTGTTTCGGTCAGCCCAATTACTTACTGTCCATGTAGAGATGCAGAATGGTAGTGGGTTTCTGTTGGCTGTTGTGTAAGGTAGTAACCTTGCAGTTGAAAGGAAACTTCTCTGGAAGGATATTAAAGAGCTGACTGCTGAGTTTGAGGTGCCTTGGTTATTTATGGGAGACTTTAATTCTATCTTGGGGTGCGATGAGAAGATTGGTGGTAAAGAAGTCAAGGTCAGCCAATATGAGGAGTTTTTGGATTGTACTCAGGTATCTCTCCTTTTTTACTGTCCTTTTACTGGTAGTTTCCTTACTTGGTCTAATGGGCAGGAGGGTGCAGCTGGCATTTGGACTAAAATTGATAGAGTTCTAATCAATAATGATTGGCTTGATCTGTTTCCTGGTACTAAGGCAGATTTTGGAGAGCCTAGGTCTTCTGACCATTCTCCTGCTATTGTGACTCTTGATGAGGTGTTGGTTAGAGGTAAGAGGCCTTTTAAGTTCTTTAATTGTTGGGTGGAAGAATCAGGGTTTAGGGAGCTTGTGGAGGAGGTCTGGAGTCAGGAAGTTGAAGGGAATCCTATGTTTAGATTTTTGACTTTTCCGGCAAGGGGGCGATGGTCGGTGAGTCCCGTGTTCTTGGATAGGGGTTTTTCAGTCGGTTTGGCGGCTGGGGAGCAACTGCTCTTGCTCCCTCCTGTTTCTAAGGAGGGAGCAGGACTTAATTCTTCTGCTTTTGGAGCAGATTTTTCTAACAGTTCGAGTTCTTCATCTTCTCAACTTCCTGGTGGTTCTGGTTCGAAGGAGCAGGAGTGGAATTCGAGCTGGGCTTCGTTGTTTCGGCCTGATGCAAAGAAATATCGTGCTAAGTTGGGTTATTCACTTCCTAGGGTTTGTTAGGAGGGTGAATTACCTGAGATTGACCTTGATGATTTTGAAGAAGAAATTAAGGAATGTGAGGATTTACTTATTGGCTCTTTTGTTGGTCAGAGATTACCTTTTCCTCTTGTTAGAAGAGTCCTTACAACTCAATGGAAACCCAAAGGTGAGATGTTTCTGACTGTTCATGGTGATGCTTCTTATATCATTCGATTTACTCTTGAGGAGGATCGACAAAGAGTATTGGAAATGGAACCATTATATATTGTTAATAGACTTTTCTTTATTCGACCTTGGAGTTTGTTTATTGAAGAAGACATTGCTACCATGGATACTCTTCCTGTTCGGGTGTGCTTCAGGAAGGTGCCTATGTTTTTATGGAACCCTAAGGGGTTGACTTTGATTGCAAGTCATTTGGGGAGGCCTATTATGATGGATCCACCTACCACTCGACGTTCAAGGTTGGCTTATGCTCGAGTGTGTGTGGAGATTCCTAAGGAGTGTACAATGCCTGAGGTAATTTCATTTCAAGTAATAAAATCTAGGACTATAGATATTCCTGTTGAATATGCTTGGAGGCCTTTAAAATGCTCTGGTTGTGGTGTTTTTGGCCATTCTGTGGGTAAGTGCAAGTCCACTGTTCGACCTAATGCCTAGGAAGGAAATGGGACTGGTCCTGCTGCTGGGGCAAGTTCTGGTGCACCTAAGGTTGTAACTAAAGGTACTCCTGGTGTTCCTTTTGCTCGTGCTCAGAATGTGACACCTGAAAAGGTGTCTTCTGCTAAGAGTTTTGGTCCCCATCTTGCTTGTGCTCAGGGAGAGGTCCCTCTTGAGGTTCCCCCTGCAAAAAGTAAGACTGAGTTGGCTACTATTTCCTCTGATAAGGCTGCTATGGTTGTGGATGAGGGTAATTGGACTCAGGTCACAAGGTCTAAGAAGCATAAAGCTTGTGATGGGGCCAGAAGGCCTGTGGTTATGAAATGACTTGCTTACCTCCCCACATGACTCTTAACATTGTCTCATAACCGATGATTATGTCAGCTGCAAGCCCCTACACGAAATAACCATAACCATTTCGCAACATCAAGCACACTGCGACTATATTAAGATATCACTACAAGCTGTTCCTACGCGAACCCTGTTACGAAACAGTTAATTAGGTAGAATGAAGTACTTAAAGGATATTAAAAATGATATCTTCTCTTAAAAAGAACAATGTGTCTTTCGGATAGTTTGATAAGAAACAGTACTCACTTCAGAACAAAGATATAGAACTGCTACAGCAGTAAAGACTCACCCACCTACGACACAATAAAGAGGTGTTCCAGACTTCCAGTGATATTAGGTGACATGAGTTGTTTTTGTGTTGCTAATTATACAATGGCAGTATCACGCCTAAGGGAAGACTGAAAGAACAAGGAAGCAAAAAAAGTTCACGCTGCGGGATATTGTTCTAGTATCCCACATGCTTGGGGGAGCATTCTGAGACTGAGCTACAGGTTCGAGCTCAAGCTAAGTAAGTGTGAGGCGGTTTGGATGGGCTCATGAAGCATTCCACATAACAAAGCCTGCACCTGTTGGGCTTGGGTGGCATGAGGGAGGATACTATCTATAACTAATAGGCTAAGGTCGTTAGAGTTGTAGGTTTAAAATCTCGTAAAGTGTCTTGATATAAAGTAGTCCAACATGTTTAGCAGTTGCAATAGAAATTCAGTTAAAGTTGTGTGCCTGCTGCATCATAAGCAATATCAATTCCGTTAGATCTGATGAGCACATAGATGGTTTATCCCGAGAACATACAATCTAACCAGGAGAGCTGCTTAGAGTTTACGAAGAAACATTTAATATTTTAAAATTTAAACCCATAGGAGACTAGAAGGAAAATAAGGAAAACCAAACTACAGTACCAGTATATTCCTCTTTCTTCTCATATTCCTTAATGAAGTGCTTAACGAAAGTCGTTCGTATAAGATTATCAATATTTTCAGAATTTTCCTCTTTTAGGGATGGATGCCATAGCTACACAATTTCTCTTATCGTTGAAAGCAGGGCCATAAGAGTTTTCGTATTTGTGGCAGCATTAATCCGCAAACAAAACCATATACACAAGTCTTTCGAGCATAAAAGGAAAGCCAGAAGAAACAAAATTATGTTTGGAACTTGATTTTGTACCAGCAAACCTAATAGGTAACCCAGAACATCAATCTGCATTGGGCTAACTACACCACATGGAAATTGGATCTCCTCCAATTAGGTAACCCACAACAGCCCCCGCATCTTGAAATTCCCAAATTTAAAATCCTCCTTCCTTTTTGCGGGCTCGGTCCCAGCAAGTACCAGTACCAAACATCGGATAGGTGGAGTTAAAAATGGTTGTTAGAGAGGTAATATCAAAGAGCTCCTATATCAAAGAGCTCAATCTCTTACAGCCAATGTTACCGGGTACGTGCCAATCCATATCACCAAATTGATCAGAACATGTAAATAAATAAATAAAATTACAAGCAAAGACTTCAGGTTATGCCGTAACTACACAAAGTAAAAGATGACAGATAGCAGTAATCAAACAAACTTATAATCAAGCCAGCTTCATGAAACGGTCCATATGCTAAATAAGCTTTAAACCTTAAACCATGTAAGACTTTCTATATACATCTAAGAATCTGAAAGTCCTCTGACCTTTTCGCGTATCCAACTTGTACACGCTCTTATCAGTGCAGCCGCTCTTGCGCTAGTTAACATTTTTTCTCGTGTCGTACTGGAAGTATGGTAATGTCATAGATACAACTAGTCAGAACCCAAATAACTGATGCATAAAGCCATAAACATGTAGCATCATATAGATATAAAATGAAAAGGTATCCCAGAGCATACAAGATGCACCAGTGCTGGCAAAGTACTTTTAGTTGCCACAAGACTCGTCTTATATTGGAAAGATAACTAGAAGGAAAATTACTATTTGAAGCCATAAGGTCATGAAAAAGCTGAATAGTACTTACAAGTTACAACGAAAGGCAACCTCGTCCTTGTTGGCCGAGGTCGACGATTCTTCTTTCATCATGATTCAAGAGCGCAAACTAGAAATATGCAATTAAATCGTATGATTTTTCATGAACTTGATTTTGATTAACGCTTGAAATTCTTGAAAGCATTTCTTACTTGCAATTGTTGTCATTTCTTCTTCCGTCGACAAAACGACTGATTGAAAATCTCAATCAAGATTAACCAGGATCAATTTGTTACAATAATTGTTAAGACACAAACAGATATGAACTGAACTCTGCAACTTCCAGAAGTTCAATCACATAATGAGTTCTTAATAACTGAAAGTTCATTGCAATGGTGAAACTTTTAGAAGAAATGCGACTTAATCAATTAAAGAGATACTCATGTGAACTGAATTAACCTTTAAATATAGAACTATCTCTGATGACAAAGATAGTAAAGAGACAAGGGCCAAATGGTGGTTTTATTCTTACAGAACACATAAGTTCCGAAGTCCAATTTATTCCTAAATCCTAATTGAACAACAGGACCCAGACTTAGAAGGCCCATTATTAACGAGGCCTTCTTCCCTGACTGCCTTCCAAAACGATTGCATTACCAATAAATTGAAGGTTTTTGTCACACTATGCTCTAATTACTAAGGAGCTACATCAACAGAAATGCTTCCCATTAATGATTAGGTATTTGAACTGAAATCAGAAAAATTACCTGGAGTGCCATTTTAAACATCCATTTTGCCGACGCTTTTTCTTCTTTTTTGAAACCTAGAGGCTAGAAACCCTCTATATCCTGTTATATACAGAAAATTCAAGTTGTGTATAGAACAAAAATCTGTGGTAAAACTTGAAATACTAAAACGATGAAACACAATTCTAACACAAATCAAATTCTAGAAACAGTACCTTCCAAGTATTTAGGCACAACAGTCCCTAATCCAATCGAGCAGCCTTCTCATGCAGAAAATAGACCTAATTACCTCTAAAATGTGAAAGATCAAAGACTTCAAGAAGTATTTGATGTCATAAATAAGGAACAGATTAATTCAAAGACTTCAAGAAGTATTTGATGTCATAAATAAGGAACAGATTAATTCAAAGACTTCAAGAAGTATTTGATGTCTAAACAAATTACTTTTTGAAGGCATAAGGGCATGAAAGAGCGACCTGAATTCTTGCTGGCCGAGGTCGTTGATTCTTCTTTCATCGATCGATCGACCATCTTTATGAAGATGCGAGAATGCGAACTGAAATTTGCACTTGATTTTGATTATAATGCTTTAAATTCTCGGAAGTATGTCCCAGTTTCCATTGTAGTCATTTCCTCTTCCACCGATCGACAATCTCGATCAAGATTCACCAGGTTCAATTTCTTACAGATATGAAGTGATCTCTGCAACTTGAATCGCATTAGTTCTTCATAATTTGGATTTTAGCTGTAATAGTGTACATTTTTAGACGAACTGTGACTTAATCGATATGATAGATCGTCAAGTTCAACTAAATGTTCAAAGGAACTCCATCAACCTTTAATTGAAGAACTACATCTGATGGTGAAGCTTGTTAAACATATATGACTTGCGTACGTTCCAGAGAACTTCAAACGCCCCGCTTACGCTCCCATTTTCACTGTAAACTCCTCCAACTGCTTCATCTGTTGGTGTTAATCTTATCCAGCTTCTGGAAGTAAGTATGTACAAAGTGACAAGTTAAACTTGATCACTTTTTTTACTTTTCATGGATTCATGAATCATCAACATATCAGTTCCCTGTAGAGGAAGTGCGTTTTTCTAATATTTTATCATGGATTTTTGAATCATCAACTTACCACTTCACAATGTCAAGAGGGATCTCTTAGACAGTTGGCAAGCATTAAAACTAAACCCTCTCTTTGATTCCTAACAGTGTCTTTTTGTGATCACCAATGTGGACTAGAACCATTAGTGGTTAAGAAAGACTGGTGTCCAATGGTGGTCTTTAGTCTTACAGGACTTGTACATCCAAAATGCCACTTTCATCCTGACTGAACAACAAGACCCGCACATTTAAAATGCAATTTACTAATTTCATGCCCTGAAGGCTGAAGCTACTTATGACTTTGTTTCATATGGTCATACCTATCCAGTTGCTCCCTTTGTGCAGGAATCTGACATAGTTCTTCTCATAGAGTGCTGATAAAAGTATTCTGGTTCAAGCGAATTACTCTTTTAAACCCTAGAAACCAACAATATCCTGTCATATACAATTTTCGATCATGAATAAAATCTTTACTGCAAGGTATTAACATGAAGTAAGTAAAACAGAGAAATGATCAAATTTAAGGTTTTCAAGATGCTCAAACAAAATTCACAATTGGAGATATAAAAGGACAATATATATATATATATATTATATAGGTTTAAACATACCTGGGTTCCTTTAGTTGAAAATCCAAATATGTTGAAAACTAAGTCCAAAACACCCAAAACAAGAATACTTTTTACGTTTTACCATACAAAAATTATGTGTTTCTCTTTAAACACAACCAACAAAAGCAAAACTCAAAATCATTAAAATGGGCAAAAAAACAGTTTGCTCGTAATGACTTGACAATGTCATCCCATTTTTGTACGTTTTTATACTTCAAAAAACCACAAGAATACATGAAAAGTAGGATCTTCATGAGTCCATAAAAGCATTTACACACCTAACAATGAGGAAGTGTCAAAAAATCAAATTTGAGATTTTTAAGATGTTAAGAAAACACTTGGAATTGGAAATATAGAGAGACAATAAATATTGGTTTGTATTCGAACAGACAAGGGTTCCTCTGATTGAACACCCAAATCTATTGAGCACATCTTAGCACCCAACAGAAACAAAGGGAAGCAAACCTTAGTTATTAATCTGACAAAACACCATTGCAGAATTTAGGAAATATCAGCTTGAATCAGAACTCATACGTCTGCAACCTTAACCTACAAAGATATGATATATAATCCATGATGGTCCAGATGATTGTTTAAGCATATAACAGAAGTAAACCACAAGAGCATGGTCTGAATTCGTCTTTTTGGAGCTTGCACGGTCAAACCCTTATTTCTATAATGAAAAACATTTCAAAAATACGAAGAAAATTTTTATGCAAGTAAAGACCACTAATAATTTTAGCAGTTAGACTTTATAAACCATGAACTTCCACGAAATTAAAAAGTACCTCTTCATCAAGAGCTGCAACAATTCAGATCTGTAAACATGCTTAAACAACACCAATAGAAATCAAGTGGATGTCAGAGCTACATAGACAATGAAGGAAAGTGGATTTCGCCAAATAGTCAGTCAATAAAAGTGGATTTCAAACCTACGCAGTCCAGTTTATATGTTTGTGTGCATGCATATGTGAATGAATGCACATGTGCAGTAAGAAAACGATGGTGAGCATCTCTCAACAAGAACCAAAAACCAAATGCCGGAGATGGATAAACACAAACACTTGCAGTGGTCGTGTGGACGAGAAAATTAAACACAAACACAGATACAAAAATACAAACAAACACAAAACCAAACCCAGCAACAATACAATCCACAAGAAAACTCTACAAAGCCCAACCAAACACAAAACATAAACACAGAGAAAGGCCGACAAAAATAACAGTTCCCACAACATGACATATGGTAGTGCTGTAGTGGAAGATGTAGGACTTGAGGTGATGATTCTCAGAACTCTATTATGTCATAAATCTATAAAAGTCATTTGTATCTAGAGCTTTTAATTACTTTACCATAAGTCAAGATTTCAAACTATCATCAATCTTAACTCTGTAAGTTCTGTCCTTTTAGCATATGTTTTCTGCCGCATCCTTAATTTTAACATAAAATCAATAAAATGGCCTTAGCTGCTCGGGTACCTGGCCTGCCTTGATTCCTCTCCCTAACAATTTGCATTCGCAACACAAGATACTTCTAACTGAAAATTCAAAAGCAACCGTATCAACTTCAGTCTGGTATCAGATGCCTAAGGAACTAGTAAAACTACTCACTTTGCTCTTTAAGGTAGATCCAGTTTGAGCTATCACTTCAATTGTTTGTTCCACAACTGCATAACCTACATTAATTTTCAAGGGAAGACCCCATTAGTTATAACAACATTTAAACAAAGAAATGTTTTAAGTTAACTCAGACTATTTTCGACCGTTCAATAGCCTGATCCTTCTTCTTATCCAGTTTCTTATTCCCACCATCAATAAGCTCTTCATTAGACATTGCTAAAAAAAAGTGGATTGAAATTAGAACGTATTCCTGAAGCACAAAGCTTCTCCAAGCCAGTCTAGGGAACTCTCTTATTTACAGCGAAGACAACCAGTGAGCAATTTCCTTCATCAAATCAAACCTAATGCTCGAAATTGGATCAAGTCTGATTCACTTAGATAAAACTGTAAAACACATTAACTTTGTCGCCAAATGTGTATTGGAGTTGCTTGTGTCGCCTAAAATGGTTCATCAGGAATTATCCATTTTTTTTGCTCCTCAAGTTTGCATTGCTACAGAATAAAGGACACAAAATAGGAAATTTTATAAGTATAAAAATTAAATTAAAAATTAGAGAAATCGCACAAGATCAAGTTAATTTAATATACCAGTTCCTAAGTTCTTAATAATATTGAATGAAAAAGAAGGCATTAAATGTTTGAGGTTGTTATTTGATGTGTAGTGACAGTGACAGATCAAATCTCACCTGACGCGATTTGAATATTTTCCTGGATTGTAGGTTCACTACCTCCCCTGCTCCCATATCAAAGACCTCACGCTCTTAAGGTCAATGTTAGCTGTATACGTGCAGTATTACCAAATTGATCGGAAGTAGTAGACCAAAAATAAATAGATGCAAGGACTGCAGGTTATGCAATAACTAACCATAGTGAAAGACGACAGATAGCAGTAATCAAACGAAATTATAATGGAGCTAGCGTTATGGACTGATTGAAGCCCATATGGTAAACAAGCTTCAAACCTTAAACCATGTAAGTCCTTGTATTTAGATCTAAGAATCTAAAATTCTTATTGCCTTTTTAAGTAGCCCAACTTGTATACGCTCTTACCAGTGCAGCGGCTCTTGCACAAGTTAACATGACATAGAAACAACTAGTCAGTACCCAACTTGTTTACGCTCTTACCAGTGCAGCGGCTCTTGCACAAGTTAACAATATCATGACATAGAAACAACTAGTCAGTACCCAACTTGTATACGCTCTTACCAGTGCAGCGGCTCTTGCACAAGTTAACAATATCATGACATAGAAACAACTAGTCAGTACCCAACTTGTATACGCTCTTACCAGTGCAGCGGCTCTTGCACAAGTTAACAATATCATGACATAGAAACAACTAATCAATACATATTTACATTGATGTACTCAAAATGACCGCCAATGTAAGAATAGGCCATCTACCTGAATTGTCTGGCTATGCTGCCTGTAAATATTTATCCGGATGATAGCTATATCTTCAACTCAGGATTGGCACTTTTCACCAGATCATAATCTATATGCTCCTGCAAATGACAAACATTGCGTACTTCATTCAAATATTTTAAGAATGATGCACATTTAATACAACAAGAATGGTAAACATATAACGGAACAGGGCAAAGCACATAACAATTGTACAAATGACAAAATGTACGTGTTCTTGAGATAGACGGAATTTTTTTAGAACATGCAGAATTTTCTAAGGAAGTCTCTAGAGACGAAGAACTTTACCCTTCTACCAAACAAGTAGATTATAGAGATAAGTATAAAGTACACAGCCTATGTTTTAAAAATCGGTAGATGCACACGCCTCAATGTGTGCCTCGAGGCGAGGCGGTTTGTTTTCGCCTCGAGGCGTACGCATTACAAAAAAAAACTTCCAAGCATTGTGTCAGTTTATACAACATAAGAAGTAACGACATTTATATTTCTTGTTTGTCAAACAGTAAAAGCTTTATATTGTTGTAACAAAGTGAAAAAGACTATACTATCTTATTTTTTGCATATCAATGTGGTGTCATTTATTTTTCTAAAGAATTAGTTTATGCCTTTTGCGCATCAAGGGATAGCCTCAAGACGGCGCTTTGTATTTTCGGAGAACCCGCCTTGAGGCACGAAAATGTTTTATAGAACATCAACTACAGTTATTTTAGCTTCGGAATCAAAACGAAACTCAAGAGTCTAATATTTATTAGTACTTCCCAACTTTACCATTAGTATAAAATAACATGAACTGCGAGATCGCAGAAAAAGAGAGAATAAGCTGACTACTTACTAGAATACAGTTGTGATTTCCACATACAGAAAAAATTAGCTTACCCAAATGAGGTCTTAGTCGGAAGGCAAGTAGATTACTTAGTCAGTTTAGAATAGTCTTGAATATGTAACAAAAATTCATCTGAACCCAGAGATTAAGAAGATATATACCTTATACACAAGAGCATCAAAATCCTTGCACATAAATTTGAACAACGTTTTCGAATTCTCCGGGCCAGGAGCAGATCCAAAAAATTTGAGTAGCTCCATACAGAAAGAACTAATTGACACATCTACAACTAATAGAAGATAATATGGGAAATTAAAGAACTAGAAAAAACAATTTTGTCCCCATAGGAATATAATCCTGCAGCAATAGCTCCCGCCATTGCAAGACCAAGTACGGCTGATTTTTCACAACCACGAGCAGCCAGAAAAGCAACAGTGCTCCATAGTGTCTTATCCAGAACTGAGTCAAGGAAAGTAAGGACAACTCTTGCAAATTAAAAACATAACAATTATGAGATGATGCTGATCTTTGAAAGGTTTAACCAAGTAGCAAGGGCTAACATCTTTTATATCGATAGTCAGTACGACCATAATTATACCTGTCCTACAAAATACCTGATCCATTTTACGTCATTCCTTGATCAATGGGCCAACAGGGAAATCATAAACAAGTTTTTCCTTTAGATTCTTCAAGTCATGTTGCGTTTCTGAATGTCCTGAATCCTATAAAGAAAGGAGGCCATAAGGAAATCAGAACAGATTAGTGCTCGAAACACAATATTCACATCCACTTTTTTTTAGCTTTGAATGAATAAGTATTACTGAAAATTGTTAAAGTGGATGGTACATATGAACTTAAACTACTATGTTATGTCATTATGTAATCCGAATTAAAGACTATATCATGATAAGAAAGATTTTGCATCTGTTTTTTTTTTTTTTGAAACTTGATTGAATTCATGAAGGAAAAAATATACAAGGGAAAGAACAGGAAAAAAGAATGATAAAATAAACGACAGACCGGGGGAGTATTAACGTTGCATATTAACTAACTATACCCCCCCAACTCGAAACAAAATCAAAATAGGAGTAGGGTTTAGCCCATCCAATATGTCTACTCCAGGAAAATAGAATTCCTAGGACGTCTTCCTTATCCACTTCCATACTCTTGATCGAGTCCTTAAAAATCCCATCGTTTCTAGCCTTCCATATAGACCAGCACACAGCGTATGGAACGTTATAGTATCCCATTAACGTCCTACTCCAACGATATAGTATTTTTTTGAATTGTTACTCCAACGATATAGTATCCCATTAACGTCCTCTACTTGAACTGCACACTCCATGTTTGAATCCTTGAAGATCTTACTATTGCTATCCTTCTTTCTAGACTTGGGCCACTGTTCTATTGCATCGTGAATGATTACAGGTTGGCTCCAGGTAGTCTTCCCCAATCTAATGAAGTACTTCCGTAGGTTGTAGGCGAGTTTACAGTGGACAAACATACTAAAATAAAAGTTCACATCTAGCAACTACATAAAATCAGTATAATAACTGCAATTCTTGTTTTGGGAACGAAGCATACTCAAAATAAAAGTTGAAAACGATATGTTGGCTCAGGTACAATTTTGTTGATAAAAATAAACTAAACGAATATTCCTATAGAATTCATCTAGAACATACAAACTTCAAAAACACAATCACTAAGGAGTAAAAACTCACCTCCTCAACAGGAACTGGTTTGATTGATCAAATGTGTGATGAAATCGGTAGCAAATTCAACTCATCGTCCATAACAACACAGGCTTTGCACGACTTGTAAACAATTCCATTAATGATAATAGTTGACAGGTAATGTGCAAGAAAATCATCTGTAGAAAACAACACTTTTAACAGCGAAACAGAGAAACCTCTATATATGCTGATATACATATATTATACAACAATTTCTATAATATAATGTACGTTATATTATATAAGATCAATTAAAGCTATAACAACCTGCACATTAAAGAAACCCTCGATGTAAAAAGGCTGGATTCATGGACGAAAGTTTACGAATGTAACCACTCACTTGTATATATACCTCATTTCCTAACAATATTAATTCAAAGTTCCAAAACAGGAGTTGTTTCTTCTGCTATAAGAGTTATTGACAATTCAGCAACTATTTATAAGAAAATATTTTGAATATACACTTGATAACCTTAGATCAAAGATAACCCCCAAATACCAGGCCTACAAGAATTGTTTCGTCTGCTATTGGACCTGCATTTATGCCAGCGACCTTAAGGACTAACAGACTGCCTTTTATCGACAGTGTACCTGCCAAAATTAATGAAAAATACAAAAATAGGAACCTGTTTATTATTAGATTAACTAGGTGTAATCAGTTCTATATCTGCTCAAACTCAAGTCTCACCTTAATAGTTTCTGGGCATCTTCCATTGCAACAACAGATGAAAGAAGTGTTTTGTTCATACACCTCTTTAAAATGCTTCATGCAACTTCTTTGACAATAATACTTATAAAAAATGTTAGGAAAATTGAACCTCAGCGAACCCTTTTGGCACAAAGATGCCTCTTTTCGGTGTCATGCTTCCATCCAACACGACACGAAGTTATCCCTTCGCTCCCCCCTCTTATGTTGGTCGATCTTCTATGGAAGAACCACCCGCCCACAAGATTAAGTCATTATCAGATCCAAAATCGTTCTAAAGCCAGAAGCATACGAGAAGAAGGCATCCACACCACAGTTGTAATGGTAGGACTGTAAATGCGTTCTTCCTAGTCATATTTTAGCAAACCCCCAAACACGTGTTCTTCCTAGGCATCCGCACCAATGATAATAGCTCATGACATGCATAAGGTTGATAGAGATATATGAACTAAGAGGAAGAAAATACAAAAACCAATATCATAAAAGGGACGAAATACCTGTGACCAGAATAAAAGATACCTTAGCATATGGCGGTCTGAGATTTGTATCCATCTCTGAAGTACGGGAATGTATAAAAATATAGCTGCCAGTAAACTCTGAAGCAAGTATAACGAACTGCCGTAATACAGAAGATGGTCTTCTAGACTCTGCCCTTAACCTTTTCTGGAACTGTACGGTATGATGCCCTTTAACTTGCAAAAATATCCCTGCGAAAAAAACAAGAGAACTTTTCATGTTCCAATTATTATTCCTCTAACTAGGATAAAAATTGAAGCATGTTCAGAGAGACCCCTTCAGATACACCACGATTAACACCATAAAGTTGACCTGCTAAAACGACCCAACCACAGATATGAACGCCGCAAGTAGGCATGTCAACTGGAGAAAGTTGACTCTCTGCATGTAAAGATTTTCGTTTTTAGTTCAAAGAAGAGCGCTACCAACTGGAGAAAACAACAATCACTACATAAACATTTTCAAATTTTAACGCCAGGTTGAAATATCCTGATGCCCAACACGTCCTGAAGTTACGCGAAAGCTGCCACACCCACTAACACAAACGGATACCTAAGCTTCTGTAAAGAAAACCAAACGAGAAGAGAATCCACATAAACAGTAGCTGAAAATATAGATCATGTTTAAGTTTCTATATTGACATATCTGATACATGAATACAACTGATATTACTGTGTCACGAAAACTTCCTTGGAAGCCACACAGCTGGGGCTCTACGCTTCCGTCGAGAAGGAAATTTGATAGGGTGTATTGTTCCCCCGATGGACATAAGAAAAGCACGGATAGTTGGTCTTCGGGTAATCGATATTCCGAAATAGTATTAAAAAATACGATTGTTATTTAACGGATAAACCATCATAGGGAGTTATAAACCACAACTATGAAGAACAATATTGTGGAATCTATATAAAAAAAAAAGTGCAAACCCACTTGGGAGCAAGCCAAATAAAATCTTCTTGAATTAAGTCCAACTGGAAGATCTTGGGAAAACCAAACGAATTTGGCATGCCCGAACAATTATTCCTTCAACAAGGATAAGAATATAAAAACCGAGTTAGGAAATACAGCACCTTCTTCAAAAGATGAATTCATTACTAACTGGAAAGGATAAAATTTGGAGGCAAATTTGAACGGGCACAAAATCTTGTGTAAGGAAATGTCCTCACTAGACACCCATTTGTCCTTGAAACCAATAAAGAAATTTAGTAGTACAGTTTTCGTGGGGGCACAGGAAACACATGGACAACTGATCTACAGATATTGCATCATCCTGAAAGTATTAAGTTCAATAAATGTCATTGAGCTAAATAGGTAAACCCTCAGAGAAGTGTAAACCAAAAATAGGGAAGAGTTGTGCAATATATGGATAATAAGAAAAACTCCTCGTATCAAACCAAATCACGTCTCCTTGGAGTAAGTTCAATTTCGTTCCCCATGAAATCACAGTGACAATAGGAATAAATATTCCATCACAATAACCCCTCGAAAGGGAAAACAAAAGTTGATAGTTTTCATTTAAAAAGATCCCCCAAAAACTGAAAGGAAAAAAGCTAGACTATGCAACCACCTTCTGAAAAAGAACAAAGCCTGATTTCTTCATACAGAAGAACATTGTGACACTTATTATATCGCACATCTTTTTGAAACTTTATTTTATTTTTGAATACAATAAGAGAACTGTTACATCAAGATGAGATATTAAACAGTACAAAATGCATTGCATAACCTAGACTCCCTTCAGGTAAAGATTTATGTTTTTTATTCCAAAAGCTTCCAACGAAAACAATCTACAAACAGACACATGAAGTGTGCTCTACCAATGTAGAGTGGTAAAGCATTACGAAGATATCAAACAACACAATAAACCTTCCGATGACCAATATGCCATAAAGTTACGCGATCCATACCGATCAACAAGAATGGATTCAGAAAAATTCATGTTCAAGTTTCTATACGGACATATTTGACATAACAGATAATTAATGTACATATGAAATGTAAACCATTTTCACTTACAGTTTGAAGTAGCCATCGAAAATAGAGAAAACTAACTGATGCAGAGAAGAAGCACAAATGGAGCCAAAACAGATATATAACACAAGATAATGACATGGCACAGACAAATAAGAACCACCATGAAGAATTCCATTGTAATGGAAACTAAGTAGGTCTAAGATAAGGACCATTCAACAAACAATGTGGGTCTAAGCTAAGATCAAGCAAAATTTCAACAGTAAAACTCGCAAATAAATTGTATTACATTACTAGGTCCTATATCAACAAGACGACATCTCTGCCGCGAGAAACAAACCCTTTAGCACACCTTCAAAAGAGGAACGAAGAAAAAAAAAGAGAAAGCAAGGGTAAAGGACCTGGCTACAAGCTTCCACTCCTGCTGAGACTGGACCATAAACGAGCCTGCAGATCCTCATCACATCAAGAGAAAGAGAGAAGAAAATGGAAGAAATACCTGCTGGCCGCTGCTGGAGTTCGTTCAGTTCGTAGAGAGAGAAAGAAGGAGAAAAAAAGCCGTAACAGTTCTATTTTAACCCCAAATTCTAAATACACACCAGTGTTCTCAACTCGTACGCATCAAGGCGTACCGTCCCGACTCGTACGCTTCGGGTTAAGAATGCGTACGAGTTGAAAGTGATGGCCAAAGCGTGCGACTCGATTCGATTGGCTTACGCTCGAAGCGAAGCGCGCCTCGATGCGTCCGCTTCAGTCGCTTTTTCAAACATTGGGCCCAAAGAGACAGCCTCCTATCACAAAGATGCATGTGAAAAAGACAAAAACAAATACGTTCAAGAAGATCCGGAAGAAAGAAACAAAACCGAAGAGGGAAGTACCTCATTCACATAAACCAAATGGAACCCAGCCCTCAAATTGATCGCCACCAGGATACGAGAGAATATGTGAGTACTGCAAGTTCCTCCAGAAGTACTCAATACATTCATTGTGGCGTCACAAATCCCTGGGAACATCAGATAATTTTGATGCGTTAACTATAACTTCTCTAACAAGGATAAAAATGAAAGCACATTCAGGAACCCCCTTGACACAGTTAACTTGACGAAGTTGACCACAATCCTCCTAGCAAAACAATGAACTATGGCAGAACAAGACTAACCACCCCATCACGAGATCCCTGAGAAGAACAAAAATAAATTACGTCTTTCAATTGAAGAAGACCGCCCTGTGAAGAAAGGAAAAGAAACACTTAGAGGGAAGTTCAATCAGAAAATCCCCGTCACCCCTTCTATATCTGCACAACTAACACATCCATAAATAAAGAAGAGAACCAAATATGATTTCCTTGGAGTAAGTACAGTTCGAAGATCCTTGGGAAAATCAGATGACTTTTGCATACTCCACTTATTGCACATTTTGAGGACTGAAAAGATATATAGCAAGGATCTTAGAATATGGAAAGCTTGAAAGCAAAAATAAAATAAAAACTAATAGTACTATCTTTCCGGGAGACATGAGAGAACACAGACAATTGGTTATGGATAAGACAATTCCTGAAATTATAAAATAGAAAAAATAGCATTGATCAAAATAGATAAAAAGATAAGGCCTAAACCCTGGTAGAGAAGGATAAACCTACAATATGGAAGAGGAATGTAGTAAACCCTGTGTAAAATAGGAGATCCTCTTGAGGGAAACTAGATCAGATCTCCTTAGACTGAGGCCATCTCAAATCTGCCTACGCAAAAATAATGAATTTCACATGCTTCAATTGTTGTTCTTCTAGCAAGAACAAAGAAGTCAAAAGACAGAAAACATCTTCTAAATTGAAAATTCATCATTTGTCAAAAAGAACAGAATCTTAAAGGCCGACTAGGAATTGGAAGCAGAAAATAAGACAACAGTTTTCCTTCGTACCAACAACTAACACAGCGAAAAACCAACATGTAGGCCTTGTTAAGGGACAAAAAGGTATAGAAAGCACACTAAAAATTGGCACTTAAAAACCAAAAATTAACAGTACTATATTCCTGAGGACATGAGCAAGACAAGGACGACTGGTCTTTGCAGGTGAAGCAAGTCAAAGACGCATAGACGGGAGATACTTGGGAACATGCAAAAAAAAAAGTAGGAGTTGCAACCAAATTTAAGTTGAGACAGAAATGCCCCTTCGTCCAACTGAAATTGGAGGCAAACCCCCTTCCGTCAAAGAAGAATAATGAACATTTCTCTGCAGAGCCCAGATGTGTAAAGTGCCAAAAATAAAGAAAATGACGCAAGGGAACAAAAAAGTATAGCAAATGCCTCAATGTATGCTAGTTAAAAGCAGAACCAGACAAAAGAAATTGAGAAGGTATTGTTCCGCAGAAGGTTCAATATTTTTATGGTATTGCTCACTCCACCATACTGATACACGGGAATCTGATTTTCGGATATTGCAGGTTCCTGTGAAATATTAAATAAGATTCAATATTTTTTCATTTGGACTGAAAATTAGGAATTAAATCCGCCACAAAGAAAAGACTTTTATAAACGTCTTAAATTAGGATAACTCCTCGAAACTAAACCAGATCACGTCCCCCATAGAAAATTCGTCCAAGCTGCAAATCCCTAGGAAAATGCAATGAATTTTGGGTGCGTTACTTATCATTCCTCTGTATTGAAGGAAAAAAACAGAAGCGAGTTAAGAAAGCCCCCTTCACACAGTTAACTTTCGAAGCTGATCCCTACCATCCTAGCCAACGGATATACTCAAATGACTACTTAGAACAACTGGAAACACCCTAACGGAAGAAGAAATAGAACACTTCGTAACCCATTACCTCCCCAAATCAAGTGGCAGAAAAATACTAGCATTCCCATAACAAAGATGCCTGTGAAAAAGACGAAAACAAATATGTTCAAGAAGATCCTGAAAAAAGAAATGAAACTGACTGAAAAAGTTCAATGAGAATAACCCCATTCACAGGAAAACAAATGACCCAGTCCTCAAACTGATAACCACCAAGACACGAGAATATATTTTGAGTATTTCAAGTTCCTGAGGAAGTATTAAATAGATTCACTGTCTCGTTGCAAATCCCAGGAGAACACCCACAGGATTTAAGATCTAAATTATAACTTCTTTAAAAAGGATAAACAATTGAAAATCAAGTTCAGAAGTCCCTTCACCCGGTTAACTTGACGAAGTTGTCCACTATCCTCCTAGAAAACCAATGAACTATGGCACAATAGGCCTAACCATCGAGATCCCTGAAAAGGAGAATCAAAAATAAATTATATCTTTCAATTGAAGAGGTCACCTTGTGAAGAAAGAAAAACAAACTGAAAGAGAGAAGTTCAATCAGAAATCCCCTTCATAGAAAAAAAAAAGAACCCAGGCCTCGAAGAACACCACAAGTGCCGGTTCCTGAAAATGTAATCAATGTACTCACCCCTTATATATATATGCATAACTAAAAGTCTCATAAACAAAAATAAGTAAGTAGACTCACATGGAACAATAGAAGAAAAATTCTGCGAGGTTGATGAAAAATCAGAAACCCCCTACGAGAAAACCAAATGAAATCTCCTTGGAGTAAGTCAAATTCGAAGATTCCTGGGAAATCAATTGAATTTTGCATGCTTCAGTTTTAGTTTCTCCAACAAAAGGATAAAACGTTTTAGTCATCGCGAAGGAAAGAATTTAAGAGGCAAGTTAGGATGAAACTCCGTAGACAAACCTTGCTTCAAAGAAAATTTCTCCTCCGAGGACTTAAATAAACCAACAAATAACAAAAAAGAAGACGGCGAAGGGAATCAACGATCTTAAAATACGACAAGCTATAAACCAAAAGAAATTCAATGCTACTATCTTCCCAGGGAAATGAGAGGACCACAAACAGTTGGTTATGGATATCACAATTTTGAAAGTATAACATGGATAAAAATGTCATTGATCAAAATAGATAAAGTGATAAACCCTTGTAGAGAAGGATAGACAAACAATAGGGAAGAAGAATGTAGTACAACCTATGTGAATTGGAAAACCCTCTTGACCGCAAACAAAGTCAGATCTCCTTGGAGTAAGGCCAGATTAAAGTTGGCTACGAAAATCAAAGGAGCATGTTATTCCTCTAGCAAGAAGGAAGTCGAAAGAGAAAAACGTTTTTTAATGGGAACTTGTCAATTACTGGAAAAAACAAAAGTTTAGAGGCAAACTCGAACGATACCCCAAGCAGAAAACAAGACAACAGTTGTCCTTCGTACCGATACCTAACACAGCGGAAGACCAAACATGTTAGCCTTGGAAAGGAACAAGATGCCATAGAAAATCACTTAAACTTCACCTAAATACAGAATCCTCAGGAAAACAAAAAACCCCAGCTAGAATAATCTCTTGAGTTCTCCACGGAATGAGAAGGAAAAACAAACAGGATTTATAGCAAACCAGGTAGATGGCAAAGGGACTTGCAAATGTTCCTCATTCCAGCTTCAGGTCATGAACTACGGACAGCACCAACCGCTTCAATACATATTCCTAAAAATAAAGTCAAAAGAACTGTTGTATAACGCTTAGTGTCATTGGAGTTTGTCCAAGCGGCAATTCCCTCGAAAATGAATTTCTCATGCTTTAATTATCATTCCAATTCCTACCTCGACATAACAAACTGCATACACCACATCTGAAACAAATATTCATGTTAAGCCCCTCAGAAATTAATATCCATCTAGAATAGTTCTAACTTACATTTAAAGTAGCCAATTACAAAACAAACTAACTTATGCTAAAATAGATAATTATCAAAAGATAACCTAACTACTAGAACATCAAGCACGTGAGGACTTAATGATACAAACAAATAAATCACCACAAAGTCTTCTACTGCAGGGACACTACATGGAATCAAACATGAGCACCAGGAGAATACCAAAATAAAAACCAACAAAGAAACAAGGTTAAAGAACCTGGCACAAGTTATTATCCCGCTAAAAACGGATACAAACCTGCAAATACTCATCACAGCAGAAATCCACAAAAAAGGTCCACTAGGCAGCAAATAACTTCGAAACGGAGACAGACACTTAAGAAAGCCATCGAGCCTTATCTTCCCCAACCAATAACATAACTCAACATACACAAATATAGACAATGTTCTTTGCAGACAACCGACCAAGATGAACAAAGTCCAAAACATGTAAACAAAGAAACCTAAACTACAACAACTAATGTTTTATATTCAAATAAAACTTGGGCAAAAGACCCCTTCGTTGAATTGAAACTTGACAGATTCCCCTTTCAAAGAAGACACTGTAGCTCTCTGCATAAACATGATTTGCCATAAAATGCCAACAATGAGAAACGGGTCAAGGCAACATGTTAGAAAAAAACATAAAGCAAATTTCTCAATCTATGCTAGCTAGAGAATGCAAGAGAATAAAAGAATTTTCAGGTACTATTTCTCCCAAAGGGCATGATGGAAGAACATAACCAGATTTTCAATACTACAGATACTGAAAGAAGTGTTTGAATAAGTAATTCGGATTTAGGAAGTAACACCCCTACGAAGAAGAACTTATAAATTAGGAAAACCGCCTCTAGAGGAAAGTAAATGATGTCGAGTTTGAGTTTGTGGAAGTTGCAAATCCCAGGAAAACATCACATGAATAAGAGCAATGGAAGAAGAGGCATTCACACGGTTAACTTGACAAAGTCGACCAACCGTCCTCCTCGCAAACAGATAAACTCAAACGAGAACTTTGCAATTGAATGTTTTGTAAATTGTAACCCATTGCCTCCCCAACATTAACATTGCAGAATAGGATACTCCCGTCACAAGACCCTTGTTAGGAAAGAAAAATATTATGTCTTCCAATTCAAGAACCTTACTAAAGAAAGAAAAAAAGGATCTGAAATAAAAAAGTTAGATCAGACAAGGAATTTTCGAGAAAACAAAATAACCTCACCCTCTAAAAGAACACCGCTAGGACAGAAGAAAATACTCGAGTACTGCAGGTTTCTGACGAAGGATTAAATCATTAAATAGATTCCCCATTTCTGTATTTGCATAAACCTTCCCAAAATCAATAGTAAGGAAGAAGATTTCTATGGAACAATAGAAGATAAGAAAAAAAATCTCAGTTCACAAAGCAAGAAACTGACTCCCTAGAGCAAGAAGTCCAACTCTCACATCCCTGAGAAAAAAAATGAATTTTGCATGCTTTAATAATTCCTCGAACGATAAGATTGAAGCAGCAACCACGTTAGAAGGCAGAAAACCCCTTCTCAACACAAACAACTCTTTAGTTATCGAAACAGTCAGAATTTTAGAGCACAAGGGGACGACAGATTCTAATTAACAATGACAAAAAGACTAGATCATGTTGAAATTTCAAAACTAATATGGACCTAACTAGATTACTAGACATTGGCAATTACAAGCTCAAAACTTCACATTGCCGGAGTCAAATATGGTTGCTGCAGAGGTACAATCAAAAATACCTTGGGGGTGGCAAGTTCATGTGGAGGCACTACCACAACATTCAGTCCAACTCCTACCTCGACATAACACACTTCTTAGTGCATACACCATATCTGAAACAAATAATACATGTCAAGTCTGTCACTAAATAATATCCAACCAAAATAGTAATCACTCACAGTTTAAACTTTAAAGTAGCCAATTATAGAACAAACTAACTGATGCAGCAAAAAAAGCACAGATGAACCCAAAATAGATTAATAATAAAAGATAACAACCTAAACATGAGGCTAGTGAGGATTTTATGATACAAATATTTTTTTTAAATACTTTGAACTTTATGATACAAACGAATAAATCACCATAAATTCTTCCATTGCAGTGGCACTAAATGAAATCAAACCCGTGCACTAGGAGAAGACGAAATGAAACCAATCAGAAACCCAAAGAACCTGGGACAAGCTATTATCCCGCTAATAATGGAAGCAAGTCTGCAATACTCAACGCATCAGAAACCCACTAAAACTGGTCCACTAGACAGCATATAACTTCGCAACGGAGACAAAAACTTAAGAAAGTCATCTGGCCTTATCTTTCGGAACCAATAACTTAACTTACCACACACAATACAAGACACATACGAACAACGAATTGAGAAGAGACGTCCAATAGTTCTTTTACTCTTGGGATACGAGCCAAATATAAATAGTGGTTGTCCAAATTCTATGCCCTGAAAATAGAAGGAAGCTGTATGCTTCATGCTGAAAATAGATATGCAGCACAAAAGAAAAAATTTGAAGTTAAAACATTTCGAGTCTGAAACTAAAATCTACTGGAAACATACAACTCTCACAGCAATGAGAACAAAAACTCACCGAGATTGAGCAGGACCCATAAATAGGATGCCATGGGAACTCCAAAAGTTTCTCTTCTAGAATACGTTGTATCAACAACATCTACCATAATGCAATTCCCTCAAAATACACAATGAAAATTATGTAAATTCAACTTGAATGAGCATAAACAAAGAAGAAATAACAAATTTCCACAGAAGCAACTTGAACACCCTTCATCGATTTGAAACTTTAGACAGGTTCCCCTCTCGAAGAAGACATTACGTTTCTGTGTAAACCTGATATACCATAAAAGACCAACAATTAAAAAACAAGTCCAGGCAACATGTTAGGGACTGAAAAGATGTAAAGCAAATTTCTCCCTGAGGGCACGAAAAAGATTAGATAGGTATTAGGATTTAGGAATTAACACCCCCATGAAGAACTTATGTAATATAAATCAGGAAACCCGCGTTTGATGGAAAATAGATCATGTCCAGTTGGAGTTTGTAGAAGTTGCAATCCCACGGAAGCATCAAATGATCTGGCAAGCGTTAAATTATTTCTCTAACAAGGACAAAAAAAAGAAGTGTGTTCAGAAAACCTCCTTCACAGAGTTAACTTGACAAAGTTGACACTCATCCTTCTAGCAAACAAATAAACTCAAATGAAAACTTGGAAATTGAATGGCTCCCTAACGTTAACATGGCAAAATAGGACTTTTCCGCCCCAAGACCCCGAGAAGAACCAAAATATATTGTCTTCCAATTCAAGATCACCTTGGTAAAGAAAGAAAAGAAACTGAAAGAAAGAAAGTTAGATAAAATTAGGTATTTTCAGGAAATCAAAAGAACACCGCTAAGACACATGAGAACACTTGAGTATTGCAGTTTCCTGGAAAAGTTTAAACAGATTCACCATTTCTGTATTTGCATAACTAATACCTTCCCTAAATAAAAGTAAGGAAGGCTTCTATGGAACAATAAAGGAGAGAAACAGAAAACTCAATTCACAAAACAAGGTGATGACTCTCCAGAGCAAGTCCAATTGTCATGCCCCTGAAACAAAAAAAATTAACTTCGCGTGCTTTACCAATTCCTCGGAGAATAAAAATCAAAGAAGCACCTTAAAAGGCGAAAAGCCCCTTATCAAGATAAACAACTCATTAGTTATCGAAACAGACAGAATTTTAGAACCCAAAGGGGACTCGACGGGACAATACCTTTTAAGAAAACAAATAAACGTCTCCTTTAAACACCAATCACCCTCGAAACCGTAAAACTAAGGAGGACCTCACATGTTAAGGGAATGAAAAGATAAAGCAAGATTCTAAGACATGATATGTTAGAAACTAGAAGTTGTGAAAGATATAGAATAGTGCATTGTTCCCTGAGGACACGAAAAAGCGAACATCCTCATGGAGAATGATAAAACCAAAGATGAAGTAAGAAATCCATTTAAAATAGGTCAACCCCAGTTGGATGACAACCAAATAACTTCTCTTTGGAGTAAGTCCAATTTGAACATCCCTGAAAAAATCAAATGAGTTTTTACATGCTTCAGAATTATGGCACAATTGGCCTAAATTATAACTTCTTTAACAAGGATAACCAATTGAAAAACAAGTTCAGAAGTCCCTTCACCCGGTTAACTTGATGAAGTTGTCCACAATCCTCCTCGAAAACCAATGGACTATGGCACAATAGGCATAATCATCGAGATCCCTGGAAAGGTGAAAAAAAATTTATTATATCTTTCAATTGAAGAAGACCACCTTCTGAAGAAAAAAAAACAAACTGAAAGAGAGAAGTTCAATCAGAAAACCCCTTAAAAGAAAACAAAAGAACCCAGGCCTCGAAGAACACCACAAATGCAGGTTCCTGAAAATGTAATCAATGAACTCACCGCTTTTATATATGCATAACTAACAGTCTCATAAACAAAAATAAGGAAGTACCTTACATGGAACAATAGAAGAAAAATTCTGGGAGGTTGATGACAAATTGGAAACCCCCTACGAGAAAACCAAATGAAATCTCCTTGGATTAAGTGAAATCGAAGATTCCTGGGAAATAAATTGAATTTTGCATGCTTCAGTTTTAGTTTCTCTAACAAAAGGATAGAACTTTTTAGTCATCGAGAAGGAAAGAGTTTTAGAGGCAAGTTAAGATGAAACTCCGTACACAAAACTCTCTTCAAAGAAAATTTCTCCTCTGGGGACTTAAATAAACCAACAAATAACAAAAAAGAAGACGGCGAAGGGAATCAACAATCTTAAAATATGGCAAGCTACAAATCAAAAGAAATTAAATGGTACTATCTTCCCAGGGGAAATGAAAAGAACACGAACAGTTGGTTATGGATATCACAATTCTGAAAGTATAACATGGATAAAAATGTCATTGATCAAAATAGATAAAGTTATAAACCCTACTAGAGAAGGATAGACAAACAATAGGGAAGAAGAATGTAGTACAACCAATGTGAATTGGAAACCCCTCTTGACCGCAAACCAAGTCAAATCTCCTTGGAGTAAGGCCAGTTCAAAGTTAGCTATGAAAATCGAAGGAGCATGTTATTCCTTTAGCAAGAAGAAAGAAGAAAGTCGAAAGACAGAAAAACACTTTTTAAATGGAAAACATGTCAACTACTGGAAAAAACAAAAGTACAGAGACAAACTCGAACGATATCCCAAGCAGATGTCCTTCGTACCAATACCTAACACACCGGAAGACCAAACTTGTTAGCCTTGGAAAGGAACAAGATGGCATAGAAAATCACTAAAAATTCACATGCAAGACACAAGACTTTATAGCACAATTTACCTCGTGAAAAACACAGGATTACAAGAAGAATAGGAGTGGCTATTCCATCACGAAGATACCTCGCAAAGAAAATGCATAAACCTTCACCAACTTTTCATTAAAAAAGATCATCCTTATCCAAAGCAAGAACAAAATGAAAGAGGAAAGCTAGACTACAGAACCCCCTTTTTGAGCAAACCGAGAAAGCCCAGTCTTTCAAATAGACACCGACTTCCCTGAAAAACATCGAAGAACTTTTTATAATTTATATTGCATATTCCAGTAGTAACACAGAATAAAAAACACGAATAATGTGCTAAATATGACCAGGGTGTATTTTAGACTAAGAGCATTCAACAGACAGCGCGACACCGTCAAGTGGAATTTCTAAATGCAAATTATTTCAGTAAGTTGTCTTACTCTACCCAAGCTGAAATGGAACGGACAATTATCAATACGGTTCACAACTTCATAATATGATCTTGGTATTTCCCAGAAAAAAAGAAAAAAAACAAATTCTGTAATACCTTTGGAAGGCAGAAAAATAAACAAGGAAACTAGGGTATAGAATCCGGGCAAGAATTACGAGCTGCCGCTAAAACTGGAAAAGGAACAAGACTGCAAATACTGATAACATCACCATTTACACATCCACTAAAACTAGACCATTAATCAGCATACAACTTAGAAACAGAGTGCAACCCAAAAGGTAACCTCAATACACGATTGTAAGAACACATACAAACTCAATTCGGTGTACAGAACAATACTAGCCATCCCATAACGAAAATGCCAGCTAAAAAAACGAAACAGACCTGCAAAAGCAGAAAACAAACTCAATTCAGTGTGCAGTTGAATTCAATGTATAGTTGATTCGAATGACAATTGAAGTTTCAAAATTGCATAAATATCATAACTACAGAAGCAACCAACCGACCAAGAACGAAAATCCAGCCTCATATTATACTAAGACAATCTGTACCACCACATCTGAAACAAAAAATGTATGTTAAAACTCTTTCGAAATAAACATTCATCCAAAACAGTTTTTTCACTCAGGATTTGAAGCAGTCAATGACAAGAGTAACAAATCAGAATATCCACATGTGAGTACCTTATGATACACACAAATACTAAGCACCATAAAGGATTCGAAAAGTATAGTATCTATAGCACCAGGGTATATCTTAGATGAGGAGCATTCAACAGACGGCACGCCACCAAAATAAGATCAAGTTGACTATATCCGAACTCCATCAGTAAGTTGTATTATTGTACCGAGCTTAAATGGTCAATGTCGATTTAGTTAACATCTCCATTAAGATCTTCATTCCCTAGAAAACATATCCCCTGACACATCCAGAAGGCAGAAAATTAAACGGAAACAAGAGTAAAGGACCTGAGCACGAACTCCCGCTAAAACTGGATAAGCAACAAGCCTCCAAATACTGACACAATCATGATACACCAATCCAATAAAACTAGACCTTTAATTAGCATAAAACTTAGAAACAAGGTGCAATCAATCAGGTAACCTAAATACACATGTCGGAACAATTACGATTGCAAACTGACTGGACAAAAGAAATTTACATGGCCCTGCTCCACAGAAGGTTCAATATTTTTGATGATATTGCTCCACAAGTATACATGGGAATTTGAATATCGAACATTCCAGATTCTTGAGAAAAACTAAATAAGATTAAACATTATTGTACTTGACAGAAAATGAAACCAAGATAGAGACAAGGTTAAAGAACCTGGCGCAAGTCATTATCCCGCTAAAAATGGATACAATCCGGCAAATACTCACCACATCAGAAATCCACAAACAAAGGTTCACTGGGCAGTATATAACTTCGAAGCGGAGACAAAAACTTAAGAAAGCCATCGAGCCTTATCTTCGCCAACCAATAACATAACTCAACATACACAATTACAGGACACATACGAACAACAAATCAAGAAGAGATATCCAGATGTTCTTTTCCCCTCAGGACATGAGCCAAATATTGATTGTGGTTGTCCAAATTGTGTGCCCTGAAAGTAGAAGGAAACACACTGAAAATAGCTATACAGCACAAAAGAAAAAATTCAAAGGTTTAAGGTTTCCAATCTAAGACTAAAATCTACTGAAAACATACAAACTCTCTAAGAAATGAGAACAGAACTCAACGAGATTGGCAGAACCCATAAATAGGAGGCCACAGGAGCTCCAAATGTTTCTCTTTCTAGCTTAAGGTTAGTATGGAGTATGGACATCAGCAACCACTGTAACGCAAATCCAAAATAAAGTGAAAATTGTTTACATTCAGCTCGAGTAAGCATAAACAAAGACGAATGAACAAATTTCAACAACCAACTTTTATAGGAAACTCCCTCATGATAGGCTGAGTCATGTTTCGGAGCAGTTTCTACTCCTAAAATATGAAGGATCAAGATGAATGCTGGAAATGACTCCCTAGAATACGAAGGTTCAGCTTGAAATAGAAAACCCCCTTCAAAGAACCAAGACTCACATGTATCAAAGCCCTATAAAACAACCGACCAAGTCCAAAACATGTAAATAAAGAAACGTAAACAACATCGAATGCTTTATATTCAAATAAAACTTGGGCCAAAAGACCCCTTAGTGAATTGAAACTTGAGACAGATTCCCCTTTCAAAGAAGACACAGTAGCTCTCTGCATAGACATGATTTGCCATAAAATGCCAACAATTAGAAACGGGTCAAGGTACCATGTTAGAAAAAATACGTAAAGCAAATTTCTCAATCTATGCTAGCTAGAAAATGCAAGAGAATAAAAGAATTTCCAGGTACTATTTCTCCCAAAGGGCAAGATGGAAGAACGGAACCAGATTTTCAATACTACAGATACTGAAAGAAGTGTTTGAATAAGTAATTCGGATTTAGGAAGTAACACCCCTACGAAAAGAACTTATAAATTAGGAAAACCGCCTCTAGAGGAAAGTAAATGATGTCGAGTACTGCAGGCGTCTGACGAAGGATTAAATCATTAAATAGATTCACCATTTATGTATTGGCATAACTAAACCTTCCCAAACTCAACAGTAAGGAAGAAGATTTCTATGGAACAATAGAAGATAAGAATATAAACCTCAGTTCACAAAGCAAGAAACAGACTCCCTAGAGCAAGTCCAACTCTCACATCCCTGAGAAAAAAAAATGAATTTTGCATGCTTTAATAATTCCTCGGACGATAAGATTCAAGCAGCAACCACGTTAGAAGGCAGAAAACCCCTTCTCAACACAAACAACTCATTAGTTATCGAAACAATAAGAATTTTAGAGCAGAAATGGAACTCGATAGGACAATACCATCCAAAAACACGAATTAACGTCTCCTTAAAAGTTAAAACCCCAGTAATCCTCGAAACAGGCAAATAATACAAACAAGGACATGGACAACTGGTCTCTCGGTAGAGGATAACAATATGGTACAACTCCTCATAATAGGTCACAACTCGTTGGTCTTTGGGAACCCCTTGACGACAAGCCAAGTCACAACTCCTTGTAGCAATTCCATTTTAAAGACCCTTGGAAATGTCAAAGAAATTTCCAGGTTAAATTGTTATTCCTTTAACAAGAATAAAAATCAAATAAGCATGTGAAGAAAATAGAACACCTAGTTTAGAGGGAACTTTAGAGGCAAACTCGAAAGGAATCCCAGATAGAGAAGCCCCTCCAAAGAAACCGTATCCATTAGACACTCCTCGTCCTTGAAACCAACAAATAAACACAAGAGGTCTGCCGACTACATATGTTAGGTAATGAGAAGACATAGCATGATTCTTAGAATATGGCAAGCTAGAGACCAAAAAGGAAATTTAGTTGTACTCTTTCTCACAAACAACAATCCATGGATATGTACATATTATTGTAAAGTTTTTGATAAATCAAATGTTATCAATCAAGAAAAGGATAAACTTACGGTAGAGTTGAGTTTTACATAATCAATGTAAAATAAGAAAAACCCCTCGGGAGAAAATCAAGGTATATCTAGGATAAGTCTAGTTTACACTTCACAGGAAAACAAAATGTTAAATAAATATCGCACGCTTCAATTACTATTCCTCTAACAAGGATAAGAAATTAAAGAAGCAAGTTAAGAAGACTCATTCAGATACAACGGAATTAGCTCCTCATAGTTGACTCCAATCCTACTAGCAAACAACAAAGCAGAATAAACCACATAAGAAATTACCATGGAGGGCGAGGCGTTTGTGGAGGAGGGTTCAAAGGCTCCGGAGTCAATTTCGGAGTTTTCGTGTCTTTCATGTCTATAGAGAAGCCAATCAGGCTGCAGATTTCCTGTCGAAGATGAAGCTTGGACCAGGGGTGACTGACTTGAATATTAGTCAACTTCCGGTGGAATTAGTCAATATCGTTAATGCGGACTCTAGAGGTACAGTGAGAATGAGGAAAGGGTGGGGCTAATGAGATGATGTAATTTGACTTCCTTGCTGTTTTTTTTTATTTTTTTTTATTTCTTATTTCTTTGTACTCGTTTCGGGCTTCTCCCGCTTATAAAAATAAAAAAAAAGCAGAATAAATACTTAAAACTACTAAAAAGACCACAAAAAAATGCAAGTAGGTTTATCAAAAGCCACCGCCTTCCCCATGATAATACAGGAAGATAAAGAATAGTTGCTCCTGCTCCATATCAAAGATCCACCCTGAGAAAGAAAATGGCACAGAAATTACCAAAATTGATTATCTTGAGCAAATAAAATAAAATTCAACATGAGAGTCAGATAGAGTCAACCCCCTTCTGATAAAAGAAGAAAGCCCAATCTTCCTCACAAAGACGCTTCTTTTCCTATAGAACATCGTAGAACTTTTTACATTGCGTACTTCGAAATTAAGAAACAACTAAAAAAAATCTAAAACAAATGACGCAAGCGAGACGCCCTTCGGCCTTCACGTCAACATTTCAATTTTTGATTCCATCCCGTGAATATAATCTACACCGGCTGAGTAACAAGAAATGCATTACCAACAGGAGAAAACAACAATCAAACCAAGGACATTTACAAATATTCACTCCCAGACAGCTCTGATTCAGCAACAAGGTGACATATAGTTTCCCTCACTGCTTCAACTGACAAAGAATTTGTGCATTCCCTGAATAGCAATCAGATCAACCATAATTTAGTTCATCAGTCGACCAGCTATTGACGGTGATCCTAATGTGGATTGTATCATGAACACAACACTCATCGACATCAAATCATCTCCAAACACAGTGAGAATAATCAATTCCAACCCATCCTCAAATTGTTTGAAATACTTTTGTTAAAGATGTTGGTAAATTTTAGATGGACACTGAAACAAAGGCAGCCATCCCCATATCAACAATCCGTTAATCAGTGTGGTATTCCAATGCATTATAAAGATATCTAAGCAAAACAATAAACATTATAAACCCCAACAACCAAGATGATGTTCTAAATTTATAAAAGAAGCAATACCCAAGTTATCTCAACATATTCTATATTAACCGTGAAAACCACATGGGGACAACAGATTCTAATTAACACTAACAAAAAGACTAGATCATGTTGAAGTTTCAAAACTGATATGGACCTAACTAGATAACTAGACATCGGCAATTACAAGAACAAAACTTCAAATCGCTGGATTTAAGAATGGTTGCTGCAGAGGTAGTACCAAATGCCTTGGCGGTATCACAACAATCATTCCAACTCCTACTTCGAAATAAAACACTACATACCCACATCTGAAACACATAATTCATGTCAAGTCTTTCACCAGATAACATCTAACAAAAATAGTTCTCACTTGCAATTTAAAGTAGCCAATTGTAGAACAAACTGATGCAAAAAAAAAAAGCACAGCTGAACCCAAAATTGATATATAATAAAAAAAAATTAACAACCTAACTAGACAACAAGAAAATCAAGCACGTGAGGGCTTTGTGCTACAAACAAATAAATCACCACTAGACAGCATACAACTTCAAAATGGGGACGAGAACTTAAGAAAGTCATCTAACCTTATTTTTCGGAACCGATAACTTCACTTACCATACACAATTACAAGACACATATGAACGGCGATCGAGAAGTGATGTCTGAATGTTCTTTCCCCCTCGGGACATGAGCCAGAACAATCAATTCCAACCCATCAAATTGGTAGATATATTTTTGTTGAAGATGTTGTAGATTTTAGATGGACACTGAAATGAAGGCAGCCATCCCCATATCATCAATCCTGTAATCACAGTGTGGAATTCTAAAGCATTATAAAGATATCTAAGGAAAACGATAAACCTTCCGAACTTTCCAGAACCAAGATGATGTTCTAAAGTTATGCAAGCAGCAATGCCCGGTTATCTCACTAAATTCCATATTAACCGTGAAAACCACGAGGGGGCGACAGATTCTAATTGACAGTAACAAAAAGACTAGATCATGTTGAAGTTACAAAACTAGTATGGACCTAACGAGTTAACTAGACATCGGCAATTATAAAACATCAATTCCCTAGAGTCTAAAATGGTTGCTGTGAAGGTAGTATCGAATGCCTTGGCGGCAGGCTCATGTGGAAGAACTACCACAACAATCATTCCAGTTCCTACTTCGACATAAACACTGCATACACCACATCTGAAACAAATAATTCATGGTAAGTCAGTCACCAGATAACATCCAATGAAAATATTTCTCACATGCAATTTAAAGTAGCTATACATAGAACAAACTAACAGATGCAGAAAAGAAATACGGATGAAGCCAAAATAGACGAAGAACAAAAAATAACAACCTAACTAGATAACTATAACATCAAGCACGTGAGGACCTCAAGATACAAAAAACTAAATTACCATAACGTCATCCATTGCAGTGGCACGACATGAAATCAAATCTGGGCACCAGGAGAAGACCAAAATGAAACCAAGAAGAAAACAAGAGTGAAGAACCTGGGCACAAGCTATTATCCCGCTAATAATGGAAACAACCCCGCAAATACTCATCGCATCAGAATCCCACTACACCTGGTCCATATAACTTCAATACAGAGAGAAAAATTATATAAAGTCATGAAACATTATCTTCCAGAACCAATAACGCAACTTAATACAGAAAACTCCCTCCATATATACCGATTACCGAGCCGTTTTTCAGAGCAATTTCTAGTCCTAGAATATGAAGGATCAAGATGGGTGTTGGATAACAGACATCCCCTTAACATTTCCTGATATATTTGAGGCATCTTTTACTTGTTGGTGTAGAAAACCCCCTTCAAGAAAAAAACAAGACAGTGTAAACCTAATACACTGGTGAGAAAAGGAGAACTAGAAAGATGGTCTTCACTCCACAAAAAAAATTCAGTGGAACAAGCTAAGAGGATTCAGATAGAAGGTATACAAGAAATACGAAAGCTCCACTTTCTGTGAGGAGAGCTCTTCCAGACCCAACAGGCACACACCCTGCAAGTATAGCTAAGGAATTTTTAATATGATTAGGAAAAAAGGTGGATAGAGAGTAATCTAAGCTTTCAGAAAACCCCCTAATAAGAATTGAGGCACTGTTGTATGTAACACATTTCCCCATTAGACACTTCTCGTCCTCGAAACAAACGAACAACGCAAAAGAGGACTGCATATGTTGGGTAATGAAAAGATATCCAAAAAGGAAATTATAGATAGTACTCTTTTCCCACGAAGAAACCATCCATAATATTTGCTGATTTGCATATTAATGAAAAGCATGTAACCACTCACAGAAAAGGATAAACCTACTGTAGAGATTAATTTAGGTAATCCATGTAAACTAAGAAAATATCCTCACGAGAAAATCAAATTATATCTTCCTAGGACAAGTCTAGTTTAAAGAAGAAGGAAAAATTAAATAAATATCACATGCTTAAATTATTATTCCTCTAACAAGGATAAGATAGCAAACAAGAAAGCAGAATAAATACATAGAACTACAAAAAAGACCACAAAAGCAATAATGTTAGTAGATTTATCAAACGTGACCGCCTACCCCATGATAATACAGGAAGAACAGGAATAGCTACTCCTAGTCCGTGTCAAAGATCCTCCCTGAGAATGAAAAGGAATAATGTTAGTACATTCATCTGGTTAGTGATGTACAATTGATGCACCCGAAAGGTTGCACACCCAAGAGGAGGTATCAAGTAGGAACAACCCTTGGTTGGAGTGGTAAGAGTTATAATCTTCCACCTAGAGGTCAAGGGTTCGAGGCACACGCTGAATAATTCAAAAAAAGAAAAGGAACAAGGATAAACGGGGGGGTTTTATAATCGAAGAATCAACAAAAAAAGAAACCAAGATGAAGGTCCGGCTAGCTCCAAGCTACTGCCCCAAGCGCGTCCGTGCTATCCCTCGTGTCGTGAAGTCCCGTGCAACCCGTGCGTTGAAGAATCGAGCAGCTAAGTCCCGAACTTGCTGCCCCGTGCTGGCTGTTCGCATCCCATGGTCGGAGCTATTGTTCGAACGAGTTGCAGGACGCGTCCCTGCTGTTCCCTTGAGCGTGCCTGAGCAGCTCGTGTGTGGTCGTTCCCGTGCTCCTCTGCCTTGTTCCGAGCTGCTGTCCGGCCAAGCTTTGGCCGACCTACTTCGCTCTTTCTCTCTAGCTCTTTCAACCCTTCAAAAACTCAAACCTTAGAAACCCTCCTTTTCTCTCTCTTGCTTGGTGAAGAAGATGATGAATAGTAGATTGGATAAGATCCCTCTTTGACCCCTTTCTCTAACTTGTATCAAACCCTAGACTTAGTCTATAAGACCATTTTGAGTTGGGCCATAAAGAGGTTCCTCTAAAATCTCTACTCCTTTCTTTCTTCTTCTTTTTCTTTGTGGGCTTTTGGCTTGTCTTTGATTTCAAATTAGGAACAAAGAAGGATGCCTTCAAATAAAGACCTTGGCTTCTTTCTTTAATATATTTCTCGTCCAAACTCCGAATCGAATACCGTTTTCACCGTCGGACTCGTCATTGTCTCTACTTGTCATTTGATTTGATTTGGTATCTTTTTCTCTCGTTTTCGGCACATGAAATGATAGTGATAATTCGCCCTCTTTATTTTAAATTACATGTTTACCTCCAAAATAGGTACCTAACATGAAAAACACATAAAATATTATTTATAATACTCGAACAAAACTAATTAGACTTAGTTAGGCTCTCCAAATGAGATATTTTCGTGTCACATCAACAATACATTAACAAAAGTTTTAGGGTAAACAATCACCATGATCTTGTTTGCACGGTTTAACATTTTGTGGCCAAATTGGTTGTAGTGTTATAATTCAATCTCAAGATCTGGTCAATATACCTCCAAGGTATACCTCTAGTTGATAATCATCTTACAATCATTTACTAAATTCTTAAACAAACTTTATTTGTTGTCGAGAAATCATTATTTGTGTTTTCAATATCACATGTTCATTTGATTAATGTTTTACCAAATGACAAAAACTATTTATTATTAAGCGATTTTTTTTATGGGCTAATATAAAAGCTCATAAAATAAGCTAGATGTGTACCCACACGAGGCCAAAAACAGACTACAAAGCTCACATTTATAAGGCAAAAATGACATACCAAAGATAATTATGAGGCAAAGTTAAGTTGGTGCAACAAGTGGTCCTGATTCATTGGAGTTTTAACATTATGGTTGAATTCATTCTAAGGTTTAATTGATGACAATTATTTTGAAGACATTAAGTGGTGGATTAAATTGTAAAGTTAGTAGTTTGTGGCTAAAAAGTTATTAGGATGAATTAATGAGGTGTTAATAACAATTGATACTTAGACTATAAATAGAACATCTTTGCAAGGAAAAGGAGCAAGAGAAAGGGAATAGAAGTTTCAAAGTCTGATTTCCATTTGGAGTTCTAGTATTTTTTTCTTTTATTCTGCTGATTTATTTTCACATATGAGTAGCTAATTTCATTTGAGTTGGGGTTGTCTTAAAGCCCTAAACATGACTTCACTTTCTTAATCTATATTTGGTTTGAGTCTCATATTGTTAGATGATGTCAAATTCACTACTTTAAATTATGAAAAAAATCGGGCAACCTTGCCGTAGACCTCGCTTCCCATCAAAATAACTATGGGCTTCACCATTAACCATAATCGAGAACTTAGACGTAGTGAAACAGGCCCGTATCCATTCTATGAATATCCTTGGAAAGTGAAACTTACCAAGGAATGAGAATAGTGAAGACCAACGAACTGTGTCATACGCCTTCTTAAGGTCAATCTTAACCGTACACCTAGCCGAGACGTCTGGTCGGTGGTAATTCCGAACAATCTCATGGGCTAACATGATATTGTCCTGAATAGTACGGTCATAAATAAAGGTTGATTGGTTCGGGCTGATCATCGAATAAATAACTCCCTTCAGCCGTATAGTAAGAATCTTGGTAATGCATTCATGTAATTGTGAGAGTAAGAAATCGCGGGTCAAGAAGTCAGCTGGACCGGGTCGTTGATCGGATATCGAACCTCCACCTGTTAATAATTTTGCGGGCACCGACGACGTCTTTGGGCTCAACCTGTGACAAAAGAGATAACAACGCACGTGACCGTGAGGTCTTAGGGGACACCGGGATGGTGTCGGCCTAAGGGGGCTCCGACGGTCAAGTCAGTAAGCTTGCAAGAGAAGTAAAAGGTACGTAAACGATGTCCTTGGAAATATTACCGCTGGTTGGATAATGGTCGGAGCTTAGGCACGACTCGTAGGTGGCCGGAGCTCGCGCTTTACGGATGAATGACTTGATTGGAGAGAGAATATGACAACCTAAGATGTCTGTCCTTGAGTGAAGCAGCTCTGGAGTGGTTTGCCTTATCCAGGGGTATATATCGTAAATAAGTGGGGAGCTTTAAGGACCTGACTTTGTAAATATTCACGTGGGTGAGATAAGGAAAGCCTGACCTCTAGGAGAGATAAAGAAGCCTGCCTACTTGATTCGTCAAGAGAGATAATGGTAGGTCGCCCTTCCTTGGTTGTCAGGTCGCCCAAGAGAGAGAAAGTAATGCTCGACCTTCTTTGGTTGTCAAGTCGCCCAAGAGAGAGAAAGTAATGGTCGACCTTCCTTGGTTGATTTGTATCAAAGAGTTATAACAACCATGAGATCTCGAGGAGTTCGTCCTGAGAGTATTGGGGCATCACTTATAGATTATGCTCAGAAAGTTCTTATGAAGAAATCAAGCCGCCTTCGGAGTTCTTCGGTTCAACCAAAAGACGATATTAATGGTTCATTCGATCATGAACAAAGACTAGTAGTTGTGATTTGTGTATCTTTTATTGTTAGATCTGTTATCTATCTCTTTGGTCCCTCTTTCATCTTTCTATTTCTCTTTCTTTGTTCTCTCTGTTCTATTTCTAATTCTCTCTCCATTTTTTTTCTATAAAAGTCATGTAGAAAATAATAGATTTGATTCTTAGAACCCTCGATTTCTTTATTTTTTTTGTTTATGTAATTCTTTTTTTAGAGAGATGCGTGTGTAATTTTTTTTTTTTTGCATTGATGAGCAGGGAATAAAGGGCCCAGACCCAGAACAAGAAAAGAAAACTCAAAAACACAAGGAAAAACACAAAATCAAAACCAGGAGCAAAAGCCCACTAAACAAAAACCACTCATCAAAAACTCAACAAGCAAAATGACCCAGCAGCTACTCCCAACTCCTCCTTATCCTCACAGTGCCCTTCCTGTCCTCATTGATCAGCCTAGCTAAGTCCACAGGAATACTGTCCTTGTCTAGCTCATACTCAGAAACAGGTCTCAACTTAGCCAAAAAATCAGCCACACAGTTCAGCTCTCGAATAACATGCTTCACTGTGCATTGCTCAAACTCAGCCCAAAGACTCTTAACCTTATTCCAAACTTGCCAAGCTATCCAAGGGGGTAACTTCTCAAAGTCAGAGAGAAGCCTAAACACTGTCATAGAATCAGTAGCCACCAAAACTTTAGGAAAGTGATACTGTCTAGCAAGTCTAAGACCCAATTCAATGCCTTGAAGTTCATGAAGAACAATGGTCTGACATGGTGCTGTCCCAGCCCCTAGGCATAAGACAGATCCCTCCTCATCTCTAATCACAGCACCATAACCAGCAAAATCCCTATCTAGGGATCCATATGAGTTAAGAAGAACCCAAGAGCTAGGAGGAGGCTCCCACTTGAAACCCCTACTATGCTTTCTAGTGAGCTTAACAGACAAGTTCCACTGCTCAGCAAAGGCAATATTCTGGGCAGTAGCTTCAATCCTGCACTTCCAAGTTGCAGCTTTAATCTTCACCTCATCAACAATCATGGTATAGATGGCAGCAATAGTGAGATTTCTCTGTCTGAACACTCTATTATTCATCTCCTACCACACATGGTATAGGAAGGCACAGAAGATCACCCTTCCCATTCTGGCCATAAGGGAGTCACCTTTAAAAGCTTCAAGACACCATTCTAGCTCAGCATCCAAAGTGGCCAGACCTTGTCTATGACAACCCAGAGCTGCTAGAAGTTTACCCCAAAGAGCTTGAGCTAGAGGACATTGGAAGAACAAGTGGTCAAAAGTCAAAAAGTTAATTATTCAATTGCATCTGATAAACGCGATTAAATACAATCAAATTTGAATTCTCTCACCTACCAATTCAAAGGGTTAAGGAGAGGAAATCCCACAAAGTAATCCCATATGCTTCTCCTTTTACACTTTATGGGGACATTATTTACTTTGGGAAATCAAATCCAAGCCTAATCTTATAACTTGATTGAGAATTTCAGGAAGAAAACTGAAAAATCAAAGCACAAGAGATACAAGTCATGGTCAAAATTCGAACATGAATCTATGAAAAGACACCCACAGTTTACTTGGAAAAAAATATTATTGGATGATAGATAGAAATCTGGTTTCCTATAGGTGGACTTTATTGGGTTCACAATTTTATCTTTTTGGAAAATAAACAATTGTACTATAGGGAATGGGGGGTAATCTAATGAGATATTGGGAGAATGGTCCATTAAGCTTAAGACAGTGAGGCTTAATTGGGCTCCTCTCTCTAGAAGTCTATCTTTATCTCTCTAACTTGACAGAGACCAACTCAAACTTTGCTTTATAATTGTCTTTGTTTAGTGTTTGAGGTTGGCTTTGAGCAACAAAGCAAGGGGCCAAGACAGAGGAAGAGAGAAATCTATGCTTGAGTTATACACAAAGTGCATTGCACTAAAAAAGTCATTGGACCAAGAAAAAGATAGGCTAAGGGAAGCAACATTGGGGGAACAATAACACCCTTTTCTTATTCATCTTGTTTCTTACTACCCATTCTTTCTCCCTCACCATTGGCTTTTCTTTAGCCCTAAGTTAACTATTTGTTCCCCTCCCATCTTCTCTATTTATAAAAATTAAAGGTCTAAGTAGCATGAAAACTTGTAAAGATATTCATGAAAGAGAGCCAACTAAATCCAGCAACCGAGAGTGCTACAGTTGCTTGGAGTTTTAGTTAGAGTTTCACTCGATACATTGACAATACTATTATGTATTTTTTTTTAAAATCATTGTGATTTAAAAAAATAAGTATATGATTATAAAGATGTCATATTACTTTCTGATTGAAATTTGGAATAAGACTACGAGCCTATATGCAATTTGTAATTCTTTTTTGCTAAGCTTGATTGCTTGATGATCCCTGAAGTGTAAAAAAACCTTACAAAAATTCCAAAAGAAAATTATGAATAAATTCAGTTTAATTTATTAATATTTTTAATTATTTTTGTGAGGGTAAGAATTTGCGGGTCAAGAAGTCAGCTGGACCGGGTTGTTGACCGGAAGTCGAACCTCCACTTGTTAATATTTTTGCGGGCACCGACGACGTCTTTGGGCTTAACCTGTGGCAAAAGAGAGAACAACACACGTGACCGTAAGATCTTAGAGGACGCCGGGATGGTGCCAGCCTAAGGGGGCTACGACAGTCAAGTCAGCAAACTTGGCAAATAATGAATAGGAATTATAAACCAGAGTTTGAGCTATCGAGTTAAATACGTTTCTTGAGCAAGACGGTTGTGAGGGTAGGAAATCGCGGGTCAAGAAGTTAGCTGGACCGGGGCGTTGACTGGATGTCGAACCTCCACCTGTTAATAATTTTGCAGGCACCGACGACGTCTTTGGGCTTAACCTGTGACAAAAGAGACAATACCACATGTGATCGTGAGGTCTTAGGGGACACCGGGATGGTGCCGGCCTAAGGGAGCTCCGACGGTCAAGTCAGTAAGCTTGCAAGAGAAGTAAAGTGTACGTGGATATTAGCCCTGGAATGTTACCGTTGGTTGGATAATGGTTGGAGCCTAGGCACGACTCGTAGAGTGGCCGGAGCTCGCACTCTACGGATGACTAACTTAATTGGAGAGAGAATAACGGCCTATGAGGTCTGTCTTTAAATGAAGCAGCCCTGGAGTGGTTTGCCTTGTCCAGGGGTGTGTATCATAAATAAATGGGAAGCTTTAAGGACCTGGCCTTGTAAAAATTAACGTGGGTGAGATGAAAGCCTGACCTCCATGAGAGATAAAGTAGTCTGCCTTCCTTGGTTGTCAGGTCGTCCAGGAGAGAGAAACGTAGGTCGACCTTACTTGGATGTCAGGTCGTCCAGAAGAGAGAAACGTAGGTCGACCCTTGAGAAAGCCTTGTTTTTGGAAGGGTCCCGCACTTGACAGGGGTCCTGCACTTGGAAGGGTCCTGCACCCGGATGTTAGATTGTAATTGTATTTAGGTGAGAGGAAGGAAGCTCGATGGTTGCTCAGATGCTTACTCTGTATGAGAGAGAAATTGGATGTTTGTATTGAATCTGTACTCGATGTGTTTGCCCGGAATCAAATGATCCACCGCTTTAGATGGGAATTGGATGAGGCTTTTGTGAGCTGTATTTCGTAATCACCAGATGATGCTAAACAAGTAGTCAGTGAATTCCCTCAGGATCAGATGGTCGAGTGTATTAGCCCAGAATTCGATGATATTAGAGTGCTTGATAGTGATATCAGTGGAATATGAGTACGTTCGACGATAACCAGATGATCGAGTGTTTTTGTCCCCAATTCGATGATCTGCATCATTCTTGGTTCCGTCATTTTATAGTGTCTTGAGTAGACCGTTGCCTGATGATAGTTGTCATCCTTAATGGTTGTAGCGCATGGGTTGTCACCATTAATACGGCCTTCGTAACCTCTGAACGGACATATCCGGGATATTGTCTTTATGAATGACGGTAACGTCTCTCCAACGGATACAAGATGGCAGGTTCGCTGTGGAGATGAGGGATGACCTCTTTATCCAGAGCTGGAAGTGGTTCACATATTTCAGCCTGGTGAGGAGGCGAGGGCGGACCTCTTCCTCCGGAGCTGGAAGTGCTTCTACACTTTGGCGTTGCTTCGGGGTGTCCGAAGATAAATGGGTCTGGCCCATTAGTCATTGATTCATGGGCTTGGTCACCGTCTAGGCCCATAAATCATGGATTTCTAAGAACGCTCCTGGTGACGTATTTTGGCCCATACAATTTGTCCCCCACTCTCATGGCTTATATGTCGGGTGCTATTCATGCAGATTTTCTAATCGAGGCAGGCTCGTGAGGCGGGACTCTTGAGGTAGGACTCGTGATGCAGGACTACATATCCAGGCGAGGTATTTACCGGGTAGTCATATACTTTTTAATGAGGTAGGCTCATGAGGCAAGACTACATATCCAGGCAAGGTATTTACCGGGTAGTCCTGACATATACTTTAATGAGGCGGGCTCATGAAGCAGGACTGTCAATCAAGGCAGTCCTGACATAAATTTTTAATGAGACGGGCTCACGAAGCAGGACTCATGAGGCGGGCTCATGAGGCAGGACTACATATCCAGGCAAGGTATTCACCGGGTAGTCATATACTTTTTAATGAGGCAGGTCCGGAGCTCCTGACGAGGCGAACCTAGTGCTCTTGTCGAGGCACGTTGTGATGTTATCAAGGCAAGGCTTATGTGCACTTGACGAGAGGGTAGGACTACCGATTAAGGCAGGGTGTCTGCCTGTAGTCCTGACCTAAATTCTTTAAAGAGGCAGATCCGGAGCTCTTGGCGAGGCGGACCTAGTGCTCTTGGCGAGGCACGTGATGCAGGGCTGTCGATCAAGGCAAGGCTTATACACCGAGTGCACTTGACGCAGACTTAGTGAAAGCTACTCAAATCGAGGCAGGATTGTAGAGTAGAGCTACTGACCGAGGCATGGCTTAAAAGCCGAGTGCTTATCGATCGTAGACTTTTAATGAAGCCTGCTGTAATCAAGGAAGGCTTGCGAAGCAGGGTTACAAATCAAGGCAAGGCTTATACGCCGAGTGCTTCTGATCGTAAACTTTTAATGAGGCGGAGCTGGTGTGCTGATCGAGGCACGGGCAAGCTTGTCGATTCAAGGCAAGGCGAGTTTGCCGAGTGCTCTTGGTGTGGACTTAGCTGATTTTCCAGGGTGTAGCTCCGCCGATGAATGCCTCATATCCATAAGGGTAAGGGTATTACTCTTTACAGACACATATTGTTTGCCTCTTTTATCCAAAGGGTAAGGGTATTACCCTTCACAGATAATTTATATTATACCTGCATTGTGTTTGGCATGGCCAAAGCTCGTAACGTTTTGGAGAAGCGTGGTTGCCTTGTTTGAATACTCGAGTCAGTGTATGTTGAGTGTCATAACGCATTTGAAATCCGTGGAGGATGACTGTCCATCTGTCCCCTAGTCTGAGCTTAGAGCTTGAGAAGGTCTAGGGTTAGACTAAGTTTTGTGGCGTTGAAGCCCTTAGTCTGCTTTGCATAGACAAAATATGACTTGAATTGAAACATCATCGTTTTTTAAATAATGTTGTATTACAAGAGAAATATTCATGCGATACGAGCAGTGTCGTTTTAGTAAAGATCTTTTGACATCAAGACTTTTACATGTAGGGACGCGAGTAAAACCGAAGTCTGAAGCAGTGCAGAGCTGGCTTGCAGAACTGAGCTGACTTTGGGCGGAGTTAGGGTCTGAAGCAGCGCAGAGCTGGCTTGCAGAGTTGGGCTGACTTTTGGGCAGAGTTAGGGTCTGAAGCAGTGCGGAGCTGGCTTGCATATCTGGGCAGTGTGCATAACCGGAGTCTGAAATAGTGCGGAACTAGCTTGCAGAGCTGGTTGTCTTCAAGTGGGGTAGATGCGGAGTTGTGTTTATCCTTGTTTGTCTCTTGGAGAGATAAAGTGATGTCGCCGACTTTTGTTTGGCAAAGTTGTTGTTGTTTCCTTCCGCTTGTCCCCCAGTCGGAGCCTGGCTTGCCTGCACACCCCTTAGTGGGGGGGGGGGGGGGGGGGGGGTCGTCGATGGCATAGCCATCGACCTTCCGGCGCCCAAGTCAGTAGGTGATATAAAAGATAAATGACAACTTAGTGAAATTGGGTTGGAAATAATACCGTTTTAGGTGTCTTGCATTCCAACTGTTGTTGATGTCCAGACCTTCCTGTGAGCGGAGCTTGTATGCTCCCTGTCCCACTACTTGGGTGATGAGATAAGGCCCTTCCCGAGTGGGAGCTAGTTTGCCTGCTCCTGTCTGCTTGGTGTTCTGAAAGACCTTTCGAAGTACCCAATCCCCAACTTTGAAGGATCTGATTCAGACATTTTTGTTATAGTGAGAGGCTGCTCTCTGCTGGTAGACGGAGTTTCTGATAGCTGCCTTGTCTCTTAGTTCATCAATTGTGTCGAGGTTATGGTTAAGCTCGACCCAATTGCTTTCTTCTTCAGTCCACAGATACCGTGCGGTAGGGACTCCTGTTTCAGCTGGGATTACAGCTTCGGAACCATAAGCTAATGAGAAAGGGGTTTCACCTGTTGGCGTGCGTACGGTTGTTCGATAAGGCCATAGTACTGCCGGTAGTTGATCTGCCCATGCTCCTTTAGCTTTTTTTAATTTATTTTTCAGAGAGTTCATGATCGTCTTGTTTGATGATTCATCTTGGTTGTTAGCTTGAGGATACCTTGGGGTTGAAAAACTGAGTTTTATACCCCCAGTCCTTGCAAAAGTCTTGGAAAGCGAAACTTATAAATTGGGATCCGTTGTCAGTGACGATATCTTTGGGTACTCCGAACCTGCAACTTATATGCTTCCACACAAAACTCATAACCTCTTTGTCTTTTATTTGGTGGAAGGCCTCGGCTTCGATCCACTTGGAAAAATAGTCGGTCATGGCCAACATGTACACACGTTGGCCTGGGGCAGTGGGAAGTTTCCCCACTATGTCCATGCCCCATTTCATGAAAGGCCAAGGTGATAATATGAAATTTAATTTTTCTGGGGGTAGGTGAGAAGTTTGGGCGAACCTTTGGCATTTGTCACATCGTTTGGCATGATCAACTGAATCAGCCCTCATGGTCGGCCAGTAGTAGCCGACAGTCAGAGCCCTATTGGCTAGGCTACGACCACCAGAGTGGTTGCCGCATTCTCCCTCGTGTAATTCTTTGAAGACATATTTACCTTCTTCAGGAGTGATGCATTTGAGGTAAGGGTCTGAATACAACCTCCTGAGTAATTAACCGTCGAGTATACAAAATCTCGCAGCCTCCTTTCAGTCTTCTCGCTTCATTTTTGTCCGAGGGAAGCTCGTCGTTGGTCAGGTACTTTATGACAGGGGTCATTCAGGTGTCAGTTGTATCTGTAGTTGCTACTTCTGGTTGTGGATTCTTCCAGACGGCTAGCCACTGGAGCAGGACCAGGGGTATGTTCCGAGCTACCTTTGTTTGGATGGACGAGCCAAGATTCGCCAAAGCATCCGCATGTCCGTTTTCAGCTCTGGGTACCTGTTCATACTTAACTTCGTGGAAATATTTTTGCATTTCCCTGACACGTTCCAAGTATGCTGTCATCCTAGCATCTTTGGCTTGGTACATACCTTGAAGTTAGTTGACCACCAACTGAGAGTCAGACCTTACATCAAGAATCTGTATTTTCAATTCTTTAGCCACGGTCAGACCTGCAATTAAAGCTTCGTATTATGCTTCGTTATTAGTTGCTTTAAGTTCGCACCTGATTGCTTGCTGGACTATGTCCCCCTGTGGGGAGGTCAGGATGACACCCAGGCCAGCTTCGTTCATGTTGCTTGACCCATCCACGGACAAGGTCCACTTTTGACGGTCAGGTTCGGTGAGGCAAAATAGCTCTTTCTGGGCCTACACTAGAGAGTCAGGAGTAAAATCGGCAACGAAGTCAGCTAATACTTGGGATTTGATCGCCGTCCTTGGTTGGTACGTGATGTCGTGCTCGTTAAGTTCGACAAACCATTTAGTCAAGCGTCCAGACATGTCTGGCTTGTGCAAGACATTCTTTATCGGGAAGGCAGTGACGACCACAGTAGAATGACATTGGAAGTACGATCTCAACTTTCTAGCGGCTGTCACCAGAGCTAATGCCAGCTTTTTTAGTTGATTGTACCGAGTCTCGACATCGAGTAAAGACTTGCTGACGTAGTAAACTGGCAGTTGCTCACCGTCCTCTTCTCTTACCAAGACAGAACTAACAGTTGTTTCAGATACTGCTAAATAAATGTAAAGGTGCTCACCTGACGTAGGTTTTGAAAGCGATGGAGGCGAAGTGAGGTACTGTTTTAGTTGTTGAAGTGCGTCCTCGCAAGCTGGTGTCCAATTGAAGTCCTTGGGTTTCTTTAGAGTAGCAAAGAAGAGGTGACATTTCTCGGATGACCGAGAGATGAACCAGCTCAGGGCCGCTACTCTTCCCGCCAACTTTTGCACGTCTTTCACATACTTGGTAGAAGGGATGTTTACTACTGACTGTATCTGGTCTGGATTTGCCTCGATCCCTCTGTATGTGACTACATACCCTAGGAACTTCCCTGAAGATATACCAAATGAACATTTGTTTGGATTTAATTTCATGGTGTACCTTTTTAGGACCTCAAAGGCCTGCTGCAAGTGGTTGATGTGTTGTGCAACTTCCAAGGATTTAACCAGCATATCATCTATATATACCTCCATTGTGTTGCCGAGCATATTAGCGAACATTTTGTTGACTAATCTTTGGTAAGTAGCTCCTGCATTCTTTAGTCCGAATGGCATAACTTTATAACAGAAGATGCCTCTCTCTGTTATGAAAGAGGTATTTTCTTGATCTTCGGGGTGCATAAGGATTTGATTGTACCCCGAAAAGGCATCCATGAAGCTGAGAAGCTCATGGCCGGCAGTTGCATCTACTAGCATGTCTATATGGAGTAAAGGGAATGAGTCTTTTGGGCATGCCTTGTTCAGATCAGTGAAGTCGATGCACACCCTCCATTTCCCATTTTTCTTTTTTACGACCACCACATTGGCTAACCAGTCAGGGTAGTGGACTTCCCTGGCAGACCCTATGTCTAGTAGCTTTTCTACTTCTTCGTTGGTTACCTTATTACGTTCAGGTGCAAACCTTCGCCTCTTTTGCCAAACAAGCGGGTGGTCGGGGTCGACTCACAGTCTGTGCGTTGCAATGGACGGGTCTATGCCTGTCATGTTGGCATGTGACCAAGCAAAATAGTCGTGTTGTGTAGTGAGGAAGTATATCAATTCTTTTCTAAGAGCAGGATTCAAATTAGACCCTAATTGTAGTTTATGGTCAGAGTAGTCTGGATGGATTTGTACTTCATCCAGCTCCTCTATGCTAGGTTGGTCAGGGTCAGCACTGTGTGGTTGCTTGATCTGTAATTGCTATAAAGGGGTCTTAGGAGATTTCATTGTATTTCTATAACAATTACGGGAGGCCCCTTGGTCTCCCTTAAACTCTCTAACTTCCCAGAGTGTAGGGAATCCGTACTACCTGATGGAATGTTGAGGGCACTGCTCTCATTGCGTGGATCCACGGTCTGCCTAGGATCATGTTGTAGGCCGACGGAGAGTCCAACACCACGAATGTGGTCGGCAAGTTGAGTCCTCTCGCATAGACAGGTGGAAATACTTCCCTCAAGGTCTGCTTCTGTTCACCACTTCTCGCGGACAAGTCCCCACGGGACAGGAACTTGGCTACAAAGGCAGTAAAACTGAAACTGCAGATTGGCCATATAACTTCTACGTGTGGGTGTAGTAAACCTGCTTCGAGAAGAAACCAAATCTAGAAAGATACTCTTTGCGGCAATACAAGAAATTCAATTAGCTTGTAGAATAAAAACCCAAAGAAAGCAAAAGTTCCAGACCAATTTAAGGAAGAAATTCGAACACAATACTTTTTAACAGGAGAGCGCGTCCATACTACAACAGGCGCCAAATCTAAAAAAGTCAAGGAATTTTAAACACGGTGGGAAAATTGGACGAATTGTAAACTAAACTTTCAGCAGAGCAAGAAGTAGAAAACCCCCTTGACATTAAACAGGCTCTGCTTCAATCCAAGTCCTAGTATACCAAATGCCAGCGATCATCTGAATTTCGACCAGTAAAATCACGCAAATGGCATCGTTATATCCAACTGGATCTTGTAGTCGTCGAAACGGACATAACCTAAACACAAAAACATTCTCCCATGGAACAAGGACAGAAGACTCCCTCGAAAAGAAGAGCCACACCAGTTCTTCAAGGGTTAAATCCCAATTACCATGGGAAAATGAGGAAGGGACGTTCAGAGGAAGAACAAAAGTGAAACTACAAAAGGGTTAAGTTTTTAAGGGGTCAATCAAAACGTAACTGTTTCCTGAATTGTTGCGGCCCGGTACAGAGTGCTAAAACCTCCAACCTATGAACTAAAGAACCAAGAGAGCATATAAACCTCCTTAACAACAATTAGATCGCTTCTCCGAGTAGATCCTATAATCTGTACGTAAGTAATACAAATAAGAGATCAAGATTAATTTATCCCCTTGAAATGTGGAAAATGTAACCAGACTCAGCGGAAGAAAAGAGAAACTGAAGCGACAATATTAACACAGCCAATCAAAAAAACAAAGCAGATTTCAGAGTGGGAGTTGAAGTGTCACCCTTTTCTACATCTAGAGAAAGCCATCGAGCCTTATCTTCGCCAACCAATAACATAACTCAACATACACAATTACAGGACACATACGAACAGCAAATCGAGAAGAGATATCCAATGTTCTTTTCCCTTCAGGACATGAGCCAAATATAGATTGTGGTTGTCCAAATTGTGTGCCCTGAAAGTAGAAGGAAACTGTACGATTCATGCTGAAAATAGCTATGCGGCACAAAAGAAAAATCCGAAGGTATAAGGTTTCCAATCTACGACTAAAATCTACCGCAAACATACAAACTCTCTAAGAAATGAGAACAGAACTGAACGAGATTGAGCAGAACCCACAAATAGGAGGCCACAGGAGCTCCAAATGTTTCTCTTTCTAGCTTAAGGTTAGTATGGACACCAACAACCACTGTCATGCAAATCCCAAAATGAAGTGAACATTTTTTACATTCAGCTTGAATATGCATAAACAAAGACGAATTAACAAATTTCAACAACCAACTTATATAGGAAACTCCCTCCTGATAGGTTGAGTCATGTTTCGGAGCAGTTTCTACTCCTAATTGGAGGATCAAGATGAGTGCTGGAAATGACTCCCTAGAGTACGAAGGATTAGTTGAAATAGAAAACTCCCTTCAAAGAACCAAGACTCCACATGTTTAGGAGCAGTTTCTACTCCTAATTGAAGGATCAAGATGAGTGCTGGAAATGACTCCCTAGAGTACGAAGGATCAGTTGAAATAGAAAACCCCCTTCAAAGAACCAAGACTCCACATGTATCAAAGCCCTATAGAAAACCCCCTTCAAAGAACCAAGACTCCACAGGTATATCTAGGATAAGTCTAGTTTCCACTTCACAGGAAAACAAAATGTTAAATAAATATCGCACGCTTCAATTACTATTCCTCTAACAAGGATAAGAAATTAAAGAAGCAAGTTAAGAAGACTCATTCAGATACAACGGAATTAGCTCCTCATAGTTGAATCCAATCCTCCTAGCAAACAACAAAGCAGAATAAATACATAAAACTATTAAAAAGACCACAAAAAAATGCAAGTAGGTTTATCAAAAGCCACCGCCTTCCCCATGATAATACAGGAAGATAAAGAATAGCTGCTCCTGCTCCATATGAAAGATCCACCCTGAGAAAGAAAATGGCACAGAAATTACCAAAATTGATTATCTTGAGCAAATAAAATAAAATTCAACATGAGAGTCAGATTTTTTTTTGAAACTTTGATTGAATTTATAAAGAGAAAAAACTATTTATAAAGAGACAATCCCCTACTAATAAAAGAAGAAAGCCCAATCTTCCTCACAAAGACGCTTCTTTTCCTATAGAACATCGTAGAACTTTTTACAATGCTTCGTAATTAAGAAACAACAAAAAAATCTAGAACAAATGACGCAAGCGAGACACCCTTCGGCCTTCATGTCAACATTTCAATTTTTTTATTCCATCCCGTGAATATAATCTACACCGGCTGAGTAACAAGAAATGCATTACCAACAGGAGAAAACAACAATCAAACCAAGGACATTTACAAATATTCACTCCCAGACAGCTCTGATTCAGCAACAAGGTGACATATAGTTTCCCTCACTGCTTGAACTGACAAAGAATTTGTGCATTCCCTGCATAGCAATCAGATCAACCATAATTTAGTTCATCAGTCGACCAACTATTGACGGTGATCAATTCCAACCCATCCTCAAATTGGTTGAAATACTTTGTTAAAGATGTTGGTAAATTTTAGATGGACACTGAAACAAAGGCAGTCATCCCCATATCAACAATCCGTTAATCAGTGTGGTATTCCAATGCATTATAAAGATATCTAAGCAAAACAATAAACATTATGAACCCCAACAACCAAGATAATGTTCTAAATTTATAAAATAAGCAATACCCAAGTTATCTCAACATATTCTATATTAACCGTGAAAACCACATGGGGACAACATATTCTAATTAACACTAACAAAAAGACTGGATCATGTTGAAGTTTCAAAACTGATATGGACCTAACTAGATAACTAGACACCGGCAATTACAAGAACAAAACTTCAAATCGCTGGATTTAAGAATGGTTGCTGCAGAGGTAGTACCAAATGCCTTGGCGGTATCACAACAATCATTCCAACTCCTACTTCAAATAAAACACTACATACCCACATCTGAAACACATAATTCATGTCAAGTCTTTCACCAGATAACATCTAACAAAAATAGTTCTCACTTGCAATTTAAAGTAGCCAATTGTAGAACAAACTGATGCAAAAAAAAAAAGCACAGCTGAACCCAAAATTGATATATAATAAAAAAAAAATTAACAACCTAACAAGACAACAAGAAAATCAAGCACGTGAGGGCTTTGTGCTACAAACAAATAAATCACCACTAGACAGCATACAACTTCAAAACGGGGACGAGAACTTAAGAAAGTCATCTAACCTTATTTTTCGGAACCGATAACTTCACTTACCATACACAATTATAAGACACATATGAATGGCGATCGAGAAGTGATGTCTGAATGTTCTTTTCCCCTCGGGACATGAGCCAGAACAATCAATTCCAACCCATCAAATTGGTAGATATATTTTTGTTGAAGATGCTGTAGATTTTAGATGGACACTGAAATGAAGGCAGCCATCCCCATATCATCAATCCTGTAATCACAGTGTGGAATTCTAAAGCATTATAAAGATATCTAAGAAAAACGATAAACCTTCCGAACTTTCCAGAACCAAGATGATGTTCTAAAGTTATGCAAGCAGCAACGCCCGGTTATCTCACTAAATTCCATATGAACCCTGAAAACCACGAGGGGGCGACAGATTCTAATTGACAGTAACAAAAAGACTAGATCATGTTGAAGTTACAAAACTGGTATGGACCTAACTAGTTAACTAGACATCGACAATTATAAAACATCAATTCCCTAGAGTCTAAAATGGTTGCTGTGAAGGTAGTATCGAATGCCTTGGCGGCAGGCTCATGTGGAAGAACTACCACAACAATCATTCCAGTTCCTACTTCGACATAAACACTGCATACACCACATCTGAAACAAATAATTCATGGTAAGTCAGTCACCAGATAACATCCAATGAAAATATTTCTCACATGCAATTTAAAGTAGCTTATAGAACAAACTAACAGATGCAGAAAAGAAGTTTGGATGAAGCCAAAATAGACGAAGAACAAAAAATAACAACCTAACTAGATAACTATAACATCAAGCACGTGAGGACCTCAAGATACAAAAAAGTAAATTACCATAACGTCATCCATTGCAGTGGCACGACATGAAATCAAATCTGGGCACCAGGAGAAGACCAAAATGAAACCAAGAAGGAAACAAGAGTGAAGAACCTGGGCACAAGCTATTATCCCGCTAATAATGGAAACAACCCCGAAAATACTCATCGCATCAGAATCCCACTACACCTGGTCCATATAACTTCAATACAGAGAGAAAAATTAAATAAAGTCATGCAACATTATCTTCCAGAACCAATAACGCAACTTAATACAGAAAACTCCCTCCATACATACCGATTACTGAGTCGTTTTTCAGAGCAATTTCTAGTCCTAGAATATAAAGGATCAAGATGGGTGTTGGATAGCAGACATCCATTAACATTTCCTGAAATAATTTGAGGCATCTTTTACTTGTTGGTGTAGAAAACCCCCTTCAAGAAAAAAACAAGACAGTGTAAACCTAATACACTTGTGAGAAAAGGAGAACTAGAAAGATGGTCTTCACTCAACAAAAAAAATTCAGTGGAACAAGCTAAGAGGATTCAGATAGATGGTATACAAGAAATACGAAAGCTCCACTTTTTGTGAGGAGAGCTCTTCCAGACCCAACAGTCACACACCCTGCAAGTATAGCTAAGGAATTTTTAATATGATTAGGAAAAAAGGTGGACAGAGAGTAATCTAAGCTTTCAGAAAACCCCTAATAAGAATTGAGGCACTGTTGTATGTAACACATTTCCCCATATAGAGATATATTCCACATGAACCGTCTCCATTAGACACTTCTCGTCCTCGAAACAAACGAACAACGCAAAAGAGGACTGCATATGTTAGGTAATGAAAAGATATCCAAAAAGGAAATTATAGATAGTACTCTTTTCCCACGAAGAAACTATCTATAATATTTGCTGATTTGCATATTAATGGAAAGCATGTAAACACTCACAGAAAAGGATAAACCTACTGTAGAGATTAGTTTAAGTGATCCATGTAAACTAAGAAAATATCCTCACGAGAAAATCAAATTATCTTCCTAGGACAAGTCTAGTTTAAAGGAGAAGGAAAAATTAAATAAATATCACATGCTTAAATTATTATTCCTCTAACAAGGATAAAATAGCAAACAAGAAAGCAGAATAAACATAGAACTACAAAAAAAGACCACAAAAGCAATAATGTTAGTAGATTTATCAAACGCGACCGCCTACCCCGTGATAATACAGGAAGAACAGGAATAGCTACTCCTAGTCCGTGTCAAAGATCCTCCCTGAGAAAGAAAATGGAACAGAAGTAGATCATCGCAGAGGAAAGAAACTAAAGGAGAAAATATGAACTAGACAGCCGCCTTTTGATAAGGAAAGAAAGCCCAATCTGCCTCACAAAGACGATGCCTTTCCTATAGAACATCAAACTTTATTACATTGCATATTTCAGTATTAAGGAAGAAATCCTTTCTTATAGAACATCATAGAACTTTCTATATCCCATATAACATGAAAAACACATAAAATATTATTTATAATACTCGAAACAATCTAATCAGACTTAGTTAGGCTCTCCAAATGAGATATTTTCGTGTCACATCAACAATACATTTGTATCTAGAGCTTTTAATTACTTTACCATAAGTCAAGATTCCAAACTATCATCAATCTTAACTCTGTAAGTTCTGTCCTTTTAGCATATGTTTTCTGCAGCATCCTTAATTTTAACATAAAATCAATAAAATGGCCTTAGCTGCTCTGGTACCTGGCCTGCCTTGATTCCTCTCCCTAACAATTTGCATTCGCAACACAAGATACTTCTAACTGAAAATTCAAAAGCAACCGTATCAACTTCAGTCTGGTATCAGATGCCTAAGGAACTAGTAAATCTACTCACTTTGTTCTTTAAGGTAGATCCAGTTTAAGCTATCACTTCAATTGTTTGTTCCACAACTGCACAACCTACATTAATTTTTAAGGGAAGACCCCATTAGTTATAACAACATTTACACAAAGAAATGTTTTAAGTTAACTCAGACTATTTTCGACCGTTCAATAGCCTGATCCTTCTTATCCAGCTTCTTATTCCCACCATCAATAAGCTCTTCACTAGACATTGCTAAAAAAAAAAGTGGATTGAAATTAGAACGTATTCCTGAAGCATAAAGCTTCTCCAAGCCAGTCTAGGGAACTCTCTCTTATTTACAGCGAAGACAACCAGTGAGCAATTTCCTTCATCAAATCAAACCTAATGGATCAAGTCTGATTCACTTAGATAAAACTGTAAAACACATTAACTTTGTCGCCAAATGTGTATTGGAGTTGCTTGTGTCGCCTAAAATGGTTCATCAAGAATTATCCATTTTTTTTGCTCCTCAAGTTTGGATTGCTATAGAATAAAGGACACAAAATAGTAAATTTTATAAGTATAAAAATTAAATTAAAAATTAGAGAAATCGCACAAGATCAAGTTAATTTAATCAACCAGATCCTAAGTTCTTAATAATATTGAATGAAAAAGAAGGCATTAAATGTTTGAGGTTGTTATTTGATGTGTAGTGACAGTGACTGATCAAATCTCACCTGACGCGATTTGAATATTTTCCTGGATTGTAGGTTCACTACCTCCCCTGCTCCCATATCAAAGACCTCACGCTCTTAAGGTCAATGTTAGCCGTATACGTGCAGTATCACCAAATTGATCGGAAGTAGTAGACCAAAAATAAATAGATGCAAGGACTGCAGGTTATGCAATAACTAACCATAGTGAAAGACGACAGATAACAGTAATCAAACGAAATTATAATGGAGCTAGCTTTATGGACTGATTGAAGCCCATATGGTAAACAAGCTTCAAACCTTAAACCATGTAAGTCCTTGTATTTAGATCTAAGAATCTAAAATTCTTATTGCCTTTTTAAGTAGCCCAACTTGTATACGCTCTTACCAGTGCAGCGGCTCTTGCACAAGTTAACATGACATAGAAACAACTAGTCAGTACCCAACTTGTTTACGCTCTTACCAGTGCAGCGGCTCTTGCACAAGTTAACAATATCATGACATAGAAACAACTAGTCAGTACCCAACTTGTATACGCTCTTACCAGTGCAGCGGCTCTTGCACAAGTTAACAATATCATGACATTGAAACAACTAGCCAATACACCACATGGAAATTGGATCTCCTCCAATTAGGTAACCCACAACAGCCCCCGCATCTTGAAATTCCCAAATTTAAAATCCTCCTTCCTTTTTGCGGGCTCGGTCCCAGCAAGTACCAGTACCAAACATCGGATAGGTGGAGTTAAAAATGGTTGTTAGAGAGGTAATATCAAAGAGCTCAATCTCTTACAGCCAATGTTACCGGGTACGTGCCAATCCATATCACCAAATTGATCAGAACATGTAAATAAATAAATAAAATTACAAGCAAAGACTTCAGGTTATGCCGTAACTACACAAAGTAAAAGATGACAGATAGCAGTAATCAAACAAACTTATAATCAAGCCAGCTTCATGAAACGGTCCATATGCTAAATAAGCTTTAAACCTTAAACCATGTAAGACTTTCTATATACATCTAAGAATCTGAAAGTCCTCTGACCTTTTCGCGTATCCAACTTGTACACGCTCTTATCAGTGCAGCCGCTCTTGCGCTAGTTAACATTTTTTCTCGTGTCGTACTGGAAGTATGGTAATGTCATAGATACAACTAGTCAGAACCCAAATAACTGATGCATAAAGCCATAAACATGTAGCATCATATAGATATAAAATGAAAAGGTATCCCAGAGCATACAAGATGCACCAGTGCTGGCAAAGTACTTTTAGTTGCCACAAGACTCGTCTTATATTGGAAAGATAACTAGAAGGAAAATTACTATTTGAAGCCATAAGGTCATGAAAAAGCTGAATAGTACTTACAAGTTACAACGAAAGGCAACCTCGTCCTTGTTGGCCGAGGTCGACGATTCTTCTTTCATCATGATTCAAGAGCGCAAACTGGAAATATGCAATTAAATCGTATGATTTTTCATGAACTTGATTTTGATTAACGCTTGAAATTCTTGAAAGCATTTCTTACTTGCAATTGTTGTCATTTCTTCTTCCGTCGACAAAACGACTGATTGAAAATCTCAATCAAGATTAACCAGGATCAATTTGTTACAATAATTGTTAAGACACAAACAGATATGAACTGAACTCTGCAACTTCCAGAAGTTCAATCACATAATGAGTTCTTAATAACTGAAAGTTCATTGCAATGGTGAAACTTTTAGAAGAAATGCGACTTAATCAATTAAAGAGATACTCATGTGAACTGAATTAACCTTTAAATATAGAACTATCTCTGATGACAAAGATAGTAAAGAGACAAGGGCCAAATGGTGGTTTTATTCTTACAGAACACATAAGTTCCGAAGTCCAATTTATTCCTAAATCCTAATTGAACAACAGGACCCAGACTTAGAAGGCCCATTATTAACGAGGCCTTCTTCCCTGACTGCCTTCCAAAACGATTGCATTACCAATAAATTGAAGGTTTTTGTCACACTATGCTCTAATTACTAAGGAGCTACATCAACAGAAATGCTTCCCATTAATGATTAGGTATTTGAACTGAAATCAGAAAAATTACCTGGAGTGCCATTTTAAACATCCATTTTGCCGACGCTTTTTCTTCTTTTTTGAAACCTAGAGGCTAGAAACCCTCTATATCCTGTTATATACAGAAAATTCAAGTTGTGTATAGAACAAAAATCTGTGGTAAAACTTGAAATACTAAAACGATGAAACACAATTCTAACACAAATCAAATTCTAGAAACAGTACCTTCCAAGTATTTAGGCACAACAGTCCCTAATCCAATCGAGCAGCCTTCTCATGCAGAAAATAGACCTAATTACCTCTAAAATATGAAAGATCAAAGACTTCAAGAAGTATTTGATGTCATAAATAAGGAACAGATTAATTCAAAGACTTCAAGAAGTATTTGATGTCTAAACAAATTACTTTTTGAAGGCATAAGGGCATGAAAGAGCGACCTGAATTCTTGCTGGCCGAGGTCGTTGATTCTTCTTTCATCGATCGATCGACCATCTTTATGAAGATGCGAACTGAAATTTGCACTTGATTTTGATTATAATGCTTTAAATTCTCGGAAGTATGTCCCAGTTTCCATTGTAGTCATTTCCTCTTCCACCGATCGACAATCTCGATCAAGATTCACCAGGTTCAATTTCTTACAGATATGAAGTGATCTCTGCAACTTGAATCGCATTAGTTCTTCATAATTTGGATTTTGGCTGTAATAGTGTACATTTTTAGACGAACTGTGACTTAATCGATATGATAGATCGTCAAGTTCAACTAAATGTTCAAAGGAACTCCATCAACCTTTAATTGAAGAACTACATCTGATGGTGAAGCTTGTTAAACATATATGACTTGCGTACGTTCCAGAGAACTTCAAACACCCCGCTTACGCTCCCATTTTCACTGTAAACTCCTCCAACTGCTTCATCTGTTGGTGTTAATCTTATCCAGCTTCTGGAAGTAAGTATGTACAAAGTGACAAGTTAAACTTGATCACTTTTTTTACTTTTCATGGATTCATGAATCATCAACATATCAGTTCCCTGTAGAGGAAGTGCGTTTTTCTAATATTTTATCATGGATTTTTGAATCATCAACTTACCACTTCACAATGTCAAGAGGGATCTCTTAGACAGTTGGCAAGCATTAAAACTAAACCCTCTCTTTGATTCCTAACAGTGTCTTTTTGTGATCACCAATGTGGACTAGAACCATTAGTGGTTAAGAAAGACTGGTGTCCAATGGTGGTCTTTAGTCTTACAGGACTTGTACATCCAAAATGCCACTTTCATCCTGACTGAACAACAAGACCCGCACATTTAAAATGCAATTTACTAATTTCATGCCCTGAAGGCTGAAGCTACTTATGACTTTGTTTCATATGGTCATACCTATCCAGTTGCTCCCTTTGTGCAGGAATCTGACATAGTTCTTCTCATAGAGTGCTGATAAAAGTATTCTGGTTCAAGCGAATTACTCTTTTAAACCCTAAAAACCAACAATATCCTGTCATATACAATTTTCGATCATGAATAAAATCTTTACTGCAAGGTATTAACATGAAGTAAGTAAAACAGAGAAATGATCAAATTTAAGGTTTTCAAGATGCTCAAACAAAATTCACAATTGGAGATATAAAAGGACAATATATATATATATATATATATATATATATATATATATATATGTTTAAACCTATATATATATATATATATAGGTTTAAACATATATAATATATATATATATATATATATATAGGTTTAAACATATATATAATATATATATATATAGGTATTAACATATATATAATTTAAGGTTTAAACATATATATATATATATATATATAGGTTTAAACATATATATATATATATATATATATATATATATATATATATATAATTTAAGGTTTAAACATATAATATATATATATATAGGTTTAAACATATATAAATATTATATATGTTTAAACCTATATAATATTTTCCTGGATTGTAGGTTCACTACCTCCCCTGCTCCCATATCAAAGACCTCACGCTCTTAAGGTCAATGTTAGCCGTATACGTGCAGTATTACCAAATTGATCGGAAGTAGTAGACCAAAAATAAATAGATGCAAGGACTGCAGGTTATGCAATAACTAACCATAGTGAAAGACGACAGATAGCAGTAATCAAACGAAATTATAATGGAGCTAGCGTTATGGACTGATTGAAGCCCATATGGTAAACAAGCTTCAAACCTTAAACCATGTAAGTCCTTGTATTTAGATCTAAGAATCTAAAATTCTTATTGCCTTTTTAAGTAGCCCAACTTGTATACGCTCTTACCAGTGCAGCGGCTCTTGCACAAGTTAACATGACATAGAAACAACTAGTCAGTACCCAACTTGTTTACGCTCTTACCAGTGCAGCGGCTCTTGCACAAGTTAACAATATCATGACATATATATATATATATTATATATGTTTAAACCTATATTATATTATATAGGTTTAAACCTATATAATATATATATATATTATATATGTTTAAATCTATATATATATATATTATATATGTTTAAACATATATATATATATATATATATTATATATGTTTAAACCTATATATATATATATTGTCCTTTTATATCTCCAATTGTGAATTTTGTTTGAGCATCTTGAAAACCTTAAATTTGATCATTTCTCTGTTTTACTTACTTCATGTTAATACCTTGCAGTAAAGATTTTATTCATGATCGAAAATTGTATATGACAAGATATTGTTGGTTTCTAGGGTTTAAAAGAGTAATTCGCTTGAACCAGAATACTTTTATCAGCACTCTATGAGAAGAACTATGTCAGATTCCTGCACAAAGGGAGCAACTGGATAGGTATGACCATATGAAACAAAGTCATAAGTAGCTTCAGCCTTCAGGGCATGAAATTAGTAAATTGCATTTTAAATGTGCGGGTCTTGTTGTTCAGTCAGGATGAAAGTGGCATTTTGGATGTACAAGTCCTGTAAGACTAAAGACCACCATTGGACACCAGTCTTTCTTAACCACTAATGGTTCTAGTCCACATTGGTGATCACAAAAAGACACTGTTAGGAATCAAAGAGAGGGTTTAGTTTTAATGCTTGCCAACTGTCTAAGAGATCCCTCTTGACATTGTGAAGTGGTAAGTTGATGATTCAAAAATCCATGATAAAATATTAGAAAAACGCACTTCCTCTACAGGGAACTGATATGTTGATGATTCATGAATCCATGAAAAGTAAAAAAAGTGATCAAGTTTAACTTGTCACTTTGTACATACTTACTTCCAGAAGCTGGATAAGATTAACACCAACAGATGAAGCAGTTAGAGGAGTTTACAGTGAAAATGGGAGCGTAAGCGGGGTGTTTGAAGTTCTCTGGAACGTACGCAAGTCATATATGTTTAACAAGCTTCACCATCAGATGTAGTTCTTCAATTAAAGGTTGATGGAGTTCCTTTGAACATTTAGTTGAACTTGACGATCTATCATATCGATTAAGTCACAGTTCGTCTAAAAATGTACACTATTACAGCCAAAATCCAAATTATGAAGAACTAATGCGATTCAAGTTGCAGAGATCACTTCATATCTGTAAGAAATTGAACCTGGTGAATCTTGATCGAGATTGTCGATCGGTGGAAGAGGAAATGACTACAATGGAAACTGGGACATACTTCCGAGAATTTAAAGCATTATAATCAAAATCAAGTGCAAATTTCAGTTCGCATTCTCGCACCTTCATAAAGATGGTCGATCGATCGATGAAAGAAGAATCAACGACCTCGGCCAGCAAGAATCCAGGTCGCTCTTTCATGCCCTTATGCCTTCAAAAAGTAATTTGTTTAGACATCAAATACTTCTTGAAGTCTTTGAATTAATCTGTTCCTTATTTATGACATCAAATACTTCTTGAAGTCTTTGATCTTTCACATTTTAGAGGTAATTAGGGCTTGATTGTTTAAATTGTTTTTTTGTTTTTTTTTTTTTTGCTTTTTGCTTGTTTCTATGTTTGGGTCTGGGCCCTAAAATCCCTTCTCATCAATGCAAAAAAAAAGAGTCTCCTTAAGAGCCAAGGCAGAATTCAAATCACAGAGCAAACACTAACAAATCATCAGCAAAAGCCAAATGGGTAATAAGAGGCTGTGTGCATTTAGGGTGCAGGCCAAACCTTCCCCCATCCACCATCTTTACCAAAAGCACATTAAACACCTCCATGACAAGGACAAAGAGGTAGGGTGACATGGGACAACCTTGTCTCAACCCTCTTCTGCCCTTAAAATATCCATAAGAGCTACCATTGACCATAATAGAGAATCTAGAGGTAGAAATACAAGTAAAAATCCATTGTCTAAACTTAGGAGGAAAACCCATTAGCTCCATAATCATAATCTTCGAATCTTTCTTCAGTGTTCTTCGCGTTCTTCGTATGTTGGAAAAAACACTTATATTTTCGATCTTTCCCAACAACAATTGTAGTATGTTTTCCACATTTTGATCTTATGGTAGTGTAGGGTTCCACCAAATTATGTTTCTTGCTTGCCATGTTAGTATAGTGAACTTGACATATGCATGCCAGAAAATGTGTAACGACGGGGTATAATCATGCTAGCCCCCCTTATCCTCCATAACTCTCTTGCTCAAATCAGGAGGTAACTTAGTAGGATCAAACTCAACTTCACCAAGAGGCTGCATCTTAGCAAGGAGATCAGTTGCCTGGTTGACTTCCCTGTAAACATGCTTAACACAACAGCAATGAAGATATAGCCAGAGCCTCTTAATTGACAACTACACAGACCAAGCATTCCATGGAGGAAGATTCTCAAAGCTAGGAAGAAGTAAAAAGACAGCCATGGAATCTGTAGCAATCATGACCTTCTCAAATTTATAGGCCTTAGCCAATCTCAGCCCCATCTCCACACCACAGCCAGAAATGCCAAAACAGAAATGCCAGGACTAGAGCCAGCCCCCAAAGCCACCACAGCACCATCTGCATTCCTAAGAATAGCACCATAGCCAGTAGCATCTCTAGCTAAGGAGCCATCTGAACTAAGGAGAACCCATCCATGAGGAGGAGGAACCCACTTGCAGCCTCTGAATTTGGGTCTGAACAGGACCACATTAAGATTCCAGCTTGAAACAAGAGTGAAGTTTTGTACATTATCCTCCTACCTATCTTTCCATGCTGCCATCTTAAGCTTAACCTCATCAATGATCAAAAAGAAGACCACAACAACAGTTCTAGCTTTGTTTCTAAAAAGTCTATTATTCCTTTCCTGCCAAATATGATAGAAAAAGCTATTCATAACAAGTCTGCCCATTCTAGCAACAAGAGAACCACCACTGAAATGGGCAACACACCAATCAATCTCAGCCTCAATAGAAGAAAAGACTGTCTAATAAAACCCAAAGCAGCCAACAATTGGAGCCAAAGTTCCTGAGCATACTTACACTCAAAAAACAGATGCAGATCAGTTTCAATGAAACCACCACAAATGCCACAATTAAGTTCCACATTCATTCCCCAAAAGTGTAACTTTTCCCTGGTCTTGAGCCCTCCATTCAACACAAGCCAAGTGATGAAACAGTGCTTAGGAATGCACTGAGGAGCCCACAACAACTTACTCCAACCCACCTCCTGGCTCCTATGCCTGAGGGCCTCATAAGTATCTTTGAGAGAATAAATCCCTCTAGAGTTCACCCTCCAAACAACCTTGTCCTGATCAGCAACCTGCAAATGGACCTCAGGGAGTCTAGAGAAGACAGTAGGTAACTCATAATATAAAAATTCAGGGACAAACCATTCCCCATCTCTAATAAACCCAGAAACCTTGGCATCCAAATGCAAGAAGGAACTATATCTGAACTGAGGTCCAAACAGGTGAATGAGGGGGCCAAGGAGATGCCAAGAATCTGTCCAGAAAGAGGTAGCCTCCCCATCACCAAGAATATGCACCAAAAACTTTTGTGCACACTTCCTACCCTCAAGAATCCTCCTCCAGCACCAAGAGCAATCTTGTGGAGCATCCATGAGCTAGAAATTATGCTGCTTTATGAGATTATGTTGAATCCATCTCACCCAAAGAGTCTCTTTATGGGTGACAATATCCCAAATGTGTCTTTAGTTGAAAGCTAGGTTGAGAGTCTCAAGGTCCCTGATTCCCAACCCACCCTCACCCTTAGCAAGGCACATGGTCTTCCACTTGACTGTCTTCCTTTCGGAGCTTAATTCATTCCAGTCCATATGAACTTATTGAGGATGCTGTTAATTTCCTTATACACCCTCTTAGGTAAAACAAACACAGACATCCAATAAATGAGCATACTGTTAAGCACAACATGTCCAATAAAGGAATAAGAGGTCTTAATGACCCTCTCCGTACGAAGAGTTTAATGATTAATCTCGCATGTTAGAATGTGAGAGGTCTTAATGACCCTCTCCGTACGAAGAGTGTTAGAGATTTTGTGAGATTGAACCGTATTGGGTTGTGTGGTTTTTTGGAAACTCATGTCCAAGAAAGGAATAAGACTCGTATTCAGCGTAGTCTTAATTCTGACTGGACCTTTATTGATAATTACGTGGTTGTTCCGAATGGACGGATTTGGATTGGATGGGACCCGAGTAGGGTTGATTTCACTGTGTCTCATGTTGGAGGACAAGTAATTGCAGGTGGAGTTCGGTTTCCAGATGGTTCGGGTTTTCTTTTGGCAGTGGTGTATGGAAGTAATAGCACTGTTCCTCGCCGGGAACTCTGGAGGGACCTTGAGTTTCTTATGATGGGTTCTGAGGCCAATATAGTTCATCGGGTCCGTTGTGGCTAAGTATCTTGCTTATTAGATTCCTCAACCCCAGTGACATATTTTCTTATGTTCTGGCTCTATTGCAAGTAACTATGTTATTTATTGTTTTCCCATCTCATCCCCTTTTAGAGCTTTTTGTATAGACGATAGCGGTATATGAGAAACACAATCTTTTTCATCTTCATTTTCATCTTGATATTTCTTAGGTATCTCTTGATTTTCATGTTACGTTTTTTATGTTTTGTAAATCTAAGCGATTGAGTTGCCCCATGACTTAAGTATTAAATTGATTTTATCTTAGTATCACTCCTGATATAACTACGTAATTAAAGATACCTTCTCAAACTAATATAGTTTGTTAACTAATACTCCCTCCGTCCCAAATTGAATGACCTAATTTCTATTTTGGATTGTCTCATTTTAGTGTCCTATTTCTAAAAATAAAGAAAAGAACTTTTCTCTTTTTCCAATAATACCCATAACTATCAATTTAATGACAACTTTAGTTAAAAGTAAATTAATTTTTTTCGTTGTAAATTATAAAAATTAGTGAGGATAAAATTGGAAAAACCATGTTATTTTTTAAAGTCAAACTTTAATCTAATGATGGACCCTTAAAAAGTCGGGGTTTCAAAATAGGTCATTCATTTTGGGACTGTGGGAGTAACTCTTTTTAGTAAGCATACAAGCTTTTGCGTGTTATTTTTAAGAAGTTGTTCAGTTTACCCCCCCAGGTGTAACTTTGTAATTGTTAATATCCCTCAAACTAATAGATTCCGTTAATCCGTTATATACGTCATTTTATGCTTCATTATGTTTTAATAATCTTGTTAAATACAATTGCCTCCTATTTTTATCATTTCCATGGATTTGTAAAATTTTGACACTAACCGAAAAATTTCTATGAGATTTGATGAGTTTTTTTAAGTGCTCTATCGGTGGAGAAACATATGGGCATGGTATCAATGAAATAGAAAACGCTGCTGTGCAACGGATTGGTTTAAAATTAGAAGAGTATACGTGGGAGTTGGGAACCTTTTGTAAAAATAAATAAAATTTACGTTTCTTTGTCCCATTATCCAACTTTTTACAGGTAACAAGATCAGCTAACGCCATTCACGAGAAAGGTTTCAGTTTTGATGATGTTAGGCTTCGCTGGTTGGAGGAATTAGCCTAACTCTGATGCCTGTAAGGTAATTTAATGGATGCTTATGTGATTAGAATGTGAATTTTTTGTTTTCATCCCTACTAGTTAGATGTTGGTTGTCACTTTAAAAATAACTGCAGGATGATGTTTTTTTTTCTAGAAAATACGTTGCCAAGGTCAATTTCTTTGATTTAAAGGTTTTTTCATTCATGAGATGGGTTACATTGTTCGCTTTTTTGAAACTTCCACGTCAAATGCATTAAGAAATGTACATTTTCCCCTACACGGTATCGTTCTAATGATGAAAAGTTAGTGTTACAATTACAATATATGTGAAGTTGATAGTATTTAATATAAGTAATCAATGATGAGACATGTGACGCTTTTGCTGATGTCGATTTTTGGCTTTCGGTTAAATCAGCATGAAAAGGGAGTTGATGCATGACAGCCTCCGTTATGATCGAATATTCCGTCTTGATTTAGAATGTTATTATATGAGTCCAATGAAGAGTTGTAGTTGAGTTCTTCAATATCAAACTCTTCCATTAATGAAGTCTCTTGACCACCAAGCTCCCCCATTAATGTACCTTCCTCATTGTTAGGTTCTTCCAATACTAATGTTTCTAGTAGGTGATTGTGAGTTTATTGTTCATAGTTGTGGTGGTGATTGTTGGGGTGGTGGAAGGAGTTGGTGGTGGGATTTAGGAATGAAGGAAATAAAATATCTTCTACTCTATAATCAATTTTTTTTCCAATTTGATCCTTATCAAAAATTGATTTTAGTCCCTATGTGCTCTGTAAATAGCAAAACCTTATTTACAGAGAAAGTGAAAAAGTTTCATCTTTAGGACTTTGTAAATAGCCAAAGTAGCTCTGTAAATAGTTTTGACAAAATTTTTTCTTCTCCAAACCCGGTTTTTTACCGAAAAATCGTTTTTTAGATAACTTAATTTCCTGAAAGCATTTTTTACGTTATGAAGACCGTTTTCCCCGAATTGTGATTTTCGAAAATAAAAATTGATTTTTGTAAAAAAAAAAGGTTCATGAAATCTCGGTTACCGAAAAAAATCATTTGGGGAAAAAGGGTTTTCGAGGAAAAAACAGCTTCTGGAGAAAACTATTTTGAAAAAAAAAAAAAATTGTTTGCGAAAAAATTGGAAAAACAACTCTCGAAAAAAATTTATGAAGAAAACGGAGGGTTCTCGAATAAAACGATATTTGAAAGGGTTATTTTCCTAATAGCCCCCAACTTTGTGACCGGTTTCCTGCCTAGCCGCCTACTTTGTCAAAAATACCCAGATGGCCCCTTTTTCAGATTCCGTTATAACACTGTTAACTAGTCATCACCTCTCTCTCATCCAACTCATCGTCTCTCTCTGCCACCTCATCTTCTCGCCACCTCATCATCTTCCCCGCGAAGGTCGCCGACCGACCAATTTCCGGCCAGCGACCTTCAAACATTATAAAAAAAAATTAAAACTTTCCTCTCTCACAAAAAAAATTATTTTTTTAAAAAAAAAAACCCCTCCCCTCTCTCTCTCTAGATCTGGTGATGACTAGTTAACGGTGTTATAACAGAATCTGAAAAAGGGGGTCATCTGGGTATTTTTGACAAAGTAGGGGGCTAGGCAGGAAACCGGTCACAAAGTTGGGGGTTATTAGGGAAATAACCCTATTTGAAAAAACGAGTTTCGAGAACAAGGGTTCTTCAATATTTTTTTTAGAGATGCATTTAAAAATACTCAAAAATAATAAAACATAGGATTCTTATTAGTTGTCAAACAAACCAAAAGATATTAGAAATATTTCCTATTTGGCCCCCTACTTTGTGACCAACTTCCTATATGGCCCCCTATTTTTCGTAAATTAAAATTTGGCCCCCCTATTATTAACACCGTTAGTTAACTTTAGTTGTTAATTTTTTTGTTTCCATAATTGCCCTTATTATAAAAGCGATTTTGACAATTCAAATATGGCCCCCTTTTAATTGTGGGTTGATTTCCAAAAAATCAACTTAGTTAGAAAAAATTAAGGGGCCAAACTGAAATTTGTTTAAAAAACATTAAAACCACTTATCTCATCTCCATCTCATTACACTCTGGTCCACGTCATCACTAAACAGCCACTTCATCATCTTCTCCGGTGATGGTCGCCGGCCGGCAACAATTTTCAGCGACCACCAAATTAAGAAAAACTTAAATTTCTTTGTCTCTCTTCTTCTTCTCCCTCTACTGTATCTTTCTTCTTCTCTCTATCTCTAATCTCTCTCTATATCTCTCTCTCTTTCTCTTTTTATCTACCCCTCTCTCCCTCTTTCTACCTATCTCTGGCGAAGGGGAGCATCACCTTCGCAGGAGGGTCTGGTTTCCAGACCTTCATGGTTTCCAGACGAGGAAGGTCTGCTCGCCAGACCTTCATCTGGATCGGTCGAATCTGGAACTCCAAGACCAGACCTTCAAAAGTTTTGAAGGTCTGGTCGAGGTCTGGATTCCAGACCTTCAAAAGGTTTGAAGGTATGGTCGATACCAGACCTTCACGATCTGACACAAAACCCTCCAGCGAAAGGGAACAACCCTTTCGTCGGAGATATAGAGAGGGAGAGTAGAAAGAGAAGAAACAAGAGAGAAGAAAGAAGAGAGAGAGAAGAAGAAGAAGAGAGATATGTTCGAAAAAAGAAGAAGAAGAGAGAAGGGAAAAAAAATTTGATAGTCACCGAAAATTGTTGCCGGTCGTTGACTGATGGGCCTAAAAGGTTACCCTAAAAGGTCTCCACCCGCAAGTATACGGGTGCCAAGTACACCCAGTAAGACCGGGAACGATCCATGAAGATAGGAAGGTGATTCAGATATCGAGAGAGTCTAGCCCACCGGTCTAGGTGTCACTGACTAACTTAGACTAAAAAACAGAAAGATGATAATTGGGTTTTTGAGTAGTTTATAATAAAGAAACAAATAAAACGGAATAATTTGAAAATGAGAGGTAAGAGTGAATCAGGAGAAGAGTCGAGCAAGAATAGAGTGAGGAGGATACTTATTCGATCCATAAAATCGACAATGACTAGTACTAATGATCTATAAGCATGCAAGTTAGTTAACTTCACCCACATTGACAATCATAAGCATAGTATGTCAAGCCAAGCATAGTCGATCAAAAGTCACTAAGCATCGACTATCAAACTAATAACATAATATCAAATGAGTTGACGATGATCAAAGTATGACACTCCTAAGCATAGTACGTCAAACTAAGTATAACCGATCAAAAATCACTAAGAATCGGTATCAAATTAAGTACGAACTATCAAATGATATGTCAATAGACGATTACGAACGAGGCTTCTAATTCATAAAATCAGACAAAGTCAATCAAACTAACATATTACACACAATAGTCTTTTCATCACAAATCAATTCATGCTTCACGAGCATCCGAATACAAAAGTTAGTTAGACATGGCGATACAAATTAATAAACGGGAAGAAAATAAAGAAAGACATGAGTTAACGTGAAAATCTCCCTATTCCGATGAGGCGCAAGACTAAGATCGACGGATAATTTAAGTCTTTAAGTGCTGCCGATCTCCCTGTAGCAGAATGTAGGAGTCCCTTTAACAGAGTACAATAGGTGTCCTCTCAGCCGAACTTCACCTCCCCTTAACAGTCAGTCTTCTTCTTCCTCTCAACTAAAAATCCACCATGAAAGCTCACCAAAGCTTTCCCTCTCTAAGAGTTTCACACCAAATCACAAGAAAAAAAACAAGAGTATCAAGGGAAAATGATCTATAATAAAACCCCTAAGGATTCCAACCAAAATGATGGCCGGAATCACCACAAATAGCTCCGGCCAATTAGATGAAATCCGGCTAGAAATTCTGCTGCTCCCGAGCTGCTATGAGGTTCGGCCAGTGATGAGAACCCGAGCTGCTGTCCCGTGCTCTTCACAAACGATCTCGAGCTGTTCTTCAAGAGGAACCGAGTTATTGTTCAACCCGAGCTGCAGCTGCTGTTCTTGCTGCTAATGTTGCGGCTAAGAACTGAAAAAGCTTCAATGGTGGCTGCTCTGATTTCCCGACCTGCTGCTATGGTGTAAACGAGTCTGCTGCTACCTCTGATTTGCCCTCCCTTAGTCTGCCGGCCAAGCTCTGGTCGGCCTAGTGTATTGGCCGGCCAAGCTTTGGCCGGCTTCTTCTTGTTGTCCCCTTTCTCTCTTTAAGGTTGTGTTTGATATGCATTTTCTCTGGGGAAAAGAGAAATATATTCTTTAAGATTTGAATTTTCTACGTGTTTGACGGGTAATTAAGGGAAAGGAAAAATGCTAATCACGTGACTTTTTTTTCGCTATTTTCCTCGAAAGAGGAGAATCTTTTACCCAACTTTTATTGGAGAAACTTTTTCTCCTCCGTGGTACACCTACGTGATGGCCTTACTACTCCAATGTGATCAGGAATCACCCGGGTCATATCTCTCTCATTCCATCTCTACCCAATTAGTTTTTCATCCCTACTTCTTCATTGACAACCACACCAAAACCAGTATCTCTTTTCTCTCCTCTAAAACCCCATAACCTAGTTTCACCCTTACCCACTCGCCACTCCTCCCTTCATATCTCAAAGCTATCATTTCTCTAAACTCAAGCGTTCTTTAGCAACCTATTAGTACCCTCCTCTGGTTAACTCCTCTCTATATGGAACAACAAAAACATTTGCTATTAACTTGGATGATGTCTGATTGAAGTTAATAACAACTGTGAAAACCTTTGTTCTTTTGAATTTGAAGATGAAAATGAATCGTTGAAGCTTTAACCATGTTCTTCCTAATGTCTTATCCGTTTTTTGGTCGTCTCACTTTCTCATTTCAATAATTTTCTTTCGACAACTGCCAACACAATTACAAATTCAGAATTTGGTGCGAAAGTGGAAAGTGGGTTACGAGGCTCTGGTTGTTCAGATAAAGTTATCGTTTTTACTGTAGCTATAATTCTAGTAATGGAGCTTTATGGTACAATTCCTGCAGGTTACTGGTTGAAGCTTAATCATGTTCTTCCTAATGGCTTTTATCCGTTTTTTGGTCGTCTCACTTTCTCATTTCAATAATTTTCTTTCGACACTCTGTGCATTTTTGTGTAATTCATGTGATGAATTTTCGTGTCCACCAAAAATATGATCATGGAGTTTTGTTTTTTTCATAAATCTTCTGTTTTCATGTGTTGTGATATTCACAATCGTGTTTTTAAATCTGATGTTAGTTAAAAGACAAATATCTTCTCGTTGTAAAACAAACAGTGGAAGATATAGAAATAGGAAAACAAAATATTTTTACCATAATGAACCAAACGGTCGAAAAATAAAATTGATGCCCAGAGAAAGTATTTCTCGGAGTAAACAATTATCGGGGTAAATATTTCTCTATTATTTTTTCCTCTCCCCAAGTTGCTGTCAAACACAACCTAAGTTTCAAACCCCCCAAAACCCTACCTTAATGTAGAAGATCCTCCCCTAAGTCTGACCAAAATCTCTTTTAATTCAAAACCCTTAACTTGGTCTTCTTGGTTAGACTTGGTCTTCATAAAAGAAAGGTGCCCATAGAATTTTCTTTATGTTCCTTCTTCTTTTGACTCTAAGTTTTGGGCTTGGATTTGGGCCGTGACAAAGAAACCAAAGTGGGTGCCCTCATCATTCTCTACATCCTCTAACTTTTAGCAAAGACCGAAATACCCTCGACTTCTTTTTTATCATAACTTTTCCGCCCGAATTCCGATTCGACTTCCGTCTTCACCGTTGGACTCACCATAGACTCCACTTGCCATCTAACCTCTGATTTTCACAAAATTACCAAAATACCCCTGGTACTCTTTCCTTCCAGTCTCTTCCACATGAGACGAAAATGTGATAAATGCTCTCTTTTATTCTGAATTAAGTGTCAAACTCCAAATAAGGTACCTACTAAGAAAAACACAGAAATAATTAGAAATAAAACCCGAAACGAACTAACTCATCCAAGTTAAGTAATCCAAATGTGGCATTTTAACGCCACATCAGCGACCATCACCGAAGAAGATGATGAAGTGGCGGTTTAGTGATGACGTGGACCAGAGTGTGATGAGATGGAGGTGAGAGAAGTGGTTTTAGTGTTTTTTAAACAATTTCATTTTAGCCCCCTATTTTTTTTAACTAAGTTGACTTTTTTTTTGGAAACTAACCCACAATTAAAAGGGGCCAAATTTGAATTGTCAAAATCACTTTTATAACAAGGGAAATTATGGAAACAAAAAAATTAACAACTAAAGTTAACTAACGGTGTTAATAATAGGGGGCCAAATTTGAATTTACGAAAAATAAAGGGCCATAAAGGAAGCTGGTCACAAAGTAGGGGGTCAAATAGGAAATATCTGAAAAATATTACTTGCATTCTTGAATCCGTGGAATCATGAATTCGAAGGATTTATGAATACGCGGATTCATAATTCCGTCATCCAAATACATTAGTGAATAAATATGGCCGCGACTTTGGGGAATAAAGAAAAATCTCCGGAGCATAAAAACTTAGTCGGTCAAAATTGACTTTAAGAACGTATTTGTTTTTTAGTCTAGAAATATACTTATTGAACTTTGCCTCCTAACCTCCATCTCCTTCTCTCTTCCCCTCTCTTGCTCATCCTTCTTTCTTTAAGAAATCAAATTTCATCATAATCTTTCTCCTCCTCTCTCTTCATCTTGTTCTTTTGTAAGAAAATAACTAAGAGAAATATATATGTATATATATATAAGAGAAAGATATCATAATTAAACAAACAGGTTATGATTCAAACTATTAAACAACTAATAGTTAATTGTAGAAACAAGGAAAATCTGAAAGAAAATTGCTCTCAAACCTAATATCAAAATCAAGTTGAAAACATTCTCTGCTACAACACATAACTCATAATCAAAACTGGTGGCTTGCCGTGCAAAATGGAATTTTGAAATGGATCTAGAGAGAGAAAGAGTGGGAGATAGAGAAAAACCTTTCAATTTTGTTGGAACAACATAATATTAGTGGAATTTTGAATTTTTGAATCTCATTCTTTATTGGAGGAATCTCTTTTAGGGTTCGTGGATCTTCAAAGTAGTTGCTTCGACATAGTGATTTGAGTAAAAGCTAATTGGGAAATATGTTTTGGCGAATATAATTAAAGTCTAAATCCAAAGCCGAAAACAATTAAAGTCTAAATCCAAAGCATTGATATATTAAAGTTTCAACAATTGACTATCACTTTATAAGTATACACAATCAAAGAACTAAACTTAAGTATAGTGTATCAAATCGAAAGCATAGTCAATGAAGAAATCTATCGAAACTAAGAATTCAATATTCCTACATTTAAACCACATTAAGATATTAAAGCATGAAGAAGATCAAAATCACACGTCAAAACTTCATCACAAATCCTAGCAAGAGATTTAGCTACTCATGTTCATAAAATTTATCAAAGAAAATTCCATTATACGAATTAAGAGCTAAAGAGAAGTAAGAGAGACATCACCAAATAATATAATAGACCTTCTTAACAATGATGAAGATGGATTAATGAGGGGACTCCCTTTCCTTTGTTATTTTATGCAACAGTAAACACCTTCTCCGCTCTCTCTATACTGTTATATCTCTCTCTCATTCTCAATTTTTCTTCTCTCTAAATTGTTCTCTATTTCAATACAATTCTATCTTTAACTCTGTTTTGAAGAAGAAGAAAAGAAAGACATCAATGGTTTAGAGAGACAAAGAAAATTTGACACTTCTTTAAAATTTATCATTCAACATGGTTATAGATGATTGCCCACTATAACTTCCTCTCTCTTCTCTCTACAATGTATTCTCTCAAACTCTAATGTAACAGTAAAAGAAGAAGATAACTCCTCTTTGAATTCTACCTCTCTCTAAAAATTATGTTAAATCTCTATGTTCTTCTTATTCTTCTCTCTCTCTCTCTCTCTCTAAATTATCATGGAAGCCCAGAGAAGAAGAACAAATTGAGATTTTGTTTCGACTGAAGAGAAAATAAGAAGATGATGCTCCCTCCAAAGATGATATCTTCCAAGCCGAACAGAGTTCTCTGTTATATATGAGAAGAAATCTCAAAACCATTCGCCCCCCCTCTCTCTGATATTTAATGAAATCTTTCTAAGAGTTTCTGTTAATGGGAGAAAATCAATCTTCTCTCTTTCTTTCCTGTTCAGAAACGATTCTCTCTCTCTCATTTCTATTCTTCCTTTTGAAATCTTCCCTGATCTTTGTCCCTGTTTAAGTTAGAGAGAGAAAATATCTTCTCTCTTTCTTTCTTGTTCAGAAACGTTTATCTCTCTTAATATAACGAAACTCTCCTTCCTGATTCATCTCTCATCTTCCATTTCCAATCCTCTCTTTTCTCTTTGTAGAAAATAAAATCTCCAGCTTTCCTTTCCTTCATTGGGATCTCGTTTCTACTGTTATGGTTCTTTTAAATTTAGAGGTAAGTAAAAGAAAGGGGGAGAATAAATATGTTTCCTTAATCTTGGGAGACAATTGAGTTGTCGATTGGCAATAAGGTACTGATAAGGTGCTTCACGATGTAGTAAAGGAAGTCAAGGTGCAGGTCCCTGATGAAGACATGTGGGCGGGATGAACTTATGACCGTTGAATCCGATAGATTGCGCTCGAATACAAAGTAACATGACGCTCCAGAATGCACTGCATCTTAGACTTCTAATAACCCCTCGCACAAATCATCAGAGCAACTGCTCGAGATGAACTAACTAGCTCGAGATGAACTAACTAGCTCAAGTTAAGAGATTTTGATGGGACATTCGTATGAAATATGACAAAATTCGGGTAACTATCTCTATTCCAAATATGAAATTCGAGTACTAAAATAATTCGGCAGCACCTCGTCTATATTTGGACACCCCGAAATAGTCTACAATCTCCTAAACATGTTTCTGAACACAAATCATTCGAAGAAATTGAATAATAATCGTCTAAATAGCTCCAAATTCTGAACCCAAATGAAATTAGTATAACTATACAATTATCGATATAACCATCAATAAAACCATCAAATTTGGACGAAATTGAAAATTCCGAACCGCTAAATATGTAGAACAAGTCGAATGAAATTACCTGGAAGAAATTTCACTGAATTCCCACCACCCATCGCGAAGAAGTCAGCCGAAGAGATTCATAACTTATGTAACCCTTATAACTAAGTCGATTTCTCAATTCTCTGTCTCACTCTCTCGGCTTCTTTGTGTGCAAATGACATATGGTAAAGTGGTGTCCACACATAAAATAACTAATTTTCTCCAAAAGGCGTCACCATGCATGTCAGACGCATAAACTGGTTGGATACAAATGGGGTGCCACATGTCACATTACAAAGTGTCCATAGATTTAATTTACAAAGTGGTGCATAAGTCCCACCAATATTTGTACCCAATTAATTCAATTTCTACTAATTACCATTTAATCTCTAATTTGACTTTTTCTAAATGCCAAACAATCCCTCTTCTAACCGTTGTCTTTTATATATTTTACTGAAAACCATGGGATGTTACATAATATTACTTTTCATTTATATACGTTGGGAAGAAGAAATTAAAACTACAACAGAGGAATAAAAGAAAAAAGGGAATATAGGATATATATATATATATATATATATATATATATATAAAGATCGAGGAGGAGGTGTTGGATCGAAGTCTCAGATTGCTTCGATTGATTGTAAACGGATCAATGATGGCATAGAGAAAAATTTGCAAAATCATCACCATCCACTTCAAAGGGAGCAGTTACTGACGATCTCTGGTTACTTCAACACTTCGCAGCTTTATCAAGGATGATCAATCTACATTTAGGGTCTTTCAATATTATTATATTGTCGACATTTAGGGTCTTTTCATTCTCGATCTTAAGGATATCTTTTGTCGACCTTTAGGGTCTTTTCTTTGAGTCCATGTCTTGTCACTTCCTTTCCCTTCATGAGACACTTTACAATCGAAAGTTCTCTGTAAAGTTAGGGCCCAAATAACTTTCCAAAATGTTCTTCAAGGACAATTTTAATGACCCTCACATTTTCAAGGTCAAAATTGCCCTTTGTCTAATAAAAACTACCCAAACAACCAATTTGAAATCAAAACCAGGAAATAGTTACCTCTTTCTCAAAAACAACGAACCAGAAAAAATGGGGGATATTGGCGATTTTCACCCAACGTGGTTGAACTGGATTTCGTGGTTTTGTGATCAACAATCTATTTTAGGATTTTATGATTGAATCTCTTTAGTTGTTTAGAGTTTTGAGTTAGTTTTTTCTTAAGAATTCTAATGAGAAAAAGTTGTAATTCTCTTTCATAATTTGCTAGGGCTTCAAAAGGTTTATGTACTTTCAATGGAAGGATAATCTCAAAGTATTTCAAGGTATAATCTAATAGAAAGAGCTGCAGATTAAGTTTAAAAGCAAGTCTTTAATTTAGTTAAATCTCTATTAACCTCATTTCGGGCGAATTGTTTGAATAATTTTAATTTCTTTTTATTTTGTTTATGTTGGATAGATGTGATTAACTTTCATTGTTCAGTAATTAATATTTATGCACACTAACTGTTTGATAAAAATACTGAATGAAGATTGAATTGTTTGAGAACCTGACCATATGCAACCTTAAATCTTGTTCTTGGTAGGTGATACAGTTTGCAAATCATATTGCAAATCAGTTTGCAAACCAGTTTGGAAACCATATTGTAAATCAGTTTGCAAACCATATTGCAAATCAGTTTGCCAACCATATTGTAAATCAGATGCAAACTAGTTTGCAAATCAGTTTGCAAACCATATATGCAAATAAGTATGGAAACCATATTATAAAGCAGTTTGCAAACTGAGTTGCAAACTATTGCAAATCAGTTTGCATACCATATTGTAAACCACTGCATACCAGATTGAAAAGGCATAAAAAATATTCAGAATCCTTTTGCAACTTGGATGGAAATTACTTTTGGAAACTTGTATATCCTTCAATTCAAAGAAACTCAATTTGTGTACACAATGTATGTTTAATTTTGATGAATTACACCATATTTGTATTACGTATTATTTTACGGGGGTTCGGGGGCGTAGCCTCCGTTCTTTTTTGTAGAAATTTTAAAAACAATTAATTAATAGAATAAAAAAATGAAGAATTTATCTTTCGAGAATGATTCAATCTTTCGTTCATCCTGCATCTATTGAAAAATATTTAAAGAAATATGTGAGTATGTTGTGAATATTTTGAAAAAATTAATTGAAACTGACTTGTTTGCAAACAACAATGCAAACCACTGTAAACCATAATGCAAACTACTGCAAATGAATTTGCGAACCACGGCAAAGCAGAATGCAAATCACTGCATACTAGATTGCAAAGTCACGAAATAAATTTAAAATCATTTTGCAACTTAAATGTTAATACTTGCACATCTTTTAATTCAAACTATTTGTATTACGTGTTATTTACGGGGGTTCGGGGGCGTAGCACCCGTTCTTTTTGTAGAAGTTTTAAAAACATTAATTGAATAAAGAGAATGAAGAATTAATCTTTCAAAAAATATTCAATCTTTTGATTTTAATCTTTCGTTCATTTATTGAAAAAGACTTAACGAAACATATTGTGATATTTAAAAAAGAAAAAAAAAATTGAAACTAATTTGCAAAGACATGCAAACCAATGCAAATCAGTTTGCAGACCACTACAAATTGGTTTGCAAATCAGTTTGCAAACCACTGCAAATTGGTTTGCAACTTGGTTTGCAAATCAATTAATAGAATAAAAAAAATGAAGAATTAATCTTTCGAAAAGAATTTAATATTTCGTTCATCTTGCATCTATTGAAAAAGATTTAAAGAAACATGTGAGGATGTTGTGAATATTTTGTAAAAAATAAATCGAAACTGATTTGTTTGCAAATAACATTGGAAACCACTGCAAACCAGAATGCAAACTACTTCAAATTAGTTTTCAAACCACTGCAAATCAGTTTGCAAACCACGGCAAACGAGATTCTAAAGTCACCAAATAAATTTAGAATCCTTTTGCAATTTAGATGTTAATACTTGCATATCCTTCATTTCAAAGGAACTCAATTTATGTACACCATGTATGTTACATTTTGATGAATTACAAACTATTTGTATTACGTGTTATTTACGAGGGTTCGGGGCGTAACCCCCCGTTCTTTTTTAAACAAGATTAATATAATAAAAAATGTGAAGAACTTATCTTTCTAAAATAATTTAATCTTTCGTTCATCCTGTATCTATTGAAAAAGATTTAAAGAAACATGTGAATATGTTGTGAAAATTTTGAAAATAAATAAATAAAACTGATTTGCAAAGACATGCAAATCAGTTTGCAAACCACTGCAAATCATATTGCAAATCAGTTTGCAAACCACGGTGCAAATCAGTTTGCAAACCACCTGTGCAAATCAATTTGCAAACCACTGTGCAAATCAGTTTGCAAAATATTAAGATTAAAAAAACGATCAAAGAACAAAATATTCAGAAACACATTCATCAAAATATTTAGAGCAGAAACTATATTCAAACGTTTCTTTTATTGAATCCAACAATACTTTTCATCTAAAACAATTTCAGCAACTATCTTTCCTTTAAGTTTCTCAATCTCATTAGGTTCAACCTCAATTTATTCAAAATCTCTGTCCTTCTGTACATTCGAAATGAATTTCCATACGTATAAACCACAATCAAATCTGTAAAGAAAAAGACAAGTCATTAGCTAGCCACTGCCAATTTTCAATTCCTAGGGAAGCATACATACCAATGAAGCATAAACAATGATGAAACATACACATAATGGAGCTAATACATCAGGTAAATTGTTTTCTAGTTGATAATATAAGTTAGAACAGTACCATATATCATAAGTTCTAAATTCCACTTCATGCATATTCATATAGTCAAACAGTAAAATCCATAATTCCTCCTCAATCAAACAGTAAAATCCACAACTAACTCATTCTCCTAAATACTAAAGAACGTGACATTGCAGTCAAGTATCGACAACCCAAGAAACCTGTTTATGCGTTCGGGACATTGCAACCCATATCGTAAGTTAAGCTAATAATCCTTCCTTAACTCTGAAACTGAAATATGAAAGCTAATAAAATCAATACGAACCCTTACAATCGTGAACAATAAAGACCAATTTCTAACGAAATTGAAACTAAACTAATAAAACCAAAGGTTTAGCATGTAACTAAAAAAACAATTGAGTGGAGCATTTCTACAAACAGGCAGTTAGCAAGATGTGAATAAACTCAAATGCATGGATAACAACTAACCTATTTGAAACTGAAAATGATTACACTACTACATGATTTGGAAAATTAGAGCCCAAATTTGGAAGCTAATAAAACCAATACGAACCTTACAATCGTGAACGAGAAAGACCAATTTCTAGCCAAACTGAAACTAAACTACTACAACCAAAGGTTTAGCATGTAACTAAAAAACCAATTGAGTAGAGCTTTTCTACAAACAGATAATGAGCAAGATGTGAATAAATTCACACACATGGATAACAACTAACCTATTTACAATTGAAAATGATTACACTACTACTACCAAATGATTTGGAGACTTAGAGCCCAGAAATATGAAGTACTTGGATGAAGGTAGAGCAAAAATTTACTCAAGCAATAAAAACTGAAGAAGAAATTGATGGTTGACAATACAAATTAAGCTCGCAAGAATTCATGAACCCTAAAACTAGATGAATTTAGAGAAGAATCATACACTCACCAGAACTAAACTTAGTGAAGAAATTGTATGAAGTTAGAGACAAAAATCGATTGTTGTCTTCGCGCCTCCGAAACCCCTAGTTTTTCTGGCAATCTGGTTAGAGAGAGAAAGACGAGATAGAGAAAAAGGAGAAAATTAAGAATTAAAAGTTTTTTAATAAGGTTATTTTAGTCTTTTCCATGTATTTGATTATTTACAAAAATACCCCAGGGAGCTGAAGCCTACAAAAAGTTGATAGATTCTTTTTAACAAAAGCCCCAATTTTTTAGGGTGTTTTGGCCAAATTTCCCTAAGAATTATCTACCATGTAATTTTGTGATCGTTATCACTTACGAATAATATATAGTTTTCTAAAAAAAAAAAAAAAAACGTAGATCGTAGTTGATTTCTCAAAAAAAAAATTCTGCTTGAAGTAGACTTCCCTGTAGAATACTGTGAAACTTATCATACTGCATATTTGAGATTTCAGTATTGACAATGAATTGAAAAACCTCTAACGCATTGCATATTTCCCAATAGAAGTGTGCTACCAATTGGAAAAGAAAGACAACAATCACTTCAAAGACATTATCAAATTTTAGCTCCATGTTGCAGTATACAGGTTCAAGCAGACCACGTAAAGAAAAAAAGAAAAAGAAACGGAAAGCAGAAAGTTCAATCAACAAAACCCCTTCACAGAAAATAAAATAACCCTGTCCTCAAAAATGGAAAACCACGATGACACGAGAATAGGTACTGCAAGTTCCCGAAAAAGTATTCAATAAATTTACCATTCCTATATTTGTATAACTAACACCTTCGTAAACAAACAATAAGACAGAGAACTTCAAGAGAACAATAAGAGATAAAGAAAACCCTCAATTTTCAAAACAAGGTTATTCCTCCCTGGAGAAAGTTCTGTTCTCCAAAATAAAAAAAACAAATTAAAATAGCCCTTTCACAAAACAACGTAATGTGTCCGTGAAATGAGTCCAATTCTTACATCCCTGTGAAAAAAGTCAAAAACAAATGGACTTTTTGATGCTTATATAACTACCCTTCCAAGAAGGAAAATATTTGAAAAAGCAAGTGACAAAACCCCCCTTCCAAGTAAACAATGCATTAGTAATTGGAAAGGAGGGAACCCCAAGAGGCAAATTTGAATGAAAATTTGACATGAAGATCTCTTCAAAGAATACAAATTAACGTCTCCTCTAAATACCAATCTTCCTCAAATCGAAAAAGAAAGATTTCATCCCATGTTAAGGAATAAAAACAAACTTAGGTAGCCAATATATGGACAACTAAATTTTTTATATGGAGAAAAGTATATGGAGGTGGAAAAATAATTAAAACTTTTTAATGGGGGACAACCAAAAGAATCTCCATCTCTCTCTACCTCTAACCCGTGCACAACACCTCTCTTCGTCTTTCTCCCTTTCCTTGTAAAAGCATCTCCATCTCCATCTCTCTCTTAGTTCATTAAAAAGTTCCTTCACTCCCTCTATTCAAAATCAAAGTTAACCTACTTAGCCATTTTTCCCTTCTTTCTCTATGCCCATCTCTTATTCCAAGAGGAAGTTTATTTATGTTCTTCATTTACTTTCTCTCTAGAAAGAATGGAAGAGGAAACGGTGATGATGTCCCCAACCCTTGAAATGTTAATTAAGACAAAGATTTGTTCACCGTGAAAGAACCCTATAACATGAACTAAAGCTGAAATCAGAATTTGCACCCGACAAAAACAAATAATATGATGACAATTAAGAGATGTTAAACCTGAAATTTCATCAAATCTCTTTCAAAATAGACGCATTACTCCTCCCCCTCCATCATTGTTTCGAGTTTTTGAAATTTCGAATTGAAAGTAGTCGACGGTAGGTGGTGATGGTCGTTTGAAGGTGGTGGTGATTCGGTGAATATCAAGAGGCATATTTGGTCCCCAATTAAAGGTATCTGATTATTTTTACGCCCAAGATTTTTGTCCATCTAAGAGTTTCGTTTGTCCGTATATTGGCAACCCAAACTTAATAGTTTATTGTTTCCCCAAGGGGCTTGAGAAAAACACGGATAGTTGAGTATTTGGTTCCTAAATGATGAAAACAGGAAACTCCCCTCGGTGGGAGCTAAATAAAATCTCCTGGGAGTATCTGATTTGTATATTTCCCTTGAAAAATCAAATGAATTTTGCATACACAAATTATTATTCCTTTAACATGGATAAAAATCAAAGAAGCAAGTAAAGAAAACACCTACTCGTCACCAAAAAATAACGCAATGGAGGACTGCGCGGAGTGGAAAAGTATTGCAAGATTCTAAAATAATGGCACACTAGAAAAAACCAAAAATATATTAGTAATGTTTCCCCGAGGGGCCTTGAAACACATGAACTGCTGCGCCAATCAATAGATTAAAAGTTATCAACATAAATAGGTAAACCCCGATGCAGAAGGGTAAACCAACGATATGGGAGGGCTTTAGGCAACCTATAGAAACCAAAGCAATATAATTAACACAAACAGATACCTAAACTTCTGTGAAGAAAAATCCAAAGCAATTTTTTTTTCGAAATTAACAAAAAAAGTAAATGATGTTTAAGTTTGTATATCTGACATATCCAAATACATTAACACAGCTGATCTTACCTTTTGCCCTAAAGCTTCCTCCCAAGCGATGCAATTGGGGCTCAACTGGAAGAAATTTCCCCCTGAAGAGCAATAAAATCAATATTGAAACCACCACCAGATCAACTATTGAAGGTGATTCTGATGTGGATCTTATCATGCATATAGACATGATAAGGTCGCCATAGAATCATTCTCTAATGCAATTAAAAGTAATTATTAAAGAAGAAATAACCCCCTTCCATTTCAATTAGGAAAACCTCATTGAGAGCAAACTGGATTACATCTTGTTGGAGTGAGTGATCAGTCCAATTTGAGGATCCTTGGAATAAAACAAACGAATTTTGCATGTGTATCACACCTCATTTCTTCTAACAAGGATAAAAGTTAAAGAAGCAAGTTAAAAAAGACCCCTTCGGCTGAATCTCGTGGGAGTCGGTCCAATCTATAGTGCATTGCATAAGCAAGACTCCCTTCAGGTAAAGATTTTCGCTTTTGGTTTCAAAAGCTTCCTATGAAAACAACCTAAAGATTTAGACCTTGTCGACACCAAGTGTACTACCAACAAGAGAAAACAACGATCACTTTAATCACAATGTAGAGTTGTAAAGCATTATAAGGATATCAAACCAACACAATAAACCTTAGAATGACCAAGATGTCGTAAAGTTACGCAAAAAGAGCCATACCCATCACCACGAGCGGATTCAGAAAAAGTCACGTTCATGTTTCTAAACCGACATATCAAACATCATCATAGTGATCTTACTGTTTTCCACCAAAGCATTGTCGGAAACCACACAACTAAGGCTCAACTTTTTTTTTAAAGATTTGAATTGATAATGAAAAAGACGATGTGTACAAAAACTTGGGAATTGGCTAGGAGGTTTATATGTTAACTCACTCCAGTTCAAAATAAAATCCAAATAAGAGAAAGCCTTAGCCCATTGCAAGTTCCTACTCCAGTGAAATAAGAGGCCTTGAATGTCCTCAACCTCTAGCATGCTATTCTCATTACACTCTTTGAAGGTCCTGTTATTTCTAAACTTACAAACAGACCACACTATTGCACTTGGAGTGAGCTTCCACAAATCCTTCTTATGTTTTTTTGGTCCGATCCTGCTCCATTGGTGTATGACCTGCACTACAGCCAGTTTAAAGTAGCCACTGAAAATAAAGAAGACTAACTGATCCAGAGAAGAAGCACACACCGAGCTAAAACAAATAAATAACACAAGATAAACATAGCAGCGTAACTATAAGTGAGTTCATGGTACACAGCGCACACAAATAATAACCACCATGAAGCCTTCCCTTGCAATGGCAGTGAAGTACATCTATGGCAAGGACCATTCAACAAACAGCATAGGTCTCAGATAAGACGAAAATGAATTTCTTCGCAAATAAGTTGTATTATAGTACTAGGTCAAACCGGCCCTTATCATCACGAAGGAATCTTTTTTTTTTGTTGAAAGGCATTAAGAAGGAATCTAAACCACGAGAAAAAAAACCCTCTAGCACCTTCAAAAGTCGAACAAAAAAGAGGAAGCAAGGCGTAAAAGACCTGCCTACAAGCTTCTACTCCCGCTAAAGTGAACTAGAAACGAGCCTGCAGATACTTATCACATCGCAAATTCACTAAAACCAGAGCACAAGTCAGCATATACCCTCAGACCGGAGCCACAACTCAAGAAAGCAACGAAGCATTATCCTCTGGAAAGCAAAGAATGCAGCAACTACTGTAATGCAAACCCCCTGAAAATGAAGTGAGAATTACCAAACTGCTACACAAACAATTCAAATTAAGGACTTCCCCCAGAAAGACCAAGTGGGTTTTCAGCGAAATCCATAGTTCTAGAATATGGAAGATCAAGATGAGTGCTGGATAGAAGACTTCCACTGAAATTTCCTCAAAATATTTGAAGGCAATTGCAAACAAAATGCCGTAAAGATATCGTCTTACAAAAATAAGAAACTTTTACGTGTTGGCTGTAGTAAACCTGCTTCGAGAAGAAACCATAGAACTATGTCAAGCCTATTTCCACAATACAGAAAGCAAATCTATAAAGATACTCTTTGCGGCAATACAAGAAATTCAATTAACTTGTAGGATAAAAACCCAAAGAAAGCAAAAGTTCCAGACCAATTTAAGGAAGAAATTCAAACACAATACTTTTTAACAGGAGAGCGCTTCCATACTACAACAGGCGCCAAATCTAAAAAGGTCAAGGAATTTTAAACATGGTGGGAAAATTGGACGAATTGCTAAACTTTCAGCAAAGCAAGAAGTAGAAAACCCCCTTGGGATTAAACAGTGCTTCGATCCAAGCCCTAGTATACCAAATGCCAGCGATCATCTGAATTTCGACCAGCAGAATCACGCAAAATGGCATCGTTATATCCAACTGGATCTTGTAGTCGTCGAAACGAGCATAATCTAAACACAAAAACGTTCTCCCATGGAATAAGGACAGAAAACTCCCTTGGAAAGAAGAGCCACACCAGTTCTTCAAGGGTTAAATCCCAAAAACCATGGGAAAATGAGGAAGGGACGTTCAGAGGAAGAACAAAAATGAAACTACAACGCGGTTAAGTTTTTAGGGGTCAATCAAAACGTAACTGTTTCCTGAATTGTTGCGGCCCGGTACAGAGTGCTAAAACATCCAACCGAGTCCGTAGAATAAGGAGAAAGAAGTTGCATGATAGCCAAATAGGGAACCTATGAACTAAAGAACCAAGAGAGCATATAAACCTCCTTAACAACAATTAATCGCTTCTCCGAGTAGATCCTATCATCTGTACGTAAGTAATACAACTAAGAGATCAAGATTAATTTATCCCCTCGAAATGTGGAAAATGTAACCAGACTTAGCGGAAGAAAAGAGAAACTGAAGCGACAATATTAACACAGCCAATAAAAAAACAAAGAAGATTTCAGAGCGGGAGTTGAAGTGTCACCCTTTTCTACATCTAGAGATCACCCAAATTTTAGAATCTAACACACCGTAACGTTATCCCTGTATGAAACTTGAAGGACTACCTATTTGGTCAACATTCAAACGTGATAATAACCTACACAAGAAGCAAATACCCCTCTACATAATCAGCTTCAAATAGAAAAACCCTACAGAGTCTACACGTATTTGATCCCTACAAGACAATCGATCATGATGAAGCAGGTCCAAAACACATAAAGAAAAGACACCTAACAACTACAGCACAGAAAGTTTTGAACTATACCGATATTAAACTGGGGCAGCAAAACCGGAATGAAGCTTTAGACAAACCGACTTCCCTGCATGAAGTAAACCTCAGTTGTTCTAAAATACCCGCAATTAAAAAAATGATCCTGGAAACATGTTAGGGAATGGACGTTAGAGCAAATTCCTCAATTTATGCAAGCTAGAAACTAAAGAACATAAGAAATTGAAGAGATACTGTTCATATAACAACAAGGTAATGCCTCCATGGAGAAAGTCCAATTCTCACATCCTTGGGATATCAAATGAATTTTGCGCACTTTATTATGTTCCTTTAACACGGATAAAAATTGAAGAATCATGAAATAGAACACCACCTTCCAAGATAAATCTGCACTAGACACTCACTCATCCTCAAAATAAGAAATTAACACAATGTGTGAGATTGTACATGTTAGGGAGTGAAATGATGTAGCAAGATTCCTACAGTATGGCACACTAGATACCGAAAAAGTAATTTAGTAGTGTTGTTTTCCTCAGGGGCAGGAGAAACACATGTACAGCTGACCCACGGATATTGCATAATCCTGAAAGAATTAAATAGATTAAACGTTACCGAGATAAATAGGCAAACCCTTTTCTACATCTGGATATTTCAGTATTAACAATGAACTAGGAAAACCTATAATGCATTGCATATGCTAGACTCCCTGCACGTAAAGACTTGCGTTATTAGTTCCAACAATTGTGCTACCAATTAGAAAAATAACAATCACTTCAAAGACATTCTCAAATTTTACCTCCTGATTGAAATATCCAGATGACCAAGATATCCTGAAGTTACGCAGAAGCAGCCATACCCGTTATACCACAAACGGATACCTAAGCTTCTGCAAAGAAACACCCAATCAACAATAGATTTCAGATATCTTAACAAATTAGAAGTTACATCAGATCTTTACCTGCGCTTTCCGTAGGGCGTATACTCGACAGTAGACAACAGAGTTGCAGCAAGCTTACGTTAAGCAATTTTCCTCGCACACCAGGATCAACTGCATACATCAAACACTTCCTATCAATGACTAGCGCCAATTTGGGTCTAGAGACGATCCTAAGAGATGTTGTGCCTCCTCAAGACATCTCTTCAGCTCTTGTTTAACATACTCTCTAATAACGCGTGCAATCTCCATAGGATCACCCGAACAGAAATTACAAAATTGTTTATCGAGGATACAGTCTAAGTTGAAGGCATTTTATCCTCTAAATATGCACTGTTTGGAACCACTGAAATGCTGCTTACCCAATCTTCAACCTCCCTAATCGCAACAGTTTCTGAACTTATAATGAACTGCTTCATATCATTGTTGATCAAGCTACAAGCTGGATTTACGGAAACCAAGAGACGACTAAATCATTTACTTAGGTGCCGTAGGGAGCAAGGCTAATTGATGACCGACAGATACAGACAAGATATAAAGTACTTCACTCACCATAAGCTATATTTATTGCTGTTTCCATCTTATACCCTGTTAAAACTCATATTTTGATTACAGCTCTAGCAAGAGTCTCCATGCAAGTAGATACCCCTTCTTGAAGCTTGTCTTCTATAGCAGCGCACCGAATCTAAGATCCTTCTCTATCAACTTTGCTACCAACAGAAGGTCAACAATTAATAGAGTATCTCAATAAGATGAACAGTAAATAATGTCTACAAAGGAAATGTACCTCATCCAACTATTTTTCACGGTCTCGTAGAGAAGACTTTGCTTTGATGAATTTTTCGTTCCAGCATTCATACAATTCAATACTTAAATCTCTTTATGCCAGGCAAAGTGTGCGTAAACCTGCAGAACCATAATGTTCCAAGTGTTCCCTAGTGATGTTCTTTATGCCATTATTCCCATCTGCCATTGGAAGTATCAGCGCCCTCTGAAGACTAGAACCATAGGTTTCTCTGATCAGTTTAATTTGATTCTTCATAAGCAATCACTTAATTTTCCTTAAAGCAGTAAGACTTGTGAAAAATTACCTTGCAGTACAAAACAAGCTTGCCATCTGGATACCGACATAAAACAGACTGACGCTTCCTTGTACTATATGACAAAGATAACTATCAAGATCTAACAAAATATTTAAATCACAGTTAAAAAAAAATAGAAGAGGTCAGAAACCCAACCTATTGAATTGTAGAACATGTAAAATATCATAAGACACATCTTGAATTCCTCCAATCTTTTCGAGATGTGATTCACGGACCATGATTGATGTTGGTGTTCGCCTGAGATAAAATTAGTACACACACATGGTGCAATAGTCAAGAGCAAGTTCCCTGATCTCGCTTCTTTTCAACAATAAATTTTTATTAGAGATGAAGAAAATAAAATGAGTCAAAGTTCCCTTCTAGGGGATAACTAAGGTTTAATACTTTAATTAGAATGATTTTCATGTTGTTTCTCATTCTCAAGATATAATGACAGACTGAAAAGCTTGACAGTAGCAGCAAACCCTCTAAGTTAATTTGGATATCAACCAAGCGGATCTCAAACATTAAAAGCACTTGGTGCATCATGAATAGCCACATAGTTGGAGTTGTTAAGTTTCTAAGATGCAATCATTTATCCTGACAAGGGTACATTTAAGATGTTGTAACCAAGTATACACGAACTGATGTATTATTTCCCAGTTAAAGCATAACTGACATACAAGATATTACCTGTACAGAAAGAAGCGAAAGTTCTTTGCGACAGCGAGCAGAGCAGCCTCGTCATGAGAAGCAGCCTGATATGTGATATTTTCTGGGGATTCTGAATACCCAAGCAGAAAGAGATGTCTAAATATTTAACCATTATTATTTTAATACAATTTACTGACTACTGAGAAACATTAAATAGAGGCAGAAGGACTGACAAACAAAATGGGAAAGTCGATTCTTCTGGCATCAAAGCCTCACAAGTCTCATCATTGATTACTTATATTAAGTACTATCAACTTCACATATATTGTAATTGTAACACTAACTTTTCGTCATTAGAAAGATACCGTGTAGGGGAAAATGTACATTTCTTAATGCATTTGACGTGGGAAGTATAAAAAAAGCGAACAATGTAAGCCATCTCATGAATGAAAAAAAACCTTTAAATCAAAGAAATTGACCTTGGCAACGGATTTTCCAGAAAAAAAAATCATCCTGCAGTATTCAAAAAAAAACATCATCCTGCAATTATTTTTAAAGTGACAACCAACATCTAACTAGTAGGGATGGAAACAAAAAATTCACATTCTAATCACATAAGCATCCATTAAATTACCCTACAGGCATCAGAGTAAGGCTCATTCCTCCAAGCAGCGAAGCCTAACATCATCAAAATTGAAACCTTTCTCATGAACGGCGTTAGATGATCTTGTTACCTGTAAAAAGTTGGATAACGGGGAAACAGAACAAAGAAACGTAAATTTTATTTTCATTTTTACAGAAGGTTCCCAACTCCTACGTATACTCTTCTACTTGTAAACCATAGCAACGTTTTTTATTTCATTGATACCATGCCCATATGTTTCTCCATCGATAGAGCACTTAAAAACTCATCGGATCTCATAGAAAATTTCCGGTTAGTGTCAAAATTTTACAAATCCATGGAAATGATAAAAATAAGATGTAATTGTATTGAACAAGATTACTAAAACATAATGAAGCATAAAATGACGTATATAACGGATTAACGGAATCTAGTTTGAAGGGGTATCAACAATTACAAAGTTACATCCTGGGGTAAATTGAATAACTTCTTGACAATAACACGCAAAAGATAACATTCTTACAAAAAAGAGCTATTAGTTAACAAACTTTATTAGTTTGAGAAGGTATCGTCAACTACGTAGTTATATCAGGAGTGATACTAAGATAAAATCAATTTAATACTTAAGTCATGGGGCAACTCGATCGCATAGATTTACGAAACATTAAAAACGTAACATGAAAATCAAGAGATACCTAAGAAATATCAAGATGAAAAAGATAAAGGAAGGATATGTGTGTTTAGTTTTAAGTTCTCTAGATTTTGTGCTAGATTTCCATTATGCGGGTTGAAATTTCCATCACGTCGATGGAAACTTTGAAACTGCCAACAATTTTCGGTCGAAATATTGCACGAAATAGTTATAAGTGCGATTTCGTGCATCGAATCTAAATGTTGGAAATATTTCGCAAATTTCCATCGAAATTTCGCGAAATTCCATTCCTTGATTCCAGGACGACTTTGCTAAAATGGAAGTAATATTCCCTCATAACTAAGAAATTTAGAATAACACATATATGCAACCAAAGATCACAATCCCGAAAATGAAATTGCATAGCCATATCAGTGCTATTGGGATTTTTGAAAGACAGATATTATCAATATTATACAAGAATTGAAAGAAATGGAATGAAAAACAAGGAATCAACCGAGCTAGCAAATAAGAAGGGAGAGGCACTGTTAATTCCAGTCAGGTATAAAATGTATAAGGAACTAGTAACAACTCAATCTCCCAGCATTAATAAAACTGAATGAAGAAAAACAAAGTAATTTATCCCTTCTTGCACAAAAAGATCCGTATAGTTAAAAGCAAGGAATGAAATTTCGGTTTCGTTGGAAATTTCGGTTTTGGTGGAAATTTCGGTGGGTCTAAAAGTAAAAATGTTTCCGTCTGTGTGGAAATCTTATAAATCTATATAAATGACAGAAATATGATGCAACTATGCATAACAAGATTATTAAACCATAATGAAGCATACAAATGATGTATCTAACGGATTAACATTATCTATTAATTTGAGGGAGTATTAACAGTTACACAGTTACCTCCGAGGGCAAATTGAATAACTTTTTGGCTATAACACTTAAAAGATAACATTCTTACTGAAAATAGTTAATAGTTAACAAACTATGTTAGTTTGAGAAGGTATTGATCATGGGTGTTACTAAGACAAAATCAATTTAGGCAGTTAAGTCAGGTCGTAAATATTCAAATAGATTTAAAATACATTAAAAACGTAACATAAAAATCAAGAGATATCTTCGAGAAATGAAGAGGAAAAAGATGAAGGAAGAGATATGATTCTAGTATTAGTTTCTCCAGGTTTTTTGATAGATTTTTATCATGTCAGTCAAATTTCCATCATGTCGTCCGAAATTTTGAAATTTTCAACAATTTCGGTGAAAATTTCGATCATGTCGGTGGAAATTAAGCAGGAAATAGTTGTAAAGTGTAATTTCGTGCCCCTAATCTAAATTATGGAACGTTTCGCGAAATTTCAGTGAAATTTCGGGAAATTTCATTCATTGCTTAAAAGGTCTATAGAACAACAGTATAGCATGATTTATGAGGTCTTCTTCCCTAAGATTGCTTACAATTTTTTTCTTTAAATGACAATGCAAAATTTGCAGCTTCAATCTCCTACTTGCTGAAATGTGTAAAGACAATTCATCATTAAATAATTTAAGACATTTTATTAATGTCAATTCGCCATTTATCTCAGATGTCTCTCACAAAACAAATGTCCAAGAGCAGATTTGCAGTTTAAATTGAGGTACAACCTGGTTATCGTGTAAAAGAAAAGAAATAAAAACTTTATTAAACAAAGGATCCAACTGCCTGCTTACCTCTTGCTTCTTTAGTCGCGAATGAGGTAACTCACTTTTCGACTGAAACGACCCAATCTCATGAGAGCAGAATCCAAAGTTTCAACATGATTGATTGCAGCTATAACCTGAATATCACAAAAACCCTCAGAACCCAATCTCATGTGTAATTACTTCTAAGTTCCAACACATTTCGCGGCAATGATACCTTATTGAAGACACTGAAAGCGGGAGCAGATTTAAAAACACAGAAATAAAACAACATGTTCTTAGTTTCCTCAACAACCACGACACTGAGAAGAGTTAAAACAACTCACAGCATTCAATAACAGCATATATACGCTCCAAGAAATCAGATTTCAGTCCCCGATACGAAATTACGCAGCCATATTCAGTGCTATTGGATCTGAAAGACAGATACAATATCAATATTAGACAAGCAAACTCGGAGAAATGAAAAGAAAAGTAAGGAATCAACCTTGCTAGAAAGTAAGGACGGCGGACAGTGTATTAAATTCAGTTAGTTATATGATGTATAAGGAACAACTCCATTTCCCTGGATTTATAAAAATACAAAATATAGGACCCGTAAAATTTCCACAAATGAGCTGCAAGGAGTCAGATTTGTTAGCGTGCTTAAATAAAACCAGTAACAGTCAATTGGATATCAAATATATGTAGTCGATAAACGAAGTGGATTTCAAAGCTACGTGGTCAATCAATAAAACTAGTTGCAAAGCTACATAGTCTAGTAAATTTCTGTGTAGGATTTTAGCTAGGAAAAGCTTCAGACAGGTTGATTATCAATTATACAAAAATTGAAAGAAATGGAATAAAAGGCAAGGAAACAACAATGCTAGCAGGTAAGAAGGGCAAGACTGTTAATTTCAGCCAGCTATAAACTGTAAGACTAGCAACAACTCCATCTCCCTGAATTTGTAAACTCGAACAAAGAAAAACAGATGCAATCTAGCCCTAATTGCACAACAAGATCCGTACAGTTTAAAGGTCTATAGAACACCAGTATAGAAAGATTTATGAGGTCTTCTTCCCTAAGACTGCTTATAATTTTTTCTTCAAATAACTAAGCCAAATTTGCAGCTTCAATCTCCTACTTGCTGAAAACGTGTAAGACAACTGAATATCAAATAGTTACCAAATTTTCTTAATGGCAATTCCCCATTTATCTCAAATGTCTCTCATAAAACAAATGTTCAAGAGTCGATCTGCAGTTTAAATTGAGGTACCAGCTTGGTTATCGTTCAAAGAAATAAAATAGAAGTGTTGTTAAATAAAGAATCCAACTGCCTGGTTACCTCTTGCTTCTTCAATCAAACGAGGGAACTCACTTTTCAACCGAAACGACCCGATCGCATTAGAGCAGAATCCAAATTTTCAACATGATTGATTGCAGCTATAACCTGAATATCACGAAAACCCTCAGTAAAATATTTTTACTAAAATGTGAAAGGTAGACATTCTAGTTTACTATCCTTATAACGTGGCAAACACAAATAAAGGCCGATAAAACGTTAATATCCTTATAACGTAAGTTTTATCCAATATGCATTAATTTTGGCATTAAATCATTAAGACAGTTCAATCTTTTCTGACACCTAGGATTACCTTAGTTGGGAACTTATTATTTTGATCCCTAGTTGTGAATTAGAAACTTCCTGCAGATAAACCAGGACATGTCAGTCAATATAATGATGCAACTAGAACAAAACTCACACATGAATCCCCCGTCAAAGGTGATTTATTATCACAGGTTACATTTGAATCAAGAGGGTCTAATTTGCTCGTACTCGAGAATATATTCACATTAAACTTGGCATCCTTCTTTTTGTACTCGTTCACCTTCACTTTCAATACCCAAATCACTTTCAATATCAAAATCCTAAAGACAACTGAACCAAAGTATGATTGAGAGCTTCAACTTCAAACTCACTTAATAAAGGGAAACTGACTTTCATGCATTTATTTCTCTTCGAAAATAAATTCTTGGTCGGAGGTAAGTGGATGAACTCATGAATATAACTAAAACATATCAATCGATAAAATAAAAACAAAAGTTATCAATCTTTATTCAGAAGAGTAGTACAACATGTAAACTATCCATGAATTTGCATGTGTAGTACCTCTAAATTGTTACATGAAATGATCAAGCTAATTGCTCGTTTTTTTTCGAAATCTTTGGAAATAAGAAAACATGTTTCCGCCTGCATTAACGCCAGATGGATAAATGAGATATACCACTTTCAGAAGCCACAATCAGAAACCCTTCAAGCTTCAAAGCTCTGGTAGAACATCATGCCTCTAACAACAAACCTGAAATACTGCATAAGACTAGGAGTAGTAGTTAATATCGACTTAACTGAAAATACTAGTTTATAAACTACCAGCTATGCATTGTGTTTGTCCTTCTAAGGGGACTGTCGGAGATTCAACATATTCTCCAAGTTCGTTGGCACAACAATTGTAAATTCTCTGGCAGCAAGTGATTGCAGCTGCGTAATTTGTTAGTATCACATTTTAATACAAAGAGAAATGAAGCGGAAAATGATATACAGGGATACAACAAGAAGTTTCATTTGAGCACAAGCAAAAAAGTTGACTTAATCATACTCTGCCATATTCAGTGCTACTGGGACCTGAAAGACAAATAGTTATCAAGACTATATAAGCACATTAGAAGAAATGAAATGAAAAGTGAGGAATTAATATTGCTAGCAAGTAAGGAGGGCAACCAATGTATTACCTTCAGTCTGTTAAAAGATGTATAAGGACCTAGTAACAACTCCATTTCCCTGGATCGAAATAATACAAACAACAAAAACAGAGGAAATTTAATCCTACTTGCACAGTAAGACCCATAAAATTTCTTCGAAATGAGAACATCGGCAAAAGCTGCAAGGAATCAGATCCCCTAACATGCTTAATTGACAATAACAATCAACTAGATGTCTAACCTATGCAGTCTAACAACGAAAAAGAATTTCAAAGCTGCACGGTCAATCAATAGATGTGATGATTTCAAAGCTAAGCAGTCCAAACAATTTCTTTATAGGATTTTAGCATTTGGAAAAGCAAGTTATGTTTGCATGTAAGAGCGAAAGAATTCACGTGTCAAGTAAGAAAATAATAGTGAGTGAGTCACAAACAAGCACGGCAATAACACACATGCATGCACCTCATCTAGGAACAATTACAAGAAAACACACAAACAAGTACAACAAACACACAACGCACAAACACAAAAGAAAGCTCCGACCTACATCACAAACGCTTATACAAAGGCAAACACCAAACATAAACAGATACACCATAAAAAACCACAACAACAAGCGCAAGCAGAAACAAAAACACATATTACTGGCTCGCCGAAAACGAGATTAGGGACCATGAGCCAAGCACTACAAACAAGCTAATTGAATAAACCAGTACAAAATCACTAGTTCACTAAAAGAAACCCTTATTTTTGGAAAGGGCGTAAAATCTTAAGAAGCGCTCAGTGCTTGCCTAGGTGTAAAGGATGGTCATCCGACCGAAGAAAGCTAAACACAAACACAAGCACAAACACAAACCAAGGAATGAAACTTCGGTTTCGGTGGAAATTTCGGTCGGTCCAAAAGTGGAAACGTTTCGGGTCAGTGCAGAAATTTTACATATTTAAGAAAACCACATAAATATAAAATAATTGTACATTACAAGAATTTTTAACCATAATGAAACATTAAAAAGGTGTAATTGTACATTCTTAGTGTCAACTGTTAAAATAATTGATAAATGGGGCAAACATGAAAAAAGTTAACAAAAATTTAACCAAGTCCGTTAATTTTAAGGAGGTATCAGCAATAAAATAATAAGTGTGGTGTATCAACAAAACATATTTCAAAGAAAGTCTTAAAAGCGCCCCTTTTAGAGTTAAAGGCGCCTCTTTTTTTGCCTTGAGGGAGGCGCCTTTGACACTTATAGAGGGCGCCTTCAAAATGACCCAATAGATTAGGGTTTCCAGACCAAATTTTTTCCTGTTGTTCTACCTCTCGCCGCCGGCCCACCTTTCTCTCTCTAGGATTTCTAAAACTTGTGATTTCAAAGCTTTCCATCTCCAATCTTCTCACACTAGTTGTAGTTCTCATGGAGAAGATGAAGAATAATAAAATAGAGAAGAAATTTTTAAGAAATCTACCAAAAAGTGGAGAAGAAATGATGCAAATCTGCTTGTTTTCGTTAAATTTCGTATATTTCGAAATCTAAACCGAAATATCGCAAGATTTCGATGGAAATCCTGCACGACATTTATGTAAGTGACTTTTCGTTTCGTTGATCTGAAAAACCGACATATTTCGGCAATTTCGACCGAAATATGTCGATTTTTCATTCCTTGACACAAACACAAACAGAAAAACAACGACCAGCTCAACCACAATCACAAACACAGACACAACTACAAACACAAAGACAAACACAATCACAAAGACAAACACAAACAAAAACAAAAACGCAAACACAAGCCCAATTACAAACACAAACACATGTAATGAATCAAAAAGAAACACAAACACATGCACCTACAAACATAAGCACAAATACAAGCAAAAGCGAACACAACTAAAAACTCAAACTCAAAAAATAGCACAAAAGCAACCAAATAAAAACACCCCAAAAGACTATCTTTTACCAAACTAATATTAATTTTTCCTCTTCAAACACAACCAATAAAATTAAGACGCTCGAAAGCAATATCCCTATCTATTGATACGATGGTTTCCCATGTATGACTTGACAACATCATCCCACTTTTGTGCATACTTCAAAACAGCGAGAATACATAAAAACATTAATACATAAGAGCATTTTAACAACTACCAAAGCGAAAGTGTAAAAACTCAAATTGGGGGTTTTCAGGATGCTCAATCAACGCTTACAATCGGAAATATAGAGACAATAAATATTGGTTTAAAGTTTGAACATAAAGGGTTCCTCTAACTGAACATCCAAATGTGTTGAGCGTATGTTAGTACACGACAACAACCAAGGGAGCAAAACTTGATTATTAATCTGACATAGTGCCATAGCCAAATTTAGCAAATATCAGCTTAAACCAAAACGTGCTGGTATGCAATCTTATCTTGTAAAGATATGATATATAACTCATGATTGTCATGATGATTATTTAAGCATATAAGAGAATAAAACAAGAAGATAATGGTCTGGGTTTGCCTTTTTGGAGCTTACATTTTCAAACTTAACTTCCTTAGATAAGAAACATTCCTCCAAGTCTGAGCTTCGTGATATGGGCAGTCATCCTAGGTAGACCCAGAAAAATTTCATTGTGGGGGCACTTTTAGTTATCATAAAAAAAATTCGAAATCGTCCAAAAATTTCGATGTGACATCCGAGCGGGTAATTTTTTTACATTCATTGACATTCTACGCCAATTCAACTCAGTTAATTTATGAGTTGTGTCGACTGTAATCAATATAAATAATAGTCATATTCACATTCGAATTATATAAAGCAGATAAGGAAAGATATAGGGCATACTCAATCTAGAAAAATAATCAAAAATTTACATACACACATACACACACACACACATATATATTATATATATATATATATATATATATATATATATATATATATATATATAAAGAGAGAGAGAGAGAGAGAGAGAGAGAGAGAGAGCTTTAACAATGTTAACGGGAGTCACTATGGAATTTACCAAGAAAAAGGCTAACCCGTGAATACACTTGTAAATAGGGGCTAAAATGGAGGAACATTGGGCTAAAACCATAGATAAGTAAAAAATTAGGGGGCAATATGAATTTACCCTTGGAAAAACATAAAAAAATGATGCGGATTAGGGGAATCGAACCCAAGAGCTAAAATGCGTATAACCAAAGCTGACACCACTACAACAACTCGACTTGGATGATAAACAATTGGGTTGTTTCTTATTTATTAGAAGTTTATTCTAGGTGAAACACTGAAATACTAGACTCTGATATTTGGGACCTGTGGGGGCATGTGACCCCACAGGTCCCAACGTGGGTTTGCCCCTGGGTAGACCCCACCAAAGGCTTATTTGATCAAAAGGGAATCTAAGAGGCCAAACTGATGAAGTTTGGGCAAAAACAAAAAAAAAGTGAATCTGGTCTCACCGGTTCACGTATTGTAGCTTTACTTTAGCAGTTCGACATCTTTTCTTATTAAGTTTTAATACTAGGGGGATATCTTTCACCACCAACCTAAGATGTGTTTGTTTATTGGGGTAATATTGCAGTTGCTAAAAGGAAGGAGGATAATGGAGAATAAGTCCTCATGCGATGGTTTTGGGGCAGTACGGAAAGAGAGGAACAACGCTATCTTCAAAGGCTGCCAGGTCAAGCCTGATTCTCAAGTTATTTATCCATATTTGGAAAATTTATGGAGATTTAATAATGAAAGACGAGATTGCTAGAAGATGCAAATTGTACTAGAATAAGTAATCCATAGTTCCATACCACCGATTTTCTGGAGCCGGAATCCTAGAAGATTAAGTCAGATATACAAGTTTTGCACCCCTAGGATTGTACAAGTGTTCTGAGCTGTTATGAGAAGATATACAAGTTTTGCACCCGTAGGATTGTACAAGTGTTCTTAACAGTCTTATTTCAGCAAACCCCCCAACATGTACCGCAGTTTCCTTTTATTCCATTTTACCTACTAAAGTCTAACCTCATATCAGCTCATAACATGCATAAAGGTTGTCTGTCCTTTACCTTTTCTGAAATTGCGTGGTATACCCTTCACTCAACTCATCAACGAACTTCCACCTGTGGTATCATGTGACAAACCTCTAGAAGTCTACTATACCTACAATTTTAATTAGTTGACCATAACTCGAGATCCCACTACCATGACTCATGTAACTCTATAAGTTATGTCCCTACAGCGTATGTTTTTGCAGCATAACTTAATTTGAACATAAAATCAATAAGATACCTGGGCTGCTTTGATTCCTCTTCCTAACAATTTGCATTCCTGACACAACTTACGAGGAAATCATACTTAAAACTGAAAATTCACAAACAACCATGGACAACAACTTTTAAGCACCAAAACATTGAAAGTGCACAAGAATAAATCTGCCTTTTGTCAGTTTCCCCCGGAACCAAGTTTAAATGATATATAACAACGGTACTGTCAGTACATGTACTCTTCCAATGAGGAAATTGTCTTCCATATCCAGAGTTTTTAGCATTTGAAGAAGAGATTAGTTATCACTATTATACAACAACAGTACATATACTCTTCCAATGATGAAATTGTCTTCCATATCCTTTCGTCTGAAGGATGGATTGTAATAACTTCGGCCTAGTATCAAATGTATAAGAAACTAGTATTAACCTGGCATTAACCTACTCATTTGGCCCTTCATGGATTGTATTAACTTCAGCTCTTGCTTTCTTTCTTGAATATATAAACTCAAATTTTCAAAAAAAAAATAATGTTTGTTCCACAACCTACAAGGTGAGGCCCCATTAGTTATAACAACAATCAATTTTTAAGGAAAGAAATGTTGAGTTAACTCATACCTCTTTTTGGCCGTCCAATAGCCTGATCCGTCTCATCCATTTTCTTCTCCCCACAAATGATAAGCTCTTGATTAGACATTGTTGAAAAAATAATCAAGACAAATATATGATGCATTCATGAAACACAAAGAGTCTCTAGGAGCCAGTCTAGGGTTCTCCCTCTTATTTATTGCAAGGCAACTTAACTGGAAAAGGAAAGAAATTGAAATTGTCCTCTAATCAGTAACCAGTCAGCAGTCAACTTCATCAAATTAAACCGAATCCTAGAAAGTGCATCAAGTCTGACTCAGTTCACTAAAGTTAAAAGACATAAACTTTGTTGCCAAAATATGTGCTCGAGGGTTGCTTGTGTTGCCTAAAAGCAAATGCATCAAGTGTTATCTATCTTACCCAAATCCTTTTTGCTCCTGAAAAGGATAAACCAAGTTGTAGTAAGCATTCCTATAGAATATAACCAACACAATGGGCTTCTTATGAAAATGTTAAAAATGTCAAAATCTGTCCTTTTTGCTTTTGTTATTGTATATGATTTTATGTATGGCAAAAAGAATAAGTAAATTTATTTAAAAGATCCTAACTTCCTAATAATATTGAATGAAAAAGCAGGCACTAAATGTTTGAGGTTATTATTCGGTATGCAGAGGCATGAAAGTAACAAATCAAGTCTCATCTAATACGATTTGAATATTTTCCCAGGCTCTAGGTTCACTACTACCTCCGCTCCATATCAAAGAGCTAACTATCTTAAGGTCAATGTTAGCGGTATATGTGCAGTAACACCAAATTGATCAGAACCTGTAGACCAAAACTAAATAGAAGCAAGGTCTGCAAGTTAGGCAATAAGTACACAAAGTCGGGCTCCTCCCGCTTATCATAATAAAAAAAAACATTTATTTAAACAAGTTAAACAGCTAACCAGCGACTGCTTCCAGAGCTCAGGCTAGTTCCCAGTTTCCTCATCTTCACTTTGGGGATAAAAATCTCTGATCAACCAAAATGAAAAGGAGAAAGATTGAACATTTTATGAACTTATTCAGTTGCCACTAGAAAGAAATATTTGTCAACAAGCTCGGAATATTTGATAGATAACAAGTTTATACATTTCCTATACAACAACATGTATTCTAGACTAAATGAAAGTTGAAACTAGCGCCAAAGTATAGTAAGAGCAAAGACATGAACACAACTTCAAACACCAATGTAATTGGAGGGAATAAAACACACACTACTGAAATAGATTAAACATACCCTGTCGACACTCTCATCATCTCTGTAAATTCCTCCAACTACTTACATTGTTTGTTGGTAGATTAGTCTTATCCAGCTTCTACAAGCAATTTATGTAGAACGCGACAAGTTAAACTTGATCACTTTTTTACTTTTCATGGATTCATGAAATCATCGACATATCAGTTCCCTGTAGAGAGAGTGCATTAATGTTTTTATAGTATTTTATCAGTAATGCGAGAATATGATCATATTGACAGTGTCTAAAGAGATGAAGAAAGAATTCCATTGTCCTAAAGGATGTGTGAACATTTGATTGTTAAATAACAAAAGGTATTAAGTTTAGCCTTATCCATCACCAATTCGAAATCTTCATTGAGCAGAAATTTTTTTTAGATAGACATGGTTGCTTCAGGCTTTTCATGGACTTTTGTCTCTTGAATCATCAACATACCACTTCACAATGTCCTAGGGATCTCCTAGACATAACACAATAGCAGAATTCAGCAGCTATATGATTTACAAAACATGATGCTCAAGATGACTGTTGAAGCATATCAGAGAATAAACCACAAAGATGGTCTAAATTCGTCTTTTAGGAGCTTGCACTTTCAAACCCTATTTCGTTGTAATGAAAAACCTTTCAGAACAGAAGTACAAAGAAATGTATTTTTTGAGTAAAGTACATCTAATAGTGTGAGCACTGTAGACTTCACACCAGAAAAGCTCCACGAAGTGAAAACATACCTTCTCAACCAGATCTGCAAGGTCAGATCTGTCAACATGCTTCAATAGAATCAACAAAACCAATAGCAATCAAGTGGCTGTCAAAGCTACAGAGACGATCAATAGAAATGGATTTTGCTATTTAGTCGATCAATAATAGTGAACTTTGAAGCTATGAAGTCCAACTTACATGTTTGTGTGCATGAGCATGTGAATGAATGCACATGTGCGGTAAGAAAATGATAGTGAGAGACTCTCAACAAGAACCAAAAACCTTTCGAAAAATAATTGCAAGACAACGCAGATAAGTTGTAACCCGTAAGTGAATAATTCTACCTATAGCAGGACTATGCAAATAAGTTTTTGTGTGTTACATTGTCAATCATTTGGTAGGAAACATCGCTTTCATTGTGTCTACCACATCAAGGATTTCATATCTTCAAAGAAATTCACCACTTCTTGAGGAATCAAATATGCAATAAGACTACCATGTGAACTGTTTTCAGTTTTATGGAGCCGGCCATTTGATTATCAAGAACACAAACATTTAATTCATACTCAATATGACAGTGTCATACCCTTTTTCAACAGGAATCAAGCAGTAAATCTCACAACTGCTAATAGTTTGACTTCAAAAGGAACTTGCCAAAATCACAAATTTGTTTTAGAAGTACGAAAGAAATAAACAATTAATAAAAGGTTACTCGTAAACGATGAAAGAAAAAGATGTATATATTATATGCTTACAGCACCATCAGTATGGCCCAGGGAGTTTTGAATAGATTCAACTGATCCAGTATCCGCCCACATAACTCGATAGTTTACTGTGACGTGCACATTACCTGTCGAATGCGAAACACGAGCCAACCATAAAAAGAAACCAATTGTCAGCATTAATCTCGAGTGGGAACAATGTCTTCGGTTACAAGAGATATTCATGCAGAAAACCATTCAAATACAGCCCAAAATTATATCAACAACAAAAAGTTCCTCGGAAAGTTATTGCGTTTTCACTACGATTAAGTTCTAAGACATCTTGCAGGATCCCAGCTAATACAATAAGCAACATTTTATTACGAACTCTGAAAAAATATTGATAGAAAACAAACTGTAAGAAACACAAAACCCCCATGGTTAAGCATCACTAGCTTAGCTACCAATAGTGCTCGCATACCTCGTGGTGGAGATGGCACGATAAACCAGTCAACACCATAGTTCAGTGTCGATAGCATAACTAAAATACCAACAATGAAGGACGACATGGGCCTAACAAGAACTCTCTTTGTTATCCAAAACTAAATACTTTTCAAGTAGAAACTTATTTGCGAAGGAACTTTTCATTTTCAAACTCGAAGAAAATATATTAAATTAAACAACTGAATATAGGAACCACCAAATCGGCCGTTGTTCATGTACTAATAGCTTAGCAAACGATACTGCTCGCGCAACTCATGGTGGGAATGGTACAATAAACCAGTCAACCACCATGGTTCAGTGTCAAAAGCGTATCTAACAATACCAAAAATGGAGGAAGATACAGGTCTAACGAAAAAAAACTTTTTGTTTACAGGTGGATACTTTCAACACTTTTGATTAGTAAAAACTCACTTAATAAGCATTTTTTTCACTTCGAAACTCAAAAAACTTATTATTAGAAAAATGTATAGGTACCACAATACTGTCCGCGCAACTCATGGTGGAGATGGTGCGATAAACCACCATAATACCATTGTCCAGTTTTGAAAGCGAAGCTAACCAACAATGGAGGATACGGGCCTAGTAATACTCTTATTATTTACCAAAAACAAATAATTTTCAAGACTTAGTACTACCAAAAACTCATTAACATACTTTGCACAATTTTTTAAAACTTGGCACTTAAATGAAGAGATTTTTAAGGAATTAGAATCTACTTCAGCCACAAGATTTCCAGATAATATAAGAACAACAGCTGAAAAATAGGGATTCACTACAGATAATTTGATGGGCACCCTCAAAAATAGTTTTAGCATTTGGTCGATCTAAAACAAATAATTTACGTGACATATGTACCAAGTTATTAGCAAACCGTGGTCCTATAAGTCTAGAACTTCAGTTGCTCAAGGAATATTAACAGTAAAAGTAGTCACACCTGTTTGAAGTTTAAAGCATAAGCAGCATTGAAGTGCCGCGGCAATTGAGTCCCTCCAACCAGAGGTAGCCCGCCACAGTCCTTTAACAACCCTAACAAAAAAATACATAGAAAGTCAATTTCATGATCGAGAAAGAATCCAATTGTAATCTGGTGCAATCATTTACCAAACAAATAACAATCACAGTTGTGCCTCGCTCTCTTTTGTTATTCTTTTCAGCAACCAAAAATTGAAATTAAGACATCATTGCATCAGTACGTATAACATGATTTACCATTTAGGGTTTAGGTAGTTGAGATTAGTTTTAAACTAACAGTTTTAATGCCTAGGCATTTGACATCATTTCAGCAACTTAACAACGAAGCCTGGTATAATTCAGGAAGAGTTTAGACTGCAAGATAGGGGTCAGCAGGATGCGTTATTCAAGCTAGGGCAAATAAGGCGCAGAACTAGTCAACTTCAATTATACTTAAGAACCAGTAATAATCCGTACAATATTATGACCAGGTGACCTATAATGAAATATCCAAATACGGGGCAAATCAGAAGTCAGTGTACTCAATTTATCATAGGCAAATTAGAGAAGCAATGGTGATAAAGAACAAAAACAGATAGTCCTACACATTCCTTAGTTCAGTTTCCCAGTTGGACTGAGTCCCAGCATTAATCTCGAATGGAACCACGTTTTTGGTTTACAAAGATATTGTGCAGAAAACCATTCAACAACAGCCCAAATTTATATCAATAGAAAAAAATTTGCAAGAAAGATTGCATTTCACTACGAGCAAGTTCTAAAACATCTTGCAGGATCCAGCAAATACAATCACTTTGGGAGGTATCTTAACAATAGACGAAGATTCGATGTCTTTTTCAAAAAAAAATTTGAATGAATATTAAGGAAACAAACTATGATGGGATTGAAGTCTATCGACAACTTGGAACCGAGCAGCTGCCTCTTCAACATTCCAGCCACTTCCAAACAAATGATTGCATCTGAATATTCATAATCTTATACAAGCATCAAAATAACAAAGCGCAGACATGTTTTTATGAATGGTCTAATAGTATTTCTGCAAAAAGAAAACATATTCACAGTAAAGGCTTATTACTAAACAAGGCCTTTTTCTCTGAACCAAAGCTACATTTAACATGTTGGGAACAAGTCATACCTATCCTCTTGCTGCAGAATGTCCAGTACTCTGCCAAAAGCATCCGATTTCAAGCACATCACTCGTTTCACGCCTAGAAACCTACATTATCCTGTCATATAGACATCATGAACAAAACTTTAGCTACATGGTTAAAACCTATGTTGTCGAAGGCGCGCTTAAGCATCGCCTAGGCGACCGAAGCGCCGGGTCAGGAAGGGGGTCGCCTCTTTCAGAGGCGATTTCCCATGGTTAACCCAAGTCAGACAACAACGGTGGTCCTCTGTCAGGAGATGATGAGGATATTGACTTTTAGATCTTTACTTGCTTGATAAACTTGAGATTGCCGTGTTTTCTTGTGTTTTTGTTAGTTAATTGCTTTGGAATACTTTTGAGTTTTGAATGCTTTGATGTTACTATTTTAATCTTTACTGTTAGATATTGGGTGTTTATTAGTTACTTTTTATATTTTATAAATATGTGGTACTTTTATATTATTCTTTGATGCCTTTGTCTGAAGCGGTCGCTTAAGCGCGCATAGGCGAGGCGATGGGTTTGTCTCGCGTCGACTCACGCCTCAAACAACATAGGTTAAACTCAAAAGTTCTAAAGAATGAAACATGGTGTATATAACAGTAAATAAATATAAGGGCATTGAGAGCTTCAACTTCGAACTCAATTGATAAGTAAAATAAATTCTGATTAGGAGGTAAGTGGATGAAGTGATTAATAATAATACAACAACATATGAATCATTCAACTTAAAACACAAGTTGTTATTCTTCCTTTCCCATTCAAGAAAATAGTATAATACGTAACTTATCGACAAGTTGCTTATTACCTAGAATTTTATATCTAACATTATCAAGTTAATTGTCCAAATTTTCAAAATATATGCAGATACTATGTTTATAGAATTGTGAACTTTCATTTGTGAGATTGCGAAGATATACCCACTATATTAGTTAAGAAAATGTGATCACTAACCGAGAGAAAACAACGACATTTTCTTAGTTTCCTCGACAACCAAGACAATGAGAAAAGTTTACACAGCTCATAGCGTTCAATTACAGCAAACATACACAGAAATTAATAAGATTACTTGTGATATTGAGTTCTAAAAGACAGATCAATTATCAATATAACACTAGAATATAGAATAAACAAAATGGAAGTTGGGGAATATACCTTGCTAGCAAGCAAGAAGGTGGCCAACTGCATTATGTTCGGTATTCATCTTGTTGGACTCGCATAACAGAAAAAAAAATCCTAATTGCGCAATAAGACCCACACAGTTAAAAGACCGTCGTCGTTGAGATATATAATTACAATATATGTCATGTCTATTCTCTTGCTCCTCTTCGTCCACTCTCCAGGACTTGGGGATTTCCATTTTCCACTCTTTTAAACCCTGCAGAAATGCATTATCGTCATATACATAAAAATGGATGCGTCATTGATCATGAATTTTTACTGCATGGTTATAATTACAGTTTTAACAAAGCGTATGTTCTGCTTTTAAAAAAAGAAACTATTCATTCATCAGTAGTACTTACAAACAGAGGGTGGCACCTTCAAGAAGTTCATCGATGAAGGCAGAAGGGCATGAATTAGCAATACTTGAATAGGAAGCGACGTGATTCTTGCTGGTTCTTATTTCATCCATCGGGCAATCTCCATCAAAAGCTGCCAGTTCAACGGTGCGATTGTCCTCTTAAGGAGACCCGATGTCGAAGAACCAACAAATCCTCATTCATTTCCCCAAATCTCACCTGTTTTACAATTATCACTAAGTGTATCTTCTACATGGTTATAATTACAGTTTTAACACAAAGCGTATTCAGTTCCTTAAAAAAAAGATCCAATCATCAGCAGTACTTACAAACTGAGACCCGTACCTTCAAGAAGTTCACCGATGAAGGCGGAAGGGCATGAATTAGCAATATTTGAATAGGAAGCAACATGATTATTGCTGGCTCTTGTTTCATCGATCGGGCTATCTCGATCAAAAGCTGTCAGTTCAGCAGTGTGTTTGTCCTCTTAAGGAGATCCGGTGTCGAACAACCAACATATCCTCTTTCATTTCCCCAAACCTCACCTGCTTTAAAATGATCACAAAGCGTATCTTCTGCATGGTCATAATTACAGTTTTAACACAAAGCGTATCTTCTGTTTTTAAAAAAAGAAAAGACACAATCATCAGCAGTACTTCCAAGCTGAGACCTGCACCTTCAAATTCATCGATGAAGGCGGAAGGGCATGAATTAGCAATATTTGAACAGGAAGCAACCTGATTCTTGCTGGCTCTTGTTTCATCGATCGGGCAATCTCGATCAAAAGCTGTCAGTTCAGCAGTGTGTTTGTCCTCTTAAGCAGGCCCAATGTCGAAGAACCAACATATCCTCTTTAATTTCCCCAATCCGCACCTTCTGCTTTACTATTCAGTTTCTCCTTGAAGTTTTTCCAGCACAAGAAAACCAAACTAACTCGAAACTCACTATAAATCGTGAGTCTAAAAGACAGAATTTTCGTCATAAAGCACAGAATGAACAAACAAGGATACTCGATCCTCGAAATCTTTTGACATCATTTTCTTCGAAGCTCCACCCTTTTCTGTTTATAAGTCTTTCATCTAACAAAACATGTAAATGCACAAAAATTGTGTATGAACTAATCCTACTAGAGCACATATTAGTAGAATATGCAAATGAACAATGAACGATAATAGCTTGACCTCAACCATTAGTGATGAACCCTTCTCCAGAGAGACCCCGTATATCCTTCCACTCAATGTCAGATACACCTACAATATATGTTGGCCTTCATCGTAAAAGAATACGTTCTCTAAGCCAGGAGACTGAAACTTATTAAGAAAAAAAAAACAAAAACTAACTCGAAACTCACCATAATTCATTAACCCAGAAGATAAGATTTTAGTAACAAACGTAGAACAAACAAACAGTTGCATTTCTGCGATATCCTATAATCTCGTTCGCAGCTGATTTATGTTGTGATCGAATTGCACTTCCTCTAATGTGTTCACTAACAAAAACAAACACATATTAACAGTGAACGGAAAACATGAATGAAATTGCAGGGTTTTAAAACCTCATAACGTTTCAACCGCATATACGAAATAAAGGAAACATTAATAACTTGAGATGTTAATTTTTGGAATATTCCTCCCATTTACTATGAGCATAAAAATGATACTTGATCCTCCAAAGGCATTGTATTTGTACTTTCTGGCTTCAGTGAAGCTCCACCTTTTGTGTCTCCAAATCTGCCTTGTTAGTTTCATCTAACAAAACATCAAATGCATGAAAACTGTATTATGGATTGATCATTGTAGAGCTGAAATTGAAATTTGAAGATGAATATGCTAAATAAAGGTAAATGCATACCTGAGAATCTGTTCATTATTATATTCCGATGCAAAAAATTGTTTTTGAATCTACAATCATCTTTCTTCCAAGTTTCCTCCACTAGAAAATTCTCTAGTGAACTTTAATGAACCTAAAAAACACTTCTCTACGTGTGGTGCCAAGGGCAATGAGTGTACAACTATAATTTCACAAGGAGCGCTAATATCGTATATACAACAACCTCTGTTCAACTAGTTCGGGTGAAGTCGAACTTACTACCACAAACAGTTCAAGAAACAATCATCATTCTGACAGACTTAGCATCGTTGCCTTATCATCAATGATGTCTGTTGCATCATCTTCTAGAACATTTTTTCTCTTTGACCACAAACATGTAACTCCAGAAAGGATGCAGGTCTGTTGTTACTTCGGTGCATATGCTTTTAGTCTAGGAATGTATCCTCAAACAATGTCCCACACGCAGTAAAAAGGAGTCAAGTCACAACATGTAAATGAAATTGGATAAAATCACCACAAACCACAGTGAAGCAAGGATATGATAACTTGAGATATCAACATATATAGATGTCAGAAGCATGCTTAAAAAGATATAAGATTACATCGAGTATTAAATTGTTTACTTTCCAACAAGAACTACCCTATTATGCAAAAATGAGTTTTTATAAACAAGAAATGGAGCCTGAAATAACGTCGTTCAAATGATAACTTGATACCCATGTTATTAGAAGGATTTTAATAATTCAAGAAGTTTGCGTTGGTAAGGCGACATGAAGTGTCATCTTGTACCCACATTAAAGGTTAAAACTTTTACACATCTTTAAAACTCATTATTCATTTAGTTACTTGCTCTCAATAGCTTTTTGGTGCTAAACAAACAACTACCAAACTTTATCTCAATAATTAGTACAGGAAATAAGTCATTTCAGATGAATTAAAAAATAACTGATATTACTCGACATAGATGAGATATTTTAACTATTTTCAATTTATTTTCCCTCAGAGACTTTACTATCTAGCTAACTTTCGCTGTCTGCACATGCAAACAATGAGAATGTCACTTCCACAAACACAATATTTGAAATTGCACTTTTCAGAAGTCTCAAGTTCATTACACATATGGAACATAAACATGCTAAACAAAAAAAAAAGAGATGAAATTCTGAAGTAGGATAAGGTTCAGATTGAATAGCAAAAGAAATTTGAAAAATACTAAACCCAAGCATTCCGAGATAAGGTGTTATAGCACAAAACAAAGCAACCATGTAACCTGTTCAAGGAGACTTGCACATCAAGATGATCTACTAAACGATAATAATTATTTAAACTGCTGCAAACAATTATCATTAGTTACAAACCACCTGCCTAATACATAAATCGAAGCCATAAAACAAACATGGTACTTTGAAGCAGGAAGGCAATAGATGACCATCTTAAAAGAAGTCCAGATACACGTGCTACATACCTGGTTCCCGTCCAAGGCCAGAGAAAATTAATGCGCATCCTCCTCTGCTCCACAACTTATTTCCTTATTACTCGTCGCTGCATACAAGAGGTGACTATTTTTGATGGTCAACGTCCATTATAAAAGCTACAAAACACAAAGATAAAGAGCAACTCAAGCCAATAGAGTACCTGAGGAAATGACCTTACCCTATTTCCTTCCAACATCATAAATTTTGAGGTGTACGTTGCAGGTGCCTCCTCAAAGGGGCAAAAATGAAAAAAAAAATTACGAATTTGTGGTAAATTTTGTTAGTTTGAGGGTTTAATAATTTGTAACCATGCAGCAATACCAGGGGTGACTTAACAAAAGAGAACTTCAGACTAGGGTGTAAAAATCAAAGTTTGGGAAGGAGGTCTAAAAATGCACCCTGTAAGTGCTAAGGGCGCTCACTTGTGAGGGGGCAGGAGGTGCCTTTAACACTAAGGAGGGCGCCTTTATAAAATAAAAAATGACCCTAAAAACCCCTAACACAGAAACCTGAGTCGTCTCCTTCATTCCAACATCTCAGCCGCCCTCCTCTCTCTCTCTCTAGGTTTTCTATCAAAACCAACAGCAAAATCCCCAAAATTTTGATGAATCTTCATCTATAATAAGAAATATTGTAGTTGTTACGAAGAAATGATATAAACCAGAAGGTTTAAGATCAAGATGAAGGTAAGTTTTTCCTTCCATCTATGAAACCCTAAAACTTCACTTCGAAATTTCACGTAAGTCCATTTTCGTGTCAGTAGCTTAAGTTACCGAAATATTTCGGCCGTTTCGGGCGAAATATGTCGACATTTAATTCCTTGTCTAAGTTTATACTTCCTAGCCAAGTTTTCTCCATCAAACAAAACATCTTCCTCACACCCACAACCAATAACTCAATAATTAGTGCTTCAATGTCGAGGGAACTACTTCAAATTTAATAAATCATGTTTTGGCGTACTTTTGACACAAGGTGCAGCTGGCGAACAAAAACTGCATGAATTTTATATATCTCGAAGAATAAAAGTAGCACTCGTGGAATTTTTTCAGTTTCTCATATAGGTAATATGACGACAACAATTTGTTGATCATCATTCAAACATGGATAATTAGGGAAAATGGGAGCAGCGTGTGCTAGTTTTATCCTGAATTAAGGAAATTTTGATATAGAATAAATGGAAAACAAAACTGCCACATAGGCAGTTCTTCTCACACTAAAGGTTCATAAACTCAGGGAACGTGATAACAAAGTCATGGTTTATACTTTCCTAGTTACCTTATATAGCTCAACCATAGTCCCTCAAGCAACCAGCAATGTACCCATTTTCATACGAGACAGAGAAAAAAAAAAGTAAGAATGTGATATTAGCAAGCAGACGAGAATAACGCAAATAATAAACTGGAGTAAATAAGCATACCTGGTCAGAGTAACTCTTTGTACATTAAATCTTGATACGCGAGTTAAAGCTTATGATGAGAAAAGACAATTAAAATTAGAAAAATCCATATCAAGAAAAATATATAAATACAAGCATATATTCTTCCCAATAGATTCTACTATCAAATTACTAGAATACACTGCTACAATAAAATGTTCAATCTTAACTAAACATGAAAAGAATCTCCTTAACAGATATCTCTTAGTTACCCAGATTGTTATCATAACCTAATGTTATTGCACATGGAAAAATAACTTATCAATTCAATACCTTCACAACTGCCTACTGGTGGTTCTCGCAAACCTTACAACCGAGACTCCATTAGTATCACTCTGTCACGAGCCCCAGACATTACAAACACACGAGTTCTTAATGATTTGACGGGACAAGGAAAAAGCGAGATGTAAGCACAAAAACAACTCCTTTACCTTTCCAATCAGTAGTCACGATCAATCAACCACAGTTTCTGCGACTTTCCTATAAGCGTCGAGTACGTGAGTTTAAATTCTTACATCAGTAAGAGAACACTGGTTACACTTACATAAATAACTCACTTTAGAGAAGTTGTAGGATAGGACTCGGCAAATTTTTAGATACAAGAATGAAATAAAATGTCCTTAGTGTGCTTAACAACGAAGACAGTTTATACGACCACGACATTCAATAACAGCACATATATGCTTCAAGGAAAAAATTAAAAATACAGATTCCAGTTGCCAATATACAAGCACTGTTCTGCTCTACAAAGTGCTATTGGGATCTGAAACACAGATAAATTATCAGCATATACAAGCACATTAGAACCTGTAAATATTTCGCTAGATGAGAACATACCTGCACAGCAAGAGCTGAAAGGAGTCAGATCTGTTAACATGCTTAAAGAATACCAATAAAAATCATTTGGATGTCAAATCCATGCAGTCGATCAACATAAGGGGATTTCAAAGCTACGCAGTCCAATCAATTTCCTTGTAGGATTTTACGATTAGGAAAAGCAACAGACTTGTGATTGCATGTATGAGTGAAACAATTCATGTTTGAAGGAAAAAAAATAATAGAGCGAGTCTAAACAACAACAAAACAAATTAAGAACAAATGTTGGAGGCAACCAAACATTTGTAATGGACATATCGGCGAGAAAATAAACAAAACAGCAGTGCAACAATACACACATGGATGCACCTCAACCAGGAACAATGACAAGGAAACACACAAACAAGTACAGTAAAACTACCCTATTATACATGTACTACTTGCCGCCATATATGTTGGTGGTCTTCATCGTGAACAGATACATGTACTACTTCTTCGCTCAGGAGACTGAAACTTAATAAGGAAGAGAAACCGATACTAACTCGGAACTCACCATAATTCATGAACCCACAAGATGTAAAACTACCCTATTATACAAAAATTGAGTTCATCATTGATTTAGCTAACTAACTCATTTGTTGTTTACATTTGTAAACAATGAGAACGTCAGTTCCACAAGCACAATACCCAAATGGCATTTTTTATAAGCCTCATATTCATCATATATATGGAATATAAACAAGCTAAACAAGAAAAAGAAATGAAATCCTTGAGTAGGATAACGTTCAGATTCAATGACAAAACAAACCTTAAAAACAAGCAATCTAATATCAGTCGTTAAAGGACACACAAAGAGTCTATGTAACCTCTTCACGAAAACTTAAACTTGAAATGATCTCTTCAACATGGTAATTAATTGATCTGCTGCAAACAACTACCATCAAATACCAAACCACTTGCCAATATAATTTTCTTACCTCGAGACGTGGACGATAACAAATAACCATCTTAAAAGAAGTCTGATTCTAGAATAAAGCCTGCTATGATGCGTGAATCAAAATCTTATGCTTTTTTCCTCGACTCATGACAATAATCTAACCCTCTTGACTAGCCAAAGATGCAATTCAAATGAAGTTTTCTAGTTATAAACATAGCTAAAGGAGAGAGATCTCACCTTTCAGAGTTTTCACGCGGTAAAATTCTTAAGCTTTCGCCGGGTTCCTGCTTCTCCTAAAAGCTGATATTCCCTTTTTTTTTATAATTTCTGCCTTACGCTTCAATAACTTCCACAAATGTAGATCTACTAACTCAGAGTGCAGGAATTTTAAGCTGAATACAACTTAGGCATATTTGTATTAGCATAATTAGGCAACAAGTACACCACGTTAACACATAAAAAAAATGCATGCTTGCAGCTTAGAGAACTAAAGAGTAAGATACCGCACATAGTGAGCACACATTATTTAGTAGGTTAGGTCTGAGAATATAATGTTCCTGAAAATCTATTGCAGGATAAACGGAATTTATGAAGGGACTTCCTGAAACTCAACTATTTATTATCGATTAGGCATTGAGGAACCTCATCTGCACCTGTCTTGAGCGCATCCCCCACTAACACATAGTGAAACTCTACTATCATTTATGCATTATGTATAATTAGGCAACAAGTACCCAACACTAACACATAAACAAAATGCATGGCTGCGGCTCACAAGACCTAAAAGGAGGAATACGACTATTGATCCTACTTTTCACATTGAAACATTATGAGTTGATGCCCCTGCATAAGATTTCAGTAACACTACCCTTTGAGTATCATGTTTTTTTTTATTTGAAGAGAGCAGGGTTTATCCTTGCAGGAAAACAAATATAACTCGCAAATGTTGCTAAAAATAATTCATATGGTACGCTGAATGTGTAGAAGCACTTTTGACACGAGGTACATCTGGTGAACAAAATGCGTAAACACTTTATACATGTTGAGAGATGCAAATGCTCAGGGAACTTTCTCATTATTTCATCGAACTATATAGGTCATATAATAACTACTTGCTGATCATGATTCAAACAAGCATCATCAGGCAATATGTGTGCCATTATTTTTCTCTCCAGTTATCATACTCGACTTTTCATGGTCTTGAGGCGCTATGATAGTTTAGTCTCTCCAAGTGGAAAACACATAATTAGGCAGCAATTACCCCAAACTAACACAAATAAAAATACATGGTTGAGGCTTACATAACCTAAAAGGCAGATACTACACATCCTGAACTATCATCTACCAATGGAATTGGCATGTCAAATTACATGAACATACATTAGTAAATTAGGCCTTCCTGAAATCTGATGCAGGATCGACAGAATTTGTGACGGTACTTCCTGAAAACTCTACTATTTCTTACTGATTAGGCATTCAAGAACGTCATCCGCACCTGTCTTGATCTCCACCCAACAAGCATTTCTTAGACCTCAGCAGAGAAAACAAACTAAATATAAAAGATACATACCTAAGAAGTTAATTTTTTAGAAAATTAAACATGTTTTGACAATTACATTACATTACATTACATGTCATACCTGTTTTCTCTTGCTCTTCTTTGTCCACTGTGCAGGACTCGGGGATTTCCAGTTTCTACTATTTTAAACCCTAGAGACCTGCATTATCCTGTCATATACAGAAAAACAAATGTGTCAATGATCATGAAATTTTACTGTGTGGTTATATTTACAGTTTGGAGCAACTTCACTTTGAAGAGCTGATTCAGAAGACGGAGAAATACGCCCGCTTGGAAGAAGAAAAGAAGAGCACACTAGCACAGTGTCTACCGGGAAAGATAGTCCCAACAGGGCAAACGGTGGCTAGCACTCTCAAACCCGGTAATTCCAGGCAGAGAATTTTGTTCTAAGAAAATGTCTCAACACAATGGAGGACTGCATAATGTTGGAGAATGAAATATAGTAAGATTCTTTATATCTCGTTGGAGTCAGTCAAATTCGAAGATCCCTGGAAAGAAACAAATGAATTGCATGTGCCAACTATTATTCCTCATTTCCTCCAGAAGGATAAAAGTCAAAGAAGCAAGTTAACAAACACCGCTTCAGCTACATCCCAATTAAACCCTCATATAGCTGACCCCTTCCTCCTACCAAACAGCAAAGTAAATATATACTTATAACTACAATAAAGGCGACAAAAATAAAGAATGCAGTTAGATTAAAAAGCCACCTCTTCACCATGGAAACACAGGAGGAAGAGGAATAGCTATTCCGTCACAAACATGCCTGGGAAAGAAAATGGAAACAAGGTTACCTATTTTTCAAAGAGACCATCCTTTAACAGAGAAGAAAAACAAAGAAACGGAAGGAAAAAAAAAAACTAGACAACCCCCTTTAGACAAAAGAAAAAAACCCAATCTTCCTGTATAAGACACAATAGAATGATTATAAATGTGCTTTAACCTGAAGAAAAATCAGATTAGTAAACTGTTGCTGGTTTAAGCCACCAGCTTAGCAAGCAAGCAAGTTCATCCGGATGTAGATTTTATCCTGCATATAGTCATGATAAGATCGGCATCAGAAAAATCTCTGAAGCCACTAAAAAGTAAATATCAGTGAACAAATAACCGTCCTATATCAAATAAAAAAGCTAACCAAATTTAGATGCTCAAAATGCAAATCAAAAGAAATGAACTTTTCATGCTTCAACGACTACCCCTATACCAACGAAAAAAAATTGAAAAAGGAAGTTAAGAGAGAGAAAACACCCTTCCATAAACAACTCGTTAGTAATTGGAAACGACGAAACCTGAAGATGCATTGAACTACCCCTACAACAACCCCTATAACAACTTATTAATATTGCGTATTTCAGTTTTCAGTATGAACTGAAAAACCTATAATGCATCGCATAAGCTAAACTACCTGCACGTAGAGGTTTTTTGCTGTAACTCTTCTTCTTCGTACATATCCTTCTCTCATTATTAGTATAAATTCAAAGTTTAAGCAAAACAAAGGTTTCTGTTTTTAGTTCAAAGAAGTGTTCTACCAACTGGAAAAAGACACTCATATTGATCTCAAGGTTGAACTATCCAGACGACCGAGATGTCCTGAAGTTACATGAAAGCAGCCATACCCATTAACACGAATGGATCCTAAGCTTCTGTAAAGAAAACCCCAATAGAGAATAGATTCCAGATAAACAGTAACTGAAAGCAGCCATACGCATTACCGATATATCTGATACATGAACACAGCTGATCTTACTATTTGCTCCAAAGCTTCCACGGTTTTGGAAGCCACACAGATCAGGCTCAATTTAAAGAACATAAATCTATGTTTTACCCCTTAAAGCAATAGAATCAATCAATAAACTGTTTTTGGTTTAAACCACCAGCGCAACAACTATTGAATGTGATCCCGATGTGGATCAACATAGCATAACAAATTAACTTCTCACCATAAACCACAGTTGACCTAAAATACCAACAACTACAAAATGGTCCCACAACACGTTAGCGAATGGAATATAGAGCAAATTTTCTGAATTTATACAAGCTACAAACTAAAAGATAAACGAAACTTAAATGATACTTTTTCTCTTAGGGTACTTGAGGAAGACAGGTACCAGATTTTGAATATGACATTCTGAATATATGTCGGTAGGAAATTAGATAATAACACCCTCAACATTCTGACAAGAAAACCAGATCGCATCTCGTTGCAGGTACCTGGGAAACATCAAATGGTTTTTGATGAGTTAATGATAATCCTCAAACAAGGATAAAAATAAAAGAAGCACGTTCTTTTTCCCTATCAATATTAATTCAAATTTTCAAAAAAAAAAAAAAAAAAAGAAGCACGTTCGGAAGCCCCCCTTCACATAGTTAACTTCACAATGTTGACCGCAATCCTTCTATTAAACCAATACACTATGGCAGAATATGACTTACCACCCCATCATGAAGATCCCTGGTAAGGAGAACGAAAATAAATTATGTCCATCAACTCAAGTAGACAACCTAATGAAGAAATAAACAGAAACTGAAACAGTCAAGTTCAATTAGAAAGAAAATAAAAGAACCCAGTTCTCAAATAGAACACCACTACGACACGAGAATACTACTGCAGGTTCCTCAAAAAGTATTAGTAGATTCATCGTTTCTATATGAGAAGGAAAACCCAGCACAGATCGCCATTAGAACTCAAAATGTTTATCTTAATAGCTTTAAAAGGTCGACAGCTGCAACAACCGTAATGCAAATCTGCTACACAAACAACTTACAATAAGGAGTCCCCCAAGAAAGATCAAGTGATTTTTCAGCGCAATCCGTAGTCCTAGAATATGGAAGATCGAGATGAATGCTGGATAGCAAACTTCCACTGACATTTTGTCGAATAACTTAATGCAATTGCAAACAAATGCCTTAAAGATATCGCCTACAATAAATAAGAAACTTCTACGAATTGGGTGTAGAAAACCTTCAAGAAGAAACCGTCAAACTATGTGATATGTCAACCTAATTCCATGCAGCAGAAAAGAAATCAAGAAAGATTAGTCTTCAAGGAAATACAAGAAATTCAATGGAACTTATAGTACAAAAACCCAAATAAAAAAAAGTTCCAGACAAAATATATGGAAGAATTCGAACACTACACCTTCTAACAGGAGATGCTTCCATACCGCAACCGGTGCCAAATCCTAGGGGGTGAAGGAATTTTTAATACGGTAGGAAAAATGAACAAATTGTAAACTAAACTTTCAGGAGAACAAAAAATAGAAAACCCCTCGAGATTGAACAAGTCAGCTTAAATCCAAGCCCTCATATACCAAATGCGAGCGATCATCTGAATTTGGACCAGTAAAATCACGCAAATAGCACTGTCAAATCCAACTGCATGTTGTAGTCGTCGCAACGAACATAATCTAGAAACAAAAGTTTAGCAACAAAACACTTCCTTCAAACGAACCATGCCGGTTCTTCAAGGGTTAAAGCCTAATAACGCTACAAAAACGAGGGAGTTCAAAAGAAGCACAAAAGTGAAACTAATAAAAAAGTTAAGTTTTTAGAGGTCAATCAAACCTTAGTTTCCTAAATCGATTGCAACCAGGTACGGAGTGCAACCTCAAATGCAGTCCCTAGAATAAGAAGAAAGAAATTGCATGTCTCGAAAGTCAAATAAATAACCTATGAACTAAGAGATCATTTGTTAATCCCCTAGAAATGAGGAAAAGGTAACCAGACCGAGCGCAAACTAGGTCGTGTCTCCTTGGAGTTGGCCCAAGTTGCAAATCCCTGGAAAACATCAACTGATTTTGCTTCCACTAATTATAGTTTCTCTAACAAGGACAAAAATCACAGAAGCAAGTTCCAAAAATGACCCTTCACACAGGTGATTTGACAAAGTTGACCCCAATCATCCTAGCAAATCAATAAGAATCAAATGAGTTGAAACCACCTGAAGAAATTTCCCCCTAAAGAGATTTCCCCCTGAAGAGTCGGCATAGAATAAAAAAAAACCCTTCACACAGGTGATTTGACAAAGCTTCCTCCCAAGCGATGCAACTGGGGCTCAACTGGAAGAAATTTCCCCCTGAAGAGCAATCAAATCAATATTGAAAGTTGAAACCATCACCAGAGCAACTATTGAAGGTGATTCTTTTGTGGATCTTATCATGCACACAGACATGATAAGGTCAGCATAGAATCATTCTCTAATGCAATTAAGAAGTAATTATTAAAGAAATAACCCCCTTCCATATCAATTAGGAAAACCTCATTGAGAGCAAACTGGATTACATCTTGTTGGAGTCAGTCAGTGATCAGTCCCATTTGAGGATCCCTGGAATAAAACAAACGAATTTTGCATGTGTCAACTATTTTTGAAACTTCGAATGAAGTTAAAGAAGCAAGTTAAGAAAGACCCCTTCGGCTGAATCTCGTTGGAGTCAGTCCAATCTATAATGCATTGCATAAGCAAGACTCCCTTCAGGTAAAGGTTTTCGCATTTGGTTTCAAAAGCTTCCTATGAAAACAACCTACAGACTTAGACCTAGTCGACATTAAGTGTGCTACCAACAAGAGAAAACAACGATCACTTTAATCACAATGTAGAGTTGTAAAGCATTATAAAGATATCAAACCAACACAATAAACCTTAGAATGACCAAGATGTCATAAAGTTACGCAAAAAGAGCCATACCCATCACCACGAGCGGATTCAGAAAAAGTCACGTTCATGTTTCTAACCCGACATATCTGACATCATCATAGTGATCTTACTGTTTTCCACCAAAACATCGTCGGAAACCACACAGCTGAGGCTCAATTTTCTTTTAAGATTTGAATTGATAACGAAAAAGAAGATGTGTACAAAAACTTGGGAATTGGCTAGGAGGTTTATGTGTTACCTCACTCATTAGCTCATCCCAGTTCAAAATAAAATCCAAATAAGAGAAAGCCTTAGCCCATTGCAAGTTCCTACTCCAGTGAAACAAGAGGGCTTGAATGTCCTCAACCTCTAGCAAGCTATTCTCACACTCTTTGAAGGTCCTGTTATTTCTAAACTTCCAAACAGACGACACTATTGCACTTGGAATGAGCTTCCACAAATCCTTATGGTTTTTTGATCCGATCCTGCTCCATTGGTGTATGACCTGCACTACTGACAGTTTAAAGTAGCCACTGAAAATAAAAAAAAACTAACTGATCCAGAGAAGAAGCACACATCGAGCCAAAACAGATAAATAACACAAGATAAACATGGCAGCGTAACTGCAAGTGATTGAGTACTTCATGGTACACAGCGCACACAAATAATAACCACCATGAAGCCTTCCCTTGCAATGGCAGTGAAGTACATCTAAGGCAAGGACCATTCATTCAACAAACAGCATAGGTCTCAGATAAGATGAAAAAGAATTTCTTCGCAAATAAGTTGTATTAAAGTACTAGGTCAAACCGACCCTTATCAACACGAAGGAATCTCAACCACGAGAAAAAAGAAACCCTCTAGCACCTTCAAAAGACGAACAAAAAAGAGGAAGCAAGGCGTAAAGACCTGGCTACAAGCTTCTACTCCCACTAAAGTGAACTACAAACGAGCCTGCAGATACTCATCACATCGCAAATTCACTAAAACCAGAGCACAAGTCAGCATATACCTTCAGACCGGATACACAACTCAAGAAAGCAACGGAGCATTATCCTCTGGAAAGCAAAGAATGCAGAAACTACTGTAATGCAAACCCCCTGAAAATGAAGTGAGAATTACCAAACTGCTACACAAACAATTCAAATTAAGGACTTCCCCAGAAAGACCAAGTGGTTTTTCAGCGAAATCCATAGTCCTAGAATATGGAAGATCAAGATGAGTGCTGGATAGCAGACTTCCACTGAAATTTCCTCAAATATTTGAAGGCAATTGCAAACAAAATGCCGTAAAGATATCGTCTTACAAAAATAAGAAACTTCTACGTGTTGGGTGTAGTAGACCTGCTTCGAGAAGAAACCATGGAACCATGTCAACCTATTTCCACAATACAGAAAGCAAATCTAGAAAGATACTCTTTGCGGCAATACAAGAAATTCAATTAGCTTGTAGAATAAAAACCCAAAGAAAGCAAAAGTTCCAGACCAATTTAAGGAAGAAATTCGAACACAATACTTTTTAACAGGAGAGCGCGTCCATACTACAGCAGGCGCCAAATCTAAAAAGGTCAAGGAATTTTAAACACGGTGGGAAAATTGGACGAATTGTAAACTAAACTTTCAGCAGAGCAAGAAGTAGAAAACCCCCTTGAGATTAAACAGGCTCTGCTTCAATCAAAGTCCTAGTATACCAATGCCAGCGATCATCTGAATTTCGACCAGCAAAATCACGCAAATGGCATCTTTATATCCAACTGGATCTTGTCGTCGTCGAAACGGACATAACCTAAACACAAAAACATTCTCCCATGGAACAAGGACAGAAGACTCCCTCGAAAAGAAGAGCCACACCAGTTCTTCAAGGGTTAAATCCCAATTACCATGGGAAAATGAGGAAGGGACGTTCAGAGGAAGAACAAAAGTGAAACTACAAAAGGGTTAAGTTTTTAGGGGTCAATCAAAACGTAACTGTTTCCTGAATTGTTGCGGCCCGGTACAGAGTGCTAAAACCTCCAACCTATGAACTAAAGAACCAAGAGAGCATATAAACCTCCTTAACAACAATTAGATCGCTTCTCCGAGTAGATCCTATCATCTGTACGTAAGTAATACAACTAAGAGATCAAGATTAATTTATCCCCTCGAAATGTGGAAAATGTAACCAGACTCAGCGAAAGAAAAGAGAAACTGAAGCGACAATATTAACACAGCCAATCAAAAAAACAAAGCAGATTTCAGAGTGGGAGTTGAAGTGTCACCCTTTTCTACATCTAAAGATCACCCAAATTTTAGAATCTAACACTCCGTAACGTTATCCCTGTATGAAACTTGAAGGACTACCTATTTGGTCAACATTCGAACGTGATAATAACCTACACAAGAATTTCATCAAAAAAAAACCTACACAAGAAGCAAATACCCCTCTACATAATCAGCTTGAAATAGAAAAACCCTACAGAGTCTACACGTATTTGATCCCTACAAGATAATCCACCATGATGAAGCAAGTCCAAAACACATAAAGAAAAGACACCTAACAACTACAGCACAGAAAAGTTTTGAACTATACCGATATTAAACTGTGGCAGCAAAACCGGAATGAAGCTTGAGACAAACCGACTTCCCTGCATGAAGTAAACCTCAGTTGTTCCAAAATACCCGCAATTAAGAAAATGGTCCTGAAAACATGTTAGGGAATGGACGTTAGAACAAATTCCTCAATTTATGCAAGCTAGAAACTAAAAAACATAAGAAATTGAAGTGATACTGTTCATATAACAACAAGGTAATGCCTCCATGGAGAGAGTCCAATTCTCACATCCTTGGGATATCAAATGAATTTTGCGCACTTTATTATGTTCCTTTAACACGGATAAAAATTGAAGAATCATGAAATAGAACACCACCTTTCAAGATAACATCTGCACTAGACACTCACTCATCCTCAAAATAAGAAATTAACATGTATGATTATACATGTTAGGGAGTGAAATGATGTAGTAAGATTCCTACAGTATGGCACACTAGATACCGAAAAAGTAATTTAGTAGTGTTGTTTTCCTCGGGGGCAGGAGAAACACATGTACACCCACGGATATTGCATAATCCTGAAAGTATTAAATAGATTAAACGTTACCGAGATAAATAGGCAAACCTTTTTCTACATCTGGATATTTCAGTATTAACAATGAACTAGGAAAACCTATAATGCATTGCATATGCTAGACCCCCTGCACGTAAAGACTTGCGTTGTTAGTTCCAAGAACTGTGCTTCCAATTAGAGAAATAACAATTACTTCAAAGACATTGTCAAATTTTACCTCCTGGTTGAAATATCCAGATGACCAAGATATCCTGAAGTTACACAGAAGCAGCCATACCCGTTATACCACGAACGGATACCTAAATTTCTGTAAAGAAATACCCAATCAACAATAGATTTCAGATAGAGTAACAGAAAAACTAGATAATGTTTAAGTTTCTATACCGACATTTCTGATACATCGACACAGATGATCCTACAGTTGGCCTAAAGCTTCCTAGAAGCCGCACCTGGGGCTCAATTGGAAGAATATGAATCTATGCTTCCCCTCTAAAGAGCAATCGAATCAATAAACTGTTTTTGGTTTAGACCACTAGCACAGCAAGTACTGAAGGTGATCCTCGTGGATCTTATCATGCGCATGAACATGATAAGTTCAGCATCATATTCATTTAAGTCAATAAAAAATAATTGTCGATGAACGAATAACCCTTCAATATCAAATACAAAAGTTGACAACTATTTGTAGTTGCATTTGGAGACGATCAAAAAGTCCCTAATTGAATAAGTATCGAATTTGCAGAAGCAATCAACTGATCAAGAATGAAAATGTCAAATTCAACCCATATTATACTACGCTAATCAGAGAAACGATTGAAGAATCAAATTTAGATGTTCGAAACGCGAACCAAAAACGATAAAACCATATTAACTACGAAACCTTAGATTAGTCAAAAGAAAAACAATGGAATGGCACTGTCATAGTACAGGAAGTAAGCAACAAATATCCCCCACGGAAGATAACTTCCATTGAAACAACCAACTAAACAAGAAAAACATATTCTAGAGAGGGAGTTCAAGTGTTACTAGTTTCCACCAGTAGATTATCCGACTTTTAATTGCTAACATCCCATAATGCTGTCCCGATGATAAGTGAAGAAATCAATTGGTCAACGATTCGACCAGAAAGAAGCCTCAATTCACCTCTCTAAATAATCAACTTGAAATTGAAAACCCGCTTCAGAGAAGCCAGACTTCTGCTCATATATCCAAACCATATAAAGCTACGACTACAATGAAGTCCAAAACATACACCAAATACAAATAAGCAACTACAAAGACAGAAAAGAATTGAGGTATTCTCCAAATGAAACTGAAGAAAAACAACTACCTTCATCCTCATTAAACTTGAGACAGGAACCCCTTTTAAGAAGATAAATTAACTCCACAATGCACCAGCATCGCCCTGGACTACAAACAATAAAGAAAGGTTAAGCGACTTGTTAGAAAACAAATTGTTAGAGAAAATTGCGCAACATTTATGCTAGCGAGAAACTAAAAGAGATCAAAAGAAATTTAAATGGTACTATTCTCCCGTGGAAGGCCATAAGCGAACGACGGAACAAGAGTTTTAAATATCGCAGATTCTTGAAAACATTTGGATAGGTAACCTCGTACAGAGAATACTTAACCAGATAACTTACGATAAACCACAAGAGAGGAAACTAAATAGTGTCTCTTTGGAGTTGGTCCAAGTTGCAAATCCCTGAAAAACATGAGTTGACTTTGCTTCAGTTAATTATAGTTTCTCTAACAAAGACAAAAGTCAAAGAAGCGACTTCGGGAAGCCTCACATAGTTAACTTGACAAAACTGAGCCTAATCATTCTAGCAAACCAATAAAAAATCAAATGAGTAGTCATAACTATTGAAAACACCCTATCATCCCTGCCAAAAAAGAAATGAACTTTTCATGCTTTTACAAAAACACCTCTACCGAGTATAAAAATTGAAAAAGCAAAGAGCAAGAAGACCCCCCCCCCCCCCCCCCCTTCCAATATAAAGAGCTCCTTAGAAGTGGAAAAGGATGGAACTTCAGAGGCAAATCGGCTTGGACCTTAGACAGGAAAATCTCTTCTGAGAAATCAAATAAACGTCTCCCGAGAAAAGCACGGAAAGCCGGTCTTTGGGTATGGGATACTCCTGCAACGTATTAAATACATTTGACAGAATGAACACTGTGGAACTGGTGCAATATAGGAAACCCCCCTGGGAGATAGCCAAATAACATCTCTTGGAGTAAGTCCATTTTGTAGATCACTGGGAAAATCAAACAAATTTCACTTGCTCTAATTATTAATCCCTTAACATGGATAAAAATCAAAGAATTGAGTTAAGAACTAGAGGCAAATTCGAATTCTGTTGAGGAACACCAGGCTCCATGAGTCCCTGGTAAAAAGCATTCCAGACAACTTTGAAGAGCTTATTCAGAAGACGGAGAAATACGCCTGCTTGGATTCCAAGCCTTGGAAGAAGAAAAGAAGAGAACAGTTCCTGCGAAGGGATAGTCCCTACCGAGATAGATAGTCCCAACAGGGCAAACGGTGGCTAGAACTCTCAAACGGGGTAATTCCAGGCAGAAAATTTTGTTCGAAGAAAATGTCTCGACACAATGGAGGACGGCACATGTTGGAGAAGGAAATATATAGCAACATTCTTTATATATAGCACACTAGAAACTAGTAATGTTTCCTGGGGGAGGAGAAAAATGCAGACAGCTGATCAATGGATATCGCATCAATGTATAAAACAAATAAATGTTATCGACATAGGTACGTAAACCCTCGTAGAGAAGGATAAATCAACAATAAGGAAGAGTTTTGTGAAACATACCCAGAATAGGAAAACCTCCTGGTAAGCAAACTGAATCACATCTGGTTGGAGTCAGTCCAATTTGAAATGGGAAAAACAAGGATAAAAGTGATAGAAGCAAGTTAAGAAAGACCCCTTCGGCTACGTCCCAGTTACATCCTCACAACTAACCCCTTCCTCTTACGGAACAATGAAGTAATATAATTACTTTGAAAAACTATAAAGACTACAAAAAGAAAGAATGCAGGTAGCTATAAAAGTCACCCGCTTTCGCCGTTCATCACTAAGATTCCAGTTACATGCTGTCGTGATGGTAAGTGGAGGAATCCAAATTGACCAACTGGACCAGTAAGAAGCCTACACAAAACAAACACCCCTCTCAATAATCAACTTGAAACTGAAAACCTGCTTCAGGGAACCAAGACTAACGCACATGTATCCGAACCTTAAAAGGCAACGGCCAAGATGAAGTCCAAGACATGTACACCAAATACAACTAAGCAACTAAAAGGAACATAAAAATTAGAGGCGACATGTAAGGGAACGAATTGTTGGAGAAAATTCCTCAATTTTTATGCTGGCTAGAAATTACAAGAGAACAAAAGAAAGTTAAATGGTATTTCCTCCCGAGGAAGGCCGTAAGCGATAAACGGAAACCAGATTTTTGAATATCGCAGATTCCTGAAAACAGAGAATACTTACGTAACAAGATAAATCAGGAAAACCCCTTCAGAGGAAATCAGATCACATCTCCTTGGAGTTGGTCCAAGTTGCAAATCCTGGAAAATATCACTTTGCTTCCGTTAATTATAGTTTCTCTAACAAGGACGAAAATCAAAGAAGCAATTTCACAAAGCTCCCTTTACACAGATGAAAAGAACATGGCCCTCAAGTGGACATCTTGGGACGCAAGAGTACTTTTGAGAACTGTAGGCTCCTGAAAAAGTATTAAGTAGATTCTTTGTTTCAAGAGGAGAATCTCTTTTGCAGTTAAATGTCATGTCATTGTCAAGTATTAAGAAGACTTCTACAGGACAGAAAAAACTGCATTGCACAAAACAATGTCATGTCTCCCTGGAATGAACTATCATGCTTCTACAGTTAAATGATAGTGTTTCTCCTAGCATAAGACGAAGACGAACCAGATTTTTAAATGTCACTGACACCTTAAAATAACAGGGTAGTTAATTAGGTAATAACACCCTCAACACCCTTGAGAGGAAATCAGATCGTGTCTCGTTGCAAATCCCTCGAGACGCGAAATGGTATGGCATGCGTTAATGGTTATGGTAACTTCTCCAACATGGATAAAAATCAAAGAGGCAAGTTCAGAAGCCCCCTTCCCATAGTTAACTTGACAATGTTGACCACAATCTTCCTTGCAACAGGACTAACCATTCCATCACGAAGATCCCTGACAAAGAGAACGAAATTATATTATGTCTGTCAGTTCAAGTAAACCACCTAATGAAGAAACTGAAAGAGAGGTCAATGAAAAAGAACCAGTTCATGAGAAAACAAAAGAACCCAGTTCTCAAATAGAACACCACTACAACATGGTCCGGCAGAGTCCTGAAAATGTATTCACTGGTTTTCACCTTTTCCATATTTTCATAACTAACACCTTCATAAACCATCAATAAGGAAGAAGACTAGAACAACAGCAGATATGAAAAAACCCCTCAATTCACAAAACAAGGTAATGCCTCCCTAGAGAAAGACCAGTTTTCACATCCCTGTGCAAAAAACAGATGTACTTTCCATGCTTCAATAATTACTCCACCAACCTGGTTAAAAAATCAAAGAAGAAAGTTAAAAGACTGGAACCCCCTTCCAAGATAAACAACTAATTGGTGATTATAAAGGACAAAATCATAGAGGCAAATCCTAAGAAATTCAACAGGGAAATCCTCTCTAGGAAATATAATTAAAGTCGACTCAAGACGCCAGTCATCCTTCAAACCAACAAACACAAAGTATGAATTCACATGATAGCGAGTCATAACTCATAAGATAGAGCAAGATTAATAGTGTATTGTTGCCTGATGGACATGAGAACAATGTTTCAAAATTTGGTAGAGTAAGCGCCTAAAAGCGAGGCGGTATATTTTTGCCTCTCAAGGCGTAAGCATCTATAGAAAAAATAGAACTTACAAGCATCATTTAAGTTTATACAACACATATAGTAAAAACATTTATAGTTCTTATTTCTTAAACACTTTAATCTCTATTATTGCAGCAAAGTGAAAGAGGCTATATTATCTTATCTTCGAACATACAATTCGAAGATCCTGGGAAAACCAAACGAAATTTTGACCACTCTAAATAGGTAAAACTTGATGAAGAAGGATAAATCAACAATATGGGAGGTTTTATGCAATCTATGAAACCAGGAAAACCCCTTGAGAGCAAACCGAATTACAGCTCCTTGGAGTAAGTCCAATTCAAAGACCCTGGAAAAAACAAAAAAATTTCGCGTGTTTCAATTATTATTACTCGTATAGAAGTTAAAGAAGCAAGTTACGGGAGACCCCATTGTAGTTGAATCCAGTCCACCTACCAAACAATAAATACTAGCAAGAACAAATTGAACTACTGAAAAACCGATCACAAAGATAAAGAACAGAGAAAGGTTTACGATAAGCCACCGTCATCCCATGAAAATACAGGTAGAATATGAATAAATATTCCACCACAGACCCTGAAAAATAAAATGGGACCTAAGTTATTTTCATTTGAAAAGATACCCTAAAGTGATGAAGCATAAAACGGCTGAGAGGAAAACGCTGAACAAGACAACCATTAGATGCATACAGGGAGTTCCATGTAGAACATTGTGAAACTTATTACTACCCAATGAACTAAACCTGTGAATGACCATAATCACAATTTGGCGCTATAAAGCATTTTAAGAGATATCAAACCTACACAATAACCATCGGATGACCAAGATTTCATAATCTAGACGAACAGATTCAGAGAAGATACCATTAACACAAACAGGTACCGTCCGTCACAAAGATGCCTCAGAAACAGAACAACAAAGAATATTTACATCAATTCAGAGAAGATACGATTAACACGAAACTTGTGTAAAAATTGAAAAATCAAAAAAGAGAAAAACCCCTTCCAATATGAACAACTCCTTAGTTTTTCAAAAAAAAAATGGAACTTCAGAGGCAAACTGGCTTGGACCTCAGACAGGAAAATTTCATCTAAGAAAACAAATTAACATCTCCCCATAACACCAGTAATCTTCGGGAGGAAAAAAAAGAGTTCATCACATGTTAGGGAATGAAAAGATAGAGCAAGATTCTTAAAATAAAAACTGAAAAGAAAATTTAAAAGTGTACTGTTTTCCCCAGGGGCATGAGAAAAGCATTGATAGTCGGTCTCCAGGTATGGGACAAGCCGGAAAAGTATTAAACAGATTTGAGGTTATTTGTATAGAGACGTAAACCGTCAGAGTTAGAACATTGTGGGATCAATGCAAAATCGGAAGCCCCCTTCAGAGCGAACCAAGTAACATCTCCTGGGAGTAGGTCCAATTTGTAGATCCCTGGGAAAATCAAACGAATTTTGCATGCTCTAATTACGAATCCTTTAACATAGATAAAAATCAACAACACGTGAAAAAGTAGAACACGTGCTTTCCAAGATAAACCCATTAGTACTTGAAAACGATTGGAGGAAAATTCGAATGGATCGTCAGGCAGAAATGTTTTTCTAAGAAGACGTCTCAACTCGATATCCACTCGCCCTCGGAACCAACACAATGGAGGACTGCACATGTTGGGTAATGATATTTATCGCAAGTCTCTTTAATTTCCGCACAATAGAAACCATGATTTTTCCCTGGGGAGGAGAAAAAAGCAGACAACTTATTTATGGATATCGCACATTCCTCGAAGTATTAAAAATAAATTAAATGATATTGACAATTTGACATAAATACGTAAACCCTCATAGAGAAGAATAAATCAACGATAAGTTAGAGTTTTATGAAATATATGCAAAGTAGGAAAACCTTCTTCAGAGCAAACTGAATAACATCTCGTTGGAGTAGGTCCAATTCAAACATCCCTGGAAAAAAACAAATGAATTTTGTATGTGTCAACTATTATTTCACATCTGCTCTAACAAGGATAAAAGTTAAAGAAGCAAGTTAAGAGAGACCACTTCTGCTACATTCCAGTTACATCCACATAGCTGACCCCTTTCTCCTACCAAACAATGAAGTGAAATAAATACTTATAAGTGCTATAAAGCGCACAAAAAGAAAGAACGCAAGTAGGTTTAGAAGCCACTGCCTTTCCCATGAAAATACAGGAAGAGGATAGTTATTCCATCACAAAGATTACTGAGAAAGGAACTGGAAACAAGGTTACAAGTTTTTTATTTGAACAGATCATCCCTGGACAGAGAAGCAAAATGAAAACCAAAGAAACAGTTAAACGAAACTAGACAACCCCCTTTAGACGAAAGAAGAAAGCCCAATCTTCCTCCCGAAGACACCAACTTTCCTGTATAACATCATGAAACTTTTAATATTGCATATTACATATGTAATAATGAACTAAAATAATTAATGTGTTGCATAAGCTACAATCCTTCGCGTCAAGATTTTCATTTTTGGTTCTGAACCCCTCCCTCGAAAAAGAAAATCAACAGACTGAGATCTTGTTGACAATCAATTCAAACCATCTCAAAGTTCAACCCTTGATTGAAGTGAAGTATCTCAACGATAAATTGTAGTTTGTTACAGATATTGGTAGATTAAAACGATAAACCTTCAAATGATCGAGCTGAAGTTTCAAAGTTATGCCAAAGCAACCATACCCGTAAAAGCAATCCATTAATCAGAATATGGTGGTTATAGATCATTAAAAAGACACCAAACAAAAGGATAAGCTTCTGCTGACCAAGATGATGTTCTAAAGTTACGTCAAGCAGCTATACCAATTAGCACAAACAAATACAGAGAGGATACCTACGTATCCGTGAAGAAAAACCCAAGGCGAAAACAGTATCTGGATGAACATATGTTCGATGTGACAGGTTACTGAAATTATTTGAAGGCAAAAACAGTTCTATTTTAACCCCAAATTCTAAATACACACCAATGTTTTCAACTCGTACGCTTCAAAGCGTACCGTCCCGACTCGTACGCGTCGGGTTAAGAATGCGTACGAGTTGAAAGTGGTGGCCAAAGCGTGCGACTCGATTCGATTGGCTTACGCTCGAAGCGAAGCGCGCCTCGATGCGTCCGCTTCAGTCGCTTTTTCAAACATTGGGCCCAAAGAAGACAGCCTTCCCATCACAAAGATGCATGCGCAAAAGACAAAAACAAATACGTTCAAGAAGATCCGGAAGAAAAAAAACAAAACCGAAGAGGGAAGTACCTCATTCACAGAAACCAAATGGAACCCAACCCTCAAATTGATCACCACCAGGATACGAGAGAATATGTGAGTACTGCAAGTCCCTCCAGAAGTACTCAATACATTCATTGTGACGTCACAAATCCCTGGGAACATCAGATAATTTTGATGCGTTAACAGTAACTTCTCTAACAAGGATAAAAATGAAAGAAGCACATTCAGGAACCCCCTTGACACAGTTAACGAAAAAATAATGAATTTCACATGCTTCAATTGTTGTTCTTCTAGCAAGAACAAAGAAGTCAAAAGACAGAAAACATCTTCTAAATGGAAAATTCATCATTTGACGAAAAGAACAGAATCATAAAGGCCGACTCGGAATTGGAAGCAGAAAATAAGACAACAGTCTTCCTTCGTACCAAGTACCAACAACTAACACAGCGAAAAACCAACATGTAGGCCTTGTTAAGGGACAAAAAGGTATAGAAAGCTCACTAAAAATTGGCACTTAAAAACCAAAAATTAACAATACTATATTCCTGCGGACATGAGCAAAACAAGGACAACTGGTCTTTGCAGGTGAAGCAAGTCAAAGACGCATAAACGGGAGATACCTGGGAACATGCAAAGAAAAAAGTAGGAGTTGCAGCCAAAAAGTAGCGAGTTAAGAAAGCCCCCTTCACACAGTTAACTTTCGAAGCTGATCCCTACCATCCTAGCCAACGAATATACTCAAATGACTACTTAAAACAACTGGAAACACCCTAACGGAAGAAGAAATAGAACACTTCGTAACCCATTACCTCCCAAAATCAAGTGGTAGAAAAATACTAGCATTCCCATAACACGAGAATATATTTTGAGTATTGCAAGTTCCTGAGGAAGTATTAAATAGATTCACTGTCTCGTTGCAAATCCCAGGAGAACACCCACAGGATTTAAGATCTAAATTATAACTTAACTTCTTTAACAAGGATAAACAATTGAAAATCAAGTTCAGAAGTCCCTTCACCCGGTTAACTTGACGAAGTTGTCCATAATCCTCCTCGAAAACCAATGAACTATGGCACAATAGGCCTAACCATCGACATCCCTGAAAAGGAGAAACAAAAATAAATTATATCTTTCAATTGAAGAGGACCACCTTGTGAAGAAAGAAAAACAAACTGAAAGAGAGAAGTTCAATCAGAAATCCCCTTCACAGAAAAAAAAAAAAAAAAAAAAAAAAACAGGCCTCGAAGAACACCACAAGTGCAGGTTCCTGAAAATGTAATCAATATACTCACCCCTTATATATATGCATAACTAACAGTCTCATAAACAAAAATAAGGAAGTAGACTCACATGAAACAATAGAAGAAAAATTCTGCTGAGGTTGATGAAAAATCAGAAACCCCCTACAAGAAAACCAAATGAAATCTCCTTGGAGCAAGTCAAATTCGAAGATTCTTGGGAAATCAATTGAAGTTTGCATGCTTCAGTTTTAGTTTCTCCAACAAAAGGATAGAACGTTTTAGTCATCGAGAAGGAAAGAATTTTAGAGGCAATTTAGGATGAAACTCCGTAGACAAAACTTTCTTCAAAGAACATTTCTCCTCTGAGGACTTCGATAAACCAACAAATAACAAAAAAGAAGATGGCGAAGGGAATCAACGATCTTAAAATACGACAAGCTATAAACCAAAAGAAATTCAATGGTACTATCTTCCCAGGGAAATGAGAGCAACACAAACAGTTGGTTATGGATATCACAATTCTAAAAGTATAACATGGATAAAAATGTCATTGATCAAAATAGATAAAGTGATAAACCCCTGTAGAGAAGGACAGACAAACAATAGGGAAGAAGAAAGTCATCTAGCCTTATCTTTCAGAACCAATAACTTAACTTACCACACACAATTACAAGACACATACGAACAACGAATTGAGAAGAGACGTCAAACAGTTCTTTTACTCTTGGGATACAAGCCAAATATAAATTGTGGTTGTCCAAATTCTATGCCCTGAAAATAGAAGGAAGCTGTATGCTTCATGCTGAAAATATATATGCAGCACAAAAGAAAAGATTTGAAGTTAAAACATTTCGAGTCTGAAACTAAAATCTACTGGAAACATACAACTCTCACAGCAATGAGAACAAAAACTCACCGAGATTGAGCAGGACCCATAAATAGGATGCCATGGGAACTCCAAAAGTTTCTCTTCTAGCATACGTTGTATCAGCAACATCTACCGTAATGCAATTCCCTTAAAATACACAATGAAAATTATGTAAATTCAACTTGAATGAGCACAAACAAAGAAGAAATAACAAATTTCCACAGAAGCAACTTGAACACCCTCCACAAAGACCCGAGTCATTTTGCAGAGCAATTTCTAGTCCTAGAAAATGAAGGATCGAGATGACTGCTGGATACCAAGCACAACCGCATTAACATTTCTTGAGAAATAATTTCATGCATCTTTTACGTGTTGATGTAGAAAACCCCCTTCAAAAAGAAAGCAAGACCAAGTGTAAACCTAATCCACTGGTTAAAAAAGGAGATCTAGAAAGATGGTCTTCATAATTTTCAAAAAAAAAGAAAGATGGTCTTCACGCCACAAAAAAGAATTCAATGGAACAAGCTAATGATAGTACAATAAGAAATGTGTACGATGCTCTTTCCATCAGGTGAGCTCTTCCATACCCAACAGAGCACGTCCTAAAAAAAAGTGGAAAACATTTCCACATTTTCCCGCATAAAGATATCTTCCACATGAACCAACACTCTGCAAACATACAAAGTTACAAACTCTCTAAGAAAGGAGAACAAAACTCAACGAGATTGAGCACCCGTAAATAGGAAGCCACAGGAGCTCCAAGTGTTTCTCTTTCGAGCTTAAGGGTTAGTATAAACAGCAGCAACCACTGTAATGCAAATCCCAAAGCGAAGTGAAAATTTTGTACAGTCAACTTAAATAAGCATAAACAAAGACGAATTAACAAATTTCCACAACCAACTTAATATAGAAAATTCCCTCCTGATAGGCTGAGTCATTTTTCAGAGCAATTTCTACTACTAAAATATGAAGGATCAAGATGAGCGCTAGAAATGACTCCCTAGAGTATGAAGGATCAGCTTGAAATGAACCAAGACTCCTCCACCTGTATCAAAACCCTATAAAACAACCGACAAAGATGAACAAAGTCCAAAAAATGTAAACAAAAGAAACCTAAAGTCCTTAACAACAAAAACGAATATTTTATATCCACATGAAACTTCGGCGCAAGACCCCCTTCATCGATTTGAAACTTTAGACAGGTTCCCCTCTCGAAGAAGACATTAACGTTTCTGTGTAAACCTGATATACCATAAAATACCAACGATTAAAAAACAAGTCTAGGCAACATGTTAGGGACTGAAAAGATGTAAAGCAAATTTCTCCCAGAGGGCAAGAAAAAGTTTAGATAGGTATTCGGATATAGGAATTAACACGCCCATTAAGAGCTTATGTAATATAAATCAGGAAACCCGCCTTTGATGGAAAATAGATCATGTCCAGTTGGAGTTTGTAGAAGTTGCAATCCCACGGAAGCATCAAATGATCTGGCAAGCGTTAAATTATTTCTCTAACAAGGACACAAAAAAAAGAAGCGTATTCAGAAAACCTCCTTCACAGAGTTAACTTGACAAAGTTGACACTCATCCTTCTAGCAAACAAATAAACTCAAATGAAAACTTGGAAATTGAATGGCTCCCTAACGTTAACATGGCAAAATAGGACTTTTCCGCCACAAGACCCCGAGAAGAACCAAAATATATTGTCTTCCAATTCAAGATCACCTTCGTGAAGAAAGAAAAGAAACTGAAAGAAAGAAAGTTAGTTCAAATTAGGTATTTTCAGGAAATCAAAAGAACCCACCCTCTAAAAGAACACCGCTAAGACACATGAGAACACTTGAGTATTGCAGTTTCCTGGAAAAGGTTTAAACAGATTCACCATTTCTGTATTTGCATAACTAATACCTTCCCTAAATAAAAGTAAGGAAGACTTCTATGGAACAATAAAGGAGAGGAACAGAAAACTCAATTCACAAAACAAGGTGATGACTCTCCAGAGCAAGTCCAATTGTCATGCCCCTGAAACAAAAAAAATTAACTTCGCGTGCTTTACCAATTCCTCGGAGAACAAAAATCAAAGAAGCACGTTAAAAGGCGAAAAGCCCCTTTTCAAGATAAACAACTCATTAGTTATCGAAACAGACAGAATTTTAGAACCCAAAGGGGACTCGACGGGACAATACCTTTTAAGAAAACAGATAAACACCTCCTTTAAACACCAATCACCCTCAAAACCGTAAAACTAAGGAGGACCTCACATGTTAAGGGAATGAAACGATAAAGCAAGATTCAAAGACATGATCTGTTAGAAACTAGAAGTTGTGAAAGATATAGAATAGTGCATTGTTCCATGAGGACACGAAAAAGCGAACATCCTCATCGAGAATGATAAAACCAAAGATGAAGTAAGAAATCCATTTAAAATAGGTCAACCCCAGTTGGATGACAACCAAATAACTTCTCTTTGGAGTAAGTCCAATTTGAACATCCCTGAAAAAATCAAATGAGTTTTTACATGCTTCAGAATTATGGCACAATAGGCCAAAATTATAACTTCTTTAACAAGGATAAACAATTGAAAATCAAGTTCAGAAGTCCCTTCACCCGGTTAACTTGATGAAGTTGTCCACAATCCTCCTCGAAAACCAATGGACTATGGCACAATAGGCATAACCATCGAGATCCCTGGAAAGGTGAAAACAAAATTTATTATATCTTTCAATTGAAGAAGACCACCTTCTGAAGAAAAAAAAAACCAGGCCTCGAAGAACACCACAAGTGCAGGTTCCTGAAAATGTAATCAATGAACTCACCGCTTATATATATGCATAACTAACAGTCTCATAAACAAAAATAAGGAAGTACCTTACATGGGACAATAGAAGAAAAATTCTGCGAGGTTGAAGAAAAATCGGAAACCCCCTACGAGAAAACCAGATGAAATCTCCTTGGAGTAAGTGAAATCGAAGATTCCAGAGAAATAAATTGAATTTTTCATGCTTCAGTTTTAGTTTCTCTAACAAAAGGATAGAACTTTTTAGTCATCGAGAAGGAAAGAATTTTAGAGGCAAGTTAAGATGAAACTCCGTAGACAAAACTCTCTTCAAAGAAAATTTCTCCTCTGGGGACTTAAATAAACCAACAAATAACAAAAAAGAAGACGGCGAAGGGAATCAACGATCTTAAAATATGGCAAGCTACAAATCAAAAGAAATTTAATGGTACTATCTTCCCAGGGGAAATGAGAATAACACGAACAGTTGGTTATGGATATCACAATTCTGAAAGTATAACATGGATAAAAATGTCATTGATCAAAATAGATAAAGTTATAAACCCTACTGAGAAGGATAGACAAACAATAGGGAGCATGTTATTCCTCTAGCAAGAAGAAAGACAGAAAAACACTTTTTAAATGGAAAACATGTCAACTACTGGAAAAAACAAAAGTTCAGAGACAAACTCGAACGATATCCCAAGCAGATGTCCTTCGTACCAATACCTAACACACCGGAAGACCAAACTTGTTAGCCTTGGAAAGGAACAAGATGGCATAGAAAATCACTAAAAATTCACATGCAAGACACAAAACTTAATAGCACAATTTACCTCGTGAGAAACACAGGATCAAGAAGAATAGGAGTGGCTATTCCATCACGAAGATACCTCGCAGAGAAAATGCATAAACCTTCACCAACTTTTCATTAAAAAAGATCATCCTTATCCAAAGCAAGAACAAAATGAAAGAGGAAAGCTAGACTACAGAACCCCCTTTTTGAGCAAAACGAGAAAGCCCAGTCTTTCAAATAGACACCGACTTCCCTGAAAAACATCGAGGAACTTTTTATAATTTATATTGCATATTCCAGTAGTAACACAGAATAAAAAACACAAATAATGTGCTAAATATGACCAGGGTGTATTTTAGACTAAGAGCATTCAACAGACAGCGCGACACCGTCAAGTGGAATTTCTAAATGCAAATTATTTTAGTAAGTTGTCTTACTCTACCCAAGCTGAAATGGAATGGACAATTATCAATACAGTTCACAACTTCATAATATGATCTTCGTATTTCCCAGAAAAAAAAAAAACAAATTCTGCAGTACCTTTGGAAGGCAGAAAAATAAACAAGGAAACTAGGGTATAGAATCCAGGCAAGAATTACGAGCTGCCGCTAAAACTGGAAAAGGAACAGGACTGCAAATACTGATAACATCACCATTTACACATCCACTAAAACTAGACCATTAATCAGCATACAACTTAGAAACAGAGTGCAACCCATAAGGTAACCTCAATACACAATTGTAAGAACACAAACTCAATTCGGTGTACAGAACAATACTAGCTGTCCCATAACGAAAATGCCAGCTAAAAAAAACGAAACAGATCTGCAAAAGCAGAAAACAAACTCAATTCAGTGTGCAGTTGAATTCAATGTATAGTTGATTCGAATGACAATTGAAGTTTCAAAATTGCATAAATATCAGAACTGCAGAAGCAACCAACCGACCAAGAACGAAAATCCAGCCTCATATTATACTAAGACAATCTGTACAGTACACCACATCTGAAACAAAAAATTTATGTTAAAACTCTTTCGAAATAAACATTCATCCAAAACAGTTTTTTGACTCAGGATTTGAAGCAGTCAATGACAAGAGTAACAAATCAGAATATCCAGCATGTGAGTACCTTATGATACACACAAATACGAAGCACTATAAAGGATTTGAAAAGTACAGTATCAATAGCACCAAGGTATATCTTAGATGAGGAGCATCCAACAGACGACACACCACCAAAATAAGATCAAGTTGACTATATCCGAACTCCATCAGTAAGTTGTATTACTGTACCGAGCTTAAATGGTCAATGTCGATCTAGTTAACATCTCCATTGAGATCTTCATTCCCCAGAAAACATATCGCCTGACACATCCAGAAGGCAGAAAATTAAAAGGAAACAAGAGTAAGGACCTGAGCACGAACTCCCGCTAAAACTGGATAAGCAACAAGCCTCCAAATACTGACACAATCACGATACACCAATCCAATAAAACTAGACCTTTAATTAGCATAAAACTTAGAAACAAGGTGCAATCAATCAGGTAACCTAAATACACATGTCGGAACAATTACGATTGCAAACTGACTGGACAAAAGAAATTTACATGGCCCTGCTCCACAGAAGGTTCAATATTTTTGATGATATTGCTCCACAAGTATACATGGGAATCTGAATATCGAACATTCCAGATTCTTGAGAAAAATTAAATAAGATTAAACATTATTGTATTTGACAGAAAATGAAACCAAGATAGAGACAAGGTTAAAGAACCTGGCGCAAGTCATTATCCCGCTAAAAATGGATACAATCCTGCAAATACTCATCACATCAAAAATCCACAAAAAAAGGTTCACTAGGCAGCATGTAACTTCGAAGCGGAGACAAAAACTTAAGAAAGCCATCGAGCCTTATCTTCGCCAACCAATAACATAACTCAACATACACAATTACAGGACACATACGAACAGCAAATCAAGAAGAGATATCCAGATGTTCTTTTCCCCTCAAGACATGAGCCAAATATTGATTGTGGTTGTCCAAATTGCGTGCCCTGAAAGTAGAAGGAAAACACTGAAAATAGCACTAAAAATAGCTATACGGCACAAAAGAAAAAATTCAAGGGTTTAAGGTTTCCAATCTAAGACTAAAATTTACCGAAAACATACAAACTCTCTAAGAAATGAGAACATAACTCAACGAGATCGGCAGAACCCATAAATAGGAGGTCACAGGAGCTCCAAATGTTTCTCTTTCTAGCTTAAGGTTAGTATGGAGTATGGAGTATGGACATCAGCAACCACTGTAATGCAAATCCAAAATGAAGTGAAAATTGTTTACATTCACCTTGAGTAAGCATAAACAAAGACGAATTAACAAATTTCAACAACCAACTTATATAGAAAACTCCCTCCTGATAGGCTGAGTCATGTTTCGGAGCAGTTTCTACTCCTAAAATATGAAGGATCAAGATGAATGCTGGAAATGACTCCCTAGAATACGAAGGTTCAGCTTGAAATAGAAAACCCCTTCAAAGAACCAAGACTCCACATGTATCAAAGCCCTATAAAACAACCTACCAAGATGAACGAAGTCCAAAACATGTAAATAAAGAAACCTAAACAACACCGAATGCTTTATAATCAAATAAAACTTGGGCCAAAAGACCCCTTAGTGAATTGAAACTTGAGACAGATTCCCTTTCGAAGAAGACACAGTAGCTCTCTGCATAAACATGATTTGCCATAAAATGCCAACAATTAGAAACGGGTCAAGGCAACATGTTAGAAAAAAACGTAAAGCAAATTTCTCAATCTATGCTAGCTAGAGAATGCAAGAGAATAAAAGAATTTTCAGGTACTATTTCTCCCAAAGGGCGTGATAGAAGAACAGAACCAGATTTTCAATACTACAGATACTGAAAGAAGTGTTTGAATAAGTAATTCGGATTTAGGAAGTAACACCCCTACGAAGAAGAACTTATAAATTAGGAAAACCGCCTCTAGAGGAAAGTAAATGATGTCGAGTTGGAGAAATAGTACCTGAACCGCCTCTAGAGGAAAGTAATTCGGATTTAGGAAGTAACACCCCTACGAATAAATATATACTACAGAAGACCATCTTTATTGTAGAAAAATTAAACTAAGATAAAACCAGATGCAGATTTCTGGGAGTAACCCAAGAAAATTCTCAAAGTTCACTAGATTAGGTAAGCTTATACATACAAATATTCCGCTGTACATGAACCACCACGAAGAAGGCACTACAATCTACAGTTATATATAACAATTGAGCATTAAAAACCTGGTTTTGCTAATGACAGTCCAAGAACCCAATCTGCAGGTAAATCACAAAATCAATTAGTATAATTCACACCATTAAAGTAACTAACTAAAATGAGGACAATCACAGTCTCTTCAACAGTGAGAACTGACCTATCCCTTGGTGTACATAACTCCACCTAACAATCAAAAAGAATTCAAATTACAATCACATATCACAATATTAGTAAGTAAGATTACACAGAAAAAGATCGTCTCTGAAATTAGGTCATTCTTAAAGTTTGCCTTATCTCTACGAAGTGAACAATTTAAAAGCTCCTTTCTATTGGTCACTATACGTGTTCTTGGTTATTTACATTATGAGATAGGTTTAAACGAGACTGGAAATCAAAGACTCAACTGAAGTATGCGAAGCGGATGAGGGAGGAGAAAGGAGTAATCCTCTCAAGATTGCAAGAAACGGGGAGGGTAAGAGGCGAAATGAAGTCTTTGAGACGATGAACCACTCACTACCAAGCGGATGGGAGAGGAGAAAGGAGTAGTCTTATCAACGTTATAGAAAGGAGTAAGTCTTTGATTTTCGGAATTTGTATCGTTGTCAAATAAGCAACAGAAGTACTCATTGTACCTTCAAGCTTAAACCCTAAAATCTCAGGGTACTTCATCAATACATACCCAATATCATGTTTCTCAACATCAAGACCTCTAAGAAATCTCACCACAGGAACAAGCTAAACAACAACACTAGCATGAAGAACTTGAGGGTAATTCTTCAGAAACACTCCAAGTTTTGATCTTTGAATTCCAATCTTCTCTAAATAACCCAAAACAGGAATTATATTCTTCCTAACACTACAACCTAAAATCAATGGATACTCATTAATATCATCAATAGTTAACCCTATTTTTTGCAGAAATTCAACCCTTTCTTTCATTACATCAATTCTTGATGGCAACTCAAGATGTTCTAATTCATCTGATATAATTCCTAAACCTTTCAAATAATCACAAATTATAACACGAGAAACAAGTTTCTCTTTTCTGCCTTGAACAACACCCCATGTTACAGATGGCATCTCATACTCAGGAAATTTACTACTGGACTGTGTCGAAAACAACCGAATTAAAACCCTAAAACTCAAAATATAATTAGACCTTGTAGGTGGTAAAGCCCAAGGGTTTTCTAGGGTTATAAAAGAATCAATATGTTCTGATATTGAAGCATGATTAGTAAGAGAAATACTTGGATATAGATTTCGAAGGTGGAGAAGAGTATTAGGGTTTTTTCTGAAGATTGAAGTCATTATAGCAAAAGCCCTTACCCGATATGGAGATCTTGAAGGGAAAGAAAGAGGCGAAATGAAGTCTTTGAGATGATGAACCACTTACACCGACCTGAATTCAAGAAGACGAGCTTCTGGACGAAATCAATGGAGAAGACGAGGAATCGAGCAAGAATCATCGCAACTTTGGACTGAACCCTCGCCTTGGTGCGTATAGGAGAAGACGAGTTATAACGGTCATATTTTGAGTGTTAAAAGAGGTGCAAGTAAAATACTGTGTAATAGGGTGCTTTTATAAGTTCGTTCGTATGTTGTCTAAAGACACACACCACCAGTCCTCCTGTAGTCCTGTTTTAGACTTTTAGTCAACAAAATCTCATCATACAATCATCAAGAGAGAGAGAAGAAGAACAAGGAACCGTCGATCTTCATCAATGGACGAATCGTGGTGCCACACTATTCATGAAGAACTACTAAATCGTCGATCTTCATCAATGGACAAACCACCACCTTTACCCACTTCCTCCTCCCTCAATGACAATTGATAATAGTTAGTCGGATGATGATTTGTCGATACTGGTGAACCTGATCTTCTTCCCATAACAATATTTTCGCCTCATTTTTACATTTGTACCACTTTGCTACACTCCAAAGACTCTACTAGGATGGCAATATATGTTAAATTAGGGCAGGAAACAAAAACAACACACTCGTAGTAAGAAAGGAAGAGAGATTCCTGCGAATGAGCAACCCTTCCGGGAGTCGGGCGGGTTCGGTCGGGCCCAAATTTTATGTGTGCGGGTTCGGGCGATCGGGTTCTATAGTGTTGTGTCCGATCGGACTATCGGGCGGTTCGGGTCGGACACATATGCATTATTGTGTGCCCGCGGCCCGGTTTTGCCCGAGAACCCGATCGGGCTCTAACGGGCTCGGGCGAATAGGTTACGGGTTTTTTTCAAAAAAAATTTGTATGGACCAAAATACGTCACCAGGAATGCCCCCAGAAATCCATGATTAATGGGCTTACACGGTGACCAAGCCCATGAATTAATGACCAATGGACCCGACCCATTTATCTTAAGGCATTCTGAAGCAACGTTAAGGTGCGAGAGTACGTCTAGCTCTGGATAAAGAGGTCCGTCCTCACCAGCAGGCCAAAGTACGGAAGTGCATTCAGCTCTGGATAAAGAGGTCTGTCCCCACTCCCTCAGACCAAAATACGGAAGTACATCCAGCTCTGGATAGAAGAGGTTCGTCCTCTCCTCTTCAGCTGACTTCTCTTCGTGTACCTGTTGGGGAGGCGTTATCGTCATTCAAAATGACAATATCCCCAATATATCCGTTGGATGGGAGTTACGATATCCCCATCCATGGTAATAACTTCGTGCGTTACCATATTCAAGACAACAGCTCACCGCCAGGTGACGGTTGACCAAAACGGACAGTTGACCACAAAACTCTATATATAAGGGTTAGCTGGTAATCGACTAAGGCATCCAACTACGGATAACAACAACAGTCATCTAAGTTCACTTGTAATCAGCTAACCACCTATTTTCTCTCTCGCATCGATCATCCAAACCATTGGCAGTCGACTAACATCTGCTCAAAGAAGGCGACTGATCATTTCTCTCACCATACGACTAAGGGGTGTAAGCGCTTTATTTCACTAGACGGTCAGAGATTTAGGTAGACATACACCCGACTCTATCACCTTTTCTCCCAACGACCGTTGTGAGGGTAGGAAATCACGGGTCAAGAAGTCAGCTGGACCGGGCCGTTGACCGGATGTCGAACCTCCACCTGTTAATAATTTTTGCGAGCACCGGCGACATCTTTGGGCTTAACCTGTGACAAAAGAGACAATAACACACGTGACCGTGAGGTCTTAGGGGACACCGGGATGGTGCCGGCCTAAGGGGGCTCCGACGGTCAAGTCAGTAAGCTTGCAAGAGAAGTAAAGTGTACGTGGATATTAGCCCTGGAATATTACCGTTGGATGGATAATGGTCGGAGCCTAGGCACGACTCGTAGAGTGGCCGGAGCTCGCTCTCTACGGATGACTGACTTAATTGGAGAGAGAATAACGGCCTATGAGGTCCGTCTTTAAATGAAGCAGCCCTGGAGTGGGTTTGCCTTGTCCAGGGGTGTGTATCATAATTAATTGGGAAACTTTAAGGACCTGACCTTGTAAATTATTCACGTGGGAAAGATAATGAAAGCCTGACCTCTAGGAGAGATAAAGTAGCCTGCCTGACCTCCAGGAGAGATAAAGTAGCCTGCCTTCCTTGGTTGTCAAGTCATCCAGGAGAGAGAAACGTAGGTCGACCTTACTTGGATGTCAGGTCGTCCAGGAGAGAGAAACGTAGGTCGACCCTTGAGAAAACCTTGTTTTTGGAAGGGTCCCGCACTTGACAGGGGTCCTGCACTTGGAAGGGTCCTGCACCTGGATGTAGGTCGTCCAGGAGAGATAATGAAAGCCTGACCTCCAGGAGAGATAAAGTAGCCTGCCTTCCTTGGTTGTCAGGTCGTCCAGGAGAGAGAAACGTAGGTCGACCTTACTTGGATGTCAGGTCGTCCAGGAGAGAGAAACGTAGGTCGACCCTTGAGAAAACCTTGTTTTTGGAAGGGTCCCGCACTTGACAGGGGTCCTGCACTTGGAAAGGTCCTGCACCCGGATGTCAGATTGTAATTGTATTTAGGTGAGAGGAAGGAAGCTCGATGGTTGCTCAGATGCTTGCTCTGTATGAGAGAGAAATTGGATGTTGGTATTGAATCTGTACTCGATGTGTTTGCCCGGAATCAGATGATCCGCCGCTTTAGATGGGAATTGGATGATGCTTTTGTGAGTTGTATTCCGTAATCACCAGATGATGCTAAACAAGTAGTCAGTGTATTCCCTCAGGATCAGATGATCTAGTGTATTAGCCCATAATTCGATGATATTAGAGTGTTTGATAGTGATATCAGTGGAATATGAGTACGTTCGGCGATAACCAAATGATCGAGTGTTTCTGTCCCCAATTCGATGATCTGCATCATTTTTGGTTCTGTTATTTTATATTGTCTTGGGTCGACCGTTGTCTGATGGTAGTTGTCATCCTTAATGGTTGTAACGCATGAGTTGTCACCATTAATACGGACTTCGTAACCTCTGAAAGGACATATCCGGGATATTGTCGTCATGAATGACGGTAATGTCTCTCCAAGGGATACAAGGTGGCAGGTTCGATGAGGAGATGAGGACTGACCTCTTTATCCAGAGCTGGAAGTGGTTCACATATTTCAGCCTGGTGAGGAGGCGAGGGCGGACCTCTTCCTTCGGAGCTGGAAGTGTTTCTACACTTTGGCGTTGCTTCGGGGTGTCCGAAGATAAATAGGTCTGGCCCATTAGTCGTTAATTCATGGCTTTGGTCACCGCCTAGGCCCATAAATCATGGTTTTCTTTGGGCGCTCCTGGTGACATATTTTGGCCCATACAATTTGTCCCCCACTCTCTAAGTTGACGTAGTGCGGCAACTTAGAGAGTAGTTCAAAGTTATATGGCCAATCTGCAATTTCAGTTTTGCTGCCTTTGTAGCCGAGTTCCTGTCCCGTGGGGACTTGTCCGCGAGAAGTGGTGAACAGAAGCAGACCTTGGGGGAAGTATCTCTACCTGTCTATGCGGGAGGACTCAACTTGCCGACCACATTCGTGGTGATGGACTCTCCGTAGGCCTACAACATGATCCTAGGCGTCGTGGATCCACGCAATGAGAGCAGTGCCTTCAACATTCCATCAGGTAGTACGGTTCCCTACACCCTAGGGAGTTAGAGAGATTAAGGGAGACCAAGGGGCCTCCCGTAATTGTTATAGAAATCCAATGAAATCTCCTAAGACCCCTTTATAGCAATTACAGACCAAGCAACCACACAGTGCTGACCCTGACCAACCTAGCATAGAGGAGCTGGATGAAGTACAAATCCATCCAGACTACTCTGACCATAAAAAAAATAACACGACTGTTTTGCTTGGTCACACGCCGACATGACAGGCATAAACCAGTCCATTACAACGCACAGACTGCGAGTCGACCCCGACCACCCGCCTGTTCGGCAAAAGAGGCGAAGGTTTGCACCTGAACGTAATAAGGTAATCAACGAAGAAGTAGAAAAGCTACTAGACATAGGGTCTGTCAGGGAAGTCCACTACCCTGACTGGTTACCCAATGTGGTGGTCGTAAAGAAGAAAAATGGGAAATGGAGGGTGTGCATCGACTTCACTGATCTGAACAAGGCATGCCCAAAAGACTCGTTCCCTTTACTCCACATAGACATGCTAGTAGATGCAACTGCTGGCCATGAGCTTCTCAGCTTCATGGATGCCTTTTCGGGGTACAATCAAATCCTTATGCACCCCGAAGATCAAGAAAAGACCTCTTTCATAACAGAGAGAGGCATCTTCCGTTATAAAGTTATGCCATTCGGACTAAAGAATGCAGGAGCTACTTACCAAAGATTAGTCAACAAAATGTTCGCTAATATGCTCGGCAACACAATGGAGGTATATATAGATGATATGCTGGTCAAATCCTTGGAAGCTGCACAACACATCAACCACTTGCAGCAGGCCTTTGAGGTCCTAAAAAGGTACAACATGAAATTAAATCCAAACAAATGTTCATTTGGTGTATCTTCAGGGAAGTTCCTAGGGTATGTAGTCACATACAGAGGGATCCAGCCAAATCCGGACCAGATACAGTCAGTAGTAAACATCCCTTCTCCCAAGTGTGTGAAAGACGTGCAAAAGTTGGCGGGAAGAGTAGCGGCCCTGAGCCGGTTCATCTCTCAGTCATCCTAGAAATGTCACCTATTCTTTGCTACTCTAAAGAAACTTAAGGACTTCAATTGGACACCAGCTTGCGAGGCCGCACTTCAACAACTAAAACAGTACCTCACTTCGCCTCCATTGCTTTCAAAACCTACATCAGGTGAGCACCTTTACATTTATTTAGCAGTATCTGAAACAGATGTCAGTGTTGTCTTGGTAAGAGAAGAGGACGGTAAGCAACTCCCAGTTTACTATGTCAACAAGTCTTTACTCGATGTCGAGACTCGGTACAGTCAACTAGAAAATCAGGCATTAGCTCTGGTGACAGCCGCTAGAAAGTTGAGACCGTATTTCCAATGCCATTCTATTGTGGTCGTCACAGCTTTCCCGATGAAGAATGTCTTGCACAAGCCAGACATGTGTGGACGCTTGACTAAATGGGTTGTCGAACTCAGCGAGCACGACATCACATACCAACCAAGGACGACGATCAAATCCCAAGTATTAGCTAATTTCATTGCCGATTTTACTCTTGACTCTCTAGTGCAGGCCTAGAAAGAGCTACTCTGCCTCACCGAACCTGACCCTCAAAAGTGGACCTTGTCCGTGGATGGGTCAAGCAACATGAACGGAGCTGGCCTGGGTGTCATCCTGACCTCCCCACAGGGGGACATAGTCCAACAAGCAATCAGGTGCGAATTTAAAGCAACTAATAATGAAGCATAATACGAAGCTTTAATTGCAGGTCGGACCTTGGCTAAAGAATTGAAAATACAGAATCTTGATGTAAGGTTTGACTCTCAGTTGGTGGTCAACCAACTTCAAGGTATGTACCAAGCCAAAGATGCTAGGATGACAACATACTTGGAACGTGTCAGGGAAATGCAAAAATATTTCCACGAGGTTAAGTATGAACAGGTACCCAGAGCTGAAAACGGACATGCGGATGCTTTGGCGAATCTTGGCTCGTCCATCCAGACAAATGTAGCTCGGAACATACCCTTGGTCTTGCTTCAGTGGCCAGCCGTCTGGAAGAATCCACAACCAGAAGTAGCAACTACAGATACAACTGACACCTGGATGACCCCTGTCATAAAGTACCTGACTAACGACGAGCTTCCCTCGGACAAAAATGAAGCGAGAATACTGAAAGCGAAGCTGCGAGATTTTGTATACTCGACGGTCAATTACTCAGGAGGTCGTATTCAGACCCTTACCTCAAATGCATCACTCCTGAAGAAGGTAAGTATGTCTTAAAAGAATTACACGAGGAAGAATGCGGCAACCACTTTGGTGGTCGTAGCCTAGCCAATAGGGCTCTGACTATCGGCTACTACTGGCCGACCATGAGGGCTGATTCAGTTGATCATGCCAAACGATGTGACAAATGCCAAAGGTTCGCCCAAACTTCTCACCTACCCCCAGAAAAATTAAATTCCATACTATCACCTTTGTCTTTCATCAAATGGGGCATGACATAATGGGGAAACTTCCCACTGCCCCAGGCCAACGTGTGTACATGTTGGCCATGACCGACTATTTTTCAAGTGGATCGAAGCCGAGGCCTTCCACCAAATGAAAGACAAAGAGGTTATGAGTTTTGTGTGGAAGCATATAATTTGCAGGTTCGGAGTACCCAAAGAAATTGTCACTGACAACGGATCCCAATGCATTAAGAAATGTACATTTTCCCCTACACGGCATCGTTCTAATGATGAAAAGTTAGTGTTACAATTACAATATATGTGAAGTTGATAGTATTTAATATAAGTAATCAATGATGAGACATGTGACGCTTTTGCTGATGTCGATTTTTGGCTTTCAGTTAAATCAGCATGAAAAGGGAGTTGATGCATGACAGCCTCCGTTATGATCGAATATTTCGTCTTGATGATCGATATTCCTTCGATTCCCACTCCTTCTCTTAGAAATCTGGGGGCAAAAAGAAAGAAAACGGCTCCGACGCTCAAGCTAGTCAGGGTGCTCTTTGCAGTAAAAGAATGAGTATTGAATGATCCCTTTGGAGGTGGAGTCAGTTAGACTTGTTCAACTTACCTTGAAGAAAGTGATATGAGACCCTTTTATAGGCCGAATTAGGGTTTCCCTTCGTAGTTATCCTGTATCTAGGATAAATAGAAATATCCCAAGTTCAAGGATATTTCATAGATATCCTGCCGAGGTGATAGTTCTTAAAGGAAATGTTTCCTCCCTTAAGACTCTTGAAGTCCAAGCTTGCTTAAACACTTCCAGATTTGTAACCGACTAGGATCTTTAAAGATATTTCAGGATTAAGTCGGTAGGTTGTTTGGCGCTGCTGCCTCCCCAGTTCTGGGCGTAAGACACTGGTCGAACCTGTGCGGACCCCCTAATTCTTTTAGAGACCACAGAGCTGATCTGGTCATACCGAGGGCGTTACAGAGTTGGTTTTCTCTAGCCGACCTCCCAGTTAGGGGAATGTAGCGGATCGTCAATGATTCATTGGTTCTGCTGCCTTAAGCCGGGTTGACCCGTTGGACTTCTGGTCTGATCTTGACTCTTCAGACGTTAGTCAACGTCGTGACATTTTTATGCATCATCATGAGTCCCGCCACTCCTTAGTCGAAAGTATTGAGACTGAGGAGTAGAATTAATTCTCGTGTTTCTTAAACAGTGAAGACCTGAAGACAAAAGGGTTTACCTAGGCCAGAGTTATTCCGTGAAGCTCGGTCTTCTTTATGATTTCCCAGAGCTCCGCATTCTAGTGTTGATCTGAGCCGAGCTGTATGTATTATCTTCTGAGATTTCCTTCGCTACCAGTAGTGGTTGATTTTCTCTTCAGCTGGCTACTTGTGCCAAATGTTTGAGAAGTCTTCTTTCCCATTTGTGTGGATGAGGTTTTCTTTACCGTAGCTGTATTTGCCGGGGTTGATTGATGTTGAGAATTTTCCTGCAAATACACAACACTCTGAATTAATGTTGATCACAGTAATGTTAAACTCTTCCAAAATAGCAAATTATAAAGATGTTAATAGGCTAGAAAAAAAGATATATAATGTTAAGAAACAATGTGGGAGCTAAGTGGTAACATTCAAATGTAGTTTGGTCTGCGTAGAGGAGAGGCGATAGCCTATATGACTAACTATGAGACTAAAAGTTATGTCAATAAGAATTGTTTACGGGGCAAGTCCTTAAGTTATCGTGTCTGAGAGAAAAATAAATAATCGTAAGAAAATTAGGAAGTAATCTAAACGAGAAAGAAAACACTTCCTGATTGACATGCTTTCGTGATGAACCAGATACCGTTTCCTTTGAACCTTGTTTCCTGCATAATAATTCTAGTAATGCAAAAGGTGTTAGCGGGTTAGTGTAATCCTCAGCTTACTAATGCAAGTTCCCTAGCTTACTACGCATGCTCCGAATGATCGCTCCTGCATAACAAGGAAAAGTTAGACCTGTTCTATCATGACCTAGGCTTACTAATTCCCTCTGCAAAATAGAACCCGAGTTAGCCCTGTATAAAAGTTTTGAATATTTTATGAACCTGGGTTCTACCCCTGGTTGTAGCTTGCGCTACCAGGGTTGGCTTCGTTGGCCTAAGCACAACTAGTTTAGCTAGGACTTCTCCTTAGACCCCTGGTCGTTGCTTTCGCTACCAGGGTTGGTTTCGTTGGCTTGAGCACAACTAGTTTAGCTAGGACTTCTCCTTAGACCTCTGGTCGTAGGGTGAGCTATCAGTGCTGGTTTCGTTGGCTTGAGCACAACTAGTTTAGCTAGGACTTCTCCTTAGACTCTGGTCGTGGCTTTCACTATTAGAGTTGGTTTCGTCGGCTTGAGCTTGACTAGTTAAACTAGGACTTCTCCTTAGACCTCTGGTCGTGGCTTTCGCTATCAGAGCTGGTTTCGTCGGCTTGAGCTCGACTAGTTTAACTAGGACTTCTCCTTAGACTCTGGTCGTGGCTTTCACTATTAGAGTTGGTTTCGTCGGCTTGAGCTCGACTAGTTAAACTAGGACTTCTCCTTAGACCTCTGGTCGTGGCTTTCGCTATCAGAGCTGGTTTCGTCGGCTTGAGCTCGACTAGTTTAACTAGGACTTCTCCTTAGACCTCTGGTCGTGGCTTTCGCTATCAGAGCTGGTTTCGTCGGCTTGAGCTCGACTAGTTTTCGCCGGGACTCCTCCCGTGCCCCTGGTCGTTGCCTTAGCTACCAGGGATGTCTTCCTCATTTTAAGCCTGAATAGTTTCGCAAGGACTTCTCCTTAAACCCCCGGTCACCTTCGCCTTTTGACTATATAACAACTTATTAGTTATTTAGAATAAACCCCCTATTTTAGAGATAGGTCCTTCCTTTCCATCTAAAATCCTGAAAAAATAAACATCAAACCGACCAAAAATATTGAAAAATTAAACATCAAATTGACCGAAAATCTTGAAAATTAAAAATCAAATTGACCGAAAATGTTGAAAAATTAAACATCAAAATGACCGAAACGTTAAGAAAAAATTAAACATCAAAAATCAAGTTTCTTCACAAAAGTATCTTCATAAAAAATTTCTTTGCACAAAATTTCGTCGTCGAATTATTTGGTAAAAACGTCACCGAAATTTGTTGGTAAAAACGTCACCGAAAATGTTCATCGTTCTAAGCATTATTTCACCGAAAATTTGGGTCGTTCACCTAGAAATCTGAGTTCTTTTTTAGAATAATCACCACAAATTAGTTTATCTTACCTCTAAAGTTATTTCTTCATTTAGAATGTTGTTATATGAGTCCGATGAAGAGTTGTAGTTGAGTTCTTCAATATCAAACTCTTTCATTAATGAAGTCTCTTGACCACCAAGCTCCTCCATTAATGTACCTTCCTCATTGTTAGGTTCTTCCAATACTAATGTTTCTAGTGGGTGATTGTGAGTTGATTGTTCATAGTTGGGGTGGTGATTGTTGGGGTGGTGGAAGGAGTTGGTGGTGGGATTTAGGAATGAAGGAAATCAAATATCTTCTACTCTATAATCAAATTTTTTTTTTCAATTTGATCCTTATCAAAAATTGATTTTAGTCCCTATGTGCTTTGTAAATAGCAAAACCTTATTTACAGAGAAAGTGAAAAAGTTTCATCTTTTGGACTTTGTAAATAGCCAAAGTAGCTCTGTAAATAGTTTTGACCAAATTTTTTCTTCTCCAAACCCGGTTTTTTACCGAAAAATCGTTTTTTAGATAACTTAAATTTCCTGAAAACATTTTTTACTTTATGAAGATTGTTTTCCCCGAATTGTGATTTTCGAAAAAAAATTGATTTTCGTGAAAAAAGAAGTTTCATGAAATCTCGGTTACCGAAAAAAATCATTTGGGGAAAAAGGGTTTTCGAGGAAAAAACGGCTTTCGGAGAAAACTATTTTTGAAAAAAAAAAAAGAATTGTTTGCGAAAAAATTGGAAAAATGGCTCTTGAAAAAAAAAAGTTTTATGAAATCTCGGTTACCGAAAAAAATCATTTGGGGAAAAAGGGTTTTTCGAGGAAAAAACGGCTTCCGGACAACTTTGTGACCGGTTTCCAGCCTAGCCGCCTACTTTGTTAAAAATACCCAGATGACCCCTTTTTCAGATTCCGTTATAACACTGTTAACTAGTCATCACCTCTCTCTCATCCAACTCATCGTCTCTCTCTGCCACCTCATCATCTTCCCTCGCGAAGGTCGCCGACCGACCAATTTCCGGCCAGCGACCTTCAAACATTAAAAAAAATACAAAATTAAAACTCTCCTCTCTCTTTTTAAAAACCCTCCCCTCTCTCTTTCTAGATCTGGTGATGACTAGTTAACGGTGTTATAACAGAATCTGAAAAAGGGGGTCATCTGGGTATTTTTGACAAAGTAGGGGGCTAGGCAGGAAACAGGTCACAAAGTTGGGGGTTATTAGGGAAATAACCCTATTTGAAAAAACGAGTTTCGAGAACAAGGGTTCTTCAATATTTTTTTTAGAGATGCATTTAAAAATACTCAAAAATAATAAAACACAGGATTCTTATTAGTTGTCAAACAAACCAAAAGATATTAGAATTATTTCCTATTTGGCCCCCTACTTTGTGACTAACTTCCTTTATGGCCCCCTATCGTAAATTAAAATTTGGCCCCCTATTATTAACACCGTTAGTTAACTTTAGTTGTTAATTTTTTTGTTTCCATAATTGCCATTATTATAAAAGTGATTTTGACAATTCAAATTTGGCCCCCTTTTAATTGTGGGTTGATTTCCAAAAAAAAATCAACTTAGTTAGAAAAAATTAAGGGGCCAAACTGAAATTTGTTTAAAAAACATTAAAACCACTTATCTCATCTCCATCTCATTACACTCTGGTCCACGTCATCACTAAACCGCCACTTCATCATCTTCTCCGGTGATGGTCGCCGGCCGGCAACAATTTTCAGCGACCACCAAACTAAAAAAAACTTAAATTTCTTTGTCTCTCTTCTTCTCCCTCTACTGTATCTTTCTTCCTCTCTCTCTCTAATTTCTCTCTATCTCCCTCTCTTTATCTTTTTATCTACCCCTCTCTCTCTCTCTTTCTACCTATCTCTGGCGAAGGGGAGCATCACCTTCGCCGGAGGGTATAGTTTCCAGACCTTCATGGTTTCCAGACGGGGAAGGTCTGGTTGCCAGACCTTTATCTGGATCTGGAGTTCCAGATCCAGATCGGTCGGATTTGGAACTCCAAGACCAGACCTTCAAAAGTTTGGTCGATTCCAGACCTTCAAAAGGTTTGGTTGATACCAGACCTTCACGATCTGACATAAAACCCTCCGGCGAAGGGGAACAACCCTTTCGTCGGAGATATAGAGAGGGAGAGTAGAAAGAGAAGAAATAAGAGAGAAGAAAGAAGAGAGAGAGAAAAAGAAGACGAGAAGGGAAAAAAATTGATAGTCACCGAAAATTGTTGCCGGTCGGCGACTGATGGGCCTAAAAGGTTACCCCAAAAGGTGTCCACCCGCAAGTATACGTGCGTCAAGTAATAACCCGGTAAGACCGGGAACGATCCACGAAGATAGGAAGGTGATTCAGATATCGAGAGAGTCTAGCCCAACGGTCTAGGTGTCACTGACTAACTTAGACTAAAAACAGAAAGATGATAATTGGGTTTTTGAGTAGTTTATAATAAAGAAACAAATAAAACGAAATAATTTGAAAATGAGAGGTAAGAGTGAATCAGAAGAAGAGTCGAGCAAGAATAGAGTGAGGAGGATACTTCGAGCCACAAAATCGACAGTGACTAGTACTAATAATCTATAAGCATGCAAGTTAGTTAACTTCACCCACATTGACAATCATAAGCATAATATGTCAAACCAAGCATAGTCGATCAAAAGTCACTAAGCATCGACTATCAAACTAATAACATAATATCAAATGAGTTGACAATGATCAAAGTATGACACTCCTAAGCATAGTACGTCAAACTAAGTATAACCGATCAAAAATCACTAAGAATCAGTTATCAAATTAAGTACGAACTAAATGATATGTCAATAGACGATTACGAACGAGGCTTCTGATTCATAAAATTAGACAAAGTCAATCAAACTAACATATTACACACAATAGTCTTTTCATCACAAATCAATTCATGCTTCACGAGTATCCGAATACAAAAGTTAGCTAGATATGGCGATACAAATTAGTAAACGGGAAGAAAATAGAGAAAGACATGAGTTAAGGTGAAATCGATCTCCCTGTAGTAGAATGCAGGAGTCCCTTTAACATAGTACAATAGCTGTCCTCTCAGCCGAACTTCACCTCCCCTTAACAGTCAGTCTTCTTCTTCCTCTCAACTAAAAATCCACCATGAAAGCTCACCAAAGCTTTCTCTCTCTAAGAGTTTCACACCAAATCACAAGAAAAAAAACAAGAGTATTAAGGGAAAATGATCTATAATAAAACCCCTAAGGATTCCAGCCGAAATGATTCCCGAAATCACCACAAATAGCTCCGGTCAATTAGATGAATCCGGCTAGAAATTCTGCTGCTCTCGAGCTGCTATGAGGTTCGGCCAGTGATGAGAACCCGAGCTGTTGTCCCGTGCTCTTCACAAACTATCTCGAGCTGTTTTCATGAGGAACCGAGTTATTCTTCAACCCGAGCTGCAGCTGCTGTTCTTGCTGCTAATGTTGCGGCTAAGAACTGAAGAAGCTTCAATGGTGGCTGCTCTGATTTCCCGACCTGGTGCTATGGTGTAAACGAGTCTGCTGCTACCTCTGATTTGCCCTCCCTTAGTCTGCCGGCCAAGCTCTGGTTGGCCTAGTGTATTGGCCGCCAAGCTTTGGCCGGCTTCTTCTTGTTGTCCCCTTTCTCTCTTTAAGGTTGTGTTTGATATGCATTTTCTCTAGGGAAAAGAGAAATATATTCTTTAAGATTTAAATTTTCTATGTGTTTGACGGGTAATTAAGGGAAAGGAAAAATGCTAATCACGTGACTTTTTTTTTCGCTATTTTCCTCGAAAGAGGAGAATCTTTTACCCAGCTTTTATTGGAGAAACTTTTTCTCCTCCGTGGTACACCTACGTGATGGCCTTACTACTCCAATGTGATAAGGAATCACCTAGGTCATATCTCTCTCATTCCCTCTCTACCCAATTAGTTCTTCATCCCTACTTCTTCAATAACAACCACAACAAAACCAGTATCTCTTTTCTCCCCTCTAAAACCCCATAACCTAGTTTCACCCTTACCCACTCGCCACTCCTCCCTTCATATCTCAAATCTATCATCTCTCTAAACTCAAGCGTCTATAGTAACCTCCTTTGGTTAACTCCTCTCTATATTGAACAACAAGAACATTTTGTAGGGATTTATACCCTTCTACTAGTGTTTATAGCGGAAATATGACATCTAATGTCTACACTAGTATTCCCAGGATCACATGCAAAACTAGTAATTAATCTAATGGAGATAGTAGATTACCTTAATCGCCTTTCCCTCGAACTAGTTGAATTGAATGAAGAAGACCAAGAGCTTCAAGTGTAGCTCCTCTACTTGGGACACGAGCAATCAATTTGATCTCCCACCTTGTTGTATAGCTAGCACACCAATGGTGGTTGGAAGAAGAACTCCTTTCTTCTTGACTAGATAGATAGTTAATGGGAATTAGCTCACTTTCTCCTCTCTACTTGATGTGGTAGAGTAAGAAAGCTTAGAGAGAAATTCCACACCTTATTCTCTGCCCTAAGAGTGTTTATATAGAATCCTAATAAGAATCCACCTCCTTTTAGGTTTCCTAAAACACCCTTTAGAATAAGATTTAGGGAAATAGTCGAAAATAGCAACTATTGGTATTTTCTCAATTCCCTAAGGAGGAGGTGCCCAAACACCACGAAAATTGGCAGATATAATTTTTATTATATCAGAAACTAACCCTCCAAAATTCAGCCCAATCCGAGTCCTAGAAGTACCCGAACCGGTCTAGGCCCAAAAACCCTATTTTTGGCCTTTTTGTACTATCTTTGCCTAATTCCTTTTTAGGCCTATGAGATATGTTTATGGGACACTCCCATGATTATATCTCACTCCCACTAGTCATATCCTAGATCAATTTGTCACTCTTATGTGTAACCCGTTGTAGGATCCGATCGAAGTTAGCCGCGAATTACTTCGTAATTCGACGATCGTAGTTGGTCTCTAGCTACAACTCTACGATCCCTAAATCAATCGGACTTGATGATCTTCCACATCAATTGTCCTATCCGACAAATTGTTCGCATTGTCACCTTGGTCGAAGGACATCTCCTTCAACTCCTTCACATTTGCTACTAACTTGGATGATGTCTGATTGAAGTTAATAACAACTGTGAAAACCTTTGTTCTTTTGAATTTGAAGATGAAAATGAATCGTTGAAGCTTAATCATGTTCTTCCTAATGTCTTATCCGTTTTTTGGTCGTCTCACTTTCTCATTTCAATAATTTTCTTTCGACAACTGCCAACACAATTACAAATTCAGAATTTGGTGCGAAAGTGGAAAGTGGGTTACGAGGCTCTGGTTGTTCAGATAAAGTTATCGTTTTTACTGTAGCTATAATTCTAGTAATGGAGCTTTATGGTACAATTCCTGCAGGTTACTGGTTGAAGCTTAATCATGTTCTTCCTAATGGCTTATCCGTTTTTTGGTCGTCTCACTTTCTCATTTCAATCATTTTCTTTCGACACTCTGTGCATTTTTGTGTAATTCATGTGATGAATTTTTGTGTCCACCAAAAATATGATCATGGAGTTTTGTTTTTTCGGGGGATGTGTTTTAAGTCCAAAATTGCATGATCAATGAGTCTAGAGACCAAAGATAATCTGAAATAGAAAATAAATCCACTCAAAGTAAATTACATGTCTATCCTCTCATTCTCTTTTACTACCTAACCTATCCTAAGTTAAAAAAAATAACTTAAAATAAAATATACCATAATATTTAGAGATTCATTAAATGATTTCCTTAAAAATAAACTTTCCTTCCGGAAAAATAGTTGCCTTTTCCGTTTAGCAGAATACTTTGTTTTATATTTCTATTAGAATTGGTCAAAATCAAATCGAAGAGAGAGAGAGAGAGAGATAGAGCATCGTCACTTTTTAAAATACGAATTAGGTTTTGATTTCATTCATCATCGACGCCAAATTAAACAGAGTGAAAAAGGCAAAAGCATCGAGTGGGAGAGAGAGAAAGAATCGATTGCTGGTTTCAGTCATCATCTACAGTAGTGAAGAGTAAGAAAAAACAAACGTTAAAACAAAATGCTCAAAATGTTGTTGGACTCGATAAGATTCTACCAGCATAGAATTTTATTAGAATCGACCTATTGTAACAAATTCATATCAGATGGTAACAGAATCAAGAAAATGCTAGTAAAATACTGAAAATGTAACAAAAACAATTTCACATAATATATTTTAATTACTAAAAAGTATTTGTTAACCTACTGTAACAAATTCATAAGATGCAAGCAAAATATTCTTGCTTTTTAAACTACTGTATTCATATTCATTCAACAGATGCTAATAGAATGTAAAAATTGCTATTAGAATCAATAAGATGCTAGCGAAATAGTCTTTGCTTTTTAAACTACTTTATTAAATTCATTCATCAGATGCTAGTAAAATGTAAAATATGCTAGTAGAATCAGTAAGATGCTAGCAAAATTGTTTGCTTTTTAACCTCACAAACGAATTTGTAGATGTCTAATTGGATCGAGGTAGAAATAAAAAGCAAATCACAAATTCATACCTTCTTGAAGTTCAAAGAACATAGAGTTACAGAGAGAGAAAATCGTTTTTGGGAGAGAGCATTTTGTTTTAGGCAAATATCCATTGAATTGGTATAATTTAGACAAATATTTGTTTTGGAAATAATATATTTTCTTGAACTCAAAGAACATATAGTTACAGAAAGAGAAACTCATTTTTGGGAGAGAAACTAGTTTTAGGTAAATATCCATTGATTTGGTAGGTTACTTTAGAAAATTATAAAAGTTTTGGAAATAAAGATTAATATTAAATATCCACCATAAATATTCTTTCATAAAATTTATGGAAAAAACAATTGTATTAACTCAACCATCATAAACCTTTGGTTTACCGGTGGTTAAAAAATATCTATGAAAGGGCAAAAATGAAAAAAAATTAAAGGATTGATGCATGGGGCCCACCAAATAGTGATTTTTTGGACTTATTTTACATTTTTGGTTTATTTTGGTTTTATTTTATTTATTGATTTAGGAGTGGATATATGATTAATTACCCCCCTATTTTTGGACCTTAAACTAAAAAATCCTTGTTTTTTTCATAAATCTTCAGTTTTCATGTGTTGTGATATTCACAATCGTGTTTTTAAATCTGATGTTAGTTAAAAGATAAATATCTTCTCGTTGTAAAACAAACAGTGAAAAATATAGGAATAGGAAAACAAAATATTTTTACCATAATGAACCAAACGGTCGAAAAATAAAATTGATGCCCAGAGAAAGTATTTCTCGGAGTAAACAATTCTCGGGGTAAATATTTCTCTATTATTTTTTCCTCTCCCCAAGTTGCTATCAAACACAACCTAAGTTTCAAACCCCCCAAAACCCTACCTTAATGTAGAAGATCCTCCCCTAAGCCTGACCACAATCTCTTTTAATTCAAAACCCTTAACTTGGTCTTCTTGCCCATAGAATGGATTTGGGCCGTGATAAAGAAACCAAAGTGGGTGCCCTCATCATTCTCTACATCCTCTAACTTTTAGCAAAGACCGAAATACTCTCGACTTCTTTTTTGTCATAACTTTTCCGCCCGAACTCCGATTCGACTTCCGTCTTCACCGTTGGACTCACCATAGACTCCACTTGCCTTCTAACCTCTTATTTTCAAAAAATTATCAAAATACCCCTGGTACTATTTCCTTCCAATCTCTTCCACATGAGACGAAAATGTGATAAATGCTCTCTTTTATTCTGAATTAAGTGTCAAACTCCAAATAAGGTACCTACCAAGAAAAACACAGAAATAATTAGAAATAAAACCCGAAACGAACTAACTCATCCAAGTTAAGTGATCCAAATGTGGCATTTTAACGCCACATCAGCGACCATCACCGAAGAAGATGATGAAGTGGCGGTTTAGTGATGACGTGGACCAGAGTGTGATGAGATGGAGGTGAGAGAAGTGGTTTTAATGTTTTTAAACAAATTTCATTTTAGCCCCCTATTTTTTTTAACTAAGTTGACTTTTTTTTGGAAACTAACCCACAATTAAAAGGGGCCAAATTTGAATTGCCAAAATCACTTTTATAACAAGGGAAATTATGGAAACAAAAAAATTAACAACTAAAGTTACCTAACGGTGTTAATAATAGGGGGTCAAATTTGAATTTACGAAAAATAAGGGGCCATAAAGGAAGCTGGTCACAAAGTAGGGGGTCAAATAGGAAATAACTGAAAATATTACTTGCATTCTTGAATCCGTGGAATCATGAATCCGAAGGATTTATGAATTCGCGGATTTATAATTCCGTCATCCACATACATTAGTGAATAAATATGGCCGCGACTTTAGGGAATAAAGAAAAATCTCCGGAGCATAAAAACTTAGTCGGTCAAAATTGACTTTAAAAACATATTTATTTTTTAGTCTAGAAATTGAACTTTGCCTCCTAAACCTCCATCTCTTTCTCTCTTCCCCTCTCTTGCTCATCCTTCTTTCTTTAAGAAATCAAATTTCATCATAATCTTTCTCCTCCTCTCTCTTCATCTTGTTCTTTTGTAAGAAAATAACTTCCAGAATAGTCAAGATTACTTTTTTAATCCTAAACCATAAATTCAAACCCTGATATATATATATATATATATATATATATATATATATATATATATATATATACAAAAGAGAAAGATATCATAATTAAACAAACAGGTTATGATTCAAACTATTAAACAACTAATATTTAATTGTAGAAACAAGGAAAATCTGAAAGAAAATTGCTCTCAAACCTAATGTCAAAATCAAGCTGAAAACATTCTCTGCTACAACACAGAACTCATAATCAAAACTGATGGCTTGCCCTGCAAAATGGAATTTTGAAATGGATCTAGAGAGAGAAAGAGTGGGAGATAGAGAGAAACCTCTCAATGTTGTGGGAACAACATAATATTAGTGGGATTGTGATTTCACTTGTTTAGAATAAAATCTTTTCTTTCCGGATCTAGAGAGAAGATTAACAATGATTCCATGATCTCACAAGATAACTGGAGATCTACGGATCAAGCTTCATTCTTTCACATTTGTGTATAATTTGAAAGTTTAAGGGTATGTAGAATCATTCTTTCTGGTGTGTAGAGGAAGATAGAACATAAAGATGGAAGGAAAAGGAGGAGCAACAGGTTAGAGAGAGGAAGAGATAAAGGATAAAGAAAGACTTGAAGAGATGAAGATTAGGGGGTAAAAAACAAAAAACTAAATTGTTGAATCCAAAATAGAGATGTCTTCTAAGTCAATTTTGATCGGCCAAGTCTTTATTCCTTGGGGACTTTTCTTTATTCCCCAAAGCCGCGGTCATAAATATTAACTTATGGGCATATTTTTTTAGTTTAAAAATTGACTTGATCAAACATTGCCCTTTAATCTTTATCTTCTATCTCCCCCCTCTTTCTCTCTATCTATCTCTCTCCCACTGTCTCTAAACATCTCTATCTTATTCTCTTATTGTTTCACTCCTATTTTCATAGTCTCTCTCTATTCCTCATGGTCTATATCTAATTATTTCTCTCTATTCCTCTCAGTATCTATCGATCTCTTATTGTTTCTCAATCGATCTCTCATTGTTTCTCAATCGATCTCTCATTGTTTCTCTCCCTCTTTCCTTGCAACTCAAACTGTTTTTCCAACTCTATTGCTACTAGGTTTTGAGTTTTTGAATCTCATTTCTTTATTGGAGGAATCTCTTTTAGGGTTCGTGGATCTTCAAAGTAATTGCTTCGACGTAGTGATTTGAGTAAAAGCTAATTGGGAAAGATGTTTTGGAGAATATAATTAAAGTCTAAATCCAAAGCCGAAAACAATTAAAGTCTAAATCCAAAGCATGTGATATATTAAAGTTTCAACTATTGACTATCACTTTATAAGCATACACAATAAAAGAACTAAACTTAAGTATAGTGTATCAAATCGAAAGCATAGTCAATGAAGAAATCTATCGAAACTAAGAATTCAATATTCCTACATTTAAACCACATTAAGATATTAAAGCATGAAGAAGATATCAAAATCATATGTCAAAACTTCATCACAAATCCTAGCTAGCAGGAGATTTAGCTACTCATGTTCATAAAATTTATCAAAGAAAATTCCATTATACGAATTAAGAGCTAAAGAGAAGTAAGAGAGACATCACCAAATAATATAATAGACCTTCTTAACGATGATGAAGATGGATTAATGAGGGGACTCCCTTTCCTTTGTTATTTGATGCAACAGTAAACACCTTCTCCTCTCTCTCTCTCTATACTGTTCTCTTTCTCTCATTCTCAATTTTTCTTCTCTCTAAATTGTTCTCTATTTCAACACAATTCTATCTTTAACTCTGTTTGGAAGAAGAAGAAAAGAAAGATTTCAATGGTTTAGAGAGACAGAGAAAATTTGACACTTCTTTAAAATTTATCATTCAACATGGTTATAGATGATTGCCCACTGTAACTTCCTCTCTCTTCTCTCTACAATGTATTCTCTCAAACTCTAATGTAATAGTAAAAGAAGAAGATAACTCCTCTTTGAATTCTATCTCTCTCTAAAAATTATGTTAAATCTCTATGTTCTTCTTCTTCTCTCTCTCTATCTCTAAATTATCATAGAAGCCCAGAGAAGAAGAACAGACTGAGATTCTGTTTCGACTGAAGAGAAAATAAGAAGACGATGCTCCCTCCAAAGATGATATCTTCCAAGCCGAACAGAGTTCTCTGTTATATATGAGAAGAAATCTCAAAACTAGTCGCCCCCCTCTCTCTGATATTCAATGAAATCTTTCTAAGAGTTTCTGTTAATGGGAGAAAATCAATCTTCTCTCTTTCTTTCATGTTCAGAAACGATTCTCTCTCTCTCATTTCTATTCTTCCTTTTGAAATCTTCCCTGATCTTTGTCCCTGTTTAAGTTAGAGAGAGAAAATATCTTCTCTCTTTCTTTCTTATTCAGAAACGATTCTCTCTCTTAATATCACGAAACTCTCCTTCCTGATTCATCTCTCATCTTCCATTTCCAATCCTCTCTTTTCCCTTTGTAGAAAATAAAATCTCCAGCTTTCCTTTCCTTCATTGGGGTCTAGTTCAAGGGCGGAGCCAGGATTTGAAATCACACCTGGCTAGCCTAAAATTTAAATAATATAAACGGTAGAAAAAAAAATTTGTCCATTGAACTTTGTTAGGAAGACGAGATTTTGATGTACTTACAATTAGTTAACTATGTTATCCGACGAACATGTACCCTAATGTTTTTTTTCTTCAAAGGCACTCGACAATTTAGGAAGTTAAACTTTTATAAGCCGTAAAATAATAGACTTCTTTTATTACCCATAAGAATAATGGATTCTTTAACAGTGATTTAAATTGCAGAGCTTATCGGTAGTGTAATTTGTCTTCCTTATAATTTATGGTAAAGGTAGTACAACTTTATTTCATAAGATGCCTATAATTCTAATTAAGACGTAAAAGAATCAATATCGCGAGAACAAATAAAGCCAAACTTTACTATAAAACGAAAATTGACTAACCAATGCACTTCAAGTAATGAGAAGAGAAAAAAAATACCCAACTGAAATGATTTGAGGGGGATTTGAAGCTTGGACTACATGTGTGTAGGCTTAATGCTTTACCGGTAAGCTATCAATTGGTAGTTGTCCATCCCTGGCTGCCTTAATAATTGTTTAACATTGTGAGGCATTTTGCAAATACTATCCCTGGCTGCAGCCAGGGATAGTCTCCACATACATCCGCTCATGGTCTAGTTTCTACTGTTATGGTTCTTTTAAATTTAGAGATAAGTAAAAGAAAGGGGGAGAATAAATATGTTTCCTTAATCCTGGGAGACAATTGAGTTGTCGATTGCCAATAAGGTACTGATAAGGTGCTTCACGATGTAGTAAAGGGAATAAAGGTGCAGGTCCCTGATGAAGACATGTGGGCGGGATGAACTTATGACCGTTGAATCCGATAGATTGCGCTCGAATACATAGTAACATGACGCTCCAGAATGCACTGCATCTTAGACTTCTAATAACCCCTCGCACACCCACGTATGACCAAAAATATACCACCCGCGCATACAACCATCCGATCGTTCGAAGATGATTTCGACACGTGGTCCTTCTTTGTTCTAGTCAACTAATGTTGAATAAAAGTTTGACTTGAACTAACTCTCTCATCCGGACTCAGATTTGACATCTTTTTTCGCCTACGAGTTCGTCTTCGGCTATACTTTTCAACCGAGCACCAATTTTGACCAAAATTTCCAAAATCACAAATGACCAAAATGACCCTAGTATGTTTTTCTTCCGGTTTTATCCGTTTTTTCACATTGAACTCCAAAAAAGACACCTGAGAGAGATAAACAAACAAATCATCAGAGCAACTGCTCGAAATGGACTAACTAGCCCAAGTTAAGAGATTTTGATGGGACATCCGTATGAAATATGACAAAATTCGGGTAACTATCTCTATTCCAAATATGAAATTCGAGTACTAAAATAATTCGGCAGCACCTCGTCTATATTTGGACACCCCGAAATAGTTTACAATCTCCTAAACATGTTTCTGAACACAAATCATTCGAAGAAATTGAATAATAATCGTCTAAATAGCTCCAAATTTTGAACCCAAATGAAATTAGTATAACTATACAGTTATCGATATAACCATCAATGAAACCATCAAATTTGGACGAAATTGAAAATTTCGAACCGCTAAATATGTAGAACAAGTCGAATGAAATTACCTGGAAGAAATTTCACTGAATTCCCACCACCCATCGCGAAGAAGTCAGCCGAAAAGATTCATAACTTATGTAACCTTTATAACTAAGTCGATTTCTCAATTCTCTGTCTCACTCTCTCGGCTTCTTTGTGTGCAAATGACATATGGTAAAGTGGGGTCCACACATAAAATAACTATTTTTCTCCCAAACGCGTCACCATGCATGTCAGACGCATAAATTGGTTGGATACAAGGGAAATTTGGCCAAAACACCCTAAAAAATTGAGGCTTTGGTTAAAAAGGATCTATCAACTTTTTGTAGGCTTCAGCTCCCCGGGGCATTTTTGTAAATTATTTCATATAAAGAAAAGACTAAATTAACCTTATTTGTTAGAGAAATTACAAACCCAAATCAGGTTGATATTTCCCTCTTTCTCTCTCTATCCCGTATTTCAACCCTCTCGGTTTGAAATTACAAACCCAAATCGATTCTTCTCTTTCCCGTATTTCAACCTAAATCAGGTTTTCATTGATTTACTAGGGTTTACAAAACATTCCCAACACGATTACACGTTATTATTGCTTCCCAAATCGTTATTATTGATTTACTAGGGTTTTCATTGCTTCCCAATCGTTTCCATCTCAAATCTCTCCACTATCCCTCTCAGGTTCTCTCTCTCTCTCTCTCTTTTCCTATTTTACTGATTTTTTGTTCAGATTTATTATTTGTAAAGAAACCCGAATGATTGAATCAAATAGAAAGAACCCCATTGATCAAGGTGCTAAAGAAAATTAATTAGGGTTTGTGAATCAAACCTAAATTAGCCCTTTTCTTGGTGATTTGGAATTACAATTTCGATTTGAGGTAAACAGGTTTGTGAATCAGGTTTGGTATATTACTTAGGGTTTGTGAATCAGGTTTGGTGATTTGTGAATTACAATTAATTAGGGTTTGTGAATCAGGTTTGGTATATTACTTTGTTTCTGGCTATTAGCTTTGATTTGATATTTGTTAGTATGATAAGATCATCAGAGTATATAAATGAATTTTAGTATGTTCTAGCAATAGTACTATGCTGTATTTGGATTTTGGAATCATATAACTAATCTTGATGAATATTTTTCACTTAAACATAATAAATGTTTGTTTGTTTTGAAGCACAGTATGGCTCGAACAAAAGAAAACAAGCAAAGCAAATCGGTCGATACATCTACTGGTATCGAACGTAAGGTATCAATTCGATCTAGTTTGAACGGGTTGTGCAGTTGTTTAGATGATTTCAAGAAAAATATTAACGAGAACATCATCCGGATGTTAAAAGAGACACCATTCGGAAACTTGTTTGATGCAATATTGCAGAAGAGGATTACAACTAGTAAGAAGGATAACACAACCGATTCAGTGAACAAAGTACTCAAAACCTTCAATCTTAGTAGTTGTGAATTCCGTATTGGAAGCAAAAGTATAACGTTTACAACTAATGATTTGGCATTATTGTTTGGGGTGCCAAACGTTGGGAGTATTAAATTTCCAAAAGGAAACCTACGAAATAGTGAATTCATCCAAAAATATTTCAATGGATCAGGGAAGATAAAAAAGACGGATGTCAGTACTCGTTTGAAAGAACTATCAACGAAGATAGAGGAAGAATACGATGAAGGACTTGATGAGGATTTTGTTAAGTTGCTGCTTCTCTACATGCTAGCGACACTTTTTTAAGCTAATGGTCCGGGAATTATACCACAGCATGCAATTAGTGCTGTTATTGATTTAAAAAAAATCAATGACTTCAATTGGGCTGCTGATATACACAGAGAATTAGCGGATAAGTTATCAAAATGTGAGACAACTTCACATTTTGCTGGTTGTGCAGTAGCTATTTTGGTAAGTTTATAATATGTTCTTTTTAACTTCATGTTATTGACATTATTGCTCATTAATTCCCAAATTGATTTTTAACGATCTGTTATTTTTTGTAGTACTTTATATGTGAAAAAGTGAAAATTATTGAACCGATTGAAGGAAATGAAGCTCTAACTCCACGAGTAACAAGATGGGATCTTCAAATATTACAATCGACATTGAAAGAAGTTGATCTTGCCACTGTTGGGAGTGAAAATGTAAGATCTCTGTTGTTAAATGTTACTATTTTCCTTGAGAATTGGTTTGCAAGAGGTCTGCTAAGTTTCGCAAATCAATTTGCAAATCAGTTTGCAAATCAATTTGCAAATCAATTTGCAAATCAGTTTGCAAATCAATTTGCAAATCAGTTAGCAAATCAGTTTGCAAATCAGTTTGCAAATCAGTTTGCAAATCAGTTAGCAAATCAGTTTGCAAATCAGTTAGCAAATCAATTTGCAAATCAGTTTGCAAATCAGTTTGCAAATCAATTTGCAAATCAATTTGCTAACTGATTTGCAGAGCTTTGCTTTATAGTTTGCATATAGGTTTTTTAATATAGTTTTAAATATTAATTTTGAAATGCAGGCTTTAAAATTGTTAATAAGTTCTTCATTATGCACTTAATGCAGGTATATGATGAATTCCTAGAAATTAGTCATGAAGAAACTCTATTACTATCTTCTTCGAACAATTTGCAAAGAAAGGAGAGCATTGGAAATCACCCAATGCCAAAGGAAAGACCTCCAATGCCAGTAAATGATGCTTCAGCTGGAAAAACAACACTTGCCATTCTTAAGAAAAGGATTGATGATCAAGCGAATGAAATCAAAATGCTCAAGAATGAAGTAAGTAAATTAAAAAGAAGAGTGAAGTATTTAGAAAAAAACGGCAAAGTTGAGGCAGGAGTAAATGAAGATGATGAAGAAAATAGTGGTGAACAAGGTGATGAACATGATGAAGAAAAAGCACAAGATGCTGAAGAAAGCTCTGGAAATGAGAAAGAAGAAGAAGACGACAATGATGATAATGAAGAAGGAGAGAGCAGTAAAAATGGGAGAGAAAATTATGAAAAAGATGGTGAAAATGGGCAGGGTAAAGATGCAGAAGATAACAGTAAAGATGATGTTGGGAGTGATAATGTAAGATCTTTGTACTCAAAGTCTTGGTTTGCAAACTGATTTGCAAATTGATTTGCAAATTGATTTGCAAATTGATTTGCAAACTGATTTGCAAATTGATTTGCAAATTGATTTGCAAACTGATTGCCTTGCATTTTAGGTAAAAAATAATAAATGTTTATTATGTACTTAATGCAGGTTAATGATGAGTTCCAACTAACTAATCATGAAGATGAAGAGAGAGGCGAGGGAGATGAAAAAGATGGTGTAGATGAAGATAGTAGAGTTGAAAAGGAATTGGATGAACATGATGTGAGCAAAGATATAGTTGATGTTGTGAAGGAGATAAATGAGGGACTAGAAAAGGAAAAAGCAAACGAGGAAAACAAATATGAGGAAAAAACAGAAAGTGATGCCGAAATGAAGAAAGAGAAGGGAAAAGGGAAAGTGGAAATGGAAGGCCTTAATGAGGAACAACAAAGAGATGAAAATGTTGCTGAATTGAGGGAAATAGTTAAAGGATCCATTGAAAAGGGTGTGAAGGAGCGTCCTAAGAGAAAACAACTGGAAGACCCTATGTTTGTTTACACTAAAAAGGAAAAGAAACAAAAAAAGGCAGGACACACTTCAAAGGTGAATGAGAACAATTAAAAACATGTGTTCTAAACAATATCTTTAATAGTTTATTATGTTGAGTACATTCGATTACTTCGTTGTTCTTGTATGAATTTGAATTTTGGTATCACTTTTTGAATTGACTTGCAAAGCTCTTTAAAATCGCTGCAGAGCTGTGCAAACTGGTTTGCAGAGCTGTTTGCAAACTGATTTGCAGTGCTTTGCAGACTGATTTGCAGTGCTTTGCAAACTGGTTTGCAGAGCTGTTTGCACAGCTTTGTAGAGCTTTGCAAACTGGTTTGCAGAGTCTTGCTTTATGACATTGTTGATTCTATTAAATGTAGGAACAACAAGTTGAAAAGGGAAAAACGGTGTTAATTGATGACGATGATTTTGAGGATCCACCAGTTGAATATGGAAATGTTCTTGACCTAACAAGGTGTAAAATCTTCAAAATGTTGACATCAAAAGAGAAAAATGCAATTCAGAAAGATTGGTGTGATTACCGTAGAAGGTAATGCACATTTACTGTGTTTTTAGACAAAATTTACATTACTAAAATAACAGAAGTGTTTGTCAATATTTTTTAGTGATCTTCTATGGTGTTCAAAAGAAGAGAGGATCAACATAACAGTTGATCAATTAGAAGATCTTCTATCAAATCGATTTGTTACTGGGTCAATCATCGATTGGTTTGCATATAAATTGAAAAAGGAAGGGACAGAAAAGAAATTCACTTACATCAGCCACTTTGATAGCGTAAGTATCTTTAATTTTTGTTTTTCTTAGTACGTTGATTGTATTTGTTCTTATATGTTGCTGCTTTGCAAATTGATTTGCAAATTGATTTGCAAATTGATTTGCAAACTGATTTGCAAACTGATTTGCAAACTGATTTGCAAACTGATTTGCAAACTGATTTGCAAATTGATTTGCAAACTGATTTGCAGAGCTTTGCAACTCAGTTGCAATGATGTCTTTGAAAAATAACGACAACATACTCACATGTTTCTTTAATTATTTTTCAATAGAAGCCGAAGATGACCGATAGTTTGACAACAAAGATATGCAACTTTGATGTTTCTTCTCAAATGCTGATATTCCCGCTTAATCATTCAAAGGAAAATAAGGATCCAACTGGTTATCATTGGTCAGTTCTGATATTGTGCATGATGAAACCATGGAAATGGTTTCACTTCAACTCCATGATGCCAAGAAAAAAAACGAATGACAAATTCTCCGCATGTGCGAAAAATACGGTAAACATATATATACCACAATTCGCATAAATAAAATGAATAGTGTAATTAAACTTATACTACAATGTTTAAATCAAGTATTTTCTTATATTTTAGGTAAATATTATGGAAGGTCTTCTTCATTATGCTTACGATACGGATAATTTGCGTCCAAAACCTCCATCAAGAATTAAGAGAGTGCAAGTAAACTGCCCACAACAACTAGAAACGTTGTAAGTATAAATTAATCGTGCTTATTAATCAACAAGTAATTTTTTTTAATTTATAAGCTAAATGACTTGTTTTTTCTTTACAGAGTTGATTGTGGTTTATATGTATGTCAATTCATTTCGAATGCTACAAAAGGCCAGGATTTTGAAGAAATGGAGATTGACCCTCATGAGATAACAAAACTTAGAGGAAAGATAGTTGCTGAAATTGTTTCAGATGAAAAATATTGTTGGATTCAATCAAAAAAAGGCGTTTGAATAGTGTTTGTTGTGAATATTTTGATGAATGTGTTTGTGAATATTTTGATGAATCTTTAATAGCTTTTTAATCTTATTATGTTGAGCATTTATTTGGTTACTTATTTGGTCTGATGAATTTAGGTTTCAGTGGTTTGCAAACTGATTTGCAAATTGATTTGCATTGTGGTTTGCAGTGGTTTGCAAATTGATTTGCAGTGGTTTGCAAATTGATTTGCAGTGGTTTGCAAATTGATTTGCAGTGGATTGCATGTCTTTGCAAATCAGTGGTTTACAAGCTTGATTCTTCTAATTTTGTAATTCAATTAATCGTTTTGTAAATCTCGACAAAAAAAACGAGGGCTACACCCCCGAACCCCTGTAAAAAGACACGTAATCCAATTAGTTTGTAATTCATCAAAATGTTGCATACATTGTGTACATAAATTGAGTTCCTTAATTAACATCTAAGTTGCAAAAGGATTCTAAATTTATTTGGTGACTTTGCAATCTGTTATTCAGTGGTTTGCAAACTGATTTGCGGTGATTTGCAAACTGATTTGCATTAGTTTGCATTATGATTGGCAGTGGTTTGGAAACAAGATTTTTTATCAAAATAGTCACAACATACTCATATGTTTCTTTAAATATTTTTCAATAGATGCAGGATGAACGAAAGATTAAATCCTTTTCGAAAGATTTATTCTTCATTTTTTTATTCGTGAACTCATCAAAATTGAACTCATCAAAATAATACGTGAACTCATCAAAATTGAAGGATATGCAACTATTCCCAAAAGTAATTTCCATCGAAGTTGGAAAAGGATTCTGAATTTTTTTATGACTTCGCAATCTTGTATGCAGTGGTTCGCAATATGGTTTGCAATATGATTTGCAATATGATTTGCAATGGTTTGCAATATGGTTTGCAAATCAGTTTGCAATATGGTTTGCAAATCAGTTTGCAATATGATTTGCAAATCAGTTTGCAATATGGTTCGCAAATCAGTTTGCAATATGGTTCGCAAATCAGTTTGCAATATGGTTCGCAAATCAGTTTGCAATATGGTTCGCAAATCAGTTTGCAATATGGTTCGCAAATCAGTTTGCAGTGGTTCGCTATATGGTTTGCAAACTGATTTGCAAACTGATTTGCAAACTGATTTGCAAACTGTATCAGCTCCAAGACCAAGACTTAAGGTTCACATACTATTTATAAGCAATTACACCAACATTGTTCATCCAATAAAAATAAAGACAACATATGCAAAAAGGCAAGTGAAAGCTAATGAAAACTAATTTATGAATTAAATTGACATGTCTTATTGTTAAAAGTAATAATGTAATGAGAACTGGTTCAAACATCATGTTTACAAGTCTTCTTGTTGTGACCAGATGTATGACACACGCTACACTTTATCGACCTCTTCCACTTTGCTCCACTATTTGGTATCCTCTTTTGCCTTGGTCTTCCAGGTTTCTTCTTCTCAGTCGGTGGTAAAGAAATAAGTTCGTCGGGATGATGATTCGGAAGATCATAATCAACCACAGGTTCAATAACTTTCTCGTACGACGCACAATAATGAGAAGAACGATAGAAATCACTAATGAAGTCGTATGGACTATAACCTGCACCTGAAATACAACATAGAGCATGATAGCAAGGAAAATCGTGTACTCTCCAATACCCACAACTACATGAACGATTCTCAAGGTCCACCCGAAAAGATCTACCATCAACAACCTCAAAAGTCGAGGATGAAGCCCGTATTGCTCTAAAAACTCTACCTTTATTCAATCCTTCAGCAAGCTTTTTTTCCATCTCCGGTCCAAGAATAGTGGTCCAACTATACCCAAGATCACGTCTAGTAGAAAACAAAACCATCAACTTTTTGCGAATATAGTCAACCAAAGGTGTTATTGGATAGCTGCGACCTTCTAAAATCCATGAGTTAAAACTCTCAGCTATACCAGAACATGTATCACCATATCTGTTGCCTGGAAAGTAAGCATTTGCCCATTTCTCAACAGGTGCTGTTCTAAGAAATGCTTCAAAAGATTGGCCACCAACAGTTTTTAACTCTTCAAAAAGAGGTTTGAACTCTAAATGGTTTGGTGCATAAGCACATCGAGTGAAAAGATCAAGGATGTGAGATGATGCATATTTATTATCTCTTGTTCTAATAGATATATTATGTTTTAAATGCCAAACACAATAACCATGGTGACTCGAAGGGAATACAGTAGATATACCATTTATAAGTCCAGGATGTCTATCAGTAAGAAATGTGTAAGTTCTTTCGGGAATAATCTGATAAAGAATCTCTAAAAACCATAACCAGTTAGCTTGATTTTCCGTGTCTACGAGCGCAAATGCAAGTGGATAAAAACCTGCAAAAACAATAAAAGGAACAACACTATAATCAACATGTTTGCAATGCATTTGTAGAAGATTTGCAAATCAGTTTGCAAATCAGTTTGCAAATCAGTTTGCAAATCAATTTGCAAACCACAATGCAAATCAATGCAACCCACAATGCAAATCAATTTGCAAACAAATGCAAATCAATGTGCAAATTGATTTGCAAAGCACTGCAAATCAGTTTGCAAAACACTGCAAATCAGTTTGCAAAGCACTGCAAATCAGTTTGCAAAGGCTTGCAACGATTTGAACAAAATAAATACAAGAACAAAGCAGAAAAGAACATGTTTTACCTCCTTCGGCATTCTTGCCCGTTGCAGCTAATAAACATCCACTAAACTTTCCTTTGAAAAATGTTGCATCTAAATAAAGAATCAGACGGCAAAATCTAAATCCATGAATACAAGCCCCAAATGCAACAAATAAACGCTGAAATTCTTTTGAATCAGAGTCGATCTCAATTTTCACACAACTATTTGGGTTACTTCTTCGTAGAGCATCAACATAAGAAACTAAATGATGATAAGACGATGATGCATCCCCGTGAATATCCTTCAAAGCTAGTGCCTTGCCAGTATAAGAGTAATAGTAACTAACATCAAACCCATATGTATGCAATATATAATCAATAATTTGCCTAGGCTTGATAGATGGATCACTTTGAACACTATGCATCACCAATGTTTTTATCAAAGCACTTGTGAAACGACGTTTCTTAATGTCTTTTAGTCCAGCACCACAAGTATGACAATTATTCATCGTTTTGATAATAAAGATATCACTCTCTTTGGAGAATTTCGTGGAATGAATTCTCCAATTACATCCAGTTTCTTTTCTAGCACATTCCACTGTAACCCTATAAGGATCGTTTTTCACAAAACGAAATCCATAACCCGACTCAAGAGAGTATTTTATTAACTCCATACGTATTTCATGTACACCACCTGGAAATTTCTGACCTACATGTTTAAAAATGAATGCCCAAGTACTAGAAAGTAAAGGAACAACACTTGGACTTGTGTTACGATTTGATGATGACGCGGTAGTAACGGTAGATGAAGAACAACTTGCATGATTTGTAATAGTAACTTGTATTTCAATAAGGTGAATATGTTTCGCCGAACAATAATAAAATATTGATTGTAAATGTAAATCAGATTCTACCTTCATATCTTGGTTGTTTATTTTGCAACTCAATTCGAAAAGTGATGGAGTCAAATCATTCCATTGTTTGCATAAGAACTCTTTCAAATGGAGTATAGTACTATCACTTCCAATCTTCGAACAAACAAAATTGCCCATATGTTGAAATACTCCAAGAACGGTCGGAACCATCAAACTGTAACAAAGAAACAGTTATGAGTTATAATAAATAACAACCGACTATTTGCAAATCACTGCAAAAGCAATGCAAACAATTTGCAATGCTTATAGAACAGAATTAATCTTATATAATTAATCTTCCTAACTCTTGTAAACAGAATTAATCTTATAGAACAGAATTTAAAGAAATCAAAATCAAATAGTAAATTATCATGAATAACTCAAAATTATTATTCATAAATCATAATCTATTGTGCAAAATATATCTTATATTTGTTGATGAATGAAAACAAACAAACTAAGAAGAAATTATACCTTGAAACAGAAGATTCTCCTTCCATTGTTGTCTATGACTCCAATAATGAAGAAAACAATGTTAAACCCTAGAAAAATCTTCCAATAGTTGATCAAAATGTACTTTCTCTCTCTAGAATTCTTTCCAAAAACTAATTGAAAACCCTAATATTCAACTTCAAAAACTAAATCCAGAGATTCAAAGCTAAACCTAAAAGAAATTGTTGTTTTGATAGAGAAGATTGATCGAAACCCTAGCAAAGCTATAGGCAAAAATCGCCCAAATACAACCCTCTCGGTTAACTCTCGGTTTTTCTCTCCCACTGAAATCTTTGGCCAAATTGAATGTTGTAAATTTCCCCAAATAAGAAGGCTAATTAAGGTATTAAAAATGTGGTGCTTCTAAAATTGTCCTCCAGCCCTATTTTGAAAGATTTCATGGTGTCTAAAATAAGAAAACTTTGATTTGTCTTTTTAACCAAACAAAACAGGAAATTGGGCCTCCGGCCCAATTTCCTGTGGATACAAATGGGGTGCCACGTATCACATTACAAAGTGGCCGTAGATTTAATTTATTTTAAGTCTTTCAATTTAATACACTTTGTGCATAAGTCCCACCAATATTTGTACCCAATTAATTTAATTTCTACTAATTACCATTTAATCTCTAATTTGACTTTTTTAAAATGCCTCTTCTAACCGTTGTCTTTTATATATTTTACTGAAAACCATGGGATGTTACTTAATATTAATTTCATTTATATACATTGGGAAGAAGAAATTGAAACTAAAACAGAGGAATAAAAGAAAAAAGGGAATATAGGATATATATAAAGATCGAGGAGGAGGTGTTGGATCGAAGTCTCAGATTGCTTCGATTGATTGTAAACGGATCAATGATGGCATAGAGAAAAATTTGCAAAATCATCACCATCCACTTCAAAGGGAGCAGTTACTGACGATCTCTGGTTACTTCAACACTTCGCGGCTTTATCAAGGATGATCAATCTACTACAACAACGGAAGTCGAGAGGGATGTATTTAGTATTTTCAATATTATTATATAATAAAATTTTATATTGTCGACATTTAGGGTCTTTTCATTCTCGATCTTAAGGATCTCTTTTGTCGACCCAGGGCCGTCTGGTGGGGGGGGGGGGGGGGGGGGGTGCGGGCCGTGCGCCCGCACAGGGCCCCCACCACAAGGGGCCTACTTTAGATTTTCATATGTTCTTTGCGTGGGTCTAGTTATTACTAGTAAATAAAGATGTTACTTTTGAACAACAAACCTAGGTAGCGCAGTGGTTAAGTTGGAGGGACTTAATGTGTTTGATCATGGGTTCGAACTCGATGGAGAGCAATTACTATTTAATTTTTCTCTTCACTCTCTCATTCCTTTCATGCAAAGCTTTATCTTGCAATATTCAATACATTTCTCTAAACATTCTTCTCTTACAAAATTTTATCTGAATTTTTTTTTCTCTCTCTCTCTCTCTCTCTCTCTCTCTATATATATATATATATATATACCGTTGATATCTCTCTATGATCTAATTTTGGATTAACGTGTTAGAAAGAAACCAGGTTCTTAGTTTTGATTAAAAATCTATATAAATCATGAAGAATTTTATCTGAAAAATATTAGACCAATCTATATATAGGACCCAAATTAAGTTTGGCACTGGGCCCCTAAATTGTCAGACACGACCCTGTGTCGACCTTTAGGGTCTTTTCTTTGAGTCCATGTCTTGTCACTTCCTTTCCCTTCATGAGACACTTCACATTCGAAAGTTCTCTGTAAACTTTACTTACGTAACTCTCATGTAGTTCTCATAGGAATAAGTTGGTTTTTTTTTTGTTAAAAAGACATCATAAGTTTTTATAAAGTTAGGGCCCAAATAACTTTCCAAAATGTTCTTCAAGGACAATTTTAAAGACCCCCACATTTTCAAGGTCAAAATTGCCCTTTGTCTAATAAAAACTACCCAAACAACCAATTTGAAATCAAAATAAGGAAATAGTTACCTCTTTCTCAAAAACAACGAACCAGAAAAAATGGGGGATATTGGCGATTTTCACCCAACGTGGTTGAACTGGATTTCGTGGTTTTGTGATGAACAATCTATTTTAGGGTTTTGTGATTGAATTTCTTTAGATGTTTAGAGTTTTGAGTTAGTTTTTTCTTAAGAATTCTAGTGAGAGAAAGTTGTAATTCTCTTTCATAATTTGCTAGGGCTTCAAAAGGTTTATGTACTTTCAATGGAAGGATAATCTCAAAGTATTTCAAGGTATAATCTAATAGAAAAAGCTGCAGATTAATTTTAAAAGCAAGTCTTTGATTTAGTTAAATCTCTATTAACCTCATTTTGGGCGAATTGTTTGAATAATTTTAATTTTTTTTCATTTTGTTTATGTTGGATAGATGTGATTAACTTTCATTGTTCAGTAATTAATATTTATGCACACTAACTGTTTGATAAAAATACTGAATGAAGATTTAATTGTTTGAGAACCTGACCATATGCAACCTTAAATCTTGTTCTTGGTAGGTGATACAGTTTGCAAATCATATTGCAAATCAGTTTGCAAATCAGTTTGCAAACCAGTTTGCAAATCAGTTTGGAAACCATATTGTAAATCAGTTTGCAAACCATATGGCAAATCAGTTTGCAAACCATATTGCAAATCAGATGCAAACTAGTTTGCAAATCAGTTTGCAAACCATATTTGCAAATAAGTATGGAAACCATATTACAAAGCAGTTTGTAAACTGAGTTGCAAACTATTGCAAATCAGTTTGCATACCATATTGTAAACCACTGCATACCAGATTGAAAAGGCATAAAAAATATTCAGAATCCTTTTGCAACTTGGATGGAAATTACTTTTGGAAACTTGTATATCCTTCAATTCAAAGAAACTCAATTTATGTACACAATGTATCTTTAATTTTGATGAATTACACCATATTTGTATTACGTATTATTTTACGGGGGTTCGGGGGCGTAGCCTCCGTTCTTTTTTGTAGAAATTTTAAAAACAATTAATAGAATAAAAAAATGAAGAATTTATCTTTAAAAAATGATTTAACCTTTCGTTCATCCTGCATTTATTGAAAAATATTTAAAGAAATATGTGAGTATGTTGTGAATATTTTGAAAAAATTAATTGAAACAGACTTGTTTGCATACAACAATGCAAACCACTGTAAACCAGAATGCAAACTACTGCAAATGAATTTGCGAACCACGGCAAAGCAGAATGCAAACCACTGCATACCAGATTGCAATGTCACGAAATAAATTTAGAATCATTTTGCAACTTAAATGTTAATACTTGCACATCCTTCAATTCAAACTATTTGTATTACGTGTTATTTTACGGGGGTTCGGGGACGTAGCACCCGTTCCTTTTTGTAGAAGTTTTAAAAACATTAATTGAATAAAGAAAATGAAGAATTAATCTTTCAAAAAATATTCAATCTTTTGATTTTAATCTTTCGTTCATTTATTGAAAAAGACTTAACGAAACATATTGTGATATTTAAAAAAGAAAGAAAAAATTAAAACTGATTTGCAAAGACATGCAAACCACTGAAATCAGTTGGCGAACCAATGCAAATAAGTTTGCAAATAAGATTGCAAACCACTGCAATCAGTTTGCAAACCACTGCAAATTGGTTTGCAACTTGGTTTGCAAATCAATTAATAGAATAAAAAGATGAAAATCAGTTTGCAAACCAATGCAAATCAGTTTGCAAACCATTACAAATTGGTTTGCAAATCAGTTTGCAAACCACTGCAAATTGGTTTGCAAATCAATTTCCTCAAAGTTTCTCAATCTCATTAGGTTCAACCTCAATTTCTTCAAAATCTCTGTCCTTCTGTAGCATTCGAAATGAATTTTCATACGTATAAACCACAATCAAATCTGTAAAGAAAAAGACAAGTCATTAGCTAGCCACTGCCAATTTTCAATTCCTAGGGAAGCATACATACCAATGAAGCATAAACAGTGATGAAACATACACACTAATGGAGCTAATACATCAGGTAAATTGTTTTCTAGTTGATAATATAAGTTAGAACAGTACCATACATCATAAGTTCTAAATTCCACTTCATGCATATTCATAAAGGACGTGACAATGCAGTCAAGTATCGACAACCCAAGAAACCTGTTTATGCGTTTGGGACATTGCAACCCATATTGCAAGTTAAGCTAATAATCCTTCCTTAACTGAAACTGAAATATGAAAGCTAATAAAATCAATACGAACCCTCACAATCGTGAACAATAAAGACCAATTTCTAGCGAAATTGAAACTAAACTAATAAAACCAAAGGTTTAGCATGTAACGAAAAAAACAATTGAGTGGAACATTTCTACAAACAGGCAGTTAACAAGATGTGAATAAATCTAAATGCATTGATAACAACTAACCTATTTGAAACTGAAAATGATTAGACTAGTACATGATTTGGAAACTTAGAGCCCAAATTTGGAAGCTAATAAAACCAATACGAACCCTACAATCGTGAACGAGAAAGACCAATTTCTAGCCAAACTGAAACTAAACTACTAAAACCAAAGGTTTAGCATGTAACTAAAAAACTAATTGAGTGGAGCTTTTCTACAAACAGATAGTGAGCAAGATGTGAATAAATTCAAACATAGATAACAACTAACCCATTTAAAACTAAAAATGATTACACAACTACTACTACATGATTTGAAGACTTAGATCCCAGAAATATAAAGTACTTGGATGAAGGTATAGCAAAAATTCACTCAAGCAATAAAAGCTGAAGAAGAAATAGATGGTTGAAAACACAAATTAAGCTCTCAAGAATTCATGAACCCTAAAACTAGATGAATTTAGAGAAGAATCATACGCTCACCAGATCTAAACTTAGTGAAGAAATTGGATGAAGTTAGAGATAAAAATCGATTGTTGTCTTCGCACCTCCGAAAACCCTAGTTTTACTTGCAATCTGGTTAGAGACAGAAAGACGGGATAGAGAAAAAGGAGAAAATTAAGAATTAATTTTTTTTAATAAGGTTATTTTAGTCTTTTCCATGTATTTGATTATTTACAAAAATGTCCCAGGGAGCTGAAGCCTACAAAAAGTTGATAGATTCTTTTTAACAAAAGCCCTAATTTTTTAGGGTGTTTTGGCCAAATTTCCCTAAGAATTATCTACCATGTAATTTTGTTAACGTTTTCACTTACGAATAATATATGGTTTTCTCAAAAAAAAAAAAAAAAAAAAAAAAAACGTAGATCGTAGTTGATTTCTCAAAAAAAAAAAAATCTGCTTGAAATTGACTTCCCTATAGAATAATGTGAAACTTATCATACTGCATTGCATATTTGAGATTTCAGTATTGACAATGAATTGAAAAACCTCTAACCCAATAGAAGTGTGCTACCAATTGAAAAAGACAACAATCACTTCAAAGACATTATCAAATTTTAGCTCCATGTTGTAGTATACAGGTTCAAGCAGACCACGTAAAGAAAAAAAAAGAAACGGAAAGCAGAAAGCTCAATCAACAAAACCCCTTCACAGAAAATAAAAGAACCCTGTCCTCAAAAATGGAAAACCACGATGACACGAGAATAGGTACTGCAGGTTCCCGAAAAAGTATTCAATAAATTTACCATTTCTATATTTGTATAACTAACACCTTCGTAAACAAACAATAAGACAGAGAACTTCAAGAGAACAATAGGAGATAAAAAAAACCCTCAATTTCAAAACAAGGTTATTCCTTCCTGGAGAAAGTCCTGTTCTCCAAAATAAAAAAAAACAAGTTCGAATAGCCCTTTCACAAAACAACGTAATTTGTCCGTGGAATGAGTCCAATTCTTACATCCCTGTGAAAAAAGTCAAAAACAAATGGACTTTTTCATGCTTATATAACTACCCCTCCAAGAAGGAAAAGTTTGAAAAAGCAAGTGACAAAACCCCCCCTTCCAAGTAAACAATGCTTTAGTAATTGGAAAGGAGGGAACCCTAAGAGGCAAATTTGAATGAAAATTCGACATGAAGATCTCTTCAAAGAATACAAATTACCGTCTCCTCTAAATACCAATCTTCCTCAAATTGAAAAAGAAGGATTTCATCCCATGTTAAGGAATAAGAACAAACTTAAGTAGCCAATATATGGACAACTAAATTTTTTATATGGACAAAAGTATATGGAGGTGGAAAAATAATTAACACTTTTTAATGGGGGACAACCAAAAGCATCTCCATCTCTCTCTACCTCTTACCCGTGCACAACACCTCTCTTCGTCTTTCTCGCTTTCCTTGTAAAAGCATCTCCATCTCCATCTCTCTCTTACTTTCATTAAAAAGTTCCTTCACTCCCTCTATTCAAAATCAAAGTTAACCTACTTACCCATTTTTCCCTTTTCTCTCTATGCCCATCTCTTATTCCAAGAGGAAGTTCATTTATGTTATTCATTTACTTTCTCTCTAGAAAGAATGGAAGATGAAATGGTGATGGTGTCCCCAACCCTTGAAATGTTAATTAAGACAGAGATTTGTTCACCGTCAAAGAACCCTATAACATGAACTAAAGCTGAAATCAGAATTTTGCACCCGACAAAAACAAATAATATGATGACAATTAAGAGATGTTAAACCTGAAATTTCATCAAATCTCTTTCAAAATAGACGCATTACTCCTCCCCCTCCATCATTGTTTCGAGTTTTTGAAATTTCGAATTGAAAGTAGTCGACGGTAGGTGGTGGTGGTCGTTTGAAGGTGGTGGTGATTCGGTGAATATCAAGAGGCATATTCGGTAAAAAAAAACTTTGAATGAATATATTAAGGAAACAAACTATGATGGGATTGAAGTCTATCGACAACTTGGAACCGAGCAGCTGCCTCTTCAACATTCCAACCACTTCCAAACAAATGATTGCATCTAAATATTCATAATCTTATACAAGCATCAAAATAACAAAGCGCAGACATGTTTTTATGAATGGTCTAATAATATTTCTGCAAAAAGAAAACATATTCATAGCCATCCACAATTTAATCTTAATCGAGCAACCCCATACGTACAGTAAAGGCTTATTACTAAACAAGGTCTTTTTCTCTGAACCAAAGCTAAATTTAATATGTTGGGAACAAAGTCATACCTATCCTTTTGCTGCAGAATGTCCAGTACTCTGCCAAAAGCACCCGATTTCAAGCACATCACCCGTTTTACGCCTAGAACCCTACAATATCCTGTCATATAGACATCATGAACAAAACTTTTGCTACATGGTTAAAACCTATGTTGTCGAAGGCGCGCTTAAGCATCGCCTAGGCGACCGAAGCGCCGGGTCAGGAAGGGGGTCGCCTCTTTCAGAGGCGATTTCCCCTGGTTAACCCAAGTCAGACAACAACGGTGGTCCTCAGTCAGGAGATTATGAGGATATAGACTTTTAGATCTTTACTTGCTTGATAAACTTGAGATTGCCGTGTTTGCTTGTGTTTTTGTTGGTTAATTGCTTTGGAATACTTTTGAGTTTTGAATGCTTTGATGTTACTATTTTAATCTTTACTGTTAGATATTGGGTGTTTATTAGTTACTTTTTATATTTTATAAATATGTGGTACTTTTATATTATGCTTTGATGCCTTTGTCTGAAGCGGTCGCTTAAGCGCGCATAGGCGAGGCGATGGGTTTGTCTCGCGTCGCCTCACGCCTCAAACAACATAGATTAAAACTCAAAAGTTCTAAAGAATGAAATATGGTGTATATAACAGTAAATAAATATAAGCAATACAAACTCACTTGTACAAATCCTTAGCGCAGCTGAACCAAAGTACAAGGGCATTGAGAGCTTCAACTTCGAACTCAATTGATAAGCAAAATAAATTCTGATTAGGAGGTAAGTGGATGAAGTGATTAATAATAATACTACAACATATGAATCATTCAACTTAAAACACAAGTTGTTATTCTTTCTTTCCCATTCAAGAAAATAGTATACTACGTAACTTATCGACAAGTTGCCTATTACCTAGATATATCTAACATTATCAAGTTAATTGTCCAAATTTTCAAAATATATGCAGATACTATGTTTATAGAATTGTGAACTTTCATTTGTGAGATTGCGAAGATATACCCACTATATTAGTTAAGAAAATGTGATCACTAACCGAGAGAAAACAACAACATTTTCTTAGGGTCTGTTTGTTACGTGTGAAATGTGGGTAAGAAAGTCCACTTTCTTAAGAAAATCAATTATTAGTTGTTTGATTGGACCAAAAGGTGGGAAAGTTGATTTCATATGAGCAAAAAAGGTGGCAAAATGGCCTGATTAATTTTCCCATCCTTTACATGAGAAAGTCGATTTCTCATCCACTCTAAAAACTTGCGCTCTCTCTCCTCAAAAAGGATATTTTTGTAATTTACCACTCATTCTTCATTTCATCTTCCAAGTTCCAACTGAACTATCAGTTTCTTCCTCCAACCCTCTTCCCATATCATGTTATTCCTTTGATTCTAATGGTAGAATCAATCTATGGCTCCATATCAAGTAAATCTACCTCTCTTTGAGATGAACCAACTTATGATTTTGATTTTCAGACCAGTTTCAGGTAAGGTGAATAAACCCTAAATCAATTATGTTCTTGATTTAGATTTTAGTTGTTTACAAGTGCTAATGTGTTTTATGAAATCTTGTTGTTGTTGGTATTGACATCTATCTTGATACCAATCGATGAACCCCACTTGTTGTTGTTGCTGGTATTCACGAGGGTTTGGGTAATTAAGATCGGTAAAGATCTAGTAACTAAATCCGGTACTGTTGGGTCTGATCTGGAGCTTGATAAGAAGTTTTTGGGAGTTGGGTAAGAGAGGAAGGAGAAGCTTCAGATTGAGGTTGTAATTAGGGAAGTGGTTTAGATGTAGGGAGTTAAACCAAACACATCTTCATGAATACATGTAGTTGAGAGATTTTGATTGGATTTCTGTGAAGTAGTTGTAGGTGAGAAGAAGATTTAAAGTTACCTTTTTATCATAGATTAAGTTGAAGCTGGTGTACTTGGTTTCTGTGAATACTTGTGGTTGAAGTTGATCTTCCTGCCATTAGTATCTCTTCTTTCTCTCTCTAAATTGGGGAAGAGAAGAAGATGAAGGCTATTTTCTAAAAGCACCCCACCTAGACTTTCTCAAGGACCCCCAAATTCTCATCACATTTTACAGGCACCCCTTGGTTTTCTTTTTTCCAACCAAACACTTAAAATTCAAATTCACAAGGGTAAGAGTTCATTTTCTTTCCCATCAGAAAAAGGGGGGTTTTCTTACTCACGCACTCCCGCGTAACAAACGGACCCTTAGTTTCCTCGACAACCAAGACAATGAGAAAAGTTTACACAGCTCATAGCATTCAATTACAGCAAACATACACTTCTATTAATAAGATTACTTGTGATATTGAGTTCTAAAAGACAGATCAATTATCAATATAACACTAGAATATAGAATAAACAAAATGGAAGTTGGGGAATATACCATGCTAGCAAGCAAGAAGGTGGCCAACTGCATTAAGTTCGGTATTCATCTTGTTGGACTCGCATAACAGAAAAAAAAAAAATCCTAGATGCGCAATAAGACCCACACAGTTAAAAGGCCGTCGTCGTTGAGATATATAATTACGATATATATCATGTCTATTCTCTTGCTCCTCTTCGTCCACTCTCCAGGACTTGGGGATTTCCATTTTCCACTCTCTTAAACCCTGCAAAAATGCATTATCGTCATATACATAAAAATGGATGCGTCATTGATCATGAATTTTTACTGCATGGTTATAATTACAGTTTTAACAAAGCGTATGTTCTGCTTTTAAAAAAAGAAACTATTCATTCATCAGTAGTACTTACAAACAGAGGGTGGCACCTTCAAGAAGTTTATCGATGAAGGCGGAAGGGCATGAATTAGCAATACTTGAATAGGAAGCGACGTGATTCTTGCTGGTTCTTATTTCATCCATCGGGCAATCTCCATCAAAAGCTGCCAGTTCAGCGGTGTGATTGCCTCTTAAGGAGACCCGATGTCGAAGAACCAACAAATCCTCATTCATTTCCCCAACTCTCACCTGTTTTACAATTATCACTAAGCGTATCTTCTACATGGTTATAAATACAGTTTTAACACAAAGCGTATTCAGTTCCTTAAAAAAAAAGATCCAATCATCAGCAGTACTTACAAACTGAGACCCGTACCTTCAAGAAGTTCACCGATGAAGGCGGAAGGGCATGAATTAGCAATATTTGAACAGGAAGCAACATGATTATTGCTGGCTCTTGTTTCATAGAGCGAGTCTAAACAACAAAGCAATCTGAAACATGATCATTGCTGGCTCTTGTTTCATAGGCGGAAGGGCATGAATTAGCAATATTTGAACAGGAAGCAACAGACTTGTGATTGCATGTATGAGTGAAACAATTCATGTTTGAAGGAAAAAAATAATAGAGCGAGTCTAAACAACAACAAAACAAATTAAGAACAAATGTTGGAGGCAGCCAAACATTGGACATATCGGCGAGAAAATACACAAAACAGCAGTGCAACAATACACACATGGATGCACCTCAACCAGGAACAATGACAAGGAAACACACAAACAAGTACAGTAAAACTACCCTATTATACATGTACTACTTGCCGCCATATATGTTGGTGGTCTTCATCGTGAACAGATACATGTACTACTTCTTCGCTCAGGAGACTGAAACTTAATAAGGAAGAGAAACCGATACTAACTCGGAACTCACCATAATTCATGAACCCACAAGATGTAAAACTACCCTATTATACAAAAATTGAGTTCATCATTGATTAGCTAACTAACTCATTTGTTGTTTACATTTGTAAACAATGAGAACGTCAGTTCCACAAGCACAATACCCAAATGGCATTTTTTATAAGCCTCATATTCATCATATATATGGAATATAAACAAGCTAAACAAGAAAAAGAAATGAAATCCTTGAGTAGGATAACGTTCAGATTCTATGACAAAACAAACCTTAAAAACAAGCAATCTAATATCAGTTGTTAAAGGACAAAACAAAGAGTCTATGTAACCTCTTCACGAAAACTTAAACTTGAAATGATCTCTTCAACATGGTAATTAATTAATCTGCTGCAAACAACTACCATCAAATACCAAACCACTTGCCAATATAATTTTCTTACCTCGAGACGTGGACGATAACAAATAACCATCTTAAAAGAAGTCTGATTCTAGAATAAAGCCTGCTATGATGCGTGTATCAAAATCTTATGCTTTTTTCCTCGACTCATGACAATAATCTAACCCTCTTGACTGGCCAAAGATGCAATTCAAATGAAGTTTTCTAGTTATAAACATAGCTAAAGGAGAGAGATCTCACCTTTCAGAGTTTTCACGCGGTAACATTCTTAAGCTTTCGCCGGGTTCCTGCTTCTCCTAAAAGCTGATATTCCATTTCTTTTTTATAATTTCTGCCTTACGCTTCAATAACTTCCACAAATGTAGATCTACTAACTCAGAGTGCAGGAATTTTAAGCTGAATACAACGTAGGCATATTTGTATTAGCATAATTAGGCAACAAGTACACCACGCTAACACAAAAAAAATGCATGCTTGCAGCTTAGAGAACTAAAGAGTAAGATACCGCACATAGTGAGCACACATTATTTAGTAGGTTAGGTCTGAGAATATAGTGTTCCTGAAAATCTATTGCAGGATAAACGGAATTTATGAAGGGACTTCCTGAAACTCAACTATTTATTATCGATTAGGCATTGAGGAACCTCATCTGCACCTGTCTTGAGCGCATCCCCCACTAACACATAGTGAAACTCTACTATCATTTATGCATTATGTATAATTAGGCAACAAGTACCCAACACTAACACATAAACAAAATGCATGGCTGCGGCTTACATGACCTAAAAGGAGGAATACGACTATTGATCCTACTTTTCACATTGAAACATTATGAGTTGATGCCCCTGCATAAGATTTCAGTAACTCCACCCTTTGAGTATCATGTTTTTTTTCTTTGAAGAGAGCAGGGTTTATCCTTGCAGGAAAACAAATATAACTCGCAAATGTTGCTAAAAATAATTCATATGGTACGCTGAATGTGTAGAAGCTAAAGATGGGTTTGGTTATTATCTCTCAAAGTTATGAGCTCCGCAGAGACATCTTGTCGCCCTTATCTGAAAATAAGAACCAAATATAAGCACCAAAGAGAAAGAAAAAGATGAACACAGATTTCCTCATAATAAAACATGCAACATCTCATGACCTTTTAGATCTATTTCATATTTAGATGGTACTAAATTGGGAGGCGTGGTGAGAGAATCCATGTCCTAACCCCTATCCTTCGTATATAGTTTTTCTTTTTTTCAAATATTCGTCCAAGGTTGAACAAAAAAATCACCACTTTCTCCAAGCCTACTCCATATTGTATCTAAGCTGATTAAGTACGAAAAGATCACAGAATTAAGTACTAGTTCCAAACAAAGAAGTTCACTTCTGATCATATTGTATCCTTAGCTTTATACAAGTATGGAAGGTCTGGACCTGAACGAACAGTACTCATGAATGAATATGTTAATTTAAATTTTCAAAAAAAATGAATATCTTATTTTGAGAAGTTGATGTCTAGAGTTCTCCTCACAACAAAGAGTGGGCGTGCCCGATCTTTACTTGATCCTCCAACACTCGATGTACTTTCTAACGTCAATTTCTTATAAGGTTAAATCACAATTAAGAATAGATTTACCATAAATTTAATTTCCTTAAGATGGAGATTAAGCCTAGGTCCAAGTTTCATAAACTTGAGCAACATAATTCCTGAAACAAAAGCCCTACTTCCATGATGGACCAAATTTTCCTCTGTTTTTAGTAGACAGCGAAATTTGAGCAACGAAAAGAACAAGAAGGGGTCTACGAATTTGTTTGTGACAAATTTTTAAGGCAGAAGTTAAGATTAATAAGAAAAGGTCGAAGCTTAGGGTTTAAGCGATCACATAGACTGTACGTACCCTATTATTGACACCGCAATCCAATTTGAGCAATGAATTCCCTCGATCCAGTTCCAGAGAGTGAAATTTCTTATTGGATTATCGACATCAACCTTTTGCTCCAAAATGTACTTCCTTATTACTAGCAGCTGCATACAAGATGAAACTGTTCTTTATGTTCAACAGTCATTTGGAAAGCTACAAATACAGACAAAGAGAAACTCAAGCTAATAGAGGATCCTGGGGAAATGACCTTACCTGTATCCTTCCGACATAATGCCTCCTCATCTCGATTCTTCTTTTCGTAATAGAACTTAATGATTAGATCAGTTCTCAAAGTGTAACCTTGCATGTAAGTAGATCTCAAACTCAATCACATTAACCATCTTTACTATAGCTCCGCAATTCATGTCCTCTTGACCCGAACCACTTGATAATTTGTTCGAACCCTGGGCAATTTTATTACTTTACACGCGTCCAGCTTTATTAGATCCGGGGCAGGGATCCAAGACCAAGAGAGCTTGGAACATAAAACAATAACAGACAAAGAAGAAGTTGGGCTAGCGTGTAAAAGTGAAAGTATGCAAAAGAAATTGGATTAAAGCACCGAAACCACAGTGACCGAAGGAGAGTCAACTTACGACATAACAACAAATATAGACGTCAGAAACAAGCCTAGAAAGACAGGAATAGTACAGAAGTTTATTTTCCAACAAAAATTGGCCTACCAGGTAATTAATCTTTTCAAGCATAACAGGTTACAAAACTTGAACTTCTATACAAGGGAAATATACAATGCAGCTAAAACTAACACAGTTAAAAACACTTTACAGGATTACTTCACATTTCATATTTCAATGTTGATAATTAATATTACGATGTCCACGGAACTACTTCAAATTCCATAAATCATGCTTTTTTTTTTTTGAAGATTTGATTGAATATATAGAAAAGGGAACTATACAAACGGCAGCAACAAAGAATAAAGAGAAAACAGGAAAGAAAAGAGTGAGGCTAAGATGGATTCTTCACGATATCCACGCCTCCCAATTACAGACTATATCGACATAAGACGAGTGCCTAAACTTTGGGATTCCCTTCGCCCACATACATATAATCGACTTAACATCATCCACGTCTAGGCTCGTGTTCTCATTAGCCTCCTTGAATATTTTGCTATTCCGGTCCTTCCATATGCTCCACACAATAGCCACTGGGATAATACTCCAGATCTCTTTCCTTAACTTAGGCTTCGGGATGGAGTGCCATTGTTCGAACAGTTGAGGGACTGTTGAGGGCATACACCATGTTATCTTGCATGTCGATAGGAAATAGGACCAGATCCCACTGGATATCTTACAATGGAGGAATAGGTGGTCTCTTGATTCCTCCTCCTTTTTGCATAGAATACATCGATTTACCAACTGGAAACCTCTGCGTTTTAGCTTGTCCACCGTCGGCAACCTATCTAGTAAGGTGGCCCAAAGCATAAATCCAACTCTTGGAGGGGCTGCCACCCTCCTTAGTACTTTTACTAAGGTTGGAGCTATGATTTGGTCACCTCCATCCAGTAATCCATAGCACTGTTTGACCGAAAGCGATTCCTTTGCGTCATGGTTCCACACTCTTTTGTCTTCCTCATTGCCTAGGGTGACTGCCTGTAAGGTCTCAAGAAAAACCAAGTACGAGTTGATTTCCCAGTCATTTAGTGCCCTTCTCACATTGACTTCCCAAACTTGGGTCTCCTGATTGAACATGTTCTGCACCAATACCTTCTTGTCTGAAGCTATAGCATAAATCAAAGGAAACTGAACCATAAGACTAGTAGGACCCAACCATACATCAGACCAGAATTTAATCTTCCTCCCGTCACCTACTTCCCACCTGGTTAAGCTTCGATACTTGGCAAGGAAGCCTTGGATTCCTTTCCACACGCCACAACCGAAAGATGAATTACGTACCCTAACAGCCCATTGCTCCGGGTCTTCACCATACTTATCCCCCACCACCTCTCTCCACAATTTTCCGGCTTCTTGGTCGAACCTCCAAATCCATTTAGATAGCAGAGCTTGATTCATAACCTTCAGCTTCTTTACACCGAGACCACCTTTACCTTTAGAAGTGTTAACGTATTTCCATGCCACCCAATGCATTCTCTTACTCTCCGACTTCCCATTCCATAGGAAATTGTTCATCTTAGTATCAATAACCTTTAGTACTCCGGAGGGGATGGAAAAAAGTGAGAGGTAGTATGTTGGTAGAGCTTGGAGTACCGACTTAATAAGAGTCACCTTCCCACCTCGGGAGAGAACCGAACCTTTCCACATGGCCAATTTCCTGTTTACTCTCTCAATCACCGGGTCCCATAATAAATCATGCTTCAGTCATCCAACTTTTTAGAACTCGTAGATACACTTTTGACACGAGGTACATCTGGTGAACAAAATGCGTAAACACTTTATACATGTTGAGAGATGCAAATGCTCAGGGAACTTTCTCATTATTTCATCGAACTATATAGGTCATATAATAACTACTTGCTGATCATGATTCAAACAAGCATCATCAGGCAATATGTGTGCCATTATTTTTCTCTCCAGTTATCATACTCAACTTTTCATGGTCTTGAGGCGCTATGATAGTTTAGTCTCTTCAAGTGGAAAACACATAATTAGGCAGCAATTACCCCAAACTAACACAAGTAAAAATACATGGTTGAGGCTTATATAACCTAAAAGGCAGATACTACACATCCTGAACTATCACCTACTAATGGAATTGGCATGTCAAATTACATGAACATACATTAGTAAATTAGGCCTTCCTGAAATCTGATGCAGGATCGACAGAATTTGTGACGGTACTTCCTGAAAACTCTACTATTTCTTACTGATTAGGCATTCAAGAACGTCATCCGCACCTGTCTTGATCTCCACCCAACAAGCATTTCTTAGACCTCAGCTGAGAAAACAAACTAAATATAAAAGATACATACCTAAGAAGTTAATTTTTTAGAAAATTAAACATGTTTTGACAATTACATTACATTACATGTCATACCTGTTCTCTTGCTCTTCTTTGTCCACTGTGCAGGACTCAGGGATTTCCGGTTTCTACTCTTTTAAACCCTAGAGACCTGCATTATCCTGTCATATACAGAAAAACAAATGTGTCAATGATCATGAAATTTTACTGTGTGGTTATATTTACAGTTTGGAGTAACTCCACTTTGAAGAGCTGATTCAGAAGACGGAGAAATACGCCCGCTTGGAAGAAGAAAAGAAGAGCACACTAGCACAGTGTCTACCGGGAAAGATAGTCCCAACAGGGCAAACGGTGGCTAGCACTCTCAAACCCGGTAATTCCAGGCAGAAAATTTTGTTCTAAGAAAATGTCTCAACACAATGGAGGACTGCACAATGTTGGAGAATGAAATATAGTAAGATTCCTTATATCTCGTTGGAGTCAGTCAAATTCGAAGATCCCTGGAAAGAAACAAATGAATTGCATGTGCCAACTATTATTCCTCATTTCCTCCAGAAGGATAAAAGTCAAAGAAGCAAGTTAACAAACACCCCTTCAGCTACATCCCAATTAAATCCTCATATAGCTGACCCCTTCCTCCTACCAAACAGCAAAGTAAATATATACTTATAACTACAATAAAGGCGACAAAAATAAAAAAATGCAGCTAGATTAAAAAGCCACCTCTTCACCATGGAAACACAGGAGGAAGAGGAATAGCTATTCCGTCACAAACATGCCTGGGAAAGAAAATGGAAACAAGGTTACCTATTTTTCAAAGAGACCATCCTTTAACAGAGAAGAAAAGCAAAGAAACGGAAGGAAAAAAAACTAGACAACCCCCTTTAGACAAAAGAAAAGAACCCAATCTTCCTGTATAAGACACAATAGAATGATTATAAATGTGCTTTAACCTGAAGAAAAATCAGATTAGTAAACTGTTGCTGGTTTAAGCCACCAGCTTAGCAAGCAAGCAAGTTCATCCGGATGTAGATTTTATCCTGCATATAGTCATGATAAGATCGGCATCAGAACAATCTCTAAAGCCACTAAAAAGTAAATATCAGTGAACTAATAACCGTCCTATATCAAATAAAAAAGCTAACCAAATTTAGATGCTCAAAATGCAAATCAAAAGAAATGAACTTTTCATGCTCCAACGACTACCCCTATAACAACGAAAAAAAATTGAAAAAGGAAGTTAAGAGAGAGAGAAAACACCCTTCCATAAACAACTCGTTAGTAATTGGAAACGACGAAACCTGAAGATGCATTGAACTACCCCTACAACAACCCCTATAACAACTTATTAATATTGTGTATTTCAGTATTCAGTATGAACTGAAAAACCTATAATGCATCGCATAAGCTAAACTACCTGCACGTAGAGGTTTTTTGCTGTAACTCTTCTTCTTCGTACATATCCTTCTCTCATTATTAGTATAAAATTCAAAGTTTAAGCAAAACAAAGGTTTCTGTTTTTAGTTCAAAGAAGTGCTCTACCAACTGGAAAAAGACACTCAAATTTGATCTCAAGGTTGAACTATCCAGACGACCGAGATGTCCTGAAGTTACATGAAAGCAGCCATACCCATTAACACGAATGGATCCTAAGCTTCTGTAAAGAAAACCCCAATAGAGAATAGATTCCAGATAAACAGTAACTGAAAGCAGCCATACGCATTACCGATATATCTGATACATGAACACAGCTGATCTTACTATTTGCTCCAAAGCTTCCACGGTTTTGGAAGCCACACAGATCAGGCTCAATTTAAAGAACATAAATCTATGTTTTCCCCCTTAAAGCAATAGAATCAATCAATAAACTGTTTTTGGTTTAAACCACCAGCGCAACAACTATTGAATGTCATCCCGATGTGGATCAACATAGCATAACAAATTAACTTCTCACCATAAACCACAGTTGACCTAAAATACCAACAACTAAAAACTGGTCCCACAACACGTTAGCGAATGGAATATAGAGCAAATTTTCTGAATTTATACAAGCTACAAACTAAAAGATAAACGAAACTTAAATGATACTTTTTCTCTTGGGTACTTGAGGAAGACAGGTACCAGATTTTTGAATATGACATTCTGAATATATTTGGGTAGGAAATTAGGTAATAACACCCTCAACATCCTGACAAGAAAACCAGATCGCATCTCGTTGCAGGTACCTGGGAAACATCAAATGGTTTTTGATGAGTTAATGATAATCCTCAAACAAGGATAAAAATAAAAGAAGCACGTTCGGATGCCCCCCTTCACATAGTTAACTTCACAATGTTGACCGCAATCCTCCTATTAAACCAATACACTATGGCAGAATATGACTTACCTCCCCATCATGAAGATCCCTGGTAAGGAGAACGAAAATAAATTATGTCCATCAACTCAAGTAGACAACCTAATGAAGAAATAAACAGAAACTGAAACAGTAAAGTTCAATTAGAAAGAAAATAAAAGAACCCAGTTCTCAAATAGAACACCACTACGACACGAGAATACTACTGCAGGTTCCTCAAAAAGTATCAGTAGATTCATCGTTTCTATACGAGAAGGAAAACCCAGCACAGATCGCCATTAGAACTCAAAATGTGTATCTTAATAGCTTTAAAAGGTCGACAGCAGCAACAACCGTAATGCAAATCTGCTACACAAACAACTTACAATAAGGACTCCCCCAAGAAAGACCAAGTGATTTTTCAGCGCATTCCGTAGTCCTAGAATATGGAAGATCGAGATGAATGCTGGATAGCAAACTTCCACTGACATTTTGTCGAATAACTTAATGCAATTGCAAACAAATGCCTTAAAGATATCGCCTACAATAAATAAGAAACTTTTACGAATTGGGTGTAGAAAACCTTCAAAAAGAAACCGTCAAACTATGTCAACCTAATTCCATGCAGCAGAAAAGAAATCAAGAAAGATTAGTCTTCATGGAAATACAAGAAATTCAATGGAACTTATAGTACAAAAACCAAAATAAAGAAAAAGTTCCAGACAAATTATATGGAAGAATTCGAACACTACACCTTCTACTAGGAGATGCTTCCATACCGCAACCGGTGCCAAATCCTAGGGGGTGAAGGAATTTTTAATACGGTAGGAAAAATGAACAAATTGTAAACTAAACTTTCAGGAGAACAAAAAGTAGAAAACCCTCGAGATTGAACAAGTCAGCTTAAATCCAAGCCCTCATATACCAAATGCAAGCGATCATCTGAATTTGGACCAGTAAAATCACGCAAATAGCACTGTCAAATCCAACTGCATCTTGTAGTCGTCGCAACGAACATAATGTTTGTAGCAACAAAACACTTCCTTCAAACGAACCATGCCGGTTCTTCAAGGGTTAAAGCCTAATAACGCTACAAAAATGAGGGAGTTCAAAAGAAGCACAAAAGTGAAACTAATAAGAAAGTTAAGTTTTTAAAGGTCAATCAAACCTTAGTTTCCTAAATCGATTGCAACCAGGTACGGAGTGCAACCTCAAATGCAGTCCCTAGAATAAGAAGAAAGAAATTGCATGTCTCGAAAGTCAAATAAATAACCTATGAACTAAGAGATCATTTGTTGATCCCCTAGAAATGAGGAAAAGGTAACCAGACCGAGCGCAAACTAGGTCGTGTCTCCTTGGAGTTGGCCCAAGTTGCAAATCCCGGGAAAACATCAATTGATTTTGCTTCCACTAATTATAGTTTCTCTAACAAGGACAAAAATCACAGAAGCAAGTTCCAAAAATGACCCTTCACACAGGTGATTTGACAAAGTTGACCCCAATCATCCTAGCAAACCAATAAGAATCAAATGAGTACTTGTAACTATTGAAAACACCGTAAAAAGAAACGGACTAGAATGGTTTTTTAACCCATCGCCTCTCTGACATTAACATGGCAGAATAAGACTAGTCGTCCCATGATCCCATCACATAGATGCCTGGGAAAGAGAACACAAACAAATACGTAAATCAATTCAAGAAGATGTGGAAAAAGAAAAAAAAACTGAAAGAAGAAAGTTCAATTAGATAACCCCCTTTTCAAAAATAAAAAGAACCTAGCTTAAATAGATCACCATTAGGACGCGAGAGTAGTTTTGAGTATTGTAGGCTCCTGCAAAAGTGTTAAGTAAATTCATTGTTTCTATATTTACATATAACTAACACCTTCATAAAGCACAAACAAGGACAAAGACTACATAAGGACAATAGAGGACAGGCATTTCATAAAACAATAAATGTCTCCCTGGAATAAGTACAATTCTCACACCCCCTGAGAAAAAAGAAATGAACTTTTCATGCTTTTAGAAACACATCTCTAAAAAGTATAAAATTTGAAAAAGCAAAGACAGAAAAAACCCCTTCCAATATAAACAACTCCTATTTGACTGAAAAGGACGGAACTTTTAGAGGCAAATCAAGTTGGACCCAAAAGGGAAAATCAACCTTCAAACCAAAAAGGAGTTCAAAACATGTTAGGGAATGAAAAGATTGAGCAAGATTCTTAAATATAGCACGCTGAAAACTGAAAACAAAATTTAATAGTCTACAGTTTCCCCCAGGTACATGAGAAAAGCACGAAAAGCCGGTCTTTGGGGATGAGGTACTCCTGAAACATATTATATAGATTTGTTGTTAATAAAGAGAAAGGAGTTCAAAACATGTTAGGGAATGAAAAGATAGAGCAAGATTCTTAAATATAGCACGCTGAAAACTGAAAACAAAATTTAATAGTCTACGGTTTCCCCCAGGTACATGAGAAAAGCACGAAAAGCCGGTCTCTGGGGATGAGGTACTCCTGAAACATATTATATAGATTTGTTGTTAATAAAGAGAGGTACAACCTCATACAGAGTTACAAACGACAAATGACAAAGAATGGACATTGTGGAACCGACGTGAAATAGAAAACCCCCTTTAGACAAAAGAAGAGAGCCCAATCTTCCTCCCGAAGACACCAACTTTCCTATATAACATCGTGAAACTTTTATGTCACAAGTTACACTCCACGTAAAGATTTTCATTTTTGGTCCCAAAACCCTCCCACAAAAAAGAAAATCAACAGACTGATATCTTGTTGAGAAAAAGCAGGTGACAACTGGAGAAAACAACCAAAATTCAAACGATTCTCAATGTTAAAAGTTAAAACCTTAATCCAAGCATCAATAAGTCACAGTTTGTTGCAGATATTCGTAGATCGAATCAATAGACCTTCCAATGACTAAGATCATAGCTTAAAGCTATGCCAAACTATACCCTAAACATTGCCATTATCAGAATTTGGCGGTTATATCAATATAAAGATATCAAACAAAAAGATAAACCTTCCCCTCACCAAGATGGTTTTCTAAAGTTATGTCAAAGCAACTATATCGACGAACAAACCCAGAGACATTACCTGCTTAACTGTGAAGAACAACCAAAGGCAAGAAACAGTAACAGAAAAACTAGTTAATGTCAGAAGTTTCTGTACCGAAATATCCAAATACATAAACGAAGTGATCTTGCAGTTCCCCCGAAAGCTTCCTTGGAGACCACACAGCAAAGGCTCAATAGAATGAATATGAATGTGCTTTACCTGAAGAAAAATCATATCAATGAATGGTTGCTAGTTTAAACCACCAGAATAACAATTATGCAAGATCATGCGGATATGGATCTTATCGTGCATATAGATATTATAAGATCGGCATCAGAACCATCTCTAAAGCCATTAGAAAGTAAATGTTAATGAACTAAAAACACCCTCAAATATCAAATATAAAAGCAAACCACATTTAGATGCTCAAAATGCAAATAAAAAAAATGAACTTTTCATGCTTCTATAACTCTACCTCTATAACAATGAAAAAATTGAAAAAGCAAGTTAATAGACACTAAACACCCTTCACAAACAACTCAATAGTAATTGGAAACGACGAAACGGGAAGATTCAAATTTGAATGGAACTCGATTAGTCGACTGGAAGATATCTCCTAAGAAAAGAAATTAACACTTCCTCTGAACAGCAATCATCCTCAAATCTAAAACGAAAAAGAGTGCAAATATGGAGAAATATTCTTGAAATGAAGCAAGCTGGAAACTGACAGAAAACTTAATAGAGTACTGTTTGCCCGAAAAACATAATAAATCAGAAAAACACGTTCAGAGGAAACTAGATCGCGTCTCCTTGGACTCTAAGGCTTAGAGTTGGACCAAGTTGCATATCCTCGGAAAACATCAATTGAAAAGAAAATAAAAGTTTCAAACAAATGATATGGAAGAAATCCAACCACTTAACTTTTTATCAGGAGAGCACTTCCGTTCCGCAACAGGCACTAAATCCTAAGAGTAAGTTGAAGGAATTTTTAATACGTTGGCAAAAATGAACGCATTGAAAACTAAGCTTTCAGAAAAGCAACTCAAGTAGAATACCCCTTACGATTGAACGGGCTCAGCTAGTCAGCTAAACCCGAGTCCTAAAATACACAATACCAGTGATCATCTGAATCAGGACAAGCAAACTCATACAAATACCACCATTAAACCCAACTGCATCTAGTTGTTGCCGGAACGAATATAACCAAAAAAACAAAAACTTACTCCCATGTACCAAGGATAGAAAACTCCCTTCAAAAGAAGAACCATACCAGTTCGTCAGGTGGTAAATCCTAATCACTGTGGAAATTGAAACAGAACTGCTTCCTAAATCAGGTTAGAACTGGATACAGAGTGCAAAGACTTCCAAAAAGAAGGAGAAAGGAACTGTCTGTACTCCATAGTAAATGAAGGAATAACTATTGGTAAACATTCGAACCTGATAAAAACCTACACAAAAACCAAGTACCCTCTAAATAATCCGCTTGAAATTGTCCACCAGCCTTTGGTGCAGTGGTTGGACACCCCTCTTAAGCCCATGAGGTCGTGGGATCGAGTCTCGGTGGAAGCAGTTTGCCATCAAGATTTATCCCATGTATTTAGGTTATAAATAAAGTTAATAACGTAATAAATTTGTCGGGCTTTAGGCCTCTTTCATGTTTTAGGGCTTTGGGCCTCTTTAATTCTTGGTTTAAATTAGGAGGTATCGTTTTCCTGAGGGGCTGCGCGGAGTGGAAAAGTATTGCAAGATTCTAAAATAATGGCACGCTAGAAAAAACCAAAAATATATATTAGTAATGTTTTCCTGAGGGGCTGAGAAACACATGGACAGCACCAATCAATAGATTAAAAGTTATCAACATAAATAGATAAACCCCGATGCAGAAGGATAAACCAACGATATGGTAGAGCTTTATGCAACCTATGGAAACCAAAGCGATATAATTAACACAAACAGATACCTAAACTTTAGAAAAGAAAAATCCAAAGCAAAAAAAGTTTCCAAATTAACAATAAAAGTAGATGATGTTTAAGTTTGTATACCTGACATATCCAAATACATTAACACAGCTGATCTTACTGTTTGCCCTAAAGCTTCCTCCCAAGCGATGCAACTGGGGCTCAACTGGAAGAAATTTCCCCCTGAAGAGCAATCAAATCAATATTGAAAGTTGAAACCACCACCAGAGCAACTATTGAAGGTGATTCTGTTGTGGATCTTATCATGCAAACAGACATGATAAGGTCGGCATAGAATCATTCTCTAATGCAATTAAAAAGTAATTATTAAAGAAGAAATAACCCTCTTCCATATCAATTAAGAAAACCTCATTGAGAGCAAACTGGATTACATCTTGTTGGAGTCAGTGATCAGTCCCATTTGAGGATCCCTGGAATAAAACGAACGAATTTTGCATGTGTCAACTATTTTTGAAACTTTGAATGAAGTTAAAGAAGCAAGTTAAGAAAGACCCCTTCGGCTGAATCTCGTTGGAGTCAGTCCAATCTATAATGCATTGCATAAGCAAGACTCCCTTCAGGTAAAGGTTTTCGCATTTGGTTTCAAAAGCTTCCTATGAAAACAACCTACAGACTTAGACCTAGTCGACATTAAGTGTGCTACCAACAAGAGAAAACAACGATCACTTTAATCACAATGTAGAGTTGTAAAGCATTATAAAGATATCAAACCAACACAATAAACCTTAGAATGACCAAGATGTCATAAAGTTACGCAAAAAGAGCCATACCCATCACCACGAGCGGATTCAGAAAAAGTCACGTTCATGTTTCTAAACCAACATATCTGACATCATCATAGTGATCTTACTGTTTTCCACCAAAGCATCGTCGGAAACCACACAGCTGAGGCTCAATTTTTTTTTTAAGATTTGAATTGATAATGAAAAAGAAGATGTGTACAAAAACTTGGGAATTGGCTAGGAGGTTTATGTGTTACCTCACTCATTAGCTCATCCCAGTTCAAAATAAAATCCAAATAAGAGAGAGCCTTAGCCCATTGCAAGTTCCTACTCCAGTGAAACAAGAGGGCTTGAATGTCCTCAACCTCTAGCAAGCTATTCTCATTACACTCTTTGAAGGTCCTGTTATTTCTAAACTGCCAAACAGACGACACCATTGCACTTGGAATGAGCTTCCACAAATCCTTATGGTTTTTTGATCCGATCCTGCTCCATTGGTGTATGACCTGCACTACTGACAGTTTAAAGTAGCCACTGAAAATAAAAAAAAACTAACTGATCCAGAGAAGAAGCACACATCGAGCCAAAACAGATAAATAACACAAGATAAACATGGCAGCGTAACTGCAAGTGATTGAGTACTTCATGGTACACAGCGCACACAAATAATAACCACCATGAAGCCTTCCCTTGCAATGGCAGTGAAGTACATCTAAGGCAAGGACCATTCATTCAACAAACAGCATAGGTCTCAGATAAGATGAAAAAGAATTTATTCGCAAATAAGTTGTATTAAAGTACTAGGTCAAACCGACCCTTATCAACACGAAGGAATCTCAACCACGAGAAAAAAGAAACCCTCTAGCACCTTCAAAAGACGAACAAAAAAGAGGAAGCAAGGCGTAAAGACCTGGCTACAAGCTTCTACTCCCACTAAAGTGAACTACAAACGAGCCTGCAGATACTCATCACATCGCAAATTCACTAAAACCAGAGCACAAGTCAGCATATACCTTCAGACCGGATACACAACTCAAGAAAGCAACGGAGCATTATCCTCTGGAAAGCAAAGAATGCAGAAACTACTGTAATGCAAACCCCCTGAAAATGAAGTGAGAATTACCAAACTGCTACACAAACAATTCAAATTAAGGACTTCCCCAGAAAGACCAAGTGGTTTTTCAGCGAAATCCATAGTCCTAGAATATGGAAGATCAAGATGAGTGCTGGATAGCAGACTTCCACTGAAATTTCCTCAAATATTTGAAGGCAATTGCAAACAAAATGCCGTAAAGATATCGTCTTACAAAAATAAGAAACTTCTACGTGTTGGGTGTAGTAGACCTGCTTCGAGAAGAAACCATGGAACCATGTCAACCTATTTCCACAATACAGAAAGCAAATCTAGAAAGATACTCTTTGCGGCAATACAAGAAATTCAATTAGCTTGTAGAATAAAAACCCAAAGAAAGCAAAAGTTCCAGACCAATTTAAGGAAGAAATTCGAACACAATACTTTTTAACAGGAGAGCGCGTCCATACTACAGCAGGCGCCAAATCTAAAAAGGTCAAGGAATTTTAAACACGGTGGGAAAATTGGACGAATTGTAAACTAAACTTTCAGCAGAGCAAGAAGTAGAAAACCCCCTTGAGATTAAACAGGCTCTGCTTCAATCAAAGTCCTAGTATACCAATGCCAGCGATCATCTGAATTTCGACCAGCAAAATCACGCAAATGGCATCTTTATATCCAACTGGATCTTGTCGTCGTCGAAACGGACATAACCTAAACACAAAAACATTCTCCCATGGAACAAGGACAGAAGACTCCCTCGAAAAGAAGAGCCACACCAGTTCTTCAAGGGTTAAATCCCAATTACCATGGGAAAATGAGGAAGGGACGTTCAGAGGAAGAACAAAAGTGAAACTACAAAAGGGTTAAGTTTTTAGGGGTCAATCAAAACGTAACTGTTTCCTGAATTGTTGCGGCCCGGTACAGAGTGCTAAAACCTCCAACCTATGAACTAAAGAACCAAGAGAGCATATAAACCTCCTTAACAACAATTAGATCGCTTCTCCGAGTAGATCCTATCATCTGTACGTAAGTAATACAACTAAGAGATCAAGATTAATTTATCCCCTCGAAATGTGGAAAATGTAACCAGACTCAGCGAAAGAAAAGAGAAACTGAAGCGACAATATTAACACAGCCAATCAAAAAAACAAAGCAGATTTCAGAGTGGGAGTTGAAGTGTCACCCTTTTCTACATCTAAAGATCACCCAAATTTTAGAATCTAACACTCCGTAACGTTATCCCTGTATGAAACTTGAAGGACTACCTATTTGGTCAACATTCGAACGTGATAATAACCTACACAAGAATTTCATCAAAAAAAAAAAGAAAAACCTACACAAGAAGCAAATACCCCTCTACATAATCAGCTTGAAATAGAAAAACCCTACAGAATCTACACGTATTTGATCCCTACATGACAATCCACCATGATGAAGCAAGTCCAAAACACATAAAGAAAAGACACCTAACAACTACAGCACAGAAAAGTTTTGAACTATACCGATATTAAACTGGGGCAGCAAAACCGGAATGAAGCTTGAGACAAACCGACTTCCCTGCATGAAGTAAACCTCAGTTGTTCCAAAATACCCGCAATTAAGAAAATGGTCCTGAAAACATGTTAGGGAATGGATGTTAGAAAAAATTCCTCAATTTATGCAAGCTAGAAAGTAAAAAACATAAGAAATTGAAGTGATACTGTTCATATAACAACAAGGTAATGCCTCCATGGAGAGAGTCCAATTCTCACATCCTTGGGATATCAAATGAATTTTGCGCACTTTATTATGTTCCTTTAACACGGATAAAAATTGAAGAATCATGAAATAGAACACCACCTTTCAAGATAACATCAGCACTAGACACTCACTCATCCTCAAAATAAGAAATTAACACAATGTATGATTGTACATGTTAGGGAGTGAAATGATGTAGTAAGATTCCTACAGTATGGCACACTAGATACCGAAAAAGCAATTTAGTAGTGTTGTTTTCCTCGGGGGCAGGAGAAACACATGTACACCCACGGATATTGCATATCCTGAAAGTATTAAATAGATTAAACGTTACCGAGATAAATAGGCAAACCTTTTTCTACATCTGGATATTTCAGTATTAACGATGAACTAGGAAAACCTATAATGCATTGCATATGCTAGACTCCCTGCACGTAAAGGCTTGCGTTGTTAGTTCCAAGAATTGTGCTTCCATTTACCTCCTGGTTGAAATATCCAGATGACCAAGATATCCTGAAGTTACACAGAAGCAGCCATACCCATTATACCACGAACGGATACCTAAGCTTCTGTAAAGAAACACCCAATCAACAATAGATTTCAGATAGAGTAACTGAAAAACTAGATAATGTTTAAGTTTCTATACCGACATTTCTGATACATCGACACAGATGATCCTACAGTTGGCCTAAAGCTTCCTAGAAGCCGCACCTGGGGCTCAATTGGAAGAATATGAATCTATGCTCCCCCTCTGAAGAGCAATCGAATCAATAAACTGTTTTTGGTTTAGACCACTAGCACAGCAAGTACTGAAGGTGATCCTCGTGGATCTTATCATGCGCATGAACATGATAAGTTCAGCATCATATTCATTTTCTTAAGTCAATAAAAAATAATTGTCGATGAACGAATAACCCCTTCAATATCAAATACAAACTTGACAACTATTTGTAGTTGCATTTGGAGACAATCAAAAAGTCCCTAATTGAATAAGTATCGAATTTGCAGAAGCAATCAACTGATCAAGAATGAAAATGTCAAATCCAACCCATATTATACTACGCTAATCAGAGAAACGATTGAAGAATCAAATTTAGATGTTCGAAACGCGAACCAAAAACGATAAAACCATATCAACTACGAAACCTTAGATTAGTCAAAAGAAAAACAATGGAATGGCACTGTCATAGTACAGGAAGTAAGCAACAAATATCCCCCACCGGAAGATAACTTCCATTGAAACAACCAACTAAACAAGAAAAACATATTCTAGAGAGGGAGTTCAAGTGTTACTAGTTTCCACCAGTAGATTATCCGACTTTTAATTGCTAACATCCCATAATGCTGTCCCGATGATAAGTGAAGAAATCCCAATTGGTCAACGATTCGACCAGAAAGAAGCCTCAATTCACCTCTCTAAATAATCAACTTGAAATTGAAAACCCGCTTCAGAGAAGCCAGACTTCTGCACATATATCCAAACCATATAAAGCTACGACTACGATGAAGTCCAAGACATACACCAAATACAAATAAGCAACTACAAAGACAGAAACGAATTGAGGCATTCTCCAAATGAAACTGAAGAAAAACAACTACCTTCATCCTCATTAAACTTGAGACAGGAACCCCTTTTAAGAAGATAAATTAACTCCACAATGCACCAGCATCGCCCTGGACTACAAACAATAAAGAAAGGTTAAGCGACTTGTTAGAAAACAAATTGTTAGAGAAAATTGCGCAACATTTATGCTAGCGAGAAACTAAAAGAGATCAAAAGAAATTTAAATGGTACTATTCTCCCGTGGAAGGCCATAAGCGAACGACGGAACAAGAGTTTTAAATATCGCAGATTCTTGAAAACATTTGGATAGGTAACCTCGTACAGAGAATACTTAACCAGATAAATCACGAAAACCACAAGAGAGGAAACTAAATAGTGTCTCTTTGGAGTTGGTCCAAGTTGCAAATCCCTGAAAAACATGAATTGACTTTGCTTCAGTTAATTATAGTTTCTCTAACAAAGACAAAAGTGAAAGAAGCGACTTCTGGAAGCCTCACATAGTTAACTTGACAAAGCTGAGCCTAATCATTCTAGCAAACCAATAAAATCAAATGAGTAGTCATAACTATTGAAAACACCCTATCATCCCTGCCAAAAAAGAAATTAACTTTCATGCTTTTACAAACACACCTCTACCGAGTATAAAAATTGAAAAAGCAAAGAGCAAGAAGACCCCCTTCCAATATAAAGAGCTCCTTAGAAGTGGAAAAGGATGGAACTTCAGAGGCAAATCGGCTTGGACCTTAGACAGGAAAATCTCTTCTGAGAAATCAAATCAACGTCTCCCGAGAAAAGCACGGAAAGCCGGTCTTTGGGTATGGGATACTCCTGCAACGTATTAAATACATTTGATGTTATTTATCTAGAGATATACACCCTCATACAGAGTTATAAACGAAAAATGACAGAATGAACACTGTGGAACTGGTGCAATATAGGAAACCCCCCTGGGAGATAGCCAAATAACATCTCTTGGAGTAAGTCCATTTTGTAGATCACTGGGAAAATCAAACAAATTTCACTTGCTCTAATTATTAATCCCTTAACATGGATAAAAATCAAAGAATTGAGTTAAGAACTAGAGGCAAATTCGAATTCTGTTGAGGAACACCAGGCTCCATGAGTCCCTGGTAAAAAGCATTCCAGACAACTTTGAAGAGCTGATTCAGAAGACGGAGAAATACACCTGCTTGGATTCCAAGCCTTGGAAGAAGAAAAGAAGAGAACAGTGCCTGCGAAGGGATAGTCCCTACCGAGATAGATAGTCCCAACAGGGCAAACGGTGGCTAGAACTCTCAAAACGGGGTAATTCCAGGCAGAAAATTTTGTTCTAAGAAAATGTCTCAACACAATGGAGGACGCCACATGTTGGAGAAGGAAATATATAGCAACATTCTTTATATATAGCACACTAGAAACTAGTAATGTTTCCTGGGGGAGGAGAAAAATGCAGACAGCTGATCAATGGATATCGCATCAATGTATAAAACAAATTAAATGTTATCGACATAGGTACGTAAACCCTCGTAGAGAAGGATAAATCAACAATAAGGAAGAGTTTTGTGAAACATACCCAGAATAGGAAAACCTCCTCGTAAGCAAACTGAATCACATCTGGTTGGAGTCAGTCCAATTTGAAATGGGAAAAACAAGGATAAAAGTGATAGAAGCAAGTTAAGAAAGACCCCTTCGGCTACGTCCCAGTTACATCCTCACAACTAACCCCTTCCTCTTACGAAACAATGAAGTAATATAATTACTTTGAAAAACTAAAAAGACTACAAAAAGAAAGAATGCAGGTAGCTATAAAAGTCACCCGCTTTCGCCGTTCATCAGTAAGATTCCAGTTACATGCTGTCGCGATGGTAAGTGGAGGAATCCAAATTGACCAACTGGACCAGTAAGAAGCCTACACAAAACAAACACCCCTCTCAATAATCAACTTGAAATTGAAAACCTGCTTCAGGGAACCAAGACTAATGCACATGTATCCAAACCTTAAAAGGCAACGGCCAAGATGAAGTCCAAGACATGTACACCAAATACAACTAAGCAACTAAAAGGAACATAAAAATTAGAGGCGACATGTTAGGGAACGAATTGTTGGAGAAAATTCCTCAATTTTTATGCTGGCTAGAAATTACAAGAGAACAAAAGAAAGTTAAATGGTATTTCCTCCCGAGGAAGGCCGTAAGCGATAAACGGAAACCAGATTTTTGAATATCGCAGATTCCTGAAAACAGATAATACTTACGTAACAAGATAAATCAGGAAAACCCCTTCAGAGGAAATTAGATCACATCTCCTTGGAGTTGGTCCAAGTTGCAAATCCTGGAAAATATCACTTTGCTTCCGTTAATTATAGTTTCTCTAACAAGGACGAAAATCAAAGAAGCAATTTCACAAAGCTCCCTTTACACAGATGAAAAGAACATGGCCCTCAAGTGGACATGGTGGGACGCAAGAGTACTTTTGAGAACTGTAGGCTCCTGAAAAAGTATTAAGTAGATTCTTTGTTTCAAGAGGAGAATCTCTTTTGCAGTTAAATGTCATGTCATTGTCAAGTATTAAGAAGACTTCTACAGGACAGAAAAACCTGCATTGCACAAAACAATGTCATGTCTCCCTGGAATGAACTATCATGCTTCTACAGTTAAATGATAGTGTTTCTCCTAGCATAAGACGAAGACGCACCAGATTTTTAAATGTCACTGACACCTTAAAATAACAGGGTAGTTAATTAGGTAATAACACCCTCAACACCCTTGAGAGGAAATCAGATCGTGTCTCGTTGCAAATCCCTCGAGACGTGAAATGATATGGCATGCGTTAATGGTAACTTCTCCAACATGGATAAAAATCAAAGAGGCAAGTTCAGAACCCCCTTCTCACAGTTAACTTGACAATGTTGACTACAATCTTCCTTGCAACAGGACTAACCATTCCATCACGAAGATCCCTGATAAAGAGAACGAAATTATGTCTGTCAGTTCAAATGAAGAAACTGAAAGAGAGGTCAATGAAAAAGAACCAGTTCATGAGAAAACAAAAGAACCCAGTTCTCAAATAGAACACCACTACAACATGGTCCGGCAGATTCCTGAAAATGTATTCACTGGTTTTCACCTTTTCCATATTTTCATAACTAACACCTTCATAAACCATCAATAAGGAAGAAGACTACAGAACAACAGCAGATATGAAAAAACCCCTCAATTCACAAAACAAGGTAATGCCTCCCTAGAGAAAGACCAGTTTTCACATCCCTGTGCAAAAAACAGATGTACTTTCCATGCTTCAATAATTACTCCACCAACCTGGTTAAAAAATCAAAGAAGAAAGTTACAAGCCTGGAACCCCCTTCCAAGATAAACAACTAATTGGTGATTATAAAGGACAAAATCATATAGGAAAATCCTAAGAAATTCAACAGGGAAATCCTCTCTAGGAAATATAATTAAAGTCGACTCAAGACGCCAGTCATCCTTCAAACCAACAAACACAAAGTATGAATTCACATGATAGCGAGTCATAACTCATAAGATAGAGCAAGATTAATAGTGCATTGTTGCCTGATGGACATGAGAACAATGTTTCAAAATTTGGTAGAGTAAGCGCCAAAAAGCGAGGCGGTATATTTTTGCCTCTCAAGGCGTAAGCATCTATAGAAAAAATAGAACTTACCAGCATCATTTAAGTTTATAACCACACATATAGTAAAAACATTTATAGTTCTTATTTCTTAAACACTTTAATCTCTATTATTGTAGCAAAGTGAAAGAGGCTATATTATCTTCTTCGAACATACAATTCGAAAATCCTGGGAAAACCAAACGAAATTTTGACCACTCTAAATAGGTAAAACTTGATGAAGAAGGAATCAACAATATGGGAGGTTTTATGCAATCTATGAAAACCAGGAAAACCCCTTGAGAGCAAACCGAATTACAGCTCCTTGGAGTAAGTCCAATTCAAAGACCGTGGAAAAAACAAAAAATTTTCGCGTGTTTCAATTATTATTACTCGTATAGAAGTTAAAGAAGAAAGTTACGGGAGACCCCAACACAATGGAGGACTGCACATGTTGGGTAATGATATTTATCGCAAGTCTCTTTAAATTCCGCACAATAGAAATCATGATTTTTCCCTGGGGAGGAGAAAAAAGCAGACAACTTATTTATGGATATCGCACATTCCTCGAAGTATTAAAAATAAATTAAATGATATTGACAATTTGACATAAATACGTAAACCCTCATAGAGAAGAATAAATCAACGATAAGTTAGAGTTTTATGAAATATATGCAAAGTAGGAAAACCTTCTTCAGAGCAAACTGAATAACATCTCGTTGGAGTAGGTCCAATTCGAACATCCCTGAAAAAAAACAAATGAATTTTGTATGTGTCAACTATTATTTCACATCTGCTCTAACAAGGATAAAAGTTAAAGAAGCAAGTTAAGAGAGACCACTTCTGCTACATTCCAGTTACATCCACATAGCTGACCCCTTTCTCCTACCAAACAATGAAGTGAAATAAATACTTATAAGTCCTATAAAGCGCACAAAAAGAAAGAACGCAAGTAGGTTTAGAAGCCACTGCCTTTCCCATGAAAATACAAGAAGAGGATAGTTATTCCATCACAAAGATTACTGAGAAAGAAACTGGAAACAAGGTTACAAGTTTTTTATTTGAACGGATCATCCCTGGACAGAGAAGCAAAATGAAAACCAAAGAAACAGTTAAACGAAACTAGACAACCCCCTTTAGACGAAAGAAGAAAGCCCAATCTTCCTCCCGAAGACACCAACTTTCCTGTATAACATCATGAAACTTTTAATATTGCATATTACATATGTAATAATGAACTAAAATAATTAATGTGTTGCATAAGCTACAATCCTTCGCGTCAAGATTTTCATTTTTGGTTCTGAACCCCTCCCTCGAAAAAGAAAATCAACAGCGTCAATCTTGTTGACAATCAATTCAAACCATCTCAAAGTTCAACCCTTGATTGAAGTGAAGTATCTCATCGATAAATCGTAGTTTGTTACCGATATTGGTAGATTAAAACGATAAACCTTCAAATGATCGAGCTGAAGTTTCAAAGTTATGCCAAAGCAACTATACCCGTTATAGAAAGAGGCGAATGAAGTCTTTGAGACGATGAACCACTCACTACCAAGCGGATGGGAGAGGAGAAAGGAGTAATCTTATCAACGTTATAGAAAGGAGTAAGTCTTTGATTTTCGGAATTTGTATCGTTGTCAAATAAGCAACAGAAGTACTCATTGTACCTTCAAGCTTAAACCCTAAAATCTCAGGGTACTTCATCAATACATACTCAATATCAAGTTTCTCAACATCAAGACCTCTAAGAAATCTCACCACAGGAACAAGCTCAACAACAACACTAGCATGAAGAACTTGAGGGTAATTCTTCAGAAACACTCCAAGTTTTGATCTTTGAATTCCAATCTTCTCTAAATAACCCAAAACAGGAATTATATTCTTCCTAACACTACAACCTAAAATCAATGGATACTCATTAATATCATCAATAGTTAACCCTATTTTTTGCAGAAATTCAACCCTTTCTTTCATTACATCAATTGTTGATGGCAACTCAAGATGTTCTAATTCATCTGATATAATTCCTAAACCTTTCAAATAATCACAAATTATAACACGAGAAACAAGTTTCTCTTTTCGGCCTTGAACAACACCCATGTTACAGATGGCATCTCATACTCAGGAAATTTACTACTGGACTGTGTCGAAAACAACCGAATTAAAACCCTAAAACTCAAAATATAATTAGACCTTGTAGGTGGTAAAGCCCAAGGGTTTTCTAGGGTTATAAAAGAATCAATATGTTCTGATATTGAAGCATGATTAGTAAGAGAAATACTTGGATATAGATTTCGAAGGTGGAGAAGAGTATTAGGGTTTTTTCTGAAGATTGAAGTCATTATAGCAAAAGCCCTTACCCGATATGGAGATCTTGAAGGGAAAGAAAGAGGCGAAATGAAGTCTTTGAGATGATGAACCACTTACACCGACCTGAATTCAAGAAGACGAGCTTCTGGACGAAATCAATGGAGAAGACGAGGAATCGAGCAAGAATCATCGCAACTTTGGACTGAACCCTAGCCTTGGTGCGTATAGGAGAAGATGAGTTATAACGGTCATATTTTCAGTGTTAAAAGAGGTGCAAGTAAAATACTGTGTAATAGGGTGCTTTTATAAGTTCGTTCGTATGTTGTCTAAAGACACACACCACCAGTCCTGTTTTAGTTAGGGGTGGGAATCGGGCGGGTATGGATGCCCACGGGTATACTAGCTTCGGGCTTGGGCGGGTCAGGTAGATTAGGTGTTTGGCTATTAGGGTAGTCGGGCGAATCGGGTGGGTACTTTTCAAAATTCTCTTACCCACAGCCCGCCCACACCCGCTAATATCGTCGGCCCATCCGGGTTCGGGCGAATCGGGTGTCGGGTTAAAAGCTAGCTTGATTAAAGCTTCCTACCTGCTGTCGTGATACAACTCCATATCCTCAGCCCAAACCTGTGTTATAGAAGTGACACACACTTCACTCTCAATATTGGATCCGAGCAACATAGTTTGATTAAAGAAATAACCTCCTACCCTTTATAAAGCTTTGAACCAAACTCTCACATGTAAAGGGACAATGTGGGACTATGTGAAATCAAGTTACCTTGAGTTGGAAATCTTCTCTGGAGATTTGAAGATAGTCCCAAATTGGGAACAGAAGCAAATCTTACATGGAGATAGACTTATAAAGTCAACCCCAACTCTTGAATCCCAGTTTCATTAGTGCTCATATCAAATAAGACATAATTAACACTAACTTTTGTGGGCTGCCTAATGGGCAATATGACTCGGGCTCCGGTGTGGGCGGGGATGCGGGTAAGGCCTTCCACCCGTGCCCGCCCACTATTTTTCATCGCCCCAGGCGGGTTATGCCCGTTTCGGGCATGGGCGTCTATTGGTTGTTTCGGACTCGGGTGTTCGTAGTGGGTAGCGGACAGCCGGGTAAAAATCCCACCCTTAGTTTTAGTCAACAAAATCTCATCATACAATCATCAAGAGAGAGAGAAGAAGAACAAGGAATCGGCGATCTTCATCAATGGACGAATCGTGGTGCCATACTATTCATGAAGAACTATTAAATCGTCGATCTTCATCAATGGACGAACCACCACCTTTACTCACTTCCTCCTCCCTCAATGACAATTGATAATAGTTAGTCGGATGATGATTAGTCGATAATGGTGAACCTGATCTTCTTCCCATAACAATATTTTCGCCTCAATTCTACATTTATACCCCTTTGCTACACTCCAAAGACTCTACTGGGATGGTAATATATGTTAAATTAGGGCAGGAAACAAAAACAACACAGTCGTAGTAGGAAAGGATTAGAGATTCCTGCGAATGAGCAACCCTTCGGCGGATCAAACGATGAACTATACAGTTTTCTCTCTCTAGAAAAAACGGTTATTCAGATGGGGTCCAAACTATTGGAGAGTTTTTTTTTGGTGTTAGAGGTAGGGCGGGAGTCGGGCGGGAGTCGGGCGGGTTCGGTCAGGCCCAAATTTTCTGTGTGCGGGTTCGGGCGATCGGGTTTTATAGTGTTGTGTCCGATCGGACTATCGGGCGGTTCGGGCCCGACACATATGCATTATTGTGTGCCCGCGGCCCGGTTTTGCCCGAGAACCCGATCGGGCTTTAACGGGCTCGGGCGAACGGGTTACGGGTTTTTTTTCAAAAAAAATTATATGGGCCAAAATACGTCACCAGGAATGCCCCCAGAAATCCATGATTAATGGGCTTACACGGTGACCAAGCCCATGAATTAATGACCAATGGGCCCGACCCATTTATCTTCAGGCATTCCGAAGCAACGTTAAAGTGCGGGAGTACGTCCAGCTCTGGATAAAGAGGTTCGTCCTCACCAGCAGGTACGGAAGTGCATTCAGCTCTGGATAAAGAGGTCCGCCCCTACTCCCTCAGCATACCAAAACACGGAAGTACATCCAGCTCTGGATAGAAGAGGTTCGTCCTCTCCTCTTCAGCTGACCTCTCTTCGTGTACCTGTTGGGGAGGTGTTATCATCATTCAAAATGACAATATCCCCAATATATCCGTTGGATGGGAGTTACGATATCCCCATCCATGGTAATAACTCCGTGCATTACCATATTCAAGGCAACAGCTCACCGCCAGGCGATGGTTGACCAAAACGGACAGTTGACCACAAAACTCTATATAAGGGTTAGCTGGTAATCGACTAAGGCATCCAACTACGGATAACAACAACCGACATCTAAGTTCACTTGTAATCAGCTAACCACCTATTTTCTCTCTCGCATCGATTATCCAAACCATTGGCAGTCGACTAACATCTGCTCAAAGAAGGCGACTGATCATTTCTCTCACCACATGACTAAGGGGTGTAACCGCTTTATTTCACTAGACGGTCAGAGATTTAGGCAGACATATACCCGACTCTATCACCTTTTCACCCAACGACCGTTGTGAGGGTAGGAAATCACGGGTCAAGAAGTCAGCTGGACCGGGCCGTTGACCGGATGTCGAACCTCCACCTGTTAATAATTTTGCGAGCACCGACGACGTCTTTGGGCTTAACCTGTGACAAAAGAGACAATAATACATGTAGGTCGTGAGGTCTTAGAGGACACCGGGATGGTGCCGACCTAAGGGGGCTCCGACGGTCAAGTCACTAAGCTTGCAAGAGAAGTAAAGTGTACGTGGATATTAGCCCTGGAATATTACCGTTGGTTGGATAATGGTCGGAGCCTAGGCACGACTCGTAGAGTGGCCGGAGCTCGCTCTCTACAGATGACTGACTTAATTGGAGAGAGAATAACAGCCTATGAGGTCCGTCTTTAAATGAAGCAGCCCTGGAGTGGGTTTGCCTTGTCCAGGGGTGTGTATCATAAATAAATAGGAAACTTTAAGGACCTGACCTTGTAAATATTCACGTGGGAAAGATAATGAAAGCCTGACCTCCAGGAGAGATAAAGTAGCCTGCCTTCCTTGGTTGTCATGTCGTCCAGGTGAGAGAAACGTAGGTCGACCTTACTTGGAAGGGTCCCGCACTTGACAGGGGTCCTGCACTTGGAAGGGTCCTGCACCCGGATGTCAGATTGTAATTGTATTTAGGTGAGAGGAAGGAAGCTCGATGGTTGCTCAGATGCTTGCTCTGTATGAGAAAGAAATTGGATGTTAGTATTGAATCTGTACTCGATGTGTTTGTCCGGAATCAGATGATCCACCGCTTTAGATGGGAATTGGATAATGCTTTTGTGAGTTGTATTCCGTAATCACCAGATGATGCTAAACAAGTAGTCAGTGTATTCCCTCAGGATCAGATGATCGAGTGTATTAGCCCATAATTCGATGATATTAGAGTGCTTGATAGTGATATTAGTGAAATATGAGTACGTTCGACGATAACCAGATGATCGAGTGTTTCTGTGCCCAATTCGATGATCTGCATCATTCTTGGTTTCGTCATTTTATAGTGTCTTGGGTCGACCGTTGCCTGATGGTAGTTGTCATCTTTAATGGTTGTAACACATGGGTTGTCACCATTAATACGGACTTCGTAACCTCTGAAAGGACATATCCGGGATATTGTCGTCATAAATGACGGTAACGTCTCTCCAGCGGATATAAGGTGGCAGGTTCGCTGAGGAGATGAGGACTGACCTCTTTATCCAGAGCTGGAAGTGGTTCACATATTTCAGCCTGGTGAGGAGGCGAGGGCGGACCTCTTCCTCCGGAGCTGGAAGTGCTTCTACACTTTGGCGTTGCTTCGGGGTGTCCGAAGATAAATGGGTCTGGCCCATTAGTCGTTAATTCATGGGCTTGGTCACCGTCTAGGCCCATAAATCATGGATTTCTTTGGGCGCTCCTGGTGACGTATTTTGGCCCATACAATTTGTCCCCCACTCTCTAAGTTGACGTAGTGCGACAACTTAGAGAGTAGTTCAAAATTATATGGCCAATCTGCAGTTTCAGTTTTGCTGCCTTTGTAGCCGAGTTCCTATCCCATGGGGACTTGTCCGCGAGAAGTGGTGAACAGAAGCAGACCTTGGGGGAAGTATCTCTACCTATTTATGCGGGAGGACTCAACTTGCCGACCACATTCGTGGTGCTGGACTCTCCGTCGGCCTACAACATGATCCTAGGCAGACCGTGGATCCACGCAATGAGAGCAGTGCCTTCAACATTCCATCAGGTTGTACGGTTCCCTACACCCTGGGGAGTTAGAGAGATTAAGGGAGACCAAGGGGCCTCCCGTAATTGTTATAGAAATGCAATGAAATCTTCTAAGACCCCTTTATAGCAATTACAGACCAAGCAACCACAGAGTGCTGACCCTGACCAACCTAGCATAGAGGAGCTGGATGAAGTACAAATCCATCCAGACTACTCTGACCATAAAATACAATTAGGGTCTAATTTGAATCCTGCTCTTAGAAAAGAATTGATATACTTCCTCACTAGACAACACGACTGTTTTGCTTGGTCACACACCGGCATAGACCCGGCCATTACAACGCACAGACTGCGAGTCGACCCCGACCACCCGCCTGTTCGGCAAAAGAGGCGAAGGTTTGCACCTGAACGTAATAAGGTAATCAACGAAGAAGTAGAAAGCTACTAGACACGGGGGCTGTCAGGGAAGTCCACTACCCCGACTTGTTAGCCAATGTGGTGGTCGTAAAAAAGAAAAATGGGAAATGGAGGGTGTGCATCGACTTCACTGATCTGAACAAGGCATGCCCAAAAGACTCATTCCCTTTACTCCACATAGACATGCTAGTAGATGCAACTGCTGGCCATGAGCTTCTCAGCTTCATGGATGCCTTTTCGGGGTACAATCAAATCTTTATGCACCTCGAAGATCAAGAAAAAACCTCTTTCATAACAGAGAGAGGCATCTTCTGTTATAAAGTTATGTCATTCGGACTAAAGAATGCAGGAGCTACTTACCAAAGATTAGTCAACAAAATGTTCGTTAATATGCTCGGCAACACAATAAAGGTGTATATAGATGATATGCTGGTCAAATCCTTGGAAGCTGGACAACACATCAACCACTTGCAGCAGGCCTTTGAGGTCCTAAAAAGGGTACAACATGAAATTAAATCCAAACAAATGTTCATTTGGTGTATCTTCAGGGAAGTTCCTAGGGTATGTAGCCACATACAGAGGGATCGAGGCAAATTTGGACCAGATACAGTCAGTTGTAAACATCCCTTCTCCCCAAGTGTGTGAAAGACGTGCAAAAGTTGGCGGGAAGAGTAGCGGCCCTGAGCCGGTTCATCTCTCGGTCATCCGAGAAATGTCAGCTCTTCTTTGCTACTCTAAAGAAACCCAAGGACTTCAATTGTGGACACCAGCTTGCGAGGACGCACTTCAATAACTAAAACAGTACCTCACTTCGCCTCTATTGCTTTCAAAACCTACGTCAGGTGAACACCTTTACATTTACTACGTCAGCAAGTCTTTACTCGATGCCGAGACTCGGTACAGTCAACTAGAAAAGCTGGCATTAGCTCTGGTGACAGCCGCTAGAAAGTTGAAACCGTACTTCCAATGCCATTCTATTGTGGTAGTCACTGCCTTCCCGATGAAAAATGTCTTGCACAAGCTAGACATGTCTGGACGCTTGACTAAATGGGTTGTCGAACTCAGCGAGCACGACATCACGTACCAACCAAGGATGGCGATCAAATCCCAGGTATTAGCTAACTTCATTGCCGATTTTACTCCTGACTCTCTAGTGCAGGCTCAGAAATAGCTACTCTGCCTCACCGAACCCGACCCTCAAAAGTGGACCTTGTCCGTGGATGGGTCAAGCAACATGAACGGAGCTGGCCTGGGTGGCATCCTGACCTCCCCACAGGGGGACATAGTCCAGCAAGTAATCGGGTGCGAATTTAAAGCAACTAATAACGAAGCATAATACGAAGCTTTAATTGCAGGTCTGACCTTGGCTAAAGAATTGAAACTACAGAATCTTGATGTAAGGTCTGACTCTCGGTTGGTGGTCAACCAACTTCAAGGTATGTACCAAGCCAAAGATGCTAGGATGACAGCATACTTGGAACGTATCAGGGAAATGCAAAAATATTTCAACGAGGTTAAGTATGAACATGTACCCAGAGCTAAAAACGGACATGCGGATGCTTTGGCGAATCTTGGCTCGTCCATCCAGACAAAGGTAGCTCGGAACATACCACTGGTCCTGCTCTAGTGGCCAGCCGTCTGGAAGAATCCACAACCAGAAGTAGCAACTACAGATACAGCTGACACCTGGATGACCCCTGTCATAAAGTACCTGACCAACGACGAGCTTCCCTCGGACAAAAATGAAGCGAGAAGACTGAAAGCGAAGGCTGCGAGATTTTGTATACTCGACGATCAATTACTCAGGATGTCGTATTCAGACCCTTACCTCAAATGCATCACTTCTGAAGAAGGTAAGTATGTCTTAAAAGAATTACACGAGGGAGAATGCGGCAACCACTCTGGTGGTCGTAGACTAGCCAATAGGGCGCTGACTATCGGCTACTACTGGCCGACCATGAGGGCTGATTCAGTTGATCATGCCAAACGATGTGACAAATGCCAAAGGTTCGCCCAAACTTCTCACCTACCCCTAGAAAAATTAAATTCCATACTATCACCTTGGCCTTTCATGAAATGGGGCATGGACATAGTGGGGTAACTTCCCACTGCCCCAGGCCAACGTGTGTACATGTTGGCCATGACCGACTATTTTTCCAAGTGGATCGAAGTCGTGGCCTTCCACCAAATAAAAGACAAAGAGGTTATGAGTTTTGTGTGGAAGCATATAATTTGCAGGTTCGGAGTACCCAAAGAAATCGTCACTGACAACGGATCCCAATTTATAAGCTTCGCTTTCCAAGACTTTTGCAAGGACTGGGGTATAAAACTCAGTTTTTCAACCCCAAGGTATCCTCAAGCTAACGGCCAAGCTGAATCATCAAACAAGACGATCATGAACTCTCTGAAAAAGAAATTGGAAAAAGCTAAAGGAGCATGGGCAGATCAACTACCGACAGTACTATGGGCTTATCGAACAACCGTACGCACGCCAACAGGTGAAACCCCTTTCTCATTAGCTTATGGTTCCGAAGTGTAATCTCAGCTGAAACAGGAGTCCCTACCGCACGGTATCTGTGGACTGAAGAAGAAAGCAATTGGGTCGAGCTTAACCATAACCTCGACATAATTGATGAACTAAGAGACAAGGCAGCTATCAGAAACGCCGTCTACCAGCAGAGAGCAACCTCTCACTATAACAAAAATGTCCGAATCAGATCCTTCAAAGTTGGGGATTGGGTACTTCGAAAGGTCTTTCAGAACACCAAGCAGACAGGAGCAGGCAAACTAGCTCCCACTCGGGAAGGGCCTTATCTCATCACCCAAGTAGTGGGAGAGGAAGCATACAAGCTCCGCTCACAGGAAGGTCTGGACATCAACAACAGTTGGAATGCAAGACACCTAAAACGGTACTATTTCTAACCCAATTTCACTAAGTTGTCATTTATCTTTTATCTCACCTACTGACTTGGGCGCCGGAGGGTCGATGGCTATGCCATCGACCTCCCCCCCACCGAGAGGTGTGCAGGCAAACCGGGCTTCAACTGGGGGACAAGCGGAAGGAAACAACAACAACTTTGCCAAGCAAAAGTCGGCGACATCACTTTATCTCTCCAAAAGACAAACAAGGATAAACACGACTCCGCATCTACCCACTTGAAGACAACCAGCTCTGCAAGCTAGTTCTGCACTATTTCAGACTCCGATTTTGCACACTGCCCAGATATGCAAGCCAGCTCCGCACTGCTTCAGACCCTAACTCTGCCCAAAAGTCAACCCAACTCTGCAAGCCAGCTCTGCGCTGCTTCAGACCCTAACTCTGCCCAAAGTCAACTCAGTTCTGCAAGCCAGCTCTGCACTGCTTCAACTACGGTTTTACTCGCGTCAGTACATGTAAAAGTCTTGACGTCAAAAGATCTTTACTAAAACGACACTGCTCGTATCGCATGATTATTTATCTTGTAATACAACATTATTTCAAAAACGATGATGTTTCAATTCAAGTCATATTTTGTCTATGCATGCAGACTAAGGGCTTCAATGCCACAAAACTTAGTCTAACCCTAGACCTTCTCAAGCTCTGAGCTCAGACTAGGGGGACAGATGAACAGTCATCCTCCACGGATTTCAAACGCGTTATGACACTCAACATACACTGACTCGAGTATTCAAACAAGGCAAGCCACGCTTCGCCAAAACGCTTGGTCATGCCAAACACAATGCAGGTATAATATAAATTATCTGTGAAGGGTAATACCCTTACCCTTTGGATAAAAGAGGCAAACAATATGTGTCTGTAAAGAGTAATACCCTTACCCTTATGGATATGAGGCATTCATCGGCGGAGCTACACCCTGGAAAATCAGCTAAGTCCACACCAAGAGCACTCGGCAAACTCGCCTTGCCTTGAATCAACAAGCTTGCCCGTGCCTCGATCAGCACACCAGCTCCGCCTCATTAAAAGTTTACGATCAAAAGCACAGGCGTATAAGCCTTGCCTTGATTTGTAGCCCTGCTTCGCAAGCCTTCCTTGATTACAACAAGCTTCATTAAAAGTCTACGATCGATAAGCACTCGGCTTTTAAGCCATGCCTCGGTCAGTAGCCCTACTCTACAATCCTGCCTCGATTTGAGTAGCTTTCACTAAGTCTGCGTTAAGAGCACTCGGCGTATAAGCCTTGCCTTGATCGGTACCCCTGCATCACGTGCCTCGCCAAGAGCACTAAGTCCGCCTCGCCAGGAGCTCCGGATCTGCCTCTTTAAAGAATTTAGGTGAGGACTACAGGCAGACACCCTGCCTTGATCGGTAGTCCTACCCTCTCGTCAAGTGCACATAAGCCTTGCCTTGACAACATCACAACGTGCCTCGACAAGAGCACTAGGTTCGCCTCGCCAGGGCTCCGGACCTGCCTCATTAAAAAGTATATGACTACCCGGTAAATACCTTGCCTGGATATGTAGTCCTGCCTCATGAGCCCGCCTCATGAGTCCTGCTTCATGAGCCTGTCTCATTAAAAATTTATGTCAGGACTGCCTTGATTGACAGTCCTGCCTCATGAGCCCGCCTCATTAAAGTATATGTCAAGACTACCCGGTAAATACCATGCCTGGATATGTAGTCCTGCCTCATGAGCCTACCTCATTAAAAAGTATATGACTACCCGGTAAATACCTCGCCTGGATATGTAGTCCTGCGTCATGAGCCTGCCTCACGAGTCCTGCCTCAAGAGTCCCGCCTCACGAGCCTGCCTCGATTTGAAAATCTGCATGAAGAACACCCGACATATAAGCCATGCTTCGATTGGCAACCCCATATCGACACACGCCTTGCTGAGAACATTGGATATGCCGACTAAAAGGTGAACGGTATTTGTTATGTTGAGCCGACCACACGAAGCATCCTTCCTCGTCGAACAATCCAATGGTCGTTGATGTCCAGCAATTGTCTTGATGTCTACCCGCAAGTACATGAAACTTGCGATGCTCCCAATACAACCTCGAAAATCGTTTGTGCTCATCAGCTCAAACATCAATTAACGAACCATCAACCAGTAATTCAGAGAATCAAAAACACTTAAAATTTTTCGGATCACTCCGACATGCCTTCTCCAGAGCAATTCAGATTAACTCAATAAACGCGACACTTCTCGTGGACAAGTCCCATGGGACAGGAACTCGGCTACAAAGGCAGCAAAACTGAAACTGCAGATTGGCCATATAACTTTGAACTACTCTCTAAGTTTCCGCACTCCGTCAACTTAGAGAGTGGGGGACAAATTGTATGGACCAAAATACGTCACCAGGAGCGCTCCTAGATATCCATGATTTGGGCCTAGACGGTGACCAAGCCCATGAATTAATGACTAATTGGCCAGACCCATTTATCTTCGGACACCCTGAAGCAACGCCAAAGTGTAGAAGCACTTCCAGCTCTGGAGGAAGAGGTCCGCCCTCGCCTCCTCACCAGGTTGAAATATGTGAACCACTTCCAGCTCTGGATAAAGAGGTCAGCCCTCATCTCCTCAGCGAACCTGCCACCTTGTATCCGTTGGAGAGACGTTACCGTCATTCATGAAGACAAATCCCGGATATGTCCGTTCAGAGGTTACGAAGTCCGTATTAATGGTGACAAGCCATGCGTTACAACCATTAAGGATGACAACTATCATCAGGCAACGGTCGACCCAAGACACTATAAAATGACGGAACCAAGAATGATGCAGATCATCGAATTGGGGACAGAAACACTCGATCATCTGGCTATCGTCGAACGTACTCATATTTCACTAATATCACTATCAAGCACTCTAATATCATCGAATTCTGGGCTAATAATCGATCATCTGATCCCGAGGGAATACACTGACTACTTGTTTAGCATCATCTGGTGATTACGGAATACAGCTCACAAAAGCATCATCCAATTCCCATCTAAAGCGGTGGATCATCTGATTCCGGACAAACACATCGAGTACAGATTCAATACTAACATCCAATTTCTCTCTCATACAGAGCAAGCATTTGAGCAACCATCGAGCTTCCTTCCTCTCACCTAAATACAATTACAATCTGACATCCCGGTGCAGGACCCTTCCAAGTGCAAGACCCCTGTCAAGTGCGGGACCCTTCCAAAAACAAGGCTTTCTCAAGGGTCGACCGTCGACTTACGTTTCTCTCTCCTGGACGACCTGACATCCAAGTAAGGTCGACCTACGTTTCTCTCTGACAACCTAGGAAGGCAGGCTACTTTATCTCTCCTGGAGGTCAGGCTTTCATTATCTCACCCACGTGAATTTTTACAAGGTTAGATCCTTAAAGCTTCCCATTTATTTATGATACACACCCCTGGACAAGGCAAACCACTCCAGGGATGCTTCATTTAAAGACAGACCTCATGGGTCGTTATTCTCTCTCCAATTAGTCAGTCATCCGTGGAGAGCGGGCTCCGGCCACTCTACGAGTCGTGCCTAGGCTCCGACCATTATCCAACCAACAGTAACATTCCAGGGCTAATATCCACGTACACTTTACTTCTCTTGCAAGCTTACTGACTTGACCGTCGGAGCCCCCTTAGGCCGGCACCATCTGTCCCCTAACACCTCACGGTCACGTGTGTTATTGTCTCTTTTGTCACAGGTTAAGCCCAAAGACGTCGTCGGTGCCCGCAAAATTATTAACAGGTAGAGGTTCGACATCCGGTCAACGCCCCGGTCCAGCTGACTTCTTGACCCGCGATTTCCTACCCTCACAACCGTCTTGCTCAAGCAACGTATTTAACTCCATAGCTCAAACTCTTGTTTATAATTCCTATTCATTATTTGCCAAGTTTACTGACTTGACTGTCGGAGCCCCCTTAGGCCGGCACCATCCCGGTGTCCCCTAAGATCTTACGGTCACGTGTGTTGTTCTCTCTTTTGCCACAGGTTAAGCCCAAAGACGTCGTCGGTGCCCGCAAAAATATTAACAAGTGGAGGTTCGACTTCCGGTCAACAACCCGGTCCAGCTGACTTCTTGACCCGCGAATTCTTACCCTCACAAAAATAATATAAAAAAAGTAAGGGAAATTTTAAAAGGCCCCCCCGTTTTTGTTAAAAGGCCTCCCCGCTAAAAGCGCCCCTCATATAACCAATTTGGTTATAGGGGGCCCTCTACAAAAAAGCACTCCCTTCATCTATATTTGACCTAACGGCAAAGTTAACGCCGTTAGGTCAAACTTAACCTAAGACCAGACCCTACATTGACCTTCCCTAATACATTTCATCCCTCATTTCTTGCAAGCTTCAAACAGCCGTAAGTCTCTCTCTCTCTTTCTATCGCCCTCTCTCTCAAATCACCAAACACAACGTTAAGGAGCTCACTCGGTTGCATCTCTCTCGGTTAGTACCTCTCTCTCTCTCTCTCTCCTTATATCTCTCTCTATCCCTGTATCTCTTAGTACCTAAATCAAACCAAGAAAAACCCTAGTTTATGTTTTTTTTATTTTTGAAATTAATGGCTTAATAAGTTCAATTGATTGATTTGCAACAAAAACTAACAAGTTTCAGACCTAATTTGTAGTTCATTGTGTTTGGTTGTGGGAGAAAAGAGATAGAGATAGAAAACCCCCAAATTTAAGAGGGAAACCATTAAATCTAACCTATATATGATTTTATTTAGTTGTTCTTTATTTGATGTGTGTGATTTTTGTTCAATTTAGTTGATTTAGGGTTTAAGGAAACCATTAATTTAGTTCAATTGTTTTTCAATTTTTGTTCAATTTTTTGTTCAATTAATGTAGTGCATATTTTCGGTCGAACCAGACCGTTATTTTGACAACTTACGGCTCGTGGTCACCGTAAAAATGCACAGTAGCTACTGTGCATTTTTACAGTGGGCACGAGCCGTTTGATGTCAAAAAAACGGTCCGAGCTGTGCATATTTACGGTGGGCTCGAGCCGAATTTGTGCATATTTTCGGTTCGAGCCCACCGAAAATATGCACAGTAGCTACTGTGCATATTTACGGTGGGCTCGAACCGTTTTTTTTGCCATTTCACGGCTCTTGCCCACCGTAATTTCGCCAGTAGATCAAATCTTGGTGACTTTATTTATGCTTTCTAATGCCATTTTTTCCAAGTTGTTTGACTTTATTTATATATCCTATTTTACCTTTAGTCATGTCTGAACGTGTCGCACAAACTGTAAGTGCGAGAAAGAGGAAGGAGGATGCTAGGAAGCAGATTGTCGACGGTTTGACGAGTGAAGCAGGTGCGGATCCTTTTCCAGGAGGGCCCACAGACCGAAGCGTTCTCAAGAACTATGAGAACCATATTCCATACCAGATTTGGAATGGCAAGGTACGTGTATGTTTTTCTATTTTTTGCACTTATCAATGTTTAATATAATGATATATTGTTAACTTTCGATAAACGTAACTTTTATGTTTGATTACGTAGGATCGTTCTGTTTTGAAACTACATAATCACGCAAGTGGTGTGCTAGTGGGGGCCCTTGAAAGTAAAAGTATACGAGATTCAAAGAAGGAACATGTTTGGGACCTAGAACTCGAGTGTAAAGTAGTTCGTGAGAAGGTGCAAACATCAGGACTTCTGCAAATCGCTAAGTACTCTTACTAGAAACTTGACCGGGTTCTTATCACGGCTTTCACGGAGAGGTGGCATGAAGATACTAACACCTTTCGCACGCCTCATTGTAAAGGAAAGGAATATTATTCCTAGACCTTCTCTCCTTTAAAGAAGCATGAAAGAACTTAGTATTATTGTCTCCTAAGTGAACCTTCTGCACCCTAGACTTCTGCCTAGTCATGGCTTCCTCCTTCCTAGCCATTACAGAGAAGCTCGCCACAGCTGCCCTCTCCTCCCTCCTAGCATGCTCACATGAAGGATCAACCTTCAACTGATCCTGGAAAGCCTCCATCTGCTCCCTGGCCAACTGAACTTTATAAGAGTAATCCTTAAATCTCTCCTTCTTCCAAACAAGCGAAGCAACCTTAACCTTCTTCAGCCTGCAAACTAACCTATACATAGGGTTACCAGTAACTTGCACCTTCCAAGCAGCAGAGACCACCTTAACAAAGTCCTCCTCCTCTGTCCAGAAGTTAAAGAACTTAAAAGGCATAGGTCCTACACCATCACCTTCAAACAAACCCACAATACAAGGAGAGTGGTCAGACACTCCAAAATTCAAGAACTCAGCTTTAGCAGATGAGAATTCCTGCACCCATTCAATGTTAACCAAAGCTCTATCCAGCTTAACAGCAACATGCCTGTCACCACCCTGCAAATTAGACCAGGTAAAAAAACAACCTGAAAAAGGACAATCAAACAAATGAGTATCCATAACACACTCCTTAAAATCATCCAACTCTCTAGGCTTAATAGCAGCCCCTCCTAACTTCTCTTCAACCCTCAAGAAAGAGTTGAAGTCACCCAACACCAGCCAGGGCTTAAGGAGGTTCTGAGCAACACCTCTCAACTCATCCCAAATCCCTCTTCTCTCCACAATAGTGTTCTTAGCATAAATGCAAGAAACCACAAAACTTCTTTCATCCCTTAACACCACTCTGGCAGTAACAACCTGATCTGTCATAAACACTAAAGTAACATTAATCTGGCAAGGATCCCACACAATCTAAATTCTACCTGAGTTGTCACAGCTATAATTGTGTAACCAACTCCAAGTAGGCATAAGAGAATGCTTCACCTTATCCTTATTCCCAACATCAACATGGGTCTCTAACACACTACAAAAACACAAATTATTACTCCTAATGAACTTAACAACTTCTTTTATTCTGAGGGAATCATTCAATCCCCTCACATTCCAACAACCAAGATTAATCATTAACTAATCTAAGAGCAGCCCTCCCCTTCAGCCTCTGCCCTGAGTGAAGCCCTGGCAAACTCCCTCCAAACTTTGCAACCTTCTCAGCAACTCTTGCAGGATCAACAAAAGTAGCACCCTGATCCATTACCTCAGTACCATCTTGATTGAGCTCTAAGCCTTCATCATCAACAACACACAATCTTTTTGAAGCATTCCCTTTGCTGGACTCATCACTATTATCAGCCACAACCCTTCTAGCACCATCAATAGCCTTATTCTTTCGAGATCTACACACTTCAGTCCAAGATCCATCCTCAACCACCATAGCAGCCAAGTCAGGATGAGAGGAAGAGGCTACCTCAATCTTACTTTTTGCAAGGGGTTCCTTGAAAGGAACCTCACCCTGAGCACAAGTAGCAAGGGAACCTAATCTCTTAGCAAGGGGTACCACAGGAGGCACCACACCCTGAGCACGAGCAGGAGCTACATTAGCAGCTCCAACTACCCCAACCTCCTCTTGAGCATTCTGTCGAACATGTGAGGTGCACTTACCCAAGGAACGCCCAAAGCCACCACAACCAGAGCACTTCAAAGGCTTCCATGCATATTCCACCTTAATATCAATTTTTTTCGAGTTCTTAATATCAAACGAAATAACCTCAGGCATAGCACTCTCCTTTGGAATCTCCACACAAACACGAGCATACGCCAATCTCGATCTCCTAGCTGTTGGTTCATCCACCATTATTGGCTTACCCAAACTACTCGCAATCATGGCTAAACCTTTAGGGTTCTAAAGAAACATAGGGACATATTCCTGAAACAAACCCAAACAGCGAGAGCCTCCAACGTCGCTATGTCCTCCTCAACAAACAACCTCCAAGGACGAACAAAAAATAGTCGATTAGCAATATACAGAGGCTCCATATCCACCACTCTCTGCCTATCCTCTTCCAAATCAAACCGAATAATAAAGGACGAATCCCCATGAACAGTAAAAAACATTCCACCCTTAGGTTTCCACCTAGCAAATAATACCCTTCGAACCAGAGGGAATGACAACCTCTGTCCAATGAAGGAACCAATCAATAAATTCTCACACTCCTTTATCTCTTCAAAAAAATCATCCAAATCAATTTGAGGAAGCTTACCCTCTTCACTGACAACAGGAGGAGTATAATCCAGCTTCGCTCTAAACTTCTTCTCACTAGAACGAAAAAGTGAACCCCACTCGAATCTCTCACTTTCTCCTGAGAAGAAGAAGCTTCAGCCTTCGAAGATGATGAAGAACCATTATCCTTCAAAAAATCAGAACCAAAACCCTTTGAATCAGTATTAGATAGGTGAAGAATAGACTTTTCTAAGAGAACTTAATCGATCATTAGTGGAGACGTAACCCATGTGAGGTTTTGAGCCTTTCTTTTGCTTTGAGTGATCTCTTCTGAGCTAATTCTGAGTAGAATGAAGAGCTACTCAACCTCGCAGTATTCCTTAGAACTCAGTTGATCTCTTGAGTTCGAATTTTACAACCACTAGGGATGTCATCAGGAATGCAAACCTTCTCTTGTAGTCTGAGAAACTTGAAAACAGTGTCAACTAGAGGAAGATAGGAACGCCATCATTATTTAGAACCCTGAGAATAAGGCATGAAGCAAAGTGAATAGAATTTTATCCAAGGAAAGAATAATGTGAAGAAAGTATGTTATGTATCTTAAGTTTTATTACCAGAGTCAGTAGCAAAAATAAAAAAAATAAAAAATAAAAAAAATGAAAATGAAAAAAAATAAAATAAAGTGTTTATGTGGTTTTGTTTGAGTCCCTTGAAGTAGTTCTTGAAGATTTGAAGACGTCGAGTTCTCAGGAGTTCTAGTCAGATCCTCATTAGTGTCTATCTACCTCTAGGAAGCATTGTAGTAGATCAGGTGAGAAGAGTTGGTTAGCTTCCCCATCCTGTATTAGTGGTTGTTTCCTTCTTTGAGATCAGTCGTCCACAAAATTTTAGTCCGTCTTTTTCATGTGTTGAGTTTTCCTTCATATTCATACCAACACATAGAGTGAACCATTCTTGAGTGACTTTGATTTTTGAGTGTATGACCGTGAGGCAGTAGTCGAGGCGAAATGTATCGAGACGGTAATCGAGGTCTTGTCTTTTCAGAACCGAAATGATACTTATATTGGCTGGTCATGTGCACTTCGAGTCTTGATTACTAGTGAAAAGATTTTTAGTGTTTGTATGGTTCGATTGATTTGGATTTTATTTTTATTAACTTTCGAAAATCTACCGGATGAACATTTTTAGTCCACATCATATTTAGACCCTTTTGCATCTTTGATTTTTGAATTTTGTGGGTATATTCACTGCAAACCCTCACGAGACAAAACTCGTCCTCTTGGGTAACCTAGAGGTTTAACGGCTTGTTGCACGGGCTAAGTGCAATCGTGGGTCCCTACGAAAGTGGTGAAATGGGTTTAGTTTTATTTTTCTGTTTTGCTCGAGGACTAGCAAAATCTAAGTTTGGGGATGTTTGATGAGACATGGAAATGTCCCATCTGAGTCTCTTAATTTAGACGAGTTAGTCTCTCTAGAGCAGTTACTCTCACGAATTACTCTCTTTTATGTTCAGGTACCTTTTTACAGAGTTATGCGTGCAAAACGGATAAAGTCGGAAAGAATACAGACTAGGGGCATTTTGGTCATTTGTTGATTCTGACTTCTTGGATAATGTTGATGCTCGGATGAGAAGAGGGGTCCATGACGAGTCCGTGGGTGAAGACGGAAGTCGAATCGGAGTCCGGTTGTGCAAAATATTCATGGTCAAAGTTTGGGTCAAAGACAGTTGACCAGATCAAATACACGTGGCGTGCAATCTGACGGTTAGGATGTAATTTTCGGTACAATTGTGGGACGCGAGGGTTACACATTCGGGATGGATATATGCTATGATCTTCTACACACGTGAGCAGGATAGTACCGTACTCCCGAGGTCTTCCACCGTCCAGATCCGTGATTCGCGAAATCTGACTGTCAAGAAGCTTCCCTTGTGGACCAATCAGGCAACACCACCATCGACGTCCTGGTTTAAAGCAACTAAACCATTTTTCTCTTCATCCCTCGGTCAAAATCTAAAGAGAGACATTCTCTCTGCAAACGGTTTAGGAAGATAACAGAAATGGGAAGTGATAGAGATGGAATTTCGGCTGGAAGATTTTGAAGAGAAACGGGTTTTGGAGATAAATCTAGAGAGAGAAACCGAGAGAGAGATGGAGGAGATCTCGATTATTATAGAGAGATTCGATTCAAATTCGAATCAAAACAGAAAGGAGATCTCGATTATTTTTTTTGGTTGGTCTATAAAGAACAGAGGAGTCGGCTGAGAAGATAGGATATCATCATCAGGTTTTTAGAACAAAAACAGAGAAGATAGAATAGGAGAGAGATAGAAAGTTTTTTTTTGTTGATTATTTCTGTTTTGTTTTCTTTTCTTTATTTTGGATTGTCTCCTTCTTTATTCGTGAGAGATAGAGAGAGAGACAGAGAGATTAAGAGAGATATCAGCACGGTTTAAAAGAAGAAAACAGAGGAGAGAGAGATATAACCGAGAGATACAATTTCAGTTTCTTCTTGAATTTTGTTTGATTTTCCTTTTGGTTCCTTCTGCTTCTTAGTGACAGAGAGAGAGAGATTAAAGAGGAAGAGAGAAAGAACAAGAGAGAGACAGAGAGATATTGTAGAGAGAGAGAGACTCGGTTTTAGAAATTTAATTTGATTATTCGATTTTCTCTTTCTTTTTGTTTCCTGTTTAGTGAGAGAGCAAGAAATAACATAGAGAGAGAGATTAGATTAAGAAAAGAAAGAGAAAACAGGAGGTTAGAGAGAGAAAACAGAGTTGAAGAAGATGAGAAAATAATTTTCTCAGAGAGGAAAATATTTCCGGGAAGACGAGAAAATCGTTTTCCCAGAGGGTGCGTTTGGCAGATTTCCGGGAAAAATAGAAGGAAATCAATTCCTTAAGGGTCTGTTTGGTGGGAAAAGCGCAGAAAAGTAAGTTTCTTTCTTCTTTTTCTTCTATTACTTTAAATATTTATCGTTTTTAGCATGAGTAGCTAAGTCTTTTATATCTAGGGTTTTAGATGAAGTTATAATAATTATTCTAACGATAAATTTATCACAGTTTTTACTATTTTAACGATAATATCTTCCGGGTTTTTAGACCGTTCATGGACTGAAAACCTGAGTTATATAAAGAACTATCCAATTAGACCAAAATTAATTTGTCCTTAGAATTGTTAGGAAGACGGATTCGAAAACCCTAGGTTCCCTTTTTCTGAATACCGACTTATTTCTTTGTTTATTTATTTTTTTTGTTTTATTTTTATTAAACCTCCATCAAACCACTTTTGAAAATCTCAATAGTTTTAAGGTTAGAATTTAGTTTAACTTAGTCTCTGAGGAACGAACCGGTCTTACCGGAACTATTACTTGACGCCCGTATACTTGCGGGTGGAAACCTATTTAGGTAACTTTTTAGGACCATCAATAGCTCTGTCCAATTTCTCAGCAATATTCCTCTCTCCTACCTGCAAATTAGACCAAGTAGAGAAACACCCAGAAAAAGGACAATCAAACAAGTAAGTATCTCTAACACATTCTTGGAAATCAGACACTTCCCCAGGCTTAACAGCAGCTCCTCCAATCTTCTCATCCACCCCTAATATAGTATTGAAGTCCCCCAACACCAACCAAGGACCATCATAGCTCTGAGATAACCTTCTCTGCTCAGTCCACAGTCCTCTCCTTTCAAGGCTTGTGTTCCTAGCATAAACACAAGTCAATAAGAAACTCCTACTATCTCTCATCACTACTGAGACAGTCAGAGATTGATCTGTCATAGCAGTAACAGAGACAACAACCTGACAAGAATCCCACAGCAACCAGATCCTTCCTGACCTATCACAATCATAGTTGCTCAACCAACTCCAAGTGGGAAGAATGGAGTTCTTCACCTTCTCTTTATTACTAACATCTACATGAGTTTCCACCAAACAGCATAAACTCAACTTATTACTCCAAATAAATTTAACCACCTCCCTAATTCTAAGGGAGTCATTGAGCCCCCTCACATTCCAACTCCCAAAACTAATCATTAATGTGTCTCAAAGGGCCTCTACCCTTCAATCTCTAGCTAGGTTGCATATTAGCCAAAGAACCCCCAAACAACACAGCCTTACCAGCAACACCAGACTGCTCAACCACCACACTACTCTCATCCATAACATCATTATGCCCTTTGTCGATAACCACTGCACCACTATCCACAACACACATCCTTTTAGGAGCCTGACTACTACCAGGACCATCAGAGGCATCAACCACAAGCCTTCTGGCCCCATCAAAAGCTTTATGCTTCTTAGACCTTGTGACCTGAGTCCAATTACCCTCATCCACAACCATAGCAGCTCAGAGGAAATAGTAGCCAACTCAGTCTTACTTTTTGCAGAGGGACCTCTCCCTGAGCACAAGCAAGATGGGGACCAAAACTCTTAGCAGAAGACACCTTTTCAGGTGTCACATTCTGAGCACGAGCAAAAGGAACACCATGAGTACCTTTAGTTACAACCTTAGGTGCACCAGAACTTGCCCCAGCAGCAGGACCAGTCCCATTTCCTTCCTGGGCATTAGGTCGAACAGTGGACTTGCACTTACCCACAGAATGGCCAAAAACACCACAACCAGAGCATTTTAAAGGCCTCCAAGCATATTCAATAGGAATATCTATAGTCCTAGAATTTTTAACTTGAAATGAAATTACCTCAGGCATTGTACACTCCTTAGGAATCTCCACACACACTCGAGCATAACCCAACCTTGAACGTCGAGTGGTAGGTGCATCCATCATAATAGGCCTCCCCAAATGACTTGCAATCAAAGTCAACCCCTTAGGGTTCCATAAAAACATAGGCACCTTCCTGAAGCACACCCAAACAGGAAGAGTATCCATGAACAGTCAAAAACATCTCACCTTTGGGTTTCCATTGAGCTGTAAGGACTCTTCTAACAAGAGGAAAAGGTAATCTCTAACCAACAAAAGAGCCAATAAGTAAATCCTCACATTCCTTAATTTCTTCTTCAAAATCATCAAGGTCAATCTCAGGTAATTCACCCTCCTTACAAACCCTACGAAGTGAATAACCCAACTTAGCACGATATTTCTTTGCATCAGGCCGAAACAACGAAGCCCAGCTCGAATTCCACTCCTGCTCCTTCGAACCAGAACCACCAGGAAGTTGAGAAGATGAAGAACTCGAACTGTTAGAAAAATCTGCTCCAAAAGCAGAAGAATTAAGTCCTGCTCCCTCCTTAAAAACAGGAGGGAGCAAGAGCAGTTGCTCCCCAGCCGCCAGACCGACTGAAAAACCCCTATCCAAGAACACGGGACTCACCGACCACCGCCCCCTTGCCGGAAAAGTCAAAAATCTAAACATAGGATTCCCTTCAACTTCCTGACTCCAGACCTCCTCCACAAGCTCCCTAAACCCTGATTCTTCCACCCAACAATTAAAGAACTTAAAAGGCCTCCTACCTCTAACCAACACCTCATCAAGAGTCACAATAGCAGGAGAATGGTCAGAAGACCTAGGCTCTCCAAAATCTGCCTTAGTACCAGGAAACAGATCAAGCCAATCAATATTGATTAGAACTCTATCAATTTTAGTCCAAATGCCAACTGCACCCTCCTGCCCATTAGACCAAGTAAGGAAACTACTAGTAAAAGGACAGTAAAAAAGGAGAGATACCTGAGTACAATCCAAAAACTCCTCATATTGGCTGACCTTGACTTCTTTACCACCAATCTTCTCATCACACCCCAAGATAGAATTAAAGTCTCCCATAAATAACCAAGGCACCTCAAACTCAGCAGTCAGCTCCTTAATATCCTTCCAGAGAAGTTTCCTTTCAACTGCAAGGTTACTACCTTACACAACAGCCAACAGAAACCCACTACCATTTTGCATCTCTACATGGACAGTAAGTAATTGGGCTGACCGAAACAACAAATCAACCCTCAATTCCCTAGCATCCCAGGCCAGCCAAATTCTACCACCCTCATCTTCTTCATAATTGTCCAAAAAACTCCAAAAAGGACTTATACTCCTCTGAATAGCCTGCTTATTCCCCTCTAAAACTCTAGTTTCAACCAACCCCATAAGACTAAGTTTCTTAAACCTAATGAGATCTCTCACATCTCTTATTCTGAGAGAGTTATTTAACCCTCTCACATTCCAATAGCCAAAACTAACCATTGAAAACTCGAGAAGGACCCCCTTACCTTCCCACCAGAACTAGAGGAAGTAGAGCTCCCCTTTCTGGTATACAAAGCTACTTTAGTAGCAACATCCTCATGCCCTGCAAGTTAAAGATCAGACTCATTCTCCACCATCTCTGAGACCTGAGCACTGACCACATTCTCTTTACCACTGGCACTAAACACCAAACCCCCTTCTGGGCTCTTATAAGATGAGAAATCACCCATACATTGTCTTTTAGATCCTTTAGCAATCCTTTGCTCCCCCAAAGGAGAAGAAAAAACAGCACCAATATCAGAACTAGCCTTCTTATTTCTCTTAGTAGTGACCACTGACCAGCCACCACCATTATCTGCCATAACAGCATACCAGTCACAAAAACCTCAGGAACGATCTCCTCTTTGCTCTTGGCAGACTCTGTCACACTAGGTAACACAACCTGAGCTCGACCAACCCCTCTTTTTGCAGAAGAGTCCTGCAAGGAGGACTCATTCTGAGCACAAGATGGAGCATAATTATGAGGAGGTCCAGAGGGATTGCTAGGCTTCCCTGGTTCACCCTAGTGGAAAGGACTAGGGGCCTTAGGAACCCATTCCTGACTCCCTTTACCTGGAACAAAAACAGAAGGGACCTTCTTCCCAGCCTCTAAAGAACACCCATTCTCAGGGACATTATGTCGAACACCTTTATTAGGGCATCGATTAGAAGAGTGACCAAAAGAAGAACAACCAGTACACCTCAATGGCTTCCAAGCATATTCAACCCTCACCTCAATTCTTCTAACCCCATCAATCAAAACTGTAATAGTAGAAGGCATAGAGCAGTCCTTCCCTATCTCCACAAGGACCCGAGCAAAAGACATCCGAGTTCTAGACTCAGTAGGAGCAATGATATCTAAATTATTTCCCATATACTTTGGAGGAGAGAGAAAGTGACGTGAGGAGAGAGAAAGTGACGTGATTTTAGGGTTTTGGTGAGGCTGCACGTTTTTTTCTATTTTCTGATCAGATTTCTTGTTGGTTGATCTGGTTTTAGTCCGGCAATGATTGATTCTTATCTTAGTAATGATAGAGATATGAGAGATGAAGGTGAGATCGGTGAAGGAAGGTTCCTCTTGGCTGGGAACCGAGTGATTAGTGAAGATGAAGAGGAGGACATGGAAGAGGAAACCTCTCTGGTTTCACGTGAAGAACAACATGGAAAAGGTCATGACCGTGTGAGAGAAGATGATTCTCCATCAAAAACAGTTGAGGAAACTAATCCAACCTTGGACAGATTGGCGAACAGAGAAGGGCTTGTGTTCTCGGCAACTAAACCAAACCCTAATACAAACCCTAATGCACATAAGTCAAGGAACCAGGAACAACGTGAAGACGGCCAACTCAAGTTGCAAACAGGTCAGAATTTGGGTAATAAATTATTAGCAGACGCAATAAAAACCAATATGTTCTCGAGTATCTTGCGAAACACTTCGAGAAATCAGCAACCAGTTACAATGGAAGGTTTAAACCACCACTCACCGGTGATAACAAGAAGAAACAATCACAACAGCAGTTTTCCAGCAAACCCTAGAGTTCCGTTAGCTGCTAGGGTTCCTGTTGCACCGGGACAGATTACTTCACCATTATTGAATAGTGAAGATTTAAGTGCTGCACATCACACGGAAGGACAACAATTCAATTGGACTCGACTATTCACAAAGGAGAAATCCTCACAGAAAGCTCCACTGCGTTATACTCCACCTCTAGAGGTAAATGGCGAACGAGTAGCAGATTTTGACATTGCTACTCGTTCGCCAATGTCAAAATCTGCTACTCGTTCGCCAAAAATCTGCTACTCGTTTGGTTTTCTTTACAGAAGCTTAGGTATCCGTTTGTGTTAGTGGGTGTGGCAGCTTTCGCGTAACTTCAGGACGTGTTGAGCATCAGGATATTTCAACCTGGCGTTAAAATTTGAAAATGTTTATGTAGTGATTGTTGTTTTCTCCAGTTGGTAGCGCTCTTCTTTGAACTAAAAACGAAAATCTTTACATGCAGAGAGTCAACTTTCTCCAGTTGACATGCCTACTTGCGGCGTTCATATTTGTGGTTGGGTCGTTTTAGCAGGTCAACTTTATGGTGTTAATCGTGGTGTATCTGAAGGGGTCTCTCTGAACATGCTTCAATTTTTATCCTAGTTAGAGGAATAATAATTGGAACATGAAAAGTTCTCTTGTTTTTTTCACAGGGATATTTTCGCAAGTTAAAGGGCATCATACCGTATAGTTCCAGAAAAGGTTAAGGGCAGAGTCTAGAAGACCATCTTCTGTATTACGGCAGTTCGTTATACTTGCTTCAGAGTTTACTGGCAGCTATATTTTTATACATTCCCATACTTCAGAGGTGGATACAAATCTCAGACCGCCATATGCTAAGGTATCTTTTATTCTGGTCACAGGTATTTAGTCCCTTTTATGATATTGGTTTTTGTATTTTCTTCCTCTTAGTTCATATATCTCTATCAACCTTATGCATGTCATGAGCTATTATCAGTGGTGCGGATGCCTAGGAAGAACACGTGTTTGGGGGTTTGCTAAAATATGACTAGGAAGAACGCATTTACAGTCCTACCATTACAACTGTGGTGTGGATGCCTTCTTCTCGTATGCTTCTGGCTTTAGAACGATTTTGGATCTGATAATGACTTAATCTTGTGGGCGGGTGGTTCTTCCATAGAAGATCGACCAACATAAGAGGGGGGAGCGAAGGGATAACTTCGTGTCGTGTTGGATGGAAGCATGACACCGAAAAGAGGCATCTTTGTGCCAAAAGGGTTCGTTGAGGTTCAATTTTCCTAACATTTTTTATAAGTATTATTGTCAAAGAAGTTGCATGAAGCATTTTAAAGAGGTGTATGAACAAAACACTTCTTTCATCTGTTGTTGCAATGGAAGATGCCCAGAAACTATTAAGGTGAGACTTGAGTTTGAGCAGATATAGAACTGTTTACACCTAGTTAATCTAATAATAAACAGGTTCCTATTTTTGTATTTTTCATTAATTTTGGCAGGTACACTGTCGATAAAAGGCAATCTGTTAGTCCTTAAGGTCGCTGGCATAAATGCAGGTCCAATAGCAGACGAAACAACTCTTGTAGGCCTGGTATTTGGGGGTTATCTTTGATCTAAGGTTATCAAGTGTATATTCAAAATATTTTCTTATAAATAGTTGCTGAATTGTCAATAACTCTTATAGCAGAAGAAACAACTCCTGTTTTGGAACTTTGAATTAATATTGTTAGGAAATGAGGTATATATACAAGTGAGTGGTTACATTCGTAAACTTTCGTCCATGAATCCAGCCTTTTTACATCGAGGGTTTCTTTAATGTTCAGATTGTTATAGCTTTAACAGATCTTATATAATATAACGTACATTATATTATAGAAATTGTTGTATAATATATGTATATCAACATATATAGAGGTTTCTCTGTTTCGCTCTTAAAAGTGTTGTTTTCTACAGATGATTTTCTTGCACATTACCTGTCAACTATTATCGTTAATGGAAATGTTTACAAGTCGTGCAATGCCTGTGTTGTTATGGACGATGAGTTGAATTTGCTACCGATTTCATCACACATTTGATCAATCAAACCAGTTCCTGTTGAGGAGGTGAGTTTTTACTCCTTAGTGATTGTGTTTTTGAAGTTTGTATGTTCTAGATGAATTCTATAGGAATATTCGTTTAGTTTATTTTTATCAACAAAATTGTACCTGAGCCAACATATCATTTTCAACTTTTATTTTGAGTATGCTTCGTTCCCAAAACAAGAATTGCAGTTATTATACTGATTTTATGTAGTTGCTAGATGTGAACTTTTATTTTAGTATGTTTGTCCACTGTAAACTCGCCTACAACCTACGGAAGTACTTCATTAGATTGGGGAAGACTACCTGGAGCCAACCTGTAATCATTCACGATGCAATAGAACAGTGGCCCAAGTCTAGAAAGAAGGATAGCAATAGTAAGATCTTCAAGGATTCAAACATGGAGTGTGCAGTTCAAGTAGAGGACATTAATGGGATACTATATCGTTGGAGTAGGACGTTAATGGGATACTATAACGTTCCATACGCTGTGTGCTGGTCTATATGGAAGGCTAGAAACGATGGGATTTTTAAGGACTCGATCAAGAGTATGGAAGTGGATAAGGAAGACGTCCTAGGAATTCTATTTTCCTGGAGTAGACATATTGGATGGGCTAAACCCTACTCCTATTTTGATTTTGTTTCGAGTTGGGGGGGTATAGTTAGTTAATATGCAACGTTAATACTCCCCCGGTCTGTCGTTTATTTTATCATTCTTTTTTCCTGTTCTTTCCCTTGTATATTTTTTCCTTCATGAATTCAATCAAGTTTCAAAAAAAAAAAAAAAAATAGATGCAAAATCTTTCTTATCATGATATAGTCTTTAATTCGGATTACATAATGACATAACATAGTAGTTTAAGTTCATATGTACCATCCACTTTAACAATTTTCAGTAATACTTATTCATTCAAAGCTAAAAAAAAGTGGATGTGAATATTGTGTTTCGAGCACTAATCTGTTCTGATTTCCTTATGGCCTCCTTTCTTTATAGGATTCAGGACATTCAGAAACGCAACATGACTTGAAGAATCTAAAGGAAAAACTTGTTTATGATTTCCCTGTTGGCCCATTGATCAAGGAATGACGTAAAATGGATCAGGTATTTTGTAGGACAGGTATAATTATGGTCGTACTGACTATCGATATAAAAGATGTTAGCCCTTGCTACTTGGTTAAAACTTTCAAAGATCAGCATCATCTCATAATTGTTATGTTTTTAATTGGCAAGAGTTGTCCTTACTTTCCTTGACTCAGTTCTGGATAAGACACTATGGAGCACTGTTGCTCTTCTGGCTGCTCGTGGTTGTGAAAAATCAGCCGTACTTGGTCTTGCAATGGCGGGAGCTATTGCTGCAGGATTATATTCCTATGGTGACAAAATTGTTTTTTCTAGTTCTTTAATTTCCCATATTATCTTCTATTAGTTGTAGATGTGTCAATTAGTTCTTTCTGTATGGAGCTACTCAAATTTTTTGGATCTGCTCCTGGCCCGGAGAATTCGAAAACGTTGTTCAAATTTATGTGCAAGGGTTTTGATGCTCTTGTGTATAAGGTATATATCTTCTTAATCTCTGGGTTCAGATGAATTTTTGTTACATATTCAAGACTATTCTAAACTGACTAAGTAATCTACTTGCCTTCCGACTAAGACCTCATTTGGGTAAGCTAATTTTTTCTGTATGTGGAAATCACAACTGTAATCAGTAAGTAGTCAGCTTATTCTCTCTTTTTCTGCGATCTCGCAGTTCATGTTATTTTATACTAATGGTAAAGTTGGGAAGTACTAATAAATATTAGACTCTTGAGTTTCGTTTTGATTCCGAAGCTAAAATAACTGTAGTTGATGTTCTATAAAACATTTTCGTGCCTCAAGGCGGGTTCTCCGAAAATACAAAGCGCCGTCTTGAGGCTATCCCTTGATGCGCAAAAGGCATAAACTAATTCTTTAGAAAAATAAATGACACCACATTGATATGCAAAAATAAGATAGTATAGTCTTTTTCACTTTGTTACAACAATATAAAGCTTTTACTGTTTGACAAACAAGAAATATAAATGTCGTTACTTCTTATGTTGTATAAACTGACACAATGCTTGGAAGTTTTTTTTTGTAATGCGTACGCCTCGAGGCGAAAACAAACCGCCTCGCCTCGAGGCACACATTGAGGCGTGTGCATCTACCGATTTTTAAAACATTGGCTGTGTACTTTATACTTATCTCTATAATCTACTTGTTTGGTAGAAGGGTAAGTTCAATCAGAAAACCCCTTAAAAGAAAACAAAAGAACCCAGGCCTCGAAGAACACCACAAGTGCAGGTTCCTGAAAATGTAATCAATGAACTCACCGCTTTTATATATGCATAACTAACAGTCTCATAAACAAAAATAAGGAAGTACCTTACATGGAACAATAGAAGAAAAATTCTGGGAGGTTGATGACAAATTGGAAACCCCCTACGAGAAAACCAAATGAAATCTCCTTGGATTAAGTGAAATCGAAGATTCCTGGGAAATAAATTGAATTTTGCATGCTTCAGTTTTAGTTTCTCTAACAAAAGGATAGAACTTTTTAGTCATCGAGAAGGAAAGAGTTTTAGAGGCAAGTTAAGATGAAACTCCGTACACAAAACTCTCTTCAAAGAAAATTTCTCCTCTGGGGACTTAAATAAACCAACAAATAACAAAAAAGAAGACGGCGAAGGGAATCAACAATCTTAAAATATGGCAAGCTACAAATCAAAAGAAATTAAATGGTACTATCTTCCCAGGGGAAATGAAAAGAACACGAACAGTTGGTTATGGATATCACAATTCTGAAAGTATAACGTGGATAAAAATGTCATTGATCAAAATAGTTATAAACCCTACTAGAGAAGGATAGACAAACAATAGGGAAGAAGAATGTAGTACAACCAATGTGAATTGGAAACCCCTCTTGACCGCAAACCAAGTCAAATCTCCTTGGAGTAAGGCCAGTTCAAAGTTAGCTATGAAAATCGAAGGAGCATGTTATTCCTTTAGCAAGAAGAAAGAAGAAAGTCAAAAGACAGAAAAACACTTTTTAAATGGAAAACATGTCAACTACTGGAAAAAACAAAAGTACAGAGACAAACTCGAACGATATCCCAAGCAGATGTCCTTTGTACCAATACCTAACACACCGGAAGACCAAACTTGTTAGCCTTGGAAAGGAACAAGATGGCATAGAAAATCACTAAAAATTCACATGCAAGACACAAGACTTGATAGCACAATTTACCTCGTGAAAAACACAGGATTACAAGAAGAATAGGAGTGGCTATTCCATCACGAAGATACCTCGCAAAGAAAATGCATAAACCTTCACCAACTTTTCATTAAAAAAGATCATCCTTATCCAAAGCAAGAACAAAATGAAAGAGGAAAGCTAGACTACAGAACCCCCTTTTTGAGCAAACCGAGAAAGCCCAGTCCTTCAAATAGACACCGACTTCCCTGAAAAACATCGAAGAACTTTTTATAATTTATATTGCATATTCCAGTAGTAACACAGAATAAAAAACACGAATAATGTGCTAAATATGACCAGGGTGTATTTTAGACTAAGAGCATTCAACAGACAGCGCGACACCGTCAAGTGGAATTTCTAAATGCAAATTATTTCAGTAAGTTGTCTTACTCTACCCAAGCTGAAATGGAACGGACAATTATCAATACAGTTCACAACTTCATAATATGATCTTGGTATTTCCCAGAAAAAAAGAAAAAAAACAAATTCTGTAATACCTTTGGAAGGCAGAAAAATAAACAAGGAAACTAGGGTATAGAATCCGGGCAAGAATTACGAGCTGCCGCTAAAACTGGAAAAGGAACAAGACTGCAAATACTGATAACATCACCATTTACACATCCACTAAAACTAGACCATTAATCAGCATACAACTTAGAAACAGAGTGCAACCCAAAAGGTAACCTCAATACACGATTGTAAGAACACATACAAACTCAATTCGGTGTACAGAACAATACTAGCCATCCCATAACGAAAATGCCAGCTAAAAAAAACGAAACAGACCTGCAAAAGCAGAAAACAAACTCAATTCAGTGTGCAGTTGAATTCAATGTATAGTTGATTCGAATGACAATTGAAGTTTCAAAATTGCATAAATATCATTGATGAGACATGGAAATGTCCCATCTGAGTCTCTTAATTTAGGCAAGTTAGTCTCTCTAGAGCAGTTACTCTCACGAATTACTCTCTTTTATGTTCAGGTACCTTTTTACAGAGTTATGCGTGCAAAACGGATAAAATCGGAAAGAATATAGACTAGGGGCATTTTGGTCATTTGTTGATTCTGACTTCTTGGTCAGTATTAGTGCTCGGATGGAAAGTAGAGTCCAAGACAAACCCGTAGGCGAAAACAGAAGTCTAATCGGAGTCCGGATGAATAAATTAGAGCGAGTCAAAGATCGGGTCAAATTTGGTGGACCAAGAGTCAAGAAGGACAAGTGGCATGCATCTGGCGAGAAATCGTACGAACCGGAGAAGTCGCGGGCTACCTTCTGTCACAGCCAGAGGTACACGGAGATATTTGCGCGACCCGAAGTAATCTAACGGACGAAATAAAATCAAGTAACGTGGCCGCGGATTAAAGCATGAGTTGTAACTTCGTTCGTCCAGCCGCGAAGCACATAATCTCTCATTCTTATCAACCAAACCCGAGTACGTGATTCTCTCTCCCTCCATTATCTTCTCTCAAAATTCAAATTCAAGATAACTCGAATTTGTCTTGCCGGGTCTATACACTAGAGAGAGAGGAGATTGAAGGTGATATTCTGTTCGAATCAAAACAGAATTAGAGAGAGAAAGATTGAAGAATATTGTTGGTTCGGTTTAGAGAGAGAGAGAGATATTGGAGGAAGAGATCAAACCTGTTTTGGCCGAGATTTGAATTGATCTTTTGGGGGTCTATATAAGAAAGAAGATTACAGAAAGAGAGGATATCATCAGCTTTATAGAAGAGAAAATCAGAGAAGGATGATCACGGCTTTAGAGAGAGAGACAGAGAGATATTTAGAGAGAGAGAGAACCGAGAGCTTTGATTTCTGAATTTTTGTTTCTTTTCTTATGTAATCTTAGTTTTTTAGTGAGAGAGAGAGAGATTACAGAGGAAGAGAGAAAGTGAGAGAGACATTAAGGTTCGGTTTTGAGATAAACAATTAGTTTCATCTTGTTATTTTGATTTTCTTTTATTTGTTTCTATTTTCTTGGTGAGAGAGATATAGAATCCATTAAGAGAGAGAGATTACAGAGAGTTCTAGTGGAAAGAGAGAAGAAACAGAAAGTTAGAGAGAGAAATAGAGTTGGAGAAGATGAGAAAATAATTTTCTCAGAGAGGAAACCATTTCCGGGAAGACGAGAAAATCGTTTTCCCAGAGGGTGCGTTTGGCAGATTCCGGGAAAAACAGAAGGATCACTTCCTTAGGCTCTGTTTGGCTACAAAATCAGTAAGAAATCCAACTTTTCTACTTTTCTTTCCTTTTTCTATATAGTTAAGCTTCCATCCTTTATCATAAAGAACTAATTTTATATCTAGGGTTTTAGATGAAGTTATAATAATTATTCTAACGATAAATTTATTACAGTTTTTACTATTTTAACGATAATATCTTCCGGGTTTTTAGACCGTTCATGGACTGAAAACCTGAGTTATATAAAGAACTATCCAATTAGATCAAAATTAAATTGTCGTTAGAATTATTAGGAAGACGGATTCGAAAGCCCTAGGTTCCCTTTTTCTGAATACCGACTTATTTCTTTGTTTATTTATTTTTTTTGTTTTATTTTTATTAAACCTCCATCAAACCATTTTTAAATCTCAATAGTTTTAAGGTTAGATTTTAGTTTAACTTAGTCTCTGAGGAACGAACCGGTCTTACCGGACTTATTACTTGACGCCCGTATACTTGCGGGTGGAGACCTTTTAGGGTAACCTTTTAGGCCCATCAAGTTTTTGGCGCCGCTGCCGGGGACTTAGTTTAAATTTAATCTAATTTTATTTCTATTTTTGGTAAGTTTATATTTTTGGACACTTTTACTTGCTTCTCCGTTTTTGGTGTAGAAAAACACTAAGGAGCAAAGGAGAAGGCGCAACAAGGAGAGGAGCTCAAGAAGAAGAATTTACATTTTTTGTTATTTTTATTTTTATTTTTATTTTATTTTTTTTGGTGAGAGAGAGACTTTTTAGACTTTCTAGTTTTATTTTTTTTTTTTTTATTTTTTTAAGTTTTGACCCTAATTTAAAGGGCTAAATTGTAACCGAAAAAAACCAAAACGAAGCCTCGGGTCGGAACATTCGCGGGTCATCTACAAAGGTCATCGCCCGTCTTGAACGGGAGGTAAATTTCTTGAACACCCACGAATCTCCTGTCAGTGGGTATTTGTGTGAATTTGTGTGCTTAATTGCTTTGATCGAACTGTTAGTGTAATCATTCTAGTAAGGGCACTAACCCAGTTACAAGATAAGAAACGGATTTCATCACCGTTCTCTTGCCCACATAGGTAACAACATTCACGAACCCAAACCTCACTTAAAAAAGCTAAAATATTATTTAGACATAAGCCCCTAAGGTATCGAGCTCATAAGACCCTTCAAAAACAACTCGGGAAATTGACTTTTATCTAGGCATTCTCAGAGGAAAGTTTGTAAACAATTCTTGTCAAAAAGGCCGCCTCGAGAAGAGGAAACGTTTGCCGAAGGAAGACGGCTGTCACAACGTTCATCGTTGGTTGTCTTCCTGGAGAATTGTTTACCGACTACTCTGATCGAGTAACCTTTATAACAGTCAAAGTTCAAGTGTTGTGGAGAAGTAGGAGCTGTCTAGCTTTTAGGTGAATCTGACAAACCCACTCATTGCTAGATTTTGTCTAGGTTGCTTGGTGGAGTCAGCCTGATTGTGTTTGCTTTCCTATAGGATCTTCGTAGGGCTTCCTCGGGTTTTCGGTCTTCAAAAAAAAAAAAAAAAAAAAAAAAAAAAAAAAAAAAAAAAAAATTGAGAGATGGATAGATCGTGGTCCCAACATAATGGCAGAAGGGACGAGAGTTCTTCAAATCTACCATGGTGGTATTTAGCAAATGGTCAGAATAGTGTTAGTCATCCTAGATACAATGTGCATAATGATGGTCATAGGGATTATTATCAACCTCAAGAAGGTTACGAACCATATTATAGATATCCTGACAGATCATCTTACATGCATTATAGTAGAGAGTCTTATGCTCCAAATGTGTCCCAACCTCAATGGGAAAACATTGAAGCTAATGACTCTTACATGCATTATAACGAAGAATTTTATGCTTCACACGTATCTCAACCTCAATGGGATAACGGTGAAATTATTGATCCTTCATCTTCAGCATCACCTTCGTTGGCCGAAACTATGAGTATGTTAAAGAAGGTTCATGAAGAGTCTATGAGTGCACTAAGGAGGATTAATGAAGAGTCTCATGCTTCACACGTGTCTCAACTTCAGTGGGATAACGGTGAAACTATTGACTCTCCATCTTTAGGATCATCTTCATTGACCCAAACTGTTAGTGATCTTCAAAAGAGTACTTTCGAGTTTTGTCAGACTTTAGAAGAAAAGACTGACAATATCTGTAGACCTCTACAAGAAATAACAACCAGTATTTTAGAAGAAGATCACCATGAGAATGTAGAGTACGGTCCACAGTGTCCTGTGTACTATGATGACGAGGATACAATTTTAGAGGAGTATAGTTCTCCCGACAACATCGTTATTGAGACTAAAATCTCAGAAACGATGGATCCCGATATTGAGATATCCTCTCATTGTATCGAACTTGAAATACATTCAGACCATAATGAAGAGTTCACTAGAGTTGAAGATGATTTGAAGTCGTTTGACTCAACTGAGGATGATGAATCATGGTTGACCAATTTGCTAAATGAGAGGATTGACTCGCCTGATTTAGGCGAAGATTTAGAATTCTTTAGGGACACCGATGATAAAATGATAAAAGAAATTATAGAAGGACTATCTAACTCGACTTCTAGGGATTGTGAGTCTGATAGTAGGGTTTCTCCATTGAAGGAACCCGAAGTACCTGTTTTAGAGAACCCTAGTTTAAGTCCGGGTGTCATTGATAGTCCTCTAGATTGCTTTGTATTTTGTCCCTCAAAACCATGTGTAGATTTTGAAGGACTCGCTCCCTCTGTCGATCATCCATATGAAGACCCATTCTATTCGGTCTGTGATCTCTCTGGTGCAGTACCAAACTTAACGACCTTATTGTCGTCTAAGTTTGGGGATTGCCCTTCTATCTTGATAGTCTCACTTACACTATCACCAAGTTACGAAAATGTGAGACTATCGTTCACTGAAAACTTTGTGTTTTGGGTGGACCCACAGATGTATCGATTATTGGTTTACAGTTAATCACATATTTGTAATCCAGTAGGTATAATTCTTTCTATTTTTCAAGTCATCTGTTTCGTCTGGCTGAAGACGTTAAACTTAGCGCTTTCTGGGAGGCAACCCATGCATAGGACTTCTGAATCTGGTAACATCTTTTCCTAATTCTGTTATTTTGCATAGTCTTCAGAACATTGAGGACAATGTTCGGTTTAAGTTTGGGGATGGGGATTGAATTTTTAGTCCTTATTTCAAAAATTCAAAAGGGTTCAAAATTTTTAATTTTTGGATTAGAAACGTGAGTCTAGTTGTTTTTTGCTTGTTAATAGTTATAGAGTCTAGTCGGTTGTACTATGCTTTTGCTAAGGGTTTTTCCACGAATTTTGAGTCTTGAAGTTGTCTGTGCACTAGCCATGTGAGTATTAGATAGGTGAAGAGTAGACTTTTCTAAGAGAACTTAATCGATCATTAGTGGAGACTTAACCCATGCGAGATTCTGAGCCTTTCTTTTTGTTTTGAGTGATCTCTTCTGAGCTAATTCTGAGTAGAATGAAGAGCTACTCAACCTCGCAGTATTCATTAGAACTCAGTTGATCTCTTGAGTTCAAATTTTACAACCACTAGGGATGTCATCAGGAATGCAAACCTTCTCTTGTAGTCTGAGAAACTTGAAAACAGTGTCAACTAGAGAAAGATAGAACGCCATCATTATTTAGAACCCTGAGAATAAGGCATGAAGCAAAGTGAATAGAATTTTATCCAAGGAAAGAATAATGTGAAGAAAGTATGTTATGTATTTTGAGTTTTATTACCAGAGTCAGTAGCAAAAAAAAAAAAAAAAAAAAAAAAAAAAAAAAAAAAGAAAAAAAAAAAAAAGAAAAAAATGAAAATGTGAAAATGAAAAAAAAATTGAAAAATGAAAGAAAAAGAAAGTGTTTGATTAGTTTTGTTGGAGTGTTTATCCCTTGAAGTAGTTCTTGAAGATTTGAAGACGTCGAGTTCTCAGGAGTTCTAGTCAGATCCTCATTAGTGTCTATCTACCTCTAGGATGCATTGTTAGATAGTAGATCAGGTGAGAAGAGTTGGTTAGCTTCCCCATCTTGTATTAGTGGTTGTTTCCTTCTTTGAGATCAGTCGTCCACAAAAATTATAGTCCGTCTTTTTCATGTGTTGAGTTTTCCTTCATATTCATACCAACACATAGAGTGAACCATTCTTGAGTGACTTTGATTTTTGAGTGTATGACCGTGAGGCAGTAGTCGAGGCGAAATGTATCGAGACGGTAATCGAGGTCTTGTCTTTTCAGAACCGAAATGATACTTATATTGGCTGGTCACGTGCACTTCGAGTCTTGATTACTAGTGAAGGAATTTTTAGCATTTGTATGGTTTGGTCGACTTAGATTTCATGTCTATTAACTTTTGAAAATCTACCGGATGAACATTTCTAGTCCACATCATATTTAGACCTTTTTGCATTTTTGATTTTTGAATTTTGTGGGTAGATTCACTGCAAACCCTCACGAGACAAAACTCGTCCTCTTGGGTAACCTAGAGGTTTAACGGCTTGTTGCACGGGCTAAGTGCAATCGTGGGTCCCTACGAAAGTGGTGAAATGGGTTTAGTTTTATTTTTCTGTTTTGCTCGAGGACTAGCAAAATCTAAGTTTGGGGATGTTTGATGAGACATGGAAATGTCCCATCTGAGTCTCTTAATTTAGGCAAGTTAGTCTCTCTAGAGCAGTTACTCTCACGAATTACTCTCTTTTATGTTCAGGTACCTTTTTACAGAGTTATGCGTGCAAAACGGATAAAATCGGAAAGAATATAGACTAGGGGCATTTTGGTCATTTGTTGATTCTGACTTCTTGGTCAGTATTAGTGCTCGGATGGAAAGTAGAGTCCAAGACAAACCCGTAGGCGAAAACAGAAGTCTAATCGGAGTCCGGATGAATAAATTAGAGCGAGTCAAAGATCGGGTCAAATTTGGTGGACCAAGAGTCAAGAAGGACAAGTGGCATGCATCTGGCGAGAAATCGTACGAACCGGAGAAGTCGCGGGCTACCTTCTGTCACAGCCAGAGGTACACGGAGATATTTGCGCGACCCGAAGTAATCTAACGGACGAAATAAAATCAAGTAACGTGGCCGCGGATTAAAGCATGAGTTGTAACTTCGTTCGTCCAGCCGCGAAGCACATAATCTCTCATTCTTATCAACCAAACCCGAGTACGTGATTCTCTCTCCCTCCATTATCTTCTCTCAAAATTCAAATTCAAGATAACTCGAATTTGTCTTGCCGGGTCTATACACTAGAGAGAGAGGAGATTGAAGGTGATATTCTGTTCGAATCAAAACAGAATTAGAGAGAGAAAGATTGAAGAATATTGTTGGTTCGGTTTAGAGAGAGAGAGAGATATTGGAGGAAGAGATCAAACCTGTTTTGGCCGAGATTTGAATTGATCTTTTGGGGGTCTATATAAGAAAGAAGATTACAGAAAGAGAGGATATCATCAGCTTTATAGAAGAGAAAATCAGAGAAGGATGATCACGGCTTTAGAGAGAGAGACAGAGAGATATTTAGAGAGAGAGAGAACCGAGAGCTTTGATTTCTGAATTTTTGTTTCTTTTCTTATGTAATCTTAGTTTTTTAGTGAGAGAGAGAGAGATTACAGAGGAAGAGAGAAAGTGAGAGAGACATTAAGGTTCGGTTTTGAGATAAACAATTAGTTTCATCTTGTTATTTTGATTTTCTTTTATTTGTTTCTATTTTCTTGGTGAGAGAGATATAGAATCCATTAAGAGAGAGAGATTACAGAGAGTTCTAGTGGAAAGAGAGAAGAAACAGAAAGTTAGAGAGAGAAATAGAGTTGGAGAAGATGAGAAAATAATTTTCTCAGAGAGGAAACCATTTCCGGGAAGACGAGAAAATCGTTTTCCCAGAGGGTGCGTTTGGCAGATTCCGGGAAAAACAGAAGGATCACTTCCTTAGGCTCTGTTTGGCTACAAAATCAGTAAGAAATCCAACTTTTCTACTTTTCTTTCCTTTTTCTATATAGTTAAGCTTCCATCCTTTATCATAAAGAACTAATTTTATATCTAGGGTTTTAGATGAAGTTATAATAATTATTCTAACGATAAATTTATTACAGTTTTTACTATTTTAACGATAATATCTTCCGGGTTTTTAGACCGTTCATGGACTGAAAACCTGAGTTATATAAAGAACTATCCAATTAGATCAAAATTAAATTGTCGTTAGAATTATTAGGAAGACGGATTCGAAAGCCCTAGGTTCCCTTTTTCTGAATACCGACTTATTTCTTTGTTTATTTATTTTTTTTGTTTTATTTTTATTAAACCTCCATCAAACCATTTTTAAATCTCAATAGTTTTAAGGTTAGATTTTAGTTTAACTTAGTCTCTGAGGAACGAACCGGTCTTACCGGACTTATTACTTGACGCCCGTATACTTGCGGGTGGAGACCTTTTAGGGTAACCTTTTAGGCCCATCAATCATAACTACAGAAGCAACCAACCGACCAAGAACGAAAATCCAGCCTCATATTATACTAAGACAATCTGTACCACCACATCTGAAACAAAAAATGTATGTTAAAACTCTTTCGAAATAAACATTCATCCAAAACAGTTTTTTCACTCAGGATTTGAAGCAGTCAATGACAAGAGTAACAAATCAGAATATCCACATGTGAGTACCTTATGATACACACAAATACTAAGCACCATAAAGGATTCGAAAAGTATAGTATCTATAGCACCAGGGTATATCTTAGATGAGGAGCATTCAACAGACGGCACGCCACCAAAATAAGATCAAGTTGACTATATCCGAACTCCATCAGTAAGTTGTATTATTGTACCGAGCTTAAATGGTCAATGTCGATTTAGTTAACATCTCCATTAAGATCTTCATTCCCTAGAAAACATATCCCCTGACACATCCAAAAGGCAGAAAATTAAACGGAAACAAGAGTAAAGGACCTGAGCACGAACTCCCGCTAAAACTGGATAAGCAACAAGCCTCCAAATACTGACACAATCACGATACACCAATCCAATAAAACTAGACCTTTAATTAGCATAAAACTTAGAAACAAGGTGCAATCAATCAGGTAACCTAAATACACATGTCGGAACAATTACGATTGCAAACTGACTGGACAAAAGAAATTTACATGGCCCTGCTCCACAGAAGGTTCAATATTTTTGATGATATTGCTCCACAAGTATACATGGGAATCTGAATATCAAACATTCCAGATTCTTGAGAAAAACTAAATAAGATTAAACATTATTGTACTTGACAGAAAATGAAACCAAGATAGAGACAAGGTTAAAGAACCTGGCGCAAGTCATTATCCCGCTAAAAATGGATACAATCCTGCAAATACTCACCACATCAGAAATCCACAAACAAAGGTTCACTGGGCAGTATATAACTTCGAAGAGGAGACAAAAACTTAAGAAAGCCATCGAGCCTTATCTTCGCCAACCAATAACATAACTCAACATACACAATTACAGGACACATACGAACAGCAAATCAAGAAGAGATATCCAGATGTTCTTTTCCCCTCAGGACATGAGCCAAATATTGATTGTGGTTGTCCAAATTGTGTGCCCTGAAAGTAGAAGGAAACTGATGTAGAAACGCAGCGGAATTAAAAGAGATGAATAATTAAATAAGAACGATGAAAATAAAGATCAAAATAACTCTAAATAATAAACTTGATTAAAACTTCAATGGGGTTTTTCTCTCAATCTGAGAATAATAGACAAACTAGACATCCTTTTATAGGATTCTGGACTTTCCTAGATAGACTTGAATTAGACTTCCTAAATAATTAAATACTGCAACTTCCTAAATAACTTAGACTCAAATATGAACCTTTCCAATTATTGGAAATATTAAAATAACATAATTCCTAAACCTAAATTAATTAATAATCATACTAAAATAAGGACTTCCTAATTCTACTCTCTTTGGCCGGTTGGTCCATGACCGGGTCCGGTCATGGAAATAGTCTCCACGCCGGGTGCCCCTGCATCAGCATCCCCTTCCCTCAAGAGGTTCGTCCCGAACCGTTTGTGAAGAGAATGTAGTTCTTCCGATCCATCTTCAATTGGCAATAACGTCACAATCTTCTTCTTCCACGGAAATTCATAAACATTCAAACGACCACGGTAAGTGGCATCAACATCAGATTGCCAAGATCATCCTAATATGATGTGGCATAAATCCATATCGGTGACATCACAATTAACTGTAGACATATAAGAAGAACCAATAGAAAGATTAATAGTACACATGTGATCAACTCGTGTAGTAGTTCCGGACTGAATCCAAGCGGTTTTATATGGGTTTAATTTAATCATTGTAGGAATTCCCAAAAATTTGACCAGTTTTGTAGAAATCAAATTCTCTACACAACCATTGTCAATCACAATAGTACAAACTTTATTCAGTACTGTTCCTCTTGTAACGAACAAATTCTTTCGTTGAGATAAATTCCTCTTGAAAGGTGTGAAAAGAACTCGTCGAGTGAGTAACATAACCCGATCACCGTTGTCGGGAATAGTATCAATTCGTTCCAATTGATCATCATCTGTATCCGAATCAGCTTTCTTTTCCACCAAATTAGCTTTACCGCGAGAGGGGCAAGCATTAGAATAGTGGCCTGTTTCAAAACAACGATAACACTTAACTGGTGGAGGTTTTTTATAAGGATTTTCTGTTAGTGATTTAGTACCGTCCTCCGCCTGCTTTGATTGATCTAATTCATCGGGTAGAGTTCTGACTGATTGACTTCTCGTACTATGTCCCCGAAAAATGGAACGTGAATCTGATTCAAAAGACCGAGCTACACTAATACATTCAGAAACCGAATTAAAAGCTCTCAAATTAACCAAATCTTTAATATCATTACGAAGTCCGTCCTTGAATTTTTCTACTTTCATTGACTCTGAATCTGGGAGATTAAGTCTTGTTATTAGTCTTTGGAATTCCGAGGCATATTCCTCAACGGAACGTCTTCCTTGGCGGCAACGTAAATAATCAACACATAGTTGGTTCTCATAATCCGGAGGGAGGAACCGGGAAAACATTAAAGGTTTCAATTCCAACCATGAAGAAATAGGAGGAAGGTGCAATAAACGACGATTCTCAGATTCCTGGTTCCACCAAGTAAGAGCAGTTTTAGATAAATAACCAGTAACACAACGTACCTGTTCAGGACCTTCCACTTGCATAACATCAAAAAAAAATTCTAAACGGGAGATATAATCCAGAAATTCCTCAATATTTATGGATCCGTCATAAGAAGGAACATCCATTCGTATACGATAAGCGGGACTTGACGTTGAAGAAGAACCCGATTGGTTAAATTCGGTATTTGCCGTTGGAGGTAGTTGTACGGTTGCAATTTGTTGATGTGGGTTAATGGTTAATTGCCGATGGGTCGGGTTATGGGTAGCTGATCGAGTGAAGTTGTGGTCTGGTTCTCGATAACGCGGGAGAATAGATTGCACGGGTGGATGATAGGAGGGGTTGTTGAGGTCTTCGGTTTCTCGAGTTCGGTTGAATGGGTTGGCTTGGTGACGTGGGTTAGTGGTGTTGTCGGGTTGGAGAGGGATGTTGATGTTTGGTTCGGTTTCATGTGGACGACGGAGTTGTGGCGGTGGTGTAATCGGATCAACAGCCAAGGTGGTTGATCGTGTTTCGGTAAGGGGGTTGGGGTGGTTGTGATGTTGTTGGTATATTGGGTGGGTTTCGATGTGGTTGGTAGTGAAGGAAGGATATCGGGTATACGGGTATGAGAGACGTGGTTCTTGATAGGTTGTGATGGTTCCTAAAGGAGGTTGGCTAGTGGTGGTTCGGTTGTTGGTTTGGTGGTTGGTGAGGAGGTTGTGGTCGGCCGAGGAGTGGCTCTCGGGTGGTGGTCGGTGTTGTGTTGTTGTTGGTTCGGTGAAGGAAAACGATGGTGGGGTTGACGTGTGGGTAAAGTGGGGGTACGGGGGTGTTTGAAAGGGTGTGTTCGGGGAATAGGAGGTGATGAATGGTGGTGTGATAACCGGTGGAGGGTGGCTAATGGTGTGACCAAATAATGGTGTTGTTGGCTCGGGGGGGAAACCGAGAGGAGGAACACGTGTGGTGATGGTGGTACCCGATAGTTGTGTGGGATGTTGATGTGTGATAGTAGTGGGAGATGGAGTTTGGTTTTTACACATACCTTCTAGTTGTTTGGAGATGACGGAGATGGAATCATTGAGTTGATTGAATCTTTGATCGATTTTATCAAATTTTTCTGTTGTTTCTTTCTTGTACTCATTGAACCCTTCTTTCAACTTTTTACCTGCAGATAGCCCTTCTTTAATATTATCCCATTCAGAGGAGAAAGTTGGTGTTCTCTCCTTAGTTGGTGTAGTTGAGATAGTAGTATTAACCATGATGATAAAAGTGATGAAGACCGGAAAGAGAGAAGGAAAAAAAAAAATTTATGGCTCTAGATACCACTTGATGTAGAAACGCAGCGGAATTAAAAGAGATGAATAATTAAATAAGAACGATGAAAATAAAGATCAAAATAACTCTAAATAATAAACTTGATTAAAACTTCAATGGGGTTTTTCTCTCAATCTGAGAATAATAGACAAACTAGACATCCTTTTATAGGATTCTGGACTTTCCTAGATAGACTTGAATTAGACTTCCTAAATAATTAAATACTGCAACTTCCTAAATAACTTGGACTCAAATATGAACCTTTCCAATTATTGGAAATATTAAAATAGCATAATTCCTAAACCTAAATTAATTAATAATCATACTAAAATAAGGACTTCCTAATTCTACTCTCTTTGGCCGGTTGGTCCATGACCGGGTCCGGTCATGGAAATAGTCTCCACGCCGGGTGCCCCTGCATCAGAAACACACTGAAAATAGCTATACAGCACAAAAGAAAAAATTCAAAGGTTTAAGGTTTCCAATCTAAGACTAAAATCTACCGAAAACATACAAACTCTCTAAGAAATGAGAACAGAACTCAACGAGATTGGCAGAACCCATAAATAGGAGGCCACAGGAGCTCCAAATGTTTCTCTTTCTAGCTTGAGGTTAGTATGGAGTATGGACATCAGCAACCACTGTAACGCAAATCCAAAATAAAGTGAAAATTGTTTACATTCAGCTCGAGTAAGCATAAACAAAGACAAATTAACAAATTTCAACAACCAACTTTTATAGGAAACTCCCTCATGATAGGCTGAGTCATGTTTCGGAGCAGTTTCTACTCCTAAAATATGAAGGATCAAGATGAATGCTGGAAATGACTCCCTAGAATACGAAGGTTCAGCTTGAAATAGAAAACCCCCTTCAAAGAACCAAGACTCCACATGTATCAAAGCCCTATAAAACAACCGACCAAGTCCAAAACATGTAAATAAAGAAACGTAAACAACATCGAATGCTTTATATTCAAATAAAACTTGGGCCAAAAGACCCCTTAGTGAATTGAAACTTGAGACAGATTCCCCTTTCAAAGAAGACACAGTAGCTCTCTGCATAGACATGATTTGCCATAAAATGCCAACAATTAGAAACGGGTCAAGGTACCATGTTAGAAAAAAAACGTAAAGCAAATTTCTCAATCTATGCTAGCTAGAAAATGCAAGAGAATAAAAGAATTTCCAGGTACTATTTCTCCCAAAGGGCATGATGGAAGAACGGAACCAGATTTTCAATACTACAGATACTGAAAGAAGTGTTTGAATAAGTAATTCGGATTTAGGAAGTAACACCCCTACGAAAAGAACTTATAAATTAGGAAAACCGCCTCTAGAGGAAAGTAAATGATGTCGAGTACTGCAGGCGTCTGACGAAGGATTAAATCATTAAATAGATTCACCATTTATGTATTGGCATAACTAAACCTTCCCAAACTCAACAGTAAGGAAGAAGATTTCTATGGAACAATAGAAGATAAGAATATAAACCTCAGTTCACAAAGCAAGAAACAGACTCCCTAGAGCAAGTCCAACTCTCACATCCCTGAGAAAAAAAAAATGAATTTTGCATGCTTTAATAATTCCTCGGACGATAAGATTCAAGCAGCAACCACGTTAGAAGGCAGAAAACCCCTTCTCAACACAAACAACTCATTAGTTATCGAAACAATAAGAATTTTAGAGCAGAAATGGAACTCGATAGGACAATACCATCCAAAAACACGAATTAACGTCTCCTTAAAAGTTAAAACCCCAGTAATCCTCGAAACAGGCAAATAACACAAACAAGGACATGGACAACTGGTCTCTCGGTAGAGGATAACAATATGGTACAACTCCTCATAATAGGTCACAATTCGTTGGTCTTTGGGAACCCCTTGACGACAAGCCAAGTCACAACTCCTTGTAGCAATTCCATTTTAAAGACCCCTGGAAATGTCAAAGAAATTTCCAGGTTAAATTGTTATTCCTTTAACAAGAATAAAAATCAAATAAGCATGTGAAGAAAATAGAACACCTAGTTTAGAGGGAACTTTAGAGGCAAACTCGAAAGGAATCCCAGATAGAGAAGCCCCTCCAAAGAAACCGTATCCATTAGACACTCCTCGTCCTTGAAACCAACAAATAAACACAAGAGGTCTGCCGACTACATATGTTAGGTAATGAGAAGACATAGCATGATTCTTAGAATATGGCAAGCTAGAGACCAAAAAGGAAATTTAGTTGTACTCTTTCTCACAAACAACAATCCATGGATATGTACATATTATTGTAAAGTTTTTGATAAATCAAATGTTATCAATCAAGAAAAGGATAAACTTACGGTAGAGTTGAGTTTTACGTAATCAATGTAAAATAAGAAAAACCCCTCGGGAGAAAATCAAGGTATATCTAGGATAAGTCTAGTTTACACTTCACAGGAAAACAAAATGTTAAATAAATATCGCACGCTTCAATTACTATTCCTCTAACAAGGATAAGAAATTAAAGAAGCAAGTTAAGAAGACTCATTCAGATACAACGGAATTAGCTCCTCATAGTTGACTCCAATCCTACTAGCAAACAACAAAGCAGAATAAACCACATAAGAAATTACCATGGAGGGCGAGGCGTTTGTGGAGGAGGGTTCAAAGGCTCCGGAGTCAATTTCGGAGTTTTCGTGTCTTTCATGTCTATAGAGAAGCCAATCAGGCTGCAGATTTCCTGTCGAAGATGAAGCTTGGACCGGGGGTGACTCACTTGAATATTAGTCAACTTCCGGTGGAATTAGTCAATATCGTTAATGCGGACTCTAGAGGTACAGTGAGAATGAGGAAAGGGTGGGGCTAATGAGATGATGTAATTTGACTTCCTTGCTGTTTTTTTTTTTTATTTTTTTTGATTTCTTATTTCTTTGTACTCGTTTCGGGCTTCTCCCGCTTATCAAAATAAAAAAAAAAAAGCAGAATAAATACTTAAAACTACTAAAAAGACCACAAAAAAATGCAAGTAGGTTTATCAAAAGCCACCGCCTTCTCCATGATAATACAGGAAGATAAAGAATAGTTGCTCCTGCTCCATATCAAAGATCCACCCTGAGAAAGAAAATGGCACAGAAATTACCAAAATTGATTATCTTGAGCAAATAAAATAAAATTCAACATGAGAGTCAGATAGAGTCAACCCCCTTCTGATAAAGGAAGAAAGCCCAATCTTCCTCACAAAGACGCTTCTTTTCCTATAGAACATCGTAGAACTTTTTACATTGCGTACTTCGAAATTAAGAAACAACTAAAAAAAATCTAAAACAAATGACGCAAGCGAGACGCCCTTCGGCCTTCACGTCAACATTTCAATTTTTGATTCCATCCCGTGAATATAATCTACACCGGCTGAGTAACAAGAAATGCATTACCAACAGGAGAAAACAACAATCAAACCAAGGACATTTACAAATATTCACTCCCAGACAGCTCTGATTCAGCAACAAGGTGACATATAGTTTCCCTCACTGCTTCAACTGACAAAGAATTTGTGCATTCCCTGAATAGCAATCAGATCAACCATAATTTAGTTCATCAGTCGACCAGCTATTGACGGTGATCCTAATGTGGATTGTATCATGCACACAACACTCATCGACATTAAATCATCTCCAAACACAGTGAGAATAATCAATTCCAACCCATCCTCAAATTGTTTGAAATAGTTTTGTTAAAGATGTTGGTAAATTTTAGATGGACACTGAAACAAAGGCAGCCATCCCCATATCAACAATCCGTTAATCAGTGTGGTATTCCAATGCATTATAAAGATATCTAAGCAAAACAATAAACATTATGAACCCCAACAACCAAGATGATGTTCTAAATTTATAAAAGAAGCAATACCCAAGTTATCTCAACATATTCTATATTAACCGTGAAAACCACATGGGGACAACAGATTCTAATTAACACTAACAAAAAGACTAGATCATGTTGAAGTTTCAAAACTGATATGGACCTAACTAGATAACTAGACATCGGCAATTACAAGAACAAAACTTCAAATCGCTGGATTTAAGAATGGTTGCTGCAGAGGTAGTACCAAATGCCTTGGCGGTATCACAACAATCATTCCAACTCCTACTTCGAAATAAAACACTACATACCCACATCTGAAACACATAATTCATGTCAAGTCTTTCACCAGATAACATCTAACAAAAATAGTTCTCACTTGCAATTTAAAGTAGCCAATTGTAGAACAAACTGATGCAAAAAAAAAGCACAGCTGAACCCAAAATTGATATATAATAAAAAAAAATTAACAACCTAACTAGACAACAAGAAAATCAAGCACGTGAGGGCTTTGTGCTACAAACAAATAAATCACCACTAGACAGCATACAACTTCAAAATGGGGACGAGAACTTAAGAAAGTCATCTAACCTTATTTTTCGGAACCGATAACTTCACTTACCATACACAATTACAAGACACATATGAACGGCGATCGAGAAGTGATGTCTGAATGTTCTTTCCCCCTCGGGACATGAGCCAGAACAATCAATTCCAACCCATCAAATTGGTAGATATATTTTTGTTGAAGATGTTGTAGATTTTAGATGGACACTGAAATGAAGGCAGCCATCCCCATATCATCAATCCTGTAATCACAGTGTGGAATTCTAAAGCATTATAAAGATATCTAAGGAAAACGATAAACCTTCCGAACTTTCCAGAACCAAGATGATGTTCTAAAGTTATGCAAGCAGCAATGCCCGGTTATCTCACTAAATTCCATATTAACCGTGAAAACCACGAGGGGGCGACAGATTCTAATTGACAGTAACAAAAAGACTAGATCATGTTGAAGTTACAAAACTGGTATGGACCTAACGAGTTAACTAGACATCGGCAATTATAAAACATCAATTCCCTAGAGTCTAAAATGGTTGTTGTGAAGGTAGTATCGAATGCCTTGGCCGCAGGCTCATGTGGAAGAACTACCACAACAATCATTCCAGTTCCTACTTCGACATAAACACTGCATACACCACATCTGAAACAAATAATTCATGGTAAGTCAGTCACCAGATAACATCCAATGAAAATATTTCTCACATGCAATTTAAAGTAGCTATACATAGAACAAACTAACAGATGCAGAAAAGAAATACGGATGAAGCCAAAATAGACGAAGAACAAAAAATAACAACCTAACTAGATAACTATAACATCAAGCACGTGAGGACCTCAAGATACAAAAAACTAAATTACCATAACGTCATCCATTGCAGTGGCACGACATGAAATCAAATCTGGGCACCAGGAGAAGACCAAAATGAAACCAAGAAGAAAACAAGAGTGAAGAACCTGGGCACAAGCTATTATCCCGCTAATAATGGAAACAACCCCGCAAATACTCATCGCATCAGAATCCCACTACACCTGGTCCATATAACTTCAATACAGAGAGAAAAATTATATAAAGTCATGCAACATTATCTTCCAGAACCAATTAGGGAAATTTGGCCAAAACTCCCTAAAAACTTTGGCGTTTGGTTAAAAAGGATTGGACAATTTTTTATGGGCTTCAGCACCCTGTGGCATTTTTGTAAATTATCTAATATAGGAAAAGACAAAACTGACCTTATTGCAAACTAGTTTGCAAACCAATTTGCAAAGCAGTGCAAACTAGTTTGCAAGGCAAACCAGATTGCAAACTAGTGCAAACCAGTTTGCAAATCAGTTTGCAAAGCTTTGCAAGGCAAACCAGATTGCAAACCAGTTTGCAAATCAGTTTGCAAATCAGTTTGCAAAGCTCTGCAAGGCAAACCAGATTGCAAACCAATTTGCAAAGTAGTGCAAACCAGTTTGCAAATCAGTTTGCAAACCAGTTTGCAAATCAGTTTGCAAACTAGTTTGCAAAGCTTCGCAAAATCAAACCCTAACAAAATAAGTAACTAAGAAGTAAGATTATATAAAATGTGAGGGTTTTTGGAAAATCTGAGGGTGTTTCTAAAATTTTCCTTTATACAAAGGTCAATTCAGGTATACAAAATTAAGGGATTTTTAGAATTGTCCTTCAAGCCTATTTCCAAACTTTTCATGGTGCCTAGAAGGAAAAAAAGATAACTTGTCTTTTAGACAAAAAAAAACAAAAAATTGGGTCTTCAGCCCAATTTCCTGATAATAACGCAACTTAATACAGAAAACTCCCTCCATATATACCGATTACCGAGCCGTTTTTCAGAGCAATTTCTAGTCCTAGAATATGAAGGATCAAGATGGGTGTTGGATAGCAGACATCCCATTAACATTTCCTGATATATTTGAGGCATCTTTTACTTGTTGGTGTAGAAAACCCCCTTCAAGAAAAAAACAAGACAGTGTAAACCTAATACACTGGTGAGAAAAGGAGAACTAGAAAGATGGTCTTCACTCCACAAAAAAAATTCAGTGGAACAAGCTAAGAGGATTCAGATAGATGGTATACAAGAAATACGAAAGCTCCACTTTCTGTGAGGAGAGCTCTTCCAGACCCAACAGGCACACACCCTGCAAGTATAGCTAAGGAATTTTTAATATGATTAGGAAAAAAGGTGGACAGAGAGTAATCTAAGCTTTCAGAAAACCCCCTAATAAGAATTGAGGCACTGTTGTATGTAACACATTTCCCCATTAGACACTTCTCGTCCTCGAAACAAACGAACAACGCAAAAGAGGACTGCATATGTTGGGTAATGAAAAGATATCCAAAAAGGAAATTATAGATAGTACTCTTTTCCCACGAAGAAACCATCCATAATATTTGCTGATTTGCATATTAATGAAAAGCATGTAACCACTCACAGAAAAGGATAAACCTACTGTAGAGATTAATTTAGGTAATCCATGTAAACTAAGAAAATATCCTCACGAGAAAATCAAATTATATCTTCCTAGGACAAGTCTAGTTTAAAGAAGAAGGAAAAATTAAATAAATATCACATGCTTAAATTATTATTCCTCTAACAAGGATAAGATAGCAAACAAGAAAGCAGAATAAATACATAGAACTACAAAAAAGACCACAAAAGCAATAATGTTAGTAGATTTATCAAACGTGACCGCCTACCCCATGATAATACAGGAAGAACATGAATAGCTACTCCTAGTCCGTGTCAAAGATCCTCCCTGAGAAAGAAAAGGAATAATGTTAGTACATTCATCTGGTTAGTGATGTACAATTGATGCACCCGAAAGGTTGCACACCCAAGAGGAGGTATCAAGTAGTAACCCGGGAAGGTCGGGGTCGATCCAAGGATAGGAAGGTGATTCGGATAACGAATGGTCTTATCCACCGATCTAGGTATCAAATGCTAACTTAGACTGAAAAGAAAAGGAACAAGGAAAGAAACAACCCTTGGTTGGAGTGGTAAGAGTTATAATCTTCCACCTAGAGGTCAAGGGTTCGAGGCACACGCTGAATAATTCTAAAAAAGAAAAGGAACAAGGATAAACGGGGGGGTTTTATAATCGAAGAATCAACAAAAAAAGAAACCAAGATGAAGGTCCGGCTAGCTCCAAGCTACTGCCCCAAGCGCGTCCGTGCTATCCCTCGTGTCGTGAAGTCCCGTGCAACCCGTGCGTTGAAGAATCGAGCAGCTAAGTCCCGAACTTGCTGCCCCGTGCTGGCTGTTCGCATCCCATGGTCGGAGCTATTGTTCGAACGAGTTGCAGGACGCGTCCCTGCTGTTCCCTTGAGCGTGCCTGAGCAGCTCGTGTGTGGTCGTTCCCGTGCTCCTCTGCCTTGTTCCGAGCTGCTGTCCGGCCAAGCTTTGGCCGACCTACTTCGCTCTTTCTCTCTAGCTCTTTCAACCCTTCAAAAACTCAAACCTTAGAAACCCTCCTTTTCTCTCTCTTGCTTGGTGAAGAAGATGATGAATAGTAGATTGGATAAGATCCCTCTTTGACCCCTTTCTCTAACTTGTATCAAACCCTAGACTTAGTCTATAAGACCATTTTGAGTTGGGCCATAAAGAGGTGCCTCTAAAATCTCTACTCCTTTCTTTCTTCTTCTTTTTCTTTGTGGGCTTTTGGCTTGTCTTTGATTTCAAATTAGGAACAAAGAAGGATGCCTTCAAATAAAGACCTTGGCTTCTTTCTTTAATATATTTCTCGTCCAAACTCCGAATCGAATACCGTTTTCACCGTCGGACTCGTCATTGTCTCTACTTGTCATTTGATTTGGTATCTTTTTCTCTCGTTTTCGGCACATGAAATGATAGTGATAATTCGCCCTCTTTATTTTAAATTACATGTTTAACTCCAAAATAGGTACCTAACATGAAAAACACATAAAATATTATTTATAATTCTCGAACCAAACTAATTAGACTTAGTTAGGCTCTCCAAATGAGATATTTTCGTGTCACATCAACAATACATTAACAAAAGTTTTAGGGTAAACAATCACCATGATCTTGTTTGCACGGTTTAATATTTTGTGGCCAAATTGGTTGTAGTGTTATAATTCAATCTCAAGATCTGGTCAATATACCTCCAAGGTATACCTCTAGTTGATAATCATCTTACAATCATTTACTAAATTCTTAAACAAACTTTATTTGTTGTCGAGAAATCATTATTTGTGTTTTCAATATCACATGTTCATTTGATTAATGTTTTACCAAATGACAAAAACTATTTATTATTAAGCGATTTTTTTTATGGGCTAATATAAAAGCTCATAAAATAAGCTAGATGTGTACCCACACGAGGCCAAAAACAGACTACAAAGCTCACATTTATAAGGCAAAAATGACATACCAAAGACAATTATGAGGCAAAGTTAAGTTGGTGCAACAAGTGGTCCTGATTCATTGGAGTTTTAACATTATGGTTGAATTCATTCTAAGGTTTAATTGATGACAATTATTTTGAAGACATTAAGTGGTGGATTAAATTGTAAAGTTAGTAGTTTGTGGCTAAAAAGTTATTAGGATGAATTAATGAGGTGTTAATAACAATTGATACTTAGACTATAAATAGAACATCTTTGCAAGTAAAAGGAGCAAGAGAAAGGGAATAGAAGTTTCAAAGTCTGATTTCCATTTGGAGTTCTAGTATTTTTTTCTTTTATTCTGCTGATTTATTTTCACATATGAGTAGCTAATTTCATTTGAGTTGGGGTTGTCTTAAAGCCCTAAACATGACTTCACTTTCTTAATCTATATTTGGTTTGAGTCTCATATTGTTAGATGATGTCAAATTCACTACTTTAAATTATGAAAAAAATCGGGCAACCTTGCCGTAGACCTCGCTTCCCATCAAAATAACTATGGGCTTCACCATTAACCATAATCGAGAACTTAGACGTAGTGAAACAGGCCCGTATCCATTCTATGAATATCCTTGGAAAGTGAAACTTACCAAGGAATGAGAATAGTGAAGACCAACGAACTGTGTCATACGCCTTCTTAAGGTCAATCTTAACCGTACACCTAGCCGAGACGTCTGGTCGGTGGTAATTCCGAACAATCTCATGGGCTAACATGATATTGTCCTGAATAGTACGGTCATAAATAAAGGTTGATTGGTTCGGGCTGATCATCGAATAAATAACTCCCTTCAGCCGTATAGTAAGAATCTTGGTAATGCATTCATGTAATTGTGAGAGTAAGAAATCGCGGGTCAAGAAGTCAGCTGGACCGGGTCGTTGATCGGATATCGAACCTCCACCTGTTAATAATTTTGCGGGCACCGACGACGTCTTTGGGCTCAACCTGTGACAAAAGAGATAACAACGCACGTGACCGTGAGGTCTTAGGGGACACCGGGATGGTGTCGGCCTAAGGGGGCTCCGACGGTCAAGTCAGTAAGCTTGCAAGAGAAGTAAAAGGTACGTAAACGATGTCCTTGGAAATATTACCGCTGGTTGGATAATGGTCGGAGCTTAGGCACGACTCGTAGGTGGCCGGAGCTCGCGCTTTACGGATGAATGACTTGATTGGAGAGAGAATATGACAACCTAAGATGTCTGTCCTTGAGTGAAGCAGCTCTGGAGTGGTTTGCCTTATCCAGGGGTATATATCGTAAATAAGTGGGGAGCTTTAAGGACCTGACTTTGTAAATATTCACGTGGGTGAGATAAGGAAAGCCTGACCTCTAGGAGAGATAAAGAAGCCTGCCTACTTGATTCGTCAAGAGAGATAATGGTAGGTCGCCCTTCCTTGGTTGTCAGGTCGCCCAAGAGAGAGAAAGTAATGCTCGACCTTCTTTGGTTGTCAAGTCGCCCAAGAGAGAGAAAGTAATGGTCGACCTTCCTTGGTTGATTTGTATCAAAGAGTTATAACAACCATGAGATCTCGAGGAGTTCGTCCTGAGAGTATTGGGGCATCACTTATAGATTATGCTCAGAATGTTCTTATGAAGAAATCAAGCCGCCTTCGGAGTTCTTCGGTTCAACCAAAAGACGATATTAATGGTTCATTCGATCATGAACAAAGACTAGTAGTTGTGATTTGTGTATCTTTTATTGTTAGATCTGTTATCTATCTCTTTGGTCCCTCTTTCATCTTTCTATTTCTCTTTCTTTGTTCTCTCTGTTCTATTTCTAATTCTCTCTCCATTTTTTTTTCTATAAAAGTCATGTAGAAAATAATAGATTTGATTCTTAGAACCCTCGATTTCTTTATTTTTTTTGTTTATGTAATTCTTTTTTTAGAGAGATGCGTGTGTAATTTTTTTTTTTTTTTTGCATTGATGAGCAGGGAATAAAGGGCCCAGACCCAGAACAAGAAAAGAAAACTCAAAAACACAAGGAAAAACACAAAATCAAAACCAGGAGCAAAAGCCCACTAAACAAAAACCACTCATCAAAAACTCAACAAGCAAAATGACCCAGCAGCTACTCCCAACTCCTCCTTATCCTCACAGTGCCCTTCCTGTCCTCATTGATCAGCCTAGCTAAGTCCACAGGAATACTGTCCTTGTCTAGCTCATACTCAGAAACAGGTCTCAACTTAGCCAAAAAATCAGCCACACAGTTCAGCTCTCGAATAACATGCTTCACTGTGCATTGCTCAAACTCAGCCCAAAGACTCTTAACCTTATTCCAAACTTGCCAAGCTATCCAAGGGGGTAACTTCTCAAAGTCAGAGAGAAGCCTAAACACTGTCATAGAATCAGTAGCCACCAAAACTTTAGGAAAGTGATACTGTCTAGCAAGTCTAAGACCCAATTCAATGCCTTGAAGTTCATGAAGAACAATGGTCTGACATGGTGCTGTCCCAGCCCCTAGGCATAAGGCAGATCCCTCCTCATCTCTAATCACAGCACCATAACCAGCAAAATCCCTATCTAGGGATCCATCTGAGTTAAGAAGAACCCAAGAGCTAGGAGGAGGCTCCCACTTGAAACCCCTACTATGCTTTCTAGTGAGCTTAACAGACAAGTTCCACTGCTCAGCAAAGGCAATATTCTGGGCAGTAGCTTCAATCCTGCACTTCCAAGTTGCAGCTTTAATCTTCACCTCATCAACAATCATGGTATAGATGGCAGCAATAGTGAGATTTCTCTGTCTGAACACTCTATTATTCATCTCCTGCCACACATGGTATAGGAAGGCACAGAAGATCACCCTTCCCATTCTGGCCATAAGGGAGTCACCTTTAAAAGCTTCAAGACACCATTCTAGCTCAGCATCCAAAGTGGCCAGACCTTGTCTATGACAACCCAGAGCTGCTAGAAGTTTACCCCAAAGAGCTTGAGCTAGAGGACATTGGAAGAACAAGTGGTCAAAAAGTTAATTATTCAATTGCATCTGATAAACGCGATTAAATACAATCAAATTTGAATTCTCTCACCTACCAATTCAAAGGGTTAAGGAGAGGAAATCCCACAAAGTAATCCCATATGCTTCTCCTTTTACACTTTATGGGGACATTATTTACTTTGGGAAATCAAATCCAAGCCTAATCTTATAACTTGATTGAGAATTTCAGGAAGAAAACTGAAAAATCAAAGCACAAGAGATACAAGTCATGGTCAAAATTCGAACATGAATCTATGAAAAGACACCCACAGTTTACTTGGAAAAAAATATTATTGGATGATAGATAGAAATCTGGTTTCCTATAGGTGGACTTTATTGGGTTCACAATTTTATCTTTTTGGAAAATAAACAATTGTACTATAGGGAATGGGGGGCAATCTAATGAGATATTGGGAGAATGGTCCATTAAGCTTAAGACAGTGAGGCTTAATTGGGCTCCTCTCTCTAGAAGTCTATCTTTATCTCTCTAACTTGACAGAGACCAACTCAAACTTTGCTTCATAATTGTCTTTGTTTAGTGTTTGAGGTTGGCTTTGAGCAACAAAGCAAGGGGCCAAGACAGAGGAAGAGAGAAATCTATGCTTGAGTTATACACAAAGTGCATTGCACTAAAAAAGTCATTGGACCAAGAGAAAGATAGGCTAAGGGAAGCAACATTGGGGGAACAATAACACCCTTTTCTTATTCATCTTGTTTCTTACTACCCATTCTTTCTCCCTCACCATTGGCTTTTCTTTAGCCCTAAGTTAACTATTTGTTCCCCTCCCATCTTCTCTATTTATAAAAATTAAAGGTCTAAGTAGCATGAAAACTTGTAAAGATATTCATGAAAGAGAGCCAACTAAATCCAGCAACCGAGAGTGCTACAGTTGCTTGGAGTTTTAGTTAGAGTTTCACTCGATACATTGACAATACTATTATGTATTTTTTTTTAAATCATTGTGATTTAAAAAAAATAAGTATATGATTATAAAGATGTCATATTACTTTCTGATTGAAATTTGGAATAAGACTACGAGCCTATATGCAATTTGTAATTCTTTTTTGCTAAGCTTGATTGCTTGATGATCCCTGAAGTGTAAAAAAACCTTACAAAAATTCCAAAAGAAAATTATGAATAAATTCAGTTTAATTTATTAATATTTTTAATTATTTTTTTATATTATTTTTGTGAGGGTAAGAATTTGCGGGTCAAGAAGTCAGCTGGACCGGGTTGTTGACCGGAAGTCGAACCTCCACTTGTTAATATTTTTGCGGGCACCGACGACGTCTTTGGGCTTAACCTGTGGCAAAAGAGAGAACAACACACGTGACCGTAAGATCTTAGAGGACGCCGGGATGGTGCCAGCCTAAGGGGGCTACGACAGTCAAGTTAGCAAACTTGGCAAATAATGAATAGGAATTATAAACCAGAGTTTGAGCTATCGAGTTAAATACGTTTCTTGAGCAAGACGGTTGTGAGGGTAGGAAATCGCGGGTCAAGAAGTTAGCTAGACCGGGGCGTTGACTGGATGTCGAACCTCCACCTGTTAATAATTTTGCAGGCACCGACGACGTCTTTGGGCTTAACCTGTGACAAAAGAGACAATACCACATGTGATCGTGAGGTCTTAGGGGACACCGGGATGGTGCCGGCCTAAGGGAGCTCCGACGGTCAAGTCAGTAAGCTTGCAAGAGAAGTAAAGTGTACGTGGATATTAGCCCTGGAATGTTACCGTTGGTTGGATAATGGTCGGAGCCTAGGCACGACTCGTAGAGTGGCCGGAGCTCGCACTCTACGGATGACTAACTTAATTGGAGAGAGAATAACGGCCTATGAGGTCTGTCTTTAAATGAAGCAGCCCTAGAGTGGTTTGCCTTGTCCAAGGGTGTGTATCATAAATAAATGGGAAGCTTTAAGGACCTGGCCTTGTAAAAATTCACGTGGGTGAGATAATGAAAGCCTGACCTCCATGAGAGATAAAGTAGTCTGCCTTCCTTGGTTGTCAGGTCGTCCAGGAGAGAGAAACGTAGGTCGACCTTACTTGGATGTCAGGTCGTCCAGAAGAGAGAAACGTAGGTCGACCCTTGAGAAAGCCTTGTTTTTGGAAGGGTCCCGCACTTGACAGGGGTCCTGCACTTGGAAGGGTCCTGCACTCGGATGTTAGATTGTAATTGTATTTAGGTGAGAGGAAGGAAGCTCGATGGTTGCTCAGATGCTTACTCTGTATGAGAGAGAAATTGGATGTTTGTATTGAATCTGTACTCGATGTGTTTGCCCGGAATCAAATGATCCACCGCTTTAGATGGGAATTGGATGAGGCTTTTGTGAGCTGTATTTCGTAATCACCAGATGATGCTAAACAAGTAGTCAGTGAATTCCCTCAGGATCAGATGGTCGAGTGTATTAGCCTAGAATTCGATGATATTAGAGTGCTTGATAGTGATATTAGTGGAATATGAGTACGTTCGACGATAACCAGATGATCGAGTGTTTTTGTCCCCAATTCGATGATCTGCATCATTCTTGGTTCCGTCATTTTATAGTGTCTTGAGTAGACCGTTGCCTGATGATAGTTGTCATCCTTAATGGTTGTAGCGCATGGGTTGTCACCATTAATACGGCCTTCGTAACCTCTGAACGGACATATCCGGGATATTGTCTTTATGAATGACGGTAACGTCTCTCCAACGGATACAAGGTGGCAGGTTCGCTGTGGAGATGAGGGATGACCTCTTTATCCAGAGCTGGAAGTGGTTCACATATTTCAGCCTGGTGAGGAGGCGAGGGCGGACCTCTTCCTCCGGAGCTGGAAGTGCTTCTACACTTTGGCGTTGCTTCGGGGTGTCCGAAGATAAATGGGTCTGGCCCATTAGTCATTGATTCATGGGCTTGGTCACCGTCTAGGCCCATAAATCATGGATTTCTAAGGACGCTCCTGGTGACGTATTTTGGACCATACAATTTGTCCCCCACTCTCATGGCTTATATGTCGGGTGCTATTCATGCAGATTTTCTAATCGAGGCAGGCTCGTGAGGCGGGACTCTTGAGGTAGGACTCGTGATGCAGGACTACATATCCAGGCGAGGTATTTACCGGGTAGTCATATACTTTTTAATGAGGTAGGCTCATGAGGCAGGACTACATATCCAGGCAAGGTATTTACCGGGTAGTCCTGACATATACTTTAATGAGGCGGGCTCATGAAGCAGGACTGTCAATCAAGGCAGTCCTGACATATATTTTTAATGAGACGGGCTCATGAAGCAGGACTCATGAGGCGGGCTCATGAGGCAGGACTACATATCCAGGCAAGGTATTCACCGGGTAGTCATATACTTTTTAATGAGGCAGGTCCGGAGCTCCTGACGAGGCGAACCTAGTGCTCTTGTCGAGGCACGTTGTGATGTTATCAAGGCAAGGCTTATGTGCACTTGACGAGAGGGTAGGACTACCAATTAAGGCAGGGTGTCTGCCTGTAGTCCTGACCTAAATTCTTTAAAGAGGCAGATCCGGAGCTCTTGGCGAGGCGGACCTAGTGCTCTTGGCGAGGCACGTGATGCAGGGTTGTCGATCAAGGCAAGGCTTATACACCGAGTGCACTTGACGCAGACTTAGTGAAAGCTACTCAAATCGAGGCAGGATTGTAGAGTAGAGCTACTGACCGAGGCATGGCTTAAAAGCCGAGTGCTTATCGATCGTAGACTTTTAATGAAGCCTGTTGTAATCAAGGAAGGCTTGCGAAGCAGGGTTATAAATCAAGGCAAGGCTTATACGCCGAGTGCTTCTGATCGTAAACTTTTAATGAGGCGGAGCTGGTGTGCTGATCGAGGCACGGGCAAGCTTGTCGATTCAAGGCAAGGCGAGTTTGCCGAGTGCTCTTGGTGTGGACTTAGCTGATTTTCCAGGGTGTAGCTCCGCCGATGAATGCCTCATATCCATAAGGGTAAGGGTATTACTCTTTACAGACACATATTGTTTGCCTCTTTTATCCAAAGGGTAAGGGTATTACCCTTTACAGATAATTTATATTATACCTGCATTGTGTTTGGCATGGCCAAAGCTCGTAACGTTTTGGAGAAGCGTGGTTGCCTTGTTTGAATACTCGAGTCAGTGTATGTTGAGTGTCATAACGCATTTGAAATCCGTGGAGGATGACTGTCCATCTGTCCCCTAGTCTGAGCTTAGAGCTTGAGAAGGTCTAGGGTTAGACTAAGTTTTGTGGCGTTGAAGCCCTTAGTCTGCTTTGCATAGACAAAATATGACTTGAATTGAAACATCATCGTTTTTGAAATAATGTTGTATTACAAGAGAAATATTCATGCGATACGAGCAGTGTCGTTTTAGTAAAGATCTTTTGACATCAAGACTTTTACATGTAGTGACGCGAGTAAAACCGAAGTCTGAAGCAGTGCAGAGCTGGCTTGCAGAACTGAGCTGACTTTGGGCGGAGTTAGGGTCTGAAGCAGCGCAGAGCTGGCTTGCAGAGTTGGGCTAACTTTTGGGCAGAGTTAAGGTCTGAAGCAGTGCGGAGCTGGCTTGCATATCTGGGCAGTGTGCATAACCGGAGTCTGAAATAGTGCGGAACTAGCTTGCAGAGCTGGTTGTCTTCAAGTGGGGTAGATGCGGAGTTGTGTTTATCCTTGTTTGTCTCTTGGAGAGATAAAGTGATGTCGCCGACTTTTGTTTGGCAAAGTTGTTGTTGTTTCCTTCCGCTTGTCCCCCAGTCGGAGCCTGGCTTGCCTGCACACCCCTTAGTGGGGGGGGGGGGAGGTCGATGGCATAGCCATCGACCTTCCGGCGCCCAAGTCAGTAGGTGATATAAAAGATAAATGACAACTTAGTGAAATTGGGTTGGAAATAATACCGTTTTAGGTGTCTTGCATTCCAACTGTTGTTGATGTCCAGACCTTCCTGTGAGCGGAGCTTGTATGCTCCCTGTCCCACTACTTGGGTGATGAGATAAGGCCCTTCCCGAGTGGGAGCTAGTTTGCCTGCTCCTGTCTGCTTGGTGTTCTGAAAGACCTTTCGAAGTACCCAATCCCCAACTTTGAAGGATCTGATTCAGACATTTTTGTTATAGTGAGAGGCTGCTCTCTGCTGGTAGACGACGTTTCTGATAGCTGCCTTGTCTCTTAGTTCATCAATTGTGTCGAGGTTATGGTTAAGCTCGACCCAATTGCTTTCTTCTTCAGTCCACAGATACCGTGCGGTAGGGACTCCTGTTTCAGCTGGGATTACAGCTTCGGAACCATAAGCTAATGAGAAAGGGGTTTCACCTGTTGGCGTGCGTACGGTTGTTCGATAAGGCCATAGTACTGCCGGTAGTTGATCTGCCCATGCTCCTTTAGCTTTTTTTAATTTATTTTTCAGAGAGTTCATGATCGTCTTGTTTGATGATTCAGCTTGGCTGTTAGCTTGAGGATACCTTGGGGTTGAAAAACTGAGTTTTATACCCCCAGTCCTTGCAAAAGTCTTGGAAAGCGAAACTTATAAATTGGGATCCGTTGTCAGTGACGATATCTTTGGGTACTCCGAACCTGCAACTTATATGCTTCCACACAAAACTCATAACCTCTTTGTCTTTTATTTGGTGGAAGGCCTCGGCTTCGATCCACTTGGAAAAATAGTCGGTCATGGCCAACATGTACACACGTTGGCCTGGGGCAGTGGGAAGTTTCCCCACTATGTCCATGCCCCATTTCATGAAAGGCCAAGGTGATAATATGAAATTTAATTTTTCTGGGGGTAGGTGAGAAGTTTGGGCGAACCTTTGGCATTTGTCACATCGTTTGGCATGATCAACTGAATCAGCCCTCATGGTCGGCCAGTAGTAGCCGACAGTCAGAGCCCTATTGGCTAGGCTACGACCACCAGAGTGGTTGCCGCATTCTCCCTCGTGTAATTCTTTTAAGACATATTTACCTTCTTCAGGAGTGATGCATTTGAGGTAAGGGTCTGAATACAACCTCCTGAGTAATTAACCGTCGAGTATACAAAATCTCGCAGCCTTCGCTTTCAGTCTTCTCGCTTCATTTTTGTCCGAGGGAAGCTCGTCGTTGGTCAGGTACTTTATGACAGGGGTCATTCAGGTGTCAGCTGTATCTGTAGTTGCTACTTCTGGTTGTGGATTCTTCCAGACGGCTGGCCACTGGAGCAGGACCAGGGGTATGTTCCGAGCTACCTTTGTTTGGATGGACGAGCCAAGATTCGCCAAAGCATCCGCATGTCTGTTTTCAGCTCTGGGTACCTGTTCATACTTAACTTCGTGGAAATATTTTTGCATTTCCCTGACACGTTCCAAGTATGCTGTCATCCTAGCATCTTTGGCTTGGTACATACCTTGAAGTTGGTTGACCACCAACTGAGAGTCAGACCTTACATCAAGAATCTGTATTTTCAATTCTTTAGCCACGGTCAGACCTGCAATTAAAGCTTCGTATTATGCTTCGTTATTAGTTGCTTTAAGTTCGCACCTGATTGCTTGCTGGACTATGTCCCCCTGTGGGGAGGTCAGGATGACACCCAGGCCAGCTTCATTCATGTTGCTTGACCCATCCACGGACAAGGTCCACTTTTGACGGTCAGGTTCGGTGAGGCAGAATAGCTCTTTCTGGGCCTACACTAGAGAGTCAGGAGTAAAATCGGCAACGAAGTCAGCTAATACTTGGGATTTGATCGCCGTCCTTGGTTGGCACGTGATGTCGTGCTCGTTAAGTTCGACAAACCATTTAGTCAAGCGTCCAGACATGTCTGGCTTGTGCAAGACATTCTTTATCGGGAAGGCAGTGACGACCACAATAGAATGGCATTGGAAGTACGATCTCAACTTTCTAGCGGCTGTCACCAGAGCTAATGCCAGCTTTTTTAGTTGATTGTACCGAGTCTCGACATCGAGTAAAGACTTGCTGACGTAGTAAACTGGCAGTTGCTCACCGTCCTCTTCTCTTACCAAGACAGAACTAACAGTTGTTTCAGATACTGCTAAATAAATGTAAAGGTGCTCACCTGACGTAGGTTTTGAAAGCAATGGAGGCGAAGTGAGGTACTGTTTTAGTTGTTGAAGTGCGTCCTCGCAAGCTGGTGTCCAATTGAAGTCCTTGGGTTTCTTTAGAGTAGCAAAGAAGAGGTGACATTTCTCGGATGACCGACCCTAATTGTATTTTATGGTCAGAGTAGTCTGGATGGATTTGTACTTCATCCAGCTCCTCTATGCTAGGTTGGTCAGGGTCAGCACTGTGTGGTTGCTTGATCTGTAATTGCTATAAAGGGGTCTTAGGAGATTTTATTGTATTTCTATAACAATTACGGGAGGCCCCTTGGTCTCCCTTAAACTCTCTAACTTCCCAGAGTGTAGGGAACCGTACTACCTGATGGAATGTTGAGGGCACTGCTCTCATTGCGTGTATCCACGGTCTGCCTAGGATCATGTTGTAGGCCGACGGAGAGTCCAACACCACGAATGTGGTCGGCAAGTTGAGTCCTCTCGCATAGACAGGTGGAGATACTTCCCTCAAGGTCTGCTTCTGTTCACCACTTCTCGCGGACAAGTCCCCACGGGACAGGAACTTGGCTACAAAGGCAGTAAAACTGAAACTGCAGATTGGCCATATAACTTCTACGTGTGGGTGTAGTAAACCTGCTTCGAGAAGAAACCAAATCTAGAAAGATACTCTTTGCGGCAATACAAGAAATTCAATTAGCTTGTAGAATAAAAACCCAAAGAAAGCAAAAGTTCCAGACCAATTTAAGGAAGAAATTCGAACACAATACTTTTTAACAGGAGAGCGCGTCCATACTACAACAGGCGCCAAATCTAAAAAAGTCAAGGAATTTTAAACACGGTGGGAAAATTGGACGAATTGTAAACTAAACTTTCAGCAGAGCAAGAAGTAGAAAACCCCCTTGACATTAAACAGGCTCTGCTTCAATCCAAGTCCTAGTATACCAAATGCCAGCGATCATCTGAATTTCGACCAGCAAAATCACGCAAATGGCATCGTTATATCCAACTGGATCTTGTAGTCGTCGAAACGGACATAACCTAAACACAAAAACATTCTCCCATGGAACAAGGACAGAAGACTCCCTCGAAAAGAAGAGCCACACCAGTTCTTCAAGGGTTAAATCCCAATTACCATGGGAAAATGAGGAAGGGACGTTCAGAGGAAGAACAAAAGTGAAACTACAAAAGGGTTAAGTTTTTAAGGGGTCAATCAAAACGTAACTGTTTCCTGAATTGTTGCGGCCCGGTACAGAGTGCTAAAACCTCCAACCTATGAACTAAAGAACCAAGAGAGCATATAAACCTCCTTAACAACAATTAGATCGCTTCTCCGAGTAGATCCTATCATCTGTACGTAAGTAATACAACTAAGAGATCAAGATTAATTTATCCCCTTGAAATGTGGAAAATGTAACCAGACTCAGCGGAAGAAAAGAGAAACTGAAGCGACAATATTAACACAGCCAATCAAAAAAAACAAAGCAGATTTCAGAGTGGGAGTTGAAGTGTCACCCTTTTCTACATCTAGAGAAAGCCATCGAGCCTTATCTTCGCCAACCAATAACATAACTCAACATACACAATTACAGGACACATACGAACAGCAAATCGAGAAGAGATATCCAATGTTCTTTTCCCTTCAGGACATGAGCCAAATATAGATTGTGGTTGTCCAAATTGTGTGCCCTGAAAGTAGAAGGAAACTGTACGATTCATGCTGAAAATAGCTATGCGGCACAAAAGAAAAATCCGAAGGTATAAGGTTTCCAATCTACGACTAAAATCTACCGCAAACATACAAACTCTCTAAGAAATGAGAACAGAACTGAACGAGATTGAGCAGAACCCACAAATAGGAGGCCACAGGAGCTCCAAATGTTTCTCTTTCTAGCTTAAGGTTAGTATGGACACCAACAACCACTGTCATGCAAATCCCAAAATGAAGTGAACATTTTTTACATTCAGCTTGAATATGCATAAACAAAGACGAATTAACAAATTTCAACAACCAACTTATATAGGAAACTCCCTCCTGATAGGTTGAGTCATGTTTCGGAGCAGTTTCCACTCCTAATTGGAGGATCAAGATGAGTGCTGGAAATGACTCCCTAGAGTACGAAGGATTAGTTGAAATAGAAAACTCCCTTCAAAGAACCAAGACTCCACATGTTTAGGAGCAGTTTCTACTCCTAATTGAAGGATCAAGATGAGTGCTGGAAATGACTCCCTAGAGTACGAAGGATCAGTTGAAATAGAAAACCCCCTTCAAAGAACCAAGACTCCACATGTATCAAAGCCCTATAGAAAACCCCCTTCAAAGAACCAAGACTCCACAGGTATATCTAGGATAAGTCTAGTTTCCACTTCACAGGAAAACAAAATGTTAAATAAATATCGCACGCTTCAATTACTATTCCTCTAACAAGGATAAGAAATTAAAGAAGCAAGTTAAGAAGACTCATTCAGATACAACGGAATTAGCTCCTCATAGTTGAATCCAATCCTCCTAGCAAACAACAAAGCAGAATAAATACATAAAACTACTAAAAAGACCACAAAAAAATGCAAGTAGGTTTATCAAAAGCCACCGCCGTCCCCATGATAATACAGGAAGATAAAGAATAGCTGCTCCTGGTCCATATCAAAGATCCACCCTGAGAAAGAAAATGGCACAGAAATTACCAAAATTGATTATCTTGAGCAAATAAAATAAAATTCAACATGAGAGTCAGATTTTTTTTTGAAACTTTGATTGAATTTATAAAGAGAAAAAACTATTTATAAAGAGACAATCCCCTTCTAATAAAAGAAGAAAGCCCAATCTTCCTCACAAAGACGCTTCTTTTCCTATAGAACATCGTAGAACTTTTTACAATGCTTCGTAATTAAGAAACAACAAAAAAATCTAGAACAAATGACGCAAGCGAGACACCCTTCGGCCTTCATGTCAACATTTCAATTTTTTTATTCCATCCCGTGAATATAATCTACACCGGCTGAGTAACAAGAAATGCATTACCAACAGGAGAAAACAACAATCAAACCAAGGACATTTACAAATATTCACTCCCAGACAGCTCTGATTCAGCAACAAGGTGACATATAGTTTCCCTCACTGCTTGAACTGACAAAGAATTTGTGCATTCCCTGCATAGCAATCAGATCAACCATAATTTAGTTCATCAGTCGACCAACTATTGACGGTGATCAATTCCAACCCATCCTCAAATTGGTTGAAATACTTTGTTAAAGATGTTGGTAAATTTTAGATGGACACTGAAACAAAGGCAGTCATCCCCATATCAACAATCCGTTAATCAGTGTGGTATTCCAATGCATTATAAAGATATCTAAGCAAAACAATAAACATTATGAACCCCAACAACCAAGATAATGTTCTAAATTTATAAAATAAGCAATACCCAAGTTATCTCAACATACTCTATATTAACCGTGAAAACCACATGGGGACAACATATTCTAATTAACACTAACAAAAAGACTGGATCATGTTGAAGTTTCAAAACTGATATGGACCTAACTAGATAACTAGACACCGGCAATTACAAGAACAAAACTTCAAATCGCTGGATTTAAGAATGGTTGCTGCAGAGGTAGTACCAAATGCCTTGGCGGTATCACAACAATCATTCCAACTCCTACTTCAAATAAAACACTACATACCCACATCTGAAACACATAATTCATGTCAAGTCTTTCACCAGATAACATCTAACAAAAATAGTTCTCACTTGCAATTTAAAGTAGCCAATTGTAGAACAAACTGATGCAAAAAAAAAGCACAGCTGAACCCAAAATTGATATATAATAAAAAAAAAAATTAACAACCTAAGAAGACAACAAGAAAATCAAGCACGTGAGGGCTTTGTGCTACAAACAAATAAATCACCACTAGACAGCATACAACTTCAAAACGGGGACGAGAACTTAAGAAAGTCATCTAACCTTATTTTTCGGAACCGATAACTTCACTTACCATACACAATTACAAGACACATATGAATGGCGATCGAGAAGTGATGTCTGAATGTTCTTTTCCCCTCGGGACATGAGCCAGAACAATCAATTCCAACCCATCAAATTGGTAGATATATTTTTGTTGAAGATGTTGTAGATTTTAGATGGACACTGAAATGAAGGCAGCCATCCCCATATCATCAATCCTGTAATCACAGTGTGGAATTCTAAAGCATTATAAAGATATCTAAGGAAAACGATAAACCTTCCGAACTTTCCAGAACCAAGATGATGTTCTAAAGTTATGCAAGCAGCAACGCCCGGTTATCTCACTAAATTCCATATGAACCCTGAAAACCACGAGGGGGCGACAGATTCTAATTGACAGTAACAAAAAGACTAGATCATGTTGAAGTTACAAAACTGGTATGGACCTAACTAGTTAACTAGACATCGACAATTATAAAACATCAATTCCCTAGAGTCTAAAATGGTTGCTGTGAAGGTAGTATCGAATGCCTTGGCGGCAGGCTCATGTGGAAGAACTACCACAACAATCATTCCAGTTCCTACTTCGACATAAACACTGCATACACCACATCTGAAACAAATAATTCATGGTAAGTCAGTCACCAGATAACATCCAATGAAAATATTTCTCACATGCAATTTAAAGTAGCTTATAGAACAAACTAACAGATGCAGAAAAGAAGTTTGGATGAAGCCAAAATAGACGAAGAACAAAAAATAACAACCTAACTAGATAACTATAACATCAAGCACGTGAGGACCTCAAGATACAAAAAAGTAAATTACCATAACGTCATCCATTGCAGTGGCACGACATGAAATCAAATCTGGGCACCAGGAGAAGACCAAAATGAAACCAAGAAGGAAACAAGAGTGAAGAACCTGGGCACAAGCTATTATCCCGCTAATAATGGAAACAACCCCGAAAATACTCATCGCATCAGAATCCCACTACACCTGGTCCATATAACTTCAATACAGAGAGAAAAATTAAATAAAGTCATGCAACATTATCTTCCAGAACCAATAACGCAACTTAATACAGAAAACTCCCTCCATACATACCGATTACTGAGTCGTTTTTCAGAGCAATTTCTAGTCCTAGAATATAAAGGATCAAGATGGGTGTTGGATAGCAGACATCCATTAACATTTCCTGAAATAATTTGAGGCATCTTTTACTTGTTGGTGTAGAAAACCCCCTTCAAGAAAAAAACAAGACAGTGTAAACCTAATACACTTGTGAGAAAAGGAGAACTAGAAAGATGGTCTTCACTCAACAAAAAAAATTCAGTGGAACAAGCTAAGAGGATTCAGATAGATGGTATACAAGAAATACGAAAGCTCCACTTTTTGTGAGGAGAGCTCTTCCAGACCCAACAGGCAGACACCCTGCAAGTATAGCTAAGGAATTTTTAATATGATTAGGAAAAAAGGTGGACAGAGAGTAATCTAAGCTTTCAGAAAACCCCTAATAAGAATTGAGGCACTGTTGTATGTAACACATTTCCCCATATAGAGATATATTCCACATGAACCGTCTCCATTAGACACTTCTCGTCCTCGAAACAAACGAACAACGCAAAAGAGGACTGCATATGTTAGGTAATGAAAAGATATCCAAAAAGGAAATTATTGATAGTACTCTTTTCCCACGAAGAAACTATCTATAATATTTGCTGATTTGCATATTAATGGAAAGCATGTAAACACTCACAGAAAAGGATAAACCTACTGTAGAGATTAGTTTAAGTGATCCATGTAAACTAAGAAAATATCCTCACGAGAAAATCAAATTATCTTCCTAGGACAAGTCTAGTTTAAAGGAGAAGGAAAAATTAAATAAATATCACATGCTTAAATTATTATTCCTCTAACAAGGATAAAATAGCAAACAAGAAAGCAGAATAAACATAGAACTACAAAAAAAGACCACAAAAGCAATAATGTTAGTAGATTTATCAAACGCGACCGCCTACCCCGTGATAATACAGGAAGAACAGGAATAGCTACTCCTAGTCCGTGTCAAAGATCCTCCCTGAGAAAGAAAATGGAACAGAAGTAGATCATCGCAGAGGAAAGAAACTAAAGGAGAAAATATGAACTAGACAGCCGCCTTTTGGTAAGGGAAGAAAGCCCAATCTGCCTCACAAAGACGATGTCTTTCCTATAAAACATCGAACTTTATTACATTGCATATTTCAGTATTAAGGAAGAAATCCTTTCTTATAGAACATCATAGAACTTTCTATATCCCATATAACATGAAAAACACATAAAATATTATTTATAATACTCGAAACAATCTAATCAGACTTAGGCTCTCCAAATGAGATATTTTCGTGTCACATCAACAATACATTTGTATCTAGAGCTTTTAATTACTTTACCATAAGTCAAGATTCCAAACTATCATCAATCTTAACTCTGTAAGTTCTGTCCTTTTAGCATATGTTTTCTGCAGCATCCTTAATTTTAACATAAAATCAATAAAATGGCCTTAGCTGCTCTGGTACCTGGCCTGCCTTGATTCCTCTCCCTAACAATTTGCATTCGCAACACAAGATACTTCTAACTGAAAATTCAAAAGCAACCGTATCAACTTCAGTCTGGTATCAGATGCCTAAGGAACTAGTAAATCTACTCACTTTGTTCTTTAAGGTAGATCCAGTTTAAGCTATCACTTCAATTGTTTGTTCCACAACTGCACAACCTACATTAATTTTTAAGGGAAGACCCCATTAGTTATAACAACATTTACACAAAGAAATGTTTTAAGTTAACTCAGACTATTTTCGACCGTTCAATAGCCTGATCCTTCTTATCCAGCTTCTTATTCCCACCATCAATAAGCTCTTCACTAGACATTGCTAAAAAAAAAAGTGGATTGAAATTAGAACGTATTCCTGAAGCATAAAGCTTCTCCAAGCCAGTCTAGGGAACTCTCTCTTATTTACAGCGAAGACAACCAGTGAGCAATTTCCTTCATCAAATCAAACCTAATGGATCAAGTCTGATTCACTTAGATAAAACTGTAAAACACATTAACTTTGTCGCCAAATGTGTATTGGAGTTGCTTGTGTCGCCTAAAATGGTTCATCAGGAATTATCCATTTTTTTTGCTCCTCAAGTTTGGATTGCTAAGAATAAAGGACACAAAATAGTAAATTTTATAAGTATAAAAATTAAAATAAAAATTAGAGAAATCGCACAAGATCAAGTTAATTTAATCAACCAGATCCTAAGTTCTTAATAATATTGAATGAAAAAGAAGGCATTAAATGTTTGAGGTTGTTATTTGATGTGTAGTGACAGTGACAGATCAAATCTCACCTGACGCGATTTGAATATTTTCCTGGATTGTAGGTTCACTACCTCCCCTGCTCCCATATCAAAGACCTCACGCTCTTAAGGTCAATGTTAGCCGTATACGTGCAGTATCACCAAATTGATCGGAAGTAGTAGACCAAAAATAAATAGATGCAAGGACTGCAGGTTATGCAATAACTAACCATAGTGAAAGACGACAGATAGCAGTAATCAAACGAAATTATAATGGAGCTAGCTTTATGGACTGATTGAAGCCCATATGGTAAACAAGCTTCAAACCTTAAACCATGTAAGTCCTTGTATTTAGATCTAAGAATCTAAAATTCTTATTGCCTTTTTAAGTAGCCCAACTTGTATACGCTCTTACCAGTGCAGCGGCTCTTGCACAAGTTAACATGACATAGAAACAACTAGTCAGTACCCAACTTGTTTACGCTCTTACCAGTGTAGCGGCTCTTGCACAAGTTAACAATATCATGACATAGAAACAACTAGTCAGTACCCAACTTGTATACGCTCTTACCAGTGCAGCGGCTCTTGCACAAGTTAACAATATCATGACATAGAAACAACTAGCCAATACACCACATGGAAATTGGATCTCCTCCAATTAGGTAACCCACAACAGCCCCCTAAATGATCAACATTATTAGAAGTGTTACTATCACCCCAACTAGAAAGATTTTTATCTATATCATTTATAACGGGATCTTCACTTCCACTGGTATTTTCAATAGGACCAAGACTATCCATTGATTTACTTAGCCCGCACCCGTGTTTAAATTCCTCGTTAAACAAGATCGAATTGAACCACCATTTTTCCATAGAGCCTTCCTGCCCCCCTATTTGAATGCAAATACAATAGATGAATAGTCATTCGATGCATCTTGAAATTCCCAAATTTAAAATCCTCCTTCCTTTTTGCGGGCTCGGTCCCAGCAAGTACCAGTACCAAACATCGGATAGGTGGAGTTAAAAATGGTTGTTAGAGAGGTAATATCAAAGAGCTCCTATATCAAAGAGCTCAATCTCTTACAGCCAATGTTACCGGGTACGTGCCAATCCATATCACCAAATTGATCAGAACATGTAAATAAATAAATAAAATTACAAGCAAAGACTTCAGGTTATGCCGTAACTACACAAAGTAAAAGATGACAGATAGCAGTAATCAAACAAACTTATAATCAAGCCAGCTTCATGAAACGGTCCATATGCTAAATAAGCTTTAAACCTTAAACCATGTAAGACTTTCTATATAGATCTAAGAATCTAAAAGTCCTCTGACCTTTTCGCGTATCCAACTTGTACACGCTCTTATCAGTGCAGCCGCTCTTGCGCAAGTTAACATTTTTTCTCTTGTGACTGGAAGTATGGTAATGTCATAGATATAGGGCTGGGAAAACGGTCCGAAATCCCGCGGTCCGGCCCGTTCGGCCCGAACCGTGAGTGACCGCTGACCGAAAGCACCCCGAGCCGGGTTAGCCCGGCCCGATAGATCGGGCTAATAGGGCCGGGACTCGGTCAGGTTCTCAATTCCGAGTCCCGGCCCGTATAGCCCGTCCGAAGCCCGGCCCGATAGTGTCCGCCAGTTACCCGTCCGTGAGAACCCGCCCGTCACAAACCCGCCTACTTTCTTAAGTTCTAACTGCTCTGTAAGATGCCTTTTCAAAATTAACCCCAGCCGTTAGATCTAAAGCAAATAACCCTTTGTCTCCTATAAAAAAGGCCAAACATCATACCAAACCCTAAACCTAATGACACCTCTCGACCTCTCTCTGTCTCTGCGCCTCTCTCTATCTATATCTGTTCCTCTCTCTCTCTCTCTCTCTTACTTCACTGTAATTTTTATTTTTATGATTTACTATTATGAAGATTTAGGGTTTTATAAATCAGATATGTGATCAAGTAGGTGGTAATCTAGGTTTTAATCTCTTTTTGAAGATTTGTTATTATGGAGATTTATGTTTTGTTCTAGGGTTTAATAAATCAAATTTTTTAGTATGAAGATTTAGGGTTTAAGATCTTTTTTAATCTTTTCATAGTCTAAGTTTTCCAAAATTTTTAGTTTAGGGTTTCACCCTATGATAATCTTGGGGGTTCATAATTTTAATTTCAGGGTGGGTGAAAACTGAAAAAGAAGAAAGACATTCTTCTTCTTAAATGTTTGTTTGTTTCTTTCCTATGCAAAATGGCAAGAGGATCTAAAGACAAACATCAAACCCTAAGAAGAATGTCTATTATTTAGGGCAAGGTTATTGAATCTGAAAATAGAATAGTAGTTTGATTAAGAGAGAAGAGATATTTCAGTAACAAAACATGCTTAATCTACTGAACAATATATAATAATGGCAGAGAAAGAGATCGAAATGAAGATCGTTGCAGTTTGATTCACTTTAAAATCTCTCTCCTTCCCTCTCTAATAATCCCATATAGTTGAGTTTCAGTAAAAATTTGATTTCTAGGGTTTCAATCACTCAATCTGAAGATTTAGCACTAGTTTCTTGTTGTGGGTTTTGTTTATTTTTTCATTTCATGGCTTCTTCAACAATATTTCTTAATGAACCTGAAGATCTCACACTCATCACTCCAAATGGATTAGGTTTTCTTAGATCAAAATTTTAATGGAAAATCAATACCCACATTGGGTTTTGTTTCATATAATAGAAAGTGTTCAGAATCAAGAAATTGACTAGTACCAACAAAATGATTTTTTTATTAAAGAATTGTTTTTTTTTAATATTTTTTAAGTCTCAAAAACCCGAGCCCGTCCGGCCCGAGCCCGTTGGAACCCGCTCGGGCAGCCGAGCTCGGACGGGCTACGGGTAGGGTTGGGAATTTGGTCCGAAAACCCGGATCCGCCCGCGTCCGCCCACGTCCGCAAAGGACCGGGACCGCCCGTGACCGAATCGGGCAAGACCCGTCCGACCGAGAAGGCTTTGGCGGACGGTCACGGACAAAAGGGCCTACCCGGAGGTCCGCCCGTGACCGACCGCTTAAGTGAAGGTCTGTCCGCCCGTCCGGATTACCCGCCTCTAGCCCGAAAGATTACTGACCCTTAGATTTCTTAGGGTTATATTTGAGCCTTTAGATTTGCAAGTGACTTATATATAAATACAAAACAAAACCTAAAATCATTTTACCCTTCTCCTGGCCACTTCTCTTCTCATTCCCAAATTCTCAACCCCTCAATGTAGGTATGACTGCTGAGACACATGTTTGAAGAACCCTAAATCTCTAACCTTTAGTCTCCAACTTTTCAACTTATCTGCAAGATTTCAACCCTCAAGGCTTCAACCGTTCGATCAACTCGGTAAGATATACTCATCTTCTCTTTCTTTTTGTTCGATCTACTCATGTTCTTCATCTTTTTGTTTGATCTACTCATCTTCTCTTTTTTCTGTTCGATCTATTCATCTTCTCTTTTTTTTCGATCTACTCATCTTCAGATCTAAACTCGGTAAGAGATTTTCTTCTCTGTTTGTTTTTATTTTAACTTTGAATCTTTATTATTTTATCTGTTTAAATCATTATTATTTTGTTCAAGTCATTCTTACTTGATTTTTTTTTTGTTTTTCAGGATACAACAACATTACTGTCATTATCTTATGCAACATAATGTCATTTTTATGACTTTCTTGATTTGAATATTAACTTTTGTAATTTTTGAATTCATTTAGAGATTAAGTTCTAAACTTATAACTATAATTATGTAAATTTGTTACTTTAGTAAATTTTGAATTTTGGCATTTGTTTAGGTATTTTAACACTATACCCGACGCCCGACCGACCGGTGCCCGGCATGTCCGGTTGGATAAAACGGACACGGGCGGACATTTTGAGGAAAAAATTCCGGTTAGTCCGTCCGTTTAGTCCGCCAGCCCGAGTGGTCATCGCGGAGTTTTGTCCGTTCCGCCCGGACCGGGAGCAAGTCTGCCCGCGGACTGCCCGTCCGGACCGATTCCCAACCCTAGCTACGGGCACTTAGATGGCTTGTTTCGCCCGGCCCGATCCGCCCGACTCCCTACCTCGGGCTCGGCTTATCCGAACCCGATCCGCCCGAGCCCGACACTTTATAGCCCGAGCCCGTCCGCGCCCGCCCGATTCCCACCCCTACATAGATACAACTAGTCAGAACCCAAATAACTGATGCATAAAGCCATAAACATGTAGCATCATATAGATATAAAATGAAAAGGTATCCCACAGCATACAAGATGCACCAGTGCTGGCAAAGTACTTTTAGTTGCCACAAGACTCGTCTTATATTGGAAAGATAACTAGAAGGAAAATTACTATTTGAAGCCATAAGGTCATGAAAAAGCTGAATAGTACTTACAAGTTACAACGAAAGGCAACCTCGTCCTTGTTGGCCGAGGTCGACGATTCTTCTTTCATCATGATTCAAGAGCGCAAACTGGAAATATGCAATTAAATCGTATGATTTTTCATGAACTTGATTTTGATTAACGCTTGAAATTCTTGAAAGCATTTCTTACTTGCAATTGTTGTCATTTCTTCTTCCGTCGACAAAACGACTGATTGAAAATCTCAATCAAGATTAACCAGGATCAATTTGTTACAATAATTGTTAAGACACAAACAGATATGAACTGAACTCTGCAACTTCCAGAAGTTCAATCACATAATGAGTTCTTAATAACTGAAAGTTCATTGCAATGGTGAAACTTTTAGAAAAAATGCGACTTAATCAATTAAAGAGATACTCATGTGAACTGAATTAACCTTTAAATATAGAACTATCTCTGATGACAAAGATAGTAAAGAGACAAGGGCCAAATGGTGGTTTTATTCTTACAGAACACATAAGTTCCGAAGTCCAATTTATTCCTAAATCCTAATTGAACAACAGGACCCAGACTTAGAAGGCCCATTATTAACGAGGCCTTCTTCCCTGACTGCCTTCCAAAACGATTGCATTACCAATAAATTGAAGGTTTTTGTCACACTATGCTCTAATTACTAAGGAGCTACATCAACAGAAATGCTTCCCATTAATGATTAGGTATTTGAACTGAAATCAGAAAAATTACCTGGAGTGCCATTTTAAACATCCATTTTGCCGACGCTTTTTCTTCTTTTTTGAAACCTAGAGGCTAGAAACCCTCTATATCCTGTTATATACAGAAAATTCAAGTTGTGTATAGAACAAAAATCTGTGGTAAAACTTGAAATACTAAAACGATGAAACACAATTCTAACACAAATCAAATTCTAGAAACAGTACCTTCCAAGTATTTAGGCACAACAGTCCCTAATCCAATCGAGCAGCCTTCTCATGCAGAAAATAGACCTAATTACCTCTAAAATGTGAAAGATCAAAGACTTCAAGAAGTATTTGATGTCATAAATAAGGAACAGATTAATTCAAAGACTTCAAGAAGTATTTGATGTCTAAACAAATTACTTTTTGAAGGCATAAGGGCATGAAAGAGCGACCTGGATTCTTGCTGGCCGAGGTCGTTGATTCTTCTTTCATCGATCGATCGACCATCTTTATGAAGATGCGAGAATGCGAACTGAAATTTGCACTTGATTTTGATTATAATGCTTTAAATTCTCGGAAGTATGTCCCAGTTTCCATTGTAGTCATTTCCTCTTCCACCGATCGACAATCTCGATCAAGATTCACCAGGTTCAATTTCTTACAGATATGAAGTGATCTCTGTAACTTGAATCGCATTAGTTCTTCATAATTTGGATTTTGGCTGTAATAGTGTACATTTTTAGACGAACTGTGACTTAATCGATATGATAGATCGTCAAGTTCAACTAAATGTTCAAAGGAACTCCATCAACCTTTAATTGAAGAACTACATCTGATGGTGAAGCTTGTTAAACATATATGACTTGCGTACGTTCCAGAGAACTTCAAACACCCCGCTTACGCTCCCATTTTCACTGTAAACTCCTCCAACTGCTTCATCTGTTGGTGTTAATCTTATCCAGCTTCTGGAAGTAAGTATGTACAAAGTGACAAGTTAAACTTGATCACTTTTTTTACTTTTCATGGATTCATGAATCATCAACATATCAGTTCCCTGTAGAGGAAGTGCGTTTTTCTAATATTTTATCATGGATTTTTGAATCATCAACTTACCACTTCACAATGTCAAGAGGGATCTCTTAGACAGTTGGCAAGCATTAAAACTAAACCCTCTCTTTGATTCCTAACAGTGTCTTTTTGTGATCACCAATGTGGACTAGAACCATTAGTGGTTAAGAAAGACTGGTGTCCAATGGTGGTCTTTAGTCTTACAGGACTTGTACATCCAAAATGCCACTTTCATCCTGACTGAACAACAAGACCCGCACATTTAAAATGCAATTTACTAATTTCATGCCCTGAAGGCTGAAGCTACTTATGACTTTGTTTCATATGGTCATACCTATCCAGTTGCTCCCTTTGTGCAGGAATCTGACATAGTTCTTCTCATAGAGTGCTGATAAAAGTATTCTGGTTCAAGCGAATTACTCTTTTAAACCCTAGAAACCAACAATATCCTGTCATATACAATTTTCGATCATGAATAAAATCTTTACTGCAAGGTATTAACATGAAGTAAGTAAAACAGAGAAATGATCAAATTTAAGGTTTTCAAGATGCTCAAACAAAATTCACAATTGAAGATATAAAAGGACAATATATATATATATATATATATATATATATATATATATATATATATATATATATATATTATATAGGTTTAAACATACCTGGGTTCCTTTAGTTGAAAATCCAAATATGTTGAAAACTAAGTCCAAAACACCCAAAACAAGAATACTTTTTACGTTTTACCATACAAAAATTATGTGTTTCTCTTTAAACACAACCAACAAAAGCAAAACTCAAAATCATTAAAATGGGCAAAAAAACAGTTTGCTCGTAATGACTTGACAATGTCATCCCATTTTTGTACGTTTTTATACTTCAAAAAACCACAAGAATACATGAAAAGTAGGATCTTCATGAGTCCATAAAAGCATTTACACACCTAACAATGAGGAAGTGTCAAAAAATCAAATTTGAGATTTTTAAGATGTTAAGAAAACACTTGGAATTGGAAATATAGAGAGACAATAAATATTGGTTTGTATTCGAACAGACAAGGGTTCCTCTGATTGAACACCCAAATCTATTGAGCATATCTTAGCACCCAACAGAAACAAAGGGAAGCAAACCTTAGTTATTAATCTGACAAAACACCATTGCAGAATTTAGGAAATATCAGCTTGAATCAGAACTCATACGTCTGCAACCTTAACCTACAAAGATATGATATATAATCCATGATGGTCCAGATGATTGTTTAAGCATATAACAGAAGTAAACCACAAGAGCATGGTCTGAATTCGTCTTTTTGGAGCTTGCACGGTCAAACCCTTATTTCTATAATGAAAAACATTTCAAAAATACGAAGAAAATTTTTATGCAAGTAAAGACCACTAATAATTTTAGCAGTTAGACTTTATAAACCATGAACTTCCACGAAATTAAAAAGTACCTCTTCATCAAGAGCTGCAACAATTCAGATCTGTAAACATGCTTAAACAACACCAATAGAAATCAAGTGGATGTCAGAGCTACATAGACAATGAAGGAAAGTGGATTTCGCCAAATAGTCAGTCAATAAAAGTGGATTTCAAACCTACGCAGTCCAGTTTATATGTTTGTGTGCATGCATATGTGAATGAATGCACATGTGCAGTAAGAAAACGATGGTGAGCATCTCTCAACAAGAACCAAAAACCAAATGCCGGAGATGGATAAACACAAACACTTGCAGTGGTCGTGTGGACGAGAAAATTAAACACAAACACAGATACAAAAATACAAACAAACACAAAACCAAACCCAGCAACAATACAATCCACAAGAAAACTCTACAAAGCCCAACCAAACACAAAACATAAACACAGAGAAAGGCCGACAAAAATAACAGTTCCCACAACATGACATATGGTAGTGCTGTAGTGGAAGATGTAGGACTTAAGGTGATGATTCTCAGAACTCTATTATGTCATAAATCTATAAAAGTCATTTGTATCTAGAGCTTTTAATTACTTTACCATAAGTCAAGATTTCAAACTATCATCAATCTTAACTCTGTAAGTTCTGTCCTTTTAGCATATGTTTTCTGCCGCATCCTTAATTTTAACATAAAATCAATAAAATGGCCTTAGCTGCTCTGGTACCTGGCCTGCCTTGATTCCTCTCCCTAACAATTTGCATTCACAACACAAGATACTTCTAACAGAAAATTCAAAAGCAACCGTATCAACTTCAGTCTGGTATCAGATGCCTAAGGAACTAGTAAATCTACTCACTTTGCTCTTTAAGGTAGATCCAGTTTGAGCTATCACTTCAATTGTTTGTTCCACAACTGCACAACCTACATTAATTTTTAAGGGAAGACCCCATTAGTTATAATAACATTTAAACAAAGAAATGTTTTAAGTTAACTCAGACTATTTTCGACCGTTCAATAGCCTGATCCTTCTTCTTATCCAGTTTCTTATTCCCACCATCAATAAGCTCTTCATTAGACATTGCTAAAAAAAAAGTGGATTGAAATTAGAACGTATTCCTGAAGCACAAAGCTTCTCCAAGCCAGTCTAGGGAACTCTCTTATTTACAGCGAAGACAACCAGTGAGCAATTTCCTTCATCAAATCAAACCTAATGCTCGAAATTGGATCAAGTCTGATTCACTTAGATAAAACTGTAAAACACATTAACTTTGTCGCCAAATGTGTATTGGAGTTGCTTGTGTCGCCTAAAATGGTTCATCAGGAATTATCCATTTTTTTTGCTCCTCAAGTTTGCATTGCTATAGAATAAAGGACACAAAATAGGAAATTTTATAAGTATAAAAATTAAATAAAAAATTAGAGAAATCGCACAAGATCAAGTTAATTTAATCTACCAGTTCCTAAGTTCTTAATAATATTGAATGAAAAAGAAGGCATTAAATGTTTGAGGTTGTTATTTGATGTGTAGTGACAGTGACAGATCAAATCTCACCTGACGCGATTTGAATATTTTCCTGGATTGTAGGTTCACTACCTCCCCTGCTCCCATATCAAAGACCTCACGCTATTAAGGTCAATGTTAGCCGTATACGTGCAGTATTACCAAATTGATCGGAAGTAGTAGACCAAAAATAAATAGATGCAAGGACTGCAGGTTATGCAATAACTAACCATAGTGAAAGACGACAGATAGCAGTAATCAAACGAAATTATAATGGAGCTAGCGTTATGGACTGATTGAAGCCCATATGGTAAACAAGCTTCAAACCTTAAACCATGTAAGTCCTTGTATTTAGATCTAAGAATCTAAAATTCTTATTGCCTTTTTAAGTAGCCCAACTTGTATACGCTCTTACCAGTGCAGCGGCTCTTGCACAAGTTAACATGACATAGAAACAACTAGTCAGTACCCAACTTGTTTACGCTCTTACCAGTGCAGCGGCTCTTGCACAAGTTAACAATATCATGACATAGAAACAACTATGTCAGTACCCAACTTGTATACGCTCTTACCAGTGCAGCGGCTCTTGCACAAGTTAACAATATCATGACATAGAAACAACTAGTCAGTACCCAACTTGTATACGCTCTTACCAGTGCAGCGTCTCTTGCACAAGTTAACAATATCATGACATAGAAACAACTAGTCAATACATATTTACATTGATGTACTCAAAATGACCGCCAATGTAAGAATAGGCCATCTACCTAAATTGTCTGGCTATGCTGCCTGTAAATATTTATCCGGATGATAGCTATATCTTCAACTCAGGATTGGCACTTTTCACCAGATCATAATCTATATGCTCCTGCAAATGACAAACATTGCGTACTTCATTCAAATATTTTAAGAATGATGCACATTTAATACAACAAGAATGGTAAACATATAACGGAACAGGGCAAAGCACATAACAATTGTACAAATGACAAAATGTACGTGTTCTTGAGATAGACGGAATTTTTTTAGAACATGCAGAATTTTCTAAGGAAGTCTCTAGAGACGAAGAACTTTCTCTCTTTCAGTTTGTTTTTTTTTTCTTCAGAAGGTGGTCTTCTTCAATTGAAAGATATAATAAATTTTTTTTCACCTTTCCAGGGATCTCGATGATTATGCCTATTGTGCCATAGTCCATTGGTTTTCGAGGAGGATTGTGGACAACTTCATCAAGTTAACCGGGTGAAGGGACTTCTGAACTTGTTTTTCAATTGTTTATCCTTGTTAAAGAAGTTATAATTTAGGCCTATTGTGCCATAATTCTGAAGCATGTAAAAACTCATTTGATTTTTTCAGGGATGTTCAAATTGGACTTACTCCAAAGAGAAGTTATTTGGTTGTCATCCAACTGGGGTTGACCTATTTTAAATGGATTTCTTACTTCATCTTTGGTTTTATCATTCTCCATGAGGATGTTCGCTTTTTCGTGTCCTCAGGGAACAATGCACTATTCTATATCTTTCACAACTTCTAGTTTCTAACATATCATGTCTTAGAATCTTGCTTTATCTTTTCATTCCCTTAACATGTGAGGTCCTCCTTAGTTTTACGGTTTCGAGGGTGATTGGTGTTTAAAGGAGACGTTTATTTGTTTTCTTAAAAGGTATTGTCCCGTCGAGTCCCCTTTGGGTTCTAAAATTCTGTCTGTTTCGATAACTAATGAGTTGTTTATCTTGATAAGGGGCTTTTCGCCTTTTAAGGTGCTTCTTTGATTTTTATTCTCCGAGGAATTGGTAAAGCACGCGAAGTTAATTTTTTTTTGTTTCAGGGGCATGACAATTGGACTTGCTCTGGAGAGTCATCACCTTGTTTTGTGAATTGAGTTTTCTGTTTCTCTCCTTTATTGTTCCATAGAAGCCTTCCTTACTTTTATTTAGGGAAGGTATTAGTTATGCAAATACAGAAATGGTGAATCTGTTTAAACTTTTCCAGGAAACTGCAATACTCAAGTGTTCTTATGTGTCTTAGCGGTGTTCTTTTGATTTCCTGAAAATACCTAATTTTATCTAACTTTCTTTCTTTCAGTTTCTTTTCTTTCTTCACCAAGGTGATCTTGAATTGGAAGACAATATATTTTGGTTCTTCTCGGGGTCTTGGGGCGGAAAAGTCCTATTTTGCCATGTTAACGTTAGGGAACCATTCAATTTCCAAGTTTTCATTTGAGTTTATTTGTTTGCTAGGAGGATGAGTGTCAACTTTGTCAAGTTAACTCTGTGAAGGAGGTTTTCTGAACACGTTTCTTTTTCTTTGTGTCCTTGTTAGAGAAATAATTAACGCTTGCCAGATCATTTGATGCTTCCGTGGGTTTGTAACTTCTACAAACTCCAACTGGACATGATCTATTTTCCATCAAACGCGGGTTTCCTGATTTATATTACATAAGTTCTTCATGGGGGTGTTAATTCCTAAATCCTAATACCTATCTAAACTTTTTCGTGCCCTCAGGGAGAAATTTGCTTTACATCTTTTCAGTCCCTAACATGTTGCCTGGACTTGTTTTTTAATTGTTGGTCTTTTATGGTATATCAGGTTTACACAGAAACGTAATGTCTTCTTCGAGAGGGGAACCTGTCTAAAGTTTCAAATCGATGAAGGGTGTTCAAGTTGCTTCTGTGGAAATTTGTTATTTCTTCTTTGTTTATGCTCATTCAAGTTGAATTTACATAATTTTCATTGTGTATTTTCAGGGAATTGCATTATGGTAGATGTTGTTGATACAACGTATTCTAGAAGAGAAACTTTTGGAGTTCCCATGGCATCCTATTTATGGGTCCTGCTCAATCTCGGTGAGTTTTTGTTCTCATTGCTGTGAGAGTTGTATGTTTCCAGTAGATTTTAGTTTCAGACTCGAAATGTTTTAACTTCAAATTTTTTCTTTTGTGCTGCATATCTATTTTCAGCATGAAGCATACAGCTTCCTTCTATTTTCAGGGCATAGAATTTGGACAACCACTATTTATATTTGGCTCGTATCCCAAGAGTAAAAGAACTATTGGACGTCTCTTCTCAATTCGTTGTTCGTATGTGTCTTGTATTGTGTGTGGTAAGTTAAGTTATTGGTTCCGAAAGATAAGGCCAGATGACTTTCTTAAGTTTTTGTCTCCGTTGCGAAGTTATATGCTGTCTAGTGGACCAGTTTTAGTGGGTTTCTGATGCGTTGAGTATTGCAGACTTGCTTCCATTATTAGCGGGATAATAGCTTGTCCCAGGTTCTTTGGGTTTCTGATTGGTTTCATTTCGTCTTCTCCTAGTGCACGGGTTTGATTTCATTTAGTGCCACTGCAATGGAAGAATTTATGGTGATTTATTCGTTTGTATCATAAAGTTCAAAGTATTTAAAAAAAATATTTGTATCATAAAATCCTCACTAGCCTCATGTTTAGGTTGTTATCTTTTATTATTAATCTATTTTGGGTTCATCTGTGCTTTTTTTGCTGCATCAGTTAGTTTTTTCTATAATTGGCTACTTTAAAGTTTAAACTGTGAGTGATTACTATTTTGGTTGGATATTATTTAGTGACAGACTTGACATGTATTATTTGTTTCAGATATGGTGTATGCACTAAGAAAAGTGTGTTATGTCGAGGTAGGAGTTGGACTGAATGTTGTGGTAGTGCCTCCACATGAACTTGCCACCCCCAAGGTATTTGATTGTACCTCTGCAGCAACCATATTTGACTCCGGCAATGTGAAGTTTTGAGCTTGTAATTGCCAATGTCTAGTAATCTAGTTAGGTCCATATTAGTTTTGAAATTTCAACATGATCTAGTCTTTTTGTCATTGTTAATTAGAATCTGTCGTCCCCTTGTGCTCTAAAATTCTGACTGTTTCGATAACTAAAGAGTTGTTTGTGTTGAGAAGGGGTTTTCTGCCTTCTAACGTGGTTGCTGCTTGAATCTTATCGTCCGAGGAATTATTAAAGCATGCAAAATTCATTTTTTTTCTCAGGGATGTGAGAGTTGGACTTCTTGCTCTAGGGAGTCAGTTTCTTGCTTTGTGAACTGAGATTTTTTTTCTTATCTTTTATTGTTCCATAGAAATCTTCTTCCTTACTATTGATTTTGGGAAGGTTTATGCAAATACAGAAATGGGGAATCTATTTAATGATTTAATCCTTCGTCAGAAACCTGCAGTACTCGAGTAGTCGAGTATTTTCTTCTGTCCTAGCGGTGTTCTTTTAGAGGGTGAGGTTATTTTGTTTTCTCGAAAATTCCTTGTCTGATCTAACTTTTTTATTTCAGATCCTTTTTTTCTTTCTTTAGTAAGGTTCTTGAATTGGAAGACATAATATTTTTCTTTCCTAACAAGGGTCTTGTGACGGGAGTATCCTATTCTGCAATGTTAATGTTGGGGAGGCAATGGGTTACAATTTACAAAACATTCAATTGCAAAGTTCTCGTTTGAGTTTATCTGTTTGCGAGGAGGACGGTTGGTCGACTTTGTCAAGTTGACCGTGTGAATGCCTCTTTTTCCATTGCTCTTATTCATGTGATGTTTTCCTGGGATTTGCAACTTCCACAAACTCAAACTCGACATCATTTACTTTCCTCTAGAGGCGGTTTTCCTAATTTATAAGTTCTTCTTCGTAGGGGTGTTACTTCCTAAATCCGAATTACTTATTCAAACACTTCTTTCAGTATCTGTAGTATTGAAAATCTGGTTATGTTCTTCCATCATGTCCTTTGGGAGAAATAGTACCTGAAAATTCTTTTATTCTCTTGCATTCTCTAGCTAGCATAGATTGAGAAATTTGCTTTATGTTTTTTCTAACATGTTGCCTTGACCCGTTTCTCATTGTTGGCATTTTATGGCAAATCATGTTTATGCAGAGAGCTACTGTGTCTTCTTTGAAAGGGGAATCTGTCAAGTTTCAATTCAACGAAGGGGTCTTTTGCCCAAGTTTTATTTGAATATAAAACATTAGTTGTTGTAGTTTAGGTTTCTTTGTTTACATGTTTTGGACTTTGTTCATCTTGGTCGGTTGTCTGCAAAGAACATTGTCTATATTTGTGTATGTTGAGTTATGTTATTGGTTGGGGAAGATAAGGCTCGATGGCTTTCTTAAGTGTCTGTCCCCGTTTCGAAGTTATTTGCTGCCTAGTGGACCTTTTTTGTGGATTTCTGCTGTGATGAGTATTTGCAGGTTTGTATCCGTTTTTAGCGGGATAATAACTTGTGCCAGGTTCTTTAACCTTGTTTCTTTGTTGGTTTTTATTTTGGTATTCTCCTGGTGCTCATGTTTGATTCCATGTAGTGTCCCTGCAGTAGAAGACTTTGTGGTGATTTATTTGTTTGTATCATTAAGTCCTCACGTGCTTGATGTTCTAGTAGTTAGGTTATCTTTTGATAATTATCTATTTTAGCATAAGTTAGTTTGTTTTGTAATTGGCTACTTTAAATGTAAGTTAGAACTATTCTAGATGGATATTAATTTCTGAGGGGCTTAACATGAATATTTGTTTCAGATGTGGTGTATGCAGTGTGTTATGTCGAGGTAGGAATTGGAATGATAATTAAAGCATGAGAAATTCATTTTCGAGGGAATTGCCGCTTGGACAAACTCCAATGACACTAAGCGGTATACAACAGTTCTTTTGACTTTATTTTTAGGAATATGTATTGAAGCGGTTGGTGCTGTCCGTAGTTCATGACCTGAAGCTGGAATGAGGAACATTTGCAAGTCCCTTTGCCATCTACCTGGTTTGCTATAAATCCTGTTTGTTTTTCCTTCTCATTCCGTGGAGAACTCAAGAGATTATTCTAGCTGGGGTTTTTTGTTTTCCTGAGGATTCTGTATTTAGGTGAAGTTTAAGTGATTTTCTATGCCATCTTGTTCCTTTCCAAGGCTAACATGTTTGGTCTTCCGCTGTGTTAGGTATCGGTACGAAGGACAACTGTTGTCTTGTTTTCTGCTTGGGGTATCGTTCGCCCAGTAATTGACAAGTTCCCATTAAAAAACGTTTTTCTCTTTCGACTTCCTTCTTGCTAGAGGAATAACATGCTCCTTTGATTTTCGTAGCCAACTTTAATCTGGCCTTACTCCAAGGAGATCTGACTTTGTTTGCGGTCAAGAAGGTTTTCCAATTCACATAGGTTGTACTACATTCTTCTTCCCTATTGTTTGTCTATCCTTCTCTACAAGGGTTTATCACTTTATCTATTTTGATCAATGACATTTTTATCCATGTTATACTTTCAAAATTGTGATATCCATAACCAACTGTTTGTGGTCCTCTCATTTCCCTGGGAAGATAGTAGCATTGAATTTCTTTTGGTTTATAGCTTGTCGTATTTTAAGATCGTTGATTCCCTTCGCCGTCTTCCTTTTTGTTATTTGTTGGTTTATTTAAGTCCTCGGAGGAGAAATTTTCTTTGAAGAAAGGTTTGTCTACGGAGTTTCATCCTAACTTGCCTCTTAAATTCTTTCCTTCGCGATGACTAAAACGTTTTATCCTTTTGTTGGAGAAACTAAAACTGAAGCATGCAAAATTCAATTGATTTCCCAGGAATCTTCGAATTTGACTTACTCCAAGGAGATTTCATTTGGTTTTCTCGTAGGGGGTTTCTGATTTTTCATCAACCTCGCAGAATTTTTCTTCTATTGTTCCATGTGAGTCTACTTACTTATTTTTGTTTATGAGACTTTTAGTTATGCATATATATATAAGGGGTGAGTACATTGATTACATTTTCAGGAACCGGCACTTGTGGTGTTCTTCGAGGCCTGGGTTCTTTTTTTTTTTTCTATGAAGGGGATTTCTGATTGAACTTCTCTCTTTCAGTTTGTTTTTCTTTCTTCACAAGGTGACCTCTTCAATTGAAAGATATAATTTATTTTTGATTCTCCTTTTTAGGGATCTCGATGGTTAGGCCTATTGTGCCATAGTTCATTGGTTTTCTAGGAGGATAGTGGACAACTTCGTCAAGTTAACCGGGTGAAGGGACTTCTGAACTTGATTTTCAATTGTTTATCCTTTTTAAAGAAGTTATAATTTAGATCTTAAATCCTGTGGGTGTTCTCCTGGGATTTGCAACGAGACAGTTAATCTATTTAATACTTCCTCAGGAACTTGAAATACTCAAAATATATTCTCGTGTCTTGGTGGTTATCAGTTTGAGGACTGGGTCATTTTTTTTCCTGTGAATGGGGTTATTCTCATTGAACTTTTTCAGTCAGTTTCATTTCTTTTTTCAGGATCTTCTTGAACATATTTGTTTTCGTCTTTTTCACAGGCATCTTTGTTATGGGAATGCTAGTATTTTTCTGCCACTTGATTTGGGGAGGTAATGGGTTACGAAGTGTTCTATTTCTTCTTCCGTTAGGGTGTTTCCAGTTGTTCTAAGTAGTCATTTGAGTATATTCGTTGGCTAGGATGGTAGGGATCAGCTTCGAAAGTTAACTGTGTGAAGGGGGCTTTCTTAACTCGCTTCTGTTTTTTTCCTTCAATACAGAGGAATGATAAGTAACGCACCCAAAATTCATTGCATTTTCCTAGGGATTTGCAGCTTGGACGAATTTTCTATGGGGGGCGTGATCTGGTTTAGTTTCGAGGAGTTATCCTAATTTAAGACGTTTATAAAAGTCTTTTCTTTGTGGCGGATTTAATTCCTAATTTTCAGTCCAAATGAAAAAATATTGAATCTTATTTAATATATCACAGGAACCTGCAATATCCGAAAATCAGATTCCCGTGTATCAGTATGGTGGAGTGAGCAATACCATAAAAATATTGAACCTTCTGCGGAACAATACCTTCTCAATTTCTTTTGTCTGGTTCTGCTTTTAACTAGCATATATTGAGGCATTTGCTATACTTTTTTGTTCCCTTGCGTCATTTTCTTTATTTTTGGCACTTTACACATCTGGGATCTGCAGAGAAATGTTCATTATTCTTCTTTGACGGAAGGGGGTTTGCCTCCCATTTCAGTTGGATGAAGGGGCATTTCTGTCTCAACTTAAATTTGGTTGCAACTCCTACTTTTTTTTTTGCATGTTCCCAAGTATCTCCCGTCTATGCGTCTTTGACTTGCTTCACCTGCAAAGACCAGTCGTCCTTGTCTTGCTCATGTCCTCAGGAATATAGTACTGTTAATTTTTGGTTTTTAAGTGCCAATTTTTAGTGTGCTTTCTATACCTTTTTGTCCCTTAACAAGGCCTACATGTTGGTTTTTCGCTGTGTTAGTTGTTGGTACGAAGGAAAACTGTTGTCTTATTTTCTGCTTCCAATTCCTAGTCGGCCTTTAAGATTCTGTTCTTTTTGACAAATGATGAATTTTCAATTTAGAAGATGTTTTCTGTCTTTTGACTTCTTTGTTCTTGCTAGAAGAACAACAATTGAAGCATGTGAAATTCATTATTTTTGCGTAGGCAGATTTGAGATGGCCTCAGTCTAAGGAGATCTGATCTAGTTTCCCTCAAGAGGATCTCCTATTTTACACAGGGTTTACTACATTCCTCTTCCATATTGTAGGTTTATCCTTCTCTACCAGGGTTTAGGCCTTATCTTTTTATCTATTTTGATCAATGCTATTTTTTCTATTTTATAATTTCAGGAATTGTCTTATCCATAACCAATTGTCTGTGTTCTCTCATGTCTCCCGGAAAGATAGTACTATTAGTTTTTTTTTTTTTTTTGCTTTCAAGCTTTCCATATTCTAAGATCCTTGCTATATATCTTTTCAGTCCTCAAAATGTGCAATAAGTGGAGTATGCAAAAGTCATCTGATTTTCCCAAGGATCTTCGAACTGGACTTACTCCAAGGAAATCATATTTGGTTCTCTTCCTTATTTATGGATGTGTTAGTTGTGCAGATATAGAAGGGGTGACGGGGATTTTCTGATTGAACTTCCCTCTAAGTGTTTCTTTTCCTTTCTTCACAGGGCGGTCTTCTTCAATTGAAAGACGTAATTTATTTTTGTTCTTCTCTGGTAGTGATTTGAAGACACCTTTCTAAATACTTGGTGTATTTTTATGAGTAATTTTGCAAAAGTTAAGATCTGTGGTTGCATTTATTCATTTTTTCCCTATTTGCAGAATTTATGTATAGCTGTCGCATAAAGCCCAGTGCAAGAACTTTTGGTACAGGAGAGGAGGTATACGGTATTATCGAGTTTCTCATTTGATGTAGAGCTATCTGCCATCTGCATCTCGTTTTCTTGTTTCTCCTCACGAATTTCTTGTCAAAGTAGTCTAACATGAAGGCCGTCTCGTAAATGTGATTTAGCTGGGCCCTTTAGTTTAAATATGCTACAATTTTGGCAATGTTCTCCAATGTGCTGCTAAATGATAAAGATAATCTCTGCTGCCATCAAATCTAGATATACTTGAGCTGATTTACCGATGAAAAGTAGTTTATACTTGTTACCTATCTTTATATCAGTACAGATATGACAGTGCAAAAAATGATAGAATCTCAAAATTAGATCAACAACCCTATGTAATTTGTTATCCAAATATGTTGTTCATTACATATAGTTCTATGCAAGACAAGTGTTTGACCTTTTTCTATTATTCAAATTTATTAAGGAAAAAAATAAATTAACAAGGAAAGTTGGTGTCTTTCAGGGTCACAGAAAGTCGCTCCCAAAGGTTGATGTTCGGATTTAATATTATCACAAACTTAGAATTCGTGAATTGGTGCTTAGATTCTATTTTTGTGGGAAATTTTATCTTCTGTTTGATTCTTTTTCCCTTCCTCTCATTTCATGTTCTAACAAAACCATTCAGACATTTGGTTTTCAACTTCCATCCTTTGCCTCAAATGTCGAAAACATTGTAACAATTTTTATATATTTATTTTTAGGAAAATTTATGGTAATATTTGGAGGTAACAAATGCATTCTAAACTTAAGTCAGATTCTTCGTCACATGAGGTGATATATATATATATATATATATATATATATATACACACACAAACATAATATTTATACACATGATCAGATTCTTTCGTCACGATGAAAGTCCAACCTATAGTGCGGGGATAGTTAGGCGTATCGAAAAACAATACCAACTTCCATTTTATCTTTCACAAACCAATTGAAACAGTTTAAAAAATCAATGAACATGTAAAAATTGAGAGAAAATGTATAGAGATATTTTAACATTAACAGATTGAAGAAAAAGTTTGTCGTATGTAATAAAAAACTTTATTACAAAGAAAGACCACTATTATTACTTCAATTAGTCCATCTCGTCCTCTGCTTCGACCATCAGGGTGGTACAATCTTCACCCTTATACAAATATTTGTACATATATTTAATTGCATCTATACTGTGGTGTGAACTCACAGGGCTAATGAGTACTTCCTTTGCAGGAGCTTCTTCTTTTAATAATTTCATCCCTCCAAATTGATCTGACAACCCTTTCTTCGTCCCTTTATACACAATAGGATAGTCAAAATAAAACTAATATAATACCAAATCGAATTTTATTATAGAAGAGAAAGAAAATAACAAAAAATATCTATCCAAACTAAATACAAATTTCTTCACTCTTAGGATCAACTAATAACATCCCGCGCAAAAGGTTTTTAAGTGTAACGTACAATTTTTTGTTACGTTTTATGACCAAATCAATAAAATCCACACCAGCATATCATGTAAAAAGAAAACTGAGGTAAAATAATACCTCCAACATATCATGTAAAAAGAAAATTGAGGTAAAATAATACCTCCTGGAGACTGTGGTTCATCGGAAGGAAGTTTCCAATTATTTTCCATAAACTTTAAAGTCAAAAAAAAAAATCAAGTGCCTCTCCCTAATCCTTCAAGGGTGAAAGTTGAAAAAAAAAACTTAACTTTAGGTACTTCAATCTACCTAGGTATAATATAATATAATAATAATAATATAATTGATATATAGACATATTTGAGGAATCAAAATAGTGTAACCGACAATGTAGAATTAAATGGAGAAGGTTGTATTCTTATCCGTTAAAAAAAACTGGAAATTGTAAATACAGAATTTAAGAGAAAATGATACGTTATAAGTCAATTAAATGGAGTAACGTATATTCTAAATACTAAGTGCGGTGATGTGGAAAACAATATTGCAAATCCAAATAACACAATTTTTGTAAAATAGTATTCTTGCTTATGTAATCAAGTTGACAGTCGAATAGTATTGTCTCAGTTATGTCTTTAAATCCACAAAAAAGTATACACAAATCGATCAGTATGTAACCAAGACAAATGAAGTTATTAGACATAAAATTTTTTATAAATTTCAATAAGAACATATGACACAGACAACATTATTAAACCATCCATAAAGAACCATATTACATAAAAAGTTCATTTCATATATTGGAGGAGTAATAAAGGAAATAATGAAAATGTCATTTTGTTTTACTTACATGGAAATCGAATTTATTATCTGTAAGTGGGAAATGAGAATACATATTCGATCCCAATTTTACATCTTCTTTGAATTGTAAACCAACAAACAACGTACTCTGAAACAATTAAATTAAAATTACAAAAACAAAATTGAAATGAAGAAGAAAATATTAAACATCACTCATTCACATAGTTCGAATCAATCCACCTAAATGCAATACATTAGATGGAAAAAATATTTTGTTCACTCATTTATAAATAAACACATTTTTCTACTTGATTCAGTTTCTAGATTGAGCGAGGCATAGATTCGTGATGATCAATTCTAAATTTAACATAAATGTCGAAGCTTCGGAACATTTGGATAAAAAATACCAGTTATTCGAAATAACATATGATTCACAATCTTAAAATTGATTTAATTAGTTATAAGACATGTTTGATTCTATAAGTTAAGCAAAATTTACAACAAATTTAGTATGAAGATTACTTAGAAAATACAAGAGTCACCTTTAACTATATTTTTAAAGAGATGGGATTACTTAGGGGTAACATTAATTACAAATAATGACTACTATTAAGAGTAATATAGAATGGGTGCTTTAAGAGCATCCGTTTCACTTCTATTACCATTCCCATTCCCATTTCCATTTGTTCTTTCTCCTTCCTTCATGTTCCCTTAATCTTCTAACTCTAGGTCTGTGTAATTTAAAAAAAAAAAGTCACTATTCCATGACATCCACTTACCACTAAAGTCTTTTAACATTCTATTCTAGCAGTTTTCTTCTTCTTTACCAAGATGTTTTTCTCTCTTCAAAACAATAACATCTCTTTAATATGAAATTCAATTAGTATTTTAAAATTTATTTGCCCATCATTTGCAGCAGTAATGACTGAAAATTATCATCTATCCATCTTCCTCATCTACGCTTATATAAATGGGTGCTAGCTTCAAAGCTCTTCACTTCTTCTTTCAATAATTTTGAAGTTTTAAATGGAATTTATCAAAATCTTTTTTATGCTGCTCAATATCTTCTTCCAATGATTGTAATCCTTATTTGTATTTCACTTCTACAAGCTAAGTTATATACACCCTCTCTATATAGTTTTATGTTATGGCGGAGACAATGGAATCATCGAATGTCTCTTCATTCTCTGTTAATTGTCCATTTTCACCATCATCTTCAACATCTTCTACACCAACTATCTTTCGTCAATCTTCACCTACACCATCATACTCATCTTCATCATCCGTCAACCAATGTTCATCACCAATGTCAGCGACAATCTTGGTTTCATCTGATGCACCTGTACCACCACTCCCCAACAACACCCAGACACGAATCCCTGTTTATAAACGCCACGTGTGCCCCCGTTGCCATAAAAAAAGTTCGGATGTCGGAACAGTGAAAGGTGTTAACATGTCTTACGTGAAGGTGTCTTGCACACCATGCAACCGAAATTTCACTATCATAGGTGTCAATGTCATGACCAAAAAACTTATTTATCGCTCAAACCCATTGTCAAGGTCGAATACATCTAAACGGCGTTGTGTATAACGCACTCAATCGGCCTGCTTTATTTAATGTTAAATTATATAAAAAGTTTATTTATTTCTTTCTTACTTATATTGTCTAAGTCTGTTACTAATCAAAAATGTATTCTATTGGCCTTAAGGATAAGATTGAACATGGCGTTGTGTATAACGCACTCAATCGGCTTGCTTTATTTTTCTAAAAAAATTCAATAGGATTGAAATTGGTTGGACGGGTTACATTTACCGTAGATTATCCCAATTCTCAACTGATACAAAGGGCGTAAAATATAGTACCTTCAATAAATTGTTATCATGAAAATCCACCATTATTGAAATTAAAATATGATGTAGTTAGATAAATAAATAAAATAACATCAAAATATGATGCAAATATATAAACATATAGAATAAACTAACTGTTCGCGTTTTGGCAATTCGAAAAAGTGGGAAATAATAGGACAACTTGTAAGGAATCCTTCCACATGAGCTTTGGTTTCTTCATTTTCCATTACACATTAGTTTAAAGATAAGTAAAATTCTTTGTCACATAAAGTGCTATAAATATGGTCGTCAACATTTCTAAATTTTTATCTCATAAAAAAAACATTTCTAAATATTTTCTTTTCATCCTTTCTATTTACTAAAAAACTAAAACAACGTTTACTTCACAACAATAAACACGACAATTCAACAATTGACTATTCCAACTTTCAAAAACACTACAAACCTTATCATAATAACAATTATAATAACAATAACTAAAATAGTAAAATCTCATTATTTTTTCAATACTTTTACAATAATGTGCCAAATACGAATTTGTTCCCGCCGAAACCATGAGTGATGTCTAGAGAGGAATGAAAAACCTATTTTCATTTGCGAGCAGATAAATAAACCTTTTTCATAACATATTTAGGAAGAAAAAAAAACATCTTATTCAAAACCTATTAGTGATGACTAATAAAGGAAAAAACTAACATGTAAACAGTTCCTATTTCTTTAATTTCAGTGAAATCTCATTGTTTTATGTTAAATCAACTAACATTTGAAATTACTTTGATCCTTCTATCATCCATTTCAGTCTTCGGGTGGCAATAATTCCATAAAAGTGACCCAACAACCCTTCTTTGTAGTGGTAACACCTTAGAGGTCAAGGGTTCGAGGCACGCTGACAATTAAAAACAACTCCATAAACGTAACACTTTCAAGACCTTTACAATATTAGAATTAACAATAACATATCAATTAGATATACCAAGTCACTCATCTACATCTACATGTACATTTAACATTTATTTTATAACTAGAGAGGGTATTCCTACAATGTTTAGTTAAAAAATTTAAGGTATTTAAAGAAAAAAACCGTGCCGGAGGCACGGGTCATACCTAGTAATAAATAAAGAAGGAAAGTCAAGGGTGAAAAAAATAATAATGTCTTAAATCTTAATTAATGAAATTTGCACATGGATTACTTGTACCACAAGAACAAAGACTAAAGGAAATACTTGATCACCAAGTCTCATCTCAATTCTAGCTTGTTTACAAAACCTATAAAACTCAAGGGAGAAACATGAAAATTTCTTATCAGCCTCCAAACCAAGAACTGGAGAAATGAAGAGACAGGGTTACCAACATGGAATGGTTAGAACCCACATTATCTTGCCATCACCATTAAACCCAATCCCAAAGTTATCAACAAATTAGAATCTCGTCCTACGGCCGGACTGTATGACAAAGTACCATCCAAGCCGACCAATCACTCGAAGTTCACAGGCAAATGTGGCGCTCCACGGTGCAGTGACTGTCATTCTCGTCCGGTTAACAAGTCGAAAGATAAAGCCAAAGGCACACAAAAGCTCAAAGCACGTAATGTAGATACGAATTATCGGTCATTTCAGTGGCGAGATGTTGATAAAGAAGAAGGATCTAGCATATATATAGATGACAATGATTACGAAGTCGAAGATTATGGTGGAGTGAGTCGAGAAAAATGGAATTAGAAATGGTGATATTATAAGGTTGAAGTTAAAGGCCTTGAAGACTGGTTTATCTTGTGAATGTCTATTTGATCCAAATGTTTGTCAGTTGTTAACAATAATGAAATCAATGAATTGAGTTTTTCCAATTTCTCATAACAATATAATTCCCAATTTCGTATTTGAATTCTTCAAGAAACTAACATTTAGACATATAACAAGAGGAACACTATTAACAACGGTTTGAAACCGTTGCTAGACTTGCATAGTTTCCCGGAACTAAGAACTCTGGTTTATGACATTTACTTGAATTACTCAATGGGTACAGTTCATGAAAAAGATAATGAAAAAAAGAAACAGCTCTGTTAGACAACAAAATGCCCACTTACCGTCCAAACAGGAAGATGTTCCAAGAGCTCAAAGTTCCACTTCAACCCACGTTCGTTTTCCTTCTGAAAGGTACTGTTCAGAAACACTTCATATCTTCTCTGTTTCTGTGAACTTTGAAATTTTGTTTCTATTTTCACGATTTCAATATCGTTTCAGAATTATAAGTGTAGAATAGGTTCTATTTGCTTTTATGTTGACTATGATTACTTGTTATTTGTAGAGACTGAAAGTGTGACAGACGTTAAATGGGAAAATGGAGGAAGAAATGGCAGTTTTCGTAAATCTTAGATGATTTTCTGTTCTTATTATCGAAGTCCAAAACAAATTTAGTTATTTGATTATGTTTTTGTTATTTATTAGTATACTTTAAAGTGAATTTTGTATCATATGCTTGAATTTTTGAGGAAAGAATCGTCTGTTAACATACTCTTTCCCCCGAAATTTTCATGAGAAAATGATTTTGTTGTAGGAGTACAAGATTTTTGTTTATTTTTTATTCTAATCATCTCACTCATTTGCTCTTAATGTAATAAAACGATTGATAACAAATTTAACAAAAAAAAATGTCCGTGTTGATGGCCTTATTAAAATATTTACGTTAATAGGCCGTGGCTATTGTTCATATCAACGAGTTAGCTCATCCATCAAATCATATATTTATGATTGCAAACTGCCTGGAATTTCTACTTTTGTTACATTTTGCAGGGAGCAAATCCGTTAAACATTGGGTTATTTCCCTATGTGCCCTTACTTTGTGACCAGCTTCCTCGTAGCCTTCTACTTTATCAATAATATTTAGAAGGTCCCCTTTTTCCGTTATGGTTAAGTTTCTGTTATTCTCTCTCCTCCATCTCATCACCTCTCTCCTTCATACTTAAAGAAAAAAAATCCTCTCTCCTTCATACTTCAAGAAAAAAAATTCCTCTCTCCTCTCTCTCTAAACAGATGTAGAGAGAGGAGACTATTGAAGGTATTGTGATTACAAAACCGAAACCCTAATCTGTTTTTTTCTTTCATGAATTTTTTATGTAGATTTTTGTACGATTTTGAACTAGATCTAGGTTTCTTATATCAAAGTAATTTGATACTAATTACTATAAAATTAGTATCAGATTTCTGTACTTCATGATTGTTCTAAATTTCTGTACGATTACAAAACCGATACCCTAAATATTTTTTGATCAAGAGTCTTGTGATTCAAAATCGAAACCCTAATTATTTTTGTTGTATTTTTTATCTAGATTTCTGTACGATTTTGAACTAGATCTAGGTTTCTTTTTCTTATATCAAAGTAATATGATATTGTGATTACAAAACCGAAACCCTAATTATTTTTGTAGTATTAAGTTTTGATTTCTCGAGAGTTATCTTGTTCGACGCAGAGGTATGTTACCAAAACCGAAACCCTAATTATTCTAGTCTCGCCTTCTCTTAAACGTTGCGACTTAAGAGTATCCCACCAAAGGCTAGCATAACCTTTAGCCTTAAGGTTGCTATTTTATACTTCTTCTCATCATCATAAATGTTATATTCAAATGCTCGTTCCATTGATCTTAACCAATCTAGAAAGTCATCGGGATTTAGATTACCTTCAAAATCAAGAAAATCTTTGAATTCTTCTTGCCGAGTGGGTTGATGTGGTCGATTATCTCTTCTTCTCCCACGTCTAGAACAAACACTATGATCATCATTAGAACTAAGAGAAACACGTCCGTCTTCATCAGAAGATGAATGGTTATCTCCGACTCTTTGTCTTCTTGGCTGCGCTTGCACATTCATGCCGTTAAAAGCCTGAACCATTTGTTGCATTTGGCTGCGCTTGCACAAACACTATGATTATCTCTTCTTAATAAATTATTCATTATGTACTTAATGCAGGTTGATGATGAGTTGCAATTCATTTCGAATGCTACAAAAGGCAAGGATTTTGAAGAAGTGAAGGTTGAACCTAATGAGATTACGAGACTTAGAGGAAAGATAGTCGATGAAATTCTTTCAGATGAAAACTATTGTTGAATTCAATAAACAAGGCGTTTGAATGTAGTATTTGCTCTGAATATTTTGATGAATGTGTTTGTGAATATTTTGACGAATCTTTAATAGATTTTAATCTTATTGTGTTGAGTATATTTGATTACTTATTTGTTCTTTTGAATTTAAGTTAGAGAGGTTTGCAAATTGATTTGCAGTGGTTTACTCCTAGTTTGCAGTGGTTTCCAAATTGATTTGTATTGGTTTGTATTGTGGTTTGCAAATTGATTTGCAGTGGTTTGCATGTCTTTGCAAATCAGTTTGCAATGTCTTGGAAATCAGTTTGCAAACTGGTTTGCATTGGTTTGTATTGGTTTGCATTGCTTTGCAAATTGTTTTGCATTATTGTGGTTTACAAATTGATTTGCAGTGGGTTCATGTCTTCGCAAATCAGTTTGCAATGTCTTGCAAATCAGTTTTCATTGTCTTGCAAATTAGTTTGCAATGTGATAGAAATTGTCCTGCAATGCCTTGAAACTTGTTTGCAATGATTTGAACAAAATAAATACAAGAACAAAGCTAAAAAGAACATGTTTTACCTCCTTCGGCATTCTTGCCCGTTTCAGCTAATAAACATCCACTAAATTTTCCTTTGAAAAATGTTGCATCTAAATAACGAATCGGGCGGCAAAATCTGAATCCATGAATACAAGTCCCAAATGCAACAAATAAACGCATCACCAGTTTACAATTTAATATTAGAGTTAAAGATTCAACTTTAGAATAAGTTTAATATTTATTGCTGCACATTATATTACAATTATTCACAAAAAAAAAAACAGATGAACTATTGATCTTCATATTCTTCATCTAAGAAGCCTGGTGTCGAAGACTCAGTACTTCCCGACTGCCAAAGGGTTAGCTTTATCAATATGTTCATTAGAGGGACCAAAATTACTATGTAATCAAAGCCAATAAGGATTTACACCACCTGCAGGTAAATTGTGTTCCTAGAATGAATTAAAAAGAAAAAAACTATTCACTGACTACCTATCGACAAAGTTGAAATTAGCAGCAAATTTGGTATTTACCGGTCCTTCCTTTGTATGGTCCTTACACTATGAATTTCGATCAATGGCAGAAGGTTCTTACAACCTGTGAGATTGTTCGCCGGCAAAGTGGACAGCTAGTCAAGGGCGATGAGCATATCATACAACAACATAGATGACCACACCTGAAACTCAAAATATGTAAATATCAATCATATAATAGTTTTTCTAGTACGTATCAACATAAATAAAATGGAACTATAAACTGACTGGATGCAAATGACACAAAACCATAGGAGACCATAAGTTGTCAGCTAAATGCCTTATACTAAAGGAGAAATGTTAGTATGCAGAATTTCGAATTAGTTCGTGAAGTGCTTGGCTATTAATTGGATGACCTCTAAGTATGCAGACAAGCAGTAGATAAAGGTAATGATAGACCCACTTCTTGTATTCCAACTCTGAACTTTCAAGAGATTACGCGATTACCCAACTTCTCTAATATCAAAACAAGATTAATATGATAGCTGCAGCTAAGAAGAATACCCAAATTCTCTAATGTCAAAACAAGATCAATATAGTAACAACAGCTAAGCAGATTACCCAAATTCTCAAATGTCAAAACAAGATTATTATGGTAACTGCAGCAAAGAAGATTACCCAAATTATCTAATTTTGAAACAATATTATTATGGTAACTCTAGTTAAGAAGACTACCCACGTTCTCTAATGTCAAGATAGGTTATCCAAGTTATATATTGTTTTGATCATTTTAACAAACAGTTCTTGTACATATATAATTGGGTAATAGTCAAAACATAACAAATATGAAATTAAATCAAAATTACCCACAAAATCATGAATAATCATAATTATCAAATTATGAAGTCAGATTATACCTTGAAATACTTTCAGATTCTCCTTCAATTGAAAGTATATAGACCTTTTAAACCCTAGCAAATTATGAAAGGAGATTACAACTTTCTCTCTCTAGAACTCTTCACCAAAAACTAACTCAAAACCCTCAACAACTAAAGAGATTTAATCCAAAATAGGTTGATGATCATAAAACCTAAAGAGAATTCTTCAACCCACGGCTAACAAAATCGCCTAAATCCCACGCTCGTTTAGTTTGTCAATCGTTTTGAGAAATTCCTCCTGCTATGTTCACAAACAGATTTTTTTTGTAATTTTCGTTAAGGAAAGGGCATTTCTGACCTTGAAAATGTGGGTGTCTTCAAAACCGTCCTTCAAGAACATTTTGCAAAGTTATTTGGGCCCTAGCTTCTTAAAAACTTACTATGTCTTTTAAACAAAAAAACCTGTAATGAAGAATGAATATTAGGGGGTTAATAACAATCGTGTCAATTTTTGGTCTAAAAAGAAAATATGTCTCTAAGTCTTTATTCCCCAGAGATTTTTCTTTATTCGCCGAAGCCGCGGTCTAAAAAAAAGTCTAAAGTGCAACACTAAAAAAAAGTCTAAAAAGCAACACTAAAAGAAAGTCAAAACACCAAATCTCCCAAAAAAAAATCCTATGGTGACTGTCCTTGTGTCTAGGGGTGGGAATCGGGCGGGTTCGATCGGGCTTGGGTATAATAGAGCCGGACTCGGGCAGGTTCGGGTACTACATTACCTAGCCCGCTACTAGTTACCGGGTGGATTGGGCCGACGAATTCACCCAATTGAGGGCCCGTAGCCCGTCCGAGCCCGCCTGCCCGTGCGGGCTCAATCGGACTCCAGCAGGACGGGCTCGGGTAATTTAATTATTTAAAAAAAAATAACCAATTATTTATGAAACCCTAAGGGTAAAAAATAAAATTAATTACCTTTATCTCATTTACAAAATATACCATTAGCATTACACAACAAAGTTTACAAAAACAAACATATAAAAGGAAATTACATATCCCAACAACAATTTTTTTTTTTTTGTTATTTTTGAGTTATGCCTCTATCACAGAGATATTTGATCTAAGAACAATAGATACTCATCAATTAACATAAAAGAAAATTTACGAAATTTACATAAACAAATAGTAGTACACCACAAAATAAACTTAAAACAGAAACAAAAAATTAAATGACAAAAAATAGTTGCATTTTCCAAATCTTGTCCAAAGTTTCCAACTTGAATATGCAAAAAATGGTGCAAGGAAAAAATAAGTTAATACCAATATATGAATCATACAAGTTTACATCATCACCACCATGGAAAAAATTATTGATCCACATCATAATATAAATCTCATATGTTTCGGATAAAATTACATCATCACCATCAACTAAATTACATATTCACATCAAATCTGTTTCAGAATATAGATCTATTCCAGATCTGTTTCATAATATAGATCTATTCCAGATCTGTTTCATAGTCATCATAAAAAAAAGATCTAGAATATAGATCATAACAAAAAAAATGACAAAATACACATCATAAACAGAGATGTTATTTATAATCTTCATCTAGAGAAAACAAGAGTTGTTTCCATACCGTTTTTCTCTGTCTCTTTAGTACTTCTTCTTTTGATCTTCATCCAAACATTGAAAGCATCCGAGTCAATACTATCTCCATCTCAAAGAAACTTTAGAATCTTGATGTTCTTATTTTGAAGGTTTTTCTCTCTATCATTATCCTCCAAATCCATCTTTTTCCTTAGTCCTCCTTAACTTTCTAGTTATTTTGTTTGATGAAAGCCTTCACGTTAATTCGATCTCTCTTCATGATTCAGAAGTTTTTTTTCTCTCTCTCTCTCTCTAAAAAATCCTAAGGGATAATGAAGCTTATGAGAAAAATTGTTTGAAATACCAAGTACTCTAACCCTAAAAGTGAGGGACCTAATCCATTGAATAAATGGAATAATAAATCGGACGGTTGTCGGGCAGTCTATAGACTGGCTCCCGGGCGGGTGTAACGGGCCGAAACTCGGGTAGAAGCCTCTACCCGAGTCCCGACCGCTTGAGCCCGAGTTTTCGGGCCGGGTAAGCCCGAGCCGGGCTCCCTTCGGACTACGGGTCCTTACGGACCGGGCGGATAGGGCCGGGTTTCGGGTTCTCGGACCGTTTCCAGCCCTACTTGTGTCAGATAAATCATTACATCTTTCAGTCCACCGCTTCATCATCAGATCCGTCAAAATTATAGCCGTTGAAGTGCCTTTACGTTCTAATCTCTCCGTCTCTCGATTAACAATCACTTTTAACATGTTACCCCCCGAACTGAAGAACGGATATCTAGCATTCTTTGTTTGCCGTGAGAAGGAGAAAAAGGATGGACTTCCTCAGTCCTTTCGTGAAGAGATCGATTAGGTTTGTAAATTTTGGTTTCGATTAGGTTTGTAAATTGTGGTTTCGATTAGGTTTGACGATTCATGGCTTCGATTTGTGTCCATGATCAATTGCGTGCTTCTACAGACTTAAATACTTATGCAAGTTTGCTGATTCGGTGGTGTTTGAAAGCTATTTGGGTTTGTGGTAATCTAGGGTTTCGTTACCTTTGGTTTGTTTTTCGTTTTCGTCTCAAGCATCTAAAACCCTAGATTTAGATGCTTCTGCAGATTTAATTCTATGATTATTTTGATTTGGTTCTCAATTGGATTCTATGATTATCTTTGATTTAATTCTATGATTTAATTCTATGATTATCTTTGATCAGGCATTGCATAATAGGGTTGGATTTTTGTCTTCATCGGTTGACTGCCTCTCGAAATTTTGATATGGACGCAATCATGAAGCAATTACTGGTCTTTTTAGTAGTTTTATGAATTTATTTTGCTTTTATTGTTTGGGGAAGGTAGGTCTTTTTAGATTTAGATCAGTCCAGTCTTTTTAGATTTAGATCTTCAGTCCACCATTTCTACATATTAGTCAAAACTAAAACCCTTACAAACAAAATGAATCTTACATTATATATCCTTGGCCCCCTCTCTCAGTCCCCCCTTAACTGATCTGTCTAGGGTTGTGTTCTTCCTAATTTCTTGGAATGTGTTGCAGGCTTCTTTCAAGTTATTAACCATTAGCTGCTTAGCTGGTTCCTCACGGTTTGTGTTTGTATTAATATAGGCTGTCGGGTTGATTTTATTTTGTATTTCTTGGTTTATGTTTTTAAGCATCTATCAGTTTCCTTTCAGTTTGGTTATTGAGGGCTGACGTTTCGTGAAACGAGGGTTCAAATTGTGTTCTTGATCGAATGCTTTCTGCAGATTTGATGTCTATGCAATTTAGGAATTTGAGATGGTCAATAATTCCATTTGAAATCTAATTCGACTGTAAGTATGATATTGAGGGGGGGGGGGGTTCTCCATTGATTGGTGTTTATAATGCCTGATTCCGATGCCGATCGTATATTGCAAATTTTGGAAATTGAGTGGTGGTGCTTGAAATAGGTTAGTAATATAGGGTTTCTCAATCAATCAATTCTGTTTGACTTTTGGCTTGCATCTAAAAAGTTTTGATTTCGATTTGGTTCTCAGTTTAATTGTTTCTTTGATTGTGCAGGAAAAAAAATGGGTTGGATTGTAGTACTTGATCAGTTGGTTTCTTATGCAGATTCAATATCTACACGCAGTCTAGGAAAATTCAGTTGTCAAACGACTCAACTACCCATCAAGCTTGAGTTTATAATCGCGATTGAAGGGGGTTATTAATTCGTTGGGAATTACTTTTAATGGATTTAAAGATGATTCTGATGCCAATCCCACATCATGATCATCTTAAATACTTGCTCTACTGTGGTCTATGCCAGTAAAGGTATTGATGCGGCATTAGACGACTTTGTGAAATATTAGATTAGTTGGTGTAGAAACTTAAACCTGATTTAGTTTTATGTTACTACATTCTGGAATCTAGTTTTCTGTTACTCTATTCTGGAATCTAGTGTTCAGGTTCTTCTTTAAGTAGGTCCTTTACATCACATTATTTCGAGGACATGTCTGCTTTCAATGTCCAGCACTCTTTGATCCTTGCTACTCTAGGACTATGGGTTATGCTAAAAAGTTACTTGGCCTGTCCGGATGGTGTTTTCTCTTTGAAGTTCCTTATGTATTTTTATTGATTCTTTCTAAATTTGTACTAAGTCCACTTTTGAATGTACAAAACTTATTTAGCTTATTTTCAGGGATATGCATTAAGTTCTAGCTATTCATACTCAGTCCATCACTTAGAGTGGGAAGGAGGAACACTTGGGAGTTCCCACGGCCAGCTATTTCTCGGTTTGGTGAATCTATTCCGGTTACCCTTCTCATTTCTTAGAGAGTTCGGAACATTATTTTGACTGCATTTATTTTTAAAAGATCCAGTATTTAGTTGGGTGTATGATTTTTGTTCTAACTTGCTATTATGTTGTTTTGTGCGGGATATCTATGTTCAACATTAAGCAAACAGACTCTTTCTACTACTTTGAGGGCACAAAAATTTGAGGTACGTCAATTTGTTGCTGAATTTAGTTTGGTGGTAGAGATACTAACATAATGGATTTTTTAACTTACTTATAGTGTTAATCTGGACTCTGTTCTGGTTCGTGAGTTGTATATAGGATCTGTTGTTTCCATCTGAATTTGGGGTTTGGTGGTATTAGCAGAATAGCAGGTACAGTTGTTTACATTAGTATTGATTTCCTATACAAAACAAGTTTGAACTTTGAAGTGATTGTCGTTCTCTAAGTTTGTCAAAGAAATTATTTAATTAAAGGAGCTTTCTCTTATCATTGTAAGTGTTTATTGTTCTCTCTTAACAATGGAATACACAACCTTAAGAATTTCAAATTTTCTCCGGGGATTACGGTTTGAGTGCAGTTGCAATTTCTTAGGTACTGTTGTGTTCCAATGCTGATTTATTTCAGGAAGGGTGTTTCTCTTTTATGCAAAATTGAAGCTACCTCTTTAAATTTTTTCCCTTTCTCCGTCGAGGCTATATTTTGTTTTGAAGATAGTTGGTTGATTTGCTTTGTGTTTCCTAGGGATGTTTGTTATAGGATGGCTAGTCCTATTCTGCCTATGTTCATTTCAGGAAGGCAATGTACTTTAAATCCGCAATCCTTAATTAAGTAGCTACTCTGTTCTGAGGATTTACTTTGGTCCTTGGTATCTGATTGTTATTTATAATTGTGAAATGATAAAGTTACAAAAGATTTTGACAAAAAAAGGTTCCCAGCTGATGTGGCGGGTGTGGTTTCAAACTTTGACCAAATCTAGGCCGTTGAGAGATGAAAATCACAACCGCCACATCAGCTGGAAACTTTTTTTTGTCAAAATCTTTTGTGATTCTAGCATCTCTCTTTATAATTTAGAAATCACTTTGTCTTTAATAAAGCTTTATGTGTATAAGTTGCTTCCTGAAAGTGTTTTTCTTAGGCTATGTCTCTTCCACCTTTAAGATGGAGTTTTCTATAGTTGCATGTTTCCTGAAAAGATGTTTTGCTTAGGCCATATGTCTTCCACCTTTAAAATGTGCCGTTAACTGTGTTCTGGGTATGCATGGCCGCTATCCACATTCAGACATTCACTGACGGTTGGTATTCTTAGACGGGGTTTCAAGAAGGATCTCTATTTAAGGTTTTTCATGACAGTTTACCTTCCTCTTTGTGCAATCTTTTTCTTAGTTGGAATATGTAATTCCTTAACCTCACTTTTAGGGATATGTATTTCTTGAAAAGGTTGTAGAACTTATCTTACTGGATTGTGGGAGTGCTTTTGTTTCTTCGAGAGGGATTTTTTCTTATGTAAACTGCAGTTACATCTTTACAGGGGTCTTCTGTAGTTCTGTGTAAACATTTTGTTCACATTTTAACTTTATTATATTCATGAATTGTTATTGGGGATGTGTGCTTTGCAAATTCAGTCACTCTTTCTGGTTGTTGAACGACTGGGAATTATATTGAAATCTTACTCGGTCTCTTTGAAGGGAGTTTCTATTTCAAGTTGCTGGTTAGGAAGTTTACCAATATATCTTTTATTTGACAGTACAATTCTTTTCCATCCTTTTGTGTAGATTATGAGTTATAGGTTTTGGTAGGTTTCTTTTAAATTTCTTATAGTGGTCTGAAGCATTATTTTGGCTTTGTTGTTCTGTTTTTCAAGGGCCTTGATATTTACCTGCAGATTTGATTAGGCTTTTCCACGAAAGGGGGTCTTCTGTTCTAACTTGCATTTATGTTCTTTCTCGAGCATACCTCTCATTAACAGCAGGCATATAGTTTCGTTCAACTACTTGTGGGGTAGACAATGTGGAGAGTCTGTTATCTATATCCGACATATGTTGAGTGGACGGAACTACTTTCCTGAACTCGTAGTGGAGAATCACAATTTCCTGATTATTGACACAACAAATGAAAGACCCCTGAGTTTTATGCTTTTATCTTGGTCCTTTCTGTTTGCATGTGATTAGGCAGTTGGTGCATGGTCAATTTTTGTCCTCTTTACTTGGGCATTATCTTTTAGTTGTGTTCCTTCTTTTTTATGTGCTGCTAATTTATTTGACAGAGGACATTATCTTTTAATTGTGTTCCTTCTTTTTATGTGATATTATAACATAAGATTTGCAGCTGGATAAGTTTTGAGGTGATAACAACTATTTTCCACATAGATAACTCTCTCAGAGTAGAAGGTCTGTCATGTTGGTAGCCATTTCTTTGCTTGGTAAATCGTTCTGGTTTGAGAGAGTTTGTTGGATACTACAACTAGATTGCCTGGATGTTATGAGGATACAATTTTATCTTTTCTTTTTCACTTTTCATGTGATATTATAACATAAGATTTGCAGCTGGATAAGTTTTGAGGTGATAACAGCTATTTTGCACATAGGTAACTCTCTCAGAATAGGTCTGTCATGTTGGTAGCCATTAGTTTGCTTGGTACATTGTTCTGGTTTGAGAGAATTTGCTGGATACTACAACTAGATTGCCTGGATGTTACGAGGATAAAATTTTATCTTTTCTTTTTTCACTTTTCCAGTTCCATGTCTAGATGAAGTAAATGTGTAAAAATATTGATGGTCTTATCTTGATGTAGGTTATGAGGATAAAATTCTATCTTTTCTTTTTTCTCTTTTCAAGTTCCATGTCTAGATGAAGTAAATGTGTGAAAATATTGATGGTCTTATCTTGATGTAGGATATGCGGAACTTCCCAATTCAACGGGAGAAGATTCAACTTTCCAGTGCTGGGTGGATGGGTTTGAACTGATATCATTTCCTTGGCTTGGTCTACAGTTTCTTCAGCAATTTACATGGATCCAAAGTTGCTGGGTTCAAGGTTCCAAGTTCTTCAGTTCTCGTTCCCGTCATTTTGTCTTTCAAAGGCGTGTTAGAAGTTTTGCTTTCTCAGAACCTCCATCATGTTGATAGGATATGTGGAATTTCAAGTCGAACGGACAAAAATCAGCTTTTTATTGCTGGGTCGATTGGTCGGAAGACTCTGAGCTGGACTCATTTCCTTCATCATGTGTAAGTTAAGTATTTGCAGTCCTATTGCAGATCCATGAGTAGTAAAGCCATGGTTCCTAAGTTCTTTACCGTTTATTTCCTTCATTTATTTTGCTTTTATTATTTGGGGAAGGTAGGTCAAAACTAAAACCTTTATCCCTCACAAACAAAATGAATCTTGCATTATAAATCCTTGGCCCCCTCTCTCTGTCTCCCCTTAATTGATCAATCTACGGTTGTGTTCTTCCTGATATTTTGGTATCTGTTGCAGGCTTCTTTCAAGTTATTGAAGCTTTAGCTGGTTCCTCGTTGTTTGTGTTTATATTAATATAGGTTGTCAGGTTGATTTCATTTTGTATTTCTTGGTTTATGTTCTTAAGCATCTATCAGTTTCCTTTCAATTTGGTTATTTAGGTTTGACGTTTCGTAAAACAAGGGGTTCAAATTATGTTCTTGATCGAATGCTTTCTGCAGATTTGATATCTACTCCATTTTGGAAATTGAGATTGTCAATGATTCCACTTGAAATCTAATTCAACTGTAAGTATCATATTAAAAGGGGTTCCTTCATTGGTTGTTCTTTATAATGCCTTCAGATAAGATTTTTTATTCTGCCCATGTTCATTTCATGAAGCCAATTTACTTCAAATTCGGAATCCTCAATTAAGTAGCTGCTATGTTTTGAGTGTTCACCCTGATCCTTGGTATCTGAGTGGTATTTACAATTTAAAAATCTATATGTTTTTTCGATAAAGTTTCTGTTTATAAGGTGTTTCCCGAAACTGTTTTGCTTAGGCTTTCTCTCTTCCACCTTTAAGATGGAGTATCCTATAGTAGCTTGTTCCATGAAAAATGTTTTGCTTAGGCTACGTCTCTTCCACCTTTAATATGTAAGTGCCCCTTTAGGCTTTAACTGTGTTCTGGGTATGGGTGGCCGCTATCCACATTCAGACATTCACTGACGGGGTTAGAAGTAGGATCTTCATTTAAGGGTTTTCATGAGAGTTTAGTTTTCTCTTTGTGCAATCTTTTTTCCTAGTCGTAATATGTAATTCCTTGGCCTCGCTTTTAGGGATATGTATTTCTTCAAGAGGTTGTAGAACTTATCTTACTGGATTATCTTTGTTTACTGAGGATTAGGTTTCCATTGTGGGAGTGCTTTTGTTTCTTCGAAAGTGTTTTTTCTTATTTAAAGCTACTGTTACATTTTGTACAGGGATCATTTGTACAAACATTTCACTTTAAATTATATTCATGAAGGGTTACCGGTGATGTCTCCTTTGTAGATTCAGTCACTTGTTCCGGTTGTTGACCGACTGGGAATTATAATGAAATCTTACTCAATCTCCTTGAAGGGAGTTTCTATTTCAAGTTGGTGGTGAGGAAGTTTAGCGATAGATTTTTATTTGATAGTACCATTTTTTTATCCTATTTGCGTAGAGTATGAGTTATTGGGTTGTTAGATATCAATACTCTGTTCATCATGCAATTGTGTAGAATATGAGTTATATGGTTGGTAGGTTTCCTCTAAAAATATCTTTTAGTGTTCTGACACATTATTTTGGCTTTGTTGTTTGTTTTTCAAGGGACTTATTTTTTACCTGAAGGTTTGATTCGGTTTTCTCCAAGAAAGGGGGTCTTCTGTTCTAACTTGCATTTATGTTCTTTCTCGAGCATACCTCTCGTTAACAGTAGTAGGCATATATATCCGATATATGTTGAGTGGACAGAACTACTTTCCTGAATCGTAGTGGAGAGAATCACAATTTGCTGACTTTTGAGACAAGAAAAAACGCCGGAGTTTTATGCATCATCTTGTGTAAATTAAGTATTTGCAGTCCTATTGCAGATCTATGAGTAGTAAATCCATGGTTCCTAAGTTGTTTACCTTTCGTTTCCTTCATTCTTTGACTTTTAAAGATATGTTAGAAGATTTGCTTGCTATTGTAGGAGCTCCATCATGCTGGTGCAAACTGCTTGGTAGATTTTTCGTTTCAACTTCGGTTTGTATTACTAACTTAAGTTTGCTTTCGAAATCGTACTTGATCTTATTTTCGCTGTGTGAGTATATTTCTCCTTGCCAAAAATATAATCTAGTGCTAATTGTTTGCAACATAAGCGCTAACACTTCGAGTTTTTTGCTTGTCGGTCTTAGTCTTATTGTTAGCCAGCTATGACCGTCTCACTTATCTTGCCTCCAAACTCCTTTCTTCTTCTGTAGTTGTTTCACTTGTGGTCAATGTGTGTGTGTGAAGTTATGAGTTGTGTCATGTCATGAGATGCAATATATTATATTGGATATTGTTTGGTGCGATGTATTAATAGTTGTTTCAATTGTGGTCAGCGTGTCTATGTGAAGTTATATGAGTTGTGTCAAGTCCTGAGGTGGTGCGACACTCGCAACTGATCAATGGTTTTAACTGTGCTGAAGCCAAGTCCTATATTTGAAGTTGGCGGCCCCTAGCCCAGAAAAAGGCTTCACGTAAGAAATTCTAAATCGCACGATTTTGATAGCACTGTTTAAAAGTTTTTATCGTGATTTGCTTCTCAGTTATTTTCTCTGATCAGGCATTGCATAGTAGGTTTGGATTTTTCTCTTGATTGATTGATTTGCTTCTCGAAATTTTATATGGAACCAATCATGAAAAGATTTGGATTGCTACTTTATTCAACTACACATTGGACTTGAGTTTTATTTCATTGGTAATCACTTTTAATAGATTTAAAGATGATACTGCCGGCAATCTTATCATGCCTATGTGCAGGATAAGATCCGCATATGGATCATCTTAAATACTTGCTCTACTGAACCCTGCTTATTGATTTTTTATCCGATTGTATTTCAGGGAATAGTACAGTTTCGAGATTTCCTTAATAAACCATGCTTGAATGTTTGAAAAAAAGGTTGAGGTGTACGCCTGGAGGCGCGCCTCGAAGCATACGTATTTTAAGCCATTATCGATGTTTGTGTTTTTCGAATCCAATAACCTCTTTAGAAGTTTTGGTTTTCCTTTTCACTGTTATTTTTGAGTTGTTTGGCAATACTTCAGACCTTTATACTATGGTAGTGTAGTAGAAAAACTTGTTATCCTATGTTTTTACATAATTGATGTCATCTTCATTAGCCATTTTTTTACGTACTTTATGCATGATTCTCTGCCTTGGGGGTTTTCTTATAGAAGCTTAGGTATCCTTGTTGAGTTATTTTATTTTATTTTATTTTTAACTGGTATAGTTGCTATGGGGTAGTCGTTAACAGGAAAGGAAAATCTTTATATAAATGGAGTTCATAGCAAATGTATTATTGATTAGTACTGTGTTACTAATGATTGATATAAAATAATCAGAGAGGAGAGAGAAGCTCTGACACAGGTAACTTTTCCGACGACCACCGGACACACACCAAACCTAGAGATCGCAGCTAAACCGTTCCACCGCTAACGCCACTGCACTGAATCTCTGATTCTGGTATAGCGCCGACCGGTTAACTGAGTGCATCGATAGGACAGTGTGTTGGGTGATAATCGGAGAAGAGGTTGTCCCTAGCTAAGGCCCGGCAGCATTTCTTCCCTGGAGATCGCAGGAAACCAGCCCACCGCTACTGCCATTGCACAGAATCTTGGATTCTGGTATAGCGCCGTCTGGTGACCTGAGTTGTATCAAAAGGGAGTACCGTCTAACCGGCCTCAGCCAAAGACAACCATGGTCGGTAAATGTATTAAAATAGAACAGCAACGTTATCTTCTCTCTAGGTCTAGATATGGTAGGTGTGGAGTGTCTGAGCTTGGCTTCTTTAGGGAATGGAGTATTGATCTTCCGTCGTCTGGTATAGTAAGCTTGTCTAACTTCTTATTGGAGTTGGCTAAGGATAGAGCAAGAAATGTCCTAGATAGGAAGATGTCTAGATTTAGAGATGGTTCCTCCCTCTGGTTATGGGAAAGTATGGTTAAGTCCAGGGGTGATTTCATTTGGGCTCACAGAGTTGGGGAAGGTAATAATAGTAGGAAGTCGGTCTGCATCCCTATGGGGAGTAACGCTAGTGGATGGAGGCTTATGGCGGCGGAGTTAAAGGCCTTGGTGGAGTTTAGTTTTCAGGCCAAGAAAACAACTCCGGTTATCTCAGAACGGAGGGTGCTCCCATCCATTCCTTATTCTAAGATCCATCTGGGAAATAGGATAATACCCAATAAAGTGGTCACCAGCAACAGATTTGACGTCCTAACAGATACCGAGGTGGAAGTGCAACAGATGACGGCGGCAATAGCCGGCGCGGCTAGGCCTGCTCCAACGGTTGGAAATACGAAAAGACGTCATAAGGAGAGGTCACATGCCTATAAAGCTCAGGATCAGCAAGGAGGTAAGTACCATAACTCTTCTTTCTCCAAACCCTCCTCTCTCTCCTCGAAAGTACCTTCTCCGTCTCCCTCCTCTTCTTCTTACCCTCTAATGGCTTCGTCTGAGATTCACTTGGTGGATTGGTCCAAAACTATGGTTGTGTCGGTCGAATGTCATGACAGTAGGTGGAAGGACGTGGAAGTGGTTGTTAGGAACATCATTGGATCATCGGACTTTGTGATACGTCCTTTAACTGAAGAGGATGCAATTATTTGGTCTAAATCCTCCCTTGAGGTCCTGAAGGAGGTTAGGTCGGTGATTCACCCTTTTGCTAGGGGTTCGATTTACTTCAGACCATGGACTCCAGACTGTAATTCGGTGGTCATCACCCAACAGTTGGTGGAGGTACGAATGTATGGTATTCCGTTCAACTTGTGGAACGAAAGGGTTTTCTCTGATCTGGTAGCAGATTTAGGGGAAGTTATCGAGATTGAGAGGGATACCCTGTTTCTGAAGAATCTTAAGTTTGCTTCAGTCAATGTGGAAGTTAAAAATGGAGGTAAGTTGGCTGAAAGAAAAGTTCTTCTAGTGGATGGAGTTGGTTATAACATTGATTTTAAAACCATCACTATCTGTGAGAAGCATGAGAGGATTAGGCACCACAAGGATACGGTAACGGTATCGGAAATCCCACCGCCGGCGAGTGATCAAGCTTTCCCGGAGAAGAGGACGGAAGAAGACAAAGGAGACAACATAGGACGGTCGGTGGGTGGTAATGGCAGTAAGGTGGGCGACGCCACAGTGAATCAGACAGAATCGGCTGCAGAGGAGACAAAAACACCTTTTGTCAGAGATCCCAGGAAAGGAAAAGCACAAGCGGGAACGGTTATCCAACTCGACCCTGACGATATTTCAAAAAGGTTGGCGGGAATGAAGGATATGATTGGAATAGAAATTCGTCAAGAAATGGTCAAAGCTATGACCGACTTGGTGAACAGTGCAAACAAGTGGGCCAAAGGAATTACTTATGTTAGGAAACGGAAAGGAACATCCCATTCGTCTCCTAAGACCAGAGAAGGCCCTAAGAAGAAAGTGGTGCGGAAATCAGCAGGTATCAAGATAGGAGGTGTGGAAGTGGATCCTAAAGTTGAGGGTCAAGCAGAGGATCCTGCTAAGAAGTTTGTTATTATGAATGAAGATGAGAGGATGGAACACCTCCTTCGTACCGGAGCCAATCTGAGTTTTTCAGGGGGGGAAGAGTATGACATGGTGATCCAAATCCTTAGGGAGGAGAACATTGAGATGGGTGTTAAGATCAAAGACACCAATGGAGATGAGGAAGCCATGATAGTTGAACCACTTTCAGTCATCGCCCCTCCTCCAGGTCAGGAGCTAGAATGCAGAGCGATCGTACCTTACGTTGGTTCTGTGGACCAGAACCCATTAGAAGGGTCCAGCAGAGGAAAAGGTAAGAGTTTGAAGAAAAGAGTTGTGATGAAGAAAGCCGCTCGGGGATCGGCTGACAGAAAGAGGAAGTCCGAGAGAGTCAAGAAGGTGAAGAAGAGCTCAGATCAAGGGGATGAGGCTGATCGATGCCCCTGAACATTCTAAGCTGGAATGTTAGGGGCTTGGGTAAGCCAGGAAAGAAGTTAGCAGTACGTAGATTAGTTAGGCAGTTTGATGTGTCGTTGTTATGTATTCAGGAATCAAAAGTTAGTGATTTTCAGCCTTCTTTATTTCGTAGTTTGTGGGGTTCAGATGTCTGTGGGTGGGATGGGATTCCCTCTGAGGGTGCCTCAGGGGGTATTTTGTGTCTTTGGGACTCACTTGCCTTGTCAATGTGTGATGTTTTGAAAGGCAAGTATAGCATCTCTATTTTGTTTAAGAATTTGAATGATAATTTTGAATGGGTTTTTACTGGTGTCTACGGACCTTGTGTGAACTCTATGAGGAAAGACTTATGGATCGAACTAGACTCAGTAGCAGCAACCTGGGATAAGCCCTGGTGTGTAGGTGGTGACTTCAACGTAATCCGTTTCCTTCATGAAAAGAAAGGTAATTCTACAATCACACCTGCTATGAGAGATTTTGGGGATTGGATTGATAGGAATGCTATGTTAGACCTGCCCAAGCAAGGCCTGGAATTCACATGGACAAATAACCAAGAATCCCCTACCTTGTGTGTGTTGGATAGATTCTTGATTAATGGGACTTGGGAGGATAAGTTCCCTGGGGTTGAACAAATTGTGCTTCCTAGACCTACATCAGACCATACTCCCCTGCTGCTTCGAGCTGAGATCGATCGGACAAACCCCCCACCCTTCAGGATGGAGGAGGTGTGGATGTTAGATAAAGACTTCAAGGATAACATAGCTAGTTGGTGGCATGAGGGTCCTTCTGGAACCTCAGCTGGACACACACTCTGGACCAAATTACAGTTCCTGAAAGATAAACTCAAAGTTTGGTCGAGAGAGAAATTCAGATGCTTTTCTAAGGAGTTCAATGAGTTGCAGAATGGTATAAAGGACCTAGAGGTGAAAGAGGAAAGCCAAGGCCTATCTCACAGTGAGTTCACCTCTAAGAACCTGATGAAGGCCAACCTGGATAAATTACTTAGCCTCGAGGAGATTAGCCTAAGGCAGAAGTCCAGGTTACAGTGGTTAAAGGCAGGGGATAGGAACACATCTTACTTCCATAAGATTGTGAAGTGCAGAAAGAGACAGAACAGGATAAGTGTAATTATGAAGGAAGAGACAGCAATATCTGAGGAGGAGGACATTAGAAGGGAGGCTGTCACATACTTTTGTAACTTATATGAGGAACCGAGGATGTGGCGTCCAGGCCTAGATAATATGCAGCTTCCTTCCTTGTCTGGTGTAGAAGCTGACCTATTGGAAGCAGATATATCAGAGGAGGAAGTGTTGTGTGCACTTAAGGAGCTAGCTAAGGACAAGGCCCCTGGGCCGGATGGTTTTCCTATATCCTTCTATGTGAGAACATGGGATATCATTAAAACCATCATGATGGAAATGATTTGTGAGTTTATGTCTGGAGCTCACTTCCACTGGAGGCTGAATCATACCTTCATTGTACTTATCCCTAAAACCCATCATAGCTCCAGCTTCAAAGAATACAGACCAATCAGTTTGGTGGGAGGAGCCTATAAGATTGTCTCTAAAGTACTGGCCTCAAGGCTGGCTAAAGTATTGGGCAGCCTAATTTCACCCTTCCAGGGAGCATTTGTTAATGGAAGACAGATCCTGGATGGCGTGTTGATAGCTAATGAGTTGATTGATTCCAGAAGGAAAGCAGGTTCCAGCGGGTTGGTAGTGAAGGCTGACTTGGAAAAGGCTTATGATAGAATAAGCTGGGATTTCCTATACAAAACTATGGAAAGAATGGGGTTTGGATACAAATGGAGAAGCTGGATTTACTCTTGCATTTCGACTGCAACCTTCTCTGTCCTGGTTAATGGTAGGCCTTCGGAGGTCTTTCAAAGTTCTAGAGGAATCAGACAAGGGGACCCCCTGTCCCCACTCCTATTCCTCCTTGTGGCTGAAGTCCTCAGCCAATGCCTGCAGGTAGCTGGGAGAGAAGGGTGGATTAAAGGTTTTAATGTGCATAATGATGGGGAAAGGATAAATCACTTGCAATTTGCGGATGACACCCTATTCTTCATTGATGAGTATGTTAGCCAATTAAGATATCTGAGAGATATCCTCATTTGGTATGAAATCTCTTCTGGCCTTAAGGTGAACATGCTGAAATCGTATATTTATAGTGCTAACAAAGTGGGTGACCAGAATATGAATCATGAAATGATTAAGGAGTTTGGATGCCAGGTTGGTCGCCTGCCCACATCTTATCTGGGGTTACCCCTGGGAGAAACCTATAAGTCTAAGAAGCTTTGGGATCCTGTTTTAGAAAGGATTAACAAGCGATTAGCTTCATGGAAAGGTCGTACCCTATCTAAAGGGGGTAAGATAACCCTCCTTAAGTCAGTCCTCCAGGCTTTACCAACTTATTACCTATCTCTGTTCTCAATACCAAAAGGGGTCCTTAAATGCATTGAGCAAAAGATGTGTTCGTTCTTTTGGAACAACAATATGCACCAGAAAAGTCTCCATTGGATGAAGTGGAAGCAACTCTCTACCAGCAGAGCTAAGGGAGGTATGGGGGTAAAGAACTTAGAAATTATGAATCAAGCCGTCCTTACCAAATGGCTGTGGAGAATGGATCATGAAAATGATCAATTGTGGCAAAAGATTATAAGCTGCAAATATGGTAAGAGCCATAAGGAATGGTTAGATAAATGTAAAAGAACTTCCTATGGATGTGGGGTCTGGAAAGGCATCTTGTCTAATGTAGGAAGGTACCATAGTCTCACTAAGTGGAGGTTAGGTGATGGGACAAAAATTGGCTTTTGGACGGATTTATGGTTGGGGACTGAAACACTGCAATCTACTTTCCCTAGCATCTACAGACTGGCTTTGAGACCAAAGGCAACTGTTGCAGAGATGTTCAACAGTACCAATAGAGAATGGGATATAACAGTTAGAAGAAATCTGAATGATTGGGAACTCCAATAGTATGTTCATCTTCTGCAAATTCTTCATGAAGTCAGCTGGGGAGAAGGTACAGATACAAGAGTATGGCGTATTGAGGAGAAAGACCCACTATCTGTGTCAAATTGCTATAAGAGATTGGACACAGACGACAGTTTGCTCGAGCAATGTGTCTCTAACTATGTGTGGCTCAAAGCTCTGCCCCCCAGGGTGGGTTTCTTCATGTGGGCAATCCTACTACGCAAAATTCCCACGGTAGATTCACTGAGAAGAAGAGGATTCCAGATACCTAACAGATGCATACTATATAAGGTAGAGGAAGAATCGATGGAACATTTGTTCCTGCACTGTAAGGTAGCCTCAAACCTGTGGAGCTTCTTTACCCAATCCATGGGTGGTCAATGGTGTACCCCTAACACTATTAATCATATGGTCACTCAATGGGATGGACTGTATAAGAAAAAACATAGAAGGGAAGTGTGGCAACTAGTCCCTGCAGCGATCATATGGAGCATATGGAGCGACAGGAACAATAAGATTTTTAAAGAGAAAAACCTCAACTCTTCAGTTGACATTGAAGACGTGAAGGGCACTATCTTTGCCTGGATTAGGAGATTAGATAAATATAAGAATGTATCTTATCTTGAAGTAGTACTAAATTGGGATACTTGGATGATGTGAGACATCAACCTTGAATCCCCACCTACTGTATATAGTTTTTTCTCCTTATATATTCAATCTAATTTTCAAAAAAAAAAAAAAAAAATGATTGATATCTTTGCCTGGATTAGGAGATTAGATAAATATAAGAATGTATCTTATCTTGAAGTAGTACTAAATTGGGATACTTGGATGATGTGAGACATCAACCTTGAATCCCCACCTACTGTATATAGTTTTTTCTCCTTATATATTCAATCTAATTTTCAAAAAAAAAAAAAAAAATGATTGATATAAAATGTAAAAAAGTTCTAGTTATGATGTTCTATAGGCAAGTCAGGTGTCTATGTAAGGAAAACTGAGCTTTCTTCTTTTGCCTAAAGGGGGATTTTTGCTTGTGAGGATGATCTATTTGAATGAAATATTGGTAGAATTTGTTCCCGTCTCTTTCTCAGAGATCTATGTCATGAATAAACTTGTGGTTTATTGGGAAGGCAATGGCTTTTAAACCTATCTGCATTTTTTCCTTTTCTGGTCTGTTTGGTAGTTTTGTGAATTTATTTTGCTTTATTGATTGGCAATTCATCCTATTCGTCAAAATTGAAACTCTTAGACCTCACAAACAAAATGGATCTTATATTATAGATCCTGACCCGCACTCTCTCTGTCTCCCCTTTTCTGATTTATCTAGGTTTGTGTTCTCCCTAATTTTTCGGTATCTGTTGCAGGCCTTTTCATGTTATTATTGAAGCTTTGGCTGATTAGCTGGTTCTTCGTGGTTTGTGTTTTTGTTCATCTAGGTTGTTGGTCGATTTTCTGTTGTTTTTCGTGGTTTGCGTTCTTAAGCATGTACCAGTTTCCTTTCAATTTGATTATTGGTAGTTTAGGCGTGACGTTTCATAAAACGGGGTTTCAAATTATGTTTTTGATTAAATGCTTCTGCAGATTTGATATCTGTCAATGATTCCATTTGAAATCTAATTCAACTGTAAGAAGAGGCGTGTTCTTCATTGATTATTCTTTATAATGACTTCAGATATGATTCCGATGCCAATCTTATTGTGCAAATATGCACGATGCGGTCCACATTTGAATCATCTCGTGTAATGGATTTATTGAGCATTTAAACCAATAACGATTTATATCTCAGATTAGTATTCTGGAATCATCCCAGATTTTCTCAAAGAAGGCCTCGAGGGAAAGTAAGATAACTCTGTTGGTGTATCAAATCTTTCGGTATAGAAACTATGCATGATTTAGTTTTTACTTCTTGTTAATTTGGAATTGCTTCTAACTTGTGGGTTGTATATAGAAGCTGCACTTTCTCTCTTTGAATTTGGGGTATTAGCTTGTGTAGTTATTTACCACACTACCACAGTATTAACAGCCTAAAGTTTACTGTCCATCTACCAGTTGTTTTGTTTATGATATATTTGAAGCATGTGTTACAATTTGAGAATGGTTTTGACTTGATTGTTGTTCTCTGAATTTGGTGTGAACAGTTCAAGCTATTCAAGCTTTTGCTGATTGATTGGTGGTGCCTAAAAGCGGTTTGCTTTTTTTAGTAATCTATGGTTTCTCAATCAACCTAATCTATTCAGTTTGGTTTGCATCTCAAGCATCTAAAATGTTTGATTTCGATCTGGTTCTAAGTTGAATTTTTTTTCTTTGGTTAGGGAGAAATGAATATATGGGTTGGAAATTAGTACTTGATCAGTTGGCGGCTTATGCAGATTCGACTACACATCGCCCTTGAGTTTGTATTTGAGATTGAAGGGGATTACTAATTCATTGGTAATTACTTCTAATGGATTTAAAGATGATTCTGATGCCATACCGCATCATGATCATCTTAAATACTTCTGTTTTGGCATAACATCTTGGTCATTATAACGTTAATCGTTTCGATTTGCTATCCTAGAAACGTTTTGTATAACATGATTAGTTGGTCGTTGTAGTGGGAAGGTTGCATTTGGTTTAGTGTCCCTTTCACGATTTACCAATATTTCACCTTTCTAGCAGTCATCAATTACTGATGCGACATTTCAGCTAAGAGTTAATACTCATTGATAATTACTTTGGAGTTGGAGATTGTTTTGATGTCGATCTCACATCAGGATCATCTTAAATACTTGCTTCACTGCGGGTTCAGCTAGTAAAGGTATTGATCCTATACTAGATGACTCTGTGATATGTTAGATTAGTCAGTATAGAAACTTAAACCTGATCTAGTCTTCTATTAAGCTTATTTGGATTCGCCTTCAATTTTTCTTCTTTCTAGCAGTCATCAATTATTGATGAGATATTTCTGCTAAGAGTTAATATTTTCGAAGTTGTTTTAAATTGACTGTTGTTCTCTTCAGTTGGTGGTGCTTCTTGTTGACAGAATTTCAGTCTGTGTAGATTTCATGGGGTAGTTGTTGCAATCCAATATGGGAAACCTTTACGTGAGAGGAGTCTATATCTAATGCATTGCAGTATTTTTAGTTCTTTGTTAGTAATGGAATACGCATAGTATAAACTCTCACTATGTTCTTTCGTTTCAGTTCTTTTTCTTTTCTTCTCTTGAGTGTGACCTTTTAACATGAAAAGTGGATGGTGACTTTAAACCTTCGGTTTTTTAGTTGTCCAAGTATATATTTTGGTTGATTGTTTAGTAAGAGGGGTGGAGTCAACGGAGTTCTATAGGCTGTATTCGTATGGGTCTTTCTTTACTTGCTTTTCTTTTCTTTTTTATCCGTGTACTAATTATGTTTTGCAGTATTCTTTATTTAATCATTGAATAACATGATCACAGACACTTGGTGATTAGAAATTGATTCTGGAAGTTTAAATAGTCGTCTGACCTCTTCATGCCGGAAGTGTAACAGTGGATACCGCATACTTGGTTTCTATTTCTTCCACTCAAGCTGGTTTCCTTTTCCTCATTTCTGCAGGTATGGGAATCATCTTGGCTGTTGTCTGTTGCCTGGATGATAGGATCTACCTAGAGAAGCGATCACATTTTTATTGTTGTAGAGTTTTATATGCGATCTTGGGGTACTTCAGTTTTATATCTTAAGTTCATTGTTTCTTTATTCAAATATTTAATATACCAATTCTCTCCCAATATTGCAGGGATTTTTTATGGAAGTGTTAGCTACCGATACTTGGTTATTTCTTGATTTATGAAAGAGTAACAGTCTTATTCCCCCGTACAAACTTATAGTTTGATTAGATTTTTTTTCCTCTTTCTGCTCAATTATATTAGATAGTCTCTCTCAGTTTTGGAGAGATCAACCTTTGGCTTACTAGTTTTTTGGACCCCAGATGATAAGGATTTAATTCATGGAGAACTAGTTGGTTCTTCTCTTGAAGGGAGTTATTGCATGGGAGTAACATTTCTTGGATCCGAGTGGTATTTATAATTTTAAAACTACTCTGTTTTCTTTAAAAAGCTTTTTGCTTATTACTTGATTCCCGGAAGTTTGTTACATTTTTACTCTTAATCCTTAAATATACAGGCTCAACTTTTGATGGGGGAAGGAGCATTTTGATGTTCTTATCTGGCTTTGTCTTCTCAATTATGTGATTCCTTTATTTTTCAGTTGTAATCTTTGTTTCCTAGATGATATGGTTTTTGCCTAGAGAGCGACTCCATTTTTATTTTGAAAGGGGTTCTCTATCCAAACACGGGGCTTTAAATTCATTTTCTTTGCTATTAGGATATTGAGTGGTAAAAATTTCTCTCCTTATCATTAGGGATTTGTTGTGGAATCCTTACCTCAATCATTTCGTGATTTGGGAAAAAGATCAAAATTTGGCATTTTATTTCCTATCCGAACCCTCAGGATTTAAATACTTGCAGAAGAGGTTTGGTTTGTCTGCTGTGAAGGGAGGGTGTTTTCTATACTAGCTTGTTCCCTGAGAGAGATGGTTTGCTTATGTTATGTCTGATGTCTCTTCTACCTTTAAGATTTAATTGCATGTAACTGTGTTCAGGGTATGGGTGGCCGCCATTTCAGACATTCCCCGACGGTTGGTAACCTTGAACGGGGCTTAAAGGGGGATCTCTAGTTAAGGGGCTTTCATGGAAGTTTATTTTAGTCTTTCTGCAATCTTTTTCCTATTCGTAATACGAAATTCCTTCACCTTAGTTTTAAGAATATGTGGCATGGACCTGGAAGGGTTAGCGTGTCGCACGTTTTGTCACGGAAAAAATAGCCTGCTTTGCATTTCTTGCAGTGGTGGTAGAACTTATTTTGCTGGATTATCTTTGTTTACTGGAGGATTAGGTTTCCATGGTGGGAGCGCTTTGGTTTCTTCGAAGGGTTTCTTTCTTATATAAACTTGCAGTTACATTTCGTACATAGGTCATTTCTTCAAACTTTCTGTTCACATTTACTTTAAATTATATTCACAATGTGTGACCGGTGATATCCACTGTGCAGATTCTGTCACTCTTCCGGTTGTTGGAGGACAAGGAATTCTGACGTGAGTCTCTCCCGAAGGAGTTTTTATTTCAAGTTGCTAGTGAGGAAGTTTATTGGTAGATTTTTATTATAGTACAAATATTTTTTTTTCCCACCTGATCCCTGATGTTAGGGGTATGAGCTACAGGTTGGTAGATATCAATACTAAGTTCAATATCTGACGTGGGGAGGGGGAAAATATGGAGTTACGAGTCTTGCTTGCCACCTATTTCTGTGTTCGTATTTGGTTTTTGACTTGCTCAACCTTGTTAGGGTTTCTTTTAAATTTCTTAGTGCGCTGGATCCTTATTTTTCTTTTGTTGTTCTTTTTCCGAAGGTTTCTTTATTGCTTGACGATTTGGTTTTGTTTCTTGGAGTACGTTATTTGAGATGTCTGCGATCCATATTTGCCTCATGTCAATCGTGAGTGAACCAACTTTGTTACGCGGTAGTGTTTGGTCAAGTTATCCTAAGTTTCCTTAGTGGTTCCTCATTGGCAATTCTTCATTTTCCCTTCTTCAGTTTTGAGTTTTATGCTAATCACAGTTTTGCACTTTTTTCTAGGTTTTTTTTTTTTTTTTTTTTTTTTTTTTTCTAGGTTTTCTGTTTGCTCATTTTCTCCGAATAGGTAATTTGTTATAATGTACATGATGATTTTTGTTATTCTCTCTATTTTGGTTGTGTTCCTTCGTTTCTAAAAGATGTTGGATTGGTTTTACAAAATGGAAAATCTTTCTTGTCGGGGTTGCTGGATGCTGCTATCATATTCCCTGGTTGTCATCAGGATGTAGTTTTTTTTTTATCTTTTTCAGTTTTAAAGTGTCGTGTCTAGGTTATCTACATCTGTAAAATTGTTGACGGTCTTATCTTGATGTAGGATAGGTGGACTTCCAAGTCCAATGGAACAACTTTCTGGTGCTTGCTCGACGGGTCAGAAGATTTCGGACTGAACTAATTTCCTTTATAATGTGTAAGTCAAGTATTTTCAGTCCTATTCCAGATCCATGAGTAATAGATCCGTAGTGCCAAAGTTCTTTACCTTTCCTTTATTTTCTGACTTTTAAAGGTAATTTAAAACACATGCTATCTTAGGAGAGCTATCATGTTGATGCAAACTGTTCCGTAGGTTTTTTATCTTCAACTTCGGTTGGTATACTTACTAACTTGGGAGGTTAGCTTTCGCAATTCTACCTCATCTTATTTTAGCTGTGTCTTATGTTGCTCCTTGCCTAAGACATAATCTAGTGTTATTTGTATCTAACATGAGCTCTAACGCTTGAGAAGTTGTTGGCTTGTTGCTTGTATAGTCTTATTGTTAGCTAGGAATGGCCATCTCACCTTCTAATCTTGTCTCCAAATTCTTTTGTGCTTCGGTTGTGAATCAATTCAGTTATTCAGTTATTGCCTGCTTCTAATTTATATTGGATATTAAGATTTTATGTGACATATTAATAGCTATTTCAATTCTACTTCATCTGATTTTAGATGTGCCAATTGGTCGTTCCTTGCACAACATATAATAGTGAGTTAGTAATATCTGGAGGGTCGTTTAGATCCACCTTTTTTAAATTTCAGGGGCCAACAACTACCAGATAGTGTTTGCCAACTGAAAGGTTCTGAAATGTAATGTTATCAAATGCGCCCTATTGGAACTGTAGATCTTCACTCTACTTCGTGTTTGTTCGTTAAATAAGCCTCAACGGAACTGCTATTAAATATGCTGAAATTTGTTTTATAGTTTGTTTCAAGGACGGCTTCTGTCTAGAGGAAGCATTTTCTGGGAAGAGATTTTTGTGTCTCAAGTTCCATTTAAATTTGCGTCTAAAATTTTGTCATTTTCAATTCCTAATGCGTTGTTCATCTTGGGACGTTTTTTTTTTGTCTTTTACCCCACTTCTTTGATTTTTATCTTTTTTGTTAAACTCTGAATGAATTGTAATATTTTTTACTTTTTTATGTTTATCCTGTTGAACGAAGTTTAGTTGAGGGGGTCCTAATTTATGGGTAGTATTTTTAAAGGCTTTAGAGATAATGCTGCCGATCTTATTATGTATATGTGAATGACTGACTTGATGCACATCAGAATGGTTTTGTTGATGCTTTAGACTACCAAAGCTTTTATTAATCTGATTACTCTTTGGGGAATCCACATATTCATAATCTCGCAGTTCACCCCTGTTGTTATTACTATTAGAGCCTTGAGGGAAACATGAACATCAATCTGTTGCAAGTGCGAATTTGACGCTATAGAAACTATACATAATAAAATATTTAACTTCTTGATTTGTAACAATTAACTTGAACCAAAAGTTTAATCGTAGAACTGTTTTGAATTGATTGTTGTCCTCTGAAGTTGGTGTGAGGACTAAAGTTCTGAATTTGGTATGAACAGTTCCATGTTGTTTGGTGATTGGTGGTGTGCCTGAAACATATTTACATTTGAAACAATGTCGATTTCGTGATCTAACTGGTTTGTTTGGTATTAGTTTGCATCTCGAGCATCTAGAAATTTTGGTTCTGATTTGGCTCTTAATTTTGTTCTTTGATTTGGGACTCAGGGTCGGATTTGCATCTTCATTGGTTTATTGATCCAGTTGTTGTGTAGGGAAAACACACTTTGAAATTCTTCCCATTAAGCAGCTCCTATTTGTGTTGTCCAATAAAGTTTTGGGGAAAAGGTAAGATCACTTTGTGATGTATCAGATATGTTGCTAGTGGATCTCTGGACATGATTATGGTTTTCTGTTACTGTTAATGTGGAATCTATTCTCTCATTGCGGCTTTCCTCAAAAGCTTAGGTATCCTAATTGATTTTTTAGGTTTATTCGGTAAAGTTGTTATTGTTGCGTAACTGTAGGACATCATCTGGGTCAAGGTTAACCTTTCGGATTTATCAAAATTGGTGATGAGAAAAACTTTTCTTCTTTCTAGCAGTAATTCTTTTGTTGATGAGATTTCAACCAAGAGTAGAAAATTTTGACAACAGTTTTGTATAGATTGTTGTTATCTCCACTTGGTAACCAGCTTCTCTTGAGGGGATTTCAGGTTGTTCAAATGTTCTCATGGGTTAGTTCTTGACCAAAAAAGTAAATCTTCAAGTGAAGGGAGTTTATATTAAACTGCACTATTGATTTTATTTAGTTTTGCGTTACTAATGGTTGACACGCAATTGAAATGTTTTTATGATGTTGTAGAGAAGTCACTGTAATGGAAATTGGGGTTTCTTGTTTTGACTGAAGGAGTTGTCTAGGTTAGCGTTTTCTTTTCAGTGTTCTCTCTCAAGGGAGTTCCCATATTATGCACAGATTCCATAAAATTCTTCTCTAGTGCCGGTCTATGTTGTTAACATTTAACACTTCACAACAATATTCAACGTCCAAAAACTGGCTCTCCTTGTTATCTGCATGCCTCTCGGGAAAGTTATAGTAGTACCTTTTTTTGGTTTATTGCATGGCATGATTTAAGAATCTTTCTATACCTTTTCATTTCCTTAGTCGTCTGGTCCTCTTATGTGTTAGTTAGTAGTTTTCAGGATGACTGGTCTTCTGGAAACGTCTTCTTAGAAATGATTTCTGCTTGGAGGTGCACTCCAGACCTCTAATAGTCTTCTTTTCTATTAGTTATGACTTCATCTGGTAAAGGCGTTTTCTGTCTTTTAACTTGCTACCTCCATTAATTTCCTTATTAGAGGAATAACAATTAAAGTAAGCATTATTTTGATTTTTGTAGGGTTTTTTGAATTGGACTTACTTTAAGAAGATGTGATTTGGTTCTAACTTGTGGGGGTTTTCCTATTTTACATAGAATCCTTTTCATAAAAAAAAACATAGAATCCACTATTCGTCCCTATTGTCTTATCACTTTACATGAAAATATAGTATCCATAGATCAACTGTCTTAGTTTTTCTCATACCCGTCAGACAAAAACAGAACTATTAAATTTCATTTCTGGTTCCAAGTGTGCCATTTTTATGTTTCGTGTTGTATCCACCTTAACTTGTGCGCTTCTTTTGTAATTCCTTCACTCTGTTGTAGGGATAGAAGTTATATTACGTGGGGTAGTGTCTTGAAGTACTCTTCAGAAGTTCATTGAATATACATAGTATAGCATGATGTACCCTTCGTGTTAGGATGTGGACTGTGGAAGTGTTTTTTAAATTTCTTAGTGTTTGGGACCCTATTTTTTGGCTTTGCTTTTTGTTTTTCCCAGGGACTCTTGTGGTTGAAGATTTATCGGCTTCAGAGACTGTTTAAGATGTCTGTGATCTGATTTGGCTCATGTACATCGAGAGTGAACCACTTCTCTCAACTCGCAGTGTTTGGTTGGTGCCTTTATTATAAGTTCCCCTAAATGGTTCCTCGTTGGGCATTCTTGATTTTCCCTTTTTCAGTATTGGCTATTGAGTTTTATGCTAATAGTAGGTTTACACTCTATCTAGGTTTTCTGTTTGCTTATTTGCTCTGAATTGTTACAATGTGCACGGTGATTTTGTTGTTCCTCTACTTAGGCATTATTCCTTATAGATTCAGCAGAATGTGCTGTTAATTTGTTTAACCAAAAAATAAGTTTTCTCTTGGCTGTGTGCACGATAAGATCCAATTGTTGTTTAGGAAACTGTACACCTTCAAATTCTTCCCAATGAGCTCTTATTTGTGTTTTCTAATAAGATGACCCTGTGATGCATCAGAGATGTTGGTTTTGGAACTTGAACTTGATCATCATTTTCTGTTACTGTTAACGTGGAATCTATTTGCTCCTTTGGGCTTTCCTCGAAAACTTAGGTATTCATGTTGATTTTTTTTAGTTTTAATGGGTACAGTTGCGGTTCTGTAATGGTAGGACATCATATTGGCCAAGATTGATCCTTTCCAATCTTCTATCAAAATCTGTAATGAGAGAAACTTTCTTTTTTAGCAGTCATTGTTTTACTGCTGAGATATTTCAACCAAAAGTAGAAATCTGAGAATAGTTGTGTATTGTTGTTATCTGCAGTTGGCAGCAAGCTTCTTTCTTTATGGGATTTCTGTCTGTTCAATTTTTTTCTTGGAGTTGTTCGTGACCCAAAAGGCAAATATTTAAGTGAGGGGAGATTATATTCACTGCATTATAGATTTTATTTAGTTATGCGTTACTAATGGTTTACGTGTAAACGACGTTGTAGAGATGTCACTGTCTTTGTAAGGGGTTTCTTGTTTTGACTAAAGGGGTTTTGTAGGTTTGCATTTTCTTTTCAGCGTTGTGTTTCGCATATTATACTTTCATAAAACTCTTCTCTAGTGTTGGTTTATTCTTCTATATGAAGGTTTAACTAACTATGTCGGTAACAGTTAATACTTCTCAATAATATGCAACATCCAAAGTCCCGTCCGTGTTGTTTGCATGTCTCTCGAGGAAATAGTACTAGTAACTTATTTTGGTTTATTTCATGCCATTTGTAAGAATCTTTCCAAACCATTTCCTTTCCTTTCTATTACATGTTGGTTTCCAAGACTGGTCTTGTGGAAGCCTCTTCTTGGAAGTGATATCTGTTTGGAGTCGCACTCCAGATTTCCTCTAATATTCTTTCCTTTTCATTTAGTTATGACATTATCTTTGAAGGCGTTTTCTGTCTTTAACTTGCTACTTTAATGTTTTCCTTATCAGAGGAATAATAGTTGAAGCATGCACTCATTTTATTTTTGCGGGGATCTTTGAATTGGACTATTTGGCAGGCTAGGAACTTAGGAATTTTCAATGATTCTCCTAGGAGTCTAGTGGTCGAAGTGGAGGACGTCCTTGGCCTCCTCTTCCATTGGAGTAGATCATGAGTTGGGCTAAGTGTCTTTCATACTTAGACTTTATTTCTAATTGGGAGGTTATCATGAAGTAACATCTTCGCCTGATACAACCAATTCTTTTGTACATTCTTTTCCTCCTCAATATTAATTCAAACTTTTCAAAAAAAAAGGAGATGTCGTTCGGTTCTCTCTTGTGGGGGTTTTCATACTTCACGTAGAATCCACAATTGTTTCCTATTGTCTATTTATTTCTTCTTTCCATGAAAATAAGTAATAGATCAACTGTCCTAGTGTTTCTCATGCGCGTCAGAAAAATAGAACCATTAAATTTCTTTTCTGGTTCCAACTTCCGAGCATCCCATATTTTAAAATTCTTGTTATATCGACACTAACATTTGCGATTCTTCTTGTGTAGTTCCTTCACTCTGATATAACAGTGAAGGAATTATACACGGGTTCTTATCTTGAAGGGATTTTTTTGTAACAGCTTGCTGCATTTTTGTGTGGGTTATGCTTGTTCCAACTTCAAGATGCAGTTGGAGTTATCAGTGTTCTTTGGGTATTCCTTCTGTCCAGTTTCAGATGCTCACTGGCAATCGGTATTCTAGGACTTGGATTTACACTAATCCGCTTTTGTCGTAAAGGGGGGTTTTCTACTAAAGTTTCTTTAATGGCAGCTGAGTTTACTTTTTTGCTATTTATTATCTGTTCATATTAATTTTTAGGGGTTCGCGCCTGGCGCATGGAAGTTCGCTCACAACATTTGAATTTATTCCTGAGAAACCCTAATCCTGTTGGCTTGTTCCTTTACATTGCTTGAAGTGGTGTGAAAACTATCATTTTGTATTATCTTCTTTTACTAGGGGGAGCGCAGCAATTCCTTCTTGCAGGGGGTTTTCTAGCCCAACTTCTTGTACATTTCCATGTTTTTATAGGGGAATATCTATGCAAACATTCTGCTTACAGTTACACCAAACTGTTTCCAGACCATGCGGATGTCTGCTTTCCATACGCAGGACTCTTTGATCCTTGGTCAATAACATGCGACATCCAAAGACCGGGTCTTCGTGTTATTTGCTTTGGCTCTCTGAAAAGTAGTAGTACTACCTATCTTTGGTTATTGCATGGCATATTTTAAGAATCTTTTCATACCTTTTCATTTCCTAAGTTGTCTGGTCCTCCGGAGTATTATTTGTAAGTTTCTAGGATGGCTGGTGTCTTGTCGAAGCTTCTTCACAGAAATGGTTTCTGTTTGGAGGTCCATGACCTTTAATATTTTTTGAAAACTTTGAACAGGCCTCTGATATGCTTTTCTTTTCAATTAGTTATGACTTCTCTGGCAATGCGTTTTCTGTCTTTTAACTTGCAACCTTAGTTTATTGCCTTATTAGAGGAATAACAAACAAAGCATGCATTTATTTGATTTTTGCAGGGATCTTCGAAGTGGACTTACTTTACGAAGATGTGATTAGGTTCTCTCTTTTGGGGGTTTTCCTATTTTACGGAGATACCACAATCTTCCCTTTTGTCTCAAGTATTTATAGATCAAATATCCTAGTTTTTCTCATGCCAGGTCAGACAAATACAAAACCATTAAATTTCTTTCCTGGTTCCGATTGTGCCATATTTTAAGATTCTTGTTGTATCCATCCTAACAGGCGCGCTTCTTCTTTTGTGAGTCCTCCACTTTGTTGTAGGGATGGAAGTTGTTATTTCGTGCCATATTTTAATAATGAATGACATGATTTATGATTAATGATCTTGAAACAATAAATAATGGAAGAATGTCAGAAGGGTAAAATTGGTAATGAAAAAGAAAAAATTTAATTTCTAAAGGTAAACAGACGGAAAAGTGATTTAGGGGGCTATTTTGGAAGTTGGTCATCTTTAGGGAGCCATTTTGGTGAGCTGGTCATCTTTAGGGGTCCAAAATTGAGTTAACCCTTTTTATTTTATTTTGATTTTTTCGTTTGCATGGTCACTTGTTGTCCTCTCTAGTGGGGCATCAAGATAACAAGATAGATCGATTAGGAGGGATATGCGGCTAATTTATTTGACAGTAGATCAAGAAAACTGCGGTAGCAGCTGCAACAGGAGCTCTCTCTTTTAGCTTTCTTCCTTTTTAATGTTATATTATAACATAAGAGTTACAGCTAGATAAGTTTTGAGGTGATAACAATTATTTCTAGTTAAATAACTCTCTTAGAGCCGATGGTTTTCTGTCATGTTTGTGGCCATTACTTGGTAAATTGTTCTAGTTTGAGTGAATTTGTTGGATGCTGCAGATAGATCGCCTGGGTGTTTTTGTTCTAACTTGCTATTTCATTCTTTTGTGAGTTATATCTAATTTTAGCATCAAACAAACAATCTTTTTCAACTACTTTCAGGGCATCCAATTTGGAAGATCACAATCTATATTTGGCTCATGTTCTGGTGGGAAGAGAATATTGGATGTCTCTCCTGATTTTGCAGTGTGCAAGTGTCTAATTGTGGTGAAAAGAATCAGCTTCTTGTCTTCCTCCAATACCCTCTAGGTGAACAATACCATTTAAATTTCTTATGTTCTTTTTAGTTCCTAACCAATAGAAACTGAGAAATTTGCACGTCTTTTTCGTCCACTAACATGTCGTGTAGACCCTTTTGTTGATGGTTGATACTTAAGACAACTGAGGTATACATAGAGAACTTAAATTATTTTCTTATTAGGGGTTTCTGTTTCAACTTTCATTCGGGTGGGGATGGGGGCAAGTTTCATTTGGATATAAATCTAAATTCTTTTTCTTTGTCTTGGACTTATTTCATTTTGGTTGGTTATTATTTGGGGCTTGGATTAGATGTGGACGTCTAGGTTCTGAGGAGTTGTTAATAAAATAAAGTTGATTACTTAAATGGTGTTTTATTGGTGTGTAGGTTTTCATCTGATTCAATCGTTGAACAAATTGGTTTCCTTCTATAGTGGCAGCTTAACGGAGTGTTAGCTACAAAAAATGGGATAATTTGTTGATGTTGAAAACGATAAGGCTTGAACTCCCACTTGGAAATCTGTTTTTTTTTTCCCTAACTGATTTCTTATGTGGAAGTTATCGTTCTATTCGGTATTTTGGCCTCTTCCACTACGACAGTGCCATTAAATTGTTCCTCGGGTGTTATGAGAGTACGAACCTCAACTATGTTCGAGCATCCATCTTGATATATGGAGGTATTCATATTTTTCGTGGTCAAGAACTTTCCTTACCTGGTATTGTCGATTTCTTGCTCGAGGTATGGGTATACCCTTGTTTTGAGAATTGGACTTGTTCCTGGGAGACATTACATTGTTTTGTGAAAGGGCTATTAGAAATTTCTTCTTTGATTTTGTGAGAATAGGGTTTTCTCTCCAGGGAGGAATAACCTTGTTTAGAGAATTGAGGGTTTTTTTTTTATCTCCTATTATAATGTTGAAGTTCTCTTCCTTACTGTTTGTTTATGAAGGTCCGGTCGTAGTTATATCAATATAGACGGTTTTTTTGTGTCGTTTTGGTTTTCCATTTTTAAGGATTGTTTCTTTTATTTTTAGTTAAGGGGTTCTGTTGAGCTTTCTACTTTCAGTTTCTTTTTCTTTCTTCTTTAGGTGGTCTACTTGAGCCTTTATTAGTTTTACTTTCTTCTTCTGAACCTCCCTTGCTCATTTTCCACAGTGATTAGGATTTAATACATGACGAACTGGTATGGTTCTTATTTTGAATGGAGTTTTCTACTTGAACCTGTATATTTCAACCTGGATCAGAAATTTGTTTTGTCCAGTTGGTAGCACACTTCTACAGGGAAATATGCATTGCATTATAGGTTCTTATGCTACAAGTTCCACAAAATTTCTTGTATTTGCATGAAGACTATCTTTCTTGATATCTTTTCTGCAGCATGGAATTTGGTTGACATAGTTTTATGGTTTCTTCTCGAAGAAGGTTTGCTTTACGATTTCAGTTTTCTCTATCTACTCTTCGACTCTTCCTTCATTTGTCAAGGTATTTGCTTACTTTTCCTCTTTCATTTTCTCTTGTACTCTCTGTTAAGAGTTTTTCTTGTTTCCCTTTCGTTTTATCTTTCTACTCCCTCCGTTTCTTCCCTCTGTTAGGGTTTTTGTTTCCTTATTTTTCCATTTTCGTTGCAGGAACTTTCGCTGTCCAGGCGATGCTTGCAAGCGTATTTGCTCTTTGACTAATCTAGGGTTTCGTGGTTAATTTGGTTTCGCTGTTTTCTGTTTGCATTTCCAACATCTAGATTTCATTCTTTCATCGTTTCTCTGATTAGGGTAGTACAATATGGGTTAGATTACGTTCTTGACCATTTGATTGCTTCTGCAGATTCCATAATTATTCAATTTTGGAGATTTCCATCGTCAATTGGATTCATCTACGAAAGGGATTCAAGTTTGTATTTGATATGAAAGGGGGTTATTTTTTCATTAATAATTAGTTTTTAATAGCTTTAGAGAATGATTCTGATGCCAATCTTTTCATGTCTATGGTGGTGGTTTCACATCAGAATCACGTTCAATACTTGCTCTAGTGGTGGTTTCAACCAATAACAGTTTGTTTATTTGACTGCTCTTCAGGGGGAATTCTTCCAATTGAGCCCCAGTTGCATAGCTTGGGAGGAAGCTTTCGGCAAACAGTAAGAATAACTGTGTTAATGTATTTGCATATGTTAGATATACAAACTTAAACATAATATACTTTTTCTGGTACTGTTAATCTGAAAACTTTTTTTACTTCGGATTTTTCTTTACAAAAGTTTAGGTATCTGTTTGTGTTAATTGTATCGCTTTGGTTTCCATAGGTTGCATAAAGCTCTCCCATATCGTTGGTTTATCCTTCTGCATCAGGGTTCACCTATTTATGTTAATAACTTCTAATCTATTGATTGGTCCAGCTGTCCATGTGTTTCTAATTCCCCACGGGAAAACGTTACTAGTATATATACTTTGTTTTTTTCTATTGGGCCATTATTTTAGAATCTTTCAATACTTTTCCACTCCGTGCAGTCTTCCATTATGTTATTTTTCGGTTTGGAGGATGAGTTGGTGTTTTTTTAACCTGCTTCTTTGATTTTTATCCATGTTAAAGGAATAATAATTTGTGCATGCAAAATTCATTTGATTTTCAAGGGAAATCTACAAATTAGATACTCCGAGGAGATGTTATTTGCATGTCTCCTAGGGGGTTTCCTGTTTTCATCATAAAGGGCACCAAATACCCAAAGGCCCAACTATCCGTGCTTTTCTCAAGCCCCTTAGGGAAACAGTGAACTATTAAGTTTTACTTTCATTCCTTAACATGTGATGAACTCCTTTTCTTTTTCGATTTGAGGAAGATTGGTGTTTAGAGGAGACGTTAATTTGTTTTCTTTGAATTTCCATTCAAATTTGCCTCTTAGGGTTCCCTCCTTTCCGATTACTAATGCATTTTTATTTGGAAGGGGGTTTCATCAATTGCCTTTTCAAACTTTTCCTTGTTAGAGTAGTAGTTATATAAGCATGAAAAGTTCATTTGTTATATAAGCATGGACACATTACGTTGTTTTGTGAAAGGGATATTTTAACTCGCTTCTTTGATTCTTCAGGTAAAGCAAATTCATATTCATTCTATTGAGCCTTTGTTGTGTGGTCTCCAGGGAAGATTTTATATGTATATGGATATTTCGGTATAGAAACTTTGGACATTAACTAGTTTTTCTGTTACTGTCAATCTAGAATCTGTTATCGCCATTGGTTGTTATTCACAGTTAAGCAGGTAACACCTCTGGATTTGTTTGTGTTAGTCGATATAGTTGCTTTGACATAACTTCAAAAAACCATCTTGGTGAGGGGAAGGTTTATTTTTTTGTTTGATACCTTTATCTATAACCACCAAATTCTGACTATGGATTGCGGTTTTGGGTATAGTTGCTTTGGCATAACTTTAAGTTATGATCTTGGTCATTGGAAGGTTTGTTGATTCGATCTATGAATATCTGTAACAAACAGTTATTTATTGATGCTTGGATCAAGGTTTTAACATTGAGAATCATTTGAATTGATTGTTGTTTTCTCTAGTTGGTTGCCTGCTTCTTGTCAACAAGATATCAGTCTATTAACTTTTTTTGTCGTGGGAGGGTTTTAGGACCCAAAATGTAAATCTCTACGTGGAGTGTGCTTGTGCAATCCTTCCAATTTTCTTTGTTCATTGTTACTAATCTAATATCCATTGTTAAAAGTTGCATGATGTTATGGAGGAAAGTTGGTGTCTTCGGGAGGAAGATTGGGCTATCTTTTTTGTCTGAAGGGGGTTTTCTATTTCACATCGGTTCCACAATGTACATTCTTTATCATTCGTCGTTTGTAACTGTATGAGGTTGTAACAATGAATTTACTTAACACTTTTTCAGGAGCCTAAAATACTCACAACTACTCTCGCATCCTAATGGTGATCTTAAGGGCTAGGTTCTTTTTACTTTTTGAAAAAGGGTTTATCTAATTGAACTTTCTTCTTTCAGTTTTTATTCTTCTTTCATATCTTCTTGAATTGATTTACGTATTTGTTTTGTGTTATCTTTCTCAGGTATCGATGTGATGGGATCATGGGACGACTTGTCTTAGTTTTGCATGTTAACGTCAGAGAGGCGATGGGTTAAAAAACCACACTAGTTCGTTTCTTTTTACGGTGTTTTCAATAGATATAAGTACTCATTTGATTCTTATTGGTTTGCTAGGATGGTTGGGGTCAACTTTGTCAAATCACCTGTGTGAAGGGCCATTTTTTTTAACTTGCTTCTGTGATTTTTGTCCTTTTTAGAGAAACTATAATTAATGGAAGCAAAATCAAATTGATGCTTTGCAGGGATTTGCGACTTGGGCCAATTCCAAGTAGCCACGACCTAGTTTTCGCTCGTTCTGGTTACTTTTTCCTCATTTCTAGGGGATTAATAAATCTTGTTCTCTTAGTTCATAGGTTATTTATTTGACTATTGAGTACATGCGATTTCTTTCTTCTTATTCTAGGAACTGCATTGGAGGTTGTACTATGTACCTGTTTGCAATCGATTTAGGAAACAGTAAGGTTTGATTGACCCCAAAAAACTTAACTTTTTTATTAATTTCACTTTTGTTCTTCTTTTGAACTCCCTTCCTCATTTTTGCAGCGTTATTAAGCTTTAACCCTTGAAGAACCGGCATGGTTCTTTCTTGAAGGAAGTTTTCTGTTGCTAAATTTTTATTTTTTGGTTATGTTTGTTGCGACAGCTACAAGATGCAGTTGGCTTTAACAGTGCTATTTGCGTGATTTTGCTGGTTCAGATGATCGCTCACATTTGGTATATTAGGACTTGGATTTAAGCTGACTTGTTCAACTCAAGGGGGCTTTCTACTTTTTGTTCTCCTTACAGCTTAGTTTACAATTTGTCGATTTTTCCTACCGTCTTAAAAATTCCTTCACCTTCTAGGATTTGGCGCCTGTAGCGGTATGGAAGCACTCTCCTATTAGAAGGTGTAGTGTTCGAATGAGTTGTTTCCAATTACTAATGAGTTGTTTATGGAAGGGTGTTTTCTCTCTCTTAACTTGTTTTTTCAAATTTTTTCACTGTTATAGGGGTAGTCATCGAAGCATGAAAAGTTCATTTCTTTTGATTTGCATTTTGAGCATCTAAATTTGGTTAGCTTTTATACTTGATACAGGACGGTGTTATTAGTTCACTGATATTCACTTTTTAATGGCTTTAGAAATTGTTTTATCTCTCTTAACTTGCTTTTTCAATTTTTTTTCACTGTTATAGGGGTAGTCATCGAATCATGAAAAGGTCATTTGTTTTGATTTTCATTTTGAGCATCTAAATTTGGTTAGCTTTTATATTTGATATAGGACAGTGTTATTAGTTCACTGATATTTACTTTTAAATGGCTTTAGAGATTGTTCTGATCCGATCTTATCATGACTATATGCAGGAGAAAATCTACATCCGGATGAACTTGCATGCTTGCTAAGTTGGTGGTTTAAACCAGCAACAGTTTATTAATCTGATTTTTCTTCAGGTAAAGCACATTTATAATCATTCTATTGAGCCTTTGCTATGTGGTCTCCAACGTAGATTTTGGGGAAACCGCAAGGTCACTTTGTCCTTGTTGATGTAGATTTCGGAATATGTCAATATAGAAAACTTTTGACATTTAGTAGTCTCTCTGTAACTGTTAATCTAGAATTTGTTCTCGCCTTCGGTTATTCTTAACAGATACGTAGGTATACTATCTGGATTTGTTCATGCTAGTCTATATAGTTGCTTTGACATAACTTGAGAACATCATCTTGGTGAGCGGAAGGTTTATCCTTTTGTTTAATATCTTGATAATGATATATGAGCACCAAATTCTGATAAGGATTGCTTTTTTGGGTATATGTGCTTTGGAATAACTTTAAGCCTTTGTCATTGGAAGGTTTATCATTTCGATTTGCGAGTCTGTAACACGAAGTGATTTATTGATACTCTTATTAAGGGTTTAACTTTAAGAATGGTTTGAATTGATTATTTTTTTTAACAGTTGGTCAGTTGGTTCTTGCTTCTTGTCAACAAGATCTTAGTTTGTTGATTTTTTATTTCGTGGGAGGGTTTCGGGACCAAAAATGAAAATTCTTCCATGGGGTGTAGCATTGAATTCCAATTTTCTAATCATAATATATATCTATGGTATCACTAATTGGTCTAGGGTTACTATAATGGTCTAGGGTTACTATGTTGTTGTTGTAATTAGTTTCTAATCATAATATATATCTATGGTATCACTAATTGGTACTAATATGATGATAACCTAGCAAAAATTCATGGTTTAAAGTTGTTATTGTTCTAACCATTCAAATCTAGGTTTGAAATTAAAGAGGGCTATGTAAACCCTAGGGAAGAAGAAACCTACCTGATTTTTAGTACCAAGAAGAAGAAACAAATCCCCTAGCAAAGCCTTTTTGATCCACCTTCTCCTTCTCCTTCACTTTCTCTCTCTAAACCCTACTATCTCTCTTTAAAGTCCTCTCACAACTCACGGGTGTAAGGGAAGAAAAAGAAACCAAATTGAATCTGGTGGGTGTGTAGGGATTTAAAGGGGTATTAATTTCGTGTTGCTAAAGGCACCCCCATAAATTAGTAGGGACACACAGTATGATCATCCTGTTTTCTATGTCAAGTATGCAAATTGTTAGGAATAGGAATCAAGGCAGCGCACATATGCTCGAATGTTAAAATTAAGGTATGTTGCAAAAGAACAAAAGCCACAAAGACAGAACTTACGAGTTATAAAGTGATGTTATTTTCAATTATTGACTATCGTACACTAGACTAAACCTTTAGAGGTTTGTGATAAAATAAATATCCGGGAAAATTAACTCAGGAAGGCTAGACTACACCCTAAGTTCCAATATCAACTTGATTTGTAAAGTGTTATTTTATTCAGACTATTTTTGTTTTTGTTTGAGCTTCTTTAAATCTTTTTGTGTATTATTTTATTAGGTTTGAGTTTTCAGTTGTATTTGCTTTTGCTTGTGTTTGTGTTTGTGTTGTGTCTGTAGGTGTGCATGTGTTCTTTTGCTTGTGTTTGTGTTTGTGGTTGTGTTTTTGTTTGTCTTTGTCTGTATCTGTCTTTTTCTTTCTCATTGTTTGGGTCTTGATTTATCTTTATGATTGTGCTTCTCTTAGTGCTTGTGTTTGCGTTTGTGGTTGTGTTTGTGTTTGTGTTTGTGTTTGTGTTTGTGTTTGTGTTTGTGTTTGTGTTTGTGTTTGTGTTTGTGTTTGTGTTTGTGTTCGTGCTTTTGATTGTGTTTGTGCGTGTGCTTGTGCTTGTGTTTCTGTTTCTGTTTGTGTGTTTTGTTTGTGTTTCTGCTTGTGTTTGCTGTTGTGGTCGTTTTTGGTGTGTCGCGTTTGTGTTATAGTTCAGAGTTTGTTTTTGTGTGTGTTGTATGTTTATTGTCAGTGTGTGTGTGATTACTTGCCAACACGACCATTACAAGTGTTTGGGTGTTTCCAACACTTGTTCTTATTGAGAGACTCAATCACTCAATTAACTGGACTGCATAGCTTTGAATTCATCACTTTTGCGTAGCTTTGAAAAAAAAAATTCTGTAGATCGACTGCATAGATTTGACATCCGATTTACTGTTACTGGATTTATTTAAGCATGTTAACATATCTCACTCCTTGCAGCTCTTGCTGAGAATGTTCTCATTTGGATGAAATTTTATAGGTCTTAGTGTGCAACTAGGATTAAATTGCCTCGGCTTTTCTTGTTTCTATTTTGTAAATCCAGGGAAATGGAGTTGTTACTAGTTCTTCATACATCTTATAACAGACTGAAGTTAAAACAAGGTTGATTCCACAATTTCCTTTTCATTTCTTCAATTGTGTTTGTAGAATCTTGATAATTTATTTGTCTTTCAGATCCCTATAGCATTGAATATGGCAGCACAATTTCGCATCGGAGACTGAAACCTGATTTTTTGAAGCGTAGGTGTTCTGTTATTGAATTTTGTGAGTTGTTTGAACTTTTCTCAGTGTCTTGATTGTTTTATAAGTTTGCTGTTAGAAGTATCATTCTGCTTTTCAGTATCTTCTGGAAGGTATCACTGTTGTGGAACAGGTTAGAAGTAATCACATGTGACACGATGGTTAATAAGAATCGCCAGATGGAGTCTGCTTTTCCTTTCTCCTCTTCTTCCTTTTTTTGCATTCCAGTTGATGGTAGAGTCTTCCCTATGTAGAGATAAAGTATGATTCAGCAAACAAGTTTTGTTGGTTCTTCAATCAACCTATTCTTTTGTGAAATTGGAGAACTTGGCGACTGATCACAAGGATTTGTTGCACTGAAGGCAACTTTTCACTTGTGCTCAAATGAAACCTGTTTGGAAAATCCACTTCGTTTCTAATTTTTTTGGAAATGTTATAGGAACAAATAACTCATTGAAGGATCACTTTCTTCACAATTTCCTTACACCCTATTTTGTCTCTGATGGAAGAACATTTAGGGGATACTAAATTGAAAAGCAGAAATTGAGGTTTGGCTCTAAGGAAATGAAGAGACTAGGTCGAATCTCTAACATTAGGTCTCTCTAGTGGGATAAACGCACTGCACAAGTAGTAGCTGGTAAACTTGTTTTTTCAGGTAAGACAATATTAACTGGTGCTCCTTATGTTATGCAGTGTATCAGGTTAGAAGCTTCAAGCGTTTCTGAACCTGCGCTCTGAAGGAGGTTTTTGAACATCTTTTATATCCTTCTCGTGCTATTCAGGTGGAAACATTGTTTCTCATCTCATCTCCATTTAGAGCTTTCCGTTTAACTAATAGGTACTGGTAGATAAAAAAACATAAATCTCTTGGTTTCTATTCGACCCAGTCTGCAATTGAGAAAATTTTATGGGTTTGTTAAGTCTACACTGCTCATATTATTAATGTCCTTTACTAAAATAGTACTTCTCATTACAAGGAAATGGATTTGAAGGTCTATGTTCCAAAAAGAGGCATTTCTACAGTGTCCCTATGGTTGGTTGACTTTCTTATATGCTTAATTAATCAATTTGATTTTCTTATAGTACTTTTTAATAGAAGGAACCCGAGTTTGAAGGAGCAAGTTTTGAAAAGAGGCATGTCTACCATGTTCTTATGGTTGATTTCTTTATATGCTTGAATAATCAGTTTCATTAAAGATAAGATGCATACCATGATCTGGTGTAACTTGATATTTGCTAATTCTGCTATTATGGTATGAGTCAGATTAGTAATTATGGTTTGCTTCCTTTGGTTGTTGTTGGTTCCTGACTTATGCTCGACAACAATTGGATGTTCAAATGAAGGAATCCGAATATTTTTATGGTTGTCATTTTTTATTTCCGGTCACAAATGATGTTTGAGCATCTTGAAAACCTTAAATTTGATCTTTTCCAGGGATAACATGGGTGGAAGTTTGTTGGTACTAAGGACTTGCTTGTGTGGCTTCGCCAAGTAACGGCACACGACAGCGGAGTTGTTGCACTTGCTTTTCAAATTGCTAGGAACTATTATTTTCACATTTCTCTTGCTTCGTAGGAGGATTGAAAAGTCAGACTGGCATATGATAAGGTTCTTTTTTTGGTTATCACATGTATTTTGTCCCTTTTAATGGTATTGGTAGACGCTAAATAAATAGGTAAAGATGTCGCAAGTACAGATCATATTCAATAGGTTAGTATGAAAATCTGAAGGCACATAATCCGGAATCTTCTACACCTGTGTGCGCTTCTGTTATTTGAAGAGTTATATTCAATAGGTTAGTGTGAAATTAGTGTGGCTGAGAATCTTTTATCTTGTAGGCTTTTTCAGATGCTAGCTAGGACGACTTCTTCAAAATCCTACCCTGCGAATGTGAGAAAGCTGTTATCAACTTGTATGTCTGAAGGAGCATATTAAAGGAAAGGTAATCTCTTGTCAAGTGCCTGATGCTTGCTGGTAAACTTTAAACTGTGGGCAGATTTGTTGGTCAGGGAAATATGTTATATATATGTATGTGGCACTACAAATGTGCACATCCGAGTAGGAGAGTCGGGGAGAAGTAGCAGTAGCAAGGGCTTTCAGTCATTGTTATTGAAGGAAGGGGCCACTATCGGGGATTGGGACCATAACTTCCCACGGGTGTGCAGATCAGAATAAGAGAGTAGTGATAGGTTAAGGCGGGCATGCAAACATTCAAGAAAATGAAGGAAGAGTGAGAGACGAACAAACTGAAGTGAGATATCTTCAATTACATCTGTAAGTTTTAAGATGGACATCTTAATTTTTTTGCATACTTTACTTTTTGATGTGCAAATCCCAGTAACATCTTTGTGAAAATATTCATGGTAAATTAGGTGATATCTTGTTAGAGAATCTTTGGTTATTTTTCTTAGTCTGCATGTTTTTGCCTTTAATTAATGTCATTTTGTCTTCAGCTGCCATGACTTTAGCTCACTATCAAATTTGCAGAGCGAACAGTTGGCTCTGTGATTAGTTAAGCTTCTTTACTATTTTGTTTGTTAGTAACTGCAGATATTATTTATTTCTTACTCTTTTCCTCTTTAGTGTACCATGTTGGTTGCTTGAGGAAAGGTGAATTCTGTGTTTTATAGGTATGTATAAGTTTTGTTATGGGCTAATGACGTACTTCTCAGTACAGTATAGTGTAACATTCATACATGCTTAAACTCAAGAACTTCCAAAAGGAAAAAAAAAATTGGTGCAAGGATATAAGATGCACTCTTAAACACTATAGACGGAAATCTTATTGAAAAAGACTACGTTATGAAATTGATAATCTATGGAACCTCGAAGTTTAAACGTTAAGACCGTTGGTTACTGCTTTCTGAGGCTGCAACCATCTTTCTAGTATGTAATCATCCGTTACTATTTTTTTGTTCTCTCATTAGTTACATTTGATCAATTTTATTATTTTTTGTTAAAAAATTATATAATGTTTTCTGCTCGTGAGATACGCACAACCCTTAGAGATGTGTATGATATTTTCGAGTCTTCACTTGGAATTGGGAGGCTATTCTTGCAACACTGTGAAGTTTGTCGAATATGTAGCTTATTCCCCTCTCCCTTACCATACCATATTTTGTTGCTCTTGTTCAAAAGAGAGATATGCTGAACATTAATATATACATTAATAATATATGCATGCCAACATGGATATTGGAAATGCTATTTCTCTTACATTTGATGTGGTGTAACAGGCAGCTTACTGAGATGCAAGCACCAGTGAACTTTTGTTGCATTGCTAGTGGAATATCTTGATCAACAGCAACAACTTCATTGTAAAGTAATGAAGCGATAGCTGCGATACAACTTTAAGCATACTTTGATGGAATTATCTTCTTATCCTTACTTTAAAACTTGTGGGTATGTGTTATTTATATTTTTTTGCAGATCTTACTTTCCGATTTGCAAAGACATCAATTTGTGATAATAATCTTGGTAACTAAGTGGTATCCAGTAAGGATGCTCTTCCCATCCTCCTTTTAAGCTTGAAACATTTTAACTACCATGTAGTCAATTATTTAAATATTACTAATTAGGATGGGCACAGGCATAAAGTCTGTTTATTTTTCTTGGTCTGCATTTATGTTGTTTTTGATTGTCATTTCTCATAAGAGCTGTGACTTAATGTATCGAAATTGGATTCATGAAAGTAATGCTTTCTTACCAGGTATGCTCCTAGATTTACTTTATCTTGTGGTTGACTGTGTCCTCGGCTTCTTGTTATTATTACATTTGTACTTGTCTTTATTTATTGTTATTTCCTTTTTACGCAATTTTTTTGATATCTTCTTGATTGCATGATGAATTTTTCATGGGTTTTGCACAATAGATCCATTGGGTTTACTTTCCCATTTTAATTTGGTTTAATTAGGTTCGGGATCTATTGTGCACAACCCACGAAAAATTTGTATATGTATTTATTGTATATGAGGGATTTTTTTTCATTGGTTTTCTGTTATAGATTCATTGGTTTGATTTCTCCCTTTTAATTAGGTTTGCAAGGCATTGTTCACTTCGTATATGTTATAGAAAGAAGAAAAATATTTTAGTTACTTTAAAAGTTTAGATAGTATGATGTTTTATAGACAAACCCAATACAATGTACTAAAGCAAGGTTATTCTGGTAACGTCCTTAATATCATAAATTTATACTAGGTTATAGCTTGTGCCTCCGGCACCGCGATTTGGTGAGCATTTACTTCGATAGGGTGCATTTACAACTATTTGAATACTCCTGTAAAAGATTTTTCTTTGGAGCCTTATTGGAATTGATTTGTAATTTCTACGAAGAAACCAAAAGTAACAAAGATTAGAACAATATAAAAGTATCATTGAGAGAGGCCCTATTGAGAATGAATTGTGAGCTTTCATCTTCTACAATGCTACAGTAATCCTCTACATGTTGCTAAACCAAACAAAACATTTTAAATAAAATACAAAACATGGTAGAATTAATTGAACATTAAAGAAGACAACTGAGATAGAAAAGACATTTCAAATTAAACTTATAATGATAAATGAATGCACTTCAAATACGCTAATGCAATCCTCAATGTTATTATGTCACAATTCACCATCTTAACAACTACACGTTTTGTTAATTTGAATCACTTATTCTTATCTTGTTAATATTTAGAGAGCTCAAGAGACCAAAAACTTGACTTGGAGATGTTAGATTGTTCCTTACTTGCCCATAGTTTATGGCTAGTGATTCAACTCTTGTAAATACAAAACCTACTAACAAGTAACAATTAAAACCATACAATGTATTTTTACTAAGTTACCTAATTAGACGCACAATGTAATTTTACTAAATAACCTAGTTAGATACACACACACAAACACACGTGTATATATATATATACATCTATGCATATATGTATATGCATAGATGGGTATAGCCATGGAAAGAGAGAGAGAGAGGAAGTAAAGAAGGGAATGTAGAGAGACACCGAAGTCTTAAATTTATGTATGGTTGTAGTTTTAATGTTAATAATGAAAGAAGAATTTGGGAGGATGATAAATTCCTTACGTTACTTGGTTATAGTTCCCTTTGTGCATTAATGACATTCGTTTAAGTACAGCTCACTGTAACATCCACACATACTTAAACACAAAAACATCTGAAGGGAAAATGGTGTCACAAGGTATTCAGGTACGAGGTGGAACGATTTCTTAGGGATTTGTTCATTCAAGAAGAGAAGATCTAGTTTCTGAAAGCCCGTTTGGTGACTATGAATCCTTGCTGCTTGGTGCTCCTACGAAGGTGGTTTTCTTAACAATGGTGTACTGAAAGAAAGGTAAATTGTGGTTGTTATGCATTTTTTTTCTATTTCGTATTCTCTTGCCATGTTTCACTGGTGGTGTTGTTTATATTTTCACCAGCAATAGTTGCTATGTGGGATTATAATGGATTTCAGACTTTTGTCCTGCCTTAAGTGAGTTATTTATGTAAGTGTAACTTGGTGAAATGCTCTCTGTTTATTCTCTTACTGACCTGACATTTACGTACTCGACGTTTACCGGAAAGCAAGGAATGAAACTTCGGTTTCGGTGGAAACTTCGGTGAGTCCAAAAGTGGGAATGTTTCGGTCTATGTAGAAACTTTACAAATTTGTGGAAATGTTAGTAGCCTTATTAACGTCTCTTTAATATGAAAGGTTAGTATCTTAGAAGCCTAATATGCATTAAAGTAGTTAATTTAGAGGCTAAATGTAATTATTCACCTCTGATAAACCTAAAACACTTATGTTAGGGGCTAATCTGCAATAAAGTAGTTAGTTTAGGGGGTAAATTGAGATAATTTAGGGGGTAAATTGAGATAATTTATTGGCTCAATTAAATTATTCACCTCTAAAAATCCCAAAACACTTACTTCAGGGGCTCATCTGTAGTAAAATAGTTAGTTTGGGGGTAAATCCAATTGTTTTTAACCTATTCTGTTAGACTGTAGGGCTATATTCACTTAAGAAATTGTTTAGGGGTGCTTTCGAGGTCACCCCTAAACAATTTCTTAAGGAACCCTTCAAAATAGTTTCTGGCACACCTTCAGGACATTGGGACAGTGAAAGAACGGGTGCTAGATAACTTTTGAGGGGTGCTTTTAACTTTATAACTTTTTAAAACCAAAACCTTAATTTTTTTTCCAACAGTCGCGCCTCTCTCTCCTTCTTCTTGTACTAAACCCTAATCTCTTTCTTTTCTTCTTCTTCACCCTAAACCCACCCATAAAATCTGAAACTTGAACCTATGAAAAAGAAATCAAGAAGATTTGATGAAGAAATAAAAAAGAAAATGATGAAGAAAGCAAAATTTTGTGAGATTTCGGTCGAAATCTTACACGAAAAGTTTGTAAGTGTGTTTTTGTTTCCATGATTTGAAAAACCTTGATTTGGAGATGTTAGATTGTTCCTTACTTGCCCATAGTTTACGCCGAGTGATTCAACGCTTGTAAATACGTGACCTACTAGCAATTAAAACCATGCAAATATACAATGTATTTTTACTAAATTACCTAATCATATACACATGTGTATATATGTACATATATATACAATGCATATACATATGTACACATGTGTATAGCCATGGAAAGAGAGAGAGAGGAAGTAAAAAAGGGGAATGTAGACAGACAACGAAGTCTTAAATTTATGTATGGTTGTAGTTTGTGTCAATAATGACAGGAGAAATCGGGAGGATGATAAATTCCTTAATTTACCAGGGTATAGTTCCCTTTATGCATTAATGACATTCTTTTAGGTATAGCTCACTGTAACATCCACACATACTTAACACAGGAACTTTTGAAGGGAAAATGGTATGTCACAAGTTATTCAGGTGCAAGATGGAACAATTTCTTAGGGATCGGTTCATTCAAGTGGAGAACACCTAGTTTCTAAAAGCCCTTTCGGTGAATATGGATCACTGCTGCTTGGTGCTTCTACGAAGGTGGATTTTTGAAAAATGGTGTATTAAAGGAAAGGTAAATTGTGGTTAACTGGTTGTTATGAATTTTTTTATTTCTATTTCGTATTCTCTTGTCATGTTTCATTAGTGGTGTTGTTTATATTTTCACTAGTTTCTACGTGGGATTATAACGGATTTCAGATATCGTTCCTGCCACTTCTTTTAAGTGAGTTATGTATGTAAGTGTGACTTGTGGAAATGCTCCCATACTATTTATTCCCTAATGTAACATTGTAGCCTCATGTACCCGACGTTTACCGGAAACTCGCAGAACTGTGGCTCATTGATCAAGACTACTCGGTTAGAGGTGTAAAGGAGATGGAGATGGAGTTGTTGTGTAATTAAGGTAAATTTTCGTATTCTGTTGACCTATTAACTGTATCGGTCTTGTGCAAAGGGTAAATTTTCTTAATTTGTCTCGGTTTTAGTTTATTAATGCTAGGAGATGGAGTTGTTACTAGTTCCTTATACACGTTACACCTAAGTGAAGTTAATAGTGCATACCCTTCTTACTTGTTAGCATGGTTGATTCTTCGCCTTCGATCATATTTTTTTAATATTGATAATCAATCTGTCTTGTAGATCCCAATAGCACTTATATGGTTGTGAAATTTCATTTCGGGGACTCTGATCTTTGGTAGCTTATATGTGTAGTTGTTGAATGTTATGAGTCGTTTAAACTTGTTCCGATATCTTGGTGATGGGGGGAACTGATAAGTATCACTGCCTTTTAACGATGTCTTCTCGAATTTAATCTTCACATAAGTATGATAACCTCATTTCATATCTGCAATGCAAAGTGTGAGGAAGAAAAGTCAACGCAAGCTTAGGTATGCTCGAATCACCGTATCGATTTTATGTTAAACTTTAGATGTGCTGCAAAAGAGGAGAAGCCATAAGGACATAATGTAGTTTGAATTATTGACTATGGTAAACTAGACTAAACCCTTAGAGGTTTGTGATAAAATAAATATCTGGGGACTGGGAACAGTAACTCAGGAAGGCTAGACTACACTCTAAGTTCTAGTATCAACTTGATTTGTAAAGTGTTAGTTTATTCGGATTGTTTTTGTTTTTGTTTGACTCTTTTTGTGTATTATTTTATTGGGTTTGAGTTTTTAGTTGTGTTTGCTTGTGTTTGTGCTATGTTTGTAGGTGTGCATGTGTTTGTGTTTGTGTTCGCTTTTGCTTTTGCTTGTGTTTGGTTTTGCTTGTGTTTGTGACTTGTCTTTGTGTTTGTGTTTGTGTTTGTGTTTTTGTTTGTGTTTGTGTTTGTGTTTTTGTGTGTGTGTGTGTGTGGGTGTGTGTGGTTGTGGTTGTGTTTGTGTTTGTGTGTCTGTGTTTAGGCTTGTGGTTGTGCTTGTACTTGTTTTTGTGCTTGTGTTTGTGTGTCTGTGTTTAGGCTTGTGGTTGTGCTTGTACTTGTTTTTGTGCTTGTGTTTGTGTTTTATGTTTGTGTTTGTGTTTGTTTTTGTATTTGTATTTGTGTTTTTGTATCTCTTTCTGTTTCTATTTTTGCTTGTGTTTTTCTTTCTGCTTGCGGTTGTGGTTTTTTATGTTTGGTGTTTGTCATTCTATAAGCGCTTGTGATGTAGGTCGGAGTTTGTTTTTGTTGTACTTGTTTGTGTGTTTTCTTGTAGTTGTTACTAGATGAGGTGCATGCATGTGTGTGTTATTGCCCTGCTTGTTTGTGACTTACTATTATTTTTTTACTTGAAGGTGAATTCATTCACTTATACTTGCAAACGCTACTGTTGCTTTTCCTAATGCTAAAATCCTACAAAGAAATTGTTTGGATTGCGTAACTTTGAAATCGTCACTTCTATTGACTAACTGGGTAGCTTTAAAATCCTTTTCCGTTGTTCGACTGCATAGATTCCTCATCCAATTGATTGTTATTGTGCAATGAGGGTTAAATTTCCTTCGTTGTTCTTTTTGTATTTTCTAGATCCAGGGAAATGGAGTTGTTCCTAGTTCCTTATACATCTTATGACAGACTGAAGTTAATACACTGGCTGGCCTTCTTCCATGCTAGCAATGTGCTTGTATAATCTTGATAACATTCTTTCTTTCAGATCTCAATGGCACTGAATATGGCAGCGCAATTTCGGATTGGAGACTGAAATGTGATTTCTGCTTCATATATGTGCTCTTATTAAATGTTGTGAGTCGTTTAAACTTTTCTCGGTGTCTTGGTTGTTGGGAAAACTAAGAAAAGCTTGATTTATTCCTGTGTTTTATAAATTTGTTATTAGAAGTATCGTTCCACTTTTCAGTATCTTCAAGAAGGTATCACTGCCACGGAACAGGTTAGAAGTAACCACACGTGACACGATGGTTAATAAGAATTGGTGAATGCAGTCTGCTTTTTTGAGTTTTGGTTGATGGTAGAATCTTGAATATGTAGAGGAAATGTACGGTCCAGTAAACAATTTTTGTTGGTTATTCAGTCAAATTATTCCTCCGTCCAAGTATGATTCAGTCAACTTTGTGCTTGTGCTCAAACGAAACTTGTTGTTGTATCCCCTGTATATCATTTTCCACATAAGACTACGTGCCGGCGAACTTAGAAGCACATAGGAGGATCCCTTCCTTTGGAAATTCACTGGACCTAGAATAGGTTGAATCTCCCACATTAGGTCTCCCTAGAAGGACAAACACAATGCAGAGCTGGTAGTTTATAAACTAGTTTTTTCATTTAAGTCGATATTAACTATTGCTCCTAGGCTTATGCAGTATATCAGGTTTGTTGTTAGAGGCATGATGTTCTACCAGAGAGCTATTGAAGGGTGTCTGATTCTGGTTTCTGAAATTGGTATTGCAGGTGTAAACGTGTTTTCTTGTTAATTCTATCATCTTATTTTATTAGGTGTTTTAACGGAAATAGTACTTTTCATACCAGAATAGGTTTCAAAGATTGAGTTGAATTAAATTTTAGAAGCCCATTAGAATTAAGAAACTTATAGTAATAAAATTGAGAATCATTTTTGTACAGAAGAATTTTAAGAGTGTCCGAATAACTACTCCAATTACTCGCTAAAATCGTGATTTTATTTCTAATTAATGTTGATTTTACCTAAAAGATTCAAAGAGTAAACACTTGGAACCATAGAATTTGTGGCATATGGTGAGAACTGAGAAGATGATGAAGGCATTTCCTTCTAAGTTTGAGGTCGAAGTTCGTCAAGCCAGGAATGATGATGTGAATGTCACGAGAATCCAAGGACGGATTTGGACCCCCACTAAATATTTCTATTGCACATTCTAATTTAATTATATCACTTTTTAATTGTTTGTTTCTTTCACTATCAAAATAGGTTTCCTAGACTGAGTGGAATTATATTCTAGAAGTCCATTAGAATTAGGAAGTAGTATTATAAACAAGGGCTTAGGTTTCAATCGAGAATCAATTAGAAGTATTCTAGAGGTTTGAAGAACAACTCTAATTATTCAAAAAAATTGTTTGTTAGGCTTCAAGAACGTTTGCTTTTTTTTCCTTTGTAGAAGTTTCAACTCAACATGCGCAGGAAGAGATTCAGTGCAGCTTTCTTGCTTATTAGATTGCTAAAGCCGATACATTTCATTAGGTCCGGTGTGGCTAATATCTTGCTTATTAGATTCCTCAACCTCAGTGATATATTTTCTACCATCCAGTTCATTGGGTCCGTTGTGGCTAATATATTGCAAGTAACTATGTGATTTCTTGTTTTGCCCGCTCATCTCCTTTTAGACCTTTTTATAAAGATGATAGTGGAAGATAAGAAACGCAGGTGTTTTGGGTTGTTTTCAACCAAGCCTTCAGTTTAGGCCTTTTGGTATCACGTATTTTAACCGATGCAAAGAAGCAGAAGTAGCACTACTGTTACTATATCAACATCAGTAAGTGACTGTGCAGGGAATGCAGAATCAACGGTATCTCTTTATAAACCCCCGTTCTGGCAATAGGCACTTACTTGACTGCGACAGTAACCTCAAAACTGACTGCGACAATTTAAATGTCGATCCCAATCACTAATTAAATGTCTAATCATTAGGTATTTGTTGATCACTCATGTTTCTTTTGCATAAATTCATTTTTCTCATATTTTAAATGAGTAGGCAGAAATCGATGAGAGAAGGCGAGCAACGTTTTTATTATTCACATTGAAGGGAGCCTTGACACTGGTTACCCTCCTGTTAATCTCCTTATTAGAATATGTAATTTTTTTGGTAAAAATTCAACTACACGTGAATCCGATTCGTTGTTTTCTAGGCTGTTTCGGCAGGTTATAGTTGGGCATGCTCCTCGAATTTCTCGGGTGCTGATAAAATTTGTTATCTAATAAGTAGAAGTTTTGGTAATGTAGATTTTGGTTGATCTTTGATCATGGAAAGCTGAGTTTCTTCACTAGTTGAATAAATTTTGGTTGATCTTTTGATCTTTGTAATCTTTCCGTTTAACTTGTTGATTTTTGTTTGTGTTAATGAGGCGGATAAGTTCACCGGGTAAGATTCTACTTTTTAATGAGTATAAGAAGATGTAGGCCAAGGTTTTGGAGGTCAGTCAACCTACTTAGTTATGCACCAACATGGTAATTGATCTCTAACCACTTCTTTGAATAGTGTTTTTCTTTCCGTGAGATTTGAGAAGTATTCTGGAGAGCATTACTATTCAGAACAGGCTAATCTATATCTAGCTTAACCGGAACTTAGAAAGCTCTTGAGATCGATCATGATAACAGAAAGCATATTGAGAAAACAAGCTATCAAAAGGGGAGAGCTCTGACAATCTCGAATATGAGCAAATTAGACCTTCTTGATTCAAATGTAAGCGATGATAATAAAACACTTTAGGCGTTGGATTCTTATGTGGGTTTTGTTCTAGTTGCATCACTATATTGACTGACATGTCCTGGTTTATCCGTAGGAAGTTTCTAATTCACAACTAACGATCAGAGTGAAGTCACAACTAAGGCAATCCTAGGTTTCAGAACAACTGGAACCATCTCAATGATTCTGGATAAAACGTACGTTATAATGATATTAACTTTTTATTGGCCTGTGTTTGTGTTTGTGTTTGTCACGTTGATTTACAGTAAAATATTGTGTCTACCTTTCATATTTCAGTAAAAACATTTTACTGAGGGTTTTTTTATATTGAGGTTATAGCTGCACTCAATTATGTTGAAATTTTGGATTCTGCTGTTATGTGATGGAGTCATTGCGTTCGAAAAGTGAGTTCCCTCTTTCGACTAAAGAAGCAAGAGGTAAACAGGCAGTTGGATCCTTTGTTTAATAAAATTTTTATTTCTTTTCTTTTATGCGATAACCAAGCTGCTACCTCAAATATAAACTGCAGATCCGTTCTTGGGCATTTTTTTGTGAGAAAGTGGAGGAACAGGTTGGTAAGTATGGTTTTAAGATTACTATATTGATCGGAGATGGTCGAGCTATTTGTAAGTCCATTAATTCAAATAATTGTTATCACTTTAAGATTCCTATTTGACCAACAATTTACTCGAGGAATATTACCATCCAAATAATTGATAAAATGGGAGATGTTGAAACCTATCATTCTCTTTTACTCGAAACTTGAAATCTATAGTTTTGTCTCCGGAACAAATTTAGGATGGTGAGTATGTAATAACTAGTAACATCTAAGTTTTTATGTGCTAGAACTTTAGAGTTTTAATGTTCTCAATCCCAATTCTATCCCTATCAAATAACATCTCTGCTATAGTTTTTGAAGAAGTCTTCTTGGAACGTCATTTCAAATTTGTATCCCCATCTGATTGTTTCTTTTAGGATTGATTGCATATTAAAAAAACCAGAACTTCTTCTAATTTTTGTTTTCTAAGTCCATTCTGTTATTTTCTCACGTAGGTCTTCCCCCAAACCTCTATACCTACAATTATCGATAGAGATAGTCGTATGAGATCTACAACAAGGTAAGCTGTGCTGGTAGAGCTGCATAAGCAGTAGATGCGTTTTGGTAAGGTTATGGGAGGTAACTACATACTAATTCTCTTTTAACTCGCATCGAGGTGTTCGCTGCCAGTAAAATCTACTCCTTGCTTCACTTATAATAAAATTTCATTGGGTTTCCTACCTTAGTTGTAATTTTATAGTCTCTGACTTTATCTTGTACATGCATATGATTTTATTTCCTCTCATACCTTTAAGTCCATAAAATCGCTTTCCTTTTATTTAGCTTCTTATGAGTTTCTAAATCTTCTTTTATGACACTGTTAAAGGAGAATACATTTCAGGTGTTCAAAACTGGTATATTTGCATGAAAATTGGTATTCACTTATGAACAGGATATTTGCTTTAAGAGCGTGAATATTGATTATCATCTTTTAGCTTGTTGAGCTGAGAAAACGTACTCGCTTACGAACATGTATTTGTACCACGCTTTATAATTAATAAATTGTAACAAACAGCTTAACAATGTCGTACAGTTTATTTCTTGCACAGTCTCATAAGCTTTGATCTTCGTATGGACTCTATTGATTATCAATGACTGGTAGTACAAGCTTCTTTGGAGAATCATATTGGTAAAAGCTTTTTCAAGGTTTGAGATCTGTTGGAAATCTATATAATATAATAAAACAGGTGGATGGGTGCTGACTGGGACAAAACCCTGGATAAATCCAGCCGTCCGTCCCACATCAGCATTCCTATCCGCCCTTGGATCAACATTGGTATATCAGTTTTATTTTCTCAAGGGACACATCTTATCACAGTTTGCAGTCATAAATTTTCCTCACGGGACTTCAGTATCATCAAACCTTCCAACGCCCTTCTTGGTCTACTGTTACATTTCTTCATCTTCTCCATCAATGACGATCGTTCTAGCTCTCATTCTCTCATCAAGTGTAATCCATCGCTACGATCGAACCCTAGACCCATTCCTAATTCTCATCTTCTCCATCAGGTGATTATTTTATTTAAACTTTTGATCTTTTATTCAGGAGTTTTTGGCATTATTTTGATTTATGGATTTCTTACTTCAAGGTGATTTAGATTCTGTCTAAGAATATGTTCTTCATGGTATTTTTGATGCGTTTGTTTTTATTATTTGTTGCGTATAGATTATGAAGGAGGTTATTGTTTTTTATCTTTCATCGTCGATGTTTATTACTAATAAAGTCATTTTAGTTAAATTTCTTACGTTGATACTTTTGTGCATTATTTTGTTATTTCACTATATTGATTTGAGATTTTTGATATTTTGTTGGTCTAATAAAATTTCATTTGGTTCTATTACAGAAATACAGTTGAACCTAACAATGGGCCTTATTACTTGGGGAGTTGTTAAGGAGGTGAGTTTCTCAATTTGATTGTACACTATATGTTTGATGAAATGTCTGACTAAACTTGGGGACATGTTAATACCTGTTGTGTTATAGAAAGTGGAACATCTACTAGCAGTTGAAACTTGAAAGTTTCAATCTTATTCGCTCAAGGTTATTGTACATTTTTTTTCTTCATATTTGCTGTTAATAGCTATGTTTACTTTCCCCATTATCATCGGATTGCAATTACGTTGTTTCAACTTCAATTGTTGAAAGAGGATAATGTTAGCTTGTGGAATGCATATGAGGTAACTTGATCATTGAAGATATCTAGATTTTTCTTATCTCCAAACCCGGTGATATTGATGATGCTCATGCATCATTATAATCTATTTGTAAGCAAGCTTTTGGTCCTACTTTTTGTTACAGTGCTCATGAATCTTTTTTTTTTTTTGAGAATTCGACTACGGTCTACGTTAGTCGTTACAAGGCATAGATGCATCATGGAGATGTAATGAGCACGATAACCGCCTAATTTAAACTGAGAATGAAAGAGTCCTAAAGCCTGACAACGAAGAGGCCTAAAGCCCGACAAATTATTACATTATTCATAGCCTAAATTACATAGGATAAATCTTGATGGCAACTGCGTCCACTGAGACTCGATCCCACGACCTCATGGCCTTAAGAGGGGTGTCCAACCGTTACACCAAAGGGTGGTGGACATGAATCTTTAATTATGAGCGTCGCAGTCACTTTGATCATGTGGGCCCTCTTGCTTACTGAACTGATATATGCGGGTATAACTGTGAGTTGTTAAACCTTACTCCGCTAGCTATTTCTTCTTCTTTTCTAGCTCTCTAGACTTCTGTAAATTCTTTCACTAAAATTTATCAATTAAAATGATTGGTGACCTTAGTGGTGGAAACAATTAAATTGTTACAAATTTTTTTAGGAAATTTGTAGGCGGGGGAGTTGATTGCCACCAACAGGCTTTGCTACGACATCTAATCAGGTATTTATGGTTTCTGTGTGTTAGCTCCTCCATTTTGTTCTTATGTTTTCATGTGTTTTAGTTTCACAAGCGAGGGCTGATTCATTTTATCAGGTTTTATTATGTTTAAAACTCACTGTCAATTAGGATAAAAATAATTCTAGGACTCATGAGCTCACCTCTCTTTTCTAGCTTAGGTAGTTTGGTAAGCAAAAGGGAAATACTTTCTTTGTTCCTCTATGCTTCTATCTCCTCATGCTTTTATCTTCTTACTATATTGTTTGTTACATTCTATTTACTGTTTACTGAATCAGAATTGGAGTAGATGCAGCCTATGACGGTCTTCGCCCGGTTGTAGAGTTAACTATTATGTGTGAAGGAAACGTGTGGAATTACTCACACAATTAAAACAAAACCAACTTAGTCCTTATAATAGTGTTTGTGTCGTCCGATCCACATCAGCATTAGTCCTTTACTTCCTCCCGTTCCTTCTCAACGGACATATCTTCTCGGTTCTATTACTTCATCCTCTCCCTTCCCAAAAGATATATCTTGTCAGTTCTTGTTTTCCCTCTATAAATCCTCAATCCCTCTTTCTAACACTTTAAAATCCTCCAATTTCAGTTACATATCTCTCTTGCAATTTCTTAATTCTATGTCCAGAAGAAACAAAATCATTAATTAGAAATGTATATAGCTTTGGTATTATACTTTTGGAAATGATAACAGGCAGATGTCCAACTGAACCCGAGTACGGTGAGGAAAGAGATTATATATTGGATTGGATTTCAACACATCTCAATTTACTCGAAGATACATTTAGAGGTCTTGATAAGAGGGTGTCAGATTAATGCAAAAAAAAAAAAAGAGGGTGTCAGATTCTTTCAGAGATAGCATGATCAAAGTCGTGAAGATGAGATGTGGTAAAGACGTTCGTTGATGTTGATCCTTATATAGTCATAAATATTGAAAAGAATCTGAAGTGTTAATAGTTTGTAAGTTTTTCTGTTTATAGTTTGTTGGTTGTCTTCACAGGTTTAGTGATTGTATTTAGATAACTTAAATGTTGTATGGAGGAAATGATATGGAATTCGCGTTACCAACAACTTTTTATAGTGTATAACTTAATGCGACAGTAAATGGTTACTTATTTGTCGATTTTGGGCAGATAAGTAGGCTTTATTTAGTAGTGCAACAATAGTTTCGCAATTCATTTGTTTTCACTTATACTTGAAAAGAGTTTTTTACTTGCTCTGATGATAGTAAAAAAATTTCCTATCATCAGTTTTATTTTCTTTTCTCAAGGGACACATCTTATCACAATTTGCAGTCATAAATTTTCCTCACGGGACTTCAGTATCATCAAACCTTCCAATGCCCTTCTTGGTCGACTGTTACATTTCTTCATCTTCTCCATCAATGACGATCGTTCTAGCTCTCATTCTCTCATCAGGTGTAATCCATCGCTACGATCGAACCCTAGACCCATTCCTAATTCTCATCTTCTCTATCAGGTGATTATTTTATTTAAACTTTTGATCTTTTATTCAGGAGTTCTTGGCATTATTTTGATTTATGGATTTCTTACTTCAAGGTGATTTGGATTCTGTCTAAGAATATGTTCTTCATGGTATTTTTGATGCGTTTGTTTTTATTATTTGTTGCGTATAGATTATGAAGGAGGTTATTGTTTTTTATCTTTCATCGTCGATGTTTATTACTAATAAAGTCATTTTAGTTAAAATTCTTACGTTGATACTTTTGTGCATTATTTTGTTATTTCACTATATTGATTTGAGATTTTTGATATTTTGTTGGTCTAATAAAATTTCATTTGGTTTTATTACAGAAATACAGTTGAACCTAACAATGGACCTTATTACTTGGGGAGTTGTTAAGGAGGTGGGTTTCTCAATTTGATTGTACACTATGTGTTTGATGAAATGTCTGACTAAACTTGGGTACATGTTAATACCTGCTGTGTTTGATGCACCCGAAAAGGTTGCACACCCAAGCGGAGGTATCAAGTAGTAATCCGGCAAAGCCGGGATCGATCCAAGGATAGTAAGGCATTTGAAGGATGCCTTGGATGGAACATGGTAGTTGTCCATCTCGTCAAACAATACAAATTGAATGGGTTCATTGCCCATTCAAATTGTTGACTGTTGCATCAAATGGATGCATCCCATGGGATGAGATGCATCCATATCTTTTCACTTCATATATATTAAGTGGCAACAACCAGACTCCAATATGATCCAACGAATTCTTCTCTCTCTCTCTTACTCTCATTTTCTAGTTTAAATTTAACAGTGAAGGTGTTATTGGATTTGCTATCAAGTTTTGTCGAAATTGGCGTCGATTTCCTTTTGGCATTATCAGTTTATATTTTGGAGTGTTCTCGACCTTAGTCAAAGCGTACATACTTTGAACTAAGATAGTTGTTATTGTTAAGACTTCATCGGATCTTGAAGGCATAATTCCTGACCCGTTGTGTACTCGTGGTTTATACCAGGGGGGCGAATTACTATCTAAAAGAATCGATATTATCTTTGAAGTTTCGTGTATAACAACATCACTTTCTGCTTTTCCATTTGAATTATTACTAGTAGCAATTATTTTTCCAACAAGATCTGCCTAGTATGATTCACTATCAGCTTCAATGGGTTTTTCACTCAGATTATCTCTATATTAATTGGTAGAACTCGGCAACACTAGCAAGGATTAGAAGACAACTTTTCTTTTATACTCACGTGAAACCTGCTATTGTACTCTCCCATGTAATTATAGCACAATGGGAGGAACATGTATATCCTTTTCCACACGTTAATTTCTCTTCCTGTCACTGGTGTTATATTCACAATAGGCAGGGAAATATGGCACCCTTTATTTGGCTATAGGCACCGTGCTTGATTGCGACAAATTACTTCAGCATTGACCACGACAGGGATCACAATCTAGTCTTGTTTGGTAAGTGATTATCACATTCACCAATTAAATGTCCACATTTATAAGTGTTTGACATTGACTCAGTTTTGTTGCAAATTTGGTATGAATCCTTTAGCTACCCTTCGCAAGAAATTTGCGGACCTTGTGGGAATCTTCATTAGTCATCTAGAGAACTCTTTGATACTTTTTTCACATTAGCATATTTCCCGTCATTTCGGTAGAAAGTGTTATTTATTTTGCTCTTTCTTGTTTCAGACTGGTCCACCAAATCGGTATACTTTGGGTTGCACAACATGTTAGAAGTTCGTACACGTGAAACAATGGTTAATGAGAATCTGTAGGTGCACCCTATTTTTCTTTTCCATTTTTATTCTCCGTCTCTTTGGTGATTAGAATATGTGGAGAAAAAAGTACGATACACAAACAACTCTATTGGTTTTTCATTCAAAATATTTTTCTGTGGATTGGTGGAACTTGGCCATACTATTACAGATTTGTTACCTAGAAGTGAACGTTTTCTTGTACTCACCTAAAACCTGCTACTGTATTCACAGTGTAATAACAATGAAATTGGAGGAATATGTATATCATTTTCCACTAGGTTTCTTTTTGTCACTAGTGTTATAGTAGCAAAATACGCAGTTGTGACCACTTTTTTTGCCAGATAACGTCTCTACTCCTTCTGACTGTAAAACAACAATAACAGTGATTGAGTTTTAAAGTGGAAATTCAGGTTAGGGTAAATGAAGAGCATATCTTAAATCTTCGACATTGGGTTTCACGAAGAGGCAAACGATTGGAAGTGGTAGCTTGAAAAACTAGTTTTTCCTTTACACTTCTACTCTTATGAAAGATATCAGGTTTCCAATTAGAGGCAATATGTTCTACAGTTCTACTAAAGAGCTTTTTAGCTTCAAGCATTTCTCAACATGGCTTTTAAGGTAAGCCTTAAGTTTTGAGAAGATCTAGAGCTAATCACAGTATTATACTGTATTACGTGAGTAATTGCGGTTTCATATTGTTGATATTTCCCTTTGATTCTTGGCAGGTCTTGTATCGCAAAATGCAATATGTTTGCCTTAAGGAAGCTGCGATAAATGTAGGCCCAATAACAGAATAAGCAACTCTTCGGGCCCTGGTATTTGTGGTCTTCTTCGATCTAAGGTAATCAAGTGTTTTTTCAAAATTTTATGTCCACAATTCCACATTATTATATTGCTGATCATAACCCTCTTTATATTGGAAGATGTTATTTTCTTACAAAAGTTTGTTGACTTGTTAGTAACTTTTTATTCGGTGGGGTTATCTTTGATCTGAGGTAATCGTTTATAACATTGTTAATTGAATGTGTATAAAGTGCATTAAGTGCCCAGGGAAGTCTTAGATAAATGAGTTGATGATGATTATCATAGTTGAGATAGATGGGGACATTGGAACTCTGGAAGTCACCGACAATTTACAGTTATTGAAGTCTTGGATGGACAGAACAAGTATCATTGCAGCTTGTTGGTCAGATAGCTTTTTTCTACACGAATCGATATATGCCACAAGCCCACAACCACATGGGAAACCATTCTACCTAGATCCAGTAAAAGTGCCACAAGCCCACAATAACATCAAACAGCTATTGATTTTATATGTTTCTTGTTGGAGCATTGAGTTTCTTGGTAGCCTGATGCTAACTTGTTTTCTCGATTTCTGCTTCTTCTAATCATATGTTGGACTTCCAGTGACAAGGGCTATGATACAGGAAACCACGCCAATGAATATGCAGGCTTCTTGTAGTAACAACTGACAACTTTGAATAACTCTTCCTTTTCCTGTTTTACACACTAGTTTTTTGTTTCGAACTGAAACTATAACTTCGTACTGATGGTTGCCCGTATGTTGTTAATAGGTACCAAGATAAGGATGAATTGTACCACTTCTTTGGACATTATTTTAAGACCGACAACCAGTGGAGGTATGCGCACTTCTTGGATATCTTGGTCATTTCTTGTATAACTGTTTGACTGTGTGGCTCTAAATATAGAATATGTGATTGACTGCTAACGAAAAATGCTGGCGGATAATCAATTTACACGTGCATGACAGCGGGTAACTGTCCTATTATTAGTTCTTCTACTTAGTACATAACCAATATATACATAATACGTATAAGGGCTTAGACCCAAAAAAAAAAACCAAGACAAATACAACTAAAAATGGACTAGTGTCACCAAGATTTTGTCTTCAGACATCTGCATATTTGCATGTGTAGTCCATCAAATATCTGTCAGCAGATGGATTTGCTGCTAAGTTGTTTAGAATATTCGAAAATTGTATTGTATACAGTCACTTTTTGATGCCAGTAGACTTTCTCCAACAAAAAATGCATCACAAAAACTATCATGTCAGCACAAGTTCTTTTATATTTCATTACAAAAGCCACCCGAGAATCTATAGCTCTTCTGTTTGTTTCGTGAAGTATTATAGCTTAAAAAATTGTACCCACTTGAGTAATTTTGGTAGAACTTATCCATGAAAGTTAGAAAAAGGCACATAATATATTAGTTTTATGGTTTTTCTCTTTCACATTCTTTTTTCCTGATCAGGATAAAGTACATACGTAACATAACTAACATTAGATTTTTACTGGTTGTGTACTTTATGCGTCAATAGTTAAACAGATTTTTCTTTATGTCATTGTCTGTAACTTTTGCGAATAGGCTATGAGATCATGGTTAGCTGTAGACAGTGGGCTGATTCCAACTGCACAAGGCAAAACTTATGTTTGTAGTTTCTGCATTTTAATACTTCTGAATTTTTGCTAACACCTGATTGGAGCTAATAACTTATTAGTGTTCTTGGTTCGTCTTATTACCCTAGATATATATTTAACCCCTACATATGATTATGGTTTCCATTGAGTAATATTTACGCTTATGACCATTGTAACTGTCCCTAGTCAAAGACATCTGAGAGGTGCTACTGCGATGGAGTTTTAGTGGAGAAGGTTTTGTTATGGTTCCTTTTCTTGTTTGGTTCATTTCCACGTTTTTGTTTTAATACTCGCTTCTTCTAGGAAATACGGAGTAGTAAACGCCATAGTGAAGTCGCACTAACATCAAAGTTTAGGTGTATTCTTTCAAAAAATTCACTACATGACAACGAAAACATAGGAGTTGAATTTGATTATTTGATGGAACGTGAACGTCCTAATGAAGACTTTACACTTTTATGCAATTGTTAGTGACAGGTTCATTAGAGGACTTCACTCATTGTACCCAATAGTAATTAATCACGTGCATCTGGTGATTTTAATTGATTTAGTAAGTCAGAACAATGTTGCGGATAAAGTGTATTTTGCTAAAGATAGGCTTTGGTGGAACCTGAAAGTGCTTACAAGGACTTGATTAACTATTATGTCAATACCTGAAAACATCTAGTTAACTTATGAATGCTCATTCTGGTTTCTGATTGAACGTCAGGCCTCCAATTTGGGTTATTTCGTGCTTTGCTATTGGGACAGGTTGCACTATCAACACTCTCCATGTGGGAATGAATACCCCATTATGTACATACAGTATGTTGGTGGGGTAATGGATGGTCAAAGCGCGAACGAATGAAGTTGTTTATTTCGTTATAGTAGACTCTCGAAGATGGGAAACGCTTTCTGACTGGAACTATTCCTTTACATCTTGATGATGTATCAATGCCTTGTAGTGACTAACGTAGATTGTAATCGATTTCTCAAAAAAAAATTTGAAGTTCTTTACGGCAAGGAATGAATTTTTTTTTTTTGTTGTTGAAAGTGAGAAATGAACTTCAGAATACCAAAATTTTTTGTTTTCGAGAGAAACCTAAATGGAAAAGCACTAGCACTTTTTAGTGCAACACTTCGGCTGTAATCGCAAATTTCCCTTATATTTTAAGAATTTTGCCTAATTTTTGGGAATTTTGATTGAAATTTAATTTTTAACCAAAAAAGAACCTAAAAATCAACTCTTGAAAATGAAATTAAATACTAATTAACTTTTAGAAAGATCTAACAAAATTTTGTAAAAGGATTATATTCTTTTCTAGATTGATTTGATATTATTAAGAAAAGTAAATGACCAGCCCATTTAAGTTAACAATATAGATGGAGAAATATAATGTTCTAAATCTTGAGAATATAGTAACTGAAATGGGGAAATAGAAGGAGAGAAAGCAAATTATAAATTTTCTTAATCAGTTGGATCAAGTCAAAATTGTTGATTGTGTTATTGTGGGATTTTTTTCCAAAATATGGAATTTGCAATGTAGCGAGATTAATGGGTGTCAGATTTGCGTCTTAGTACTTTAGAAGTTTGAAGGGAGATAAATTCGGGAATTTGGTCTTCACCCAATGATTTTGAATCACCTACGTCTTCTGATTCGAGCATCCAGTTCGTAAGTACCACGACAAAAGTTGAATATGCAGAGGTTTCTTGTCCTGATTCAACATTGAGATGTTATTAAAGATTTTTTTATATCATGTTTGGATTTTACTTGGAATTAATTAAGGCTATTTTTGTGTCGTAGTTCGCAAATAAAACTTTGTTTTTCCTTTCGACTTCATTGTAATTTTGTAGTGATGAAATACATACGAACTAACTTTTCTGTAAGAGAAATTAAGTTTTTGTCACGCTCTATGGACGCAGTACGCCTCTCTTGTCTAATGTCGCTACGGTAGATTACATCTTAGTTTAATGGGTAAGGTGTCTCCAGCATCCTCCGAGGGTGCGAGTATCGTAGTGTCTGATGATCTAAAAAGTGATCACCAGTTGATTAAGATTAATAAGTTAAGAAAAGATCAAAAGCCCAATGGGTTAACCCTAGTCAAGTCATTATGGTGGTGAATCAGAAAAGCTCTACCACTCATGAAGGCCAAACTGGGGGTCGATAGAGTGTCTTAGGCACCTAAAGCTTGCTCTGGCTCTAAATACAATCAGGTTTTCCATGTGTACAGATAAAGAGGAAGGAGGTCTGCATGAATGGGTGTCGACAGGTTAATCCCGAAATAAGGGGGTAGAGGCGTGCCTAATGCTTTAATGACTTAAGCCCGAACCTAAATCAATATCCTAAGCGGTGGAAAGTAGGTGTTCAATAAACTTGGAGAACGAGAGACCTTCGAGGAGGAAACTTTCCCCATATAATATGCAAGATCAGAAATTTGATCTATCTCAATATCAAATATCTTTGAATAAGGGATCTTACATCTATCAAATATAGGAATAATCCCAAAGTAGGAATCTTGGTCTGCAAAATAGCATTTTTCACTTACAAATGGTGGATATAAACCGTCTCATCGTCGTCGTCTATCGACAGTCAGTTAAACAAGTTTATAAAAGGTAGCAAGATCGCCTTGAACAAGACACGACATATCAATCTTAAGCGAACTCAATCAAACAAAGGTCCAATCCTAAAATCAGAACTTCAATACTCATAACTGTGACTGCAAGAACGCCTTTACTTGCTTCAGCGTTGGAGTGGTTTCCAAGTTCTATGCAGGTTTTACCTCCAGTTCGTGAGGAGCAGTTCGAGATTCAACGAAACAATCTCTTATCTAGAATGATAACCGAAAACCAACGGTTGGTCAACAATTTCTTTTAAAAAAAAAATAAGAAACCTGTGGAGTGTTATGTCGACAACATGATCGTGAAAATAAAGGTGAGAACAAACCTGATCCCAAATCTCGAATTAGCCTTTGACACACTCAAACATATAATATGAAACTCAAGCCGGAGAAAACGTTTGGCATATTCCTGGGATTTATAGTCAATCACAAGGGAATGGAGACCAACTTGGATATATTCATGATGCTGATTGACATGCCTAGCCAGAGCAAACCAAAGGAGGTACAAGGTTAACAGGAAGGTTAGCCTCAATGTCACGATTCAATCATAATGGGGGACAAAACTTTGCCCTTCTTCAAGACTCTGAGAAAAAGTGTCAAAGGTTTGAATGGACAGCAGAAGCAGAATACGCCTTCCAAGATCAAAAGACCCATCTGATGGCCCTACTACCCCTATTAGTCAGCCTGAATGTGGGAGACGAATTAACCATATACTTTTCGACGTCCAAGGATGCGGTACTGTCAGTAATGATAAAGAGAAATAAATGATGTCATGCGTCCTATGTATTTTGTGAGTAAAGTACTACTCGGAGCAGAGCTGAATTATCCTATTGTGGGAAAGTTAGTGTACGCCCTGGTATTGACATCACGGAACCTGCAACCATACTTCCATGCACATACTGTAAACGTACAAACAGACCAACCTCTTAAGAACGTGTTACATAATCCTGATGCAACAATATTAAAGTGGGCATAGAGCTTCGTGAATTTGACATAATGTTCGTGCCTCAAAGTGCTATAAAAGGACAAGCTTTAGCAGATTTTGTTTCGGAGTACTCGATCAACATGGCAGACCTCGACCTCAGAGTAATCCGGACGCTCTACATGGATGGAGTTTCAAGCGAGGCCCAGGAAGGAATAGGAGTAGTGCTGACTAATCTTGTAAGGGAAAATATATTGCTAAAAAAATCAAATTTTCAGTGATTAATAACAAGGGGAGTAAGAAGCTCCAGTAGCAGGACTAAAATTAGCCTTAAAAGTCAAGGCAACAACCGTTCAAGTCTTCAGCGACTCCGAACTGGTGGTGAATCAAGTGGTGGGAGAAATGAAGATCGAGGAGCAGACCTCGCGAAGTACATGAAGAAAGTAAAAGAAATGGCTAAACAATTCGCTAAGTTCAAAATAACCAGATTCCGTGGAGGAGAAAATTCAGTGGCAGACGTGTTAGCTAAGATGATATGAGAGAAAGAAACTCTACCCGACGTCTTATTCAAACATTAGAAAGGAAAACATCGACAAGATGGAGAAAGTGTTGACGATTCAATCAGAGGGAGAAGAAGTCTGGATGACTCCCTAATTAAATATCTAAGAAGGGAGAAATACTAGTCAACCCGAATGAGGCGATGAAAATACGGCCAAACGCCACTATTGATGTCAAAATTTGTCAACTTTGGAATCAGTCAGAACCGTGAGATCGAGATGCTGGATCTCGTTTCATTGATGAATTTACTCTTTGCCCCTCCTGCTCTTGAAAACTTGCAAGGAGCTCGGAAACCTCTTCGAAGCTCAAGACAGTCAGACAGTCCTTTGTAGTTAAAATATTGAGTATTGATTGAACCTTTTGGAACGTACCTTCTTCAAGGAGATTTGATGCTCTTTTATAGGTTGCTTTGGACCGATTTTTGATAGACGGTGTTGATGAAGCGGTTGAGATCCATCGTTTTGGATTAAGACTACTCTTCGGTAGTTCACGGATTTAGGGTTTCCTTTTTGAGTTTATCTTGGATATCTATAAGTTCCTCTATTTTAAGATCCTTGATTGATATCTTTCCGAGTCTCGGAGATGTTTCCTCTTTCTAAGACTCTTGAAGCCCAAGTTAGGTAAAATACACGAGATCTTCACTGACTGAGATCTTTGACAAGATTCTGGATTGAGTTTGTAAGCGTGAGGCATGCTTCTACCCATGTTGTTGATTTGATTTTGCTAGGTGTTCCGGCCACTTTCTTGGCCGGAAACCTTAGGGCTTTTACTCCCCATGTTGTTGGCTAGCTACCCATGTGGTTTGATTTCATTTTGGATTAGAAATTGCTAGAGAGAGAAAGCTAGGGTTTAGCTTTAATGGAGGTTTGGTACAGAGTGTCTTAGTGAAACAATGGCAACGAAGGGTGAGATGACACTCACAGTACATGGGAGTTCAGCTTATGTTATTAAGTTCTCATCTTTAGAAGACAGGAAACGAGCATTGCAACACAAAACTATCTTTATCGCGGGTCGGGTCTTTATAGTAAGGCCATGGAAGCTTCACATTGAACAGGAACTCCAAGAAATGAAGACGATACCCATATGGGTTAGCTTGAGAAATATTCCTCTTCTATTCTGGAATTCCAAAGGAATTTCACACATTGCTAGTGTGTTGGGTATTCCTCTTATGCAAGATAGTCGTACGGAATCCAAGGAGCGAATGGCCTTTGCACGGGTGTGTGTTGAAGTTCAAGTGGATAGGGGTTTACCTGACGAGATTGAAGTTCGAGTTAAGGATGGTACTTCAGATCATATAGTAAAGGTGCAAGTAGAATATTCATGGAAACCCAGCAAGTGTATAATGTGTCATGTGTTTGGGCATGATGACTCGACGTGTCCTAAGCGACCAAAACTTGCTGAAAATGTTACAGGCCAAGTCGTCAAAAACCAGCAACTTAGAGAAGACAGAGCACCGGATGGTAACCCTAAGGCTCGGGCGAACCAGCAAGGTACGGTAACAACAAATCAAACGAGAAAGTTTAATGGGAAGCAAACGAACTTTAAATCTAGTAAGGGGTTTGGTTCGGGTGGTCAAAATGGTGGGAGGAAACGTCCGACAATGGTCCCAGCTCAAGAAATTCAGCAAACACGTGAGGATAACAGAAATAACAATGAAGGATGGTCGGTGGTTAAATCTAAGGGCAGCAAGCTCTATCTCGGTGGAGAACAACCAGAAAAGCTTGATCAACAACCAAGGAAGATGGCAAAGAAGGCAACAGCAACATACGACAAATTAGGCCCAAATAGTTACAATGAAGGTAATTCTTTCTCGGCTCTTTCCACTTCTGGAAATTTAGACATTGATGCACATGAGGGTGAGCCGGAGGGGAGGTTACCTGCAAATGACCGTTCCCACCATGAGGGAACTAGTCCCACTTTACATGACACACATGAGGCAACCAATCCCGATTTGACTAGTATGCGACTGGATAACACTACCGAGACTTCTATAGAGGTCGAGGATACCTCCCAATAGTTAAATGATTAATCTTGCATGTTGGGACGTGAGAGGTCTTAATGACGCTATCCGTACGAAGAGTGTGCGTGATTTTATGAGATTGAATAGAATTGGTTTGTGTGGATTGCTAGAAACTCATGTTCAGGAGGTTAATAAGACTCGTATTCAGTGAAGTCTTAATTCCAACTGGACTTTGATTGATAACTATACGGTTGTTTCGGGAGGCCGGATTTGGATTGGTTGGGACCCTACTAGGGTCGATTTTACTGTGTCCTGTGTTAGAGGGCAAGTTATTGCAGGTGGTGTTCGGTTTACAGATGGCTCGGGTTTTCATTTGGCAGTGGTGTACGGAAGTAATAGTACTGTTCATCGCCGGGAGCTATGGAGGGACCTTGAGCTTCTTATGATGGGCTCCGAGGCTCCTTGGTTGGTGCTAGGCGACTTTAATACCACGATGTTGGCTACTGAGAAGAGAGGTGGTAATACCTCGCATTCTCAAGGTTCTAATGAGATGTTTGACTGTGTAACCGATTTGGGACTTCCCTGAAGATACACCAAATGAACATTTGTTTCGATTTAATTTCATGGTGTACCTGATGCAGGGGCACCCGGCGTGGAGACTATTTCTATGACCGGACCCGGTCATGGACCAACCGGCCAAAGAGAGTAGAATTAGGAAGTCCTTATTTTAGTATGATTATTAATTAATTTAGGTTTAGGAATTATGCTATTTTAATATTTCCAATAATTGGAAAGGTTCATATTTGAGTCCAAGTTATTTAGGCAGTTGCAGTATTTAATTATTTAGGAAGTCTAATTCAAGTCTATCTAGGAAAGTCCAGAATCCTATAAAAGGATGTCTAGTTTGTCTATTATTCTCAGATTTGAGAGAAAAACCCCATTGAAGTTTTAATAAAGTTTAGTATTTAGAGTTATTTGATCTTTAGTTTCATTGTTCTTATTTAATTATTCGTATCTTTTAATTCCGCTGCGTTTCTACATCAAGTGGTATCTAGAGCCATAATTTTTTTTTTCTCTTTCCGGTCTTCATCACTTTTATCATCATGGTTAATACTACTATCTCAACTACACCAACTAAGGAGAGAACACCAACTTTCTCCTCTGAATGGGATAACATTAAAGAAGGGCTATCTGCAGGTAAAAAGTTGGAAGAAGGGTTCAATGAGTACAAGAAAGAAACAACAGAAAAATTTGATAAAATCGATCAAAGATTCAATCAACTCAATGACTCCATCTCCGTCATCTCCAAACAACTAGAAGGTATGTGTAAAAACCAAACTCCATCTCCCACTACTATCACACATCAACATCCCACACAACTATCGGGTACCACCATCACCACACGTGTTCCTCCTCTCGGTTTCCCCCAGAGCCAACAACACCACTATTTGGTCACACCATTAGCCACCCTCCACCGGTTATCACACCACCATTCATCACCTCTTATTCCCCGAACACACCTTTTCAAACACCCCCGTACCCCCACTATACCCACACGTCAACCCCACCATCGTTTTCCTTCACCGAACCAACAACAACACAACACCGACCACCACCCGAGAGCCACTCCTCGGCCGACCACAACCTCCTCACCAACCACCAAACCAACAACCGAACCACCACTAGCCAACCTCCTTTAGGAACCATCACAACCTATCAAGACCCACGTCTCCCATACCCGTATACCCGATATCCTTCATTCAATACCAACCAAATCGAAACCCACCCAATATACCAACAACATCACAACCACCCCAACCCCCTTACCGAAACACGATCAACCACCTTGGCTATTGATCCGATTACACCACCTCCACAACTCCGTCGTCCACATGAAACCGAACCAAACATCAATCTCCCTCTCCAACCCGACAACACCACTAACCCACGTCACCAAGCCAACCCATTCCACCGAACTCGAGAAACCGAACACCTCAACAACCCCTCCTATCATCCACCCGAGCAATCTATTCTCCCGCGTTATCGAGAACCAGACCACAACTTCACTCGATCAGCTATCCACAACCCGACCCATCGGCAATTAACCATTAACCCACATCAACAAATTGCAACCGTACAACTACCTCCAACGGCAAATACCGAACTTAACCAATCGGGTTCTTCTTCAACGTCAAGTCCCGCTTATCGTATACGAATGGACGTTCCTTCTTATGACGGATCAATAAATATTGAGGAATTTTTGGATTATATCTCCCGTTTAGAAATTTTTTTTGATGTTATGCAAGTGGAAGGTCCTGAACAGGTACGTTGTGTTACTGGTTATTTATCTAAAACTGCTCTTACTTGGTGGAAACAGGAATCTGAGAATCGTCGTTTATTACACCTTCCTCCTATTTCTTCATGGTTAGAATTGAAACCTTTAATGTTTTCCCGGTTCCTCCCTCCGGATTATGAACCAACTATGTGTTGATTATTTACGTTGCCGCCAAGGAAGACGTTCCGTTAAGGAATATGCTTCGGAATTCCAAAGACTAATAACAAGACTTAATCTCCCAGATTCAGAGTCAATGAAAGTAGAAAAATTTAAGGACGGACTTCGTAATGATATTAAAGATTTGGTTAATTTGAGAGCTTTTAATTCGGTTTCTGAATGTATTAGTGTAGCTCGGTCTTTTGAATCAGATTCACGTTCCATTTTTCGGGGACATAGTACGAGAAGTCAATCAGTCAGAACTCTACCAGATGAATTAGATCAATTAAAGCAGGCGGAGGACGGTACTAAATCACTAACAGAAAATCCTTATAAAAAACCTCCACCTGTTAAGTGCTATCGTTGTTTTGAAACAGGCCACTATTCTAATGCTTGCCCCTCTCGCGGTAAAGCTAATTTGGTGGAAAAGAAAGCTGATTCGGATACAGATGAAGATCAATTGGAACGAATTGATACTATTCCCGACAACGGTGATCGGGTTATGTTACTCACTCGACGAGTTCTTTTCACACCTTTCAAGAGGAATTTATCTCAACGAAAGAATTTGTTCGTTACAAGAGGAACAGTACTGAATAAAGTTTGTACTATTGTGATTGACAATGGTTGTGTAGAGAATTTGATTTCTACAAAACTGGTCAAATTTTTGGGAATTCCTACAATGATTAAATCAAACCCATATAAAACCGCTTGGATTCAGTCAGGAACTACTACACGGGTTGATCACATGTGTACTATTAATCTTTCTATTGGTTCTTCTTATATGTCTACAGTTAATTGTGATGTCACCGATATGGATTTATGCCACATCATATTAGGACGACCATGGCAATCTGATGTTGATGCCACTTACCGTGGTCGTTTGAATGTTTATGAATTTCCGTGGAGGAAGAAGATTGTGACGTTATTGCCAATTGAAGATGGATCGAAAGAACTACATTCTCTTCACAAACGGTTCGGGACGAACCTCTTGAGGGAAGGGGATGCTGATGCAGGGGCACTCGGCGTGGAGACTATTTCCATGACCGGACCCGGTCATGGACCAACCGGCCAAAGAGAGTAGAATTAGGAAGTCCTTATTTTAGTATGATTATTAATTAATTTAGGTTTAGGAATTATGCTATTTTAATATTTCCAATAATTGGAAAGGTTCATATTTGAGTCCAAGTTATTTAGGCAGTTGCAGTATTTAATTGTTTAAGAAGTCTAATTCAAGTCTATCTAGGAAAGTCCAGAATCCTACAAAAGGATGTCTAGTTTGTCTATTATTCTCAGATTTGAGAGAAAAACCCCATTGAAGTTTTAATAAAGTTTAGTATTTAGAGTTATTTGATCTTTAGTTTCATTGTTCTTATTTAATTATTCGTATCTTTTAATTCCGCTGCGTTTCTACATCAGTACCTTTTTAGGACCTCAAAGGCCTGCTGCAAGTGGTTGATGTGTTGCGCAGCTTCCAAGGATTTGACCAGCATATCGTCTATATATACCTCCATTGTGTCGCCAAGCATGTTGGCAAACATCTTGTTCACCAATCTTTGATAAGTAGCTCCTGCATTCTTTAGTCCGAATGGCATGACTTTATAACAAAAAATACCTCTCTCTGTTATGAAAGAGGTTTTTTCTTAATCTTCGGGGTGCATAAGGATTTGATTGTACCCCGAAAAGGCATCCATGAAGCTGAGAAGCTCATGGCCAGCAGTTGCATCTACTAGCATGTCTATATGAGGTAAAGGGAATGAGTCTTTTGGGCATGCCTTGTTCAGATCAGTGAAGTCAATGCATACCCTCCATTTCCCATTTTTTTTCTTTACGACCACCACATTGGCTAACCAGTCAGGATAATGGACTTCCATGACTGATCCTATGTCTTGTAACTTTTCTACTTCTTCGTTGATTACCTTATTACGTTCAGGTGCAAACCTCCGCCTCTTTTGTGTAACAGGCGGGTGGTCTGGGGCGACTTGAAGTTTTTGCGTTATGACGGACGGGTCTATGCCTGTTATGTCGGCGTGTGACCAAGCAAAACAGTCGTATTGTGTAGTGAGGAAGTCTATCAACTCTTTTCCAAGAGCAGGACTCAAATTAGACCCTATTTGTATTTTATGGTCGGGGTAGTCTGGATGGATTTGTACAGCTCCTCTATACTAGGTTGGTCGGGGTCGGCACTGCGAGGTTGCTTGGTCTGTAATTGCTACAAGGGGGACTTGGGAGATTTCATCGTATTTTTATGACAATTACGGGAAGCCCCTTGGTCTCCTTTAATCTCCCAAACTCCCCAAGGTGTAGGGAACCGTACTACCTGATGGAATGTTGAAGGTACTGCTCTCATTGAGTGGATCCATGGTCTGCTTAGGATCATGTTGTAGGCCGACGGAGAGTCCAACACCACGAATGTGGTCGGCAAGTTGAGTCCTCCCGCATAGACAGGTAAAAGAGATACTTCCCCCAAGGTATGCTTCTGTTCACCACTAAAGCCAATGAGTACAGTCGATCGACGACATATGCTTGTCTCGTCTAAGCCCATACCCTGTAAAGCATGTAGAAACGGTACATTAGCGGATGATCCATTATCAATTAAAATTCTCTTTACCAGAACGTTAGCAATTGGAAGAGATAGGACGAGAGCGTCATGGTGAGGGTTGACGAGCCCTGTGACTTCGTTGTCTACGAAGCCGATGATCTGGTCAGTGCAAGCTGGTGATGGAGCATTAGTTGAGTGTGTTGCAGGGCTGTGAGCTATCCTTGCGCTCCTTTTGGCGGCTGAATGGCTGACTCCGCTTACTTCCTAACCTCAAGTGATCATCGAGCATGTCCTTGTTGGGATTGGCGGCTCTGGCTCCTTCATTTGTTCGTCCCTAAGTGCTAGCGTCTCATTTTTCCTTTGTCTGTTAGCAAGTCCGTGAGGTGCCCTCTTTTCAACAGCTCTACCACCTCCAACCTCAAGGCTATACAATCTCTAGTGGTATGTCTGTGATCCGAATGAAATTCACACCACTTGGAGTTGTCTCTTTTGTTTTGTCGCTTGGAGTTTTGGTCTTACCTGGCTACCTCAGATATTGCCCATGCCTTTCATCACGGCCACTACCTCGCTGGGTTTGAGGTTGTACTCCGGGAGTCTTGCCCTAGGAGGAGCATGGACCTTTTCCTCAGGTCATCTGGATGGAAGATCTAGAGGTCTCATGTTCTCCCTTAGATTCGAGCGTCTTGGTGGGTATGGGTCTCTGTTGCCTCGGTGTTCCGGCCTCCGATCAGGTCTTTGTGATCGTCGATCGCTGGGCTGACCGTCGTAGGAATATCCTTTGCTTTGGTGGGTCTTGTCTTCTTCCCACCTGATCTCTAACCAAGCTCTGGATAACACGTCATCAAGGGTCGTACAGTTGAACTTGGTCAACTCTTTGTATAACTCTCCGTCATGTAGGAGCCCCTTCATGAAGGCATCCACAGCTGTCTCGGTGTTGCAGTACGGGATTGACACCTTCTCCCTGTTGAACCTTCCTACGTACTCTCTAAGAGGTTCGCTTCTCCTTTGTTGTATTCTGTATAAGTCGCCAGATAAATTTTCTATCTTCTTGCTACTGGCGAACTGCTCAACAAATGTATAAGTTAGTCATGCGAAAGACGAAATACAGTTGTTAGGAATATTTGTGTACCACTGCAAGGTTCGGTCAACGAGGCTTGAGCCGAAGCTCTTACACATGCAGGCCTCTCTTAGGTCTCTGGGTATTGCAGCGGTGAACATACGTTGCTTGTAAGAAGCGATGTGGTCAGCTGGGTCAGATGTACCATCATACATCTTCATATTCGGAAAACTAAACTTCTTGGGCATTTCAACAAGAGCGATGGCATCTACAAATGGTGAGTCGGCATAACTTTGGGGCAGACTCTTTTTAAATGGAGTCGGAACCCTAGGGATGTCTTTATCCAGAGCTGGATGAACTTTCGTCCTTTGGTCTGCTGGTGAAGACGGACCTCTTTATCCAGAGCTGGACGTACTCCCGTACTTTAACACTACTTCGGGATGCCTGAAGATAAATGGGTCGGACCCATTAATTCATGGGCTTGGTCGCGGCGTAAGCCCATCAATCGTGGATTTCTGGGGGCGCCCCTGGTGCCGTATTTTGGCCCATATATCGAGTGCTTAATGAAGCCTGCTGTAATCAAGGAAGGCTTGCGAAGCAGGGCTACAAATCAAGGCAAGGCTTATAGGCCGAGTGCTTTTGATCGTAGACTTTTAATGAGGCGAAGTTGGTGTGCTGATCGAGGCACGGGCAAGCTCGTCGTTTCAAGGCAAGGCGAGTTTGCCGAGTGCTCTTGGTGTGGACTTAGTTGTTTTGCCAGGGTGTAGCTCCGCCGATGAATGCCTCATATCCATAAGGGTAAGGGTATTACACTTTACAGACACATATTGTTTGCCTCTTTTATCCATGGGGGTAAGGGTATTGCCCTTTACATATAATTTATATTATACCTGCATTGTGTTTGGCGTGGCCAAAGCTTGGAGTGTTTTGGCGAAGCAAGGCTTGCCTTGTTTGAATACTCGAGTCAGTCTGTGCCGAGTGTCATAACGCGTTTGAAATCTGTGGAGGATGACTGTCCATCTATCCTCCTAGTCTGAGCCTAGAGCTTGAGAAGGTCTAGGGTTAGACTAAGTTTCGTGGCGTTGAAGCCCTTAGCTTGCTTTGCATAGACAGAATATGACTTGAACTGAAACATCGTTGTATTTGAATTAATGTTGTAGTATAAGAGAAATATTCATGTGGTAGGAGTTTTTGACATCAAGACTTTTACATGTACTGACGCGAGTATAGCTGAAGTCTGAAGCTGGCTTGCAGAGTTGCGCTGACTTTCGGAAGTGTTGGGGTCTGAAGCTGATGCGGGAGCATCGAAGCTAGATCAACCCGAGCTGACCCAAATAGCTCTGGATCACGAAAACAGGTCTGGAACAAGCAGCGCTGGGATACGACGATATTCCTACTCGGGGTCCGAGCGTTACTTTATTGAAGTTGGACCAATCAACTGGATAATTATGGTATTTAAAGAAGTTTCTCGCCGACTCGAAGAGTCATTCTCGTTTTAGTAACTTGCATTAAATTTAATCTAGTCTTTCGACTTTCATGCATTTAAACTAAGAAAGTTTCCAATGTAACTAGATTTTATGCATTTAGTCTAGCTTTTATTTCCCCATTTAATGTATTCTCCTCTATACAATGAGGCTTATTATGAATGGAAAAATCAGAGAATATTGAATTGGAAATTATAGAGTCTTTGTGACTTTGGATCTGTTTAGATCAACTCCTTTATCCTCTGGTTTTGGAAGAGCCATTGGTGGTGGATTTTGAGCGTCTTTATCATCTGGTGGTGGCAACTTTATCCAGGTGTGGTGTTAGCTCAACCGGTTTCTTTATCACTTTGTGGTGGCAATTTTATCAAAGTGCGCTGATCCGGATCTTCCTAGTTACTCTGTTACGATTTTACATTCACTCCGTACTCACGCTTCCGGGAAAACGCATCAAGTGGTATCAGAGCTCTAACTCAGGTTGGTGGAGTGAAATTATAAGCTTCTGAGGATTGACTCTATTATAATTCAAGCGGTATCAAGTGAAGTTATAAATCCCCTGTTTTGATAATATGGAATTTCCAAGAGGATTGACTCTCGACCAAGCCTACGCTGAACGTATTGGTAGAGATATGGAGGAAATGAGGCAGCAAATGCAACAAATGGTTCAGGCTTTTAATGGCATGGATGTGCAAGCGCAGCCAAGAAGACAAAGAGTTGGAGATAACCCTTCATCTTCTGATGAAGACGGACATGTTTCTCTTAGTTCTAATGATGATCATAGTGTTAGTTCTGGACGTGGGAGAAGAAGAGATACTCGACCACATCAACAACACACTCGCCAAGAAGAATTCAAAGTTGATTTTCTAGATTTTGAAGGTAATTTAAATCCAGATGACTTTCTAGATTGGTTAAGATCAATGGAACTTGCATTTGAATATAATATTTATGATGATGAGAAGAAGTATAAAATAGCAACCTTAAGGCTCAAGGGGTATGCTAGCCTTTGGTGGGATACTCTTAAGTCGCAACGTTTAAGAGAAGGCAAGACTAGAATCAGGTTTTAGGAAAAGCTAAGATGACTTACGAAGAGGAGATTTTTACCCGATGATTACAAACAAGATTTGTACCTAAAGCTTACACACTTGCAGCAAGAGAAGAAGACAGTAGAAGAGTATACAAGGGAGTTTGATCTTCTGCAATTACGTTGTGATATTCAAGAACCACAAGAAAGGACTATTGTACGCTTTGTACATGGTTTGAATGATGAAATTTCAACCAAGGTAGAGTTGCAGCCTTTCTGGACTCTTGATGACGTAAAGAAGCTTGCTATCAAGGTGGAGAAGCATATCAAAACAAGCAAGAAGCCATATAACAGACCTTACAATCAAGTTTCTTCTTTGATTCCAAAAGGAGTTATGAAGAGTGACTTGAATTTGAAGAAGAAGTGCTTTAAATGTCACGGATTTGGGCATTTCCAAGCTGAATGTCTTAACCGAAGAGTTATGACTATTCAAGAGATTGAGGAGATTGAAGAGGAACTAAAACAGGAATCTCATGATTTAGAAGTTGCTGATCAGAAAGTTATTGAGGAAGATGATGAAGTCATTGAGCAACATGATCGAGGAGAATTGGTGGTAACTCGAAGGGTGTTGCATTCTGTTTCTAATACAGAAAAAGAGCAACGAGAAGCTATTTTCCAGAGCCGGTACACCATCAAAGGAAAAGTCTGCAGTTTGATCATTGATAGTGGAAGTTGTACTAATGCGGCATCTAGTACACTTGTGGAGAAGCTGAGTTTGCCAACTATAAAGCATCAACAACCTTACAAACTAAAATGGTTGACTGATAGAAGCAAGTTGCAGGTTTCTAAACAGGTAGCAATTTTCTTTTCTATTGGGAAGAACTACCTGATGAGGTAATCTGTGATGTCATTCCAATGGATGCTTGTCATCTATTGCTTGGCAGACCTTGGGAGTTTGATAGAAAAGCTGTACTTGATGGGGATAAGAACACTTATTCTTTTCATAAGGATAAGAAGCACATTACATTGGCACCATTATCACCTACTATGTGTGCTAAGTCTGCAACGGAGAAATGCAAGGAGAACATGTTTTTGGGTGAAACCAAAATCATGAAAAAGATGGGTAAGGGCAAGGAGGTCTTTGCTTTGCTGGTGGTTGAAAAGAATGGCGGAGCTGAAATGATTTCTCATCCATTGATGCAAAAATTGATGAATGAGTTCAGTGATGTTTTTCCTAAAGATTTACCACTCGGACTGCCTCCAAACAGAGGTATTGAGCATCAAATTGATTTACTACCAGGTGCACCTTTGCCAAATCGTCCTACTTATAGTTGAAATCCAAAAAAGGCTAAACTGAAGAGGAGAGAGTCCCTGGCGGCGCGATTTTCTAGGGTTCTTGGAAAAGGTTTTACGGTAAGATTGGAGCGGCGGCTCTGGTCGGTTTCTTGGTTTTTGAGTTCGATAGCTTCCTTTTCTCCGACATTTCTCTCTCTGAGAGTGTATGTCGGATAAAGGGGGAGCGAAGCTTCTTCTCCCTCCCTCTGGTGTGGAGATTCCGGTCACTTTTGGGGTTGGATTCTCAGCAAAACAGAGTACTGATGGTGAGAAGGAATCGACTCTTCCTACATCTGGGAGTAGTTCTTCCTGTTCGACTGACTGGGCATCCTAAAGGGTTGCCAATCTCTCTGAGGTAGATGGGGAAGCTGTTGCCAATCTCGTTGTAGCTGATTTTGAGGAAGAAAGAAAGGAATGTGAGTCATGGTTAGTTGGCTCGTTTGTAGGTCGTCGGCTCTCGTTCCCAGCTGTCTATGGTGCTCTGTTGAAGGCTTGGCAACCTAAGGGAGAACTCAAGCTTATTCTTCAGGGTGAGTCTACTTTCTTCATGAAATTGTCACTTGATGATGATAGAGAGTGAGAGCTCTGGATCATGAGCCTCTGTTCATAATGAATCACTTGTTTGTGACCCGACCTTGGTCACCATTCATTGAGTCTGGTATTCAGAGTTTAGATACTATTCCCTTTTGGGTGTGTTTTCGAAATGCTCCCTCTCTGTTTTGGAATCCTAAAGGGTTGGCTAAGATTGCTAGTATTTTGGGTAAGCCAATTATGTTAGATCAGCCTACTGAGTCTAAATCTCGAATGGCTTATGCTAGAGTTTGTATTGAGATAGGCAAGGATTGTACATATCCTACTGAGATACCTTTGTTGATTGATGGTGTGAAGGTTAAGCCTATTTTTGTTGTTTATGCTTGGAAACCTCCTTTATGTACTGATTGTGCTGAGTTTGGGCACTTGGTTGGAAGATGTCCTTCTGTGCCTAGGTCTGAAGACTCTCACAAGGCTGAGGAGAGGAAGCCTGGCCTAGGTAGACAAGGTGTTCGACCTAATGCTAGAGAGAAGATGCAGCAAGAGAGGAAGAATGTCTTTGCTCCACCAAAACCCCCTTAAAGGTTCCCTCTTAAGGAGCCTATTGGGAAGCCTGGATTAAGGTCCAATGGTTCTAGGGAAAATTCCAAGCAAGATGTTCAGCCTGGCCCTATTATTTCTGAGTCTAGGTTCTCTGTTTTGGGCAAGTCAGGTTCTTCTGGTGGCACTGCTTACACTAAAGGAGCTGAGGACCAAGGGGAGGATATGGATGATGAGGGTTGGACCCCAGTTGTGAAAAGGAAAAATAAGAATGGGGATGGTGCTCAGGCTACTATGAGAATGAGTCACAAAAGAGTTTGTATTGCTGAGGAAAGTTCTCATTTGGAGAACTCTAGTATGGAGGGGCTTGAGGATGATGGTCCTAGTACTGTGGGCTTAGCTAAACCTCCTGATGGTAGTGTCTCCCTGGCTCATAGATTGGGTCACACTGAATCAGTTGCTGAAGCTATTGCTCTTTTTGATAACAAAGGCAAAAGTGCTACCCAGGGTGATGGGTTGGAAAGGGTGGGGGCTAGGAAACCATTTAGACTTTTAAATGGTTAGTCTAGGTTGCTGGAATGTGAGGGGCCTTAATGGTCCTCATAGAATAAAGGAGGTCAAGGATCTCATTAGAGTTAATAATCTTAGTTTGTGTGGATTAGTGGAAACCAAAGTAGCTTTGAGGAATAAATTGGTTGTGCAGAGGTCCATTAATCCTTATTGGAGCTATCTGGACAACTACTCAGCAACTGGAGGTGGGAGAATTTGGCTTGGTTGGGATGCTAATGTGTTTAATATTAGTGAGGTGTTTTCTTCTGAACAGCTACTGGTGGTCAGGGTTTTCACTACTGATGCCAAGTTGTTTATGCTTGCTGTGGTTTATGGCCACAATTCTAGAGCCCAGAGAGGTGACCTGTGGAATGGTATGAGAGTTATGGTAGCTAGGTTCCCTGGTCTATGGTCCTTCATGGGTGACTTCAATTCTTTACTAAAAATGGATGAGAAGATTGGAGGAGACCCTGTTAGACCCAACCACTATAGTGATTTTGCTGATTGTGTTTTTGATACTGAGTTATTAGACTGCCCTTATTCTGGTTGCCAGTACACTTGGAGCAATAACCAGGAGGGAGATGCTAGTATTTTCTGTAAATTGGATAGAGTTCTTGTGAATGTTGATTGGCTTAGCCTCTTCCCTACCTCTAGAGTGACTTTTTTGCCCCCTGGAGCTGCTGACCATTCCCCTGCTATTTTCTCTCTGGCTGCAGTGGCCTCCATTGGTAGAAGGCCCTTTAAATTCTTCAACTTTTGGTGTCAAGAGATAGGTTTCATGGAGCTTGTCAAGAAGGAGTGGAAGAGGAAGGTGGAGGGTACTCCTATGTTTCAGCTGGTTTCTAAGCTGAAATGGGTCAAAGCTAGGCTGGTTCAGTGGAAGGTTGCTAACTATTTGAATGTTTCTGAGCAGGTCTTTGAAGCAAAAAGAGTGGTGGAAGAGGTGCAGCAACAACTTCAGTCTTACCCTCTTGATGCTGAGCTTAGAAGAACAGAGAGAAAAGTTGTTTCAGAGTATACACACTTGGCTGGGGCTGAAGCTTTTATGCTTAGGCAGAAAGCTAGGGTCCAATGGCTCAATGAGGATGATACTAACACTAAGTTTTTCCACATCACTATTAAAGAGAGGAGGTCCAGAAATAGCATTTTCAAGATCACTAATAATGAGGGGGTTGTTCTGGATGATCAGCAGCTTGTGGTGGATGAGTGTGTTGGTTTCTATAGATCCTTTTTTGGAATTGAGGATAGTGGGGCAGGAGAAGATGCTGTTCTTGACTCTTTTTCTTTTGCTAATACTATTTCTCTTTGTGATGAGCAGGTTTTAGTAGCCCCAGTCACAAGGGAGGAAGTTTCTTTTGCTCTCTCCACAATTGGATCTGATAAGGCTCCTGGGCCAGATGGGTTCTCCTCTTACTTCTTCAAGAGGTGTTGGTTTCTGGTTAGGGATGACTTTACTAGAGCAATTCAGAGCTTCTTCAAGTCAGGGAAGCTTTTAGGTGAAGTTAATGCTACCTTGCTCTCCTTGGTTCCTAAGGTGCCAAATGTCAACACTATGGGGGATTTTAGGCCAATTGCTTGCTGCAATGTAATCTATAAAACTATCACCAAAATCTTAACTATTAGACTCAAAAAGGTTGTTAAAGATTTGGTGAGTGACAACCAGTCAGCTTTTATCTCAGGGAGGTCTATCCAAGATAATATCATGTTGGCGCATGAGTTGGTGAGATCCTATGGGAGGAAGGATGGTCAACCTAGATGCACTGTGAAAATTGACCTCCAAAATTGACCTGGCGCATGAGTTGGTGACCTTCAAATCTTAGCCTCAAACACTTGAACATTAGTGGAAACTGGACTTGGTTCATAAGGAACCAAAGCCCCAATTTCAACATCTGAACCATGTTTCTGCACCCATCCTTCTGAGTTCACTTCTCCAGGTTTTCCTGTCATATTTTTAAATTTAGGTACAGCAGAACCTGGTCTGTCCCTCTTCAAATCCCCACCATGATCACCACCTCTGTTTGAATCTGAAGACATACCACTTCTAAACACCTCCTCACTTCCAGAAGCATGAAAATGAAACACAGAGTTCCCACCCCCTCTATCCTGCTCCTTCCTTTTAAGTGCACCAATCCTCCTAACTTCAGTCCACCCTTCCTCCTCCATAGAGGTCTATTTCCTAACAGATTCCTCTACCTTCTCTACCATAACCTCCCCAAGCACAGCCTTATCCTTACCACTACCACTAACAGGTTGGACTACACTAGCAGATTTCTTAACCTGGTCTATTACTGACCCACCATTCTTAAATTTGTTCTTACCATTACTATTGGCAGCCTGTCCAGAAGTTTCTCCCTGCTTCTGTTTAGGAACCCATACCCTCTTAGGAGCCCCAACAACACAATTAACAGATGTATGGCCTAATTTGCAACATTTATGACAGTATCTCGGCTTCCAGGCATATTGAACCTGCACAATACTCTCCTCTCCATCATCCTCCACCACAGGAACAGTATCAGGAAGGTCTTTCTCCACCTCCACCTCCACACACACCCTAGCATATGACATTCTACTCTTAGTAGCAGTAGGACCATCCACAAATAAAGGCTTGCCAATGAAGCTAGCAATCATAGCAATGCCTTCTTCATACCAAAGCCGATAAGGAATATCTTTTAAAGTAACCCAAATAGGAATGGTTTTCAATTGATTAACCTCCTTCTCAAAATGAGGATGCCAAGGCCTGGTATTAAACAATTTACTAGCTACATAAATTGGTTTGTGGCCTAGAATAAGCTCTCTGTCTTCCTCAAGGGCAACACGAATGATAAAAATCAAATCTCTAAATAAAGTGAATCGAACATTACCTCTCAGCTTCCAAATCTTCATTAAAGTACTGGTAGCAAAACCAAAGGTAACTTTACCCCCCACAAAGCACCCTATAATAAGATCCTTGCATTCTTGTAGATGCTTTTGACGAGCAGCTGAATTGCTGGGAATTCGAACCACCAATTTCCCATTAACATCAATAGGAGGGGTCGAAAATAGAACCTTACGACCAGGAACCTCCCTTCGAGAAAACAGATCTGCCCAATTTGGTCCACTTCTACTTCTCACAGACTCCCCATTAGACTTAAGAACCTCAGGAAAATCATGCATAATAGTATCAGTACCCTTCCCTCCCTCACCAGTACTGCCTAGCTTACCAGTCGGAAAACCTCCTCTGTTCTTCTCAGATTCACATACCACACCGAGACCTCCACCCAACCTCAAATCTTCCATCTGACCCTCTTCCTTCTCACTCAACTCAATATCATTAAGAACCCTACTCGGACCACGAAGACGACCACATAAAGGTTGGGGAAGAACCATTTCCCTCTCACTCATCCCCTATTTTAAGGCATTTCCAGCTTCAAACGAAACCAGATTATCCTTACCAGAAGGAAGAAGAGGGACATTCGTCCCCCTAGAAGCTCGCATATAATTCAAAGAAGATATAAAACTTCAATGGAGACTAACAGTTCTTACGTATCCCCCGAAAAAACCAGATCCACCACCGCCGCTACCCCCAAAAAGTAGGAGGAGCCGCCGCCAAACCCTAAATAAGAGGAAAAAAAATTGTCGAAAAAAGCACTCACAAAATCCCACCACCCGGCTCTTTCTCTCTCCTCCTATGCTAGCTCCCCCCTCCAACTTGTGCCGATGGTTAATATTATACCATCTCCTTATACCATAACTCCATAAGCAATTCATATAAATCCAACAGATTCAAGAGTGCTCACTTATAATACCATGGTTTTAATAAATTCATTTGATTCGTAACCTTATTTTCCCACATTGATCATCTTGAATTATTGCAAGTAATTCGTCTCCAAGTTGCCCCAGGTCCAACTCCTCCACACCTATTACAATACTGTTTTTAGCTAGGTAATCAACACAAGCAATCTTGCGGGCCATTCTCTTTGCTTGAGAAATCTTAGCTTCAAATTTCTTAACATTCGAGTCAACTGAAGCCATCCGTGCAGCTATAATAGAGACATTATCTAAAGCAAGAATATCACCAACACCATCCGGCATCTTACCAAAATCTAGACTACGAGTAGCCTTACCTCGAATACAAGGAGCAATACCATCATCAGATGAAGTGAGAGTAGAGGGCATATCATCACACTTTTGCTTTGCTAGTCTCTCTATATGACTAACCTCCACCCTATCTACACCTGCTGACTCGGCACCTTCAACCATTTTGGATCCAGACTCGTCCTTATCAGCAAGAACTAACCACTGTGAGGTATCAACACACATGCTCACCTTCTTGTGTCTATCACCCGGTGAAGAGGCCTCACTAGCCTTTCCCTTTCTCTTCGCCACATTCTTACTCTTAACATCTTGCCAACCCTCTTCACGGCGAACCACGAGGGGCGAACTAACAGGCTGACCTGGTACTGAAGGCTCAGCGGGTATGATAGTCTCCATAGTAGCATCAGTATCAAAATCCCCACTACCCTTAATAGGATCCTCCTTCTGATTTTGAGGAGCCAATCCACCATCATACTCCATAGAAGAAGCCTTCTCACTAGCTTTACCCGTCTCCTTCGGTACCCAAACTTGGTTTACCTTCGGGTTTGTAGCTAGTTTAGGGCACTTATAGATTGTGCCCCAAAACCTGACAATTAGTACAATAAAGTGGTTGCCAAGGATACTCCACATCAATATAATCACAAATAACTCCACCTACTTTTGTGCCTTCTTGGTTGGTTTGATTTCTTGTTAGATAAGGGATGGATTTGAAAATGGATGGGGTTTTTGAATTTTGGGGAGTTATCAGCTATGAATTTGAAATCCGGACTAAAGAGGTTGCACCACTACTGCCACTGAATAGGTTTAACACTAAAACCTCAACACATCAACCAAAGAAACTGAAAAAATAATTGCAGCCCAAAACTCTCTAGCTTCTTCTTTCAATAAGCCTGTAACCGAACTCAGATTAAACCTCCAAAAGCAACAATCGTTTTTTTTTTTTTTTTGCATTGATGAGATAGGATTAAAGGTCCATACCCTGAACAAAGAACAAGCTAAAAGACATCAAGGAAACAAAAAGAACAAAACACAACAGGAAACAACAAGAGCACTCAAGGCCAGGCCTTTCTCATCCTGACTCTTCCCTCTCTATCATCCTTAAGAATCTTGGCTAACTCAGCTGGAATGCAATCATCCTCAAAGACCCATTCTGCTTGAGGCTTCAACTTGGCTAGGAAGTCTGCAGCTTGGTTGACTTCCCTCATCATATGCTTCACTTTACACCCCTTGAACTCAGCCCATAACTTCTTAATGTTCAGCCACACATACCAAGCTTTCCAAGGAGGCTGCTTCTCAAAATCAGAAAGCAAAGAAACCACAGCCATAGAATCAGAAGCTACCAACACATAATCACACATCCTCTTTCTAGCTAAACGCAGGCCTAATTCCACCCCTTAAAGCTCATGGACCAGAATGGAAACAGGAACAGCAGAAGCAGCACCCATAATGATAACATCCCCTGAGCTAGACCTCACCACAGCACCAAACCCAGTTGATAAAGCATCCAGGGAACCATCTGAGCTGATGAGAACCCAATCTGAAGGAGGGGGAGTCCAATGATAACCCTTAGCCAGAGGTTTAGTCAAAGTTACAGCCAGGTTCAGCCTCACAACTGTTGACAAATTCTTCTCATTATCCTCCAGTTTACCATCCCAAGCATCAGCTTTAATTCTAATCTCATCTAAGACCAAATTAGCTAAGGTGGCAGCAGAAGTGATTTTGTGTCTAAACACCCTATTGTTCCTTTCAAGCCAGACATGATACGCATAAGCATTGAAAGCCAACTTACCCACTCTGGCCAAGATAGACCCCCCTTTAAAGTGCTCAAGACACCATTGTATCATGGCATCTAAAGAATGAACATTCTGCCATTGGAAACCTAAAGCAGCAAGCAGCCTATCCCAAAGGTCGTGAGAAAACTCACAGCCTGAAAAAAGACGATTATCTGTTTCAATTCCTAGCCCACATAAACCACAACTGTCATCAATTTGCATACCCCACTGCTTCAATTTGTTCCTTGTCTTTAACCCATTATTCACTGCTAACCAAGTTATAAAGCAATGCCTAGGAATGCCTTGAGCACACCAGACCAGAGAATACCAATCCACAACAGGAGCATGAGGCCTAATGGCTTCATAGGTTTCCCTAAGATTATACTCCCCATGAGTGCTAACTGTCCACACCTTTAGGGTTTGGCGGCGCAGCTCATCTTCTCCGATTTTCTTGGATTCTTGGTAATTGTTTTGGTTGCTAATTCTTGTTCTGATCTTGGTTATTGTGTCCATTGCTTCTCTCACGCTGACACGACCTCTATTGAGGGAACATGTCGGCTGAGAAGGAGGCGAAACTTCTCCTCCCTCCTCCTGGTGGTGGAGATTCGGACCCTCTGGGCTCTGATTCCTCCCCGAAACAGGGTGAGCTTGGTGAGGAGAAATGGATCGATCGGCTGGTGAGGAAAGCTCCTTTCATGGTACTGATTGGGCTTCCTTGTTTCATCGTAAGAGTAAGACTGTTCGTACAACTTTGGAGTTTACTGCTCCAACTGTGGTTGAGGGTAAGCAATCTGTTGCCTTTTCCGTTTCGGATTTTGAGACTGAAAGAAGGGAGTGTGAGCAATGGTTGGTGGGTGCTTTTGTTGGTTCTCGACTGCCATATCCAGTGGTGTACAAGGCTCTGGTGAAGGCTTGGCAACTCAAAGGTGATTTTAAGCTTACCCTTCATGATGATACCCTGTTTTTTATGAAGTTTTCTAGTGCAGGGGATAGAGAGGAGGTGTTAGATCATGAACCTTTGTTTATTTTCAATCGTCTCTTTATTACTCGGCCATGGTCACCTTTGATTGAATATGAGTTTCAGAATTTGGAGACTATTCCTATGTGGGTATGTTTTAGGAATGTCCCTTCTCTGTTTTGGAACCCCAGGGGTCTTGCTCGAATTGCGAGTGCTATTGGTAGACCTATCATGCTTGATCTTCCTAGAGAGACAAGGACTCGTATGTCATATGCTAGAATTTGCATTGAAGTTGGTAAAGAATGTTGTTTCCCTGAGGATATTCCATTGACTATTGATGGAGTTGAGGTTAACTCAGTCAAGGTGGTTTACCCTTGGAAGCCACAGCTATGCTCTTTGTGTAAGGAGTTTGGGCATACTGTGGGAAGGTGTCCTTGTGCTCCTAAGGCAAATATGCCTCAACAAGCCCCTGTTGGTGGTGGAGAACAAGGTAGGAGAGCTGGCACAATACCTGTTCGACCAAATGCCAGAGAGAACAAGGGGACTCCTCTTCAACCTAAGGGCCAAGGGACTTCTGGCAACCTTCAAGAGCACTTGAAGAAGGAGGAAGGGGGAGGTATAATTAAAGGAAAGGATAAGGCTGAGGTGAAGGGAGGCACTAGTAGTTTTCAAGGCTCTAGATATACTATTCTGTCTGTCTCAGAAGTTGTAGATAAGACTACTTTGGGTGTTGAAGGCTCTGGGAGTAAACACAATGATAATATGGATGAGGAGGGTTGGATTCCTGTGGTGAAGAGGAAGAATAAAAATGGTAATGGTAACTTTGGATTGGGTGATGCTGGCTCTAAGAGGGTCTGTCTTGCTGGTGATGGCTCTTGTGCAGGAGGCTCTGATAGTTTAATGGCAGAGGCAGTGGAGAGGAGTGAAGATGTTGCTCATGGTAAGGTTTCAGGCCAGAGGTTGGGGCAGGTTGATAGTGTTGCTGGTGTGATTGCTTTTTTTGATAAAGACAGGAGCTTGGCCCAGGATGTGTGTGGAGTTAAAGGAGGATCACTTAGGAAACCATTTAGAATTTTAAATGGTTAATTTGGGTTGTTGGAATGTGAGGGGTCTTAATGGCCTCCAAAGAATAAAAGAGGTCAAGGACCTTATTAGAGTAAACAAACTAAGTTTTTGTGGATTGGTTGAGACTAAAGTTGCTATGAGCAATAAGGTGCAAGTGCAGAGAGTCATTAATCCTTTTTGGGAGTATATGGATAATTATGATTCTAGCAGTGGTGGTATAGTGTGGTTGGCTTGGGATCCTAATGTTTTTGCAGTTAGGAGGGTGCATACTTCTGAGCAATTGGTGGCTGTTCAGATGAGCACTAAGGATGCAAAGGTTTTTATGCTAGCTGTGGTATATGGGCATAACAGTTATGATCAGAGACCTCTGGGCAGATATCAGGAGGTTAGTAGGAGAGTATACTGCTCCTTGGGCTTTAATGGGTGACTACAATTCTATTTTAAAGCCTGATGAGAAGTTGGGGGGAGATTCAGTCAGACCTTGTCACTTTCAGGATTTCCTTGAGTGTGTGACTGATACTGCCCTGTTTGATTGCCCTTTCTCAGGATGTTTCTATACCTGGGATAACAAACAAGAGGGAGCTAATAGCATTGTATCCAAATTGGATAGGGTCCTCATCAATATTGATTGGTTTGAGTTATTTCCTGCTTCTAGAGTACAGTTCTTGCTTCCTGGGGTGGTGGATCACTCCCCAGCTATTCTATCACTTGAGGAGGTGGTGAAAATTGGAAGGAGGCCTTTCAAGTTTTTCAATTACTGGTGTAATGAACCTGGGTTCATGAAGTTGGTTAAGAAGGAATGGAAGGAATCTGTTCAAGGCTCTCCTATGTTCCAACTTGTGTCAAAACTGAAGAGGGTAAAGGCTAGGTTGGTACAGTAGAAGGTGGCTAACTACCTTAATGTTCCTGAACAGGTTGCCCAAGCTAAGAAGACTATGGAGGAGGCTTAGGTTATTTTTCAGGCTAGGCCTCAGGATGTGGATGCTAGGAGGCAAGAAAGGCAGGCAGTGGCTAGTTATACCCATTTAGCTGGAGCTGAGGCTTCAATGCTAAGGCAAAAGGCAAGGGTGCAATGACTTTCTGAGGATGATAGTAACACTAAATTCTTTCACCATACTATTAAGGAGAGAAGAGCTAGGAATAGTATTCACAAGCTTACTGACAGTGCTGGAGTGGTCCTTGAAGATCCACAGCAGGTTGTTGATGAGTGTGTGGGGTTTTATAGGTCTTTCTTTGGCTTAGAGGAGGGTGTTGCTGATCCTGGGGAGGCTCTTGGCTCCTTTTCTTTTGCCAATACCCTTTCTCCAGAGTGTGAGCAGGCTCTGGTGGAACCAGTGACTAGGGATGAAGTGGTGTATGCTCTTTCCACTATTGGTTCTGATAAGGTCCCTGGTTCTGATGGGTTCTCTTCTTACTTCTTTAAGAGATGTTGGGATGTGGTGGGGGATGATTTTACTAGAGCTATCTTGAGTGTGTTCAAGTTTGGTAAATTGCTAGGAGAAGTGAATGCCACCTTACTTACCTTGGTTCCTAAAGTCCCAAATGTGAATTCTATGGGGGATTTTAGGCCTATTGCTTGTTGTAATGTCATTTATAAGACTATTACTAAGATCCTAACTATCAGACTGAAGAGGGTAGTTAAGGACTTAGTTAGTGCTAACCAATCTGCTTTCATTTCAGGAAGATGCATCCAAGATAACATAATGTTGGCTCATGAATTGGTTAGAGCTTATGGCAGGAAGGATGGCCCTCCTAGGTGTGCTGTGAAGATAGACTTGCAAAAAGCATATGATACTGTGAGGTGGTTTTCTTTGATCTTAATCTTGCAGAAATTTAACTTGCCTAAGAAGTTTATTGACTGGATTGAAGTGTGTGTTACCACCCCAAAGTTCTCTGTGGTAGTTAATGGGGCTGCTAATGGCTATTTTGAAGGGAGGAGGGGTTTGAGGCAGGGATGCCCCATCTCTCCCTATCTATTTGTGATGGTAATGGAGGTGTTTACAGCTCTCATCCATAAAGAAAGGATTGCAGGGGATTTTCATTTGCACCCTAAGTGTAATAGGCCTGTTATCACTCATCTTTGTTTTGCAGATGATTTGATGGTGTTTATGAAGGGAGATAAAGACTCTGCTGCTGCCCTTAGCAGAGTTTTGGATGTTATGTTTCAATGTACTGGGTTGTCTGCAAACAACAGGAAGAGCTCCATTTTCTTTGCCTGTATGGAGGAGAGAAGCAAATTGGAGGTGAAGGAGATCTTGGGGTTTCAAGAGGGTGCTCTCCCTGTGAGGTACCTTAGCCTTCCCCTCTTGTCCACAAAGCTATCTTATTCTGACTGTATTCCCTTGATTCATAAGATTCTTGGTAGGATCAAATCATGGAAGGCTAGGTTCTTAACCTATGCTGGTAGGCTCTTATTGGTGAATGTGGTGTTGAATAGTATGTTGGTTTATTGGGTGTCTGTGTTCATTCTCCCAAAAAGAGTGTACAAGGAGATCAATAAGATGTTTAGTAAATTCTTGTGGAATGGGATTGATATGGGTTCCAAGAGGGCATCAGTGAAGTGGTCCACTGTTTGTCTTCCAAAGCAGGAGGGTGGGCTGGGGGTGAGAGGCATTGAGACTCTGAATCTTGCAGCTAATATGAGGCATATTTGGGAGATTGCAGTGGAAAAGGATACTCTTTGGGTGCAGTGGGTGCATCACTACCTTATCAAGGACCAGGGGTTCTGGCTTATGACTATTCCTAAGGACTGTTCTTGGTGCTGGAGGAAGGTGTTGGGGAGTAGGAAAGAAGCTCAAGGGCTTATGCTATCTCTGATTGGCAATGGGGTTGATACATCTTTTTGGGCAGACCCTTGGCACCCTATGGGGCCTCTTCATGACCTGTTTGATGATAGGTTCAAGTATAGCTCATTCCTGCATATTCATACTAAAGTGGCAAGTTTGATCAAGGAAGGAAGATGGAAGGTTCCTGAGTTTTTGTATTATGAGCTGGAAGAGGTGTTTGCCAGAATTAGTGAGGTTCCTGTTTGTGAAGGGACAGCAGACAGACTGGTCTGGGAGGTTAGTTCTGAAGGGGATTATACCCTAAAGGATACCTATGAAGCTCTCAGACCCAGGGGTGACAGAGTTACCTGGTCTCCTTTGGTGTGGGCTCCCAATGGCATTCCCAAGCATTGTTTTATTGCCTGGCTAGTCTTAAGCAATGGTCTGAAGACTAGGGAGAGGTTATGTCAATGGGGAATGGAGGTGACTAGGGCTTGTGGGATTTGTGGGGGAGCCATGGAGAATGAGGACCACTTGTTTCTTCTTTGTGAGTTTGCTCAGACTTTGTGGAGTGAGCTCTTAGCAGGTATTGGGTTTCATAGATCTTGTTTGCCTACTTAGAGGGATGAAGTGGAGTGGTGCTCTGAAGTGTTCAAGGGTTTGTCCCTCATGGCCAGAGTGGGTAAATTGGTTTTTGTGCTTTTGTTTACCATGTGTGGCAGGAGAGGAATAATAGAGTTTTCAGGCAAAAGTACCTTGCTGCTTCTACAGTCTGCTCCTTGATAATTGATGAAGTAAAGATTAAGATTGCCACTTTGAAATGCAGGATTGAATATACTCCCCAGAATGTTGGGTTTGTAGAAGCCTGGAACTTGAATGTTCAGCTCACAAGGAAGAAAATGAGAGGTCACATAGTGGGAACCACCTCCTAGTGGCTGGGTAATGGTTAGTTCTGATGGTTCCTTGGACAGAGATGTTGCTGGGTATGGTGCTCTATTAAGGGATGAGGAGGGTACTATCCTAGGGCTAGGGGCTGGTCCAGCTGTGAGTCAGACTATTATGGTTCATGAGCTCCAGGGAATTGAGTTGGGGTTAAGGCTTGCTAGGAAGTATCATTTTGATCAGGTGCTGGTTGCCGCAGATTCTATGGCTGTGGTGGGGCTGTTATCTTCTTTTGAGAGGCATCCTCCTTGGGGTGCTTGGTCAGTATGGCAGAAGATAAAGAACCTTTGGGCTGAGTTTGGAGGCTGCAGAGTTCAGCATGTTGTTAGAGAGCTTAATGGTGCAGCTGATCTTCTAGCAAAAATGAGGCCTGCTGTTGAGTTGGAAATGGACAAGGATAGTTTACCTATTGAGCTGGCTCAGATCATTAAGGAAGATAAAGAGGGCAAAGTGCGGCTAAGAAGGAGCTGGTAGGGCTCCTGGTTTTATGAGTTTCTTTGAGTTTGTTTTTGTTGTTTTTGGTTTTTCCTTGTTCTGGGTCTGGGCCCTTTAATCCCTGCTCATTAATGCAAAAAAAAACTGTCCACACCTTTCTATCCTCAGCAAAACCATGCACAATCACCTCTGGAAGCTTAACATAAACTTCACAAAGAGAATAATGAAGAAAGTCAGGCACATACCAAGTCCCATTCTTGATAAAAGTTCCAACTGTGGTGTTGATATTGAGAAATGAGCTATATCTGAAGTGGTCCTCAAAGAACTTATGCAACACCCCAAGAGGATGCCAATGATCCACCCAGAACAAGGTATCAGTACCAGTGCCTATAATATGGAGGATGAGCTCATGAGCCATATGCCTGCAATCAAGGATCTTCCCCCAACACCAAGAGCAATCCTTTGGAGGAGGCATAAGGCAGAAGAACTGCTCTTTGATAAGGTGTTTTTTAACCCACTTAACCCACAATGTGCTCTTGTTTGTGGCTACCTCCCAAATATGCCTCATAGTCATAGCTAGGTTCAGGACCTCAATGTTCCTAACACCCAGCCCTCCTTCAGCCTTAGGCATACAGACTAACTGCCATTTAACATTTGCTCTCTTTGATCCCAAGTCAATACCAGACCAAAGGAACTTACAGAAAATCCTATTTACTTCCTTATAAACTCTTTTAGGCAAAGTAAACACAGTGAGCCAATAAACAAGCATACTATTCAAGACCACATTCACAAGCAAAAGCCTACCAGCAAAAGTAAGGAATCTAGCTTTCCAAGAGTGCACTTTGTTCAAAATCTTCTGAATAAGTGGTAAGCAGTCAGCATAAGAGAGCCTGGAGGAAAGAAGAGGTAGACCCAGGTAACTGATTGGGAGAATACCCTCCTGAAAGGCCAAGATACCCATGAATTCCATCTTTTGCTCTTCCTCCATACCAGCCAAAAAAAAAGAATTTTTATGACAGTTAGCAGTCAGGCCAGTACCCAGAAACATGCTATCCAAGACCCTTTTGAGAGCAATAGCAGAGCTGGAATCACCCTTCATGAACACCATGAGATCATCTGCAAAACAGAGGTGAGTGACAATAGGATTATTACATCTAGAGTGCAAATGAAAGTTACCAGCAACCCTCTCTTTATGAATCAGGGCAGCAAACACTTCCATCACCATCACAAACAGATAGGGGAATATAGGACAGCCCTGCCTAAGACCTCTATGTCCTTCAAAATAACCATTGGCAGCACCATTCACAATGACTGAGAACTTAGGGGTGGTAACACAAGCCTCAATCCACCTTACAAAAACCTCAGGTAGATTGAACTTCCTAAGAATCTTCAAAAGGGCAGACCACCTAACAGTATCATAGGCCTTTTGAAGGTCAATTTTGACTGTGCACCTAGGAGGACCATCTTTCCTACCATAGACTCTAACAAGCTCATGAGCAAGCATGATATTATCTTGAATGGATCTCCCAGAAATAAAAGCAGACTGGTTCTCACTAACAAAGGTCTTAACCACTCTCTCGAGCCTAATTGTGAGAATCTTAGTAATGGTTTTGTAAATAACATTGCAACAAGCAATAGGCCTGAAGTCTCCCATGGTATTAACATTAGGCACCTTGGGAATTAGAGTAAGCAAGGTAGCATTCACTTTTCCCAAGAGCTTACTGGAGACAAAGAATCTTCTTATAGCCCTGGTAAAATCATCCCCAACAATGTCCCAACATCTCTTGAAGGAATAGGAAGAAAATCCATCAGGGCCAGGAGCCTTGTCAAACCCAATAGTGGATAAAGCAAACACAGTTTCATCTCTAGTGACAGGCCCAACCAACTCCTGCTCACTCTCCATGGAAAGGGTGTTAGCAAATTCAAAGGAATCCAACACTTCATCTTCCCTTTCACCCCTGTCATCAAAGCCAAAGAAGGCCTGGTAAAACCCCACACATTCATCCACAATATCTTGTTGGTCCTCAAGGACCTCACCATCTCTATTATTCAACTTGAAGATGCTATTCCTAGCTTTCCTTTCCTTTATGGTATTGTGAAAGAACTTAGTATTAGCATCATCCTCATTAAGCCACTGAATCCTAGATTTCTGCTTTAGCATAGAAGCCTCTGCCCCTGACAAATGGGCATAGTCAGCCACAACTTGCCTTTCCTGCCTCCTTAAGGAGGCATTGAGGATTAGAGTAAAGATTACTCTGAACCTCATCAACAACTCTCTTAGCTTCAGCCACTTGCTCTGCCATATTGGAAAAATGAGCCACCTTCCATTGGACCAACCTGGCTTTGACTCTTTTGAGTTTGGTAACTAGCTGATACATAGGGGATCCTTTCACTTTACCACTCCATTCCTCTTCCACCGGGTCCATGAACCCAGGCTCATCACACCAACAGTTAAAGAATTTAAAAGGTTTCCTACCTATGCTTTTAACTGTCACAACAGAAAGAACAGCTGGAGAATGATCAAGAGTGTCAGGGTTCAAAAACTGGACCCTAGAAGCAGGAAAAAGATCAAGTTACTCAACATTTATAAGGACTCTGTCCAACTTACTGAAGATGCTATCCACCCCTTCCTGCTTGTTGTTCCAGGTGAAGAAACACCCAGAGAAAGCACAGTCCATGAGAGCATTATCCTGCACACAATCTGAAAAATCTTTAAAATGGCATGGTCTCACAGGATCACCACCCACTTTTTCACTTGGATCAAGAATGGAGTTAAATCCCCCATGAAGACTCAAGGCCCCTCAAATCTCCTGACAAGAATCCCCATGTCTTGCCACAACTCTCTCCTTTGCTCTCTAGTGTTATGTCCATAGGCAATAGCTAACATAAACACCTTAGCATCTGGAGTTGTCACTCTAACAGCCAACACCTGCTCTGAAGTGAAGACTTGACTCACAGTCCACCAATTCGAATCCCAAGCTAGCCAAATTCTACCACCCCTACAGGCACTATAGTTATCCATATAGGACCAAAAAGGATTGATAGACCTCTGAGTAGCAATCTTATTCTCAACAGCAACTCTAGTTTCTACAAACCCACAGAGACTAAGCTTATTTATTCTAATAAAATCCTTAACCTCTCTTATTCTTTGGAGACCATTAAGGCCCCTCACATTCCAACAGCCAAAGTTAACCATTTAAAATCCTAAGAGGTTTCCTAGGCACACCCCTTTTGGAGTCACAGGTGCCATGAGCCAATCCTCTCTGTTTTTGGTCAAAAAGAGCAACAACACCTGCCACACTATCACAATGACTGACCCTCTGAGCCACATTCATATCATTAGTAATGTCAATATTATCCATATAGTCCTACGCTGATCCAATACTACCATCCTCCTCCATAGAACTGACCTTACCCCCCCCCACATGCTGGCTAGAATCAGCAATACAGACTCTCTTATGGCCAACCACATTGTTCTTAATCCCCCCACCACTTTTTTTTTTGATAATGATAAGCAGGAGAAGCCCGAACCGAATACAATGAAATAAAACTAAATAAAACAGCAAAGAAATCAAATTACATCATTTCATTAGCCCCACCCATTCCTCATTCTCACTGTCCCTCTAGAGTCCGCATTAACAATATTGACTAATTCCGCCGGCAATTAACTAGCATTCAACTGAGTTACTCCCGGTTCGAGCCTCATCTTAGACAAGTGATCAGCAGCTTGGTTTGCTTCCCTATAGACATGAAACACCCGAAAACTCTGAAATTGGCTCTTAAGCTCTGAATTCTCTTCCATAAACGCCTCGCCCGCCATGGTAATTTCTGATTTGGTTTTGTAAGAAGTAACTTGATATTCATCGAATCAATACCAAGTTCAACTTCCTGCAGGCCAGTACTAAGTGTTAGCTCCAATCCCAACTCAACACCCTGCAACTCATGTATAAAGATAGTCTGTCCATCAACCTGACCCCTGGCTGCTCTAACAACAATCCCCTCCGAATCTCGAATAATGGCTCCATACCCCGCATCCACCTCGTTCAGAGCACCATCGGTATTGATCATATATCTCCCTGTCATCAGCCGAGTCCATTTACATGAAGTATAGACCGGATTTTGAAGAGCGATAGTACGATTCCATCGATCAATGGTTCTCCGATTCTCCCCAGTATCTTCAAACCGTTTGGTAATAGTATTCAACTTGATCCGCACTTCATCGCAAATAGTATGAATAATCAGCCCCGGTGACATAACATCGCTTCTAAATACCCTGTTATTCCGCTCCTTCCAAATATGATAGACATAGGCATTTAGAAGCAAACGCCCCACCCGGGCAGCAATGGAAAACCCACCAAACTGATTAAGACACCACTGTAACTCCTCTTCCCAATCAACAATACATACTCTCTGAAATCCCATCTTGCGTAATAGTGATTCCCATATAGTCTTTGTAACCGAGCAGCCAAAGAATAGATGGAAATCCGTTTCTTCATCTCCCCCACAGAAAATACATGAAGTATCTATAACCATACCCCAACTAGCCAGAAGGGATCTAGTTTTGAGGCGTCTTCGAAAGGCAAGCCACGTGATGAAACAATGTTTGGGTATTCCACCCGGTGACTATACTAAAGAAGTCCAACTCCGTCGAGTTCCTTTGGGTCGAATTGCTTCATACGTCTCTTTGAGAGTAAACTCTCCATTCTGGATGGGCATCCAGATCACCTCGTCTCTAAGAGTACTATCTACCATCACCTCTCTAGCCTCGGCCGCGATAGCCCCTAACATAGCTGTGATATGAGTAGGAAAAACCCAGCCCGACTGCTCAATAAACTGAGATACCCGTGCATCTAAATATAGGCGAGAATCATATCTATACCCCTCCGCGAAAGCATCATAAAGAAGACCCCGAGGATGCCATAGATCAGTCCAAAATTTGGTATCATTACCATCCCCCACCACTCTTATTCTTTCTCTTCACAACAGGAGTCCACCCTTCATCATCCATCTTATCAGGTTGAAACTTAGCACTATGACCAGACCCACTGAAAGATGGTACACCTCCATCCTGAATGCCAGCAACCTCCTCTGCTCCAGATAACACCTGGAACTGGGAACCTTGCTTCCCTCCCACCAATTTCTTAGGGGTTGATCCCCTCTAAAGCCCTTCTGAGGCAAATCAACACCCTTGCCCTTACCCAATAAAACCTCTAGCTCCTGCTTAAGATGCATAGTAGGCTGAACTTGAGGTCCCTGACCCCTACCTCTAACATGACCATCCACTGGCATTTTCTCCTTAGCATTCTGTCGAGCATTTAGTACACCATGTCCTTTACCCTGCTCATTCCTTCTCAAATGATCTGGTATAGGCTCCTCACCCCTAGTAGCCTTAGGACATTTGCCCAACAAGTGACCAAATTCATTACACCCTGAACAGAGAGGTGGTTTCCAAGAGTACTCAACCTTAACAGGACTCACCATCACCCCATCAATGGGCATTGGTATCTCAGTAGGATATTGACATTCTTTACCCACCTCAATACAAACCCTAGCATAAGACATCCTAGTCTTAGCTTCAGTAGGATGATCTAGCATAATAGGCTTTCCTAATACACTAGCAATTCGAGAAATCCCTCTAGGGTTCCAAAACAATGAAGGCGCATTCCTAAAACAAACCCACAGGGGAATCGAATCCAGTTTTTGAATATCATTCTCAATAAGAGGAGACCACGGTCTAACAACAAAGAAATGACTCAAAATAAAAAGAGGCTCATGATCTAGTGCATTCTCTCTATCTTCCTCAAGTGCAAATTTAATAAATAACATATATCACCTTGATGAGTAACACTAATCTCACCTTTTGGTTGCCAAGCCTTTACTAAAGCCTTGTACACAACTGAAAATGGTAGCCGCCGTCCCACAAACGTACCAACCAGCCAAGACTCATACTCCTTTCTCTCCTCAAATTCAGCCACAGTGAAAGACACCATCGATTTTCCATCAAGAACCATTGGAGCTGTATACTTCAATGGGGTACGAACAGTAGATTTCTTATGAAGAAATAAGGAAGCCCAGTCAGTGCGTGGATAAGCATTACCTCTACTCTCAGATTGAGCCGATTTCTCCCCACCATTAGTACTCTGTTTTGGTAGAGATTCAGACCCTGAAGGACCTGAATCTCCACCACCAGGAGGAGGGAGGAGAGATTCTGCCTCCCTTGTGGCCAACATAACCTTCAAAGAAAGATTTGTCGGCAACAGGGAAAAGATCGGGCACAACCACCAAAATCAGCAACAAATTCAGGCAACAACCGACCACAAAAGTTCCAAAATAATCGGAGAAGAAAGAAGAAAATATCACCGGCACAAAACCCTAGAAAATCGCCCACCCGGCTCTTTCTCTCTCCTCACTCAACTATCCAATATCAGTATGATCTCAGTTCGTCAGCTTGGAGTTTCTTTCTTAGCAGCAATCGTTTTGTTAATCCTGTTACCAAACCCAATACAACCTTCTAATAACACAAAGATGGCGGAGTTAAGTTTGTGGCCATCCAACTCAAAATCCATTAGCAATGAGTGGAGAGGACCTATACTTTATATTCTTGGTTGCTAGTTACCCATTCTCCCATGTGAGACTATTCTCACAGGCGGTAGTGATTGTGGATTTCGATGGAATAACCCTGAACGCAAGGAATTGCTACGGGTTTTAGTTTCGTACTATTTATTGATGTGGAATTGCTACGGAGTTTAGTTTGCTCTTCACTTTTACATTTTGTTTGTTTCGTTAGCTGAAGTCTATGAGATACTTGCTGGGAGATCATGATGGAGGTAAGAAAACAAACTCTTCTTTTCTTATACACTTCAAAGAAATTGTCTGCATTATTTAGGTAAATCATCACATGTCTGTTTCTCCAAGGATCAGACTTCGCTTTCCTCAGCGGGGAACAACATATGAAAAAATGATCAATGTCTCAATGTTTAAAACAAACGTTTCTGATGGAGAAGTTAGTGGTACATAATTAGGTTGCTCGGTAGTGCAGTCCTTACACACTCCTAAATTTGTGCATGCCTTAGTTGTACACTTTCTTTCATAGTGTTTTTTTAACTCTTACATCCAGTTGTTCTTCTAGCTGCAAACTTCTAGTTTTTTTTATAATGATAAGCGGGAGAAGCCCGAACCGATACAAAGAAAAAAGAAACCAAAAAAGAAAACAACAAAGAAATCAAATTACATAATTTCATTAGCCCCACCCTTTCCTCATTCTCACTGTCCCTCTAGAGTCCGCATTAACAATGTTGACTAGTTCCACCGGTAGTTGACTAACATTCAAGTGAGTTACTCCCGGTCCGAGCCTCATCTTTGGCAAGTGGTCAGCAGTTTGGTTTGCTTCCCTATGGACATGAAACACTCGGAAATTCCGAAATTGGCTCTTAAGCCTCTGAACTCTCTTCTATAAACGCCTCGCCCGCCACGGTAATTTCTGATTTGGTTTTGCAAGAAGTAACTTGATATTCATCGAATCAAGACCAAGTTCAACTTCCTGCAGCCCAGCACTAAGTGTTAACTCCAATCCCAACTCAACACCCTACAACTCGTGTATAAAGATAGTCTGTCAACCAACCTGACCCTTGGCTGCTCTAACAACAATCCCCTCCGAATCTCGAATAATGGCTCCATACCCCGCATCCACCTCGTTCAGAGCACCATCGGTATTAATCATATATCTCCCTGTCATCGGCCGAGTCCATTTACATGAAGTATAGACCGGCTTTTGAAGAGAGATAGTAAGATTCCATCGATCAATGGTCCTCCGATTCTCCTCAGTATCTTCAAACCGTTTGGTAATAGTATTCCGCTTGATCCGCACTTCATCGCAGATAGTATGAATGATCAGCCCTGGTGACATAACATCGCCTCTAAATACCCTGTTATTCCGCTCCTTCCAAATATGATAGACATAGGCATTTAGAAGCAAACGCCCCACCCGGGCAACAATGGAAACCCCACCAAAGTGATTAAGACACCATTGTAACTCCTCTTCCCAATCAACATCACATACTCTCTGAAATCCCATCTTGCGTAATAGTGATTCCCATATATTCTTTGTAACCGAACAGCCAAAGAATAGATGGAAATTATTCTTCATCTCCCCCGCAGAAAACACATGCAGTGTCTATAACCATACCTCAACTAGCCAGAAGAGATCTAGTTTTGAGACGTCTTCGAAAGGTAAGCCACGTGATGAAACAATGTTTGGGTATTCCACCCGGTGACCATACTAAAGAAGTCCAGCTCTGTCGAGTTCCTCTGGGTCGAATTGCTTCATACGTCTCTTTGAGAGTAAACTCTCCATTCTGGCTGGGCATCCAGATTACCTCGTCTCTGAGAGTACTATCCACCACCACCACCTCTCTAGCCTCGACCGCGATAGTCCCTAACATAGCTGTGATATGAGTAGGAAAAACCCGGCCCGACTGCCCAATAAACTGAGATACCCGTGCATCTAAATGTAGGTGAGAATCATATCTATACCCCTCCGCGAAAGCATCATAAAGAAGACCCCGAGGATGCCATAGATCAGTCCAAAAATTGGTATCATGACCATCCCCCAGAGCAGTGCAAATGAGTCGTTGAGTCGTCGGCCTGCTGGCTAGAATCCGACGCCAACACCAGGAACTTCTACTCGAAGCGATAAAGTCCCGAAGTGCTGGTCTTTGATGAGATTATTTCTCACCCACTCAGCCCACAAAGTCGTCTTACCACTAACCAGGTCCCATATATGACGAAGATTTGACGCCTTGAACAACACCTCGATATTACGAAAACCAAGTCCCCCTTCATCAGTGGGGTAACAAAGGCTTTCCAAGCCAATAGGAGCTCTCTTACACCCCATATCCACGCCAGACCACAGGAACTTACTAAAGATGGAGTTGATGTCATTCATTACTCTCTTGGGAATAACGAACACTGCTGCCCAATATAGTAACATACTATTCAAAACCACCTTTACGAGGAGAACTCGCCCCGCGAACGATAAAAATCGACTCTTCCAAGATTGGATTCGTCCCTTGATTTTATCAATCAGCGGAATACAATGACTATAGGTGAGACGAGACGATAGAAGAGGTAAACCCAAATAACGGATAGGCAGAGAACCAGTACCGAATTCCAGAATACTAGTAATATAACTCTGACCTTGGGCCGAAAGACCTGCAAAGAAAACCCTGCTCTTAGTCACATTGGCCTGCAACCCTGTCGCCCGATGAAAACCTGTTAACACACCTTTTAGAGATTGAGCAGAACCAGCGTCTCCTCGAAAGAAGACTATGAGATCGTCGGCGAAACAAAGGTGAGTAACTTTCGGAACTCGACACTTAGGGTGTAGCAGGAACCGACCTGCTCTTTCCTCTCGATCAATAAGAACCGCGAATACCTCCATCATTAGGACAAACAGATATGGAGAAATCGGGCAGCCTTGCCGTAGACCTCGCTTCCCATCAAAATAACCATGGGCTTCACCATTAACCATAATCGAGAACTTAGACGTGGTGACACAGGCCCGATCCATTCTATGAATATCCTTGGAAAGTGAAACTTACCAAGGACTGAGAATAGTGAAGACCAACGAACTGTGTTATACGCCTGCTTAAGGTCAATCTTAACCGTACACCTAGCCGAGGTATCTGGTCGGTGGTAATTCCGAACAATCTCATGGGCTAGCATGATATTGTCCTGAACAGTACGACCAGAAATAAAGGTTGATTGGTTCGGACTGATAATCGAATAAATGACTCCCTTCAGCCGTATAGTAAGAATCTTGGTAATGCATTTATACAACACATTACAACAAGATATCGGTCTGAAATCTGACACTGAAGAGGCATTATCTATTTTGGGAACAAGAGTTACAAATGTAGAGTTTACCTCTTTGAGAAGTTTTCTCGAGCTGAAGAACCTCTGGATAGCTTCCACAAAGTCATCTCCCACGATGTCCCAACACGCCTTACAAAAATGGGAAGAGAACCCATCCGGCCCCGGCGATCGATCAGAACCAATAGTCTGTAGAGCAGCAAAAATCTCAACTCTAGTCACCCTCGTAATGAGAAGAGCTCCTTCAACTTCCGTAAGCGGGCGTGAGAACTCTACATTAGGTACAGGATCTAATGCTTCATTATCCTCATCCTCCCGACTAAATAAGTCTCGGTAGAAGTCTACACACATATTAGCTATCTCCGCCGGATCCTCGACCATCGATTCATCCTCCCTGGTGAGGCGAGTAATAGCATTCCGAGACTTCCGCTCTTTGATGGAATTGTGAAAGTAAGCTGTATTGCTGTCATCGAGAGTAAGCCATTCAACTTTAGCACGTTGTCGAAGCATTGTCGTTTCAGCCCGAACAACGTTACTATAGTTTTCAGTAGCTATTCTCTCTTGCGTACGTAACACTGGGTTTGCCGGTTCTCCCTGCAAATGAACCTGCACTGAATGTAGAAAATTCCGATTAATGGTTACCTGGTTCGTCACCTCATTGAACCAAACTTTCTTCAATTCATTCAACCGAGCCTTCAAAGCTTTGAGCTTTGTCACCATACGAAGCATCGGGTTACACCGTACTGACACCTTCCATACATCAGCAACAAGAGCGTGGAACGTGGAATCCTCCGTCCAGGCATTAAAGAACCGAATTGGAGTACGCCGGTGTATGTTGGGTGCAGCAAGTGGTATAATAATAGGAGAGTGATCTGAATCCCCAGCCGGTGGAAAATCTGCTTTAGCTAGAGGAAAAGAAGTCAGCCAACTACTATTAATAAGAGCCCGATCAATCTTGGAACTAATGTTTGCAACTCCTGTCTGCCTGTTAGACCAAGTATAAAAACAACCTGTATAAGAGCAATCAAACAGTCCCAAATCGGTAACACAGTCAAACATCTCATTGGAACCTTGAGATGGTGAGTTGTTACCACCTCTCATCTCATTGGCCAACATCGTGGTATTAAAGTCACCTAGCACCAGCCACGGAGCCTCAGAACCCGTCATAAGAAACTCAAGGTCCCTCCAAAGCTCCCGACGATGAACAGTACTATTACTTCCGTACACCACTGCCAAACAAAAACCCAAAACATCTATAAACCGAACACCACCTGCAATAACTTGCCCTCCAACATGGGACACAGTAAAATTGACCGGACTAGGGTCCCATCCAATCCAAATTCGACCACCCGGAACAGCCACATAATTGTCAATAAAGGTCCAGTTGGAATTAAGACTTCGCTGAATGCGAGCCTTATTTACCTCCTGAACATGAGTTTCGAACAGTCCACACAAACCAATTTTATTCAATCTCATAAAGTCACACACTCTTCGTACGGAGGGCGTCATTAAGACCTCTCACGTTCCAACATGTTATATTAATCATTAAATTATTGGGGTGGTGTTTCGACCACCACTGTGGTCCCCGGGATACTTTCTATACTCATATTATTCGAATTAGGATCAGGTTCATTTCGTGTACTATATACCGAGAGGTCATCTCCCTTATGAGAATTCTGGTTTGTGGGCCGTCCGGTAGATCAGATTCCATGTCATCATTAGGCATTAAAACGGCAAAAGAATTACCTGATGTAGTGGAACGATTTAAGCCCATGGTTACTGTTGGTTGCGTTGGTAGTCGTTTTGCCATTTTTCGTCTCGATTGATCTAATCTTTCAAACACTCCCATCCCCAATTGAAACTCCCTTGTCTTGTGTGTAACAACCCTCCACTCTTCGGTTACGTTTCTCGTCTCCATGTTGCGAGCAACTTGGGAATCAGCCCCTGGTCCTGTGGCTGGTCTCTTACGCCTCCCATCTTGATATGTGTGAGCTGCTGCAGTGGTTGTTATTTTATGTCTAGAATCAGCATGTCTCGGGTTCTTATTCTGCCATGTAGCTGGAGCAGCTCGGTTAAGTGCCTTAGTGTTGTTCATACTCTCATGATGCACTCCTACTGTCGTGTGTTGTTTAGGCTTCTTTGGGCAATTCTCATTATTACGTCCAAACACCGAACATGTAGCACATCGATCGGGTATCCATGAATATTCCACATCTACTGTAACCAACTCGATTTGCTGTCCATCTCTTACTCGCAAAGTTACTTCCTTCGGCAGTTCACTTTCAGCACTTACCTCCACACACACCCGGGCATAGGCCATACGTTCACACATTTCAGTGTGGTTATCTACCATTAGGGGTTTGCCAATAAAACTCACAATCCGTAAATTTACCCACATAGATAATGATTTCATTTCCCGTAATTCCTTTTCGACATGTAGACGCCAAGGTCGGACTATGAACAATCTCCCAGCGATGAAAATTGGCTCATATTCCATTGCTCGTTGCCTATCTTCCCTTGAAGTAAATTTAATCACATAAGCGGAGTCGCCATGGACTGTTAATTTGATTTCACCTTTCGGATTCCATCTCTTGACCAAAACACTGTAAACCAAACCATAGCCCATCCTTTCACCAATGAAGCTTCCAATCAAGACATCTTCAAGAGATTTGACATGATCAACAGATTCAGCCATATCAATGTCAACATATTTCTTACCATCGATTTCTGTTGGAGGTCTGTAAACGAGTTTGTTGCTCATTGATGAAGTTTGGCCTTTGAATAGTCGAGCCCAATTCGATTGTGTACCATCTCGTGTGTCCTGTTGCTCTCCTGCTGATGTAGAGGAATTGTTTAACTGAACCCTAGTATTCACCGGAATCATAGGGTTTGTCGGAATCCTAACATTTCTTGGATCGCACCCCATAACTGGTTGCTGATTTGCTCATGTTTCTTGCGATGTGTTCAGTATTGTCGTTGGTTGGCGAAGACTATTTGCACTAGTGTAGTTTTGACATTTCACTTATGGTGCAAAGTGCTAACTCACCTTTGTTAAATTTTACCTAAGAACTTATATTTTGTTCTTTTCCTACAATTATAGCAACCATTTGAAGATTCAATAGTATATTTGATGCGTCATGTTGTCTGTCAGAAATTGCTTATGCCATGCTGTTTGTCACAAATTGCTTATGCCATGCTATTTAATTTTTGTAGTGGATTACGATATGAATTAAATTTTTTATTGTTAATTTAAGGAATGGTACTTTTTTCTTTAGACATATTTTCATATGATAGTACTGTTCTCAGAACTTAATTCATTCATAGCTGAAAAGTTAAATTTTTTTAATTATAATTCTAATAACTATGATTGGATATCAGGTAACGTTCCACCATCATACAAAAGCCAAAAAAAAGGGATAGTACTTAAAACTTCTACCGTCTACCTCCCGGATATTTTAACGATGTTCCGAGGCTAACGATTTGATACTTGCTTGAGAAGAAACTATTTCTGAATTCGCATAAGACTGCACAATTGATTTATTGAGGAAAACATCAAATTTTGATAAAGCTAGAGTGAACATATACGTTAGGTTCACGGTTTGGTGTTACTGGAACTTACACAATATATAGAAAGTTAGGATGTCAAGCAAGGAGCAAAAGTTTAAAAATATAGAAGTTTTTTAAAGTAAAAAAGGATTGTTTTTATTTCTCTTCCGAATTTGATTTCATCTCATATCCTGGTTTCCTGTGAATCTGCCCCTTTGCGGGTTGAGTTGGGCAAGTAAAAATAAGGGTTATTTCCCTAATGGCCCCCAACTTTGTGACCAGCTTCCCGCCTGGCCCTCTACTTTACGAGAAATACCCATATGACCCCCTTCCGTTATAACACCGTTACTCTCTCTCTTCCATTTCTTTTCTCTCTCTTCCAGCATGTTTTTTCTCTCTACCACCTCGTTAAAACAAGCCACATCATCGTCTTCACCAACAGCGTTGCCGGGGCCGGGCAAATTCCGGCCGGCGACCTTCAAACTTTTTTTTTTCTCTCTCTTCTCTCTAAAAAAAAAATTTTTTTTTTTAGATTCTCTCCTCCCTCTCTCTCAACTCCGGCGATGGGGGTTTCCCTTCGTCAGAGTAGGTCGAAATCGACCTTAAACAGATCTGTTCAAGGTCGAAGTCGACCTAGTTCGACCTACTCCGGCGAAGGGAAACCCCCTTCGCCGGAGTTTAGAGAGAGAGAAAAAAAAAAGTTTGAAGGTCGGTCGGCGACCTTTCTGGAGAAGATGATGAGTTGGCTGGTTTTAACGAGGTGGCAGAGAGAGAAAACATGTTGGAGGAGAGATAAAATAAATGGAAGAGAGAGAGTAACGGTGTTATAACGGAAGGGGGCCATATGGGTATTTCTCGTAAAGTAGGGGGCCAGGTGGGAAGCTGGTCACAAAGTTGGGGGCCATTAGGGAAATAACATTAAAAATAATTTCTTTCATATTCACATTTTCATAGTAATCAATCTTGGATATGTTTATTGGTCTTTCCAGAATTTATTGGCATTGTGTGGTTCGAGCCACGACAAGGGTATTATTATTTTTTGGTTCTTTTTTTTTTATAAATTTCTAGTCTTCTTGTTTCTCGTACAAAATTCGTACTTAGCAATGGTGCATATGAAGGTGTCGATGTTGTAGCCTTTGAATTAGAAGCTTTCTTAACTTTTGTTCAAGAAATGACACTATACTTGTTTGGTTTAACTTCTAAACAGACTTGACAAATTATTAAATTATTCATGTAAAATATTAGTTCTTCACCACAGGCAGAAAAGTACAAATAAGTATATATAATGTATAAATTAGTTAACATAATATTTGAACTTTTGGGCTTTTGCTTTGTGGATTTATGCATACTTTGTAAAATCACACTGCAGAACCTGAAAGAACGTTTCATTCCAAAATTTAGTAGTCTACAAAGGCGGGGGTGCAGCGGTGCTTTCCTTCGTCGCTGCCTAAGGTGCTGATCCAATGAAGGAAAGTACCTCATAAGAAGCCTAGGAGGGAGTTGTAGGTGATGATCCCCGTAGCAATTTGTTGGTCTATTTGGAAGGCTAGGAACTTAGGAATCTTCAATGATTCTCCTAGGAGTCTAGTGGTCGAAGTGGAGGACGTCCTTGGCCTCCTCTTCCATTGGAGTAGAAACATAAGTTGGGCTAAGTGTCTTTCATACTTAGACTTTATTTCTTGGGAGGTTATCATGAAGTAACATCTTCGTCTGTGATACAACCAATTCTTTTGTACATTTTTTTCCTCTTCAGTATTAATTCAAACTTTTCAAAAAAAAAAGCATGGAAAATTTGTTATATCAGTAGCCTCTTTGATAACAGAGGTTATGCCTAACAGAGTTAACCTCTTAGATACTGTTTACTTTGAAAACGGTGAGGTTGAAAGTTGCCACTTTTTGAAATGTGATATTAAGATTAAGGTGGATGCGTACGCAGCATTTCTACTGATATTTGAACGCATGGAAGTGTAGTTTGATCACGTAGCAGAATCAGCTTCAAAAAGGATTATGGGAGCCGGGAAGCTACTACTGGTCTGTGCTACTCTTGTGACAAAATACCATTTTCGGGTTCATGAATTGTGGTGACTTTTTCAGTTAGCTTTTGCTTTCCTGTATCCTTATTAAGTTTCAGTATCTTGAGCTAAGTTGTAATGCAAGTAATATTTTCACGATGAAGGTCAAGATATGTAGCTAAAGGGTTCACCACTAGTGGTTCTAGTCAGACTAGTCATTTGCATATTTTACTAATTTCCTCATGACTTGTCCGAAACTCCAAGTAATGTTTCGAGCCAATTTTTTCGAAGAGGTATTGAAATTCCGATCGATCTTAAATGAAGCAGTTGTCGGAGATTTAAGGTATACAAATCCTTTTGATTCAATCAGTTTTCTTTCAATAACATCTTTTTCCTAGTTTTTGCCTCTCGAGTCTATGATGTAGCTTAGTGGATATTATAGGGATTAGATTTTTGAATCACAGGAAGTTCTCTCAAGATTTCTAATATTATATCGTTTTTCTCATTCCTTTGGCTGCTAATGTTTATTTTTCTTTGTAAATCAAAACGATTGCTTCCGATTAAGGAACAAATATTGAAATAGATAGATCTTATAATGCCTTAAGGAACATGTACAATTGTTAAAAGCTTCTTAATTTTGGTATTTTAAATTTCTATAGCTAGTGGCGGAAATAATTCCTAGTGTTGGAGATGTTGAGCTTGGAATATATTATCTACATGCCAAATAGAGGAAGTCTTGCATCATTAACAAATGGAAAGGTCTCATTGTAAATATTGTTGCTAGGAAAAGACATCAGTATTTCTTAAGCCTACCTCATTATGCTGTAATAATAAGACTTTTATGATTTGGTATTTTAAGCTAATGGTTAATTTTCTCTCCATTTCTTTATGTTTTTCGCGGAACAGCTACCTCTGTTATGCAGTCACGAATAGTATGAAAAGGAAACATGAGAATATTAGAAGGAAACCTTGTGGAGTAGACATAGGAGGGTGTGGCTAGAGATTTTCCAGTATTCAGGTTACTCTTGTCAGATGAGGCCGACAAGATGCTTGTAGGGAGCTCATGACATTGAGAGGTAGAAAAAAGTCCTCTTTAGTTTCTAAACTTTTGAGTTATACTAAGCTATATATCACATGAAATGTTCTTCAGGTACAGTTGTTCATTCATTGCTATGTTCCTTTTACAAAAATGGGTATCAAATAACCGTTTGGACATAACTCATTTTCCTTGAAGGCTTGAACCATAATTCAATATTGAATAGGGTGGGTTTTGTTGGAAAACAAAGTACACGATGTTTGGGCGTTTTTAGGCTTGCTTCTGACATTTATATTCGTTGTTGAAGTTATCATCTCCTTGGTCCACTGTTGGTTTGGTGTTGTACTTCAATTTTCTTTCATGTTGTGACTTTTACTGCGTATTGAAAATTGTTCGAGGATACATTCCTACATCTAAATGTTATACTAAAATTAAATATACAATATTCATTGATGACGAGCCTGTTAGAAGGCTGATACATGGTTAAGCTACCAAATCTCTAGATATTTTGTTGTACTTGTTGAATTTCAATTGGTGTTATGCATCCGTTTACCCCTGCTGTTGCTTTATTAATATTTGTAACACATCCAGTTATTGAAATTTGTGTGTATACCGGGTTGTGCTGATTGGGACAGATGGATTTCAAAATGGCGGAGATTTTGGAATTTTGAGGAGTTATTAGTTGTGAATTTGATATCCGGACTAAAGAGGCTTGCTCCACTACCGTCACTGAATAGGTATAACTACCCACCGTTACCTGAAGCTTTAACTTGTAACCCTAAAACAGCAACCCATCAAACCCACCGTTACCTGAAGCTTTAACTTGTAACCTTAAAACGGCAACCCATCAACTAAAGAAACTTAACACAAAATTGCAGCCCTCTCTAACCTCTTCCTTTCACTAATCCTGTAACCAAACTCAGATTAAACATCCGGTAGCAGCAATCTTTTTTTTTAATCCTGTTACGTATTCTAACACGAAGTACCTTCTTAACACATAAAGATGGCGGTAGTGGTGGAATTCCAACCAGGATTGTGTATGTCGATGGAAATAACCCTTAACACAAGGAATTGCTATGTAGTTTAGTTTGGTACCTTTGATTGATGTAGAATGTACAGAGATGGTGAGTAAGGATGAATCGTGGGTAGAGCTAAAAGAAACTTCTTCTATAAAAACTTACAAATTCAAGGTATGTTTTACTTTTGATTAATTTATTATCTAGATTCTAGAAACATTCATCTAAAATCTAGCATTAACTGTTCAGTTTTTCGGGAAATTAACTTCTCATGTAATAACCGTTTGCTTTACACTCTTACATTTAGTTTGTTTCGTCAGTCTACAAGATGCTCGTTGGGAGCTCATAACAGAGGTAAGAAACCAAACTTCCGTTTTAGGTTCTACACTTCGAAGTTATTGTCTTCATTAATTAAGTAAATCAATGCACATTTGTTTCTCCGAGGATTAGACCTCGATATCCTTTCGTAATCCACATGGCGAAACTCAATTAATCCATAACTTAATACATGTTCATGTAGAATAAAACTTGGGGAAGTACAGTCATAGTTATTTTAGTGGCAATCAAAAATAACTATATGTTCAAGGAGTATCAGTTTGACGAGAACCAACCTGTATTAGAGTATTGACCTCAAGTGGTCCATTTTCTGCCGATTTCTTTCAGTTAATTATATTTTTTATAAATTGGCGTGGCTATATTTCATATAAATAGTGATAGGTAGGCCAAAGTTTCTCAAAGTAAAAGAAACAATTGGTTTTACGAGGGCTCTGTTTTTCTACATGACAAAATTTTTGGTCCCGATTGTCAAGGGCTCAAATGATCCAAAAGGAAGCTTAGCTCAAGTGTGCAAAACATTTATTATCTCAACTGATTTATTTTAGGAGTAGCGTGTTAGAGAGGAAAACACACGCAAACTGAGTTTCAAGTTATCTTGTTACAATTCTCTACGAGTCTTAAAGTAATCATATTTACCTTGACTCGCTTGTATTAGCATTGACCAATTGACATGTAACATAAGTTTAGGTTAAGATCGAACCTCCTATACCCACGAATTCGTCTAGGATCAACCTTAACTCAGACCCGTTTTACGTGGTCTATCACTTGGCTTGGCATGTACAACAATTATCATAATAAAATAGTTGACGGTTAAGTTGCATATACTAAGTAGATCTGTGAGCCCAAGAAGCTGACGGTTAATTGTTCATATTATATGTAGATTTTACATGTTTACTGCACCACTTAGATGAACACAAATTGTGGCAAATTACATTTTACATAGTTCAACCAATCTGCTCGATGTACAGACTATTAGATTAGTTATTTCTGTAGATGAGGTTGTGAGGTGTTGCAGGGGTGATTATGGTTACATTTGTATTTGTGGTTTACTTTCTCTTCATTGCTAATGTTTGGTTCTTCTTGCCGGATGAGGGTTACGAGATGTTTGTAGCGAGCTTATACCTTGGAAAGGTAATAAACAAACTCATATTGTTGTTCCCTCAAGGATAAATCTCTAATCTCCTCAATGAAAACATCAACACATGATCAAATACTTTTAAGGTGGAATGACTTTAATCTTGTGCATGACCACTAACTTAGAGTTCTGAATGCAGATACTAGGATTAATAATACTGATTAGTGGTCAAAACATGTTATCTCGTCTTTTTAGAAGTTAAATGTAACACATCAAATTTTCTATGATTGTCTCACAGAGTGTGATGATATCTAATGAATATGAATGCATAAATGACTTCCCCACTATCTCTTTCCTCTTCTTCTCTTCCAGACCCTCTCTCTCAACTCCCTCCATATGCTCAAAACACTTTTCACTCACCCTCTCTATATGCCGATCAACATCCTCAAAATCAACATATCTAATACATCTTTGTAAGAAAAAGATCTAGTACGTTCAGTTTCAGAAAAAATAAGTACCATAACCAGCAAGCTTGTCATATCTACTACTGATTTAGTTTTTGGTGTTGTTTTCTTACCTTGTCTGAAGAATCTTAACCGATCCTACTACAGTTTTAGTTCTTTCCAGAAACCACTTGTTTCAAACTAGAAATGCAATCACATGTCTATTGCCTTTTCTAATACTAAAATCCTACAAAATAATTTATTGGAGTGTGTAGTTTTAAAACCACTTTTATTGATTGACTGCATAGCTTTGAAATCCACTTCGTTGATCGACTGCATATATTTGACATTCAAATATTGGTTAAAAATCTGACCATTTGCAGCCATTGCTGAGAAGGTATCTTCTAATTTTGTGGAAATTTTATGGATTCTAATTGTGCAACTAGGATTAAGTTTTTTTTTTTGCATTGATAAGCTGGGAAGGGCCCAGACCCAAGAACAAACAAGCTACAAAAGCACAAAGCAAAAAAGCAAAAACTACAAAGAACAAGGCATTAAAGCCAACACTTTCTCAATCTAATTCTACCATTTATGTCATCTTTGATAATCTGACTTAGCCCTGCAGGAAGGTTGGCAGCTTCAAACTCAACAACACCAGGAGGTCTGAGTTTGGCAAGGAGGTCAGCAGCTTGGTTCAGCTCTCTAAAAACATGATGCACAATACACTGTTGAAAGCAATCCCAAAGCTCTCTAAAAACATGATGCACACTACCTTGTTTCTATTTTTTATACATCTAGGGAAATTGAGTTGTTACTATTTTCTTATACATCTTATAACAGACTGAAGTTAATATGACGACCGCCCTTGTTACTTTGCTAGCAAGTTGATTCCTCAATTTTCGTTTCGTTTCTTCTTATGTGCTTGTATAATCTTGATAATTTATCTGCTTTCAAATTTTAACAACACTGAATATGACAGCGCAATCTCATATTACGGACAAAAATTTGATTTTCATTGTAAGGCAATGTGTTTGTTAAGTTTACATTGCTCATATTAGTAAATATCCTTTACTAAAATAGTACTTTTCATTGGAAGGAAATGTGCTTTGAAGGTGTAAGTTCCTGAAAGATGCACATTTGAACCATGTTCTTATGGTTGATTTTCTTATATGGTTGAATAATTAGACTGATGTACATGATAAGATTGTATAGCATCACTTCTGTTGTAACTTGATATTTGTTAATTCTTCTATTATGGTATCCGTCAGATTAATAATTAAGGTTTGCTTCCCTTGGTTGCTGTTGGGTCCTAACTTATGCTTGACAACTATTGGATGCCCTCCTATATTTTTATTATAAAATCTGTTTGACCACCTTGAAAACCTGAATTTGAACTTTCTACGGATAACGTGGGCAGGAGTTTTCTGATAGTAAGGACTTGCTGGCGTGGCTTTGCCAAGTACAGGAATACCGTGGGAAAAAATAGAGATATATCATGGCAGTGTCCTGGTACTTGCTTTTGAAATTACTACCAGCTATAATTTTTACATTTCTCTTGCTTCATAGGTGGACTGGACACTAAGACCGGCATATGATAAGATTCTTTTATGGTGCTCACGTGCATTTTGTCCCTTGTAATAATATTGGTACTTGTATGTTTTTCATGTTCTTCATCTATTTCTGTTAACTACTTGTCTTCCAGAACGCAGTAACACTGGAAATTTGTTTTTTTGAAGTGTATGTGTGATGTTATTGAATGTCGTGAGTGGTCGTCGGGGAAACTAAGGCAATATTATTTTTCTTTTTCTTGTACTTTTGAACGTATGCACATGTTAGGTATAGGTATGCCTCGACTTTTAAGCATGTCCATTGTTTTGGCCATGTTCGTTGTGCCTGCCCGTACGATAAAACTTGCCCTTTGCGGGATTCTATGGCTTCCAAATTTGTTTGTGATAGCCGTAATGAAAGGTATGGGCAACACAGTAAGGTGGTCAGGCAAGATCAAAACACCAGGCGATAAAAGGGACAACTCCAAGTGGTGTGAATTTCATTCGAATCACGGACACACTACTGGAGATTGTATAGCTCCGCGATTGAAAGTAGCGGAGCTACTAAAAAGAGGGCACCTCACGGACCTGCTAACAGACAAAGGGAAGAAGACGCTGGCACTTATGGACGAACGAATGAAGGAGCCAGAGTCGTCAATCTCAACAAGAACATGCTCGATGATCACTGGAGTTTCAGAAGTAAGCGGAGTCAGCCATTGATGCACCTGAAAAGGTTGCACACCCAAGCGGAGGTATCAAGTAGTAATCCGGCAAAGCCGGGATCGATCCAAGGATAGGAAGGTAGTTTGGATATTGAGGGGTCTTATCCACCAATCTAGGTATCAAATGCTAACATAAACTAAAAAGGAAAGGAAGAAAGGTAAATGGTGGGCTTTATAATGAAATAAGCAACAAAGAAGAAAACAAATAAAACTACTAAACAATCTAAGTAAATGGGCAAGAGAGATTCGAGAGAAGAGTCGAAAGGACAAGAGTCGGGAACAACAAGTGAGAGAAGTGTCGAGGTCTGGGAATCCGATGTGGTGAACCTACAACTATGTACGGTCCAATTGAATGGATTGATGTAAATCTAGTCTCGATTCCTAAGGTGGACGTTCATAAGCACTACGTATGTCTGGAGATAATACTTAGTCAGACAAACTTCCTAAACGAATAAAGCCGAATCATCGATCACATTGCCTAATCAATTAACTATGCGAAGTACTTGATAAGACACATGAAAACAAATGAAACAAGTAATCGAAATAAGAGAACATCAATTTATTATCAAACCATTAAATCATCACATAGATAATCGCATATTCATCACATTTCATCCCATATTCGACTCGCGACAATTAGCTACAAATGGTGAATCAAGTAATGAATGGAAATAATATAAAGAAAGACATGAGTTAAAGTGAGAATCCCCCTTTTTCGATGAGGCGTGAGGTTAAGATCGTCGGAAAAGATAAGTCTCTAAATGCAGCCGAACTCCCCTTAGCAGAATGTAGGGTTCCCTTTAGTATTGCAAATTGGGTGTCCCTAGCAAAATCAGAATGCCCCATAGCCTTTGTCATCTTCTTCCTCTCAAAATTCCATCCACCATGAAAGCTGCATTAAGCTCTTTCTCTCTCTATAAAATCAACACCAAACCACAAGTGAAGCAAAAGGGAAGCAAGACTATTATTATCAAGCAAAACCCCTTAAGTTTCCGGCCAAAATTATGGCCGGAACCATAAATCCGGCTAAAGCAAGAAGGATTCCGACCAAAAAAATGAAATCCGGCTATGGTATAAGTGTCCCGAGCTTAGAGATGAAGAACCCGAGCTGGAGTTGCTGTTCCCGGCCACGTTCCGGCGTTAAGGAGCATCCCGAGCTGAAGCTCAACTGACCTGCTCCTTGCTGTTTCAATGGAGGAGTTGCTGGTCGATCTGTCCCGAGCTCTTTGAGGTGCCGATCAAGCTTTGGCTTATGGCCGGCATTGCTCCTTCTCCACTTTCCTTCTTTCTCTCAAACCCTAACCAAAACACCAATAACAAGAAACCCTAGAGTTTCTCTCTCCCTTAATCTTTTCCTCCTCAAATCAGACTTGTGTTCCCTAGAAGATGAAGATAGCCGTTCAACCCCCCCACTTTTCTTTCCTTCAACAACTAAAAGACCTAAAGGTGGGTGCCTCTAAAATTCCTTCCTTTCTTTCATCTTCTTTGGGTTGGGGACTTGGTTCCTTCTTCTATTAGCTATTGGGCTTTGGACTTGGGCTTTGGACTTGGCCTTTGGACTTCACATAGAATTCAAGGGGGTGCCTCCATCCTTCTTTCTACTTCTCAAATTTCCATAAAAGACTGAAATACCCCCGGACTTCTTTCTTGAATAACTTCCCGTCCGAACTCCGATTCGACTTTCGTTTTCACTGTCGGACTCGTCATTGACTCTACTTGTTGTTTGACTTCTGATTTTGACCAAAATACCCCTGGTGATCTTCTCTTTCCTTTTGTCGCATAAGATGAAAATATGATAATTCGCTCTCTTTATTCCGAAGTAAACGCCAAACCCCAAATAAACTACCTAGCAATAAAAACACATAAATAATTAGAAATAAAACTCGAAAAAAACTAACTCATCAAAGTTAAGTGACCTAAATGTGGCATTTTCACGCCACATCAACATCCCCAAACTTAGAATTTGTTAGTCCTCGAGCAAACAAACAAAACAAGACAATAAAGTAAACCTAGCTCACTTTCGGAGGACTCCTGGTTGCATTTAGCGTATGCAACAAGCCTTTAAACCCTTAGGTTACCCCTAAAGGACGAGTTTTGTCTTGTGAGGGTTTCCAGTGAATACACCCACAAAGTTCTAGATTTCAAGGGACAAAAGAGTTCAACTATCGATGCAAATAAGGTGATGATCAACAAGTGAGAGACTAAAGTATGTCAAACATATGAATCAAACCAATAAACACAAAAGCATGCTAAGAGTCTCCTCACTAATAGTTCTATACTCAAATGTAAGTATCCCATCATCATGAGTATCATCCAAGGCTAAAGTAACAAAACCTTGTTTCCTATCATACGCTCTTAAACATGAAATCGCTCAAAATCGAATCGTAATGGTTCACTCTCAGGTGTGAGCATGGAATAAAGTAAACTCAACACAACAAAATTAAATGAGGATAACAAGTTATAAAACGAAATGATCTCTTAGGAATGGAAATAACCACTAACGGAATGGGGAAGCTCACTCACTCTTCTCACCCACTCTACCCTCTAATAATGTCTCCTAAAGGTCAACGGATACAAGTGATGGAATGGAAGATGTTGAAATCCCGAGAATGTCGACGCCTTCAACGATAAAAGAACACTCAAACAACCTTTAAACTTAACTTCTTGCATTGAATACTTTATTTTCATAACACTTACACAAACACAAAATAACACATATAAACAAAAAAAAAATATTTTTTTTCTTCTCTTTCTTTTCACTTTTCTCTTTTTCTTTTTTTTCGTTTTTTTTCCTTTTTTCACTTTTTCACTTTCTTTTCCTTTCTTTTCTTTTTTACACACATACCCAAACACCAAAACAAAAATACAACTAGTATTCTCAACAAATCACCTTTACTTTCACATTTTGCTTTCACATCCTTTCTTCTTTACTTTTCATGCCTTCATTCTCGAGAGTAGTATGATGAATGGATGGTGGAGTATCCGTTACCCTAAAGTTGACACCATTATGGGGTTTCATGGACTACAAGAGTAAGGTTTATTCGCTATCCTGATGTCACTCCTAGTGGCTAATGAAGTTGAGCTCATGAGATCCTCTAAGCGCAGAAGAGTATACTCAAAGGCAATAAAAAGGCTCAGATATCTCACATGGGTTTAAGTCTCCACTAATGACTATTTTAGGTCACTTAGAAGTGTTCCTTCTTCCTTTAGATGATACTCACATGATAAAACACCAACACCAAAGGACTCAACATTCATGAAAAGACTAAGAGCATGCACAAGATTTATCGAGAAAGACACACATGCATCAACATACTTAAGAAAATCACTAGAATCATACCAAATCTACCCAAAAAATTTCAAATTTGGTCGAATTTGTTGAACTCTCTTGTCTTTTGAAATCTAAGGTCATGATGTCATGCGACCAAAAAGTCGTATCCCCATCCCCAAACTTAAAACTACATTGTCCTCAATGTTCTAAGCATATACTCACCAAAAGATAAAAGGTACAATAATTTAAAGAGAAGAGTGGAAGGATATTACCATAGCCGACGGAGATAAAAATTTATACTACCAAGACTTGTGTATTCGAGTTCCAAGCTGATGATAAGCCCATCGCCATCCCCAAACTTGGAACGAACCACGTCCCAAAAGTATACAAAGTGAGAAACACTCCTAACACATCAATATAAAACATAAGAATGAAGCATAAGCATGACCACATAAAAATGACCACTCAGCGGGATCACTCGATTGCATCAAGCTATGCAACTAGCCTTTGAGTCTCTCGTATGCACGAGAGCACGAGTTTTGTCTCGTTGAGGGTTTCCAGAGATGATACCCACAAACATCAAAGCCCATCTTAATCGGTTCAACGATCATAAAGCAAAAGACGAAAGATTTGGGGATCAACCCAAAGAAAGATATATACAGGTGCTAATCGTCTCACAATAATATCAAAGTAAAGAAGTGCACGTGAGACGACAAACGAAAAGAAGCCATCCCCAAACTTATTGGGTGCACAATCCACTAAGTAGGCATAAATACAAGGAGCGACAACTAAGAAGTCATCAAAAGGATCAACATACATGTGTAGGGTCACGAGGTCAGTCGAAGGTAAAAAATCATCTGCAAGCTTAGTGGATAAAACATCCATTATGTCTATAGACGTCTTCGGGAAGACGTCTAAAATGTCCCAAAAGGGATCAATAATCGAGTCTGAGATTATGTGGAAGGTCAGACTAGGCTCTAACGGTAATGCAGTAGGCTCAGGGACCAAGTTAAGGTCCATGATTTCCTTTGGTAAATGTTCTGACAAACTATCCAACATGTCTCTAACTACTACGTCATCAATATCCTCAAAGGCATCTAGAGCCTCGCAGTCAGTTACAATATCAGGCCTTCCTAACATGTCATCTAAGACTGACTCCTTACAAGTGTCAAAACTCGGAAAGTTCAGAATAGTGTCATTCCCAAACTTGCTCATATAGCCATCATTTGGAACATCGAAGTCTAGTGTAATCCTATCATGGTGAGACGATAATGGTCCAGGTAGCGAGCAATAAGGGTCATCGATCAATTCATGCTCAACGGGTCTACCAGGAGCATCTTCGACATTTAAATTAAGACTAGGGTTAGGTGTATTACCCTCACCATCATTCCTAATCTCCTATTGAGTTTGGGGTGGGAAAACCCCTTCCTCGTCGACGATAAGCTCCGACTCAATTCTATCAACAATTTTGAGCATCCATTATGTGATCTCAATTACATCTCGATTAAATCTAGTCTGGTACTCTAAAAATGCTTGAAGACTATCTTCAGAAGTCTCCTCGTAATGAGGCACGTGAGTATAACTAGATGAAGACTCTCGCGGAACACGGATCATGGGACAATACTCGGTAAAATGATTTAAGCTCGCACAAATGGCACAGACCGGGTTAATGGTCTCCATGATCCTTTCTTCCCTACCTTCATGTAAATACATAGACTCGACTCTTTGAGTGGAATCCTCGAGTCGGGAATTTCCGTCACTAAATGGACCGTTCATATATGCTCGTCGAAAATCACGAAGACTTCGACGTGGTCGATCAATGGTAATAGAACTACGGTCATCATCAAATGGAAAATTCATATATGAAGGTGTAGTCATCCCAAAAGCTTGTTGATAGTCTCGAAGACTCCTACGGGGTTGGTTACCCTCATGCTCATAATCCCTAAGACCATATTCATTACTAGTCTGACCGACTCCATACATTTGTCGATATTCGCCCATGGTCATCCTACGTCGGTCAGGCTCAACTCGCCTATTCCTATCACTAGTCGGACCGTGCCTATATGCATGTCTATTGTCTTGGAGACTTCTAGGTGGTCGACTAGTATTCATGGCATGGGGATCGCCGATGTAGTCACCATCCTCATCGTAAGGCCAATCATTATAATAATGTACCATTTGTACCAATGAGACGATACTGTGCAACTATGTTCAATGATGATAACACACAAGCTATGAATGGAAACTAACACTTTTCCAACCAATTGAACACAAGTAAGAAAGAGAAAATAGAATACGATACTAGCGAAGGCATCTTGCTTCGTTCCGCTTCTCGCTTTTCTACCTTTCTTGATTCTTTCTTTTCCTCCACTCCTTGTCTCTTTTTAGCTCTTTTCGATAAAAAGGTACCTCAAAAGAACTACGAAAATAAAAGAAAGTAAAACGTCTAAGTAAGCAAACAACCCTAGACTAATGAACAAAAACAAACAACCGATATCAAAACTACTAAACCTAACCCCGGCAGCGGCGCCAAAAACTTGATGCACCCGAAAAGGTTGCACACCCAAGCGGAGGTATCAAGTAGTAATCCGGCAAAGCCGGGATCGATCCAAGGATAGGAAGGTAGTTTGGATATTGAGGGGTCTTATCCACCAATCTAGGTATCAAATGCTAACTTAAACTAAAAAGGAAAGGAAGAAAGGTAAATGGTGGGCTTTATAATGAAATAAGCAACAAAGAAGAAAACAAATAAAACTACTAAACAATCTAAGTAAATGGGCAAGAGAGATTCGAGAGAAGAGTCGAAGGGACAAGAGTCGGGAACAACAAGTGAGAGAAGTGTCGAGGTCTGGGAATCCGATGTGGTGAACCTACAACTATGTACGGTCCAATTGAATGGATTGATGTAATTCTAGTCTCGATTCCTAAGGTAGACGTTCAAAGCACTACGTATGTCCGGAGATAATACTTAGTCAGACAAACTTCCTGAACGAATAAAGCCGAATCATCGATCACATTGCCTAATCAATTAACTATGCGAAGTACTTGAGAAGACAGATGAAAACAAATAAAACAAGTAATCGAAATAAGAGAACATCAATTTATTATCAAACCATTAAATCATCACATAGATAATCGCATATTCATCACATTTCATCCCATATTCGACTCACGAGAATTAGCTACAAATGGTGAATCAAGTAATGAATGGAAATAATATAAAGAAAGACATGAGTCAAAGCGAGAATCCCCCTTTTTCGATGAGGCGTGATGCTAAGATCGTCAGAAAAGATAAGTCTCTAAATGCAGCCGAACTCCCCTTAGCAGAATGTAGGGTTCCCTTTAGTATTGCAAATTGGGTGTCCCTAGCAAAATCAGAATGCCCCATAGCCTTTGTCATCTTCTTCCTCTCAAAATTCCATCCACCATGAAAGCTTCATTAAGCTCTTTCTCTCTCTATAAAATCAACACCAAACCACAAGTGAAGCAAAAGGGAAGCAAGACCATTATTATCAAGCAAAGACCCTTAAGTTTCCGGCCAAAATTATGGCCGGAACCAATCTAGATAAATCCGGCTAAAGCAAGAAGGATTCCAACCAAAAAAATGAAATCCGGCTATGGTATAAGGGTCCCGAGCTTAGAGATGAAGATCCCGAGCTGGAGTTCTTGTTCCCGGCCACGTTACGGCGTTAAGGAACATCCCGAGCTGAAGCTCAACTGACCTGCTCCTTGTTGTTTCAATGGAGGAGTTGCTGGCCGATCCGTCCCGAGCTCTTTGAGGTGCCGGCCAAGCTTATGGCCGGCACTGCTCCTTCTCCACTCTCCTTCTTTCTCTCAAACCCTAACCAAAACACCAAGAACAAGAAATCCTAGAGTTTTTTTTTTGCAGGAATCAGCAGGGATTAAAGGGACCCTGACCCATTTATTGAACAAAAAGATCAAAACAATCATCCCTCATTATAGCAAATATAATGAGACTCAATACAACCAAGCAGCAATGCTATCAGCAGAAATCCTAGAGTTTCTCTTTCCCTTAATCTTTTCCTCCTCAAATCAGACTTGTGTTCCCTAGAAGATGAAGATAGCCGTTCAACCCCCCCACTTTTCTTTCCTTCAACAACTAAAAGCCCTAAAGGTGGGTGCCTCTAAAATTCCTTCCTTTCTTTCATCTTCTTTCGGTTTGGAACTTGGTTCCTTCTTCTATTAGCTATTGGGCTTTGGACTTGGGCTTTGGACTTCACATAGAATTCAAGGGGGTGCCTCCATCCTTCTTTCTACTTCTCAAATTTCCATAAAAGACTGAAATACCCCCAGACTTCTTTTTTTTTTTGCATAAATCAGCAGGCTTTTAGGTAGCCCCCCAGACTTCTTTCTTTAATAACTTCCCCGTCCGAACTCTGATTCGACTTTCGTTTTCACCGTCGGACTCGTCATTGACTCTACTTGTTGTTTGACTTCTGATTTTGACCAAAATACCCCTGGTGCTCTTTTCTTTCCTTTTGTCGCATAAGATGAAAATATGATAATTCGCTCTCTTTATTCCGAATTAAACGCCAAACCCCAAATAAACTACCTAGAAATAAAAACACAAAAGGAGATCATTCGCACATATACATGTTGGCCATGACTGACTATTTTTCCAAGTGGATCGAAGCCGAAATCTTCCACCAAATAAAAGACAAAGAGGTCATGAGTTTTGTGTGGAAGCATATAATTTGCAGGTTTAGAGTACCTAAGGAGATAGTCAACGACAATGGATCTCAATTTATAAGCTTCGCTTTCCAAGACTTTTGCAAGGATTGGGGTATAAAACTCAGCTTTTCAACCCCAAGATATCCTCAGGCCAACGGCCAAGCCGAATCGTCCAACAAAATTATCATGAACTCTCTAAAGAAGAAACAGGAAAAAGCTAAAAGAGCTTGGGCAGACCAACTACGGGCATTACTAGACTTGTAACTGGTGTTTTCTTCCTTGCCGACAGTTTCATTGATCGCTTTCTGTTCCTATTTTCTTGGATTTTGGCTTTTTTTTTGTGAATTCAAGAATCTCTTCACTATTGTTGCTCCTTTATAGCTCCAGCCAGTGGTGGTAGAGATGAAGGGTCCCGTCCTAGTTCCTGGTGATGGTTCCTCTGGTCATTTTAGATCAGAGAAATCATCAGAACAGGTTCGTTTTGTTGAGGGGACATTGAATTCAGGATTTGTGAGTGGAGGAGTCAGTGTTGTGCGTGCTCCGACGAGAGTTTCTGGCCAGGCTTCCTTTGCTGATGGATCTGAGAAGGGGGTTGATTCAGAGCTTCCTTCGAACCAATTTTTTGCTACTCTTGAGAGAGGTATGAATCCTTCTCTTGATTGGACTAAACTCTTTGCTAAAAATCGACTTGCTGGTAGGAAACTTCTTGAGTTTCGAGACCCTGTTCTTGTCAATGGTAGGACTGTTATTTCTTCCTCGAATTATTTGGATAGGATTGAGGATTGTAAACAACTCATAATTGGTAATTTCTTTGGGAGTAAGTTGCCATTTATGGTTGTTAAAAGAACTTTGCTGAAGATTTGGAGGCCTAAAGGAGATGTTTCTTTTACTCTCCATGGTGATTCTGTTTATGTCATTAGAGCTGCTCTAGAGGAAGACATACTTATGATATTAGACCATGAACCTATCTCAGTGGCTAATAGGATCTTTATAGCTCGACCTTGGGCTCCCTTTCTTGAGAAGGAGGTTATGAGGCTGAAGTCTATGCCTATTTGGGTTAATCTCAAGGGGGTTCCGATTCATCTTTGGCATGAAGAGGGGTTAGCTGACATTGCTAGTACTCTTGGGAAGCCTCCTTTTCTTGATGATCCTACAACATCGTTTGAGGATGGCTTATGCTAGGATTTGTGTGGAAATTCCTATGGATAGGGAGTTTGCCTACTGTATTGGAGTTGTGTATTGAAGGTGGGGATTTGGACATTGGTGTTGAGTATGCTTGGAAGCCAAGGTACTGTGTACACTAAAGAAGACAAAAGCAAAAGAGACCCAGGGTCTTACAAAGCTAGAAAATTCAGGAAAAAAACTAGCTAAAAGAAAGAAGAAGCACATTAAAGATATCTTCTTCTAAGAAAGCCACTCTTGTCCTCACTAAGCACCTTCTGAATCTCTGCCCCCATAGCCGAACTATATAAAACCTCAGCCCCAAGGTCTGATCTAGCCTTAGAAAGGAGATCAGCCACACCATTAGCCTCTCTATAAACATGTTGAACCAAGCAAGCCTCAAAACCCCCTATAAGAGTCTTAATTTTGCGCCAGATAAACAAAGATCTCCAAGGAGGAACCACTTCAGATTTAGTAAGAAGAACATGAACTAACAAAGAATCAGTAGCTAGAATGACTTTAGTGAGACCAAGATCAGCAACAAGGCCAACAACCGTTGGTTGGAGTGACAAGAGGTATAATCTTCCACCTAGAGGTCAAGGGTTCGAGGCACACGCTGAACAATTCAAAAAAAAAAGATCAGCAGCAAGAGTTAAACCTGCCTCAGCCCCCTCAAGCTCATGGTGGATCACATTAATAGGACTAGATCTGCCACATATAGCAGCAAGGACCTCACCCTTGTGATCTCTAAGAACACTACCAAACCCAGCTCTCTCAACACCATATGAACCATCTGAATTGATCATAGTAGTGCCAACAGGAGGATGAACCCACTTACAAATGGTGACCTTCTTAGCCACAAAATCCCAATAAAGGTTCCAATTTGAAGCAACCAACCTATTCCTGTTACAATCAAGCACTTTCCTATTGATCCTGGACATCTTAAGCTTGACATCAGAAGAGATTAGAAGATAGCATCACAACTCTCCAACTTATCAGTAAAGACTCTCCTGTTTCTCTCAGCCCAAATATGATAGAAGAAACAATTGAAAGTTACCTTCCCAAGAATAGCAAAGTTGTCTTTACCAGCAAACATAGCAGCACACCAAGCTATAACAGCATCCCAGCCATTATGAGACACCCAATGAACATTAAACAAGTTCATTAATCTCTTCCAAATAAAACAGGAGAACTCACACTCAAAGAGAAGATTATAATCATCTTCAACAGAGTTGCAGCAGAGAACACAAGTGGGATTGAGGTCTAATCCCCAGCCAATAAGCTTCTTCTTGGTCTTAAGAGCTCTGTGCATACCAATCCAAGCAATTAAGCTGTGTCTGGGGATATTGTGACTAAACCAAATGAGACCATGCCAAGGGACTGAAACAACAACCTCCCTTATGGCCAGATAAGTGTCTTTAATGGAGAAATCACCTGATGTACCAGCAGTCCACACCAGGGCATCCTCACCTCCACCAATAGGAATGTCATCAAACCTGGAAGAAATAAAGTTAAGAGCTCCCTCAACCATAAGAGGAACATACCATTTGCCATTGACAATGCAACAGCTGACTTTAGCATTCTTGTGAAGCCTACTGTCCATCCTGAAAAAATCAGTCTGAAAATTAATAAGAACTCCCAAGGGATGCCAATTGTCCCTCCAAAAACTAATGTTATGACCATCTCCCACAAGATGCTTTGCAAACTTCATTCCAAGCTTCCTATACTGAAGAATCTTCCTCCAAACCCAAAAAGCATCCTCTGAAGTTTTAATGGTCCAGAAGCACCTCTCTCTAACCAAATGCTTATGAACCCAGATCACACACATAGACTTCCTGCCTGTAACAATATGTCAAATATGTCTCAAACAAGCAGCAACATTTAACTTCCTCAAATTCCTCAATTGAAGACCACCCTCAGAAAAGGGAGAACAAACCATAGCCCAGTTAACAGCATTATTACCAATCCTTATCTATGAACCAGTCCATAAAAACCTCATGATGATTCTATTGATCTCATCAATGGCTTTCATAGGAAGCACAAAAACAGAAAACCAGAACTGAACCATACCATAAAGAACAGAGGAAATCATAGTAAGCCTACCAGCATAAGAAAGGAATTTTAATTTCCAAGATTTAACTCTAGCCAAAAGTCTATCAATAAGTGGCAAACAGTCAGTGTACTTGAGTCTAGTGGAGATGAGAGGCACCCCAAGATACCTTACTGGAAGAGGACTACAATCAAACCCAATAGCAGCTTTAATCAAACAAAGAGTGTCAGAATCCACTCCAGCAGCAAAAATGGAGCTCTTAAGTTGGTTTACTCTAAGGCCAGTACAAACATGGAATTTCTCCAAGACCTGATGTAAGCCCACAGTTGAGTGAACATCCCCTTTAATGAAAACAAGAAGATCATTTGCAAAACACAAGTGAGGTATAAGAGGATTAAAACATCTAGGATGAAGATGAATACCACCCTCCTGCACTTTCTTCAAGAGAAGAACATTGAGAACCTCCATTAAAAGCACAAAAAGAAAAGGAGACATGGGACAACCCTGTCTAATACCCCTCTTCCCTTCAAAATAACCATAAGAGCTGCCATTCACCATAATATAATACTTAGGAGAAGTCACACAAGCAGAAACCCAACTCAAGAAAAGAGAAGGAAAGCCAAAGAGCTCCATAGTTTTCCTCAGAGCCTCCCATTCCACAGTATCATAGACCTTCTGTAAATCAATCTTAATAGCACATCTTGAAGACCCCTTCTCCTTATGATAATTCCTAGTTAGCTCATGAGCAAGGAGGATATTATCTTGAATGACCCTACCAGGAATGAAAGCAGATTGGCAAGAGCTCACCAAATTTCCAATGATCCCTCTCATTCTTAAAGTAAGAATTTTAGAGATACATTTATACACCACATTACAGCAAGCAATGGGTCTAAACTCATGAACCTTAGAGGCAGAAGGAATCTTGGGAACCATGGTAACCAGAGTAGAGTTCATCTCCCCAAGCAACTTCCCAAAAGAAAAAATCTAGAAATAGCACTAACAACATCATCTCGAACAATCTTCCAACAAGCTTTAAAAAAATGGGAGGAGAATCCATCAAGACCAGGGGCCTTATCAGAACTAATGGTAGAAAGAGCATAAACAATTTCCTCCCTGGAGACCATTTTGTTAAGATCAGAAGCTTGCTCCACAGAAACCTTAGTACCAAACTGAAACTGTGTACACTGTTGTGAATTGGGGCATAGTTCTGGTTCTTGTCTTAAGGCTGCTAAGGCAAAAAAAAGGGTAGATGATAAAGTGGAGCATGTTCCCATGGAGAGTGATAAAGCTGTTGAGGTTGAAGTTGTGGTTCCTTCTCAACCTTTAGTAGGAGAGCCTATGGAGGGTGTCAATGGTTCTAATGAGGGGTGGACTGAGGTGAAATATAAGGGTAGTATGAAGAGAAAGGGTAGAGATACAGGTGGTTATGAGGGGATTCCAGGTGGTACTGGAAAGAAAAATGTGGGGGTTGTTGCTGAAATGAATACTGTTAGGAGACTCTTAGTGGGTGATAATGGTAAGTTACCTTTACAGGGTACTGGAGTGAATAGCAGAAGCAGGAATTTTGGTGGGAAGGAAGGGCAAACGCTTGTGAGACCTAATATGGTGGTTGAGGAGGCTAGTGACTGTCTTTCTGCTGGGGCAGTGCTTCATGATGCTTCTTTAAGTGGGGGTACTGGTGGTAAAAAGCCAATCTCAGGGCATTCCATGAGCAGTAAACCTATTATCTTAGGAGGTATGGAGAAGAAGATGTTATTGAGGTCTACTATGGTTCCTGAGGATGGAAGCAGTGTTCAAGGGATGGAGACCAGCTCTTCAAGAATTGTTGAGGGAGGTAAGTTGTCCTCTGCTCAGTCCACAATTTTTGAAAGTAATGTTTTGGCTTTTGAGGCTAAAATTTTGGGTAAAGGTTCTGGTCCCATGCCTAGTAAAGGACCTTCTCACAGTTTTAATGATTAATATGGGAGGGTGGAATGTTAGAGGGATGAACTGTCCTTCTAGAGCTAGAGAGGTTACTAGGTTTGCCAGAAGTAATAACTTGTGTGTTTGTAGTGTATTTGAGACCCATATAGATGTTGGGAAAAGTGTGAATGTTAGGCAGAGATTGCTGCCTACTTGGGATTGGATTCATAATTATGATTTTGATAGCTCTGGTAGAATCTGGGTTTTTGGGATACAACTTTGGTCAAATTTTGCCTTATTGACAAGAGTGCTCAACATATTACTGTTATGGCCAACTTTGCTGATGGCAAAGCTTCCTTAATTAGCTTTGTTTATGCTAGTGATGATTCCTTGGTTAGGAATGAGCTCTGGAGTTCTTTCAGCCATCTTGCTAGACTTTATCATTGTCCTTGGGTGGTGATGGGAGATTTCAACTCTATTCTTGAGGTGAAGGATAAGATAGGTGGATCTGTTGTGAGGGATGGCAGTATGGTGGATTTCAGGGATTTTGTTCATGAGGCAGGTCTTTTTGATTATTCTTATATAGGCTGTGAGTACACTTGGTCCAATAAGCAAGTAGGTAATGGTGTTGTGGATGAGAAATTGGACAGAATTCTAGTGAATATTGATTGGGTAGCTATGTGCCCTGATGCTAAGGCTGAGTTTTTTAATCCCCTGATTTCTGATCATTCTCCCTTTGTTCTCTCCTTATTTGAGGGGTTGGCTACAGGGCCTAGACCTTTCAAATTTTTCAATGCTTGGACTCAAGATGAAGAGTTTCAGGGTATTGTTAGTAAGGCTTGGGCCTTACCAGTGTGTGGTAATCCTATGTTTAAGCTTGTGGGCAGGTTGAAGAATGTGAAAAAGGCCTTGGTTAAATAGAAGAAGGTGAGAGTTGCTGGGTTTGGTTCTCAGGTGCAGGAAGCTAGGCATGTTATGGAGCAGCTTCAAACCAGGTTGCAGAGGGAACCTCTTGATGTGAATACCAGGGAACAGGAAAGGTCTGCTGTGGCTTCTTATTCTAAACTTGCTGACATGGAGGAATCCATGGTGAGACAGAAATCCAGAGTACAGAAGATTGATGTAGGTGATCAAAATACCAGATTCTTTCATAACTCCTTGAAAGAGAGGAGATCAAGGAATAATATTCCTTTCTTATATAATGAAGATGGTGTGAAACTGGTCCAGGTTCAAGATGTGGCTTCTGAATGTGTGGATTTTTATAGCAAGTTGTTTGGTAGCTCTCAGGCCACTGTTGATGGGTTAAGTTTACTTGATTCTATTACTTTTGATAGGTATGTTACTGATGAGCAGGCTGCTGATCTTAGTGCCATGGTTACTAGGGATGAGGTGGTCTATGCACTCTCCACCATTGGTATTGATAAGGCCCCTGGGCCAGATGGATTTTCTGCTCTGTTCTTCAAGGAATGTTGGAAAATTGTTGGGGACGATGTGGTGGAGGCTATTAATAGATTCTTCAGGACTGGGAAGCTTCTAGGGGAGGTAAGTTCCACTCTAGTTTCTCTTGTGCCTAAGGTCCCTGGTGCCTCTAAGTTGACTGAATTCAGACCTATTTCATGTTGTAATGTCATCTACAAATGTATAACTAAGATCCTGACTATTAGAATGAAGAATACTATTAGCTGCCTTGTTAGCCTTTTGTAGTCTGCTTTTATTTCTGGAAGAGTTATCCAAGACAATATTCTCTTAGCTCATGAGCTCACTAGGAACTATCACAGAACTAAAGGTCCCCCTAGATGTGCAATTAAGGTTGACTTGCAGAAAGCTTATGACACTATTGAATGGAATGCCCTTCTCAGAATCATGGAAAAATTTGGGTTTCCAGATAAGTTTATTCAATGGGTTAATGTTTGTATTTCTTCTCCTAGATATTCCTTCATAATCAATGGTGGTTCTTATGGTTATATCAAGGGCAAAAGAGGCATTAGACAGGGGTGTCCTATGTCTCCTTACCTCTTTGTCTTGGTGATGGAAGTGTTTAATGTTTTATTAATGAATATGGCCAGAGGAGGTACATTTCTCCTTCACCCCAGATGTAAGGATCCACTGATTACTCATTTAAGTTTTGCTGATGACCTGTTAGTTTTTATGAAGGGTGATGGTGGTTCTGCCAGGGCTCTTTCTAAAGTGTTGGATTCTTTTGCTGGGTGCACTGGGTTGAGGGTGAATAGAGCTAAGAGTTCAATTTTTGCAGCTGGTCTAGGGGATGAGGTGCTTGAGGGAATCAAAGATTGTCTTGGTTTTGTTAGTGCTTCTCTCCCTGTTAGATATTTGGGTGTCCCTCTTATTTCCTCCAGGCTTAGCTATCATGATTGTCAGCCTCTCCTAGATAAGGTTTTGAGTATAATAAAATCTTGGAAGATGAGGTTTTTGTCTTATGCTGGGAGGTTGGTCCTTATTAGAGCAATGCTTAATGGTATGGTGTTGTTTTGGTTTAGTGTTTTTGTTCTTCCCAAGAGGGTGATCAAAGAACTAGACAGAATTTTCATAAGGTTTCTTTGGGATGGACCTGATATGGGGTCTAAAGGGGCACCTGTGAGCTGGTGGTTGGTTTGTAAACCATATCAGGAAGGAGGTCTAAATTTGATAGACCTTGCTACCCTGAATATTGCTTGCACCCTTAGACATATATGGGAGTTGTTTATTAACAAGCCTACCCTTTGGGTCCAATGGGTTCAAATGTATCTCATCAAGGATAACTGCTTTTGGCAAATGACTATCAAGGGTGATGCTTCTTGGTGTTGGCGCAGGCTTATTCATAATAGGCAGCTGGGTCTTCTTTTTTGCTCTGTTATTATTGGGGATGGGCACAACACTTGGTTTTGGAAGGATCCTTCGCATCCAATGGGTGTCTTAATGTCTTTCTTCCTGAGCAGCTCAGGTATGACCCTAAACTCCATTTGAATGCCATGGTTCATGAGTGTTTGATAGATGGTCAGTGGGATCTTTCTGCTCTACAGACCATTTATCTGGGTCCTATTGCTAGTAGACTTTAGGAAGTGGGGGTGGATAAAGACTTTGATGATTCTAGAATCTGGCTTGCTCATGAAAAGGGTGAATTCACCTTGAAAAGTACTTATGAGGCCTTAAGGGAGTCTCTTTCAACTGTTACATGGGCTTCTTTGGTGTGGCTTAGTCATAATATACCAAGACATAGCTTTATTTCTTGGGTGGTATTACATAGGGCTGCTAAGACTAAGATGAAACTCTATAAATGGGGTTTGAATATTCAAGTTACCTGCTTCCTATGTTCTAAAGAAGAAGAGGATGATGTTCACTTATTCTTCAAGTGCACCTTCTCTAGAGGCATTTGGAAAGAGTTGCTGAGACTCTTAGCTCTGCACCAGGCTCCCTGCCATTCTTGGACAGAAATGATAGATTGGTGTGTGAGGCTCTTGAGTGGTAAGGACAAGGTAGCTGTTCTTGGCAAACTTACTTTTAATGCTTTTATATATCACATATGGTGTGAAAGAAATAACTGGGTTTTCTCCAATAAGAGTGTTGGTCCTGAAGGAGTTTTAAGAAAGATCATTGAGGATGTTCGTATGAAAATGGTTGGGTTGCAGTGTAAAACCTCTAATAGCCCCAGGCTGGCAATTGTAGCTAACAACTGGAATATTCAGTTGAGCCCTACCCTTCCTAAGATTATTCCTTGCATTTGGACTGCTCAGCCTGGTTCAGTCTTGATTAATACTGATGGCTGTTTTGGTGGTGAGCAGGCTGGGTATGGTTGTGTTTTGAGGGATTTTGCAGGTCAAGTGATTATTGCTGTCCAAGGTGGTGCTCACCCTGTGAGTGTGATTCATCATGAACTTCAAGGCATTGATGCAGGTCTTGAAATGGCCCTGGCAAATGGGTATGATAATGTGAAGGTTGCTACTGATTCCAAGGGAGCTTGTGAGCTGCTGTGTAGTGGTGGTGCCATCCCTCCTTGGCGACCTTTGAGCCTGTGGAGGAAGATTAAATGCAGTATAACCAAATTCAAAGTTTGCCTCTTTGAGCATTCTTTTAGAGAAATGAATCAATTAGCAGATTTGCTGTCTAAAGCTAGAAAAGAAGTGGGTAGGGATATCTTGTCCAGCAGGAGATCTGAATGAGGAGATGAAGCAAATAGCTTTGGAGGATAGGCTAGAAGTGATCAGAGTTCGGCTCAAGTGACTATTGTGGATTTGTGGTCTTTCTTTTGATTTTGCTTAATGGCTGTTATTTTTCCTTGGGATCATATGTTCCTTTTGGGTTGCTTTTGTTAGGCTTGGGCCTTTGGGTTTGTTTGTAATTTTCATTCTTTCTTTGTAAGGGTTCAGGATCCCTAAAACCTGCTGATCAGATAAAAAAAAACTACGGGCAGTACTATGGGCCTATCGAACAACTGTACGGACACCAACAGGTGAAACCCCTTTCTCATTAGCTTATGGTTCTAAAGCTGTAATTCCAGCTGAAACAGGAGTTCCTACCGTGCGGTACCAATAAACTGAAAAAGAAAGCAATTGGGTCGAGCTTAACCACAACCTTGACACAATTGACGAGCTAAGAGACAGGGCGGCCATTAGAAACGTCGTCTATCAACAGAGAGCAGCCTCTCACTACAACAAAAATGTCTGAATCAGATCCTTCAAAGTTGGGGATTGGGTGCTTCGAAAGGTCTTTCTGAACACCAAGCAGAAAGGAGCAGGCAACTGGCTCCTACTTGGGAAGGGCCTTACCTGATCACCCAAGTAGTGGGGCAGGGAGCATACAAGCTCCGCTCATAAGAAGGTCCGGACATCCACAACAGCTGGAATGCGAAACACCTAAAACAGTACTATTTTTTTTTGAATTGTTCAGCGTGTGCCTCGAACCCTTGACATCTAGGTGGAAGATTATACCTCTTACCACTCCAACCAAGGGTTGTTGGCCTAAAACAGTACTATTTCTAACTCAGTTTCACTGATTTATTTTCTACCTTTCTTCATCACCTACTAACTTGGGCGTCGGAGGGTCGATGACTATGCCATCGACTTCCCCCCCACTGAGGGGTGTGTAGGCAAATCAAGCTTCGACTGGGGGACAAACGGAAGGAAACAACGACAACTTTGCCAAGCAAAAGTTGACGACATCATTTTATCTCTCCAAGAGACAAACAAGGATAAAGCACAACTCCGCATCTACCCCACTTGAAGACAACCAGCTCTGCAAGCTAGCTCCGCACTACTTCAGACTCGGGTTCCGCCTACTGCCCAGATCTTCAAGCCAGCTCCGCACTGCTTCAGATCCTAACTCTGCCCAAAGTCAGCTCTGCAAGCCAGCTCCGCACTGCTTCTGATGGGTTTTCCCGGAAGTGTGAATACGGAGTGAATGTAAAATCGTAACAGAGTAACTAGGAGGATCCGGATCACCACACTTTGATAAAGTTGCCACCACAAAGTGATAAAGAAACCGGTTGAGCTAACACCACACCTGGATAAAGTTGCCACCACCAGATGATAAAGACGCTCGAAATCCATCACCAATGACTCTTCCAAAACCTGATAAAAGGAGTTGATCTAAACAGATCCAAAGTCACAAAGACTATAATTTCCAATTCAATATTCTCTGATTTTTCCATTCATAATAAGCCTCATTATATAGAGGAAAATACATTAAATGGGGAAATAAAAGCTAGACTAAATGCATAGAATCTAGTTACATTGGAAACTTTCTTAGTTTAAATGCATGAAAGTAGAAAGACTAGACTAAATTTAATGCAAGTTACTAAAACGAGAATGACTCTTCAAGTCGGCGAGAAACTTCTTTAAAGACCATAATTATCCAGTTGATTGGTCCAACTTCAGTAAAGTAACGCTCGTACCCCGGGTAGAAATATCATCGTATCCCAGCGCTGACCTGTTTCGTGATCCAAAGCTGTTTGGGTCAGCTCGCGTTGATCTAGCCCCGATGCTCCCGCATCACACTTCTCTGGCTTAGCACATAGCTTGTTTCTCCTCAACACCTTGAAAACTTCCCTGAGGTGTATAGCATGCTCTTCTTCAGTTTTGCTGTAAACAAGAATATCATCAAAATAAACCACAACAAACTTGCCAATTAAATCAAGCAAAACCTGATTCATTAGTCTCATGAAAGTGCTGGGTGCATTGGATAATCCAAATGGCATGACAAACCATTCAAACAGTCCATTCCTCGTCTTGAATGCAGTCTTCCACTCATTACCTTCCTTCATTCTGATCTGGTGATATCCACTCCTTAGATCAATTTTCGAAAAGACCTTTGAGCCATTCAGCTCATCTAGCATGTCATCCAACCTGGGTATAGGATAACGATACTTGATGGTTATCTTGCTAATAGCTCGACTGTCTACACACATTCTCATTGAACCATCTTTCTTTGGCACAAGCAGAGCTGGTACAAAACATGGACTCATGCTATCTTTGACATACCATCGATCAATCAGCTCTTGCACTTGTTTGCAACTCCTTAGCCTCTTCTAGATTGCATCTATAAGCATGACGATTTGGCAAAGGTGCACCTGGTAGTAAATCAATTTGATGCTCAATACCTCTGCTTGGAGGTAGTCCGGGTGGTAAATCTTTAGAAAAACATCACTGAACTCATTCATCAATTTTTGCATCAATGGATGAGAAATCACTTCAGCTCTGCCATTCTTTTCAACCACCAGCAAAGCAAAGACCTCCTTGCCCTTACCCATCTTTTTCATGATTTTGGTTTCACCCAAAAACATGTTCTCCTTGCATTTCTCCGCTGCAGACTTAGCACACATAGTAGGTGATAAAGGTGCCAATGTAATGTGCTTCTTATCCTTATGAAAAGAATAAGCGTTCTTGTACCCATCATGTACAGCTCTTCTATCAAACTCCCAAGGTCTGCCAAGCAATAGATGACAAACATCCACTGGAATGACATCTTAGATTACCTCATCATGGTAGTTCTTCCCAATAGAGAAGGAAATTGCTACCTGTTTAGAAACCTGCAACTTGCTTCCATCAGTCAACCATTTCAGTTTGTAAGGTTGTTGATGCTTTATAGTTGGCAAACTCAGTTTCTCCACAAGTGTACTAGATGCCACATTAGTACAACTTCCACTATCAATGATCAAACTGCAGACTTTTCCTTTGATGGTGCACCGGCTCTGGAATAGAATGCAACACCCTTTGAATAACCAACAATTTTCCTCGATCAGGTTGCTCAATGACTTCATCATCTTCCTCATAACTTTCTGATCAGCAACTTCTAAATCATGAGATTCCTATTTTAGTTCCTCTTCAATCTCCTCAATCTCTTGAATAGTCATAACTCTTCGATTAGGACATTCAGCCTGGAAATGCCCAAATCCTTGACATTTAAAGCACTTCTTCTTCAAATTCAAGTCTATAGGTTTTGCTCAATTCTGAATTTCTGGCTTTTTGGTGCTGCTACTAACATCACTCTTCATAACTCCTTTTAGAATCAAAGAAGAAACTTGATTGTAGGGTCTGTTATATGGCTTCTTGCTTGTTTTGATCTGCTTCTTCACCTTGATAGCAAGCTTCTTTACGTCATCAAGAGTCCAGAAAGGCTGCAACTCTACCTTGGTTCAAATTTCAACATTCAAACCATGTACAAAGCGTACAATAGTCCTCTCTTGTGGTTCTTGAATATCACAACGTAATTGCAGAAGATCAAACTCCCTTGTATACTCTTATGCTGTCTTTTTCTCTTGCTGCAAGTGTGTAAGCTTTAGGTACAAATCTTGTTTGTAATCATCGGGTAAAAATCTGTTCTTCATAAGTCGTTTTAGCTTTTCCCAAGACCTGATTCTAGTCTTGCCTTCTCTTAAACGTTGCGACTTAAGAATATCCCACCAAAGGCTAGCATACCCCTTGAGCCTTAAGGTTGCTATTTTATACTTCTTCTCATCATCATAAATATTATATTCAAATGCACGTTCCATTGATCTTAACCAATCTAGAAAGTCATCTGGATTTAGATTACCTTCAAAATCTAGAAAATCAACTTTGAATTCTTCTTCCCGAGTGTGTTGTTGATGTGGTCGAGTATCTCTTCTTCTCCCACATCTAGAACTAACACTATTATCATCATTAGAACTAAGAGAAATACGTCCGTCTTCATCAGAAGATGAAGGGTTATCTCCAACTCTTTGTCTTCTTGGCTGCGCTTGCACATTCATGCCATTAAAAGCCTGAACCATTTGTTGCATTTGCTGCCTCATTTCCTCCAATCTCTACCAATACGCTCAGCGTAGGCTTGGTCGAGAGTCAATCCTCTTGGAAATTCCATATTATCAAAACAGGGGATTTATAACTTCACTTGATACCACTTAAATTATAATAGAGTCAATCCTCAGAAGCTTATAATTTCACTCCACCAACCTGAGTTAACTTGATGCGTTTTCCCAGAAGCGTGAGTCCGGAGTGAATGTAAAATCGTAACAGAGTAACTAGGAAGATCCGGATCACCACACTTTGAAAAAGTTGCCACCACAAAGTGATAAGGAAATCGGTTGAGCTAACACCACACCTGGATAAAGTTGCCACCACCAGATGATAAAGACGTTCGAAATCCACCACCAATGGCTCTTCCAAAACCAGAGGATAAAGGAGTTGATCTAAACAGATCCAAAGTCACAAAGACTCTATAATTGCCAATTCAATATTCTCTGATTTTTCCATTCATAATAAGCCACATTATATAGAGGAGAATACATTAAATGGGGAAATAAAAGTTAGACTAAATGCATAGAATCTAGTTACATTGGAAACTTTCTTAGTTTAAATGCATGAAAGTAGAAAGACTAGACTAGATTTAATGCAAGTTACTAAAATGAGAATGACTCTTCAAGTCGGCGAGAAACTTCTTTAAAGACCATAATTATCTAGTTGATTAGTCCAACTTCAGTAAAGTAACGCTCGGACCCCGGGTAGGAATACCGTCGTATCCCAGCGCTGCTTGTTCCAGACCTGTTTCGTGATCCAGAGCTGTTTGGGTCAGCTCGGGTTGATCTAGCTCCGACGCTCCCGCATCAGCTTCAGACCCTAACTCTTTCTGAAAGTCGACCCAACTCTGCAAGCCAGCTTTGCACTGCTTCAGACCCCAACTCTTCCGGAAGTCAGTGCAACTCTGCAAGCCATCGCTCAATGAAAATACACAAGCAACTCATCTGATAGTTAATTAGAAGAGAGAGAAAGTCCCGGGAGGTGCGATTTTGGCGGCGGTGGTCTCTTTTTCCGGCAGTGGTTGCTGGTGTCTCTTTTTGGCCGACAAACCTATTTTGATCGACGTTTTCTCCTTTCTTCTTGGATTTCAGTTCCTTTTCTCTAGTTTTCAACAATCTCTTCACCACTGTTTGCTTTTTGGAGCTACAGTTGGTGTATAGAGATGAAGGGTTCCCTCCATATTTCTGGTGTTGATATTGCTGGTCTTGTTAGATCGGTACAATCGACAGAACAGGAATCTTTGGTTGAGGGTACGTTGAATTTAGTAGCTGTGAGGGGTGGCACTAGGGTTTTGCATCAACCATCAAGAGTTTCACAACCACCTAAGCCTCCTAGTGGTGTTGCAGATGGCTCTTCTCATGAGCTCCCTTCGAACCAGTCTTCTGCCATTCCTGACCTAGGTATTCATCCTTCTCTTGATTGGACTAAGCTTTTTGCTAAAAATCGTCTTGCTGGTCGAAAACCTTTAGAGTTTCGTAATTCTGTGTTAGTAGATGGTCGTACGGTTATTTCTTCCTCACATTATTCTGATCGAATTGAAGAATGTAAGAAGTGAATTATTGGGAACTTTTTTGGTAGTAAGCTACCTTTCATGGTTGTTAAAAAATCACTGTTGAGCATTTGGAAACCTAAGTGGTGATTCTGTTTATGTTATTAGAGCTGCTCTAGAGGAGGATATGCTTAAGATCTTAGAACATGAGCCAATCTCTGTTACTAACAGGATCTTCATTGCTAGACCTTGAGCCCCTTTTCTTGAGAAGGAGGTGATGAAGTTGAAATCAATGCCTCTTTGGATCAAACTCAAAGGGGTTCCCATCCATCTGTGGCATGAGGAGGGACTAGCAGACATTGTTAGTTCTATAGGCAAGCCTTTATTTCTAGATGGGCCTACTCTCTCTGGGTTAAAAATGGCTTATGCCAGAATTTGTGTTGAAATTCCTATGGATAGAGAGTTGCCTAATTTGTTGGAATTATGTGTGGATGGTGAGGATTTGGATATTGCTATTTAATACTCTTGGAAGCCTAGGTATTGTGCACACTGTTGTGAATTGGGTCATAGTTCTGGGTCTTGTTTGAAGGCTTCTAAAGCTACTCCAAAGGTTCCTGAACAGGTTGTCTTTGTCCCTATGGAGAGTGACCAGGATGCTGGTCTGGAGGAGGGGGTGGCTTCTCGGGCTGACTTAGGGGAGGCTATGGAGGGTTTTCATGTTTCTAATGAGGGCTGGACTGAAGTTAAGCACAAGGGTAGCATGAAGAGAAAAGGGAGAGAGTCAGGAGGTTATAAGGGAGCTGCTGGGGGTAATGTTAAGAAAACTATTAGTAGGAATGCCAGCATTGGAAGTGGAGGAGTGGTTGCTGGTGGTGTGGAGAGAAAGTTGACAGACCAGGAGGCTGCTCTCAGACCCAAACAAGTTTCTCTTGAAGTGCAGGGGAGTTTTGGTCCTTGTAGGCCTTCCATGGTGATTGATGGTGCTAGTAGCTCCTCAGTTGGAGGTACTGTGACTAATGAGGTAACTTCTGATGGGCAGCTGCCCATTCCTAATGTTAGCTTAGTTGTGGATAATGTTTTGGCTTTTGAGGCCAAAATTTTGAATGAGGTAAAGGACCCTAAGCCTAGGAGGGGGTCTTTACATAATTTTAACTGATTAATATAGGTGGTTGGAATGTGAGGGGGATGAACTGTCCCTCTAGAGCTGGAGAGGTGACTAGTTTTTTTAGAAGTAACAATTTGTTCATTTGTGGTATTTTTGAAACCCATATTGATCTTGGTAAGTGTGAGATGGTGAGGAAAATGCTGCTTCCTACTTGGGAGTGGTTGCATAACTATGATTGGGATAGGTCTGGCAGAATATGGCTTTTTTGGGATTCTTCTGTGGTGAACCTTCATGTCATTGATATGAATGCTCAACGTGTTAAGGCTTCTTTTGTAAGTGGGAAGTATTTTTCTCTTAGTTTTGTGTATGCTAGTAATGATGTTTATGTTAGGAAAGTCCTTTGGAGTTCTTTATCTCAGGTGGCCAGTTTGATTCAGGGTCCTTGGACTGTTCTGGGGAATTTTAATACCATTCTTAAGGTAAAAGATAAGATGGGTGGAGCTGCTGTTAGAGAAGGAGGGCTTGGGGACTTTAGAGATTTTGTTCATGAGACTAATTTGTTTGATTGTGCCTATTCTGGGTGTGAATTTACATGGTCTAATAAGCAGGTTGGTCAAGGTGCTATTGCTGAGAAGTAGGACAGAGTTCTTGTTAATATTGATTGGGTGAATTTGTATCCCAATGCCAAAGCTGAATTTTTTAATCCCCTTGTCTCTGATCACTCTTCCTTTGTTCTTTCTTTATTTGATGGTGTTGTTACAGGTCCTAGGCCTTTCAAGTTCTTTAATGCCTGGACTCTTGATGAGGATTTCTTGGGCATTATGCAAAAGGCTTGGAGTTTACCAGTTTGTGGTAATCCTATGTTTCAGCTTGTTAGCAGACTCAAGAACCTGAAGAAGGCTTTAATTGATTGGAAAAGGGTTAAGTATACTGGGTTTGGTGCCCAAGTTCAGCAAGCCAGACAAATTGTGGACCAGATTCAAACCAAACTCCAGGTTGAACCTCTTGATGCTGATTTGAGAAGACAAAAACATGAATAAGTATGGTCTCCCTAATCTTTCACTTCACCCGTCTTTTCTTCTTCATCTCATGGGTGGTACGGGGAATGACTGAACGAATTCAAATTACCTCAACAACCTTTTTAGGCATCTCATAAAAAAAACCTTTTTAGGCGATACGCCTCAACGATTATGAAGTCTTAACATCGGTTTCCCTTATTATTATTATTTTTTTTGCAAACATAAAGTCATCAAATATTAGCTCTACAAAAGCAGTAGACACGTATCTCGTCATTCCATCATATGCAATGTGTTTCTCACAATTCAATATAACGGATCGGACAATTAGCGAGCTGGTTAGTCTCACGAAAAACATGAATAATATTACAATAAGTCAGCTGCCCCATCAACTTTCTGATACTAGCTACCAGGAACTTTGACTTCCATGGAGGAACTAAGTTGCTTCTGGTTAATAGGTGATACACCATCTTGGAATCAATGGCAACAACAAGCTTATCACAACCATGCTTAGCAGCTAGAAGGAGCCCTCTCTCCACCCCCTGAAACTCATGGTGCACTACAGACACAGGATCAGCAGCAGCAAGTACCTGACCTCTATGGTCTCTTAACACACAACCATACCCTGCTGAATTCATGCAAAAAGAACCAGCCACATTGAGCATAATAAACCCAACAACAGGTTTTTTCCATTCACATAGAGTAACTGCAACAACAACAAACTCAAAGGCCAAGTTGAAATTGAGAGCAACCCTTCTGCTTCTCTGATTATCTCTAGCTTTAACCTTCAACCCAGAGCACTTCATTCTGATATCAGCAACAATTCTCCTCAAGATTTCCCTCTCTGTTTCAGTTTTACCTGTGAAAATCCTTTTATTCCTCTCAATCCAGATATGATATACATAAGCATTAAAAGCCAGCTTTCCTATTAGAGCTACCATATCCTTTCCAATAAAAAATTTAACCAATCAGGCCACTTCTTGATTCCAATCAGACCTAGAGAGCTTATAAATATCAAGAAGACCCAAGATAGATTTCCAAATAGCACAGGAAAAGCTACAAGAGAAAAGTAAATGGAAATCATCCTCCACATGATAAGCACATAATACACAAGTATTGTCAGGGATAACTCCCCACTTGTGAAGCTTATCCTTGGTCTTCAAAGCCCTTCTCATAGCTACCCAGGTAATAAAACTTTGCCTAGGTATGTTATGAGAAAACCACACAATATCACACCAAGGAACAACTTCTTCTTTCCTTCTAATGGCCTCATAGGTTTCCTTTAGAGTAAAGATGCCAGACTGACCTGCTGTCCACACCCTCTCATCATCAAAACCAGCCTGAATACCCACCTCAGGCAATCTATCCAAAATCTCAAGCAAGGCTCCTTGAAGCATATGAGGAACATCCCATTCACCATTAGAGATACAGACACTAACTTTGGCTGAAGCATTTAGCCTGCTATCAAGCCTAAAGAAAGAGTCCAAGAAAGGATAAAGAACACCCAATGGGTGCCACACATCAAACCAAAAATCAGTAATTTCACCATTGCCTATAAGTACTTTGCCAAGGCTAAGACCTTGTCTTCTGCAATTCAATATACATCTCCAACTCCATGAAGTGTCCTGAGGAACCTTCATGACCCAAAAGTCATTCCCTGAAATCAAATTGGCCTTTACCCCAGGAAACCCACAAAGTATCCTTACCAATAAACAACTCCTATATATGTCTCAAGGTAGCAGCAGTATTTAGAGTCAATAAATCTCTAAGATTCAAGCCACCTTCTTTATAAGGCAGACACACCACACTCCTACTAACAGTAGCCCTCTTAGCTTTCAAATCAGTACCAGCCCAAAGGAAGTTATTAATGATAGAGGAGAGCTCTTGAAAGACCCTCTTAGGCAGAACAAAAGAGCTAATCCAAAACATAACCATGCCATTGATAACAGAAGAAATAAGAGTAACTCTACCAGCATATGAAAGGAATTTAGACTTCCAAGATTGTACCTTATTAAGTACCCTATCAAGCAAGGGCTGGCAATCAGCATAGGTCAATCTAGAAGAGAGCAAGGGAACTCCAAGGTATCTATTTGGCAAAGCAGCTACATCAAATCCCAACACAACCTTGATAGCCTCAAGAGTACCAACAGCAACACCACCAGCAAAAATGGAGCTCTTAAAATAATTAGCTTTTAATCCAGTGCATAAGGAAAAACTCTCCAAAGCTCCAGCCAAGGCATTAGCAGACTCCACATCTCCTTTGAGAAAGACCAAAAGATCATCTGCAAACTTAAGGTGAGTAATAATAGGACTTAACATTTAGGATGTAGATGAAAACTACCATCCCCAACCTTCTGCAACAAGAAAACATTAAGGACCTCCATAACCATCACAAAAAGGTAAGGAGACATAGGACACCCCTGCCTCAAGCCCCTCTTCCCCAAGAAATAGCCATAAGAACTCCCATTCACCATAATAGAGAACCTGGAAGTAGAAACACAAATCCTAACCCAATGAACAAACTCCATAGGAAATCCAAAAAGCTGCATAATCTTGAAAATAGCCTCCCATTCAACTGTGTCATAAGCTTTCTGAAGATCAATCTTCACAGCACACCTAGGAGGGCCTCTACCCCTATGATAATTCCTGGTAAGCTCATGAGCTAAAAGGATGTTATCCTGTATAGCTCTTTCAGCAATAAAAACAGACTGACAAGAACTGATCAACTCAAAAATTACCCTCTTCATCCTCAAAGTGAGAATCTTTGTAATGCATTTATAAATAACATTACAACAAGAAATGGGCCTAAAATCAATTACCCTAGAAGCATTAGGAACCTTAGGGACGTGAGATGATGGAGAGATTGGAGAGGGCGGTTTTTGTTGACTGGAAACCGTGTCATCAGTGAAGGTGAAGAAGATGAAATGGAGGATGATGCTTCCATGGCGGCTAAACAGACACAACGGAGCATAGGTAGGGCTGATCATGTCTTTGTCCCCATTATTTTCAAGGCAACAGCAAACCAGGTTTCTAGCCTATCAAAAGGAGTTTCTAAGCCCCATAAATCAACTCCAAAGAATGTTGTTCATATTGAAGGAGGCACGGCTCTTGGAACAAGTTCAGGGACGAACAAGAAGAAGACGATGGGTACTAACACTTTCGCTGAATCTATTAGAAACAACATGTTTTCAAGTATTCTTCGTAATCCAATGGAGTTGGTTAACACAAACATAGCAGATCCAGGAAGGCAACAACCGGCGACGGCAACACCAGATTTTAGGTTTCCGGCTGCTGCTAGGGTTCCTGCAAGAACAGATTCACGTGAAACTGATCACATGAATCTGGATGCCTCCAGAAATCTGGGAGGGGGGTGCCCCAATTCGTTCTCATTGGGCAGAACTATTCAGCAACAAAATAAAACCTACTCGAGCTGCTTTGAACTATGTCCCTCCCACTGTCTTAGAAGGTCGTTTCATGGTAGAATTGAATACCTCAGATTTTGTAAACGAAATTCAGTCCTTCGACAACATACTCATTGGTAAAGTTGTAAACAACACCAAACTGTGAGGAGAGAGAAAGTGACGTGAGGAGAGAGAAAGTGGTGTTTTTTCTAGGGTTTTTTTGCTGGTTGTCTTCTAGGTGTTCTGATCTGCATCTCCAAAAAGTTTGGAGATCATTCTTGGTTTATGGTCCTCATGAAGGACGTTGAGTCTGTTGGAGAAGGCAGATTCTTGTCAGCTGTAACACTATCAAGTAGTGAAGATGATATGGAACAAGCGGCAACAGGTCAGTCGGTCTTAGGAGTCCAATCAAAGGGTTATTACCTTCCCACGCAAACAGTAGGTATTACCTTTCAGGCGCAAGCAAAGCAGCCATTGGAAGTTGCCAATAAAACTAGAGGAAACATTCGATCAGCCATTAAATCCACTAAAGGTAATTCAAATCTGGCTGAAGACATAAGAAATAATTTGTTTTCAGGTCCCTTTTGTAACCCTACTCGAAGTGAAGAGCAACAACAGTCTATGTCGGATCAGCAGCAGGTTCCGGTTGATCAGAGGAGACGGCAGGAAGAACTTAGGGTTCCGACAACTCAGAGAATTATCCCTAATGGGCCAGTGGGCCTGGGCGTCACTGAACAGCATGCTGGAGGTGTTCACAGAGGCGCTAACTGGTCTGATCTGTTCGGCCCACAGAAGGAAACTACACAATCTGAATTGAAGTATTTTGCCCCTATCGAGTGGAAAGGCAACTTAGTTGCTGATCTAAATGTATCTGACTTTACTTCTGAGATAAAATCGTTTGATAACATCCTTCTTGGCAGCTTTATTGGTGAGCGATTGAGTTTTTTTTTATAATGATAAGCGGGAGATGCCCGAACCGAGAACAATGAAATATAAAATCAAAAGACAGCAAAAAAAACAAAATTACATCATTTCATTAACCCCACCCTTTCCTCATTCTCACTGTCCCTCTAGAGTCCGCATTAACGATATTGACTAATTCAACCAGAAGTTGACTAATATTCAAGTGAGTCACCCCCGGTCCGAGCTTCATCTTTGACAAGAAATCTGCAGCCTGATTGGCTTCTCTATAGACATGAAAAACTCGAAAACTCCGAAATTGACTTCGAAGCCTCTAAACTCTCTTCCACAAACGCCTCGCCCTCCATGGTAATTTCTGATGTGGTTTTGCAAGAAGTAACTTGATATTCATCGAGTCAAGACCAAGTTCAACTTCCTGCAATCCGACACTAAGTGCTAACTCCAAACCCAACTCAACGCCCTGTAGCTCATGTATGAAAATAGTCTGTCCGTCAACCTGACCTGTGGCTGCTCTCACAACGGTCCCCTCCGAGTCTCGAATAATGGCTCCATACCCCGCATCCACCTCGTTCAATGCACCATCCGTATTAATCATGTATCTCCTTGCCGTCGGCCGAGTCCATTTGCATGGAGTGTAAACCGGCTTTTGGAGAGAGATAGTAAGATTCCAGCGATCATGGGCAATCAGCATATGTTATAACCTTTGCTTCTCAAGAAGATAGATTGCGGGCGTTGGAGTATGAGCATATTTTCATGGTGGGACGATTGTTTATAGTCAGACCTTGGCGTCTTCATGTGGAACGGGAACTACAGGAGATGAAAACAATTCCGATTTGGGTTAACTTAAGGAACGTGCCACTTATTTTTTGGAACCCAACTGGGATATCTTATATAGCTAGTGTGCTAGGTTGTCCCCTCTTGCAAGATAGTCACACCAAATCTAAAGAACGTATGACATTTGCAAGGGTATGTGTGGAAGTAAGGGCTGATAAGAGTTTACCGGATGAAATTCTACTTCGGGTTAGAGATGGTTTAGATGAAGACATGGTAAAGGTGCAGGTAGAATACACATGGAAACCGGACAGATGTGAGAGTTGTCAAGTTTTCGGGCATAACCAAGAGGGGTGTCCCGCACAGCAGCAAAACCCAATGAGTGTTAAGCATGTTAATCAAGTTCCTAATCAGGGCAACGTGGATCGAAGAGAAGAAATGAAACACACGAGCAACCGAGAGCATCAAGGCAATATTACAAACCAGCAACACAGGAATGTAAAAGGCAAGTACCCAGTGCAGCAAGCTGGTAGAGGACCAGGAAGTAACCGACAACAAGGCAGCAAAAAGAGACATGCAGTAGTAATTAATCGAGACAACCTATCCAGAAACTCAGAGAGTGAAGGTGAAGCGGGAGAAAGATGGTCGGTGGTGGCTTCTAAAGGTAATCATTTCAATGTTGGAATGGGAAACAATGACGTACGTGACCAATCAAGTCGGAAGATAGCAAAAAGAACCCCTTTACTCATAGGAAAACAGGCGCAAAGGAACCCTCCACCACATTCGAGCGAACTCAATTCAGGTAACCCTTTCTCGGTTTTGATGTGGTGGGCTCTGAGGGTCCCGACCGAATGCTAGAAGAGGAGGCATCGGGTAAGGACCATAATTATCATGAGGAAGGAAACCAATTAATGCTTAGTTCACGGACAACACCATCAGAAATTTTGAGAATGGAGAGTCATCCGGAGACCTCTGAGGGGGTCGAAACATTACCCCAATAGTTAAATGATTAATATAGCATGCTGGAACGTGAGAGGTCTTAATGACGCTCTCCGTACGAAAAGTGTGAGAGATTTGGTGAGATTGAATAGAATTAGTTTGTGTGGACTTCTAGAAACTCATGTCCAGGAGCGTAATAAGATTCGCATTCAGCGAAGTCTTAACTCTAGCTGGACTTTTATTGATAATTATGTGGCTGTTCCGGGTGGAAGGATTTGGATTGGATGGGATCCGAGTAGGGTTGATTTCACCGTGTCCCATGTTGGAGGGCAAGTTATTACAGGTGGTGTTCGGTTTCCAGATGGTTCGGGTTTTCTTATGGCAGTGGTGTATGAAAGTAATAGTACTGTTCATCGCCGGGAGCTTTGGAGGGACCTTGAGTTTCTTATGATGGGTTCTGAGGCTCCGTGGCTAGTGCTAGGTGACTTTAACACCACTATGCTCGCCAATGAGAAGAGAGGCGGTAATAGCTCACCATCTCAAGGCTCCAATGAGATGTTTGACTGTGTTACCAGTTTGGGACTGTTTGATTGCCCGTTTACAGGTTGTTTCTATACATGGTCTAACAGGCAGATGGGAGTTGCTAATGTCAGTTCCAACATTGATCGGGCTCTTATTAATAGTGGTTGGTTGAACTGCTTTCCTCTAGCTAAAGCAGATTTTCCACCGCCTGGGGATTCAGATCACTCTCCTATTATTATTCCGCTTGCTGCACCCAACATAAAACCGGCGTACTCCGTTTCGGTTCTTCAACGCTTGGACAGAGGATCCCACGTTTCGGTGTCAGTACGGGGTAGTCCGATGTTTCGTATGGTGACAAAACTCAAAGCTTTGAAGGCTCGATTAAATGAATAGAAGAAAGATCGGTTCAATGGGGTAGGTGACGAACCAGGTAACCATTAACCGGAATTTTTTACATTCAGTGCAGGTTCGATTGCAGGGAGATCCAGCAAATCCAGTTTTACGGAGGCAAGAGAGAGTAGCTAATGAAAACTATAGTAACGTTGTACGGGCTGAAACAGCAATGCTCCGACAACGAGCTAAAGTTGACTGGCTCACTCTCGATAACAGCAATACAGCTCATTTCTACAACTCTATTAAAGAGCGGAAGTCTCGGAACGCTATCACTCGACTCACCAGAGAGGATGGTTCGGTGGCTGAGGATCCAGTGGAAATAGCTAATATGTGTGTGGATTTCTATCGGGACTTATTCGGTCGAGAGGATGAGGATAATGAAGCATTAGATCACATGTCTAATGTGGAGTTCTCACACCCGCTGACGGAAGCTGAAGGGGCTCTTCTCATTATGAGGGTGACCAGAGATGAAATATATGCTGCCTTGCAAACTATTGGTTCTGATCGATCGCCGGGGCCGGATGGGTTCTCTTCCCATTTTTTTAAGGCGTGTTGGGACATCGTGGGAGATGATTTTGTGGAAGCTATCCAGAGGTTCTTCAGCTCAGGAAAACTTCTCAAAGAGGTAAACTCTACTTTTGTGACTCTTATTCCTAAAATAGATAATGCTTCTTCAGTGTCAGATTTCAAACCGATATCTTGTTGTAATGTGTTGTATAAATGCATTACCAAGATTCTTACTATACGGCTGAAGGGAGTTATTTATTCGATGATTAGTCCAAACCAGTCAGCTTTTATCTCTGGACGTACTATCCAAGACAATATCATGCTGGCCCATGAGATTGTCCGGAATTACCATCGACCTACTGGTCCAGCTCGGTGTACGGTTAAGAGTGACCTTAAGAAGGCGTATGACACAGTCCGTTGGTCTTCACTATTCTTGGTCCTTGGTAAGTTCCATGTTCCAAGCATATTTATGGAACGGATACGGGCTTGTGTTACTACGTCCAAGTTCTCTATTCTGGTCAACGGTGAAGCCCATGGTTACTTTGATGGGAAACGGGGTTTACGGCAAGGTTGTCCGATATCCCCATATTTGTTTGTTTTAATGATGGAGGTTTTCGCGGTCCTCATTGATCGAGAGGAAATAGCAGGTTGGTTTCTGCTACACCCCCAGTGTCTAGTCCCGAAGGTTACTCATCTTGGTTTTGCCGATGACCTCATGGTCTTCTTTCGAGGAGACATGAGTTCAGCTCAATCTCTAAAAGGTGTGCTAACTGGTTATCATCGGGCGACGGAGTTGCAGGCCAACGTGCTCAAGAGTACCATCTTCTTTGTTGGTCTTTCGGCTCAAGGTCAGAGTGATACCACCACCATCCTGGAATTCGGTACCGGTTCTCTGCCTATTCGGTACTTGGGATTACCTCTTATATCGTCTCGTCTTACCTATAGTCATTGCATCCCGCTAATCGATAAAATCAAGAGACGAATTCAATCTTGGAAGAGTCGCTTATTATCGTTTGCGGGGCGTGTTCTTCTCATTAAGGTGGTTTTGAACAGCATGTTACTATATTGGGCAAAGGTGTTTGTTATTCCTAAAAGGGTTAGGAACGACATCAACTCCATCTTTAGTAAGTTCCTCTGGTCAGGTGCTGATATGTGGTGTAAAAGAGCTCATATTGGCTGGGAAAGCCTTTGTTACCCAACTGGTGAAGGGGGCCTCGGACTTCGTAATGTCGAGGTGTTGTTTGAGGCGTCTAACCTTCGCCATATATGGGATCTGGTTAGTGGTAAGACGACTTTTTAGGCTGATTGGGTGAGACATAATCTCATCAAAGATCAACACTTCTGGACTTTATCGGCTTCGAGTAGAAGTTCTTGGTGTTGGCGTCGGATTCTAGCCAGTAGACCGATAGCTCATCGACTCATTTGCACTTCTTTGGGGGATGGTCATGAACCAAATTCTGGACTTATTTATGGCATCCTCGTGGTCTTCTATTTCATGCTTTTGAGGAGGCACATAGATATGATTCTCACCTTCATTTAGATGCTCGGGTTTCTTAGTTTATCGGGCAGTCAGGCTGGGCTTTCCCTACGCATGTGGCAGCTATGTTAGGGACTATTGAGGTCGAGGCTAGAGAGGTGGTGGTAGATAGTACTCTAAGAGATGAGGTGATCTGGACGCCTAGCCAGAATGGAGAGTTTACTCTCAAAGAGACGTATGAAGCTATTCGACCTAGAGGAACTCGATTGAGCTGGACTTCATTAGTATGGTCACTGGGTGGTATACCCAAACATTGCTTCATCACGTGGCTTGCCTTCCGACAACGCCTCAAAACCGGATCGCTTTTGGCTAGTTGGGGTATGGCTATAGACACTACTTGTGTATACTGTGGGGGAGATGAAGAAACGGTTTTCCACCTATTCTTTGAGTGTTCAGTCACAAGATTATGTGGGAATCGTTATTACTCAAGATGGGATTCCAGAGAGTAAGTGCTGCAGATTGGGAAGGGGAGCTACAGTGGTGTATCAATCACTTTGGTGGGCTTTCTATCGCTGCCCGAGTGGGCCGTTTGCTTCTAAGTGCCTATGTTTATCATATTTGGAAGGAGCGGAATAATAGGGTATTTAGAAGTAATGTCATGTCACTGGGGTTGATTATACACACTATTTGTGATGAAGTGAGGATCAAGCTAAATACCGTTACCAAACGGTTTGAAGATACGGAGGAGAATCGGAGAACCATCGATCGCTAGAATCTTACTATCTCTCTCCAAAAGCCGGTTTACACTTCATGCAAATGGACTCGGCCGACGGTAGGGAGATATATGATTAATACGGATGGTGCATTGAACGAGGTGGGGGCGGGGTATGGAGCCATTATTCGAGACTCGGAGGGGACTGTTGTGAGAGCAGCCACAGGTCAGGTTGACGAACAGACTATTTTCATACATGAGCTACAGGGTGTTGAGTTGGGCTTGGAGTTAGCACTTAGTGCCGGATTGCAGGAAGTTGAAGTTGGTCTTGACTCGATGAATATAAAGTTACTTCTTGCAAAACCACATCAGAAATTACCATGGAGGGCGAGGCGTTTGTGGAAGAGAGTTCAGAGGCTTCGAAGTCAATTTATGAGTTTTCGAGTTTTTCATGTCTATAGAGAAGCCAATCAGGCTGCAGATTTCTTGTCGAAGATGAAGCTCGGACTGGGGATGACTCACTTGAATATTAGTCAACTTCCAGCGGAATTAGTCAATATCGTTAATGCGTACTCTATAGAAACAGTGAGAATGAGGAAAGGGTGGGGCTAATGAAATGATGTAATTTTGATCTCTTTGCTGTTTTTTTTTATTTTCTATTTCATTGTACTCGGTTCGGGCTTCTCCCACTTATCATTATAAAAAAAAACATACTCATTGGTAGTTTCGTTGGCGAGAGAATGGGATTTGGTTTGGTACAGAGTGTCTTGGTGAAACAATGGCAACGAAGGGTGAGATGACACTCACAGTACATGGGAGTTCAGCTTATGTCATTAAGTTCTCATCTTTAGAAGACAGGAAACGAGCATTGGAACACGAAACTATCTTTATCGCTGGTCGGGTCTTTATAGTAAGGCCATGGAAGCTTCACATTGAACAGGAACTCCAAGAAATGAAGACGATACCCATATGGGTTAGCTTGAGAAATATTCCTCTTCTATTCTGGAATTCAAAAGGAATTTCACACATTGCTAGTGTGTTGGGTATTCCTCTTATGCAAGATAGTCGTACGGAATCCAAGGAGCGAATGGCCTTTGCACGGGTGTGTGTTGAAGTTCAAGTGGATAGGGGTTTACCTGATGAGATTGAAGTTCGAGTTAAGGATGGTACTTCAGATCATATAGTAAAGGTGCAAGTAGAATTTCATGGAAACCCAGCAAGTGTATGATGTGTCATGTGTTTGGGCATGATGACTCGACGTGTCCTAAGCGACCAAAACTTGCTGAAAATGTTACAGGCCAAGTCGTCAAAAACCAGCAACTTAGAGAAGACAGAGTACCAGATGGTAACCCTAAGGCTCGGGCGAACCAGCAAGGTACGGTAACAACAAATCAAACGAGAAAGTTTAATGGGAAGCAAACGAACTTTAAATCTAGTAAGGGGTTTGGTTCGGGTGGTCAAAATGGTGGGAGGAAACGTCCGACAATGGTCCCAGCTCGAGAAATTCAGCAAACACGTGAGGATAACAGAAATAACAATGAAGGATGGTCGGTGGTTAAATCTAAGGGCAGCAAGCTCTATCCCGGTGGAGAACAACCAGAAAAGCTTGATCAACAACCAAGGAAGATGGCAAAGAAGGCAACAACAACATACGACAAATTAGGCCCAAATAGTTACAATGAAGGTAATTCTTTCTCGGCTCTTTCCACTTCTGGAAATTTAGACATTGATGCACATGAGGGTGAGCCGGAGGGGAGGTTACCTGCAAATGACCGTTCCCACCATGAGGGAACCACTACAAAAATACGGACTAGTTGTAACGGCTTTAAGCCGTTACAACAAGGGAAAAACCGTTACAAAAAGTGTAGTGGTAACGGCCTCGGGCCGTTACTATTTATGCCTAGGCCGTTACAATAAGTGACGTGGCAATAAAAAATGTAACGAGCAGAAGCCGTTACAACTAGTTTTATTGTAACGGCTGTGCTCTTTTAAGCCGTTATAACTGAGTGCGCGGGAATTGTTAGCGGGAGTCAATTTGTAACGGCCGTGAGGGATGACCAGCCGTTACAAATAAATTGTTGTAACGGCTTTGAGCCGTTGCAAATGTTTGTTTTTAAGAAAAAAAAAAGCTGCAGCAAAATGTGAAAACCAGCAGCACTATTTTGCTGCTTTTACTTGCTGTACATTTCCCTGTTTCAAAGCCATAAACATTCAACCCAACCACACAAAACCTTTAAACATTCAACCCAAACACAATATAGAACTTAAGCTACACAAGATGAAAATATATAGAAAAGATGATGAATTAACTAGTAAACTACTTTATAATGTCAATATGTTTCACAAGATGTCGATAGTTGTTTATCTGAGTAAAAATCATAAACTAAACTAACGGTTCAGCTCCCTAAATGCATTTCAACTACTTACGAAATAGAGATAACAAGTAGGTACTAGGTGATGATAGATTTCATACGCAATGAGAGTTCAAGCAAAATCTCTAATCGGTGTGGATTCATCATTGCGCAAAACTTTAAAAACCCTGCCAAAACGATGAATATATACACATTAGCGCATTTAACATGACATTAAGAATTCTTCAGAAACAGAGATATCAGTAGAGAATTCTTCAGAAACAACCAATTTAAGCACAAACAAGTAACAAATTACAATATGATTACAGTTGGTTCTAGTGAGTGGGTAGTGTTAAAAGAGTGATGATGGGGTTAAAAAGCTAGACTTAGTAGTTTACATGCCAAATTCAAATGCAAATGGAATCTTGTTGACATCGGAATCACACAACCTAGACTTACTAGTTTACATGTCAAATTCAAATGGTCATCAAAGCAAATGTAAGCATAAAACCTGTAGGCATGGAAATGATAATTCATAAAAATACTAAGAAGTACTCTTGCATATACACACTCACTATAAGGGTTTTACGCTAAAGAGTTTGCCTTTCTCGATCACATTTTCCCTATGAAATACAACAAAACATAGCATAAAACAGATGCAAAAGTGAAGAAAATTCTAATGTGTTGGTGTTATGACTTAACTGAATTAGAGTGGGTAGTGTTAGTAGAGTGATGATGGGGTTAGAGAGCTAAACTTAGTAGTTTACATGGAAAATTCAGATGCAAATGGAATCTTGTTAACATCGGAATCACACAACCTTGACTTAGTAGTTTACATGCCAAATTCAGATGGTCATCAAAACAAATTCAAAAAACAGTACACATATATGGGAAACCATGAAGGAGAGACCAAACCTCCAAAAACATTGATCAAAAAGTTGCATGCTCCTTCAATAGTCACCGCTTCTGTAATACCAGAAAAGTTGTTTATAAAACTTGCCTAAACCACGTATTCACAAATTAAGGACTACAACAAGATGGTTGAGGAATTGAACAAGATGAAATATGAAGAAGAAAACATGCTTACAGAGTTGTTGTGAAGATTCTGAAGTTGATGGTGGTCGTTGTTGCTGCTGAATGAGTGCCATAAGTGCAGCCATATCTCTTCCTTGTCTCTCTTGTATTTCACGCTGTTCAGCCAATTCCTTTCTCAGCTTGTCATTTTCTTTTCGAAGACCTGAAACACCACCCGAGCTTGAATTTCTAAAACCTGCATCCGTAGGTGTGACAAAGGGCATCATTCGGATTCGCCACGTGACTCTGGTGGCATATGACTTCCGAAAACATCATATGGACCAGGGGCGTCGACAAACTCGCTCGAGCTCTCGCTTCGTCGCCTCTCCTGATCTTCCTCCATCAGCTCCTGTTAACATTACATGCGCTTGATTACCTATATAAGATTGAGTTCTTACACATTATATGAACAAAATAAAATTTAATTGATTTTAATTAAAACTTTACAATTAAATCTGCTGTCTCTTGGTTAACGCAAGTTCCATCCGCTCTTAATCTAGTCTTGTGGAGCATACAAAATTGACTAGGTTGAGTGCCATACTTATTTTTATACTGCAAATATACAAAGTAAATGACAATTATCAATTGCAAACAAAACCAACTGAATTGAACCAAAAATTGTAAAAGAAATTGAAAATTTTACCGCATGCCCAATTTGGGCCATAGATTGACGCCCTCCAACATAAGGATGTTTTGTCATAGCTTTGTTTTTCTTGTTGGTCTCAACTACCTTCTGTATATCGGAAGATGGTACATTGTTAGTACCTATGAAGTAAACTCAGTGTAGCTATTAAAGGAAAGACATATTTACCATTACGTCATCCCTACACCAATATCGAATTAAGCCAAACCAATCGGTAGGGTCAACGCCAGGAGGGATATTTGCTCTGCACTCAGCTATATTAGGAAGGTGAGGTGTAAAATATTCTCTCTTAACTCTTGCTTTCCAAGTTCTCCATCTTTCTTTGAGTTCCTTCTTAATCCATTTTATAACTTCGTCATTCTCAGGGAAATCAAAATACACCTTTAAGAAAATAACATGGTAAAATAATTATATATGAAATAAATAAAAAAAATACTATACTATAATGAAAATGTAGGAAATATTTACCCTCAAGTCTGTAATTGTGTCATTGATGGCAGCAGATTCCATTTTTTCCCATTTATCATGAATCAGAGGGAATCGAACTGGATCTCTAACAAATGAAGATATATAAGTCGCTAAGAACCCGACAATCTTTCCAACAGGTCGAAAGCTATCATCCCATTCAACTGTGTATTTCTCGCCGTGATCCAGATCTTTCAGGAATTTTAATAAATCTCGTCCCCTCCCCTTCTTAGAAGGTTGAGTAGTTCCTCTATCAGACATCCTGTACAAAATTGGTCAGTTCACTTGTAACTGTATCTAAAAATATCTAATTATCCCATCTAATTGAACCAAAATTGAAAGAAAAATACAATCGCGGAAACTAAACATTCATTCATTCATTAATTTATCAAAAACCATACAGATTGTGATTAAACTCATCATTAAAGGAAAAAAAAGAACAAAACCAAAACTCTTCAAATTCTCCATGTTTGGTCACGCATTTCCAGACGATCCTTTGAATCTATTAGTTATCTCCATCACATGTTACGTCGTTTACATCTTTGTTAATGTATTCGATTTCTTCATCACTAGCATCGTGGCATGCAGGTGCAAGAATTTGCTCGGTATCTGGTATAGGGATATTCATGTCGTAAATATCTCTAGGTCTATTGTGCACCACAACATGCCAATCAGGTTCAGTTAGATCTTCAACATAAAAAACTTGCCTAACTTGAGACGCCAACACATAAGGCTCGTCACTTTGTGTTGGCATAATACGATTGAAATTAACAAGTGTAAAACCTAAATCATCGATCTTTACACCTCTTCTTCCTTTGTTTGTTTCCTTGCAGATACATCAACCCAATCACACTTGAATATTACAAATTCACATCCTGGTCCATACGTGATTTCAAGTATCTCCGTGACACGTCCATAATATGTTAATATTGCATCAACCGGATTTGAATCTCTTGCACTTGAGCCACAAGGTTGATTTGCATCGACCGCAACACCATAATTCTGCGTTTTAGCGTCTCTCTCGTTTGCAACAGTTTTGAAATTGTATCCATTAATTGTATAACCTGACAATTTTACGGCACGTGGGTGTATGCCATTGACAAGGTTGTCAAGTCTTTCTGGATACGGCTGTTTAGATTCTTTAAGATCTTTCACAAGTTCCTTAAACCAAGTACCGTACTCTTCTATGTGTTTTCTTTGAATCGCAGTATCATCTAGTTTACGATAGCGAAGCTTCAACTCTCTTTTGTGAGCACTGCAAAGAGGTTGCGTATTTTCATCATCTCTAGTAAAATACACTTAGAAAGACTTTCATAAATGAAGTCATAATAGTTAAAATCATACTTACTTGACATAAACGGAGGCATCATTGTCGTTCGACAAGATATAATGATGAATCTTATTACGTTCAGCAACATCCAGGTTCTTAATATTCCGAACAGTTCCAATCGGATTGTCGTCTGTGTACCGAGGCGCTACGTTAGAGCGTGTTTCAACGTCACTCATGTATCTTGTCATAAACGTGACACTCTCGTCGACAATATATCCCTCGGCAATAGAATCCTCTGGTTGTGCTTTATTACGAACGTAATTCTTTAAAGTATACAAAAACCTAATCGCACAAGTACCTCATTAGACAAGTAACACACGAGTAACTAAGAAATAAATTAATTAAACAAGAAAAATAAATACCTTTCAATGGGAAACATCCATCGATATTGGACTGGTCCACCTACTTTTGCCTCTGAAGCCAGATGGATGGCTAAGTGAACCATTATATCGAAAAAAAACTTGGTGGAAATATCCTCTCTAAATTACACATAATAAGTGGAATTTTTTCTTCTAATCGCTTGTAATCTTCAACACTACCTACTTTTGAACATAACTCACGAAAGAACGTGCTGAACTCTATTAATATAGAGCACACTTTTTTTGGCAAAACCTTTCGAATCGCCAAAGGTAACAATTGTTGCATGATCACATGAGAATCATGACTCTTCAAACCAATTATCTTTCGTTGTTTAAGATCGATACGAGTAGAAATATTTGATGCATAGCCATCCGGAGTTTTAAGATTCTTCAAAACATTGAGAAACAACTCTTTATCTTTTTTGTCTGTAGAATAACATGTGGCTGGAAGGGTACATGTACGAGATCCCTCCTCTTGTTGTGGCCAAAGTTCTTGTCTAATACCCATATCTTTCAAATCCAATCTTGCTTTTTTATTATCCTTTGATTTTACATCAAAATCCATAATGGTACCGAGAATACTGTCACAGATATTCTTTTCAATGTGCATAACATCTAGATTGTGTTTAAGCAGATTATCTTTCCAATACGGCAATTCATAAAAGATGCTTAGTTTTCTCCAGTTACCAGGCATTTTGATGGACTCGTCATCTCTTCCTCTTTTTCTGGGAGCGCGTACACTCCTCTCCAGTTCCCTACCAAATTCGTGTGGTATGTCTTTCAGTTTTTGCAAGATGTCAGGACCCGAAGGAGGATTTGGAGCTACTCTACGCTCAGTTTTTCCATTAAACTCCTTCGTGTTTCTTCGAAATCTGTGTGTCACAGGTAAGAAATGCCTATGCCCCATATAAACCTCCTTCTTCCAGTTACGCAACCTAAGATGATCTGTCTCCTCGCCACAAGTTGAACATGCCAACTTACCTTTTGTGGACCATCCAGATAGCATAGCAAGTCCAGGATAATCACTAATAGTCCATAATAAACTTGCATGCATTTTGAATGTTTCTTTTTTGGAAGCATCATAAGTGTCAATCCCTTCTTCCCACAATTCTTTCAGTTCATCAACTAAAGGCCTCAGGTACACGTCAATGTTATTTCCAGGACTTTTAGGTCCAGTTATAAGCATGGACAATATCATATAAGATTGTTTCATGCACAACCACGGTGGTAAATTATAAGGAATAAGTACCACTGGCCATGTGCTGTGGAAAATATTCATTGTTCGGAAGGGATTAAAACCATCACTTGCCAAACCCAATCTTACATTTCTCGAGTCTGCAGCGAATGTGTGCCTGACATCGAAATCTTTCCAGGCTTCAGAATCTGCTGGATGCCTTAATATCCCATCTTCGCTACGTTTCTCATCGTGCCATCTCATTTCGGTTGCGGTTTCCGGTACTGTGTACAACCTCTGTAATCTTGCCTTCAAAGGAAAGTAACGAAGAATCTTTGCAGGTGACTTTTTCTTACTATACCTAGACTGGCCACATCGAGGACATTGTTGTAGTTCCGAATTTTCTTTGTAATACAAAATGCAGTCATTCGGGCATGCATGAATTTTAATGTAGTCTAATCCCAAATCTGAGATGATCTTCTTGCACTGTGTAAAATTTTTGGGAAGATTACAACCGTCAGGTAGAGTTGCATGCAGTAACTTGAGCATTGATTCAAAAGACGCGTTACTCCAACCTCCCATGATTTTAATATTCCATAATTTTATAACTAAGGACAGCACACTCATCTTATCGCAACCCGGGTATAAAGACTTCTTCGCTTGTTGTAACAACTTTTCAAGATCCTCGTTTTCAACCTCGTCCGTTCCACCATCTACATCTAATCCAGATTCGTCATGAACCCCGTAAGCATCTCGCACCAACCTTTCAAGGTCCTCAGCACAAACTTCTTCATTTGTAACCTCTACTGGAGCAGGCAAAGGATTCGATATTATCGGTCTAGCTTCTCCATGCAAAAACCAAGTTCTATAATGTTTTGCCATCCCATGGTAATACAAATGCTCCATAACACTTTGTCTAACTGCGAATCTAGAGTTATTACATCTCCCACATGGACACTTAATTTGATCACCGCCCATAACAGGACCGTGAGTAAACGCAAAATCCAAAAACGCATTTACACCATCTGCAAACTTCTTTGAACGCCTATCATCATGAATCATCCAAGATTTGTCCATGATATTTAACTTCCATCAAAGTAATAAAGATATAAAAGAGTTCATGAAAGGTATAGTTACATAGTTAAAAGCTTAAAATTCTAAGATGATAGGTAAAACATACTAAGGACAAAAACTGAAGCTAATCAAACTAAAATTTAAACTCAATGTTTAAACATATCAATGTATTAAGAAGTAACAACTATAGATGCTTGTAAACTTTTCATAAGGAGAGGAATTGAAAAGGGACACATTATCAACACAATATTGTGAGATATGATTACTACTTGTTTGGGTCTTTTGTCTGTTGATGTAATCGCACACAAAGGGTGTGGAAGGTGGATCCTTGATGTTCAATTAGTCCTCCCTTCTCTCTAATGCAATACACATATTTAGGTGTCTAAAGTGAACTAATTTTGGTGCTTTGTATGCTATATAGCATGCACCCTATTTCATCAAAAATGAGTTACTTGACATTAGCATTCAGGCCTAAGTAAGAGTATAACATTTTGCGATGATATGAGCTCAAGTGGTAGAATAGTTAAACTGCATTGAAAATGTTGAAAGATTAGGAACTACATACAGCATTCAAGAAATTTATAATTGTGTATGTCCATTTATTGTACATTTGTAAGTGTGAGTTTAATATATTAGTTTCTCACGAATTTCAAGTGAAAACTGTCATATCCGTGTATAAAAGACAACTAATTTGAGTTTTGAGAGATTTAGAACCATAAACAACAAAGACAACTAATTTGAGTTTTGAGAGATTTAGACCGAACCTGGTTCGGAGAGTTGAGATTCACAGCCAAATCCGTGTATAAAAGCTTCTCCGGTTTATCGCTGTCGCCACCGAGTTTCCTTCGACTTGCTATTAGCAACTGCTAGAGATGGAGAATGAGAATTTTAGAAAAATCAGGGTTGGTCATTTCCTTATCTAAAATACACTACTAGACTAGTCCTAGTTTTTGTTGGATCAAGCATACGAGTCAAAAGCATTCTGAAAACAACTTGAGTCAGATCATTAAAATGCAAAATTAAAGTAGCAAAGCAGCACTTGAAAGTGAAATTAGCATGAGACATTTGGTAGAAAAACTCCTCGTAGTTCACGAGCATGGGTCGACGTATAAGTTGAACCAACAAGCGGATAACATTATTCATTACAACAAAATATTTATAGCCCAGCATATTTATAGTACAACAACATATTTATACCGTCCTTAATTCAAGTCTATCCTCATTTTTCTATTCTAGGTTCACAGATTTCTGGTAACTGTTGGACTAATCACCCATATATAACTAAATTTCCTTCTCTTCATATATGCACTACAATCAATTCAATATTGTGTGTAATAAATGAGTCAGAATCATTGGGATTAGGGTGAAAAAGATAAAGGGTAAGAAAACAATGGTTATATAGGGAATAATGGGTTATTGATAATGAAGTTAGGGTGAAATACTTGTGGTTCAACTGTAACTTAGAAGTGAGATAAGTGTGTGGATCAAAGGAGCTAGCTAACCATGAGAATATGATGAATCATGAAAATTTGCATGAAATTAACTTCCAACTCCAATTTCTAGTCTCTCTATTATAGATAAATAAAAGAAGGCAAAAACTCATGGCTCACAAATAAATTGGATGAAAGAAAACAGATCAAAAGCAAGGAATAGAAGAAGATGAAAGCATATTTATTATTAAAAAACTTACAAAAACAACAGAAATACAACAAACCCAACTTTATGTAAACCCTAATAGACAACCACAGCACAGACAAATACAATACAACACTATGAACATTCACATGCACCTAAATACCCAACTAGTAATCTTCAGGTCCCAAAGGCTGGTGAGTTCTTGGAGGAGTCATCTCAGTTGGTATTATTATAAACTCATATATCAAACCTGCAAGTCCAGCCCCCACAAATAGTCCTACCCAGTAAACCCAATGGTGTCTCCACCTCCAACCTACCAAGGCTGGCCCAAATGCTCTTTACCGGATTCATCGAAGCTCCGTCAAATGGGCCACCGGCGAGTATGTTTGCTCCGACTATGAACCCTATTGCCAGTGGGGCAATCGTCCCAAACTACCTCTTTTGGGATCAATGGCAGTCGCATAGACGGTATAAACCAATCCCAAACTGACTCATTTATTACAATCATGACACACACCCACCCATTCCCCCTAATACTAACAACAACAACATTACTAGTAGTAACACCACCACCAGCAGAGGTGGTTGTAGCAGTATCGGTGCTGTTGCCGATGATGGTGGTTCAGCTACCAGTAGTAGCACTACTACAAGTAACAAAACCAAATCCGTAGGCGGATGATACAATCTCGAAAAATAAACTAGGATAAGGTTTTCCATTCTTATCTTTATAAAGCATACAAGGTTTTGTTCCAATTCAAGGTGATAATTCTCCGGTACTGACATTGCATATACGAACAGTATGTTCAAGGTTGGAGTCAATGAAGCATATGAAACCATGTGCAGGTTTCGAAATCATATTGCACCAATTTGATGAAGAATCAACCTCTCGTATCGTATCAACTACTAGTTGTTTATCTTCAAAGTAAACATCACAAGTGATGAAGTATTCGATATAAGGCCAAGTGTCTAACTCGTTCAAGAAAGCATCTACATTTTTCTCTTCCTGAATTTTTGGAAGAGGATGAACGATAAATAGTCGACAAGGAAGGCGTGTTTTCGTAAAAGCCATGTGTGATTCAATTAAGGAAAGCCAATTCTTGGAAACAGTCTTAAAAGTGAAAAGGGTTTTAACAGGGAGTCTGCTCACTACTTCGGTTACCAACCAATCTTCATCCATGAAGCTATTACTATTACTACTAACAATATCAATATCAATATCAATATCAATAAGATATGGTATTAAATATTTACTTATCAAAATTAAATTGCATGGATTAAGAGAAGGAGAAAATAGGTACCAAGGGAAAGAACACCAGATTTTAGATGTACTTATCTGATTCGAGGATATATGTAAAGGGGAAGTTGTGCTTTCTAAGTTTAGGATTGTGCCTTCTATATGAGCGAGAGAGTAATCATACTAAAACCAAGATTTCAGATTTATAATCAAACTAAAATCAAGTTAACATTAGGTAAAAATCAAACTAAAATCAAACTAAAATCAAGTAAACAGTAATTTAAACCCCATTATGGTAACATCACATAAGATTTCAGATTTATAATCAAACTAAAATCAAACTAAAATCAAGATTGGGTAGTAATCAAACTAAAATCAAGTTAACATTAGGTAAAAATCAAACTAAACCTGGATACCAGCTCAAGAAAAACGAGAGATCGACCTTTCGCCCCTTTTCCCTGGAACCCTAACTGCTAGATCGAGATAAGAATTTCTTCTCAACTCCAGATTTCGCCTTCACGGTTAGAACCCTAACTAGGAGAAGATGAGAGAAGAAAGAGATCTTACCAGGATAGAACCCTTACTACAAGAGAGGGAGACCGAGATTTCACCTTCACAGATTTCGCCTTCACGGTTAGAGAGAGAAGATGAAAGAGTTGCAGGCTAAAACGAAATAATTTAGGTGTTTCACATTTATAATGGCCCTACGCAAAATAGCCGTTATAATAGGCACCTCTTGTAACGGCCAGGGGCCGCTACAACTGTTTTGCCACCAGCGCCAACTCTAGCGCCATTATTTCGGCTTTTGTAACGGCGTTTGAAAAATAAAAGCCGTTATAAAACACCAATTATAGGCGCGTGAAGTGGCGCCAATTTTTTGTGTTAGTTGTAACGGCTTTACTGGAGAGAGCCGTTATAAAAAATTCTTGTTGTAACGGCGTCCACGGGGGCCGTTACAATAAGTCGGTATGAAAACTCTGGATTTTTGTAGTGAACTAGTCCCACTTTACATGACACACATGAGGCAACCAATCCCGATTTGACTAGTATGCGACTGGATAACACTACCGAGACTTCTATAGAGGTCGAGGATACCTCCCAATAGTTAAATGATTAATCTTGCATGTTGGAACGTGAGAGGTCTTAATGACGCTCTCCGTACGAAGAGTGTGCGTGATTTTATGAGATTGAATAGAATTGGTTTGTGTGGATTGCTAGAAACTCATGTTCAGGAGGTTAATAAGACTCGTATTCAGTGAAGTCTTAATTCCACTGGACTTTGATTGATAACTATACGGCTGTTTCGGGAGGCCGGATTTGGATTGGTTGGGACCCTACTAGGGTCGATTTTACTGTGTCCTGTGTTAGAGGGCAAGTTATTGCAGGTGGTGTTCGGTTTACAGATGGCTCGGGTTTTCATTTGGCAGTGGTGTACGGAAGTAATAGTACTGTTCATCGTCGGGACCTATGGAGGGACCTTGAGATTCTTATGATGGGCTCCGAGGCTCCTTGGTTGGTGCTAGGTGACTTTAATACCATGATGTTGGCTACTGAGAAGAGAGGTGGTAATACCTCGCATTCTCAAGGTTCTAATGAGATGTTTGACTATGTAACCGATTTGGGACTTCCCTGAAGATACACCAAATGAACATTTGTTTGGATTTAATTTTATGTTGTACCTTTTTAGGACCTCAAAGGCCTGCTGCAAGTGGTTGATGTGTTGCGCAGCTTCCAAGGATTTGACCAGCATATCGTCTATATATACCTCCATTGTGTCGCCAAGCATGTTGGCAAACATCTTGTTCACCAATCTTTGATAAGTAGCTCCTGCATTCTTTAGTCCGAATGGCATGACTTTATAACAAAAAATACCTCTCTCTGTTATGAAAGAGGTTTTTTCTTAATCTTCGGGGTGCATAAGGATTTGATTGTACCCCGAAAAGGCATCCATGAAGCTGAGAAGCTCATGGCCAGCAGTTGTATCTACTAGCATGTCTATATGAGGTAAAGGGAATGAGTCTTTTGGGCATGCCTTGTTTAGATCAGTGAAGTCAATGCATACCGTCCATTTCCCATTTTTTTTCTTTACGACCACCACATTGGCTAACCAGTCAGGATAATGGACTTCCATGACTGATCCTATGCCTTGTTACTTTTCTACTTCATCGTTGATTACCTTATTACGTTCAGGTGCAAACCTCCGCCTCTTTTGTCTAACAGGCGGGTGGTCTGAGGCGACTTGAAGTTTGTGCGTTATGACGGACGGGTCTATGCCTGTCATGTCGGCGTGTGACCAAGCAAAACAGTCGTATTGTGTAGTGAGGAAGTCTATCAACTCTTTTCCAAGAGCAGGACTCAAATTAGACCCTATTTGTATTTTATGGTCGGGGTAGTCTGGATGGATTTGTACAGCTCCTCTATACTAGGTTGGTCGGGGTCGGCACTGCGAGGTTGCTTGGTCTGTAATTGCTACAAGGGGGACTTGGGAGATTTCATCGTATTTTTATGACAATTATGGGAGGCCCCTTGGTCTCCTTTAATCTCCCTAACTCCCCAAGGTGTAGGGAACCGTACTGCCTGATGGAATGTTGAAGGTACTGCTCTCATTGCGTGGATCCATGGTCTGCTTAGGATCATGTTGTAGGCCGACGGAGAGTCCAACACCACGAATGTGGTCGGCAAGTTGAGTCCTCCAGCATAGACAGGTAAAAGAGATACTTCCCCCAAGGTATGCTTCTATTCACCACTAAAGCCAATGAGTACAGTCGATCGACGACATGTGCTTGTTTCGTCTAAGCCCATACCCTGTAAAGCATGTAGAAACGGTACATTAGCGGATGATCCATTATCAATGAAAATTCTCTTTACCAGAACGTTAGCAATTGGAAGAGATAGGACGAGAGCGTCATGGTGAGGGTTGACGAGCCCTGTGACTGCGTTGTCTACAAAGCCGATGATCTGGTCAGTGCAAGCTGGTGATGGAGCATTAGTTGAGTGTGTTGCAGGGCTGTGAGCTATCCTTGCGCTCCTTTTGGCGGCTGAATGGCTGACTCCACTTACTTCCTAACCTCAAGTGATCATCGAGCATGTCCTTGTTGGGATTGGCGGCTCTGGCTACTTCATTTGTTCGTCCCTAAGTGCTAGCGTCTCATTTTTCCTTTGTCTGTTAGCAAGTCCGTGACGTGCCCTCTTTTCAACAGCTCTGCCACCTCCAACCTCAAGGCTATACAATCTCCAGTGGTATGTCTGTGATCCGAATGAAATTCACACCACTTGGAGTTGTCTCTTTTGTTTTGTCGCTTGGAGTTTTGGTCTTACCTGGCCACCTCAGATATTTCCCATGCCTTTCATCACGGCCACTACCTCGTTGGGTTTGAGGTTGTACTCCGGGAGTCTTGCCCTGGGAGGAGCATGGACCTTCTCCTCAGGTCATCTGGATGGAAGATCTAGCGGTCTCCTGTTCTCCCTTAGATTCGAGCATCTTGGTGGGTATAGGTCTCTGTTGCCTCGGTGTTCCGGCCTCCGATCAGGTCTCTGTGATCGTCGATCGCTGGGCTGACTGTCGTAGGAATATCCTTTGCTTTGGTGGGTCTTGTCTTCTTCCCACCTGATCTCTAACCAAGCTCTGGATAACACGTCATCAAGGGTCGTACAGTTGAACTTGGTCAACTCTTTGTATAACTCTCCGTCATGTAGGAGCCCCTTCTTGAAGGCATCCACAGCTGTCTCGGTGTTGCAGTACGGGATTGACACCTTCTCCCTGTTGAACCTTCCTACGTACTCTCTAAGAGGTTCGCTTCTCCTTTGTTGTATTCTGTATAAGTCGCCAGATAAATTTTCTATCTTCTTGCTACTGGCGAACTGCTCAACAAATGTATAAGTTAGTTGTGCGAAAGACGAAATACAGTTGTTAGGAATATTTGTGTACCACTGCAAGGTTGGGCCAACGAGGCTTGAGCCGAAGCTCTTACACATGCAGGCCTCTCTTAGGTCTCTGGGTATTGCAGCGGTGAACATACGTTGCTTGTAAGAAGCGATGTGGTCAGCTGGGTCAGATGTACCATCATACATCTTCATATTCGGAAAACTAAACTTCCTGGGCATTTCAACAAGAGCGATGGCATCTACAAATGGTGAGTCTGCATAACTTTGGGGCAGACTCTTTTTAAATGGAGTCGGAACCCTAGGGACGTCTTTATCCAGAGCTGGATGAACTTTCGTCCTTTGGTCTGCTGGTGAAGACGGACCTCTTTATCCAGAGCTGGACGTACTCCCGTACTTTAACACTACTTCGGGATGCCTGAAGATAAATGGGTCGGACCCATTAATTCGTGGGCTTGGTCACGGCGTAAGCCCATCAATCGTGGATTTCTGGGGGCGCCCCTGGTGCCGTATTTTGGCCCATATATCGAGTGCTTAATGAAGCCTGCGGTAATCAAGGAAGGCTTGCGAAGCAGGGCTACAAATCAAGGCAAGGCTTATACGCCGAGTGCTTTTGATCGTAGACTTTTAATGAGGCGAAGTTGGTGTGCTGATCGAGGCACGGGCAAACTCGTCGTTTCAAGGCAAGGCGAGTTTGCCGAGTGCTCTTGGTGTGGACTTAGTTGTTTTGCCAGGGTGTAGCTCCACCGATGAATGCCTCATATCCATAAGGGTAAGGGTATTACACTTTACAGACACATATTGTTTGCCTCTTTTATCCATAGGGGTAAGGGTATTGCCCTTTACATATAATTTATATTATACCTGCATTGTGTTTGGCGTGGCCAAAGCTTGGAGTGTTTTGGCGAAGCAAGGCTTGCCTTGTTTGAATACTCGAGTCACTCTGTGCCGAGTGTCATAACGCGTTTGAAATCTGTGGAGGATGACTGTCCATCTATCCCCCTAGTCTGAGCCTAGAGCTTGAGAAGGTCTAGGGTTAGACTAAGTTTCGTGGCGTTGAAGCCCTTAGCTTGCTTTGCATAGACAGAATATGACTTGAACTGAAACATCGTTGTAGTATAAGAGAAATATTCATGTGGTAGGAGTTTTTGACATCAAGACTTTTACATGTACTGACGCGAGTATAACTGAAGTCCGAAGCTGGCTTGTAGAGTTGCGCTGACTTTCGGAAGTGTTGGGGTCTGAAGCTGATGCGGGAGCATCGAAGCTAGATCAACCCGAGCTGACCCAAATAGCTCTGGATCACGAAAACAGGTCTGGAACAAGCAGCGCTGGGATACGACGATATTCCTACTCGGGGTCCGAGCGTTACTTTACTGAAGTTGGACCAATCAACTGGATAATTATGGTCTTTAAAGAAGTTTCTCGCCGACCCGAAGAGTCATTCTCGTTTTAGTAACTTGCATTAAATTTAATCTAGTCTTTCGACTTTCATGCATTTAAACTAAGAAAGTTTCCAATGTAACTAGATTCTATGCATTTAGTCTAGCTTTTATTTCCCCATTTAATGTATTATCCTCTATACAATGAGGCTTATTATGAATGGAAAAATCAGAGAATATTGAATTGGAAATTATAGAGTCTTTGTGACTTTGGATCTGTTTAGATCAACTCCTTTATCCTCTGGTTTTGGAAGAGCCATTGGTGGTGGATTTTGAGCGTCTTTATCATCTGGTGGTGGCAACTTTATCCAGGTGTGGTGTTAGCTCAACCGGTTTCTTTATCACTTTGTGGTGGCAATTTTATCAAAGTGCGGTGATCCGGATCTTCCTAGTTACTCTGTTACGATTTTACATTCACTCCGTACTCACGCTTCCGGGAAAACGCATCAAGTGGTATCAGAGCTCTAACTCAGGTTGGTGGAGTGGAATTATAAGCTTCTGAGGATTGACTCTATTATAATTCAAGCGGTATCAAGTGAAGTTATAAATCCCCTGTTTTGATAATATGGAATTTTCAAGAGGATTGACTCTCGACCAAGCCTACGCTGAACGTATTGGTAGAGATATGGAGGAAATGAGGCAGCAAATGCAACAAATGGTTCAGGCTTTTAATGGCATGGATGTGCAAGCGCAGCCAAGAAGACAAAGAGTTGGAGATAACCCTTCATCTTCTGATGAAGACGGACGTGTTTCTCTTAGTTCTAATGATGATCATAGTGTTAGTTCTGGACGTGGGAGAAGAAGAGATACTCGACCACATCAACAACACACTCGCCAAGAAGAATTCAAAGTTGATTTTCTAGATTTTGAAGGTAATTTAAATCCAGATGACTTTCTAGATTGGTTAAGATCAATGGAACGTGCATTTGAATATAATATTTATGATGATGAGAAGAAGTATAAAATAGCAACCTTAAGGCTCAAGGGGTATGCTAGCCTTTGGTGGGATACTCTTAAGTCGCAACGTTTAAGAGAAGGCAAGACTAGAATCAGGTTTTAGGAAAAGCTAAGATGACTTACGAAGAGGAGATTTTTACCCGATGATTACAAACAAGATTTGTACCTAAAGCTTACACACTTGCAGCAAGAGAAGAAGACAGTAGAAGAGTATACATGGGAGTTTGATCTTCTGCAATTACGTTGTGATATTCAAGAACCACAAGAAAGGACTATTGTACGCTTTGTACATGGTTTGAATGATGAAATTTCAACCAAGGTAGAGTTGCAGCCTTTCTGGACTCTTGATGACGTAAAGAAGCTTGCTATCAAGGTGGAGAAGCAGATCAAAACAAGCAAGAAGTCATATAACAGACCTTACAATCAAGTTTCTTCTTTGATTCCAAAAGGAGTTATGAAGAGTGACTTGAATTTGAAGAAGAAGTGCTTTAAATGTCAAGGATTTGGGCATTTCCAAGCTGAATGTCCTAATCGAAGAGTTATGACTATTCAAGAGATTGAGGAGATTGAAGAGGAACTAAAACAGGAATCTCATGATTTAGAAGTTGCTGATCAGAAAGTTCATGAGGAAGATGATGAAGTCATTGAGCAACATGATCGAGGAGAATTGTTGGTAATTCGAAGGGTGTTGCATTCTGTTTCTAATACAGAAGAGCAACGAGAAGCTATTTTCCAGAGCCGGTACACCATCAAAGGAAAAGTCTGCAGTTTGATCATTGATAGTGGAAGTTGTACTAATGTGGCATCTAGTACACTTGTGGAGAAGCTGAGTTTGCCAACTATAAAGCATCAACAACCTTACAAACTAAAATGGTTGACTGATAGAAGCAAGTTGCAGGTTTCTAAACAGGTAGCAATTTTCTTTTCTATTGGGAAGAACTACCATGATGAGGTAATCTGTGATGTCATTCCAATGGATGCTTGTCATCTATTGCTTGGCAGACCTTGGGAGTTTGATAGAAAAGTTGTACTTGATGGGGATAAGAACACTTATTCTTTTCATAAGGATAAGAAGCACATTACATTGGCACCATTATCACCTACTATGTGTGCTAAGTCTGCAACGGAGAAATGCATGGAGAACATGATTTTGGGTGAAACCAAAATCATGAAAAAGATGGGTAAGGGCAAGGAGGTCTTTGCTTTGCTGGTGGTTGAAAAGAATGGCGGAGCTGAAGTGATTTCTCATCCATTGATGCAAAAATTGATGAATGAGTTCAGTGATGGGTTCTTGGAAAAGGTTTTCCGGTAAGATTGGAGCGGCGGCTCTGGTTGGTTTCTTGGTTTTTGAGTTCGATAGCTTCCTTTTCTCCGACATTTCTCTCTCTGAGAGTGTATGTCGGATAAAGGGGGAGCGAAGCTTCTTCTCCCTCCCTCTGGTGTGGAGATTCCGGTCACTTTTGGGGCTGGATTCTCAGCAAAACAGAGTACTGATGGTGAGAAGGAATCGACTCTTCCTACATCTGGGAGTAGTTCTTCCTGTTCGACTGACTAGCCATCCTAAAGGGTTGCAAATCTCTCTGCGGTAGATGGGGAAGCTGTTGCCAATCTCGCTGTAGCTGATTTTGAGGAAGAAAGAAAGGAATGTGAGTCATGGTTAGTTGGCTCGTTTGTAGGTCGTCGGCTCTCGTTCCCAGCTGTCTATGGTGCTCTGTTGAAGGCTTGACAACCTAAGGGAGAACTCAAGCTTACTCTTCAGGGTGAGTCTAATTTCTTCATGAAATTGTCACTTGATGTTGATAGAGAGTGAGAGCTCTGGATCATGAGCCTCTGTTCATAATGAATCACTTGTTTGTGACCCGGCCTTGGTCACCATTCATTGAGTCTGATATTCAGAGTTTAGATACTATTCCCTTATGGGTGTGTTTTCGAAATGTTCCCTCTCTGTTTTGGAATCCTAAAGGGTTGGCTAAGATTGCTAGTATTTTGGGTAAGCCAATTATGTTAGATCAGCCTACTGAGTCTAAATCTCGAATGGCTTATGCTAGAGTTTGTATTGAGATAGGCAAGGAATGTACATATCCTACTGAGATACCTTTGTTGATTGATGGTGTGAAGGTTAAGCCTATTTTTGTTGATTATGCTTGGAAACCTCCTTTATGTACTGATTGTGCTGAGTTTGGGCACTTGGTTGGAAGATGTCCTTCTGTGCCTAGGTCTGAAGACTCTCACAAGGCTGAGGAGAGGAAGCCTGGCCTAGGTAGACAAGGTGTTCGACCTAATGCTAGAGAGAAGATGCAGCAAGAGAGGAACAATGTCTTTGCTCCACCAAAACCCCCTCAAAGGTTCCCTCTTAAGGAACCTATTGGGAAGCCTGGATTAAGGTCCAATGGTTCTAGGGAAAATTCCAAGCAAGATGTTCAGCCTGGCCCTATTATTTCTGAGTCTAGGTTCTCTGTTTTGGGCAAGTCAGGTTCTTCTGGTGGCACTGCTTACACTAATGGAGCTGAGGACCAAGGGAAGGATATGGATGATGAGGGTTGGACCCCAGTTGTGAAAAAGAAAAATAAGAATGGGGATGGTGCTCAGGCTACTATGAGAATGAGTCACAAAAGAGTTTGTATTGCTGACGAAAGTTCTCATTTGGAGAACTCTAGTATGGAGGGGCTTGAGGATGATGGTCCTAGTACTGTGGGCTTAGCTAAACCTCCTGATGGTAGTGTCTCCCTGGCACATAGATTGGGTCACACTGAATCAGTTGCTGAGGCTATTGCTCTTTTTGATAACAAAGGCAAAAGTGCTACCCAGGGTGATGGGTTGGAAAGGGTGGGGGCTAGGAAACCATTTAGACTTTTAAATGGTTAGTCTAGGTTGCTGGAATGTGAGGGGCCTTAATGGTCCTCATAGAATAAAGGAGGTCAAGGATCTCATTAGAGTTAATAAACTTAGTTTGTGTGGATTAGTGGAAACCAAAGTAGCTTTGAGGAATAAATTGGTTGTGCAGAGGTCCATTAATCCTTATTGGAGCTATCTGGACAACTACTCAGCAACTGGAGGTGGGAGGATTTGGCTTGGTTGGGATGCTAATGTGTTTAATATTAGTGAGGTGTTTTCTTCTGAACAGCTATTGGTGGTCAGGGTTTTCACTACTGATGCCAAGTTATTTATGCTTGTTGTGGTTTATGGCCACAATTTTAGAGCCCAGAAAGGTGACCTGTGGAATGATATGAGAGCTATGGTAGCTAGGTTCCCTGGTCTATGGTCCTTCATGGGTGACTTCAATTCTTTACTCAAAATGGATGAGAAGATTGGAGGAGACCCTGTTAGACCCAGCCACTATAGTGATTTTGCTGATTGTGTTTTTGATACTGAGTTATTAGACTGCCCTTATTCTGGTTGCCAGTACACTTGGAGCAATAACCAGGAGGGAGATGCTAGTATTTTCTGTAAATTGGATAGAGTTCTTGTGAATGTTGATTGGCTCAGCCTCTTCCCTGCCTCTAGAGTGACTTTTTTGCCCCTTGGAGCTGCTGACCATTCCCCTGCTATTTTCTCTCTGGCTGCAGTGGCCTCCATTGGTAGAAGGCCCTTTAAATTCTTCAACTTTTGGTGTCAAGAGACAGGTTTCACGGAGCTTGTCAAGAAGGAGTGGAAGAGGAAGGTGGAGGGTACTCCTATGTTTCAGCTGGTTTCTAAGGTGAAATGGGTCAAAGCTAGGCTGGTTCAGTGGAAGGTTGCTAACTATTTGAATGTTTCTGAGCAGGTCTTTGAAGCAAAAAGAGTGGTGGAAGAGGTGCAACAACAACTTCAGTCTTACCCTCTTGATGCTGAGCTTAGAAGAACAGAGAGGAAAGCTGTTTCTGAGTATACACACTTGGCTGGGGCTGAAGCTTTTATGCTTAGGCAGAAAGCTAGGGTCCAATGGCTCAATGAGGATGATACTAACACTAAGTTTTTCCACATCACTGTTAAAGAGAAGAGGTCCAGAAATAGCATTTTCAAGATCAATAATAATGAGGGGGTTGTTCTGGATGATCAGCAGCTTGTGGTGGATGAGTGTGTTGGTTTCTATAGATCCTTTTTTGGAATTGAGGATAGTGGGGCAGGAGAAGATGCTGTTCTTGACTCTTTTTCTTTTGCTAATACTATTTCTCTTTGTGATGAGCAGGTTTTAGTAGCCCCAGTCACAAGGGAGGAAGTTTCTTTTGCTCTCTCCACAATTGGATCTGATAAGGCTCCTGGGCCAGATGGGTTCTCCTCTTACTTCTTCAAGAGGTGTTGGTTTCTGGTTGGGGTTGACTTTACTAGAGCAATTCAGAGCTTCTTCAAGTCAGGGAAGCTTTTAGGTGAAGTTAATGCTACCTTGCTCTCCTTGGTTCCTAAGGTGCCAAATGTCAACACTATGGGGGATTTTAGGCCAATTGCTTGCTGCAATGTAATCTATAAAACTATCACCAAAATCTTAACTATTAGACTCAAAAAGGTTGTTAAAGATTTGGTGAGTGACAACCAGTCAGCTTTTATCTCAGGGAGGTCTATCCAAGATAATATCATGCTGGCGCATGAGTTGGTGAGATCCTATGGGAGGAAGGATGGTCAACCTAGATGCACTGTGAAAATTGACCTCCAAAATGCTTATGATACAGTGAGATGAAGTTCTTTGCTCAAGATTCTTAGAAAATATGGGCTTCCTGAAAAGTTTGTTAAATGGGTTGAAGTGTGTGTTACTACTCTCAAATTCTCAGTGGTTGTGAATGGAGCAGCTAATGGATATTTTGAGGGGAAGGGGGGTCTAAGGCAGGGATGCCCAATTTTTCCTTATCTTTTGCTGATGGTGATGGAGGTTTTTGCTGTCCTTCTTGCCAGAAAGTAGAGTACTGGTGCTCTCCAGCTTCATCCTAAGTGCAAAAACCCTATGATAACTCATCTCTGCTTTGCTGATGATCTAATGGTTTTTTTGAAAGGTGATAGGGGTTCAGCTATTGCTCTTAGAGAGGTGCTTAATGAATTCTATACTTGTACTGGCCTAGCTGCAAATGGTAGGAAGAGTTCAGTCTTTTTCTCTTGTGTGACTATTGAGAACAAGAGTGAAATGCTTCATGTCTTGGGGTTCCCAGAAGGCTCTCTTCCCATTAGATACCTTGGGTTGCCTCTGCTTTCTACTAGGCTTTCTTATACTGATTGTGCGCCTCTCATACAGAAGATATCTAGTAGGGCTCAGTCTTGGAAAGCTAGGTTTCTCACTTTTGCTGGTAGGCTTTTACTAGTGAATGTTGTCCTCAACAGCATGCTAATTTATTGGATGTCTGTGTTTGTCCTCCCAAAAAGAGCTTATAAAGAAATCAATAGCATTCTTAATAAGTTCATTTGGTCTTGTTAGGAAAAATAACCTAATTAACTTGTTTAGGAATATGAAGATAAACGATGCGAAAGTAAAAGTAGGGACACCAAGATTATTTAACGTGGCAAAAAACCCCTCCAAACTAGAAGGTAAAAAACCACGGGACCTAGTCCAGAAATCTTCCACTATAATTAAATAATGGGTTACACAACTCTTCAAGATGTGTAGAAACACTCTTGGACAACTCTTCACCAAACCTATGGTGGATAAACTGAACAAAGAAACAAAGAAATAAAATCTCTTACTCCTTAGGATTTGAACAAATCCTAGATTAGTAAAGGTTGAAGAAGATAACCACAAACTAAATTGCTTCACAAGATTAATAATCTTCTTTTCTTCAAACCAATATTCTGCTCTTTCAATCTCTCTTGAAAGAACCACTTCAGAAATCTCTCTTTCTCTGACTTCTCTTTGTTCTGGAAGTTGTTGTCATCTCTCATATCTCTCTCTAACCTGAGAAGATATATCTGAGAGGATTCTCTACTAACTCTCCCAACTGGGAGCTCCCAACTGGGAGGATACTCTCTGACTGAAAGTATGAATAATTTCTTCCCTTTCATTCCCTATTTATAATGATAAATAAGGAGGTATTCTACTAGAAATAGGATTCCTTTTTAGGCTAGAAATAGAAACTTCTATTTCTCCCTAAATAAGGAATAAGGGAAATCCTATTCTAACTAGGAATCCTTTTTATATAAGGAGGGACCCCAACAAACTCCCCCTCCCGACTTATGAAGAGGGACCTACCATCCCCAAACCTGCAACACTGCTACATAGCTCATGTTTGCCTTTGGGTAATGGTTTTGTCATCATATCTGAACCATTGTCGTCAGTATGGATTTTCTCGATCTTCAACACCTTTTCTTCAAGAACATCTTGGATCCACTGGTATCTCACATTTATATGCTTGGACTTTGAATGAAAACTAGAATTCTTACTGAGGTGGATGGCACTTTGACTGTCGCAATGAATAACATAATTGTCCTGTTTCATACCAAGTTCTTCTAACAGTCTCTTCATCCATAACATCTCCTTGCAACATTCTGTAATGGCAATATATTCTGCCTCTGTAGTAGATAAAGCTACACACTTTTGTAATTTAGATTGCCATGACACTGCTCCCCCTGAAAATGTTAATAAGTAGCCTGATGTGGACCTTTTAGAGTCTACATCTCCTGCCATGTCTGCATCTGTGTAACCGACTAATACTGGCTTATCATTACCAAAACATATACGAGCTTTAGACGTACCTCTAAGATACTTCAGAATCCACTTCACTGCTAACCAATGCTCTTTGCCTGGATTGGCAAGAAATCTGCTTACTACTCCAACTGCAAATGCAATGTCCGGTCTTGTACACACCATTGCATACATCAAGCTTCCTACAGCTGAAGCATAAGGAATTTTCTCCATTTCTTCTTTTTCACTTCTAGTTGATGGACACTGATCACGAGTCAACTTGAAGTGACTGGCTAATGGACAACTCACTAGTTTTGTCTTGTCCATATTGAACCTTTCTAGAACCTTCTCAATGTATCTTTCTTGTGATAGCCAAAGTTTTCCAGCTTTTCTATCACGAGAGATATGCATGCCAAGAATTTGTTTTGCTGGACCCAAGTCTTTCATATCAAAATACTTGTTTAGTTCCTTCTTTAACATGCTAATTTTATTAGCATCCTGACCAACAATCAACATATCATCAACATAAAGTAGAAGTATAATCAAATCTCCATCAGGAAATTTATGAACGAAAACACAATGATCTGAAGTCGTCTTGTGATACCCTTGATCCTTCATGAATGATTCAAACTTTTTGTACCACTGTCTTGGTGCTTGTTTCAGCCCATATAAACTCTTCTCTAACTTACAAACCAAGTGTTCCTTACCTTTAACTTCAAACCCTGTCGGTTGTTCCATATACACATCTTCCTCCAAGTCACCATGAAGGAAAGCGGTCTTGACATCTAGTTGTTCAATTTCTAGGTTCATACTTGCAGCCAATCCCAATACTAACCGTATAGAGGACATCTTCACCACCGGAGAGAAAATCTCATCAAAATCAATACCCTTCTTCTGCCCAAATCCTTTCACCACTAGGCGTGCCTTATACCGTGGTTGTGAATTTCTTTCTTCGGTTTTGATTTTGAAAACCCACTTATTTTTAAGAATTTTCTTATTCTTAGGTTTTTCAACCAACTTAAAAGTGTTGTTCTTATGCAATGATTCAATCTCATCTTGCATAGCTTTCAACCACTCCTTTTTGTGTTCATCATCTATGGCTTCTTCATAACACTGTGGTTCTCCACTATCTGTAACCATCACATACTCGTGTGGAGGATACTTGGTAGATGGTGCTCTATCTCTAGTCGATCTTCTCAATTCAGCTGGTGGTTCATGTTGAACTTCCATTCCTTGCTCAACATCATCACCCATAGGAACATCTTCATGAGCTTCATCTTCATGATTTTGTTCTTCACCTGCATTATCATGCATAACCTTAGAAGAGATATGTGGATCTAGATCAATGAGATCATTACTATGATTCTCATGCTTCTCAACTTTCCCGAAGTCCTCAATAGTTTGATTTTCAAGAAAGACCACATCTCTACTTCTAATAATCTTCTTATCGACTGGATCCCATAACCTGTATCCGAATTTCTCATCTGCATACCCTAAAAAGATGCATTGCTTGGCTTTATCATCAAGCTTTGCTCTTTGATCTTTAGGTATATGCACAAAAGCCCTGAAACCAAACACCCTTAAGTGTTCATAACTGACTTCTTTCCCAGCCCACACTCTCTCAGCTACATCTCCATCTAATGGTGCTGAAGGTGATAAATTGATCAGATAACATGCAGTACGCATTGCCTCACCCCAGAAGCTTTTAGGCAGCTTTGCTTCTGAGAGCATACATCTGATCCTCTCCACAATAGTGCGGTTCATGCGTTCTGCTACACCATTTTGTTGTGGAGTTTTGGGAACTGTCTGTTCATGTCGAATACCATGGGTTTTGCAATACTCTTCAAACGACCCGATGTATTCTCCTCCATTGTCAGTGCGAATGCACTTCAATGATTTTCCTGTCTCCCGTTCTACCATGTTGTGGAAATTCTTGAAAACTGCAAGTACCTGATCTTTGGTCTTTATGGCATATGCCCAAACTTTCCTAGAAGCATCATCTATAAAAGTAACAAAATACAAAGCACCACCAAGTGTTTTGACCTTTAAAGGTCCACAAACGTCAGAATAAACAAGCTCCAAAACACTGGATTTTCTTTCAGATGCATTCCTTTGAAAGGATACTCTATGTTGCTTTCCTACTAAACAATGAGAGCAAGTGTTTAAATTTATACCTTTTACGTTCAGTAAGTCTGGTCGTTTAGCAAGGATTTGAAGTCCTTTCTCGCTCATGTGCCCGAGTCTTCTATGCCAAAGATCAGTGGAAGAATCTTTTTCAACTGCATTCAATTCTCCTTTACACAGTTTTACTTGAGTTCTGTATAAAGTACAACACTTCTTCCCTCTTGCTATCACCATTGACCCTTTTGTGAGCTTCCACTTTCCATCACCAAAGTGACTGTGGTACCCTTCATCATCTAATACTCCGGTAGAGATTAGGTTATATCGAAGATCTGGTATATGCCTCACATTCTTAAGAATCAATGTACTTCCTGTGCTCGTCTCAATTTTCACTTCTCCAATTCCTACGATTTTTGAGAAACCTAAGTTTCCCATCCTGACTTTGCCAAGGTCACCAGTTCTGTAAGAGTTAAAGAAATCCTTACATGGAATAGCATGATACGAAGCACCTGAGTCAACCAACCATGTCGTTTCTGGTTCTGACTCAGCCATACTTAAGCAAGTGTCTCCACAACCTGAGAGTAAGATAATGTCATCACCTGAGGCAACTGCCGCAACATTATCTTGTTTTTCATCATCCTTTTTATTTTCCTTCTTTGGTTTCCTGCAATCACTCTTGTAATGACCCATTTTTCCACAACCAAAACATCTAACTTCTTTCTTTGGTTTTGATCTCCCCCTTGACTTATCACGGTTATGAGGTTTTCTACTTTTACCTCTCCCCCGTCTTTCTGTAACAAGTGCCTCTGAATGAGACTCGTCTGACGATGATTTCCTTCTTGTTTCTTCATTCAACAAACTACCTGTTACGTGATTCATACGCATTATGCCATCAGGAGCAGAATTGCTAAGAGACACCACCAATGTCTCCCAACTATCTGGTAAAGAATTTAGAAGAAGTAAGGCCTGCAACTCATCATCCAAAACTAACTTCATTGCAGAAAGCTGGTTTACTAGACTTTTCATCTCATTCAAGTGTTGAGCAATTGAGGTTCCTTCTTTATATTGTAATTTTCCTAGCTTTCTGAACAAGTAAGCCTTTTTGGCAGCTGTCTTCTGATCATACAATTCTTCTAATTTCCTCCATAGACTATAAGCGGAAGTCTCCGTCGATACATGATGAAAAACACTGGGTTCTACCCATTGTCGAATAAATTCAACAACCTTACGACCTAATACCTTCCAGTCTTCTTCATCTATCTTCATCGGTTTTGTACCGTGATTTTCAATGGGTGCAGCTAGGTCTTTACAGTATAACAAATCTTCCATTTTTGCTTTCCACATCAAGTAGTTTTCTCCATCTAAACTAATCATGCGATTAGTATTCACTTCCATATTTCTGAACAATAAATCCAACCTTAGCTCTGGTACCACTTGTTAGGAAAAATAACCTAATTAACTTGTTCAGGAATATGAAGATAAACGATGCGAAAGTAAAAGTAGGGACACCAAGATTATTTAACGTGGCAAAAAACCCCTCCAAACTAGAAGGTAAAAAACCACGGGACCTAGTCCAGAAATCTTCCACTATAATTAAATAATGGGTTACACAACTCTTCAAGATGTGTAGAAACACTCTTGGACAACTCTTCACCAAACCTATTGTGGATAAACCGAACAAAGAAACAAAGAAATAAAATCTCTTACTCCTTAGGATTTGAACAAATCCTAGATTACTAAAGGTTGAAGAAGATAACCACAAACTAAATTGCTTCATAAGATTAATAATCTTCTTTTCTTCAAACCAATATTCTGCTCTTTCAATCTCTCTTGAAAGAACCACTTCAGAAATCTCTCTTTCTCTGACTTCTCTTTGTTCTGGAAGTTGTTGTCATCTCTCATATCTCTCTCTAACCTGAGAAGATATATCTGAGAGGATTCTCTACTAACTCTCCCAACTGGGAGCTCCCAACTGGGAGGATACTCTCTGACTGAAAGTATGAATAATTTCTTCCCTTTCATTCCCTATTTATAATGATAAATAAGGAGGTATTCTACTAGAAATAGGATTCCTTTTTAGGCTAGAAATAGAAACTTCTATTTCTCCCTAAATAAGGAATAAGGGAAATCCTATTCTAACTAGGAATCCTTTTTATATAAGGAGGGACCCCAACAGGTCTGGTATTGAATTGGGTTCCAAGAGAACTACAGTCAAATGGTCTGTTATGTGTTTGGCCAAAGCTGAAGGGGGTCTAGGTATAAGGGACATTGAGACTCTGAATGTGGCTATGAATCTTAGGCATGTTTGGGATGTTGCTTCCAAGAATGATACCTTATGGGTCAAATGGGTTCAGCAAAACCTAGTGAAGCAACAAGACTTCTGGCTTATGAAGACTTCAAAAGACTGCTCTTGGTGTTGGAGAAAGGTGCTTGAGAGTAGAGGTTGTGCTCAGCAATTTGTCTTTCACATTATTGGTAATGGGGTTAATACCTCCTTTTGGGTAGATAATTGGCATCCTCTAGGGTCCCCTATATGAGTTATTTGAGCCTCATTTCAGGTACCATTCCTTTTTGAACATTCATACTACAGTTGATGCTTTTATCAGGGATGGAGAATGGAAGGTGCCTGGGTTTTTGGTCTATGAGCTTCCCACTGTTTTTTCTAGTATCCATGAGGTCCCTTTTCAGATTGATGAGATGGATAGGGTGGTTTGTGGAGGCCAATGCTAAGGGAGTTTACTCTCTGAGGGAAACCTATGATGCTCTTAGGCATAGGGGTCCAAAAGTTATATGGAAGCACCTGGTTTGGTTCTCTAAGTGCATACCTAAGCACTGTTTTATTACTTGGCTTGTCTTGAACAGAGGTCTTAAGACCAAGGAGAGGCTTAAGTCATGGGGTATGCAGGTGGAGGATACTTGTGGCATTTGTAGCTTGAATAAGGAGTCTGAGTATCATATTTTCTTTGACTGCAGCTATGCTCAGGAGCTTTGGCTCAGACTCCTAGGTTCTTTGGGCTTTCAAAGACAGTGTCTGTCTTCTGTTGAAGCTGAAATTGAATGGTGCACTACTCACTTTAGAGGGGACTCTGTTGGTGCCTATGTGGGTAAACTTGTTCTTAATAGTTTCTTCTATCATGTTTGGCAGGAAAGGAATCATAGGGTCTTTAGAGGTCAGGCTAAACCTTCTGCCTTAGTGTTTACCCTGATCATGGATGAAATTAAAATGAAGTTCTCTGCTTGGGAAGGAAGGTTTGAGGACAATGAACAGAACTCCACCTTTGCTTCTAACTGGAATCTTAACATTAAGCTTACTAGGCCTCAGCTCAGGGGTTACAAATGGGAACCCCCTCCTAGATGTTGGGTCTTGATCAACACTGATGGCTCCCTTGATTGTAACACTGCTGGTTATGGAGTTGTGCTTAGAGATGACCATGGGAATGTCTTGGCTTTGGGTGCAGGTTCAACTCTTACTGCTACTGTGGTTGTGCATGAACTTCAAGGGATTGAATTTGGTTTGAGACTAGCTAAAGCTAGAGGTTATAACCAGGTGCTAGTGGCCACAGACTCTATGACAGTGTGTTTGTTGCTTTCCAACTTTGAGAAGCTTCCTCCTTGGAATGCTTGGTTAGTATGGCTGCGCATCAAAAAGTTGTGGGATTGCTTCAGCCACTGCCACGTTAAGCATGTAGTCCGTGAAGTTAATCAAGTGACTGATTTTTTGGCTAAGATGAGACCTGATGGTGACGTGGAGCTAGACCCTTCAAGCTTGTCTCCTGAGTTGTCTGCTATTGTGAGAGATGATTGTAGAGGGAGAGTGAGACTTAGGAAATTTTGGGACTGATTGTATAGTGTTCCTTTTTGCTTTTTTGTTAGCTTTTTTACTTGTTCTCTTGTTCTGGGTCTGGGCCCTTTAATCCCTGCTCATCAATGCAAAAAAAATCCAAAAGAGGCTAAGGAGTTGCAAAAACAAGTGCAAGAGCTGATTGATCGAGGGTATGTCAGGGAGAGCATGAGTCCATGTTATGTACCTGCTCTGCTTGTTCCAAAGAAAGATGGTTCGATGAGGATGTGTGTAGACAGCCGAGCTATTAACAAGATAACCATCAAGTATCGTTATCCTATACCCAGGTTGGATGACATGCTAGATGAGCTGAATGGCTCAAAGGTCTTTTCGAAAATTGATCTAAGGAGTGGATATCACCAGATCAGAATGAAGGATATTCTTTCATAAGACTAATGAATCAGGTTCTGCGTGATTTAATAAGCAAGTTTGTTGTAGTTTATTTTGATGATATTCTTGTCTACAGCAAAACTGAAGAAGAACATGTTATACACCTCAGGGAAGTTTTCAAGGTGTTGAGGAGAAACAAGCTATATGCTAAGCCAGAGAAGTGCGAGTTCTTTAATTATAGCATTGTGTTTCTTGGTTATATTGTTTCAAATAAGGGCATTTCAGTTGATGAAAGCAAAGTTGAAGCTATAAGGTGTTTTGTTTTTTATAATGATAAGCGGGAGAAGCCCGAACCGAATACAATGATATAAAACTAAATAAAACAGCAAAGAAATCAAATTACATCATTTCATTAGCCCCACCCTTTCCTCATTCTCACTGTCCCTATAGAGTCCGCATTGACAATGTTGACTAATTCCACCGGCAGTTGAGTGACATTCAAGTGAGTTACTCCCGGTCCGAGCCTCATCTTTGACAAGTGATCAGCAGTTTGGTTTGCTTCCCTATAGACATGAAACACCCGAAAACTCCTAAATTGGCTCTTGAGCCTCTAAACTCTCTTCCATAAACGCCTCGCCCGCCATGGTAATTCCTGATTTGGTTTTGCAATAAGTAACTTGATATTCATCGAATCAAGACCAAGTTCAACTTCCTGCAGCCCAACACTAAGTGCTAACTCTAATCCCAACTCAACACCCTGCAACTCGTGTATAAAGATAGTCTGTCCATCAACCTGACCCGTGGCTGCTCTAACAACAATCCCCTCCGAATCTCGAATAATGGCTCCATACCCCGCATCCACCTCGTTCAAAGCACCATCAGTATTAATCATATATCTCTCTGTCATCGGCCGAGTCCATTTACATGAAGTATAGTCCGGCTTTTGAAGAGAGATAGTAAGATTCCATCGATCAATGGTCCTCCGAGTCTCCTCAGTATCTTCGAACCGTTTGGTAATAGTATTCAGCTTGATCCGCACTTCATCGCAAATAGTATGAATAATCATCCTTGGTGACATAACATCGCCTCTAAATACCCTGTTATTCCGCTCCTTCCAAATATGATAGACATAGGCATTTAGAAGCAAACGCCCCACCCGGGCAGCAATGGAAAACCCACCAAAGTGATTAAGACACCACTGTAACTCCTCTTCACAATCAACATCACATACTCTATGAAATCCCATCTTGCGTAATAGTGATTCCCATATATTCTTTGTAGCCGAACAACCAAAGAATAGATGGAAATCCGTTTCTTCATCTCCCCCACAGAAAACACATGTAGTGTCTATAACCGTACCCTAACTAGCCAGAAGAGATCTAGTTTTGAGGCGTCTTCGAAAGGCAAGCCACGTGATGAAACAATGTTTGGGTATTCCACCCGGTGACCATACTAAAGAAGTCCAGCTCCGTCGAGTTCCTCTGGGTCGAATTGCTTCATACGTCTCTTTGAGAGTAAACTCTCCATTCTGGCTGGGCATCCAGATCACCTCGTCTCTGAGAGTACTATCCACCACCACCTCTCTAGCCTCGACCGCGATAGTCCCTAAGTATTACGACCATCGACCACCCACCATTAGTATTACGACCCTCTTCTGAATTTTGATGAGTTGAATCCCGATTTCTCACCGTTGCCAAGCGCTTCCTACCACCTTCTCGGTTGAAACCAGGCCTCCTATCAGTTGTAGCATTATTTTGGTGGTTGGTTTGGTAATTTTTTGGTTTCATCAGGTTCAAACCAACCTGACCAGATTGTGTGTTAATCAATATCTCTCCTCGCCCTCCTTCTCTGATTTGAGCATCACCATCAATATGGACAGCACCCTTGCCATTTTGCGTACACCTTAGTTTAGGACACTTTGAGTCATCATGCCCAAATACCTTACATTTGCTGCATCTGTCCGGTGTCCACGAATACTCCACTTGCACTTTTCCGGTGTGCTCCAACAATCCATCCTTTATTTCCAAATCAACTTCATCGAGTAGACAAGTATCGGCACTCACTTCCACGCAAACACGTGCAAAAGCCATCCGTTCTTTTGATTTGGTACGACTATCTTGCCGAAGAAGAGTACCCACCACACTGGCAATGTAAGAAATTCTCGTCGTATTCCAGAACAGAAGAGGTATGTTACGCAGACAAACCCATATCGGAATAGTCTTCATTTCTTGAAGTTCTCGTTCAACATTGAGTCTCCACGGTCTGACCAAAAAAATACGCCCCGATATGAATATAGGTTCATGTTCTAAAGCTCGTTGTCTATCATCCATCGAGGGAAATTTTATTACGTACGTCGAGTTTCCATGCACCGTAAGACTCAGTTCACCCTTCGGTTTCCACTGTTTTGTTAATACATTATGCACTAATCCGAAGCTCAATCTCTCTCCAATGAAACTACCAATAAGAATATTATCAAATGATTTAGCTTCTTGTGTGAAATCAGCAACATCGAGGGCAGCAACAAGTTTACCGTTCACTTTCCGAGGAGGAAAGAATTGCAGTTCTGCTTGGTTCTTTACAGTTGTACTAGTGAAAAGGTTGGACCAGTTAAAAGTCTTATTGACACCCTCGTGACCCATAGAAGAGACGCCCAGGTTTGCTGGCCCTAAGCCCATGTGCCTCTAACTCACCGGAACCCTAGTTTCTGCCTGAACCCTAGTGTTCACGGCCTGAACTCCCTGATGATCTTGCACCTGATGTTCTGCCGAGACTACTGTATTCATGGTGTCGTTTGCAGCTTGACTACGAAGAACACCCGAGAACATATTATTCCTAATTGAATCTGCTAACTGTTTACTGCCCCTATTTGTGTTGTTCCCACGACCAGTTTTGCCATTCCCCACCCGAACAGAACTGCTTCTGTGTTCTCCTACCATTCGTGAGACAGCACCTTTATTAGGGTTAGTAGTTTTTTATGTAGCTTGAAATGTCATCCCAACAGGACCAAGATCTTCCTTTCCTGTAAACTGCTCGTGTAACTTCACAGGAATTCCATCTTCCATCTCATCTTCTTCATCTTCACTAGGCAAACGATTCCCAGCCAGCAAATAACGTCCTTCCCCTATCTCCCTTCCATCACGCAGATTAGGTTCACTCATAGCCGGAGATTAAACCAAACCGGACAACAAGCTTTCCGGTGAGAAACCCTAAAAAAAACACCACTTTCTCTCTCCTCACGTCACTTACTCTCTCCTCACAGCACCTGGTCTCAATCTAGCTCTATGGTTTCAGTTTGGTGCAGTTTTGAAGCTATAAGGAGTTTTTTTTATTATGATAAGCGTGAGGAGCCCAAAACGAATACAATGAAATAAGAAATCAAAAAAAAGCAAAGAAGTCAAATTACATCATCTCATTAGCCCCACCCTTTCCTCATTCTCACTGTTCCTCTAGAGTCCGTATTAACGATATTGACTAATTCCACCGGAAGTTGACTAATATTCAAGTGAGTCACCCCCGGTCCGAGCTTCATCTTCGACAAGAAATCTGCAGCCTGATTGGCTTCTCTATAGACATGAAAAACTCGAAAACTCCGAAATTGACTCCGAAGCCTCTGAACTCTCTTCCACAAACACCTCGCCCTCCATGGTAATTTCTGATGTGGTTTTGCAAGAAGTAACTTGATATTCATCGAGTCAAGACCAAGTTCAACTTCTTGCAATCTGGCACTAAGTGCTAACTCCAATCCCAACTCAACATCCTGTAGCTCATGTATGAAAATAGTCTGTCCGTCAACCTGACCTGTGGCTGCTCTCACAACAGTCCCCTCCGAGTCTCGAATAATGGCTTCATACCCCGCATCCACCTCGTTCAATGCACCATCCGTATTAATCATATATCTCCCTGCCGTCGGCCGAGTCCATATGCATGAAGTGTAAATCGGCTTTTAGAAAGAGATAGTAAGATTCCAGCGATCGATGGTTCTCCGATTCTCCTCCGTATCTTCAAACCGTTTGGTAACGGTATTCAGCTTGATCCTCACTTCGTCACAAATAGTGTGTATAATCAACCCCGGTGACATGACATTACTTCTAAATACCCTATTATTCTGCTCCTTCCAAATATGATAAACATAGGCAGTTAGAAGCAAACGACCCACTCGGGCAGCGATACAAAGCCCACCAAAGTGATTGATACACCACTGTAGCTCCCCTTCCCAATCTGCAGCACATACTCTCTGAAATCCCATCTTGAGTAGTAACGAATCCCATATAATCTTTGTAACTAAACACCCAAAGAATAGGTGGAAACCGTTTCTTCATCTCCCCCACAGTATACACAAGTAGTGTCTATAGCCATACCCCAACTAGCCAGAAGCGATCTGGTTTTGAGGCGTTGTCGGAAGGCAAGCCACGTGATGAAGCAATGTTTGGGTATACCACCCAGTGACCATACTAATGATGTCCAGCTCAATCGAGTTCCTTTAGGTCGAATAGCTTCATACGTCTCTTTGAGAGTAAACTCTCCATTCTAGCTAGGTGTCCAGATCACCTCATCTCTAAGAGTACTATCTACCACCACCTCTCTAGCCTCGACCTCAATAGTCCCTAACACAGCTGCCACATGCGTAGGGAAAGCCCAGCCTGACTACCCGATAAACTAAGAAACCCGGGCATCTAAATGAAGGTGAGAATCATATCTATGTGTCTCCTCAAAAGCATCAAATAGAAGACCACGAGGATGCCATAAATCAGCCCAGAATTTGGTATCATGACCATCCCCCAAAGAAGTGCAAATGAGTCGATGAGATGTCGGTCTGCTGGCTAGAATCCGACGCCAACACCAAGAACTTCTACTCGAAGCCGATAAAGTCCAGAAGTGTTGATCTTTGATGAGATTATGTCTCACCCAATCAGCCCACAAAGTCGTCTTACCACTAACCAGATCCCATATATGGCGAAGGTTAGACGCCTCAAAGAACATCTCGATATTGCGAAGTCCGAGGCCCCCTTCACCAGTTGGGTAACAAAGGCTTTCCCAGCCAATAGAAGCTCTCTTACACCCCATATCAGCACCTGACCGGAGGAACTTACTAAAGATGGAGTTGATGTCGTTCATAACCCTTTTGGGAATAACAAACATCGCTGCCCAATATAGTAACATGTTGTTCAAAACCACCTTAATGACAAGAACACGCCCCGCAAACGATAAAAAGCGACTCTTCCAAGATTGGATTCGTCCCTTGATTTTATCGATTAGCGGGATGCAATGACTATAGGTAAGACGAGACGATATAAGAGGTAATCCCATGGGCTTCACCGTTGACCAGAATAGAGAACTTGGACGTAGTAGTAACACAAGCCCGTATCCATTATATAAATATGCTTGGTGATGCACCCGAAAAGGTTGCACACCCAAGCGGAGGTATCAAGTAGTAATCCGGCAAAGCCGGGATCGATCCAAGGATAGGAAGGTAGTTTGGATATCGAAGGGTCTTCTCCCTCGGTCTAGATATTTCAAGCTAACTTAGACTAAAAAGGAAAGGAAACAAAGATAAATGGGGGTTTGATCGAATTAGGTGATAAGAGAATAAAGCAAACAAGTAAAATAAACTAACTAAACAATGAAAGTAAACGGGCGAGAGAGATTCGAGAGAAGAGTCAGAGGAACAAGAGTCGGGAGACGGTAAGAGTTGATTCGGGTAAAAGTTAATTGAGACGGATACTTCGATCCACAAGATCGACAATGACAAATACTATGTATCTATTCGCATGAAAGTGTAATTAACTTCACCCACATTGACAATCCTAAGCATCATGTGTCTAACTAAGCATAACCGATCAAACGTAACTAAGCATTGACTATCAAACTTAAACACACTATCTTATGAATTGAAAATGAAAAGAACGACACTAATAAGCATAATACGTCAAATTAAGTATAATCGATCTAACATCACTAAGTATCGATTATCAAACTAAGTACACATTATCAAACTTCGTGTCAATTAGACGATTAAGATCGAGGCTTCTAGTTTATAAAACTAGACGAAGACAATTAAACTCACATGTAAACAAATAACAAACCAATCATCACATTCGATTCATGCTTCAAGGATATCCGAATACGAGAGTTCATGTATCAAAATCCGGGAATCTATAATGATAAATCTACGACTATGTATTGTCCGATTTAATGTATCAAAATACAACCGATGTTCGACTCCTAAGGTGATGTCTATAAGTACTACGTATATCCGGAGATCATACTTAGTCAAACAAACGTCCTAAATACGTTATTCCCGAGTCGTCGAAAGTGTCGTCTAGTCGCCTAACTATGTGAAGTGCATGACAAGACACATGAAATTATGATCAAAACGACAATCGAATCAAATGAACATCAACTCATAATCAAAACATCAAATCATATTAAACATAATCACGAATTCATCACATTTCATCTCATATATTCGACACACTTGATTTAGCTAACATGGTGATTGAATAATAAATGAAAAGAAGATGATGAGAAATCCCCCTTTTTCGATGAGGTTCGAGACTAGGTTCATCGAGAAAAATGAGTCTCTAAGTGTAGTCGATCTCCCCGTAGCAATTTTCTGGATTTCCCTTTAATAGTGAACTTTGGGTGTCCCCGAGTAAAAATCAGATTTCCCCATAGCACTCATCATCATCTTCTCCATCTCAAGAATATCCACCATTAAAGCTTCATCAAGCTTTCTCTCTCTAGAGATTTTTCACCCAAAATCAAATCAAACTACATGAGAAGATAGATCAAGACATGGGGAGTAAAAGCCCTATGGTTTCGAATCAAAAATGTTGCCGGAAACCCTCGAAAAATCCGGTCAAAGAAACCCTAGTTCCGGCCAACCCTAGATCCGACCATGTGCAACCATGCCGTGCACTATCCGAGCAATCCGAGTTGTTTCCATGCTAGTCCGAGCCCGTTCCGACCGTCCCGAGACATGAAGACACGTCCCGTGAGCTAGCAATGAAGTTCCCGTGCACAGCAACTCCACCCCGTGCCTTGCAGCCGCGTCTTCTTGAAGAAACCCGAGCAGGAGGCCGTCCGAGCTACTGCTGGATGCGTCTGCAGCAGCTCCCGTGAAGAACAGCAGCTCCTGTGGAACGTGCTGCTGTTCCCGTGGAACGTGCTGCTGCTCCTTCCCGGCCGTGCAGCTGCAGCTTCCCGTGCCGGCGCGACTTAGGAGCTGCTGTTCCCGTGACTTGTCCGACCAAGCTTTGGCCGGCCTTGGTGATGGCCGGCCAAGCTTGGCCGGCTCCTTCTCTCTTTCCCTCTTGCTCTTTCAAAACCCTCTCTTTCAAGCTCTCTCTCTAGCAACCAAGAACACCAACCCTAAAATCCTTGCCTCCTCTTTCCTCCCCAAACTTGTGTATTCTAAGAATGAAGATGGAAGAAGATGAATAGTGTATTTGACTCAAACCCTAGACTTAGTCAACCTTGACTTTGACTCAAACTTGAGTCCATTGGGTGCCTCCAAAATCTCTTCCTTCTTTCATCTTCTTTGGGCTTGGGTTTTAGGCTTGGGTTTTAATCTTCACTTGGAAATCAAGAGGGTGCCTTCTGGAATTATAACCAAAGGAGGGTGCCTTCATAGAATCCTTATTTTAAGACCGAAACTCGACTTCTTTCTTTCACAACTTCCCCGTCCGAACTAGGAATCGAATTCCGTTTTCATCGTTAGACTCGTCTTTGACTCCTCTTGTCATATGATTTGCTTGAAATCTTTTTCTCTCGTTTTCGGCACATGAAATGATAGTGACTTCGTTCCCTTTATTCCGGTTTACACGCTTAACTCCAAAATAAGTACCTAACATGAAAAACACATAAAATATTATTGATAACACTCGAAAATGACTAATTAGTCTAAGTTAGGCTCTCCAAATGTGACATTTTCGTGTCACATCACTTGGAAAATGGAACTTACCAAGGACCGAGAATAGTGAAGACCAACGGACTGTGTCATACGCCTTCTTAAGGTCAATCTTAACCATACACCGAGTTGGACCAGTAGGTCGATGGTAATTCCGGACAATCTCATGGGCCAGCATGATATTGTCTTGGATAGTACGTCCAGAGATAAAAGCTGACTGGTTTGGACTAATCATCGAATAAATGACTCCTTTTAGTCGAATAGTGAGTATCTTGGTTGTGTCAACTAGACGTTTGCGAAGGATCAAATACAAGAGTAAACGCTGAACACCAATCACAAACACAAATGCCTATACAAAGACAAACACCTAACATAACGACAACGACAAACACCAACTACAAGCACAAAGGCAGGCACAATCACAACTACCAACACAAACAAAAACCCAAAATGTAAACTATATGATGTGCGCATAGTTTCTGCTAGTAATCTGCTGAAATATTTCTCAAACCAATGTCGAGTTTATTACTTTTTTTTGACGTTCAAAAGCTCGATAAACATGATAATCCTGCGGAACATTCGATGCAATAACTATAATGACCTACAACAGAAACGTAAAAAATTATAACAGCACAAGCTTACACTATTATAAATAAACGATCTGCTACGAGCCTACAACCACTACCTACAGCAGAAGTACATAAATGTTAGAGGGCTAGTTATTGCAGGTGGTGTTCGTTTTACAGATGGTTCGGGTTTTCATTTGCCAGTGGTGTACGGAAGTAATAGAATTGTTCATCGTCGGGAGCTTTGGAGGGACCTTGAGCTTCTTATGATGGGTTCTGAGGCTCCTTGGTTGGTGCTATGTGACTTTAACACCACGATGTTGGCTAATGAGAAGAGAGGTGGTAATACCTCACCATCTCAAGGTTCGAATGAGATGTTTGACTGTGTAACCGATTTGGGACTGTTCGACTGCTCGTAAACAGATTGTTTTTATACTTGGTCTACAAGGCAGATGGGAGTTGCGAACATTAGTTCAAAGATTGATCGGGCACTTATTAATAGTGGGTGGCCAACCTGTTTTCCTCTATCTAAAGCAGACTTTCTACCGGTTGGGGACTCAGATCACTCGTCTATTATTATACCGCTTGCTGCACCTAACATACACCGACGAACTCCGTTTCGGTTTTTTAATGCCTGGACGGAGATTCCCACGTTTAGAGCTCTTGTTCAGCATGTATGGAAGGAGTCAGTAAGGGGTAACCCGATGTTTCGAATGGTGACAAAGCTCAAGGCTTTGAAAGCTCGGTTGAATGATTAGAAGAAAGATCGGTTCAATGGGGTGACGAATCAGGTAACCATTAACCGGGATTTTTTACATTCAGTGCAGGTCCGATTGCAGGGAGATCCAGCAAACCCGATTTTACGGAGGCAAGAGAGAGTAGCTATTGAAAACTATAGTAATGTTGCTCGGGCTGAAACGGCAATGCTCCGACAACGTGCTAAAGTTGAATGGCTCACTCTTGATGACAATAATACAACTTACTTTTAAAATTCTATCACAGAGCGGAAGTCTACGAATGCTATTACTCGACTCACCAGGGAGGATGGTTCGGTTGCCGAGGATCCAGCGGAGATAGCTAATATGAGTGGGGACTTCTATCGGGATTTATGTGGTCGAGAGGATGAGGATAATGAAGCATTAGATCCCATATCTAATGTGGAGTTCTCACTCCCGCTTACGAAAGCTGAAGGAGCTCTTCTCATTACGAGGGTGACTAGAGATGAGATTTTTGTTGTCTTACAAACTATTGCTTTTGATCTAGGACTTTTTTTTTATCAGAGCAGTCCTCACCTGTAAAACAAGCAATTATTAATAACCAAAAAAGTGAAAACAAACAGATACAAGGCTACACCATCAACAACTTTATATTTAGCATTGCCAAGTAGTGGGTCTGCAAGAGAAAAATGGAAACCAGAAACGATAAAAAACAAGTATAGAACTTTCTTGTAAAATAAGATTACCTTGTTGTGGCTCAAAGAACAATGCCAATAACAATTCTTGAAAGACTAATAAACATCTCCAAGATCGATTACTATGAAAATATGAGTATGAAGCTAAAGAAGTTATTCTAACTTACCCAGCTCAACCAGCCAAGAGGCACATTCACAGGAAACCCTGCAATGAGATGAAATCAACTTCAGAAAAGAATAAATAAAGTAGCCTTTGTTTTTTCCAAACTTTTTCTCCCTGCCAAATGTCTTTCCAATTTGCTAACTTTCTTCTTGTGTTTCAATAGCCTAAGTTCGAGTATAATAAAAGTAAACCTAACATATCTGTTTACTATAGCTTTCTCAAAATCAGAGGTTTTCCTCAATAGATCAATTAATTGCAAATTTCTGCCGATTTCAATATTAGTTTTCTACGTTAGTTTCTACTTAGGCAAGTCAAAAATTGTTAGACTCGTTACGTGATTTGTTGGGAGCTAGAAGTTTTACAATCTCATTTCTTTTTTGCTTTCGTGCGAAGGTGCCATGTTACCCGATACAAAATCAGATTTACTAAAACTGGAAAAAAGAACTAGCTACCCGGACATGAACGAATTAAGTTGTGAGAACAGTTATGTCAAATGAAAATATTCTTAAAGTAGAAGTAGCTTTCCTTAAACTACCATTACATCAAGTTTCTCAAATAGGCAACAAGAATGACTATAATTCATATCATAAACCATTTTTTTATACCTTCGGGAAACAAAATAACATAGCCAGGCTTAAGAAATTTATGACAAAAACAATGACAGATCAAATATATTTTTTAATCTTCAAACAGTTGTTCTAATTGTACAAAAAAATAAAATACAACAGATAAAATTTGTATAATAAGGGTGAGTTAGCATCTGCAAACGGCAAACCTGCAGCTGGAAGAACAAATGAGTTTAAGAGTTAATTAAAAAACCACAACGAAAGAGAGAGATATCAGTCTTTTTATTCTATCCAAGGTGAGTTAGCTCCTAACAAGCATCCCGTACACCTTAGTTTATGAAACAAAATAACTACAAAAGCGAAGTGAAAACAGTCATTACTTTTAAGTTAATTTCTCGAAAAACTAAACATGTTATGCTAGATGTCACATCAAAGTTATAGAATAACACATTAACCAAAAACATACCTTTGTAATATGGTTATTGTTATAGTCTGAGGCAATAAATTCTTTTTATTCTCTCCAAGCTTCCTCCTTACTCCCCCATCTCTGTACATTCTTCATCAATAAACGATACCAAATAAAATTCCGTAGCACTTCCTTGTGTTTATTGTAATTTCCATTGACATCCACAACCCTGGTCAGGATTCAACCACTGCCACCTTATTGTACCAATTCCTTCTGTTAAGGAGGTTCTTCGTATCAGAAAGGTTGTACTGGGTTTCGTTAGAGGATTAAAAGAAATATTGTTGTTTTCGGAGGTTTATTGTGAGTTTGGTCACATGATTAATGGAAGAAGCTATAGCAATCTTGGGCTGTCATTTGTTGTTCACTTTCTTTGGTTGATGTGTTGGGGTTTTAGTGTCTAAAGTTAATGCTACAGGTAATGGTGGGTTACATATTCAGTAACGGTAGTGGTGCAACCCTATGTAGTCCAGATGATGCATAACTAAGAACCCCACAAAATTCCAAAATCTCCGCGGTTGAAATCCATCCCTCCCAATCCTTGTAACAGGTATAAACACAAATTCCAAGAATTGAATGTGTAACAATTATACAAAAGAACAGCAGGGACTAACAGATGCATAACATTAATGGATATCTTTGATATTCAACAAGTACAAAAGAAATGTTTGCAGATTTGGAATATATCCTCATGCTAAATGGAATATATCCTCAAAACCTAGTCCAACACTCAGTTAAAATCACAACATATAAAATTTTTTGATAACAACACCGTAAACCACACTGAAGCAAGGAGATGATAACTTAAGAACAATATAGGCGCTACAAGCAAGCCTAAAAAGACCCATACATTGAGTAGTAAATTGTTTGTTTTTTGACAACATACACAATTTTATACAAAAATGAGTTTTTATTCAATGAAAAGCAGTGGAGCTGAAATGACAGTCAGAACCATTCGATTGATTACTTATACCCATTTCCGTAAAAGGAACACAAAAATTATTAAACAACTGTACCTAAAAAACATTTCAATGATACAGGAAGATATCTAAAAAGTGTAGAAGCTAAATAGGAGTTTTTTTTTAATCACCTTTCAATGTTATGAGCCACCTAAAACCATCTCTTATGCCTTCTTTGACAAAAGAACCCCAACACTGGAACATCTCCGTACCATGGGAAACTGTTTAGCGAAAAAAAAGTTAATTCGAACTGCTACCTTAAAAGCAATTAATACACCAATCACACATAATCACCTATTGTTATCTGATGCCTTTTACAAGCATCATGATTAACGATGAGACATTTCCACTTGTTATTGATGTGAGGCTTACTCCATTTAGCATGTAGCATTATATGTTCCAAATTCGACATCTCCATCACTGGATGTAGTATGACTACCATTAACTATAAAAATTACCAAAATTAAGAGGCTTTCAACAATTATACATGTACCATAAGCCACTATAACATCCATCTATAAAATAAATATTTGTTTTGTTTGAGAAACAACAGTTCACATCTACAAAAAAAATAAACATTAGCAGCCAAAAGAAGATGATGGAGATATTAGAGGTCGGGAACTTCCTTTGATTCAAAGCCTCTGTAAAAGCTGCACCCTTATATTTACTATTGCTAAAATGAAATCTGAACTAGGAAAAGAATATGTTGAAAGAAAATTTTCAAACGGGCAAGCGACGGATTATAATATATATAAGAGAGAAGAAAAGTGTCAGTTCTTCTCAAAAACCAAAACACATTGTCATAATCTAAAAATCCGGTCAGCCAACCTCGTGTGTTTCATTCTGCAGACAATAAATTAGAGCAGGAAAAATGGTAACAACAAACAATGAAAAAATGAGTTAAATGGACGACTATAACTCATCACAGGTACAGGAAGAGGGATCTTAAGCTAAAGGTATAAATTAAGTTAGAAATTACTACTACAAACAATTTAACGAACAATCTACAAGGCAAATTGGTTGAAAATTATGACTAGACTTTTACTAAAAGGTTTCCAAATGTTACTAAGACGAAACAAGATGGCACCGAGAGACCACTGACGCATAAACTTTGATTAAGGCTTACAATTGAATGGCACCTTAAAACTCATTATTTGTCTGCCTATTACTTAATGGTGTTAAACAAACAATTGCAATCTTTATGCCCAATAGTTACAATTGAATTCAAAAAGAAAATAAGTGTCAGTTCTTATCGAAAACCATAACACATTATCATAATCCAGCAATCTGGCCAGACAACCTCGTGCATTTCATTCTGCAGACAATAAATTAGACAAAGAAAAATGAGAGCAACAAACATAAAAGAATGAGTTCAATAAAAGATCATAATTAAACACAGGTACAGGAAAGGGGACTTCTTTTTATGGAACTTATAATTAATATTAGTAGGGAGTGAAAGAATGTACAAGGAAATTGAAAGAGATGAGTGAACTGTGTTACATCAGTAAACCCTTCCGCTTGGAAATAAAATCATAATATGACTTACCCTTTGCTCTACTCCAATAAAAGAGGAGTGCTAGGATATCTTATACTTATAGTACATTGTTGAGTTTGATTCCTTGAAAATTTTGCAGTTTCTTTCCTTTCATATTGCTCATATAATTACTGTTGGGATGAGAGTCCATAATTTTTTCTTCTCCTTTTTAACTATCAAATGTTTCCATTGAGAAATAGTCTGTGTTATCGATTTGGGAGCACACCTGTTATATCCTGATGGAGATGTGAAAAATACAATAAGAATCTTGCCTTTTGCAGTGCAGGAATAAGTGTTCAGTTGTCTCCACAAAGTTACAAATTTTTTTTTTTTTTTGAAACTTTGAATTAATATTGAAAAATTGAGAAAAATGAGAAATACAAGTGAAAAGAAAAACAGACAAAAACAAAACAAAAAGGAGGCAGACAGTTAGAACAACCTAATGATACATCATGATAGCCTCCCAATTGGACACGAAGTCCATAAAAGATAAAATCCTAGCCCAAACTGAATCTTTATTCCAATGGAACAGTATGGCTAAACACATCCTCCCTGCCAGAACACTGAGAGAATTAGAATTTTTTAATGTTTATCGTCTCTATCTTTCCATATTGCCCAGATGGTCGCAATATGGTAGCTTTCTACTGTGCTTTAACAGCTAATATAAGGATGCTCGAGTAACTTTCTCTTAATAACTTTATGGTGCTAAGCAAACAACTACAATCTTTATGTCAACACTTGGTATTAGGATTTAAATCGTTTCAAAGTAACATCCACAAACACAACATCCGAATTGCATTTTTCATAAGCCTCCAGTTCATCATACATATGGATTCTAAACATGCTCAAGAATAAAATGAAATGAAATCCTTAAATAGAACAAGGTTCACATTCTGTGACAACACAAATTTTGAAATAGTAAATCCAAGCATTCTGATACAGTTGTTTATCTGCTACAAATTATTACCATCAAACCACCTACCATACATAAATGGAAGCCATAAAGTAAACATGGTATTCTGAAGCAGGGAGGAACTTTTGACTTAACCCCTTATTAGCAATAACTTGTGACGATAATCGAACCCATGTTTACTGGCCAAAGTTAATTCAAACAAAATTTTCTAATAACAATCGTAGCTACACCTTGAATAAAAAAATTTGGTCCGTACAAAATCTTTTGGTTAAAAAGAAGCTTGAGCTTCAAAAGTATCCTTCTTCATGACTAAGAATTCAACCCAAATGTAATCACCATCTTGTAAAACCTTAACGTTTTTCACATTTTTTATTGATACCAGTTTATCCATCTTTTCAGTGTTTTCACGAGGTAAAATTGTAAAGCTTTTGCCGCGTTCATGCTTCTCTAAAAAGCTTGCCTTTCACTTAAATTCTCTGCCTTAGGCTTTCATTCAAACATGCATAATTAGGCAATATGTGTGTATTTTGTGTTAGTTTTTATTCTCTCTGGTTACTAAACATGGCATTTTATGGTATTGACTGAGGAGGTTTTAATCTCTCTAAAATCTAAATGCAATAAAATGCATTATGTATTGAAGAACAACACTGCTATATACATGATCATGAATATTTGAAATGAAAGTAAGGTAGTTTTAATCTCTCTAATTTAAAAAAGATACATTACGTACTGAAGACCATCATAAATACCTATACACTTATGAATGTGTGAACATATTAAGCAATCAAAAAAAAGATTTTTATACCAATATTGTTTTCAATGAATAACTTTTCGAATTCAACAATTTGTTTTACTTTAGAGCAATAAAAAAAACTCATTATTAAGTCAGAAACATTGTAAGCCGAAAACTGTACAAATAGTGCACACTCAATAAACTAAGATACAATTGTTTTTGCTTCTAGCTGGAATTGGTGTAAATCTTACCTGTACTAGTCTTAACATATTCAACATGCATATGGAACCCAAAGAAAAGGAGGTAGACACAAATATCAAGAACTTTGCAGAAATTGGGCATATAAAGAACTTTTGATGGCAGTCAAGAGTACGAAGCAACACACAGTTATCAAAAACTAAATATAAAACAACCTAAATAACCATGCCTAAGATACCAAAAACAAATCAATTTACAAGAATCACAAAATCAATTTCAAAATGTTTAAGAACAGCGAAAGGTAGGGCTTACTTAAGTGAAATAGAAGCATCGCCAGCATAGTGATAGTAAAAAATGTAATGATCCGAAAAAGTATATTTCGATACACAGGTTTATCCTGCAAAACAGAGTAGTAGAAAGAAGTGTTCAAGGGAGAAGGGAAAGATAACATTTTAACAGTAAAGGTTGATAGCAACCCCCCAAGTTTATCTGCACACAAGATATATCGACATGGACGCAGCAGTTCCCATAATCAAAGAGAAAGGGTGCCATATGAACCCTAGAAAATTTTAGAATTTTCAAAATACCATCAACGGGATGATGAATAGCCCTAGTACTATTGAAGAAACAAACTAGAAGAACAATAACTCCAGGCGCATCATATTTTCTTTAAATCTTCAAGAGAAAAAATGTGCATCAACCAAAAGATGTGGAGATGGTTGCAGAGCTTGATTTCACCTCTAGCAGGTCAACAACTTTGTCTTTTTTACTTTTATAAAAGGGGACTCAAGACTTTGCAATTGCCTATATCAGCACTTCAAATAAATACTTAATTACCCTGTAAATAACCAGGAATGAGGTGTTAAAGATAAATCTTTCCAATCAGGAAAAAGATAGTTAATTTAGAGGGTTCGGGTAGTGCATAGGGTGACAATATCTGTAGGTCTACATAAAGACTGTCATGTCGAAAGGTTGACAATGCATTGCCTATTTAGCAACCTGGCTACTAATACAGACTACAGGGTGTTGGAGATCTGTAGTCCGGGGTCAAAGGAAAAATATTCCGAAAAGCTTAAATACACATATTAGGATGAGGCACTCTGGTGAGTCTCCCTCTCTCCAAAAGATGATAAAATTCTAGCTATGGACTTCATCAAAAGTTAAAGTTAAAAACCATAATATGCATAAAACCGTACTTGCTGACCTCCATTACCTGAAAAGGAAACATCACAACTCTCAAATTCTATAGTTTATATGAAGCAACAACAAAACTAAAAAAACATAGCATGCATATTAAGCCCAATGAAAAGATGTGCTCCTTCCAAAGCCATAGGTTGAGTTGTATCTTCATCTTGGTCATTAGGCCTTCTGTGATTACTCCTCAACGTTTCCAAAGTATTCTTCTTCATGACTAAGAATTCAACCCCAATCTAATCACCATCTTTGTTAAACCGTAATGTTTTTATTTTTTGTTGATCGGTACCAATTTATCCGTCTTTTCAGTGTTTTCACGAGGTAAAATTGTAAAGCTTTCGGCGAGTTCCTGGTTCTCTCGAAAGCTCATCTTTCACTTAAATCCTCTTCCTTAGGCTTTCAATCAAACATGCATAATATGATTACTATAACACTCACATAAAATTGAAACAAGATAACTTGAAACCAGGTTGTGCGTGTTTTCCTCTATAACAAGCTACTCTTACATCAATTAAAATGTCTTGTTCAAGATACTTGAGAGTAACATAAAGTAAAACTTTTATATACATGAAATAAATCAGCTCGGATCATAAATGTTTTGTAAGCTTGAGCTACTCTGGCACTAGCCAGGGTAAGATTCAATATTTTGTCATGTAAAAAAACAAAACTCTCATCAAGCCGATTGTTTCTTTTACTCTGGGAAACTCTGGCCTACCCATCAGTATTTAGATGAATTATACTGACTCCAATTTGTAAAAAAACTATAATGCCCCAAAGGTTTGTTCAACATAAACATGTCTTCAGTTCAGGATTAATTAAGTTACACCATGTGGATTATGAAAAGAAAATAATCTACGTAGCACAAGTACAAATGGCATATTAAGAGTTCAATGAAGTGGCCAACTAGATTTGATTTGTACAGTGTACATTGTTACAGATTCAACCGAAAAAACTTTCCTCCTTGCAGAAGGCAAAGATGGGACGAAATAATACGAAATTCAAGCAATTTGAGGGGATGAGATTCTAAAGTGACACACTTTGTGATTTTTGGAAGAAACAAGTTACTACCCGTACCTCCAGACACATAATATTCTCTTTAAATCTTCAAGCGACAAAACCATAAATTCAGTACACACAATAAGCAAATAATCCCATGTTATATGTTATGCATGTGCACATAGACCATCTTATTCATACTTAGCATGTGAACTAGTTTGATATATAACATATTCCACATTTTGGTTACATTTTAATTCTATGGCTTCAGAAATTATAACTATCAAGTCTAGAAAGGTGAAAAGGCATTCTATCATCTCTTCATAACAAATCTAAATTGCTTCACTTCCTAATGAGTTTGTAAAATGGCAATAGGTATATTACAGTATTAGCTCCGCATTTATGTATAGTCGAAGTGTAAAACTTAAATAGAAGAATGAATAATTATGAAATACTTACTTGGCTTTCCCTGTATCATTTATTTACTAGCTTAGTACTCTTACCACCCCAACAGTTTTATCCTTCTCTTGAAGTTGTATAACCTTATCCTGCAAAGGATGACACCAAATGCTCACAATTAATCAAATTAAAACCTTAATCGTTACCTACACCTAAGGGACAAAAGAAATTCTTGTACCAATCAAGAAATGCAGGAATAAGCCAAAAAAACGAAGTTCTAAAATCATATATAGCAGGTCCAGAGGAATAAGATCACTTGATATTGTTTGTAAGTCGTGACAGTGTCGTACATTATGACTAATCAGCATCTTCCATAAGATTTGACAAAATAAGCAATATTGTTTCATTTGTTTCACTATAGTTTCTCTAACTGTCACCAACCTGTCAATCAAACCAGCATAACAGCGTAAATATGATTCAAAGAGGATATATTGATGCTAGTTTGGGATTTTTCACTGAAAACCAGTACAAAGACATAGCATGTATAGCAGTTACCAATGAATTCATTAGAGATGGCAAAATTGCAAGTCCCAACATGTCCTGATGTGACAGGTACACATTTACTCAGTATAAGAGAAATAAATAACTTAAAACAGGATGCGTTGTCAGTTGTCACTAAAAATATGTGCATCAACCTAAAGATGTGCAGATGGTTGCAGAGCTTGAATTCACCTCTAGCATGTCAACAACTTTGTCTATTTTACTTTTATAAAACAGGACTCTGGAATTACCTTTATCTGCAATTTAAATAAGTAAATACTTACCCGGTAAACAAACAAGAATGAGGTGTTGTAGATAACTTTTCCCAATCAGGAAACAGATTGGTTAATGTAGAGGGCTCGGGTTGCGCATCGGGTGACCAAATATATATGTCTAATAAAGATTGTCGTGTTGAAAGATTGAGACTGCATTTCCTGTTTAGCAACCTGGCTATTAATACAGACTACAGGTTGTTGGAGATCTATAGTCCTGGTTCAAAGAAAGAAAAATGTTACGAAAAGTTTTAATACACACATTAGGGTGAGGCGGTCTGGTGAGTCTCCCTCTCTCCAAGAGATAATAAAATTCTAGCTATGGGAACCTTATCAAAAGTTAAACTAAAAACCATAATATGCATAAAACCGTACTTGCCGACCTCCTTTACCTGAAAAGGAACAACAAAACAAAACGCATGGAGTTATTTACAAACAGTAAAATCCATCTAACATTTTAATCTGATAAATGAAGATTCATACATAAGTTCCTTAGATTAATAATAAAAATACAAGCCAAAAAAATATTCTCAAGATCTACCAATCTCAAATAGTAAGTCTTCCCTTTAATCATCTACGACTGTCAACATACTGTCATACAAATGCCTCGATTCAATTACAATATTATTATTACCTATATTAATAATGCCAACTTGTGAAACTAAACCAGCAAAGTAAACATTTAGTAGTTAAGCGCACGTAATTTGTACATTTGGCATTCGTGAACACTTAATCCATTGTAAAACAGTTTTTTTTCATAAATTCTAGATATATAAGAAAATGAGAAAGTTGGTTCTTATTAATTAGAAAACAAGAATAAATGACCCATGGTACGAGAATCAATAGCCTCACTATAGATACTTCTCACGCAACCTATTATGGATAATATCTTTATACACTTAAAAACCACCATAGGTTAAGTATCCATCGATTAGCTAAAAATACATATACAAAACATGCCCCATGGTCCAAGCACCAGTAGCTTCACTATAAATATTTCTCACGCAACCATCATGAATAAAATGGCTCATACACCACAAAACCACCATAAGTTAACTATCCACAAATACTAGTCACAATGAAGAAAATTTTGGCTCACATAAAATATTTTTCTAGAGTTGACGAAATTTGACCTATAATAAGTCTTAACATATTAAACATGCATATTAAACCCAATGAAAAGGAGGTACATACAAATTATCAAAAAATATGCAGAAATTTTCTGTGATAGTCAAGACCATGAAGCAACACACTAAAAATGCAGGTTGTGGTGCAAAAATGTCTGTCATCAGATTATGAGAAATTCTTAAAAACAGAATTATTAAATAGAAGACATCGTCCTTGGTTGTATCAACCCAAATTACTGCAAGGGGCAGAGCTTCTAGGTTCAGTCCTGAAGCTACGTATTTAATTACTTCTGAGTCGGTGCAAGACCATTGTAGTAAGGTCGTACTTAGTTTCTTTAATGGACAGACAAATAAATAGGAGGTCAATATAGGATGAAGTGTTGAGTTTCAATTTACTTCCAAACAAAGATCCACCTTTCATGGCAGTATGGCACACTATACCCATGGCTCTGTACATGCGTCTGGAAGTCTGTTGCTAGAAGAACAACTGTGCATTACTAGTGAAGAGAAAAACATCAAATGTAAAGATTATAAATCATAAAGAAGCCACCTGATGAAAGAAACTATACAACATACAATGAATTCGCTAAAGATTGAAAGACACGCCTAAGAAAGTGTAAATATAAAGGCATGGTGCAACCTCATTATCTACATTATAAAGTTAGTGTGACAAGTCTTGGGTCGAAAACGGTGTAAAACTGTAAAGAAGCTGAAAACCGAACTTGCTTGAGTTCATTATGGTTTGATCCTTGGAGGGACAAACATAATATAATAAACTTGCCAAAATAACAAAGGCTTAACTTAAGACTGTCAATGCTAAAACATGCGCTTGTTTCTTACCTTTGTTATGAGGTCCTTACCGGATACGAGCATCTCATAGGCCTCAGCTAATGAAACAACCAAGCACTGTATTCATAAATAATCAGTGGGTGAGAGATGTTCATGGAAAAGTAAGAATTTGGTACCATAAACAATTGACGAATGAATCACCTTTCCACCAGACTCATCACTGTTGCCTTATCAACAAATAAGGTTGGTTGCATCATATTCTAGAACATTTTGTCTCTTTGACCACAAACATATAACTCCAGAAAGAATGAAGGTCGACTCTTTCTTAGGTTTATATGCTTTAAGTTGTAGGAACGTATCCTCAAACAATGTCCAACGCGCAGTAGCAGTGACTAAAGTGACAACCTAAAATTGTTGCTTAGACTTATGTGTTTTTAACTGTAGGAATGTATCCCAAAGGACCTAAACAATGTCAACACGCAGTAAAAGTACTCAAGTGACGACTTGTAAACAAAATAGGATAGGATCACCAGAAGCCACAGTGAATGAAGCAAGGAAATGATAACTTCATATATAGATGTCATGCATGACAATATCCGTTATGTAGGATTATTCCGCTGTGTAGGGTGTTATTCAACCTACTGTTCCTGCTTCCAGCTCTGCTTCTCTTTATTCCAGCTCCTTGCTCCTACTCTTTGCGCTTGCTCATGTTCGTCTGTTCCCGAGGGGGCGAAACTTGCAGGGTTCGAAAACCGCTCCGACGCTCAAGCCAGTCAGGGTGCTCTTTGCAGTAAAAGAATGAATATTGATTGATCCTTTTGGGGGGCGAGTTATGAGAACTCTGAGTTTCTTGCGATCTTTTTTGAGTAAAGAGATCGTGTCCTGTGAAGGACGATGTGGGGGGCCTTTTATATGCAATGTTGGGCTGACTGTGATTAGTGGCGGTGGTGAGGCGGTTGCCGTCAAACCGAAGGGAAAGTTTCCTCTCTTGAGTATCTAGGGTTTCTCTTAGAGTCTATCTCGGATCATTGATTAGTGAAAGTTCCTAAGTTCAAGGATTCTTCGTAGATATCTTGCCGATGTGATAGACTCTAAAGGAGAAGTTTCCTCCTTTAGATGCGTGGAATCCAAACTGTCTTAAACACTTCGAGATGTGTAGCCGACAGAGATCTTTCTGGAAGTTTCGAGATTAAGTCGGTAGATCGCTTGACGCTGCTGCCTCCTTAGTTCTGGGCGTAAGACACTGGCCGAACCTGTGCGGAATCCCCTTACTCCTTTGAAGATCCCAGGGTTGATCTGTCCATGCCAAGGGCGTTTTGCAGGGCTGGTTTCTTCTGGCCGACCTTCTAGTTAGGGGAATATTCGGTGGACCATCAGGGGCTCAGCTGTCCTCCAACCTTAAGCCGGGTTGAGCCCAGTAGACTTCAGGTCTGATCTTGACTCTTCAGACGTTAGTCAACGTCTGGACATTTTATGCATCATCATGAGTCCCGCCATTCCTTAATCGAAAGTAATGAGACTGCACCAAAATGTAAACTGTGTAAACTAAGAGGAGAGAGAGAGTGACGGGAGGAGAGAGAAAGTGACGTGAGGAAAGTGTTTTTTTAGGGTTTTCTTGCTGGTTGATTCGTTCTTGCCGGCCATGAATGAATCAAGCTTGCGGGATGAGAGAGAGATAGGGGAAGGATGGTTTCTGTTGGCTGGAAATCGTTTGCAAAAGGGAAGAAAATAGCACCAGGGGTATTTTGGTCATTTTGGTCAAAATCAGAAGTCAACCAACAAGTGGAGTCAATGACGAGTCCGACGGTGAAAACGGAAGTCGATTTGGAGTTCGGACGGAGAAGTTGTGAATGAAAGAAGCCGAGGTTCGGTCTTGAAACAAGGATTCTATGAAGGCACCCCCTTGTTTTAGAAAGAAACCCAACCCCAAGAGCCCAAATAAGAAGAGAATAATAGAGATTCTATGGGCACCCTTTATGGTCCAAGTCAAGAGTCTTTAATGATGGACCAAGTCAAGGGTTTGAATTAGTCTAAGGGGTCTTGGTCATCATCTTCTAGAGGGATTCTAAGTCTGGAAAAAAAGAGATTAAAGGAGAGAGAAAACCTAGGGTTTATTTGTTCTTCATTTTGAAAGCTTGGTTAGAGAGAGAGAATAAGAGGAAGGAGGAGCCGGCCTAAGCTAGACCGGCCTAGCTTAGGCCGACAGAGCAGCAGCTGGGAGCACCAAATCGCGGCAACAACAGCTTGGAACTAGGAGCCATTAGAGCTCGGAACAGCAGCTGCACCGGTCGGACCTGCACGGGAACACTAAAGGCAGCAGCTCGGGCTGCTGTGTTCCTCATCTTCTATGTTTGGACAGCAGCCCGGGAAGCTAGGATTGCTAGGAAACCAGCTTGAATCGCACGGGACAGCAGCAAGAGATGCACGGGACGCTTAAGGACGTGCACGGGACGACTGCTTGGAGCTGGCCGAACCTTCATCTTGGTCGGATTCCATGGTTCTTAGGGTTAGCCGGAATCCTCATGCTTTTTGCCGAACTTTTTTAAGTTTTCCAACCATCATTTGGGCCGGAAAACTTAGGGCTTTTGCTTCCCACACCATTGGCTAGCTACCCATGTTGTTTGATTTGGTTATTGGTTTAAAGTGATTCGAGAGAGAAAGTTTGGTGAAGCTTTAATGGTGGTGGGTTTTAAATGAAGAAGATGAGTCTGGTTGCTAAGGGGAGATCGGATTTTTGCTCGGGGAAACCCATTATGCACTGTTAAGGAGAAATCCAGAAATTTGCTAACGGGAGATCGACTGAACCTTAACTACTCAAATTTTCCGACGAACCTAGCCTTGAACCACATCGAAAAAGGGGGATTTCTCATCATCTTCTTTTCATTTATTACTTATTCACCATGTTAGCTAAATCAAGTGTGTCGTTAATGGGATGAAATGTGATGAATTTGTGATTATCTATGTGATGATTTAATGTTTTGATAATAAATTAATGTTTTCTTATTTTGATTACTTGTTTCAATCGTTTTCCATGTGTCCTATCAAGTACTTCGCATAGTTAATCGATTAGGCAAAGTGATTGATATTGATCGTAGTCTAGATCCAAATTTCATGTGTCTTGTCATGCACTTCACATAGTTAGGAGGCTAGACGACATTTTCGTTGATTCGGTTTTAATCGTTTAGGAAGTTTGTTTGACTAAGTATTATATCTGGACATACGTAGTGCTTATGAACATTGATGCACCCGAAAAGGTTGCACACCCAAGCGGAGGTATCAAGTAGTAATCCGGCAAAGCCGGGATCGATCCAAGGATAGGAAGGTAGTTTGAATAACGAAGGAGTCTCGTTCGTCGGTCTAGGTATCACTAGCTAACTTAGACTAAGACGGAAAGGAAACAAAGATAAATAGGGGTTTTGATCGAATAAGCAATAAGAGAATAAAACAAGTAAACTAATCAAACGATAAAAGTAAACGGGCAAGAGAGATTCGAGAGAAAAGTTCGGAGGAACAAGAGTCGATTCGGGCAACAAATAAGTGAGAGAGGTGTCGAAGTCCGGGAATCCATAATGATAAACCTACGACTATGTGTATTACGATTTGATGTGTCGAGGTACAATCGATATTCGACTCCTAAAGTAGATGTCTCTAAGTACTATGTATATCCGGAGATCATACTTAGTCAAACAAACGTCTAAATCGGTTAATCCCGAGTCAACGAAAGTGTCGTCTAGTCGCCTAACTATGTGAAGTGCATGACAAGACACATGAAATTATGACTTAGACTACAATCGATATCGAATACTTCGTTTCGTCTATTAACTATGCGAAGTGATTGACAAGACACATGAAAATACGATCAAAACGATAATCGAAATAAATGAACATCAATTTATAATCAAAACATCAAATCATATTAAACATAGTCACGAATTCATCACATTTCATCTCATATAATCGACAAACTAAAGTTAGCTAAACATGGTGATTGAATAAGAAATGGAAAGGAAATGGTGAGAGAATCCCCCTTTTTCGATGTGGTTCGAGGCTAAGATCGTCGGAAAATATGAGTTTTTAGTTGCAGCCGATCTCCCCTTAGCAATTTCTGGGTTCCCCATAGCGACCACCATCATCTTTTCCATTTAGAACACAACCTCCATTAAAGCTAACCCTAGCTTTCTCTCTCTAGAAGATTTCAAGTCCAAAACCAAATCAAATCACATGGGTAGCTAGCCAAGATGATGGGGAGTAAAAGCCCTATGGTTTCGAATAAAAAAAAGTTGCCGGAAATCCTCGAAAAAATCCGGTCAAAGAAACCCTAGTTCCGGCCAACCCTAGATCCGGCCATGTGCACACTGTCGACCCCTTCCATGCGATGTCCGAGCAACCCGAGCACGTTCCCATGCCAACCGAGCTATGCCTTGAAGGCCCGAGTGTGCAGCAGGTCGCGTCCTTGGAGCAGCTCGGGCTGCTGTTCCGAGCAGCAGCAGGTCGCGTCCTTGGAGCAGCTCGGGCTGCTGTTCCGAGCAGCAGCAGGTCGCGTCCGAGCAAGTTCCTCCGAGCAGCTGCTACTGTCGCGAGTTTGCTTGCAGCCGCGTCCGAGTAGCTCTTGTGGTGCCGGCCAACTTGGCCGGCACCCTCCTTCTCTCTCTTTCCTCTAACTCTTGCTCAAACTCTCTTGATGAAGATGAAACCCTAGCTTTCCCACCAAGAACCCTCTTGCCTCTTTCTCTCTCCTCTTTCTTGGTTGTTCAATGATTGAAATGAGGAAGAAGATGAATAGTGTATTTGACTCCAACCCTAGACTTAGTCAACCTTGACTTTGACTCAAACTTGGGTCCATTGGGTGCCTCCAAAATCTCTTCCTCCTTTCATCTTCTTTGGGCTTGGGTTTCATTACTTCATATGGAAATCAAGAGGGTGCCTTCTAGAATTATAACCAAAGGAGGGTGCCTTCATAGAATCCTTGTTTTAAGACCGAACTTCGACTTCTTTCTTTCACAACTTCTCCGTCCGAACTCGGAATTGACTTCCGTTTTCACCGTTGGGCTCGTCTTTGAGTCCTCTTCTCATATGATTTGCTTGAAGTCTTTTTCTCTCATTTTGGGCACATGAAATGATAGTGATAATTCGCTATCTTTATTCCGAATTCCATGTTTAGCTCCAAATATGGTACCTAAACAAGAAAAACACATAAAATATTATTGATAACACTCGATAAGGACTAATTAGGCTAAGTTAGGCTCTCCAAATGTGACATTTTCGTGTCACATCAAGATCCCCAAACTTAAACTTTGCTAGTCCTCGAGCAAATAAAACAAAATAAAAGCCTAACTCATTTTCGGAGGCATCCCGGTTGCATTTTGCGTATGCAACAAGCCTTTAAACCTCTAGGTTACCCCTAGAGGACGAGTGTCGTCTCGTGAGGGTTTCCATAGATGACACCCACAAACATCGTGGTTTCAAATAAAAAAGGATCCAAAATCCAAATCATAGATAAACATGGTTCATATAGTAAAGGGTTTAAGCATGTCAATGCATAATGAATCAAGTAAATGAGCTCTTGTAAAAGCTAAAGATCTCTTCACTAATGATCTTACCCTAAAATGCAAGTGTCATACCATAATTAGCACATCTATGTTCCGAAGTCACTAAACCTTGATTCCCAAGTTAGTACATTTCGCCTCGACTTCGGCCTCACGGACATACACTCCAAAAATGAAATCACTCAAGAATGGTTCGCTCGTATGTGTGAGTGTGATCACTTAACTAGGACTCAACACATAAAAAGGGGTGAGGACAACATTTTGGAACGAATGATCTTCGAAAAGGAATTAGCCACTAAATAGAGTGGGGAAGCTCACTCGCCCTTCTCACCCATTCTACCCTCTAAAAATGTCTTCTAAAGTTTAGCGGATACTAGAGATGGATGATGATGGTGGATTCCCGAGAATTTCGACCTCTTCATGATGGTAGAACCTCTTAAGCATCTCAACATTTGTTTCTTGCTTCGAATACTTATTCATGAACAAAAACACCAACACATATATACAATCACATCACTCACACAAAAGAGCTAACACATGCTCAAACATACACAAAAAATCACTTTATTTCACTTTTTCTTTCTTTTTCTTTTTTTTCATATCACTTTTTTTCATTTTTCATTCTTTTTTTTTTTTTTTTTTTTTCTTTTTATAACACAAACAAACAAAACAAAATACAACACACACAACTCTATTCTTGCAATCAACTTTTCATTTCATACTTGCTTTTGACATTCTTCATTCTTTTATCTCATGTCTTCATTCTCGGGATATAAGATGATGGATGGTGATGGAGTATCCGCTATCCTCTAGTTGGCATTCTCATTGGGTTTCATGGACTACAAGGGTAAGGTTAATTCACTATCCTAATGTCACTCCTAGTGGCTAAGGAAATTGAGCACACGAGATCAAATGAGCTCTTTTATAAGTTACGAGGTTGAGTAGCTCTTCATTCTACTCGGAGTTAGCGCGGAAGAGTACACTCGAATGACAATTTAGGCTTTGAGCTCTCACACGGGTTAAGTCTCCACTAATGACTACTTTAGGTCTCTTAGAAATGTTTCTTCTTCACTAAGATGTAACTCACATGGCACAACACAAACACTAAAAGACTCGACTTTCATGGAAAGGCCATTAGCAATCACAAAACTCATCAACTCGACACATCTGCATCAAAATTCTTAAAACTATCACTAGCATCGCATGCAAATCTACTCAAAATGTTCAAAATTTTCAAATTTTGGCTAATTTGAACCCTTTTGTCTTTGAAACCCATGGTCATTCATTGGTTATGGTCATATCCCGCATCCCCAAACTTAAAACTAACATTGTCCTCAATGTTCTAAGCATATACTCACCAGAAGATAAAGAGGCACATCAATTTAAAGAGAAGAGTGGAGAGATATTACCATAACCGAAGGAGATAAAAGATGATACTACCAAGGCTCATGTATAAAGAGGTTCCAAGTTGATGTTAAGCTCGTGCCATCCCCAAACTTGGAACAAACCACGCCTTAGAAGTAGAACATATAAGAGATGCTCCTAAAATATCACCAAATGTCATGAGAGTGAAGCACATAAAAAAACATGACCATATAGAATGGCCACTCACGCGGGATCACTCGATTGCATTTAGCTATGCAATTAGCCTTTGATTCTCTTGTTTTCACACAAGAGCACGAGTTATGTCTCGCGGAGGGTTTCCAGAGATGCTACCCACAAACATCAAGACCCATCTTAATCGGCTAACGATCATATAGCAAAAGACGGAAGATTTGGGGGTCAACCCAAAGAAAGCTATATACAAATGCTAAAAGTCTCACCATAATATCGAAGCATATAAGTGCACGTGAGACTAAAAGCGAAAAGAGACCATCCCCAAACTTAGTGGATGCACGGTCCACTAAGTACGCATAAATGCTAGGGGCGACGACTAAAAGGTCGTCAAAAGGGTCGACATATAAGGGAAGTGGGAGGAGGTCAGTCCGAGGCAAATAATCAAACTCAAGCTTAGTGGATAAGACATCCACTAAGTCCCTAGACATGCTAGGAAAGACGTCTGAAGTGTCCCTTAAGGGGTCAACAACCGAGTCTGAGATCACGTGGAAGGTCGAACTAGACTCTAAGGGTAAGGCAATAAGCTCGGGGACCAAGTCAAGGTCCATAATTCCCTTAGGTAAATAATCCAACAGGCTATCCGCTATCTCTTCAACTACTATGTTATCGACACCCTTAAAGGCATCTGGAGCCTCAAAGTCAGGCGTAACACCTTCCATTCTACATAACCCATCCAAATAATCACAAGTGCTAAAGATTGGAAAGTTCAACATTGTGTGATTCCCATGTTTGCTCGTAGAGCTATCATCCTTAACATCAAAATCTAGTGTAGTCCTATTATGGTGAGATGACAATGGTTGAGGGAGTGAGCAATGAGGGTCATCGGTCAATTCAATCTCAAATGGTCTATCAGGAGCTTCATCGACATTTAACTTAAGACTAGAGTTAGGTGTATTACCCTCACCATCATTCATAGTCTCCTCTTGAGTTTGGGGTGCGCGAACCCCTTCCTCGTCGATGATAGGCTCTGACTCAAGTCTATCAACAATTTTGAGAAGCCGTTCCGTGATCTCCATTATATCTCGATTAATTCTAGTTTGGTACTCTAAAACTAATTGGAGAGTCTCTTCAGACATCTCCTCGTAATAAGGCACATGAGTATAACTAGACGAACACTCTCGCGGAACACGGATCATGGGACAATAGTCGGTCAAATGGTCTAAGCTCGCACAAATAACACAAACCGGGCTAATGGTCTCCATAGTCCTTCCTTCACTACCTTCATGTAGATACCTAGACTCGACTCTTTGAGTGGAATCATCGAGTCGGGAATTGTCATCACTAAATGAACCGTTCATATATGCTTGTCGATAGTCACGAAGACTTCGACGTGGTCGATCAATACTAATAGAACTACGGTCCTCATGAAGTGACAAATTCATACATGAAGGTGTGGTCATCCCAAATTCTTGTCGATAGTCTCGAAGACTCTTACGGGGTTGATTACCCTCATGCTCATAATCCCTAAATCCATGTTCATGACGAGTCTGACCAACTCCATACATCCGTCGATATTCACCCATGGTCATCCTAGGTCGGTCAGACCCAACTCGCCTATTCCTATCACTAGTCGGACCATTCCTATGTAAGTTTGAGTAGTCCTGATGACTTGTAGATGGTCGACTAGTATTGGAAAGGGTTCGCATAAGGTCATTCTCATCAAATGACCAACTTGCCATGATCTCACAATATTCAAGGATAGTAACACACAATCGCAATATGGGAACAAACACTTATAGACTAACAATCACACACAAGTAAAAAGGAAGAGATAGAAAGTGATACTATCGAGTGCTCCTCTCCTTTCTTTCGCCTTTTCCTTAGCTTCTCGATTCCTTCCTTTCCTTTCGCCTTTATGTCACTTTTGGCTCTTTTCTTATAATGGTACCTAAAGGAAAATGAAATTAAGAAAGTACAAAATAAAATAAAGACGTCTAAGAAGCAACTAACACTAAACTAATGAACAAAACAACTAACGCTATCCTAACTACTAAACCTATCCCCGGCAACGGCGCCAAAAACTTGATGCACCCGAAAAGGTTGCACACCCAAGCGGAGGTATCAAGTAGTAATCCGGCAAAGCCGGGATCGATCCAAGGATAGGAAGGTAGTTTGAATAACGAAGGAGTCTCGTTCGTCGGTCTAGGTATCACTAGCTAACTTAGACTAAGACGGAAAGGAAACAAAGATAAATAGGGGTTTTGATCGAATGAGAAACAAAACAAGAAAACTAAACTAAACAATATAAGTAAACGGGCAAGAGAGATTCGAGAGAAGAGTCGGAGGAACAAGAGTCGGGAGACGGTAAGATTCGATTCGGGCAACAAATAGGCGAGAGAGGTGTCGAAGTCCGGGAATCCACAATAATAATCCTACGACTACGTATGATCCAATCTAATGTGTCGAAGTATAATTGATGTTCGACTCCTAAAGTAGATGTTTCTAAGTACTACGTATATCCGGAGATCATACCTAGTCAAACAAACGCCTAATTCGGTTAATCCCGAGTCATATCAAATGAACATCAATTCATAATCAAAACATCAAATCATATTAAACATAATCACAAATTCATCACATTTCATCTCATATAATCGACACACTTGATTTAGCTAACATGGTGAATAAGTAATAAATGAAAGAAGATGATGAGAAATCCCCCTTTTTCGATGTGGTTCGAGGCTAGGTTCGTCGAGAAAATTGAGTCTCTAAGTGTAGTCGATCTCCCCGTAGCAATTTTCTGGATTTCCCTTTAATAGTGAACTTTGGGTGTCCCCGAGCAAAAATCAGATTTCCCCATAGCGACCACCATCATCTTCTCCATTTTTTACCCAAACTCCATTAAAGCTTCATCAAGCTTTCTCTCTCTAGAGATTTCTTACCCAAAATCAAATCAAACTACATGGGAAGATAGATCAAGACATGGGGAGTAAAAGCCCTATGGTTTCGAATCAAAAAAAGTTGCCGGAAATCCTCGAAAAAATCCGGTCAAAGAAACCCTAGTTCCGGCCAACCCTAGATCCGGCCATGTGCACACTGTCGACCCCTTCCATGCGATGTCCGAGCAACCCGAGCACGTTCCCATGCCAACCGAGCTATGCCTTGAAGGCCCGAGTGTGCAGCAGGTCGCGTCCTTGGAGCAGCTCGGGCTGCTGTTCCGAGCAGCAGCAGGTCGCGTCCTTGGAGCAGCTCGGGCTGCTGTTCCGAGCAGCAGCAGGTCGCGTCCGAGCAAGTTCCTCCGAGCAGCTGCTGCTGTCGCGAGTTTGCTTGCAGCCGCGTCCGAGTAGCTCTTGTGGTGCCGGCCAACTTGGCCGGCACCCTCCTTCTCTCTCTTTCCTCTAACTCTTGCTCAAACTCTCTTGATGAAGATGAAACCCTAGCTTTCCCACCAAGAACCCTCTTGCCTCTTTCTCTCTCCTCTTTCTTGGTTGTTCAATGATTGAAATGAGGAAGAAGATGAATAGTGTATTTGACTCCAACCCTAGACTTAGTCAACCTTGACTTTGACTCAAACTTGGGTCCATTGGGTGCCTCCAAAATCTCTTCCTCCTTTCATCTTCTTTGGGCTTGGGTTTCATTACTTCATATGGAAATCAAGAGGGTGCCTTCTAGAATTATAACCAAAGGAGGGTGCCTTCATAGAATCCTTGTTTTAAGACCGAACCTCGACTTCTTTCTTTCACAACTTCTCCGTCCGAACTCGGAATTGACTTCCGTTTTCACCGTTGGGCTCGTCTTTGAGTCCTCTTCTCATATGATTTGCTTGAAGTCTTTTTCTCTCATTTTGGGCACATGAAATGATAGTGATAATTCGCTATCTTTATTCCGAATTCCATGTTTAGCTCCAAATATGGTACCTAAACAAGAAAAACACATAAAATATTATTGATAACACTCGATAAGGACTAATTAGTCTAAGTTAGGCTCTCCAAATGTGACATTTTCGTGTCACATCAAACATCCACCGTAGGAATCGAGACTAGGTTTGTATCAATACATTCGATTAGACGGTAAATAGTTGTAGGTTCGCCACAACGGATTCCTGGACCTCGACACTTCTCTCACTTATTTGTTGCCTCCCTACTCTTGTTCCTTCAACTCTTCTCTCGAATCTCTCTCGCCTGTTTACTTTGATAATTTAGTTTAGTTTACTTGTTTTCTTATTTTGTTGATCATCCGATAAAAAGCCCCTCATTTATCTTTGTTCCTTTACTTTTTAGTCTAACTTAACATTTGATATCTAAACCGGTTGATAAGACCCCTCGATATCCAAACTACCTTCCTATCCTTGGATCAATCCCGGCTTTGCCGGATTACTACTTGATATCTCCGCTTGGGTGTGCAACCTTTTCGGGTGCATCAAGTTTTTGGCGCCGCTGCCGGGGATAGGCTTAGTAGTTTGGATAACGTTTGTTTGTTTTGTTCATTAGTTTGGTGTTAGTTATTTACTTAGACGTTTTCTTTGTTTATTTTTCATAGTTTATTTTCAAATCTTTTGGTGTTCTCAAAGGTACTCATCCAAGGAACTTTAAAGGACGAAAACAAACAAGTTTGGGGATAAAAAGGTAGAGACAAGAAAAGGGAAGAGGATCAAATTGTGGTAACAAACGCCACCTCTAGTTTCGTTCCCTAACCTTTACCTATTTGAGCGGCTTAAGTGCATTTGCATCTTGTCTATTATTGATAGTAGTAGTCGGATTGAACACTTGTGATTGCTTGCATTTTGCTTTAATTGTGCTTCAATGGATATTTATGGGAATGATTGTTGGAATGATTGTTATGAGGTTCATCGACCGATCAAGAGTCTTAGAGACTACCTTGAACCTAATATGGCTAGCATACCTTCATGCATCATATTTCCGAGTAATGAGTGCAATTTAGACATAGATCCTGAGATTATTCCATTACTTCCTATATTTCGAGGCCTAGAGAATGAAGATCTGTATTTTCATTTGAGAGAGCTCGATGAGGTTTGCTCGTTACTCCCAATCAATGAAGTACTTGAGGAAATCGCTAAACTCAAATTATTTCCATTATCATTAAAAGAAAAGTCGGAGATATGGTTTCATTCTCTAAGGCCTAGGACTATAAGAAGTTGGGATGAGATGACTATGGTGTTTTTGAAAAAGTTCTTCCCCACTCATCGAACCAACACCTTAAGAAGAGAAATTATGGACTTTGAGCAAGACAAAGAGGAGACCTTCTTTGGGTGTTGGGAGAGATTTAAAGACCTCCTTCTCGCATGTCCACATCATAACTATGAAATATGGAGGGTCATCGGGTTCTTTTACGATGGCTTAACCTCCAAAATGAAACAATTCGTGGAAGTGATGTGCAACGGAGAGTTTATGAGTAAAAATCCTAATGAGGTTTGGGAGTATCTCGACCTATTAGCGGAAAGGGCCCAAGATTGGGACACACCCGTTAACAGTGACCGAGATATAGCCGTAGGAAATAATAACTCAAAAAAGGCATATGCTTTTTAAAGGAAAATGGGGAAGTACATGATAAAATTTTCAACATGTCTCGGAAAGAATTTATATATATGCATGATGGTGATTTAGTGATTGATAGTGTCTGTAGCATTTGCGCAATTCGAGAACACCTAGCGAGTGAATGCCCTATTAATTCTCTTTGTCGAGATGTCTCACTAGGATGCACAAATGTCGTAGACACTCATATGAAGCACATAGGTTCGAGGAGTGATGCCTTTACAAATGATTATGAGAATCTTCAAGAGCCCTTAGTCGGTTTCACTTATGCGTCTCATCATGAGAGGACTCTTGAAGATGTTTCGAAATCATTTTATGAGGCAGAAACTTAGATTAGTCAAAATACTTTGCACACCCCTAAAGAGTTGGAGGAAAAATTGAAAGACATCGAGAAAGGGGTCCTTCCAGCATATGAGAGAAATTTTACCTTCCAAGACTTAACTCTAAGCAGAACTCTATCAATAAGATAGAGGCAATCAGTATATTTGAGCTTAGTAGAAATAAGAGGAACCCCCAAGTATCTAATAGGCAATTTACCACAGTCAAACCCCAACACAAACTTGATCAATTCTAGAGTGGGCACATCAATACTAGAGGCAAACAGGGAGCTTTTGTTCTGATTCACTTTAAGGCCAGTGCAAATATGGAATTGCTCCAAAACCTGAGTAAGGCCCATAGCAGATTCCACATCACCCTTCATAAAGACTAGAAGGTCATCTGCAAAACAAAGATGAGTAATAAGAGGGTTAGAACAGTTGGTGTGGAGGTGGAAACCCCCATTATTCACCTTCTCCAGAAGAAGCATAGTCAACACCTCCATCATAAGCACAAAGAGGCATGGAGACATTGGGCACCCCTGTCTAATACCTCTTTTACCCTCGAAATACCCATAGGAGCTACCATTCACCATAATGGAGTACTTGGGAGAAGTTACACAAACAACCACCCAATCAATGAAGAGCCTAGGAAACCCAAAAAGAACCAAGACCTTCTTGAGAACACCCCATTCAACTGTGTCATAAGCTTTCTGGAGATCAATCTTCACAGCACATCTAGGGGGACCCCTCTCCCTATGATAATTCCTTGTGAGCTCATGAGCCAGAAGAATGTTGTCTTGAATAGTTCTCCCAGAAATGAAAGCAGACTGGCATGGACTAACCAGACTATCAATAATCCCCTTCATTCTAAGAGTCAAGATTTTAGTAATGCATTTGTAAACCACATTACAACAAGCAATAGGCCTAAAATCTTGAACTCTAGAAGCAGTAGGAAGTTTAGGAACTAAAGTGACAAGAGTAGAGTTGACCTCTCCCAAAAGCTTCCCAAATGAAAAGAAACTAGAAGTACCAAACATAAGTTTATAAAACCCAACACACTCCTCAGCTACCTCCTCAGGTTTCAACAACTTAATCCCATCATCATTAAAAAGGAAAGGAATATTGTTTCTACTTCTTCTCTCCTTAAGAGAGTTATAAAAAACTTTGTGTTGCTGTCCCCCAAATCTACATATTGGACCCTGGACTTTTGTTTAAGCATAGACTCCTCCAGACCAGCTTTATAAACAAAATCAGTCACAACCTCCTTTTCTCTGATTCTAGTCTGAGCACACAAAGGTTTACTCCTCAATTCAGCCTGCACAGCTTCAAGAGCCACTCTAGCAGACTGAACTTGAGAAGGAAAAGCAGAGAACTTATCCTTTTTCCAACCAACCAGAGTTGACTTGACCTTGTTGAGCTTGGTAACAAGTCTGAACATAGGAGACCCCATAACCTGAGTATTCCAAGCTTTTTCGACTATAGGAAGGAAGTCTTCATCATCAGACCAGCAATTAAAAAATTTGAAGGGTCTGGGACCCACAGTAGCCTGCTCAAACATGGACACAACACAAGAGGAGTGGTCAAAGATTCCATATTTTGAAACTCAACTTTTGCATTGGTGCAAAATTGCACCCACTCTATGTTGATCAAAGCTCTATCAAGCTTTTTAGTCACAGCTCCATCACCCACTTGCTTATTTGTCCAAGTAAAATGACAACCTGAAAAAGAGCAATCAAAAAGATTACTCTCATCAAGACAATCTTTAAATTCAAACACATTATGTTGCTTAGTCACAACTCCCCCCAACTGATCCCTAACCTCAAGCACAACATTAAAATCTCCCATTACAAGCCAGGGAAGAGTATAAGTATGAGCCAAGGCAATGATCTCTTGCCACAACTCCCTTCTAACCACACCATTATTACTAGCATACACAAAACTAACCAAAAAGCATCTATGATCCCTCATGGTAGCAATGGCTGACACCATCTGGGAAGATTCACCTATTTTACTTAAGGTAAGAAGGCCAGCATCCCATAAAATCCAAATTCTGCCACTACCATTACTCTTATAATTATGCATCCAATCCCATGAAGGCATAATTCTCTTCCTAACTTTATCCTTATTCACAACAGCAACTTGAGTCTCCATAATACCACAAAGCCCTAAGTTATTATGTTTGACAAACCTAGTAACCTCACTCATCTTATGGGGGGAGTTCAAGCCCCTTATGTTCCAGCATCCCACTTAACCTTGGCACTCCTCCTGCCTGCATGAATCTTTGCCTCAAAAGTTTGAACATAAGCAGCCACTGGCCTACTAGCATAGGGAACTAACAAATTACAATTCTTTTTTGCACCCTGCATATCCACCCAAGGACCTGACTCCTCCTGTACTGAAACACTCTTAGAAATATAGTGTCCATAATCAGGGTTATCCTTACCACCAAAGCCCTCAGAAACAGAACAACTAGTGGGTCCAACAACATTAGGCTCAGTATTAGAAGCATAAGAACCAACAACATCTCTATCTTTGCCTTTTCTCTTGAGAGAGCCCTTCTTCCTGACTTCGGTCCAACCATCATCTTCTTCCATAGCATCAGTCACCTCTTTCTCCAAAATCCTCACCTCAGAATTAAGCATCGAGTTAATTCCTATATGGCCCCCTACTTTGTGACCAGCTACCTTTTTGGCCCCCTTTTTTTCGTAAATTCAAATATGGCCCCCTATTTTTATGTAAATGGCGTAAATACCCTTCCTAATTTCTAAATAAAATATTGAAAACATAATTATTTCCACCTCACCTCTCTCTCTCCACCTCATCTCTCTCTCTCCACCTCACCTCTCTCTCTATCTCTCTCCATCCCACCCCTCTCTCCACCTAACCTCCCTATCTCTCTCTCCACCTCACTCTGTCTTCTCCGATTAAGTTCGTCGGCCGGAAAATTTTCCGACCGGCGACCTTGCTGGAGAAGACAAAGAGGGAGAGGTGGAAACTGGAAAGAGAGAGAGAGAGAGAGAGAAAGAAAGGTGGAAAGATAGAGAGAGAAAGAAAGGTGGAAAGATAGAGAAAGAAAGAAAATTGGAGAGAGAGAGAGAGAGAGAAAGAAAGGTGGAGAGAGAGAGGTGAGGTGGAGATAGAGGTGAGGTGGAAATGAGGTGGAATGCATTTAATTTTATTTTGAAAAATTATGAATAGGAAGGACAATTAGGACATTTACTTGAAAATAGGGGGCTATATTTGAATTTACAAAAAAAAAGGGGCCAAAGAGGAAGCTGGTCACAATGTAGGGGGCCATATAGGAATTAACTCTTAAGCATCTCAGCCACTGGACCCCTCCCAACCTCATGCTAGTCCTCCACTGGACCCTTCTCACCATCATTCTGCTGTTGGACATTTACAGTTTACTGTTGTTTAGGAACCCACATCTGCTTAGGTTAGGAGCTACCTTGGAGCATCTAGCAAGAATATTCCTAAGAACCTTGCATTTAGAACAATTCAAAGGCTTCCAAGCATATTCCACCATTACCACTACCTCATCCTCATCATCCACCACAACAGGAATGGTAGAAGGCAGATCCACACCCACATCCACCTCCACACAGATTCGAGCGTAGGACATCCGAGCTCTAGAAGCAGTAGGCTAATCCACAAATAGAGGTTTACCAACAAAACTAGCAATTTGAGCAATCCCCTCTTCGTACCAGAGGCAGGTAGGTAGATCCTTCAATATTATCCAAAGAGGATTAGTAAAAAGAAGGTTCACCTCCCTCTCAATCCCAGGTTGCCATGGCATATCAATAAAAAGCTTACTGGCAACATATCCCAATATTAGCTCTCTATCTTCTAACAAGTCAACCCTAATAATAAAGATAGAATCACCATACAAAGTGAACTTAACACTACCCTTAGGCTTCCAAATTCGCAACAATGAAGTAGTAGCATAACCATAAGGCAATTTACCTCCAACAAAATTACCCACAATCCAATCTTGACATTCCTTAATATGGTCTTGATGAGAACTAGCAGAACTTTCTATTCTAACAACCTTTTTACCATTAACATCAACAGGAGGAGTAAAGGAAAGTACCTTCCTACCTTGAGAGGTTTGTTCCTTAAACAGACTAGCCCAGTTAGCATTAACCTTACCCTGAGCCTCATTAGCAGCAGTAGAAGTAAACCTTGTCGCACTCGAGCTATCTACTTCTCCCTTACCTGCACCGCAGCTAGGACAACTCGAACCTCAACAAAACAACCTTTTTGGTTGGAAGGAAGCTCAGACGAATCCATTGGAATCGACCCAGAGGAACCCCCAGCCCCATGAACTTTAGAACCAGTGACAGAAGTATCAGGATGAATAACAGACAATAATACTCTAGAAGAACCACGAAGACGACCCTTACCCTCTACTCCATCAGAGGAAGTAGTAGTGAATGATTTTTCTCCTCCACCCCTTGATTTTCCCTCACTCATACCCTGTATTGATAGTAGTTCAGACCGAAGTCCAGAACCTCCATCACTAGAAGTCGGGAGGGAAACTTGCGCCTCCTTAACCGCCAGATCCACTCTAAAGAGATGAATCAAAAGATTAAGGAAACTATCAAGGAAGAGAAAGGAAGATCAGAATAACCAACAAAGATGATCGTTATTAATCAGCAAGATGACCGAAAAACAAGGCAGCTGGAAAAAAGTGTGAAACCAATACCTAAAATTTCGCGGCGCCTGGGAGCTTCTCTCTCCTACTTTTTACGTCAGAGAATAATAGCTTCAAGAGTTCTTTTAAGCATTTTACCATCACCCACAGATCCAAAAGTTAAGTAAGCTAAATGAGGTGGAGGTGGAGAAGAAGATAAAAGAAGAGATTGAAATTGTATTAGGTTTTGATTCAACAAAAACTGGACCAGATGGTGAAAATCTGATATTAAAGTGAGAGAAAAATAAAAACCAACTACCTGGTATAGCTAGGGTTACTAGAAATAGAAGAAAAAGAGATAATATTGAACCTAAAGCTGCACAATTTTAATACATTACAAAAGATAAAGCTTTAGTATTGAGATTTTTGTTGTATATTTGTGATTCAGTCTTGCATTTATTGATCTAAGCGAGATTTTCACTTACCCGGACTCTATTAACGGGTGATGGTCGGCTTGTTTCACAATATGTACATCATTCTTCTTATCTACCTTCATTAATCAGATTAAGGACTTGTAATACATTATGAAAATTTCGTCTGGAATATCAGGAGGCAGGTTACTGACATAGAAGTAGAAGCGAGACAAGTCATCCTTTGCATCAGTTTCTGTATCGACCAAATTGTCATTACTAGTAAGAAACCATAAATCTCCTAACCTCACTCTCTTTAAGCTCCCTCGACAAAAAAGGCATGACTCTGACATCCTGTAAAGCAAAAATATTTACCACCTAAGAATCCCTAATTAGCAATTTTGGGAACTTGGGCGAGTTAAAGTTTATATATGTTATTTGTGTTTGACAATGGTTTTTACAGTATTCATATGAATATTCTATAATACCAATATAGTTCACACATAATGGCTGACCTACCACAAGTATTAGAACTCTTAGTACCAGATAGGTGGATTTGAGTCTCTCTCCCCCCAAAAGCTAACTCAAGAGGTAAGGGTTTTTCTACACTTATAAACTTACCTTGTGCCCCTCTTCCACTACCAGTGTGAGATTATCCTAACATGTTGTCCGGTCGAGGCAAATGGGATAAAAGTTTCTAAGAGCAACGCCAGTGACGCGCACAAGAATCCTTACTAGTCTTTGTACATTAAAGAAAGGCAAGAATGATATTATTAGTTATACCATTCTTGATAGCAATTACTGCACATTGAATGGTAGGCAAGACTATCTTGGTACATGGTTCAATACCAATACCACACTCATCTTCTCTATCTAAATCTGTATCAGCAATTTTCCTTCTACCACATGAATAAACACAATTTTGTAGTAGATTGATCGAACCCACACAGTCACACTAACGAAATATCTGTATAGTTATTTAGAATGTTTTATACAATCTCAGATGTAACAAAAACATATATATATATATATATATATATATATATATATATATATATAAGCATTTGTAGAGCTATCTATCTGTATACGGATAATCTGAAATACCTTGTAAACGTAAAACAACAAAGGGTGAATCCCAAGCCTTCTTGGTAGGTGTGACCCTTCCTTGCAACAATTCGCATCAACGAATATCATTAAGGAAGGAGATACACTAATCAATATATATGCTTATTCCAGAAGTCTGAACCTAACGGAGAGATACTTTGAGGATACTGCTTAATTGGTCAGGACATCATCAATTGGGTATCGAATTTTAGGAGCGACTAGTTTGTTTGTTATAATCGACTTTGTAGCTAGACAAACCATGCGCTCGTCGACCTCAGTTTTACTACTTGATGTATAACGATTCTTAAATAACCAAAATCTACCGGTTAATATTGCATATTTCCTAGATTAATCTATGAATAAATCACAATGGGACCAACTCGAAGTTAAAGAAAAAACAGGGGCTAAACAAGAAATATATTATAAAATATGGGTCTATACATAAATTTGGCTCCATAATCTTCGTTTTAAGAACACTTTTACGGATGGAATAAGTACGTCGGAGTGGTTAAGCCAATTATAATAAAAAAAGCGGGAACCTTCCCCCTTTAGGTTTTGGGTTTTCCCCCACCACTACCAGAGAGAGAGAGAGGGAGAAAGACTGTAAGGGTTTTGGAGGGAGAAAGACTGTAAGGGTTTTAGAGGGAGAAAGACTTAAGGGTTTTAGAGAGAGAAAGACTGTGAGGGTTTCAGAGAGAGAGGAGGAGAGAAGATGGGACATTGTGGCAAGGGATATCCAGCATGTGAAGAATGTACACAGAAATGCTTATTGATTCATCATGGAAAGAAGGATGCATCACCAGATGTCATTTCTTTCTTTAAAGTCATGATCGGTGATCGATTCTCAACTGTTCTGGTATAAAACCCTAAACCATTTGTTTTTATGATCTATTTTAGTGTCCATGATCTTTAGAAAAATTGGGTTTTTATCTAAATTTAAGAATCTTGAACCATGAACTTGTATCTCAAGGGTCTGCATTTTCGTGAACCCTCAATGTTAGTGTTTTTCCATTGCTAATTTGACATTGTTTACGTTCTCCTGTCAATTTGACATGTAATTACGACTCGATTTATCGTTTTTATGTACCAAAAGTTGATCATTTCAAGTTGAGCAAAGCTGGTGCATTTATGATTTTAGCGCATTTTCTATACTTTACCGTCTTTGTATTCATGGAAATACAAAGCATCTTAAATGCTTGAGGGTTTGTTTAAAGTTGAAACAGGTTGAAGATTAAAATAATAAATGTCATTCCTTATAGTATGTTGTTGAGTAAAGCTGGTGCATTTATGTTCTTAGTGTTAGGGGCCTTGTTGCTCTATTGGTTGATGTCATTCCTCGCCGTAGTGCCTAATATGGCAACTAGTTTCAAACAATATCTAGGACTAGGGATTGAATAAAACTGAGCGAGTTATTTAGAAGTTGAAAGTTTGTTCAGTTGAGCTACCCCTGATTAACAATCAATTGCTAGTTACCAGAAAGCTAATTGAGATACAGAGTGACTTTGTCTCTTTGTCGAGTCTCATACTGCTTTTAAAAAGAAAAAAAATATATTTTATTTTGTCGTTATTTTAGAATGAAAATACATTAACGTTTTATATTTTTCTTCATATTCTTCACACTTACCACTTTCTGATCATTTACTTGTTCCTTTATAATCCTTCCAGTTTATACCTCCTAAAACTGCCCGAACAATGGCATCCCTAATAGATAAAGAAACTTTTCTTGAAGATATGAAGGGGCGACGTTGGAAGGTAACACTATCCACAGTTGACGGATCTTTGGCTATCCTACAGGGGTGGTCCGAATTTGCATATGCTCATTCTCTTAGAATTGGAGACTTTTTGGTGTTCTATCATGTTGCTGATTCGCACTTTATAGTTCAAATTTATGGATCATCTGGCTCTGAAAGGCTATATGTTTCAGAGAAAAGGTACAACAGTAGAGACAAAAGAACTAGAACAGAACATTCCTTGGATCGTTTGCCTCCGGTTGGAACTAAAGCAAGTGTCTCAACTATCCCATCTGGAATGACAGGTAAAGATTCAGTTGACGGAAAAGGATCAAACTCGACTGTTCAGTCTGATTTTGGCGTTAAGAAACATACGGGCAAAGCTGATACCTATGATGTAGCAGACTTAGACATGGTTCTAGATATGCCTCCTAATGGCCGTAATAGTGGAAGCACACCCCAACCTGTCCGACAAGTAGTGTACGACGAAGTACCATTTTACATGTTCGGTAGAAACTCACCGGACAAACAAGGAGCTAGTGGAGGTTCTCTTTTTGATTTGTCTAACTATGAAATGCCTAATGTGAAATCAAGTGCGACAGAGAAAAATTTACTAGGATTTAGTGAAAAGGGAAAGTCCCCTTGTCATGATGTCAGTAACTTAGATCATCAAACCATATCCAAAAATAATGGTGTCAAAGATCAGTTGCAGAAGATAGATAAAGTTCCAGTTGGTAGAGATGGAGAAAACAATGGTGTTAGTAAAGATGCACAGGATGCCAAAATGAACAAGAGAAAGTACTATGCTGACCATGCAGAAAAAATACCATTGCCGACTGGAGAAAGTTCCCATGTTAATAATATCCTCAAACAACTCCCACCCAAGTCTAATGGAGCTTTAAAAAGAACTCCTTTTACCGAGGAACTGAATCGTGTGTCTTCAGGTTAGTAGCTTACTAGCTTCTAACAAAATTATCTCGACTAATATTCCGTTGTAATTTATGATCATAACTGCACTCTCACAGGGAATGACAACGTTAAAATTCAAAGAACACATACTCGAGAAAGTGGTGGAAGAGTGGCTCACAATAGATACGACCAGAATCCTGTTAACATGCAAGCGAGAGATAGTCAGGCTGGTATGTTTCATTCCTTATTAAATTTGTCTGGCTTAATCATTGAAATATTATGTTTCCATGGTATTTAGAATTATTCCGCTTTTTCTTTATGTGGGTCATGTTTGATAGCTGATATATTTGATTGAACAGGGAAAGTGCCAGTTGCGGTTAAAAAGGAACAGTTCGATTATGCTGCTGCTTTTAACAGAGGTACTATCTTAACTTCTTTTCTCAAATCTGCTACCGAAGTTTTTGTTTTCCCCTAAAAAGCAACCATAAACCTCTTATCCAGACATCTTTGGAGGAAGTGAAAAAGGGTTATTCAGAGACTCAAAAATGCGATCAATGAACCATCTTACTTGTTTTGATTGTATTTAGTAGTGTTCTGCTTTCTATTACGTCGGATGATGCTTGACAATTCGTATATATGATCAAAACAGTGAAAGTGCCAGTGGCAGTTAAAAAAGAACAGTTTGGTTATGCTGCAGCTTTTAACAGAGGTACTATCTTAACTTCTTTTCTTAAAGCTGCTATGGAAATGTTTGTTTTTCCCTGAAAAGCAACTATATACGTCTTAACCGGACTTCTTTGGAGGAAGTAGTAAATAGTTATTCGGAGACTTAAATGCAATTTGAACCCGAGTACTTTGGGAGAAGCATAAATCATATTTTGTCTTTTCAATTAGTTTCTACCTGAGTTTCTGCTGCTGTTTTTAATGGCTTCATCTTTGATTGTTATGTTTAGGAAAATTTTCATATGTCAGGCCTAGACGGCCATATGAACTTTCTCACTTGTTGCTATGTTTAAACAGGAGAATGCCCAGTAATAGTTAAAGAAGAGCCTGAAGATAATTACGGTGATGAATTTGGGGGACCAGACAGCGACATGGAGGCTGCTCAGTATTCACCCCGTTCAATTGGTTTCTTCTGTTCAGCCCCAGCAGGAGCACACTCTTTTCTTGTAAGTTTCTTCTTACCACTGTTATATTTATATTCTTTACCATTCATTCTGAGTTCTCAAATACTTGTCGAAAGTATTATGGACTGCTAGAATTAGGTAGTTAGCTGCATTCACCTTTCCCTCAGCATTATTAGTGTCTTGGTACCAATACTATGTAGTTTGTGTAATAAGTTGTAAGTTTTCATGCTCTTCATCTGCTTTATCTTATTTGTCTTGTTCATTATGTATTGAAATATTTAATTAGGCATCATACTGATTAAGAGAGAAAAGAAAAAGAGCGCTCCTTTTAAAAAATAAACGGGGTTCGGTGTTTACACTCGTGCAGGAGTTACCAGTGAACTTGCCATCATTTTCATCCAAAGGGAAGAGGTCCAAACTTCAGAAGAAGATTGTAGTTCTTCAAGATTCTGCCATGAGAAAGTGGCCAATAATCTACCATGAAAGATCTGCTTTCAGAATTTTAGCAAGTGGGTGGAAAGCTTTAGCCGAGGCAAACAACATCCAAGAAGGAGATATCTGCAACTTGAGTGTTGAAAATCAATCAGAAAGCTTAATTAAAATAGCCATCCAAAGAAAGGATAGTTCTGAGTAATCAAGCTGCGGTGTACTGGTACAGTTTAAGTCACATGTATTCGAATCTCGGATATCTCCTTGTGTGAATCATCAGTTAGAAGCTTGTTAATACTAATGCATATCTGCTAACTGCTATCTATTTATCTGAGTTATCTCTATGACTGTTTTTTTTTTTGCTATTGTAACGGACTAACGGTCATATTATATGTTATATAACTGTTATATTAATTGTTTTACTTTCAATATTTGGACATTTTCGGTTTGGATTGCTACCATTATATGTTATATTAATTGTTATACTTTTTGTATTTAGCCATTTTCGCTTGGGATGGGTACCATCAGTTAACGTATTGATGACACTATCTGTACTTTTAATTTTAAAATATTGAGATAGTATTAAACATAAATAGTTTCTGAAGATGTCCGATCAATTTTTAAGTCAAACTTTAAATAAGACAGTAAAGGGACAAGCATTTTAAATTTTCCGTTCAGTTTTTTGTTTGGCCGAAAACTGTTGTATTGTTTTCCCAAATGTTGACTCCGTCTAAACCTATCACTCGGTGGATGATGGTACCTTCAATTGGGCTTAGACATAATAAATAAAGAAGGAAAGTCAAGGGTGAAAAAAATAATAATGTCTTAAATCTTAATTAATGAAATTTGCAACATGGACTACTTGTACCACAAGAACAAAGACTAAAGGAAATACTTGATCACCAAGTCTCATCTCAATTCTAGCTTGTTTACAAAACCTATAAAACTTAAGGGAGAAACATGAACATTTCTTATCAGCCTCCAAACCAAGAACTGGAGAAATGAAGAGACAGGGTTACCAACATGGAATGGTTAGAACCCACATTATCTTGCCATCACCATTAAACCCAAAACCCAAAACCCAATCCCAAAGTGATCAACAAATTAGAATCTCGTCCTACGGCCGGACTGTATGACAGAGTACCATCCAAGCCGACCAATCACTCGAAGTTCACAGGCAAATGTGGCGCTCCACGGTGCAGTGACTGTCATTCTCGTCCGGTTAACAAGTCGAAAGATAAAGCCAAAGGCACACAAAAGCTCAAAGCACGTAATGTAGATACGGATTATCGGTCATTTCAGTGGCGAGATGTTGATAAAGAAGAAGGATCTAGCATGTATATAGATGACAATGATAACGAAGTCGAAGATTATGGTGGAGTGAGTCGAGAAAAATGGAATTAGAAATGGTGATATTATAAGGTTGAAGTTAAAGGCCTTGAAGACTGGTTTATCTTGTGAATGTCTATTTGATCCAAATGTTTGTCAGTTGTTAACAATAATGAAATCAATGAATTGAGTTTTTCCAATTTCTCATAACAATATAATTCTCAATTTCGTATTTGAATTCTTCAAGAAACTAACATTTAGACATATAACAAGAGGAACACTATTAACAACGGTTTGAAACCGTTGCTAGACTTGCATAGTTTCCCGGAACTAAGAACTCTGGTTTATGACATTTACTTGAATTACTCAGTGGGTACAGTTCATGAAAAAGATAATGAAAAAAAGAAACAGCTCTGTTAGACAACAAAATGCCCACTTACCGTCGAAACAGGAAGATGTTCCAAGAGCTCAAAGTTCCACTTCAACCCACGTTCGTTTTCCTTCTGAAAGGCTGGTTTATATACTGTTCAGAAACACTTCATATCTTCTCTGTTTCTGTGAACTTTGAAATTTTGTTTCTATTTTCACGATTTCAATATCGTTTCAGAATTATAAGTGTAGAATAGTTTCTATTTGCTTTTATATTGACTATGATTACTTGTTATTTGTAGAGACTGAAAGTGTGACAGACGTTAAATGGGAAAATGGAGGAAGAAATGGCAGTTTTCGTAAATCTTAGATGATTTTCTGTTCTTATTATCGAAGTCCAAAACAAATTTAGTTATTTGATTATGTTTTTGTTATTTATTAGTATACTTTAAAGTGAATTTTGTATCATATGCTTGAATTTTTGAGGAAAGAATCGTCTGTTAACATACTCTTTCCCCGGAAATTTTCATGAGAAAATGATTTTGTTGTAGTAGGAGTACAAGATTTTTGTTTATTTTTTATTCTAATCATCTCACTCATTTGCTCTTAATGTAATAAAACGATTGATAACAAATTTAACAAAAAAAATGTCCGTGTTGATGGCCTTATTAAAATATTCACGTTAATAGGCCGTGGCTATTATTCATATCAACGAGTTAGCTCATCCATCAAATCATATATTTATGATTCCAAACTGCCTGGAATTTCTACTTTTGTTACATTTTGCGGGGAGCAAATCCGTTAAACATTGGGTTATTTCCCTATATGCCCTTACTTTGTGACCAGCTTTCTCGTAGCCTTCTACTTTATCAATAATATCTAGAAGGTCCCCTTTTTTCCGTTATGGTTAAGTTTCTGTTATTCTCTCTCCTCCATCTCATCACCTCTCTCCTTCATACTTAAAGAAAAAAATTCCTCTCTCCTTCATACTTAAAGAAAAAAAATTCCTCTCTCCTCTCTCTCTAAACAGATGTAGAGAGAGGAGACTATTGAAGGTCTTGTGATTACAAAACCGAAACCCTAATCTGTTTTTTTCTTTCATGAATTTTTTATGTAGATTTTTGTACGATTTTGAACTAGATCTAGGTTTCTTATATCAAAGTAATTTGATACTAATTACTATAAAATTAGTATCAGATTTCTGTACTTCATGATTGTTCTAAATTTCTGTACGATTACAAAACCGATACCCTAAATATTTTTCGATCAAGAGTCTTGTGATTCAAAATCGAAACCCTAATTATTTTTGTTGTATTTTTTATCTAGATTTCTGTACGATTTTGAACTAGATCTAGGTTTCTTTTTCTTATATCAAAGTAATATGATATTGTGATTACAAAACTGAAACCCTAATTATTTTTGTAGTATTAAGTTTTGATTTCTCGAGAGTTATCTTGTTCGACGCAGAGGTATGTTACCAAAACCGAAACCCTAATTATTCTAGTCTTGCCTTCTCTTAAACGTTGCGACTTAAGAGTATCCCACCAAAGGCTAGCATAACCTTTAGCCTTAAGGTTGCTATTTTATACTTCTTCTCATCATCATAAATGTTATATTCAAATGCTCGTTCCATTGATCTTAACCAATCTAGAAAGTCATCGGGATTTAGATTACCTTCAAAATCAAGAAAATCAACTTTGAATTCTTCTTGCCGAGTGGGTTGATGTGGTCGATTATCTCTTCTTCTCCCACGTCTAGAACAAACACTATGATCATCATTAGAACTAAGAGAAACACGTCCGTCTTCATCAGAAGATGAATGGTTATCTCCGACTCTTTGTCTTCTTGGCTGCGCTTGCACATTCATGCCGTTAAAAGCCTGAACCATTTGTTGCATTTGGCTGCGCTTGCACAAACACTATGATTATCTCTTCTTAATATATTATTCATTATGTACTTAATGCAGGTTGATGATGAGTTGCAATTCATTTCGAATGCTACAAAAGGCAAGGATTTTGAAGAAGTGAAGGTTGAACCTAATGAGATTACGAGACTTAGAGGAAAGATAGTCGATGAAATTCTTTCAGATGAAAACTATTGTTGAATTCAATAAACAAGGCGTTTGAATGTAGTATTTGCTCTGAATATTTTGATGAATGTGTTTGTGAATATTTTGACGAATCTTTAATAGATTTTAATCTTATTGTGTTGAGTATATTTGATTACTTATTTGTTCTTTTGAATTTAAGTTAGAGAGGTTTGCAAATTGATTTGCAGTGGTTTACTCCTAGTTTGCAGTGGTTTGCAAATTGATTTGTATTGGTTTGTATTGTGGTTTGCAAATTGATTTGCAGTGGTTTGCATGTCTTTGCAAATCAGCTTGCAATGTCTTGGAAATCAGTTTGCAAACTGGTTTGCATTGGTTTGTATTGGTTTGTATTGTGGTTTACAAATTGATTTGCAGTGGGTTCATGTCTTCGCAAATCAGTTTGCAATGTCTTGCAAATCAGTTTGCATTGTCTTGCAAATCAGTTTGCAATGTGATAGAAATTGTCCTGCAATGCCTTGAAACTTGTTTGCAATAATTTGAACAAAATAAATACAAGAACAAAGCTAAAAAGAACATATTTTACCTCCTTCGGCACTCTTGCCCGTTTCAGCTAATAAACATCCACTAAATTTTCCTTTGAAAAATGTTGCATCTAAATAACGAATCGGGCGGCAAAATCTGAATCCATGAATACAAGTCCCAAATGCAACAAATAAACGCATCACCAGTTTACAATTTAATATTAGAGTTAAAGATTCAACTTTAGAATAAGTTTAATATTTATACCTGCACATGATATTACAATTATTCACAAAAAAAAAACAGATGAACTATTGATCTTCATATTCTTCATCTAAGAAGCCTGGTGTCGAAGACTCAGTACTTCCTGACTGCCAAAGGGTTAACTTTATCAATATGTTCATTAGAGGGACCAAAATTACTATGTAATCAAAGCCTATAAGGATTTACACCGCCTGCAGATAAATTGTGTTCCTAGAATGAATTAAAAAGAAAAAAAACTATTCACTGACTACCTATCGACAAAGTTGAAATTAGCAGCAAATTTGGTATTTACCGGTCCTTCCTTTGTATGGTCCTTACACTATGAATTTCGATCAATGGCAGAAGGTTCTTACAACCTGTGAGATTGTTCGCCGGCAAAGTGGACAGCTAGTCAAGGGCGATGAGCATATCATACAACAACATAGATGACCACACCTGAAACTCAAAATATGTAAATATCCATCATATAATAGTTTTTCTAGTACGTATCAACATAAATAAAATGGAACTATAAACTGAATGGATGCAAATGACACAAAACCATAGGAGACCATAAGTTCGTGAAGTGCTTGGCTATTAATTGGATGACCTCTAAGTATGCAGACAAGCAGTAGATAAAGGTAATGATAGACCCACTTCTTGTATTCCAACTCTGAACTTTCAAGAGATTACGCGATTACCCAACTTCTCTAATATCAAAACAAGATTAATATGATAGCTGCAGCTAAGAAGAATACCCAAATTCTCTAATGTCAAAACAAGATCAATATAGTAACAACAGCTAAGCAGATTACCCAAATTCTCAAATGTCAAAACAAGATTATTATGGTAACTGCAGCAAAGAAGATTACCCAAATTATCTAATTTTGAAACAATATTATTATGGTAACTCTAGTTAAGAAGACTACCCACGTTCTCTAATGTCAAGATAGGTTATCCAAGTTATATATTGTTTTGATCATTTTAACAAACAGTTCTTCTACATATATAATTGGGTAATAGTCAAAACATAACAAATATGAAATTAAATCAAAATTACCCACAAAATCATGAATAATCATAATTATCAAATTATGAAGTCAGATTATACCTTGGAATACTTTCAGATTCTCCTTCAATTGAAAGTATATAGACCTTTTAAACCCTAGCAAATTATGAAAGGAGATTACAACTTTCTCTCTCTAGAACTCTTCACCAAAAACTAACTCAAAACCCTCAACAACTAAAGAGATTTAATCCAAAATAGGTTGATGATCATAAAACCTAAAGAGAATTCTTCAACCCACGGCTAACAAAATCGCCTAAATCCCACGCTCGTTTAGTTTGTCAATCGTTTTGAGAAATTCCTCCTGCTATGTTCACAAACAGATTTTTTTGGTAATTTTCGTTAAGGAAAGGGCATTTCTGACATTGAAAATGTGGGTGTCTTCAAAATCGTCCTTCAAGAACATTTTGCAAAGTTATTTGGGCCCTAGCTTCTTAAAAACTTACTATGTCTTTTAAACAAAAAAACCTGTAATGAAGAATGAATATTAGGGGGTTAATAACAATCGTGTCAATTTTTGGTCTAAAAAGAAAATATGTCTCTAAGTCTTTATTACCCAGAGATTTTTCTTTATTCGCCGAAGCCGCGGCCTAAAAAAAAGTCTAAAGTGCAACACTGAAAAAAAGTCCAAACACCAAATCTCCAAAAAAAAAAAATCCTATGGTGACTGTCCTTGTGTCTAGGGGTGGGAATCGGGCGGGTTCTATCGGGCTTGGGTATAATAGAGCCGGACTCGGGCAGGTTCGGGTACTACATTACCTAGCCCGCTACTAGTTACCGGGTGGATTGGGCCGACGAATTCACCCAATTGAGGGCCCGTAGCCCGTCCGAGCCCGCCTGCCCGTGCGGGCTCAATCGGACTCCAGCAGGACGGGCTCGGGTAATTTAATTATTAAAAAAAAATAACCAATTATTTATGAAACCCTAAGGGTAAAAAATAAAATTAATTACCTTTATCTCATTTACAAAATATACCATTAGCATTACACAACAAAGTTTACAAAAACAAACATATAAAAGGAAATTACATATCCCAACAACAATTTTTTTTTGTTATTTTTGAATTATGCCTCTATCACAGAGATATTTGATCTAAGAACAATAGATACTCATCAATTAACATAAAAGAAAATTTACGAAATTTACATAAACAAATAGTAGTACACCACAAAATAAACTTAAAACAGAAACAAAAAATTAAATGACAAAATATAGTTGCATTTTCCAAATCTTGTCCCAAGTTTCCAACTTTAATATGCAAAAAATGGTGCAAGGAAAAAATAAGTTAATACCAATATATGAATCATACAAGTTTACATCATCACCACCATGGAAAAAATTATAGATCCACATCATAATATAAATCTCATCTGTTTCGGATAAAATTACATCATCACCATCAACTAAATTACATATTCACATCAAATCTGTTTCAGAATATAGATTTATTCCAGATCTGTTTTAGAATATAGATCTATTCCAGATCTGTTTCATAGTTTATACATCATAAAAAAAGATCTAGAATATAGATCATAACAAAAAAAATGACAAAATACACATCATAAACAGAGATGTTATTTATAATCTTCATCTAGAGAAAACAAAAGTAGTTTCCATACCGTTTTTTTCTGTCTCTTTAGTACTTCTTCTTTTGATCTTCATCCAAACATTGAAAGCATCCGAGTCAATACTATCTCCATCTCAAAGAGACTTTAGAATCTTGATGTTCTTATTTTGAAGGTTTTTCTCTCTATCATTATCTTCTAAATCCATCTTTTTCCTTAGTCCTCCTTAACTTTCTAGTTATTTTGTTTGATGAAAGCCTTCACGTTAATTCGATCTCTCTTCATGATTCAGAAGTTTTTTTTTTCTCCCTCTGTCTAAAAAATCCTAAGGGATAATGAAGCTTACGAGAAAAATTGTTTTAAATACCAAAGTACTCTAACCCTAAAACTAATGGGAAAATGTGAGGGACCTGATCCATTGAATAAACGGAATAATAAATCGGACGGTTGTCGGGCAGTCTATAGACGGGCTCCCGGGCGGGTGTAACGGGCCGGAACTCGGGTAGAAGCCTCTACCCGAGTCCCGACCGCTTGAGCCCGAGTTTTCGGGCCGGGTAAGCCCGAGCCGGGCTCCCTTCGGACTACGGGTCCTTACGGACCGGGCGGATAGGGCCGGGTTTTGGGTTCTCGGACCGTTTCCAGCCCTACTTGTGTCCGATAAATCATTACATCTTTCAGTCCACCGCTTCATCAGATCCGTCAAAATTATAGCCGTTGAAGTGCCTTTACGCTCTAATCTCTCCGTCACTCGATTAACAATCACTTTTAACATGTTACCCCCCGAACTGAAGAACGGATATCTAGCATTCTTTGTTTGCCGTGAGAAGGAGAAAAAGGATGGACTTCCTCAGTCCTTTCGTGAAGAGATCGATTAGGTTTGTAAATTTTGGTTTCGATTAGGTTTGTAAATTGTGGTTTCGATTAGGTTTGACGATTCATGGCTTCGATTTGTGTCCATGATCAATTGCGTGCTTCTACAGACTTAAATACTTATGCAAGTTTGCTGATTCGGTGGTGTTTGAAAGCTATTTGGGTTTGTGGTAATCTAGGGTTTCGTTACCTTTGGTTTGTTTTTCGTTTTCGTCTCAAGCATCTAAAACCCTAGATTTAGATGCTTCTACAGATTTAATTCTATGATTATTTTGATTTGGTTCTCAATTGGATTCTTTGATCAGGCATTGCATAATAGGGTTGGATTTTTGTCTTCATCGGTTGACTGCCTCTCGGAATTTTGATATGGACGCAATCATGAAGCAATTAGTGGTCTTTTTAGTAGTTTTATGAATTTATTTTGCTTTTATTGTTTGGGGAAGGTAGGTCTTTTTAGATTTAGATCAGTCCAGTCTTTTTAGATTTAGATCTTCAGTCCACCATTTCTACATATTAGTCAAAACTAAAACCCTTACAAACAAAATGAATCTTACATTATATATCCTTGGCCCCCTCTCTCAGTCCCCCCTTAACTGATCTGTCTAGGGTTGTGTTCTTCCTAATTTCTTGGAATGTGTTGCAGGCTTCTTTCAAGTTATTAACCATTAGCTGCTTAGCTGGTTCCTCACGGTTTGTGTTTGTATTAATATAGGCTGTCGGGTTGATTTTATTTTGTATTTCTTGGTTTATGTTTTTAAGCATCTATCAGTTTCCTTTCAGTTTGGTTATTGAGGGCTGACGTTTCGTGAAACGAGGGTTCAAATTGTGTTCTTGATCGAATGCTTTCTGCAGATTTGATGTCTATCCAATTTAGGAATTTGAGATTGTCAATAATTCCATTTGAAATCTAATTCGACTGTAAGTATGATATTGAGAGGGGGGGGGGGGGGGGAGGGGGGTTCTCCATTGATTGGTCTTTATAATGCCTTTAGTTCTGATTCCGATGCCGATCGTATATTGCAAATTTTGGAAATTGAGTGGTGGTGCTTGAAATAGGTTAGTAATATAGGGTTTCTCAATCAATCAATTCTGTTTGATTTTTGGCTTGCATCTAAAAAGTTTTGATTTCGATTTGGTTCTCAGTTTAATTGTTTCTTTGATTGTGCAGGAAAAAAAATGGGTTGGATTGTAGTACTTGATCAGTTGGTTTCTTATGCAGATTCAATATCTACACGCAGTCTAGGAAAATTCAGTTGTCAAACGACTCAACTACCCATCAAGCTTGAGTTTATAATCGCGATTGAAGGGGGTTATTAATTCGTTGGGAATTACTTTTAATGGATTTAAAGATGATTCTGATGCCAATCCCACATCATGATCATCTTAAATACTTGCTCTACTGTGGTCTATGCCAGTAAAGGTATTGATGCAGCATTAGACGACTTTGTGAAATATTAGATTAGTTGGTGTAGAAACTTAAACCTGATTTAGTTTTATGTTACTACATTCTGGAATCTAGTTTTCTGTTACTCTATTCTGGAATCTAGTGTTCAGGTTCTTCTTTAAGTAGGTCCTTTACATCACATTATTTCGAGGACATGTCTGCTTTCAATGTCCAGCACTCTTTGATCCTTGCTACTCTAGGACTATGGGTTATGCTAAAAAGTTACTTGGCCTGTCCGGATGGTGTTTTCTCTTTGAAGTTCCTTATGTATTTTTATTGATTCTTTCTAAATTTGTACTAAGTCCACTTTTGAATGTACAAAACTTATTTAGCTTATTTTCAGGGATATGCATTAAGTTCTAGCTATTCATACTCAGTCCATCACTTAGAGTGGGAAGGAGGAACACTTGGGAGTTCCCACGGCCAGCTATTTCTCGGTTTGGTGAATCTATTCCGGTTACCCTTCTCATTTCTTAGAGAGTTCGGAACATTATTTTGACTGCATTTATTTTTAAAAGATCCAGTATTTAGTTGGGTGTATGATTTCTGTTCTAACTTGCTATTATGTTGTTTTGTGCGGGATATCTATGTTCAACATTAAGCAAACAGACTCTTTCTACTACTTTGAGGGCACAAAAATTTGAGGTACGTCAATTTGTTGCTGAATTTAGTTTGGTGGTAGAGATACTAACATAATGGATTTTTTAACTTACTTATAGTGTTAATCTGGACTCTGTTCTGGTTCGTGAGTTGTATATAGGATCTGTGGTTTCCATCTGAATTTGGGGTTTGGTGGTATTAGCAGAATAGCAGGTACAGTTGTTTACATTTGTATTGATTTCCTATACAAAACAAGTTTGAAGTGATTGTCGTTCTCTAAGTTTGTCAAAGAAATTATTTAATTAAAGGAGCTTTCTCTTATCATTGTAAGTGTTTATTGTTCTCTCTTAACAATGGAATACACAACCTTAAGAATTTCAAATTTTCTCCGGGGATTACGGTTTGAGTGCAGTTGCAATTTCTTAGGTACTGTTGTGTTCCAATGCTGATTTATTTCCGGAAGGGTGTTTCTCTTTTATGCAAAATTGAAGCTACCTCTTTAAATTTTTTCCCTTTTTCCGTCGAGGCTATATTTTGTTTTGAAGATAGTTGGTTGATTTGCTTTGTGTTTCCTAGGGATGTTTGTTATAGGATGGCTAGTCCTATTCTGCCTATGTTCATTTCAGGAAGGCAATGTACTTTAAATCCGCAATCCTTAATTAAGTAGCTACTCTGTTCTGAGGATTTACTTTGGTCCTTGGTATCTGATTGTTATTTATAATTGGGAAATGATAAAGTTACAAAAGATTTTGACAAAAAAAGGTTCCCAGCTGATGTGGCGGGTGTGGTTTCAAACTTTGACCAAATCTAGGCCGTTGAGAGATGAAAATCACAACCGCCACATCAGCTGAAAACTTTTTTTTGTCAAAATCTTTTGTGATTCTAGCATCTCTCTTTATAATTTAGAAATCACTTTGTCTTTAATAAAGCTTTATGTGTATAAGTTGCTTCCTGAAAGTGTTTTTCTTAGGCTATGTCTCTTCCACCTTTAAGATGGAGTTTTCTATAGTTGCATGTTTCCTGAAAAGATGTTTTGCTTAGGCCATATGTCTTCCACCTTTAAAATGTGCCGTTAACTGTGTTCTGGGTATGCATGGCCGCTATCCACATTCAGACATTCACTGACGGTTGGTATTCTTAGACGGGGTTTCAAGAAGGATCTCTATTTAAGGTTTTTCATGACAGTTTACCTTCCTCTTTGTGCAATCTTTTTCTTAGTTGGAATATGTAATTCCTTAACCTCACTTTTAGGGATATGTATTTCTTGAAAAGGTTGTAGAACTTATCTTACTGGATTGTGGGAGTGCTTTTGTTTCTTCGAGAGGGGTTTTTTCTTATGTAAACTGCAGTTACATCTTTACAGGGGTCTTCTGTAGTTCTGTGTAAACATTTTGTTCACATTTTAACTTTATTATATTCATGAATTGTTATTGGGGATGTGTGCTTTGCAAATTCAGTCACTCTTTCTGGTTGTTGAACGACTGGGAATTATATTGAAATCTTACTCGGTCTCTTTGAAGGGAGTTTCTATTTCAAGTTGCTGGTTAGGAAGTTTACCAATATATCTTTTATTTGATAGTACAATTCTTTTCCATCCTTTTGTGTAGATTATGAGTTATAGGTTTTGGTAGGTTTCTTTTAAATTTCTTATAGTGGTCTGAAGCATTATTTTGACTTTGTTGTTCTGTTTTTCAAGGGCCTTGATATTTACCTGCAGATTTGATTAGGCTTTTCCACGAAAGGTGGTCTTCTGTTCTAACTTGCATTTATGTTCTTTCTCGAGCATACCTCTCTTTAACAGCAGGCATATAGTTTCGTTCAACTACTTGTGGGGTAGACAATGTGGAGAGTCTGTTATCTATATCCGACATATGTTGAGTGGACGGAACTACTTTCCTGAACTCGTAGTGGAGAATCACAATTTCCTGATTATTGACACAACAAATGAAAGACCCCTGAGTTTTATGCTTTTATCTTGGTCCTTTCTGTTTGCATGTGATTAGGCAGTTGGTGCATGGTCAATTTTTGTCCTCTTTACTTGGGCATTATCTTTTAGTTGTGTTCCTTCTTTTTTATGTGCTGCTAATTTATTTGACAGAGGACATTATCTTTTAATTGTGTTCCTTCTTTTTATGTGATATTATAACATAAGATTTGCAGCTGGATAAGTTTTGAGGTGATAACAACTATTTTCCACATAGATAACTCTCTCAGAGTAGAAGGTCTGTCATGTTGGTAGCCATTTCTTTGCTTGGTAAATCGTTCTGGTTTGAGAGAATTTGTTGGATACTACAACTAGATTGCCTGGATGTTATGAGGATACAATTTTATCTTTTCTTTTTCACTTTTCATGTGATATTATAACATAAGATTTGCAGCTGGATAAGTTTTGAGGTGATAACAGCTATTTTGCACATAGGTAACTCTCTCAGAATAGGTCTGTCATGTTGGTAGCCATTACTTTGCTTGGTACATTGTTCTGGTTTGAGAGAATTTGCTGGATACTACAACTAGATTGCCTGGATGTTACGAGGATAAAATTTTATCTTTTCTTTTTTCACTTTTCCAGTTCCATGTCTAGATGAAGTAAATGTGTAAAAATATTGATGGTCTTATCTTGATGTAGGTTATGAGGATAAAATTCTATCTTTTCTTTTTTCTCTTTTCAAGTTCCATGTCTAGATGAAGTAAATGTGTGAAAATATTGATGGTCTTATCTTGATGTAGGATATGCGGAACTTCCCAATTCAACGGGAGAAGATTCAACTTTCCAGTGCTGGGTGGATGGGTTTGAACTGATATCATTTCCTTGGCTTGGTCTACAGTTTCTTCAGCAATTTACATGGATCCAAAGTTGCTGGGTTCAAGGTTCCAAGTTCTTCAGTTCTCGTTACCGTCATTTTGTCTTTCAAAGGTGTGTTAGAAGTTTTGCTTTCTCAGAACCTCCATCATGTTGATAGGATATGTGGAATTTCAAGTCGAACGGACAAAAATCAGCTTTTTATTGCTGGGTCGATTGGTCGGAAGACTCTGAACTGGACTCATTTCCTTCATCATGTGTAAGTTAAGTATTTGCAGTCCTATTGCAGATCCATGAATAGTAAATCCATGGTTCCTAAGTTCTTTACCGTTTATTTCCTTCATTTATTTTGCTTTTATTATTTGGGGAAGGTAGGTCAAAACTAAAACCTTTATCCCTCACAAACAAAATGAATCTTGCATTATAAATCCTTGGCCCCCTCTCTCTGTCTCCCCTTAATTGATCAATCTACGGTTGTGTTCTTCCTGATATTTTGGTATCTGTTGCAGGCTTCTTTCAAGTTATTGAAGCTTTAGCTGGTTCCTCGTTGTTTGTGTTTATATTAATATAGGTTGTCAGGTTGATTTCATTTTGTATTTCTTGGTTTATGTTCTTAAGCATCTATCAGTTTCCTTTCAATTTGGTTATTTAGGTTTGACGTTTCGTAAAACAAGGGGTTCAAATTATGTTCTTGATCTTCTGCAGATTTGATATCTACTCCATTTTGGAAATTGAGATTGTCAATGATTCCACTTGAAATCTAATTCAACTGTAAGTATCATATTAAAAGGGGTTCCTTCATTGGTTGTTCTTTATAATGCCTTCAGATAAGATTTTTTATTCTGCCCATGTTCATTTCATGAAGCCAATTTACTTCAAATTCGGAATCCTCAATTAAGTAGCTGCTATGTTTTGAGTGTTCACCCTGATCCTTGGTATCTGAGTGGTATTTACAATTTAAAAATCTATATGTTTTTTCGATAAAGTTTCTGTTTATAAGGTGTTTCCCGAAACTGTTTTGCTTAGGCTTTCTCTATTCCACCTTTAAGATGGAGTATCCTATAGTAGCTTGTTCCATGAAAAATGTTTTGCTTAGGCTACGTCTCTTCCACCTTTAATATGTAAGTGCCCCTTTAGGCTTTAACTGTGTTCTGGGTATGGGTGGCCGCTATCCACATTCAGACATTCACTGACGGGGTTAGAAGTAGGATCTTCATTTAAGGGTTTTCATGAGAGTTTAGTTTTCTCTTTGTGCAATCTTTTTTCCTAGTCGTAATATGTAATTCCTTGGCCTCGCTTTTAGGGATATGTATTTCCTCAAGAGGTTGTAGAACTTATCTTACTGGATTATCTTTGTTTACTGAGGATTAGGTTTCCATTGTGGGAGTGCTTTTGTTTCTTCGAAAGTGTTTTTTCTTATATAAAGCTACTGTTACATTTTGTACAGGGATCATTTGTACAAACATTTCACTTTAAATTATATTCATGAAGGGTTACCGGTGATGTCTCCTTTGTAGATTCAGTCACTTGTTCCGGTTGTTGACCGACTGGGAATTATAATGAAATCTTACTCAATCTCCTTGAAGGGAGTTTCTATTTCAAGTTGGTGGTGAGGAAGTTTAGCGATAGATTTTTATTTGATAGTACCATTTTTTTATCCTATTTGTGTAGAGTATGAGTTATTGGGTTGTTAGATATCAATACTCTGTTCATCATGCAATTGTGTAGAATATGAGTTATAGGGTTGGTAGGTTTCCTCTAAAAATATCTTTTAGTGTTCTGACACATTATTTTGGCTTTGTTGTTTGTTTTTCAAGGGACTTATTTTTTACCTGAAGGTTTGATTCGGTTTTCTCCAAGAAAGGGGGTCTTCTGTTCTAACTTGCATTTATGTTCTTTCTCGAGTATACCTCTCGTTAACAGTAGGCATATATATCCGATATATGTTGAGTGGACAGAACTACTTTCCTGAATCGTAGTGGAGAGAATCACAATTTGCTGACTTTTGAGACAAGAAAAAACGCCCGAGTTTTATGCATCATCTTGTGTAAATTAAGTATTTGCAGTCCTATTGCAGATCCATGAGTAGTAAATCCATGGTTCCTAAGTTGTTTACCTTTCGTTTCCTTCATTTTTTGACTTTTAAAGATATGTTAGAAGATTTGCTTGCTATTGTAGGAGCTCCATCATGCTGGTGCAAACTGCTTGGTAGATTTTTCGTTTCAACTTCGGTTTGTATTACTAACTTAAGTTTGCTTTCGAAATCGTACTTGATCTTATTTTCGCTGTGTGAGTATATTTCTCCTTGCCAAAAATATAATCTAGTGCTAATTGTTTGCAACATAAGCGCTAACACTTCGAGTTTTTTGCTTGTCGGTCTTAGTCTTATTGTTAGCCAGCTATGACCGTCTCACTTATCTTGCCTCCAAACTCCTTTCTTCTTCTGTAGTTGTTTCACTTGTGGTCAATGTGTGTGTGTGAAGTTATGAGTTGTGTCATGTCATGAGATGCAATATATTATATTGGATATTGTTTGGTGCGATGTATTAATAGTTGTTTCAATTGTGGTCAGCGTGTCTATGTGAAGTTATATGAGTTGTGTCAAGTCCTGAGGTGGTGCGACACTCACAACTGATCAATGGTTTTAACTGTGCTGAAGCCAAGTCCTATATTTGAAGTTGGCGGCCCCTAGCCCAGAAAAAGGCTTCACGTAAGAAATTCTAAATCGCACGATTTTGATAGCACTGTTTAAAAGTTTTTATCGTGATTTGCTTCTCAGTTATTTTCTCTGATCAGGCATTGCATAGTAGGTTTGGATTTTTCTCTTGATTGATTGATTTGCTTCTCGAAATTTTATATGGAACCAATCATGAAAAGATTTGGATTGCTACTTTATTCAACTACACATTGGACTTGAGTTTTATTTCATTGGTAATCACTTTTAATAGATTTAAAGATGATACTGCCGGCAATCTTATCATGCCTATGTGCAGGATAAGATCCGCATATGGATCATCTTAAATACTTGCTCTACTGAACCCTGCTTATTGATTTTTTATCCGATTGTATTTCAGGGAATAGTACAGTTTCGAGATTTCCTTAATAAACCATGCTTGAATGTTTGAAAAAAAGGTTGAGGTGTACGCCTGGAGGCGCGCCTCGAAGCATACGTATTTTAAGCCATTATCGATGTTTGTGTTTTTCGAATCCAATAACCTCTTTAGAAGTTTTGGTTTTCCTTTTCACTGTTATTTTTGAGTTGTTTGGCAATACTTCAGACCTTTATACTATGGTAGTGTAGTAGAAAAACTTGTTATCCTATGTTTTTACATAATTGATGTCATCTTCATTAGCCATTTTTTTTTACGTACTTTATGCATGATTCTCTGCCTTGGGGGTTTTCTTATAGAAGCTTAGGTATCCTTGTTGAGTTATTTTATTTTATTTTTAACTGGTATAGTTGCTATGGGGTAGTTGTTAACAGGAAAGGAAAATCTTTATATAAATGGAGTTCATAGCAAATGTATTATTGATTAGTACTGTGTTACTAATGATTGATATAAAATGTAAAAAGTTCTAGTTATGATGTTCTATAGGCAAGTCAGGTGTCTATGTAAGGAAAACTGAGCTTTCTTCTTTTGCCTAAAGGGGGATTTTTGCTTGTGAGGATGATCTATTTGAATGAAATATTGGTAGAATTTGTTCCCGTCTCTTTCTCAGAGATCTATGTCATGAATAAACTTGTGGTTTATTGGGAAGGCAATGGCTTTTAAACCTATCTGCATTTTTTCCTTTTCTGGTCTTTTTGGTAGTTTTGTGAATTTATTTTGCTTTATTGATTGGCAATTCATCCTATTCGTCAAAATTGAAACTCTTAGACCTCACAAACAAAATGGATCTTATATTATAGATCCTGACCCGCACTCTCTCTGTCTCCCCTTTTCTGATTTATCTAGGTTTGTGTTCTCCCTGATTTTTCGGTATCTGTTGCAGGCCTTTTCATGTTATTATTGAAGCTTTGGCTGATTAGCTGGTTCTTCGTGGTTTGTGTTTTTGTTCATCTAGGTTGTTGGTCGATTTTCTGTTGTTTTTCGTGGTTTGCGTTCTTAAGCATGTACCAGTTTCCTTTCAATTTGATTATTGGTAGTTTAGGCGTGACGTTTCATAAAACGGGGTTTCAAATTATGTTTTTGATTAAATGCTTCTGCAGATTTGATATCTGTCAATGATTCCATTTGAAATCTAATTCAACTGTAAGAAGAGGCGTGTTCTTCATTGATTATTCTTTATAATGACTTCAGATATGATTCCGATGCCAATCTTATTGTGCAAATATGCACGATGCGGTCCACATTTGAATCATCTCGTGTAATGGATTTATTGAGCATTTAAACCAATAACGATTTATTTCTCAGATTAGTATTCTGGAATCATCCCAGATTTTCTCAAAGAAGGCCTCGAGGGAAAGTAAGATAACTCTGTTGGTGTATCAAATCTTTCGGTATAGAAACTATACATGATTTAGTTTTTACTTCTTGTTAATTTGGAATTGCTTCTAACTTGTGGGTTGTATATAGAAGCTGCACTTTCTCTCTTTGAATTTGGGGTATTAGCTTGTGTAGTTATTTACCACACTACCACAGTATTAACAGCCTAAAGTTTACTGTCCATCTACCAGTTGTTTTGTTTATGATATATTTGAAGCATGTGTTACAATTTGAGAATGGTTTTGACTTGATTGTTGTTCTCTGAATTTGGTGTGAACAGTTCAAGCTATTCAAGCTTTTGCTGATTGATTGGTGGTGCCTAAAAGCGGTTTGCTTTTTTCAGTAATCTATGGTTTCTCAATCAACCTAATCTATTCAGTTTGGTTTGCATCTCAAGCATCTAAAATGTTTGATTTCGATCTGGTTCTAAGTTGAATTTTTTCTTTGGTTAGGGAGAAATGAATATATGGGTTGGAAATTAGTACTTGATCAGTTGGCGGCTTATGCAGATTCGACTACACATCGCCCTTGAGTTTGTATTTGAGATTGAAGGGGATTACTAATTCATTGGTAATTACTTCTAATGGATTTAAAGATGATTCTGATGCCATACCGCATCATGATCATCTTAAATACTTCTGTTTTGGCATAACATCTTGGTCATTATAACGTTAATCGTTTCGATTTGCTATCCTAGAAACGTTTTGTATAACATGATTAGTTGGTCGTTGTAGTGGGAAGGTTGCATTTGGTTTAGTGTCCTTTCACGATTTACCAATATTTCACCTTTCTAGCAGTCATCAATAACTGATGCGACATTTCAGCTAAGAGTTAATACTCATTGATAATTACTTTGGAGTTAGAGATTATTCTGATGTCGATCTCACATCAGGATCATCTTAAATACTTGCTTCACTGCGGGTTTAGCTAGTAAAGGTATTGATCCTATACTAGATGACTCTGTGATATGTTAGATTAGTCAGTATAGAAACTTAAACCTGATCTAGTCTTCTGTTAAGCTTATTTGGATTCGCCTTCAATTTTTCTTCTTTCTAGCAGTCATCAATTATTGATGAGATATTTCTGCTAAGAGTTAATATTTTCGAAGTTGTTTTAAATTGACTGTTGTTCTCTTCAGTTGGTGGTGCTTCTTGTTGACAGAATTTCAGTCTGTGTAGATTTCATGGGGTAGTTGTTGCAATCCAATATGGGAAACCTTTACGTGAGAGGAGTCTATATCTAATGCATTGCAGTATTTTTAGTTCTTTGTTAGTAATGGAATACGCATAGTATAAAGTCTCACTATGTTCTTTCGTTTCAGTTCTTTTTCTTTTCTTCTCTTGAGTGTGACCTTTTAACATGAAAAGTGGATGGTGACTTTAAACCTTCGGTTTTTTAGTTGTCCAAGTATATATTTTGGTTGATTGTTTAGTAAGAGGGGTGGAGTCAACGGAGTTCTATAGGCTGTATTCGTATGGGTCTTTCTTTACTTGCTTTTCTTTTCTTTTTTATCCGTGTACTAATTATGTTTTGCAGTATTCTTTATTTAATCATTGAATAACATGATCACAGACACTTGGTGATTAGAAATTGATTCTGGAAGTTTAAATAGTCGTCTGACCTCTTCATGCCGGAAGTGTAACAGTGGATACCGCATACTTGGTTTCTATTTCTTCCACTCAAGCTGGTTTCCTTTTCCTCATTTCTGCAGGTATGGGAATCATCTTGGCTGTTGTCTGTTGCCTGGATGATAGGATCTACCTAGAGAAGCGATCACATTTTTATTGTTGTAGAGTTTTATATGCGGTCTTGGGGTACTTCAGTTTTATATCTTAAGTTCATTGTTTCTTTATTCAAATATTTAATATGCCAATTCTCTCCCAATATTGCAGGGATTTGTTATGGAAGTGTTAGCTACCGATACTTGGTTATTTCTTGATTTATGAAAGAGTAACAGTCTTATTCCCCCGTACAAACTTATAGTTTGATTAGATTTTTTTCCTCTTTCTGCTCAATTATATTAGATTGTCTCTCTCAGTTTTGGAGAGATCAACCTTTGGCTTACTAGTTTTTTGGACCCCAGATGATAAGGATTTAATTCATGGAGAACTAGTTGGTTCTTCTCTTGAAGGGAGTTATTGCATGGGAGTAACATTTCTTGGATCCGAGTGGTATTTATAATTTTAAAACTACTCTGTTTTCTTTAAAAAGCTTTTTGCTTATTACTTGATTCCCGGAAGTTTGTTACATTTTTACTCTTAATCCTTAAATATACAGGCTCAACTTTTGATGGGGGAAGGAGCATTTTGATGTTCTTATCTGGCTTTGCCTTCTCAATTATGTGATTCCTTTATTTTTCAGTTGTAATCTTTGTTTCCTAGATGATATGGTTTTTGCCTAGAGAGCGACTCCATTTTTATTTTGAAAGGGGTTCTCTATCCAAACACGGGGCTTTAAATTCATTTTCTTTGCTATTAGGATATTGAGTGGTAAAAATTTCTCTCCTTATCATTAGGGATTTGTTGTGGAATCCTTACCTCAATCATTTCGTGATTTGGGAAAAAGATCAAAATTTGGCATTTTATTTCCTATCCGAACCCTCAGGATTTAAATACTTGCAGAAGAGGTTTGGTTTGTCTGCTGTGAAGGGAGGGTGTTTTCTATACTAGCTTGTTCCCTGAGAGAGATGGTTTGCTTATGTTATGTCTCTTCTACCTTTAAGATTTAATTGCATGTAACTGTGTTCAGGGTATGGGTGGCCGCCATTTCAGACATTCCCCGACGGTTGGTAACCTTGAACGGGGCTTAAAGGGGGATCTCTAGTTAAGGGGCTTTCATGGAAGTTTATTTTAGTCTTTCTGCAATCTTTTTCCTATTCGTAATACGAAATTCCTTAACCTTAGTTTTAAGAATATGTGGCATGGACCTGGAAGGGTTAGCGTGTCGCACGTTTTGTCACGGAAAAAATAACCTGCTTTGCATTTCTTGCAGTGGTGGTAGAACTTATTTTGCTGGATTATCTTTGTTTACTGGAGGATTAGGTTTCCATGGTGGGAGCGCTTTGGTTTCTTCGAAGGGTTTCTTTCTTATATAAACTTGCAGTTACATTTCGTACATAGGTCATTTCTTCAAACTTTCTGTTCACATTTACTTTAAATTATATTCACAATGTGTGACCGGTGATATCCACTGTGCAGATTCTGTCACTCTTCCGGTTGTTGGAGGACAAGGAATTCTGACGTGAGTCTCTCCCGAAGGAGTTTTTATTTCAAGTTGCTAGTGAGGAAGTTTATTGGTAGATTTTTATTATAGTACAAATATTTTTTTTCCCACCTGAGCCCTGATGTTAGGGGTATGAGCTACAGGTTGGTAGATATCAATACTAAGTTCAATATCTGACGTGGGGAGGGGAAAATATGGAGTTACGAGTCTTGCTTGCCACCTATTTCTGTGTTCGTATTTGGTTTTTGACTTGCTCAACCTTGTTGGGGTTTCTTTTAAATTTCTTAGTGCGCTGGATCCTTATTTTTCTTTTGTTGTTCTTTTTCCGAAGGTTTCTTTATTGCTTGACGATTTGGTTTTGTTTCTTGGAGTACGTTATTTGAGATGTCTGCGATCCATATTTGCCTCATGTCAATCGTGAGTGAACCAACTTTGTTACGCGGTAGTGTTTGGTCAAGTTATCCTTAGTTTCCTTAGTGGTTCCTCATTGGCAATTCTTCATTTTCCCTTCTTCAGTTTTGAGTTTTATGCTAATCACAGTTTTGCACTTTTTTCTAGGTTTTTTTTTTTTTTTTTTTTCTAGGTTTTCTGTTTGCTCATTTTCTCCGAATAGGTAATTTGTTATAATGTACATGATGATTTTTGTTATTCTCTCTATTTTGGTTGTGTTCCTTCGTTTCTAAAAGATGTTGGATTGGTTTTACAAAATGGAAAATCTTTCTTGTCGGGGTTGCTGAATGCTGCTATCATATTCCCTGGTTGTCATCAGGATGTAGTTTTTTTTATCTTTTTCAGTTTTAAAGTGTCGTGTCTAGGTTATCTACATCTGTAAAATTGTTGACGGTCTTATCTTGATGTAGGATAGGTGGACTTCCAAGTCCAATGGAACAACTTTCTGGTGCTTGCTCGACGGGTCAGAAGATTTCGGACTGAACTAATTTCCTTTATAATGTGTAAGTCAAGTATTTTCAGTCCTATTCCAGATCCATGAGTAATAGATCCGTAGTGCCAAAGTTCTTTACCTTTCCTTTATTTTCTGACTTTTAAAGGTAATTTAAAACACATGCTATCTTAGGAGAGCTATCATGTTGATGCAAACTGTTCCGTAGGTTTTTCATCTTCAACTTCGGTTGGTATACTTACTAACTTGGGAGGTTAGCTTTCGCAATTCTACCTCATCTTATTTTAGCTGTGTCTTATGTTGCTCCTTGCCTAAGACATAATCTAGTGTTATTTGTATCTAACATGAGCTCTAACGCTTGAGAAGTTGTTGGCTTGTTGCTTGTATAGTCTTATTGTTAGCTAGGAATGGCCATCTCACCTTCTAATCTTGTCTCCAAATTCTTTTGTGCTTCGGTTGTGAATCAATTCAGTTATTCAGTTATTGCCTGCTTCTAATTTATATTGGATATTAAGATTTTATGTGACATATTAATAGCTATTTCAATTCTACTTCATCTGATTTTAGATGTGCCAATTGGTTGTTCCTTGCACAACATATAATAGTGAGTTAGTAATATCTGGAGGGTCGTTTAGATCCACCTTTTTTAAATTTCAGGGGCCAACAACTACCAGATAGTGTTTGCCAACTGAAAGGTTCTGAAATGTAATGTTATCAAATACGCCCTATTGGAACTGTAGATCTTCACTCTACTTCGTGTTTGTTCGTTAAATAAGCCTCAACAGAACTGCTATTAAATATGCTGAAATTTGTTTTATAGTTTGTTTCAAGGACGGCTTCTGTCTAGAGGAAGCATTTTCTGGGAAGAGATTTTTGTGTCTCAAGTTCCATTTAAATTTGCGTCTAAAATTTTGTCATTTTCAATTCCTAATGCGTTGTTCATCTTGGGAGGTTTTTTTTTGTCTTTTACCCCACTTCTTTGATTTTTATCTTTTTTGTTAAACTCTGAATGAATTGTAATATTTTTTACTTTTTTATTTTTATCCTGTTAAACGAAGATTAGTTGAGGGGGTCCTAATTTATGGGTAGTATTTTTAAAGGCTTTAGAGATAATGCTGCCGATCTTATTATGTATATGTGAATGACTGACTTGATGCACATCAGAATGGTTTTGTTGATGCTTTAGACTACCAAAGTTTTTATTAATCTGATTACTCTTTGGGGAATCCACATATTCATAATCTCGCAGTTCACCCCTGTTGTTATTACTATTAGAGCCTTGAGGGAAACATGAACATCAATCTGTTGCAAGTGCGAATTTGACGCTATAGAAACTATACATAATAAAATATTTAACTTCTTGATTTGTAACAATTAACTTGAACCAAAAGTTTAATCGTAGAACTGTTTTGAATTGATTGTTGTCCTCTGAAGTTGGTGTGAGGACTAAAGTTCTGAATTTGGTATGAACAGTTCCATGTTGTTTGGTGATTGGTGGTGTGCCTGAAACATATTTACATTTGAAACAATGTCGATTTCGTGATCTAACTGGTTTGTTTGGTATTAGTTTGCATCTCGAGCATCTAGAAATTTTGGTTCTGATTTGGCTCTTAATTTGTTCTTTGATTTGGGACTCAGGGTCGGATTTGCATCTTCATTGGTTTATTGATCCAGTTGTTGTGTAGGGAAAACACACTTTGAAATTCTTCCCATTAAGCAGCTTCTATTTGTGTTGTCCAATAAAGTTTTGGGGAAAAGGTAAGATCACTTTGTGATGTATCAGATATGTTGCTAGTGGATCTCTGGACATGATTATGGTTTTCTGTTACTGTTATTGTGGAATCTATTCTCTCATTGCGGCTTTCCTCAAAAGCTTAGGTATCCTAATTGATTTTTTAGGTTTATTCGGTAAAGTTGTTATTGTTGCGTAACTGTAGGACATCATCTTGGTCAAGGTTAACCTTTCGGATTTATCAAAATTGGTGATGAGAAAAACTTTTCTTCTTTCTAGCAGTAATTCTTTTGTTGATGGGATTTCAACCAAGAGTAGAAAATTTTGACAACAGTTTTGTATAGATTGTTGTTATCTCCACTTGGTAACCAGCTTCTCTTGAGGGGATTTCAGGTTGTTCAAATGTTCTCATGGGTTAGTTCTTGACCAAAAAAGTAAATCTTCAAGTGAAGGGAGTTTATATTAAACTGCACTATTGATTTTATTTAGTTTTGCGTTACTAATGGTTGACACGCAATTGAAATGTTTTTATCATGTTGTAGAGAAGTCACTGTAATGGAAATTGGGGTTTCTTGTTTTGACTGAAGGAGTTGTCTAGGTTAGCGTTTTCTTTTCAGTGTTCTCTCTCAAGGGAGTTCCCATATTATGCACAGATTCCATAAAATTCTTCTCTAGTGCCGGTCTATGTTGTTAACATTTAACACTTCACAACAATATTCAACGTCCAAAAACTGGCTCTCCTTGTTATCTGCATGCCTCTCGGGAAAGTTATAGTAGTACCTTTTTTTGGTTTATTGCATGGCATGATTTAAGAATCTTTCTATACCTTTTCATTTCCTTAGTCGTCTGGTCCTCATATGTGTTAGTTAGTAGTTTTCAGGATGACTGGTCTTCTGGAAACGTCTTCTTAGAAATGATTTCTGCTTGGAGGTGCACTCCAGACCTCTAATAGTCTTCTTTTCTATTAGTTATGACTTCATCTGGTAAAGGCGTTTTCTGTCTTTTAACTTGCTACCTCCATTAATTTCCTTATTAGAGGAATAACAATTAAAGTAAGCATTATTTTGATTTTTGTAGGGATTTTTGAATTGGACTTACTTTAAGAAGATGTGATTTGGTTCTAACTTGTGGGGGTTTTCCTATTTTACATAGAATCCTTTTCATAAAAAAAAACATAGAATCCACTATTCGTCCCTATTGTCTTATCACTTTACATGAAAATATAGTATCCATGGATCAACTGTCTTAGTTTTTCTCATACCCGTCAGACAAAAACAGAACTATTAAATTTCATTTCTGGTTCCAAGTTTGCCATTTTTATGTTTCGTGTTGTATCCACCTTAACTTGTGCCCTTCTTTTGTAATTCCTTCACTCTGTTGTAGGGATAGAAGTTATATTACGTGGGGTAGTGTCTTGAAGTACTCTTCAGAAGTTCATTGAATATACATAGTATAGCATGATGTACCCTTCGTGTTAGGATGTGGACTGTGGAAGTGTTTTTTAAATTTCTTAGTGTTTGGGACCCTATTTTTTGGCTTTGCTTTTTGTTTTTCCCAGGGACTCTTATGGTTGAAGATTTATCGGCTTCAGAGACAATAAATAATGGAAGAATGTCAGAAGGGTAAAATTGGTAATGAAAAAGAAAAAATTTAATTTCTAAAGGTAAACAGACGGAAAAGTGATTTAGGGGGCTATTTTGGAAGTTGGTCATCTTTAGGGAGCCATTTTGGTGAGCTGGTCATCTTTAGGGGGCCAAAATTGAGTTAACCCTTTTTATTTTATTTTGATTTTTTCGTTTGCATGGTCACTTGTTGTCCTCTCTAGTGGGGCATCAAGATAACAAGATAGATCGATTAGGAGGGATATGCGGCTAATTTATTTGACAGTAGATCAAGAAAACTGCGGTAGCAGCTGCAACAGGAGCTCTCTCTTTTAGCTTTCTTCCTTTTTAATGTTATATTATAACATAAGAGTTACAGCTAGATAAGTTTTGAGGTGATAACAATTATTTCTAGTTAAATAACTCTCTTAGAGCCGATGGTTTTCTGTCATGTTTGTAGCCATTACTTGGTAAATTGTTCTAGTTCGAGTGAATTTGTTGGATGCTGCAGATAGATCGCCTGGGTGTTTTTGTTCTAACTTGCTATTTCATTCTTTTGTGAGTTATATCTAATTTTAGCATCAAACAAACAATCTTTTTCAACTACTTTCAGGGCATCCAATTTGGAAGATCACAATCTATATTTGGCTCATGTTCTGGTGGGAAGAGAATATTGGATGTCTCTCCTGATTTTGCAGTGTGCAAGTGTCTAATTGTGGTGAAAAGAATCAGCTTCTTGTCTTCCTCCAATACCCTCTAGGTGAACAATACCATTTAAATTTCTTATGTTCTTTTTAGTTCCTAACCAATAGAAACTGAGAAATTTGCATGTCTTTTTCGTCCACTAACATGTCGCGTAGACCCTTTTGTTGATGGTTGATACTTAAGACAACTGAGGTATACATAGAGAACTTAAATTATTTTCTTATTAGGGGTTTCTGTTTCAACTTTCATTCGGGTGGGGATGGGGGCAAGTTTCATTTGGATATAAATCTAAATTCTTTTTCTTTGTCTTGGACTTATTTCATTTTGGTTGGTTATTATTTGGGGCTTGGATTAGATGTGGACAAGTCTAGGTTCTGAGGAGTTGTTAATAAAATAAAGTTGATTACTTAAATGGTGTTTTATTGGTGTGTAGGTTTTCATCTGATTCAATCGTTGAACAAATTGGTTTCCTTCTATAGTGGCAGCTTAACGGAGTGTTAGCTACAAAAAATGGGATAATTTGTTGATGTTGAAAACGATAAGGCTTGAACTCCCACTTGGAAATCTGTTTTTTTTCCCTAACTGATTTCTTATGTGGAAGTTATCGTTCTATTCGGTATTTTGGCCTCTTCCACTACGACAGTGCCATTAAATTGTTCCTCAGGTGTTATGAGAGTACGAACCTCAACTATGTTCGAGCATCCATCTTGATATATGGAGGTATTCATATTTTTCGTGGTCAAGAACTTTCCTTACCTGGTATTGTCGATTTCTTGCTCGAGGTATGGGTATACCCTTGTTTTGAGAATTGGACTTGTTCCTGGGAGACATTACATTGTTTTGTGAAAGGGCTATTAGAAATTTCTTCTTTGATTTTGTGAGAATAGGGTTTTCTCTCCAGGGAGGAATAACCTTGTTTAGAGAATTGAGGGTTTTTTTTTATCTCCTATTATAATGTTGAAGTTCTCTTCCTTACTGTTTGTTTATGAAGGTCCGGTCGTAGTTATATCCAAGGAATGAAATTTCGGTTTCGGTGGAAATTTCGGTCGGTCCAAAAGTGGAAACGTTTCGTAGAAATGTTTCGGTCAGTGTGGAAATCTTACAAATCTACAGAAATGATAAAAATATGATGCAATTATGTATAACAAGATTATTAAACCATATTGAAGCATAAAAATGATGTTTAACATTATCTATTAATTTGAGGGAGTATTAACAATTACACAGTTACTTCCGGTGGTAAATTGAATAATTTTTTGGCTATAACATCCAAAAGATATCATTCTTACTAATAATAAGTAACAAACTATGTTAGTTTGAGAAGGTATCGTCAATTACACAGTTATATTAGACGTGTTACTAAGATAAAATCAATTTAGGCCGTTAAGTCAAGTCGTAAATCATTCAAATAGATTTAAAAACCATGGAAAACATAACATAAAAATCAAAAAAGATCTAAGAGAAATGAAGATGAAAAAGACGAAGAAATGGATATTTTTCTAGTATTAGTCTCTGATTTTTTTGCTAGACTTCTACTATGTCAGTCGAAATTTCCATCATGTCGGTGGAAATTTCGATATTTCCCACAACTTCGGTGGAAATTTCGATCATGTCGGTGGATACTATGCAGGAAATAGTTGTAAGTGTTATTTCGTACACCTAATCTCATTTTAGGAAACGTTTCGCGAAATTTCGGTGAAACTTCGGGAAGTTTCATTCCTTGGTTATATCAATATAGACTGTTTTTTTGTGTCGTTTTGGTTTTCCATTTTTAAGGACTGTTTCTTTTATTTTTAGTTAAGGGGTTCTGTTGCGCTTTCTACTTTCAGTTTCTTTTTCTTTCTTCTTTAGGTGGTCTACTTGAGCCTTTATTAGTTTTACTTTCTTCTTCTGAACCTCCCTTGCTCATTTTCCACAGTGATTAGGATTTAATACATGACGAACTGGTATGGTTCTTATTTTGAATGGAGTTTTCTACTTGAACCTGTATATTTCAACCTGGATCAGAAATTTGTTTTGTCCAGTTGGTAGCACACTTCTACAGGGAAATATGCATTGCATTATAGGTTCTTATGCTACAAGTTCCACAAAATTTCTTGTATTTTCATGAAGACTATCTTTCTTGATATCTTTTCTGCAGCATGGAATTTGGTTGACATAGTTTCATGGTTTCTTCTCGAAAAAGGTTTGCTTTACGATTTCAGTTTTCTCTATCTACTCTTCGACTCTTCCTTCATTTGTCAAGGTATTTGCTTACTTTTCCTCTTTCATTTTCTCTTGTACCCTCTGTTAAGAGTTTTTCTTGTTTCCCTTTCGTTTTATCTTTCTACTCCCTCAGTTTCTTCCCTCTGTTAGGGTTTTTTTTCCTTATTTTTCCATTTTCGTTGCAGGAACTTTCGCTGTCCAGGCGATGCTTGCAAGCGTATTTGCTCTTTGACTAATCTAGGGTTTCGTGGTTAATTTGGTTTCGCTGTTTTCTGTTTGCATTTCCAACATCTAGATTTCATTCTTTCATCGTTTCTCTGATTAGGGTAGTACAATATGGGTTAGATTACGTTCTTGACCATTTGATTGCTTCTGCAGATTCCATAATTATTCAATTTTTGGAGATTTCCATCGTCAATTGGATTCAACTACGAAAGGGATTCAAGTTTGTATTTGATATGAAAGGGGGTTATTTTTTCATTAATAATTAGTTTTTAATAGCTTTAGAGAATGATTCTGATGCCAATCTTTTCATGTCTATGGTGGTGGTTTCACATCAGAATCACGTTCAATACTTGCTCTAGTGGTGGTTTCAACCAATAACAGTTTGTTTATTTGACTGCTCTTCAGGGGGAATTCTTCCAATTGAGCCCCAGTTGCATAGCTTGGGAGGAAGCTTTCGGCAAACAGAAAGAACAACTGTGTTAATGTATTTGCATATGTCAGATATACAAACTTAAACATAATATACTTTTTCTGGTACTGTTAATCTGAAAACTTTTTTTACTTCGGATTTTTCTTTACAAAAGTTTAGGTATCTGTTTGTGTTAATTGTATCGCTTTGGTTTCCATAGGTTGCATAAAGCTCTCCCATATCGTTGGTTTATCCTTCTGCATCAGGGTTCACCTATTTATGTTAATAACTTCTAATCTATTGATTGGTCCAGCTGTCCATGTGTTTCTAATTCCCCACGGGAAAACGTTACTAGTATATATACTTTGTTTTTTTCTATTGGGCCATTATTTTAGAATCTTTCAATACTTTTCCACTCCGTGCAGTCTTCCATTATGTTATTTTTCGGTTTGGAGGACGAGTTGGTGTTTTCTTAACCTGCTTCTTTGATTTTTATCCATGTTAAAGGAATAATAATTTGTGCATGCAAAATTCATTTGATTTTCAAGGGAAATCTACAAATTAGATACTCCGAGGAGATGTTATTTGCATGTCTCCTAGGGGGTTTCCTGTTTTCATCATAAAGGGCACCAAATACCCAAAGGCCCAACTATCCGTGCTTTTCTCAAGCCCCTTAGGGAAACAGTGAACTATTAAGTTTTACTTTCATTCCTTAACATGTCACTCCTTTTCTTTTTCGATTTGAGGAAGATTGGTGTTTAGAGGAGACGTTAATTTGTTTTCTTTGAATTTCCATTCAAATTTGCCTCTTAGGGTTCCCTCCTTTCCAATTACTAATGCATTTTTATTTGGAAGGGGGTTTCATCAATTGCCTTTTCAAACTTTTCCTTGTTAGAGTAGTAGTTATATAAGCATGAAAAGTTCATTTGTTATATAAGCAAGGACACATTACGTTGTTTTGTGAAAGGGATATTTTAACTCGCTTCTTTGATTCTTCAGGTAAAGCAAATTCATATTCATTCTATTGAGCCTTTGTTGTGTGGTCTCCAGGGAAGATTTTATATGTATATGGATATTTCGGTATAGAAACTTTGGACATTAACTAGTTTTTCTGTTACTGTCAATCTAGAATCTGTTATCGCCATTGGTTGTTATTCACAGTTAAGCAGGTAACATCTCTGGATTTGTTTGTGTTAGTCGATATAGTTGCTTTGACATAACTTCAAAAAACCATCTTGGTGAGGGGAAGGTTTATTTTTTTGTTTGATACCTTTATCTATAACCACCAAATTCTGACTATGGATTGCGGTTTTGGGTATAGTTGCTTTGGCATAACTTTAAGTTATGATCTTGGTCATTGGAAGGTTTGTTGATTCGATCTATGAATATCTGTAACAAACAGTTATTTATTGATGCTTGGATCAAGGTTTTAACATTGAGAATCATTTGAATTGATTGTTGTTTTCTCTAGTTGGTTGCCTGCTTCTTGTCAACAAGATATCAGTCTATTAACTTTCTTTGTCGTGGGAGGGTTTTAGGACCCAAAATGTAAATCTCTACGTGGAGTGTAGCTTGTGCAATCCTTCCAATTTTCTTTGTTCATTGTTACTAATCTAATATCCATTGTTAAAAGTTGCATGATGTTATAGAGGAAAGTTGGTGTCTTCGGGAGGAAGATTGGGCTATCTTTTTTGTCTGAAGGGGGTTTTCTATTTCACATCGGTTCCACAATGTACATTCTTTATCATTCGTCGTTTGTAACTGTATGAGGTTGTAACAATGAATTTACTTAACACTTTTTCAGGAGCCTAAAATACTCACAACCTAAGCTTGAAAAGTCGGAAATCGGGACTAGTCGGTCGACCCGGGCCTAGCTACTAGTCGGGACTACAACGGGACCAGTCGGATTTAATCGGTTAATATAAAATAATATATATAATATATCATATGTAAATTATGTATATATTATGTAAATGATGTATATACTCCATATATATATATATATTTTATTATAAATTATATAATAGACATTATACATAATATATGGAGTATATATAGAGATCATACCTTTAATATGTATGAAAATATTTTTCCAAGTGATAAATAACTCTCTTTTTTTTTTTTTTTGTTGAACTAGATAAATAACTCTCATTCAACAAAAAAAAAAGTGATAAATAACTTTTATCACAGCAAATCAAAAAACAGAGAATAAAAATAAAAAAATTAAAATAAAGACACCTTTCACTTTTAGTGTCTAACAGCTGTAGAGAGAGAGACGAGAAGAAAATCAAACAAGAAACATTAAAGAGAAGATGTCATCTCTGTAACAAATATAAATCAAAAGAGAGAGAGTGAGAGAAAGAGATCGCTGGAGAGAGAGAGAAACAGATCGCTGGAGAGAGAGGCAGATTGAAATATTAGGGCAAGAAGATCTTACTAATAGTTGAGAAACCCTAAGAAGTCAGGCCTTTACCTTTAGAGAGAGAAAGAGAAGAAAATCAAGTTCTAGAGAGAGAAACTTACTTAAATGAAGATTATGGTGCTTCAAATCTTTGTAGAACTTGGTATTAGGACAATAAGTAGTAGAGAGAGAGAGGGAGATGGCTGGCAAGGAAGGTTCATCAAAACCCTAGCTTTAAGTTGGTAAAAAAGGAAAAAAAAAAAAACACAAGTTATTGTTTTACCGAGTTGATCGGCGCCTAGTGAGCCGGCTGGTCGGCTATAGTCGGCTCCCAGGCGCCGGCTAACTCGGTTTCTGAAAACGACTAGCTAGCTGAGTCCTAGTCGATCGGTGAACTCACGACTAGCCGGCTAGGCGCCGCTTTTTAAAGCATAGCTCACAACTACTCTCGCATCCTAATGGTGATCTTCTTAAGGGCTAGGTTCTTTTTATTTTTTGAAAAAGGGTTTATCTAATTGAACTTTCTTCTTTCAGTTTTTTTTCTTCTTTCATATCTTCTTGAATTGATTTACGTATTTGTTTTGTGTTATCTTTCTCAGGTATCGATGTGATGTGATCATGGGACGACTTGTCTTAGTTTTGCATGTTAACGTCAGAGAGGCGATGGGTTAAAAAACCACACTAGTTCGTTTCTTTTTACGGTGTTTTCAATAGATATAAGTACTCATTTGATTCTTATTGGTTTGCTAGGATGGTTGGGGTCAACTTTGTCAAATCATCTGTGTGAAGGGCCATTTTTTTTTAACTTGCTTCTGTGATTTTTGTCCTTTTTAGAGAAACTATAATTAATGGAAGCAAAATCAAATTGATGTTTTGCAGGGATTTGCGACTTGGGCCAATTCCAAGTAGCCACGACCTAGTTTTCGCTCGTTCTGGTTACTTCTTCCTCATTTCTAGGGGATTAATAAATCTTGTTCTCTTAGTTCATAGGTTATTTATTTGACTATTGAGTACATGCGATTTCTTTCTTCTTATTCTAGGGACTGCATTGGAGGTTGTAATATGTACCTGTTTGCAATCGATTTAGGAAACAGTAAGGTTTGATTGACCCCAAAAAACTTAACTTTTTTATTAATTTCACTTTTGTTCTTCTTTTGAACTCCCTTCCTCATTTTTGCAGCGTTATTAGGCTTTAACCCTTGAAGAACCGGCATGGTTCTTTCTTGAAGGAAGTTTTCTGTTGCTAAATTTTTATTTTTAGGTTATGTTTGTTGCGACAGCTACAAGATGCAGTTGGCTTTAACAGTGCTATTTGCGTGATTTTGCTGGTTCAGATGATCGCTCACATTTGGTATATTAGGACTTGGATTTAAGCTGACTTGTTCAACTCAAGGGGGCTTTCTAATTTTTGTTCTCCTTACAGCTTAGTTTACAATTTGTCGATTTTTCCTACCGTCTTAAAAATTCCTTCACCTTCTAGGATTTGGCGCCTGTAGCGGTATGGAAGCACTCTCCTATTAGAAGGTGTAGTGTTCGAATGAGTTGTTTCCAATTACTAATGAGTTGTTTATGGAAGGGTGTTTTCTCTCTCTTAACTTGTTTTTTCAAATTTTTTCACTGTTATAGGGGTAGTCATCGAAGCATGAAAAGTTCATTTCTTTTGATTTGCATTTTGAGCATCTAAATTTGGTTAGCTTTTATACTTGATACAGGACGGTGTTATTAGTTCACTGATATTCACTTTTTAATGGCTTTAGAAATTGTTTTATCTCTCTTAACTTGCTTTTTCAATTTTTTTCACTGTTATAGGGGTAGTCATCGAATCATGAAAAGGTCATTTGTTTTGATTTTCATTTTGAGCATCTAAATTTGGTTAGCTTTTATATTTGATATAGGACAGTGTTATTAGTTCACTGATATTTACTTTTTAATGGCTTTAGAGATTGTTCTGATGCCGATCTTATCATGACTATATGCAGGAGAAAATCTACATCCGGATGAACTTGCATGCTTGCTAAGTTAACTTGGTGGTTTAAACCAGCAACAGTTTATTAATCTGATTTTTCTTCAGGTAAAGCACATTTATAATCATTCTATTGAGCCTTTGCTATGTGGTCTCCAACGTAGATTTCGGGGAAACCGCAAGGTCACTTTGTCCTTGTCGATGTAGATTTCGGAATATGTCAATATAGAAAACTTTTGACATTTAGTAGTCTCTCTGTAACTGTTAATCTAGAATTTGTTCTCGCCTTCGGTTATTCTTAACAGATACGTAGGTATACTATCTGGATTTGTTCATGCTAGTCTATATAGTTGCTTTGACATAACTTGAGAACATCATCTTGGTGAGCGGAAGGTTTATCCTTTTGTTTAATATCTTGATAATGATATATGAGCACCAAATTCTGATAAGGATTGCTTTTTTTGGGTATATGTGCTTTGGAATAACTTTAAGCCTTTGTCATTGGAAGGTTTATCATTTCGATTTGCGAGTCTGTAACACGAAGTGATTTATTGATACTCTTATTAAGGGTTTAACTTTAAGAATGGTTTGAATTGATTATTTTTTTTAACAGTTGGTCAGTTGGTTCTTGCTTCTTGTCAACAAGATCTTAGTTTGTTGATTTTTTATTTCGTGGGAGGGTTTCGGGACCAAAAATGAAAATTCTTCCATGGGGTGTAGCATTGAATTCCAATTTTCTAATCATAATATATATCTATGGTATCACTAATTGGTCTAGGGTTACTATAATGGTCTAGGGTTACTATGTTGTTGTTGTAATTAGTTTCTAATCATAATATATATCTATGGTATCACTAATTGGTACTAATATGATGATAACCTAGCAAAAATTCATGGTTTAAAGTTGTTATTGTTCTAACCATTCAAATCTAGGTTTGAAATTAAAGAGGGCTATGTAAACCCTAGGGAAGAAGAAACCTACCTGATTTTTAGTACCAAGAAGAAGAAACAAATCCCCTAGCAAAGCCTTTTTGATCCACCTTCTCCTTCTCCTTCACTTTCTCTCTCTAAACCCTACTATCTCTCTTTAAAGTCCTCTCACAACTCACGGGTGTAAGGGAAGAAAAAGAAACGAAATTGAATCTGGTGGGTGTGTAGGGATTTAAAGGGGTATTAATTTTGTGTTGCTAAAGGCACCCCCATAAATTAGTAGGGACACTACAGTATGATCATCCTGTTTTCTATGTCAAGTATGCAAATTGTTAGGAATAGGAATCAAGGCAGCGCACATATGCTCGAATGTTAAAATTAAGGTATGTTGCAAAAGAACAAAAGCCACAAAGACAGAACTTACGAGTTATAAAGTGATGTTATTTTCAATTATTGACTATCGTACACTAGACTAAACCTTTAGAGGTTTGTGATAAAATAAATATCCGGGAAAATTAACTCAGGAAGGCTAGACTGCACCCTAAGTTCCAATATCAACTTGATTTGTAAAGTGTTATTTTATTCAGACTATTTTCGTTTTTGTTTGAGCTTCTTTAAATCTTTTTGTGTATTATTTTATTAGGTTTGAGTTTTCAGTTGTATTTGCTTTTGCTTGTGGTTGTGTTTGTGTTGTGTCTGTAGGTGTGCATGTGTTCTTTTGCTTGTGTTTGTGTTTGTGGTTGTGTTTTTGTTTGTCTTTGTCTGTATCTGTCTTTTTCTTTCTCATTGTTTGGGTCTTGATTTATCTTTATGATTGTGCTTCTCTTAGTGCTTGTGTTTGCGTTTGCGTTTGTGTTTGTGTTTGTGTTTGTGTTTGTGTTTGTGTTTGTGTTTGTGTTTGTGTTTGTGTTTGTGTTTGTGTTTGTGTTTATGTTTGTGTTCGTGCTTTTGATTGTGTTTGTGCGTGTGCTTGTGCTTGTGTTTCTGTTTCTGTTTGTGTGTTTTGTTTGTGTTTCTGCTTGTGTTTGCTGTTGTGGTCGTTTTTGGTGTGTCGCGTTTGTGTTATAGTTCAGAGTTTGTTTTTGTGTGTGTTGTATGTTTATTGTCAGTGTGTGTGTGATTACTTGCCAACACGACCATTACAAGTGTTTGGGTGTTTCCAACACTTGTTCTTATTGAGAGACTCAATCACTCAATTAACTGGACTGCATAGCTTTGAATTCATCACTTTTGCGTAGCTTTGAAAAAAAAATTCTGTAGATCGACTGCATAGATTTGACATCCGATTTACTGTTACTGGATTTATTTAAGCATGTTAACATATCTCACTCCTTGCAGCTCTTGCTGAGAATGTTCTCATTTGGATGAAATTTTATAGGTCTTAGTGTGCAACTAGGATTAAATTGCCTCGGCTTTTCTTGTTTCTATTTTGTAAATCCAGGGAAATGGAGTTGTTACTAGTTCTTCATACATCTTATAACACACTGAAGTTAAAACAAGGTTGATTCCACAATTTCCTTTTCATTTCTTCAATTGTGTTTGTAGAATCTTGATAATTTATTTGTCTTTCAGATCCCTATAGCATTGAATATGGCAGCACAATTTCGCATCGGAGACTGAAACCTGATTTTTTGAAGCGTAGGTGTTCTGTTATTGAATTTTGTGAGTTGTTTGAACTTTTCTCAGTGTCTTGATTGTTGGGAAAACTAAGAAAAGGTTTTATAAGTTTGCTGTTAGAAGTATCATTCTGCTTTTCAGTATCTTCTGGAAGGTATCGCTGCTGTGGAACAGGTTAGAAGTAATCACATGTGACACGATGGTTAATAAGAATCGCCAGATGGAGTCTGCTTTTCCTTTCTCCTCTTCTTCCTTTTTTTGCATTCCAGTTGATGGTAGAGTCTTCCCTATGTAGAGATAAAGTATGATTCAGCAAACAAGTTTTGTTGGTTCTTCAATCAACCTATTCTTTTGTGAAATTGGAGAACTTGGCGACTGATCACAAGGATTTGTTGCACTGAAGGCAACTTTTCACTTGTGCTCAAATGAAACCTGTTTGGAAAATCCACTTCGTTTCTAATTTTTTTGGAAATGTTATAGGAACAAATAACTCATTGAAGGATCACTTTCTTCACAATTTCCTTACACCCTATTTTGTCTCTGATGGAAGAACATTTAGGGGATACTAAATTGAAAAGCAGAAATTGAGGTTTGGCTCTAAGGAAATGAAGAGACTAGGTCGAATCTCTAACATTAGGTCTCTCTAGTGGGATAAACGCACTGCACAAGTAGTAGCTGGTAAACTTGTTTTTTCAGGTAAGACAATATTAACTGGTGCTCCTTATGTTATGCAGTGTATCAGGTTAGAAGCTTCATGCGTTTCTGAACCTGGGCTCTGAAGGAGGTTTTTGAACATCTTTTATATCTGTTATAACTAAAAGTCGCGGAAGCTATCGAACCTACCTAGAAATTGATCCGATTATGAAGATTAATCGAAAAGCTAAGTCAAAATCTAAATATGCAAACAGAATTTACGAGGTTCGGCTTTAAAGCCTACGTCCTCGGGCGAACAAGAAATCTTTATTGAAGGATAGATGAAGACGACTCACACAACCCGCAAGTTCGTCCCAAGATGGTACCGTATAGTAATAACCTTCTATACTATATCTTCGACGACCGAGAAATTTAACACCGCTCAAAAACTATGAAAAATTTCTCTCACTCTTGCTCTCTCTCTAGCTCTCTAAAGAAGAGTTGTTGAGTAGTTGTGTTGGTGATTTATACATTGGCCCTTAACCCCCTATTTATAATAATATAAGCCGGGTCCAATTTGTGAATCCAATTCACAATTAGAAACTGCCACAATTAGAAACTGCCACAAATTGGCTCCATAAACCGCCATTGGACAAACCGCCACAAGTCACCTAAACCGCCTCTCACAATTCTCCACCTCGTACACAATTTGATACACTTCAAATTTTGGACGAACACCAGGATACTCCTTGTAAGATATATCTGCTTCTTGTAACTTCATCCGACTGCACCATATGACCATGGCTGCCTACGTACCCTTTTACAGGATCAAGCCTACCGTAGTTCTACCAACCCTTCACATAAAGATTACCTTGTCGCCATTACGCCCTTTCGGGCAACTTAACACGAGCCGATTTGCAGCAATTCCAGACAATGCTGAAACTTGCTACACGTCACCACTTTAGTCAGCATGTCCGCGGGATTCTCATCTGTGTGTACCTTCATGAGAGAAACATCACCTTCCTCTATGACATCTCGTACAAAGTGATACCTGACATCGATATGCTTAGTGCGAGCATGGTGAACCTGATTCTTCGCCAAGTGGATCGCACTTTGACTATCACACCATACATCCACGCACTCTTGCTTAATCCCTAGATCATCCAGAAGACCCCACAACCACAATGCTTCCTTCACTTCCTCGGCCATAGCCATATACTCGGCCTCCGTAGTAGATAACGCAACTGTAGATTGTAACATCGATCGCCAACTAACTGGAGCACCATGTACCTTAAATACATAACCAGTAGTAGATCGTCTTCTATCTAGATCGCCAGCATAATCCGAGTCAACATAACCGCTTACCTGACATGTGTCTCCACCAAAGCACAAACCTGTATCAGCAGTACCCTTCAAGTACCTCAAGACCCACTTCACAGCTTCCCAATGTGTCTTCCCCGGGTTTGCCATAAACCTACTAACCACACTGACCGCCTGTGAAATATCCGGACGAGTACACACCATAGCGTACATCAAACTGCCAACTGCACTAGCATACGGTACACGATCCATATGATCCTTCTCCACCGTAGTAGTGGGAGATTGTTTTCCCGAGAGCCTGAAGTGTGGTGCCAAAGGTGTTGACACCGCCTTCGCATTCTGCATCCCGAATCGAGAAACTACTCGTTTGATGTAACCTTTCTGATTCAAGTACAGTTTCTTACTTGACCGCTCTCTCTTAATCTCCATTCCCAGTATTTTCTTTGCAGCGCCCATGTCTTTCATCTCAAACTCTTGACCGAGTTGAGATTTCAACTTATCAATCTCCACCATGCTTCTAGAAGCAATAAGCATGTCATCCACATACAAAAGGAGATAAATAAAGTCACCTTCGCGAAGCTTCTTGATGTATACACAACAATCATAGTCACTTCTGCGAAAACCATGCTTTAGCATGAAAAAATCAAATCGTTTGTACCATTGGCGAGGGGATTGTTTCAATCCGTAAAGAGACTTCCTCAAATGACATACTTGATTTTCTTTACCCTCAACCTTGTATCCCTCAGGTTGAGCCATATAAATTTCTTCTTCCAAATCTCCGTGCAAGAAGGCGGTTTTAACATCGAGTTGTTCCAGCTCAAGATCACTATGAGCAACAATACTCAATAGCACCCGAATAGAAGTATGTTTCACGACCGGTGAGAAAATCTCATTGTAGTCGACCCCTTCTTTCTGTGCATAACCCTTGGCCACTAGTCTTGCCTTATACCTTGTACCCTTGATTTCGGAAGAATCCTCTTTCTTCTTGTACACCCATTTACAACCAATAACAGACTTACCTTCGGGCAATGGGACAACCTCCCATGTCTGGTTCTTGTGAAGAGACTCCATCTCTTCTTGCATAGCAACCAACCAACTCTCTCTTTCCGCCGCGGTGATAGCTTGTTTGAAGGTGACCGGCTCGTCGTCTTCCACCGAGAGTGCATATTCAACCACATTTGCCTGCCCGTAATGCCTAAGAGGTTTGTCTGACCCTAACCTCTGTACCGGCTTATATAACCGTTTCGGCCTAGTGTGTACCGAAACATCCTGCTGTTGTTGTTGTAAAACTTGTGTACCTTCCCCTTGAACCTCCTCATGATCGGGTTCATCAATTTCCTCATCCTGAGTATTATCCTGATGCTCAACCTGATCATGATTCCTAGAAACCCGTTGGTCTTCGATTTCTACTTCCACTACTTGAGCTTTAGTAGACCCAACATCACCACAACTAGGCACCGTAGCTTTCGCCATAGCTACAATAGATGACTCATCAAACACCACATCTCTGCTGATTACAAACTTCTTGTCTTCCGTACACCATAGCCGATAACCCTTGACTCCTGTAGCATATCCTAAGAAAATTGCCTTCTTTGCTCTATTGTCAAGTTTGTTACCTTTAACATGGTAATAGGCCGTACAACCGAAAACCTTAAGTCTCCCGTAATCTGCATGTTCACCTGACCACACTTCGTAAGGTATGCCGCCATCTAAAGAAGAATGTGGAGACCTGTTCACAATATAACAAGCTGTAGCAACAGATTCTGCCCACCATTCTACGCCTAATCCCGAATTGGAGCGCATACATCTAGCCTTCTCAAGTAGTGTACGGTTCAATCTCTCTGCGACTCCATTTTGTTGAGGTGTGTTTACTACTGTCCAGTGCCTCATAATGCCTTCCTGATTACAAAACTCCTTGAATGCCCCATCCGTGTACTCGGTCCCATTATCCGACCTTAACGTCTTCAGCTTTCGACCAGTTTTGTTCTCAACCATTGCTTTCCACACCAGGAATGTGTTGAATACCTCATTCTTATGCTTCAGAAAATAAAGCCAGACAAATCTCGAATGATCATCAACGAATGTAACAAAATACCTGGAACCACCCTTGGAAGGTAACTTTGCCGGTCCCCAGACATCGGTGTGTACGTAGTCTAACACCTCTTTGCTCCTGTGCTTGCTTGTAGAGAACGTCACCCTGTGTGCCTTCCCGAACACACAATGCTCACAAAACTCCATGCAAGGCTTCTTCATGTCCTTCAACAAGCCTTTCCGCACATCAAAGATAGACCCTTTTCTGACATATGCCCAAGGCGCATATGCCAAAGCCTCGTACTAGCCGTTGGATCCCTTCCACTGATTCCTACTGCTACATCTCCCGTAATTGTTGTCCCCAAAAGTTTGTATAAATTACCGTAACGAGTACCTCTCATTACCACCAAAGAACCCTTAACGACTTTTATGGAGCCATTCTCTATAATTATCTTACAGCCGTTCCGCTCCAACACACCTAGGGAAATTAGATTTTTCCGCAAATCGGGTATGTGTCTTACGTCCGTCAATGTTCTCACCACTCCATCGTGCATCTTGATACGTATTGTTCCGAGTCCCACAGTTTTACATATACTATCATCACCCAGTATAACTGTACCACCATCTATACTCCTATAGGTAGTAAACCACTCCCTATTTGGACACATATGGTGCGACGCCCCTGAATCAAGCATCCACTTATCGGAGATCTTCTCAGACATGACCTCTGTCACCGAGAAACATTCGTCCGCCTCTTCTGACACATATCCCGCCTCTTGCATCTCTTGTTTCCCCTTGTAGTCTTCGTTCTTTTGCTTCAACTTTCTCTTTGGACAAGTCGCTTTAAAGTGGCCAAGCTCACCACAACTAAAGCACGTTTTCTTGAAAGAGCCTCTAGATTTGGATCTAGATTTCCCGCCCTTTCCCTTTCCCCTTTCATTAATCCTCCCCCTCGTTACAAACAACCCTTGTGCTTGATCCTTGTCTACTCCACCCGACGCCATACTGCTAGTAGCAACCTTACGAAGGTCATCCGCTAATAGCGAATTTCTCGTCTCTTCCATGCTTAGACTATCACCAACAAGCATCAAAGTTAGAACAAGGTTTTCATAGGATTTAGGTAATGAAAGTAACAATATGAGGGTTTGGTCCTCATCCTCAACTTTAACATCAATATCCTTCAAATCTGAGATAATCCTGTCAAACCTATTCACATATTCCTGAATAGAAGAACCCTCTTCCATTCTACATGTGAATAATTTGGATTTTAAGTAGACCCGATTCGTTAAAGTTTTCGTCATGAAACTGCTTTCCAGCTTTAACCACACACCCGCCGCCGTTGTTTCTTCGTCTACTAGGAACGCCACGTCCCTCTCAAGACACAACATAATGGTAGCCCGTGCTTCGAGATCTAACTCTTCCCAATCCTTATCTGACATATCTCCTGGTTTCTTTCCCGTCAACGTCTTGTGTAATTTCTGCGAGATTAACAGATTCTTCATCTGCATCCGCCAATAAGAAAAATCGTTTTTCCCATTGAACTTCTCTATCTCATATTTCCCTGTTTTGACCGTACCACTTCTCGATCCCATCTTCTCTTCGTTCAATCTCAACAAGGCTCTGGTACCAATTGTTATAAATAAAAGTCGCGGAAGCTATCGAACCTACCTAGAAATTGATCCGATTATGAAGATTAATCGAAAAGCTAAGTCAAAATCTAAATATGCAAACAGAATTTACGAGGTTCGGCTTTAAAGCCTACGTCCTCGGGCGAACAAGAAATCTTTATTGAAGGATAGATGAAGACGACTCACACAACCCGCAAGTTCGTCCCAAGATGGTACCGTATAGTAATAACCTTCTATACTATATCTTCGACGACCGAGAAATTTAACACCGCTCAAAAACTATGAAAAATTTCTCTCACTCTTGCTCTCTCTCTAGCTCTCTAAAGAAGAGTTGTTGAGTAGTTGTGTTGGTGATTTATACATTGGCCCTTAACCCCCTATTTATAATAATATAAGCCGGGTCCAATTTGTGAATCCAATTCACAATTAGAAACTGCCACAATTAGAAACTGCCACAAATTGGCTCCATAAACCGCCATTGGACAAACCGCCACAAGTCACCTAAACCGCCTCTCACAATATCCTTCTCGTGCTATTCAGGTGGAAACATTGTTTCTCATCTCATCTCCATTTAGAGCTTTCCGTTTAACTAATAGGTACTGGTAGATAAAAAAACATAAATCTCTTGGTTTCTATTCGACCCAGTCTGCAATTGAGAAAATTTTATGGGTTTGTTAAGTCTACACTGCTCATATTATTAATGTCCTTTACTAAAATAGTACTTCTCATTACAAGGAAATGGATTTGAAGGTCTATGTTCCAAAAAGAGGCATTTCTACAGTGTCCCTATGGTTGGTTGACTTTCTTATATGCTTAATTAATCAATTTGATTTTCTTATAGTACTTTTTAATAGAAGGAACCCGAGTTTGAAGGAGCAAGTTTTGAAAAGAGGCATGTCTACCATGTTCTTATGGTTGATTTCTTTATATGCTTGAATAATCAGTTTCATTACAAGATAAGATGCATACCATGATCTGGTGTAACTTGATATTTGCTAATTCTGCTATTATGGTATGAGTCAGATTAGTAATTATGGTTTGCTTCCTTTGGTTGTTGTTGGTTCCTGACTTATGCTCGACAACAATTGGATGTTCAAATGAAGGAATCCGAATATTTTTATGGTTGTCATTTTTTATTTCCGGTCACAAATGATGTTTGAGCATCTTGAAAACCTTAAATTTGATCTTTTCCAGGGATAACATGGGTGGAAGTTTGTTGGTACTAAGGACTTGCTTGTGTGGCTTCGCCAAGTAATGGCACACCACAGCGGAGTTGTTGCACTTGCTTTTCAAATTGCTAGGAACTATTATTTTCACATTTCTCTTGCTTCGTAGGAGGATTGAAAAGTCAGACTGGCATATGATAAGGTTCTTTTTTTGGTTATCACATGTATTTTGTCCCTTTTAATGGTATTGGTAGACGCTAAATAAATAGGTAAAGATGTCGCAAGTACAGATCATATTCAATAGGTTAGTATGAAAATCTGAAGGCACATAATCCGGAATCTTCTACACCTGTGTGCGCTTCTGTTATTTGAAGAGTTATATTCAATAGGTTAGTGTGAAATTAGTGTGGCTGAGAATCTTTTATCTTGTAGGCTTTTTCAGATGCTAGCTAGGACGACTTCTTCAAAATCCTACCCTGCGAATGTGAGAAAGCTGTTATCAACTTGTATGTCTGAAGGAGCATATTAAAGGAAAGGTAATCTCTTGTCAAGTGCCTGATGCTTGTTGGTAAACTTTAAACTGTGGGCAGATTTGTTGGTCAGGGAAATATGTTATATATATGTATGTGGCACTACAAATGTGCACATCCGAGTAGGAGAGTCGGGGAGAAGTAGCAGTAGCAAGGGCTTTCAGTCATTGTTATTGAAGGAAGGGGCCACTATCGGGGATTGGGACCATAACTTCCCACGGGTGTGCAGATCAGAATAAGAGAGTAGTGATAGGTTAAGGCGGGCATGCAAACATTCAAGAAAATGAAGGAAGAGTGAGAGACGAATAAACTGAAGTGAGATATCTTCAATTACATCTGTAAGTTTTAAGATGGACATTTTAATTTTTTTTGCATACTTTACATTTTGATGTGCAAATCCCAGTAACATCTTTGTGAAAATATTCATGGTAAATTAGGTGATATCTTGTTAGAGAATCTTTGGTTATTTTTCTTAGTCTGCATGTTTTTGCCTTTAATTAATGTCATTTTGTCTTCAGCTGCCATGACTTTAGCTCACTATCAAATTTGCAGAGCGAACAGTTGGCTCTGTGATTAGTTAAGCTTCTTTACTATTTTGTTTGTTAGTAACTGCAGATATTATTTATTTCTTACTCTTTTCCTTTTTAGTGTACCATGTTGGTTGCTTGAGGAAAGGTGAATTCTGTGTTTTATAGGTATGTATAAGTTTTGTTATGGGCTAATGACGTATTTCTCAGTACAGTATAGTGTAACATTCATACATGCTTAAACTCAAGAACTTCCAAAAGAAAAAAAAAATTGGTGCAAGGATATAAGATGCACTCTTAAACACTATAGACGGAAATCTTATTGAAAAAGACTAAGTTATGAAATTGATAATCTATGGAACCTCGAAGTTTAAACGTTAAGACCGTTGGTTACTGCTTTCTGAGGCTGCAACCATCTTTCTAGTATGTAATCATCCGTTACTATTTTTTTGTTCTCTCATTAGTTACATTTGATCAATTTTATTATTTTTTGTTAAAAAATTATATAATGTTTTCTGCTCGTGAGATACGCACAACCCTTAGAGATGTGTATGATATTTTCGAGTCTTCACTTGGAATTGGGAGGCTATTCTTGCAACACTGTGAAGTTTGTCGAATATGTAGCTTATTCCCCTCTCCCTTACCATACCATATTTTGTTGCTCTTGTTCAAAAGAGAGATATGCTGAACATTAATATATACATTAATAATATATGCATGCCAACATGGATATTGGAAATGCTATTTCTCTTACATTTGATGTGGTGTAACAGGCAGCTTACTGAGATGCAAGCACCAGTGAACTTTTGTTGCATTGCTAGTGGAATATCTTGATCAACAGCAACAACTTCATTGTAAAGTAATGAAGCGATAGCTGCGATACAACTTTAAGCATACTTTGATGGAATTATCTTCTTATCCTTACTTTAAAACTTGTGGGTATGTGTTATTTATATTTTTTTGCAGATCTTACTTTCCGATTTGCAAAGACATCAATTTGTGATAATAATCTTGGTAACTAAGTGGTATCCAGTAAGGATGCTCTTCCCATCCTCCTTTTAAGCTTGAAACATTTTAACTACCATGTAGTCAATTATTTAAATATTACTAATTAGGATGGGCACAGGCATAAAGTCTGTTTATTTTTCTTGGTCTGCATTTATGTTGTTTTTGATTGTCATTTCTCATAAGAGCTGTGACTTAATGTATCGAAATTGGATTCATGAAAGTAATGCTTTCTTACCAGGTATGCTCCTAGATTTACTTTATCTTGTGGTTGACTGTGTCCTCGGCTTCTTGTTATTATTACATTTGTACTTGTCTTTATTTATTGTTATTTCCTTTTTACGCAATTTTTTCGATATCTTCTTGATTGCATGATGAATTTTTCATGGGTTTTGCACAATAGATCCATTGGGTTTACTTTCCCATTTTAATTTGGTTTAATTAGGTTCGGGATCTATTGTGCACAACCCACGAAAAATTTGTATATGTATTTATTGTATATGAGGGATTTTTTTTCATTGGTTTTCTGTTATAGATTCATTGGTTTGATTTCTCCCTTTTAATTAGGTTTGCAAGGCATTGTTCACTTCGTATATGTTATAGAAAGAAGAAAAGTATTTTAGTTACTTTAAAAGTTTAGATAGTATGATGTTTTATAGACAAACCCAATACAATGTACCAAAGCAAGGTTATTCTGGTAACGTCCTTAATATCATAAATTTATACTAGGTTATAGCTTGTGCCTCCGGCACCGCGATTTGGTGAGCATTTACTTCGATAAGGTGCATTTACAACTATTTGAATACTCCTGTAAAAGATTTTTCTTTGGAGCCTTATTGGAATTGATTTGTAATTTCTACGAAGAAACCAAAAGTAACAAAGATTAGAACAATATAAAAGTATCATTGAGAGAGGCCCTATTGAGAATGAATTGTGAGCTTTCATCTTCTACAATGCTACAGTAATCCTCTACATGTTGCTAAACCAAACAAAACATTTTAAATAAAATACAAAACATGGTAGAATTAATTGAACATTAAAGAAGACAACTGAGATAGAAAAGACATTTCAAATTAAACTTATAATGATAAATGAATGCACTTCAAATACGCTAATGCAATCCTCAATGTTATTATGTCACAATTCACCATCTTAACAACTACACGTTTTGTTAATTTGAATCAATTATTCTTATCTTGTTAATATTTAGAGAGCTCAAGAGACCAAAAACTTGACTTGGAGATGTTAGATTGTTCCTTACTTGCCCATAGTTTATGGCTAGTGATTCAACTCTTGTAAATACAAAACCTACTAACAAGTAACAATTAAAACCATACAATGTATTTTTACTAAGTTACCTAATTAGACGCACAATGTAATTTTACTAAATAACCTAGTTAGATACACACACACAAACACACGTGTATATATATATATATGTACATCTATGCATATATGGGTATAGCCATGGAAAGAGAGAGAGAGAGAGAGAGAGAGAGAGAGAGAGAGAGAGAGAGAGAGGAAGTAAAGAAGGGAATGTAGAGAGACACCGAAGTCTTAAATTTATGTATGGTTGTAGTTTTAATGTTAATAATGAAAGAAGAATTTGGGAGGATGATAAATTCCTTACGTTACTTGGTTATAGTTCCCTTTGTGCATTAATGACATTCGTTTAAGTATAGCTCACTGTAACATCCACACATACTTAAACACAGAAACATCTGAAGGGAAAATGGTGTCACAAGGTATTCAGGTACGAGGTGGAACGATTTCTTAGGGATTTGTTCATTCAAGAAGAGAAGATCTAGTTTCTGAAAGCCCGTTTGGTGAATATGAATCCTTGCTGCTTGGTGCTCCTACGAAGGTGGTTTTCTTAACAATGGTGTACTGAAAGAAAGGTAAATTGTGGTTGTTATGCATTTTTTTCTATTTCGTATTCTCTTGCCATGTTTCACTGGTGGTGTTGTTTATATTTTCACCAGCAATAGTTGCTATGTGGGATTATAATGGATTTCAGACTTTTGTCCTGCCTTAAGTGAGTTATTTATGTAAGTGTAACTTGGTGAAATGCTCTCTGTTTATTCTCTTACTGACCTGACATTTACGTACTCGACGTTTACCGGAAAGCAAGGAATGAAACTTCGGTTTCGGTGGAAACTTCGGTGAGTCCAAAAGTGGGAATGTTTCGGTCTATGTAGAAACTTTACAAATTTGTGGAAATGTTAGTAGCCTTATTAACATCTCTTTAATATGAAAGGTTAGTATCTTAGAAGCCTAATATGCATTAAAGTAGTTAATTTAGAGGCTAAATGTAATTATTCACCTCTGATAAACCTAAAACACTTATGTTAGAGGCTAATCTGCAATAAAGTAGTTAGTTTAGGGGGTAAATTGAGATAATTTAGGGGCTCAATTAAATTATTCACCTCTAAAAATCCCAAAACACTTACTTCAGGGGCTCATCTGTAGTAAAATAGTTAGTTTGGGATTAAATCTAATTGTTTTTAACCTATTCTGTTAGACTGTAGGGCTATATTCACTTAAGAAATTGTTTAGGGGTGCTTTTGAGGTCACCCCTAAACAATTTCTTAAGGAACCCTTCAAAATAGTTTCTGGCACACCTTCAGGACATTGGGACAGTGAAAGAACGGGTGCCAGATAACTTTTGAGGGGTGCTTTTAACTTTATAACTTTTTAAAACCAAAACCCTAATTTTTTTTCCAACAGTCGCGCCTCTCTCTCCTTCTTCTTCTACTAAACCCTAATCTCTTTCTTCTCTTCTTCTTCACCCTAAACCCACCCATAAAATCTGAAACTTGAACCTATGAAGAAGAAATCAAGAAGATTTGATGAAGAAATAAAAAAGAAAATGATGAAGAAAGCAAAATTTTGTGAGATTTCGGTCGAAATCTTACACGAAAAGTTTGTAAGTGTGTTTTTGTTTCCATGATTTGAAAAACCTTGACTTGGAGATGTTAGATTGTTCCTTACTTGCCCATAGTTTACGCCGAGTGATTCAACTCTTGTAAATACGTAACCTACTAGCAATTAAAACCATGCAAATATACAATGTATTTACTAAATTACCTAATCATATACACATGTGTATATATGTACATATATATACAATGTATATACATATGTACACATGTGTATTTATGGGTATAGCCATGGAAAGAGAGAGAGAGAGGAAGTAAAAAAGGGGAATGTAGACAGACAACGAAGTCTTAAATTTATGTATGGTTGTAGTTTGTGTCAATAATGACAGGAGAAATCGGGAGGATGATAAATTCCTTAATTTACCAGGGTATAGTTCCCTTTATGCATTAATGACATTCTTTTAGGTATAGCTCACTGTAACATCCACACATACTTAACACAGGAACTTTTGAAGGGAAAATGGTATGTCACAAGTTATTCAGGTGCAAGATGGAACAATTTCTTAGGGATCGGTTCATTCAAGTGGAGAACACCTAGTTTCTAAAAGCCCTTTCGGTGAATATGGATCACTGCTGCTTGGTGCTTCTACGAAGGTGGATTTTTGAAAAATGGTGTATTAAAGGAAAGGTAAATTGTGGTTAACTGGTTGTTATGAATTTTTTTATTTCTATTTCGTATTCTCTTGTCATGTTTCATTAGTGGTGTTGTTTATATTTTCACTAGTTTCTACGTGGGATTATAACGGATTTCAGATATCGTTCCTGCCACTTCTTTTAAGTGAGTTATGTATGTAAGTGTGACTTGTGGAAATGCTCCCATAATATTTATTCCCTTACTAATGTAACATTGTAGCCTCATGTACCCGACGTTTACCAGAAACTCGCAGAACTGTGGCTCATTGATCAAGACTACTCGGTTAGAGGTGTAAAGGAGATGGAGATGGAGTTGTTGTGTAATTAGGGTAAATTTTCTTAATTTGTCTCGGTTTTAGTTTATTAATGCCAGGAGATGGAGTTGTTACTAGTTCCTTATACACGTTACACCTAAGTGAAGTTAATAGTGCATACCCTTCTTACTTGTTAGCATGGTTGATTCTTCGCCTTCGATCATATTTTTTTAATATTGATAATCAATCTGTCTTGTAGATCCCAATAGCACTTATATGGTTGTGAAATTTCATTTCGGGGACTCTGATCTTTGGTAGCTTATATGTGTAGTTGTTGAATGTTATGAGTCGTTTAAACTTGTTCCGATATCTTGGTGATGGGGGGAACTGATAAGTATCACTGCCTTTTAACGATGTCTTCTCGAATTTAATCTTCACATAAGTATGATAACCTCATTTCATGTCTGCAATGCAAAGTGTGAGGAAGAAAAGTCAACGCAAGCTTAGGTATGCTCGAATCACTGTATCGATTTTATGTTAAACTTTAGATGTGCTGCAAAAGAGGAGAAGCCATAAGGACATAATGTAGTTTGAATTATTGACTATGGTAAACTAGACTAAACCCTTAGAGGTTTGTGATAAAATAAATATCTGGGGACTGGGAACAGTAACTCAGGAAGGCTAGACTACACTCTAAGTTCTAGTATCAACTTGATTTGTAAAGTGTTAGTTTATTCGGATTGTTTTTGTTTTTGTTTGACTCTTTTTGTGTATTATTTTATTGGGTTTGAGTTTTTAGTTGTGTTTGCTTGTGTTTGTGCTATGTTTGTAGGTGTGCATGTGCATGTGTTTGTGTTTGTGTTCGCTTTTGCTTTTGCTTGTGTTTGGTTTTGCTTGTGTTTGTGACTTGTCTTTGTGTTTGTGTTTGTGTTTTTGTTTGTGTTTGTGTTTGTGTTTTTGTGTGTGTGTGTGTGTGTGGGTGGGTGTGTGTGGTTGTGGTTGTGTTTGTGTTTGTGTGTCTGTGTTTAGGCTTATGGTTGTGCTTGTACTTGTTTTTGTGCTTGTGTTTGTGTTTTATGTTTGTGTTTGTGTTTGTTTTTGTATTTGTGTTTTTGTATCTCTTTCTGTTTCTATTTTTGCTTGTGTTTTTCTTTCTGCTTGCGGTTGTGGTTTTTTATGTTTGGTGTTTGTCATTCTATAAGCGCTTGTGATGTAGGTCGGAGTTTGTTTTTGTTGTACTTGTTTGTGTGTTTTCTTGTAGTTGTTACTAGATGAGGTGCATGCATGTGTGTGTTATTGCCCTGCTTGTTTGTGACTTACTCACTATTATTTTTTTACTTGAAGGTGAATTCATTCACTTATACTTGCAAACGCTACTGTTGCTTTTCCTAATGCTAAAATCCTACAAAGAAATTGTTTGGATTGCGTAACTTTGAAATCGTCACTTCTATTGACTAAGTGAGTAGCTTTAAAATCCTTTTCCGTTGTTCGACTGCATAGATTCCTCATCCAATTGATTGTTATTGTGCAATGAGGGTTAAATTTCCTTCGTTGTTCTTTTTGTATTTTTTAGATCCAGGGAAATGGAGTTGTTCCTAGTTCCTTATACATCTTATGACAGACTGAAGTTAATACACTGGCTGGCCTTCTTCCATGCTAGCAATGTGCTTGTATAATCTTGATAACATTCTTTCTTTCAGATCTCAATGGCACTGAATATGGCAGCGCAATTTCGGATTGGAGACTGAAATGTGATTTCTGCTTCATATATGTGCTCTTATTAAATGTTGTGAGTCGTTTAAACTTTTCTCGGTGTCTTGGTTGTTGGGAAAACTAAGAAAAGCTTGATTTATTCCTGTGTTTTATAAATTTGTTATTAGAAGTATCGTTCCACTTTTCAGTATCTTCAAGAAGGTATCACTGCCACGGAACAGGTTAGAAGTAACCACACGTGACACGATGGTTAATAAGAATTGGTGAATGCAGTCTGCTTTTTCTTTTTTGAGTTTTGGTTGATGGTAGAATCTTGAATATGTAGAGGAAATGTACGGTCCAGTAAACAATTTTTGTTGGTTATTCAGTCAAATTATTCCTCCGTCCAAGTATGATTCAGTCAACTTTGTGCTTGTGCTCAAACGAAACTTGTTGTTGTATCCCCTGTATATCATTTTCCACATAAGACTACGTGCCGGCGAACTTAGAAGCACATAGGAGGATCCCTTCCTTTGGAAATTCACTGGACCTAGAATAGGTTGAATCTCCCACATTAGGTCTCCCTAGAAGGACAAACACAATGCAGAGCTGGTAGTTTATAAACTAGTTTTTTCATTTAAGTCGATATTAACTATTGCTCCTAGTCTTATGCAGTATATCAGGTTTGTTGTTAGAGGCATGATGTTCTACCAGAGAGCTATTGAAGGGTGTCTGATTCTGGTTTCTGAAATTGGTATTGCAGGTGTAAACGTGTTTTCTTGTTAATTCTATCATCTTATTTTATTAGGTGTTTTAACGGAAATAGTACTTTTCATACCAGAATAGGTTTCAAAGATTGAGTTGAATTAAATTTTAGAAGCCCATTAGAATTAAGAAACTTATAGTAATAAAATTGAGAATCATTTTTGTACAGAAGAATTTTAAGAGTGTCCGAATAACTACTCCAATTACTCGCTAAAATCGTGATTTTATTTCTAATTAATGTTGATTTTACCTAAAAGATTCAAAGAGTAAACACATCATTCCTGGTGAGAAGATGATGAAGGCATTTCCTTCTAAGTTTGAGGTCGAAGTTCGTCAAGCCAGGAATGATGATGTGAATGTCACGAGAATCCAAGGACGGATTTGGACCCCCACTAAATATTTCTATCACATTCTAATTTAATTATATCACTTTTTAATTGTTTGTTTCTTTCACTATCAAAATAGGTTTCCTAGACTGAGTGGAATTATATTCTAGAAGTCCATTAGAATTAGGAAGTAGTATTATAAACAAGGGCTTAGGTTTCAATCGAGAATCAATTAGAAGTATTCTAGAGGTTTGAAGAACAACTCTAATTATTCAAAAAAATTGTTTGTTAGGCTTCAAGAACGTTTGCTTTTTTTTCCTTTGTAGAAGTTTCAACTCAACATGCGCAGGAAGAGATTCAGTGCAGCTTTCTTGCTTATTAGATTGCTAAAGCCGATACATTTCATTAGGTCCGGTGTGGCTAATATCTTGCTTATTAGATTCCTCAACCTCAGAGATATATTTTCTACCATCCAGTTCATTGGGTCCGTTGTGGCTAATATATTGCAAGTAACTATGTGATTTCTTGTTTTGCCCGCTCATCTCCTTTTAGACCTTTTTATAAAGATGATAGTGGAAGATAAGAAACGCAGGTGTTTTGGGTTGTTTTCAACCAAGCCTTCAGTTTAGGCCTTTTGGTATCACGTATTTTAACCGATGCAAAGAAGCAGAAGTAGCACTACTGTTACTATATCAACATCAGTAAGTGACTGTGCAGGGAATGCAGAATCAACGGTATCTCTTTATAAACCCCCGTTCTGGCAATAGGCACTTACTTGACTGCGACAGTAACCTCAAAACTGACTGCGACAATTTAAATGTCGATCCCAATCACTAATTAAATGTCTAATCATTAGGTATTTGTTGATCACTCATGTTTCTTTTGCATAAATTCATTTTTCTCATATTTTAAATGAGTAGGCAGAAATCGATGAGAGAAGGCGAGCAACGTTTTTATTATTCACATTGAAGGGAGCCTTGACACTGGTTACCCTCCTGTTAATCTCCTTATTAGAATATGTAATTTTTTTGGTAAAAATTCAACTACACGTGAATCCGATTCGTTGTTTTCTAGGCTGTTTCGGCAGGTTATAGTTGGGCATGCTCCTCGAATTTCTCGGGTGCTGATAAAATTTGTTATCTAATAAGTAGAAGTTTTGGTAATGTAGATTTTGGTTGATCTTTGATCATGGAAAGCTGAGTTTCTTCACTAGTTGAATAAATTTTGGTTGATCTTTTGATCTTCGTAATCTTTCCGTTTAACTTGTTGATTTTTGTTTGTGTTAATGAGGCGGATAAGTTCACCGGGTAAGATTCTACTTTTTAATGAGTATAAGAAGATGTAGGTCAAGGTTTTGGAGGTCAGTCAACCTACTTAGTTATGCACCAACATGGTAATTGATCTCTAACCACTTCTTTGAATAGTGTTTTTCTTTCCGTGAGATTTGAGAAGTATTCTGGAGAGCATTACTATTCAGAACAGGCTAATCTATATCTAGCTTAACCGGAACTTAGAAAGCTCTTGAGATCGATCATGATAACAGAAAGCATATTGAGAAAACAAGCTATCAAAAGGGGAGAGCTCTGACAATCTCGAATATGAGCAAATTAGACCTTCTTGATTCAAATGTAAGCGATGATAATAAAACACTTTAGGCGTTGGATTCTTATGTGGGTTTTGTTCTAGTTGCATCACTATATTGACTGACATGTCCTGGTTTATCCGTAGGAAGTTTCTAATTCACAACTAACGATCAGAGTGAAGTCACAACTAAGGCAATCCTAGGTTTCAGAACAACTGGAACCATCTCAATGATTCTGGATAAAACGTACGTTATAATGATATTAACTTTTTATTGGCCTGTGTTTGTGTTTGTGTTTGTGTTTGTCACGTTGATTTACAGTAAAATATTGTGTCTACCTTTCATATTTCAGTAAAAACATTTTACTGAGGGTTTTTTTATATTGAGGTTATAGCTGCACTCAATTATGTTGAAATTTTGGATTCTGCTGTTATGTGATGGAGTCATTGCGTTCGAAAAGTGAGTTCCCTCTTTCGACTAAAGAAGCAAGAGGTAAACAGGCAGTTGGATCCTTTGTTTAATAAATTTTTTATTTCTTTTCTTTTATACGATAACCAAGCTGCTACCTCAAATATAAACTGCAGATCCGTTCTTGGGCATTTTTTTTGTGAGAAAGTGGAGGAACAGGTTGGTAAGTATGTTTTTAAGATTACTATATTGATCGGAGATGGTCGAGCTATTTGTAAGTCCATTAATTCAAATAATTGTTATCACTTTAAGATTCCTATTTGACCAACAATTTACTCGAGGAATATTACCATCCAAATAATTGATAAAAATGTTGAAACCTATCATTCTCTTTTACTCGAAACTTGAAATCTATAGTTTTGTCTCCGGAACAAATTTAGGATGGTGAGTATGTAATAACTAGTAACATCTAAGTTTTTATGTGCTAGAACTTTAGAGTTTTAATGTTCTCAATCCCAATTCTATCCCTATCAAATAACATCTCTGCTATAGTTTTTGAAGAAGTCTTTTTGGAACGTCATTTCAAATTTGTATCCCCATCTGATTGTTTCTTTTAGGATTGATTGCATATTAAAAAAACCAGAACTTCTTCTAATTTTTGTTTTCTAAGTCCATTCTGTTATTTTCTCACGTAGGTCTTCCCCCAAACCTCTATACCTACAATTATCGATAGAGATAGTCGTATGAGATCTACAACAAGGTAAGCTGTGCTGGTAGAGCTGCATAAGCAGTAGATGCGTTTTGGTAAGGTTATGGGAGGTAACTACATACTAATTCTCTTTTAACTCGCATCGAGGTGTTCGCTGCCAGTAAAATCTACTCCTTGCTTCACTTATAATAAAATTTCATTGGGTTTCCTACCTTAGTTGTAATTTTATAGTCTCTGACTTTATCTAGTACATGCATATGATTTTATTTCCTCTCATACCTTTAAGTCCATAAAATCGCTTTCCTTTTATTTAGCTTCTTATGAGTTTCTAAATCTTCTTTTATGACACTGTTAAAGGAGAATACATTTCAGGTGTTCAAAACTGGTATATTTGCATGAAAATTGGTATTCACTTATGAACAGGATATTTGCTTTAAGAGCGTGAATATTGATTATCATCTTTTAGCTTGTTGAGCTGAGAAAACGTACTCGCTTACGAACATGTATTTGTAGTCACGCTTTATAATTAATAAATTGTAACAAAGAGCTTAACAATGTCGTACAGTTTATTTCTTGCACAGTCTCATAAGCTTTGATCTTCGTATGGACTCTATTGATTATCAATGACTGGTAGTACAAGCTTCTTTGGAGAATCATATTGGTAAAAGCTTTTTCAAGGTTTGAGATCTGTTGGAAATCTATATAATATAATAAAACAGGTGGATGGGTGCTGACTGGGACAAAACCCTGGATAAATCCAGCCGTCCGTCCCACATCAGCATTCCTATCCGCCCTTGGATCAACATTGGTATATCAGTTTTATTTTCTCAAGGGACACATCTTATCACAGTTTGCAGTCATAAATTTTCCTCACGGGACTTCAGTATCATCAAACCTTCCAACGCCCTTGGATCAACATTGGTATATCAGTTTTATTTTCTCAAGGGACACATCTTATCACAGTTTGCAGTCATAAATTTTCCTCACGGGACTTCAGTATCATCAAACCTTCCAACGCCCTTCTTGGTCGACTGTTACATTTCTTCATCTTCTCCATCAATGACGATCGTTCTAGCTCTCATTCTCTCATCAAGTGTAATCCATCGCTACGATCGAACCCTAGACCCATTCCTAATTCTCATCTTCTCCATCAGGTGATTATTCTATTTAAACTTTTGATCTTTTATTCAGGAGTTTTTGGCATTATTTTGATTTATGGATTTCTTACTTCAAGGTGATTTGGATCCTGTCTAAGAATATGTTCTTCATGGTATTTTTGATGCGTTTGTTTTTATTATTTGTTGCGTATAGATTATGAAGGAGGTTATTGTTTTTTATCTTTCATCGTCGATGTTTATTACTAATAAAGTCATTTTAGTTAAATTTCTTACGTTGATACTTTTGTGCATTATTTTGTTATTTCACTATATTGATTTGAGATTTTTGATATTTTGTTGGTCTAATAAAATTTCATTTGGTTCTATTACAGAAATACAGTTGAACCTAACAATGGACCTTATTACTTGGGGAGTTGTTAAGGAGGTGAGTTTCTCAATTTGATTGTACACTATGTGTTTGATGAAATGTCTGACTAAACTTGGGGACATGTTAATACCTGTTGTGTTATAGAAAGTGGAACATCTACTAGCAGTTGAAAGTTTCAATCTTATTTTTTTTTTTTGAAAATTAGATTGAATATATAAAAGGAAAAAAGCTATTTACAAGAGTTGGGGAATACAAAGGCGATGTCTCACATCATCCAAGTATCCCAATTTAACACTACTTCAAGATAAGATACATTCTTATATTTCTCTATTCTCCTAATCCAAACAAAGATTGTGCCCTTCACATCTTCAATGTCAACCGAAGAGTTAAGGTTTTTCTCTCTAAAAATCTTATTGTTCCTATCACTCCAGATGCTCCATATTATCGCGGCAGGGACTAGCTGCCACACCTTCCTTCTATGCTTTTTCTTATAAAGCCCATCCCATTGAGTGATCATGTGATTAATAGAGTTAGGGGTACACCATTGACCGGCCATAGATTGAATAAAGAAGCTCCACAGGTTTGAGGCCACCTTACAGTGCAGAAACAGGTGCTCCATCGATTCTTCCTCTATCTTGCATAAGATGCATCTGTTAGGTATCTGGAATCCTCTTCTTTTCAACGCATCCACCGTGGGGATTTTGCGCAGCAAAGTTGCCCACATAAAGAAACCCACCCTAGGAGGCAGAGCTTTTAGCCACACGTAGTTAGAGACGCATTGCTCAAGCAAACTGTCATCTATGTCCAATCTCTTATAGCAATTTGACACGAATAGTGGCTCTTTCTCCTCAAAGCGCCATATTCTTGTATCCGTGCCTTCTCCCCAGCTGACTTCATGGAGGATTTGCAAAAGATGGACATACTGTTGGAGTTCCCAGTCATTCAAATTTCTTCTAACTGTTATGTCCCAATCCCTGCTAATACTGTTGAAAACCTTTGCCACAGTTGCTTTCGGTCTCATAGCCAGCCTATAGATACTAGGGAAAGTAGCTTGCAATGTTTCGGTCCCCAACCATAGGTCCGTCCAAAACTCAATTTTTGTCCCGTCACCTAACCTCCACTTAGTGAGGCTATGGTACTTCCCCACATTAGATAAAATGCCTTTCCAGACGCCACATCCATAGGAAGTTCTTTTACATTTATCTATCCATTCCTTATGGCACCTACCATATTTGCAACTTATAACCCTTTGCCACAGTTGATCCTTCTCATGATCCATTCTCCATAGCCATTTGGTAAGGAGGGCTTGATTCATAAGTGCTAGGTTTTTTACTCCCATACCTCTCTTAGCTCTGCTGGTAGAAAGTTGCTTCCACTTCATCCAATGAAGACTTTTCTGGTGCAAACTGTTGTTCCAAAAAAACGAGCCCATCTTCTGCTCAATGCATTTAAGGACCCCTTTTGGTATTGAGAACAGAGACAGGTAATAAGTTGGTAACGCCTGGAGAACTGACTTAAGGAGGGTTATCTTGCCCCCTTTAGACAGGGTATGACCTTTCCATGAAGCTAATCGCTTGTTGATCCTTTCTAGCACAGGATCCCAAAGCTTCTTGGACTTATAGGTCTCTCCCAGGGGTAATCCAAGATAAGATGTAGGTAGGCAACCAACCTGGCATCCAAACTCCTTAATCATTTCATGATTCATATTCTGGTCACCCACTTTAGTAGCACTATATATATAAGATTTCAGCATGTTCACCTTAAGGCCAGATGAAATTTCATACCATATGAGGATATCTCTTAGGAACCTTAATTGGCTACCATCCTCATCTATGAAGAATAAGGTATCATCCGCAAATTGTAGATGATTTATTCTTTCCCCACCATTGTGCACGTTAAAACCTTTTACCCAACCTTCTCTCCCAGCTACCTGCAGGCACTGGCTAAGAACTTCAGCCACTAACAAGAATAGAAGGGGAGACAGGGGGTCCCCTTGTCTAATTCCTCTAGAGCTTTGAAAGACCTCCGAAGGCCTACCATTAATCAGGACGGAGAAGGTTGCAGTCGAAATACAAGAGTAGATCCAGCTTCTCCATTTGTAACCAAACCCCATTCTTTCCATAGTTTTGTATAAGAAATCCCAACTAATTCTATCATATGCCTTTTCCAAATCAGCCTTCACTACTAGCCCACTGGTGCCTGCTTTCCTCCTGGAGTCAATCAACTCATTAGCTATCAACACTCCATCCAGGATCTGTCTGCCATTGACAAACGCTCCCTGGAAAGGTGAAATTAGGCTGCCCAAGACTCTAGACAGCCTTGAGGCCAGGACTTTAGAGACAATCTTATAGGCTCCTCCCACCAAACTGATTGGTCTGTACTCTTTGAAGCTAGAGCTATGATGGGTTTTGGGAATAAGTACAATGAAAGTATGATTCAGCCTCCAGTGGAATTGAGCTCCTGACATAAATTCACATATCATTTCCATCAGGATGGTTTTAATGGTATCCCATGTTCTCACAAAAAAGGATATAGGAAAACCATCCGGCCCAGGAGCCTTGTCCTTAGCTAGCTCCTTAAGTGCACACAACACTTCCTCCTCTGATATATTTGCTTCCAGAAGGTCAGCTTCTACATCAGACAAGGAGGGAAGGTGCATATTGTCTAGGCCTGGACGCCACAACCTCGGTTCCTCATACAAGTTGCTAAAGTATGTGACAGCCTCCCTTCTGATCTCCTCCTCCTCAGAGATTGCTGTCTCTTCCTTCATAATTACACTTATCCTGTTCTGTCTTTTTCTGCACTTCATAATCTTATGGAAATATGATGTGTTCCTGTCCCCAGCTTTCAACCACTGTGACCTGGATTTCTGTCTTAGGCTAATCTCCTCGAGGCTAAGTAACTTATCCAGATTGGCCTTCATCAGGTTCTTTGAAGTGAACTCACTATGAGATAGGCCTTGACTTTCCTCTTTCACCTCTAAATCCTTAATACCATTCTGCAACTCATTGAATTCCTTAGAGAAACATCTGAACTTCTCTCTCGACCAGGATTTGAGTTTATCTTTCAGGAACTGTAGTTTGGTCCATTGTGTGTGCCCAGCTGAGGTTCCAGAAGGACCCCCCTGCCACCAACTAGCTATGTTGTCCTTGAAATCTTTATCCAACATCCACACCTCCTCCATTCTGAAAGGTGGGGGGTTGGTCTGGTCGATCTCAGCTCGGAGCAAAAGGGGAGTATGATCTGATGTGGGTCTGGGTAACACAATTTGTTCAACCCCAGGGAACTTATCCTCCCAAGTCCCATTGATCAAAAATCTATCCAACACACACAAAGTAGGGGATTCCTGATTGTTTGTCCAGGTGAATTCCAGGCCTTGCTTGGGCAGGTCTAACATAGCATTCCTATCAACCCAATCCCCAAAATCTCTCATAGCAGGTGAGATAGTAGAGTTGCCTTTCTTTTCATGGAGGAATCGGATTACGTTGAAATCACCACCTACACACCAGGGTTTATCCCAAGTAGCTGCTACTAAGTCAAGTTCGATCCATAAATCTTTCCTCATAGAGTTCACACAAGGTCCAAAGACACCGGTAAAAACCCATTCAAAATTATCATTCATATTCTTAAACAAAAGAGAGATGCTATACTTGCCTTTCAATACATCACACATTGACAAGGCAAGTGAATCCCACAGACACAAAATACCCCCTGAGGCACCCTCAGAGGGAATCCCATCCCACCCACACACATTAGAACCCCACAGACTACGAAATAAAGAAGGCTGAAAATCACTAACTTTCGACTCCTGAATACATAACAACGAAACATCAAACTGTCTAACTAGTCTACGTACTGCTAGCTTCTTGCCTGGCTTACCCAAGCCCCTTACATTCCAACTAAGAATGTTTAGGGGCATCGATCATCCTCGTCCCCTTGTCTTGAGTTCTTCTTATCCTTCTTAACCCTCTTGGACTTCCTCTTCCTGTCAGTTGAGCCCCAAACGACTTTCTTCAACTCAACTCTTTTCTTCTTCTTCTTGCCTTTGCCTCTGCTAGATCCTTCAATTGGTTCCTGGTCCGCAGAACCAACATAAGGTACAATCGCTCTGCATTCTAACTCCTGACCTGATGGAGGGGCGATGACTGAGAGTGGTTCTACTATCATGGCTTCCTCATCCCCGGTGGTATCTGTGTTCTTGAAACCCACCTCAATGTTCTCCTCCCGAAGGATTTGGATCACCCTCTCATACTCTTCCCCCCCTGAGAATCCCAAATTAGCTCCGGTTCGAAGGAGGTGCTCCAACCTCTCATCTTCATTCATGACAACAAACTTCTTAGCAGGTTCCTCTGCTTGTGCCTCAACTTTAGGATCCACGTCCTTACCTCCTATCTTGATACCTGATGCTTTCCGCACCACTTTCTTCTTAGGGCCTTCTCTAGACTTAGGAGACGAATGGGAAGTTCCTTTACGTTTCCTAACATAGGTAATTCCTTTGGCCCATTTGTTTGCACTGTTCACCAGGTCGGTCATAGCTTTGACCATTTCTTGACGAATTTCAATTCCAATCATATCCTTCATTCCCGCCAACTTTTTTGAAATATCGTCTGGGTCGAGCTGGATAACCGTCCCCGCTTGTGCTTTTCCTTTCCTGGGATCTCTGACAAAAGGTGTTTCTGTCTCCTCTGCAACCGATTCTGTCTGATTCCCTGTAGCATCGCCCACCTTACTGCCGCTTCCACCCACCGACCGTCCTACGTTGTCTCCTTTGTCATTATCCATCCTCTTCTCCGGGAATGACTGACCACTCGCCGGCGGTGGAAATTCCAATACTGTCGCCGTATCCTTGTGGTGCCAGATCATCTCATGCTTCTCACAGATAGTAATGGTTTTGAAATCTATGTTGTATCCAACTCCATCCACTAAGAGAACTTTTCTTTCAGCCAACTTTCCCCCATTCTTAACTTCCACGTTAACTGAAGCAAACTTGAGGTTTTTCAGATACAGAGTATCCTCCCCAATCTCGACAACTTCCCCTAAATCTGCTACCAGGTCAGAGAAAACTCTTTCGTTCCAGAGATTAAACGGAATACCAGACATTCGTACCTCCACCAACTGTTGGGTGATGACCACCGAATTGCATTCTGGAGACCATGGCCTGAAATAAATCGAACCCCTAGCAAAAGGGTGAATCACCGACCTAACCTCCTTCAGGATCTCAAGGGAGGATTTAGACCAAATAATTGCATCCTCTTCGGTGAACGGACGTACCTCAAAGTCCGACGAGCCGATGATGTTCCTAACAACCACTTCCACATCCTTCCACCTACTGTCATGACATTCAACCGACACAACCATGGTTTTGGACCAGTCTACCAAATGAATCTCGGACGAAGCCATTAGAGGGTAAGAGGAAGAGGAAGGAGAAAGAGAAGGTGCTTTCGAGGAGTGAGAAGAGGGTTTGGGGATGAAAGAGTTATGGTACTTACCTCCTTTCTGAACATGAGCTTTATAGGCATGTGTCCTCTCCTTATGACGTCTTTTCGTATTCCCAACCGTTGGAGCAGGCCTAGCCGCGTCGGCTGCTGCCGCCGTCACCTGTTGCTCTTCCACCTCGGTATCCTCTAGGACGTCAAATCTGTTGCTGATGGCCACTTTATTAGGTGTTATCCTATTCCCCAGATGGATCTTAGAATAAGGAATGGATGGAAGCACCCTCAATCCTATATTACCCGAAATTGCTTTCTTGGCCTGAAAACCAACCTCCACCAAAGCCTTTAACTCCGCCGCCATAAGCCTCCATCCACTGGCTTTAATCCCCATTGGGATGCAGACCGACTTCCTACTATTGTTACCTTCCCCTACCCTATGAGCCCAGATGAACTCACCTCTGGAGTTAACCATACTTTCCCATAACCAGAGAGAGGAGCCATCTCTAAATCTAGACATCTTCCTGTCTAGAATATTTCTGTCTCTATCCTTAGCCAACTCCGATAAGAAGTCAGACAGACTCACTATACCAGAAGACGGAAGATCAATACTCCATTCCCTGAAGAAACCGAGCTCAGATACACCACACCTACCATATCTAGACCTAGAGAGAAGATAACGTTTATGTTCTATTCTGATATTCTTATCGTACATGGTTGTCTTTGACTGAGGCCGGTGAGACGGTACTCCCTTTTGATGCAACTCAGGTCACCAGACGGCGCTATACCAGAATCCAAGATTCTGTGCAATGGCAGTAGCGGTGGGCTGGTTTCCTGCGATCTCCAGGGATGAAATGCTACCGGACCTTAGCTAGGGACTACCTCTTCTCCGATTAGCACCCAACACACTGGTCCTATCGATGCACTCAGTTAACCGGTCGGCGCTATACCAGAATCGAAGATTCAGTGCAGTGGCGTTAGCGGTGGAACGGTTTAGCTGCGATCTTTAGGTTTGGTGTGTCCGGCGTTCGTTGGAAAAGTGACCTGTGTCAGAGCTTCTCTCTCCTCCCTCCAGACTCTTACAACCACCTAAAAACGATAAGTTTCAATCTTATTCGCTCAAGGTTATTGTATATAGTCACCAATTTGTATTGAATCTGAATATGTTATTCTCATTTTTTTTTCTTCATATTTGCTGTTAATAGCTATGTTTACTTTCCCCATTATCATCGGATTGCAATTACGTTGTTTCAACTTCAATTGTTGAAAGAGGATAATGTTAGCTTGTGGAATGCATATGAGGTAACTTGATCATTGAAGATATCTAGATTTTTCTTATCTCCAAACCCGGTGATATTGATGATGCTCATGCATCATTATAATCTATTTGTAAGCAAGCTTTTGGTCCTACTTTTTGTTACAGTGCTCATGAATCTTTTTTTTTTTTTTTTTTGAGAATTCGACTACGGTCTACGTTAGTCGTTACAAGGCATAGATGCATCATGGAGATGTAATGAGCACGATAACCGCCTAATTTAAACTGAGAATGAAAGAGTCCTAAAGCCTGACAACGAAGAGGCCTATAACCCGACAAATTATTACATTATTCATAGCCTAAATTACATAGGATAAATCTTGATGGCAACTGCGTCCACTGAGACTCGATCCCACGACCTCATGGCCTTAAGAGGGGTGTCCAACCGTTACACGAAAGGGTGGTGGACATGAATCTTTAATTATGAGCGTCGCAGTCACTTTGATCATGTGGGCCCTCTTGCTTACTGAACTGATATATGCGGGTATAACTGTGAGTTGTTAAACCTTACTCCACTAGCTATTTCTTCTACTTTTCTAGCTCTCTAGACTTCTGTAAATTCTTTCACTAAAATTTATCAATTAAAATGATTGGTGACCTTAGTGGTGGAAACAATTAAATTGTTACAAATTTTTTTAGGAAATTTGTAGGCGGGGAGTTGATTGCCAGCATTATCTACACCAACAGGCTTTGCTACGACATCTAATCAGGTATTTATGGTTTCTGTGTGTTAGCTCCTCCATTTTGTTCTTATGTTTTCATGTGTTTTAGTTTCACAAGCAAGGGCTGATTCATTTTATCAGGTTTTATTATGTTTAAAACTCACTGTCAATTAGGATAAAAATAATTCTAGGACTCATGAGCTCACCTCTCTTTTCTAGCTTAGGTAGTTTGGTAAGCAAAAGGGAAATACTTTCTTTGTTCCTCTATGCTTCTACCTCCTCATGCTTTTATCTTCTTACTATATTGTTTGTTACATTCTATTTACTGTTTACTGAATCAGAATTGGAGTAGATGCAGCCTATGACGGTCTTCGCCCGGTTGTAGAGTTAACTATTATGTGTGAAGGAAACGTGTGGAATTACTCACACAATTAAAACAAAACCAACTTAGTCCTTATAATAGTGTTTGTGTCGTCCGACCCACATCAGCATTAGTCCTTTACTTCCTCCCGTTCCTTCTCAACGGACATATCTTCTCGGTTCTATTACTTCATCCTCTCCCTTCCCAAAAGATATATCTTGTCAGTTCTTGTTTTCCCTCTATAAATCCTCAATCCCTCTTTCTAACACTTTAAAATCCTCCAATTTCAGTTACATATCTCTCTTGCAATTTCTTAATTCTATGTCCAGAAGAAACAAAATCATTAATTAGAAATGTAACAGGCAGATGTCCAAAAGAAACAAAATCTTAAAATCCTCCAATTTCAGTTACATATAGCTTTGGCATTATACTTTTGGAAATGATAACAGGCAGATGTCCAACTGAACCCGAGTACGGTGAGGAAAGAGATTATATATTGGATTGGATTTCAACACATCTCAATTTACTCGAAGATACATTTAGAGGTCTTGATAAGAGGGTGTCAGATTAATGCAAAAAAAAAAAAAAAAGAGGGTGTCAGATTCTTTCAGAGATAGCATGATCAAAGTCGTGAAGATGAGATGTGGTAAAGACGTTCGTTGATGTTGATCCTTATATAGTCATAAATATTGAAAAGAATCTGAAGTGTTAATAGTTTGTAAGTTTTTCTGTTTATAGTTTGTTGGTTGTCTTCACAGGTTTAGTGATTGTATTTAGATAACTTAAATGTTGTATGGAGGAAATGATATGGAATTCGCGTTACCAACAACTTTTTATAGTGTAACTTAATGCGACAGTAAATGGTTACTTATTTGTCGGTTTTGGGCAGATAAGTAGGCTTTATTTAGTAGTGCAACAATAGTTTCGCAATTCATTTGTTTTCACTTATACTTGAAAAGAGTTTTTTACTTGCTCTGATGATAGTAAAAAAATTTCCTATCATCAGTTTTATTTTCTTTTCTCAAGGGACACATCTTATCACAATTTGCAGTCATAAATTTTCCTCACGGGACTTCAGTATCATCAAACCTTCCACTGCCCTTCTTGGTCGACTGTTACATTTCTTCATCTTCTCCATCAATGACGATCGTTCTAGCTCTCATTCTCTCATCAGGTGTAATCCATCGCTACGATCGAACCCTAGACCCATTCCTAATTCTCATCTTCTCTATCAGGTGATTATTTTATTTAAACTTTTGATCTTTTATTCAGGAGTTCTTGGCATTATTTTGATTTATGGATTTCTTACTTCAAGGTGATTTGGATTCTGTCTAAGAATATGTTCTTCATGGTATTTTTGATGCGTTTGTTTTTATTATTTGTTGCGTATAGATTATGAAGGAGGTTATTGTTTTTTATCTTTCATCGTCGATGTTTATTACTAATAAAGTCATTTTAGTTAAAATTCTTACGTTGATACTTTTGTGCATTATTTTGTTATTTCACTATATTGATTTGAGATTTTTGATATTTTGTTGGTCTAATAAAATTTCATTTGGTTTTATTACAGAAATACAGTTGAACCTAACAATGGACCTTATTACTTGGGGAGTTGTTAAGGAGGTGAGTTTCTCAATTTGATTGTACACTATGTGTTTGATGAAATGTCTGACTAAACTTGGGTACATGTTAATACCTGTTGTGTTTGATGCACCCGAAAAGGTTGCACACCCAAGCGGGGAGGTATCAAGTAGTAATCCGGCAAAGCCGGGATCGATCCAAGGATAGTAAGGCATTTGAAGGATGCCTTGGATGGAACATGGTAGTTGTCCATCTCGTCAAACAATACAAATTGAATGGGTTCATTGCCCATTCAAATTGTTGACTGTTGCATCAAATGGATGCATCCCATGGGATGAGATGCATCCATATCTTTTCACTTCATATATATTAAGTGGCAACAACCAGACTCCAATATGATCCAACGAATTCTTCTCTCTCTCTCTTACTCTCATTTTCTAGTTTAAATTTATATCAAGTTTTGTCGAATTTGGCGTCGATTTCCTTTTGGCATTATCAGTTTATATTTTGGAGTGTTCTCGACCTTAGTCAAAGCGTACATACTTTGAACTAAGATAGTTGTTATTGTTAAGACTTCATCGGATCTTGAAGGCATAATTCCTGACCCGTTGTGTACTCGTGGTTTATACCAGAAGGGGGCGAATTACTGTCTAAAAGAATCGATATTATCTTTGAAGTTTCGTGTATAACAACATCACTTTCTGCTTTTCCATTTGAATTATTACTAGTAGCAATTATTTTTCCAACAAGATCTGCCTAGTATGATTCACTATCAGCTTCAATGGGTTTTTCACTCAGATTATCTCTATATTAATTGGTAGAACTCGGCAACACTAGTAAGGATTCGTTTCTTAGAAGACAACTTTTCTTTTGTACTCACGTGAAACCTGCTATTGTACTCTCCCATGTAATTATAGCACAATGGGAGGAACATGTATATCCTTTTCCACACGTTAATTTCTCTTCCTGTCACTGGTGTTATATTCACAATAGGCAGGGAAATATGGCACCCTTTATTTGGCTATAGGCACCGTGCTTGATTGCGACAAATTACTTCAGCATTGACCACGACAGGGATCACAATCTAGTCTTGTTTGGTAAGTGATTATCACATTCACCAATTAAATGTCCACATTTATAAGTGTTTGACGTTGACTCAGTTTTGTTGCAAATTTGGTATGAATCCTTTAGCTACCCTTCGCAAGAAATTTGCGGACTTTGTGGGAATCTTCATTAGTCATCTAGAGAACTCTTTGATACTTTTTTCACATTAGCATATTTCCCGTCATTTCGGTAGAAAGTGTTATTTATTTTGCTCTTCCTTGTTTCAGACTGGTCCACCAAATCGGTATACTTTGGGTTGCACAACATGTTAGAAGTTTGTACACGTGAAACAATGGTTAATGAGAATCTGTAGGTGCACTCTATTTTTCTTTTCCATTTTTATTCTCCGTCTTTTTGGTGATTAGAATATGTGGAGAAAAAAGTACGATACACAAACAACTCTATTGGTTTTTCATTCAAAATATTTTTCTGTGGATTGGTGGAACTTGGCCATACTATTACAGATTTGTTACCTAGAAGTGAACGTTTTCTTGTACTCACCTAAAACCTGCTACTGTATTCACAGTGTAATAACAATGAAATTGAAGGAATATGTATATCATTTTCCACTAGGTTTCTTTTTGTCACTAGTGTTATAGTAGCAAAATACGCAGTTGTGACCACTTTTTTTGCCAGATAACGTCTCTACTCCTTCTGACTGTAAAACAACAATAACAGTGATTGAGTTTTAAAGTGGAAATTCAGGTTAGGGTAAATGAAGAGCATATCTTAAATCTTCAACATTGGGTTTCACGAAGAGGCAAACGATTGGAAGTGGTAGCTTGAAAAACTAGTTTTTCCTTTACACTTCTACTCTTATGAAAGATATCAGGTTTCCAATTAGAGGCAATATGTTCTACAGTTCTACTAAAGAGCTTTTTAGCTTCAAGCATTTCTCAACATGGCTTTTAAGGTAAGCCTTAAGTTTTGAGAAGATCTAGAGCTAATCACAGTATTATACTGTATTACGTGAGTAATTGCGGTTTCATATTGTTGATATTTCCCTTTGATTCTTGGCAGGTCTTGTATCGCAAAATGCAATATGTTTGCCTTAAGGAAGCTGCGATAAATGTAGGCCCAATAACAGAATAAGCAACTCTTCAGGCCCTGGTATTTGTGGTCTTCTTCGATCTAAGGTAATCAAGTGTTTTTTCAAAATTTTATGTCCACAATCAGGGACGGATCCAGGATTTTCACCTAGGGGGTGCGGATCTATATACTTAAATAAATTTTTTCTTTTTTTTGCAAACAGAGTAATTAACAAAATATTTATATTCGTTGATTATATTAATACTTCAACGATTACAAATGCAATTGACATCAGAGAGTTCATATTTTGAAATGTTTTCATAACCATTGCCAATTTCATCTCATTCCAAGTTCCCTCTCTCGTTCTCTCTCTCTGTATTGTTTCTATTTTAGGGTCATATGAATTAGGGATTCTTCCAATTCTAACAGATTTAGATAAAGGTTTTAACAGATTAGGCAAATACAGAGAGAGAGAGAGAGAGTTCAATTTGCTTCCTGGTTTCATCAATCTTCAAGCAATTTCGTAAATTTTCAAGCGATTTCATCGAAATCTTCAAGCAATTTCGTCGATATTCAATCGATTTCGTCAATCTTCAAGCAATTCCATCGATTCTAAGCTATTTTAGCGAGCTTCAATTTAAGCTTTCCAAGATTTGTGTTTTCAATTTACCATCTAAAAAAAGGTGGCAAAAAAATTGGACTATTTCACACATTTTCTTCTCGCGCGAACTCGATTTTTACATACAAATGACCAATCAAACGAAAATAGTTCGACGAGACTCAAACCCAGAACCTAACGCTCCCACTCACTCCAAATTTAAAGCCTTCACCATTGAACCAATTACTACTTGATGACATTTATAAACACAATTGGGTATATATAGGTTCAGACACATAAATGTGAAAAAAAAACACTTTAAATGGTTGCTAAAGGATTTGAACCCAAATCCTCACAATCCACCCATCAACTTAACTACACTTTAACCACTAAGCCAAGGATTTCTCTATGTCATCTTATTGCATCAGAAATTATATATTCAAATATACTTACATATATATTAAAAAAAAGTCTACTACTAAATTTCTTTTTCGGGAGGATCCACGGGGTGCGGCCGCACCCCCTCGCACCCCCATGGATCCGCCCCTGTCCACAATTCCACATTATTATATTGCTGATCATAACCCTCTTTATATTGAAAGATGTTATTTTCTTACAAAAGTTTGTTGACTTGTTAGTAACTTTTTATTCGGTGGGGTTATCTTTGATCTGAGGTAATCGTTTATAACATTGTTAATTGAATGCGTATAAAGTGCATTAAGTGCCCAGGGAAGTCTTAGATAAATGAGTTGATGATGATTATCATAGTTGAGATAGATGGGGACATTGGAACTCTGGAAGTCACCGACAATTTACAGTTATTGAAGTCTTGGATGGACAGAACAAGTATCATTGTAGCTTGTTGGTCAGATAGCTTTTTTCTACACGAATCGATATATGCCACAAGCCCACAACCACATGGGAAACCATTCTACCTAGATCCAGTAAAAGTGCCACAAGCCCACAATAACATCAAACAGCTATTGATTTTATATGTTTCTTGTTGGAGCATTGAGTTTCTTGGTAGCCTGATGCTAACTTGTTTTCTCGATTTCTGCTTCTTCTAATCATATGTTGGACTTCCAGTGACAAGGGCTATGATACAGGAAACCACGCCAATGAATATGCAGGCTTCTTGTAGTAACAACTGACAACTTTGAATAACTCTTCCTTTTCCTGTTTTCCACACTAGTTTTTTGTTTCGAACTGAAACTATAACTTCGTACTGATGGTTGCCCGTATGTTGTTAATAGGTACCAAGATAAGGATGAATTGTACCACTTCTTTGGACATTATTTTAAGACCGACAACCAGTGGAGGTATGCGCACTTCTTGGATATCTTGGTCATTTCTTGTATAACTGTTTGACTGTGTGGCTCTAAATATAGAATATGTGATTGACTGCTAACGAAAAATGCTGGCGGATAATCAATTTACACGTGCATGACAGCGGGTAACTGTCCTATTATTAGTTCTTCTACTTAGTACATAACCAATATATACATAATACGTATAAGGGCTTAGACCCAAAAAAAAACCAAGACAAAAGCAACTAAAAATGGACTAGTGTCACCAAGATTTTGTCTTCAGACATCTGCATATTTGCATGTGTAGTCCATCAAATATCTGTCAGCAGATGGATTTGCTGCTAAGTTGTTTAGAATATTCGAAAATTGTATTGTATACAATCACTTTTTGATGCCAGTAGACTTTCTCCAACAAAAAATGCATCACAAAAACTATCGTGTCAGCACAAGTTCTTTTATATTTCATTACAAAAGCCACCCGAGAATCTATAGCTCTTCTGTTTGTTTCGTGAAGTATTATAGCTTAAAAAATTGTACCCACTTGAGTAATTTTGGTAGAACTTATCCATGAAAGTTAGAAAAAGGCACATAATATATTAGTTTTATGGTTTTTCTCTTTCACATTTTTTTTTCCTGATCAGGATAAAGTACATACGTAACATAACTAACATTAGATTTTTACTGGTTGTGTACTTTATGCGTCAATAGTTAAACAGATTTTTCTTTATGTCATTGTCTGTAACTTTTGCGAATAGGCTATGAGATCATGGTTAGCTGTAGACAGTGGGCTGATTCCAACTGCACAAGGCAAAACTTATGTTTGTAGTTTCTGCATTTTAATACTTCTGAATTTTTGCTAACACCTGATTGGAGCAAATAACTTATTAGTGTTCTTGGTTGGTCTTATTACCCTAGATATATATTTAACCCCTACATATGATTATGGTTTCCATTGAGTAATATTTACCCTTATGACCATTGTAACTGTCCCCAGTCAAAGACATCTGAGAGGTGCTACTGCGATGGAGTTTTAGTGGAGAAGGTTTTGTTATGGTTCCTTTTCTCGTTTGGTTCATTTCCACGTTTTTGTTTTAATACTCGCTTCTTCTAGGAAATACGGAGTAGTAAACGCCATAGTGAAGTCGCACTAACATCAAAGTTTAGGTGTATTCTTTCAAAAAATTCACTACATGACACCGAAAACATAGGAGTTGAATTTGATTATTTGATGGAACGTGAACGTCCTAATGAAGACTTTACACTTTTATGCAATTGTTAGTGACAGGTTCATTAGAGGACTTCACTCATTGTACCCAATAGTAATTAATCACGTGCATCTGGTGATTTTAATTGATTTAGTAAGTCAGAACAATGTTGCGGATAAAGTGTATTTTGCTAAAGATAGGCTTTGGTGGAACCTGAAAGTGCTTACAAGGACTTGATTGAACGTGCTTTGCCTATTGGGACAGGTTGCACTATCAACACTCTCCATGTGGGAATGAATACCCCATTATGTACATACAGTATGTTGGTGGGGTAATGGATGGTCAAAGCGCGAACGAATGAAGTTGTTTATTTCGTTATAGTAGACTCTCGAAGATGGGAAACGCTTTCTGACTGGAACTATTCCTTTACATCTTGATGATGTATCAATGCCTTGTAGTGACTTAACGTAGATTGTAATCGATTTCTCAAAAAAAAATTTGAAGTTCTTTACGGCAAGGAATGAATTTTTTTTTTTGTTGTTGAAAGTGAGAAATGAACTTCAGAATACCAAAATTTTTTGTTTTCGAGAGAAACCAAAAAGGAAAAGCACTAGCACTTTTTAGTGCAACACTTCGGCTGTAATCGCAAATTTCCCTTATATTTTAAGAATTTTGCCTAATTTTTGGGAATTTTGATTGAAATTTAATTTTTAACCAAAAAAGAACCTAAAAATCAACTCTTGAAAATGAAATTAAATACTAATTAACTTTTAGAAAGATCTAACAAAATTTTGTAAAAGGATTATATTCTTTTCTAGATTGATTTGATATTATTAAGAAAAGTAAACGACCAGCCCATTTAAGGTGCTGTTTGTTTTTTTATTTATGTCTGAATATGAATTTGTTGAATCTGAAATTGCTGAATCTGAATTTGCTGAATTGAATTTGCTGAATTTTTTTACAAGTTTGATGTTTGTTTTCTAAATCTGAATTATAAGGTCTGAATTGAAATTTTGACCTTTATACCCCCGTTTGATAGTTTGGACTAAAAACAATGTAGCAAGGAAAGTTTTATAGGCGCCTCTAATAAGTGCCGTAGGCGCCTCCGTCCATCACAAACTCACTTTCAAGTTTGCTTTGTGGGAAGCGCCTCTAACACTTACAAGGGGCGCTCTCAAAACTTCATATGGACTAATTATAAAGAGAAGATGAAACCCTAAATTCCGCCATCTCTTTCTCCCTCTCTCCCGTCTGTCTCTCTCTCCACAGTTTCACCGGCGAGCTCCCTGCCAGATTATCCAGCGAGACTCTCTCTCTCGGTTCTTTGCTCTTTCTTAGACTCTCCGGCAAGATTTCTCACCGTCACAGTCCTCTTTCTCTCTCTCTAATCCAAGATCCGACATGGTCACTCCCTTTCTCTCTTCCTCTCAACCGAAGATCGGCAAAGTTAACCCTCGCCGACCCTCTCTATATTTTCTGTGACAGTGGTTAACTTTGGTTGTGGTGGTGGCGGTTATGGTCGTTTATGTCGAAGATTCAAGTTCAGAAAACCCTAACTTTCATTGGCAGATTCAGATCTGAGCTTCAACTGAAGTTGAAGATTCGCCAAAATTTGATTTCATTTGTTAGGCAATGTTAGCTTGCCTAACAGATTCAGAAGGTTGTTGTAATCCTGGTGGTGGTGGTGGTGGTGGTGGTGGTGGGCAAGACAAGAAGAAGGATATAACTGGGTATTTTAAAGTTTAGGAGGGGTATATATGTCTTTCGCTGATTTTCAGATGTTGTACTCACATTTCAGACTTCAAAACAAGTCTGAAATGTATGGGCTTATATTCAGCCAATTCAGACATGTAATTAATTCAGATAGAATTTCAGATTTACCTAAATACAAAAACAAACATCTGAAATTAAAATTGGAATCCAATTCAGATTTCAGATCTGAAAATTTTAAAAAACAAACAACACCTAAGTTAACAATATAGATGGAGAAATATAATGTTCTAAATCTTGAGAATATAGTAACTGAAATGGGGAAATAAAAGGAGAGAAAGCAAATTATAAATTTTCTTAATCAGTTGGATCAAGTCAAAATTGTTGATTGTGTTATTGTGGGATTTTTCTCCAAAATATGGAATTTGCAATGTAGCGAGATTAATGGGTGTCAGAGTTGCGTCTTAGTACTTTAGAATTTTGAAGGGAGATAAATTCGGGAATTTGGTCTTCACCCAATGATTTTGAATCACCTACGTCTTCTGATTCCAGCATCCAGTTCTAAGTACCACGACAAAAGTTGTATATGCAGAGGTTTCTTGTCCTGATTCAACATTGAGATGCTATTAAAGATTTTTTTATATCGTGTTTGGATTTCACTTGGAATTAATTAAGGCTATTTTTGTGTCGTCGTTTGCAAATAAAACTTTGTTTTTCCTTTCGACTTCATTGTAATTTTTTAGTGATGAAATACATACGAACTAACTTTTCTGTAAGAGAAATTAAGTTTTTGTCACGCTCTATGGACGCAGTACGCCTCTCTTGTCTAATGTCGCTACGGTAGATTACATCTTAGTTTAATGGGTAAGGTGTCTCCAGCATCCTCCGAGGGTGCGAGTATCGTAGTGTCTGATGATCTAAAAGTGATCACCAGTTGATTAAGATTAATAAGTTAAGAAAAGATCAAAAGCCCAATGGGTTAACCCTAGTCAAGTCATTATGGTGGTGAATCAGAAAAGCTCTACCACTCAAGGCCAAACTGGGGGTCGATAGAGTGTCTTAGGCGCCTAAAGCTTGCTCTGGCTCTAAATACAATCAGGTTTTCCATGTGTACAGATAAAGAGGAAGGAGGTATGCATGAGTGGGTGTCGATATGTTAATCCCGAAATAAAGAGGAAGCTTGCCCGTGCTTCGATCAACACACCAGCTCCGCCTCATTAAAAGTCTACGATTAAAAGCACTCGGCGTATAAGCCTTGCCTTGATCTGTAGCCCTGCTTTGCAAGTCTTCCTTGATTACAGCAGGCTTCATCAAAAGTCTACGATCGATAAGCACTCAGCTTTTAAGCCATGCCTCGGTCAGTAGACCTACTCTACAATCTGCCTCGATTTGAGTAGCTTTCACTAAGTCTGCGTCAAGCGCACTCGGCGTATAAGCCTTGTCTTGATTGCCATCCCTGCATCACGTGTCTCTCCAAGAGCACTAGGTCCGCCTCGCAAGGAGTTGTGGATCTGCCTCGTCGCCCGCCTCATTAAAAGTCTACGGTCGAAAAAGCACTCGACACAAGCCTTGCCTCGGTTAGTAGCCTTACTCTACAATCCCACCTCGGTTTAAGTAGTTACCCTTAAGTCTATGTCAAGAGCATAAGCCTTGCCTTGACTGACAACCCCGCATGTGCCTCGCCAAGAGCACTAGGTCCGCCTCGCCAGGAGCTCTGGATCTTCCTCGTCCAAATTAGGTCAAGACTAGTCTTACCTCACGTCAAGTGCACTCGGCATATAAGTCTTGCCTTAACTGACAAACCCACATCACAAGACTCACCGAGAGCACTAGGCTTGCCTCGCCATAAGCTTCGGACCTGCCTCACTAAAAATCTATGTCAGGACTACTCGGCATATATCTTGCCTCGATCGGTAGTCCTGCCTCATGAGCATGCCTCATTCGAAAATAACTTGTCAGGACTACCTGGACTACAGGCGGACACCCTATCTTGATCAGTAGTCCACCCCATTTACATTAGGACTGCCTCGATTGGTAATCACGCTTCGCGAGCCCGCCTCGATTAGAAAGTTTGCACCAAGAACACTCGACATATAAGCCATGCATTGACTAGGCAACCATGCACCGTCACGCGCATTGCCAAGAACGCTGGATCCACCGACTGAAGAGAGATCGGTATTTATTAAACCGTCCCACGGAACATCTTTCCTCCTCGAATAATTCAATATACACTGATGTCTAGGTACTCTTCAATTATCATCGTATGCATCTCCCTTGTAATTTTCAAAAATAAAATAAAGAGAAAATGACTATTTGAGTTCAAAATATTATAATAATAGCTAAAAAAACCATCATCTTTTTTTATTAACTAAAAGTTGTCATAATAGTATTGGGAATGATACATAAGGTTTCAAATAATATGAGTAATTATCAATTAGGTCATTTTCTATTTTTTTATTTCCCAAAATACCCTTAACCTTAAAGCTCTCTATCCCTAGGAAAAATGGAGAACCATTTTAGGGTTTTATTCTTCTTCTCCTTCCACACTTCATCATTCTGGCGGGAAGAAAGATGAGTTCGTCGGCGGTCGAACCAGATTTCCCTCATGGAAACGTCATCAGGTCTGCCATTTCTCTCTCTAGAGTTTCTGTTTCTCTTCTCATTACACAATATCTAGGGTTTCTTCTTATTACTTCGAATTGTGTACTAAATTTTCGTGAAATTTCTAGGATGTTGTTCTTGAATTATCTGAACATGGTATCGTTTTGATTGCTGAAGATTCCGGTTGTATTCAGGCTAAAGTTTATTTGAAACGTGAGGTATTGAATTGATTTTAGGATTTTTTTTTCGTTCTTAATCCAGTTTCTAGTTCCAAATTAATTTGATTTGTGAAATTTTAAAGAATCAAAGTTGACTTGTTTGGTTGTAGCTGTTCCTTAGTTATGATTACAGAGCTGAAGGAAGACCTAGGTTTGGAATTAGTTTGGGTCTTCTTATTGATTCTTTGAATACATTTTCTGTACTTGGACTTTCAAACACTGTTGAAATTCGGTGCCCGGGTCTTGAAAGAAGGTGGGACTGTTGAAGATTCATGGTTGCTTGATTCGAGAAATGTTTTCGGGTTGGTTTGGTTGACGGAAGTAATGATGGGAAAGGAATGCGGACTGTAATTGAAACTGCTGGTGGTGATGCAAGTCCTGGACCTTCTGGTTCTCTTCAATGCGACTTGTATAGGTTAATACTTTTCGCTTTTTTGTTGTTGATGCCATCAAGTGAGCTGGAGCTGGTACATCAGAAGCAAGAAACTTCCTCTTCGCTGGCTAATAATCTCCGAGCTCTGATTAGAAGCGAATTTGAATACGTAAGAAACATAGTTTCAAACTCTTAGTTACTTGAAAACACAGCTTCAGCTGATCACCGATTGAAGTTGCAGTTCATATAAAACTATATAAAACTTGAGCTTGGAGAAGATATGTCGAGGAATTTTGTAATGTTGATAGTTTCTTTTTTCAGCCTTTTGTGTTGCAGTGTCCTATTTGTATGTTTGGCATGCTTTTAGGTTGTTGCTCACATTCTGATCTCGACATACTATAGTTCTATTATATCTTACAGCTAAGGCCTATGTGTAGAACGATATTGATGTTTCGTGACGCTAAAAAACAGAGTTAGTGAGTGAGAAATTTTAAACATTTGTAGTGATGAACTTTTCTAAGTCAAAAACTCGGGGTATTACGCTGGACTCTGGAGATCTATACTCACCTTAAGAGGAGAGGTATGTGTTAAGGTTATTCATACGTACCATTGGATGATGAAGAGTTACAACAAATTTGAGATGTTAAATGATGAGCATTTTCTACCGACATACTCTATTTTCTAGGGGTACTATGTATTTCAGCTACAGTCTTATCTATGGTTTCAATATTTGTAATCAGATTAGGGTTTTATGATTGATGGCGATTTAACGGTGGTGGTAAAACACATTTTCAACATTCTCGTTCCCACTGCTGTTCAGCAACGTACTTTGGCTCCTGCTCCCACTAGTGATGCTTATGGCAATAGTTTTTACCTATCTCACTCAGCCACTCACTTGAAGAATCATCTTCTTCTTTTAACGACATACTTGTGATTTATTAGTGGCAGCAAAAGATAATTGAGAAAGAGAAAAAGAGATTCTATTATGCAGTTTGTAAATGATGCTAGTTGATGTTGTTGTACCTTACTGTGGTTTGTGTCTTGATGGGAGAAGTAAGTAGACAACTAAAATTGGTAATGGATGGATTATTCATAAAAAAGGCAACCATGCATAATCTGTTGTTTTCATTTGTGAAAGGGTTTCAGGGTGTTCAAATTTAAGTATAGAAATTCTTAATACAAGAAGAAATGAAAATTTTTGACGAAGAACTAGAATTTCGAAATATATGAACTAGCTCAAATTTTATTCATCTCAAATCAGAAACTAGAAAGGATTACATGAACTTGAAAATATATATGATAACTGTACTTGATAGATACTTACGTATTCACAATCACAAGGAAAATAACAAATCTTGCAACAACAAGAATAATAGTAATTCTATGTGTACAATTTTTTATTACTTGATAACAAACTTATGTTCTTAGGGATAATATGAGAGAACATTCTTATCTCCTTTGTTCAAGTTTTTCACCACCACCATAGAGCAGCTCGGGTTTTCACATCTTTATCTCTTTAACACCACCACCAAAGGTCTTAGAGCAGCTCGGATTTTCAAACTCAGTTTGCATTGTCGCACATGCAAACGCAGTTTGCAATATCGTAAATGCAAACACATGTTTGCAATATCGCAAATGCAAACACATGTTTGCAGAACAGATTGTTGCAAACACGTTTGCAGAACAGATTGCTGCAAACACGTTTGCATAACAGATTGCTGCAAACACGTTTGCATAACAGATTGCTGCAAACACGTTTGCATAACAGATTGCTGCAAACACGTTTGCATAACAGATTGCTGCAAACACGTCTGCAGAAAAACGTAAAGGAAAAAAACACGTTTTTTTCTGGGTTTTTTTTTTGAGAAAAAAGTATTGAAAGTGGATCTTGTTAGAAAGCTAATGAAAAATCATTTCTAAATATATAAGTTTTATAAAAATCCGATATCTCAAACAAAAGTTATATCGATTTAAAATTTGAAGAAAAATAAAAGAATTTAGTTACACAAAATGACAAAAAGGGGTATTTTAGTATTTGCACACTTTTTGACCTGAATAATAATTTTCAAATGTTTTGTGATTTTCTACTCATTTTCAATATTATTTTGACCTTTCTAGCAATTACATATACACATATGTATATACACATGAGTTGGAAATTAAGGTGGGACCCTTGGAAGCTTAGCCTTTAAAATTATCAATTCAGGTGGGAACACTTTCAATTACAATTTGGATAGTTAATGGGACCTTGGGAACCTCAATTCCATATTTACATTAAAGTGGCTTTTCAATTCTTTACTTTCCAAAGTCGGGAAGTGACAACACGAGCATACGTGGGACCCGATGACATTTGGTTTCTTTTCCAAAACTATGAGAAGGAACTTACTTGGAGTACTAATTTTGACATCACTTGGACTTGGAGTACTAATTTTGACCTCACGTCCCGACTGTGACGTCACGTTCCGGCCTCTTCATACTACCAGTGACAGTACGCTTTGATCTGTTCGGGACTTTATTTTAATTTCTCAAGTTATCTATTGGCTGAAAAAATTCATCTTATTTATGGGGTCTCCTTATTTATCTCCCTAGACCCCAATAATCTCCGGATTATAGATACATCTCGACCGCATTATTTTGAAAAACGAGAAATTTCGCCCAATGCGTCTATTTTGTTTAAAATAATCTTTGCACGAGATTATTGGTTAATATTCCTTTAATCGAACATTATTGATATAATTCTATTTGAGATTAATAAAACTTCGACGCTACGAAGAGTGTTCCGGAACAACCTCCAACCGTCAACCGGTAATTCAGGGAATCGAAGAAAATTAAAATTTCACTCGGACCACTCCAATGTGCCTCCTCAAGAGAAATCCAGATTGACTCAATAAACGCGACACTCTTCGCAGACAAGTCTCCACGGGACAGGAACTCGGCTACAAAGGCAGCAAAACCGAACTGCAGATTGGCCATATAACTTCGAACTACTCTCTAAGTTTCCGCACTCCGTCAACTTAGAGAGTGAGGGACAAATTGTATGGGCTAAAATACGTCACCAAGAGTGTCCCGAGAAATTCATGATTAATGGGCTTACTCGGTGACCAAGCCCATGAACTAATGGCTAATGGACCCGACTCATTTATCTTCGGACACCCCGAAGCAACGCCAAAATAAAGAAGCACTTCCAGCCCTGGAAGAAGAGGCATGCCCTCGCCTTCTCAATAGACCTAAGTACGGAAGCACACCCAACTCTGGATAAAGAGGTCCCCCCTTAAATTCTTAACGGACCTCCTGTCGTATATCCGTTGGAGAAACGTTACAGTCATTCAAGATGACAACATCCCGGATATATCCGTTAAGGGTTACATCATCCATATTAATGGTGACAACTCATGCGTTACCACCACAAAAGATGGTAACTCATCACTGAGTAACAGTCGATCGAAGACTCTATAAAAGGACCAAGAAGAAGATGATACGGATCATCTAATTCCAGGCAAACACATCGAGTACAGACTCAATAATATCATCGAATTCCCGACAAATACACTTGATCATCTGGTGACCGGCGAACATATTCATATTCCACTAATATCACTATCAAGCACTCTATAATCATCTGATCCCGAGCGAAGAACCCCGCTACTTTCTCTCTCATACAAAGTATCAGCAATCCACTTTATCTCTAATAGAGTCCTTCTCTTTGATAGAGTCCCGCTTCATCATATAGTCTTGCCGCCTTTCTCTCACCTAAGCACCATTACTGTCTTGTATCCATATACAAGACCTCATAAAATATTGAGCACTGAAGATACAAGGTTAGACACCATTTATCAAGGTACAGAACCTTGTCAAGTACAAGATATTACCAAATACAGGGATATCTTATCGAATACGGAGCCTTGAGGAAGCAAGCACCTACTTTCTCTCTCCACCACTTCATTATCAAGGGTTCGTCTACTTCAAAAGTTCGCTTACTTTTGAGAGGTCAGGACTTCCTACATCATCCACGTGATTATCTATAAGGTTCGGCTCACATTATCTCTCCAGAGGGCAGACCCTTGACATACCACCCACGTGAATTATAAGGTCAGACCCTTAAAACTTCTCACTTATTTACGATACATACCCCTGGACAAGGCAAACCACTCCAGGGCTGCCTCACTCAAGGACAAACCTCATACGCTGTCATAATCACTCTCAAATCAAGTCAGACACACGTAGAGAGCGAGCTCCGGCTACTCTACGAGTCGGGCCTAAGCTCCAACCACTACCCAACCAACGGTAACATTCCAAGGTTAATATCCACGAATACATTATTTCTCTTGCAAGCTTACTGACTTGACCGTTGGAATCTCCTTAGGCCGACACCATCTCGGTGTCCCCTAAGACTTCACGGTCAGGTGTGTTCTTGTTTCTTTTGTCACAGGTTGAGCCCAAAGACGTCGTCGGTGCCCGCAAAACTATTAACAGGTGGAGGCTCGACTTCCGGTCAACGACCCAGTCCAGCTGACTGTTTGACCTTCGATTTCTTACGCTCATAGTTTGGCACTAGAAGGAGGGGGCCCGACTACTAATTACTGAGCTTACCCCAATGGTACAAGAGATGACCAACACTCCACTCAACGTAGCATCCCAACTTGCAATGCTAACAACTCAAATGCAAGAGAACACGCAACGGTACAGAGCCTTGGAAGAGGAGAACATCCTGGTCAGAGCCGAGAATCAATTACTACAGGAAAAAATCACGGAGCTGTCTGTAGCTATATCACCTCGAGGAGCAGTTGCCCCTAGACAGATAGAATTGGATCTTGAAGAACGGGCCGAAAGGACCACTGGAGCAGGGGGCATAGCGTACCAACCAATCCCTCGCTCGACAACTCCGGAGCAGTCAACCAGGACAGAAGTAGGCGGTACCTCCAGCTGACCAGTCACTCAACCAGACCTGGATGACAACCGACATCCAACAGAGGCGGTAAAGGAGGCAATATGGCTGAGTGGCTTAGTTTGGGATTTTGGCCTGAAGTAGGAGGTGACAGAGGTCTACTGCGACAGCCAGAGTGCTATTCATTTGACCGAAAACCAAATGTATCACGAGAGAACTAAACACATTGACGTGATGTATCACTTTATCAAGGACGTGATTGAACAAGGGAAGATCACGATGAAAAAAGTTTTTACGGCAGAGAATCCAGCGGATATGCTGACCAAGGCAGTTACAACTTTCAAATTTAAGCATTGCTTAGACTTGATTGGGATCTCCAGATGGTAGCCCTACCATGGTTGGAGCAAAAATGGCTCAGAGGCGTTGAGCTATGATGGTGGCAGATTTAAGTCAAGAGGAGCATATTCAAGTCAAAGTGGAGAATTGTTAGAAGTGACTCGAATATGGATTGGTATCGAACCCGGTTTACGACCCGCCAACCCGCTTATCGGAGTTGATTGCTGAGACAGAGCTGGTTTGCGAAGCAGGGCTGTGAGGCAGAGCTGGACTCCGAGACAGAGCTGGAATGTGGACGATAGGCTTATGTCGGTGATTAGTGTTATCCGTGTATAATGTCGGTTGTAGAGAGAGTCGGTTGTAGAAAGTCGGTGAGGCAGTGGGATTAGGGTTTAGTGGCTATATAAACTAAACCCTAAGGAGATATCAGTAGCACAATCTCACGAATCTCTTGTGTAAACTTGTTTGCTTATCATAGTGAAAATCATCGCGCCGTTGTCGCCGTGGAGTAGGTCTCACCAACCGAACCACGTAAATCTCTGTGTTCTGTTCTTGATTGTTCTTTACTATTCCTATTACTTCTGTTTGATTACTCGTATTGTTCACATTAACCCCGATTGGCATAACAAACTGGTACCAAAGCTGAGGTTTTGAGATTTCTGTGATGGCAAAATACGAGATAGAGAAGTTCGAAGGAAGTAACGATTTTAATCTTTGGAAGATTAAGATGCGAGCATTATTAGTTCAAGAGGGTCTGCTGAAGACGTTGAATGGAAAGGCTGCACTCTCTGAATAACTTTCAGAAGCAGAGAAGGAAGATCTCATGGTCAGATTCTACTCTGTTTGAGCAATGAGGTCTTGCGGGAAGTAGCGACGGAAACTACGACCGATGGGCTATGGAGTAAGCTGGGGACAAGTTATATGACGAAATCTCTAACTAATCATTTGTATCTAAAGAAGAAATTATTTAGTTTAGAGATGTTAGAAGGGGAATCGTTGAAAGACCATATGGATGAACTCAACCGAGTATTCTTAGATTTGGCAAATATAGATGTCAAGTTCGAAGAAGAAGATAAGGCAGTACTATTGCTTGCATCCCTGCCACCATCATATGAAAGCTTTGTTGATTCTTTTATGTCTGGAAAAATAACTACAACCTTTGAGGATGTTAAAGCAGCATTGAACTCGAAGGAGTTGAGACGGAGGTCAATGGAAGAAAGCAGCTCAAGAGATGGTTTGGTTGTAAGGGGAAGGTCGCAGCATGTGGTCGATGGGAAGGACCGTTCACGGTCTAAATCGAAACCTAAGAAGTATATATGCTTTAACTGTAAGAAGGAGGGGCACTTCAAAAGGAATTATCCTGAGCTTAGGAAGAAGCTAGCAGAGGCAGCAGCCATCGAAGAAGAAGGTGGTAGTGTCTTGGCAATCATTGAAGAATGTGATGAAGCTACGGTTCTGGCCATTAATGCCTGTTTAGCAGAAGATTAGTGGATTTTGGATACTGGTTGTACATTCCATGTATGTCCTCATAAGGAATGGTTTTCCACTTACACAGTCATTAATGGCGGTAAGGTGTTAATGGGAAACGACGCTCCTTGTAAGGTGGTTGGAATTGGTACTATTCAGATCAAGATGCACGATGATGTTGTGAGGACTATAACAGACGTCAGACATGTTCCAGATTTGAAGAGGAATCTAATCTCTTTGGGAACTTTGGATGATAATGGTTGCAAATATGTTGGTGAAGGTGGTGTTCTTAGGATTTCTAAGGGGAGTCTTACAGTTATGAAGGGGTTGAAAATGAATGGTCTATATGTGCTACAAGGTAACACAGTTACCAGATCTGTAGCGGTATCATCATCAGACAAGGAAGTTGAGACTACCAAGCTATGGCATATGCAGTTAGGGCATATGAGTGAAGGGGGATGGCCATACTGAGCAAGCAAGGTTTACTCTGTGGGTAGAAGGTTGGAAAACTTGAATTATGTGAACATTGTGTTTTCGGGAAGCAATGTCGGGTACAATTCAGTACAGCGGTTCACAATACCAAAGGAACTCCGGATTACATCCATTCAGATCTTTGGGGTCCCTCTCGGGTCAGCTCACATAGTGGGGGTAGGTTCATGTTAACCTTGATAGATGATTTTTCCAGGAAAGTATGGGTCTACATACTGAAACGCAAAGATGAGGCATTCGTCAAGTTCAAGTAGTGGAAGACCTTGATCGAGAAGCAGACTGGAAAATCGATCAAACGCTTGAGGACTGACAATGGCATGGAATTTTGCGAAAACGAGTTTAATAGGTTTTGTGCAGACTAGAAAATCGATCAAGGCTTGTATTTCTGCTCTCGAAGAACAACAAAAAGCTTACAAGGAAAGGGAAGCTGGTCTCGTAACTCGCAGGGAGAAAGATAAGAATTCCCTTCAAGAGGCTTGTCGTAACATCTTTCAACTTGCCAGTCTGAATCGGGAGAAGACGATTGCCAGTGTTAAGTGTAGCGACGAGTTTTCGAAGATTCTCCGGAGGAATCGTAAGTTGACTTTCAAGGTTGTCTGGAAGTCTGCTCGTCGTTACTATGTCACGGATGAGTCTTTTCCCTTGCGCCGTCTTAACAAGGAAAAAGTGGATGAGCTCGTTGATTCTGTCGCTGCTGAGCAAGGCATAAAGGAAACCCTCCCCTTCAGCGACGATGAATGGGAAGTCGAGACTACTGCCTCTGTGATCCCGGTGGACGATGATGATTCTGATGAGGGTTCTACTTTTTCGGTGCCCCAACCCGGCTCTGGCGACCCGTCTTAACCCTTCTCCCCGCGAAGAAGGACTATGATTTTGGTTGTCTGGCTTCTCTTTTGTCCTTTGTTTTTGTTTCTGTTATGATTGATGAACTTTCATTTTGTCCGGACTGGCTTCTTTCCTGCTTTGATATGTACTCCGACTGACTAGGTTCTATCTTTCGATGAAATTATCTTTGCCTCTCATGATCATGTTTGCTCTTTGTTCTTTTAAAATCCCGTTCATCTTCTTTAGTTCCTACAATTCAATGTTAATTTCGACCAACATAGCTGATTATTTGGTTAGAGCGATCCTAACTTACTAAGGTACCTAACTTACTACGCATGCCCTGAATGATCTTCTCCTGCACAAGAAATGTTAAAGTCATACCTATTCTAAGATATGCATGTCCTAACTTACTAATTCCTTCTGCAAAATAGAACCTGATGATGCATAAAATGTCCAGACGTTGACTAACGTCTGAAGAGTCAAGATTAGACCTGAAGTCTCTTGGAATGACTCGGCTTAAGACAGCAGGACACCTAAACACCTGATGGTCCAACATACGTTCCCCTAACTGGGAGGTCAGCCAGAAGAAATCAGCTCCGCACTAAACGCCCTTGGCATGGATAGATCAGCCCTGGGATCTTAAAAGGAATAAGGGGGGTCTCCACGGGTTCGGCCCATATATCTAAGGCCCAGAACTGGGGAGATATCAGCGCTGCACAACCTAATGAATTAATCACGGACTTTCTAGAAAGATCTCAGTCGACCTCACATCTCGCAGTGTTTGTGGGGGTAAGAATTCACGGGTCAAGAAGTCAGCGGAGACCAGGTCGTTGATCGGAAGTCGAACCTGCACCTGTTAATAATTTTGCGGGCACCGACAACGTCTTTGAACTTAACCTGTGACAAAAGAGACAACAACGCACGTGACCGTGAGATCTTAGGGGACGTCGGGATGGTGCCGGCCTAAGGGGGCTCCGAGGGTCAAGTCAGTAAACTTGGCAAAGAGTAAATAAGAACTGTAAACCAGAGTCTGAGCTATGGAGTTAGATATGTTGCTTAAGCGAGACGGTCGTTGGGAGAAAAGGTGGTACAACCGAGTGTATGCCTGCCTAGTTCTCTGGTCGTCGAGTGAAACAAAGCGCTTGCACCCCTTACTCGTGTGGAGAAAGAAATGAACGGTCGTCTGGTCGTCCTTCCTTGGTCGTCAAGTCGTTAGGACAGAGAAAGATCACCCGTCTTCCATGAGCAGGTGATCGTTTGGGAGAGAGAAGGATCACTCGTCTTCCTTCAACAGGTGAAGAGATGATTGTAGTAGCAATCGTGGGTTGCCTGCCAAAGGTTTGGATGATTGATATGATAGAGAAAATAGGTTGTTAGCTGATTGTAAGTGAATTTAGAAGTTGGGAGTTGTTATCCGATGTTGGATGCATTAGTCGATTACCAGCTGATCCTTATATAGAGTTTTTTGGTCAACTATCCGTTTTGGTCAACCGTCGCCAGGTGGTGACCTGTTGCCTTGAATGTGGTAACGCTTGGAGCTATTACCATTAATATGGATATCGTAACCCCTTAACGGATATATTCAGGATATTGTCATTTTGAATAACGGTAACGCCTCCCCAATAGATACACGAAGAGAGGTCGGCTGAGGAGGAGAGGACAGACCTCTTCTATCCAGAGTTGGATGTACTCCCGTAGTTTGGTCTGCTGATGGAGTGAGGACGGACCTCTTTATCCAGAGCTGGTTTCACTTCCGTACTTTGGATTGCTGGTGAGGACAGACCTCTTTTTCCAGTGTTGAACGTACTTCCGTATTTTAACGTTGCTTCAGGATGCTTGAAGATAAATGGGTTGGGCTCATTGGTCATTTAATTGACGGGCTTGGTCACCGCGTAAGCCCATCAATCGTGGATTTCTGGGGGCGTTCCTGGTGACGTATTTTGGCCCATAAAGTGTTTAAGCCCGATTGGACTCCATGTATCTAGAAGAGGAAATTTCTCCTTTAAAGTCTATCACTCCGGCAAGATATATACAAAGTATCCTTGAACTTAGGAACTTTCACTTATCAAAGATCCGGGATAGACTCGAAGAGAAACCCTAGATACGCAAAAGAGGTAACTTCCCTTACGGTTTAACGGCCACCGCCTCACCACCGCCACTAATCACAGTCGGTTTAACGTCGCCTATAAAAGCCCCACCCACTTCGTCCTTCACAGGACACGATCTCTTTACCTCAGAAAAGATCACCTCATACTCAGAGTTCTCACAACTCGCCCCCCAAAAAGATCGATCAATATTCATTCTTTTACTACAAAGAGCACCCTGACTATCTTGAGCGTCAAAGTGGTTTTCGAACCCTTTGTAGGTTTTCCGTCCTCGGGAACAGACGAACAGGAGCAAGGAGCGAGGAGCTGGAGCAAAGAAGCGGAGTAGAGAAGCAGAACAGAGAAGCAGAGCAGAGAAGCAGAGCTGAGCAGAGAAGCAGAACTGAGCAGAGAAGCAGAGCTGAACAGAGGAATCTCTCCTCTCCAAACAGAATATACCATCATAACGGAGGCTGTCAAACATCAACTCCCTTTTTCATGCTGATTTAACCGGGAGCCAATTTTCGACATCAGCATTTGGCGCTAGAAGGAGGGGATCTCTCCAGCAAATCATCAGATTCGGTAACCCGAACCCTACTCAATACTTTTTTAGAACTAACTACCTCCCTGAGCCCTTCAGGCAAACATATCCTCGGGCGAACACACTCAATGTGGGACGCCTCACAGGCTTCTCAACTCAGACGAACTCCTCGCCGAATTGGAGCAAGTTAAGGCCGACTACTACCGGAGAGACGGGGAGGCAAAACGATTGGAGGAAAGCCTCCGCAAAGCCGATACAACCAGGAGGGCTGCCGCACCCGAGGAGAGGAAAGAAGTACTCAGGACGTTCGCGAGGAGGCTCTTCTCGCCCGACGACACCTACACTCTTGAGGCCCTAACTCTACAACCAAGCGACCAGATGCGCCTGGAGAGCATCTTGAATGTACAAGGCGTGCTGAATCCGGACCAACCTTACGTCCCCTAAAGAGCTGAAATAGGTGAGGGGTGCGTGGACGACCCCACCATTTGTGACATACTCATACACCAAGTGGCGGAATTGACAAGAGAAAGAGAGAAGGATAAGCTCTCGAGAAGGACGGTAATTCGACTGCCGCCCCTCTGCCGGGAGATACTAGAATCCGAAAAACCGGCAAACTTCAAGTGTCCCACGCTGGAACATTATCACGGTGTGGAAGACCAAGGAGTGTTCATCAACAACTATGTTGTGAGGATGAACTTATGCACGACTAACTGAAACATATGGTGTGTAGTCTTTGCCACCATCCTAAAAGGGCCAGCTCAGGCATGGAACCAAGCGCTAGCTCCAGGGTCAATCAAGTCCTTTGATCAGCTCGCCCGAGCTTTCTGCGAAGCTTTCCGAGGAAGCACTAGCATCAAAAGAGGAACCGACGAGTTGTTCAATGTGGTACAAAGAAAGAGCGAGACTCTAGCGAGCTACTGGCAGAGATTTCACAATCTCATGGTACAGGTCCCCGACCTAGAATCAAACGTCGCCTTTGTCGCCTTACAGAGAGGCCTTAGGCAGGACGACATAATCAAAGATATCTCGGGAAGGAAGCCAGGCACCCTCGCATAATTGATAGAATGGTTGCAACAGTTTATTAGGACAGAGGAAAACTATCTACGGATGAAGGACGTGGCCAACATCCCATACGAAAGTGAACGTCCCCCAAAGAATGAACGGGACGAAGTCAGGCCACCCAGAGACCGAGAATAAGGCAGGAGACCTATGGCTGACTTCACAACCTATACCCCACTGATGAAAGGGAGGGAGGAAATCTTGCAGGTATTGATAGCAAAAGGCGAGGCCGAACTGCCTAAACCCAATGACGATCGAGAGGAGTTCGGGTCTAGAGATATGACTGCATGGTGTGCCTTCCACAGAGGTTACGGCCACAAGACCGACAATTGTCGGCACCTCAAAAATCTTATCGAAGAGATGGTAAGAAAGGGAGAACTGGATAAGAACATCCAGAAAGAGCAACGACCCTACGAATACCGGAACAAAAGGCCAGTAAACAGAGTAGGAATTGGATCGGGATCGGAAACCAACGAGCAGGGCCTGACTTTCAAAAAAGCAAACAAAGGGTTGGAGGAATCAATCGGAGTAATGGGAAATAACAACACCATAGCAGGAGGACCAACCCTCGGCGGAGCAACTAAAGGGGAGCAGCGTAGATACGCCAACGAGGCGAAGAACCCGCAAGTCCTGCTAATCAAACCTGTCGTGGAAACTCCACCCATCATCTTTACTGACGACGATCTGGTTGGGGTAATAACTCCACACGCGAATCCATTGGTAATAACGGTTGTAGTTGGCCAATTGGAGGGTAGGACGCATCCTGGTCGATACAGGAAGCTCGACAGAAGTCATGAGTCGGGCATGCTTCCAAAAACTCGGGGTAAGTCAGCACCACCTCAAATCTTATAAATCTTGCTTGACAGGGTTTGCGGCAACTAGGTCGAAACAGATGGAATAGCGACCCTGCCAGTACTAATCGGTGAAGGAGAATCGGCAAAAGCGATAATGCTAAACTTCGCTATTGTCGATAAGATGTACGCCTATAACATCATATTGGGCAGGAATTTCCTAAGAGAGACAGGAGCAATAGTTTCTATGAACCACCTCATGATGAAATTCCCAGTTCCTAGGTAAACTAGTCAAGCTCAAGTTGACGAAATCAGCTCTGATAGGGAAAGCTGCGATCGGAGGTCTAAGGAGAAGTCCTGGTTAAACTAGTTACGCAGAAACAACCCTGGTAAAGACGATCAGGGCACCATTTAAAATTTTCTATACAGGGCTAACTTGGGTTCTATCTTGCAGAGGGAAATAGTAAGTTTAGGGCATGCTAGACTAGGTCTGAAATTATTTCTCTTGCAGGTGGGATCATTCGGAGCATGCGTAGTAAGTTTAGGAAAATTGCATTAGTAAGTATAGGACTAATTACATTAACTATTTGTTTTGATTACATACAAAGAATAGAAAACAGGAAAATGCAATGCGACGGCAAGCTTTAGTCGCCAGAAGAGGAAGAAGGAGGAGAACCGCCGATATCAACCGAAACCCTTATCATCACGGCCAGAAGACGGCCACCCCACGACGATGAACCAGAAATCCCACAGCAGAAAAGAGAGCAGGTTCAGAAGTGTTGGTAGTACCAGTCAGAGTATAAACCAAATGATAGAGTGGTCTAGATGAATTAAGGGCGGAAGGATGATCATCGTCTAGCAGATCAGAAGGACGGAGAACATCGATGAAACCCTCACCAGCCACCTCCATGCAGAAGTGCTCAATGGAAGAATTGTTATAGTTCAGAACCATATAGAAAGTAACTTTAACGCCACCACCAGGAAGAGTTCCGCTAACCATTAGAAGAGACATAGTGAGGTATGGAGGAGTTATTCGTGTCCCCATGCTTATTTATAGGATGAAGATGCCACAATAAATAGGGCACGATCAACAAAGGGTCGCGGCGAACAGTCACAATTAACAAATGGGGAGTCAACAGACTTAAACATGGAAGATGAAAAGAGATACAAAAGCATAAGGGGAAAAAGGTAATTCTTTGTTAATTCATAAGAAGGATCTATTACAGAAGAAATTGCAGGAACGCCCTTAACCGTCGAGGGAAAGGAAAACAGACCCAAAAACCTGAGCGACTACAGAAGAGCCGTCAAAGAGTTTGAGAGAAGAAAAGTGGATAGGCTGACAGGAACCACCATTCAGAGATGCAACCAAGGCACGAAGACAACCAAGGGAAAAAATAACCCCCTCGCCATCATCACCTTGTCCTAAACACCTAAGCCGGAGGCAGTATTGGCAATCCTTACCCCCCTTCGGGTTCAAACAAAACGGCTCGTGAGGTTATCACAGCCATTATGAAGAAACCCATCCTTTATCACGGTCATTATGAAAAAACATTCCTCAAAGTTGGCGACTGGTATAAACTCGAACAAAGGCCTCATCTCGAATCCTTGATGAAAGCAGGAAGAAGGAAATCAGACGACAACGTCAAAAGAAGGACCCCCCTCCCCCAAAAAAAAATCGTCTTTCAAACTTTTAGTGATGAAGAATTGAAAGGCCAAAGCAGGCTATTTATAGTAAGAGAGGGTAACCAAGGGACCCCTCGAGAAACAGATAAAGAGCATTAAAGGCGAAGACTAGATGTGCCTCAAAAACATTCAACGGAATAACAATTGAGAGAGGTGAGCGGCTCAAGGACAGCGGTTACCAATGAAATTTCAGCGGGTCTCGAGGAGACGTGTTTCATCCACCAGTCCCGACGCTCCACGCGTCTGTGCATGATGAAAATAGTTATTGTGCGCAGTAACCTAAAAGATCAGCATCAGAAATACGCGATCAGAGAATCAAGTCAATGACGTCACAAATTCACGCATGGAAAAGACTAATTACTTGTGCAGAAGACGAAACGTGTCTTGGGAAAGTAAGCCCCACGTCAAGACAAAAGCACAGCTGGGATGGCTCTGGGCGAAACAATACTTGGTCGAAAAATACCTCCACTTAGCAGATACCAATCAGCTCTGGAGCATCAGCACAATACTGAGTTCCACAAACTAACCCTGGTCAAGGTAAGACCCAAAGAGTTTCTCGATACAGCTCTGGGATAGGTAATACTCTCGACTTCAGGCCTTCAAATAAAGTAAAAACACACGAGTTACTTCTACTCCTTAGTCTCTTTACTTTCAACTAAGGAGTGGCGGGACTCATGATGATGCATAAAATGTCCAGACGTTGACTAACGTCTGAAGAGTCAAGATCAGACCTGAAGTCTCTTGGAACGTCTCGGCTTAAGGCAGCAGGACAGCTAAACACCTGATGGTCCACCATACGTTCCCCTAACTGAGAAGTCGGCCAGAAGAAATCAGCTCTGCACTAACCCGCCTTTGGCATGGATAGATCAGCCCTCGGGAACAGACGAATAGGAGCAAGGAGCGAGGAGTTGGAGCAAAGAAGCGGAGCAGAGAAGTAGAGCAGAGAAGCAGAGCTGAACAGAGGAATCTCTCATCTCCAAACAGAATATACCATCATAACAGAGGTTGTCATGCATCAACTCCCTTTTTCATGTTGATTTAACCGGGAGCCAATTTTCAACATCAGCATAACCCAAGTTAGCCCTGTGAAAAATTTTCTGAGTAGTCTCGGAGTTTAGCTAGGCCTTCCCCTTGACCCCTGGTTGTAGCTTTCGCTATTAAGGTTGTTTCGTCGGCTTGAGCACGACTAGTTTAACTAGGACTTCTCCTTGGGACCCCTGGTCGTCGCTTTCGCTATCAGGGTTGTTTCGTCGGCTTGAGCACAACTAGCTTAACTAGGACTCCTCTTTGGGACCCCTGGTCGTCGCTTTCGCTATCAGGGTTGTTTCGTCGGCTTGAGCACAACTAGTTTAACTAAGACTTCTACTTGGGACTCCTGGTCGTCGCTTTCGCTATCAGGCTTATTTCGTCAGCTTGCGCATGACTAGTTTAACTAGGACTTCTCCTTAGGACCCCTGATTCTTTCTACCAGGGTTGTCCGTTTTACTTGAGCAAAGTCAGTCTTACTATGACTTCTCCTTATGGCCCTTGGTCGTTGCTTTCGCTAGCAGGGCTATCCGTTTTGCCGAAGCAGAGTATCTTTAACTATGACTTCTCCTTAGGGCCCTGGTAGTAGCCTTAACTACCAAGGCTTGTCCGTTTTACTTGAGTAAAGGTGAGTTTGACTAGGACTCATCCTTAGGGCCCCTGGTCGTCGCTTCCACTACCAGGGTTGTCCGTTTTGCTTTCGCAAAGTAAGTTTAACTAGGGCTCCTCCTTAGGGCCCTTGGTCGGTTCTTTCGCTGTCAGAGCTGTCCGTTTTGCTTTCGCAAAGTTAGTTTAACTAGGAATCCTCCTTAGGGCCCCTGGTTGTTGCTTTCACTATCAGGGTTGTCCGTTTAGCTTTCGCAAAGTAAGTTTAACTAGGACACCTCCTTATGGACCCTGGTCGTTGTTTTCGCTATCAGGGCTGTCCGTTTTGGTTTCGCCAAGTAAGTTTAATTAGGACTTCTCCTTAGATAATACTTGTTTTTGAAAAGCATTATTTATTGATAGATACTGTAGCTATTGCTACATCATGGCCTACTGGCCTTATAGTAAGATAAATTGAAAGAGGACTGTTCCCCGTACCTGGGCAAGTCATACCTTATTTCTGCGCATCTGCTGGGGGTAGTCGTAAAAGATTCCCTTCTTTCCTCATTCTTGATCTTCCTATCAGGGATCAGATTCCCTTCGATGGTGTTAATGTGGCCTATCACTCCCGAGCGCGTGTTGCCTCTGGGTTCTCCTCTGCTTCGAGGTCTTTTTCCTTTGGGACGGGGTTGTCGGTCTCTATCGTGTCGACGTTCTCCTTTTCAATTCTCGTCGGGATCCTCCCTTGGGGTTCCCGGTCCTTCGTTAAACTTGTGGGTTAACTCCATTGAGGGTCAGTTCGCTCATGCATCCCGCGTCGGCTCCTTGGTGTTCTGGGGTGTCCGCCGTGTTTGGGCTCACCGTTTCGGCGTCACCTGTTGTTCGACCCAAACGTTTTGGGTAACGGGATGGTGGTTGTTTGTCCCTTGGCTCCGATAAGTAAGGGCTCCTAGGTTCTGGGAAAAACTCCGGGTGTTGTGTTCTGATTGACCCTATTCGTTCCTCCGTCTTTGCCTTCTTTCGGGCGGCTTCTGCTTCGCACAGGTTCTCCTGCAGCCTCTTTATTTTTTGTTATTTTCTCAGCTAGTCCATCTCGAGTCGTTCGATTTCGACCAGCCGCTCCTCGACTGTGAGGGGCTCGTCCCGAGACCTCCGAGAGGTGTGTCTGCCAGCGGACATAGTTGCCTGGGAAGCTAATGAAAACGGATAGTTTTGAGATTGAGAGCGAGAGAGTTTGGGTTACCGAACTAATGGTATTGCTGGAGAAATGCCCTCCTTCTAGCGCCAAATGCTGATGTCAAAAAATGGCCTTCCGTTATATCAACATGGAAATAGGAGTTGATGCATGACAACCTCTGTTATGATCGAATATTCAGTGAGTGATTAAGATTCCTTCTTTGGCTCATTGCTCTTGCTCCTCGTTCCTGCTCCTGCTCCTGATCTTAGCTCCAACTCCTAGCTCCTGATTCCTGGGGGAAAACCTGTAAAGGGTTCGAAAACCGCTCCGACGCTCAAAACAGTCAGGGTGTTCTTTGCAATAAAAGATTGAATATTTATTGAACCTTTTGGGGAGCGAGTATGTGTTACTCAGTGGAAGTAGTGATCTTTCTAGTTGAGAGATCGTCCTTTCTAGAAGACGATGGGAGGCCCTTTTATAGGCGATGTTAGGTCGACTGTGATCAGTGGCGTAGGTGAGGAGGTGGCCGTCAAACCGTTTAGGGAAGTTACCCTTTATTAGTATCTAAGGTTTCCCTTAGAGTCTATCTCGTATTTAAGATAACAGGAAGTTTTTATGTTCAAGGATATTCCGTAGATATCCTGCTGAGGTGATAGATCTTTGGGGAGATACTTTCTCTTTGGAGACTCTTGAAGCCCAAAGTTCCTTAAACACTTAAGATCAGTAACCGACTGGGATCCTTTAGGAAAATTCCGGGATTGAGTCGGTAAGCCCGCAACACTGTCCTGCCTCCCTAGTTTAGGGCGTGAAGCAGAGGCTTAGCTGACGTGGACCCCCCTCATTCCTTTAGAGATTCCAGGGTTGATCTGTCTATGCCGAGGGCAAAACAGAGTTGTTACCTCTTAGGTTATCTCAGCCGACCTCCCAGTTAGGGGTGTAGATGGCGGATCGTTGAGGGCTTTAGCTATTCTGCTGCCTTGAGCCGGGTTGACCCGTTGGACTTCACGTCAGTTCTTGACTTCCAAACGCAAGTCAACGTCTAGACAATTTATGCATCATCAAGTTCCATGAAAGATGCAGCTGCAATGAAGTTGCTACATGTGAGTAGTGAACACCACACTTACAAGAAAGATCTAATTGTTCAGGTCAGTGAACTTGTAGTACTTTGTTTTACTCAAATGTTCCTTGCTTTCTCACTTACATATTAAAAAATATACAGGGAGCAGAAAATATAAGTAAAATAAGATTATCAAATTCAGTTTCTTATCAAGCATATTAATGAAAATAATGATCAACCGGAAACGAAAACAAAAAGAAGAAAAAACCAAAATATTTTAATTTATTCGTTTGAAATTGTTTCTTACAAATTATATCTGCTATATAACGGATTACTTTATTAGACAAAGGAAACCAAACATGAATATGCATAGATATCCTTGAATTTGTTCCGATGTTGCTTCAGCTGAAAGACCCTTCTGTCTTATTACGTTGCCTGAAGCCGATATGAGATTCCTTGAATTTGTATTGCATTCAACTAAACATGAATATGCAAAGATATCACAAGTTACAAGAGATTCTACAATCAATAGATCATCTATATAAATGGAGTAAGTGGTTTTTGCAGACTTATTAATCTCTTTAATTTTTAAACTCTTAAGCTTCTTATTTTCATATTTGTTAGTTTATAGTACAACTTTTTGCAACTCTGTAGAACCAATTTAGGTATCTATTTGTAAATTTTTTTTCACATTTAGATATGATTTTCACCGTGCCGGAGGCACGAGTTATGCCTAGTTTTTATTTATGTATGTCTTATGACTAACTGCTTGTTTTGGTCCTCAATTATGTTTGCTAGTTTGTTTTCACTTCTATTTTGGATATCCTAAAGCAACAATCATTGTTTGTAGTTTGAAGTTACATATTCTCACGATGATATGCAAAATATAAAATAATCAAAACTCTTAAAAAAATAGCGAACAACATAATAAATGTCAAAAACTCTCGGTTGGAGTGGTTACCAAGTTGGATTTTACCCTCTAAGTTTCGGGTAGTCGGTACGAGACACATATTCTACATTGCATAAATAAAAAACATCATAATAGAATGTTTCAACAAAAAAAACATCATAATAGATAAAGATTTTCCTTGATCGCTCTCAATTGTAGATAGAACATAGTGATGCACGGTAGGCTCAATCTAGTGGATTTACCCGAGTGGTGTTATGTGGTCCTTCTGTAATGAAATGGACTGATTCCTAATTTCAATCCATTTCCCCATATAATTGAGAAATGTGTCTCTCAGGTATGTAACAGATCTATTCGAGTGACCATCTTCAAACTCATTTGTGCAGGTAGGTAAATGGTGTCCACAAGGACATATAAAAATAAATTTCGCTGGACCTTTTCGAGAAAACCAAACTTCTTGTGCAGCCATTTCTAAAAACTGAGAGGAAATTATCACTTGCACAAAAGTTAAAACAATTCCGCCGATCTCTCGTATCCACAACGAGATGCTAGGATTTGAAAGTGGTTTAGAGTTATCAGAAGCTTTGGAGTTGATTTCTTTTATAATAGAGGGTGATGCTAGGGTTTTATTTGAACTCATCTCATCTGTTGATCTAGAGGTGCATTGGCAAATTACGCTTGAAATCACGGCCTACGGTCAAGGGGACAAACAAGACAGTTGGCGATTAGTTAATGCCAAAGACTTCATAACCAGGACTCACTCAATCTAGCGGCGTCAATTCTAAGGTTTTTAGTTTTTTTTTTAGGTACCAAGTAATATACATTGCTATTGTCTAAATATTGGAACCCACCATATTTATTCATGTAAGGTTTTTACTCTTTTTTTTCTTTCATCCATCAATATGTTCGATGTTGTGGATAGTGATGATGGTCTTTTGTAATGAAATGAACACTGAGTCGTCCACATTGAAATTTGACCAATCTCATTTAAACCCTAGTTAGAATATGTCCGTTGGGCTTTCAACAAAAAAAATGTCTGTCGGGGTGGAGGTGAAGTTTGTTAAGGGAATGTTCTCTCTATCCCCAAATCTTTCATACATTCGCTTTCTTAACGTTCTCTCTCCACTTTCTCTCTCTATTTTCTCCATCATTATCATCGTTCCTTTTCACATTTTCTCCATTTTTCAGTTCATTGCCTGGTTGTTAACAAATTAAACCATATTGAATCTTGACTGTCAAGAAATGCTTTCAAGAGTCCAAATTAAACCTAGTTGTTGACTGATTGTTGTTCGGTTCAGACAAAGTAGGCTTCACAACTCATACATAACAAAGGGCTTCTGATCGGACGAGCAAATGATGGCCGAAATCCATTTCCCCTTATCAGTCTGGTACTCTCTGTATCCCCTTTTGCACCTATTTTTCCTTAGCTTGATTCTCTTGATTTGGGTTCTCTCTCCACTTTCTCTTTCTATTTTCTCCATCATCGTTCTTTTTACTTAAGGACGATCAATTTAGTCACATTTCTTACGCATTAAAATCAAGATCGAATAGGTGAAGAACTCATTCGGTTGAACTTATTCATTACCTAGTGAATCTTGATTATCAATTGATTAATGAAAGAAGAAACTGCGGACCAACAAGAAATGCTTTCAAGAGTACCAGACAAACTAGGTTCCACATGGCATGCATAACCAAGGGCTTTTGATCGGACGACCAAATGATGGGCAAACTCCATTTCTCTTATCAGTCTGGTACTCTCTGTATCCCCTTCTATACTTATTTTATCCCAAACAGTTTTTGGGTTTATTCATTTGGGTTTTCTGTCCTATTTCCTGATCAATATAGTGATTTGGGTTTCTTGTCCTATTTCCTGATCAATATTGTCTACCAAAGAATGAGGTTGGCTTCCCTTTTAAGTATTGTTGGGTCATGCCCTTAAGCCTTCTTCCATGAACTTCTTGAAGGTACAAATTTTAGTTTGTGCCCTCCATGTACGTTGTAGATTGCGAATCCATCGTCAAAAATGTTTCTAGGGTTTAAAAGAGTGAAAATGGAAAGGCCGGAATCCTGGAAAGATTTTAGTTTGTACCCTCCACCTACTTACCCCTGGCCAAGGATTTTGTTTTGAAAGAGAAATGCGTTGAAGCCAGTCTGCCAAGTGCTTTTGAAGTGAAGGTTTTGTTTATTATGAAAAACACTTCCATTTTCTTTTGTATATGACAGGATAATGCCGGTTTATAGGGTTAAAAAGAGTAATGCTTGAAATTGAGTGTTTTTATCACAGTTCTGTACAATCGGGAGCAAGAGGACAGGTATGACTTATACCGCTGAGATATGAAAGTTAGCATAGTTTTAGAGAAGAAGACCTTGTTAATTGTAATTGGCCTTCAACATATGTGGGTATTGTTGCTGGATTAAGATGGAAATGACCCTTTAAATGTATGTGTCCTGTAAGACTAAAATCACTAATTGACCCCTCCGCAATCCCTGACCCCTCCGCAATCCCCTCTGGACATTGGGCACTAGCACATATCTGCTTCAAGAATCCATGAAAAGTAAAAAATGGAAGAAGCCCTCATTTACCAAGGTGCAACTATTATGATCGAAACAAATATTTCATAATGGTATCATGTCTATGGGTCTTGTTATGCAACTAGGATTAACTTTCCTACGCTTTCCTCTTTGTTTTGTTTTTGTTATATGAATCCAATGAGATAAATACTGAAGTTAACGCAACCACCCTTCTGGGTTGCCTGCATGGTTGAACCCCATTATTCATTTCGTTTCTTCTAATTTCAAGTATAATGTTGATAATATTAATTAATCTATGTTTCAGAACCCAGTAACACCGGAAATCTGATTTTTTGAAGTGTATATGTGATGTTATTGAATGCTGTGAGTGGTTGTTGAGGAAATTAATGAAATGTTTTTTTCCTATGCTTTTTGAATTTATACTTAGAAATATCATTCCCCTTTTTAGTGTCCTCCTGAATTTTTTTCTTAGGGTAAGTATTGTATTCTTGTTTATCGTAAAAGCAATGCTAATTGTTGCAACTAACACTTAATTCTAGAAATCATCGACCATCTCTTGTTGATGTTTTCTATCAAGGAATTTGTTACTTAGCTTTGCAAAACAAACAACTTCAGAATCAAATTGCATGTCATAGATTAGTAAGCAGAGAAATATTTTACCTGCGATGATCTATCTTTGATTTTGAGGTAGTATCGTCGAAGAAGTTTTAAGCAACATTTTGAAGAATGCTTTCTTGCATGTTTCGGTGTGATCCCTTTACTTGCTCTTGGAAGAAATTTACTTGCAGGTATTTTGGTGAATCGTCCACAAAACTCCCTAATATCTTTTTCGTATGCGCATATTTACCTTCATTTTGGTAAAAAAAGCGTGCTAGTTATTTTTCTTTTCTCTGTTTCGGATAGGTACTGTGGTATTGTTGCTTTTAAACATGTTGGTAGTGGTTGCACGTGGCACGACGGTTTATGAGAATGGGTAGGTGGACTATGCTTTTCCTCTTTTCCTCCTTTTTTTCTTTTGTATTTTAGGTGATGGTAAGATCTTCTTATGTAGAGAAACTATATGATTCCTATGTAATTAATACTGATTTTGTTGTAGCACCAATACTAGAAGCATGTAATCATTTTCTTTACAAATTCTTTAAAAGCAAGTAGGAAGATTACTGCAAATTCTCTAGACTTATTTTGACTATGCTAAAAAAACATCAAGAGAAAACTTAATTGTAAAGCAGAAGGTCAGGTTTTTGGAATTGAAGAGGATATGTTGGTTCTTCGACATTGGATCTTCGTACGAGGACAAACAAACAGCTGAACTGGTAGCTTTTGATCCAGATTGCCCGTTCGCTGAAAGAAGAGCCAGCAAGAATCGCGTTGCCTTCCTTTATTAGTATTGCTCATTGATGCCCTTACCCCTTCACTGATGGAGTTCTTGACGGTACGGGTTTTAGTTTGTAAGTATTGCTGATGAATGGATCTGTTCTTATTTCAAGATTAGAAGAAACATTTTGTGTTAGAACTGTAAATATCACCATGCAGTAAAGCACTGTGATCAATGACACATTCATTTTTCTGTGTATGACAGGATAATGTTGCTCTCAGGGGCTTAAAAGAGTGGAAAAAGGAAATGTCAAAGTTCTGGACAGAGTGGACAAAGGGTAGCAAGAGAATAAGTATGACATATATCGTAATTCTATATCTTGACTATAACGACCTTTTAACTAAGTGGGTCTTGTTGTGGAATTAGGATTAAATTGCCTTTTCTTTTTTCTGTTACATGAGTCAAACAAGATGGATAATGAAACAATTTAATTCTAACCATACTTCGACACATTAGTCTTTCTTCTGTGTGTAGCTAGCTATTACTGTCTTATTTTATATTTTCTGCAGATCTTATTTTCCAATTTGCAAAAACGTCAGTTTGTGATAAGAATCTTGGTAACTAAGTGTATCCTCTAAGGACGCTCTTCCCATCTTCCTTTTTAGCTTGAAACATTTTCAACAACAATGTAGTCAAGTTCAATATCATTAATTAAGATTTTTTTGAAAATTAGTATCATTAATTAGGATCACTAGGTATCCTTTTGAATTTACTCCATTTTATGATTTACCTTGTTATCGGCTGTTTGCTAATACCACTTTCTTACTCTTTTCTTTGTTTAGTATGAAATGAATACAATGCTAGTTGGTTGAGGGACTGTGGTTGACCTATATTACTGCAGAAGAACTCGTTTTCCTTGAATTCCAAATTAAGTATTGCTCATTTGCTCCTATTTCTTTTGAACTATATTAGCTTTGCAGTGTTAGCAGTTAGAGCTTTGAAGCTTCATGCGTATCTCAACATGGCTTCTGAAAGTAGTATATGAACTATCACTTCATCTTTTATTGCCATAATGCCTGACCCCTTAAAGCTCTTGCTAAGAAGCTTTGTTTCTGTCTCACTTTCTCCCTCGACCCGCCTCTCTACTTTCTCCATTATTATCATCTTAGATAGTTCTTTTACCCAAGGATGATCTCTTTGATAACAGACAAACTAGGTTTCGCATGGCATGTAAACCCAAAGGCTTCCGATCGGACTAGCAAATGATGGCCAACTCAATTTCCCCTTATCAGTTTGGTACTATCTGTATCCCTCTTTTTGATCTATTTTATCCCAAACAATTTTCAGACTCATTGCATCAGATTCGGCTTTGTTGATTTTGGTTTTTATGTCTGAACTTTTTAGCCTGATTCTCTCGAACTCATGCGATTGAAGTTCTTGAAGTTACAGATTTCTGTTCATATGCTATACATGCATCTTGATCAAGATTGTCAACCGATCGATGAAAGAGGTCAGGTTGGCCTCCTTTTTAAGTAGTGTTGATTCATGCCCTTACACCTTCATCGATGACCTTCTCGAAGGTACTGATTTCAGATTACACCCTATACGTTCATTGTAGATTGCAAACCCATCAGGGTAAGTACTGCTGATGGACGACACATGCATTTTTCTGTGAATGACAGGATGCATACCGGGTCTCTAGGGTTTAAAAGATTGGAAAATGGAAATCCCTGAGTCTTGGACTGTGGACAAGGGGAGCAAGAGGATAGGTATGACATATACTGCAGGGCACTGCCATAAAAAGTTTTTCTTAGTTTCAGGGAGTAAGTCCTAATCGGCCTTCTAAATAAATGTTTGGGGTCTTGTAATGCAAGTTGGATTAAATTGCGAACTCTTACGTGTTATTCTACTTTGCTGAATGGGAAAGGTAGATTTATAGCTTTTGTTTTTATCTTATCGATTGATACGTTGTAGTAATATGAATGACTTCATGCACTTACCTCCGACCAAGAATTTATTTTGGGAGCGAAATGCATTGAAGTTTGTATAGTTCATATTTATTTATTGTTAGATACACCTTGTTTTATTCTTCAAAACTTTTAACTTTTGAACATGCCGTTAAACACTTTCATTTTTCATGACAGGACCTATAGGGTTAAAAAGAGTGATGCGCTGAACATCGTGTGCTTTTGTCAGCCCTGGACAACCAGGAGCAAAAGGATAGGTATGACTTATTTCGTAAGCATATGTAATTCAACATATTTTTAGAGTTTTGATAGGTATGACTTATTTAATTAGGCCTTCTATATATGTGGGTTGCTCAATTAAGATTGAAGTGTCCCTGTAAATCTATGTGTTAAGACTAAAAATTACCAATTGTCCCCTCTGCAGTCCCTCTGGACACTGGGCACTAAAACGTAGCTGATTCAGGGATTCTTGAAAAGTAAAAAGTGGAAAAGACCCTCATTTAGCCTGGTGCAATTATGGTGATCTAAACAAATCTTTCGTAGAGATATTATGTCTATGGAAGATGAAGTTTTTGTGTGTTGCATGTTTATTGTACTTGTTTCTGTGTTTTCTCTTTGACACAGCCATTACAAGTGTTTGGCCTTCAACTAATCGTGGAAGGGTCATGGAGGAAGGAGAGCTGCAGGAATGGAAGGTGGTAGCAACTAAGACCGCCTGACCCGACTCGACATAAGAAACAGGTACCCGAACCTTTCTGAATTCCCACACCTAGCTAAGCTCCCTCACTCAAGCATTCAATCCCAAGTCTATTACTTTTCTTAATACTAAAATCCTACAAAGAAATTTACTAGACTGCGTAGTTTTAAAATCACTTTTGTTGGTTGACTCCGTAGCTTTGAAATCAACTACGATGATCGACGGTTTAGATTTGACATTCAATTGATTATTTACAAATTTTTCTCCTTGCAGCTCTTCCTGAGAAGGTATCTTCTAATTTTGTGGAAATTTTACGGGTCCTATTATGCAACTTGGATTAAATTTCCTTCATTTTTCTTTGTTTCTATTTTATACATCTAGGGAAATGGAATTGTTACTATTTCCCTGTACATCTTACAGCAGACTAAAGTTAATCCCATGGTCGCCCTTCTTACTTGCTAACAAGTTGATTCATCGCTTTTCGTTTCATTTCTTTTTTCGTTTCATTTCTTCTTGTCTGCTTGTATAGTCTTGGTAATTTATCTGGTTTCATATTAGGGTCTGACATCTGATTTTTATTTCAAACAAATGTGTTTGTTAAGTCTACACTTCTCATATTAGTAAATGTCCTTTACTAAAATAGTTTTTTCATTGAAAATGGGGTTTGAAGGTGCAAGTTCCAGAAAAATGCATTTGAACCATGTTTTTATGGTTGATTTTCTTATATGCTTGGCCTTCAATAATCAGACTAATGTACAGAATAAGATTGTATACCGTGACTTCTGGTGTAACTTGATATTTGGTAATTTTGCTTTGATGGTATCCGTCAGATTAATAATTCAGGTTTGCTTCCCTTGGTTGCTGTTGGATGCTGACTTATGCTACACAACTATTCGATGTGTTCAACTAAAGGAATCCTGGTATGTTTATGATTGTCCTTCTATATTTCCGATTATAAATGATGTTTGAGGATCTTGAAAACCTGAAATTTGATATTTTCCACGGATAGGATGGACTTGCTGGCAAGTATTGGAATACCATTAGAAAAAGTAGAGATATATCATGACGGTGTCCTCGTACTTGCTTTTGAAATTACTTGCAGCTACAATTTTTACATTTCTCTTTCTTCATAGGTGGATTGGAAACCTAGACTGCCATATGATACGGTTCTTTTATGGTGCTCACATGCATTTCTTCCCTTTTCATGATATTGGTATTTGTATGTTTTTCATGTTATTTATATATTTCTGTAAACCATAGTTCTTTCTTTCAGAACTCAGAATACTGAAAATCTGATATTTTGAAGTGTATATGTGATGTTATTGAATGCTGTGAGTGGTTGCTGAGGAAACTAAGAAAATGTTGTTTCTTTTTTGTATTATATTCTTGTTTTCGGTACAAGTAATGTAAATTGTGCAACACTCATCTAGTTCTAGAAATTATCGACCAGCTATTGTTATATTTTTTTAATTAAGTAATTTGGTTCTTAGATTTAAAAACAAACAACTTTAGACTCAAATTGCATGCTGTAGATTAGTAGGCAGATAAATATTTTACCTGTGATCGTTTGGAGTATTATAGACGCGATATATTATGACGAGTCCTAAACAAATATTTGATTTCGAGGTTTTATCGCATGTTTAGGTGTGAATTCTTTACTTGCTGTTGCAAAATTTTACTTCTAGGCATTTTGGTGAGTCGTCCACAATTCCCTAATATCGTTTTCACATATGCATATTAGTTTGATACTTGATCTCATAGTTGCCACACAGTTGGTCAATTATCTTACATATCAAGGAATAAGTATAGCGGGTTACTGGTAGAGTTGATAAGGAATCTGGTAGAGTTGATAAGGAATCTGGTAAATGAGGTGAATCAAAATCGTAGTTGTGAAAATTAAAGTGTATTATTTAGTGTCATTGATGTCATTATCCATTAGTTGATCTTTAATTATGTAGACTTTCTCGAAGATTAATTTGAAAAATGACGAGTTCAAAATGTTTTGAGAAGCACAGGTAGCTAGGCAGCACACTTATTTTTCGGTTCAAAATGTGATGGGTTGAAATTGAGATCGGTGATTGAGATATCAAAGTTGATAGAAGAGTAAAAGAATTCAGCCGACGATGGGCGAAATGGTTGATGGACGATTAACGTGAGCAGGTTACCTTTAAAGAGAAATTTACGACCATCCTAGGCATGCATTACGGATCCCGATCCATTTTAATACTAGATATCCAGCCCTTTTGTTATTTCATTTGTGATAGTTTGAAATGCTCAAATATTTTGAAGAATGCTTTCTTGCATGTTTCGGTGTGATTCCTTTACTTGCTCTTGGAAGAAATTTACTTGCAGGTATTTTGGTGAGTCGTCCACAAAACTCCATAATATCTTTTTCACAGACGCATATTTACCTTCATTTTGGTAGAAAAAGCGTGCTAGTTATTTTTCTTTTCTCTATTTCAGAGAGGTACCGTGGTATTGTTGCTTTTAAACATGTTGGTAGTGGTTGCACGTGGCATGACGGTTTATGAGAATGGGTAGGTGGACTATGCTTTTCCTCATTTTCTCCTTTTTTTTGCATTTTAGGTGTGGTAACATCTTTCTTATGTTGAGAAAATGTATGATTCCTATGTATTTAATACTGATTTTGTTACAGCATGTAATCATTTTCTTTACAAATTCTTTAAAAGCAAGTAGGAAGATTACTGCAAATTCTCTAGACTTATTTTGACTATACTAGAAAAATATCAAGGGAAAACTGAATTGTAAAGCAGAAGGTGAGGTTTCGGGAATTGAAGAGGATATGTTGGTTCTTCGACATTGGATCTCCGTACGAGGACAAACACACAGCTGAACTGGTAGCTTTTGATCCAGATTGCCCGTTCGTTGAAAGAAGAGCCAGCAAGAATCACGTTGCCTTCCTTTTCAAGTATTGCTGATTGATGCCCTTACCCCTTCACTGATGAAGTTCTTGACGGTACAGATTTTAGTTTGTAACTATTTCTGATGAATGGATCTGTTCTTATTTCAAAATTAGGAGAAACACTTTGTGTTAGAACTGTAAATATCACCATGCAGTAAAGCACTGTGATCAGTGACATTCATTTTTTTGTGTATGACAGGATAATGTTGGTCTCAGGGGCTTAAAAGAGTGGAAAAAGGAAATCTCAAAGTTCTGGACAGAGTGGACAAAGGGTAGCAAGAGAATAGGTATGACATATATCGTAATTCTATATCTTGACTATAACGGCCTTTTAACTAAGTGGGTCTTGTTGTGCAATTAGGATTAAATTGCCTTTCTTTTTTTCTGTTACATGAGTCAAACAAGATGGATAATGAAACAATCTAACTCTAACCATACTTCGACACATTAGTTTTTCTTCTCTGTATAGCTAGCTATTCCTGTCTTATTTTATATTTTCTGCAGATTTTATTTTCCGATGTGCAAAAACATCAATTTGTGATAATAATCTTGGTAACTAAGTGTATCCTCTAAGGACGCTCTTCCCATCTTCCTTTTTAGCTTGAAACATTTTTAACAACAATGTAGTCAAGTTCAATATCATTAATTAGGATTTTTTTGAAAATTAGTATCGTTAATTAGGATCACTAGGTATCCTTTTGAATTTACTCCAATTTATGATTTAGCTTGGTATCGGTTGTTTTCTAATACCACTTTCTTACTCTTTTCTTTGTTAAGTATGAAATGAATACAATGCTGGTTGGTTGAAGGACTGTGGTTGAGCTATGTTGAATCTTCGATATTGGTCTCCCTAAAAGGATACATACTACAGAAGAACTCGTTTTTCCTTGAATTCCAAATTAAGTATTGCTCATTTGCTCCTATTTCTTTTGAACTATATTAGGTTTGCATTGCAGTTAGAGCTTTGAAGCTTCATGCATATCTCAACATGGCTTCTGAAAGTAGTATATGAACTATCATTTCATCTTTTATTGCAATAGTGCCTGACCCCTTAAAGCTCTTGCTGAGAAGCGTTGTTTCTGTCTCACTTTCTCTCTCTACTCCCCTCTCTACTTTCTCCATTATTATCATCGTAGATAGTTCTTTTACCCAAGGATGATCTCTCTGATAACAGACAAACTAGGTTTCGCATGGCATGTAAAACCAAAGGCTTCTGCACGGACTAGCTAATGATGGCCATTTTCATTTCCCCTTATCAGTTTGGTACTCTCTGTATTCCCCATTTGGATCTATTCTATCCCAAACTGTTTTCGGACTAATTACATCAAGATTAGCCCTGGTTGATTTGGGTTTGACGTCTGATTTGATTAGCCTGATTCTCTCGAACTCATGCGACTGAAGTTCTTGAAGTTACAGAATTCAGTTCATATGCTATACATGCATCTTGATCAAGATTGTCAACCGACCGATGAAAGAAGAGCTAGCAAGAATCAGGTTGGCTTCCTTTTTAAGTATTGTTGATTCATGCCCTTACACCTTCATCGGTGAACTTCTTGAAGGTACTGATTTTAGTTTATACCCTTTACGTACATTGCAGATTGCCAATCCATCAGGGAAAGTATTGCTGATGAATGACACATCCGTTTTTCTGTATATGACAGGATAAAAACAGACCTCTAGGGTTTAAAAGAGTAGCAAGTGGAAATCCCTAAGTCCTGGACCGTGGACAAAGTGGAGCAAGTGGATAGGTATGACATAAACTGTGGGGCACTGACATATAAAGTTGTGCTTAGTTTCAGGGAGTAAGTCCTAATCGGCCTTCTAAATAAATGTTTTGGTCTTGTAATGCAATTAGGATTAAATTGCAAACTCATTGATAGGTTACGTGTTATTCTACTTTTCTGAATGGGAAAGGTAGATTTACAGCTTTTGGTTTTATCTTATCGATTGATATGTTGTAGTAATATGAATGACTTCATCCCCTTGCCTCAGACCAAGAATTTAATTTGGGAGCGAAATGCATTGAAGTCAGTTTGCCCTTATCAAGTGATCTTGCAGTGAGTTTGTATAGTTCATATTTATTTATTGTTAGATACACCTTGTTTTATTCTTCAGAACTTTTAATTTTTGAACATGCCGTTAAACACTTTCATTTTTCATGACAGGACCTATAGGGTTAAAAAGAGTGATGCGCTAAACATCGTGTGCGTTTGTCAGAGTCCTTGACAACCAGGAGCAGAAGGATAGGTATGACTTATTCCCTAAGCATATGTAATTCAACATATTTTTAGAGTTTTGATAGGTATGACTTATTTAATTAGGACTTTTATATATGCGGGTTGCTCAATTAAGATTGAAGTGGCCCTGTAAATCTATGTGTTAAGACTAAAAATCACCAATTGACCCCTCTGCAGTCCCTCTGGACACTGGGCACTAAAACGTAGTTGACTCAGGAATTCTTGAAAAGTAAAAAATGGAAGAGACCCTCATTTAGCCTGGTGCAAATATTTCGTAGTGATATTATGTCTATGGAAGATGAAGTTTTTGTGTGTTGCATGTTTATTATACTTGTTTCTGTGTTTTCTCTCTGCCACAGCCATTACAATTTACAATTGTTTGGCTTTCTCCAAGACTTGTTTTTTTCTTCTTACTGAGACTCGGTTACTATCATTCTTACTTAACACGTGCATTCACTCACTCAAGCATGCAATCACAAGTCTATTGCTTTTCTTAACACTAAAATCCTACAAAGAAATTTACTGCACAGCGTAGTTTGAAAATCACTTTTGTTGGTTGATTGCGTAGCTTTGAAATCAACGACGATGATCGACGGTTTAGATTTTACATTCAATTGATTGTTGAAAAATCTGTCTCCCTGCGGCTCTTCCTGAGAAGGTATCTTCTAATTTTGTGGAATTTTTTTTTTGAAACTTGGATTAAATTGCCTTCATTTTTCTTTGTTTCTATTTTATACATCCACGGAAATGGAACTGTTACTATTTCCTTGTGCATCCTAAAGTTAATACAATGGTCGCCCTTCTTAGCAAGTTGATTCCTCACTTTTCGTTTCATTTCTTCTTGTGTGCTTGTATAAGCTTGGTAATTTATCTGCTTTCAAATCCCAATAGCACTGAATATGGCAGAGCAATTTCATATTAGGGATTGAAATTTGATTTTTATTGCAAGCAAATGTGTTTGTTAAGTCTACACTGCTCATATTAGTAAATGTCCTTTACTAAAATAGTATTTTTCATTGAAAATGGGGTTTAAAGGTGCAAGTTCCAGAAAGATGCATTTGAATCAGGTTTTTATGGTTGATTTTCTTATATGCTTGGCCTTGAATAATCAGACTGATGTACATGATATTTGCTAATTTTGCTTTTATGGTATCCGTCTGATTAATAATTCAGGTTTGCTTCCCTGGGTTGTTGGATCCTGACTTATGCTTCACAACTACTGGATGTTCAACTAAAGGAATCCTGGTATGTTTATGACGGTGTCCTTGTACTTGCTTTTGAAATTAGTAGCAGCTACAATTTTTACATTTCTCTTTCTTCATAGGTGGATTGGAAACCTAGACTGCCATATGATATGGTTCTTTTATGGTGGTCACATGCATTTCGTCCCTTTTCATGATATTGGTACTTGTATATTTTTCATGTTATTCATATATTTCTGTAAACCATAGTTTTGTCTTTCAGAACTCAGATATTTTTCATGCATTTCGTCCCTTTTCATGATATTGGTACTTGTATATTTTTCAGCTATTGCACAAACAACTTTAGAATTAGGTTGCATGTTGTAGATTACTAAGCAGATAGATGTTTTACCTGTGATCATTTAGAGTATTATAGAGGCGATACATTATGCCGAGTCCTAAACAAATACTTGATTTTGAGGTTTTATCGTCAAAGAAGTTTAAGGACATTTTGAAGAATGCTTTATTGCATGTTTAGGTGTGAATCCTTTCCTTGCGGTTGCAAGAAATTTACTTCTAGGCATTTTGGTGAGTCATCCACAACTCCCTAATATCTTTTTCACATATACATATGTAATTTCATTTTGGTAGAAAAGGCGTGCTATTCATTTTTCTTTTCTTTGTTTAAAAGAGAGGTAGTGTGGTATTGTACTTTAGAACATGTTAGAACTTAGAAGTGGGCGCACGTGGCACGATGGTTTATGAGAATAGGTAGAGAAAATGCAGTATTCCTACATAATTAACATTGTTTCTTCACTCAAGTTATATTTCTGCTAAATGGTTGAACTTGGGCACACTATAGCTAATGTATGGTTCCTCCTTTTTATAACTTGTCTTCTAGCCAATGAGTTCTTATTAGCTTATAATAACTCATTAGCTAAAAGACAAGTTTTTGCTTGTACTCACCTAAAATCTCATATTGTACCTGCCTCTGGAGTTGTAGCAGAACTGAAGGAGCGCGTATATCATGTTCCACATAGTTTCTCTTTTATCATAATGTAATATATAGTAACAAATTACTCAGTTGCAATAACTTTATGTCAGAGAATGAGTCTCTATGTTTTTTTTAGTTTTCAAAATATCTGCGATTGTTGTGCCACCAATATTAGAAGCACGTAGTAGGATCAATTTCTGCACAAATTCTTTAGAAGCAAGTAGGAAGATCGCTTTTTCTGCAAATTCTGACTTATCTTACGCCTTCATCGATGAAGTTCTTGACGGTACGATTTTAGTTTTTAACTATTCCTGATGAATGGATCGGTTCTTATTTTAAAAATAGAACAAATACTTTGTTAGAACTGTAAATGTAACCATGCAGTAAAAATCTGTGATCAACGACGAATCCATTTTTCTGTAAATGGCGGGATAATGTGCTTCTGGTTGTGAAATTAGGATTAAATTGCCTTTCTTTTTTTCCTGTTATATAAGTCGAACGGGGTGGATACTGAAGTTAATACGGACGTCACACTTCTGGCTTGGTGGTAAGGTTGATTTCCCGACTTTCATTTTGTTTCTTCTAATATTCTATTATAGTATTGATGATTAATGTGTTTGTCAGAACTTAATAACATGAGAAGTCTGATTATTTGAAGTGTATATGTGCTGCTTTTGAATACAAGTTGTGAACTTTTTTTGTGCCTTTAGAATTTACACATAGAAATATCATTCCTCTTTTGAGTGTCTTCTTGGAATTTTATTCTTCAAAAGGTATTATATTCTCGTTTCCCGTCAAAGGAATGGAAATTGTTGCAACTTACATTCAGCTCTAGAAATCATCGACCATCTTTTGCTGAAGTTTTCTATCAAGGTATCTGTTACTTAACATGCTTATGGAGCTTAAGGCAAGAAATTTATGAAGCTTTCTTGATGAATGATTTGTTGCATGTTTCTTTGTGAATCCTTTACTTGCTCTTGCAAGAAATTTATGCAGCTTGTGGGATTCTTGCGAATCATCCACATAACTCCCTAATATCTTTTTCACATATAGATATTTACCTCATTTTGGTAGAAAAGGTGCGCTAGTTATTTTTATTTGCTTTGTTTCAGAGAGAGATGTGGTATTGCTACTTCAGAACATGTTAGAAACTTAGAAGTGGCTGCGAGTGGCACAAAGGTTACTTGGAATAGGTATATCATTTTCCTCTGTTTCTCCACAATTGCTGCACAACTAGAGGAACAAGTAAATAATTTTTCACACTGCTAGACTGTGATGGGAAAACTATAATGGGATAGTGAATTGTAAATCAGAAGGTGAGGTTTGGGGAAGTGAAGAGGATACATTGATTCTTCAACATTGGGTCTCTCTAAGAGGACAATTACACTGCTGAACTGGTAACTTGTGAACTAGTTTTTCCTTTCAGCATATATTAACTGTTCTTTCAACAAAAAAACCCGTATTAACTGTTGCTGCTAGTCTTATGAGGTATACAAGGTTTACAATTCGTTTTTACTTTAAGCCCGAAGGGCTTTGAAGCTTGAAGTGTTCCTGAACCTGGCTTCTGTTTTGAAAGTGGTATACGAATGGAATACTTTTTTCATCTCTTGTTGCATACTTGCATTAGTACCTCTTTATACGTATATACTATTGGTGCAAGCAAGTTTACCCGTGCACACCTCCTTATAAACGTATCCTGTCACATGCCCACACCTGTTCGCTATCAACATAGAAACAAAGAAATTAGAAGGTATGGTTTTTTAGCTTGTTAGTTTGATAACTTGATCTCATTGTAGCTATACAATTGGTCAATTATCTTACATATCAAGGAGTACAGCTGGTTACTGGTAGAGTTGATAAGGAATCTGGTAAATGAGGTGAATCAAAATCGTAGTTATAAAAATGCAGTGCAAACTAGGACGTTGTGTACTGTTGAGTGTCCTCAACTACGGTTTGGAATGTTTTGAGAAGCACGGATAGCTAGGTAGCACACGTATTTTTCGGTTCAAAATGTGATGGGTTGAAATTGAGATCGGTGATTGAGATATCAAAGTTGATAGAAGAGTAAAAGAATTCAGCCAACCATGGGCGAAATAGTTGATGGACGACTAACGCGAGTTGTTCACTTTTAAAGAGAAATGGACGACCATCCTGGGCATCCATTACCTATTCCGTTCCATTTTCATACGAGATATCCAGATCCCGTGTGTTTAAACTTCTTAAAATTCCAGATTTCAGGTTGTACGTTGATCATACATTACAATTAGTTTAACAATTTAAACCTGGTGACACTTGATCGAGATTGTCAATCGATCAATGAAAGAAAAAAGGAGACTGTTGCCAAAATAAAGTTGCCTTTCTTGGTAAGAATTGTTGATCTCTCTCAACGCCCACGCGCCTTCAAAACTAAATTAGTTGTGGACATATATACATATATATATGTATATATATATATAGATAGATAGATAATGCGCCTTCAAAACTAAATTAGTTGTGGATATATTGAAGTCTTCAATATTTAACTTTTTCTGTTAATTAGGTCTATTCTATGCGTATGAGAAGGTGGCTCGATTGGATCTAGGTTAGATTACTTTCTTATTTCACTCAAATGTCTCTCATACTGTTCGTTAATCTTGGTTTATCTTCGACTTTGTTAACCAAATAACGTTGAAGTTTTTCACGTTCAGAAATCAAGTGCTTTTGCCATCCTTGACAAAAGGGAGCAAGCGAATAGGTTGGAAATGTACGACTGGCATATAAAATTTTGCTTAGTTTCAGGAAAAAGACCTTGTATAAGCCTATTAAATGTGTGTATCTTGGTTTTCATTAGGATTAAATTATCCTTTAAATTTTCGAGTCACCTCAAATTAAAAACAAACGTTCGGCCTGTTTTTGAACCACATTCATGGTTCTTATCCATATTTCAAAGGTTTTTGTTTTTAATTTAATGCTTGCTAACTAACCATCTGCAAAACCTTGCTGGACATTATGGTCGACAATGTTTAAAAAGGCGCATAAGATGCGCATCGAGGTGTACGCCTCGAGGCAAAATATAGGTGTACCACATCAAAACTTACGCCTCGATGTTGAAGTAACTTTCATTGTTTTTTAGGGTAGAAGTGACCGAAATCATTCATATCCTTTTACATTACTATTAAAAAATTAATTTTCTGTAGTACTACAAATAAATTCAATAAGATCTACTATTAATTGAAGAAAATTTTGTAACTATATCAAAATATATGAGATTGAAGCTACGCCTCTTTACCGCCTCGAGGCACTGCCTCGCATTGTCAAAGAAAAACACATCAAGGCGAAAAAACGCTTTTTTAAACATTGATGGTCGAAACAAAAATTTAGAAGGGAAATCTTGTTTATGGAGCTTTTGATCATGTTGAAGTGGTAATAAACTCAGTATGTATCTTGTATTTCTATATTGTAAGCTTAACGTCACTGGTGATTTTGTGTTCTGGGTTGATCCTCAAGTTTTTCGATTATTATTTTATGGAGAGTCAATAACCCCTCATCCAGTAGGTTTTCATTAGCTTTTCTTCAGAATCCTCACTGGTTGAAGACGTTAAACTTAGCGCTTTTTGGGAGGCAACCCAAATATAAGACATTCGAATCTGATAATATCCTTCCCTCATTCCATTATTTTTGCATAGTCTTCAGAACATTGAGGACAATGTTCGGTTTAAGTTTGGACATGGGGATTGAATTTTTGTCCTTCATTTCAAAAATTAAAAAGGGTCAAATTTTTAATTTTCTAGATTTGTGAATCTAGTTATTTTTGCTTGTTAATAGTTATAAAGTCTAGTTGGTTAGACTGCCTATTTGCTAAGGGTTTGCTCATGAAAATTGAGTCTTGAAATTGTTTGTGCACCGGCCATGTGAGTATTAGATAGGTGAAGAGTAGACACTTTTGAGAGAACCTGATTAATCATTAATGGAGACTTAACCCGTGTGAGATTCTGAGCCTTTCTTTTAGCTTTGAGTGATCTCTTCTGCATTAATTCCGAGTAGAATGAAGAGCTACTCAACCTCGCAATACTAAAAAGAACTCAGATGATCTCCTGAGTTTAAATTTCACAACCATTAGGGGTATCATCAGGAATGCAAACCTTTCTCTTGTAGTCTGAGAAACTTGATAACTGTGACAACTAGAGGAAAATAGGAACTCCATCTACCAGTTAGAATCCTGAGAATAAGGCATGAAAGTGAAAATAAAAAGAATTGAACTCAAGGAGAGAGTAGTCAAGTCAAAATAGATGTCAAAGTCAAAGTCAAAAGAAAAAAAAAAATGAAAAGTGTTTGTTTGATTTAAGTATTTATCCCTTGAAAAAGTACTTGAAGTGAAGATTTGAAGACATCAAGTTCTCAGGAGTTCTAGTCCATCTTTAGTGTCTATTGATCTCTAGGAAACACGGTTAGAAAGTAGATCAGGTGAGAAGAATAGGTTAGGTTCTCCATCCCGTATTAGTGGTTGTTTCCTTTCAACGAGATCAGTCGTCCATCATAAATTCTAGTCCCATCTTTTGTAATGTGTTAAGTATTCTTTCATACTCGTACTCACACATTGAGTGAACCAACTCTGAGTGATTTGAATTTTTGAGTGTATGACCGTGAGGCAACAGTCGAGCCGAAATGTATTAAGACGGTAATCGAGGTCTTGTCTGTTCAGAACCGAAATGATATTCACAATGGCGGGTCACGTGCACATAGAGTCTTGATTACTAGTGAATGGACTTTTAGCTTTTGGATGGTTTGATTGACTTAGATTGCATTTCTATTAACCTTCAAAAATCTTTTGGATAAACAATTCCGGATCATGTATTTCTGACACCCTTCTTGATTTTTGAAATGTTGAATTTTGTGGGTAGATTCACTGCAAACCCTCACGAGACCACACTCGTCCTCTAGGGGTAACTTAGGGGTTCAACGACATGTTGCACGTGCTAAGTGCAATCGTGATTCCCTACGAAAATGGTGAATTAGGTTTAGTTTTATTTTTCTGTTTTGTTCGAGGACTAGCAAAATCTAAGTTTGGGGATGTTTGATGAGACATGAAAATGTCCCATCTGAGTCTCTTAATTTGGACAAGTTAGTCTATCTAGGGCAGTTACTCTCATGAATTACTCCTTTTTCTACTCAGGTACCTTTTTCAGAGTTATGTGTGCAAAACGGATAAAAGTCGGAGAAAATGCAGACTATGGGTATTTTGGTCAGTTTGTGATTCTGATTTCATGGTCAAGATTAGTGCTTGGATGGAAAGTAGAGTCCAAGACGAACCCGTAAGCAAAAACGGAAGTCAAATCGGAGTCCGGATGAGTAAAATAGAGCGAGTCAAAGTTCGGGTCAAATTCAGTGGACCAAAAGACAATAAAGACACGTGGCGCGCATCCAGCAAGTAATCGGACGGACTGGAGAAGTCGCGGGCCACATTTGGTTACAGCAGAGGTAACCGAGCTAACGGAGTAACACGGGAGTATCTAACGGACGCGATTTAATCAAGAAGCGTGGCAACGGATTAAGACTTGAGCCGCAACCCTTTTTGACCAGCCGCGAAGCACTGGAACAGGAGCTTATAACCTCCTTAACAGCCATCGTCTTCTTCTTTCTTTTTTCCTTGTTTCTAAAAACAGGGGACCGACTGAAAACAAAAATAGAAGGAGAGAGAGAAAAGGAAACAACCGACTGATGGAACCGACTTGTAGATGCTTGAGGAGCAAGAAGGAGAGCTTTTTGATTCTATAAAAGAAGAGAGAATACAGAGGAGAAATCATCCTCGGCCATTGAAGCAAACCCGAGCTAGAGAGAGAAAGTGAGTTAGAGAGTTTTCTGTTTCTTTTTCTTCTTCTTCTGATTCTTCTCTTTGTGAAAGAGAGAAGGTTAGATTGAAAGAGTTAAGAGATACTGTAGAGAGAGAGAGGGAGATTTTGAATTAATAAAATCGAGCTTTTAAATCTTTTTTTCTTCTTCTTTCTTTGTCTGGTTCGGTTAAAGAGAGAAAGATAGAGTTATACTATTATAGAGAGAGAAAGAGAAAGGTTAGAGTGAGAAAGAAAGAGAAAACAGTAGAGAGAAAGAGAAATCAGTTGAGGAAAATAATTTTCCCACAGACAAATAGTTTCCGAGAAGACGAGAAAACTATGTTCCCTAAGGGTCTGTTTGGCTACACAGAGGGAAATTTAGTGAAAAAAGGTGTTTTCTTCTCCAATTCTTTTTCTTTCTTTATTGTTATTATTTTTCTTCTCTTTAATCATTATTATGCTCTCATCCATCATGAGTAACTAACTTTCCCGATCTAGGGTTAAGGTTAAGCTTTAGTTTTGTGTGATTTTCTGACTTAATCACTTTTAAGTACTTAAACACTTTAATTTCTTTGCGTATATTTCTCGATAACCCCTTTCATTAGTTATACTTATGTTTGATGGTTCATATTTAGACATTAGGTCTTTAATGTTTCATGCTTACGTTTGATATCTAATAGTTAGAGTACCCGTGATTTTATGTACCGAAATTGAAAGTTTTAAAGTAAGTGTTTTGAAAAGTCAAAATCATCCGAGGTTGGTTATTCTTCCTTGAGTTATATAAGGAGAAGATCTGAATTGCATAAGTTAGATGTCATATTTGCTAAAGTGGATCCTGAAACCCTAGATTCTCTCTTCTCATAAGTTTCCCGATTATCAACTTTTTATTGTTTCTGTTTTAGTTATTTCACTTTAAAACAATCTTTAAAAGAAAAATCACCATAGATACAAGTTTTAGAATAGATTATACTTAGTCCCAGAGGATTCGATCCCGGTCTTATCGGGTTTTACTACTTGACGCCCTTATACTTGCGGGTGTACCCTTTTGGGCACATCAAAATGCTGATGTCGAAAATTGGCTCCCGGTTAAATCAGCATGAAAAAAGGAGTTGATGCATGACAACCTCCGTTATGATGGTATATTCTGTTTGGAGATGAGAGATTCCTCTGTTCAGCTTTGCTTCTCTGCTCTGCTCCTTTGCTCCAGCTCCTCTCTCCTTGCTCCTGTTCGTCTGTTCCCGAGGAGGGAAAACTTGCAAAGGGTTCGAAAACCACTCTGACGCTCAAGACAGTCAGGCTGCTCTTTGCAGTAAAAGAATGAATATTGATCGATCCTTTTGGGGGGCGAGTTGGGGGAACTCTAAGTATGGGGTGATCTTTTCTGGAGTGAAGAGATCGTGTCCTGTGAAGGACGAAGGGGGGGGCCTTTTATAGGCGAAGTTAAACTGACTGTGGTTAGTGGCGGTGGTGAGGCGGTGGCCGTCAAACCTTAAGGGAAGTTGTCTCTTTTGCGTATCTAGGGTTTCTCTTCGAGTCTATCCCGGATCTTTGATAAGTGAAAGTTCCTAAGTTCAAGGATACTTTGTATATATCTTGCTGGAGTGATAGACTTTAAAGGAGAAATTTCCTCTTCTAAATACGTGGAGTCCAACCGGGCTTAAACACTTCAAGATGTGAGGCCGACTGAGATCTTTCTAGGAAGTCCTGGATTAAGTCATTAGGTCGCGCAGCGCTGATATCTCCCCAGTTCTGGGCGTAAGATATGGGCCGAACCTGTGGAGACCCCCTTTATTCCTTTTAAGATCCCAGGGCTAATCTATCCATACCAAGGGCGTTGAGTGTAGAGCTGACTTCTTCTGGCCGACCTCCCAGTTAGGGGAACGTATGGTGGAACATCAGGTGTTTAGCTGTCCTGCTGCCTTAAGCCGAGTCATTCCAAGAGACTTCAGGTCTGATCTTGACTCTTCATACGTTAGTCAACGTCTGGACATTTTATGCATCATCAGTGGTATTTGCAATTTCCATACGGATGACAACGTAGCTGATCTGTTTACTAAACCTTTACCTCAACCCAAACACTGTGAGGGTAAGAAATCGCGGGTGAAGAAGTCAGTTGGACCGAGCCGTTAACCGGATGTCGAACCTGCACCTGCTAATATTTTTGCAGGCACCGACGACGTCTTTGGGCTTAACGTGTGACAAAAGGGACAGGAGCACACGTGACCGTAAGTCCCTTGGGACACTGGGATGGTGCCGGCCTAAGGGGGCTCTGACGGTCAAGTCAGTAAGCTTGCAAGAGAAATAATATATATGTGGGTATCAACCTTGGAATGTTACCGTTGGTTGGATAATGATCGGAGTTTAGGCACATCTCGTAGAGTGGCCGGAGCTCGCTCTCTACGGATTGACTTACTTGGTTGGAGAGAGACAACCTATGAGGTCTGTCCTTGAGTAAGGCTGCCCTGGTGAGGTATGCCTTGGTCGAGGGTATGAACCGTAAATAAAATGGTAAGCTTTAAGGTCTGACCTTATAATATTCACGTGGGTGAAATATGGAAGGCCTGACTTCTAGGATAGATAAAGTAGCTTGCCTACTTTGATCGTCCGGGGAGATAATGGTAGGTCGCCCTTGATAATACGGTTGTCTGGTTGCCTAAGGGTGAGAGAAAGGAATGGTCGTCTAGTCGTCTAGGAGAGAGAAAGGAACGGTCATCTGATCGTCCAAGAGAGAGAAAGTAATGGTCGCCCTTCCTTGGTCATCTGGTCGACCAAGAGAGAGAAAATAGGTGTTTGCTACCACAAGGCCCTGTACTTGATAAGATAACCCTTTACTTGGTAAGATCTTGTATATGGATGCAGTAATAGTACTTATCTGAGAGAAAGGAAGCAGGACTATACGATGAGGCGGGATTCTCTCAAAGAGCAAGACTTTATTAGAGAGAAAGTGAGTTGATGATACTTTGTATAAGATAGAAAGTAATGGGATTTGCTGAATGCTAGATAATCCCATGTTTAAGTCGGAAATTGGATGCCGCATATCGTCTTCCTGTCGATCCTTTTATAGTGTTGGTGGTCGACCGTCACCTGGTGTGAGCTGTCGTCTTCAATGTGGTAACGCATAGAATTGTCACCATTAATATAGATATTGTAACCCCCTTTTTTTTATGAGATATTGTAACCCCGTAGCGGGTATATTCAGGATCCTCAATGATTGTAACGGCTTCCAACGGATATACCTAGGGAGGTCTGCTGAGGAAGTGAGGGCAGACCTCTTTACCTTGGGCTGGATGTGCTGCTTTACTTTGGCGTTGCTTCGGGGTGTCCGAAGATAAATGGGTCGGGCCCATTAACTCATGGGTTTGGTCACTGTACCAGCCCATTATTGGTAGATTTCTAGGGGCGCTCCTGGTGACATATTTTTGCCCATACAATTTGTCCCCAACTCTTTAAGTTGACGCAGTGCGGAAACTTAGAGAGTAGTTTAAAGTCGTATATGTTGGCTCGTAGTTTGGTTTTGCTGCATTCATAGCACAATCTGTGTCATGTGGGGACTTGTCTGCGAATAGTGTCACATGTATCAAGCTAATTTGGATAGCTCCGTAGAAGAGATATCGGGGTGATCTGATAAAATTCAAGTGTTTTTGGTTCTCTGAATTACCGGTTGACGGTTTGTTAATCGATGTTTGAGTTAATGAACACAATCGATTTTTGGATCGCATCATAAGTATTGCAATATGCTCTCAGGAAGATATTGAAATAATTAACACAAAGAATAACACATGCAACGTACATTGCTAAAGTTGGTAGTTTTAAATAAGCAACATACTAGCTTTGAGGAGTGAAGCTTTGAGGAGTGAAGTTTATGAGGGAAAGGTGCACGTGGGTCCCAACTATTAAATGCTAACATTTACTCCCTCAGTCCCAAATTGAATGACCTAATTTCTATTTTTGGTTGTTCCATTTTAATGTCCTATTTCTAAAAATAAAAATAAAAAATTTCGCTCTTTCCAATAATACCCATTACTATAAATTTAGTGACAACTTTATTCAAAAGTAAGTTCAACTTTTTCATTGTAAATTAAAAAGGTTAATGAGGATACAATTGGAAAATCCATGTTATTTTGTAAAGTCAAACTCTAATTAATGATGTTCCCTTAAAAAGTTGGGGTTTTAAAATAGGTCATTCTTTTTTAGCACGAGGGAGTACTAATTTCTTAGCAATTAGTTTGACCATGGTATGAGTAGTGTGAATTGGATGGTGGATCCTCCCTTGTCACCATGCATTCATTCTCAAGTGGGTGAACGAACCGACTACAAAGTTAGTTCGTTTGACTCGGGGAGAGTTATTTGAAGCGAGAGAGGGTCTGATATGACGTCACGGTAGGCGATTTTTCCCTCTTTCCTTTTCACTCAAACCCTAGTAATCCAACACCTAAATCGCACCCAAATTCCACAAAATAAATCATACCCGCAATCAAATCCTGAATTTCTCACCATCAACCTTAATCTATCCCTCTCTTTGCCTGAATGAATTTCAACCACATCGACGCATGTGCTGAGTAGGTGAAATCTGATCTGATAAAAAGGGAACCAGCAACTAGGTTACCATAAAAACACATCAACATCTTGAAAAAGATTGATTTCATTTGTCAACAGGGAAGAAAAATGGTCAAGAACAACTAAACCCAACTCCATCATGGATCTCAAAAAGCAGGAAAGTTTACTTCTTTATCTTACTTTTCTTTTAATATTTCTTTAGTTTCCTTGTTAATCACATCTATCCTTGTGTTGCTGCTTCATTGGCTTAGTTTACTCATCACATCTTGATGCGTTTCCCCGACAGCGTGAGTATGGAGTGAATGTAAAATCGTAACAGGTAACTAGGAAGATCCGGATCACCACACTTTGATAAAGTTGCCACCACAAAGTGATAAAGAAACCAGTTGAGCTAACACCACACCTGGATAAAGTTTCCACCACCAGATGATAAAGACGCTCGAAATCCACCACCAATGGCTTTTCCAAAACCAGAGGATAAAGGAGTTGATCTAAACAGATCCAAAGTCACAAAGACTCAATAATTTCCAATTCAATATTCTATGATTTCTTTCATTCATAATAAGCCTCATTATATAGAGGAGAATACATTAAATGGGGAAATAAAAGCTAGTCTAAATGCATAGAAACTAGATACATTGGAAACAGCTTAGTTTAAATGCATGAATATAGAAAGACTAGACTAAACTTAATAATGATTAATAAAACGAAAATGACTCTTCAAGTCTTCGAGAATCTTTTTTAAAGACCATAATTATCCATTTGATTAGTCCAACTTCAGTAAAGTAACGCTCGGACCCCGGGTAGGAATATCGTCGTATCCCAGCGCTGCTTGTTCCAGATCTGTTTCGTGATCCAGAGCTGTTTGGGTCAACTCGGGTTGATCTAGCTCCGATGCTCCCGCATCAGACTCTCCGGGTTGGAAAGGATTTGTCCTCAAATCTGATAGCTCCTCATCTTCAAAATATGGAGAAAGATCACCTACATTGAATGTAGCCGAAACACCATAGTCACCTGGAAGCTCTAGTTTGTAAGCGTTATCACCAATTTTCTCAAGTATCTCAAAAGGACCTTCTGCTCTTGGCATCAGCTTCGACTTGCGTTTGTTTGGAAACCTCTCCTTTCTTAGGTGTAACCAGACCAGATTACCTGGTTCAAAGGACTTAGCACGTCTATTTTTGTTGGCCTTTTTCTTGTACTTCTCATTGGCTCTTTCAATTTCTGCCCGAACATTCTCATGAAGCTTCTTCATTATAGTTACCCTTTCTTTTCCTTCAAAGTCTGCCTTAAACCAAAAGGTAGTGAAATCAAATCAATAGGAGTAAGTGGATTAAGACCATACACAATCTCAAAAGGCGAAAGTTTTGTCGTGTATCTTATTGACCTATTACAAGCAAACTCAGCTTGAGCTAGCTTTAGATCCCATTCCTTCAAGTTCTTCTTTATCAAGCCTCTCAAAAGAGTAGTTAAGGTTCTGTTTGTCACCTCTGTTTGACCATCAATTTGTGGATGACAAGAAGTACTAAAAAGGAGTTTAGTTCCAAGTAATCTCCACAAAGTCTTCCAGAAATAGCTCAGGAACTTTGAATCACGGTCGAACACAATAGTCTTAGGAATACCATGAAGACGTACGATCTCCTTAAAATACAAGTCAGCAACCATACTAGCATCATCAGTTTTGTGACAAGGAATAAAATGTGTCATTTTGCTGAACCTATCAACTACCACCATGATAGAATGTTTTCCCCTCTGAGTTCTCGGTAGTCCCACAATAAAATCCATGCTGACATCATCCCAGGGCTGGATTGGAACAGGTAAAGGTGTGTACAGACCTGGTTGGAAATGACTTTTCATTCTTTAACACGTGGCACATTGTTCTATGATTGAATGAACATCTCGTACCATCTTGGGCCAGAAGAAATGCTCCTGAAGCATGTCCATTGTTTTGTTGATCCCAAAATGACCAGACAGACCTCCGCCATGTGCTTCATGAATCAGCAACTCTCGAACAGAACTCCTTGGCACGCAGAGCTGGTTTCCTTTAAAAAGAAATCCATCTTGCAAATGGTACCGATTTGTAACTCCCTTCTGTAGGGATTTATACCCTTCTACTAGTGTTTATAGCGGAAATATGACATCTAATGTCTACACTAGTATTCCCAGGATCACATGCAAAACTAGTAATTAATCTAATGGAGATAGTAGATTACCTTAATCGCTTTTCCCTCGAACTAGTTGAATTGATTGAAGAAGACCAAGAGCCTCAAGTGTAGCTCCTCTACTTGGGACACGAGCAATCAATTTGATCTCCCACCTTGTTGTATAGCTAGCACACCAATGGTGGTTGGATAGAAGAACACCTTCTTCTTTGACTAGATTGATAGTAATGGGAATTAGCTCACTTTCTCCTCTCTACTTGATGTGGTAGAGTAAGAAAGCTTAGAGAGAAATTCCACACCTTATTATCTGCCCTAAGAGTGTTTATATAGAACCCTAATAAGAATCCACCTCCTTTTAGGTTTCCTAAAACACCCTTTAGAATAAGATTTAGGGAAATAGTCGAAAATAGCAACTATTGGTATTTTATCAATTCCCTAAGGAGGAGGTGCCCAAACACCACGAAAATTGGCAGAAATAATGTTTATTATATCAGTAACTAACCCTCCAAAATTCAGCCCAATCCGAGTCCTAGAAGTACCCGAACCGGTCTTGGCCCAAAACCCCTGTTTTTGGCCTTTTTGTACTATCTTTGCCTAATTCCTTTTTAGGCCTATGAGATATGTTTATGGGACACTCCCATGATTATATATCACTCCCACTAGTCATATCCTAGATCAATTTGTCACTCTTATGTGTAACCCGTTGTAGGATCCGATCGAAGTTAGCCGCGAATTACTTCGTAATTCGACGATCGTAGTTGGTCTCTAGCTACAACTCTACGATCCCTAAATCAATCGGACTTGATGATCTTCCACATCAATTGTCCTATCCGATAATTTGTTCGCATTGTCACCTTGGTCGAAGGACTTCTCCTTCAACTCCTTCAGACTCCCACTTGGACTTAGAACAAGTGCAATGCCTCGATTCCCGTGTCAATTTAGTATCCCATTTGATACGTCACGTCATTCAGACTTTCTTGATATCCGAGTACAACTGTAAAAGACAAACGATTAACTTTAATCCGTTTGAGCGCGGCCACGCATTTTCAGTTGCTACTCATCAAGTGGCCTTGAGACACTTTGTACCTAATGTGATTAGGGTGACACAATCCATTCTTGCGCTCCCACTTAACTTCATGTCTATCCTGTCCTTCCCAGTATCCGTCTTTATAACCTCCTTTTACGGCGCGGCGTTTAACGGAACCAAAGTCGGGCATTCCTTACATAAGATGAGTGGAGCACTCATGTTTTGAGGAATCTCTCCAATTGTCTTTATGAGAAGTATTGACGTTCATCACGAATGATGTACTTCTCATTTGAGGGTTATCCAGTGTATAAACCTTTTACACACCCACGTAGTCGAATAGAATATACTATTCATATAGCCCATGAAACTGCGCTATCCCATCGACTCCCGTGCTAGTCTTCGTGAGTCATTGTTGTCCATGCAATGACCTGGACCAGGGATTTTTGATAATAATTATTCCAAGTTCACTTAATAGGGTTTCATTCATCAGATCACGTATCTGACAAACCTATTCGGAACGTTTTATTATCGATGGACTGTCGTTTAAACACTAAACCAAGTTTAGACGACTGGTGAAATAATTCTTATTATTTCTGATAACGAGAGTTGTAAATCTGAGCCTCTTCCGTAAAACTCCTTTTACCCACTCAGTTTTACTTGTCGAGGTTTAAAATTATACCTCATGCCTTAGACTGTGTATGAATCTCATACTATGTCTAAGGTGACAGTTTAGTTTGACTACCGTGGTAGTCGGTTTTAAACTTTGCTTATTATCAATTAATTTGAAGATTACTATCTTCAACCTTGATAATATCTAGTAATCTTTACTAGAGTTAAGGCCTTTAATTCTTTGTGTAGTATTTGCAACAGTTCCCGGCTTAAAACACTTTTAGCCTACTTTCCTTCCATGTCTGGAAGTTTGCTACGATGACATGTTCAACTTTGTACTACTTCATCCTTTAGCCTTCTAGGATGTACTAAGTAGTGTTTCGGTTTTCCAATCCGAATTCGGATGTTTAAATGCTAATCATGTCCAACATGATTGACTTTATGTTTTCGAACATAAATGTCTCTCTCATGCGTGCTAGCTCATCGGTGTCTTTTAGACTCCGAGTTTTGCAACGCCCTCTGTCATGAGTTTTTGGGTCGAAATTCTTTTAGACTTTCCGAGTCTTAGATTTTCTGTTTCGGATCTCAAGCATCTCAGCGTACCGAGTCTCTCTAATCCTATCATCCTTTTGATCTATGCTTATAGATCTTCAGATGCCCAAAATGGCATTTTATCCTTTTGTGTGTGGTCCTTTATTGAGTCAGTTCGTTACTGTTATACAACACCTTATGTCGTACTCAATCTTTTGTATGTACTCTGCATACGGACCCGGAAGGTTTGTTTACTCCCACTTACCTTCTTGAAACTCGTGATTCAAGATTTTCTTCATTCTCCAGGAATCAAATTTCTCTGATTGCCTTTTGAATCGAAGATTCTAACTCTTGCGTGCTTTTAATCCATCGATAGATTTCTGAAGCATGCTTGTGGACATAACTTGATTGGAAGAATCTTTATTCTTCTTGTCTCGTTTCGGGAAACACGAATGTTTCCATCCTTCTCAGTTTTCTATTTTGGAAAACCAATTTAGGTCTTTTGTTGACTTAAATTATCAAGCTTCATGTCTTGACGAGATATGGATTCCACGATGATTTTGGCTTCTAGCCAAAATCTAGAGTCAGTTTCCGTTTCTGCGCAGGTCTTTTATCTCTTCAGAAAAAACCTTTATTTTCTGTGTCTTTGAGATTTGACCTTTTAGGGCTTTTGAACAACAATTTGGAATTTTCTCAACTACTTTGAGATATTCCTTTAGAGACACTTTCACTTGTTCTGAGAGTTCTCCGGCGAATGACATTCGCTTTTTTGCGGTGGGTTTATAAGATTATATCTTTAACCTTTCCTTTTCCAAGGAGTCGCAGTTTGTTGCTCTTGGTCGAATTTAATCGACTTGTACAAGTTTCATGATTGTTCTTCATGACCCTCCATGATTTTTCTCATGATCGAATTAAATCGACTTGTACTTTTCTCCCACTTATTCTTGTAATAATTAGTGTTTTCTCCCAGACTACTAGGTATGCTAATTATTAGAAGAATACTATCATGAGCAACAAACACTTTGTTCTCTTGATTGGTTATGGAAGAAGCCCAAATTTCTTTTAAAAAAGAAATTGCGTCAGATATTAGCTAGTTTTTTAATGCTTTTACAAATTTAGCTTTAGACGGAATTTTGGTAAGTGTGAAAACAATCGTTTATAGAATATGTCCCAAAATATTCGGAAGACTGGCTTAAACCCATCTTTGATCGAATTATGCATAGCAATGTTCGATTGCTCCCACTGAATCCACCATCCGTCGGATGTGTTCCATGGAGCAGAGTTGGGAAACTGTTTCTCAACTCCTTTGATGGTTATCAAGTGTTTGACTCAAGTTTTCACTATCTTGTCAAAGTGATTCTTTACTTCGGTTTGTACTTTGTTTGAACCTTTCAAACATTCTGACTTATACTTTATGATTTGTACGTTTCCATACTTCATGAAGTTGTCAGAGTACGTATTTGAAGTTTCTCTCGTTAGCTTCTGCAAGTAAACTTATAGGTCTGCATAACACCGTATGAGTCCTAATAGATTACTAGTCTTTATGCCTTTTGAAAAGGGTGACTTTGTCAATTAGTCCTTAAGACCCAATTGACAATGCTGAAGTTTAATGAGTTTGAATCTCTTGATTTTAGCCATTATCAATGTTAACCTTCAGTTAATTTTATCACTGGTTTAAAACATCAGACGTTTCTAGAAGAACAAAATAATCACTATTAAGTTCTAAGCTAGATCAGTGTCTAAAAGAAGACTTCGATCCCTTTCAGCATCCCTAGCATTACTGCTTCTGCTCCCTCTTGGATCTTTACTTCTTTTAGTCAAGTATGTGATTTCCTTGAGCTCCCACCGAGCCGCTCATCTGGTCTTAAATACCTGATGAAGGAATTTTACGATACTTGTTTTTAACTTTGTTAACAAGGATACGGAATCGGAATTCATAATTCCATTCCTTTTGTCCTCCAGGTGCTAAAGGTAGTTTCCTTTTAAATGGTCTAGCCATTGTTCAGAAACATTCACAGTAATGAGAAATACTCTTGATCATGTACTCGGTAGCTGCTTTTCTTTGATCAAATGTTTGTCTCACTTGACTGATCCTTTTGCCCTTTTGAATTTATTTCTTAGATTCTTTGTACCAAATCTCAAGAACCTTTCTTAGACTGGATATTCCCGTATGTTCTGCTCAGTTTGTTTGTAACAACCTGAGTGACTCATCTAAGGTCTTATCTATCTTTGTTCAATCAATATTGAATTGGGTGATAGATGTATTCTGTTGTCTTCCGTTAGGATGACTTTCAGATTGCCTTGGAGGTCTCGTACCTCTCCATTTATGACTTCTGTGGGAAATTCTTCCTCAGTTTGTCTTAATGGTTATGCTAGCATTCATTATTCTTCCAAAGAGAATGTTATACGATTGCTTGCAAATGGCTTTTGACCTTCTCTTGTATGAGTCAACATTGGGATTGGGTATTCTAGTGACCTTCCTTTTGAATCTGAGAATTATTCTCGGATTCATTCTTCCATTCTAGGAAGTGGATCAGCACCTCCCTTAGGTGTGATTCAATGTTGAAATCGTTTGTGTCATCTTAAAACTTCATAAAGAAATGGCAAAGTTTTAAAACTCGTTATCGTTTTTGAAAAACATTAGTTTTCCCACATTATTCAATAAAAATCGTCCCCGATTGAATAAGTGATTCCAAGACCCCAGTTCTTCGAAGTAAAGCGGACGAAGGCCCTGCCCTTTGACTCCGTCGTTCCGGGTGAGTGAATTCCTTCACTGATCATACCTTATGACTCTTGGTTAATAGATTTCATTAATGAATGACTAATCTATCCTTTTGCCTCGAGTATCCAAGACTCTCTTGCTGATCTCGTTGAGTAGAACCATTTAGACGTGTAGGCCTCTTCTATAGACCTACCCGCATTGTCCCAAGGTAGAGGAGGTACTCTGCGAAGGCCGACCCACCTTCCTCGAACAAGGGTGCAACGAGTGTCTTAATCTGGATAGGCGATTACTCAAGATTACTTTTGGGGACTTTTACGCTAGTCTGGCGTTTGTTATAGTGAACTATTTAGCCTAACTAACATCCACGACATAAAGCGTAAATAAGTAAGTAAATGCGCGCGAGAAAGTAAATCAAGCAGACATGGATCCTAGTATGGCCCCTATGCAAACACTATTGAGTCGAGATGCCCTAACTAGGGCAAATACAATTGTATTTATAGAATATTCAAGAGTGTGAAATTACATATATGACCCTGTGACATGTTTAAGTAAATAACAAACATAATTAAGTATCTAATTACATATTGCTTAACACCCCCCCTCAAGCCGAACGACGGTTGACCAGTGAGAGCTTGACACCTAAATCATTAAACCGAGAGGAAGATAGACCTTTTGTGAATAAATCCGCAATTTGAGATTCTCCCGGCAAGTAGTGAACTCGAATATTTCCAAATTTAACTTGTCACGAACAAAATGAAAGTCAATAGACGCATGCCTTGTGCGAGAGTGAAGTATAGGATTGACAGCCAAATAGGTGGTGCTTATATTATCACAGTGAATGATGGGAGTGTGTGTAGAAGAAAAGCCCAACTCCTTTAGCAAATTCTGCAGCCAAATTATATCGGCACACGTATGGGCCACAGCCCTATATTCCGCTTCGGTGGAGGATCGGGCCACTGTGGGCTGATTTTTAGAGGTCCACATAATTGGGTTTGGACCGAGAAAGACACATGAGCCGGTGGTTGATCGACGATCGTCCGGCGAACCAGCCCAATCGGCGTCGGAGTAACCAAGTAACGGAAGTTCAGTGGCCGATCTTAGACGAAGACCAACAGTAAGAGATCCCTTGAGGTATCGAAGAATTCTTTTGGCTGCTATCCAATGCAATGTGGTTGGTTGATGCATGAATTTCGATACTTGATTGACGGAATAAACAATATCCGGTCTGGTAAGGGTTAGATATTGGAGGGCTCCGACAAGACTCCGAAATTCTTGAGGGTGTGAGAGAGGACTTCCATCAAGCTTAGACAACTTTTTACCAGTTAGAACAGGAGTATTTACTGACTTTGAATCAAGAAGACCAAATCGTTTTAGAAGATCCAATGTATATTTTTGTTGTGTTAGTGTGATAGAATTATCATCACGAAAAACTTCCATCCCCAAAAAATATGTTAGGTCTCCTAAATCAGACATTTCAAATGTTGATTTGAGAGACAAGATGAAACTCTGTAAATCAACTTTAGAGGAGCCAGTGACAATTATGTCGTCGACATAGAGTAATAAGATAGTAATACCTGTCGAAGCTTGCTTGTAGAACATTGAGGGATCCGAGATCGACTGAATGAAACCCAATTGAAAAAGAAAATTACTGAATCGTTGATGCCAAGCTCTGGGAGCTTGCTTTAGCCCATAAATTGCCTTGTTTAATTTACACACATGATTAGGAAAATTCTTGTCTTCGAATCCCTTTGGTTGAGTCATGTAAACTGTTTCATGAAGTTCACCATTGAGAAACGCACTCTTGACATCCAATTGCCTTATCCCCCAATTTCCATTGATAGCAAGAGTTAAAATTGCCCTAATTGTTGCTGGTCGAACTACTGGGCTAAACGTTTCTTCATAATCAATGCCATGCTGTTGTGTATAACCTCTAGCGACCAATCGAGCCTTAAACCTTTCTATTGATCCGTCTGATTTTTGCTTAATTCGATAAATCCACTTATTGTCAACAAGATTCATGGTGGGAGTCGAGGGAACCAGAGTCCAAGTATTGTTTTTATGAAGAGCAGTGATCTCTTCAACCATTGCTGTTCGCCAATGATCATGCTTCGAAGCCTGAAGAAATGTATTAGGTTCTTCAAGAATCGAATTAATGGCAGAGGAAGATGAAGGAGAGGAATCAACTGATTTAGAAAATAAAACTTTTGGTTTTCGAGTGCCATCCCTGCTTCGAGTTATCATGGGATGTTTAGACAAAGAAGGAAATTGAGGATGAGGAGGAGGGGGAACAAGTTGATCAGAGGACTGATTAACTTCAGTAGTTGTTTGAAGTGGAATAGAGGCAGATGGAATCTCAGAGGTACGAACTGTTGGTGAGAGAGGACGAGAGGCTGTTTCGACGAAGGTGGTGGTGCTAGGCAGGTGTCGTACTGATGGAGAGAGTGGTGGGGACAAGGAGATAGCTGGAATTGTGGGTGAAGTTGATTGAGATGAACGGTTGAGATTAGATGAATTAATAGGGTTGGAATTTGAAATGGGTGAGGATGTGGACAACAGACGTGGTCCCGTAGAACCTAACGGTCGACTAGGATATAGCGAGACACGTGTACGGGTATTGGGTAATGGGTATGGATCAGTTTGGTTTAAAAAAGGATTTTGTGGGTCAGGAGATGAAGATAGAGGATTCGATGGTTTTAAGGACCAGGTAAGACTTGATGGAGGTAAAACAGAGGAAGAAAGAGAAGATGATTGTTGAGATTTTAACGAAAAGGGGAAAACAAATTCATCAAAGATAACATTTCTCGAAATGTATACACGCTGAGAGGCTTCATCAAGGCACCGATAGCCTTTATGTGCAGGGCTATAACCTAGAAAAATGCAAGATTTTGTTTTGTAATCAAGCTTGGATGATCTGTAGGGAGTTAAAAGGGGAAAACAACGACACCCAAAGGTGCGAAGAAAAGTGTAATCAGGTGGTGAACCTGTTAATTTTTGAAAGGGGGAGATACCATCAAGAATTTTGGTTGGTAGCCTATTTATTATATAGATCGAAGTTTGGAAAGCATCAGGCCATAGTGAAGAAGGAGCAGAGGCCTGATGAAGAAGACATAGTGATGTTTCAACCAAATGTTTGATTTTCCTCTCAGCCACCCCATTCTGCTGGGGTGTGTGAGGGCAAGATTTTCGATGAATAACGCCCTGTTGCTGAAGGAAGGAAGCAAAGGAGTTGCTGATGTATTCACCTCCACCATCAGTTTGTAGTGTTTTAATTGGTTTTGAAAATTGTTTTTCAACCATGGTCTTGAAATTTCGAAAATGTTGTTCAACTTCAGACTTATTTTTCATGAAATAGAGCCAAGTAAATCTTGTGAAATCATCAATTAACAACAGCACAAAACGAAAACCAGAAGCAGAGAGAGAAGGAGAGGGACCCCAGAGATCCGAGTGAATCAATTCATTTGGATTAGTAGTAGAGTGAATAACAGAGGAAAATGGAAATTGATGATGCTTTCCAGTAATACAACTAATACACTTAGAGTTTGTCATTACAGACTTAGTTAAAGGTAAAGCATTAGAGCTAATTAGGTAATTTAAACTTTGCAAATTAAGATGACCGAGACGTGAGTGCCAAACATCTGAAGAGGTGCGGCTGCCATTGGAGAGGGACTGAGTAAAGAAGGATTGTGATGGTGAAGGAGCAGGAGTTAGACGAAACAGACCATCCTCAATCGTTCCGACGAGGAGTATCTTCCCTGTGGGAAGGTCCTGAATGAAGAATCCATTACGATGGAATAGAACAAAACAATTAAAATCACGAAGTAACTGAGAGATTGAGATTAAATTTTTCTTGAAAGAAGGAACTATTAAGACATTTTTAAGTGTGAGATGAGGGTTTAAAGAGAAATTACCAACACCAGTGACAGCGGCTGTATTTCCATTTCCCACCATTACTTGTTCTGGTGCAGGGACATCAGATCGAGAAAGAACCGAAACATTATCAGAGGCAATGTGGGAGGTGGCTCCTGAATCGACGTACCAATTTGGATCAGATGAGAGAGATTCAAGACCTAGAGCAGCAAAAGACTGAGCAATGTCATTTGATCGATTAAGACTGTAACATTGGCGTGCTGTGTGTCCATATTTGCCACAATATTGACAAATAATAGCTTGACGACCTGGTGGAGGGCCTAAAACAGAGTTATTGAATGGACGATGATAACCTCCCCTGCTTGAATAAGAACCTCTATGAGAACCTCGATACCCCCCTCTAGATGAAGAACGACCTCTATAGGCTCTGTTAGGTGAGAAGGAAGGTCGAGGAGATGGAGATTGTTGAGTGAGAAGAGCTGTTGGTTGAGAGGGAATGGGGTTAAGAAGTTGAAGGCGAAATTCTTGAGTAAGAAGATGAGAATGAAGTTCAGAGGAGGTTGGGGGTGAGATTCTAGTGGTCATAGAGGTGACAAAACTCTCATACTCAGAGCCTAAACCAGATAGAATGATTAGAACCATTTCATCATCAGCCACTAGATGTCCAATGGCTGCAAGAGAGTCTGATAAGGTTTTTAGGCGAAGAAGATAGTCAGATACAGAGAGGGATCCCTTTTTCGTGGTTTGAAGTTGGAGTTTCAAGTTCATTAACCTAGCAGAGTTAATGGATGAGAAGGTGTTTTCAAGAGATTGCCAGACAGCCCTAGAAGAAGTAAGACCCAAGACTTGAGTTAAAATGGGTTCAGTGAGTGTTGCATTCAGCCATGAAAGGAGCATTTGATCGATTCGATACCAGTATATAAAGTCTGGATTGGGAATGGTGGAAGAAGTTCCTTCAGTTGGAGAGGGTAAAAACTCAGGTGGTGGAGGATAATCACCATTGACAAACTTATAGAGATCCTGTGAGTGAAGAACAGGGAGAAGCTGGCTTTTCCATAAGAGATAATTTGAGCTATCAAGACGAATGGAGATTAAGTTTGAAATGTTGGTGAGGGTGGGTAAAGTTGCAAAAACAGAGGAAGAAGTTGGGTTTGAGGAATTGATAGTAGGAGATGATTGATTAGCTGCTGAACTTGCCATTGAAAAAGAGAAGAGACAGAGTGTAGATGAAGAAGGATAAGAAAGATTAGACGAAATGAAATGAAGAAGAAGAAGAAGAAGAAGAAATGAAGAGGGATGGCGGCACTGAAAATCAGGCGAGAGCTTAGGGATTAGAGCTCTGATACCATGCAAACACTATTGAGTCGAGATGCCCTAACTAGGGCAAATACAATTGTATTTATAGAATATTCAAGAGTGTGAAATTACATATATGACCCTGTGACATGTTTAAGTAAATAACAAACATAATTAAGTATCTAATTACATATTGCTTAACACCCTAACCTAGAAGATCTAATCTCCCTTGGTTTTCTTCTTGTTTCGCCTTTTGGTTCGTCTTGGATCGCCATCTTTGAACCTCCATTGATTTCTCCCACTCGCCTTTGGATTTCATCCTCGAGTTTCTTCAATGGACTCATAGACCCTAAACTCTAATTACAAGACTCTAACGATTCGCAGATCGTATAAACTTGAAATTAAAATTAATTACAAAGCATGCACCCATCTGTGCTTAAAACAAGAACAAGGAAATAAATCTATGGCCATACTAGTTTCCCGCATTCACATCACATGCAATCATATAATATATCTAGGCTAAGAATTATATATGCATGATTATCTTGGGAGATACTTTTGTTGACATCACATGTCACATTGCGGACCTTAAGTCTAAATTCGAAGAATTCAACTAATGGTGCTTTCCGGTTTTATGTTTTATGTTTTATGATTAAAATCATCTTTTAGAAAAACTCCATTTTGGGCTCGAGAAAGCCCGGGTCAATTTCGGAAAAAATATTGGTTCGATTCTTAATGATTTCATAAATCAATTTAAAGAGAAATCCGTTTTGGGCTCTTGGATGGCCCGGATTGATTTTGGAATTATTTGGTTGGAATCGGAAAAAATTTTGGCAAAAACTCCCACTCGAATGATGGTCCCTTTTCGTGGTCCGAAAAGCCTCGAAAAAGCCCGGGACAAGTCCTAGACAAGTCCCGGCCCAAGCCCAAAAAGGGCTCGGACAAGGTCCGGACATAGCACGGCCCATAGGGCCGGCATGTCCTGGCCGAGGCCTATCAAGGCCTGGTCTCGTCCTGGCCGGAGCCAGGACGCTAGTCCATGTACCAGACGCGTCCTAGACGTGTCTGGTACTGGACCGGACCAGCACTAGGTGTCTCGGACTAGTCCGAGACACCCAGAACCTCCCAGACGCGTCTTCAAGACGCGTCTGGTCGAGTGCTCTGGAAGCGTCCTAGACGCGTCCAGGAAGCTCCTTCGCAGCTGCTGGTCTCGTCTTAGACGCGACCTGGACGCGTCTTCAAGACGCGTCCAGAAGCTTCTGTCGCAGCTGCTGGACGCGTCTTCAAGACGCGTCTCAGCAGTTGCTCTGGACGCATCCAGAGGATGCATCCAGGAGCTTCTGGTCCGGCCAGGAAGCTTCCTGGCCGGACACTAGGGTTTTTCAAAACCCTAGTTTCCAAAAAAAAAAAAAATTATTTTTCTTATGCAACTTTAAGTTGCTATTTTCCAATTTTAAAACTTTTCTTAAAATTTTGAAATTCCTTTTAGAACACTTCTAAAATTTTTCAAAACTTTTAGAAACTTTTAAATTTTTCCAAATTTGTTTTGAGAGTTTCCCAAACTCAAAACTACTCTTTTTAGAACACTTCTAAAATTCCAAATCTTTGTTTTTCAAAAGTTTCCAAAATTTAAAAAACAACTCTTAATCAAACCAATTTTGGATCAAAATCTAGGTTTTTGAAATTTTTCAAAGAACAATTTTGAAATCAATTTGAAAAATCTTTGAATCCAATTCATAATTAATCAAATTTTATGTTTTAAAATCTTTTTAAACATAACTATCAATTTAATCAAGCATGGATTAGTTTGAAATTCAATCAAATTGAGACTTTTAAAACACTTTTAATCATCAATGTGATTCTCAATTTGAAAATTTATTGAATCCCATCAAATTATGAGTTTAAAATACTTTTAAAAACATCTTTTAAAATACTTTTATAAACTCAATTTTCAAACTATTAAGCATATTAATTAGTTCGATTCTTAACAAAAACTAGTTAATGGCAAGAGGCTCTGACGCCACTGTAGGGATTTATACCCTTCTACTAGTGTTTATAGCGGAAATATGACATCTAATGTCTACACTAGTATTCCCAGGATCACATGCAAAACTAGTAATTAATCTAATGGAGATAGTAGATTACCTTAATCGCTTTTCCCTCGAACTAGTTGAATTGATTGAAGAAGACCAAGAGCCTCAAGTGTAGCTCTTCTACTTGGGACACGAGCAATCAATTTGATCTCCCACCTTGTTGTATAGCTAGCACACCAATGGTGGTTGGATAGAAGAACACCTTCTTCTTTGACTAGATTGATAGTAATGGGAATTAGCTCACTTTCTCCTCTCTACTTGATGTGGTAGAGTAAGAAAGCTTAGAGAGAAATTCCACACCTTATTCTCTGCCCTAAGAGTGTTTATATAGAACCCTAATAAGAATCCACCTCCTTTTAGGTTTCCTAAAACACCCTTTAGAATAAGATTTAGGGAAATAGTCGAAAATAGCAACTATTGGTATTTTATCAATTCCCTAAGGATGAGGTGCCCAAACACCACGAAAATTGGCAGATATAATTTTTATTATATCAGCAACTAACCCTCCAAAATTCAGCCCAATCCGAGTCCTAGAAGTACCCGAACCGGTCTAGGCCCAAAACCCCTGTTTTTGGCCTTTTTGTACTATCTTTGCCTAATTCCTTTTTAGGCCTATGAGATATGTTTATGGGACACTCCCATGATTATATCTCACTCCCACTAGTCATATCCTAGATCAATTTGTCACTCTTATGTGTAACCCGTTGTAGGACTCGATCGAAGTTAGCCGCGAATTACTTCGTAATTCGACGATCGTAGTTGGTCTCTAGCTACAACTCTACGATCCCTAAATCAATCGGACTTGATGATCTTCCACATCAATTGTCCTATCCGACAATTTGTTCGCATTGTCACCTTGGTCGAAGGACATCTCCTTCAACTCCTTCACCTTCTTGCACTCATTATAGACTTCAACAAAGTCTAGGTCTTCATTATATAGAGTCTTCAACAAATCAGATCCCATAGAATAGAGAGTAAAGCATACCTCCTTGAGAGTGCATCAGCAAAAATATTAGTTTTCCCAGCCTTGTACTTTGACACAAATGAGAAGGATTGTAGAAACTCTACCCATTTGGCATGTCGGTTGTTTAGCCTGTGATGGTTGTTTATAAACTTTAGTGCCTCATGATCAGAATGTAAAACGAACTGACCTGACCTTAAATAATGCTCTCAATGGGTCAAAGCTCTCACAATAGCATAAAACTCCTTATCATAGGTGGAGTAGTTTTTCTGTGCTCATGTAAGCTTTTCGCTGAAATAAGCTATGGGACGTTGTCCTTGGATAAGAACAACTCCAATTCCCACTCCACTAGCATCGCATTCAACCTCAAACACTTGATTGAAGTCGGGAAGTGCTAAAATAGGTGCTTCGCATAGCTTCTGTTTCACCAGTTCAAATGCCCTTTGGGCAGCACTGCTCCATTTGAACTTGTCCTTCTTCAAGCACTCAGTTAGTGGTGCACGACAGTGCTGAAATTCTTCACAAAACGTCTATAGAATGACTCAAGTCCATGAAAGCTTCTTACATCAGATTGGGTTGTCGGAATTGGCCAACTCCTTATAGCTTCAACTTTACTTTCATCTACTGAAATGCCCTTATCGAAAACAATATAACCAAGAAACACAATGCTAGAAGTAAAGAACTCACACTTCTCGGGCTTAACATATAGCTTGTTTCTTCTCAACACCTTGAATACTTCCCTGAGGTGTATAGCTGATGCACCCGAAAAGGTTGCACACCCAAGCGGAGGTATCAAGTAGTATCCGGTAAAACCGGAGTCGATCCAAGGATAGGAAGGTAGTTTGGATATCGAAAGGCTCTCGTTCGCCGGTCTAGATATCACTAACTAACTTAAACTAAAAAGGAAAACAACAAGGATAAATGGAGGGTTTTTGTATGAATAAGTAATAAGAGAAGAAAACAAGTAAAACTAACTAGATAATCTAACGTAAATGGGTGAGAGAGATTCGAGAAAAGAGTCGAAGGAACAAGAGTCGGGAAGCAACAAAAGTCGAGAGACAAATGAGTGAGCGAGGTGTCGAAGTCCAGGATTCTATGATAATAAACCTATAACTATGTACGGTCCAATCGAATGGATTGATGTAAATCTAGTCTCGATTCCTAAGGTGGACGTTCATAAGCACTACGTATGTCCGGAGATAATACTTAGTCAAACAAACTTCCTAAACGATTAAAACCGAATCATCGAAAATGTTGTCTAGTCGCCTAACTATGTGAAGTGCATGACAAGACACATGCAATTTGAATCTAGACTACGATCGATGTCGATCACTTTGCCTAATCGATTAACTATGCGAAGTACTTGATAAGACACATGAAAAACGATTGAAACAAGTAATCAAAATAAGAGAACATCAATTTATTATCAAAACATTAAATCATATCAAACATAATCACAAATTCATCACATTTCATCCATATAATCGACACACTTGATTTAGCTAAACATGGTGATAAGTAATAAATGAAAAGAAGATGATGAGAAATCCCCCTTTTTCGATGTGGTTCGAGGCTAGGATCGTCGGAAAATATGCGTTTTTAGTTGCAGCCGATCTCCCCCTAGCAATTTTCTGGGTTCCCCATAGCGACCACCATCATCTTCTCCATTTAGAACACAACCTCCATTAAAGCTTCACCAAGCTTTCTCTCTCTAATCACTTTTAATCAAAAACCAAATCAAACCACATGGGTAGCTAGCCAACAACATGGGGAGTAAAAGCCCTAAGGTTTCCGGCCGAGAAAGTTGCCGGAAACCCTAGAAAAGTCCGGTCAAAGCATTAACACAAATCCGGCCAAGTCATCAAAATCCAGCCAAGAGGTGCTGTCCCGTGCTAGATCCGGCAGTCCCGAGCATGAAGATGCGTCCCGTGCCTGCGTATGAGGTTTACCGAGCACGTCCCGTGAAGTCCGAGCAGGTCCCGTGAAGTCCGAGCAGGTGGAGGCCGTCCGAGTTGCTGCTGGATGCGTCTGCAGCAGCTCCCGTGAAGAACAGCAGCTCCCGTGGAACGTGCTGCTGTTCCCGTGGACGTGCTGCTGCTCCTTCCCGGCCGTGCAGCTGCTGTGCTTCCCGCGACTTGCCCGGCGCGACTTGGCTGCTGCTGTTCCCGCGACTTGTCCGGCCAAGCTTTGGCCGGCCTTGGTGATGGCCGGCCTAGCTTGGCCGGCTCCTTCTCTCTTTCCCTCTTGCTCTTTCAAAACCCTCTCTTTCAAGCTCTCTCTCTAGCAACCAAGAACACAAACCCTAGCCACCCTCTCTCTCTTTCCTTTTTCTCTTTTCCAAGCTAGGAGATGATGAATAGTGTCTTTGACCCCTTTTCTCTAACTTGAGTCAAACCCTAGACTTAGTCAAAGTTTGACTAAGTCTTTAGACTACTTCAAACCCTTGACTTTGTCCATCATTAAAGACTCTTGACTTGGACCAAAAAGGGTGCCCATAGAATCTCTATTGTTCTCTTCCTCTTTGGGCTCTTTGGTTGGGCTTCTTTCTAAAGCAAGGGAGTGCCTTCATCTTGTCTCTACATTTAGAACCAAGGGGTGCCTTCATAGAATCCTTGTTTCAAGACCGAACCTCGGCTTCTTTCATTCACAACTTTTCCGTCCGAACTCCGAATCGACTTCCGTTTTCACCGTCGGACTCGTCATTGACCTCACTTGTTGTTTGACTTCTGATATTGACCAAAATGACCAAAATACCCCTGGTGCTCTTTTCTTCCCTTTTGCCGCATAAGATGAAAATGTGATAATTCGCTCTCTTTATTCCGAATTACACGCCAAACCCCAAATAAACTACCTAGCAATGAAAACACATAAATAATTAGAAATAAAACTCGAAAAGAACTAACTAATCAAAGTTAAGTGACCTAAATGTGGCATTTTCATGCCACATCAATAGCATGCTCGGCTTCATTCTTGCTATAGACAAGAATATCATCAAAATAAACCACAAAAAACTTTCCAATTAAATCACGCAGAACCTGATTCATTGGTCTCATGAAAGTGCTGGGTGCATTAGATAATCCAAATGGCATGACTAGCCATTCAAACAATCCATTCTTCGTCTTGAATGCAGTCTTCCACTCATCACCTTCCTTCATTCTGATCTGGTGATATCCACTCCTTAGATCAATTTTCGAAAAGACCTTTGAGCCATTCAGCTCATCTAGCATGTCATCCAACCTGGGTATAGGATAATGATACTTGATGGTTATCTTGTTAATAGCTCGGCTGTCTACACACATCCTCATCGAACCATCTTTCTTTGGTACAAGCAGGGCTGGTAGAGAACATGGACTCATGCTCTCTCTGACATACCCTCGATCAATCAGCTCTTGCACTTGTTTTTGCAACTCCTTAGCCTCTTCTGGATTGCATTTATAAGCAGGACGATTTGGCAAAGGTGCACCTGGTAGTAAATCAATTTGATGCTCAATACCTCAGTTTGGAGGTAGTCCGGGTGGTAAATCTTTAGGAAAAACATCACTGAACTCATTCATCAATTTTTGCATCAATGGATGAGAAATCGCTTCAGCTCCGCCATTCTTTTCAACCACCAGCAAAGCAAAGACCTCCTTGCCCTTACCCATCTTTTTCATGATTTTGGTTTCACCCAAAAACATGTTCACCTTGCATTTCTCCGTTGCAGACTTACCACACATAGTAGGTGATAATGGTGCCAATGTAATGTGATTTTTATCCTTATGAAAAGAATAAGTGTTCTTGTACCCATCATGTACAGCTTTCCTATCAAACTCCCAAGGTCTGCCAAGCAATAGATGACAAGCATCCATTGGAATGACATCACAGATTACCTCATCATGGTAGTTCTTCCCAATAGAAAAGGAAATTGCTACCTGTTTAGAAATCTGCAACTTGCTTCCATCAGTCAACCATTTCAGCTTGTAGGGTTGTTGATGCTTTGTAGTGGGCAAACTCAGCTTCTCCACAAGTGTACTAGATGCCACATTAGTTCAACTTCCACTATCAATGATCAAACTGCAGAATTTTCCTTTGATTGTGCACCGGCTCTGGAAAATAGCTTCTCGTTGCTCTTCTTCTGTATTGGGAACAGAATGCAACACCCTTCGAATCACCAATAATTCTCCTCGATCAGGTTGCTCAATGACTTCATCATCTTCCTTGTGAACTTTCTAATCAGCAACTTCTAAATCATGAGATTCCTGCCTTAGCTCTTCCTCAATCTCCTCAATCTCTTGAGTTGTCATAACTCTTCGATTAGGACATTCAGCTTGGAAATGCCCAAACCCTTGACATTTAAAGCACTTCTTCTTCAAATTCAAGTCCATAGGTTTTGCTGAATTCTGAAATTCTGGCTTTTTGTTGCTGATACTAACATCACTCTTCATAACTCCTTTTGGAAAAGAAGAAACCGGATTGTAGGGTCTGATGTATTGCTTCTTCCCTACTTTGTTCTGCTTCTCCACCTTGATAGCAAGCTTCTTGACGTCATCAAGAGTCCAGAAAGGCTGCAGCTCTACCTTGGTTGAAATTTCATCATTCAAACCATGTACAAAGCGTACAATAGTCCTCTCTTGTGGTTCTTGAATATCACAACGTAATTACAGAAGATCAAACTCCTTTGTATATTCTTCTACTGTCTTCTTCTCTTGCTGCAAGTGGGTAAACTTTAAGTACAAATCTTGCTTGTAATCATCGGGTAAAAATCTTCTCTTCATAAGTCGTTTTAGCTTTTCCCAAGACCTGATTCTGGTCTTGCCTTGTCTTAAACGCTGCGACGTAAGAGTATCCCACCAAAGGCTAGCATAACCCTTTAGCCTTAAGGTTCCTATTTTATACTTTTTCTCATCATCATAAATATTATATTCAAATGCACGTTCCATTGATCTTAACCAATCTAGAAAGTAGGAAAATCAACTTTGAATTCAGCTTTGAATTCTTCTCCCACGTCCAGAACTAACACTATGACCATCATTAGAACTAGGAGAAACACGTCCGTCTTCATCAGAAGATGAATAGTTATCTCCAACTCTTTGTCTTCTTGCCTGCGCTTGCACATTCATGCCATTAAAAGCTTGAACCATTTGTTGTATTTGCTGCCTCATTTCCTCCATTTCTCTACCAATACGCTCAGCGTGTGCTTGGTCGAGAGTCAATCCTATTGGAAATTCCATATTATCAAAACAGGGGATTTATAACTTCACTTAATATCACTTGCATTATCTTCTGAATTATAATTCACTCCACCAACCTGAATTAGAGCTCTGATACCACTTGATGCGTTTTCTCCGGAAGCGTGAGTACGGAGTGAATGTAAAATCGTAACAGGTAACTAGGAAGATCCGGATCACCACACTTTGATAAAGTTGCCACCACAAAGTGATAAAGAAACCGGTTGAGCTAACACCACACCTGGATTAAGTTTCCACCACTAGATGATAAAGACGCTCGAAATCCACCACCAATGGTTCTTCCAAAACTAGAGGATAAAGGAGTTGATCTAAACAGATCCAAAGTCACAAAGACTCCATAATTTCCAATTCAATATTCTCTGATTTCTTTCATTCATAATAAGCCTCATTATATAGAGGAGAATACATTAAATGGGGAAATAAAAGCTAGTCTAAATGCATAGAAACTAGATACACTGGAAACAACTTAGTTTAAATGCATGAATATAGACTAGACTAAACTTAATGCTGATTAATAAAACGAAAATGACTCTTCAAGTCTTCGAGAATCTTCTTTAAAGACCATAATTATCCATTTGATTGGTCCAACTTCAGTAAAGTAACGCTCGGACCCCAGGTAGGAATATTGTCGTATCCCAGCGCTGCTTGTTCCAGATCTGTTTCGTGATCCAGAGCTGTTTGGGTCAGCTCGGGTTGATCTAGCTCTGATGCTCCCGCATCACATCTAGCTTTGCCTTGGTTTCTACTACATCCTTTTTTAGTTTATCTCTAATTTAAATTCTTAGTCGTTCTGTTGGTTTTGCATAGTTGACTTTGCCTACATATCCAATGAATCTTAGAGCTCTGTTTTACTACTTCTTTCTTAGTGTTTTATTTGGCTCTAGGGACTATAGTGTGGAGTTAGTAGTGACTTCTTTTGGTCTAGTCTTGACCTAATCTGATAACTGTCTCTTGGATTAGGCTTTTGGTTGTGCTTGGTTTTGTGTAATAGTATCTGTGCCATATTTCTTACAACTATTGTCGTTATCTTTTATCTAAGATAAATAGAGGAATAGGATAGTATAAGATCATATTTTTTTAGTTTTTAGTATTCTTTCTTGTTCAGTTTTAGTTAGTTTTCGTTGTTTTATTTTCTCCGTCTGTCCTTGTCTGCTTTGGATTTCCTTTTGTCAGCTCAGTGATCCTTTATCTGGATTTGTTTTGGGGGTTTATTGTTAGGGATGGTCTGAAAGTTTGAGGTTTAGAACACTAACAATTCAGACATCCTAGGTTTATCTTTTGAGCTTTTTGTGGTATTCCATGGCAGTGTCTCAGTCCCTTTAGTTTTCTTTAGTTTTTCTTAGTTCCTGTTTAGTCTCTCCCCTATTGGTGTTTAGTTTGATATTTTCTCTTTTTCTGTTCTTATCTTAGATTTTTTGTTATGTTAGTTTTTATCTTAGATTGTTTGTTTGGTTCTTTCTCCTGTTTCTTGTTTGCTTTTCTTTTTCCCGTTCTTGTGGATTGTGTTTTGCTCTTTTCCATGCAGATAAACAACGCCCCACCCAATGATGTGTCTGTACTGGCATGGAATGTCAGAGGCTGTGGAAACTATACGAATCGTAAGCATCTCTGGAATCTCATAAATGAACATAAACCAGAAGTCATTTTTTTACCGGAAACAAAATGCATGAATGTTAACCTGACGAAAATCGTTAATCTGAGCAACATCTATAACCACTTTGTAGTAGATCCCATAAATAAAGCTGGTGGGCTTGCCATGTACTGGACCACCTTAGGTGGCAAGGAAGCCCAGCCAGCCCATTTGACGAAAGTCAAGCAGAATATCAATGATTTGGGTCTTCAGGACATAGGCTTTATTGGACCACCTGTAACGCCCCAAGCCTTAGCAGTTGCCGATATTGTCCCCGCTTTAACCACCTCACACAGGTACGGGGTTTTGTCCTTGGCGAAGGCACCACAAGCCTACCCAAAATGCCTCGGTACTTACTAAGCTTGAGCTTACACATATAGCCCAGTCTCTGGACACTCTTGTGAGCAATGTGGGACTATTACAATCCCCCACCCTCAGCGAAGAGCCGTCCTCGGCTCTGATACCACTTTCTAACGCCCCAAGCCTTAACAGTTGCCGATATTGTCCCCGCTTTAACCACCTCACACATGTACGGGGTTTTGTCCTTGGCGAAGGCACCACAAGCCTACCCAAAAGGCCTCGGTACTTACTAAGCTTGAGCTTACACATATAGCCCAGTCTCTGGACACTCTTGTGAGCAATGTGGGATTATTACAATCCCCCACTCTCAGCGAAGAGTCGTCCTCGGCTCTGATACCACTTTGTAACGCCTCAAGCCTTAGCAGTTGCCGATATTGTCCCCGCTTTAACCACCTCACACAGATACGGGGTTTTGTCCTTGGCGAAGGCACCACAAGCCTACCCAAAAGGCCTCGGTACTTACTAAGCTTGAGCTTACACATATAGCCCAGTCTCTGGACACTCTTGTGAGCAATGTGGGACTATTACACCACCTTACACTTGGTCCAACAGACAATTTAAAAGCACCCTCATTCAAGAGAGACTTCACAAAGCTCTAACGAATCATCGCTGGCTCTTGGACTTCCCGGCCTCGCAGTTATCTCATTTCCCCAATTTGGGTTCTGATCATAACCCCATTATTCTTACTACCAAGCAGGAATCTAACCTCGACAGTTTACCCTTCAAATTCATCCGGACTTGGATGACCCATCAAGGGTGTGCTAAATTCATTAAGGATAAATGGAGCCAGATACCGAACCAAATCCAATCCAAACTCAATTCCTTAGCCACCCATCTCTCCTATTAGAACAAAAATGTGTTTGGGCATCTGGATAACAAAATCAAAAATCTCACTAATCGTCTTCAATCTGTTATTGATTATAATACTTACCCCGATCTCAATCTCCAACTTGAACACTTGCTTCTTCAGCAAGAGAGTCTCTGGAAAGAAAAGTCCAGAATTTCTAACATTAATCTTGGTGATCGCAACACTAAGTACTTTCATGCGAAAGCCATCTCCCGGAATAGGAAGAACAATATCAGCTCCATCAAAAGAGATGATGGCACATGGACCAATGATGAAGCTGAAATTGTTGTTATTTTCTCTAATCACATATCCCATATCTCCACATCGGTGTGCTCCAATAGTTCTGAACACCTTCTTGATTGCTTTCATGTTCAAATCAATGATACTCATAATATCTCCCTTACCGATAACCCCACTGAGGAAGAAATCAAGAAAGCTGTTTTCTCACTCAAAGCTAATGCTGCCCCAGGACCTGATGGTTACCCCCCTTTCTTCTATCAATCCAATTGGGACATAGTCAAAGCGGACATTTCCATCACGGTCCTTGAGTTCTTCAATTCAGCACTCATATTTGCCTCCTCCCCAAAACCAAAACTCCGCAAACTCCTGCAGACTTCTGCCCTATCAGTTTACTTAATACTACGTATAAAATCATAACCAAAATCTTGGCTATTAGGCTCAAAATTTCCTTCCTTATTTAGTTTCCCCCTTCGAGGCGGCATATGTTCTAGGGAGACAAATCACGGATAATATTCTTATTAGCCAAGAAATCGTTCATTCTTTCAAAAAGACTCGCGGTTCTAAAAGCTACTTTGGTCTTAAATTGGATATGTCTAAAGCTTTTGACCGCATTGAGTGGAGCTATCTTAAAGCTATAATGTCTAATATGGGTTTTTCCCAAAAGTGGATTCAGTTTATCAAAGCTTGTCTGAGTTCCTCCTCCATGGCCATTCTAATAAATGGTTGGTTAGGATCCACTTTCGAGGTGAGTAGGGGCATTCGACAGGGTGATCCTTTCTCTCCTTTCCTTTTTGCCTTAGTTATGGAAGGGCTCAATCGAATGCTCAAAAGTACGACTCACCCGAATCAGTTCGAAGGCTTTCCAATCCCTAATTCCAACATTAATATTAAGCACCTCCTCTTCGCAGATGATTGTATCATCTTTGGTCGTAACTCTCTAGATAATATTTATAACATTAAACAAATTCTGATGGATTTCAATGCTGCTTCGGGCCAAATGATCAATTATGCTAAATCCACCATTTTCTTCTCCAAAAACTCTCATCCCTCGTTCGAGAGAATGCTCATTAGAAATCTGAAAGTCCACCAATCCTCCTCTCTTGATAAATATTTGGGCATTAATCTCTTCATCAATAAAAACAAGAAACAAGTCTTCCTTCTCTTCTGAATCAAATCCAAAACAAACTCTCCACGCGGCAAACCAACCTTCTTTCACAAGCTGGCCGCTCTGTACTTATCTCCTCTATAGTTGCAGCCGTTCCCCGATACCAAATGCAATGCTTTGCTAATCCCAAAGGCATAAGCAATCGTATTAAGACCCTGCAAAGGTCTTTCTGGGGGGGAAAAAACCAAAAGCATCCACACCATTAACTGGTCCTTCATTTGTAAGCCTCGGAAACTAGGTGGATTAGGTTTTCGATCTCCTCATATTAATAATCAAGATTTCCTGAGTAAACTAGCCTGAAGAATGATCAATAATCCTCAGGAACTTTGGGCTCGTATCCTAAAAGCTAAATATTTTCCGAAAGCTCATAAACCTAACCCTCCTAAGTCCAATCACTCTTGGACTTGGAAGTCTATTTGTAAACATTACGAGCAAGTGGCGAGTCTTATTGTTTGGGATATTAATAAAGGCACCTAATTAAATATTTAGCTTGATAATTGGATTCCCAACCACCCGCCCCCAATACCTAACATCAGAAACATAGAGCTAACATGGGTTAGCCAGCTTGTTACTAATAATGAATGGAATATGAATATTATAAACAATTGTTTTACCATTGATATTAGAAATGCCATTACCAATATTAACTTGCAGATGGATGCTGATGACACAGGAAAATGGCCGCTAAGCAAATCGGGAAATTCTACTATTAAATCTATGTACAATTATCTCATAAGTAACATGTATGCTTCGAATAATGAATTACCAGAATGGAACTACATTTGGAAAATGAATACATACCGAGAATTAAACTTTTCTTTTGGAAATGTTGTACCAATAGTCTACCCGTGAGAGAGAAAATAGGTAAGTTTATTGGAAATGTCTTCACTTGTATTAACTGTAACGCGAATGAAACAATCGAGCATTCGCTATTGCATTGTCACTATACCAAAGCAATATGGTTTCATTTTCAGGTCAGGACGGAACATCTAACTTCAGTAAAACAATGGATTCTTCTTTGGAAGGGTCTAAATGAGGAACTAACGAACTTATATGCTAAAATTATGTGGTTTATTTGGTAAGTCAGGTGTGAAACATGCTTCTCAGCAAAAAACAATCACCTATTCAGACCATTCAATGAATCAAAGCCTCCTCAACAGTTCCACTGAAGATTACTACTAAAGGCAAAGAACCAAAGCAACACCAATGGAGCCCTCCATCGACACCATTTGTCAAACTTAACATGGACGCATCCTTCACAGAATTAGCAGAACCACCAAGAATCAGATGCATTATTTTTTATGCGAAGTCAAACTTTATATCAGCGCTCGCGGATACAGTCAGAGGCCAAAATGCGGAAGAATGTGAATGGTTAGATATCAGATCGGCACTCTTATGGGCCATAGATCTTCAGTTGCACCATGTACATATAGAGAGTGACAACCTCAACATTATTTCTTATTTGGAAGATCAAAGCTACTCAACTCAATGGCAATCCAGGAAGCACTAAACCGAAATCTTCCACTTGAAAAGCGAATTCACTAACATCAAATTCTCCTACATTTCGAGATCTATCAACGTCAAAGCGAATGCGTTAGCTAAATGGGGAAGGAAGCATCAACGAAAGAATATTTGGAACTCCCTCCCGACTTTCATTAAGGATGATGCTTAGTTTCTTTTTTGTTTTCTTTTCCTTTCTTTGTAAGTTCAACAAAAAAAAAAAAAAAAAGTTACTTTATTTGACCAAATGCCTCCTGTTACTTTAATTTCAAAGTGGGTCGCCGAATTGACAAGCCAGGTACCCCTTTTATTATCTAATTTCACATGGACCAACAGGTTGATAAGACAAGTGCCCCTTTTCATTACTTTCCAACGCTAATGGCCTTGAGGCAAACGACCTGACCCCCAACCACACTACCCAGGAGGCAAACGAACTGACGAATTTATTCTCTAATTTCACATGGACCAACACGTTGATAAGACAAGTGCCCCTTTTCATTACTTTTCAACGCTAATGCCCTTAGAGGCAAACGACCCGACTCCAACGACAGTACCCAGGAGGCAAACGAACTGACTTTGGTCAGTTCGTCCGTCCAAGTACGTTGCGTCAGTGCGTCTTAAACGGCACGCTGACTCAATCTGTTTTGGCTGGGAGCAGGGTTTTTTATTAATTTATTTATTTGGATTTTCAAAAAGTGACATAATAACTTGTTCAAAAATGACATTTATAGGGATGACACAATAAGGTGGCTGTAAAGGGCGTTGTGTGTAAATGAATATTTTATTTTTCTCGTACCCTTTAGACTCGTATTACGTGCAAAAATATATCTTTCTCTGACCAATTTCATGGGGTACCATACCTTGTCCACTTTAGTTAATGATGTGACCATTCAAAGTGAGGGGACAACTTCTTTCTCTTTATTTGCATTTTAGAACATCCTTAACTATAAAAGAGTGTTCTCCTCTTGTACTGGAAGAGCTTCTCTTGAGGAAGCAGGAGGAAAGAAAAGTTTTCATCTTTGTTGGGCATTTTTCTTATGATCATCTTGATTCTTGACTCCAACAGGTATGCTCCTTTGTTTGTCATGTTTTTTCAAGTTCGAATTTTGGGAGTCACCTGGTTTGAGCTTTGTCTGTTCAACTTTGTGTCAGCCACATTTTTCATATTTCATAGGTCCCCATAATGAGGCCGTTTTCACACATAGTTGATGTAGTTGGTCACTCTGGCTCTAAACCTAGAACCGGTTTGGAAAGGAATGCTACCTCAAAGCTAAAATAGAGTCATTTGATTGAGATGAAGCGGTTGTATGACATACCCAACTCTGTAGAGATTCGTTTGTCTAGTCCCGATGAACTTATAACTAGTAACTCTGTCCCTTGTTTCGCTTTTTACGAACTTCCTTTTCTCATCGCGTTTTGCTTTCCTATACCAAACATGATCGGCGGTTTTCTGGCTCACTACGGTGTACCTTCTGCCCAGTTGATGCCAAGTATTTGGAGAACACTTATGACCCTCGAGGTGTTGCGTCGACTCAAGAAAGTCGATGCGACCTTGTCGGATGTGGGTCAATATTACGTTTTGTAGGAGCAAGACCATGACGAGGGTAGGTATATCGTCAGGCCAAGGCGTAAGGAGAAACCTTGGGTTACTCACCTGCCAACCGTCAACCATCGTTGGAAGCACAAATACTTCTTTACAAGGAGTGTACCTGTTCTCGGCAAGACCTTCGAAATTCCTTGCAATTGGCAAAGTGGGTGTAAGTCTCCGGACGGTTGTCGACGTTTTCTACATGTGTGCCCAAGTTGTTGATATTCGCCTTTTCTATTTGCAGTTTTCTCTGGCGCCAATCACAAACAATTTCTATCTCAGGGGTCCCGCGAGGTTCTTGGAAAGTTATATTCTCTTCTAGAGGGTGAGCGTCATTGGAAATATTTGCTCCAGGAAGACAGAGTGTCCCTAGCGGGTTTGAGGCGAGCTGTTGAGGCATCTTCTGACCCTGTTTCTTCCAATATTTTTAGCGAATCCATCAGCGAGGCTGCTAGTTCGGACAAGGATTGCTTAGATTTCAAGATGGAGAGAGTTAGCAGAGACAGGAACGTAGGCAAAGGTGTGGGGTTTGACCCTTTGAGTGAAGAGGCTTCTCAGCGACACGACAGGAGAATAAGGCGTTCCGATCGAGTGAACACCCTGTTGAGTGTACCGTTTGTCCGCCTGGCCCTACTCACCAACTTGGGGTTCCTGGCCCTCATGGAGGGTTACCTATACTGGGTTCGTTCGTTTTTTTGCAGGCTTGTCGCCCCAACGGGTCCGTCTTGTGGTCTCTTCCTCAGTCTTCTTCTGTTTTAGAGTATCCATCTTTCATGAATGATATTGGGGATTCGTTCATCTTTCCCCGTGATATGGATGAGTATGCAGGTATTGACCTTTTACTTTGCTTGTGTTTTTATGTCGCATTAATTTCTTGATGTCTCCCTTTTCTCGTAGGCTTTCGTGTTATCCATGAACAGGAGGAGGGAGCTAGCCCTCAGCGAAGCTCGGGTCTCCCAATTATCGCAATCCCTTTCTCAAATGGAATTACGGGTCGCCAGACATGTTCGTGAGTGATACCTTCTCATTCAAGGGAGGGATGCTGCTGTTTGGGAGCGCGACGCCACAAATCTCGAGCTCGAGGCTAAGACTCGGATGGTGGAAGCCTCGCGGGAGAGCTTGAATCAAGTCTCTGATGATTCTACATTGGCCACAGAGGCGAAAATGATTAGAGAGTATGACGCTGGATTGGCCAGCACGTGGAACATGACTCTTGTTCAGATGTGGCAGGAACGAGAGAAGGAGATAGCTACAAAGCATGAGAGGGCGAACTCTAAGTTTCATGGTGGCCCTGGCCCAGGGAAACATTAATCTTTGGTACGAGAAATAATGCTATTTTGCTTTCTCTTATAAGAGAGGAGAGAGAAAATCCCGTGAGGAGAGAGAAAGTGAAGTGAAAAGTGATTTTTTAGGGTTTTTCTAAGGTTTTGCTGATCGGAAAGGCTGCTGGTTGGATTTTCCAGCCATGAAGGAGCTTTCTCACGGCAAAGATACTAGTTTAAGTCCAGCAATGATTGATTCTTATCTTAGTAATGATAGAGACATGAGAGATGAAGGTGAGATCGGTGAAGGAAGGTTCCTCTTGGCTGGGAACCGAGTGATTAGTGAAGATGAAGAGGAGGACATGGAAGAGGAAACCTCTCTGGTTTCACGTGAAGAACAGCATGGAAAAGGTCATGACCGTGTGAGAGAAGATGATTCCCCATCAAAAACAGTTGAGGAAACTAATCCAACCTTGGACAGATTGGTGAACAGAGAAGGGCTTGTGTTCTCGGCAAGTAAACCAAACCCTAATGCACATAAGTCAAGGAACCAGGAACAACGTGAAGACGGCCAACTCAAGTCGCAAACAGGTCAGAATTTGGGTAATAAATCATTAGCAGACGCAATAAAAACCAATATGTTCTCGAGTATCTTGCGAAACACTTCGAGGAATCAGCAACCAGTTACAATGGAAGGTTTAAACCACCACTCACCGGTGATAACAGGAAGAAACAATCACAACAGCAGTTTTCCAGCAAACCCTAGAGTTCCGTTAGCTGCTAGGGTTCCTGTTGCACCGGGACAGATTACTTCACCATTATTGAATAGTGAAGAGTTGAGTGCTGCACCTCACACGGAAGGACAACAGTTCAATTGGACTCAACTATTCACAAAGGAGAACTCCTCACAGAAAGCTCCACTGCGTTATACTCCACCTCTAGAAGTAAATGGCGAACGAGTAGCAGATTTTGACATTGCTGATTTTGGTGATCGTGTAAAATCATTTGATGATGTTTTAATTGGTAATTTTGTTGGTGAGAGATTGAGTTATGGTCTAGTACATAACGTCTTGATAAAAAAATGGAACCCTAAGGGTGGGTTGAAACTAACAATTCATGGAAACTCGGCATTTGTGATTAAATTTGCATCAATGGAAGATAGACAGCGAGCAATGGAACATGAACCCATTTTTATTGCAGGAAGACTCTTTGTTGTCCGCCCATGGCGTCTACATATTGAGAAAGAATTACAGGAAATGAAAACATTACCAATGTGGGTTACCTTCCGTAATATCCCACTTATTTTCTGGACACCCGAAGGTATAAGTCGTATTGCAAGTATTCTTGGTAAGCCAATCATGCTAGATAGTCACACCGAATCGGAAGAGAGAATGGCTTATGCTCGTGTATGTGTTGAAATTAATGCGGAATGGGAGTTACCAAAAGAACTCAGAATTCGTGTTAAAGATGGTTCACAAGACGTGTTTGAGAAAGTGGCAGTTGAGTATTCATGGTTGCCTTCTCGTTGTGCCACGTGTAAAGTGTTCGGACATGACGATGTTGGGTGTCCAACACTACCAAAACAGCATGTGACATCAGACTTACATAAAAACCATCTTCGTACCACCAAAGAGACTACCCGAGGAGCAACCACAACACAACATCCGAGAACTACTCAATTCCAGCAACCTCATGCCAAAAAGGTACCTCATATGAAACAAGATGGTGGGAGGAAAAGATCAGCAACAGGAGAAGGAAGAGATTCACAAGTTGTTCGTAATGGGGATGACAAAGACGAGACAACCGAGTGGACGATTGTTGCAAATAAAACTAAGCAATTCCAGGTGGGTTTGGGGCAGATTGGCAGAGTAGATCAGCAAAGAAGGAAGATACTTAAGAGGTTACCATCTCAAAACCAAGTCATCACGAGTGGGAGCAACCGTAGCCAAACAGGTAACTCATTCTCAGCCTTGTTGTCTATTGATACTATTGGGAATGATGTGCAGAAAACCCATGAAAATAATGTTATTTCATGTGAGCCGGACCCTCATCAAGAGGACTTAACCCACCCAATGGAGGGTCAGCAACCATTATTGAGTAACTCCGAGAGTTCGAAAGGAATTACTCAGAATCCCCCATTAGTTTAATGATTAATCTCGCATGTTGGAATGTGAGAGGTCTTAATGACTCTCTCCGTACGAAGAGTGTGAGAGATTTTGTGAGATTGAATCGTATTGGTTTGTGTGGCTTTTTGGAAACTCATGTCCAGGAAAGGAATAAGACTCGTATTCAGCGTAGTCTTAAACCTAACTGGACTTTTATTGATAATTATGTGGTTGTTCCGAATGGACGGATTTGGATTGGATGGGACCCGAGTAGGGTTGATTTCACTGTGTCCCATGTTGGAGGACAAGTTATTGCAGGTGGTGTTCGATTTCCAGATGGTTCGGGTTTTCTTTTGGCAGTGGTGTACGGTAGAAATAATACTGTTCGTCGCCGGGAGCTTTGGAGGGACCTTGAGTTTCTCATGATGGGTTCTGAGGCTCCGTGGCTAGTGCTAGGTGACTTTAACACCACGATGCTTGCCAATGAAAAGAGGGGCGGTAACAGCTTACCGTCTCAAGGCTCCAATGAGATGTTTAACTGTATTACCGATTTGGGACTGTTCGATTACCCGTATACAGGTTGTTTCTATACATGGTCTAACAGGCAAATGGGAGTTGCTAATGTCAGTTCCAAGATTGATCGGGCTCTTATTAACAGCGGTTGGTTGACCTGCTTTCCTCTATCTAAAGCAGATTTTCCACCGCTCGGGGATTCAGATCACTCTCCTATTATTATACCGCTTGCTGCACCCAACATACACCGGCGTACTCCGTTTAGGTTTTTTAATGCCTGGACGGAGGATCCCACGTTTCGAGCTCTTATTGCTGATGTATGGAAGGTGTCAGTACGGGGTAATCCGATGTTTCGTATGGTGACTAAACTGAAAGCTTTGAAGGCTCGGTTGAATGAATGGAAGAAAGATCGGTTCAATGGGGTGACGAACCAGGTAACCATTAACCGGAATTTTTTACATTCAGTGCAGGTTCGATTGCAGGGAGATCCAGCAAACCAGGTTTTACGGAGGCAAGAGAGAGTAGCTACTGAAAACTATAGTAACGTTGTACGGGCTGAAACAACAATGCTCCGACAACGTGCTAAAGTTGAATGGCTCACTCTCGATGACAGCAATACAGCTTATTTCCATAACTCTATTAAGGAGCGGAAGTCACGGAACACTATTACTCGACTCACCAGAGAGGATGGTTAGGTGGCTGAGGATCCAGTGGAAATAGCCAATATGTGTGTGGATTTCTATCGGGGCTTATTCGGTCGGGATGATGAGGATAATGAAGCATCAGATCACATATCTAATGTGGAGTTCTCACGCCCGTTGACGGAAGCTGAAGGAGCTCTTCTTACTATGAGGGTGACTAGAGATGAAATATATGCTGCTTTGCAAACTATTGGTTCTGATCGATCGCCGGGGCCGGATGGGTTCTCTTCCCATTTTTTTAAGGCGTGTTGGTCGATTGTGGGAGATGACTTTGTGGAGGCTATTCAGAACTTCTTCAGCTCTGGGAAACTTCTCAAAGAGGTAAACTCTACTTTTGTGACTCTTATTCTAAAAATCGATAATGCTTCCTCAGTTTCGGACTTTAGACCTATATCTTGTTGTAATGTGCTGTATAAATGCATTACCAAGATACTCACTATTCGACTGAAGGGAGTTATTTATTCGATGATTAGTCCGAACCAGTCAGCCTTTATTTCAGGCCGTACTATCCAGGATAATATCATGCTAGCCCATGAGATTGTCCGGAATTACCATCGACCCATTGGTCCAGCGCGGTGTACGGTTAAGATTGACCTTAAGAAAGCGTATGACACAGTCCGTTGGTCTTCTCTATTCTCAGTCCTTGGTAAGTTCCATTTTCCAAGGATATTTATAGAATGGATACAGGCTTGTGTCACTACGTCTAAGTTCTCTATTTTGGTCAATGGTGAAGCCCACGGTTATTTTGATGAGAAACGGGGTTTACGACAAGGCTGTCTGATATCCCCATATTTGTTTGTTTTAATGATGGAGGTTTTCGGGCTCCTCATTGATCGAGATGAAAGAGCAGGTCGGTTTCTGCTTCACCCCCAGTGTCTAGTCCCGAAGGTTACTCATCTTTGTTTTGCCGATGACCTCATGGTCTTCTTTCGAGGAGACATGGGTTCGGCTCAATCTCTAAAAGATGTGCTAACTGGTTTTCATCGGGCGACGGGGTTGCAGGCCAATGTGCTCAAGAGTACCATCTTCTTTGCTGGTCTTTCGGCTCAACGTCAGAGTGATATCACCACCATCCTGGAATTCAGTACTGGTTCTCTGCCTATTCGATACCTGGGATTACCTCTCATATCATCTCGTCTTACCTATAGTCATTGCATACCGCTGATCGATAAAATCAAGGGACGAATCCAATCTTGGAAGAGTCGCTTTTTATCATTTGCGGGGCGTGTTCTTCTCATTAAGGTGGTTTTGAACAACATGTTACTATATTGGGCAGCGGTGTTTGTTATTCCCAAAAGGGTTATGAACGACATCAACTCTATCTTTAGTAAGTTCCTCTGGTCAGGTGCTGATATGGGGTGTAAGAGAGCTCCTATTGGCTGGAGAGCTCCTATTGGCTGGGAAAGCCTTTGTTACCCAACTGGTGAAGGGGGTCTCGGACTTCGTAATGTCGAGGTGCTGTTTGAGGCGTCTAACCTTCGCCATATATGGGATCTGGTTAGTGGTAAGACGACTTTGTGGGCTGATTGGGTGAGACATAATCTCATCAAAGATCAACACTTTTGGACTTTATCGGCTTCGAGTAGAAGTTCTTGGTGTTGGCGTCGGATTCTAGCCAGCAGACCGACAGCTCATCGACTCATTTGCACTTCTTTGGGGGATGGTCATGACACCAAATTTTAGACTGATTTATGGCATCCTCGTGGTCTTCTATTTGATGCTTTTGAGGAGACACATAGATATGATTCTCACCTTCATTTAGATGCCCGGGTTTCTCAGTTTATCGGGCAGTCAGGCTGGGCTTTCCCTAGGCATGTGGCAGTTATGTTAGGGACTATTGAGGTCGAGGCTAGAGAGGTGGTGGTAGATAGTACTCTAAGAGATGAGGTGATCTGGACGCCTAGCCAGAATGGAGAGTTTACTCTCAAAGAGACGTATGAAGCTATTCGACCTAGAGGAACTCGATTGAGCTGGACTTCATTAACATGGTCACCGGGGGGTATACCCAAACATTGCTTCATCACATGGCTTGCTTTCCGACAACGCCTCAAAACCAGATCGCTTCTGGCTAGTTGGGGTATGGCTATAGACACTACTTGTGTATACTGTGGGGGGGGGGGGGGATGAAGAAACGGTTTTCCACCTATTCTTTGGGTGTTCAGTCACAAAGATTATATGGGAATCGTTATTACTTAAGATGGGATTCCAGAGAGTATGTGCTGCAGATTGGGAAGGGGAGCTACAGTGGTGTATCAATCATTTTGGTGGGCTTTCTATCGCTGCCCGAGTGGGTCGTTTTCTTCTAAATGCCTATGTTTATCATATTTGGAAGGAGCGGAATAATAGGGTATTTAGAAGTAATGTCATGCCACCGGGGTTGATTATACACACTATTTGTGATGAAGTGAGGATCAAGCTGAATACCATTACCAAACGGTTTGAAGATACGGAGGAGAATCGAAGAACCATTGATCGCTGGAATCTTACTATCTCTCTCCAAAAGCCGGTTTACACTCCATGCAAATGGACTCGGCCGACGACAGGGAGATACGTGATTAATACGGATGGTGCATTGAACGAGGTGGATGCGGGGTATGGAGCCATTATTCGAGACTCGGAGGGGACCGTTGTGAGAGCAGCCACAGGTCAGGTTGACAGACAGACTATTTTCATACATGAGCTACAAGGCGTTGAGTTGGGTTTGGAGTTAGCACTTAGTGTCGGATTGCAGGAAGTTGAACTTGGTCTTGACTCGATGAATATCAAGTTACTTCTTGCAAAACCACAACAGAAATTACCATGGAGGGCGAGGCATTTGTGGAAGAGAGTTCAGAGGCTTCGAAGTCAATTTCGGAGTTTTCGAGTTTTTCATGTCTATAGAGAAGCCAATCAGGCTGCAGGTTTCTTGTCAAAGATGAAGCTCGGACCGGGGGTGACTCACTTTAATATTAGTCAACTTCCGGTTGAATTAGTCAATATCGCTAATGCGGACTCTAGAGGGACAGTGAGAATGAGGAAAGGGTGGGGCTAATGAAATGATGTAATTTTGTTTTTTTTGCTGTCTTTTGATTTTATATTTCATTGTTCTCGGTTCGGGCATCTCCCGCTTATCATTATCAAAAAAAAAAACATTAATCTTGGGTATGAGATTATGCAACCCCTTTAGCTGTAGCTTCCTTGTTCGGGAGCGCGACGCCACAAAACTCGAGCTCGAGGCTCAGACTCTGATGGTGGAAGCCTTGCGGGAGAGCTTGGACCAAGTCTCTGATGATTCTACACAGTGGCGAAAATGATTAGAAAATATAACGGTGGATTGGCAAGCACGTGGGACAAGAGTCTTATTCAGATGTGGCAGGAACGAAAGAATAAGATCGCGACAGAGCGTGAGAAGGCGAACTCTAGGTTTCATGGTAGCCCCTGGCCTAGGGAACCATTGATCTTGGGTATGAGATTATGCTTCCCCTTTAGCTGTAGCTTCCTTGTATGCTTTTATGTATTTTCGGACGTAAGGAAGATGTATGAACGTATCTTCCACTTTTGTGTACTTTTGGATGTAAGGAAGATGTATGTGATGATGCATAAAAATGTCCAGACGTTGACTAACGTCTAAAGAGTCAAGATCAGACCTGAAGTCTACTGGGTCAACCCGACTTAAGGTAGAAGAATCAATGAGCCCCTGATCGTCCACCAAACATTCCCCTAACTGGGAGGTCGGCCAGAAGAAACCAGCCCTGCAAACGCCTTTGGCATGGACAGATCAGCCCTGGGGTCTTCAGAGGAGTAAGGGGGGTCTAAACAGATCCGGCCAATGTCTTACGCCCAGAACTGGAAAGGCAGCAGCGCTCGGCGATCTATCGACTTAATCCCGAATCTTCCAGAAGGATATCAGTCGGCCACACATCTCGAAGTGTTTATGCCCGCTTGGACTCCACGTAACTAAAGGAGGAAACTCTTTATTTGGTCTGACGGCAACCGCCTCACCACCGCAACTAATCAAAGTCGGCCTAACATCGCCTATAAAAAGCCCCTCACAACGTTCTTCAAAGGACACGATCTCTTTACCCAAAAAAGATCACCCAAAACTCAGAGTTCCCATAACTCGCCCCCCAAAAGGATCAATTAATATTCATTCTTTTACTACAAAGAGCACCCTAACTGGCTTGAGCGTCGGAGCTGTTTTCGAACCCTTTGCAGGTTTTTCCCCCTTGGGAGCAGACGAAAAGGAACAGGAGCTAGGAACGAGGAACATGAGCAAGGAACAAGGTGTAGGAGCAGAGAGCAAGGAACAGAGCAGGAAGCGGAGCAGTAAGCAGAGCAGGAAGCAGAGCAAGAAGCGGAGCAGTAAGCAGAGCAGGAAGCAGAGCAAGAAGCAGAGCAGGAAGTGGAGGCACTAAGCAGAACAATACTCAACTTAACAGAACAATCACACATAACGGAGGTTGTCATGCATCAACTCCCTATTTCATGGTGATCTAACGGAAAATCATTTTTTGACATCAGCATTTGGCGCTAGAAGGAGGGGATCTCCAGCAAAATCAACGATTCGGTAACCCGAGCCCTATCTAAAAACTTTTCAGACTAACTATTTCACTGAGCCCCTTGAGGCAAACATGTCTTTAGAGGAGCACACCCCACGCGGATCGACACACCGACTCCGCAACACAGACGAACTCATGACTGAACTAGCTCAGGTCAAAGCTGACTACCTCCGGAGAGATGAGGAGGCGAGACAGTTGGAGGAGAAGCTTCGTCAGGCAGAAACGGCTAAAAACGCTACGACACCAGAGAAGAGAGAAGAAGTAATCAGGAAACATGCACGAAGACTCTTCTCACCAGGCAACGCATTTTATTCCGGAGATCTGACATTACAGCCGAGAGATCAGATGCATCTGGAGAACATCCTGGAAGGGTACGGAGCATTAGGTCCCAACCGGCCATACATCCCTAAAAAGAAGGGAATTGACGAAGGATGCATGGACGACCCAACTGTTTGCGAGATACTCATACATCAGATAGGAGAGCTGACGCGAGAAAGGGAGAAAGAAAAGTTGCGAGGACAAGCAGTTATCCATCAACCTTTCCTCTGTAAAGAAATCTTGGAATCTGAGACGCCAAAAAACTTCAAATGTCCAGCACTGGATCACTACCACGGTCTGGAGGATCCAGTAATGTTTGTCAACAATTACACCTCAGTAATGAACCTGTATACGACCAACCAGAACGCATGATGTGTAGTCTTCGCTACAATCCTGAAAGGCCCAGCCCAATCATGGTATCAAGAACTGGCCCCAGGCTCAACCAAGTCTTTCAGACAACTCGCCCAGGTCTTTTGCGACGCCTTTCGAGGAAGCACTACAATCAAGAGAAAGACGGACGAGCTGTTCAATGTAGTCCAAGGGAGAAGAGAGACCTTGGAAACTTATTGGCAAAGGTTCCGCAACCTCATGGTGCAAGTCCCTGACCTGGTACCAAAAGTCGCTTTCGCAGATCTGCTGAGAGGTCTCCGACAAGATGACGTCATCAGGGACATCTCCGGAAAAGAACCAGACACCCTGGCTGAGTTAATAGAGAGAATGCAACAACTCGTCAAGAAAGAAGAAAACTATCAGGGGATGAAGGAGGTGGCAAACATCCCGTATGAAAGCGAGTCGATCCAGAAGCGAGAAGAAGCCAGGCCTCACAAGGAGCGAGAGCGAAATAGAAGACCCAGATATAATTTCGCAACCTACACTCCATTGGTCAAAGGCAGGGAGGAGATTCTACAGATACTCGTGGCATATGGAAAAGCAGAACTTCCCAGACCTAACGACGACAAGCACGAGTTCGGGCTCAGAGACATGACCGCATGGTCTGCCTTCCACCGAGGTTACGGTCATAAAACCGACAACTGTCGACACCTCAAGAATCTCATTAAAGAAATGGTAAGGAAAGGCGAGCTGGATAAATACATCCGGAAGGAGTAGCGATCCTCCGAATATAAGAATAAGGGGCCAACAAGCAGAGCTGGAATTAGTTTCGGTCTAAATCCTAACGAGCGAAGCCCGACCGTCAAAAAGGCCACTAAAGGTTCAGATGAGCCCTCCGGAGTCATGGAAAATATCAATACTATCTCAGCAGGACCAACTTTCGGCGGAGTCACGAAGGGAGGACTACGGAGATACGTAAACGAGGAAAAAAATCAGCCAGTCCTATTCATAAAACCTAGCGTGGAGACACCGCCCATCATCTTCACTGATGAAGACTTAGTAGGGATAACAAACCCACACGCGGACCCGCTGGTGATAACGGCGGTAGTAGCCAATTGGAGGGTAGGGCGCATCCTAGTCGACACGGGAAGCTCGACCGAAGTCATGAGCCGAGCATGTTTCCAAAAACTCGGGGTAAGTCTTCATCATCTCAAATCATATAAGTCTTGCTTAACAGGGCTTGGCGATAATCAGATCGAAACCGATGAGACAACATCGCTACCTGTACTGATAGGAGAAGGAGAAACAAAAAAAGCAATAATGTTAAATTTCGCTATAGTCGACAAGATGCATGATTTGACACGAAAATGTCACATTTGGAGAGCCTAACTAAGCCTAGTTAGTTCGTTTTGAGTATTATAAATAATATTTTATGTGTTTTTAATGTTAGGTACCTATTTTGAAGTTAAACATGTAAATCGGAATAAAGGGAACGAATTGTCACTATCATTTCATGTGCCGAAAACGAGAGAAAAAGACTTCAAACAAATCAAATGACAAGAGGAGTTAATGACGAGTCCGACGGTGAAAACGGAATTCAATTTGGAGTTCGGACGGGGAAGATGTGAAAGATAGAAGCCAAGGTCTTTTCTTGAAGGCACCTCCCCCTTTGGTTCTAAATGTAGAGACAAGATGAAGGCACTCCCCATGTTGTTGGCTAGCTACCCATGTGGTTTGATTTGATTTTGGGTTAGAAATTGCTAGAGAGAGAAATCTAGGGTTTAGCTTTAATGGAGGTTTGTGATAAATGGAGAAGATGATGGTGGTCGCTATGGGGAACCCAGAATTTGCTAAGGGGAAATCGGCTGCACTTTAAAGACTCATATTTTCCGACGATCTTAGCCTCGAACCACATCGAAAAAGGGGGATTCTCTCATGATTTTCTTTCCATTTCTTATTCAATCACCATGTTTAGCTAACTTTAGTGTGTCGATTATATGAGATGAAATGTGATGAATTCGTGATTATGTTTAATTTGATTTGATGTTTTGATTATGAATTGATGTTCATTTAACTCGATTATCGTTTTGATCGTATTTTCATGTGTCTTGTCAAGCACTTCGCATAGTTAATAGATGAAACGAAGTATTCGATATCGATCGTAGTCTAAGTCATATTTTCATGTGTCTTGTCATGCACTTCACATAGTTAGGCGACTAGACAACACTTTCGTTGACTCGAGATTAACTGATTATGATATTTGTTTGAAAGTATGATCTCCCGATATACGTAGTGCTTATAAACATCACCGTAGGAGTCGAACATCGGTTATACTTTGAACATTAGGTCGGACCATACATAGTTGTAGGTTTATCATTATCGGATTCTCGGTTCGACACCTCTCTCACTTATTTATTTCCCGACTCTTGTTGCTTCCCGACTCTTGTTTCTCCGACACTTCTCTCGAATCTCTCTCGCCCGTTTACTTTTATTGTTTAGTTAGTTTACTTGCTTGCTTTATTCTTTTTGTTACTCTCATAATCAAAACCCCCCCATTTATCTTTGTTTCCCTTCCTTTTTAGTCTAAGTTAGCATTTGATATCTAGACCGGAGGATAAGACCCTTCGACATCCAAACTACGTTCTTATCCTTGGATCTACTCCGGTTTTACCGGTTACTACTTGATACCTCTGCTTGGGTGTGCAACCTTTTCGGGTGCATCAAGTTTTTGGCGCCGCTGCCGGGGATAGGTTTAGTAGTTTGGATAGCGGTTGTTGTTTTGTTCATTAGTTTAGTGTTATTTGTTTACTTAGACGTTCTTGTTTTCTTTGTTTTTGTACTTTCTTAATTTCATTTTTTTTAGGTACCGTTTTATAGAAAAGAGCCAAAAGAGACATAAAGGCAAAGGAAAAGGAAGAATCAAGAAGCTAAAGAGGAAAACCGAACGGAACGAAAGGAGAATTTGCTAGTATCGCATTCTAACTCTTCCTTTTTACTTGTGCGTGATTGTTTAGTTCTATTAGTGTTAGTCTCCATTTTGTGATTGTGTGTTAGCATCTTTGAAGATTGTGAAATCATGGCAAGTTTGTCGTTTGATGATGATGATGATGACATTATTCTAACTATTTCCCACACTAATGGACCACCTAGAAGTCGTCAAGACTACTCAAACTTATATAGAAATGGTTCGACTAGTGATAGGAATATGCGAGTTGAGTCTGACCGACCTAGGATGACCATGGGTGAATACCGTCAAATGCATGGAGTCGGTCAGACAAGTCATAGATATGGTCGTAGGGATTATGAGCATGAGGGTAATCAACCCCGTAAGAGTCTTCGAGACTATCGACAAGAATTTGAGATGACCACTCCTTCATGTATGAATTCGTCATTTGATGATAACCGTAGTTCTATTAGCATTGATCGACCACGTCGAAGTCTTCATGACTATCGACAAGCATATATGAACGGTTCATTTAGTGATGACAATTCACGACTCGATGATTCCACTCAAAGAGTCGAGTCTAGGTATCTACATGAAGGTAGTGAAGAAAGGACCATGGAGACCATTAACCCAGTTTGTGCTATTTGTGCGAACTTAGACCATTTGACCGAGTATTGTCCCATGATCTGTGTTCCGCGAGAGTCTTCGTCTAGTTATACTCATGTGCCTTATTACGAGGAGATGTCTGAAGATACTCTCCAAGCATTTTTTGAGTATCAAACTAGATTCAATCGAGAAATAAAAGAGATCACGGAATGGATTCTCAATATTGTTGATAGAATTGAGTCGGAGCCTATCATCGACGAGGAAAGAGTTTGCGCACCCCAAACTCAAAAGGAGACTATGATTGATGGTGAGGGTAATACACCTAACTCTAGTCTTAAGTTAAATGTCGAAGAAGCTCTTGATAGACCCTTAGAGCATGAACTGACCGATAAACCTTATTGCTCAATCCCTCGACCATTGTCATCTCACCATGATCCGACTACATTAGATTTTAATGTTCAGGATGATAGCTCTACGAGCAAGTTTGGGGATCACAAAATGTTAAACTTTCCAATTTTTAGCACATGTGATTATTTGGATGGGTTATGTAGAATGGAAGGTGTTACGACCGACTTTGAGGCTCCCGATGCCTTTAAGGATGTCGATAACATAGTAGTTGAAGAGATAACGGATAGCTTGTTGGATTATTTACCTAAGGAAATTATGGACCTTGACTTGGTCCCCGAGCCTATCGCCTTACCCTTAGAGTCTAGTTCGACCTTCCACATGATCTCAGACTCGGTTGTTGACCCCTTTTGGGACACTTCGGACGTCTTCCCTAGCATGTCTAGGGACTTAGTGGGTGTTTTATCCACTAAGCTTGAGTTTGACTTCTTGCCTTCGACTGACCTCCTCTCACTTCACTTATATGTCGAACCTTTTGATGACTTTTTAGTCGTCGCCCCTACCATTTATGCGCACTTAGTGGACCGTGCATCCACTAAGTTTGGGGATGGCTTCTTTTCGCTTTTAGTCTCATTTGTGTATAGCTTTCTTTGGGTTGACCCCCAAATCTTCCGTCTTTTGTTACATGATCGTTAGGTCGATTGAGATGGGCCTTGATGTTTGTGGGTAGCATCTCTGGAAACCCTCTGCGAGACATAACTCGTGCTCTTGTGTGAAAACAAGAGAATCAAAGGCTAATTCCATAGCTCAATGCAATCGTGCATACCCGCGTTAGTGGTAGAGTTCTATATGGTCATGCTTTTTATGTGCTTCATTCTCATTATATTTTGAATATTTTAGGAGCATTTCTTATACGTTTTACTTCTAAGGCGTGGTTTGTTCCAAGTTTGGGGATGGCGTGAGCTTGGCATTAACTTGGAACCTCGTTATACATGAGCCTGGGTAGTATCAATTTTTATCTCCTTCGGTTATGGTAATATTTCTCCACTCTTCTCTTTAAATTGATGTGCCTCTTTATCTTTTGGTGAGTGTATGCTTAGAACATTGAGGACAATGTTAGTTTTTAGTTTGGGGATGCGGGATATGACCATAACCAATGCATGACCATGGGTTTCAAAGACAAGGGTTCAAATTAGCCAAAATTTGAAAATTTTGGAACATTTTGAGTAGATTTCCATGTGATTATAGTGATAGTTTTAAGAATGTTGATGCATATATGTCGAGTTGATGAGTTTTGTGATTGCTAATGGTCTTTGCATGAAAGTCGAGTCTTTGAGTGTTTGTGTTATGCTATGGGAGTAACATCTTAGTGAAGAAGTAACATCTCTGAGAGACCTAGAGTAGTCATTAGTGGAGACTTAACCCCTGTGAGAGCTCAAAGCCTAAATTGTCCTTCGAGTGTACTCTTCCGCGCTAACTCCGAGTAGACTGAAGAGCTACTCAACCTCGTAACTATTAAAAGAGCTCATTTGATCTCGTGTGCTCAACTTCCTTAGCCACTAGGAGTGACATTAGGATAACGAATTAACCTTGCCCTTGTATTCCATGAAACCCGATAAGAATGCCAACTAGAGGGAGGCGGATACTCCATCACCATCCATCATCTTATATCCCAAGAATGAAGACATGAGAAGAAAGAATGAAGAATGTTAAGAGCAAGTATGAAATGAAAAGTTCATTGCAAGAATAGAGGTATGTGTGTTGTATTTTGTTTTGGTTGATTGTATTTGTGTTATGAAAAAGAAAAAAGAAAAGAAAAAAAAAGAATGAAAGAGAAAGAAAAGAAAAGAAAGAAAAAGAAAAGCAAGAATGAAATAAAGTTGTTTATGTTATGTTAGAGCATGTTAGCTCTTTTGTTTGAGTAATGTGAATGTATATATGTGTTTGTGTTCATGTTCATGAATAAGTATTCGAAGCAAGAAACAAATGTGGAAGTGCTTGAGAAGTTCTATAATGAAGTAGTCGACATTCTCGGGAATCCACCATCATCATCCATTTCTAGTATCCGCTAACCTTTAGAAGGCATCTTTAGAGGGTATAATGGGTGAGAAGGGCGAGTGAGCTTCCCCACTCTATATAGTGACTAATTCCTTTTCGAAGATCATTCGTTCCAAAATGTTGTTCTCACCCCTTTTTATGTGTGAGTCCATGTTAGTGATCACACTCACACATACGAGCGAACCATTCTTTAGTGATTTCATATTTGGAGTGTATGTCCGTTAGGCCGAAGTCGAGGCGAAATGTACTAACTTAGGAATCAAGGTTTTGTGACTTCGGAACATAGATGTTGCTCATTATAGTATGACACTAGCACTTTAGGGTAAGATCATTAGTGAAGGGGCCTTTAGCTTTTACAAGAGCTTAGTTACTTGATTCATTATGCATTAACATGCTTAAACCATTTACTATATGAACCATGTTTATCTATGATTTGGATTTTGGACCCTTGTGTATTTGAAACCACGATGTTTGTGGGTGTCATATATGGAAACCCTCACGAGACGACACTCGTCCTTTAGGGGCAACCTAGGGGTTTAAAGGGTTGTTGCATACGCTAAATGCAATCGGGATGCCTCCGAAAGTGAGTTAGGCTTTTATTTTGTTCTATTTGCTCGAGGACTAGCAAAACTTAAATTTGGAGATCTTGATATGACACGAAAATGTCACATTTGGAGAGCCTAACTAAGCCTAGTTAGTTCGTTTTGAGTATTATAAATAATATTTTATGTGTTTTTAATGTTAGGTACCTATTTTGGAGTTAAACATGTAAATCGGAATAAAGGGAACGAATTGTCACTATCATTTCATTTGCCGAAAATGAGAGAAAAAGACTTCAAACAAATCAAATGACAAGAGGAGTTAATGACGAGTCCGACGGTGAAAACGGAATTCAATTTGGAGTTCGGACGGGGAAGATGTGAAAGATAGAAACCAAGGTCTTTTCTTGAAGGCACCTCCCCCTTTGGTTCTAAATATAGAGACAAGATGAAGGCACTCCCTTGGTTTTTAATTAAAGCCCAAAGCCAAGTCTAAGCCCACAAAAGAAAAGAAGAAGAACAAGACAAGGAAGAATCTTGGAGGCACTCTCTTTATGGATCCAAGTTTGAGTCAAAGTCAAAGTCTTGACCTAGGGTTTTAGTAGTTTAGGCTACTATTCATCATCTTCTTCATTCATAAAAAAAACACACAACTTGGAAAAGAGGAGGCTAGAGGCTAGGGTTCTTGAGCTCTTAGGGTTTCAAGTATGGAAGTTCAATGGTTTAGAGAGTTAAGGAGTTTGAGAGAGGGAAAAAGAGAGAAGGACTAGCCGGCAACAGCATACTCGGGCTGGAGCAGCAGGCCGGAACAGGAGCAAACACTCACCAGCTCGGGACGCCATTTTCATGCACGGGACAGCAATAGGGACGCATACGGGAGCTGCAAGGACGACCGCAACTTGCTGGGAACGGCTCGGAGCATGTGCATTTGGCCGGATCTAGGGTTGGTCGGAATCCTTACTTCTTTGGCCGGATTTTGCTAGGTGTTCCGGCCACTTTCTTGGCCGGAAACCTTAGGGCTTTTACTCCCCATGTGTTGGCTAGCTACCCATGTGGTTTGATTTGATTTTGGGTTAGAAATTGCTAGAGAGAGAAAGCTAAGGTTTAGCTTTAATGGAGGTTTGTGATAAATGGAGAAGATGATGGTGGTCGCTATGGGGAACCTAGAATTTGCTAAGGGGAGATCGGCTGCACCTTAAAGACTCATAATTTCCGACGATCTTTGCCTCGAACCACATCGAAAAAGGGGGATTCTCTCATCATTTTCTTTCCATTTCTTATTCAATCACCATGTTTAGCTAACTTTAGTGTATCGATTATATGAGATGAAATGTGATGAATTCGTGATTATGTTTAATATGATTTGATGTTTTGATTATGAATTGATGTTCATTTAATTCGATTATCGTTTTGATCGTATTTTCATGTGTCTTGTCAAGCACTTAGCATAGTTAATAGACGAAACGAAGTATTCGATATCGATCGTAGTCTAAGTCATATTTTCATGTGTCTTGTCATGCACTTCACATAGTTAGGCGACTAGACAACACTTTCGTTGACTCGAGATTAACTGATTATGATGTTTGTTTGACTAAGTATGATCTCCGGATATACGTAGTGCTTATAAACATCACCTTAAGAGTCGAACATCGGTTATACTATGAACATTAGGTCGGACCATACATAGTTGTAGGTTTATCATTATCGGATTCTCGGTTCGACACCTCTCTCACTTATTTATTTCCCGACTCTTGTTGCCTCCCGACTCTTGTTTCTCCGACACTTCTCTCGAATCTCGCTCGCCCGTTTACTTTTATTGTTTAGTTAGTTTACTTGCTTGCTTTATTCTTTTTGTTACTCTCATAATCAAAACCCCCCCATTTATCTTTGTTTCCCTTCCTTTTTAGTCTAAGTTAGCATTTGATATCTAGACCGGGGGATAAGACCCTTCGACATCCAAACTACGTTCCTATCCTTGGATCGACTCCGGTTTTACCGGTTACTACTTGATACCTCCGCTTGGGTGTGCAACTTTTTCGGGTGCATCAAGTTTTTGATGTCGAAGATGATCTCTATGAACATTATACTGGGCAGGAACTTCCTGAGAGAGTCAGGGGCGATAATCTCTATGAACCACCTCATGATGAAATCCCCAATCCCGGAAACAAATCTCATAGGAACGGTTAGAGGGAATCAAGAAATGGCTAGGGGGTGCTACCTAATCTCTGCTCAGGGCTGCTAAGAGAAAACGACCAACCCGACCACCGTCGGAGGAGATAAGGTCTTCTATGGGGACCCCACAGCAGACATGCAGGACTGAAAACTGATGACCACGTAGGTTAGCATCAATCTTTTTCCTTTCTATTATTACAGAATAAAAGTCGTTAGGCAGAATAAATAGCGCTACCAGCTACATATTTTACTAATAAATAAAATCTTTTACCAAAAAACAGTACTACAAAGGAGGAGTCCTAGTCAAAACTCAACTTGCCTTACTCTGGCCAAAAACAGGTAGTTCTGGTAACTAAGGCAACGACCGGAAACCTTAAGGAGCAGTCCTAGTTAAACTAAAACTTCATTCGAGTAAAACAGACCCCTCACCAAGGTCCCGAGGAGAAGTCCTAGTTAAAACTGACCGTGCTCAAGCCGGCAAAATTAGGTAGCTCTAGTAGCTAAGGCAACGACCAGTGGGCCTTGCAAGGAGCAGTCCTAGTTAAACAGACGACTTTACTCGAGTGAAACGCGATCCCTATTGAGGATCGTAAGGAGAAGTCCTAATTAACCTACAACCCTGACAAATGTGACCGGGGGTATAAGGAGAAGTCCTTGCGTAGCTAGTCATGCAGAAGCAGACAAAAACAGCACTAGTAGCCCAAGCTACGACCAGGGGTACGGGAGCTAGTTGTGCTCAAGCCAACGAAACCAGCTCTGGTAGCCCAAGCTACGACCAGAGGTTTAAGGAGAAGTCCTAGCGAAACTAGTCGAGCTCAAGCCGACGAAACCAGCTCTGGTTGCCCATGCTATGACCAAAGGCTTAAGGAGAAGTCCTAGCGAAACTAGTCGAGCTCAAGCCGACGAAACCAGCTCTGGACCAGAGATTTAAGGAGAAGTCCTAGCAAAACTAGTCGAGCTCAAGCCGACGAAACTAGCTCTGGTAGCCCATGCTACAACCAGAGCTCCAAGGAAAAGTCCTAGCCAAACTAGTTATGCTCAAGCCAACGAAACCAGCCATGGTAGCGAAAGCAACGACCAGGGGTCCAAGGAGAAATCCTAGCTAAATTAATTGTGACCAGACTAATAAAAGACAGCCCTGAGAGCGATAGCCATGATCAGGGGCAAAACCAGACTCGGAAATCACTATGATTCACGGAGTTATGCTAATTTGGGTTTTATTTTGCAGAAGGAAATAGATTAGAGCATGATAGATTAAGTATAACTTTCTTTAGCTTTTGCAGGGGCGATCATTCGGAGCATGCGTAGTAAGTTTAGGAATGCATTATGATGGGCCTAAAAAGGTTACCCTAAATAGGTCACCAAACGCAAGTATACGGGCGTGAAGTGATAATTCCGGTAAGACCCGGTCAATCCGCAAGGACTAAGTGAAACCTATTCTAAGATTTGGAAGTAACATGATTTTGGTTTTGAAATTGTTTTTGGTGATAAAAATAAAATACGAAAACAACTAATAAAAATGAAATCAAATGGGGGAGAAGTTTAGGGTTTTTTAATCCATCCAATAATCACTTTTAGCTACACGAATTTAACCGACTAACTATATGTTTTTATAACTATCTTTAAACCGGCAATTGGTATCAGAGTCTTGTTGAGATTGAACGAAGAGAAGATGGGATCCAGAAGTGGTACGGTCAAATCAGGGAAATATGAGATAGAGAAGTTCAATGGGAAAAACGATTTTTCTTATTAGCGGCTGCAGATGAAGAATCTGCTAATCTCGCAGAAATTACACAAGACGTTGACGGGAAAGAAACCAGGAGATATGTCAGATGAGGATTGGGAGGAGTTAGATCTCGAAGCACGGGCCACCATTATGTTGTGTCTTGAGAGGGACGTGGCGATCCTAGTAGACGGAGAAGCAACGGCGGCGAGTGTGTGGTTAAAGCTAGAAAGCAACTTCATGACGAAAACATTAACGAATCGGGTCTACTTAAAGTCCAAATTATTCACATGTAGAATAGAAGAGGGTTCTTCTATTAAGGATTATGTGAATAGGTTTGACAGGATTATCTCAGATTTGAAGGATATTGATGTTAAGGTTGAAGATGAGGACCAAGCCCTCATATTGTTACTTTCATTGCCTAAATCCTATGAGAACCTTGTTCAAACTTTGATGCTTGTTGGTGACAGTCTAAGCATGGAAGAGACGAGAAATTCGTTATTAGCGGATGACCTTTGTAAGGTTGCTACTAGCAGTATGACGTCAGGTGGAGTAGACAAGGATCAAACACAAGGGTTGTTTGTAACGAGGGGGAAGAGTAACGAAAGGGGTGTATTGGCAAAAAACAGCATTGGGCCTTCCTTATGCGCCCACCCTCGTGTAACATATGAGGGGTGCCTTCAGTAGCCTCTACGGTCTAGCAAGGAAGCCCACCGAAAGCCCAACACGCCTCGCAAGCCCAGAAGTTCTAAGCAGGCCTACCCAAGCCCACGCTCCTGGCATGCCGAGATAAAGTCTGCCATGACGATCCACCCACACTCCAGCTAGTTGTGCGTACACGTGGCTAAATTGTTAGAGATTGGGTCAGTCCAATCCTAGCATTCTGCTACACGTTGGGGTCATGGTAGAAGACCGAGTCTTGCGCTACTTTAAAGGAGTGGTGGACTATTTCTACTGGCAACGAACAGGCTAGGGCAACGAGTATCGTAAGGCTACCCTTCTCTCTCAAGAGATCAACGGCCACGGAAGCAGTCTAGTGTGATCCTACTATTGCAGATCCAACAACCCTGCGCCCCCAAGAGCGGTTACTATCCTCTACACCCTATAAATAGAGGAAGCCTCACTCTTGGAAGGGGATCAAACTCTCACCCGAAAACTACTTACGTATTCTCCACTTAGCACTCCAGAAGCTCTACTCCGATCACCTCACTCACTCTATACTAAGCTTCGGCTACGAATCACCTACCCCGACAACCTCTGGTCTAAAGCTAGCCTAAGGCAGAGATTCCGGTTAGAAGCTTCCACGAAACCACATCGGAACTTGCTAGAGGCTTCTCGTTTCTCTCATTCTCCGTTAGTCTATCCTTCTGTGAGCGGAAGACTACCCTTCCGCAAGCAGAGGTCTACTCTTCCGCAAGCAGAATCCTACTCTTCCATAACCAGAAGTCTACTCTGCCGATCAAGTAGTCTAGAAGTTACCACAACTCACCATTCCGTAGAACAGAGCTCCGGCCACTCTACGAGTCGTGCCACCCCGACGCTACAACGATTCTACCATCAATAGTAACTCTACCTTCGGTTTATTCACTTTATTACATCGAACTAAGTTACTGACTTGACCGTCGGAGGGTCCTTGGCCGACACCATCTCCGGTGCCCCCTTGGACTTCACGGTTGTGTTTCCCTTGTGCAGGTCAACAGGTCTCTAGTACCCGATTCCTACCCAGACGTTGGTCTATCAGTAGCCGTTCTCTACTCGGACGTTCGTCTACCCATCTACCCGACTACCAGACCCGACCTTCTGCCCATCAACCTGTCTATTTAGAGGCCCGAAGCCTAGTTGCTGGTGCCCACCTGACGATCTCTCTAACCGTGTGACTTTCTACCCGTCCACAGTTTGGCGCCCACCGTGGGGCCTCAGCAACAACTATCAAAGACGACCTTTGCAATGGCAGATGACATGGTAGCCACTCCGATCGATGTTTCAGCACAGATAGCTGCTCTCACAGCCCAAGTACAGGAGAATGCCCAAAAGTTCAAAGCTCTAGAAGAAAAGAATTCTCTGGTGAGAGCAGAAAACCAGCTACTTCAAGAGAAGATCACCGAGCTCTCTGTACCAAGATCAACAGGGCTAAGGTTTCGAGCTCCTGTTACTTCGATGCAACCTTTCACTCCAGAGCCAGGAAGTTCTTCCAGCCAACCACCAATGCAATCGGCTACTGTCAGTGGTTCTACAACACTACCTGCAACTCAAGCTGGCTCTACAACACCCTTCATAATGCCTCTGCCTACATTCCAGAGCTCTACTCTGCCTCTACACCCTACTCTGCCCTTACACTCTACTATTGCTCCTCTTTTCTCCTCTTCAATGTTTACTGTTCCCCCCTCACACACTGTGGCGGGTGGGACAAACCTTAATTCACAAGCTGACATCCTAAACTTGTCTTTTACAGGTACTCCTCTGGAGCAGATCATGGCTAGGAAACTCGCAGAGATGGAGGCAATGATCACCAGGATCCCTGGAGTTCCTGCCCCGCTAAGGAAGAGTCTGCCCCAGAGCTACGCAGACTCACCTTTCGTTGATGCTATTGCCTTAGTAGAAATGCCTAAGAAGTTTTCGTTCCCTAACATGAGGATGTACGATGGAACTTCCGATCCAGACGATCACATCGCATCATATAAGCAGAGGATGTTCACCGCTGCAATACCCAGAGATCTCAGGGAGGCATGTATGTGCAAGAGCTTCGGTTCAAGCCTCGTCGGACCAGCTTTGCAGTGGTACACAAATCTGCCCAACAATTCGATCGCCTCTTTTGCCCAGCTCACAGACACATTCGTAGAGCAGTTCGCCAATAACAAAAAACTAGAAAAGCTATCTGGAGATCTCTACCGAGTCCACCAGAGAAGGGGCGAGCCACTCAGAGACTACGTAGGGAGGTTCAATCGAGAGAAGGTATCGATTCCCTACTGCAACCAGGAGACTGCAGTTGACGCATTCCGAAAAGGCTTGCTACCAGAAGGCGAGCTGTACAAGGAGCTTACTAAATTCAACTGCACTACCATGGAGGATGCCCTGGCTCGCGCTTGGGTAGAAATTCGGTGGGAGGAAGACGAAGCCCACCGAAACAAATATTATTCGTATGATGACCGGAACAGGGACCGTCGCTCTAGACGACCAGATCGGAGAACAGATAGCAGACCAGGGGAGCCCTACCCAACTTCCAGACGTGGCCCTCCTAGGGAGAACAGAAGGCCACTTGACCCTCCATCAGGTCGCCCAACAGAGAAGCCTCAAGGACTCGTTCATACCTGGATTCCAGAGTACAACGTAAGCATTGAACCAGTCGAACTAGTAGCAGTTATGAAGGGCATGGCAGTACTGTAAGATGGCTAGGAAAGACAAAGACTCCTAGCGAAAAGAGAGACACAACCAAGTGGTGCGAGTTCCACGGAGATCACGGCCACAACACTACAGATTGCATAGCCCTCAGGCTAGAAGTTGCAGAGTTGCTGAAAAGAGGCCACCTTACCGACTTGTTGACAGAGAAAGGGAAGAGTACCCTGGCACAACGGGACACCCAAGTCAAGGAACCAGAGCAGCCGATTCCTACGAAGACGTGTCTAGTAATCTCAGGAGGTTCAGAAGTGAGTGAAGTTAGCCACTCTGCAGCCAAGAGGAGTGCTAGAGTTGCAGCCAACCCTCTAGCCCACTCTACAGAAGCTACTCCTCATGCCTACACCAACCAGACAATAAGCTTCATAGACAATGAAGCAACAGGGCTCGTCAACCCTCATCATGACGCTCTTGTTATCTCTCTTAATAGTGCAAATGTTCTAGTTAAGCGTATTTTGATAGATAATGGTTCATCCACTAATGTGCTTTTCTTGAATGCTTTGCAAGGTATGGGCTTAGATGAATCTTGCATATGTCGACGCTCTACTGTTTTGGTAGGCTTTAGTGGAGAACAGAAACACACATTGGGAGAAGTCACACTTCCCGTCTTCGCAGGAGGAGTCAACCTTAGCACTGTGTTCGTCGTACTGGACTGCCCTTCTGCCTACAATATCATACTCGGTAGGCCATGGATCCACAGCATGAGGGCAGTACCATCTACGTTCCACCAAGTGCTCAGGTTCCCAACTCCCTGGGGTGTCCGAGAGATCAGAGGGGAGCAGAGTACCTCAAGGAATTGCTACAAAAACGCAATGAAAGCCCCGAAGTCAGCCTTATAGCAATTACAGAAGGAGAAACTCAATAGCATCGATCCAGACTGCCCAAGTATGGAAGAGCTAGATGAAGTCCAGATCCACCAAGACTTCCCGGATCATAAAGTACAGATTTGTTCTAAGCTCAATCCTACCCTACGGAGCAAGCTCGTCGAGTTCCTCACAACCCACCACGATTGCTTTGCCTGGTCTCATGCTGACATGACTGGAATCGACCCTGAGGTGGTACACAAATTGCAGGTAGATCCTAGCCATCCTCCAGTAAGACAGAAGCGTAGAGAATTCGCTCCAGAACGAAACTGGGTAATAAATGAGGAAGTTCAGAAGCTGATCGAAGCGGGGTCTGTCCGAGAAGTCAACTACCCCGACTGGTTGGCTAACGTAGTCGTGGTAAAGAAGAAAAATGGGAAGTGGAGAGTCTGTATCGACTTCACAGACTTAAACAAAGCTTGTCCCAAGGATTCATTCCCGCTACCTCACATCGACATGCTTGTCGATGCCACTGCAGGCCACCAACTACTCAGCTTTATGGACGCGTTCTCTGGGTACAACCACATACTGATGCACCCTGCAGACCAGGAAAAGACTGCCTTCATCACAGAAAGAGGCATCTTCTGCTACAAAGTCATGCCGTTCGGGTTGAAGAACGCAGGGGCAACTTACTTGAGACTGGTAAACAAAATGTTTGCAGGCATGCTGGGGGACACCATGGAAGTCTGCATCGACGACATGCTAGTCAAGTCTCTGATAGCTGAAGAACATCTCAAACATCTCCAGCAGGCTTTCGACGTACTAGAAAGGTACAATATGAAACTTAATCCTACTAAGTGTTCCTTCGGTGTTTCTTCAGGGAAGTTCTTGGGGTACATGGTGACCCACAGAGGAGTAGAAGCCAACCCAGACCAGATCCAGTCTGTGATGAACATCCCTTCTCCCACATGCATCAAAGATGTGCAGAAACTAGCTGGTCGAGTGGCAGCACTCAGCCGTTTTATCTCACGTTCCTCTGAAAAATGCCACCATTTCTTCTCTACCTTACGAAAGGCCAAAGAATTTGCATGGACTCCAGCATGCGAAGAGGCACTCCAGCAACTGAAGGAGTACCTGACCTCTCCACCCTTGCTATCCAAGCCTCAGGAGGGAGAAAAATTGTATGTCTACCTGGCAGTCTCCGAAACAGCAGTAAGTGCAGTGTTAGTACGGGAAGAACAAGGTAAGCAACTACCCGTCTATTACGTTAACAAGTCCCTGCTTGATGCAGAGACCCGTTATAGCCAGCTAGAAAAGCTTGCACTGGCCTTAGTAATGGCTGCCAGGAAACTAAGACCCTACTTTCAGTGCCACCCGATAGTCGTAGTTACTACATTTCCGTTAAAGAATGTGCTTCACAAACCAGAACTATCTGGTAGACTGACCAAGTGGGCTGTCGAATTAAGCGAGCATGATATTTCCTACCAACCTCGTACTGCGATTAAGTCCCAAGTGTTGGCTGACTTTATAGCCGACTTCACACCTAGTACTCTAATTCAAGCCGAGACGGAGTTATTGTGTCTTGCAGAGCAAAAAAAGCTGAAATGGACCCTGTCGGCTGATGGCTCCAGTAACATGAATGGGGTCGGGCTAGGGCTAGTCCTCCAATCCCCTGAGGGAGACCAAATCCAGCGTGCCGTCAGATGTGAGTTCAAAGCCACAAATAACGAAGCCGAGTACGAATCATTGATCGCCGGGCTAGCTCTCGCCAAAGAAATGGGTGTTCGAAGGCTAGAGATAAAGTCAGACTCCCAACTGATAGTCAACCAAACGCAAGGAGCATACCAGACCAGAGATGCCAGGATGACCGCTTACCTAGCCAAGGTAAAGGATATGTTAGCTGACTTCGAAGAGGCCAACATGACACAGGTACCCAGACTGGAGAATGGCCATGCTGATGCCCTAGCCCATCTAGGCTCATCGATCCCAGCCAAGTCAGAGCAGTCAATCCCACTAGTTACCCTCCAGTGGCCAGCCACATGGAAAAATCCTGCCCTGGAGGTAGCAAGTGTAGACTCCAGCAACAATTGGATGACACCAATAATAAGTTATTTGACCACTGACGAGCTACCAGAAGACAAGAATGAGGCTCGTAGACTAAGAGCAAAAGCAGCTAGGTTCACCATGCTGGAAGGTCAACTACTTAAAAGGTCCTACTCTGGACCCTATCTCAAATGTGTCACTCTAGAGGAAGCCAAATACGTGCTAGCCGAGCTTCATGAGGGAGAATGTGGCAACCACTCAGGAAGCCGTAGTTTAGCCAGTCGAGTCCTCACAGCCGGCTACTACTGGCCTACCATGCGAGCAGATTCTATAAGTCACGTCAGAAATTGCGACAGTTGCCAGAGGTTTGCCAACTCCTCCCATTTACCTCCAGAAAAACTCAACTCCATACTTTCACCATGGCCATTCATGAAGTGGGGTATGGACATCGTGGGAAAACTACCCACTGCTCCAGGGCAGAGAGTTTACATGCTAGCAGTGACAGACTACTTCACCAAGTGGATCGAGGCTGAGGCATTCCACCAGGTCAGAGACCGCGAGGTAAAGAATTTTATTTGGAAAAATGTTATTTGCAGGTTCGGGGTACCCAAGGAGATCGTCACCGACAACGGTTCCCAGTTCATTAGTTTCGACTTCCAGGACTTCTGCAAGGGATGGGGAATCAAGCTTAGCTTCTCTACCCCGCGCTACCCTCAATCTAATGGACAAGCAGAGTCTTCTAATAAGACCATCATGAAAACTATGAAGAAGAGGCTCAAAAAAGCTAAAGGGGCTTGGGCAGACGAGTTGCCAGGGGTTCTCTGGTCGTATCGAACTACTGTTAGAACCCCAACTGGCGAAACTCCTTTCTCCCTAACCTACGGTTCTGAAGCGGTCATACCAGTAGAAGCTGGAGTACCATCAGTACGTTGTCAATGGACTACAGAAGAGTCAAATTGGGATCAACTCAACCACAACCTCGACACGGTCGACGAGCTTCGAGATATGGCAGTAATAAGGAATGCAGCATACCAGCAAAAGGTAGCCCGTCATTACAACCGGAACATCAGAGCTCGTACCTTCAAAGTAGGTGACTGGGTGCTCCGAAAGGTTTTCCAGAATACCAGAGAGGCTGGAGCAGGTAAACTAGCCCCCAACTGGGAAGGCCCTTACCTAATCACCAGGGTGATAGGCCAGGGAGCATACAAGCTCCAAGCAAAAGATGGGCTCAATATCAACAACAGTTGGAACGCCACTCATCTAAAGTTGTACCACTTCTAACCCTACCTCCTTACTTTACTTACCGCTTCTAATAAACACTTGCTCTAACTTAAGCATCGGAGAGTCGGTGGCCATGCCACCGACTACCCCTCTCACCCATTTTGTGACAGGATTCTTGACAATAAAATGGGACACACCCCATTAGACCTGCTGGTCTACCAGCGAAGACATACACACCTGGTGAAGTTGGTTCAACCCCCAGACCAAGGAGCATAAGGGCAATTGCGGCTCCAGTATAACTCGGTAGCATACGACATGCCCACACCGAACCCCTCAGAGGGGAACAGGGAGTACCACATATTCTTATTTCCTCTGACCATTTTCTATTCTCTCCTCAGAACATTACTGACTTGGGCGTCGGAGGGTCGATGGCAATGCCATCGACCACCTTTTCTTCTTTTCTGTACAGGTTGATTATCCTACGGTGAACATGGGCAAGCTAGAAACAGAACACTCTTCTCCCACCCTGGAACATCAACAAGGATGACGACCTAAGCCCAGAACAAGCCTAGTCCGACCTTTAACCTGAGGGAGAGTAACACATGCCCTTACTTCCTTTGTATGATTTTTTTCTTTGTCATCTCAGGACGTTGCTAACTCGAGTTTCTGAAGGTCGATGGCGTTGCCATCGACCACCCATCATTCCAGTGTGCAGGCTGGCTATCTAACGGCAGATTTGGACAAGCTGGGGAAGGACGCCCTTCCCCCATCCTACGATGTCGACGAGGATGACAACTTAAGACCAGGACAAGCATAGTCCAACTGTTTGTCTAAGGGAGAGTAACACATACCTCTACCTCCTCTGGCTATCTTTTTTAACATCTAAAACACTCACTAACTCGAGTTTCCTAAGGTCGATGGCATTTGCCATCGACCACCACTCTTGCAGCGTGCATGATCGGCAATCTAATGGCGAATTTGGACAAGCTGGAAAAGGACAACCTTCTCCCATCCTACGACGCCAACGAAAATGACAGCCTAAGTCCAGAGCAAATTAACTCTACACTTAGGCTGGGGGGACAATAGATGGCAAGACAGTGTTCACACGGACGATTCAACACCTCTGCCCAGATGACGCTTCCCCGCCGTTGGCATGCATATCCCTGCCCGGGTCGGAGTAGTACAAAGCAAAATGCGGGGCACAACCTACCCTCTACTCGACAAGACATGCAATGTCGATCAACGAGTCGACTGATGCACCCGAAAAGGTTACACACCCAAGCGGAGGTATCAAGTAGTAATCCGGCAAAGCCGGGATCGATCCAAGGATAGGAAGGTAGCTTGGATGACGAAGGGTCTTATCCGTAGGTCTAGATATCAAATGCTAACTTAGACTAAGGGGAAAATGAACAAAAGTAAATGGGGGGTTTTAGATTGAATGAGAAACAAAACTAGAAAACTAAACTAAACAATATAAGTAAACGGGCAAGAGAGATTCGAGAGAAGAGTCGGAGGAACAAGAGTCGGGAGACGGTAAGATTCGATTCGGGCAACAAATAGGCGAGAGAGGTGTCGAAGTCCGGGAATCCATAATAATAATCCTACGACTACGTATGATCCAATCTAATGTGTCGAAGTATAATCGATGTTCGACTCCTAAAGTAGATGTTTCTAAGTACTACGTATATCCGGAGATCATACCTAGTCAAACAAACGCCTAATTCGGTTAATCCCGAGTCATATCAAATGAACATCAATTCATAATCAAAACATCAAATCATATTGAACATAATCACAAATTCATCACATTTCATCTCATATAATCGACACACTTGATTTAGCTAACATGGTGAATAAGTAATAAATGAAAAGAAGATGATGAGAAATCCCCCTTTTTCGATGTGGTTCGAGGCTAGGTTCGACGAGAAAATTGAGTCTCTAAGTGTAGTCGATCTCCCCGTAGCAATTTTCTGGATTTCCCTTTAATAGTGAACTTTGGGTGTCCCCGAGCAAAAATCAGATTTCCCCATAGCGACCACCATCATCTTCTCCATTTTTTTACCCAAACTCCATTAAAGCTTCATCAAGCTTTCTCTCTCTAGAGATTTCTTACCCAAAATCAAATCAAACTACATGGGAAGATAGATCAAGACATGGAGAGTAAAAGCCCTATGGTTTCGAATCAAGAAAGTTGTCGGAAACCCACGAAAAATCCGATCAAAGTTTGTGGAAATCCGGCCAAAATCAAGATCCGGCCAAAAATGCCTAGATCCGGGCCGAGAGCTGCTGTTCCGTGCACATCCGAGCCGTACCGAGCAGCCATCCGGTCTGTCCCGAGCTGGAAACACTCCCGAGCTGCTCCAAAGCAGCTCGGGTTGCTGCTGGCCGCATCCTTTGTTCCGGTCGGAGCTTCCGTGCGCGTCCCGTGAAGGGTACTGTCTCGTGCTCTCCCGTGCTCCCGTGTTGCTCCCGAGCTGCTGCTCGTGTTGCTGCCCGAGCAGCAGCTCGGCCGGCCAAAGCTAGGCCGGCCTAGTGTACTGGCCGGCCTATGCTTTGGCCGGATCCTCCTCCTTCCTTCTCTCTTTCTAGCCCTCAACCTAACCAAACTCAAGAACCCTAAAACCCCAACTTGTAGCCCCCTTTTCTCTCTCTTCCTTCTTGCCTCTTTCTTCTTGCTTGGTTGTTGAATGATGAAGAAGATGAATAGTGTCTTGACCCTCTCTTTTTACTCAAACCCTAGACTTAGTCAAGACTTGACTTTGATTCAAACTTGAGTCCATAAAGAGGGTGCCTCCAAAATCTCTTCCTTCTTTCATCTTCTTTGGGATTGGGTTTTGTTCCTTCATATCAAGGCTCTTGGGTTTTAGACTTGGGCTTTAATCTTCACTTGGAAATCAAGGGGGGTGCCTTCATAGAATCTTTGTTTTAAGACCGAACCTCGACTTCTTTCTTCCACAACTTCCCCATCCGAACTCGGAATCGACTTCCGTTTTCATCGTTAGACTCGTCTTTGACTCCTCTTGTCATTTGATTTGGTTGAAGTCTTTTTCTCTCGTTTTCGACACATGAAATGATAGTGACAATTCGTTTCCTTTATTCCGATTTACATGTTTAACTCCAAAATAGGTACCTAGCATGAAAGACACATAAAATATTATTGTTAGCACTTGAAAAGGGACTAATTAGTCTAAGTTAGGCTCTCCAAATGTGACATTTTCGTGTCACATCATCCACCAAAGACTAACAAAGTGTGCGCAGCCGACGACTCAGGCTACCCTGATGTGTGCCTCTCCTTACCCCTGCCCTAGGCTGCTCTGGAGCACCACTCTTTGTCCTAAGGCTGCCCCAGAACACCACTGTTTGTCCTACTACATACTTGTTGCACTTTTTATTGAATTACTATACTCAATGATTTATCAAATCGCAAGTCGTCAATAAAGCACAGTTAAAGCAATTATAGCTTCATTTTTCAAAGTCAAACCCAGAAGTTAGAGTAACAAGGGGAGTCACCCCACAAAAGTTTAGCATGCCTCATGGGCAACAAGTGATACTACAACCCTCCGAAAGTCTAAGTTTAACACAAACTAACGACACAGTATTCCTGACATAGCCCCATGGGCAAGCAAAAGAAAGTAAATCTAACTACCGCTCAGTAGAAGAAGCTAGCCCAAGGGTAGCACAACTCAACGGGCACGACTACCCGACGCTCTAGCCCTAGCTTGAGCCTGCTCTGCCTCTTCGATCGCCCTATCCTCCGCCTCCTGTTGGTCAAGAAGCGCAATCGTGCCAGCAGGGTCCCAGTCGGTAAGGTGCGTCCCCGCCACGTACTCCCGCATAAGCATGCCCCTTGCATGTATCTGTACCCGCGCCCCGTGATCCTCAACCGCCTCATCGAACTCGTCTGTTTTCACCTTCAACTTGCCTTTGAACTCTTCAGCAAGACGCCTCCGCTCCTCAACAAGACGAGCCTGCTCCTCGGCAAGACGAGTCTGCTCCTCAGCAAGGCAAGATTTCTCCTCGACGAGAAGATGCTCTGCATGGTATTTCTGCTTTCACTCGTTAATCTGCTGGTCTTGAACATCTCTAGCATGACCCATGCCAGACAAAGCCTGCGACGGAAGCACATAAAAACACAACGTTAGATAACAAATCGATACGAGGAATGCTGAACACACCTAAGTAAGAAAGAAGGAATACAAACCCGATAAGCCTGGGTCATAGACCAGTCCATGGTCCCGCCATACCCCATCTCCCTAAAACCTGGCCTGTCCCACTCCATGAGCAAGTGAGGGACCACCTGTGGCACGAAAGAAGAATCGTGAAGTGCTGACGATGGGGGTGACACCTCGAAATGCACCACACTGCCACTGCTACCCGCCGAGGGAGCCACGGTCATAGGCAGCGGCTCGGCACTTGCAACAGAAGGGGAAGGAGCGACAGAAGGCCTGAGACGGATGCGCAGAGGATGAGGAGGCGACACTGCCGTACTTGCGGCAACTGCTTTTCTAGCACCAGGAACCTCGGGCATACGATACCTCTTCTTCGGCATAACGTCCTCTGAAGGAAAGTAAGCACATACTACTTTAAAAGCACCAAAAGCAAGAAAACGGAACAACGAGATGCAAAAAGGATAAAGCGCATACCAAGGGTCACTTCGTCAACTCTCTTATGGCCAAGTATGACCTCCTAATGCCTCTCGATGGGGCTAAGAGCCAGGCAGAAGTCGAAACGCCTAACAGCGTCCCGTGCTACAAAGTCAATTTTGTTGCCCTGCCCGCTATCTACATGAACCAACAGACCAGGTAAGGCAGGAAACGACAAAACTCGCGTCAACATCGACAAACAAACAATAAATATCACTCACTAGCAAGTCTCCACCCCGGAGGCATCCACGACATGTCACGCCCACCAAACAAGCTAGGACCCTGCGCGAAGAAGTATTGGTCGTATCGTCGCCTCTCGCTGGAGGTAGAATGCAGACACATCCTCTCCATGCAATACCCTACCCGGCCCAGCCAACTGGTCGAGACACAACAGAACCCTCCAAGCATTGGGCATCAGCTGGGACGGGTGAATCTCGAATCGCCTAATGATGTCATACACCAAGGTAGGGATTGGAAGCCGGAGGCCAGTTTCGAAGCAATGCTCGTATAGAGCAACCCAACCAGGCGTATCACCGTCTACCAATTCAGACGGCTCGGGAGCTCTAAGCTTCACATCTTTAGGTATCTTATATTTCCTCCTGATTCTCTTCAAACATGTGTCGGTAATAGCAGATGGAGGGTTTATCAACACCACAGGTCTCCCAGCAGGAACATGCGAACTAACCCCGTCTTGTGTCGAAGCCCTAGCGTACTCACTAGAAGAGTCGCCTACCCGTTCGTCCATCCTACGGAGCACACGTTCGAGTAAGAATAAGGTACTTCTACTAAGGATCTAGCCTAGCCCCCGCAGTGGTGGCAACAAGGTCCTACCCTAGATAACTTGGCAACTACAAGACCAGCATGATTCTGCCTGTTGTTACACGTTTTCTGCCTAGCGTGATCCTACCCCGTCACCACACATATTCTGCTATGGATATGTTAAGTTCGCTACACTACCAAAGCACGCAGAGAACACAATTTGGCCGAATTCTACTACAAGAGTAAAGCAAGGCAAACATATGGCTACCCTAGCCCACATAGTCATGGTAAGAAATCTCTACCCTTTGCACGGCTACCACAAGCCTAGCGTGATTCTACCCCGCCATTACACATTTTCTAGCATGCATGTGTCAAGTTCACTATACTAACATGGCAAGCAAGAAACATGATTTGGTGGAATCCTACCCTAGCTTGCACGGCTACCACAAGCCTGGCGTGATTCTACCCCGCCGTTACACATTTTCTAGCATGCAAGTACCAAGTTCACTATATTAACATGGCAAGCAAGAAACATGATTTGGTGGAACCCTACGCTACCATAAGATCAAAATACGGAAAACATGCTAGAAATTGTTGTTGAGGAGATCAAAATATAAGTTTTTCTACCAACATACGAAGAACACGAAGAACGCTGAAGAAAAATTCGAAGATTACCTCAAGATCTTCAAGTTTTTCTCTCTCCTAGCTTTTTCTCCAAACTCCACTCCAAAAATGACTCCAACAAACCACAAGGGTCCAAGACCCCTCATCCCCTTATATATGAGTCGAAAAGTAAGTTAAGCGGACCACGTAGTCTGACACATCTCATTGCTACACGGCTCGTCTAGAACCTTCAAAGGCGTTATGGACGAGATGCCACCAATAAGAGCAGAACTTGGCGGAGTAATTTTGCGAAGACTCAAGGTCGAACGAACGACACTGGTCGTCACGTGCCGAACCGGCTCACTTGTCGAACCAAACCAACGGTCCGGGAACAAAAACTTCAGGTACCCTTCTCCAATATATACGTATCATATATATATTATATACATAAAAAAAAAGGGGGGAGGCTAAAAAATCGGAATAGGAACCTGCTCGGGACAAGGCAGGACGCGCCTTCCTACGCGTCCCAGCAGGGCAGGAAGCGCCTGCCCTGCGCGCGCCTGCCCGCCTCAGCTCCTCCTCCTTCGGTCAACCCGACCATCTCTCCCCCCTGACTTGCCACGTCCCAAACGTGGCCAACGCTCTGGCATCCGTCTCTCTACCAATTACAAGCCTCCTTGACTCGCTGCCCACCAGTTACGGTGCCGCTCCATCCGACCCATGTCAAAACGCTCCGGCGTACCACACGGGAAAACGAAACAACGATACAAAGCTTCCGGGAACGATTCTAATAGTTCCAGCTACAACTACTCCCTAAGTCAGCCACTCGCTAACTCAGGGAGTGGGGGACAAACTGTATTGGCAAAAAACAGCATTGGGCCTTCCTTATGCGCCCACCCTCGTGTAACATATGAGGGGTGCCTTCAGTAGCCTCTACGGTCTAGCAAGGAAGCCCACCGAAAGCCCAACACGCCTCGCAAGCCCAGAAGTTCTAAGCAGGCCTACACAAGCCCACGCTCCTGGCATGCCGAGATAAAGGCTGCCATGACGATCCACCCACACTCCAGCTAGTTGTGCGTACACGTGGCTAAATTGTTAGAGATTGGGTCAGTCCAATCCTAGCATTCTGCTACACGTTGGGGTCATGGTAGAAAACCGAGTCTTGCGCTACTTTAAAGGAGTGGTGGACTATTTCTACTGGCAACGAACAGGCTAGGGCAACGGGTATCGTAAGGCTACCCTTCTCTCTCAAGAGATCAACGGCCACGGAAGCAGTCTAGTGTGATCCTACTATTGCGGATCCAACAACCCTGCGCCCCCAAGAGCGGTTACTATCCTCTACACCCTATAAATAGAGGAAGCCTCACTCTTGGAAGGGGATCAGACTCTCACCCGAAAACTACTTACATATTCTCCACTTAGCACTCCAGAAGCTCTACTCCGATCACCTCACTCACTCTATACTAAGCTACGAATCACCTACCCCGACGACCTCTGGTCTAAAGCTAGCCTAAGGCAGAGATTCCGGTTAGAAGCTTCCACGAAACCACATCGGAACTTGCTAGAGGCTTCTCGTTTCTCTCATTCTCCGTTAGTCTATCCTTCTGTGAGCGGAAGACTACCCTTCCGCAAGCAGAGGTCTACTCTTCCGCAAGCAGAATCCTACTCTTCCATAACCAGAAGTCTACTCTGCCGATCAAGTAGTCTAGAAGTTACCACAACTCACCATTCCGTAGAACCGAGCTCCGGCCACTCTACGAGTCGTGCCACCCCGATGCTACAACGATTCTACCATCAATAGTAACTCTACCTTCGGTTAATTCCCTTTATTACATCGAACTAAGTTACTGACTTGACCGTCGGAGGGTCCTTGGCCGACACCATCTCCGGTGCCCCCTTGGACTTCACGGTTGTGTTTCCCTTGTGCAGGTCAACAGGTCTCTAGTACCTGATTCCTACCCAGACGTTGGTCTATCAGTAGCCGTTCTCTACTCGGACGTTCGTCTATCCATCTACCCGACTACCAGACCCGACCTTCTGCCCGTCAACCTGTCTATTTGGAGGCCCGAAGCCTAGTTGTTGGTGCCCACCTAACGATCTCTCTAACCGTGTGACTTTCTACCCGTCCACAAGGGGAAAGGGAAAGGGCGGGAAATCTAGATCCAATCTAGAGGCTCTTTCAAGAAAACGTGCTTTAGTTGTGGTGAGTTTGGCCACTTTAAAGCGGTTTTTCCAAAGAGAAAGTTGAAGCAAAAGAACGGAGGATACAAGGGGAAACAAGAGATGCAAGAGGCGGGATATGTGTCAGAAGACCCTGACGAATGTTTCTCGGGAACAGAGGTGTCTGAGAAGATCTCCGATAAGTGGATGCTTGATTCAGGGGCGTCACACCATATGTGTCCAAATAGGGAGTGGTTTACTACCTATAAGAGTATAAATGGTGGTACAGTTATACTGGGTGATGATAGTATATGTAAAACTGTGGGACTCGGAACAATACGTATCAAGATGCACGATGGAGTGGTGAGAACATTGACAGACGTAGGACACATACCCGATTTGCGGAAAAATTTAATTTCCCTTGGTGTGTTAGAGCGGAACGGCTATAAGATAATTATAGAGAATGGCTCCATAAAAGTCGTTAAGGGTTCTTTGTTGGTGATGAGAGGTACTCATTACGGTAATTTATACAAACTTTTGGGGACAACAATCACGGGAGATGTAGCGGTAGGAATCAGTGGAAGGGAAAGGCTTGTTGAAGGACATGAAGAAGCCTTGTATGGAGTTTTGTGAGCATTGTGTGTTCGGGAAGGCACACAGAATGACATTCTCTTCAAGCAAGCACAGGAGCAAAGAGGTATTAGACTACGTACATACCGATGTCTGGGGACCGGCAAAAGTTACCTTCCAAGGGTGGTTCCAGGTATTTTGTTACATTCGTTGATGATCATTCGAGATTTGTTGGCTTTATTTTCTGAAGCATAAGAATGAGGTATTCAGCACATTCTTGGTGTGGAAAGCAATGGTTGAGAACAAAACTGGTCGAAAGCTGAAGACATTAAGATCGGATAATGGGACCGAGTACGCGGATGGGGCATTCAAAGAGTTTTGTAATCGGGAAGGCATTGTGAGGCACTGGACAGTAGTAAACACACCTCAGCAGAATGGAGTGGCAGAGAGATTTAACCGTACACTACTTGAGAAGGCTAGATGTATGCGCTCCAATTCGGGACTAGGCGTAGAATGGTGGGCAGAATCTGTTGCTACAGCTTGTTATATTGTGAACAGGTCTCCACATTCTTCTTTAGATAGCGGCATACCTTACGAGGTGTGGTCAGGTGAACATGCAGATTACGGGAGACTTAGGGTTTTCGGTTGTACGGCCTATTACCATGTTAAAGGTAACAAACTTGACAATAGAGCAAAGAAGGCAATTTTCTTAGGATATGCTACAGGAGTCAAGGGTTATCGACTATGGGGTACGGAAGACAAGAAGTTTGTAATCAACAGAGATGTGGTGTTTGATGAGTCATCTATTGTAGCTATGGCGAAAGCTACGGTGCCTAGTTGTGGTGATGTTGGGTCTACTAAAGCTCAAGTAGTGGAAGTAAAAGCCGAAGACCAACGGGTTTCTAGGAATTATGATCAGGTGAAACATCAGGATAATACTCAGGATGAGGAAATTGATGAACCCGATCATGAGGAGGTTCAAGGGAAAGGTACACAAGTTTTACAACAACAACAGCAGGATGTTTCGGTACACACTAGGCCGAAACGGTTATATAAGCCGGTACAGAGGTTAGGGTCAAACAAACCTCTTAGGCATTACGGGCAGGCAAATGTGGTTGAATATGCACTCTCGATGGAAGACGACGAGCCAGTCACCTTCAAACAAGCTATTACCGCGGAGGAAAGAGAGAGTTGGTTGGTTGCTATGCAAGAAGAGATGGAGTCTTTCACAAGAACAAGACATGGGAGGTTGTCCCATTGCCCGAAGGAAAGTCTGTTATTGGTTGTAAATAGGTGTTCAAGAAGAAAGAGGATTCTTCCAAAATCAAGGGTACAAGGTATAAGGCAAGACTAGTGGCCAAGGGTTATGCACAGAAAGAAGGGATCGACTACAATGAGATTTTCTCTCCGGTCGTGAAACATACTTCTATTCGGGTGCTATTGAGTATTGTTGCTCACAGTGATCTTGAGCTTGAACAACTCGATGTTAAAACCGCCTTCTTGCATGGAGATTTGGAAGAAGATATTTATATGGCTCAACCTGAGGGAAACAAGGTTGAGGGTAAAGAAAATTAAGTATGTCATTTGAGAAAGTCTCATTACGGATTGAAACAATCCCCTCGCCAATGGTACAAACGATTTGATTTTTTCATGCTAAAGCATCGTTTTCGCAGAAGTGACTATGATTGTTGTGTATACATTAAGAAGCTTCGCGAAGGTGACGTTATTTATCTCCTTTTGTATGTGGATGGCATACTTATTGCTTCTCGAAGCATGGTGGAGATAGATAAGTTGAAATCTAAACTCAGTCAAGAGTTTGAGATGAAAGACATGGGCGCTGCAAAGAAGATACTAGGAATGGAGATTAAGAGAGAGCGGTCAAGTAAGAAACTGTACTTGAATCAGAAAGGTTACATCGAACGAGTAGTTTCTCGATTCGGGATGAAGAATGCGAAGGCGGTGTCAACACCTTTGGCACCACACTTCAGGCTCTCGGGAAGACAATCTCCCACTACTACGGTGGAGAAGGATCACATGGATCGTGTACCGTATGGTAGTACAGTTGGCAGTTTGATGTACGCTATGGTGTGTACTCGTCCGGATATTTCACAAGCGGTCAGTGTGGTTAGCAGGTTTATGGCAAACCCGGGGAAGACACATTGGGAAGCTGTGAAGTGGGCTTTGAGGTACTTGAAGGGTACCGTTGATACGGGTTTGTGCTTTGGTGGAGGCACATCTCAGGTGAGCGGTTATGTTGACTCGGATTATGCTGGCGATCTAGATAGAAGACGATCTACTACTGGTTATGTATTTAAGTTACATGGTGCTCCAGTTAGTTGGCGATCGATGTTACAATCTACAGTTGCGTTATCTACTACGGAGGCCGAGTATATGGCTATGGCCGAGGGTGTGAAGGAAGCATTGTGGTTATGGGGTCTTCTGGATGATCTAGGGATTAAGCACGAGCGCGTAGATGTATGGTGTGATAGTCAAAGTGCGATACACTTGGGAAGAATCAGGTCCATCATGCTCGTACTAAGCATATTGATGTCAGGTATCACTTTGTACGAGATGTCATAGAGGAAGGTGATGTTCCTCTCATGAAGGTACACACAGATGAGAATCCCGCAGACATGTTGACTAAAGTGGTGACGTGTAGCAAGTTTCAGCATTGCCTGAAATTGCTACAAATCGGCTGGTGTTAAGTTGCCCGAAAGGGCGAAATGGCGACAAGGTAAACTTTATGTGAAGGGTTGGTAGAACTACGATAGGCTTGATCCTATAAAAGGGTACGTAGGCAGCCATGGTCATATGGTGCAGTCGGATGAAGTTACAAGAAGCAGATATATCTTACAAGGAGTATCCTGGTGTACGTCCAAAATTTGAGGTCTATCAAATTGTGTACGAGGTGGAGAATTGTAAGAGGGCAGCTTCTGTATTGGCAAAAAACAGCATTGGGCCTTCCTTATGCGCCCACCCGCGTGTAACATAAGAGGGGTGCCTTCAGTAGCCTCTATGGTCTAGCAAGGAAGCCCGCCGAAAGCCCAACACGCCTCGCAAGCCCAGAAATTCTAAGCAAGCCCACGCTCCTGGCATGCCAAGATAAAGTCTGCCATGACGATCCACCCACACTCCAGCTAGTTGTGCGTACACGTGGCCAAGTTGCTAGAGATTGGGTCAGCCCAATCCTAGCATTCTGCTACACGTTGGGGTCATGGTAGAAGACCGAGTCTTGCGCTACTTTAAAGGAGTGGTGGACTATTTCTACTGGCAACGAACAGGCTAGGGCGACGGGTATCGTAAGGCTACCCTTCTCTCTCAAGAGATCAACGGCCACGGAAGCAGTCTAGCGTGATCCTACTATTGCGGATCCAACAACCCTGCGCCCCCAAGAGCGGTTACTATCCTCTACACCCTATAAATATAGGAAGCCTCACTCTTGGAAGGGGTTCAGACTCTCACTCGAAAACTACTTACTTATTCTCTACTTAGCACTCTAGAAGCTCTACTCCGATCACCTCGCTCACTCTATACTAAGCTCCGGCTACGAATCACCTACCCCGACGATCTCTGGTCTAAGCTAGCCTAAGGCAGAGATTCCGGCTAGAAGCTTCCACGAAACCACATCGGAACTTGCTAGAGGCTTCTTGTTTCTCTCATTCCCCGTTAATCTATCCTTCTGTAAGCAGGAGTCTACCCTTCTGTAAGCAGAGATCTACCCTTCCGTAAGCAGAATCCTACTCTTCCATAACCAGAAGTCTACTCTGCTATTTAAGTAGTCCAGAAGCTACCACAACTCACCATTCCGTAGAACCGAGCTCCGGCCACTCTACGAGTCGTGCCACCCCGACGCTACAACGATTCTACCATCAATAGTAACTCTACCTTCGGTTATTCTCTTTATTACATCGAACTAAGTTACTGACTTGACCGTCGGAGGGTCCTTGGCCGACACCATCTCCGGTGCCCCCTTGGACTTCACGGTTGTGTTTCCCTTGTGCAGGTTTACAGGCTACCGGTACCCGTTTTCTACCCTGACGTTGGCCCGACAGTAGCTGTCTCCTTCTCTGACGTTTGCCTACCCACCCGGCTACCAGAACCGACCTTCTGCCCATCAACCCGTCTATTTGAAGGCCCGAAGCCTAGTTGCTGGTGCCCACCCGACGATCCTTCTAACCGTGTGACTTTCTACCCGTCCACAGCTTCCAAATTGGAGTCCAAATTGGACACAAGAATTGGAAGTCGGTGGCTGCCAAGAATTGGAAGTCGGTGGTTGTTTCCTAAATCCTACTAGTAGTCGGTGGAACCAATTGCCTAAATGAGTCGGCTTATAATAGTTATAAATAAGGGGGTCTTGAGTGCTTCTAATCACCACACCATCAACAACAACAAACACAACTCTTCTTTAGAGAGAGCTAGAGAGAGAGAGCAAGTGAGAGAAATTTTGTTCATAATTTTTTAGCGGTGTTTAATTTCTCGTTCGTCGAAGATCTAGTATAGAAGGTTAAATTCTATACGGTACCATCTTGGGACGAACTTGTGGGTTGTGTGAGTCGTCTTCATCCATCCTTCAATAAAGATTTCTTGTTCGCCTGAGGAAGTAGGCTTTAAAGCCGAACCTAATTAATTTTGTTTGCATATTTAGTTTTGGCATAGCTTTTCGATTAATCTTCATAATCGGATCAATTTCTAGGATAGGTTCGATAGCTTCCGCGACTTTTAGTTCTAACAATGTGTCTCTAAAAGATCAATCATGAATTTCATCCTAGCCCTAGATGAGATGTTCAGCTAATCATAATACGAGATTAAAGTAAATACGAAAAGTAAGAGAGAAAATGGAAGAAGAACATAACTTTTCTTGCTGATTTCTGGCTTGGCAGCAAAACGCACCCCTAAAGAAAATAATTTTCTCCTCTTCTCGAAAATATTTTCTGTATGGGAAAATCATTTTCTCAGCAGTTTTCTCGTCTTCTTCAAAACTCCTCTTTCTCTTTCTACTGTTTAATATCTCTCTATTCCTGCTCTGTTTTATCTCTCTCACTAATATAATAACAGAAGAAGAATTGAGAAGATAAAATAAATGATGATCAAATGAATAATATATTCTCTATTCTTCTCTCTCTCTCTCTGTAATTTCTCTCTCTACAATCTCTCTCTTTCTCTGCATTCTCTCTCAGTTTCTCTCTATATCTCTCTACAATCACTCTATTTCTCTCTCACAAAGAAAATAAAACGAATGAATATTAGTTGAAGAATGAGATGATGAATATGATAATGGTATCTCTCTCTAATACTTTCTGGTTTTGTTGAGCTACCAAGAGGATGAGCCCCCGGCTGAGATATCCTTTGCTCTATGTTTTCCCCTTTATATAAAGAAGAAAATCGAATCAGTAGCCCTCTTTCTTTTCTCTCTCTAAAAATATATTCAGCTCCATGATTCTCTCTTCAACTCTCTATCCAAATATATCTTCCATCATTTTCTCTCTCTCTAGATATAACCGAATTCTCTTCATTCATTCTCTCAATCTGATTTCATTCAAACTTTTTTATTAATCTCTTTTTCCTTCTCTCTGTATATTCCTGAAGATAAGGATGAGAATGATATTTTAATTAAAGAGAGATGCTAGAATCACAAAAGATTTTGACAAAAAAAAATTAGCCAGCTGATGTGGCCGTTGTGATTTTCATTTCTCAACGGCCTAGATTTGGTCAAAGTTTGAAACCACACCCGCCACATCAGCTGGGAACCTTTTTTTGTCAAAATCTTTGTAACTTTATCATTTCCCTTAATTAAATTTAAGGGGGGGAAACGAATTTGAAAAGTGATGGCCTGATGGTTGATTTGTTTCCAACTTGCAAAAGAGAAAATAAAGGAGAGGATCAGCCAACCGTGTGATGCTTGCTGGAGTTTATCAAGAAGAATGATTTGGTCAATTTCGGATCATAGAGAACACTACGACACACGTGAAAGATGACGCCATGTGCACGTATAATATTTCAGCTGTTAGATTCCCTTGGACCCACTCATATATATTGCTCTCACTTGCGTGGAATTAAGGACTCCTGAAAATCCCGAAGTTACACCCATGTGCCCACCAGTGTCCCAAAATTTCCATCTTACCGTCATATTGCATGCCACGTGTCTCTGGATGATTGAAGTTGATTTAATTTTGACCGAATCTTTGACCCGCTCTATTTTGCTCATCTGGACTCTGATTTGACTTCCGTCTTCGCCGTTGGGTTCGTATTGGACTCTACTTTGCAATCGAGAACTGTTTTTTACCTGATTTACCAGAACTAACAAATGACCAAAATGCCCTTAGCATACCTTTCTCCCGATTTTAACCATTTTTCGTACTGAACTCCGTAAAAGACACCTGAGAAGGAAAATCTAACAAATCATTAAAGTAATCGCTCGAATTGGATTAACTAACCCGAGTTAAGAGATTCAGATGGGACATTTTCATGTCTCATCACATTAGTAAGACTAGAGCTTTAAACAAGTAACTATTCCATATTTGAGTATGTGCAGATAAAAACAGAATCAAAAGGAAAAGCGTCAAGAAACACCCATCATCAAATTTACATGTTAGATGAAGAAGAAGAAACAGGAAAAGAAGGAGACAGGGAGATTACATCGGAAGGGACTAGTTCTATAGAGGTCCGTATAATCACTGCCACGAGACTACCGTCCAACAAGCGAACCAAGTACCCCATCACTTCAAAGGCCACTCGTCGACCGTCGTTCGGCACCCCTCTCTTGGAGAGTTGTAAAGGACAAAAGGGCTCGCCGAATAGAATCGCCTCTAGATTCTCAAAGACCGACAAGCCGATGAATCGGAATACCCTGATCGGACTTTCGCCTTCAACGTCGATGTGATTGCGACGGACGTAAAATTCGGGAGCAAGGAGCGTCAGGCGAAGACTAACTCTAAGGTTGTCACGAGAGAGAAACCCCTGGATAGACAGACTGGCCATGAAGGAACGGATGAAATAATCCACCCATCCAAGCCATATTTATAGGCCTGCGTCATGGGAAGATGGAACAGCAGACCGTTCAACCGAAAAATATTGGCAAAGCAGTAAGTATGGGAAACGAATCATCGCTCCCCCACGAAAAGGTGGTCATTACTCGGAAGATAACAAATGAGAAGGGGAGAGCCATAACAGATAGATTCATTACTCAGTTAAGTCTATTACAGAAGAAATTACAACATAAGTACATCAAGAGGAGTATGACCACTCAGGTTTATTACAAAAGAAATTGCTCAAGGTGAGAGGAAAAGAAGTTGACAATGAGAAAGCATTAAAAGAGCAAAGGAATAAGCCCTCGAGGCAGTCAGAAAGAAAAAACTGAGAAATTACCAGGAGCCACCTTCCAAAGAATTGCCAAGACAAGAAGACAACCAAGGGAAAAATAACCCCCTTTGTCGTCATCGCCTTGTCCCGAGCATCCCAATCGGAGACAGCACTGATAACTCTACTCCTTTGTGGGATCCACCAAAATAGCTCATGAGGTTACCACGACCATTATGGAGAAATCCACCCTTTACCACAACCATAATGAAGAAACACACTTCAAGCAGACAACTGACGTGAACTCGAACAAAGGTCTCATCTCGGATCTCCGACGAAAACAGAAGACAAAGAGCAAAATTGAAAAATATTTGCAAAGGGAGGATTGTCTTTCCTCTAACTCTCGATGATGAAGAGTTGAAGAACCAAAGTATGCTATTTATACTAAATGAAGAATCGCCAAAAGACTTTTTGAAAACGGACGAATGATCATTAAAGGCGAAGACCAAAACACATCTTGGGAACACGCGAGGGAATGATGATCAACAGTACCCACAACTCGAGATCAATTAGCAGATAAGGTATCAGCGGATTTCAAAGAGACGTGATAGTCTCACCACTAGCAAGATACCACATGTACGTGCATGCCGAGAGGTTACCATGTACAACAACCCAAAAGAACAGCGCCGAAATGGGCAGTCAGAAGATCAAATACGTGATGTCACAGAATCACACATGGAAAGGAAATTAATTACTCGGACAGAAGTGGAAAGGTGTCTCGAAAAGATGAACCACGCGTCCAACAGTCTAAGGCAGACAAAACTCAAGTCAGTTCTGGCAAAAAGCAAGATGTAGAGGAAGAAAGTTTTACTACCAGCAGCCCCCACCAGCTCAGCACTAGCCAGTTCGGGAATGCGCAGCTCCGGAAAATCAGAAGAAAAAAAAAACCAAGCTTCACGAAACAGCTCTGGTCTAGGTAAAATCCACGACTTCAGGATCCTCAATGATTAAAACACACGAGTTACTTCTATTCCTCAGTCTCATTACTTTCGACTAAGGAGTGGCGGGATTCATGATGATGCATAAAAATGTCCAGACGTTGACTAAAGTCTAAATAGTCAAGATCAGACCTGAAGTCTACTGGGTCAACCCGGCTTAAGGTAGCAGAATCGCTGAGCCTCTGATGGTCCACCAAACATTCCCCTAACTGGGAGGTCGGCCAGAAGGCACCAGCTCTCGACAATCTATCGACTTAAACCCGAATCTTCCAGAAGGATCTCAGTCGGCCACACATCTCGAAGTGTTTAAGCCCGCTTGGACTCCACGTAACTGAAGGAGGAAACTTCTCCTCTAGAATCTATCACATCGGCAAGATATCTACGAAGAATCCATGAACTTAGGAACTTCCACTTATCAAAGATCTGAGATAGACTATAAGAGAAACCCTAGATACTCGAGAGAGGAAACTCTCTCTTTGGTCTAACGGCAACCGCCTCACCACCGCCAATAATCAAAGTCGGCCTAACATCGCCTATAAAAGGCCCCCCACATCGTCCTTCAAAGGACACGATCTCTTTACCCTAAAACGATCACCCAAAACTCAGAGTTCCCATAACTCGCCCCCAAAAGGATCAACAATATTCATTCTTTTACTGCAAAGAGCACCCTGACTGGCTTGAGCGTCGGAGCGGTTTTCGAACCCTTTGCAGGTTTTCCCCCCTTGGGAGCAGACGAACAGGAACAGGAGCCAGGAACGAGGAGCAGGAGGAAGGAACAAGGTGTAGGAGCAGGGAGCAAGGAACAGAGCAGGAAGCGAAGCAGTAAGCAGAGCAGGAAGAAGATCAAGAAATGGAGGCACTAAGCAGAACAACACTCAACTTAACAGAACAATCACACATAACGGAGGCTGTCATGCATCAACTCCCTATTTCATGCTGATCTAACAGAAATCCAGTTTTTGACATCAGCAGTTGATGTGATGTGAAAACATCACATTTAGGTCACTTAACTTAGATGAATTAGTCCATTTTATGCTTCAATTCTAATAAGATATGTTTATATTCATGACAAGGTACCATAAAAGAACTATGCAAGGAAATGAGCTAAGGAGACCCTAGAAGAGTCAAAAGCACTTAAAAGAATCTAAGAAAAGGTCCTTAAAGTCTAAGAGCAAAAGGGAGCAAGTAAGGAGATAAAGACTCACCAAGGGTATTATGGTCATTTGCATCTAAGAGGGTCAAAATATAATTTGAGAAAGTCTATGAAGTCTTTGGAACATGATTATCACTTTGGTGAAGACTAGAGATGAAAAGCATAAGAAATGAGCAAGTTAGGAGACAAGGGCAAAATTGTCATTTGCACCCTTTGGTCAAGTTAGAGAGCCCATTATTCAAGTTAAAATGAAATTGAGTCATTGAATGAGTCAAAATAACTTGAAGAAGTCAAGCTAGACAAAGGAGTGACTATAACTACTAAGGAAGGGCAAAGTGGTCTTTTGGGGTAGGAAATAGAAATTAATGCCCTAACTTGGTCTCTACACTTCATCTTCTTCCTTATGTGCTGATTTTTAGAGAGAGAAAATGTAATGGAGGCTAGGGTTTTGGATTTCATGAAGATCTAGAGAGAAAAACTTAGATCTAGAGAGAAATAGCAAGGAAAACACCAAAAAGGGAGCAAAAGGGGCACTTGGACAACAATTGTAGCACCGGGGCAGCAGCTACAATGGCCGACCAGCAGCTAAAACGGCCGACCAGCAGCTCCATTGGCCGACCAGCAGCTTGCTATGGCATGGGACAACACCTAAAATGGCTGGAGAGCAACCCTTTTGGCTCCTTTGCTTGGTTTGCTTAGATTTTTCACTCCATTTGTTCTCCAAGGGTTTTTTCTTACTCATTTTCCTCTTGTTCTTGTTTGGGGTGATTTAATTGATTATCTAGCTTAGTCTTGTTTGATTTTAGGGTTGCTAGCTACTTGTATGTGATGAATTCTAGAGAGAAATTAATTTATATGAGGGATTCGTGTTATTAAACTTAAATTTGAGTATGCTTGTGAATGATTCCTTTTATATATGATTGAATTTGTTTATTAATCTTTCTAGAGTTTGATTGCTACTTGTTCTTGCTTAATAAACCTAGGTAGAGAGAAATTAGAAATAGAGATAGTGTAATTACTTGTCTCACGATGTCTACACCATTGATTACACTCTCATTTTGGGGTTGAATGCAATAATCTCTCTATGTGTAGCTAAGCCTCTTGTTGAGGATTATGATGAAATCTTGATATGCTTATGTATGTGGTTGTATTGGTTAGATGAGTATGTTTGATGTCTCTCTCACGAGGTTAATCGTTTAAGCTTGTTTCATGTCTTATGTCAAGCATATGTCATAGTTACTTCTTAAGCGATCTTTCCGATTTTAGACTCGATGTTTAATGGAATATGATGACCCTTTGACTAGTTATGACCATTAGGTATATCTAGCACTTAGAGCATCTAATGTAAAGTCGAGATGACTCAAACTCAGTAACTGACCCAAGCAAGAACTTACATAGGTATATCTCGATGGATTCCCGAATCCTTGACCTCTCTCATATGTAGAATAAGACCCTAGCCTCCCAATAAGCTTTAGTTAATAGTTTAAGTTTAGTTATTTTCCTTTTGTTTATTTTCGATTCATGCCTAACTATCAAAACCCCCATTTATCTTTGTTCTTCTATTTTTGTCTAAGTTAGCTAGTAACACTTAAACCCGTGAACGAGACCCTCCGATAAACAAGTTATTTTCCTATCCTTGGATCGATCCTGGTTTTGCCGGGTTACTACTTGATACCTCTGCTTGGGTGTGCAACTTTTCGGGTGCATCAAGTTTTTGGCGCCGCTGCCGGGGATAGGTTTAGTAGTTTAGATATCGTTTACGTGCTTTGTTCATTAGTTTAGTGTTATTTGCTTACTTGGACGTTTATTTTCTTTGTTTTTTTTTTTTTTTTTTTTTTTAGTTTCTTTTTAATTCTTGTTTTCTTTGAGGTACTCATCCAAGGAGCTTTAAAGGACGAAAGCAAACAAGTTTGGGGATAAAAAGGTAGAGACAAGAAAAGGGAAGAGGATCCAATTGTGGTAACAAACGCCACCTCTAGTATCGTTCCCTAACCTTTACCTATTTGAGCGGCTTAAGTGCATTTGCATCTTGTCTATTATTGATAGTTGTAGTCGAATTGAACACTTGTGATTGCTAGCATTTTTTTAATTGTGCTTCAATGAATGTTAATGGGAATGATAGTTGGAATGATGGGTATGAGGTTCATAGCCCGCTTAGAAGTCTTAGGGACTACCTTGAACCTAATATGGCTAGCATACCTTCATGCATCATATTTCCGAGTAATGTGTGTAATTTAGACATAGACCCTGAGATTATTCCATTACTTCCTATATTTCGAGGCTTAGAGAATGAAGATCCATATTTTCATTTGAGAGAGTTCGATGAGATTTGCTCGATACTCCCAATCAATGGAGAACTTGAGGGAATTGCTAAGCTCAAATTATTTCCGTTTTCATTAAAAGAAAAGTCGAAGATATGGTTTCATTCTTTAAGGCCTAGGACTATAAGAAGTTGGGATGAGATGACTAGGGTGTTTTTGAAAAAGTTCTTTCCCGCTCATCGAACCACCACCTTAAGAAGAGAAATTATGAACTTTGAGCAAGACAAAGAGGAGACCTTCTTTAGGTGTTGGGAGAGATTTAAAGACCTCCTTCTCGCATGTCCACATCATAACTACGAAACATGTAGGGTCATCGGATTCTTTTACGATGGCTTGACTTCCAAAATGAAACACTTCGTGGAAGTTATGTGCAACGGAGAGTTTATGAGTAAAAATCCTAATGAGGCTTGGGAGTATCTCGACCTCTTAGCGGACAAGGCCCAAGATTGGGACACACCCGTTAAGAGTGACGAAGATATAGCCGAAGGAGACCATTACTCAAAAGGAGGCATATGCTTTTTCAAGGAAAATGGGGAAGTACATGATAAAATTTTCAACGTGTCTCGGAAAGAATTTACAGATATGCATGATGGTGATTTAGTGATTGATAGTGTTTGTAGCATTTGTGCAAGTCGAGAACACCTAACGGGTGAATGCCCTCCTATTTCTCTTTGTCGAGATGTCTCATTAGGATGCACAAATGTCGTAGACACGTATATGAAGCCCGTAGGTTCAAGGAGTGATGCCTTTACAAATGATTATGAGAATCTTCAAGAGTCCTTAGTTGGTTTCACTAATGCATCTCATCATGAGAGGACTCTTGAAGATGTTTCGAAATCATTTTATGAGGTAGGAACTCGGATTAGCCAAAACACCTTGCACGCCCTTAAAGAGATGGAAGCAAAATTGAAAGACATCGAGAAAGGGGTTTCACAACCCCAAACTCCAACAAATCCTAAGGGTACATGTGAGGGTAATACACCTAGTGCTAATGTTAAGTCCAACTCCATTCTCGAAAGTGATGAAATGATTAACTTAGAGACTCCCATGACGGTAGACATACCCGAGGATCGTACGATTTTTGAGAATGGTGCTGGGCATAACGAGGTTTTTCAGTCGAAATCTGAGTGTAAACCAGTTGATAGACCTAAACCCTCATTCTCTCAACAATTATTGCCTACCTGTGATATATATATGCTTGCACCGGTAGTTCAAAGGGACAATACTATTAATGCTCAGGAGGACCATAACAACATGACTAGTTTGATTCCTGAGACCTTTGTAGATCATTTTGGTGAAATGCATGCCCCCTTTGTTATTTTATCAAACTTTGTTGCCTTGTCGTCATCCAAGTTTGGGGATTACCTCTTATTTTTTGCCGTCTCACGTATAAACCCATACCATTACATTGTTGTGAGACGGTTCTTACCAGTTAAAACTTTCGTATGGGTAGACCCCCAAATATTTCGTCTTTTGTTATATGATTGGTTGGTCTATTGAGATGGGTTTGATGTTTGTGGGTATCATCTCTGGAAACCCTCCACGAGACCTAACTCGTGCTCTTGTGAAAGCAAGAGAATCAATGACTAATTGCATGGTTCGATGCAATCGAGTGATCCTGCGTGAGTGGTCATTTTTATGTGGTCATGCTTATGCTTCATTCTTATGTTTTATATTGATGTGTTAGGAGTGTTTCTCACTTGGTATACTTTTGGGACGTGATTCGTTCCAAGTTTGGGGATGGCGATGGGCTTATCATCAACTTGGAACTCGAATACACAAGTCTTGGTAGTATAAATTTTTATCTCCGTCGGCTATGGTAATATCCTTCCACTCTTCTCTTTAACTTATTGTACCTCTTATCTTTTGGTGAGTATATGCTTAGAACATTGAGGACAATGTTAGTTTTAAGTTTGGGGATGGGGATACGACCTTTTGGTCGCATGACATCATGACCTTAGATTTCAAAAGACAAGAGGGTTCAACAAATTGACCAAATTTGAAAATTTTTGGGTAGATTTGGTATGACTCTAGTGGTATTCTTGAGTATGTTGATGCATGTGGTTCTTTCTTGATAAATCTTATGCATGCTCTTAGTCTTTTCATGAATGTTAAGTCCTTTGGTGTTGGTGTCTTATCATGTGAGTATCATCTTAAGGAAGAAGGAACACTTCTAAGTGACCTAAAATAGTCATTAGTGGAGACTTAAACCCATGTGAGATATCTGAGCCTTTCCATTGCTTTTGAGTGTACTCTTCCGCGCTAACTCCGAGTAGAATGAAGAGCTACTCAACTTCGCAACTTTCAAAAGAGCTTAGACGATCTCATGAGCTCAACTTCCTTAGCCACTAGGAGTGACATCAGGATAGCGAATAAACCTTACTCTTGTAGTCCATGAAACCCGATAATGGTGTCAACTTTAGGGAAACGGATACTCCACCATCCATTCATCATACTACTCTCGAGAATGAAGGCATGAAAAATAAAGAAGAAAGAACGTGAAAGCAAAATGTGAAAGTAAAGGTGATTTGTTGAGAATACTAGTTGTATTTTTATTTTGGTGTTTGGATATGTGTACAAAAAAATAAAAGAAAAAGTGAAAAAGTGAAAAAGAAAGAAAAAAAAGAAAAAGAAAAAAAGAAAAGAAAAAAAGAAAAAAAGGAAGAAAGTTTGTTTAAGTGTTATGAAAATAAAGTATTCAATGCAAGAAGTTAAGTTTAAAGGTTGTTTGAGTGTTCTTTTATCGTTGAAGGCGTCGACATTCTCGGGATTTCATCATCTCCCATTCCATCACTTGTATCCGTTGACCTTTAGGGGACATTATTAGAGGGTAGAGTGGGTGAGAAGAGTGAGTGAGCTTCCCCATTTCGTTAGTGGTTATTTCCATTCCTAAGAGATCATTTCGTTTTATAACTTGTTATCCTCATTTAATTTTGTATGTGTTGAGTTTACTTTATTCCATACTCACACATGAGAGTAAACCATCATGATTCGTTTTTGAGTGATTTCATGTTTAAGAGCGTATGACCGTGAGGCCAAAGTCGAGGCGAAATGTGCTATGATAGGAAACAAGGTTTTGTTACTTTAACCTTGGATGATACTCATGATGATGGGATACTTACATTTGAGTATAAAACTATTAGTGAGGAGATTCTTAGCATGCGTTTGTGCTTATTGGTTTGATTCATATGTTTGACATACTTTAGTCTCTCACTTGTTGATCATCACCTTATTTGCATCGATAGTTGAACTCTTTTGTCCCTTGGAATCTAGAACTTTGTGGGTGTATTCACTGGAAACCCTCACGAGACAAAACTCGTCCTTTAGGGGTAACCTAAGGGTTTAAAGGCTTGTTGCATACGCTAAATGCAACCGGGATGCCTCCGAAAGTGAGTTAGACTTTTTGCTTTCTTGTGTAATTTTCTATTGTTTGCTTGAGGACAAGCAAAGCTTAAGTTTGGGGATGTTTGATGTGATGTGAAAACATCACATTTAGGTCACTTAACTTAGATGAATTAGTCCATTTTATGCTTCAATTCTAATAAGATATGTTTATATTCATGACAAGGTACCATAAAAGAACTATGCAAGGAAATGAGCTAAGGAGCCCCTAGAAGAGTCAAAAGCACTTAAAAGAATCTAAGAAAAGGTCCTTAAAGTCTAAGAGCAAAAGGGAGCAAGTAAGGAGATAAAGACTCACCAAGGGTATTATGGTCATTTGCATCTAAGAGGGTCAAAATATAATTTGAGAAAGTCTATGAAGTCTTTGGAACATGATTATCACTTTGGTGAAGACTAGAGATGAAAAGCATAAGAAATGAGCAAGTTAGGAGACAAGGGCAAAATTGTCATTTGCACCCTTTGGTCAAGTTAGAGAGCCCATTATTCAAGTTAAAATGAAATTGAGTCATTGAATGAGTCAAAATAACTTGAAGAAGTCAAGCTAGACAAAGGAGTGACTATAACTACTAAGGAAGGGCAAAGTGGTCTTTTGGGGTAGGAAATAGAAATTAATGCCCTAACTTGGTCTCTACACTTCATCTTCTTCCTTATGTGCTGATTTTTAGAGAGAGAAAATGTAATGGAGGCTAGGGTTTTGGATTTCATGAAGATCTAGAGAGAAAAACTTAGATCTAGAGAGAAATAGCAAGGAAAACACCAAAAAGGGAGCAAAAGGGGCACTTGGACAACAATTGTAGCACCGGGGCAGCAGCTACAATGGCCGACCAGCAGCTAAAACGGCCGACCAGCAGCTCCATTGGCCGACCAGCAGCTTGCTATGGCATGGGACAACACCTAAAATGGCTGGAGAGCAACCCTTTTGGCTCCTTTGCTTGGTTTGCTTAGATTTTTCACTCCATTTGTTCTCCAAGGGTTTTTTCTTACTCATTTTCCTCTTGTTCTTGTTTGGGGTGATTTAATTGATTATCTAGCTTAGTCTTGTTTGATTTTAGGGTTGCTAGCTACTTGTATGTGATGAATTCTAGAGAGAAATTAATTTATATGAGGGATTCGTGTTATTAAACTTAAATTTGAGTATGCTTGTGAATGATTCCTTTTATATATGATTGAATTTGTTTATTAATCTTTCTAGAGTTTGATTGCTACTTGTTCTTGCTTAATAAACCTAGGTAGAGAGAAATTAGAAATAGAGATAGTGTAATTACTTGTCTCACGATGTCTACACCATTGATTACACTCTCATTTTGGGGTTGAATGCAATAATCTCTCTATGTGTAGCTAAGCCTCTTGTTGAGGATTATGATGAAATCTTGATATGCTTATGTATGTGGTTGTATTGGTTAGATGAGTATGTTTGATGTCTCTCTCACGAGGTTAATCGTTTAAGCTTGTTTCATGTCTTATGTCAAGCATATGTCATAGTTACTTCTTAAGCGATCTTTCCGATTTTAGACTCGATGTTTAATGGAATATGATGACCCTTTGACTAGTTATGACCATTAGGTATATCTAGCACTTAGAGCATCTAATGTAAAGTCGAGATGACTCAAACTCAGTAACTGACCCAAGCAAGAACTTACATAGGTATATCTCGATGGATTCCCGAATCCTTGACCTCTCTCATATGTAGAATAAGACCCTAGCCTCCCAATAAGCTTTAGTTAATAGTTTAAGTTTAGTTATTTTCCTTTTGTTTATTTTCGATTCATGCCTAACTATCAAAACCCCCATTTATCTTTGTTCTTCTATTTTTGTCTAAGTTAGCTAGTAACACTTAAACCCGTGAACGAGACCCTCCGATAAACAAGTTATTTTCCTATCCTTGGATCGATCCTGGTTTTGCCGGGTTACTACTTGATACCTCTGCTTGGGTGTGCAACTTTTCGGGTGCATCGAACGTATCTTCCACTTTTGTGTACTTTTGGATGTAAAGAAGATGTATGAACGTATCTTCCACTTTTACTGTATTTAGTTTTCTAATTAAGGCGAGCTCATGAAGTAGGATTATCAATCAAGGAAGACCTGTGTAAATTTTAAATGAGGCGGGTTCATGAGGCAGGACTATCGATCAAAGCTAGGTATTTGTCGAGCAGTCTTGGCATAAATTTTAAATGAGGCTGGCTCATAAGATAGGACTACTGATCGAGGCAAGATACATGTCGAGTACTCCTGACATAGATTTTTAATGAGTCAGGCTCATGGGGTAGGACTACCAGTCGAGGCAAGGTATCTGCCTGTAGTCCTAACCTAAATTTTTAATGAGGGGGATCTGGAGCTCCTAGCGTGGCGGACCTAGTGTTCTTGTGATGCAGAGCTGTCAGACAAGGTAAGGCTTATACTTCGAGTGATCCTGACGCAGACGTAGTGAAGGCTACTCGAGTGATCCTAGCGTGGCGGACCGAGTGCTTATCGATCTTAGACTTTTAATGAAGCCTGCTATAATCAAGGAAGGCTTGCAAAGCAAGGCTATAGATCAAGGCAGGCTTAACACTCCGAGTGCTTTTGATCGTAGACTTTTAATTAGCCGGAGCTGGTATGCTGATCGAGGCACGGGCAAGCTTGCCGTTTCAAGCGAGTGCTTTTGATGTGGACGTAGTTGTTCTTCCAAAGTGTAGCTCCACTGATGAATGCCTCTAATCCATAAAGGTAAGGGTATTACCCTTTATTGATATATTACTTGCCTCTTTTGTCCCCAATGGTAAGGGTATTAACCTTTATAGATAGTTTGTATTATACCTGCATTGTGTTTGGCGTGGCCAAAGCTTGGAGTATTTTGGCGACGCGTGACTTGCCTTGTTTGAATACTCGAGTCGGTGTATGTCGAGTGTCATGAAGCGTTTGAAACCCGTGGAGGATGACTGTCCATTTGTCCCCCTAGTCTGAGATTAGAGCTCGAGAAGGTCTAAGGTTAGACTAAGTTTTGTGGCGTTAAAGCCCTTAGTCTGCTTTGTACATACAAAATATGTCTTGAATTGAAAAAACATTGTATTTGAAATAATGTTGTATTTACAAGATGAATATTATATGATACGAGCAGTGTCGTTTTAGTAAAGATCCTTTGACATCGAGACTTTTACACGTACTGAAGCGAGTAGAACTGAAGTCTGAAGTAGTCCAGAGCTAGCTTGCAGAGCTGAGTCGACTTTCGGAAGAGTTGGGGTTTGAAGCAGTGCGGAGCTGGCTTGCAGAGTTGGGCTGACTTTGGGCAGAGTTAGGGTCTGAAACAGTGCGGTGCTGGCTTGCAGATCTGGGCAGTAGGCAGAACCAAAGTCTGAAGTAGTGCAGAGCTAGCTTGCAGAGTTGGTTGTCTTCAAGTGGGGTGGATGAGGAGTTGTGTCTATCTTTGCCCGTCTCTTGGAAAGGTAAGTATTGTTTGCCGACTTTTGCTTGGCAAAGTGATTGTCGTTTCCTTTCGCTTGTACCCCAGTCAAAGCTTGGTTTGCCTGCACGCCCCTTAGGGGGGAAGTCGATGGCATAGTCGTCGACCCTACGACGCCCAAGTCAGTAAATGATAGAAAATGGGTAAATAAATTAGTGAAACTGAGTTAGAAATAGTACTGTTTTTGGTGTTTTGCATTCCAACTGTTGTTGATGTCGAGACCTTCTTGTGAGCGGAGCTTGTATTCTCCTTGTCCCACTACTTGGGTGATGAGGTAAGACGCTTCCCAAGTGGGAGCTAGTTTGCCTGTGATGTGACACGAAAATATCACATTTAAGGAGCCTAACATAGACTAATTAGTTCTTTTCGAGTGTTTTTTGTAATAGTTTACGTGTTTTTCTTGTTTAGGTACCATATTTGGAATAAAGAACTTAATTCGGAATAAAGGGAGCGAATTATCACTATCATTTCATGTGCCTAAAACGAGAGAAAAAGACTTCAAGCAAATCAAATGAGAAGAGGAGTCAAAGACGAGTCCAACGGTGAAAACGGAAGTCAATTCCGAGTTCGGACGGGGAAGTTGTGAAAGAAAGAAGTCAAGGTTCGGTCTTAAAACAAGGATTCCATAAAGGCACTCCTTGGATTTCTAGTTGAGAAGCCCACAACCAAGCCCAAGAGCCCAAAGAAGAATGACAAGGAAATATTATATGAGCACCCTCTCTTTATGGACTCAAGTTTGAGTCAAAGTCAAGTCTTGGCCTAGGGTTTGAGTCAAAAAGGAGGGGGTCATCACTATTCATCTTCTTCTTCAATCATCTTCTAGCTTGGGCAAGAGGCAAGAGAGAGAAGGGGGTTAAAGGTGTTCTAGGGTTTTTGAGTTTGAAGGCTTGAGAGAGAGAGAAAAAGAGAGCAAGAAGGAGGTGGCCGGCCAAGCTAGGCCGGCCAACACTAGGGCCGGCCTAGCCTTGGCCGGCAGCTGCTCGGGATTTAGTAAGGAGTAGCCCGAAGCAGCAGCAAGCACGGGATGCTCGGGCAGTGCTCGGCACAGCAGCAGCAGCAGCAAGCACGGGATGCTCGGGCAGTGCTCGGCACAGCAGCAGCAGCAGCTTTCACGGGATGGCCGACTTGGACCGGAACAGCAGCTCGGACGTGCACAGCTGCTCTGAACAGCAGCAACCCGAGCTGCTTTGTAGCAGCTCGGGAGTGTTCCTAGCTCGGGACGTCAGCAAAGGACGCGTGCCTTGGACGCGGCTGCAAGCTTCCATTGGCCCGGATCTAGTGTTTGGCCGGATTTCAAGCTATTTTGGCCGAATTTCAAGCTATTTTGGCCGGAATCTTCATTGTTTTCGCCGGATTTTTGTAGGGATTCCGGCCACCTCTTGGCCGGAAACCATAGGGTTTTTACTCCCCATCACTTTGTCTAGCTTCCCATGTTGTTTGATTTTGGTTTGGGTTGAAGATTGCTAGAGAGAGAAAGCTAGGGTTAGCTTTAATGGAGGTTATGTTCTAAATGGAGAAGATGATGATGGTCGCTATGGGGAACCCAGAATTTTGCTAAGGGGAGATCGGCTGCACCTCAGAGACTCATATTTTCCGACGATCTTAGCCTCGAACCACAACGAAAAAGGGGGATTCTCTCATCATTTTCTTTCAATTTCTTATTCAATCACCATGTTTAGCTAACTTTGGTGTGTCTAATATATGAGATGAAATGTGATGAATTCGTGATTATGTTTAATATGATTTGATGTTTTGATTATAAATTGATGTTCATTTATTTCGATTATCGTTTTGATCGTATTTTCATGTGTCTTGTCAAACACTTCGCATAGTTAATAGACGAAACGAAGTATTCGATTTCGATCGTAGTCTAAGTCATATTTTCATGTGTCTTGTCATGCACTTCACATAGTTAGGCGACTAGACAACACTTTCGTTGACTCGGGATTAACCGATTATGATGTTTGTTTGACTAAGTATGAGCTCCGGATATACGTAGTGCTTATAGACATCACCTAAGGAGTCGAACATCGGTTATACTTTGAACATTAGATCGGACCATACATAGTTGTAGGTTTATCATTATCGGATTCTCGGTTCGACACCTCTCTCACTTATTTATCTCCCGACTCTTGTTGCCTCCCGACTCTTGTTTCCTTCGACATCTCTCGAATCTCTCTCGCTCGTTTACATATATCGTTTAATTAGTTTATTTGTTTTCTTTATTACTCTCAAAATCAAAACCCCCCATTTATCTTTGTTTCTCTTCCTTTTTAGTCTAAGTTAGTGAGTGACTCGTAGACCGGTGGGCTAGACCCTCGATATCCAAACTACCTTCCTATCCTTGGATCGATCCCGGCTTTGCCGGATTACTACTTGATACCTCCGCTTGGGTGTGCAACCTTTTCGGGTGCATCAAGTTTTTGGCGCCGCTGCCGGGGATAGGTTTAGTAGTTAGGATATCATTTGTTGTTTTGTTCATTAATTTAGTGTTATTTGCTTCTTAGACGTCTTTATTTTATTTTGTACTTTCTTAATTTCATTTTTTTTTTAGGTATCATTATAAGAAAAGAGCCAAAAGTGACATAAAGGCGAAGGAAAAGGAAGGAATCGAGAAGCTAAGAAGAAAGGCGAACGAAACGAGAGGAACACTCGATAGTATCGCATTCCATCTCATCCTTTTTACTTGTGTGTGATTGTCTAGTATATAAGTGTTAGTCTCCATTTTGTGATTGTGTGTTAGCATCTTTGAACATTGTGAGATCATGGCAAGTTGGTCATTTGATAAGAATGACCTTATGCGAACCCTTTCCAACACTAGTCGACCATCTACAAGTCATCAGGACTACTCAAATTTACATAGGAATGTTCCGACTAGTGATAGGAATAGGCGAGTTGAGCCTGACCGACCGAGGATAACCATGGGTGAATATCGACGGAGGTATGGAGTCGGTCAGATTCGTCATGAACATGGTTCTAGGGATTATGAGCATGAGGGTAATCAACCCCGTAAGAGTCTTAGAGACTATCGACAAGAATTTGGGATGACCACACATTCATGTATGAATTTGTCATTTGATGAGGACCGTAGTTCTATTAGTATTGATCGACCACGTCGAAGTCTTCGTGACTATCGACAAGCATATATGAACGGTTCACTCAGAGATGACAACTTTCGACTCGATGATTCCACTCAAAGAGTCGAGTCTAGGTATCTACATGAAGGTAGTGGAGAAAGGACCATGGAGACCATTAGCCCGGTTTGTGCTATTTGTGCGAGCTTAGACCATTTGACCGAGTATTGTCCCATGATCCGTGTTCCACGAGAGTCTTCGTCTAGTTATATTCATGTGACTTATTACGAGGAGATGTCTGAAGAAACTCTCCAAGCAATTTTAGAGTACCAAACTAGATTTAATCGAGATATAACGGAGGTCACGGAACGACTTCTCAAAATTGTTGATAGACTTGAGTCAGAGCCTATCGTCGACGAGGAAGGGGTTTGTGCACCCCAAACTCAAGAGAAGACTATGAATGATGGTGAGGGTAATACACCTAACTCTAGTCTTAAGTTAAATGTCGATGAAGCTCCTGATAGACCATTTGAGATTGAACAGACCGATGACCCTTGTTGCTCACTCCCTCGACCATTGTCATCTCACCATGATCAGACTACATTAGATTTTAATGTTCAGGATGATAGCTCTACGAGCAAGTTTGGGGATCACTCGATGTTGAACTTTCCAACTTTTACCACTTGTGATTATTTGGATGGGTTATGTAGAATGGAAGGTGTTATGCCTAACTTTGAGGCTCCCGATGCCTTTAAGGACGTCGATGACATAGTAGTTAGAGACACAATGGATAGTTTATCGGACCATTTACCTAAGGAAGTTACGGACCTTGACTTGGTCCCCGAGCCTATTGCCTTACCCTTAGAGTCTAGTTCGACCTTCCACATGATCTCAGACTCGGTTGTTGACCCCTTATGGGACACTTCGGACGTCTTTCCTAGCATGTCTAGGGACTTAGTGGATGTCTTATCCACTAAGCTTGAGTTTGATTATTTGCCTCGGACTGACCTCCTCCCATTTCCCTTATATGTCGACCCTTTTGACGACTTTTTAGTCGTCGCCCCTAGCATTTATGCGTACTTAGTGGACCGTGCATCCACTAAGTTTGGGGATGGTCTCTCTTCGCTTTTAGTCTCACGTGCACTTATATGCTTCGATATTATTGTGAGACTTTTAGCATTTGTATATAGTTTTCTTTGGGTTGATCCCCAAATCTTCCGTTTGTTACTTTATGATCCTCAGCCGATTAAGATGGGCCTTGATGTTTGTGGGTAACATCTCTGGAAACCCTCCGCGAGACATAATTCGTGCTCTTGTGTGAAAACATGAGAATCAAAGGCTAATTGCATAGCTCAATGCAATCGAGTGATCTCGCGTGAGTGGTCATTTTATATGGTCATGTTTCTATGTGCTTCATTCTCATTATATTTTTGGATATTTTAGGAGCACTTCTTATATGTTTTACTTCTAAGGCGTGGTTTGTTCCAAGTTTGGGGATGGCGCGAGCTTGGCATCAACTTGGAACTTCTTTATACACGAGTCTTGGTAGTATCATCCTTTATCTCCTTCGGTTATGGTAATATCTCTCCACTCTTCTTTTTAAATTGATGTGCCTCTTAATCATTTGGTGAGTTAATGCTTAGAACATTGAGGACAATGTTAGTTTTAAGTTTGGGGATGCGGGATATGACCATAACCAATGCATGACCATGGGTTTCAAAGACAAAAGGGTTCAAATTAGTCAAAATTTGAAAATTTTTGAACATTTTGAGTAGATTTGCATGTGATTATAGTGATAGTTTTAAGAATGTTGATGCATATGTATCGAGTGATGGGTTTTGTGATTGCTAATGGTCTTTGCATGAAAGTCGAGTCTTTGAGTGTTTGTTATACTATGGGAGTAACATCTTAGTGAAGAAGAAACATCTCTAAGAGACCTAGAGTAGTCATTAGTGGAGACTTAACCAATGTGAGAGCTCAAATCCTAAATTGCCCTTCGAGTGTACTCTTCCGCGCTAACTCCGAGTAGAATGAAGAGCTACTCAACCTCGTAACTTATAAAAGAGCTCATTTGATCTCGTGTGCTCAACTTCCTTAGCCACTAAGAGTGACATTAGGATAGCGAATTAACCTTGCCCTTGTAGTCCGTGAAACCCAATAAGAGTGTCAACTAGAGGAAGGCGGATACTCCATCATCATCCATCATCTTATATCCCGAGAATGAAGACATGAGAAGAAAAGAATGGAGAATGTCAAAGCCAGTATGAAATGGAAAAAGTTGATTGCAGGAATATAGTATTGTGTGAGTTATGTTTGTTTTATGTGATTTTGTGTTATGAAAAAAGAAAAAAGAAAAAAAGAAAAAGTGAAAAAGTGAAAAAAAGAAAAGAAAAGAAAAAAAAAAAAAAAGAAGAAATAAAGTGGTTCATGAGTATGTTTGAGCATGTGTTAGCTCTTTTTGTGTGTGTAATGTGATTGTATATATGTGTTTGTGTTCATGTTCATGAATAAGTATTCGAGGCAAGAAACAAATGTGGAAGTGCTTGAGAAGTTCTATAATGAAGTAGTCGACATTCTCGGGAATCCACCATCATCATCCATTTCTAGTATCCGCTAACCTTTAGAAAGCATTCTTAGAGGATATAGTGGGTGAGAAGGGCGAGTGAGCTTCCCCACTATATTTAGTGGCAAATTCCTTTTCGAAGATCATTCGTTCCAAAATGTTGTCCTCACCCCTTTTTATGTGTTGAGTCCATGTTAATGATCACACTCACACATACGAGCGAACCATTCTTGAGTGATTTCATATTTGGAGTGTATGTCCGTGAGGCCAAAGTCGAGGCGAAATGTACTAAATTAGGGATCAAGGCTTTGTGACTTCGGAACATAGATGTTGCTTATTATGGTTTAACACTTGCACTTTAGGGTAAGATCATTAGTGAAGAGGTCTTTAGCTTTCACATGAACTTGTTTACTTGATTCATTATGTTTTGACATGCTTAAACCCTTTACTATATGAACCATGCTTATATATGATGTGGTTGTTGGACCCTTGTGTATTTGAAACTCGATGTTTGTGGGTGTCATCTATGGAAACCCTCACGAGACAACACTCGTCCACTAGGGGTAACCTAGGGGTTTAACGGCTTGTTGCATATGCTAAATGCAACCGGGATTCCTCCGAAAGTGAGTTAGGCTTTTATTTTGTTTTGTTTGCTCGAGGACTAGCAAAGTTTAAGTTTGGGGATGTTGATGTGACACGAAAATGTCACATTTAAGGAGCCTAACATAGACTAATTAGTTCTTTTCGAGTGTTTTTTGTAATAGTTTATGTGTTTTTCTTGTTTAGGTACCATATTTGGAATAAAGAACTTAATTCGGAATAAAGGGAGCGAATTATCACTATCATTTCATGTGCCCAAAACGAGAGAAAAAGACTTCAAGCAAATCAAATGAGAAGAGGAGTCAAAGACGAGTCCAACGGTGAAAACGGAAGTCAATTCCGAGTTCGGACGGGGAAGTTGTGAAAGAAAGAAGTCAAGGTTCGGTCTTAAAACAAGGATTCCATAAAGGCACTCCTTGGATTTCTAGTTGAGAAGCCCACAACCAAGCCCAAGAGCTCAAAGAAGAATGACAAGGAAATATTATATGAGCACCCTCTATTTATGGACTCAAGTTTGAGTCAAAGTCAAGTCTTGACCTAGGGTTTGAGTCAAAAAGGAGGGGGTCATCACTATTCATCTTCTTCTTCAATCATCTTCTAGCTTGGGCAAGAGGCAAGAGAGAGAAGGGGGTTAAAGGTGTTCTAGGGTTTTTGAGTTTGAAGGCTTGAGAGAGAGAGAAAAAGAGAGCAAGAAGGAGGTGGCCGACCAAGCTAGGCCGGCCAACACTAGGGCCGGCCTAGCCTTGGCCGGCAGCTGCTCGGGATTTAGCAAGGAGCATCCCGAAGCAGCAGCAAGCACGGGATGCTCGGGCAGTGCTCGGCACAGCAGCAGCAGCAGCAAGCACGGGATGCTCGGGCAGTGCTCGGCACAGCAGCAGCAGCAGCTTTCACGGGATGGCCGACTTGGACCGGAACATCAGCTCGGACGTGCACAGCTGCTCTGAACAGCAGCAACCCGAGCTACTTTGTAGCAGCTCGGGAGTGTTCCTAGCTCGGGACGTCAGCAAAGGACGCGTGCCTTGGACGCGGCTGCAAGCTTCCATTGGCCCGGATCTAGTGTTTGGCCGGATTTCAAGCTATTTTGGCCGGAATCTTCATGGTTTTGGCCGGATTTTTGTAGGGATTCCGGCCACCTCTTGACCGGAAACCATAGGGTTTTTACTCCCCATCACTTTGTCTAGCTTCCCATGTTGTTTGATTTTGGTTTGGGTTGAAGATTGCTAGAGAGAGAAAGCTAGGGTTAGCTTTAATGGAGGTTGTGTTCTAAATGGAGAAGATGATGATGGTTGCTATGGGGAACCCAGAATTTTGCTAAGGGGAGATCGGCTGCACCTCAAAGACTCATATTTTCCGACGATCTTAGCCTCGAACCACAACGAAAAAGGGGGATTCTCTCATCATTTTCTTTCAATTTCTTATTCAATCACCACGTTTAGCTAACTTTAGTGTGTCTAATATATGAAATGAAATGTGATGAATTCGTGATTATGTTTAATATGATTTGATGTTTTGATTATAAATTGATGTTCATTTATTTCGATTATCGTTTTGATCGTATTTTCATGTGTCTTGTCAAACACTTCGCATAGTTAATAGACGAAACGAAGTATTCGATTTCGATCGTAGTCTAAGTCATATTTTCATGTGTCTTGTCATGCACTTCACATAGTTAGGCGACTAGACAACACTTTTGTTGACTCGGGATTAACCGATTATGATGTTTGTTTGACTATGTATGATCTCCGGATATACGTAGTGCTTATAGATATCACCTTAGGAGTCGAACATCGGTTATACTTTGAACATTAGATCGGACCATACATAGTTGTAGGTTTATCATTATCGGATTCTCGGTTCGACACCTCTCTCACTTATTTATCTCCCGACTCTTGTTGCCTCCAGACTCTTATTTCCTTCGACACTTCTCTCGAATCTTTCTCGCCCGTTTACATATATCGTTTAATTAGTTTATTTGTTTTCTTTATTACTCTCAAAATCAAAACCCCCCATTTATCTTTGTTTCTCTTCCTTTTTAGTCTAAGTTAGTGAGTGACTCGTAGACCGGTGGGCTAGACCCTCGATATCCAAACTACCTTCCTATCCTTGGATCGATCCCGGCTTTGCCGGATTACTACTTGATACCTCCGCTTGGGTGTGCAACCTTTTCGGGTGCATCAGCCTGCTCTTGTCTGCCTGGTGTTCTGAAAGACCCTTCGAAGTACCCAATCCCCAACTTTGAAGGATCTGACTTAGACATTTTTGTTATAGTGAGAGGCTGCTCTCTGTTGGTAGACGTCGTTTCTAATGACCGCTCTGTCTCTTAACTCGTCAATTGTGTCGAGGTTGTGGTTAAGCTCGACTCAATTGCTTTCTTCTTCAGTCCACTGGTACCGTGCGGTAGGAACTCCTGTTTCAGCTGGAATTACAGCTTCAGAACCATAAGCTAATGAGAAAGGGGTTTCACCTGTTGGCGTCCGTACGGTTGTTCGATAAGCCCATAGTACTGCCGGTAGTTGATCCGCCCATGTTCCTTTAGCTTTTTCCAGTTTCTTTTTTAGGGAGTTCATGATCGTTTTGTTAGATGATTCGGCTTGGCCGCTGGCTTGAGGATACCTTGTGGTTGAAAAACTGAGCTTTATCCCCTAGTGCTTGCAAAAGTTTTGGAAGGCGAAGCTAATGAATTAAGATCCGTTGTCCGTGACTATATCTCCTTAGGTACCCCAAACCTACAAATTATGTGCTTCCTGACAAAACTCATCACTTTTTCTTTTATTTGATGGAAGGCCTCGGCCTCAATCAATTTAGAAAAATAGTTGGTCATGGCCAACATATATACGCGTTAGCCTGGGGCGGTGGGAAGTTTTCCCTCTATGTCAATGCCCCATTTCATAAAAGGCCAAGGTGATAGTACGAAATTAAACTTTTCTGGAGGGAGGTGAGAAGTTTGTGCGAACCTCTGACATTTGTCGCATCGTTTGGCATGATTGGTTGAATCAACCCTCATGGTCTGCCAGTAGTAGCCGACAGTCAGAGCCCTATTGGCTAAGTTGCGACCGCCAGAGTGGTTGTCACATTCTCCCTTGTGTAATTCTTTTAGAACGTACTTGCCTTCTTCTGGAGTGATGCACTTGAGGTAAGGGTTTGAGTAAGACCTTCTAAGTAGTTGATCGTCGAGTATGCAGAATCTCGCAGCCTTTGCTTTTAGTCTTCTAGCTTCATTTTTGTCTCACAGAAGCTCGTCATTTGTCAGGTACTTTATGACAAGTATCATCCAAGTGTCAGCTATGTATGTAGCTGCTACTTCTGGTTTCGGATTCTTCCAGACGGCTGGCCACTAGAGCAAGATCAGGGGTGTGTCCTGAGCTATCTTGGTCTGAATAGACGAGCCGAGGTTTGCCAAAGCATCCGCATGCCCATTTTCATCTCTGCTTACCTGTTCATACTTTATCCCGTGGAAATATTTTTGTATTTCCTTGACATGGTCCAAGTAGGCTGTCATTCTAGCATCTTTTGCTTGGTACGTACCTTGAAGCTGGTTGACCACCAACTGGGAGTCAGACCTTACATGAAGGTTCTGGATTCCCAATTCTTTAGCTAGGGTTATGCAATCAAAGCTTCGTACTCTGCCTCATTGTTAGTTGCTTTAACTTCGCACCTTATTGCTTGCTAGACTATGTCCCCTGTGTCAGGATGACACCTAGGCCCAGCGCCATTCATGTTGCTCACTGAGGCAGAGTAACTCTTTCTGGGCCTGCACTAGAGAGTCGGGAGTAAAATCTGTAATAAAATCAGCTAATACCTAGGACTTGATCGCCGTCCTTGGTCGGTATGTGATGCTATGCTCACTTAGCTCGACCGCTTATTTAGTCAGGCATCCAAACATGTCTGGCTTGTGCAGGACATTCTTCATCAGGAAGGCAGTGACGACCACAATGGAATGGCATTGGAAGTATGGTCTCAACTTTCTAGTTGCTGTTACCAGAGCTAATGCTAGCTTTTCTAGTTGACTGTATCGAGTCTTGACATCGAGTAAAGACTTACTAACGTAGTAAACTGGGAGTTGCTTACCGTCCCCTTCTCTTACCAAGGCAACACTAACAGTTGTTTCAGATACTGCTAAATAAATGTAAAAGGGCTCACATGGCTTGGGTTTTGAAAGCAATGGAGGCGAATTGAGGTACTGTTTTAGTTGTTGAAGTGCATCCTCACATGCCGGTGTCCAATTGAACTCTTTGGCTTTCTTCAGAGTAGTAAAGAAGATATGACACTTCTCGGACGACCGAGAAACGAATGGCTCAGGGCTGCAACCCTTCCTGCTAATTTTTGCACGTCTTTCACACACTTGGGGAAAGGGATATTTATTACCGATTGTATCTGGTGTCTATTTGTCTCGATCCCTCTGTATATGACTACATATCCTAGGAACTTCCCTGAAGATACACCAAATGAACATTTACTTGGATTTAATTTCATGTTGTACCTTTTAAGGACCTCGGAGGCCTGCTGCAAATGATTGATGTGTTGTGCAGCTTCCAATGATTTGACCAACATATCATCTATGTATACCTCCATTGTGTCGCCAAGCATGTTGGCAAACATCTTGTTCACCAATCTTTGGTAAGTAGCTCTTGCATTCTTTAGTCCGAACGACATAACTTTATAACAAAAAAATACCCCTCTCTGTTATGAAAGAGGTTTTTTTCTTGATCTTCGGGGTGCATAAGGATTTGATTGTACCCCGAAAAGGCATCCATGAAGTTGAGAAGCTCATGGCCAGCAGTTGCATCCACTAACATGTCCATATGAGGTAAAGAGAATGACTCTTTTGGGCATGCCTTGTTTAGATCAGTGAAGTCGATGCACACCCTCCATTTCCCATTTTTCTTCTTTACGACTACGATGTTGGCTAACCAGTCAGGGTAATGGACTTCCCTGACATACCCTATGTCTAACAGCTTTTCTACTTCTTCGTTTATTACCTTATTACGTTCGGGTGTGAACCCTCGCCTCTTCTGTCTAACAGGCGGGTGGTCTGGGTCGACTTGTAGTCTGTGTGTTATAATGGACGGGCCTATGCCTGTTATGTCGACGTGTGACCAAGCAAAATAGTCATGTTGAGCGGTGAGGAAGTCTATCAACTCTTTTCTAAGAACATGACTTAAGCTAGACCCTACCTGTACTTTATGGTCTGGTTAGTCTGGATGGATGTTGTTGATGTCAAAAATGGCTTTCCGTCTTATCAACATGAAACAGGGAGTTGATGCATGACAACCTCTGTTAAATTGATTGTTTTGTTAAGTCAGGTCAGACTCTAGCAGTTGAATCCGCTTCCAGCTCTGGTTCTCTGCTTCTCCTGCTCCTAGCTCCTTGCTCCTGCTCTTTGCTCATGCTCTTGTTCCTTGCTCCTTGTTCCTATTCGTTTGATCTGGAGGGGGAAAACCTTCAAAGGGTTCGAAAGCCGCTTCGACACTCAAGCCAGTCATGGTACTCTTTGTAGTAAAAGAGTGAATATTGATTGATCCTTTTGGGGGCGAGTTCTGAGAACTCTGAGTTTCTTGTGATATTTTTGGAGTAAAGAGATCGTGTCCTGTGAAGGATGATGTGGGTGCCTTTTATAGGTGATGTTAGGCTGATTATGATTAGTGGCGGTGGTGAGGCGGTTGCCGTCAAACCGAAGGGAAAGTTTCTTCTCTTGAGTATCCAGGGTTTCTCTCAGAGTCTATCCCGGGTCTTTGATAAGTGCAAGTTCCTAAGTTCAAGGATTCTCCGTAGATATCTTTGCCAGTGTGATAGACTCTAAAAGAGAAGTTTTTCTCCTTTAGATACGTGGAGTCCAAACTGACTTAAACACTTCGAGATGTGTAGCCGACTGAGATCTTTCTAGAAGTTTCGGGATTAAGTCGGTAGGTCGCTTGGCGCTGCTGCTTCCCCAGTTCTAGATGTAAGACATTGGGCAAACCCGTGTGGACCCCCCTCACTCCTTTGAAGACCCCAGGGCTGATCTGTCCATGCCAAGGGCGTCTTGCAGGGCTAGTTTCTTCTGGCCGACCTCCCAGTTAAGGGAAAATTCGGTGGACCATCAAGAGCTCAGCGATCCTGCTGCCTTAAGCCGGCTTGACCCTGTAGAATTCAGGTCTGATCTTGACTTTTCAGACGTTAGTCAGCGTCTGGACATTTTATGCATCATCAGATGTGTACTTCATCCAACTCCTCTATGCTAGGTTGGTCAGGGTCAGGACTATGGGAATGTTTAGTCCGTAATTGTTGGGCCTTGGGAGATTTCATTGTATCTTTGTAACAATTACGGGAGGGCCCTTGGTCTCCTTTAATCTCCTTAACTCCGTAGGGTGTAGGGAACCATATTACCTGATGAAATGTTGAAGGTACCGCTCTTATTGTGTGAATCCATGGTCTGCCTAAAATCATGTTGTAGGCTGATGGAGAATCTTCTCCCAAGGTCTGCTTCTGTTCGCCACTAAAACCAATGAATACGGTCGATCGACGACATATGCTTGTCTCGTCTAAACCTATACCATGTAAAACGTGTAGATACAGTACATTAGTTGATGATTCATTATCAATTAGAATTCTTTTTACCAGAACATTGGAATTAGTAAGAGATAGGACGAGGGCGTCATAGTGAAGGTTGACAAGCCATGCGACTTCGTTGTCGGCGAAGCTGATGATCTGGTCGATACAAGCTGGTGGTGGAGCTTCGGTCGAGTGCATCGCGAGGTTGTGAGCTATCCTGGCGCTTCTTTTTGTAGCTGAGTGGCTGACTCTGCTTACTTCCGAACCTTCAGTGATCATCGAGCATGTCCCTGTTGGGATTGGCGGCTCTGGATCCTTCATTTGTTCATCTCTGAGTGCCAGCGTCCTTTTACCTTTGTCTGTTAGTAGGTCCGTGAGGTGCCCTCTTTTCAACAGCTTTGTTACCTCCAATCTCAAGGTTATACACTCTCCAGTGGTGTGTCCGTGATCCGAATGAAATTCACACCACTTGGAGTTGTCCTTTTTGTCATTTAGAGGTCTTACCTGGCCACCTCACGGTGTTGCCCATACCTTTCAACACGACCACTACCTTGCTGGGTTCAACATCAAGGTTGTACTCTGGAAGTCTTGCCCTGAGAGGAGCATGGACCTTCTCCTCAGATCGTCTGCAAGGAAGATCTAAAGGTCTTTTCTTCTCCCTTATATTCTGGCGCCTTGGTGGGTATGGGTCTCTGTTGCCTCGGAGCTTGGCCTTCGATCGGGTCTCTTGGATCGTCCATCACTAGACTGACAGTTGTAGGAATATCCTTTGCTTCGGTGGGTCTTGTCTTCTTCCCACCTGATTGTTGGGTTTTACATGTATCTAACACATATCTAACTAGTGTTGATAGTGGAATCTCAAACATCTAATGTTTAACACTAAGTTATCCAGGATCTATACATGAACAAACTAGGAACAAAAAGGAAAAAAATACCTTTAATCGCTTTCCCACAAACTAAATTCCGACTAGTATTCGAAAGATAAAGAGCTTCAAGTGGAGCTCCTCTACTTGAGACACTGAATTGTATAACTCGAACTCCATTCTTTCAGTCAGCTAAGACCTTCTTGAAGGTTGAGATGAAGAACTGCTTCTTCTAGACTTGATAGATAGAAAGAAAACTTTTTCTCTAAAATCCTCTCTCTCCAATACTTGTGTGAAGAGAATGATTTTCTTTAGAGAAAATTCCACACCTTTTCTGAACTCATAATAGGGTTTTAGATAGGCATTACCTTAGTAGAGTCCCCCTCAAATAAGGAATCCTAAAAGTCCCTCAGAAAATATAAATACAAGTTGGTGTTTAAACTAACTAGGACTCTTAATATAGGGAAAACCCTAATTAGGGTTTCCCCATGGTGTGGCCGGCCAGAGTAGCCCTTGTTGATGTCGAAAATTGGCCTCCCTTAAATCAGCATTTAAAAGGGAGTTGATGCATGACAACCTCCGTTATGATGGTATATTCTGTTGTGAGAGGAGAGATTCCTCTGTTCAGCCCTGGTTCTCTGCTCTGCTTCTCTGGTCCAACTCCTCGCTCCTTGCTCCAGTTCCTCGCTCCTTGCTTCCTGTTCGCCAGTTCACGAGGGGGAAAACCTGCAAAGGGTTCGAAAACCGATCCGACGCTCAAGACAGTCAGGGTGCTCTTGCAGTAAAAGAATGAATATTGATCGATCCTTTTGGGGGGCGAGTTATGGAAACTCTGAGTATTAGGTGATCTTTTCGGGTTAAAGAGATCGTGTCCTGTGAAGGACGATGTGGGGAGCCTTTTACAGGCGAAGTTAGGCCGACTGTAATTAGTCGCGGTGGCGAGGCGGTTGCCGTCAAACCGTAAGGGAAGTTTCCTCTTTAGCGTATCTAGGGTTTCTCTTTGAGTCTATCCCGGATCTTTGATAAGCAAAAGTTCCTAAGTTCAAGGATACTTTGTATATATCTTGCCGGAGTGATAGACTCTAAAGAGAAGTTTCCTCCTTTAGATACGTGGAGTTCAATCGGGCTTAAACACTTCAAGATATGTGGCCGACTGAGATCTTTCTAGAAAGTTCGGGATTAAGTCCTTAGGTCGCGCAGCGCTGATATCTACCCAGTTATGGGCGTAAGATATGAGCTGAACCTGTGGAGACCCCATGCTTCCTTCTAAGACCCTAGGGCTGATCTATCCGTGTCAAGGGCGTTTTGTGCAGAGCTGGTTTCTTCTGGGCGACCTCCCTGTTAGGGGAAAATGTGGTGGACCGTTAGGTATTTAGCTTCCCTGCTGCCTTAAGCCGAGTCGATCCGAGAGACTTCAGGTCTGATCTTGACTCTTCAGATGTTAGTCAACGTCTAGACATTTTGTGCATCATCATGAGTCCCGCCACTCCTTAGTTGAAAGTGAAGAGACTAAGGAGTAGAAGTAACTCGTGTGTTTATACTTTATTTGAAGACCTGAAGTCGAGAGTTATACCTGTCCTAGAGCTGTTTCGTGAAATTCTATGGGTCTTACCTGGACCTGGGCTGCTTCGTAGCGCTCGATCTCTTTGATGATATTCCAGAGCTGATTGGTAGCTGCTAAGTGGAGATCCTTTCTCATGAAGCGTTGTTTTTGCCAAAGCCATCCAGCTATGGTTTGTCTTGACATGTGGTTTGTTCTCCCAAGACACGTCTCGTCTTCTGCTTGAGTAATTAATCTTTTCCATGGGTGATTTTGTGACGTCATAGATTTGATCCTCTGATCATGCGCTTTCAACATTGATCTTTTGGGTTACTGCACACGTCAGTTCGTTCCCTCACGCGAAGACGCGTGGAGTCTTGCTATTAGGGGATAAAATGTGTTACCTTGAAATCTGTTATTTATCTATCAGACCTGATCGGTCTCGAGCCGTGTGTATCCCTTGGTCATCATTCCTTCGTGTGTTCCCGAGATGCTAGTGCTATCTTCAATTAGGGGGCTCAGGGCAAGGAGATGATGACAAAGGGGGTTATTTTTCCCTTGGTAGTCTCCTTGTCTTGACAACTTTTCTGGAAAGGGGTACCTGGTAAGTTCTCAGTTTCCGTCTAACTAAATGGCGTGGTTGTTCTTCTAGTCTTTCACGTTCTTTGGTTTTTTTCCTTGCCCTGTCTCTTATTTTTGTTAATTTTTCGTCACATTTGCAATTTCTTCTGTAATATATCTGAATGGTCGTACTCTTCTTGATATATTCGTGTTGCAATTTCTTCTGTAATAAGCTTAGCTAAGTAATTGAATAAAATCACCTGTTAGAGCTCTCCCCTTACTGCTTATTGTTTTCCTGATATTGATTGTCATCTTTTGAAAGAGCGATGATTTATCTTCAATACTGACTGTTCGGTTCATTTTTCCCTGACCGATCCGTCTGTTCGTTCCATCTTCCCCTATCCTAGGCCTTTAAATATGACTCGAATGGGTGGATAATTCCATCTATTTCCTTCATGGCCAGTTTGTCCATCGAGGGGCTTTTTCCCCGAGACAACCTTGGGATTAGTTTTCACCTGACGCTTCTTGCTGAAAGTTTTCACGTTCGCCGTTATCACATAAATGTTGAAGGTGAAGGTCCGATCAGGGTCTTTCGGTTTATCGGCTTGTCCGTTTTTGAGAATTTAGAAGCGATTCTGTTTGGCGAACCCAGAGAGGGGTATTGGACGACGGCCGGCGAGGGACTTTTGAAATAACGGGATATTTAGTTCGTTTGTTAGACGGTAGTCTCGTGGCAGTGATTATACGAACTTCCACAGAACTAATTCCTTCTGATGTAATCTCTCTGTCTGCCTCCTTTCCTGTGCTTCTTCTTCGTCTATCCCGGATCTTTGAAAAGTGAAAGTTCCTAAGTTCAAGGATACTTCGTTGATATCTTGCCGGAGTGGTAGACTCTAAAGGAGAAGTTTCCTCCTTTAGATACGTGGATTCCAATCGGGCTTAAACACTTCAAGATGTGTAACCGACTGAGATCTTTCTAGAAAGTCTAGGATTAAGTCATTAGGTCGCGCAACACTGATATCTTCCCAGTTCTGGGCGTAAGATATGGGCTGAACCTGTGGAGACCCCCCTTATTCCTTTAGAGATCCCAAGGCAGATCTGTCCGTGCCGAGGGCGTTTTGTGCAGAGCTGGTTTCTTCTGGCCAACCTCCCGGTTGTGGGAATGTGTGGTGGACCATCAGGGGGTTTTAGCTATCCTGCTGCCTTAAGCCGAGTTGTTCCGAGAGACTTCTGGTCTGATTTTTGACTCTTCAGACGTTAGTCAACGTCTGGACATTTTATGCATCATCAACTAGGACTTCTCCTTGGGACCTTGGTGAAGGGTCAGTTTTACTCGAGTAAAGTTTCAGTCTAACTAGGACTGCTCCTTAAGGCCCTCGGTCGTTGCCATAGCTACCGAGGTTGTCCTGTCCCTGGTCGTGGGTTTCGCTAGCAGGGTTGTTTTTAAATTAGGGCCCTTGGTCACTTCTTTCGCTACCAAGGCTACCTTTTGGGTCCCCTGATCGTAGCTTTCGCTATCATGGCTACCTACTCAGTTAGAGCGAGTTTAACCGGGCCTCCTTCTTGTATCGCGTCTTTTGCCAAAATATTCTATTTTATTAGATAAAATACGTAGCTAGTAGCACTACTTCTTTTGCCTAATGGCTAAAATATTTTATTTCGTTAGGGTAAAATATGTGGCTAATAGTGCTACTTCTCCTGCCTATTGGCTGAAATATTTTATTTTATTAGGTAAAATATGTAGCTAGTAGCGCTACTTCTTCTGCCTAATGGCTAATTTTTTTTTATTAGGTAAAATATGTAGCTAGTAGCGCTACTTCTTCTGCCTAATGGCTAAAATATTTTATTTTATTAGGTAAAATATGTAGCTAGTAGTGCTACTTTTCTCGCCTAATGGCCCTTATTTGTAAGATAATTGAGGTTGGGGGTGAAACTGACCTTAGTGGCGCTACTCCTGCATGTCCACCGTACGGCTGGAGTCGGCGACTTCTCCGGTGTTCGCAAGGGTGGGAACCACTGCCCGACGTCGACAATGCCGAGCTGAAATCGCATAACTTCTCTGGCGGCCACCTGATCTCCCTTCACTGTGCCCACACGGTCCGTTCCCGGAATCGGGAATTTCATAGCTAGGCGGTTCAATGAGATTATAGCCTGTAATTCTTTTAAGAAATTCCTTTCCAGGCTAATGTTGTATGCATGTAGTTTGTCGATGATTACGAACTCTAGCATCAGTGCTCTGCTGGTCGTTCCTTCCCCAATAAGTATGGGCAAGGTAATTTTTCCCCCGGTTCGTACTCGGTCTTCGCCAAAACCTGTTAGGTAATGTTCATAAGTTTCGGCGTGCTGCGTTCTCACCTAAAGTTTCTGGAGGCACGCCCGGCTTATGATTTCTGTGGAACTCCTTGTGTTGATTAGCATGCGCCTTATTTTCCATTTAGCGACTAGTGCTGTTATCACCAAGGGTATGCGTGGGGCGTGATTACACCTTTTAGGTCATCGTCAGTGAAGATCACAGGCGGTGAGGCCTCGTCGCGTATTGTCATGATCTCGTGATTCTTCCGACGCCGCTTGTTCCCCCTGTCTTCCTCACGAATTAGCCCACCGGCTATGACGTTGACACTTCCTTCGCTCACGGATTCGTACTTCGTTCCTTCCTCCATGAATTCTTTCCCTACGGTCTCCGATATGCTGCTAAGCTCCTTCGCCAGTACTGACAAACGTCTGATTGTTGCCTCAGTGAGTGTCGTCCTTCGGGGCGCTTGGCTACTGGTCGGGCCTCCTTGGCTTAAGTCAGAGATTTTTTTGTTTGCGGGCCTTCCGAAAGTGGAGCCTCTCAGATCGTCTACTTCTTTGGGACTCTTCTCGAGCAAGGATTTCAGCTTGGTTTCCGCGATGTCCAGGTTCCTTTAGAGCTTTGTTATTTTCTCCTCCTGCCTCTTTCTTTCGACCTTCAGTCGCTCGAGGGCTGCCGAGAGCATTATAAGATATAGGGACCTTTCCGAGTCTTCGCCATGTGTTCGGTCTCCTGATGGCAAACATAAATAGTTAGTTCTGAAAAAGGTATTGAGTAAGGTTCGGGTTACTGATGTGACACGAAAATGTCACATTTGGAGAACCTAACTTAGACAAATTAGTCCTTTTCGAGTGTTATCAATAATATTTTATGTGTTTTTCTTGTTAGGTATCATTTTTGGAGTTAAACATGTAATTTGGAATAAAGAGAGCGATCACTATTATTTCATGTGCCGAAAACGAGAGAAAAAGACTTCAAGCAAATCAAATGACAAGTGGAGTTAATGACGAGTCCGGCGGTGAAAACGGAAGTCAATTTGAAGTTCCGACGGAGAAGATATGAAAGAAAGAAGCCAAGGTCTTTACTTGAAGGCACTCTCCTTTGTTTCTAGTTGGGAATCAAAGTCAAGCCCAAAGAAAAACCAAAAGCCCACAAAGAAAAGGAGAATAAAGAAAGGAGTAGAGATTTTAGAGGCACCTCTTTAGGGTCCAAGGTGAAATGGTCTAAAGACTTAGTCAAACTTTGACTAAGTCTAGGGTTTGACTCAAGTTAGAGAAAGGGGTCAAAAGAATCTTCTATCTATCAATCTACTATTCATCATCTTTTATCTTGGAAAGGAGAGATAGAGAGAAAGAGGCTAGGGTTGTGCTAGGGTTTGTTCTTGAAGATTCAAAAGGGTTGAGAGCTAGAAAGAGAGAAGGAAGAAAGAGGAGGGCCGGCCAAGCATAGGCCGACCAACACACTAGGTCGGCCTAGCTTGGTCGGCCGAGCAGCAACCCGAGCTGCAATACGAGCAGCAGCTCGGGACTGCTGCAACACGGGACGGCATAGGGTAGCTCGGCACGGCAAGATATAGCACGGGACAATAGCTTCATGGCCCGGACAGCACAGTTTCTGGCCAGAATCGCCTTGTAAGAGCTCGGGACTTGAAGGTCTTAGCCGGAAGCTATCTTGGTCGGGACGCATCCTCACAGCTCGAAACGACACCTCCATGCTCGGGGAAAGCTTCCCTTGGCCCGGATCTAGGCATTTTTTGGCCGGAACTTCATCATTTGGCCGGATTTGTTCTCAACTTGGGCCGGATTATTTCTAGGGTTCCGACCACTTTCTTGGCCGGAAACCTTAGGGCTTTTACTCCCCATGTCTTTAGCTAACTTCCCATGTGATTTGATTTGGTTTTGAGCTACAATTTCTAGAGAGAGAAAGATAGGGTTTAGCTTTAATGGAGGTTGTGTTCTAAATGGCGAAGTGATGGTAGTCGTTATGGGGAACCCAGAAATTTGCTAAGGGGAAATCGGCTGCACCTTAAAGATTAATATTTCCCGACGATCTTAGCCTCGAACCACATCGAAAAAGGGGGACTCTATCATCATTTTCTTTCCATTTCTTATTCAATCACCATGTTTAGCTAACTTTAGTGTGTCGATTATATGAGATGAAATGTGATGAATTCGTGATTATGTTTAATATGATTTGATGTTTTGATTATAAATTGATGCTCATTTATTTCGATTATCGTTTCGATCATATTTTCATGTGTCTTGTCAAGCACTTCGCATAGTTAATAGACGAAACGAAGTATTCGATATCGATCGTAGTCTAAGTCATATTTTCATGTGTCTTGTCATGCACTTCACATAGTTAGGCGACTAGACAACACCCTCGATGACACGGGTTTAATCGATTATGACGTTTGTTTGACTAAGTATGATCTCCGGATATACGTAGTACTTAGAGACATCTACTTTAGGAGTCGAACATCGATTATACTTTAAACATTAGATCGGACTACACATAGTCGTAGGTTTATCATTATGGATTTTCGGTTCGACACCTCTCTCACTTTTTTGTTTCCTCCCGACTCTCCTCTCGAATCTCTCTCGCTCATTTACTTTGATTATTGAGTTTAGTTTTACTTGTTTTATTCTCTTATTGCTCATTCGATCAAACTGCCGTGTGCAGTAACCCAAAAGATCAGTGCTGAAAGCGCATGATCAGAGGATCAAATCTATGACGTCACAAAATCACGCATAAAAAAGAAATTAATTACTTGCACAGAAGAGGAAACGTGTCTTGGGAAAGTAAACCACGCGTCAAGACAAAAGGCGCAGCTGGGATGGCTCTGGCAAAAACAGCATGAGAAACGATCTCCACGTAGCGGATACCAATCAGCTCTGGAGCATCAGCACAATACTAAGTTCCACCAACTAGCCCTGGTCAAGGTAAGACCCAAAGAGTTTCTCGATACAACTCTGGGACAGGTAATACTCTCGACTTTAGTCCTTCAAATAAAGTAAAAGATGCACGAGTTACTTCTACTCTTTAGTCTCTTTACTTTCAACAAGGAGTGCCAGGACTCATGATGACGCATAAATTGTCCAGACGTTGACTAACGTCTGAAGAGTCAAGATCAGACCTGAAGTCTCTTCGAACGACTCGGCTTAAGGCAGCAGGACAGCTAAACACCTGACGGTCCACCATACGTTCCCCTAACTGGGAGGTCGGCCAGAAGAAATCAGCTCTGCACTGAACGCCCTTGGCATGGATAGATCAACCCTGAGATCTTAAAAGGAATAAGGGGGGTCTCCACAGGTTCGACCCATATCTTACGCCTAGATTAGGGGAGATATCAGCGCTGCGCGACCTAATGACTTAATCCCGGAATTTATAGAAAGATCTCAGTCGGCCTCACATCTTGAAGTGTTTAAGCCCGATTGGACTCCACGTATCTAGAAGAGGAAACTTCTCCTTTAAAGTCTATTACTCCGGCAAGATATATAGAAAGTATCCTTGAACTTAGGAACTTTCACTTATCAAAGATCTAGTATAGACTCGAAGAGAAACCCTAAATACGCAAAAGAGGTAACTTCCCTTACAGTTTGACGGCCACCGCCTCGCCACCGCCACTAATCACAGTAGGCATAACTTTGCCTATAAAAGGCCCCCCACATCGTCCTTCACAGGACACGATCTCTTTACTCCAGAAAAGGCACCCCATACTCAGAGTTCTCACAACTCGCCCCCCAAAAGGATCGATCAATATTCATTATTTTACTGCAAAGAGCACCCTGACTGTCTAGAGCGTCGGAGCGGTTTTCGAACCCTTTACAGGTTTTCCCCCTCGGGAGCAGACAAACTGGAACAAGGAGCAAGGAGCGAGGAGCTGGAGCAAAGGAGCAAGGAGAAGATCAGAGAAGCAGAGCAGAGAACCGGAGCTCAACAGAGGAATCTCTCCTCTCCAAACAGAATATACCATCATAACGGAGGTTGTCATGAATCAACTCCCTTTTTCATGCTGATTTAACCGGGAGCCAATTTTCGACATCAACATATAAGATATGAAACCGTCCATTAGATCTCAATGAATTCCCAACCAAAAATTACAGTACCGAATGGTGACCAACACTAAACCGAAAATGTTCATTTCGCTCTCAGGTTATGCCACTTGTTTACTAGCTCACTCGGCCAACCTTCTTGATCCCAATCTTTGACTAGCTATATTTCTATCATCCGTACTCCGATTGGACTCCCGTTTCTGCCTATTGATTCGTCTTGGACTCTACTTTTCAACCGAGTACTAAAATTTCTAGAACACCCCCATCTCCAAATGACCAAAATGCCCTCAAGTGTATATTTCTCTGGGTTTTATCCGTTTTCCGCGGTCAACACCTTAGAACATACCTGGACAACAGAAACACACAATTCATCAGAGTAACTGCTCGAACTGGACTAACTAGCCCGAGTTAAGAGATTCAGATGCGAAATTTTCATGTCTCATTAGTGTTCTTTGCAGTAAAAGAATGAATATTGATCGATCCTTTTGGGGGGCGAGTTATGGGAACCCTGAGTATTGGGTGATCTTTTCGGGTTAAAGAGATCGTGTTCTGTGAAGGATGATGTGGGGAGCCTTTTATAGGCAAAGTTAGGCCGACTGTAATTAGTGGCGGTGGCGAGGCGGTTGGCGTCAAACCGTAAGGGAAGTTTCCTCTTTAGCGTATCTAGGGTTTCTCTTTGAGTCTATCCCGGATCTTTGATAAGCGAAAGTTCCTAAGTTCAAGGATACTTTGTATATATCTTGCGGAGGCTCAAAGAGAAACCCTAGTCTGAGATCTTTCTAGAAAGTTCGGGATTAAGTCTTTAGGCCGCGCAGCGTTGATATCTCCCCAATTCTGGGCGTAAGATATGGGCCAAACCTGTGGAGACCCACTTCTTCCTTCTGAGACCCCAGGGCTGATCTATCCATGTCAAGGGTGTTTTGTGCAGAGTTGGTTTCTTTCAGCCAACCTCCCTGTTAGGGGAAAATGTGGTGGACCGTTAGGTATTTAGCTGTCCTGCTGCCTTAAGCCCAGTCGATCCAAGAGACTTCAGATCTGATCTTGACTCTTCAGACGTTAGTCAACGTCTGGACACTTTGTGCATCATCACCCTTAAAGTGGGTTTCTGCCTTTTCGGATTTCTCTTTGGAGCCTGATTCTATCTATCTCTTAGACTGGATCATATCCATCTATATACTAGTTCCCATCAGTCTATTTCCACTGTTCAAGTTACCAATTCTTATGTGTAACCTGATGATGCACAAAATGTCCAGACGTTGACTAACGTTTGAAGAATCAAGATTAGACCGGAAGTCTCTTGGATCTACTCGACTTAAGGCAGCAGGATAGCTAAATACCTAATGGTCCACCACATTTTCCCCTAACTTGGAGGTCGGCCGGAAGAAACCAGCTCTATACAAAACACCCTTGACATGGATAGATCATACCTGATCTCAAAGGGAAAAAAGGGGGTCTCCATACGTTCGGCCCATATCTTACGCCCAGAATTGGGGAGATATCAGCGTTGCGCGACCTAAAGACTTAATCCCGAACTATCTAGAAAGATCTCAGTCGGCCGCATATCTTGAAGTATTTAAGCCCAATTGAACTCCACGTATCTAAAGGAGGAAACTTCTCCTTTAGAGTCTATCACTCCTGCAAGATATATGCAAAGTATCCTTGAACTTAGGAACTTTCGCTTATCAAAGATCCGGGATAGACTCAAAGAGAAATCCTAGATACGCTAAAGAGGAAACTTCCCTTACGGTTTGACGGCAACCGCCTCACCACCGCCACTAATTACAGTCGGCCTAACTTCGCCTAAAAAAGGCCCCCCACATCGTCCTTCACGAGACACGATCTCTTCATCCCGAAAAGATCACCCTATACTCAGAGTTCCCATAACTCGCCCACTAAAAGGATCGATCAATATTCATTCTTTTATTGCAAAGAGCACCCTGACTGTCTTGAGCGTCGGAGCGGTTTTCGAACCCTTTACAGGTTTTTCCCCCTTGGGAACGGGCGAACAGAGCAAGGAACATGATAAAGGAACAAGAAGCTGGACTGAGGAGCAAGGACCTGGAACATAGAAACAGAGCAGAGAACCAGGGCTGAAAAGAGGAATCTCTCCTCTCATAACAGAATATACCATCATAACGGAGGTTGTCATGCATCAACTCCCTTTTTCATGCTGATTTAACGGGAGGCCAATTTTCGACATCAACATTTGGCGCTAGAAGGAGTGCATCTCTCCAGCAAATCATCAGATTCGGTAACCCGGATTTCATTCAATTCCTTTTTTTAGAATTAACTATTTCCCCTAAGTTCCCCAGGCAAACATGTCCTCGAACGAACACACTCCACGTGAGACACCCCACCGGCTTCCCAACCCGGTCGAGCTTATGGCCGAACTGGAACAGCACAAGGCTGAATACTTCCGAAGGGATCAGTAGGCAAAACGATTGGAGGAAAGTCTCCGTAAAGCCGAGACAGCCGAGAAGGCTGCTGCACCCGAGAAGAGGATGCTCACGAAGGAAGGAAGAAAGGGATACGGCGGTACACGATCGTGGACAACAAGGAAAGGGAACAACTCGGGAATGAAAATTAGAATCACTAATCTCAGCAACTCCGTCTGAAGGTGATCAATCCGGCTACAACAACCAGGGAAGTTCTCTTAATCTTACTATTAAATATTTACCTTCCTTCTCTTATCACTCAGTCTCATGATGTTGCTGAATATGGGCCAGTCTCAACCGAACTTTCAACAATTTTGGATAAGTCATATAAATCGGTTATGATCTAGGTTTTCACGAAAAACTCGATTAAAATACCTTAGGTTTATTTCGCTTGATGCATCTCTGGCATATGAAAAACAATACACACATATAAATATATGTCGTAATCTGTTCAGATACACAATCCTCTAGAATTGTTCTCGTTAAATCTGACGCTAAAACGAATTGACTGAAAAGTCAATCCACTTCTTCGAACCATGATTTAAGGATTATTACCAAGTTCTAGGTTGCTCAGTAAAGTCCCGAACGACTTATCTAAGAGTCCTAAATCGCTTATCATTAAATTTGTTACTGTTAGCTGGCAGATTATGACATATTGACCACTATCTCTAATTCGCTTGTCTATTTTCGGAACAATAACGCCGCAACCCGATTATGAACAATGGGGAAACGGAGCAACCCAAAACTAGAAGTGGAGCGACTTATCAACCAACTCAAGCTAAAGATGAGCAATCAAGCCATAAAAACCGGGGAAGTCTCTTATTTCTCGCAAACAATTACTTTAACAATTGGTTCGTAGTTTTATTGAAACAGCAGGGTCCTTGGACCCGATAAATACATTTTGGTGTCCTACAGGCACATAAATAATGTGAAAGTGACTCGACAGGTGTTCAATAGAACGCTTAGAAAAGAGATTGCTCTCTTCAAAACTCAATAATTGTCGAAACTCTATCATTCGACTGACTTGGTGACCAAAACGTTGAATCAAGCATGAGTCTTGACTTTAATATCTTGGCCCGGACTTCAAATGCTTTAATCAGTCTATTATAAAGTTGTCAACTGGTGAGAGCCGACACAACGTCCGACTCGACTCGAAATTCATAAGCTTGGATTAGAGAAACAACTCTCATTACCGAATAATGGTATTGAATATAAACAGGAGATTCTCTTTAGTTTTCCTTAACAGGAGCACAGGATCAGGATTCTGTTAAAAAAGAATATGAAGTTCTTTAACTCTCTTCTTTTAGAATGGTGTTATGCAGGACACTATAACAGAAAAAGACGAATAACTCCGACGAGAGGCAAGACTGAACTCTTCAGTCTTTGCAAAATCATTCAAACAAAGGTCTCATGTCAGAAGTGACGAAGCAAGGACATGAAAGCAGGGAGTAACTCTTAATCATATTGGTTATACTTCTCTAGTTTGATAATTAGTTCATTACTCCTGCTAAAAAACAAACTAAGGGGGGTATATATGAATATATCAAAAGAGTACTCGCACTCAAAACTGGTTGTACAAAAATTTGTTGATACCGAATGAAAATACGCGCTCCAAGTTTGAAACATACTTGGAATAAATTAGATTCATTCTAAACGACTAAGTATCTATATATCACATAAACCATGTTGTACTACACGAACCGAAAAGTACACTCGAATACTTGTCGTGTTAACTTTGCATGATATGAAACAAGTAAATACTTCAATGACACAAATAGGTTAACCCGCCTAATACATAATTTTGTGTTGTCATGATTCAAATCTATACAATGATCTTCTTGTTGTTAGCTAACAATAAATTAACAACTCTTGAAAGTTTAGATGACTGCTTTGAAACTATTTATGGCTGACTCTAAGGATGAAATAGTTCAACTCGGCGAACTCGAAGAAGAAACTGAAAGTCTCAGTTGGGGGACACATCTTACCTCAATCAAAGAATGTTGAATACTTAAAGAAAGTCTCGACGAAAGGACCCAAAAAATGCCACTAAGGTACACATACCTATCAAACTCACTTTGTGAATCAATAACATACTCTCATTGTAGATTAAGCCCTACTTTGTTAGGCACAAACTCGACTTTGCCCCGACAAAGTCACAGATTAAGTCCTACTTCGTCAGGAACAGATCCGACTTTGCTTCGACAAGGTCACAGACTAAGTCCTGCTAGTCAGGCACAACCCTTAGCATAAGCCCTGCTTTGAAGGCTCCTCATGAAGTTATAACAATGTAAGTCCTGCAAAAGCAGGCCTCTAATGCAAAAGCCCTGACGTCTCTCAACCACTCAGGCCCCCAAACTATAGCCTTGCTTACGCAGGCTCAAGGAGAAGTCCTAGTTAAACTCGCTCTAACTGAGCAGGTAGCCCTGATAGTGAAAGCTACGACCAGGGGACCCAAAAGGTAGCCTTGGTAGCGAAAGCACCGACCAAGGGCCCTAATTTAAAAACAGTCCTGTTAGCGAAAGCCACGACCAGGGACAGGACATCCTCAATAGTTATGGCAACGACCGAGGACCCTAAGGAGCAGTCCTAGTTAAACTAAAACTTTACTCGAGTAAAACTGACCCTTCACTAAGGTCCCAAGGAGAAGTCCTAGTCAAACTGATCGGCTCAAGCCGGCAAATGAGGTAGCTCCGATAGCCACGACTGCGACACGAGGCCTCACAAGGAGAAGTCCTAGTTAAACTTAAAATCTTTACTCGAGTAAAACGTGGTCCCCACTGAGGATCCCAAGGAGATGTCCTAGTTAAACTACAGCCCTGGCGAAGGTGACCGGGGGAATAAGGAGAAGTCCTTGCGAAGCTTGTCAGGCGAAAGCAGACAAAACAACTCTGGTAGCCCAAGCTACGACCAGAGGTACGGGAGGAGTCCCGACGAAAACTAGTTGTGCTCAAGCCAAGGAAACCAGCCCTGGTAGCGAGAGCAACGACCAGAGGTCTAAGGAGAAGTCCTAGCTAAACTAGTTGTGCTCAAGCCAACGAAACCAACCGCAGTAGCGAAAGCAACGACTAGGGGTCTAAGGAGAAGTCCTAGCTAAACGTGCTCAAGCCAACAAAACCAGCCTTGGTAGCGAAAGCAACGACCAGGGGTCTAAGGAGAAGTCCTTGCTAAACTAGTTGTGCTCTAGCCAACAATACCAACCTTGGTAACGAAAGCAACGATCAAGGGTCTAAGGAGAAGTCCTAGCTAAACTAGTTGAGCCCAAGGCAACGAAACCAGCCCTGGTAGCGAAAGCAACGACCAAGGGTCTAAGGAGAAATTTTAGCTAAACGGTTCAAAATCAGATTAAATAAAAGACAGCCCTGGGAGCAATAGCCATGATCAGGGGCAAAAGTAGGCTCGAAAATCGTTATGATTTACAGGACTGTGCTAATTTGGGTTTTTTCTTGCAGAAGGAAATAGTAAGATTAGGGCATGATAGATTAAGTCTAACGTTCTTTAGTTTTGCGGAAGCGAGCATCCGGAGCATGCGTAGTAAGTTTATGAATGCATTAGTAAGACTAGGATTTTAACAAGTAACTATTCTATGTTAAGTATGTGCAGATAAAAATAGAACCAAAAAAGGAGTATCAAGAAAGATACATCAGCAACCATCTACATAAGAAAAGCAAACAGGAGAACAACACTCAGAAATAGAAAAGACACGACAGTTCAGAGAAATGGCAGTATTCATAAGAAAGGTCTATTACAGAAGAAATTGCAATCAAGATACATCAAGAGGAGTACAATCATTCGAGTCTATTATAGAAGAAATTGCTCAAAATTAAAAGGAATTGAAGGTAAGGAAGTGCCAAGGGGATCAAGGTCACCCCTATCTTGTAGATCCTCCATTAATAGGAATGCCATGAATGGCATCCGGCCAAACCACCATTTTTTGGGTCGAACCCAAATTAAATTGGTATCCCGGGTAACTATCTCCATTATCGGAAAAGTTACCATTAACTATCTCCATTATCGGAAAAACACCCTTCAAGCGGGAAGCCAGTATGAAGTCAGATGGAGGCCGCATCTCGGGTCTCCAACGAAAAACAAAGGATCTTCTTTTCTCTAAACTTTGACGATGAGGAGTTGAAGAACAAAGGCAGACCATTTATACTGGAAGAAGGATAACCAAGGGACTCTTTGAAAACAAACAAGGGTCATTAAAGACAAATACCAAACGCACCTTGGAAACACTCAAAGGAGTAATTACCGAGAGACAAGACAACCCGAGGGCAGCGGACTCGAGAGAATAGCAGCGGGTTTCAAGATAACGCCTCATATCCCCCAATAGCAAGACTCCACGCGTCCTCGCCTGAGGGAACAAATTATCGTATGCAGTAACTCAAAAGATCAACGCTGAAAGCGCATGATCAGAGGATCAAATCTATGACGTCATAAAATCACGCATGGAAAGATTAATTACTTAAGCAGAAGACGAGACGTGTCTTGGAAGAACAAACCACATGTCAACACAAAACACAATTAGGATGGCTCTGATAAAAAAATGCTTAATGAGAAAGGATCTTCACTTAGCAGATACCAATCAGTTCTGGAATATCAACAAAGAGACCGAGCACTACGAAACAGCCCACGTCCGGGTAAGACCCAAAGAGTTTCACGAAACAGCTTTAGGACAGGTATTACTCTCGACTTCAGGTCTTCAAATAAAAACACACGAGTTACTTCTACTCCTTAGTCTCTTTACTTTCAACTAAGGCGTGGCGGGACTCATGATGATGCACAAAATGTCCAGACGTTGACTAACGTCTGAAGAGTCAAGATCAGACCTGAAGTCTGGATCAACTTGGCTTAAGGCGGGAGGATAGCTAAATACCTAATGGTCCACCACATTTTCCCCTAACTGGGAGGTCGGCCGGAACAAACCAGCTATGCACAAAACGCCCTTGACATGGATAGATCAGCCCTGGGGTCTCAAAGGGAAAAGGGGGGGTCTCCACAGGTTCGGCCCATATCTTACGCCCATAACTAGGGAGATATCAGCGTTGCGCGACCTAAAGGCTTAATCCCGAACTTTCTAGAAAGATCTCAGTCGGCCGCATATCTTGAAGTGTTTAAGCCCGATTGAACTCCACGTATCTAAAGGAGGAAACTTCTCCTTTAGAGTCTATCACTCCGGCAAGATATAAACAAAGTATCCTTGAACTTAGGAACTTTCGCTTATCAAAGATCCGGGATAGACTCAAAGAGAAACCCTAGATACGCTAAGGAAACTTCCCTTACGGTTTGACGGCAACCGCCTCACCACAGCCACTAATTACAGTCGGCCTAACTTCGCCTATAAAAGGCCCCCTACATCGTCCTTCACAAGACACGATCTCTTCACCCTGAAAAGATCACCCTATACTCAGAGTTCCCATAACTCACCCCCCAAAAGGATCGATCAATATTCATTCTTTTACTGCAAAGAGCACCCTGACTGTCTTGAGCGTCGGAGCGATTTTCGAACCCTTGCAGGTTTTTCCCCCTCGGGAACAGGCGAACAGGAGCAAGGAGCAAGGATCAAGGAGCAAGGAGCTGGAACATAGAAACATAGCAGAAAACCAGGGTTGAACAGAGGAATCTCTCCTCTCATAACAGAATATACCATCATAACGGAGGTTGTCATGGATCAACTCCCTTTTTCATGCTGATTTAACGGGAGGTCAATTTTCGACATCAGCATAACCCGTTGTAGGATCCGGTCTATGTTAGCCGCGGATAACTGAAGTGATCCAACAATCGTAAGCGGCTTCTAGCTAAGCATTACGACTCCTAATTGAACCGGTTTGATTTATCTTCCAATAAAGTCATCATTATCCTATGAGCCAAATCGTACGCATTGCCATCTTGGTCGAAGGACATTCCTTCGGCAGGATATACCTTCAGACCCCAAGGACATATATCCTTCACTGATCTCCAGCCAAACTCTGGATAGTACGTCATCAAGGATCGTACAATTGAACTTGGTCAGCTCTCTGTCATGTAAGAGCCATTTCCTAAAGGCATCCACAGCAGTCTCGGTGTTGCAGTATGGGATTGACACCTTCTCTCTGTTGAATCTTCCCACGTATTCTCTAAGAGGGTTACCTATCCTTTGTTGTATTCTGTATAAGTCCCCAAATAATTTTTCTATCTTCTTGCTACTGGCGAACTGCTCAATTAAGGTATCAGTTAGTTGGGCAAATGATAAAATACAGTTGTTAGGAAGATTAGTGTACCATTGTAAGGCTGGTTATGAGGCTTGAGCCGAAGCTCTTGCACATGCATGCCTCCCTTAGCTCTCTCGGTATGGTAGCAGTAAACATACGCTGTTTGCAGGAAACAATGTGGTCAGCCGGGTCGGATGTGCCATCGTACATCTTCATATTTGGGAAACTAAATTTCCTGGGCATTTCAACAAAAGCGATGGCATCTACAAATGGTGAGTCCGCCTAACTTTGGGGAAAACTCTTTTTAAATGGAGTCGGGACCCCGGGTATGCATGTAAGTAAGGCCACTAGGTCTGCTAGCCTTTTGCCAAACTCTGCTCCAGAGAGTTATCTCTATGAGAGTACGGGTTGGTAGGGAGGTAAGTCCCATTAGTCTGCAACATAGGTACAGTAAGCAAAAGAGGAAGCGCAGAGGAGTTAGGAGCAACCGTGGCCTGCGTTGGATGTTGGTTGTCATCCAGGTCGAGTTGAGTGACTGGTCGCCTTGAAGTGCCGCCTGAAGGATATATTCCCTCAGTCAATGCGTACGATTTGGCAAATAGGATCTTAATGACCTTATTCGGAAGATCATTAGTCCGGTCCAATTAGGGGTTGTAATGCTTAGCTAAAAGCCAACTACGATCGTCAGATAACTTTGGTAATCCGCAACTAACATAGACCGGATCCTACAAGGGTTACACATAAGAGTGATGGTTTGAACGGAGAGAATTGACTAGTAATAGACTGGCATATAAGTGGGGCGGCCATCTCATGGCCGGTTAGGCCCTAAGTGGGTCGCCCAAGGAAGCCCATAAAGGGCTATGTTGGCCAGCCACACTGAGGGAACCCTAAAAGGGTATTTTGGGAAAATACTTATAATTAGGCTTTAGTAATCCTAGTTTGGGTAAAAGACCTATTCTAGGGATTTCTATATAAGGACCTAATTAGAAAACCTAAAGTGAGTCTCAAAAAGAGTCTAAAAAAGAGACAGAAAAAGCCAACTGGAAAGAATTCAATAAATACATCTCAGAGAGAAAAAAAAAAAGTTTTCTCAATTATCTAGTCAAGGAGAAGGAGTTCTTCATCTCAACCTTCAAGAAGGTCCTAGCTGACTAAAAGAAGGGAGTTCAAGTTATACACTCGGTGTCTCAAGTAGAGGAGCAACAATTGGGGCTCTTATCTTCCGAATACTGGTCGGGATTTAGTTCGTGGGAAAGGGATTAAGGTTATCTTCTTTCTGTTCTAGTTCATTGATATGTTCATGTATAGATCCTGGTAACCTAGTGTTATACATATAGATGTTTGAGATTCCGCTAACAACACTAGCAATTAGATGTATTAGATACATTAGAAACCCAACACTGCCTGCTTCAATCCTGGTTGACTGTTTTGGGGCTGCCGAATGAAGGATTGGCTGGTTAAGCAGTCTCCTACTTCGGTAATCCTTCCAGCTCGCTCTTCGGGATTCAGCTCCATCTGCCTAGGAGCAACTGGTCTTCGAAGTGGTACAGTTAAAAACAATTTCGTAATTTTTTTCCTGCAATAATTGATTTTCAGCTCTGACCAGGATGTTCTCCTCTTCCAAAGCTCTCTATCGTTGCGTGTTCTCTTGCATCAGAGTTGTTAGCATTGCAAGTTGGGATGCTACGTCGAGTGGAGTGTTAGTCATCTCCTTTGCCATCGTGGTAAGCTCAGTAATTGGTAGTTGGGCCCTTCCTTCTAACACCAAACTGTGAGGGTAAGAAATCGCGGGTCAAGAAGTCAACTGGACCGGGTCGTTGACCGGATGTCGAACCTCCACCTGTTAATATTTTTGCGGACACCTACGTCGTCTTTGGGCTTAACCTGTGAGAAAAGAGACAGGAGCACACGTGATCTTAAGTCCCTTGGGAACCGGGATGGTGCCGGCCTAAGGGGGCACCGACGGTCAAGTTAGTAAGCTTGCAAGAGAAATAATACATACGTGGGTATCAAACTTGGAATGTTACCGTTGGTTGGACAATGATCAGAGTTTAGGCACAGCTCGTAGAGTGCCCGGAGCTCCCTCTCTACGGATTGACTGACTTGGTTGGAATTGACGACCTATGAGGTATGTCCTTGAGTAAGGCAGCCCCGGTGAGGTATGCCTTGGCCGAGGGTATGGACCGTAAATAAAATGGTAAGCTTTAAGGTTTGACCTTATGAATATTCACGTGGGTCAAATATGGAAGGCCTGACTTCCAGGAGAGATAAGTAGCTTGCATACTTTGATCGTCCAGGGAGATAATGGTAGGTCGCCCTTGATAATATAGTCGTCTGATCGCCTAGGAGAGAGAAAGGAACGATTGTCTAGTCGTCTAGGAGAGAGAAAGGAATGGTCTTCTGATCGTCTAGGAGAGAGAAAGTAATAATCGCCCGTCCTTGGTCGTCCAGGAGAGAGAAAGTAATGGTCGCCATGCTTCGGTCGTCTGGTAGACCGGGAGAGAGAAAATAGGTGCTTGTTACCACAAGACCCTATACTTGATAATATAACCCTGTACTTGGTAAGATCTTGTATATGGATGCAGTAATAGTACTAATCTGAGATAAAGGAACCAGGACTATGTGATGAGGCGGGCCCTCTCAAAGAGCAAGACTCTATTAGAGAGAAAGTGAGTTGATGATACTCTGTATGAGATTCAAAGTAATGGGATTTGCCGAATGCCAGAAAATCCCGTGTTTAAGTCGGGATTTGGATGCCCGTATCGTCTTCCTCTCGATCCTTTTAAAATGTTACTGGTCGACCGTCACCTGACGTGAGCTGTCGTCTTCAATGTGGTAACGCATGGAGCTGTCACCATTAATACAGATATTCTAACCCCTTAGAAGGTATATTCGGGATCCTCAATAATTGTAACGTCTTCCAACGGATATATGAAGGGAGGTCTCCTGAGGAAGTGAGGGTGGACCTCTTTACCCCGGGCTGGATGTGCTGCTTTACTTTGGCGTTGCTTCGGGGTGTCCGAAGATAAAAGGGTCGGGCCCATTAACTTATGGTCTTGGTCACCGTGCCAGCCCATTATTCGTAGATTTCTAGGGGCGCTCCTGGTGACGTATTTTGGCTCATACAAACACAAATCACACATGAGGGGCATTAGTATAAAGCGTATCAGAGAATGGCAACAAATGTAATTGAGATTCATAAAAGAACTTATGTATCTAATTAGTTACATTCAATATATAAAATAAAAGGAGTTTTATTTTCGTCACTTAAATCTGGTTTAGTATTTAAGAGACAGTTCATAGATAAAGAAATATTCCGAATAGGCTTATCAGATACGTGATCTGATGAATGAAACCCTTGATGATGCATAAAAGGTCCAGACGTTGACTGACGTCTGAAGAGTCAAAAATTAGACCAGAAGTCTCTTGGAACAGCTCGGCTTAAGGCAGCAGGACAGCTAAAACCCTTGATGGTCCACCACACATTCCCCCTAACTGGGAGGTCGGCCAGAAGAAACCAGCTCTGCACAAAACGCCCTCGGCATGGACAGATCAGCCCTGGGATCTCTAAAGGAATAAGGGGGGTCTCCACAGGTTCGACTCATACCTTACGCCCAAAACTGGGGAGATATCAGCGCTGCGCGACCTAATGACTTAATCCCGGACTTTCCAAAAAGATCTCAGTTGGTTACACACCTTGAAGTGTTTAAGCTCGATTGGACTCCACGTATCTAAAGGAAGAAACTTCTCCTTTAGAGTCTATCACTCCGGCAAGATATCAACGAAGTATCCTTAAACTAAAAGAACTTTCCCTTATCAAAGGTACGGGATAGACTCGAAGAGAAACCCTAGATACGCAAAAGAGGTAACTTCTATTACGGTTTAACGGCCACCGCCTCACCACCGCCACTAATTACAGTCGGCCTACCTTCGCCTATAAAAGGCCCCCCACATCGTCCATCAAAGAGGACGATCTCTGGAGAAGAAACAGACTCTCTCTCTAAAATACGATCTCTTCGTACCAAGAAGGATCACCCCCAAAAAACAGAGTTCTCATAGCTAGCCCCCAAAAGGATCAATCAATATTCATTCTTATACTGCAAAGAGCACCCTGACTGGCTTGAGCGTCGGAGCGGTTTTCGAACCCTTTGTAGGTTTTTCCCCCTCGGGAACAGACGATCAGGAGCAAGGATCCAGGAGCTGGAGTAAGGAGTTAGAAGCTGGAGGAGACAAAGTGTTCTACGATGACCCGACAACAGATATGCAGAGCTGAAAAACTAAGGTCATCACTACCCCTACTATCTTTCCTTTTTGAATAAAGCAATTAGGCAAAAGAAGTAGCATTACTAGCTACATATTTTACCCTATAAAATAAAAATATTTTTTGCATAAAACGGTATAAAAGGAGGAGTCCTAGCTAAAACTCATCTCGCTCTGAATCGAGCAGGTAGCCCTGATAGCGAAATCCACAACCAGGGGTCCTAAAGGCAGCCTTGGTAGGTGAGAGCAGCGACCGAGGGCCCTAATTTAAAACAACCCTGCTAGCGAAAGCCACGACCAGGGACAGGATAGTCTTTGTAGCTACGGCAACAACTGAGGGCCCTAAGGAGCAGTCCTAGTTAAACTGAACTTTGCTCGAGTAAAAATCGACCCCTCACCAATGTCCCAAGGAGAAGTCCTAGTTACACTGATCGGCTCAAGCCGGCAAAGGAGGTAGCTCCGGTAGCTACGGCTGCAACCCGAGGCCTCACAAGGAGGAGTCCTAGCTAAACTCAACCCTTTACTCGAGTGAAACGTGGTCCCTGAGGATCCCCAAGGAGAAGTCCTTGATAGAACTAACGCCCCGATGAAGGTGACTGGGGGTATAAGGAGAAGTCCTTGCAAAACTATTCATGCTTAAAATGAGGAAGACAACCCTGTAGCTAAGGCCACGACCGGGGGCACGGGAGGAGTCCCGGCGAAAACTAGTCGAGCTCAAGCCGACGAAAACAGCCCTGCTAGCGAAAGCCACGAACAGGAATAGGACAACCTTGGTAGCTATGGCGATGACCGAGGGCCCTAAGGAGAAGTCCTAGTTGAACTAGCCAAGCTCAAGTTGGCGGAACCGGCTCTGGTAGCGAAAGCCACGACCAGAGGTCTAAGAAGAAGTCCTAGCGAAACTAGTCGAGCTCAAGCTGGCGATATCAGCTTTTGTAGCAAACGCCACGACCAGAGGACTAAGGAGAAGTCCTAGTTAAACTAGCCGAGCTCAAGCTGGCGATATCAACTCTGGTAGCGAAAGCCACGACCAGAGGTCTAAGGAGGAGTCCTGGTGAAACTAGTTATGCAAAAACAACTCTGGTATAGACAACCAGGGGCATAGCTAAAGAACTCTAACATTATTCAAAACTTTTTACGGAGGGCTAACTCGGGTTCTGTTTTGCAGAGGGAAATAGTAAGCTTAAGGCATGCTAGACTAGGTCTAAAATTATTTCTTTTGCAGGAGCGATCATACGGAGCATGCGTAGTAAGCCTAAGAAAAATTGCATTCGTAAGTATTGGGCTAATTACATTGACTTTTTGATTACATAGTTAAGAAAACAGGAAAACACAGTCTGGCAGCAAGCTCTAATTCGCCAGAAGAAGAAGGTGACGAAGGACCGTCAATGTCCACCGAAACCCTAATCATGACGGCCGGAAGGCGACTACCCCGACGGCGACGAACCAGAAAACCCACAGCAGAAAAGAGTGCAGGATCGGAAGTGCTGGTAGTACCAGTTAAAGAATAAACCAAAGGATAAAGTGGCCTGGAGGAACTGAGGGTAGAAAGGTGATCGTCGTCCAGAAGATCATTCGGACGAAGGACGTCAACAAAACCCTCGCCAGCCACTTCCATCTAGAAGTGCTCAACGGAAGAATCATCATAGTTCAGAACCATGAAGAAGGCAACTCTAACATTACCACGAGGGAGAGTTCCACTAAACATTAAAAGAGGCATGGTGAGATTTAGAAAAGTTATTCTTGCCTTAACATCTATTTATAAAACAGAAAGGCTGTGATGAAGGGGCGTGATCAACGAAGAGTCGCGGCAAGCAGTCACTCCGGCTAGATATCAACGAAGTATCCTTAAACTTAGGAACTTTCCCTTATCAAAGATCTGGGATAGACTCGAAGAGAAACCCATGATACGCAAAAGAGGTAACTTCTATTACGGTTTGACGGCCACCGCCTCACCACCGCCACTAATTACAGTCGGCCTACCTTCGCCTATTAAGGGCCCCCCACATCGTCCATCAAAGAAGACGATCTCTGGAGGAGAAACAGACTCTCTCTCTAAAATACGATCTCTTCATACCAAGTGATGCACCCGAAAAGGTTTCACACCCAAGCAGAGGTATCAAGTAGTAATCCGGCAAAGCCGGGATCGATCCAAGGATAGGAAGGTAGTTTGGATATCGAAGGGTCTTATCCCTCGGTCTAGATATTAAAAGCTAACCTAGACTAAAAAGGAGAGAAACAAGGATAAATGAGGGGGTTATGATTGAATAAGCAATAAAGAAAACAAATAAACTAATTAAACGATAAAAGTAAACAGGCGAGAGAGATTCGAGAGAAGAGTCGGAGGAACAAGAGTCGGGAGACGGTAAAACTCGATTCGGGCAACAAATAAGTGAGAGAGGTGTCGAAGTCCGGGAATCCATAATGATAAACCTACGACTATGTGTAGTCCGATTTAATGTGTCGTAGTACAATCGATGTTCGACTCCTAAAGTAGATGTCTCTGAGTACTACGTATATCCGGAGATCATACTTAGTCAAACAAACGTCTAAATCGGTTAATCCCGAGTCATCGAAAGTGTCGTCTAGTCGCCTAACTATGTGAAGTGCATGACAAGACACATGAAATTATGACTTAGACTACGATCGATATCGAATACTTCGTTTCGTCTATTAACTATGCGAAGTGCTTGACAAGACACATGAAAATACGATCAAAACGATAATCGAATCAAATGAACATCAATTCATAATCAAAACATCAAATCATATTAAACATAATCACAAATTCATCACATTTCATCTCATATAATCGACACACTAAAGTTAGCTAACATGGTGAATAAGTAATAAATGAAAAGAAGATGATGAGAAATCTCCCTTTTTCGATGTGGCTCGAGGCTAGGTTCGTCGAGAAAAATGAGTCTCTAAGTGTAGTCGATCTCCCCGTAGCAATTTTCTGGATTTCCCTTTAATAGTGCACTTTGGGTGTCCCCGAGCAAAAATCAGATTTCCCCATAGCGACCACCATCATCTTCTCCATTTAGAACACAAACTCCATTAAAGCTTCATCAAGCTTTCTCTCTCTAAAGATTTCTTACCCAAAATCAAATCAAACTACATGGGAAGATAGATCAAGACATGGGGGGTAAAAGCCCTATGGTTTCGAATCAAGAAAGTTGTCGGAAACTCTCGAAAAATCCGGTCAAAGAAACCCTAGTTCCGGCCAACCCTAGATCCGGCCATGTGCACACTGTCGACCCCTTCCATGCGATGTCCGAGCAACCCGAGCACGTTCCCAAGCCAACCGAGCTATGCCTTGAAGGCCCGAGTGTGCAACAGCTGCGTCCTTGGAGCAGCTCGGGCTGCTGTTCCGAGCAGCAGGTCGCGTCCGAGCTTGCATCCCTTGCTGCCGTCCGTCCGTGCTGCTGGTCGCGTCCGGAGCTGCTGATGAAGCTGTCCCGAGCAGCTTCCATGGCCGTCCGAGTGGTGCTGGTTCGCAGCTGCTCCCGTGCTTGCTCCAGCCCGAGCCGGCCAAGCTTTGGCCGGCCTTAGTGTTGGCCGGCCTAGCTTGGCCGGCACCTCCTCTCTCTTTCCCTCTCTTCAAACTTTCAAACTCAAGAACCCTAGAACCCTTTATCCCCTTTCTCTCTTTTGCCTTCTTGGTTGTTCAATGATTGTTAGAATCCAGAAGGAAGAAGATGAATAGTGTATTTGACTCAAACCCTAGACTTAGTCAACCTTGACTTTGACTCAAACTTGAGTCCATTGGGTGCCTTCAAAATCTCTTCCTTCTTTCATCTTCTTTGGGCTTGGGTTTTAGACTTCACTTGGAAATCAAGAGGGTGCCTTCTAGAATTATAACCAAAGGAGGGTGCCTTCATAGAATCCTTGTTTTAAGACCGAACCTCGACTTCTTTCTTTCACAAATTCCCCGTCCGAACTCGGAATTGACTTCCGTTTTCACCGTTGGGCTCGTCTTTGACTCCTCTTCTCATATGATTTGCTTGAAGTCTTTTTCTCTCATTTTGGGCACATGAAATGATAGTGATAATTCGTCCCCTTTATTTCGAATTCCATGTTTAGCTCCAGATATGGTACCTAAACAAGAAAAACACATAAAATATTATTGATAACACTCGAAAATGACTAATTAGTCTAAGTTAGGCTCTCCAAATGTGACATTTTCGTGTCACATCAACATCCCCAAACTTAAACTTTGCTAGTCCTCGAGCAAACAAAATAAAATGAAAGCCTAACTCACTTTCGGAGGAATCCCGGTTGCATTTAGCATATGCAACAAGCCGTTAAACCCCTAGGTTACCCCTAGTGGACGAGTGTTGTCTCGTGAGGGTTTCCATAGATGACACCCACAAACATCGAGTTTCAAATACACAAGGGTCCAACATCCAAATCATAGATAAGCATAGTTCACATAGTAAAGGGTTTAAGCATGTCAACACATAATGAATCAAGTAAATAAGTTCTTGTAAAAGCTAAAGGCCCCTTCACTAATGATCTTACCCTAAAGTGCTAGTGTCATACCATAATGAGCAACATCTATGTTCCGAAGTCACAACGCCTTGATTCCTAGTATAGTACATTTCGCCTCGACTTCGGCCTCACGGACATACACTCCAAATATGGAATCACTCAAGAATGGTTCGCTCGTATGTGTGAGTGTGATCACTAACATGGACTCAACACATAAAAAGGGGTGAGGACAACATTTTGGAACGAATGATCTTCGAAAAGGAATTAGCCACTATATAGAGTGGGGAAGCTCACTCGCCCTTCTCACCCATTCTACCCTCTAAAGATGCCTTCTAAAGTTTAGCGGATACTAGAGATGGATGACGATGGAAGATTCCCGAGAATGTCGAACTCTTCATGATAGAACCTCTTAAGCATTTCCACATTCGTTTCTTGCTTCGAATACTTATTCATGAACATACACACAAACACACATATATACAATCACATCACTCACACAAAAAAGCTAACATGCTCAAAACATAACATAAACAACTTTATTCATCATTCATTTTTTTCTTTATGTCTTTTTTTCTTTCTTTTTTTTTTTTCACTTTTTCACTTTTTTTTTTCACTTTTTTTTTTTCACAACACAACATCACATAAAACAAACATAACTCGCACAATACTATATTCGTGCAATCAACTTTTTTTTTTCCTTTCATACTTGCTTTTGACATTCTTCGTTCTTTTCTTCTCATGTCTTCATTCTCGGGATATAAGATGATGATGGTAATGGAGTATCCGCCTCCCTCTAGTTGGCATTCTCATCAGGTTTCATAGACTACAAGGACAAGGTTAATTCGCTATCCTAATGTCACTCCTAGTGGCTAAGGAAGTTGAGCACACGAGATCAGATGAGCTCTTTTAATAGTTACGAGGTTGAGTAGCTCTTCATTCTACTCGGAGTTAGCGCGGAAGAGTACACTCGAAGGGCAATTTAGGCTTTGAGCTCTCACATGGGTTAAGTCTCCACTAATGACTACTCTAGGTTTCTAAGAGATGTTTCTTCTTCACTAAGATGTTACTCCCATAGTATAACACAAACACTCAAAGACTCGACTTTCATGCAAAGACCATTAGCAATCACAAAACTCATAAACTCGACACATATGTATCAACATGTTTAAAACTATCACTACAATCACATACAAATCTACTCAAAATGTTCAAAATTTTCAAATTTTGGCTAATTTGAACCTTTTTGTCTTTGAAACCCATGGTCATGCATTGGTTATGGTCATATCCCGCATCCCCAAACTTAAAACTAACATTGTCCTCAACGTTCTAAACATACACTTACCAAAAGATAAAGAGGCACATCAATTTAAAGAGAAGAGTGGAGGGATATTACCATAACCGAAGGAGATAAAGGATGATACTACCAAGGCTCATGTATAAAGAGGTTCCAAGTTGATGCCAAACTCGCGCCATCCCCAAACTTGGAACAAACCACGCCTTAGAGGTAAAACATATAAGAAATGCTCCTAAAATATCCAAAAATATAATGAGAATGAAGCACAAAAACGACATGACCATATAAAGTCTACCACTAACGCGGGTATACACTATTGCATTGAGCTATGCAATTAGCCTTTGATTCTCTTGTTTTCACACAAGAGCACGAGTTATGTCTCGCGGAGGGTTTCCAGAGATGCTACCCACAAACATCAAGGCCCATCTTAATCGGCTAACGATCATATAGCAAAAGACGGAAGATTTGGGGGTCAACCCAAAGAAAGCTATATACACATGGTAATCGTCTCACAAATATATTAAACCAAAGAAGTGCGCGTGAGACGAAAACCGAAAAGAGGCCATCCCCAAACTTAGTGGATGCACGGTCCACTAAGTTAGCATGAATGCTAGGGGCGACGACTAAGAAGTCGTCAAAAGGATCGACATAGAAGTGAAGTGAGAGGAGGTCAGTTGAAGGCAAAAAGTCAAACTCAAGCTTAGTGGATAAAATATCCACTACGTCCCTAGACATGCTAGGGAAGACGTCCGAAGTGTCCCAAAAGGGGTCAACAACCGAGTCTGAGATCACGTGGAAGGTCGAACTAGACTCTAAGGGTAAGGCAATAGGCTCAGGGACCAAGTCAAGGTCCATAAGTTCCTCAGGTAAATAATCCAACAAGCTATCCGCTATCTCTTCAACTACTATGTTATCGACATCCTTAAAGGCATCGGGAACCTCAAAGTTAGGCATAACACCTTCCATTCTACATAACTCATCCAAATAATCACAAGTGTTAAAGATTGGAAAGTTCAACAACGTGTGGTCCCCAAACTTGCTCTTAGAGCTATCATCCTGAACATTAAAATCTAATGTAATCTGATCATGGTGAGATGACAATGGTCGAGGGAGTGAGCAACAAGGGTCATCGGTCTGTTCAATCTCAATTGGTCTATCAGGAGCTTCATCGACATTTAACTTAAGACTAGAGTTAGGTTTATTACCCTCACCATCGTTCATAGTCTCCTCTTGAGTTTGGGATGCACAAACCCCTTCCTCGTCGATGATAGGCTCCGACTCGATTCTATCAACAATATTGATAATCCATTCCGTGATCTCTTTTATTTCTCGATTAAATCTAGTTTGATACTCTAAAACTAATTGGAGAGTCTCTTCAGACATCTCCTCGTAATAAGGCACATGAGTATAACTAGACGAAGACTCTCGCGGAACACGGATCATGGGACAATAGTCGGTCAAATGGTCTAAGCTCGCACAAATAGCACAAACCGGGCTAATGGTCTCCATGGTCCTTTCTCCACTACCTTCATGTAGATACCTAGACTCGACTCTTTGAGTGGAATCATCGAGTCGGGAATTGTCATCACTAAATGAACCGTTCATATATGCTTGTCGATAGTCACGAAGACTTCGACGTGGTCGATCAATACTAATAGAACTACGGTCCTCATGAAATGTCAAATTCATACATGAAGGTGTGGTCATCCCAAATTCTTGTCGATAGTCTCGAAGACTCTTACGGGGTTGATTACCCTCATGCTCATAATCCCTACAACCATGTTCATGATGAGTCTGACCGACTCCATACATCCGTCGATATTCACCCATGGTCATCCTAGGTCGGTCAGACTCAACTCGCCTATTCCTATCACTAGTCGTAACATTCCTATATAAAATTGAGTAGTCCTGACTTGTAGATGGTCGACTAGTGTTGGAAAGGGTTCGCATAAGGTCATTCTCATCAAATGACCAACTTGCCATGATCTCACAATATTCAAGGATACTAACACACAATCGCAAAAAAAAGGGAACAAACACTTATAGACTAAACAATCACAAACAAGTAAAAATGATGAGATAGATAGCGATACTATCGAGTGTTCCTCTCGTTTCGTTCGCCTTTCTTCTTAAGCTTCTCGATTCCTTCCTTTTCCTTCACCTTTATGTCACTTTTGGCTCTTTTCTCGAAAACGGTACCTAAAAAGAAGATAAAAAAATACAAAATAAATAAAGAGAAAACGTCTAAGAAAGCAACTAACACAAGACTAATGAACAAAACAACAAACGCTATCCTAACTATTAAACCTATCCCCGGCAGCGGCGCCAAAAACTTGATGCACCCGAAAAGGTTGCACACCCAAGCGGAGGTATCAAGTAGTAATCCGGCAAAGCCGGGATCGATCCAAGGATAGGAAGGTAGTTTGGATATCGAAGGGTCTTATCCCTCAGTCTAGATATTAAAAGCTAACCTAGACTAAAAAGGAGAGAAACAAGGATAAATGAGGGGGTTATGATTGAATAAGCAATAAAGAAAACAAATAAACTAATTAAACGATAAAAGTAAACAGGCGAGAGAGATTCGAGAGAAGAGTCGGAGGAACAAGAGTCGGGAGACGGTAAAACTCGATTCGGGCAACAAATAAGTGAGAGAGGTGTCGAAGTCCGGGAATCCATAATGATAAACCTACGACTATGTGTAGTCCGATTTAATGTGTCGTAGTACAATCGATGTTCGACTCCTAAAGTAGATGTCTCTGAGTACTACGTATATCCGGAGATCATACTTAGTCAAACAAACGTCTAAATCGGTTAATCCCGAGTCATCGAAAGTGTCGTCTAGTCGCCTAACTATGTGAAGTGCATGACAAGACACATGAAATTATGACTTAGACTACGATCGATATCGAATACTTCGTTTCGTCTATTAACTATGCGAAGTGCTTGACAAGACACATGAAAATACGATCAAAACGATAATCGAATCAAATGAACATCAATTCATAATCAAAACATCAAATCATATTAAACATAATCACAAATTCATCACATTTCATCTCATATAATCGACACACTAAAGTTAGCTAACATGGTGAATAAGTAATAAATGAAAAGAAGATGATGAGAAATCTCCCTTTTTCGATGTGGCTCGAGGCTAGGTTCGTCGAGAAAAATGAGTCTCTAAGTGTAGTCGATCTCCCCGTAGCAATTTTCTGGATTTCCCTTTAATAGTGCACTTTGGGTGTCCCCGAGCAAAAATCAGATTTCCCCATAGCGACCACCATCATCTTCTCCATTTAGAACACAAACTCCATTAAAGCTTCATCAAGCTTTCTCTCTCTAAAGATTTCTTACCCAAAATCAAATCAAACTACATGGGAAGATAGATCAAGACATGGGGGGTAAAAGCCCTATGGTTTCGAATCAAGAAAGTTGTCGGGAACTCTCGAAAAATCCGGTCAAAGAAACCCTAGTTCCGGCCAACCCTAGATCCGACCATGTGCACACTGTCGACCCCTTCCATGCGATGTCCGAGCAACCCGAGCACGTTCCCAAGCCAACCGAGCTATGCCTTGAAGGCCCGAGTGTGCAACAGCTGCGTCCTTGGAGCAGCTCGGGCTGCTGTTCCGAGCAGCAGGTCGCGTCCGAGCTTGCATCCCTTGCTGCCGTCCGTCCGTGCTGCTGGTCGCGTCCGGAGCTGCTGATGAAGCTGTCCCGAGCAGCTTCCATGGCCGTCCGAGTGGTGCTGGTTCGCAGCTGCTCCCGTGCTTGTTCCAGCCCGAGCCGGCCAAGCTTTGGCCGGCCTTAGTGTTGGCCGGCCTAGCTTGGCCGGCACCTCCTCTCTCTTTCCCTCTCTTCAAACTTTCAAACTCAAGAACCCTAGAACCCTTTAGCCCCTTTCTCTCTTTTGCCTTCTTGGTTGTTCAATGATTGTTAGAATCCAGAAGGAAGAAGATGAATAGTATATTTGACTCAAACCCTAGACTTTGTCAACCTTGACTTTGACTCAAACTTGAGTCCATTGGGTGCCTTCAAAATCTCTTCCTTCTTTCATCTTCTTTGGGCTTGGGTTTTAGACTTCACTTGGAAATCAAGAGGGTGCCTTCTAGAATTATAACCAAAGGAGGGTGCCTTCATAGAATCCTTGTTTTAAGACCGAACCTCGACTTCTTTCTTTCACAAATTCCCCGTCCGAACTCGGAATTGACTTCCGTTTTCATCGTTGGGCTCGTCTTTGACTCCTCTTCTCATATGATTTGCTTGAAGTCTTTTTCTCTCATTTTGGGCACATGAAATGATAGTGATAATTCGTCCCCTTTATTTCGAATTCCATGTTTAGCTCCAGATATGGTACCTAAACAAGAAAAACACATAAAATATTATTGATAACACTCGAAAATGACTAATTAGTCTAAGTTAGGCTCTCCAAATGTGACATTTTCGTGTCACATCACCAAGAAGGATCACCCCCCAAAAACAGAGTTCTCATAGCTCGCCCCCAAAAGGATCAATCAATATTCATTCTTTTACTGCAAAGAGCACCCTGACTGTCTTGAGCGTCGGAGCGGTTTTCGAACCCTTTGCAATTTTTCCCCCCTCGGGAACAGACGAACAGGAGCAAAGATCAAGGAGCTGGAGCAAGGAGTCAGAAGCAGAGCTGAACAGAGGAATATCTCCTCTCCAAACAGAATATACCATCATAACAGAGGCTGTCATGCATCAACTCCCTTTTCCATGCTGATTTAACCGGGAGCCAATTTTCGACATCAGCAACCCTATAAGTGAACTTGGAATTATTTCATTATCATCCCCCTAGTCCAGGTCATTGCATGGACAACAATGACTTATGAAGACTAGCACAGGAAGTCGATGAGATAGCGCAGTTTCATGAGCTATAGGAATAGGGTATTCGATTCGACTACGTGGGTGTGTAGTGGAGATTATACACTAGACAACCCACAAATGAGAGCACATCAAAGTGATGAATGACTCTCATTGACAAAGATTGGAGAGATTCCTCAAAATATGAGTACTCTACTCATCTTATGTAAGGAATGTCTGACTTTGGTTTCGCCAAACGGCATGCCGTAAAAGGAGGTTATAAAAGCGAATACTGGGAAGGGCAGGATAGATATGATGTTGAGTGGGAGCGCAAGAATAAATTATTCCTAACTAAATTAGGATAAAGTGTCTCTAGCCACTTGGCGAGTAGCAACTAAAAATGCATGGTCGTGCTTGAATTGATTAGAAGTTAATCACTCGTTTTGACAGTTGTGCTCGGGATCAAGAAAGTCTGGATGACGTAACGTATCAGATGGGATGCGAAGTGACATGGGAATCGAGCATTGCACTTGTTCTAAGTACAAATGGGAGTCTGAAGGAGATGTCCTTCGACCAAGGATGCAATGTGATCAATTTGTCGAATAGGACAATTGATGAGAAGATCATCAAGTCCGGATGATTTAGGGATCGTAATGTTTAGCTAGAAACCAACTACGATCGTCGAATCACGAAAGTAATTCGCGACTAACTTCGTTTGGATCCTACAACGGGTTACACAAAGAGTGTCAGTTTGATTGGAAGATATGACTAGTGGGAATGGACATATATACATGGATAATACCCATAGAGATATGCCCATAGGCCTAAAGAAGTTTAGGCAAAGATTGTACGAAAGGCCCAAAAGAAGGGATTTTGGGTCGGGGCTCAAAAGGGATGATTTGAGCCCATGAGAGTGGCCGACCACATGGATGTGGCTGTCCTTAAGGGGCTGGCCAGATCAGGTTGGGAACCCTAGAAGGGGACGGCCAAAGCAAGGACATAAAGGGAAAATAGATACAAATTCTATTTTCCACTATTTCCTTAATCTTATTCATAAGGGTCTTTTGGGAATTTAATTAGGGTTGGACTCTAACTTAGACCTCTATATAAGGACCCTTAGGGTATTGAATAAGGTGTGGAATTTCTCATAAAGCTTTCTTACTCTACCACATCAACTAGAGAAGAGAGAGTGAGCTAATTTCCATAACTATCTATGTAGTCAAAGAAGAAGGAGTTCTTCGTCTAACCACCATTATTGTTCTAACTAATAAACAAGGTGGGAGATCAAGGTGATTACTCGATGTCCAGAGTCGAGGAGATACAATTGAAGCTCTTGGTCTTCTCAATAGCGATTGGAAAGGTTCGAGGGAAAACTGGCGATAAAGGTATTTATGCAATAGTTTTACTTAGTTCATTATTATTACTTATGCATGATCCTGGGAACACTAGTGTTTGACATTAGATGTCAAGTTATCCGCATACAACACTCGTAGAAGAGGTCATAACCCAATAGACTGGCCAAGAGAAAGGAAATTGAAAAATAGAAAGACTATTTCCTTAAGTTTTATTCAAAAGGGTTTTTTTAGAACTAATTAGGGTTGGACTCTAACTTAGGGTTCTATATAATGTTTCTTAAAGACTTGAATAAGGTGTGGAATATTCTTAAGGAGCTTTCCTTCTTAAGGAGCTTTCCTACTCTACAACATCAAGTAGAGAAAGCAAGAGAGATAATTCCCAAACTATCTACCTAGTCAAAATGAGAAGTGTTCTTCATCAAACCACCATTGTTGTTCTAGCTAGCAACAAGGTGGGAGATCAAGTTGATCACTCGGGTATCTTGAGTATAGGAGCAACACTTGGAGCTCTGGGTCTTCGCATTTGATTGGAAATGTTCGAGGGAAAATTTAACAATTAAGGTAATCTCTAACTTATTAGTTCATCATTAGCTTATGCATGAGATCTTCGGGATACTAGTGTTAGACATACTAGATGTCTGAGATTCTGCTACCAACACTAGGAGACACCATAACTCAACACTATCTATCTAGTCTAAAGAAGCAAGTGTTCTTCGTCTAACCACCATTAAAGTTCTAGCTAACTTAAAGGTGGGAGATCAAGTTGATTACTCAGGTGTCCCAAGTAGACGAGTTACAATTGGAGCTTTTGGTCTCCTATTCAACCAGAATAGTTCGTGGGATATTTAGCGATTAAGGTAATCTCTAAACTAACTTGATTCTTTATTTGCTTATGCATGAGATTCTGGGATACTAGTGTTAGACATTAGAAGTCTGGGATTCCGCTTAGAACACTAGGAGACACCATAACCTATAAATATAATATATCAAATCTGAAGCATAGATAGTAAAGCAAAAGATCGTAAATTGAATACTAGAAGATTAACAAATCAAAGGATGAAGCACATCAAATATAATCATGTTATAAAGAGGTCATTATTCATGCATATCAAAATATCATACTAACCCTAGATTAGAAGATTAACCACTCATGTTCAAGCAAATGTTGATATTCAAAGTAAAAGAAAACACACACATGATTTTATAATTTGGTGTGCTTAAACAAGATGACAACTAGTAAGTATGAAAGAACAATAGAGAAAGTACAAGAAGAAATTGAATTTTCTAACTGAAAATTAGTTTCCCTCTGACAACCAAACGCATCCCAGAATAATTTTCCAACAACACTCCCAAAACCAAACAAGTCCTTCTAAACTCTTTGTTTCTCTCTGTATCCTAGTTAATCTCCCAACCGAGAAAGATGATGGGGAGAAGATTCCCCTTTCTTTTTCTACTGTTTTTTTGTTTATTTCAATCCAGAAGATAAAAAACCAAACAAATTGAAGAAGAAGAAGATTATATCGGGATGGAGAAATAGAAAACAATCCTCTCTCTCTGTCTCTCTCTAATGTTCTGATTTATAAAACAAAAGAAAAGAAAAGAAAAGATGGTTCAATGATGATCCAGAACAATGGTGAACTACTCTCTCTCTCTCTGAATTTGTCTACTTTAGCCGAGACTGAATATGAGATGATGCCCAGCCTCTAGGTTTTCAGTTCAAAATGAGAGCTGATCCACTCCTCGGTTCTCTGTCCTCTATATGTAGAGAAAACAAGCATAAAAACACCCGCCAGTTCTCTTTCTCAATCTCTATAAAAAATTTCTTCTTTTCATAACTAAAATCTCACTCAATCTCTCGCTCGCTCTATTGTTTCTCTTTGAAAACGAAATATCCCCATCAATCTTTCCTCTTTCCTTCTCTGAAAAAGTTTCAGGATTTCTTTCTCTGTCTATCTACTGTAATATCGTGAGGAAAACATAGAAGGAGATTGGGCTTCCCAAAAATTAAGCGCCCAATCGAGTGATGCTCGTTGGATCTCTAGTCTGTCATGAGAGATGGATACGGTACATCACGAGCGATCTCAGGAAGTTGTGACGCGACTTTTGAGGGGTCTGTGTGTTGCTCTAGTAACATCTGTCGTTAGATTTGAGTGCATTATCGAGATAAACTCGAAGCATCGTGCGCTCGATGCATGGGATCATGTTCACAAGAGAATCATGCATGTCGTCCCGCTGAGCCCAATAGTGTACCAGATATTTTATCTACCCATCAGATTACACCACATCCCCCCGTTGGATATTTTCCACTGTCCTTTAGGTGAATTGGTTAATTGGTTTTGACGAAAGCTTTGAATTACTCTATTTTGCTCATGCGGACTCCAATTTGACTTTCGTTTTCACCGTTGGGTTCGTCTTCGACTCTACTTTCCATCCGAATATAAGTATTGGCTAAAATTTCTAGAATCAATGATTGACCAAAATGCCCTCATGTGTCTTTCTCTTGTTTTTATCTGTTTTTCTCGCTCAACTCCGTAGAATACACTTGGGGTAAGAGAAACAATCAATTTATTAAAATAACGTCTCATAATAGATTAACTTGTTAAAGTTAAAAGAATTGGCTAAGACATTTTCATGTCTCATCATGACGCCCAAAATTTTAGTTTTGCTTGGGGCATCCCAAATGTTTGACCTAATCCTTTGGATGCCGGTACTGCCACATTTCAGTTAGACAAACAAATTCAATTAGGTATCTGAATCTAATTCCTTGCAAATTTCTATTCATTTCTCCATTTATATAGAAAAATTTTAGGCGCAACCAACAAAGAAACCTAACGATTTTCATATAGCTTAATGGAGGAGAGAGAGTAAGAGAGAATGAAGTCGATCAACAGAGGAGAAAGAACGACTATCGTATAAGAAAGAAAACCAACATAATTTTGTTTTCTTTTGTTTCACACTAGGTATAACCCGTGCCTCCGGCACGGTGAAACTCGTTCGACGCATGACTTGGTTAATGAGAAAGTGTATATGTCTTATACTACTTTCTTTCATCTCTAAACTATTACCATTGTCTTGAATGAAATCATTTATCACATTATTATTCGAAGAAAAAGATAGTTTGAACACTTTCACTTAACAAACCCAAAAGAAACTCTTTGGTAATTTAACAAATGGAAAGAGATAAAAGTTCAAAAAAGAACATGGAATCTCCCAAAACATTACTTGGAATAAAAATTTCTCATTTTACATATAAAAATTTAAGTGATTGTAACAATAATTATCATCCTTGAAGCCTTGTCCAAATCATTCAGGTAGAAGTTAAACTAATCCTACTCTCCGATTAACTTCTTCACAGGTAGCTAAGGAATCATTAACATTTAACTCTTTCGGGAAACCCATTTAGGATTTCTGTATCCTGGTTTCTGTATCCAGTTGGACTGAAGATCATATAAAGTATTACGTAAACATCCCTGAATTCATATACATTCTTGTGAACTTATCAGAATATTGTGTGCAAGGATGTAAACTCGTCATTCAATGTATTACTGATTTTAAGAAAATATATCATGCTTACCTGCAACTTTTTTATTTTATCGGCTTTTCCTAGTGGATCCGTCTCCGCAAACACCAAACTAATTCCAACCTCATTGGTTATGGCAGTTATTGTTGGCCAGTTGTCTTCAGTCACCATGATGCTCAATATGTCCATTGATTTTAGAAATGATATTACTTGTATTGCTTCTGGCTTTACTAGATCTGTTAAAGACAAAGCTCCAGCAACTGTCCCATCAACAGCAACCAAAACATATGTCCGAGCAAGTTGTTCGCTCTCTGACAAGTACTCCATAACCGCCAGGCAACAGATATATTGTGGGCATCCATAAGCCTCTTATTTCCGACGAAAACCAATTTGTCACCAACTATATGATGCAATCCTAGGGTTTAGAAATGTAAAGGCAACAAATGGAGTAAACCGGAACTTCAACAACTAGCAAATTATATTAATCCCAAAGTAAATAAGCAAACAAGAGTAGTAAAGTTAAGTTCAGGTAACAACCAATAAGTCTTAGCCCTCACAACCTCATTACCAAACAACGACTCCTAAACATAACCAACTTAGGACAAACACTAGACAACAATACTTGGGTAAGCAACAAGTACTAAGATGTGGAAACAGCAAGGTTGAAAGGTGTGAAAGTCAGAGAATAGAAAGAGAAATTGAGAGAAAAGAAAGGTGCTCAGAGAGAAAGTAGAGAGAAGAAGAAAATAGAACTAGAGGAGAGAAAGAAATCAGATGAGAGAGAGAGAGAGATAGAAAAGAGAGGAAAGAAGGTTAGAAAGGACAGGATCGAACCTGGGAAGAAGAAGATGATGGAGAGGAAGAAGAAGAAGACTTGAGAAGTAGGATTTAGGAGGCAGCTATAGTTGAATACTCTTAGTTGTCATCTGCCCTTATGTGAAGGTTGAGGTGGTATTTATAGAGTAGAAAACTTGCTGCCCAAGTCTCTAGAAGAGGCAGCTTGCTGCCAAGTCTCTAGAAGCTTCTTCCTTGCTGTCCAAGTAGCCCTTGCTGTCCAAGTTCTAGAGAATTCTAGCTGTTGTCCCAAGTTAAACAAAAATAATTCCTAACCATTCTAAATACCACAACTAACATAACTAACTGTTAGACACACACACACACTACACACTCACACACTACATGACTTATCCTTAGGCTACATCAATTCCCTCTATGTGGGAAGAACTCGACTCCGTCGAGAATGCTTCTGATAGTCTCTGAAACAAATCTTCACGATGTCGCCGTAACTCCTTCTCATCAATCCACGAGCACTCAGTTATTGGCCTATCTTTCCATCGAACAAGATACCTTCGTAGTATTCTTCCTCGAGTCTTGGTAGTCTTCACGTCCACAACATCTTCAATAAGATCTTTACTCTTAGTAGCATTGATTGAAGAAACTCCAGGTACACGTGTTGCCTCTGGTGGATCCCCACCATTAAACATTGACATATCTGAAATATTAAAAATTGGGGACGTTTGTACATCCTCTGGCAGGTCCAAAAGATATGCATTGTCACCTAACCTTTTGAGAATACGATATGGCCCGAACTTTTTCTTACTCAGCTTGTTATATGACCCCACGGGAAATCTTTCCCGGTTAAAATAAACCATAACCAAATCTCCAACTGAAAAAGAAGATTCCCTGCGATTTTTATCGGCTGCCTCCTTGTATTTGGAATTGGAAACTCGCAGTTTCTCAAGCACTTCTTCTTGCACACTCCTTATATGATCAATAATATCGTCTGCTTCAGCACTATCTTGACCATGATATGGAACTGGGGAACGATCAAGGATATGTGGAATGGGAAAACCATAAACAATTTCAAAAGGAGTCTTGCCAGTTGTTCGATTAGGAGAGTTCTTATAGGCAAATTCAGCTTGCGGTAGAGCTAAGTCCCATTGATGTGGCCTTTCACCAGCCAAGCATCTTAGCAGATTGCCAAGGCTGCGATTAACTACTTCCGTTTGCCCATCTGTTTGGGGATGATAAGCACTGCTAAATTGAAGACTTGTCCCAAGTTTACTCCACAAAGATCTCCAAAAATGACTCATGAATTTGGTGTCTCTATCTGACGTGAATGTTTTGGGAATGCCATGCAACCTAACTATTTCCCTAAAGAACAATTGAGCTATATGAGATGCATCTGATGTTTTATGAAAGGCAATGAAATGAGCCATCTTAGAAAATCTATCGACCACCACAAAAACAGAATCCATCTTTCTAAGAGTCATTGGTAAACCTAGAACAAAGTCTATACTAACGTCATCCCAAGCTTTATTGGGTATTGATAGGGGTGTATAAAGACCTGTATTTTGTGAATGTTCTTTGACTTCTTTACTTACTAAAAGGCAAGCAACGCTGCCCCCCTCTGTCTCAAGTTTGGTTGAGTTGAGGATCATGATTTGCTTCGATCGGTCTTTGGGGAAAGGAAGAGCAACATTGTTTGTTGGCATTTCGGTGTCCTTTTGAGGACACAACGTGATTTCAACACCATCTTTCTTAAAGGTATACGTGTTTCTCTCTCCGTCATGGTGTGTCTTCCTATCATACTGCCAAGGACGTCCTAATAATATATGGCAAACTTCCAATGGGACTATGTCACACCAAACCTCATCCTTATAACTTTTCCCTATAGAGAATTTTACTAAGCAACGTTCCGTGACGAGAACCTCATTTCCTTCTTTGAACCATCTGACGTTATATGGTTTAGTCAAAGGCTTCGTCTTTAGCTTTAACTTGTCGACCATTTCTTGGGAAACAAAGTTCTCGGTGCTCCCACCATCAACGATAAGTGAACATAATTTGCCTCCTGCAGTGCAAGTAGTGCGAAAGAGATTACGCTTCAACCATCTATCACTCTTTTGGATCTTAGGAGCAGTCATGATTCGACGAATGACAAGAAATTGACCATCAGTGTCAGCGTTAATCTCTTCGGTGGCATCTTCTTCACCACGTGATTCTTCTTGGTCCAAACCATCCTTGTCACAAGGGTCATTGCCACCTTGGTCAATCAGATTTGATTGTGGAGCAAACTTTCTTTTAGGACACTCTGATGATCGATGTCCTAGCTCACCGCATTTGAAGTAATTAAACGGTTTTGTGTCAAGGATACCTTTGTTTCTATCATCTATCACTTGGTTAGCCCTAGCATTATTTGGAAGGTTTGTGGCCTCATTGATCCTTTGGCTACCTACTTGAGATCTTTCCATTGAACTCGATATAGTATTGCGATTTGAGGATCGCTTGAGTTGTCCCTCTATTTTCAAGGCATAGCGATACGCCTCGTCTACTCGTGTTATGTCATGAAGGTCAACCTGATCTTGAATAGGTAGGCGTAATCCAGCGATATAACGAGCAACACTCTGATCTTCATCCTCATTTAGATTATTTCGTGCTTGAAGCAAATAAAACTCCTCAGTATACTCATCAACGGATCGGTTGTTCTGACGCAGATTGTGAAACTTTCTGAAAAGCGTTTGGCGTTAGTCAGACGGAAGGAACTTCTCGCGAAGTTTGGCTTTCATGCGATCCCACGATCTAATCTTTTCCTTTCCTTTGCGTATTCTCATTTCTTGCACTTGCTTCCACCAAACGAGGGCATGTCCTTTGAGTTTTAAGCTCACAAACTTAACCTTTCTTTCTTCTGGCATGTCTTTCCATTCAAAGAATTGGTCGACCCTGTCAACCCAATCAAGGAACTCTTCCGGTTGCAAGCGGCCCTCAAAGTCGATTACCTCAACTTTTATTCCCTGATCCCAATTCCTATCAGTGGTCATAACAGGTCTATTGACTATTCTATTTACTCTACGACCCCAATTTGGAATGACTGGTTCAGAATCATCTTCATCGTCACTTTCTGGAGTGACCTCTGGGGGTATCCTATGATGGTGACGATTAGGAGGTGGTGTATTAGCATTAAGGCCACGGACCAGGTTGGTTAGTTGGGCTAGTTGGTTTTGTATTTGTGTGATTGCCTCTTGTTGGCGTTGGAAGGCTTCATGCCAAGCCTCTCCTTGAGGATTTTGGTTTTGGTTGGCCATTTGATGCAAAACAGCAATGCAGAATGCCTAAACTAAATGATGACACTTTAGAAGACTCGAAATGTTATGAGAAGGTCCTTATCTAAACCTAAGACAGCTAACTATGCAATAAATTATAGTTTAAGCTTGCTGGAGTTTTATGTAACACTTGATGTGCAATGCAATATGATGATTTCGGCTAACTAAAACTACACTAAACCATGCTCTGATACCACTTGATGCAATCATAGGGTTTAGAAATGTAAAGGCAACAAATGGAGTAAACCGGAACTTCAACAACTAGCAAATTATATTAATCCCAAAGTAAATAAGCAAACAAGAGTAGTAAAGTTAAGTTCAGGTAACAACCAATAAGTCTTAGCCCTCACAACCTCATTACCAAACAACGACTCCTAAACATAACCAACTTAGGACAAGCACTAGACAACAATACTTGGGTAAGCAACAAGTACTAAGATGTGGAAACAGCAAGGTTGAAAGGTGTGAAAGTCAGAGAATAGAAAGAGAAATTGAGAGAAAAGAAAGGTGCTCAGAGAGAAAGTAGAGAGAAGAAGAAAATAGAACTAGAGGAGAGAAAGAAATCAGATGAGAGAGAGAGAGAGAGATAGAAAAGAGAGGAAAGAAGGTTAGAAAGGACAGGATCGAACCTGGGAAGAAGAAGATGATGGAGAGGAAGAAGAAGAAGACTTGAGAAGTAGGATTTAGGAGGCAGCTATAGCTGAATACTCTTAGTTGTCATCTGCCCTTTTGTGAAGGTTGAGGTGGTATTTATAGAGTAGAAAACTTGCTGCCCAAGTCTCTAGAAGAGGCAGCTTGCTGCCAAGTCTCTAGAAGCTTCTTCCTTGCTGTCCAAGTAGCCCTTGCTGTCCAAGTTCTAGAGAATTCTAGCTGTTGTCCCAAGTTAAACAAAAATAATTCCTAACCATTCTAAATACCACAACTAACATAACTAACTGTTAGACACACACACACACACTACACACTCACACACTACATGACTTATCCTTAGGCTACATCACTATACCACTCACTCCAGATCTCGAATGCACCTCAAAGTCATGCACCTCAAGGGAAGAACAGACTTGTTGGCGCAGCTTCTTAGCATGTTGTGCCACATCCTTAGCTATTGGGTGCTCACTATTTACCTGTCAATGAGAATTTAAATATCTTTTAGTTTTTCAATTTCTTTCACGTTTTGTTCGTTGCTTATACAACTGTCTCAGTTTTTCTTAAATAAACATCGAAACAAGCAAACCAAAGTTAGGTGGTTGCTACATAAATATATTAACCTCCTTTGCAGCAGGCAACCATGTCGTACATCACTTGGATAGGCATGCCTGAGAAAATCATTGTACTAACTACCACAGGTTTCCCCTCCGTCAGGGTACCTGTTATATCGAACACTACAGTTTTCACTTGTGGGTTTAAGGAACAAAAGAGGTTAGGTTTAATTGTTAGTTATTTGTCTAGGCATGTACAGGGTCCATTTTGTGAAGACAATATCCCTTTAAATATGTAAAAGAATGATCTCCACTGGATTTAGTGTATTATTGGGAAACCATAAATGAAATTTTTTTTGCCTTGTGTGCATTTTCAAGTTTGGTAAGAACACCTTGACAAGCGCCCTTCCCTGTGGCTACCATGACAGTTGTTGGGGTTGCTAGTCCCATGGCACATGGATAAGCAACTACCATAATCGAAATACCAAATTGTAGTGACAATTCAAAGGCATCCATTGATTTCGGTATCCAGTCTTTAGGGTAAATAGCAGCTTCTCCAGGAATAAACCAGTCCAACCATGTGAAAACCGCTACCACAACAACTTGCAAAAAACATAGAAATATCAAATGTCTTCCTATATGCCAGAATAAAGAAGTTATATGACGAAGTTGGTTTAACTCTTGCCCTTATATCTTAGATTTGCAAAAAGAAAGTTTTTATTAATTTTGACTTCAGATCAGTTCAGATATGATAACGCACTGGAGATTACCATGTGTTCTACCAATAAAGCATAACAATATTAAATTGATAAATGTACTACTTATCATTCAATTACATAATATCTACAGTTCCTCAATTTTCAGTGATTGTTAATATAACAATAGTTCCTGAAACAAGTTTATTTCCACAAAATGACATAGAAGAGCAGAAAAACTGTCAAGAACATACAAGTATCCGAATTGTATTTGTTCGCTGGATTGAGTGGTCAGACTTAAGAGTAAAAAGACATTCTTCTGCTACAATGACAGAGAAAGTAGGAGCAGAATTTGCGTTCTACTTTCTATAGTGTAGACAACTCCAAAAGTTCTGATAGTCTTAAGAGTGGATTCTTGTTGCATCAAACTCAGTATGATATGAGACCTAATAACCAAACTCTTGTGTCGTACTCTCTTCCACTTTGACGTAATTGGCACGTAGGCAGTTCCAGATACAGTAAAATAAGTGATGTTTAATGCAACAAATTAAATTAGAATTTGATCCCATTTCTTTAATCTCTCTTCAAGTCTCTTTTATGAAAGATAGTCAAAACCACGTTCTTCATCTCAAACCATATTAAAATTCTAATAAACATTGAACATCAGTTGGCCTCACCCAAAATATTTAAATCCTCCATCATCTTTGTAGCTTGAGTCGAATAACTATCAGTTACTCTTATGAGGACTCAAAGATTCATTAAAAAAACTTATAACTTGAATCATATATCACACTCACGTATTAAATCAAGACAAATACATACCACGGGAACGAGGACTTCGAAAATTTGATAAGCCATTTTTTTAACAGGAGCTCTAGCAAGCTGGGCAAATTCACCAGCAGGACAATGTGGGATAATGCAGTATCTGATCCAACATGAGTGACTTTAACCAATAAACACCCATTCTCGTTCACGGTTCAACCAATAACTTGTCGATAACATTCAAATATTACAGAAAGCAAAATAATATCCTAATAAAGTTAGACAACCTTGTCCTCTGGCCTTTGCTTCCCCAGTGATCATGTTCTCACTTACCTGGCTCTTACCATTTGAAACGACCCCATCAACAGGAACTTTTGCCCCCTGGGGACGATCTTTATGACATCGTTCTTTTGTATCAGTGCAGTACTTATCTCAATTTTATATATCAAATTCCCTTCTCCATCAAAAGATAGCAAAAATGTTGTATCAAAACTTAGGGAACGCAAAACTTCTGAAAAATCACATATATAAATTGAAAAGGTTTATAATTCCATATGGAGTAATATCTTTAGATGTAAAATATTGAGTGGACGATCTAAAAAGGTTAATATGCTTATCTGAAACTGGTTTCACAAATTGAAGCCCCTCCCTTAAAGTCGTTTCTTCTTCATTAGCATCTGCAAAACCAAGAGGACCACATTTAAGGAAACCTCTATAAGAGGATAAATATATATCATCTAAGGAAACCTCTATAATAATCAATCCAAATAAACCAAAAAAATTTAGTCCCAAAAGAAAAAGGAATAGCACACAAATGCTACATAATAGGAAAAAGAATAATAATAGGAAGAAGAAGAAATTTACTCAAAATTTCATAGGAGGGCCCCAAATAGAATTGGATGTAAATGTAGATGAATATCCAGAGATACCTAATTGATCCATTCTCGTTGATGGAGTAACCGCCACTAAGAGACTGAATCAAAATAGCTACAGTTTGAGGGAAATTTGACAACACAACTTTAAGGAAATTTGACAAGACAACTTTAAGGAAATTTGAACAAACAGGATAATGTATTGAGTTCCTTAAGGAAATTTATCGAACACTTAGTGTGTGTCAATGATAAACATTGCAGGTCTCGATTTATCACAATTGAAAAGAGAGCAAAGAAGAAAAATATGAATTGTAATTAGAGTTAATATCAAAGTTATCAAAACAAATAAAACCTTACAAATAAAATGAATGCATCAGTAAAATACTTGAACATAAATGATGTTAAGGTATATCACCAGGCCCAAGAACACACAAGCCCACCGACGTCATGAGGATGACCGGCCGACTAAGAAGAGCAAGCCCAAGCCGGCTATAATTAGGGTTTCCTAATTATTAATAGTTTCCTAACTATTAATTGTTACTTTATGTAATAACTTGTATAAGGAAGTTTCCATGTTTCCTAGATTTACTTCTATATGTAACTTACATGTAAACCTATAAATACTCATGTAAACTATATGAATAAACACACAGAGAAGTCTTTCTCATATTTCTCTCTCTCTCTCCCACACGATTTCTCTCCCTCTCTCTCTATGTTCAAGTTAACTATTATCTCAATTATTCAAGAGGTGATTTACCTCTTCACATGGTATAAGAGCCAATTTAATTTTTTTTTCTTTGAATATCAATTTATTTTATCATGACTACTACTGAAGTCGATTCTGGAGACTATACTCCTAATTCTCCACCTAATCCGGTGTTTGATGTTCATCACTCTGATTCACCAACTACTATTCTCATCACTCCTTTATTTAGCCGGAGATAACTATGCCTCTTGTTCAAGAGCCATGAAGATGGCTCTTCGAGCTAAAGATAAATTCGGTTTTGTAGACGGTTCTATTCCCAAACCCACTTCTCCAACTCAATTACACTCATGGGGAAGGTGTAATGATCTTGTCAGTAGTTTGATTATCAACTCTATTGCTCCGGATATTCGGTCTTTCGTTTTATATGATGAAAGTGCCGCCGATATTTGGCGTAATCTTTATAAACGGGTCTTCCAAACCAATGCTCCCAAAATTTATCAATTAAAACGGGCAATTTCTTCCTTCAAACAAGAAGGATATGATGTCTCTTCCTATTTCACTCAACTCAAAACTCTCCAAGATGAGTTACAATCTCTTATGGTAGTCGATCCATGTATTTGTGGTCAAGGGAAATCATTACTTGATCGTACTAATCAAGAACGTGCCATGGAATTCCTTCAAGGACTTCATGATAGATTTTCGGCAATTCGAAGTCAAGTTTTGTTCATGGATCCTTTTCCTTCGATCTTAAAAATCCATTCACTTGTTAAGCAAGAAGAAATCCAACAAAATATCATGGCCGCTACTTCGAATCCACCGGAAGCCGCCGCTCTTGCCACCTACAACAATGATCAACGTCTACCTCGCATGGATAAATCAACCGGTCAACGTCCTAAACGACCGCGTCTGTTTTGCGATTATTGTCAACAACACGGTCATATTCGGGCAACTTGCTTCCAACTTCATGGTTACTCGAACCGACAGGGTCAACCGACTCGCCCACGGCCATATCGTCCCATCGGTTCGGTGGCAGCTAACATGGCAACCCCTAACGATAATCAGCTGGACTCGGGGGTGCCTCTAGCCACCAGCCTCACTAACGAACAATACCGTGGCCTGCTGACCCTTTTGGACCAGCAGTAGAATTCTGCAGGCACCCACCAAACAGCACCTAGTCAAACCGAACCCAACATCAATCTCACGGGTTCGGCTCCCAACCTCTCAGGTATTTCCTTTTTATACCCCCCCTTGGATTAACGATTTTGGCGCCGCCAAACACATTTGTTGTCACTTATCTCGCCTCTCCTATTATACTAATGCCCCATCTAATTATTTTGTCCGTCTTCCGGATGGTTCTCGCATTAAGGTTCATCATATTGGCACAATTGTTTTCAATAAACAATTTTTACTTCATAATGTTTTACACATTCCGGAATTTAAAATCAATTTAATTTATGTTTCTCAAATCACTAAATCTCTTCGATGTTTAGTAACATTCGATTTCGCTTCTTGTGTCTTTCAGGACAAATTGACGAAAGCGACGATTAGACTTGGTGATCTCCACGATGATCTTTATTTTCTTCGCACGGACATTAGAATTTGTTCGTTTTCAGTTCCAATACTAGTATCAATAATAAAGATATTTCCAATATATGGCATTGGCGACTTGGACATCCCTCTTTTACTTCCTTTAAGTATTTAGTTTCAAAAACTCCATGTATGAAGTTAGTATCTATTTATAAAATTCCGTGCGAAATTTGTCCTTTGTCCAAATTTACACGTTTACCTTTTCCTTTAAGTCATACCTCATCTTCTCGTTCTTTTGAACTTATACACGCCGATTTATGGGGACCCTTCTCTGTCCCTTCCCATTCCGGCTGTCGTTATTTTCTCACTTTGGTAGACGATTACTCGTTGTACTTGGATATTTTTAATGTCAAACAAATCCGACACCTTTAGACTAATCAAGAATTTTTCAGATTATATATCCACTCAATTCAATTCGTCCATCTCTCACTTAAAATCAGGACAAGGAACGATTCAGGTTCCCAAAATTCAAACCATTCGCTCTGACAATGGTACCGAATTCATGAACAATGAAATCCAATTATGGTTCCGCAAGAAAGGAATTCTCCATCAAACTAGTTATCCTCATACTCCACAACAGAATGGAATCGTCGAAAGAAAACATCGACACATTCTAGAAGTCTCCCGTTCTCTTCGCCTTCAGGCTCATCTTCCGCTTTCCTTTTGGGGTGAGTGTGTACTAACGGCAGTTTACCTCATTAATAAATTGCCTACACCCACTTTAAAAGGCCTTTCTCCTCATGAAAAGTTATTGGGATCTCCTCCCAAATTTGATCATATTCGAGTTTTCGGTTGTCTATGTTTTACTAGACGACCATTGGTCAAAACCAAATTAGATTCCCGTGTTTCTCCTGGTATTTTCGTTGGTTACCTTAACAGTCAAAAAGGTTATCGCGTTTTTTATCTCAATTCTTGAAAAATCATCACTTCCCGTGATGTTATCTTCCATGAAAACAAATTTCCCATGCTCACTTCCAATCGGATCCCTCATTTGGTCAAACGCAGCCGATGATCTCCATTCCGGATGATGGCTCATTCATCTTTCCCCTTCTCCTTCGGACTCAACCGGTCTGCCTATAGATACACCAACTAGGATCACTGATTCAGCTCATGCCCTTTTCCGCACTCTCGATCCGCTCTCTCCTTCTCGCCCTACGAGCACTCCCGGGCCTCACCAATCTCGGCCCACAAGCCCACCGAGCTCCTCTTTCGATCACCAATCGGTCCCTCTAGAGGCACCCTCGTCCCTACCTCTAGAGGCACCCTCATCTCCACCTCCTTCTCTTCGGCCTTCACGCCTCCGTCGTCCACCGGCGCACCTAGACGATTATGTTTGTCACTCTTATCCTTCTTCTACTGTTGACTATCCACTCACTAACTATCTTCACTTTAATCAATTTTCAGCCTCTCCCCAAGTTTTCCCTTAATTCTGTAATCTCTACAGTTGAGCCTACTTCATTCTCTCAGGCGGTCAAATCCCCTCATTGGCGTGAGGCAATGGAAAAAGAGATTGCAGCCTTGGAGGCTAATCAAACATAGACCATTACAGACCTCCCTTCCAGAAAAAGGGCAATTGGTTGTAAATGGGCTTACATAATCAAATTCAGAGTTGATGACTCTATTGAACGTTATAAGGCTCGTCTTGTCGCAAAGGGATACACTCAAATCGAGGGTCTTGATTTCCATGACACCTTTGCTCCTGTCGCCAAATTAGTTACAATTCACGTCCTACTATCCATTGCAGCTGTTAAAAAATGGTCCCTACATCAATTAGATGTCAACAATGCCTTTATCCAAGGCGACCTCGACGAAGAGGTCTTCATGAAACTACCTCCCGGTTTGTCAAAACAGGGGAGTCTAAAGTTTGTCATTTACAAAAGTCTCTATGTGGCCTAAAACAGGCCTCCCGTCAATGGTTCTCTAAATTCTCTTCAGTCCTTATCAAAAAGGGCTTCACACAGTCCCTTTCCGACTACTCGTTATTTTCCCTCTGTACAGATTCTGTCCGTCTCTACGTATTAGTTTATGTAGTGACATCGTTATTACTAGAAATGACAAAATCGCCATTTCTCAACTAAAATCTTTTCCTCACGTCACTTTTTCTCTCAAAGATTTAGGCCCTCTTAAATACTTTCTAGGAATCGAGGTCTCTCGCTCCTCTAAAGGCATCTTCTTGTGTCAGCGCAAATATGCCCTTGACATTATTACAGATTGAGGTCTTTCTGCCTGCCGTCCATCTCCATTTCCAATGGAACAGAAACTTTGTCTAAGTCCTTCTGATGATGACCATCTTCTGGATCCCACCATCTACGGACGACTGATTGGTCGTCTCCTCTATCTCACTGTCACCCGACCTGACATCAGTTATGTAGTGAATAATCTTAGTCAATTTCTTCAAAAACCTAGCACCACTCATCTCGATGCTGCTCATCGTGTTCTGCGATATCTCAAAGGGTCCATTGGTCATGGCCTACTCCTATCTTCCACCAGTTCTTTACACATATCTGGATATTGTGACTCGGACTGGGTTGGCTGTCCATCCACCCGTCGTTCTACAACGGGCTATTTCACTATGTTGGGTTTTAGCCCACTCTCTTGGAAATCTAAAAAGCAACCTACCATTGCTAAGTCTTCTGCTGAAGCAGAATATCGTGCCCTAGCACATTTAACTAGTGAACTTCAACCGTTGAAGTATCTACTTCGCGATCTTGGTATCGCCCACTCTTCTCCTATGTCGGTTTACTGTGATAATAAAGCAGCACTCCACATAGCTGATAACCCAGTTTTCCATGAACGTACAAAGCATATTGAGATTGATTGTCACTTCGTTCGGGAAAAGATTAAAGCCAATGTCATTGCTCCCCGTTTTACTCCTACTTCTGGGTAACTCGCGGATATTTTCACGAAGCCACTTGGAGCCGATGCGTTCAAAAATATTATTGGCAAGTTGGGCATCACGTCCCTTTCTGCTCCAACTTGAGGGGGAGTGTTAAGGTATATCACCAGGCCCAAGAATACACAAGCCCACCGACGTCTTGAGGATGACCGGCCGACTAAGAAGAGCAAGCCTAAGCCGGCTATAATTAGGGTTTCCTAATTATTAATAGTTTCCTAACTATTAATTGTTACTTTATGTAATAACTTGTATAAGGAAGTTTCCATGTTTCCTAGATTTACTTCTATATGTAACTTACATGTAAACCTATAAATACTCATGTAAACTATATGAATAAACACACAGAGAAGTCTTTCTCATATCTCTCTCTCTCCCACACGATTTCTCTCACTCTCTCTGTGTGTTCAAGTTAACTATTATCTCAATTATTCAAGAGGTGATTTACCTCTTCACAAATGATAATTAGAGAGATGAAAATGTCTTATCATAATTTATGAACATCGAATGAATGTATACTTAAACAGGGGAAATATTATATACCTGTAAATATTGAAACAAGAAAACCATAATAAGAGAGAACAAGAGAGATATCGAAGTAACCGATCAGGTGATCAAGCAAGCATCTGTTGAGCATGGTATTGGGATTTGGGAGGTGTCTTTTGTTCCATTTAGGGAGATGGTAAGTTAGTAAAAGAAGGAATTTTGATTAGGGGAAGATGAAATTTTTTCACTTCTTTCGCAAATTAAACAAAAACATATTCATAAATCGAAACACATTCGATGTTCAAATGAAGATTTTGAAATTACATCGGTCAAAGAAAAGAACATGATTATCGAGGAGACAAAGGTTTCTATTGAGATGGTCCAGTGTTTCACCCATTGGAAGAGATTCACATCGCCAATTCCTTTAATTTTCTGGTGTCAGGAAGAAAGTTAAGGCTCAGAGAGGTAGCAATCGACAAGTCTTGAGAAGATCTGTAACAGAGAAGATTTGTAACTGAGAAGATGAAAGCGGCGAGAATTTTAGAGGTGGGGAATTCATGTAAGGAAGGGAAGACAAAGAGATAGGAACTGTAGCGTTCCAATGACCAGTGGGATCCTACGGCTACGATTCATGGTTTAGACTCAAAGGTTGAGATTTGAACACAACTCATTAATCTTGTCCTAGTCACCTTGTATTAATTTTGTCCTACTCACCTTGCATTCATTTTGTCATAGTCAGCAATAACTCATCTTGTTTTGTTGTAGGCTGCGACTTTGGGGAATAAAGAAAATTCTCCGGGGAATAAATTCTCAAGGGAATCCAGATTTTTTTGAAAATTCTCCGGAGAATAAATTTGTATGGGGAATACAGAATACATTTTTTGAAAGTTCTCCTCCATCTCATTTGTTCTCGCTGCCACCTCATTTTCTCGACACCTCATCATAAAAAAAAAAATTTAATTTTCTCTCTCCTCTCTCTCTCTAATTTTTTTTCTTTTCTCTCTCTCTAGAACAGATCTAGAGAGAGATTCAATGGAAAGGATTACGGCCAGCTCGTCGTGATTGTCGATGTTATCGATCAAAATAGGGTACTTCTCATTCTGACTAACATGTTTTTTTGTTATTTGAAACCCTAGATGAATGGAGAAGAATTAGTTGAATAAAACCCTAGTTCAGATTCATTAGTATTGAGCTTATAATTCAGATTGATAGGGAAATGGCTTAAGTTAGAAGAATCTTATTATATACTATTGTTGTAAAGGAATTTACTTTTTGAATATAGGCTCTTGTTGATGCTCCTGATATGGTGAGAAGCCAGTTGAATTTCAAGAGGCTTACACTTACAGACATCAAGATTGAATTTCAAGAGGCTTACACTTACAGACATCAAGATTGAATATAGGCTTACACGAACAAACCATCTGTTCGTGAGACCTTTGTGGTCTGTTCTAGAGAGAAAGAGAAAAGAAAAAAAGGAAAAAACAAAATTAGAGAGAGAGGAGAGAGAAAATTTTAATTTTTTTTTTTTTAGTGTTTGAAGGTCGTCGGCCCAAAAATTAGCCGGCCAGCGACTTTCGCCGGAGAAGATGATGAGGTGTCGAGACGATGAAGTGGCAGAGAGAGGTGATGAGATGGAGGAACCTTTTTTTATAGCATCTTCTAAAATTAGAAGCCCCTTAGCAATAAAAAGAAACATAAAAAATCAATCTTATTTGACTAGTTTTAAGAAAAGTCTTTATTCCCCGGAGAATTTTCTTTATTCCCCAAAGCCGCGGCCTTGTTATATAGATATTTTGTCACTTCCAGAAATTCTATTTTGTTCACCAACTATGTTGACAAAATTTGTGTCATTTAACCTAAAACACTACTAAGACCACATTATTTTAGCTTAAATAGTCATTGATATTGTAGTGGTTCTTCTAACCATGTTTATTTTTGGGTTATTTTCCAAATAGCCCCCAACTTTGTGACCAGCTTCTTGCGTAGCCTCCTACTTTATCAAAAATATCCAGATGACCCTCTTTTTCAGTTACCGTTATAACTCCTTTAACTAGTCATCACCTTCTCTCCTCCATCTCATCACCTCTCTCTGCCACCTCATCTTCTCGCCACCTCATAGTCTTCTCCGGTCAAGGTCTTCAAACATTTAAAAAGAAAAACCTTTTTTCCCCCTCTCTCTAAATTTTATTTTTCCTCTCTCTCATTTCTCTCTAGATTTGGTTCACCATGAACCAGATCTAGGTCCTGGTTCGAACATACCTTTGAAGGTTTGTACGACAGATCTGGTTCACCATGAACCAGATCTAGAGAGAGAAAGGAGAGAGAGAAAAATTTATTATTATTTTTTTAGAGAGAGAGGGAAAATTTGGCAGGAAACTGAACAAGGGATGACTAACTAACGTCGATGAGGTGGCAGAGAGAGGTGATGAGATGGATGAGAGAGGAGTGATGACTAATTAACGGTGTTATAACGGTAACTGAAAAAGGGATCCGTCTGGATATTTTTGATAAAGTATGGGGCTAGATAGGAAACCGGTCATAAAGTTGGGGGCTATTTCGGAAATAACCATTATTTTTTTTTTGGGGGCGGAAAGAGTGGTTCTTTCTACCATCAGACACGGTAGTTTTATCCAGCAGAACTAGCTACGGAATAGAAGTTTATAATTTGTGTTAAAAAAAAAACAGAAGTTCATTTAACAAGGCAACAATAACCGAACGGCAAGCAATCAATCACCCACCCAGCATTTAAGTTTCATTTTTAAGGTTACAGACAATTGGATCAAGATCTCATCTGATCCAATTTTCTATCCCTTCTCATGAACTCTTCTACTTCATAGAAGAGCAAGCTAGAGCGAGTGACAAACCCTAATTACTATTATGTCGAAAGTTCTTCCGTCGTCAATGAAAGATGTTCATTATGATAACGCCAAATTCCGCCATCGCTCCTGCTTTAAGGTCTACTTCTTTTTCGTTTTCTTTTTAATCTTGGCTCTATTATGTGTAGGACTTCTTTTTCCGAGAAATAGACTTTTGATTCTTGATATACATAATCCTGCTTCTTAAGGTGAACGATTTTTACTCTTTTAAGTGATAGATGGAAGATGTATTGGCTAATGCTCATCAAGACTTGTATCAGGTGGATCTTGCATAAATATAGCACCCTCGGAAAATCCTGTAATTTCTGACATTTTTAATAAAAAACATTGTGGATATTTTACGATGTGACGATTCAAAACCTTGTGTGCCCAACCAAGGATATCCCTTTCTTTCCGTCAGAACCTAGGAAGAAAAAGGTTAACAATTACATCAAACAGGGTTTACGTTAACAATTTATATCAAACAGGGTCTAGGTTAGAGTTCATTCTGTTTGTGCATGTTTAGGTTAGAGTTCTTTAGGTTTGTGCATGTTTTAAAGCAGGCTATGTGAAGAATCATCAAACGCTTTTTTATTGAAGTACTTGACAAATTGTAGATCAAATTAAGTAATAATTACTTAATTAGTTTCTAATTGGTACTCCTTTTATAGTCTTATTTGTTGACTCTGCTGTCGTAAACCACCATTCTTGCTAGAGAAAGCAAATATGTCACATCTAAACAATCTTAAATTTTTTTTGCAGGTACAACTTCTTCTCCAAAAAATTACTTAATAGATTAACGACTTTGAGCAATTACTTGCGTATTTTTGTTCTATGTCGTATTATGCATAGTTAGGTGGATAATAGCATGTTAAAATTGAGGTCTTGAACTTACTAGCTTAATTAAACCTTTCACTATTATTTTTGTATATACCAGAGATGGTTTAGGCCTTCCAACCCTTATTTCATATTTGTGAAAATTAAACATGGTTTATAAAATCAAACAAATAAAGCATGTGAAGTAGTGAAAGCATTGGGCGACTTTTAGTATATTTGGCAACTACCAAATGAACAAGGTTTGAGGAGAAATTCTAGTAACACTGACATATCATTTTAAGATTTAAGCCGATGACACCCCCAATACATATAAATTTTTGGCTAATAGGTATTCTGTAATGATGTGAATCCCACTTTGGCTGGGTGGTAACATGTGCATCTCTTCATTGCCGAGACCAGGGATTGAATCTTTTTGTTTAAAAAGTTTTTTTTTTTTTTTTTGTAATAATGAATTATCTATACGTTAGTGCTCTTCCTCAGGGAATTATGACGTCTTTATTTTGCATATGGATGTAGAGACTGATGTTTGTGGTAGAGTTAGGTATTGCGGTATGCGGAGAGGGAAATAGGCGTACACCAAATCTTGTAGTAAAAACTACTGGTACCACATTTATGTAGAAAGATAACATAGCCTTTTTCACTTCCCTGCCATAATATAAATATTTCAGTGTTGAACAAACTAGAAATATAAATGTTATTTACTTGTGTTGCATAAACTCAAGCAATGCTCGCATGTTCTGTTTTTCCTGTACATGCGTACGCCTCAAGGCGAAAACATTGCTCTTAGTCTGAATAAACTTATCTTTGCATCTGTAGATGATTATGCAATCTTTGCTCAATAGTGGTGTCCGCCGTCATTTTGTAAGCTGCAGCACATGGAAGTTTTTAGTATTATTGATGATCGGAGGTTTAGCTTTTCTATTGCTAACACATACAGATTCTCAGACTAATTCTAGTCCTGATATGTCTGATGGAGTAAAGAGTGGTACTGCAACAAAAGAACATGGACTTATCACAGGCGGTGCTGGTAAACTAAGAAGATTTTTGAGAAGACCACCTAGACTTCCTCCAAGATTGTCTCCTGATGAAAGAGTTGATAAGAACATTAGTTCAGGGATACTTCGAGAGTCAGAATGGGTAACCAGGCAAAACAGTGTTAAACATGCCTTTATCCATGCATGGTCTGGCTATAAGCAGTATGCAATGGGTTTTGATGAACTCTTGCCTTTGAGCAAAAAGGGAGCTGATGGGTTAGGAGGTTTAGGTGCTACTGTTGTGGATGCTCTTGATACAGCCATGATAATGGGTGCTGATGAAGTTGTTTCAGAAGCAGGAATGTGGATCGAAAAAAACCTTTTAGAACGAATAAATGAGAAAGGTCAAGTGAATTTATTTGAAACTACTATACGTGTTTTGGGTGGTCTTCTTAGTGCTTTCCACCTAAGTGGGGGAGAACATGGTTTGGAGAAAATGAACTCTCAAGGGCCTAAACCAGTTGTCTACCTAGAGATTGCAAAGATTTTGGCTGATCGCTTGTTGTCTGCTTTTACTTCAAGTCCTACTTCTATTCCTTTCAGTGATGTTATTCTTCGCGATCAATCAGCACATCCAGCTCCTGATGGATTGAGCAGTACTTCTGAAGTTTCCACTCTTCAGCTTGAGTTTAACTACCTCAGTTCTATTTCAGGCGACCCAAAGTATGGAACTGAAGCCATGAAGGTTTTGCAACACATGAAAACTCTTCCTAAGACAGAGGGACTAGTGCCAATATACATCAGGCATGAGTCTATAAAATCTCCGTGGTTCAAATTTTGCAATTCTTAAAAAAAGCATTGTAGTGTATTTGTTAACGAGTTGCTTTCTTTCATGTGCTAATATGGTGGAACCACAAAGCAATGAACCATACAAAAAAGAATACCACTTACATGAGTGATAACGTCGGTCAGATTTTGCAATTCCTTAAAAAAGCATTATAGTGTATTTTGCAATTCTTTAAAAAAGCATTGTCGTGTATTTGTTATCTGCAACTCCTAATCTGTCCAGATTCAGTACTTATAGTCCATGCCTTTGGAGGCTTAGGAGCATATTGTGAGTCCTATGTTACTGCCGTACGAACTAGATCACATCTTCCCTTTCTGAATGGCTGCAACCTACATTTTTATGTTAATGGATAACAACATTTGGTTTTGTCTTTTTGTGACTGCAGTCCTCATTCTGGTGAGTTCAATGGTGAAAATATCAGACTAGGATCCCGTGGTGATAGCTACTATGAATACTTGATAAAAGTTTGGCTTCAACAACGCACCCGTAAAGATGGTAATGTGAGCTACTTGCATGAGATGTATGAAGAGGCAATGAAAGGTGTCAGGCATCTTCTTGTTCAGAAATCTATCCCTAATGGTTTGGTTTTTGTTGGAGAGCTTCCTTTCGGTGCTAAGGGTACTTTCAGTCCAAAAATGGATCACTTGGTACGTGCTACTCTTCTACAGTCCTACTTTCTGTTCTTTTTATGTTGATTGCTGATAACACATTAAAAGATGGCCATCTTATCTTCTGGGAAAAATTGGCGGCTCCAAAACTAAGAGACTTAATGGAGTCTTTGAGATGACTACACTCGTAACCACCTATATAACATAGTAGGTTTTTTTTCTTCTTAATTAGCCGGTCAGATTTATTTAAGATTCCTACGGTTGATGCTTTAAAGAGAAGAGGCTTCTATTTAGTTAACCGTTGCATCTTATGCAAGTCAGAGGAAGAGAGTATTGATCATATCTTCCTCCATTGTAAGGTTGCGGAAAACTTATGGTCCTACTTCCTCTCCTTTCTCAAGATCCAATGGTGCAGACCTAACTCCGTCACTCAAATGTTTGAACAATGGGAAGGACTTCGTAAGCCAAAATTGAAGAAGGATATAGGGGACTTAGTACCGGTCGCGCAATAGTTTGGAATCTATGGAAGGACAGCAATAACAAGATATTCAAAGAATCAAACGCAACTACTAGTCTAGATGTATGTAAAGGGAACAATTTTGTGTTGGGCTAAATGTTTGTTTAAGCACTCATCTTACATGGATGTAGTGGGCAATTGGGAGGCGTGGATCTCGTGAGAATTCCAACGACCTCCCTAACCCTTGTACAACTTCTTTCTCTCTTTTGATATATTCATTCAAATCTTCAAAAAAAAAAAAAACTCTTCACTAAGAGGTTTGAATTGGGAAAAGGCTGTAGTTATTGCACAATCTCCACCATCAGACGAATGGGACGCATGGATTCAACCTCTGAAATTAGTTCTGAACTCAGAAGACATAACCTACTCCCGTTCAAGATAGGAAAGGTGGTCCTCAGAACCAAAGCAAGTACAAACATTCTTTGGCAGTTGGAGACCATCGTTGCTTCTTAACTCAGAAAGGAAGATTCACTTCTACAGATGGACCCCTGACTGCAACTCAAAAGCCTTTGAACCACTGAATGTATGTCTGAAGCTATATGGAATACCATTCACCTCTAGAACGAATTTCGTTATTTTGGTCGAAAGCGCTGGTGAAACCATAAAGATTCATAAGGACACCATCAGCATGGATAACCTCAGATTCACATCTGTGGTTGTATGATGCCATGCCTAAGAACTCTGTTTAGGTGGCCGACAGGATGAGCTTTCACATCATGGCGGGAACAGAGACACTATCGGAGAAGAGACAGGAACTACGATGAGTGGAGTCAAGTCAAAGTAGGAGGTGGTCTAAGTCATGAGCTCCATTGACTAACCAAACATCACGAATGTGACAATACCATCTAGCTGTACGTCTCTTGCTGATAATCCTAGGGATGATAACATTACCTGCTCTGATAAGGATACACATAACAACAATGTTACGTCACTCAAAGGTAAAGAGGCTGTTGACTTTCCTGATCTCAACACTCCTGGTGAGGAAGAGATCACCAAGGCTGTGCAAGAAAAGGAACACCGATACAGGAGCCGGAAGGAAAAATCAGAGCTATCACTAAATTGTCCAAGGAAAAAAATTCCACTTGGAACCAAAGGGCATCCTACAGAAAATCGTTGCAATGCCTGAAATGGAAGGTATTGAGATAAGGGAGGTGTTGGTTCAAGCGTTTACTTCAGTTATGAATAGCGTCAACAAACAGTCAAAGATTAGAGTATACCAGACAGAGACGGCTCAGTACGCAGATCGGTGGCAGACAAGTCTGGACAATGGAGAAAGGGGATGCATCATCCCGAAAGACAACACTAAAGTACGGAGCCTTGACACTCTTTAGGTGTCTAGGTTCCAAGCGTAGACCCGCTTGGAACTTTAGAAAGAATTGATTCCCATAACATTGGCAGCTTGGATCATGCCTAGCAGATTGTTCAAAAGCTAGAACTATATTTAAAACGACAAGAACCCAAACGTGGTTTAGAATTTCAGCCAGCTAATGCAAGTACGAGACCAACTTATGGAGGTCAATCTTCTAAAGGGCAATCATGTACTCCCTCCACTGCTAGAAATGAAAAAGTGAGGGGAACAATAAGCGTTTCTACAGGGATCAAACTAAATTGATGCTACACTTGCCAAGGGTTGGGCATTATTCCTTCCAATTCTAAAACATGAGGTAAGACCTTAATTATTGAAGGACATGACACAAGAGAAGAAGATGAGCTTCAAGAGGAAACTCATGAGCCTGAAGTTGGGGGATATCAACAAGAAATAAAGTCTGCCCACGTCATGGTACTTCGGTGTGTCTTAACACACCAAAAGAGGATGGTGATTGGGGTAGGACTTCCATCTTTTATACTTATACAAAGTGATGAAAACATTGTAAGGTTATTATTGATGGTGGTAGTGGAACTAATTTGAGTTCAACCAACACAGTCTCTCGGTGTGATGTCTTATTGCAATTCAGTTTTCATTTTACAATGAGAGTGTATGTTGTGATGTGGTCCCATGAATGTGAGCCGTATCATCCTAGGGAGACATGTGTCAAATCATTCACCGATTCTCTTACGCACATGTGGTTAAATCTTGTAATCCCCATCCTTCAGGCCTGAGGAAATATAGATATTATAACCCGAGTCAATGACAAGATTAAACAATGGTGATGTAACGTTGATTTTTAGGTAAGGGCTAGCAAGGTCCTGTGGAACAAGCTACAACATATTACAACCAGATTAAAAGTCTGGCCAGAGGAAAAATTTAGGAACTTCAATGAAAAGGCGACTCTTCTTAAGGAACAGATATTCTCATGGGATAAGGTGGAAGAAGTCACACCGCTCTCACCATCGGACTTCGAAGCCAGAACAGGTAAGAGAGTAGAACTTCAAAAATTGCTTAACTTGGAAGAAATCAGCCTACGACAGAAATCGAGGTTTCGGTGGCTAAAGGTGGGGGATCAGAATTCAGTGTAGTTCCACATAATTATCAAATTCATGTTTAGGTTGAATCGCATCAGTCTCATCTCCCATGAAAACAAAATTGTAACGGAGGAACAGGAGATCAAGACAACTGTTGTGGGACACTTCAGCAACTTGTTTACAGAGAACAAGTTCTGGAGGCCAGGTATAGACAACATGGAATTACCGCATATACCTTCTCATACATCCAGTCTCCTCGAAGCACCTTGCAGTGAGGAGGAGGTCCTCAAAGCAATTGAAGACTTAGCCAAGGACAAAGCACCTGGACCAGATGGCCTTCTAATCCTCTTTTTCTTAAGATGCTGCAAGACAATCAAGAATGATTTTATGAATATGGTCCAGGAACTTTTTTTTACTGCACAGATGGATTGGAGACTTAATCAAACCTTTATTGTTTTAATCCCCAAAAAGACTAAAGCGGAAACACTTGCGGGTTTTCTACCTATCAGCCTAGTAGGTGAACTTACAAAATCGTTACCAAGTGCTGGCTACAAGGCTCAAACAGGATATGGACAACTTAATTTCACCCTACCGAGGTGTAGCCGAAAGACAGATTCTGGACGGAGTACTAGTACCAAATGAGCTCATCGACTCTAGAAGATGGGAGATAGACAAGAACTGGTAATAAAAATAGATCTTGAAAAGGCATTTGACAGTTTGCTGGGACTTCTTTACCAAACCATGGAAAGGATGGGGTTTTGTTACAAGTGGAGGTCCCTAACATCAACTTCCTTCTCTATTCTGATTAATGGAATTCCTACAAGACCTTTTCAAAGTTCGAGAGGTACTAGACAAGGTGATCCTGAATCCTCTCTTTTTCCTTATGGTAGCCGAAAGCCCGAAACTTTGAGTCACTGTATGCGTAAGGTTGAAGAGAAACAGTGAATACATGGATTTCAGGCCAAAGAGAATGGAACCTCAGTCAATCATCTACAATTCCCAGGAGACACTGTTTTTGTTTCATGGACGATGACTCGAGTCATATCAAAAAGCTTAAGGACATCCTCATCTGGTTCAAATTGGCATTAGGTTTGAAGGTGAATTGTTCTAAATCTAGAGTGTACCTAATATATAAGCCTTCACGAGAGATAGGGCTGAAAGCAAACATCATCATACTTGGATGCAATATGGAAGACTTACCTGCTACCTACCTGGGGCTTCCTTTAGGCGCGGGTTATCGATGTAAGACTTCGCGGAATCTAGTCTTAGAAAAGATATATCGTAAGCTTTCAACTTGGAAGGCTAAGTTTCTAGCTCGAGGAGGGAAATGAACCCTTATTAGGGCAGTCCTATCAGCTACGCCTCTTTATTTTCTCTCCCTGTTCAGAATTCATATCTTTGTCTTCAAGACGATTGACAGAAAAGATTTCCCTCGGGATAGTAAAGAGGGCTCTAAACGGATTCATTTGGGTTGCATGGAATTTGATTTTCCAAGATCTACAAGCAGGAGGCTTTGAGATAAAAAAAACTTGAGGGTAATGAATGATGCACTCCTCACAAAATGGCTTTGGAGATTTGTATCAGAAAAAACTACGTTGTGGCTCAGTATAATTGCTGAGAAATATGAAGAAAAGGGTGGATGGTACCAAAAACCCACCAAGGCTGCTTATGGATGTGGAGTTTGGAGCGGAAGAGGAAAAGAAGCTTCATTGGGTGGCATGGAATCAAGTCACTAAGCCAAGGGGCTTAGGAGGTTTAGGCATTAAGAGGCTCAAGGAAATGAATGCAACTCTCCTTGTGAAATGGTTGTGGAGATCTGTAGTGGAGAGGGATGCCTTTTGCAGAAAGATTATTATGGAAAAGTATGGCGAGAAACAAGGTGGTTGAGAGACTAATACTTCAAGTAGACCGTATGGAACCACGTTATGTCGAGGTATCTGTAACAAAGTAGACACTTTCAGAAGATTTAGTAAGTTGAAGGTGGTAGATGGAGACAATATTCTTTTCTTAAGAGACGTTTTGTGCTCATGTAGACCACTTTGCTTTGAGTATCCCTACCCTCTTTATACTTGTTATTAATCAAGATGCTAAAGTGATCGAGAGTTATGATGGAGTGGGGGATCAAGTCACCTTGAATATCATTTTCAGACAAAATTTCAAAGATTGGGAGATAAAAATCTTAGCATCCTTCTTCAATACCTTCGAGCAGGCATTACTAGGTCAAGGGGCAGACAAGAAGGTATGGATGTACTCTCCGTCAGATCTTGCTGTGCTTCCCTCACCAATGGAAGAGGGACCAAGTAAAGTGTTCAACATTATTTGGGGCGAGGTGACCCCTCTTAGAGCAACTCCAATGTATAGGCCCCTAAGCCCCATAACTCCCAAATTCAAATTTGGGAGCCCCAGCCCCACTTTGTTTTATTTTTTTTAATTTTTTTTTAAATTGATTTTTTTTATTTTGTTATTATTTTAAGTACTTCTTTTTAAGTATTTTTTTTCTAATTTTTTATTTTTTGTGTTTATCTTTTTGTTTTTATCTCGACGGAAGAATATCACATTTTAATTCATAATCGAAATCTAATAATTTATAGTCGAAATTTAAAATCAAAATTTCGCACACGTACTTCGCACACGTATACTATTTTGATTTGGGAGCCCCGGTTGGGAGCCCGACGTTGGAATCGAGAAAAATCCCCGGGGCTCTCAAAATTTAAGGGCTCCCAAAATTGGGAGCCCGAGCCCCACATTGGAGTTGCCCTTAGAGTGAACTTCCTTGTCTGGGCTGTGTCATTGATGAAGATCACGACTATGGATAACTTGACTCGCCGACAAATGATGTGGCTAAACCGTTGCCCCATGTGCAAGAACAACACAGAAAGTATACTACATCCATTACTTTATTGTCTTGTGGCTAGGGGCGTTTGGGCTCTCTTTCTCAATCCTTCAAAGTTTGTTGGGTTTTGCCGGGGTTTTTTAACGATCTGCTGTTGCAGTGGGGGACATTTAAGTTTCCAATCAGGGAAGAGCCACTTCGGTAAGCCTTACCTCATGTTATTATGTGGAGTATTTGGACGACTAGGAATAAAGCTATCCAAATTTATGCGAATATAAACTCAAAAGGACCTTGTTTCTTTGGTTAAGGGGAAAGGAGTGGGCAAAATTCTTAACTCAAGGAGTTTATGGTGTCTTGGTATGCGTTGATTGCAACATTGTAGTTTTTGTGCTCCTGCACTGGCTTGTTTTTCTGGGGGATTGTTTGTCTTCCTAGAGGTTTACTGTTAGGCTTGTGTCTGTAGTTGGATCGCCTGATCTCCTAGAGCCATCTCTTAGGGCTTGTACATTCTTCTTCCTTTATGCATATTTATTCAGAGTTTCAAAAAGAAAAAGAACAAACAAACAGAGTTTTTGTAATATATGGCCTTGTAGGAATAGAACCATCTTTTGGATCAGCTTAGAGAAACATCGAAAAGTTATCCCTTTACTTGAGGGATATCATGATGCAGTCCCTGAAGAGCTTCCCACGTTGTAAAAGCACAGACTTAAATTGATTTCATGTCTTTTGTCTTATATTCATTTGTTGGAAGGTTTTGTTGTCATTTAAATGGTTATTGAGCAAAAGTTTGTCGTATTATTATACATATATAAATATAAATTTGCACCTAATGCGATAGTATTCTCTACTTCTAACAATTTGGAGTATAGATCACATTTCATTGTTCTAATTGTCTTGGGATAAAGTCGTCAAGCTCAGCTGCTTGCTCTCAAATGTAGCTAATGTACTCCGTGAGTCTATGTTATCGAAGTAATCTCATACTGTCCTGTTCAGGTCTGTTTCTTGCCAGGGACTCTTGCTCTCGGTGCCACTAAAGGATTATCTAAGAAGAAGGCTATGGAAGAAAACTTGCTAACCTTTGAAGACTTGGAAAATCTGAAGCTTGCTGAAGATCTTGCAAAGACGTGCTTTGAGATGTATTCAGTTACTACTACTGGCCTTGCACCAGAAATTGCTTACTTCCATGTCGACGTAAGTTGAGTTAATATATTAATCTTGATAATCATTGCATGTCAAATGACATGCATCTAGTTTATCCAATATTGTTGCACTTCTTGTTCTATAATAGCTTAACGTGATAGCTTTTATATCATTAGTTGACTTGTTAGTTTGGTACGATCAGGGATTCTTTGAAGAAGGCCATGATGGTGGGAATAGAAGCTCTGAGTATGTTAAGGATATAATAATCAAGCCTGCGGACCGCCACAATCTTTTGCGCCCTGAAACAGTGGAATCTTTTTTCGTATTATATCGTGTTACAGAAGACCCAAAGTATGTCTCCACTGATTTTTCTTTTATTTAATTATTTTCGTAGGGTTTGTAAAAGAGAAATCAGATTTCATCTATTCTAACTCTGTTATCATCTTCTACAGATACCGTGAATGGGGATGGCAGATCTTTGAGGCGTTTGAAAAATATACGAGGGTTGATTCTGGAGGTTATAGTTCTCTGGATGATGTCACTGTGCTCCCCCCTCGAAGACGAGATAAGATGGAGAGTTTCTTCTTAGGGGAGACATTGAAGTATCTGTACTTGCTCTTTGGGGACAACAATGTGATTCCGTTGGACAAGTTTATTTTCAATACAGAAGCTCACCCGTTTCCAATCAAAAGCGAAGTTGAGTAATAACGCTGTTATTACTAGAAAAATATATCTAATTTGTGATACATAACGAGTTGAATTTGAGCAATTAAGTACCTTTTGTTCGAAATATTCAGCTGTGCTTTTTATTTAATCTGTTTAAGCAGGACTAGTGGTAGTGTAGTCTTCAGAAACACTTTATTCGACCATCACGGGGCCTCATTGTTTAGTGGTCTCAAATGAAAAGAGTACAAGCGAGATATTTCTTTGGTAGATATTTGTGCAATAGCTCTTAGCTCTGTCTCTTTGAACTTTTGTCCTCTGTAACTCCTTTTAGTCCAAGAAAAGTTACTTGTAAACTATAATGAGCGACATAGGAATTGATAACAATGTCATGAAATGTAATTTCAATTCTTGGGAACTTTTGATTCATGAACATTGGTAATAATCTTATTTTTTCTCATTTCTCTCCTTCGGTAATCGTGAAATGGAACCAAATGTAAGCAGTATAGGTGCTATTTAAATGTGGTACGTTGCTAAGGTCGAATTTCATTGCTAAAGTATTCACTGCCACAGATGTACATTTGCATGTCTACATCCTAACCTTTCACTTAGGATCCTCTTAATAAAAGATTAGTTTCTTGATATAGTTGATTAGTTACTCATTTTGACAGAGAAACAGATGGTCCCCATCTCGAATTACACTTATATCATCTATTTCAGCGTTCTCTTCGTTGAGGACTTGTGTAGGATGGTAGCCTGCAAACTTTTGACCTGCATATTCAAAGAATCAGTATGACACATGTTATGAACATGGAGAAATTCTGCTTCACTTTTTCTTTTTTGAGTTTAACTAAAATTTTATTATGGTTAGGGTGATTGTTTCTGTGCTCAGGTTGCATTTGGAGTTAAGCTAAACTGTTGCTCCGGAATGGTCAGGTTGGTCAGCGTTAATTCATTGAGGTCGAAATGACTTACCAGCAATTCGCAGTAGCTCTTGTAATGAATCAGGTAGAATTATTAACTTCCCATATTTATTTTCTGATATGCTTTCCTTTCCAATTGGAACATGAATTGTGACTCTTCTGCTGGTTACCTTTACTGCATTGCTACCACTAGAACCAGTAATGCTGCCTGAACTGGATTTGTTTTCGATCGTTGCCATATTGGAATTACTGAAACCAGGTTTCCATTCGCCCATGTCACTGTTCCTTATAAAATCAACTGGTTCCATCTCTGGAGAGTTTATTTTATGATTTGCTAAATTATCGTTCTTTTGTTCATAAATGAGTAATAGATCATAGATATTATTCTGTCCTTGTTGCTTTGCCAGAGCTTTAGGTGTCCTTCCAGCAGAATCTACTTTGTTTACATCTGCTCCTCCTGCCAGTAGAATATTAACCATTTCTATATGGCCCTTGCCAATAGCGACATGAAGCTCTGTTTGACCATCTGCATTAATCGGGTTATCATCTAGTACGGGGTTATGCTCTGCATCTATCTCTTCCTTCCCTGATGGAGTGTGCATCAAGGAGCCCGTGTTTTGTGTATCCTGAAACGATACCTCTCTATGTGGATGATTTCCATCAAATTGTAAGCAAGAGAAGCTTCTCCCTTGTGGTCCTTCTTCAGCATGTTCTCTAGATTGGTATCCAAATCCACCATTCAGTTTCTGTAGAATGTAAGAGCAGAAGCATTAGCTTGTTATGACTGATACGAAAAATAAAAGATCTCTTAGAGATATCTTTCATGTAATTGAGGTCTGTGTACATTAACGTGTACCTGATAGAGGTTGTTCATGATAATATCTCTATCTCCCGTATTTGTTTGGAAAATGTTCATAAGCAAATCCCTGTTTAAGCTTAAGATCTGGGAGAGCTCAGTGGTTCGGACTGTGAATGGCTGTGGTCTGTGGCAGAAGACTCCAATTTCTCCAAATATTTCCCCTGCTGTTGCCCTCCCGTGAACCTGCAGAATTTACATATCAATTGGGTTTTGGTCAGATTGTGTTCCATTGTAGTGAATATCTGCAGTGTAAGATAAAATACCTCAGTGTACCCATTGGCAGATGATATAAAATCCTGCAAACAAAATAAGAAACGTTACCAACTGTACTAAGTTAGATCCGGTGGGGATTTTAGATGAAAGCATCTGCTTTTTTATTTGTCTGAACTGAATCTGAAGTTTACTTACCACAGCACCTGAAACAAGTATATAAAGATTTGTTGGAGCTTCATTTTGCAGAATCACATCTTCTTTTGGCAGAAAATACTCGGCTTCCATTTCTGAGACCTTTTAGAAGCAAATTTTGGCATGTAAGTTTGTATAATCAGGTCGGGTTAAAGTCAAAAGGAACTCTGAGAAAGGAAATGCACTTATTAAGTTGCCTGAGTTAGAAGTAATACCATCTGGAAAAGGAAGTTACTTGAAACTCCATGGAAAAGCTGAAGCTTTTGAACAATGGGTAAGAAGAGATTTTGTGCTATGCTTGAACGTATGGCCTTGGGCAGTCCACTCAAAGTTTCATGCTGATTCAGCCCTTCTGTTTTGAATTTGAGGCATATGTGTGATAACATTTGATCCTGTATGTTTTGGGGCAGCTGATTTCGTGCAGCGAAGTCAGAGGCAGCTTGAATCTTATCTCTCTGCAGCATTACAATAAGGTTACTTATCACCAAGGGAACTATTCATTCTAGGCCTAGCACATAAATCAATTCCATATACGGGGTTTCTGTAAGATCTTCCATTATCAAACTCGTCTATTGCAAGAGGCACGTATTTTTTCTTTTCATTCTAGCCCGTATATATGTTAAGGTTTCTTAACTCTTTCATGGTATAGATGGAAAGCTATTTTAAAGTTAGGGAACATACAAAATTTCTGGTGCGGCTTGTCCCATGAACGACGAGGTTTGTCATGTTCCCAATTAGATAAGCAGTTAAGCCCAAGTTGAATAACATGTATAAGATATCAAACAACATTTCTCTTGGGTTTTCAGCATGAAGATCCCCGTAGCCAGTCGTTGTTAGTGTTGTAATGGACCAATACATCGCAGTTACATATCTGTTCCAAAGACTCTCTGTTTTAAACTTTGGCATTACAGCTCCTATCCAGGTTCTCTTCGGATCTGGGTATCTGTCTGCAAGCAGATAGTTAAAGCATCCTCCACAGTGAACAGCAAACAGAGTTACCTACAGTGGAACACAGAATTAATCACAATCTGATTTTGTATATGAAGTTCATATGAATATGAGCAGAACAATGAATATAACTAAGATAAGAGATTTAGGTCTCACTGAGATGAGCTTTGTGCACCGAGTCCAGAAATAGTTGAATCGGATGTCCTTCTCCAGTCTGGAGAGAAACCAAATTGGCCAAGTAAATATTGTTGTTTTTCGACAGAAACAATTTTGAAATTTTAGAAACCAAAGGAAACAAACTTCGATTCTTTGTACCTTGCAAACAAGGAGCTGACCCGTCTGAGGCGCCAAAGTCTAAGCATATTAAGAGCCTTAAAACCGAGGCCGCTGCTGTGATTGGTGAAGAGAAGGCTGAGAGGTTGGAATGGTGCTGTTGAACAAAAATCGAAAATAAACCAGGTTGACATGTACCTGTGGTGGACCGATATCATACAGATGCAAAAAGAATTAGAAATACGGTAAGCTGTTATCCGGTAATGCTCTTGAATCTTGATTGATTTTTAATCACTTATTCACCTTGTTGCTATTTTTTTGGGATCATCGATCAGAAGGTAAGATCGGCGGTCGAGATACGCGACAAAGAAGGTGAGAATGATATCGATGGCAAAAAAGCCATTGACAATGTTGTCAATGATGAACAGTTTGTCTTGCTTATATGTCAGAAATGCGAACTCAAATGGGCACACCCAAGCTGAATACACTACCAGAACAATCAGAAATAGTTCCCAAGCCCTGAAATAAAGGAGAAAACATGAGAAATTCCAGTTATTTCGTGTACAGATGTTTCTCCTCCAAAACAAAGGGCAATAGTAAAGAACAAAGAGTTATCACCTGTAACGGGAATCATAAGGTGAGACAGTATATCTTCTTAACTTGGTGCTCTGGTTAATCCTTGCTCCGAGGGATGGCAAGAGCTCTGCTGAAAACAAATTGTTGTTGTTATTGATATCCGTTCGGAACTCATCATTACGGAACCGACGCAAGAAGGCTTTTGCACAGGAAAATGACATTTCTCAATTCCTCAAAGTCTATCACAACTACTATTGCTACAGTATAAGAGGCAGTAAAAGGTTTCATGAATCAAGAGCCTAGGAGTGCAGTTATAAATAGCAAAGCTATAGTTACAAAAAGTAAGGCCAAGTTTGTTTATATTCAAGTGATTAAGATTAACTTGTTTGAAAAAGGGAAAAGAGGAAAGGAAAAGGCCATTTGTATTCTGTTTGAACAGAAAAGAAAGAAAGGGACAGAAGGGAAGTAGAGGTGAAGAATGAAAAATAATACAATGGTGTTAGAAGCAATAAGGAGGGGTCTTGGAGTGGCAGACATGAGTTCCCCTCTGAAATGTAATTTGCAGAGATGGAAGGAAGGTGAAATTGTGGAGGGGGAAGTGATGGTGGTGGGTTGTGGTGGAAACTTCATCATCTTCCTCAGTGGGGCGTGTTAAAACAAAAATAGAAATTCCTTCAAGCTCAATTAACTCTAAAATTTTGGCCTTTTCATCTCCAAATCCAAATATGAACCAGGCAAGAGCTGTATCTCTAGACAGAGAGGAGATTATTGGATATGTGGATGCCAGTTGGACCAATCAGATTCCTATTCGAATGCAATAAAAAAGGTACACAACTTTAACCCAACTTTAATTTCCTCTTATCTTGTTGGTTAAGCTTAGTGTTAGCTTATCAAAATGTCAATCATAACCAAGAAAGATGTGAAAATCTTTAACACTTTAAAATACAAAATTCACCTTTACCTCTTGGTGTTAGTTTTGATAGATAACAAAACCAAATAGACCTAAATTCTCCCTCCTTGGAATGGAACCTCTGCTACAGGGCAGTTGATGTTACATGCCCTCCTATAACTCTTTCCCTGATTTTTAGTACAAAGAAGCTTGTAGGTTAGTGGGTACTCTCTCTCTCTCTCTCTCTCTCTCTCTCTCTCTCTCTCTCTCTTCAATAGTTTCATGGCTTAGATTTATCGGGTATTTTATGGGTTTTTTCTTTTAAGTGTGAAATTTCGTGACAGTTAAAGCCAAAGAAACTTTGGAGGATGACATATTAGGGATGGAAAGATGTTTCTTGACCTATTTCAACTTTTCATTCATATAAAAACTTAGTTAAAAGATCTTAGAAACTTTCAGTATAAAGTGTAAGGGAAAAGATTAATATAATTGAAGTTCTGGTTAGGTTTGAGAAAGTTCATTACTCTATTCGCGTGAAGAGGGTTAGTTTTACTTTACCCATCACCCAACCGAAAAAGAAAATTAAAATTAAAAATTAAAAATTAAAATTAAAATTAAAAAAAGTGAATTTAATATTCCCGTGAAAACCTTGTCAGAATATAGCCAACCTGTTTTACACTCACCCACATTTTTTTCTAATGAGTTTTGGTGCCATCCATTTAGGCAGGAGTTTTGGGGCCTCCAGAAAAGCCTCCGGAAAATAAAGACTTGAAGCATTTTATTTTTTTGCCCAGAAATTTAAGAGAGAGAATTGCAGGAAAAAGAGAAAGAACAAGTTGGAGATAGATAGATAGATAATGGCTTAGGAGAGGAGATGAAGATTAGGGTGCAAAAAAAAAACAAATTTTGGATTAAAAAATAAAGTTGCCTCTTAGGTTAGATTTAATTGTCCCAAGTCTTTATTTCGTAGTTCTTTTTTCGATGCCCCAAAACATCAGTGTTCGTTTAACTTCTACGTTTTTTTTTGAAAGACTAAAATGAATATATTTAACTTTTACGTTTACGTTTGGTAAAAACTCGATTTCCACACAAACTTGTTGATGTTTACTTAAGTCCACCACCCTTTGGTGTAACAGTTGGACACTCCTCTTGAGCCCATGAGGTCGTGGGATCGTGTCTCGGTGGAAGCAGTTGCCATCAAGATTTATCCTATGTAATTTAGGTTATAAATAATGTAATAATTTGTCAGGCTTTAGGCTTCTTTGTTGTCGGGCTTTAGGCCTCTTTCATTTTTTGTTTAAATTAGGCGGTTATCTTGCTTATTACATCTTCATGATGCATCAATGCCTTGTAACGACTATCGTAGATCGTAGTCGAATTCTTTAAAAAAAAAAACTGATGTTGACTTACGACTGTAACTTTGGGAGTAAAGAAAAAAATATCTGGAGCAAAAAAATTTGGTCAACTAGATTTGACTTAGAGGACATTCATTTTTAGTCAAAAAATTAAATTGTTTTTATTTTTTCATCTCTCTATCTCTAACACAAGGAGACTTTCATAAGATATTTCAAGTATCTTGAATATCTTAAAATCTAATTATTTTATTAGTTTCATATTTTGGGTTAGTAGAGAATTTGTTTATTTTAAGTAGCTTTATATTTTTAGGAAATGAGTTTTAGATTTTCGTTTTTTTTATTTGTTTAGAAGTTTTTTTTTTTTTTTTTTTTTTTTTTTTTTTTTTTTTTTTTTTTTTTTGGAAATCAAACTTCATTGGAAGGCCGAAAGGCTAATGAAAATTACATCATAAAGTTTAAATTAACAAAGACACAACCAAAATCGGACTAACAAGACAAGTTATGTCAACTTGGGGAGCGTCTAGAGCTGCCTGATCTAACTAGAGGGCTACTTTTGGTGCAGCCGCCACTAACCATCTAAGGGTAGTTTTATAACCGATACTTCTTTCACCTTCTTCTCTTCTCGCCGTCAACCGTGGCGTGCAGATCTCTGGTTAGCGCCTATGGTTCCGGTACATCAGTAGAGAGAGTTGTAAGTTGATGAAGAAACTTCCAATAGTGGTCTATGATCATACACTCGGTTCTGAATAAAACGAAAATAACAATAGGTCCTAAAAACCAACAAAACAGGCCCTAAAGACCAACAAAGAAACATAACTTTTATTGTACTAAGTAAATAAAAAACAAGTAACTCTTTCTTCTCCCTTACTCCGCATCACTCACCGGATCGATCTATAATTTCGATTCCAACTTCTATGATGTCCTGCCATAATCAGGAAGTCGTCGTCACCATGAAAAAACCGTCAATTTAATTGTATTAACTATAGTGAAGAACCATTGTTGTTGTCGTCGGAAAAACTGTCAATGTCGCCAGAAAACCGTCGGTGTCGCCGCAAAAACTGTATCCGTCATCGGAAAACCGCCACCAGCACACCACCACAGAAATTCACGACACCACCACACCACCTTTAAACCAATCGCTCCACCAACAGATCCGAAACTGACGCCACCATTAACCGAACCAACACAACCAGATTTTGACAAGAACAACTCACCGCCACAAAGATTTACAGTAAGAGAGAAGAGAGGTAAACATAAATTAGGGTTTTTTTATGGTCCCTATATACCATTAATGGAGGGAAATCAAACTACATATGAAAGATAAACGGTTATTTAATTGCTTTGTTTGACAAATTACTGAAGCATATATGGAAAGGGGATCTAAGGTTATTGCTTTAAATCTCTATTTCTCTTTCTATAATCTCTATGTCTCTCTTGATTAAGGAAGAAGATCATGAGTAGATATTAAAAGGGGACCACTGATGTGGGCTCAGAGAGGATGATGAATAGAAGAGATCATGGAAATAGTATGATAGTTGTTGTGGATAAGGATACCTATGGGAAATAGATCTGAGTGATTAAGGGTTGGTTATTTAACCAAATCAAGATTTTTTCCTTTCCCTTCCAAGGATTTTCCTCCTAACCCATATGATTATATTACTAATAATCATTCATAGAAACAGATCAGAAGAAAATACCTAGGGGTTTGTCTCTTTAGAAGTTGTTAATTCTAGTTTGATTAGGTTTAGGAAGCACAAATGCTATAAAAAAAAGATCTAGTAGTTGTTTAATTTATCAAGTTAAATCAATAAAATTTAAGTATTATAAGTTTAAGATAAAAATTTAAATCTTTTCGGTGTTTTTTTCGCTACGTTGTTCTGTCCCTTTGGGTGTCTGTGTCACTATTTCTTTCTCTGTCGGCCTTTCTCTTGGAGAAACCTTAAAAAAATCCAATATAAAAAGTCCTAAACTCACAACAGGAAAATGGGAGAAATTGAAACACCTATTACAGAAGTAAATTTCAAGTTTCTCTTAATTTAATTACGTAGAATCTTTCGGAAACATCAAACATACCAGTTACTATTCCAATTAGAGGATTCACCGACGCCTAAATAACCAAATTATCAAATTTTGGATCTAAAAGAACTGAAATCTTAAAAACACTCGAATTGCACACAAGAATCATTGCCCGAACTATAAGCCCTTAACCATATCAGATTTTTTTTTTTCAATATTACACATTTACAGAAAATTCATTGTTGAATGAGTAATGTAAATGAAATTTCTGAGCATGGATGAAAGTAATGGACCTTGACAGTGAACTCGTCCATAGATTTCTGTTCTTTCTTGACTAGCTTGCCTTTTGGGTGAATGATCTTATGAGGAAGAAAAAGCGGTCTGCGGGAAGAAGAGAATAAAGTAAAGCATCGTAACTAATGAAGGAGACCATAAAGATCAATGGATTTATAGAGAGAAGAGGTGGAAGTAGCGGTCGGTGGTCAGAATGGTGTTAGTGGTAGTCAGAAGATTATAACATAGTGAATATTTGAATTATAAATGAGTGTACCCTTTAGTCAAATTTAGTGGACCAAAGTCTTTATATCTCGGATATTTTTCTTTATGTCTAAAACCGCGACGTTACTTATTTATTTGATTAAAGACAATTATCTTTTTTATACGGGATAAGATCTCACTTTTTATCCTAATCCGTGATTTATCATTGAATTTCAATCTTGTATTCTTGGTAAAATCCAAATGTCACTTGTAATGCTATTAATGAGTAAATCTATTTATACAACAATAGAAATGTTTTGTTTGTACGATTGGTTATTTAAAGGGAGTTTCAAACTTTCAGTCGCTAAGCAGATTAAAGAAATCTTTTTTTCAAAAAAGTCGGTTTTGGAGAAAAAAAAGATTGTCAGAAGAAAAAAACGACTTTTAGGAACATAGCAGATTTGGCGAAAAAAAAAAATTGCGGGAACCAACGGTCTTCTGGAAAGGAAACTATTTTCTGTAGAAAACGTATTTGAAAAAAAATAAGCTTTTCCAGAAAAACGCCGGGTTAAATAAATATCGAGAAAATCAATTTTTGAAAGCTTTTTCAGAAAGTGTTATAACAGAACAATTAAAATAGCCATAAACTTCAAGATTACCAATTAAATGAAAAAACATTATCTCATCGAAAAAATAAAAATTAAAAAAAAACATTTTATCTCATGTAAATTCATGGTTCTACCGTATAAACGCAATATAATTTTATATACAGTTTTTGTCAACTTATTGTTTATACGATAGTGCAACATCAAGCAAGTATTCCCGGGGAAGATACTTCTCCAAACGTGGCCAAATTCTGAGTGGAGACTTTGTAGTTGATAAACACGATACGGCCAAGGTTGTAAGAGATCTTCAAGAATTTGATTTCTTTATTTATTCTGGGTCCCTCCATCCAACTCAGTTGTCTTTACTAAATTTATAATAAATTAAAAGGTAACGTAGTTGTCAACGTGGAAACAAGCACGCCGTCTCACGTGTTTTGAGTGGATAAAAAATTTATAAATTCTATTGACAAAATAGTTCTAAAGTTTATCTGGAACCTCTCCATACGTAGGGTTGGAAAATGGTCTGGAAATTCGAAATTCGATTTGAACAGTTAAGGTCCGATAACCGAAAGAAGTCCAGTCCAGGCTTACCCGACTCGTTTAAATGGACTCTAGCGGTCGGGACAGGGGCATTTCTCTTTGCCTGACGTCCGGTCCGATAAACCCGCGACATCAGGTCGCCTGAAAGCACTCAATTTAGGGTCATAAAATAATCAAACGGCTGAGCTTCTCTTTCTCACATTAGATTTAAGTTTAGGGTATATGAAGGGTTTAGAGGACTAATCTTCATTGCTCCTAGGGCTTTTGGGAGTTTGAGAGAGGGAGAGAGAGAACTCTCCAGAAGATCAAGACAGCTTCATTAACCCATCCCCTCTTCTTCCTTCCCCTTTCCTCATCATTTCAAATCCTAACCCTAATTTCACTGAATCCCCCGGAGTAATGAAGATCGTATTTAGGTTAAACGAAATTCTCATCGATTGTATGTTTAATCATTTTAGTGCCCTTCGGTACATCTTTATGTAATTCCTTCAATACTTTTGCTGAGATTTCTAGAGAAGGATCGCATTTAGGTTTAACAAAATTTCAGAGCTAAACTTTCTCCTAGTGAAATTTTAGGGTCTAAGCTAGAAACATAGAATCAGAAATTTCAGAGGCAAAGATTCTGCTTGTTGTCAAATTAAGAAGATTCCAAGAACATTACTAGTTTTTAGAATTTGATTCTGTTAGAGATTTTCGATTTGAATCTCAAATGTACAACTAGAAAAGTTAATCTTTTGGGTTTTGATTTTATCTTCTTCGTTATGAAATCATGGTTGTGTTATATTGATTCCATCTTTTATATGAAATTTTCTTGTTTGGATTTCAATGGGTTAAGATTAAAATTTGATATTGTGGGTGATTTTTTTGTCTTAAACTAATATTAATACATGAAATTGAATTTTTTTTATTTCTTTATTAAGCTTTTATTGTTGGGAAGCATGTAACCCGACCGCCCGCGTCTGCCAAGCATGATCGGGCTAGCGGGCAGAAAAGGGTTGCGGGCGCTCTACTTCCTAAAACAATTTGGCCCAAAGTGCCCGCTAGACCGTAATGGTCACCTAAGTTTCGAGCCCGACCGGCCCGCCCGATCCCCACTTCCAGAGCCGTGGCTAGGAATTTGAGGGTCCTGGGAGGATATGCACACAAACAACAATCTTCTCAACCTTACAATTAAAAAGAAAAGGAAAAAAACGAGTGATGGGTTCCGAACCCGTGGCTTAGGTGTGGAAATCCATAAACTTGACCACTAGTGCTGATGGAGTTTCACGTTGAAGTGTTTAGGGTTATTTATATACAACTGAGTGCGACCTTCACAAGAAGTGGGCCTCTTTGGAGGTGGGGGCCCAAGGCGGACGCCCTGCCTGCCCGCCCCCAAACACGACTCTGCCCACCCCTATTCATATGTGCATGGTCTATGGTGTATGTTATCATTTTCTTTGGCCAAGCTAGACTAGTTTTAGTGTGAAAATTTTCAAAATAACTTTTGTAATAAGTAAAGGTCTAAATATGATTTAGGGTTAATCATTTTGGCCTCGCAATTTGTGAAGCTAACTTTTTTTTAGAAATTCTCCGTAAGAGCCAAAATGGAATTGATACTAAAAAGAAAATGTTAAACTCTTCTCCCTTCTCTCCTCCACTTCATACCATTGTTTCCCCCATCTTGTTTCCTCTTTACACCCTTCTTTTTTTTGTAGAAAGTTGCTGATCGGCGACCTTCAATCCAAAAAATTATTTTTTTAATTTTCATTTCTTCTTCTTGTTTTTCTTCTATTTTATCTCTTTATATTTTTTTCCTCTCTTTTCTCTTTCATATTCTTTTCTTTTCTCTCTCTATTCTGCCTCTCTTCTTCCTCTCTCTTTTTCTCTGGCAAACGGGTTCTCTCATTTGTCGGAGAGAAGAAAGAGAAAAAGAAGTGAGAGAAAAGACAAGCAGAAGAGAGAGAAACTAGATGAGTAAGCAGAAGAAATTTTCTTTTGGGTCCAAGGTCCATGACTAGAAATTTCTGGCCGACGAATTTCTGTTGACAATATTTCGCTAGATAATAAGGGTGAAGTGGAGAGAGGAGACATTAAGTGGAGGATAGAAGGAGAGATAATATAGATATGAAAGTTGTAACGTTTTATAATATGATTTTCCATGAAGTAAAATAAACTTTCGTATTGTAATGTAATTGAACTACAGCTTTCTTATTTGATTTAAGCTTTGTTTTAATAAAGTATGTATTTTTACAAAAGTTCATCACATGTTAGGTACATAGAACAAACAAATATAATAAATCGTATAATATGAAAATTCGAAATTGTGGGATGTTGGTGAAGAATAGTATGAGAGTCATCATTTGTTATGAACAACTGTTTTCAAATACTTTTCTAATAAGTTACGAACCAGTATATCATGTTATAAACTTATAATACGTTCGAGAAAAAAGGATAAAGTTCAATTTTTATGACATAAAAACTCCCCTCATTTCTCCTCCACGATGGAAGTTAGGGTGGGGGTACTTGAAATGGATTTATAGCTCATCTTCTAATTTTATTTAGGGTGAAAAGTTGAGTTCGGTCGCCGTATAAAATTAGATTTTTTTTCTCTGTTTAGTGAACTCTTTTAGGGTTTCGAAAGGGGGCAAATTTGGCTGATGGATTAGGGCAAACCAAATATATACTGGAAAGTTTCTCAGAATTGACAGTTGGATATTTAACGTGTGGCAACTCATCCTTCCCTTGGAGACTCTCAACCGAGATCAACAACCTACGCCACATCTTTGAAGTGTTCAATGCCAATTGTACGACAATGTAATAGGTTTCCAAAAAAAAAAAAAACCTACGCCTCAGGCTCAGATTACACGACGTGTCGATTTCACAATGCCCCAGAAATAGCAATCAAGTAGCTCACGAATTGGCACAAGTAGAAATAGCCCCCAACTCTTGACTATTTGCAAAATAGTCCGTTATATTTATCACTTCTTTCTGTTCGTTACTCTCTTCGCTTGTAATTTGAACAGTTTGCTTCTATGATATAACGTTTTACTCGAAAAAAAAGTTCGATTTTCCAGACCACAATGTAGGAGGATAATCTTTTTAAGAAGCAGGGTTATTCAAAGTGTTTGTCTCTTTAGTCTTCTCTATGGACGGTTTGACGGCTGGTTTGTTTTACATTATATAGACAGTGGCGGACCCAGAAATTCTTCTTTGTGGGGGCACATTTTATTATATTAAATAGTAAAAACAAATACCATCCCAAATGACGAATTGTCGAGCTTCATTACGAAACTCTACCAAAGCGAGTTATAAGTTTGGATTGCAAAATAAATAAATAATGGGCATTCAAACCAATGATTTCTATATGTGATGGCAATACTCATCGAATTAGATTACCACTAATTGTGAGTTGATTTGATTACAATCTAATTACAAATAATTAGTATGCGCAATTAATTTATACAAAATCCAATAAGTACAAATTATGTTAAAAAAATAAGAAGACATTTTATCTTGAAAAAAAATCTTCATAATCCATATTTCGTACCGAATAAGGAAACGGAAGAAGACATATGAGAGTAATTTAAAATAATATTGTTAGAAAATATACATAAATAAGAATGGTGAAGAGGATATAAAGGTAATATGAAGACGTAAATAACTCTACCGGAGATTGGATGAATTTTAGCATAAACGAAAAGTCAATCTCGAATTTGCAAAAGAACAAAAGTACAAAAAAAATCTTATCAAAAAAGAATAGTATTCGAAGGGCCAAAAGCTAACTTCAAAGAAAGTTGGGACAAAAACAAATCACCCAAAAAAATGGTTGGTTAAAAGAGTATTGGGACTTCGGAGTGCCAAAAGCTAACATCAAAGAAAGTTGGGACAAAAATAAATTACCCTAAAGAAAAGATGATGGTAGTGGGATTCAAACCCATGACCTTTGTAGTAGAAAACTACTACCTCACCATCTAGCCAATTCCGACTTCATGTTATGATTTAACTACTCAAATTTTATTTAGAACTGACCTTAAGAAATTTCGGAATCACATACATTTTCAACTTGGAATCCACTCGGGGTCGTGGGGGCACGTATCCCCATAGGCCCCAACATGGGTTTTGTTAGTCCTCGAGCAAAACAAAATAAAATAAAAACCTAACTCAATTTCGGAGGAATCCCGGTTGCATTTAACATATGCAACAAGCCGTTAAACCCCTAGGTTGCCCTAGTGGACGAGTGTTGTCTCGTGAGGGTTTCCAGAGAATGTACCCACAAAATTCAAAAACATTTTAAAAAATTAATAGGGTTCAAAAGCACTCAAAGTCAACTAAGACGGACCAAAAATGTTTATCTCCTAGAAAATTTTAGCAAGCTAATAGGAATCAGTCATAGTTAACAACACTATACAGACGTTAAAAATCTCTTCACTAATAATCTCAACTCAAAGTATACGTGACTAGCCACAATGAGAATCACTTAGGTTACAAACAGACAGAACTTTAATCTATATCTTAATACATTTCGCCTCGACTTTGCCTCACAGACGTACGCTCTAAAGATGAAATCACTCAAGAATGGTTCGCTCGTATATGTGAGTGTGATCACTAACCTGGACTCAACACATAAAAAGGGGCGAGGACAATATTTTAGAACGAATGATCTCCGAAAAGGAATATAACCACTAAATGGAATGGGGAAGCTCACTTGCCCTTCTCACCCACTCTACCCTCTAATAATGTTTCCTAAAGGTCAACGGATACAAGTGATGAGATGGATGATGACGAGATCCCGAGAATGTCGACGGCTTCAATGCTAGAGAACTTCAAACAACTTCCAAACTTAGCTTTTTTGCTTCGAACACTTATTTTACATAACAAACTAAAGTTCACATTAACTTTTTTACACAAACTTTCTTTTTCTGAGATTCTTCTCTTCACTTTTTTCATTTTTTATTATTTATTTATTTTTTATTAACACAACTACAAACAATGCAAATACCAATACTAGTATTCTCAACAATCAACTTTTCCTTCTTTCACACTTTGCTTTCACATTCGTCTTTCTTTACTTTTCATGCCTTGATTCTCGGGAGTCATATGATGAATGGATGGTGGAGTATCCGTCTTCCTAAAGTTGACACTATTATCGGTTTTCATGGACTACAAGAGTAAGATTTATTCGCTATCCTGATGTCACTCCTAGTGGCTATGAAAGTTGAACACACGAGATCTAATGAGCTCTTTTAAGAGTTGCGAGGTTGAGTAGCTCTTCACTCTACTCAGAGTCAGCGCAGAAGAATACGCTCAAAGGTAATAGAAAGGCTCAGAAATCTCACAAGGATTAAGTCTCCACTAATGATTAATCTAGTTTTCTCAGAAACGTCTACCCTTCACTTCCATAATACTCACATGGCTAGCACACATACGACCTCAAGACTCGACATTCATGAAGAAACATTTAACAACCGGATAGGACGATCAACTCGACTCTATAACTATTAACTAGCCAAAAACAACCATTAGACTCACACTTTCGGTCCAAAATTGAAAAATTCTGAACCCTCTTGAATTTTCGAAATGAAGGACTTAGCAAAAGTTCTTCCTTATCCCCAAACTTAAACCGAACATTGTCCTCAATGTTTTGAAGACTATGCCAAAATAAAAAGATGAGAGGAAAGATATTACCATATTCTACTATCCTATATCAAATGCATGGGTTGCCTCCCAAGAAGCACTAAATTTACCGTCTTCAGCCAGACGATGACTAACAAATAAAAATTACTATAAACCTACTAGATGAATGGTTGATGACTCCCCATATAATAGTAATCGAAAAATTTGAGGGTCAACCCAAAAAATGATGTATCCAGGAAGGTTCAGTCTCACGTCGATACAATGATATGACGGTTTAAGTGAGACTTTTGATGTCCAAGAGTTATCCCCAAACTTAGATGAAGCAACAATCATTAAGTTTGGCGATAAACTAAAGTTGACAGACACGGGATAAAACGGATCCTCATAGACATGACAAATGGATTGAGAGACTAGGTAGAATGCACAAGTGATTGACACGGGGTTACTTGAACTTCCGAGGGACATGGTGCATAACTCTTTAGGAGATTTGACTCACCTAAATCGACACTCAAACTAGTAGGTTCTAAATTATCCTCATTGGCACGTTGTATAATTACCTCCAAGCTAGGTTCATGGTTCTGAGATTCTGACTCAGGTAAAGACTCAGAGAAACTTTTTAAAATTTCTCTTATGATGATGTCATCGATCTCCTTAAAGAATTCTAGAGTTTCACCTAAGTCAAATGAGTCATCACTCTCTTTAGACATTTCTGCAAGCCATAACTCATCATCTTCATCTTTAGTAAGACATCTAGTTTGATCCAAAAGATTATCATGGACAAGATGAGTAGAGGGTTTAGACTCAGGAGACCACACAAACTCAGTTTTTGGTTTCTCTGAAGGTGGTTCAAGAGTTTCTGAGCAATGGACTCATATGATGATAGCGGCGACTCTACGGTTGGCAAAATACTATGCTCAGAAACTAAATATGGAGTAGGATCGAACGAAGTATTCGCCTCATTTATACTACCATCCTCATCATCATAAGACTCATGATATTGTGTATTGTACTCCATATTATCAAAGGACTCATCATCTATGATGTTTGTTGGAATATGTGTGTATCTAATACACCTATCTAGTGTTCTAGGTGGAATCTCAAACATCATATGTTAACACTAGAATACCCAGAATCATAAAGCATGAACTAATCAATGAACTAGAGTAGGAAAAATACCTCTATCGCGTTTTTCCCACGAACCTTTTGATGTGACACGAAAATGTCACATTTGGAGAGCCTAACTTAGACTAATTAGTCCTTATCGAGTGTTATCAATAATATTTTATGTGTTTTTCTTGTTAGGTATCATTTTTTAAGATAAACACGTAAACCGAAATAAAGGGAACGAATTGTCACTATCATTTCATGTGCCGAAAACGAGAGAAAAAGATTTCAGGCAAATCATATGACAAGTGGAGTCAATGACGAGTCCGACGGTGAAAACGGAATTCATTTCGGAGTTCGGACGGGGAAGATATGAAAGAAAGAAGCCAAGGTCTTTTTTTGAAGGCACTCTCCTTCGTTTCTAGTTGGGAATCAAAGTCAAGCCCAAAGAAAAACCAAAAGCCCACAAAGAAAAGGATTAGAGATTTTAGAGACACCTCTTTAGGGTCCAAGGTGAAATGGTCTAAAGACTTAGTCAAACTTTGACTAAGTCTAGGGTTTGACTCAAGTTAGAGAAAGGGTCAAAAGAATCTTCTATCTAAGAATCTACTATTCATCATCTTCAAGCTTGGAAAGGAGAGAGGGAGATAGGGAGAGAAAGGAGGCTAAAGGTGCTAGGGTTTGTGAGTGTTCTTGAGCTAGAGAGTTTGAGCTAGAGAGGGAAAAAGAGAGAAGAAGGAGGGGTCGGCCAAGCTTGGCCGGCAAAGTCGCGGGACAACAAGGGAGCACGGGATGGAGCTGTTACTCGAGCTTTCACGGCACAACAAGCTTGGAGTTTTCGGCTCGGGCTGGTGAGAGCATGGATCGTGACAAAGAAGGCAGCAGCTCAACACTTCAAGCTTTCATGGAGCTGCTGCTCGGGATTTTCTAGGGGACGCACGGGCCAGTCGCATTCATGCTCGGGATGACCTAGAGGAAGCACGGGACGGAGCAGCTCTGGCCGGCATGGACGCATTTGGCTCGACCGGACATTGCTTGGCCGGATTTCATGTCTTTTCGGCCGGAGTTATCTAGGGTTTTCCGGCCACTTTCTTGGCCGGAAACCTTAGGGCTTTTACTCCCCATGTCTTTGGCTAACTTCTCATGTAGTTTGATTTTATTTTGGGCAAGAAATTGCTAGAGAGAGAAAGCTAGGGTTAGCTTTCATGGAGGTTGTGTTCTAAATGGAGAAGATGATGGTGGTCGCTATGGGGAACCCAAAAAATTGCTAAGGGGAGATCGGCTGCAACTAAAAACTCATATTTTCCGACGATCTTAGCCTCGAACCATCATCGAAAAAGGGGGATTCTCTCACCATTTCCTTTCCATTTCTTATTCAATCACCATATTTAGTTAACTTTAGTTTGTCGATTATATGAGATGAAATGTGATGAATTCGTGACTATGTTTAATATGATTTGATGTTTTGATTATAAATTGATGTTCATTTATTTCGATTATCGTTTTGATAGTATTTTCATGTGTCTTGTCAAGCACTTCGCATAGTTAATAGACGAAACGAAGTATTCGATATCGATCGTAGTCTAAGTCATAATTTCATGTGTCTTGTCATGCACTTCACATAGTTAGGCGACTAGACGACACTTTCGATGACTCGGGATTAACCGAATTAGGCGTTTGTTTGACTAAGTATGATCTCCGGATATACGTAGTACTTAGAGACATCTACGTTAGGAGTCGAATATCGATTGTACCTCGACACATTAAATCGGACTACACATAGTCGTAGGTTTATCATTATGGATTCCCGGACTTCGACACCTCTCTCACTTATTTGTTGCCCGAATCGAGTCTTACCTTCACCCGACTCTTGTTCCTCCAACTCTTCTCTCGAATCTCTCTCGCCCGCTTACATTGATTGTTTAGTTTAGTTTTACTCGTTTTCTTCTCTTATTACTTATTCAATCTAAAACCCCCATTTATCTTTGTTTCTTTCCTTTTTAGTCTAAGTTAGCTTGTAATATCTAGACCGATGGATAAGACCCTTCAATATCCAAACAACCTTCCTATCCTTGGATCGATCCCGGCATTGCCGGATTACTACTTGATACCTCCACTTGGGTGTGCAACCTTTTCGGGTGCATCACCTTTCCAATCGCGTGTGAAGATCGAGAGCTCCAATTGTCGCTCCTCTACTTGAGACATCGAGTGTGTTGACTTGATCTCTCTTCCTTTCAGGCTGCTAGGACTTAATATAAGGTTGAGAAGAACTCTTCTTCTTGACTATATTGATAGAACGGGAGCTTTTTCTCTACAATCCTCTCTCTCCACTAGCTGTATATTGAGAGAGAGAGAGCTGTATATTTTCCTTCTAGAGAAAAATCCACACCTTTTATGTTCTCTAATGACCCTATATATAGAGAAACCCTAATTAGAATCATATTCAGATTAGGTCTTTCTATATAGAGAAATCCACAGCTTTTTCTCTACAATCCTCCATTTTAGGGTATTTTGGCTATCCCTTTAAGTGTGGCCGGCCAGGGCAGCCCACTATGGGCTTTATATGGCCGGCCCACTTACCTTAGTCGGCCATCATATGGCCGGCCTAAAAAGCCTTACTCCGGGCACCCCTTTAAGGCCCGATTCTTTCTATCTTGTTCCGAATCTCCATTCGAACCTTTTCGACATTTTTAGTTGGATCCAATCCATCTTTAGCCTGTTCCCGTCTAGTCAAGTCTCTCCGATCAAGTTACCACTCTTATGTGTAATCCGTTGTAGGATCCGGTCTATGTTAGCCTCGAATCACTGAAGCGATCCGACGATCGTAGTTGGCTTCTAGCAAAGCATTACGACCCCTAATTGGACCAGACTGGATGATCTTCACAGTATGGTCATCGTTATCCTAGCTGACAAATTGATCGCATTTCCATCTTGGTCGAAGGACACTCCTTCGGAAGGACATCACCTTCATACCGAATGGACATATCCTTCAGTCTCCCACTTGTACTTAAAACAAGTGCAATGCTCGATTCCCATGTCTCTTAGTATCTCATCTGATACGTCATATCTTTCAGACTTTCTTGATCTGGAGAACAACTTTCAAAACAAACGATTAACCATTAATCCATTTGAGTGTGGCCACACATTTTCCAGTTGCTTCTCTTCAAGTGGCCCGGAGATACTTATCTTATCTTAATAGGAGGACATCATCCAGTCTTGTACTCCCACTTAACTTCATGTCTATCCTGTCTCCCCCAGTAATCCGTCTTTATAACCTCCATTTACGACACGTTTGACGGTACCAAAGTTCGACATTCCTTACATAAGATGAGTGGAGTACTCACGTTTACAGAATCTCTCTAATCTTGCCTATGAGTGTTCATGAGGTTTTTCAACTTTTGAAGAACTCTCATGTTTAGGTTATCCAGTGTATATTCCCTAATCATACACTCGTGTAATTGACTCGAATATTATATTCCTATAGCCCATGAAACTGCGCTATCAGTCAATCTCCCATGCTAGTCTTCATGAGTCATTGTTGTCCACGCAATGACCTGGACTTGGGACTTAATAATGAATCTATTCTAAGTTCACTTAGTAGGGTTTCATTTACCAGATCACACATCTGATAAACCTACTTGGAATGCTTCACTATTTTTGGACTGTCGATTAAACACTAAACCTTGATTTAACGACGAAATAACTAACTTATTTCTGATAATAAGAGTTTGTAATATTGAGCCTTCTTGTGTAACTCTTACACCCTCAATGTTACTTGTCTAAGCTTAAAGCTTAATGTCTATGACCTTAGTATTACTTCCATACTTAGTCGAAGGTGACAGTTTAGTTAATAGATCAAATCTATATGAATTTTGTTTGTCATCATCCTTATGATAATCTTCAGTATTACCATACTAAATTAAAACTTCCCAAGTTTTAACTACTTTCTTTTATTTGTAAAGTTTGCAACAGTCTCTGCCTGGAACCTTTCCAGCTTACTGTTCTTCCAAGTCAAGATTGTCATCTTATTTTGGAAGTTTGCAACATATGACTTTTCAACCTTTTATTTTCATACCGAGATTTCACAAGTTCTTCTCAAGTACATTGTGTGATCCAGATCAGCTCATCTGGATTTGATTGGTGACGACCATAAATACTCCAAGTACTTTGCGACGTCGAGGCGAATGCTAACCATGTCCCACATGACCGATCTTATGCCTTTTGCATAACCCTCTTTCTTATGCGTGCTTGCTCATCAGAATCCTTCAGATTCTAAATCTTGCTAAGCTTAGTGCCATGAGACTTGGGTAGAATTACTCCGTTTGAGTGTTTCACATTGCACATATTAAGACCTTTTCTTGAACAAGTCTTATCACCTTCTCGATCTATCTTTGTAGATCTTTGGTGCCCAAAAGCATTTCACCTTTATGTGGTCCTTTTATTGAGTCAGTTTTAAACTGTTTTCAACATCAGAATGTTGTTCTCAATCTCTAGCATGTCGTCTACATACCGGACCTATGAAAACTGGGTCACTCCCACTAACCTTCTTGACTTCCTGAATTCAAGATTTCTCTTCATTCCCAAAGAAAACAACTCTTGTATGCTTTGTTGAATCGAAGATTCCAACTCCTACTTGCCCGCTTTAATCCCTCGATAGATTTTGAAGCTTGCATTTTCACTAGCTTTAGAAGAGTTGATTTTCTCCTGAATTTGTCATGTACACATTCTTTTGCTAGTAATGGATCATTATGGTTTTGAGCATTGTGACACGAGGGTCGGTCTTTCCTGGTCCATACCACGAATTTTGTGACCTTCTTTCTTAGTCATACTTTGGGAAACACCAATGTTTCCATCCTTGTCTGTTATTCACTTTGAAAAACCTATTTGGACTTAACAGGAACCCTTCCTCTAAGTAAAATAGACCAAGTTCCAAACTTGATTTCAGACATGGATTCCATTCTGATCATATGGCTCCAAGCCATGTTTCGGAGTGATTCCGTCACAACTTTTGTGTAGCTAGCTCATTTTCTTCTTCAGCCGGATCTCCATCCTCCAAGACAGATTTATGAGCTTTCAAGGTCTATAAGCGGTGTGAGCAACTTTGAGACACTCTCAACTCTTTGAAAGTTCTCTTACGAATCTAATTCGCTTTATGCGAGAGGATCTTCGAGATCTTCCATCTCTACCTCTCTTTCCATGTCTATTGGCTCTGAATAGATAGGAACCGCAATTTCTGACATTTGTACATCACTGTCAGTTTTGTTGCTCAGATCGAATTTCTTCGATATCTAATATTTCTCCCACTTGTCTTCTTGAAATAACTCTTATTTCAAGGAAGACACCACCACGAGCAGCAACCACCTTGTTCCCTGATTGCTTGTGGAAGAATCCCCTAATATTTCTTTATCCCGTAAAGAAATATTTTGTCTGATATGTAAACTTGGTTCTCGGAAACCATTTACGTTAATTTCATATCATTAGACCTTTAAAAAAAGACCACTTTGGAACCATTCCAAACCCATACTCTTATGGTGCCTTTTTAGCTTTTGATGGAATATGGTTAGCTTAGAAGAACGACCGTGTTTGAGATATATCCTAGAAAGTGTTCGAAAGATTGGCTTATACCCATAATCGATTGACTCATGTCTAACATGTTCGATTACTTCCACTGGACTCATCACCCATATGATGTGTTTGTGGAGCAAGGTGAGAAATTATTTCTCAACTTCTTTGATGGTCATCAAATTTTTGATTCAAAATATTCATCATCTCGATCCAATCGAATGACTTATATTTTCGTCAAGTAGGTTCAAGTTGACTCTAGTTAGTGTACCAATAGTTTCACATACATTCGTATGTATGAAAACTATTAGTTCACTAGCCATTTCTCCCTTTCGAAAAGGTGACTTTGTCAAATAGAACTTTTGAACAAAATTCACATATGTCTTATGATTCTAAAATCATTTAGACTCAGAAGTCCATACTATTGGATCCTCTTTCATGTGTATTATGTCAATTCGTCTAATGACAAAACCAGAGTTGAACCTCTTTTAATCCTTTGATTATAGCCTATAGTATCATTGTTAATGCTCTTGGTTCTCTAAGAACCTTTTGTTAATTTAGCACTATTTTAAAACATTTGATGTTTCTAGAAGAACATAATAACGCTGATTAAGTTCTACCTAGATTAGTGTCTAAAAGAAGACTTTGATCCCTTTCAGCATCCTTAACAACTCTTTGCTTTTGCTCCCTCTTGGATCTTTTCTTCTTTTAGTCAAGTATGTAATTCCCTTGGGCTCCCACTGAGCCTCATATCCGGTCTTAAATACCTGACGAAGGGAGTCTACAATACTTGCTAGATTAACTTAGTTAGCAAAGATATAAGAATCGGAATTCGTAATTCCTTTTCTTTTGACTTCCAGGTACTCAGGGTAGTTTCCTTGAATGGCCTAGCCATTGCTTTAGAAACTTTTACGTCGACCCTTTAACCTTTTGAATCATAAGAACTCTTCTTATATTCTCTTGGTTTCTGAATCTTAAGAACTGGCTTCTTAGATTCAATGTTCCTCAATGTTCGTTTCAAGACGACTTTCTTAGAGGCACCGTCCTCTCCATTCACGACTTCTAGTAGAACTCTTCCTTTAGTTGTCGAATGGTTGTGTATGCATCCATATTATTAATCCCTTTTAGAGAGAAGAATTTTATGGATGTTCACAAAAGAATTTATGGATAATCATATCCTAAGTCGTTTGAAGTGGTAGTGAACATCGGGAATGAGATATTCTCGGACGTTTTCTTTATTTCGAATTCGAGAGCATTTCTCGGATTCTTTACCAATCGTGAAAATAATTTTCGTTTAATTCCTTCTGAAGGAATGAATGAAGGTTGGAAAACTATTTTTCTATTTGTCATATATACTCTACTTTAAGCAAAATCCTAAAACTCATTATCATTGCAAAAAACAGTTTTTGCCATATTATTCAAAATCGTCCCCGGTTGAATAATATGATTCCTAGATCCCATTCCTATGGAGTTAAGCGTACTTTGGCACTGCCCTTAACTCCACCCTCCTGGGTGAGTAACTCTTTACTGATCATACTCCTATGACTCTTGGTTGATGAATAACACTTATGTGTTCAATTTATCCTTTTGCCTCGAAATCCAAAACCCTTTTGCTGACTCGTTGAGAATAACCATTTAGACGTGTAGACCTCTTCATAGATCTACCCGTATTGTCCCGAGGTAAAAGATGGCACCCTGCTTTGGCATGACCCACCATCGATGAACAAGGGCTCAACAGGTGTCTTAATCTGGGTAGGCATTACTCAAAATTCTTTTTGGGACTTTTACGTTTTTAGCATGCATGCATTACTGTGAACTCTAACATAATCATACACGACATAAAACGTAAATAAATAAGTAAATGCGCGCGAGAAAATAAATTGAGCAGACATAATCCTAGTATGGCCCCTAACCTAAAAGATCTAATCTTCTTAGGTTCTTGCTTGTTTCGCCTTTGTTTGCCTGGATCTTCATCCTCGAACCTCCATTGAATTCTCCCACTCGAGCCACGATCTCATCCTTTGGATCTTCAATGGACTCTATTGGACCCTTAACTCTAATTACAAGACTCAACGATTCGCAGATCGTATAAAACTTGAAATTAAATTAATTACATCGGGCACCCATCCGTGCTTAAAAACAAGAATAGAACAATTCTATAGCCATACTAGAACCCGCATTCACATTCATACATACATAATAATATGACATTCATAAAACACCCAAGTATGTATGAGATTCGCTTCCTAAGATCGAATCAAGGTTTGCTATGTTCTAAATAGCTATTCGGGAGATACTATCGACATCTCTATGTCTAACGTGCCATAAGTCTAGTTTTCGTAAAATTCAAACTAACGGCTCGTTTTGGTTTTATCCTAAAAGATTTTGAAATCGTTTTGGAAAAACTCCGTTTTGGGCATTCGGTTGGCCCGGGTCGCTTTCGAAAAAAATATGGTTAAAGTCGAAAGAAGAAAAGTCGAAACCTCCCACTTAAGTCAAGGCCCAAAAGACCGAGTCAAACTCTAAAGACTTAAGTCAAACTTGGTCAAGGAACCCTTTGACTTGTTTCTGAAAGATCAAGACAAGTCACGGTCAAGGTCCGAGTTAAGGTCGGACCCGGATTGGCACGTTGATGAGACATGAAAATGTCCCATCAGAATCTTTTAACTCGGGTTAGTTAGTCCAGTTCGAGCGGTTACTCTGATGATAAGGGTATTCTGGTCAATATTAATGACAAGGGTATTCTGGTCAATATTAGTGCTAAAGACATGCTTGAGGGGCATTTTGGTCATTTTAATGACAAGGGTATTCTGGTCAATATTAGTGCTCATGTGAAAGTAGAGTCCAATACGAATCTATCGGAGAAAGCGGAAGTGGAATCGGAGTCCGGATCAGGGAGATAGAGCTAGTCGAAGTTGGGAGAAAAATTAATTGACTAAATCAACTCCAGACACACGCGGCGCACATACGAAATGTTAGTGGGCATCTCGGTACACATGTAGGCACCAGCGGGACCATTTCGGGTATTCCAGGCGCTGATTGCATACACCCACACGCAAGATACCTCCATATTCCTAACCGACCAGCCAACCAAATTTAACGGTTGCTACCATCCTCGGACACTTGGCTCTGTCCAGTAGACGCGCTGCTTCTCTGTTCACACGGCAGCGAAGCTTGGAATCATTCGATGGGTACTAAACCAGTGCTTTCCATTTCCGGTTTCCCTCCTTCTCTGATTTAAAAATCCCAAACGAAGATTGTGGGAACTATTTAACCGATCGGGGAGATGATTTGGAGCAGAGATTAAGGAGAGTTTTTGAAGATGGAAAGAGGGATTCAGAGATCTAGAAAGATTGAGATTTGGAAATTTGAAAGTAGAGAGAGGATCACCATGATCTTCTCTAGAAGAAATAAAATAAAGAGATGGAAAGTATGAGAGATTCGATTGAGAGAGATCAGGGACTGATTTGATTTGATTCTTTTTCTTCTACATAACAGAGGAAGGAAGAGAGGTGGTGTATCTTCTTTGGAGCCAAAAACATGGAGCTCGACTCCTCTTCTTTTTCCTCTCAAGAGCTTCAAGATAAAATTTAGAGAGAGAGAGAGAGAGGGAGGAGACGGTTTTTGGGAGAGAACATCAATTACTCATCACAGTTTAGAGAACAGTAGAGAGAGAGAAAGGGAGATATAACATTTTTCTTCAGCTCACGGTTTTAACAGAGAAAGATTGTAGAGAGAGAGAGAAAAAAAATAGAACCGAGTCATTACTACTCTCATCTATAGTTTCAATTTCTTCTTCTGGATTTCTTTTCTTTGTGAGATAGAGGGAGATTACAGAGCGAGTGAGAGATTATAGAGAGAGAGAAGTATATCAAAATTCGTTTTTATTGATTGATTTCATTAATCTAATTTCATTCCTTTCAGTATTTTTTTGATATAAAGAGAGTAAGGAAGGATTATATTAGAAAGAGAGAGAGATTATAGAGAGAGAATCCATTTCCGGGAAGACGAGAAAATCGTTTTCCCTGAGGCTCTGTTTGGTTCATCGGGGAAAAATACTCTCTCACCTGCTGGAATATATTTCCTTAAGGCTCTGTTTGGCTGCAAAATCAGTAAGAAATCCAACTTGTTCCTACTTTTCTCCCACATTTTATATAGTTGAACTTCCATCTTTTATCATGAGTAACTAATTTCTCTATCTAGGGTCTTAGATGAAGTTCGTCATAAGTAATTTTATCGATATAATTTATTAATATTTTTTTATTACTTTTCATGATAAAATCTTCCAGGTTTTAGACCATTCATGGACTAAAATCTGAGTTATACAAAGAATTTGTTGATTGATCCATGTAAATCGTCATTAGAATTGTTAGGAGGACAGATTCGAAAACCCTAGGCTCTCCCCCATTTGAGTTCCTTGTATCATTTGTATTTATTTTCATTTTCGTAATTTTATTTTACTATTTTATTCATTTCAAAACCAAAACCAAATCATTTTATTCTAAAATCTTATCACTTCCTAGTTTTAGAATAAGTTTAACTAGTCTCTGAGGAACGAACCGGTCTTACCGGAACTATAACTTGACACCCGTGCACTTGCGGGTGTAGACCTATTTAGGGTAACCTTTTAGGCTCATCACACATGCCAGAACGTGCCAAGTCCCTCGGGTGGACGCGTCCCAAGCCCTCAGACGCATCCTATACGCTCTGTCCAAGTTTATACATCTCAGACAAGAAGTTCGAGATGATCGGGATATGCCAGACGCGCCCTGGGACGTGTCTGACCCAGGACGCGCCCTGGGACGCGTCTGACCCAGGACGCATCCTAGGTCATCTCAGAATCCAAGTCCGAGATGACTTTGGTTTCTCTAGACGCGTCTGGAAGGGATAGTGTCGGTCGCGTCTGGATTCTCAATCCGAGACGCGTTCGGACTATTCTGGTCGCGTCCAGCCAACGCGACCTCACGTGTTGTGACGCAGATCTCTCGGGATCTCATTCCGAGACAGTCTCGAACTCCCAGTCCGAGACAAACTCGGACGCATCTTCTGCCTGAGAGAAAATCGGACGCGTCTGTCCGAGACGGTCTCGGATTCCCAGTCCGAGAAGGACTGGGATGCGTCCGAGACGTCCGTGACTGGCCAGACGCGTCCTGGGACGCGTCCTGGTCAGTCCGGCTCTTGGACAGCAGATTTGGAAAACTAATTTCAAAATCCATCATCTTTTAAAACTTCTTTTCAGAAACATTTTTCAAAAACTCAAAATTTTAAAGGTCCCCTCATTGAAACACTTTCAATTTCTATCCGATTACGTCTAAATCAAAATCTAAACATATAATTATCTAATCAATCAAGTTCGAATCTAATTCGACTAGTCAGAGATAGTTTCATGCAACCGTCTCGTGATGCCACTGTTGGAATATGTGTGTATCTAATACACCTATCTAGTGTTCTAAGCGGAATCTCAAACATCATATGTTAACACTAGAATACCCAGAATCATAAAGCATGAACTAATCAATGAACTAGAGTAGGAAAAATACCTCAATCGCGTTTTTCCCACGAACCTTTCCAATCACGTGTGAAGATCGAGAGCTCCAATTGTCGCTCCTCTACTTGAGACACCGAGTGTGTTGACTTGATCTCCCTTCCATTCAGACTGCTAGAACTTAATAGAAGGTTGAGAAGAACTCTTCTTCTTGACTAGATTGATAGAACGGGAGTTTTTTCTCTACAATCCTCTCTCTCTACTAGCTGTATATTGAGAGAGAGAGAGAGATAGAGCTGTATATTTTACTTCCAGAGAAAAATCCACATCTTTTCTGTTCTCTAATGACCCTATATATAGAGAAACCTTAATTAGAATCATATTCAGATTAGGTCTTTCTATTTTCGGGTCACAGAAAAGATAATTACTAAAAGACCCTTTTAGGGTATTTTGGCTATCCCTTTAAGTGTGGCCGGCCAGGGCAGCCCACTATGGGCAATATATGGCCGGCCCACTTACATTGGTCGGCCATCATATGGCCGGCCTAAAAAGCCTTACTCCGGGCACCCCTTTAAGGCATGGTTCTTTCTATCTTGTTCCGAATCTGCATTCGAACCTTTTCGACCTTTTTAGTTGGATCCAATCCATCTTTAGCCTGTTCCCGTCTAGTCAAGTCTCTTCGATCAAGTTACCACTCTTATGTGTACCTCTTGTAGGATCCGGCTATGTTAGCCGCGAATCACCGAAGCGATCCGACGATCGTAGTTGGCTTCTAGCAAAGCATTACAACCCCTAATTGGACCGGGTTGGATGATCTTCACAGTATGGTCATCGTTATCCAAGCTTACAAATTGATCGCATTGCCATCTTGGTCAAAAGACACTCCTTCGGAAGGACATCTCCTTCAGATCGAATGGACATATCCTTCAATGTTGGGTTTCTTATTGAGGGACAATTCTAGATTTTCACCAATTCTTTCATTTAGAGCCAATCTTTCAGCTCGTAGCTTTTGACCTTTCTGCTCAAGCTCTATATTTAACCTTACAAGACGACTATAAATTTGGTTTAATGAAGATGATAAAGAGTCATTAGTTTGAATGTTATCCCATTGAAGTGGTTGGGAAATGTTTGGTTCATAAAACTCTTCATTATATTCACCATGGGATGAACAATTGACATATGGATAGTGTGACTCATAACGTTCTTGAGATTGACAATACTCTCAATAATTATCACCATAGACATTGGCCCTCGGATTCTCAAAATAATTTTGATTGTTAAAACGTTGACAATTATTGGTATTTTGTAATTGAGGGTCACAACCTTGTTGAGGTTGATGATAATTCCAATAATTATAAACGTTATGACTATCGTAACAGGACCGATCAAAATTATCTAGAGTGGTGTTAGTCGCCTCAAGTCTAGACATGCTCCGTAAAAGTATCTCTTGTGTTCTTAACAATGATTGTTCCTTCCGTCTCTCTTCCAATTCGTCCTCATAGAAGAATCCTTCCATTTTTTTGGTTTTTTTCTAAAGAGTAACGAAACTACGAAGATCCTAAGGAAAACACATACGCAAGCAAGCTGACTCAACCAAGCAACCTAGACACAATTTAGACGACTGGGTGGTCTTTTTCACCTAAAATAGATCTAGACAGCTTTTATTTCTTTCCAAAGCTCGAACTATGATTCTTATAAGGAGTTACTCCGTCACAGTACAATGATCAAACAATTCTCCAGGAGACATGCAACTATGAAAGTTGAAAATAACTGTACCCTTGGCAACGTTTCTTCTTCTCGAGGCGGCCGTGGAAAAGAATTATGCGCTTGGATCGTTCCCTCTTCCTGGGAATACTCTAAATACTAATCGAGTTGTAGATTTGTCAAGAAGGTCCTATAAGTTTGTTACCCTTTGGCCAATGTCTAAATCAATTTTTAATGTTAAGTGAGGCTTGGGATCGCGCAATGTTGTTACCTAATTGGGCAAGAGACCAGTGATGAAATCCGACTCCTATCTTGTGATGGGGTTAATGCCCTTACTAATATGATAACTAAACTAACAGTTCGACAATCAAATAAGCAAGCAAAAACATCACAAGTACCCACTTATAGGTGATTTGTGGGTGATCTAGAAGTTACCTCCCGTTTAAGACGGGCGACGACCTTTGTAGACGACCCGGGCCACTCTTTCCGCAAGTGTGCGAACCCGAGACTTCTTAGTTTCAGTTACAAAATTAAATGCCCTCTAAGGTCAAAACAATAAAGTCTTTAAAACAAAACAAAAAATAAAGAAATACTAAAAAGTTTATAACACTCTCTCACCAAAATAAAAATAAAGTACTAAAATAACTAAAATCTAAAAAGGTCTTCTTTGATTTCCTCTTCCTTGATGCTCCTTCCCTTTAGCTCATTTGTGTATCTACACAAAGAAAAGAAAAACAAGTCAAAGTAATCAAAAGAGACAAAAAAAAACCAATTCAAGATTGAAAATAAAATTAAACCTATCCCCGAACTTGATAGGCCTAAAATAGGTCTTTTCCTCAAGTGTAGGGATCAAGTTACAGTACTTATAATAAGTCCGAGAATCGTTCCAAGGGACAAGCAATTTCACCTAAATCTCAAATTAAAACCCCTTTCGAAAATTTGATTTGATTTTGAAAACTATTTTAAAGAGAAACAATATTAAGAAACTAATAAGAATGAAATCAAGGTGGGAAAGAAATCTAGGGTTCTTGATTCCACCACATAAATGGACTATCTAAAACATGCATTTCATTAACAAATCTTTTTTTCCATGTGTAACTCAAAATCTAACATAATAAACTATTTAGATTTCGGAAGATATTCTTTAATAACTCAATTCAAAATCATTTATATTTGATTGACTATCATATAAAACTAAATTCTTAAACTACCATTCATTATCAAAAAAGCATATCTCGTCTAATAACTTAATAAAAGCATGAAATATCTAATTATAATGCATGAATGATGAAAAGATCATAGAATCAATTTGAAATGACAACTAATAAACATTGAAGCTTAGTAGAAGGATTTACTAATTAATAACATATCTCAAATAAGCCCAAGTATGGGTTTCGTCTACACCCTAGATACAAGATTAGCTACTCATTGAATTTAGAGACATATACATTGATAAAATGAAATACATGAAAATAAATAAGACAAAGAAAAGAAATCACCCAATTCCTTGCTCCAATGGTTCCCAAGTATGATCCAAATTATGCTCTAAATCCAATATAGCACTTTGAAAGTAGGTGGAAGTAGAAAAGTATAGAAAAGAAATTAGAAAAGAATTAGTTGTAGAAAAGAAATGAAGGAAGAAAATGAGATAAAATTAGAAAGTAGATCTAGAAATTAGAAGAGAAAGAAATTGGGTAGAAGAAGTGATGGAGGCTATAGAAAGGAGAAAGAAATGGTTTTAGGGTTTTTTTTACTACAAGAAGGGGGAGAGAGAGGCTAAGAGGAGGAGTGGCCTAGAAATTAGAGAAGGAAGCCTTTTGAGAGGGTTGTTGAAGTCTACCAAATAATGTGAGGAAGAGGTTTATTTTTATTGGTGGGTGGCTAGGGTTTTAGATGATAAGGTTGAAAAGGGTAAAAATGTAAAGGTTTGGTTACTTTATCTCTAAGAAATAGATAAGCATTGGCTAAGGAATCAATCAACTAGTACAATCGAGGGCAAATCTGGAATTTTTGGTGGGAGTTGTGGTGAAAAGATGGCCACTTGTCAATTAGTTATAGACTGAAAATTAAGGAAGGACAAAAGGGAGGGGCTATTAGGTAATTTAGGGGGTTAAAAAGTAGAAACCCTAAAAGTTAAAGCAATTAATGCGTCTGGTGCGGCTAGTAATTAAATTCGGATTATTCAGTGGAGCTGGGAGTAAACTTTTAAGTTGCTTTATCGTTTGAGACCGTTAGATCTATAGCAAGCGAAAGCGGGTGGTTAAGATTAAAAGATGGGTGTGGGAGTACCGAGACTAAAATGTGATGCGTCACATTGGATCATGTACATCAGGGACCAATTCGATATTCAGCTGATTACTGAATTTCGATACAACAACCTCCAGATATCGCCACGTCATTGACTTTAATCCCACCAGCCAGAAAATTACCCGAAGTGTCCCATTAGTCAACATTGTTTCACTCCAACTTTAACTTTGCATATTTCACTCTTCGGGACTCCAAATTGACTTCCGCTTTTGCCTACGGGCTCGTCTTGGACTCTACTTTTTACCCATGCGCTGACCTTGACTAAAATACCAGAATGCCCTTGACTCCAAATGACCAAAATACGCTTCATGTATATTTTTCTCGTTTAAAACCGTTTTCACCCCTAACTCTGCAAAAGACACCTAATCAAGAAAATCAACCATTTTATTATAATAAAGACTCAAAACGAACTAACTCGGCTAACTAAAACGACTCAGATGGGACATTTTCATCACCCATTAGTGGGTCCGCCCTATAGATATTTATTTTTATTTTTTTTACTTTTTGAGAATATATAGACCATTAGTTGCATTCTTTGCCAACGATCTTTGGTTGGAGTTGTAAGAGGTTTAGTCTTCCACCTTAGAAGTCAAGGGTTTTAGGCATGCTGATAATTTCAAAAAATAGTTGCATTCTTTGGACAACATAAATAGTATTTACCCCAGTAACGTTTAGACTTAAATTAGTCTTTACAATTAAATATTCTATTTTATCCTCAACTTTGATTAGATATGATTCACTCACTACAGTATGAAGTTGATTAACTTTATCTATTTAAAAACAAATATATTTTTCTTTGATGAAAATTTCTAGCATTAAATTAAACCAAACAGACGTACATAAGTCTCTAATTTAAAGTAGAAACGAAAGAAGGTACAACATTCCAAATTTTTCTCTGACCAATACGTCTTCCCCATTTCGCGAGAGCATCTGCTTGGACGTTGCATTCCCTAGGAGTATGGGTGAAGATAATGCTTGAGAACTTATCTCTAAGAGCCATCGCTTGTTTCAATATATTTCTGGACTGCCAGTGTAGCCTGTCACTGTTACCGTCGATGAACTGGATCAAAGCTTGATTGTCCCTCTCTATGTGCACGTGATTGATGCTCAGTTGTATAGCCCATAACATACTAAAATGAATCGCCATGCTTTCACATTCTTCTACGTTTTTGCATCGAACTGAGTCAGCTGCTGCTATGATAAAGTTTGCTTCGTCATCGTGAATGATACATCCAATTCCGGCTGGTTCGGTAAGTTTGGAAAAGGAGGCGTCAACATCAAGCTTAAGGAATGGTGTCGATGGAGGTCCCCATTTTTGTTTTTCTGGTTTTGCCCTGCATTTGTTAGTAATAACAGACTCAATTTTAAGTGGAGTAGTTGAGGTATTGTTCATCCGGGAGATCATCTGTATAGGTGTTTGTTTATTAGTCGAAAAGCAGTTTTCTCACCTAGCTTTCCAAATAAACCATAGTATTTTTGCATATAAATTGGTTGTATCTTCATCTAACTTTTTCCATTATTTTATCCAATGATGTACCGTAGTTAATTGTTCCGTCCTGACCTGAAAATTGAACCAAATTGCTTTCATGTAGGTGCAATGTAACATCACATGGTTTAAGGTTTCATATTCATTACAATTGATACAAGAGTATGAGTTTCTAATAAACTTACCAATTTTTTCCTTAACTGGTAGACTGTTCGTACAACATTTCCATACAAATAACTTTATGCGAGGCATCGTATTCATATTCCAAATAAAGAACCAGTCATTTTGGTTATGCATTGGTCCTGCGCTACCTGTTTTAAGAAAGTTATACATAGATTTTATAGAGAAGTTACCCGATTTTGTAAGCGTCCATTTAGGTCTATCTACTTGGTCTACCTGCAGATTAATACTCGTTATTGAGCTGCAAATATCTATATTAAAATAAAAAATTTATAACATTCATATTCCAAGAATTATTAGTGATGAGTTGGGCAACCCATTCAGGAATCGAGTCGCTCAGATTACTGAGAGGGGGAGGGTGATTGGGAATCCAATAATCATGCCAGATAATGATGTGACTTCCTTTGTTTATATCCCAGAAGACAAGACCCTCGACCAGATTGAACTGTTTACTAATAGATTTCCAAGGCCAGGAGTAGTTTGCTTTGGGGGAAGTGGGTTTGTTAGTTTTGGGGAAGTATTTCCCTTTAAGCACTTGAACCCAGATCGCCTGAGGGTCATTAAGTAAGCGCCAGTTAAACTTGTTAAGAAAAGCTTGGTTATCTAGTAGGGGAAGGCGAAATCCTAATCCGCCTAAATCGCGAGGCTTGCAAATGGCTGACTAGTTTATAGTGTGAAAGGTTTTGGATTTTCCCCACCAGAAAGTCCTTTGGAGGGACTCGATGCTAGTGCAAATTCCTTTAGGGATGGCAAAGCACTGCATTTGGTATTGGGGAACGGCCGCTGCAATAGTCGATATAACTACCGAGCGACCAGCTTGAGATAGAAAATTAGTTTGCCATTTAGCGAGTTTGTTTTTGATTTGGGTGAGAAGAGGCTGGAATGCTTGTTTTTTGTTTCTATTAATGAAAAGATTGGTACCTAGGTATTTATCTGCCAGGAAATTGGTGAACCTTGAGGTCACGGATGATAATACGTTTGAATATTGGATGCGAGTTCTTCGAGAAGAAGATGTTGGATTTCGAGTAATTTATCATCTGCCCTGAGGTCTCGCTGAAATCCCTCAAGATTTATTTGAGTTGATAAATATTCTCTAGAGAGTTTTGCCCAAAGATGATACAATCTTCTGTAAATAGCAGATGTTTTATGGTAAGGTCGGAGTTAGGATAGGAAAACCGATAAATGGTGTCTGGTTATTGTTCTTCTCTAATAACCTACTAAGGCCTTCCATGGAAATGGCGAAAAAGAAAGCGAGAGAGGGTCACCTTGTCTGATCCCTCGACTGACGTCGAAAATGGAGCCAGGACGACCACTGATAAGAACTGCCATAGAGCTGGTAGTAAGACAGGTATTTATGAGGTTGATCCAAAGCGGGGGGAATCCCATAAGCCTCATGATGTTATCCAGATAACTCCATTCAATGTGATCAAAACGCTTTGGACATGTCTAGTATGAGACTGAGGTAGCTTTTTGACCCCTTGATTTTCTTGAAAGAATGAATAAGCTCCTGGCTGATTATGATATTATCGATGATTTGCCAACCCGACATGTACGCCGCCTGGAAAGGCGAGATAAGATCAGACAAAACGGGTTTAAGCCGATTTGCCATAATTTTGGTTATGATTTTATAGGTAGTGTTAAGCAGACTAATCGGTCTGTAATCTGCAGGCGATTGGGGGGTTTTAGTTTTTGGAAGGAGACATATGTGAGTGTGGTTGGAAAGGGAGGGGAGAGTAGCATTGCTAAAGAATTGGGTGACCATGAGCTTAATGTCTTCCTGCACTGTGTCTTAGTTGGCCTGATAGAAAAAAGGGGGGTAACCATCAGGCCCTGGGGCTGCTCCGGGTTTAAGAGAGAAAGTGGCTTTTCGTATTTCCTCCACTGAGGGGAAGCAAAGAATCATTTTCAATGTTAGTGATTTGAGGTGAAAAGCACTCAATAAGGTTGGGAGAAAGATTTGAGCCAGCTATTGAGGAAATATTAAGGAGATGATTGGAAAAGATGGCTGAGATCTCAACCTCGTCATCGGTCCATGAATTATCATCTTTCTTAATCGCGTGAATTTGATTCTTGCGGTTTCTAGTGGCAGCTTTAGCATGAAAGTATTGGGTGTTTTTGTGTCCAAGGTTTATATTCGCAATTCTAGATTTTTCTTTCCACAGACTTTCCTGTTAAAGCAGCAGAGTTTTTATATAAGTGAATGTCTCCTTGAACGCTTTCTGATCCTGAATAGTTTGAATTTTTTGTGTGAGTAGTTTGATATTATTATCCAGGTGACCGAAGACCTCTTTGTTCTATTTCGACAGCCTAATGGCTAGGGAGTTCAGTTTGGCTTAAATGGGGTTAGGAAGAGTGAGCCAGTTGGATTTGATGAACTGGGCGCAATTGGGGTGGGATGGGATTATGGTCAGATCCAAGAGTGGTGAGGAGGATGGGATTATGGTCAGATCCAAGAGTGGGAAGGTGAGTGAGTTTAGATTGAGGGTAAATGGTAAGCCACTTATGATTAACCAGAGCGCGATCCAGTCTTTCTTGAATGAGGTTACCTTTAAATTATTTGTTAGACCAAGTGTAAGGGTAACCTGAGAAGCCTATATCATGTAGGCCTAAGTTGTTAATGGCCTGCTTACAGTTGAGCATATTAGAACTATGGGCTTCTTTGCCACCCGACTTTTCAAAAGGGTCCATAATACAATTGAGATCTCCTATGACAAGCCACGGGTATTGGTTCTTCGGAATGTGGCTGGCCAGAGTCTCCCGAGGTTTCATTTTGTTATTGTTGTACGGGAACCCATAGAAGCTCGTAATATAGATCCGACTACTATTATCCACCTGGGTGCCTTTAGCATGTATCATGTTATGGTCCGCATAAAGAATGTTCATGATGTACTTGGGCGACCAATGGGCAAGCCCACCGGCTATGTTAATCGGGTCAACTACATGTTTATCTTAAATATTATTGAGATTAAGTATTTTGTCTAGGTTAGTGTTGATGCATTTTGTTTCCGAAAGGAAAATAAAGTCCGGGTTATTATCATTAATGAGGCGCCGCAAGTGTTTCCAATTAACAAAATTGTCGCACCCTCTAACATTTTAGGCCAGAACAGCTAGATCCATGAAAGTGTGATTATAATCTAAAGGCATAGGTCCTGCTAAAAGAGACGAAATTATAGAGGCAGTTCACCTAAAGTCACCACTCCACAAAAGGAAACAAAATAATAAAGGCAGTCCACCTAAAGCCACCACTCAACAAAAGGAGAAAAGGGAAATAACTGAATCGAAAAGTGGCTGGAAAGGTAGAGGCAAAGTAAGTTACCCTCTAAAGAGAATTCTCCAAACTGCAAAAAGCACTTAAGAACACAACGAAAGTTAAATCTAAAGCTAATAAAATTAAGAGAGAAAGGAGATAGAGAAGGGATAACAGTGAACAAAACCAAAAGAAAGCAAAAAACATAAAAGTTAACTAAAAAGACAGAGACAGAACAACAACAAACAGGAATAACAGAACCCAAAAGTCTGCAAATATTCTCAAAGATAACCACAACAAACAAGGTGGCTGAAACTTGGGTGTCTACTACCAACCAAGTTCAGCCTATTAGCACTAAATAACCGAAAAAGTCCAGATATGGACGCTAGCCAGAACAGAATATAACCAGACTCTCACAACCACAAAAGACCAAGACAGGCCTAACTATAACTAAACATAAAGACAAATAAACAAAAAACGAAACAGACACAGACAAGCGAATTAGTGAGAAGACGAGACTCAAGGTGCATTTTCTTCCTCCACCCCTGCATTAGTGATGATGTTCAGGCTGTGGGTGAAGAGCAGTTATTCTTGATGGAGTCTCCTGGCCTCGACGTTCTCCAACATCATAGTATCAGCTTGCAAATTCTCTTCTGAATGATTAGAAGAGTTGAGCCTGGAGTTATTTCTTTTTCCCTTCCTTGATGGTTGAAACAACTGGTGGGGGAGGGGGGGAGGAATAGCACTGTAAACAGGGGAGGGTGGAGGTGCTAACAACTGGGGGGTTCAGGTAGCAGTAAGAGGGAATCCTCCATGATGGTTTCCATCGGTTCTGGTTCTGAGGCATTTTCTTCTTCCGAAGAGTTGACAAAAATAGGACAGTTGTTTAGAGGATGATCAATGATACGGAAGAGTTGGCATATAGTTCCTGGAAACTTTTGATAACTGATCTTGATTTCTTTCTCTCCATCTGAGAAAATTGGATTGATGACAGCTAGTAAAGGGGAACGAACATCATAGAGGAAATGAACTCTAACTGTGTTGTTGTTCACCCTTCCAAAGCTTCTAGGTTTGATGTTGATGATTTTCCCTATGCAACCAAAAATGAAATCAAAATCTTCTCGGTTTTGGAGAGCTTGAGGCACCTTGTATAAAGTGCATCGCATTGGTTCGAAGAACAAGTCATCAATCGAGTTGGTAAGAGGGAATTCAACTTCCTTAAGAACTAACATCATCCCTCGAAGAATCTAGGGACGACCAAAGTTAAAAGCATCGAGGATAAATTGGCTCTTAGGCTTAATGAGAAAGGTATTCACTTGACCTTGAGTAGGGTAGTAGTCACAATCCCTAAAGAACTTGGGTTAAGGGTAAAGCATTTTCTTGATGAAGGTTAGGCCTACATCGTATGGACAAACCCATCTGCCAATGAAACCAGAGTTGATTCGTTGAAGCTCCTTTTTGGAAGACGGTTTAGTAAATTTTAGGGTTAGTTTGTCGTGAGTTGAAAGGGAGTATTGGGAAGCCATGATAAGAACAAGAAACCGACGGTTTGTGATATTACGAGAGAAGATGACGATGGTTACAGGGGGACACAGGTATAAATAGAGGAAGGAAAGCAGGAAGGAGACGAAGAGACCCGACCAAAAGAACATCATTGCTCGAAATGCAAAGAATTTGGGAATCCACTACACCTCAGAGCCGTCTACTCACCTGATCCGGTCGTGACTGGTGACATTGTAGAGAGAGAGAGATAGAGGGGAAAAATCTAGATGACGATTTAGTTAACCTTTATGCTAAAATTTTATGGTTTATTTGGAAGGCGAGATGTGAGAAATGCTTCTCCTCGCAGAATCAAACCCTGATGCAGGTTATTATCAGAATCAAAACTACTCCAACTAAAATGCTAAAATCAACCTCCAAAGTAGACAAGAAGAATCAATTACAATGGATCCCGCCAACAACACCATATCTCAAAATCAATGTAGATGCCTCTTTTATTAGGTTGGCAAAGAAGGCAGGTATCTAATGCATGATGACAAAGTAAACTTCGTAGTAGCGTTATCAAATACAGCCGAAGGACAGAATCCGAAACAATGTGAATGCTTAGAAATCCGCTGCGCGATGCATTAGGCGACCGAATTACGAATAAATCATCTCCGTAATGGAAAGCGATAATCTCAACATCATCTTTCATCTCCACGACCCGAGTAAATCCATTCAGTGGCAATCAGGCAAGCACATTGAAGAAATCCTCAATCTCAAAGAGAAATTTTACCAGCACCATCTTCTCCTACACCGCAAGATAGAATAACAAGATGGCTGACTCTTTGGTTAAGTGGAGTAGAAAAACCAGCAGATACCCACATGACACACTCCCTTCAGGACTTAATTTCGTGTTCGAGCTAGTTGTTTTGATGTATCTTCTCTTCAACAAAAAAAAAATTCAGTTCAAACATTTATTTATAGTATGCAATATTAAATACTCTCATAGTCCTAAAATGAATGACCTATTTTGAACACCCAACTTCATGCGATGCTTCAGACAACTGAACAGAATGTAGCAATAGTGAAACCAAAGAAGAAGGTTCTTTTAGTTCAGAAGTACAAAGGGTTCAGGAAGGCTGGAAAACATAAGAATAAACCAGTGTCCAAAGAAAAAGGCAAAGGAGTTGCTAAAGCCAAGGACAAAGATCCTCCTTCTGATACAAAATGTTTTTACTTCGATGGCAAGGGCCATTAGAAGAGAAACTGCCCTAAGATCTAGGAGGACAAGAAGAACGGAATAGTGATTTCCGGTTCAGGTATACACTTTGGTTGTTAATTAATTTAACAAATTATATAAATTCCCATTTCGGTATTGGATACCTAATGCTCTTATCATTTTGAATGTACATGAGCGGCTGGGAACTGAGTATTTGGATGAAGGAGAAAGATCCAATAGGGAGCAGAAGCAATGATTGTTGAGGATGCTGAAAGGGATCAAAGTCTTCTTTAGTTTGTTTTAATTTTTCTAGTAAACATCATCTTTGTACTAAGTATTATGGAGAATCAATAAAGAAGTTCAGTTCTATATTGAGATGTTATAATAGTGCTAAATTAACAAATCAATTATACTAATAGATTCTAAACTTGGGTTATACCTGTAAGATGAGACACATCAATGAATCAAATGGTTTAGAATCATGAGATACATGTGAATCATGAAAAAGATCATTCTCATAGAAGGGATGAGGACAAGATGTCCAGAATAACCAAGAACACTTCACGGACCAAAACGGATGAACAATCAGTTTTCCTAAACGAAGTAGAGAATCACATTGACAAGAAAGTAGAATCATCCGAAAGGATCGATGACGTTTGAGTCAAACGCAGAGGTTGATCGTCACAAAATTTATAACCATACTTCAGACCTATCCAGTTGGAACTGCCCAATGGGATAAAACTAAAGGTTGTTAAACGAATTCAATGAACCATACCCTGTCCCCCAAACCACTTTTAAAATGTCGAGATACAACTTCCCACATAAAACTTACCCCGTCTAATAGCTAAAAGCACTCCCTAAGGATACGAAATTGAAAGGATTCTAATACTACCTTTATAAAGTCCGAGAAAGCTAAGCCTGTGTAAAATAGTTTACGGGGCACAAATTAGCAAGTCTGACGCAATTTTCTTTATAAGAAACTTGGGGCTTCTCCACAACCAATCAGAGAACAAAGTTGTTGTTCCTCGTTATGGTATCTTCCTAATAAAGTGTTTTACTGAAGGAGGATAAGTGGGAGAAAAGTACACATCGAGTAAGTTCGATGAAGAGCAACAAAACTGTTGAGAACAGTAAATCGCGGTTCCTAGAGGAAGAGGAATAAAAGGTAGAGTTCGACGAACTCCAAAATACCTAACGCACAAGACGAATTAGTTTCGCAAGAAAATAAAAACCCTCAAGTAGTTGAGAAATTTCCTTAGTTGTTCACAACTCATTCAGTTCATAATGGCTTAACTATCTAGTTTAGAAGAATGAGATCTTGCTGATAAGGGATAAAAGCCATACACTCGCGGAGCTGTGACGGAACCTAACTCTGAAAATTGGCTTAGAGCCAAAAGATAAAAAATGGAATCCATATCTCATCAAGTTTCGAACTTGAGAATTTGGTCAATGGAGTAAAACCCATTGGACGCAAAATTAGTTTTCCGAAGGATTAAACTTAGAAGTATGGAAACATTGGTATTTCCGAAAGCTGAATAAGAAGATAAAGGCCACGGATTCATAGCACGAGACTATGAATAAAATCTTTACCTTCGTCGCTAAAGTATGAGTCCATAAAGATCACACTAGCATATGAAAGTCAAAACTACCTTCCTTAATGAACTTATGGAAGAAGATGTGCATTAGACATAGTCTAAAAGTTATTCATTATAAAAGTTAGTACAATGCAAGCTTCGGGAATCCATCGATGGATTGAAGTAGGCAAGTAAGAGTTGAAGTCTTTGATTCAACGAAGTATCAAAAGTGTTTGATTCCTAAAGAATGAAAAAAATCTTGAACCTCGGGAATTTCAAGAAGGTAAGTGGGAGTGAGACGTTTTCTAGGTCCGGTATGCAGAGGGCATACTAAAATTGAGAACAACATTGGGAAAACAGTTAAAACTGACTTAATAAAGGATCAAACACAAAATGATGCTTTTGGGCATCAAAGATCTATGAGAATAAATCAGATAGGACTAAGTCAAAAAACTTACTATAATAAGATTCTTAAAAGTTCAATGCGAAGGACTCTAGAAGAGAAATTCGACCCAAGTCTCATGACACAGAGCTCAGCAAGACTCATAGCCTGGTTGGCCCTGCTGAGCAAGCACGTGTGAGAAAGATGCCTAGAGCATAAGATCGATCATGTTCGACATGATTAACATTTGCTGAGACATCTCATATACTTGGAGTATGATGAGACGTTGCCATTCGAATTCAGATAAGAGAATCTGAACCACAAGTAAAGAACACCCTAAAGAGCTTGGGAAGTAATTAAGATGAGTTCTTAGTACAAAGTGGAAAAGAAAATTTGAAAATGTCATGTATTGCGAACTTCTAGACATGGAAGGATAGAAGGCTGAAAGAGTTCCAAGCCAAACACGGTTGTAAAATCTACAAACGAAAGAATATAATTAAGGCTCTAGAAGCGTTTACTCTAAAAGGGAGATACTTGATAATTATCAAAAAGAATTGAAGGTAGCGACCTTCGATTAGTTGATAACCAGCAAAGGTTTACTCGGATTAGATCCGTTTTAACTAAATTGTCACCTAAGACAATGTATGAATGGAGTCACACAAGGGTCTAAGGCATAAGGTGCATTCTGGGAGTAACCTTGACTAGTAAATTAAGTGAATAAAAGGGTTTACGAAAGAGACTCAAATTTACAAACTCTTATTATCAGAAATAACAGTTATTTATTTTGTCCTCTAAATCTTGTTTAGTATTAAGACGGTCATCCACAATAATGAAATATTCCAAATAGGATATGATGAATGAAACCTATTAAGTGAACTTGAAATTATTTCGTTATGATCTCCTTAGTCCAGGTCATTGCATGGACAACGATGACTTACGAAGACTAGCACGTGAGATTGACAATATAACGATGTTTCATGGGCTATGGAATAGGAGTATTCGGGTCAACTACGTGGGTGTATGATTGGGAATATACACTGGATAACGCACGATGAGAGTACATCAAGAGTGATGAACGTCAAAAACCTCCCATTGACAAGATTAGAAAGATTTCTCAAAACACGAGTGCTCCACTCATCTTATATAAGGAATGTCAGACTCTGGTTTCGTCAGACGTGGCGCCGTAATAGGAGGTTATAAAGGCGGATACTGGGAAATACATGATAGACATGAAGTTAAGTGGGAATGCAAGATGGATCGTGTCATCCTAATTGAATAAGGAAAAGTATGTTAGGGGCACTTGATGAGTAGCAACTGAAAATGTGTGGTCACGCTCAAATGGATTAAGTGATTAATCATTTGGATTGACAGTTGTACTCGGGATCAAGAAAACTGAGATATGACGTATCAGACGGAATACAAATTGACAAAAGAATCGAGTATTGCACTTGTTCTAAGTACAAAGGGGAGACTGAATGAGATGTCCTTCGACCAAAGATGCAAGGAGAGCAATTTTTCGGATAAGACAAGTTATGAAGAATATTATCAAGTCCGAGCAATTTAGGGATTGTAGTGTTTAGCTAGAAACCAACTACGATCTTCGAATCACGGGGCCATTCGCGGTTAACTTCGTCCGGTTTCTACATTGAGTTATGCCAAAGAGTGTCCACTTGATCAGAAGATATAACTAGAGGGATGAGACATATAAACATGGGCTGGATCCATAAATATGTCCAAAAAGCCTAAAGAAAGCTAAGGCAAAGATAGTACGAAGGCTAGAACCCAGGGCACTGATGCCCATTAGTAGGTTGGCCATGCTTTGGTTGGCCACACTAATAGGGTCGACCAGATCTGACCCCTTAAAGCTTAGGTTGGCCAGCCATACTAGAAAAAAGAGATAAAATAGAAAGAGGTTTCTATTTCTGAGAAACCCTTATTCTGTTTCTATTATCTATTTTTAGGAAGCCTAATTTGGGTTGAAATCTAACTTTGGGATTCTATATCAGGCCCTCATTAGAACAGAATTAGGTGTGAAAATTTCTCAAAGAGATTTCTGACTCTACAACATCAAGTAGAGAAAGAAAGAGAGAATAGTTCACAACTATCTATGTAGTCTGAAGAAGAAGGTGTTCTTCGTCTAACCACCATTAAAGTTCTAGCTAAACTTGAAGTGGGAGATCAAATTGATTACTTGGTGTCTCAAGTAGAGGAGCAACAATTGGAGCTATTGGTCTTCTTATATTCAACCGTTTAAGTCCGTGGGAAATAGCGATAAAGGTAACAATCTCATCTAACTTAGTTCATATTAAGCTTATGCATGAGATCATGGGGATACTAGTGTTAGACATTAGATGTCTGAGATTCCGCTTAAAACCCTAGGAGATACCACAACCCCACAGGGTTCGCTGGAGTATTTTTAATGATGGGTTTGGATCAAGGTTCTTTGTTTCTCTGACTCCTTATCCTAGATCAAGGTTGGTTTGAAATCGAAGTTCGTCCTATAATAGTTTTACACTCCTTCTCTCTCTAAAACAAAGTTCTTTATCTTTCTAACTTCTCATTGTTGATTGATGTGATGGGTTTAGAAACAAAATTGTTTCCATGATAAAGTGTTGATAATGATTCGAAGAAGAAGAAGAGATGAAGAAAAAGAAAGAGAAGAAGAAGAAGAAAAAAAGAAAAAGGGTTGGGCGGACACGGACAGGGTGCCTCCCTAGTGGGCACCCAGTTTGTACCGGGTGCCTATAGAGACTAGGGGATAACACAATTTTAACAGGTGCTTATTAGCCACTCCCTTTTAACCATTGAATCAGAAAGTTAGAATCTAGATTTTTCCAAATAGGGTTGGATTAAAAAAAAATCATTTCCTTCCAATGGCTAGTAAACACCACGTTTTAGAAAAGCCTATTGTGTTACATAAATACTCATGTCAAATACAATTTTGGGAGTTTTTTTTTAGTTAAACCAGAACTTTTATTCATATGTAGGAACTCAATCCAATATATTAGATGGTTTTGAGACTCTTGACTCATTTGAGTATAACATGAAATTTACAAAATTAAATTACAAAATGAGAGTTACGAATGTAGAGTACAATATGAAGTTAAAGGAGTACATCATTACAGTAAGAAAATTAAAAGACCCTAAAAATCACAAAATGAAAAGATTCGAATGAGTCACTAATGAGAAGACCCTAGTGGTCTTAAATTTTATTACACTTAAATATATGGAGGAACTATGAACCAAGTATTGACTGTTGATTGAATAAGATATTGTCCTCTTGATTTAATAAGTTGTTGTCCTCTTGCTATAATAAATGTTGTCCAATCTTCTTTTTGGTGTTCTTTCTTTTTTCGTCATCATTGTTCTAGCCAAATCTGAATTGGAAGTTGTAGATGAAGAACAAAGACCAACATAATTAAATAACAGGTGATAGATGTAGATAGAGGGGATGTTGAACTTCATTTCACCATCATAAAAGAGAAAACCCAAAATTAAGTTGTTTGATTGCCAAACTTTTTGAAGTCTTAAAATAAAGTACTTGAAGAAAACATCAAATCAAACAATTACTTTAACTAATTTAAACGACTGGATTTGATGATGGTTTATCAGGAATCGAAGAATGGTTATCTTCCCATACTCAAACTTTCTCCCTTTCTTTTATCTACTCCAAAAAGATGGAAATTAGATGGACAAACCGAGTAAAAACATAAATCGACAACTTCTACTTTGAATGCAAGAGGGACTCGACGAAGCGAAGGCCCTTATCCGGAGAAAATACTACAAGAAAAAGGCTTATTTAGGACGACCAAAACTGTCCCTAAATGTCTCAAAATCGTCCCTAATAAGTATTAGGGATGGTTTTCTTATGTAGTTACTATTGTCGTCACAGATAATTTTAGGGAGGAACTTATTAGGGGTGGTTCTTCTTGTGCAGTTACTACTTGCCTCACAGATAATTTTAGGGACGAGCCATGGGACTGTTTTTGTCCGTCCCAATTAATTGCGGTTGGTTATTCGTCCCAACTAGTTATAGGGGTACAGCTAAAAGAAAATTAGTGCAAAAGAGAGAAAGAAGAATATAAAGGAGAAATAGATCGACAAAGGTGCATCTTGAACGAGATCGACATACCTGCTGAATTTTTTTGTTTTGTCATTTAGTTCTTCTTCTCACTAAGTTTCTCACTCGAAAGTTGCTGTTACAATAAGTCCTCTAACATTGCTGCAACTTTTTCCTATTCTTCTATCTAAACTAATCCATCTATAGACTAATTGAACAAAGTTTGAAGAACAAACATCTAATGTAACTCGGAAAACCCTAAAGAAATAAGGTTTTGAATTTTTATACACAACCTAGTTATTTGGTCCCAACCACCTAGTCGATTTCGGTCTAATCGGTAACATAGGCGCCGTCTTAGTCGGGCCCCAGAAACAACTAAAGGTCCGACCTTTAGTTGATCGGCTTGATTCCGCTAGCAAGTAATTGACACCTAAGCCTGCCTAGCCGCTGATTTTTAAATCTTAAGGTTCAAAATATGCATTAGCCTTTCTACACAAACCAAAGAATATCCAAACCAAGTTAAGTTTTAGGGATAATAGTCGTAGGAAGTTTTTGATGCGGGAGCAACGAGGCTGGAACAACCGATGCTGGAACAAACGTGGATGGAGCAAACAACGCTGGGACACGAAAACGCTCCTACTAATGGGTTGAGTGTTACGTTGCTGGAGAATGGAAGTGAAGAGACATCTAAAGGAACTTGAAGTGTCATTTTCGTTTTAGTCAAAGCTGCATTAACTTTAGTCTTTTATTTCTACATTCATGCATTCAACTAAGCTGTTTCCACTGTATCTAGCTATTATGCATGTAGACTAGCTTTTATGACCCCTTTTGTTATTTTCCCCTCTATATAATGAGTCTTACTATCAATGGAATGATCAGAAAACGAATTTGAGAAATTAAAGAGTCTTTTGTGACTTGGAGATCTGTTTTAGATTTTTCCTGTATCCTTTGGTTTTGGGAAGAGCCATTGGTGGTGGATTCGAGCGTCTTTATCATCTGGTGGTGGCAACTTTATCCAGGTGTGGCTTTAGCTCAATTCTTTATCACTTTGTGGTTGAAACTTTATCAAAGTGTGGTGATCCGGATAATCCTATCTGTCCTGTTACGATCATTACCTTCACTTCGTACTCACGCTTCCAGTGAAACGCATCAAGTGGTATCAGAGCTAATCCAGGTTGGTGGAGTGAAGTTATAAATCCCATGTTTTGCTAATATGGATATTTCAAGAGGATTGACTCTCGACCTAGCATACACTAAGTGTATTGGTAGAGAAATGGAGGAAATGAGGCAACTAATACAACAAATGGTTCAAGATGGCATGAATGTGCAAGCACAACCTCGAAGACAAAGAGTAAAAGATGACCATTCATCTTCTGATGAAGAAGGACGTGTTTCTCTCAATTCTGATGATGATCATAGTGTTAGGTCTGAACGTGGGAGAAGAGATCATCGTCCACATCAACAACAACATCGTCAAGAAGAATTCAAAGTTGATTTTCCTGATTTTGAAGGCAATCTAAATCCAAATGATTTTCTCGATTGGTTAAGATCAATGGAGAGAGCGTTTGAGTATAATACCTACGACGATGAGAAGAAGTATAAAATAGCCACCTTGAGGCTGAAGGGCTATGCTAGCCTTTGGTGGGATACTCTTAAGTCCCAACGTTTGAGAGAAGGCAATACTAGAATCAGGTCTTGGGAGAAGCTAAAACGCCTTATGAAAAGTAGATTTTTACCAGATGATTACAAACAAGATTTGTACCTAAAGCTTGCACACTTGCATCAAGAGAAGAAGACTGTAGAAGAGTACACAAGGGAGTTTGATCTTCTGCAACTACGATGTGATATTCAAGAACCAAAAGAGAGGACTATTGTACGCTTTGTACATGGGTTGAATGATGAAATTTCATCTAAGGTTGAGCTGCAACCTTTCTAGACTCTTGATGACGTAATAAAGCTTGCTATTAAGGTGGAGAAGCAGATCAAAACCAGTAAGAAGCAATATACAGACCCTACAATTCTGTTTCTTCTTTAATTCCAAAAGGATCTATGGAAGGCGGTGTTAGTAACAGCAGCAAAAAGACAAAAATGCAGAATTCCACAAAACCTATGGACGTGAATTTGAAGAAGAAGTGCCTTAAGTGCCAAGGATTTGGGCATTTTCAGGCTGAATGTCCTAATCGAAGAGTTATGACAATTCACAATATTGAGTAGATTGAGGAAGAACTAAAACATAATTCTCATGACTTAGAAGTTGTTGAGTAGAAAGTTCATGAAGAATTATTGGTGATCCTAAGGGTCTTACATTATATTCCTATTACAGAAGAAGAACAACGAGAAAATATTTTCCAGTCTCGTTGCACGATTGGGGAAAAAGTCTGCAGTTTGATTATTGACAGTGGGAGCTATACCAACGTAGCATCTAGTACACTTGTGGAGAAGATGAGTTTGCGAACTACAACATATCAACAACCTTACAAGCTGAAGTGGTTGACTAATGGAAGCAAGTTACAGGTTTCTAAACAAGTTGTAGTTTCATTTTCTATTGGGAAGAACTACCATGATAAGGTGATATGTGATGTTATTCCAATGGATGCTTGTCATCTATTGCTTGGGAGGCCATGGGAGTTTGATAGAAGAGTTGTACATGATGGATACAAGAACACTAATTCTTTTCACAAGGATAAGAAACACATTACATTGGCACCATTATCACCCACTATGTATGCTAATTCTACAGAAGAAAAATGCAAGGAGAACATGTTTTTGGGTGAAACCAGGATCGTGAAGAAGATTGGTAAAAGCAAGGAGATTTTTGCTTTGTTGGTGGTTGAAAAGCATGAGGGGACTGAAGTGATTTCTCATCCATTGATACAGAAATTGATGAGCGAGTTCAGTGACGTTTTTCCTAAAGATTTACCACCCGGTTTACCTCCAAACAGAGGTATTGATCATCAAATTGATTTACTACCTGGTGCACTTTTGCCAAATCGACCAGCTTATAGATGTAACCCACAAGAGGCTAAGGAGTTGCAGAAACAAGTTGAAGAGATAATTGATTGAGGGTATGTTAGGGAGAGCATGAGTCCATGTTTTGTTTCAGCTCTGCTTGTACGAAAGAAAGATGGTTTGATGAGGATGTCTGTAGACAACCAAACTATTAACAAAATAACCATCAAGTATCGTTATCCTATACCCCGATTGGATGACATTCTAGATGAGCTGAATGGATCAAATGTGTTTTCGGAAATTGATCTACGGAGTGGGTATCGCCAGATCAGAATGAAGGAAGGTGATGAATAGAAGACTGCATTCCAAACGAAGAGCGGATTGTTTGAATGGCTAGTCATGCCGTTTGGATTATCCAATGCGCCCTGCACTTTCATGAGATTTATGAATCAGGTTATTCGTGATTTCATTAGGAAATTTGTGGTGGTTTATTTTGATGATATACTTGTCTACAACAAAAATGAAGAAGAACATGTTGCACACCTAAAGGCAGTTTTCAAGGCGCTAAGAAGAAACCAACTATATGCTAAACTAGAGAAGTGCGAGTTCTTCACTTCTAGCATTGTGTTTCTTGGTTATATCATCTCAGATAAGGGAATTTCAGTTGATGAAAGCAAAGTTCAAGCTATAAGGAGTTGGCCAGTTCCAACAACACAGTCTGATGTAAGAAGCTTTCATGGACTTGCGCCATTCTATAGACGCTTTATGAAGAATTTTAGCACTATCATGGCTCTAATAACTGAGTACTTGAAGAAAGATGAGTTTGAATGGAGCATGGCGCTGCACAAAAGACGTTTGAAATGGTAAAACAGAAACTGTGTGAAGCACCTATTTTAGCACTTCCAGATTTTAATCAGGTGTTTGAAGTTGAATGTGATGCTATTGGAGTTGGGATAGGAGATGTTCTTATCCAAGGACAACATCTAATTGCTTATTTCAGTGAGAAACTTACAGGAACACAAAAAAACTAGTCCACGTATGACAAGGAGTTTTATGCACTTGTGAGAGCTCTAACTCATGGGGAGCATTATTTGAGGCCAGGGCAGTTCGTTTTGCATTCTGATCATGAGGCGCTGAAGTTCATAACCAACCAGCACAAGTTGAACAATCGACATGCTAAATGGGTAGAATTTCCACAATCTTTCTCATTTGTGTCAAAATACAAGGCTGGAAAAACGAATATTGTTGCAAGATGCACTCTCAAGGAGGTATGCTTTAATCTCTATTCTAGATTCTCGAATTATGGGATTTGATATGTTGAAGAATCTATATGATGGAGACTTAGATTTTGCTGAAGTCTATGATGAGTGCAAAAAGGGAGTTACAACTCAGCACTAGTTGCAGGATGGATTTCTTTTTAAAGGAAACAAGCTTTGCGTTCCCAGAAGTTCTGTAAGGGAGTTGTTGATTCGTGAGGCACATGGAGGAGGCCTATCTGGTCATTTTAGAATAAATAAAACGTTGAACATGCTTCAGGAGCATTTCTTTTGGCTGAAGATAGGAAGAGATGTTCATGCCATTGTAGAGAGATGTGCAACATGTCAACTCCTTTACCTGTTCCAATACAACAATGGGTGACGTAAGCATGGATTTTATTGTGGGACTACCAAGAACTTAGAGGGGAAAAGATTCTATCATGGTGGTAGTTGATAAATTCAGCAAAATGATACATTTTATTCCCTGCCACAAGACTGATGATGGTAGTATGGTTGCAGATTTGTATTTCAAGGAAGTTGTGCGTCTTCATGGGATTCCAAAGACCATTGTGTCTGATTGTGATTCAAAGTTTCCGAGCTACTTGTGGAAGACTTTGTGGAGATTACTTGGTATTAAGCTCCTTTTAAGTACTTCCTGTCATCCACAAACTGATGGTCAAACAAAGGTAACAAATAGAACGTTGACTACTCTTTTTAGGGGATTGATAAGGAAAAACTTGAAGAAATGGGATTTGAAGCTAGCTCAGGCTGAGTTTGCTTACAATCGATCAACAAGCTATACTACAAAACGTTCACCTTTTGAGGTAGTATATGGTCTTAATCCACTTACTCCCATTGATCTGATTTCATTACCTTTGGAGTTTAGGGCAGATTTGAGGCCAAAGAAAGGGTAAACACAACGACCAGGGGACCTAAAAATAACCCTGGTAGCTAAGGCAACGACTAGGGGTTCTAAAGGTAGCCCTGATAGGGAAAGCGACGACCAGGGGCCCAAGGAGAAGTCCTAACTAAACTAGTTGCGCTCAAGCCAACAAAAACAACCCTGGTAGCTAAGGCAATGACCAGGTTCTAAAGATAGCCCTGATAGCTAAGGCAACAACCAAGGGCTCTAAAGGTAGCCTTGGTAGGGAAAGCCATGACCAAGGGCATAACCCAGATTCAAGAATTATTCAAAAACATTTATACAAGGCTAATTTAGGCTTTATTTTACAGAGGGAGCTAGCCAATTAGGTCATACTAGAATAGGACTAACTGGTTTTCGTCATGCAGGAGCGATCATTTAGAGCATGTGTAGTAAGTTAGGAGAATCGCCTTAGTAAGCCTAGGATATACTAACTATAACAAGTATCTGGTATGTGAATTTTCTGGTGCAATAACAAAAAAAAAAGGGTAAATCCAACCGAACATAGAGACCAAAAAAATCCTTAACAAAGTACGGAAGGGAAGGTAGAGAAAAAGACAAGCTATGGCTCCTCATCATAAAGAGAAGGGTCAGGATGATCGCCAGGACTGGGCTGAGGGATAGAGAAAATAGAGCTTTCATCAGAATCATCGCCCACCAGAACCACAGAAGTAGCAGCCTCGCCATTCCACTCATTATCACTAAAGGGAAAGTCTTCTTTGGAGCCCAGGTCAGCAGTCACGGCGTTAACAAACATGGCCACCCGGTCTTTGTCAATATGGTGCAAGGGGGAGAATCTTTGGGAACATGAAAATGGCGAGCTGCCTCCCAGGCAACTTGGAATCCCAACTTGCGTTGCTTCCTCAAGATGGCCGAAAATTCGTCTCCACATTAGAAAGTTGCCACCACTTTCACCCGGTTCAATTCGGCAAGCTCAAAAGTATTACGACGAGACTCTTTAAGGGCAGCCTTGTCCTTCTTCCCTTGAAGAATCAGGGCAGCCTCCTTCTCTTTAAGGGCTTCAATCTATTTCTCAAGAGCAGAGACGCGGGCATCAGATTGGGAGGATTGAAGTTCAGCGCTAGCCCGAGACTGCTCTGCCGCCAAACTTCCAGGAGTCTCGATCAGCAGTAACGATTTTCAGATCGTTAGCTAGAATTTCGGCGTCAGCCTTATAAGATAGAGCTTCTCTTTCGGCTCGTGGGAGCTGGGCCTCGAGACGCTCGATTTTGCTCAATTAAGATGCAACAACCTGGCTGGCGTGGAAGCTCTGGAACAAAGAAAGAAGAGAGATAAGCAATTGATAACTGAAAAACAAATAAGGGACGCTGATGAGACATGAAAATGTCCCATCTGAGTCTCTTAATTTGGACAAGTTAGTCTATCTAGGGCAGTTACTCTCATGAATTACTCCTCTTTTCTACTCAGGTATCTTTTACAGAGTTACGTGTGCAAAACGGATAAAGACGGAAAAAATGCAGGCTAAGGGTATTTTGGTCATTTGTTGACTCTGAGTTCATGGTCGAGATTAGTGTTCGCACAGAAAGTAGAGTCCAAGACGAACCCGTAGGTGAAAATGGAAGTCAAATCGGAGTTCGGATGAGCAAAATAGAGCGAGTCAAAGTTCGGGACAAATTCAATGGACCAAAAGTCAAGAAGAACACGTGGCGCGCATCCAGCAAGTAATCGGACGGACATGAGAAGTCGCGGGCCACATTCGATTACAGTAGAGGTACACCGAGCTAACGGAGTAACATAGGAGGATCTAACGGTGAATATTTAACCGAGTCACGTGGCAACGAATTAAGACTTGAGCCACACTCCTTTTTGACCAGCCGCGAAACACTGGAACCGGAGCTTATAACCTCCTCAACGGCCATCGTCTTCTTCTTTCTTCCTCCTTCCCTGTTTCTAAAAGCAGAGCACTGACTGAAACAAAAATAGAAGGAGAGAGAGAAAAGGAAATCGATGGAACCGACTTGTGGATGCTTGAGGAGCAAGAAGGAGAGCTTTTTGGTTCTATAAAAGGGGGGGAGACAGAGGAGAAATCATCCCTCCATTGAAGAACAAAACCGAGGCTAGAGAGAGAGAGTTTGAGAGCTTTTTTGTTTTCTGTTTCTTCTTCTTTATTCTTCTCTTTGTGAGAGAGAGAGGTTTAGATTGAAAGAATTAGAGAAAGAGAAGCTCGTGTTCTGTTGAGAGAGGGAGATTGAATTTGATTAATAAAACTCCATTATTTTTTATCTTCTTCTTCTCCTTCCTATACTGTTTCTATTAAGAGAGAGAAAGAGAGAGTTATAGTGTTTATTAGAGAGAGAAACAGAAGGTATAGAGTGAGAAAGAGAGAGATAACAGTGGGTTAGAGAGAGAAAGTTCAGAGGTAGAAGAAGACCACGTTTGGTTTGCGTAGGAAAATTATTTTCCTTCCTGGAAAATTATTTTCCCTAAGGGTCTGTTTGGCTGCGCAGAGGGAAATTTAGTGAAAAAAGGTGTTTTCTTCTCCGATTCTTTTTCTTTCTTTAATGTTATTATTTTTATTCTCTTTAATCATTGTTATGCTCTCATCCATCATGAGTAACTAACTTTCCCGATCTAGGGTTAGGGTTAAACTTTAGTTTAGTGCGATTATCTGACTTAGTCACTTTTAAGTACTTAATACTTTGATTTCTTCGCATATCTTTCACGATAACCCCTTTCATTAGTTATGCTTATGTTTAATGTTTCATATTTAGACTTTAGGTCTTTAATGTTTCATGCTTACGTTTGATATCTAATAGTTAGAGTACCCGTGAGTTTATGTTCCGAAATTGAAAGTTTTAAAGTAAGTGTTCTGAAAAGTCTAAATCATCCAAGGTTGGTCATCCTTCCTTGAATTATATAAGAAGAAGATCTGAATTGCATAAGTCAGGTTTCGTACATGCTAAAGTAGATCCCGAAACTCTAGGTTCTCCCTTCTCATAAGTTTCAGTTTATCATCTTTTTATTGTTTCTGTTTTAGTTATTTTACTTTTAAGACTATCTTTAAAAGAGGAAATTGCCATAGATACGAGTTTTAGAATAGATTATACTTAGTCCTTGAGGATTCGACCCCGGGCTTACTGGGTTTTACTACTTGACGCCCGTATACTTGCGGGTGTACCCTTTTGGGCTCATCAGACGCAGATACGCCAGGATAAACATAATACCTCGCCCTGGAAGTGGTGGTCCAAACCGTCAATCAAAGAAACCACGAAACGAAAGAGACCTTTAGGCCAACGAGCCATCTTGGCAGATAATCCCAGGACAAGGGGAACCTTCCCTCTGTCAGCCGAGGACTGGATCCCTGCTCTGGTCTGAGAAGCAACAACACCACTCCTAATCAAAGGGGCCATTCTAGGCGAGGAGCTTGAAGGAGCCGGAGGAGTAACAAGGCTGCCAGGTTCGCAAATGATAATACCGGCGGAACTCCGGCCGACCACTGACTTAGTACGAGACTTCTTCGCAGCAGAGGAAGACGGTGGGTCGTCGGTCCTGGCTCTTTTCTTCAGGAACACTAAAAGAAACAAGAAGGCCATTGGAAATGGTTGAGAAAACAATTACAACAGTACGACAAAAGATTAACCAACGTACTTGGAAGAGAATGAAGCACCCGAGTTTGGTGCAAAGCGCGAAAATCAGCAAGATCTTCAGGAATCAACCCCTCTTTCCCCTTATCTAAAATAACCAGAATTCCCAAGCACCTCACGTCCTCGGCATCAGGAACAATCTTGGCACGATCGACGGAAGAACCAGCTGTACGAGCAACAAAACCGAACTCTTCGGTAATGAGGGAAGGACGAACAAAGAAGAACTGCTCTTTGTAATCTTTAGGGATGGAAGGAGAAGAAAAAACGGTCCAATACGAGAGAAGAAATAATACCTACAACGATCACTAGACTTGACAGAAAAGATTTTATTGAAGGCATAAAGACTAACCTTTTCGCCCTGTTGGAGACAAAGATAGTAGAACGGCATGATAGTCATCACAGCGTTAGGGCTTAGCTGGAAAAGCTGAAGCCCGTAGTGGTTCATCAACTTCACGAGAAAAGATGGAAACGGAAACACCAAACCCAGATTAAAGAAGACTTCATAGACACCAACGCGACAGTCGTTGGTAAACCAGACTCGATCTTCAGGAGTTTAAAGAATAAGTTCGACGGTGGTCGTAATCATGTGCTCGGTGAAAAGACTGTTGATACCTTCTTGAGTCATGCGACTAGGGTAACGCATCTGGCCGGAAAAGTCAGCATCAGGCGAAGGAGCAACCATAGCTTTCGCAGAAAAAAGAAGACGAAGAGCAGATAAGGAAAGAAAGGCAAGAAGATGGAAGCCTGGTTAATAAGAAGGGAAAGGAAAAAAGGAAGCCTTAATAATCAAGACATATAAAGAATGAAAGGTTTCTAAAATCACAAAAAGGAAGCGTCGGATCCGGGCAAATGCGGAGGAACAAATGAAGTGTGGGCACGGGGCAATGATCGACCTACGCTGCGAAAGCCTAACGCCCCTTCGCTGCCCAATTAAACCAATCACAACTCGAGGCTGATCAAGTTGGAGAAGATATTAGCGGGGCCTGAGAAAACACGCTAGTCTCTCCACTCATTGAACACCAAGTGTCCTCGCATGGCAACGAAACTGCCGCGTGTAGATACCCAAAGGATTAACGCCAGAAAACACGCAGCCAGAGGATCAAATCCGTGACATCACAGAATCACGCATGGAAAGAAAATCAACTGCTTGGGCAGAAATCGTGACGTGTCACGGAAGAATAAACCACGCGCCCATCAGCTCAAGCAAACATTGCCTGAATCAGTTCTGGCAAAAGCAGTTTTAAAAAAAGAATTCCGCCAGCGCAGTTAGCATCTCCAAACAGCTCGATACAAATTAGCTCGAGAATGTGCAGCTCTAAAAAACCAAAAGAATGACCAAGCTTTACGGAACAGCTTTGGTCTAGGTAAACCCCTTGGCTTCAGGGTCTTCAATGTTTAAGAAACACGAGTTACTTATACTCCTTAGTCTCATTACTTTTGACTAAGGAGTGGTGGGACTCATGATGATGCATAAAATGTCTAGACGTTGACTAACGTCTGAAGAGTCAGGACCAGACCTGAAGTCCACTGGGTTAACTCGGCTTAAGGTACAGGACAGTTGAATCCTCGACGATCCGCCACATATTCCCCTAACGGGGAGGTCGACTAGAGGAAACCAACCCTGTGACGCCCTCAGCATGTACGGATCAGCCCTTGGGTCTCTAAAGGAATGAGGGGGGTCCATGTAGGTTCGGTCGATGCCTGAGGCCCAGAACTGGGAAGGCAGAAGCGCACTAACAACCTACCGACTTAATCCCGAAATATCTACAGAGATTTCAGTCGGTTACGGATCTCGAAGTATTTAAGCAAGTTTGGAATTCACGCGTCTAAGGGAGGAAACTTCTCCCAAAAGATCTATCACATCGACAGGATATCTATGAAAGATTATTGAACTTAGAAACTTTCATCTATCCCAGATCTGAGATAAACATAAAGGGAAAACTTCCCTCCACGACAATCATCGCCGCCTCTTAAGCCTATAAAAGGGCCCCCACATCGCCCTTCACAAGACACGATCTTAAGCCTTGTTAATAATTAAAATCTGATTTAGACAGTGACCCTAGGGTATCGAGCTCATAGGACCTTCATAAACAACTCGGGCACTCGATTTTTATCTGGGCATTCTCAGAGGAAAGCGTGTGAGCAATTCTTGTCAAAAAGGCCGCCTCGAGAAGAGGAAACGTTTGCCAAAGGAAGACGGTTGTTACAACATTCATCGTTGGCTGTCTTCCTGGAGAATTGTTTACCGTCTACTCTGACTGAGTAACCTTTATAACAGTCAGAGTTCAAGTGTTGTGGCGAAGTCGGAGCTGTCTAAATTATTAGGCAAATCTGACAAGCCATTCACTAAATCTATATCTAATAACTTGTTGCTAGATTCTGTTTAGGTTGCTTGGTGGAGTCAGCTTGATTGTGTTTGTTTCCTTAGGATCTTCGTAGTGATTCTGTGGTTTTCGAAAAAGAAAAAAAAAACAGTCTATTTGTTCCCGTGGTCATTGGTCTCTAGTTTATGCCCGATAGATATCGTGATCAGAGAGGTCGTTTCATTAGTAGAGAAACCCATTAAGTCTTCTAGAAAAGCCCTCTGTGAGTGACACTATGGGTGAGAATCTGAACCAAGAACGGGAAGGAACCGAACCTATGACACTCAAGGATTACATGAACCCCACTAGAACGTGTCAGCCATCATGTATACGGTTGCCTCAGGCTACAACTCACTTCGAGTTAAAGCCGAGCATAATCCAAATGCTTCATATCTTCCGTGGGGTTGAGAACGAGAATCCCTACTACCATATTAGGGATTTCGAAGAAGTCTGTGTGACCATAAACTTCTCAAGTATGTCTGCTGAAGTCCTGAGACTTAGGTTGTTCCCTTTCTCTTTGAAAGAGAAAGCAAAATAATGGTTGTACGCCTTACAACCTCAGTCCATTATTACATGGGAAGAATTAAGCAGTACGTTCCTTCTAAAATTCTTCCCTAAGCATAAAACTACATTTTTAAGGCAAAGTCTTAATAGTTTAATGCAACAAGAAGGAGAATCTCTTTATGAACTTGTACTTCAATGTCCTCACCAAGGGTTCGATCAAATGAGATTAGTCCAAATTCTTTATGACGGACTAACCTATCCCACTACATCCATGGTCGAGGCATTCTGTAGTGGTAGCTTTACCCATAAGCCTGCCAATGAGTGCATGGCGTTTCTAGAAGATCTAGCTGAGAAATCCCACTCCAAATCAAGGTGGTGTCTATAGAATAGATGATTCAGAACTAAAACTGTCCAACCAAAAGGATAGAAGCCCTAGAGCTTGGTCAGCCTAAAGCATTCAAGGAAGATCCCACTCAAGCCATGAGTGTTGGAAATGAACCCATTTCACATTTGTGCTCCGTTTGTGGAGACCCATCTAATACAGGGGACAAGTGCCCTCTATTCTGTGGTTCTGATGACAGAGAACAAGCTAATGCTCTTTATCAAAACTTTAGGCAAGAAAATCGTCAGAAGTTTGACCCTTATTCGAACATTTACAATCCGGGATGGAGAAATCACCCTAATTTCTCATGGTCCAAAAATCAATATCAAGGTCAAAACCAAAGTCAGCCTAGCAGTTCTATGAACCCACCTGATTTCAATGCTCCTAGCAATCCTTATGATCAAAATAAGGGCCAACCGAGTACCCAATATACTTCTCTGAATAAGGAATCTCTAGAGGAGACCGTGAATAGACTAGCTAAGACCCAAATAGAATTTATGCAAAAGACCACCCAGTCTATAACTTGTTTAGAAACCCAGGTAGGCCAACTTTCAGAAGCCCTTAGTCAGAAGGAAAAAGGTATGTTTCCCAGTCAGACTGAACAAAACCCAAAAAGTACTCTAGGAAAACAGTCAATGGGACAAGCTAATACAGTAACCACCCTTAGAAGTGGTAGGGTAGTTGACAATAAGGTAGGAGTGCTTGAAGATAGTGAATCAGATCCTGAATCCTCCTCCTTACCAACCAACATCCCTAGGGGAGAACCTGAGAAGGTACCTGAGCCTGAACACCCACATGTGGTACCTGAGTTCTATGTCCCTAAAGCCCCGTATCCTCAACGACTGGTAGAGCCAAAGAAGAAGTCTCAGTTTGAGGAAATAATGGAATTATTCAAACAGGTTAGCATTAACATTCCATTACTAGATGCAATTAAACAAGTCCCAGCTTACGCTAGATTTCTAAAAGACTTATGCACTAGGAAGCGCAAGATGAATGTGCATAAGAAAGTTTTCCTCACTGAGAAGGTTAGTTCAATCATCCAAGAGAATATCCCACCAAAGTATAAGGACCAAGGAAGCCCTACACTACCTTGCACCATAGGAAATTTTAAAGTAGAACGTGCTTTACTGGATCTAGGTGCCAGCGTCAACATTCTTCCTTACTCCGTGTATTTACAGTTGGGATTAGGAGAGATCAAACCAACCTCTATGGTTCTTCAGTTAGCAGATCACTCTATTAGACACCCACGTGGCGTTGTTGAGGATGTCCTGATTAGGGTTGGGAAATTCATATTCCCTGTTGACTTCATTATCCTAGACACGGAACCTGTCTATAACTCTAATAGTCAAATCCGATTGATACTAGGTCGGCCATTTTTAGCTACATCAAATGCTGTCATATATTGTAGAAGTGGTCTTCTTAGGTTGTCATTTGGAAATATGACTGTAGAGATGAATATTTTTAATGTCGGACTTCACCCTGATGATGAAAACGAGTTTAGTGAGTTGAACTTGATAGACTTATTAGTTCAGGATGCATTACCAACCACTCTGGTAAGGGACCCATTAGGAACTCTATTGGAGTTGTTCGGTTTAGATGTTGATGAGGATGGTAGTGGTAATGAGATAGATACTGCATTAGAGTCAGAGCCAATTATTTTGCCAGCTATAGAGACACCACTAACATCGTATGAGTCTATTGCTAATTCTGAGATGACTCTCGAGCCACTTCTAGAGGAACCAAGAGTTGATTCTGTATTATCTCATGTGCCTAAATCTTTTGCTCAACTTACCCATTATATTATTTTGGAGCAAAATGAAGGGGAAGATGAACTATGGCTAAGGGAAATGAGTGACGACTCACTCGATATAGGTGAAGTCCTAGAGTTCTTTAAGGACACTGATGACCCAATAATGAGAGAAATTTTAGAAGGTCTGTCCGAATCTTTACCTGAGTTAAAACCTAAGGAGCATGGACCTAATGTAGTGGCTAGGCCCAATGATCCTATTTCAGAAACTCCCAGTTTGAGTATAGATCCAAGTCTTATGGAGAGTCCTATAGGTTGTTTTGCAAACTTAGTGATTTTACAATCATCTAAGTTTGGGGATGGTATCTTCACCCTGAAAGTCTCTCTTGTTTTGTCATACTATTTCATAGAGGAGAATTTAAGCCTCACTGGTGATTTTGTATTCTGGGCTGATCCTCAAGTTTTTCGATTATTATTTTATGGAGAGTCAGTAGCCCCTCATCTAGTAGGTTTTCATTAGCTTTTCTTCAGAATCCTCATCGTCTGGTTGAAGACGTTAAACTTAACGCTTTCTGGGAGGCAACCCAAATGTAGGACACTCGAACCTGGTAATATTCTTCCCTCATTCCATTATTTTTGCATAGTCTTCAGAACATTGATGACAATGTTCGGTTTAAGTTTGGGGATGGGGATTGAATTTTTGTCCTTCATTTCAAAAATTAAAAAGGGTCAAATTTTTAATTTTCTAGATTTGTGAATCTAGCTATTTTTGCTTGTTAATAGTTATAAAGTCTAGTTGGTTAGACTGCCTGCTTGCTAAGGGTTTGTTCATGAAAGTTGAGTCTTGAAATTGTCTGTGCACCGGCCATGTGAGTGTTAGGTAGGTGAAGAGTAGATTCTGAAAGAACCTGATTAATCATTAGTGGAGACTTAACCCGTGTGAGATTCCGAGCCTTTCTTTTAGCTTTGAGTGATCTCTTCTGTGCATTAATTCCGAGTAGAATGAAGAGCTACTCAACCTCGCAATACTAAAAAGAACTCAGATGATCTCCTGAGTTTAAATTTGATAACCACTAGGGGTGTCATCAGGAATGCGAACCTTTGTCTTGTAGTCTGAGAAACATGATAACTGTGTCAACTAAAGGAAAATAGGAACTCCATCTACCAGTTAGAATCCTGAGAATAAGGCATGAAAGTGAAAATAAAGAGAATTGAACTCAAGGAGGAAGTAGTCAAGACAAAATCAAAATCGAAGTCAAAGTCCAAAAAAAAAAAAAAAAAAAAAAAAAAAAAAAAACGAAAGTAAAAGTGGCTATCCCTTGAAGAAAGAAAAAGAAGGGAAAAGTGTTTGTTTGATTTAAGTATTTATCCCTTGAAAAAGTTCTTGAAGATTTGAAAAAGTCGAGTTCTCAGGAGTTCTAGTTCATCTTTAGTGTCTATTGACCTCTAGGAAACACAGTTAGAAAGTAGATCAGGTGAGAAAGGAATGTTAGCTTCTCCATCTCGCATTAGTGGTTGTTTCCTTTCTATGAGATCAGTCGTCCATCATAAATTCTAGTCCAGTTTTTATAATGTGTTGAGTTTTCTTTCATACTCATTCTCACACATTGAGTGAACCAATTCTGAGTGATTTGAATTTATGAGTGTATAACCGTGAGGCAACAGTCGAGGCGAAATGTATTAAGACAGTAATCGAGGTCTTGTCTGTTCAGAACCGAAATGATATTCACAACGGCTGGTCACGTGCACTTAGAGTCTTGATTACTAGTGAATGAATTTTTAGCTTTTGGATGGTTTGATTGACTTAGATTGCATTTCTATTAACCCTCAAAAATCTTTTGGATAAACAATTCCGGATCATGTATTTTTACACCCTTCTTGATTTTTGAAATGTTGAATTTTGTGGGTAGATTCACTACAAACCCTCAGGTATCTTTTACAGAGTTACGTGTACAAAACGGATAAAGACGAAAAGAATGCAGGCTAGGGGTATTTTGGTCATTTGTTGACTTTGAGTTCATGGTCAAGATTAGTGTTCGCATAGAAAGTAGATAGGCGAAAACGGAAGTCAAATCGGAGTTCGGATGAGCAAAATAGAGCGAGTCAAAGTTCGGGTCAAATTCAATGGACCAAAAGTCAAGAAGAACACGTGGCGCGCATCCAGCAAGTAATCGGACGGGCTGGAGAAGTCGCGGGCCACATTCGGTTACAGCAGAGGTACACCGAGCTAACGGAGTAACACGGGAGGATCTAACGGTGAATATTTAACTGAGTCACGTGGCAACGGATTAAGACTTGAACCGCACTCCTTTTTGACCAGCCGCGAAGCACTGGAACCGGATCTTATAACCTCCTCAACGACCATCGTCTTCTTCTTTGTTCCTCCTTCCCTGTTTCTAAAAACAGAGCACCGACTGAAACAAAAATAGAAGGAGAGAGAGAAAAGGAAATCGATGGAACCGACTTGTGGATGCTTGAGGAGCAAGAAGGAGAGATTTTCGATCCTATAAAAGGGGGAGACAGAGGAGAAATCATCCCTCCATTGAAGAACAAAACCGAGGCTAGAGAGATTAGGCCATGCATTGTTATTCTAAATAATATTCTCTGTAGTAGGAGTCACATGCAGGAAACAAAACAGCGGCAGGAAAAAGAAAGCGACAACAACCATAACAACAAAAAGTATTCATTAAGTTCGCAAGAAACGAGTAGTTACATAATGGAAGAAGAAGATTAGGACAAAGAAGGAAGGACGGTCGGAGGATTCACGAAGTTCACTGAAGCACAAACAACTGTGGTCAGAAGCTGGCTGCCCCCTCTTTGACGAACAAGATACCTCATGGCCTTGAAGGCCACAACCCGCGAATCGCTCAGAACACCCCTCACTGACTGAACCAGAGAACAGAAGGGATCAGCGGAAAGGATCATCTCCAGATTTTGAAGGCGATATAGATAATCTATCCAGTAGATTCCTTTGAAGGAGGAAACATCTCCTAAGGAATCTACAAACTCGAAAACATAATCTATCAAGTATCCTTGAACACGATATCTCTTAAATATCAAAGATACGAGATAATCCCAAATAGGAGTCCTAATATCTCCAAACTAAGAAATAACAGTTTCAATCCAACACAGGGGATCTCAACTGCCTCATTATCACCGCCTCCTGGCAGTCGGTCAGAGAAGCCGACAAAAGGTAATCAAATCGTCTCAAAGCAAACATACATCGAGTAAGTCACAACTACATAACTTGGGTTTACGCAATAATCAATTATTTTAACTACCAAGGGCAATCTGATTGTGTAGAGCATCAGAGATGTTTCAAAGCTCCTTCCAGGTTTCGTCCCCCAATTTTTGAGGAGCACACCGAGATTTAAAGCAGCAATGCCACTATTCTAGCTGATCCCAAAAGAGAAATTTTGACATCAGGAAATTTAAATTAGAAAGAGGGATGACTCCAGCAAATCACTATCCTTCGGTAACTTGAATCTCATATTCATTCCTTGTGGAATCACACCTTACTAATTCATTGTCAAATTTACTTAAAAAAGTTTCAATGTCTTCGGAAGAAGATGCAGCTAATGAGGTAGAGCGCCTCATACTCGAGGAGTAGCCTTTCAGGTTGAAAGCCTCGAAGCTGAAAAACTGCGGGATGGAGAGAACTTGCGAAACTTGTTGGGGAGCCTCTCAAAGCTCAAGAAGAGGCAACATCCGCGAAAAGAATGAAAGACCCTTTCACGGAATCTTTTTTCAACTCCTACTAGTGCTTTCATGCCTCATTCTAGTCGAAATAGCTCAGAAGCTGCGGAGCTGCTACGTTTATAGGGCGATGAAATAAGAAAAAAAAGATGTACGACCATAACGAAAGCTTGCAAACCTCCCAAGCAGGAACCGCCCCGACAATCGAAACTGAAGCGGAGGATGTCGAACCAGACCATAATACATCGGAGATCTGGGATGATCTTTCAATAAATGATCTGGTCATCCACCAACTAACCGAACTTACTACAATGTACGAAGAAAAAAACAAGCCGATGAAGGCAGAAATAGTCCCACCTCAACTAAGCTCTGAAATAATTGAGGCAGAAAGGACCAAAATTTTAAGTGCCCTTAATTATAGAGCTACGACGGATCAGGCAATCCAAACATGTTTGCATGAGATTACATCTCACTAATGAACTTAAGTATCACTGATAAGTCAATTTGGTGTGTGATCTTCCCGACTGTCCTTGAGGGACCAACAAGATCATGGTACAAAGCTCTTGAAGCCGGACCTATCCATTCATTCCACAAGCAATCTTTGGCATTTTATTATGTTTTTCAAGGTAGACGAATAATGGATAAAATCGGCGATGACCTATTCAACATCGTATAGGGAAAGGGAGAGTTGTTGGCAAGCTATTGGCAGAGGTTCCAAAACGAAATGGTTCAAATACCTCACCTAAACTATGACGTCATCCACATAACCTTGAAAACAAGACTATGACAAGACAACAAACTTAAAGAAATAGCTAAAGACGAACCACCGATCTTGAGGGGATTTATCAAAGAGTCCAATATGTGGTCATAATAGAAGAGATGTATAGAAAGATGAAAGAAATCACCAAGCTCTAGTTGGAAAGTGAACCGCCAAAAAGAAGGGAAAGGGAAGAGGATCGGCGTACCAGTGAGGAAGATTGAGAGAGTTAGGTCGGAATATGAATTCTACACCCGTTAACAAGGAAAAGAGATGAAACTTGGAAATCTTAATGAAAAACAATAAGGTTCAGTTACCGAAGACAAACTCTGATTGAAGGGTTTTAAGACCGAGGGACATGACTCGTTGGGCTTTTGGTCTTCTCGTGACTTCTTGCCGCCAGTCAACGAATGCTTATGTGTATCATCAATGAGGAAGTCCACCTGTCGTTCACTCTTTAATTTTCCCATTAAGTCCCTTTGATGGTAAAGTTTTTTCTTCGGCTTCACAACTGTTGACCCCTACAAATCCTGTCTGAATATGGAAATCAGTTCCATCTTTCTCCATGAATTGTTTAGCAACTCGCAGAACTCTCCCTTTAGGAAATATTGGAGTGGCCTTCTATATGATTCTCAATGTTCCTGACTTGTTCATCCGACATTTCTTCATAGAGGTTGGGGGTGAAGGTTTTATCAGGGTTGTTCATCTGGCGACTTAACTTGCTTTAGAAATCTGGAGATGATCCTTTCCGTTGATCCCTTCTGTTCATTGGTTCAGTCAGTGAGGGGTTTTATAAGCGGTTTGCGACCTGTGACCTTCGAAGCTATAGGATATCTTGTTCGTCAAAGAGGGACCGACTTCTGGCCATAGTTGTTCGTGCTTCAGTCAGCTTCGTGAACCCTCTGACAGACTTTCCTTCTATGTCCTCTTCTTCTTCTTCTTCCATTTAAATACTCGTTTCTTGCAAAGTTAATAAATACTTTTTGCTGATATGGTTGTTGCCACTTTCTTTTCCTTGTTGTTTGTTTGTGTTTGTGCATGCGATTCCGTACTACAAAAAATATTCTTTAGAATAATTGTGCATTGCCTAATCTTAGTAATGATCATGCCCTAACTTACTAAGATGTGAAGGGATCCCTTACGATGAACTCTTGGAAGAACAAAAACTTAGTTAGACTTGTAGAGTATCTCAAAGTGATTTTTCGCCGCTCAGGGCTGGAAGAGCAGAGCTCTTTGCTTATGGCCTGGGCCATTACTTCACTTATTTTCAGGACTAAAGTAACGTTTTACCTAAGTTTACCTTTTCTTGAATTTCGTATAGGACTTCTCCTTGATTTAATTTGAGTTTCGCATAGGACTTCTCCTTGGCCCTTGGTCGTAGCTTGACTAGCAGGGCTGGTGCCTGCTTGAGCAAGGCTTATTCAAGTTTCTAATAAGACCTCTCCTTAACCCCTGGTCGTTGCTTTAGGTAGCAGGGTTGGTTGCTTGCTTGAGCTAGCAGGGTCGGTTGCTTGCTTGAGCTAGCAGGGTCGGTTGCTTGCTTGAGCTAGCAGGGTCGGTTGCTTGCTTGAGCTAGCAGGGCTGGTTGCTTGCTTGAGCTAGCAGGGCTGGTTCCTTGCTTGAGCAAAGCTTAGTGGAGTTTCGAATAATACTCCTCCTTGGCCCTTGGTCATTGCTTGAGCTAACAGGACAGTTTGCTTGCTTTAGAAACTCTTAGTTGAGTTTCGAATAGGACTCCTCCTTGGCCCCTGTTGTTGCTTGAGATAGCAACGCTGGTTTCTTGCTTGAGCAAGGCGTAGTTGAGTTTCCAATTGGACTCCTCCTTGATCTATGGTCAATGCTTGGGCTAGCAAAACTGGTTGCTTACTTGAACAAGGCTTAGTTGAGTTTCGAATAGGACTCATCCTTGACCCCTGGTCGTTACTTAGGCTAACATGGCTGGTTGCTTGCTTGAGCAAGGCTTAGTGGAGTCGAATTGGAATCCTCCTTGGCTAGCATGGTTGGTTGCTTGCTTGAGCGAGGCTTAGTTGAGTTTCGAATTGGACTCCCCCTTGACCCCTGGTTGCTTAGGCTAGTAGAGCTAATTTCTTTCTAAAGCAAGGTTTAGTTGAATTTTGAATAGGACTCCTCCTTGACGACTTTCTCTGCATAAATTGTATTGTGGAATAATTCTTCAAATTGATAAAAAAATCTCTAGATACATAGGTATATGTATGGTCTATCCCCCCCCCCCTTTTTAATGTGGAGAATTTGCGAAGTACCTTGGGTGTCTTCGTCTTTTCTTGTGAAGGCTAATTTCAGATGTTCCGTGTTTCATGGATACGTTAGGACTTGTCCCGACGCGTTTTGCAACATGAACGTCCCTAGGTGGAGTACCCTGTCTATCTTATAAGGGCCTTCCCTAGTCAGGAAGAGTTTTGTTGCTAAGGGTTTTGTAACGAACAGGGAGTTTTTCTAAACTGTAATTCTCTCCTATGTTTGGTCTCTTCACGAAGTCTTGTTGGTAGATTATTTTGAAAGCCGAACAATTTGAGGAACATCTTCGAGGACGTTTCCTCTCTGCAACTTTGATACTTTCTCTTTTTGTGTTTTTCCCTTTTGTCTTTTCACATTCAAAGGAATCTATTACAGAAGAAATTGTAGATTCCTTCTGAGATGTTTCCTCCTTCAAAGACTCTTGAAGCCCAAGTTTAACAAATACTTAACATCCTCACCGACGAGGATCTTTGATAAGATTTTAGATTAAGTCAGTAGGCATTGCACACACTTAAGATCCCCATGTCTCGGGATTAACTGAGGTACCCGCCTACTTACGTGGATCCCTTTAATCTTCTCTTAAATCTCAAAGCAGACTGAGTTGTATTTGACTGAGGCAGGGCTTAGGCGCCTAAAATGATCGTAACGACCCCCCTATTCTTGACTTGAGTGGCTGACCTCTTTTGGGTTCAACCTCCCTGCTGACTTTATACGGGTTGACTCACTGGGCTTTTGGTCTATTCTTGACTTCTAATCTCCGTCAACAGATAATCAATTTTTGGAATATCACAAAGAACTCACAAAGTTCCATTGCACTACAATGGAAGATGTACTAGCTCGAGCATGGTAGGATTTCGTTGGCAAGAAGACGAAGCCCACTGAAACATGTCATACTCATATGAAAAAAGAAACAGGGAGTGACGCTCTAGAGAATCTGACAGAAGAAGTGATAGTCGACATGCAGAACCATATCAACCGTTATGAGGACCTTTATCCCACGAATGCAGGAAACCACTAAATTTCTCGTCTGGGCGACAACTGACAAGATTCAAGGTCCTGTTCGGTCTAAAATTCCGGGATGTAATCTTCCACCTTAGAGGTGAAGGGTTCGAGGCACACGCTGAACAATTCAAGAAAAAGACATTGAACCTGTTAAAGTAGTTTCCGTAATGATAGGAATGGCCAATATCGTGAGATGGCTCACAACCTCTAACTGATAAGAGAGACAATACTAAGTGATATGAATTCCATGCCGATCATGAGCATACAACTACTGATTGCATCCTCTCGGGCTAGAAGTAACTGAACTTTTGACAGGTCACGTCACTGACCTATTGACAGATAAAGGGAAAAACAGTATAGCGCAGCGAGACGTTAATCCAAATGAACTAACTCTGAGGAAAACATGTTTAGTCATCATTGGAGGAAGCCAATGGGCAGGCTGAACCTTCAAACAAAATGATCATGAACAGAATAAGGAAAAGACTGAAAAAAGTTAAAGGTGTGTGGCTTGATCAATTACCAGGAGTCCTATAGGCACATAAAACCACTGTGAGGATTCCAGTAAGGGAAACTCAATTATCTCTCCCTCACGGCTCAGAACTCATCATTCTTGTAGAAGCAGGTCTTTCCCCTACTCACTACCAGTAGACGAAAAAAGAAAGTAATTGGCAACAATTCAACCTCAATCTTGATACACTCGATGAAGTTCGCGATATAGAAGCTATTATAAATGGAGAGCTTACGAACAGAAAGTGGCACGACATTCCAAAAAAATCTCAGAACTCGAACTTTCAAGGTTAGAGATTGGGTATTTGGCGTGAAAATGCCACATTTAGGTCACTTAACTTTGATGAGGTAGTTCTTTTCGAGTTTTATTTCTAATTATTTATGTGTTTTTATTGCTAGGTAGTTTATTTGTGGTTTGGCGTGTAATTCGGAATAAAGAGAGCGAATTATCACATTTTCATCTTATGCGGCAAAAGGGAAGAAAAGAGCACCAGGGGTATTTTGGTCATTTTGGTCAAAATCAGAAGTCAAACAACAAGTGAAGTCAATGACGAGTCCGACGGTGAAAACGAAAGTTGATTCGGAGTTCGGACGGAGAAGTTATGAAAGAAAGAAGCCAAGGTCTTTTCTTGAAGGCACTTCCCTTGGTTTTAATGTAGAGACAAGATAGAGGCACCTCTTGATTTCTAAATCAAGCCCAAAACCAAGCCCAAAGCCCACATAAACCAAAAAAGAAGAAAAGAGTTGAAAATATATGGGCACCCTCTTTATGGTTCAAAGTCAAGTTTGAGTCAAAGTCTTGACCGAGGGTTTTAGTAGTAAAGGGTTACTATTCATCATCTTCAACCTTGGAAGGGAGTTAGAGAGAGAAAGGGGGAGGCAAGAGGCTAGGGTTTTCAAGCTTCTTCATCACTAAGTAGAGCTTGAGAGAGAAAAAAAGAGAGGAAGGAGAAGGAGGAGTGCCGGCCAAGGCAAGGCCGGCCTAGCCTTGGCCGGCAGCAGCTCGGGCTGCACGGCAGCATCTCGAGCTGCTCGGGAAATCTGCATTCGAGTAGCTCGGGACAGCACGGCTGGAGCAGCATATGCCGGCGGGAGCAGCAGCACTCATCCTTCAAGCTCGGCAGTAACTCAGACGCGCACGGAACAGCAGCTTCCTCTCGGCAGCAGCTTCCCAAGCCCGGATCTTCACGAGACGCGACCAGCAGCTCGGACCTGCAGCTGGGACGTGCATGGGATGCGGCTGCAAGGCTCGGACAACAGCATACATGGCCGGATCAATATGATTTTTGGTCGGAATCTTCACTTCTTTGGCCGGATTGTTTTATAGTTTCCGGTAACCTTATTGATCCGGAACCTTAGAGCTTTTGTTCCCCATGTCTTGATCTTGCTTCTCATGTGGTTTGATTTGATTTTGAGCAACAAATTTCTAGAGAGAGAAAGCTAGGGTTAGCTTTAATGGAGGTTGTGTTCTAAATGGAGAAGATGATGGTGGTCGCTATGGGGAACCCAGCAATTTGCTAAGGGGAGATCGGCTGCAACTAAAGACTAATATTTACCGACGAACTTAGCCTCGAACCACATCGAAAAAGGGGGATTCTCTCATCATCTTCTTTCCATTTCTTATTTAATCACCATGTTTAGCTAACTTTAGTGTGTCGATTATATGAGATGAAATGTGATGAATTCGTGATTATGTTTAATATGATATGATGTTCTGATTATAAATTGATGTTCATTTATTTCGATTATCGTTTTGATCGTATTTTCATGTGTCTTGTCAAGCACTTTGCATAGTTAATAGACGAAACGAAGTATTCGATGTCGATCGTAGTCTAAGTCATAATTTCATGTGTCTTGTCATGCACTTCACATAGTTAGGCGACTAGACAACACTTTCGTTGACTCGGGATTAACCGATTATGACGTTTGTTTGACTAAGTATAATCTCCGGATATACGTAGTGCTTATAGACATCACCTTAGGAGTCGAACATCGATTATACTTTGAAACATTAGATCGGACTACACATAGTCGTAGATTTGTCATTATAGATTCCCGGACTTCGACACCTCTCTCACTTATTTGTCCCCCGACTCTTGTTTCCCGACTCTTGTTTCTCCGACTCTTCTCTCGAATCTCTCTCGCCCGTTTATTTATATTGTTTAGTTACTTTTCCTTGTTTCTTTATTTCTTCTTAAATCAATCTTCAAAACCCCCCATTTATCTTTGTTCCTTTCCTTTTTAGTGTAAGTTAGCTTGTGATACTTGGACCAATGGGCTAGACTCTCCCGATAATCAAATTACCAACCTATCCTTGGATCGACTCCGGTTTTACCGGTTACTACTTGATACCTCTGCTTGGGTTTGCAACCTTTCGAGTGCATCAAGTTTTTGGCGCCGCTGGCGGGGATAGGTTTAGTAGTTTAGATTTCGTTTACGTGTTTTGTTCATTAGTTTAGTGTTATTTGCTTACTTGGACGTTTTTTTTCTTTGTTATTTTTGAGTTTCTTTTTAATTCTTGTTTTCTTTGAGGTACTCATCCAAGGAGCTTTAAAGGACGAAAGCAAACAAGTTTGGGATAAAAAGGTAGAGACAAGAAAAGGGAAGAGGATCCAATTGTGGTAACAAACGCCACCTCTAGTATCGTTCCCTAACCTTTACAGGATGTTTATGGGAATGATAGTTGGAATGGTGGGTATGAGGTTCATCGACCACTTAGAAGTCTTAGAGACTACCTTGAACCTAATATGGCTAGCATACCTTCATGCATCATATTTCCAAGTAATGAGTGTAATTTAGACATAGACCCTGAGATTATTCCATTACTTCCTATATTCCGAGGCCTAGAGAATGAAGATCCATATTTTCATTTGAGAGAGTTCGATGAGATTTGCTCGATACTCCCACTCAATGGAGTACTTGAGGAAGTCGCTAAGCTCAAACTATTTCCATTATCAATTGAAAGAAAAGTCGAGGATATGGTTTCATTCTCTAAGGCCTAGGACTATAAAAAGTTGGGATGAGATAACTAGGGCGTTTTTGAAAAAGTTTTTCCCAATCCATCGAACCAACACCTTAAGAAGAGAAATTATGAATTTTGGGCAACACAAAGAGTAGACCTTCTTTGGGTGTTGGGAGAGATTTAAAGACCTCCTTCTCGCATGTCCACATCATAACTATAAAATATGGAGGGTCATCGGGTTTTTTTACGATGGTTTGACCTTCAAAATGACACTTCGTGGAAGTGATGTGCAACGGAGAGTTTATGAGTAAAAGTCCTAATGAGGCTTGGGAGTATCTCGACCTCTTAGCGGAGAAGGCCCAAGATTGGGACACACCCATTAAGAGTGACGGAGATATAGCCGAAGGAAACCATTACTCAAAAGGAGGCATATGCTTTTTAAAAGAGGAAGGAGAAGGAGGAGTGCCGGCCAAGGCAAGGCCGGCAGCAGCTCGGGCTGCACGGCAGCAGCTCGAGCTGCTCGGGAAATCTGTATTCGAGTAGCTCGGGACAGCACGGCTAGAGCAGCATATGCCGGCGGGAGCAGCAGCACTCATCCTTCAAGCTCGGCAGCAACTCAGACGCGCACTGTTTTGTAGTTTAGTTTATTTTCGGGTGCATCAAGTTTTGTTTTTAAAGGAGAATGGGGAAGTAGAAGATAAAATTGCATACATGGCTCGGAAAGAATTTATAGATATGCATGATGGTGATTTAGCGATTGATAGTGTCTGTAGCATTTGTGCAAGTCAAGAACACGTAGCGAGTAAATGCCCTACTATTTCTCTTTGTCGAGATGTCTCGCTAGGATGCACAAATGTCGTAAACACTCATATGAAGCCCGTAGGTTCGAGGAGTGATGTCTTTACCAATGATTATGAGAATCTTCAAGAGCCCTTAGTTGGTTCTTATGCGTCTCATCATGAGGGGACTCTTAAAGATGTTTCGAAATCATTTTATGAGGCAGAAACTCAGATTAGCCAAAACACCTTGCACGCCCTTAAAGATATGGAGGAAAAATTGAAAGACATCGAGAAAAGGGTTTCACAACCCCAAACTCCAACAAATCTCAAGGGTACAGGTGAGGGTAATACACCTAGTGGTAATGTTAAGTCTAACTTCATTCTTGGAAGTGATGAAATGTTTAGCTTGGATACTCCTATGAAGGTAGACATACCCGAGGATCGTGCAACTTTTGAGAATGGTAATGGGCATAACAAGGTTTTAAAATCGAAATCTGAGTCTGAACTGGTTGATAAACCTCATTCCGCTTTCCCTCAACAATTGTTCCCTACCAATGATATGAATATGCTGGCATCGATAGTTAAGATGGACAATACTAGTAGTGCTCAGGAGAACCATAACGACATGACTAGTTTGTTACCTGAGACCTTTGTAGCTATTAAAGATGGACTAGATGTGGAATCCCTCTTGAGCGGAGCTATAGATTTCTCTAAGGACACGTATTGTTGTGAGACGGTTCTTACCAGTTAAAACTTTCGTATGGGTAGACTCCCAAATATTTCGTCTTTTGTTATATGATTGGTTGGTCTATTGAGATGAGTTTGATGTTTGTGGGTATCATCTCTGGAAACCCTCCATGAGATCTAACTCGTGCTCTTGTGAAAGCAAGATAATCAATGACTAATTGCATGATTCGATGCAATCGAGTGATCCTGCGTGAGTGGTCATTTTTATGTGGTCATGCTTATCCTTCATTCTTATGTTTTATATTGATGTGTTAGGAGTGTTTCTCACTTTGTATACTTTTGGGACGTGGTTCGTTCCAAGTTTGGGGATGGCAATGGGCTTATCATCAACTTGGAACTCGAATACACAAGTCTTGGTAGTATAAATTTTTATCTCCGTCGGCTATGATAATATCCTTCCACTCTTCTCTTTAACTTATTGTACCTCTTATCTTTTGGTGAGTATATGCTTAGAACATTGAGGACAATGTAGTTTTAAGTTTGGGGATGGGGATACGACTTTTTGGTCGCATGACATCATGACCTTAGATTTCAAAAGACAAGAGAGTTCAACAAATTCGACCAAATTTGAAATTTTTTGGGTAGATTTTGTATGATTCTAGTGATTTTCTTAAGTATGTTGATGCATGTGTGTCTTTCTCGATAAATCTTATGCATGCTCTTAGTCTTTTCATGAATGTTGAGTCCTTTGGTGTTGGTGTTTTATCATGTGATTATCAACTTAAGGAAGAAGGAACATTTCTAAGTGACCTAAAATAGTCATTAGAGGAGACTTAAACCCATGTGAGATATCTGAGCCTTTTTATTGCCTTTGAGTGTACTCTTTCGCGCTAACTCCGAGTAGAATGAAGAGCTACTCAACTTTGCAACTTTCAATAGAGCTTAGACGATCTCATGAGCTCAACTTCTTTAGCCACTAGGAGTGACATCAGGATAGCGAATAAACCTTACTCTTGTAGTCCATGAAACCCGATAATGGTGTCAACTTTAGGGAAACGGATACTCCACCATCCATTCATCATACTACTCTCGAGAATGAAGGCATGAAAAGTAAAGAAGAAAGGATGTGAAAGCAAAATGTGAAAGTAAAGGTGATTTGTTGAGAATACTAGTTGTATTTTTGTTTTGGTGTTTGGGTATGTGTGTAAAAAAGAAAAGAAAGGGAAAGAAAGTGCAAAAGGAAAAAACGAAAAAAAGAAAAAGAAAAAAGTGAAAAGAAGAGAAAAGAAAAAATAAATGAAAGAAAGTGTTTATATGTGTTATTTTATGTTTGTGCAAGTGTTGTGGAAAATAAAGTATTCAAGGCAAAAAGTCAAGTTTAAAGGTTGTTTGAGTATTCTTTTATCATTGAAGGCGTCAACATTCTCGGGATTTCATCATCTTCCATTCCATCACTTGTATCCGTTTACCTTTAGGAGACATTATTAGAGGGTAGAGTGGGTGAGAAGGGTGAGTGAGCTTCCCCATTCTGTTAGTGGTTGTTTCCATTCTTAAGAGATCATTTCGTTTTAGAACTTGATATACTCATTTAATTTTTGTTGTGTTGAGTTTACTTTATTCCATGCTCACACATGAGAGTAAACCATTATGATTCGTTTTTGAGTGATTTCATGTTTAAGAGCGTATGACCGTGAGGCTAAAGTCGAGGCGAAATGTACTATGATAGGAAACAAGGTTTTGTAACTTTAGCCTTGGATGATACTCTTGATGATGAGACATTTGCACTTGAGTATGAAACTATTAGTGAGGAGACTCTTAGGATGCTTTTGTGTTTATTGGTTTGGTTCATATGTTTGACCTACTTAAGTCTCTCACTTGTTGATCATCACCTTATTTGCATCGATGGTTGAACCCTTATGTCTCTTGGAAATCTAGAACTTTGTGGATGTATTCACTGGAAACCCTCACGAGACAAAACTCGTCCATTAGGGGTAACCTAAGGGTTTAAAGGCTTGTTGCATACGCTAAATGCAACCGGGATTCCTCCGAAAGTGAGCTAGGTTTACTTTATTGTCTTGTTTTGTTTGTTTGCTCGAGGACTAGCAAATTCTAAGTTTGGGGATGTTGATGTGGCGTGAAAATGCCACATTTAGGTCACTTAACTTTGATGAGTTAGTTCTTTTCGAGTTTTATTTCTAATTATTTATGTGTTTTTATTGCTAGGTAGTTTATTTGTGGTTTGGCGTGTAATTCGGAATAAAGAGAGCGAATTATCACATTTTCATCTTATGCGGCTAAAGGGAAGAAAAGAGCACCAGGGGTATTTTGGTCATTTTGGTCAAAATCAAAAGTCAAACAACAAGTGAAGTCAATGACGAGTCCGACGGTGAAAACGGAAGTTGATTCGGAGTTCGGACGAAGAAGTTATGAAAGAAAGAGGCCAAGGTCTTTTCTTGGAGGCACTTCCCTTGGTTTTAATGTAGAGACAAGATGGAGGCACCTCTTGATTTCTAAATCAAGCCCAAAACCAAGCCCAAAGCCCACATAAACCAAAGAAGAAGAAAAGAGTTGAAAATATATGGGCACCCTCTTTATGGTTCAAAGTCAAGTTTGAGTCAAAGTCTTGACCGAGGGTTTTAGTAGTAAAGGGTTACTATTCATCATCTTCAACCTTGGAAGGGAGTTAGAGAGAGAAAGGGGGAGGCAAGAGGCTAGGGTTTTCAAGCTTCTTCATCACTAAGTAGAGCTTGAGAGAGAGAAAAAGAGAGGAAGGAGAAGGAGGAGTGCCGGCCAAGGCAAGGCCGGCCTAGCCTTGGCCGGCAGCAACTCGGGCTGCACGGTAGCAGCTCGAGCTGCTCGGGAAATCTGTATTCGAGTAGCTCGGGACAGCACGGCTGGAGCAGCATATGCCAGCGGGAGCAGCAGCACTCATCCTTCAAGCTCGGCAGCAACTCAGACGCGCACGGAACAGCAGCTTCCTCTCGGCAGCAGCTTCCCTAGCCCGGATCTTCACGAGACGCGACCTGCAGCTCGGACCTGCAGCTCGGACGTGCATGAGATGCGGCTGCAAGGCTCGGACAGCAGCATACATGGCCGGATCTATATGATTTTTGGCCGGAATTTTCACTTCTTTGGCCGGATTGTTTTATAGTTTCCGACAACCTTATTGATCCGAAATCTTAGGGCTTTTGTTCCCCATGTCTTGATCTTGCTTCTCATGTGGTTTGATTTGATTTTGAGCAACAAATTTCTAGAGAGAGAAAGCTAGGGTTAGCTTTAATGGAGGTTGTGTTCTAAATGGAGAAGATGATGGTGGTCGCTATGGGGAACCCAGAAATTTGCTAAGGGGAGATCGGCTGCAACTAAAGACTAATATTTTCCGACGAACTTAGCCTCGAACCACATCGAGAAAGGGGGATTCTCTCATCATCTTCTTTCCATTTCTTATTTAATCACCATGTTTAGCTAACTTTAGTGTGTCGATTATATGAGATGAAATGTGATGAATTCGTGATTATGTTTAATATGATATGATGTTCTGATTATAAATTGATGTTCATTTATTTCGATTATCGTTTTGATCGTATTTTCATGTGTCTTGTCAAGCACTTTGCATAGTTAATAGACGAAACAAAGTATTCGATGTCGATCGTAGTCTAAGTCATAATTTCATGTGTCTTGTCATGCACTTCACATAGTTAGGCGACTAGACAACACTTTCGTTGACTCGGGATTAACCGATTATGACGTTTGTTTGACTAAGTATAATCTCCGGATATACGTAGTGCTTATAGACATCACCTTAGGAGTCGAACATCGATTATACTTTGAAACATTTGATCGGACTACACATAGTCGTATATTTGTCATTATAGATTCCCGGACTTCGACACCTCTCTCACTTATTTGTCTCCCGACTCTTGTTTCCCGACTCTTGTTTCTCCGACTCTTCTCTCGAATCTCTCTCGCCCGTTTATTTATATTGTTTAGTTACTTTTCCTTGTTTCTTTATTTCTTCTTAAATCAATCTTCAAAACCCCCCATTTATCTTTGTTCCTTTCCTTTTTAGTGTAAGTTAGCTTGTGATACTTGGACCAATGGGCTAGACTCTCCCGATAATCAAATTACCAACCTATCCTTGGATCGACTCCGGTTTTACCTGTTACTACTTGATACCTCCGCTTGGTGTGCAACCTTTCGGGTGCATCACTCACACAAAGTTTGTCAAAATACGAGGAGACGCAAAGACCAAAGGATCCGTTCTAAAGAAACGCGATCGTATATTAGTCAGAAAAACACGTATTAGAGGACATCTTGGCGACAATGGGGAGTGTCATGACTGAACAGAGAGACAAAAGTCTTCTGACGAAGCTGATCATAGAGGCAAAAGAGGCTTGCTAAAATAAATAAAAACAAGAAGCGTGCCCATTAGGCAGATGCTCTGCCCCTGAAGGTTGGGACGTGCGGTAAGATATTTGGGACACAAATATAATTTCTCTGAAAAAAATTTGGCGTAATTTTTTTGCACAACCATTTCTCACATACATATATCTAATTTAGTCCATGGTTATCCCCCATATTACCATAGTACGGACAAAAAAAAAATCCTTAAGGTCCCTAGTGTAGGCTTATTATGGACATACGTGAAAAATGTGTGTCCTTAATAAGCATATTTTTGTAGTGGTTGACACAGTACGAAGCGTTTAATTGTCTTACGGTAAGAGATTACCTGCCATGACTAACTTTCTAAGTAAAAAGTGGTTAAACTTTTAAAGAAGAGTTAAATCTAATTTTGCCTCCAATTTGTATGGAAAATTTGGCCCCCATATATGTCCAGTGTCCGAATCTTGACCAAAGACTATGATTTTGTTAGTCAAACTTAACATTAATTGTGTGTTTTGGATAAAGGAATCATGAATCCACAGATTCATGAGTCCAAATTATTTTGTTGGCGTGTTTGGTAACTAGCAAGAATCATAAGATTTACAATTATATGGTTTATTTATTTTTAACTGCATCTTAAAGTTTTTTGTTTAAACCCATTTTTCCGAAAATCACCTGATTTTTTTTCGAAAACTTTTTTTAGAAACGGTTCTTTTCTCTCTCAACACCTTATTTTTCGAAAATATTTTTCCAGAAACGACTTTTTCTCTCTCAAAATTGTTTCTTTTCCCGAAAAGTGATTTTACCAGTAATCCTTATTAACACAAGAACAGTTTCCCACGAAAAGGTGAAGAAAACAGTTTTGGGTGACAAAACTATTTTTGAAAGAAAAAAGGGTTTTGAAAATAACAAATTCAAAAAATATTTTTTCTGGAAAAAAGACAATCTTAGAGAAAAAAGAACAGGTTTTTGAAAAACGATTTCGGGGAGAAATATGATTTTCGTGAAATAAATGATTTTCAAAAGAAAAAAAGTGTTTTCAAACAAGTATTTCTTTTGTTTCATTTTTAGTTTTAAATTGGGGCTTAACAATGCAAAATCCTAGCAAATCTTACAAGATAGGTTGGGATTTTGGTCCAATACAAATTTTGGACTTATGATTCTTTAGGACTCTAAGAGTCTTAGAATTTTTGGTACCAAACAAACCAAGGAATCTTAATTGGCACCAAATCCTATTTGTGGTAGGAATCCTGCATTCAAACGCAGGCACCATAAATAATTTTTTTCCCTTTTATCCTTCATTTCAAACGTCATTCCATCTCTCAATATTCTTTCTCTACTGATAGGAAATCAATTGTAAACGATGATCACCTATCACTCCATGGTCATCGAATAATTGAGCACCCAAAGAAAATAAGAAACTTTATTCCTCTTCTCCGTCGTCTCTAATTCTTTCGCCACCACCACATCATATGTACCACCACCATCAGCTTATCTCTCATCTTTTATTTGTTTTTCTCTTTCCCTCGCCCTTATTCAATCGAAACACTAGGAAACCTTAATGTTTCACCTAACTGAAACCCTTGTTGTTTCAAGTGATTCAAAAATAGAATTTTAATCGTCTATGTCTCTAGGTGTTCCAACCGATTGAAACACTAGGGTTTAACTCGATTGAAACCCTTGGTGTTTAAGTCTAGTGTACTGTAGAGTTCCAATCGACTAAAACACCTAGGATTCATTGTGTTTCAATCAATAGAGAGATAAAAAGAGGAGAAGAGGGAAAAAAAACTTTATGGTGGTGGTGCCCATACTTTGGTGGTAATGCCCAGACTGTGGTATTGGTGCTGGTCATGGTCGTGCTGTGGTGTTTAAGGAAGGAGGAGAGAGGAGCAGGAGGAAGAAGAAGGAAGAGGTGGAGGAGGAGGAGGAGGATGGGGAGGAGGAAGAGGAAAAAGAAGAAATCGTGAAACAAGTCGTAGGTGATTGATTTCAGATTAGTAGAGAAAGAAATAAATTGTTTTAATTATTTTTGAAATGAAACGTAAAAGGAGATAGAAAATATTGATAGTTAAGTTTGAATAATCTTTCAACAAAAAATAAAAGTTTGACTAATCTTGGAGGCCAGATTGGAACGTCACACAAATATGAAGGTCAAACTTTCCAAGTGGTCACACAATTGGGGTGCCAAATTGAAATTAACCTTTTAAAATATTAAAAGATTAATATAACACAAATGGAATTCACTTCTTCTTTCCAATCTTTAATCACCCGTCTGACTCGATTACAAATCATTTGTTCTGGATAGGACACGCTACTACTAGTTAGAAATACAAAAGATGTTGAAGTAGTCTCTTCCTTAATCTTTATCTGTTACCTCGGAGCGTAAATGTTTTCAAATTGATTTACAGACAAAATCAAGAACAAAATTCCTTGCTCAGTAACCCGGTTAGACTCGACTACAAATCATTTGCTCTGGATAGAACACACTACTACTAGTTAGAAATAGAAAAGATGTTGAAGTAGTCTCTTCCTTAATCTTAATAAGGGTAAAAGAGGTATTCAAGTCAAATATTCCTATCGAAGAAGTTCAAAGGAAATATTCTCATGTATATCTCCAAGATATGAATATATTAGAATTAGGATTATTTCTATATCTACGTTATTTATTTCCATCCATTGTAATTCTCTTCTAGTATAAATAAATATGGAGGTATATGATTTTCCTCACCCAAAACCTAATTCTTTTATGGTATCTGAGCCTAGAAAACTCAAACGAGTATAGTTTCGATCTTATTTTGCTTCCGCTTAACCGGCGGCGGTAGCCACTTCAATGACTATCATCCGCCGGAATCATTAATTTTTTTTTTCTTTACCAGTTTCAATTAAGTTAGGTTTATTTTAGTACTCTCATTATATTTGATTCAACAAATCGTAGTTTGGATGATAATAATATGGAAGTAGTTGCTAGTAAATAGATCATAATCAATTTAAAGAAAGATATTCAGGATGATCTTCATAGTGTTACTCGGTTCATGTTAATGGTTTATTATTCAAGTTAGTTATGTGCTGGTGGAAAATCGGTATCATAAATGAATCGTAAAAGGGGCAGTTTTGGCAGGGGCAGTTATTTTGTTTCTTTCCAGTCGGGTAATCTTCTCGGTCGTCGACTATTACCTCAATTTTGACGCTGATTAGTTTTTCCATGAACCTCTGAATCCGTTGTGATTATGTTCACTAAGTGCAATCTTGTTGCCATGGGCCTCTGAACCTAGAGTGGTTATGCTCACTAAGTGCAACCTGTTTATTAAATGACCTCTAAATCCATTGTGATTATGTCATGTTTGCTCGTTACCACTGTCCTAAGTTACTTGGTTATTTGTGTTATCTACACCAAACAAAAGCTTCTTAACAACCAATCCAATAAAATGAATATGTCGAAGAATCGTATCATGAAGTTTCTTCCCATGAAGTTATTTGCCAAATTGAACTTTTGGTTTGATCCTCCGTTCAATTTGCAGGAGGGTAATAAGGGTGAAAGAGGTATTCAAGTCAAATATTCCTACTCAAGAAGTTCAAAGGAAATATTCTCATATATATATATATATCTCCAAGATATGAATATATTAGAATTAGGATTATTTCTATATACGTTATTTATTTCCATCCATTGTAATTCTCTTCTAGTATAAATAAATATGGAGGTATATGGTTTTCCCCCACCAAAACCTAAATCTTTCTTCTAGTCTCTTCCTTAATCTTTATATGTTAACTCGGAGCGGAAATGTTTCAAATTGATTTACAGACAAAATCAAGAACAAAATTCGTTGCTTAGTGATCCGGTTGAGTAACTCAGTAAAGCATAGAATCCTACACAGATAACTACAAAAATAACTTTTGATATTGTATTAGAATTGATAAAGTTAAAACTAAGGTTGTTATCCTCTCTCTCTGTCTAATCGCTAGATAACTATTGATAACTTGTATATTAATTATTCTTATTCTTGTTCTACTATATATGAGTTATAATTATCAGAATTCTATCTCCTTATTATATTCTTTTGACTTCAATATGCAGACCTCTGGAATAATCTTTGAGATTCCCAAGAATTGCACGGGTAGGAGATAAGTGCAAGAACCATCTCTGTTAGTCAGTGTGCCCACCATAATGTCACCGACTAAGATAGTGTGGACCATGATAATGAAAGTGAAGTGCCCCACATTTGTCACCCTCAATATTCTCATATTGGTGTCAAAAATGTATTGCCTTGTAAGATTTGTTTTTGAATTTTTTTTTGAGCATGCACTACTTCTAGCTTTGGGTCAGTTTAAATCTGCCAACTCTATTACTTTGGAAGTAGTACAAGTACTTATGGTTTTCGCCTTTGGCTGTCCGTCTAAATCTGATACCCTGAATTCTAAAAGAAAATAATATAGCCAAGTTGCATTAGTTTGTTTTGTATTGGTGAGTAATAAGTGCATGCTGAAGTGGTACTACTAGTATTATTGAATATTGAATTTGGTCCCAAGCAAGGACTCTCTCTTGCCCTCCACTAGCTAGAGAGTGATTGATGCAAGAAATAGGGGTGTCCGTAATTGACACCAGCCCCGGCAATGGCCCTGGCTGATATTTTTATTTATAGATGAATAACCTCATTAAAAAATAAAATATGTCTAGCTTTAGTTGTAGATCAGTAGATGTTGGTTGCTATTGTATCTAGAGTTCAAATCCCACAGTTTGCACCTTTCCTTTTTTACTTTTTTCAATTTATGAAGAATGAAGAATTGCTAAAGAGCATGGTTTTTGGCTTCGTCACGTACACTCTAAATTTTTTTCATTGGTTAAAATTTAACAATGGTTTCCAAAAGCAAGTACTCTTTTTTCTCTTTAAATGCAATAATTGTCAAAAACAAAATCGTCATACTAACATCCGATGAGTTGTCTAATGTTTTGTAGATTATAAATATAAAACAAAAACTACTTCTATTACCTTGTTGCTTCAACTAAGAGAATCATGATACAAAATGATGTCATGTTAGCTTAAAAATTGTCACACACTCTATTTGCAAGTCCACATAAAGTTGTCTGGTGAAGTTTATTTTATAATGATTTTAGGTTAGACTAGTCTAGCATAGAATCCTGGTTTAGCCTACCCTCACCCAACCAATAAGTTGTAATCTGATTTTACTTGGATCGAGTAATGTGGATTTTCACATTTTTGTTCACCTAAGAGATCCCAAAAGAATACGACACTTGATATTAAGCCATAGGTTAATTTCAATTTGGTCACCGACGTATGAATAACTCAAAATTTGGCTCCAATACTTGTACAATATTCTAATTTGGCCCAAGGACAATGTTTTCGTTAGTTAAACTTGACAGACAATATTTTCTTTTTCTTGTTACCCGTCATTTCGAAAGGTGTTCCTTCATGTCCTCTATCTCTACCCTCGTTGAAAAAGATGTCGGCAGACGGCTATGTGCAAGTGACCTTAAACTTTAAAATTTTCAATCTCCACCACCATCTTCAACTATCTCTCCATCTCAATCTCTATGTATCTAAAATCTGGAAGAAGGAAAGACGAAGGTAGAAAGGGAAAAATAGAAAGAGAAACAGAGAGACAGAAAAAGAGAGAGCGAGAGAGAGAGAGAGAGAGAGAGAGAGAGAGAGAGAGAGAGAGAGAGTGAGAGAGTGAGAGAGAGAGAGTGAGAAAGAGATGAAGATGGCGAAGTAGGTCACACTAGCCCCCCAACCAGTAGGCCCCTTAGCCAATGAGCCATGAGGTTACGAGGCTTAGTGAGAAAACATAAACATTAAACATTAAACGTGACACCCTGTATCCAAAGTAGACATGTGTACACCCTGACAGTTGATAGATGAGACAAAATCTCGACAAAGTCTCCTCTGCAAATCGGAGTGGTCGTACCTGTAAAACCTGTAATGCAAACCATACATTAACATAGACAAATTGAAATTATGAAGAGATTTTTAACAAACTCACACTCACTAAAAATTACTTCAGGTCGAAGTGTGAACCACAAGAAAACTATGAACAACTCTTGTACCATAAACAACCTAAATGCAAATAAAAATGTCATATATTAACATCATTTGTTTTTGCGTGAGTAAAAATATATGCAAGATACTCCGTAAGAACAAAAAGAAGTATAAAAACATTACACATACCAAAAAGACTTTAATGCAAAAGAGTCTTCTACCGACTAAAAATAGTCATGTTAGGCAAAAGGATAACAAAAAAATTTTTAATGCTATATATTGTATAGAACATGCTTAAACCTTGCTCGGATACCAATTGTTAGAAAAATACGGTAAAAATAAAATTATTCTACTATGCAGCGGAAAAAGGACGTTTAGCATATTCTATAAACATAAAACAATCAAAAAGATAATATTAGATCATACCTGAGAGTTCTGAATTGAATAAATAAGAAATAGAACCAATCCGCAGCCTCTCTGATTTATGCTTAATCTGTACTGTTGTAATATTTCGGCTATAACTCTCTGGATATAACTCCGAATGCTCTGAAACTTTCAGGGTTGACTGGAAATCATATCCTGAACTACTTTGTCAAAAATAGCCTTAGGCCAATTCGGCTCCGAAGGTGCTCAAATCTGCAAGTTTCTGTTACGAAATAAAAATGCATTTTTAAGTCTGAAGGGTTTCTATTAGAAGATTATGCTTCCCCTTAGTTTTTCATTCTTAATAAACTCCTCCAATTATGATGCTACACCTCAGAGGAGCAGTCAATCTGAAAGAGTATAAGCAGAAGATGAAGAAACTGAAAGGAGTTTTTAATCTGTTTTAGAGAATGAGAATGTGTGTCTTTTTTCAGAGAATGAAGATGGGGGTTTATATAGGCCTGGGGAGTCGGTTTAGGCACCTAGGGTTTTACCCCTAGGTCTGCGGCCTCCCCCATGTGGGCCCCACCTCCATTGCTTCCTCTAAACCCTAATCCTTATCTTCAGTTTTATTTCTTTTTCTTTCTTGAAATAATGTGCATCAATGGTTTAGAGCTTTAAGATTAGGACCAAAGCCTATTATTGAACCGGCCAAGTGGGTCCATCAACCCACAGAACTTATCTACGTCCACCGTAGGATATCATCCTGACTTCCATTTCAATAAAGAAAGCTAAAACACTTCGTTCCATCGGACATTAAGTACATTGCATGTTGAGCATCCATGAATGTTTCTCCGGAAATGGTTTGTCACCACGGAGGATCATTTACATCTAGTTTGTCTATTAGTAACCAGCATATAACTATTTAGATCTTATCTCATGAAGAGACACATGCGTTTTCACACCCCGGAGTTGATCACTTAAGTTAAGGCTGCCTAAGGGGACACTCCCATAGTTTATACTAGGCTATAATAGCTCTGTCACTATTTACCTAGTGACAGTGTACTCATATCTGGAATTGATGCCACTATTTAAGGTTGTTGCATAAAAACTATCTATGTAGCCGCGATTATATGACCAATTAATGAACAAAACGTTTATGTGACCATTTACGACGTATTGGATTACGGTGATCCTGTTCGACCCACCTAAGTGTGCTAACACCACATACCAGAGACTCCCACTCGGATGGCTGAGATAAGCCACTCCTTTTGTATCGGAGGATGTGATGCTACAGTTTACATATCGACGATTCCCAAAGTCGATAAAACTGCGAACTGATTTATATCGATATCCTATCAAAAAGTATTCCATCTCCCTCGTATCAATCCTAGATACCGATGAATACTATGGACTTTGATAATTGATACATATAACCTGCAAACAATATGTGAAATATACAAATGCAAATACTAAATACTTATAAGTCTCATGAATATATCGAAGGTGTTGAAGGAGATGTCCTTCGACCAAGATTGCAATGCGAGAAATTCGTCGGCTAGGACAATTGATGAAGAAGATGATCAAGTCCGATTGATTTAGGGGTCGTAGAGTTTATGCTAAAAACCAACTATGATCGTCGAATTACGAAGTAATTCGCGGCTAACTTCGATCGGATCCTACATCGGGTTACACATAAGAATGGGTATTTAATTGAATGATATGACTAGTAGGAGTGTGATATAACCATGGGAGTGTCCCGTAAACATATCCCACAAGCCTAAAGAGAAATTAGGCAAAAGATAGCAAAACGGCCCCACAACGGGGTTTTGGGCCTAAACCGATTCGGGCACTTTTAGGGCTCAGATTGGGCTGATTTTTGGAAGGTTGGTTCCTTATGTTAGGAACATTAAATCTACCAATTTCGGGGATGTCATTTAGACTGCCTTAGACAGAACCAAGTGCAGTATATAAACTGCACTTTCCAAGGCATATCCCCAAAATGACATTGGTAAAAAACAATAACTCGTCGATACTCATCATCGACCTAATCATGTCAAGTAAGGTTCTGTTTCTCCTTTCAGCTACTCCATTCTACTGAGGGCATCCTGGTGCTGAAAGTTGTGAAACAATACATTCCCTTGACAGGTAATTAGAGAACTCGTCAGGTAGATACTCACCACCTCGATCAGATTGATGTGTCTTTAAGAGCCTACCCAATTGCTTTTGACACTCAGCCTTAAACTCAAGGAATTTTCCAAAAGTCTCAAACTTGTGATGCATTAGGTAAATGTATCCGTACCTAGAATAGTCATCTGTAAAGATAACGAAATACACATATCCTCTTCTGGCGGCGATGTTCATTGGACCACAAACATCGGTGTGAATCAGCTTAAGTGGCTCGAAAGCCCTATACCCCCTTGGCATTAAATGGTTTCCTGGTCGATTTTCCTTCGATGCAAGACTCACATGTTGGCATGGGATCATTAGATAATGAGTCCAACAATCCACTGGCTGCCAGTCTGCGGGTTCTGTCTTGCCCGATATGACCCAACCTCAAATGTCATAGGTAAATAGAGTCTGAATCTATCTTTCTCTTCTTAGATGATGAAGATGACATCTCATTATTAAACATTTTGCATGGAGAGGGATTAACCAAATATAAACCGTTATTTTCAAAACTAGAACATGTAATCTGACCATTCATCTTTATTGAAACATATTCCTCAAATAAAACAGAGTATCCTGTTTGTCTTAACTTAAAAGCAGAAATAAGTTTCCTTCTCATGGAAGGGACGTAATAAAAGTTTTCCAATATTAATGTTTTTCCATCTCCAAAATGTAAAATAAAATCCCCAACCGCTTTTGCCGATATCCCAACATCTGATCCCACCAGCACCTGCACTTCACTTTTCCCTAGTCGCCTCGTTCTCACAAGCCCCTGCATGGTATTGCAGATATGATTGTTAGGCCCAGAATCCACACACCGAGTTTTAGGATTAATGGCCACAAAACATGTTTCGACTATAAGTGAAATACAACTCCCTAGATTCTGACGTTTATTGCCAAGCTTAGGGCAATCCTTCTTCTAATGACCCTTCTCACCACACTTCAAACACTTTGTTCCTTTCTTCACCTTTTTAGGTGACCCTTCCTTTTTGCCTGACCTCTAAATTCTGACCCCTTCTTTTTCTTTCCCTTCTTGCCTTTCGGCTCAAAAGGAACTTGCAACCCACCAAGGCATGTGCGGATCTTCCACAAACTATGTCCTCAGCAATCTGCAGCTCATTCATCAATTCAATCAGCGTACAGGACTTCTTGCTCATAGCATAGCTGACTTTGAATTGATTGAACGAGCTGGGCAAAGAATGCAAGACTATGTACGTCTTGGAATCCTGATCCATTTCTGCTCCAAGGACCTCGAGTTCAAGGAAGTAACTGATCATTTTTAACATATGATCCTGAACCAATGATCCTTCAGTTCTATAAACATAAAGCAATCAAAAAGATAATATTATATCATACCTGAGAGTTCTGGATTGAATAAATAAGAAATAGAACCAATCCGCAGCCTCTTTGATTTATGCTTAATCTGTACTGCTGTAATAATTCGGTTATAACTCTCTAGATATAACTCCGAATGCTCTAAAATTTTCAGGGTTGACTGGAAATCGTATCATGAACAACTTTCTGTTACGAAATAAAAATGCAGTTTTTCAAGTCCGAATTCTAGTAAGGTTTCTACTAACAGATAATGCTTCCCCTTAGTTTTTTATTCTTAATGAACTCCTCAAATTATGATGCTAAACCTCGGTGGAGCAGTCAACCTGAAAGAGTGTAAGCAGAAGATGAAGAAACTGAAAGGAAGTTCTAATCTGTTTTAGAGAATGAGAATGTGTGTCTTTTTTTAGAGAATGGAGATGGGGGTTTATATAGGCCAGAGGATTCGGTTTAGGCACCTAAGGTTTACCCCTACGTGTGCCGCTTCCCCCATGTGGGCCCCACCTCCATTGCTTTCTCTAAACCCTAATCCTTATCTTCAGTTTTATCTCTTCTTCTTTCCTGAAATACCCTTAATGTGCATCAAAAGTTTAGAGCTTTATGATTAGGATCCAAAACATATTATTGAACCGGCCAAGTGGGTCCATCAACCCACAGGACTTATCTACGTCCACCATAGGATATCGTCCTGACTCCCGTTTCAATAAAGAAAGCTAAAACACTTCGTTCCATCGGACATTAAATACATTGTATGTTGAGCATCAGTGAATGTCTCTCCGGAAATGGTTTAACACCACGGAGGATCATTTACATCTTGTTAGTTCATTAGTAACCAGCATATAACTACTTAGATCTTATCTTATGAAGACACACATGCGTTTTCACACCCCGGGGTTGATCACTCAAGTTAATGCTGCCTAAGAGGACACTCCCATAGTCCATACTAGACTATAATAGCTCTGTCACTATTCACCTAGTGACAGTGTACTCATATCTGGAATCGATGTAATGAAACATACATCTATGTGACCATTTACGACGTATTTCATTACGATAATCCTGTTCGACCCACCTAAGTGTGCCAACACCACATACCAGAGACTCCCACTCCGATGGCTGAGATAAGCCACTCCTTTTGTATCGGAGTATGTGATGCTACAGTTTACATACCGACGATTTCCAAAGTCGATAAAACTTCAAACTGATTTATATCGATGTCCTATCAAGAAGTATTCCATCTCCCTCGTATCAATCCTAGATACCGATGAATACTATGGACTTCGATAATAGATACATATAACCTGCAAAAAATATGTGAAACATACAAACGCAAATACTATATACTCAAAAGTCTCATGAATATGTATAAGTTGATATTAAATTTGTGAATTCTAAATGTCATACCACAAATTTGTCTTTAGTAATATTTGGGAAAGACAACTTCGACAATCTTACAGAAAAATTTATATTCATCGCAAAAGGAGATTTATACATTAGAGGAGAGGGGAGGAAAGTATGGATCAAGAAGCCCCTAAACCTCTAGTCAATTCACGATCTTCTCCAGGGGAGAGAGGTCGCCGTAATAAACAAATTTCCAAAGCGAGAATGAGTGGAGTCCACCTCCCCATCACTTTCATCGACTTCAATAGAATCAACCACACAATCATTTCATTCGTCTTCACTGAAAGGAAGGTTTTCTCTAATCATCTTGTCATTACAGAAAGATGAGACAACAACATCAACCGTGTACTTCACCATTTTACAAAGAGGAAGTTGCCGGACAGGTTTGTAATAAAGTCGGACACACTCTCACCCAGATTTAAATCCCAGTTTACATTGCTTCTTTAAAATCCGAGCATACTCTTCCCCTGCTTGAAAAGAAGCTATGTCCCTTTTTTTGGAAATCGTCTCACCTGGCTCACAAGTGCGCTTCATAGAGGCGAAGCTCTTTTATTCCTTTTCCTGACGTTCGACATGAAGAAGCTCCATGTCCTTAAGAGCATTGACCTCTTCGGAGAAAGAATCCAATGGCGACTCTTGATAATTAAACTGAAGCTTCGGGAAAGCCTTTTTGGCGCGAAGAACATCTAAATCCAAATGAGAAACTCGTAAATCCGGTTGGAGAGACTGAACTACCAATCTCAGAGTATTGGTAACGACTCTAAGCCCTCATAAATAATGAAATTCGTCACAACTGTGCGTTTATGATGGCTTGACGCCCTCACAGACGAAATTTAAGCCACCACAAAAGATGTCATCACGAATTAGGCTTGCAACGACTTGGGGATGTTATAGGACATCTTTTATGGCCGCTTCTGGCCGTTATAAATACGACTGGTGGCAAGAGTTTTTGTTCGGCGCCTGATACAGTAGAGTTGTGACAGCCTAGGGTCATTATAATTACTTCTTTGTGACAACCCATTTGATTATCAGTCGTCACAAATAATATTTATTGTTTTTTTAATATAAAAAAATAGAGAAAACCAACTGCAATTTTGCAGCTTTTATTACTACTACATTTACTGATGCTACAAATGCGACCACTATTGGTGCAAATGTAGTTGTTCCTGCAACTCCAAATTCATCCCTTCATCTAAATTCAATCCAACATGATCTTGCCACTTAAATTCATTCATTCATATAAACAATGATGAGTTCAGTGTGAAAAACAGACGAAATCGGGAGAAATTGATGTTAGGGGCATTTTGGTAATTTGATGACAAGGGTAACATGGTAATTTTGGATAATGTTGATGCTCGGATGAATAGTAGGGTCAGAGAGGAACCCAACGCCGAAAGTAGAGGCTAAATCGGAGTCCGGACGGGAAAGATAGAGCGAGTCAAAGTTCGGGTTATGGCATGCAATCTGACGCAAGATGAACTTTTTCGGTACAGTGTTAGGCCAAGGTGGGACAACATTCGGGATCCTCTTAGACTCTGATCCCGTGTGCTGCATTGCAAGATAGTTTGACGGTTCCTCTGGATCTAAAGGCTGATTTATCCCCACAAACACGTTGCAATCAGGGAAGCACGTTGTATCCGTTTTGATACTCTGCACAACACCGAATCAGTCTCTCATGACCGTTACCAGCACACTCAGTTACTTCCCAAAATCTTGGGATTTATTCTATCTCTTCAACGTGAAAAGAAAAGAGGCTAGTGATTCTTTTAAATCAAAATCTAGAGAGCGAGAAGGAAATAAAATCGTTAATGGAAGGTTGAAGAGAGAATCAAACCGAGATGGAAAGATTGAGAAGCTTGAACGTGGGAATTCCTTTTATTCTTTGATTTAGAGATACAGAGAGAAAGTTTTGTAATATATCTAGAGAGAGAATGCACTCTCTGAGAATGGAGACAAATCAAAGATATTTTCTAAAGGATGATTGAAGGAAGATTTGAGATGGATTTGGTTTAGAGCTGGGTTGTGATCTTCTGATAGAAAGTTTTGGATACTTTCTCAGGTTATAAAATATTATAGAGTTCGGCTGGAGATGATCTTGATAGTAGACAAAGTCAAATCTGTAAGAGAGATAGTTGGAGATTTTCTCTTGGCAATTTTCAGCGAGAGGAAGGTTGGAAACAGAGGTAGTCAGGCAGAGATGGAAATAAATCAAGATCTAATCTTCTCTTTGGACCGAATAGTCTAATGATTATAAAAGAAAGAAAACAGGGGGATTGAAAACATCTCATCCTTTGGGGGACTAGAACAGAGAGTCTTCTCTTTATGGGTTCTTCTTCTTCTTCTCTCGGGGCTTAATGTATAGATGTTGTTTGAGAGAGAAGAGAATGACAGAGAGAACTGTGTGCTTAATTGAGATATTTTATGTATAGAGAAAGAGAGATGTCTGAACTAGCATTGTTTATTTCTTTCCTGTTTTGTATTGTTTATGGATAGAGAGAAGAAGAATTGTAGTGTGAAAGAGAGAACGTTGAGGAATAAACAGAGGATTGTTCATCATTTTCTTGGTTGTTTTCATTAGAATTTATAAGAAGAGAGATAGTAGAGGGTTTGGTCAGGATCTATTAATCTTTTTGTGAGAGAAAGATTAATGAGAATGTCAATGTGTTGAGTTTTCTTTGTCTTTGTGAGAGGGTCTCGAATGTTGACCCCAACTTTGACTTCGCTTATATTACCCGTCCAGACTCCGATTTGAGTTCTGTTTTTTGCTTACGAGTTCGTCTCGGACTCTACTTTTCTCCCATATACTGATATTTGCCAAATTTACCACAATGACCTTGAATCCAAGTGACCTTGACTCCAAGTGACCAGAATAGCCTTTGTGTACATTTTTTCTATTTGTATCTATTTTCACGCATAACTCCACAGAAGACACCTAATCACACAAACCAATCATTTTATTATAATAAAGACTCGAAACAGTCTAATTCGGCTAAATTAATCGACTTAGATGGGATATTTTTATGAGACATCATCAGACATTCCTTACATAAGATGAGTAGAGCACTCATGTTTTGAGGAATCTCTCTAATCTTGTCAATGAGAGGTTTTTGATGTTCATCACTCTTGATGTACTTTCATAGTGGGTTATCCAGTGTATATTACCAATAATACACCCACGTAGTTAACTTGAATACTCTTATTCCATAGGCCATAAAACAACGCTTTATTGTCAATCTCACGTGTTGGTCTTCGTAAGTCATAGTTGTCCATGCAATGACCTGGACTAGGGAGCTTATAACGAAATAATGCCATGTTCACTTAATAGGGTTTCATTCATCAGATCACGCATCTGATCAACCTATTTGGAATATTTCATTGTTATGGATTGTCGTTTAAGTACTAAACCAAATTTAGACGGCGAAATAAACAACTGTTGTTTCTAATAACAATAGTTTGTAAATTTGAATCTCCTTCGTAAACTCCTTTACTTACTTAATTAACTAGTCAAGGTCATCCTAGAATGCTTCTTAAGCCTTAGACCCTTGTATGACTCCATTCATAATTTGTCTTAGGTGACAATTTAGTTCAAACGGATCTAATCCGAGTAAACCTTTGCTGGTTTTCAACTAATCGAAGGTTGCTTCCTTCAATTTTCTTTGATAATTTTTAGTATCTCTTTAATAGGATTAGAGATTTTAAAGCTTTAATACGGATTCTTTCTTTTGTAGAGTTTGCAGCAGTATCTAGCTTGGAACCTTTTCCAGCCTATTATCCTTCCATGTCTGGAAGTTTGCATTATATGACATGAATTACCTTTTCACTTCCCAGTTTGTACCAAGTATTCGTCCTAAGTACTTCGCAAATTCTTTAGGATGTTCTTTAGTTGTGGTCTAGAATTCCTTATGTGGATTTGAACGGTGACGACTCATCATACTCCAAGTATTTGAGTTGTCTTAGGCGAATGCTGATCTTGTCCAACATGGCCGATCTTATGCTCCAAAAATAAGCATCTTTCTCATGCGTGCTTGCTCATTAGGGCCTACGGGACTCTGATTCTTGCTTTAGCTTTGGGCCATGAGACTTGGGTCGAATTTCTCTTCTATAGTCTTTCGCATTGGACCTTTCAAGAATCTTGATTTTAATCCTATCATCCTTTCGATCTTTTTTAATAGATCTTCGATGTCCAAAAGCATTTCACCCTTTTGTGTGTGGTCCTTCATTGAGTCAGTTCTAAACTATTTTCAACATTATGATGTTGTTCTCAATTTTCAGTATGTCCTCTAAATACTGGACCAAGGGGTCACTCCCACTAACCTTTTCTTGAATTCCCGAGGTTCAAGATTTTCTTCATTCTTTAGAAGTCAAACCTCTTTGGTTACCTTGTTGAATCAAACATTCCAACTCTTACTAAATTCTAAAGTCAATAACCTTTCAGATTGTGTTCAGTACACATCTTCTTCCACAATTTCATTAAGGAAGATGGTTTTTGACCTCCATGTGTTAGTTTGATCTTTATGGACTTGAACTTAGATGGATGTAAAGATATCGTTCATACTCTCATACTACGAATCTGTGGCCTTTACCTCATCGTCTAGTTTTGGGAAATATCAATGATTTCATCCTTCTCTGTTTTCACCTTCGGAAAAATAATTTGCGTCTAATAGGTGTTACTCCATTGACCAAATTTTCAAGTTCCAAACTTGATGAGATATGGATTCAATTTTTGATCTTTCAGCTCTAAGCCAGTTTCAGTGTTAGGCCTGTCATAGCTCTGCGCGGGTCTATGACTCGTTGTATTTTATCAGCAAGGTCTCATTCTTCTGAGCTAGATAGAAAAGTCATTATGACCTAAAAGGGGTCATGAGCGACAAGTGGAATATTCTCAACTCTTTGAGATATTTCTGTTTGAGACACTTTTAACTACTTGAGAGCTCTCTTTGTGAATCTAATTTGTCTTGTGCAGTAGGTATTTAGAGTTCCTCTAGCTTTACCTTTTATTCCTTCCTCTTGGAACAACAATTTACTGATATTAACAGTTTGTTGTTCTTCATCAAACTTTTGGATGTGTACTTTTCTTCCAGTTATCCTCCTTAAATCTAATTTACAAGAGAATACAATCACGAGCAATAACTACCTTGTTCTCTGATTTTTTATGGAAGAGCCTCATCTTCTTCTAGATAACCCATGAAGAAAATTTCGACAGATTTGCTAATTTTGTGTCTTGTAAACCTTTTACACGGCTTTAGCTTTAGACGGAGTAGGTTAAGTGAAAAAACGATTGTTTCTATAATATATCCCAAGAAGTATTCAGAATACTGGCCTAAACCCGTCATGGATCGAATTATGTCTAACAGTATTTGATTACTCCCACTGGACCCACCATCCACCAAATGTGTTCCATGGAATTAGTTGAGAAGCGATTTCTCAACTTCTTTGATGGTTATCAAATTCTTGACTCAATTTTCACCACTCCAATCCAATCAGATGGCTTAACTTTTCTTGCCAAGGTGATTATTTACTTCGTTTTGTACTTTATTCGAACCTTTTCAAAAATTTTGACTTTACATTTTTATGACTTGTAGGTTTCCGTACTTCATAAAGTTGTAAGCGTACGTGTTGAAGTAGCTTTTGTTAGCTTCTGCAAGTAAACTTATAGGTCTGCATAACCAAGTATGAGTCCTAATAAATTACTAGTCTCTTTACCTTTCCGAAAAGAGCGACTGTGTCATATGTTCCTTAAGAGAATATCCACATGTGCCTATGATTCCAAATCATTGAGACTCGGAAGACCATCGTCTTGGATCTTCTGCATGTATCTAAAGTCAACTAGACCCAAGCGACAATGCTTGAGTTAACGGATTTGAATCCTTTGATTTCGCCGTTAGTATTAATGTTACCGATTTCAGTACTCCAAGAACCTTTTGTTAATTTAGCACTGGTTTAAAACATTCGACGTTTCTAGAATAACGTAATAGTCAGTATTAATTTCTTACTAGATCAGTGTCTAAAATAAGACTTTTATCCCTTTCAGCATCCTCAGCAACCTTTGCTTCTGCTCCCTTTTGGTTTTTTTCTTCTTTTAGTCAAGTATGTAATTCCCTTAAGCTCCCACTGAGTCATACATCCGATTTTAAACACCTGATGAAGGAATCTACGATACTTGCTAGATTAACTTCGATAACGAAGATACTAGAACCAGAATTTGCAATTTCATTCCTTTTGTCCTCCAGGTACTATAAGGTTAGTTTCCTTTTTAATGGCCTAGCCATCGTTTAAAAACATTTACAGTAATGAGAAACAATCTTGGTCATGGACTCGACAACAGCTTTGCCATCCTTGTTAAAGAGTTTGTCTCTCTATACTGACCCTTTGTCTTTTTAAATCTCGAGAACTCTTTTTAGATTCCTTTTGTTTTTGAACCTCAAGAACCTTTTCTTAGATCCAATGTTCCCATATGTTCTTCTCAGCTATTCACTATAATCCGAGTGACTCATTCAAGGTTGTTATCTATCTTGGTTCAATCCGTATTTGAAGGGATGATGGATAAATTATGTTGTCATCTCTGGATGAGGGAAATCTGAGTTGTTTCAAGTTTTCAAACAGACAAGTCATATTGAAAATATGAAAACCTTTCAGTTATCCACTACCCAAGATGACCTTCAGATTGCCTTAGAGGTCTCCTACCTCTCTATTTATGACTTCTGCAGGAACTTGTTCCTCAGTTGCCTAATGTTCGCGTATGCATCCATATCTCTTCTAAAGAGAATATTCCATGGTTGCCTACAAAGGCTTTTGACCATATCCAACATGAGTCGATATTGGGATTGGGTGTTCTAGGACGTTTTCTTTATTTCGAATTTGAGAACCATTTTCGGATTCCTTTTCATTTCAAGGAAGTTACTTTCGTTCAACTCCTTCGCAAGAATTGAACGAAGGTAAGAAAATATTTTTTTTAATATGTCATTAAAACTACATTCAAGAATTGCAAAGTTAAAACTTGTTATCATGTAAAACCTATTTTTCCACATTATTCAATGAAAATCGTCCATGGTTGAATAATGTGACTCCAAGACCCCATTTCTTCGGAGTTAAGCGGACTAGGGCCCTACCCTTAACCCGTCTGTCCTGGGTAAGTGAACTCATTCACTGATCATACTCTTATGACTCTTGGTTGATGTATTGCATTAATGAATGCAAAATCCCTCCTTTTGCCTCGAGTATCCAAAACTCTATAGTTGATCTCATTGAGTAAAATCGTTTAGACGCGTAGACCTCTGCCATAGGTCTACCCGCATTGTCCCAAGATAACGATGGCACCCTGTGGAGGCTGGCCCACCATTGTGAAACAAGGGCTCAATGGGTGTGTTAGTCTGGGTAGACATTTTTCTCAAAAATACTTTTAGGGACTTTTACGTTTTGTCTAGCATGCATTATGGTGAACTAAGAACTAATCATCCACGATATAAACGTAAATAAATAAGTAACTGCGCGCGATAAAGTAAATCAAGCACATGTGGATGCTAGTATGGTCCCTAGTCCTAAAAGATCTAGTCTCCTTAGGATTCTTCTTGTTTTCACCTTAGTTCGCCTGAATCGCCATCCTCGAACCTCCATTGAATTCTCTCACTCGAATCAGGTCCAATGGCGGCCCGTGACCAAAGCCACCTAAGCGGTCGCTTTGAGCCCTAAATAATCATGGGTATCATGTTTCATATTTCGTATGTAATTTTCGAAAAATTAATTATATTTTAAATCAATTTCAAACACAATTTAAGTCGTATCTTGGTGGTAAAGGGTTTAGATCTTAAATGAAAGGTCAAGGGTTCGATTTCTACCATTTGCATTGTTTAAATCTTACTTAATTTTTTCTAACATCCATTGTATGGGGGCCCCAATTTTTGGTTTCGCTTGGGGCCCTCGATATACTAGAGTCGGCCCTGTTTTAGGTCACATCCTTGAGTTTCTTCAATGGACTCAAAGACCCTAAAATCTAATTATAAGACTCGAACAATACCCAGATTGCATATATAAAACTTGAAATTAAAATTATTACAGCATGCACTCACTTGTGCTTAAAACAAGAATGAAAGAAAACAACTTTCTATGGCCATACTAGTTTCCGCATTCACTTCACATGCATTAATATAATATTCAAAATAATCAATTATATATGCATGATTCATCCGGGAGATACTTTGTTGACATCTCTATGTCACACACAGACCTTAAGTCTATATTCGAAGAATTTGACTAATGGTGCTTTCCGGTTTTATCTTTAACGATTCCCAAAATTAATTTTTAGAAAAAACTCTGTTTGGGCCTTTGGATGGCCCGTGTCAATTTCGGAGAAGTTCGGTTTGACTTTTATGATTTCCAGAATCAATTTTAAGAAAATCCTGTTTTGGGCCTTTCGGGTGGCCCGGAACAATTTCTTTGAAATTTTAATGAAATCGGGAGAAAAATCGGATTTTAGACGAAAAAAAATCCCACTCGAGTCAAGTCCCGAAAAATCTCGGCCCTCAGTCCTAAACCGTTCTCGGAATGGGCCCAGACAAGCGTTGGTCAAGGCCCAAGACCCTAAAGGATGTGCCTTGGCATGGGCCAAGCATAACTCGACCTTAGGCCAACATCTTTGGCCCGTGCTAGGCGCGTCCTGGCCTAGGCCGGACTTGGTATGGGCAGGGACGGGTCCAATCCCTAGGCCAGGACGCTGGCCTTTGGCCCAGACGCGTCTGGCCCATGGCCGAGGTCCTAGGCCATCTCATCAAAGACCGAGATGCCTAGGACAGTCCAGACGCGTCACGTGAGTCCTTATGCGTCTCGGATCTAGTCCGACATGCTCTTCTCGGACCTAGTCTGGCACATTCTTCTCAGGCTCCCAGTCCGAGACGCATCCTGGCCAAACTTAAGAACTTCTAAAAATCCACCTTTCTAATTTTTTTCCCTTTTCTTTTTGGTTGTTGTTCCTAACTTTTAGAATGTACCAAAAACCCCAATTTTAATTTTCAGAAGCTTCTAAAATTCATGTGATCAACTTCTTTTAAAACTCTTTTCAAAACCAAAATTTATCAAAATCAGATTCTTTTGAAACTCTTTTCAATCACCAATCTTGAAATCAATTTGAATAACTTTTAAATTTGATTTAAAACTAAACAAATTGATGTCTAAAACACTTTTAGACACATCTATCTATCTAAACAAGCATCGATTTAGTCCGAAACTTAGCCAAAATTAGCTACGTGCTAGAGGTTTTGACGTCACTGTTAGGTTATGGTGTCTCCAAGTGTTCAAAATCGAATCTCATACATCTAATGTCTAACACTAGTATCCCCAGGATCTTATGCATAAGCATAATATGAACTAAGTTAAATAGATATTGTTACCTTAATCGCTATTTCCCACGGACTTCAACGGTTGAATATAAGAAGACCAAGAGATGCAATTGTAGCTCCTCTACTTGAGACACCGAGTAATCAACTTGATCTCCCACCTCAAGTTTAGCTAGAACTTTAATGGTGGTTAAACGAAGAACACCTTCTTCTTTAGACTAGATAGAGAGTTAGGAACTATTCTCTCTTTCTTTCTTTACTTGATGTTGTGGAGTTAGAAATCTCCTTGAGAGTTTTCCACGCCTTATTCTGAACTAAGGATGGCCCTATATAGAATCTGAAAGTTAGAGTCCAACCCTAATTAGGTTTCCTAAAAGCCAAAATTGAAGCAGAATAAGGATTTCATCAAAAATAGAAAATAGTTTCTATTTTCTCTCTTTCTCTACTTTATGTTGTCGGCCACCCTATGCCCTAAAGGCTAGGTCAGGCGGGCCCATTTTAGTGCAACCGCCCATGACATGGCCGACCCACTAATGGGCTTTTATGTCCCGACCCAAAACCCTTTTGTCCCGGACTTTTACTATCTTTGCCTTAGCCATTTTGCTTGGCCTTTGGGACATATTTCTGGGTCTAACCCATGTTTATATGTCTCATCCCTATAGTCATATCTTCCAATCAATTAGACACTCTTTGGTGTAGCCCTATGTAGGATCCGGACGAAGTTAGCCGCGAATCGCCTCGTGATTCGACGATCGTAGTTGGTTTCTAGCTAAACACTACGATGCCTAAATCTTCCGGACTTGATGATATTCTTCATCAATTATCCTATCCGACAAATTGTTCGCATTGCATCTTTGGTCGAAGGGCATCTCTTTCAGAATCATGCATGGTTCAACTCTAAACTCGTAATTTAAATTTCATTATTTAACTTCAAAAACATCCCATTGACTTGAGCTTCAGATAGATTTATGAATTTTTTGTAAGTTTTGACCTCATAATCACAATAAAAAGTTTACTGTTTAGTTCGTTGAGCCCGCATTACCTGAGTGATAACCTAAAGTCAATGTAAGACGTCATCAATTCCCATTTATTTGGCGCAAATTTCTAAACTAGAGAAATGACGTGGTTTTCCTAACACCCACATGCTTTGAATATTTGTCTAAATTTTTCAAGGATTATCAACATATACCAAATCAATCTTCTCAATAGATTCGATAAATCCCTCTTTTTTGCTTGGCTTTGGTATAGGAAGAACACTATACGGTACAGGTAGTGCATTAAAAAGGTGAATTTATGCATTTTCTCTTCTTGTACTAAATTAGTTTAAGGAGAGCATTATTAAGATCATTTAATAAATAACTCTAAAATATAAGGACTTGAATAAAAACTAACAATAAATTTTATATTTTATTCGTTCATGTAGTTTTGTCTGATATAAACAACTAAACCCTAATATCGATCACTATTATCAACATCACCGTTAACATAACAAAAATTACAAAATAAATAAGTTTGCTATCATTATTGTCTTAGTTACGAGCTTTTCATGATGCATCAAGGTTTCATGAATGAAGAACTACCATTAATGAAGAAGGAGGCAACCTACATCAAGAAAGAAGAGTCATTCGACTTAAACGAGGACATCGACTTAAACGAAAACATCGACTTAAACAAAGACATATATAATGAAGATAACATATCTGAGGGAAAGAAAAATTCTTCTTGTCTTTCTCTAGGAATGAACAACACTTTTTGGGTGTAATAATGGGCCTAGAAAGTTTCCTAAATAGGTCTACACCCGCAAGTGCACGGGTGTCAAGTTGTAATATTTCCGGGAAGACCGGTTCGTTCCTCAGAGACTAGTTAAACTCATTCTAAAACTAGGGAAGTAATAAGATGTTTCAAATGTTTTGATTTTGGTTTTAAAATGAATGAAATATTAAAATAAAATAACGAAATGAAAATAAATGGAAATGATACAAGGAACTCAAATGGGGGAGAGTCTAGGGTTTTCTGAATTCACCACATAAAATCATTTTTAAGAACAAATATTTAGACAAATTGAATCACTTTCTTTTTATAACTCAGAATTTCGGATAATGAACTATCCTCATTCCGGAAGATGTTTTCGTTAAAACTCCGATTGAGAGATTGAACATGGTTTCATTATCAACCCTAGATGCACTGTTAACTAATCATAATATGAGATTAAAATAAATAGGAAGAATAAGAGAGAAAATGAAAAAAAGAATTAAACTTTTCTTAGCTGGAAATGATTTCCTTCTGATTTTCCCGTCTATCCGCCAAACGCGCCTTAATGGAAAATGATTTTCTCATCTTCTCTGAAATTTTTTCCCTGTGGGAAAATTATTTTCCACTCTCTTTTCTCGTCTTCTCCAACTCTTTTTCTCTCTCTAACTTCCTATTTCTTCCTCATTCTACTGTATTTTCTCTCTCTTCCCACTCTCTCTTTTTCTCTCTCTAACTTCCTATTTCTTCCTCATTCTATTACCCAGCCCACCAAGTTTTTTTGGAGAAGTTAAGATGTCCCACCTAATGAAATGTAATTTGTGATTTTCCACATCATGTCCCCACCAAAAACATCTTTCTTCCCTCTCTAGGTTATTGATAGTTGTTTTTGGAATGCGATGATAACTAAAAGCATAAGTACAGTATGAACTTAGGACAGATTTAATAAGAACTGTCCTTCCTGCTTGTGAAATTAGACCTTGCTTCCATCCTGCCAATGTTTTCTTGAACTTTTCTGTTAACCAAGAGTAATTTTCAACTCTATTTCCAGTCTTCATAATCAAAGATCCTAAATACTTAGATCTGTCTGTCATTCTAGGAGCCTTTAATCAATCAACGTAAATTAGTAGGTAATAAGTTAACCTGTTTCGCGGGCTACTGAGATACGCGGGAACAGAAGTCTGATTCGCCCGTGTGTTTATAAGATCTGTCGGATCTGGGAGGGAGCACCGAACCTTAGATGTGCGCGAGTACCAGATCATTCTCTAGCACTAATCACGAACTTGTCCCTCTCGTGCCCACCAGTGTACCGAAGATTCCATACCACGTGTCATTGAAAGATCTATATTGACTTGATTTTTGACTCAAACTTTGACCTGTTATAGTTTCTTCACACGGACTCTGATTTGCCTTCCGTTTTCACCATCCGGTTCGTCTTGGACTCTACCTTTCATCCGAGCATTAAAAATGTCCAAATCACCAGACTACAATAATCTCTAAATGACCAAAATACCCCCAGGTGCATCTTTTTCCCGTTTTTATCTGTTTTTTCGCACTGATCTCTGTAAAAGACACCTGAGAAAGAGAAACACACAATTCATCAGAGTAACTGCTCGAAATAGACTAACTAGTCCAAATTAAGAGATTCAGATGAGGCATTTTCATGACTCATCATGTAGGTCATTTTTTGTTCCACATAGTAAAGGATTTCAATGTAGAATGAAAAAGACAATAAATTTTGCCGAAGCAGATAAAATTTTGGCCATATTTCATCTGATGCAGACGAAATTTGTTTACTTTATCGGTGGCTCTGGTTGAAATTCTTTTTTATTTTCATTTGTGAAACTTTTATGCTAACCGAAACTTCTTCCATGTAGACGTTGTTTATGAAAATAGTGAGAAGTTTAGAGTTTAGGGTCAGTCAATTAGGGTTTAGGGTTTCCATCCGTTTTTTATCGTCTAAAGTTTTAAGGAAGGGGCCGATTTTTTTAAACTAATCAATTTCGGGATATTTTAGAAAATAATAAAAGTATCTCTCCCTATATACTAAAACCAATGCCATCCCTATCTAATGCACTGCCTATACTAAGCATTGTTCTTCATATACAAAAGACCTTTTTTCCATCCAATGAATTAATCAACCATATATATATCTCAGAAATATTATTATTTTTATGTATCACTTTATTTTTTTTTTGGCATAAGCATTGAAGAACTGACACCCTCCGGTAGTCAAAGTTGGAGCAGGAGATTAAGTTTGAAGTCCCTCGTAATGCAAAACATTCTTTATCGACGTTTGGGAATAAAGAAAAATCTTAGGGGCATAAAGACTTAGTCGGTCCAAAATGACTTGGGGGCATATTTATTTTTTAGTCCAGAAATTCACTTATTTAACTTTGCCTTATATTCTTTATCTCCTTCCCTCCCCCCCTCTCTCTTGCTCATCCTTCCTTCTCGTATCTTTCTCTCTCTTGGTGATTTTGTATCTTTCTCTTTAGTCAAGTAAACAAAGCAAAAGCTTCATCATTTCCACTCAAAGTGAATGTGAACTCAGGGTTAGTAAGAAATCAACTTTCACTTTCATCTTTCTCCCCCTCTCTCTTCTTCTTGTTCTTCTGTAAGAAAACCACTTCGAGCATAGTCAAGATAACTTTTTGAATCCTAAAACAAGAAACTCAAACCCAAATGAGTAAGCAAAGGAGAAAGATCTCATAACTAAGCAAACAGGTTATGGTTCCAACTATCAACTAATAGGAAACTGTAGAAACAAGCAAAATCTGAAAGAAAATTTCATTTTATGAAAGCTAATATCAAAATTAAACCGATAATATTTTTTTACTACAAAATAGAACTCAAAATCAAAACTGATGGCGTACCTGATATATGAAATTTTAAAGTGGATCTAGAGAGAGAAAAGGCGGGAGATAGCTAGAAACCTCTCAATGTTGGCGCAAGAACGGAATATTAGTGGGTTTATCATTTCACGTGGTTAGAATAAAAAATTTCTTTCCAGATCTGGAGAGAGATGGAGAGAAGAACAGTAAGGGCATTTCCAATGTATTCGGTAGATAAAGAGCTTCAAGTGTAGCTCATCTACTTGAGACATCGAATGTATAACTTGAACTCACTCCTTCCAGTGAGCGAGGACCTTCTTGAAAGTTGAGATGAAGAACTCCTTCTTCTAGACTTGAGAGATAGAATGGAAACTTTTTCTCTAAAATCTTCTTCTCTCTCTGAGATGTATGAGAGAGATGATTTTCTTTTGAGAAAATTCCACACCTTTTCTGAAATCTAAGTTGGTCCTTATATAGGCAATACCTTAGTAGAGTCCTACTCAAATAAGGGTTCCTAAAAGTCCATCAGAAAAGATAAGCTTTAGTTAGAGCCCCATCTAACGGGAAATCCCTATTAGGATTAAAGTCCTATTAGGGTTTCCCCTAGCATGTGCCCGGCCAGACCAGCCCTTAATGGGCTTAGTCTGTCCGGCCCACCCCTTTGTTATGGCCTGTTAGGGTTATCCCTTTAAGGAATTTTCTTAGTTGGCCCAAAAGTGGGTTTTACAACTTTTTGGCTTCCATTTCGAGCCCGGTTATTTTCTATCTTTTAAGCACTATCAGGCTGGATCATATCCATCTATATGCTAGTTCCCATCAGTCTATTCTCGTTGTTCAAATTACCATTCTTATGTGTAACCCGTTGTAGGATCTAGTCTATGTTAGCCGCGGATAACCGAAGTGTTCCGACAGTCGTAAGCGGCTTCTACCCGTATCGTTCCAATTTTATCAGATGTCCCCGAAGGGACCGTAAGCGGCTTCTAGCTAAGCATTACGACTCCTAATTGAACCGGATTGATTGATCTTCCAAATAAGGTCATCATTATCCTATGAGCCAAATTGTACGCATTGTCATCTTGGGCGAAGAACACTCCTTCGGAAGGACATAGCTTCAGACCTTAAGGACATATATCCTTCATCGGGCTCCCATTTGGGAACACGGGCTGGGGGACTCCAAGTCCCCAAACTTTATTGTTGGGTACTCCCAACGGTAGTATTGGTGTGGATCCCCTATTTAAAGGGGATCCACCCCAATACTACTACCACCTCTCTCTATCTCAGTCTCTCTTTCCCCATTAATTTTTCAATATCTCTATCTCAATTATCTCTCTCTTTTTCTCTATCTCTCTATTTTCTTTATATCTCTCTTCAATGGCTAGTCCCAGCTCCGATTTCAATAATGATGAAAGCTTTTTAGACATGTAAAATAATTGTGAGGATGTTCGTTTATCGAATGATGGGGTCGAAGAAACTTTTATTTTAATGAACTGCCGAATTCGTCGGTTTCCGCTAAGCATTATACTCATGTAGATGATAATGTGCTCGTTAATTGTTAGTTACATATTGCCACCGATGCGATTATTGGAAATGATCAAAGAGCGGGTACTTTTTGGAACAAGATGGCCGAACACTTCAACGAGCGTACACGCCAAAATCGTGCTTCGAAGAGTCTTAAATGTCATTGGGGCGAGATTAAGAAGCAATGCACGGAGTTTTATGATCATTTTCCATAATGATCGGGTAATTACTCTCTATATTACATTTTTTATTTCTTACAACATTATTTTTTATTTTTGACAACATTATCAAATTAAAAATTTTATTTTGCAGTTGAAGTCCGCATATGAATTGTTTAAACAAAACAATGGAGGAAAAATTTAAAGTTCGAACCTTGTTATAAAATTTTGAAAGACCATCCCAAATGGTCATCAAACTTATCTCAATCATCGTCAAACAAAAGAAAATCTTCTTTCGACCAAGACGAAGGATCTCCCTCTACAATCCAACAAAGACCACTTGGAAGAAAAGCAAGCAAGGAGGCTAGAGATAAAGCCAAAAGTGGTGAAAGTTCTAAAGCGACTGAGTTTTGGAAAGAGAGAAATGCGAATCAGGAGGCTAGAGATAAATTTCTCCAAGAGTCCACTAATATGCAAAGAGAAAATTAAGTCGTTCAAAACAAAAAATTAGACGTGCAAAGAGAAACCAACGTCGTTCAACGCATTAAAGAAGAAAATCTTCGGATGCAAATTGTGGTAGAATTGATGAACAAAAAACATAGGTCCCAAACAACTTGTCATTCATAAGAAATTGATGTCAGACTGGATGAATGCGAGTTAGATTAGTTTTAAAATATTTAAAGTTTTATTTTAGTTGTTTTAAATATGTATGAATTTTAATTATTGATTGAAGCTTAATTAATTTTAATGAATTTTAATTACAACAATTCAAAATTTGGGTTTGGGAGCCCAACGTTGGAGTTGAATAAGATCAGTGGCTCCCAAAATTCAAGAGCTCCCAAAATTGGAAGCCCAAGCCCCTACATTGGACTTGCCCTAAGAGTGGTCCCATGGATCTAACATGGCAACGAGAGATCTACAGGTTAGGCTTTCTTCTTTCACATTTTTGTAGAATTTTAAAGTTTATGGGTGTGTAGAATCATTCTTTCATGGTATATAGAGAGAGAACAGAGAGAAGAAAGGAAAAGGAAGAGCTCATTTTTGTAGAATTTTAAAGTTTATGGGTGTGTAGAATCATTCTTTCATGGTATATAGAGAGAGAACAGAGAGAAGAAAGGAAAAGGAAGAGCAGCAGGAGAGAGAGGAAGAGATAAAGAAAAAGGCTTTCAACAAAAAAAAAATAGGAGAGAAAAAGGCGGTGAAGATTAGGGAGGGGTAAAAAAATAAGAAATTCAATTGGTGGATCCAAAATATATATGTCATATAAGTCAAATCGTATTGACCAAAGTCTTTATTCTTGGATCCAAAAGTCTTTATTCTTGGATCCAAAATAGAGATGCCCTGTAGGTCAAATCTTATTGATCAAAGGTCTTTATTCTCCTGAGATTTTTCTTTATGTGCCAAAGCCGCGGCCCAAAACTTTTGACTGGAAAACTTATTAGGTCATGTTTGCTTCCCGCAATTTTGAGTTCATTTTTATTCTTCAAAGTATAACAAAAAAAAACATTTCCAGAGTATAAGGAGAAATTTGCATTTGAGTTTCCCATCTCTTTTACCTGGCAGAGAAAGTAAATGTTTAGGCTAATTCTTTCCTTCCAAACCAAACCACAAACTAAAGAAAGTACTACTTGTGTTATAATTCACAGTATCAATGGGAGGCTGGGAGCTGAGTTAGTTCTTTTTTGCCTGAGTCTGATCAGAATCGATTAAAATTTATTAGATACCTAATAGAAGATTGAAAAGGCATCAGAAATGTTGTTGAAAATAGAGTTCACTCGGTATACAATTAATTGTTCAACTAATATACAAACATCAATAGTTGTGGATACGAAGGAGAAGAGATATTTCATTTTAACTCCTGGGCTGCTTAGCTCTTGTCTCTCAGCTATTGTGCACCTGTTCATATCTCCCATACATTGTCCAGCACTCAACCTCACTATCACCTCAAATAAATAAGACCACAACATTATTTGGTACACACATAGACACGCACATCACATGCAAAATATATATGGACACATGTATTATAAGTGCACATACATATACAAGTACGTTCGGACTCCATAAAAGCACACACCACGTCATCAACGATTAGTGACACCAAGAATGACAGCTACTGCAGCAAGAATAGCCTGTGAACAAAATAATAGGCATGAAAAATGAGTTTGTGATTTTTCAAGAGAACAAAATCAAGTTTCTCAACAAAAAAAGAAAACAGAAAAAAGAGAACAAAATCAAGTGCTAGAAAAGGGACAGGTGTTAAAAAAGAACAGTCAAATTATTTAAACAGTTTTTACGAAATAAACGCCAAGTAAATCTACAGGCTATGACATGCGGGCATAACACCAACAAGGTAGGGCTTGATGCATCAGTAAGCTGCTCATCAACACTCAAATTATATTTTAGGCACCAATTGATTTACTGTATGTAGCTCTAAAGGAAATTAGATATCAGACAGTATCTGAGACAGGGTGAGATAAGTGATGCAAAGAATAACATCAGAAATCAACGAAAAATAACAACTCGTATGGAATTCATGGGCACATCATTTTATAGAAATCAACCGGACCATCAAATCAATGGTACAAATTTTAGCATAAAACTTTTCTAATAATTTGTTGTGCAAGGTTTTCTTTATGAAATTACGCAAATTTAACATACGACTTAGGTATATGAGAGATCTGTGTCATATACATATAATTCTAATCGACACTACCTTCTTTAACTCACATCTCAATCTTTTCAGATTGCTATAACCAAATAGAGCATCAAAATGATCATAGATATAAACTCGAAGGAAAATAAGCAGATGCATCACACATAGGCCATAATGGTGCTTAAAATAAGAAACTCAGACTCCATGTACTTTCAGCAAACCCATAAAATGGCGGAAAAAAAATACTTACAGCAATAGTACATGCAATTAAGCCTGGTTTCTCTCTGTATTCAACTCTGACACAAAGTAGTATGAAAGCTCCAAAATACCATGGAATGGCAGCAAGAAAGAAGCCAATTATGAACCTGGTTAAATGAAAACTTGTAATATGTTACTACAGAAAAATCTGCACAGATTTTTCACTTTCTAAAAATGACAAAAGAAAGAAAAACAGAAAACAGTTCTCTATCACAATAATTACTAACAAAGCAATCAATAAATATTAATAGCAGTAACACTTCTACATGTCAAGAGACAACCCCACAATACATATACTAATGCTAGATTGGAAGCTTCGACACCTATTCTTCCATAAGGGCGTATATTGCTCGGATAAGATACAACTCTCCTTTGAACCAATCGAAGTCCAGCTTTATTACATCAACAATGTTCCACGCCTCATTTCCTAGTTTACTACTACCTAACCTGTTTCTCTTCTAAACGAAACCATCCACTAATAGTAGCTAAAGCAAGATCTTTGTGGATACATGTTCGAAATACAGTAACAACTCTCCAACTTTGATCAACTATGAAGTACATTTTAACAAAAACAAACCTATGAGAAATATTTTACATTAATCTTTGATCACTTATTCCAGGCAATAAGGCATGGGCCGCCCAAAGCAGCCAAAACAGACGCTTGGCCCCCAAGACAATCAAGGGCCTCATGTTTTGATTTTTGTGTGTCACTTCCGAAATTATGTTTATATTCTAACCAAATCTGTAATATAATTTAAGTTGTTTTTTTTTTGAAAATTTGAATGAATATATTGAAAAATTAAAACCTGAGGGCAGTGTTACAAAAGCATATCAAGTAGCTGCCCTCTATGTTATAAGAGAATGGTATCCCAATTAAAGATAAAATCCTGATAAGACACATTCGAATTCTATAGTGTTCCTATTCCAATGACATAATATCCCTTATGTCGAGCACAAAACCCACCCCGCTTTTTTTTTTGAAAAGTTTGAATTAATTAGAAAATGAGAGAATGTAACTTAGTGGATGAACATAATTTAAGTTGTAACTTAGTGGTTAAGAGTTTATATCATCTGCAAGAGGTAAGGGTCGAAATCCTCCCCTAAGTACTATAGGGAAATATATCTATTGTTTTCTAACATACATGAAATGCGGCCCTAGTTTTTAACTCCACTTGGGGCATTCCAAATGTTTGTTGCGGCCCTGCAATGATACAATATTAAGCAAACTCTATCCGAAAGTGACTTGTCGATCTCTTGAAGTTAAGGTAACGTAAAAGATCAAGTAGTTTGAGTTAAGTAATAACTAATAAGGAAGAATACATATATAGAATCAAGTAGTACAAGTACAACCACTGCTGCAAGATAAAATTCTTACATGGCAAAAGTCAAAACATGTAAGATTTAAATATATAAATCCGAAGTAGGAGCCAAGTGAACTTACAGAAACCACCCAACACCGCAACCACAACATTTAAGGCGATGTTCGTGTACAGGTATTCCTTCAGCCACTGCATGACCTTAACCACCATTACTAAATACACGAAAATGAATGGTGAAATACAAAAATAAAGGGAAACTAAATTTACTAAAAGAACCTTTTCAGCTATGTAATTGGTCTTGGTCTGGCCGAATGCCATACCGAGACCGAGTCAGGCCGAGAATCGGCCGAAACAGAAGGTACAAATTCTCGTTCACCAAGACCTAGAATATAACCTTGATTTTATCTTTAGTCTGATTTTGGTAATCACCTTCTTCTTCTACTTTAAACTTTGAATCTTTTTGGGGTCCTCACTTCTTCTTAGTTCTTAATTTAATCTTATTATACTACTTTTTCTAACTTTATAAACCTTTTATATTTTTAATCTACTAGAACATTCAAAGTTTCCACATGGCAAAAGACCTAAAATATCTATATTATATTATTGCTAGTTATCTTAGGTTATTGGCAATATAATTAATTAAGAAGGTAATAAATAGTTAGTATGCAATTAAGATTTAAAGTTTCTAATAAAAAAGTCGAAAAAATTTAAAGTTGTTGTAAGGCCAAGTCAAGTCAGATAAGTCTCGGGCTGGATTGGCTGAGGTAGACGATAAACTCAGCCAAACCCTAACTCGGTGTTTCGGTTGAGTCTTGTCTCGGGAGAGGTCCGAAACCAAGCCAAGACACGAGATTCTTAGCCATCTCGGATTCTCGGCCGAGAGAGACTACATAGCTTTTCTGAGTAACTCGATAGAGACTCAGATTGACTCGTTCCAGTATGACCATGTCCTAGCTCAACTACCTAGCTTGAAAGTATAATTCTTGATTAAAATTTTCACCATTTTTTTTCTAAATAAGCAAGCATCCAGAAAATAAGTCAAAACAATCTTTAGTACGTAATGTTACTTCATATAGTAGATCCTCTCTTACCCACACCTCCATCCTTAAGTAGCGATGAGAAGTACAAGAGGTACTTTGTATCAACACGTATAAGAATCAGCACTTGTTATGCAATGTTAGTTCAGGAGAAGACAGATATAGTCCTCAATCAATGAAGTTACTTCAAGGTAACTAATCTCTGTAAGTTATATATATTTCTTAAATCAATAATCTATCTTTAATGTACATTAAAATAAAGATTCTCTAAGGAGGTATTACTTTCATTAAGATCAGGCGCAAAGAAAGAGATTAGGATCATTAATTACAATTTACACGATAGGGAATTATCTAACACTCAAATAGAATTACAGAGACATTCTGATGTGGCACCTATGTTGCGAAAAGCAAACCAAGGCACGAGGTCAGAAAGGAGCTCACCTGGCCCAGAAAAACTACAGGCGATTTGAGCCGAGCCGGTGCGAAAAAAGAAACTCTGAAGAAAATGAACCTTTAGGGTTGTTGTTGAGGAATATGAGCCTTTATGGTTTCTTTTTTTAATTAAAGAAGTTGAAAAGGTAACAAGCTGGAATGGAGGAAGTGGCCCACCCTTTGCCATGTTTACAGTCAACTTAGGGAAATGCTACAATTACTTAGAATTTCTTACTTTAGAGGATGACATGCTGGCTCTTCCGGGTAAAAGAACAATGCGATCATCGTCAAGCTTTGAAAAAACTTTGTCCTTTAGGGAAAGTGAATCAGCATGTCATCCTCTTAGTAATCCTCTAAAGTAATCCTCTAGGTAATTGTATAACCTCCAACAACTTAATAATGCAGGTAAGGAGGATTGTCAACCAGCTGGAAAAGAGGATAGGTGGCCCACCCTTTGCCATGTTTCAAACTTAATAGTGCAGGTAGGGAAGATTGTCCACATTTCTCATACTGAATTTTAAAAATAGGATAGTACACCCTTTTAGGAAGGGACGACAAGATCTAATGTAACAGAATAGCTCGGTCCGTTTTTTGGGGGAGTTTGATGAAAATCACATGTAGAGGAGGAATATTTTTTTTTTTGAAATACCGTTTTTAACTCATTAAAGACACATCATCCTCATGATACATACCAACAGTTGTTATTCAAATCACTATGGTTTTCTCCTCGTCTTCTTTTCTCTTTCACCTTCTTCTGCACTCTTCATCTCCCTAAAATCATCTTCAAACTGCTAGCACGGATTGAGGCGATCGCTAAGGCGTGCATAGGCGATGCAGCAGCCTCATCGCATCACTTCACGCATCAAACAACAAAGGGTGGCCGTTGTTCCTTATTTAATTTCAGATCTGATTAATGACTCGAGTCCTAAATTGATTCAAGACAGATTTTGGATTTTTTTATCTAACTTGTGCATCTGCCTCCAGTGGATGCTGACTTAGGCTGGTTTTGATTCAAAATGTTACCTTAGAATTAAGAGCCCATGGTCTGAAATTGCCTTAAATGACTATGGAGCCCTGACCAAAAGACAGCCAAGTGACTCAGATTCAAACACATCGGACTCGGGGAATCAGATGCAGACACTAAAAAAAACACCTTAGAGCATCTCCAATGCAAAACTCAATCTTAGAAACTCTTAGTGCCACCTAAGATTTTTAGATTTTTTTCTTAAAAGTTCTCTCCAATGCAAACCTCAACTAGGATCTCAAAGATGACGTGTCGAGGGTGGAATAGAGATATTTCAAGAAGACGACACTCTAGAAATAGAGTGTCCTCTTGAGATATCTCTAATTGTCTAAGTCATCAATATTTGAATTTCAACCAATAGAAATCAAGTCTTCTAAATTTTTAGAATAACTAATTATTTCTTTACAAAAATAACTATACAACATAAGTAAAAAAAACAAGTTTAGACTTTTGCATTGAAGACACAAAGGAATTGAGGATCCTATTTTCGCCACCTAAGTGTGAGAATCTTAATTGGAACTTGACAAGTAAGACAAATAGAGATTTCTTTTTAGTTTTGCAAATAACTATACAACGGAGATGCTCTTATTAGGACGTTGGTGATCTTGGTACCACAAAAACCGGTGGAAGTTGTAAAATCAATAGATACCAAAAAAAACACATAGCACTCGACTGAATACATCTAGGAGGATAATCGTACCACCAGAAAAATAATAATATTGTGTGAGCAGATGAAAATAGATAAACAAAACAACCAAAAGTCAAAATTAAATTAAAGGTTCATAAAAGAAGAAATCAAAATTGAAGTTCACTAGTAGAAGAGAGATGAAGAGCGATGAGTGCTGTGCTTACCGGGAACAGCTTGGTAGCCATGCGTGTAGTCAGGAGCAGAAGAAGCTCCCGTGACTCCTGGAGGTGGGACGGGCTGAGGAAAACCGATCGAAGGCTGAGGATATCTCGGAGGAAGAATTGCTCCTCCGTCGAAAGTACCGTAATGAGTCTCGCCTTGGTGATCGGGATGGAGTAGCCCTCTGCTTTTTCCTTGATCTTCCCCTGCCATCGTTGAATTTGGGAAAAAGAATGTCAACAAAGGTGTTATGTGTTTCAACAAAAAAAATTTTGAGGGTGAGGACCAAAAAAAGCCCTCCCAATAAGACCCAGCTCCACTGCAGCGTGTCAATTAGCCGCAGGTCCTAAAGCCAGAAAAGGACGGTCAGTGACAACTTTCCTTTTCCTTTTTCTTTTTTCCTTCCTGGAATACCCTTGTGCCGTACATAATAGATCTTTCCTTTCTTTTTCTTCTGGAAAGAAATCTATGAAGAGATTTTCTTTCTTACTTTAAATTTCATTTCCTATATTTCTTACTATATTTTCATCACCATTTTTATCAATTTCTTATTTCTCTCTCTGTAATTTTTTTTTTGCAGAAATCTTACTTTCTCTCTCTAAATTTTTAGTTGAAATCTTCCTCTTTATCTCTTTGGTACCAACATTTTTTTTTTAACAATGATTTTTGATATAGTGAATATGGTGAAGAATGATGATTTAGTGAAAGTTTAATGGGGAAGAAAACTTTTTTATTCAACATAGATTCATGGGTTTTGAAGAAATATCAGATTTGGATTCAGAAACAGAGCTTCTATTGAAGAGAGATTCGTTTCATTTTTTATAAAGATTGATCACCAACCAATTTAGATTATGATCTTGGAGAGGGTTTCATTAGTTGTAGAGAAGATTCATTACCAAGTTTAGATCTGGTATTTTTCTTTTGGGTGAAGACCAAAGAGGTTTTAGATCAAAGAGGTTTGGATCTAAATTCAAGACCCTAATTTCATTCTTATTAATTGATTTGTATGATTGAAATTCTTTACATGTGTGAATCAAAATTGTTTCATATATGTAAATGAAATTTTCTGATACATTTGATTATGATATTGAGAATGTTTTTTACGTACAAAGTTGTTTTTTTTGTTGAAGATGATGATGATAAATGTTAGTTTTAGAGGAGATTCATTACCAAGTTTATGAGGAAATGTAATGTACATTCCTCAGTTCCCACTACATTTTATCGTTCCCGATCAGTTCCCACGTTCCCTTGTTATGTGGAAGTTTAGTGTACATTTTTTAGTTTCCTTCGTCTTATATTTCTATCTTTTTCCTTATTTTGTGAAGGTTGCAACGTGAAATCTTTTTCTTGAACAGAGATTCATGGATTTTGGAGAAATTTCAAATTTAGGTTTAGAAACAGAGCTTATAGTGAAGAATGAAGATTTGATAAACATGTAATAGTGAAGAAATCAGATTTAGAGCTACTTCCCGGTACATAACCAAATGACAAGTACATAAAACAATTCCCGGTACACAAGAAAATTCCCAGTACAAAAAGTGTCTAGTACATAATCAAATGACTGGTACATGAAACAATTCCCGGCACACAAGAAAATTTCCTATACAAAAGTGTCTCGTACATAACCAAAAGGCTAGTACATAAAACAACTCCCGGTACACAAGAAAACCCCCAATACAAAATTGTCTAGTACCTAACCAAATGGCCAGTACATAAAATAATTCCCGGTACACAAGCAAATTCCCGGTACACAAGTAAATTCCCGGTACAAAAGTGTCTAGTAAATAACCAAATAGCTAGTACATAATAAAATAATTCCCCGTACACAAGATAATTCCCAGTACAAAAGTGTCCAGTAAATAAAAAAATTTACAGTATAAAAAAAAATATTCTATAAATTTTCCTTGAAAATAATTTACGTTTTAGAAAGAATGTCCTATAATTGTCCATCATATCATATAAGGAGAGAATGTTTGAGAGAAGGAAAGAAGTTAAGATTGGAGAGAGAAAACTTGTTTAAAAAGAAGAGAAAATACAGAGAGAATCTAATCAATGGGAAACTACCAAAAAATATATGGAAACAAATCAATGAAAACTACCAAAAACGAGGAAAATAGTTAAGATTGGAGAGAGAATATTTTAATTTTGAACAAGAACCTAGTGTTCAAGTTTCTCCTTCTAGAGTTTTTTACCAAAACAAAATTGTTAACAAAACAAAATTGTTACCAAAACAGTTTCTCTTTGTACATATATTTGTCTGTACGTTAAAAAATTTACCGTCCATTGAATATATTCCCTCATTTAGATTATATTCCCTCATTTAGATTATAGTGTGAAAGCAAATTTGTTACATTTATAGTGCATTTGCAAATGTCGAGTAAATTAGTTTATTTATAGTACATTCACAAATGTCCAGTAAATTTTAAAATTTGTAAAGTTACTTTATTTATAGTACATTTACAAATGTCCAGTAAATCTTATAGTTCCCGAGATACTTTCAGTAAATTAGCTTCCATTTTTGGATGAATGTATCGACATTCGTCACACGTTTAGTCGTCTTTTGTGGTGTCTTCGGGTTTACCATCTCCATCAAGGAAAGGAAAAAACATAAACCCATTTTTAAGAAACTCGAAAACCCTAATCGAAACATAAATTTAGTAACTCTATCTAAAAATAAAAACTACAAAAAACAAACTCAAGGAAAGGAGAAACTCAAAAACCTTATTAGAAGCCCGATCTTGTTAACAAACTCGGACCCATTCAAAAACCCTATCAGCAAAACAGTTTGTTGAAAAAAACAAGTGAAGAGGATGTTGAAAAAAAAACAAGAAGAGATTAGGAAAAAAAAAACAAGAAGATGGTGTTGAAGATCTAATGGATACTCAAATTTCCAAGTGAAGAGGATGTTGAAAAACAGATTCGGCAAGAAGCAAGGTTCGATTTTTAGCTTCCAAGTGAAGTCTATTTTACTTCAAATCCAGGAAGGATTGAAGGAGATCTGGGAAGAAGCAAGTTTTTTGAATTTTTTGGGAAGGTTTCACTTTTACAATAATGGCAGAAAATAGATATCTAGGAAGAAGAAAGGTTTTTAGAGAGAGAAAGAAAAAAAAAAAGGAAGAAAAAGAGGTGGGATTGAATTGAGACACCTCTTGAATTAATTGGATGGGACGGTTGTGTGTCAAAGTAGGGAGGGGAGTCAAAGTTTTGGTGCGTTTTTTGGGGTCGGTTTTTTCGTAATTTCTCGAAAAAGCAATGCCCTTTTCGCCATTTAAATACCCTCTCTGACAAAAAGGACCTGCCCCTAAATTAATCTCTGACGTGGGCCTGCATCTTATTGTGGGTCTCATTTTGGGCGTTTTGCCCAAGCCTTCTAAATAATTAAGGTGTTATGTTAGTAGGTCTCTCTTAACAAATAAAAAATGTTAGTAGGTCTCACTTCTTCTGTTTTTTGGACGGTGGGGAGTAGGGGTGAGAATCGGGCGGGTTCGGACGGGCTCGGGCAATATATAGCCGGGCTCGGGCGGATCAGGCATGAGTAGTTCTAGCCCGAGTGTGGTTGGCGGGCGGATCGGGCCGGACATAAGTCTCTTTAATCAAGCCCGTAGCCCGTCCGAGCCCGCCTGCCCGAGCGGGTTCCAACAGACTCGGGCCGGACGGGTTCGGGTAATTGAAATTAAAAATTAAAAATATTTGAATTACAAATATTACAAGATAAGAATCTTTATGAAATAATTATTTTATTAAATAATAATTACTCTATTACTCAATCTCCTAGTGTGAGGAAAGTGAGAGAGATGTTTGAGATAGTTGGGAAGATGGATATATATAACTTTTTTCCAAGTAGTGTTTCTTTTGTCTCAAAGGTGTGGGACTAAAACTAATCCATCACAAAACAAGAATTGAAGATCACTTTCTTTACCTCCATTCATCTATTTAGTCCCACACCTCTCATCTTCTAAACTATTTATTCTCACACCTCTATACATCATTGTTTCAACAAAGCATGAAGTTTGTATATCAGAGGAACTGTTTAATTGATTGAAGCCTATTCTTTTGACTCCAAATGAATAGCTTTCAGCAAGGGGGGAATCAAGGTGGTTAGGGTTTCTCTGTCTCATTCTCTCTGTATCGAAGCCCTCCCAAACCCCTCAGCTTCTCTCGCTTGAAGCTTTTCAGAAAAAACCCTTTGTCTAACACTCACAACACCAGGAAGTAGGATCACAGGAGGGTAAAGCACAATGAAGTTGGACGTGAACGTATTGAGATATCTCTCCAAAGATGATTTTAGGGTTCTCACCGCCGTCGAGATGGGCATGAGGAATCATGAAATTGTACCTACTGAGCTCATCACCCGCATCGTCGCCCTAAAACATGGAGGCACTTACAAGGTGATGAAAAACTGCCTCAAGTACAAGCTTTTGCATCACGATTCTTCCAAATATGATGGATTTCGCCTAACCTATCTAGGTTATGATTTTCTTGCAATTAAAGCTTTGGTTAATCGCGGAGTTTTTGTTTCTGTCGGCCGTCAAATAGGTGTTGGGAAGGAGTCTGATATATTTGAGGTAGCTACCTGTCACGGAGTAAAGTTTCGGCCTATGCTTTAACACCGTGCGGCACTTGTCTTAGCACAAGTCTAAGCCTTCTTCACTAAAATGCCTAAGTAACCTTGACTTATTAGGCAAGATCTAGCACTATAACTCCAAGAAAAGGAAGCTATCAAAGTATGCACAAGTTTGAGAGAAGACGATCTTTGTTGATGAAACTTAAAGATTACAAGAAAGCTTTTGGGCACGTCTCCCAAGTCACTCAATCTCTCTCTAACACTTCTTGAATCCTTGCTTGGATGTCTTACAAATGAGGGGTGATCCCCTATTTATACTAGTTCTTATATACAATGGATGGCTAGGATTTACCCACATGTAACACATCCAATGGTGATGGAAATCTCTAGATTACTTGGGCTCCAAGTATCTCTAGGAAATATCTCCTTGCCAATCTCTAGAAAACTCCTTGGGCTGGGCCAAAGAGTGCACAAAATGAGGTATCCAACTATGCACAAAGCAGCCTAGTGTATAGGTGCTGTTTGGGCTGCTGTTTGGGCTGCTGTCCGGCCTTCTTAGCTGCTGTCCGGGCCTTCTTTAGCTGCTGTTTGGGTGCTCAAAATGGGTCAAAATGAGTGGGCTGTGACATTCTCCCCCACTTATGCCGCGGACGTCCTCGTCGCGATATCCTCGTGGTACTTGCTGATAAGATCCTTGTGCTGCCACAGGGTGTCTTCATGCTCCCAGCTTGCTTCACTATCTGGTAGCCCCTTCCATCGTACCAAGTACTCCTTGTAGATGCGCCCGGCTCTGGAAATCCGCCTATGTGACTCAATGCTTTCTACCTCTTTGTCAAATGAGGTAGTCATAGTGACAGGTGCTCTACTGCTCTGGCCTCTGGTTGCATCTTCTGGGTCTGCATGATACGGTTTTAGGCAGCTCACATGAAAGACGGGATGGATTTTGAGATGTGCTGGAAGCTCCAACCTATAAGATGCCTTCCCGACTTTCTTAAGTATAGGGAATGGTCCCTCATACCTCCTGATCAGCCCTTTGTGTACCTTCCTAAGGGACTTGAACTGATTTTGATTGAACTTGAGCATTACCAAGTCTCCATCCTGAAACTCCAAAGGACGCCTCTTTTGATCGGCCCATTTCTTCATCTTCTTGGCTGCCTTCTCTAAGTATGACCTGGCAACGTCGAGTTCCTCTTGCCATCCTTTGGCAACTTGATAAGCTGCCGGGCTAGCTCCTCTATACCCACCTGCAACAGTATGGGGAGTAAGTGGCTGTTGGCCTATAGCCAACTCGAAAGGACTATGCCCAGTAGATTCACTCCTCTGCAAGTTATAGCTAAACTGGGCGATGTCCAAGAGCTCCACCCAATTCCTTTGGTTAGCGGTCACAAAATGCCTCAAGTATAATTCCAACAATGCATTGACCCGTTCCGTCTGGCCATCGGTTTGAGGATGGAAGCTCGTAGAAAAGCTCAACTCCGACCCAAGTAGCCTGAAGATCTCGGTCCAAAACTTCCCGGTGAACCTTGGGTCTCTGTCGCTTACTATGTTGGCTGGGACACCCCAATACTTCACGACATGCTTGACAAACAACCGTGCTGCCTGCTCTGCTGTGCAATCAACGGGGGCAGCTATGAAAGTTGCATATTTTGTGAATCTGTCCACTACCACCAGAATGGAACCTAAACCATCAACTTTTGGTAAGGCAGATATGAAATCCAAGGAAACACTTGCCCATGGTTTTTCAGCGATGGGAAGTGGTTCCAACAGTCCCGCCGCCTTCTTCTGTTCCACCTTATCTTGTTGACATATAAGGCAGGTTCTCACATACGCATCTATGTCCTCCTTCATCCTGGGCCAATAATATTTAAGCTCGAGCAAGGCCATGGTTCTCCTTTGGCCAGGGTGTCCTGCCCACTTGCTATCATGGCACTCTTTCATGAGTGCTCTCCTGAGATCACCAACCTTTGGCACATAAAGTTGGTTCCTCCGGGTGAAGAGAAGACCATTATACATCATGAATTTCTTGGTCTTTCTCTCTAAGGATGCCTGTATAAGTCCCTTAGCATGGGGATCTTGTTGAAGACCCTCTCTAATCCGATCCAAGATGGTAGAGTCCGGCTTACTAACTGTGGCATGGAACTCCATGGATGCAAGTTCGGCTTTCCGGCTTAGCGCATCAGCTACATTGTTGGTGCGTCCGGGCTTGTACTCCATCTTCATGTCGAATTCGGCCAAGAAATCCTGCCACCTTGCTTGCTTGGGACTTAGCTTCTTCTGAGTTTGGAAGTAGCTTGTTGCCACGTTATCAGTATAGACGGTGAAGGAAGTCCCCAGTAGATAGTGCCTCCAAGTCCTTAGACAATGCACTACGGCTGTCATTTCTTTCTCTTGCACCGTGTACCGCCTCTCCGTGTCATTGAGCTTCCGGCTTTCATAGGCAATGGGATGACCTTCCTGCATAAGAACACCTCCTATGGCAAAGTCAGAAGCATCAGTATATACCTCGTATGGCAGCAAATGGTTTGGCAACTTAAGAACAGGCTCCTTTATTATTGCATGCTTAAGATCATCAAAAGCGGCTTGGCACTCGTCCGTCCACGACCAAGCATGGTTCTTCTTTAGAAGATCCGTCAAAGGGGCGGCCCTTTTTGAATACCCTTCAATGAATCTCCTGTAGTAGTTTACAAGGCCCAAGAAGGACCTAAGCTGAGTTACCTTAGTTGGCTCCTCCCAACCTTGGATGGCCTGCACCTTCTTTCCATCCATCCAAATCTGCCCATCCCCGATCCAATGTCCAAGAAAGGACACCTTGCTAGAAGCAAATGAGCACTTCTCCCTTTTGACAAAGAGAGAGTTTTCCCTTAAGGCTTGGAAGACAGTTCGTAGGTGGTCGATGTGCTCCTCCATAGTCCGGCTATATATAACAATGTCATCGAGATATACTACTACGAACTTGTCTAAGTATGGGTGGAATACCTTGTTCATCAAAGTACAAAATGTAGCTGGAGCATTTGTTAGACCAAAAGGCATCACAAGGAATTCATAAGCTCCGTACCTGGTGACGCACGTAGTCTTTGGTTCATCTCCTTCGGCTATCCTGACTTGATAGTATCCCGATCTCAAGTCAAGTTTGGAAAAGACCTTGGCGCCTCCTAGTTGATCGAACAAGTCTTCCACTCGTGGGATGGGATATTTATTCTTTACTGTCACCTTGTTTAAAGCCCTATAGTCTATGCAGAGGCGAAGGCTTCCATCATGCTTTTTCTGGAACAGGACTGGTGCTCCATAAGGTGACTTTGACGGCTGAATGAACCCTGCATCTAAGAGCTCCTTGAGTTGCTTCCTTAACTCTGCCAACTCAGGTGGGGCCATTCTGTATGGTGCCAATGCAGGTGGTTTGGCCCCGGGTTCCAGCTCAATCTCATGATCCACCTCCCTCCTAGGTGGTAATTGCTTTGGTAACTCAGCGGGCATGACGTCCTTGTACTCTGCAAGGACAACATCAACCTCGAGTGGGACTAAGGCATCAGTCCCTTCATCTTCCTCCTTCAAGGTAGCTAGGAAGGTCTCTTCCCCTTTTGCGAGCCTTCTACTAAGTTGAATAGCAGAAAGAGTACCTTGCTTTGAGACACTTCTAGTAGCTTGGACCATGCACGGACTTTTTTCATCGTTGATGCTCACCACATTGAGATATGGAATGATTGCAGCTCTGGCGGCTTCCATGAACTCTAGTCCCAACACGATTTTGAAGTCGTCCATCTCGGCTACCATGAAGTCCACTACACCACCCCATGTGCCAATCTTCAGGGGTACGCTCCGTGCTATGCCGTGTACGGCCTTAGGTGGGGCATTTACTGACTTCATCTTACTCTGGTCCTCTTCAAACTTAAGTCCGAGCCTCTTTGCTTCTTCCGGCCTGATGAAATTGTCTGTGGCTCCGCAATCAACCATGGCTTTAGCCTCCTTCTCGTTTAATGTTATGCTTACGTACATGAGGGACCTTCTCTTCTTTGGCATGGCAGCTTCTGTCCCCTTTAGAGCATTCAAGCTGAGTGCTCCCATCTGTGGCTCATTCTCTTCTTCCTCTTCGAGATGCGGTTCCGCCTCCTTTGTGAACATGGCATTGACTTTGGTCCGGTTCGGGCATTCGTATGCATAGTGATCTCCCGTGCAGATAAAGCATTTCCTTGGGCGATCTCCTCCGCTCCTCCACCGTGCCCTCCATTCTTTGGGACCTTTCTGAGTCTCCTTGGGTGCATCCTTCCTTGACTCCTTCAGTGGTGGCCTCTCTCCCCCACTTTTGCTCAGACTACTCTTTGGTTTGAATTGCTCCGGCCTGCTATACGAGTAGTCTTCTAGCTTCTCCACCGTGCACAAGGCTGTGGGCAGATCTTCGACACCTCTTCTTCGTAGTTCAGTTGCTGCCCATGGCTTGAGGCCATGAAGGAAGTGGTACAGCCTATCCTTCTCGTGCATATCTGGAATATCAAGCATAAGAGTGTTAAATTGTTTCACATAATCAGTGATGGTACCTGTATGCTTGAGGGTCATGAGCTTGTCTCTTGCTCGGAACTCCACGTTCTCCGGGAAGAACTGCGCCTTGAACTCCCTCTTGAAGTCCTCCCATGTATCGATCCGACATAGCCCTCTCTCGACTTCCACGGTTTTGCGTCGCCACCACAGCATTGCATCTTCCACGAGGTACATGGCTGCTGCATCCACCATAGCATCCTCGTCTTCGAGATGGAGGGCCTTGAAGTACCTCTCCATGTTCCATAGGAAGTTGTCAACTTCCTTGGCACTCCTAGCTCCACTAAAGCTCATAGGGTCTGGCACCTTGACCCTAGCTCCTACTTGAGCCGAGCTACTCCCACTATTGGCCACGGCCTTCTCCATCAATAAGTATCGAGTCTTGAAGTCCTCGAACTCGGCAAGCATCTTCTCCGATGCTCTAAGCTTGCTGGCCATCTCTCTTTTCATCACATCCAATGTCGCCTCTACCGACTTCTCCATTCCATCGAAAGCATCTTGTTGGCGTGATAAGATGCCAGTAACATCGTTAGCAAATTCCTCTTGCTTCTCTATACGTTCCAGCAGCATGTCTAGCTTTTCTTCAGCTGCAACCAACCTTGCCTCCAGGGAAGCTTCCCGGTCTCTTGACTTCTCCCGGGCAGCCCTCTTGGCTTTTGGACGTCCCTCCTGTGGAACATTCTCAATTTCACTCGACATAGTTCCGGCGTGGCTCTGATACCAACTGTCACGGAGTAAAGTTTCGGCCTATGCTTTAACACCGTGCGGCACTTGTCTTAGCACAAGTCTAAGCCTTCTTCACTAAAATGCCTAAGTAACCTTGACTTATTAGGCAAGATCTAGCACTATAACTCCAAGAAAAGGAAGCTATCAAAGTATGCACAAGTTTGAGAGAAGACGATCTTTGTTGATGAAACTTAAAGATTACAAGAAAGCTTTTGGGCACGTCTCCCAAGTCACTCAATCTCTCTCTAACACTTCTTGAATCCTTGCTTGGATGTCTTACAAATGAGGGGTGATCCCCTATTTATACTAGTTCTTATATACAATGGATGGCTAGGATTTACCCACATGTAACACATCCAATGGTGATGGAAATCTCTAGATTACTTGGGCTCCAAGTATCTCTAGGAAATATCTCCTTGCCAATCTCTAGAAAACTCCTTGGGCTGGGCCAAAGAGTGCACAAAATGAGGTATCCAACTATGCACAAAGCAGCCTAGTGTATAGGTGCTGTTTGGGCTGCTGTTTGGGCTGCTGTCCGGCCTTCTTAGCTGCTGTCCGGGCCTTCTTTAGCTGCTGTTTGGGTGCTCAAAATGGGTCAAAATGAGTGGGCTGTGACATACCGAAGATGGTACAATTCTGGCGATGAAGTTGCATAGGCTAGGAAGGGTCTCTTTCAGGGCTGTCAAAGCCAAGCGTGATTACTTACTGCACCGCAGTAGTTACAACTGGCTGTACTTGTCACGACTTGCTGCACTCAAAGAATTTGCATTCATGAAGGCGTTGGAGGAGAATGGGTTTCCTGTTCCCAAATGCCGTGGATTGCAATAGACTTGTGTTATTATGTCACTTGTCCAAGGTTATCCAGTGGTGCAAGTGAAGGAACTGCAAAACCCTGACACGGTTTTTGAAACAATTATCGGACTTGTCATTCGTTTGGCTGAAAAAGGACTTATCCATTGCGACTTTAATGAATTTAACATAATGATTGATGATAATGAGAAAGTTACCATGATTGACTTCCCCCAAATGGTATCTGTTTCTCATCGCAATGCTGAGATGTACTTCGACCGTGACGTGCAGTGCATTTTTAAGTTCTTTTGCAAGAGGTTCAACCTTGACGAAGAGGAAAATGGTAGGCCTACCTTTTCGTGTATAGCAAAATCTGCGGATGTCCTAGACAAGAAACTTGCTGCTAGTGGTTTTACTAAAAAGGACAATGAAGTAATTGAGAAGTTTATTGAAGGAGGGAACCTAACAGATGAAAGTTCTGAGGATGATGGTGACTGCGACGAGGAGGGTGATGATGATAGTTCTGTAGACTGTAGATAGAGGTTGCCAATTTGGTGATAGCAACATTTCCAACATCAGTAGCTTGGATTCATTGCACTTGAAAGAGCCCATTGTCAATTTCAATGGCGATGATGTCTCAGAGGATAATGAGCTTTGCTCGAACATCACAGATAAACATGAGGATTCTCAAGAAAGTGAGAAGGAGGAAGAAGATGGTGGTTCAAGTAGTGGAAGTGGTGAAGACCCGGAACTGTTGAAACGATTAAATAAGCAAAGAAGGCGAGCGATTGCAGCAGCAAACAGAGGGAGAAAGAAAACTGTCACGGCTAGGAACTCATACAAGGACAAGGGTGGGAAAGCTTCTTCTAGCAATACCAAATTACAGAAAAACGAATTAAGTGGTTGGTGATGGTGGTTCCCTGTTCCCTCATTCCTTGGGAAGAGAAAAAGGATTAGCTCAGTGCATTGAAATAGAAAATATCTTCAGACAAATGTATATTAGCCCTCTTAATTTTATCGTATCAACATTTATCAAAAAAAAAAAAAAAAGTGGTTGAGTTCTAATAAATTAATCAGTGGAAATGTTTACTTGAAGCCTCTCTTTGACTCCATAGAGCAAGGGGGGAAATCAAGAATTGTGGTTGAGTTATAATAAATTAATGAGTTTGATGTGCAAACATTAATTAATGTGTTTTTCTTGTGGTAAAAAAGAATAGCTAGGGAACTCGTCTTTCTTGAAAGATGTTAAAAGAGTCCTATCCACGGACACAAAAGTAACACGGACACAAAAAAATACTACATATTAGACTCAAATAACGTCACACGTTTATGTAAAAAAAAGAACATCACTCGTGTGTTTGAGTCCTATCCACTATTGTAAAATAGTTTTGATGAGTACAAATTTAACACTTATGTTGGCGCACTAATTCTTAAATATTGTACATAAATTATAATTATATTTATTGTTACTATTATAAGAACGAAAAATGATAATTTGTTCAACTTAAAATTATCATGCAAATCCAAAAATGAAGATGGCAGTTCAATTATAAAAGGCAAAGCACATATTTGACTAAATAAAGGGGATCCTAAAATGGTCTATATATAGCTTTTTAAATATATCAAGGATCACACGACGACACTAGTTGGCCTAGAAATCAGATATTTCATCATCTTATTATCTATATTTATTATATTCAAATATTGGCGGGATTTGAGAGTTTTACGAGAAGCCTAGATTCTACTATCTTGACTCATAGACATTTTTGATGTAGTCAATTACTATTGACTATGTCACAAAGTTAGTCAAGGTCACAAGAAGGCCAACTTCACACAACAAATTTTAAACAAGCTTTAACTTTTAGTCCCACACCTTTGAGTTAGAGATAAAAGAAGCAAGGAGAGAAGTTATATATAACCCTCTCCTTTGCTTTTGAAGACATGCTTTTAGTCCCACTTTGTTAAGATTAAAGTAAAAGAAGCAAGAGGAGAAGTTATATCTACCTCTTCATTTGCTTCACAAAACAAGGCTTGGTAAAAGCTAAAATTTTAAGTAGCTCAAGCTCTTTAGTCCCACACCTTTGGAACATATAAATTTCTGTTGGTGATATGTGGATTAGAGGGGTGCTCGGGTAGCAACATTCGGGTAGCGGACGGGTTTCGGGTGGGTATTTCGGGCGGGTATTTCGGACCGGGACTCGGATATGAGGACATGTCCGAATCCCGGCCCATATAGCCCGAGTCATCGGGCCGGGTATGCCCGGCTCGGGCAGCAGTCGGCTTTCGGGCGGAAACGGTCCGGGCGGATCGGGGCGGGTATCGGGTTCCCGGACCGTTTTCCCACCCCTAGTGGGGAGTATATAAATAAACAAAAACCTTATGTGGGCAAAATTTATGGACCTAGGCAGTTAATTGTCTTACTGCAAGTTTATTAGCAATGTCCATATTTGTTAGGGGACATGTGATTTTTACCAAAGACCGGGTTAAAACAACAAGGCTACACAATCCGCCTCTTGGGACTCCCACTTAAACCGCATGTGAGATTCTCTCTCCACGTGACTAAACATGTGAGAGGAGAGAGAAACCCTTCTTTCTCTCACATGCAGTTCAAGTGGGAGTCCCAGGAGGCTGGTTGAGTATATTTTTTGTTAAAACAAGTTGACCAGACATTGTTAGAGGCAATATTTTTATTCTTTATATTTAACTGTATTTGTCACCCACTTCTTTTTGTCTCCCTACCGCCACCACATCGGCTCATCATTTTTCTCTTGCAAAAAGTTGTTAGTCGACAACCTTCAATCGGTGACTTTAACTCAATTTCTTTCTTAATTTCTTCTGTTTTATCTTCTCCTCTCAACTCTCACTAGCAAAGGCATTTAGGGGTTGCTAATCTTCGATTTCACCTTCTCTGTCGAGATTATCAAATTCATGGAATTTTACTTCTATGTATCGTTTTTTAAACCATAGATCATAAATGATGTCATCAACATTTAATTCTAGAAGTCCGAAGAGAAATCTTTAGAGATCCGACGAATCCATTTAAGCATCGGTACTCTCCTTTACCGATTACTGATACACAACCATCAAATTCCGATCATTGAAAGGATGAAATATGACGTTAAGAACGAAGAGAATAATACCACAAGACCAAAGTCACTCTGGCACCATTGTAACCTTGCTTAGCTAAAATCTCAGGAGCAACGTAAATTTTTCTTTATGGAATTAGTCAAAATGTTGAGACTGTTACGTTCAATCCTGTTTTACTCCTCGCGATCTTGGGACGAAACCGGTAAGGAACTCATAAACCTTTCTGACGCTCAAGACAGTCAGATTTCGCTTGTAGTTAAAATATTGACTATTAAGTAGGGGTGGGATAACGGCCCGGAGGCCCGATACCCGCTTGGGTCCGCCCGGGTCCGTTAGGTACCGCGGGTACCCGATACCCGTGACGGGAAAAGCCCGGCCCGCCTGTCGGGTAGTTAGCAGGCGGGAAATGGTCATATCCCTTTGACCGGGTGACCGGACCGATTAACCCGTCCGATTAAAGACCGATGGTCAATACCGATAGGCCCGACTATTAAGTACCGAAATAACAACCTACCCGACCGATAGGCCCGTCATATCCCTTTGTAACTAATATCTCACTTTTCCCTTTTGTTAATTTAAATACCCCCAATATTGTAATGTTACTTTTTTTTGTTGAAAGTATTATAGTCTTACATGTAAATTGTAAGTGACCAAGTCTAAGTCTAAGTGGTATTTAAGAGTATAAGAATAGTTAATGAAATCTAATTTTAACTTTTCATTTAGGTATTATTTAATTGTAAATTAGGTGGTTTGGCCCGATACCGTCCGACCGATACCGGTGAGTCCCGACCGGTCTCTCGGTCACAAGCGGGATTTGGTCAATGGAAATGTTGATTTTGACCGGACCGGACCGACCGAGTAAATAGGCGAACATTGATTTTGAGTGCCCGACCGAGACCGACCGATGAAGTTAAGGCCCGCGGTCGTCCGGACCGGACCGATTCCCACCCCTACTATTAAGTATTGAGTATTGAGTGAACCCGAGTTTATGAAGTTATGAGTTACTCTTCGAGCTGGTTCACGGCTTCTTTAAGGTGATTTGATTAACTTTTTGATGCGGGATCACCAGTGCTAGAACAATTAGAGCTGGAACAAACAGAGTTGGAACAAGCAGCGTTGGAATACACAGACAAGCCTACCAACGAGCTGAGCGTTACTTTGCTGAAGTTGGACCAACTAAGCCATAATTACCAACTAAGCAATGATTAAATATGGGTTTGAAAGAGGATTATCGAAGACTTGAAGATTCATTTTTGTTTTAGTAATCTGTATTAAAGTTAGCCTCGTCTTTCTACATTCATGCATTTAAACTAAGTTGTTTCCAATGTAACTAGTTTCTATGCATGTAGACTACCTTTTATTTCTCATTTAATGTATTTTCCTTGCTATATCTTGCCGTCCCGAGCTACCCTATGCCGTCCCGTGTTGCAGCAGTCCCGAGCTGCTGCTCGTATTGCAGCTCGGGCTGCTGCTCGGCTGGCCTATGCTTGGTCGGCCCTCCTCCTTCTTCCTTCTCTCTTTTTAGCTCTCAACCCTTTTGAATCTTCAAGAACAAACCCTAGCCTCTTTTTTTTTCTCTCTCTCTCTCCTTTCCAAGATAGAAGATGATGAATAGTAGCCTAAACTACTAAAACCCTAGAGTCCCTTGACTTAGTCCATTCATTTAGACTTTGTTGACTCTAATCCATAAAGAGAGGGTGCTCATATAATTCCTCCTTGTCATTCTTCTTTGGGCTTGGTTTAGAAACCAAAAGGTGCCTCCATCCTTGTCTCCACATCTTCAAATTGTCACAAAGGAATAAAATACCGCCGGACTTCTTTTTTTTCTTAATAATATTTTGATTTGCTTGAAGTCATTTTCTCTCATTTTGGGCACATGAAATGATAGTGATAATTCGCTCCTTTTAATCCGAATCACACGCTTAACTCCAAAATAAGTACCTAACATGAAAAACACATAAAATATTATTGATAACACTCGAAAATGACTAATTAGTCTAAGTTAGGCTCTCCAAATGTGACATTTTCGTGTCACATCAATGACCAAATCTGATGATTTGCTGGAGAGATCCCCTCCTTCTAACACCAAATGCTGATGCTGAAAATTGGCTCCCGGTTAAATCAACATGAAAAAGGGAGTTGATGCATGACAGCCTCCGTTATGATGGTATATTCTGTTAAGAGAGGAGAGATTCCTCTGTTCAGCTCTACTTCTCTGCTCTGCTTCTCTGTTCCGCTTCTCTGTTCCAGCTCCTCGCTCCTTGCTCTTGGCTCCTTGCTCCTTGTCCCTGTTTGTCTATTCCCAAAGGGAGGAACCTGCAAAGGGTTCGAAAACCCTCCGACGCTCAAGACAGTCAGGGTGCTCTTTGCAATAAAAGAATGAATGTTGATTGATCCTTTTGGAGGGCGAGTTGCGAGAACTCTGTTTTTGGGGGTGATCGTTGTAGTATGAAGATATCTTATTTTTGGGAGAGAGAGTGTATTTGTTCTCCAGAGACCTTGTCTTCTGAAGGACGATGTGGGGGGGCCTTTTATAGGCGAGGTTAGGCCGACTATGATTAGTGACGATGGTGAGGCGGTGGCCGTCAATCCTTAATAGAAGTTACCTCTTTTGCGTATCTAGGGTTTCTCTTCGAGTCTATCCCGGATCTTCGATAAGTGAAAGTTCCTAAGTTCAAGGATACTTCGTTGATATCTTGCTAGAGTGATAGACTCTAAAGGAGAAGTTTCCTCCTTTAGATACGTGGAGTCCAATCGGGCTTAAAACCTTCAAGATGTGTAGCCGAATGAGATCTTTCTGGAAAGTCCGGGATTAAGTCATTAGCTCGCGCAGCGCTTATATCTCCTCAGTTCTGGGCGTAAGATATGGGCCGAACCTGTGGAGATCCGCCTTATTCCTTTAGAGATCACAGGGCTGATTTGTCCATGCCGAGGGTGTTTTGTGCAGAGCTGGTTTCTTCTGGCCGACCTCCCAGTTAGGGGAATGTGTGGTTGACCATCAGGGGTTTTAGCTGTCCTGCTGCCTTAAGCCGAGCTGTTCCGAGAGACTTCTGGTCTGATCTTTGACTCTTCAAACGTTAGTCAACGTCTGGACATTTTATGCATCATCAAATACCATGCTTGGGTTAGGCCTTTTAGGATTGTAGCGAAGACTACGCACCATATGTTCTGATTGGTCGTGTATAAATTCATTATTGCTGTGCAGTTGTTGATGAACACCACCGGGTCCTCCAAGCCGTGGTAATGATCTAATGCTGGACATTTAAAGTTCTTTGGCTTCTCTGATTCTAGAATCTCTCGGCAGAGAGGGGGTTGGTAGATTACTGATTTTCCCCACAACTTTTTCTTCTCTCTTTCTCGAGTTAGCTCTGCTACCTGATGTGAATCGGACTATCAAAGAAAAGACCAAAGGGCATTCATCCTTGTGCTTTTACCTCGCCATCAAATGCTTCTCTTGCTGTGTTGTGGAGGGAGATCCATGATGAGCACATCGCAGACGGTTGGATCGTCCGTGCACCCTTCGTTAACCCCCTTCTTTTTCGGGATGTATGGTCGTTTGAGATCTAATGCTCCGTACTCTTCTAGGATGTTCTCCAAACGCATCTGGTCGCCATGTTGTAAAGTCAGATTTCGGGAAGAGAATGCATTACCGGGTGAGAAAAGTCTCTGCACGTATCTTCTGATTACTTCTTCTCTCTCTTCTGGTGCCGCGGTTTTCCTGACCGTCTCTGCTTTGCGGAGGATTTCCTCTAATTGTTTTGCCTCATCCCTTCAGAGGTAGTCAGCCTTGGCTTGTTCTAGCTCAGCCATAAGCTCGACTGTGCTGCGGAGCCTGTGTGGTGACCCGCGTGGGGTGTGCTCATCTGAAGACATTTTTATCTGAGGAACTCAGGGAAGTGGTTAGTCTTAAAAGTTTGTTAAATAAGATTCGGGTTACCGAATTGATGATTTTGCTGGAGAGACCCCCTCCTTCTAGTGCCAAATGCTGATGTCAAAAAATGGCTTTCCGTCAGATCAGCATGAAATAGGGGGTTGATGCATGACAGCCTTCGTTATGTTGGGGATTGATTAGCTCTTTGTTCCTGCTTCCAGCTCTGCTTTCTGCTCCGCTTCCCTTTGTTCCAGCTTTTGGCTCCTATTCCTCGCTCATTTCTTCTACACCTTTCTCCTTGCTTCTGTTCGTCTGTTCCCAAGAGGGTAAAACCTACAAAGGGTTCGAAAACTGCTCCGACGCTCAAGCCAGCCAGAGGTCTCTTTGCAGTAAAATAATGAATATCGATTGATCCTTTTAAGGGGCGAGTTATGAGAACTCTGAGTTTCTTATGATCTTTTTTAGGGTAAATAGATCGTGTCCTGTGAAGGACGATGTGCGGGCCCTTTTATAGGCGATGTTAAGCCGACTGTGATTAGTGGCGGTGGTCAGGCGGTTGCCGTCAAACCGAAGGGGAAGTGTACTCTTTTGAGTATTAGGGCTTCTCTTAGAGTCTATCCCGGATCTTTTATAAGTGGAAGTTTTTAAGTTTAACGATTCTCTGTAGATATCTTGCCTGTGTGATAGACTCTAAAAGAAAAGTTTCTTCCTTTAGATACGTGGAGTTTAAACTGGCTTAAACACTTCAAAATGTGTAGTCGACTGAAATCTTTTTAGAAGTTTCTAGATTAAGTCAGTAGGTCGTTTGGTGCTGCTGCCTCCCCAGTTATGTGCGTAGACACTGGCCGAACCTGTGTGGACCCCCCTCACTCCTTTGAAGGCCTCATGGCTGATCTGTCCATGCCGAGGGCGTCTTGCCGAGCTGGTTTCTTCTTGCCGACCTCCCAGTTAGGAGAATATTTGGTGGACCATCAGGGGTTAGCTGTCCTGCTGCCTTAAGCCGGGTTGACCCAGTTGAGTTCAGGTCTGATCTTGACTCTTCAGACGTTAGTCAACGTCTGGACAATTTGTGCATCATCAAGCTTCTCTATCAAAGTTTTCGATATGTTGTTGAATTCTTCTGCCAGCTCTGCTAGGCGCCTAGTCTTTGTTATGGTGAAAGTCATCTCTCGGAGCGCCTGATTGTTGGTCTGGTTATCCCTAATGGAGCGAGCGGTTCGTCTGTCGGTCAGTTCTTTACCAAAGGTTTTACGGAATATTTGAGCGAATTTCGCGAAGGACCTCGTAGACTTCGGCGTCAACTATTGGTACCAATCCAAGGCGCGTCCTCGTAGCAAGGTAGCGAAGGTTGAGCACCAATCGTCCATATTGGTCGTCCAAAAACTCATTATCACGACCTAATTTTCAAGGAATTTTCGCGGGTCTCCCAACCCGGAGTACGATCCCTGGTCTAGGGTTAGGGGGCCGATTGGGTCGTCGGTCTCCGTAAGGTTTTCCAAGAGCTGAGATTCGAGTGTTTCCAGCTCTGGCTTTCTTAACGCGATTTCCGCCGCAGTAAGGTTCCTCTGTAGCTATGTAATTCTTTCCTTTGTTGCTTTTTCTCGGCCTCGAGCCGCTTGAGGGCCGACGTGATTATCATGCAATTGAGGGATGTTTCCCGAATTTTGTCGGACGGGTAGTCTTCTGCTGACATGCCTGCCTGAGGAACTCAGGGAAGCAGTTAGTCTGAAAAGTTTGTTAAATAAGATTCGGATTACCGAATTGATGATTTTGCTGGAAAGATGCCCTCCTTCTAGCGCCAAATGCTGATGTCAAAAAATAGCTTCCCGTTAGATCAGCATGAAATAGGGAGTTGATGCATGACAACCACCGTTATGTATGAATCCTCCGTTATGGTTGGGATTGATTAGCTTTGTATTTCTGCTTCCAGCTCTGCTCCCTGCTCTGCTTCTCTTTGTTCCGACTCCTGGTTCATGCTCCTCGCTCCTTGTTCCAGCTGCTTGCTCCTTGCTCCAGCTCCTTGCTCCAGCTCCTTGCTCCAGCTCCTTGCTCCAGCTCCTTGCTCTTGTTCGTCTGTTCCCGAGGGGGGGAAACCTGGCAAGGGTTCGAAAACCGCTCCGACGCTCAAGCCAGTCAGGGTGTTCTTTGTAGTAAAAGAATGAATATTGATTGATCCTTTTAAGGAGCGAGTTCTAAGAACTCTGAGTTTCTTATGATCTTTTTTGGGGTAAAGAGATTGTTTCCTATGAAGGACGATGTGGGGGCCTTTTATAGGCGATGTTAGGCCGACTGTGATTAGTGGCGGTGGTGAGGCGGTTGCCGTCAATCTGAAGAGAAAGTTTCCTCCCTCGAGTATCTAGGGTTTCTCTCAGAGTCTATCCCAGATCTTTGATAAGTGGAAATTCCTAAATTTAAGGATACTACATAGATATCTTGCCGGTGTGTTAGACTCTAAATGAGAAGTTTCCTAATTTAGATACGTGAGGTCCAAGCTATAGGTCACTTGGCACTGCTTGAAGGAGTTGAAGGAGATGTCCTTCGACCAAGGTGACAATGCGAACAATTTGTCGGATAGGAAAATTGATGTGGAAGATCATCAAGTCCGATTGATTTAGGGATCGTAGAGTTGTAGCTAGAGACCAACTACGATCGTCGAATTACAAAGTAATTCGCGGCTAACTTCGATCGGATCCTACAACGGGTTACACATAAGAGTGACAAATTGATCTAGGATATGACTAGTGGGAGTGAGATATAATCATGGGAGTGTCCCATAAACATATCTCATAGGCCTAAAAAGGAATTAGGCAAAGATAGTACAAAAAGGCCAAAAACAGTGTTTTTGGGCCTTAGCCGATTCGGGCACTTTTAGGGCTCGGATTGGGCTGATTTTTGGAGTGACATTTCCTTATGTTATGAAAATTAAATCTGCCAATTTTGGCTGGGTTTGGACGTCATCTCCTTAGGGAATTGAGAAAATACCAATAGTTGCTATTTTCGACTATTTCCCTAAATCTTATTCTAAAGGGTGTTTTAGGAAACCTAAAAGGAGGTGGATTCTTATTAGGGTTCTATATAAACACTCTTAGGGCAGAGAATAAGGTGTGGAATTTCTCTCTAAGCTTTCTTACTCTACCACATCAAGTAGAGAGGAGAAAGTGAGCTAATTCCCATTAACTATCTATCTAGTCAAAGAAGGTGTTCTTCTTTCCAACCACCATTGGTGTGCTAGCTATACAACAAGGTGGGAGATCAAATTGATTGCTCGTGTCCCAAGTAGAGGAGCTACACTTGAAGCTCTTGGTCTTCTTTAATCAATTCAACTAGTTCGAGGGAAAAGCGATTAAGGTAATCTACTATCTCCATTAGTTTAATTACTAGTTTTGCATGTGATCCTGGGGATACTAGTGTAGACATTAGATGTCTTATTTCCGCTATAAACACTAGTATAAGGGTTTAAATCCCAACAGTGGCGTCAGAGCCTCTTGCAATGAACTAGTTTTTGCTAAGAATCGAACTAGTTCATATTAGATATGATTGATAGTTTGATAAATTAAGTTTATAAAAAGTATTTTAAAAGTGTTTTAAAATTATTTAAACTCACAATTGATATTATTGAATGGGATTCAATGAATTTCAAATTGAGAATCAAATTGATGATTGAAAGTGTTTTAAAAACTCAATTTGATTGAATTTCGGACTAATCCATGCTTGATTAAGTTGATAGTTGTGTTTAAAAGAGTTTTAAACATAAGAATTTGATTGATTTTGAATTGGATTCAAAGATTTTTCAAATTGATTTCAAAATTGTTATTTGAAAAGTTTCAAAAACCTAGATTTTGATCCAAAATTGGTTTGATTAAGAGTTGTTTTTAAGTTTTGGAAACTTTTAAAAAACAAAATTTGGAATTTTAGAAGTGTTCTAAAAGGAGTTGTTTTGAGTTTAGGAAACTCCCAAAACAAATTTGGAAAATTTTAAAAGTTTCTAAAAGTTTTGAAAAATTTTAGAAGTGTTCTAAAAGGAATTTCAAAATTTTAGAAAAGTTTTAAAATTGGAAAATAGCAACTTAGAGTTGCATAAGAAAAAAAAAATGGAAACTTGAAGTTTTAGAAACTTCAAGGTTGTTGTCCTGGTCAGGCCAGGACGCGACCAGGACGCGTCCCACTACTGTGGTCGCGTCTTCCAGACGCGACCAGTAGCTATACCAGGACGCGTCCAGTAGCTACCACCAGACGCGTCTGAGGTTCTGGGTGTCTCGGACTAGTCCGAGACACCTAGTGCTGGTCCGGTCCAGCACCAGACACGTCTAGGACGCGTCTGGTACATGGGCTAGCGTCCTGGCTCCGGCCAGGACGAGACCAGGCCTTAATAGGCCTCGGCCAGGACATGCCGGCCCTATGGGCCGTGCTATGTCCGGACCTTGTCCGAGCCCTTTTGTGGGCTTGGGCCGGGACTTGTCTAGGACTTGTCCCGGGCTTTTTCGAGGCTTTTCGGACCACGAAAAGGGACCATCATTCGAGTGGGAGTTTTTTGCCAAAATTTCTTCCGTTTCCAACCAAATAATTCCAAAATCAATCCGGGCCATCCAGAAGGCCAAAACGGATTTCTCTTTAAATTGATTTATGAAATCATTAAGAATCGAACCAATATTTTTCCCGAAATTGACCCGGGCTTTCAGAACCCGAAACGGAGTTTTTCTTAAAGATGATTTTAGAAATCATAAAAGATAAAACCGGAACGCACCATTAGTTGAATTCTTCGAATTTAGACTTAAGGTCCGTAATGTGACATGTGATGTCAACAAAAGTATCTCCCAAGATAATCATACATATATAATTCTTAGCCTTGATATATTATATGATTGCATGTGATGTGAATGCGGGAAACTAGTATGGCCATAGATTTATATCTTATTCTTGTTTTAAGCACGGATGGGTGCATGCTTTGTAATTAATTTTAATTTCAAGTTTATACGATCTGCGAATCGTGAGTCTTGTAATTAGAGTTTAGGGGCTATGAGTCCATTGAAGAAGCTCGAGGATGGGATCCAAAGGCGAGTGGGAGAAATCAATGGAGGTTCAAAGATGGCGGTCTTAGACGAACCTAAAGGCGAAACAAGACAAAGACCAAAGGAGATTAGATCTTCTAGGTTAGGGGCCATACTAGGATCCATGTCTGCTTGATTTACATTCTCGCGCGCATTTACTTACTTATTTACGCTTTATGTCGTGGATGTTAGTTAGGCTAAATAGTTCACTATAACAAACGCCAGACTAGCGTAAAAGTCCCCAAAAGTAATCTTGAGTAATCGCCTATCCAGATTAAGACACTCGTTGCGCCCTTGTTCGAGGAAGGTGGGTCGGCCAAAGCAGAGTACCTCCTCTACCTTGGGACAATGCGGGTAGGTCTATAGAAGAGGCCTACACGTCTAAATGGTTCTACTCAACGAGATCAGCAAGAGAGTCTTGGATACTCGAGGCAAAAGGATAGATTAGTCATTCATCAATGACTATCTATCAACCAAGAGTCATAAGGGTATGATCAGTGAAGTAGTTCACTCACCTAGGACGACGAAAGTGGAGGGCAGGGCCAAAGTCCGCTTCACTCCGAAGAAGTGGGATCTTGGAATCACTTATTCAATCGGGGGCGATTTTATTGAATAATGTGGGAAAACTAAGTTTTTCAAAAACGATAACGAGTTTTAAAACTTTGCCATTTCTTTATGTAGTTTTAAGATGACACAAACGATTTCAACATTGAATCACACCTAAGGGAGGTGCTGATCCACTTCCTAGAATGGAAGAATGAATCCGAGAATAGTTCTCAGATTCAAAAGGAAGGTCACTAGAATACCCAATCCCAATGTTGACTCATACAAGAGAAGGTCAAAAGCCATTTGCAAGCAATCGTATAAAATTCTCTTTGGAAGAGTAACGAATGCTAGCATAACCATTAAGACAAACTAAGGAAGAAATTCCTACAGAAGTCATAAATGGAGAGGTACGAGACCTCCAAGGCAATCTGAAAGTCATCCTAAGGGAAGACAACAGAATACATCTATTACCCAATTCAATATCGATTGATAAAGACCTTAGATGAGTCACTCAGGTTGTTACAAACAAACTGAGCAGAACATACGGGAATATCCAGTCTAAGAAAGATTTTTGAGATTTGGTACAAAGAATCTAAGAAAGAGATCTTGAGATTCAAAAGGGCAAAAGGATCAGTCAAGTGAGACAAACATTTGATCAAAGAAAAGCAGTTGCCGAGTACATGATCAAGAGTATTCCTCATTACTGTGAATGTTTCTAAAACAATGGCTAGACCATTTAAAAGGAAACTACCTTTACCACCTGGAGGACAAAAGGAATGGAATTATGAATTCCGGTTCCGTATCCTTGCTAACAAATTAAGTTAAAAACAAGTATCGTAAAATTCCTTCATCAGGTATTTAAGACCAGATGAGCGGCTCAGTGGGAGCTTAAGGGAATTACATACTTGACTAAAAGAAGTAAAGATCCAAGAGGGAGCAGAAGCAGTAATGCTAGGGATGCTGAAAGGGATCAAAGTCTTCTTTTAGACACTGATCTAGCTTAGAACTTAATAGTGATTATTTTGTTCTTCTAGAAACATATGATGTTTTAAACCAGTGGTAAAATTAACTGAAGGTTAACATTGATAATGGCTAAAATCAAGAGATTCAAACTCATTAAACTTCAGCATTGTCAATTAGGTCTTAAGAACTGAATTGACAAAGTCATCCTTTTCAAAAGACATAGAGACTGGTAATCTATTAGGACTCATACAGTGTTATGCAGACCTATAAGTTTACTTGCAGAAGCTAACGAGAGAAACTTCAAATACGTACTCTGACAACTTCATGAAGTATGGAAACGTATAAATCATAAAGTATAAGTCGGAATGTTTGAAAGGTTCAAACAAAATACAAACCGAAGTAAAAGAATCATTTTGACAAGAGAGTTTAAGTCATCCGATTAGATTGGAGTGATAAAAACTTGAGTCAAATACTAAATAACCATCAAAGGAGTTGGGAAAACGTTTCCCAACTCGCTCCATGGAACACATCTGAGGGATGGTGGATTCAGTGGGAGTAATCGAACATTGCTATGCATAATTCGATCAAAGATGGGTTTGAGCCAGTCTTCCGAATATTTTGGGACATATTCTATAAACGATTGTTTTCACACTTACCAAAGTCCGTTTAACAGCTAAGCTTGTAAAAGCATTACAAAATTAGCTAAAGTCTGACGCAATTTCTTTAGAAGAAATTTGGGCTTTTTCCACAAGCAATCAAGAGAACAAAGTGTTTGTTGCTCATGATAGTATTCTCCTACTAATTAGCACACCTAGTAGTCTGGGAGAAAAGCACTAATTATTACAAGAATAAGTGGGAGAAAAGTACAAGTCGATTTAATTCGATCATGAGAAAAATCATGAAGAGTCATGAAGAACAATCATGAAAACTTGTACAAGACGATTAAATTCGACCAAGAGCAACAAACTGCGGCTCCTCGGAAAAGGAAAGGTTAAAGATATGATCTTGTAAACCCACCGCACAAAAGCGAATGTCATTCGCAGGAGAACTCTCAAAGCGAGTGAAAGTGTCTCTAAAGGAATATCTCAAAGTAGTTGAGAAAATTCCAAATTGTTGTTCAAAAGCCCTGAAAGGTCAAAATAAAATCTTAAAGACTCAGAAAATAAAGGTTATTTCTGAAGAGATAAAAGACCTGCGTAGAAACGGAAACTGACTCTAAATTTTGGCTAGAAGCCAAAATCATCGTGGAATCCATATCTCGTCAAGACATGAAGCTTGATAATATAAGTCAACAGAAGACCTAAATTGGTTTTCCAAAATAGAAAACTGAGAAGGATGGAAACATTCATGTTTCCCGAAACTAGACAAGAAGAATAAGATTCTTCCAATCAAGTTATGTCCATAAGCATGCTTCAGAAATCTATCGACGGATTAAAAGCACGCAAGAGTTAGATCCTTCAATTCAAAAAGGCAATCAAAGAAGTTTGATTCCTGAGGAATGAAGAAAATCTTGAATCACGAGTTTCAAGAAGGTAAGTGGGAGAAACAAACCTTCCGGGTCCGTATGCAGAGTGCGTACAAAAGATTGAGTACGACATAAGATGTTGTATAACAGTAACGAACTGACTCAATAAAGGACCACACACAAAAGGATAAAATGCCATTTTGGGCTTCTGAAGATCTATAAGCATAGACCAAAAGGATGATAGGATTAGAGAGACTCAGTACGCTGAGATGCTTGAGATCCGAAACAGAAAATCTAAGACTCGGAAAGTCTAAAAGAATTTCGACCCAAAACTCATGACTAAGAGCGTTGCTAAATCAGAGTTTGAAAAGACACCGACGTAGCAAACAAGCATGAGAGAGAGATTTATGTTCGAATACATAAAGTCAATCATATTGGATATGATTAGCATTTAAACATCCAAATTCGGATTTGAAAACTGAAACACTACTTAGAAACATCCTAGAAGGCTGAAGGATGAAGTAGTACAAAAGTTGAACATGTCATCGTAGCAAACTTCCAGACATGGAAGGAAAGTAGGCTAAAAGTATTTTAAGCCGGGAACTGTTGCAAATACTACATAAAGAATTAAAAGCCTTAACTCTAGTAAAAGTTACTAGAAATTATCAAGGTTGAAGTAAGCAATCTTCAAATTAATTGATAATTAGCAAAGTTTAAAACAGACTACATACGTGGTCAAACTAAACTGTCACCTAAGACATAGTATGAGACTCATACACAGTCTAAGGCATGAGGTAAGTTTGGAATAAACCTCGACGAGTAAAACTGAGTGGGTAAAAGAGTTTTACGGAAGAGGCTCAGATTTACAACTCTCGTTATCGGAAATAATAGAGTTATTTCACAAGTCGTCTAAATTTGGTTTAGTATTTAAACGACAGTCCATCGATGATAAAACGTTCCGAATAGGTTTGTCAGATACGTGATCTGATGAATGAAACCCTATACGTGATCTAGGATATGACTAGTGGGAGTGATATATAATCATGGGAGTGTCCCATAAACATATCTCATAGGCCTAAAAAGGAATTAGGCAAAGATAGTACAAAAAGGCCAAAAACAGTGTTTTTGGGCCTTAGCCGATTCGGGCACTTTTAGGGCTCGGATTGGGCTGATTTTTGGAGTGACGTTTCCTTATGTTATGAAAATTAAATATGCCAATTTTGGCTGGGTTTGGACGTCATCTCCTTAGGGAATTGAGAAAATACCAATAGTTGCTATTTTCGACTATTTCCCTAAATCTTATTCTAAAGGGTGTTTTAGGAAACCTAAAAGGAGGTGGATTCTTATTAGGGTTCTATATAAACACTCTTAGGGCAGAGAATAAGGTGTGGAATTTCTCTCTAAGCTTTCTTACTCTACCACATCAAGTAGAGAGGAGAAAGTGAGCTAATTCCCATTAACTATCTATCTAGTCAAAGAAGGTGTTCTTCTTTCCAACCACCATTGGTGTGCTAGCTATACAACAAGGTGGGAGAGCAAATTGATTGCTCGTGTCCCAAGTAGAGGAGCTACACTTGAAGCTCTTGGTCTTCTTTAATCAATTCAACTAGTTCGAGGGAAAAGCGATTAAGGTAATCTACTATCTCCATTAGTTTAATTACTAGTTTTGCATGTGATCCTGGGGATACTAGTGTAGACATTAGATGTCTTATTTCCGCTATAAACACTAGTATAAGGGTTTAAATCCCAACACTGCTGCCTCCCCAATTCTGGGCGTAAGACACTGGCCGAACCTGAGTGGACCCCCTCACTCCTTTGAAGACCCCGGGGCTGATCTGTTCATGCTAAGGGCATCTTGCAAGGCTGGTTTCTTCTGGCTGACCTCCCAATTAGGGGAACATTCGGTGGACCATCAGGAGCTCAGCGGTTCTGCTGCCTTAAGCCTGCTTCACCTTGTTGACTTCAGGTCTGATCTTGACTCTTCAGACGTTAGTCGACGTTTGGACATTTTATGCATCATCAACCTAGACGTGCTCAAGCCGACGAAACTGCCCTGGTAGCCCAAGCCACGACAAGGGCCCAAGAAGAAGTCTTAGTCTAAACTAGTCGTGCTCATGCCGATGAATAAGGAGAAGTCCTAGTTAACCTAGTCGTGCTCAAGCCGACGAAACTGCCCCGGTAGTGCAAGCCACGACCAGGGGCTTAAGGAGAAGTCTTAGTCTAAACTAGTCATGCTCAAACCGACGAAAACAGGTAGCCAAAGCTACGACCAGGGGCCTCAAGGAGAAGTCCTAGCTAAACTAGTCGTGCTCAAGTCGACGAAAATAGCCCTGGTAGAGACGACCAAGGGCAGAGCCAAGAACTCAAACACTATTCAATTTTTTTTTATACAGGGCTAACTTGGGTACTATGTTGCAGGAAGAGTTAGTAAGACTAGGGCATGATAGAACAGGTCTAACTTTTTCTTGTTATGCAAGAGCGATCATTCAGAGCATGCGTAGTAGGCTAGGAAACTTGCATTAGTCAGCTTAGGATTACGCTAACCCACTAACACCTTTTATTTGAAGTTAAAATTATTATGCAGGAAACAAGGTTCAGAGAAAACGGTATCTGATTCATCACGAAAGCACATCAATCAGGAAGTGTTTCTTACTCGTCTAGATTGTCACCCAATTTTCTGACAATTACTTATTTGTCTCTCAGGCATGGTAACTTAAGGATCTGCCCCGAAATTCCCAACGTCATCTGCTCTGGCAAAAATAGCTATGGAAAAGAAAACCACACCAGCACAGGTAGAAAAGAAGACTTCTCAAACAGCTCAGCTAAAATCAGCATTGGAACACGGAGCTCAGGAAAATCAAGAGAACGACCGAGCTTCACGAAACGGCTCTGGTCCAGGTAAACCCCTTGTCTTCACGGTCATTTAAAATACCGAATGGACGGACCCGAGAGTTACTTTTACTCCTCAGTCTCTTATCATTCGACTAAGGAGTGGCGGGACTCAAGATGATGCATAAAATGTCCAGACGCTGATTAACGTCTGAAGAGTAAAGATCAGACTTGAAGTCCATCGGGTCAACCCGGCTTAAGGCAACAGGTCAGCTGAACCCTTAAATAATCCGTCACGCACTCCCCTCACTAGGAGGTTGGATAGAGGCAACCAACCCTGTAACGCCTTTGGCATGAATGGATCAGCCCTGGGGTTTCTAAAGGAATGAGGGGGGTCCATGTAGGTTTGATCGATGTCTTACGCCAAGAACTGGGAAGGCAAAAGCGCACTAGCAACCTACCGGCTTAATCCCAGAATCTCCACAAAGATCTCAGTCGGTTACAAATCTCTAAGTGTTTAAGCAAGTTTAGACTTCACGCCTCCAAACGAGGAAACTTCTTCCAAAATATCTATCACATCGGCAGGATATCTACGAAAGATCCTTGAACTTAGGAACTTCCATCTATCCTGGATACAAGATAAACACAAAGGGATAACTTCCCTCCACGGTAATCACCGCTGCCTCTTAAGCTTATAAAAGGCACCCAAATTGTCCTTCAAAGGAAACGATCTCTGAGTCCAAAAAGATAACAGGAAACTCTGAGTTCTCACAACTCACCTCCAAAAGGATCGATCAATATTCATTCTTTTACTCCAAAGAGCACCCTGACTGTCTTGAGCGTTGGAGCGGTTTTCGAACCCTTTGCAGGTTTTCCCCCTTGGGAATAGACGAACAATGAAATACATGAGGAGATAGAAGATCTCAGAGATCCTCCCGTATAAGTCGAATTAGATTCGTTTGAGAGCCCTCATGGAGTTAGGAGCGTCTCTAAGTTGTTCAAACACCCCTCGTAGGCCTTAAAGGCTCATAGATTTGTCTCAGAGGAATGAAAACCTGCGGAAGAAGAAAATGAGCTACCTACACAAAAGCTATGACAGAATCACTCGGATATAGGGCTTGGAGTTATAAGATCAGAATGAATCCACGTCTGAAATCAAGTTTGGAACTTGATCTATTTTCCTAAAGGAATAGTTCCTGTTGATGATGCACAAAATGTGCAGACGATGACTAATGTCTGAAGAGTAAAGATTAGACCTGAAGTCTACTGGGTCAACCTGGCTTAAGGTAGCAGGACAACTGAGCCTCTGATGGTCCTTCGAATATTCCCCTAACTGGGAGGCCGGCCAGAAGAAACCAGCCTTGCAAGACCCCCTTGGTATGGACAGATCAACTCTGGGGTCTTCAAAGGAGTAAGGGGAGTTCGCACAGGTTTGATCAGTGTCTTACGCCCAGAACTAGGGAGGCAGCAGCGCCAAGCGACCTACCGACTTAATCCCGAAACTTCCAGAAAGATCTCAGTCGGCTACACATCTCGAAGTGTTTAAGCTAGTTTGGACTCCACGTATCTAAAGGAAGAAACTTCTCCTTTAGAGTCTGTCACATCGGCAAGATATCTACAAAGAATCCTTGAACTTAGGAACTTCCACTTATTAAAGACCGAGATAGACTCTAAGAGAAACCCTAGATACTCAAGAGAAAAAACTTCTCTTTCAGTTTGACGACAACCGGCTCGCCACCGCCACTAATCATAGTCAGCCTAATATTGCCTATAAAAGGCTCCCCACATCGTCCTTCACGGGACATAATCTCGTTACCCCAAAAAGATCACAAGAAACTCAGAGTTCTCATAACTCGCCCCCCAAAAGGATCAATCAATATTCATTTTTTTACTGCAAAGAGCACTCTGACTGGCTTGAGCGTCGGAGCGGTTTTCAAACCCTTTGCAGGTTTTCCCCCCCTTTGGGAACAGACGAACATGAGCAAGGGCAAGGATCTGGAGCAAAGAGCAGGAGCGAAGAGCTGGAGCGAGGAGATGGAGCAAGGAGCTGGAGCGAGAAGCTGGAATAAAGAGAAGCAGAGCAAAACGCAAAGCCGGAAGCAGGAACGCTAGGCTGAATAACACCCAACATAACTGAATAATCATATAACGGAGGATGTCATCCATTAACTCCCTTTTTCATGCTGATCTAACGGAAGGCCAAATTTTGACATCAACATTTGGCGCTAGAGGAAGGGAATCTCCCCAGTAAAATCATCAATTCGGTAACCCGAATCCTATTCATTAAACTTTTCAAACTAACTACTTCCACGAGTCCCTCAGGCAGACATAGGGGTGGGAATCGGTCCGGGTCGGGCCGGTCGGGTTTATGTCATTCATCGGGTTTAATCGGGCGGGTTATTTAAAAAATCCTAGTGTCCAAAACCCGTCCAAGTCCGTCAAATTTTTCGGGTTTCTCAGGTATCGGGCGGTCGAGTATCGGGTTTTCACCAAAGTTTCAAAATACCTTGGTCGAAATGACCAAAATATTTTTATTTCGATGGTACAGAAATTTCAATTGAAATTAAAATTTGATTAAGTTTCTCTTAACAATGTTGTGTCAAGGGCACTCCGCACTTCGACAACAATATATATATATATATATACATATATATGTTTATCTATATCATACACTTCAAATACATTAAAAATATATCTATATATATATATTATACATGCACAGATAAATACATACAAGCAAGCATTACATATAAACATAAATGGATGGCATTATTAAGCGGGTTATGTCGGGTAAAATTATCAGGCGGGCTCGGGCGGGATGTCGGGTAGCACTTCAAAACCCATACCCGACCCGTTGAATTCATCGGGTCGGTCGGGGTAAACCCGCCTTCGGGTTTCGGGTACCCGCGGGCTCTAACAGACTCAGGTACCCGTGACGGATTTCGGGTTTGCGGACTATTTCCCAGCCCTAGGCAAACATGTCTTCAAGCGAGCACACCCCATGCGGATCACCACACAAGCTCCCCAACCCAGTCGAGCTCATGCCCGAGCTAGAATAAGTCAAGGCCGACTACCTCCGAAGGGACGAGGAGGGAACACGACTGGAGGAAAGCGTCCGCAAAGCTTAGACGGCCAGGAAAGTTGCAGCACTCGAAGAGAGAGAAGAAACAATCAGAAGGCACGCACAGAGGCTCTTCTCACCCGGTAATGCATTCTCTTTCGGAGCTCTGACTTTACAACCTTGCGACCAGATGCATCTGGAGAATATCTTGAACGAATACGGAGCATTAGACCCCAACCGACCGTACATCCCTAAAACAAAGAGGGTTGGAGAAGGGTGCACGGACAACCCAACCGTCTGCGAAGTGCTCATACATCAGATAGCAGCGCTAACTCGAGAAAGAGAGAAGGATAGACTGTGGGGGAAAGCAGTAATCTACCAACCCCCTCTCTGCCAAGAGATATTAGAATCTGAGAAGCCGAAGAACTTCTAGTGCCTAACTCTAGACCATTACCACGACCAGGAGGACCCGGGAGTGTTTGTCAACAACTATACTGCAGTAATGAACCTATACACGACCAACCAGAAGATATGGTGCGTAGTCTTCGCCACTATCCTAAAAGCACCAGCCCAGGCATGGTACCAAGCGCTGCCTCTGAATCGGTCAAGTCTTTTGGACAACTTGCCCAGGTCTTTTGTGACGCCTTCCGAGGAAGCACCACAATCAAGAGAAAGACCAATGAGTTGTTCAACGTGGTTTAAGGAAAAAACGAGACTTTGGCGATTTATTGGCAGAGATTCCGGAACCTCATGGTGCAGGTCCCCGACCTGGAGCCAAAAGTCGCTTTCACCGCTCTGTCGAGAGGCCTCAGGCAAGACGATTTCATCAGGGACATCTCTGATAGGGAACCAGATATTCTTGCAGAGCTGATAGAGAGGGTACAACAATTTATTAGGAGAGAAGAAAACTACCGACGAATGAAGGAGGTGGCCAACATTCCGTATGAGGGAGAACCGACGAGAAAGAAAGAACGGGAGGAAGTTAGGCCCCCAAGGAACGAGAACGAAGTAGAAGACCCAGATCTGACTTCGCCACCTATACCCCGTTGGTGAAAGTCAGGGAGGAAATTTTACAGATACTCATAGCGAAAGGAAAGGCGGAATTACCCAAACCCTACGATGACAAGGAGGATTTCGGGTTCAAAAACATGGTCGCGTGGTGCACTGTCCACCGAGGCTACAGTCACAAAACCGACAATTGCCGACATCTCAAGAACCTCATCGAAGAAATGGTGAGTTGGACAAATACATCCAGAAGGAGCAACGACCCTACGAATACAAAAATAAAAGGTCGTCAAACAGAGCAGGAATCAGGTCAGGGTTGGATTCCAACGAACATCATAGCCCGACCGTCAAGAAACCAACCAAAGGCTTAGAGGAGCCAACCGGGGTCATGGGAAAAATCAATACTATCTCAGGAGGACCGACTCTCAGCGGAGCTACCAAGGGAGAACAACGCAGGTATGCCAACGAGGTGAAAAACCCACCAGTTCTGTTTATCAAACCTAGTGTGGAAACGCCACCCATCGTCTTAATAGACGACGACCTAGTGGGGTAATAACCCCACAGGCGGACCCACTGGTTATAACGACAATAGTAGCCAATTGGAGGGTAGGGCGCATCCTAATCGACACAGGAAGCTCGACTGAAGTTATGAGCCAAACATGCTTCCAAAAACTCGGGGTAAGTCTTCACCATCTCAAATCATATAAGTCTTGCCTAACAGGGTTCAGCGACAATCAAGTCGAAACCGATGGGACAGCATCGCTACCCGTACTGATAGGAGAAGGAGAAACGAAGAAATCGATAATGTTAAATTTCTCCATAGTCGACAAGCTGCATGCCTACAACATCATATTGGGCAGGAACTTCCTGAGAGAGTTAGGGGCGGTAATCTCTATGAACCACCTCATGATGAAATTCCCAATCCCGGGAACAAATCTCATAGGAACGACCAGAGGGAATCAAGAAGTAGCCGGAGAATGTTACCTAATCTCCACCCAGGGCTGCGAAGAGGAAACAACTAACCCGGCCACCGTCGGAGGAGATAAAGTGTTCTACGGAGATCCCGCTGCAGACATGCAAGACTGAAAAGCAAGAACCACATAGGTTACCATCGCTTCTGATTTCCTTTTAGTTATTTTGCGAATAAAGCCGTTAGGCGGGAGAAGTAGCGCTACAAGCTACACTCACTTTGCTTCGGCAAAACTAGCAGCTCTAGTAGCCATGGTGATGAGACATGAAAATGTCCCATCTGAATCTCTTAACTCGGGTTAGTTAGTCCAGTTCGAGCGGTTATTCTCATGATTTGTTTGATTTTCTTTCTCAGATGTCTTTACAAGACTTAGTGTGAAAATCAGATGAATTCGGGAGAAATAGTTGCTAAGGGGTACTATGGTCATTTGTGGATTCCGGTAATTTTGGCCAATATTGGTGCTCGAGTGAGGAAAGGGGTCGAATACGAACCCAACGGTGAAAACGGGAGTCAAATCGGAGTTCAAATGCGAAAAATTGACCAGGTCAAAGTTTAGGTCAAAATCTGTTGACCAAAGGCCAACATCAGTCTTCAAACAACAAGTGGCTTGCATCTGACAGCAGGGATGATGTGAGGGCTCTTTTCGGTCATAATAAGTTGTACTCTGGGGTCCTCTGGAGTGACTTGATCATATGCTTCTGCGCGCAAAAGGAAACTGTACTCCTCTTGTCTATCAAACCAGGTCTAGCATCCGGTGTCATTGGATAGACACGTGTCATTGTCGCAGAATGGGTTGTAGCTTTCGTTATTTCGCCCGCGAAGCATCCAATCGCCTCTCTCAACAGCCAAATCAGTAGCACCCGATTGTTCCCAAAATTATTGGGATCTCTTTCCTTTATTCCTCTCAAACGTTAGAGAGAGAAAGGAGAATGTTTTCTTTAAAAAGAAAACTAACCAGAGAGAGAAAGAAAACTTGAGATATAGAAAGAGGATATTGAGAAGATGAACAGAGAAAGGAAGATTGATTGTTCTCTTACGAATTTTAGAAAACTAACATTATTCTTCTCTCTCTAGAAACTTAAATAGAAGGTAAGGAGAGATGACGTGAAGATTCATTGGTTTTATTTATTGAAATCTCGGCTTGAAATTGAATCTCAATGGAGATGTTTGATTGATAAGATATTCGAAGAGAGTATTGAGAGAGATTCGACTGACTGCTTACAGGGATTTCTGCAAGGAAATCGAATCCTATAGAGAGAGAGAAATCAGAGGTACTTCTCTGATAATGGATACTTTGAGAGAGAGAAGAAGTTGGATATTTTCTAGAAACAGAAATTATTGAGATTCGATTGGGCTGGACTGATTGTTAGTGAGAGATTATTAAAAGAGAGGATACTATAGAGGAGTATAATGATGGAAGAGATGATTTTATTGCCTTTCTTCTTTGGATTATTTTGAATTTCAGAAGGCAACCATTCTCTGCTACTTCTCCTGCATCTATTTAACAGTAAGGAAGAATAGGGGGCGGTATCTCATCTTTGGGCAATAAAACAGGGAGCTTTCTCCTTGAACCATTTTTTGGTCTTCACAGGGCTTCATTGAACATTTAGAGAGAGAGAGAGAGAGAGAGTCTGTGTTTCATCTACTTTTCTGTATTTTCTATTTTGTTCTTTTTGTGAGAGAACGTAACAAATAGAATAGAGAAAGAGAGAGAGAGAAAATTGTAACAGAGAGAAAGAGAAGGTTGTAACAGAGAGTTATATAAAAGAAAGAGTTTTGATTGTGATAATCTTCTATTCACTATTGTCTCTTAATATTTTCGGCTACAGTAGAGAGAGAGTGTTTGAAGAAGAAAGAAACAGTAGAGAAAAAGAGAAAACAGAAAGTTAGAGAGAGAAAAACAGTGAGGAAGATGAGAAAATCTGTGGGAAAATAATTTTCCCACAGAGAAATTGTTTCCGAGAAGATGAGAAAATCGTTTTCCCTAAGGGTCTGTTTGTCTGGAAAACAGTAAAAACAGAAGGAAAACTGCTCCTTAGGGTGCGTTTGGCTGGCAGACAGGAAAAACAATTTCCAGCTAGAAAAAGTTTAGTTCTCTTCCATACTCTTTTATTCTTCATATTTATTTAAATCTCGATCATGATTAGCTAAGACTCTCCATCTAGGATTTTACGATGAAACCCATTTTTGATCTTTTAGAGATATATTTTTTTGATTAACTCTTGATTAATGCTTCATAGTTGAATTCGTTTTAGTTTGATAAATAGATTTTCAATTCATTATCTATACTTTTAGTTTGATGCATCATACTTAGGTTGAATCCTTTGATGATGCATACTTACCGATTGATAGATAATAGTTTAGAGATTTATTTATTTAAAATAAAATGATTACATCGTTATGTTCTATTCGGTTTTAAAGAAAACATCTCCCGGAATTAGGATAGTTCATTATCCGAAATTATGAGTTATAAAAAAAGAGAATTAACCATTTTAAGTATTTGTTTCTAAAGGTGATTTTATGTGGTGAATTCCTAAAACCTAGACTCCTCCCCCATTTGAGTTCATTTTTATTTATTTTTGTTTCAGTATTTGATTTTATCATCACCAAAACAATTTTCAAAGCAAAACCGAGTTACTTCTAAGTCTTAGAATAGGTTTCACTTAGTCTCTGAGGAACGAACCGGTCTTACCGGAATTATCACTTGACGCCCGTATACTTGCGGGTGGTGACCTATTTAGGAAACTTTTTAGGCCCATCAAGCCATGGCGACGACCAGAGACCCCAATGAGGAGTCCTAGTTAAACTTACTTTGCTTCGGCAAAACAGGTAGCTCTGGTAGCCAAGGAGACGACCAGAAGCCTCAAGGAGCAGTCCTAGTTAAACTGAAACTTTACTCGAGTTAAACTGAACCTTCACCAAGGTCCCAAGGAGACGTCCTAGTTAAACTGACCGTGCTCAAGCCAGCAAATTAGGCAGCTCTGGTAGCTAAGGCAACGACCAAAAACCTTATAAGGAGAAGTCCTAGCTAAACTCACTTTACTCGAGTGAAACGCGGTCCCCAGTGAGGATCCCAAGGAGAAGTCCTAGTTAACCTACAACCCTGGCAAAGGTGACCGGGGGTATAAGGAGAAGTCCTAGCGAAACTAGTCATGCTTAGGCAGACAAAACAACCCTGGTAGCGAAAGCAACGACCGGGCGTACGGAAGGAGTCTCGGTGAAATTAGTTGCGCTCAAGCCAATGAAACCAGCCCTAGTAGCGAAAGCGACGACCAGGGACTTAAGGAGAAGTCCTAGCTAAACTAGTTGCGCTCAGGCCAATAAAACCAGCCCTGGTAGCGAAAGCGACGACCAAGGGCTTAAGGAGAAGTCCTAGCTAAACTAGTTGCGCTCAAGTCAACGAAACCACCCATGGTAGCGAAAGCGACGACCAGGGGTTTAAGGAGAAGTCCTAGCTAAACTAGTTGCGCTCAAGCCAACGAAAGCAGCCCTGATAGCGAAAGCAACGATCAGGGGTTTAAGGAGAAGTCCTAGCTAAACTAGTTGCGGTCAAGCCAACGAAACTAGCCTTGATAGAGAAAGCAACGACCAGGGGTCCAAGGAGAAGTCCTAGCTAAATTGGTTGAGTTCAAGCCAACGAAAACAGACCTGGGAGCAACAACCATGATCAAGGGCAAAGTCCAGACCCGAAAATTATTCGAAGCTATGCAGTTACGCTAATTTGGGTTCTATTTTGCAGAGGGAATTATTAAGCCTAGGTCATGCTAGAATAAGTCTAAATTATTATTTTTGCAAGAACGATCATTCGGAGCATGCGTGGTAAGTTTAGGGAAACTGCATTAGTAAGCAGAGGATTAATTACATTGGCTGCTTGTCTTGTTTATACGTGTATATATATATATATATATATATATATATAAAAGAATAGGGAGACACCTTTCACGAACAACTACGCATCAGACGGAGGAAAAGGAGAAGTGGGAGGACCACCAACGTCCATCGAAGCTCTGATAATGACGGCAAGAGGACGACCACCCCTGCGACGACCAACCAGGAATCCCACGGCCAAAAAAGAAGCGGTTAAGAGGTGCTCGTGGTACTTCTCAAGGAGTAGACCAGTGGGTAGAGGGGCCTAGCCACAAGCAAGGTAGAAAGATTATCCTCATTCAGCATTGATGATGCATAAAATGTCCAGACGTTGACTAACGTCTGAAGAGTCAAGATCAGACCTGAGGTCTACTGGGTCAACCGTCTTAAAGTAACAAGACCGTTGAGCCCCTGATGGTCCACCAAATATTCCCCTAACTGGGAGGTCGACTAGAAGAAATCAGCCCTGCAAAACGCCCTTGGCATGGACATATCAGCCCTGGGGTCTTCAGAGGAGTAAGGGGGGGGATCCAAACAGATCCAGCCAATGTCTTACGCCTAGAACTGGGGAGGCAGCAGCGTTAGGCGATCTACCGACTTAATCTCGAATCTTCCAGAAAGATCTCAGTCGGCTACGCATAAACATGAGTGAACTCATTGACCTTATCAATTAGGTACAGACAAATAAACATGAGTGAACTCATTGACCTTATCAATTAGGTACACAAATATATACAAACTATGCCAAGAATTTCTGCTAAATCACTACTTATGCTTCTTTCTTCCGGCAAGAATTGTTTGAATTTGTAAGTGTCTACTGAATGCCTCGTTGAAAAGAAAACGAGTCTGAAAGGCTGAAATGATGGGGAGCCAGGCCAGTGCTGCCATCGGAGCAAACAGAACAACACCCATTCCATAGTCGTAAGCTTGAGCAAGTACCCTCACGAATCCCCACAATCCATAAAGCTCTAACAGGGGCCTCACAGCTTGTGCAATCTGGTTATGAAAAAAAAAATGAAAAAGAACTATAAATAAAATTGCCACAACAACTAATTCTACAGGGCTTCATTATATCTAACGTGAATCACATTTTTTTTAATCATTTGAATTAATATAAATTGAAGAAAACCATACAAGAGGAGGAAGCTTATGAAACAATGAGTTGTAAGAAGCTAACCTCTCAGAAAAAACAAAAACAAAGAACCCAAAACATAAGGGAAAACCAGTAACGGGGTACTATTCCATAGGTCCTCCCAATGCAAAATGAAATCCAATTAAGGCTTTTCGCCGAAACGAGGTTCCTAGTCCAGTGAAATAGGAGACCTTGAGTGTCTTCAACCTCGAGGTCACTATTACCACTATCCTCCTTAAAGATTCTTGAGTTTCGAAACTTCCAAATAGACCCCCAAAGCTCCATAGTCGTAAGCACGCATGTATATGCTACGACAGCTAATGTGGGTATCCCAACCATCAGATGTTTATGTTCAACTTGTATATGCTAAGACAGCTAATGTGGGTATCATCAAACCATCAGATGTTTATGTTCAACTTATTATATGCACGGATGCGTAAAATGGGTGTATACATTAACTATCATGTCATGTGGTTCATGCAGTGTCTAACTGAACTTACCAGAGTTAAACCCCATCCTGTGGGCAAAAACGCCAAACTGCAAACGATCAAGTCCATAAGAGACAGTTCACAGACGATGGAAAGGGTAACTATAACGGCTATAACACCAAGAAACAGAAAAGCTTTAAGAAGCCGAAACTGAAAGTGATGGTTGGTGCTAAGCCGTTGCCGCCCCTCGTTCATTGCCTGTAAATTAGATTTTGTAAGTCATAATACTAAATTACTACATAGGCCATCCAAATATCATATCATTGTGAGTTATATCATAGAAAAGTAAAATAGCTTTTAGCCATGTACGAGTTTAACTTGGAATATGGAATTTACCTTTGCAAGTAAGAAGATAACAAGTATCACAATCCAGGAGAGCACATACACCAGAAAATTTTTGTTCTCCTGTGCTATGTCAAGGTGATAAACCATTCCATATTGGTACACGAAAAATCGTACCGAAAGAAGTATTTGAAGTATCCGCGCACCAATTCCTGAGTGTCTAAGATGAGTGTGTTCATCGTTCCACCAAGATTCCCAGCTCTTGTCTCGGTGAACTCCAATACCACCCTGATTCTTGATCCACTTGTTCCAATCTATCCAATCATCGACTATCTTGCCCCAGTTGAATCCAGAAGGATTGAATAGAAATGGTGCAAATAGCCAAGTTGCTAACATGAATGAGATCGAGTACGTGATTAAAACATAAGTCATGCTGCTCTGATAAGGCCTTCTAAACATATTATAAACAATTAACAGAAGCAGCAATTCAAATCCTTTCACAAAATGGCTACGAGAGTACAATCGATAATTCTCCGTGAAGGTTGCGTGAAACACAACAACTTTACGACCAGTGGGCATGTACTTGGCCCCCCCATGAAGAATGGTTCGAGCGTAATAATGAGATTTTGTTCCAAGAGAAAAGGTGAAGAAAACTGCTGCGAGTTGCAATTGCATGAGGATAAAATCTTTTAGAGCTGCAAGAAATCCTCTCTCAAGTCCAATTTCCATTACCATAGGTAAACCTGTCAGAAGTCCAAGCTGGATAAATGACTGGGACGCAAGTGCTGTTTCCAACGATTCTATATTCTGCATTCTAGCCTCAAGAAGTAATGCTTTCTCCAACCCACTCAGTACCAAGTAAAGCTGCCCGTAGAGGAAAACATAAACTCCAATCACTGATAGCTGCACAATTTTGCCAAAAGAAATAAAAGATGGTTAATGAGTTAAGCAACTTACAACATGAAATAACACCAAGAAAGATAGCAAATAGAAGAGGGCTATATCTTCCCTGTGTAGGGTGCATTGTTTTCCGATCTACTTAATAATGATTAGTGGGCTCTAATACTACACCAGTAAAGCCAGCATACTGTTCCACATTTAGGTCCACCGGCCTAACCATACGTGCGCGAGGGTTTTCTCTTGGCATGAAATCTGACCATCCTATACGAGCCAAGCTTACGCGAAAGGCCTGGCAATTATTTAAGACAAGGTGGTACTGCATAACCCAGGTTCAAATGTCTTAATGCAATCCTACTACACATGATATCTAAATAAGAAATTATGTCCAGAGCCCAGACAGAAGAAAAATAAGATACTGCATTCCCAGTATACAGCACCTAAGAGAAATCACACTGCTACACCAGCTATGCTGAACAAAGTGAAAGAACTTATGCATATACCATGCAAACTCAAGTTAAGTACACTCAAGAAAGACCAAGTAAAGAGGTCCAAGATTATATGCAATCTAGACCCCTACAAATCTTCCTCTCTGATTATATGCAATTATGCAGAAGTTGATGGCCATCATCAAGCAAAACATACAGCACACCCAATTTATTAAAAAGCATCAGCTGCTGCATCCCTAAGCCTAACAACATAAGTGATATATGAGGAAAAGCATAGACTGAAGTACGTCAAAGATTGCAGCTAGTAGCAGCAATTGTCTCTTCTAAACGTAACTTTACTGATAAGAAGATTGTTTTACAAAAATATTTTTCAAAAAAAAACAAAAACACTTTCCAAGAGTTAATTAAGTACCAAGCAATTGAAGTAGAACCCAACAGTAGTAAAGTAACAGGAGAGCATCCGGAAAAAGTCGAATCGACGTCCAAGGCGGTATATATCACGGCTTAGTGTTTGCTCACTGTTTCCGTTGGCAATTTTAGCTTCAAACTTTGAGATCTGGTTTAGACCTACATCCCGACCTTTGCCAACTTGCATATACTCATGGTATGTTACATAACCGCGTCGTAATATGGAGTTAAATCCTGCAATAGATATAATCTTGTGTTACTATGACAAAAGCCTACATGATTATAATTCAAAAAAGTATATTCAATTATACATATACCAGCAAAAACATCCTCGCTCAAGTTAATGGTTTTTGATGCTTTGCTTATGCCCCCTCTTGTTAAGTGAAACAGCCTATCAAACAAATCTGTATGACCATAGTGGAATCGGACCCTTGAAATGATAAAACAATGATCTCATGAATACTAAGTATAAAGATTTAGGAACATGAACTCGCGAACAAATTACGAAGGATAATAAGGAATACATCTAACGTTCTAAGAACATGAACCTGCAGACGGAGTGCAACTCTTACCTGAGAGGATTTGCTAGAAGCCTTTGACCGATGGTAACAAAACTGGTCTCTTGATAACTCATGAACCAAGACAAAGAAGAAACACTGCAATTATGGACACATTAAGCACCGGCCCTACAAATTCAAAATGCGTAAACTCTACTTTTGAAATGTATGTCTATTGTGTGTAGAGAGAACAAAGATAACTATGGGTACAATTCATATATTTGTTAAGAGCATATTATTAATTCTAGTATGAAGATGAAACTCAATGCCCTAAATGTTAAAAACCAACTTACTGTATATATGAGGGGGGAAATCCTTCAGATAGAAGTATTATGGCACAAGAACTAAATATCTATAACCCTGTTAAGACAGATATGATACACCTGACTACCCTCACGTATCTTTCAAGTTTCAACTTTCAACAGTAAACATTTACAGCCCTCGCGAAATTAAGGTACAAGATATGAACCATGTGCTATGCATCAAACTGAAATGATGTCTATTTTGTTTAAGCATCAGGTCTTTTGATTTTAACCAGACTATGTTAACAATATCTTCAGTTATTCACAATTGCAATTTGTCAGCCATTAAGTCATTGTCGACAAATGGATGACAGTCATTCCCTAATGAAAATAGATGTTATAGCTAGATGATTGAGGGGTTTTCATCTGGTTTTATTATGTACAAAAACTCCGGAACTTTCCATCATTTCATAACAGCATGCTTACTTTTATGTAATAGCTAGTCTGACATTAACCACTAAAGACATCATTGCTTGAAAAACCAAACCTGCCGGTAAATATGTACTCCCTTAAACCAAGTATCGTGGGAGGTTGTCTCCCTTGGTGCTGAAGAAATTCTTGCAGGACGTTTCTCATTTTCAGTGCTTCTTCCATATAGTTGTCCTATAAAATTGAAAAACAAAAACAACATAAAGCAGATGTATAAAAGTTCAACATTTGGAACAAAGATACAGTATATACTTGGTTCATGTCGATTGTTTGTAGAGCATCACCACGCGTGAAAATTATTGCATGATTTTGGTTTTCAGGCTTTCCTTCTCCAATATTAGGTGGACCGGGAAGCTTTATCCGATATATTTCCTACGTATACAGTTAATGGTTAGTAATTCCAAACACTTCAATTCTGTGTCATCGAATGTTTTCCTACATTGATTTGTTAAAATGTAAATACTTCTAATCTCTATAGCTTCTAATTGGCTGAGAAACCATGAAAATCACATTACCTGATCAAACCTGTTGATTGTCTTAACCAATATAGAGGAATAAACTTTTTGAGGTTTATCCGTTCCTATTTCTTCTTTCTCCTCCACATAAGCAACACGAACGGAAGGATACCTTGAGAGTGACAAAAAAAACAAAGTAACATGACAAATATGTAACTAAAAGGACCTCCATCATAATTTAATTACAGTTTCACATTTTTGCCAACGATAGAGTCGTAGAATTACCTTATCATCAAGTCAATTATGTCTTGTGCACGAGAATCTCCAGCAGATTTTTGTGATCCAAAAGCTTGACAAGAGATGACATATGTGAACTTCATGTCAGCTAGTGCATCAAGCTGGGCCGACAAGGAATGTGGATTATTTTTCTTCTCATCTCCCCTTTCAATTGCCTTGTAGTCTTCAAAAATATCTTTTAAAAGAATATCAATGTATTACAATGTGCTGAATTCAACTTAAAAGAAAGAATTTACCATACTACATGTTAAGTAGGTCAAAAGCGTCCAAGTAGTAGGCTTGAAGCAAATCTTCCATAAATTATTTACCATGATTGTCCAAAACAAAATAGAGTTTTTGAGGAAATAAATAAGGAACTTATCTTATTCATTTCGACAAATTTGGCTGGAACTAACCTTCATCTTCACCCATATCAAGAAATGCTTGCAACTTTAAGGCCTTTCGATAGTACATCATTCCTCTAACTGTCATATAAAATACAAACAAAACTATAAATTTAGGATGAATGATAACAAATATTTGTAATATCGAGATACAGTACGTACTATTTGTTTCATTCACCTGTTCTGCTTAGTGTTTGTGCACGGAACGAAGCCCAATTTCTGACCTCCTCACCCTTTCCTTTAGATTCCAAGTCTTCCCAGCTGCAACACTCCATGCGCTCTAAAAAGTTTTTCCACTCGTCTTCATTGACCAAAGGGTAGTATTGTTAGTTTTTAATTATTCGAGTTAACCAAAAAATATTTCTTTAATCCAATATAGAGACTTCTTTCACAATAACCTGGATATATCTTTTGCATGTAAAAGATTATAGAAACTCCTTCTTGACTTGAGTGTAGCTTCTCCATGGAAAAGTTAACTTCTTCTTTGTAATGTGGAGTCATAACACTGAAGCCGAAGAGAATCTTTAAGATGAGAGAAGAGCAATTGGCTTGACTACAATACTCAGTTAACAAGGAAAATGTTGAAACATTATCTACAATTTTAATCCAATCATATGCTTTTATAAGCCCTTGACATGTTCAATGAAGATACCACACCATCAATTCTCTTAGGGATGGCAATTTGGGCCCACCCTTTGGATCCCACCCCATCCCGCCCCTAGTAGACCGGATTTGGGAAACCCATTTAATAAATGGGCGCGTCTAAACCTACCCCATTTATGTACCTAATATTATCTCTTGCGAAGAGTTCCCATTTGTTCTTTTCTAAATACTCCCATTAAATTAGGATATGTTTTGTTAGTTTCAATTTACTAAAAACCTTGACTAGCAAGCTTTCCTCCTCTGACAAACGTTTTATAGATAACCACAACAAGAGGGTTCGTTCTCCTTCAATAAAGCTCATGCACCACACTTAAGGAGGCTAGGATCATTATCTTTGGTTTGTTTTGAGTTCAATAACAAGTGGGAGCTACAGGTGAGAAGATTATGTACTTCTAATTATTATTAATTATATGTTATAGATTTCGTAATGATCCCTTGAGTAAACTTTCTCTAATTCCTACACAAGTTAATGTGGTCGCCAAGTGGAAACCGAGCGAGTAAATGAATAGCCAATTACAAGGAGGTTAACGAATCCTAAGGCAACAAAACATAGTGAAAGCAGTTCAATAATGATACAAGTACCCCCTTGTGCACCGCCTTAGTTGGGACAAGGGGCAATTCCGTCTTCTCATACCCCTTCAAAGGTGTGAAAAGACAAAATTGCCCCTTGTCCACGACAGGAGATGTATAAGAGTGTAGACGGATGGAGAGTACTTCAAGCATTTCTCAAAGCAGTTACCTGAGGTCTTACTTGGAAATAAGAATACATTATATAGGATATTCCCACCGGGGCAGGCAGTAAAAGGAAAAGGAGAAGATAGTAAGCCTAACCTGAAAGACAGCATATTGCGAACCTTAGGAGCACAAGGCATATCCATAAAGAGGGATGTAGCAAAAAAGGAAATACGCCTTCGAGCTTCTAAGTTCTTAGGAATTTCCAGAGCTGTTTCTTTGACAGTAAGCAACAGCTGCAGGCGTTTGATCTACCAAAAAACGAAATAAAATTGGGCCCAATAACATTACATATTATGTGTTTACAATATTTTGAGAAAACAAAGGTAACCTGTTCCTTGAAAGGACTTAAATCTGGTAGCGGAAAGAGGATAGCAGGATTGTCATTTGATGCGAACAACTGTGTCTGAACCTGGTCAAAGAAAGCAGTTTCATCCACTTCAATCGATACAGGGTGGAGTAAATCTGGTAATCTGCATCCAAGTAAGAAAGTTTCATTTTGGTAAGCTCTATTGTAGGACAATAGTGTAGAAAAATGGATAGTGCCTCAGAGCATTAACCTGGGCCCATTCATCATATCTTCTGTTACTATCTCGACGATATCTTGCAGTAGCTTCACTACTTTATCACGGTCAGATTCTCTGTTTTCGAACTTGAAAATGCATCATCCCAAAATTGATACTGTAAGTTAAAAGAAGAAGATATAGACATACAAAGTACTAATGATCGACAAAAACAGGTGACTACCAGAAGGTCCACTAGCTCAATGCATTTAGTGTAAAAAGCTGGAAGCTCACTCATCGAGAAATCCTCGAGGAGACTGAAATTAGCAATGCTAGTTTCAACTTCATTAAACACACAAGATATGATCCTGCAAATTAATAAAACAGTATAACAACGTAAAGAAGTAAGATACAGAAAGCTCAATAGGCAATGCAAGCAACACTAGACAAATCGAAAATGACGAGTTGGCAATGTAAGGACAGAAATGACTAAACCGATTTGGCACCTCTTCTCTAGCTCCCCCACAACCAGAACATCAAGGATATATTTCAGCGACTCGTAGCACTCCTTCACGGCATAGTACATATAGGTATCTTTTTTTATCTTCCTGAACAGATTCTCATCCTTCCCCATGTAGTCCTTCGCCATGCTCAATGCTGTCGAAAACTGAAGGCAAAAGAGATATTTGAGAGAAATGACTTCATTATACTTCAACAAATACAACATGGTATCAGAACATCAGCACAATACCTTTGTTGATAAAAGAAAAACAGGCCAATGGACCGGTACAGAATCTAACTCCAATGAGATAGGTATAGTCATCAAATCTAACTCTCTGTTGACAAAGGAACATACTAGTGTTGGTTTCTTGTCACATAAGTAGACTGTAGATGCCTTTAGCATCAAATTTAAGATACCTGTTGCTTATGAGGTCCTCAGAACGGAAGCAAGTGATAATCTGGTTCCACACTTGAGTAAATTTAGCGCTACTAGCTCTCGTGTTTTCTGATTCCTGAGATAGGCCATCAGCTAAAAGTTAATGAAAGATAGATCCTTCATCAATTAGACCATGGAAACCACTAAACCAAAACATAATAAATGAAATAGAAAACTAAACAAATAAATCAGGTAATAAAACCCGAATAGGAAAAACTTGAGATACATGAATAATAGAAAAACCTTTTCAATTTTCCACTTCAGGAAACTTCTTTTTTTCCTCTCTTTACCACTTTTACATGATGGTGGAACCAGGCGAACACCGAAAGCATCCGGCAAGGAATGGAATCTACTTCTCAGCATCCCCATGGTACGAATCTAAATTGAGACATTGAAACGTCAGTGTCAGACTACTATTTAAGTTGCATGAGTTAAAAAAATTCAACATACCTCCCCAAGATGATGAAAAATACCATAAACACCACCACAGATGGTACAGAACACGGAATACCAAATTTGTGTATCCATAAAGTATACCTGTACATAAATACAATAAATATAGCAAAAACACAACATATGATATGATACTAGTGAAAGTAAAGATGAGGAACTTAAGACCAAGATTACTATCACTACACTTTTGGGCATTTGTGCAAGTATAAAACTGCAGAAAAAAACACCGCAATGTTTTTACTGCAAGATTAAAAGTTCACCATGGAACTTGTTTTTTTTTGTACAAACTTAGAACTTTCGGTCTAAAGGAAGGTTGACCAGGATGCCCTTGACTGAATGACCAAAGTTTAGTTGGATTGAATTTCTTTTACTGAAAAATCGGTCCCAGATTAAATTATTAAGGTGTGAAATGTGAGAAAGATAACTACAATAGATACAAATGAGAAATAATCCAAGAGCACTCACAATTACAATAGGAGCCCAAACCGCAACAATAGCACCGGCATTGTTCTTTACTGAATCAAGTCAAGTTTACAAGTTAACAACAACAATTACTTTCATGATTTCAGATCTGCTGAGTTATATTTATTATACAAGTGATATAAGATGAACGAAATTTCACCTTTTGGAAACAGTTCATGCCAATCATAGTTGTTCACACCAATTCTCATGATTTGCTTTGTTGGCTCTACAAGGGGTTTGATCTGCAGTTCCAGAACTAAAAATCAACAGATTTTTTTTTTTTGTTATAACATCCAGTTTCATAATACTACGTGACTAATCCTTTATTACAGTTTCAGCAGCAACCAGGATTGACATGATGTCACAGGAGCACGTTTATACTCTGGCTTAACCATCTACAATTAGAAGAAATAAAAAAACTGTCTCTATTTGTTTGATGAAAGAATAGCCATTTTCGATAAAGAAAAATGGCTAATGACCTGAAATAACATGCAAAGAATATCTAGAAACCAATCAAAGATTCAGTCGTGCGCAACAAACTGAGCTCGTGCACAAGATTGACCAATGGATGCACAATGACTTGCCTAGTAAACATGGCTAACATATGCAATCTACCCACTCCGACACGCTAAGCTACTTATTACAAGTCAATCATTTTAGGTTCTGACATTACAACCTTCTCGTTCATAATGTACTGTATCTCTTCTCTTCACTTTTAGAGGCCTTCTTGCTTATCTTGCACGTTGAATTGCAATTTCAAAATTAACTGATGAGTAGGAAAAAAAATGAAAACGATAGGAAACAAAGCTCTCTTAGAATCTATACTCTATACCATGAATCAGAAGCGCCAAAAATTGGATTCTAGCAATAATATGAGTTCAGCTAGAATTAGGTTGTGGCAACAACATGAATGAACTCCTCAATAAGAACAGTTGCAGTACTGAACTCAGTTAAGTGATACTCGGCCTCCGACCACGACTACATACAACAGTTAGTCAAAGGCTGTGCATTATCAAGGCTTTTACCATAGCCATATCAATGATAATAAAATAACAATGACGACTACCGTGAAGAGCTTACATTGCAAATGTATTCACTAACCTCATAATAATAGCTGAATGATAATTTGCTCACCAGTAAGAGCACCCAGAATATTGTATACCTAAGAAAGAAAAACTAGAACTGAGAAATCGTATGAAATACAAGGAACTAAATGTAAAAGTTAACTCATGAATAAGGGAGCTACTTGAAAACGGAAACTTGGCTTTCTTGCATTCCTCGTGCAACATATAATCGAGGCTGCATGAGAACAAAATTTGTGTATTAAATCTATCATTTATGAAATACCACATTAGAGGGCTAGGAAAATATAAATGATACTGACCATGGGAAACTGCATGCCATTACTGGCAAGGTAAAGTTTTAACTATTAGTTAATTTCTGTTATAGGTAGTAAAAATCTAGGAGTAACGTGATGGGATGGATGAAGGTGACTATTTATGATTACATATCTTCTAGTCCAAAACTAATTTCATGATTAAATAAATATTCAGTCCAAATGGAATTGAGATTTCTTAACAAACATCTCCTTGAAAGACAACCACCTTTCGTTGAAGTCAAGTAGTACCACTAGCTGCAATCTTGAAGGAGCCTTGTATCCCGGAATGACAACAGATGGTTAAGAAGAGACCGTGTATACAAGTAATGCTGGGTATTTTTCATGTCTAATCAACTCTTTGGGAATGTAAGTAAAACAGTGATCTTGAGAATAGTGTCTAGAACTTCTGTATTTTAAGGTGTAAAATGTGCACATTTACAAAAAAATTTATGTTTCATGCGTGGGCTTTACTTCATATTTCCATGAGTGAGCTGAAGAGCTCACTTATGCAAACTTTAGCTATAATTGTTGGAACCAGGGTAGTCCGAGTGACTAGCCAAGCCCCTCTCAAGCAGACCTCTGTGTTCACTAAAGTGAGATTCAGCAAGAGGTTGACAATAGCTCTGGCTATACAACTTTCCGGACAAGTACACCAAACATGTTGAGATTCAAAAGCATTCACTTTTTAGAAGTAAATTATCTAAAGGAAATCTTAGCAATGAATTCAAGAAACGCGGCCTTTTATGACTTCATACCTGTGCCCACCAAGACAAAACGATAAATACTCTCCAATTTGAGATTTCAATGTATCTGCCAACTGCAGGAACTAGAAATAGTATCATCCCAACTGCATTAGAAATCAAATAAAATCCAACTGCAACCATGTAGGAAGAGAAGCACCATTCTCCAACCCAACTCCCATATCCTATGCGAGAACAAGTAGATTTTCTTCTGGAATCAGCATAAAAAACTGAAAGGATGATAATCCATATAGCCGAAGTAACAGACTTCAGCCCAAATCTCAAGATCTGATAAAAGTCCATCGTGTGCCTTGCTTTCCATGTAAATGCAATGTCAAGTAGCGCTGTAATTGTATTCCCCAGTTTAGATACATATCCACATTTATATAGTTTCAGAAGGAAAAAGAATGGTGCATGATAAGTGACAGACATGAACGAATACAAACTTTGTCAAGAGTTACAATAAACCAGATAAGTGACCGCAGGACAAGATGACATTACTTGCTATGCAAGAATAAACAATAGCACTTGAGGAGAACTTCAAAAACAATGGTAAATAATGTGCCCTGCTTCGGTGCTACTAAAACTCTACATACCAACGTAAAAAATCTAATACCAACAAGAGGTACATTTTATGCCTACATGATGAGTGAAACAACGAGCCTCTCCCAAGATCTACCAACAACGGCCAAGATCTACAAAAATATGCCTGCATGCTCTCTATCATTATGTTTCCTTAATTCAAAGAATAATACTTTGATTCCAATTGAAATTTAAGTCTGTTAAGAAATAGAAGTACTTCGTAGAAATATTTTAGTTAATGTGGAAGTTTTACAAATCCATGGAAATGATAGAAATATGATGCAATTGTATATAACAAGGTTATTAAATCTAATGAAGCATAAAAATGATGCATATAACAGTTTAACAAAATCTATTAGTTTGATGGGTTATTAACAATTACATAGTTACGTCCGGGAGTAAATTGCATAACTTTTCGACAGTAACACCCAAAGATAACATTCTTACCGATAATAGTTAATAGTTAACAAACTATGTTAGTTTTAGATGGTATCATCAATTACACATTTATAACAGGGGTGTTACTAAGAGAAAATCAATTTAGGTAGTTAAGGCAGGGGTAAATAAATCAAATATATTTAAAAAAACATTAAAAACATAACATGAAAATAAAGAGATACCTATCAGAAATCAAAAAGAAAATAAAGATGAAAAAGATGAAGATCATACGTTTTTAGTTTTAATTTCATTTTATTTTTTGCTAGGTTTCCGTTATGTCGGTCTAAACTTCCATCATGTCGGTCTAAACTTCCATCATGTCGGTGGGAATTTCGGAATTCCAACAATTTCGGTAAGAATTTCCCTCATGTTAGTGGCAACTATGCACGAAATAGTTGTAAGTGTGATTTCGTGCCCCTAACCTAAATTTCTGAAATATTTCACAAATTCCCAATGAAATTTGTCGAACTTTCGATCTTTGCCTTAATTGCATTATTTACACAACTGTATTCTTCATTAATCTCCATCGGATTTTTTTCCCTTAACTGCAATTATGCTAGTTTAATGAGTCCTTTTCATCAGTTAATTCTTGCCTCCTCTCTTTAATTTCTATAGTGATGGTTGAGGAGGTGATATATGTAAATTGATCTTTGTTGAAACAATTCTAATATCACTTACTTTTTATTGAAACGATTATAATATCACTTAGTTTTTATCGAAACAATTGTAATATCCAGAGCCGTGCCTGAGAATTTGAGGACCCTGGACAAAATTTAATTGCGGCCTTTTTGTACAAAAATAAATTACGAACAAAAAATTGAACAAAATATAAGATAATGAAAATCATAGATGATTCACATGTGTATTTATATATTATTGTTTTCTTTTTGTGAAAAAAACATTTAGCTTTCTATTTCTTAAAAAACACTTCAAAAACTAACAAAATACACCTAAAATAACAAAATGGTTAAGACAAAGTGTTGTGGAGCAAAAATAAAGATTGATTTAGCAATTATATTCTCATCCAAAACAAACTTCAAAATAAGGAAGCCAAGACTCGAACCCAGGTCAGTTGCATGGACACCCATTACCCTTCCCAGTAGAGCTATTACTCATTAGATGATCATTAAGTAGGTACATGTGTTATATATAACATAGTTGTGGCCCTTTTATTAGATTGGGCCCTTTTGAGGTGGGGGCTGAGGGCGGACGCCCTCCCCCCCCCCCCCCCCCCCCCCCCCCCTCAAACACGGCTCTGGTAATATCACTTATTCCTCATTTTTTTACAGATTAAAGAAGCATAAAGATGTCCAAAGTGTAATATAAGAATATTCTTTTTTACGTAAATCTTGCTAGCTCACATAGATAGTGAATGTTCACTATGTTATATATCGCACTTCAAGTGAACAACAAACACAATCAAGCTTTGATGATATTTTACGCATTTTTAATGGGTTTTTTGAGTTTACACTCCTCAATGATGGGTAATTGAGCTTACCCCCTTAGACTTACTATTATTGACAAAAATAAAAAGGTTGTGTTTGGCGTACGTGAAATAATTGTGATTACCAAGAACAATTATGCTTCAAAATGATTCTTAGTAGAGATTCCACCTTACTTTATTGTTTGATTTGGTCGGGAATATGATTAGCAAAGATTGATTTTATTTATATATTATTTAATTTTTATGATTTTATTATCACATGCCAAACATGTCCTTAGTAGTTTGACAAAAAATCTAAATTCAAGGGGGTAAGCTCAATTACCAATTACTGAAGGGGGTAAACTCAATTATCAATTAGTTTTGAGGGGGTAAACTCAAAAAACCCTTTTTTAATTCGCTAATTATGGCATGTGTTCGTGCATTTTATCAAAATCTTTGGCATCCATTCATTGAGTTAAAATAAGCTAACTCCCTATGTATTACAAACTCTCGCATTTTCTGATTATCCATAGAAAAGTTAACTTCCCACATTCTCTTCCTAAAATTCAGTAATTTCGTCCGTTATTCCACTATCTAAACCAACTATCCAACTTATCTATTAAGTTATTTTTATTTACTTTCAATTTTTATATCTGTTTCTTCAATAGCTATAAGATTATAGTGAGTTTTTATCTTGGGAGAAAAATGATGAGCTTGTTTCGCATATTGAAATATATTATAATAAATCTAAATTTTTCTCGATATATTCATCCAAAGTTTCAAAAAAAAAATCTAAATTTTTGAAGGAGTTTGAGAAAGTAATCAAAAAGGCGTGCATGTATCACAGTGTTCATTTATAAATCATTTAGGATCACACAGAGACATAATTTGCATCTTATATTCGAACGACATTTCTATGTATAATGCTAGATGGTGTAGAAATGAACTGTGATACATGCACGTTTGGGCGAATGCACGACCTCCAATGCATAGACCACTTAGACTTACACGACCGTGACAGATACGTTGCCACATGAAATATTATAACTTAAAAGTGTAACTATAAAGGGATCTACCGTGCCCATAAGGCGTGGTAGAAACCTAGTATATATATATATATATATATACGTACATATTACGTCTCTTGTTTTCATTGCAACGCTTACTTTTGGATCAACCTGGATATGATCCTCAGAAGCTCTGATTTAGCACACTCACCTCACTTAGCAGTCAAGAAGCTGCAATATGTAATATTACTAGAAAACCTAACCTCTCATTATGCATGACCTCAGGTCATTTTCTATAGATCTTTTGATTCATCTGATATATAGACGTCCTTTACCAAACAAAAGTTGTGACTCGTGATTCCATTCATTGATAAATGTATCATGCCCGTGAATACCCATGCGTTATTCACTAAGAAAGATGAGGGCAATATCATCTAACCTTATAAGATGTATACTAAATATTAGCTAGATATTAGTCACATATTAGTTGTGTTATTCTTTCCTAATTAATAGACTCTAAGATTGTCTTTCCTGGTTGTATAGTTTCCTAAGATATAGTCCTAGCTGTGTTTCCTAAAATGGAGTCCTAGTTGTGTATGTGTGTATATATATATATGTGTGTGAGTGTCAATGTGTGTGTGTGTGTGTGTGTGTATTGCTCGATAATTATAATAAGAAGAAATACAAAATTCTTTCTAAGATTGTATTAGAGCAATTAAGGCTTTTTTTTTTTTTCAAAGCATCAAAATTTATTTTCAAAGCATTAGGTTTCACCAATATTTCTTTAAGTTATTTCAAGAGTTAGGGTCTTCTTTCAGAACATCAGGGTATACATTGTTGATGTTGGTTGTTTTTTGCTGCAGCCCAACTGCCGATCTTCCATCCGCTGCCTCGTTCTCGTTGAGCTTGTGTTCGCATCATCCCCCTCTTTCGTTCTTTGTTGTATTGGTTGCCCTCTCACTTTATTTCACTATTACTGACAAAAATAAGACTTCTATTTTGTAACTGACGTAGTGCCAGTGCTGTCTAAAATCACAGACCCCAAGCTAAATGGTTCCAACTATATGGATTGGAGTAAAATTGTTCATAGACCCCAAGCCAAACGGTTCCAACTATATAGATTGGAGTAAAATCGTTCGTCTTTATCTTTGTAGTAAACACAAAGATAAGCATTTGATTGATGATCCTCCAAGAGAGGAACCGAACGAGAAAGGGAGTTCAAGACAAACATGGCTCTGGGAGGATGCTCGTTCGTTCCTTCAAATTCGGAATTCTATTCATAGTGAGGTAATTGGCTTAATCAATCATTGCGAACTTGTTAATGAACTAATGGACTATTTGGAATTTTTGTACTCCGGAAAAGAGAATCTCTCCCGTATGTATGAGGTTTGTAAAGCCTTTTAGCGTGCAGAGAAACAAGACCAGCCCCTTATAAACTATTTTATGGCATTCAAGTAGACATATGGGAGCAACTAGGCGAAACAGAGTTCGAGTGGATTGTCTATGTAACAAGTTGGGCATGATTAATATATGGCCGTTGATTTGGGGAAGAAAGAAAAGTATCCGGGGCAATAAGTTTTGGGTGGAAACAAATTTTTTTTGTTTCCTCCAAACATCACCATTTATTATTTTCCAATTTTTTTTTTTATTCTTTCTTTTTTCCCTCTCACCTCCACTAGAACTCCGGCGACCTCTCGTATTCCATCGACCTCCACCATTAATGCCGGCAACCACCATCACAAATCTGGTTGGACCTTCTCTCTCTTTTCTTCTCTCTTCTTTCTTCACTCTCTATACTCTTTCCTCTCTCCTCTTATCCTCTCTCCTTCTCTCACTAAATCCCGGGGAAGGGGATCTCCCCTCGCCGGGAACCCGCCTGGTTTTCCAGACGAGATGGCTTGTCTGGATCTGGTTCTTCCAGATCCAGAAGAAGGGTTCCGGCGAAAGGGTTCTCTCCCCTTCGCCGGAACTTAGACGTCGTAAGAGAGTGAAGAAAAGAGGGGAGAGGGAAATAAGAGAGAGGGAAAGAACAGAGAGAGAGAAGAAGATAAGAGAGAGAATAGAGAAAGACGTCGTCGGCCGTCACCGGCCATCTCCGGTCGGCGGTTTATGCTGGCGAATTAAGGGGTGTGTTTGGTAGGTGTTTTTTGGGTTTTCAGCCTTTTTCCTGGATACTTTTCTTTCTTCCCCAAATCAGCGACCTTAATATATATTCTCCAACTTGAGGTTGAGTGTTAAGCTGTATACTAAGTATTAGCTAAATATTAGTCACATATTAGTTATCTTATTCTCTCATAATTATATAGATTTCTAAGATTGTTTTTTCCTGATTGTATAGTTTCCTATGATTTAGTCCTAGCTGTGTTTCCTAAGATAGAGTCCTAGTTATGTATATATATAATATACATATATATATATATATATGTGTGTGTGTGTGTGTGTGTGTGTGTGTGTGTATTGCTTGATATTTGTAATAAGAAAAAATACAGAATTCTTTCTAACAGATCTCTTCAACTCGAAAAGAGTTTGAGTAAGAGGATTATTATACAACATAGTGACTGAGAACGGTAAACTGTTGCCAATAGAGAATTTCTTAATGAACTGAGCATATTCGTGTGAATGTCATTAGTTCAAGAATATTACGTTCTTCTAAGTAATCTAGGTGATCAAACAAGGAAATATAAACAACGAGAATGTACCTTGTATGAATTTAAGAACTGCTGAAGATATGAAGATGCTCATAATATCCTCAAATACTCGTTCCTCAAACAGTTCAAATGGAGATCCTAAACCGTGCCATGCCATTATTATCATCGCCTATAGAAAAATGTTAGATGCTAAAAGGAACTTACTATGTGAAAAGGCCGACTTTCACAAGAATAACTTAATCTTTTTCATGTTATATTAGTCTTTACCTGCAGAGACAAAATGAAAAAATGCCACATCCTATCAAAGCTTCTAAAAAGTTGCCAAAACGAACGAATCTCCACAAAATTTGTCTTCCCTAACCATTTTCTTTCGCGATCCTCACCTAAATAAACCTGAATTTATAACAACAATTCTATAAGAAACGAATGAGAGGAAACTAACAAAGGGATAAAATACAAGATTCAGAGACCTGAATAATCAATCATTTAGGAGCCGCATCTTATCTTTATTGTTTAAGGTATTATCGATTAATAAACTAAAACAGGAAAAAAGTTGAGAAGCCAACTAGATGTCCCTGCATTTATCAAGGAAGCTAGGAATAGCAAGAGAGATGACAATGTCATCATCAGCAACCAGAAAATTTATCTCTAGCGTAGCAGCACTCACAAAAGACGCCAGTGATTTGAACTTGATTTAGAAATTTTTAGTTAATTTCGTCCGAGTTCACTTGATGGGTGTCACATAAAAACAAATGAAGGATGATATTGATTGACGATTTTGTTCAGACTTATGTGTGAAAAAATAACTGCGTATTACTTGGTGATCCCCGGGTAACTACAAAATGGCCAACAACATCATCCAACCATTCTCTTAAAATTGCCAACAACATCATCTAACCATTCTCTTAACAGTTGATATCTGCTATTCTGCTACACAAATAATTGTTATAAAAAACCTCATTTCATCTGAAATCAAGCTAAACATTTCCCTCTATTTCGAAAATATTATCTTCTTAGCAAGCAAAAAATGATACTCCATCAGATAACTGTGTCTCGTAATACAAACAACTGTGAATACATACCGGGGTATCAAGCGGAATGTTAGTACTGCTAATATGACTATCGACCGAAGGATGTACATAGAAGAAATCATGGTCTAGACGCATGGGCCAGCCAAGCTGGAAACAATCTGGGGACCTGGAAATTAACACAGAAATCACTAACCAACTCCCAAGATGTTAATAAAGAACTGCGACAAGTTTTTTCTTATAGCACAATGAAATGGAGGGAGAAACATTAAGACAGTGCTAACCAGAAAAACTCATTCAAATCATCATAATTTCTCCACTTAGAATGATTAGCTGTTCCATTTTTGTTTTTCTGAGCTTCCTTCAAATGATTTAAAAGAAACTTAGATTATAAATGAAATGATCCGCAAATCCAAACGAAATATGAAGCAAGACAATACCTCAGATATAACCCGGTAAACTGGAGTAACTACATTGTTGAGAAAAGACTCTGAACCACCTTCATATGCTGGTTGAACCTTTTCCCCAGTGGTCAAGCTAACAGCACCAGTCAACAAACTATGCAACTCATATGCCATCTGAAATAAGAAAATTTGGAAATAAGAAGATACAAGAGAAAAAAACACTAACAGAAAAAAGCAATAAAAAATTTAAATTCATAATACAACTTTTGAATTTTGATCCAAAGAAACTCGATCTGTCAGTTATTTATTATGCATTCTGTAACTTCACACAGCATATATAGAGTTTAGATGTACTAATAGTAACCTTGCTAAGCAAGTTAGGAAGTCGAATAAGGAGTGAGACTTTTAAGAATACAGTTTGAGTCGGATTAGGAGTCTTATGCAAGTTCAAGCTAACCATCAAGGATTGTGTCATTAAGGCCTAAAACTAGGGCTACTCGTGTTTTTAATTACTTTTTTAGTTAATGAAAACCTAAGCTGTGGAAACAATTTACATTTTATTTGGGGAAAGGGGCAACACCAGTATTTAATGAAATTGAAGCACTAGTCTGGGTACTTGACCGGCAATTTCCAGATACATCCTGCTCTCAGAGTGATAGGGGGACACTCTATACCAAGTTACCAACACCGTTGTCATATAATCTGTTAGTGAACCTGAACTTTTAGGGTATTGGTCTGTTAACAAGAGGAAAGCGTGCCAAAATTAGCGTAGAAAGAACCATAAATTTTATTAAGGGAAATGGTCCAACATTAATGTTTGAGGATATAGTATATTTTCATCAAAATGGAATATTCAAATATTTATAAAGAAACAGTCGGTAAAAATATGTCATAAGAACATAACTGACATAAACATATTTTTTGTCATAGTAGTCAAATATGTGAACAATACCATGCAGAAGTTTAAGGAAAGTGTGTCATCGAGAAAATAAAATGCTGAAGAAATTTAATAGTGACGAATCAATGGATCACGAAGTACTGAATTTCAGCTTACATGGTGAAAAATGTAACAGAGACACTCAGGCAACAACCGCAAGTTTGAAGCCTCCCCCCATATCAGAAGATAAAGCGCCATATATAAAATCTTATGCTGGTGTATTTCCTGTTTTACGGTTGGCAACCTGTGGACATTGTAATTTATATAATAAAGAATGTAAACAATTTCAGTAAAATTCATTTCTACGAAATGCAAGTAACGTATAGGGTTTCAGATCAATACACAATGTTGCTTTTCCTCCCCACAAAATTACACCAATTTTTATAATTTCTGAATAGTTTCTTCATTAAACCATCCACAGCGCTCTCTCCAAGCTGATATCACGAGGATATGTCAGAGACAAAAAACAGATGGGTTAAGACCAAAATATTCCGAACACAACATAAATAAACCTGTGACATGGATGACTGCTTATCAATCTGTCGGACATGGATGTTGGCTAGCAGTAAAATCAGATGTTCCCGCTGGTTTGCTACATTTCCTCTCTGGAAAGGGCAAAAAAGTTGCACGTCTCAATTTGCATGAACGTTTAGCTAAAGCACATTTGACGTTTTGACATGCAAATACAAAGCTTGACTACAATAGATAAGTTCAGAAATTGAAATAGGATGATAGAAATAGATCACCTGAAACCCAAACCAGGACTGTAGCCAATCAAGTAAATCAATAGAAGCTCCTGGGTTTTGATGGTTTTCTGGTAATGGTAAACCACGAACATTGCGGATAGCTGCAACTGCTGCTTTAATCTGTACCATGATAATAGAGTTGGAACAACTTCAGTAAACTGTAGTTAAAAATACAGATGCTACTTGGTGGATCAAATTGGAAGGGAGACTAAATTGAAATACTCATATCGAAAGAAGAGATTAAAAAGGGAATTCATGGTTTTCTACTACTTAGGCGAGGAGAGCTTTTTAACCAAATTCTTTTACCAAGCTTGTTCACCTCAAAATTTGTGATTGTTAACACTAGAACCGTGGAAGAGGGTGATATAAAACAAGAATAAGAAAGTACGGGAAACATAATTCAAACTTATAAATCAGAATAACTGTCCTCTTCCTAAATTAACACGAACCAGTTTATAAACATAAACTCCTAACTTTAATTTGAAGAAAGAAATCACCCTGCTTAAACTCAAAGACGTTCTAAAACTAATCAAACTAACGCTTACAAAAGTAATGCATTAGCACGGAATCAGACCTCAGGCAGTTGCATAATTGCATGGCGTTCACCTCCGCGGTCAAGTGGCAGAATGTTGTATGATTTGTATGCATTAATGTCTTCGCCATCAACAAAGCTCTTCAATTATATTTGGAGAGTAAGTAATTAGAAAAGGGTAAATTAGCTGGAATAATCAGGCAAGCTTGATGAACTATTCATTAGAAAGAAAGAATAGAAACCTCGAGACCAACTCCGGATGTAACTGACTTTAATACTTCAAACAGAACCGAGGCAATTGCACGTGCACTAATCAATTGTTCCCTGTAAAGTAACACAATAATTTGGAACTATGCATCTTTTTAAATTAAGACAACTCATTGAATTTCATAACGTGAAAGCAAATAATACCTATATTCTAGGAAGTCGCCATTGTGTTTGAGAATGTAAGCCTCATACTTATGGTAAACACGTTTTAGTTCACGTACATCACTCTTTTCCTTCCGCTTTAAAATAGTGGCTTCCTCGTCCTATACTCATAATTACAAACAACAATTAAGAAAACTCATGATTACCATTACCTTGCAGGGATTTCAATCTCTCTTTTGCAACCTATTCAGAAGCCAGAACGAAAATGAATAATAACTTTGAGTTACATTACTTGGACATGTTTACATGCTTTAATCTTTTACCACTGTACCTCAGAACCCAACATAAAGAAGATTCAGATTTTTATTTGTGAGGATTACCTCACTGCGAATATGATTTTCAGAAGAAAAAAAAAATTGCGTTGGTGAAAACTTCAGAGCATATGTTGGTTGAGTGGAAAATGTATAAATGGATGGTTTACCGAGCCCAAAGTTTTAATCAACTATTGGCAGAGCATTACAGCTCAAGTTTTAGATTACTATTTTTTTTTCGAAGATGATTTCACCAGAAAAAATAAAAATAAATAAAAAATCAAATTCTAATGCAGAGTCTGGATATGTTTACTTTTCTTTCACAACAAACAGACAACGCTAAAAATAAACAAGTACAAAAAGAAAATATAAAAATAAAAAATTGGTTCAATCCTGAGAAACATTTTATCTAAATAGAATTGACAACAAATGAACTTTAATAAGCATTATTCCATTGATTACTGATATAGAGCATCTATATCTATATTATAAAATACAATATATATGACAAGGACAAAACTAATGCTCGTAAATGATGACTATGACAAGCTGACTAGGCATATCTAGGCATATGATTTGCTTTCTAGGACAAAGACAAAGATAAATCATGGTTGTTCATTCATGAATCAACATGTATCTCATTAGTAATGAATCTCTAACTACTAGATTAGTTGCAATTTCATGAACCTATTACGCTTCTCAACTAACGATTTAGGAAGATCAACTATCGTATTGATCTCAATCGTTGAATCAACATGTATCTCATTAGTGATTAATAGCTAATTACTAAATTATTTGTAGTTTCATGAACCTATTAAGCTTCCCAAAGAATAATTTAGGAAGATCAACCAATTATATTAAATGTTATGCCCATAAAATACTTTTTAGTACTAATTAATAACTAATTTCTAATCTGTAGCAGTTTCACGAACCAATTGATCTTTTTTTCCTACCATTCTCTCCTCTACCTTGAAATAACAATTAAGATACTTGTAATGTTGAATCAAGATAGGTAGGACAGATATCAAACTTCGGGTCGGATACCATTTAATAGGTCAAATATGTCGACTTGTTGAGGAGAAACAAAGAAGAGAGAAAGGAGATTTTACCAATTCAAGACGCTGAAGAAGAGAAGTTTTGAACTGACGAACACCGCGTCCACTGGAACTGGGATCCATGATATGTGCTCTTTCAAAAGCATGAAAGCGACCTATCCATTAAATCCATTTTCAAACAAAATATTCATGACCAAGATAAGAACAAGGAATCTAAACCAGTTTACTAAAGATTCACTAATAAAGGTGAGATTCTTCATGGGAGCAGTAACACCAGTAATAATAATCAAGAGTTTCGTGGGTTCAATTATGCTATAAAGATCACTTAACAGTGACAGATTAAACTAAAGTGGCCCTCAGAATTTGTCACAACATCTGAATATATATATATATATATATATATATATATATATATATATATATTCTTATCATCATTCCCTGGATTCCAAAGAATGTCAGGATCATGGAGAACCCTAGAAAGTTTAGATGAAAGGAATGAAAGTCTAGGGACAGAGACAAAGCTTACAGAGATAGGCAACACGAGGAGACTCAAATTCAATCTGATTGGCAACACGAAGGAAGCGGCGAATATCTGAGACTAAAGTCTGTGGCAATTTCTCACTATCAAATGGCTCTAGGGCTGGAGCTGTAACTGAACCCACAGTTCTTGACCTAATAATTGATGGCATTACTAATCTACTGGTATTGTTCTTCCCGTTTCGTAGAGAAGAAGGATGTTCTCCAACAACCGTAATTTCCGACATTGCTTAAGAATCTGATGAATATCATTAATCTTCTGCACCAAAAACAACAAGGATGAAGTCGAATCACTTCTACTGTCTTGAATCTCCGTCATATATAATTGCTTTTTCTTGCTGGGATGGAAAGTACAAGGGTTTTGATCTTTTTCTTCTCTTCTGCTTTTTTGGTCTTAGCTTTTGAGTTTTTTGTATCTTCTTTCTTGCTTTCTTTTCTTAACTCTTGTGGGGAGAAATGGTTGCTTTTTAATGTTGGGAAGTAAGTGGGTGGGGGAAGAAAGATTTTGGTCGATGAACCTGACCTGGTTTTCTTTCTCTTTATCAATTTTTTATGGTTTAATCCGTTAGAAAGACATATGATTGAAGTTAAATTTTTTAATCATATTACAAAATATTTTAATGTACATACATTTTTAGATCTTGCTCTGCGAGTCTAGGTGCCATTATATTGTTCGTTCAATGGCAGTGGAGATGTACGTGTTTTCACATGTTTTAGGACAATAATTTTATCTACCGACAAAGAAGTGTATTCTATTGAAGGAAGAGCTCGCGATAGTCATTATACATTAACATTGATACATCAAAGATGTAATAAGTTTTGGAATCGGAGCCAATTTTGGCTCGACCCGACTAGTCAAACTCAGAAACCGAACGCGCCATTGCGTTCGTCTCGTCGAGCTCTTAAATTTAGAGCAAAGAATTACTCGAATCCGATTCCGGATGAATGAGAAATTCGAGTTTGAAGTTTGGGTGAAAAAACGGTTAAGTCAGGGTCTGAAACGTCAAACGGGACAAGTTAGATCAGGGGTCGTTTGAGCGAATACCACGCGCATCCAAATCTGTGGGCACATTTCGGTATTGATCTGACGGTGGGCGTTCCACCCGAGATTTTCACCCAGATCCGACGTCCCAGGGTCCAACCGACTCCAATATTCAGTTATTCTTTCTGTTTAGTCCCTCCTTTCGAATGGATACATCTTTTAACCCAACAGACACTATGCACCCATTCAACTCTTATATAAACCAACCAAACCCACTTCATTTTTCATCAATTCATTATCTTCTCTTCTCTCCTAACAATTAGAAGTTCTGGTTTGCCTAGAATATCTAATTAAGGGAGTAATTCTAGAAGTTCTGGTTAGACTAGAATATCTAGAAAAGGAAGAAAGAAGTTTTTCATAGGTCGTCTAGAATATCAATTCAATTCATTCTCTTCTTCTCTTCCCTTCTAACAATTAGAGGTTCTGGTTAGCCTAGAATATCTAATTAAAGAAGTATTTTCTAGAGGTTCTGGTTAGACTAGAATATCTGGAAAAGGAAGAAAGAAGTCTCGAGTGAAATTTGAATTTCAGAAGCATCTAGAAGATCATCCGCATTAGTCCAAGAGCTCATAATACTGACAAAGGTTCGTCCGCTTTCAGAATATAGAAGTACCATCTTAAAATTCTGAAAGGTTAGTCGTTGTATCCCGAAGGCATTCACCCTAACGTTTGGTACTGTTACGGGGGTGTAAAATGTCTTAAGGAAAGAGAATTTATTCTTGCCTCGACTACATTAACACCTATCTCGGTTAGTCCGAAAGAAGGAATATTGATTAATCATTATTCCTTATTAGTTTATCTCTCTATAAGTTAGAGAAAGGAAACTCTGTCTAAATTAAGCCAAGACAGAGAGAAATCGACTTATCGATTAATAACCGGACAACAACAATCTTAAGACATTTTATATAACAATTATTTCTCTGGTTATAAGATATTGATCTGGATTATTTTCTGTGTGTTTCAGAAAAAAAAAATGGCAAGAACAAGAACAACCCTACGGGTTCTTCAGCCTAACACCACATACGTGGAAAACCCAGAGATGTTCAAGGGAACTGACTTCGCTCTGAAGCGGAAGCGTCCATCTCAAAACAGAGGCAAGTCGAGGAAAAGGCAAAGGCCTGTCGAATGCTACAAATGTAGAAAGCGAGGCCACCTAGCCAAAGATTGTCACTCCACATATGACAGTCAAGGGGAAAAAGCCGATAACAAAGCTTCATTAGCAAAAGACACCGAAAATCGGAATCACCGTCTAATGATTACTGAATTCGAAAAGGCGTTTGATATACTTCATAAGATGAACCTCTGTGCAGAGGCACATGAAGATAACCTGGTTAACAACCAGAGATGGTGGGTCGATTCTAAGACAAATCATCACGTTTGTAGTGACAAAAGCCTATTCTCTTCCTATACAGAGGTAGCCGAAGGAGAGACCTTATTCAAGGAAAACGGCTCGACCACCCAAGTCAAAGGAAGGGGAAAGATCGTGTTAAAATTCACTTCCGAAATAGAGGTGACTTTGACCGATGTACTCCATGCTCCAGGAAATCAAAAGAACTTGATTTCTGGTTCCCTTTTAAGTGAGAACGGGTTCAGACTAATCTTTCTGTCAGATATCGTTATCATATTTAAGAAAATGATGTATATTGGAAAGGGCCACTTATGTGGGGGGTTATTTCAATTAAATGTTACCCATGTAATGCCGAAGGCACCTATTATTAATAAAATTAATAATTATGCGTATATTGTTGAGTCCTCCAATATTTGTCACGAAAGATTAGGACATGTGAATAATAAGTCATTAAAGAAATTAATGAGCTTGGAGTTAAATTCCGAAACTCGAAATTTACTCAAGACGTACATGTCAAACATGTGCATAGTCAAAATGACTAAAAGTTGTTCAAGTCTTTAGACTTAATTCACAATGAACTCTATAACCTAAAAACGGTTCAAACATGAGGTGGAAAAAGGTAATTCGTTACCTTTATCGATGACTCCACTTGTTTCTGTTATATTACTTACTAAAGTGTAAGGATGAAGCAATCGAAAAGTTCGAGCTTTATAAAATCAAAGTAGAAACTCAACTTTGTAAAAGGATTGAGGCTTTGAGAAACGACTGAGATAGAGAGTATGAATCTCCTTTCGCCAAGATATACGCCAATAATGGCATAGTTCATCAAACAGCGACTATTTTGGTATAATGAAAGAACAGAACATTAGAAGGGATAAAACTCGATCAGTGGAGATTAAAATCGATGATCAATCTAATCTCGATGAATTTTGTGAAATATTTCACTAAAATCTATTACTAGCCATGAACAGAAATAAGGTTCCACCCATGGTGACCATAAATGTTGACTTAGTTGATGACTCTTAAAATATCTTCTCGATAACAGAGACATCGAAAAACTAAGCGACACCTTGACCACCAAGTATCGACATAAATACTGGGTGTGAAACCGTATATCGAGAATACAGAGAGCGATCAATGATGAATACATGATCCTAAAGGTTCAATTCGATGACGAATCGAAGAAGACAACCACATAAGTAATCAAAGAAGTGTGTCAAGACAAATGTCAAAACCTAAACGGTTAGACAAGGTCGATGACAGAATGTTCTCGTTATACAAATAGCTGCGAGACGATGAACTGTTCGAAAGAAATCATCGGTCTGAGATAATGAAAATTTCGTGAAACATTCTCGAATACAAAGTTGACGAAGAATGCAAAATTCTGAAATCAAACTTGTCTTCGAGAAAGTAAGTTATTTCGAATAACATATTCAGGCGGTAAATACTTCTCTAGAAGGTCCTGAGGCCTGTCTAAGAATTACAAGGAATCCTCAGATGTGTTAAACGGAAGGACCTTGGCTGAAAGATCTCAAAATCAGGAGTTATTATAAATAAATCCTTAAGTCTTTGTAAGGAGGTCCCTAGTTCTGTATCATTACAGAATAGTCCTTATAAATCCTCATGGCAACCTAATCTTCTTGGATAGACAAGAGAATTTAAGGTTGATAAAACGTAAAGTTGAATATTACATCATTCGGTCTAGACGTGACTCGAATAATAAATTCAAGGGTCTTGATAAGATTTTCGATTCAAGAGTATGAACGAAATCTAAAGACGATAAAGGACAAAATAGGGAATGATAAATTTGATGATCATGCGATAGTCTATCAAGGGAGTATATATGATTAAGACATATAACTTAAGATAGAATTAAAAGAGAAACTCACCTTGTGTTATATCTCAAGGTTCTAATGATCATAAATCATCATAGAACAAAACTAAACACACTACACTAAAGAAATTGTGTACGAAAATAGTTTTGTCAAAAAGGAGAATCCAATGGTTACCCTAGAACTGTGGGGGCAGATATTATTACATATCTGAACGATACCCTATATGGAATAGTATTAGATTCCACCCAAGTTGACGAATAAGAGAAAATACTCTTAAAATGTGGGGGGGACCCGAGAAGGAACCGAAAAGCCAATTATAAAGAAATAAAATGGCATATAGAACTACAAATTCTCCTGAAGATATAACGTCATAATGACGTGAAAAGAGGGAAATTATAGAGTACCTCGGAAACTTTGGTCAATAAGGTTTCATTGAGCTAAGAACTACGGTTATATTCACTAAGTTGTGACAAAAGTGAGAAATCAAGTTTGTGAATATAAGTGATGACGTGAATGTCTAATTCACTCAACAAATCTGGAAAAATACAAATGGAAAGAACTTCTCTTCCTAAATCCTAAACTAAGTAACGAGATTCAACCATGAATCATCTGTTCAAAAGAACAGACAATACTAGTTAGGAATAATAAGAAAGTGTTTAAAAAGATATGATGCTTTTCCAGATTGAATCGTTAATCATGATTGATAATCTAAAGTGCATGGTTAAACAGAGAATGGTAGAATAACCACTCAAAAACCACGATAAGCATAAATACTTGAATTTGAACAAATTCAAGAAAGAGTTATCAGAGTAACAAATAGTTCTTAGGTATCTGAGCAGACTCATATTAATGTTTGTACATGTCATAAAAGAAAATGAAGATATGTGGACAACACTCGAATCTCAGATACAAAACAGTGGATATGACAAACCACTAAGGGCTACGATATCACAAAATCCTCAGAGGCAGACGTGCATAGCTGGATCAACAATGTAATCCTAAAGGCCTTGATGGATACATTGCTTTGGAGAAAGCAAAGGAAGTAGGTGAACTTCCTGGAGGATATTTGTTTGTGATTGAAGCCAGTGCACGCAATAAACCTGAGTAGTTGTTGCGTAGGCACTAATACGGTAAGTCTAGAGAATTCAAAATAAAATAGACTAGCACCGTAAAGCAATTGCTCTCAAGGAATGCATAAATTAAAATTATGCTCAATCCTAAGTTACCTGGCGGATCCGTAAAGAACAAGGGTGAACAAGAGAGTTGAAATTGCATCATCAAGGGGAATGTGGCAAAAACGCCTAAAGTAAATGAGTAAAGGCATGGTGAAACCCTACCTAGATGACTGGAGATCCCACGATCTAGGTTCAAAGGGCAACTGAAGCTATATCCTGACTCGACAGTAACACTGTAAGAGATTTCTATCTCTTACCCATTCCTAGGATGACAACAGTGTTACCTGCATTGAGAGGTTAAGCATTAAGCTTTTAATGAATCCGAAAACTTAGAACTTGATTCTAACGTGAGGTATAGCAGGATACCTTATTACGGATAACCTATATGTGTGTGAATTGATGCCGGTTCTATGGGAAGGTCGTCTAGGCCGACTTCTCTAAAGCACACACGAAATCGGGAATGTTCAGGGCCAAAATGAACACAACCGAGAACCTAAGTCGGTAAGGGATTAGCTGTGTGATAGCTATTCAGGTTTACAATTTCCAGGACTCAGTTCAAGACGATAAGTTCACTGCCGTCCTTGTAGACCTTGTAGTTATTCACTAGGAAAGGTTCAAAGTCGAAAGACTACCTTCTTCCGATCAGCGAAGTTCCGCATATGAGCTCTTTTAGTATCAGTATGTCAGTATAGTATGTTTGTATATAGTAAACCTCGAATTTTCATTCATGTGGGGGATTTTTGGAATCGGAGCCAATTTTGGCTCGACCCGACTCGTCAAACTCAGAAACCGAACGCGCCATTGCGTTCGTCTCGTCGAGCTCTTAAATTTAGAGCAAAGAATTACTCGAATCCAATTCCGGATGAATGAGAAATTCGAGTTTGAAGTTTGGGTGAAAAAACGGTTAAGTCAGGGTCTGAAACGTCAAACGGGACAAGTTAGATCAGGGGTCGTTTGAGCGAATACCACGCGCATCCAAATCTGTGGGCACATTTCGGTATTGATCTGACGGTGGGCGTTCCACCCGAGATTTTCACCCAGATCCGACGTCCCAGGGTCCAACCGACTCCAATATTCAGTTATTCTTTCTGTTTAGTCCCTCCTTTCGAATGGATACATCTTTTAACCCAACAGACACTATGCACCCATTCAACTCTTATATAAACCAACCAAACCCACTTCATTTTTCATCAATTCATTATCTTCTCTTCTCTCCTAACAATTAGAAGTTCTGGTTTGCCTAGAATATCTAATTAAGGGAGTAATTCTAGAAGTTCTGGTTAGACTAGAATATCTAGAAAAGGAAGAAAGAAGTTTTTCATAGGTCGTCTAGAATATCAATTCAATTCATTCTCTTCTTCTCTTCCCTTCTAACAATTAGAGGTTCTGGTTAGCCTAGAATATCTAATTAAAGAAGTATTTTCTAGAGGTTCTGGTTAGACTAGAATATCTGGAAAAGGAAGAAAGAAGTCTCGAGTGAAATTTGAATTTCAGAAGCATCTAGAAGATCATCCGCATTAGTCCAAGAGCTCATAATACTGACAAAGGTTCGTCCGCTTTCAGAATATAGAAGTACCATCTTAAAATTCTGAAAGGTTAGTCGTTGTATCCCGAAGGCATTCACCCTAACGTTTGGTACTGTTACGGGGGTGTAAAATGTCTTAAGGAAAGAGAATTTATTCTTGCCTCGACTACATTAACACCTATCTCGGTTAGTCCGAAAGAAGGAATATTGATTAATCATTATTCCTTATTAGTTTATCTCTCTATAAGTTAGAGAAAGGAAACTCTGTCTAAATTAAGCCAAGACAGAGAGAAATCGACTTATCGATTAATAACCGGACAACAACAATAAGTACGAACCTCCTAAACAATAGTAGAAGATAGAGCACCGAAAAGTTGGGGAGAGAGAGAGGGGGAGAGAATAATAACTGTTTTTTGAGAGATCTCAGTGTTGATTCTGTCTTTCCGGCGAAGGACTCCTTCCTTCGCCTGAATCCCTTTCGGATTTGAATGGGATGTTGTTTCTTTTTAAGTTCTATGGTTTAGGTTTAGGTTTGTATTTCCTCTTCCTTTGAGAGAGAGAGAAGATGGGTATCATACACCATTGATAAAGATGAACATAAGAGACCCTAATCAAATTAAATGTTCCTTTTCAGTTTCTATTCGGTTCCTAGATCTGGATAAAGAAATCTTTTGTCAAAATCTTTAAGGGGGTTTGTCTTCAGATTGATCAAGCAGAAGAAGACTATTACATTTAGGGAATTCTTGAACATGTTTGGGAAGCATACGATACATGAGACAATTCTTCCAACCAGCAACTACCAAGACTTGATCAACATCTTTATTAACTATTGATGATGATGATGATGAAGAAGAAGATGAAGAAGACGAAGGAGATGAATCAGATATAAGAGATTCATCGCTTTCATAAGAACTATCATCATCTTTATTAACTGTTGATGATTATGGTGGACAGTGGGTTGCGATAATGGCAGTTTTCCGGTGACAATGGCGGTTCTCCGGCGACAGTGGAGGTTTTCCGGCGACGTTGGCGGTTTCCGGTGAAAGCGGCGGTGTTTGTTTTAGTTTTTTTCAAACTTTGTCGACCTTTAGGGTCTTTTCATTCTTGACCTTTAGGGTCTTTAATTCTCGATCTTTAGGATCTTTTTTGTCGACCTTTAGGGTCTTTTTTGCGTCTGTGTCATGTCAATTTTTGTCCCTTCATGAGGTACTTTACATTTGAAAGTACTACGTACTTATCTTATGTAACTCTTATGAAGTTGAGGAGAGAAATAAGAATTATGTTCAATGTAACTTCGTGATCGTTATCACTTATTAATGAAAGTTTGGCTTGTACTCAAAAAAAAAAAAAAAATGTAATAAGTACAATAACCGCTTAATTTAAATTTTTAAAAGGACGAGACTACATTATTTATATTTCAATAACCCAGTTCAATAAACGATGGAATCCACCTCTTGTGGGAATCGAACTTCAGACTTCCAGAGTTTTGGAGTTTATGTCAATATTATTGAGCACTTGGAAAACCAAATGTTAACTAGGGTTTAATTTCGGCCACGACTTTGGGGAATAAAGAAATTGAGCATAAAAAAATAGTCAATAACATTGATTAGAGGACATATTCTTCTTTTAATCCAAAAATATTGTGATCAAACATTGCCCCCTAATCTTCTTCTCTCTCTCTCTCTCGTTCTCTTACTATCTCTTTTTTTTGAACGATTTGAATTAATATATTAATGAAACAAGATAAAGCAAACAAACAAAACAACGGCCAAGAACGAGAAAACACACTAGACGGGGGAACGGGCCGGACACTCTCACTATCTCTCTCTCTCCCACTATCTCACATTATCTCTCTCTCTCTCTCTCCCCTTTCTCACTATCTCTTTTGCTCTCACTAACTATCTTTCTGTCGTTCTCACTCTAGATCTCTCTCTTTCATTGTAGATATCACTCTTCTGTAGATTAGTTTCTTTTTCCCTTTCTCTCTTTCGTAGTCTTTATCTCACTTTCTCGCAGTTTCTCTCTCCCTCTCTCTCATGTGGTCTGTATAGATCTCTGTGTGGAGATCGCAAACTTTGTAGTGAGGAAACGTTTTGTGGGCTCGAAATGGTCATGGCCACGAAATGTTTTGTATCTACGAAATTCTCGGAGGGTTTCGCCAAAAATCCTTCTTGAGGTCTGATTCCGGCGAAAGGAACCCTTCCCTTCGTTGGAACAGTATCTGAGAGAAAGAAAAGATGATGATCAGGGGATAATGTTTGATTAAGTTAATTTTTTTATTAAAAAAATAATATATGCTCGAAAATGTACAAAAACCATATTGAAGACAATCTATTCCCCAGAGAATATTCTTTATGTCCCAAAGCTGCTACCTTAATTTTTAGTGCTTTGGAATTTGAAAGATACAATTGAAATATTATAAATCAGTCATATAATTAAGTACAAAAAGACGTGTTTAACTTATAAATTAACTCCACTTCCTTTTTGCTTTTCCTTTTTGCTTTTAGATTGTTTACCTACTACTACCTAATTTCTTTTAGCTTAAGATATGAGTTAATTCCTATATGGCCCCCTACTTTGTGACCAGCTTCCTTTATGGCCCCCATTTTTTCGTAAATTCAAATATGACCCCTTATTTTCAAGTAAATATCATTACTACCCTTCTTAATTTTAAATTTAAAACATTTAAAAAACATTATTTCCACCTCACCCCTCTCTCTCTCTACACCTCATCTCTCTCTACAACTCACCGATTAAGGTCGCCGGCCGGAAAATTTTCCGGCCGGCGACCTTAATCGGGGAAGATGAAGGTGAGCTGGAGAGAGAGAGAGGTGAGTTGGAAGAGAGAGAGGTGAGTTGGAAGAGAGAGATATGGGTGAGTTGGAGAGAGAGATATGGGTGAGTTGTAGAGAGAGATGAGGTGGAGAGAGAGAGAGGGGTGAGGTGGAAATAATGTTTTTTAAATGTTTTAAATTTAAAATTAAGAAGGGTAGTAATGACATTTACTTGAAAATAGGGGGTCATATTTGAATTTACGAAAAAAAGGGGGCCATAAAGGAAGCTGGTCACAAAGTAGGGGGCCATATAGGAATTAACTCTTAAGATATATGGGGGAAGTGGTGGTCTGGTGGATCAACTTCGTTTGTATTACCCTCCCCTCCACAGTTCCACTGTTCAGAAGAAGTGTCAAGAATTCTAATTTCTCGGGTTAATTTTGAATGTTTCTAATCCGGGACCAAGTGGATCTCCCTGTATGTTTGACTTTTTAATTTGGCCTCCAAATTATATTTCTTTAGTCATATTTGAAAGTTTAAATTTTATTTGTACTTTTTGAGATATTTAGGATTAGGGTCAAACAAAAATGCCGACTTTTTAGCATTTAGGTCAAGAGTTTGTCCGTTATAGGATCTGAATCGCAGACTAACTGTTGACTCAGCTGACTAGAACGATCGTTAACAATAGTTAGTCTTTGACCCAAATGCTAATGTAGGTACTTTACGTTGACCCTAACACTAAATATCTTAGAAGTATTGTAATGTCAAAATAAAAGCATATTGATCAATCTAGCAAAACTACAATGTAATTCAAAAGCACAAATGTTCATCGAATTCAATATGTCGATCGTAGAGGAACATGTTTTTATTTTGTACTTAATCAGCGTCCTCAAATCGTTCTGTCTACCCGATACAAAAATTGTTGGATGAGATCTGTATGAATTTGGCGAGTTTTGCACAAACAACGTTTAAATCAATTCATACATATTTGGCATTTGGTTTGCACATATATGAGCATGAGGAGTAGGGACGGGAATCGGGGGTATGCACAACCACGGGTGCTTAACGCATCGGGTCAGCCATGTGCAATCTTTGGGCATTAGGGTAAGCGGTTTATTCGGACGGGTTATTTCAAACCTTCTTTGCATCATTACCCGCTCAAGCCCGCTAACTAAGTCGGCTAATTTGGGCTCGGGCGGCTCAGGTAACGTGCTTTTTGGATAAAGTTACATAAAAAATTTGAGGTTAAAAGATTTTGAAAACTTATCACCCCATCTATCTTGTTTTCCAAGCTACATAAGAAGACCCTCTACACATCTAACAAAACATTCACCACGACTACTCACAGTTCTAGGCATCATATGACAGTAAGAAAGGGCTATTCCTCTGTTTCAATTACTCAAAAGCCCACCAGCGCTCCCTCTTAACCTAATTCTTCTTTGTGGCAAGTGAAGTCACTTTTCATGTTCAGTGGCTTCCTTTGGAGCTTTAACCCTAGCCCTCCCATTCACACTTAGCGGGACGGGTGGGTTCCACCCTATTAGGTCGCGGGAGCCGTGGCCACTCTTGAACTCCGGTGCCCGTGTGCGTGACTACGGGTTATATTCCCACCCCTCTGTTTAGGCCTAAAAAAGTATTGTCATGTATTATTAACCAAAAGTCCAAAACCAACATGAAACTTATTTTACTGTAAAAAAAAAAAGACTTGAAACTTAGTCTTTAGCATAATTTTTATATTATATCAAATAAACACAAGTACATCATAAATCATATACCATTAACATGTCGTCTAGAAAAAAAGCAAGTCTGATTTAACATTAAGGTAGTGTGTGATTAATATATGACAACGATGTCAGAATACAAAAATAATTTTTAATACATGAAGCTACATTATATTCTCAACACATTGATAGCTAGAGAACCAAGAATCACGTATTTCAACAAAAAAAAAAAGAATCACGTCATTAGAGTTGTGGACATCTTAAGCGTTAATTAACCTGTACATAGTTAGGTCAACACAATATTATAATTTTTTTTCTTCTTTGAAGTCAAGAGTCCACGAATGAGAAAGAGCTTTCAACTTCTTCCATTAATATGAAAAAGGTATGAAAGCAAGACAAAGGTTTACAATATTAGAATTTTTCTTGTTTGAAGCCACGATCCCCACGAATGAGAAGACAGAGCTTTCAACTTCTTCAATTAATATGAAAAAGGTATGAAAGCAAGACAAAGGTTTAAAAAGATGTTTCCACTTAGGAAGTGTTTGGGCTCAATCTTTCTGGTGACCCCGGCCGTCCACCCAACATGCATGTATGTATGCATGCAATTCCTTCGGCATTAAGTTTTTTGTGGGTTCATCAGTGACATCATAATGGATCTTTAGGGAGTAAAGGTGGATATTTTATGGATTTAAAATATCCATTTATATTTTGAGCCATATTTTCATTAGTGACATCATAATGGGTCTTTAGGGGGTAAAGGTGGATATTTTATGGATTTAAAATATCCATTTATATTTTGAGCCATATTTTCATTGAAATTTCAATTTTTTTTTAAAGTTTTTCCATGTTCGCCCCTACTTCGTGACCAGCTTCATTTATGGCCCCATATTTTTTGTAAATTCAAATTTGGTCCCCTTTTGTTAACACCGTCAACTAACTTTATGGTTAATTTTTTTGTCTCCATATTTGCCCTTTTTATAAAAATGATTTTATAAATTCAAAATCAACCCCCTTTTAAATTTGGGTTAATTCCCAAAATATTATAACTACTTTAAAACAAACTAGGGGCAAAATGGAATACATTTAAAAAAATTTAAAAACACCTCATTTTTATAAGAAGGGCAAATATGGAAACAAAAAAATTAATCATAAAATTTAACTGACGGTATTAACAAAAAGGGACTAAATTTGAATTCACGAAAAACAGGAGGCCATAAAGAAGTTGATCACAAAGTAGGGAGTCGAAAAAGAAATAGTAACTCTTTTTCGTTTATGGATTTCATCGACTCAGGTGGTTTCATGTTTATTGAGATTTCAAACCAAACAAAACGTCCATCTAAGCTTAAGCGATAAATAATAATATATATGGTAATTATATATTAAGGTTAATTTCATCAAGGGCGGACCCACGCTGTGACCAGTGGGGGCACGTGCCCCTAGAGACCCATGGTTGAATGTTGATTCAGTGATTCCTACGCGACCCACATTCCCATAGTTGAATGTTGATTCATAATAGAGGTGAAATGTATCTATATAATAAAACAGCAGATTAGGGAAAACATCCGTTTTTCATAAAGGATATTGTTTGGAAGCTCTTCCAAAAATTTAAAATATAATCTTTCCTAGAAATAAAATAACGTATTTAAAGAAAAAAAAAATAATCGTGTCCTTAGAAATAAAATAATTAATTTAAGAAAAAAGAAACAAAAAAATTACATAGGTTAAAAAAAGAAACTGAAATATTTCTTTCTCAATAAAATAATTAATTTAAGAAAAAGGAAGCAAAAGAAAATAAACAATAACTAGAATATAAAAAAAATTAGGGTACTCAAAATATAACAATAATAAATATAGAAAGCCGGGTGACATGTTTAAAGAGAGCGCGTAGAACAATATTATTGGGATCCTATAGAAACGCCTACCTTCATCATCAAGGAATAACGGTGTGGTGGTAGTACCTCAAGTTCTGTCGAGTTGGTCTCACATTCAAATCTCTCATGCCTCAACTTTTCTTTTCTAATTTTCCAATGAGTAAATTCGAATATGCCCCTTAATTTGTAATTAGCTATGCTTTTAGCCCTATATTTCTTCACTTGGACCCCCTATTTACAGACCAGTTCATGTTTTAGTCTTTTTTTCATTGTAAATTTAAGAGTTATTTCCTGTTTGGCCGCCTACTTTGTGACCAACTGTCTTCTTGGCCCCCTATATTTCATAAATTCAAATTTGTCCCCCTATTTTCAAGTGAATGCCATAACTACCCTTCTCATAAAGATATTTTCAAAATAAACTTAAATGGAATATATCTCTCTCCACATCATTTCCACCTCAGCTCTCTCTCTCTACCTCACGTCTCTCTCTCCACCTCACCTTTCTCTCTCCACCTCACTCTCTCTTCTCCGACAAAGGTCGCCGGCCGGAAAATTTTTCGGCCGGCGACCTTCAAGAATTAAAAATAAAAAAGAAAAAAAAACATTTTCTCTCTCTTCCTCACATTTTCTCTCAAACAGTTTCAACAAAGCAGAGAGAGATTCTGACTTAAATCTATCTCTTCGTGGTGATGGGTTTGATGCCATTATTAGGGCAAAACTGCTTAAACTCAAGTACCCAAATCCAATCAAACAAATACCCATTTCTCATCAGTAATGGAGATGAAACCCCAAATCCAATCAAACAAATACCCATTTCTGAAATGTACCAGCTTGTATGCTATACAAAAATCGGAAGATGGGTAGTCTTTCTTTCGAGAGAGAAAGTGGAGAGAAGAATTAAACCCCATGCGTCAGTTAATTTAGGCAAAGTGATTGGGAATTTGATTTGCTGGATTGATACAGCAGATTTAGCAAACAGATTAGCTTATGACTTACAGTAAGTGTTGGAGTTTAAAATCGATTTTGTTGGGTAATTCTGAAGCTTGAAAAACTCATAGACCTGATTAGAAGAACAATAATAAGATGGAAAAAACATTCGAACCCTCTCTCGATTGATGAAGATGATTTCCAAAATCAAATATTTGATGAACAAACTAAAGTTAATGATCAAGGATGCTTTTTGATGAAAACTAATTAACAGTTCTAAATGAAAATGTAGTTGTAGAGAGAGAGAGGGGGGATGTGATTAGGGCTTTCACTTACAAGAGAGATGGGAAGCTTGTTTGGATCGTTTGAGAGGAAGAAGAAAAAGAGAGAGAGAGAGAGAGAGAGAGAGAGAGAGAGAGAGTATTGATTCGATTGAGAGTATCAATTTGGATGATTGAAAAATTAATAAGGATAGAGATATAGGAGTAGTAGTTGTTGGAAAAAAATTTTGCTAGCAAGTTGAAATAGAAAACCAGAAAGATATAATGTTGTACACGAAACTTCAAAGCTCGATTATATCAATTCTTTTAGACAGAAATTCGCCCCCTTCTGGTAAAACCACGAGTACACAACGGGTATGGAATTTTTGCCTTCAGGATACGATGAAGTCTTTACAACTATCTTGGTTCAAAGTATGTACGCTTTGACCAAGATCAAGAACACTCTGAGAATAAACTGATAATGCCAAAGTAATTGACCCGAAAACTTGTCAAATTACTTGATGAAAATTCCAATATACTTGCACTGTTTTTATAACATAAAATGAGATCAGGAGAAAGAGAGAATAATTTATTGTTTTGTAGTCTGTATATCTTGTGGGGGCGGTGAGCAACTTATTTATAAGGCATCAAGAGATGCCCTTTTAATGGATATATATCCATTCACATGAGATGTGTCTATTTGATGGAAGCTTTTATCCATCAAGTGGGTATTATACCCATTCACCAAGTCTGGCCGTGCATGCCAAAACAAAGTGATGCATCCCTTCATTCCCAACATCAACTTCCCTCCATTTCCAGTTTTAAAAAAAATACCCAACATTCCCCCACCATTTTTTAAATATTGGAAGTATACAGTAATATAGTGAAACCGAGAAAAATTAAAAAACAAATTAAAATAAAAAAAATAATTTTGGCATTATCGTAAAAACTTGTACATACATGATAGGTATCTTATGGATTTGAACCTTCACTTAGTGCAAACAACTCAAAGCTTTATCAGAATGCTATGGTGAACGTATCTTGAACCAAGAATCCTTTAGTGATGAAACCGGAGCCGTCGCACATACTTGTTTCCGTGAATCAGAGTGTTCATACTCCGCACGTTAATGGCCATGTGCAATATCCCTTTCATGAATCTTCTTCGAAAACGGTCTTATTTTCTTAGGAGACGGCCTGATCTCCACACTCACTTAGGTAAGTCCACTTGAGGTGTTTCCGCGAGGCACCACTTAAAGATTAGGACTTATTAAGGATTTATCATCCATCCTTTGTCTTGCAGAAAACCAATACTAGCTCAGAAATGGGAGAATATAAATTGCTAGTATTCCATAATCGCGAAAGCTTTAACTTGTTGGTACCCGTTGAACTTTGCCTATCTATTTCAAGACATAAGTTGGGTTTCCGTTAAAGGCGATCAACCTTCATTCACAGACCTGAGTCCCATTTCCTTATTCTTAACCGAGACCATTACTTTAGGAAGTCCTTTAGTTAATGGGTCCGCTAAGTTTTTCTTTGTTTCTACATAGTCGACTGTAATTACTCCTCTCTTGAGTAATTGTCTCACAAATTGATGTATGAGACTCACATGTCTCGACTTGCTCTTGTAGGTCTTATTTGCAACGTTATAAAGTGTTGCTTGGTTGTCACAATTTATCATGACTGACGGAGATGGCTTCTTCCATATGGGAATTTCTTCTAGCAGATTTCTAAGCCATTCCGCTTCCTTGCTTGCATCTGCTAATGCAATTAATTCTGACAACATAGTTGAATCAGAAATTATGGTCTACTTCTTGGATCCCCAAGACACAGCAGCACCACCTAAAGTGAAAATCCATCCAGTGGTAGATTTTGACTTTGTCTCAATACTATTCCAGCTGGCATCACTATATCCTTCTAATACAGCGGGGTCTCCTTTAAAATGTAAACCATAATCCATGGTTCCCTTCAGGTAACTTAGCACTCTAGAAATAGCTTTCCAATGCTCTGGTCTTGGATTACTAGTAAATCGACACAATACACTGACAGCGTAGGCTATGTCAGGTCTAGTGCAGTGCATCGCATACATTAGACTACCTATAACACTATCATACTCAACTTGAGCTTGAGCACGACCAGTATTCTTCAGTAATTTAATACTGGGGTCAATTGGAGCTGGAGCTGGTTTATGTTCAAAGTGATCATACCTTTTCAGAATTTTCTCGATGTAATGTGTTTGACTTAAAGCCAATACATTATCCTTTCTTAGAATTTTAATTCCTAAGATAACATCAGCCACCCCAAGATCCTTCATATCAAACTTTGATGATAAGAATTTTTTCGTTTCTTCAACAGAAGATAGATCAGTTCCAAAAATGAGCATATCGTCAACGTACAAACAAATAAGTACACAACTAGACTTATTTACTTTACAGTAAATACACTTATCTGCATCATTAACGACAAATTCATTTGATCGGACAATATGATCAAACTTTTCATGCCACTGCTTAGGCGCTTGCTTCAGACCATAAAGAGATTTTACCAACTTGCAAACTTTCTTTTCTTGGCCTGGAGAAATAAATCCTTCAGGTTGTTCCATATAAACTTCCTCCTCTAAGTCACCATTTAGAAACGCCGTTTTCACATCCATTTGATGAATAACTAAATGGTGAACTGAGGCAAGGGCAATCAACACACGAATTGAGGAGATACGTGCCACTGGTGCATAAGTATCGAAATAATCAATACCATGCCTCTGTTTAAAGCCTTTAGCAACTAATCTTGCTTTAAACTTATTTATGGAACCATCAGGATTTAACTTCTTCTTAAATATCCATCTACATCCTATAGGTTTAGCCCCAGGAGGTAAATCAGACAATACCCAAGTTTGGTTTGATAAGATAGAATTCATTTCATCATTTATAGCTTCTTTCCAGAAACTAGAATCTCTAGAGTTCATAGCTTCCGAAAAGCTAATCGGATCATTATCAATATTCAAAACAAACTTTGTAACATCTGTTACTTCACTTCTATCACCTTCTATGAGATAAGTGATGAAGTCAGGACCAAATGAACGTTCAGTTCTAGCCCTCTTACCTCTCCTTGGTTCTAATTCAGGAGGTTCACGAGATTTTCGATCTCCATTTATATTATTCTCAACAATGGTAGACTCAGAATTAGACAAATTTATGGGATCTACTAAATTATGATCATTAGCACTAGATCTCGTCAAGTTCTCGAAAAATTCTACGTCTACAGATTCTATAATTTCAAAAGTGTCTAGATTTAAGAATCGATATGTCACACTATTATGCGAATAACCTATAAAAGCACACTTGTAGGCTCTAACACCTAATTTTGGTCTCTTAGGGTCTGGTTTCCTAACATATGCAAGGCAGCCCCAAACTTTTAGTCTACTAAAATTAGGTTTTCTTTTAAACCAGAGTTCAAATGGAGTCATATTTTTATTCTTCAAGGGAATCCTATTCAAAATATAACATGCTGATAATAATGCTTCACCCCATAAAGATAATGGTAAGTCAGAACTAATTAACATTGCATTGACCATCTCAATCATAGTCCTATTTTTCCTCTCTGCAATACCATTTTGCTGAGGAGTATAAGGTGCAGTGACTTGGTGAATAATTCCATGTGTTTGGCAGAATTTAATAAATTCATTTGGATAGTATTCACCACCTCTGTCAGATCTTAAAATTTCAATCTTAAGACCAAGTTGATTTTCAACTTCCGCTTTAAATATCATGAATTTTTCAAAGACCTCATCTTTACTTTTTATTAGATATACGTAAGTATATCTAGAACAATCGTCAATGAAAGTTACATAATATTTGTTGCCACCCTTAGTTATGTGATTTTTTCAATCACCCACATCACTATGAATAATGTCAAGCAAATTAGAATTCCTAACAATAGATTTATGGGATTTTCGAAATATTTTAGCTTGAACACAAACATGGCATTTACTAGTAGAATTAAAATCACAATTAGAAATTAAACCTAATTTTTTCATATTTCTAAGAGAACCATAATTAACATGACCTAATCTACCATGCCATAAATTAACAGAATCAACAATGTAAACCGAAGAATTATTATTTATTAGATTCAACTTAATCATTCCGTTACAAGAGTACCCCTGACCAACAAACGTGCCCCTTTTGGACAATACAAATTTATCAGACTCATACACCATCTTAAACCCCTTCTTATTAAGACGGTCTCCCGATACAAGATTTTTAGTCACATCGGGCACATGATGAACATTTTGAAGAGTTAGAGTCTTTCCAGAAGTAAAGAAGAGTTCCACAGTTCCTAATCCCATGACTTTAGAACGGATATTATTGGCTCCTTTAATATCGGTTCCGTCACCGCCAACTTCGTAAGTCTTGAAAAGATTACGGTCATTACAGACATGGATAGTAGCTCCTGTGTCGTACCACCAACCACTGTCGGCATCTATTGTATTGGCTTCAGAAACTGTGGCTATAAATTTTTCTTCGACCATGTTTGCTTGCCCTTTAAGATTTTTCTTTCTTGAGCGACAATCACGAGCATAATGGCCGGGTTTGTTACAATAGTAACAAATTACCTTCTTCTTGTCCTTTGGAGTTTGTTTCTTAAACTTTTTATCCTTCCTAGGCTTTAGAGAATCTTTCTCAGATTTTCCTTCTTCAACCACATTAGCCTTAGGTTGATAATCAGTTTGGGTCTCTTTTAATTCTCGAATACGAGAATCTTCTTCAATACGAAGGTGACGTTGTAAAGAATCCAATGAATAATTTTCTTCGTCATGCTTGAGTTTTTTCTTATAGTCGCTCCAAGATGGGGGTAGTCTAGAAATGATAACCCCCACCAGAAAAGCATCCATAAGAGAAATCCCAGCATTTTTAAGATTGCTAACAATAAGTAAAAATTCATTAACTTGAAGCATAACAGACTTATTGTTAACCATCTTAAAATCCATAAAATTACCAATTAGAAATTTTTGATTACTTGCCTCTTCAATGCGGTATTTGCTGTCCAGTGCTTCCCATAATGCTTTGGCAGAATCAATTGAACGATGAGCATTGTAGATAGAAGTAGACAAAGCGTTCAGTATATGACCACGGCAAAGAAAATCGTCTTCCTTTCGCTTCCTTCGTTTTTCCCTTAATTCAGTCGAGTCTTCAGGAGTCTCATCAGGAATTTTGTCGAGTACCCCTTCTTTTATATAGAATAATTTAATAGAAGTCAGAAAGAACAACAACTTTTCTTGCCACCTTGTAAAATTTTCTCCATTAAAACTTTCAAGACGTGTGTAGTCTTGATTCATAACACGTAAAGATTGAGTCAATGCCGTTGATGCTTCCATTTCAAACTAAGTGAGAATTTTCTGTCTAAAAATTGTTGGAAAAAAATTTTGCTAGCAAGTTGAAATGGAAAACCAGAAAGATATAATGTTGTACACGAAACTTCAAAGCTCGATTATATCGATTCTTTTAGACAGAAATTCGCCCCCTTCTGGTAAAACCACGAGTACACAACGGGTATGGAATTTTTGCCTTCAGGATACGATGAAGTCTTTACAACTATCTTGGTTCAAAGTATGTACGTTTTGACCAAGATCAAGAACACTCTGAGAATAAACTGATAATGCCAAAGTAATTGACCCGAAAACTTGTCAATATACTTGATGAAAATTCCAATATACTTGCACTGTTTTTATAACATAAAATGAGATCAGGAGAAAGAGAGAATAATTGATTGTTTTGTAGTCTGTATATCTTGTGGGGGTGGTGAGCAACTTATTTATAAGGCATCAAGAGATGCCCTTTTAATGGATATATATCCATTCACATGGGATGTGTCTATTTGATGGAAGCTTGCATCCATCAAGTGGGTATTATACCCATTCACCAAGTTTGGCCGTGCATGCCAAAACAAAGTGATGCATCCCTTCATTCCCAACATCAACTTCCCTCCATTTCCAGTTTTTAAAAAAATACCCAACAGTAGTTATGATTAAATTAGGCTTTTTGAGATTGGTTTCAAGATCTATATTAATGGAGATGAGTATGAAGAAAGAGTTCAACAAAAAAAAATAGTATGAATAGAGAGGAGTTGTGCCTGTGCCCGTGTGTTGTTTAATTTGATATTTAATTCCGAATTCTATTTTATCTACAAAAGAGAGAGAGAGAAATTAGTTAGAGAGAAGAACGTGAGAGAGAAGAGAGAGGAAGAAGAGGAGAGAGAAAAAAAGTTTTTTCTTTTTTATGTTTGAAGGTCGTCGGCCGGAGAAGAGAAATGAGAGAGAGAGAGGTGAGTTGGAGAAAGGAAGAGTTGAGTTGAATAGGGAGGTGAGGTGGAGAGAGATGTGAGGTGGAATTTCATGTGTTATAATTAATTTTATTTTGAAAAGTATATATATGAAGGGTACTTATGACATTTACACAACACTGTTAGAGATATTTTTTCTATATCATTCTTATGCCTTTTTTTAATTTCATTTTCTTATACATATATATATATATATATATGTTATTTTCTGACTAATTTTCTAAAATGAGTTTGTCCACTCTATTTTCTTAACTTCTTTATATATAATCCGAAGGTGTATAAGAATACTTGTATTGATTTCAATCAAAATAACTCATGAGACAATAGTGGTTGAATTGGATTCGAATGTAACGATTTTTTTTTGTTGAAACGAATGTAACGATAATGTACATAAATTACTTGCTTTCGCATCACATTAAGAATTTTGGACGATTTTCATTATAACTAAAAGTGGCCTCATAAAAAAAATTCTGGGTCCGCCATTGAATTTCGTCTTGGGTTTGAATTTGTGATTAACTCACTATTTTGGTCTCCTAATTGTTCGACAGTTTGTTTCGTTCCGAGAACCAAATGAATTTTATTTTTTTCCCAAAAATATTCATAGGGATCAAAACAAAATTACGTTAAAAAGAAAAAATATCTTGAAATAAGAGTATGTAATGTTTTAACAAAAGAAGATAAGAGTAAATACTCCCAAATCCAACCAAACGAAAATTCAAATCATGGGAAACTACTAACACACCCTTGTTACTTATTGGGTTGGTGGATGATTTTTTTTTGGTGGAGGACAGACCCAAATATTAAAATTATATAATGAAGTTCAACTTAATAAAAAGTAGGTAATTTGTCTATGTTTTTAAATTTGTGATTTTTCCTCTTGCAAATATACAAATGCAGAACGAATGTTATTACTGTTTAGTAAAGATTTAGGAATTTGTGTTTGTTACGCAACATAAACTAAATTGCATGAAATTAAACCGTAAAAAGCATTAGTTTATTTTTGTTTTGTTTAATCTAGTAATATAATATTGTCATGAAAAAATGATTTGTATGTTGGATCCCAAAATACAATGTCATGCAAGAGGCGAAAATCTCAAAATTTGTAAAATTTTGGACTTTTTGTGGGTTGTGTTGATATTGGATTTTTTTTTTTTTGGAAATCAAACTTCATTTAAAGGCCAAAAGGCTAATGAGAATTACATCATGAAGTTTAAAATAACAAAGACACAACTAAATTCGGACAAACAAGACAAGTTATGCCCACTTGAGGTGCCTCAAGAGCTGCCTGATCTAGCTGGTGGGTTTCATCTGGTACTAGCACCACTAACCATCTAAGGGTAGTTTTATAACCAATGCTTCTTTCACCTTCTTCTCTCTCGCCGTCAACCGTGGCGTGCAGATCTCCGGTTAGCGCCTCTGATTCCGATACATCGGTAGAGAGAGTTGTAAGTTGATGAAGAAACTCCCAATCGTGGTCTATGATCAAAACACTCGACCCTAAAAAGACGAAAATAACAAAAGGTCCTAAAGACCAACAAAACAGGTCCTAAAGACCAACATAACATGCCCTAATGACCAACAAAGAAACACAACCTTTATTATACTAAGTAAATAGACAACTAGGAACTCTTTCTTCTCCGCATCACTCACTGGATCGATCTTTGCTTCCTTAATACCACCATATGAATGAACCAGTTATTACCCTGTAACTAAAAACAACTTTCACCAAAAACACCACCGACGCCACCAATAGAATCCGACGATCGCCCAAAAATCAACGCCACCCACTGGAGATGATCATCCGCAAGTGATGAATAGTAAGGGCTATTGGTGGGAGTATTAAGCATTAATAATGGTGAAGAACACATCTGTAATGGTGAAGCACACATCAACCATGTAAAGAAATCTCCACAACTTTTCCCCTTATGAAAATATAGGTATATTTAAATCAATTGACTTGATCTTATTCTGCCCAAATAATGGTGAAGAACACATCAACACATCTATAATTTAGAGAATGAAAACAAAAGAGAGAAAAGAGATGGGAGAGACCGGCGAAGGGGGAGCCCTTCGCCGGAAGGACAAACACAGATCTGGTTGAAGAGAGAGAGACGGTTATGGAGAGAGAAAGAGAATTTGGAGGAGAGAGAGTTGATATTGGATTTGTGAAGCTTGTTTGGGGCAACAATTTTTTCCTTACGAATGGATAATGTTCAAATGGCTTTGCTTCTGGTGCTAAGTATTAGAGGAGATTTTACACAAAATGCGAGTGGCTTAAATAGTAGATGAAAATACATAAGAAGAAAGTATAAGAAGCAAAATTCAGAAGATCAAAAATAAGGAAAAGAAGTAGGAGACATCTTGATGATTTCCTCGAGAAGTTTTGTATTTTCAAACCTCATTCTGTCTCCTTACTTTAAACAGATAATTAACATTACCCCTTAATACTTTTGTCAGATGTTTTACCTCCATTTTAACTAAAAATTAGTGAAATTTCCCTTTGTGTACTTAAAAGTACGAAAATAATTTTGACCTTTTTATATTTTCTTTCTCTTCATCTCATGTCCCTCCTATTCGATTGAATTCCTCCCTAATTTTTAAGTTCAATTAATAATTTTATTCAATTTTTTCGATCTTTCATTAAGCTCATGATTTGAATTTGCAGTTGTATTATTTAAACGTTCACGAGTTATAATTTATAAAAAGAATAACATAATACATAAATCAAAACCTCCTTCTGTTATATGTGTATTCCCATTGACCATTTGACTTGGTTGTCCTTGGTATTACTTTGGGTGCCTATAGAATAATCTATAGAGGATAAGTTTGCTTTGGGTTGAAGTAATAGGAGATTACTGGCAAAGTGAGGTGGTTGTCTATTTTCAATTCTTATCCTTCTTACCTCAACACCTCACCATCTCATTTCCTTTATATATACCCTTTTATCCCTATTAATTTGTAGAGACACCTTCTTGTATGGTGATCTCTTTAGTAATAAAGAAAAATTACCTTTACTTTGACAGTGACTTTGGTTGCTTACTAAGATCAAATCTTTAATCTATCCTCTCAATCTCTAGTATGATATTACAACAATCACATTACGTTATCAGCACAACAGTCTCTAGTTGTGCTATAGAGGAGATTTCATCCAACTTAAGGAGATAACTAAAATCTACATGTATTTTGTAATCTTTCAAGTTTAATATGTCGAATCTAACAATGAACCGCGAGGGAAATAATGAACCGCTTTACGATGCTCAGCGACCCTCATTGTAATCCGCCATCATTTATGTGAAGAACTCAAATCAGAATGTTTGTATCAGAAAGACCCACTTGTATTATGGAAATGTTTAGAGAACCGATACGGTCATTTAAAAAAGTTATTTAACCGAAAGCCCAGAATGATTGGATAAACCTGAGGCTGCAGGATTTCAAAACAGTTTCTAGATATAATTCTGTCTTAGTTAAAATAACTACAAAATTAGGTCATTGTGGTTATCCAGTTTCTGAGGAACAAATGCTAGAAAAAACGTTTTCCACGTTTCACATATCCAATATGAATCTGCAAGAGCAGTATAGAAATATGAATTTTAAATGTCATTCGGAGTTAATTTCATGTCTTCTTGTAGCAGAACAAAATAAGGAAGTAATCATGAAAAATTAAGAAACCCGTCCAACGGGATATACTAACTTTTCAGAAACTTATTCTACATCCGTCTCTACTGAAAGACGGGAACAGAACCATAAGGGTCGTGTTCGTGGCAACTACCACAATAAAAATTTGGAGGAACATGGTCGTGGTGACGATCAAAATAAAGATACCAGAAGTGGTGGTTACCGTTCTGGGGGGCGTGGTCGTGGCAACGGCCGAGGCCGATGGGTAAATAACCCGGGTAACAGATAAAAGCCGTATAATCGGCAAAATAAAGGGAAGAAGGTGGTAAATGAACCTTCTGAAATGAAGAATCAACCCTGTTTTAAATGTGGTATGACATGACACTGGCAAAGAACGTGTAGCACTGCTAAACATCTAGTAGATCTTTATCAAGCATCCTTGAAGAAACGTACTGCCAACGTAGAAACAAATCATATGGAAATCGATGATTCTTCATATAACACAAGATTGAATGTATCTGACTATTTAACTGACGATGTTGAAATATATATTACTGAAGTCAGGACCGAGTCAAAAGTCACAGATTTTGGGATTAATCTAAATAGCACCACATCGTTGTTTCAATATCCCATCAAAGAAAAGGATATCTATGATAGTGGATATGAAAATCTTACTAATAACGAGTTCGATCAATTTCTCGATGATGAGTTTGATGAAATGATTGATCGAATTCGTAACTCTCCTTAGTAATATTTTTATAATATTTTCAGTTGTTGTAAATTTTGTATTATATTAATGTTTTACTTTTTGACTATTGTATAGCAATGTAATATATAAAACTTGCATGTTTTCAATCGATATCTTTTTTTTTTATGTTCGTTAAGGTATGAATTCTAGAAGTACATTTTTGAGAGATGATGAAGATATTTGTCCGGCGGACAGTGGAACCACGAATTCCATCTTTCAAAGTAAAAAGTACTTCTTGACTCTGAAATTGTATAAGGCTAATGTGATTACTATCGCTAATTCATCTAGTCTCATTGACGGCTCTGGCAGAGCAATTATAATATTACCAAGTGGTACGAAGTTAACCATTGACGATGCATTGTATTCGAACAGATCTTTAAAGAATCTGTTAAGTTTTAAAGACATACGTAGAAATGGTTATCACCTTGAAACTAGAGATGAAAATAATGAAGAATATTTGTATATTACTTCAACTGCTTCGGGCCAGAAGCATGATCTCGAGAGATAGGCAACTCTCTCTTCAAGATTGTATATTACAAGGATAAAAACGGTTGAATCTTATTTTGTCATAAACCAGAAGTTTTATGATCCAAGTGTGACGACACTTTGGCATGACTGTTTGGGACACCCGGGAGCTACCCTGATGAATAGAATAATTCAAAATTCTCAGGGACACCCACTACAGAATCAAGAGATTCTAATGAGCAAGGATTTTGCTTATACACCTTGCTCATTGGGGAAATTAATTATAAGACCGTCTCACACAAAAGTCCATATCGGATCTCCTAAATGTCTGTAAAGAATCCAAGGAGATATATGTGGTCCTATTCACCCACCATGTGGACCGTTTCGATATTTCATGATATTGTAGATGCTTCTGCGAGATGGTCTCATGTTAATCTTCTGTCTACTCGTAATAATGCATTTGCAAGGTTGCTTGCCCAAATTATTCGATTACGAGCTCATTTTCCCGATTTTCCGTTTAAGTCCATACGCCTTGATGGAGCAGGCGAATTTACATCAAAGACTTTTGATGCGTACTGTATATCAGTTGGTATTGATGTTGAACATCCTGTAGCTTATGTTGATACACAGAACGGTCTAGCGGAATCATTTTTAAAACATATACAACTGATTGCACGTCCAATGTTGATGAAAACCAAGTTGCCGGTTTCTGCATGGGGATCTGCAGTATTACATGCTGCTGCTTTGATCCGCCTACGAGCTACTGCGAATGGTCAACATTCTCCTTTGCAACTTGTTTTGGGCCATCAACCAAATATAACGCATTTGCGTATTTTTGGATGTGCGGTGCACGTGCCAATTAGGCCTCCTAAACGGGTAAAATTCGGACCTCAGTGGCGTCTGGGGATATATGTTGGTTTTGATTCACCATCTATTATCAGGTATCTAGAACCTACGACAAGTGATACTTTCACTGCAATATTTGCAGATTGTCATTTTGACGAGACAATTTTCCCACTATTAGGGGGAGAAAATTTGTCTGCAGTGAATAACAAACAAATTGAATTGTGTTGGAATACACAAAGTTTATGTCATCTTGATCCTTATACAAATCAATCTGAGTTAGAAGTAGAAAGGATTGTACATTTGCAAGGGATTGCGAATAAACTACCAGATGCATTTAATGATGCAGCAAGGGTAACAAAATCATATATCCCTGCTGCTAATGCTCATGCACGAATTAATATTCCTGAAGGACCTGGATAAACTGCTATAGCGAATGAATCATCTAAAATACGTCAAAAACGTGGACGACCAATTGGTTCTAAAGATACTATCCCTAGAAAGAGGAAGAACCAATCACAAAATAATAGTTCTCTAGAAGAGACTATTAATGATACAACCACACTTTCGGAACAAATACCCCTTGAAGAGGGTGAAACCCTTGATGAGGTAGAGATACTGAACAATGAGGAAATCTCTATAAATTATGAATGTTCAAAAGAAGTGTGGGACCGAAATGAAACAATTGTGGATGAGGTATTCTCTTTTGCGGTGACAACCTCAATTCTGAAAGAGAATGATGATTATGAACCACGCTTTATTGAGGAATGTCGAGAAAGACATGATTGGTCAAAATGGAAAGATGCAATTCAGGCAGAATTAGATTCACTCAATAAGCGTAGTGTTTTTGGACTAGTGGTCCTCACACCTAAAGATGTAAACCCAGTTGGGTTCAAATGGGTTTTTGTAAGAAAATGCAATGAAAATAATGAGATCGTTCGCTATAAAGCACGACTTGTGGCACAGGGTTTTCTACAATAACCAGGAATAGATTATGAAGAAACATATTCTCCTGTCATGGATGCAATTACATTTAGATATTTAATCAGTCTGGCAGCTCAAGAAGAACTTGATATGCATCTATTAGATGTCGTTACTGCATATCTATATGGAAATTTAGATACCGATATTTATATGAAAGTTCCTGAAGGATTCAAATTACCAGAAGGAAAACCACGTATCATGTATTCACTAAAACTTAATAGAGCTTTATATGGTTTAAAGCAATCAAGGCGAATGTGGTACAATCGTCTCAGTGAATATTTGACCAAGGAAGGATATGTAAATGATCCTATTTGTCCATGCGTGTTCATTAAGAAATCATGTACTGGATTCGCTGTCATTACAATATATGTTGATGATATAAATCTAATTGGGACAGTTGAAGATAACTCAAAAGCTGCAGAGTATTTCAAAAAGGAATTTGAGATGAAAGACCTTGGAAAAACAAAATTCTACATTGGCTTACAAATTGAGAGAAGTGAACGTGGTATACTTGTCCATCAAAATTTGTATACAGAAAAAGTTATGAAAAGATTTCGCATGGATACTGCATACCCTCTTAGTACTCCCATGGTTGTCAGATCTTTAGATACTATAAAAGATCCTTATCGTCCTAAAGAAGGTAATGAAACACTACTTGGTCCTGAAGTACCACATTTAAGTGCAATCGATGATGCTTTATTATATTTGGCTCAATGTACTAGACCTGACATTTCTTTTGCAGTAAATTTATTAGTCAGATTCAATTCGACCCCCCAACAAAGCGACATTGGATGGGAGTAAAACATATTCTTCGATACCTTCGAGGAACTACTGACATGGGGTTATTCTATTCGAAGAATTCGTCCGATGGTTTACAAGTAACAGGATATACTGACGCAGGATATCTCTCTGATCCACATAAAGGAATTTAACAAACAGGTTATGTTTTTACTAGTGGCGGTACAGCTTTCTCTTGGAGATCAAGTAAGCAAAGTATACCCGCTACATCTTCCAACTACTAAGAGATTATTGCTCTTCATGAAGCTACTAGAGAATGTGTATGGCTCAGGTCTATTATCAGTCATATTAAAATTTCATGTGATCTTCCTGGAATTGGAATTACGAAGTCTCCTACCATTATTTATGAAGACAATGCGGCTTGCATTGCTCAAATCAAGGAAGGGTATATTAAAGGTGACAGAACTAAACACATTTCGCCTAAGTTATTTTTCTCGCATCATTTACAAAAGAATGGGGAATTGATGTTCAGAAGATACAATCATGTGAGAATTATGCGGACTTGTTTACCAAGTCTTTGCCTACTACAACAATCAAATTACGTTATCAGCACGAAGCTTGAATAATTAGATTGTGTAAATCTACACCGGTTCACGATATGATATTCATTAGGGGGAAAATATTATCATTTGGAGTTTTTCACATCACTAGTACTGGATATCTACGCTCTGTACTCTTTTTCCTTCGTCCAGTTTTTGTCCTAATAGGTTTTTCTGACAAGGTTTTAACGAGGTAGCTTTTTGCGTATCCAGTGACACTTGGAATCTCTCATTAGATTTTTCTGACAATATTTTTAAGCAATGGTCATCCAAGGGGGAGTGTTATATGTCTATGTCCATTGACCATTTGACTTGGTTGTCATTGGTATTACTTTGGGTGCCTATAGAATTATCTATAAAGGATAAGTTTGCTTTGGGTTGAAGTAATAGGAGATTACTGGCAAAGTGAAGCGGCTGTCTATTATCAATTCTTATCCTTCTTACCTCAACACCTCACAATCTCATTTCCTTTGTATATACCTTTTATTCCTATTAATTTGTAGAGACAACTTCTTGTATGGTGATCTCTTTAGTAATAAAGAAAAATTACCTTTACTTTGGCAGTGACTTTGGTTGCTTACTAAGATCAAATCTTTAATATATCCTCTCAATCTCTAGTATTATATTACAACAATCACATTACCTTTGAAATTGTCTATAATAGAAAATTTTCGACCTAAACCACATGAAACAATTGAAAAAAAAAGATTTGCATAGAACTTTACAATTTCTGCTTTTACCAAATTTAAATGCTAGATAAATGTTGACAAAGTAGAAAAAGAAATGGATATGAGAGGAGAAAAAGATAAACTTAAAAAAAATGAAGTTTTGTCAACAAAACATCGGCTATCATAGTCAGCGAAAAACAATGAAAGGCCGAATAAAGAAAGATAAAAAAAATATGAAAGACACAACTATTTCATGTTTTCAAGTGCAAAATAAGAGGTATCCTTAATTTTCCATTAAAAGATAGGGTACCCTTAATTGGACACTAGGGAAGAAAGGATAATGCTAAATTCACCATAATTCAATGATCCCTAAAAAGATATTGTAATTCTCAAGGTCGCGGTTTTGGAGCATCCAAAATATTCTCAGCAAAATAAAGTTTTTGTTTGATAAGTTAAATTTCTCCTAAGAGGCAACCGAAAATGGACTTGTTTGCTTTTGCCCCCTAATCTTCAGTCCCCACATCCGACCACCACCGTTTCTCTCTTCTTATCTTTCTCCTCTATCCATCTCTCTCTACTCTCTCTTCGCCTCTCATCCCTCTCACTATTTCTGTTCCGGCCTAATGACCAATCTGTGTTAGGAGAAAAGGTCTTCTTATAGAAAACAAAATATTAAACCTAACTACTTGTAATATTTCAACAAAAAAAAAAATACTCCTAATAATACCGGCAAAAACAGAATGGTATTAGTACCAGCATGAAATGAATTGCATGCAGTTCTGAGAAAATGAACATGAATGACAATAACTAATAAACAAATACTCCAAATGCGTATGTTATGCTGAAATGAGGCCAACATACCCAGCAAACATAGACAAGAGGGAAGATACCACATACGCACACCCTACAATGAGAGGTTCCTTGAATCCACACAACTCTAAGCGATAATGTAACGGCGCCATCCAAAATAACCGACCTCCTGCCCTTCTGTGTATCCATCTCCTCCTGTCCCTCCAGTTAGATATCTGTTCATATTAATAATCACCATTCCTCAGCTCTATGTTGGAAAACTCATAATATAATTTAAATACACCCCTTTCCTTCCATTCCTAATTCACCATAACTAGTTCTTCGTATATGAACATCACATTCAAAGACTATAAGAAACATAAATAAAATTTGAAGTGTGCTATATAGGATTTCTAACATGAAGAAACAAAGTCGCAATGACCAACTGCAATATCAGACAAGGTCTATGAGTACGCAGGAAAAGACAACGGGGTGTGTATGGTTATAGAGCACCTATATACTCTGTTTCTAACATGAAGAAACAAAGTCGCAATGACCAACTGCAATATCAGACAAGGTCTATGAGTATGCAGGAAAAGACAACGGGGTGTGTATGGTTATAGAGCACCTATATACTCTGTTCAGTAGTTAAAATCATTTTAATGCGTTCAAACTGTCAATAATATATGTATTTGAAATTCTGAATTAGTTGGGTTCAAAATCATCTGAAGAGACATATACCAGTTCAAGAGCCTCCTATGATAGTAGTCCAAGTCCAAGGGAAACTGAACAACATGGGAAGTTGGAAGCCCATCTTAGTCTGCTGGTCCAGCCCTTTCGGGCAGAACCAACATCTACCCATACCTTAGTATTCCTTCATATATCTTAGCCTAATGTAGATCAAATTAACTATTTAACATCGAGTGAGGACTGTGATCATGTTCTGTTGACGTTATTAAGTTTCAAATGTTTGCTCCATCCATTAAAGATGGAGCAGGTATTTCCAGAGCCTATGTAAACACGAAGACTCTCTTTTAGTATTTCTTGCACTATCAGTTGAAGTGACAGGAGTATTCAACAGGAGTACCTGAGTGTCCATACTATACGGCTACGGATTGAGTAAAAGAAATAATAATGAATATCAATTCTACTTAGTCAAAGACCACCAAATAAAAATGGTCCAGTGTGTTTCAAATTTCGCTATATCCATCCTCTATATTGAAGTCTAGGTCTGAAAATTATACTGAATAAACAATGGGAACAACAAACAAAAAGAATGTTTCAGTATACATCAAAGTCAATTTTCCCTGTAAGCTTTGTTTATATTCATATATTATTTGTTTTTTTCGTCCATCATAAAGTTCATTTTTTAGGCTTTTCCTAATTTCTGCAGATGTTTTCGTTATTTATATAGTTAAAGCATGAAAGTTGTCCTTGTATGGATATACAAAATCATGAAACACCAAGACCCTGAGGATGCAGGAAATGAGGAAAAATAATCAACACAGAATACCTGTACTATAACTGATAAGGCTTCAAGAAGAAAGACACCTGATGAAATGAACAAGGGACAGAACATTCCAGTACATGCCGCCATGGCAGCTAATGATCCACCCAGCGCCAGGGATCCAGTATCACCCATAAAAATGGATGCTCTGTATCGATTGTGCACAAGAAATCCAATGCATGAGCCTGCCATTGACGCTCCAAATACAGCAAGATCTGATACCACGTGTGCATGAAGTGCAACTAGATTAATACCACAAGAGAATGTATCCTCGCATGGTTGATCATATGAATTAACCTTGGCACTGCTATCACAAATTTCCGAGAAAGGGAATACTAACCAGAAGATATTGGAAGAACAGCAATTGACATCCCAATAAATGCCAATGCAGCTGTTCCTCCGGCAAGTCCATCAAGGCCATCAGTCAAGTTAATCCCGTTTCCCATAGAAACAAAACACAACGTAGTCAATACCGCGTAGAGTTTTCCCAGAGAAACAAGGCCCACTGGTGAAGGGAGAGGTATGAGCATTTTCCTACACGACATTAGAGTCCGTGATAAGAGTAGTAAATAACTGGGATTTAAGAAACTAACTTTAAGAACCATATCAGTTCCATTAGTTCAACACATCAACAATGAACACATTTTATGGCGCCGTATTCAATTACACAAGATTAATATTACCATATTATGTACTTTATGTTAACACAGAGAAACATTTAACCATTTCCATTGGTGTGATATCCCTACTACATATCAAAGAATTAAATTTCGAAATATTGAAATATTTCGGTCGAAATATTGAAATATTTCAGTCGAAATGACCAAAATATTTACTGTTCCATGCCTAGCGAAATATTGACCAACACGGAAATTTATTTAATTGTTCTTAAAATGGCCAATGCATGGAGTTAAATTTCAAAATATTTAGGCCAAAATGACTAAAATATTTCTATCTCCATGCCTATCGCAGTACTGACCTAAACCAAAATTTATCTTTCAAAACTATGAGGGAATAGTATGGAAACAATCCAGTGGCAAGTCTTGGCGCATCACCAAAACAGACATCTCATCTACATGGTGAAAAACTAAAACTTCAAATGGTAGATCACAAGGTTAAGATGTTCTAGAATGATTTGAATTCTATTGGGGAATACAATCTCCATGCGAGACCATAAAGTGTGCAGCATGGGAATCTCCTTGGCGATGTTCATCTGAATCAACTTCTAAGTTTAAGGGAGTCAAACTCAAAAGTTCAAGAACCAGATAATTCTGAAAGATATGGATCGTCTCATACAGCCCACTTAGAGCAGCATAAATCTATGGAAAAAGGAGTTGTGAAAAAAGATCCATTCTTTCAATATGGATGTATTTGCATAATGCGCTGCCAAACCTAGTGGTTCTATTACCTTCTCCAATATAATTCAAAAAGATAAGATTTTAACACAAATATTTTCCCAAAAGAATAGACATGTACCATCAAATAAATGTTGACCAGATTAGTTACGAGAAGGTATACATGCTGTAGGGAGATGATATATTTGTTGAGTCTAACCAAAAGAAAAAGGAAAGCCCCACTGCTACCTGTTTAGACACCAGTTCGACGAGTTAGAAACTTCCAATTCATTTAAAAGGAATTATATGAGAATAACAAGGACTAGTCAGACTAGAGGAAAGGTTTCACCTCGAGCAGAACTCTTATCCATGTAGGTAATCCATACTTTCGCTTCTTGATGAATCTAAAAAGATCATCAATTAAACCAATTGCCCCAAATGCTACAGTTGCCACTGCTACTCCAAAAACTTCAACAGAAGAGGATCCCACTATGGTTATTGCAGTGACAATACCAATTGGAATAAAAAACAACCCACCGAGTGTTGGTGTCCCCTTCTTACGTGAGTGTGTTTTTGGCCCTTCTCTACTAAAGATTTGATGGATTCTCAAACTATCAAGCACAGGAACACATAAATATCCTGCACATGAAGCTAAAACTGCAGAGATGAGAAAAGGCCGTGTCAGGAAAAATGGAGCCAATGGTAATCTGACAATTCTCCATGAACACCAGTCTACAAGTAATAGAAGCACCACTATGAAAGCAATCAATCCCGCATTAATTAAGACTCCAGGTAGAATCCTGTCATAAGAACATGTCAAGAGAAAAGGTCAAAATACAAGTTTTTAACAAATAAAAATGACAAGTCACCCACTTCCGGTTGTATTTCTTTTGAAATGAACATACATTTTTTCACAGAGTAAAATAATTTCTGTGCACTCTCCCTAATAGCATATATACCAACTAGGCAACAACTCTTACATTAGGCTGGTTTATTCAATTCAGATAATCCATATCTAAGAACCCAATAACACAACATAAGAACATGATGAGATTTTCTACTTCATCCACAAATTATTTTACTACAACTTTTCATCATATGTGTGTCTAACAAGCATTCCTGTCATCATGGCAAAAGTAAAAAACTTTGATCAACCAAACCATTCGGCCCAAACAGTTATGGGATACGGAAATTTGATATCAAGGACTAGACATGTTTGATTTTGGCCATGATGACAGTGATGCGTGTCTAACACTGTTGCGCCCTTCAGTGAGCCCTTATATATGATCACACTTCTTCTGAAGTGCTACTTGAGAAGATCCATTTTCTTTGAAGCTTTGAATGAACATCTTAATATTTTATTGATAAAGAAAACAATACATAAGGACAGCCTGAAAAAGAACTACGCAATTACATGATATGTTACGATATCCATACATCCCAATTGTATTTTAAATCATAGTACGGTATCGTACTAGTGCTTTGTATCCTAATTGTATACATGATATGTTACATATGATCTGCTGAAGTGCTACTTGAGCAGATCCATTGCTTCTCTTTTTCTTCTCTTGCTTTCTCATGTAGTTATCAACTGTATTTTTTAACTCAGAAAACATTGTAGGCATATGTGTGTGTGTGTGTGTATATATATATATATATATATATATATATATATATACATACATATGCTGGAGAAACTTGCTAGTAGCGAATTAATCATATACCTATATGGCCTTCCCCTGATTTACAGAAGTAACTCAACTGACTCACCATCGTGTCCTACCGCCTACGAAGTGAGAACGAAGCCTTAGCTTAACTACTAAGTTACAATTAGAGGTAGACTCGAGTCTAAAAGACTATGCTGAAGAAATTGGGTCATACTCAGACTTATTCACATGCACAATTAGCTAGACGTCACCCAGCCCACCCAATTTTGATGAATGAGCAAATCGTTTTGTAAACCATAAACCGACGACTAATTGACCGAGTTGCCCGACTAAAGAAACTTGCTAGTAGCGAATTAATCATATTTCTTACAAATAAGAATTTTTTCTTTAGAACTTGAGAACAAAACTTAAAAACCAGAGAACCATAGTAGAATCTTCTTGAACAGAATCCTGTCAGTTTTCCTCTTTGATTATTTTCTGCTCAACCAATTGAGTAAGTGTTTTTTTTGAAAGATTGAATATATTGATTAATGAAAAAAATATTTACAACAGAGCCATCCAGGATGGCCTTGGGCTGGTTCAAACAACCAGGTATACAAAAGGTGTTGCATATTGACTACGGCCTTCCAATTGAATACATAGTATATAAACTTCTTATTAGTAGCCCATTTTTGCATTCTGCTCCGGTGGTATAGTGTCCAATTATAGATCTTGTGGAGGCTTTGCGCTCTGTGCAGATGTGTGCAGTCCATATCTCCTAAAAAGTTGCGGCTGGGATCTAAATTATATCTCCTTACCTACTTTAGGCCGGCTTAGAGCTTCCCATTGGATAATGTAATCCACAATCTCCTTAAGTCTGCACCCACCAGGCCACTTCAAAGGAAATAGTGTAGAAACCCCAGATTGCTGAAACAAAGCTGCAGGTGTTCATGAGGTGTAGACTCAGACTCCTCTTCAGCCTTGCAGATCTAGCATCTGTTAATTCTTAATCATCCGTTGTTCCGCAGTTCATCTAAAGCCGGTAGTTTCCTTAGGCAAGGCTCCCATACCGTGAAGGTGATTCTAATTGGTAAAAATTCTTCACTGAACTGAAGTCCTCTTTTTTTTTTTTGAAACTTTGAATTAATCATTAAAAGAGAAAACTATACAATGGGGGGGAGAGGTTAGCGGATATGTTGACCAATCCACGCCTCCCAATTGAAAACAACATCATTAAAACTAGCAGAACCTATACAATTTAGATTTTTAGCCCAACCGTAGATAACTGACTTAATGTCCTCGACATCTAGGTTCGAGTTTACATTTCCTTCCTTGTCCCCCAGTTACTAGAATCTGGCATTCCAGGCCTCCTCTTGTTCTCCGTATGTGCTTATTTTATTACTGTCCTCCATAGGCTTGTCTCTCAAATCCAGACCTCCACAACCGTTTTATCATCAGAGCATTGTTCATACATTTATCCTATTTATTTTTTTCTTTTCTTTTCTTCCCCTTTTCTGATTATTCTATTTCTCTTCTGTTTTTACTTTGGTTATACACATAAAACAAAGGTTAAGAGAAGACAGAAGAGATGAAGTAGCTAACTGTTGAGTGTCAAGAATTGAACTATCTTAATCTAAGAACCCAAAAAAGTTCAACATCATGCAACCACCAATTACTGGATTTTCTCCAGAACCTAAAACGCAAGAATATGACAAATCTTATCAAGTAAGGGAAGCGAGCTTACTAAATGACAGAGATTTCTCTATTGGAGGATTGACCGAGAAATTTGGGCTTGACATGATAAAAGAATGTGTCATAACATCCCAAAGTTTAACCAATTTTTCTTATACAATCACCATAACAAAGTACCTTAGTTTTCAAGTTTAACCAATTTTTCCTTTGTTTTCTTTTTGTTTTCCTTTCTCTTGTTTATTCTCCTTTTTTCCTTTAATATTAATTCAAAGTTTTCAAAAAAAAGAGTAAAGAAACTCCAGAGAACAAAGTATGAAACAAGTTATTTTTGTATGTGAACTTCTCCTTCCTTCCTACCGGTTACGATGTTATAAAGAAATCTTAAACCAAGGCAATTCATGCTAAATGAAAACAAAGATTTATTTATTGAAAAAAGGTCATCAAAGACAGTTGGGACATAACAGAAGTAAGCGTCAGATCATTCTGAAGTTGAACCCTGTTTCTTAAGAGTAAATCAGGAGATTTGAGATAACTTTTCAAGTCAAGCATAAGAACAGACTGATACTAGAAAAATATACAGAACGCAAGGTTCAAAATGTACAAGGTTTTCTTGCCTGTGTATTTTGCGTCTCTTCCTGTCAATTACAAGATTGGGAGAAGTCATTGATATACCATCAGATGAGCCAAGATGGTCGGTGCTGGAGAAGTCAGCACTAATCAAAAGCTCCACATCGCTTTCCTCACCACTTGATGGTAGTATGTATGAACTTCCCTCTGACATTCCGTCACTGTCCCCCCAATCATCAAATGTAGCACCAATTGAATCCTATAGTAAATTAAGAGTTAATAAGCACAAGAAAAGTACAGAAACAACAAGTTTAAACTTGGATAATCACTGTCATTAATAAATGATGCAATAATAACGTTCTCAAATTGCAATTGGTTGTAACTTGATAATATGACATCCATGGCTAAAAAGATCTCTGTAACGGTTTAAAATATAGAGTACAGACTGGCAACAGCTACAGAGTAGAAGACCAAATAAATAAGAACTATAAAGGCATTAAAGCGTGGTTGGTTCATATGATTTCAGGATCACATTTAACGAGGTACTTATTTCAGATTGTCTGATTAAATATTTGGAAAGGAGAATTGAACCATTATTTATATAGTGTTTCTGTTTTTCCTTTTCGTTCGTAATCTCAAAACTCTATACTGATATGTCTACATGAACTAATTAACCAAACAAGTCAAAAGATGAAATATCTAACTGATTTGCTTCCTAACAAAAGTCAAAGTCTCCAAGAGAGCTATTTGAATGATGGAAGTTCATCGTTACTAATGATCTGATCCAACAAACAACCACTCCAATCATGAGGTTCACATACTTTGTAGTTTGTGCAACCAAACAATTCAATACTAATATCAGTTTAAAGCATGCCAATGATGACTCCAAATGCTGACGAGGGCATTGTTATCTAAGTCTTCAAAAGCCTGCTTAGGTGTCTAAGTGACCATAGCGATGAATGGGGAAGGATTCGCTTACCAAGCAGCGAGGTTTTCAGGTTACCACGATCCTCATAGCAAGTAACTAGGGGTCGCCCTAGAATCAGCTCGAGCTACCTCAAGTTATTGGGTGGATCAATTATTCCAATTCCATGGATCTACATAAATGTCATTGTGTCTAATGTAATTCATAATGAAATACCAGTCAAAGTTGACATCGAACGCTTTAAAATAATGATAGACCACAATTGTAGTTTTTGTAGCAGGATTGGAATTTGTAGCCCGTCTATTCTTACATTGCTCGAAACCTATACCTCTATTTCGGGCAATCGAGCTTCAAGTTGATTTCTCTCCTAAACCACAGATTGTATCCCAATTTCTCCGATAGCTAAAAATTCATGATGATGATTCACCATTCTTTCTACCATGCGAGTTTACTTCTACTTAAACATATGGAAGAGGGGAATAAAAATAGTTTTTAATTCATCCAGTTATAACTCCACCATTCTCCAACATCTCTTTCGGGACTTGCAGTACATAAACAGCCACCCTCCGTCTCCACCCACAATCGTTTCTTTTGGTTTAGATCACTCCACTCGTCTCGGCCTCAAATGGGTCCCCTCCAGAAAATCAAAAATCAGTGAGGATCGAAGCTTCTCTCCCCTTGGATCGACGTGTATAGCTATAGCAAGAGACAATGATGGCTCGATTCTTGATGGGGCTTCTAGAATATTACAGGAACAGTCTGCAGAAGCAACAAAGGCTCGATCCTACCTACTCGGAACTGATCTCTTCAGACATTGACAGGTACATGTCTGTACCATAGAAAGAAGTGCTCGCAACATCCTTTCGACAATTATTGGCCCTGAAGATGATGTACCTTACTAATTTGGACTTATAGAAGAATCATTCAGGATATACATCATAATTCTGTATGGTTCGAGTCTACTCTCTTCACTTACTGCTTTCATGAATATCGTTGCGTCTTTCGCTATTCTTTGCAATTTCCGGGTTTTGGGATCATAATCATATTCCTCATGATGTTGTAACTATCTTTATGATGATACTATGTATGAAGCAAAGCTTCTTTATTAATAAAAAAAGAAATATATAGTATAAGCATATAAATATATGTGGTTTAGTGTCATAGCCCAAATTTGGCTTAGTCTAACTCGAAGAATGAATTTTGCGAAGTTTCACCAAAAGTTTGCAAAATATTTCCTAAATTTATATTAGGTGCACGAAATCACACTTACAACTATTTCCTGCATAGTTTCCACCGATATGAAAAGGAAATTTTGACCAAAACTGTTGCAAATTTTGAAATATCAATTGACATGATAGAATCAGCAAAAAATGCAGGTAAACTAAAACTAAAAAGTAAAACATATATCTTTCTTCATCTTCATTTTCTTCTTCATTTCTCATAGATATCTCTTGATTTTATGTTATGTTTTTGACGTTTTTTAAATCTATTTGAATGACTTACCCCTGACTTAACTGCCTAAATAGATTTTATCTTAATAACACCCCAGATAGAACTATGTAAATAAGCATACCTTCTCAAACTAACAGAATTTGTTGACGATTAACTATTATCAATAACAATATTATCTTTTGGGTGTTTTTTTTGTTAAGAAGCTATTTAATTTATCCCCGGAGATAATTGTGTAATAGTTAATACCCCCTCAAACTAATAGATATGTTAAATCCGTTATATACATCAATCTTATGTTTCATTATGGTTTAATGATCTTGTTATACACAATCGCATCGTATATATGTCATTTCCATGGATTTGTAAAATTTCCTCACCAACCGAAATATTTCTAGGTCGAGACTGACCGAATTCCCACCGAAAACGAAATTTTATTCCTTGGTCTAACTAATCCTACCCTATACCCGTACCCCAACAAACTGGTGACACATATACATAATTATACCAATGTTACATAGCTCATAAGACAATCTTGGCAAAGGAATTGTGTGAATGGAATTCCTACATGTAAAAACAAGTGTGAACTATGAAGCCAATGCTCCTGATAACTAGTTATTATTTGCTTCATCCGTTAAAAAATTAAACATTTCCTTTGTATATCTTTATGCTTCAAGTTAATAAACTTCTTTTCCAACCTATTCTCTTCAAATTCAAGAACACATAATTTGATTCTTACATATCCCTAACCAGTCATATCTAAATCTGCCAATTTCTAAATTTGTAGTAACCAAAATTACAAGTTAATGAGTTATTAAAGCTTCATTGTGTTTAAAATCGAAATACTCATGATGTATCTAACACATCAGAAAAACTTCTTGCCCTTGCTTATCATTTCTTTTTAAGAAGAAGAATTTTAATCACCTCAAATGATTCTGTAAAATTGACTTTCATGGCAGCTTCATTGTGTTTAAAATCGAAATACTCATGATGTATCTAAGACATCAACTTTTCCTTGTTCTGACAGTAATGATTTTCCATCAAATCTCTCTCTCTCTCTCAAATGACAGTAATGATTTTCCCTCAAATGACAGTAATGATATACATACATGCAATCAATATCAATATATATATATATATGATTATCAGACATACTTATATATGTATAAATGCCCTCAGGACAAGTACCAATGATCCAATCTTTTTGTGGGTACTTAACCTTTATTCTCGTTATCTCTTTTACTTATTTTCTTAGTTTATTTGAGTGTTCACTGTTGTTATAACTCTTATGTCATTATGATCCTTAGTTTCATATTCTAATAGTTATAATGAGAAGTTTCTTATCGAATTTTGGAATTTACACATCCTGCTATTAGTAGGAAAATATGTGTCGGTCCCTTCGGAGTCTAAAAAGAATAACTAATTCAGTCCCAAGTTGTTGTTTTCGGTAATTTGTCAAACACAATAAAGTATAAAACTACAAAGTAAGTGTCGTTAATGATAATAACATGAATAAAGATGACATGGATGTGATATAGATTTTTGAACCAAGCTATGTATGATAATCGAAAAGAAAATCTTGTTAGTGGAGAACATGAACCGCAAAATATTTTAGATCCGGGAAAAATTAAGAGGTTTCTTGGTACAAACAAATTTCTGTTAGAATAATTAATTTTGAGCATCCTATAGATTCACGTGGTGGTCGTTTCTATATATGTAAGCGCCATTTGACTAATTCGCTTTGGGCCACCAAAAAGTCAGGGCTGACCCTATTCAACATGCAAATTAACAATTGATGATCTATTTCTTAGTTCTCAATTGCATGATTCAAGTTTTCTTTAGTCAGAATCCACCTTTGTCTATCACTTCCAAAATGGCAAATAGCATATTACCTAAGCCATTTGTACCACTCTCACTGGTCAAAAACACAAAGAATTAAGAACATCTAGTCATGACAAATGACTATGAATATGAACAAACTATTGTGATAATTTCTGCACTACAGATGGAGGAAGACGAATCTGAGTGAGAAAATCTATGGAGTGTGCATACTTGATTGTTCACAACTACACAATCAGATATTGAATGAAAATCTTGCCGTGAAACTTGAGACAACAGCAATGCCAATATCAAATTTCTGCATTTTGGTTATTAACCAATCAACCATCTTTAAGATTTTAATGAATTTATCTCCAACTACATAAACAAAATTCACAAGCAAATGATAGAAAAAAAAGGTAAAATTTGTAAAGAGTTCCCAAGTAATTAGCCCGAGAGATTACAGTTTATATACCAAGATTTCCTCTTTGAGATCCAGAAATTAAAATTACCTCGTCCATGCAACGAACTAGAACCATTTTAAGCGGTTGTAAGTTTCTACGCTGTTCTCTTTGGGATCCGCATAACTAAAAGCAGCAATTTTGAAATTAGTAGCAAAATCAAGTCGAAAATATAAAAGATAAATCTCAAAACTTACCTTTAGAGAAGAAGAGAAGTTGTGGTCGAGAATGAAATTTCTGATTTCTATAGGAGGTGATCGTCTTGTGGGTTTTAATAACCCTAGATTTGTATGATAGAGATTTATAGAAGAAGAAAATAACATGGTAACAAACAGACAGAGATGAAGAAATCGTGAAGGACAGAAGCCCCTTTGCAAGAGTATTTAGTGAGTTGGGTTTAGACTTCAGAGAATAAGAAAACTTTCCTGGTCTCCAGTCTCTTTCCCATCACCCGGCAGTTCACTCAAAACGTCCGTTCAGATCTTTAGCAGCCAAACAGTGCAGCGGCGAGACCGCAGTAGCGGGTCCCTCTAATTTTAGATGGGAATTTTAAAGGCAGACCCTTTTCTTGTTTGAGTCTCACTAAACACAATTGCGGTCGTCATGTTAATGGTTAGAGATAATTACTATAAAGGTCCAAAAAATATGGGAATTTTGGTCAAATGACCTTTGACTGGGTCAAATTTGTTAAAATGACCCTCATTTTGAAGTATTGGTCAAATGACCTTATTTTAGCCTTAAACTTCCGTATTTGCCCCTCACTATAAAAGATTGTCTAAATAATCTAGACTATCTAATTTCCCCAAAATCAGAGTTTACTCTCTCTCTAGTCGACCGGAAAAGTGAAGCAACGGGACTCTCTCATCTTTCTCATTCTCGGGCAATCTCTTTGAATCGAACTCTCTCTCTCTAGTAGAACGAAAATCCTCCCATAAACTTCTTCGTTTACTTCTCATTATCGCGCCGTTTCTTTGGATCGATCACTATCTCTCACACACACTAATTTTTTTTTTTTTTTTTTTTTGAAGTTCTCTTAAAATAAACCAGGTTACAATATTCAGACCCAATACAAACTTAACAAGTTCAATAAAGGATGAAATGTAACTAATTATCAACTGAGAGGGGTTAAAACATAACTTTTAACTAACGGAGGGTAAAACTGATGCCGCCAACATGTGCGCGTCCTTATTATTGATTCTGGGGCAATAGCTAATATCCAACCGTAGATTCTGAATACTTGATCGAATGCCGTTGATTTTGTCCGAGATTCTCCATGGGATTTCCGGATCTGCGGCCCCGATTAACTCCAATAAAACCCTACAATCCCCTTCGATTATATAAGAGGTAAGCTGCCGTTCACTTGCTAGGGTTAATCCCATTTCAAACCCTGCGATTTCACTGTGAATAGGTGATATTGGTTCGATCAAGCTCGCTCTGGAACTCAAGATAACTCCATCCGAGTTTCTTAGCAAGGCAGCACAGGAAGCATGCTCTTCTTTGAAAGATCCATCAAAGTTGATCTTCAGGACACCTACCGGAGGAGGCCTCCATCTATCATCTTGTTCCTGCTGGTTAGTAGAAGAAGGAGGAGTTTGTAGAAGAACATACCTTAATTCTTCTCGAATACTCCAGCAACATCTGTTCAGATCTGGTGATATACTTTGAAAATGAAAGTTATTTCTTAATTTCCACCAGAACCACATCATGTAAGTAACCTTGTACCAATTTTCCATTCTAGCATTTTTATCCTTAAGTATTACTTTAAGAGTATTTACAGGATCTTGTTTGATAAACTGTAGGTCCTCTATGGCTAATTTCTGGAGTAATCGATGATACAAAGGACACTCGCCAAAGAGGTGGTCTCTGGACTCTAAAGAACCCGAATCACAGAGCCTACAGTTCTGATTTATATGAGAGATCCGGACTCCTATATTGGTAAGTGTGGGAATACCATTATGAATTAATTTCCAGATAAAATTTTGGATCTTTGGTTGCATTAATTTCATTTTCCAAAATTGAGACCAAGGGAAATCCGATACTTGTTGAGGCATAATCGAATTTATTCTAATTTCCTCATAAAAAGATTTTGATGAGAACTTACCACTCTGAGATGGGCACCAAAGCAATTGATCCATCGAGCTATTATGATGAATAGGTATATTTTGAATAGTGTTAGCTTCTTGTTGATTAAACCATTGCTGTATTAACGATGTATTCCATACTCGATTTTCCTGCAAGATTAGTTCTGAAACATATACAATGTTATGAGGCAAGTTAGTAAAATCAAAAGGCTCATTGGGAGTTCTATTGGGTATCCATGGGTCTGAACGGATTTTAATAGAATTTCCATTCACGACCCTCCAAATACTATTGTCCCTTATTATCTCCTTAGTATCATTTATGGATTTCCAAAAAGGGGAAGACCCATTTTTTGCTTTATGAGACCAAAACTCCTCATTTTTGAGATACTTAGCCTGTAAAAGTTTTACCCAAATTTCAGTAGGATTGGTAATGAATCTCCAAGTCATTTTGGCTATTAGAGACAGATTAACATTAGCCACTGTTCTAACACCTAAACCCCCTTTGTGTTTCGGACTAGTGACAATGTCCCAATTAAGAAAGTGAAGTTTTTTCTCTGAGATTGAATGTCCCCACCAAAAGCATCTTTCAATTTTCTCTATTTGCCTAGATACAGTTTTAGGCATAAGAAGATAGCTGCAGGGGTAAGTGCAAAAAGAAGATAGAATTGATTTGATTAAAATAGTTCTACCTGCTTGAGAGATAAACTTCTGTTTCCATCCTGATAATGATTTTTGGAATTTTTCTATAAGCCAGTTATAACTCTCTATTCTGTTATCTTTTTTGAGTACAAGAGCCCCCAGATATTTTTCCCTGTCTGTCATCAATGGGGCATTGAGAGTATGAACAAAGAGGTTGATTATTTCGGCTGGAACTCCTTTGCTAAAATACAAAGAAGACTTCAAATAGTTTACTTGTTGGCCAGAGAATCTCCCATACTGTTCCATTATGTTCATAATTGTTGTAAGGTTTTCTTCTGTTGCTTTACCAAATATGATCAAATCATCAGCAAAAAGTAGGTGTGTAATGTTAGGAGCTGCTTGATTGATTTGATAGCCTGTAAATGTACCTTGTGACTCATAATGATTAAAAAGGAGCTCTCACACACACTAATATCTTTGATGCAGGTATGGCTATCTCTCTCTCTCTATGTTTTTTTTCGGTTCAACTATAGGGTTTAATGGAGCATAAGACACATCTCCTGTTTGATCATAGATCTCATTTCATGAAATCCATGATTTTATTAGTATTATATCAGTGGCATTATTTAAGTTTTATCTTCAAACTACTTCAATTAGGGTTTAATGGAGTCTAACTAGGGTTCTTACCCACATAATAAATATAGCACATCTACTGTTTGTCAAAATGCCATAGTGAAGATAAAACTGTCTCTCCACAAGTTTCCTCCCAGATTGTTGCAGCTGTTATTGTTTTGTTACTTGTCATGGTTTCTTATCAATCTAGCTTCCATGATAGTTGGTTTAATTGATGAAGAAATACTAGGTCTTTCATACCTAGTATTCTTTATCACCATCTCCTTCTGGTTCGATTAATCTTGATTTCATACCTTCACCAAAACATAATGGTTCTTTTGCATTTGTCAATGGCATTGAGGTCATCTCTATGCCCGACTTATTCGAACCTGCAGCTATGGTTGGATTTTCGGATCATTTGATCGATCCCCAAAATACCAATTTTCAGCCTATGTATAGATTGAATGTTGGTGGACAGTATATACCACCAACTAATGATTCTGGACTTACTCGTACTTGGTACGATGATTCTCCTTACTTATATGGAGCTGCATTTGGTGTTACTAGTGATGATTCTAATAAAGTAAACGTTCGGTTCCCAGTGGATATTGATGCGCCTAAAAGGTTACCCTAAAAGGTCTCCACCCGCAAGTATACGGGCGTCAAGTAATAACCCGGTAAGACCGGGATCGATCCACGAAGATAGGAAGGTAATACGAATACCGAAAGAGTCTAACCCACCGGTTTAAGTGTCAGTCACTAACTCAGACTAAAAACGAAAAGATAATAAGTTGGGTTTTTGGATTGATTTTAAATAAATAAACAAAGAAAAACTAACTAGACTAAAAGGTGAGAGAAACTCAGGATAAGAGTCGAGCAAGAATGCAGTGAGAGGGATACTTCGATTCACACGATCGATAATGACTAATACGAATAATCTATGAGCATGAAAAGTTAGTTAACTTCACCCACTTACTTGGATTGGTCAACGAACTCTTTATATTACTCGAATTCTATAACATGAACGCTCTAGAATCCGGAAAGTGTCATCATTAAAAGCAATAAAGACTCATTTATCACATCAAAACATGTTTCACGAATATCCGAATACAAAAGTTAGCTAGACATGGCGATACAAATAATAAACGGGAAGAAAATAAAGAAAGACAAGAGTTAAGGTGAGAATCTCCCTATTCCAATGAGGCGCGAGACTAAGATCGACGGGAAATATAAGTGTTCAAGTGCTGTCGATCTCCCTGTAACAGAATGCAGGGGTCCCCTTAACAGTGCATAATAGGTGTCCTGTCAGCAGAACTTGACCTCCCCTTATCAGTCAGTATCATCTTCTTCCTTTCAAGAACAGTCCACCATGAAAGCAACCTTCAAGCTTTCTCTCTCTAAGATTTCAACACTCAAAACCAAATCAAATATAAGGCAAAGCAAGGCAAAAACATTAGGAGTAAAACCCCTAAGGTTTCCGGCCAAAGAGATGGTCGGAGAACCCTAGAAGAACCGGCTAAGGAGATGATCAAATCCGGCTAACTCCATAAGAGTCTGGCTAAATCCGACTGTTCCGAGCCAAGTATACGCCTTCCCGTGAAGACACGTGCCGATGATGCTTGCTCGTTCCCGCCGGTTGAACTTGAAGAATCGAGCTGCTATGTGCAGCCCGTGCACTTGAGCTCGCTGGTTTCCGGCTGCCCTGTGCTGTCCCGTTCGTGCCTGTGTAAAGGAGAACCGAGTTGGTGACCCAGATAGAAGACTCGAGCTTTATCAATGGAGTCTTCGAGCTGCTGCTGCGATGGAGTCCCGAGCTTGAATTTTCAAGTACCCAAACTGCTGCTGGTTCTGTCCCGAGCTCTAGGTGCCGCGCCGTCCAAAGCTATGGCCGGCTAGTGTGATGGCCGGCCAAGCTTTTGGCCGGCTGCTTCTTCTCTTTCTCTCTCTAGCTTTTCTCTACTAAACCCTAATTTCTCATTGAAGAAGATGATAAACCCTTAATCAGCTTTTGTTTTTTTTTTTTCCTCATGGACCCCCAAATACAAATCCTTGACTTGGTTTAGGCCCATTGACTTGGTCTTGGGGTGCTCATAAAGCCTTCTTGACCTTCTTCTTTAGCTTTGGGCTTGGATTTGGGCCTAGATAAATAAACCAAAGGGGGCGCCCTCATCATTCTCTACACCCTCTAACTTTTGGTAAAGACCGAAATACCCTCCAACTTATTTCTTCCGTAATTTCTTCGTCCGAACTCCGATTCGACTTCCGTCTTCGCCGTTGGACTCGCCATCGACTCCACTTGCCACTTAACCTCTGATCTCTGCAAAAATTACCAAAATACTCCTGGTCTCTCTTTCCTTCCGGTCTCTTCCACATGAGATAAAATGTGATAAATGTTCCGTTTTATTCCGAATGAAGCGTTAAACTCCAAATAAGGTACCTACCAAGAAAAACTTATAAATAATTAGAAATAAAACACGAAAAGAACTAACTCATCGAAGTTAAGCGATCCAAATGTGGCATTATAACGCCACATCAAACATCCCCAAACTTAGAATTTGCTAGTCCTCGAGCAAACAAACTTAAAGGTAAAATCCTAACTCACTTTCGGAGGAATCCCGATTGCATTTAGCATATGCAACAAGCCGTTAAACCCCTAGGTTACCCCTAGTGGACGAGTGTCGTCTCGTGAGGGTTTCCAGAGAATATACCCACAAAATTCAAGATTTCAAAGACATAAAAGAGTTCAACATCGATGTAAATAAGATAATGACAATTAATGACACACTCAAGCATGCTAAAGAAGCGAATCAAAATCGATAAACACATATATATGCTAAAAGCCTCCTCACTAGTAGTCTCATCCTAAAATGTAAGTGTCCAATCATAATGAACATCATCTAAGTTCAAAGTCACAAAACTTCGATTTCTATCTTAGTACATTTCGCCTCGACTTTAGCCTCACGGTTATACACTCTTAAACATGAAATCACTCAAAAATAGATAATACGGTTCACTCTAATGTGTGAGCATGGAATAAAGAGAAACTCAACACATACAAAATAAATGAGGATAACAAGTTTTAGAACGAAATGATCTCTAAAGAATGGAAATAACCACTAAAATGGAATGGGGAAGTTCACTCACCCTTCTCACCCACTATACCCTCTAACAATGCTTCCTAAAGGTCAACGGATACAAGTAATGAAATGGAAGTGATGACAACCCGAGAATGTCGACGTCTTCAATAAAAAGAACGCTCAAACAACTACTAAATTTAGCTTTTGCTTTGAACACTTTATTATTCACAACACAAACAAAATAACAAGTAAACTCAATTTTTTTTTTCATTTTTTTTTCCTTTTTTTTTCATTTTTTTTTCTTCATATTTTTCATTTTTTTACTTTTTTCATAACAAAACAAGAACACTAACACTTGTATTCTCAACAAACAACTTTTTCTTCATTCTCACTTTGTTTCACATTCTTCTTTCTATACTTTCCAAGTCTTCATTCTCGGGAGTAGTATGTGAATGGGTGGTGGAGTATCCGTTTCCCTAAAGTTGACACTATTGTCGGGTTTCGTGGACTACAAGAGTAAGGTCGCTATCCTGATGTCACTCCTAGTGGCTAAGAAAGTTGAGCTCATGAGATCGTCTAAGCTCTTTTAAAAGTTGCGAGGTCGAGTAGCTCTTCATTCTACTCAGAGTTAGCGCAGAAGAGTACACTCGAAAACAATATAAAGGCTCAGATATCTCACATGGGTTTGAGTCTCCACTAATGACTCTTCTAGGTCCCTCAAAAATGTTTCTTCTTCCTTAGGATGCTACTCATATGATCAGAAAACAAACACTAAAGGACTTGACATTCATGAAAAAGACTAAGAACATGCATAACATTCACCAAAACTGAAACACATGCATCAACATACTTAAGCATATCACTAAAGTCATATCAAATCTACCAAAAATTTTCAAATTTGGTGAATATTGAACTCTCTTGTCTTTTGAAACCCCATGGTCATGGCTAAAAGTCATACCCCATCCCCAAACTTAAAATTAACATTGTCCTCAATGTTTCAACCATATACTCACCAAAAGATAAGACATATTAATTTAAAGAGAAGAATGGAAAGATATTACCATAGCCGGAGGAGATAAAAGATACTACTACCGAGACTCGTGTATGAACAGGTTCCAAGTTGATGTCAAGCTCGTCGCCATCCCCAAACTTGGAACAAACCATGCCTCAGAAGCAAAACAAGTAAGAAATGCTCCTATGATCAACAAGAGATATGAGAATGAAGCACATAAGATCATGACCATAAAAATGACCACTAACGCGGGTACACACGATTGCATTGAGCTATGCAATTAGCCGTTGATTCTCTTGCTTTCGCAAGAGCAAGAGTTCTGTCTCGTGGAGGGTTTTCAGAGATGATACCCACAAACATCAAGAACCATCTCAATCAGTCAAAGATCATACAATAAGAGACGGAAATTTTGGGGGTCAACCCAAAGGAAGCTATATGCCGGTGCTAATCGTCTCACAAAAAGATCAGAAATGTAAAGTGCACATGAGACGATAAAAGAAAACAAGCCATCCCCAAACTTAGTGGGTGCACAGTCCACTAAGTAGGCATAAATAGAAGGAACGACAACCAAGAAATCATCAAAAGGATCGACATACATGTGAAGAGTCAAAATATCAGTCGAAGGCAAAAGATCATCTGGAAGCTTAGTGGACAGAATATCCACTATGTCCATAGACGTCTTTGGAAAGACGTCTGAAATGTCCCAAAAGGGATCAACAACCGAGTTTGAGATCATGTGGAAAGTCGAACTAGACTCTAAGGGTAAGGCAATAAGCTCGGGGACCAAGTCAAGGTCCATGGTTTCCTTAGGTAAATAGTCTGACAAACTATCCAACATGTCTCTAACTACTAAGTCATCAAGATACTCAAAGGCATCTGGAGCCTCGCAGTCAGTTATAATAGCAGGCCTTCCTAGAATTGCATCTAACACTGACTCCTTACAAGTGTAAAAAATCGGATAGTTCATAATCATGTCATCCTCAAACTTGCTCGTAGAGCCATCACCCTGAACATCAATGTCTAATGTAGTCCTATCATGGTGAGACGACACTGGTGGAGGAAACAAGACAACAAGGTCATCAGACCGTTCAGGCTCTAAGGTACTATCAGTAAATTCATCGACATTTAACTTAGTACTAGGGTTAGACGTATTACCCTCGTCATCGTACCTAGTACCCTCTTGAGTTTGGGGTGGTGAAACCCCTTCCTCGTCGACGAATAACTGTGACTTAAGCATCTTTACCTGTTGAGTCAATGACTCAATCTCCTGCGTCGTTTGAGTCGCAAATTGTGACATCATCTCTCTAAGACGACTCGTGGACTCTTCAAGAGTCTCCTCATAATAAGGCTCACTAGTGTAATTCAATGACGACTCTTGATCATAACTCTCATCGTACATATTAGGATCATACCTGTCTCTAAAATCATTGGTCTCAAAATAGTGTGGATTATAAGGTCTCTCATACATATTTGGTGTCAGACCATATCCATCACTAATTTGACCATCTTTATACATTTGTCGGTATTCTCCTAATGTCATACGAGATCGATCAGGTTCTGGTCTACTCCACTCACTAATCGGACCGTTTCTAGACATTCGTTGATAATCCCCAAATGTCATACCAGGTCGGTCAGGCTCGTTTCTACTCATCTGCTGGTATTCCCCGAAGGTCATACCAGGTCGGTCAGACTCGTTTCTACTCATCTGCTGGTATTCCCCAAAGGTCATACCAGGTCGGGTAGTGATGGAACTCCTCAGATCAAGGTCATCATCAACATGGAATGGCCAACCGTTAGAATAACGTGCCATGATCTCACAATGCTCAAGGAACTAACAAACAAGCTATCAATGCAAATCAAAACTTATCCAACCAATCACACACAAGTAAGAAAGAAAGAGATAGAATACGATACTAGCGGATGCTCCTCTCGTTTCGTTTTTCCTTCGATTTGTTTCTTTTCCTTCGCTCCTATTTCTCTTTTTGGCTTTTTTTTCTTAAAGTGGTATCTGAAAAAAGAAAAGATAAGAAACTACGAAAATAAAGAAAGAAAAACGTCTAAGTTAACAAATAACACTAAACTAATGAACAAAACAAGCAAACAATATCCGAACTACTAAACCTATCCCCGGCAGCGGCGCCAAAAACTTGATGGGCCTAAAAGGTTACCCTAAAAGGTCTCCACCCGCAAGTATACGGGCGTCAAGTAATAACCCGGTAAGACCGGGATCGATCCACGAAGATAGGAAGGTAATACGAATATCGAAAGAGTCTAACCCACCGGTTTAAGTGTCAGTCACTAACTCAGACTAAAAACGAAAAGATAATAAGTTGGGTTTTTGGATTGATTTTAAATAAATAAACAAAGAAAAACTAACTAGACTAAAAGGTGAGAGAAACTCAGGATAAGAGTCGAGCAAGAATGCAGTGAGAGGGATACTTCGATTCACACGATCGATAATGACTAATACGAATAATCTATGAGCATGAAAAGTTAGTTAACTTCACCCACTTACTTGGATTGGTCAACGAACTCTTTATATTACTCGAATTCTATAACATGAACGCTCTAGAATCCGGAAAGTGTCATCATTAAAAGCAATAAAGACTCATTTATCACATCAAAACATGTTTCACGAATATCCGAATACAAAAGTTAGCTAGACATGGCGATACAAATAATAAACGGGAAGAAAATAAAGAAAGACAAGAGTTAAGGTGAGAATCTCCCTATTCCAATGAGGCGCGAGACTAAGATCGACGGGAAATATAAGTGTTCAAGTGCTGTCGATCTCCCTGTAACAGAATGCAGGGGTCCCCTTAACAGTGCATAATAGGTGTCCTGTCAGCAGAACTTGACCTCCCCTTATCAGTCAGTATCATCTTCTTCCTTTCAAGAACAGTCCACCATGAAAGCAACCTTCAAGCTTTCTCTCTCTAAGATTTCAACACTCAAAACCAAATCAAATATAAGGCAAAGCAAGGCAAAAACATTAGGAGTAAAACCCCTAAGGTTTCCGGCCAAAGAGATGGTCGGAGAACCCTAGAAGAACCGGCTAAGGAGATGATCAAATCCGGCTAACTCCATAAGAGTCTGGCTAAATCCGACTGTTCCGAGCCAAGTATACGCCTTCCCGTGAAGACACGTGCCGATGATGCTTGCTCGTTCCCGCCGGTTGAACTTGAAGAATCGAGCTGCTATGTGCAGCCCGTGCACTTGAGCTCGCTGGTTTCCGGCTGCCCTGTGCTGTCCCGTTCGTGCCTGTGTAAAGGAGAACCGAGTTGGTGACCCAGATAGAAGACTCGAGCTTTATCAATGGAGTCTTCGAGCTGCTGCTGCGATGGAGTCCCGAGCTTGAATTTTCAAGTACCCAAACTGCTGCTGGTTCTGTCCCGAGCTCTAGGTGCCGCGCCGTCCAAAGCTATGGCCGGCTAGTGTGATGGCCGGCCAAGCTTTTGGCCGGCTGCTTCTTCTCTTTCTCTCTCTAGCTTTTCTCTACTAAACCCTAATTTCTCATTGAAGAAGATGATAAACCCTTAATCAGCTTTTGTTTTTTTTTTTTCCTCATGGACCCCCAAATACAAATCCTTGACTTGGTTTAGGCCCATTGACTTGGTCTTGGGGTGCTCATAAAGCCTTCTTGACCTTCTTCTTTAGCTTTGGGCTTGGATTTGGGCCTAGATAAATAAACCAAAGGGGGCGCCCTCATCATTCTCTACACCCTCTAACTTTTGGTAAAGACCGAAATACCCTCCAACTTATTTCTTCCGTAATTTCTTCGTCCGAACTCCGATTCGACTTCCGTCTTCGCCGTTGGACTCGCCATCGACTCCACTTGCCACTTAACCTCTGATCTCTGCAAAAATTACCAAAATACTCCTGGTCTCTCTTTCCTTCCGGTCTCTTCCACATGAGATAAAATGTGATAAATGTTCCGTTTTATTCCGAATGAAGCGTTAAACTCCAAATAAGGTACCTACCAAGAAAAACTTATAAATAATTAGAAATAAAACACGAAAAGAACTAACTCATCGAAGTTAAGCGATCCAAATGTGGCATTATAACGCCACATCAGATATGCCTAAGTATGTAGCTCCTTATGATGTTTATAGTACGGCGAGATCTATGGGTCCAGATTCTAAACTCAACCAGAACTTCAACCTAACTTGGGTTTTCCATGAAGAAATACTAGGTCTTTCTTTTGTATACTAGTAATTAGATCCTGAGTTCCTAATTAAGATGATTGTGTATATTTATGTTGTGATAAAATTATTACTTGGGAATGAATATTTATGTGTTTATAGAGGTGTATATTAATGTACATATTAGAAATTTAAGCATGTTTAATATTGATTTGGGATTTATTGGCTAGTTTTGTGACTTAATCATTTGAGAAGCTAGAAAAGTCATCAAGGAAGGGAATTCAGTTCAGTTAGATAGTGAAAAGGAAGAAGAGTTAGAGAAGAAGAAGGATAGTTAAGTTGAAATGCTAACCCAAGGTAGAGTAGAATGAATGAATGAGAAACATGAGTGCCTAAAGTGTTAGTCCAGTGAAGAGAAAAAGTTTGTATTTATTATGTTAATCTAATTAAGAAGATAAACTGAAAAATGTATAATATTACTTATGATATTATATGAAGTATGGGTTAAAAAGAAAAAGTGCAATCATATCGAATTCATCTTATGTGTTTTCAATTTACATGTTAAATTCATGTCATGTTTGTATGTATTTTAGAAGTTGGTATTAATTTTAGTACGTATACATAATGAACTTATCTTTGTTTTGTAGGGTAATTCGTAATGGAATCCGTGAGCATTTGATTATTTCATGGTGGTAAATTAGAAAATGTGAATAACGAAATAAAGTATATTGGTGGTAAACAAGCCGGAATAGTTGTATCAGGCGGGACTACACTTAGAGAATTTCGTGAAGTTGTTAAAGAAATAGTATGTGAAGATAGCATGACAAGTTTGCCAAAATTGAGTTTTATGGTTCCGGGGACGATTCAGAGTCCTTCACCTATGGAAATTCAGGTTGAGCGTGACTTCACATTTTTCTGGACACTTGTCAAAGGTAATTTCCCTAAGTGTATTCCATTGTATGTTACTATGGAAGGTGGTTCACACTCTAAAAACGTAGAAAAGGAATACCTAATACCAGAGGAAGTTCCTCAAAGAGAACAAGTGTGCTCGATAGATTTGAACATTCCATTCACTAACTATCCGACCACCTCACCAAACAGAATAGTTACAGAAGAACCTATGATCAGAAAAAGTGTTGAGGTAGGTGGAGAAGAAGAACCCGGAGATTTTAGACATGACCATTATTCTCTCGATGAAGAAGATTGTGTGGTAGATTTGAGTTCTTCGGGTGCAAAGGAAGAACTCGCAGAAGAGTTAAAACCAGACATTTGTTCTAGAGAACAAGAAGACTATTTGTTTGATTTGAGTTGTTCTGAGATTTGGGAATATTCTGATGAAGATAATTTTGATGTAGGGGGTGGATCATCTGATGATGTTGAAGTACTTAGTGAAAATCCATTTGGTAGAAGTGGTTGCGAGCAGGAAAAAGTTAAAGGTAAGGAGCCTATAGAAGACTTAGGTACGGAAGATGTTGATGTGCCTATAATTGTTCCTCATTTACATGATCTACCACCACTTCCGAGTAGTTTTGAATCTATGTGTAACATCTATGAAGATGAAGACGAAGGGTCAGGTTCAGGAAAGAAAGACTTGGGTGTGAAAGTGTATGAGGTATTTAAATGCAAGAGTGCATTAAAAGATAAGATGATCAGTTTATGGGCTGTCAGTGAAAAATTCGAGTTTCGAGTAAAGAAATCATTAAAGAGTTTATGGTCAATAGCTTGTGCAGTTGAAGGTTGCAGGTGGAGTTTACGAGCAATTAAAATCGGCGAATCTAATTTCTTTAGGGTGTCTAAGTTTGACGACACTCATACTTGCAGCAAGATTGGCAACCTCCACCGTGTGCATAGACAAGCTACTTCTAGAGTTATTGGAGAGTTAATAAGGCAGAAGTTTGTAGGAGTGAAACGAAAACACAAACCGCATGACATAATCCAGGACATACAAAACGATATTGGCATCACTATTAGTTACGATGTTGCTTGGCGGTCAAAAGAACGTGCGATTGATTTGGTGAGGGGGTCTCCTGATGAAGCGTATGCTGTATTGAGTAACTACTCAAACGAGTTGTGTCGGAGTAATCCAGGTACCATATGCCACATTGAAAAAGGTAATTCAAATCACTTCAAATTTTATTTTATGGCACTTGGTTGTTGCATACGTGGGTTTAAGGAATGCATTCGACCAGTTATTGTGATTGATGGGACCTTTTTGAAAGCTAAGTATCTTGGTACTCTATTTGTTGCTGCTGGTCTTGATGGAAACAATAACATATACCCAATTGCATTCGGCATTGGTGATTTGGAAAATGATGAGTCTTGGCCTTGGTTTCTATCTCATATACGTCGAGTTATTGGCGATGTTAACGACTTAGTCATTGTTTCAGATTGACATAGGAGTATTTTGAAAGGAGTTCGAACTGTATTTCCTAATGCAATGCACGGTACATGCATTTACCACCTTAGTAATAATTTGAAGGCAAAGTTTAAAAAAGATGATTTCCTTTCGTTATTTTTTAGAGCAAGCAAGAGTTACAAACTTTCAGAGTTTGAACGGATATTCCTTGAGTTGGATCTTGCTTTTCCAAACGTTGGTCGTTATTTGCGTGATGTTAGAGTTGAGAGATGGGCTCGTGCTTATGGGAGTAAGAGGCGGTATGATATCATGACATCAAACATAGCTGAAAGTTTTAATGGTTTGATGCGTGAAGCAAGGGAACTTCCTATCACACATGTCATTGAATACATTAGAGCAACCATACAACAATGGTTTTTTGAACGTCGGCAACAATCTAGTACGAGGGAAACAATTCTAACCCAATGGGCAGCAGACAAGGTAACTTCACGGATGGAACAGGCAACCCCATATTTCGTTATACCAATCAGTTCAACCGAGTTCCAGGTAAACTATGATCGTACAAGTGAAACAGTTGACATACTTAATAAAACTTGCAGTTGTAGGGTGTTTGATCTAGAGCAACTACCATGTATACATGCTATCGCGGTTATTAAACGCGAGGACTTACACATTTACGACTATTGCAACAAATATTACTATCTTGAAACAGTGCGCAAAGCTTATGCCGAATCTGTGTTCCCCGTCACATCTCAATCGGGTTGGTCATGTCCAGACCTTCGTGATAATTCATTTATTAGACCTCCAACTACCAGACGTCGAGGAGGTAGACCAAAGATAGCAAGAAGAGAATCGCGCGGGGAGTCTTTACCAAGACAAAGGAAGACATGCAGTCGATGTCATCAATTGGGACATAATCGGAAGACTTGCCGTTCGAATGAAGCAGTTCCATCTTTTTGTCAGACCCTTCCTCTTTGATGCAATTGTAAAAACAAAATATCTTTGCTTATTAAGTTTTTTACTACCTTAGTTGTGTATTTGTAGGTGTATAACACGAGTTATTTGAACAAAAATATGCAGGTTCAACACTTATTATATACTTTGGTTAAATATTTTGGAGTGATTGTAGTACAATTTTGATGTATGCCACGATGAATGAATTTGTATTTTTGATTTGCAATTATTATATACTTTGACTAGTTAAAATTTGTATACGAAAAGACTCCACGAGAAAACGTGAATCACAGTCTGAGTCTAGACTCCTGCAGTCTGCAGTCTAGACTCCTGCAGTCTGAGTCTAGACTCCTGCAATCGTCTTGTCATCATTGTTATCGTCTAAGTTACTTACAACCATGGAAAAACATTAATTTACGCCTTGAAATACCCACATACATATCAGTATTCAAAAGTGCAACAAGTAAAAACCACATATACACAACGAGAATTCAAAGATTATTTTTCTTCATCGACACAACAATTTTTGTCACAGTAGTTGTGATCTCTAAATCTTTTTTCTCAGCAATTTGAGCTAAATTTTCAAACATATTCTCGAGCTGGGCAATTTCCTGGTCCTTCAGTTTCCCGTTAATTGAGATATTTTCATTAGTCTCAATTGTTCGTGATGTCTCGCCCTCATCCCACTTAAAATATTTGCAACGTGACGAGCAATTGAAAAAATACCTACCATGATTTTCATTGTTTTTGTTGACCCTTAACCATTGCATTACACCCTCTCCACACCTCGGACACATTTTTCTTATAGGGCATTCAACCAATTTATGCCCAGCATCTCGACAACTGAAGCAAATGCCGTCGTTAAATCCTCCCATGACTAAGTAGAAGAAGATGATAAAGAAGTAGAATAAGAAGATTGATAGACTAGTAGTAATAACAACTTTGTAATAGATGCTATCACCCATTATTATAGTCAATAGGAAAATGAGATTTATGGATTCTCCAAGTTGCCATGTGAGTAAATAGTTGTTTGATTGACGTGTAAAAAGTTGATTGATTGAAAGGCTTGAGTTGTCTTATTACTTTAAGATTTAGTGTATGTATCAGTCTAGACTCGTTCAGATGCAGTCTAGACTGAGTCATATAAAAGTTTTTTTTTCAAAATCTCCATCATTTTTATTCCTCACAATTGAATATCTGATTCTTAGATTTAGCTAGTCAATATTCTTTTTTATAAACTTACCAAAAAGTTGATTGATTGAAAGGCTTGAGTTGTCTTATTACTTTAAGATTTAGTGTATGAATCAGTCTAGACTCGTTCAGATGCAGTCTAGACTGAGTCATATAAAAGTTTTTTTTTTCAAAATCTCCATCATTTTTATTCCTCACAATTGAATATCTGATTCTTAGATTTAGCTAGTCAATATTCTTTTTATAAACTTACCAAAAAGTTAATTGATTGAAAGGCTTGAGTTGTCTTATTACTTTAAGATTAAGTGTATGAATCAATCTAGACTCGTTCAGATGCAGTCTAGACTGAGTCATATAAAAGTTTTTTTTTCAAAATCTCCATCATTTTTATTCCTCACAATTTAATATCTGATTCTTAGATTTAGCTACTCAATATTCTTTTTATAAAGGTCATTTGACCAAAATTCCCTTTTATAAACTTACCAAAAATTTGATTGATTGAAAGGCTTGAGTTGTCTTATTACTTTAAGATTAAGTGTATGAATCAGTCTAGACTCGTTCAGATGCAGTCTAGACTGAGTCATATAAATTTTTTTTTCAAAATCTCCATCATTTTTATTCCTGAGATTCATTTTAGAGTTCTATATATGTTGTAATTTCATTACCCAATTCCACACTTCATCTACTTAAGTACACACTAAAACAATTTAAGGAACCTAACAATTCAAATCCATAATGGATACAGGTAATAACAACTTAAACGATTCTACCGTGTTGAATAGACGAAGATTCCAATTACGACAAATGGCTCGAAGATTGCAAGAAGAAGAAGAATTTTTCCGGAATGGTAACGGGCGAAGAAATAGATTGACGGTGTTAGATTTAGAGATTCGAACCAGGATTGAGCTACATGAGCAATGCATTAATTTAGGAGTTAGGATACCAATTTTCCGTGAAGCTGTCCATCTTCGAGACAACGCTAGAGACTATAACCGGGCTTTACGATATGTAAGAGAAGACAATGATCGAATGAGACTAAGGCTACTTCGTCATAGTCATTTGCGTGATGGTTTAGATGTCGAGCATTTGTGTTCTCCGTACTCGATGCGCAACGAGACAGACTATTATTCGGATTATGTTCGAACTATGTTGGGAACCAATATGGATATTTATACCGTTGGTTCCGACAATGAAGACGATCCTAATCTCATTGAAAATTCGTCTGATAGTGATGCTTTCTAAACCCCTATGTACTAGTTAAATAATTGTTTCTCTATGTGGAAATGTGTTTGGTTCATTAGTACGATTAGTAGTAATAGCGATAGGCATATGTGCCAATATGTATCTTTGCTTATGTGATCAAATGAACTTTTATTTTCAATCTACCCCAGACAAAACGTTGTGAATAAATTGTACATATATAAAATGTAACATCAAAACGGAATAAATTCCTACAAGAACACTAAGCAACATCCTTGCCCTTGCATATCTCATCGCACGTGCATTCCCATGAAGCTAATCCCGACGGACAACTGTGTAGATTATGGCCGAACTCATAACATAAACAACATATTTCATCCTACATATCATAACATGTGAAAAATTAGTATTCTTGTAAGAATATAAATTCATTAATGAAATTAAACCAACTTACTGTTGTTTCTTTCAGCGTCGCATCACATAACCATTCAAAAGTCTTACACTCATTATTTCCGCATAATAGAAAGTAACCCTTTCCTCTAACGTCAGGAGTAAACATTAATAACATGAATCCGTTGCAACCGTATTGACATACAGAATAGTTCCATCGACAATTGGTCAATAAATGTCCTTCCATTTTACAAGCAGGACATATATCTACACTTGAATTAGCCATGAAATAATTGTTGAGTAGTTGTGTTATTAGTTCATACTATTAAAGAAATAAGTTCCATTCACACCACACATATTTATATAGGTATATTCTTTAACTTTTTAAATAACAAATCTGATTTTGTTTTTATGTACTGCCACAATATATTTTATTGTTTTCTATAAAAAGTTTTTTCATTATAAAAGGGGTACAGGAGTACTTTAATTTTACAAACCTTTTATATTTCTATCAAGCTTTACTTTGTCTCAAATTGTACAAAGTATGAGTAGTTCAAGTTCGATGGAGGTTTGCCAACTATGCGAAGAAACCACACACACAGCAACAAAATGCCCATGGATGTATTCAAGGTGTTCTGTTAGTACATGTATCGGCATTCAAAAGTTACATGTATTCGAAGGGCATCCGTGTCCTGGAAGAAGATATTTAGCATGTCAATTTAGTTGGTGTGAAACATTCAAGTGGCTTGATCATGCCACACGAGTCAAAAACAACGAGTGTTAAACAAATTATTCCAAAGACTTGTTACTACTGCGACGAGGATAACCACGACATAAAAGATTGTCCATGGGATGGTTATCCTTGCACAAAGCCTAACTGCGGAGGTTGGATGCGTGTTCACTCATCAGAGGATCGTGGTACTCGTGGTCGGAAATTCGTTAGGTGTTTCAAATGCAACCAGTTCGAATGGACCGAAGATGCATTGGCAAAACATGATGCTGTCATGAAGAAACGCGGAATTCTCAAAGACACAAAAAAATAGGTTTGAGTACAACTTTTAGGTTTCATAAGAGTTATATTTTCTTTAAAAAAAATATTCTAATTGTACACAAAAAAAATTAAATGATTTAGATTGTGACAAGAGAATATATTCTCTTCTATATATACCACCACAACTCCCTCTTTGTTGACACAAGATAGTTACCACAAAATCTTAGACTAGTTACCATGTCCATTACTACTCATTGTCAAATATGTAAGAGTTTAGACCATTCCGTTAACGAATGTGGTTGGAACTTTTGCTATTGTGAAATGGGTTGTTTCAGTTATATGTCGTTGATGTATGCTACTGATGCTAATAATAATGGGATAGGTTATTTCCTTCTCTGTAAGAACAAGAATTGCAATAGGTTTGAGTGGGTTTCTGACGCTAGAGAACGTTACAGAGAAGTAAGTATATGTCTGTGTTTTGTTACCAGTTACTAGTTTAGTTTACAACATTCTAAAATGTGCATTTCGATTATCTTTTGTATCACACAGGAAGCTCAACATAAACCATGTCCTGCTTGGGACGCTGACTCACACGACAGTACAATATGTCCAGCTGTATTGAGTGCAGACCCAACCTCACATGTTCGACAACTATTTTAGTGCATTATGAAGTTTGCAATTAGTATTGCAATAATACTATTCAAGCGCTTTAAGAGTTCTGTTAGTAAGTAATGTAATAGTTATGAAGTATAATAAATGTAATTTGGTTTGTTTTAACGTAATAGGCAACATCGGTACAAAGTGGACATGTCTAAACGTAGTCTCCATTAGTCTAGACTGAGTCTAGACAGAGTCTAGACAGAGTCCAGACTTACTTAAACGATTCATGAAATATTTGAATGCAGGAAGAAAAACTAATTAGAATATATGATTCATAACATATAAAAGACAAGAACCGAAATACAGACTTGTCCACAACAAAGAACTTGTCCACAAAATGCACAACAAACGAAATTCAAACAAAAAGGCCAACTGTCTAGTAATAGACTTTTTTAGTCATCGATAGCATATTTGCCAAAATCAAAGAAAAATATCAACAATATGTGATGAAGCTGACAAGGAGACAAAAGACCTCTCTATTCATGAGAGAAGGGAATATTCTAGCGAAAACCCCCATCGAACGAAAATGGCAGAAAACATATGCCAAAGGGTAGGCGAAGTCCGATCAGTTGTAGTTACTCTTTGGTGTAGCAGAATTACACTTGCCTGACCTGGATATTGTGAGTAGACTGGAACCAACAAATTGGTTGCTTCCCTCTCTGCACTAGAGCAACCTCTTCCCCTTTCTTTACCATCCCATGCTCCTGAACAAAAAACACCACATGATTCAGACACACAAAATAATGAAATACTTCAACCTAAGAGATTTCATATTATATATGCAGAGAGAGAGATGCTACAAACTCTAATACTTCAAATTAAACTTCAACGATTTAAACATAAAAAGCAACTTCGCCTTTGTTGGGATCGACTCAAGCCACTCCAAAATGTAGCTCATCCACGTATCATTCAGGTGGATCGGCCAATCCCAACTCTTAGGACTTTGAGCTATAAGTATAATAGGGAGCAAGGGAATTTATAGAGACAAAGTTATCGAGTTTCTCTTCTGTTTATCGCACAGGAGATTTATTAGTTCAATACTAGGAGTCGTAGTCCACTACACAACTCGGTCAACAGGGGAACTTGCTTAGATCTCAAGAAGGTCATGTAGAAGATTAGTGCACCAAATTAGGGCTCAAACTCCTTCACTCCTGAAACTACACATATAAGCAGCACAAACTATACAACATTCATGAAGGAGCTCGGGATTCGACAAAAAAATTTAACCAACATCGAGCAGTGAGTTACTACAAAAAGAGATGCATGATTATCATGGTTATGTACCTAGTTTTAGTAATTCATTTTTTTCATGATAATGTACCTAGTTTCAGTAATATATGAAGTAATATGCTAAGACACTAAGATTCCAACTCGTACCTCATCTGAGACTGTTGTAATTAAACAACTTTAAGCATAGGTTGCGTCGATATTCGGTTATATCATTCAATGACCAATCAGCTAATGGTTCTCCAGATGTTAGACAATCGAGTATCTTGAGTAAATAGAGTCCGCAGTCATCCCTGTGGTACAAATATGACATTCCTAATTAGTAATAATACAGTTGTTAAGTGGCCTAATATCATTTATAATAATATCAATTTGTGAGATAAACATTACGAGTTTTTTTGTTGCGGGACAAAATCAGCGTGTTCGACTGCCCATGGATTCTTCTTCACGGTTTTCTTTTCATCTTCGTTGTCCTCCAACATTTTCATTAAAAATGACATCATAGACTTTAAAAAACTCATACCCCTGGTCTGCCGTCGTCCCTCTCCACGATTTGAGTCGTACATTACGATCTTTCTTTCTTTAAGGTGAACAACACCTAGGACCCAATGAACACCTTTACAATTAACCGGGAAATATATTTGGTTCAGCATCTTCCATGATTTGCTTGCTAGTGGAAGTTCTCCATTCAAATATTTCAAACATCTGTCTTCTTCGCCCGACAATGGATCTTTCCGAAAACGGGGTTTCTCGTGACGAGTTTGTAGTAGTTGCTTCGACAAAAAGAGGAGAAAACACAATATTAGTCATGAATATTAGATCATATTTATAACCAAACTACTAAGAGTAGCAATGAAGATAACCAAAACACGAAAGGGGCACACAAAGAACTATAAAGTTACCAGCAATACTGCTAAACTAAATAAAAAAGTTCTAAGCATTAACACTTAGTCCCTAACGAGACTGAAATCTAGGATACAAGAGATTGACAAAAGGAATGAAACAAAGGGTTATAAAAGATGACACACAAGATACAAACACTTCGTAATACATAATAATCACAAACTTACAGAAAAGAAGCAGTCGGTCGTTGTCCAATCCAACCCGAATCTTGAAGGGTCACAGTTTCTTCTTGTACGGTAGTAATGCAACCCAACATCGATTTGCTGCAACATATGAATGATAGTGATAATCAAGTCTTTCACTCTCTCATTAAATTAGACTACAAATTGTATAAATATAAACAAAAACATAACTCCAATAGTCCTATACCTCGCATGTCAACCAATGGTTCTGCATCCATAGCTCTTTAAACCATTTACCTTCTACGGTTGCAATGCCAACATTTATAAGTAGGTTTGTTCTGTCAAAGGTACTCATGAGTCAGATATATAGCTATTATAATTATGAAGAGAAAATACATATTATAGTAAATTCTAAAATAGGTACTTACTGGTGCTTCTTCCATGCATTTACCCACGACATAAATCTAATAGTATCGTTGACGTCAAATGTTTCACGAACGTTACATTTTTTCCTTTTCATCCCTACGTAAGGTGATTTATTAGTTTGAATGCATTCTCTGGGAGGTCTTAGGGCTACAGACGGATACTTTTTTAATAAATCGTCTACTTCCTTCACTCGAGCATCGTTAACACCATTTGCATCTTCATCTACCTTAAACACCTCACTAAACACGCTATATATCGTGTCTAATGACCCTTCGGTCGCATCCTAAAATATAAATAAATTAGGTAGAGGAATCAAAAAGAACCAATTATAATAGTCTCAAAACATAAACTTTTAGCGTTGCATAAATTTTATTACCTCCATCAAATCTTTTTGCAATTGGGGGCCGGATTGACCTTCTCTCATCTCAGACAAAGGAAATTTCTTCACTCCATCAACATCATCTCCCACCACATCTGTCGCACCCTACAAATTTTGTTCAATAAATACCTTCTTTGTTCAAATGATTACAAATACTAATACACGCATATATATTACCTTTGTAGAACATTCATTTTCCATTTGATCAAGACGATCATCTACATCATTATCGCCTAGAGTCTCCTGCAATAAACCGATATGCAAACTCCTCAATATAATGAAATAGTTATGCAACTACACTACCAAATAACGTTACCTCCAGAGACAAACGGTCATGGAACTCTGAGAGGTTCTCCTCTGCATTGGTGTCTTCTACATCATCCTACGGTAAGCAATTTTATTGTATAAATACCTTGTATGATGTAATCTAAATATAGTTCAAACAAAAAAGGAAACTACTACTAATTAAGTACCTTTCTATCCATTTCGGACATAAGCTTCTGTGATTTCTCTTCTATATCTTCTTCAGATCTCTGTAATCCACCACAAACACATATTTTTTTTGATTCCCAATTTTTTATTATCTCGTCACGTCGACGAAGATCTTCTCTAAGGTCAAAAATCTCTTTCTTAAGTAGCTCGGTTTCGCTTCGTGGCCTCTCTAACTCTGAAGTCTCTTCTCTATCTTCTGCACCTTCTCTACTATAAGGTGTCACTTCCACCTAAAATCATTGGAAGATGAACATGTTAGTATAAGTAATTATAGGGTTACAAAGAATACGTGAATTATAAGAGGATTTGAGACAAACATCTTACATTTGGATCTACAAATTTTTTCCTTAATGATTCAAAAGTGGCAGGTTTGCATTTGGATTTCCACTTAACGATAGGAGGATCGCCATTCCCTCCAGCTTTTCGGTTTGCGCATTCTTCTGCAACTGTGGGTAGGCATTCGTATGCCCAAACCTGCAATCAATTAGAACAAAGACAATTTCACAAAGCTATTCTTTAATTTTAAAAACTTATTTGATTTGAACTCATTATGTAAAACTAATAAAAGTTAGAAAATAAAATCAAATAACATTACCAGAAATCCAAATGGGCAGCCACTCAAATAATAAGTTATTCCATTTTCCTTCTTCTCTTTCTTTGATTCCATTGCACGAGGCAATGCCTTCTTCAGGCAAGATAAAGTGCGTTGGAAAACCTTAGGACCCCATGGAAATTTATTGAATTTCTCTATATTATCCACCAACTCTATATGTTCTGTATCCACACTCGTCCTACGGGCATCTTTACCTAACAAAAAATAGTCTAGACACAACAATAAACAAAGCTTAACCTTATCTACATCAACTTCACAGTCTTCAATACATCTCTTTAAGACTTCCTTGTTGATGCTTGACTCTTCTGAAAAGTATTTCTCTCTCAATGATACCTCGTCAAGATCTTCCTCCATGTCTTCTACAAGCGTGTCTTCTTCATCTACTTTCTCATATTTCAACCCCATAATCTCAGAGAAGTCAACAACTGAAAACTTCAATTCCTTCTAACCCACGAAAAACTTCATCGAACCATCATCCATATCCGATGATTTAGTTTCACGCAGCAACATGTTATACACAAGTACATAACAAAACTTAAGGTCATTTACATCTAAAATATGTCCAAAACAACTTTCTTTGAACATTTGCTTTTGTCTATCAGTTTTCAAGTTATCTTTAACATAAATCATATCCTCGATCCTTGAAATGCATGTCACTTTCGCACGAGGTGCTTCTTTAGTCTTTAATGGTAGGTTACGTGTCATCCTGTATAACAAATAAGAAATCATATTGTCAACCTCCAATTTTAGTACTAAATATAACTTACCCAAACAAAATTTAAACAAACACCATTTTACAATCAGATATTGATGTGCATTCAAACACAATAGATTCCTATGAAGAAACATGTCTAAGTGAACAATATAATAAACATGTGAAGAAGCATATATAACACAATTTCATAATTCAGCAATCTCAATGGGAGTTATCCACACTTTTCTTAAGAACAACTATGAACATTATACACACTTTGCTTAAGATCAGACCATATAGCTTTATGTATTTATATGAGTTACTTAAGATAATACAATAACAACAATATATAATGAATGTTTGTATCCAGCTATCCAGATAAAGACGAGTCTGATTTGAAGAATGCAAGACAAACATACAACACCCAAGTCTCTTTCAGAATACCTCCCTTTTCTAAACCGAGTAAACCCCATAGCTGACAAGTGATTTTCAGTCTATTTCAGATCTATATGGAGATAAATTAATCCTTAGCCTATGATATTATGCACTTGCCCGAAATAGGTCTGATGATTTATTTCTTAAACTGTGCAATGTTTGGGTTGATATAGTTTGCCTGTTTTCTTAGTTGGGGTGCTTGATTGACTCTGAGTTGCGCATTCGTAGTTCATTGACTCAGAGATACAGAACAGTAGGATTTTCCCTTCATGGTTAGAAATCAAAGTTTTCGTTCTTTCGATTCAAAGTTTCAAAAAGAAGTCCGTCTTTAACAAAGAAAATAATTTATATTAATGAACTACGAATGTGCAACTCAGAGTCAATCGAGCACTCCAAATAAGAAAACAGGCAAACTATATCAACCCAAACATAGCACAATTTAAGAAATAAATCATCAGACCTATTTAGACAGTGACAGGACGGACAGTATTTAGTGTAGAAACATACAAGAAATACAAGATAAACCTTGCATTTCAGCCGTCTCTAACTCTCTTTTTCTTTTTCATAATTCTGTTAATTAAAGTCAATGACAATGCAGAGTTTAGGCTAGTATCTACACTCTCTGTATGAAGTTAAAACTCTTACGAAGGATGAGAGTACAGAGCACACTGAAGCTTAAGGATTTGACATCCTCGTAATTCACTTCCATTTCTAATCAAGTTGTCTTTCTTTCTAGTATTGACATTGAGGGAAAAATCATATTCTCAAACTCTCTTTTTCTTTTTCATCCTTGTTATGTTCAGAAATGTTACACACCCAAAAGTGTTTTTCCCGGTTCGACAGTCATCCTTTCACATTCCTACTTTGTACTCAGTTCTTTTCTCTCAAGGGTTCTTAAGATGTCCTACTAAATTTATAAATCATGTAAAATGATATTTATCTTGCGATCTAACCTTGCAAAGCCGAAATCCCCTATTTTCAGTACGTAGTGATTGTCGTTTCACGAAAGGAGGAGATTCTGTGCAGAAAATGTTAAATATCAGAATCATATTTTGTCACCATGTCAAATAGCAGTGTTTACAAACTACAAAGAGAGTCCCTTGAGAGAAATGAGAACAAACCTGTGGCTTTAGATCCCGATGTATAAGATTGTTTTGTCGGAGGATTTGTAGTCCAGTAGTTGTTGAAAAAAGAGACCATATACAATCTCAATACATAGAAATCATTTAAGATTTAAGACAAACCTATAAGATAAGAAATAAGTCAATGACAACAAAAAGAAGAAACCAAATAGGCATCTCCTGATGCATTGGCACATCGTTAACATACCTAGTTGTTGCATAAATTGCTTGGCAGTTGCTTCTGGAACTCTTTCGTGACGTTGAATATACTTAGAAAGATCTCCACCTTTACAATACTCCAATACTATATTTAATCTTCCTGGAACCTATATGACAACAATAACACACTTAACAAACACCTAATAAAACCAAACTCATCAATCAAATATAAAGCACATAATCGGACTCTTATAATAGAGGTTTAACACCAAAAGAGCAAGCAAAATCGAGGAAGTTTAGTTAGAGAACCTAATTTAGTTCTTGGGTAAATGTGTGAAATAGCGATACATACAAACACCATAGTCGGACTCATAACCCAAACTAAAGAATCCCATCACAGTGATTTGTATATCCTCTAAGTCTAAACTATACTGATTCATGTGTTTATGGTTTTACCCTAGAAACGGTATAAAAGTAGTGATACATACAAACAATTCAAATTTTGCCCTAGAAGCCTCCATTAACACCCACAAACAACTTCTTCTATAGTAGACAGCATAGTTGAGAGAATCCCATAAAATCAAACAATAAAATCAAACAGCCCACAAACAATAAAAATCAATCATTCAACAATTCAGTTCCATCATTATATTCAGAGAAATTTGGTAGTTGGATTGAAGAAGAAGTGGAAAGCATAGTTGGAACTGAACGAGAGGTTGATACTAACTTGACGAGTTACTTAAACACAAACTCGTTCTTAACTCCGTATTGTGACTCGCTTGACTCGTATGGTATGAGGTACAATAATTTGTCAAATTCGGTGTCAGGGATGTTTGCGTACAATATGTGAGAGATGAAGATCAAATTTTGCCCTAGAAGCCTCCATTAACACCCTATTAGAGCTTGCTCCAAAAAAATCTAGGGTTTTAGGATTTAAATTTGGGGGTTAGGGTTCCCAATTTTTAAGAGAGATAGAGGAATACCTGAATCAAAGAGAGTGATCGATTGAGAGTGTTGCGTGAGAGAGAGAGTTCGATTCAAAGAGATTGCCCGAGAATGAGAAAGATGAGAGAGTCCCGTTGCTTCACTTTTCCGGTCGACTAGAGAGAGAGAGAGAGAGTAAACTCTGATTTTGGGGAAATTAGATAGTCTAGATTATTTAGACAATCTTTTATAGTGAGGGGCAAATACGGAAGTTTAAGGCTATAATAAGGTCATTTGACCAATACTTCAAAATGAGGGTCATTTTAACAAATTTGACCCAGTTAAAGGTCATTTGACCAAAATTCCCAAAAAATATGGGAAATAGTTGGAAAGACAGAAAGATTTGGAAATTATTAAAGAGGTCAAAAAGATCCCGTGAGTGTCCCGAAAAAGTGGATTTTCTTCATTACCCTTAACAAATTAAAAATAACGCGCGTATCCTAACGTATATAATGAATTTTAAGTGATAAAAAAATCAAAATTCTCCTTTCCCTCGCGAGTGAACAGACCGAGTTCTTTCGACTCTTCGTTCATCTTCTTCTTCTTCTTCTTCTTCGAGTTTTAGGGTTTCTACCTCTCAATTCTCAGAAATCTACTAAACAAACATCAAGTAAGTATATCTTAACTGAATATTTAAGTTTCTTTAGATTTTTTTTCAAACTTTCTATCTCTAGCGAAAATAGGGTTTGTAAAGCCTATTTTTTTGTTTTTGGGTTTATGAATGGCGTTACAAACAAGTTTTACAGCATCAGATTTACCAAATATGTCTTTAAAACCTACTATTTTTGTTAATCTTTGGCTTTGCAAACCCTAATTTGTAGATCTGCAAATAATTTGTCTTTAAAACCTACTATATTTGTTCGTGGTTTTCGAATGGCAGATCTACAACTGCAACTAGGGTTTACAAAACCTTTTTTGTTAATGATTTTGGGAATATATTAGGTTTTACACTTGCTTCATATAAGACCAAATAAGGTTTTACAAGTTGTTCATGCAGGGTATGCAAGCCTTATTTGCAGTATAAGATCTGCAAATGAGGATTCCTGCAAACACTATTTGCTGTAATAGAACTGCAAACACTATTTAGAAAACATTGTTTGTTAGTGCTATTTTGAATGGATTTTCCAAACACTATTTGCAGTAATAAAAACCGCAAATGGTTTTGAAAACAATTTTGTTGTTTAGTGCTTCTGCAAATAGGTTTTTCAAATGTATTAGCAAAAGTTAAACAAACTGTTTGCTAACAAATTCACTTGATTATTTATGCAGAAAATGGTGAAAGCAAAAAGAGGTGAAAAACAAGTATTACCCTCAGATAGTACTGAGGGTGCTAAATCCGAAAAGCACTGACATGGTGATTTCTGAAAGTACAAAGGAGATAAAAAATGATAATAAAAAAGTAAAGAAGGATCGAAGTCTTGTTTAGGCACTAGTCTAGATTATTTTATTTTCTAGTTCAACATCGTCTCTGTAGTAAGTATTATGGAGAATCAATGAACAAGTTTAGTTTCTATATTAAGATGTCATGAAAGTTCTAAATTAACAATTTATACTAGTAGATTCTAAACTTGATTATTACTCTGAAAGTGACACATCAACGAATCGAATGATCTCACATCATAAGATACATGTGACTCATAAAACAGAAACATCCTCAAAAGAGACGAGGACAAAGTGCCCAAATTAATCAAGAACGCTTTACGAAAGAATATCGTTTCTTTCAAACAAAGCAAGGAATTGACTGACAAGAAAGAAGAGTCTTGAGTCAAACACAGAGGTTGATCATTTCTTGTAACCTATCCACATTGGAGTGCCCAAAAGGATAAAGTTGAAGTCTATGGATCAAAACCTATTCTCCGAAAATACTATGTCTACACACATCTTCCCTCAGGGAACCAAATCCGTTTAAAAGCTAAGCCTATGTAAAACATTTACAAGGGTACAAAATTAGCTAATCTGACGCAATTTCTTGAGAAGAAATTCAGGCAATTCCATAACCGATCAGAGAACAAAGTGTTTGTTGCTCGTAACGGTATTCTTTTAATAATTAGTGCTTTGCTAGATTATCATAAGAATAAGTAGGAGAGAAACTACGAATCGAATTATTTCGACCATGTGAAGAGTCATGAAGAGTCATGAGAAAGTCATGGAAAAGTACTGGTCAAATAAGTTCAACCAAGAGCAACAAATTGTTAAAAACAGTTAAATCGCAGTTCCCAAAAGAAAATAAATAGTAACGATAGATTAAACTCTAAAAACCTATGGCACAAAATGAATACGATTCGCAGGAGTATTCTGAATTGTTGTTCATAAGCCCTTAAGGTCAAAATAGTTTATCTAACAAGTTCAGAAGATTGAGATCTTACTGATAGAAGATAAAAGCCATAGACCTGTGCAGAGATGGAAACCAACTCTAGACAACATGGAATCTATATCTCATCAAGTTTTGGAACTTGATAATTTGGTCAATGGAGTAAAACCCATTCGACAGAAAATTGTTTTCTAGAGAACAAAACTAAGAAGGATGGAAACGTTGGAGTTTCCCAAAACTAGACAAGATGATCACACGTTCATACCATGAGACTATGAACGAAATCTTTTTCGGTCTAAGCTTTGCCCGTACTAACAAAGAAAGTCAGAACCGCCTTCCCTAATGAATTAAGGAAGTTAAAAGGTTATCAACTTTAGAAGTTAGTAAGGTACGCATGCTTCGGAAATCCGTTGGTGGATTGAAGCAAGCAAGAGTTGGAATCTTCGATTCAACAAGGCAATCAAAATGTTTGGTTCCTAAGAAATGAAGAAAATCTCGAATCTCGAGAATTCAAGAAGGTAAGTGGGAGTAACAGGTTTCCAAGCTCCGGTATGCAGGGAACGTACCAGAATTAAGAACAACATAAAGATGTTGAAAACAATCAAGAACTGACTCAGTAGAAGGACCACACACGAAAGGATAAAATGCTTTTAGGCATCAAAGATCTACATGAATAGATCGAGAGGATGATAGGATTAAATATAGAAATTTGGCACGCCAAGATTCTTAACATCGAGCTCGAAAACTCTACAAGAGAAATTCGACCGAAATCTCATAGAGCTAAGCAAGACTCAAAGTCTGATAGGCGATGATGAGCAAGCGCGCATGAGAAAGAAATTCATGCATTGAACATGAAGGGCATGATTAGCATTTAGACATCTCGAATACTGAGAGTATAAACAGACGTCAACATCCGAATTCAGGTTAGATAATCTGAAACACTACTAAAAACATCCTAGAAAGGTCCTAGGATGAAGTAGTCCAAAAGTTGAACATGTCGCACATTGCCAACTTTCAACCATGGAAGGAAAGTAGGCCGAAAGTGGTGTCGAGCCAAGAACTGTTGCAAACTCTACAAACGAAAGGATATAATTGAAACTTGAGAAATTTCAAATCTAGTAAAGAAACTAGAAATTATCAAAGAAAATTGAAGTCAAGTTCAATTAATTGATGATTAGCAAAGTTTAACCGGATCACATCTGTTGACAAATAAACTGTCACCTAAGATGAAGTATGAAAGAGTTCATACAAGGGTCTAAGGCATAAGGTATATTCTGGAAATAACCTTGACTGGTAAATTGAGTGAGTAAAGGAGTTTACAAGAGAGACTCAAAATTACAAACTCTCGCTATCCAAAATAAATAAAGCTATTTATTTCATAGTCGTCTAAGTTTCGCTTAGTATTTAAACGACAATCCATGGATAAAGAAATATTCCAAATAGGTTTGGTCAGATACGTGATCTGATGAATGAAAAGCTATTAAGTGAACTTGAAGTTCTTTCGTTATCATCTCCCTAGTCCAGGTCATTACATGGACAATAATGACTTACGAAGACTAGCACGTGAGATCGACAAAATAACGTTGTTTCATAGGATATGTGAATAGGGTATTCAGGTCGACTACGTGGATGTATCATTAGGAATATACACTGGATGACCCACGAATGAGAAGCGCATCAATGATGATGAACGTCAAAACTTCTCATTGAGAATATTGGAGAGATTCCTCAAAACATGAGTACTCCACTCATCTTATATAAGGAATGTCCGACTTTGGTTCCGCCAAACACCGCACCGTAAAAGAAGGTTATAAAAGCAGATACTGGGGAATACAGGATAGACATGAAGTTGAGTGGGAGTACAAGAATGGAATGTGTTCCTAATTAAGTTAGGAAAACGTATCTCGAGGCCACTTGATAAGTAGCAACTGAAAATGCGTGGCTGCGCTCGAATGAATTAAAAGGTTAATTATTCGTTTTGACCGCTGTACTCGGGATTAATAAAGTCTGAAAGATGTGACGTATCAGATGGGATACAAATTGACACAGGAATCGAGCATTACACTTATTCTAAGTACAAATGGAAGATTGAAGGAGATGCCCTTCGACCAAAGATGCAATGCGAGCAATTTGTCGGATATGACAATTGATGAAGAAGACCATCAAGTCAGGATGATTTAGGTGGCGTAGTGTTAGAAACCAACTACGATCTTCGAATCACGTAGCGATTCGCGGCTAACTTCGTCCGGATCTTACATCGGGTCACACAAAGAGTGTCAACTTGATCGAAAGATATGACTAGAGGGATGAGACATATATGGTTGGATGAGACCCATAGATATGTCCCAAAGGCCTAAAAGAAGTTTAGGCAAAGATAATGCCAAAGGCCCGAAAGAAGAGATTTTGGGTCGGACACCAAAAGAGGTAATTTGGGGCCCAAAAGGGACGACAATGCTTGGCCGTGTGCCCCTGTAGGAGCCTGCAAGATCTGCCCAAGATGGGCTTGATATGGTTGGCCAAGCGATAGGAAACTAGTTGCTATTTCCAAGGGTTTTTGACTACCTAAATCTTATTCAAAAGGGTTTTTTTTGGGAAACCTAATTAGGGTTTTACTTTAACTTAGGGTTCTATATAATGTCTCTTAAGACTTGAATAAGGTGTGAAAAATTCTCAATAAGCTTTCAATCTCTATAACATCAAGTAGAAAAAGAAAGAGAGAAAATTTCCAATTACCTATCTAGTCAAAGAAGAAAGTGTTCTTCAATTTAACCACCATTGGAGTTCTAGCTAACAACAAGGTATGAGATCAAGGTGATTGCTCGGTGCCCGAAGTAGAGGATCTACAATTGGAGCTCTTGGTCTTCTCAAAAGCGATTGGAAATGTTCGAGGGAAAACTAGCGATTAAGGTATTTATTCGAACTAGTTAACTTAGTTATGATTATTAGCTGACGCATGAGATCCTAGGGATACAAGTGTTAGACATGTTAGATGTCTGAGGTTCCGCTACCAACACTAGGAGACCACATAACCCAACACTTTCAACGTTCCATTTTGTATTAGTCAACATACTTATTTGGCATATTTTGTCATGCAGGCGTAAAAAACAGATACTAGACCAACCTGCTCAATTGCCCCCCTCGAGATGTGGTTCTTACCGGTAAGGGAAACCCCCTACTATGTTTGAACGTGCCCGACGTCAGGAATTACGCTCCAAACAAAACGCTGAGAGAAGTACGAGGCAACAACCTAATTTGTTGGACGACGAGTCAAACGAGTGAGGTGATGAAATCGTTAACGAAAAGCAGGGCAAAGAATCACGAGACGAGTTGAGGGAAGAATGAGGTGAGGAGTTGGGAGAAGAATGAGGCGAAGAAGCGAGAGAAGAGGCGGAACAAGTCATTGGAGAATCCACTCTGGTTCACAAGGACGGATTCCCTGTGGACCAATCGTTACTTAAGTTCTACAGGTGGCACATTGCCAGCCATATATGGCATGGGAAGGTAAGTGTTTATATATGAATCGTCAATTATTTTAATATTTTCTCTTATGTGTTTTGCTTCATTCTTTCTAATTACACATTGGTTTCTAGTTCCTGGATCGAGTTTTGACCGTGAAGCCCACGATTGGGTGGATTGATAAATGGGAACTCAACGAAGAGTGCATCTTGGTACAACAAACGATTCAAAATTCGAGATTTCAATCAATTATTGATCATGTGTATTGAAGGCCCGACGAGACACGTATTAGTGCTTTCTTGGAGAGGTTTTATCCAGAGACCAACACCTTTCATTTATCATTTGCGGAGATGATGATCACACTTAACGATGTGAAACACATCGTCAATCTCCCTGTTGATGGAAATGCGGTAAATGGTGTAACAAGTGGTACAATGAACATGGAAGATATGTTAGCCTTGATGAATAGAACTCTGGGACTTGCCCATAATGAGGCGAGGGTAGCACTAAAGAATAGGAATTTGAAAACAGTGAAGCTAGAGTTTCTAAGGGGAAAATTTGGAAAGTCGAAGAATAATCATGCGAGGCAGAAGAAGGAGCATTCCGCAAGGGTGTATCTACTTTACGTTGTCGGATCTTGTATTTGCCACGACAAGAGCGGGAACATGGTGAATGTTCAATACCTTTAGCATTTTGAAGAGTTGGACAAGGTCCATAACTACTCTGGGGGTTCTTCCTGCCTTGTTAACCTGCCGCATCAAATGTCGACTGCGACTAGGTTTGAATGGAAACAAATGGATGGATGCTTTACCCTTCTTATGGTACGTGCGAATTTCGTACTCAATAATTTTAATTGAAAATAACTTTTATAATTAGTTTACTGAAACTCTTACGCATTTTGAGGTTTGGATTTACGAGCATTTTCTTAGTCTTAATGAATGGAATGTTAAATCGGAATTTCAAGAAGGGTTGCCATTTGCTGGGAAATGACTACCTCAGCCTGCTAAAAATCCCAAAACTAGAAAGAAAACACTTATAGCTTTTAGGGAGAAACTGGACAACCTGACGACTACAGAAGTAAGTCATATACAACATATAATTTTCACACGTAAATTACTTTCAGTTAATTCAAAATGAAAATTTTAAATTTAAGTTGTTTGGGGTAGGTTTCTTGGGGTCGTTACGTGAAGTATGAAGATCACTATGGGGCTGACGAGTTGTTATACTATCATGGGAGATTGTCTGTTTCGATATCACAGGCTTATTATATCCTCAACGAACCCTTCGTCAGCTCGGATATGTTCATTCAATTTCGAAACCTCCTCGCTCTTATTACCTAGTGAAGCCTGTATTGACGACCAAGAGGTAAGTGGTTTATTACGGTCCATCAACTGTTTGGAAATGGGAAAACGGAGAAAACCATTCCATATCTTCTTCATCTCGTCGCCCTATGGCTACCCTCGGACAAACTGTAGAGGGTTACCTGTCATGGTATGCAACGGTTTCTCACCTGAAAGTATGTAAACAACTTATTAAAGAGTAGAAGGAGTTCATCCTCCAGCCTCAAAAGACTATGAAAGCATGTTTCTTAAAATGTTGAGTAATATAACTTATTGGGTTAAATTTCATTTGGAAAAGTCTGCTAATATGTTGAGGACATGTGGGGGTGGTCAAAGCGAGCCCATTTCTCTAAAGATGAGAGAGAGTAGAGTTAATAATCGAAGAAGCTGAAGATGTTGCATCCAGCAAAGAAAGTTGAAAACTTTCTTGCTTATGAAACATTTTATTTTTTTGAATACATGTCATATTTTGAAAAGGGGTTTCGGATGTAAGATGTTTTTTATTTCAATCGGAAAATTTATTTCTTGTCTCAGTATCTCTCTTTTGTAGTTCATATACTTTATAGAAAAACCCCCAAAATAGCTTATGGGTTCAAATAACTTTGGTGGCCAAAAAAAAGTATAAGTGCCGTTTCGTGGATTCTCAAGGCACGAATCATTCCGTGGTGTCACAAGCACGAAAAAATCCCATAATCTGAGTTGTGTACTGACCCACGAAATTACTTTTGTGCTCAAAAAAAGTTCCAAGTCCCGTTCCGTGGGTTCTCAAGCCACAAATAATTTCGTGGTGTCACAAGCATGAAAAAAATCTCCTAACCGGAGCTGTGCACCGACCCATGAAATCACTTTTGTGTCCAAAAAAATTTTAAGTTCCATTTCGTGGGTTCTCAAGCCACAAATCATTTTGTGGTGTCACAAGCACGAAAACCTCCTATAACCGGAGCTATGCACCTTTGATATGACACGAAAATGTCACATTTAGAGCGCCTAACTTAGCATAATTAGTCCTTTTTGAGTGTTATCAATAATATTTATGTGTTTTTCTTGTTAGGTATCATTTTTGGAGTTACACATGTAATTTGGAATAAAAAGAACGAATTATCACTATCATTTCATGTGCCGAAAATGAGATAAAAAGACTTTAAGCAAATCAAATGACAAGTATAGTCAATGACGAGTCCGACGGTGAAAACGGTATTCAATTCGGAGTTCAGACGGGGAAGATATGAAAGAAAGAAGCCAAGGTCTTTATTTGAAGGCACTCTCCTTTGTTTCTAATTTGAAATCAAAGTCAAGTCCAAAGACAAGCCAAAAGCCCACAAAGAAAAAGAAGAAGAAATAAAGGAGTAGAGATTTTATGGGCACCCTATCTATATGGATCCAAGTCATGTCTGAGTCAAAGTCAAAGTCTTGACTAAGGGTTTTAGTAGTAAAGGGTTACTATTCATCATCTTCTTCTTCATCAATTCATCAACCAAGGAAGAGAGAGAGAAAGGAGGCAAAAAGGGTTAGGGTTCTTCATCACTAAAGAGAGCTTGAAAGAGCTAGAGAGAAAGAGAGGAGTCCGACCAAGCTAGGTCGGCCTAAGCTTGGCCGGAACAGCAGCAACTCGGGGCTGCTACAATAGAGCACGAGAAGCAGCAGCAGCTGGCCGGCACGGGAAGGCGCCAATGGGAGCTGCTGCAAAAGCTCTGGACGCGCACAACATGCACGGTCCGGCGCGAGCAGCAGCATCAAGGACGCGTCCATGAAAGCTTCGCTCTAGCTTGGGACCTAGGATGGCAACACGGGATGGCCCACGGACGCGCGCACACGGCTCGGGAAAGCTTCCCTTTGGCCCAGATCTAAGCTTTTTGGCCGGAACTTCATCTTTTTGGCCGGATCTTGAAGTTTCTTTGGCCGGAATTATCTAGGGTTTCCGGCTAGTTTCTTGGCCGGAAACCTTCGGGCTTTTGCTCCCCATCATCTTGGCTAGCTACCCATGTGGTTTGATTTGATTTTGGACAAGAAATATCTAGAGGGAGAAAACTAGGGTTAGCTTTAATGGAGGTTGTGTTCTAAATGTAGAAGACGATGGTGGTCGCTATGGGGAACCCAGAAAATTGCTAAGGGGAGATCGACTGCAACTAAAAACTCATATTTTTCGACGATCTTAGCCTCGAAGCACATCGAAAAAGAGGGATTCTCTCATCATTTTCTTTCCATTTCTTATTCATTCACCAAGTTTAGCTAACTTTAGTGTGTCGATTATATGAGATGAAATGTGATGATTTTGTGATTACGTTTGATTCGATTTGATGTTTTGATTTTAAATTGATGTTCATTTATTTCGATTATCGTTTCGATCGTATTTTCATGTGTCTTGTCAAACACTTCACATAGTTAATAGGCGAAATGAAGTATTCGATTTTGATCGTAGTCTAAGTCATATTTTCATGTGTCTTGTCATGCACTTCATGATGATGCACAACATGTCCAGACTTTAACTAACGTCTAAAGAGTCAAGATCAGACCCGAAGTCTCTTGGATCGACTCGACTTGAGGCAACAGGACAGCTAAATACCTAATGGTACACTATATTGTCCTCTAACTGGGAGCTCGACCGGAAGAAACCAGCTCTGCACAAAATGCCATTGACATGGATAGATCAGTCCTGGGGTCTCAAAAGGAAAAAGGGGTCTCCACAGGTTCGACCCATATCTTACGCCCAGAACTGGGGAGATATCAGCACTCCGCAACCTAAAGACTTATTCGCAAACTTTCTAGAAAGATCTCAGTCGGCCGCATATCTGAAAGTGTTTAAGCCCGATTGAACTCCACGTATCTAAAGGAGGAAACTTCTCGTTTAGAGTCTATCCCTCCGGAAAGATATATACAAAGTATCCTTGAACTTAGGAACTTTCGCTTATCAAAGATCCGGTATAGACTCAAAGAGAAACCCTAGATACGCTAAAGAGGAAACTTCCCTTACGGTTTGACGGCAACCGCCTCACCACCGCCAAACTTCGCCTATAAAAGGCCCCCCACATCGTCCTTCACAGGACACGATTTCTTCACCCCGAAAAGATCACCCAATACTCAGAGTTCCCATAGCTCGCCTCCCAAAAGGATCGATCAATATTTATTTTATCTTGTAGAAGGAAATAGTAAGATTAGGGCATGATAGATTAAGTATAAAGTTCTTTAGTTTTGCAGAATCGAGCATCCGGACCATGCGTAGTAAGTTCAGGAATGCATTAGTAAGACTAGGATTTTAACAAGTAACTATTCCATATTAAGTATGTGCAGATAAAAAAAAAAACAAAAAAGGGGTAGCAAGAAAGATACATCAGCAACCATCTACATAAGAAAAGCAAACAGGAGAACAACTCAACACTCAGAAAAAGAAAAGACACGACAGTTCAGAGAAATGGCAGTATTCATAAGAAAGGTCTATTACAGGAGAAATTGCAATTAAGATACATCAAAAGGAGTACAATCATTCGAGTCTATTACAGAAGAAATTGCTAAAAACTTAAAGGAGTTGAAGGTAAGGAAGTGCTCAGGGGATCAAGGTCGCCCCTATCTTGTAGATCCTCCATTAATAGGAATGTCATGAATGGCATCCGGCCAAACCACCATTTTTGGGGCCGGACCCAAATTGGTATCCCAAATAACTATCTCCATTATCGAAAAAGTTACCCTTATCTATCTCCATTATCGGAAAACACCCTTCAAGCGGGAAGCCAATATAAAGTCAGATGGAGGCCGCATCTCGAGTTTCCAACGAAAAACAGAAGATAAGGAACGGGAGGTTGAAATATACTTACAATGGAAGGCTCTTCTTTTCTCTAAACTTTGATGATGAGGAGTTGAAGAACAAAGGCAGGCTATTTATACTGGAAGAAGGATAACCAAGGGACTCCTTGAAAACAAACAAGGGTCATTAAAGACAAACACCAAATGCACCTTGGAAACACTCAAAGGAGTAATTACCGAGATACAAGACAACCCGAGGGCAGCGGACTCGAGAGAATAGTAGCGGGTTTCAAGGTAACGCATCTTATCCCCCAATAGCAAGACTCCACGCGTCGTCGCGTGAAGGAATGAACTGCCATGTGCAGTAACCCAAAAGATCAACGCTGAAAGCGCATGATCAGAGGATCAAATCTATGACGTCACAAAATCACGCATGGAAAGATTAATTACTCAGGCAGAAGGGGAAACGTGTCTCAAGAAGAGGAACCACGCGTCCAGCAGCATAAGGCAGATAAAACTCAAGTCAGCTTTGGCAAAAAGTGTATATAGAAGAAGAAAGCTTACTACCGGCAGCCCCTACCAGCTCAACACCAGCCAGCCCGGGGAGGCGCAGCTCTGGAATATCAACAAAGAAACCTAGCACTACGAAACAACCCAGGTCCAGGTAAAACCCAAAGTGTTTCACGAAACAGCTCTAGGACAGGTATTACTTTCGACTTTAGGTCTTTAAATAAAAACACACGAGTTAGTTCTACTCCTTAGTCTCTTTACTTTCAACTAAGGAGTGGCGAGACTCATGATGATGCACAAAATGTCAAGACGTTGACTAACGTCTGAAGAGTCAAGATCAGACCTGAAGTCTCTTGGATTGACTCGCCTTAAGGCAGCAGGACAGCTAAATACCTAATGGTCCACCACATTTTTCCCTAACTGGGAGGTCGGCCGGAAGAAACCAGCTCTGCACAACATGCCCTTGACATGGATAGCTCAACCCTGGGGTCTCAAAAGGAAAAAAGGGGTCTCCACAGGTTTGGCCCATATCTTACGCCCAGAACTGGGGAGATATCAGCGCTGCGCGACCTAAAGACTTAATTAATCCTGAACTTTCTAGAAAGATCTCAGTCGGTCGCATATCTTGAAGTGTTAAGCCCGATTGAACTCCACGTACCTAAAAGAGGAAACTTCTCCTTTAGAGTCTATCACTCCGGCAAGATATATACAAAGTATCCTTGAACTTAGGAACTTTCGCTTATTAAAGATCCGGGATAGACTCAAAGAGAAACCCTTGATACGCTAAAGAGGAAACTTCCCTTACGGTTTGACAGCAACTGCCTCACCGCCGCCACTAATTACAGTCGGCCTAACTTTGCCTATAAAAGGCCCCCCACATCGTCCTTCAAATGACATGATCTCTTCAGCCCGAAAAGATCACCCAATACTCAGAGTTCCCATAACTCGTCTCCCAAAAGGATCGATTAATATTCATTCTTTTACTGCAAAGAGCACCCTGACTGTCTTGAGCGTCGGAGCGGTTTTCGAACCCTTTGCAGGTTTCTCCCCCCCCTCGGGAACAAGCGAACAGGAGCAAGGAGCGAGGAACTGGAGTGAGGAGCTGGAACAGAGAAGTAGAGGAGAGAACCAGGGCTGAATAGAGGAATCTCTCTTCTCGTAACAGAATATACCATCATAACAGAGGCTGTCATGCATCAACTCCCTTTTTATGCTGATTTAACGGGAGGCCAATGTTCGACATCAGCATTTGGCGCTTGAAGGAGGGGATCTCTCCAGCAAATCATCAGATTCGGTAACCCGAACTCATTCGATACCCTTTTTTAGAACTAACCACTTCATACGATCTATCAGGAAAGAACGATGTCAGAACTCGAAGCGGTCGCCAACCCAGCGGTAGAGTCGCCTCTTCTGAAAAAACAGGCACCCAGAGCCAAAGTAGTGGCAGAAGAAAGAATCAAGGAGGAAGAAGAAAGAACAGCGGACCTGACGGTGCCCGTGAAGATCCGGAAAAAGGCCAACGAGATAACATACGTTAGGAGTACCCTGAACGAAAGCGATAGGGCGGAACTGGCCACCTTTCTAAGGGCACATCGCCACATCTTTGCCTTCGGAACCGATGAGGTACCCAGGATAGATCCCGGGATCATCGCTCACAAGTTAAACTTCAGAAAAGGCAGCAAACCCGTGAAGTAAAAGAAAAGGAACTTTTCAGTAGACAAGCAGGCCGAGATAGCCAAGCAAGTCGAGAAACTCCTGGCATCAGAGGTGATAAGGGAGGCTAGATACCCGGAATGGTTGGCCAACGTGGTGCTGGTCAAAAAGAAGAACGATACATGGAGAAACTCGAGGGCTACACTGCTATCAACAGATGCCCTTCGGTCTCAAAAACGCCGGAGCCACATACCAGCGTTTAGTCAGCGGAATATTTGGAGATCAGCTCGGGAAGACGGTCGAATGCTACGTAGACGATATGATCGTGAAAAGCAGAGCTCGCAAAGACCTAATACCCAACCTCAAGGTCACCTTCGATAGACTTCAGACCTACAACATTAAACTAAACCCCCAAAAATGCGCGTTTGGAGTGACGTCGGGAAAATTCCTAGGGTTCATGGTAAGCCACAGAGGAATAGAAGCCAATCCCGCCAAGATCACGACCCTAAAGGACATGCCCAACCCACATAGTCGGAAGGTCGTTTAGCGACTGATAGGAAGGTTGACATCACTCTCCAGATTTTTCAATAAGATGGGGGATAGGGCCCTGCCTTTCTTCAGAACTCTTCGAAAAATACCCGACTTCATTTGGACGGATGAGGCTGAGGATGTGTTTCAAGAGCTAAAGACACATCTTATGAAGTTACCGTTGTTGGTCAGCCCAAGCCCGGGAGACGAACTCATTGTTTATCTTGCAACCTCCGGAGAGGCGGTCTCGGCAGTAGTGATCAAAACGATAGAAGGAGTGATGCACCCTGTGTACTTCGTGAACAAAGTGCTAAATGGGGGAGAGCTGAATTACCCAACCATAGAAAAGTTGGCTTACGCACTTATTCTGAGCTAGAAAGTTGCGTCCCTATTTCCAGGCTCATACCATGGTTGTACAAACAGATCAACCACTCAGAAACGTATTGCAGAAAATAGACCTCTCAGGGCGATTAACAAAATGGGCAGTAGAGCTGAGTGAATTCGACATCAGGTACAAACCCTGAACCGCAATAAAAGGCCAAGCATTGGCGGACTTTGTAACGGAATGTTCCATCGTGGCAACCGGTATTGGACCAGAACAGATCTGGACTTTTTTCGTAGACGGAGTTTCGAGCGAGGCCACGAAAGGAGCAGGAGCAGATCAACCCTGAGGAGGAAAAGACCTTTCAGACTACCTTATTTAGGTTCGCGGTAACGAATAACGAGGCCGAGTGCGAAGCTTTACTGGCGGGGCTCAAGCTAGCTCTAAAAGCAAGGGCAGTCGACATTCGAGTGTACAACGATTCCCAGCTGGTAGTCAACCACGTCAACGACGACTATGAAGCAAAAGGAACCGACATGATTAAGTATTTAAAAACGGTAAGAGAGCTGATCCGGCACTTTGGGAAGTTAACTATCACCAGGATACCCCGAGAAGAGAATTCCCTGGCCGACGCACTATCAAAAATGGTCAACGGTCAAACCACGATCCCGGGGTAATATTTCACACACTGGAGGAGAGAAGCATTGACGGATCACGGGAAGTTATAGCAATCAGAGTAACCCAAGGGGATACATGGATGAAGCCATACGTCGAATATCTACTGACTCAGAAACTACTTAAAAACGCCAGCGAAGCAAGAAAAATACGCAGGAACGCCGTGATGTGACATGAAAATGTCACATTTGGAGAGCCTAACTTAGACTAATTAGTCATTTTCGAGTGTTATCAATAACATTTTATGTGTTTTTCTTGTTTAGGTACCATATTTGGAATAAAGAACCTAATTCGGAATAAAGGGAGCGAATTATCACTATCATTTCATGTGCCCAAAATGAGAGAAAAGGACTTCAAGCAAATCATATGAGAAGAGGAGTCAAAGACGAGTCCAACGGTGAAAACGGAAGTCAATTCCGAGTTCGGACGGGGAAGTTGTGAAAGAAAGAAGTCGAGGTTCGGTCTTAAAACAAAGATTCTATGAAGGCACCCCCTTGATTTCCAAGTGAAGATTAAAGCCCAAGTCTTAAACCCAAGCCCAAAGAAGATGAAAGAAGGAAGAGATTTTGGAGGCACCCTCTTGATGGACTCAAGTTTGAGTCAAAGTCAAGTCTTGACTTGACTAGGGTTTGAGTAAAAAGAGAGGGTCAAGACACTATTCATGTTCTTCATCATCAATCATTCAACAACTTGGAGGAGAGAGAGGAGGCTAGGGGTTTTCTAGGGTTCCTTCATCAAGTTCTTCAAAGTTCCTAGGGTTTGAGTTTGGTTGGTGAAGAGAGCAAGAGAGAGAGGAGGTGCCGGCCAAGCTTTGGCCGACCAAAGCTTGGCCGGCACGGCCACAAAGAGGCACGGGAGCAAGCACGGGAGCACCAAATCGGAACAGCAAGCTCGGTAGGAGGAGAAAGCACGGGATAGCCAACACAGGTCGCGGCAGCAGCTGCCGCAAATCGCGAGCAGCTGCTGCTGCAAATCGCGAGCAGCTGCTGCTCGGCTCATGCTCAGACTGCTTCATCAAGGTTGCGGCTGCGGCTCGGACGCACGGGACAGCTACTCAAGTGCTCGGAATACCTTGTTTTCGCCGGATCTAGGGTTTTGGCCGAGAGTCCACCATCTTTGACCGGAAGTTTCAAGGGTTTCCGGCAACTTTCTTGGTTCGAAACCTTGGGGCTTTTATTACCCATGTCTTGATCTATCTTCCCATGTAGTTTGATTTGATTTTGGGTGAAAAATCTTTAGAGAAAGAGAGCTTGGTGAAGCTTTAATGGTGGATGTTCTTGAGATGGAGAAGATGATGATGGGTGCTATGGGGAAATCTGATTTTTACTCGGGGACACCCAAAGTTCACTATTAAAGGGAAATCCAGAAAATTGCTACGGGGAGATCGACTATACTTAGAGACTCATTTTTCTCGACGAACCTAGCCTCGAGCCACATCGAAAAAGGGGGATTTCTTATCATCTTCTTTTCATTTATTACTTATTCACCATGTTAGCTAAATCAAGTGTGTCGATTATATGAGATGAAATGTGATGAATTTGTGATTATGTTTAATATGATTTGATGTTTTGATTATGAATTGATATTCATTTGATTCGATTATCGTTTTGATCGTATTTTCATGTGTCTTGTCAAGCACTTCGCATAGTTAATAGACGAAACGAGGTATTCGATATCGATAGTAGTCTAAGTCATAATTTCATGTGTCTTGTCATGCACTTCACATAGTTAGGCGACTAGACAACACTTTCGATGACTCGGGATTAATCGATTTAGACGTTTGTTTGACTAAGTATGATCTACGGATATACGTAGTACTTAGAGACATCTACTTTAGGAGTCGAATATTGATTGTACATCGACACATTAAATCGGACTACACATAGTCGTAGGTTTATCATTATAGATTCCTAGACTTCGACACCTCTCTCACTTATTGGTTGCCCGAATCGAGTCTTACCGTCTCCCGACTCTTGTTCCTCCGACTCTTCTCTCGAATCTCTCTCGCCCGTTTACTTTTATTGCTTAGTCTAGTTTCATTAGTTATCTTGTTTTGTTACTCTCACAATCTAAAACCCACATTTATCTTTGTTTCCTTTTCTTTTTGGTCTAAGTTGGCATTTGATATCTAGACCGGGGGATAAGACCCTTCGACATCCAAACTACCTTCCTATCCTTGGATCGACTCCGGCTTTGCCGGATTACTACTTGATACCTCCGCTTGGGTGTGCAACCTTTTCGGGTGCATCAAGTTTTTGGCGCCGCTGCCGGGGATAGGTTTAGTAGTTAGGATAGCGTTTGTTGTTTTGTTCATTAGTCTTGTGTTATTTGCTTCTTAGACGTTTTTGTTTTGTTTGTTTTTGTACTTTCTTAATTTCATTTTTTTTAGGTACCGATTTCGAGAAAAGAGCCAAAAGTGACATAAAGGCGAAGGAAAAGGAAGGATTCGAGAAGCTTAAGAAGAAAGACGAACGAAACGAGAGGAGCACTCGATAGTATCACATTCTATCTCATCCTTTTTACTTGTGTGTGATTGTTTAGTCTATAAGTGTTTGTCCCATTTTGCGATTGTGTGTTAGTATCCTTGAACATTGTGAGATCATGGCAAGTTGGTCATTTGATGAGAATGACCTTATGCGAACCCTTTCCAACACTAGTCGACCATCTACAAGTCATCAGGACTACACAAATTTACATAGGAATGTTCTGACTAGTGATAGGAGTAGGCGAGTTGAGCCTGACCGACCTAAGATAACCATGGGTGAATATCGACGGATGTATGGAATCGGTCAGACTCGCCATGAACATGGTTTTAGGGATTATGAGCATGAGGGTAATCAACCCCGTAAGAGTCTTCGAGACTATCGACAAGAATTTGGGATGACCACACCTTCATGTATGAATTTGTCACTTCATGAGGACCGTAGTTCTATTAGTATTGATCGACCACGTCGAAGTCTTCGTGACTATCGACAAGCATATATGAACGGTTCATTTAGTGATGACAATTCCCGACTCGATGATTCCACTCAAAGAGTCGAGTCTAGGTATTTACATGAAGGTAGTGAAGAAAGGACCATGGAGACCATTAGCCCGGTTTGTGCTATTTGTGCGAGCTTAGACCATTTGACCGACTATTGTCCCATGATCCGTGTTCCGCAAGAGTCTTCGTCTAGTTATACTCATGTACCTTATTACGAAGAGATGTCTGAAGAGACTCTCCAATTAGTTTTGGAGTATCAAACTAAATTTAATCGAGATATAACGGAGATCACGGAACGGATTCTCAAAATTGTTGATAGACTTGAGTCAGAGCCTATCGTCGACGAGGAAGGGGTTTGCGCACCCCAAACTCAAAAGGAGACTAGGAATGATGGTGAGGGTAATACACCTAACTCTAGTCTTAAGTTAAATGTCGAAGAAGCTCTTGATAGACCCTTAGAGCATGAACTGACCGATGACCTTTGTTGCTCACTCCCTCGACCATTGTCATCTCACCATGATCAGACTACATTAGATTGTAATGTTCAGGATGATAGCTCTATGAGCAAGTTTGGGAATCACACGTTATTGAACTTTCCAATTTTTAGCACTTGTGATTACTTGGATGAGTTATGTAGAAGTGAAGGTGTTGCAACCAACTTTGAGGCTCCCGATGCCTTTAAGGATGTCGATAACATGGTAGTTGAAGAGATAGTGGATAGCTTGTTGGATTATTTCCCTAAGGAAACCACGGACCTTGACTTGGTCCCCGAACATATTGCCTTACCCTTAGAGTTTAGTTCGACCTTCCACATGATCTCAGACTCGGTTGTTGACCCCTTCTGGGACACTTCGGACGTCTTCCCTAGCATGTCTAGGGACTTAGTGGATGTTCTATCCACTAAGCTTGAGGATGACTTTTTACCTTCGACCGACTTCCTGACCCTTCACTTCTATGTCGATCCTTTTGACGACTTTTTAGTCGTCGCCCCTAGCATTCATGCTTACTTAGTGGACCGTGCATCCACTAAGTTTGGGGATGGCCTCTTTTCGGTTTTCGTCTCACGCGCAGTTCTTTGGTTTAATATTTTTGTGAGACGATTACCATGTGTATATAGCTTTCTTTGGGTTGACCCCCAAATCTTCCGTCTTTTGCTATATGATCGTTAGCCGATTAAGATGGGCCTTTGATGTTTGTGGGTAGCATCTCTGGAAACCCTCCACGAGACATAACTCGTGCTCTTGTGTGAAAACAAGAGAATCAAAGGCTAATTGCATAGCTCAATGTAATCGAGTGATCCCGCGTGAGTGGTCATTTTATATGGTCATGTCTTCTTTTGTGCTTCATTCTCATTATATTTTTGGATATTTTAGGAGCATTTCGTATATGTTTTACTTCTAAGGCGTGGTTTGTTCCAAGTTTGGGGATGGCGCGAGCTTAACATCAACTTGGAACCTCTTTATACATGAGCCTTGGTAGTATTATTCTTTATCTCCTCCGGTTATGGTAATATCTCTCCACTCTTCTCTTTAAATTGATGTGCCTCTTTATCTTTTGGTGAGTGTATGCTTAAAACATTGAGGACAATGTTAGTTTTAAGTTTGGGGATGCGGGGATATGACCATAACCAATGCATGACCATGGGTTTCAAAGACAAAAGGGTTCAAATTAGCCCAAATTTGAAAATTTTGAACATTTTGAGTAGATTTGCATGTGATTATAGTGATAGTTTTAAGAATGTTGATGCATATGTGTCGAGTTGATGAGTTTTGTGATTGCTAATGGTCTTTGCATGAAAGTCGAGTCTTTGAGTGTTTGTGTTATACTATGGGAGTAACATCTTAGTGAAGAAGAAACATCTCTAAGAGACCTAGAGTAGTCATTAGTGGAGACTTAACCCATGTGAGAGCTCAAAGCCTAAATTGTCCTTCGAGTGTACTCTTCCGCGCTAACTCCGAGTAGAATGAAGAGCTACTCAACCTCGTACCTATTAAAAGAGCTCATTTGATCTCGTGGGCTCAACTTCCTTAGCCACTAGGAGTGACATTAGGATAGCGAATTAACCTTGTCCTTGTAGTCTATGAAACCCGATGAGAATGCCAACTAGAGGGAGGCGGATACTCCATTACCATCATCATCTTATATCTCGAGAATGAAGACATGAGAAGAAACAAAGAAGAATGTCAAAAGCAAGTATGAAAGGAAAAAAAAAAAAGTTGATTGCACGAATATAGTATTGTGCGAGTTATGTTTGTTTTATGTGATGTTGTGTTGTGAAAAAAAAAAAAGTGAAAAAAAAAGTGAAAAGGTGAAAAAAAGAAAGAAAGAAAGACAAAAAGAAAAAAAAAAAATGAATGATGAATAAAGTTGTTTATGTTATGTTTTGAGCATGTTAGCTCTTTTGTGTGAGTGATGTGATTGTATATATGTGTGTTTGTGTGTATGTTCATGAATAAGTATTCGAAGCAAGAAACGAATGTGGAAATGCTTAAGAGGTTCTATCATGAAGAGTTCGACATTCTCGGGAATCCACCATCATCATCCATTTCTAGTATCCGTTAACCTTTAGAAGACATTCTTAGAGGGTAGAATGGGTGAGAAGGGCGAGTGAGCTTCCCCACTCTATTTAGTGGCTAATTCCTTTTCGAAGATCATTCGTTCCAAAATGTTGTCCTCACCCCTTTTTATGTGTTGAGTCCATGTTAGTGATCACACTCACACATACGAGCGAACCATTCTTGAGTGATTTCATATTTGGAGTGTATGTCCGTGAGGCCGAAGTCGAGGCGAAATGTACTAACTTAGGAATCAAGGTTTTGTGACTTCAGAACATAGATGTTGCTCATTATGGTATGACACTAGCACTTTAGGGTTAGATCATTAGTGAAGGGGTCTTTAGCTTTTACAAGAGCTTATTTACTTGATTCATTATGCATTAACATGCTTAAACCCTTTACTATATGAACCATGTTTATCTATGATTTGGATTTTGGACCCTTGTGTATTTGAAACTCGATGTTTGTGGGTGTCATCTATGGAAACCCTCACGAGACAACACTCGTCCACTAGGGGTAACCTAGGGGTTTAACGGCTTGTTGCATATGCCAAATGCAACCGGGATTCCTCCGAAAGTGAGTTAGGCTTTCATTTTATTTTGTTTGCTCGAGGACTAGCAAAGTTTAAGTTTGGGGATGTTGATGTGACATGAAAATGTCACATTTGGAGAGCCTAACTTAGACTAATTAGTCATTTTCGAGTGTTATCAATAACATTTTATGTGTTTTTCTTGTTTAGGTACCATATTTGGAATAAAGAACCTAATTCGGAATAAAGGGAGCGAATTATCACTATCATTTCATGTGCCCAAAATGAGAGAAAAGGACTTCAAGCAAATCATATGAGAAGAGGAGTCAAAGACGAGTCCAACGGTGAAAACGGAAGTCAATTCCGAGTTCGGACGGGGAAGTTGTGAAAGAAAGAAGTCGAGGTTCGGTCTTAAAACAAAGATTCTATGAAGGCACCCCCTTGATTTCCAAGTGAAGATTAAAGCCCAAGTCTTAAACCCAAGCCCAAAGAAGATGAAAGAAGGAAGAGATTTTGGAGGCACCCTCTTGATGGACTCAAGTTTGAGTCAAAGTCAAGTCTTGACTTGACTAGGGTTTGAGTAAAAAGAGAGGGTCAAGACACTATTCATGTTCTTCATCATCAATCATTCAACAACTTGGAGGAGAGAGAGGAGGCTAGGGGTTTTCTAGGGTTCCTTCATCAAGTTCTTCAAAGTTCCTAGGGTTTGAGTTTGGTTGGTGAAGAGAGCAAGAGAGAGAGGAGGTGCCGGCCAAGCTTTGGCCGACCAAAGCTTGGCCGGCACGGCCACAAAGAGGCACGGGAGCAAGCACGGGAGCACCAAATCGGAACAGCAAGCTCGGTAGGAGGAGAAAGCACGGGATAGCCAACACAGGTCGCGGCAGCAGCTGCCGCAAATCGCGAGCAGCTGCTGCTGCAAATCGCGAGCAGCTGCTGCTCGGCTCATGCTCAGACTGCTTCATCAAGGTTGCGGCTGCGGCTCGGACGCACGGGACAGCTACTCAAGTGCTCGGAATACCTTGTTTTCGCAGGATCTAGGGTTTTGGCCGAGAGTCCACCATCTTTGACCGGAAGTTTCAAGGGTTTCCGGCAACTTTCTTGGTTCGAAACCTTGGGGCTTTTATTACCCATGTCTTGATCTATCTTCCCATGTAGTTTGATTTGATTTTGGGTGAAAAATCTTTAGAGAAAGAGAGCTTGGTGAAGCTTTAATGGTGGATGTTCTTGAGATGGAGAAGATGATGATGGGTGCTATGGGGAAATCTGATTTTTACTCGGGGACACCCAAAGTTCACTATTAAAGGGAAATCCAGAAAATTGCTACGGGGAGATCGACTATACTTAGAGACTCATTTTTCTCGACGAACCTAGCCTCGAGCCACATCGAAAAAGGGGGATTTCTTATCATCTTCTTTTCATTTATTACTTATTCACCATGTTAGCTAAATCAAGTGTGTCGATTATATGAGATGAAATGTGATGAATTTGTGATTATGTTTAATATGATTTGATGTTTTGATTATGAATTGATATTCATTTGATTCGATTATCGTTTTGATCGTATTTTCATGTGTCTTGTCAAGCACTTCGCATAGTTAATAGACGAAACGAGGTATTCGATATCGATAGTAGTCTAAGTCATAATTTCATGTGTCTTGTCATGCACTTCACATAGTTAGGCGACTAGACAACACTTTCGATGACTCGGGATTAATCGATTTAGACGTTTGTTTGACTAAGTATGATCTACGGATATACGTAGTACTTAGAGACATCTACTTTAGGAGTCGAATATTGATTGTACATCGACACATTAAATCGGACTACACATAGTCGTAGGTTTATCATTATAGATTCCTAGACTTCGACACCTCTCTCACTTATTGGTTGCCCGAATCGAGTCTTACCGTCTCCCGACTCTTGTTCCTCCGACTCTTCTCTCGAATCTCTCTCGCCCGTTTACTTTTATTGCTTAGTCTAGTTTCATTAGTTATCTTGTTTTGTTACTCTCACAATCTAAAACCCACATTTATCTTTGTTTCCTTTTCTTTTTGGTCTAAGTTGGCATTTGATATCTAGACCGGGGGATAAGACCCTTCGACATCCAAACTACCTTCCTATCCTTGGATCGACTCCGGCTTTGCCGGATTACTACTTGATACCTCCGCTTGGGTGTGCAACCTTTTCGGGTGCATCACGCCGCAAGGTATACCCTGTTAGGAGGACTGTTATACCGAAAATCCTTGATTCACCCCCTGTGGCGCTGCCTAGCAAAAGACGAACATGAATACGTCATGAAAGAGATGCACGAAGGAGCAGCTGGAAATCACGCAGGTCCAAGAACTTTGATCAGACAGCTTACCCTGGTCGGGTATTATTGGCCAGGGATGTTAGAAGATTGCATAAATCATACCAGGCATTGCACGCCATGCCAGGTGTACGCTAACGATTATCACTTGCACCCCACAGAGCTGACGCCTATCCTGAGCCCTTGCCCCTTCGCGCAAAGGGGAATCGACTGGGTGGGACCATTCCCGGCTGGCACAGGAGGAAAGAAGATGTTGCTAGTCATGGTAGATTACTTCACCAAATGAGCGGAGGCAGTTGCACTAACCATGACTCGCACACAAGAGATTGTTTGTATATTGTGGACGAACATAATAACCAGGTTTGGAGTCCCAATGTTCCTTGTTCATGGATAACGGACTTCAAATGACGCCATGAAGGAGTTCCTTACAGAGTATGGGATCAAGCCGGCTTACGTTAGCCTCGCGCACCCCGCCGGAAACGGACAAGTTGAGGTAACCAACAAAACTCTGGTTAAATACATTAAGACCAAATGCCATGAAGACAAAAACTGGGTAGATAAACTCCCCGACGTACTGTGGACGTACCGCATCACACCACGGAGAGCCACGGGGGAAACACCCTTCCGAATGGTGTACGACATGGACGTCGTGCTACCCGTAGAAATAGGAAAGCCAAGTCTAAGGGTAAAACACTTTGATCCCAAAACCAATGAACAACTAGTGTTAGAACACCTAGACCTGGTCGATGAAGTCCGATAGCGAGCAAAGCTGTGAAATCTTGCCTTCAAAGACACTATGTCCAAACAGCACAGGTCCCACATGAAGATAAAAAAGTTTGACGTCGAAGATATGGTCTGGAGAAACTCTAAGTTCACCCAAAAACCATCAGCGGCCAAACTCTTCCCCACATGGGAAGGGCCTTATAAGATAGTGGAAGTCGTAAGACCCGACACTTATAGGTTAGAGAATGCATCAGAGCACGTCCTCACGCATCCCTGGAACGCGGAACACCTCAAATTCGCCTTCCAAAAGAAATACACTTATGTACCCTGAACACGGTAAAATGGGCCAGACTTAAGGAGGTGAAATATAGATTCACTTGTATGGTGCTATGCTAAACAAGGAAGTGATGCACCCGAAAAGGTTACACACCCAAGCGGAGGTATCAAGTAGTAATCCGGCAAAGCCGGGATCGATCCAAGGATAGGAAGGTAGTTTGAATATCGAAGGGTCTTATCCCTCGGTCTAGATATTTCAAGCTAACTTAGACTAAAAAGGAAAGGAAACAAAGATAAAAGGGGGGTTGATCGAATAAGGTGATAAGAGAATAAAACAAACACGTAAAATAAACTAAACAAAACAATAAAAGTAAACGGGCGAGAGAAATTCGAGAGAAGAGTCGAAGGAACAAGAGTCGGGAGACGGTAAGACTCGATTCGGGCAACAAATAAGTCAGAGAGGTTTCGAAGTCCGGGAATCCATAATGATAAACCTACGACTATGTGTAGTCCAATTTGATGTGTCGAGGTACAATCGATATTCGACTCCTAAAGTAGATGTCTCTAAGTATTATGTATATCCGGAGATCATACTTAGTCAAACAAACGTCTAAATCGGTTAATCCCGAGTCATCGAAAGTGTCGTCTAGTCGCCTAACTATGTGAAGTGCATGACAAGACACATGAAATTATGACTTAGACTACGATCGATATCGAATACTTCGTTTCGTCTATTAACTATGCGAAGTGTTTGACAAGACACATGAAATACGATCAAAACGATAATCGAAATAAATGAACATCAATTTATAATCAAAACATCAAATCATATTAAACATAGTCACGAATTCATCACATTTCATCTCATATAATCGACAAACTAAAGTTAGCTAAACATGGTGATTGAATAAGAAATGGAAAGGAAATGGTGAGAGAATCCCCCTTTTTCGATGTGGTTCGAGGCTAAGATCGTCGGAAAATATGAGTTTTTAGTTGCAGCCGATCTCCCCTTAGCAATTTTCTGGGTTCCCCATAGCGACCACCATCATCTTCTCTATTTAGAACACAACCTCTATTAAAGCTAACCCAAGCTTTCTCTCTCTAGAAATTTTTTGTCCAAAATCAAATCAAACTACATGAGAAGATAGACCAAGACATGGGGGGTAAAAGCCCTATGGTTTCGAATAAAAAATGTTGCCGGAAACCCTCGAAAAATCTGGTCAAAGAGACCCTAGTTCTGGCCAACCCTAGATCCGGCAATGTGCTACCATGCCGTGCACTATCCGAGCAATCCGAGCTGTTCCCATGCTAGTCCGAGCCCGTCCCGACCGTTCCGAGCCATGAATAGCCGCGTCTGAGCAAGCACAGCAGCGTCCAAGTTGCTGTCCCGTTGCTGCTGTTGTGGAAGCTTCCTGCCGTGCTACTCCGAGCTGCAGCTGCGTCCTGGAGCAGCTGCTGGTCGCGTCTGCTGCCGGTAGCTGCTGGGAAGTGCTCTGGTGTGTCGTGCTAGCTGCTGCTGTTGGAGCTACACCCGAGCTGCTCGTGTTAGCCATGTCCGTGCTCCCCTTGCTGTCCAGCCCGTGCTCTTGTGGTGCCGGCCAACTTGGCCGGCACCCTCCTTCTCTCTTGCTCTCTCTCTAGCCTTCAAACCTCCTTTCAAACCTTGAAACCCTAGAAAGTTGATGAACTCTCAAACCCTAGCCACCTTCTCTCTTGTTCTCCCTTCAAACTTTCAAGCTCTCTTGATGAAGAACAAAGAAACCCTAGAAGAAGCCCTAGGTTTTCTCTCTCTCTTGCTTGGTGAAGAAGAAGATGAATAATAGTTTTTTTCTTACTTGTGTATACACAACCCTAGACTTAGTCAAACTTGACTAAGTCTTAGGCCATTTTGACTTGGACCAAAAGGTGCCCATAGAACCTCTATTCTTCTCTTCCTCTTTGGGCTCTTGGGTTGGGCTTCTTTCTAAAGCAAGGGAGTGCCTTCATAGAATCCTTGTTTCAAGATCGAACCTCGGCTTCTTTCCTTCACAACTTCTCCGTCCGAACTCCGAATCGACTTCCGTTTTCATCGGTGGACTCATCATTGACTTAACTTGTTGTTTAACTTCTGATTTTGACCAAAATGACCAAAATACCCCTGGTGCTCTTTTCTTCCCTTTCGCCGCATAAGATGAAAATGTGATAATTCGCTCTCTTTATTCCGAATTACACGCCAAACCCCAAATAAACTACCTAGCAATAAAAACACATAAATAATTAGGAATAAAACTCGAAAAGAACTAACTAATCAAAGTTAAGTGACCTAAATGTGGCATTTTCACGCCACATCAGGAAGCTATTAAAGATCTAATTAAGCCTAAGCAAACTTAGAAGCTCTTGCTAGCAGAACACTTTCAGCCTCAAAGCCTTACGGAGGAGTCCTGACTAAACTCAACTCGCTCTGACTGAGCAGGTAGCCCTGATAGCGAAAGCTACGACCGGGGGACCCAAATATAGCCTTGATAGCGAAAGATACGACCAGGAGACCCGAAAGATAGCTTTGGTAGCGAAAGCAGCGACCAAGGGCCCTAATTTAAAAACAGTCTTGCTAGCGAAAGCCACGACCAGGGACAGGACAGCCTCGGTAGCTATGGCGACGACCGAGGGCCCTAAGGAGCAGTCCTAGTTAAACTAAAATTTTACTCGAGTAAAACTGACCCTTCACCAAGGTCCCAAGGAGAAGTCCTAGTCAAACTGATTGGCTCAAGCCGGCAAATGAGGTAGCTCCAGTAGTCACGGCTGCAACCTGAGGCCTCGCAAGGAGAAGTCCTAGTTAAACTTAAAATCTTTACTCGAGTAAAAATTGGTCCCCACTGAGGATCCCAAGGAGAAGTCCTAGTTAAACTACAGCCCAGCGAAGGTGACCGGGGGGAAAAGCAGAAGTCCTTGCGAAGCTTGTCAGACGAAAGCAGACAAAACAGCTTTGGTAGCCCAAGCTACGACCAGAGGTACGGGAGGAGTCCCGGCGAAAACTAGTTATGCTCAAGCCAACAAAGCCAACCTAGTAGCGAAAGCAACGACCAGGGGTCTAAGGAGAAGTCCTAGATAAACTAGTTGTACTCAAACCAACGAAACCATCCCTGGAAGCGAAAGCAACGACCAGGGGTCTAAGGAGAAGTCCTAGCTAAACTAGTTGTGCTCAAGCCAACGAAAGCAGCCCTGGTAGCGAAAGCAATAACCAGGGGTCTAAGGAGAAGTCTTAGCCAAACTAGTTGAGCTCAAGCCAACGAAACCAGCCCTGGCAGCGAAAGCAACGACCGGGGGTCCAAGGAGAAATTCTAACTAAACAGTTCAAAATCAGATTAATAAAAGACAACCCTGGGAGCAATAGCCATGATCAGGGGCAAAAATAGGTCTGAAAATCGTTATGATTTACGGAGCTGAGCTAATTTGGATTTTATCTTGCAGAAGGAAATAGTAAGATTAGGGTATGATAGATTAAGTCTAACGTTCTTTAGTTTTTCAGAAGCGAGCATCCGGAGCATGCGTAGTAAGTTCAGGAATGCATTAGTAAGACTAGGATTTTAACAAGTAACTATTCTGATATTAAGTATGTGCAGATAAAAAAAGAACCAAAAAAGGGGTATCAAGAAAGATACATCAGCAACCATCTGCATAAGAAAAGCAAATAAGATAACAACTCTACACTCAAAAACAGAAAAGACACGACATTTCAGAGAAATGGCAGTATTCATAAGAAAGGTCTATTACAGAAAAAATTGCAATCAAGATACATCAAGAGGAGTACAATCATTCGAGTCTATTACAGAAGAAATTGCTAAAAATTAAAAGCAGTTGAAGGTAAGGAAGTGCTCAGGGGATCAAGGTCGCCCCTACTTGTAGATCCACCGTTAATAGGAATGCCATGAATGGCATCCGGCCAAACCACCATTTTTGGGGCCGGACCCAAATTGGTATCCCGGGTAACTATCTCCATTATCGGAAAAGTTACCCTTAACTATCTCCATTATCGGAAAAACACCCTTCAAGCGGGAAGCCAATATGAAGTCAGATGGAGGCCGCATCTCGGGTCTCCAACGAAAAACAGAAGATAAGGAACGGGAGGTTGAAATATACTTACAATTGAAGGATCTTCTTTTCTCTAAACTTTGATGATGAGGAGTTGAAGAACAAAGGCAGGCTATTTATACTGGAAGAAGGATAACCAAGGGACTCCTTGAAAACAAACAAGGGTCATTAAAAACAAACACCAAACGCACCTTGGAAACACTCAAAGGAGTAATTACCGAGATACAAGACAACCCGAGGGCAGCGGACTCGAGAGAATAGCAGCGGGTTTCAAGGTAACGCATCCTATCCCCAATAACAAGACTCCACCTCGCGTGAAGGAACGAACTGCAGTGTGCAGTAACCCAAAAGATCAACGCTGAAAGCGCATGATCAGAGGATCAAATCTATGACGTCACAAAATCACGCATGGAAAGATTAATTACTCAGGCAGAAGGGGAAACGTGTCTCAAGAAGAGGAACCACGCGTCCAACAGCATAAGGCAGACAAAACTCAAGTCAGCTTTGGCAAAACGTGGATGTAGAAGAACATAACTTACTACCGGCAGCCCCTACCAGCTCAGCACCAGCCAGCCCGGGGAAGTGCGGCTCTGGAATATCCACAAAGAAACCAAATACTACGAAACAACCCAGGTCCAGGTAAGACCCATAGAGTTTCACGAAACAGCTCTGGGGCAGGTATTACTTTCGACTTCAGGTCTTCAAATAAAAACACACGAGTTACTTCTACTCCTAAGTCTCTTTACTTTCAACTAAGGAGTGGCGGGACTCATGATGATGCACAAAATGTTCAGACGTTGACTAACGTCTGGAGTGTCAAGATCAGACCTGAAGTCTCTTGGATCGACTCGGCTTAAGGCAGCAGGACAGCTAAATACCTAATGGTCCACCACATTTTCCCCTAACTGGGAGGTCAGCCGGAAGAAACCAGCTCTGCATAAAATGCCCTTGACATGGATAGATCAGCCTTGGGGTCTCAAAAGGAAAAAGGGGGTCTCCACAGGTTCGGCCCATATCTTAAAGTGTTTAAGCCCGATTGAACTCCACGTATCTAAAAGAGGAAACTTCTCCTTTAGAGTCTATCACTCCGGCAAGATATATACAAAGTATCCTTGAACTTAGGAACTTTCGCTTATCAAAGATCCGGGATAGACTCAAAGAGAAACCCTAGATACGCTAAAGAGGAAACTTCCCCTACGGTTTGACGACAACCGCCTCACCCCCAAATCGTCCTTCACAGGACACGATATCTTCACCCCGAAAAGATCACCCAATACTCAGAGTTCCCATAACTCGCCCCCCCAAAAGGATCAATCAATATTCATTCTTTTGCTGCAAAGAACACCCTGACTGTCTTGAGCGTCCAAGCGGTTTTCAAACCCTTTACAGGTTCCCCCCCGGGAAAAGACGAACAGGAGCAAGGAGCGAGGAGCTGGAACAGAGAAGCAGAGTAGAGAACCAGGGCTGAACAGAGGAATCTCTCATCTCCTAACAGAATATACCATCATAACGGAAGCTGTCATGCATCAACTCCCTTTTTCATACTTATTTAACGGGAGGCCAATTTTCGACATCAGCATTTCACATAGTTAGGCGACTAGACAACACTTTCGTTGACTCGGGATCAACCGATTTAGACGTTTGTTTGACTAAGTATGATCTCCGGATATGCGTGGTACTTAGAGACATCTACTTTAGGAGTCGAACATCAATTATACCTTGAAACATTAGATCGGACTACACCTAGTCGTAGGTTTATCATTATCGGATTCTCGGTTCGACACCTCTCTCACTTATTTGTTGCCTCTCGACTCTAGTTCCTCCGACACTTCTCTCGAATCTCTCTCGCCCGTTTAATTTGATTGTTTAGTTAGTTTACTTGCTTTCTTCTCTTGTTCCTTATTCGATCATACCCCCATTTATCCTTGTTCTTTTCTGTTTTGTCTAAGTTAGCTAGTGACACCTATACCGGTGGACTAAACCCTTCGATATCCTAGTTACCCTCCTATCCTTGGATCGGCCTCGGCTTTGCTGGGTTACTACTTGATACCTCCGCTTGGGTGTGCAACCTTTTCGGGTGCATCAAGTTTTTGGTGCCGCTGCCTGGGATAAGTTTAGTAGTTTGGATAACGTTTGTTGTTTTGTGCATTAGTTTAGTGTTATTTGCTTCTTAGACGTTTTTGTTTTATTTGTTTTTTTGTACTTTCTTAATTTCATTTTTTTTAGGTACAATTTCGAGAAAGAGCCAAAAGTGACACAAAGTCTAGTCCTTAGTTAGTCTTAGACTTGTTACTTATAATATAATAAAACACTTATGGATGTGCTAGGCAAGCGACTCACTTTACTAATTTTTGACGGAAAACCGAGAATGAGAGTCAATCCATACATATTTTCATTTTGGAGGTGTAGTCCTAAAATTCTAAAATAACTGGGGGCCAATGTCTAAATAATCTGAACACTTCATGAAGGGTATTTTTGTCATAAGTCACACATGTGGTTGGCACGCGAACCACTTAACTGATATTTAACTGAAAAATCGAGAATGAGGGTCAACGTCATACGTATTTTCATTTTGGAGGCGTAGTCATATCGCTAAATAATTGGGGGTCAATTACTAAATAACCCTTAAAAAATACTTCATGTTATTTTGATAATGAATCCTTCAGATCTGTTCTTAAATCCCATTAACTTATGCTTCCTCGATTTGTACAAGAAATTTAGATAACAAAAAAATTAAAAGTTCTTCAAATTTGCGCAAAAGAGATGTGGTGAGGAAAATATATAGAGAGAAATAAGAAATGCAAATTAAAATAGGGTAAATCTAGTAAGAAAATTTTCCCTCCGGAATAGGGAGGATGTTAATGTTTGGTGTCCTTTCCGGAAGAAAAAAAGAGAAAAATAGTGTTGTGTACGATACAAGGTCAATTCGAAAAAGAAAAAAAAGAAAATTAGAAAAGCAAACTGAGGTTGAGCAATTAATTTCGTACATTTTTCTGATGAAAAAACCTATGCTCAATTCTTTAGCTGCAAAGAGATTTTCGAAATAAAAAATTATCTATATAACAATTCAGCTAGGTTTTTTTGCCATGTCATAAGTGGCGTTTATAAATCTCGGACGTTCAATACTTATTTATGGATCTTAACCGTTGATACAAATACATCCAATCCATCACAAGCACATGCATGATGTAATCATCAGAAGGAAAGACATGTAAGCTCGATCTATCCACCTAAAATTGATTCGCCGACTGGGTGACGAATCTAATTTCCAAGTAATCTTATTCGACAACCCAACTCAAGAGCTAAATCATTGTGACATGCCTACTAGCTACAAAAACAATCACTAACACAACACAAAATCTCCAAAAGAAATCCTTGCAGAAATTCAGAGCTACTTAAGATTTGGTAGGAGCCAGTCTCCTCCAACAATCCCACACACTCATCCTTAACCCTAAAATGTAGTCATCTAAAAAAAAGAGCAGCAATATTACTTCTCTAATATAACTGAAATGAACTCCCTAAATACAATTAAAATTTTAGTTTAGAAACTAGCATAACCTAGAATACTAATAAGCACTACAATCACTACCCTTTTATAGAGATTCTCAGTTAACCCCAAGTTAATAATTCTACAAGCTGATTGTGAAGAAGCCACATAACAAAAGTTATGATTGACTAAGTAATTAAGCAAGGTATCAAACCAAAACCCTAGGGCACAAATATCTTCAATCAAATCTTATAAACTTTTCTACGATCTGCCCAGATTCACAATCGAATTTGTGGGAAGATAATGTGATTCTACCAATTAATTTGATGAATAATTTTATTCATGTACAAAATTATGTGTCTTATGGCTCTAATCAATCAACAATGAATGATCCTTTATTCGATAATTCGAATTTCCAGCCCAAAATTTTAAGTCGAAATTTTAGTGGTCTTGGTTCAACACCGTCATCAAGTCCAACAACTTTGAATTCAGACTCAACTTATATCACTAGGAGTACAGAAGAAGAGAGAGAAAGCTACTGTAGTAATGGGTTGAAGTTTGAAATGGGTAATATTTTCGACCAAAATGAGTTCATGTAATCAGCTAGTATGAGCAAACCCTAGACCAAGAAGAAGAAGAGGAGGAACACATACCTGTGCAAACCCTAGAAGTAGAAGAAAAGAAATAACCCACACCCAAGAGAGAGAGAGATTGAAGAAGAGATCAAACAAAGAAACCAAACCCTATAAGTGTAAAAGCAGGAGGAGAAATCTCCTTTCTTCGTTGAAGAGAACTCGTTCCTCTTCTTCTCTGTACGTGCTGGTGGTGAGGAGAAAAGAAGAGAGAGAAAAGGAAAAAAAGAAACAAATTAAAACGAGGTTTTTTTTAGGAAAAAAACGAGGGAAGAGTTTTTTTGCGCCATTTTTTTATTTGGCCGAAATTTTGCGCCATTTTTTTAGTTGTGCTCAAAATTGTCCCTATTGAAATATTATTGGGGACAAATAGTAAAAAATTGTCCCTATCTTTAAAATATTATGGATAGACGTAAAAATGTATGTCCCTATTGGGCTTTTTTTTTTTTTGTAGTGAGTACTAACTACCTACACATTCTTAGGTTCACCACACGATTGTTTTAGGTTGGATAACTTACCAAAACTACATTTATTTATCTACCCTCAATAGTATTTCCAAATAACCTCTATGTTAACTTTTAAAATTGAGTTAAAGGGTTAGTATGGTAATTTAAATTTTCTCACCTAAACTAGGGGAGAGAATCGTGGAAGGGAGAGAATCGTGGGAGGGATAGAGAGTCGAACAAACCTAATAAAGGAAATCTTGCATTGAGTTTCCCCTACCAGTCGATCTTCATCTTCTCCTCCCTCCAAATTTGTTCTTTTGTCTTGGTTTTTCTTTTCACATGGAAACAATGAAGAATCATTTAATTTTAGAATTTTAATTCAGTTTATCCTTCACCAAGTTCCATAGATAATAATAGTTTTGATGTTTTATTAAATTCTTCTGCCAAAAGATTCATTAATTTGTGCGTTCAGTTTCAAAGCTTTGGTGAGTTCCATTGTATTATGAGGGAGATAATCACCAAGAGAGGAAAAAAAAGAATGAGAGAGATTTATCTAATTCTTTAATTTCATGTTCTCTCCTTTCATTTTTCAGTTCAGTGTTATGTAGATCATGAGTTTCTTCTTTTTAATGTTGTTATCTAAAAAATAATTAACTATGGCGGTAATTTGTATTTATGTAGATGTTTTGAAATTTTCTTTGAGAGTTACAACCCAATTTATCTAGAATTTTTGGGCTTATAGTCTAAAAAACGGGTCCTAATAGTAGATATAATCCTCTCTAATCCTATAAAGGGTTTTAAAACCAAAAAAATAATATAAATGGATATCTAGTCCATTTGGTCTCATCTAGAGAGAAAACACAAATCTCTAGAATAAATATCATTTCATAATCCCGAATCTAACCTTTCCATATTTTATAACTGATTTATCTTCGAAATCTATGCATATCTTTTTCCATATTTATCTCCCATATTTCTCTCCAATCATGTTTCTATTCAAAGTAAGGATATTTTCATTATTATCTCCCATATTTCTCTCCAATCATGTTTCTATTCAAAGTAAGAATATCTTCATTATTTTCAGTAACGGAAACTCTTTATTTGATCTCTCTAAAACTGATTTAGTTGACAAACCTCCATTAAACTCAGAAAATCTTCTTCTTCTACATTATATTGTTGTCCAAATTCATCATTTATCAGGTTTAATACTTTAGAAATCTTTATAAACACCATTGTTAATATCTAATATTTATTCTTATAACTAAAACCCTAATTATTTCGCTCTATTATAAAACGTATCAAATTTATGATACATATTTATAAGATCTGTTTACTAATTCATTAACTTCGAATGTATGATGTTTATTTTCTCTCTCTAAAATTTTCATAACTGTTTAAGATCTTTATGTTTATTCCTTATTCAATGATTCCTTCAAAGTTCGTATGTTATGTTTGCAAGTGATAATATCATATTTCTTTAGATCTATGTTTAATTTTCTGTTGTTTCTGATATTTCGTGAGATCAGATTATCAATCATCAATCGAATGTTTGATGTTTATTTTCTTTCTCTCTCTTAAAATTTCATTTATGTTTTTGATATCGATGTTTAATCCTTCAACTCGAGTTTGACATTATTGCAATCAATCATCATAGCAGATATCTTTAGATTTGTAGTTTAAGCTTAATGATATTCTCATTTTTTTTTTCAGATCTGGTATTCAATTCGTACGGATTTATGAAACATTTGTTCTTTCGTACGGTTACTCATAACAGAATTTACAGTACATGTACTGTATCGTAAATTACCACAATTTATAGTAAATTATTGGTAATTTATAGATTATTACCCGTGCTTTAACACCAAAACAGTACTCATTTCATTAGTAGAAATACTTCGCTTTACTATCAAATCTCGTGTACTTTTCAATAAAGTATATATAATTTACGTATATCTTCATGTTCTTACCATTATGTATATAATTTACGTATAAGTGCACATAAATTATGTATTATTTATTTACCATTACGTGTAGTTTTCACCCAAAACAGTAGCCTTGATGTATATAATTTACGTATGAGTGCACATAAATTATGTATTATTTATTTACCATTACGTGTACAATTTACGTATAAGTGCACATAAATTATATGTAATGTAAAAGAAATTATGTGTAATTTATTGAACAAGACCTACATACATTTGATAAATTATGTTGTATACTTGACAAATGATGGTTTCCTCGTCATAAATAATACATAATTTACGTATTTGTTTCATAATTTGTATTCTATGTGTATTTATGTATGAGTAAAAACGATAACATATGTTGCTTTAATGTTCCCAGAAAAATATACTACTTCCAAAACTGAAAGTTAAGTGAGAGAAAGTGATATATATATATGTTTTGTATATTAACCCCCAAATCACGCTAAATTTGATCCTAGAAAATATAATATTTCCAAATCTGAAAAATTAAGTGAGAGAAAATTGATTTGAATCGAAAAAATTTACATAGTAAGAGAGAGAAAATTGATTTGGTTTCCAAATCTGTAAAGAGAGAGAAAATTGATTTGGTTACGATTTTTGTTTTGAATTGATTTGGAAATAGATTTGCTTTCCAAACCGGTTAGAAGATAGAGAAAAATCAATTTCGGATTTATACATTAGTTGCTTTAAATCCCCTAAATCACGCCCACATTAGAAACATTCCAAATTCACCCTGGAAAATTAAAAATCCCGTGATTTTTGTAGGAGGGACATGGGCGGTAGTTCTCTCATAAAGAATGGGTTATTATGTCCATAATGTAAAAGGACTAAATATCCATGTTTTGGGAAGATTGGATCATAAACCTCTTTTGAATATTATTTTGGTCTATATACCCACGGACCCATTTATCTACCACTTTTCTCTTTACAGGTATTTTTTTCTAACTCTCTAATTTCATGGACTAATCACCTCATATTTAGGAGGCAATCAATTTTACCGAGATTTTTGTTTGGAAGTAACACTCCTCTTTTGGTCTTTTTTTGTTAATTAATCTCTTTTTTCCTTTTGCAGGTAGTATAACTTCAAAGGAATCATTCTTTCATTCACATAGAAGTTCTTATTCATTGTTATTCTCATGAAGATATATAATTTTTTAATTTCTTAGAATGTTTTGGATGTAAATTTAAAGGACATTGATCAATTTGTTAGAAGGTTACTAAAAATGTTGAACTTTTAAGTGATTGCGATGCCAACTGTTTTCCTTTTTGTCTTTTTTTTTTTTTGTTTTTTATATGATTTCATTATAATAATTGTCCTAAACCATGAACAAATAACACGTTAAAATGACTTAGCAAAGAAAAATAAGACTTAGACCAAAAAATTTATTCAAGAGAAAGAGAAAAAATTATCTCCATATTTTTCGTTCTGTGTCGTTTTCCATAGTAACGTTAATTCAATGTTCATAATACATTTACGTAATTATTTTACTCCATTACTAATTTTTTAGGTTTTAATTTCTGAAAATCTCAAAATATAAAGATTTAGGTTTTGATCCCATGGTGTTTTGGTTGAGTAATAAGAGAATTTTACATAACCATATCCTAAACAATTGATTAATCTTAGACTAGGTATCTCCCACGACAAATTTATTCAAGAAAGAGAGAAAAAATCATCTCAATATTTTTCAATGTGTGTGTCGTTTTCCATAGTAACGTTAATTTAATGTTTATTTTACATTTACGTGATAATTTTACTCCTATTACTAACTTTTTAGGTTTTAATTTATGAAAATCTCAAAATATAAAGATGTAAGTTTTAATTTGTTTTTAACTATAGATTCTATCTTCTTTAGTTTATATTTTCTTATGTTTTCATGTACAAATTACGAGTTACAATAATCTATAATTATTGTAGCTAACATAAAAAATTAAGGGCTTTTGGTTGACTATAAGAGAATTTTACATAAATCATTTCCTAAATAATTGATTAATCTTAGAGTAGGTATCTCCCGCGCCCGCAGGGCGCGATCAATCCCTTCGGGCTTACGCCAGTCGTGGTCGGAAATTTTAGTAGTACAAACACGGTGGGTTCAAGCTTTCGCTCGGGGTGCACGTACTACGTTGTCTACGTAATCGTCGTCTTATGTCGCACGAACCGAGCGAAAACCTAGACGTGCTAGCACCACATAATATTAAAATAAGCAAAAAAAGTGCTAGCACGTCTAGGTTTTCGCTCGGTTCGTGCGACATAAGACGACGATTACGTAGACAACGTAGTACGTGCACCCCGAGCGAAAACTTGAACCCACCGTGTTTGTACTACTAAAATTTCCGACCACGACTGGCATAAGCCCGAAGGGATTGACCGCGCCCGCAGGACGCGGGAAATACCTAGTATGAAAATAAATTAGAATTTATAACTTGAAAAGTAGCATACAGACTTCAATTCATATAAAGTGTATGCTAGACCTTCCTACTTGCTAACTACACAATGTATCAAATAAGTTTCCCATGCGGGAAGCAAGGCAATACCTATTATAGATATAGACAAACAACCCAAAAGTAGAGACGTTATTACTTTTTCTTATAAAGGGATTAGTGGAGTTCTTTTTTGTATTGTGGCCATGCTCGAATCTTTCCAGACCTTTTTTACTCTTTACATATCTTTCAAATTCCCAAAACTGAATGCAGAAACGAACGTGCTGAATAGAAATTTATGAAAAAGTTGGTTACAAAAATGTATTTCAAATTCCCAAAACTGAATTCTAAAAGAACATGGTGAAAAGAATTTTATGAAAAAAGTTAGTTACCCAAAAAAAAAACTTCTTTTAAAGGAAAAAAGGAAGAAAACAAGGTCGGCTGTTTCTCTCGCATCAATAATTTTACCCTGAATTTTCTCAGCCTGAGTATTTGAGAGAGGAGTGCAATAGAAACACTTGGAGCTTCCACCTGTAGTAATTAATTGGTAATGGTCTTCTACTATCTATTTAATTCTTGGGTTTGGGTTTTGGAAATTCAACTTTGTTTTGATTTTGAATGTTTTGCTCTTAAAAGTTCTAATGCATGTTAGAATTTGCTTGAGGATAGATTAAGGTTATGGGGAAGAAGGAAACCATCCTTGCTTTACTAATGGAATTTTTTTGTATCTCACTGCCCACTACTTTTCTTTCTTGGGGTTTTTATTCTTTTAATTTGTTAATCATAATTTTGAGTTTTGATATTTAGAGTATAAGGAGATAGACCCAACTTGATTATCTGAAGTCCTATTTGATTCTTTAAGAATTATTTGGTTCTCTTTCATTTACTTCATGGACAGAGGGAATAGCCATATAGTAACTGTCAAGAATATTTCAGAACATTTTCTTGTTATTTTGGTTATGTTGCTAACTTCAATCCCACTTACAAAAAATATAACATTTCGTTCTTTATTCACTAAATTACTCGAAAACTTAATGCCCTATTCGATAGGATGCTGTACTTCTCTTCAATGAGGGCGTTAGGTAGAAATATGATTAAATTTTACTTCCTTGAGGCTTATGGTTTGTAATTTGTTTCTTTCAATGAGGGCGTTAGCTTGATATGTTAACCCACAATTTGATGTAGTATTTAGATCTTATGAAGTGCTTGTGTTTCTTAAATTAGATCTGAGATCTTACTGAGATTTGAGTTGACTCAAGTCAGATTTCTGAATATATGTTTTCATCTGACTCGTGCGTCATACTCGTCTAAATGGCTTATTTGGTATCATTTGCTCATGTTCTGACAAGTAAGGCCTAATTCAGAGAAATTTTAAAAAAGTAAGAATAGCAAAAAAATATGTCGCAAGTATAAATAAATTTGGGTTTGGAACTTATTTCAAGAATAATTGCGTTATAAGGAGCTCGTCTGATCCAGGACGGAACTAGGGAGGGGCCATGGCCCCTCTTGACTTTTGAAACCCCACTCCCCCTTAGCTTGGTCTCCCTTAGACTTCAATTCTTTAATATTCGATCCATCTGCTTACGGAAACTATAGAAACGGCCTTTACTTAAACACAGTCTTATAAAAGAGCTTCCTACATTTGTTTATTGATCATTCATTTCGACCTCATGCATGAACTTCCTGGGCATTTTGATTTGCGTTGTCTACAATTAAGAATATTAAGGAAATGCACTGGAGGATATGCCGTGGGAAAATGAATTTGTATTGGTAGCAAATTCCAACCTTGGAAATTTGTAAACCTCTAGGGCTCTAGGTTTTTTGCTATGTGGAGAAAAAACAACTCATCTACCTATTGATGTTCATTGCAAGTATTGACAAATTATTTCGTGAATTATCCCATCGAAAGATGCTTTTATAACCGCATATATCAGCTGATTAAGAATTCTCGTACCATATTTCAGGCGACAAAAGTATGATTTTGTAGCACCTTCAGGAATATCAAGCTATTATTGATCTTCCTTATATTTTGTTAAAAAAAAAGACTAGTATTAAATTGTCAAAAGCGAGCAAACAAATTGGAATCATTTTGGGCCCCTGGTTTCAGATTCTGGTTCCATCCCTGCGTCTGATAGTATTCTTGACGTATACAGAAGTGGAAAATAATCTTTCAAAGTATGTTGCTTCTCGATCTTTTCACTGCTGCATCAATACCAGTACTTCAGGTGCTTGTTATCACTGGAATTGGTTCATTTCTTGCAATAGATAGGATAAATCTATTGGGCGACGATGCAAGAAAGCACATAAATAATGTAAGTTGTTACTAGTCCCTTAAAATAGTAGAGTATCCATTTCGCATTAGTTTTCTTCTTCTTTACTTTATTTTATCAATTACTACAATGTCTTTATACATTTAGTTTAAGAGATCTATTATTCTTGAAGTTCATTATACTTGCAATAAAATTTTATTTGTTTGCAGGTTGTATTCTATATATTTTTTCCTGCACTTATATATTCCAATCTGGCTAAAACAATAACATTCGATAACATGGTCATGTTGTGAGTTTATATCATATCTTTAATACTAGTTTCGCTCAATTATATAATCCAATTTTTCTTTCTGTTGATTTTCTAAATTTGTGTTAAATACCGCTAGGTGGTTCATGCCCGTGAATGTTCTTATCACATATATTGGTGGTTCTGCACTTGGATGGATTGTTATGCAAATCACAAGACCTCCTCCACATTTGAGGGGCCTCATTCTGGGTTGCTGTTCAGCAGGTAAGTGTCTATATAGAATATTGATCCAAGATAAATGTCTTCACTGCTATATTTTTCTCCTATAAGGAGTACTATAGTTCGATAATGGTTTCGTGTCGATACAATAAACCTAGTTCCTTTCTTTGTGTTTGATTACTCTGCCCCGTGCTCTCTTGTGTGGTTGGAATGTCAAAGGTGATTGATGAAACAGAGCCTATTAAAGATTATCTTTTGAGAATAGTATATAGATTTTGAATGTTCCTCAATTAATAACACATCCTTGCACTGTTACAGAATTAAGTAAGATTTGGTTCCGTAATTTTTTTTGTTTGTTATTATTAACAGGAAATTTGGGGAATATGTTTCTTATTATCATCCCAGCAATCTGTAAAGAAAAAGGGAGTCCGTTTGGAGCTGAAGATGTCTGCAATACATATGGAATGGCTTATGCTTCTCTCTCCACGGCGGTATCGTGTCTTTGTAACTTCTTAGACTTTATAAGTTCCAATAATCGTCGGTTACTTCCACAAGATTGTAACTTCAGTGTGTTTTGTTCAAGCACAATTTTTCCAAAAACTGAAACTCATTCCCCAAAAGATATTTTTCTAACCTGTTTGAAACCAATATTTGAAAAAACGGTCGAGGCATACGCCTCGAGGCGAGGCACCTCGAGCCGTACGTATTTTAGGCCATAATAGAAGTTTTTGTGTTTGAATCCAATCACCTATTTAGAATTTTTAGTTTTGTTTTTCACTGATATGTTTGAGTTGTTTAGCAACACTTCGGACTTTATACTATGGTAGTAAAGTAGAAAAACATGTTATGTTATGTTTTTACATAACTGATGTCATTTTCTGTGGCAATCTTTTTTACGTATTTATGCATTTAGGCGTGCCTCGAAGCACGCCTCGCCTTCTGAGAGCAAGCCTCCTTGAGGCGTAAAAACGTATTTTAAAACCTTGTTTGAAACCATATTCAAGTGTTACTGTAGCTTTTTGTGCCAAAAAAATTTCTCGTCGTCTAGTTCTTTCTTTCTGTCCTCTTTTTTGTTGGAAATTAAAATCTTATTCTCTCGGAGTACTTGTTTCTATTTGAAGGAAGATGACTACGCATGAGACATGCATGAATTTTTAAGAGTTCAACTAAACCTGTCTAGCTATACTTTATTGTTCTTCAGATTGGAGCTGTTTATCTATGGACTTACGTGTACAATATTGTACGAATATCTTCAATTAAATATGAAGAAACCAAAAGAAATATCTCCATAAGTAGTTTGAAGTTTACTGAAGACACTTCAAGCCTATTGCCTGGGAGCTGCACGGAAGAGCTACTTCTATCAAGAGATGGCTGCATTTCCGAGGATAAAGCTGAACTGCCATACAGTAGAATTCCAGAGGCGGAGGTGGTGTCTCTCTCTCTGTCACACACACACAAACACACTTCGATGCATCAGGATTTTAGTCCAGCAAAAAACTATATAGCTATGATGCCTTAGGATGGGTCAGGGTTGCGGTAATCATGACCCAGTATCTGATCTATTTTCATACTGTTTAAGTTTCACAAGTACGGAGGGTTGTATCTTTCTCAGGTATGCTCCTTCGGATATTTTCTTGTACATCTATTCCCCATTATTGGGTTCCCTGTACCTTTATATCCTTATACCAAAACATGGCTATTTATAGACTAATATGCTTGGAGATTGGTAATTGACTTCATTTGCATGTATATCTACCTCCCTATTCAGTGTGCCTAGAGCAACGGCTCAGAACCTCATAAACAGATTGATAGTTTCGATGAAACTCAAGAAAAGCGAACCCATAGAGTATGTTTTAGTTTCTCGCTCATTTGTAGAAAGTTCCACAAATAGGTGAGTATTGGGGCCTTGGGGGTATATATTTATTGAAGTGTCTGCTACAAACTATATTTTGAGAGATAAAATGATACTAGCTTTCTATTTATTTTGTGATAGGTACCGTTCTTAGTAAAGTTTAAACAAAATTTAGGGATGCTTGGAGGAAATCTCAACTTAAAGCGAGTGTTTGCACCTTCGACCATTGCAGCCGTACGTCACTTTCTTTTCTCCTTTTACTAGTCTATGTTTTGAATAAAGATTTGAAGCGGATTTAGAAATTGAAAATCCACATAAGTTCATGATAATCCTGTTGGTTGTTATTTTTTGAAGTTTAGAGTTTGTAATATGTGGAGTCGATGAGTTTAGGCGAAGTTAGTAATTTTAACATAAATTCGGAGATCTTGGATAGCAAGTTTTAGTAGTTCATTACGTTTTGGATTTTTTTGTATGAACTTGTATATATCTATAAGGAGATCCTTGTACAAATTATAGTTTAGAGCTTTATGGTTAAGTCTATTTTGATCAACAAAGACAGTTTAATGAACTTTTCGGACGAGCTTTATTAGAATGTATTGATTTTTCTGTCCAACTGTTTACATCATATTGTGTTTATAATACACTACTCCCACACATGTATTGAATTTAGTAAATTAACATTAATTGTTGCAATAGTTCTATATATTTGTGCGTCTATAAGCAAACACAAAGATATAAAAATGAAAATGAGGAACAGATAAATCGACCACCTACAAAATACAAAATCAAATGTTTGAGAGATTTAAGTTTGTGAATGTAGGAGTTTGGAATGGCCTCATGGCTAGGTATGTCTAGATAATTCATTGTTTTTTGTCCAGGATTTGTTCTCCCTGTGAAAGGAAACGATCACATTTTATTTACCGTCATTATTGCACGATATGGATATCCTATTACGTAAACATGTTCGATCTGTTAAGCTGCTTTCTGTTTTCTGTTCAGATTGTTGGATTTATAATCGGGATTGTCCCTCAATTGCGAAAGTTATTGATTGGTGAAAGTGCTCCTCTTCGTGTAATCCAAAACTCCGCTTCTTTATTGAGGTATGATCGATACATGGAACTAGACATGATTGTGATAAACTTCTTTAACTCTGCTCTTGAAAGTGAACTTTCATGATATGTTGAATTTCTTCACTCTTATGGAAAGTAAATCTAGCCTATGCATTTCTTAGTGTCCTCGGAATTCGGAAATACTCAATATTTGATCTAACGTATGTCGAATTCTTAGCCCATCAGAAGAAAAATCAAGATTTACTTTTATCTACACCTTTCATGATGTTAAACACTTAAACTTATCTACTGACGGAAGCCATTATTATAATGTACATGCTATATATCGTTCAAAAGAAAATATTTGTGATCTAGAAACTAAGTAAATGCACATTTATTGTTATAAACCATTATAAACTAAGTGGATGGTTTTAGCTTCTTTATTTTCTTTGAATTTGGAGGTATTCAAATATATTCATCAAAAGTTACGTACGCACGAATTATCTTTTTTTCATTTTGCTTGACAAACAGTAACGGAGCTGTTCCAACTCTAACCCTGATAGTGGGAGGAAATCTCACTAAAGGTACCACATCAATTTCTATCTATCTGTCTCATATTAATACAGGGTTCACTTTTTGTTTACAAGATCAATAACATAAACCAAATTCTATTTTTCTTTTCCATTCTGTCAGGTCTAAAAGGGTCAGGAATTAAGACACCAGTCATTGTTGGCATAATGGTGGTTAAATATGTTCTCATGCCTCTTCTGGGTATTGGGGTGATGAAAGTGGCTCTCAGTTTGGGACTGATCAACTCAGATCCTCTGTATCAGTTTGTTCTTTTGCTTCAATTTGCTGTACCACCAGCAATGAATATTGGTATGATAATAGTTTAGCTTCTTTTAGGAGACCGGCTTTAATTTGTTAGAATTGACTTCAAGTGTGATTCGTCTTGACTAACGGTTCTCGCGTGGATAATGGCAGGAACTATCACACAGTTGTTTGGGTCTGGCGAGAGTGAGTACTCCGTTATTATGCTATGGACGTATTCTCTTGCTTCTGTTTCACTTACCATTTGGTCTACTGTGTTCATGTGGTTGGTTTCTTCGTAGTATTTGCTTCTGTTTCAAACATGATTTGTACTTTCTTGTTCTTAACTATTCTTAAGAAGCTTGTCACGTTACTTTTCAGAGTATCATATATTATGGTAAATTAGAGTTTGATGTGACCATCGGAAAGATAAGTTGTGTTACTTTTGAAAAAAGTATGGTGTGCATAAAACAGAAGGGAAAACGTTGACCGTAACAAACTTTCTTTTTTAATAAAAGATATTGTCTAGAAGCCCTTTCTAAATTTAAAGTATAATCGTTCTTAGAAACAAAATAACCTTTTCAAAGAAAAAAAATGACCGTGTCGTTAGGAGGAAAAAAAATAACTAATTTTAAAAAGGAAACAAAATAAATAAACAATAAGTGGAGTACCAAAAAATTAAGATATCTAGAATATAGCAATAATAAATATATAAAGTCGGGTGACATATTTGGAGAGAGCGCTTAGAACAACATTATGTGGCGACTCTCGAAACACTGAATTAAATTTCGTCACATTTAGTTGATACAACTGTTCGTCTGATATACCCTAGTATTCTTAAGAAGCTTCTCGTGTTACTTTAGAAACCGAATTGCAAGTAATAGGTTAGAAGGCCACTCAAATAAAATATAAGTCTGATAAGGTTACGATTATGTGATAGTTGGAGAGATAAATAAATTGAAATGTTTATGCGATAATTAAACGTGATTCAGTCGAAGATCCCTCATGATTTCGACCTACATCCATTAAAAAACCAATAATAAATTTATTAATGGTCATGACATTTGTGGGTTTGATCATTACACTGGTCAAATATAAACAAATGAATTTTAAAGCTTTTTACTTTTCTAAGTTCCCCAACTAATCTAGAAAAGTAGATAATATGCATCTAATGATTACAAGAAACATTATAAATACATGAAACTCAACCTTCTGGATCTTCAAGTGTCTTCAAATATCTTTAATTATTGTTGATCGTCGGCTTTTCGTCGTCTTGTTTCGTTATGTTATTCACGTATCTTATTCCGACGAATTTTTAGAACAAATGTCTAAAAGCTCAAAATGTGTGAGAGGTCCAAATCTTAGGCCACGACTGGATATATACATAATACCCCTAGTAACTTCGTATGTATACTACCTCTGTCATATTTTACTTGGATTTATAACTTTTGTCAACGTATCAAAGTACTTGTCTTTCTATAAAACATTCATTTAATTTACTAGTACGATGACATTTTCAAAATTACTCTTTGTTATCAATATCAATAAAAGTTGCTTTCAACAAAAAAAAATATCAATAAAAGTTTCAATTGGTTCAACACGCGTACCAATTTTGTGTTTAATGAAATATTCTAAATCAAATATATATACTTTGAAAGATAAGGAGAACATTCTTGACACCTAGTTTTGTTTATGGTACACCTTTTTTTTTTCCAAAAGACATCAGTATTTTATGGCCACTGCTTTGGGAAACAAGAAATTTTTCAGGGTATTTTGATTCCACCCAACACCATTTCTTTTCCGCTACTATAGTGGTCGCCGATAAACGGTCATTGTAAGCGACATTTTTTTATTACAAATCTTTATCTCCTCTTCCGACCACCACGATTATCTCCCACCACCATCATTTCTCTTTCCTTCCTCTCTCTAGTCCTTTGCTCTCTCTGTCTCTGCTCCCTCTCCCTCATCCTTCCTCTCACTCTAAGTATTCCGGCAAAGAGGAGGAAGTGATGGTGGGAGAAGAAGAGGAAAAAGAAAGGGAAGAACGAGAGAAAAAGATAAGTGATGGCAGGAGAAGAGGAGAGATAGGATTTCGATGTTTTTCCTTTCTTAGAAGAAAAAAGGAAAACTTACTTTGATGTTTAAGAGGAAAGGTCCCTTTGGTTGGGGGTAAATATCTCTTTCTGGCGGGAGCTCGACCCTAGCTTCTGGTGGAAGCTTGGGCTCTACCCTTCAGGTAGAATTTTTTTTTCCCGTGCTATCTATTCTGACGTTGGTTTTAGTCTCTGCTCCTCAAGGCGGAGTGTATCCATATGACCTTTCAAGTGTTTATCCCCCATTCCTGTCTCAAGTTCTTTTGTTGAGGCAACTCGGCCAGCTTAAACATCCGTGCCTCCTCAGTCTTTTATCGCCCCACTTGGTGAGTCTTTCGGACCGTTCCTTTGGCGTGTCTCTTCCTTTTTCTTTGACGACATTATTACTTATTCCTAATCGAAAAAATCTACAAAAAGAGGCCTGGCCCTAAGTTTTTTATGGATGTGCCCTGGAGCGAGTTGCGTGGTAGTCAGGGTGACATGGCTCCCTAGCACGATGTTTTTTCCAAATACCACACGGTACACAATTATCCAGAGAAATTCTATCTCCCGTCCCGGGGCTCTCTTCCATGATCAATCCCAACTAACTGCAGTAGGGAATAAGGCGCCCTGACAAATTTATGATAGATGGAGCAAAACCATAATTCTATTTGCAAGATGCTAAAAGTTTATTTATACAGATAGCATGACCCGTTTTGGTTTACGTCTGAGGAAGTTTTTATACGATACCTCATCGACAAAACCTCTAAAATTGGAAATCTAAGATTGTGTTTTTATTTTAGATTTACTATCTGATATGAGACTCGAATCACTTGTAAGTGTAAGGGTATAAGAGTACAAAAATATCATACATAATATTTCGAACTGGACAAATCAAACAATTATGATTCAACATATTCAAATTCAGACACAAAAATAAATAAATAACACAACCCAGGTAAGCATTTATTTTAAGAGAACTGCTTCTTTCTTTTAAGAATTAGAGTTTGATTCGTAAACTGACTTTGCATCTTCACTTTCTCTATCGAGGCGCGCTAGTTCCCTAATAAGCCGTATACCAACGAGATCCCAATGTTGGTATCGAGATATCCATATAAGATTCTGGATATGATAGTGAATCTTATGTTTCTTTTTATGTTTTCGTATAAAACGTTACAAAAGTAAAGTAGTTGAACCAAGAAATTTTGTGGATACAGACAGCCTTGTAGGCTTGTAGCGTAAACTGCAACAATCGTACAGATCTCACTGTGTGAAGTGGGTATCAGGATTCATGGAGTTGTACGGAATTTCAATACTGAAATGTTCAAATAGTAACAAAATAAGTTTAAGGATCCAACAACTCGTCTTTCGCTATTTCTTTTTATGTCAAGTTAAAATGGCTGTGATTCCTCAAACAACACATGAACAAGGCTAATAAGAGTACAGTACAAGTCCACCATTATCAAGTATAATCTCAAGATCAAAGAATTGTTTCAAATTTAGGTGAAAAATGGTGAAGCAATGACATAACACATGATTATCCAATTACTATCCAACATAAAAATTTAAAAGAAAACCCATAAACTGAATGAATTGAATTCGAAAAAGTGAGGAAGTAATCTCATACAATAAAGATGAAATTATTCCCAAACATAATGTGTTTACGTCTGCCATCTAAATTGCATTTTGCTATAGCCTAAGTTCATCCACACCAGTCAAAACAACGGCAAACCAAATTAGACAATACTAGTTAAAGAGTAATGCAAATTGATGTCTACTATCTTCTCCATGAAGTTGAAAAACAAAAAAGTAATTGAAAGCAAATTATAGGGAAAACCCTAACCTCTTATTCTCCTTAGTTTACTTTCTCTTGGAGTAGATAAAGTAGCAAGCTACTGCTGCTGCTCCAAGAACAGTTCCAGTTGATGCTATAACTGCCGGCGACAAAATCTTGGTGTCAAAGATCTCTTGCGATTTCCTTATCTCCTTCTCCGATTTTTCAAGTTCGAACTTCAACCGTTCAATTTCTGCTTCCATATTCTTGAACTTCTCGTCCGATTGATTCAAAGCTTCTTGAAGAGAAGACTTTTGAGCTTCTTTTTCATTTCTTGAAGTTTGTAACCCTAGAATCTCATTGTTTCTCTCAGAGATTTGAACTTCTCTGCTCTCTAAATCAAGAATGTGATTATCATTTTTTGCCTTGAGTATTTTCACCTCTTCGATTTCTTTATTGACCCGTTCAAGAAGAGAAATCTTCTCCTTCTCGAGATCTTCAATCTTGGATTGCTTATAGTTATCGCTCTTTTTTAACTCTTCAAATTCGGATTTAAGCTTTCGGAATTCAGCTTCAGTTTCTTCATTTGCAGACATGGTTGAGATGAGATCGTGGTGTAGGAGAGAGACATCCCTTTCCAGTACGACCGCTCGATCAGTAACTGCTTGAAGAGATTTCTTGTCTTCTTCGGATTGATCAATCTCTTTTTGCATCTTCTCCAATCTGTCATCCATCTCAGTTTGATTTCTTTTGAATCTTTCGATCTCATCATGTAAAAGCTTGATTTTCTCCCTATTCTCTTCATTCTCTCTGGATAATCCAGAATTCACTTGTTCCAGATCATCGATCTTTTCAGTAAGCTCTGAAATTTTAGCATCCTTTTCACGATTAAGATCTCCGTCCTTCTTTAAGATTATGTCATTTTCATCTGTTCGATCATCTACGTCGGATGCTACGCCGTTAACGATATTTTCGTCCGCCATTGATTAACCTAGAAAAAGCAAAGGAAAAGTAAATCAAAAACTTCAGATCAGATGGATCTAAAGAAACAGAGGAGAGAGTAACCAAAATTGGGTAATCCAGAAAGGAAATGAAGTAGAAAAGTTCATAAAAAAAAGAAGTAGAAAAAGGTAAGAGATAGGGTTTAGAGGGAGAAACCGTATCGAATTTCTCCTTGTGGATTCTGTCTTAGAAAGAGAACTTTCCCCACAACGAGCTAAAGGCCTGTTATTCTTATACCTTTAAGCCATGTTGGAATGCCATTAGCAAGAATTGCATCCCCCTAACAATCTAACATCATTTCTTGAAATATGATTAGGGTTATTTATAGCCCCCAACTTTGTGACCGGTTTCCTGCCTAGTCCCTTATTTTATCAAAAATACCCAAATGATCCCCTTTTTCAGATTCCGTTATAACACTATTAACTAGTCATCACCTCTCTCTCATCCAACTCATCGCCTCTCTCTGCCACCTCATCATCTTCACCGGCGAAGGTCGCCGCCCGGGCAATTTTCCGCCCGGTGACCTTCAAACATTTAAAAAAAAACTTTAAAACTCTCCTCTCTCTCTCTCTCTCTCTCTATATTTTTTTTTTTGAACTCTCCCCTTTCTCTCTCTAAAATTTTTTTTTTTTTTAACTCTCCTTTCTTTATCTAGTGAACCAGATCTGGTTCACCAAATGTAATCGATAACCAATAAGAAGAAGAGAAGACAAAATTTCTACTTTCCCTCTGAAGTCTGAACCCCGGCCCCCCTATTTTTCTAACTTTCTCTCTCTAACTCTCACGCGGGGAAACCAGACACCCATACTCGTCGTCTCTGATATTCGAGTTGTTGATTTGAAGTTCATCAGTATTGATTCTTAAAACATTATTGAAGAATTTAGACGAAATTGTACAAGAAAAAGATCTGAAGATCTATAATGTTTTTGAACAGTTTGGGGAAATCTAGGGTTTGTTGATAATGGTGTTAATTGATAGAAGATTGTTGATCTGTGAAGGTTTATTTGGGTATAATCATTAAGTTGGAGAAGTGGGTATTAATTTATCTGGTGATTGGATTTTGAGATTTAGGGAACAGATCGAGAGAGATAGAGGAGTTCATTTCTACTTCGTATTCTTTCAAGGCGTGTCATTTCTTCTTGTGGGTCTTGATCTAATTGGCAAAAAAATGAGGTAATCAAAGAAATATTGGGTAGAATAAAAGCCTATATAAAAGGTGAGACATGAAATCTATTACACCTGGTTCGATTTGTATTTTAGCAGAAAAGTTCAGTTGAAGAGTTCTGATCCATCTTTCACCATAAGCGAATGGAGGTGATCAAAATAATAAGTTTTCTTCTTCTTCTTTTAAACTTATTAGAGTTACTATTCCCCATATTGATTAAATTTTTTTTGTGCATCTGTTACCTAGATTAGTTTTCTGCAATGATTAATGGTGTCTGTTGTTATTATAGTTAGGAGAAGCATAACAGTCATATGCTTGGGTGGTGTGGTTTGTATCTATGATTCAGGCAAATGTTTGTATTCAATAATCTAAAAGCTTGATTGAGAAGTTGTTATTTTAGTTTCCGGATTTGATTTTTTCAAATCATGATTATACAGAGAAAGAGGATTTGTAACAGTTATCTGTATATTTTTCCTTAATCTAGTAATATTTGTTCTTAAATTGTTAGACATTATATTCAATAATCTAAAAGCTTGGTTAAAGGTATGTTCAAGAACAGATCGGTAATGGTCTGATCAAGAACAGACCTCCTCTCTCTCTAGATCTGTTCTAGAGAGAGGAAAAAAATATTTAGAGAGAGAGGAGAGGGGGATTTTTTTTCTTAGGTTTGAAGGTCGCCGACCGGAAAATAGGTCGACCGGCGACTTTTGCCGGTGAAGACGATTAGGTGGCGAGAAGATGAGGTGGCAGAGAGAGGTGATGAGATGGAGGAGAGACAAATGATGACTGGTTAACGGTGTTATAACGGAATCTTAAAAAGGGGGTCATCTGGGTATTTTTGATAAAGTATGGGCCTAGGCAGGAAGCTGGTCACAACGTTGGGGGCTAGTTGAGAAATAACCTATGTGATTATTTTAGTTTGTAACTATTGAAATGTGAATGAAAGTGTGTTAGTCTTTGTTGTATACATGTACATAATTCATTGGATGGTGATATTAAAGATGTACTTACCATCAAATGTTCTTCTTTTACAGTAAGCACAAATACTTGACCCTCGATTAACCATGATGTTCTTCTTAATTCAGGAAAGTTAAGGAATATGTGTAAGTTCAGGTTTCTCTCCAAACATATACACAACATCTTCAACCTCTTGTTCACTTTAAAATGGTCATCAATGCATCTTCCACACCACGAACTGAAGGAGCTTGATATGCTTCGATAAGTTTGTTTGTAGCTTGCGCAAGTAAAATAGATGTTTCATCAAATTCTGACCGTCAACTACGTTTTGGCACTATAAATTGATCTCGATTAACAAAAGTTGGAAGTGTGGGTCTTCATCTTCATCCAGATTGATGGACGTCATATTAGCATTTTCGCTTATAACAAAGATAAGATAAGTGTGTTATGAAAATGATTAAATGTTTTAGAAGTTGATCATTTTGAATGATTGACTAACCAGGTAGTTCGTGAGAAATATCATCAACTCTACTACTCAATTGTCAGTTGCTTGTTCCCAACAATGACTCCTAATTTTTTCTGATATAGAAAACTCTTCGTACGCGATTTTTTTGTATTAGGGTGTGCGTGACAATAAGCAATGTAAAGGACAAAATCAAAATTTATATGTAAATTTTATAAGACAGTATAAATAGAAAACTTACCTAATTGTAGCATCTCTTTGCATCGTCATCCGCCTCAATGCGAAAAATTACGACGTTAAAGACCAACCCTCTAGCGTTGGTTGATCCTTTCGCGGTGGTATAATGGTTTCTGAATGTTTTCATACGAGCTTTGATATTTTCACCAGTAACAGATCCCCGTTTTTTATATATTTCATTAATTACTTGTTGATTTCTATATTTTTGCTTCCAAAATGTAATCATAAAGCATATTTGCTAGAATATCATTCATTATAAGGCTCCATGTCACTGTCGGCTTCTTACCAGACTCAACAACCATCTTTATAAACACATAAAGAATCACAGTGTCATTTATTTTAATAAACTAAAACTATATAAATTGTCCGATAAAACATAATTTAAAGAATAATATGATAAATAGTTTTAAAAATGAGAAAAATATTCAACAATATACTTAAACATGAATGAGAAAATTAATATTATTATAAATTCGAAAAGTTAGTCCACATTTCTTATACTATGATATCCCTATTTGCTGTCCAAACTTGTTATGGGACAATATTAATTTCTTCATCTTGCACGAGTTGGTCTACATTATCTAGTTCGCCTACTTCATTGTCACCGCTCTCATTATCTTCGTCACTACTTATATCATCTAGCTCTCCATCTCGTAACAAGTTATGCAAAACATAACATGCGATCACGTATAATCTTCGTTTGTGTATCAATATCGTGGAATGCTGTAGTTCTCAAATATGCAAATATTTTCTTGACTAATCCTACAGTTCTTTTAACGACATTGCGTAAAGATGAGTGACGATAATTATAAAGTTTTTTAGGATTTCGTGGTCGACTACCAACATGATCTTGCAGATTATATCATGTGTGACGATATGGTGTGAGAAACCCAACCATAAAAAAAATCCAACATCCGTAAGATAATATTTACCTACATTAACATAATTTATATAATTCTACTTGAATAATAAATTTGTATCTAATAAATTTTTTTTATTTGATATAATAATTTAAAACCTCATACCAATTGGAACTGTTTATTTGTGTCCAGAACGAGAGAAGATACATCTCAAAAGAGGATTGTCATAAGCAGACCCTCACCCAACAAGTACGTATTGAAATTTTATATCAAACCCACATGGTACAAGAACATTCTGAGAAACGTAAGCTTTTCTATCACTATATCTATCTTAGTCTTTGATTAGAACGGTTACTCTGGTAAGTGTATCATCAATTACACCATGAATCGCACCGACAACGTCCTATAGAATTTAGATTATGTAATACTAAAGTACTTATGTAAATCAATAATAAAAGAACGAAACACCCATGAATCTAAATTAACCTTGAAGTACTCATTCTAAGTTTTTCGACTACTTCCATCCAGCAAGGAGTTAGCACTTGTTGTTGGTCTAACAACATCTTTGTAAGGCCTATGTACTATTTACAACACTATGTCGAAATACCTACTCACTGTTTCACCTGATCGAATGAATTGAAGAACTAAACTACGATTACGTTGATCATGTCTAACTATGTATAAAAACATAACAACTCGTTCTTCTACTTTCACATGTTGATTTTCGACTAAACCATAACCACGTCAACATACACATAACCGTTAGAATGGTTCTCGTTTCATTCGAAATTGTTCGTGATAGTGTCGATCACTCTTAGGGTAAAGTCTTTGGAATATGTTGTTTCTTTCTTGGCCTCAATTTATGTAAGGTCTCTTATCAATATTGACATGTGTTCTACATCGATTACTCAAATATGCATGTATGATGGTAATCATCATTGTACATACTGTTGATGTCAAAAAATGGCCTTCCGTTATATCAGCATGAAACAAGGAGTTGATGCATGACAACCTCCGTTATGTATGATTCCTCCGTTATGTTGGGTGTGATTCAGCCCTGTTCCTGCTTCCAGCTCTGCTTCTCTTTATTCCAGCTCCTCGCTCCTGATCCTTGCTCATGCTCCTTGCTCCTTGCTCATGTTCACCTGTTCCCGAGGGGGGAAAACCTGCAAAGGGTTCGAAAACCGCTCTGACGCTCAAGCCAGTCATGGTGCTCTTTGCAGTAAAAGAATGAATATTGATTGATCATTTTGGGGGGCGAGTTATGAGAACTCAGAGTTTCTTGTGATCTTTTTAGGGTAAAAAGATCGTGTCCTGTGAAGGACGATATGGGGGGACTTTTATAGGCGATGTAGAGTCGACTGTGATTAGTTGCGGTGGTAAGGCGGTTGTAGTCAAACCGATTGGGAAGTTTCCTCTCTTAAGTATCTAGGGTTTCTCTCAGAGTCTATCCCGGATCTTTGATAAGTGGAAGTTCCTAAGTTCAAAGATTCTCCATAGATATCTTGCCGGTGTAATAGACTCTAAAGGAGAAGTTTCTTTTTTTAGATACTTAGAGTCCAAACTGGCTTAAATACTTCGAGATGTGTAGCCGACTGAGATCTTTCTAGAAGTTTCGGGATTAAGTCGGTAGGTCGCTTGGCGCTGCTGCCTCCCCAGTTCTGGGCGTAAGTAGATACGTCAAATCTCCGTTTCTGAGTCGACTGTCCTTTTCTTTTTCATTTTTCTTCTTTTGTTTCCATTTCCAATGTGAGACTGCCACAAAATTAGTGCAGTTGTATCGGGCTTCCCGACTTTAACTTATAAGTAAAATAACTCTTGAATTAGAAGGAATGAGGAGCTGGATGTATAACAAAAACGAACAATGTAATCATCTTATTGCAAACGTTAAGAGAGTAGGCAGTTGAGGTAGGAATCTTCAAAAAAAAATTGTTTGGCGTGATATTTCAGTACTTAACCTACTATGGAATTAAGTTATTTGTAAAATCTGCATATAGAAAGTTGTTTGGTGTAATATTTTAGTACCCAGGTTCTTATAGCATGGATGACGGAGTTCAATTATTTGTATTATTTGTAATATATGTATCTCGGTGCAAAGTAATAGTTTTCCCTCTTTCTATGTAGATCTCAAGTAAATTCCAACTTGCTGAATTTCCTTCCGAGAAGAAGAAAACAGGTTTGTTTCTCCACAACTGACTATAGCCAAAAATAATTTGCTAACTTGATGGAAATTCATTGGTAGGGTTGCTTGCATAAAATTTATGTCTTTTATTTTCTAAGTTCCCTTTTCTCTATCTTAGGTGCTTGATTACAGAACTTATTTGATTTGGGTTTAATACATCAGATATAAGGGTATTCCTTTAAGGGATTTTTAAAGTGATTTTGCTGGATTCTTTTGTTGATGAGTAGTTAATATGGTATTCTACTTCTTCACTTGTCACGTTTTCTGCTTGTACTAATTACTTTTTCAAGATTATCGCTTGATTATGTCATTGAAGTTTTTTTGTGTTCGCAGTGGCACCAAAGGATATATAATCATTTTTAAATCTCATATTGTTCATTGAGTTAGATTATCGTTTCGTAATCTCAAGAAAAAAAAGATTTTCGTTTCGTTTAGTTATTATGATTTGCGTTAAGTGATTGTTTATTTTCTTTAGGTGCTTCATAAACATTTTGATCCTCATTTCCGGTTAAAATTCATTTTTCTATTTTGTTTTAATATGAGTCTTTATGCAATCAATTGATCTGCCTGACTAAAGATAGGTTGCTTAAGCAAATCAAAATCCATATACAGCTATTACTTTTACAACTTTGGCATTCCTTTGACTTGGTTAGATATCTAACTGTAGCAAGTAAAATAATTTTTAACATACTACAAATACTTAATTCTCTGTATTTGACCGTTGTCTTACCATACGACACACCTGAATTTACAAATTTAATTAACTAAGAACTTGATCTTCATTGGTTCATACATCATTATAGAGTACATCATTAACTCGTGGAGTATAGTAGAAAACTTGTGTCGAACGATGGTCTGAATCCTATTTCGATATGTTACTTTAAGCACAAAACATAATCTTGCTTTAGATTCATTTATTATCATCATTTTTCACGTCAAGTATAAGTGATTTTTTTTTTGTAATGGATGTGTTGTTATTGTAGATTTTGGAGAAAGACAGTTGAAGCTTAAAGGAGGGAGACATACCAATTTGCAATTGGCGATAATTTTGATTAGTTCTTCTTCAACTATGATATTTTTATGTTAAACATAGTGATTTTTTGTATAAATCTTACTGTTATTTTCAGCAAAGATAAAAGCTAAAGCTGCAAAAAATAGGGGGACTACCGCCACAAGATTGCATATATTGAGTGCAGAAATTGCATATATTGTGCATAGAAGAAAAGTTTAACACGTAATATGTTTGTTTTTATAGTTTTTATGGTATTTCACTGTGGAACTTAAATTGTACATAAGCAGGTTATAAAGCGGTAAGAAGCATATCACAAAGTGGGAAAATCCCGCTTTCGACGACAAAATGGGCACATTTTAGCAGCAAAACAACATGTATCTAAAGTCTCTTCATTACACCAACAGTCTCTGTGAATCTGACAAGTACGAATAGAAAAGCTGTAATGAAAAATAGGGATCAAATACTACATGGTTCCAGGATTCAACTCAATGGGTCCAGCATTAGCTAATGGAACAAGAACAGGATAAATTACCCGAGATACACGAAAGTAAGTCATGCTAAGTTTGTAGTTAACGACGTTCGAGCTCTAATTGGAACCAACAATCTTATTTGGGATTATATTTGTACTACTTCAGGTGTGAGTTTTGGTTCTTATAATCTTGCAATTGTTTCTCAACGTCAAGATGTTTTTGATGCATATTAGAATTCACCTTATGTTGTTCCTGTTGAACCATTGTTGTCTAAGCGTATTGGCTCAAGCTGATGAGTTGAAGATTTTATCGAAAACATCCGACGAAGTTGGAACAACATAGAGATAATTAGCTTGATTAGCCTTTTTACTCTTTGTAATCGAAAATAATAGAACGAAAATAATTACAAGATATTTAAATATGTTTATTACATTTTAAATTTAAATGTACACAACGATATATCTATGGGAAATAAAAAAAGAAAAACATCAATATTCATCTTCTTTTATCCTATTTAAATATTTACCTCATGTTTAAAACGTATCATATTTTACTATTTTAGTTCTTCCTCTGAAATAAATCCGGACTTCATTTTTCATGTTCACTTATTGTATATATCGAAACACATATTTCCGTGCCGGGGCACAGGCTATACCCTAGTTGGTCATATAATAGAACAAAAATATGGCAAACAAAACAAACACTTCATATATTAACATAAAAAAATTGTTGCTTATATATATAAGAACAAATTTGTAGGTAAAGAGAAACAGAGCAAAGTTGATAGATATATAGAGAAAAAAAAAATAAGTACATGTACATTATGTAATTACATTCTACTTTTCTTTCTTTAATTAATATCAACAGTGAAAGAAAGTGAGACAACCGTAATAAAGAGATAAAAAAAAGTACATATGCATTATTTAAGTACCACTTACCTTTGTTTTCTATTTCTTTAATAATATAGATTGAGAAGAGAGAGCGGCAGTAGCAATAAAGTCAAAAGAAAGAGATGAAATATCTTTTTTACTTATGTCTAATTCGCCTTTAATTAATTAGTAGTATAATTCAGAAAGCGGAATTGAGTGAATCGTATATGCTACGCAACAAAAGAGAGGGACAGAGATAAAGAAAGATAAAAAAGTACCTATAACTTCTGTAAACTCATACAAGTATAGAGAAATAAAGAAATTGTAATTAACAAAGACAGGACCGGCCCAAGTAGTCGAGCGGACAAAATCGAAGAAAAATTTGGGACCCTTTTTACGTTAGCTACAAAAAGTTATTTTTTTGCCCTTACAAATAAATTAGTATGAAAAACATAGAAATTATGCGTTCATAGTTTAATTCTTTTGTATATTGGAATAATATATTCATTATATTATATTGGAGAATATACCAATACTATTGGGATAATATTCCCATCATATTATAATATATGATATAAAGAATATTGGAATAATATACAAATCATATATACACATATATTGTATTTGTATATTATTATAATATCTATTGAAATAATATATTGAATAAAGCACAATTGGGAAGGAAGATCATCTCAAAGGATTGAAGACTATCAAACGGATCATGTGTCAGGATCCAACGATCACCAATACTTGCATATATTTAGCTTTCCAATACTTTGTATTTATCAATATTTATGTAACATATTTGCACTTCTAATTATGTAAATAGGACCTATGTAAAGCCTATAAATACTTCATATTCAAGTCAATACAATTCACCTTTGAATTCATACTTCTCTCTTGTGTCTCTCTACATCTCTCAATTTAACATGGTATAAGAGCAAGGTTATTAGTGGGATATTACTCTCAAGTTATAAGGAGTTCCATTATTGTTCGGTTCGATTGTCTTACGATCAAGCAAAGGATTATCACTTTTATATACTCACTCATTACCACTCAAAGGTCAGTAACAAATTCAAAATTTTTTTTTCTTCTCGATTTTTTTTCGATTTATTAGGCTTTTATTAAGCCAGAAAATCAATTTCACCCTGTTCTGGAATTAACTAAACCTAACCCAGAATGAGTTCTAACCCATCCAGACTAGAATAAACTAGTCCCGGTTTTGTTTTTCAAACCCGGAATAGCCTTATCCAATTTTTTTTAAAACTGGACAACACCATCCCGGTTTCTTCTAATACCAGGATAGACTTACGGACAAACCCAGAACCAAAATCTCAAATTGGTTCCCGACCTCATCACATGAGAACTTATCTTCTCCGACGAGAACAACCACTCCGGCCAATTTCCGGCATTTTTTTTCGATTCTAATCGCACTAGTTAACAATCTATAGGTGTTCATCACATATTAATGAGTTAATTACATGATTTCGGTGCTTATTTGGGATCCAAAAAAATGACTTTACAGAGAGTTTCAAATTTGTTTCTCTCTAGAAATCAACAATAATCGGTTAGTACTAATCTAATTAGTCTCCCAAATCAGACTATAAATGATCTAAAAACCACGACCGACCAACCCTTTGTTGTTTTCTACGTTTTTTTTTCGTCGTCGATTTTCTCTTTTCGGCGGCAGAAACCTTAGTTCTAAGTATTCCTGACGTACCTATCGCGACTGTTCCCAACCGTCTCTGAGTTATATTCTGACGGTAATTACCGTCACCTTTAATATAATATTTATTTCCTTACCAAAAAAAAATAAAAATAAAAATAAAAATAAAAATATAACAAGCAAACAAATTAATTTCAAATAGCTTATTTTTTCTTTCTTCACAGTTCCTTCATGGCCACTGACAACCCCACAATGGCGAATAACGATGTCTTCGACACGACTACCCAGAGTCCTATGAACACCTCTGACACATCACGCACTATTAACCCAGTTTGCGATGAATATTATGTGCATCCTTCAGATACTGGTACTTCCGTTGTCCAAACTCCGGCTCTCACTGGACATGACTACTTGATGCACCCGAAAAGGTTGCACACCCAAGTGGAGGTATCAAGTAGTAATCCGGCAAAGCCGGGATCGATCCAAGGATAGGAAGGTAGTTTGGATATCGAAAGGGTCTCGTTCGCCGGTCTAGATATCACTAACTTAGACTAAAAAGGAAAAGAATACAGGTAAACGGGGGTTTTGGATTGAATAAGGTGATAAGAGAATAAAGCAAACAAGTAAAATAAACTAAACTAAACAATAAAAGTAAACGGGCAAGAGAGATTCGAGAGAAGAGTCGGAGGAACAAGAGTCAGGAGACGGTAAGATTCGATTCGGGCAACAAATAGGCGAGAGAGGTGTCGAAGTCCGGGAATCCATAATAATAAACCTACGACTACGTGTGATCCAATCTAATGTGTCGAAGTATAATCGATGTTCGACTCCTAAAGTAGATGTTTCTAAGTACTACGTATATCCGGAGATCATACTTTGTCAAACAAACGCCTAATTCGGTTAATCCCGAGTCAACGAAAGTGTCGCCTAGTCGCCTAACTATGTGAAGTGCATGACAAGACACATGAAATTATGACTCAGACTACTATCGATATCGAATACCTCGTTTCGTCTATTAACTATGTGAAGTGCTTGACAAGACACATGAAAATACGATCAAAACGATAATCGAATCAAATGAACATCAATTCATAATCAAAACATCAAATCATATTAAACATAATCACAAATTCATCACATTTCATCTCATATAATCGACACACTTGATTTAGCTAACATGGTGAATAAGTAATAAATGAAAAGAAGATGATGAGAAATCCCCCTTTTTCGATGTGGCTCGAGGCTAGGTTCGTCGAGAAAAATGAGTCTCTAAGTATAGTCGATCTCCCCGTAACAATTTTCTGGATTTCCCTTTAATAGTGAACTTTGGGTGTCCCCGAGTAAAAATCAGATTTCCCCATAGCACCCATCATCATCTTCTCCATCTCAAGAACATCCACCATTAAAGCTTCACCAAGCTTTCTCTCTCTAAAGATTTTTCACCCAAAATCAAATCAAACTACATGGGAAGATAGATCAAGACATGGGGAGTAAAAACCCTAAGGTTTCGGATCAAGAAAGTTGTCAGGAACACCATGAAAAATCCGATCAAAGAAAACTAGGGTTCCGGCCAAAAATCAAGAAATCCGGCCAAATAGCTCAAATCCGAGCCATGCCGTGCTATGGAGCCGCAGTCCGAGCAAGTCCGAGCATCCCATTGCCGTTCCCGAGCAAAGAAGTCGCGTCCCGTGCTCCTATCGTAGCGTCCCGTGCAGATTTGCAGCATCTCGAGCTGCTGTTTGTGCTGTGCACTTGAGCCCGAGTAAGCTACTGTTGCATCTCGTGAAGGTTGCAGACGCGTCCCGTGAAGGCTGCTGCTGCTACCGTGCTACTTAGGAAGCTTTCATGGCTGTCCCGTGCTCCCATTGTGCTATCCAACCCGTGCCCTCCATGGTGCCGGCCAAGTTGGCCGGCACCACTCCTTCTCTCTCTTTCTCTCTTACTCCTTCAAACCCTCTCTAACCAAGAAGTACCCTAAAACCCTAACTTCTCTTTTTCTCTCTCTCACTTCAAAGTTGTATCGTTAGAATCAAGAAGGAAGAAGATGAATAGTGTATTTGACTCGAACCCTAGACTTAGTCAACCTTGACTTTGACTCAAACTTGAGTCCATTGGGTGCCTCCAAAATCTCTTCCTTCTTTCATCTTCTTTGGGCTTGGGTTTTAGACTTCACTTGGAAATCAAGAGGGTGCCTTCTAGAATTATAACCAAAGGAGGGTGCCTTCATAGAATCCTTGTTTTAAGACCGAACCTCGACTTCTTTCTTTCACAAATTCCCCGTCCGAACTCGGAATTGACTTCCGTTTTCACCGTTGGGCTCGTCTTTGACTCCTCTTCTCATATGATTTGCTTGAAGTCTTTTTCTCTCATTTTGGGCACATGAAATGATAGTGATAATTCGCCTCCTTTATTCCGAATTCCATGTTTAGCTCCAAATATGGTACCTAAACAAGAAAAACACATAAAATATTATTGATAACACTCGAAAATGACTAATTAGTCTAAGTTAGGCTCTCCAAATGTGACATTTTCGTGTCACATCACTACGCGACTTGGGCTCATGGCATGCACAACGCCATTGTCATTAAAAACAAACAAGGATTCATCGATGGCTCTTTGCCCAAACCCACGGATTCCACCCATCTCCATGCTTGGATCCGCTGTGACACAATGGTTAAGAGTTGGATCCTCAACTCCGTCAGCCCTGACATCCGCAGTAGCATTATGCATTCGACTTCAGCTTTTGAAGTTTGGAAAGGTTTAAAAGAAAGGTATGCCAAATCCAACTCTCCTTACATGTATCAGTTGCGAAAATCCATTGCTTCCCTTCGTCAAGAAGCTTTGACTATTTCTGCTTACTTTTCCCAACTGAAAACTTACTGGGACGAATTAGATTCCCTCCTCCCTCCCCAATCATGCGCTTGTGTTATTGGGAAGGCAACCATTGAGTACCATCACTCTGTCCGTACGATGGAATTTTTAATGGGACTGCATGAACGATTTTCACCCATTCGTAGTCAGATCCTACTTATGGACCCCTTGCCCTCTTTGGCCAAAATTTATAATATGGTTACTCAAGAGGAGCAACAACAATATATTGCTGCTGGTTCACCCTTTGACTATTCTGCTCTCACTACTAAGATCGCGGCTGCTGCCAAACAACATACTCAGAATTCTCAAAGAGGTAAACGACCACGCCCTTATTGTAGTACTTGCAAAATGCACGGGCACTCCACTGAAAATTGCAACAAGGGTGTACTATGTGATCATTGCCACAAACCAGGGCATACAAAAGAACAATGCTTCCAACTACACGGCTATCCAGAACGTAAAAACATTCCCCACCGCACTCTAGCTGTATCCAGTTCATCCACCAATAACACGTCTGCAACTCCGATCTTAAGTCAAGAGCATTATGATCGACTTATCACACTTCTCGAAGCCAGTGCTGCCCCTGGTTCTAAGGCGACTTTAATGTCAGGTACAATTTTAATGTCTAACCCTTCTTCTTGGATTGTAGATAGTGGTGCCTCTAACCACGTTAGTTTTTCCCTAAGTGCCTTCAGCTCTTACGACTTGGCCCCCCCATCGTGTTATGTACAAATACCTGATGGGACCACCTATTTGGTGAAACACATTGGCAGAGTAGTTTTTTCAAACACTCTCACAATTGATAATGTTTATTACATTCCAAGTTTTAAATTTAACTTGATTTCTGTTAGCCAAATAAGTAAATCTTTACATTTGGATGTCAATTTTTCTCCAACTCATTGTGTTTTCCAGGAACACTTGACCACTCGGCAGATTGGTCTGGCTGATGAAATTGATGGCCTCTACATCCTTCGTAGAAATTTTTCAGTACTCGCTTTCAATAAGCCGCTCGACATTTGGCATCGTCGACTTGGGCACCCTAGTTTAGGACGCCTTAAATTTTTAGCTGAACAATTTAATTTTATTTCTTATGAGAAATCGCATGAATGTTTTGTATGCCCTATGGCAAAGCAACAAAAGTTACCATTTAATAAAAGTACTTCATTGAGTAAATTTTGTTTTCAATTAATCCATGCCGATATTTGGGGACCCTTTTCTGTCCCATCTTTAACCAACAAACGGTATTTTCTCACCCTTGTTGACGATTTCTCCAGATATACTTGGACATTTCTTATGGAATCCAAGTCTGAAACTAAGAAATACTTAGATTTCTTTTTTAAATTCAGTACCAAACAATATCACAAGACTATCAAGTCTATTTCTTGCAATCAGACTACAATGTCTTCAAGTCCGATTGAAATTTTTCGTTCTGATAATGGAACCGAGTTCCTTAGTAAGGATTTACAATCTTGGTTTCACTCAAACGGTATTATCCACCATCGTAGTTGTGTCTCGACTCCTCAACAAAATGGGGTAGTTGAACGCAAGCACCGACACTTACTTGATGTGGCACGTGCTCTTCGTTTTCAAGCACATGTTCCACTCACATTTTGGGGTGAGTGTTTAAAAACAGCAACTTATTTGATTAATAAGATGCCAACTCCCATTTTGTCATATAAATCGCCTCATGAAATTTTATATGAGACAATTCCAGATTACAAGAACCTCCGCGTTTTTGGTTGCCTCTGCTTTGGCCACAATGTCAACATAAAAAATAAGTTTGATCCTAGAGCAAAACCAGGTGTTTTCGTCGGTTATCCTCCGGGTAAGAAAGGATACACAATCTACGACCTAGAGTCCAAATTACTCTACGACTCCCGAAATGTAACCTTCTTTGAAGACAAATTTTCCTTTATGATAAAGGACAATGTTCATTCGTCTACTGATGGGCCTAGAAAGGTTCCTAAATAGGTCACCACCCGCAAGTATACGGGCGTCAAGTAATAATTCCGGTAAGACCGGTTCGTTCCTCAGAGACTAAGTGAAACCTATTCTAAAATTAGGAAGTAATAAGATTGTAAAATGATTTGGTTTTGGTTTTTTTTAAAATAAAATAAATAAAATATTAAAATAAAATTACGGGAATGAAAATGAACTCAAATGGGGAGAAGAGTCTAGGGTTTAGGATTCCACCACATAAAATCACTTTTAGAAACAAATACTTAAAATGGTTAATTCTCTTTTTTATAACTCAGAATTTCGGATAATGAACTATCCTAATTCCGGGAGATGTTTTCGTTAAAACCGAATAAAACATAACAATGTAATCATTTTATTTTAAATAAGTAAATCTCTAAACTACTATTTATCAATTAATAAGTATGAACCGTCAAATGATTTAACATAAGCACGATGCATCAAATCGAAAAGTATAAATAGTGAAAAGAAAATCTATTTATCAAACTAAAACGAATTAAAATATGAAGCATTAATCAAGAGTTAATCAATAAAAATTATATCTCTAAAAGATCAAAAATGGGTTTCATCGTAAAACCCTAGATGGAGAGTCTTAGCTAATCATGATCGAGATTTAAATAAATATGAATAATGAAAGAGAATGGAAGAAAACTTAACTTTTTCGCTATTTCCAAACCAAACAGGGCCTTAGGGAAAAGATTTCCTTCTGTTTTTCCCAAAATTCCGCCAAACAGGCCCTTAGGGAAAACGATTTTCTCGTCTTCCCGGAAAATACTTCCCTGTGGGAAAATTACTTTCCTCACCTGGTTTTTCTCTCTCTTCTCTACTGTTTTCTGATCTCTCTCTCTCTACAATCTCTCTCTATTTCTCTGTAATCTCCCTCTCTCTCACAAAGAAGAAGAAACAAAAAGAAAAAGAAAAATAAATAATATGAGTGATGATCAAAGCAAAACCGAGATGATAAGCTATGTTCTCTAAATCAAACTTTCTGTTTTTCTCTCTCTTTTAATCTATCTCTCTCATGAAACTAACAACAATACAGAAATCGAATGAAGAAGAAATGATGAATTTTTAATGGAGTTAGTAAATTCAAATTCAATTCCTTTCTCTCTCTACAATTCTTCTCTCTCACTGTTTCTTTCTCTCTCTTTCTTTCTCTTTCAATAACCTTTTTCTCACTAAAAAATTACAAAAGAAGAAGGAAGATATATGATGATGCTCCCAGCCGAGAGGATATGTTCTCTCTTTTATAATTTCTGTTTAAGCTGTCTCCTTCTCTCTATTCTTCTCCTCTCTCTCTCTAAAATAATTCCTTGAAGCTCATGAGAAGAAGATAGACTCCAAGAACAATGGAGTACTCTGTTTTGTCTCCCCAACCGAGATCCCCCTCTCCTCTGTCCTTTGTCTTCTATATGTAGAGAGAATACCCGATCATCTTCTTAATTCTCTCCATTATCTTCTTTCCTTCTTTCACTCCAATCTTCTCTGTTTAGAATATCTCAATCAATGTCGATTTTCTCTCTCCTTATCTTTCCTTTTCTTCTCCTTCTTTCCTTTTTCTTCTTTTGAAACGTTGAAGTCGGTTTTTGATGGAGTCGGCTAAGAAAAAAATGGAAACTCCCAAAAAATGGGAAGTCTCGGTTTTAAGCTGAATAATTGGTGATGAAGGTGATGATGATGACGTCATGATGACGTCAGCAGAGCCTTTGACTCATGGTCCACCTATTTTGACCTGAACTTTGACTTGCTCTAATTTGCTCATCCGGACTCCGATTTGACTTTCGTTTTCGCCTACGGGTTCGTCTTGGTCTCTATTTTCCATCCGAGCACTAATCTCGATATCAGAATCAACAAATGACCAAAATACCCCTCGTCTGCGTTTTTCCGACTTTTATCCGTTTTGCACATATAACTCTGAAAAAGGTACCTGAGTAGAAAAAGAGATAATTCATGAGAGTAACTTGCCCTAGATAGACTAACTTGTCCAAATTAAGAGACTCAGATGGGACATTTTCATGTCTCATCAAACATCCCCAAACTTAGATTTTGCTAGTCCTCGAGCAAAACAGAAAAATAAAACTAAACCTAATTCACCACTTTCGTAGGGAAACACGATTGCACTTAGCACGTGCAACAAGCCGTTAAACCTCTAGGTTGCCCTAGAGGACGAGTTTTGTCTCGTGAGGGTTTGCAGTGAATCTACCCACAAAATTCAAAAATTTCAAAAATCAGAAGGGTCTAAATATGATATGGACTAAAAATGTTTATCCGGTAAGTTTTCGAAAGTTAATAGAAATGAAATCAAAGTTGACCAAACCATACAAATGCTAAAAATCTCTTCACTAGTAATCAAGACTCGAAGTGCACGTGACCAGCCAATATAAGTATCATTTCGGTTCTGAAAAGACAAGACCTTGATTACCGTCTCGATACATTTCGCCTCGACTACTGCCTTACGGTCATACACTCAAAAATTAAAGTCACTCAGAAATGGCTCACTCAATGTGCGAGTATGAGTATGAAAGAAAACTCAACACATTACAAAAGACAGACTAAATTTTTGGTAAACGACTGATCTCAAAGAAGGAAACAACCACTAATATGGAATGGGGAATCTAACCAAATCTTCTCACCTGATCTACTTTCTAACAATGCTTCCTAGAGGTCGATAGACACTAAAGATGATGTGACTAGAACTCCTGAGAACTCGACGTCTTCAAATCTTCAAGAATTTCTTCAAAGAATAAACACTTAAAAACAACTAAACAAACATTTTTTTTTTTTTTTTTTTTTTTTATTTTTCTATTTCTTTTTTTTTTCTTTTTTTCTTTTTTCTTTTTTTTTTTTTTTTTTTTTTTTTTCATACGACTCATAATACACATCTTACTTTCTCAACAATTTCCTTGGGTATACTTCTCTCCACTTTGCTTCGTGCCTTATTCTCAGGGTGCTAACATATGGATTTCTATCTTCCTCTAGTTGACACTGTTTTCAAGTTTCTCAGACTACAAGAGAAAGGTTTACTTCCTGATGACATCCCTAGTGGTTGTAAAATTTGAACTCAAGAGATCAAATGAGTTCTTCTTTCAATATTGCGAGGTTGAGTAGCTCTTCATTCTACTCAGAATTAGCTCAGAAGAGATCACTCAAAACAACAAGAAAGGCTCAGAATCTCACATAGGTTAAGTCTCCACTAATGATCGATTAAGTTCTCTCAGAAAAGTCAACTCTTCACCTATCTAACACTCACATGGCTAGTGCACAGATAACCTCAAGACTCGAAATTCGTGGAAAAACCTTTAGCAAAAGTGTAGTACAACCAACTAGACTCTATAACTATTAACAAGCAGAAATAACTAGACTCACATTTTCAATCCAAAAATTAAAAATTTTGAACCCTTTTGAATTTTTGAAATAAGGACTAAAAATTCAATCCCCTATCCCCAAACTTAAACCGAACATTGTCCTCAATGTTCTGAAGACTATGCAAAAATAATAGGATGTAAGGAAAGATGTTACCAGATTCGGAAGTCCTATGCATGGGTTGCCTCCCAGAAAGCGCTAAGTTTAACGTCTTCAGCCAGACGAAACAGATGGTTCGAAAAATAGAAAAAAATTATACCTACTGGATTACAAATATGTGATCAACTGTAAACCAATAGTCGATACATCTGTGGGTCCACCCAAAACACAAAGTTTTCAGTGAACGATAGTCTCACATTTTCGTAACTTGGTGATAGTGTAAGTGAGACTATCAAGAAAGAAGGGCAATCCCCAAACTTAGACGACAATAAGGTCGTTAAGTTTGGCACCGCACTAGAGAGATCAAAAACCGGATAGAAGGGGTCATTATATTGATGATAGACATCGGGAGAGAGTGTTTCAAAATCTACACATGTATCTGAAAGACAAAATGCACAATTATCTAGAAGACTATCAATGATACCCGGATTTAAACTAGGGTTCTCTAAAACAGGTACTTCGGGTTCCTTCAATGGAGAAACCCTACTATCAGACTCAAAGTCCCTAGAAGTCGGGTCGGATAGACATTCTGTAATCTCTTTTATCACGATGTAATCGGGGTCCTCTAAAAATTCTAGATCATCGTCTAAGTCAGACGGGTCATTACACTCATTTAACAAATTGGTCAACCATGATTCATCGTCCTTAAGCGAGTCAGGCGACTTCAAATCAACAACCTCTCCATATTGGGACCACAATCTATCCATCTCTCTTTCAATTTTTTTTTTTTTTTTTTTTTTTTTTAAACACGAAAACCGAGGAAGCACTACGAAGATCTTATGAAAAGTACCCACTAACAGGGGATTCGTGGGTGATTAGAGAAAGTTACCTCCCGTTCGAGACGGGCGACGACCTTTGCAGACGACCCGGGCCACTCTCCCCGCGAGTGTTCGAACCCGAGGCTTCGTTTGATTTTCGGTTACAATTTAAAAGCCCTCCAATTTAGGGTCAAAACAAAAGAAAGTACTAAAAAGTCTAAGTCTCTCTCTCACCAAAATAAAAACAAAAAATTAAAAAAAATGTAAATTTCTTCTTTTGAGGTCCTCCTCCTTGTTGCGCCTCCTCTTTAGCTCCTTAGTGCTCTACACACAAAAAATAGAAAAGCAAGTCAAAGTATTCAAAAAGTCAAAACTTACCAAAAATAAAACTTTCCAAGTTTAGAATAAATTTAAAACATAGTCCCCGGCAGCGGCGCCAAAAACTTGATGGGCCTAGAAAGGTTCCTAAATAGGTCACCACCCGCAAGTATACGGGCGTCAAGTAATAATTCCGGTAAGACCGGTTCGTTCCTCAGAGACTAAGTGAAACCTATTCTAAAATTAGGAAGTAATAAGATTGTAAAATGATTTGGTTTTGGTTTTTTTTAAAATAAAATAAATAAAATATTAAAATAAAATTACGGGAATGAAAATGAACTCAAATGGGGAGAAGAGTCTAGGGTTTAGGATTCCACCACATAAAATCACTTTTAGAAACAAATACTTAAAATGGTTAATTCTCTTTTTTATAACTCAGAATTTCGGATAATGAACTATCCTAATTCCGGGAGATGTTTTCGTTAAAACCGAATAAAACATAACAATGTAATCATTTTATTTTAAATAAGTAAATCTCTAAACTACTATTTATCAATTAATAAGTATGAACCGTCAAATGATTTAACATAAGCACGATGCATCAAATCGAAAAGTATAAATAGTGAAAAGAAAATCTATTTATCAAACTAAAACGAATTAAAATATGAAGCATTAATCAAGAGTTAATCAATAAAAATTATATCTCTAAAAGATCAAAAATGGGTTTCATCGTAAAACCCTAGATGGAGAGTCTTAGCTAATCATGATCGAGATTTAAATAAATATGAATAATGAAAGAGAATGGAAGAAAACTTAACTTTTTCGCTATTTCCAAACCAAACAGGGCCTTAGGGAAAAGATTTCCTTCTGTTTTTCCCAAAATTCCGCCAAACAGGCCCTTAGGGAAAACGATTTTCTCGTCTTCCCGGAAAATACTTCCCTGTGGGAAAATTACTTTCCTCACCTGGTTTTTCTCTCTCTTCTCTACTGTTTTCTGATCTCTCTCTCTCTACAATCTCTCTCTATTTCTCTGTAATCTCCCTCTCTCTCACAAAGAAGAAGAAACAAAAAGAAAAAGAAAAATAAATAATATGAGTGATGATCAAAGCAAAACCGAGATGATAAGCTATGTTCTCTAAATCAAACTTTCTGTTTTTCTCTCTCTTTTAATCTATCTCTCTCATGAAACTAACAACAATACAGAAATCGAATGAAGAAGAAATGATGAATTTTTAATGGAGTTAGTAAATTCAAATTCAATTCCTTTCTCTCTCTACAATTCTTCTCTCTCACTGTTTCTTTCTCTCTCTTTCTTTCTCTTTCAATAACCTTTTTCTCACTAAAAAATTACAAAAGAAGAAGGAAGATATATGATGATGCTCCCAGCCGAGAGGATATGTTCTCTCTTTTATAATTTCTGTTTAAGCTGTCTCCTTCTCTCTATTCTTCTCCTCTCTCTCTCTAAAATAATTCCTTGAAGCTCATGAGAAGAAGATAGACTCCAAGAACAATGGAGTACTCTGTTTTGTCTCCCCAACCGAGATCCCCCTCTCCTCTGTCCTTTGTCTTCTATATGTAGAGAGAATACCCGATCATCTTCTTAATTCTCTCCATTATCTTCTTTCCTTCTTTCACTCCAATCTTCTCTGTTTAGAATATCTCAATCAATGTCGATTTTCTCTCTCCTTATCTTTCCTTTTCTTCTCCTTCTTTCCTTTTTCTTCTTTTGAAACGTTGAAGTCGGTTTTTGATGGAGTCGGCTAAGAAAAAAATGGAAACTCCCAAAAAATGGGAAGTCTCGGTTTTAAGCTGAATAATTGGTGATGAAGGTGATGATGATGACGTCATGATGACGTCAGCAGAGCCTTTGACTCATGGTCCACCTATTTTGACCTGAACTTTGACTTGCTCTAATTTGCTCATCCGGACTCCGATTTGACTTTCGTTTTCGCCTACGGGTTCGTCTTGGTCTCTATTTTCCATCCGAGCACTAATCTCGATATCAGAATCAACAAATGACCAAAATACCCCTCGTCTGCGTTTTTCCGACTTTTATCCGTTTTGCACATATAACTCTGAAAAAGGTACCTGAGTAGAAAAAGAGATAATTCATGAGAGTAACTTGCCCTAGATAGACTAACTTGTCCAAATTAAGAGACTCAGATGGGACATTTTCATGTCTCATCATCTACTGACTCTTAGATTCTCCCTCCTTTTAAATTGGACGATTACACCCTCCATCCAACGACGCCTATATTTTCACCATGTCAAGACGAATATCAGTCACCATCTTGGATGGAGCCTCTGGTTTCCTATAATGCCACTACTCCTTCCACCATTTCCCCTATGGTGGAATCTCCATCAACTTCTTACACCCCGATTACCTCCGACCCAAACCTCAACGATGGGAACGACCCTTCACCATCCTTATCTTCCCCTTCGATTGAGCCTTCTTCGACTAATCAAAATCTTGAACCCACAACTACTTCACCGCTTCCGCACTCTGACATCGGCTCTCCGCCAGTGACACAACCAGAGGATGAACAACCACTTCCTTCTCGACCACTTCGTACCCGAAATCTGCCACCTTACTTGGCTGACTATCTTTGTTCGTGTACTGTTACACCGACCTCCTACATACCATATCCATTAACAGACTACATTGGTTTCGAGCGTTTTAGCCCTTCTCATAAGGCATTTCTTACTTCGATCATCGCTACAGAAGAACCAAAATCTTATACGACCGCCAAGGAAATTCCAGAATGGCGTGACGCTATGGCTAAAGAAATCTCAGCCCTCGAACAGAACAACACGTGGGATCTGACCCCTTTACCTCCTGGCAAGAAACCCATTGGTTGTAAGTGGATTTACAAAATAAAATACCGCTCTGATGGTTCAATTGAACGTCATAAAGCGCGACTCGTTGCTAAGGGTTATACCCAAGTTGAGGGCATCGACTATCACGACACCTTCGCCCCAGTCGCCAAATTGGTCACTGTTCGTGTCTTACTCTCTCTTGCTGCCATCCGAGGATGGCCACTCCATCAATTGGATGTCAACAATGCATTTCTTCAAGGTGACTTAAATGAAGAGGTGTACATGAACATCCCACCTGGTTTTGGCAAACCAGGCAATAATCAAGTATGTCGCTTGAACAAATCTCTCTATGGTTTGAAACAAGCCTCCAGACAATGGTTTGCTAAATTTTCTACCGGTCTAAAGGCCGAAGGGTTCAACCAATCTTCCTCCGACCATTTTCTTTTCTGTTATTTTCATGGTTCGACTGTAATTTACATTCTTGTCTATGTTGATGATATCATCCTCACGGGCAATAATGACAAGGCGTTTCAATCTCTTCGGCAGCATCTTGAACAACGATTTTCCCTTAAAAATCTAGGACGCCTCCAATACTTTCTTGGAATTGAAGTTTCTCGTTCGCCCAAGGGTATCTTTCTCTGCCAACGAAAGTACACCTTAGACATTCTTCGAGACTCTGGTCTCCTCGGAGCCAAACCTGTTTCATTCCCAATGGAACAACATTTGAAATTGCTACCGACAGACGGTACACCTTTAGATGACCCCACACAATTTCGTCGTCTGATTGGTCGACTTCTTTATGTCACTGTTACGCGACCTGACATTGCATTTTCGGTCAACTACCTTAGTCAATTTATGCAACACCACCGCACTACCCATATGGATGCGGCGACTCGAGTTCTACGATACTTGAAAGGTACCCTAGATCATGGGATTCTCCTTTCATCGTCCAGCTCTCTCACCATTTCTGGCTTCACTGATTCTGATTGGGCCAGTTGTCCTATTACTCGGCGTTCTACCACCGGCTACTTCACTATGTTAGGTGCAAGCCCATTATCTTGGAAATCCAAGAAACAACCGACTGTTTCTCGCTCCTCCGCAAAAGCAGAATATCGAGCCCTTGCTTCTCTAACAGCATAACTTCAATGGTTGAAATATCTATTTCAGGACTTACGCATTCCAATTCCTGAACCATTTCAGGTTTATTGCGACAATATGGCGGCAATACACATTGCGACAAATCCTGTTTTTCACGAACGAACTAAACATATCGAGCTCGATTGTCACTTTGTTCGTGAGAAACTTGAGTCCGGTCTTATTAAGACGACCCACATCCGCTCTTCCGAACAAGTAGCTGACATTTTCACAAAGCCGCTTGGTTCAGACCAGTTTCACCGGTTAGCATCCAAGTTGGGCTTGTCTCAAATTTCTTCACCTGCTCCAACTTGCGGGGGGTATTGGAATAATATATTCATTATATTATATTGGAGAATATACCAATACTATTGGGATAATATTCCCATCATATTATAATATATGATATAAAGAATATTGGAATAATATACAAATCATATATACACATATATTGTATTTGTATATTATTACAATATCTATTGAAATAATATATTGAATAAAGCACAATTGGGAAGGAAGATCATCTCAAAGGATTGAAGACTATCAAACGGATCATGTGTCAGGATCCAACGATCACCAATACTTGCATATATTTAGCTTTCCAATACTTTGTATTTATCAATATTTATGTAACATATTTGCACTTCTAATTATGTAAATAGGACCTATGTAAAGCCTATAAATACTTCATATTCAAGTCAATACAATTCACCTTTGAATTCATACTTCTCTCTTGTGTCTCTCTACATCTCTCAATTTAACACATATATTGTTCAATTAATTACATAGCTAACCTGTTAAAAACATACGGCATAAGGAGTAAAGGAGATCCCAAAAAAAATATAATTGTTGTTTGTTAAAACCTATTTAAAAGTAATAAAATCAACCCTTATTCTTCAATAATAGAATATAATATTTTTTTTAAAAAGAGATAATATCAAATGTAATTATGATAAAATTCAATAAGTACAAAAAAAAATTAGAAAAACGACATGAAAGTAAGGCTGGAAAGAAGAGAACCATTACCAAGTGGTAGAGTTCAAAGAAAAAATTATCAGAGATGTTGACACAATACAACATGCACAAGAGAGAAAATAAAACAAGAGAACCAAAATTTAGCAAGAGAGGAAAAAGAATTAGGTTTAGAATGCCTATAGAAAGTTAGACTTTCTTTTTGTAGCTCCACAATTTAATGGTTATTATTAACAGACCATCCAAAAGGGTAACGTAACAAGAGCAAAGCTTGCTTTAAAAAGGTCTATATAGGTTTCATTTGCCAGGGTTTTCATTTTGACTAGGTTTTTGTGTTTTTATATTTTTGCAAAGCCAGCGCTTTGGGGAAAGCTAAATAGTTTCCGGAGTGTGACAAATTTATTTTGTAAGATGTTATAGGGAAATAAAAAACCCTCCACTTCACCTCACTCTCTCCACCTCACCTCTCTCTCTCTCTCTCCACCGTTCTCTCTGTCTTCTCCGACTAGGTCGTCGACCGGAAAATTTTTTGGTCGGCGACCTAGAAAGATAAAAAAAATCCACTCTCTCTCTCTTTCTCTCTCTAGAAACTCCAGCGAAGGGGTTTCCCTTCGCCAGAGTTTCTAGAGAGAGAGAGAGAGTGATTTTTTTATCTTTCTATATTTTTGTGGAAGGGCCCCAAAATTTTCCGGCCGACAACCTAGTCGGAGAAGACGGAGAGAATGGTGGCGAGAGAGGGAGGTAAGGTGGAGAGAGAGTGAGGTGAGGTGAGGTGGAGGGAGAGTGAGGTGAGGTGGAGGGAGGTAAGGTGGAGGTTTTTTTTTTATTTTGAACCATATTCCGCATAAAATATGTTTTCCCGGAAAATTTTCAAAATCTTGCATATTCCCTTTAAAATTTCACACCCTGGAAACTATTTAGCTTTCCCCAAAGCGCTGACCTTTTGCAAGGACCTGCCTTCATCTAATTAGAGTTTTGGGGCCCTTCCACAAAGTTAGGCCCAGAGCAGCTGCTTTAGCTGCTGTGTGACAGGGTCGCCCCTGAACAAAGAGAGATAAAAAAAATTATTCTAGAGAGAGAAATAGATAAAGACCTGCAACATCTTATTCTTCTTCATTTGTTGTTTGTACTCTGTACAGTCTTGAAGTTTTTTCCTCCTTACGGTATGCTTCAACAAGATAAAGAAAGTGAAACCATAATTATAGGTTTTATATTAGAAAAAAATACCCAAAAAATATTGAGAACAACTTTCTCGTATACAAGGAGGGTCATAAATTCCATGTTTTTGAGGAAAGTTGGAGAACAAAAGTCACGTGACTTTATTTTCTCTTCTTCTAGTTTGTTAATCAAACACATGGAAAAAATTTATTTAAAAAAATCTACTATCAAACACCCTTAATGTAACTTTGTAACCTTAGCCCATAAAGTACAAAATGTTTGGTTTAATACACATACAAATTTTTTCTTTTAAGATGTAGAATCGAACTATTGCACAACGTAATCGATGTGCAAGAGAGCATTTGAAACATTTAGATGATGATAATTTGGTTGGTAATTAATCAAATGTTCTTGATGATGACATCCCCTGTGAGCACGAAGCTTAACAACTCAATGTAACATTATAACCATAGCCCGAAAATTACAAAATACACAAATTATTATTTATATATATTTTTTTAATAATGTGGAACCAAACTATTGCACAACGCAATCGACGTGCAAGAGAGCGTTTGACACATTTAGATGATGATAATTCGGTTGATAATAAATCAGAGGTTCCTGATGGTTAGATCCGCTCTGAGCACAAAGTTGAACAACTGAATTTAACTATTAAACTTTATCTCATCAATTACAACTCGACGTATCAATCTTTACATAATTTTTTCAATATCATAGATTCGAACTATCGTACAACAAAATCGTCGTGTAAAGGACCGTTTTACTCGTTTGGATGAAGGATGTTCAAATGTTGTTTATGCTGCCCCTGAAGTGAGTATTTGCACCACTAATTTTGTATCAAACACTCTATTTGATTCAATAATGTTATTAATAATATTATATATAATATTTATATTTTTTAGAATCAAATTATTGGACAACGCGTTCCCTATCTAGGAAAGCATTTGACCCATTCGGATGAAGGAACTTCATATGCTATTCAGTCAAATGTCTCTAAAATATCTCTTCAAAATGAAAATGCGGTTTTTGAGAATCATGAAATTGCACTACTAATATACTCTCTTATATTATGTCAAGTTTTAACACTGAAAGATTATATGTTGATTTATATATCGTTTGTATTAAAAAAAATCATACACTAGCAGAACGTGAGAGCCTTCAAATAGAGCAATCACTTATGCGAAAAGGGAAATTTGTAATTCAACTAGATGTAAGTATCAATTGTTCCTTTGTGTACACAAACATTAGTACTATTATTTTGTTCAATATCCTTATTTTCTCATGTTGATATTTATTACCCCACTAAATAGTAAGATATAATTTTGATATTTTTTATTTGTTTTCAAAAATTTATTTAGAATTCAATCTAACATATTACTATTTGATAGAATAATTATTCAAATGCACAATTAGTAGAACGTGCGCATCTTCAAGCTGAATTGATACGTGATACTCGAGTCCCACCTTTGAGAACTGTCGAAAGAAACAAAAATGCCACAAACTTTAATACGCAAAAAACAATGAGCACTCTTATGACTCGAGGTTCAATTCTTGATTATATTATTTTGTTCATAAACAAATATTTTAGATATTTTATTTAATAATTCGATTAGATCTTTGTTCAATTTTAATGTTAGACGCAGAATATGAGCATTAGTTTTTCGACATCTCCAAATGGCAGAGACCCCAATGAATGTTATGAAGAACAAGTCAAAACAGTCTCAGAAGATACAAATGAAGATGATGAGTTACATTTTGGTTCTCCGCTGCCAAGTAACAACATTATTGGTAGCTTAATTGGACATTATTCCTTAGGTCGCATGAATATAGTGTGCCATCACTGTGGAGCTTTACATTGTATTAATGAAAATAAACTACTTTATATATTAAAAGACCTTTGTCTGGGACATGTTGTTTGCATGGAAAAATTCGTCAAGCTACTCGTCATGAACCACCTGAATCTCTGAAAGCATTGTATGATGGTGATGATGAAATATCAATGCGTGGGGTTTTCAAGATAATATTCGGTGATATATGCATCTAATGCATTTACTAATCTCGGGTGCACACCCGAACCAAGAATATTAGGGAAGATGTCTTACATTATTCAAGACACACGGAGAATTGCATCATATAACTGATCATCAGAACTAAATGAAGGAACCGATAGGTCATATGCTCAATTATATATTTATGATCCGTCTGAAGCTTTAAGGATTCAAAGTGGAACAAACAAAAATCTTGATTTTAATGTTTTCAAATTATTCCAAACACTTTATTGGTTTATAACATATTTTATCAAGTATACTATCAAGCTCATTTGGTTATCCAACGAATTAATTCGGCCAAGCAAAATATACATGTTCACCTTCATTAAAGTGATGCGACTATAGATGACGTTATTATCTACCTTAAGTTGATGAGATTGCAGTTATATTACCTGGAGATGGGACTGAAACATCTAAATCAAGGGATATTATTATACATTTGAGGGGAACACAGAGTTGATGTGTATATCAGAATGTCAGATGGCATATTAACCGTTACATTACGTGTTATTATAGGGTGAGCTAGGTTAACATTCTGAACTTAAGCAGTGGGATGTCATGCGTGATCGACCGAGTACTGAAAGACTGACCCAATGCAATATTTCAGTTATCTAAATTTTCAATAAACCTCTGAATACTCAACCATATTACGAGTTGGAAAACTATTTGAAGAGTTTTTGGTAGATGCATGGGCCTCGAGTGAATAAAACAAATTGAATTATATTCGGTGTTTTCAAACAGTCTTGGGAGCTGAACTGTACAATGGTTTAACAGATACATCAAATGATGATTTACGCCCAGATCAAGTTGGTTAAAGATTCATTTCGCCTTTTCCTTTGACTGGTGGGACACAACATATGTTTGAAATATATCACAATTCAATGGCTATCACACGTTACAATCATCATACTGATGTATTTCTCACAATGACTGCAAATCCAAAGTGGAAAAAAAATAACATTTCTCTTTTGCAGAACCAAACGACCATAGATAGACCAGATTTGGTTGCATGGGTCTTTAACTTCAAGAGGAAGCAATTGATCAAAGAAATAAAAAAAACGAAATCTTTGGGAAATATGTTACTCATGTTTATACTATTGAATTTTAGAAATGTGGGTTACCTCATATGCACGCTCTTATATATTTGGAAGAATCAGATAAAATTCATACAATTGACCAGATGAGTTCAAAGATCAGACCCTATTTTGCACAGTAAAAAAATGTATGATTCGTGGTCCGTGTGGAAACCAGAGACCGAATGCGTCATGTATGAGCAAAAGAAAATGTACAAAAAGATATCCACGTACATTTAAAAATGTCATTGCTGTTGGTGAAGATAGATTTCTCATATACCATCGTCGTAAGGACGATCGAATTTTTACATTCAAAGGGTAGTCGGTTGACAATAAAAATGTAGTGCCTTACAAATCATATCTTTTTAAGCTTTCGATTGTCTCATTAATGTAGAAGCATGTCAAAGTGTATGATGTGTGAAATATATTCACAAGTATATTTATAAAGGCGGTGATTGTAAAACGATGATTATTAGATAGATTAATGAGATTCAACAATACCTTAATTCAAGTTACATTGCGCCATGTGAGGGATTTACCATGAATCTCTCTTTCTGTTTCTCTATTTCTAAAAATGTCTCTCAATCAACCTTCAACTCTCCCACTTTCCATCTCTTTCCTTTTCTTCGATGTAAAAGTATTCAATTCTCTCTAAAACGCTCAGAGAAGGAAATAAGATAATAGAAATCCTATATTTATGAGATACATGCATTGATTGCGGACAAGAGGGGGAGGGAAGTTATGGTGTACCGCGGTGGAACTTAAGAGATTACGATGTACTTCAAGAACCATGAATTAAGGAGATAGTTCATCAGTCGTCAGATCTAGCGTGCGTAACCGAGAGGCAACCAACCTATCATGTGCTCTATTGCAACAGATAGAAGCCATCAAAAAATTCCCGAAAGTCGTCCCACACAGCCCACCTATGTACCGAAAGCTTTCATCTCAGCGTCAGATTGCACGCCACAGGTCATTTAATTGATTTGGCTAACTATCTTCGACTTCGAGCTTTAACTTGGACTAACTTTCTCATCCGGACTCCAATTTGACTTCTGTTTTTGCCTATGGGTTCGTCTCGGACTCTAATTTTCATCAGGTATCAATATTAACCAATATTACTAGACTACCTTCGTCTCTAAATGACCAGAATGCCCTTTGTATGTCTTTCTTCCGATTTAATCTATTTTCCGCGCTCAACTCCTTAGAAGACACCTGAGTAAGACAACCAAGCAAATCACATAAATAACGCCTCAAAATAGACTAACATGCTAAAGTTAAAAGAATCGGATGAGACATTTTCATGTCTCATCATATACTATGTTAGTTTGTTGAATGTAATCATTTTGAATTGTTTAATTATATTTATAATTATTAATTTATCATAAATTCTTTTTTCATATTTATTGGGTTTTCAATTTTATTTTACAGAGATGGAATAAATGAATAAAAATTAAGATAGAAAAAAATAACTAATTATCTGTCCATAAATCTTTATACGGATCAAGTCACCCTATGCTTAACTTCTTCCATGCATATCTCAACTTCTTCCAAGGTTTAGAATTCTATTGGTTTGTTTCCGGATCAATTATAGATTTAGTACCAATCTCAGACGGTAAACCAATTAGAGATGTATTATTCTAATTAGTTGGCTAATGTGGCGGAACAAAGTTTTACGTTTTGGTGTATCTTTCCCCCTCTAAAAATTTCTTTCTTAATAAAATTCCTTCAATTTTGTCTTTTTGTCTTAAGGATATGTATTTTGTCTACATACTCCAAACTACACAATTCTCATCAAGTGTTGTCTTTTTACTGAACGAATATCCGGCTATGACGTTTTTCAATTAATTTCCAATTTTTTGTGATTTAGGATTTATTTAAGTTGTAATGAATTTGATTTTATTGTAAACAAAAGTTCGAGGTATGAGAACTAATAAAATTGTTTTAGCTCATAACGCTGAGTTACTTTTATTTTAAGACCTTCGTATGTTCCTAAATATACTTGGTCTCATCATGATCTGAGTTCTAAAAGAAATTGAGGAATAATGTAGATTGATGGAGTAAAAGTTTGAAAGTTCAGAACCAACTCTAGAGGTGGGGTTAGGGCTAATATTAGATTCCTTAGTTTCCTTCATTCCCCAACTTAACCTTGTCAATTTCAATTTTTATAAATATATTGTTACAACGAAATCAAATAAACAAGAAAAACAATAGTAAATAAACAATCTAATTGAACACAAGAGATTTCTCGTGGTTCGGTTGACACGACTTACTCCACGACAACCACGGCGCGATGATTTCCACTGTGATAAGCAAATAGTTACACAAGAGATTTATGAGAATCCACATTAAGATATCCTTAGGGTTTTAGTTCATATAGCCACTAACACCCTAATCCCACCGACCCACTGCCTTAATGACTCTCTCTTTCTAAATCCGAAGTACACATGGATATCGCTAAAATAATGACTAACTTAACAAAAGCCCTGCCACGGATATCATGTCTGTTTTGGAGCTCTGCTTTGCATGTCACCTCTGCATCGGAGATCGACCCTACTAATAGGTCCCAAATTTTAAACCGAAGCCTTCGACTTCGGTAGGGAATTACCATTGCCTTATAAGTGGGTTGGCGAGTCGTAAACTGGGTTAGATATCAACTCATAATATTCAAGACACTTTCTAAAATTCTCCACCTTGACTTGAATGCGTGCCCTTGACTCGAAATCCGGGAACCCGTAATGATAAACCTACGGCTATGTGTGCTCCGATCTAATGTGCCGAACTACAATCGAAGTTCGACTCCTAAGGTAGATATCTCTAAGCACTACGTATATCCAGAGACCATACTTAGTCAAACAAAGGTCCTAATCGGTTAAACCCGAGTCGTCGGGGGTGTTGTTTAGTCGCCGAACTATGTGAAGTGCTTGAAAAGACACATGAAGATTTTCACTTTGATATGATCGATATCGAATACTTGGCTTCATCTAATAACTATGTGAGGTGCATGACAAAACACATGAAAATATGATTGAAACAATAATCGAAATAAATGAACATCAATTTATAATCAAAAGATTAAATTATAACATACATAATCATAAAATTTATAACAATTTCATCCGGTAAACGACATGCTAGAGTTAGCTAAACATGACGAATAAGTAATAAATGACAAGAAGATACTGGGAGAAACCCCGTTTTTCGATGTGGTGCGAGGTTAAAATAGACGAAAAATGTGAGTCTTTAAGGTGCAACATCTCTCCCCTATGCAGAATTTTAGGTTCCCTATAGAAATGCAGAATGGGTGTCCCCGGGCAAAAATTAAAGTTCCCATAGAAATCAACATCATCTTTTCCATTCTTTACTCAAACTCCATGAAAGCATAACTCAAGCTTTCTCTCTCTACAAAATTTTAGAGAAAAACCAAATCAAACACAAGGGGTAGCTAGCCAATGATATATAAAGTAAAAACTTTAAGGTTTATGGCAAAAAACATAACCAGAACTAGCCTAAAATTCCGTCCGAGAAGATGGGTAGGTTCGGCCAAAAGGTCCGATCAGTTTATGATCTCTCCTAACGGCCTTTAGCTGTTCGTGTTCCTGCCTAGCTTCAAGCTATTGTCGCGTGATGTTGTCGTGTCATTCGTGTTTGCTGCTGGCGCCTCGTGCTGCTATGGCGTTTGTCCCGAGCTTTGTTCTGCTCTTACCAGCCTTCCCGTGCCGGTCTAGCTCTGCCCGACCTTATATGCTAGCCGGTCTAGCTTGGTCGACTCTCTCCTCGTTCTTCCTTCTCTCTTTTTCTCTCTTGAGCTTTCTCCAAGAACTTTAAACTTTACAAAACCCTATGTTCAGATATCTCTCTTTCTCAAATTCCCCCTCCCAAAGACTTATTTTTTTTTTTTTAACAACAAAAATCCTAGGTCCCATGACTTGGTTAACTTATTTAGACTTTGTTGACTTGGACCCATAAAGAGGGGTGCTCATAAATCCTTCTTTGTTATTGTTCTTCCTTCGGTTTTTTGGTTTGGGCTTTAGCTTTCATTTAAAACTCAAGAGGTGCCTTCATCATTTGTCTCTACATTTAAAATCTCTTGAAAGGACTGAAATGTCCCTCGACTTCTTTCCTCAATAACTTGTTCGTCTGAACTCCGATGCGACTTTTATTTTCGTCGTCGGGTTCACCATGGACTCTACTTGTTATTCAAACACTGATTTTTACAAAATGACCAAAGTTCCCTTACTAAATAATGATCAAAATACCCTTGAGCTATCGATCTCGGCCGCATGAGATGAAACGTGATAGTTTGCTCTTTTTATTCTGATTTACGTGCATCAGGAGTTGTGTTTAACAAGAGGATAAAATACCTCATTAAAGTCTATCCCTCATCCATGTGTAAACCCTTTGGCTACTAACCGTGCTTTGTATCGTGCATCATTCGCTCCCGGTATTCCCTCATTGTTTTTGAAAACAGATTTACTCCCAACAATCTTCCGACCCTTAGGCTTCTCGGCTAATTCCCAAGCCCAGTTTTTATTATAAGATCCTATCTCTTCATTCATGGCAAAAGGCCATTGCCTCAAATTATCACTCCTCGTAGCTTCTTCATAGGTGCATGGTTCACCCCCTTCTATGATTTCCTCCATACTAACTGCAAATGCAACCATATCTGCCATTCTATACCTTTATGGTGTCCGAATCTCTCTCATTCCCCTGATCCCTGCAAGACTGTAATGAACCTCTTCTTCTTTTTGCTCGTTTGTCTAAGGTCTGACCTATTCCCGAGTGTCTATCTTAAACTCCACCTGTTCCACATGATTTTCTTGCTCCACCTGTTTAATAGTACCCTCCTGAGCATCAACACTCGTTACTTTCTCTTTATGAGTTACCATGACCAACTCATCAAAAGTAACATCTCTACTTATAAAAAGCTTCTTTGATTTTCCATTCGTATTCCACAACCAATAACCCTTCTGTTCGGGCTCATACCTAAAAAATACACATTTCTTAACCTTCGGTTCCAGTTTACCTTAATTAATATGTGCATACATTGGGCATCAGAAATCCTCAAGTTCTCATACTTTGCAAGATAACTAGATATAACTCGTTCAAAGATTTACACTCAATAGATGTACACGGAGAAATATTCAACAGATATGCTGTCGTGTTCACTGCTTCAACCTAGAACACCTCACTCATCCCTTCACTTGAAAGCATACAACGAGCTCTTTCCAACAGTGTTCTGGTCATGTGTTTCGCCACACCATTCTTTTGTGGTGTATTTCTGACTGTATGGTGTCTCACTAGCCCCTGGTCTTCACATAATCTATTAAACTCGTTACCGCGAAATTCCATGTCATTGTCAGTCCTCAAACGTTTGATTGATTTTCAAGTCTACTTCTCAATCAAGGTCTTCCACTGCTTGAACTTGATGAATGTCTCGTCTTTGTGTTTCAGCATGTATATCCATAGTTTCCTGGAAAAATCATCTATCAAGGTTAACATGTATCTCCCCCCACCATGTGCGCTAACCTGGGAGGGACGCCAAATATCTGAATAGAGTTCCTTTCGTATTATGAACCGCCTTACTGAATTTTACCTGACATTGTTTCTCGAAGACACAATGTTCGTAGAATTCAAGTTTTCCAACCTTCTATCCATAGAGCAATCTCTGGTTACTCAGTAAACCTAGTAAAACAATAACAAATAAACAATCAAACAAAATACTAGAGATTTACATGGTTCAGTTGATGAGACCCACTCCACGACGGTAATGATGCGATGATTTCCACAATGATAAGTAAAAAAGTTACACAAGAGGTTAGTGGGAATTCAACTTGAAAAATATCCCTAGAGTTTTAGTTTAAATAACCACTAAAACCCTAACCCGATTGACACACCGCCTCACCGATTACCAACTCTATCGTGGAGCACTGCCTCCTTTTGCTCATATGCCACAGCCGCATAGCTATAACTTGGTAGTCTCAACTTCCTTGTGTGATGATGATACCGCTACAGATCCAAAAACCGTGTTACCCTGTAACACATACAAACCATTCTTCTTCAACCCTTTCATAACTGTAAGACTCCCCTTAAAAATTCGAAGAACACCACCTTTACCAATGAACTTACAACCATTATCTTCCATGGTGCCCAAAGAGATTAATTACTCTTCAAATCGGAACATGTCTAATGTTTGTTTTGGTCCTCACAACACCATCGTGCATCTCGATCTGAATTGTACCGATTTTAACCACCTTGCATGGAACATCATTCCCCATCAAAACCTTACCACCATTAATGGCCTTGTAAGAGGAAAATTACTCCCTATGAGAACATACATGGAACGTACACTCAGTATCTAAAATCTACTTATCTTCAAAAAAATAGGCATCGGTATCCAGAAGCATAACTTGACTGATTATCAAGACAATACCATTGTCGCTTTCTTCTTCGATGACTGCTCCTTCCCCTGGCTTCTTTATAAGCTCAGGACAATTCTTCTTGAAGTGTCCTTTCTTTTTACAATTATACTACCTGTACTTCCCAGGTTTTGATCAGTGAGAGGTGATAAGAGCGGGCAATATGTGTTAGGTTGTGGTGTCTCCTAGTGTTCTTAAGCGGAATCTAAGACATCTCACGTTTAACACTAGTAAGTCCCAAGATCATCATGCATAAGCTAATAATTAACTAAGAGTTCAAGATTACCTTAATCACTAGTTTTCCCTCGAGCGTTTCCAATCAAATGCGAAGACCAAGAACCCCACGTGTTGCTCCACTACTCAAGACACCTGAATGATCAACTTGATCTCCCACCTTGTAGCTAGCTAGAACTCCAATGGTGGTTTGATATGAAGAAGACCTTCTTCTTTATGACTAGTTAGATAGCCTGGGAATTAGCTCACTTTCTCTCTCTACTTATTGTTGTAGAGTGAGAAAGCTTCTTGAGAAATTCCACACCCTATTCAAGTCCCTAAAAAACATTATATAGAACCGTAGTTAGAGTCCCGCCCTAATTAGGTTTCCCAAAAAGTCCCCTTTGAATAGGATTAAGGAAATAGTGAAAAATAAAAACTAGTTTCTATTTTTCCTGTTCCCTTAGTTGTGGGCTTGTGGCCGCCCCATGCACATGAAACCATCCAGATCTGGCTGGCCCCTCTCTTGGGCCCAAAACAACCTTTTGGTGCCCCGGCCCAAAATCCCTTCTTTTGGGCCTTTTATTGTGCTATCTTTTCCTAAACTTTCTTTAGGTCTGTGAGACATGTTTATGGTTCTCTCCCATGATTATATGTCTCATCCCACTATTCATATCATCCGATCAAAGAGACATTCTTATGTGTAACCGATGTAGGATCAGGTTGAAGTTAGTCGCGAATTACTGCGTAATGCGACTATCGTAGTTGGGTTCTAGCTAAACACTACGACCCCTAAATCGCCCAGACTTAATGATCTTCTTCATCAATTGTCCTATTCGAAAAATTGCTCGCATTGCACCTTTGCTCGAAGGACATCTCCTCAATAACAACTTCTAAGGCTTGGGGCACCACAAATAATATCAGAGCGAAGGACGGTTCTGCACCAAGGGTGAGGGAATTGTGATAGTCTCGCATTACCCAGGAGATTGTCTGGAGCCTGGGCTATAGGTGTACGCTCAAGCTTAGTAAGTGGCAGGGCATCCCAGTGTGGAACAAAACATCCATGGTAGGTGGTGTCTAAGTAAGGACAATATCGTTGTGGGGGCCCACAGTGGCGTACTCTGATGGTCGGACGAATCATGTGTCTTCGCCCATAGCAAGGCCTTTTGGGCGGGCTCGTGGAGCCTTCACCAAGAACAAAGCCCTGTACACGTGTGATGCGCCCAGCTAGAATGCCCAAATTTCCTCATTTAGAAATAAAAACTGTCCCCACCGTAGTGAAACTTTGAAAAAACATTATCTTTTAGTGAATCCTGGTGAGCTGGGCATTTTACTGGGCACCGAGCTGGGCACTCTAAGATCTCCCAATTGCAAAGGCTTTCCCTTAAATTAGGGATGAGAAAGATATTGTACATAGACCTCTCTGTAATAAAACATAATTTCAGGTTGATTCCTTTCTCCATTTGCTCCAAGCGACCCCCCTTGCCGGCTGATTCCTCTCTCTATTTCCTTCCCGCTACCCCTATTGGTGGCTGATTCCTTTCATCATTTGCTCTAGCCAAAACTCCAGCTGGGTGCCACATCAACCAATCGAGTAGAGGCTAGATCAAATGCAACAAGGAGTATAATTTTGGAATAGCTAATTTTGCAACTTTAAATTTTGCAAAATTGCTTATTTTATTTATTTTTCCTAAATATGCAAATTGACATCCAAATCATTGAAAAAATTCATGAATTTTAAAGCAATGCCCTTCTTGTGTCCTTTTTCCACATTAAGAAGTCATGATGCATGTCCCCTGCTTACGCAAGGATGGCGATTTGGGATGTAAGACTTTTAAATACGTGCCCTTGGACAAATTTCAGCCTTACCACTAAAATTGAATTAATAGGGGATGATAGCCAGACTCAAGGAAATCTAACCTTATCCACACTCCAACCACAAACTTATCAACTCCAACCATTTAACCACAACTTCCTCTTTTTATTATCTGCTAACTTCTTCTTCTACACCAATAAACAGTATAGATCAGTCTTTGTTTTTCCTCAGAATTGAGAATCTAATGGCATCATATATGAACTCAAGTGTACTCGCATGCAATTATGCAATTTCAGGCACTGCAATTTTATCCTCTGATGCAAACTTGAAGGTTTCGTCCTCTGTCTCAGCCTCACCGATCAAGTCATTGAAAGTAAGTGCAAAACAAGTTCAAGAATCTCAAATCATACAAAAGAAGGGAAATGAAGCAAGAAGATCTGCACTTCTTGGCTTGGCAGCTGTTCTTTTCACTACAACCATTGTCTCTACTTCATCTGCCAACGCTGGTATCATCGATGAATACCTTGAAAGGAGCAAAGTTAACAAGGTATACGTTATACGTATACGGTGATAATGTTGTTATTCAAAATCGATCATTAGTAACTTATCATAAAATGAAATTTTCATGTCGTAGGAATTAAATGACAAGAAGAGGTTGGCTACTAGTGGAGCAAACTTTGCAAGAGCTTATACTGTTGAGTTTGGTACATGCAAGTTCCCTGAAAACTTTACTGGCTGTCAAGATCTAGCAAAGCGGAAGGTATATAAATTAGTTACTCAACTTTTGTTTTCCACCTATCTATCTGTGGCTTCGATTGTCTAATTCTCGTGGGGATTTTGGTTTTTGTTAATTGTGCAGAATGTGCCATTTCTCAGTGAGGACTTGAAGTTGGAGTGTGAAGGGAAGGACAAATATAAGTGTGGTTCCAATGTCTTCTGGAAGTGGTGAAAACCTCAACATCAACATTTTTTTTACTCTCTTGAATGTGTCTTATTATTCTCAGTTAAATTTTCTATGAATCCCATGTATATTAACTCTCTCTCTCTCAAAATGGTCAACAAGCCTTGGCTGGAGTGGTACCAAGTTTCTTTCCATTTTCTAGGTTTTGTGTCGGAGACACGGATAGATATATTACCTTTCAGTTTTCAAAAGAAAAACTCTCTTTCTGAAACATCAAGAATATGTCTGCAGTATATCCCTTGGAAATTGCATGAGGAACTAGGTTCAACTAGACTCCAAATTAAATAGAACAATTTAACATCTAAACTATGTCTCTATTGAATTCTTCTGTACATTTTAACCTAAGGAGCGTGTAACCCGTGCTAGCCAACAGTGTCATAGTTCAGAATTCGGAGGTCTAGTGCAAAAAAAAAATATTTGGGGACCTTTCTTCGACAAAGATAAAGCCTAAATTGTTTTTCTTACATGTAGCGGATTTAGAAAAAATTAAATGAACTATAATTTGTTTTTACCTCAAATTAATCTAGGCTGCGAACGTTGTGCTCTTAAATATTTTTCGGGGCATAAAATCTTAAAGGAAAATTGTGAATTTTGGCCGGTTTTTCAAGGTGCAAAATATTAAAGGGACACATAACACTTCTTCTTCCTCATCTCTTACCACAACCACAAAATCCGGCCACCACCACCATTTTCTCCTCCTTTTTTCTTCTTCTTTTGGTCCACCGCCACCTCCATTTAACCTTCTTCTTTTTCTACTCCTCTCTCACCTTTTCTCTCTCTTTCCTATTTCTCCTCAATCCCCCCTCTCTCTTTCTATTTAATTCGGGGACCCCCTTCGCTGTAAAACCAATCTGGTTTGCGAAAATTTCCAAACCAGATCGACTACTAGTTTGGGACCCCAAACTAGGGTAGTTTTCCGAAAATTCTTTCGCGCGGAAAACTGCTAGAAAGAAAATTAGAAGAGAAACAAAGAGAGGATAAGAGAGAGAAGGAGGGGAAAGAAGATGGTGGTTCAAGGCGGTGGAAGGAAGAAAAGAAAGATTCTTCTAAAAAATATTAAAGGTTGCCAGCAATGGTCGTTTGCTGACGACCATTGCCGGAGTGGATAAAAACTGGTGGTGGAGTTGTAAAGAATAAAAGAGAAAGCAAAAATATTACACTTAATAAGGTTTCCCTCTAACAATTAGATAAAAATTAGTCAGCTAAAGTTGACCAATTTTTGACAAAGACTTTTACCCGGAATTTTTTCTTTTTTTTGGCAAGACCTATACACATTGAAAATTGTGCCTTCAATACAAAGATTAAACAGTAAGCATTAAACTTCATCACTAGTCTTTAAGCATAAAAACTAGAGTAAAAATAATTCTTTATTGATGACTAATAGTTGTTGTTTTTACCAATAGATGAGAACAAAAAAGTAACATGACATTTATTGAACTAGGGACCTTGTACTTGTTGTACAAGATGTTAACCAACTACACCTCATCTCTTTTTCAGAATCATTTTAGTCTGGAAAATTATTAGATATAATTAAGTCTGTAGGGGCTCTTAGATCGTTAAAAATCTTGCGGTTTAAGGAGATCCAGAACAGCCGCATTAGTCGCACCCAGGGGCGGATCCACTAAGAGACCAGACGGGGCAGCTGCACGATCTGGAATTTATATATTCTTATATTAGTAGGGGTAATCCTGTAATTTTTTATTTTATAAATTTTCTAGTAGAGCAAAGACCTGTACGTGTTTATGTGTTTGAAGGGTTTTTTGGGCGAGAACTCGAGAACGAAACAAGGACGAACAACAGAGATTCAAGCCCACTGAAGGATTCGAAGTAACGTACGGTAGCTTAAAAGTTTTTGGACAAACTGATTCAAAACCAGGTTACTTAGACGGATTAGGAGTCTTTGACTTGCTTCCCCCTAAACTAGACTGCCTCTATTTATCCTTCAGTCGGCTATAAAACTTCACCCACTTCTTCAATCTCGTCTAAGTTGCACGTCCATATTCTTGAGCATGCATATGGCGTGACAAGTGCTAGGATAGTGATGTGGCGTGAAAATGCCACATTTAGGTCACTTAACTTTGATGAGTTAGTTCTTTTAGAGTTTTATTTCTAATTATTTATGTGTTTTCATTGCTAGGTAGTTTATTTGGGGTTTGGCGTGTAATTCGGAATAAAGAGAGCGAATTATCACATTTTCATCTTATGCGGCAAAAGGGAAGAAAAGAGCACCAGGGGTATTTTGGTCATTTTGGTCAATATCAGAAGTCAAACAACAAGTGAGGTCAATGACGAGTCTGACGGTGAAAACGGAAGTCGATCCGGAGTTCGGACGGAAAAATTGTGAATGAAAGAAGCCGAGGTTCGGTCTTGAAACAAGGATTCTATGAAGGCACCCCCTTGGTTCTAAATGTAGAGACAAGATGAAAGCACTCCCTTGCTTTAGAAAGAAGCCCAACCCAAGAGCCCAAAGAGGAAGAGAAGAATAGAGATTCTATGGGCACTCTTTTTGGTCCAAGTCAAGACTTGACTAAGTCTAGGGTTTTTTTTGTTCAAGTGTGAACTATTCATCATCTTCTTCACCAAGCAACAACCAAGAAGAAAGAGAGAGAAAAAGGAGGCTACAACTTAGGGTTCTTGAGTTTGAAGGATTTGGTTGGGTTGAGAGCTAGAAAGAGAGAAGGAAGAAGGAGGAGGGCCGGCCAAGCATAGGCCGGCCAGCACACTAGGCCGGCCTAGCTTAGCCGGCCGAGTTGCTGTCTTCACAGCAGCTCGGGCTGCTTTCAACAGCAGCTTGGGCTGCTTCCGGCAGCAGCTCTCGGGAGGAGGAACAGCAGCAGCTTCCGGGACGCAGGGGCAGCCGCGACCAGCAGCTAAAGAACGACCGGAACAGCAGCTGCACGGCTCGGGAAGAACAGCAGCTTCCTCACTGCTCGGGCAGGAGATTCTGGCACGCGACTAGCAACTCGGATCTTCATGGAGGGCTCGGGTTTCACGTCATGGAGCACGGGACGGCTGTGGGACGGGCGCGGCAGCTCGGAACAAGCACGGGATGGCTCGGGATAGTGGCTTATTGGTCGGAATTCACCATTTTGGCCGGATTTTGACCATCCTTTGGCCGGACTTTTTTAGGGTTTCCGGCTACCTTCTTGGTCCAAAACCTTAGGGTTTTTACTACCCTCATCATTGGCTTGCTTTCCCTTGTGTTTGATTTGGTTTTTGGTTGAAATTTCTTAGAGAGATAAAGCTTGGTGAAGCTTTAATGGTGGAGGGTTCTAAATGAAGAAGATGAGTCTGGTTGCTAAGGGGAGATCTGATTTTTGCTCGGGGAGATCCATTATGCACTGTTAAGGGGAAATCCAGAAATTTGCTAAGGGGAGATCGGCTGGACCTTAACTACTCAAAATTTCCGACGAACCTAGCCTCGAACCACATCGAAAAAGGGGGATTTCTCATCATTTTCTTTTCATTTATTACTTATCACCATGTTAGCTAAATCAAGTGTGTCGTTAATGAGATGAGATGTGATGAATTTGTGATTATCTATGTGATGATTTAATGTTTTGATAATAAATTGATGTTCTCTTATTTTGATTATTGTTTCAATCGTTTTTCATGTGTCTTATCAAGTACTTCGCATAGTTAATCGATTAGGCAAAGTGATCGATTTGGATCGTAGTCTAGATCCAAATTTCATGTGTCTTGTCATGCACTTCACATAGTTAGGCGGCTAGACGACATTTTCGATGATTCGGTTTTAATTGTTTGGGAAGTTTTTTTGACTAAATATTATCTCCGGACATACGTAGTGCTTATGAACATCCACCGTAGGAATCGAGACTAGGTTTGTATCAATATATTCGATTGGACCGTAAATAGTTGTAGGTTCACCACAACGGATTCCCGGACCTCGACACTTTTCTCACTTATTTGTTGCCTCCCTACTCTTGTTCCTTCAACTCCTCTCTCGAATCTCTCTCGCCCTCTCACATTGATATTTTAGTTTGTTTTACTTCCTTTATTCTCTTAGTGCTTATTCGTTTAAAAACCTTTCATTATCTTCATTTACTTGCGCTTTTGTCTAAGTAAGCCTTTGATATCTGAACCGACGAATAAGACCATTCGATATCCAAACTACATTCCTATCCTTGGATCGATCCTGGCTTTGCCGGATTAATACTTGATACCTCCGCTTGGGTGTGCAACCTTTTCCGGTGCATCAAGTTTTTGGCGCCGCTGCGTCCCGGAAGCTGCTGCTGTTCCTCCTCCCGAGAGCTGCTGCCGGAAGAAGCCCAAGCTGTTGTTGAAAGCAGCCCGAGCTGCTGTGAAGACAGCAACTCGGCCGGCTAAGCTAGGCCGGCCCTCCTCCTTCTTCCTTTTCTCTTTCTAGCTCTCAACCCAACCAAATCCTTCAAACTCAAGAACCCTAAGTTGTAGCACGCATGAGCACATAGGTCGGAGGGCCAAAGACAAGGTCGTTGGGGTCAGAAGCTTCTTGAGCCATGCACGGAAGTGCATTCAAGCCTTGCCAAGAGCGAGTATGCGTGGTTAAAAGATTGATGTTTCCTTGTGGAAATAGGCTAAACAAGAACTTTGCTACTATAGGAGGGGGTGGTCTCCCTTCCTCATATGCATCCAGCATATGCCAAGACCTCGTGGATGAGAGGTCGCCCATCTTAGCATTGCATGCACGAAAGTGAGCATTCTCATGGCGCAACCCATGAGGCCGGCCTAGCATATGCGAGAGAAGCATATTGCACGGGTTCCCTTGTCATAAGAAATGGCTTGGGACAGTACCTGTAGATAGGTTATTGCGGGTTCCTTTGGAACGGTGGTTACATGTTCTCATGCCATGGCGAGGCGTGCGACGTGCTATCCTATTCCATAAGGAGGATTGAGCTATTCAAGGGGTCAAGCCTTGATGTGCTATGTTGGGCATAAGGTAGCTTATTAGAGATGGATGCTCCTATGGCCAATGTCCGGTTGGTAAGCTGAGATGTAAGGTGCCGGATGCTTGAGACTAGATTGCAAGATCCGCATATGCGGCTTGGTGTGCTCCGCATATATGTTGGTATCCTTTATAGTGGGCGAGAGTCTATGACTCAAGGAAGCGTTATACGGGACGGCACGAGCTATGTTCGTATGTTGGGACACGATGGTGTCATGCCACGATATTGGTTGGGAACCAAGATGACTTGATAGTCGAGATGCTCTGAATATGTTCGGGAAGGCTGGTTATGTAATATGAGGGAGTACATGACGCCGCACGATACGTTAGGATTTGATATTCCGCACTATCGGCCAGTGCCTTTTGAGCATAATATGCCGGGTCGACCTAACGAGGCAAAAAGGTCGTGACAATTGGTATCAGAGCCTGAGCTACAGGATGAAGATGTACAGGTTGAAAATGTATTACATCCTGATACCCATTTAACAATTGGTGGTATCGTAGCCTATGTGATAGGCAAACGAGTATGTTGCTCTGGTCCTAGTGATGGATGGACTTAGAGCTTGATAGCTTACGAGATATGTTCCAAGAGCCTAGTGATAGTGGGAAATGGATGTGTTTTGGAGCTTGACTGGACAAGCAAGGAGATATGCCTAAGAACATGCGGTATGTTTGGAAGCATACTTCTGGAGCCTGGAGGGCAGGTTCGAAGGGACGGTTCTCCGATCCCATGATGGTTGGTATCTATGCTCGAAGAGTGTGACGAAGAGCTTAGTGATTCCCCCACTATGGTATGTGGTATACTGGAGTGTGTATGAAGAGCTACGTTGAGAGCATGATTCCAAGAGAAGGCTTTCAGAGTGAGATGCATTCAAGATGATATGGTCTCTGAAGCTATAGTGCTAAAAGGGGACCTTGTTAAGGGATGCATGGTGCATAAGGCGATGAGAGTTCCGATGAAAGGAATAGGCCGCGTGCACGGATGCTACGGTGGTAGCTATACTTGGGTCTATGTACCTTTGAGATGAAGAACATATGCGAGATATGAGATGGAACCGTATTGACACAAGAAGTCATGTGCAAGCTCAGTGGCAAGAGTTTAGTGTGACTTGGTGCGCGAGAAGGTTCCGTATATGTTGAGTCCTTTAGAGGTAAGGACAAGGGCAGAGATGAGATGAACCGAGAATGGCACGGTGAGTCGTGTGCGAGCTTAGTGAAGTAATGCTAAGTACGATTTGGTGCGCATTGGGTACATCGTATGTTAGAGTCCTTTGGGTGGACAACATGCTTGGTATGAAGTATACCAAGATCGCAAGTAGAGTCAGGCTGAGAGTTGGTGGTAAGCTAGTCTAAGTAAGCTTGTTGGATTGGCATCCAAGAGTGGAGCTATGTTGATCCAGGTGATACTTGAGTGTTAGAGCAGGATATGGCAACAAGGTGTTGAAGGATACTCTCTGATGCTTAAGCCGAAGGTAGCATCAAGTGACTTGTGATGTTGTGAGTACAAGCTTCTTACAGAAGACGGGGGTCGAGAGTAAGATAGATGGACAGAGTACATCGTTGGGTAAGTTGGTGCTAGATCAAGTTGTGCTTATGTGGGATGGTGCACGATAGTGTTCGGCACGGTGTATTGTAAGCGCATTTGAGTTCCAAAGAGAATGGACTCCTCGAGATGAGACATGGATATGCTAGCGTGGTCGTGTTGGGTATGTCGCATGAGTGCTATAAGCTGAAACCAACATTGAAGCTTATGAACATATTGGTGTGAAGTCTATGGAGACAGGTTCACGAGACCAAGTACAGAACTGATGGTAGTTGGAACCGAGTTCAAGCCGTCAAGTAATATGAGGGTCGTTGTATCTGAAGTGGATCGACCCATATTTGAGTTATGCATTGGAGGTAAGTTGGAACCGAGTTCAAGCTTATAGTGTGCAGCGAGTACGTGGTGATTGAGAAGAGTCAGCTCACGTTATGGGATTTCAGGATGGTGTGTCGTGGTGACATTAAGCATTGTCCAATTCTGGGGATAGTTGGAACCAAGTTCAGATCGTCAGAGATATATGACAACGTCGAGTTTGCAGTTGAGTTGTAAGCCGTATGGTGCTGCATAAGATGTGTTGGAGCTTATGCGGTGGTACGTTCGGATGTGTTCAAGAGGGACACGAGCCTACCAAGATGCTCGGGTTAAGGAGCATCGCCAATGATTAAATGGCAAGTGTGTGTCTGGATGTAGTCAAGAGGACGTTCCCAAGAGTACGCCAGTGGTGGATGGTTTGGTACCATATAGTTCTCGCGGAGAGAAGCTACCGTGCTCGTTTCAGTGGACATCGAAGGCAACACAACAATTTCCCGAGGAAGGGATGGCACGGATGATGCCGAGCGCACGAGGCGCAAGCACGGAGTCGCACAAGCAGAGGCTTGTTTGAGTTGCACAGAGATGCAGTTGCAGAGGCACAAGTGAGGCAAGGGTCGTCAAGAGAAAGTGTGATATTACGAAGAGTTCAAGTGGTATACACTCAAGGGTAAAAGTAGTAGATACTTAGGTACTAGAGTGCACTTGATGTTTGGGGACAGTGGTCGAAACGAGGGTCTCAATGAACAAGCAAACCAAGGAGTCAGAACGTGGAGTACATGGGTACATATGGTCTGATCCAGAGGTGAGTGACATTGAAGACGAGTTATTTTGCGATGGCAACATTGCGAGCACATGGCAAGACGCAGTGGCGTCGAGATGCTAACTCGGGTGAAGGCAACGGTTGCTGAGGTACCAGGGTGATAAGTTGTGTTGCAAATCACTGCGATACGCATGGCAAGATTGGTCACGAAAGCAGAGATGTAAGGTGACAATCGAGATGCCAACTCGAGGTGAAGCCGAGGAGGTGAGGTACCTAAGTCGAGGAGCGGCAAGGACCGGAACGGAGGGGGCGAACCAGAGGGGGAGCCAACATTAGAGGCCAAAGAGGGCAACATTGAGCATGGATGAATGGTACGGAAAACCATTATCCTAACTCATTAGAGAATACCAAAGCAGAAGACTGAAGTAATCCTGCGGGATGCCTACACGATGAGACTGTGTAGTTTGCACGCAGATGCTATGCCGAAGACATGAAGGTGCAGTGGTAGCATCGGAGTTAAGGCAAAAGATTGAATTACTCCAAACTTAGTCGACGAGGACGTCGACCTTACAAGTGGGGGAGTATATCACGTCCATATTCTTGAGCATGCATATGGCGTGACGAGTGCTAGGATAGCACGCACGAGCACATAGACCGAAGGCCAAAGACGAGGTCTTTGGGGCCATAAGCTTCTTGAGCCATGCACGAAGGTGCATTCAAGCCTTGCCAAGAGCGAGTATGCTTGGTTGAAAGATTGATGTTTCCTTGTGGAAATAGGCTAAACAAGAACTTTGCTACTATAGGAGGGGGTGGTCTCCCTTCCTCATATGCATCCAGCATATGCCAAGACCTCGTGGATGAGAGCTCGCCCATCTTAGCATTGTATGCACGAAAGTGAGCATCCTCATGGCGCAACCCATGAGGCCGGCCTAGCGTATGCGAGAGAAGCAAATTATACGGGTTCCCTTGTCATAAGAAATGTCTTGGGACAGTACGTGGAGATAGGTTACTGCGGGTTCCTTTGGAACGGTGGTTACATGTTCTCATGCCATGGCGAGGCGTGCGACGTGCTATCCTATTCCATAAGGAGGATTGGGCTATTCAAGGGGCCAAGCCTTGATGTGCTATGTTGGGCATGAGGTAGCTTATTAGAGATAGATGCTCCTATGCCCAATGTCCGGATGGTAAGCCGAGATGTAAGGTGCCGGATGCTTGAGACTAGATGGCAAGATCCGCATATGCGGCTTGGTGTGCTCCGCATATATGTTGGTATCCTTTATAGTGGGCAAGAGTCTATGACTCAAGGAAGCGTTATACAGGACGGCACGAGCTATGCTCGTATGTTGGGACATGATGGTGTCATGCCACGATATTGGTTGGGAACCAAGATGACTTGATAGTCGAGATGCTCCAAATATGTTTGGGAAGGCAGGTTATGTACTAGGAGGGAGTACATGACGCCGCACGGATGGTTGGATGGTTGGGTAGATGAATTGAAGTTTATAGGGGTTTAGGGTAGATGAATTGAATTTTATAGGATTTATGGTTTTGATTTGAAGTCTATAGGGTTTAGGCTTTAGGGTAGATGAGTTGAAGTTTGTAGGATTTATGGTCAGAGTTGAAGTTTGTAGGGGTTTAGGGTAGATGAATTGGGGTTTGTAAGGGGTTTGTGCTAGATGAATTGGGGTTGGTAGGGGGTTTATGGTAGATGAATTGAAGTTTATAGAATTTAGGATAGATGAATTAAAGTTTGTAGGGATTTATGGTAGATGAATTGAAGTTTATAGAGTTTAAGGTAGATAAATTGAAGTTTGTAGGAGTTTAGAGTACATGAATTGAAGTTTGTAGGGGTTTATGGTAGATGAATTGAAGTTTGTAGGGGTTTATGGTAGATGAATTGAAGTTTATAGAGTTTAAGGTAGATGAATAGAAGTTTGTAGGGGTTTATGGTAGATGAATTGAAGTTTGTAGGGGTTTATGGTAGATGAATTGAAGTTTATAGAGTTTAAGGTAGATAAATTGAAGTTTGTAGGAGTTTAGGGTAGATGAATTGAAGTTTGTAGGGGTTTAGGATATTCGAATTGATTTTATATAGGTTGGTAGTTGAATTGATTATATTTTAAAAAATAAAACTAAAAATGTGGGATGTTGAGCTCCAACCCTCGCCACCTTGGTTCTCTGTACTGAAGGACCGTTCTTTCTACCATCAAGCCACTCTCGAATTCCGTTATAACGGTGCACACTCATTTATAACCACTTCAAGGCACAAGAAGTGAGCCCTTCAAAAAAATAATAAAAATGCAAGTGATAGGTTTTGAACTCATGACCTTACGGTCAAGCAGATTTACATCCCGTGTTTTCTCCATTACGCCAAAGTGTTCTTTATGTCAACTACATGTATTGTTATATCATATCTAATATACCTATATGTATAAAATTTTTTTATTAATACTACTATTATATTTTTTCAGGAGGAACGAGGAGGTGCGGCCGCACCCCCTCGCACCCCCATGGATCCGCCCCTGATCTCGTCTGGAAAAAATCTGTAACTCCACTTCAGCTAGCATAACCTACCAAACAAAACTTTCTAGCCATTAATTAATATACTCTCTCTAATGCTCTAAAAAAACTGCAGTTGTATCTCTGACCAATGGAAATAGATCCAAGCTGCTATTATGAAGTGCGGGTTTCATTACTTTACCATTTTAATGACTGTGTGGTCTTTTAAGAGATGCCAGAGAAGTATCCGATAAAATGTTTGAAAGAGATATTATTTCTTGGACTTGTATGATTGTGGGATATTCACATATTCATAAATTTATTGATTCATTGAGCTTGTTTAGGAACATGATCAGATTTCACACGTTTAAATGGGAAGATCTTCAGAAGGTAGGTTTTGTAGTAACTGCTTAAGTACAGGTTTACCCTCTCGGACATGAATTCATGGTTCTGTCTCTGGGAACCTCTTAAAACACGTCCCTATTCGCCACACAAACTATTATGTCAAATACATTAAGTGTGCCTATATGGCTATATCGTTTTTCCACCAACACGGTAAGTTCACAATTGCATCAACAAAATTGAGTGACACATATTTAGAGAATATAGGTTCGTGGGAGACACATATTCAGAGAATGTTGGGTTCTAATAACTTATTTTAATAATGTTCAATAAATTCACACCTTATATGATGTGTTTTGCCGGAAGCGTGAGTACGGAGTGAATGTAAAGATCGTAACAGAACAGATAGGAAGATCTGGACCACCACACTTTGATAAAGTTGCCACCACAAAGTGATAGAGAAACCGGTAGAGCTAACACCACACCCGGATAAAGTTGCCACCACCAGATGATAAAGACTCTCGAAATCCACCACCAATTGCTCTTCGAAAACCAGAGTGCTGATGTTAAAAACTGGCTTTCCGTTAGATCAACATGAAATAGGGAGTTGATGCATGACAACCTCCGTTATGTATGAATCCTCCGTTATGTTGGGGATTGATTAGCTCTGTGGTCCTGCTTTCAGCTCTGCTTCCTGCTCTGATTCTCTTTGTTCCTGCTCTTGGCTCCTATTCCTTGCTCCTTGCTCCTGCTCCTTACTCCTTGCTCCAGCTCCTTGCTCCAGCTCCTTGCTCTTGTTTATCTGCTTCCGAGGGGGGAAAACCTGCAAAGGGTTCGAAAGCCGCTCCGACGCTCAAGCCAGTCAGGGTGCTCTTTGCAGTAAAAGAATGAATATTGATTGATCCTGATCCTTTTGGTGGGCGAGTTATGAGAACTCTGAGTTTCTTGTGATCTTTTTTTGGGTAAAGAGATCGTGTCTTGTGAAGGACGATGTGGGGGGCCTTTTATAGGCGATGTTAGACCGATTGTGATTAGTGGCGGTGGTGAGGCGGTTGCCGTCAAACCGAAGGGAAAGTTCCCTCTCTTGAGTATCTAGGGTTTCTCTCTGAGTCTATCTCGGATCTTTGATAAGTGGAAGTTCCTAAATTCAAGGACTCTTTGTAGGTATCTTGCCGGTGTGATAGACTCTAAAGGTCCTTCGGATACTTGGAGTCCAAACTGGCTTAAACACTTCGAGATGTGTGGCGACTGAGATCCTTCTAAAAATTTCGAGATTATGTTGGTAGACGCTTGGCGCTGCAACCTCCCTAGTTCTGGGTGTAAGACTCAAACCTGTGTGGACCCCCCTCACTCCTTTGAAGACCCCAAGGCTGATCTGTCCATGCCAAGGGCATCTTGCACGGCTGATTTCATCTGGCCGACCTCCCAGTTAGGGGAACCTTCGGTGGACCATCAGGAGCTCAGCGGTCCTATTGTCTTAAGCCAAGTTGACCCAGTAGACTTCAGGTTTGATTTTGACTCTTCAGACGTTAGTCGATGTCTTGACATTTTATGCATCATCATGAGTCTCGCCACTCCTTAGTCGAAAGTAATGAGACTGAGGAGTAGAAGTAACTCGTCTGTTTTAAACATTGAGACCCTGAAGTCCAGGATTTTACCTGGACCAGAGCCGTTTCGTGAAGCTCAGCCTTTCTTTTGGTTTCCCAAAGCAGAACTGATTCGAGTTGTGTTTGTCTTAGGCTGATGGACGCTGCTGAGGGTAAAACCTCTTTTCTCTGAGGCTGTTTTTACCAGAACTGACTCAAGTCTTGTATTGAAGGACGTGTGGTTTGTTCTCCCGAGACACGTTTCGACTTCTGCTCAAGCATTAATTTCCTTTTCAGGCGCGATTCTATGACGTCATAGATCTGATCTTCTGATCACACGCTTTCGGCGATACACCTTTAGGTAATTGCGCACGACAGTTCCGTCATCATGCGTGGGTACGTGGCATTTCCTCAGTGGGAGAGTTGACGTGTTTCCTCGAAACTCGCCGATATCCCCTAGAATCTGACCCGTCTTGAGTTGTCGTATCCTATAGTCACTATTCCCTTCAACATTCCCGAGAATTGTTCGGTCTTCGCTTTAGTGACCCCTCGTCTGTTTTCGAGAAGCCCTTTGGCTATTTCTTCCCAATATAAATTGCCTGCTTTGGTTCTTTAACTCCTAATTTTCAAGAGTTTAAAGAAGAGAGGATCCTTCCTTTGCAAATACTTTTCAACTTTGTCCTTTACCTTCTGTTTTCATTGAAGATCCGAGATGAGGCCTTTGTCCGAATTCATGCTTGGTGTTTTCTTTGGTGTTTTTTTTTTCGATGATGGAGATAGTTAAAGGTAACTTTTCCGATAATGGAGATAGTTACCCTGGATACCAATTTGGGTCCGACCCAAAAAATGGTAGTTTGCCCAGGTGCCAGTCATGGCATTCTCGCCAGCAGAGAATCCTTCGTGCTAAATTGTACCTTTCCGGGGTGCCCCTTTGAAGTTCTGACCTCGATCCACAAGATAGGGGTGATCTCGGTCCTCTCGTCACTTTCTTACCTTTAACTTCTTTTAATTTTCAGCAATTTCTTCTGTAATAGATTTGATGGCCGAACTCTTCTTGATGTACTTTGGTTGCAATTTCTTCTGTAATATACCTCTTTTATTAATTGGGTTTTACTTTTATTTCCTTGAACTGTTATGCTTCTTCTGTTCTCGATTGCTGAGCTACTTTCATCTTTATCCTTCTCGTTTGCGGTGGTCCTGCAAAACCGGGTAATTATCGTTGTTAATATAAAACCTAGCTTACTAATGCATTTACCCTTAGCTTACTACGCATGCTCTAAATGTTCTCTCCTGCACAAAGGAAAAATTAGACTTAGTCTAGTATGACCCCGAATTAGTGTAACTGTATAGATTTTCGGGTCTGGATATTGTCCTTGATCATGGTTGCTGCTCCCAGGGTTGTTTTTCGTTGGCTTTAGCACAACTAATTTAGCAAGGACTTCTCTTTAAACCCCTAGTCGTGGCTTTCGCTATCAGGGCTGGTTTCGTTGGCTTAAGCGCAACTAGTTTAACTAGGACTTCTCCTTGGACCCTTCGTCGTGGCTTTCGCTACCAGGGCTGGTTTCGTTGGCTTTAGCGCAACTAGCTTAACTAGGACTTTTCCTTGGACCCCCAGTCGTGACTTTCGCTACCAGGGCTAGTTTCGTTGGCTTGAGTGCCACTAGTTTTCACCGGGACTTCTCCCGCCCCCCCGGTCGTTGCTTTCATTACCAGGGTTGTGTTGTGTTCTTAAGCATGACTATTTTCGCAAGGACTTCTCCTCATACCCCCGGTCACCTTTGCCAGGGTTGTAGGTTAACTAGGACTTCTCCTTAAGATCCTCAGCGGGAACCACGTTTCACTCGAGTAAAGTGAGTTTAAATATGGCTTCTCGTTATAAGGTTTCTGGTCGTCGCCGTAGCTACAAGAGCTGCCTAATTTGTCAGCTTGAGCACGATCAGTTTAATTAGGACTCCTCCTTGGGACCTTGGTGAAGAGTCAGTTTTACTCGAGTAAAGTTTCAGTTTTAACTAGGACTACTCCTTAGGGTTTCTGGTCGTCGCCTTAGCTACCAGAGCCACCTGTTTTGCCAAAGCAAAGTGCGTTAGAATCTGATTTGATTTTCTATAACATCCTTATTTAATTTGACATCATACAGACGGGTTTATCTACTGCCTCGTGGGCCTAGCTTATTTCACTGTGTTCAAGGTACATCAGCTTTTTTCTTCTGGAAGGCGAATTTGAGATGTTCCGCGTTCTAGGGATGTGTGAGGATCTGTCATGATGTGTTCTCCAATCTATATGTACCAGGACCAACGACTTTCACTATCCTATAAAGCCCTTCCCACGTGGGGAAGAGTTTGGCTGCCGATGGTTTTTGGGTAAATTTGGAATTCCTTGATACCATATCTCCTACATCAAACTTTCTTATCTTCATGTGAGATCGGTGATGTTTTGTCATTGTGTCTTTGAAAGCAAGGTGTCTCAGCTCTGCCCGATCTCGGACTTCGTCGATTAGGTCCAGATGTTCTAATGCTAGCTGCTCATTGGTCTCGGGGTCAAAGTGTTTTATCCTTAGACTCGGTTTACCTATTTCCACGGGTAACTCGGCGTCCATGCCGTATACCATCCGAAAGGGCGTTTCTCTTGTGGCTCTTCGCGGTATGATTCGTAGGTCCACAATACTTCCGAGAGTTCGTCCACCCTGTTTTTATTTTTATGCCATTTGGTTTTAAGTACTTAACCAGAGTTTTGTTAGTTACCTCGACTTGTCAGTTTCTGGCGGGATGTGCTGTGTCGACGTAAGCTGGTTTGGTTCCGTAGTCCGCAAGAAACTCCTTCATGGCCTCATTTTTGAACTGGGGCCCGTTGTCCATGATTAGAATTTTTGGAACCCCGAACCGAGTTATTATGTTTATCTATAATATACTGATAATATCCTTCATCCGAGTCCTGGTTAATGTTACCGCCTCCGCCCATTTGGTGAAGTAATCTACCATGACTAGCAACATCTTTTCCCCTCTGTTCCTCCTGGGAAGGGACCCACCTGGTCAATTCCCTATTGCGCAAAAGGGCAGGGGCTCATGATTGGTGTTAGCTCGGTGGGGTGTAGTCGATAGTCGTTCTCGTACACTTGGCACGGTTCGCAGTATTTCGTATACTTGATGCAGTCCTCTAGCATCCTTGCCTGTAATACCCGGCTAAGGTTAACTGCCTGTACAACGTTCTTGGGCCCGCGTGATTCCCCGCATCCCCTCCGTGTATCTCGTTCATTACGTACTCTTGCTCATCCTTTGCTAAACAGCGTTGCAAGGCGTGAATGGGGGATTTTCGGTATAACAGTCCTCCAAGAAAGGTATCTCTCGAAGCGTTCCTGCGTATTTTCTTGGCTTCGTTGACATCCTCCGGTAGCTTCTGGGTTACTAAGTATTCGATATATGGTCTCATCCAGACATCCGCTTGTGCTATTCTGATAGCCATTATCTCTTGTGCCATGTCAATGCTTTTCTTCTAATGTGTTGAATATTACTCCAAGAATGGTAGTCTGGCCATTGATCATCTTTGACAAAGCGTCAGCAGTATATTTTCTTCTCGGGGTATCCTGGTAAGGGTAAACTTTTCAAAGCCTCTAATTATTTCTTTGACTTTTTCCAAATACTTTATCATGTCAGTCCCTTTTGCTTCATAATCCCCATTGACGTGATTGACGACCAGCAGGGAATCGCTATATACTCGAATATTAATAGCTTTGGCTTTCAGAGCTAGTTTCAAACCTGCCAGCAGGGCTTCGTATTCAGCTTCATTATTGGTCACAGCGAGTTTGAACGTAGTGGTCTGGAAAGTCTTCTCCTTTTCAGGGCTGATCAGCACTGCCCCCACTCCTCTTGTGGCTTCGTTCGAAGCTTCGTCTGCGAAAAGGGGACAGACCTACTCTGGCCCAATGTCGAATTCACTCAACTCTACTACCTATTTAGTTAGTCTTCTTGAAAGGTCCATTTTCTAGAGTATGTTTCCGAGTGGTTGATCCGTCTGTACAATCATTACGTGAGCCTCGAAGTAGGGGCAAAAAGCTTCCTGGCCGTCAAGATGAGCACGTACACCAATTTTTCTACGGTCAGGTAGTTCAGCTCTGCTCCATCCAACACTTTGCTGACAAAGTATATGGGGTGCATCACTCCTTCTATTCTCTTGATTACTACTGCCAAGACTGCCTCTCCCGAAGTCGCGAGGTAGACGGTAAGCTCATCTCTAGGGTCGGGACTGAGCAATAGTGGTAGCCCCATCAGGTGCGTCTTTAATTCTTGAAACGCCTTTTGTGCTTCGTCCGTCCATGAGAAATTCGGTATTTTCCGGAGATTCTTGAAGAAAGGTAGAGCTCTGTCTCCCATTTTGCTAAGGAACCAAGAGAAGGATGCTAGCCTTCCCATTAATCGTTGAACATCCTTTCGACTTTTCAAGATGGGCATGTCGTCCACGTAGCACTCGACCGTTTTTCCGAGCTTGTCTCTAAATATTCCATTGACTAAGCGTTGATATGTAGCCCCGATATTTTTTAGACCGAAGGGCATTTGTTGGTAGCAATATAGCCCTCGGTTAGTTAGAAACGATGTGTGCTCCTAATCTGTCCAGTGCATAGCGATCTGACGGTATCCTGCGAAAGCATCCATAAAGCTGAGTAGTTCGTGGCCGGTTGTGGAATCTGATGATGCATAAAATGTTCATTTGTTGACTAATGACTGAAGAGTCAAGATCAGACCTGAAGTCTCTTGGAACGATTCGGCTTAAGACAACAGGACAGCTAAACATCTGACGGTCCACCACACGTTCCCCTAACTGGGAGGTCGGCCGAAAGAAATCAGCTCTCCACTAAACGCCCGTGGCATGGATAGATCAGCCCTGAGATCTTAAAAGGAATAAGGGAGGTCTCTACAGGTTCGACCCATATCTGACGCCCAGAACTGGGTAGATATCAGCGCTGCGCAACCTAATGACTTAATCCCGGACTTTCCAGAAAGATCTCTGATGATGCATAAAATGTTCATCCATTAACTAACGACTGAAAAGTCAAGATCAGACCTGAAGTCTCTTGGAACGATTCGGCTTAAGGCAGCAGGACAGCTAAATACCTGACGATCCACCACACGATCCCCTAACTGGGAGGTCGGCAGGAAGAAATCAACTCTGCACTAAACGCGCTTGGCATGGACAGATCAGCCCTAGGATCTTAAAAGAAATAAGGGAGGTCTCTACAGGTTCGGCCCATATCTTACGCCCAGAACTGGGGGCATATCAGCGTCGTGCGACCTAATTACTTAATCCCGGACTTTCCAGGTAGATCTTAGTCGGCCTCACATCTTGAAGTGTTTAAGCCCGATTGGACTCCACGTATCTAGAAGAGGAAACTTCGCCTTTAAAGTCTATCACTCCGGCAAGATATATAGAAAGTATCCTTGAACTTAGAACTTTCACTTATCAAAGATCCGGGATAGACTCGAAGAGAAACTCTAGATACGCAAAAGAGCTAACTTCCCTTACGGCTTGACGGCCACCGCCTCACCACTGCCACTAATCACAGTTGGTCTAACTTCACCTATAAAAGGCCCCCCACTTGGTCCTTCGCAGGACTCGATCTCTTCACTCCAGAAAGATCACCCCAAACTCAGAGTTCTCATAACTCGCCCCCCCAAAAGGATCGATCAATATTCATTCTTTTACTGCAAAGAGCACCCTGACTGTTTTGAGCGTCAGAGCGGTTTTCGAACCCTTTGCAAGTTTTCCCCCCTCGGGAACAGACGAACATGCACAAGGAATGAAGGAGCAAGGATTAGGGAGCCGGAGCTAGGAGCAAGGAGCATGGAGCAAAGCATAGCAGAGAAGCAGAGCAGGGAAGCAGAGCAGAGAAGCAGAGCTGAACAGAGAAATCTCTCCTCTCCAAACAGAATATACCATCATAACGGAGGTTGTCATGCATCAACTCCCTTTTTCATGCTGATTTAACCGGGAGCCAATTTTCGACATCAGGATTTGGTGCTAGAAGGAGGGATCTCTCCAGCAAATCATCAGATTCGGTAACCCGAACCTCACTCAATACTTTTCCAGAACTAACTACTTTTCCTAAAGATCTTCAGGCAAACATGTCCTCGGGCGAACGCACCCCACACGAGACGCCTCACAGGCTCCTCAACTCAGACGAACTCCTTGCTGAACTGGAACAAGTCAGAGCCGACTACTACCGGAGAGACGAGGAGGCAAAACGATTTGAGGAAAGCCTCTGCAAAGCCGAAATAGCCAGGAGGGCTGCCGCACTCGAGGAAAGAAAGGAAGTACTCAGAACGTTCGCGAGAAGGCTCTTCTCGCCCGGCGACACCTACGCTCCTGAGACCCTAACTTCGCAACCAGGCGACCAGATGCGCCTGGAGAGCATCTTGAATGAACAAGGCGTGCTGAATTGGGACCAACCTTACATCCCCAAGAAAGCTGGAATAGGTGAGGGGTGCGTGGACGACCCCACCATTTGTGATATACTCATACATCATGTGGCGAAACTGACAAGAGAAAAAGAAAAGGATAAACTCTAAGGAAAGACGGTAATTCGACAGCCACCCCTCTGTCGGGAGATACTGGAATCCGAAAAACCGGCAAACTTCAAGTGCCCCACGCTTGAACATTATCACGGTGTGGAAGACCTGGGAGTGTTCATAAACAACTATGTTGCGAGAATGAACCTATGCACGATTAACCGAAACATATGGTGTGTAGTCTTCGCTACCATCCTATAAGGACCAGCTCAGGCATGGTACCAAGCGCTGGCTCCAGGGTCAATCAAGTCCTTTGATCAGCTCGCCCAAGTCTTCTGCGAAGCTTTCCGAGGAAGCACTAGCATCAAAAGAGGAACCGACGAGCTGTTCAATGTGGTACAAGGAAAGAACGAGACTTTAGCAAGCTACTGGCAGAGATCTCACAATCTCATGGTACAGGTCCCCGACCTAGAATCAAACGTCGCCTTTGTCGCATTACAGAGAGGCCTTAGGCAGAACGACATAATCAAAGATATCTCAGGAAGAAAGCCAGGCACCCTCGCAAAACTGATAGAAAGATTGCAACAGTTTATCAGGACCGAGGAAAACTATCTGCGGATGAAGGACGTGGCCAACATCCCATACGAAAGCAAACGTCCTCAAAAAAAGGAACGGGACGAAGTCAAGACACCCAGGGACCGAGAATGAGGCAGGAGACCCAGGGCTGACTTCGCAGCCTATACCCCACTGATGAAAGGGAGGGAGGAAATCTTACATGTATTGATAGCAAAAGGAAAGGCCAAACTGCCTAAACCCAATGACGACCGAGAAGAGTTCGGGTGTAGGGATATGACTGCGTGGTGTGCCTACCACAGACGCTACGGCCACAAGACTGACGACTGTCGGCACCTCAAGAATCTTATTGAAGAGATGGTAAGGAAGGGAGAACTGGATAAGTACATCCAGAAAGAGCAGCGACCCTACGAATACCGGAACAAAAGGCCGGTAAACAGGGCAGGAATTGGATCAGAAGCCAACAAGCAGGGTCTGACTTTCAAAAAAGCAAACAAAGGTTTGGAGGAACCAACTGGAGTAATGGGAAATATCAACACCATTGCAGGAGGACCAACCCTCGGCGGAGCAACTAAAAGGGAGAAGCGAAGATACGCCAACGAGGCAAAAAACCCGCCAGTCCTACTAACCACACCAGTCGTGGAAACTCCTCCCATCGTCTTCACTGACGACGATTTGGTTGGAGTAATAACTCCACACGCAGATCCATTGGTAATAACGCCTGTAGAGGCCAATTGGAGGGTAGGAGCATCCTGGTGGATATAGGAAGCTCGACAGAAGTCATGAGTCGGACGTGCTTCCAGAAACTCAGGGTAAGTCAGCACCACCTCAAATCTTATAAATCTTGCTTGACAGAGTTCGGCGACAACTTTTTTTAAATAGATGGAATAGCAACCCTGCCGGTACTGATCGGTGAAGGAGAATCAGCGAAAGCGATAATGCTAAACTTCGCCATTGCCAATAAGATGTACGCCTACAACATCATATTGGGCAGGAACTTCCTAAGGGAGTCAGGAGCAATAGTTTCTATGAACCACCTCGTGATGAAATTCCCAGTTCTGAGAACGAATCTCACAAGGACGGTGAGAGGAGACCAGAAGGTAGCCTGAGAATGTTACCTCATCTCCGCCCAGGGCTACGAAGAAGAAGTGATCAATCCGATCATCGTTGGAGTGTTCTACGGAGACCCCACAACAGACATGCAGAGCAGAGAAAATCAAGTCATCTCTACCTCTAGTCTATTTCTTTTTTAAATAAAGCCATTAAGCACAAAAAGTAGCATTACTAGCTACATATTTTATCTAACAAAAAAAAATAATAATTTAAAAAAAAAAGTTATAAACGGAGGAGTCCTGGTTAAACTCATCTTGCTCTGAATCGAGCAGGTAGCCCTGATAGCGAAAGCCACGACCAAGGGACCTAAAGGCAGCCTTGGTAGCGAAAGCATTGACCAAGGGCCCTAATTTGAAAACAGCCCTGCTAGCGGAAGCCACGATCAGGGACAGGACAACCTCTGTAGCTACGGCAACAACCGAGGGCCCTAAGGAGCAGTACTAGTTAAACTGAACTTTGCTCGAGTAAAACCGACCCTTCACCAAGGTTCTAAAGAGAAGTCCTAGTCACATTGATCGGCTCAAGCTGGCAAATGAGATAGCTGTGGTAGCTACGGCTGCGAACGAGGCCTCGCAAGGAGAAGTCCTACTTGAACCTAAACTCTTTACACGAGTAAAACGTGGTCCCTGAGGATCCCCAAGGAAAAGTCCTAGTTAAACTACAACCCTGGCGAAGGTGACCGGGGGTATAAGGAGAAGTCCTTGCGAAACTATTCATACTTAAAATGAGGAAGACAACCCTGGTGGCTAAGGCAATGACCAGGGGTACGGGAGGAGTCCCGGCGAAAACTAGTCGAGCTCAAGTCGACGAAACCAGGTCTGATAACGAAAGCCACAACAAGAGGTGTAAGGAGAAGTCCTAGTGAAACTAGTCGAGCTCAAGCCGACGCAACCAACCTTGATAGCGAAAGCCACGACCAGAGGTCTAAGGAGAAGTCCTAGTGAAACTAGTCGAGCTCAAGCCGACGCAACCAACTCTGGTAGCGAAAGCCACGACCAGAGGTCTAAGGAGAAGTCCTTGTGAAACTAATCGAGCTCAAGCCGACGCAACCAGCTCTGGTAGCGAAAGCCACGACCGGAGGACCAGGGAGAAGTCCTAGCTAAACTAACCATGCTCGAGTCAACACGACCAGCACTGGTAGTTCAAGCTACAATCGGAGGTAAAAGGAAAAATGTTAAGACCAAGCTAATAAACTTCCCTGGGAGCAGTAGCCATGATCAGGGGCATAAGTTAGGCTCGAAAATCACTATGATTTACAGAGCCACGCTAACTCGGGTTATATTTTGCAGAAGGAAATAGTAAGCTTAGGCCATACTAGATTAGGTCTGAAATTGTACTCTTGCAGGTGCGATCATTCAGAGCATGCGTAGTTAGATTAGGAAATTGCATTAGTAAGTATAGGATTAATTACATTAACTATTTGTGTTGATTACACACATATATAAAAGAAAACAGAAAAACACAGCTCGGCGGCGAGCCGTTAGTCGTCAGAAGAAGGAGGAGAAGAAGGACCGCCAATGTCCACCGAAACTCTTATCATCCCAGCCAGAAGACGACCACCCCCACGACGACGAACCAGGAACCCTACGGTGGAAAAGGGAGTCGGTTCAGAGATACTTGTGACACCTGTCAAGGAGTAGACCAAGGGATAAAGAGGCCTGGATGTGCTTAAGGTAGAAAGGTGATCATTGTTCAGCAGATCACGTGGACGGAGAACATCGACGAAACCTTCGCCAGCCACCTCCATGCAAAGGTGTTCAATAGAAGAATCTTCGTTGTTTAGAACCATGTAGAAGGCAACCCTGACATTGCTACCTGGGAGAGTTCCACTAACCATTAAAAGAGCCATGGTGAGATACAGAAGAGTCAGTCGTACCTCCGCACTTATTTATGGGCCAGAGGAGACGAGATAATGAGGCGAGATCAACGAAGAGTCGTGGCGAACAGTCGCGGTCAAAAAATAAAACAAGCTTGAACGCGGGAAATAATTCGCAGCACAAGAGTATAAAGGAAAAAGGTAACTCTTTATTAATTCATAAGAAGGATCTATTACAGAATAAATTACAAGAAAGGACACTGAAACCACCATTGGCGCTTGGGTCTACTACAGAAGAAATTACAAAAAAACCCCAATTGTTGAGGGAAAGGAAAACAGATCAAAAAACATGAGCGACTGCAAAAGAGTCATCACGGAGTTTGAGAGAAGAAAAGATGAAAGGCTACCAGATACTCCTTTCCAGACGCGCAGTCAAGGCTAGAATACAACCAAGGACAAAGAAGCCCTTCAGCAATCATCACCATGTCCTGAGCATCCTAATTGGAGGCAACACTGTCATATCAACAACATTGAGGGATCCTCCAAAATAGCTCATGGGATTACCACGACCATTATGAAGAAACCCATCTTTTACCACGGTCATTATAAAGAAACACTCCTCAAGCAGGTGATCTTGTATAAACTCAAACATGATGATGCATAAAATATTCATCCATTGACTAACGACTGAAAAGTCAACATCAGACCTGAAGTCTCTTGGTATGATTCGGCTTAAGGCAGCAGGACAACTAAACACCTGACGGTCCACCACACGTTCTTCTAACTGGGAGGTCGGCCGGAAGAAATTAGCTCTGCACTAAACGCCCTTGGCATGGATAGATCAACCCTGGGATCTTAAAAGTAAAAACGCACGAGTTACTTCTACTCCTTAGTCACCTTACTTTCGACTAAGGAGTGGCGGGATTCTTGATGATGCATAAAATGTTCATTCGTTGACTAATGACTGAAGAGTCAAGATCAGACCTGAAGTCTCTTGGAATGATTCGACTTAAGGCAGCAGAACAGCTAAACACCTCACGGTCCACCACACGTTCCCCTAACTGGGAGGTCAGCCGAAAGAAATCAGCTCTGCACTAAACGCCCTAGGCATGGATAGATCAGCCCTGGGACCATAAAAGGAATAAGGGAGGTCTCTACAGGTTCGGCCCATATCTTACGCCCAGAACTAGGGAGATATCAGCGCTGCGCAACCTAATGACTTAATCCCAGACTTTCCAGAAAGATCTCAGTCGGCCTCACATCTTGAAGTGTTTAAGCCCGATTGGACTCCACGTATCTAGCAGAGGAAACTTGTCCTTTAAAGTCAATCACTCCGCCAAGATATATAAAAAGTATTCTTGAACTTAAGAACTTTCACTTATCAAAGATCGCCTTCCAAAAGATATGGCGTAATCTTCATGATAGATTTTTTCAAGCTAATGCACCTAAGATTTATCAACTAAAACGTGCAAATTTCTTCGTTTAAGCAAGAAAGTAATGATGTCTCTTCTTATATCACTCATCTTAAATTGGCTCCCGGTTAAATCAGCATGAGAAAGGGAATTGATGCATGACAACCTCCGTTATGATGGTATATTCTATTTGGAGAGGAAAGATTCCTCTGCTCAGCTCCGCTTCTCTGCTCTGCTCTGCTTCTCTCCTCTCCTCTAGCTCCTTGCTCCTTATTCCTTGTTCCTATTTGTTTGTTCCCGAGGGGGGAAAACCTACAGAGGGTTCGAAAACCGCTCCGACGCTCAAGATAGTTAGGGTGCTCTTTGGAGTAAAAGAATGAATATTGATCGATCCTTTTGGGGGGCGAGTTGTGAGAACTCTGAGTATGGGGCGATCTTTTCTAGAGTGAAAAGATCGTGTCCTGTGAAGGACGAAGTGGGGGGCCTTTTATAGGCGAAGTTAAACCGACTGTGATTAGTGGCGGTGGTGAGGCGGTGGCCGTCAAACCGTAAGGGAAGTTACCTTTTTTGCGTATCTAGGGGTTTTCTTCGAGGCTATCCCGGATCTTTGATAAGTGAAAGTTCCTAAGTTCAAGGATACTTTGTACTCCCTCAGTCCCAAAATGAATGACCTATTTTGAAAACCCAACTTATTAAGGGAACATCATTAAGTGGTGTTTGACTTTCAAAAATAACATGGTTTTTCCAATTGTATCCTCATTAACTATTTTAATTTACAATGAAAAAGTTGAACTTACCTTTAAGTAAAGTTGTCATTAAATTTATAGTAATGGGTATTATTGGAAAGAGCGAAAAGTTTCTTTCTTTATTTTTAAAAATAGGACACTAAAATGGGACAATCCAAAATAGAAATTCGGTCATTCATTTTGGGACGGAGGGAGTATATATCTTGCCGGAGTGATAGACTTAAATAGAGAAATTTCCTATTCTAGATACGTGGAGTCCAATCGGGCTTAAACACTTCAAGATGTGAGGCCGACTGAGATCTTTCTAGAAAGTCTGGGATTAAGTCATTAGGTCGTGCAACGCTGATATCTCCCCAGTTCTGGGCGTAAGATATGGGCCGAACCTGTGGAGACCCCCTTTATTCCTCTTAAGATCCCAGGGCTGATCTATCCATGCAAAGGGCGTTTAGTGTAGAGCTGATTTCTTTCGGCCCACCTCCCAGTTAGGGGAACGTATGGTGGACCATCAGGTGTTTAGCTATCCTGCTGTCTTAAGCCGAATCGTTCCAAGAGACTTCAGGTCTGATCTTCACTCTTCAGACGTTAGTCAACGTCTGGACATTGACAACCTCATCATGAGTCCCGCCACTCCTTAGTTGAAAGTAAAGAGACTAAGGAGTAGAAGTAACTCGTGTGTTTTTTACTTTATTTGAAGGCCTGAAGTCGGGAGTATTACCTGTCCCAGAGCTGTTTCGTGAAACTTTTTGGGTCTTACCTGGACCTGGGTTGTTTCGTAACGCTCGATCTCTTTGTTGATATTCCAGAGCTGATTGGTATCTGCTAAGTGGAGATCCTCTCTCATGGAGCGTTGTTTTTGCCAGAGCTGTCTTGAGTTTTGTCTGCCTTAGACTGTTGGACGCGTGGTTCCTCTTCTCGAGACGCATTTCGTCTTCTGCTGAAGTAATTGATTTCTTTTCGATGCGTGATTCTGTGACATCACGCTTTTGATCCTCTGATCATGCGCTTTCAGCGTTGATTTTCTCGATTATTGTACACGACAGTTCATTCCCTCACGCGAAGACGCGTGGAGTCTTGCTATTGGGGGATAGAATGCATTACCTTGAGATCTGCTGTCATAATCTCGAGCCGTGTGTATCCCTTGGTCAACATTCCTTTGCGTGTTCCCGAGATATGTTTGGTCCTTGTCTTTAATGGCACTTGTTTGTTTTCAAGAAGCCCCTTGGTCACCTTCTTCCACTATAAATAACTTGTTTTGGTTCTTTGATTCCTTATCACCGAAAGTTCGTGAGAGAATTTAAGAGAGCCCCTCTTCTGAGGTTGTCTTCTGATTTTTCCGTCTCTGCCAAAGATCCGAGATGCGGCTTCTGTTTGAGTTTATACAAGATCACCTGCTTGAGGAGTGTTTCTTCGTAATGACCGTGGTAAAAGACGGGTTTCTTCATAATGGACGTGATAACTTCACGCGTCGTTATGTCTGAGCTCGAAGGAGGGTAAGGATCACCAGTAGTTCCTCCCGCTTAGGTGTTTGGGACAAGGCGATGATGCCAAGAGGGTTCTTTTGTCTTCGGTTGTTTTCTGGCCTTGACTACACTTTTGGGAAGGGATACCTGGCAGACTTTCATTCCCTCTCCAGCCGAGACATGTGACTGCTTTTGTGGCTCACGTTTTTTGGTTTTTTCTTTGCCCTTCAACTATTGGATTTTTTATAATTTCTTCTGTAATAAACCCGAGCGCCAGTGGTGGTTTTGGTGTCATTTTATGTAATTTCTTCTGTAATAGGTCCTTCTTCCGAATTAATAAAGAATTACCTTTTTGCCCTCATGCTTTTGTATCTCTTTTTATCTTCCATGTTTAAGTCTGCTGACTCCCCATTTGTTAGTCATGACTGTTTGCCGCGACCCTTTGTTGATGTATTGCGTTTTGTGTGCCAGTTCTGCAAAATTAATGTTAGCATAAATTCTATCTTACTAATGCAATTTCCTAAACTTACTACGCATGCTCTAAATGATTGCACCTGCCAAAGAACAAATTTAGATCTAGTCTAGTATGCCTTAATTCTACTACTTCCCTCTGCAAAATAGAATCCGAATTAGCGTGGCTCTGCAAATCATAGTGATTTTCGAGCCTAACTTATGCCCTTTATCATGGCTATCGCTCCCAGGGTTGTTTTTATTAGCTTGGTCTTAACATTTTTCCTTCAACCTCTGGTCGTAGCTTGAGCTACCTGAGTTGGTCGCGTCGGCTTGGGCACGACTAGTTTAACTAGAACTTCTCCTTAGACCTCTGGTCGTGGCTTTCGCTACCAGAGCTGGTTTCGTCGGCTTTAGCTCGACTAGTTTACGCCGGGACTCCTCCCGTGCCCCTGGTCGTTGCCTTAGCTACCAAGGTTGTCTTCCTCATTTTAAGTATGAATAGTTTCGCAAGGACTTCTCCTTATACCCCCGATCACCTTCGCCTGGGCTGTAGTTTAACTAGGACTTCTCCTTGGGGATCCTCAGGGACCACGTTTTACTCGAGTAAAGAGTTTAAATTTAACTAGGACTTCTCCTTGCGAGGCCTCGGGTCCCAACCGCAGCTACCGGAGCTACCTCATTTTCCGCCTTGAGCCGATCAGGTTGACTAGGACTTCTCCTTGGGACCTTAGTGAAGGGTCAATTTTACTCGAGCAAAGTTCAGTTTAACTAGGACTGCTCCTTAGGGCCCTCGGTCGTTGCCGTAGCTACAGAGGCTGTCATGTCCCTGGTCGTGGCTCTCGCTAGCAGGGCTATTTTTAAATTAGGGCCCTTGGTCGTTGCTCTCGCTACCAATGCTACCTTTAGGTCCCCTGGTCTCGGCTTTCGCTGTGAGGCTACCTGCTTGATTCAGAGCGAGATGAGTTTGACCAGGAATCCTCCTTTGGGTTTTAGGGTTGGAGGTGTTTTACTAGTAAAAGCTCCTAAGTTCGCTAGGAGGTAGTCAGATTCTTTATGGATTCCTTATTTAGCATAGCGTCTTATATAAGTAAATCTATGTTTCAACTCCTTAAGTCTGGTCCATACCACCATGTTTATGGTACATCGGTGGTTCTCTTTTGGAACGAATTTGAGGTGTTCCGCGTTCCAGGGATGAGTGAGGATGTGTCCCGATGCAATATCTAACCTGTAAGTGCCGTGTCTTACGACCTCTACTATCTTATAGGGCCATTCCAATGTGGTAAAGAGTTTGGCCGCTGATGGTTTCTGGTTGAATTTAGAGTTCCTCCATACCATGTCTCCGACGTCGAACTTTTTTATCCTCATGTGGGAACTTTGCTGTTTGGTCATAGTGTCTTTGAAGGCAAGGTTCCGCTGGTCTGCCCGATCTCAGACTTCATCGACTAAGTCCAGATGTTCTAACACTAGTTGTTCATTGGTTTCGGGATCGAAGTGTCTTACCCTTAAACTTGGCTTGCCTATCTCTACGGGTAGTACAGCGTCCATGTCGTACACCATTCGGAAAGGCGTCTCCCCCGTGGCTCTCCGTGATGATGCAGTATGTCCACAGTACGTCGGGGAGTTCGTCTACCCAGTTTTTGTTTTTATGGCATTTGGTTTTAATGTATTTGACCAGAGTTTTGTTGGTTACCTCAACTTGTCCGTTTCCAGCGGGGTGTGCCAGGCTAACGTAAGCCGGCTTGATTCCATACTTTATCAGAAACTGCTTTATGGCGTCAATGTTGAATTGAGGTCCGTTATCCATGACCAGAATCCTTGGGATTCCAAACCTGGTTATTATATTCGTCCATAATATACTGATGATCTCTTGTGTGTGAGTCTCCTGGTTAACGCTACTGCCTCCGCCCACTTGGTGAAGTAATCCACCATGACTAGTAATATTTTCTTTCCTCCCGTGCCAGCCGGGAATGGCCCTACTAAGTTGAATCCCCATTATGCGAAGGGGCAAGGGCTAATGATAGGTGTCAGCTCTGTCGGGTGCAAGCGATAATCGTTAGCATATACCTGGCATGCCGTGCAATGTTTGGTATGGTTATGCAATCCTCCAACATCCCTGGCCAATAATACCTGGCCAAGGTCAACTATCTGTTTAAAGTTCTTGGGCCTGCATGATTCTTGGCTGCTCCTCCGTGCATCTCCTTCATGACGTATTCTTGTTCGTCTCTTGCTAGGCGACGCCAGAGAGGGTGAATCAAGGATTTCCGGTATAGCAGTCCTCCAAGTAGGGTATACCTTGCAGCGTTCCTGCGTATTCTCCTGGCCTCACTGGCGTCTTCGTGTGGTTTCTGAGTCAGCAGGTATTCGACATAAGGCTTCATCCATGTATCCCCCTGGTTTATCCTGATTGCCATAATTTCCTGTGCTCTTTCAATGCTTATTTCCTCTAGAGTGTGAAATATTACTCCGGGGATCGCGGTTTGACCGATGATCATCTTTGACAGCGCGTCGGCTAGAGTGTTTTCCTCCCGGGGTATCCTGGTGATGGTGAATTTCTCAAAGAGACCGATCAGTTCTTATACCTTCTTCAGATACTTAATCATGTCCGTGCCCTTTGCCTTGTAGTCGTCGTTGATGTGGTTGACTACCAACTGAAAGTCGCTAAATACCCTGATGTCCGCAGCTCTGGCCTTCAGAGCTAGCTTGAGCCCCGCCAGCAGAGATTCTTATTCATCTTCGTTGTTTGTTACCGCAAACTTAAACAAGGTAGTCTGGAATGTCTTTTCTTTCTCAAGGTTGATCAGGACCGCCCCTGCTCCTTTTGTGGCTTCGCTTGAGGCTCCGTCCACAAAAAGAGTCCAGATCTGCTCTGGGCCAAGGTTGGTTGCCGCGATGGAACACTCTGTTACAAATTCTGCCAACGCTTGGCCCTTTATCGCGGTTCGAGGCTCGTACCTGATGTCAAATTCACTCAGTTCTACTACCCACTTCGTTAATCGCCCTGAGAGATCCATTTTCTGTAATATGCTCCTGAGTGGTTGATCTATCTAGACAACCATGGTATGAGCCTGGAAGTATGGGCGCAGCTTTCTTGCAGCCAAAACAAGCGCGTATGCCAACTTTTTTATGGTCAGGTAATTTAGTTCTGCCCCACTTAATACTTTGCTCACGAAGTATATGGGATGCATTACTCCTTCTGTTGTTTTGACCACTACTGCTGAGATTGCTTCTCCAGAGGTCGCAAGATAAACGATGAGCTCGTCTCCTGGGCTTGGGCCGACCAGTAGTGGCAGCTTCATAAGATGTGCCCTCAGCTCCTGAAACGCCTCCTCTGCTTCATCCGTCCAGGCGAAATCGGGTATTTTTCAGAGAGTTTTGAAGAAAGGTAGGGCCTTGGCCCCCCGTCTTGCTGAAGAACCTGGAAAGTGATGCCAACCTTCCGGTTAGTCTATGAACGTGTTTTTGACTTCGCGGACTAGGCATGTCTTTCAGGGCCGTAATCTTGGCGGGATTGGCTTCTATCCTTGTGTGGCTCACCATGAACCCTAGGAACTTTCCCGATGTTACACCGAACGCGCACTTTTCGGGGTTCAGTTTCATGTTGTAATCTTGGAGTTTGTCAAAAGCGATCTTGAGATTGGGTATCAAGTCTCTGCGAACTTTGCTCTTCAGGATCATGTCATCTACATAGCACTCGACCGTTCTCCCGAGCTGATCCCCAAATATTCTGTTGACTAAACGCTGGTATGTAGCTCCGGCGTTCTTGAGACCGAAGGGAATTTGTTGATAGCAGTACAACCCTCGATCTGTTAGGAACGAAGTGTTTTCCTGGTCTGCTAAGTGCATGGCGATCTGATGGTATCCTGCAAAGGCGTCCATGAAGATAAGCAGTTCATGGCAAGCTGTGGAGTCCACCAGCTGATCTATGGACGGCAGTGGGAAGCTATCTTTTGGGCAAGCCTTGTTCAGGTCGGTGAAGTTTATGCACATTCTCCATGTTCCATTCTTCTTTTTGACCAGAACTACGTTAGCCAACCATTCCGGGTATCGAGTTTCCCTTATTACTCCTGATGCCAGGAGTTTTTCGACTTGTTTGGCTATCTCAGCTTGTTTGTCTGCTGAGAAATTCCTTTTCTTTTGTTTTATTCGCTTGCTTCCTTCTCTAATGTTCAGTCTGTGGGTGATGATCCTGGGGTCTATCCCGGGCACCTCATCGGTTCCAAAGGCAAAGATGTGGCGATGTGCCCCTAGGAAGGTGGTCAGCTCTGCCCTCTCGCTTTTGTTCAGGGTGTTTTCGACGTAAGTTACTTCGTCGGCCTTTTCCCCAATCTGCACGGGCACTGTCGGGTCTGCTGTTGTCTACTACTTCTCTTTGATTTGTTCTTCCGCCGCTGCTTCGCCTCCAGTTGTCTGTTTTTGCGGAAGAAGCTCCTCTGGAGTTGGGTCGGTGACCGCTTCAGGTTCCGACATCGTGCTTTCATGTGTGATACGGTTAGTTTAAAAAGTCGTTGAATAAATTTCGGGTTACCGAATATGATGATTTGTTAGAGAGATGCCCTCCTTCTAGCGCCAAATGCTGATGTCGAAAATTGGCTCCCGGTTAAATCAGCATCAAAAAGGGAGTTGATGCATGACAACCTCCGTTATGATGGTATATTCTGTTTGAAGAGAAGAGATTCCTCTGCTCAGCTCCGCTTCTCTGCTCTGCTCTGGTCCTTTGCTCCAGCTCCTTGCTCCTTTGCTCCAGCTTCTTGCGCCTTTGCTCCAGCTCCTTGCTCCTTGTTCCTTGTTCCTGTTCATCTGTTCTCGAGGGGGGAAAACCTGCAAAGGGTTCGAAAACCGCTCCGAACCGAGAAAGAATTACCTGCAAGTAGCTAGGTTGGACCTGTTTTGCTATTAAAAGTTGCTCCTTTCTTTGGTATCTTTCTACGTTGTTGTTCGGGTTTGTCCGGGTGGCCTACTCCCACCATTGTTGTCACGCGTCACCTCCTGGTCACTTTGGACTGCATCACGATTCGGCACTATTGCTGGCCTTTTTCTTCCACCACCTTGTCGTTTATAGTCATATCCACGAGTGTGATTAACACCTATTTGCTTACCATTAGTTTGTTTTGTTTTAGTTGCCGCTCCCCTTTCATTCTGACCCAATCGAGATTTCGAAGTATTTTCAAAACTTTTATCACCCCTTGGTTGCGTGTTCTCGGTTAGGTGGACAGTACCCTGGTTTGTTGGTTTCGGCCTAATCAGACATAACGAGTCCACATGTCCAAAAACCTTACACTCCGTACATCTATCCGGTTTCCACGAGTACTCTACTTGCACTTTGATCACTTTCTCCAAAGGTCCGTCATTAACCCTAATAGGGATTTCATCGGGTAAACACTTTTATGCTTTGACTTCTACACAAACTCGTGTAAAAGACATTCTCTCTTTCGATTTGGTACGACTATCCAGCATGAGAGGAACTCTTAACACACTTGCGATACGAGATATTCCTACCGAATTGCAAAAAGGGGAGGGATATTTCGTAGACTTACCCAGATTGGAATTGTTTTCATTTCCTGTAATTTTTGTTCAACATTTAGTTTCCATGGCCTTACAATGAATAGACGACCCGAAATGAAAATAGGTTCATGTTCCAATGCACGTCTTCTATCATCCGATGACGAGAATTTGATACATAGGCTTGATGATGCATAAAATGTCCAGACGTTGACTAACGTCTGAAGAGTCAAAGATCAGACTAGAAGTCTCTTTGAACGACTCGGCTTAAGGCAGCAGGACAGCTAAAACCCCTGATGGTCCACCACAAATTTCCCTAACTGGGAGGTCAGCCAGAAGAAACCATATCTGCACAAAACGCCCTCGGCATGGACAGATCAGCCCTGGGATCTCTAAAGGAATAAGGGGGGTCTCCACAGGTTCGGCCCATATCTTACGCTCAGAACTGGGACGATATCAGCGTTGCGCGACCTAATGACTTAATCCCGCACTTTCTAGAGAGATCTTAGTCAGTTACACATCTTGAAGTGTTTAAGCCCGATTGGACTCCACGTATCTAAAGAATGAAACTTCTCCTTTAGAGTCTATCACTCCGGCAAGATATCAACGAAGTATCCTTGAACTTAGGAACTTTCACTTATCAAAGATCCGGGATAGACTCGAAGAGAAACCCTAGATACACAAAAGAGGTAACTTCTATTACGGTTTCACGGCCACCGCCTCACCACCGCCACTAATCACAGTCGGTTTACCTTCGCCTATAAAAGGCCCCCCCTGATCGTCCTTCAAAGGACACGATCTCTAGAGAAACAACATATCCTCTCTCCCAAAAATACGATCACCCCCAATAACAGAGTTCTCATAACTCGCCCCCAAAAGGATCAATCAATATTCATTCTTATACTGCAAAGAGCACCCTGGTTGTCTTGAGCGTCGTAGCAGTTTTCGAACCCTCTGCAGGTTTTCCCCCCTCGGGAACAGACGAACGGGAGCAAGGAATCAGGAGCCGGAGCAAGGAGCGAGGAGCAGAGAAACAGAGCCGGAGCACAATAGCAGAATAGAGGAGCAGAAAGAAGCAAAGAAGCAGAGCTGAACAGAGGAATCTCTCTTCTCCAAACAGAATATACCATCATAACGGAGGCTGTCATGCATCAACTCCCTTTTTCATGCTAATTTAACCGGGAGCCAATTTTTGACATCAACATTTGGCGCTAGATGGAGGGGATCTCTCCAGCAAATCCTCACATTCGGTAACTCGAATCCTACTTAATAATTTTTCAGAACTAACTACTTCCCTGAGCTCCTCAGGCAAACATGTCTTCAGAGGAGCACACTCCACGTGGGACACCCCACAGATCTCGGAGCGCAGATGAACTCGCGGTTGAACTTGAACAACTCAAGACTGCTTACCTCCGAAGGGACGAGGATGTGAAACGATTGGAGGAAAGCCTCCGCAAAGCTGAAATAGCCAGGAGGGCTGCAGCACCCAGTGAAAGGAAAGAAGTAATCAGGACGTTCGCAAGAAGGCTCTTCTCGCCTGGCGACACCTACGCATCTGAGATCCTAACTCTGCAACCAGGCGACCAGATGCGTTTGGAGAGCATCTTGAGGGAACAAGGCGTGCAAAACCCAGACGAACCTTCTACCCCCAAGCATGCTGGGATAGGCGAGTGGTGCGTGGACGACCCCACCCTCTTCGAGTTGCTCATACACCAAGTTGCAGAACTAACGAGAGAAAAGGAGAAGGACAAACTCTGGGGAAGGACGGTAATTCGGCCGCCGCCTCTCAGCCGGGTAATACTGGAATACGAAAAACCGGCAAACTTCAAGTGCCCCAAGCTGGAACACTATCACGGCGTGGAAGACCCGGGAGTATTCATCAACAACTATGTTGCGAGGATGACATGGTGTACGACCAATAGAAATATATGGTGTGTGGTATTCGCCACCATCCTAAAAGGGTCGGCTCAGGCATGGTACCAAGCGTCGGGGTCAATAAAGTCTTTTGACCAGCTCGCCCAAGCTTTCTGCGAAGCTTTCCGAAGAAGCACCAGTATCAAGAGAGGGACCGACGAGCTGTTCAACGTGGTACAAGGAAAGAGCGAAATTCTAGCAAGATACTGGCAGAGATTTCGCAACTTTATGGTACAGGTTCTCGACCTGGAATCAAACATCGCTTTTGTCGCCTTACAGAGAGGTCTCGGACAAGATGACGTAATCAAAGATATCTCGGGGAGAAAGCCAGGCAGCCTCACAGATCTGATAGAAAGGTTGCAACAGTTTATCCGGACAGAGGAGAATTATTTGCGGATGAAGGAGGTGGCAAATATTCCTTATGAAAGTGAACGCCACCGAAAACGAAAACGGGAGGAGTCAGGCTACCCAAGGAAGGAGACACAAGGCTGACTTCACAACATACACCCCCCTAATGAAAGGAATGGAGGAAATTTTGCAGGTACTGATAGCGAAAGGAAAGGCTGAACTGCCCAAACCCAATGACGACCGAGGAGAGTTCGGATCCAAAGATATGACCGCGTGGTGTGCCTTCCACAGAGGTTACGGCCACAAGACCGAGGACTGTCGGCACCTCAAGAATCTGATTGAGGAGATGGTAAGAAAAGGAGAACTGGATAAGTACATCCATAAAGAACAGCGGCCCTACGAATACCAAAACAAAAAGCCGGTAAACAGGGCAGGAATCGGATCGGGATCTAAAACCAACGGTCAGGGCCCTACTTCTAGAAATGCAAACAAAGGCCCAGAGGGGTCCACCGGAGTAATAGGGAATATCAATACCATAGCAGGAGGACCTACCCTCGGAGGAGCAACCAAAGGCGAGCAGCGCAGATACGCCAACGAAGCAAAGAACCGACCAGTCTTTCTAGTCAAGCCGGCCATGGAAACTCCACCCATTGTCTTTACAAACGACGATCTGGTCGGGGTAATAACTCCACACGTAGATCCACTGGTAATAACAGCCATAGTTGCCAAGTGGAGGATAGGACGCATTCTAGTCGATACGGGGAGCTCCACAGAGGTCATGAGTCGAACGTGCTTCCAAAAACTCGGGGTAAGCGAACGTCATCTCAAATCTTATAAATCTTGCTTGACAGGATTCGAAGACAATCAGGTCGAAACAGATGGAATAGCGACCCTTCCAGTATTGATCGACGAAGGAGAATCAGCAAAGGCGATAATGCTAAACTTCGCAATCGTCGATAAAATGTACGCTTATAACATCATATTGGGCAGAAACTTCATGAGGGAGTCAGGAGCAATAGTTTCCATGAACCACCTCATGATGAAGTTCCCAATTCCGGGAACGAATCTCATCGGGACGGTCAGGGGAGACCAGAAAATAGCCCGGGAATGCTATCTCGTCTCTGCCCAGGGCTGCGAGCAAGAAGAAGTGAAACCAGTCACCATTGGAGGAGACAAAGTGTTCTACGACGACCCGACGGCAGATATGCAGAGCTGAAAACTAAGGTCATCACTACCCCTACTATCTTTCCTTTTTGAATAAAGCCATTAGGCAAAAGAAGTAGCATTACTAGCTACATATTTTACCTTATAAAATTAAAATATTTTTTTAGCATAAAACACTATAAAAGGAGGAGTCCTAGTAAAACTCATCTCGCTCTGAATCGAGCAGGTAGCCCCTCACAGCGAAAGCCACGACCAGGGGACCTAAAGGCAGCCTTGGTAGGTGAGAGCAGCGACCAAGGGCCTTAAGTTAAACAGCCTTGCTAAGGGAAAGCCACGATCAGGGACAGGATAGCCTCTATAGCTACGGAAACAATTGAGGGCCCCAAGGAACAGTCTTAGTTAAACTGAACTTTGCTCGAATAAAAACCGACCCCTCACCCAGGTCCCAAGGAGAAGTCCTAGTTACACTGATCGGCTTACGCCGGCAAAGGAGGTACTCCGGTAGCTACAGCTGCAACCCGAGGCCTCACAAGGAGGAGTCCTAGCTAAAATCAACCCTTTACTCGAGTGAAACGTGGTCTCTGGGGATCCCCAAGGAGAAGTCCTAGATAAAACTACCGCCCCGATGAAGGTGACCGGGGGTATAAGGAGAAGTCCTTGCGAAACTATTCATGCTTAAAATGAGGAAGACAGCCCTTGTAGCTAAGGCCATGACCAGCGGTACGGGAGTAGTCCCAGCGAAAACTAGTCGAGCTCAAGCCGACGAAAACAACCCTGCTAGCGAAAGCCACAACCAGGGACACGACAGCCTCGGTAACTATGGCGACGACCGAGGACCCTAAGGAGAAGTCCTAGCTAAGCTAGTTGTACTCAAGCCAACGAACCAGCTCTGGTAGCGAAAGCCACGACCAGAGGTCTAAGGAGAAGTCCTAGCTAAACTAGTTGTGCTCAAGCCAACGAAACCAGCTCTGGTAGCGAAAGCCACGACCAGAGATCTAAGGAGAAGTCCTAGTTACACTAGCCAGGCTCAAGCTGGCGAAACCAGCTTTGGTAGCGAAATCCACGACCAGAGGTCTAAGGACAAGTCCTAGTTAAACTTGCCGAGCTTAAGCTGGCAATATCAGCTCTGGTAGCGAAAGCCACGACCAGAGGTCTAAGGAGAAGTCCTAGCGAAACTTGTCGAGCTCATGCTGGCAATATCAGCTCTGGTTGCGAAAGCCACGACCAGAGGTCTAAGGAGAAGTCCTAGCGAATCTTGCCGAGCTCAAGCTGGCAATATCAGCTCTGGTGGCGAAAGCCACGACCAGAGGTCTAAGGAGAAGTCCTAGCGAAACTAGTTATGCAAAGACAGCTCTGGTATGGACAACCAGGGGCGGAGTTAAAAACTCTGACACTATTCAAAACTTTTTACGCAGGGCTAATTCGGGTTATGTTTTGCAGAAGGAAATAGTGAGCTTAGGGCATGCTAGACTAGGTCTGAAATTATTTCTTTTGCAGGAACGATCATTCGGAGCATGCGTAGTAAGCCTAAGAAAAAACGCATTAGTAAGTATAGGGCTAGTTACATTAACTTTTTTATTACATACTTAAGAAAACAGGAAAATACAGTCTGGCGGCAAGCTCTTATTCGCTAGAAGAAGAAGATGACGAAGGACCGCCAATATCCACTGAAACCCTGAGCATGACGGACAGAAAACGACTACCCCCACGGCGACGAACCAGAAATCCCACGGCAGAAAAGAGAGCAGGTTCGGAAGTGCTGGTAGTACCAGTCAAAGAATAAACCTAAGGATAAAGTGGCCTGGACGAACTGAGGGTAAAAAGTGATCGTCGTCCAGAAGATCATTCGGACGAAGGACGTCAACAAAACCCTCGCCAGCCACTTCCATGCAGAAGTGCTCAATGGAAAAGGACGCCAAAACCACCACTGGCATTTGGGTCTATTACAGAAGAAATTACAAAAAATCCAATAGTTGAAGGGCAAACAAAAAACCAAGAAACGTGAGCCACAAAAACAGTCACATATCTCGGCTGGAGAGGAAATGAAAGTCTACCAGGTATCCCTTCCCAGAAATGTAGGCAAGACCGGAAGACAACCGAGGACAAAAGAACCCTCTTGGCATCATCACCTTGTCCTGAACACCTAAGCGGGAGGAACTACTGGTGATCCTTACCCTCCTTCGAGCTCAAACATAACGACACGTGAGGTTACCACGGTCATTATGAAGGAACTCATCCTTTATCACGGTCATTATGAAGAAACATTCCTCAAAACAAATACTTGGTATGGACTCGAACCGAGGCCTCATCCCGAATCTTTGAGAAGTAAGCAGGAAGAAATAACGAAGCAACAACAGAAGGAAAGAAATCTCAAAAAAATTTCAAACTTTTTGGCAGTGAAGAATTGGGAGGCCAAAGCAGGCTATTTATAGTGGGAGAGGACAACCAAGAGACCTCTCGGAAATAGATAAGAAGCATTAAAGGCAATAGACCAGACACGCCTCGAAAACACTCAACGAAATAATAACTAGGAAGTATGAACGGCTCAAGAACTGCGGTTACCAAGGTGGCTTCAGCGGGTTTCAAGGAGACGTGGTTCACTCACCAGTCACGACGCTCCACGCGTCTACGAATGGCAGAGAAGGATGCCGTGTGAAGTGATCCAAAAGATCAGCGCCGGAAGCATATATTCAGAGGATCAAATCTATGACGTCACCAAATCACGCATGGAGAAGATCAATTACTCGTGCAAAAGACGAAACGTGTCTCGGAATAATAAACCACACGTCAAAGCAAGAACACGGCTGGGTCAGCCCTAGCAAAGATAACACTTACTCAAAGACAATCTCCAATTCATGAACATCAATCAGCTCTGGAGTAATGACAGGGAGACAGAACTCCAACAAACAGTCATGGTCTAGGTAAGGCCCAAAGAGCTTCACGATACAGCTCTGGGACAGGTAACACTTTCGACTATTGGCCTTCAAAGTAAAACACACGAGTTGCTTCTACTCCTTAGTCTCTCTACTTTCAACTAAGGAGTGGCGGGACTCATGATGATGCATAAAATGTCTAGACGTTGACTAACGTCTGAAGAGTCAAAGATCAGACTAGAAGTCTCTTTGAACGACTCGGCTTAAGGCAGCAGGACAGCTAAAACCCCTGATGGTCCACCACAAATTTCCCTAACTGGGAAGTCAGCCAGAAGAAACCATATCTGCACAAAACGCCCTCGGCATGGACAGATCAGCCCTGGGATCTCTAAAGGAATAAGGGGGGTCTCCACAGGTTCGGCCCATATCTTACGCCCAGAACTGGGACGATATCAGCGTTGCGCGACCTAATGACTTAATCCCGCACTTTCTAGAGAGATCTTAGTCAGTTACACATCTTGAAGTGTTTAAGCCCGATTGGACTCCACGTATCTAAAGAATGAAACTTCTCCTTTAGAGTCTATCACTCCGGCAAGATATCAACGAAGTATCCTTGAACTTAGGAACTTTCACTTATCAAAGATCCGGGATAGACTCGAAGAGAAACCCTAGATACACAAAAGAGGTAACTTCTATTACGGTTTCACGGCCACCGCCTCACCACCGCCACTAATCACAGTCGGTTTACCTTCGCCTATAAAAGGCCCCCCCAGATCGTCCTTCAAAGGACACGATCTCTAGAGAAACAACACACTCTCTCTCCCAAAAATACGATATCTTCATATCAAGAAGGATCATCCCCCAATAACAGAGTTCTCATAACTCGCCCCCCAAAAGGATCAATCAATATTCATTCTTTTACTGCAAAGAGCACCCTGACTGTCTTGAGCGTCGGAGCGGTTTTCGAACCCTTTGCAGGTTTTCCCCCTCAGGAACAGACGAGCAGGAGCAAGGAATCAGGAGCTGGAGCAAGGAGCGAGGAGCGGAGACAGAGCCGGAACACAAGAGCAGAATAGAGGAGCAGAAAGAAGCAGAAAAGCAGAGCTGAACAAAGGAATCTCTCCCCTCCAAACAGAATATACCATCATAACGGAGGTTGTCATACATCAACTCCCTTTTTCATGTTGATTTAACCAGGAGCCAATTTTCGACATCAGCAAGGCTGAGTTACCATGAACCGTGATCTACGTTTCCCCCTTCGGTGTCCACTGCTTTGTTAATACACTATGAACTAATCCATACCTTAGTCTCTCACCAACAAACCTGCCCATCTGTATGTTCTCGAAGGATTTGATTTCTTGTGCGAAGTCTGACACATCACGTTCAGCCATAGTGCAACCATTCAACTATATTGGTGGAGAATAACTCAATTCGGCTCCATTTCCAACATTCTGAGTATGAAAAAGATCTGTCCAATTCACACGTTTATGGGCACTCCCTCCCAGATTACTAGAAGCACACAGATTTGTCGGCCCAGCAACACGTGCACTCTCTTCAACCGAAACCGAAATGTTGGCCAGAACCCTAGTTTCATGAGTAGTCTGCGTTTGAAGAACTTCCGTTCTGGTGGAGTTCGTGAATACCCCAGCATTAGGGTTTCGAAGAACATTAAAGAACATATTGTTTTTTATTGCATCGGCAAGTGGATTGTTACCTGATGTCGTCTTTTTCATGAAACCAGACCCTCCTTCATTACCACGAACAACAGTTCGTTCTTCATTTGCACGGACAACAACATGTGATGAAGCTTTACTAGACTTTGTAACTCGTGGAACAGAAACGTCTTTTACTAGATTTTGTTCTGATGTTGCGTTGAAACGTAGACCCACTAAATTTGAGTCTCTTTCTCCTATGATCGGCTGCTTTCGTTTTGAAACAGGAACAGACTCCTCTTCCATCTCATCTTCCTCATCTTCACTTGGTAAACGATTTCCAGACAAGAGATAACGTCCTTCACCTATCTCTCTCTCATCACGCATACTTGTATCATTCATGGTTGGCTAGTACCAGACCAGCAACAAGCTTTTCCGATCAGAAAACCTAGAAGGCAAGCAGCAAAACCCTAGAAAAAACACCACTTTTTCTCTCCTCACGTCACTTTCTCTCTCCTCAGCAAAAAATAGAGACAGTGCACAGTTTGGTGCGTGGAGGTGGTATGTTTGCTTGATCCTCTACTTGTTCCCTTCCACTTACCTCTTCTAAGCTCATTGTTGAAACTCCTACCGTACCCACTTCTTCTGTGCCAATCTTGAATGCACATCCTATGCAAACAAGACTGAAAAGTGGTATTTTGAGACCTAAGAGTATAGCTGATCATGTGGCTCATTATTTAGTTCCTCATGCCTTATCTGTTGACACATCTACAACTCAGATTGTTGAACCCACTAGCTATAAAGTAGCTATTAAGAATATCAACTGGAAGAGAGCAATGGAAGAAGAGTTCCAAGCCCTTATGGAGAATGAAACTTGGTCTTTAACACCAAGGTTACCTCATATGAATGTACTTCGCTGTAAGTTGGTTTTTAAAGTCAAGTACAATTTAGATGGGACTTTACAAAGGTGCAAGGCAAGATTAGTTTCTCAAGGGTGCAACCAACAAGAAGGGATTGACTATATACATTCAGTCCTGTTGTCAAGATTCAAACAGTAAGGGTTGTGCTGACTTTGGCAATCACTAAGAAATGGCCTATTCACCAATTGGATGTGTCAAATGCTTTCCTTCATGGAGAGCTTACTAAGACAGTATACATGAAGTAACCACCTAGCTTTGTAGATGCTCAGGTCCTGATTATGTTTGTCATCTACCCAAAGCCCTATATGGGCTTAAACAGGCTCCTAAAGCTTGGTTTCATAGGATTGCCAAATATCTTCAACATTGGCGGTTTCAAAAGAGTGTTTCAGGCACCTCTATGTTTGTATATAACTGTGATAGGAAAAAGATGATCCTTTTGCTCTATGTGGATGACATAATACAATCAGGCACTCATCTCTCTCTCTTCTTAATTAGTTGTTGTCTGATTTGGCCCCGGAGTTTGTAATGAAAAAGCTTGGGGACCTTCATTACTTCTTAGGTATAGAGGTTCAAAGGTCTTCTTGCTCATTACTTCTTACTCAAACTAAGTATATACATGAGCTCCTAGAAAAGGCTAGTCTCTCCGATTTGAAACCTAGCATTACTCCAGTTTCAGTAGGAAAAAGACTGTCGAAATTGGATAGTGATCCTTGTATGGGCCAAAATACGTCACCAGGGGCGCCCCCAGAAATCCACGATTGATGGGCTTACGCGGTGACCAATCCCATGAATTAATAACCAATGGGCCCGACCCATTTATCTCCAGTAACGTCAAAGTACGGAAGTATGTCCAGCTCTGGATGAAGAAGTCCGTCCTCACCAGCAGGCTAAAATACGGAAGTGCGTCCGACTCTGGATAAAGAGGTATGTCCTCACTCCCCTCAGCAGACCAAAATACAGAAGTACAACCAACTCTGGATAGAAGAGGTTCATTCTCTCCTCCTCAGCTGACCTCTCTTCGTATAGCCGTTGGGGAAGCGTTACCGTCATTGAAGATGACAATATTCCCAATATATCTGTTGGATGGGAGTTGCGATATCCCCATTCATGGTAATTACTCTGTGCGTTACCATATTCGAGGCAACAATTCACCACCAGGTGACAGTTGACCAAAACGGACAGTTGACCACAAAATCCTATATAAGGATCAACTGGTGATCGGTTAAAGCATCCAACGACGGATAACAACACCCGACATCTAAATTCACTTGCAATCAGCTAACCACCTATTTTCTCTCTCATATCAATCATCCAAACCTTTGGCAGGCAACCAACGATTGCTACTACCATCATCTCCTCACCTGCTCAAGGAAGACGAACGATCATTCTCTCTCCTAAACGATCACCTGCTCAAGGAAGGCGGGTGATCTTTCTCTGTCCTAACGACCTAACAATCAAGGAAGGACGACCAGACGACCGTTCATTTCTCTCTCCACACCACTAAGGGGTGCATGCGGTTTAAATTGCTTGACGACCAGAGAACAAAGCCAGGCATATACTTGGTTGTATCACCTTTTCTCCCAACGACCGACTCGCTCAATCAGCATATCTAACTCCATGGCTCCAACTCTGATTTACGATTCTTATTTACTCTTTGCCAAGTTTACTGACTTGACTGTCAGAGCCCCCTTAAGCCGGCACCATCCCGGTGTCCCTTAAGATCTCACGATCACGTGCGTTGTTGTCTTTTTTGTCACAGGTTAAGCACAAAGACGTTGTCGATGCCCGCAAAATTATTAACAGGTGGAGGTTCGACTTCCGGTCAACGACCCGGTCTCCGCTGACTTCTTGACCCGCGAATTCTTACCACCACAATCCTATTGATAACAACTCTCTTTTATAGGAGTATGGTGGGGGGTTTGCAATATGCTACAATGACCAGGCCTTACGTGACATTTAATGTGAACTACTTATCCTAATTTATGCATCAGGCAAGATCAAGTCATCTCATTCTATTGAAGAAAGTGATGAGATATCTAAAGAGAACTATTGGAGCTAGTATTACAATTAAGTCAGGTGATTGTGCTCTACTTTTTGGGTTCAATGATTCTGATTGGATAGGTTGTCCTGATACCAGGAGGTCAACTAATGGCTATTGTGTCTTTCTTATTAACCTTGGTATCTTGGTCGTCTAAAAAGCAACTTACTGTCTCAAGATCATCAACAGAGGCTGAATATCGAGCTCTCTCCTTGGCTGCTTCAGAATTGCTTTAGCTCACATATCTTCTTGCAGAATTGGGCATTTCAGCTAGGATGCCCATGGTTTTGTCTTGTGATAATATGGGGGAAAAATATCTTGCCTCTAACCCTGTGTTTCATGCAAGAACAAAACATATCGAGATTGATTTTCATTTCATCAGAGATTTGGTCATGGATTCTACTTTGGACATTCAATCTGTTCCTTCTGAAGCAAACTTGGCCGATATTTTTACCAAGGGATTACTATCTTCTCAGTTTGATATATCAGAAGCAAACTTATGGTTCTTCCTGCTGTGAACCATTCATTTGAGGGGGGATGTAAGAGAGAGTTAACCTAGCTGAAGAAGAAGAGGAGTAAAGGATGAAGATAACCGAATTACCGGTCAGAGTCTAGAGGCACTCACAAGAGAAAGAGTTTCACACGAACTGCTTAAGAACTATGGAAGCACTCACCTCACATGTGTGATGTACCTGGGATGAATTAGTTGATAACTAATACGACTAAGAGGGTGTTTGATTTTTTATCACTTATAAGTGCTACCACTTACTAAGTGATTATCACTTAGTAAGTGATATCACTTGTAAGTGATATGGCGTTTGTTTTCTATCACTTCTAATTGCTTGATTTTTTCTTTATATTAATTCTAAATGTCATAAAAATGAAAAATTGTCTATTTTGACCTTAAAGTATTTACATATTAGCATTTCATACTAATTCATTATGCTCGCGAGTTTGGATACAAGAGAATTACGATTTATGAATACGTTATGTTGAAAATATTAACCTCAAGTAATTAAAAATTATAAAGGAGAAAGAGCTTACGTTGCATCATGGAGTTTGGGTGGTTCCGTGATTAATGAAGGAAGAGATGTGAAAAAATTTAAGAGAAAAACTTAGGGGAAGGATGAGTGAAGAAGGAAAAGGTTCATTGATAAAGTCATAATTGTTTACTTATCAATCGTTTAAGATTTTCTTTTTAGTTATAATTGTATTGGTAATTATTATATTCGGTAGGGATATAAATGTCTTTTTTAGCACTTAGAAGGTAAGTGCAAAAAAATAAGCTCCAAGTTGGAGCTTACTTTTTTGCACTTACTTTGACCCCACTTACAAGTGATATTCACTTATTAAGTGAAAAAACAAACGGCCTAAAATTGCCGGGCCACACTTATTAAGTGATTTTCGCTTAATAAGTGCAAAAATCAAACACCCTCTAATTCAGTTAATCTTTCTCTCTCTCTAAACCTTCTCTCTCTCTCTAAACTTTCTGATTTGTAAAACTATAGAAAGAGAGATAGGTTGTTAATTGTAATTCACGATTCAATCTTAGTACAAAGTGAATTACGACTTCAAAGTATTATAGTTTTTACACTCATAAAACAATTATCAATTCTTAAAATCAATGAGAGAATTACATATATGGGATCCAAAAGTGTAGACGTTACTGCAATTGAATCAAACGTGAAGTTGCTCTAGTTGTATGTCTTTCTCTCTGATCAGAGGCATATAATCCCCTAACTGATAATCATCTAGATGTTCGGCTAAAGAAGACTTATCGATGTTCTGGTGGTGGTGTGATTTACAAACAAAATATATCACAGTTTGCAATACAAGAGCCAAGTGAATCAAAATGGTTAATAATACCAAGCAAAAAACTCCCAAACTCACTCTAGAAACCATCCCGATACCAAGTGATTCGCCTCCATGAACTACCAATATTTTAAACACCATTAATAAAGCGATAAATGCAATTTGTAGCTTCACGAAAATGAAAGAAGACACCAATAACTTCCCCTTAATCAATGACTTGCTTTTGATCATTGCTGCAAGACCGTAAGCTTCCTCCAATACCGATATTACGCTTGCGAGATGCCAGACGATGGTCATATACACTAATCCTATTATGTAAGGTATAGACATGATGATTAGAAGTGTCAATGTAGTATTTGCCCCTTCACCATCTTTTCCAATGGTTAAGGCAATAATAAAAAATGCTAATAGAATTGCCAACACGTTGTATACAAATATAACAACGAAATTCCATAAGAATGTGATCATAAGCCTTTTCCAAACAATTGGAACTACACTCATAACTTTCTTGAAAGTGAGTTCTTTGGAGGTATAGATGCAAGCAAGGGTGTAAACAACAGCGGAAGTCGATAGGAGGGAAAAAATGAGGAGAAAGATGAGATAAATTGCTTTGACAATACCGAAAGCAATCCATTCGGAAATGAGTTGCTCATGGATCTTATTGAATTTTGGAGTTCCTCTATTGCTATTTCCTTCGGCATCCTGGTTTCGGTCAATCTTTGCTGAGATGAACTCGGATATTTGGATTTGAGCCAAGTAAATGAAGGCTAGAGGGAGAATAAGAGAAAGGGTAATTCTTGAAAAGATTTTTCTCCATGAAAACGTAATCTTGAATGATTCTTTGTAGATGCCAAGTAAACCCATGAACTGAAGCTCCTCTGGTTCTCTATCCATAACTAAATTACTTACTCATCACAGATAAAAATTTGAGTATGTACTAATTAATGGATTTGAGAGAAATTGGGAGCAGTTGACTTTATATTGATTTTAAGGAACGTGGTGGATGAAAGTTTTGAAGAATAAGAAAGTTTATTGTTGGATGCTTTGGTCAATCCATAGAGGTGGCGGTCGCCACAATTGACTTGGAAAATGAGACTTGGATCTGGTGTGTGTACGTGTTTACGGATAACATATTTTAAGCATTTCTACACAATAACTTCCAAAAGCCGTTTGACCATAAAATATATATTTTTTTTTATGAGATGACCATAAAATATTTGGGACTGGTATTTGAATCATAAGAAAGAATTTTAGAGCTGGTTATTTAGAGAGTGTCTTTTTTATATTTATAGAAATTTTTTAGTTATAACTTAATCTTTTATATGTATACAATAAAGACTTAAATTTAGAGACAATTACACAAATCTCTCAAAGATGAAACTAAAATCAAAATCTGAAGTTTTTGGTTAAGCTTTCAATAAATTAATTCTTTCGTTTCTTTAAGTTCTTTTATTGTATTGAGTAGGCTTTGGAATTTGTTATGTGGGTGTTATTGTTGGTTTGGTTATAACATGCGTTTTGATTTTCTCTGGCAAAGATTTACCTGCGTGGAAAGGCTGATTCATTCGGATCAACATGCAGGTCCAACTATATTGCATTCTCCGAATACATGTTGTATATTTGAAACAGGTTGACCTCCTTGCCTCCTTTTTCCTTCCTAGCCGTCCATTTCAATCGTGCAACTTGAACGAAACCAGTCTTTTTGTCCTCAACTACTAAGAGTTATGAGAGATTTCGAAATCTTGAAATAATCAACACAAATAATAGAAGCAGAATTTCAATACATGTAGGATTTTGTTGCCTTCAGCTACATTTTTATAGATTTGTTTTATTGAATGAAATTCAAACTCTTGAAGACGATGAAAAAATAGCTATAGGAAGTTGATATTTTTCGGTAGATACAAATGGTGATAATTTGCGGCAAAAATAAATCTTCTTTTGTTGTCATATATTTTTTTATCTTTTTTGAAATTTTGACCGTATTATTTTATCGTTTTAATCAAAATTTAATACTAGTACATTACGAAGTCTTCGTTCCTTTGTTATTCATCTTTTTTTATACTAATAATTCGTGTAGAGGGCAAACTTTGGAGTCGTCGGTAATTCATCATTTTCTTCTTCATTACTTTGACATTCACATTTTTTTACTAACTAAAATTTTAGATTAGAAATTGGATGAAAATGTTTATGATAGACCATCTCCTGGCCAAATTTTTTGGTCGCTAAGAAAAAATAAGAGAACGATTTTTATCTAGAAATTTGAGTCGTTTTTCATAATGACCATAAAAAAGTTTATGTTACTTCTAAGAGCATCTCCAATGCGAAACACAAAAAAAGACTCGAATTGTCCTATGTGTCAAGTCTCATTTGAGATTTTGCCAAAAAAACAGTCTCATTTGAGATTTTATTTCATAAATGACACTATTTAGATCTTCAATTCAAAAGACGTCTCCAATGTAACACACTAAAAAATTAAAAATTACATAGATGTCATTTCATACATGGGTACTTTTGCTTTTAATATTAAGTGGACAAATTGAGATTCTCAAAAGAAATTTCGAATATTGACTTCTGTTTAACATACCTTAGATTTAAATGTTGCAACGTCATCTTTAGACTAGAGAATTCTTTTGTGGGAAATTCAAAAAATGCAGGTGGCACTTGGTAGTTGGACTCATGTAATCATCCTCCTCCATTAATAAATGTTCTTTAATATCAATCATTATTAATGTAACGTCAAATTCCTTAATTAATATAACAAACATGAACTTCCCAACGGGGTGCTTTAGATTTGGCGGTTGGTAGTGGTGGTAACTGTTGAGCCAAATATTGATCAGCCTTAACCTATCAGAAAATCAACCAATTAATCTTGAATGGAACGTGTCGGAATCCAAAATTTGTATGAAAGACACTTCGGTAGAACCGCAGAGGGACGGACCTAAAATATCTCTGTCACCTGAGTCGCGGAAAGGGAGCTAGCACAAGTCTCCTATACCCCTTGAACTGTGTCATGATTTAAATGTTTGCGAAAGGGTGCATTTGAGTGAGCGCAACAACCTAAGCCCTAGAGCGCGAGGTTTACAAAAGTAAGCTTGCCACCTTGAGCTTTGTTTTGCCCCAGAAAAATGTCAATTACCCGGAAGGCAAATAGTGAATGACTTCCTAACGCCATGCAAAATTATATAAACAACACAGATTTTCCTTAAAAAATGCTCCGAGCTTTAACCTTCGATTGCTTGTAGATTTTCAACATGAAATGCAACACTGAGATGACTTGAGCTTAGGGGTATCTTTGTAGGTAACCTCCACCCCTCGCATCACGTTATCAACAATACGAAGGAAACAATCGAATCGAAGGTTACAAGGTTGAATATTCTTTGGGTATCTGGTAAACCACTTTCATACATCATCACTTTTGAGCTAAATGAATGAATATAAGTACTTTAGCAACCCCAATACCTTGGTGGCCACAAATCCAACACTTTCTGGATCATTTGAACATGCAACCAGCCGTCATCATGCTCGAAGATGGAGATCTGACCGAAGAAATGGCACGCCTAAGAGAAAATGAGTAGAGAGGCCCATGCTCTAGTATCTGTCGAGCATGTCGAAAACTCAGGGTGTTTGACAAGGACGGCGACATGGAAGTTGTTCCCTTTGGACACACCAAAGAATCGAGGGAGATCCACATGACCAAAGCCAAGTTGATTCCAAAAGCCAAATATGTAATGTCAAAAGATGAGGCAAGACCTCTTATGGAAAATCAAGATATGACAGAGCTTAACCCGACGTCAGCAAACGCCACAGTAGCAGATACATGAGAGTGAGTTGTAACGAAGGACATGATGGTGCCCATGCAAAGTGACTCCACAAAGTCAGAAGTACCCACTTAGGGTGCCCTCTGACAAAGGCAGATAAAGAGGATATAAAAGCGTTTGAGAGGGGATGCCGACATATCTTAGCCTTTAACATCGACGAATTTCTTGGTATACATGCCTCAGTGATCCTCCATACATTAAACGTAAGGTCAGAGCGTCCAACCGTCAAGCAAAAGAAGTGGAACTTTACTCCAGAGAAGCAAGCTGAGATCACCCACCAGGTGCGTGAACTTGTGGCCTCTCGAGTAACTAGAGAAGCCTCGGGTAGATGAAGTTGTGGCTCTGAAGTAATTTTTAGCATGAATAATTTGGACCCAATCACTATCGGGCTTTATGCTTAGAATCCCATTCCAAATTATCCAAACCCATATTCTTGAGTTTAAACCTCCCAATGATTTTTGGTTTGTAAATGAAAGACCAAACTCTGAAGTAAAATTTATTTGAATCATTTGTAATTCTCCAGCAGAAATCCCTCAGAAAGGAATTCATGGCATCCTTAGTCTTGCAAGGAAGATCAAAGACTTCCACAATATAGTACACAACCCAAATGAGCTTATAAACCCTAACCCATTGTAATGTTTGTCGTTTTCTTTCTCTCGAACACCATCTCAACAGGCAAACCCTCAACTATTTCTCTATTGTACCGTTCCGAAGATTTGATCCACGAACGAACGTAAATCTTTTCATCGTATCTTGAAGAAGAAACACGTATGTTGTTTACTTGTTGTTTCATCCAAACTCTACGGTCGATATTTTTGGTAGTCCAACTTAATGGATCTTTAGCCGTGGATGTTACTTGATTTTAGGTGAACCAAATATGTTGGTGTAATTCGTGTGTGATTTTGCTCTATTATTATATGTTTTTGCTCGCTTTTGCACTTCAAGTTACTTGCACGCATTAGTGTTTGAAACTTAGAAAAGTGAAATCTACTGTCAGCCCCTATGGTGTCAAGTCAACACCTCTCAGGGTATCGTGTTCGATTTCGAGACCCTATGTTGTACAGGCAAATTGTGGGGTCTTTGCAATAGATAATACTAAGTCGTCTTGATCTTGCATATTTTGTTAATATAGCATGCTGAGCTAAGTTAAACATACTGAAGCACATTTTCAGGTTGTTAAGTGAGTTGTGTGATATAGTAAGGGGGCAATTTACCTCGGACTTCAAATTTATAAGTATTTGGTAAACACTTCTCTACTTGCCTATTCTGATTGGGTCGGTTGTCTAAACACTAGACGTTTTACGACAGATTATTCTATATTTTTGGGTTCTAATTAATTTCATAGAGTGCGAATAAGCGACCTATGGTATCTCATTCTAGCATAGAGGATGTGTATAGTCTGTTGAGTATTGCTTCAGGATTTGTTGTCCATAGTGACATTTAATTAACTATTATTTTGATTACTTTAGATTTAGATATTTCAGTTTCAGTTAACCATGTAGACTTAGTCAAGTAGTTGTCCTAGTCTTTAGGAGTAGTTGCTGAGTTTTCTCCATAAAGTCAGTTTAGTGGGTTTACTTCTAGTTATTTGATTTCCTATTTAAACTGTTACAACTAATGTTAAATCAATCGAATATCTTTTATCTCCTACTCTTCTCTGCTTATTCTACTCAAATACCAACAACTGGTACCAGAGCTTTATTCTTAAGGGATCTGTGAAATGGAAACTCAAGAAAGTTTTTCTCAAATGGCTCCTCCTGTCTTTGATGGAGAAGACTATCAGCTTTGGGCAGTAAGAATGGAGACCTATTTGGAGGCTTTAGATCTTTGGGAAGCTGTGGAAGAGGATTACGAAGTTACTCCGCTGCCAACAAATCCTACCATGGCCCAAATTAAAAGTCACGAAGAAAGAAAAATCAGGAAGTCGAAGGCAAAAGCAACCCTCTTCGCTGCAGTTTCAAAAACAATTTTCACCAGAATTATGTCTCTCAAATCAGCCCAAGAAATTTGGGATTATTTGGAGGAAGAATATGCAGGAGATGAGAGGATACGAGGCATGCAAGTACTCAATTTAATACGGGAGTTCGAGTTGCAAAAGATGAAAGATTCGGAAACAATCAAAGAGTACTCAGATAGGTTGCTCGGCATTGTCAACAAGGTAAGGTTACTTGGCACTGAGTTTACAGATAGTAGACTTGTAGAAAAAATCCTCGTAACTGTGCCTGAAAGATATGAAGCATCTATTACCACCTTGGAAAACAAAGGACCTATCCAAAATTACCTTGGTCGAGTTGATAAATGCTTTGCAGGCTCAAGAGCAACGAAGACTTATGAGACAAGAACGTGTGGCTGAAGGAGCCTTGCAAGCCAAACATTATAATGTTGAAAAGAACAAGAAGAAATTTTTCAAGAAAAATCAGGAGTCAAGCAGCGAGAACGCTACTCAGGGCAAGGGTAGAAACTTTAAAAAGAACTATCCACCTTGTCAACATTGTGGCAAACAAGGTCACCCACCATTCAAGTGTTGGAGGAGACCCGATGCAAAATGCAACAAGTGCAATCAGCTTGGACATGAAGCTGTGATTTGCAAGAAGAGCTCTTCTATGCAAGAAGTAGATGCTCAAGTTGCTGAACCAAATGAGGAAGATCATATGTTTGTAGCTACCTGTTTCTCGGCTAGGATCTCATCAGAGAGTTGGCTAATTGATAGTGGTTGTACAAACCACATGACTCATGATAAAACTCTTTTCAGAGATTTGAAGCCTACTGAAATCACAAAGGTCCGAATAGGAAATGGTGGTTTTATTTCCGCAAAAGGAAAAGGAACCATTGCAATCACAACCAGCTCAGGTACAAAGACAATTTCAGAAGTTCTTTATGTACCTGACATTGACCAAAATTTGTTGAGTGTAGGCCAACTACTAGAAAAAGGATTCAAAGTATCCTTCGAAGATCGTTGTTGTTACATTCATGATGGTGCTGGCCATGAGATTTTACGAACTAAAATGAAAGGTAAAAGCTTTTCATTCGACCCAACAGAGGAGGAACACATAGCTTATACTACAGAAGTAAGCATCACTGAAATTTGGCACAAGAGGCTCGGGCATTGTCATCTTCAACGAATGTTAAAAATGAAGGAAAATGACTCGATAAGAGGTTTACCTGTTCTCATTGATAAGCTACCAAACTGTCATGCATGTCAATATGGTAAACAAAGTAGGATGCCATTTCCTATATCAACTTCCAGAGCTTCTAAAAAGCTGCAATTGATTCACACTGATGTGGCAGGACCTCAAAGAACACCATCACTACAATGTAGTGTCTACTATGTTATTTTTATTGATGATTTCACAAGAATGTGTTGGATTTTTTTCTTGAAATACAAGTCAGAAGTGGCTGGAGTTTTCTGGAAATTTAAGAAAGTGGTGGAGAATCAAAGTGGCTGCAGCATTCAAGCGTTAAGATCTGATAATGGAAAAGAGTACACATCATCGACTTTTAACTTGTTCTGTGATGAAAATGGCATTGAACATCAACTTACTGCTCCTTATACACCAGAGCAAAATGGAGTTAGCGAAAGAAGAAACAGATACATAATGGAGATGGCTAGATGTATGCTACATGAAAAGAATTTGCCTAAAACATTTTGGGCAGAAGCAGCAAACACAGCAGTCTTTCTTCAGAATCGACTTCCAACCAAAGCTTTGGAAGATTAAAACTCCATTTGAGGTTTGGTATGGGCATAAACCTTCACTAAGCTTTCTTAAGGTTTTTGGGTGTGTCTGCTTTGCTCATGTTCCACAGGTTAAGCGTGACAAACTTGACAAAAAGGTGACTCCAGGCATATTTGTAGGTTATAGTTTACTTTCTAAAGCCTACAAAGTTTATCATCCACAAACAGGAAAAATGTCTATCACTAGAGATGTACACTTCAATGAAGACGAGGAGTGGGACTGGAAGAAATTACAAAAACCAAGTGGAATCCCACCAACTCTAGAAGACAACTTCTCTAAAGAAGATAAAACAAATGAATGGATGAATGAGCGAGAAGATGATCCTCCAGTAAGAGGCACACGATTACTTTCAGATATTTATCAAAGATGTAATGTGGCAATATATGAACCTGTTGGACATGAAGAAGCTCTAAAAGACCCAAAGTGGAAGAAAGCAATGGAGGAGGAAATGTCAATGATAGAGAAGAACAAAACATGGGAATTAGTTAACAGACCTGAAGACAGAAAAGTCATTGGAGTAAAGTGGGTGTACAGAACAAAACTCAATGCTGATAACTCGATCAACAAATACAAGGCCAGATTGGTTGTAAAGGGGTATGCTCAAATCTTTGGAGTTGATTATTCAGACACATTTTCTCCTGTTGCTAGATTAGATACAATCAGATTATTGCTATCTATAGCTGCACAAAAGAACTGGAAAGTGTTCCAGTTAGATGTCAAATCAGCCTTTTTAAATGGTGTTTTGAAAGAAGAAATATATGTGGAGCAACCAGGTGGATTTGTAGTTCACGGTGAAGAGGATAAGGTGTACCTACTCAAAAAGGCTCTTTATGTCCTAAAGCAAGCGCCTAGAACCTGGTACAGCAGGATAGACGATTATTTGCAAAGCTTAGGCTTCAAAAAAAGCTTATCTGAGGCAACTCTTTATGTCAAACAGAAGGATAGTGGTGTTCTCATAGTGTCTCTCTATGTTGATGATGTTTTTGGTAACAGGAAATAGTGCATTGTTGGTTGAAGAGTTTAAACAAGAAATGATGCATGTTTTTGAGATGACAGATCTTGGACTTATGACTTACTTTCTTGGAATGGAAGTAAAGCAAAGTCAAGATGAAGTATTCATTTGCCAAAAGAAATATGCAAAGGAGATACTTAAGAAATTTCAAATGGAAGACTGTAAGGCCACAAACACACCAATGTATCACAAAGAGAAGCTGACTAAAGAAGATGGTACTGATAAAGTTGATGAAGGAGAGTTTAGAAGTCTGATTGGTTGTTTGATGTATCTCACTGCAACAAGACCTGATATTCTTTTTGCTGTAAGTATCTTGTCTCGATTCATGCATTGCGCCAGTGATATTCATTTAAGAGCAGCAAAGAGAATACTTCGGTATATCAAAGGTACTATTAATTTTGGTATAAAGTTTGAGAAGTGTCAAAATTTCAAGTTATGTGGATTCTCAGATAGTGATTGGGCTGGATCTGTAGATGACATGAAGAGCACTTCAGGGTACTGTTTCAGTCTAGGATCGGGAGTTTTCTCATGGTGCTCAAAGAAACAAGAGATTGTAGCACAATCTACTGCAGAGGCGGAGTTTATTGCAGCAACAGCTGCGGTAAACCAAGTTTTATGGTTAAGAAAAATTCTATCGGATTTACATGTTGAGCAAAAGGATGACATCGAAATCTTTGTTGACAATCAAGCAGCAATCGCAATCTCTCACAATCCAGTCTTTCATGGAAAGACTAAACACTTCAACATCAAACTTTACTTCTTGAGAGAAGTTCAGAAAAATGGAGAAGCAACATTGATTTACTGCAAGTCTGAAGAGCAACTGGCAGATTTGTTTACAAAGCCACTTCCACTTGGCAAGTTCGAGCTTATAAGGAAGAAGATTGGGGTTTGCAATTCCTAAAGCAAGGAAGAGTGTTGAGTATTGCTTCAGGATTTGTTGTCCATAGTGACATTTAATTATCTATTATTTTGATTACTTTAGATTTAGATATTTCAGTTTCAGTTAAGCATGTAGACTTCGTCAAGTAGTTGTCCTAGTCTTTAGTAGTAGTTGCTGAGTTTTCTCCATAAAGTCAGTTTAGTGGGTTTACTTCTAGTTATTTGATTTCCTATTTAAACTGTTACAACTAATGTTGAGTATTGCTTCAGCATTTGTTGTCCATAGTGACATTTAATTATCTATTATTTTGATTACTTTAGATTTAGATATTTCAGTTTCAGTTAAGAATGTAGACTTAGTCAAGTAGTTGTCCTAGTCTTTAGGAGTAGTTGCTGAGTTTTCTCCATAAAGTCAGTTTAGTGGGTTTACTTCTAGTTATTTGATTTCCTATTTAAATTGTTACAACTAATGTTAAATCAATCGAATATCTTTTATCTCCTACTCTTCTCTGCTTATTCTACTCAAATACCAACATAGTCATTGCTATTACGATGACCGGCCTGACATGGCTGGGCTTTTGTTGAAGGAACTTGATATTCATCTATCTCAACCTGCCAATATTTAAGCAAGTGTACCATCTTTATGACCCTTAACCTGTCTTTCATGGGCGAACGAAGCATATTGCATTAAATTATCACTTTGTCGGAGATAAAAGTGGTTGATGAGTATATTGTTAATAAGTTTGTTCCGTCTCAAGCTCAACTTGAAGATATTTTACAAAACGTGTATAATCTTGGTGGTTTTTGGAGATCTGTTCCAAAATTGAATCTTCGTTCAACCACTCCACTAAATTTGAAGGAGAGTAATAATGGTGAAACCGGAGAGCCAACAAAATGGGTGGAACGGGTTAACTTGGTCCTCTAGTTTCCTGATTATGTCATATATATGTAGCCGCTTCTCATGCTAATACTTATTATTTCCATGTTATAGAAAAATGATAGAGACAAGAAAATTCAGACATACTCTAGCCATACATCCTATGTGGCTTGTTGTGATTCGTGTTATTGATGATTCTAATTCACTAGACAACGAATCACGGCAAGCCACATAGGATGTATGTATAGATTACGTCTGGATTTTCTTGTTCTCTATCATTTCTCTTATATTTATCAAATATGTAAACACTCTCGATATAAATATAAGGGTTTGGTAGTCAACCACTCAAAGGTTTACTATTATAATTGTTTATATCAGAAATCTATTAACATCTCAGCTAAATACTGACAAAGTTTTTGCTCACAACGTGTGAGTAATTTACAAAATGAAGAAAGATTATTATTGTCACATGTTTTTATCTTCATTCACTCTACTAAAGTCTTTTCTAAACAATAACTCTACTCAGACCGTCCAATTAAACTGCCAAATGATCCGCCTGGGAGAGAAACTCATGTTTCTCTCTCCTCTCAGGTGCTTGCTGACGTGGAGAGACAAACATGGGTTTCTCTCTCTGGCGGTTCAATCGGCAGTTCATTTGGGCGGTCTGAGTAGGCATGCCCTTTTCTAAAAGACTCACCGAAAATAAAGCAATCTTTATGATGGTGCACCAGAGAGAATCTTACTCGTGCAGAAAAATCTTATTCCACTTATTTGCTAATGAATCAATGGATCATAAAAAAAAAGTTAAAATAAAAGTAAATGAATAGCTTGGTTTTTGTAATGGCTTCAACCATGGAGAACCCAAGTGATCATTTTTCTCCCTTAATAATTGGACCAACCTGAACTCAAACATACCTAAAAACTGAAAAAACACAAAACCAGGATAAGAACACATTGATTATTTGAGGATAATTTCTATATAGGTCAAAATAATATAGAAAATAAGTAAAAAAGCATGAAATTAGAGCATATTTCTTTCTCTAACAGTTATTATTATCTCATAAACCATTAAATTGGAACACCTAAGCTAAAAATCGTGAATTTTTCTCTCAAAACGTGTGATTAATTTACGAAATGAAGAAAGATTACCGCTTTACTCAAAGAATTAAATTCCACTTATTTACCAATCAATCACAAAAAAATTAAATAAAACTGAACGGTATCCAAGCCTAATCTATTATACAAAACAGATCCTTGTGACTAGGACACAATTAATACAAATAATATGACTAGGACAAAACAAAATCTGAGTAGGACATAATTTGATTGCCACGTAGACATTTTAAAAAGACAACCCTTTCTCTTTTAATCTTAGTCGTTCAAATGGATGTATGATTACTCATCTTTTAATCATGACCGCGTATTGTCGAACCAAAACCCTTGGCCTCTTCGTCATCCTTCACGGTTCTTTCCTCTCCCATGAGTAATTCATGTTTTGGACTTCTCCCAATTCAGTTTCTTTTTTCTGTTGAGAACTCTCCCTATTCAATTGGATTAAGTGATTATCTCTACACAGTTCCTCTTCCCCTCTTTCTCTCTCCAATTTCGCTTTTGTTCTTCCTTCACCGCGTATTGTCATCACACGACGGTAGGGTCTACTATCTCTTCTTTCTTGGTAAGAATTTTTCATAGTGTTTAGTTGTCCAATGTCATTGTTCATGTAGATCATATTTCTTTTTAAAATGTCTTGTAACTCTTTACTTTGTTTTAGGGCTTAAGTCTAGGGTTTCATTTTATAATCATTTCTTCTACCGTTTAATCCCATGCTTCAAAGGCCCTGAAAAATGAGGAAGATTGATTCCCCAAATCATCTCAGATCCATTTATCTTCCTCTCAAAATCGATTCAGCTCCTTCTGCATCCTCCATTTAAGACTTTCCTTAAGCAAAATCGTTTTCTTCTCCTCCATTGGGTACTTCCTTAATCAAATCACACGTTAATTTGTCACGTCTAATGATTCGGGTATTTAAATATGTGATACAGGTAAAATCCTTTGCTTCGACCAAGTTAATGAAGGTTTCTTGCTCATAAATAATGATTATTTACAACATTTAACCACTTATTAAACGACATTTATCTCAAAAGCAGTTCTATCAATCCTTTCTGAGAGGCAATGTGTAGTAGCATTTAATTAAAAAAATCAAAATATTTGTTATTCAAATAGTTTGATGAGGTATCTAATAAAGTTTTTAGTTGGTACTGTAGTAGCATGTAATAGATGAAAAAAATGCATGGAGATTATGAGCTAATTGTGAAGAATATGCTGGTACAATTTTATTTCTTCAAAGTATACTAAGTTCATGTTTCATATCACTTTTCTCTTGGAGATAATGATGTTGAGTGACTGAAATTTCAATATATTGAAACCCAAGGTAAATTGAGAAACAACGAGCAAGAGTTAAAAACTAGACAGTGGACAATTTTCCTATCTTCATGGTGTAGTTAACTGATGTTAAAGAATTATACCATGCTAGAATGACATTGATCTTTTTTCCTGTTTGCGTTTGTCTATGTCGTATCATTATTCATTGATGTTTTGTGTATGATTTGGTGATTCTAAGTTAGCAGTCTATTGTAGTATGGATGCCCTTTGAGAGAAGTATAGATTTACTCGAGTTCATATTACTAAGCAAAGAAAAAGATTTGAATATGATATCTTGCAGTTGCCTAAAACATTGGCCAGACTTAAAGGTCGTTTTTTTAATCTACATTAGGAAACTATCTCATCATGAATATCCTTCACTTCGATTGTCAACCAAATCTGTTCTTATTTAAAAAAAAAAAATCAGTTTCTGATGAATTGTCTTCGATTAACGAATCTTCATGAAGGTCAATGAATTTGATTGAAGTAGTTGTTTAGATAATTCAGGTACGTTGTTATTTGTATGATGTTTGATTTTATTCGGTTGTTTTTCTTGGAATTGAAGTACTGATCAGTATTCTTTCATAAGATTAGGTTTGGGTTGGATTGTTAGAATTGGGGTTTAGCAAATTCACATTAATGTCATTTTGTTTCTTATCAAGTTCAATCTTGTAAGTCACCTATACTCAGTTCCATTTCTGGAAAATCATAGTATATTTCTCTTGCTTTTCTTCTGTATTTTGATGCAGTGAGGTGGTGAGATTCACTGTGATTTCACAGAAGCGAGATAGATAGAACAAGAAGATGTTGCTTCTTGATCAGGTAATTATTTTGGACTAATGTCACTTCGGAAATAGCCAAAAATTTATAGAAAAAGAAAATTAGAAGCATTAGATGCATGGGTGTCAAAAAAAAACTACTGGTTGGAAATCGAACTTTTGTGAGCTGTATAAATAGATAGAAATCGGAAGGGGTTCTGCAAGTTAAACATAAAAATACTGGTTAGAAATCGAACTTTGTTAAATAAATAGATAAATGGGGCGGGGTTTTGCAAGTTAAACATGGTTGTTGCTTGGATTTGGATGGAAGCACATCTATAAACCTAATTTTGTCTAAATATTTTGAGATTTTCGGTACTTTCGATGATTGTCACTTGGAATCCCTATCAGGATGTCAAATGTAAATACTTTTATCTTACTTTCAAATTTTTGGCAAAAATCTAATAATTTCTGGTTGATTAGTTAGAATTTTACTTTTGTTGACAACTAATCCTGTAATTGGTGGATATAATTTCAGTGGTATGTTATTTTGATTTGTAAGCTGAAAAGTTTTGGTGTTTTCACGAGCAGATGAAAGATTAGCTCTATGAATACTTTAAGCCCATTACGAGCGTGTATATGCGCACATGACCTCTGCTTGTTATTAAATACTTTGGTTTCTAATTTCTTTTCCAGGTTTATCGATATTTCTTGTAGCTTATAATGTTTTGTTAACATATGAAGATTAAAGAAATGATCACTAGAGAATTTGAAGCGATTTTGGTTCTTTGGATACGGGTGTTTGTTGGTAGTTGAAGATTTAGATATGTGAAATTGCTAAACAGTGAGTTAATTTTACTGATTTCATTATCGACATTGTGTGTTTATTTTTTCATATTCACTGGTATAAGTTTTTAAATTACACTATGAAGTTTGGATACCTGCTTCAAAAGATAAATATGCAATTGAGTGATTTTTATGCAGCTAAGTGTTGTTACTAAACTGGCACCACAAATTTCCACTATAGAGATTATTAGTTATCTAAGGAGAAAGATATAATGGAATGACAATGACAGTGTCGTTTGGACAGATCTCCTGGTTCTTCATGTGCTACAACTTCATTTTTTTTTACTTCATATAGAAATTTGAATATCCTTAGCTCTTCTATATCTTTTACTAACAATTTCAACTTATTGGTGTACAATAACAAACTTGGCCAAGGCATCATGATGTAGTCTGACATAATATTTCTATATCACGTATACCATGTTTGATTTAAAATAACAATATTTTGAAGCACAACTGCTTTGCATGGTGAACACCGTTATATTTTCTATACTCTAAAGTATATTTCCTCATGTTAGTCACGAAACAAAATGAAAAGAGTAGTTGGTTGATATTTTTATATAGGACGTTATGTAGAAGAACCATCAAGACATTGAGATCATGACTATTGGTTTCAAGTTTCAAGTTTTTATGCAAGTAAATTTTGTGGTTACCTCCAACTTATTTTCTCTCATTTATGGATTAGGTGAATCCCTTCGTTTTTGCAACAGATTATTTTATGGTAACTGACAACCAATTTTGAAGTAGCTTTTTATCCGAAAAAGAAAAGTGATAGCGCTGCCTCTTATATTTAACTTATGAAGCCTAACTAATATTTTGTGGTCATGACTATTGGTTTCAAGTTTTTATGCAAGTAATATTTTGTGGTTACCTCCAACTTATTTTCTCTCACTTATGGATTAGGTGAATCCCTTCGCTTTTGTAAAAGATTATTTTATGGTAACTGACAACCAATTTTGAAGTAGCTTTTCATCCGTAAAAGAAAAGTGATAGCGCTGCCTCTTATATTTAGCTTATGAAGCCCAAGATTAATAAACTTTCGATTCATGTCTATAGGTAACCATGTCTTACAATAAATTTCTCCAAATATGGTGAAGTAGGCATGAATCATGATTATTATATATTTTTATATGTTTTGCTTTACTAACTCCATATGTGTATTCGTCGTCCTTTGCAGTTCTTAAGTGACCATACGTTAAAACGTTGCTCTGACTCCATCTATAATTACTTCTCCTGTTGTCCTGCAATGCCACATTCTATTTTTTCTCTGTTTTCAGCTGAAGAAAGAACTGCAAAATTTTTGTTCTTCTTCGTGGTTGTCTTCGTTACTTAACGATCCATACAAAACTACATAGAGAAGAGTACTTTCATCCTCAACTATGAGCGAGAGAATTAGAAATCTAGAGAAACAATTGAAGGAAAACGGGGAAAAAAGGAAGGTCCTTCTTAGCTTGAAATCAAGCATCTAACCTCATCTCAATTATATTTCTAAAGTGTTTATGAAGTCCTATTACCTACATAATAAAAACTATGTGTACTCCATATATTTTGTAAACTAAGAGAGAGAGAGATCAAGAGACAACTTAACATAGAGGGTCTACATGATCATGAACTACAATCTTGAATATGTAGTAGTGAAATATTATTTCTGTATATTATAGTTGAATTTGTCTTAATTATGTCAATCTTGTGCAGGTTCAGGTTTTTCTTGACCGAGCAACTGATTTTTTGTATTTATAATCAATCAATATCTTTCAAGAACAGTGAAACATCAATTGTTATGTTTATGGTCTTCTTCTCTTGCTCTGCTTGTCTCTTCATTGTTGATTGGTATGTTCTTGGGTTTCTTTTCTTTCACTCTCATGCACTCTATCTGAATGTTACACTGATAAATGATTCATTTCAATCCATGATCTGCCATATTGTCTCTTTTAATATTGATTTCTGCATATTCTTGATGCCTCTTATGCTACTTAGAAATCTTATTAAGCAGAATTCAGTTAAAGGTTTTTCTCCTGCATTTTAAATTTTAATTTTTGTAAAATTGGATTTTCTTCTTCAGAAAAGTTTCCTAATTAATTCCTTCTGGCCACCAAAAGTACTTATAGTAGAAGATAAGTTGACAATTAGTAGTAAGTTTAATTTTAAATAGTTTTATTTGTATTGTTTGCAATCTTATTGATTTGTTTTTTACCTTTATTTCCTCTTTTATTAGACCAATTTTCTTTTTCAGGGTCTGTGAAGAAGGATTATCGAAGGTGAATTAGATTTGACATTGGGTAAGTGACAAGTTTAACTCAGACAGCGACAACAACACCCAAATGCCTCGAGTAAAAAACATCTTTTTGATGTAATTGAAGCTTATACTGCTTTTGGATGGCAGGTGAAACATGATGAATTTGGAGAATATTGAATGCTTAAAGGTTAAATCCCGAGATTTACACTCTAAATCCGGTTTTCAATTTTAATTAGGCTATGTGTTATGACCAGACTATTGTGCCTAACTTCAGGTTTGATTCATCGACAATGTATACACTTTTTGTAATTCAATACATGTCGAATTTTTTGGATAATTGTAGTGTTCGATACGGGATTGTGCCATTTATATTAGTAAAGATGGACCTAAATCTTATAATTAACAATTGTGGCTCGGTTTTTTCAGGTTCTGAGCGAGGCTGAGAAGCTCAAGAAGTGGCTGGAAGAGAAGGAAGCCGAACAGAAAAGGTAAGTGGTTCTTCTCATAAAATGATCAAATATATTAACTGGGTTTTCTTTCATGTAAATTGGTGAACAATTTCTGCCCACTTTCGAATTATTAAGTTATATGAGAAAATCTTTAATCACCGATTAGAGCTTGGAGATTTAATCGTTTCATACTTGAATTTGCTAAAAATCAAGTTTCGATATGTTTTGACATGACTTCTCCATTTAGTACTCCAACATTCTCATATGACGATTTTTACGAATGTTTGATTTAAAGAACAGGGTATTGTTGACGATTCTCTTCAAATATTAAAAACTTGTACATGACATTCACTTCTATCGACAATTTAAACTTGAATTTATATAGATTAGAAGAGTGAACAAAATCTCCAAACTAAAGCCGAAAGTTGAGAAATCTCCTGAGTCCTAAGAACGAAACTGAAAACAAAGAAGAAAAGGCAAAGACTGAAAAAACAGCTTCTGCGGAGACTTCTTCACAAGATGAACCTTCTGTAGAGAATGATAGAACTTCGTCTACAGAGGAGAATGTCGATCCAAAAATTAAGCTTAAAGATGAGTTATAATTGGAAAAAGTCGAGGTAATACTAGGAACTAATTTTATCTTTTTACACATCGATCTTGAGTTCCATTATATCTAGAACAAATTGATAGTTGTTTCAAGCTCCCCTCCACATTACCAATTTTTGTTAGGATATAGGTGTTTAAATAAGCTCCATTTTTCTTTGTCAAGGAAGAAGCGCTATTCAAATATCATCGATGAGTTCAATCTTCAAGATCTTGGTGAATCGGAAGTCTATTTCCTTTTTTTTGAGAGTTTTTGTTATGGTATTTGCTTACTTAAAGAGTTTTTGTTGATTAGTAGATGCCAATTTTTTTTTTTATAATTATTTAGCCTTACCATTGATTTATTGAAATATTATTTGATTATATGAAGAAATAAACATGAGTAAAGAATGAGTCTCCTTAGATGATCAAGAGGTCACTCAAGTTTGGCCTTACCATTGGATACATCAACTTTGGAAAGTCGACCACCACTGGTCACTTGATTTACAAGTTGGGAAGCATTGGCAATTGCATTGTCGAAAGGTTCCAGAATGAGTCTCCTTAGATGATCAAGAGGTCACTCAAGTACAACTTGGTTCTTGACAATCTCAAGGTTGAGCGTGAGCGTGGTTTACCATCGACATCACTTTGTGGAAGTTTAGGACCACCAAGTACTAATCTACGGTCGTTGATGCACTCGGACGTCGTAACTTTATCAAGAACATGATAGCTGGTACCTCTTTAGTGGAGTGTACTGCCCTTATCTTTGACTCCACCACTTGAGGCTTTGAGGCTGGTAGTAAGAATGGACAGACCCGTACACACGCTCATTTTTGCTATCCCCTTGGCGTCAAGAAGATGATCTGTTGTAACAAGGTGACATTTATTTTGTGAGCTCATCATATTTTTTGTTAGTTTAAACCGTGGTTAAGTAATCTTCGGGCATTGTTTTGTCAAACACATGCTATGATGCACTGATGAGTCATAAGTTAATTTTTAGGTTTATTTGTGTATGTTTAGAAGTTAAAAATATTTAAGTACAATAAGCTAGCTACATCAGTTTCGTATAGTCTAAAGGTCCATACATCTTCATTATTATTTGGTAGCATTGTGTAAGAATATTTCTGGTCAGATATGTTTGTCCTCGGAACGAAGAAATAGGTTTACTTTCTTTTGTGTACTTTTTTTCCAAATTCTATCCGAATTCAGTAAATCCTAACGTTATGTTTTCTTTGTTTCTCTTTTAGGTCGGTGATATATCTCTAGCTGATTATGTCATGGTCAATGCATCAAAGCATGCTACCTATGTCCCCCATACAGGTTATGAGACTCGCTTATGATGCACGACATGAGCAACAGAAGGAAGCCAATGGTTTTACGAGTCGCCAAGCATGCAATGGATATCAGTCATCTTCTACTGAAACAAGAAACTAAATTATTTACATTTATTGGTTTGTTCCACACATTCGTAGATTCTATCAGTGGGCTATGGGAAGACACTACAAGAGCTGGTTCCACTGGTGCATGTGGTAAGATGTCTAGCTGGTGATATCTCTCTTTTGAGAAGAATATGAACCAGGCAATATATTCCTCACAAGTCACAACTGCACCTAGAGAAAGCACTTTTACAAACTTCAAAACCATTGTTGAATGCCTTGCTAATTAGATTATTATAGTAGCGAGAGGTTCTTTAAACAGGTTAATGTTTAGTGACCTCAGAGTGCAAGGTGTTTGTCAACATTGAAGAAGGTAGATGCTTTCTCTATCTTGTTGTCTTAATGTTTAATGCCAAGGTTCTTGAAGTGTTTCAGAAATTAGTTTTTCATCCACAAGAACGTATGTTAGAATTGTTCTTTCCCTTGTGCATGAGACAAGATTCTTTAATATCATTGTATATATCTCTCTTTAGTAACACAATTAGTAATTAGTATACAGTTATTTACATTTAACTGTTCAGCTGCGTCCATAACTTAAGATAAATCTTATACTCCTAGAATGCTACATGTGGGGAGAATACTGATCTGAAAAGTTGAAACAACAGGGAGGAAATACAAAATGTGGGAAAGTATAGAAAATTTAGCCAACCGACTATCATATCTACTGTTCAGTTGCGTAAAGGGCATTCCCCCGCCCACCGGGCGGGGGTTATGCCTAGTATTTTACAAAACCAAAATAGAAGGAAACTGAACGGTATCCAAGCCTAATATTTTTCAACAAAAATAAAAAATAGAAGGAAACCAACAAATAAAATAACTATTTCTATGCATACATTTAGAAAATAATCAATTAAACAGGTACTCGCTGTGATTCAACTTCATTTTCCTTGACCATTTGAACATAAGAAACCTGTAGACGTTGTGCTAAATCAGATTTATCGATCTCCTCTCCATGATAAGCTTTGAATACAAAATAGGTTATGGTTTGTACTACAAGAGAAAAGTAAATCAAAATAGGCAGCACCAAGTAGCATAAGATTCCCAAACACACTTTACCCGCCATGTTCAATATATTATCTCCATAACCCACTAGAACACCAAAGACAACTAATATACCAATTATAGTGATTTCAAGCATTGTAAAAACTGCAGCACTAATCCATAGTTTACCCTTCATTAGTTTCATGCTCTTTATCATTGCTTTTATTCCATAATCCTTTTCTAACACCGATATTACAGTCGATAGGTGCCACACGATGTTAATGTGTATTAGTCCGATAACATAAGGAATCGACATACAAATGATAAATATCAAAGTTTTTCTGGATCCTTGACCTTCAAATCCATTCACACTACTATAGAACCCCACTAATGATCCAAAAGCCACACCAGAGTATACAAGCACCACAAAAAAGCAGCACAAGAAAGTAACTATAAGTCTCTTCCAAACCTTGGTAATTACAACAATGACTTTCTTGTAAGTGATTTCTTGACAAGAATAGATGCAAGCAACTGTGTAAACGATGGCAGAAATCGAGAAGAGGGACAAGGCAAGAAGGAGGAAGAGATATATTCCGTTAACTACCCCGAAAGCGATCCAGTCGGGGTTAGCTTCCTCACCGTTGCTTCTAGAAATGAGCCTGTCAACAATTATGTTGTTTATTTGCATTTGAGATAAGATAAGGGTAGATAGAGGAAGGATGAGGGCAAGATAAAGGTTTAAAAGTATCCTTTTCTGTGATTGTGTAACCTTGTAAGCTTCTTTGTAGATACCTAAGAACCCCTTGGTACCGAGCTCTGCCTGCAAATATCCATCCATGATTCTTGTTGTTATTTAGATGGAAGAGGTGAGATAGTTTAAATATAGTTATAGCTTGGATATTTGAGAGGTAATACAAAGGAAAATGGTGGAGATAGTTGATTAAGGAGCAGGGTAGGTTTTGGGAGAATTGATGATTGGAGTTGGAGGCTTATCAACGAGATGAATGGGCAGGCTTTGTTGGACTTTGAAATCCTCAAGGAATGGTCAAAGATAGTAGGACCACCCAGAAACTAGGCGGCGGGCTTTTTCTTTTTCCTTTTTTTGCATAGCCATTTTCTTTACTTTTTGTTCTTGGTCTCCTAGCGATTTTCTTACTTTTTTGGCCCAATGCCATTCCATTAATAATCTGGGCAGATTACTCAAGTTATTAGTCTAACTGTAAGGGTGAACATTGGTTGGATATTAGACTTTTTGAGCCTATCCATAATCCGGTCTAAAAGGTTCGATTAATGTAAATCTCAACCCGAACCAAGCTGTACATGAACGGTTTGATTCGGTTGCATAACGAAATCAAAAGTTAATATTTTGCTAAGAACAAAATTTCGAATTTTCGACTTTAAAACCTGCTACAATTACGCATAGAACGAGTTAAAACTTGACTTTTTTCACTTTTCTACTTAAATAAGTAGAAAAGTTACTTATTTTTGTGTTGCCAAACGACACCTAAGTCTACATGTACTTGATTAATTCGACTTAGTTTATCAATACTCGAGGAAGATAAAAAGTAAGAAACAATAAACAATCGAATATCCACCATCCATCATGCCCACTCATATATTCTTACATATATAATATATAAAAGAAAATAATAAATGGTTTGGTTTGGTTCGGTTTTTCGGTTATCCGCCAAACAAATCTATGGACCAAACCAAAATCTTCGGTTTTGACTTTTTAGCATTCGAACCAATCCAGATAACCGTTGGATCGGTCCCCAAACCACCCAAATCTGTTTAGATCAGATTGATTTGGATACTAAAAGTGAAGATTATAAATTTATTAAATGTATTTATTTATTCTTCCAATTGGTCCCTTGATGTGGAACTAAAAGTGAGATTATAAATTTTCAATGTTGTCCTTTTGTCTTTTTCCTCACTAATTTTTGTTTTAGTCTCTATTGCTTTGTCTTCTCACTTTTTATCTTTATCATCATCTTATCCTTCTCTTTCTAAGAGCCATTAATAAACGTTGTTGTTGAAGCGTTTTGTCTTCCACAATTATAAATTGTAACATCTACACTAATGTGGTCATATGTAATCTACATCTTAAAGTCATGTTCATGTACGTGTATGCTTGTAACTCCTTGTGTAAATGTCCATGAATGTATTTCACTTTGTAGAGTCTATAAAAGGGGTTTGAACCCAAAGTAATGCACACAACAATTAGTATAATATTTTACTACAATCTTAAGGTAGACATATATGGCGTTTTTAGTCTATATTAATTTTCTATCTTCTCTCATCGAACTGATAACTGTAGTGGCTAAAAATCGTATTAGGCCCACTTTGCCTAAACACAGCCTAGACCCAACCTACTTTTCATAAATATGAGTTGAGCCCATCCCAATTGCCTACTGGTTGGACACTCTCCAACGTAGAATATCCATTAGAAGTCTAAATGGCTCCAAGTCCATGTGCATGTCCATCTAGACGGACAATAACCCATCAAAAGTAATCATAATCCAAGAACCCATTGGTCGCCCTCAACCGAGCCTGCGGGTTATCGATTCAGCCTCAACTCCAAAGATCTTGCAGCATACCAATTGACTAGGTCAGTCGAAGACCCCACGGCACCTCAAATATCTCGAAGTCATCTCTGACTACGAAGAGTCTAAAGGCGAAGTGGACCAATCGCACGGCCAACTACTCTAGGCGGTAGATCAACGGCTCGAGTGAGTCTCCCTTAGGATTCGGGGTCACCCTCGACCCCAAGTATTTCGGATCTAACAGAGACTCCACGAGTTCATTAGTCGTCTACAAATACAAAGAGACTTACTGATGCAGGCGCATAACACGTGGGCCCACGTCCACGCGTGCCCACGTCCCGGTCGGCCACAATAGTGGTCCTAGTTAGTTTAGGATTAGGAAATTACCTTATGTTGGTATTTCTATTATTTAGGAGTTTCAATATTTTAAGTATCTTTAATATTTAGGAATCCTAGTTTGAGTCTATCTAGGAAAGTCTATTATCCTATAAAAGGAGGTCTAGACTATTTTGATATTCATATTGAAGAGAAAAACCATTGAAGTTAATCAAGTTTTAGTTTATTTATCGTTTTCTTTACAGTTCTTCGTTTATTTTATTGTTCTTATTTTAATTCCGCTGCGTCTACATCAAGTGGTATTCAGAGCCATCAAAATTCTGGATTTTTTTTACAAAAAAAAAAAAATATCTATGGATACATCTCCTCTTGAATGTTGGAAATTTTTTCCAGGTTTATCTTGGGATCCTATTCGAGATACAACTCAATTTTATATTGATCGAGAAGATGAAAGAAAAATTCATCAAATTTCTAAAATTCCATTCTTCGAAGGTCAATTTCATATAAATTTCTGGATTCAACACATGGAAGATTGTTTCAGAAATCAAGACATTCCCGACGAAGATAAGGTTTTTTTTGTTGAGCAACATATGTCTGAAAGAATCTATGAACAATATAATGCCCTGCAATGGAGACTTATTGATCAAGGAAAATCGATCATTGATGATTGGGATACATTGAAAAGTATTTTCAGGTATGGTTTTATTCCTCTCGATGAATGTTTGTCATGTGTAGAAACAAAAATTGAATTGAGAAGACAGTTCTCCGAAGTTACTTCTATCACTAAGATCGATGATATTGAAGTAGAAGTTCAGGAAAAAAGGAACAAAATTCAGTCAATGGCGGAGGAGGAAGAAGGAAGTAATTTTCCTTCATCAAATCTAAATCCTAGTCGAGATATGAATCATCAATGTCTGACCAAATTTTATGATTCATATGACATTCCGGGAGACGACATCCTTGTTTCGAATCATAAGATTTTACCGCATCAATTATGTCTCACATCACCTTCGTACTCTTATACACCACCACCGTACTCACCACCATATTCACCATCACCTCCATCTTCTTATTATACACCACCACCGTACTATTACTATTCACAACCTCTTATTTCCATTAACCATGAAGAAGTAATAAAAGAAGAAAAAGAAGAGTTTGAACAAGTTGACGAAGTTGATTACAAAGAAGTTGTAGTTAAAGAAGAAGAAGAACAAGAAGTTGAAAAAGATGATTCCAACTATAAAGAAGTACTAACAGAGGATGATTCCATTGATATTAAACATGAAGATCACAACGAAGTTGAAACTGAAGAAGATGAAGATGAATATTCCCCAACAATAGAAGAAGATAATTTTGATTTTATTTGGGATCCAGGAGCTTTGACAGTTTCGACTCCCCATGATCAAACAAACCTTCATTCATTATCATGGGAGAAACCTATTTCGTATTCAAATTATAGTAGTACCCCATGGTCTTCCAATAAACGATCACAACTTGATAATGCTACCAGTTTTACGAGGTTTAAAGGCAAAATTTCACAAGATAACAGGTATTGGGGAGCTCAACCATATGCAGATAATCAACTAATTTGGCTTGAGACTTTAGCAGATAATGAAGAATTTCGCTATGATCCTTCATCGAGTGATCATAACACAAAGATTGGAGATCATCCCACTTGCCATGTTGACTTTGAATTAGCTTTTGTATTTCATATTTACCCTACTAAAATCTTCTCCGATAAACAGTTTAAATTCAATCGAATTCATCATGAAAGCAATCTATCAACATCATCGTCGTCTGAAGATTACTGGATGAAGACGAAACGTTTCCTGCTCAAAGATCTGATTACTAACACTGATACCAATGATAGTTATGTTTTGTTATCTTCTCCATCAACAATTTCTTCATCACAGTATATTACTAAGAAGTCAATTGTAAATTCAGTGGAGAGGAGGGAAAAATCAACTGAAACTATTACAAAAATGCCTACATACAAATTAATTGGCAGAGAATCATCATCATCTTCAATGGCTTCATCACATGAAAGTCTTTACTTGAGAAATAGGGAATTAATGAAAGGAGGTGGATGGAGCTTCACCTTACCACACGGGAGGCCAAACATGGGAATATTAATTGGTGTCTCTAACGTGTTCGAGAAAATGCTCCTTATAAAAATCAATGCGATACTTGCTACATTAACAGAAAAGAGTAATGTGAAGAAAAAGAAAAGTATCTCACCACCAGTTCACTTTTTAGCTTCTGGTGAACACGAAATCGTGTTATATTGGAAGATGATTTTGGAGGTCCGATTTTTCAAAGAGGATATTTTGGTATGTGCAATCTTCTTCATCCCACTAAAAGATGACGGCCGATGTCACAATTTGTTGGATGTTTCTTCACTACTGTGGATTTTACGAATCTCGTCGTGTCAAGGAGTCCGGATTATATTGGGTTCGTTAGTCCATCATTGTCTTTTACCGATTGTCTGTAAATTTCGTTCGAAGTGGGAATTACGGATCGCCATGGCGGAATTCAGAGTATACGGGTGGCTCACATTGTTTCCTTCATCGAAACGGTTCTGGACGAACCTTCTGGGGAACGGGGTGCTGATGCAGGCGCATAACACGTGGGCCCACGTCCACGCGTGCCCACGTCCCGATCGGCCACAATAGTGGTCCTAGTTAGTTTAGGATTAGGAAATTACCTTATGTTGGTATTTCTATTATTTAGGGGTTTCAATGTTTTAAGTATTTTTAATATTTAGGAATCTTAGGTTGAGTCTATCTAGGAAAGTCTATTATCCTATAAAAGGAGGTCTAGACTATTTTGATATTCATATTGAAGAGAAAAAACATTGAAGTTAATCAAGTTTTAGTTTATTTATCGTTTTCTTTACAGTTCTTCGTTTGTTTTATTGTTCTTATTTTAATTCCGCTGCATCTACATCACTTACACTATAAAGGCATGAAATATCAGCTAGAATTCTACTAAACAATCTCCTCTCTCGCACATTTTATCTTTCGATTAGTACTCTAGAAACGATAACATACCTTCAAATTGGAGTGTTCTTGAAGTTCTTCTAGAATCTCCCATCCATTCCACTTCTCCATTTGCCAAAATCTGTGATTGAGTCCACCTCTCGACTTGCTGCAGGAGACCAGCCTGGCAAACTATCCCGTAGAGTTGAAATCTCTAGCCTCTCTATGAGCCGAGCCACCCTCCGACGATAAAACACGCTGATACCCTCAACGTTCCACTATTTATTTACTCTCTTCCTAGTTTGCTGATTTGACCGTCGGAGCCCCCCTCGGTCGGCACCATCCCGCTGTCCCCAAGACTTCACGGTCTGACTTGTTGTTTGTCTATCTACTAGTCCAACCATAACTTCACCCATCTGGAGGTCTAAAGCCGAAGTTGTTGGTGCCCCACCAGACGACCTTATGTTAATTATGTGATTTTCTACCGTCCACAGTTTGCCGCCCACCATGGGGACCCTTCAACACACATCTCAAACGACCTCATCAATGGAAGAAAACATGGTAGCCTCACGAAAAGATGTCTCGACTCAGATCGTCAAACTTATAACTCAAATTCGAGAAAATGCCCAAAAGTTTAAGGCCTTGGAGGATGAAAAGCTCTGGGTCAAGCGGAGAACCAACAACTCCAAGAAACTTCTCTAGCCAGCAAAGACGTTCTTATCGTCTTTCCAAAGCTCATCTCAAACCTATCAACAATCGCAGTCGATGACTGCCCCTCTTTCCTTATCCTCCTTTGTTGTTCTTACTTTACCACCTATTAGAGTAACCTTTAGTCCACTTACTGACAATCTGAACTCTGGCTTTGCAAGAACCCCCTTGGAGCAAGCGAAGGCTAAAAAACTAGCAAAGATGGAAGCCCTGATCACTCGCATTTCAGGAGTCCCAAGCTTGCTTCGAAAGAGTCTAACACAAAGTTATGTCGACTGCCCTTTTGTCATGAGTGAGGAAATAGAAGTTGCCTTCCTCAAGGTCTTGTACTTTGATAAAGTAGACGAACCCTTGATAAAGTGGTCAACCTTCTGGAGAGATAAAATAGGTGCTTGCTTCCTCAAGGCCCTGTATTTGATAAAGTCCTGTACTTGATGAGATTTTGTACATGGTAAGATCCTGTACCTCTGCGAATATTACTTAAAAGAGAAAGTAAGTTATCAATTAGTTGTCTGGGAATTCGAAGTGTTTGTAGTTGATTAGATGATCTGTATCATTTTCTTTCAGTCATTTTGCACTGTCTAGGGTCGGCTATTACTCGGTGATGAGTTGTCGTTCTTAATGTGGTAACGCTTGGAGCTGTCACCATAAATACGGATATCGTAACCCTTAACGGGTATATCTAGGATATTGTCATTGAAGGATATAGTCCTTCGGCCTGAAGGAAATGTCCTTCTGAAGGAGTGTCCTTCGACCAAGGTGGCAATGCGTACAATTTTTCAGTTAGGATGACGATGACTTTATCAAGAAGATCATCTAGTTCGGTCCAATTAGGGATCGTAATGCTTAGCTAGAAACCGCTTACGACCGTCGGATTACTTCGGTAATCCACGGCTAACATAGACCGGATCCTACAACGGGTTACACCAAAGAGAGGTAGCTTGATCGAGAGAGTTGACTCATAGGAGCTTGCCTATAGATGGATATGATCCAGTCTAATAGTGCTTAAAAGATAGAAAAGAATCGGGCTCGAAAGAGAAGTTCATGCACATGAACCTGGTTAATTAGTGTTAAAGATATGATGTTTGAGATTCCGCTTACAACATTAGTTAGATGATTAGTATGTATTAGATACGTACAAAACCCTATAGTGGCATCACGAACCGTTTGCATGTAACTAGTTTCGACTAGAACGAATTAGATTTCATACTTGATTTATTAGATAGATTAGTTTGAATATAGATTCGGATAAGTTCTTGAATAGTTTGAATAGTTTGAATAAGATTCAGACATGTTCTTGATTAGTTTGAATAGAGATTCGAACACGTTTTGATTAGTTTAAATTAGATTTATATGTAATCAAAACATGATTTTGAAAGGGTCTCAAAGCATATAAATCTTGGATTTTAAGTTTGTTGAAAAGAGTTTTCGAAAAGTAAAGTTCTAGGGTTTTGGATTTTTGATTTGGGATGGAAAAACTACTGTTTTTTATGAGTTTATCATCAAAAACAGCAGCTAAACAGTAGCAATAGCAAGAAAAAGGAAGAAGAAGACAAAAGTTTAGAAGTTTCTAAACTCTTGTCCTGGGCTAAGCTGGTCGGTCGCGTCTAGGACGCGACCGAAACGCACACTGGACGCGTCCAGACGCGATCCAGCCGCGTCAAGGACGCGACATTATCGCGTCCTCTCGGAGAAGGATCCCGATGGATCCGCGTCTGGTGCGTCCTAGCTTCTCGGACTTCCTGTCCGAGAAGGCTGACGCGTCTGGAGCACTGAGACGCGTCCGGACCAATGGGTCCGACACATTTGGAATGTGTCGGTCCGGTTCGGCTAGTGCTAGGGCTAAGTCCTAGACTTGTCACAGGGCATCCGAGGCTAGTCAAGGGACATGTTGACCAAGTTTGACTTGGGTCTTTCGAGTTTGACTCGGGCCTTAATCCGAATGGGAGGTCTTGACTTTTCTTCTTCGGATTTGACCCAAAATTTTCCGAAATCGACCCGGGCCATTTGAGGGCCCAAACGGAGTTTTTCCTTCAATCGATTTTAGAAATCATTAAGGAAAAAACATAACGTGCCATTAGTTCATATTTTACGAGAATTGACTTAGTAGCATGTTAGACATAGATATGTCACAATTTCCCACAAATAGCAAAACCTAGAAACGAATCTAGGTCACATACTTTATTTACGATTGTCATATATTTTGTATGTGTATGTGAATGCGTAGTGTAGTATTGCCTTTAGTTAAGTTGACGACTCTTGTTTCTAAGCACAAGTGAGTATGTACCCGAATAATACTTGAAGTATAGGGTCGTAAAATCCATTGATGAACCGAACGATGAGATCATGGTTCAAGTGGGAGTAATCAATGGAGGTTCAAGGACGTAAATCAAAACGAACCATAGGCGAACAAGAGGTAACCTACAAGATTAGATCTTTTAGAGGCTATATTAGGAACTAAGTAATTCCTTACGCAAACTCACATAAACTTTACGTAATAAGTCATGAATGGTTATGATAGAGTTCACAGTAACGCAAACTTGATAAATTACGTAAAAGTCCCCAAAAAGAATTTTGAGAAAAACCTACCGAGAATAAGGCACCTGCTAAGGCCTTGTTCATCGATGGTGGGTCTGCCTCCGTAGAGTGCCATCTTTTACCTCGGAAAAGTACGGGTAGATCTATGAAGAGATCTACATGTCTAATTGGTTGTTCTCAACGAGTCAGCAAAAGGCTTTTGGATTTCGAGGCAAAGGATGGATTGAACACATAAACGTATTATTCATCAACCAATAGTCATAGGAGTATGATCAGTAAAGAGTTACTCACCCAAGACGATGGGGTTAAAGGGAGTGCCCTAGTACGCTTATCCTCAAAGAAATGGGATCTTGGAATCGCATTATTCAACCGGAAACGGTTCATTGAATAATGTGGCAAAAACTGTGTTTTTGCTATGATAATAAGTTTTAGGATTTTGCTTTTTCTTTTAATGTAGAGTATATATGACTATTAGAAAATAGTTTTCCAACCTTCATTTATCCCTTCAGAAGGACTTAAACGAAACTTATTTTCTTGATTGGATTAGAATCCGAGAAACGCTCTCGAATTCGAAACAAAGAAAACGTCCGAGAACATCCCATTCCTAATGTTCGTTGTTACCTCAATTAGTAAAGACAACTGAAAAGAACATTGAGGAACGTTTGAATCTAAGAAAGAAGTTCTTCAGATTCAACAACCAAAGGAATATAAAAAGAGTTCTTATAATTAAAAGGGAAAAAGTTTCAGAGTTTCAAAAACAAAGGCTAGGCCATTACAAGAAACTAGCCTAACTACCTGGAAGACAAAGAAACAGAATTGAGAATTTCGGTTCTTGCATCTTTTTTAACAAAGTTAATCTAGCAAGTTTAGTAGATTTCCTTCATGATATTTACATAATTGACTAAAAGGAGAAAAGATCCAAGAGGGAGCAGAAGCAAGTAATTGCTAAGGATGCTGAATTGGATCAAAGTCTTCTCTTAGACACTGATCTAGCTTAGAACTTAATAAGTGTTATTATGTTTTTCTTGAAACATCTAATGTTTTAAATCAGTGCTAAATTAACAAAGTCGGTTCTAGGAGAACTGAAACGTTAACAATGATACTATAGGCTATGATCAAAGGATTCAAACCGGTCAACTCTGGTTTTGTTATTGTGTCTAATTGACATAAGACACATGAGGAAGATCCAATGGTATGGAATTCCAAGTCTAATGATTTTGAATCATACGACACATGTGAATTTTGTTCAAAAGGACTATTTGACAAAGTCACCTTTTCGAAAGGAAGCTATGACTAGTGAATTAATAAGTCTTCATACATATAGATGTATGAAACACTATTAATACACTAACTAGAGTTAACCAGAATCCACTTGACAAAAATGTAAGTCATTCGATTTGATCGAGATGGTGAATATTTAGGTCAAAATATTGATGACCATTAAGAAGTTGAGAAATAGTTTCTCATCTTGCTCCAACAAACACATCATACAGGTGATGAGTCTAGTGGAAGTAATCGAACATGTTAGACATGAGTAGATTAATGATGGGAATATGTCAATCTTCCAAACACTTTCGGGGATATATTCTCAAACACGGTCGTTTATCCTACCTAACCACATTCCGTCTAAAGCTGAAAGAAACACAAGGGATTCTTCTACAACCCATCAGAGAACAAAGAGTTTGTTGCTCGTGATGTGTTTCGTTTGAGATAAGAGTTATTCCAATCAGACAAGTGGAAAAAATTTAAGATATCGAAGAAATTCAATAAGAGCAACAAACTGGCAATTGTATTACAAACCAATGGTGGTATACGAATATCAGAAATTGCGGTTCCTATCTATTCTAGCCGATAGATATGGAAAGAAAGGTATAGATAGTAGATCTCGTAGATCCTTCCGCATAAATCGAATTAGATTTGAATGAGAACACTCAAGGAATGGAGAACGTCTCAAAGTTGTTCAAACCGCTAGTAGGCCTTGAAGGTTCATAGATCTGTCTCAAAGGACTAAATCCTACTGAAGAACAGATGAGCTACCTACACAAAAGCTATGACAGAATCACTCTGAAATATGACTTGGAGTCATAAGATCAGAATGAAATCCACGTCTGAAATCAAGTTTAGAACTTGATCTATTTTCTTAAAGGAATAGTTCCCGTTAAGTAAAAATAGGTTTTTCAAAAAGTTTGAAAAACGGACAAGGATGGAGAGCTGGACTAGAAAAGAAGGTCAAAGAGTTCTTGGTTTAGACCATAAAAGACCATCTCTCAAGTGACGATGCTTAAGAACATAAGATCAATCACTAAGCAAAAAGAATGTGCACATGACACATTCAAAAGGAGAGTTGACTCTCATGAAAGCTAAGTGATAGTTGTAAGCTTTAGAAATACTTTGAAGGATTTAAGCATGCAAGTAGGAGTAGGAATCTTCGATTCTACAAAGTAATCAAGAGTTGATTTCTTTGAGAATGAAGAGAAATCTTGAATTCTGGAAGTTCAAGAAGGTTAGTGGGAGTGACCCAGTTTTCTTTAGTCCGGTATGTAGATAACATACTAGAGATTGAGAACAACATTCTGATGTTGAAAACAGTTTAGAACTGGCTCAATAAAAGGACCACACGCAAAGGTGAAAGGCTTTTGGGCATCAAAGATCTATAAGAATAGATTGAGAAGATGATAAGACTTATTCAAGAAAAGGTTTTGAAAAGTCAAATGTGAAAGACCCAAAAGAGTAATTCTTCCCAAGTCTCAGAGAACATAGCTTGGCAAGATTCAGAATTTGAGATATTCTGATGAGCAAGCATGCATGAGAAAAGATGGTTATGCTGGAAGCATAAGATCGGTCATGTTAGACACGATTATCGTTCACCCTGGCGTCTCATAATACTTGGAGTATCTATGGTCATCACCAATCAAATTCAGATAGGATGATCTGGATCGCATAAAGTTCTTTAGAAGAATTTTACTCGGTAGGAAATTAAAAACGGTTGAAAAGACATATGTTGCAAACCTCCAGAATAAGATGACAATCTTGACTTGGAAGAACATTAAGCTAGAAGTGTTCTAGGCAAAGACTGTTGCAAACTTTACAAATAAAAGAAAATAGTCAAAGCTCGAGGAGCTTTAATTTAGTATTTAAATACAAAAGATTATCATCGGGATGGTAACCAGCAAAATCCACATAGATTAGATCTACTAACTAGACTGTCACCAAAGACTAAATATGGAAGTGATTCCAGGGTCATAGGCATTAAGCTTTCCTCAAAAGCTTAGACTGGTAAACTTGAGGGTGTAAGGAGTTACACGGGAAGACTCAAGATTTACAAATTCTTTTTATCAGAAATAAGTTAATTATTTCGTCGTTAAATCGTGGTTTAGTATTTAACCGACAGTCCAAAAATAGTGAAGCATTCCAAATAGGATTATCAGATACGTGATATGATAAATGAAACCCTACTAAGTGAATTTTGAATACTTTCATTAATAATTCGCTAGTCCAGGACATTACATGGACAACAATGACTTAAGAAGACTAGCATGGGTGATTGACTGATAGCGCAGTTTCATAGGCTATGCGAATTGGGAATTCGAGTCAATTACATGGGTGTATGATTGGGAATATACACTGGATAACCGTACATCAGAGTTCTTCATGAGTAATGAAATACGTCATGAACTCTCATAGGCAAGATTGGAGAGATTCCTTAAACGAAAGTGCTCCACTCATCTTATGTAAGGAATGTCAAAACTTTGGTACCGCCAAACCCCGCTCCGTAAAAGGAGGTTATAAAAGTGGATTACCGGAAATGACATGACAGGCATGAAGTTAAGTGGGAGTGCACGACTGGATTATGTCCTCCTAACAAGGTTAGGACTATTAGTATCTCCGGGCCACTTGAGGAGAAGCAACTGAAAATGTACGGCCGTACTCTAATGGATTAATAGTTAATCATTAGCTTTGCAGTTGTTTTCTAGATCAAGAAAGTCTGAATATATGATGTATCAGATGAGATGCGAAGTGACATGGGAATCTAGCATTGCACTTGTTCCAAGTACGAGTGGGAGACGAAGGATATAGTCCTTCGATCTGAAGGAGATGTCCTTCTGGAGGAGTGTCCTTCGACCAAGGTAGCAATGCGTACAATTTGTCAGTTAGGATGACGATGACTTTATCCGGAAGATCATCTAATCCGGTCCAATGAGGGATCCTACAACGGGTTACACCAAAGAGTGGTAGCTTGATCAGAGAGAGTTGACTCGTGGGAGCTTGCCTATAGATGGATATGATCCAGTCTGATCGTGCTTAAAAGATAGAAAAGAATCGGGCTCGAAAGAAAAGTCTGAAAAGGCGAAAAAGCACACTTTATGGGTCGGGAAGGGAATCCCTTTAAGGGATTCCCCTGGCCGGCCATATAAGATACGTGGGCTGGCCAAAACAAGCCCATAAGGGGCTGTTATGGCCGGCCACACTAAAGGGGAAACCCTAATTAGGGTTTATCCTAATTAAGGAATCCTAGAAGAATAAAAACTCTTCTTGTGCTTATCTTTTCTTAGGGACTTTTTAGGATTCCTTATTTGAGTAGGACTCTACTAAGGTAATGCCTATATAAGGACCAGTTCTAAGAACAGAAAAGGTGTGGATTTTTCTCAAGAGGAAACTTGATCTCTCTCACAATATACAGCTAATGGAGGGAGAGAGGGTTTTAGAGAAAAAACTCTCAATCTATCAATGGAGTCAAAAGAAGAATGATTCTTCTTCTCAACCTTCAATGGAGTTCTAGCGGGCAACAAAGAAGGGATATCAAGTTATTTACTCGGGTGTCTAAAGTAGAGGAGCGACAATTGGAGCTCTCATCTTGTTCGGGATAAAGTTAATGGAATCTAGTTCGTGGGAAAGCGAATCCTGGTATTCTTCTTTTAGTTTCTAGTTCATTATTAGTTCATGCATATAATCCTGGTTAATAATTTTTAAACATATGATGTTTGAGATTCCGCTTACAACACTAGTTAGATGATTAGTATGTATTAGATACGTACAAAACCCTGTAGCCATCTCGAATGACGGTAACGTCTCCCCAACGAATCTAAGAAGGGAGGTCTGATGAGGAGGTGGAGAGTGACCTATTTATCTAGGGCTGGATGTGCTTGTGTATTTTAACGTTATTTCGGGCTGCCCAAAGATGAATGGGTCGGGCCCATTAGCCATTAATTCATGGCTTGGTCACTGTGTAGGCCCATTAATTGTGGATTTCTGAGGGCATTCTTGATGACGTATTTTGACCCATACAATTTGTCCCCCATTCTCTAACTTGATGGTGTGCGGAGACTTAAAGAGTAGTTTAAAATCGTATGGGCTAATTCGTAGTTTGGTTTCGTTGCATATATAGCCTGGCTCGTGTCCAGTGCGGACTTGTCCATGAGAAGTGTCGCGCGTATCGTGTCAATCTGGATTGCTCTGGAGAAGGCATATCGAAGTGATTTAATTGAAATAAAAATTTCAAGTGTTCATGATTCTCTAAATCACCGATTGACGGTTTGTTGATTGACGCTTTGAACGATGAAGACGATCGATTTTTAAGTCGTATTAGATGTATTGCAACATTTACATGCTTTCAGGCATATTTAAAAAATTAACACGAATAATAGATTATTCTGATGAAATAGACGTGTCCAGTAAAATTCTTATTAAATTATTTCAGTCCAGATAAATAAAAAGTGCTAGAGAAGTAGGAGTTAGAGCAAGGCTCCCGTCGGACTAGCGTGTTAGGCGTACTACTGCCAGTTGGCAGAGATACCTCCCTGCTACTGCTAGCTGATAGCGGTACCTCCTTGCATACTACCGCCAGCTAGTGGCGGTTGCATACAGTATGTTAATGCCAGACCATGGCGTCAATGCTTAGGATAGTAGTGCATGCCAACGTGAGTTTGTTGTGCCTTTTGACAATTTTTGTCAGGAAATTGGAAAAGAAGCTAAATGGTAGTTAAACTCAACTTCCCGCTTTTCTCTCTCTAAAATTGTTTCTTGCAGGGAAATATAGGGGATCGATTTCCGGCGGACTCTCCTTCACATTTAAAGGAGAATCCCCCTATTTTAGTATTAATTTAGTTTTTTTTACATCTTTCTTCGTCTTTTATTGATGAGGAAGGGGGAAAAGGTAGTTGGTATGATGGCGGTGAATGATATATATCCATGAGGTCTGAAGGTATATCCGTCCGAAGGAATGTCCTTCGACCAAGATGGCAATGCGTACGATTTGGCTTATAGGATAATGATGACCTTATTGGAAGATCAATCAATCCAGTTCAATTAGGAGTCGTAATGCTTAGCTGGAAGCCGCTTACGACTGTCGAATCACTTCGGTTATCCGCGGCTAACATAGACCGGATCCTACAACGGCTTACACATAAGAATTGTAACTTTGTGTTAAACATTAGATGTTTGAGATTCTGCTACCAACACTAGTTAGATGATTAGGATATGTATTAGATACATAAAATTCCCAACATAGGTATCAGAGCCAACCGTTTGCATGAAACTATCTTTGGCTAGAACGAATTAGAAATTGATAGATAGAATTGTTTGAATAGAGATTCAGACATATTTATGATTAGTTTGAATTAGATTTAAAACATAATCAAACATATATTTGAAAGAGTTTCAATGCGTAGAATCATTAGGTTTTGATGTTTTTGAAAAAGGGTTTTCGAAAACGAATCTAACGGATTATAGATTTTGCAAAACAGATCAAAATCATGAAGTTTTGGTGTTGAATAGTGAAAAAAACAACAGCTTTTTCACCATGAAAACAGTAGGAAGAGAAGGAAGAAGGTCTAGGTCGGTTAGGGTTTCTAAATGTTTTCGAAACCCACTGGCTGGACCGGTCCAGTAGGTCTCGGGACAGTGTGCCGAGACCCGGGACATGCGGGACTAGGAAATCCTGGTCCGAGTTGGACCGGGATTCTTGGTCCATGTTGGATTAGGAGTCCAAGATTTTCTTATCTCGGACATCCCAGACGCGTCTGGGTAGTCCCAGTCCGAGACGTACGCGTCTTGGTATTCCTAGTTGGTCTTGGTCTAGGACCGAGACCATGGCGCGAGTCCGGACGCACCTAGGGTGCGACTAGAGCGTCCAGACCGTCTGGAGCGTCCAAGGGCATCTCGGACTTACAGACCGAGATGGCCCGAGCCGTCCTAAGCACAGGACGCGTCCATGGCATCTCAGACTTGGAGTCAGAGATGGCCCAAGTGTTGTCCCATGCTAGGACGCGTCTAAGACGCTCCTAGCACATCCCATCCGAGAAGGTCTAGGCATCTGTCCCTGAAAGTCCGGACCATTGACTAGTCTTGCCCAAGACTAGTCAAAGGACTTTGACCAAGTTTGACTTATGTCTTTTTGAGTTTGACATGGGCCTATTGGGCCTTGACTCGAGTGGGAGATTCTCAATGTTTTCTTCCGGTTCCAAAACATAATTTTTCTGACATTGACCCGGGCCATCCGAGAGCCCAAAACGGAGTTTTTCCTAAAGGTTGATTTTGGAAATCATTAAAGAAGAAACCAAATGGGCCATTAGTCTGAATTTTACGAAAATAGACTTAGAAGCCCATTATACATATAGATGTCACAATATCCCACAAATAGTTATACGGAACATAGAAAAATCTAGAAACGAATCTAGGATACATACTTTTCTTATGAATGTCATATTTTTATATGTATATATATGTGAATGCTTAGAGTAGTATTGCCTTTTGATAAGTTCTCGACTCTTGTTTCTAAGCACAAACGAGTATGTGCCCGAATAATACTTAGAGTATAGGGTCTATAGAAACGATTGATGAATCGAATGATGAGATCATGATTCGAGTTGGAGTAATCAATGGTGGTTCAAGGATGAAAATCCGAAATAACCATTAGGCGAACAAGAATTAAACTAAAAGATAAGATCTTTTAAGAGGCTGTACTAGGATTTTACATAAAACCTTACAAAAATTCACATGAAAGCTTACGTATAAGTCACGAATGGTTACGATAGAGTTCCTAGTAACGCAAACTTGATAAAATACGTAATAATCCCTAAAAGAATTTGGAGTATAAGCCTACGTAATAATCCCTAAAAGAATCTGTTGAGCCCTTGTTCATTGATGGTGGGTCTGCCTCCACAGGGAGCCATCTTTACCCTCGGACAATACGGGGTAGATTTATGAAGAGGTCTACGCGTCTAAACTGGTTTTACTCAACGAGTCAGCAAAAGGATTTTGGACTTCGAGGCAAAGGATTAGTTTGACACTGAAAGTGTGAAAGTAATTAACCAACAGTCATAGAAGTATGATCAGTAAGGATGTTACTCACCCAAGACGACGGAGTTGACCGGAGTGCCCTAGTACGCTTAATTTCGAAGAATTGGGATCTTGTAGACGTATTATTCAAATAAGGGAAAAGATTCTTGAATAATATGGAAAAATTAGGATTTTGATAAGATAACAAGTTTAAAGTCACTTTGCGTTCTTTACATGTAGTATAATTATGACAAACAAAGAAACCCTCAACATCCATTGGCTCATTGAGAAGGAGAAGCTGAACGGAGATAACTTTAAGGTATGGGAACGAAATTTGGGGCTCGTCCTCAGATCCGAAAATAATGCAGCTGTCTTAGACACTCCTATTCCGATAATCACTGAAGAATCGACTAATGAGGAGAAGGAGCAAGAAAAGAGGCTTCGGAGGAAATCCGAACCCATAACATGCTTAATGTTAGCAACCATGAAACCTATTGTTTAGGATGAGTTCATGCACATGGATGCTTGCACCATGATAGGACAACTTAGGGAATTGTTTCAAAAAAAGTCCAGAATGGAGAAGTACGAGTCGTCAAAGGCAATACTAGATTACCGCCTTGAAAAGGGTAAGTAGGGCCACATGTATTCAAAATGATCAGTCTTTTTAAGAAACTAGCATGACTTGGAGTCGATCATGATCCGGATTTTGCCACTGATATCATCTTGCATTCACTTCATAATGGGTTCAATCAATTTAGAGTGCACTACAATATGAATGGACGGGATAAACCTTTTGAGGAACTACACGCAATGCTCCAAACAACCTAAGAGAATATCGTAGTAGCGGAACCTAAGAAAGAAGTTCTTATGGTTCAGAAGGCTAAAGGATTTAAAAAGGAAGGGAACCAGAAGAACAAAATGAAATTTGGCGAAGTAAAAGGCAAACAAGTTGCCAAAACCAAGAATTCCTCTTCTGACTCCAAGTGTTTCTATTATGATGAAATGGGCCATTGGATGAGAAACTGTCCCAAATTCCTGGAAGAAGAGAAAAATGGAACCGTAGTTTCCACAAAATGTAAAAATGTTAAAAGTTGATTCAATTAAATACAATTCTCTAAAAAGGTATTCGATACCTAATGCTCATTTCATTATGAACGACAGAAGCAAGTGGGAGCTGAGTATTTAACTGAAAGGAGACGAACCTGTCAAAGAGCAGAAGAAGCAATGGTTGCTAAAAAGGCTCAAGAAGGATTTTAATCTCCTATAGGCATTATTTTTATTGGATTTTAGGATTTTCCATTTGAACATCATCTCTAGAATTAGATTTATGAGAAAATAAAGTATTTGGTTTCAATATTTGATGATGTTCTTAAAAAAAGTGTCTGTGTCAACGTACAAACATCGATTCAATTAGTTATTCTAATCTAGCCAGACAACTAGGATAAACATGAAATTCGAAAGAATAAACATGGTTCAAACTAACTTGTCTGACAAGATCTCTTATGACATAACAGAGGTTAATTAATCACTAATACTTATGTTAGACATAAGATTGTGGTTAATGTGACTAGAATCAACAAAGTACTCGAACTTAGGAGAAGGTTTAGAAACTTGACCTAAATCGAGTAATGAATCTTAATTTTAAAAGATTTTGATGAGATCAAAAGTCTTAGTCATAACATGTCTTCTGAAACAACAGTGTCTAATACAAGTTGCATACCCGCTAAACCTAAAACCTGCTATAGAAAATAAAAGAATTCCATACGGGTATGGATTTTAGAAGAAGTTCTAAAATAGTCTTTTATTTAAGTCTGAGAACAATAGACATGGTTTCTTCTTCAATTGAAGAAATATGGGGTTTCTGTCACAACATTGGAACAAAATTGGATTGTTGCTCCCGATGGTGTCTTCCTAGAAAGGAGTAATTCAAGAAGACAAGTGGGAGAAATATTCGAATCTGATTCGAACCGAGCAACAAGAGAACAACAATTAGGAGTACGAAAAACTCGCCAAGTAACTTCTTAGAAGAGTTAAGAAGATTCTACGAAATTGTTTTAAAACCCCAGTGAGTCTTCAGAAGACCCACAAAAACTATAGCAGGACCAGACTTTGGAAATTGACTAAAAGTCAAAAGGATCAAAAGTAAGAGTTGGTATCTAACATTCGTAAAGAAATTCAAGGGTTGATCTTCTGATAAGAATAGTTGGACTCTTGTTCGATAAGAGGGTAAGTGGGAGTGAAACAAGTTAGTTTTACGTCCTGTATGTGAGACATACTAGAATTGAGAAACAGTTAAGGAGCTGACTCATTAGGACACCAGACGAGGGTAAATAAATGCGCATAGAAATCTCTATAGTGATAGATTAATAGATGATAAGGCTCGTTCAAAAGAAGTTTTGAAGAGGTCTAACTAGAAATACTGTAAGAGAGAAACTCTACCCATCTCTCATGGATCACTGCTAAGCAAGAATTTAGAATTCGAAAGTTTTGATGAGCAAAAGCACACATTAGGGAAACATTGATGTCACGAGACATGAGATCGATTATGAAGATGATCGACGTTTTCCCGCACATCTAGAAATACAGAAGTATTTGATGTCGTCACCAATAAACAAACAGAGAATTTCCTAAGATACTTGGAGCATCTAGGAGAAAGTCTCTGAAAGTTAAAGTTGAAGAAGTTATAAAAGCAATCTTCCGAATATAAAGATAAGAATCTTTTAGGAAGGACAGCCACGTGGAAAAGGGTTTTTTCGAAGTGGGAGTCGTTGCAAACTTTACAAATAAAGAAAATACAATTAGAACTTAGGAAGTGTTAGTTTCAGTGTAATAAAACAGATATTATCTAACGAAGGCGTTCTTCATCATGATAATAATAGGTAAAGTGAAAATGAATAGTGGATTGAATCCACAAACTAAACTGTCGCCTTAGATCGAACATGGAAGATGTACGAATCTAAGGAGTTAGGGTTATGAAAGACTGCCCTAAAAGACTTGTAAAACTGGGCACGTAAAGGAGTTTACGTGCGGAACTCAAATTTACAAACTCTTGTTATCCGAAATAAATTAGTTTATTTCGTCGTCTAAATTGTGGTTTAGAATTTAGACGACAGTCCAAAATAATAGAAAGTTCCATGTAGGTTTATTAGATACGTGATCTAGTAAAAGGAACCCTACTAAGTAAACATGGAAGCATTTCATTAATTATAAGTATCCCTCCTCCAGGTCATTGGTTGGACAACAATGACTTAAGAAGACTAGCATGAGTGATTGGCAAGATACCGTTGTTTCTTGGGCTATAGGAATAAGGGTATTCAAGTCAACTTCATGGGTGTATAAGATACACTGGAAACCTACCCAGTGAGAGTGCTTCAAGAGTTGGAGATATGAACGTCATGACTCTCATTTAACAAATTAGAGAGATTCCTCAAAACATGAGTACTCACTCATCTTATGTAAGGAATGTCGAACCTTGGTCCCGTCAAACGCCGCGTCGTAAAAGGAGGTTATAAAAACGGAGGTCGGGTGAAACATGATAGACATGAAGCTGAGTGGGAGTATAAGAATGGAATATGTCTTCCTAACGAGAGTTATGATAAAGTATCTTTAGGCCACTTAAGGAGTGACAACTGGAAATGCATGGTCGTGCTCAAATGGATTAAATAGTTAATTATTTGATTTGACAGTTTGTCCTCCAGATCGAGAAAGTCTGATAAGTATGACGTATCAGATAAGATATGAAAAAACACGAGAATCGAGTATTGCACTTGTTTTAAGTACAAGTGGGAGACTGGAGGATATATATCCTTGATGTCTGAAGGTATATCCTTCCGAAGGAATGTCTTTCAACCAAGATGGCAATGTGTACGATTTGGCTTATAGGATAATGATGACCTTTTGGAAGATCAATCAATCTGGTTCAATTAAGAGTCGTAATGGTTAGCTAGAAGCCGCTTACGATTGTCGGATCACTTCGGTTATCCGCAGCTAACATAGACCAGATCCTACAACGGGTTACACATAAGAATGGTAACTTGAACAGTGAGAATAGACTGATGAGAACTAGCATATAGATGGATATGATCCAGTCTGATAGTGCTTAAAAGATAGAAAAGAATCGGGCTCGAAAGGGAAGCCCGAAAAAGGCAAAAACCCACTTTTTGGGCAAACAATGGAACTCCCTTAGAGGGAGATCCCTGGCCGGCCACATGTGGGATGTGGGTCGGGCAGACTAAGCCCATTAAGGGCTAGTCTGGCCGGCCACATATGGGATGTGGGTCGGGCAGACTAAGCCCATTAAGGGCTAGTCTGGCCGGCCACATTAAGGGGTAACCCTAATTAGGGTTTTATCCCTAATTGGGAATCCCATCTCGATTAAACTCTAACTAAATCTTATCTTTTCTGAGGGACTTTTAAGATTCCTTATTTGAGTAGGACTCTACTAAGGTAATGCCTATATAAGGACCTGTTTAGAGTTCAGAAAGGGTGTGAAATTTTCTCAAGAAGGAAATCACTCTCTTCACACAACTATTAGAGATAAATGATTTTAGAGAAAAAGTTCTCATTCTATCTATCAAGTCTAGAATAAGGAGTTCTTCATCTCTACCTTTACGAAGGTCCAAGCTGACTAAAAGAAGGGAGTTCAAGCTATTTATTCGGTGCCTCAAATAGAGTATCTACAGTTTAAGTTCTTTGATCTTCACACGCGATAAAGGTTAGTTTATCCCACTTCTAGTTCATTGTTAGTTCATGTATTCGATCCTGAATAACTTAGTATTAAACATTAGATGTTTGAGATTTCGCTACCAACACTAGTTAGATGATTAAGATATGTATTAGATACATACAATACCCAACAGGCAGTTCTTCAATCTTCATGGGGTTCTTTTTCTTCTAATTCACCAAATTGAAGATGTCTTACAGAAAGGAAAGAGAGATGGCCATCATATAACAACGTTGATTGAGTTTTAAATGAAGATTCGTTGATTGATTTTTTAATTGAAGAAGATAAAAGTTATGAAATAACTCAATCTTCATCTCTGAAATCAAATATCAATGTTTCCGGTAATATTCATAATTCTCCTCCGAGAAACTTGGTGGTGTTCTTGATGCAACCGTCATTTGTCTTTACTTGGTTCATCCTTCTTAGTTAAGTATAATAACGTTCACGATTTTTAGGGTCTTCTCATTCATGATCTTTAGGATCTTTTTATTTGTGACCTTTAGGGTCTTTTCTTTTTGCAATATTGTACTCCTTTCTATTCATGTTGTCTTTACTTTTGTAAGTTTCATATTGTAATTTATTTTAGTAAATTCATGTTGTACTCAAAGGAGTCAAAACTCTCATGTAATTTATTGGATTTAATTCTTTTGTATGAATGAAAATTCTAGTTTTACTCGAAAAAATATATATATATATATATTTACTCACTTCTTTAGGAGGGGGAGTTTGGAAAAATGGCACACCGTCGCATAGTGACCAGGTTATAAAAATTGAAGTGTCTTGGGTCCCACATATTATTTGTACTCACTTGCTTAGTTTTGAAACCAAAGTACAGTTAGTTGGGGCCAAACTAGTCTATATCTTGTGGATTAAATTCTTTACGGAAAAAGATCAGGCTATGTGGTCTCCTAGCAAGAGAAAATGAATCTCTTTCAACAAAAAAAAAAAAAAAAGAACGAGAAATTGAAGGTTGACTACCTGGTTTTCTAAACACGCCTAAATAGCATAATAGTGTGTGGTCATAAAATAATGATGTAATTATTGTGGTAGTTATGCTCATTGACCTGTTTGGAGACTGATGCGTTTATAAGAAATTATCTTCTGTCATAGATATTGACCATTAGGTACATGATTTCATGGCACGGGGCAATAGAACTAACCTGTTCCTCCGTTCCTCTTGTCGCAGGAATGAGCTAATTTGTTGAGGGAACTGGCAAAGGGTGAGGCAGGCGCGGGCATCTTGGATGTTGAGTGTCTGTCTTCTATTTTCTTAGGCAGAATAATAATGTGATCGCTCAATGAAAAGGAATGACAGGATAATTTTTTGGGTATATACAACGGCTCGATTCTTTATTGGACAAATGACGGGATAAGTCTTGGGCGGACCAATATGGTTGCCCCTCTTTCCTCAACTGAAATCTTTTTAAAGGTGTGTTCCTTTTTCTTTCTTGTTGGGTAGAATACGTAAGAATTCTGTGTCTCGTACGACCGGGGTTAGGGAACTTTTCCATCGAGGACTCTGCTTCCCTTGGTGTAAAAGGGAGAGTCCGTATTTCCCGAATGCTAGTTGTCGAAGTCAGACTTGAGCTCGGGTGCTCGGTATCATAAGAGGTTATATTCTGCCGAATGTCTATCGGAGGTCGGACACGAAACTCTGTTTTGCTAAAATCAGAGGGCTGATGTATTATGTTTAAATGTTACGTTATTTTGATCCTGTTTCAACATGACAGCCACGTAAGGCATGTGTTTTAGACACACTTTTATAGCGAAGTCGGTACTCTGGACGAGATACGACAAGACAGAGTTGTCAGCCAAGGTGGGCAGACAGATTTTTAATGAGGTGTGCTCTAATTGAGGCAGACTCATGAGGCAGGGCTACTGATGTGGCATGAAAATGCCACATTTAGATCACTTAACTTGGGTGAGTTATTTCCTTTCGGGTTTTATCTCTCAAAATTTATGTATTTTTCTTGCTAGGTAACTTATTTGAAGTAAGGAACTTTATTCGGAATAAAACAAAGCATTTATCACATTTTCATCTCATGTGGAAGAGGGAAGGAATGAGCACCATAGGTATTTTGGTCATTTTGGTAAAAATCAAAGGTTAAATGGAAAGTGGAGTCAATGGTGAGTCCGAAGGCGAAAATGGAAGTCGAATCGGAGTTCGGACGGGAAAGTTGTGGAAGGAAGAAGCAGACAGATATTTCAAGACTATTCTGAAAAAATTATAGAATGTAGAGACAAATTTGAAGGACCCCATTGGTTTCTAAATGAGAAGTAAAACCCAAAACTCAAAGTCCAAAAGGTCGAGAAGAAGAAAGAAAAAAAGAAACTTATAGGCACCCCTTTTATGTCCAAGTCAAATAGTCTAGTGTTGAGTAAGTCAAGGTTTTGTGTGGGTGGCAGAAAAGAAAAGTCTAATTTGGAGGCTTCTTCTTCATTCAACACTTACGGTTTGATTCCAAAGGAAGCTTAGAAAGGAGGAGAAAGAAGGAGGAACCAACCAAGCTTTTGCCGGCCATCATAAAAAGACCGGCAAAGCTTGGCCAAGATAACAATAGCATGGGATAGCAAGGGGTCGGCATAGAAGCCTCAAGAACCAACTCGGTTTTGACTGGTTTTGGAGCAACGAGGAGGTTGTCGGGTTTGGTCTTCAAACAGCAGCTCGGGAAGGTGAAACACGGCTGGGGTCTTCAAATTTGGCCAGGAATAGCAACAAGAACAACTCGTGACTTGCACAAAGACTCTGGACAGTAGCTATTTGGCCGGATTTTTTTTTACTTTTCCGGCCATTATTTTAGTCGGAAACCCTAGAGTTTTCTCTCGAAACTTCATTGCCTTGACCTTGCATTTTATTTTGATTTGAGCTAAATTCTAGAGAGAGAAAGCTTGGTGAAGCTTTAATGGTGGATTATTCGGGAGAAACTATCGAAATCTATATGCCAAACGGGCCCTAAATTTACTTTCGTAAAATTTGGACTAATGGAGAGTTGTGGTTTTACCCTTAATGATTTCCAAAATCAATTTTAAGAAAAATCCCGTTTGGACCCTCGGATTTTCAAAAACTTTTGATGAAACCGGGAGAAGAATTGGGAAAAAGACCGAAAAACTCCCGCTCGGGTCAAGGCCCATTAGGTCCGAGTGAAACTCAAAAGACCCAAGTCAACATCTTGGTCAAGGCCCATTGACCAAGTCTCGGGTAAGCCCAAGACTTTTCTCGGCATGGGCCGGACATAGCCCGGACCAGGGACGACATGTTCCAAATGTGTCGCGTCCCTCAGTCCAGACACGTCCTAGCCCTAGGCAGGACGCGTCCTTATGCCCCAGACGTGTCTTGACCAAGGTCGTGTCATTGAACATCTCGGACTAGGAGTCCGAGATGCCTTAGACACATCCAGACGCATCTGGTCAGCAGCTCGAGGACGCGTCTCAAGCTTGAGACGCGTCTTGACTCGTGTCGCATCTCTAAGACGCGACCTAGGTCAAGGTCTCATCCTCTCGGACTCTAAGTCCGAGAAGACAGGGACTAGTCCTAGTCCATCACGGACTAGGTGTCCTAGTCCGGGAAGGCCGGGACTCCTAGTCCGAGTTGGACTAGGGTTGTTGTCCCTAGAAGATAGGACGCGACTAAGTCGCATCCTGAAGCGCGTCCTGGGTGCGTCTCGGTCGCGTCCGGCGAGACAGGCCCATGTTTTTAGAAACTTCTAAAAACTCATCTTCTCCTTCTCTTTTCTTTAGTTGTTGTTCTTAAGCTGCTGTTTGGTGATTATTCATCACCAAAAACAGTGATTTTTCAACTTCTTTCATAAGACAAAAATCCTAAAATCATAGTTTTCGAAAACCCTTTTCAAAAAATTGAAAATCCAAGGTTTCTTTGCTTTGAAGCTCTTTCAAAACTCCGATTTTATTACGGCTAAATCTAATTCGGGCCTTTTGTATTATCTTTGCCTAAACTTCTTTTAAGCCATTTGGACATATCTGTGGGTCTTACCCATGGTCATATGTCTCATCCCTCTAGTCATATCTTCTGATCAAGTTGACACTCTTAGGTGTAACTCGTTGTGGGATCCGGGAGAAGTTAGTCGCAAATCGCTTCGTGATTCGACGATCGTAGTTGGTTTCTAGCTAAACACTATGACCTCTAAATCATCCGGACTTGATGACCTTCTTCATCAATTGTCCTATCCGACAAATTGCTCGCATTGTATCTTTGGTCGAAGGACATCCTAGGCATCTCAATCTTGGAGACCGAGTTGGCCTAGGACCTTGCCATGGGCCAGACGCATATGTAGTGTTCCACGGTGTCCCAGACCTATAAGCCAAGACTTGTCCGACCTAGGTAAAGACATGCTAAGTTGTTGGCCTAGGGCCGAGATATGCTTCGGCCGTACCAAGGCACATCCTTGGCCTAAGACCGGGACAAGCCCGTGGGCCTTGACCTTTACGGTCTTGGGCCATGACCAAGGTTTGTCCCGGGCCATTCCGAGATCAGTCTAGGACTGCGGGCTGAGATTTTTACGGTCTTCACCCGGAGGGAGTTTTTCCGTCTAAAATCCGATTTTTCTCCCGATTCCACCCAAATTGTACCGAGATTGTTCTGGGCCACCCGAAGGCCTAAAACGTGTTTTTCTTAAAATTGATTTAGGAAATCATTAAAAGTCAAACCAAATTTTTTCGAAATTGACTTGGGCCATCTGAGTGGCCAATCCAAGTTTTTCCTAAAATTGATTTTAGAAATCATTAAAGATAAAATTGAAACGCACCATTAGTCAAATTCGAATATAGACTTAAGGTCCGTTTTTGACATAGAGATGTCGACAAAAGTATCTCCCGGATAATCATGCATATATAATTGTTAGTTTTGAATATTATATGAATGCATGTGATGTGAATGCGGAAACTAGTATGCCGATATAAAGTTGTTGTCTTTCATTCTTGTTTTAAGCACAAGTGAGTGCACGCTATAATAATTTTAATTTCAATTTTCATACGATCTTCTTAGCGTTCGAGTCTTGTAATTAGAGTTTAGGATCTATGAGCCCATTGAAGAAGCTCAAGGATGGGATCCTAATTCGAGTGGCGATTCAGGCGAACTAAGGCGAAAGCAAGAAGAATCCTAAGAAGATTAGTCTTTTAGGACTAGGTGCCATACTAGGATCTATATGTGTTTGATTTATTTTCTCGCACACATTTACTTATTTATTTACGTTTTCTATCGTGGATGGTTAGTTAGTTCAAAGTTCACAATAACACATACTAGACAAAACTTAAAATTCCCTAAAGGTAATTTTGAACAAAATGCCTATAGATGGTGGGTCTGCCTCCGCAGGGTGCCATCTTTACCTTAAGACAATGCGTGTAGACCTATGGTAGAGGTCTACGCGTCTAAATGGTTTTATCAACGAGATCAGCAAAAGAGTTTTGGATTCTCGAGGCAAAAGAATGGATTCGGCATTCTTTAATGCAATCCATCAACAAAGAGGCATAAGAGAATGATCAGTGAATGAGTTCACTCACCCAAGACAACAGCGTTAAGCGCAGGGCTCTAGTCCACTTAACTCCGAAGAAATGGGATCTTGGAATCACATTATTCAATTAGGGATAATTTTATATTGAATAATGTGGGAAAACTCAATTTTTCCAAAACGATAACAAGTTTTAACTTTGCCATTCTTTCATGTAGTTTTAAAATGACAAAAGAGGCCACGTTCAACTTTCGTTTACTCCTCGACAAGGAGAAACTGAATGAGAACAACTTCTTCGAATAGGAGAACAATATGGGAATAGTTCTCAGATTTGAAAACAAGATGAATATCCTAGACACTCCAATTCTGAAATTGGATGCTTCAGCGATTGCTGAAGAAAAAGAGCATGAAAAGCTAGTTTGGAAGAGAGCAGAACCAGTAATGTGCCTGATGTTGGCAACCATGGAACCTACTCTTCAAGAGAAGTTCATTGACATGGATGCCTACACCATGATTCTACAACTTAGGGAATTGTTCCAAAAGAAGTCGAGATTGGAGAGGTTTGAGACCTCCAGAACAATATTAAGCACGCGCCTCAGGAAAAGAAAACCAGTAGGGCCTCATATTCGACAAATGATTAGACACATTGCGAAATTAGCAAAGCTTGGTTTTCCAAATATAGCCAAGACGCGTCTACCGACGACATCCTTCACTCCCTTCATAGTGGTTTCCATCAGTTCCAAATGAACTACAAAATGAATGAATGAATGAATGGGATAAAGCCTTGGAGCAACTACATGCGATGCTTCAGATAGCCAAGCAGAATGTAGAAATAGTGAAACCAAAGAAGGAGGTTCTTGTGGTTCAGAATGAGAAAGGGTTCAAGAAGGCTAGAAAACAGAAGAAGAAACCAGTGTCCAAAGGAAAAGGCAAACAAGTCGCTAAAGCCAAGGATAAAGGTCCTCCTTCTAATCCTAAATGTTTGTACTGCAATGACATGGGCCATTGAAGAGAAACTGCCCTAAGTTCCAGGAGGACAAGAAGAATGACAGTGGCTGTTAATTTAACAAATGCTGTAAATTCCCATTTCGGTATTGGATACCTAATGCTCTTATCATTGTGAATGTACAGGAGCGGTTGGAAACTGAGTATCTGGCTGAAGGAGAAAAGATCCAAGAATGAGCAGAGGCAATGATTGCTGAGGATGGTGAAAGGGATTGAACTCTTCTTTAGGCACTAATCTAGATTAGTTTTAATTTTTCTAGTAAACATCATCTCTTTACTGAGTATTATGGAGAATCAATAAAGAAGTTTAATTCTATATTGAGGTGTTATAATAGTGCTAAATTAACAAATCAATTATACCAAATAACTAAGAACGCTTCACGGAAGAAAATGGATGAACAATCAATTTTCTCAAAACGAAGCAGAGGATCGCACAAGAAAGTAGAATCATCCGTAAGGATAAATGACATTTGAGCCAAACACAAAGGTTGATCGTCATAAAATTTTATAACTCCACTTCAGACCTATCTAATAGGATAAAATTGAATATTGTTAGACAAATTTAATGAATCATACCATGTCCTCCAAACCACTATAAAAAAATGTCTAGATACAGTATGAAACTTACTCTGCCTAATAAGCTGAAAGGGCTACATAAGGATATGAAATTGCAAGGATTCCAATACTACCTTTGTAAAGTCCGAAAAGCTGAGCTTATGTAAAATAGTTTAAAGGGCACAAAATTAGCAAGTCCGACGGAATTTTCTTTAGAAGAAATTTTGGCCTTCTCAACAACCAATCAAAGAACAAAGTTCTTGTTGCTCGTGATAGTATCTTCCTAGTAATTGGTTCGATGAAGAACGATTATTTAAGAAGGATAAGTGGGAGAAAAGTACACAGCAAAGTAAGTTCGAGGAAGAGCAACAACACTATTAAAAACAGTAAATCCTGATTCCTTGAGGTAGGGGAATAAAAGGTAAAGTATGACGAACTCTAAATACCTACCGCACAAGACGAATTAGATTCGCAAGAAAAAGAGAACCCTCAAGTAGTTGAGAAAATTCCTTTGATGTTCAGAACCTCTTAAGGTCTCATAATTGCTTATCTATCTCAGAAGAATGAGATCTTACTGATAAAACATAAAAGCCACATCCCTCTAGTCATATCTTCCGATCAAGTGGACACTCTTTGGTGTAGCCCGATGTAGGATCTAGATGAAGTGAGCCGCGAATTTTCCCCGTGATTCGACGATCGTAGTTTGTTTCTAGCTAAACCCTATGATCCCTAAATCGTCTCCACCCGCAAGTATACGGGCGTCAAGTAATAACCCGGTAAGACCGGGATCGATCCACGAAGATAGGAAGGTAATACGAATATCGAAAGAGTCTAACCCACCGGTTTAAGTGTCAGTCACTAACTCAGACTAAAAACAAAAAGATAATAAGTTGGGTTTTTGGATTGATTTCAAATAAATAAACAAATAAGGCTAACTAAACTAAAGGTGAGAAGTAAGGGAAGAGTCGAGCAAGAATCGAATGAGAGGGATACTTCGATCCACAAAGTCGATAGTGACTAGTACTAATGATCTATAAGCATAAAAAGTTAGTTAACTTCACCCATTTACTTGGATGGGTCAACGAACTCTTGGTTTAACTCAGATTCCAGTCCATGAACGGTCTAAAAACCCGGAAGATTTTATCATTAAGAGCAATAAAACTCTTTTGTCACATCAAAACATTTTTCACGAGTATCCGACTACAAAAACTAGCTAGACATGGCGATACAAATAATAAATGGGAAGAAAACAAAGAAAGACACGAGTTAAGGTGAGAATCTCCCTATTCCAATGAGGCGCGAGACTAAGATCGACGGGAAATATAAGTGTTCAAGTGTTGTCGATCTCCCTGTAACAGAATGCAGGGGTCCCCTTAACAGTGTATAATAGGTGTCCTGTCAGCAGAACTTGACCTCCCCTTATCGGTCAGTATCATCTTCTTCCTATCAAAACAATCTACCATTAAAGCTATAACTAAGCTTTCTCTCTCAAGAAATTTAAGCACCAAAGCACAAGGAAATCACAACCAAATATAACCCAAGGATTCTAGCAAGATAATAAGAAGAATCAATCACAAAAATTGCTCCAAAATCTGGCACAAAGAAAGCTTCAAACTCCGGCCAAACAAAGGTGAAAATTCTGGCCAAATCTGTAAGTCCCGAGCTGCTGTCGGCCTACGGAAATACAACCCCTGTCTTCGCTTGAAGCAACTCGAGCCGGCCAAGACCCTAACAGCTGCTGTTCATCTCGTGCCCTAACTCCGATGGAGATCCCGAGCTGATACTTCTCCTTCTCGGCTATACCGTGCTGCCTCTATCCCGTGCTTCCCGCGGCTGCTGCTGTTCCCGAGCTCTCGTGCGAAGCAACCTGAGCCGGCCGAGTTGTTGTTGAGCTTCCGAGCTGCTTCCCGTGATTGCTGGTGATGAAGAGCAGCTTCAATGGAGTTCCGAGCAGCTTCGGTTCCGGCTAACTTGTTGTCCCAAACTCCAGCTGTGCCGGCCAAGCTTTGGCCGGCGGCTACTTTTCCTTTCTCTCCCTTCCTTTCTCTCCCTTCCTTTCCTCCACACCAAAACCCTAATTTCTAATTGTAGAAGATGAAGTCCCCCCAGCCTTTTTTTCCTTTTATTTTATTTTTCCTTTACTAAAATTAAGACCCTTAACTTGACCACCTCCATAGACTTTGACTTTGACCCCTAGAGAGGAGGTGCTCACAGAATTTCTTTGTTCTTCTTTAGACTTTTGGGCTTTGGGCCTTGTATCTCATTAGAAACCAAGGAGGTGCCTTCAAATTTGTTTCTACTTCTTCTAATTTTCAGAAAAGACAAAAATGTCCTTCGGCTTCTTTCCTCCGTAACTTTTCCGTCCCAACTCCGATTCGACTTCTGTCTTCGCCGTTGGGTTCACCATAGACTCCACTTTCCATCTAACCTCTGATTTTCTCAAAATGACCAAAATACTCCTGATGCTCTTTCCTTCCGGTCTCTTCTACATGAGATGAAAATGTGATAAATATTCCGTTTTATTCTAAATGAAGCGTCAAACTCCAAATAAGGTACCTACCAAGAAAAACTTATAAATAATTAGAAATAAAACACGAAAAGAACTAACTCATCAAAGTTAAGTGATCCAAATGTGGCATTTTAACGCCACATCAAACATCCCCAAACTTAGAATTTGCTAGTCCTCGAGCAAATAAACACAACAAAACAATAAAGTAAAATCCTAACTCACTTTCGGAGGAATCCCGATTGCATTTAGCGTATGCAATAAGCCGTTAAACCCCTAGGTTACCCCTAAAGGACGAGTGTCGTCTCGTGAGGGTTTCCAGAGAATATACCCACAAAATTCAAGATTTCGAAGACATAAAAGAGTTCAACATCGATGTAAATAAGATAATGACCACAAATGATACACTCAAGCATGCTAAACAAGTGAAACAAAATCGATAAACGCATATAAATGCTAAAAGTCTCCTCACTAGTAGTCTCATCCGAAAATGTGAGTGTCCAATCATAATGAGCATCATCTAAGTTCAAAGTCACAAAACCTCGATTCCTATCTTAGTACATTTCGTCTCGACTTTAGCCTCACGGTCATATACTCAAAAATATGAAATCACTCAAGAATATATAATAATGGTTCACTCTAATGTGTGAGCATTGAATAAAGTGAAACTCAACACATACAAAACAAATGAGGATAACAAGTTTTAGAACGAAATGATCTCTAAAGAATGGAAATAACCACTAAAATGGAATGGGGAAGTTCACTCACCCTTCTCACCCACTATACCCTCTAACAATGTTTCCTAAAGGTCAACAGATACAAGTAATGAGATGGAAGTGATGAGATCCCGAGAATGTCGACGCCTTCAATAAAAAGAACCTTCAACCAACTTCTAAATTTAGCTTTTGCTTTGAACACTTTATTTCTCACCACAATTACACATAATAACGAATAAACTCAATTTTTTTTTCATTTTTTGTTTTTTTCATTTTTTTTTTTTTTTTTTTTTTTTGTTTTTTTTTACAAAACAAATACTAACACTAGTATTCTCAACAAATAACTTTTTCTTCATTCTCACTTTGTTTCACATTCTTTTTCTATACTTTCCAAGTCTTCATTCTCGGGAGTAGTATGTGAATGGGTGGTGGAGTATCTGTCTACCTAAAGTTGACACTATTATCGGGTTTCATGGACTACAAGGGTAAGGTCGCTATCCTAATGTCACTCCTAGTGGCTAAGAAAGTTGAGCTCATGAGATCGTCTAAGCTCTTTGAAAAGTTACGAGGTTGAGTAGCTCTTCATTCTACTCAGAGTTAGCGCAGAAGAGTACACTCGAAAACAATATAAAGGCTCGGATATCTCACATGGGTTTAAGTCTCCACTAATGACTCTTCTAGGTCCCTTAAAAATGTTTCTTCTTCCTTAGGATGCTACTCACATGATCAGACAACAAACGCTAAAGGACTCGACATTCATGAAAAAGACTAAGAACATGCATAACATTCACCAAAAGTGAAACACATGCATCAACATACTTAAGCATACCACTAAAGTCACATCAAATCTACCAAAAAAAAAAATTTCAAATTTGGTCGAATTTATCGAACCCTCTTGTCTTTTGAAACCCCATGGTCATGGCTAAAAGTCATACCCCATCCCCAAACTTAAAATTAACATTGTCCTCAATGTTTCAATCATATACTCATCAAAAGATAAGACATATTAATTTAAAGAGAAGAATGGAAAGATATTACCATAGCTGGAGGAGATAAAAGATACTACTACCGAGACTCGTGTATGAACAGGTTCCAAGTTGATGTCGAGCTCGTCGTCATCCCCAAACTTGGAACAAACCATGCCTCAGAAGCAAAACAAGTAAGAAATGCTCCTATGATCAACAAGAAATATGAGAATGAAGCACATAAGATCATGACCATAAAAATGACCACTAACGCGGGTAAACACGATTGCATTGAGCTATGCAATTAGCCGTTGATTCTCTTGCTTTCGCAAGAGCACGAGTTCTGTCTCGTGGTGGGTTTCCAGAGATGATACCCACAAACATCAAGACCCATCTCAATCAGTCAAAGATCATACAATAAGAGACGGAAATTTTGGGGGTCAACCCAAAGAAAGCTATATGCATGTGCTAATCGTCTCACAAAAAGATAAAGAATATAAAGTGCACATGAGACGATAGAAGAAAACAAGCCATCCCCAAACTTAGTGGGTGCACAGTCCACTAAGTAGGCATAAATAGAAGGAACGACAACAAAGAAATCATCAAAAGGATCGACATACACGTGAAGGGTTAAAATATCAGTCGAAGGCAAAAAATCATCTGGAAGCTTAGTGGACAGAATATCCACTACGTCCATAGACGTCTTTGGAAAGACGTCTGAAATGTCCCAAAAGGGATCAACAACCGAGTTTGAGATCATGTGGAAGGTCGAACTAGACTCTAAGGGTAAGGCAATAGGCTCGGGGACTAAGTCAAGGTCCATGGTTTCCTTAGGTAAATAGTCTGACAAACCATCCAACATGTCTCTAACTACTAAGTCATCAAGATCCCCAAAGGCATCTGGAGCCTCGCAGTCAGTGATAATATCAGGCCTTCCTAGCATTGCATCTAAGACTGACTTCTTACAAGTGTCAAAAATCGGATAGTTCATAATCGTGTCATCCTCAAACTTGCTCGTAGAGCCATCACCCTGAACATCAACGTCTAATGTAGTCCTATCATGGTGAGACGACACTGGTGGAGGAAACAAGACGACAAGGTCATCAGACCGTTCAGGCTCTAAGGTACTATCAGTAAATTCATCGACATTTAACTTAGTACTAGGGTTAGACGTATTACCCTCGTCATCATACCTAGTACCCTCTTGAGTTTGGGGTGGTGAAACCCCTTCCTCGTCGACGAATAACTGTGACTTAAGCATCTTTACCTGTTGAGTCAATGACTCAATCTCCTGCGTCGTTTGAGTCGCAAATTGTGACATCATCTCTCTAAGACGACTCGTGGACTCTTCAAGAGTCTCCTCATAATAAGGCTCACTAGTGTAATTCAATGACGACTCTTGATCATAACTCTCATCGTACATATTAGGATCATACCTGTCTCTAAAATCATTGGTCTCAAAATAGTGTGGACGATAAGGTCTCTCATACATATTTGGTGTCAGACCATATCCATCACTAATTTGACCATCTCTATACATTTGTCGGTATTCTCCTAATGTCATACGAGATCGATCAGGTTCTGGTCTACTCCACTCACTAATCGGACCGTTTCTAGACATTCGTTGATAATCCCCAAATGTCATACCAGGTCGGTCAGGCTCGTTTCTACTCATCTGCTGGTATTCCCCGAAGGTCATACCAGGTCGGGTAGTGATGGAACTCCTCAGATCAAGGTCATCATCAACATGGAATGGCCAACCGTTAGAATAACGTGCCATGATCTCACAATGCTCAAGGAACTAACAAACAAGCTATCAATGCAAATCAAAACTTATCCAACCAATCACACACAAGTAAGAAAGAAAGAGATAGAATACGATACTAGCGGATGCTCCTCTAGTTTCGTTTTTCCTTCGATTTCTTTCTTTTCCTTCGCTACTATTTCTCTTTTTGGCTTTTTTTTTCTTAAAGTAGTTCCTGAAAACAAGAAATAGTCAAAAACTACGAAAATAAATAAAAACGTCTAAGTTAACAAATAACACTAAACTAATGAACAAAACAAGCAAATAATATCCAAAATACTAAACCTATCCCCGACAGCGGCGCCAAAAACTTGATGAGCCTAAAAGGTTACCCTAAAAGGTCTCCACCCGCAAGTATACGGGCGTCAAGTAATAACCCGGTAAGACCGGGATCGATCCACGAAGATAGGAAGGTAATACGAATATCGAAAGAGTCTAACCCACCGGTTTAAGTGTCAGTCACTAACTCAGACTAAAAACAAAAAGATAATAAGTTGGGTTTTTGGATTGATTTCAAATAAAAAAACAAATAAGGCTAACTAAACTAAAGGTGAGAAGTAAGGGAAGAGTCGAGCAAGAATCGAATGAGAGGGATACTTCGATCCACAAAGTCGATAGTGACTAGTACTAATGATCTATAAGCATAAAAAGTTAGTTAACTTCACCCATTTACTTGGATGGGTCAACGAACTCTTGGTTTAACTCAGATTCCAGTCCATGAATGGTCTAAAAACCCGGAAGATTTTATCATTAAAAGCAATAAGACTCTTTTGTCACATCAAACACATGTTTCACGAGTATCCGACTACAAAAACTAGCTAGACATGGCGATACAAATAATAAATGGGAAGAAAACAAAGAAAGACACGAGTTAAGGTGAGAATCTCCCTATTCCAATGAGGCGCGAGACTAAGATCGACGGGAAATATAAGTGCTCAAGTGTTGTCGATCTCCCTGTAACAGAATGCAGGGGTCCCCTTAACAGTGTATAATAGGTGTCCTGTCAGCAGAACTTGACCTCCCCTTATCGGTCAGTATCATCTTCTTCCTTTCAAAAACAATCTACCATTAAAGCTATAACTAAGCTTTCTCTCTCAAGAAATTTAAGCACCAAAGCACAAGGAAATCACAACCAAATATAACCCAAGGATTCTAGCAAGATAATAAGAAGAATCAATCACAAAAATTGCTCCAAAATCCGGCACAAAGAAAGCTTCAAACTCCGGCCAAACAAAGGTGAAAATTCCGGCCAAATCTGTAAGTCCCGAGCTGCTGTCGGCCTACGGAAATACAACCCCTGTCTTCGCTTGAAGCAACTCAAGCCGGCCAAGACCCTAACAGCTGCTGTTCATCTCGTGCCCTAACTCCGATGGAGATCCCGAGCTGATACTTCTCCTTCTCGGCTATACCGTGCTGCCTCTATCCCGTGCTTCCCGCGGCTGCTGCTGTTCCCGAGCTCTCGTGCGAAGCAACCTGAGCCGGCCGAGTTGTTGTTGAGCTTCCGAGCTGCTTCCCGTGATTGCTGGTGATGAACCCGAGCAGCTTCAATGGAGTTCCGAGCAGCTTCGGTTCCGGCTAACTTGTTGTCCCGAACTCCAGCTGTGCCGGCCAAGCTTTGGCCGGCGGCTACGTTTCCTTTCTCTCCCTTCCTTTCCTCCACACCAAAACCCTAATTTCTAATTGTAGAAGATGAAGTCCCCCCAGCCTTTTTTTCCTTTTATTTTATTTTTCCTTTACTAAAATTAAGACCCTTAACTTGACCACCTCCATAGACTTTGACTTTGACCCCTAGAGAGGAGGTGCTCACAGAATTTCTTTGTTCTTCTTTAGACTTTTGGGCTTTGGGCCTTGTATCTCATTAGAAACCAAGGAGGTGCCTTCAAATTTGTTTCTACTTCTTCTAATTTTCAGAAAAGACAAAAATGTCCTTCGGCTTCTTTCCTCCGTAACTTTTCCGTCCCAACTCCGATTCGACTTCCGTCTTCGCCGTTGGATTCACCATAGACTCCACTTTCCATCTAACCTCTGATTTTCTCAAAATAACCAAAATACCCCTGATGCTCTTTCCTTCCGGTCTCTTCTACATGAGATGAAAATGTGATAAATATTCCGTTTTATTCCAAATGAAGCGTCAAACTCCAAATAAGGTACCTACCAAGAAAAACTTATAAATAATTAGAAATAAAACACGAAAAGAACTAACTCATCAAAGTTAAGTGATCCAAATGTGGCATTTTAACGCTACATCATGGTCGTCCATGCCTAGGTCGGCCCACTCATGGGCCTTAAGCCTGGCCCAAAACACCCTTTTGGTTCTGACCTTTGTATTATCTTTGCCTTAACTTTCCTTTGGTCTTTTGGACATGTTTATGGTTCTAACCCATGTTTATATGTCTCATCCCTTTAGTCATATATTCCGATCAAGTGGACACTCTTTGGTGTAACCCGATGTAGGATGTAGATGAAGTTAGTCGCGAATCGCCCCGTGATTCCACGATCATAGTTGGTTTCTAGCTAAAAACTATGATCCTTAAATCATCCGGACTTGATGATCTTCTTCATCAATTGTCATGTCCGAAAAATTGCTCGCATTGCATCTTTGGTCGAAGGACATCTTCTTCAATAGCTTCACTTGCTAATAGCAGTTTGGGCGGGTTCTTTTAGCAACGCCCCTTCAACAATGGTTGCCACCTACTATGGAATATTTGGAAGCAGATAAACATTGTTATATTAAAGAGTTATCATTGCATGCCTATCACTATAAGAGCATCTCTAATGCAAAACTTAATCTTAGAAACTCGGAGTGACAAATAGGATTTTATGAGTTTTTCTTTAAAAATCATCTCCAATACAAAATTTAACTAAGATCTAAAATATGATTTGTAGTGGCTGGAATAGCGATACCTCAAGAGAATACTCTATTTTCAGAGTCTCCTCTTGAGATATCTTTAATTATCTAACTCATCGATATTTGAATTTCAACTAACACAAATCAAGTCTCCGTATATTTTCAAAATAACTATTAATTTTTTTACAAAAATAACCATGTCATGGAAGTAAAAAAAATAAAAGTTAAAATTTCGCATTAGAGACCCGAATTGAGAATCTCTATTTTTTTTTTTACATTGGAGATGTTCTCCGTTAACTCATCCTCCCAAATCCTCAAGGTAGCCAATACGTGGACAAACAAACTTCTTATATGGAGAACAATATTGGGTGTAAAAATAATCGAATTTTTATAAAGGGGAGAAAAATATTTCTTGTTTCCTTCACAATCATCTACTCCCAAAATCATGGCAGCAAGAGAAGTAAAAAATTGGATGAAAGGAAATCAAAGAAATGTGTTGAAAATAAAATCTCAATTTAGGTTTTGGAATACATCGAAGTCTGATTAATACATCAATTTGGGGTTTGTCCAAGAAATTAGAGAACAGGGTTTTTGGGGAGAAAAGAATTAGGGTTTGTTCAGATAGAGAAGAAAAATGGTTTGGGAATTGAGAGAGAGTGGAGTCTAGAATCGCCCATTTATATCTCATCCTCAACTGAAGGTGAAATCAATTTCATAAGATCATATTAAAACCTACCGGACATCTCTCATTCAAATCACATATGAATTGAAATCTCTTTCACATGAATACCAAAAAAAAAATCCCAATTTCAATTCTAGGGTTTGATTTCTTAATACTCTAACAAGAAGAGAAAGAACAAGAGAGAAATAGGAGTTGTAACTTGTGCTTTGCGGAGAGAGAGACAACAACCTGAGTGAGTTAGAGAGAGAGAGAGTTTTATGGTAACTAGTTAAAAATTTCATCTCTATCATTTGTGTGTCCATATAAAAGGACTAGATTATTTTTACCCCCATTAGTTGTTTGTCCAGATAAGAAATGTGTTTCTCCATATAATGGCCACCATCCTCAAACCCCCTTTTTCCCTTAATGATGCTCACTCCTCTCCCTTCTCAATAGGGGTCATCTCCAGACTCCAATGGATTCCCCCCTTGCGATCCCACATTAAAATCAAGAGGCCATGTTTTCTTCTTCTGGATGTACTTCTGGTAACGGTTCTTGAGAACAATTGGGTTTTCGGTAGGTTCCTTTTCCAAGAACCTCATTTTTCGTTCTATTCTTCTTTATGTTCCCCAATCTCCATTTAACATTAAGGGTTTCTTTGTATGAATACTGTTCAATCAACCAATTACCATTTTGACTGGTTTGAAACTAAATTCCCCTAATTACATGATTGTATGATGATAATAGGTTTCCTGTCCCCCACAATATAATTCTCAATTTTTTCTTTTCTTCATTGTAGCAACTTTTGAAGTCTAGGTAAACTTCATATCTACCAGTCTACCACAACTGGTTATATTTTTAATTTTTTTAACTTTTATTTGCTGATGGTTAAAAGAACTGAATCTAGTAATCTGCTAACTTATAGTGATGCTGAGCGGTGGAAGTAAACTCAAAAAGGAATGGCATGGACTGAACAACCGTTGGCTACCCACTATTTATGCTTTCATGATTTTAATCTTTCTAGTATTCATTTTGTTTGTAGTTAGTAGTAATCGACAAGAAATCAATTCAGAACTTGCTCTTCCACAGCTTAAATGGGATAGTTCTCAATTCAATCCTATCATCCGTTTGATGAATGGAACTGATGTGATATGGCAAATACCTGATTCTCCAAAAGCTGTTCTTTTTTTGGCTCATGGGTGCGATCAAAGAGCAGTTAATTTTTGGGATAGATCCCCAAGTTGTCCAAATTGTATTGGTCTTCCGGAAGATAGACTCATCAGTCTTCATGCTCTTGCTCGAAAATTTGCTATTGTCACAATATCTAGTGCTGGGAGGTGCTGGTCTTTCGGGCAGGAACCATCAATTGTTAAAGGAATTATCAAATGGTGGGTTGAGGAAAACAATCTTGTAAAGCTTCCTGTTGTCGCGCTGGGAGCCTCCTCCGGTGGTTATTTTGTTTCGGCTCTTGCCCGTGAGATGAGATTTAGTAGCATTGCTATCATGATTGCTGAAGGTGTGTTTGGGAGAATGGATATTCCAAATAACTACCCACCTACCCTTTTTGTGCACATGCCAAAAGATCGGACGAGGATGAGGCTTATCAATGACAATATGGAAGCTCTAAGGAAGAAAGGCATCGATGTTGCAGAGGTTAAATGTATGGAATTCCCTTTGACTCCAAATCTGTTATCGGACAGAATTCCTGATCTGGATGAGGCCATCTCTGTTAAGTTGTTTGACTTATTTCGTGACAAGGGCTTTGTTGATGGGAACGGATTCATGAGGAGTGATGGGCGTGCAACCGACTGGAAAGAAGAACCGAAAAAGTGGAACTATTTTTTGTCAGATAAAAGCAACTTGTTGCATCACATTGAAGAGGAGCTTAATCTTGCTTTTGCATATCATGAGATGACTGGCCTGCAAAATGAGCAAATCTTCAACTGGTTCGAATCTCACATGAGTTGATCAATATCTACGATGCTTGAACCTTTCTCTCAAGTAAAAACGCGTTGGATATTTATTAACGAAAATTCTACTGTACTTTTCTGTGAGTGACTCTCTTTCGTCAAAAAGAGTAATGCTAGTGTACTTCTATGTGAGTTATCTTATCTAGAAAACTAAGATACTATGATATCAGTGCTCTTAAGACAAGTGATACAACAACAATGAAGAGAATAGAGATTTTGTTACATCTATTTTACATTGTAATTTCTTCTGTTTTCGACACCCCGTTCCTTTTATAATGATGTTTATTAGATTGTCCGTTTTCAATTCTTGTGAAGAGTCACTCTATGTCTCTACGTTTTGTACATTGTGGTGTTGCATTATGAGTTAACAGGCTTTCTGGATCATGAGTTTGCAGTCCAAAGTAAAACCCAACAAGCCCATTCAGTAAATAGAAATTAAATATATGTTATAAGGGATGTGGCTGCCCATAAATCATTGGTGATGCAAGGGGATTTGGGTGCCTTTAAGATTATCTTCCTCTTGCCAAACTCACATCTATTGCAGCCCACCATTCCTATATTGCCACCTTGATGTGGTGTCATATGAGAAGTGTCATTGCATGGGAGCTCCATATGCAATGTGTCATCTTGGTAGTGACAACACATCATGCAAGTGACAACACATGAGGTTATGTGTCACCATTCTACAACTCCATATGCAAAGTGTCATCTTGGTGGTGACAACACACCATGCAAGTGACAGCACATAGTGTATGTGTCAACATCCTATTACTTCTCCCACCCTATAAATAGATGTACTTTGTGTATTGTTGATATAAGTTTTGTAAGAGATGAGAAAGTGTATGGAAAAGATTTGGAAAGAATTCTTCTATATATAGTTTGGTTCAAGATCATCTCTTTGTTTTAGTATATCTTAATATTTCGATCTTTTTCTCTTCCTTTATTTCCATTAAGTTGCATGCAAATATATACACACATTGAAGCAAATAGACCGACAATTTACAACACGTTATCAGCACGAGTCTCTAGCCAGCTGAAAGAAGCCGTTACTCTGCTCATTTGCCGAAGTCAACATCGGTGAAATATCGAACAAACTAAGCCGCTACTCCGTTTGGTGAAAGGTATAATATTTTAATTCATATTTCATAATGTCTAACCTTGCTAGACTTGAATTTGCAGCTCTAGATATAACAGGTAAGAATTACATGGAATGGGCAGTCGAAGCTAGACTGACTCTAAAATACAAAAATCTCCTGAACACTATTGTTGAAGGGAATAATGCAGAGGAAATGTTACGTGCTCAAGCTTTAAGCTTTTTGAGACGTCACATACATGATGACCTGAAGTCAGAGTATTTGTATGTGGAAGATCCCTTGGCTTTATGGAATATCTTAAAAGATAGATATGATCACCTGAAGATGGTCATACTTCCAAAAGCTCGAAATGATTTTATAAATCTTCGACTACAAGATTTTTCTTCCATTTCTGCTTATAATTCCAGCCTTTGTAAAATTGTTTCCAGACTAAAAGTGGGAGGAGATATTATCACTGATGAACAGATGATAGATAAAACATTGAGTACGTTCCATGCCTCGGATATTGTCCTGCAGTCACAATACCGAGAGCGACGTTTCTCTAAATTCTCCCAGTTACTGACCTGTCTTTTGGTCAATGAACAGAACAACCAGTTGTTTGCATAACCATGAATCTCGACCCACTGGGTCCGTACCTGTGCCTGAAGCACATGCAATATTGTCAAAAGATCATGGAGGGAAACAAAATTACAAAGGGAAGCTTGGTTCCGGAAGAAACCACCAACGTGGATCCCGCACGAACAAATGGGAGAGAAACAGGCAAACCCCTTACCACCGGAAGTGGGGAAAGGGAGAAAATTCAAAGAATTATGCAGCGAGAAAGCCTGATAAAGTAAAGGGTAAATATAATACCCCTCCCAAAGCTCGTGAAGAAGCTTGTTACCGTTGTGGTATGGAAGGTCATTGGTCCCGTACCTGTCGTACGGCGAGACATTTGGTGGACCTATACCAAGCATCTCTGAAATCTAAAGCTGCACCAGAGATGAACCACATGGAACTTGATCCACCATTGTGTGTTGGAGATTATATCCCTGAAGGAGAAAATCAAACTGATAATATGTTTAATATTTAGTGTATTTAACTTTTCTATCTATTATAATGCTATATTATAATAACTTTTGTCTGTTAGATATTAGATAGTATATTATATGTATCTGTAATAGTTTTGTTTATGTTATAAATAGTTATGGTTTAAATCTTATATTATATTATGAAAGGTATGGATTCCAGAAGAAACATATCTAAAGGTGATGAAGATAGCTGTCTAGCAGACAGTGGGACCACAAATTCGATACTTCGAAATACAAAATATTTCTCGACCTTAAAATTATGTGAGGCAAATGCGATTACTATCGCTGGCTCATCAAACATTATAGAAGGCTCCGGAAGAGCTACTATAATATTGCCCCGTGGTACGAAAATAATTATTGAGGATGCTTTGTACTCGACTAGATCCCTGAAGAATCTATTGAGTTTCAAAGACATTCGTCTGAATGGGTATCACGTCGAGACTGGGTCTGAGAATGATAAAGAATATTTATATATCACCTCGAGTATATCATGCCAGAAGCGTGTTCTGGAAAGACTTGAAGCTCTTTCTTCTGGGTTATATCTTACAGAGATTAAAACAGTTGAATCACATGTCGTTGTCAACCCGAAGTTGCACGATCCAAATACTTATAAAATTTGGCATGATCGACTAGGACACCCAGGATCTACCATGATGAGTAGAATAATACAAAACTCTCAGGGACACCCTCTTCAGAACCAGAAGTTTCTGATAGATAGGGATTTTACTTGCACTGGTTGCTCACTGGGGAAATTTATTACTCGCCCATCCCTGACGAAAGTACATATCGAATCTCCCAAATTTTTGGAAAGGATTCAAGGTGATATATGTGGCCCTATACACCCGCAGTGTGGACCATTTAAATATTTTATGGTATTAATAGATGCATCAACTAGATGGTCTCATGTAAATCTGCTCTCGATGCGGAATCAGGCGTTTGCAAAGTTATTAGCTCAGATAATTCGTTTACGAGCTCACTTTCCTGATTATCCGATCAAGTCAATTCATCTAGATGGAGCAGGAGAATTTACATCGAGTACTTTTGATTCCTATTGTCTCTCAGTTGGAATTAATGTTGAACATCCTGTAGCTCATGTTCATACACAGAATGGTCTAGCTGAATCATTCATTAAGCATATCCAACTGATTGCGAGACCAATGTTGATGAGGACTAAATTACCGGTTACTGCATGGGGACCTGCAGTTCTTCATGCTGCAACTTTGGTAAGGTTACGTCCTACTTCGAATAATCAATTCTCACCTTTGCAATATGTTCAAGGCCAGCAGCCAAACATATCTCATTTGCGTATTTTTGGATGTGCTGTATATGTTCCTATTACAGCCCCACAACGCACAAAGTTTGGGCCTCAGCGCCGACTGGGAATATATATTGGTTTTAATACACCATCTATTATTCGATATCTCGAACCCCTGACGGGTGAGACTTTCACTGCACGCTTCGTCGATTGTCACTTTGATGAGACAGTTTTCCCACCATTAGGGGGAGTAAATTTGCCGGAAGCAAATGTTACCAAAAAGGAACTTTCTTGGGTTACACCAAATTTGTCTCATTTTGATCCTCGTACTAATCAATCTGAAGTTGAAGTACAAAGGATAATACATCTACAAGAGATTGCTAATAAAATGCCTGACGCATTTAATGACGCAGCGAGAGTGACAAAGTCACATATACCTGCTGCAAATGTTCCAGCAAGGATAGATGTCCCTGAAGGACACGATAAAAATGTTGCAGCAAATGAATCGTCCAAAACACGTCTGAAACGTGGACGACCAATCGGTTCTAAAGATATAGTTCCCCGGAAGAGGAAAAACCAACCACAAGCAGGTGATGTTCCAGAAGAAACGACAAATGCACCACTAGAAGTGGGTAAAGCCCCAGAAGAGGCAGAAGCTCTTGAAGAGCATGAGTTATCTCCAAATGAAGAGATATCTATAAATTATGCTTGTAATGGTAAAGTGTTTAATCGAGATAACATAATCATCGATGATATATTTGCGCTTTCAGTAGCCACTGATATTATCACTGAAAATCATGATTATGAACCACATTCTATTGAGGAATGTCGGAAAAGGACTGATTGGGTAAAATGGAAAGAAGCAATCCAGACAGAGCTGAATTCACTGTCAAAACGTAATGTTTTTGGACCTGTAGTCCTGACACCCAAAGATGTAAACCCTGTAGGTTTCAAATGGGTATTCGTTAGAAAACGAAATGAGAACAATGAGGTTGTCCGCTATAAGGCGAGACTCGTGGCACAAGGTTTCCTGCAGAAACCAGGGATCGATTATGAAGAAACATATTCTCCAGTTATGGATGGAATAACCTTTCGATATTTGATCAGTTAGCAGTTCTAGAAGAACTCGAGATGAATTTAATGGACGTGGTCACTGCGTATCTATATGGAAAATTAGATACTGACATTTATATGAAAGTCCCTGAAGGATTTAAATTGCCTGGAGGCAACCCACGTACCATGTATTCACTAAAGCTTAATCGGGCTTTATACGGATTGAAACAAGCAGGACGAATGTGGTACAATCGTCTTAGTGAATATCTGATCAAAGAAGGTTATGTTAATGATCTCGTTTGCCCATGTTTATTTATCAAGAAAGGAGATATTGGATTCGCTATTCTTGCACTATATGTTGATGATATCAACCTTATAGGAACTCCAGAAGAGCTCTCTAAAGCAGCAGAATATTTGAAGAAAGAATTCGAGATGAAAGATCTCAGGAAAACAAAATTCTGTCTTGGCTTACAAATTGAAAGAAGCACAAGTGGCATACTTGTTCATCAAACATTATACACTGAAAAAGTCCTGAAGCGCTTTAACATGGAGAATTCTTATCCGCTTAGTACTCCCATGGTTGTTAGGTCTCTCGATGCGCAGAAAGATCCATTTCGACCTAAAGAAGAAGACGAAACACTCCTTGGTCCAGAAGTACCATATATGAGTGCTATTGGTGCATTATCATACTTAGCTCAATGCACTAGACCGGATATTGCTTTTGCAGTAAATCTATTGGCCAGATATAGCTCTGCACCAACTAAGAGGCATTGGGTTGGAGTGAAGCAAATTCTAAGATATCTGAGAGGAACAACTGACATGGGATTGTTTTATTCAAAGGACTTATCCGGTGGTTCTCAAATAAAAGGATACACAGATGCCGGTTATATTTCTGATCCACACAAAGGGATTTCACAGACAGGCTATGTATTCACAAGTGGAGGTACAGCCTTTTCATGGCGATCTAGTAAACAAAGTATGCCCGCCACCTCATCAAACCATGCAGAAATTATAGCTCTTCATGAAGCAACAAGAGAATGTGTATGGCTTAGATCCATTATTGAACACATTAGAAGCTCAAGTGGTCTTGATTCAATCACAAATTCTCCCACAGTCATTCACGAAGATAATTCAGCTTGCATTGCTCAGATCAGAGAAGGATACATCAAAGGCGATAGGACTAAGCACATATCCCCTAAGTTGTTTTACTCACATCATCTCCAGAAGAATAATGAGATTGATATCCAGAAGATACAATCGTGTGAGAATTATGCTGACTTGTTCACCAAGTCTCTGCCTACTACGACGTTCAGAAAACTGGTAGATGGCATCGGAATGCGACGCTTGAATAGCCTGATGATGTAAGACTACATCGATCCAAGATATGATATTCATCAGGGGGAGTCTATTATCATGTGCAGGTTCATGTATCGCTATCTACGCTCTGTACTCTTTTTCCTTCATCAGATTTTGTCCCACTGGGTTTTTCTGACAAGGTTTTAATGAGGCAATTATTTCAAGTGATGGTCATCCAAGGGGGAGTGTTATAAGGGATGTGGCTGCCCATAAATCATTGGTGATGCAAGGGATTTGGGTGCCTTTAAGATTATCTTCCTCTTGCCAAACTCACATCTATTGCAGCCCACCATTCCTATATTGCCACCTTGATGTGGTGTCATCTTGTGGTAGGTCATATGAGAAGTGTCATTGCATGGGAGCTCCATATGCAATGTGTCATCTTGGTAGTGACAACACATCATGCAAGTGACAACACATGAGGTTATGTGTCACCATTCTACAACTCCATATGCAAAGTGTCATCTTGGTGGTGACAACACACCATGCAAGTGACAACACATAGGGTATGTGTCAACATCCTATTACTTCTCCCACCCTATAAATATATGTACTTTGTGTATTGTTGATATAAGTTTTGTAAGAGATGAGAAAGTGTATGGAAAAGATTTGGAAAGAATTCTTCTATATATAGTTTGGTTCAAGATCATCTCTTTGTTTTAGTATATCTTAATATTTCGATCTTTTTCTCTTCCTTTATTTCCATTAAGTTGCATGCAAATATATACACACATTGAAGCAAATAGACCGACAATTTACAACAATATAGTCATTTTGGAGAACTTCCTTTTTTTTTTTTTTTCTGTTGAACTGAGAACTTCCTATTTCACCCAGGTTTTGTTGTTATACAAGACCATGTTACCCTCCAATTTCCATTCAAACATTAGCTAATAAATTTTTTTTCACTCTCCTCCAACAATTTCTCCACAGAAGAGTTTCTCCTCCAAAACCACTTTCTGTTTCTAAAATCACTCTTTCTGTAAATCACTTTCTCTCTATTGAAACCACTCATCAAAGCGGTGAACTGGTGCAAGTCCATCCGTGAAAAGCATCTTCATTGATACATCATGAAGATGTGATAAGAACGGTAATCTCTTAAGTTAAATTTATAATGAAAGAGGCTTAAAGCCCGACAACATAAAAGAGGCCTAAAGCCTGATATACTTGTTACATTATTTATATCTTTAATAATCCAAATTCAATAACCATAGATTCCACCTTCAGTGGGAATCGAACCTAGGACCTTCAGGTTTTTGGAGTTTACGTCAACACTTTGAACCACTTGGGCAAGCAAGTGTTGACACTAGTTCATCATTTTGTTCCGTCTTCAGCCCCATAAATCTCGCCAGGAAAAGTAGATTATTTTTAGCTTCTCAACTAGCTAATATCAACCTAGGAGACAGAAACACCCAGTACTTCCATGCTAAGGCTACTACGAGAAACCGCAAAAAACAAATCCACTCTATCAAAATGGATGATAATTCACGGACCACTGACGAGGCTGAGATATCCACCATCTTCTCTAATCATATCTGTAATATCTCTTTTACGGCCGGTTCCACTCTATCTCCTAATATTATAGAGTGCTTCTATCCTCATATTTCCCTCTCTCAGAATGAGGCTCTAACTGTGATCCCTGTTAGAGAAGAAATCCGGTCCGCCACTTTCTCCCTTAAACCCGGAGCTGCTCCTGCTCCGGATGGTTATTCCCCTCTTTTCTACCAATCCAACTGAGATACGGTTAAAGATGATATCATTCTTATGGTCTCGAATTTCTTTAGCAATTCGACTCTTCCAGCGTTGTCTAATCACACACACATCTGCCTGCTTCCTAAAACCAAAACCCCTCAATCTCCTGCTGATTATCGTCTTATAAGCTTGCTCAATACCACTTATAAGATCATTACCAAAATCCTGGCCAACAGGCTTAAACCTATCTTGGCCGATATTTTCTCTCCGTTCCAGGGTGCGTATGTGCCAGGACGTCAAATTACTGATAATATTATCATCAGCCAAGAGCTCATTCACTCCTACAAGAAAGTCAAGGGAGCTAAAAGCTATTTCGGTCTCAAACTGGATATGTCCAAGGCATTTGATCGGATTGAATGGAACTATCTGGAAAGCGTTATGAGACTGATGGGCTTCCCCCAAACTTGGATCAACCTCATTAACACTTGCATCTCTACTAGCTCCATGGTAGTTCTCATCAATGGGCGTCCCGGGATGACTTTCGATGTTAGTCGGGGGATCCGACAAGGCGACCCGCTCTCTCCCTTCCTGTTTGCTATTGCCATGGAGGGCCTCAGCCGACTTTTAGAGAAGAATAATAACAATTCCTCTTTTATCGGGTTTCCCATCCCTAACTCTGACCTTTCCATCAAACACCTCCTCTTTGCGGATGACTGCATCATCTTTGGGCAGAACTCCCTCGACAATATTTACAATCTCAAGCTCATCCTGAAGGATTTTAGTAACCCTTCTGGTAAGATGATCAACTACGCCAAATCCAACATTTTCTTATCCAAAAATCTCACCCTAAATTCAAGCGTATGATCATTCGGGAGCTCAAAGTCCATCAATCTTCTGTAGGAGACAAATACCTGGGCACTAATCTTTTCATTGATAGTAACAAGAAGCAAGCCTTCCAACCTCCCCTCACTCAAATAAAAAATAAACTAGCCAAGTGGCAAACTCATCTCCTCTCGCAAGCTGGTCGCTCGGTAGTTCTCTCCACTATCGCAGCGGCTATTCCCCGATACCAAATGCAGTGCTTTGCCATTCCCAAAGGCATCTGTACCAGCATTGAGTCCCTCCAAAGGACTTTCTGGTGGGGAAAATCTAAAACCTCCATACCATTAACTGGTCGGCCATTTGCAAACCCCGCAAACTGGGTGGACTAGGATTTCGCCTTCCCAATCTCGATAACCAAACCTTTTTTAACAAGATTAACTGGCGCCTTCGTAACAATCCTCAAGCGGTGTGGGTTCAGGTGCTTAAAGGGAAATATTTCCACAATTCTCACCAACCCAAACCTCCTAAAGCCAACCAATCTTGGCCATGGAGATCCATCACTAAACAGTACATTCAGATGGAGGGCCTTGTATTCTGGGATATTAATAATGGTGAGCATATTAATATTGGTAGGACTTCTGGATCCCTAATCATCCCCCCATAACTAATCAAAACGGGTCAACGCTGGAAAGGGTATCTCAACTCATTAATAATACCTGGAATATAAATGTTATTAATAATTGTTTTAACAGTGACATTTGCAGCTCAATTCTTAGCATCAACCTTCAGCCCAAGTAAGAGGACCAACCAACCTGGACGCTGACGAAATCAGGTAACTTCTCACTCAAATCCACGTATAATTTTCTGAGAACAGGTAATGCTAACCCAATGCAAGACCAAATGGACTGGTTTTTTTATCTGGAACATGAACATAATTCCTCGCATAAAACTATTTTTATGGAAATGTTGTACTAACAGTCTACCCGTGAAGGCAAAGATTGGTAATTTATTGGAAACTCCTACTCCTGTATTAACTGTAATGATCATGAAACCCTAGACCATGTGATGCTTCACTGTGCTTTTACAAAAGCTATTTGGTTCCATTATCAGGTTCGAACGGATCAATTAAATACAGTAATTCATTGGATACAACAATGGAAAACTCTAGACGAAGAAACTACCAACCTATATGCCAAAATTCTTTGGTATATTTGGAAAGCGAGGTGCGAAAATTGCTTTTCTTCGACTAAACAAAATCCAATACAAACGATAGAGAGGATAAACAATACCTCGACAACTCCACTCAAGATTGAGTCCATTATTACTAACAAATGCAAGGTAAAAACTAAGCATCAAACATGGAGACCTCCATCGACACCATATTTGAAGATTAACGTCGATGCCTCTTTTTCTACTATCACCGAACCGGCCGAGATAGGTTGTATCATTCGTGACGCAGATGCAAAATTCATCATAGCAGCAGCTGATTCAGTGCGATGCCAGAATGAGGAAGAATGCGAAAGTATGGCGATTCTATCTAGTCTTTTATGGGCCATCAATTGAATCTATCATGTTCATATAGAGAGTGACAATGAAGCATTAATCCTCTTCATCAACGGCAACAGTGTAGGGCTTCACTGGCAATCCAAAAGCATCATACAACAACTTATGGATCTTAAAGTCAACTTCTCAAACATTATCTTCACCTATGTTCCTACAGAATGCAATTCTCAGGCGGATGCGCTCGCAAAATGAGGTCGTAAATATGGTCAAAAGAAAATTTGGAACGTTGTACCCTCTTTTATTTATGCTTTTCTTTAGAAACCTTGCATGAGATGGTTTATTTAATGTTAGTTCTTTTCATAAAAAAAAAAAAAAAACTAGTTTCAACCTCAGTTAATAAAGTCTAAACTATAAAACTAGTGAATGAGTATTTTCAACAACACTCAAGCTTCATTAATCATTTTTCTTTGCTATTGCAATTTTTACTTCACAAAAACAAAGTACAAAATCACATCTTTTTAGTTTCTCTTTAAAAATACAATTTCTCAGTCGTAATAATTATCAACGGCGTCGGCCATCGTGCGTCGAGCATTTCTCATTCTGCTTTTCGACATGAGATCTAGAAATATAAACTAAAACGTCTTAATTAACTCTAACTGAACTTAAAAATACTTTATATTCTTCGCATAAACATTTTTCAATTTTCCTTGTACAAAAGATTTATGTTATGCAATTTACCCTTCTATACAAACAAATTATCGGACAAACATTTTTTATACTTTTTCTAGTTTTCCTTGTTCAAAAAGCAATTCTTTTGGATTTATCCTAAACATTCTCGAAGCAGAAGTCAAAATGTTTTATATTTGTGTAACTAAAGCCAAACAAAATTGAAAATGCATTACGCAATATAACTACGAGGAAGCAAACAAGGAAATGCTTAATATATTTGTAAAAGGGTTACATGGAGTATTTATACACACCACATTAACGGTGAAATAACATTTTTCCTTATGCATTTTTTAATTTGGGTGATGATTGTGGCTAGTTTTTGCTAAATAGTTTAATTTGTTATGTTTTGGTTGAAGAAATAGTTAAAATTTTCTGTTTGTTTATGACTGCGTGCGTGGTACACCAAGCATTTTGTTGTTTGAATCTTTTCTCATTTTGGATATCTTTTAGGGTTTTGCGATTGTAAAGTATGAGACGGCTGTACAAAACAGCTTGTACAAAATGAAATTTGTTTTCAGAGATTTGCTATTTTTAGCCCCTTCAATAGTTGGGAAAAATGTTTGGTCTTTTTCTATAGGACGAGCAATGTTTAGTAAAGACAGTGCATTAGATAGGGAGAGCATTCCTTTTAGGATAGGGAGGGATAAACACTATTTTCCAAAATATCCCAAAATTAAATGTTGTCCCTCCTCTAAAACTCTGTCGATCAAAGAGAGAGAAACATCTAAAACTTTGTTCGGTCAAAGAGAGTGAAACCCCTAAACTCGGTTTGATTAAAGAGAGATAGAGATGTTGTTCAATCAAATAGAGAGATAGAGATGGAAACCCTAAATCCCAGATGACTAACACAACACTATTTTAGGATGTTAGTTATAGTTTCAGATTGTCTTATCTGAGTTCGGATGTTAACATTTCTTAATACTCTAAGTATTTACGATGTCTTGGGTAAGTGCTAAATCATGTCTCTCATGACCGATCTTATGTCTATGACATAATTGTCTTTCTCATACGTGCTTGCTCATCAGAGTTTCCTGGCTCTGAATCTTGCCGAGCTGTCCATCATGAGTTTGGGTCGAATATCTCCTTTAGAGTCTTTCGTGTTCGGACTATTAAGAATCTCAAGTTTTTTTATCTTCGTCCTATCATCACTTGATCTATACTTATATACCATTGACGTCCAAAACATTTTCGTCCATTGTGGTCCATCCTTAATTGATTTCAACATCTCCATGTTGTTCTCAATTCTATGTGTACACTGCACACCGAACCTGAAAAGCATTTCTCCCACTAACCTTCTTGTGATCCTTAGATTCAAGATATTCTTCGATTTCTAGGAATCAAACTGTAGGGTTATGGGTGTATCTAATACACTATCTAGTGTTCTAAGCAGAATCTCAACATCCAATATGTTAACACTAGTTTCCAGGATCGTTGTATACATGAACTAAACAATGAACTAGAATAGGGATAAATACCTTTTCGCGTTTTTCCCTCGAACCATTCTAATTTGCGTGTGAAGATCGAGAGCTCCAATTGTCGCTCCTCTACTTGAGACACCGAGATGGTTAACTTGATCTCCCTTCATTAATGTCTGCTAGAACTTCAATGGAAGGTTGAGAAGAACCTTTCTTCTGGACTAGATTCTAGAGAAAACTCACTTTTCTGTTTCTTGCTTTTTCTCTCTTAAAAAGCTCTCACAAACTTATGAGTTTTGTCTCTTGACTTGTGTATAGAATTATGTCTAAGGAGGTCTATTTATAGGGATCATAGAGAAGGTATTTGAGCCAAACTAAGATTCCTAAAATATCTCCTTCAAGACACATCTAATAGTGTCCCATATGAAACCCTAAAAGGGATTTATGTGTGGCCGGCCACATAAAGCATTTATGGGATTTATGGCCGACCCACTTAGGGGTTCCTATCGGCCATGTGCTGGCCGGCCCCTCCCTAGGGGCAGCCATCACATGGCCAGCCCCTTTATGGGCACCCCCGGGCTTTAGCCCGGGGCTATGTACACTTGGCCGGACACCTCCGAACTCTATTTGGCCTCAAATAATGGATTCAATCCACTTATTTGCCACTCTTTATCTAGTCAACTCTCTTCGATCAAGTTACCACTCTTATGTGTAACCCGTCGTAGGATACGGTCTATGTTAGCTGCGAATCACCGAATTGATTTGACGATCGTAGTTGGCTTCTAGCAAAGCAGTACGACACCTAATTGGACCGGACTGGATGATCTTCATCTTTATCCTAACTGACAAATTGATCGTATTGCCATCTTGGTCGAAGAACACTCCTTCGGAAGGACATCTCCTTCAGACCGAACAGATATATCCTTCACAAACGCCTTTGATTTCCTCTTTTGAATCGAAGATTCTAACTCTAGCTTGCTTCATCCCTTGATGGTTCTTCCGAAGCATGTTTGTTTACTAATCACTAAAGTCATTGATCATTACTATTCTTGACTTTCTTGTGTTTCGTTTATGGACTTTAAACATAGACTGATATAGGATCTCGTTCATAGTCTCTTGGTACGAATCCACGATCTTAATCTTTTCGTCTAGTTTTGGGAAACGTCAGTGTTTCCATCCTTCTCAGTTTTCTTCCTTGAAAACTAATTTCTGTCCAATGGTTTCCATCCATTCAGCAATTATCAAGTTTTCGATCTTGACGAGAAAGGATTCCATAAGATATTGACTCCTAGCCAATTATCGAGTTGGTTTTCGTCTTTGCGCTAGTCTATTTTGTTTATCTTTTATTTGTAAGATTTCAATCTTCTAATCTTGTAGAAAACAACAATTCGGAATACTCTCAACTCCTTCAGATATTCCTATTTTGAGCAACTTTCAACTACTTGGGAGTTTTCTCGCGAATCTCATTCGCTAGGTGAGGTAGCTCACACTATTTCTCTTAGGGGTGAACAGCGGTCGGTTGCCGACCATTTATGGTCAAGCCAAAGCCAAACCAATCAATAACGGTTTGGCTAAATCAGCGACTGAAGTCGAGCCGATCAAGTCGTCAACCGACTTTTTCGACCCGGTTCGGTTCGACTCGACTGAGTTTGGTTGATCAGTCCGGCCGAACTCACATAAGCAAATAAAACACGAGAAAAATAAGTGAACTTAAGAAAGAATAACGAGAGTTGAAATTCAATTTCACTCTTTAAATTATTATCGATTTGAATACCTAAAAATCTATTTCTAAGTTTTCGATCCATATTAAGTAATGGTAATTAGTTTTTAGTATTATATAACGTAGATATAATTAGATATAGATAAATTATATATATATATATATATATATATATATATATATATATGTATAGTTCGGTCGGTTCAATTTTGGCGGTTTTCAAAAACTCAAGCCGAAGCCAAACCAAACAATGATCGGTTGATCGTTCTTTCAGTCGAGCCGAGCCGAACATTGTTCGGTTCGGCCTAAAATCCATTCGATACGGTTTGGTCGATCGTAGCTCAACCCCCAGTTTCTCTAACAGTTTTGTTTCCTCCCATTTTGTTTCTCTTGGTCGAAAAGCGATCGACTCTTTCTCCCACTTATCCTTCTAATAATTCTCTTGGACCTATTTATTAGGAGGATACCATCATAAGCAACAAACACTTTGTTCTCTTGATTGATCGTGTGAAGCCCAAATTTCTTCTAAAGAGATTGCGTCAGATTTTCTAATTTTATGCCTTGTAATCCTATTACATGACCTTTTAGCTTTTAAACGGATTTCGGTTATGTGTGAACATAACCGTTTTTAGAATATATCCCATAATTCGGAATACTGACTTTAATACATTATTGATCGAATCTTGCCTAGCAGTGTTCGATTACTCTCACTGGATTCACCATCTCTCGTGTAACAGCCCAAGTTTTTAAGGTTAGTTTAGGGACTATTTAGCATTTGGGTCAAGTTAAAAGAGGAGTTAAATCAGCAAAGAGTACAATTTAGGGGTTATTTTGCAAATCATGACAAAACCCGGGACCAAACTGTAAATTCGACAGATTTAATTGAAGAAACAAAAATCTGATTTTCTTTTATCTTGTTCGACCGAGTGAGTTAGGGTTTCAATTTGGGTTCAAATAATTCGATCAAGAAAAGGCAATTTTAGATCAAATTTATAAAGGGAATTTGATTGATATATTTGAAAATTATAGGTTATTGATGGCTTATCTCTTGATTTTAGTTAAATTCTTGGAAGAAATTTCGTTCTCTCTCTCTAATATGGTTGAAGTGAGTTTTAATGGAGTTGTTTTCTTTTAACTTGAGGAAACAGGTGAATTAGGGAAGGATTTAGCTAAGATTGATCAAAGAGAGACCATCACAACTCAAATTCATCCCAATCAAGGTAAGAAACCAATGAATTAGATGTTTTAATGTCAAAATTCTTAATTCTAGGGTTTAAGGTTTATGAAGCTTGAGGATTTTGATGATTCATGTTGTTTTAGGGTTTATATGATTGGGAATTGATTAATTTTAGTATATGAGCAACTTTAGAGAGATTATTTGATATAATTTGTCGATCGATCGATTGCCAGCTCGTGGGACTGAATTTAGTCTACTGTCCGAGCCTTTCTGGGCCTTATTTGTTACTTGGATGGGCTTTCCCGAAACACGAAAGTCGTAGATTAGGATGTTAGCTTTCCGAAATGGTATGGTACAACTCGATTAGATGTCGGAAGAGAGAGTTACGACTGTTTTACCAAACAGCGCGGTATTGAGCAAATATGAAATCTGCTTAATGTTTTACTGTTTTAGCTAGTCATCGAGATATCTAATGTTGCTTGAGTCTTCTTAAATATTGTAGCTCGTCTTGTGAAGATTCCAGAAAGGTATGGTACAAGTCGTTTCGATCTCGGACGAGAGAGTTATGGCTGTTTTAACGAACAATGCGCAGTTAGGAAAATTCTGCTTTGTTGTTGTTCGTATTTTACAAATTTCAAAAGCGGTTAACTTGGATTTTGGGGAATACATTTAATAACTAAATGTTAGGGACATAAGTAAGTTCAAACACTGATTGGTTGACCCTAAGTGCACATGGTATGAAAGATAGAAGATCGATCGAAATTCGGTTAAGTCGAAGTCTTCCAAATTACGGGTTTCTTTTGTGTTTTGGTTAAGTTTTATTGTTTTACTTTTTTATACTCTTTAAATTAAACCAAGGTTCTTACCGAAGAACCTAATGTATATTTGTTTTGTTTATGGTTTGGTAGAGGGGGAGCTAGAGCATTTCGTGAACGATTTGGCTACGGTTGCAGCGGAGGAAGACTAGTTCTTGTACCGCTAGGTAGGGGTTCTGAATCCTTTATCCAGCATGATTTTATAGATAATGAATATGCTAGATTCTATAGTTATATATGCGCCATTATAACTAGAGTTTAGGTAGCATGAAACTCTATTTATGTGATGAACTGAAATATGCATGAAATGTTTTGATGCGATATGAGAAATGCTTTCGAACTGATTTTACGATGATTGTGAACTACTGGGGATTTTCTTGTATGTACCCGACTGCGGATTATGTCAACCTACGGGCACGTAGCCATTAAAGGTAGGATGACATGTGGACACAGGTGTGACCCGTGTGAGACCGGTGAGGTGGGCGACACTAGTCATGAGACCTGTGGGAGTAGAGTGCTTCACTTGCTGGCCATTAGTGCTCGTGCCTCCAGCTCGAGGCTCAGGGCCGTACACCCTGACCGCTCGCCTGGGAGGTGACATTGATTGGGATCCCTCTGCTTTGTGGCGATATGACTCTTGGTTGTTCCACTTCTGTATTTGATAAGATAATGAATCGAATGAGCATATTGGTTTTGATATATGAATGAATGGATTTGAATCGAATATGAGAATGTGGTTTTGAAATATGAATGAAACTGATTTTGAAAGATCGCATTAGATGCATGACAAGGTACCGAAGAGAATGAGGTTCAGGTCCTTCCATGGTAATTGGGGGACGACTCTCTTATTCGAACTCGGTGATAAAAAACGTATTTAGGTACTTAAGGTATATATGTATCAAGAGGTAAACTCTTCAATGATTGCGGAGTCCCTTAGTGGGAGAGGGGCTTACCGGATAGGGGTAAGTCTCTTTCTCGAGGAGACGTAGTGCATTAGCTAGTGCCTAAATGGGCTGGTACTATCTAACGCACTCTAGGTTCTCTTGAGGAACTCTCCTCTTATTGGAAGCGTACCATGGGTGGGCAGCTAATCATTGCTATTGCTTGCTAGATTAAGGAAAATGGTTTTGTATATAGTATATACAGTAACTGGCTTGATAACTCGTTTTGTCATGATGTTTACAATTTATTAAATGAACTTTTGAAAACGTGATGGGTTTGGATTGGCCTTCTACCAGAATAACTCGTGTCGGTGAGTATTCTGACCCCCTACCAGTTGTTAGTGTGCAGGTTCTTTGTCGTAGCCTCGAGGCGGAGTTGTATTCCAGCCGGTAATCTTGTCTGACGAGGCTAGAGGTGTTGCGTCTTTTTCTTTGATTTTCGTTTATTGGCTTTCCATTATTTTAAAGTTATGTAGTTATTGCAGAACTGAACTCCACTATATATATATATATATAACACTTAGAGTTGTTTATAAGTTGTATCGATGTGTAAGAGGCTTTTATATTTTGTTATGTGGTTCGGGTTTCGACCCGAAACTGAGTTGAGTTTGTTAACTCCCGCTTTAGTTTATTTTTCTTGTATATGCGAATGTATGGTTTGCATGACAGGTTTTACAGGTACGACCGGTTCGATTTACAGAGGAGACTCTGCCGGATTTTTGTCTCTTCTGAGAATTGCCGGGGCGTGGTCGTGTCTATTTTGGGACACGGGGCGTCACACCTCGAATGTGTTCCATGGAGCAAATTGGGAAGCCGTTTATCAACTTCGTTGATGGTTATCAAGTGCTTGACACGCTTGTCAAGGTGATTCTTTGCTTCGTTTTGTACATTGTTTGAGCCTTTCAAACATTCTGACTTTATACTCTATGACCTGTATGTTTCCGTACTTCATGAAGTTGTCAGTGTACGTGTTGAAGTAGCTTTCGTTAGCCTCTGCAAGTAAAGTTATAGGTCTGCATAATGAAGTATGAGTCATAATAGATTACTAGTCTCTATGCCTTTCTAAAAAGGGTGGCTTTGTCAATTTGTCCTTAAGACCCAAGCAACATTGTCGAAGTTTAACGATTTTGAATCTTTTGACTTTAGCCATTATCAATGTTAAGAATTTCGGTTCTCCAAGAACCTTCAGTTAATTTTTCGCTGGTTCAAAACACACGATGTTTATAGGAGAACAAAATGGTTACCATTAAGTTATAAGCTAGATCATTGTCTAAAAGCAGACTTCGATCCCTTTCAGCATCCATAGCATTGCTGCTTCTACTCCCTCTTGGATCCTTACTCCTTTTAGTCAAGTATGTAATTCACTTGGGCTCCCACTGAGCTGGTCATCGGTCTTAAATACCTGATGAAGGAATTCCATGATACTTGCTTAACTTTGTTAACAAGGATACCGAAACAGGAATTCATAATTTCATTCCTTTGTCCTCCAAGTGCTAAGGGTAGTTTAATTGCTAGAAACATTCACAGTAATGAGGAACATTCTTGATCATGAACACAACAACTGCTTGCATATTCTTTGATCAAATGTTTGTCTCACTTGACTGACCTTGTTCCCTTTTGAATCTCAAGAACTCCTTCTTAGATTCCTTTCACCAAATCTCGAGAACCTTTTCTAAGATTTGATATTCCTGTGTGTTATCCTCAGTTGTTCATAACAATCTGAGTTACTCATCTATGGTCTTATCTATCTTTGTTCAATAGGCATTGAACTGGGTGATAGATGAACTCTGTTGTCTTCTCTTAAGATGAGTTTCAGATTGCCTCGAAGATCTCTTACCTCTTCATTCATGACTACTGTAGGAACTTCTTCCTCAGTTTGTCTTAATGGTTGTGGTAGCATCCATTACTCTTCCGAAGATAATGATCTATGATTGCTTGCAAAAGGCTTTTGACCTTATCTGGTATGAGTCAACATCGGGGTTGGGTATTCTAGTATCTTTCCATATTTTGAATCAGAGAACCATTCTCGGATTCCTTTCATTTAAGAAAGTTGTGCTCATTCAGCTTCTCCTTGTCGAGAAGTGAGCGAAAGTTGAAGTTCTCTTTTGTCATCTTATAACTACATAAAAGAATTGCAAAGTTTTAAAACTCCTTATCGTTTTCTGGAAAAATTCAGTTTTCCCACATTATTCAATAAAATCGTCCCTAATTGAATAATGTGATTCCAAGATTCTAGTTCCCTGGAGTTAAGCGGACAATTGCCCTGCCCTCAACTCCTTTGTTCCAGGTGAGTGAACTCCTTCAGTGTTCATACCCTTATGACTCTTGGTTGATAGCTTTCATTGATGAATGCCTAATCTATCCTTTTGCCTCGAGTATCCAAAACTCTTTTGCTGATCTCGTTGAGAAAAACCATTTAGAAGTGTAGACCCCTTCCATGAGTCTACCTGCACTGTCCCAATTTGGAAAATGGCACTCTACTATGGCCGACCCACCATTCACGATCAAGGGCGCGAAGGGTGTCTTAGTCTTTGGAGGCATATTTCTCAAAATGACTTTTAGGGACTTTTACGTTAAGTCTGGAATGTGTTATAGTGAATTATTTAGCCTAATTAATATCCACGACATAAAGCGTAAATAAATAAGTAAATGCGCGAGAAAGTAAATCAAGCACATATGGATCCTAGTATGGCCTCTAGTCCTAAATGATCTAATCTATTTAGGATTTTTTCTTGTTTCGCCTTTTTGGTTCGCCAAGATCGCCATCTTCGAACCTCCATTGATTTCTCCCACTCGAATTAGGATCTTTATCCTTGAGTTTCTTAAATGGAGTCATAGACCCTAAACTCTAATTACAAGACTCAAACAATATGCAGATCGTATAAACTTGAAATTAAAATTATTACAACTTGCACCCATCCGTGCTTAAAACAAGAATGAAATAAAATCTTTCTATGGCCATACTAGTTCCCGCATTCACATCACATGCATTCATATAATATTCAAGGCTAATTATTATATATGCATGATAATCTGGGAGATACTCTTATCGACATCTCTATGTCACATTACGGACCTTGAGTCTAAATTCGAAGAATTCGACTAATGGTGCGTTCCGGTTATATCTTTTATGATTTCCAAAATCAAAATCAAGAAAAACTCCGTTTGGGCTTTTGAAGATCACGGGTCAATTTCGGAAAAATTGGTTTGACTCTTAATGATTTCCCAAATCAATTTCAAGAAAAACCCGTTTCAAGCCTCCGGGCGGCCCGATACAATTTCGGTAATTATTGGGTGGGATCGGTAGAAAAGTCTAGACTTTCGTCGAAAAACTCCCACTCGGGTCAAGGCCCGTAAAATTTCGGCCCAATGACCTATGTCAAATTCGGAATAGCTCGAGACAACCAAAAGTCAAGGCCTAAGACCTGGAGGTCAAGGCCCAATACGGTGGTCCAGCCCAAAAAGACTCGGGTCATGCATAGGTCCGACCCATGCACGGTTTGGCCGAGACACGAGTGCATTGGTTCGTGCCAAGCACGGTCTGGCGGAGGCTTTGGACGCGTCCTGGCTCTAGGCCTGGACGCCAGCCTAGGCCCAGACGCGTCTGGCCTATGGCCGAGCCCTATAGGTGTCTCGGTTGAAGACTGAGACACCATGGGCCGTCCAAGACGTGTCTGACCCTTGACCGAAACCCCAGCCATCTCAGTCCAAGATCGAGATGCTTGGGGCTCCCAAGACGCGTCTGGTGGAAGCTGTCTTCCGTCTCGGACCAAGTCCGAGACGGTTCTGGTATCTCCTGGTCGCGTCTGGGACGCAACCAAGGACCAGTTCTTTCGCGTTCCGGACTCCAAATCCAAAACGGTCTCGGCCCTGGTGAAAATCACAACTACTTCTAAAATTATGAAAATCATAACTTTTCAAGCTTTTGGGAAACTTCTAAAAAACTCAATTTTGATTTTCAACTACTTCTAAAATTATGAAAATCACAACTTTTCAAGCTTTTGGGAAACTTCTAAAAAACTCAATTTTGATTTTCAACTACTTCTAAAATTATGAAAATCACAACTTTTGAACCTTTTAAAATTTCAATTTTTTTTTCTTGAGAGATTTCCAAATTCCATGAAGAACAACAATTTTGAAAACACTTTTCAATACTGAAATCGATCAAAATTGAATCTTTTGAAACTCTTTTCAATCATCAATCTTGAATAATCAACTTGAAATTTTTTGAATCCCATTCAAAATAATCAAATTGAATGTTTGAAACCCTTATAACTTTAGGAGGATATGTGACGCCCCGTGTCCCAAAATAGACACGACCAAGCCCCGGCAACTCACAGGTGAGACAAAAATCCGACAGAGTCTCCTCTGTAAGTCGAACCGGTCGCACCTGTAAAACCTGTCATGCAAACCATACATTCGCATACACAAAGACATAAACTAAAGCGGAAGCTAAACAAACTCAACTCAGTTTCGGGTCGAAACCCGAACCACATAACAAAATATAAAAGCCTCTTAAACATCAATACAACTTATAAACAACTCTAAGTGTTATATATATACATATTCGAGTTCAGTTCTGTAATAACTACATAACTTTAAAATAATGGAAAGCCAATAAACGAAAACCAAAGAAAACGACGCAACACCTCTAGCCTCGTCAGACAAGATCACCGGCTGGAATACAACTCCGCCTCGAGGCTACGACAAAGCACCTGCACACTAACAACTAGTAGGGGGTCAGAATACTCACCGACACGAGTTATTCTGGTAGAAGGCCAATCCAAAACCCATCACGTTTTCAAAAGTTCATTTAATAAGTTGTAAACATCATGACAAAACGAGTTATCAAACAGTTACTGTATATACTATATACAAAACCATTTTCCTTAATCTAGCAAGCAATAGCAGTGATTAGCTGCCCACCCATGGTGCGCTCCCAATAAGAGGAGAGTTCCACAGGAGAACCTAGAGTGCGTTAGATTGTACCAGCCCATTTAGGCACTAGCTAATGCACTATGTTCCTCAAGAAAGAGACTTACCCCTAGCCAATAAGCCCCTCTCCCACTAAGGGACCGCAATCACTGAAGAGTTTACCTCGTGATACATATATACCTTAAGTATCTAAATACGTTTTTTATCACCGAGTTCGAATAAGAGAGTCGTCCCCCAATTACCATGGAAGGACCTGAACCTCATTCTCTTCGGTACCCTGTCATGCATCTAATGCGATTTTTCAAAATCAATTTCATTCGTATATCAAAACCACATTCTCATATTCGATTCAAATCAGTTCATTCGTATATCAAAACCAATATTCTCATTCGATTCATTATCTTATCAAACACGGAAGTGGAACAACCAAGAGTCATATCGCCACAAAGCAGAGGGATTCTCCATCAATGTCACCTCCTAGGCGAGCGGTCAGGGTGTACGGCCCTGAGCCTAGAGTTGGAGGCACGAGCACCAATGGCCAGCAAGTGAAGCACTCTACTCCCACAGGTCTCATGACTAGTGTCGCCCACCTCACCGGTCTCACACGGGTCACACCCGTGTCCACATGTCATCCTACCCTCAATGGCTACGTGCCCGTAGGTTAACATAATCCGCAGTCGCGTACATACAAGAAAATCCCCAGTAGTTCACAATCATCGTAAAATCAGTTCGAAAGCATTTCTCATATCGCATCAAAACATTTCAAGCATATTTCAGTTCATCACATAAATAGAGTTTCATGCTACCTAAACTCTAGTTATAATGGCGCATATAACTATTGAATCTAGCATATTCATTATCTATAAAATCATGTTGGATAAAGGATTCAGAACCCCTACCTAGAGGTACAAGAACTAGTCTTCCTCCGCTGCAACCGTAGCCAAATCGTTCACGAAATGCTCCGGCTCCCCCTCTACCAAACCATAAACAAAACAAATATACATTAGGTTCTTCGGTAAAAACCTTGGTATAATTTAAAGAGTATAAAAAAGTAAAACAATAAAACTTCACAAAAACACAAAAGAAACCCGTAATTTGGAAGACTTCGACTTAACCGAATTTCGATCGATCTTCTATCTTTCATACCATGTGCACTTAGGGTCAACCAATCAGTGTTTGAACTTACTTATGTCCCTAAAATTTAGTTATTAAATGTATTCCCCAAAATCCAAGTGAACCGCCTTTGAAATTTGTAAAATACGAACAACAACAAAGCAGAATTTTCCTAACTGCTCATTGTTCGTTAAAACAGCCATAACTCTCTCGTCCGAGATCGAAACGACTTGTATCATACCTTTCTGGAATCGTCACAAGACGAGCTACAATACTCAAGAAGACTCAAACAACATTCGATATCTCGATGACTAGCTAAAACAGTAAAACAATAAGAAGATTTCATATTTGCTGAATACCGCGCTGTTTGGTAAAACAGTCGTAACTCTCTCTTCCGACATCGAATCGAGTTGTACCATACCATTTCGGAAAGCTAACATCCTAATCTACGACTTTCATGTTTCGGGAAAGTCCATCCAAGTAACATACAAAGCCTAGAAAGGCTCGAACAGTAGACTGAATTCAGTCATCGAATCGGCAATCGATCGATCGATAAATTATATCAAATAATTTCTCTAAAGTTGCTCATATACTAATAATTAATCAATTCCGAATCATATAAATCCTAAAACTACATGAATCATGAAAATCCCCAATTTCATAAATCACAAGCCCTAGAATTAAGAATTTTGACATTAAATCATCGAATTGGTTGATTTCTTACCTTTTTTCTTTTTTTTTTTTTTTTTTTTTGTTGAGAAGGTTGATTTCTTACCTTGATTCGATTGAATTCTAGTTAGGATAGCTTTCCCTTGATCAATCCTTCACAAACTTTCCCCTAGCTTGAATCATTCCTTTATGCTCGAATTAGAGTTTGAATTCTTACCACAAATTACAAAAAATCGGATTTCTAGAGAGAGAGAGTTTGAATTCTTACCACAAATTAACAAACCCTAGCTTGAATCATTCCTTTATGCTCGAATTAGACCAAAAACAAGATTTCCCCTTGAAACCACTCGAAATTTCCATTGAAATCGGAATTTTCTTCACCTAAACCCTAACCCTCAATTTCAGTCGAGCAAAAGAGGGATAAAACTCTGATTTTTCTTTCTTTTAAGAAGTTTCATGAAATTAGAGTTTAGTCCCTGAATTTGGCTGGATTGCAAAATAACCCCTAAATTGTCCTCTTTGCTAATTTGGCCCCTCCTTTGACTTGACCTAAATGTCAAATAGTCCCTAAACCAACCTTTTAAAACACGGGATGTTACAGGATAGCTCCTCATTTTCGATACAGAGAGCCTGGCGTAATTATTATCTCTGAAGGGTGCTTAATTGATGCTGTGTATTTTTTTATCAGGCTAGCAGATAACCAGAAAGTGATTCAGATGAGGTTGAAATACATAATGGAACAGGAATAGTTGGTCAAAATGGATGTATTACGACAAATGCTTATTCTTAATCGAACAGGAATAATGGATGTCTTACGTAATATTGTTACTGTTAAGGGAAAAAAATGGGGGGAGAAAATGATGTCTTACGACAAATGCTTATTCTTAATCAAACAGGAATAATTGATTTCTTACGTGATATTGTTATTGTTAAGGGAAAAAAATGGGGAGAGAAAAGGATGTATAACGACCTAATGCTTATTAATGGGGGTCAAAAAATATATATACATAACATGAGACTAAATAATACGGTGGTGACCTCACAAAATATTCGAGTGACGGTGTCTTCGTTGATAAATGGCAGGATTAATATAGCGTATAATTATTTTAGTAGGTATAATTTGATCAGGCTAGCAGACAACCGGAATGCTATTCCCTTGATAAAAACTACTTCCAAGTATTATAGTTTGATAGGGAGGGTGTGTACCTTGAGATTTTATTGCATTGATAGAGAGGGCATTAGTAATCATACAGTAATTAATGACTTTATGAACCAACTATACATTGATCTTAATTGTAAAGTATTAGATAAAACAGATAGATTAAGGTATAATGAAGAAATATATTCTTTATTGAATCAGTACAAGATAAATCATATAATAGACTCTTTTGAATCAGGTTTATGTCTGTTACAGATGAAGATTGAAGATCTAACTACTAAATTCAATGAGTCTAATATATTTTATGAGACTCCTAACTTAATAAGACTATAGATAGGAAAGGATCTTTTATGCGCTAAAGATTATTTATATAAAAGAGATAATTTCTAGAAAGGTCAAAATAATATTGAAAATGAGTAGAAAATCACAAAACATTTGAAAATTATTATTCAGGTCAAAAAGTGTGCAAATACTAAAATACTCCTTTTTGTCATTTTGTGTAACTAAATTATTTTATTTTTGCTTAAACTTTAAATCGATATAACTTTTGTTTGAGATGTCGGATTTCTATAAAAATTATATATTTAGAAATGATTTTTCATTAGCTTTCTAACAAGATCCACTTTCAATATATTTTTTTTCAAAAAAAAAACCCAGAAAAAAACGGCGTTTTTTTATCTTTACGGTTTTATGCAAACGTTTTTGCAAAAATCTGTTATGCAAACGTGTTTGCAAAAATCTGTTATGCAAACGTGTTTGCAAAAATCTGTTATGCAAACGTGTTTGCAAAAATCTATTCTGCAAACGTGTTTGACACAATATGTTCTGCAAACGTGTTTGCAACAATCTGTTCTGCAAGCGTGTGTTTGCATAATGTAAATTGCAAACTGTGTTTGCAAAATATAGATTGCAAACATGATTTGCAAGCTTTGTTGAATATAATCTTGAGTTGCATATCTTGCAAAATCGATTTGCAAATCGATAATATAAACTAAAAGTATGTGTCTACGTAATTTGGTTTTCTTACCGACACAATCGGTATCCATCCTCTTTTCGGAGCTTTTGTGCTTGGAATTATGTCCTAAAAGATGTGTTAAGAATATCGGTTAATTCATCATCCCCATTAACCAAGTGTTATCTATGGGTCGTTTCTCATTTCTTGCTTAGTGGTTGATATATAATTTAACTTCTAATGTTTGCATTCTTTTGTTGGAGGTATTAAATGATCAAAGCTTTGTTATCAGTTGATGACCCTCTTCACCACTTTCATCACAACACCTCTCTATGGTTTTATATAAACCATAAAAAAAAAGAGGACAGTTCTAACTACAAGAATAAAACAATAGAGAAAAAAGACACAAGTATCCAGTTTGACACGCGTTCACAGTACAAAGAATAATATACGAATGCCGAAGACGGGGGGTTCAGAATAGCTTTCCGCAGATTACTGTTGTATGCTTCCAAAATGTCCTTGATGTTAACCCAACAGAAGGCAAAAACATATAGGCACAAGATAGTAGTGGACGACACAAACATGAAGAAGAATTTGTAGTTCTTCTGCACAAAGAGAAGTAGAACACCATTAGTATCAGCAAACAAACCGGAAGTGTGTTTCGGTACATAAAGTGTATGCCAAATGCTCAAGTTCGTAGTACTGGTATCATGTCAGGTTAGACAATTTGAGTAAATATAACACCAGTAAACTTTCACAACAAAAACTCAAGACATACCTTCCCGATGCACTGACCAACCCAAGGGTAATGATGATCGAACCGTTCAATACAGTTATTACAGATCGAACAATGAGAGCAAATGGGCGGGCGATATAACATACATGTATGACAATACTTCACCTTTACTACAATCCCGTTGACAAGCACATCCTTAGTTGGTGGTAAACTTGAAGCCCTACCTTGATTTCTTGCCCAGTCAGACGATAACATAGAAGGATCCGCTACATCCTCGGGTTCAGGCGGGTGAGGACTCCGGAGAACAATGTCTGGATCCCTTCCAGAAGTAAGGAAGAGAAACACTAATCTGCATCAAATAACAAGCCAACCAGATCAATTCATTATCAGAGAATGCCCGAAACATACACACACTTCTTCGATTTGTTAACATCAACTCTTTTCCTACACGAACGTATAATTTGTATCTGAATTCTCAATTCTTCTTCACTTGGGTTATTAGTCGATCTCACTATTCGCGTACTAATTACTAAATTAGTTCTTTTTACCCATAATAAGAAAGGGTATTCGAAAATACGAAAAAGTAATTAGTAATAAGAGTGAAGAACTTACATGTAGCACAAGGAGGATAGGAATTACTATAATGAGATTGCCAAGATTATGTTGAAACTCATTAATCAACTTTTGTGAAACAAAAACACAAAAGAAGATTACTGGAGTTGCAGAGATACTGTGATTATCAAAGATCTTCCATCTGGACCAAATATAACTCTACCTCCAAGGAAAAATCTCTGTCATCAAAATGAAAAATAAGTTCTTTTCAATCAAATAAAGTCATCATAAATAAAAAAAAAATATCAGAGTCCCCCCCAAGTTATAATTTTGGCTTAAATGGACAAAGAAGAATGAAGAAAACTCAATTTACATTTGAACCTGATAAAGTTGAACTAGGTCTCAACAATGTGAACTAAATTAGACAAACTATGTAATTTAGTTAAAATCTATCGAAAAAGGAGATATAACCTAGACATATAAATTCAATCCATTATATAGGACATTGAATACTATCCAATGAAGATTAGAAACTTAAAAGTATAAGAAAGCATGAGGAATCCAATACTAAAACTATTTCAGTATAAGCAATTAAAAGATTTTTGATGAAATGGAATCATCTGAAAACTTGTTAATTTCAAAACCTAAACAAATCGAACAAAACACCCGTAATAGAAAATAAATGGGAGCTCAGGTGAATCAAGATCGAAGTAACTAAATAAACCCTAAAATAAAGTAGATGGAATGGTTTTGCTAAAACTTTCTGTTTCTCTCTCTAAAGCTCTCTTTAAAACTTACATTGCTTCCTTTCCAGACTTGGTAAAGTCTCTTATTATTGGAGTCAATGATCCGGCGATTTGAATCGGAGAGTTGGGGTAGGCGAGGAGCAGTAGAATACAACCATTAGATTACTGAATCCCTGGAAAATAATCTGTAAAAGGAAAATCATGCAACTTGTGACTGGGAGAAGGAGGTGTTGCAGATGGAGAAGATGAAGTTTTGTCAAATCATCAAAGAAGAAGAAGTTGAAGAAGAAACCCCTAAAAATTTCAGAATTTTTTTTTTTTTTTTTTTTTTTTTTTAGAGAGAATCGATTTTAGAGTGTGGGGTTATTTTGGGAATGAAAATAAAAGAAAGTGACCTTATTGATAATTTTCAATATTATTTCAAACTTTACTTGTTATTACACATAAAATTTTGATAATTTCTACCTAATAGAAAAAAATCTAGGTTTTTTTGGTTATTATGATAATATTTTGACCCTAAAAAGCCATTTTCCCTATATAAAAACCAACCTACAAATCTTTATAATAGTACTATTGATAAGTTTGGTCAATATACGATTGAAGCCATCATTATTTATGTCCTGGGGGTGTTGTACAACAGTATTGATGAGTCCTCGGTTGTGAGGGTATCTACATTGTTGGACACGTTAGATAGAACTGTTCGTGTGAAGTTGAGCTCAAGATACCCTAGGAAATAGGGTATGTTTGTATTTATAGAGGGAAACTCAAAAAATAAATTACAAAGCTATCCTTGTGAAAAGAATAAAATACAAATATACATCAATACATTAACACCCCCCCTCAAGCCGAACGCCCAGGTACTAGAGAGAGCTTGTACATAAGTTCATGAAACCTTGTTGTTGAGAGACCTTTGGTAAAAATGTCGGCTAGTTGGCCAGTACCCGGAATAAATTGAACTTTAAGAAGACCTTTCTTCACTTGTTCTCTAACGAAATGAAAGTCTATAGAAGCATGTTTCGTTCTCGAATGAAGAATTGGATTGACCGTAAGATACGTGGTGCTTATATTGTCACAGTAAACAACCAGGGGTTTGGGTAAAAAAACCCAATTCAAGGAGTAAGTTCTTTACCCAAGTAAGTTCTGCTGTAGCATGGGCCACGGCCTTGTATTCGGCCTCCGTGGAAGAGTGGGCCACAGATGGCTGGGTTTTGGAGGCCCAAGCGATCAAATTAGGGCCCATAAAAATTGCAAACCCGCTTGTCGAACGACGGTCATCAGGGGGCCCTGCCCAGTCAGCATCTGAGAAACCAATAAGTGGAAGGCATGTGGCTCGTCGAAAAACCAGATCATGAGTAACAGAACCTCTCAGATAACGTAAAATCCGTTTGGCTACTACCAAATGAGTTGTCGTCGGAGAACCCATGAATTTTGAAACTTGATTAACGGCATAAGAGATGTGAGGTCTAGTGAGGGTGAGATATTGAAGAGCCCCCACTAGACTTCTAAATAACTTAGGATCTGTAAGAATCTTACCATCATACTTCGACATTTTTGAACCAGAACACACCAGAGTGGTAACTGATTTTGAACTTTCCATGCCAAAACGAGAAAGGATATCATTAATATACTTTGTTTGAGTTAAAACGAGAGCATCAGAAGATCTACTTGCCTCCATTCCTAAAAAATAACTAAGATCCCCTAAATCTGACATATCAAATTGGAGTTTTAGATTATGAATCAAATCAACCAAGAATTTCGAAGTAGATCCAGTGACCAAGATATCGTCTACATAGAGTAATAAGATGGTTAAATCCGAGCCTGATCGATGATAAAACATAGAAGGGTCGAAAACAGATTGAGTGAATCCCATTTTCAATAGACAACTACTAAACCGAGAATGCCAAGCCCTAGGGGCTTGCTTTAGGCCATAGAGAGCCTTGTTCAATTTGCAGACATGAGTTGGTCGAGATGGATCTTCAAAACCCTTGGGTTGAGTCATGAAAACAGACTCTTGAAGATCACCATGCAGAAATGCATTTTTGACATCTAATTGTCGTAAATTCCAATTACCTGTAACTGCAAGAGATAAAACAGATCTAATTGTTGCTGGTCTTACCACCGGACTATAAGTCTCATCGTAATGTATTCCATACTGTTGAGAATAACCTCGTGCGACTAATCGTGCTTTAAATCTTTGAACCGAACCATCTGCTTTTTGTTTTACTTTGTAAATCCATTTACAATCCACAATGTTGGAATCAGGTGGAGGACGAACCAGTGACCAGGTGTTATTTTTGTGTAGAGCCGAGATCTCTTCTTCCATTGCCTGTCTCCAATGAGGAATCTTCGAAGCCTGTAAAAAAGATTGAGGTTCATCTAGTATAGAAACAGAACATGTGTTGAGGAAGAGCCTTTCTTAATGGTTTGAAGTTGAAGTTTCAGATTCATTAGGCGAGCAGAGTTGAGGGAAGAGAAGTTACGTTCAAGAGATTCCCAGACTGATCGAGATGATGTTAAGCCAAGAACCTGAGTTAAGACAGGTTCAGTAAGAGTTGCATTAATCCATGAGAGTGGCATTTGGTTAATGCGATACCAATACAAATAGTCAGGATTAATGAGTGGGGTAGATGAAGATTCATTTGGGGAGGTAAGAAACTCAGGAGGAGGAGGGTGAGAGCCATTAACATACTTGAAGAGATCTTGAGGGTGAAGAATAGGTTAGTTGGCTTTTCCATAGGAGGTAATTGGTATTGTCTAATCGAATAAAAACCAGATTAGCTATGTTTGAAAGAGCAGGGAAGGAGGGCATGGAGGAAGAAGAAGGAGAAGATGAAGAAGGAGAAGAAGGAGGAGGAGAAGTGTTGGCGGCAGTGAAAGAAGCCATTAGAAATCGAGGTGACACAGAAAGCCAAGAAAAAGGTAAGTTGCTCTTGATACCATGTGAAGTTGAGCTCAAGATACCCTAGGAAATAGGGTATGTTTGTATTTATAGAGGGAAACTCAAAAGGTAATTTACAAAGCTATCCTTGTGAAAAGAATAAAATACAAATATACATCAATACATTAACAGTTCCAACACAAGCTAGTATAATCAATAAATTGGATAGTAGTACATCAACAAGTATTAGAGTTGATTGTAGTAAGGAGAATCATCAAAAAGGTAATAAATATGAAATAGGTATTAAATTGATCGAGTTCATGATAGAAAGAAAATTGATCTATATTGACTCTATTTCACAAAATGATACTCAAGCTGTTGTCAAAAAAAAGGAAAGGGTTATTTTAAAACAAATTTATTCGCTATACGTAATTTTGAGTTAAGTCTTCTCCCGTTGAAACTCAATCTTCCAATGGTTTGCCCTCTTTTAAATTAGGAATTAAAATCAGAACTAGATAAAAATAAGCCTTTGATGTTATCAGATATGGTAAGTGGTTATTTAAGCAGACCTATGTTAGATATATATATATATATATATATATATATATATATATATATATATAATAGGTTTAGTCTTATATCATCCCGTAACCTAAACAATTTCAATATAGAAATAAAAATGAATTGTGCTTTATATTGAATGGGCTTCAGAAACAAGGATTTAAGATCAATAAGAATTTATTGGAGTTTATTAGAGTAATAATAATCGTGAAACTTTAGAAAAAGTAGGTCTTCTTATGCCAGAAAAACTTTCACATGTGAATATGAAAGAAGCCTACGACTTTATCAGGTCATCTTATTTCAAAAATAATGATATAAAAGATGTATGTAGCCTTAGTGTTATCTTAAAAGAATTTGGTATTAGGGTACAAAAAGCTAGGTATGAGGAATTAATAATTAGGCTAGCGTCCGCATACGATGATTATGTCTTTTATCTCCCTGCCTTTATGAATTTCCGTGGTAGAATATACAGATCTGGTATCTTGCATTTTCATGAGCGTGATTTAGCTAGAAGTCTCATAGTCTTTGCCAAAAATCATCAAGAAGAAAGCTTGGTAAAGGACATAGTAGCCTCTGCTGCCGCCTTTAAGTATAAGAAATTCTATCTTTATGATGAAGCTATCCAATGGTATAAGGAAAAACATAGTTTGATCAATGCTTCTGATGATAGTTTAATAAGTTTTTCTAAGGATGCTAGATTCAATGATAAGTTAAAGATGGAAATCATTGAATCTAGGCTAGATAGAAAACTACTAAAAAGTCTATTCATGCCTTTGATCTATGGGAAGACATTGATCAGCATGGTTAATGATATTAGGGTAATGTTGTTTCTCTGGTTATCAATCGATAAGTCGATTTCTCTCTGTCTTGGCTTGATTTAGACAGAGTTTCCTTTCTCTAACTTATAGAGAGATAAACTAGTAAAGAATAAGATTTATCAGTATGCCTTCGGGATACAACGACTTTCCTTTCAGAGTTTTAAGATGGTACTTCTTTATTCTGAAAGCGGACGAACCTTTGTAAGTATTATGAGCTCTTGAACTAATGCGGATGATCTTCTAGATGCTTCGAAAATTTAAATTTGACTCGAAACTTCTTTCTTCCTTTTTTATAGATATTCTAGTCAAACCAGAACCTCTAGAAATACTTCCTAATTAGATATTCTGGACAAACCAGAACCTTTAATTGTTAGAAGGGAAGAGAAGAAGAGAATGAATTGAATTGATGAAAAATGAAGTGGGTTTGGTGGGTTTATATAGGAATTGAATAGGTACATTAGTTTGGGAGACATCTCTTGAGTTTTGGGGACAAAACCCTTAGTTTTTGGGACACAACTCTTAGAAATGAGTTGGTTAATTAACTGGGATTTTCGGGTGTAATTTGGAGCGTTAGATTGGCTAGAAAACGCGGACAAAATGCCCACCGTTGGATGGACTTTGATCCAGCCCAAAATCGTCCCAAAAGAGTCCATAGATGACCGTTAGAGCTGGATCTAGAGAGATCCCGAAGCGTGACCGAAGCGGGATGAACGCACGCCGTTGGATCTTGCTGATCCAACGCGTCTCGCGTGATCCCAACATTGTCCCGCTCAACTTAACGCCTACCATCAGATCTTGCTTCAAAAAACTCGGGTTGAACACGAGCCGTCCAGATCTGGACGTGCTCGCTTCGCCCAAATGGTCCCCAATTTAACTTTGTCCCTTTTGACGTTTTAGTACCTATTTCAACCGAATTTCGTCTAAACTTTAATCTTGAAATTCTCATTCATTCGGAATCGTATTCTAGTGATTCTTGGCTCTAAATTGAAGAGATCGACGAGACGAACACAATGGTGCGTTCCGTTTCTGAGTTTGACGAGTCAGATCGAGCCAAATTTGGCTCCGATTCCAACAATCCCCTACATGAATGAAAATTTGAGGTTTTATGCTATGATATATGCAGACATACTATACTGACAGACTGACATTGACAGAGCTCATAACGGAACTTCGCTGCATCGGAAGAAGGTAGTCTTTCGACTTTGAACCTTTCCTAGTGATCAACTACAAGGTCTACAAGGACGGCAGTGAACTTTTCGTCTTGAACTGAGTCCTGGGAATTGTAATCCAAAATAGCTATCACACAGCTAATCCCTTACTTACTTAGGTTCTCGGTTGTGTTCATTTCGGCCCTGAACAATCCCGATTTCAAGTGTGCTTTAGAGAAGTCGGCCTAGACGACCTTCCCACGGAACCGGCATCAATTCACACACATATAGGTTATCCGTAATAAGGTATCCTGCTATACCTCACGTTAGAATCAAGTTCTAAGTTTTCGGATTCATTAAAAGCTTAATGCTTAGCCTCTCACTGCAGGCAACACTGTTGTCATCCTCGGGATGGGTAAGAGATAGAAATCTCTTACAGTGTTACTGTCGAGTCAGGATATAGCTTCAGTTGCCCTTTGAACCTAGATCGTGGGATCTCCAGTCACCTAGGTAGGGTTTCACCATGCCTTTACTCATTTACTTTAGGCGTTAGCCCCATTCCCCTTGATGATGCAACTACTAACTCTCTAGATAACCCTTTTGTAAATGGATCCGCTAGGTTATCTTTGGATCTTATATAATTTATAGTTATGATCCCTTCAGAGAGAAGTTGTTTAACGGTATTATGTCTTCGACGAATGTGTCGAGACTTACCGTTGTACATCTTGCTTTGTGCCAGTGCAATCGCTGCATGGTTATCGCAGTGTATGTTAATTGCAGGCACCGACTTTAGCTATATTGGAATATCTTGAAGGACTTTTCGCAGCCATTCTGCTTCTTCCCCTGCTTTATTTAGAGCAATGAATTCTGAATCCATTGTCGATCGAGCAATGCACGTTTGCTTCGAAGATTTCCAAGATATGGCAGCCCCTCCCAGTGTAAACACATATCCACTGGTTGACTTAGTGTCGTCGGTATCTAATATCCAATTTGCATCTGCATATCCCTCTAAGACTGCGGGATATGTGGTATAATGGAGTTCGTACTCCTTCGTCTTTCTTAGATACCGTAACACTCTCGTTATGGCATTCCAATGTGTGTTATTCGGGTTACTCGTAAATCAACTTAGCTTACTGGCTGAGTAGGCTATGTCTGGTCGAGTACAGTTCATTAGGTACATCAGACTTCCAATAATCCGAGAGTACTCTAATTGTCTTACTGCGTTCCCTGTATTCTTCATTAAGTGAATACTTGGATCTATCGGAGTATTCGCCACTTTTAGGTCATCTTTGCTGAATTTTTCTAAGATTTTCTCAACGTAATGCGTTTGAGATAAACTTATCCCTTCAGCCGTTTTGGAAACCTTAATTCCAAGAATGACCTCCGCTTTCCCTAAATCTTTCATGTCGAAAGTTTTCCAAAGCATCTTTTTAGTTGTATTAATGACATCTAAATTATTTCCCATAATTAGCATGTCATCTACATACAAACATAGAATCACACATCCTTTCGCAGTGATTTTTGTATAGACACATTTATCACATTCGTTGATCTTGAATCCGTTTGATAATAATGTGTCATCAAACTTTAAGTGCCACTGCTTTGGAGCTTGCATTAGCCCATATAGTGATTTCACTAACCTACACACTTTCTTTTCTTGACCCGGAGCTATGAACCGTTCTGGCTGGTTAATATAAATCTCTTCTTAGAGTTGTCCGGTTAAGAAAGCGGTTTTCACATCCATCTGATGAATTTCCAGATTATATAAGGATGCTATAGCTACTAACACTCTCATTGAGGTGATTCGACTAACTGGAGAATAGGTGTCGAAGTAGTCTAAACCTTCGTTTTGTCGGAATCCCTTTGCGACAAGTCTCGCTTTATACTTGTCTATAGATCCATCTGTTTTCAATTTCCTTTTGAAAATCCATTTGTAGCCTAGAGGCTTACAACCCGGTGGAAGGTCTACTAGCTCCCATGTATCATTTTGCATGATGGATTATATTTCACTATTAACAACTTCTTTCCAGAATGGAGCTTCTGGAGTAGTCATTGCTTCTGTGAAAGTTTGAGGTTCATTTTCAACCATATAGGTTAGAAAATCAGGACCAAATGTCTTAGCTTTCTTTGTCCTTTTGCCCCTTCGAGGTTCGAGTGTTGTTTCCTCGATTTCCATATCATCTTCTTTAGATGTTTCTGGATTTTCCTCTTCCTCATCTCTTACACGTTTTCTACTTTCAGATGAGACTTCTGAATTCTGTTTGAAAGGAAAGATGTGTTCAAAGAACTTAGCATCTCTCGATTCCAGAATGGTGTTGACGTGTATATCTTCAATTTCAGACTTCTGTACTAGAAATCTATAGGCGCCACTATTTATTGCGGACCCTATGTATACACAGTCCACAATTTTAGGTCCTATCTTGACCCGTTTAGGAGGAGGAACTAATACCTTCGCTAGGCACCCCCACACTTTCGTGTATTTAAAAGATGGCATCTTCCTTTCCATAATTCATATGGAATTTTACCGATTTTTCTATGGGGTAACTTATTTAATAAGTGATTAGCCGATAATATCGCCTCCCCCCACAAGTTCTGAGGTAAACCAGAACTTATTAAGAATGCGTTCATCATTTCTTTTAACGTTCTGTTTTTCCGCTCTACTACACCATTTTGTTGAGGTGTATAAGGAGACGTCGTTTGATGAACTATGCCATTCTTTGCACATATCTCGGCGAAAGGAGATTCATACTCTCCACCTCGATCACTTCTCAAAGCCTTAATCTTTTTATTAAGTTGAGTTTCCACTTCGGTTTTATAAAGCTCGAACTTATCGATTGCTTCATCCTTACTCCTTAGTAAGTAAACATAACAAAACCGAGTGGAGTCATCGATAAAGGTGATGTAGTACTTTTTACCACTTCTGGTTTGAACCATCTTTAAGTCACAGAGATCACTGTGAATTAAGTCTAGAGGTTCTGTGTCTCGTTCTATTTGAACGATGTCTTAGGTGCTGTTTGTTTTTTTTTAAAATTCAGATCTGAAATCTGAATTGATCCCAATTCAGATTTCAGATGTTTGTTTTTCTTATTTAAAAAAATCTTAAATGTTGGCTGAATTGTGTTCATGTCTGAAAAGGCTGAAAAGTAGCTCACACTTTTCAGACTTCAAAACAAGTCTGAATACAAAAGCCCAAATCTGAAATGAGTTAAATGACACTAATAGCCCCATAAATTACACATATTCTCATATAACCCAACATTTTACCACCACCACCACATGAACAAGCCACCACCGGAACAAACCACCACCACCACCACCACCGGAACAAACCACCACTGGAACAAACCACCACCACCACCGCCGAGACAGGAACAACTCACCACCAAGACAACCACCACCCAAACAACCACCTAGAAAACAACCACCTAAAAAACCCCCTTTCTCACTTCAGCTAGTTAACCCTAGAAATTTTATGCAAAAAAAAGTTAACCCTAGAAAAAGCTCATACCTCTTCATCTCAACCAATCCAATATCCTACACTTACTGCACTGGCTCTTTCAGCCATGGAAGCTTTTAGTTTATTCAAATACTGGCGAGTTGGCACTAGTGGTGGTGGATGTGTTTCCACCATTGTTGATGCTCATTTACGCACCACCGCTGGACCAGAAACGACCTCTACCAAAACCACCACCAACCCAAACTGTTCATGAAATGGGTGTTGAAGAGGTTGATGATGAAGGACGTCTCTTTGACTCGCCGATTGAGAGAGAGAGAGAGAAAAAAAAACTGAAGATCGATTAGAGAGAGAGAGGGTTTCACTTGCCGAGAGAGAGAGACCTCCATCGATCTCCATCTGTTAGAGAGAGGGAGTTTGAGAGAGAGAGACGGTGGATAGATGGTGATTAGGTTTAGGTTTTAATTTCCTTTTTATTTTCACCCAAATGAGGATTGAGAAATTAAGGTTTAGGCTTTGTTTGTTTAGAGTACGAAAAAAGGGTATAAATGTCAAAGTCTTAATTCAGACTTTATAATTCAGATTTAAAAAACAAACATCCAACTTGTAATATAATTCAGTAATTTCAGATTCAGCAAATTCAGTTCAGCAAATTCAGTTCAGCAAATTCAGATTCAACCAATTCAGATTCAGACCTAAAAAAAAAAAACAAACAGCACCTTAGTCATTTTTGATTCTACACATGTTTGACATGTTCGTTTTGAATCAATTTCGACTTTCGGAATTAACTCTAAGTTCATTAATTTCTTTAATGACTTGTTATTCACATGTCCTAGTCTTTCATGCCAAATATTAAAAGACTCAGCAATATAAACGGAATTATTAATTTTATTAATAATAAACGCCTTTGGCGTTACAGAGGTTACATTTAGTTTAAATAACCCCCCACATAAGTAGCCCTTCCCAACATACATCCCATTCTTAGACAAGACGAAGTTGTTTGACTCAAAGACTAGTTTGAACCCCTTTTTACTTAGAAGAGAACCATAAACCAGATTCTTTCGGATATCTGGAGCATGGAGTACATCGTTCAAAGTTACTTCCTTTCCTGAAGTGAACTTTAGTATGATCTTCCCTTTTCCTCTGACCTGGATAGTTGAGTCGTTTCCCATGAACAGGGTTCAATTTTGAGTCCTACACAAATATTCATCCAAGGTTAATTGGAAATTGAAAAATGGGTGTTGGTGTATCTCCATATTAGAAAGGAAGAAAGAAGAAGAAAAATACAACGGAAAAAAGGCGATGAATTCCTCACTACTGGCAAACAAAAAAAACTTAATGTACGGTATTCCCACAAAGAAGAAAAAAGAAACAAAGAGAGAGCAAGAAAAAAAGTGACTACCCAAAGAAAGGGTTTGTCCACCTGGTGGTGTGAATGAGAGAATCTCTTAAGAAAGGGAGACTGAAAAATTAGCAAAAAATATCAACAAAAAGAAGACCCAAAAAGCAGGGTTGAGTTATAGCAATTAAATTCAGAACCTCTGAATCCAAGTGATCAAGTTCAATAGGTTGTGAAGAGCCTCTGAATCTAAAATTGATCAAGCTCGTATCAAAAAAAAAAAAAAAAAGTAAAGCATCTGCATGAAAATACGACCTAAGTTGTCGTTTGAGCACACCAGTTGGGAAACGAAAAGTGGGATATTAATTCTTTTTATGAAGATTATTGAGGAAAATAGTGATTCTTAATTCCTTCAAGGATGTCCTAAGGAAGATATTACAAAAGTCTTATTGCTCATTTAAAAATATGCTTCCAGCTACAGCGAGTAAATGCAAACAATATTGAGTTAATATTTTTGGTCTGAATTGAAATCAGAAGGAGAAAACCATCATCCAAAGAAGAATAATGCAGGAAATGGTGCTACAAGAATTTTCAAAAATTCAAGGTCTCGATAAAAATTACAAATTAAGAAGGGGTGTTGGAAATTTGTAATTTCCTATGTAACTCTTTGTATTGGGAGAAATATTTAGATGGAGTCTTTTCTAAAGTAGAAATATCTAGAGAAGAATAATCTAGAGAAGTTTGACTAAAAAGATTAGTCTAAAAATTATATTAACTCTTTGTAAGTCCCAATGTGGAAATTTCTAGTCTTTACTAGTATGCTCTATATTTAGTATAAATAGAGGTAAGATGTGGGTATGAAGCACAGGAAGCATAGGAAGCACAAGAGAAGCAAATTAGAGATTTAATTGAAGAACTTATAAAGTAAGTTGTAAGAGTTGAAGGAGCTCTGTACGGGCTTCTAGCCCGTACATCTTCAAATTTTAATATAGTTAAATATATTACTATATTCTAAATTTATTATAAAGCATATCTAGATATTTTCTCCCAAATATCGTCCCCTACACGTGGTAGTCCTAGATTGAGGATATATTCCTTTTTCACAATATTGAGTTTTTTCCAATCGATTCTGAAGTTAGCATTAGTGGGTTTCTTTGCAGCGATAGATAGATCTGCCAATATCTTTGGAAACCATTCTTCTGTGATTAAATCTTTAGCAGGACCTTTGAATTTAATAATATGTCCGTCTTGTGTTTCTAAAATATAACTCTTAGGTGCTAAGAAGATTCCTTTTTTTAAATCGCATTCGAGTTTAAACTTACCTAATTCTATGGAAGATATTAGATCGTCAGGTAGAGGACTTCCCAGAACTACAGAGTCAGTATCAGTGTAGTAACAGTCTGGTCTGGAAATGTATGGATACATATGAATACGGACACATGCTGTTATAGCATCAACCAATTGAACTGCCGACATCATAGAAGCTTTCCAGTCGGTTGGTCAACATGGCCAGTATTGGTAATGTAACTGACCATAAAGTAATGTTCGGAAAGCTTATCCACGTCTCTTATATTGTCCATCATAATCAATTCATGATATCTCTCTTGATTGCAGATTTCTGTTAATGAACTTTCAGGATTAATTCCAAATCGACCATAGAGTGAATTCATGAGAATTTTATATATAAATGTCATAGCATCATCACCTTCTTTCCTAGCTTTTAGTCTTCTTTCATAGAGGTTTGAGATAAAGCTTTCGAAAGGACTGGACTTTTTCTCAAACAAATAAACCCTAATAGGAATTATCTGGTAACCTAAAGAACGTGCAAACTTCAACTCTTCGCTATAAAAGACACCTATGAATTTTCCAGCAGGAAAGACTAAAGTACCATTTTTTTGCTTATAAGGCAAGAATGGATGTGATATATGGGTAGGACATACTACATAAGCTTCAATAAAGCCAAACAAACTATCCAATTCAACGATCTCCAAATTATTCTTCCAGACAGGGGTACCACATGGCATAGGATAGGATTTCATAATATAAGGATATAATGAGTTCACATCATAATAGTAAAGATTCTCACCATAAGGCTTATAGATATCAGCATGACCTCCATAATATCCACGCCTAATAACAGTGCCTTGGTTTTTTGTTGGTATATGGATCGGAAAGGATTTATCATCATAAAAATTCTTTCTAAAGATTTTCATGGAAAGAGCAGATAAAGTCATCAGTCATCACATCCTCGATATCAATACGGTACTTGGACCAATTAAGCTCTTGAGCCGTCTACATCACACCTCCTAAGAGAATAATATCTTGTCGAAGATAGTTTATCACATTCTCATTATTAACCCGAAGATTAGATACATTCAAATCAGCATGAGGGATAGAACCTTTAGAACTTAATTCAGGACATAAATTACGACCTAAGGTTTCAAGATTGCCCGTAAGCAATATGTATGAGTCTCTGAAACGAAAGAGGAATTTATTGCCAAGATAGATTTTCAACTCGTAAATTATATGATTTCTCATCAAAGTTTTAATTTCATACTTACTAACGCGATTCACATAATACTTTAGAATGAATAATCTATCAAATCGGGATAAATTATGAAAATAGACTGTTCGACAGTTAGTTACACTTCTGTAATCCAGTAGGTATAATTCTTTTTATTCGAGTCATCTGTTTCGTCTGGCTGAAGACGTTAAGCTTAACGCTTCTTGGGAGGCAACCCACGGTTAGGACGTTGGAACAAGGTAATATCTTTCCCTTCACCCTTTTATGTTTTTGCATAGTCTTCAGAACATTGAGGACAATGTTCGGTTTAAGTTTGGGGATAGGGGATTGAAATTTTTTCTAAGTCCTTATTTCAAAAATTCAAAAGGGTTTAAAATTCTTCAAAACTTTTAAATTTTTGACTGAAAAAGTGAGTCTAGTTGTTTTTGTTTCTTAATGGTCATAGAGTAGTTGGTTGTACTGTGCTTTTACTAAAGGTTGTTTCACGAATTTCGAGTCTTGAGGTTGTCTGTGCACTAGCCATGTGAGTGTTAGATAGGTGAAGAGTTGACTTTTCTGAGAGAACTTAATTGATCATTAGTGGAGACTTAACCCATGTGAGATTCAGAACCTTTCTTTTTGTTTTGAGTGATCTCTTCTGAGCTAATTCCGAGTAGAGTGAAGAACTACTCAACCTCGTAATTTCGAAAGAAGAACTCATTTGATCTCTTGAGTTCAAATTCTCCAACCACTAGGGATGTCATCAGGAAGCGAACTTTACTCTTGTAGTCTGAGAAACTTGAAAACAGTGTCAACTAGAGGAAGATAGAAAATTTCATCCATCATTTAGAACCTTGAGAATACGACATGAAGCAAAAGGAAGAGAATACTACCAAGGAAAGAATAATGTCAAGAAAGTAGTATTTGTATTTTGAGTATAGTACCAGTATACTGGAAAAAAAAAGAAAAAAAAAAGAAATAGATATTAAAAAAAAAATGTTTGTTTGCGTTTATCCCAAAGTAGTTCTTGAAGATTTGAAGACGTCGAGTTCTCGAGAGTTTTAGTTCATCCTTAGTCTATCGACTTCTAGGAAGCATGGTTAGAAAGTAGATTAGGTGAGAAGAGTTGGTTAGCTTCCACATCCCGTACTAGTGGTTGTTTCCTTCCTACGAGATCAGTCGTTCATGACAAAATTTTAGTCTGTCTTTTGTAATGTGTTGAGTTTCCTTCATACTCATACTCACACATTGAGTGAACCATTTCTGAGTGACTTAAATTTTTGAGTGTATGACCGTGAGGCAGTAGTCGAGGCGAAATGTATCGAGGCGGTAATCGAGGTCTTGTTTGTTCAGAACTGAGATGATACTCATATCGGCTGGTCACGTGCACTTCGAGTCTAGATTACTAGTGAAGAGATTTTTAGCATTTGTATGATTTGGTCGACTTGGATTTTATTTCTATTAACTTTCGAAAGTCTACTGGATACACATTTTTAGCCTATATCATATTTAGACCCTTCTGCATTTTTGGGATTTTTGAATTTTGTGGGTATATTCACTGCAAAACCTCACGAGACAAAACTCGTCCTCTAGGGCAACCTAGAGGTTTAACGGCTTGTTGCACTTGCTAAGTAGAATCGTGGTTCCATATGAAAGTGGTGAAATGGGTTTAGTTTTATTTTTCTGTTTTGCTCGAGGACTAGCAAAATTTAAGTTTGGGGATGTTTGATGAGACGTGAAAATGTCCCATCTGAATCTCTTAACTCGGGCTAGTTAGTCCAGTTCGAGCAGTTACTCTCATGAATTGTGTGTTTCTCTTGTCCAGGTGTCTTTTTCAGAATTGAGCGGGAAAAATTGATAAAAGCGGGCGAAAGACACATTCGGGGCATTTTGGGCAATTGGCTAAGTTAGCAATCACTTGGCTGAACCAAGTTTGTCCACAAAACCGAAAGTATTCTGCCCCTGACTACAACCACGGGCCGTCCATAGCTGGCTCGGGTGTAACCGTGTAAGTAAATTTGTTTAGCACCAAGATATACAACTATTATGTTTCATGTTGCTATCGTGTTTGTCTTTCAGTAGTTAAACGTTTTCTAGATGAATATGTCGAAATTGAGAATAAGATCAACAAGAAAAGTTAACTATTTATTTAAAGTACACAAATATATTTCATTGGATCAAAAACAAGAACCTAGGGTTCTATTTTAGCTCAAGTCTTGTAGCTACACGAGAAACTTAACTTAGTTGGGTAGTATTGTTTGTTGCCCTTCACAAAAATAAAGAAATTGATCGTGTTTCGTGGTGAGATTCTTGATCTTCTTTAAATAAAAAACAACGGTGACATTGTCTACGGGTTTTGAGGTTTTTTCTTGCCGCTTCCAAGTGGAGGAGGTGTTGGTCTCTTTGGTTGTTTGACCGCTCTGAAGAAAACAATCGATGTCATATAACTAAATTTACATGTTTCAGACTAAATTATATATGAAAGAGAAAAAAGAATATAAGTAAAGCAATTTAAACATAATTAAGTTTGATTAATTAACTTCACTAAACTTGTATGGAATTCTATAGTTGAGGGTTACCTAGTTGTAAGGTATTGAAAGAGTCTCAAATTACTTGGTTTGAGGAAAACCAAACTCCTTTCCATGAAAACCCCTACTTGAGTAGCCATGTTTTTGAGAGGATACTCTGGTTGAGAGGAAATCAACAACTATGATTGAGAATATATACTATGGCAATGAATTGAAAATTGAATGAATAGTCAATTAAAGTCAATTAGTTGTTTACTTGGTCTTCCTCAATTACCAACACTTTTTGATATTTCAAACTTTGGATGTTTGTATTTCATAGCAAGTGACATATCAAAAAAAAAAGTGACATATCAAATACTAATATTTTAGTTGTATGAATATGGACAAAGAGAACAAGGGGAAATTGGGGTCAACCTTTCACACCCCTATTGACATTTTCATGGACATATATTCTCACATTTGACCCACTAATATCATATTGGGAAAATAGGCCAGCGCTTTGGGGAAAGCTAAATAGTTTCCGGGGTGTGAAGACTTGGTCAAAAATTGGTCAATTTTGTTTGACAATTTTATTTAGGGGAAAGCAAAATAGCTTCTCCACCTCAGCTCTCTCTCTCTCTCCACCTCACTTCTCTCCCTCCACCTCATCTTCTCTCTCCACCTCATCTTCTCTCTCCACCTCATCTTCTCTCTCTTCTCCGATAGGTCGCCGGTCGGAAAATTTTCCGGCCGGCGACCATGAAAAAAAAAAAAAAAAAAAAAAAAATTCTCTCACATCTCTCTCTCTAAACTCCGGCGAAGGGAAACCCCCTTCGCCGGAGTTTAGAGAGAGAGAGAGAGGTGTGAGAGAAAAAAAATTTTTTTTTTTTTTTTCATGGTCGCCGGCCGGAAAATTTTCCGGCCGGCGACCTATCGGAGAAGAGAGAGAGAAGATGAGGTGGAGGGAGATGAGATGAGGTGGAGGGAGGTGAGGTGAGGTGGAGGGAGGTGAGGGGGAAAATTTTTTATTTTGAGCCATATTCCCCATAAAATATGTTTCCCCGGAAACTTTTCGAAATTTTGCATATTCCCTTTAAAATTTCACACCCCGGAAACTATTTAGCTTTCCCCAAAGCGCTGGCCGGAAAATATAGTCAGCCTAATAGATAACATCTATTTATTAAAACATTTTTCATATATAGAGTGGACTGGTTCAAAGTCTCTGGGAATGTCTCTATTTTATGTATACTTAAAACATTAGTAAATAGACATTCCGAGAGACTTCAAACCAGTTCACTATTTTATGTATATTCTAACCACTAGCGAGTGGTGGGGGTGCAAGTGTTATATTCTATAAGTAATTTTCGTGTGACAAAATAGTAATTCCAAATTTTTCTCATAGGCAGATAAAAATCTAGGGATACATGTTTGTTATAAATCAATATAGAAACAAAGAAATTAGTAACTCAAAATAATGTCATACCTTTCTAGAAATTAGGGTCAACTTTTTATTTTAATAAAGATAAGTTCTTTGCTTCAATAAAGCTTAATTTTTTTCTTTCAAGAAGATGAACTTGTACACTCTTTTCTCTTCTATTTTTCAAGTTTAAGTGATGGAAAAACGTAAGTGAGTTAATGAGCAGGAGCATAGCTTTCATCTTAATATCTTATTCTCCACCTCTCAGGGCCGTGGCTGAGAATTTGGGGGTCCCGTGACAAATTTGAATCTGAGCCTATCGTATGATAATTTTTTTTTAGGAAACACTGATCAAAATACAAGACTATTTAACAATAGATAGATAAAAGCACAAATGCATCTAACTGTGTTTTAAGAAATTACTCACAAGAAATTTTTTCATTTCAAATTTTCCTTTTTTTTTTATAGGAAATCTAGTTTAGAATCCGCAATCACTTGTGAGCAAAAATAAAATGTTTATTATATCTTAGATTGTAAGTTAATAACATAATAAAATTTGAACTCTCTTCGAACTTTTCATTTTAATATAATGTCATGTTGAGTACTTAGCTCACAAATTATCCAAAATAGCTAAGGGCAGAACGATTACTTTTGTTGAGCATGGCTAACCTAAGTGAAGAATTTTTTTTTTGAATATGGTATCTTTTGTATCAGGGGCGAGCCCACATAGGGGCCCGTGGGGGCGCAGGCCCCCACGACCCTAACGTGGCTCGTTAATGTTATGCGACATTTGCCGCTATATTAGATACATATATGATATATCTATACATATTTCCGTTTTTCAAACATAGTTCTTCCCTAGCTTAGTTGGTGAAGCGATTATGTTTCAACCTTGAGGTCAAGGGATCGAGTCCCACACACATCTTTTTTTCTAGAAAATTTCTACTACTCACACTTTTTTTTTCTAAAATATCTACTATAGTTGAAATTATTGTTTGGTTTAAGATGACTACTTATTAAAAATACATTATAAAGGTCATGCTTGGCTTAAAATTGGTTCTTATTAATTGAATAACTCAATTTTGACCTCCTCAAAGTGACCAACTAAATAAAATGACCTTGCAGAGATGATGAGTTTTCTAAACGTCCCCCTTAATTTTGATTTTGTCTGATTTTTCGGTGACTTGTATTTTGAATTTCAAAATTGTCTTTTCTAGACTTTTGCTCTAGTAAACATGTTATTAGAAAGAAAACTTAATCTTCATCTTTTCTTCAATTACGATCACTTCCTCTTCATCATCTAGCATCGTTCTTCTTAATCTTCACCATTATCTCTTCATCCCCTCCTTTGTTTTTTATTTCAGTATATTTTGGGAATCTAGTTGGAGGAAAGATCCTTGATCCATATTGAGAAAATTAGAGATTGATTGTTATCCATCAAATTACCACGAAATATCTAAACTATAAATAAAATTTTGTTGAGAATTTGCTTTTCGATTCTAGCTTGATTGTGCACTGTGGAATTCTTTCATTACCTATAACAAAGAGGTGCCCCCACTCATAAAAGTTTCTGGCTTCGCCACTGTTTTGTATCATGATCGTAGCATATGTACTTACATAATCTTGGAAGTTTTAAAAATTTTAGATTTATGTTTGTTAAAAACACTTCAAGAGATAAAAAAAAATATTAAAAAATTGAAAAATAATTTAGAAAGGTGTAACGAAGCCAAAACAAAGACATATAGCATTAGTACTCTCAACATCAACACAAAACCAGGAATAAAAAGAAAACTAAGGGCCGCGTGATTCGAACTCGGGTTGATGGAATGAAAATTAGAAGTTTTACCAACTCACCTAATAAAGATTTATGTTTAATTATGAATTAAGCCGTTTCTAGACAAAAATGGGCCCCTCGTGGTGGGAGGCCTAGTGCGGGCAAGCGGCCCTGCTACCTCTATTTACATTAGTATAAACCTCTAATCCATCATAGAATTTATTTTAATTACCACAATTTAATAGACTATAAGTCAAACCTAACAAGTGTTTAGTTGTCTTGTCTAGCATTGACAACACACACTTAAGGAGTCCTCTTGTTTTTTTTTTTTTTGCTGAAAAAGGAGTTCTCTTGTTGACAACACATAGCCTTGATAACACATACTTGTGGATTTGTATTGTTGACAACAAACACATATAATCTATACACCTCATGCTTATAGATTCATCCAGTTGTCAACACATACGAGTAGCTAGTGTCCATACTAGATACATGAAATGAGATTTATGAGCCCAACAAACGTATGAGACATACTAATGGGTCTTGTTCATATAAATTGGCTAATGGACCTTACATAAACAAAGCCCATGTTTACAGCAAGTCGCTCCCCCCCACACGGAATCCCTCCACATCGAGTTGCTATTAGTGTTGGGGTCCCTCCTTATAATAAAAGGACTCCTAATTGAAATAGGATTTCCCTTATTCCTTGTTTAGGGAAAAAATAGAAACTTCTATTTTTTCAAGCCTAAAAAGGAATTCCTATTTCTATTGGTAAACCTCCTTATTTATCATTATAAAAGGGAGTGAAAGGGAAGAGATTATACACAACAACTTCCAGAACAAAGAGAAGTCGAAGAAAGAGAGATTTCTGAAGTGGTTCTTTCAAGAGAGATTGAAAGAGAAGAATATTGGTTTGAAGAAAAGAAGATTGTTAATCTTGTGAAGCAATTTAGTTTGTGGTCATCTTCTTCAGCCTTTAGTAATCTAGGATTTATTCAAATCCTAAGGAGTAAGAGATTTCTATTTCTTTGTTTCTTTGTTCAGTTTATCCACCATAGTTTTGGTGAAGAGTTGTTATCCAAGAGTGTTTCTACACATCTTGAAGAATCGGTTAATCCTCTATTTATTTAGGGAAGAGTTGTTATCCAATAGTGTTTCTACACATCTTGAACAATTGGTTTATCCACCATAGGTTTAGTGAAGAATTGTGTAACCCATTATTTAATCATAGTGGAAGATTTCTGGACTAGGTCCCGTGGTTTTTTACCTTCAATCTTGGAGGGGTTTTTTTGCAACATTAAATTATTTTATTGTCTCTGCTTTTACATTCACATTGTTTATCTTTATATTCCTGAACAAGTTAATTAGGTTATTTTTCTAACAAGTGGTACCAGAGCTCAGGTTGGATTTATTGTTCAGAAATATGGAAGTGAATACTAATCGTATGATTAGTTTAGATGGAGAGAACTATTTGATGTGGAAAGCATATATAGAAGATTTGTTATACTGCAAAGACCTTACTGCACCCATTGAAAATCACGGTACAAAACCGATAAGATGGATGAAGAAGACTGGAAGGTATTAGATCGAAAGGTTGTTGGATTTATTCGACAATGGGTATAACCCAGAGTTTTTCATCATGTATCGACGGAGACTTCCGCTTTTAGTCTATGGAGGAAATTAGAAGAAATATATGATCAGAAGACAGCTGCCAAAAAGGCTTACTTGTCCAGAAAGCTAGGAAAATTATAATATAAAGAAGGAATCTCAATTGCTCAACACTTTAATGAGATGAAAAGTCTAGTAAATCAGCTTTCTGCAATGAAGTTAGTTTTGGATGATGAGTTGCAGGCCTTACTTCTTCTAAAGTCTAGTAAATCAGCTTTCTGGTAATTGGGGGGCGGTTCTCTTATTCGAACTCGGTGATAAAAAACGTATTTAGATACTTAAGGTATATATGTATCATGAGGTAAACTCTTCAATGATTGCGGAGTCCCTTAGTGGGAAAGGGGCTTACTGGTTAGAGGTAAGTCTCTTTCTCGAGGAGACGTAATGCATTAGCTAGTGCCTAAATGGGCTGGTACTATCTAACACACTCTAGGTTCTTTTGAGGAACTCTCCTCTTATTGGGAGCGCACCATGGGTGGTCAGCTAATCACTGTTATTGTTTGCTAGATTAAGGAAAACGGTTTTGTATATAGTATATATTGTAACTGGTTTGATAACTCGTTTTGTCACGATGTTTACAACTTATTAAATGAACTTTTGAAAACGTGATGGGTTTTGGGTTGGTCTTTGATGGGCCTAGAAGGTTACCCTAAATAGGTCTACACCCGCAAGTGCACGGGCGTCAAGTAATAATTCCGGTAAGACCGGTTCGTTCCTCAGAGACTAAGTGAAACCTATTCTAAGATTTGGAAGTAAGACGGTTTTTGTTTTTGAAAATTTATTTTGGTGATTGAAATAATAGAGTAATAAAATAACGAGACAAACAAAAGAGATAACGAAAATGAACTCAAATGGGGAAGAGGACCTAGGGTTTCGAATCCGCCTAATCATGGTCAAATAAAATCCTAATCATCAATGACACTACAAAGTTGAATTTCTCGAATGATAATAAGTTAACTAATGACTGACAACTAATAAGCATCGACCATAAAAGAATCTAATCTAATGATGGTGGATCAAATCGGATGCACAACCATGAAAACCATATTACCAACGAGGTCAAGCTCATTCATCACATAACGGACTTCTAACTATTTCCTATCAACTTATCAAGCATCAATCATAAAAGAACTTAATCTAATCATGATGGATCAAGTTAGAAGCATAAACAATGAAAGACAAATTGCTATGATGATAATAAGAGCACATTACGATCGTCAAGATGAGTAAGCTATCATCATACATAATAAAGACTTCATCAAAAACCCTAGTCAAGAGATTTAGCTACACATTGTTATTGAATAGATTATAAAATGTTTCACTCCACTAATTAAGATAAAAAGAATAAGAAAAAAAAAATATCACCAGACTTCTAGTTGATGAAGAAGGTAATGAACATCAATGGAGAAGATGATAGATTTATTAAAACTTGTTCACCATTTGTTCCTCTTTCTCTCTCTCTCTCTCTCTCTCTCTCTCTTATGAAAACCAGTAAAACTGAATGAAAGAGTAAACATTATCTCTCTGAAATTCCCTCTTTCTCTATACAAAAAAAATGCTCACTACAACTTAACAGATAACAACATAAAATTCTCTCTGTCTCTCTCTCTACAATTCTCTCTCAAAGAAATATATAGAAAAAGAATAGGATGAAGCTTCTCTGTTTTAGTGGATCTATCTCTCTCTCTCTCTCTCTCTCTCTCTCTGAAATTTCTTATGAAACACAACCAAGAAACTGAAGAACGACTCTGTTACTTCTCCTTCTCTCCCTCTAAAATTATACCATGGAAGCTCTGGAGAGGAAGAAGAACAGAGCACCTGTTCTTTCTAGTTCAGTCCCTGTTTTTTGGTTCCAGGAGAAGATCATCCTCCTCTTCTTCTCTATCCCACAGATTATAAAGGAGAAGAAGAGCAATGAAATCAGAAATATCTTGCTGTCTGTCCATCTCCCGCTATTCTCTCTCTCTCTCTAAGAAATCTATATTATCTTCTTTTCAAATCTCTTCCAAAAACACCCAGCTTCCTATCTTAATCATCTCTCTAAATGTTTCTATAAGGAGAAAATCCTTCTCAATTGCAGCTCCACCAATCTAAATCGAATTTCTCCATCTAGAAGTTATCTCTTTCTCTTTCTATTTTAAGTGATTGAAGAGATAAGAATATAATTATTCTCTGTTAATCTCTCTAGGAATATATCCAGATTTAAGAGGGAAAGAAATGATGAAGAATATCCCCTCTGATCTTCATGTCAATGCTCTTCCAAGATCTCTCTCTATCCAGCTTTGTTGTAGAGAAATAAGTTTCTTTTCTAAAATGTATCCATAAGTCACTCTTTCCTTCTTCAACTCTTTCTCTAAATCTTCAATATATCCAACATCTACTTCTCTCTCTCGGTTTAATATATAAGAGGACTGTTGAGAGAGAGAAAGAGGGAAAGAAAGATTCCATAAGAAGCTTCCTGTTTCTATTCACATCCCACATTTCTAGTTCTCTCTCTCTCTCTCTCTACAAAGCAATAGAGATGAGAGAAAGAAAACCAATTTCCCAGAAATATGGAAACTAAGGTTGTGTTTGATAGTGTTTTAGGAGAAAGAAAAAAAATAGAGAAATATTTGCACCGAGAAACATTTTCACCTAAAAACATTTTCTTCATAATTATTTTTCATATTTTCTGATGTTTGACTTGCCAACGAATAAAAGAATTATTTTCCAATTTTTTTATTTTCTACTGTTTGTTTTACCAAGGGAAAATTCTTTTGTTTCTAGATTTCCAATTTTATAAAACCACTTTAGTTATAAAACAAGATCTTCTTCAACATAAATAAAAACACAAATAGACTTTCTATGTTTTTCTCACACTTCAAAAATGCAAATATTTAATTAAGTCATAATATAATATTAGTTTCACGGAATTATTAGGGATAAAAGCATTCACCTTCAAACAAGAAATTAAACTCCTTAACTTCCGTTTAACCATGTCGCCCTTGTTGTCTCTGAAAATTAGCTAGTTTCATTCTAAGCCATGTCACCCTTGTTGTTTCTGAAAATTCAAAAAACAACTGCGCAAGTTCAGGTTTTTCTGAGAACATATCCAAAGCACCATAAAATTCAGTTTCACTCGAATCTGGAATGGCCTTCAGAGCATCTTCTACTCCACGAACTGAAGGAGCTTGACATGCTTCAGCAAGCTTGTTTGCAGCTTCCGCGAGCATAGTACATGTATCATCAAATTCTGATCGCCGCCTACGTTTTGGTGTTATGGATCGATTACGACTATTAGATGTTGGAGAACAACGACCTTCATCTTCATCCAAATTGATGGACTCCGTATTAGTAGTTTCACCTGTATTGGAAGTGGAATAAATGTGAAATTCATAGAAACAATTAATAGTTTATAAGTCAAATAATTAAAATCATTCTCTAACCACGAGTTTCATGCAAAATGTCGTCCGCCTCTACTTGCCTATTACCAGTGGCTTGTTCAGTGCCAATTATGACTCCTAATTTTTCCTAATACGGAAAACTTTTTGTGCGCAAGCCTTTTGCAGTTGGATGTGCCTGTCAAACATCAGATATCAAAAACAAAATTACATTTCTTTTAAAATTTTCAAGACTAAAAAATTGAAAAATCAAATACAACTTACTGCGACGTAATCAGCCCAGGCATCGTCATCAGCTTCAATGCGAAAAGTTTCAGAATTGAAGTTAAATCCGCTAGAGTTGATTGCGTCTCTCGCTGCAGAATAATGTACTTTAAATGTCTTCATGCGAGCCTTGATATTTTCAACACTAATAACAACCGCCGCCTTCTTAAATATTTCGTTAATCACTTTTTGATTTCCGTTCTTCTCCCCAACTAAAATGCAGTCGTACAACGTATTCACTAAGATTTCATCCATTAGATTGCTCCATGTTACAGTAGGTCTCTTACTTTTTTTGTTTGAAGTGGTGATGTCAGACTGAGAAGCCATCTTTAATCATAAAAAATCACAACGTTATTGAATTTAAAATAATTAAATTTAAAAAACTAACAAAATAAAATATCATACTTATAGTCGAAAGATATGATAAATAATATAAAATGAGTGAAATTTTCAGACTTCAACTTTAAATAAGATAACAATTATAAATTTGGATTATCTGCCCACATCTCTTCTGCTATGAGGTCTCTATTGGCAGTCCAAACTTGTGACGGAACCATATTGATTTCTGAATCTTGCACTGTGTGATTTACATCGTCTAGCTCGTTTACTTCATCATCGTCTGTATCACTATCATCTCCACTACTTATATCATCAGGGTCTCCATCTCGTAAAAAGTTATGTAATGCACAACATGCAATTATGATCTTGCCTTGTGTGTCAATATCATGGAATGGCGCATTTCTCAAATACGCAAATCTTTTCTTTAACAATCCAATAGTCCTTTCAACAACATTACATAATGAGGAATGTCGATAGTTAAATAGTTCCTTAGGATTTTGAGGTCTTCGACCAGCATGATCTTGAAGATGATAGCGTGTGCCCCGATATGGTGTGAGAAATCCAGGTACAAGTGGAAATCCAGCATCAGCGAGATAGTATTTTCCTACATGGATGTAGATCTTTCTATTATATCAACTATACATCTGACTACTTTATATCAATAGTTATAGTAAAATACAATTACATACCAGGTGGAACGGTTAACTTGCGTCCAGAACGAGAGACCGCACATCGTAATAAACGACCATCATGAGCAGATCCTTCCCACCCAGCAAGTACATAATGAAATTTCATATCAAACCCACATGCGACAAGAACATTCTGAGAAATATAAGCTTTCCTATTACGATATCTTGGTTGGTCTTTGATAGGAACTTTTGCTCGAATGTGTGTACCATCAATGGCACCAACGGCATCCTATAAAATAATAGGATGTAAACTAAAGCATGCACATAATTTAAATTTGAATAAATTATGGGCTCGTAAACATAAACTAACCTTAAAGTACTCATGCCAGGCTTGTCGTCGATTTCCATCAGATGGAGAGTTAGCACTTGTTGCTGGTTTAACAATATCTTTATAGAGCATAAGTATCGTTGACAACACTATATGAAAATACCTACTCACTGTTTCCCCCGACCGAATGAACTGGAGAACTGAATTACGATTACGTTGATCATGCCCAACAGTGTTTAAAAATATTGCAACTTGCTCTTCTACCTTGACATTTCGATTATCTACTAAACCATAAACCCGTAAGCGTGCACATAACCGTTGAAAGGGACCTCGTTTCATTCGAAGTTGTTCGTGGCAATATCGATCACTTTCAGAATACATTCTTTGCAAAACCTTATTTCTCTCTTGGTCTCGATTTATGTAAGGTCTCCTATCAATAATTTCATTATTTCTACGACGAATACGTAAATACGCATAAATAATGATTATCATCATCATAGATGCAACACGTAGTCGTAGTTGTCGTGTCAACATACTGTAGCAGTAAACTAAAACGAGAAGTAAAATCTATAAGATAAGTATTACTATATCGATAAACATACATAAAAATTGAAGCAGACAATAAAATATAAATAAATTTGAAACCAATCACATTATGAATATGACCAGAAAATAGTTAAACACAAGATCAACAGTAGGATGGAAAAGAAAAAACCTACTAGAAAAAAAACATCTTGGATACATCTTTCTAAGACTCAGGATTCTTGTTCATGCACTTATTCTCTGTTCTTCTACTACTACTACTAATGGTATTAAGGTATTGATCTCCCTCCTCATTATCCTACTACTTACAACTACTGATGATAATTTTAATCTCCCTCCTCATAGTCCTACTACTACTAATGGTATTAGTAGTATTACTAGTTTTCACTGATGATCTACTACTAATACTACTTCAGATGATAATTTTAATATCCCTCCTCCTAGTCCTACTACTACTACTAATGGTATTAGTAGGAATGGTGTTATTTTATCGAAAAAGATCAAAAATCCCAATTTTAATCTCCCTCCTCCTAGTCCTACTACTACTAATGGCATTAGTAGAAATTGTGTTCTTTTATCGAAAAAGATCAAATAGTGTTCTTTTATCGAAAAAGATAAAAAATACTACTACTAAGGTATTGACTACTACTACTAATGGTATTAAGGTATTGATCTGCCTCCTCATAGTCCTACTACTAAGTATTGATCTATTAAGGTATTGACTACTACTACTACTACTACTACTAATGGTATTAAGGTATTGATCTTCCCCCTCATAGTCCTACTACTTACAACTACTGATGATAATTTTAACCTCCCTCCTCATAGTCCTACTACTACTAATGGTATTAATAGACTACCACTACTACTACTACTACTACTCCCTCCTCATAGTCCTACTACTACTAATGGTATTAATAGACTACTACTACTACTACTACTACTACTCCCTCCTCATAGTCCTACTACTTACAACTACTGATGATAATTTTAATCTCCCTCATAGTCCTACTACTACTAATGGTATTAAAGTATTGATCTCCCTCCTCATAACAACTACTGATGATAATTTTAATCTCCCTCCTCATAGTCCTACTACTACTAATGGTATTAATTGCATTACTAGTTTTCTTACTAATGATCTATTACTACTACTACTACTTTAGATGATAATTTTAACCTCCCTCCTCCTACTACTACTACCAATGGTATTAGTAGGAATAATGTTGTTTTATCGAAAAAGATCAAAACTTCATTCATGATAATTTTAATCTCCCTCCTCCTAGTCCTACTACTACTACTAATGGTATAAGTAGGAATAGTGTTCTTTTATCGAAAAAGATCAAAACTTCATTCATTCACACCTTCTTACTCATGATTCCTGATCTTGCTAGTTAGAGAAAACTCATTTTCAATACTAGTTCATTGCCATTCCTTTTTCCTATGACATGTTACTGTTGATTGTTGATTATTTATGTCTAGGGTATCAAATTCAGTGAAGGAGTTTTTGCTCTATTATGTAATCAACTCATCAACATTTCTAGCTCTTAAGGTTTCATGATGAATCTTGCCTCTTACATAATAGAGCATGTAATTTATTCAGGGATGTGTGATTTTTTTTCATGAGTTCAAGGTTTTTACAACACAACATGGAGATTAAATTTGAACTTAATATAACCAAGTGCAAGGATGGTAATAACTGGATTAGGTTTCATAGATTCATTTGAAAAACCAGAGAAATACCAAACTTTTCTGATTGATTCTCTTTGTATACCCACAAAAATTGCATTCAATGGAGAGATTGAAAGAGAGTAAATACCTGGTGTGAGTAACCTTCCTGATTATCTTCTTCTTCAGTTGAATCTTTGTGACTTCTCTGCTTGATGCGTTGAGTAGCAAGCTTTTATAGAATGACTTCATCTTTAAATGCCAAAGAAGAAGCAGTAAATAAAGGAAAGGTTAGTTGTGCGGTTTAGAAGAGTAAGACTTTCCGAGATTTCTTTGGAGAAAATTATTCTCTGGTGGGAGGTGGGTCAAGAATTCCCCTAATTTTGAGGAAATTTTGGAAAAATCGATCACGTGAGGGAAACTCAAACTTTCCCTAATATGTACACCAAACAGTTGGAAATAACTTTTTTTAAAGAAATTATTTCATTTTTCCCTGGAAAAATCCCTATCAAACACAACCTATATTATGGTGCTACCAATATGGTAATTAAATTAGTTGTCAAAGTGGGATTTAAATGGGAGTTATGAGATGCCTCACGGGAGAGTAAACCCTATGCAGCGTGCCTCTTCAGCTTGAGACACGTGTGCTTAATTTACCATGTTCGTTGGATCTTAACACGTCATAGTCGGCTACACGGTGGAACCTTGCACTAGGTTGTACAAAATCATTAACTCCTGAACATCCCAAACTGCACCTGCGTCTGACCGAGCGTATCCCTTCCCTGATGTGTACCGTCCAATCAGATTCACGCTTGCGTGCCACGTATCTCGGGACGGTCTTTGTTCACTTTAGTCGACTGGCTTTGAACCAAACTTTGACTTGGACTATCTTTCGCATCTGGACTCCGATTTGACCTCTGTTTTCGCCTACGAACTCGTCATGGACTCTACTTTTCAAACAAGCACTAAAATTTTCAGCAAACCCTCATCTCCAAATGACCAAAATGCCCTCAAGTGCATCTTTCTCCCGATTTTAGCTATTTTTCACACCGAACTCCGTAAAAGACACTTGCGAAAGAGAAACACATAATTTATCAGAGTAACTGCTCGAACTGGACTAACTAGCTCGAGTTAATAGATTCAGATGGGACATTTTCATGTCTCATCAGTCTTCTACCAGAATAACTCGTGTCGGTGAGTATTCTGACCCCCTACCAGTTGTTAGTGTGCAGGTGCTTTGTCGTAGCCTCGAGACGGAGTTGTATTCCAGCCGGTGATCTTGTCTGACGAGGCTAGAGGTGTTGCGTCATTTTCTTTGGTTTTCGTTTATTGGCTTTCCATTATTTTAAAGTTTTGTAGTTATTGCAGAACTGAACTCGAATATGTATATCTATAACACTTAGGAGGGGGTAGTGGTTCAGGACATTGGAGGACACTCAGAGACAAAATGTTCCAGAGACATTTCAAGACATTTCGGGACATTTGTCCGTAGACAAAATGTCTTTATGGACATTTCAGGACATTTGATTCATAGACAAAATGTCTCAGAGACATTTCAAGACATTTGGTTCATGGACAAAATGTCTTGGGGACATTTCAACATATTGAATCCATGGACAAAATGTGTAGTGGATATTATTATTATTATTATTATTATTATTATTATTATTTATTATTATTTATTATTATTATTATTATTATTATTATTATTATTATCTCATCATTGAAGGATAATTAGTAGACATTTATTATTTTAATATTATCATTAGTGTCAAACCATATGAAATAATAATTGTACTCATGTTTCAATAATATATTTTTCGACTTTTGTGGACATCTGTGGATATCTGAGGACATTGATGGCAGTTGGTAGACATTTATTATTTTAATGTAATCATTATTGTCTAATCATACGAAATAAATTTGCCCTACTACTTTGAAAATATATTTTTCGACTTTCGTAGACATCCGTGAATATCTGTGGACATTGATAGATATTTAGTTGATATTTATTATTTTTAATATTATTACTGTCTTACCATATGAAACAAAAAAATTAATTAATATTTTCAAATATATATTTTTCGACTTTCGTAGACATCTGTAGATATCTGTGGACATTGATGGACAATTGGTAAATATTTATTATTTAATATAGTTAAATATTAATATAATAATAATAATATAATATAATATAATATAATATAATATAATATAATATAATATAATTATATTATATTATATAATATAATGTAATATAATATAATATAATGTAATATAATATAATAAAATATAATATAATATAATAATAATACAATAATATAGTAATATAATAATAAGATAATATTATAATAATATGATTTGATAATAATACTTATTTTTATTACCTTCCTTACTCAAATGTATAATAATAATAATAATAATAATAATAATAATAATAATAATAATAATAATAAGAATAATAATAGTAATAATAATAATACAATAATGTAGTAATATAATAATAAGATAATATTATTATAATATGATTTGATAATAATAATTATTTTTATTATCTTCCTTACTCAAATGTCCCCAAGTGTCTTCCATATTTTAAGAGACATTTTCTCTCCAAAAGCTCTCCAAATTTACACTAAAATGTCTCCAAATGTCCCCAAAAACAATTTGTCTTGAAATGTCCCTAATTTCGTGTCCCGAACGAATAACACAGACATTTGGGGACATTTGAAATGTCTCCAACCAATAACACGGACATTTGGGGACATTTGGAGACATTTGAAATGTCCCCAACCAATAACACGGACATTTGGGGACATTTCAAATGTCCCCAACCAATAACACGGACATTTGGGGACATTTCAAATGTCCCCAACCAATAACACGGACATTGGGGGACATGAAAATGTCCCCCAATGTCCCCAACCACTACCCCCCCCCCCCCTTAGAGTTGTTTATAAGTTGTATCGATGTGTAAGAGGCTTTTGTATTTTGTTTTGTGGTTCGGGTTTCAACCCGAAACTGAGTTGAGTTTGTTTAGCTTCCGCTTTAGTTTATTTTTCTTGTATATGCGAATGTATGGTTTGCATGACAGGTTTTACAGGTACGACCGGTTAGATTTACAAAGGAGACTTTACCGGATTTTTTATCTCATCTGTGAATTGTCGGGGCATGGTTGTGTCTATTTTGGGACACAGGGCGTCACAGTTTTGTATATAGTATATATGGTAACTCGTTTTGTCACGATGTTTACAACTTATTAAGTGAACTTTTGAAAACGTGATGGGTTTTGGATTGGTCTTCTACCAGAATAACTCGTGTCGGTGAGTATTCTGACCCCCTACCAGTTGTTAGTGTGTAGGTGCTTTGTCGTAGCCTCGAGGCGGAGTTGTATTCTAGCTGGTGATCTTGTCTGACGAGCTAGAGGTGTTGCGTCGTTTTCTTTGGTTTTTGTTTATTGGCTTTCCATTATTTTAAAGTTATGTAGTTATTGCAGAATTGAACTCTAATATGTATATACGTAACACTTATAGTTGTTTATAAGTTGTATCATTTTTTATGAGGCTTTTGTAGTTTTTTTTCTGGTTCGGGTTTCGACCCGAAACTGAGTTGAGTTTGTTTAGCTTCCGCTCAATAGTTTATGTCTTTTTGTATGCGAATGTATGGTTTGCATGACAGGTTTTACGGGTGCGACCGATTCGATTTACAGAGGAGACTCTGCCGGATTTTTGTCTCGTCTGTGAGTTGTCGGGACGTGGTCATGTCTATTTTGGGATAATATTAAGGTCCGGAACCTGTCAAAAGGTGAAAAAAACATAAAAATCACTTAAAGAAAAAAATATCTTCAGGATGGAACGGACTGAAAGAGTCCGGGATTGATCAGCCAAGGATGGATCCATCTGTCCGTCTTAATCTAAAAGGTCATGGACTACCTAGTCTGTGACCTTTCATTATTAGACGGATAGTCTGATCCGTTAAAGGCTAAGAAGTCCCGGACCGGTTCAGTCCGTTCACGTCACCGAAGTTTCACTTTTGTTTTTTCAAAAACTCACACAACACATATTGAATCATATAAAAAAGGGTCGGGGAATGATTGTATACCTCCTGAGAAACTTCTCCTTGCCCGGAAAGAGGTGAAAGAGTTGGAATCGATGTAGTTGTAAAAATTCTAGAACTCTCTTCTTCCATGCTTAACTTCCTAATTTCTTTTGAAAAGATGTTATAAAGAAGCTATAAATGAGATGTAACACAGTTTAATGATGAACAAATCACCCGGATTGATTGTTTCGAATAAAAGAATAGTCGTCTGTATGTGTTGGAGACGTTGCCGTCGCCGAAGAATGTTGCACTCTTTTCTAGGGTTTTGTTTTGGAAAAAAAATTGATTAGGATTCCTTTTTTGTTGGAAGAAGAAGATGGAAGAAGCAAACGAAGGTGAACGTCACCCACATTAAAAACCGGTGCTTATAGAGACCTCGGGTAAAAAACCATTGACCCGAGTCAACAAAATTTCTGGATGGTAATAGCTGTTTGGCCAGGTGCCTTTAGAAGCACCCTTTTTTTTTATTGCTGGGTTGGGTTCTAATTTACCCCCGAAATTTGGGCCTCCAACTCTTTTTTTCCTTCGATACAATAATGAAAAGAAGGTAAAGGAAAAACATTTTATTAAATACAATAATGACAAGAAAAATAGTATTATACAGAGCAAACTCCAAAATTGACAAAAACTCATCCAAACAACAAAGGACAATTGAACACGCCAAATAAGTTTGTTATAGTAAACCCCTTGATTGCACCTCTCTCACATTCTCAATTTATTGATGAATCTGAAACCATCTATAGTAGATGTATGTAGTGTAATAGCCAATATATATAAGCCAACTTATAAGAGGTTTACAATACAGACAAGTGAAACGAGCGTTTTAACAAATGCATCAAGTCCACGGATACAATTGATTTAAATGGAGAATGTGAGTAAGGATGGGCTGCTGCTCTGCCATAATGTTTTAAATTGATTTAAATTGAGCATTTTCCCAAAGGTATAGTTGTATACCTTCGGGGTATATACCAAAACTATTGTTTGTTAGTAAGGATGGGCTGCTGCTTTGCCATAATGTTTTTTGAAATAACAATTGGAATATGTTAGGAAAGTCGAAGGGATATGGTGGCCATCACAAAAGGTATAAGTGGTTGACCCTACAATTATGAAACTTTATATCTTTAAAGATGTTTAATATCAGATGAACCATTGTGTGTTTATGTCTTACCCCAAGTTTATAATCTTACCCCAAGTTTATAATCTCACATTCTTTCTACATTTCCTCCTTTACTAGAGGAACCATCAAGTTACACAGAGGCAAAGAAAGACTTAAGATGGTGTGAGGCAATGAATAGCAAACAAGTTTAATGCTTTGATTAAGAATCAAACTTGCACACTAGTTCCTTTTCATCCCAATATGAACCTTGTTGGATGGAAATGGTTCTTTCGGGTTAAAAGTAAGAGTGATGGAAAAGTAGATCGCTTCAAAGCCCGTTTGGTCGCAAAAAGTTATTCACAACAAGCACAAAATTGATTATAATGAGACTTTTTCGCCTGTTGTTAAGATAGTTACGATTCGACTTATCTTAAGCATTGTAGTATCATCCGGGCGGTCAGCCTGACAATTGGATGTGAAAAACGCTTTCTTACACGGATACCTTGATACATGCACCACAAGCATGGTTTACACACTTCACTACTTTGATTCAAGAATTGGGGTTTGTCAGTTCTAAATCCTAACACTTCATTATTTCTTCATCAAAGACATTTTCAGTTACTATATTACTATTATATGTTTATGATATAGTCATTACAGGCGCAAATCAACCTCTTACATCTGGGTTTATCTCAAGGCCTAATGATTAGTTTCCAACGTATGATCTCGATGAGGTTCATCAGAGCCGTGGCTGAGGGGGGGCGAGCAGCGCATCCGCCCTGGGCCCCCACCTCAGCGGGGCCCATTTATTCTCAAGGTCTTTTTTATTATATATTGATAACAACATATATTATAACATAAACACCTAGTTAGCTCTACTAGTACTAGTCATGTGGGCTTCCAAGGAAATCACCCAGGTTCTAGTCCCATTGTCTTCAACTTTCCTTGGTTTCTTTCCTTTTTTTTTTTTTAATCGAGAGTTCAATTGCTAAATGGGCCTCTGTTTTTGCTCAATTATACTTATAATGTTATCATTTTTTGAGGTTTTTAAAAAAATATATAAATCTAGGTGTTTTTTTTAAATCCAACAATATATAAATACATATGAGATAATCATGATGTAAAAGCTACCATATTCAAAAAATTCTACGAAAAAATTATTAGTTTTTTATCATTTTGTTCGTAATTTTTTTATTGCAAAAAAGACCGAAAATCAAATTTCGCCCAGGGCCCTCAAATTGTCAGCCACGGCTCTGAGGTTCATGACCTTTTGGGAGTGGATTGAAAAGACCTACTACTAGTTTGTTTATTACTCATTCTTGCTACACTTTAGATTTATTATCCAAAGTTGACTTAGTTAATTAAAAGCAGTTTCAACTCCTTCTTCATGTGGTAAGAAATTACTCAAACTTAACGTATGTTGCTTAAAGATGCTACCCTTTACAAATCACTTCTTGGTGCTTCACAATATTCAACTCTTACAAGACCAGATATAACTTATTCAGTTAACCAGGTTTGTCAGTTTATGCATAGCCAAACGGGTGTCCAATTGAATTCAGTCAAATGTATTTTACGTTATCTCAGAGGCACTCTTGGAGGTGGATTATTTTTTTAATCTAAGTCAAATTACCAAATTGAAGGTCTCAAAACAGTTACGGCTTTCTCAAATTCTGATTGGGTCGTATGTGGCGCACAATCATATCCTTCATTCTCGAAGCAAACATATTGACTTAGACTACCATTTTGTTAGACAAAGAATTGTTTGTGGTTCATTACAAGTATGGTATATCCCAACACAAGAACAAATTGCCGGTTTCTTTAACAAAGGGTTGGTCATCAACACTATGTGATCCGGACGTTCAGCTTGAGGGGGAATGATAGGGAAACGTGAATGTCTCCCTAGGTTAGAGCCGATTTTTAAATTTCAAATTTTGATTTGTGTATATCTTATTTCCTTCTTCAGATTATTTAGTTTAGACTACATATATTGTCATACATTATAAATCATGTTTCTTTAATTTAGTTAGATTATTCAAATATATTGTAATAACTCAATAATGATTACTTATACCTATTTATGCTTCTTTGTTATGTTTACTACTAGTTTTCGTAAGTTGCTATAATTTGAAGTCTTCAGAAGTGCTACATTATTAACTGTCCTTGTTGGTTCAATGGCCTGGTTTTGAAGCAATCATAAATTATACAGTTGCAACTTCCTCTGAAACTTAGTTATTGAGTTTGTCAGTAAAACAAGTTACCCAAGACATGGGTTTTCAGAGGTGTATAATCTCATGCAGACATGGTGAAATTTATTTATATTATACTAGGAAAACACACTAATAAAACATTAACCCAAAATCAATAAAACAATAACTGCTCTAGCTCTTCTAACAACAAGGACTTTTCGGAAGACTTTCTATCTTAACAAATAACATAACATGCTGTAGATCACCACACGTCTTACTAATGAAACCCCGAACACGACATAGATTTCGCCTAGCTAGTCTAGTTGCTACTAAATACGATGACCCTAGGAACCTCAAAAGTACATCATAAGAAAATAACCATTTCAAGATCTAAGTTTAAGATGGCCCTCGTTTGCTTTCTTGAAGAGTTGAGCTTGAGTTGCAGCAGTCCTTTCAGATTCAAGTGCCTTTAGGAAGCTTTGCTTGATGTGTTCTGTCGAGAAAGGGAACTTCTTAGACACCATAGAGTTTAGTAACGAAGCTGTTCCTTCTCGGTAGAGTGCTCCAATTCCATCTGTTCTTGTGTTAGCCAGTGCCTGTTGAATGGTGAGGGTTGGCTCTAGAGATGTTGGAGTGCTACCTACTACACCAATGATGCCTCCTAGTGATGTCCACCAGCCCCCGATGATACCGAATATTGCTGCTGGGTGGGTCTTCCAGAAACTGTAAGACAAATATAACATTAATAAATTGCTTTGAATGAATAAAAACATTTCCAGGGAAGTAGCAAACTTACTCGCAAGTTCCGATGAATGGCGGTAATTTTGGGTCATCGGGGATAAGAGGTGTTGGGGGTGACGAAATTTCAGGATCAGTTGGAGGTGATGAAATTTCAGGATCAGTTGGAGGGGAGGGAGGGGTATCAATAATCACCGGAGGTGAACCACCACCAGCTGTTGGTGGTGAAACAATGGTTGGTGGTGGAGAGTGGTGGTATCCACCACCACCACTGTGCTTCGGTGGTGAAGTCGTTGGAGTAGTAGTAGTCGGTGGGCAGCTTCCTCCGCCACTGTGTGAAGGTGGATCATGAGATGACGGTACTGATGGTGACGATCCATGTGAAGGACTCTTTGGGATACCTGCAGTTAGCAGCACAAAGCACTGTTAGGAGCTTCCTATCTTGGCAAATGGTTCATTACTAGCTTTTACAACGAGTCGTCTACCCGTTCCTATAAACTGCTTAATTATGGAAAGAATAACTAACTTAAGAAAAATAACAATTAGAGACAGAGAGAGAGAGAGAGAGAGAGAGAGAGAGAGAGAGAGAGAGAGAGAGAGAGAGAGAGAGAGAGAGAGAGAGAGAGAAGCACCACCAGAGTGATGGGGAGAAGGGTAGTAGTTCTTTTGATCTCCAATGGTTCCAGTAGACATGACGACTGGATGAGAGAGAACCAAGAAACCTGCTACCAATGCTCCCCAGATCTGAAAGCTAGGGCTTCTCTTCATCTCCATGTTGCTCGTTTTTCCTCACAATCGTCTATACAGGAAAAGACAGAAAGAGTGAAGTGAATTGGGAGAAGGGTGGGGTAGTAAATATATACAGAGTGAGCTGAAAGAAAAACTGGCTGTTTGTTGGTGAAAGGGAAGTAAATGTGAGCGGTGGAAGAGTGTGGAGTTGGTTGATATGTTGCAGGGTGCATTTATAAAAGGATTAACTACAAAGCAATAACCCACCCAATGCTGTAACATTTCAAATTTGACACAGTACGTTTGAAATGCCTTGTGTAAGAACATCTCCAATGGAGACTACTAGATTATGGAACTTGGGTGAGTTTCTAAGACTTCTGGCCTAACCATTAGATATAATAACTTACGTATTTAAAATAATAGAAATTGTATTTAAGAGTCCCGGAAAAGGTTGGATGTGAAAATGAACTTTTTCTAGTGGGAAAGAAACTCAAATTTTATCATGTGAAAACAAGCTTTTGGTTGTTCGATAGGATTGTAAGAAAATTCGGCCGTGCTTTCAAAAAGTGTTAAACTTTGGAGTTTTGGGAGTGCCTCTAGTCTAGTTCTGGTTACGTGTGTAGTCTTGGTAATTCATCTTATTTCCAAAATCGATTTAGGGAGAAAACAAAACCTGAATCCTCTTCTCCCAAATTGATTGAGAGAGGATGTGAGTATTAGGGGCTGAAATCGGGGTCAAGAAATCAGCGGGACCGAACCATCAAAAGCCAGTGCTTCACCTGTTAATATTTTTATGGGAACAAATGATGTCTTTAGGCTATAACCTGTCTGACAAGAAATGAAACACAAGTGATTGTAAGATCTTTGGGGACACCGGGGATGGTGTCGGACAGAGGGACTCCAAAGGTTAAGTCGGTAAACTTGTGAGAAAAGTAATAAATACGTGAATGATATCCCTTGAATGTTACCGTCGAGGGGATGGTCGGAGTATGGCGCGGCTCGTAGAGTGGTCGAAGCTCAATCTCTACGGGTTAAACTGACTTACTTGGAGAGACAATATCGCAGTTTACAAGGTCTCTCCGCTGAATAAGGCAACCCTAGTGAAGTCTATCTCGTTCAAGGGTATGTACCATAAATAAAATGGGGTGCTTGCCTTAGTGAAGGGTCGACCTCTTGTATCTTGTAAGAATAAATCACATGGGTGATGATTAAGGAGTCTGATCTTCTGGCTAAAGTAGGCAGTCTCATAGGCTGACCCTTGTTAAAGTAGAGAACCTCCTCTGTAGGAGACATAAAGTAGGTTGGCCCTTGTTAAAGTAGACAACCTCTTTTCTAGGAGAGATAAAGTAGGTAAACCCTTAACAGAGCAGACGCCCTTCTGGAGATAAAGTAGGCAGCCCCTTGATAAAGTAGACGACCTTCGGGAGAGATAAAGTAGGTGTTTGCTTCCTCATTGTAAGATCGTGCACTTGTACTTTTTGGGAATGTATATGCTTGTTCCCTCAGGTAAGGTCTGGTACTTACGAGAGATAGAAAGGTGCTTGCTTCCTCAAAGTATAAGACCGTGATAATGCTTGGATCAGAGAAAGAACATGACTATGTGAAAGAACAAGACTACATGAGGGAGAAAGTAAGTTGTGAGTTGATTGCCCGAGAATTGGATGTCTTAGTCAATCACCAGATGTGTTTGTTGATCATCAAATCCTCCCTATCATCTTCTTCTCAGTCATTTTATAGCGGCTTGGGTCAACTGTCACCTGGCGGTGAGTTGTGTATTTAATGCTGTAACGCATGGAGCTGTCACCCTAAATACGGATATCGTAACCCCTCTCAATAGGTATACTCGTGATATTCTCGATTTGTCATCTTGAATGATAGTAACGCCTTTCAACGGATACACATGTATGGGCCAAAATACGTCACCAACGGTTGCTCAAGAAATTCACGATTAAAAGGCTTACTCGGTGACCAAGCCCATGAACTAATGGCTAATGGGCCCGACCCATTTATCTTCGGGCACCCCGAAGCAGCGCCAAAGTAAAAGAAGCACTTCCATCCCTGAAGGAAGAGGTCCGCCCTCGCCTCCTCACCAGGCTAAAATATGTAAGCACTTCCAGCCCTGGAAGAAGAGGTCTGCCCTTGCCTTCTCAGCAGACCTAAGTACAAAAGCACATCCAGCCCTGGATAAAGAGGTACGCACTCAAATCTTCAACGGACCTCCTTCCGTATATCTGTTGGAGAGACGTTATAGTCATTCAAGATGACCGTACCTCGGATATATCTGTTAGGGGGTTACGGAATCCATATTAATGATGACAGCGTATGCGCTACCACCATTAAAGATGACAACTCATCACTGGGTAACAGTCTACCCAAGACACTATAAAAGGACGAAACTAATTAAGAATGATGCAATCCATTGGGTTATCGCCGAACATATCCATACTCCACTGATATCACTATCAAGCACTCTAATATCATCGGGTTATCGCCGAACATACCCATACTCCACTGATATAACTATCAAGCACTCTAATATCATCTGGTTATCACCGAACACACCCCACTACTCTCTCTCTCTTAGAGCATCATCCAATTCCCGACTAATACATTCGATCTTCTAGTAATCAGCAAACACCACTTACTTTCTCTCTCATAGAGTCCCGCTTCACCATATAATGCCGCTTCCTTCTCTATCGCATCCAAGTACCGTCACGGTCTTGCATTCATATACAGGATCTCATCAAATATCAAGCACAGAGGATACGAGGGTCTTGAAGAAGCAAACAACTATTTTATCTCTCCTGACAACCACTCTACTAAGGGTCTGCTTACTTTGTTAAGGGTTCGTCTTCTTCAAGAGTTCGCCTATTTAGAGGGGTCAGACCCTTCCTACAACACCCACGTGATTATTTACAAGAGTTGACTCACTTTATCTCTCGTGGAGATCAGACCCTTAATATATCACCCACGTGACTTTCTACAAGGTCAGGACCTTAAAGCTTTCCACTTATTTACGACACATACCCCTGGATAAGGCAAACCTCTCTAGGGTTGTCTCATCCATGAGGCAGATTTCGCAAGTACTATCTTAATCTCTCTCCAACCAAGTCAGTCTATCCGTAGAGATCGAGCTCCGTCCACTCCACGAGCCGTGCCTAAACTTCGACCACCAACCCATCAACGGTAACATACCAAGGATATTATTCAAGTATATTTTACTTATCTTGCAAGCTTACTGACTTGACCGTCGTAGCCCCCTAAGGCTGGCACCATCCCGGTGTCCCAAAGGACTTACAGTCACGTGTGTTCTTGTCTCTTTTGTCACAGGTTAAGCCCAAAGAAGTCGTCGGTGCCCACAAAAATATTAAACAGGTAGAGGTTCGACATTCGGTCAACGGCTCGGTCCAACTGACTTCTTGACCCGCGATTTCCTACCTTCATAATACAGAGGGAGTATTTCCCGGAGGCGACGACCGCTTTATCCAGGGCTACATTTTTCGTAAATGCTTACGCATTTTATTGTGTCTTCGGGTGTCCGAAGATGGATGGGTTGGGTTCATTTGTCTCGTAGTTCATGGGCTTGGTCATCTCGTAGACACATTAATCGAGGATTCTTAGGGGCGCTCATGATGACGGATTTTGGCCCATACAGTTTGTCCCCAACTCTCTAAGCTGACAGTGTGCGGAGACTTAGAGACTAGTTTGAAGTCGTATCGGCTGATTCTCAGTTTGATTTCATTGCATTTGTAGCCTAGCTCATGTCCCGTTGGGATTTGTAAGCAAGAAGTATTGCATTTATTGAGTCAACCTGGATTGTTCTGGAGAAGGCATTGCAGAGTGATCTTTCCATAAAAGTTTCTAGTGTTCTTGATTCTCTGAATTACCGATTATCGGTTTGTTAGTAGATGTTTGAGCTGATGAAGACGATCGGCTTTTGGGTCGCGCTAGAAGTATTGGAATATTCATAAGCTTTCAGAGAAATATTAAAAATGGTTAGAATAAATTGTTCCAATAATGGAATGATGTGTCCGACTAAAATTCTTGTACGAAAGATAATCGTGGCGGAAAAGTACTTTAATCTGGGATTTAAAAAAAACAGAAAAATATTTTTGTCCAAGGAATTTAGAGAAAGCTGAACAAATGCTCCAGAGACATTAGGAAGTTCGAAAAAGTTAAAATCAGAACGAAACTCGGGCCAGATGCGAGGCTCGACATATGCTAGGGGTACTGCTGCCAGCTGGCGGCAGTATGTTCTTGTGTACTGCCTTGGCATACTGTCATCTGGCAACATTATGCTTTTGGCACACTACCCAGGTGGAAGTATGCTTTTGGTTAATATTAGAGTGAATCCAAGACATGCCTGGGGTCATTGAAGAATTGAAGTGCCCTCTGGTCCAACCACAATTAATTGGCAAATTAAATCTGTCATTAGACTTAACATGTTGATTAAGCCAGCTACATGTCAAAGGATGGTGAAGGAGATGTCCTGTGATAAGAAAAAATATATCTGCCAATTTTGGTTGGGTTTGGACGTCACCTCATCAAGGAATTGAGAAAATATCAACTAGTAGCTATTTTCGGCAATTTCCTTTATCTTATTCTAAAGAGTCTTTTAGGAAACCAAATTAGAGGTGGACTCTTATTAGGGATCTATATAAAGACTCTTAGGACAGAGAATAAGGTGTGGAATTTCTCTCTAAGCTTTCTTACTCTACCACATCAAGTAGAGAGGAGAAAGTGAGCTAATTCCAACTATCTATCTAGTCAAAGAAGAAGTAGTTCTTCATCCAACCACCATTGGAGTTCTAGCTAACAACAAGGTGGGAGATCAAGTTGATTGCTCGTGTCCCAAGTAGAGGAGCTACGTTTAATGCTCTTGGTCTTCTCAAAAGCGATTGGAAAGATTCGAGGGAAAAACTAGCGATTAAGGTAATCGTCTTTCTAGTTTTACTTAATTAGTATTATAGGCTTAAGCATGTGGTCGTGGGAATACTAATGTTAGACATATGATGTCTTAATTCCGCTATATACATTAGTAGACGGGTGTAAAACCCAATAGTGGCATCAGAGCCTCTTGCACATACCCTATCTTATCTAAGTTTTGGACAATTCCATGCTTGTCTAGATAGATAGCAATGTTTAAAAGTGTTTTAAACATGTAAATTTGACTGATTTTGAATGAGATTAAAAAATTCTTCAAATTGATTTCAAAATTTGTTCTTGAAAGTGTTTTCAAAACATTGACTTTGATCCAAAATTGGTTTGATTAAGAGTTGTTTTTGAATTTTGGAAACTTTGAAAAACAAACTTTGGCAATTTAGAAGTGTTCTAAATTGGAATAGCCACTAAGAGTTGCAAAACAAAAAAAAAAAAAATTGGAAAGTGGAGTTTTTAGAAACTCCTTAAAATCCGGTCAGGAGCTTGGGAAACTCCCTAGCCGGATAAGTAGCTGCTGGTAGACGCATCCGGCAGACGCGTCTTAGCTACTGGAGGACGTGTCTACCAGACGCGTCCAAGCTGCTGGAGGACGCGTCCTATGCACATACCAGGACGCGTCTGGAAGTCCCGGTGTCTCGGTTCTGTCTGAGACACCAAATATTGGTGCGGTCTTGCACCAGACGCGTCTGGAGCAAGACCAGCGTCCTGGCATGCGACCAGGACGCGTCCAGTCCGAGAAGGACTCGGACCAGACATGCTGGCCCTTTGGGCCGAGCTCAATCTGGACCTTATGCGAGACATTGATAGGGCTTGGGCCGGGACTAATTTTGGACTTTGTGAAAATTGTCCCGGGCCTTTTCTTGGACTATGAGATGGACCATCATTAGAGTGGGAGTTTTACCTATTTTCTCCCGATTCTAACCAAATATTTCTGAAATTAACCCGGGCCATTCGAGGCCCAAACAGAATTTCTCTGAAAATTTGATTTGGGAAGTCAAAAAAATCAAAACCAAGACACACCATTAGTCTAATTCTTTAGACTTAAGATCCGTACATGACATGTAGATGTCGACAAGAATATCTCCCGGATATACATGCATATATAATTGTTAGCCTTGAAATATTATATAATTGCATGTGATGTGAATGCGAAAGCTAGGATGGCCATAGAAATTATTTCTTATTCTTGTTTTAAGCACGGATGGGTGCATAATTTATAATAATTTTAATTTCAAGTTTACACGATCTGCGAATCGTTTGAGTCTTATAATTAGATTTTAGGGTTTGTGAGTCCATTGAAGATACTCAAGGATGGAATCCAAAGGCGATCGAGTGGGAAAAATCAATGGAGGTTCAAAGATGGAGACCTAGACGAACCAAAAGGCGAAACAAGAAGCAAACCAAAGGAGATTAGATCTTCTATGTTAGGGGTCATACTAGGATCCATATGTGCTTGATTTACTTTCTCCCGCGCATTTACTTACTTATTTACGCTTTATGTCGTGGATGTTAGTTAGGCTAAGTAGTTCACCAGAACGAACGCCAGACTAGCGTAAAAGTCCCTAAAAGCAATTTTGAGTAATGTGCGTATCCAAATTAAGACACTCTTTGCACCCTTGTTCGAGGAAGGTGGGTCGGCCTTCGCAGAGTACATCCTCTACCTCGGGACAATGCGGGTAGGCCTATGGCAGAGGCCTACATGTCTAAATGGTTCTACTCAATGAGATCAGCAAAAGAGTTTTGGATACTCGAGGCAAATGGATGGATTTAACATGAAACATGTAATCCATCAACCGAGAGTCATAGGGTATGACCAGTGAAGTAGTTCACTCACCTAAATCAATGGGAATTAAGGGCAGGGCCCTAGTCCGCTTAATCCTTGAGAAATAGGATCTTGGAATCGCATTATTCAACTAGGGACGTTTTTCTTGAATAATGTGGCAAAAACTTAAAGACTTTTTGCGAAAATTATCGAATGTAATACTTAGCAAAATCCTTTTTCTGTTTCATGTAGTTTTACTATGGCAAAAATCAATCTTTTAAACCTGTGTTCAATCCTCGATGAGGATAAATTGAACATGGACAACTTCCACGATTGGGAAAAGAGATTGAGAAGTGTTCTCAAGTCTACAAACAAAGAAACCGTACTAGACACCCCTATTCCAAGAAGAACTGCGTACTCAGAGGTTGAGGAACAAAAGCATGCCAAAAGTTTCCGGATGAAATCAGTTTCAATAACTTGCCTTATGTTGGCAACCATGGAACCTAATCTTCAAAAGATATTCAGGAAAATGTAGCGCACACAATCATCCGTCGATTAAGGGACATGTCCCGAAACAAATCACGGTTGAGGAGGTACAAAACTTCCAAGGGAATCCGGAATGGCATTGGAATGCCTGAGTCAAAGAAAGAACTTCAACTGATTAAGAAGAACAAAGGGGAGAAGGAAGGAACTCACGGTTCCGACCAAGGTATCTATGTTATCGAAGTTAACTTAGCAAATATACTTGATTCTCAATCTTGGGTATTTGATACCGGATGTGGTGCTCATATCATTTCTGATGTGTAGGACCTTAAGGGAATAAGATATTTATCTAAAAGGGAGTTTTTCTTCGAGTAGCGAATCGAGCTACGGTTGCTGCAGAAGCTGTAGGAACATTCAGTCTACCTTTTGAAACTGGTCTAGTTTTGGAACTTCATAATTGCTATTATGTACCTTCTATTACTAGAAACATTATCTCTATCTCAGTGTTAGACAAAGAGGGATATCACCTATTAATAAAAAACCAGCGTTGTTCTTTATATAAAGGTGAAATGTTTTATACAAGTGTTAAGTTATACAACGGTCTCTATATAACTAATATTGAGAACGAAGTCTTTAACATAGAAACCAAAAGGCTACGGTCAGATGATTCGAATCCAAGTTACCTTTGGCATTGTTGTTTAGGTAACATTAATATGACAACAATGACTCACGAAGACTAGCACGGGAGTCGATGAGATAGCGCAGTTTCATGGGCTATAGGAATAGGGTATTCAATTCGACTATGTGGGTGTACATTAGTGATTATACGCCGGATAACCCTAAATATAAGAAGTACATCAAGAATGATGAAGCATCAAAATACTTCTCATAAAACACAAGATTGGAGAGATTCCTCAAAGCATGAGTGCTCAGCTCATCTTATGTAAGGAATGTCCGACTTTGGTTCCGTTAAACGCTGCACCATAAAAGGAGGTTATAAAGGCGGATACTGGGAAGGACATGATCAACATGAAGTTGAATGGGAGCGCAAGAATGGATTATGTCCTCCTAACTATATTAGAAAAACAGTGTCCTCAGGCCACTTGACGAGCAACAACTGAAAAATGCATGGCCGTGCTCAAATGGATTAAAAATTAATCATTTGTTTTAACAGTTGTACTCGAGATCAAGAAAGTTTGAATGACGTGACGTATCAGATGGGATACTAAGTGACATGGGAATCGAGCATTGCACTTGTTCTAAGTACAACTGGGAGTCTGATGGAGATGTTCTTCGACCAAGGTTGCAATGCAATCAATTTGTCGGATATGACAATTGATGAGGAAGATCATCAAGTCCGGTTGATTTATGGGTCGTGGAGTTTAAGCTAGAAACCAACTACGATCGTCGAATTACGAAGTAATTAGCGGCTAACTTCGACCGGATCCTACAATGGGTTACACATAAGAGTGTCAACTTGATCAAAGGATATGACTAGTGAGAGTGAGATATAACCATGGGAGTGTCCCATAAACATATCTCATAGGCCTAAAGAGAAATTAGGCAAAGATAGTACACAAAGCCCAAGAACGGGGTTTTGACCCTAAACCGATTCGGGCACATTTAGGGCTTGGATTGGGCTGATTTTTGGAGAGTCGGTTCCTGTAATAAAGAACAATATATCTACCAATTTTGGCTGGGTTTGGACGTCACCTCTCAAGGAATTGAGAAAATATCAACTAGTTGCTATTTTCGGCAATTTCCTTAATCTTATTCTAAAGGGTCTTTTAGGAAACCAAATTAGAGGTGGACTCTTATTAGGGATCTATGTCAAGACTCTTAGGGCAGAGAATAAGGTGTGGAATTTCTATCTAAGCTTTCTTAATCTACCACATCAAGTAGAGAGGAGAAAGTGAGCTGATCCCAAATATCTATCTAGTTAAAGAAGAAGTGGTTCTTCATCCAACCACCTTTGGAGTTCTAGCTAACAACAAGGTGGGAGATTAATTTTATTACTCGTGTCTCAAGTAGAGGATCTACGTTTGAAGCTCTTGGTCTTCTCAAAAGCGATTAGAAAGGTTCGAGGGAAAAACTAGCGATTAAGGTAATTGTCTTTCTAGTTTTACTTAATTAGTATTATAGGCTTATGCATATGATCCTGGGAATACTAATGTTAGACATATGATGTCATAATCCGCTATAAACATTAGTAGACGGGTGTAAAACCCAATAAATGGTTGTTCAAAATCTGTCATTAGATTTACCATGCCGATTGGGCCCTCTACATGCTAAAGGGTGGTTGTTTAAAATCTCCTCCATTCACCTGATTTAATTAAGTAGCTGATGTTTCATGTAGGGGAATACCAACAGGAATTAGCTAGGGTCCCTGTTGCGTTTCCCTTATTGTAAATGCTTCTTGGGAGCCCCCCTTCTTCTAATGCTGCAATTTAGTCAATTTGCTTGACAAACACGCTGATTTGACCATTACACATGTATTTAGTCAGAGTGCACGTCGATTTGTTTTTTATAGTTGGGCAGGGATCAACCCTTCCGTCAGAGAGGTGTGCTCCGTCGGTTAATGCTCTACTTCCCTCGATGTAAGGGGGGTGTCCTTCTCTGTGTGTGCAAAAATCAACACTCAAACGCCGATGTTCGAAGGTTAGACATGACATTCTGTTCCGTCGGATGTCTGTCGAAGGTTAGACATGAAGCTCTTTTTTGCGAAGAATCGGATGGGCTGATTTATCATGGCGTTCCAGTTCAACATGACGACTATGTAGGGTATATGTTTAGGACACGATTTCGAGGCAGAATCAGTACTCTGGGTGAGTCCGCTCAAGACAGAGTTGTCAGACAAGCCAGGGCAGTTTTGTAATGAGGTGTGCTATAATCGAGGAAGGCTCGTGAGGCAGGGCTACCGATCAAGGAAAGGTGCATGCCGAGTGGTCTTGACGTCAACTTTTTATGAGGCGGATCATGTGCTCTTTGCGAGGTGGATCTAGTGCTTTTGGTGAGGCACGTTGTGATGCAGGGCTGGCACTTAAGGCAAGGGATATACGCCGAGTGCACTTGATGCAGACTTTTAATGAAATAAGCTATAATCGAGGCAGTATTATAGAGCTGGGCTACTTTATCAAGGCAGGATTATAGAGTTGGGCTACTTTATCAAGTCAAGGCATATGCCACCGAGTGCTCTTGACATAGACTTTTCATGAGGCCTACTGACGCAGCGGAAAACTCCGAAAAGAATTAGAACTTCGTCTAAAACTTATGAAACTCAGATAATATCTTTAGATTTCTGTCTTAAGACTTGTAGAACTGAAACTAACACAGATTAAACGAAAGTACTGAACTTTTGATCAAACTAGATGAATAAAATAAATCCTAGATCCCCCCTTGTATAGACTTAGGGTTTCCTAGACCTAATCAAACGTAAATAACAACTTCTAATAAATAAAATACTAGTACCTAAACCTAATCAAACTCTAACTAAGAACTTCTTCATAAATAAAATACCCTAATCTAAAACTTACAAAGTTCCCTAAAAATATAAAAGTGCTAAAAGTAATAATTCTCTACTGACAAAAATATTATACTACTAAAATAACTAAATCTCAAGATATCCAAGATATTTGGAATATCTTCTAAAAATCTCCCTGCACCAGTCTCCTCCACTTCAAAGAAACTCGCCTCGAGTTTACTAATTGATGGGAAGGTTATCTTGAACAGTACACCCTTGAGATAACTTTTTCGTGAATTGTGCATGGGCATCACCAAACTCTCAGATTGGACCGAAGACTTCGTTAGATCACAAAAAATTTCTGACGATAATTGCTATGTGATTCAAACTCTCTTATCACCCCAAAAATAAGCTTGTGAAGGTCATGAATATGGAGATTGAGAATTACGAACTTTGATGAAGACTTATTTATCAATCCATGTTAAACAACTTAAAATTCACAAAATTTTGAAAACGGGTCTTTGTATGAAGGAAATTCAATTGGACTAAAGTCTGACTTGGGAAGTTTTTAACCTTCTTTTGACTCAACTCCACTACAAAAATCGATGTTATTGCCGACAACATTAAGTTGTCGGCAACTAGACAAAACCGTCGGCAATATGAACTGCCGACGGCGCCAAAATTGTCGGCTTTAGCGGCATTGACAGTAGTATTGCCGACTATACTCCCGACAGAATATAGTCGTCAGGAGATGAAAGTGTTAACCATGAGCAATTCGAGATAGATAACGAGCAGATGGAAGTTTTTTCGAGGAAAGAGATAGAAGTAATAACCACGGTTTAGGGCTTAAAAGAAAGGAGGGAATTCATCGAGTTTAAGAGGGCTTCTAGACCTCATAATCAAATCAGGGACGAAGAGAAACTGTGCTGAAGGATTTCCTCTGGAGAAAGAGAGAGAGTTCAATAGAGAGAGAAGGGAACTTAGCAAGTTGAAGTAGTCGTTTCGGCTTTTTCTTCGACGAAGAATCCAAAAGAAAGAGCATAGAAAACCGTCCGAGATAAAGGAAATTTGAGAGAGATAACGAGCAGAAAAAACCAAAGAGAAACTAGAGTAATAGTCTTTTAGGGATTTTTTCTTTGAGGCCTACTACCGACGAAAGGGAAAAACCCTATCAGCCATATGATTTTCGCGAAAATTTGACTCCCTAAGCGGGAATATTTTCCCCAAAAACGGAATTTTCTGAAGACTTATACCGACGGCCATAACACAGATCGTCAGCAGTGCTCAATCACTACCGACAGCACGTGAGAAAACCGTCTGGAGTAGATTTCGCGGTATGTTTTTCCTTCGACCGCGAATGTTTTCCGCCAAAGAAAATACATCCGCTCCAAATTATCACCCACGGAATAAGTAAAACCATCAGCAACGAATCAAGGCCGACGGAAAAGCAGACCGTCATTAAGACAATCAGAAAAGGAAAATAGGGGAAGTTCACGGTGGTGACCTTTGCCGACGGTTTTGAGGAAAACCGTCGGCACATGTCAACTTCTACTGACAAGTACTGCACAAACCGTCGACCATATACATTAGTGCCGACAAGTTTTGAAACGCCGCCGGGACGGGGCGTCGGCAATAGTCATTATTTTTAGTGACTTCTTGAAATACTTTCTTCGACTCCATTTTCTGAACCACTTCCTTTAACTCAATTCCTGAGCAAGTTCTTCAGAAACAAATCCGTGATTGTTTAAACTGATATTATGAGACTTATCCGTGAACACAATAATGTCGGATTTTGCTTTGTGAATAGTATTATTTCAATTGTTTATGATCACAATTTGTGGTGGTTCAACATTCTGTACGAGAGTTTTTTTTACCTTTTTTATATCCTTTTGAAATCCGAATTCGCCAATTTAGCTCTTAATACAGGATCATTCAAGTTAGAAGTTTTTATAGTCCCGCTCCTGAGCTTCAACTTTTAGGGCCAAGTTGTACGCCTATTGAATAGTTCATACTGTAACTATCCCCACCTTTTCTCGTAGACTAAATTTTAATCCGCTTAGAAATCGATTTGCTGCAACATCTTTTTCTTCTGTAATGTTTTCCATATTGTTTCTTTGAGCCAATCTTGAAAACTCCTCATATTACTCACTAATTGAACGCAACCCTTGTTTAGAGTTCTGGTATATCTTGAACAAGTGTTGTTGATAATTACGAGGTGACAACCTTTCCCTCAAGTTCTCTTTCATAGCCGACCAATTCTGGATGTGTGCCTTTCCTTGTCTCATTCTTAGATGTTGTAATTGATCCCACCAATTTGTGGCACACCCTTTAAGTCAACAAGAAATTATTTTAACTATCTGCTCATTGAGAATAGTAGTCGACATATTAACTTATCGTTCGACCTTATCTAGCCAATCAAGGAAGTCTTTTATAGGTAAATACCCATCAAAGATTGGTATATCTTCATCGATATTGTACTCATCATAATCACTGCGTGTGTACACTTGGGTTGAGAATTAGTACCTTGATCTCCTGAATTGTTAACATAATGTTGAAATTGTTGTGTTCTTCCTTTAATAGGTAAATATCCATCGAAGAATGGTATCTCTGCCTTCGTCTTGTATTCAATATAATCTCTATGTTGGTGCACTTGCATTCAAAGATTGTTACCATAATAATATTTCTTCATATTGTTGATAACAAAATTGGTAATGGAAAAATAATGTGGATAATCTTTTTTTTTTAACCAACTTTAGATGCATCTTTGGCAAATCCATTGATAAGTTCTAAAGTGATATTCGCGTAGATCATATTGAACTAGGAAAATTCTCGCTCTTGATGCCAACAGACGCAGCGGAAAACTCTGAAAAGAATTAGAATTTCGTCTAAAACTTATGAAACTCAGATAAAATCGTTAGAACTCCGTCTTAACACTTGTAGAACCGAAACTAACAAAGAGTAAACTAAAATACTGAACTTTATTGAACAAACTTGATGAAGAAAACAACTCCTAGATCCCCCTTACATACACTTAGGGTTTCCTTAACCTAATCAAACTCAAATAACAACTTCTAATAAATAAACAATAGTTTCCTAAACCTAATCAAACTATAATTAAAAACTTATAAATAAATAAAATATTCTAATCTAAAACTTGCAAAATTCCCTAAAAATATAAAATTGCTAAAAGTAATAATTCTCTAATAACAAAAATATTATACTACTAAAATTACTAGATCTTAAGATATCCAAGATATTTGGAATGTCTTTTAAAAATCTCCCTGCATCACCTACTCAAATCGAAGTTAGATTGTAGAGTACGGCTACTAATTAAGGCAACACATATACGCAGATTGCTCTTGACGTAGACTTTAAGTGAGACAGGGATGGTGCTTTAATCGAGGCAACACTTTTTAAGGAAGGATTGTCGTTCAAGGCAAGACAAGTTTGTCGAGTGCTCTTGATGTAGACTTGGTTGTTTTACCGTGGTGGAGCTTCACCCATGAATTTTTGCGGGCTTTACCTAGGCAAAACATTTTTCTTTTTGTGTGCCTCTTTTGTCCATAACGGTATTACTCTTTATAGACAATTTATATTGTATGCCTCTTTTGTCCAGAAGGGAAATTTTTTTCTAAAACTGAATCTCTTCTTTCCTTCCTTCCCTGATTTGAATATAAACCTTCCTTTCTCGCTCTACGAATCTCCAACCGAATATCATCAATCCAATCCTCCCTCTATTCTGAAAATCTCTTTATCTATAAAATATTATCTTCACTGTTAAAGAAGATCGTGATGAGAGAAAGAGAAAAAGAAAGAATGAGATCTCCCATTAATTTGGGGAATTGCCAAATCTCGGGTAAAGCCTTGTTGGCTATAGGAGTGATCTAGTGTTTCGTGGCCAGTTAAAAGGAGGTGAGTTGGACGTGAGATGGAGATGTTGCACGCGAGTAACATCACTGTACGTCGGATCATGCAGGAAGCTTCGTGGGCTGCATTACATGGAATCAAAACCTTAAGATGATGCTGAAACTACCCCGATGGTGCCTACCAAAGTACCGAAATTTATCCCTCACCATCAGGTTGATCGCCATGTGTCCTTAAAACCCCTATAGTTGACTTGAATTTAACAAAGCTTTGACTTGCTCTAATTTTCTCATCTGAACTCCGATTTGACTTCTGTTTTCGCCGTTCGTTTCGTCTTTGACTCAACTTTCATACGAGCAATAATGTTGACTAGAGTACTCATGTCAGAAAAATGACCGAAATGCCCTTCGTATGTCTTTCTCTCGATCTTATCCATTTTTTGCGCTCAATTCCGTAGAAGACCCTGGACAAGAGAAATAAATAATTCATCAGCTCAAAATGGACTAACTAGCCCAAGTTAAGAGATTCAGATGGGGCATTTTTATGTCTCATCAAAAATCCCCAAACTTAGATTTTGCTAGTCCTCGAGCAAAACAGAAAAAAAAACTATACCTAATTCACCACTTTCGTAGGGAATCACGATTGCACTTAGCACGTACAACAAGCCGTTAAACCTCTAAGTTACCCTAGAGGACAAGTTTTGTCTCGTGAGGGTTTGCAGTGAATACACCCACAAAATTCAATATTTCAAAATCCAGAAGGGTCCAAATCTAACATGGACTAAAAAATTGTTTATCCGTTAAATTTTTTAGAAAGCTAATAGAAATGAAATCCAAGTCAACCAGACCATACTGATGGGTCATAAAAATGTCCCATCTGAGTCGTTTCATTTAGCTGAGTTAGTCCATTTCGAGTCTCTATTATAATTAAATGGTTGGTTTTCTTGATTAGGTGTCTTTTGCAGAGTTAGGTATGAAAACGGTAAAAAAATGAGAAAAACGATGCATGAAGGGTACTTTGGTCATTTGGATTCAAGAATATTATGGTAATTTAGCCAAGGTCAGTGCATTGGTGAAAAGTATAGTCCAAGACGAGTTCGTAGGAGAAAACGGAAGTCAAATTGGAGTCCGGACGAGGGAATTATGTGAAGTCAAAGTCAGGTCAACACTTGGTCAACATTCGGGATTATGTCGGGCACGGTTCTGGCGCGCGGACACTGAAGGACATGTGGCGCAAGAGGAAGGTTGTCCTATCGAAGTTCTACATTTCTGCTGAACATCAAAACTCGCCCTAAAGAGCTTGATCCTGTGTTTCGGACGCAAGCGATTCCCATAGTCTTGTTACCATGTTTTAATCTCATCCATCTGTTGCCTTACAAACTTCATCCGACGGCTGCTTTGTCTTTCACAACTTAATACCATGGTTCCTCCCACACCTTAGCATCCAACCTTCCCTCCATTTAAACCAAGTCGGGCAGTAATCACGTGGTCCCTTCTTTCACTTTTAGCCCCTAATTTTACAGAAATACCCTCCTTTTTGTCCCACTCAATTTTCAGCCTATAACAAATTGACAAGTGGCCACCTTTTCACCCTGACTCTCACCAGAAATTCCAGATTTGCCCCCAACTGTACTAGTTGATTCCTTAGTAATGTTTATCTATTTCTTGGAGGTAAAGTAACCAAACCTTTCCATTTTTACCCTTTTCAACCTTATCATCTAAAACCCTAACGGGAGTAGACCTATTTTAGGCCTATCACAATTTTTCCATTTTTATCCTTTTCTTTTTAAAATAATTTTCAAAAATCAACCAAAATCAATGAATGGTGTGTTAATGTAAGATTTAGGTGAAATTACTTATCCCTTGGAACGATTTTCCATTGATGTTGAGACATGTGTGGCGTATAAGACTCTCCATTACTCTTAGCTAGCATACTAATAGCTTCGTGCAATAAACATGAAGAATCAACTGTTTCACCGTTATCCCATTGATGCACCCGAAAAGATTGCACACTCAAGCGGAGGTAACAAGTAGTAACCAGTAAAACCGGAGTCGATCCAAGGATAGGAGGGTAACTCGGATATCGGACGGTCTTATCCACCGGTCTAGATATTTCAAGCTAACTTAGACTAAAAAGGAAGAGGAGCAAAGGTAAATGGGGGGTTTTAGAATGAATGAGTAACAAAACAAGAGAGAAAGCAAAACTAACTAAACAATAAACGTAAAACGGGCGAGAGAGATTCGAAAGAAGAGTCGGAGGAACAAGAGTCGGGAGACGGTAAGACTCGATTCGGGCAAAATTTGATTGAGAGGGATACTTCGATCCACAAGATCGAAAGTGAGAAATACTAGTACTCTATTCGCATGAAAATGTAATTAACTTCACCCACATTGACAATCCTAAGCATCATGTGTCTAACTAAGCATAATCGATCAAACGTCACTAAGCATCAACTATCAAACTTACACACACTATCTAATGAATTGAAAGCGAACAAGTATGACACTAATAAGTATAATACGTCAAACTAAGTATAATCGATCAAAGGTTAGTAAGCATCGACTATCAAAATAAGTACGCATTATCAAACTTTGTGCCAATAGACGATTAAGATCAAGGCTTCTAATTTATGAAACTAGACGAAGCCAATTAAACTCACATGGAACCAAATCATAAATCATTCATCGCATTCAAATCATGTTTCAAAAGTATCCGAATACAAGAGTTAGCTAAAATATTGAATGAACAATAAATGAAAAGAAAATGATGAGAGAATCCTCTTTTTTCGATGTGGTTCGAGGCTAAGATCGTCGGATAATATAAGTCTTTAGTTGAAGTCGATCTCCCCTTCGCAAATTCAGATTCCCTTTAAAGTTGCTAAAATAGTGTCCCCGAGCAAAAATCAGAGTTCCCCTTAGCAATCCCCATCATCTTCTCCATTTATCACAAACTTCCATTAAAGCTAACCCCAGCTTTCTCTCTCTAGAAATTTCTAGTCCAAAATCAAATCAAACCACATGAGAAGCTAGCCAAGGATGAGGGGAACAAAAGCCCTATGGTTTCGGATAAAAAAGGTTGCCTCACGGTCATACACTTAAAAATTCAAGTCACTCAGAAATGGGTCACTCAATGTGCGAGTATGAGCATGTAGAAAAACTCAACACATTACAAAAGACGGACTAAATTTTTCGTAAATGACTGATCTCATAGAAAGGAAACAATCACTAATACGAAATGGGGAAGCTTACCAACTCTTCTCACCTTATCTACAATCTAACACTGTTTCCTTGAGGTTAATAGGCCTTAAGGATGAGGTGAACTAAAACTCGTGAGAACTCGAAGTCTTCAAATCTTCAAGAACTTCTTCAAGGGATAAACACATAAACTAAACAAACACTATATTTTTTTCTTTCCTTTTTTGTTTTTGTTTTACGGACTCTGGTAATAATACTTATACTACAAAAAGGAATTTCTCAACATTATTCTTTCCCTGGTAAAACTCTATTCTTTTTTGCTTCATGCCTTATGCCTAGGGTTCTAAATGGTGGATGAAGTTTCTATCTTCCTCTAGTTGACAATGTTTTCAAGTTTCTCAGACTACAAGAGAAAGGTTTGCATTCCTGGAGACATCCCTAGTGCTTGTAAGTTTTGAACTCAAAAGATCAAATAAGTTCTATTGAATATTGTGAGGTTGAGTAGCTCTTCCTTCTACTCGGAGTTAGTGCAGAAGAAATCACTCTAAGCACAATAGTAAGGCTCAGAATCTCACATGGGTTAAGTACCCTCCACTAATGATCAATCAAGTTCTCTTAGAAAATTCTACTCTTCACTTATCTAGCATTCACATGGCCAGTGCACAAACAACTTGAAGACTCAAAATTCATGGAAAAACTTTTAGCCAGCCTATAATAAGACCAACTAGACTCTATAACTATTAACAACCAAAAACAACAAGACTCACTATTTCAACCCAAAAATTTGAAATTTTAGAAAATTTTGAACCCTTTTGGATTTTTGAAATAAGGACCATTTCAATTCATGGAAATTTTTTTCCCCAACAGGGTGAAGGGAAGGATATTACCTGATTCCAACGTCCTAACCGTGGGTTGCCTCCCAAAAAGCGCTAAGTTTAATGTCTTCAGCCAGACAAAACAGATGACTAAAAAAGATAGAAAGAATTATACTAGATTACGGAGATGTGACTAACTGTAAACCAATAATCGAAACATCTGTGGGTCCACCCAAAATCAAAGTTTTCAGTGAAGGATAATCTTACATCTGAGTAATTCGGTGATAGTGTTGGTGAGATTATCAAGAAAGAAGGGCAATCCCCAAACTCCGACGACAATAAAGTCGTTAAGTTAGACAATCCACCAGAGAGAGTACGAACCAAATAGAATGGGTCTCTATATGGATGATAGATAGAGGAGAGAGTGCTTCAAAATCTAAACGTGGTTTCACGAGACAAAATGCAAAGTTATCTAGAGGACTATCAATGACACCCGGACTTAAACTAGGGTTCTTAAAAACAGGTACTTCTGGTTCCTTCAACGGAGAAACCCTGCTATCAGACTCACAGTCCCTAGAAGTCGGGTCAGATAGTCCTTCTATAATTTCTTTTATAATGTTATCATCGGTGTCCCTAAAGAATTCCAAATCTTCGCCTAAGTCAGGCGAGTCACTGCTCTCATTTAGAAAATTCGTCAACCATGATTCATCATCCTCAGCTGGGAGTTTAAACTTCTCATCATCTTCAACTGTAGAACACTCTTCATTTTGGTCTGAAGGGATTTCAAGTACGGTAAAATGAGAGGATATCTCAATGTTGGGTTCCATCGTTTCTGAGATTTTAGCCTCAATAACAATGTTTTCAGGAGAAGTATACTCCTCTAAAATTGTATCCTCCTCATCATCATCATACACAGAGCACTGTGTACTATACTCTATATTGTCCTGGTAATCCTCTACTACAACACTAGTTTTCCTACAGAGTAATTCTTTTAGAGTTCTATCAGTTTTTTCACTAATTTTTTCACCAAGTTCTCTTAGGGCTCGACATTCGTCAAACATCTTTTGAGTTTCTCGATCAAACTCTGAATTACTCTTTAAAGATGGAGAATCAACAGTTTCACCTGTATCCCATTGATGTTGAGACACGTGTGGTGTATAAGACTTTCCATTACTCTTAGCTAGCATACTAATAGCTTTTTGCAATAAAGATGAAGAATCAACTATTTCACCGTTATCCCATTGATGCACTCGAAAAGGTTGTACACCCATGCGGAGGTATCAAGTAGTAACCGACAAAATCGTAGTCGATCCAAGGATAGGAGGGTGACTCGAATATCAGACTATCTTATCCACCGGTCTAGATATTTCAAGCTAACTTGGACTAAAAAGGAAGAGGAACAAAGGTAAATGGGGGCTTATAGATAGAATGAGTAACAAAACAAGAAAGCAAGCAAAACTAATTAAACAATAAACGTAAAACGGGCGAGAGAGATACGTGAGAAGAATCAGAGAAACAAGAGTCGGGAGACGGTAAGACTCAATTCGGGAAAAATTCGATTGAGAGGGATACTTCGATCCACAAGATCGAAAGTGACAAATACTAATACTCTATTCGAACGAAAATGTAATTAACTTCACCCACATTGACAATCCTAAGCATCATGTGTCTAACTAAGCATAATCGATCAAACGTCACTAAGCATCGACTATCAAACTTACACACACTATCTAATGAATTGAAAACGTCAAGTGTGACACTAATAAGTATAATACGTAAAACTAAGTATAATCGATCAAAGGTTAGTAAGCATCGACTATCAAAATAAGTACGCATTATCAAACTTTGTGTCAATAGACGATTAAGATCAAGGCTTCTAATTTATAAAACTAGACGAATTCAATTAAACTCAAATGAAAACAAATCATAAGTCATTCATCGCATTCAAATCATGTTTCAAAAGTATCCGAATACAAGAGTTAGCTAAAATGTTGAATGAACAATAAATGAAAAGAAAATGATGAGAGAATCCCCTTTTTTCGATGTGGTTCGAGGCTAAGATCGTCGGAAAATTTAAGTCTTCAGTTGAAGTCGATCTTCCCTTAGCAAATTCTGGATTCCCTTTAAAGTTGCCAAAATGGTGTCCCCGAGCAAAAATCAGAGTTCCCCTTAGCAATCCCCATCATCTTCTCCATTTATCACAAACTCCATTAAAGCTAACCCTAACTTTCTCTCTAGAAATTTTTAGTCCAAAGTCAAATCAAACCACATGAGAAGCTAGCTAAGGATGAGGGAAACAAAAGCCCTAAGGTTTTGGATCAAAAAGGTTGCCGAAAAACTCATAAAAATCCGGTCAAAGCTTGTGGAAATCCGACCAAATTCAAGACCCGGCCAAATGAGCTACTGTCCCGCGCCGTACGCTGCTGTTCCGAGCAAGTGGAGGTCGTCCGAGCTACTGCTGGATGCATCTGCAGCAGCTCCAATGAAGAACAGCAGCTCCAGTGAAGCGTGCTGCTGCTCTCGTGGAACGTGCTCCTTAAGTTTTCCCGAGTTGCTGGTCGCGACTTGCTGCTCCCATGCAAGCTACTATGGCTGCCTTACCTGAGCTCTTGTAGTGTTGGCCTTGCTAGGCCGGCCTAGCTTGGCCGGCCAAGCTAATGCCGGCTACTCCTTCTTCCTCTTGCTCTCTCTCTAGCTCAAACTCTCAAACTCAAGAACACAACCCTAGAACCACTAGCTCTAGCTTCTTTCTCTCTCTCTCTTTCTTGCTTGATTGTTGATGAAGAAGATGATGAATGGTAGCCCTTTACTACTAAAACCCTAGGTCAAGACTTTGACTTTGACTTTGAGTCAGACTTGACTTTGAGCCATAAAGAAGGGTGCTCATAGATTTATCTTTGTCTTGTTCTTCTTCTTTCTTTTATTGGCTTGAGTTGGGTTTGGGCTTTGCTTCAGGAACAAGGAGGGTGCCTTCATACTTGATCTCTACAAATCTAATTTCAAGAGACGACTTTGGCTTCCATCTTCCTTAATTACTCCGTCCGAACTTCGATTCGACTCCCGTTTCACCGTCGGACGTCATTGACTCCACTTGTCATTTGATTTGCTTGAAATCTTTTTCTCTCATTTTGGGCACATGAAATGATGGTGATTAATACTTCGTTTTATTCCGAATCAAACGCTTAACTTCAAAAGAGGTACCTAACATGAAAAACACATAAAATATTATTTATAATACTCGAAACGAACTAATTAGTCTAAGTTAGGCTCTCCAAATGTGACATTTTCGTGTCACATCACCAATTGAGGTTGAGACACGTGTGGAGCATAAAACTCTTCACTATAATGCATGTAAGATGATCTATCAGGTTATCTATAATGAGACTCATAACCCTCTTGAGGTTGACAATAATCCCAACGATCATCATTATGCAAATTATAGGTAGGTTGACGAACACTATTTTGACCATTTGCTAAGTACCACCATGGTAGATTTGAAGAACTTTCGTCTCTTCTGTCATTATGTTGGGACCAAAATCCAGCCATCTCTCTTTCAATATTTTTTTAATTGAAAATTGAGGAGGCACTACGAAGAACCTAAATAGAAAGAAACCAACCACAAGCTGACTCAACCAAGTAACCAAACCAAAATCTAGACGAGATACAGGTTAGTCAATTTCACTTACAACTCTGGACAACTGTTACTTCGTACCAAAACTTGAACTATGATTGTTATGAGGGTTACTCCGTCAAAGTACAACAGTTAAGCGATTCTCCAAGAGATAGCCAACTATGAAAGCTGTAAATAACCGTCCAACCTTTGGCAACGTTTCCTCTTGTCGAGGCGGCCTTTGAAACAATGCTCGACACGTTCCCTTTAGGAATGCCCATATAAAAATCGAGTTCTAGAATTGTTTGCAAAGATCCTATGAGCTCGATACCATAGGGCCAATGTCTAAACCAGATTTTAATTCAAGTGAGGTTTGCGATTCGCAACGTTGTTTCCTAGATGGGAAAGAGATCAGTGATGAAATCCAACTCTTATCTTGTCATAGGGTTAGTGCCCTTACTAAAGACGATTAAACTAAACAATTCGTCATATCAATTAGGCACACAAAACCATCGCAAGTGCCCACTGAGACGGGATTCGTGGGTGATCAAGGAAGCTACCTCCCGTTCTAGAAAGGCGACGACCTTTGCAGACGACCCAGGCGACTCTTCCCTCAAGTGTTCGAACCCAAGGCTTCTTTTATTTAGATTACAATTAAGCCCTTTAAGGGTCAAAACTTAAATCCAAAAAAAAAGTAATAGAAAGTCTAATGTAAAGAGACTAAGGAGTAGAAGTAACTCGTGGGTTTTTTACTTTATTTGAAGGCTTGAAGTCGAGAGTAATACCTGTCCCAGAGTTGTATCGAGAAACTCTTTGAGTCTTACCTGAACCTGGGCTATTTAGTGGAACTTAGTATTGTGCCGGTTCTCCAGAGCTGATTGGTATCTGCTGAGTAGAGATCCTCTCTCATGGAACGATGTTTTCGCCAGAGCCATCTCATCTATGTTTTGTCTTGACATGTGGTTTGTTCTCCCGAGACACGTCTTATCTTCTGCTGAAGTAATTGATTTTTTTTTCATGCGTGATTCTGTGACGTCACGTCTTTGATCTTCTGACTGCCTATTTTCGGCGCTGATCCTTTTGGATTACTATTCAAGACAGCGCTTTCGGCATGCGTGGACACGTGGTATCTTGCCAGTGGGAGAGTAGGCGCGTTCCCCAGGGTTCTATTATTTACTAACGCCGTCTTGGGCTAATCCGGACCGTCGGTTGTCACTTTCCATTGATTGAAGAAACGTTAGGATTTTCAAGTTGTGATCGTTGCCGCGTGTCTTTTTCCTACTAGTCTGGTGCGCGATAGCCTCAACCCTCAGGCTGATTCTATTTAAGCCTTCGAATTTTCTCATATTTTGTTCTTTACCTTCTTCGTTTAGTCAGTTCTTCATTTCTTGAGTTGTGTCCTTCTTCTCTTCTGTTTCTGAAAGAAAATGGCGACTCCTTCCTTAGCCGCTGATTTTTTCGGCCACAATCGTTTCACAAGTCGGATGACTCAAGAGGAGATCGACGCTCTTCGAAATACTCATGCGTTTCCGGCCACTGTTGAACTCCTTCTTCCCTCACCCGAAGACAAGATTTACCTTACTGATGACCGCCTCGTTGGTGTATACGAGGTCTTCTATAATCTGAGTTGGTGGTTCCTTTCCTTCTTTTTCTTGTTGACTTGCTGAACCATTATGAGCTACAACTATTTCATCTGAGTCCTAATGCCGTAATCACTATCGAGACCTTTTACTTCCTCTATCTTCATCATGGTGATAAAGCGAACCTTTATGCTCTCGACAAGATTTTTTCTGTTAAGTCCAGTGATCGGTGCTGGCATTATTTTTCCTCTCGTGTAGGTCCATTCATCATGGTGAGAAAGCGAAACTTTATGGTTTACAATGATAGATTCCTTTTTGTGAATTAATAAAGAGTTACCTTTTTCCTTTATACTTTTGTGCTGCGAATTATTTCCCACGTTCAAGTCGGTTTTATTTTTTGACCGCGACTGTTCGCCACGACTCTTCGTTGATCACGCCCCATTATCTCGAGTCCTCTGGTCTATAAATAAGCTCGGAGATACGACTGACTCCTCCGTATCTCACCATGGCTCTTCTAATGGTTAGCGGAACTCTCCCTGGCAGCGATGTTAGAGTTGCTTTCTACATGGTTCTAAATAACGACGATTCTTCTATTGAACACTTTTGCATGGAGGTGGCTGGCGAAGGTTTCGTCGATTTTCTCCGACCACATGATCTGCTGAACAATGATCACCTCTCTACCTTAAGCACATCCAGGCCTCTTTATCCCTTGGTTTATTCCTTGACAAGTACCACGAGTATCTCTGAACCGGCTCTCTTTTCCTCCGCAGGGTTCCTGGTTCGTCGTCGTGGGGGTGGTCGTCTTCTGGCTGTGAAGATAAAGGATTCGGTGGACATTGGCGGTCCTTCTTCTTCTTCTAATGACTAACGGCTCGCCGCTGAGCTGTGTTTTCCTATTTTCTTTTATATATGTATGTAATCAACACAAATAGTTAGTGTAATTAATCTTATACTTACTAATGCAATTTTCTAATCTTACTACGCATGCTTCGAATGATCGCACTTGCAAGAGTACAATTTCAGACCTAATCTAGTATGCCCTAAGCTTACTATTTCCTTCTGCAAAATAAAACCCGAGTTAGCCCTGCGTAAAAAATTTTGAATGGTGTTTTGTGTTTTCAGCTTTGCCCCTGGTCGTTTCTATCAGGGCAGTCTTTGTTGGCCTGAGCGCAACTAGTTGAGCTAGGACTTCTCCTTGGACCTCCGATCGCAGCTTTTGCTATCAGAGCTAACTTCGTCGGCTTGAGCTCGACTAGTTTCACTAGGACTACTCCATAGACCTTTGGTCGTGGCTTTCGCTACCATAGCTAACTTCGTCGGCTTGAGCTCGACTAGTTTCACTAGGACTTCTCCTTAGCCCTCTGGTCGCGGCTTTCGCTACCAGAGTTGGTTGCGTCGGCTTGAGCTCGACTAGTTTCACTAGGACTTCTCCTTAGACCTCTGGTCGTGGCTTTTCGCTACCAGAGCTGGTTGCGTCGGCTTGAGCTCGACTAGTTTCGCTAGGACTTCTCCTTAGACCTCTTGTCGTGGCTTTTGCTACCAGAGTTGGTTGCGTCGGCTTGAGCTCGACTAGTTTCACTAGGACTTTTCCTTAGACCTCTAGTCGTGGCTTTCGCTACCAGAGCTGGTTGCGTCGGCTTGAGCTCTACTAGTTTCACTAGGACTTCTCCTTAGACCTCTGGTCGTGGCTTTCGCTACCAGAGCTGGTTTCGTTGGCTTGAGCACAACTAGTTTTCGCCGGGACTCCTCCCGTGCCCCTGGTCGTTGCCTTAGCTATCAGGGATGTCTTCTTCATTTTGCATGAATAGTTTCGCAAGGATTTCTCCTTATACCCCCAGTCACCTTCGCCCGGGCTGTAGTTTAACTAGAACTTCTCCTTAGGGATCCTCAAGGACCACGTTTTACTTGAGTAAAGAGTCTAGGTTTAACTAGGACTTCTCCTTGCGAGGCCTCGGGTCGCAGCTGTAGCTACCGGAGCTACCTCATTTGCTGGCTTAAGCCGATGAGTGTGACTAGGACTTCTCCTTAGGACCTTGTTGAAGGGTCGGTTTTACTCGAGCAAAGTTCAGTTTAACTAGGACTTCTCCTTAGGGCCCTCAGTTGTTGTCGTAGCTACAGAGGTTGTCCTGTCCCTGATCGTGGCTTTCGCTAGCAGGGTTGTTTTTAAATCAGGGCCCTTGATTGTTGCTTTTGCTACCAAGGCTGCCTTTAGGTCCCCTGGTCGTGGCTTTCGCTGCCAGGGCTACCTGCTCGATTCAGAGCGAGATGAGTTTAACCAGGACTCCTCCTTTTATAGCTTTTTTTGTTTAAAAATATTTTATTTTGTTAGATAGAATATGTAGCTAGTAATGCTACTTCTTTTGCCTAATGGCTTTATTTAATAAGGAAATAGACTAGGGGTAGAGATGACCTGATTTTCTCAGCTCTGCATGTCTGGTGTGGGGGTCTCCGTAGGACACTTTGTCTCCCCCAACAGTGATCGGATTGATCACTTCTTCCTCGCAGCCCTGGGCGGAGATGAGGTAACATTCCCGGGCTACCTTCAGGTCTCCTCTGACCGTCCCTGTGAGATTCGTTCCTGGAACTGGGAATTTCATCATGAGGTGGTTCATAGAAACTATTGCTCCTGACTCCCTTAGGAAGTTCCTACCCAAAATGATGTTGTAGGCGTACATCTTATCGACAATGGCGAAGTTTAGCATTATCGCTTTCGCTGATTCTTCTTCACCGATCAGTACTGGCAGGGTTGCTATTCCATCTGTTTCGACCTGGTTGTCGCCGAACCCTGTCAAGCAAGATTATAAGATTTGAGGTGGTGCTGTCTTACCCCGAGTTTCTGGAAGCACGTCCGACTCATGACTTCTGTCGAGCTTCCTGTATCGACTTGGATGCGTCCTACCCTCCCTTTTAGTTGCTCCACCGAGGGTTGGTCCTCCTGCTATGGTACTGATGTTTCCCATTACTCTGGTTGGTTTCTCAAAACCTTTGCTTGCCTTTTTTAAAGTCAAGCCCTTCTCGTTGGCTTCTGATCCAATTCCTGCCCTGTTTACCGGCCTTTTGTTCCGGTATTCGTAGGGTCGCTGCTCTTTCTGGATGTACTTATCGAGTTCTCCCTTCCTTACCATCTCTTCGATAAGATTTTTGAGGTGCCGACAGTTGTCTGTCTTGTGGCCGTAACCTCTGTGGAAGGCACACCACGCAGTCATGTCCCTAGACCCGAACTCTTCTCGGTCGTCGTTGGGTTTAGGAAGTTTGGCCTTGCCTTTTGCTATCAATACCTGCAAGATTTCCTTCCTCCCTTTCATCAGTGGGGTATAGGTTGCGAAGTCAGCCTTAGGTCTCCTGCCTCGTTCTCGGTCCCTGGGTGGCCTGACTTCGTCCCTTTCCTTCTTTCGGGGACGTCCGCTTTCATATGGGATGTTGGCCACGTCCTTCATCAGTAGATAGTTTTCCTCGGTCCTGATGATTAGTTGCAATCTTTCTATCAGTTCTGTGAGAGTGCCCGGCTTTCTCTCTGAGATATCTCTGATTATGTCGTCCTGCCTAAAGGCCTCTCTGTAATGCGACAAAGGCGACGTTTGATTCTAGGTCGGGGACCTGTACCATGAGATTGCAAAATCTCTGCCAGTAGCTTGCTAAAGTCTCGCTTTTCCCTTGCACCACATTGAATAGCTCGTCGGTGATGATGCATAAAATGTTCATCCATTGACTAACGACTGAAAAGTCAAGATGTCTGAATTCTCTTGGAACGACTCGGCTTAAGGCAGCAGGACAGCTAAACACCTGACGGTCCACCATACGTTCCCCCAACTGGGAGGTCGGTCGGAAGAAACCAACTCTGCACTAAATGCCCTTGGCACGGACAGATCAGCCCTGGGATCTTAAGAGGAATAAGGGAGGTCTCCACAAGTTCGGCCCATATCTTACGCCCAGAATTGGGGAGATATCAGCGCTGCGTGACCTAACGACTTAATCCCGGACTTTCCAGAAAGATCTCAGTCGGCCTCACGTCTTGAAGTGTTTAAGCCCTGATGAGGCATAAAATGTCCAGACGTTGACTAACGTCTGAAGAGTCAAAGATCAGACCAGAAGTCTCTCGAAACAGCTCGGCTTAAGGCAGCAGGACAGCTAAAACCCCTGATGGTCTAAATACGATGACCCTAGGAACCTCAAAAGTACATCATAAGAAAATAACCATTTCAAGATCTAAGTTTAAGATGGCCCTCGTTTGCTTTCTTGAAGAGTTGAGCTTGAGTTGCAGCAGTCCTTTCAGATTCAAGTGCCTTTAGGAAGCTTTGCTTGATGTGTTCTGTCGAGAAAGGGAACTTCTTAGACACCATAGAGTTTAGTAACGAAGCTGTTCCTTCTCGGTAGAGTGCTCCAATTCCATCTGTTCTTGTGTTAGCCAGTGCCTGTTGAATGGTGAGGGTTGGCTCTAGAGATGTTGGAGTGCTACCTACTACACCAATGATGCCTCCTAGTGATGTCCACCAGCCCCCGATGATACCGAATATTGCTGCTGGGTGGGTCTTCCAGAAACTGTAAGACAAATATAACATTAATAAATTGCTTTGAATGAATAAAAACATTTCCAGGGAAGTAGCAAACTTACTCGCAAGTTCCGATGAATGGCGGTAATTTTGGGTCATCGGGGATAAGAGGTGTTGGGGGTGACGAAATTTCAGGATCAGTTGGAGGTGATGAAATTTCAGGATCAGTTGGAGGGGAGGGAGGGGTATCAATAATCACCGGAGGTGAACCACCACCAGCTGTTGGTGGTGAAACAATGGTTGGTGGTGGAGAGTGGTGGTATCCACCACCACCACTGTGCTTCGGTGGTGAAGTCGTTGGAGTAGTAGTAGTCGGTGGGCAGCTTCCTCCGCCACTGTGTGAAGGTGGATCATGAGATGACGGTACTGATGGTGACGATCCATGTGAAGGACTCTTTGGGATACCTGCAGTTAGCAGCACAAAGCACTGTTAGGAGCTTCCTATCTTGGCAAATGGTTCATTACTAGCTTTTACAACGAGTCGTCTACCCGTTCCTATAAACTGCTTAATTATGGAAAGAATAACTAACTTAAGAAAAATAACAATTAGAGACAGAGAGAGAGAGAGAGAGAGAGAGAGAGAGAGAGAGAGAGAGAGAGAGAGAGAGAGAGAGAGAGAGAGAGAAGCACCACCAGAGTGATGGGGAGAAGGGTAGTAGTTCTTTTGATCTCCAATGGTTCCAGTAGACATGACGACTGGATGAGAGAGAACCAAGAAACCTGCTACCAATGCTCCCCAGATCTGAAAGCTAGGGCTTCTCTTCATCTCCATGTTGCTCGTTTTTCCTCACAATCGTCTATACAGGAAAAGACAGAAAGAGTGAAGTGAATTGGGAGAAGGGTGGGGTAGTAAATATATACAGAGTGAGCTGAAAGAAAAACTGGCTGTTTGTTGGTGAAAGGGAAGTAAATGTGAGCGGTGGAAGAGTGTGGAGTTGGTTGATATGTTGCAGGGTGCATTTATAAAAGGATTAACTACAAAGCAATAACCCACCCAATGCTGTAACATTTCAAATTTGACACAGTACGTTTGAAATGCCTTGTGTAAGAACATCTCCAATGGAGACTACTAGATTATGGAACTTGGGTGAGTTTCTAAGACTTCTGGCCTAACCATTAGATATAATAACTTACGTATTTAAAATAATAGAAATTGTATTTAAGAGTCCCGGAAAAGGTTGGATGTGAAAATGAACTTTTTCTAGTGGGAAAGAAACTCAAATTTTATCATGTGAAAACAAGCTTTTGGTTGTTCGATAGGATTGTAAGAAAATTCGGCCGTGCTTTCAAAAAGTGTTAAACTTTGGAGTTTTGGGAGTGCCTCTAGTCTAGTTCTGGTTACGTGTGTAGTCTTGGTAATTCATCTTATTTCCAAAATCGATTTAGGGAGAAAACAAAACCTGAATCCTCTTCTCCCAAATTGATTGAGAGAGGATGTGAGTATTAGGGGCTGAAATCGGGGTCAAGAAATCAGCGGGACCGAACCATCAAAAGCCAGTGCTTCACCTGTTAATATTTTTATGGGAACAAATGATGTCTTTAGGCTATAACCTGTCTGACAAGAAATGAAACACAAGTGATTGTAAGATCTTTGGGGACACCGGGGATGGTGTCGGACAGAGGGACTCCAAAGGTTAAGTCGGTAAACTTGTGAGAAAAGTAATAAATACGTGAATGATATCCCTTGAATGTTACCGTCGAGGGGATGGTCGGAGTATGGCGCGGCTCGTAGAGTGGTCGAAGCTCAATCTCTACGGGTTAAACTGACTTACTTGGAGAGACAATATCGCAGTTTACAAGGTCTCTCCGCTGAATAAGGCAACCCTAGTGAAGTCTATCTCGTTCAAGGGTATGTACCATAAATAAAATGGGGTGCTTGCCTTAGTGAAGGGTCGACCTCTTGTATCTTGTAAGAATAAATCACATGGGTGATGATTAAGGAGTCTGATCTTCTGGCTAAAGTAGGCAGTCTCATAGGCTGACCCTTGTTAAAGTAGAGAACCTCCTCTGTAGGAGACATAAAGTAGGTTGGCCCTTGTTAAAGTAGACAACCTCTTTTCTAGGAGAGATAAAGTAGGTAAACCCTTAACAGAGCAGACGCCCTTCTGGAGATAAAGTAGGCAGCCCCTTGATAAAGTAGACGACCTTCGGGAGAGATAAAGTAGGTGTTTGCTTCCTCATTGTAAGATCGTGCACTTGTACTTTTTGGGAATGTATATGCTTGTTCCCTCAGGTAAGGTCTGGTACTTACGAGAGATAGAAAGGTGCTTGCTTCCTCAAAGTATAAGACCGTGATAATGCTTGGATCAGAGAAAGAACATGACTATGTGAAAGAACAAGACTACATGAGGGAGAAAGTAAGTTGTGAGTTGATTGCCCGAGAATTGGATGTCTTAGTCAATCACCAGATGTGTTTGTTGATCATCAAATCCTCCCTATCATCTTCTTCTCAGTCATTTTATAGCGGCTTGGGTCAACTGTCACCTGGCGGTGAGTTGTGTATTTAATGCTGTAACGCATGGAGCTGTCACCCTAAATACGGATATCGTAACCCCTCTCAATAGGTATACTCGTGATATTCTCGATTTGTCATCTTGAATGATAGTAACGCCTTTCAACGGATACACATGTATGGGCCAAAATACGTCACCAACGGTTGCTCAAGAAATTCACGATTAAAAGGCTTACTCGGTGACCAAGCCCATGAACTAATGGCTAATGGGCCCGACCCATTTATCTTCGGGCACCCCGAAGCAGCGCCAAAGTAAAAGAAGCACTTCCATCCCTGAAGGAAGAGGTCCGCCCTCGCCTCCTCACCAGGCTAAAATATGTAAGCACTTCCAGCCCTGGAAGAAGAGGTCTGCCCTTGCCTTCTCAGCAGACCTAAGTACAAAAGCACATCCAGCCCTGGATAAAGAGGTACGCACTCAAATCTTCAACGGACCTCCTTCCGTATATCTGTTGGAGAGACGTTATAGTCATTCAAGATGACCGTACCTCGGATATATCTGTTAGGGGGTTACGGAATCCATATTAATGATGACAGCGTATGCGCTACCACCATTAAAGATGACAACTCATCACTGGGTAACAGTCTACCCAAGACACTATAAAAGGACGAAACTAATTAAGAATGATGCAATCCATTGGGTTATCGCCGAACATATCCATACTCCACTGATATCACTATCAAGCACTCTAATATCATCGGGTTATCGCCGAACATACCCATACTCCACTGATATAACTATCAAGCACTCTAATATCATCTGGTTATCACCGAACACACCCCACTACTCTCTCTCTCTTAGAGCATCATCCAATTCCCGACTAATACATTCGATCTTCTAGTAATCAGCAAACACCACTTACTTTCTCTCTCATAGAGTCCCGCTTCACCATATAATGCCGCTTCCTTCTCTATCGCATCCAAGTACCGTCACGGTCTTGCATTCATATACAGGATCTCATCAAATATCAAGCACAGAGGATACGAGGGTCTTGAAGAAGCAAACAACTATTTTATCTCTCCTGACAACCACTCTACTAAGGGTCTGCTTACTTTGTTAAGGGTTCGTCTTCTTCAAGAGTTCGCCTATTTAGAGGGGTCAGACCCTTCCTACAACACCCACGTGATTATTTACAAGAGTTGACTCACTTTATCTCTCGTGGAGATCAGACCCTTAATATATCACCCACGTGACTTTCTACAAGGTCAGGACCTTAAAGCTTTCCACTTATTTACGACACATACCCCTGGATAAGGCAAACCTCTCTAGGGTTGTCTCATCCATGAGGCAGATTTCGCAAGTACTATCTTAATCTCTCTCCAACCAAGTCAGTCTATCCGTAGAGATCGAGCTCCGTCCACTCCACGAGCCGTGCCTAAACTTCGACCACCAACCCATCAACGGTAACATACCAAGGATATTATTCAAGTATATTTTACTTATCTTGCAAGCTTACTGACTTGACCGTCGTAGCCCCCTAAGGCTGGCACCATCCCGGTGTCCCAAAGGACTTACAGTCACGTGTGTTCTTGTCTCTTTTGTCACAGGTTAAGCCCAAAGAAGTCGTCGGTGCCCACAAAAATATTAAACAGGTAGAGGTTCGACATTCGGTCAACGGCTCGGTCCAACTGACTTCTTGACCCGCGATTTCCTACCTTCATAATACAGAGGGAGTATTTCCCGGAGGCGACGACCGCTTTATCCAGGGCTACATTTTTCGTAAATGCTTACGCATTTTATTGTGTCTTCGGGTGTCCGAAGATGGATGGGTTGGGTTCATTTGTCTCGTAGTTCATGGGCTTGGTCATCTCGTAGACACATTAATCGAGGATTCTTAGGGGCGCTCATGATGACGGATTTTGGCCCATACAGTTTGTCCCCAACTCTCTAAGCTGACAGTGTGCGGAGACTTAGAGACTAGTTTGAAGTCGTATCGGCTGATTCTCAGTTTGATTTCATTGCATTTGTAGCCTAGCTCATGTCCCGTTGGGATTTGTAAGCAAGAAGTATTGCATTTATTGAGTCAACCTGGATTGTTCTGGAGAAGGCATTGCAGAGTGATCTTTCCATAAAAGTTTCTAGTGTTCTTGATTCTCTGAATTACCGATTATCGGTTTGTTAGTAGATGTTTGAGCTGATGAAGACGATCGGCTTTTGGGTCGCGCTAGAAGTATTGGAATATTCATAAGCTTTCAGAGAAATATTAAAAATGGTTAGAATAAATTGTTCCAATAATGGAATGATGTGTCCGACTAAAATTCTTGTACGAAAGATAATCGTGGCGGAAAAGTACTTTAATCTGGGATTTAAAAAAAACAGAAAAATATTTTTGTCCAAGGAATTTAGAGAAAGCTGAACAAATGCTCCAGAGACATTAGGAAGTTCGAAAAAGTTAAAATCAGAACGAAACTCGGGCCAGATGCGAGGCTCGACATATGCTAGGGGTACTGCTGCCAGCTGGCGGCAGTATGTTCTTGTGTACTGCCTTGGCATACTGTCATCTGGCAACATTATGCTTTTGGCACACTACCCAGGTGGAAGTATGCTTTTGGTTAATATTAGAGTGAATCCAAGACATGCCTGGGGTCATTGAAGAATTGAAGTGCCCTCTGGTCCAACCACAATTAATTGGCAAATTAAATCTGTCATTAGACTTAACATGTTGATTAAGCCAGCTACATGTCAAAGGATGGTGAAGGAGATGTCCTGTGATAAGAAAAAATATATCTGCCAATTTTGGTTGGGTTTGGACGTCACCTCATCAAGGAATTGAGAAAATATCAACTAGTAGCTATTTTCGGCAATTTCCTTTATCTTATTCTAAAGAGTCTTTTAGGAAACCAAATTAGAGGTGGACTCTTATTAGGGATCTATATAAAGACTCTTAGGACAGAGAATAAGGTGTGGAATTTCTCTCTAAGCTTTCTTACTCTACCACATCAAGTAGAGAGGAGAAAGTGAGCTAATTCCAACTATCTATCTAGTCAAAGAAGAAGTAGTTCTTCATCCAACCACCATTGGAGTTCTAGCTAACAACAAGGTGGGAGATCAAGTTGATTGCTCGTGTCCCAAGTAGAGGAGCTACGTTTAATGCTCTTGGTCTTCTCAAAAGCGATTGGAAAGATTCGAGGGAAAAACTAGCGATTAAGGTAATCGTCTTTCTAGTTTTACTTAATTAGTATTATAGGCTTAAGCATGTGGTCGTGGGAATACTAATGTTAGACATATGATGTCTTAATTCCGCTATATACATTAGTAGACGGGTGTAAAACCCAATAGTGGCATCAGAGCCTCTTGCACATACCCTATCTTATCTAAGTTTTGGACAATTCCATGCTTGTCTAGATAGATAGCAATGTTTAAAAGTGTTTTAAACATGTAAATTTGACTGATTTTGAATGAGATTAAAAAATTCTTCAAATTGATTTCAAAATTTGTTCTTGAAAGTGTTTTCAAAACATTGACTTTGATCCAAAATTGGTTTGATTAAGAGTTGTTTTTGAATTTTGGAAACTTTGAAAAACAAACTTTGGCAATTTAGAAGTGTTCTAAATTGGAATAGCCACTAAGAGTTGCAAAACAAAAAAAAAAAAAATTGGAAAGTGGAGTTTTTAGAAACTCCTTAAAATCCGGTCAGGAGCTTGGGAAACTCCCTAGCCGGATAAGTAGCTGCTGGTAGACGCATCCGGCAGACGCGTCTTAGCTACTGGAGGACGTGTCTACCAGACGCGTCCAAGCTGCTGGAGGACGCGTCCTATGCACATACCAGGACGCGTCTGGAAGTCCCGGTGTCTCGGTTCTGTCTGAGACACCAAATATTGGTGCGGTCTTGCACCAGACGCGTCTGGAGCAAGACCAGCGTCCTGGCATGCGACCAGGACGCGTCCAGTCCGAGAAGGACTCGGACCAGACATGCTGGCCCTTTGGGCCGAGCTCAATCTGGACCTTATGCGAGACATTGATAGGGCTTGGGCCGGGACTAATTTTGGACTTTGTGAAAATTGTCCCGGGCCTTTTCTTGGACTATGAGATGGACCATCATTAGAGTGGGAGTTTTACCTATTTTCTCCCGATTCTAACCAAATATTTCTGAAATTAACCCGGGCCATTCGAGGCCCAAACAGAATTTCTCTGAAAATTTGATTTGGGAAGTCAAAAAAATCAAAACCAAGACACACCATTAGTCTAATTCTTTAGACTTAAGATCCGTACATGACATGTAGATGTCGACAAGAATATCTCCCGGATATACATGCATATATAATTGTTAGCCTTGAAATATTATATAATTGCATGTGATGTGAATGCGAAAGCTAGGATGGCCATAGAAATTATTTCTTATTCTTGTTTTAAGCACGGATGGGTGCATAATTTATAATAATTTTAATTTCAAGTTTACACGATCTGCGAATCGTTTGAGTCTTATAATTAGATTTTAGGGTTTGTGAGTCCATTGAAGATACTCAAGGATGGAATCCAAAGGCGATCGAGTGGGAAAAATCAATGGAGGTTCAAAGATGGAGACCTAGACGAACCAAAAGGCGAAACAAGAAGCAAACCAAAGGAGATTAGATCTTCTATGTTAGGGGTCATACTAGGATCCATATGTGCTTGATTTACTTTCTCCCGCGCATTTACTTACTTATTTACGCTTTATGTCGTGGATGTTAGTTAGGCTAAGTAGTTCACCAGAACGAACGCCAGACTAGCGTAAAAGTCCCTAAAAGCAATTTTGAGTAATGTGCGTATCCAAATTAAGACACTCTTTGCACCCTTGTTCGAGGAAGGTGGGTCGGCCTTCGCAGAGTACATCCTCTACCTCGGGACAATGCGGGTAGGCCTATGGCAGAGGCCTACATGTCTAAATGGTTCTACTCAATGAGATCAGCAAAAGAGTTTTGGATACTCGAGGCAAATGGATGGATTTAACATGAAACATGTAATCCATCAACCGAGAGTCATAGGGTATGACCAGTGAAGTAGTTCACTCACCTAAATCAATGGGAATTAAGGGCAGGGCCCTAGTCCGCTTAATCCTTGAGAAATAGGATCTTGGAATCGCATTATTCAACTAGGGACGTTTTTCTTGAATAATGTGGCAAAAACTTAAAGACTTTTTGCGAAAATTATCGAATGTAATACTTAGCAAAATCCTTTTTCTGTTTCATGTAGTTTTACTATGGCAAAAATCAATCTTTTAAACCTGTGTTCAATCCTCGATGAGGATAAATTGAACATGGACAACTTCCACGATTGGGAAAAGAGATTGAGAAGTGTTCTCAAGTCTACAAACAAAGAAACCGTACTAGACACCCCTATTCCAAGAAGAACTGCGTACTCAGAGGTTGAGGAACAAAAGCATGCCAAAAGTTTCCGGATGAAATCAGTTTCAATAACTTGCCTTATGTTGGCAACCATGGAACCTAATCTTCAAAAGATATTCAGGAAAATGTAGCGCACACAATCATCCGTCGATTAAGGGACATGTCCCGAAACAAATCACGGTTGAGGAGGTACAAAACTTCCAAGGGAATCCGGAATGGCATTGGAATGCCTGAGTCAAAGAAAGAACTTCAACTGATTAAGAAGAACAAAGGGGAGAAGGAAGGAACTCACGGTTCCGACCAAGGTATCTATGTTATCGAAGTTAACTTAGCAAATATACTTGATTCTCAATCTTGGGTATTTGATACCGGATGTGGTGCTCATATCATTTCTGATGTGTAGGACCTTAAGGGAATAAGATATTTATCTAAAAGGGAGTTTTTCTTCGAGTAGCGAATCGAGCTACGGTTGCTGCAGAAGCTGTAGGAACATTCAGTCTACCTTTTGAAACTGGTCTAGTTTTGGAACTTCATAATTGCTATTATGTACCTTCTATTACTAGAAACATTATCTCTATCTCAGTGTTAGACAAAGAGGGATATCACCTATTAATAAAAAACCAGCGTTGTTCTTTATATAAAGGTGAAATGTTTTATACAAGTGTTAAGTTATACAACGGTCTCTATATAACTAATATTGAGAACGAAGTCTTTAACATAGAAACCAAAAGGCTACGGTCAGATGATTCGAATCCAAGTTACCTTTGGCATTGTTGTTTAGGTAACATTAATATGACAACAATGACTCACGAAGACTAGCACGGGAGTCGATGAGATAGCGCAGTTTCATGGGCTATAGGAATAGGGTATTCAATTCGACTATGTGGGTGTACATTAGTGATTATACGCCGGATAACCCTAAATATAAGAAGTACATCAAGAATGATGAAGCATCAAAATACTTCTCATAAAACACAAGATTGGAGAGATTCCTCAAAGCATGAGTGCTCAGCTCATCTTATGTAAGGAATGTCCGACTTTGGTTCCGTTAAACGCTGCACCATAAAAGGAGGTTATAAAGGCGGATACTGGGAAGGACATGATCAACATGAAGTTGAATGGGAGCGCAAGAATGGATTATGTCCTCCTAACTATATTAGAAAAACAGTGTCCTCAGGCCACTTGACGAGCAACAACTGAAAAATGCATGGCCGTGCTCAAATGGATTAAAAATTAATCATTTGTTTTAACAGTTGTACTCGAGATCAAGAAAGTTTGAATGACGTGACGTATCAGATGGGATACTAAGTGACATGGGAATCGAGCATTGCACTTGTTCTAAGTACAACTGGGAGTCTGATGGAGATGTTCTTCGACCAAGGTTGCAATGCAATCAATTTGTCGGATATGACAATTGATGAGGAAGATCATCAAGTCCGGTTGATTTATGGGTCGTGGAGTTTAAGCTAGAAACCAACTACGATCGTCGAATTACGAAGTAATTAGCGGCTAACTTCGACCGGATCCTACAATGGGTTACACATAAGAGTGTCAACTTGATCAAAGGATATGACTAGTGAGAGTGAGATATAACCATGGGAGTGTCCCATAAACATATCTCATAGGCCTAAAGAGAAATTAGGCAAAGATAGTACACAAAGCCCAAGAACGGGGTTTTGACCCTAAACCGATTCGGGCACATTTAGGGCTTGGATTGGGCTGATTTTTGGAGAGTCGGTTCCTGTAATAAAGAACAATATATCTACCAATTTTGGCTGGGTTTGGACGTCACCTCTCAAGGAATTGAGAAAATATCAACTAGTTGCTATTTTCGGCAATTTCCTTAATCTTATTCTAAAGGGTCTTTTAGGAAACCAAATTAGAGGTGGACTCTTATTAGGGATCTATGTCAAGACTCTTAGGGCAGAGAATAAGGTGTGGAATTTCTATCTAAGCTTTCTTAATCTACCACATCAAGTAGAGAGGAGAAAGTGAGCTGATCCCAAATATCTATCTAGTTAAAGAAGAAGTGGTTCTTCATCCAACCACCTTTGGAGTTCTAGCTAACAACAAGGTGGGAGATTAATTTTATTACTCGTGTCTCAAGTAGAGGATCTACGTTTGAAGCTCTTGGTCTTCTCAAAAGCGATTAGAAAGGTTCGAGGGAAAAACTAGCGATTAAGGTAATTGTCTTTCTAGTTTTACTTAATTAGTATTATAGGCTTATGCATATGATCCTGGGAATACTAATGTTAGACATATGATGTCATAATCCGCTATAAACATTAGTAGACGGGTGTAAAACCCAATAAATGGTTGTTCAAAATCTGTCATTAGATTTACCATGCCGATTGGGCCCTCTACATGCTAAAGGGTGGTTGTTTAAAATCTCCTCCATTCACCTGATTTAATTAAGTAGCTGATGTTTCATGTAGGGGAATACCAACAGGAATTAGCTAGGGTCCCTGTTGCGTTTCCCTTATTGTAAATGCTTCTTGGGAGCCCCCCTTCTTCTAATGCTGCAATTTAGTCAATTTGCTTGACAAACACGCTGATTTGACCATTACACATGTATTTAGTCAGAGTGCACGTCGATTTGTTTTTTATAGTTGGGCAGGGATCAACCCTTCCGTCAGAGAGGTGTGCTCCGTCGGTTAATGCTCTACTTCCCTCGATGTAAGGGGGGTGTCCTTCTCTGTGTGTGCAAAAATCAACACTCAAACGCCGATGTTCGAAGGTTAGACATGACATTCTGTTCCGTCGGATGTCTGTCGAAGGTTAGACATGAAGCTCTTTTTTGCGAAGAATCGGATGGGCTGATTTATCATGGCGTTCCAGTTCAACATGACGACTATGTAGGGTATATGTTTAGGACACGATTTCGAGGCAGAATCAGTACTCTGGGTGAGTCCGCTCAAGACAGAGTTGTCAGACAAGCCAGGGCAGTTTTGTAATGAGGTGTGCTATAATCGAGGAAGGCTCGTGAGGCAGGGCTACCGATCAAGGAAAGGTGCATGCCGAGTGGTCTTGACGTCAACTTTTTATGAGGCGGATCATGTGCTCTTTGCGAGGTGGATCTAGTGCTTTTGGTGAGGCACGTTGTGATGCAGGGCTGGCACTTAAGGCAAGGGATATACGCCGAGTGCACTTGATGCAGACTTTTAATGAAATAAGCTATAATCGAGGCAGTATTATAGAGCTGGGCTACTTTATCAAGGCAGGATTATAGAGTTGGGCTACTTTATCAAGTCAAGGCATATGCCACCGAGTGCTCTTGACATAGACTTTTCATGAGGCCTACTGACGCAGCGGAAAACTCCGAAAAGAATTAGAACTTCGTCTAAAACTTATGAAACTCAGATAATATCTTTAGATTTCTGTCTTAAGACTTGTAGAACTGAAACTAACACAGATTAAACGAAAGTACTGAACTTTTGATCAAACTAGATGAATAAAATAAATCCTAGATCCCCCCTTGTATAGACTTAGGGTTTCCTAGACCTAATCAAACGTAAATAACAACTTCTAATAAATAAAATACTAGTACCTAAACCTAATCAAACTCTAACTAAGAACTTCTTCATAAATAAAATACCCTAATCTAAAACTTACAAAGTTCCCTAAAAATATAAAAGTGCTAAAAGTAATAATTCTCTACTGACAAAAATATTATACTACTAAAATAACTAAATCTCAAGATATCCAAGATATTTGGAATATCTTCTAAAAATCTCCCTGCACCAGTCTCCTCCACTTCAAAGAAACTCGCCTCGAGTTTACTAATTGATGGGAAGGTTATCTTGAACAGTACACCCTTGAGATAACTTTTTCGTGAATTGTGCATGGGCATCACCAAACTCTCAGATTGGACCGAAGACTTCGTTAGATCACAAAAAATTTCTGACGATAATTGCTATGTGATTCAAACTCTCTTATCACCCCAAAAATAAGCTTGTGAAGGTCATGAATATGGAGATTGAGAATTACGAACTTTGATGAAGACTTATTTATCAATCCATGTTAAACAACTTAAAATTCACAAAATTTTGAAAACGGGTCTTTGTATGAAGGAAATTCAATTGGACTAAAGTCTGACTTGGGAAGTTTTTAACCTTCTTTTGACTCAACTCCACTACAAAAATCGATGTTATTGCCGACAACATTAAGTTGTCGGCAACTAGACAAAACCGTCGGCAATATGAACTGCCGACGGCGCCAAAATTGTCGGCTTTAGCGGCATTGACAGTAGTATTGCCGACTATACTCCCGACAGAATATAGTCGTCAGGAGATGAAAGTGTTAACCATGAGCAATTCGAGATAGATAACGAGCAGATGGAAGTTTTTTCGAGGAAAGAGATAGAAGTAATAACCACGGTTTAGGGCTTAAAAGAAAGGAGGGAATTCATCGAGTTTAAGAGGGCTTCTAGACCTCATAATCAAATCAGGGACGAAGAGAAACTGTGCTGAAGGATTTCCTCTGGAGAAAGAGAGAGAGTTCAATAGAGAGAGAAGGGAACTTAGCAAGTTGAAGTAGTCGTTTCGGCTTTTTCTTCGACGAAGAATCCAAAAGAAAGAGCATAGAAAACCGTCCGAGATAAAGGAAATTTGAGAGAGATAACGAGCAGAAAAAACCAAAGAGAAACTAGAGTAATAGTCTTTTAGGGATTTTTTCTTTGAGGCCTACTACCGACGAAAGGGAAAAACCCTATCAGCCATATGATTTTCGCGAAAATTTGACTCCCTAAGCGGGAATATTTTCCCCAAAAACGGAATTTTCTGAAGACTTATACCGACGGCCATAACACAGATCGTCAGCAGTGCTCAATCACTACCGACAGCACGTGAGAAAACCGTCTGGAGTAGATTTCGCGGTATGTTTTTCCTTCGACCGCGAATGTTTTCCGCCAAAGAAAATACATCCGCTCCAAATTATCACCCACGGAATAAGTAAAACCATCAGCAACGAATCAAGGCCGACGGAAAAGCAGACCGTCATTAAGACAATCAGAAAAGGAAAATAGGGGAAGTTCACGGTGGTGACCTTTGCCGACGGTTTTGAGGAAAACCGTCGGCACATGTCAACTTCTACTGACAAGTACTGCACAAACCGTCGACCATATACATTAGTGCCGACAAGTTTTGAAACGCCGCCGGGACGGGGCGTCGGCAATAGTCATTATTTTTAGTGACTTCTTGAAATACTTTCTTCGACTCCATTTTCTGAACCACTTCCTTTAACTCAATTCCTGAGCAAGTTCTTCAGAAACAAATCCGTGATTGTTTAAACTGATATTATGAGACTTATCCGTGAACACAATAATGTCGGATTTTGCTTTGTGAATAGTATTATTTCAATTGTTTATGATCACAATTTGTGGTGGTTCAACATTCTGTACGAGAGTTTTTTTTACCTTTTTTATATCCTTTTGAAATCCGAATTCGCCAATTTAGCTCTTAATACAGGATCATTCAAGTTAGAAGTTTTTATAGTCCCGCTCCTGAGCTTCAACTTTTAGGGCCAAGTTGTACGCCTATTGAATAGTTCATACTGTAACTATCCCCACCTTTTCTCGTAGACTAAATTTTAATCCGCTTAGAAATCGATTTGCTGCAACATCTTTTTCTTCTGTAATGTTTTCCATATTGTTTCTTTGAGCCAATCTTGAAAACTCCTCATATTACTCACTAATTGAACGCAACCCTTGTTTAGAGTTCTGGTATATCTTGAACAAGTGTTGTTGATAATTACGAGGTGACAACCTTTCCCTCAAGTTCTCTTTCATAGCCGACCAATTCTGGATGTGTGCCTTTCCTTGTCTCATTCTTAGATGTTGTAATTGATCCCACCAATTTGTGGCACACCCTTTAAGTCAACAAGAAATTATTTTAACTATCTGCTCATTGAGAATAGTAGTCGACATATTAACTTATCGTTCGACCTTATCTAGCCAATCAAGGAAGTCTTTTATAGGTAAATACCCATCAAAGATTGGTATATCTTCATCGATATTGTACTCATCATAATCACTGCGTGTGTACACTTGGGTTGAGAATTAGTACCTTGATCTCCTGAATTGTTAACATAATGTTGAAATTGTTGTGTTCTTCCTTTAATAGGTAAATATCCATCGAAGAATGGTATCTCTGCCTTCGTCTTGTATTCAATATAATCTCTATGTTGGTGCACTTGCATTCAAAGATTGTTACCATAATAATATTTCTTCATATTGTTGATAACAAAATTGGTAATGGAAAAATAATGTGGATAATCTTTTTTTTTTAACCAACTTTAGATGCATCTTTGGCAAATCCATTGATAAGTTCTAAAGTGATATTCGCGTAGATCATATTGAACTAGGAAAATTCTCGCTCTTGATGCCAACAGACGCAGCGGAAAACTCTGAAAAGAATTAGAATTTCGTCTAAAACTTATGAAACTCAGATAAAATCGTTAGAACTCCGTCTTAACACTTGTAGAACCGAAACTAACAAAGAGTAAACTAAAATACTGAACTTTATTGAACAAACTTGATGAAGAAAACAACTCCTAGATCCCCCTTACATACACTTAGGGTTTCCTTAACCTAATCAAACTCAAATAACAACTTCTAATAAATAAACAATAGTTTCCTAAACCTAATCAAACTATAATTAAAAACTTATAAATAAATAAAATATTCTAATCTAAAACTTGCAAAATTCCCTAAAAATATAAAATTGCTAAAAGTAATAATTCTCTAATAACAAAAATATTATACTACTAAAATTACTAGATCTTAAGATATCCAAGATATTTGGAATGTCTTTTAAAAATCTCCCTGCATCACCTACTCAAATCGAAGTTAGATTGTAGAGTACGGCTACTAATTAAGGCAACACATATACGCAGATTGCTCTTGACGTAGACTTTAAGTGAGACAGGGATGGTGCTTTAATCGAGGCAACACTTTTTAAGGAAGGATTGTCGTTCAAGGCAAGACAAGTTTGTCGAGTGCTCTTGATGTAGACTTGGTTGTTTTACCGTGGTGGAGCTTCACCCATGAATTTTTGCGGGCTTTACCTAGGCAAAACATTTTTCTTTTTGTGTGCCTCTTTTGTCCATAACGGTATTACTCTTTATAGACAATTTATATTGTATGCCTCTTTTGTCCAGAAGGGAAATTTTTTTCTAAAACTGAATCTCTTCTTTCCTTCCTTCCCTGATTTGAATATAAACCTTCCTTTCTCGCTCTACGAATCTCCAACCGAATATCATCAATCCAATCCTCCCTCTATTCTGAAAATCTCTTTATCTATAAAATATTATCTTCACTGTTAAAGAAGATCGTGATGAGAGAAAGAGAAAAAGAAAGAATGAGATCTCCCATTAATTTGGGGAATTGCCAAATCTCGGGTAAAGCCTTGTTGGCTATAGGAGTGATCTAGTGTTTCGTGGCCAGTTAAAAGGAGGTGAGTTGGACGTGAGATGGAGATGTTGCACGCGAGTAACATCACTGTACGTCGGATCATGCAGGAAGCTTCGTGGGCTGCATTACATGGAATCAAAACCTTAAGATGATGCTGAAACTACCCCGATGGTGCCTACCAAAGTACCGAAATTTATCCCTCACCATCAGGTTGATCGCCATGTGTCCTTAAAACCCCTATAGTTGACTTGAATTTAACAAAGCTTTGACTTGCTCTAATTTTCTCATCTGAACTCCGATTTGACTTCTGTTTTCGCCGTTCGTTTCGTCTTTGACTCAACTTTCATACGAGCAATAATGTTGACTAGAGTACTCATGTCAGAAAAATGACCGAAATGCCCTTCGTATGTCTTTCTCTCGATCTTATCCATTTTTTGCGCTCAATTCCGTAGAAGACCCTGGACAAGAGAAATAAATAATTCATCAGCTCAAAATGGACTAACTAGCCCAAGTTAAGAGATTCAGATGGGGCATTTTTATGTCTCATCAAAAATCCCCAAACTTAGATTTTGCTAGTCCTCGAGCAAAACAGAAAAAAAAACTATACCTAATTCACCACTTTCGTAGGGAATCACGATTGCACTTAGCACGTACAACAAGCCGTTAAACCTCTAAGTTACCCTAGAGGACAAGTTTTGTCTCGTGAGGGTTTGCAGTGAATACACCCACAAAATTCAATATTTCAAAATCCAGAAGGGTCCAAATCTAACATGGACTAAAAAATTGTTTATCCGTTAAATTTTTTAGAAAGCTAATAGAAATGAAATCCAAGTCAACCAGACCATACTGATGGGTCATAAAAATGTCCCATCTGAGTCGTTTCATTTAGCTGAGTTAGTCCATTTCGAGTCTCTATTATAATTAAATGGTTGGTTTTCTTGATTAGGTGTCTTTTGCAGAGTTAGGTATGAAAACGGTAAAAAAATGAGAAAAACGATGCATGAAGGGTACTTTGGTCATTTGGATTCAAGAATATTATGGTAATTTAGCCAAGGTCAGTGCATTGGTGAAAAGTATAGTCCAAGACGAGTTCGTAGGAGAAAACGGAAGTCAAATTGGAGTCCGGACGAGGGAATTATGTGAAGTCAAAGTCAGGTCAACACTTGGTCAACATTCGGGATTATGTCGGGCACGGTTCTGGCGCGCGGACACTGAAGGACATGTGGCGCAAGAGGAAGGTTGTCCTATCGAAGTTCTACATTTCTGCTGAACATCAAAACTCGCCCTAAAGAGCTTGATCCTGTGTTTCGGACGCAAGCGATTCCCATAGTCTTGTTACCATGTTTTAATCTCATCCATCTGTTGCCTTACAAACTTCATCCGACGGCTGCTTTGTCTTTCACAACTTAATACCATGGTTCCTCCCACACCTTAGCATCCAACCTTCCCTCCATTTAAACCAAGTCGGGCAGTAATCACGTGGTCCCTTCTTTCACTTTTAGCCCCTAATTTTACAGAAATACCCTCCTTTTTGTCCCACTCAATTTTCAGCCTATAACAAATTGACAAGTGGCCACCTTTTCACCCTGACTCTCACCAGAAATTCCAGATTTGCCCCCAACTGTACTAGTTGATTCCTTAGTAATGTTTATCTATTTCTTGGAGGTAAAGTAACCAAACCTTTCCATTTTTACCCTTTTCAACCTTATCATCTAAAACCCTAACGGGAGTAGACCTATTTTAGGCCTATCACAATTTTTCCATTTTTATCCTTTTCTTTTTAAAATAATTTTCAAAAATCAACCAAAATCAATGAATGGTGTGTTAATGTAAGATTTAGGTGAAATTACTTATCCCTTGGAACGATTTTCCATTGATGTTGAGACATGTGTGGCGTATAAGACTCTCCATTACTCTTAGCTAGCATACTAATAGCTTCGTGCAATAAACATGAAGAATCAACTGTTTCACCGTTATCCCATTGATGCACCCGAAAAGATTGCACACTCAAGCGGAGGTAACAAGTAGTAACCAGTAAAACCGGAGTCGATCCAAGGATAGGAGGGTAACTCGGATATCGGACGGTCTTATCCACCGGTCTAGATATTTCAAGCTAACTTAGACTAAAAAGGAAGAGGAGCAAAGGTAAATGGGGGGTTTTAGAATGAATGAGTAACAAAACAAGAGAGAAAGCAAAACTAACTAAACAATAAACGTAAAACGGGCGAGAGAGATTCGAAAGAAGAGTCGGAGGAACAAGAGTCGGGAGACGGTAAGACTCGATTCGGGCAAAATTTGATTGAGAGGGATACTTCGATCCACAAGATCGAAAGTGAGAAATACTAGTACTCTATTCGCATGAAAATGTAATTAACTTCACCCACATTGACAATCCTAAGCATCATGTGTCTAACTAAGCATAATCGATCAAACGTCACTAAGCATCAACTATCAAACTTACACACACTATCTAATGAATTGAAAGCGAACAAGTATGACACTAATAAGTATAATACGTCAAACTAAGTATAATCGATCAAAGGTTAGTAAGCATCGACTATCAAAATAAGTACGCATTATCAAACTTTGTGCCAATAGACGATTAAGATCAAGGCTTCTAATTTATGAAACTAGACGAAGCCAATTAAACTCACATGGAACCAAATCATAAATCATTCATCGCATTCAAATCATGTTTCAAAAGTATCCGAATACAAGAGTTAGCTAAAATATTGAATGAACAATAAATGAAAAGAAAATGATGAGAGAATCCTCTTTTTTCGATGTGGTTCGAGGCTAAGATCGTCGGATAATATAAGTCTTTAGTTGAAGTCGATCTCCCCTTCGCAAATTCAGATTCCCTTTAAAGTTGCTAAAATAGTGTCCCCGAGCAAAAATCAGAGTTCCCCTTAGCAATCCCCATCATCTTCTCCATTTATCACAAACTTCCATTAAAGCTAACCCCAGCTTTCTCTCTCTAGAAATTTCTAGTCCAAAATCAAATCAAACCACATGAGAAGCTAGCCAAGGATGAGGGGAACAAAAGCCCTATGGTTTCGGATAAAAAAGGTTGCCTCACGGTCATACACTTAAAAATTCAAGTCACTCAGAAATGGGTCACTCAATGTGCGAGTATGAGCATGTAGAAAAACTCAACACATTACAAAAGACGGACTAAATTTTTCGTAAATGACTGATCTCATAGAAAGGAAACAATCACTAATACGAAATGGGGAAGCTTACCAACTCTTCTCACCTTATCTACAATCTAACACTGTTTCCTTGAGGTTAATAGGCCTTAAGGATGAGGTGAACTAAAACTCGTGAGAACTCGAAGTCTTCAAATCTTCAAGAACTTCTTCAAGGGATAAACACATAAACTAAACAAACACTATATTTTTTTCTTTCCTTTTTTGTTTTTGTTTTACGGACTCTGGTAATAATACTTATACTACAAAAAGGAATTTCTCAACATTATTCTTTCCCTGGTAAAACTCTATTCTTTTTTGCTTCATGCCTTATGCCTAGGGTTCTAAATGGTGGATGAAGTTTCTATCTTCCTCTAGTTGACAATGTTTTCAAGTTTCTCAGACTACAAGAGAAAGGTTTGCATTCCTGGAGACATCCCTAGTGCTTGTAAGTTTTGAACTCAAAAGATCAAATAAGTTCTATTGAATATTGTGAGGTTGAGTAGCTCTTCCTTCTACTCGGAGTTAGTGCAGAAGAAATCACTCTAAGCACAATAGTAAGGCTCAGAATCTCACATGGGTTAAGTACCCTCCACTAATGATCAATCAAGTTCTCTTAGAAAATTCTACTCTTCACTTATCTAGCATTCACATGGCCAGTGCACAAACAACTTGAAGACTCAAAATTCATGGAAAAACTTTTAGCCAGCCTATAATAAGACCAACTAGACTCTATAACTATTAACAACCAAAAACAACAAGACTCACTATTTCAACCCAAAAATTTGAAATTTTAGAAAATTTTGAACCCTTTTGGATTTTTGAAATAAGGACCATTTCAATTCATGGAAATTTTTTTCCCCAACAGGGTGAAGGGAAGGATATTACCTGATTCCAACGTCCTAACCGTGGGTTGCCTCCCAAAAAGCGCTAAGTTTAATGTCTTCAGCCAGACAAAACAGATGACTAAAAAAGATAGAAAGAATTATACTAGATTACGGAGATGTGACTAACTGTAAACCAATAATCGAAACATCTGTGGGTCCACCCAAAATCAAAGTTTTCAGTGAAGGATAATCTTACATCTGAGTAATTCGGTGATAGTGTTGGTGAGATTATCAAGAAAGAAGGGCAATCCCCAAACTCCGACGACAATAAAGTCGTTAAGTTAGACAATCCACCAGAGAGAGTACGAACCAAATAGAATGGGTCTCTATATGGATGATAGATAGAGGAGAGAGTGCTTCAAAATCTAAACGTGGTTTCACGAGACAAAATGCAAAGTTATCTAGAGGACTATCAATGACACCCGGACTTAAACTAGGGTTCTTAAAAACAGGTACTTCTGGTTCCTTCAACGGAGAAACCCTGCTATCAGACTCACAGTCCCTAGAAGTCGGGTCAGATAGTCCTTCTATAATTTCTTTTATAATGTTATCATCGGTGTCCCTAAAGAATTCCAAATCTTCGCCTAAGTCAGGCGAGTCACTGCTCTCATTTAGAAAATTCGTCAACCATGATTCATCATCCTCAGCTGGGAGTTTAAACTTCTCATCATCTTCAACTGTAGAACACTCTTCATTTTGGTCTGAAGGGATTTCAAGTACGGTAAAATGAGAGGATATCTCAATGTTGGGTTCCATCGTTTCTGAGATTTTAGCCTCAATAACAATGTTTTCAGGAGAAGTATACTCCTCTAAAATTGTATCCTCCTCATCATCATCATACACAGAGCACTGTGTACTATACTCTATATTGTCCTGGTAATCCTCTACTACAACACTAGTTTTCCTACAGAGTAATTCTTTTAGAGTTCTATCAGTTTTTTCACTAATTTTTTCACCAAGTTCTCTTAGGGCTCGACATTCGTCAAACATCTTTTGAGTTTCTCGATCAAACTCTGAATTACTCTTTAAAGATGGAGAATCAACAGTTTCACCTGTATCCCATTGATGTTGAGACACGTGTGGTGTATAAGACTTTCCATTACTCTTAGCTAGCATACTAATAGCTTTTTGCAATAAAGATGAAGAATCAACTATTTCACCGTTATCCCATTGATGCACTCGAAAAGGTTGTACACCCATGCGGAGGTATCAAGTAGTAACCGACAAAATCGTAGTCGATCCAAGGATAGGAGGGTGACTCGAATATCAGACTATCTTATCCACCGGTCTAGATATTTCAAGCTAACTTGGACTAAAAAGGAAGAGGAACAAAGGTAAATGGGGGCTTATAGATAGAATGAGTAACAAAACAAGAAAGCAAGCAAAACTAATTAAACAATAAACGTAAAACGGGCGAGAGAGATACGTGAGAAGAATCAGAGAAACAAGAGTCGGGAGACGGTAAGACTCAATTCGGGAAAAATTCGATTGAGAGGGATACTTCGATCCACAAGATCGAAAGTGACAAATACTAATACTCTATTCGAACGAAAATGTAATTAACTTCACCCACATTGACAATCCTAAGCATCATGTGTCTAACTAAGCATAATCGATCAAACGTCACTAAGCATCGACTATCAAACTTACACACACTATCTAATGAATTGAAAACGTCAAGTGTGACACTAATAAGTATAATACGTAAAACTAAGTATAATCGATCAAAGGTTAGTAAGCATCGACTATCAAAATAAGTACGCATTATCAAACTTTGTGTCAATAGACGATTAAGATCAAGGCTTCTAATTTATAAAACTAGACGAATTCAATTAAACTCAAATGAAAACAAATCATAAGTCATTCATCGCATTCAAATCATGTTTCAAAAGTATCCGAATACAAGAGTTAGCTAAAATGTTGAATGAACAATAAATGAAAAGAAAATGATGAGAGAATCCCCTTTTTTCGATGTGGTTCGAGGCTAAGATCGTCGGAAAATTTAAGTCTTCAGTTGAAGTCGATCTTCCCTTAGCAAATTCTGGATTCCCTTTAAAGTTGCCAAAATGGTGTCCCCGAGCAAAAATCAGAGTTCCCCTTAGCAATCCCCATCATCTTCTCCATTTATCACAAACTCCATTAAAGCTAACCCTAACTTTCTCTCTAGAAATTTTTAGTCCAAAGTCAAATCAAACCACATGAGAAGCTAGCTAAGGATGAGGGAAACAAAAGCCCTAAGGTTTTGGATCAAAAAGGTTGCCGAAAAACTCATAAAAATCCGGTCAAAGCTTGTGGAAATCCGACCAAATTCAAGACCCGGCCAAATGAGCTACTGTCCCGCGCCGTACGCTGCTGTTCCGAGCAAGTGGAGGTCGTCCGAGCTACTGCTGGATGCATCTGCAGCAGCTCCAATGAAGAACAGCAGCTCCAGTGAAGCGTGCTGCTGCTCTCGTGGAACGTGCTCCTTAAGTTTTCCCGAGTTGCTGGTCGCGACTTGCTGCTCCCATGCAAGCTACTATGGCTGCCTTACCTGAGCTCTTGTAGTGTTGGCCTTGCTAGGCCGGCCTAGCTTGGCCGGCCAAGCTAATGCCGGCTACTCCTTCTTCCTCTTGCTCTCTCTCTAGCTCAAACTCTCAAACTCAAGAACACAACCCTAGAACCACTAGCTCTAGCTTCTTTCTCTCTCTCTCTTTCTTGCTTGATTGTTGATGAAGAAGATGATGAATGGTAGCCCTTTACTACTAAAACCCTAGGTCAAGACTTTGACTTTGACTTTGAGTCAGACTTGACTTTGAGCCATAAAGAAGGGTGCTCATAGATTTATCTTTGTCTTGTTCTTCTTCTTTCTTTTATTGGCTTGAGTTGGGTTTGGGCTTTGCTTCAGGAACAAGGAGGGTGCCTTCATACTTGATCTCTACAAATCTAATTTCAAGAGACGACTTTGGCTTCCATCTTCCTTAATTACTCCGTCCGAACTTCGATTCGACTCCCGTTTCACCGTCGGACGTCATTGACTCCACTTGTCATTTGATTTGCTTGAAATCTTTTTCTCTCATTTTGGGCACATGAAATGATGGTGATTAATACTTCGTTTTATTCCGAATCAAACGCTTAACTTCAAAAGAGGTACCTAACATGAAAAACACATAAAATATTATTTATAATACTCGAAACGAACTAATTAGTCTAAGTTAGGCTCTCCAAATGTGACATTTTCGTGTCACATCACCAATTGAGGTTGAGACACGTGTGGAGCATAAAACTCTTCACTATAATGCATGTAAGATGATCTATCAGGTTATCTATAATGAGACTCATAACCCTCTTGAGGTTGACAATAATCCCAACGATCATCATTATGCAAATTATAGGTAGGTTGACGAACACTATTTTGACCATTTGCTAAGTACCACCATGGTAGATTTGAAGAACTTTCGTCTCTTCTGTCATTATGTTGGGACCAAAATCCAGCCATCTCTCTTTCAATATTTTTTTAATTGAAAATTGAGGAGGCACTACGAAGAACCTAAATAGAAAGAAACCAACCACAAGCTGACTCAACCAAGTAACCAAACCAAAATCTAGACGAGATACAGGTTAGTCAATTTCACTTACAACTCTGGACAACTGTTACTTCGTACCAAAACTTGAACTATGATTGTTATGAGGGTTACTCCGTCAAAGTACAACAGTTAAGCGATTCTCCAAGAGATAGCCAACTATGAAAGCTGTAAATAACCGTCCAACCTTTGGCAACGTTTCCTCTTGTCGAGGCGGCCTTTGAAACAATGCTCGACACGTTCCCTTTAGGAATGCCCATATAAAAATCGAGTTCTAGAATTGTTTGCAAAGATCCTATGAGCTCGATACCATAGGGCCAATGTCTAAACCAGATTTTAATTCAAGTGAGGTTTGCGATTCGCAACGTTGTTTCCTAGATGGGAAAGAGATCAGTGATGAAATCCAACTCTTATCTTGTCATAGGGTTAGTGCCCTTACTAAAGACGATTAAACTAAACAATTCGTCATATCAATTAGGCACACAAAACCATCGCAAGTGCCCACTGAGACGGGATTCGTGGGTGATCAAGGAAGCTACCTCCCGTTCTAGAAAGGCGACGACCTTTGCAGACGACCCAGGCGACTCTTCCCTCAAGTGTTCGAACCCAAGGCTTCTTTTATTTAGATTACAATTAAGCCCTTTAAGGGTCAAAACTTAAATCCAAAAAAAAAGTAATAGAAAGTCTAATGTAAAGAGACTAAGGAGTAGAAGTAACTCGTGGGTTTTTTACTTTATTTGAAGGCTTGAAGTCGAGAGTAATACCTGTCCCAGAGTTGTATCGAGAAACTCTTTGAGTCTTACCTGAACCTGGGCTATTTAGTGGAACTTAGTATTGTGCCGGTTCTCCAGAGCTGATTGGTATCTGCTGAGTAGAGATCCTCTCTCATGGAACGATGTTTTCGCCAGAGCCATCTCATCTATGTTTTGTCTTGACATGTGGTTTGTTCTCCCGAGACACGTCTTATCTTCTGCTGAAGTAATTGATTTTTTTTTCATGCGTGATTCTGTGACGTCACGTCTTTGATCTTCTGACTGCCTATTTTCGGCGCTGATCCTTTTGGATTACTATTCAAGACAGCGCTTTCGGCATGCGTGGACACGTGGTATCTTGCCAGTGGGAGAGTAGGCGCGTTCCCCAGGGTTCTATTATTTACTAACGCCGTCTTGGGCTAATCCGGACCGTCGGTTGTCACTTTCCATTGATTGAAGAAACGTTAGGATTTTCAAGTTGTGATCGTTGCCGCGTGTCTTTTTCCTACTAGTCTGGTGCGCGATAGCCTCAACCCTCAGGCTGATTCTATTTAAGCCTTCGAATTTTCTCATATTTTGTTCTTTACCTTCTTCGTTTAGTCAGTTCTTCATTTCTTGAGTTGTGTCCTTCTTCTCTTCTGTTTCTGAAAGAAAATGGCGACTCCTTCCTTAGCCGCTGATTTTTTCGGCCACAATCGTTTCACAAGTCGGATGACTCAAGAGGAGATCGACGCTCTTCGAAATACTCATGCGTTTCCGGCCACTGTTGAACTCCTTCTTCCCTCACCCGAAGACAAGATTTACCTTACTGATGACCGCCTCGTTGGTGTATACGAGGTCTTCTATAATCTGAGTTGGTGGTTCCTTTCCTTCTTTTTCTTGTTGACTTGCTGAACCATTATGAGCTACAACTATTTCATCTGAGTCCTAATGCCGTAATCACTATCGAGACCTTTTACTTCCTCTATCTTCATCATGGTGATAAAGCGAACCTTTATGCTCTCGACAAGATTTTTTCTGTTAAGTCCAGTGATCGGTGCTGGCATTATTTTTCCTCTCGTGTAGGTCCATTCATCATGGTGAGAAAGCGAAACTTTATGGTTTACAATGATAGATTCCTTTTTGTGAATTAATAAAGAGTTACCTTTTTCCTTTATACTTTTGTGCTGCGAATTATTTCCCACGTTCAAGTCGGTTTTATTTTTTGACCGCGACTGTTCGCCACGACTCTTCGTTGATCACGCCCCATTATCTCGAGTCCTCTGGTCTATAAATAAGCTCGGAGATACGACTGACTCCTCCGTATCTCACCATGGCTCTTCTAATGGTTAGCGGAACTCTCCCTGGCAGCGATGTTAGAGTTGCTTTCTACATGGTTCTAAATAACGACGATTCTTCTATTGAACACTTTTGCATGGAGGTGGCTGGCGAAGGTTTCGTCGATTTTCTCCGACCACATGATCTGCTGAACAATGATCACCTCTCTACCTTAAGCACATCCAGGCCTCTTTATCCCTTGGTTTATTCCTTGACAAGTACCACGAGTATCTCTGAACCGGCTCTCTTTTCCTCCGCAGGGTTCCTGGTTCGTCGTCGTGGGGGTGGTCGTCTTCTGGCTGTGAAGATAAAGGATTCGGTGGACATTGGCGGTCCTTCTTCTTCTTCTAATGACTAACGGCTCGCCGCTGAGCTGTGTTTTCCTATTTTCTTTTATATATGTATGTAATCAACACAAATAGTTAGTGTAATTAATCTTATACTTACTAATGCAATTTTCTAATCTTACTACGCATGCTTCGAATGATCGCACTTGCAAGAGTACAATTTCAGACCTAATCTAGTATGCCCTAAGCTTACTATTTCCTTCTGCAAAATAAAACCCGAGTTAGCCCTGCGTAAAAAATTTTGAATGGTGTTTTGTGTTTTCAGCTTTGCCCCTGGTCGTTTCTATCAGGGCAGTCTTTGTTGGCCTGAGCGCAACTAGTTGAGCTAGGACTTCTCCTTGGACCTCCGATCGCAGCTTTTGCTATCAGAGCTAACTTCGTCGGCTTGAGCTCGACTAGTTTCACTAGGACTACTCCATAGACCTTTGGTCGTGGCTTTCGCTACCATAGCTAACTTCGTCGGCTTGAGCTCGACTAGTTTCACTAGGACTTCTCCTTAGCCCTCTGGTCGCGGCTTTCGCTACCAGAGTTGGTTGCGTCGGCTTGAGCTCGACTAGTTTCACTAGGACTTCTCCTTAGACCTCTGGTCGTGGCTTTTCGCTACCAGAGCTGGTTGCGTCGGCTTGAGCTCGACTAGTTTCGCTAGGACTTCTCCTTAGACCTCTTGTCGTGGCTTTTGCTACCAGAGTTGGTTGCGTCGGCTTGAGCTCGACTAGTTTCACTAGGACTTTTCCTTAGACCTCTAGTCGTGGCTTTCGCTACCAGAGCTGGTTGCGTCGGCTTGAGCTCTACTAGTTTCACTAGGACTTCTCCTTAGACCTCTGGTCGTGGCTTTCGCTACCAGAGCTGGTTTCGTTGGCTTGAGCACAACTAGTTTTCGCCGGGACTCCTCCCGTGCCCCTGGTCGTTGCCTTAGCTATCAGGGATGTCTTCTTCATTTTGCATGAATAGTTTCGCAAGGATTTCTCCTTATACCCCCAGTCACCTTCGCCCGGGCTGTAGTTTAACTAGAACTTCTCCTTAGGGATCCTCAAGGACCACGTTTTACTTGAGTAAAGAGTCTAGGTTTAACTAGGACTTCTCCTTGCGAGGCCTCGGGTCGCAGCTGTAGCTACCGGAGCTACCTCATTTGCTGGCTTAAGCCGATGAGTGTGACTAGGACTTCTCCTTAGGACCTTGTTGAAGGGTCGGTTTTACTCGAGCAAAGTTCAGTTTAACTAGGACTTCTCCTTAGGGCCCTCAGTTGTTGTCGTAGCTACAGAGGTTGTCCTGTCCCTGATCGTGGCTTTCGCTAGCAGGGTTGTTTTTAAATCAGGGCCCTTGATTGTTGCTTTTGCTACCAAGGCTGCCTTTAGGTCCCCTGGTCGTGGCTTTCGCTGCCAGGGCTACCTGCTCGATTCAGAGCGAGATGAGTTTAACCAGGACTCCTCCTTTTATAGCTTTTTTTGTTTAAAAATATTTTATTTTGTTAGATAGAATATGTAGCTAGTAATGCTACTTCTTTTGCCTAATGGCTTTATTTAATAAGGAAATAGACTAGGGGTAGAGATGACCTGATTTTCTCAGCTCTGCATGTCTGGTGTGGGGGTCTCCGTAGGACACTTTGTCTCCCCCAACAGTGATCGGATTGATCACTTCTTCCTCGCAGCCCTGGGCGGAGATGAGGTAACATTCCCGGGCTACCTTCAGGTCTCCTCTGACCGTCCCTGTGAGATTCGTTCCTGGAACTGGGAATTTCATCATGAGGTGGTTCATAGAAACTATTGCTCCTGACTCCCTTAGGAAGTTCCTACCCAAAATGATGTTGTAGGCGTACATCTTATCGACAATGGCGAAGTTTAGCATTATCGCTTTCGCTGATTCTTCTTCACCGATCAGTACTGGCAGGGTTGCTATTCCATCTGTTTCGACCTGGTTGTCGCCGAACCCTGTCAAGCAAGATTATAAGATTTGAGGTGGTGCTGTCTTACCCCGAGTTTCTGGAAGCACGTCCGACTCATGACTTCTGTCGAGCTTCCTGTATCGACTTGGATGCGTCCTACCCTCCCTTTTAGTTGCTCCACCGAGGGTTGGTCCTCCTGCTATGGTACTGATGTTTCCCATTACTCTGGTTGGTTTCTCAAAACCTTTGCTTGCCTTTTTTAAAGTCAAGCCCTTCTCGTTGGCTTCTGATCCAATTCCTGCCCTGTTTACCGGCCTTTTGTTCCGGTATTCGTAGGGTCGCTGCTCTTTCTGGATGTACTTATCGAGTTCTCCCTTCCTTACCATCTCTTCGATAAGATTTTTGAGGTGCCGACAGTTGTCTGTCTTGTGGCCGTAACCTCTGTGGAAGGCACACCACGCAGTCATGTCCCTAGACCCGAACTCTTCTCGGTCGTCGTTGGGTTTAGGAAGTTTGGCCTTGCCTTTTGCTATCAATACCTGCAAGATTTCCTTCCTCCCTTTCATCAGTGGGGTATAGGTTGCGAAGTCAGCCTTAGGTCTCCTGCCTCGTTCTCGGTCCCTGGGTGGCCTGACTTCGTCCCTTTCCTTCTTTCGGGGACGTCCGCTTTCATATGGGATGTTGGCCACGTCCTTCATCAGTAGATAGTTTTCCTCGGTCCTGATGATTAGTTGCAATCTTTCTATCAGTTCTGTGAGAGTGCCCGGCTTTCTCTCTGAGATATCTCTGATTATGTCGTCCTGCCTAAAGGCCTCTCTGTAATGCGACAAAGGCGACGTTTGATTCTAGGTCGGGGACCTGTACCATGAGATTGCAAAATCTCTGCCAGTAGCTTGCTAAAGTCTCGCTTTTCCCTTGCACCACATTGAATAGCTCGTCGGTGATGATGCATAAAATGTTCATCCATTGACTAACGACTGAAAAGTCAAGATGTCTGAATTCTCTTGGAACGACTCGGCTTAAGGCAGCAGGACAGCTAAACACCTGACGGTCCACCATACGTTCCCCCAACTGGGAGGTCGGTCGGAAGAAACCAACTCTGCACTAAATGCCCTTGGCACGGACAGATCAGCCCTGGGATCTTAAGAGGAATAAGGGAGGTCTCCACAAGTTCGGCCCATATCTTACGCCCAGAATTGGGGAGATATCAGCGCTGCGTGACCTAACGACTTAATCCCGGACTTTCCAGAAAGATCTCAGTCGGCCTCACGTCTTGAAGTGTTTAAGCCCTGATGAGGCATAAAATGTCCAGACGTTGACTAACGTCGGAAGAGTCAAAGATCAGACCAGAAGTCTCTCGAAACAGCTCGGCTTAAGGCAGCAGGACAGCTAAAACCCCTGATGGTCCACCACACATTCCCCTAACTGGGAGGTCGACCAGAAGAAACCAGCTCTGCACAAAACGGCCTCAGCATTTGATAGATCAGCCCATGGATCTCTAAAGGAACAATTGGGGTCTCCACAGGTTCGGCCCATATCTTACGCCCAGAACTGGGGAGATATCAGCGTTGTGCAACCGAATGACTTAATCCCGGACTTTCTAGAAAGATCTCAGTCGGCCACACATCTTGAAGTGTTTAAGCCCGATTGGACTCCACGTATCTAGAGGAGGAAACTTCTCCTTTAGAGTCTATCACTCCGGCAAGATATATACAAAGTATCCTTGAACTTAGGAACTTTCACTTATCAAAGATCCAGGATAGACTTGAAGAGAAACCATAGATACGCAAAAGAGGTAACTTCTATTAAGGTTTGACGGTCACCGCCTCACCACCGCCACTAGTCACAGTCGGCCTACCTTCGCCTATAAAAGGCCCCCCACATCGTCCTAGAAAAGACACGATCTCTGGAGGAAAAACAAGCACTCTCTCTCTAAAATACGATCTCTTCATATCGAGAAGGATCACCCCCAAATAACAGAGTTCTCATAACTCGCCCCCAAAAGGATCAATCAATATTCATTCTTTTACTGCAAAGAGCACCCTGACTGTCTTGAGCGTCGGAGCGGTTTTCGAACCCTTTGCAGGATTTCCTCCCTCGGTAACAGACGAACAGGAGCAAGGGTTCGAAAACCGCTCCGACGCTCAAGCCAGTCAGGATGCTCTTTGCAGTAAAAGAATGAATATTGGTTGATCCTTTGGGGGCGAGTTATGAGAACTCTGTAATTTGGGGGTCATCCTTCTTGATATGAAGAGATCGTGTTTTAGAGGGAGGGTGTCAGTATTTCCTACAGAGATCGTGTCCTTTAAAGGACGATGTGGGGGAGCTTTTATAGGCGAAGGTAGGCCGACTGTGATTAGTGGCGGTGGTGAGGCGGTGGCCGTCAAACTGTAATAGAAGTTACCTCTTTTGCGTATCTAGGGTTTCTCTTCGAGTCTATCCCGGATCTTTGATAAGTGACAGTTCCTAAGTTTAAAGATACTTTGTATATATCTTGCCGGAGTGATAGACTCTAAAGAGGAGAAGTTTCCTCCTCTAGATATGTGGAGTCCAATCGGGCTTAAACACTTCAAGATGTGTGGCCGACTGAGATCTTTCTAGAAAGTCCGGGATTAAGTCATTCGGTTGCACAACGTTGATATCTCCCCAGTTCTGGGCGTAAGATATGGGTCGAACCTGTGGAGACCCCCATTGTTCCTTTAGAGATCCATGGGCTGATCTATCAAATGCTGAGGGCGTTTTGTGCAGAGCTGGTTTCTTCTGGTCGACCTCCCAGTTAGGGGAATGTGTGGTGGACCATCAACAGTTTTAGCTGTCCTGCTGCCTTAAGCCGAGCTGTTCCGAGAGACTTCTGGTCTGATCTTTGACTCTTCAGACGTTAGTTAACGTCTGGACATTTTACGCATCATCATGAGTCCCGCCACACCTTAGTTGAAAGTAGAGAGACTAAGGAGTAGAAGTAACTCTCGTATTTTACTTTGAAGGCCAGAAGTCGAAAGTACTACCTGCCCCAGCGCTGTATCGTAAAGCTCTTTGGGCCTTACCTAGACCATGGCCGTTTGGTGAACTTTTGTCTTACTGTCAGTGCTCTAGAGCTGATTGATGTTCATGACTTGGAGATTTTCTTTGACTGAGTGTTAGCTTTGTTGAAGCTGATCATGTTGTGTTCTGCCACGTGGCTTATTATTCCAAGACACGTTTCTTCTTCTGCGCAAGTAATTAATTCTTTCCCATGCGTGATTTTGTGACGTCATAGATTCGATTGTCTGATCACGCGTTTTCACTATTCATCTTTTGGGTTATTGCACACGGCAACTCACCTGGTCACGCAAGGACGCTGGGCTCTATTATTGGGAATAAGGTGCGTTTCCTAGCACTTTAAGTTTCTCGCATGTTTCCGAGATGCGTTTGGTCAGATGCGCTCAGTCTTTGTCTTTAATGCTTTTCACCTATTTCCTCTACCATCTTTTCTGCTATAAATGCCCTCTTTGGTTCCTCAACCTGCTTTTTTTTATCAGAGTATGGAAAAAACGATCACAGTGGTTTCTTTCTTTTCTTGCTAAGGGTTCGAGATGAGGCCTCTGTTTGAGTTCGTATCTATTGCTTGCCTAAAAGGGTCTTTTTCCGTCAAAAGGGATAGTTAGGGACAGCTTTTCCGGCAATGGGGATAGTTACCCAGTTGTCGGTTTGGGTCTTTCTCGAGAGAGGGTGTTTTCGGAGCGGTACACTCCCGATTTGGCACACTTCTCCTCTTTGGCTGAAGTTCTTTTGTAAGCTCTAATTCTTTGGAGGATAGCTCTTGCCTGCGATTTTCTTTCTCGGGTGGCCACTATGTCGATCAGTCGGGAGGAGAACCGAGGTGTTCGGGTCCGTCCAAGCTTTGGCGAGTGGTTTCCCTAGCTCGATTATTGCCGAATCTCTGCTAATATCTTCATGTTGTCTTGATTGTAATTTCTTCTATAATAGTCTTGAATAAAACCCTCTTTTCCTGTTTTAGATTACTTTGTTGAAGTCTGACACTGATTCCGTGTACCGATTTTGCAAAATCGATGTTAATATAAATCCTAACTTACTAATGCATTTTCCTAAGCTTATTACGCATGCTCCGAAAGATCGCACCTGCAAGAGAAATAATTTCAGGCCTAGTCTAGCATGCTCTTAGCTTACTATTTCCCTCTGCAAAATAAAACAAAATAAAAGCCTAACTCACTTTCGGAGGCATCCCGGTTGCATTTAGCGTATGCAACGAGTCTTTCAACCTCTAGGTTACCCCTAGAGGACGAGTGTGGTCTCGTGAGGGTTTCCATAGATGATACCCACAAACATCGAGTCTCGTGAGACACAAGGGTCCAACATCCAAACCATAGATAAGCATGGTTCATATAGTAAAGGGCTTAAGCATGCCAACGTATAATGAATCAAGTAAATAACCTCTTGTAAAAGCTAAAGACCCCTTCAACAATGGTCTTATCCTAAAGTGCAAGTGGCATACCATAATGAGCAACATCTACGTTACGAAGCCACAAAACCTTGATTCCTAAGTTAGTACATTTCGCCTCAACTTCGGCCTCACGGACATACACTCCAAAGATGAAATCACTCAAGAATGGTTCGCTCGTATATGTCAATGTGATCACTAACATGGACTCAACACATAAAAAGGGGTGAGGATAACATTTTGGAACGAATGATCTTCGAAAAGGAATTAGCCACTAAATAGAGTGGGGAAGCTCACTCACCCTTCTTACCCATTCTACCCTCTAAAAATGCCTTCTAAAGTTTAGCGGATACTAGAGATGGATTAATGATGGTGGATTCCCGAGAATGTCGACCTCCTCATGATAGAACCTCTTAAGCATTTCCACATTCGTTTCTTGCTTCGAATACTTATTCATGAACACAAACATCAACACATGTACAATCACATTACACACACAAAAAGAGCTAACACATGCTCAAACATACTTATGAACCACTTTATTTCTTCTTTCGTTTTTTGCTTTCTCTTTTTTTTTTTTTTCTATTTTTACATCATTTTTTTTCGTTTTTTTTTCATAACACAAACATAACTCACACAATACTATATTCTTGCAATCAACTTTTTCATTTCATACTGGCTTTTGACATTCTTCATTCTTTTCTTCTCATGTCTTCATTCTCGGGATATAAGATGATGGATGGTGATGGAGTATCCTCCTCCCTCTAGTTGGCATTCTTATCGGATTTCATAGACTACAAGGGCAAGGTTAATTCGCTATCCTAATGTCACTCCTAGTGGCTAAGAAAGTTGAGCACACGAGATCAATGAGCTCTTTTATAGGTTACGAGGTTGAGTAGCTCTTCATTCTACTCGGAGTTAGCGCGGAAGAGTACACTCGAAGGACAATTTAGGCTTTGAGTTCTCACATGGGTTAAGTCTCCACTAATGACTACTCTAGGTCTCTTAGAGATGTTTCTTCTTCACTAAGATGTCACTCCGATAGTATGACACAAACACTCAAAGACTCGACTTTCATGCAAAGACCATTAGAAATCACAAAACTCATCAACTCGACACATATGCATCAACATTCTTAAAACCATCACTACAATCACATGCAAATCTACTCAAAATGTTCAAAAAAATTCAAATTTTGGCTAATTTGAACCCTTTTGTCTTTGAAACCCATGGTCATGCATTGGTTATGGTCATATCCCGCATCCCCAAACTTAAAACTAACATTGTCCTCAATGTTCAAAGCATACACTCATCAAATGATTAAGAGGCACATCAATTTAAAGAGAAGAGTGGAGAGATATTAACATAACCGAAGGAGATAAAAGATGATACTACCAAGGCTCATGTATAAAGAGGTTCCAAGTTGATGCCAAGCTCGCGCCATCCCCAAACTTGGAACAAACCACGCCTTAGAAGTAAAACACGTAAGAAATGCTCCGAAAGTATCAACAAATATCATAACAATGAAGCACATAGAAACATGACCATATAAAATGACCACTCACGCGGGATCACTCGATTTCATTGAGCTATGCAATTAGCCTTTGATTCTCTTGTTGTCACACAAGAGCACAAGTTATGTCTCGTGGAGGGTTTCCAGAGATGTTACCCACAAACATCAAGACCCATCTTAATCGGCTAACGATCATATAGTAAAAGCCGGAAGATTTGGGGGTCAACCCAAAGAAAACTATATACAAATGCTAAAAGTCTCACAAAAATATCAAACCAACGAAGTGCACGTGAGACTAAACGCGAAAAGAGACCATCCCCAAACTTAGTGGATGCACGGTCCACTAAGTACGCATAAATGCTAGGGGCGACGACTAAAAGTCGTCAAAAGGGTCGACATATAAGTGAAGTGGGAGGAGGTCAGTCGAAGGCAAGAAGTCATCCTCAAGCTTAGTGGATAAAATATCTACTAAGTCCCTAGACATGCTAGGGAAGACGTCTGAAGTGTCCTAGAAAGGGTCAACAACCGATTCAGAGATAATGTGGAAGGTCGAACTAAACTTTAAGGGTAAGGCAATAGGCTCGGGGACCAAGTCAAGTGATGGGTCCCGAAAGGGTTGCACACCCAAGCGGAGGTATCAAGTAGTAATCCGGCAAAGCCGGGATCGATCCAAGGATAGAAAGGTAGCTTGGATATCGAAGGGTCTTATCCCTCGGTCTAGATATTAAAAGCTAACTTAGACTAAAAAGGAAATGAAACAAAGATAAATAGGGGTTTTAGATTGAATAAGTAATAAGAGAAGAAAACGAGTAAAACTAAATAATAAAAGTAAACGGTCGAGAGAGAGTCGAGAGAAGAGTCGGAGGAACAAGAGTCGGGAGGCAACAAGACTCGATTCGGGCAACAAATAAGCGAGAGAGGTGTCGAAGTCCGGGAATCCATAATGATAAACCTACGACTACGTATGATCCAATCTAATGTATCGAAGTACAACTGATGTTCGACTCCTAAAGTAGATGTTTCTAAGTACTACGTATATCCGGAGATCATACTTAGTCAAACAAACTCCTAATTCGGTTAATCCCGAGTCACCAAAGTGTCGTCTAGTCGCCTAATTATGTGAAGTGCATGACAAGACACATGAAAATATGACTTAGACTACGATCGATATCGAATACTTCGTTTCGTCTATTAACTATGCGAAGTGCTTGACAAGACACATGAAAATACGATCAAAACGATAATCGAAATAAATGAACATCAATTTATAATCAAAACATCAAATCATATTAAACATAGTCACGAATTCATCACATTTCATCTCATATAATCGACAAACTAAAGTTAGCTAAACATGATGATTGAATAAGAAATGGAAAGGAAATGGTGAGAGAATCCCCCTTTTTCGATGTGGTTCGAGGCTAAGATCGTCGGAAAATATGAGTCTTTAAGGTGCAGCCGATCTCCCCTTAGCAAAATTCTGGGTTCCCCATAGCGACCACCATCATCTTCTCCATTTAGAACACAACCTCCATTAAAGCTAACCCTAGCTTTCTCTCTCTAGAAATTTCTTGTCCAAAATCAAATCAAACTACATGGGAAGCTAGCCAAGATGATGGGGAGCAAAAGCCCTAAGGTTTCCGACCAAGAAGGTGGCGGGAAACCCTAGAAAAATCCGACCAAAGGTATGAAGAAATCCGGCCAAATCCCTAGATCCGGCCAAAGGGTGCTGTCCCGAGCCTTGCAGTCGCGTCCCGTGAGAGTGTGCGCGTCCCTAGCAAGCAGTCGCATCCTCCATAGCTGCTGCCGAGCAGCTGCTGCCCGTGCTGGAAGCTTCCATGGCCGTGCACTGTTGCTGTTGTGCGCTACTGCAGGTCGCGCACAGCAGCTGCTGCAGGTCGCGCCTGCAGCAGCGTCCCGAGCATGAGGGCTGCTCCTGCCGTGCTTGCAGTCCCGTGCCGGCTGCCATGCTTTCCCGAGCAGCTCGAGCTGCTGCCGTGCAGCCCGAGCTGCTGCCGGCCAAGGCTAGGCCGGCCTTGCCTTGGCCGGCACTCCTCCTTCTCCTTCTTCTCTTTTTCTCTCTCTCAAGCTCTACTTGTTGATGAAGAACCCTAACCCTCTTGCCTCTTTCTCTCTCTCCTTTCTTGGTTCCAAGGTTGAAGATTGTTAGAATCAAGAAGAAGATGAATAGTGTCTTGGCCCTCTCTTTTGACTCAAACCCTAGCTTAGTCAAGACTTGACTTTGACTCAAACTTGAGTCCATAAAGAGGGTGCCTCCAAAATCTCTTCCTTCTTTCATCTTCTTTGGGCTTGGGTTTTGTTCCTTCATATCTAGGCTCTTGGGTTTTAGACTTGAGCTTTAATCTTCACTTGGATATCAAGGGGGGGTGCCTTCATAGAATCTTTGTTTTAAGACCGAACCTCGACTTCTTTCTTTCACAACTTTCCCGTCCGAACTCGGAATGGACTTCCGTTTTCACCGTTGGACTCGTCTTTGACTCATCTTCTCATTTGATTTGCTTGAAGTCTTTTTCTCTCGTTTTGTGCACATGAAATGATAGTGATAATTCGCTCCCTTTATTCCGAATTAAGTTCTTTATTCCAAATATGGTACCTAAACAAGAAAAACACATAAAATGTTATTGATAACACTCGAAAAGGACTAATTAGTCTAAGTTAGGCTCTCCAAATGTGACATTTTCGTGTCACATCATCAAGGTCCATAATTTCCTTAGGTAAATAATCCAACAAGCTATCCGCTATCTCTTCAACTACTATGTTATCGACACCCTTAAAGGCATCGGGAGCCTCAAAGTTTGTTACAACACCTTCACTTCTACATAACTCATCCAAGTAACCACAAGTGCTAAAAATTGGAAAGTTCATCATCTTGAACATCAAAATATAATGTAGTCTGATCATGGTGAGATGACAATGGTCGAGGGAGTGAGCAACAAGGGTCATCGGTCAATTCAATCTCACAGGGTCTATCAGGAGCTTCTTCGACATTTAACTTAAGACTAGAGTCAGGTGTATTACCCTCACCATCATTCATAGTCTCCTTTTGAGTTTGGGGTGCGCAAACCCCTTCCTCGTCGATGATAGGCTCCGACTCAATTCTATCAACAATATTGAGAATCCATTCCGTGACCTCTTTCATATCTCGATTGAATCTAGATTAGTACTCTGAAAGTGCTTGGAGAGTATCTTCAAACATCTCCTCGTAATAAGGCATATGAGTATAACTAGACGAAGACTCTCGCGGAACACGGATCATGGGACAATACTCGGTCAAATGGTCTAAGCTCGCACAAATAGCACAAACCGGGTTAATGGTCTACATGGTCCTTTCTTCACTACCTTCATGTAGATACCTAGACTCGACTCTTTGAGTGGAATCGTCGAGTCGGGAATTGTCATCACTAAATGAACCGTTCATATATGCTTGTCGATAGTCACGAAGACTTCGACGTGGTCGATCAATACAAATAGAACTACGGTTATCATCAAATGACAAATCCATACATGAAGGTGTGGTCATCCCAAATTCTTGTCGATAGTCTCGAAGACTCTTACGGGGTTGGTTACCCTCATGCTCATAATCCCTATGACCATATCCATCACGAGTCTGACCGACTCCATACATCCGTCTATATTCACCTATGGTCATCCTAGGTCGCTCAGGATCAACTCGCCTATTACTATCACTAGTCGGAACATTCCTATATAAGTTCGAATAATCCTGATGACTTGTAGATGGTCGATTAATGTTGGAAAGAGTTAGCATAAGGTCATTCTCATCAAATAACCAACTTGCCATGATCTCACAATGTTCAAGGATACTAACACACAATCACAAAATGAGAACTAACACTTAAAGAACTAAACAATCACACTCAAGTAAAAAGGAAGAGATATAATGCGATATTATCGAGTGCTCCTCTCGTTTCGTTCGCCTTTCCTCTTAAGCTTCTCGATTCCTTCCTTTTCCTTCGCCTTTATGTCACTTTTGGCTCTTTTCTTGAAACGGTGCTTAAAAAAGATAAAAAGATAACAAACTACAAAAACAAATAAAGCAAAAACGACTAAGAAGCAAATAATACTAAATTAATGAACAAAACAACAAACGGTATCTATACTACTAAACCTATCCCCGGCAGCGGCGTCAAAAACTTGATTCACCCAAAAAAGTTGCACACCCAAGCGGAGGTATCAAGTAGTAACCGGTAAAACCGGGATCGATCCGAGGATAGGAAGGTAGTTTGGATATCGAAGGGTCTTATCCCTCGGTCTAGATATTAAAGGCTAACTTAGACTAAGACGACAAGGAAACAAGGATAAATGGAGGGGTTATGATTGAATAAGCAATAAGGAAAACAAATAAAACTAATTAAACGATAAAATTAAACGGGCGAGAGTGGTTCGAGAGAAGAGTCGAAGGAAACAAGAGTCGGGAGGCAACAAGAGTCGGGAGACAAATAAGTGAGCGAGGTGTCAAAGTCTGGGAATCCATAATGATAAACCTACGACTATGTATAGTCCGATCTAATGTTTCAAAGTATAATCGATGTTCGACTCCTAAAGTAGATGTCTCTAAGTACTACGTATATCCGGAGATCATACTTAATCAAACAAACGTCTAAATCGATTTATCCCGAGTCATCGAAAGTGTCGTTTAGTCGCCTAACTATGTGAAGTGCATGACAAGACACATGAAATTATGACTTAGACTACGATCGATATCGAATACTTCGTTTCGTCTATTAACTATGCGAAGTGCTTTACAAGACACATGAAAATATGATCGAAGTGATAATCGAAATAAATGAACATCAATTTGTAATCAAAACATCAAATCATGTTAAACATAATCACGATTTCATCACATTTCATCTCATATAATCGACGTATTAAAGTTAGTTAAACATGGTGATTGAATAAGAAATGGAATAAAAATGATGAGAGAATCCCCCTTTTTCGATGTGGTTCGAGGCTAAGATCGTCGGAAAATATGAGTTTTTAGTTGCAGTCGATCTCCCCTTAGCAATTTTCTGGGTTCCCCATAGCGACCACCATCATCTTCTCCATTTTTACTGAAACTCCATTAAAGCTAACCCTAGCTTTCTCTCTCTAGCAATTTCTAACCCAAAATCAAATCAAACAATATGGAAAGCTAGATCATAGCACGGGGAATGAAAGCCCTAAAGTTTCGGATCAAAAAGGTTGCCGAAAAAGTCATAAAAAGTCCGGCCAAGTTGAGTGTGTTTCTGGCTAAAAGCTCGAAGATCCGGCCATGTGATGCACTGTTCCGAGCTGAGTGCAGCTGCGCCTAGACCGTTCCGAGCTGCAGCCGCGACCTGAACAAGCTTCCCGTGCAGCAGTTCTCAAGCTCGTGTCCTTGAAGTTCCGGCCGAGTAAATTCCGAGCTGCAGCTTCCTTACGTCCCAAGCTGCTGCTGTTATGGCCATCCTGAGCTGCTGCTACGTTCTCTGTCCGTCCCAAGCAAGAGCAGCAGCTTGAAGCTTGCTGGAGCTGCTGTTGAAGCTACCCCGAGCTGCTATTAGGCTTCCGTCCCGAGCTCGTGTGGTGCCGGCCTTGTATGGCCGGCCTAGCTTGGCCAACCAAGATAAGGCCGGCTACTCCTACCTCCTTCTTCTCCCTTTTCCTCTCTTCCACTCAAACCCTAGAAGCTCAGAGCTCAAGAACACCCAAAAACCCTAGCCTCTTCTTTTCTCTCTCCTCTTGGTTGTTTTGTTGATGATTGATGAAGATGATGAATAGTAGAATACACTACTAAAACCCTAGGGTCCATTGACTTAGTCAATTCATTTAGACTTTGTTGACTTGGATCCGTAAAGAGAGAGTGCTCATAAAATCTTCCTTGTCATTCTTCTTTGGGCTCTTGGGCTTTGATTTAGAAACCAAGAGGGTGCCTCCATCTTGTTCTACATCTTCAAATTCTCTCAAAAGACTAAAATACCCTCGAGCTTCTTTCTTTAATAACTTCCCCGTCCGAACTCGGAATTGACTTCCGTGTTCACCGTCGGACTCGTCATTGACTCTACTTGTAATTTGATTTGCTTGAAGTAATTTTCTCTCGTTTTGGGCACATGCTTTTATTCCGAATCACACGCTTAACTCCAAAATAAGTACCTAACATGAAAAACACAAAATATTATTAATAACACTCGAAAATGACTAATTAGTTTAAGTTAGGCTCTCCAAATGTGATATTTTCGTGTCACATCAGTAGGCCGACTGTGATTAGTGGCGGTGGTGAGGCGGTGCCCGTCAAACCGTAATAGAAGTTACCTCTTTTGCGTATCTAGGGATTCTCTTCGAGTCTTTCCTGGATCTTTGATAAGTGAAAGTTCCTAAGTTGAAAGATACTTTGTATATATCTTGCCGTAGTGATAGACTCTAAAGGAGAAGTTTCCTTCTCTAGATACGTGGAGTCCAATCTGGCTTAAACACTTCAAGATATGTGGCCGACTGAGCTCTTTCTAGAAAGTCTGGGATTAAGTCATTAGGTTGCACAACGCTGATATCTCTCTCGTTCCGGGCGTAAGATATGGGTTGAACCTGTGGAGACGCCCCTCGTTCGTTTAGAGATCCCATGCCGAGGGCGTTTGGTGCAGAGCTGGTTTCTTCTGGTCGACCTCCCAGTTAGAGGAATGTGTGGTGGACCATCAGGGTTTTAGCTGTCCTGCTGCCTTAAGCCGAGTCGTTCCAAGAGACTTCTGGTCTGATCTTTGACTCTTTAGACGTTAGTCTACGTCTGGACATTTTATGCCTCATCATGATTCCCGCTCTTTGGGCCTTACCTTGATCATGGCTGTTTGGTGGAGTTCTGTCTTTTTGTTAGTATTCTAGAGCTTGATTGATGGTCATGAATTGGAGATTTTCTTTGACTAAGTGTTATCTTCGCAAGAACTGATCCGGCTGTGTTCTGGCATGAGGTTTATTATTACAAGACACGTTTCGTCTTCTGCACAAGTAATTTATTCTTTCCCATGCGTGATTTTGTGACATCATAGATTCGATTGTCTGATCATGCATTTTCAGTAATGATCTTTTGGGTTATTGCACAGGGAAACTCACCTGGTCACTCAAGGACACGCGGGGCTCTATTATTGGGAATAAGGTGCGTTTCCTAGCACTTTGAGTTTCTCGCATGTTTTCGAGATGCGTTCGGTCAGATGCGCTCATTCTTTGTCTTCAATGCTTTTCACCTATTTCCTCTACCATCTTTTTTGCTATAAATGCCCGCCTTGATTCCTCAACCTGCCTTTTTTTATCAGAGTTTGGAAAGAACGATCACAGTGGTTTCTTCCTTTTCTTGCTAAGGATTCGTGATGAGGCCTCTGTTTGAGTTCGTATCTATTGCTTGCCTAAAAGGGTCTTTTTCCGTCAATGGGGATAGTTAGGGGCAGCTTTTTCGGCAATGGGGATAGTTACCCAGTTGTCGGTTTGGGTCTTTCCCGAGAGAGGGTGTTTTCGGAGCGGTACGCTCCCGATTTGGCACACTTCTCCTCTTTGGCTGAAGTTCTTTTGGAGTTGCAAGCTCTAATTCTTTGGAGGATAGCTCTTGTCTGCGATTTTCTTTCTCGGGTGGCCACTATGTCGATCATTCGGGAGGAGAAACGAGGTGTTGAGCTCCGTCCAAGCTTTGGCGAGTGGTTTCCCCGCCTCGATTATTGCCGAATCTCTGTTGATTTCTTCATGTTGTCTTGATTGTAATCTCTGTTGATTACTTTGTTGAAGTCTGACACCGACTCCGTGTACCGATTCCGCAAAATCGATGTTAGTATAAATCCTAACTTACTAATGCATTTTCCTAAGCTTACTACGCATGCTCCGAATGATCGCTCCTGCAAAACAAATAATTTCAGACCTAGCCTAACATGCCCTATGCTTACTATTTCCTTCTGCAAAATAGAACCCGAATTAGCCCTGTGCAAAAAGTTTTGAATAGTTTTAAAGTTTTCAGCTCAGCCCCTGGTTGTCTATACCAGAGCTGTCTTCGCATAACTAGTTTCACCAGGACTCCTCCTTAGACCTCTGGTCGTGGCTTTCGCTACCAGAGCTGATATCGCCAGCTTGAGCTCGGCTAGTTTCGCTAGGACTTCTCCTTAGACCTCTGGTCGTGGCTTTCGCTACCAGAGCTGAGTTCGTCAACCTGAGTTTGACTAGCTTCACTAGGACTTCTCTTTAGACCTCTGGTCGTGGCTTTCACTACCAGAGCTGGTTTCGTCAGCTTGAGCTCGACTAGCTTTACTAGGACTTCTCCTTAGACCTCTGGTCGTGGCTTTCGCTACTAGAGCTGATTTCGTCAACTTGAGCTCGACTAGCTTTATAAGGACTTCTCCTTAAACCTCTAGTCGTGGCTTTCGCTACCAGAGCTGATTTCGTCAGCTTGAGTTCGACTAGCTTTACAAGGATTTCTCCTAAGGGCCCTCGGTCATCGCCATAGCTACCGAGGCTGTCCTGTCCTTGTTCGTGGCTTTTGCTAGAAGGGTTGTTTTCTCGGCTTGAGCTCGACTAGTTTTCGCCGGGACTCCTCCTTGTGAAGCCTCCGGTCGCAGCCGTAGCTACCGGAGCTACCTCCTTTGCCGGCATGAGCCGATCAGTGTAACTAGGACTTCTCCTTAGGACCTTGGTGAGGGGTCGGTTTTTACTCGAGCAAAGTTCAGTTTAACTAGGACTGCTCCTTAGGGCCCTCAGCTGTCGCCGTAGCTACAGAGGCTATCCTGTCCCTGGTCGTGGCTTTCGCTTAGCAGGACTGTTTACATTAGGGCCCTTGGTCGCTGCTCTCACCTACGAAGGCTCCCTTTAGGTCCCCTGGTCGTGGCTTTCGCTGTCAGGGCTATCTGCTCGATTCAGAGCGAGATGAGGTTTAGCCAGGACTCCTCCTTTTATAGTGTTTTATGCTAAAAAAACATTATTTTTTTATAAGGTAAAATAGGTAGCTAGTAATGCTACTTCTTAAGGCAGACCCACCATCACGAACAAGGGATCAACGAATGTCTTGTTATGCATAGGCACACACTCAAAATTACTTTCAGGGACTTTTACGTTTTGTCTAGCATGCGTTATAGTGAACTATTTAGCCTAATCATACACGACCTAAAACGAAAATAAATAAGTAAATGCACGCGAGAAAGTAAATCAAACACATATGGATCTTAGTATGGCCTCTAACCTAGAAGGTCTAATCTCCTTTGGTTGTTCTTGTTTCGCCTTTTTGATTCGTCTAGATCGCCATCTTTGAATCTCCATTGTTTTCTCGCACTCGAATTAGGACTCCTTGCTTAAGCATCTTCAATGGACTCATAAATCCTAAACTTTAATGACAAGACTCAAAGGATTTGCAGATCGTATAAACTTGAAATTAAAATTATTACAAATTGCACCGATCCCTACTTAAAACAAGAATAGAATAAAACCAATTCTATGGCCATACTAGTTCCGGCATTCACATCACATGCATTCGTATAATATTCAAGGCTAACAATTATAGATGCATGATAATCCGGAAGATACTTTTGTCGACATCTCTATGTCACTGACGGACCTTAAGTCTTTATTCGAAGAATTAGACTAATGGTGCGTCTTGTTTTGACTTTTACGATTTCTAAAATCAATTTTAACAAAAATTCCATTTGGGTCCATGAATGGCCCGGATCAATTTCAGAATTATTTGGTTGGAATCGGGAGAAAGATCAGATAAAACTCCCACTAGGATCAAGGTCCATGAAATAGCTCGAAAAGGCACGGGACAAGTCTTGACAAAAGTCCAAGACAAGGTCCCGTCCTAGGCCTAGGTATGGCCCCTAGCATGGACCGGACATGGCATGGCCATAGGTCGGCATGTCCTGGTTCGTGCTAGTCACGGCTAAGACGCGTGCTAGTCACGACTAGGAGGCTTCCTAGCCTTAGGTCGGGACGCGGGTCTAATTGAAGGAGGTGTCTTTCGACCAAAGATGTAATGCGAGAAATTTTTCGAATAGGATAAATGATGAAGAATATCATCAAGTCCGGTTGATTTAGGGGTCGTAGTGTTTAGCTAGAAACTAACTACGATCGTCGAATTACGAAGTAATTCGCGGCTAACTTCGACCGGAACCTACAACGGGTTACACATTAGAATGACTATTTAATCGGATGATATGACTAGTGGGAGTGAGATATATAATCATGAGAGAGCCCCATACATATGTCTCATAGGCTTAAAACAAGTTTAGGCAAAAATAACACAAAAGGCCCAAAAGAGGGGTTTTGGGCCTAGAGCCAAAAAGGGACTTTTTAGGCTCGGATTGGGCTGAAAATTGGAGTGTCGGTTCCCCAAATAGAGAAGGTTAGATCTCACAAATTTAGCCTGGTTTGGACGTCCTCTCATCAAGGAATTGAAAAAATAGCAACTAGTTTCTATTTTCGACTATTTCCTTAATCTTATTCAAATGGATCTTTTAAGAAACCAAATTTGAGTAGGGCTCTTATTAGGGTTCTATACAATGAACCTTAGGGCAGTGAATAAGGTGTGAAATTTCTCTAAGAGCTTTCTTACTCTACAACATCAAGTAGAGAGGAGAAAGTGAGTTAATTCCCAAAAGCTATCAACTAGTCAAATAAAGAAGTAGTTCTTCTTATTATCAAACTACCATTGGAGTTCTAGCTAGCTTACAAGGTGGGATATTAAGTAGACCATTCGGTGTCCCCAGTAGAGGAGATACAATTGGAGCTCTTGGTCTTCTCGAAGCGATTGGAAAAGTTCGAGGGAAAACTAGCGATTAAGGTAATCTCTAAATCTTACTTGATTATTAGTTTATGCATGTGATCTTGGGATACTAATGTTAGACATGTGATGTGTGAGATTCCACTATCGATATTAGTAAACACCACCAATTACCAACAGTGGCGTCAGAGCCTCTTGCAAATAACTAATTTTTGCTAAGTTTCAGACTAATCCATGATTGATAAGCTTGATAGTCTTGTCTAAAAGTGTTTTAGACATTCAATTTGAATGTTTTAAATGTGATTTAAAAAATTTCAAATTGATTTTCAAGATTGATGATTGAAAAATGTTTTTACAAGATTCGATTTTAATTGATTTCGGTATTGAAAATTGTTTTCAAAACATTGATTTTCATTAGTTGAATGATAATCAAAAGTTTGGGATTTTAGTGGTTTCTAAAAGTTGGAAATTGTTGCTTGGGAAGCAAAAAGAAAAAAAAACCTTGGAAGTTTCTAAAATTTGAGCTGCATGTGTGCTGTTGGTCGGACGCGTCCTGGAGACGCGTCTCAGTCTGCTGACCGAGACCGACTCGGATTGCATATCTGAGTCGGTCGCGTCCGCGACTGCTAGGGGCACGTCTGGGGCACGCCCCAGGCATTCGATAGTGTCTCGGACATGGTCTGAGACACACGCGACTCCACTAGACTTATCCGAGACGCCTCTGGAAGCTCGGGCAATCCCAGCACAACTCGGACTTGATCCGAGACGTACAGAAGCTTCCTCCAGACGCATGAGGATGCGTCTGGGGTGCTCTGGGCATCTCGGACTGGGTCTGAGATGGCCCAGCAGCTGCAGCCAAGGTCCTCGGGCCGAATTTTTGAACTAGGTCCTCGGGCCGTAATTTTATGGGTCTTGACCCGAGTGGGAGTTTTTCTGACCAAAGTCAAAATTTTCTCCCGATTCCACCCAAATTTTATTGAAATAGTCTCGGGCCACCCTAAGGCCTGAAACAGGTGTTTCTTAAAATTGATTTGGGAAATCATTCAGAATCAAACTAATTTTTTCCGAAATTGACCCGGGCTTTCAAAAACCCAAAACAGAGTTTTTCTTAAAATTGATTTTAATAATCATAAAAGATAAAATCTGAACGCAACATTAGTCGAGTTTTTTGAATTTAGACATAAGGTCCATAATGTGACATGGGATGTCAACAAAAGTATCTCCCGAATTATCATGCATGTATAATTCTTAGCCTTTAAATACTATATGAATGCATGTGATGTGAATGCGGGAAACTAGTATGGCCATAGAAATTGTTTCTTTTATTCTTGTTTTAAGCACGGATGGGTGCAAATCTGTAATTAATTTTAATTTCAAGTTTATACGATATGCATATCGTTAGAGTCTTGTAATTAGAGTTTAGGGTCTATCAGTTCATTAAAGAAGCTCGAGGATGAGATCCAAAGGCGAGTGAGAGAAATCAATGGAGGTTCAAATATGGCGATTTAAGGCGAACCAAAGATGAAACAAGAAGAAACCAAATGAGATTAGAACTTCTAGGTTAGGGGACATACTAGGATCCATGTCTGCTTGATTTACTTTCTCGCGCACATTTACTTACTTATGTACGCTTTATGTCGTAGATGTTAGTTAGGCTAAATAGTTCACTATAACACATGCCAGATTAGCGTAAAATTCCCTAAACGTAATTTTGAGTGAAGTGCCTATCCAGATTAAGACACTCGTTGCGCCCTTGTTCGTGATGGTGGGTTGGCCTTTGCAGAGTACCATCTCTACTTCGGGACAATGCGGGTAGGCCTATGGCAGAGGCCTACATGTCTAAATGGTTCCACTCAACGAGATCAGCAAAAGAGTTTTGGATACTTAAGGCAAAATGATAGATTAGTCATTCATCAATGAAATTTATCAACCGACAGTTATAAGGGTATGATCAGTGAAGTAGTTCACTCACTTGGAACGACAGAGTCGAGGGCAGGGCCCTAGTCCGCTTTACTCCGAAGAACTGGGATCTTGGAATCACGTTATTCAATCGAGGACGGTTTTATATTGAATGTGGGAAAATTGAATTTTTCCAAAAATGATGACGAGTTTAAAACTTTGCAATTCTTTTATGTAGTTTTAAGATGACGAAAGAGAATTTCAACTTCCGCTCACTTCTCGACAAGGAAAAACTGAATGAGCACAACTCCCACGAATGGGAGAGGAACCTGGGAATAGTTCTCAGGATGGAAGGCAAGCTGAATGTGCTAGAAACTTCAATTCCAATAGATGCTACTTGGACTCATGAAGAAAAAGAGCATGAAAAGAATGTCCGAAAGAGGGCAGAGGCAGTTACGTGCTTGGTGTTGGCAACTATGGAACCTACTCTTCAAAAGCAGTTCATAGACATGGATGCTTACTCCATGATTCGACAACTTCGGGAAATGTTCCAAAAACAATAGAGATTGGAGAGGTTTGAAACCTCTAGAGCACTTCTGGACATGCGTCTCGAGAAAGGAAAATCAGTTGGGCCTCATGTTCGTTAGATGATCAGGCTCAATGGCAAGCTGGCTAAAATCGGCTTTCCTCATAGCCAACAGGCAGCTACGACATTATCCTTCAGTCCCTCCGTAGTGGTTTCAATCAATTTAAGATGAACTACAACATGAATAGATGGGATAAAACGTTGGAGGAACTTCGTGCGATGCTTCAGACAGTCGAACAGGACGTAGAAATCGTGGAACATAAGAAGGATGTTCTTATGGGACAAAAGGACAAAGGGTTCAAGAAAAGTGGTAAGCAGAAGAATAAACCTGCGTCAAAAAGAAAAGACAAACGGGCTGCCAAACCTAAAGACAAAGGTCCTCCTCCTGACACCAAGTGTTTCTACTGTGATGGCAAGGGCCACTGGAAGAAAAACTGCCCTAAGTTCTTGGAGGACAAAAAGAACGGAATAGTGGTTCCGGTTCAGGTATTAACAGTTAATTTATCAGATATTGTAAAATTCCTAATTTGTATGAGATACCTAAATGCCCTATCATTGTGAATGTACAGGAGCAGCGGGGAACTGAGTATTTGGCCAAAGGAGATAAGATCCAAGAGGGAGTAGAAGCCTAGACTGCTAAGGATGCTGAAAGGGATCGAAGTCTTCTTTCGACACTAATCTAGATTAAGTATTTTTCTAGTTTAACATCATCTATGTACTAAGTATTATGGAGAATCAATAAAGAAGTTCATTTCTATATTGAGATGTTATAAAAGTGCTAAATTAACAAATTATACCGAAAGATTTTAAACTTGGTTAAATCTGCCAAGAGACATGAGACTCTCATAACAGACTCATTTAAATGGAAAAGGGGTGTCCAATATAACCAAGGATGCTTAAGAAAGTGTTGAATCGACTGACAAGAAAGAAGGTCTTGAGTCAGAAAAGAGGTTGATCGTTGTCATACTTCTAACGTATCCAATTTGGAGTGTCCAAATGGATAAAAATGAAAAAAAAAAAGTCAAACCCGGTCCTCCAAAATCCACTAAGTCTAGACACAGCTTCCCACATATTACCAAAAATTCGACTAAAAGCTAAGGGTATAAATATCTTACAAGGATACAAAAATTAGCTAAAAGTCTGACACAATTACATTAGAAATTTGGGCTTTTTCCACAACCGATCAGAGAACAAAGTGTTTGTTGCTCATGATGGTATTCTTGTAGTAGTTAGCGTAACGAGGTACTAATTATTACAAGAATAAGTAGGAGAAAAGTACAAGTCGATTTAATTCGACCATGAGAAAAGTCATGAGGAACAATCATGCGAATTGTACAGACCGATTAAGTTCGACCAAGAGCAACAAAACTGTTAAAGACAGTTAACCGCGGTTCCTCACGAAAAGAAACAAAAGGTAAAGATGGAATCTAAAAACCTACCCGCACATTAGGAATGTGATTCGCATGAGAAATCTCAAGTAGTTGAGAGTAATCCAAATTGTTGCTCAAAAGCCCTTAAGGTCAAAAGTTCATCTCAAAAACTCAAAAGATTAAGTTCTTTCTGAAGAGATAAAAGACATGCGCAGAGACGGAAACCGACTCTAGTTTTTTGCCAGAAGCCGAAAAGTATGGAATCCATATCTCATCAAGCCATAAAGCCTGATAATTTAGTCAGCGGAAGACTTAAATTAGTTTTCCATGATAAGAAAACTGGGAAAGGATAGAAACCTTAGAGTTTCCCAAACTAGACAAGACGAATAAGATTCTTCTAAATCCAGTTATGTCCATACACATGCTTCAAGAATCCATCAACAGATCCAAGCACGCAAGAGTTGGAATCTTCAATTCATAAAAGTAATCAAAGTAGTTTGATTCCTGAGGAATGAAGAAAATCTTGAATCACGAGATTTTAAGAAGGTAAGTGGGAGTAAAAAACCTTTCAGGTCTGTATGCAGAGTACATACAAAAGATTGAGTACAACATAGAAATGTTGATAAAACAGTCAGGAGCTGACTTAATAAAGGACCTCACACAAAATGATCAAATGTCATTTTGGGCATCAAAGGTCTATAAGCATAGATCGATTAGATGCTAGAGTTAATCATCCTTGGTACGCCAAAGATTCTTAAAGTCCAAACTCGAAAGGTCCATGACTCGGAAAAGTCTATGAGAACTTTGACCAAAAAACTCATGACAGAGAGCGTTGTAAGACTTGGAGTCTAGAAGACACCGATGACCAAGCACGCATGAGAGAGACATTTATGTATAAAACATAAAGTCGGTCATGTAGGACATGATTAGCACTTAGACATCCAGAGCACTGATGTCAATATCCAAATTCGGATTGAAGAATTTGAAACACCACTTAAGAGCATCCTAGAAGGTTGTAGGATGAAATAGTACTAAAGTTGAACAAGTCATCGTAGCAAACTTCCAGACATGGAAGGAAAGTAGGCTGAGAGTGTTTCTAGCCGGAAACTGTTGCAAATTCTACAAAAGAAATAAAGCATTAATACTAGTAAAGAGTACTAAAATTATCAAGGTTGAAGCGAGTGATCTTCAAATTAATAGATAATTAGCAAAGTGTAAACGGACTACATCCGTAGTCAAACTAAACAGTCACCTAAGACAAAGTATGAGACTCATACACAAGTCTAAGGCATGAGGTATATTTTGAAAAAACCTTGACAAGTAAATTGAGTGGGTAAAAGGAGTTTAACGGAAGAGGCTCAAATTTACAAACTCTAGTTATCGGAAATAAATTAGTTATTTCGCAGTCGTCTAAATTTGGTTTAGTATTTAAATGACAGTCCACGGATAATAAAACATTCCGAATAGGTTTGTCGGATACGTGATCTGATGAATGAACTCTATTAAGTGAACTTGGAATATTTATTATCATCTCCCTAGTCCAGGTCGTTGCATGGACAACAACGACTAAGGAAGACTAGCACGTGAAGTCCACGAGATAACGCAGTTTCATGGGCTATAGGAATAGGAGTACTCGAATCGACTACGTAGGTGTGTAATAGGGATTATACACTAGAAGTGTCCCCCACGCTGCCAGGCAGCATGGAGAGGTCCCCCACGATGCCAGGCAGCGTGGAGATGTCCCCCACACTGTCCGGCAGCGTGAAAATACCCTCCACACTGCCCAACAGTATGGAGAAGTCTTCGACCCCAGTTCGTCGCACAGAGGACCCACACCGCGTTCGCTAACTCCGGGCAAAGTTCTTGAACTGACCCGCACAAAGCAATGTCGTATTGTTATTTGTGCCCATGCGACTAACACGGGATCTATCCGACTTACGAGGCCACCTCTTCGGATACACATCTACTCTCTAAGAAAATAAAATATTTACTTAGAGAGTGGGGGACAAACTGTGTTGACCAAAATCCACAACAGGGACTTCAGAGCTAGAGTGCCCATTGAGACGTCAAGCCCAGCGCAACACTCTCGGGCCCAGCCCAGAAGTCTCTTAATGGACCCTCGTCGCCTAGACCCTAAAAATCGTTTCGAACCCAACCACGTGCAAAGAGTCTCCACGTGCACAGAACTCCACACGCCTGAATCTCCACAAGTCTGGCGCTTGACACGTCTAGATCTCCACGCACCACGTGTTAAAGATCACTTGACGAACAGATCCTTGACATGTCACGTATGCCCATAATGACATAGGTCTCAAGCTTGGTCAACGTAACTACAGAGACAATTATCCCCCATTAACGACATGCATAACATGGTAACGCCTCACATGAATGTGAGACCATGTACATGCACACTCAGAGTACGTAGTTGCCAGAGAACATGCAGAACCGTTGTGCATGTACAGCTAGTGTACACGTCACCATATCCCAGGTATCTTGCCATGCATTTATTCCGTAACGGTCACCCTTTACTCCTCCCAACGGATCATTCCTCACACCTATATAAAGAGGAGCTCTTCCACTTCACAAGGATCGAAAGAACATCGAAGGCAGAGCAAAGCAACCACTACTTCTTCTTCTCCACTCGCTCTCTGTTTTATGATTATTCTTGAGACGTTGCATACGAGTTACCTGGTTCTTAGACGCTTTGTCTCCTTTACTTGACACGTTCATCTTGCTCTGATCGTCGACACTACTAGACGCTTGACGCTTCAAAGGCACTAAAGCTTCTCCTTGCTCGATGCTTCTAGTAATCGTCAAAGGGATCAAAGCCTTCTCGACGCTTACAAAAAACATCAAGGAGATCATAGCTTCTTTCTTGCTCGACGCTTATAGAAAACATCAAGGAGATCATAGCTTCTTTCTTGCTCGACGCTGCTGGTAACATCTACTCTCACACTTGTGATCACTTCACCCCCGTAGTCTCGAGCTCCGGCCAGTCTACGAGCCTAGCCACTCTCCGATTACGCGTCAACGGTTACACCCTCGGTTTTTCATTTATTATTCATTGTATTACTTTGCTGACTTGACCGTTGGAGGGCCCTTGGCAGGCACCATCCCGATGTCCCCCCAAGCCTTCATGGGTTTGTTTGTGTCTGTTCACCTTCTTTTGCAGGTTTATTCCACACGTTGCTGGTGCCCATCAATCAAGAACTCGACGTTTGGAATTCCAGAAGACGTTTCCGCTTCCGACCTTTTGACTTCCGACCCGTAGACTTATCATCGTCTACAAGAGGAATCTCAGACATCTCATGTCTAACACTAGTATTCCCAGGATCTCATGCATAAGCTAATAATGATGAACTAAGAAAACTAGTTGTAAAAATACCTTTATCGCTAGTTTTTCCTCGAACCTTTCCAATCGCTTTTGAGAAGACAAGATCTCTAATTGTAGCTCATCTACTTGGGACACCGAGCAACCACCTTGATCTCCCATCTTGTTGTTAGCTAGAACACCAATAGTGGTTAGATGAAGAACACCTTCTTCTTTGACTAATAGATAGTTGGGAATTAGCTCACTTTCTCTTCTTCACTTGATGTTCCAGAGTAATAAAGCTTCTTGAGAAAGTCCACACCTTATTCAAATCCCAAAGAGACATTATATAGAACCCGAAGTTAGAGTCCCGCCCTAATTAAGTTTTCCAAAAAGTCTTTTTGAGTAAGATTAAGGAAATAGTCAAAAATATAAACTTCTTTCTATTTTCTCTCTTTCCCTTGTTGTAGCCGCCCCATGCAAGGGTCTCTGACCTGATCTGGTCGACCCCTTATAGGCAGCCCATATTAGATGGTCGGCCATCCTCTTGGGCCCAAAACATCCCTTTGCTGCCCCGACCAAAATCCCTCCTTTCGGGCCTTTTGTACTATCTTTGCCTAAACTTCTTTTAGGCCTTTTGGACATATCTAATGGGTCTCCCATGTATATATGTCTCATCCCTTTAGTCATATCTTTCGATCAAGTTGACACTCTTTGTATAACCCGTTATAGAATCCGGTCGAAGTTAGTCGTGAGTTACTTCGTAATTCGACGATCGTAGTTGGTTTCTAGCTAAACACTACGACCCGTAAATCGTTCGGACTTGATGATCTTCTTCATCAATTGTCCTATCTGACAAATTGCTCGCATTCCATCTTTGGTCGAAGGACATCTCCTTCAGTTAGGTGGTGTAATGGAGTAGCAAGAAAAGCGGGTGAGAGACGAACAGATAAGTTTGGCTGCCCCTGAGACGAACAGATATATTTGGCTTCTAATAGCCGAAAATCGGTCGTGAAGACCTTGAAGAAATTTCATTGCCGTATCTTGATCAATACAATCAAGAAGAGACCTACCATGTTTACAAATTCATAGTTCAGTAATCATGAGAGAATCCAATTCATCTTGAAGAGCCTTGAGATTAGTGAAATACGTAGATACGTCAGAACCTTCCTACTTAAGGATGAAATTGCTCGTTTGAGTTGGAAGACCTTTGGAGCATTAGTCTGATAGAAACGATCAGGAAGATTTTTCCAAATATCAGCATCATCATCATCATAGAGAATAGAAGACCGCAAAGAGGGATCAACAGATTTGATAAGCCAACTCGAAACTAAATCTTTACAACGGCCCCATAGATGTAACTCATCAGGATGGGTGCGTTTTGAGATTGACCCATCAACAAAACCTAGTTTATCTTTAGCTCCAAGAGCTCTGATCATACCTCGAGACCATGAGGAGTTTTTATCTTCAGTAAGAATAGGTATGATTAAAATAGTGGTGGGAGAATCTGAATGGTCCTCCAAGATTTGGAGTTAACAGTTTCAAAAGAAAACTCGTGAGAAGTCATGACTAGTTAAAAATGACTCTTATACCATGTGAAGAGGGATGAACCTCTCTATAAATAAAGAGAAGTAAGATAGTTGAGACCGGGAGAGAGAGAGGGAGAAAGGAAATTCATGAGACAGAGACAGAGAGAGTTGTGAGAAATAATTGATATTAGTATGGACAATTAATTTATACAAAAACCAATAAGTACAAATTATATGTTAAAATAATAAGAAGACATTTTATCTTGAAAAAAAATCTTCATAATCCATATTTCGTACAAAATAAGGAAACGAAAGAAGACATATGAAAGTAATTTAAAATAATATTGTTAGAAAATATACATAAATATGTATGGTGAAGAGGATATAAAGGTAATATGAAGACGTAAACAACTCTACTGGAGTTTGGATGGATTTTAGCATAAAGAAAAAGTCAATCTCGAATTTGCAAAAGTACAAAAAAATCTTATCAGAAAAGTATTCGAAGTGCCAAAAGCTAACTTCAAAGAAAGTTGTGACAAAAACAACTTACCTAAACAAATGGTGATGGTTAAAAGAGTATCTGGAATGCCAAAAACTAACATCAAAAAATGTTGGGACAAAAATAAATTACCCAAAAGAAATGGTGATGGCAGTGGCATTCGAACCCACAACCTTTGTAGTAGACAACTACTACCTCACCATCTAGGCAATTCCAATTTCATGTTTAATTATAACAACTAGTCAAATTATTTAGAACTAACCTTAGGAAATTTCAAAACCACATACATTTTCAGCTCGGAACCCACTCTGGAGCCGTGGGGGCACGTGTCCCCATAGGCCCCAACGTAGGTCCGATCCTGGCGATGGTGGTGAATTGGTTGTGGTAGTGGTGGAGTTGCACCGAAAGTGAAGCTACGTCGGAGGTTGTGGAGTTGCGGGGGAGATGGTGAAGCGATCGGTGATGGTGGTAGAGTGGTGACGAGGTGACGGAGTGGTTGTAAAAAAATTTGATGGTTGTAGAATAGTTGTGATGGTGGTGGAGTTGCGGCGAAAGTGGTGGAGCGGTGGTGATGGAGTTGCGCCGGAGGTGGTATGGAAGTTGTGGAATGGTGGCATAGGTGGTGGGGTGATTCTCAGAGGTGGTGGAGTGATTGTGGTGGCAGAGGTGGTGGGGTGGTTGTGATGGTGATGGTGGTGGATGTTTATTGATGGTGACAAAAAAAAAATTATTTTATTTTCATAACTAGCTTTTAATAAGCAGCTATAAAAAAGCCACAAAATTGTGGCTTCTGCTTTTTAGAGAAAATGGGCTTTTCTAGCTTAAAATAAGCGACAGCTTTTTCGAACCAAACGCGTAAAGTTTTCAATAAGCGCTTAAAATATGTTAAAAGCTGGCTTTTAGCTTTTTTTAAGCGGAACCAAACGAGGCCTAATTCTCTCTGTTACATTCTTGTAAGTTACATAGATGCCTATTTATAGGATACAAGGTGAATTAGGATTTCCTAAATTAAGATGTACAGTTGCTAAACTAAAAAATACAGTTGATAAACTAAATTATACATTAAAGATCTTCATGGACCGCTTCACTCGGTTTGGCCGAGTGGAAGTGGGTCGTTTGATCCTAATAAGTTGTAACCTTTAAAATTAATTAGCATGAACTAAAAAGGCACAAATTTCTAAAGTTTACCATTATATTTTCTCTACAAAAAATGACTTCCATAATTTTTTTTTTTTGTTCAAATTCAATACTTTGTTAAATGATATAAATATTGAGTTAAAAAAGATGCAAGATTCATTTAAACACTAAGTTTTTTCCGAAGAAAAAACGTAAATTTTAAGGATAAAATAAAAAAGTCAAACGACAAAATAAAAACCTTTTTAACCTTCAAAATTTAGATCAAGATTATCTTATCGGTATAAACTCACTTTAGCTAAATTATTATAACTTTTCTATGATTTTGAATTTAACGATATTCTAGATTTTTTCTTAGCTAACACGACCTTAATTTACTTTATTTTTTGATGAGAAAACGACCTTACTTTATAATCAGTTGTTTCAACAAAATAAAATAAAAATTTATAATCTGTTTGGTGCCGCTAGGCCAGCTTACATTTATGGCCACCAAATTTGGAGAAGTGGACATGTACAAAAGGTTTGCAAAATTTGGTAGCTTCCTAAATGGAACCTGCATTTATTAATCAACATTTTTAGCTCAACTTTTCTGCAATAGCCTTGGATATTACTTGGATATACTGTCTTCTCGTGAGATAAAGAGAAGAAGAATTCTTTTCTTAAATTGAGTTGTTGACTGCACATTATCCACATTTTCAAGGAACAAATCCAATTTGATAACGAACAGCTAAGGCATGTTTTTTAGGTGGATTTCCAGCTCAGTGTTGTGTCCCACCACCACTTCCCTATTGGTTCTGCTCTTATCAATTTAACTTGTCTTCTTCATTAATCTTCTAATTATTTTGTTTTATTGCTTGAAAACCAGACAGATACTAAGATGCTTGATTATCTCTCATCATTTTGTCGTCTTTCTTTTCCCAACCGTTCTAAATTGAATTTATCCTTTCAGGCGTGCATTAGGGCCGTGTTGTGTCCTAAATTTTTCTCTTTTAACTTTTGTTTTTCGTTTTCATTTTTATGACACAGTAATTAAGAAAATAATAAGAATTTGGACTCCAAAGTTGTAGTGACATAGTTGGTACATTAGTTTGATTGTGACTCAATGGTATAAGATTAGATTTACTCTGTTGTGTCATGGGTATCTTTTTTCTTTTCTATAAAAACCAAGACACTATGCATAGCAAGCTAACAACTTATATTATTTATTTAATATTATAATGACTCGCCTTATATAATTAACATTTGGAAATCTAAGTGGTGGATAATGTTAACATAGAGTCTAAAAATCCTTGAAGTCATAAGTTCGATTATAAGAGGAGATGTGGTTTATTTAATTTGAGTTATTGTGCTTATCACATTTTGATGTATCAGTCTCATTATAATCACTATCGTACATTGTAGTCAATTTCCAAGAAAAGAAAATAATAGTAACTCACCTTTATATAGTATAAGTGTAGCACATAAGACACCAAAGGTTTGTAAATCATGTTTGTTCTCTCTCTATCTCCCTTTCTCTTTTAATTCTAAACTCTTATGTTCCTGGTAAGAATAAGGTGGCATTTGTTTTCCTTTCATTATCTCAAACGTCGAACTTGTCAGATGTATCTTACTTATTTGAATCTATGTTGTGTTAATTAATTGGATCGGAAGAACATGAATTAGAGTCATCTATTCAGACGGGTCAGATATCACGAGTCAGACAAAAACAAACAATTTCAAATCTAACTAAAGTCAATTCAAACCTCTAATCTTATTTATTTTGAGGCTGTGGCTTTGGGGCATCAAAAATATTTTCAGGAGAATAAAGACTTTGGTCGATTAAATTTGATTTAGGAGGAACCTTACTATGAGTCAAAAAATCGACTTGTTTGCTTTTTTGCCTCCAAATATTCATCTCCCACTTTCGACCACCACCCACCAACTCCGACCGCCACCACCAACTCCAACAACCACCATTTTCAATCCCCACAACAACGATTTTTCTCTCCTCTCTCTCTCTCTCTCTCTCTCTCTCTCTCTCTCTCTCTCTCTCTCTCTATCTCATTTCTCCTTTTCGGGTGCTCTTTCTTTCTCTCATCCATCTCCTTTTCTTCTCGTCCTCCCTCTCTCACTCCTCTCATCTTATTTGGAGGCCGACAGATATATATATAACCAAAGCATCCCCTTGACATGGAATCATCAGCAATGGCATATCCAGTTAGTGTGTCTTCAAATTCTGAAAGGCTTGTTTCGCCTCTTTTATCTAGCTGCAACAGGCAGAGCGCTATGTAAGTTTAGATAATCGCCCTATCATTTTGGTTTAGCTGACAGGGCAAAAATTCGATAATAAGACAACTAAGAGGTAAGGAATGGGTGCAAAGGAAGGCAGAAACCCACTTTGAAGCATACCTGATAAAACCCTTAGGCTTAAGATTCGGTAAAAAAAAATCATAGTCATCAGGGACAAGAATGATCAACTCGAACTCCTCTGGGATGCAGAATTTAGCCCGCAAAGTCGGAATAAATGTCGGCACAAAAGAGCTATATATGAAATTCGCGGTGACCGACAGACCACAATGTGACGTCCATGTTAGTGATAGTGGGACTAGAAAAATCTTTAGAGATAGAGTAATTGGATTATAAAGGAGTATGAGAGGATGATGAAGATCAAGGGAGGAAACTTTTCAACTACGAGATAAGGTGAAAGGAACAATCCACCAGTCAATGTTGGTCCCATTGTACTAGGGATGCTTGAGCCTACGAATAGATCATTGATAAATTCTACTGCTAGATGAGAAGTATACTTGGGTCGACAAGTTTGGTTAGATTATGACCTTCTTATTCGAGGAAGATAAGGAATCATTCAATAACTAGACATAAAATGATGAGCAACTAGAATTTTGAGCCAAAAAAGGAGTTCAAAGTTCAAGAATTTAGTTAAGAGAAAATGGGAATTCTGAAGTTTATCTTGGAGACGTCATATAGAATCAAAATATTGAGAACAAATACCACTTATAAGAGACCAAAGATCAGCTAGAACGATGACAGCAAATTGACTATGTCAGGCGAACGCCTAAATTATGGTCGCGTGGCCTGAACACGACTTCCAACTGTAGCATCGAGGTATTGTTTTGAATTACCGAATAGATTTTGGAAGAACATTCGATCACGAATTTGATAGGCCCTAACGAGTCAAATTACATAAGTGGGAAGTGTACTAAAGAAAGTGAATGCAGATGCCCTTCCCCATGATCAACCTTCTCATACGAGATGGATAAGCAGAGCAACACCTTCACTATGCCAAAGATATGATTTGTCATCTTTAATATAATCAATGTGAAAACTAAAAGTATTTGATTAACATTCATAGTTAATGAACAAGATTACACAACTCTCTTATATAGAGTGAGAGTGAAAACAGAAAAACTAGAGAGAGAGAGAGTTATCGTTAGTTAGGATTTACTAACTTTACATTAATAGAAAACTCTCTTAACTAACTACCTAATCTGTCACATGTGTGACTTACATACACACAAAGAGTGCCCATAACTTCCTCTATCAGTCCAGCTAATATGCTTCTTCTTCATAAAATTCATCTAAAGGCAAGCTCTCTATCTCTATACTCTTACATCCCCCCCCTCAAACAGATGTTTCAGGGTTGGGAGAAACATAAGTTTGCTTCGAATTGTATCAAATAGTGAGAACAAAATTCCCTTTGTAAACACATCAGTAAGGTTTTTATCAGAAGCAACAAACTTTACTTCAATGGTCTTCTCTTGAACTAAATTCCTGATGAAATGGAGATCAATTTCTACATGCTTTGTTCTCGCATGAAAAACAAGATTATAAGCTAAGTACTTAGCTCCCATGTTGTCACAATATAATGTCATTGGAAATTTCACAAAGACATGAAGTTCCTTCAATAGATAGGACATCCAAAGCAACTCAAAAGTAGCTAGGGACAGTGCTCTATATTCAGCTTCTGTTGAGGATCTAGACACTGTGATTTGCTTCTTAGAAGACCAGTAAACTAGTGTGGAGCCCAAAAATATGCAATATCCACTAGTTCATCTTCTAGAGTCTGGACAACTACCCCAGTATGAATCTGAATAACCAATAAGAGAAGAAACATCACCAGAAGAAACACTTATGAAAGCTCCAATTGTACCCTTAAGATACCTTAGAATTTTCTTGAGCAATACAAGATGCACTGATGTTGGTTGGTGCATAAACTGGGATAGATAATTGACTGCATATGTCACATCTGGTCTGGTCATAGTAGCATATTGTAACCTACCAACCATGCTTTTATAGAACAGAGGGTCATCAACCAAGTCTCCATCAAATTTAGACACTCTTTTGCCAAAAGAAATAGGGACCAAACTTGGCTTGCAATCAATCATGTCTGCCTTGTTAAGTAACTCAACAATGTACTTAGTTTGGGTAAGCTAGAGAGAAGGAGAAGTGGAGGACCTCAGAACCGCTATGCCCAAGAAATAGTGGAGATCTTCCAACTGCTTCATAGCAAATTCCTTTCCCAAAGCAGCTACTAGAGAGTTAATCAACTTCAAACTAGATCCAGTCAAAATGATATCATCAACATATAAGAGAAACACAATCATTTCACCATCTATATGCCAGACAAACATGGAAGTATAAGAGGAACTCTTAATAAAACCCCAATTGACAAGATAAGAAGCAATTCTTGTGAACCATGTTCTCGGTGCTTGCTTGAGTCCATATAAGGACTTATGAAGATGGCAAACATAGTCAGGATACTGTGTGTCAACAAAACCAGTAGGTTGTTTCATATATACATTTTCATGTAAATCCCCATGAAGGAAGGCATTTGACACATCAAGTTGAAGAATATACCAATTATTTGTCACAGCCTCTGTGAGGACAACTCTTACTGTTTGGATTTTAACCACAGGACTAAAGGTCTCTTGATAATCGATTCCTTCTTGTTGTGTATATCTTTGAGCAACAAGTATAGCCTTATACCTCTCTAGAGAACCATCTGAGTTGTATTTCACTTTAAATACCCACTTGCTGCCAAGAACATAGAAGGTAACTTGGGTGTTAAAGTCCAAGTGTGATTTTGTATAAGAGCTTCATATTCTGCCTTCATGGCTCAACACCAATGAGCACACTTGGCTGCCTCTTTATAAGTCTTGGGCTCTACTATGGTAGAAGTATCAGCCAGAAAAGAGGAGGCTAGGATATATGGAGATGTGAAGAGAGCAACATGATCAGGGATGGTTTTTGGTTTTGATATGCCACTCTTAAGTCTGGTTTGCATAACATGAGCATTAGTTACTAATTAGGGAGAGGAAGAAGCAATATAAGTCTTTGAAGTAGAATTTGTAGAGAGAGAGAGAGAGGAAGGTACAGATACTGGATTAAAAGTAAACAAGACTTCCTTATCAGTCAAAGGATAGACGTCTGTGTGATAGGGAGCAGCAGAAGCATCAGTGCTAGCTGGAAGTGGTGGTAGAGGCAAAATGGTATAGGATGTACCAGACTCAGAAGATGGAGACTCTAGGATATTACCATTGTCAATAAAAGGAAACCTAGACTCGTCAAATATCACATGTCTAGTGACATATTCCTTGTGGGAAACCAAGTTCAGGCATTTGTAACCCTTATGAATAAGACTATAGCCAAGAAAAACACATTTGGCAAATTTTGGTTTGAGCTTATCACTTTTAGTGTCACCCAAATAAGGATAACAGGTTGTCCCAAACACCTTAAGCATTGCATAATTTGGACACTTGTGAAATAAAACTTCATAAGGAATAAGAAAAGAGAGTACCTTACTAGGTGTTTTGTTTATAAAATAGAATGCCACACTTACTCAAAATAAGCCTGAAATTCTCCCTTTGTCAATTCAGGTGTACCATCACTTTGGAAACATTTAATGGAAGTAGAGAGCAACCTTTCATAGTGTCTCTGAAAATGTTGGAAACAACCAAAACTTTCTGACCTTAGCTTCATAGGATAGATCCAAAAGAATTGACTATAGTCATCCATGAAAAGGATGTAGTATCTGATTCCTGATTTGGTAGACACAGGTGTTAGTCCCCAAATGTCACAATGAATGAGTTGAAGTGGTTCATGAGAGACACTATCAGATGGAAAGAAGGGGAGTCTCTGACTCTTTCTCAATTGACAAGATGAGCAAATACCATTAAGGTCTTTTGAGGACAGTTGAATCTTTTCATTTTTCTCCAAGGCCAAGATGATATCCTTGGAAGGATGACCAAGTCTATTATGCCAAACTTTGGCTGAAGCTGTGACAGCATATGCTGCTTCAAAATTACTCCCTCAGTCCCAAAATGAATGACCTATTTTGAAAACCCAACTTATTAAGGGAACATCATTAATTGTTGTTTGACTTTAAAAAATAACATGGTTTTTCCAATTGTATCCTCATTAATTTTTTTTTATTTACAATGACAAAGTTGAACTTACCTCTAAATAAAGTTGTCATTAAATTTATAGTAATGGGTATTATTGGAAATAGCAAAAAGTTCATTTCTTTATTTTTAGAAATAGGACTCTAAAATGGGACAACCCAAAATACAAATTAGGTCATTCATTTTAGGACGGAGGGATTATCTATTAAGCTAAGATGGGGACTCATTTTGAAGTCAATGGTATACAAGTTATTCACCATAGGTCCATCTGCCAATATCTCTTTGGACCAAAGGTCTGTAATAAGAAATCCCATGGAAGAAATTTAACACTGCAGAAATTTACTTTAGTGAATTTTGAACTAGAGAGAAGATTCTTTTGAACACTTGGTACATGTAACACCTTTTTGAGCTGAAAAGAGTGTGTACTTGCTGTAACAGTAGCTTTTCCTGTACTGTCAATATCTAAGCACTTCCCATTTCCTATCATAACTCCATTTGCACCTTTGTAGGAAGTACTAGAGGGAAGATTGCTTTTAGATAGGGTCATGTGACTCGTGGCCCCTGTATCAGCAATCTATCTCTTATCTTTTCTGTGACAAGTCAAATGAACTTTTTCAAGAATGGGTGCAGAAAGTTTCCCTCTTGATGTATTTTCCAATGCTGATTTTGACATGATAGCACCATAGTCTGCTTGTTCTTCTTCTGTTTCTTGAACTTCTATACCTTCCTCATCTTCATCTTCATCTTCTATTTCTTGCAAATGAAAATCTGCAAAATTCCTTTGAGGGGTTTTTGTGTAAGATGAGTCTGAGAAATCCCTACACCTCATTCGACATTGTCTAGCTGTATGACCCCATTTATAGCAAATGGCACAAGGTATGGTATTATAGTCGAAAAATTGTTTCTTAATTGAGAAGAAGAAGAAGAAGAAGAAGAAGAAGGGCTATGTCTTGGTTGTACTCTTTGACCAAACTCTAAATGTGGAGTTTGTGATATCTGATTTGAGAAAGATGGTTTTATAACATTCTTATTTAGGAACTTTTTAACAGAATAGGACTCATCTTCAACATTGGTATCTTGTTCTTGAAGTCAATGTTCATGGTGAGTTGACCTACTTCTCAATTCAACAAAATTAAGGGTTCCTTTTCTATTTTGAATAGTAATTACAAACTGAGAGTATTTTTTTACCAAGACCCTGAAGAGAAATTCTTGATAATTCAGAGTCACTTACCCTATCATTTACTGCCACAAGAGAATCAGACAGGTTCTTGATCTTACTTATATATTCTGAAATTGATGCAACCCCTTTCTTAATATTTTGAAGCTTATTTCTTAAGGAAGCTTATTTCTCAAGGAAGCTTTCTTGGCTTCGAATTCTTGGAGAAATATTAACTCAAGATATTGCAAATATCCCTAGCTGATTCCAATCCCAATATATCTGAAGCTATAGAATGAGAAATGGTAGCTTTAATGCATGCTTTGACAAAGCTATCATTCTTTCTCCATTGAATATATGCCGGATTAACAACATCTCTTCCCTCAATTATTATTAATTAGGGAGGTTCTTCATAAGTACCGTCAATGTAACATATTAAATCATTGCCAATTAGGCCATTTTCAATTTGATCTTTCCAAACTAGGAAATTAGAACCATCTAACCTAGCTAAAATTAGACTAGTAATGTTAGGATTATGAGAATCCTGACCTAAATTCGTATTTGGAGCATGAACAGTGGCTCCTGGAGTTTCCATCTGAAGAAGATAATGATCTCTAATTCGTTGATTGTAGAAGACTCAATTGCTTCTTTGTAAAGATTGTTTATCTGATTCGTTGATTGCAGAAGATGCAACTTACTTGGTTTATTAAAATCGGTCCCAATTTAGGTTTTGGTGATCTTGTGATTCAAAAGAACAATTTCTAGGGCTCTAGTATTTGAGTAACATTCATAGTTAATGAACAAGATTATACAACTCTCTTATATAGAGTGAGAGTGAAAACAAAAAAAAACTAGAGAGAGAGAGACGTCTAGTTAGTTAGGATTAACTAACTTTACATTAACAGAAAGGATTTGTAAATCACTTTTATTTTGGTAAAGGTGAATAAAATCCACACTCTCAAAATGCCTACATTCTTGACTTTGTCTGTATTTTGGGAATCTGAGTAGCATTATCCTAACAGAAAACTCTCTTAACTAACTACCTAATCCGTCACATGAGTGTGACTTACATACACGCAAAGAGTGCCCATAACGTCCTCTATCGGTCCATCCTAGAGGTCAAGGGTTCGAGACACGCTGACCAATTCAAAAAAAAAAAAAATCAAGATAAAGTTACCCCTCGTTAACTTAAGTAAAATAGAAAATTTGTTATTATTTTTTTCACTTAAATTTCTTCTTTCCTACCTAACATAACCATTTCATTTTCCATTTAATATCATCTTTCTCTCCCCTCATTCTATATCTGGTATCTATCTTTTCGTTTCTTTCTCGATCATTTCTTTTCAATAGGGGCTCTTTAATTCTCTTTAAGTCTTTTATGACTTTTTTTTTTTCTTTTTTTCTTTCTCGTGTCTTAATTTTATTTTATTTACTTATAGAAATTATATTAAATCGAATCACACTACTTTTTTTTTTTGGGTGAGAAGAATCACACTACTTATAAATAAATATTAAGATTATCCTGTTCTGAGTATATTTATATTATTTTGTGGTTTATCACTTAAATCTTAGTATGAAATTTTGTGATACTATTAATATTAATATTGGGATATAAAGACGTCTTATTTTGAAACAGAAAAAAAAAAACACATTTTTCATTCTATATTTCACTTTTAGGGATAAGAGCAGCCTAATCCAGAATAAGGAGGACTTGGATGTGATTTTTGAGCGTATGGGTAAAATCATCGAAATTAAACCCAGGAGTTTAGGATTCATCAACAATAAGGTCATCAAAGTTCATTTCCTATACGATGTGAGAACCCCTTTGTTGGCAGTCATCAACTTCCTGTTTGCCGACAGGGAGTGTTCAATCAATATTAGCTATCAAAAATTTCCAGGAGCGATTTGCCAAACCTGTAGAATCATTGAACACCCCATCGGTCCCTGCCCTGAACTAGCTCCGGTCCCTCACTCCGATGAAGATGATGACTCAAGCTACGAACCCATGGAGGACGACGAAGTGGAACCACAGAATTTCGAGGAAGAAGAACCAATCTTAAGGGCACCCCCACCATCCCCTGTTCGAGGCACTCACTTGATCAGTTTGAGAATCACTGCTAGGGGCAAAAGAGTTAGACCAGGCCCATCCCATTTATCCATCAGCTCATCCGATGAATCCACCCAATCCCCCAGGCTTCGGGCCCGGTCGGTAGAAGATGCAGAATCCCGTAGCCTCCTTGAGGAATCCAACCAGCTTTACCAATCCCTTGATCTAACCATGGCTAATGAGGAGGACGGCACCTCGATACCACCTGTCTAGTTTCCTTCCGGTTGTAGCTTTTCTGTTTTTTCGTTAGTTGTTTTGTCGGTTGTTTTCTTGTTCGTTTTAGTCAGTTTTTTGTTGCCTGGTGCACCTGCAAGAGTCGGTTAGACCACGTAGGTGGTAGTGTGGTGGCTCTGTCCCCACCTTTTGCTTCTCTTGCCCCGTGCACCAGGTTTGGCGGGTCCCCTGTTTGGGGTTTGTTCGGCGAGGGCGCCTTTAGTCTGCTTGAGGGCCCTCTCTTTTGTTTACTGGGCTTTGGCCCGTAGCTTAGTCGTTTCTTTCTGTTTTTTAGTTTGTGGTGCCTTTATTTTGTTGTTCCTCTTATTTGGGCTGGGGCGTATAGTATGGCTTCCGCAAGCCTGTCGTTTGGCCAAGCCCCGGTTATAACCACCGAGACCATCCCGAACCCGAGCCCACTGGGCATTCTGGCCTGGAACGTCCGGGGGTGTGGTAGCTTTCTCAACAGGAAGCACCTCTGGACGCTACTTAAAGAACACAATCCAGATGTTATTTTCCTCTCAGAAACCAAATGTATGAACATGAACATCGACAAATTGCTCAACCTTCACAAAACCTACAAAAAGGTTACAGTGGATCCGATTAACAAAGCAGGCGGTCTTGCTCTATTTTGGAAATCAGATATTGATCTTACAGTGCTACAGACTAATCAACACATGATCCACGTCTCTATAAACCTGAACAACCAACATGAACACTTGAGGCTCACTGGTTTCTATGGAAGCCCTTATCACAAAGACAAACTTCAACCCTGGGAAGCCATTCGAAACATCTCTGAGGAGCACCAATCGCCTTGGTTAGTAATAGGGGATCTGAACACCATCATGCACCCATCCGATAAAAGCGGCCCCCCCAAACCCATCTCCTTCACGGCCAAAAAGATTGTCTCACACATCCAAGAAATGGGCCTTCATGACTTAGGGTTCAATGGTCCTAAATACACATGGTCCAATCGACAATTCCACGGAACCCTGATTCAAGAGCGCCTTGACAGAGCGCTCGCAAATTTGGATTGGCTCTCCACCTACCCGTCCTCACGCATAACGCACCTCCCGGGGGTGGGTTCTGATCACCTTCCCATTTTCCTTTCCACCCACTCCCCCCCCACCCACCTAAATGCCAAACCCTTCAAATTTCTCAGAACCTGGATGTCCCATCCAGATTGCCAAAACTTCATCTCGGATAACTGGCTCCCAGCCCACCTGGTTATCCAACAAAAGCTCAATCATCTAGCCATTAAACTGTCTCAATGGAATAAGAATGTATTCGGACACATTGACCAGAAAATCAAACAACTGACTACACTCCTCCAATCCTCCACCTCTTCTGAGCATATCCTTCAACTCACAGTCCAGCTGGAGGAGGCCTATAATTTCCAAGAAAGCATTTGGAAAGAAAAATCGAGAGTAGCTCACATCCAGCTAGGAGACAGAAACACAAAATTTTTTCACGCCAAAGCAATCACTCGAAACCGGAAAAACCACATATCCTCCATCCTTCGAGATGACAACTCCTGGTGCTCGGATATTCCGGAAATTTCCAATCTCTTTTCAACTACAATTCAAAACATATCCACCACCGCATCACCCCCAGCTAACGGCTGTATCCAATCTCTTTTCTCCTCACAAATCTCCGCCTTGCAGAATACGTTCCTCATTCAGGTCCCTAAAGAGGAGGAAATCAGAGCATCTATTTTCTCATTAAAGCCCGAAGCCGCCCCAGGTCCGGATGGGTTCCCCCCTTTCTTCTACCAATCAAACTGGGATACCGTCAAAACTGACGTCATCCAGATGATCAACACCTTTTTCCTCACTGCCACTCTCCCTCCCACAACCAACCATACTCATATTTGCCTCATCCCAAAAACCAAAGCCCCCCAATCCACAGCGGACTACAGACCCATCAGTCTACTAAATACAACATACAAAACAATTACAAAAATCCTGGCCAACCGACTAAAATCCACTCTTCCAGATATCATCTCACCATTTCAAGCTGCTTATGTCCCGGGTCGTCAAATAACGGACAACATCATCATTAGTCAGGAAATTATCCACTCGTTCAAGAATAAACGAGGTTCGAAAGGTTTCTTTGGACTAAAATTGGACATGTCTAAAGCCTTTGACCGGGTTGAATGGCACTATCTGGAGGACATAATGATTAATCTAGGATATGACACAATGTGGATTCGAATGATTCATGCGTGCATCTCTTCCTCCACGATGGCTGTTTTGATCAATGGCAGACCAGGGCCAGCTTTCAATGTGACAAGAGGTCTCAGGCAAGGCGACCCTCTCTCGCCCTTCCTGTTCGCTTTAGCCATGGAAGGTCTGAGTCGTCTGCTTGACTCCCCGGATTCACCACACAAATTTCTTGGTTTCTCCACCCCGAGATCCACATTTACCATCAACCACTTACTATTTGCTGATGACTGCATCATCTTTGGTCGAAACACTCTAGACAACATCACCAATCTTATTACCATCCTCTCAGTCTTTGGTTCGGAGTCAGGTCAAATCATAAACTACAACAAATCCACCATTTTCTTCTCCAAAAACACCCATCCAAAATTCAAACGTATTATCACCAAATCCCTCAAAGTCCACCAAGCATCCAATTTAGACAAGTACCTGGGCACAAAACTCTTCATAGGGGCAAAGAAACAGCAAACGTTTGAGCCGTTGTTGGCTCAAATACAGAATAAACTCTCAAAGTGGCAAACCAACCTCCTTTCTCTAGCACGCCGCACAGTAGTCATCTCGACTATTACCGCGGCGGTTCCCCGATATCAGATGCAATGCTTTGCCATCCCCAAAGGCATCAGCAAGCGCATAGAGACCATCCAAAGGTCATTCTGGTGGGGAAAAGCAAAAACCATCCACACTATCAACTGGAACGCAATCTGTAACCCTCGCAAATGTGGAGGTCTCGGGCTCAGAATCCCAGCTCTAGACAATGAAGCGTTCTTATGCAAACTGGGATGGCGCCTCCTTAAAACCCCTCATGCGCCATGGGCTCAACTCCTCAAAGCCAAATACTTCCCAAGATCGGCACAACCACTACCACCAAAACAGCATCATTCCTGGGTCTGGAAATCATTAGCAGCACCCATAAGTAAACTATCGTCTCTTATCTTCTGGGACATCAATCAAGGTACCAACATAAATATCTGGAGGGATTTCTGGATACCGAATCATGAGCCGCCTCTGCAAAACCCTAATAATTGCCCGCTGAGCACGGTGGACCAATTAATTGATAACAATAATTGGAACAGGATTCTCCTTCAGAGATACTTTGATGACGAGACATGCAATGCCATCCTTAGCATCAACCTCCACCCAAATGCGGACGATGTACAGGTATGGACTCTGACAGAATCTGGTCAATTCACAATAAAATCAATGTACAGACACTTGAGAACGGGTACAAGCACTCCTGAGACAAAGAAATGGGCCTTTATCTGGAACATCAAGACGATCCCCAGAATCAAACTGTTCCTCTGGAAATGCTGCACCAACAGTCTCCCCGTTAAAGACAAAATAGGATCTTTCATTGGCAACGAGTTTGGCTGCACCTTCTGCAACGACAGGGAAACCGCAACTCATGTACTGATCCGATGCAACTTAGCCAGGGCTATCTGGTTCCACTATAACATTAAAATTGACGAAATATTCTCGGTCACGGAGTGGATCATGAGTTGGTCCACGCTAGATAATGACACGATGGAGAAATTTGCCAAAATCATGTGGTTCATCTGGAAAGCTAGATGCGAATCATGCTTCGGGAGGAAACCAACCAAACCAATGCAACTCATTCACCAGATTCAAAGCTATGCCACAAACTTACCAGTGCAGCAAACGCCGAAAAGCAACGCCGTCAAGCCCCAATGGCTGCCACCTCCATCCCCTTTTCTCAAAATTAACGTTGACGCCTCTTTCAAGACCTTCTTGGTTCCGGCAGGCATTAGCAACATCATCCATGACGCAAAGGGCGAGTTCATAATGGCCAGAGCAGACAGTATCAGGGGACAGACAGCTGAAGAGTGTGAAAGTATGGCAATCCTGACGGCAGTCACATGGGCGGAGGATCTTGGCCTGACTCACATTATTATAGAAAGCGACAACAAAAACCTGATTACAAGTATACAGGAAGGCAGTAACACCATCTCCTGGCAGTCCAAGTACAACATAGATCAAATTAGGGCCCGCAGGAACCTCTTCGAGCATATTCAATTCCAGTTTAGTCCAAGGGACACAAATGTCCTAGCAGACACGCTAGCGAAATGGAGTAGGAAGCACAAACTCAGTAGGCTGTGGCACTTATCGGACACCATGAGGGCAGATCTGACTTTGTAATGCTTTGGACCGTTTATTCTCAACAAAAAAAAAAAAAAAAAAAAAAAAAAAATAAGAAATCGAGAGGTATAGGAGAGGACGGAATTAATTAATCATATATTGCGTCAATGTCTATAGATCGATAAAGTCTTCCAAGACAATCTCCTCTCTCTCCCCAAAATTTCTATTCTACATTTTTCTTCTCCTTCTCAAGAGAAAATCGAGAAAGAGAGAGAGGCGGAGGGGAGATAGGAAGAGAGAGAGTTTCAATTTAGTTGATATAATGATTTCTCCAGGCCTGTTTTCTACCTACTCAGTTTTCAGCGAAGCAGCTGGAGTCGCCGGTACCCATTTTCTCTCTCTCTCTCTCTCTCCATCTTGTTTCAATTTTTAATTGTCTGCTTTAATGGATTTTAGGGTTTTTGATATATTTTTGTTGGTAGATAATGACAACCAGTATTATTATTGAAGGTTCATAACTGGGTTTTGATAATTCACAAGGACGACGATCAATTTACTGATTTTAATTTAATAAGAAGTTTTTATTACTAGGAAGATACTTCAACTATGAAAGCATGTTTACTATGAATGTTTATTCACCCATGTCTTTTCTTCATACTTTCTAATCATATTAAGTTCATCTTTTATGGTAAAGGGTGGGGGTAGTAGTTATTAACTTATCATCTAACACCGAGCTTGGTCTCTGTTTAGGAATCACAAATCGATTGAACCGATTTGTAAATCGATTAGAACATCTCTTAAGTCTTCCAATTCAATAATTGAATTTACAACCTTAGTTATTATATTATTAATTTTACTTGTGTGAGAATACTCCCATATGGGAGAAGGACGATCTAGCAACCAACAATATAATGTCAAGGTCGTCTCCACTCATAGCCGATTGATTTTGAGTTGGATGACCACAAAGTTAACATGGTATAAGAGGTTGGCCCCCCACCTGATAAGCTTACAACCACACGTGCTCCACGGCACCTGAAAAAAACACACGTGTTAGGCTCAAAGAACGCCACACACGAGGGCCTTGTGAGACTAGTCCCACATGGGAGAAGAACGATCTAGCAACAAACAATATAATGTCTAGGTCCTCTCCGCTCCTAGCCAATTAGTTTTGAGTTGGATGACCACAAACTTAACATTTCGACTCATAGGAACTTGCAAAGTAGTTCTCTGATATCCATTATGTTCATTGCAGGAAATCTATTTGCTTTTGTGTTATTTGTGTCCCCAATGTAAGTTTTATATCTTCCACTTATGTGTTCAAAATTTATGATTAAGAGATTAACATCTATTGACTAACACATTGTATGTAAAATCCTTGTTTTGTTGTTTTTATCAGACCCACATTTCGTAGAATTGTGAGAAACCAGTCGACGGAACAGTTCTCGGGGTTGCCTTACATATATAGCCTCTTAAACTGTTTGATCTGCCTATGGTATGGTCTCCCACTCGTATCACCGGGCATCATATTGGTTGCCACGGTGAATTCTGTTGGGGCATTTTTCCAACTATTCTATGTGCTACTGTTCATTACATATGCAGATAAGGCAAAAAAGGTACTTTTTCCACATTATCTTTGACTCCTTTGTGTACATCGATGCTAATTTTAATACGTTATTGTGTGATTCAGATGAAAATGTCGGGGCTGTTGGTAGCCGTTTTTGGTGTATTCGCTGTCATAGCATTTGTTAGTCTTAGGTTATTTGATCCCCCTACAAGGCAGATGTTCATTGGTAGCTTGAGTGTGGCTTCTCTCATATCAATGTTTGCTTCCCCTTTATTTATAATTGTAAGTTTATCAAACACATTCATCTGATTTTGCCTTTGGCTATTGCAATATGATCTCTCTTTTTCTCATTACACATATCTCTTTTGACAGCACCTGCTAAACTTTTTGCTTAATAATAATCTTCGTAATGTTCTTATGCTAGAATTTAGTGGTTCGGACAAAGAGTGTGGAGTTTATGCCGTTTTATCTTTCCCTCTCAACTTTCTTAATGAGCATTTCTTTCTTCGCTTATGGAGTGTTGAAACACGATGCTTTCATATATGTAAGCGTACTTTAGATCTGCTTGTTGGTTTTCCTTTGTTTTCTGAGCTCACTAAAGCTATTACCGATGTATACTTACATCTTCTTATAATGAATTAAGTCGGGTATCAAATTTCAGGTCCCAAATGGAATTGGATCAATTCTGGGAGCAGTTCAATTGGCGCTTTATGCCTACTTCAGTAGAGCATCTGGAGATGACTCAAGAGAACCCTTAATAGTGTCATTTTCGCGGTAAGTTTGTAAAATGTAGACATGAAAATTTGCATTCCAATTTAATTTATTGTAAATTTATAATTCTTTTGTTTGAGAGTTTGTTCCACTTTAATGTTATTTGTGGAAGGAATAGGTTTGCAACTTGCAAACTTCCCAAGTGAAATAGTTCATTGATCACTCTTGTTTCCCAGAAGGGTTTATTTTTATTCTTTTCCTTTTTCAATTATATTTATGTATATTCAATTCTTGGAAAGATATTTGAATAAATTGTTGACCTAAATACTTTGGATCTTCTTTTTTATGCTAAAGTGTGTTTCATCTCTTATTTATACTTTTTTTTTTTTTTTGTTGACATAATCTCTTAGTTGTACTTGCCTGAAGGACGGCAGAATAAAATTCAATAAAATATCAGCAACAGAATACAAATCCACCCAAAAGACGTCTGGTTATGTGTTTAAAGTTCTTGGTCGGCTGTATCTAGAGTAATTTGTTTTTTTTAGGGTGGGGTTCCTTTTCAATAATCTCAGATCCGAATATAAAGTGTGTTGTAGGAAAAGAAAGGAAAAGGGAACGGAAGAAGAAAATAACTAGGATTATAAGATAAATTACCACTAGTATCACACATTTGCACTAATATAAGTCAAGAATTACTCCTAAAGCCCTTAGGTATCACATTTAGGCCATGTTTGGCGCGCGAGAATGGAATGTCATTCCCGGGAATCACATTTGTGTAATGCGATTCCCGGGAATCACATTATTTTGGTTTAATGTTTGGTTCAACCAGGAATAGGAATTCCATTTCCGATGGATTCCTAACTTGTTGTTTGGTTTGTGTAGGAATAGGAATGTAAGTTGTATTTAAAGATTTATTTAAAATAAATAAGGTCTCGACTAATTTTTTTAAACGTTATGAAATCGATTTTTAACGATTAAAAAGCAAGAGAGAAGAAAAAAACTAGAGATATGGAGAAAGAGTTACGTTTGAGCGAGAGAGGGGGTGGGAGAGAGAGAGTGTGTTGGTATGGTGGTAGTTGAAACCCTAGATTTTTAAATTTTTTTAGTAAAAATATTATGAGAATTCTAATATTTTATAAGGATTATTTTGTCCAAAAATATTAAATGAAATCATTCCCGGGAATGGGAATCACAAACCCACCCCCTTCCCTGGGTTTGCTATTACCCCATTTCAGGGGAATCCCATTCCTCCTGGAATAGGATTCCCCCTGCATTCCCGCGAGCCAAACAATAGTCGGGAGTGTGATTCCCAGGAATCACATTCTATTCCCACGCGATTCCCGCGTGCCAAACATGACCTTAGATGTATATTTGCACCACACAAATATAGGTAGCTTGAAAGATAATAAAGTTCTTCTCTTTGTCCTCTTAAACAACAAGAACACAACCTATTTATAGCTGCAACTAGCTTTGACATCCCATACTACATTTACAATTAAACTTTTGAAATTTTGAATTGTTAGGATTTTAAAAAACATCATAAAGACATTAAACACTTTAAAGATATCCAAGACACTCATCCTAATTAACACTTAGAAACTAATAGAATTTCCAGAATGACCATGTGGTCATGTGGATCACCCCCAAATCATTGAACGTCTTGAGTGTCTCATTTTTAGGACATGTCAAATCAGAATTTGAATCTTAATGATATTCTTTTGATATCTTCATATTTGACAGTTGTTGTCATTCATCTTTATCAATTTTCTCGAGTTTGACAAAACTCGACCTCAACGAGTTAAATGTATAGAAAACGTCTCATAAAGATTTGGTCGATTTCTTTGAACTCGTCATCTCTAATCCATATAAAATCAGAAAGTGAGTTCCCTTCCACTTAATCCAATATTTTTATAACCACCCCCTCGATAGAAACACTTCGGTGATCAACAATGTCTCCAGTCTCTTCCTTTCCACTTTAGAGATGTGGTAATGTGTTTAATAACAGATAAATGAGAACTATTTTTTTCATTTTCTTCAAGGTCATCAGAGTCACATGCTCCACAATCAAATAAATTCAGATTTTCATGAGCTTTCTGTTTTTGATACAGTTTTTTCATTTCCTTCGCCTTTTCAGAATGTTTAGCTAGATGGTGTGTTTGAATTTCCATCTCAACAAGTATGGTTGCATGTCGTTGAGTTGTTCTACAATTCCGAAAACGATATCACACGTTCATTGTCAGTTAATCTTCTTCTAAACCTTAATCCGGATGCAGTTGCCATTATGTAACCATGCTCTGGTACCAAATTGATCTAGGACGAGAAGGAAAAAGGGAGTTGAAGAAGAAAATCTTGATTGTAAGACAAGTAACCACTAGTATAAGCTAGGAATCTCTCAACCCCCATGTACAACTATAAATGGCCTTGAAATCCCATACTACTTTTATAGCTGGAACTTTCAAATTTTAAACTATTAGCACTTTAAAAGACATCACACCAAACATCATAAAAGACATTAAACACATTAAGACGTTCAAGACACTTGACAACCTAATTGATACTTAAAAACTAATTAAATTTCCAGAAAGGCCCATGTGGATCATGCCCAAATTGTTTAAGGTCCTAAAAGGGTCATATTTCTACGGCATTTTAAATCAGAATTAAGCTCTTGGAATCCTTCTTTTGATGTCTCTCACATGCCTTTAACAGTTGTTCCCATACATTTTTATCAATTGTCCCGCGCTTAAGAAAACTTGACCCTGACGAGTTAAATGCATAGAATTCATAAAGATCTTGGTTGAGTCTTTTGAACTCATCATTTCTGATCCCCATATAATCAGTAAGTGTATGCCTCCCATTTGTCTTATAGGCACCTTCCCACCCCTTCGGTTGTGGTAAATTTGCTTTTCACCACTTTCTTTATTGTCGCTTCAAATATGTGGAATTGAGCCATTCTTCTAACCATTTTTTTTCCAAATACACTTATTTCAACTCTATTGATCAGTGGTCATATGGTTCACCTATTTTGTCAATCAAAATTGGTTCGAACCCACCAATATTTTACTGAATGACAGTTTGAACCTACCGTTTCACCCTAATAGACCATTGTACAAGCCGTTCCTCAAAATCAACCAAATTATGAAAGTTCATCATAGTTAAGACTAACAAATTTCAACCAAAAACCCAAATACAATCCATGTAAGAATATCCTTTTAGCCCATTTAAGAATTCTTAACTGATTTCGACCAAAAATCTAAATAAAAATCACCGGGATTGGCCAATTAAAATTCGTCTACTGGCGAATTTCGAAAGAAGGAAAGGCTTCTGATTTCCCAACTTATGAGGCATCAAAGATTTATTGCACAATGAATCGAACTTAGCGAGAAAAATAAAAAATTGTGATTTTAGGGTTGGATGGTAGAGAACTGAATAAGGAAAAAAAAAAATATTGGTGCCCCTTTGAAATAGGTGGATTGTGAGACACCACAACCACATCAATCTAAATATATGAATCACAAGACTCAGAGTTAGTAGACTAGACTAATACTGGACCCGCCCTTCTATAGATTTGGAAAACTGTTTTTTGAGGAGAGAGAAAGACTCGGGTGACGTAAGCAGGCAATCGTCCCCTCCCTTTCATTTTCCCACAGTAAACCCTAGAACAACATAAAGAATCACTCAACCCCCATATCCTAAACACAATCTCACACATGCAATAAAAGATCTCAATTCACAAGTACCAACTCCCACCAATCAAACAAAAAACTAATCATTAGAATAATGATCTAGAGAGATAAATCCAATAAAAGACAAAGGAACAATCAGGTACTCAAGTGCGAGAAAGATGATCTTTGGAAAACAACAAGTGGGAAAGCAACCAAACAAGGTTCAAGGGCAGGATTATTAATCTCTATACTACTTTATTACACTGATTTACGTATTTTATGCTCTAATCAACATGTGACTTAACTAAACCCTGACGGTTAGGTTGTTCATCTTCTCCCTTCTCTCTTCTGCGTAGTACTTTAAGCTTTAGCTGACCCTTGGGATTCTGTGAATGGATAGCGTCTACTAGTGAGACAAGTGGTGTATTCTTCAATATATCATCTTTCCCTAGAACATCATGAGAGTCTTTTGCCTTGGGCTCTGGTTTTGGTTCTTCAGACAATAAGTTCGAGGAATCACCCATGGTTTTGGCCTACATATTTAAGTTTTTCACCCAGAGGTTGACTGTTAGAGTCCTCTTCACCTTCCCCTTAAAGAACAGAAAACTTCTTCTCCTTCTTTTCCAATCTTTCTGCCTGTTCATATCGACCCCTCATCTGAACACCTTATTGACTCCTTAACCTCTCAGATGTCGATCCAGCTTAGCTTATCAGACTATGGGAACCTTACTATCTCTTATCCCAAACCCTCAGAGAATAGGGAGTTGCAAGAAATAGACTCAGGTTTCGTGGCTAGACTCTGCTGCTTATTTGATTTTGGTATCGCATTCATCAGAAAGCACCTTTTTGGTAGGTCCAGATTCTTCAGGGAATGCAATATCACCTCAGCCCCTTTTAGCCCCAATCATTTCTTCATAAAACCGCGAAACTCGATAGTCATGAACGAGATCAATCAAGGTAGGCCTTGGCTGATTCGTGGGTTGATGGTGGTGATGCAAGAAGTAACCTTCCCCATCTCTGATGTTGTTCCAGAACTCATGTACGAACCAAAGTGGTGCAGCCTAGCTGGACTACCCTCATCTATTCAAAATCGACATGATCTGGATATTATCTTTTCTTGTATGGGATATATCTTACAGGTACAACCTAGGAACTTCAACATGGTCACTAATTCCTTCATTCGAATTCACTTCATGTACGATGTACGTACACCTCTACTAGCTACTCTCAATTCTATTTTCTCGGATGGAGGTAAACCAGTGAATTTTAGCTACCTTAAGTTTCCTAAAGCTATCTGTCAAGTGTGTAGAATCATATAACATCCGATTATTCCTTGTATTAAGTCTAAGCCTCATCAAGCAGCAACTCCCATGGTTATCACTCCCACTCAAGTACTACCTCCTCAAAATTGGGCTCTCTCTGTATTTCAAGTTCCTGTGGCCAACCACACCCCAACCCCTCCTCATCTTTTATTTCAGCAAAATGGTAAGAGGAAGGAAGTGAAAGGGCTGATTGAAGTGAAAATAGAGGAAGAAGAGCAATTTCAGCAGCAGTTTACGAAGAAGAAAGAGTTAACTATATGAAGCAGTTCCCCTGTTTTTGGTAAACAGATAGACTGGAACCCGAATGGCAGGTATGATTCTTCTAGTAACTTCTCTCACCTCTCCCCTCTATGGTACAATCCTCCTCCAGAATCCCTTTATAGTAATGAAGAGAGGAGACGCCATAAGTTTTCAGGCTCCTTGTTAGCCTCGCCAAGTCACTCAGATAATGTCAAGGAAGAAGAGATAGATGAACAACCTAACAATGTCAACTAAGCTTACTTGGTACTATTTTTTGTTAAGATCGTATGTTTTAACTTAGTGTTTGCCTTTGGTTACTATCAATTTCTATTAGTTGTAGAAGTTTTACATCTGTGAATAGGAGCTCTCATGCATAGTTTAGATTGAGGTCCTAGTTTGTTATGATCTATTTGGTTTCTGTGGATGTAATCTTGTGTTTTAATCTGCTAATATAAGATAGTGGATTAGGTGTTATCTTTAGATAGTATTTACAGCCCTTGTTGGTCCTTAGATCTCTCTGGGTTATCTTCTTTACTGTTCTACAATCCAATATCCATATTCTGTCACACCGCTATTAGGGGTGGTAATTCCAACTTTGATTTTAATCTTCTAAATATTTGTTATACCCTTAATGTTTTACTACTGTTGACTTGCTTTCCTCAGCTTTCTTTCGTGGTGAGTGTGCCCTTAGAGGTTAGTGTTATTTCTTGTGGGGGCCTATTGCTGTTTTAGAAGCACCCACAGGCTTCAGCCAAACCCAATTACCTTCAGCTCGGGACCCCAGATTTTAGTTGATAGACTGTTTTAGGTTGCCAGTTTTTTTAGCCCACTCTTCAGGCACCCCATGTCTCTCGGAGCTGCCCCCAACTGGGGCCATCCGTTTTAAGCTGGAATGTGCGAGGCATCTCTTCTTACATTACTAGGAAACATCTTCATAGCTTGATAGCTCGAAAACAGCCTGACTTGATTTTTCACTCCGAAACAAAAAATAAATCTCTAAACATTAATAAACTCCTTAAGCTTAGAAAATATTTTACTAGTCACTTCGTAGAGCCTAATAACAAAGCGGGGGGCCTCGCTCTTTACTGAAAACAACATATTAATCTCTCTATTCTATATGCGGACCCAAACATCATCCATACAGAGATAAAAGATTCGACTCAGAATATTAGCACTGATATCACGGGATTCTATGGTAGTCCTTATCATAATAACAAACTCAAACCTTGTAACATGCTTAACAGGTTAAACTGTAGCAGTAACAACCCTTGGGTGGTGATAGGAGACTTAAATTGTATTCTTGAGCCCTTACAGAAATATGGAGGTGTAGAATCCTCCCATTCCCATCGCCCTAAAATTCAGCATATTATTCATAACCTAGGCCCGACGGATATGGGTTTTCAGGGAAACCCCTTCACCTGGAATAACCGTCAATTAGGTGGTAACCTGATCCAAGAGCGATTAGATAGAGCTCTAGCCAATCATGATTGGTTGAATTCTTACCCCCGATCCTATATTGCCTATCTTGATGGAGTAGGATCGGATCATCTCCCCATGATTGGTTGACCCCCAAATCTTTCGTTTGTTGCTTTATGATCGTTAGGTCGAGTAAGTGGCCTTTGATGTTTGTGGGTAACATCTCTGGAAACCCTAAGCGAGACATAACTCGTCCTCTTGTGTGAAAACAAGGTAATCAAAGGCTAATTGCATAGCTCAATGCAATCGTGTATACCCGCGTTTAGTGGTAGATTTTATATGATCGTGTCTTATATGTTCTTCACTCTCATAATATTTATTGATATTTTAGGAGCATTTCTTATATGATTTACTTCTAAGGCGTGGTTTGTTTCAAGTTTGGGGATGGCGTGAGCTTGGCATCAACTTGGAACCTCTTTATACATGAGCCTTGGTAGTATCATCTTTTATCTCCTTCGGTTATGGTAATATCTCTCTACTCTTCTCTTTAAATTGATGTGTCTCTTTATCTTTTGGTGAGTGTATGCTTAAAACATTGAGAACAATGTTAATTTTAAGTTTGGGGGTGCGGGATATGACCATAACCAATGCATGACCATGGGTTTCAAAGAAAAAAGGGTTCAAATTAGCCAAAATTTGAAAATTTTTGAACATTTTGAGTAGATTGGCATGTGATTGTAGTGATAGTTTTAAACATGTTGATGCATATGTGTCGAGTTGATGAGTTTTGTGATTGCTAGTGGCCTTTTCATGAAAGTCGAGTCTTTTAGTGTTTGTGTTGTGCCATGTGAGTAGCATCTTACTGAAGAAGAAACATCTCTAAGAAACCTAGAGTAGTCATTAGTGGAGACTTAACCCATGTGAGAGCTCAAAGCTGAAATTGTCCTTCGAGTGTACTCTTCTGCGCTAACTCCGAGTAGAATGAAGAGCTACTCAACCTCGTACCTATTAAAAGAGCTCATTTGATCTCGTGTGCTCAACTTCCTTAGCCACTAAGAGTGACATTAGGATAGCGAATTAACCTTTCCCTTGTAGTCCATGAAACCCAATGAGAATGCCAACTGGAGGGAGGCGGATACTCCATCACCATCCATCATCTTATATCACGAGAATGAAGACATGAGAAGAAAGAAAGAAGAATGTCAAAAGCAAGTATGAAAAGAAAGTTGATTGCAAGAATATAGTATTGTGTGAGTTGTGTTGTTCTGTTTTGTTCGGTTGTATGTGTTATGAAAAAGAAAAGAAAAAAAAAGGGAATAAAAAAAAAAGAACGAAAGAAAGAAAGGAATAAAGTGGTTTATGTGTATGTTTGAGCATGTGTTAGCTCTTTTGTGTGAGTGATTGTATATATGTGTTGGTGTTTTTATTCATGAATAAGTATTCGATCAAGAAACGAATGTGGAAGTGCTTAAGAGGTTCTATCATGAAGAGTTCGATATTCTCGGGAATCCTCCATCGCCATTCATCTCTAGTATTCGCTAACCTTTAGAAAACATTCTTAGAGGGTAGAAGGGGTGAGAAGGGCGAGTGAGCTTCCCCACTCTATTTAGTGGCTAATTCCTTTTCGAAGATCATTCGTTCCAAAATGTTGTCCTCACCCCTTTTTATGTGTTGAGTCCATGTTAGTGATCACACTCACACATACGAGCAAACCATTCTTGAGTGATTTCATATTTGGAGTGTATGTCCGTGAGGCCGAAGTCGAGGCGAAATGTACTAACTTAGAAATTAAAGTATTGTGACTTCGGAACATAGATGTTGCTCATTATGGAATGACACTAGCACTTTAGGGTAAGGTCATTAGTGAAGACGTCTTTAACTTTTACATGAGCTTATTTACTTGATTCATTATGTGTCGACATGCTTAAACCCTTTACTATATGAACCATGCTAATCTATGATAACTACGACCTCAACGGTTGAGGAACAAGACCAGGCCAAAAGTATCCGAATGAAATCGGTTTCAGTAACATGCCTTATGTTAGCCACCATGAAACCTAGTCTTCAAAAGAGATTCAGGAAAATGGATGCACACACAATCATCTGACGATTGATGGACATGTCCCGCAACAGATCGTGGTTAAGGAAGTACGGGACTTCCAAGGCAATCCGGGAGGGCATTGGAATGTCTGAATCAAAGAAGGAACTCCTATTAAATCAGAGGAACAAAGGGAAGAAGGAAGGAATTCACGATTCCAACCAAGGTATCTATGTTATTGAAGTTAACTTAGAAAATACAGTTGATTTCTCCTCAAGGGTATTTGATAACGAATGTGGTGCTCATATAATCTTTGACGTGCAGGAGCTTAAGGGAATCAGATATTTGTCTAAAAGGGAGTTGGTCCTGCGGGTAGCGAATAGAGCAACGGTTGCTGTGAAAGTTGTGGGAACCTATATTCTACCTTTAGACACTGGTCTAGTTTTATAACTTAATAATTGTTATTATGTACCTCATGTTGGGTACTGATGGTGTCTACTAATGTTGTTAGCAGAATCTCAGACATCTCATGTGAAGGACATATGTCTTTAGAGTCTGAAGGTATATCCTTTTGAAGGAATGTCCTTCGACCAAGATGGGCATATGGTTTGGCTCATAGGATAATGATGACTTTATTGGAGGATCGATCAATCTGGTTCAATTAGGAGTCGTAATGCTTAGCTAGAAGCCGCTTACGATTGTCGGATCACTTCAGTTATCCGTGACTAACATAGACCGGATCCTACAAGGGGTTACACATAAGAATTGGTATCTTGAAAAGTGAGAATATACTGATGGGAACTTGTAAATAAATGGATATGATCAAGTCTAAAAGATAGAAACAATCGAGCTCGAAAGAGAAGCCCGAAAAGGTAAAAACCCACTTTTAAGGGGAAACCAGGAATTCCCTTAAGGGGAGATCCCTGGCCGGCCTAACTAAAGAGGTGGGCCGGACAGAGCAAGCCCATTAAGGGCTGCTCTGGCCGGCCATACCAATGGGGAACCCTAATTAGGGTTTTCCCATATTAAAGAGTCCCGGTTAGTTTAAACACTAACTTGTGCTTATCTTTTCTGAAGGGAATTTTATGATTCCTTATTTGAGTAGGACTCTACTAAGGTACTGCCTATATAAAACCCTATTATGACTTCAGAAAAGGTGTGGAATTTTCTCAGAAGAAAATCATCTCTCTCACACATTTTAGAGAGAAGAAGATTTTATAGAAAAGTTCTCATTCTTTTTATCAAGTCTAGAAGAAGTAGTTCTTCATCTCAACCTTCAAGAAGGTCCTAACTCACTTAAAAGAAGGAAGTTCTTCATCGTACATGAGGTATAAATCCGAATCGTTTGAAATGTTCAAAAAATTTCAGAACGAAGTAGAGAATCAACTTGGCAAGAAAATAAAAGCGATCCAATCCGACCGAGGTGTTTGAGTCAAGAATTAGATGATCATCTTAGGAGTTGCGGAATAGTATCCCAACTCACTCTGTCTGGAACACCCCAGATGAATCGTGCTTTCGAAAGGAGAAATTGCACCTTGTTAGACATGATACGATCTATGATGAGTTTATCCAATCTTCCAAATACGGCATATGCTCTGGAAACGGTTGCTTTCACACTTAACCGAGCTCCGTCAAAAGTTGTAGAAAAGACGCCATATGAGTTATGGTATGGAAAGGTTCCAAAGTTGTCTTTTCTCAAAGTCTGGGGATGTGAAGTTTATGTAAAGTGTTTACAAGGAGATAAACTTGCACCCAAGTCAGACAAACGTCTCTTTGTGGCTTATCCAAAAGAGACTAGGAGTTACTACTTCTACAACGAATTAGAGAACAAAGTGTTTGTTGCTCGTGATGGTGTCTTCCTTGAAAAGGAATTTATTTCCAAGAAGACAAGTGGGAGAAATATAGATATCGACGAAATTCGATATGAGCAACAAATAAACAATGATATGGAGATATCAAGAGGTTTAGGGTCTCCTATCTATCCACAACAGATGGAAGAAGACAATGACTTAGAGTTAGAAGAACTCGAGGAACCTTCTACACAAGTCGAATTAAATTCGCAGGAGACATCTCAGGCAGTTGAAAAAACTCCAAAAGTTGCTCAAGCCCCTCGTAGGTCTCAAAGGCTCAAGGTGTAGGGTTTTGTACGTATCTAATACATACTAATCATCAAACTAGTGTTGTAAGCGAAATCTCAAACATCATATGTTTAACACTAATTAACCAGGATCATATGCATGAACTAATAATGAACTAGAAACTGAAAGAAGAATACCTGGATTCGCTTTCCCACGAACTAGAATCCATTAACTTTATCCCGAAGAAGATGAGAGCTTCATATGTAGCTCCTCTACTTGAGACACCCGAGTAAATAACTTGATCTCCCTTATTTGTTGTCCGCTAGAATTCCATTGAAGGTTGGGAAGAAGAACCATTCTTCTTTTGACTCCATAAATAGATTGGAAGCTTTTTCTCTAAAACCCTCTCTCTTCATTAGCTGTATATTGTGAGAGAGATGAAGTTTTCTCTTGAGAAAAATCCACACCTTTTTTGAACTTAGAACTGATCCTTATATAGGCATTACCTTAGTAGAGTCCTACTCAAATAAGGAATCCTAAAAGGTCCCTCCGAAAAGATAAGCACAAAAGGAGTTTAATTCCTCTAGGATTCCCTTATTAGGGAAAAACCCTAATTAGGGTTTCTCCTTAGTGTGGCCGGCCATAACAGCCCCTTATGGGCTTGTTTTGGCCGGCCCACTTATCTTATATGGCCGGCCAGGGGAATCCCTTAAAGGGATTCCCTTCCGACCCATAAAGTGTGTTTTTATCCTTTTCGGACTTCTCTTTCGAGCCCGATTCTTTTCTATCTTTTAAGCACTATCAGACTGGATCATATTCATCTATAGGCAAGCTCCCACGAGTCAACTCTCTCTGATAAAGCTACCACTCTTTGGTGTAACCCGTTGTAGGATCTGGTCTATGTTAGCCGCGGATTACCGAAGTGATCCGACGATCGTAAGCGGCTTCTAGCTAAGCATTACGATCCCTAATTGGACCGGACTAGATGATCTTCCGGATAAAGTCATCGTCATCCTAACTGAATATGTCATATCTATTCATACTTTCTAGGTCTAGAGAACAACTGCAAAGCTAATGATTAACTATTAATCCATTAGAGTATGACGTATATTTTCAGCTGCTTCTCCTCAAGTGGCCCGGAGATACTAATCCTAACCTTGTTATGAGGATATAATCCAGTCTTGTACTCCCACTTAACTTCATGTCTATCGTGTCATTCTCGGTAATCCGCTTTTATAACCTCTTTTTACGGCGCGGCGTTTGGGGGTACCAAAGTTTGACATTCCTGACATAAGATGAGTGGAGCACTCATGTTCAAGGAATCTCTCTAATCTTGCCTATGAGAGTTCATGACGTATTTCATTACTCATGAAGAACTCTCATGTTGGGTTATCCACTGTATATTCCTAATCATACACCCATGTAATTGACTCGAATTCCCAAGTCGTATAGCCCATGAAACTAAGCTATCAGTCAAGTTCCCATGCTAGTCTTCTTAAGTCATTGTTGTCCATGCAATGACCTGGACTAGGGAATTAATAATGAATCTATTCCAAATTCACTTAGTAGGGTTTTATTTACCAGATCACGTATCTGATAATCCTACTTGGAATGCTTCACTATTTTTGGACTGTCGGTTAAATACTAAACCACGATTTAACGATGAAATAATTAAATTATTTCAAATTATAAGAGTTTGTAAATCTTGAGCCTCCCCGTGTAACTCCTTACACACTCAAGTTTACCAGTCTAAGCTTTTCAGGAAAGCTTAATCCCTATGACCCTGGAATCACTTCCATCTTTAGTCTTAGGTGACAGTCTAGTTAGTAGATTTAATCTATGTGGATTTTGCAGGTTATCATCCAGAGGATAATTTTTAGTATTTTAATACTAAATTAAAGCTTCTTAAACATTAACTATTTTCTTTTGTTTGTAAAGTTTGCAACAGTCTTTGCTTGGAATCCTTCCGGCTTACTCTTCTTCCATGTCAAGATTGTCATCTTATTCTGGAAGTTTGCAACATATAACTTTTTCAACCGTTTTATTTCCCCACCGAGTAAAATTCTTCTCAAGAACTTTATGTGATCCAGATAATCTTTTCTGAATTTGATTGGTGACGACCATAGGTACTCCAAGTATTATGAGACGTCAGGGTGAACGCTAATCATGTCTAACATGACCGATCTTATGCTTTCAACATAACCATCTTTTCTCATGCATGCTTGCTTATCAGAATATCTCGAATTCTGAATCTTGCCAAGCTATGTTCCCTGAGATTTGGGTAGAAATACTCTATTAGAGTCTTTCAAATTGGACTTTTCAAGACTTTTCTTGAATAAATCTTATCATCTTCTCGATCTATTCCTATAGATCTTTGATGCCCGAAAGCCTTTCACCTTTGTGTGTGGTCCTTTTTATTGAGTCAGTTCGAAACAGTTTTCAACATCCGTATGTTGATCTCAACTTATAGTATGTCATCTACATACCAGACCAAAGAAAATAGGGTCACTCCCATTAACCTTCTTGAACTATCTGAATTCAAGATTTCTCTTCATTCTCAAAGAAACTAACTTTTGCTTACTTTGCAGAATCTAAGATTCATACTCCTACTTGCCCGCTTCCATCCTTTGATGGATTTCTAAAGCTTGTAATTATCACTTAGCTTTCAGGAGGCTTAACTCTCTTTCGGAATGTGTCATGTGCACATTCTTTTGCTTAGTGATTGATCATTATGGTTTTAAGCATCGTGACTTGAGATGGTCTGTTCATGGTCTAAACCAAGAACTTTTTTACCTTCTTTTCTAGTCTAGCTCTGGGAAACACTAATGTTTCCATCCTTGTCTGTTTTTTAATCTGTTTGAAAAACCTATTTGTACTTAACAGAAACTATTCCTTTAAGAAAAATAGATCAAGTTCCAAACTTGATTTCAGACATGAATTCCATTCTGATCTTATGACTCCAAGCCATATTTCGGAGTGATTCCGTCATAGCTTTTGTGTAGGTAGCTCATTTCTTCTTCAGTAGGATTTAGTCCTCTGAGACAGATCTATGAGCCTTCAAGACCTACGAGGGGTTTGAACAACTTTGAGACGCTTTCAACTCTTTGAGGGCTCTCCCGTGAATCTAATTCGACTTATGCGGTAGGATCTTCGAAATCTACTATCTCTACCTTTCTTTCCATATCTATCAGCTTGAATAGATAGGAACCGCAATTTCGGACATTTGTATACCACCATTGGTTTGTAATACCATTGTTAGTTTGTTGGTCTTATCAAATTTCTTCTATATCTTAAATTTCTCTCTCTTGTCTTGTTGGATTAACTCTTATTTCAAGCAAGACACCATCATGAGCAACAACTACCTTGTTCTCTGATTGTTTGTGGAAGAATCCCCAGTATTTCTTTAGCTTTAAACGCAATGTGGTTCGGTAGGAAGAACGACCGTGTTTAGAATATATCCCGTAAAGTGTTCGGAAGATTGGCATATACCCATCACTGATCGACTCATGTCTAACATGTTCGACCACTCCCACTAGCCTCATCACCCATATGATGTGTTTGGGGCAAGATGAGAAACTATTTCTCAACTTCTTGATGGTCATCAAATTTCTGACTTAAATATTCATCATCTCGATCCAATCGAATGACTTATAATTTTGGCAAGTGGATTCTGGTTAACACTAGTTAGTGTATTTAATAGTTTTGCATACATCCGTATGTATGAAGACTTATTAATTCACTAGTCATAGCTTTTTTTCGAAAAGGTGACTTTGTCAAATAGTCTTTTGAACAAAATGCACATGTGTCGTATGATTCAAAATCATTAGACTTGGAAGTCCATACCATTGGATCTTCCTCATGTGCCTTATGTCAATTTGACGCAATGACAAAACAAGAGTTGACCGGTTTGATACCTTTGATTATAGACTATTGTATTATTGTTAACGCTTTAGTTCTCCTATAACTAACTTTGTTAATTTAACACTGATTTAAAACATTAGATGTTTCTAGAAGAACATAATAACACTTATTAACTTCTAAGCTGGATCAGTGTCTAAAAGAAGACTTTGATCCAATTCAGCAGCCTTAGCAATTACTTGCTTCTGCTCCCTCTTGGACCTTTTCTCCTTTTAGTCAAGTATGCAATTCCCCTGAAGGAATCTACAAAACGTGCTAGATTAACTTTGTTAACAGAGATGCAAGAACCGGAATTCTCAATTCCGTTTCTGTTGTCTTCCAGGTACTTTGGGTAGTTTCCTGTAATGGCCTAGCCATTGTTTTAAAAACTCTGACCCTTTGTCCTTATGAATCATAGGAACTCTTCTTATATCCCTTTAGTTGTTGAATCTGAAAAACTTGTTTCTTAGATTCAAACGTTTCTCAATGTTTTTTTCAGTTTATGTTCACAAACTGAGGTTACAGCGAACATTAAGAATGGGATATTCTCAGACGTTTCTTTGTTTCGAATTCGATAGCGTTTCTCGGATTCAAATCCAATCAAGGAAATAACTTTCGTTTTATTCCTTCTCAAGGAATGAACGAAGGTTGGAAAACTATTTTCTAATAGTAATACTTATACTCTACACCAAAAGAAAAAGCAAAATTCTAAAACTTATTATCATAGCAAAAACAATTTTTTCCCACATTATTCAATGAACCGTCCCCTGTTGAATAATGCGATTCCAAGACCCCATTTCTTTGAGGTTAAGCGTACTAGGGCACTGCCCTTAACCCCATCGTCCTGGGTAAGTAACTCTTTACTGATCATATTCCTATGACTCTTGGTTGATGAAAAACATGTTTATGTGTTCAATCCATCCTTTGCCTCGAAATCCAAAACCCTTTTGCTGACTCGTTGAGAATAACCAATTAGACATGTACACCTCTTCATAGATTTACCCTTACTGTCCCGATGTAAAAGATGGCACCCTGCGGAGGCAGACCCACCATCAATGAACAAGGGCGTAGCAGGTGTCTTTTTCTGGGTAGACTTTACTCAAAATTCTTTTTGGGGACTTTTACGTAATTTATCGAGTTTGGGTTACTGTGAACTCTATCATAACTATTCATAACTTATTACGTAAAGTTATGTCAGTTTGCGTAAGGATTTACTTAGTTCCTAGTATAGCCTTTAAAAGATCTAATCTTTTAGGTTACCTCTTGTTCGCCTATGGTTCGTTTGGATTTACTTCCTTGAACTGAAGGATATATGTCCTTGGAGTCTGAAGGTATATCCTTCTGAAGGAATGTCCTTTGACCAAGACGGCAATCCGTTTGATTTAGCTCATAGGATAATGATGACTTTATTGAAAGATCAATCAATCTGGTTCAAGTAGGAGTCGTAATGCTTAGCTAGAAGCCGCTTACGATTGTCGGATCACTTCGGTTATCCGCGGCTAACATAGACCGGATCCTACAACGGGTTAGACATAAGAATTGGTAACTAGAACAGTGAGAATAGACCGATGGGAACTTGTAAATAGATGGATATGATCCAGTCTAAAAGATAGAAAGAATCGGGCTTGAAAGAGAAGTCTGAAAAGGTAAAAACCCAATTTTAAGGGGCAACTGGGGATTCCCTTAAGGGGAGATCCCTGGCCGGCCATTGTATAGGATTGGGCCGGACAGAGCAAGCCCATTAAGGTCTGCTCTGGCCGGCTATATGAGTGGGAAACCCTAATTAGGGGTTTCCCCATAAAAGAAGTCCCTGTTAGTTTAAACACTAACTTGTGCTTATCTTTTCTGAAAGAGACTTTTTAGGATTCCTTATTTGAGTAGGACTCTACTAAGGTAATGCCTATATAAAGGCTTATTATTAGTTCAGAAAAGGTGTGGAATTTTCTCAGAAGAAAATCATCTCTCTCATACATCTTAGAAAGAAGAAGATTTTAAAGAAAAGGTTCCCATTCTTTCTATCAAGTCTAGAAGAAGCAATTCTTCATCTCAACCCTCAAGAAGGTCCTAGCTGACTCAAAAGAAGGGAGTTCGAGTTATACAATTCGGTGTCTCATGTAGAGGAGCTCCACTTGAAGCTTTTTATCTTCCGAAGACTAGTCCAAATTTAGTTCGCGGGAAAGCGGATCCAGGTATTCTTTTTCATTCTAGTTCATTGATATGTTCATGTATAGATCCTGGACAACCTAGTGTTAATCATGAGATGATTGAGATTCCGCTACCAACACCAGTAACATGATTAGGTGATGTATTAGATACGTGTAATTCCCAACAGTGGCATCACGAGCCGTTTGCATGAAACTATCTTTGGCTAGAACGAATTAGATTCGAACTTAAGATTGATAGATAGAATTGTTTGAATAGAGATTCGTACAAAATTTTGATTTGTCTGAAAAAGTTTTAGAATACCTTCAAACATATATTTGAAAGGGTTTCAATGCATAAAATAGTCAAAATTATATGTTTTTGGAAAGGGTTTTTGAAAACGGATCCAATGGATCAAAAATTTTGGAAATCGGAGTTCAAAATCATGAAGTTTTGGTATTGAACATTGAAAAATCAGCAGCTTTTCCTTGAAAAAACAACAGTTTTTCATGAGAAAATGTAGGAAGAAGATGCTGGAAATCGGTTGGAAGGATCCTCCCGAATCTGGACCGGCCAGGACGAGTCCGGATCTGGACCGGCCAGGACGAGTCCGGATCTGGACCGGCCAGGGCGAGTCCGGACCTGGACCGGCCAGGACGAGTCCGGACCAGGCCAGGAGGTCTCGGGACTCGGTCCCGAGACCATGAAACACGGGACAGAAGTCCCGGTCCTACTAGGACTGATGGGCCTAGAAAGTTTCCTAAATAGGTCACCACCCGCAAGTATACGGGTGTCAAGTAGTAAACCCGGTAAGACCGGAGTCGATCCGCGGAGACTAAGTCAAACTCACTCTAAGACCTACAACTAACTTGGTTTTTGAATTCGATTTTGATTTTTTTGCCTATTAAATAGTAAAGTATTAAAATAACGTAGATAAGTAATAACGGCGAAAGGATGAATGGAGGAGAAGTCTAGGGTTTTGAATCTATTTTAATCATGCATAAACATCGATTTAAATCTATGTCCTTTTGGTAACTAAACGAATAATCAATTCTTAAGGACTCTAACTATTATTTATCAACTATCAAGTATCCAATATTAAAGAACCTAATCTAAATATAATGGATCAAGACTATCGAAGCATAAGTAATGAAAGACTCAAAAAGAAATTGAAATATGTCTAAGCACCTAAGTTGTCGAAATAATCATCTAATAATCATGCATAACAAAAACGTCATCAAAATCCTAAACTAGGTGTTTATCTACTCATGACTAAAGAGATCATAATCATGGTGGGATAAATAAGAATTAGTAAAATAAGAGAGGGAGAAAGAATCGGCAAATAAACAACCTTTTTTCTCGCAATTTTCCCTTTGCGCATCCAAACAGACCCTTAGGGAAGTGTATTTTCCTTCTGGTTTTGCTGAATTCTGCCAAACGCGCCCTCAGGGAAAACGATTTTCTCGTCTTCCCGGAAAATACTTCTCTGTGGGAAAATTATTTTCCTCACCTGTTTTTTCTCTCATTCTCTCTACTGTTTTTTTTCTTTCTCTCTCTAAACTTTCCCTTTCTCTCTCTAAAACAAAAATATAACTCTCCCTTTCTCTCTCTAATCAAAACAGTAAAGAAATAAAGAGATTTTAAGGATCGGTTTTATTAATTCAAAAATATCTCTCTCTCTACAGTATCTCTCTCTCTTAACTCTTTCTATCCAATCTTCTCTCTCTCACAAAGAGAAGAATTAGAAGAAGTAGAAGAACAGAAACAGAAACTCTTACACTTTCCCTCTCTCTCTAGCTCTCGGCTTTAACAATGGCCGAGCTCCTTCTCTCTCTCTAACTATTTTTCTTCTTCTTTAGCCGTGAGGAGATACCATTCCATAGCTCTCTGAATTTCTTTTGTATTGTCCAACCCGAGGATCTCCTCTCTCTCTAACTTCCATTTTCAGCCGAATTTACCATCTCTGTTTTTCGGTTTTAAAATTTGTTACCATCTCTTCTGATTCTTTCCTTCTCTCCTTCTATATTATTCTCTTTCCTAATGAAGAATGGAGGGGATGAGAGAGCAACTTCACGGGACGCGGCTGATTAGTAGTTGAGGTTTATTTGAAGTTGATTCAGTGTAGCAGGGTCTCTCGGACTACAATGCATCACATGAAGGAGATCCGTCAGATCAGCAAGGGAGTTACCTCGTTCGTCGGATATTATCCAGGGGCACGAAAGCTTAAATACACGTGAGTATCAAATCACGTTCTCGGGAAAGTCCCGCGTGACGTCCTATATGTCCCGAATGTGTACCGGAATGCACATCTACCATCCATCCTTTGTTCTTGAACCCGCCACGTGTTGTTTAAAGCTCTGGTCAACTAATTTTGACTCCGATCTTTGACTTGGACTATCTCCCTGATCCGGACTCCGATTCCAGTTCCGCTTTCGCCGATGGATTCGTATTGGACTCTACCTTCACATGAGCACTAATATTGACCAGAATACCTTTGTCATTAAATTGACCAAAATGCCCCTCAAGTATGTCTTTATCACGAAGTTTTTTGCATCGAACTCCGTAAATGAGACCTGAGAAGGAAAATCAAACAAATCATCAGAGTAACCGCTCGAACTGGACTAACTAACCCGAGTTAAGAAATTAAAATGAGACATTTTCATGTCTCACCAAACATCCCCAAACTTAAATTTTGCTAGTCCTCGAGCAAAACAGAAAAATAAAACGAAACCCATTTCACCACTTTCGTAGGGAATCACGATTGCACTTAGCACGTGCAACAAGCCGTTAAACCTCCAGGTTGCCCTACAGGACGAGTTTTGTCTCGTGAGGGTTTGCAGTGAATATACCCACAAAATTCAAAAATCTCAAAAATGCAAAAGGGTCAAAATATGATATGGACTAAAAATGTTTATCCGGGATATTTCGAAAGTTAATAGAAATGAAATCTAAGTCGACCAAACCATACAAATGCTACAAATCCCTTCACTAGTAATCAAAACCCGAAGTGCGCGTGACCAGCCAATATGAGTATCATTTCGGTTCAGAACAGACAAGACTTTGGTTACTTTCTCGATACATTTCGCCTCGACTGTTGCCTCACGGTCATACACTCAAAAATTCAAGTCACTCAGAAATGGTTCACTCAATGTGTGAGTATGAGTAGGAAGGAAAACTCAACACATGGAAAAATTGGACTAAAAGTTTGGATGAACGACTGATCTCATAGGAAAGAAACAACCACTAATACAGAATGGGGAAGCTTACCAACTCTTCTCACCTGATCTACTTTCTAACAATGCTTCCTAAAGGTCAATAAATATTAAGGATGTGACTAGAACTCCTGAGAACTCGACGTCTTCAAATCTTCAATAATTTCTTCAAAGGATAAACACTTAAACTAAACGAACATTTTTTTCTTTCTTTTTCTATTTCTACTTTCTTTTTTTTAACTTCTGGTAATACAACTCAAAATACACAACTTACTTTCTCAACAATTTCCTTGGGTATAATTTTCTCCAAGTTGCTTCATGCCTTATTCTCAGGGTTCTAAATGATGGATGAGATCTATTTTCCTCTAGTTGACATTGCTTTCAAGTTTCTCAGACTACAAGAGAAGGGTTTACTTCCTGATGACATCCCTAGTGGTTGTAAAATTTGAACTCAAGAGATCAACTGAGCTCTAATGAATATTGCGAGGTTGAGTAGCTCTTCATTCTACTCGGAGTTATCACAGAAGAGATCACTCAAAACAAAAGGAAAGGCTCAGAATCTCACATAGGTTAAGTCTCCACTAATGATCGATTAAGTTCTCTCAGAAAAGTCAACTCTTCACCTATCTAACACTCACATGGCTAGTGCACAACAACTCCAAGACTCGAAATTCGTGGAAAAACTTTCAACAAAAGCATAGTACGACCAACTAGACTCTATAACTATTAACAAGCAAAAACAACTAGACTCGCCTTTTCAATCCAAAAATTAAAAATTTTGAACCCTTTTGAATTTTTGAAATAAGGACTAAAAATTCAATCCCCTATCCCCAAACTTAAGCCGAACATTGTCCTCAATGTTCTGAAGACTATGCAAAAATAATAGGATTAGGGAAAGATGTTACCAGATTCAGAAGTCCTATGCATGGGTTGCCTCCCAGAAAGCGCTAAGTTTACCGTCTTCAGCCAGACGAAACTGATCATAGCGGATCAGTTTGGATAGACAGGATCTTCGATAGAAACATCCTCTGTATCGTTCAACATCTCTAAAAATGGTTTTAACCGGTGTCCATTCACTTTGAACATACTACCATCTCTGTCCTCGATATCGACGGCACCATAAGGATAAACGAGCTTGACCGTGAAAGGTCCTGTCCATCTAGAACGGAGTTTACCAGGAAACAAATGCAAACTAGTGTTATATAAGAGAACTTTCTGACCCGGTGAAAACGTTTTTCTTAAAATATTTCTATCATGTAACATTTTCATCTAATGCTTATACAACCTAGCACTCTCATATGCATCGTTTCTTAACTCCTCCAACTCACTGAGTTGTAACTTTCTCTCTCTACCCGCTTTGTCAAGTGAAAATTTTAATTGCTTGATAGCCCAATATGCTCTATGCTCTAACTCAACGGGTAGGTGGCATGCTCTACCATACACTAGTCTATATGGAGACATTCCAATAGGGGTCTTAAACGCTGTACGGTAGGCCCATAGTGCATCGGTTAGTCGTAGATACCAATCCTTCTTATTGGTGTTAACCGTTTCTCAAAAATGCGTTTGATCTCCCTATTAGACACCTCGACTTGACCACTAGTCTGTGGATGATATGGGGTAGACACTTTATGAGTAATACCATATTTTTTCATTAAAAGTTCAAAATGCTTATTACAAAAGTATGTGCCCCCGTCACTAATAATTGCCCGCGGTGTACCAAAACGTGAAAGTATGTTTTCCTTCAAGAAAGTGATCACAACTTTGTGATCATTCGTTTTGGAAGCAACCGCCTCTATCCACTTTGACACATAGTCAACTGCAACTAGGATGTACAGATTTCCAAATGAATTTGGGAAGGGACCCATGAAATCGATGCCCCACACATCGAAAATTTCCAGTACCAATATAGGATTAAGGGGCATCATGTTCCTACGTGAAATGCTTCCCAACTTCTGGCATCGTTCACACGCCAGACAATATGCAAGGGTTTTCTTAAAGATAGACGACCAGTAAAAACCGCATTGTAGAATTTTTGCGGCCGTCTTCTTACCACTAAAATGCCCTCCACATGCATGATCATGACAAAAGGAAATGATTTTGGACTGTTCACTATCAGGAACACACCTCCTAATGATCTGATCGGGACAATACTTGAACAAGTATGGATCGTCCCAGAAGAACCGTTTTACCTCGGATAGAAATTTATCACGATCTTGCTTGGTCCAGTGTTTGGGCATTTGACCAGTAGCAAGATAGTTCACTATATCAGCAAACCAAGGTAGTTGAGAGACACTAAAAAGTTTCTCATCAGGAAAGCTTTCTCTCATGGGTAACTTGTCTTCTACAGATTCGACTACAAGTCTAGACAAGTGGTCTGCTACTAAATTTTCGGAACCCTTTTTGTCCCGAATCTCTATATCAAACTCTTGTAGCAGCAATATCCATCTAATCAGTCTAGGTTTTGTATCCTTTTTAGAAAGGAGATATTTTAATGCAGCATGATCAGAGAATATTATGACCTTAGAACCCACAAGATATGATCTGAACTTCTCTAGGGCATACACTACAGCTAACAACTCTTTTTCAGTGGTAGAGTAATTTAACTGTGCATCATTCAACGTCTTACTGGCATAGTATATAACGTGAAGAAGTTTATTGTGATGTTGACCTAACACGACTCCAATTGCATAATCAGATGCATCGCACATGATCTCAAATGGAATACCCCAGTTGGGAGGTCGGACAATGGGGGCGGAAGTAAGCAGAAGCTTAAGTTTTTCAAAGGCTTCTAAACAAGGATCATCAAAGACAAATTTGTTCTCTTTTGCCAAAAGATTACAAAGAGGTCTAGATATCTTGCTGAAATCTTTAATAAACCGTCGATAAAATCCAGCATGTCCTAAGAACGATCGAATATCTTTGACCGTTTTAGGGACTGGGAGGCTTTTTATCAACTCAACTTTTGCCTTATCTACTTCAATGCCCTTTTCAGAAATGACATGCCCTAAGACTATTCCTGAGCGAACCATAAAGTGTCATTTCTCCCAATTAAGAACTAAGTTCTTCTCTTTGCATCGAACCAACACAAGTGTGAGGTGATGCAGACACTGATCGAATGATGAACCAAAGACTGAAAAATCATCCATAAAGACCTCGAGAAACCTCTCTACCATATCTGAAAATATGCTCATCATACATCGTTGAAAAGTGGCGGGTGCATTACACAACCCAAAAGGCATCTGACGATAAGCATAAGTTCCAAATGGACAAGTAAAAGTGGTTTTCTCTTGGTCTTCAGGGGCTATTAGAATCTGATTATAGCCAGAATAGCCATCTAAGAAACAGTAGTAGCTATGCCCAGCTAGTCTTTCTAGCATCTGATCAATGAAAGGAAAAGGAAAATGGTCTTTCCTCGTGACCGTGTTCAGTTTCCTGCAATCAACACAAACACGCCAACCAGTGGTCATCCTGGTGGGTATTAACTCATTAGATTCGTTCTTGATTACAGTAATGCCTGATTTCTTGGGTATAGTCTGAACAGGACTGACCCAAGTGCTATGTGAAATAGGGTATATAATACCCGCATCTAGTAATTTCAGGACTTCGGCTCTAACGACCTCCTTCATGTGAGGGTTAAGTCGATGTTGCATTTCTCTTGACGGTTTAGCATCTTCCTCAAGATAGATGTGGTGCATGCAAACAGATGGACTTATACCCTTTAGATCAGTTATTGACCACCCTAATGCCGCTTTGTGGTTTCTAAGGACATCTAATAGTCTACTTTCCTATTCTTTCTCTAACTCAGAAGCAGTGATGACAGGTAAAGTTTCAGACGGTCCTAAAAACGAATACTTCATGTTGTCACGCAAGGTTTCGACTCTAAAGAAGGTGGTTTCTCTGTGGATTGAGGTGACTCTGGGATGGAAGGAACACTGGACTCACTGGTGGATGATAGTTGAGGCATCTCTAAAGTTGGCAAGTCAATTGGCTCTGACAAGCTGAGGGGTTCTTCTATCCACTTATTAGTATCTAGTAATGGGGTAGAATCTAATAAAGCATTCACCTCATTGATACTACCCTCCTCATCAAAATCTAAGCCAAAATGAGCCAACAATGTTTCTAAAGGATCATTAGATAGAGTTTGAGGTAAAGAATCTTGGACGAATAACTCTATCAAATTTAACTCACTGAAATCATTAACATCATCTGGATGAAGTCCGGCATTGAAGATGTTCATCTCTACAGTCATGTTTCCGAAAGACAATCTTAATAGTCCACTCCTACAATATATGATAGCATTTGATGTAGCTAAGAATGGTCGTCCTAGAATGATGGGAATTTGATTCTGGGTATCATGAACTGGTTCAGTATCTAAGATTATGAAATCAACAGGAAAGATGAATTCATTAACTTTTATCAGAACATCCTCTACTATGCCACGTGGTCTCCTAACAGACCGATCTGCCAACTGAAGAACTACCGAAGTGGGTTTGATCTCTCCTAAACCTAATTGTAGGTACACAGAGTAAGGAAGTAGGTTGACACTAGCACCTAGATCTAACAAAGCTCGTTCGATCTTATGGTCCCCTATAGTGCAGGGCAGTGTAGGACTTCCCGGGTCTTTGTACTTAGGTGGGAGGTTCTGTTGGATGATGGAACTCACTTGGTTAGTCAAGAAGACTTTCTTATGCACATTCATCTTACGCTTCCTAGTACACAGGTCTTTAAGAAACTTAGCGTAAGCTGGAACCTGTTTAATGGCATCTAGTATTGGAATATTAATACTAACTAGTTTGAACATTTCCATTATCTCCTCGAACTGGGACTTCTTCTTTGGCTCTACCAAACCCTGAGGATATGGGGCTCTAGGAACATACGACTCAGGCACAGTGGGTGGGTCTTCAGACTCAGGAGCTTTCTCAGGCTCTTTACTAGGGACACTAGTTGGTAAGGTGGGTTGCTCAGAGCTTAGTTCACTATCTTCGGGAACTCCTACCTTATTGTCAATTACCCTACCACTTCTAATGGTGGTTACTGCATTGGCCTGGTCCATAGACTGTTTACCCTTCGGGTTTGGTTCTGGTTGACTAAGAAACATACCCTGTTCTCTCTGCCTAAAGGCTTCTTTAAGTTGACCTACCTCGATTCTTAAACTAGTTACAGCCTGGTTGGTCTCTTGTACAGTCTGGTTGGTCTGTTGTATAGCCTGGTTGGTCTGTTGTGTAAACTCTATCTGCGTTTTAGCTAGTCGCTTCATGGTTTCCTTTAAAGACTCATTGTTTTGAGAAGGATATTGGGTACTAGATTGACCCTGGTTTTGAGCATAAGGATTCCTAGGAGCGTTAAACCCAGGAGGGTTCATGGAACTACTAACCTGACCTTGATTTTGACCCTTGGACCAAGAAAAATTGGGGTGATTTCTCCAACCCGGATTATAAGTGTTCGAATAAGGATCATATTTCTGACGGTTATCTTGCCTAGAGTTTAGATAAAGAGCATTAGCTTGCTATTTTTTCGTCAGAAACAAAGAATAGGGTACACTTATTCCCTGTATGAGATGGGTCTCCACAGACGGAGCACGGATAAGAGGTGGATTCATTTCCAACACTCATGACCTGAGTGGGATCCTCCCTAACTGCTATAGGCTGACCAAGCTCTAGGGCTTCTATCCTTCTCGTCATGGCGGCGAGTTTAAGTTCGGACTCATCAACTCTTTAGATGCCGCCTTTATTCGGAGTAGGATTTGCCCTAGTAGGAGGTCCTCTAGAAGTTTCCCATTGGTGGGATTTCTCAGCTAGATCTTCTAGAAACGTCATGCAGTCATCGACGAATTTATAAGTAAATCCGCCTCCACAGAATGACTCTACCATGGATGTAGTGGGATAGTCTAGTCCGTCATATAGAAATTGGACTAGTCTGCTCTTTTCATAACCATGGTGTGGACACTGTAGTTTCAGTTCTTTAAATCTCTCAAGATATTTGTAGAGAGACTCTCCTTCTTGTTGCACAAAATTATTAAGACTTTGCCTTAAAGAGGTGGTTTTGTGCTTGGGAAAGAATTTCAGAAGGAATAAACTGGTTAATTCTTCCCATGTGGTAATGGAATGAGGTTGTAAGGCATACAACCAAGATTTTGCTTTCTCTCTCAAAGAGAAAGGGAACAACCTAAGCCTCACTATTTCATCAGACATATTGGGAAATCTTATAGTCCCACAGATTTCTACAAAATCCCTAACATGGTGGTAGGGATTCTCGTTCTCAACTCCACGAAAGAGTGGGAGCATTTGGATAATGCTCGGCTTTAACTCGAAGTGAGCCGTGGAGTGGGGTAACTGTATGCATGATGGTTGACATGTTCTAGTAGGGTTCATGTAATCCCTGAGTGTCATAGGTGGATTTCCATCCTTGGCTTGGTTTAGATTTTCACCCATAGTGTCACTCAAAGAGAGATTGGCTAGAAGATTACTTAGATGAGTTTCTCTACTAATGAAACGACCTCTCTTATCACGATATCTATCGGGCATAAACTAGAGCCCAATGACCTAGGATATTCTCAACAAAACTATTTTTTTTTAAATCGAAAACCGAGGAATCACTACGAAGACCCTAGAGGAAAGCAAACACAATCAGTCTGACTCCACCAAGCAACCTAAACAAAATCTGGACGAAAGACAAGTTGGTCAGATTTACCTTAAAAATCTAGACAACTCCTATTTCGTAACAAAGCTTGAACTATAATGTTTATGAGGGTTACTCCGTCCAAGTACTACGGTCAAACAACTCTTGGAGACGACCAACGATAAACGTTGTGATAGCCGTCCAACCTGGTAACGTTTCCTCTTCTCGAGGCGACCTTATAAAGAGTTGAGTGAACTTTCCCTTTAGGAATGCCCAAATAAAAATCGAGTCCCCGAATTGTTTCAAAGATCCTATGAGCTCGAAAACCTTAGGGGCTAATGTCTAAATCAGATTTTAGTTTTTAGGTGAGGTTTAGGATCGTGAATGTTGTTACCTATTTGGGCAAGAGAACGGTGATGAAATCCGTCTCCTATCTTTCAATTGGGTTATTGCCCTTACTAGAATGCTTATACTAAACAATTCGATCAAAGCAATTAGGCACACAAAACACACAATTACCCACTGACAGGGGCTTCGTGGGTGATTAGAGAAATTACCTCCCGTTCAAGACGGGCGATGACCCTAGCAGACGACCCGGGCCACTCTCCCGTGAGTGTTCGAACCCGAGGCTTCGTTTTGGTTTTCGGTTACAATTTATAAAGCCCACCAATTTAGGGTCAAAACTTTAAAACCAAAATAAAACTAGAAAGTCTAAAAGTCTCTCTCGCACCAAAAATAAAAAATACTAAAAATAAAACTGTAAATTCTTCTTCTTGAGCTCCTCTCCTTGTTGCTCCTTTTCTTTTGCTCCTTAGTGTTCTACACACCAAAAATGGAAAAGCAAGTCAAAGTGTCCAAAAATAAAAACTTACAAAAAATAAAACTTTCCAAATATAGAAATAAGATAAGACAAATTCAAACTTAGTCCCCAGCAGCGGCGCCAAAAACTTGATGTCCTACAAAGTTTCCTAAATAGGTCACCACCCGCAAGTATACGGGTGTCAAGTAGTAAACCCGGTAAGACCGGAGTCCATCCGCGGAGACTAAGTCAAACTCACTCTAAGACCTACAACTAACTTGGTTTTTGAATTCGATTTTGATTTTTTTGCTGATTAAATAGTAAAGTATTAAAATAACGTAGATAAGTAATAACGGCGAACGGATGAATGGAGGAGAAGTCTAGGGTTTTGAATTTATTTTAATCATGCATAAACATCGATTTAAATCTATTTCCTTTTGGTAACTAAACGAATAATCAATTCTTAAGGACTCTAATTATTATTTATCAACTATCAAGTATCCAATATTAAAGAACCTAATCTAAATATAATGGATCAAGACTATAGTAGTATAAGTAATGAAAGACTCAAAAAGAAATTGAAATATGTCTAAGCACCTAAGTTGTCGAAATAATCATCTAATAATCATGCATAACAAAAACGTCATGAAAATCCTAAACTAGGTGTTTAGCTACTCATGAATAAAGAGATCATAATCATGGAGGGATAAATAAGAATTAATAAAATAAGAGAGGGAGAAATAATCGGCAAATAAACAACCTTTTTTCTCGCAATTTTCCCTTTGCGCAGCCAAAGAGACCCTTAGGGAAGTGTATTTTCCTTCTGGTTTTGCTGAATTCTGCCAAACGCGCCCTCAGGGAAAACGATTTTCTCGTCTTCCCGGAAAATACTTCTCTGTGGGAAAATTATTTTCCTCACCTGTTTTTTCTCTCTCTCTACTGTTTTTTCTTCTTTCTCTCTCTAAACTTTCTCTTTCTCTCTCTAAAACAGTAATATAATCTCCCTTTCTCTCTCTAATCAAAACAGTAAAGAAATAAAGAGATTTTAAGGATCGGTTTTATTAATTCAAAAATATCTCTCTCTCTACACTTTCCCTCTCTCTCTCTAGCTCTCGGCTTTAACAATGGCCGAGCTCCTTCTCTCTCTCTCTCTGACTCTTTTTCTTCTTCTTTAGCCGTGAGGAGATACCATTTCATAGCTCTCTGAATTTCTTTTGTATTGTCTAACCCGAGGATCTCTTCTCTCTCTAACTTCCATTTTCAGCCGAATTTACCATCTCTATTTTTCGGTTTTAAAATTTGTTACCATCTCTTCTGATTCTTTCCTTCTCTCCTTCTATATTATTCTCTTTCCTAATGAAGAATGGAGGGGATGAGAGAGCAACTTCACAGGACGCGGCTGATATGAAGTTGATTCAGTGTAGCAGGGTCTTTCGGATTACAATGCATCACATGAAGGAGATCCGTCAGATCAGCAAGGGAGTTACCTCGTTCGTCGGATATTATCCAGGGCACGAAAGCTTAAATACACGTGAGTATCAAATCAAGTTCTCAAGAAAGTCCCGCGTGACGTCCTATATGTCCCAAATGTGTACCGAAATGCACATCTACCATCCATCCTTTGTTCTTGAACCCGCCACGTGTTGTTTAAAGCTCTGGTCAACTAATTTTGACTTCGATCTTTGACTTGGACTATCTCCCTGATCCGGACTCCGATTCCAGTTCCGCTTTCGCCGATGGATTCGTATTGGACTCTTCTTTCACATGAGCACTAATATTGACCAGAATACCCTTGTCATTAAAATGACCAAAATGCCCCTCAAGTATGTCTTTATCACGATGTTTTTGCATCGAACTCCGTAAATGAGACCTGAGAAAGAAAATCAAACAAATCATCAGAGTAACCGCTCGAACTGGACTAACTAACCCGAGTTAAAAGATTCAAATGAGACATTTTCATGTCTCAGCAAGGACCGGGATTCCCTGTCCCGGTCGGACTGGGAGTCCGAGATGCTTGCCTCTAGGACTGGCCAGACGCGTCTAGGACGCGTCTGGGAGTCCCAGTCCGAGATGCTCGCATCTCGGACGCCCAGACACTTCTAGGACGCGCCTGAAACCCCAGTCTGAATGGGACGAAGACGTCCCAGATGCATCTAGATGCGTCTGGAGCGACCAAATGCATCTAGGATTCGTCTGGAAGCTACCAGAACCTCCTAGGATGCATCTGGGACGTACAGACGTGTCTGACAGGTCCAAATGAGTCTTGGACTTCGAGTACGAGACACACGTCCCGTCCATACTCGTTCCAACCGAGCATGGCCTAGGGCTATGCCGTGCTAGACCGCGTCTAAGACGTGACTAGCACGTGCCATCCGACATGGTCTAGGACCAAATCCCGGAAAGTCCGGAATGTTGACTAGCCTTGACCAAGACTTGTCACAAGGACTTTTGACCAAGTTTGGCTTGTGTCTTTTCGAGTTTGACTTGGGCCCATTGGGCCTTGACTCGAGTAGAAGACTTTCTTACTTTTTCTTCCGATTCCGAAACATTATTTTTCCGACATTGACCCGGGCTATCTGAGAGCCCAAAACGGAGTTTTACCGAGTTTGATTTTAGAAATCATAAAGGAAGAAACTAAGTGGGTTAGAAGTCTGAATTTTATGAAAATTTACTTAGAAGCCCATTAGACATAGATATGTCACAATATCCCACATTTAGCTATACGAAACATAGCAAAACCTAGAAAAAAATCTAGGTCACATAGTTTATTTATGATTGTCATATATTTTGTATGTATATGTAAATGCGTAGGGTAGTATTGCCTTTAGTTAAGTAAACGATTCTTGTTTCTAAGCACAAGCGAGTTTGTGCCCGAATAATACTTAGAGTATAGGGTCAACAAAAGCCATTGATGAATCGAATGATGAGATCATGATTCGAGTGGGAGTAATCAATGGGGGTTCAAGGATGAAAACCCAAAGAACTGTTAGGAGAACAAGAATAAACTAAAAGATGAGATCTTTTAGGAGGCTCTACTATGATTTTAAAGAAAATCTTACGAGAATTCACATAAAAACTTACGTATAAGATCACGAATGGTTACGATAGAGTTCACAATAACGCAAACCTGATAAAATACATAATAATCCCTAAAAAGAATTTTGAGTATAAGCCTACCCAGAAATAAGACACCTGTTGATCCCTTCATCGATGGTGGGTCTGCCTCCGCAGAGTGCCAACTTTTACCTCGGGACAATGCGGATAGATCTATGAAGAGGTCTACGCGTCTAAATTGGTTTTACTTAACGAGTCAGCAAAAGGGTTTTGGATTTAGAGGCAAAGGATTAAGTTTGACACTCAAGTGTGAAACTAATCAACCAAGAGTCGTATGAGTATGATCAGTAAAGATGTTACTCACCCAGGACGACGGGGTTAAGGGCAGTGCCCTAGTACGCTTAACTTCGAAGGATTGGGATATTGGAATCGTATTATTCAAACAAGGGATAGAGAATTTTGAATAATATGACAAAATTGGAAATTTTGATAGGATAACAAGTTTAAGTCACTTTGCATTCTTTACATGTAGTTTAATTATGACAAGCAAATAAACACTCAACATCTGTTGGCTCATCGAGAAAGAAAAGCTAAATGGAGACAACTTTAAGATATGGGAACGGAATCTAGGACTTGTCCTCAGATCCGAAAACAATGCATCTGTCTTACAAACTCCTATTCCAATTATCACTAAAGAATCGAGTAATGAGGATAAGGAACAAGAAAAGAGACTTCGGAGGAAGTCGGAGCCCGTAACGTGCTTAATGTTAGCAAACATGGAACCCAATCTTCAGGATAAGTTCATACACATGGATGCTTACACCATAATACGACAAACTTAGGGAATTGTTCCAAAAGAAGTCCAGAATGGAGAAGTACGAGACGTCAAAGGCAATATTGGATTGCCGTCTTAAAAAGGGTAAGCCTGTAGGGCCACATGTTTTCAAAATGATCAGTCTTTTTGAGAAACTAGCACGACTTGGAGTCGATCATGGCCGGGATTTCACCACTGATATCATCCTGCATTCCCTTCATAATGGATTCAATCAGTTTAGAATGCACTACAACATGAATGGATGAGATAAATCTTTGGAGGAACTACACGCAATGCTCCAGACAGGCGAAGAGAATATCGCCGTTGTTGAACCTAAGAAGGAAGTTCTAATGGTTCTGAAAGACAAAGGATTCAAAAGGGACGGAAACCAGAAGAACAAAAGGAAATTTGGAAAAGCAAAAGGCAAACAAGTTGCCAAAATAAAGAATTCCTCTTCTGACTCCAAGTGTTTCTACTGTGATGGCTTAGGCCATTGGAAGAGAAACTGTCCCAAATTCCTCAAAGACAAGAAAAACGGAACAGTAGTTTCCGCTAAAGGTAAAGATGTTAAAAGTTTATTCAAATAAATACAATTCCCTTAAAGGTATTGGATACCTGACGCTCATTTCATTATGAATGACAGGAGCAAATAGGAGATGAGTATATAACTAAAAGGAGATGAACCTATCGAAGAGTCAAAGAAGCAATAGTTGCTGAGAAGGCTCCAGAAGGATTTTGATCTCCTATAGGCATTACTTTTATTAGATATTAGTAATTTTTCCTTTTTCTTTTGAACATCTCTCTAAAATTGGATTTATGAGAAATAAAGTATTTAGATTTGATATTTTATGATGTTCTTAAGAAAAGTGCCTATTTCATTATAAACATTAAAGATCGAACGATTCAATTAGTTATTCTAATCTAGTCAGACAACTAGGATGAACATGGAATTCGAAAGAATAAACATGGTTCAATTTAACCGATCTGACAAGATCTCTTATGACAAAATAGAGGTCAATTAATCACTAAAACTTATGTTGGACATAAGATAGTGGTTAATGTGACTAGAATCAACTAAGTACTCGAACTTAGAAGAAGTTTTAGAAACTTTACCTAAATCCAGTCATGAATCAAGATGACTAAAAATATTGATAAGATCAATAGTCTAAGTCATAACAAGTCTTCCAAACCGATAGTGTTTAAATACAAGCTGCATACCCACAAGAAACCCAAAAGTGCTATAGAAATTGAAAGAATACCATACGAACATGGATTTTAGAAAGATTCAAAAATAGCCTTTCAATTATAGTCTGAGAACCTCGGACATAGTTTCTTCTTCTTCAAAAGAAGAAATATGGGGGTTTTCACTCACAACATCACCACAAAATTAGATTGTTGCTCTCGATGGTGTCTTCCTTGAAAAGAGTTTTTTGAAGAAGACAAGTGGGAGAAAATATTCGAATTTGATTCGAACCGAGCAACAAAGGAACACAACGGGAGTACAAGAAACTCACCTAAACTTCTTAAGATGAGTTAAGAAGGTTCTACGATATTGCTCAGAAACCCCATTGAGTCTTTAGAAGACTAACATAAACTATAGCAGAACCAGACTCTGAAAATTGACGAAGAGTCAAGACGATCGAAAGTAAGAGTTGGTATGTAAAACATTCATAAAAGAAATTTCAAGGGCTGATTTCTAAAAAGAACGGTTAGATTCTTGTTCGACAAGAGCGTAAGTGGGAGTGAAACAAGTTAGTTTCATGTCCTGTACGTGAGATATACTGAAATTGAGAAACAGTTAAGGAACTGACCCAATAAGATACCAGACGAGGGTAAATAAAATAAATTGGGCATCGAAATCTATAAATTTATAGATTAACAGATGATAAAGACTCTTTCAAAAGAAGTTTTGAAGAAGTCCAACTAGAAATCTCTTAAAGAGAGATTCTATCCATCTCTCATGGATCACTGCTAAGCAAGAAATCAGAACTTGGAGTTCTGATGAGCAAAAGCACACATGAGGGAATACTAATGTCATAAGACATAAGATCGATTATAAAGATGATCGATGTTTACCGACACATCTAGAAATATATAAGTATTTGATGTCGTCACCCATAAGACAACAGAGAAGTTCCTAGAAACTTGGAGTATTTAAGAAAGTATCTCTGAAAGTAAAAGTTGAAGAAAGTCATAAAAGCAATCTTTCAAAAATAAAGATAGGAATCTTTTAGGAAGGACAATCATGTGGAAAAGAAGTTTTTCACAGTGGGAGTCGTTGCAAACTCTACTAGTAAAGAAAGAACAATCAAGACTTAGGAAGTGTTAGTTTCAGTTTAACAAAACTGACATTATCTTAAAAGCTGACGACGACGTTCTTCAGCATGATAATGACAAGCGAAGTGAAAACGAAAATTTGGATTAAATCCACAAAACTAAACTGTCACCTCAGATCGAACATGGAAGATGTACGAATCTAAGGATTTAGGGTCATGAAAGCTTGCCCTAAGAGACTTGTAAAACTGGGCACGTGAAGAGTTTGCGTGGGGAACTCACTTTTACAAACTCTTAGTATCCGAAATAAATTAAATTTATTTCGTCATCTAAATTTTGGTTTAGAATTTCGACGACAGTCCAAAAATAATGGAAAGTTCCAGGCATGTTTATTAGATACGTGATCTAATGAAAGAAACCCTGCTGAGTGAACATGGAAGCATTCCATTATATAAAATAACCCTAGTCCAGGACATTGATTGGACAACGATGACTTAAAAAGACTAGCATGAGTGATTGACAAGATAGCGCTGTTTCTTGGGCTATAGGAATTAGAGAATTCAAGTCAACTTCATGGGTGTATAAGTTACACTGGAACCCACCAAGTGAGCGTACTTCAAGAAGTTGAAGATATGAACGTCATAACTCTCATTTAGCAAATCAAAGAGATTTCTCAAAACATGAGTACTCACTCATCTTATGTAAGGAATGTCAAGCCTTGGTCCTGTCAAACGTCGCGCCATAACAAGAGGTTATAAAAATGGAGCCCGGGTAATACAAGATAGACATGAAATTGAGTGGGAGTACAAGAATGGAATATGTCTTCCTAACGAGAGTTAGGATAAAGTATCTATAGGCCACTTGAGGAGTGACAACTGAAAATGCATGGCTGTGCTCAAATGGATTAAAAGTTAATCATTTGATTCCTCCCGATCAAGAAAGTCTGATAAGTATGACGTATCAGATGAGATATGAAAGACATGGGAATCGAGCATTGCACTTATTCTAAGTACAAGTGAGAGACTGAAGGATATATGTCCTTGGAGTCTGAAGGTATATCCTTCTGAAGGAATGTCCTTCAACCAAGATGGCAATGCGTATGATTTGGCTCATAGGATAATGATGACTTTATTGGAAGATCAATCAATCCGGTTCAATTAGGAGTCGTAATGCTTAGCTAGAAGTCGTTTACGATTATCGGATCACTTCGGTTATCCTCATAAAAGAAGTCCCGGTTAGTTTAAACACTAACTTGTTCTTATCTTTTCTGAAAGAGACTTTTTAGGAAATTCTAGATTCGTTTCTAGGTTTGCTATTTGTGGGAAATTCTGACATATCTATGTCTAACATGCTTCTAAGTTAATTTTCGTAAAATATGAAATAATGGCACGTTATGTATTTTCCTTAATGATTTCTAAAATCGATTCAAGGAAAAACTCCATTTGGGCCCTCGGATGGCCCGGGTCGATTTCGGAAAAATTGGTTGAAATTGGAAGAAGAAAAGTCAAGACCTCCCACTCGGATTAAGGCCCGAGTCATACTCGAAAGACCCAAGTCAAACTTGGTGAACATGTCCCTTGACCAGCCCGGGTTGCCCCGTGGCAAGTCTAAGACTTAGCCCTAGCACTGACCGGACGCCACGTTCCAAGACGCGTCTGTCTGAGCCGAGACCTTCTCGGACGAGAAGTCTGAGAAGTCCGGTCCTTCCCATTCTTTCTGATTATAAGACTAGAAAGAATGGCCTTGTCGGTCGCGTCCACAAAAGTGCTGTTTGCGGCCAGAAAACTGTTGTTTTCAACCAGAGATTGTTGTTTGGACCCAAAAAATCATTGTTTTCACTTAGAAAAGTGTTGTTTTTGTGATATTCATCACCAAAAACTCATGATTTTGAAAATTGTTTTTCAAAATCTATAATCCATTAGATATGTTTTCGAAAACTCTGTTCAAAAAACTCAAAATCTAATGATTCTACGCATTGAAACTCTTTCAAATACGTGTTTTGATTACGAATAAATCTAATTTAAACTAACCAAAACGTGTCCGAATGTCTATTCAAACTAATTTATCTAATAAATCAAGTATGAATCTAATTCGTTCTAGTCAAAACTAGTTCCATGCAAACGGCTCGTGATGCCACTGTAGGGGTTTGTACGTATCAAATACATACTAATCATCTAACTAGTTTTGTAAGCGGAATCTCAAACATCATATGATTAACACCAATTAACCAGGATCATATGCATGAACTAATAATGAACTAGAAACTGAAAGAAGAATACCTGGACTCGCTTTCCCACGAACTAGAATCCATTAACTTTATCATGAAGAAGATGAGAGCTTCATATGTAGCTCCTCTACTTGAGATACTCGAGTAAATAACTTGATCTCCCTTCTTTGTTGTCTGCTAGAACTCCATTGAAGGTTGAGAAGAAGAACCATTCTTCTTTTGACTCCATAGAAAGATTGGGAGTTTTTTTCTCTAAAACCCTCTCTCTCCATTAGCTATATATTGTGACAGAGATGAAGTTTTCTCTTGAGAAAAATCCACACCTTTTTTGAACGTAGAACATGTCCTTATATAGGCATTACCTTAGTACAGTCCTACTCAAATAAGGAACCCTAAAAAGTCCCCCAGAAAAGATAAGCACAAAAGGAGTTTAATTCCTCTAGGATTCCCTAGTTAGGGTTACCCCTTAGTGTGGCCGGCCATAACAACCCCTTATGGGTTTGTTTTGGCCGGACCACTTATCTTATATGGCCAGCCATGGGAATCCCTTAAAGGGATTCCCTTCCGGGCCCATAATGTGTGCTTTTCGCCTTCGCGGACTTCTCTTTCGAGCCGATTCTTTTCTATCTTTTAAGCACTATCTGACTGGATCATATCCATCTATAGGCAAGCTCCCACGAGTCAACTCTCTCCGATCAAGCTACCACTCTTTGGTGTAACCCGTTGTAGGATCCGGTCAATGTTAGTCGCGGATTACCGAAGTGATCCGACGATCTCTAATTGGACTGGACTAGATGATCTTCTAGATAAAGTCATCGTCATCCAAACTGACAAATAGTATGCATTTCCACCTTGGTCGAAGGACACTCCTTCAGAAGGACATATCCTTCAGACCGAAGGACTATATCCTTCACAAGGAATTATCTCAGAAAGCAGACATCCTACTGCTAGAAGATAATGAGCCGAGTACCTACAAACAAGCTATGACGAGCCCCGACTCTGAAAAATGGTTGAAGGCCATGAGATCGAAGATTGATTACATGTCAGAAAATCAAGTATGGGACTTGGTAGATTTGCCCGATGGTGCGAAACATATCGGTTGCAAATGGGTTTTTAAGATGAAAATTGACGAGTATGGAAACGTTAGCATTTTCAAGGCTAGACTTGTGGCAAAAGGTTACAAACAGATTCATGGTATAGAGTATGATGAAACCTTTTCCCCTGTCGCGATGCTTAAATCCATTCAGATCATTCTAGCAATTGCAGTTCATTATGATTGTGAGATTTGGAAATGGATGTCAAAACCGCCTTCCTAAATGGAAATCTGGAAGAGGATATATACATGACACAACCTGAAGGTTTTCTTGATTCCAATAATGTTGAAAAGGTTTGCAAGCTTAAGAGATCCATGTATGGACTGAATCAAGCAAGCAAGAGTTGGAATCTTCGATTCGACGAGGCAATCAAAGAGTTCGGTTTTCTCAAGAATGCAGAACAATCTTGTGTTTACAAAAAGGTTAGTGGGAGCAACCTAGTTTTCTTGGTCCTTTATGTCGATGACATATTAATCATTGGAAACGACATTCAGATGTTAGAAACAGTCAATGACTGGCTTCAAAAATGTTTCTCATTGAAGGATCTAGGGGAGGCAGAATACATATTGGGTATCAAGATATATGGAGATAGATCAAGGAGGATGATTGGTCTCAGTTAATAAACTTATATAGATAAGATTCTAGGCAGGTTCGAGATGAAAGACTCTAGGAGAGGACATCTTGTAATGTCACATGGCATCATGTTGAGCAAGAATCAGTGTCCTAAGAATCTTGATGAGCTAGCACACATGACTGATGTTCCTTACGCTTCGGCAATAAGATTAATCATGTACGCCATAATCTACACTCGCCCAGACGTCTCATACTCTTTGAGCATGTGTATTCGTTACCAATCGAATCTAGGTGAAGTACACTGGATCGCCACCAAGAATATTCTGAAGTACCCGAGAAGGAGTAAGGATCACTTCTTGGTGTATGGCGGGGAAGAGACACTCCAGGTTGTAGGCAAATGCGGATGCAAGTTTTCAGATGGATAAAGACGATTTCAAATCATAGTCTAGTTATGTCTTCTGTCTGAATGGAGGAAGAACGAGCTGAAAGAGTTCCAAACAGAGCACTGTTGCAAACTCTACCACTGAAGCAGAATACAATAGAAGCTTCGGAGGCGGCCAAGGAAGGAGTTTGGTTTAAGAAGTTCATAATAAAACTTGGTGTCGTACCTGGCATAGAAGATGGAATAGTTTTGCATTATGACAACAATGGAGCAATCGCCCAAGCCAAGGAACCTAGAGCATACGAGAAATCAAAACATATCCAAAGGGAGTACCACGTGATCAGGGAAATCAAAAAAAGAAAAGATGTGGTTATTTGCAGAGTCCATACGGATGGCAACTTAGCAGATCCGTTCACTAAACCGTTACCTCAGCCCAAACACAACTCACACATGAGGGGCGTTGCTATAAAACGCATTGGTGGGAATCAGGCGGGTTCGGGCTCATTAATGTCGGGAAACGGGCGGGGTAGTAAGCTACCCGATCGGAATATCGGACGGGTTTGGGCGGGTAAACATGAGCCTCTTGAAGCCCGCGGCCCGATTATGCCCGAGTGCCCGATCGGGCTCTAACGGGATCGGGCGGGCGGGTTACGGGTTTTTTCAAGAAAAAATAATATAAAAAAAACTTCATTAAAAATATCTTCATATTAGAATAAGATTCACCCATTATATTAATACAGTCTCTAAGTCCGTCTAAAATAAAACTTAATTGAATATATCATTATTGTTTGGAACTCATTTACCTTGACTCAGTAACTTGTATGCAATTAAAAATCATTATAAATTTTCTAAAGTGTATTTACATATATAAGACAAAAAATACATCAAAATAGATATACACAAAAAATATACATAAACATAGAAATTACATAAATCAAAAAAAGAAACCAAAAATTTAAATAACAAAAAAAGATGTATCCTCCAAATCTCTTCAAGTCTGATTTTCATCTGCAAACAAAAAGAAATTGTGTAAGAAAAATAATAGTTTAACACTAACATATATAATCATATAGTTATAATATAACTAATTTACAGAACTTAAACCTATTTTCAACAGAAAAAAGGTAAGTTTACATCATCACCATGAGAAAATTACAGATCTGATATATGGATCTGTTTCAGAATATACAACATGAAAAGAAAAACAGATCTGATTCATGAAAAGTTTTAAGAGTATACATCAAAAGAGATTTTCTGAAATTTAATCCTTTATAAATATAGATCTGATTTTTCATTAATAATCTTCATCTAAAGAAAGCAAAGGTAGTCCCCATACCGTTTTTCTCTGTTTCTTTATAACTCCTTTTGATCTTTGTCTAGACATTGAGTTATTTACAACAAAAGTCGGATCAACAAAAAACCCTCGAAGGTTAAACTCTAAACTCAATTTGATTTTCATAACTCTGTTTGATCTTCATAACTCCATTTCTCTCTGGTTCTCCAAGCCGTTATTCTCTCTCTTTCTCTTTCTCTTTCTCTTTCTCTTTCTTTATCAGCCTCTCTCTCTTTCTTTCTCTGTCTCTCTCTCTTTCTTTCTCTGTCTCTCTCTCTCTCTTTCTTTCTCTGTCTCTCTCTCTCTCTCTTTCGTTATATCTCTCTCTTAAACTCTAAAATGACCTAAAAAATAAAGAAGGAAAAGTGAAAACTAGGCTTATATACCAAACCCTAAATCTGATGGGAGAATGAGAGGCTAAAGAGTTTTAACCGTTGGATCAGACCGACCCTAATTAGGTTAAATCCAACGGACTTATCGGGCGGGCTTATAGGGTCGGTCTCTCGGGCGGGCTTATCGGGTCGGACGTCGGGCAAAGAGCTCTGCCCGAGTCCCGCCCGCCCTCGCCCGAAATTTCGGGCCAGGTAAGCCCGAGTATAGCCCTCTTCGGACTGCGGGTTGCCTCGGATCGGGCAGTTAGGGCCGGGTTTCGAATTTCCGGACCGTTTTTCCGGCTCTCGGTGTGTAATTGGGATTATACACTGCATAACCCACAAATGAGAGTACATCAAAGTGATGAATGCCAAATACTTCTCATTGAAAAGATTGAAGAGATTCCTCAAAACATGAGTGTTCCGTCATCTTATGTAAGGAATGTCCGACTTTGGTTCCGCCAAATACTTCTCATTGAAAAGATTGGAGAGATTCCTCAAAACATGAGTGCTCCGCTCATCTTATTTAAGGAATGTCTGATTCTGGTTCCGCCAAATTCCGCCTTGCAAAAGGAGGTTATAAAAGCGGATACTGGGAAAGACAGGATAGACATGAAACTGAGTGGGAGTACTAGAATGTCCTCCTAATTAAATTAGGATAAAGTATCCCCTTGCCACTTATTGAGTAGCAACTGAAAATGCATGGTCGTGCTCAAATGGATTAAAAGTTAATCATTTTTTTGACAGTTGTACTCGGGATCAAGAAAGTCTGAATGACGTGTCGTATCAGATGGGATACTAAGTGACACGGGAATCGAGCATTACACTTGTTCTAAGTACAAGTGAGAGTCTGAAGGAGATGTCCTTCGACCAAGGATGCAATTATAGCAATTTGTTGGATAGGACAATTAATGAAGCAGATCATCAAGTCCGGATGATTTAGGGATCGTAGTGTTTAGCTAGAAACCAACTACGATCGTCGAATCGCAAAGGGATTCGCGGCTAACTTCGTCCGGATCCTACAACGGGTTACACAAAGAGTGTCAACTTGATCGAAAGATATCACTATAGGGATGAGACATATATACATGGGAGATACCCATAAGATATGTCCAAAAGGCGTAAATGAATTTTAGGCAAAGATAGTACAAAAGGCCCGAATGGAGGGATTTTGGGTCCGGGGACCAAAGGGATGTTTTGGGCCCAAAATAGGGGCCGACCATGCTTGGCCGGGTGCCCATATGGGGCCGGCTGGATCTGCTCAAGGAGGCTTGCATAGGGCGGCCACATCTTAAGGGAAATAGAAAATAGAGACTAGTTTCTATTTTCAATGGTTTTCTTAAATCTTATTTAAAAGGGATTTTTAGGAATCTTAATGGGAATGGGATTCTTACTTAGGTTTCTATGTAATGTCTCTTAGGACTTGAATAAGGTGTAGAGAATTCTCAAGGAGCTCTCTTATTCTACAACATCAAGTAGATTAAAAAAAGAAGAAGTATCCCAACTATTTATCTAGTCAAAGAAGAAGGTGTTCTTCATCTAACCACCATTGGTGTTCTAGCTAGCAACAAGGTGGGAGATCAAGGTGATTGCTCAGTGTCTTAAGTTCAGTAGCTACAATTGGAGCTCTTGGTCTTCCCAAAAGCGATTGGAAAAGTTTGAGGGAAAACTAGCGATTAAGGTAATCATCAAACTAGTTTACTTAGTTATCAATATTAGCTTATGCAAGAGATCTTGGAAATACTAGTGTTATACATTAGATGTCTGAAATTCCTCTTAGAATACTAGAAGACACCATAACCTACAGGTGGGTCTAGTGGGAGTAATCCAACGATGTTAGACATAATTCGATCAATGATGGGTTTAGGCCAGTCTTCCGAATACCTTTTGGGAAATAGTCTAGAACTGGTCCTTTTCTCACTTAACCTACTCCATCTAAAGCTAAGGCCATGAAAAAGGTTTACATGGCACAAAAATTAGCAAATCTGTCGAAATTTTCTTCGTGGGTTATTCTAGAAGCAAATAGGGCTCTTCCACAAACAATCAGAGAACAAGGTAGTTGTTGCTCGTGATGGAATCTTCCTTCAAATTAGTTTTAAGGAAGATAAGTGGGAGAAATACATAGAATATTTCGATGAAGAGCAACAAAACTGTTAGGAAGAGTAAATTGGGTTCCAAGATGAAGCAATAAAAAGTGAAGTTAGACGAACTCTAAATGCCTACCGCACAAGACAAATTAGATTCGCAAGAAAATGAGAACTCTCAAGAAGTTGAAAGTGTCTCAAACAAAAATATATGAAAAGGTTGAGAATGTTCCACTTATTGCTTACAACCCCTGTAGATCGCAATGGCTTATCTAGCTAGGAAGATTGAGATCTTGCTGATAAAATACAATGATCCGTAGACCTGCGCAGAGCTATGACAGAATCAAACTCTGAAATCGGCTTGGAGTCAAAATATTAGAAATGGAATCCACAGTCTAAAAGATTATTGACTTTAGAAGTGTAAAATACGCAAGCTTCAGAAATTCATCGATAGATTGAAGCAGGCAAGTATGAGTTGGAATTTTTGATTCAACAAGGTAATCAAAGATGTTTGATTCCTAAAGAAACAAAAAATCTTGAACCTCGGGAATTCAAGAAGGTTAGTGGGAGTGACCCGATTTTCTTGGTCAGGTACCTAGAGGACATACTAGAAATTGAGAATAACATCATAATGCTGAAAATAGTTTAGAACTGAATCAATGAAAGACCACAAGTATAAGGCTGAAATGATTTTGGACATTGAGGATCTATAAGGATAGATCGAAAGGACGATAGGACTAAAATAAAAAAGCTTTCTTAATTAAGATTCTTGAAAGGTTCAATGCAAAAGACTCTAGAAGAGAAATTCAACCCGTCTCATGACACAAAGCTAAGCAAGACTTAGAGTCTGGTAGGCCCCGATGAGCAAGCACGCCTGAGACAGATGCTTATGCCTTGAGCAAGAGATCGGTCATGTTAGACGTAATTAGCATTCACCTAAGACACCTCAAATACTTAAAGTATAATGAGTCGTCACCATTCAAATCCAGATAAGGGATTCTGGACCACAACTAAAGAACATCCTAAAAGAACTTGGGAAGTACTCAAGATGAGTTCTTTGTACAAAGTGGGAAGTCAAAACCTAATGGACGTCATATAGAAAAAACTTCAAGACATAGTTGGATAGTAGGCTGGAAAAGGTTCCAAGCTGGATATTGTTGCAAACTCTACAAACGAAAGAATAATATTAAGTCTTTAGAAGCATTAATTCTAGTAAATAGATACTAAAGAATTGTCAAAAGAATTGAAGGAAACAACCTTCAATTAAAGTGATAATTAGCAAAGGTTTGATCGGATTAGATCCGTTTAACTAAACTGTCACCTGCGACAGAATACGAACGGAGTCATACAAGGTCTAAGGCATACGGAGCATTCTAGAATGACCTTGACTAGTAAATTGACTAAGTAAAGGAGTTTACGGAGGATGAAATATTCCAATTAGGTTTGTCAGGTGCGTGATCTGATGAATGAAACCTTATTAAGTGAACTTAAAATAATTTCGTTATCATCTCTGATGAGACATGAAAATGTCTCATTTGAATCTCTTAGCTTTAGCTAGTTAGTCCATTTCGAGCAGTTACTCTAATGAATTGTTTGTTTCTTTTACTCCGGTGTCTTTTAGGAATTGAGCACGAAAATAAAAACTGGAGAAAGACATACAAAAGGGCATTTTTGGTCATTTGGAGATTCTGGTAATTCTGACCAATGTTGATATTCAGATGAAAAGTACAGTCTAAGACGAACCCAACGGTGAAAGCGGAAGTCAAATCGGAGTCCGGATGAGGAAAATAGAGAGGGTCAAAGTCTTGGTCCAAGTCGGTTGAATAAAGAGCATCCAAACGACACGTAGGGACAAATCAATTGGTGGGCTGTGTGGGACAATGCTCGAGCTTTCTTTTGAGACATGATTCGGCGCTTCACTGATCTATACTTCAGTATTCCCCGTTCTATTTCGGTGGAATCTGCTGCATACGTGTTTCTCAGATTTCATTTGACAGTCATCAGTACTGATATGCTTATGAGCTCGGTCACCCCTCTTACACATGATCACTCCTTATTTGACAGCCAACACTCTTCACTCGAATTCCAAAATTATTGGGATTTGTTAGAATTGTCCCACATAGAAGAAGGGGTAAATAGCAACCAAGAATATAATGTCTAGGTCCTTTCCACTCATTGCCAATTAGTTTTGAGTTAGATGACCACATACTTAACATGGTATCAGAGTTAGGACCACACGTGATTGGTTTAAAATCCACACATGCTCAACGTCACCCGAAAAAAAACACGTGTTAGGCTAACCACGCCACACGTGAGGGTGCGTGTGAGCATAGTCCCACATGGAAGAAGGAGTAACTAGCAACCAAGAATATAATGTCTAGATCCTCTTCATTGGTGAGACATGAAAATGTCCCATCCGAATCTCTCAATTTTGGCTAGTTAGTCCAATTCGAGCAGTTATCTAATGAATTACTTGTTTCTCTTCCCAGGTGTCTTTATAGAAGTAAGTGCGGAAAACGGATAAAAACTACATAAAGACACACGAGGGGCATTTTAGTCATTTTTAGGTGATGGAATTCCTGTAATGGGGGTCAATGTTGATACTCTGATGAAAAGTAGAGCTCAAGACGAACAGAACGGTGAAAATATAAGTAAAATCGGAGTCCGGAAGAGTAAAATAGAGCGAGTCAAAGTTGGGTGAAAATCAGTTGACCAACGTCAACATTGCCACGTGGCGGATGCATAGGGCAGAGATGGACGGTAGCAATGCGTTCGTGGTACACATTCGGGCTAAATGGGACGCTAGTTTGGATTTTCTTTGCAAGTTAATTCCATGTATACGCAACCATGATACCATCTAGCAGATCGAATAGTCGAAATTTCAGTGGCCCACATGACTTCATCCCATGAGGCGGGTGTGCAATAGTTTGCTACTCCGAGATGCACCGCATCAGCCCTTGATGACAGTTCCTCCACAGTTTACTGGATGCAAGATTTGGCTATTTGCCCACGTCCACTCCCATCAAAATTCGATTTTAGCGGGAAATATCCCTTTTTACAGTGGTAAGAGAGAGAGGGAGGGAGAAAGAGAGAGAGAGGGAGAGAGAGAGAGGGAAAGAGAGATTGAAGATTGAAGATTGCTTGGGTATTCTTTGAAGATTGGCTTCCATATTTGGGGAAGAAATCTTGGAAATTTTCTTTGATTCTTTCTCTCTCACGACTTGCATACAGGTAAATAGAGAAACAATTGGCAGAGATCGAATTTGAGATAAAATCAAAGAGGGAAAGATTTTATGAGAAAGAAATCTTGGCTGAAAAAGGAATATTAGAGAGAGAGAGAATGGGGGAATGATCGATTAAAGGAAAGAGGAAGGCAGTTTAGAGAAAGCGGGTTAGCTGGAAATCAGAGAGAGAAGAAGAACATGCTGGTGATTTCTTCTTCTTCTTCTATCTACATATAGGTGACGAAAAACGGGGGAGGATCATCTCTCATTTTTCTTTTCAGCTTTGAAATTTGAAAAGTGATTAAAAAACCAACACAGAGTTAGCATCCATTTCAAATCCTTCTTCTTCTTTTGTAATTCTTTCTTTTTGTGAGAGAAAGAGAGATTCATAGAGAGAAAGAGAGTGACTTTTAGTGAGAGAGAGATGGAAATAACAGAGAGTTTTGAGCAATTGGTTTTGGATTGTTATCAATAAAATCAAGATTGGTTTACCTTCATCTCATCTTCTCTGTTATCCCATTAGTATTAAAAACAGAGAATCAATTATCATTGTTAAGAAAAAAAAAAAAAAAAGAGGTTAACAGTAGAGTGAGAGGATATTTGTGTGTGAAAGAGGAGACCCTGCTTGGCTAGCGGGTGTTCCTAGAAAGTAATTTTCCAGATTGAGGGATTCGGATGGGACATTTTCGTGTCTCATCATCCACTCATTGCCAGTTAGTTTTGACTTGGATGACCACAAACTTAACCGGATCTACCTTCTCTTATTTCTCTAAACAGAGAACCGTTGTTGAATTTAGCGAGAAAGTTGCAGATTTGTGCGACTTTTAGAGAGAGATCCGAGAGATATAGATCTTTTAAGTGAGTGTAGGGTTTTGTACGTATATAATACATACTAATCATCTAACTAGTGTTGTAAGCGGAATCTCAATCATCATATGATTAACACCAACTAACCAGGATCATATGCATGAACTAATAATGAACTAGAAACTGAAAGAAGAACAATTGGATTCGCTTTCCCTTGAATTAGATTCCATAAACTTTATCCCGAAGAAGATGAGAGCTTCATGTGTAGCTCCTCTACTTGAGACACCCGAGTTAATAACTTGATCTCTCATCTTTCTTGTCTGTTAGAACTCCATTGAAGGTTGAGAAGAAGAATTATTCTTCTTTTGACTCCATAGATAGATTGGGAGCTTTTTCTCTAAAACCCTCTCTCTTCATAAGTTGTATATTGTAATAGAAATGAAGTTTTCTCTTGAGAAAAATCCAGCAACTTTTTCTGTTCTCTAATGGGCCTTATATAGAGAAACCCTAATAGGAATCCTATTCCAAAAAGATTTCAATAAGAGTCTCAGAAAAAGTAAACACCTGAATTTCCCTAAAAACCCTTTTAAGGAAAATTAAGGTTTCCCCTTAATAACATGGTGTGGTCGGCCACTTAAGCCCATTATGGGCTTACCCTGGCCGGCCCACCCATCTTATATGGCCGGTCCTGGCCGATGGCCAGCCCTTAACCGAGCTTGGTCAGGACACCTTATAAGTGGGTTCTACCATTTTTCGGGCTTCTCTTTCGATCCCGATTCTTTCTATGTCTTTTTTAGCACTATCAGACTGGATCGTATCCATCTATAAGCAAACTCCCATGAGTCAACTCTCTCTGATCAAGCTACCACTCTTTGGTGTAACCCGTTGTAGAATCCGGTTTATGTTACCCGCGGATTATCGAAGTGATCCGACGATCGTAAGTGGCTTCTAGCTAAGCATTATGACCCCTAATTGGACCGGACTAGAGGATCTTCCGGGTAAAGTTATCGTCATCCTAACTAACAAATTATACGCATTGCCATCTTGGTCGAAGGACACTCCTTCAGAAGGATATCTCCTTCAGATCAAAGGGCTATATCCTTCAGTCTCCCACTTGTACTTAGAACAAGTGCAATGCTCGATTCTCATGTCACTTCGCATCTCATCTGATACGTCATATCTGTTAAGACTTTCTTGATCTGGAGAACAACTGCAAAGCTTACCATTAACTATTAATCCATTAGAGTACGACCGTACATTTTCAGTTGCTTCTCCTCAAGTGGCCCGGAGATACTAATCCTAACCTTGTTAGGAGGACAAAATTCAATCTAGTACTCCCACTTAACTTCATTTCTATCATGTCATTCCCGGTAATCCACTTTTATAACCTCCTGTTATGGCGCGGCGTTTGGCGGTACCAAAGTTTGACATTCCTTACATAAGATGAGTGGAGCACTCATGTGTAAGGAATCTCTCCAATCTTGCGTATGAGAGTTCATAACGTATTTCATTACTCATGAAGAACTCTCATGTTGGGTTATCCGGTGTATATTCACAATCATACACCCATGTAATTGACTTGAATTCCCAATTCGCATAGCCCATGAAACTGCGCTATCAGTCATTGTTGTCCATGCAATGACATAGACTAGGGACTTAATAATGAATTTATTCCAAATTCACTTAGTAGGGTTTCATTTACTAGATCACGTATTTGATAATCCTACTTGGAATGCTTCACTATTTTTGGACTGTCGGTTAAATACTAAACCACGATTTAACGACGAAATAATTAAATTATTTCAAATTATAAGAGTTTGTAAATCTTGAGCCTCCCCGTGTAACTCCTTACACCCTCAAGTTTACCAGTCTAAGCTTTTCAGGAAAGCTTAATTCCTGTGACACTTGCATGACTTTCATACTTAGTCTAAGGTGATAGTTTAGTTAGTAGATCTAATCTATGTGGATTTTGCTGGTTATCATCCTAATGATAATATTTAGTATTCCAATATTAAATGAAAGTTTCTTTAGCTTTAACTATTTTCTTTTGTTTGTAAAGTTTGCTATAGTCTTCGCCTGAAACCCTTCCAGCTTACTGTTCTTCCAAGTCAAGATTGTCATCTTATTCTGGAAGTTTGCAACATATGGCTTTTCAACCGTTTTATTTTCCTATCGAGAATAAGTTCTTCTTAAGAACTTTATGCGATCCAGATCAGCTTATCTGGATTTGATTGGTGACGACCATGGATACTCTAAGTATTATGAGACGTCAAGGTGAACGCTAATCATGTCTAACATGACCAATCTTATGCTTTCAGCATAACCATCTTTTCTCATGGATACTTCTTCATCAGAATATCTTGAATTCGGAATCTTGCTAAGCTATGTTTCCTGAGACTTGGGTAGAATTACTCTTCTTGAGTCTTTCACTTTAGACTTTTCAAGGCTTTTCTTGAATGTGTCACTCCCACTAACCTTCTTGAACTTTCTGAATTCAAGATTTCTCTTCATTCTCAAAGAAACCAACTTTTGATTACTTTGCATAATCGAAGACTCCAACTCCTACTTGCCTACTTCAATCCGCCGATGGATTTCTGAAGTTTGCGATTTTCACTAACCTTTTAGAAGTGTTAACTTTCACCAGGATGTGTCTCGTACACATTCTTTTGCTAGTGATCGATCAGTATGGTCTTTAAGCCTTATGACATGAGAGATGGTATTTTCATAGTTTATACCATGAGTTCTGTCACCTTCTTTCTTAGTCTTGCTATGGGAAACACCAATGTTTCCATCCTTGTCTGTTTTTCACTTTGAAAAAATCTATTTGTACTTAACAGGAACTATTCCTTTAAGGAAAATAGATCAAGTTCCAAACTTGATTTCAAACATGGATTTCATTCTGATCTTATGACTCCAAGCCATATTTCGGAGTGATTCCGTCATAGCTTTTGTGTAGGTAACTCATCTCTTCTTCAGTAGGATTTAGTCCCCTGAGACAGATCTATGAGCCTTCAAGGCCTACGAGGGGTTTGAACAAATTTGTGATGTCTCAACTCTTTGAAGGCTCTCCTACGAATCTAATTCGACTTATGCGGAAGGATCTCCAAGATCTACTATCTCTACCTTTCTTTTCATATCTAACAACTAGAATAGATATGAACCGCAATTTCTAACATTCGTATACCACTTTTGGTTTGTTATACCATTGTCAGTTTGTTGTTCTTATCGAATTTCTTCTATGTCTCAAATTTCTCCCACTTGTCTTATTGGATTAACTCTTATTTCAAACAAGACACATCACGAGCAACAAACACTTTGTTCTCTGATGGATTGTAAAAGAACCCCCAATATTTCTTTCAGCTTTAGACGGAATGTGGTTAGGTTGGAAGAACAACCGTGTTTGAGAATATATCCCCGAAAAGTGTTTGGAAGATTGGCATATACCCATCATTGATGGACTCATGTCTAACATGTCCGAACACTCCCACTAGACTTATCACCCATATGATGTGTTAGGAGCTATTTCTCAACTTCTTGATGATCATCAAATTTCTGACTTAAATATTCACCATCTCGATCCAATCGAATGACTTATAATTTTGTCAAGTGGATTCTGGTTAACTCTAGTTAGTGTATTTAATAGTTTTGCACACATCCGTATGTATAAAGACTTATTAATTCACAGGGCCGTTGGTGGGGGGTGCGGGATGCGCCCGTACAGGGCCCCCCACCACAAGGGGCCTACTTTTGGAAGGTCTTTTACCCTTATTAGTGATACTAAAACCAAAGATGAAACACTCAAAACAAAAAAGCAATGTTGCTCAATTGGTTAGGCAATTAGTCGTGTAGATTTAGTAAGTGGGAGGTCTTGACTTCGAGCTAAAACCGTTTGCAGAATAATTTTTTTTTATTTTTCTAAGTTTTAAAACCTTAGGGCTAAACCTCTCTTTCTCTCTCCTATTTTCTCTTTTTTCTCAATTCTTTTCTCTCTTATCAAATTTATCTTCTCTGCATATATATGTTGTCCTAAGGTAATAATCTAATCATAACTTTAGACATCTCATGGTAAATGTGAGAAGCTTAATCTTTCCAATGTCTTTCTAAATACTAACATCTAATAAGTTCATAAAAATATTGAGTTTTTTTAATGACAAAAAATCGATTTCATCGATTTCTTTTGACGAGAGCGTAATAAAATCCTTGCCTTAAGACTTTATGCAAGAAATTAATTCTTTTTCCTCAAATTCTAAATAATACTACTACAGAGATAAAAACTTATTCAAATAAAAAATAAATTGGTTGGAGAAATGTTTGACTGATTTGTAGCAGCGTCATTACTCTATTTGATTTATAATTTTATGACACAAATTACCCAAAAATGGTTAGTTATTATCTCACATGTAGAATAGTGTGAGTTCGTTCAGAGCACTCCCAATCAAAATTTCGCACTGGGCCCTTAAATTGTCAGGCACGGCCCTAGTCATAGCTTCCTCTCGAAAATGTGACTTTGTCAAATAGTCTTTTGAACAAAATTCACATGTGTCGTATGATTCAAAATCATTAGACTTATGTGTCTTATGTCAATTTGACGCAATGACAAAACAAGAGTTGTCCGGTTTGAATTCTTTGATTATAGCCTATTGTATCATTGTTAACGCTTTAGTTCTCCTAGAACCAACTTTGTCAATTTTGCACTGATTTAAAACATTAGATGTTTATAGAAGAACATAATAACACTTATTAAGTTTTTAGCTAGACCAGTGTGTAAAAGAAGACTTTGATCCAATTCAGGATCCTTAGCAATTACTTGCTTCTACTCTCTCTTGGACCTTTTCTCCTTTTAGTCAAGTATGTAATTCCCATGAAGGAATCTACAAAACTTGCTAGATTAACTTTGTTAACAAAGATGCAAGAACCGGAATTCTCAATTCCGTTTCCGTTGTCTTCTTGGTACTTAGGGTAGTTTCCTGTAATGGCATAGCCATTTTTTAAAAAACTCTGACCCTGTGTCCCTATGAATCATAAGAACTCTTCTTATATTCCTTTAGTTGCTGAATCTGATGAACTTGTTTCTTAGATTCAAACATTCCGCAATGTTCTTTTCAGTTTGTGTTCACAAACTGAGGTTACAACGAACATTAGGAATGGGATATTCTCAGACGTTTCTTTGTTTCGAATTCGAGAGCGTTTCTCGGATTCGAATCCAATCAAGGAAATAACTTTCATTTTATTCATTCTCATTGAGTGAACAAAGGCTGGAAAACTATTTTCTAATAGTCATACTTATACTCTACACCAAAAGAAAAAGAAAAATCCTAAAACTTACATTATTCAATGAACCATCTCCGGTTGAATAATGCGATTCCAAGACCCCATTTCTTTGAGGTTAAGCGTACTACGGCACTGCCTTTAACCCCATCGTCCTGGGTAAGTTACTTTTTACTGATCATACTCCTATGACTCTTGGTTGATGAATAACACGTTTATGTGTTCAATCCATCCTTTGCCTCGAACTCCAAAACCCTTTTCCTGACTCGTTGAGAATAACTAGTTAGACATGTAGACCTCTTCATAGATTTACACGTACTGTCCCGAGGCAAAAGATGGCAGGCACCCTGCGGAGGCAGACCCATTATCGATGAACAAGGGTGCAGCAGGTGTCTTATTCTGGGTAGGCTTTATTCAAAATTATTTTGGGGGACTTTTACGTAATTTATCAAGTTTGCGTTACTGTGAACTCTATCATAACCATTCACGACTTATTACGTAAAGTTTATGTGAGTTTTTGTAAGGAATTACTTAGTTTCTAGTATAGCCCCTAAAAGATCTAATCTTTTAGGTTACCTCTTGTTCGCCTATGGTTCGTTTGGATTTACGTCCTTGAACCTCCATTGATTACTCCCACTTGAACCATTATCTCATCGGTCGGTTCATCAATGGATTCTACGACCCTATACTCTAAGTATTATTCAGGCACATACTCCTATGTACTTAGAAACAAGAGTCGATTACTTATCTAAAGGCAATACTATTCCACGCATTCACATACTTATACATACAAAATATGACAATCATAAAATAAAGTATGTATCCTAGATTCGTTTCTAGGTTTGCTATTTGTGGGAAATTCTGACATATCTATGTCTAACATGCTTCTAAGTTAATTTTCGTAAAATATGAAATAATGGCACGTTATGTTTTTTCCTTAATGATTTTTAAAATCGATTCAAGGAAAAACTCTGTTTGGACCCTCGGATGACCCGTGTCGATTTCGGAAAAATTGGTTGAAATTGGAAGAAGAAAAGTCAAGACCTCCCACTCGGATTAAGGTCCGAGTCATACTCGAAAGACCCAAGTCAAACTTGGTCAACATGTCCCCTGACTAGTCCGGGTTGCCCCGTGGCAAGTCTAGGACTTAGCCCTAGCACTGGCCGGACTGGACCGACACGTTCCAAAACGCGTCCAAGACGCTTCTGTCCGAGCCGAGACCTTCTCGGACAAGGAGTCCGAGAAGTCCGGTCATCAAGACGCGTCTGGATGACCTTGTCGGTCTCGTCCAAGACGCCCTTTGCGCACGTCCAACTCATTGGCCAGGACAGGAGTTTAGAAAAGTCTAAACTCCTGTCTTCTTCTTCCTTCCAAACTCCATTATTGCGGTTTTTTAGGTTTTTCTTGACTAAAACTGATGTTTTAGCCCTGAAAACTGTTGTTTACAGCCAGAAAACTGTTGTTTACAGCCAGAAAACTATTGTTTGCAGCCAGAAAACTGCTGTTTGTAGTAAGAAAACTGCTGTTTGGACCCAAAAGTTGTTGTTTTTGTGGTATTCATCACCAAAACTCGTGATTTTAAAACTTGTTTTTCAAAATCTATAATCCGCCAAAAAACTCAAAATCTAATGATTCTACACAATGAAACTCTTTCAAATACGTGTTTTGATTACGAATAAGTCTTATTTAAACTAACCAAAACTTGTCTGAATCTCTATTCAAACTAATCTATCTAATAAATCAAGTATGAATCTAATTCGTTCTAGCCAAAACTAGTTACATGCAAACGGCTCGTGATGCCACTTTAGGGTTTTGTACGTATCTAATGCATACTAATCATCTAACTAGTGTTGTAAGCGGAATCTCAATCATCATATGATTAACACCAATTAGCCAGGATCATATGCATGAACTAATAATGAACTAGAAACTGAAAGAAGAATACCTGGATTCGCTTTCCCTTGAATTAGATTCCATAAACTTTATCCCAAAGAAGATGAGAGCTTCATTTGTAGCTCCTCTACTTGAGACACCCGAGTTAATAACTTGATCTCCCTTCTTTATTGTCTGCTAGAACTCCATAGAAGGTTGAGAAGAAGAACTATTCTTCTTTTTACTCCATAGATAGATTGAGAGCTTTTTATCTAAAACCCTCTCTCTCCATAAGCTGTATATTGTGAGAGAGATGAAGTTTTCTCCTGAGAAAAATCCAGCAACTTTTTCTGTTTTCTAATGGCCCTTATATAGAGAAACCCTAATAGGAATCCTATTCCCATAAGATTTCAATAAGAGTCCCAGAAAAAGTAAACACCCGAATTTTCCTGAAAACCCTTTTAAGGGAAATTAGGGTTTCCCCTTAATAACATGGTGTGGCCCGCTACTTAATCCCATTATGGGCTTACCCTGGCCGGCCCACCCATCTTATATGGTCGGCCCTGGCCAGCCCTTAACAGGGCTTGGTCAAGACACCTTATATGTAGGTTTTAACACTTTTCGGGCATCTCTTTCGATCCCGATTCTTTCTATCTCTTTTTGAGCACTATCACACTGGATCGTATCCATCTATAGGCAATCTCCCATGAGTCAACTCTCTCTGATCAAGCTATCACTCTTTGGTGTAACCCGTTGTAGGATCCGGTCTATGTTAGCCGCGGATTACCGAAGTGATCCGACGATCGTAAGCAGCTTCTAGCTAGGCATTACGACCCCTAATTGGACCGGACTAGATGATCTTTCAGATAAAGTCATCGTCATCCTAATTGACAAATTGTAAGCATTACCATCTTGGTCGAAGGACACTCCTTCAGAAGGACATCTCCTTCAGGTCGAAGGACTATATCCTTCAGTGAGAACTAGAGATTCAGAGGGAAGGAAGGAAAGATGCTAGATCGAGAGGAATCAAAGAAGGATTGGCTGGAAAATATAGAGAGAAAGCGGAATATTTTCTTACTCTTAAACAGATTAGATAGAGCTCGCTGGAAATTTCACAGTAGAGATGGAAAGTGATTTAAACAGAAAGACGGAGAAAGAGAGAGAGAAAGCGAGAGAATACTCTAATAGATGAGTGTTGTACATGACTGTTGTAGTAAGAAGTGTTGTACATGATCATGATGAGTCACACCGGATCATAACCAAAAGTTGTTATGAAGTTGTTAGATACCAGTTAGTTAGTTAGAGAGGTTAGTTAAATTCTTATTATAAATAGAGTTGTAATCTCTTTTTCAAAGATAATAATTCGATTGTTATTATGGTCTCAAAGCACAACTCTTTATTTTCTCTTTCTCTCTCTAACAATCGTCTTCAATCTTCAACATTCAACTGATTCTCTCTTTCTCTCTCTAACAATCGTCTTCAATCTTCAGCATTGATCTGATTATCTCTCTCTAAAATTTCTCAATTTTCAGTTTCTCTCTCTAAACGAATAATGGAATCGCCTAAAATTTCATCTCTTTCGATCAAATCGATGGAAAATATTATCCCAATCAAGCTCCAATCTGACAATTATCTAGCTTGGAAGTCTCTCTTTCTTCTAATTTTAAAGAAATACAATGTTTTAGGGTTAGTCGATGGAACTAAAACCTCTCCTAACAAATATGTTGATGAAGACAAGGAAATCATCAATCCAAGGTATCTTGAATGGATTGATGAAGATCAAACACTTTTGATCTGGATGAACTCAACTCTATGAAGTTCTAAAACAAGACCAGTTTCAAAAGGTAGACTTGGTTAACGTAACTCCGGAGACAAATATTCCCCCCATTGATGACATTTATAGTATGATAACGTCTCACACAAATATGAAATCATGTACATGCTACTCTCCGGTTACATGTCAACGGTTATATCCTCAACATTATATTTATTATCCTCTATTACAGTTTGTTGACTTGACCGCGGAAGACCCTTGGCAGGCACCATCCCGGTGTCCCCCAAGTCTTCATGGGTTTGTTCGTGTATGTTCACCTTTTTTTGCAGGTTTCTTCCACATATTGTTGGTGCCCATCAATCAAGATCTCGACGTTTGGAATTCTAGAAAACGTTCACGCTTCCGACCTTCTGACTTCCGACCCGTAGACTTCTCACCGTCTACAGTGGGAAATAACGATTAAGGTAATCTCTAAACTAACTTATGCATGAGATCCTGGGGATACTAGATACTAGTGTCAGACATTAGATGTCTGAGATTCCGTTTAGAACACTAGTAGACACCATAACTCAACAGCTTGCTGCCACCGTGAAGCTGCTACTGTTTTCCCGTGTCGGCCAATCTTTGGCTAACCTTGTGTGTTAGTCGGCCAAGCTTGGTCGGACCTCTCCTTCTCTCTCTAGCAAGCCCCTTTCTCTTTTTCTCCAAAGAGCCCTAAAACCCTAGCAACCCAAACTTCTAACTCAAAAAACACTTGGTCCTTTTCTTTTGTTTTTTCCACCAGCTAAAACCCTAGTCAACTTTGAGTTGGTCCATCTTCTTTGAATTTGGCCCAAACTCTTAAAGATGGGTGCTCATAAAACTTCTCTTTGCTTTTCTTCTTTGGGATTTTGTGCCTTAGATTTTGGATTTTGGTTCTCATTCGGAAACCAATGGGTGCTTTCATCATATATCTCTACATCTCTAATTTCTAGAAAAGATAAAAATGTCCTTTGACTTATTTCTTTCATAACTTCCCCGTTCGACTCACCATAGACTCCACTTATCATTTGATCTCTGATTTAACTAAAATGACCAAAATACCCCTGGTTCTCTTTCATTCCGGTCTCAAAGTGGCCCATGAGAAGGGGGAGGCGCTTCACAACTGATTGGTACATATCAGTAGAGAGTGAGATAGAGAGAGGGGAAGAGTGAAAGATATGAAGACTAGGGGCAAAAATCAAGAAAGTCAATTTTCAGACACAAAATGAATATGTTCCTTAAGTCAAATCTAGTTGACTAAAGAGACTTTTCTTCATGCTCTAAAGTCGCGACCTTAAATTAATAGATTATACTTACACCCAAAATAATTTGTGTCCACATAACAGATTTGTTTGTGCACTTATTGGCAACCTTACAAAACTAGGCCTGTAAACGGTAGCTTATCGGATCGGATATAGGCATATGTGTATCCGAATCCGATAAGCTATACGAATATCCGTATCCGATAATTATCCGACGGATATTATAAATCAATATCCGAATCCAAATGCGATAATATTAACGGATATCGGATAAATATCTGATATCCGAAACCTTAACAAAATTTAAATTTTTCCTTAAATTTTGAACCATTAGACCTACATAATAAATCTCAACCATACATTTTATATATTGTTATGAACAAATTAATTTTTTATTATTTTTTATATTAATTATCATATACGGATATTTATCGGATCGAATATTTGACATAACACCAAAATGTTCAAACCCTAAAAACCCCATAAGGTCAATGTTATAATGTTTAACATAAATGAGAACAAAAGAAAATGGGTAGTCTAGTAGCCCGATGTTGATGGAATCTGTGGTTCTGCATAGGGGAAACTCCCGCTTCTCATTGTAATGGCGGTGAAACAGGGTTGGAATTTGAGAGAGAGAGTGAGAGAAAGATACCTACAATTATCCCCTTTAATTAAGCTGCAACTCTGAGGTCTAAAGAAAAATCTCTGGGGCATAAAGACTAAGTCGATCAACATTGACTCAAGTGACATATTTATTGTTTAGCCAAAAAATCCACTTGATTAAACTATGCCCCTTAATCTTCACCTTCTCTCTCTTTCTTATACCCTCTAACTCACAATAACGATGCCAACAAATCCACAAAATAGAGATTCAATAATTAAAGCCATTACTAAATCGAACAATTTTCTGCCCTCACTTTGATTTTCACACAACAAACAAACCATTAAAAGAAAAGCTTAAAACTACAGATCATGAAAACCAAATAAATGGAATACGCCACAACCTCAAATTTATCCTCAATCAAGTTCTCTCATTCAATTATTAGAAAATAACAACACAAATTCTTAAACCACGAAATTTAAAATCAAGAAACAACTAAAAATTTTAAAATCACAAACGGCACGAGGAAGAGAAAATTGAAGAAGACGAGCTTGTTCATCTTGGTAACCAACTCTTTGTCAATTTTATTTTTCTTTATCTTTCCTTCTTGAACTCTGTTTCTCGTAACTATGAATCTCATCTACTGCTTCTTTTGTTGTTTCAAAAGCTACAGTATCATTTTCTCGATTTTGGGGTAGTATTTTTTTTATGAGATATAGGTTGAAGAATGTAATCTGTTCAGAAACAATAACAGATGGTGGTTGTGACAGAAGGTGAAGGAACTAGGCCGCAATTCAGGTTGTTACTCTAGTGGCCCATGAGAAGGGGGAGGCGGTTTCACAATTGATTGGTACATATCAGTAGAGAGTGAGATAGAGAGAGGGGAAGAGTGAAAGATATGAAGACTAGGGGCAAAAATCAAGAAATTCAATTTTCGGACACGAAATGAATATGTTCCCTAAGTCAAATTTAGTTGACTAAAGAGACTTTTCTTCATGCTCTAAAGTCGCAACCTTAAATTAATAGATTATACTTACACCCAAAATAATTTGTTTACACATAGCAGATTTGTTTGTGCACTTATTGGCAACCTTACAAAACTAGGCCAGTAAGGTAGCTTATTGGATCAGATATAGGCTTTTCCGTATCCGAATCCGATAAGCTATACGAATAATTATCCGACGGATATTATAAATCAATATCCCAATCCGAATTCGATAATATTAACGGATATCGGATAAATATCTAATATCCGAAACTTTTACAAAATTTTAATTTTTCCATTAAATTTTGAACCATTAGATCTACATAATAAATCTCAACCATACATTTTATATATTATTATGAACAAATTTATTTTTGACTATTTTTTATATTAATTATCAGATACGGATATTTATCGGATCGAATATTTGACATAACACCAAAATGTTCAAACCCTTAAAACCCCATAAGGCCAATGTTATAATGTTTGACATAAATGGGAACGAAAGAAAATGGGTAGTCTAGTAACCCGATGTGGATGGAATCTGTGGTTTTGCATAGGGGGAAACTCCCGCTTCTCATGGTAATGGCGCTGAAACAGGGTTGGAATTTTAGAGAGAGAGAAAGAGACCTAAAATTATCCCCTTAAATAAAGCTGCAACTCTGAGGTTTAAAGAAAAATCTCTGGGGCATAAAGACTAAGTCGATCAACATTGACTCAAGTAACATATTTATTGTTTAGCCCAAAAATTTACTTGATTAAACTATGCCCCTTAATCTTCACCTTCTCTCCCTTTCTTATACCCTCTAACTCACAGTAACGATGCCAAAAAATCGACAAAAAAGAGGTTCAATAATTAAAGCCATTACTAAATCGAACAATTTTCTTCTCTAACTTTGATTTTTACACAACAAACAAACCATTAAAAGAAAAGCTTAAAACTACAGATCATGAAAACCAAATAAATGGAATATGCCACAACCTTAAATTTATCCTCAATCAAATTCTCTCATTCAATTTTTAGAAAATAAAAACACAAATTCTTAAACCACGAACTTAAAAATTAAGAAACAACTAAAAATTTTAGAATCACAAACGGCATGAGGAAGAGAAAATTGAAGAAGACGAGCTTGTTCATCTTGGTAACCAACTCTTTGTCAATTTTGTTTTTCTTTATCTTTCCTTCTTGAACTCTGTTTCTCATAACTATGAATCTCATCTACTGCTTCTTTTGTTCTTTCAAAAGCTAGGGTATCATTTTCTGGATTTTGGGCTAGCATTTTTTTATGAGATATAGGTTGAAGAATGTAATCTGTTCAGAAACAATAACAGATGGTGGTGGTGACAGAAGGTGAAGGAACTAGGCCACAATTTAGGTTTTTTTTGTTGAAGGAAAAAACACGAAAACCAAACCAAAACAATTACAACTTCAGCTCACACCGCATTCTCTCCATCGACTGCCACGTTCGACTGACCCCATGTTTCCTACCCCACTTCGCTAATGCGTCTGCTAGAATATTGATTTTTCTCGGGCCGTAGTGAAATTGTATTTGCTCGAAGTTGGTGCGGCGGGCTCTGATGTGTTCCATGTGATGTAGAGACTGCCAGCTGATGTCCTTGTTTTTATCCTGAATATGGTTGATCAAATTGCTATTGTCACTTTCAATAATGAGATGAGAAATATTTAGCTCCTCTGCCCATAGTACTGCTTTCAGGATAGCCAAACATTCGCATTCCTCCGCCGTCTGTCCCCTAATGGGCTCTGCCTTAGCTATAATAAAGTCTCCATTCGCATCATGAATAATACAACCGATGCCTGCAGGATCTGTGTACTTGCTGAAGGATGCATCGACATTGATTTTGAGGAAGGATTGTGGTGGTGGCAGCCACTTTGGAGGGATGGCCTTGCTTTTTGGTCTCCGGTCATCGTGGAAGCTTGTATTATAACATTGAATCTTCCTAATAACCTGCATAGGCACAATGTCTTTCTTTCCAAAACAAAGATCGCATCTTGCTTTCCAGATAAACCACATAATTTTGGCGAGGAGCGCCATGGTTGAATCATCCAGCGAAGGCCAAAGCATAATCCACTCTAGCACCGAAACAATGCCATCAGTTCTGATGTTGTAATGAAACCAAATGGCTCTCGCAAAATTGCAATTTAGAAGTACATGAGTTAAAGTTTCCCGTTCCTCGCAGAACGCACATCGATAACTGTTGCCGATGTATTTACCGATTTTGTCTTTAACAGGAAGACTGTTAGTGCAGCACTTCCAGAGAAAGAGTTTAATCCTTGGTATGGTTCTAATGTTCCAGATAAAAGACCATTCAATAGTTTCAGAATCCCGATTGCCATTACTCAAATACCTGTACATAGATTTAATAGTGAAGTTACCCGAATTGGTAAGAGTCCATACCATTGCATCTTCCGCCGACGGGTGAAGGTTTATACTAAGGATAGCCCTGCAAATCTCCTCATTAAAGTATTTCTGAAGCAGATCCGCATTCCAAGAATTGTTAGAAATTAATTGGTCCACCGTGTTGAAGGGACAGTTATTTCGGTTAGGTATAGGCGGTTTATGATTAGGGATCCAGAAGTCATCCCAGATACTTATTTTTGTGCCTTTGTTAACATCCCAAAAGATAAGATTAGATGTTTTGCCGATAGGTTCCGCCAGCGATATCCAGACCCAAGAATGGTTTTGTCTAGGTGAAGAGGGTTTGGCCGATTTAGGGAAATATTTGGCTTTTAGAAGTTGAGCCCAGGGCGCGTCAGGGAATTTGAGAAGACGCCACCCCAGTTTACATAGAAAAGCTTCGTTGTCAAGAAGAGGGTTTCGAAGACCAAGACCTCCGAACTTACGAGGACGACAAATGGCAGCCCAGTTGATAGTGTGAATGGATTTTGTTTTTCCCCACCAGAATGACCGTTGAATGGTCTCTATGCGATTGCTAATGCCTTTCGGAATGGCAAAGCATTGCATCTGGTATCGGGGAACCGCCGCGGTAATAGTCGAGATGTTTACTGTGCGGCCTGCTTGAGAGAGGAGATTAGTTTGCCACTTCGAGAGTTTATGTTGAATTTGGTCAAGCAGAGACTCAAACGTTTGTTTTTTCTTGGCTCCAATGAAAAGTTTTGTACCCAAATACTTGTCAAGGGAAGAGGCCTGGTGCACTTTGAGGGATTTGGTGATCAAACGTTTGAATTTGGGGTGAGTGTTTTTTGAGAAGAAGATAGTGGATTTGTTATAGTTGATGATTTGACCCGATTCAGATCCAAATAAAGTAAGAATATTGATGAGATTGGTGATGTTATCGAGAGTGTTCCGCCCAAAAATGATGCAGTCATCGGCAAACAGTAGGTGATTAATAGAGAAGGAGGACCGAGGAATAGAGAAGCCGGTGAATTTGTGAGGGCTATCAGGGGAGTCCAGCAAGCGGCTCAGACCTTCCATGGCTAAAGCGAAAAGGAACGGAGATAGAGGATCTCCTTGTCTTAAACCTCTAGAAACGTTAAAGGAAGGACCAGGTCTACCATTGATAAGCATAGCCATCGAAGAAAAAGAAATACAAGAATGAATCAGCCTAATCCAATGATTATCATAACCCAGATTAACCATGATGTCCTCAAGGTAATGTCATTCTACCCGATCGAAGGCTTTAGACATATCCAGTTTTAAACCAAAGAAGCCTTTAGATCCGCGTTTATTCTTGAAGGAGTGGGATATTTCTTGGCTCATGATAATATTGTCGGTTATTTGTCGACCCGGAACATAAGCAGCTTGAAAGGGAGAGATAATATCCGGTAGAGTAATTTTGAAATGATTAGCCAGGATTTTGGTGATAATTTTATACGTGGTGTTAAGCAGGCTGATTGGTCTGAAGTCGGCAGTGGATTGAGGGGACTTGGTTTTGGGAATGAGACAGATATGGGTGTGATTAGTAGATGGCAGAAGAAGGGATGATTGAAAGAAAGATCTCACCATCTGGATAACATCCGTCTTTACCGTATCCCAATTGGATTGGTAAAAGAACGGGGGAAAGCCGTCCGGCCCTAGGGCTGCCTCAGGTTTAAGGGAGAAAGTAGCAGCACGGATTTCCTCATCGTTAGGGGCAGCAGTGAGGATGGTATTTTGTGAAACTGAAATCTGGGTTGTGAACAGGTTTTTAATTATGCCTGGGGAGGTTTGGGAGGTGGTGGAGGAGATTTTCTTTAAGTTGAGAGTGAAGAGATTAAAAATCTCAGAGGTATCCGAACACCAGGAATTGTCTTCTCTTTTAATAGACGAGATGTAGTTTTTCCGATTTCTGGTAATTGCCTTGGCATGAAAGTATTTAGTGTTTCTGTCACCCAGCTGGACATGAGCCACCCTAGATTTTTCTTTCCAGATGCTCTCTTGAAGATTGTAAGCCTCTTCCAACTGGGAGGTAAGCTGAAGTAAGGTTTCAGGGTTATGCGTTGACTGAATTAAAGACGTAAGATTTTTGATTTTTTGCTCGACATGACCGAAGACTTTCTTGTTCCATTGAGATAGCTTAAGAGCAAGCTAATTAAGTTTTTGTTGGATGAGATAATAGTTCACATTCCAGTTATCGAGTATAAAGTTTTTGCAGTTTGGGTGGGACATCCAGGTTCTAATGATTTTAAACGGTTTGGTACTCAAAGAGGAAGGGAGGTTGGTAGAAAGTAAAATAGGCAGATGATCTAAACCCACTCCCTGGAGATGTCTAATGCGGGAGTAAGGAAAGGAGGAAAGCCAAGGCAAATTGGCTAAAGCTCTATCAAGACGCTCTTGTATCAAGGTGCCATGAAATTGACGGTTGGACCAGGTGAACGGAGATCCACTAAATCCCAAGTCGTGAAGCCCCTGCTCATGAATAATAGACACAATCTGCTTGGCTTTATTAGGGAGAGGTTTGGGAGGGCCATTTTTGTCTGACGGATACATGATGGTGTTCAGGTCTCCTATAACTAACCACGGGGTATGCTGGCTAGGGGAAACGGTCTGAAGAGCCTCCCAAGGTTTAAGCTTATCTTTGTTATAGGGGCACCCATAAAAGCACGTCAGCAGCAAGTCCTCACCGGATTCATCAAGGTTCAAGGACACATGGATCATATGTTGGGTAACATTAAGCACTTTAAGGTCAATGTCCGGGTTCTAGAAAAGGGCCAGACCACCACCTTTGTTAATCGGTTCAACCGTGACCTTCTTGTAACTTTTATGAAGGTTGAGAAGTCTATCAATATTTGTGTTCATACATTTCGTCTCAGAGAGAAAAAGTAAGTCGGGGTTGTGCTCTTTAATCATAGTCTATAGGTGCTTCCTGTTAAGAAAATTGCCACACCCCCGAACGTTCCAGGCCAAAATGGAGAAGGGGCTTAAGTGGGGGTTGTTAATAGAATTAGGGACCGGGTTTGACCCCAGATTAATGGGCGGATCTCTCGAAGGGTCAGACCGGAGGGAAGTCATCTATCTAGATCGGAAAGACAAAGGAATAGCGCCACTCAAGGCCCACCAACCAGAAACTAATAAACAACTCAAGTTAAAAGGAAAAAGCTGAAAGCACCACCACAAATTAAAACACAAAAAAAACAAAGCCAAACTAAGAGTAAACCAGGAACAAACAACTAAAACAAAATGAAGGCACCTCCACTAACTAGAAGCACCTCCACCAAACAAGCTGAAAGACCTCCAAACCACAAGAGGCCCACGACTAGTCCTGGTACACTAAGCAAGAGCAAACAAAAGGAGGGGACCGAGCCACCACACTATCAACCCGAGGGGACAATTACTCTTGCGATTGTACCAGGACACCAAAAAACACTAAAAACTAAGAAGCCCACAACACACAAACCTGCAGCAAGAAACAAAACAAAACAAAGACAGAAAGACCCGGCAACCAGAAAAGCGCCAATAATGACTAGACAGGTGGTATAGAGGCGCCCTCCGCACCTTGAGAGGTGATCATGTCTAGGCTCTGGTACAGCACATTGGACTCTTCAAGAAGTTGTCTAGCTTCATCGTTGTCCACCAATCGAGCTCGGAGACGAGGGGATTGAGGGGACTCATCGGAAGAACTAATAGACAAATGGGAGGAGCTGGTTCGAACTCTCTTGCCAGTGGTTGCTATCCTTAAACTAACTTGGTTATGGGGCTGCACAGGAGATGGTGGTGGTGCCCTAAGAACTGGTTCTTCCGGAATAAAGTTTTGGGGATCTTCCTCAATATCCTCCATCGGTTCGTAGCTAGAGTCATCATCCTCGTCTGAGTGGGGCTCAGGTGCTAGATCAGGGCAGTGACCGATAGGATGTTCAATGATTCGACATGAGTGGCATATAACTCCCGGGAACTTCTGATAACTAATGTTAATATTGCACTCTTTATCGGCAAAAAGAAGGTTGATGACTGCTAGAAGAGGAGTACGGACATCGTAAAGGAAATGAACTTTGATTACCTTGTTGTTAATGAAACCTAGGCTCCTTGGTTTAATTTCAATAATTTTTCCCATTCTCTCAAAAATAACATCTAGGTCCTCCTTGTTTTGGATGGCTAGTGGTAGTTTGTATAACGTGCACCACATCGGCTCATAGAACAAATCATCCACATCTTCATTAAGTGGAAATTCCACTTGCTTAAGCACCAAGAGCCTACCCCTCATAATCCATGGTCGACCAGCATTGAGTGTATTGAGGACAAAAAGACTTTTGGGTTTGATGAGGAAAGAGTTGACCGGACCATCCACCGGTGAATAAAAACAATCTCTAAAGAACACCGAAAGGGGGAACAACATCCTCCTGATTTGAGCAAGGGAGGCTTCTTCAGGGCAGCACCACCTCGCTACAAATCCTTGGGAAGTTTCTTGAAGTTCATGGTTGATGGAAGGTTTTTGGTAACGGAGTGATAGGTGGCCTCTGGGGGATATAGCAAAGTGGGTCGCCATTAAAAGTGAGGATAAGAGTGAAAGGGAGTGTCTGGCAGGTATAGGAAGAACAGAGAAAGGTAAGAGGTTAATGAAGGTGGTTTGGAAAAGAACAAGGCTAAGGCTTAAAAAGGAAGGGAAAAGAAGAGCCCAATAAAAGAAAACTATACAATGATCACCGTGCATGCTCAAGGATTGGTTGAAGCCAACCACCCGTCTAGTCTACTCGTCGGACAAGACGATTGACATACCGGAGAGACACAATAAGACCCAGAAAGCAGAGAGAGAAAGTGCAAAGAAACTCGGAAAACCGAAACGACAAGGAACCCAACCAATCAAAGAAAAGAAAAGGGGAGAGAGAGCAGTAAAGACAAAGAAGACGAAGAGGTGCAGTGATGACGTACCTTTAATGCAATCTTAAGCGTGAGAAATTTCCTCTCGGGCCAGCTGCTCACCTGCGTTGAAAGATACCTCGAACTGATGCTCCACCAACGAGCTTGGTTCCTTGTTGAGCTGAGTAAGACTGCATGCATGTAATAATGAAGATGCTGGGAGTTGCGCCGGAATCGATTGGGGAGAGAGCTAATCACCGGTCTGAAGAGTGTGATTATCCTCTGCCGCAATTAATATAGGGTTCCAACGATATTTTTAAGATGGATTGTGAGTGATTTTCAAGATGGATTTGAGTGTCGATGGAGAAAAGATTAGGATTTTGAGGCTAGATCTAGTTCGGTTGAGAGTGGAAAGGGGAGAAGGGCTTACGTCACCGTGAGGCTTCTCTCTCCTCAAAAAACTCTCGAGCAAAAAAATCGGCCACAATTAAGGTTGGTACTCTAGTGTCCCATGAGAAGGGGGAGGCGCTTCACAACTGATTGGTACATATCAGTAGAGAGTGAGATAGAGAGAGGGGAAGAGTGAAAGATATGAAGACTAGGGGCAAAAATCAAGAAAGTCAATTTTCGGACACAAAATGAATATGTTCCCTAAGTCAGATCTAGTTCACTAAAGAGACTTTTCTTCATGCTCTAAAGTCGCGACCTTAAATTAATAGATTATACTTACACCCAAAATAATTTGTGTCCACATAACAGATTTGTTTGTGCACTTATTGGCAACCTTACAAAACTAGACCTGTAAACGGTAGCTTATCGGATCGGATATAGGCATATCCGTATCCGAATTCGATAAGCTATACGAATATCCGTATCCGATAATTATCCGACGGATATTATAAATCAATATCCGAATCCGAATCCGATAATATTAACGGATATCGGATAAATATCTGATATCCGAAACTTTAACAAAATTTAAAATTTTCCCTTAAATTTTGAACCATTAGATCTACATAATAAATCTCAACCATACATTTTATATATTATATGAACAAATTAATTTTTTTTTTTTTATATTAATTATCAGATACGGATATTTATAGGATCGAATATTTGACATAACACTAAAATGTTCAAACCCTAAAAACCCCATAAGGCCAATGTTATAATGTTTGACATAAATGGGAACGAAAGAACATGGGTAGTCTAGTAGCCCGATGTTGATGGAATCTGTGGTTCTGCATAGCGGGAACCTCCCGCTTCTCATGGTAATGGCGGTGAAACAGGGTTGGAATTTTAGAGAGAGAGAGAGAGAGAGAGAGAGAAAGAGACCTAAAATTATCCCCTTTAATTAAGCTGCAACTTTGAGGTCTAAAGAAAAATCTCTGGGGCATAAAGACTAAGTCGATCAACATTGACTCAAGTGACATATTTATTGTTTAGCCCAAAAATCAACTTGATTAAACTATGCCCCTTAATCTTCACCTTCTCTCCCTTCCTTATACCCTCTAACTCACAGTAATGATGCCAACAAATACACAAAAAAGAGGTTCAATAATTAAAGCCATTACTAAATCGAACAATTTTCTTCTCTAACTTTGATTTTCACACAACAAACAAACCATGAAAAGAAAAACTTAAAACTACAGATCATGAAAACCAAATAAATGGAATACGCCACAACCTCAAATTTATCCTCAATCAAATTCTCTCATTAAATTTTTAGAAAATAACAACACAAATTCTTAAACCACGAGCTTTAAAATCAAGAAACAACTAAAAATTTTAGAATCACAAACGACACGAGGAAGAGAAAATTGAAGAAGACGAGCTTGTTCATCTTGGTAACCAACTCCTTGTCATTTTGGTTTTCTTTATCTTTCCTTCTTGAACTCTGTTTCTCATAACTATGAATCTCATCTACTGCTTCTTTTGTTGTTTCAAAAGCTAGGGTATCATTTTCTGGATTTTGGGGTAGTATTTTTTTATGAGATATAGGTTGAAGAATGTAATCTGTTCAGAAACAATAACAGATGGTGGTGGTGACAGAAGGTGAAGGAATTAGGCCGCAATTTAGGTTGTTACTCTAGTGGCCCATGAGAAGGGGGAGGCGCTTCACAACTGATTGGTACATATCAGTAAAGAGTGAGATAGAGAGAGGGAAAGAGTGAAAGATATGAAGACCAGGGGCAAAAATCAAGAAAGTCAATTTTCGGACACAAAATGAATATGTTCCCTAAGTCAAATATAGTTGACTAAAGAGACTTTTCTTCGTGCTCTAAAGTAGCGACCCTAAATTAATAGATTATACTTACACCCAAAATAATTTGTGTCCACATAACAGATTTGTTTGTGCACTTATTGGCAACCTCACAATATTAGGCCTGTAAACGGTAGCTTATCGGATCGGATATAGGCATATCCGTATCCGATAAGCTATCCGAATATCCGTATCTGATAATTATCCGACGGATATTATGAATCAATATCCGAATCCGATAATATTAACGGATATCAGATAAATATCTGATATCCGAAACTTTAACAAAATTTAAATTTTTTCTTTAAATTTTTAACCATTAGATCTACATAATAAATCTCAACCATTTTATAAATTATTATGAATAAATTAATTTTTTATTATTTTTATATTAATTATCGAATACGGATATTTATCGGATCGAATATTAGTGTATTCGTATCCGATATCCGATAAGGAATATCCGAATCCGTATCCGATATTCGAAATTTCTGATATTTTTTAAAATTTGAATACGGATATGGATCGGATATGAATATTCGGATATCTATTGACAGGCTTATACAAACCTCCTACCAAATACCGATGGTGAGATGGTGTAATTGTAAACAAGTGTGAGAATACGGATGGGTGGAGTGAAATATGGATGCTTCGCTAGTTTTTTTTTTATCTTACGCCACCCCCATCTAGTGAACTCAGTCCCCTGAGTTGGAATTACGATTTTTGTCCTTGCATTCCCCCGCTCACCTACTCGACAGGAAAACCCTAGCACCGGTGATAATCTGCTCCACTCTCAATCCTTAAAACCTGTAATTCATTCCACTCTCTTCTTTGCTTTGGTTAATTCATCTTTATTACTTCATTTACAAGTTTCAACATGTATTTCTCCGTTTTAAACCCTAAAACCTTAAACCCTATAGTATTAAAACTTAAACCCCAGCCCTAAGAATTTGAGTGCTCGCCCTTACCCTTTTTGTAAGTTCAATCTATGTTTATATCTTCTCTTGTTCGTTTTTCAATCGCTCATGTTGTTCTTCTACCAGTTAGTAAAATGTTTTAAGCTTGATAAATGAAAATGTTCAATGGCTATTGGGTTTATATCAAGTATAGTTCAGATTTTTTCTTGATGTACTTTCCCCTTTTCTTACGTTTTGTTCTATGCTTATATGGCGATTGAGGGTATAGTTCAGATTTTTGTAAGGACTGAGTCATGAATTTCATGCTTTCAGTTCTTCTTGATCAGTATAAGGACTAAATTATCTCCCTAGAAACCTAGGGATAAAAGCTTGATGATAAACTTTACATGGTTAATCCTTAGGACAAGTCCTAGAGGGCTAACAAATTATCCCCTATTTGAGTAGCACTGTTATGATGTCGTTTTGCATTTCAGGTTGGTGGGATAGCATATTGGACTTCGGTCCAAACTTTGGGGATCCTCTAGCGTTCGTCAGATTTTTAGTCTATTGGCAGTTTTCACATTAAAGAATGTTATTATCCTATTGTTGACATTCCCATTTCACATTTTCCTCTAACAATTCTCAACTTAAGTACATTATGTCAAATCGTTTAAGTTTAAGCTGTATGACTATGGCTTATGAAATAAAGGCCCTGTTGTCATTAAGGATCTCCTTCTCGTTCTATACACCAAAAATAATTTGTTCCTTACCTGAATAAAAAGCTAGTAACCGGTAGAAATCATCTCTAGCTTATATATTTTCTCTCAATATTTCAATTTTTAATTGTAAAAGAGTTGCATATTTAACTTTCTTTCAATCTTTCGTGTTACTCGTTTTTCAATCTTATTATTTTCAATAAAAGGCACAAAAATTTCATCCTCGTAACCTGTTATTTCTTGGGATTATCACTAGTACATGAACTTTCCTGATGAAATCCGAAACCTCATCGTTTGTGGTACCTCAGGATTTTCAGCATCATTTCCATGTACGGCAATGGCATTTATCAGCTTTCGCCCTTTACTTGATTCCCGCTGTAACATAGAGAATGTTTAGTGGTTGATATTCAGAGACTGCTGGACATGATCTCTAAATTTTGTCCAGCACAGTCTATCATACCTTTTTGAGATCCATATCATCTGCAATGACAATCTCTGAAGGGGCCATGTTGAGGAAAAACATGAAAATTCGACTTCCTTTAGTTAGATCGACTTGTAATCTTACTGAACTAGATAGTAAGAGAAGATCAGGTCAAGAATTACATTCTGCTGTAGAAGGACGTTCTCAGATAACATTAGAGAACTCCTGTTCTGAAGTAGAAGCTGTCTTATGGTCTGCTCGTAAGCATGAATGTTCAATGAGGTTAGAATCGTTGGACGATCAAAAGGTGAAAAAACTGAGTAGTAAAAGTACTATGATAGATCCCTTGGATCATGCAATGCTTCCTTTTTGCAAAAATAATCAAGAAAATGATTCAGAGGTGAATGAACGGGAGAAGTACGAGCACGTGTCAAATATGTCGAATATTGACAAATGTGGACCCCCTGGAGCTTTTGGTGGTCAGAAAAGGAAGAAGCAGGACACTAATAGTAGTGTGATTTTGGATTTTGAAGATTGTCCTGCTACTACTTCTCGTAGAGGGAAGAGAATCTCTGTTGTGGATGTTAATAAGGTTGGACCCGTGAAGAGGTTTGATGGTCGAAAGGTGAAAAGGCAGATACTGGATAATGGACTGCCACAAGACTGCATGCTAATTCTGAAGAAGCTCATGACTCACCCATTTGGTTGGGTTTTTAATGAACCAGTTGATCCCGTGAAGTTGAAGATTCCAGATTACTTCAGTATAATATCTGAACCTATGGACTTGGGCACTATTAAACACAGATTAGAAAAGAAACTGTACAAGGACGCTAAAGAATTTGCATCTGATGTGCGCTTAACTTTTTCCAATGCTATGCGATATAATCCTCCAGCTAACGAAATTCATATCATTGCTAGTAAGTTGAATAAACTTTTTGAATCACAATGGAAATCTGTTCAAGAAAAAGGGGATTTACAGAGCTCAAGGGTTATACAAGAGCCAAATTTAAAGGTAAAATTCAAAGAAACTCAAACCACAACAAGAGGAGAATGGAAAGGAGAAGCTGACTCATGTTTGAAGTTAAAGCCCATAATTTCATCTACTGTCAAGAATACCGTGAAAAAAGATTTGAAGGAAATATCGAAGGAAAAAATTTCACCGGACTTGCTTGATTGTCTAAAAAGCTCTGGTCTGATTGGTCAACATGAAGAAAAGATCGAGGTGGATATAGATGCATTTGATAATAAGAAGTTGTTGCAGTGGCACACAGTCTTAAGGCGGTATCTTGATTCAAAATCTGCAGAGGTATATTGAATTTAACTTGAATTGCTTTTTTTTTTTGAAAGTTGCAGTTTTGCGTTTTTATTGAAGTTGTTCTGATGTTCTACTCTATTTGAATTGCCTAATTTTGTTTATTTCAATTTTCTGTTTATAGTCTACTTCAGTAAAAAGTCAGTCTGGAAGTGGAACCATACAAGAAGATCCCAATCATGGTATGGAAATGTGGGATCCAAGAACTATGTCATTCCTTTCCTTTGTTATTGTTGTAACAGTTAGCTCCTTGACCTTTTCAGGAATTAAAACTGGTAATAGGAACGTGCATGGAAACTTAGCAACTCGTACAAGCCAATGCAGCAGTAAAAATAATCACATCCAAGTTAAAAGTGGTGAGTGAGATTGTTAAATCTTCCTTTCATGGGCTTCATAGTTCTTATTTCCAATCATTTATATAGCTACACAAACTCTTAATTTCTTCATGCGATACTCCTTACGTGTTTCTCTTATATCTTACTTAACTAGTAGATTCTGATAGATCTACACATGCCAGTACATATGCACGTCTTGGTGGTACACGTAACCTGGTATGTTATGACTATCTTCTTGTTTATTCAAATGCTGGTTTAGTTTGAACTAGGCGACTATTATATAGGATTGCATGCTCTCTAACCTTTATTTTCCTTAAAATCTAGGTTCCTCTTGCAAATGGCAATGATGGCAGAAATATGGGCAACTTAAATAATACTTCTGATGGTGAGGAAGAGTTATCTCCTCTGACTTTAGGTGATAGCTTAATTGTTTGTACTGTTTCTTTGATAAGCTACTTGATTCCATTTGGATGTAATTTGCAGGAATTTTGAGCGTCGTACACGGGAATGGTCATTGTTCTCATTCTACAAGTCCTGTCACAACAGTTGCCCGTGAAGAAGGTTTATTGTCTAGAACTATCTGATAAAGACAAAAATCATACATCTAGGGTTTTACCACTAATATATTATTTGCTTGTCTGAGTCTTTTGCGTCTTATCTTTTCTTTGTTCAGGCTTCGAGGCTATCGATTATGATGTGCAACTGTCACCTGAAAAAGCTCTTCGTGCAGCAATGCTGAAAAGACGTTTTGCTGACACCATTGTTAGAGCAAAGCAAAATACACTCTTGTGCAATGTGAGTTTTTTTGTTCATCATTAGTTCTAGGAGCTTCTTACATAGATATAGCAAAGTGATCTGGCGATATTCCAAAGGCTTAACTACTTTCTGTTGTGCTCACTAAGGGAGAGAGAGGTGATTCTGTGAAGATGCAACTTGAGAAGGAAATTTTAGATAAGAAGCAACAAGAAGGTACTCTTGGCCCTGTATATATGATCACTTTATGATATTCTCTTGTATAGCTTGGCACATGCATGCATCTATTAGCTACTCGTTAAAAACTTAAAAGATGCATGTGAGCTCATCGTCCATGGTACATGGGCTTTATTTGGCTTAGATGGAATACACTGTGGCTTGTTCATTGTTGGGTGGGTAACTTGAAGGTACTGTTAGGGAGTTCTTTGATGTAGTTTTATGTAGCCACAGATTCGGCTTTTTTACTTGGATAGTCAACTGAATATGTTTGTTGCGAACTTGCGATAGAATATTTTTGCTACTGAGAAGAGTTAGCCGTTGCTTTTAGAATCACATCCTAGCTTCTCAATTTAAATGTGTGCATGTATTGCAATTACTCGAGCAGGTTGTAAGATAACAGTTTCTTTTGGATGCAACAGAGGAGCCTCGATGGGACTATTAGATATTAAGACGATCCTAATCTAGGGCTTATTGACTTAAAATGAAGAAGCAAACGTTCAGCATATAATTTAGAAGTAGGAGAAGTTCAGTGCTCATACAGAGACAGATTATACAACTCAACCCACATTTTTTTTGAAAAACCCAGTTTCCTTACAGTTTGACGAAGTTTCTGATGAAAATGAGAGAAGATTGAAAACCATGGAAGAAAACTTGTGACAGATGTCAATGAATGGTACCGACGAAAATAAGTTGGATTTAAGTGGGTGGTATATATTTCTCGTGGTCATGGCCATAGACTGGGTTTAGGGTTTTTCAGCTTGCACAAAATACTCCACATTGTTGTTTGTTAGTGCTTGTTTTAGCCAGTTTCTCTCTTGCCTAACACTTCTTTTGCAATGAATAGCCAAAATTAGAGTTGCTACTAAGGCTGCACTAAGAAGGAGCCAAGAAGCCGAACTGAGGATGCAACGAGAAAAAGAGAGACAAGCGGCTCGCATTGTCTTGGAACAGGTCCTTTACGCATGCAAAACAATTCAAATTACACATAAAATGTTTTCAAATTTCAGATTTAGATTGAAAAATAAATAAATAAACAGTAGCATTATCATGTGTTGGATGGAAAATGTTTTCTGAATTGTTCTCTTTGATTGCAGATGGAGAAGACAGTAGAGATTTATGAGAACCAAGAAATATTGGAAGAGATCGAAGTGTTGGGAGTTTCAGCTTACCCATTGGAATGGTTGGGTCTTTCTTTGAAAGAGGAATGTACTGAAGTAGATGAAGATGGGGCAGTAGATTTGACAGGGGACATAGACATAGAGGAAGGGGAAATATCTTGAAAAACATAAAACGCCGCATTTTTTTGTTTTAGTTTTCTATGTTATTAGATTAAAACCATAAGAGTTTGTACTAGGATAAATCTGTAATCTGCTTTTTCTTTTGTATAGATTAGAAGGAACAACTTATATTTCCCTATTTACTGTTTGGAGTTCAAAGGAAAATGTATTTTCTTATTGTTGTCGAGTATGAATCACAAAATCAAAGATCCAATGAGGAACAACTTATATATCCCTTCATCCTCTGAATCTGATTTGTCTTCCTAAAGCCCATATTCTCTTGCTTGGGCTTTCTTTGCAGCATTTTCTCACTTCATCTTCTTTTCCTTGAACATAAAACCACTTGCATCATAACCAGTCCCATGGACACGATCTGACTCCCTATGTCACTTTAGCTGCAAATCCATCAGCAACAGCTTTTAGGTCTTCCATGACAGCTTCCTAAGATAATTCCAATGCCTTGCCTTCACGAGATCTGGAGCCTATCTATTATCTTCCTTTGAGAGATGAACGTGAACTATCCTACCAACACGATGGACATAGTCTTCATAGTGATTGGGGACATCATAGTTGATCACTAATTTAAGCTCCTTCACATATAGAAAATTTTGATGAAAGGCCCAATTTTTGGGCCCAAATACAAAAAAAAAATCCAATAGGGATTATTAACCCACCCAAAACCCAAAAATCAACTAATATCTGAAATCAAACCCAAATACACATCCCTATGCTCAATCCGGACCCAACTCGTATATCTAAGACCTAATATTTTCTTCTAATCCCTCTTTTGCCCTCCTATATATATCCAACAACTCTCCCTTTATAAGAAACCATATCTTTCTCTCTCCAAAATATCTCTCTTCTAGAAATCAAATATCTTTCTCTCTCCATAATCTGTTTTCACTTTCTCTCTCTACCATATTAAAACCGAACCTCACCGACCATCATCTTCTTCAATCATCATCTTCATCTCTCTACAGTCATCATCTTCTTCAATCATCATCTTCATCTCTCTACAGTCATCATTCTTCAACCCTCTTCATTACCTCTTTCTCTCTCTAAATTTTTTTTTCCAGATTTCTCTCTCTACAATAACCTAAACCCTCTTCAAGAACATTCATTATCTTCCTTTATTTTCCATTATCTTCAATCATCATCTTCAGTCATCATCTTTTTCGTTTGAGCGACCTTCATCATCTTCTTCGTTTGAGCAACCTTCATCATCTTTTATCTTCAATCATCATCTTCTTTAATGGAGGTTAAAAAAACTTCAAATCTGATTTTAGGATGTTTTCATGGTGTTTTCATAGTTTTGTAGAGAGTTAAATATATAGATTTGTAGATCTACTTATTTGAAGCTCCATTGGTGAGGTTGTTCTTGGTTTTAGGGTATTTTCATGGTGTTTTCATTGTTGTTCCGTACAGATTTGTTAATATTAGCAACCACTTCTCGTTTTGTAAGCAACACTTTACAGTTTGTCTAAACATTTTACTGGATGTGTTAACACTATTCCGTACAGTTATGTTAACAGTAGCAATTGGTTCTCGTTTTGTTAAAAACACTTTACAATTTGTATTAACATTTTAAAGGATGGGTGAACATTTTGAAAAATGTTCACCACAATTTTGTATTAAAGATGTTCAGATCAGTCTAACGTTTTCTAAGCATTTTAAGCAGTGTCCAAACATTTGTTAAATTGCAAAGCAGAATTCAATTTAAAATACCTACTCTTCTTCGCTGATGAGAAAACTTTTGATTTTGAAACGGACATACTCCGTCGTTGTGTAACATTTTCGAATATATTCTGAAATGGATGAAGATTAGGTAACTTGCATGCTACATTATACATAATGCTCGAGGAACAATTTATGCAATTCTTAAACATTCTTGAAAATGTTCCAACATTATCGATAATGCTCCAACATTATTCGAATTGTTTGAGAAACAACTGTTGTTATTACCTTGCACCCCTAAACATTATTTACAATGCTAGAACACTGTCAGTAATGCGAGATCATTTTACAAATTGTCGGGACACTACCAATAATGCGAAAACATTATACTTAATGTTAGACCACAGTCAATAATGAGAGGACATTTCAAAAATCTGATGCCACTGTTTTCCCCAAATTTTATCTTTTTTCACAGAACCTTATGTCATTTCGTATGCATTCTTAAACATTATGCAAAATGTTTAGGAATGCATCTTGCCTTGGTCTGTGATTCAGTCACCTTTAATATTTTTTTGCCTTTTTTACTAGGCCCTGCAGTTGTTGTCTCTTCACTAACCCTTTTTCTAGAGCTAGCTCTTTGTACAACCTATTGTCTTGCTGCTGCTGCTTCTCTTTTTTAAATGTTTTGCACAAAATATTTCTATACAACCCAAAATATCAAAAACATATCAATTTTTACTCATAAATAACCACAAAATCCATCAACACCCCACTAAATGTTAAAACATAAACCAAATTGTCTGCCACATTGACCAATAACATCACTGTAATAATCAAGTAAAACTCCCAAAAATCATAAACAAAGTACTAAATGTCTCAACATAGCCCCAATTTCTCGAACACAACCCAAATTATTAAAACAACTCATTCATTTCATCAACATTCCAGAGAACAAAAACTGGACTACAAATGCTTCCAAATTGTCCCTTGCTACCTTGTGAACTGCAATTTTTCTTCTTTTGCTCACTTGACTCTGTACGTTGAGCCTCCACCATCTGCTATTTCGATTTGGATGTCGCAGATCGATGCTTCAAACACAAAGTAATAGATATGTTAGATCATTCAGCAAAATGTTCCAACACGAATACAAATGCTACAACACTGTAAGCTGATGCCAATGGTTTTCAGAACTTTTCACAAAACCCTAAGAATAAGAGTAGGAATAAGTGAAGCAACATTTTACAGAATGACAACACACACGCAGTTATGCCAAAACAGTATACGAAATGCGAGACCACAAACAATACTGAGAGGACAAACTCCAAAATGTCTCGAAATTATGTAAAATGCTTAAAAATGGTTTGAAATATTTATAAAATATTTAAAGTAGTTTTCTTTTTAAAACAAAGAAGAAATTGAAAATAATTTGGGGCAAAAATAGTTTTCTTCTTCTGCTCCCTAGCCTCTGTTGGTTGAGCCTCCACCATTGGCTCTCTCGTTTTCGATGTATACGATCGATGCTTCACACAAACAGTAACAGATATGTCAGGGCATTCACCAAATTGTTCAACACTACACTGAATGCTACATCACTATAAATAATGACAAATCATTTTGCGATGTGTCTACACAATAAGCCTAGACCAATGGTCTACACAATAATGACAGATCATTAAGTGAAGTAACATTTTACAGAATGACAACACACTAACAAATATGTCAACCCATTATATAAAATGTGAGAGCACAAACATTAATTAGAGGACATTCTCACAGATGTGTATAGACTAACATACCTTAGCTTGTTTAGGACTCGCTACTTTCTTGCCTTTTTTGCTAGGCCCAACGGATGATGGCTCTTCACTAGCCCTCTTTCTAGGGCTAGCCCTTACTGGAGTCTGTTGTCTGCTTGCTGGACCATCTCCTTTTTTGGTTGCAGCTTTAACCATCTTGGTAAATTTATCTGCAAAATTTGTTATGTTTGTATTAGACACCCACATGTTTGAAACAAGCCCAAAATGTATGTACACAACCAAAATGGCTAAACATAATACTAATTTCTTTTACACAACCCTGAATCTTAAAAAAAACCATTCATTTCATCAACAAAGCCAAACCCCCATAAATCCAAATCAAAGTACTAAATTTCTCCACAGACACCTAACTTTCGTATCAAACCCCTAAATGTTAAAACAAACCTAACCTAGAAACTTGATGAAGATTCATAAACACCCAAATTACCTTCTGTGAAGATGCATGCTTCTGAAATCACAAACAACTATCAAAATGGCTAAACATAATCCTAAATTTCTTTAACACAACCCAGAATGTTAAAACAAATTATTCATTTCATCACCAAAGACAGACCCCCAAAAATCGAAAACAAAGTACTAAATGTCTCCACAGAAACCTAACTTTCGGATCACACCCCTAAATGTTAAAACAAACCTAACCTAGAAGCTTGATGAAGAACCATAAACACCCAAATTACCTATAGTGAAGATGCATGCTTCCGAAATAACAAAACAACAACCAAAATGTTTTATCACAAACTATAGAGCAACTTAACCCTAAAACTTTTTTGAAAAACAACCCAAAATATTTTATCACAAACTCAAGATCAGAGTACTGAACTTGAAATAATAAACCCTAATTGTTTGAAAATACACCCAAATTTTCGAACACCTCTAAAACTGTACCAACAATCCTAAAATATTACCAACAAACAAAGATCTGAAAGAAGAAACCCCAAAAATGTTCTAACAATCCAAATAATTTACCAACAACAGAGAGAGGATCAAGATTTAGAGGAAGATTAGAGGCGTACCTGTGTTTGAAAGAGAGAAATAGAGAGAGAAGCACCAGATTTGTTGAAAGAGAGCGAAATAGAGAGAGAAATAAGTAGACAAGTTGCTTAAACTGCTTTTCACGAGAGGGAGAGAATCACCGGTAACGTTTCGATTCTCAGTGGTTAATGGCTGCAATGGTTTCGGTTGAAAAAGAGATAGAGAGAGAGATAGAGAGAGATGGAGAGGAAGCGTTTGAATGAAGAGTGATAGAGAGATGGTTTGTGTGTAATCAAGAGAGAGGGTTTGAATGAAGAGAGAGAGCGCGGAGACCGAGAGAGAAAGAGAGAGGCTGGCATGTGAGAGGGGTTGTGTCAATCAAGTCAGGGAGAGAAAGAGAGAGGCTGGTTGTTTGGGCGGGAAATGAGTGTGGGACAAGCGAGGTAACGTTTTCTTTAGGAGGGATAGGAAGGTAATCTAACATTTTGGGTTTTTTTTGGGATATAATTCCCTATTGGGTTGGATTTCCTATTTGGGCTCCTTTTTTGGGCCTTAGATTTATCCTCTCTCACATATATGCCCCTAACGTCCATATAAGTAATTAGAAAAATTAGTATACACAGTCGGACATCCAATGTATTTTAAAATGAAAACTGATTGTTCGGTAAATTAATTGCGAAATGCTTTTGTAGAATGTCTAATATCTGTTTTACCTCTACGCGAAAATGCTCAATTTTCATAAGATCTTCTTGACTCTTATTCAAAGGTCTAATAATGTATATACATTGAACCTCAATCAACTTTTCCTTGTTCTGACAGTAATGATTTCCCATCAAATGTATCCTTTTTGTTCAAATTCTGAACCTTTGGGCTGGGCTTGGGGTCTCTATTGAATCATCGTGCGATAATTACATATTTTTGTCTGGTCGGAAGAGTCCTCCGAATGTTCTGATATTTGTTGTACGCTATTCATGGTGCTACCGTAGAAAATACTTTATTCGAAGATGGTGACGGTGCAAATACATTCCGTGCTCGTAACCCGGAGAAGAAGCAATGACTGTATCTGGGGAATAAACATCGGCTAACTCTATGCCAGCAGCCGCGGTAAGACAGAGAATGCAAGCGTTATCCGGAATAATCGGGCGTAAAGCGTCTGTAGGTGGTTTTTCAAGTCTGTTGTCAAATCCCACGGCTATTTACTATCGTCCGATCGTTATCGAGGCTTTTGCCTCGGTTCAATATATAATGACTAAAGCTAACTTTTGTTAGTTAATCCGATCAGTTCATCAATGGTCGGCAAGTATGATGGTTGGGTATTTTCTGAACGGAGCCTGGATACTTCATTTTATTGGTCCAACCTACATCTTGGAACCAAGCCAATTTTGGAGCATCTTTGTGATAATGGAACCAACAAAAAGCATTAACGCCGCAAAGACCAATGGGATTGGGAATCTAACTAAATACCCACCTTTTGTTTTCTTTAATTGAACAGATGACTTACGCCTTACCATGGTGTTACTCTACCGCTGAGTTAAAAGGGCTATTTTGCCGAGTTTCTTAGAGAGAGTTGTCTCGCGCCCCTAGGTATTCGCTATCTACCCACCTGTGTCGGTTTCGAAATGTAGTGAAATCACCTTTTCTATCCTTTTCTCGGACCTCGCTACTAAAAAAAGACGTTTACTTCTTAAAATATCCTATATATGTAGGCGGGAATAGGGGAAGGGGTTAGATTTATCCCATAAAAATGGCCGCATGCGCAACAACACCAACTATGAGAAATCCACCGATCTACATGTGATCGGTGACAAAGGAAAAGATGAAATGTCAAATGTTTTTTTGCCCGGAAAACTATTTGGATTGTTGGGAGCGGACTGAACGACGAGCGCTTTGGAAAAATAACAAATGACAAGAAAAAAAATGGAGAATCCCAAATATAAATATTAGTCCTAATGATAGAAGTTATGATGATAAAAGATTAGAATAGCCAAAAAACTTTTGGCAGAGATTCAAATTAAAAAGAGGAAGAGCAAGCCTTAATAGAAAAACTCACATTGGGTTTAGGGATAATCATATTCGAACTGATGACTTCCACCACGTCAAGATGACACTCTACCGCTGCGTCGGTGCAGGCCGCGATTCGCGGTACCAAATCGAGGAAAACTTTGAATTCTAGATATGACCCCAAAATAAAAATAACAAGGGTTAAGGTGGACCAATGAGACAATGGGGGATAAGCTTCATCATCGAGAGGGAAACATCCCGGATCACCTACTAAGGCGCCAAATAAAGATAAACAAAGGGGGTTCTCACTTTCAAATTTTGTTCTAGAAAACCCCCAAAGATCTACTCCTTACTCAAGTTCCCAGTCAGGGCCAACAAACATTTCATTGATTCGATCTGATCCAGGTCATAATCTATATGGGATCCCCAAAATAATTAGTAGAGGGTAAACCACGAGGAATCAAAGAATTATAGATTAATGTAAAAAAGGAAATGAGGCATGGAACGGAGCCACTACGAGGACGTTCTGGGAGTTACGAAGGAAGCTTCGGGCTCATATTGGTCTAACCCCATCATTAACTCCTTCATTTATGTATTTCATAGTAATAGAAATACATGTCCTACCGAGATAAAATTTGTAACTTACGAAATAGGATCGCCAATAGCTGGAGACAAGAGATTCATATGAGAAAACATAAGTAAACGAGCCTCCGCTTGAGCCTCCAAAGAAAAAAAACTGGTGAATCTGAAACAATTAATAAGAATAAAAAAATTTATTTTCCTGTGGAACATACATATCTACATGCGTGATCATACCTTTAGTTTCACTTCCAATTCATATAGCAATAGGAGTGAGACTTGTCTTTGTTGGAAGCACCGACAAAACCGAAAGCGCCTCTTGTTTCAAAAGAGGAGGACAGGTTATTCACATTTCATTTGATGGTCAGAGGCGAATTGAAAGCTAAGCAGTGGTAATTCTACCCCCGGGGAAAAATAGAGATGTCTCCATACTTGTTACTTTCTGTAGGAGAAGGAATAGGTAGGGATGAAAGGATTTGAACCAGTGACATTTTGTACCCAAAAAAAACGTTACTCACTCGTCCGCCACTGGAAACACCACTTCCCATCCGAGTTGCACGTGTTACGCATGCCACCAGCGTTTATCCTGAGCCAGGATCGAACTCTCCATGGTTTGTTAACTTTTTTGAAAATGTTAAAATGAAAGATCTTTTTGTGCACAACATAAAAACTATCCGCGGAAGAACAATCCGATTCTTTTTTTTCCAAACAGGAACTACTAAAAAGTTTTATATACATAGAAATTAGAAGAATAGAGAAATTTATTGATCTTTTCTCAATCTCACTAACAAGATCCAAAAAAGAATAAGATTAGTTGCTCGAGCGGGGGATAGATCTCGATCGAGGAGGAATGAATTTAAATATATTATCAAAATGTAACTCCGCCTATAAACCTTTTACATCCAAATTCTAACAATTCCGTGGATTGGTATGAATTTCTAGCTAGTTGGTGAGGCAATAGCTTACCAAGGCGATTATCAGCTGGTTCGAGAGGATGATCCTTGGGTTTCCGAAATAGTGTAAAAAGAAGTGCTTTGAATCATTCCTATTTTTTACTCGGACCTGTTCTTAAAAAGTCGAAGTATTTCGAATTGTTTATTGACACAGACAAAGTCAGAGTAAGAGTTATTTACCTACTAAAATATCACCCGTTTCGACCCAAGATCCCAACATCACAATTCCATTTCAGTCTACATTGCGGAGTAAATGGGCTTTTAAATGTGTTTCATTAGTGATCTTTTCAGGGCCTTGGCTACTTACTTTGATTTTGAATCTATCGCCTGGTAGAGTCCGTATAAAACTATGTCGGATCTTTCCTGAGACATAACCTATAATCAGATCTTCATTATCTAAACAATCCAGTACATAGGAATCTTGTTTGTTGATAACCTCAGACCAATCAATCGAATATTGATTAATACGTAATCGATCGAACACTACTTGAAAAGAGCTCTTCTTCTCAGAAAGGAAAAGTTCTAAATGAGCTCATCCTCTTTATGATAAAGGATCCGCTTGCCATGAAATGACCTGGCCCACGATGACACGAATGGGGCTTTAATAAGTTCTAATATGCAACGTCAAGAAGTCCCGCCTTTTCGGTCCGATAAGTGCGTTGCTGGAACTGGGTTGGAACGCCAAGTAGCTCTTGATTTAAGGGTTTCCACTATAGCCGCCGAACACGAGGGAATCTGAAGTTGGCTCATTCGTCTTTATCTAGATGCCCCAGACTCAAACCAGAATTAGTCCGATGGAATAGAGAATTTCTTTGTTGAAACAGGATAAAAAAAAAATCTAGGCAAACCCAATCTTAGAAGCCTTCTTGAACTCTTAATCCCAGTCATGGAATTTTGAAGGTCCTCGTGTAAGGGAAAAGGTGGCAGGATAAATGATAATTTCTCTTAGGATTAGTACTTGTACTTCAATTTGGATCCGTCTCCTTATTCCCCATTTCTCATCCCCAAATGAATAAAAATAAAAGGAGGAAAAAAGCAAAAGAAAAAGGGTGAGAGTATCTCCATATAGTTTAATGTATCTCATTGCCTTCAATTTCAAGTATACGTGAAACTTGAGCATCAACAAAACACCCTCTTCCAAGAAAAGAACCAAATTCATCTCTCCCTCTCATCCTCGCCCAGAGAGTCATATAAGAAGCCTACCCATGCCATACTTCCTCCTCATCCAACTAAATTCAACTTCTTCTTCTTCTTCTTCTTACCTTTACCTTCTATACTAGTTGTTATTTCTTCCTAAATACACTAGCTAATGGCCAATCAACAGCTGAAGCCCCTTGCATCTGGCTTATTGTTCCTCAACTTTTGTATGTACCTAATCGTGGCCTCTATCGGAGGATGGGCTCTCAACCGAGCAATCGATAACGGTTTCATCATTGGTAAATATTCAAATATTAGATAAATATTAATCTAACTATCTATTAGGATGTATAGTGAATTAATTAATGATTTTGTTGAGAATTAATGATTGCTATTGCAGGTTCAAATTTTGAACTTCCAGCACATTTTTCTCCAATATTTTTCCCCATGGGAAATGCTGCAACTGGATTCTTTGTTACATTTGCTCTAATAGCATCAGTTGTGGGTGCTGGTTCCGCACTTGCTGGTATTAACCACATTAGGTCTTGGAACTCCGACAGCTTGCCTTCTGCTGCATCTGTTGCCATCATTGCGTGGACTCTTACCCTCCTAGCCATGGGGTAATCTCTCTCTTTCTCTCTATCAAAATTATATGCATAGAAGAAATTAGATTAGAATTTAACTTTATATATCTTATTTGTAGGTTGGCTTGTAAGGAGATCGACAACCGGATCAGGAACTCACGTTTGGTAAGGGTCTATATGGCTTCGATTTTTTCTTTTTTCTTCTTGTTTACTAATTACTACTGCATCAGAATTACAATAGTTATACATAAAAATGAAATAAAAAAATATTTTCTCTCGACATAGTTTTGTCTACTACTTTTTATTTATTATTTTGACAAGTTTAGAACGTTCTCCAAATAATCAAAGTCACACAACTTGGATTCGTTCAAGAAAACTTGTATACAGTATTAGTTATTCATTTACTAATTCTTTCGCTTACCTTGTTTAAGGGTCTATTTGTTTTTGTTTGAGGAAAAAACTCCCCAAGTGACATTTATCTCATTTTATATTCTGCAGAAAACGATGGAGGCATTCTTAATAATTCTGTCAGCAACCCAGTTAATCTACATTCTTGCCATTCATGGAGCTGCTACAAGACGATAAATTCATACAATTCTAAAAAATTTATTAATCTTTCGAGTCTTTTCTGATGCTAGTTGTGTGGATTTGTTTAATCTTTTTCACCTCGACATTTGACAAATTGTCAGTGTGATGATTGGAACCTATTTGTTTGTTGTTATATGATATTATTTTATTGTATCGGATGAGTGATAATATGTTTGTATGTAAACAAAGGCTTTCTATTAATTGTATTTGTTATGCATAGCATTATTTTATTTTATAGCGAGTGATAACATTAAGGTTATGTTTCATTTTTTTGTCTAAATCTGAATTGACTAAATCGGAAGTAGTTGAAATAAATTGGCTGAATCTAAATTGACTTAGTAGGTTATGTTTCATTCTAATAGTTGTTTGACAAGTTAGAATGTTTGTTCCCCTATCTAAATTAATATGTCTAAATTTTTATTTTGACATTAATACCCTTACAAGTTAGAAGTGAAGTAAAAAAGTCTTGTATTGTGAAAAATAAAAGAGTTAATTCCTATATGGCCCCCTACTTTGTGACCAGCTTTCTTTATGGCCCCCTTTTTTTCGTAAATTCAAATATGGCCCCCTATTTTCATGGGAATGTCCTAACTACCCTTCCTTTTGAGGTGGAATTATGTTTGTTTGTTTGATTTTATTTTGAAAAAAGATTTAAAGGAAGGGTAGTTAGGACATTTCCATGAAAATAAGGGGTCATATTTGAATTTACGAAAAAAAGGGGGCCATACAGGAAGCTGGTCACAAAGTAGGGGGCCATATAGGAATTAACTCAAAATAAAAGAGGGAAAAAAAGAAAGACAACGAAAATACAAACAAGAGATAATAGACAAGAAGAACTAGATTGCATTCTTATGCTTGTATAGAATTTCTCTACTTTGATACAGTGATACATTTTATTCGTTAGCAAGGAACCTCTTTATATAGGTCTCTTGAGGAGTTCCATAACCAATAGAGAGTCACACAATAATGGTGCTTCAATACAAAGTAATGGTGCAAAACTTATGGTGGTGGGAGTTACAAAGTGTGGTGGTCATCCACCAAAAATCAAATATATATAACACTTCCTCTGGATATCAAGTTTTGGTTAGACAACTATCTTAAAACAATAGTCATCGACAGTTGAATTTTAACACCTATTGTGTCAGGTGGATTGTGCATAAAATTTATGACCCCCATGAGGGGGAGTTAGTTTATGAAGACATTGTATACTGTATATTATATTTTCATAATGTACTATTTTTCCTTCGTTAAGATTTTTTTCTAGGGTTTTTCCTAACAAGGTTTTAATGAGGCAGATTATGTGGGCATCGAAGATTAATAGATAAATAGAATTTGTACCTTTTTCCTTCACTATGGTTTTTTCCTATTGGGTTTTTCTAGTAAGGTTTTAATGAGGCAGTTTCTGATGTGGTGGACACCGAGGGGAGTGTTATAAATATTTGATTTATGGTGGATGACCACCACCCTTTGTAACTCTCACCACCATAAGTTCTCCATCATTACTTCGTATTCAACACCATTGTTGTGTGACTCTCTATTGGTTACGTAACTCTTCAGGAATCCTATATAAAGAGGTTCCTTTGCTAATTGTGAGAGTAGTCTCACATGGGAAAAGGGTTATCTAGCAACCAAGAATATAATGTATAGGTCCTCTCCACTAATTGTCAATCGGTTTTAGTTGGATGACCACAAACGTAACATGGTATCAGAGCTACGACCACACGTGATAGGCTTAATAGCCACACGTGCTCCACGTCACCCAAAAAAACATGTGTTAGGCTAGCCACGCCACACGTGAGGGGCGTGTGAGAATCACATGGGAGAAGTGTTATCTAGCAACCAAGAATATAATGTATAGGTCCTCTCCACTCACTGAAAATTGGTTTTGAGTTGGATGACTACAAACTTAACACTAATGAATAAGATGTACCAAGTATATCAATGTACCAAAGTAGAGAAATCTTCTTCAAACATAAGAATACAAATATAGTTTTTCTTGTTTCTACAATCTTTTGGCTTATAGTTCCATTACCTTTCTTCTTCCCTCTTTTATTTTTCACAACATTTTGGTCCCTCGCGATTGCTCTTTTTTTCTCTTTCTCTCTCATCTTTCTCCTTCTATCCTGGTCCCCTTTTTATCTCTAAAAAACTCTAACTTTTTTACTCTTCTTTTTTCCTTCTTGCCTTTCAATTGCTTGTAATAATTGAGTTGAAAAGTATGTTGAGAAAGGTATCAAGAGGAGAAGTAATAAGTAACCAAGCTTTAATAGTGGATAATAGCCATCTTCTTTTATCTCCGAAATAAAACCCTCTACTACTTATTCTTCTTTCATTTCTCCAAGGATGTTATTTTCTTTTTTGTTTGGCAATAGTTTATCTGAATCTGATCTAGAAATAATAGTCATCTTCTTCTTCTTCTTGAAGAATGTTAGCTTTTAACTTCTTCGTTGAAACCTCGCAAGACTCAATGAGGGTTTCCTTTGGAATCCTCACTGGATCTAATGAGATTCTTCGTTCAAACCCCCATCAGATCTGCCCACGGTTTCCTTTGCGAACCCTCGCCTGAATTTTTGGAATGATGATGTCTAAAAGTGGATTTCAGGACATCACAATGATGAAGAATAATCAACGAACCAAACGATGAACTTCTCCTTGCGATCTAGGGACGGAACCTGCAAAAAACTTAGAACCCTCTTTACTCTCAAGTCAGTAGGGTGTTACGCGACTAAAGGATAGAATTCAAACTCAGAGTTAAGAACTTCAAACTTCGATGATTGATTAGAGTGAATCTGATGTTTATATAAGTTTGGTTGGGCGACTGTGATGAACGGCGAGATGATGCAGTGTGAGGCACCAACTTAGATGGAACTATGCGTTGGTGGCCATTAAAGGGATATCTTTCTTTGATTGCGTACTTTCTGTATTGATAGATCCTCTTGAGGATTTGTGGATCGCATATAGAAAGTAAGTTTTTGACGTGTTTTAGCCTTTCATGTTACCTAGCTCTATTCAGGCTTGTTCTACATATCTGCCAGACCAGGCTTTTTATTTGTTCTTTCTCTTCAGACCTTACTCTAGGTCAGGGCTAAAGTCGGATAAATCTAGGCACACTTCTACCTTCCCCGGGTTTTGGGACTTTAATGTATTAGCCTGATTCCTATATACTTCCCTTACTGTTCTAAAATCCTGAGAAGAGTTTCGACCAGGGCTGACTTGGTTGGTTTTAGAGTCAAAACACGACTTAAAGCGCCTAGGAGACTCGTGTCAACGTCCCAGTTTTGGGCTTAGGAGACAGAGCTCTTTCGGATTTACCTCTATGGTGACTTAGATATGGGTTAACTCGTTTGTTTCAAGGTCTTTTGTTGACATCTTGATTTCGTCGGAGTTGACCATTACATGGAAAAGCGAGAATCCCCCACTGCTTAGTCGAAAAGCGAGAGACCAAGGAGTTGAAGAACTTGTTGTCTATTCCTGTTTAAGCGAGTAAATACTTTTCAAAAATAATAATAATTAATTTTTTAAGGATTACCTTAGCCAAGGTTGTAAGCTGAGCCTGGATATATTCCTTTCGGTAGTTGTTTGATTTGTTGGTTTTCCAGGACTGCCCCTTTACCTTTCTAAGTCGCCTCAAATCAATGATAATTGATGCTCGATTTTCTCGAGGTGTGCCATTCATTTGGTACCACGATTCATTGATTATCTGACTGTTCTTCTCATCGCCATGTGTCCCACCTCGCAATTTTCCCTAAATCACCTTCTTCCTTTAGAGATCTCACCTTATTATTACTGCGGATCTCTTGCCTCAGTGCAAGCCTTCCTCCTTTATTCCCAAATTTTCTTTGTGCTACCGTAAAATTTCTTTATTTGATGTCTAATATTATTCTTCATTCTATTTATTTTTGAGGTGAGGGCACTTCTTCGATTTCGATTCCGCCTCTTAATCATCTATGTCTTTCTTTGCATCATTGATAGTCATTCTTCCCTAATATCACGGGAACTGCTCTTAGGTGCCAAGGCCATCAGGAGACACCACAGTTACTTATGTAAACTTTCATCTTTACGTCTCACCTTCCACTCATAAAGATTTTGAGCTTTCTTGTCCTTCTCTCAAAGACCAAATTTTCTGAACTTCCGATCAATTGCTCGGTGTTTATGTGGCCTTTTTGAAAGATGGTTTTTTTCCCCTTCCCACCTTGTTCATAGATGTATTGAACCATTTTGGGTTGTTACCATGTCCGCGTAACCCTAATTCTATTTTAATGATCATGACTTTCTTCCCGAATTAATAATTAGATCTCGAACGTTAGCCCAACCTTTACGTTTTTACTCGACTTTATAAGTTAAAATTAGGCAGGGCAGAGCAGCCTGTTTTGCCGAATCAAAGTGAGTTTAGCCAGGACCCCTCCTTTTGTAGCGTCGTTTTTATTAAAAATTTTGTTTATTAATGAAATATGTAGCTTGTAGCGCTACTCTCCCGCCTAACGGTTTTATTCGCAAAATAACTTTAGAATAAAACAAAACGAAATTAGAAGCGATGGTAACCTACGTGGTTCTTGCTTTTTAGTCCTGCATGTCTGTCGTGGGGTCTTCGTAAAATACTCTATCTCCTCTGATGATGGTGGGTTAGTCGTTTCCTCTTCGCAGTCCTGGGTGGAAATTAGGTAACATTCCTGGCTACTTCATTTCCTCTGACCATTCCTATGAGGTTTGTACCTTCATCATGAGGTGATTCATAGAGATTGTCGCCCTTGACTCTATCAGCAAGTTCCTGCCCAGTATGATGTTGTAGGCATGTATCTTGTCAATTATGGCGAAATTCAACATTATCGCCTTCCTTGTTTCTACTTCTCCTATCAGTACGGGTAGCGACGACGTCCCATCGGTTTCGACTTGATTGTCGCCGAATCCTGTTAAACAAGACTTATATGATTTAAGATGGTGAAGACTTACCCCGAGCTTTGATGCACCCGAAAAGTTGCACACCCAAGCGGAGGTATCAAGTAGTAACCGGTAAAACCGGAGTCGATCCAAGGATAAGTTAGTAGTTTGGATAACGAAGGGTCTTATCCCCCGGTCTATGTATCAAATGCTAACTTAGACTAAATAAGAAAGGAAACAAAGATAAATGGGGGTTTTAGATTGAATAAGTAATAAGAGAAGAAATAAACTAATTAAACGATAAAAGTAAATGGGCGAGAGAGATTCGAGAGAAGAGTCGAAGGAACAAGAGTCGGGAGACTCGATTCGGGCAACAAATAAGCGAGAGAGGTGTCGAAGTCCGGGAATCCATAATGATAATCCTACGACTACTTATGATCCAATCTAATGTGTCGAAGTATAATCGATGTTCGACTCCTAAAGTAGGTGTTTCTAAGTACTACGTATATCCGGAGATCATACCTAGTCAAACAAACGCCTAATTCGGTTAATCCCGAGTCATCGAAAGTGTCGTCTAGTCACCTAACTATGTGAAGTGCATGACAAGACACATGAAATTATGACTTAGACTACGATCGATATCGAATACTTCGTTTCGTCTATTAACTATGAGAAGTGCTTGACAAGACACATGAAAATACGATCAAAACGATAATCGAAATAAATGAACATCAATTTATAATCAAAACATCAAATCATATTAAATATAGTCACGAATTCATCACATTTCATCTCATATAATCGACAAACTAAAGTTAGCTAAACATGGTGATTGAATAAGAAATGGAAAGGAAATGGTGAGAGAATCCCCCTTTTTCGATGTGATTCGAGGCTAAGATCGTCGGAAAATATTAGTCTTTAAGGTGCAACCGATCTCCCCTTAGCAAATTTATGGGTTCCCCATAGGGACCACCATCATCTTCTCCATCTAGAACACAACCTCCATTAAAGCTAAACCCTAGCTTTCTCTCTCTAGCAATCTTCAACCAAAATCAAATCAAACCACATGGGAAGCTAGATCAAGACATGGGGAGTAAAAGCCCTAAGGTTTCTTATCATATAGGTTGCCGGAAAACTCATATAAATCCGGCCAAAGAAGCATGAAATTCCGGCCAAGAACCAAGAAGATCCGGCCAAAGGTTGCTGTCCGGCCTTCCCTAGCTTGTCCCGAGCCCCGTGCGCGCGTCCCATGCACGTCCGAGCTGCAGCCGCATCCCGTGAAGGCGTCCCGAGCTCGGAGAAGCTTGCAGACCGAGCTAGAAAGCTTGCAGCCCGAGCTGCTGTTCCGGTCTGGTGCTGCTGGCCGCGTCCTTGCTCGTTCCGGAGCTTCTGTGCGCGTCCCGTGAAGGCTACTGTCCCGTGCTCCCGTGCAGCTCTCCCGAGCAGCAGCTCGTGTGCAGCCCGAGCTGCTGCTCGGCCGGCCAAAGCTAGGCCGGCCTATGCTTTGGCCGGATCCTCCTTCTTCTTGCTCTCTTGTTCTCTCTCTATCAAACCTTCAAGCTCTCTAACTCCAAGAACAAAAACCCTAGCCTCTTCTTTTCTCTCTCTCTCTATCCTTTGGTAGCTTGGTTGTTGAATGAAGAAGGAAGAAGATGAATAGTGTATTTGACTCAAACCCTAGACATAGTCAACCTTGACTTTGACTCAAACTTGAGTCCATTGGGTGCCTCCAAAATCTCTTCCTTCTTTCATCTTCTTTGGGCTTGGGTTTTAGACTTCACTTGGAAATCAAGAGGGTGCCTTCTAGAATTATAACCAAAGGAGGGTGCCTTCATAGAATCCTTGTTTTAAGACCGAACCTCGACTTCTTTCTTTCACAACTTCCCCGTCCGAACTCGGAATTGACTTCCGTTTTCACCGTTGGGCTCGTCTTTGACTCCTCTTCTCATATGATTTGCTTGAAGTCTTTTTCTCTCATTTTGGGCACATGAAATGATAGTGATAATTCGTCCCCTTTATTCCGAATTCCATGTTTAGCTCCAAATATGGTACCTAAACAAGAAAAACACATAAAATATTATTGATAACACTCGAAAATGACTATTTAGTCTAAGTTAGGCTCTCCAAATGTGACATTTTCGTGTCACATCAAGCTTTTGGAAGCATGTTCGGCTCATGACTTCGGTTGAACTTTCTGTGTCGACTAGGATGCGCCCCATCCTCTAATTGGCTACTACCGCCGTTATCACTAGTGGGTCCGCATGTAGGGTGATTACCCCCACTAGGTCATCGTCGATGAAGACGATGGGTGGCGTCTCCACACTGGGCTTGGTGAATAGAACTGGTGGGCTTTTTGCCTCGTTGGCATACATACTCTGTTCCCCTTTTGTAGCTCCGCCGAGAGTTGGTCCCCCTAAGATAGTATTGATGTCGCCCATGACTCCAGTCGGCTCCTCTAAGCCTTTGGTTGCTTTCCTGGTGGTCGGGTTCTGCTCGTTGGTATCCAGCCCTGATATGATTCCTTATCTGTTTGCCGACCTTTTATTCTTATATTCGTAGGAGTGTTGTTCCTTCTGGATGTACTTGTTCAGTTCACCTTTCCTTGCCATTTCCTCGATGAGGTTCTTGAGGTGTCGACGGTTGTCGGTTTTGTGGTCGCATCCCCGGTGAAAAGCGCACCATGCGGTCATGTCTTTGAGACCAAACTCTTCCTTATCATCGTTGGGTTTAGGTAGCTCGCCCTTTCCCTTTGCCACAAGTATCTGCAAAATCTCCTCCCTACCTTTCACTAGCGGAGTATAGGTGGCGAAATCAGGTCTGGATCTTCTGCTCCGTTCTCGTTCCCGGGGGGCCTAACTTCCTCCCGTTCTTTCTTTCTGGTGGGTTCGCCTTCATACGGGATGTTAGCGACCTCCTTCATTCGTCAGCATTTCTCTTCTCTCCTTATAAATTAATGTACCGTCTCTATCGGCTCTGCGAAGGTTTCTAGTTCCCTGCCATAGATGTCCCTAATGACATCGTCCTGCCTGAGGCCTCTCGTCAGAGCGGCAAAGGCGACTTTTGGCTCTAGATGAGGGATCTGTACCATGAGGTTGCGAAATCTCTTGCAATAGATCGCTAAGGTCTCGTTTTTTCCTTACACCATGTTGAATAGCTCGTCAGTCTTTCTCTTGATCGTGGTGCTTCCTCGGAAGGCATTGCAGAAGACCTGGGCTAGCGCCTGATACCACACTTGGGTCGAACCTTTCAAGATGGTGGAGAAGACCGCACACCATATATTCTGGTTGGTTGTGTACAGGTTCATTACTGCGGTATAGTTGTTGATAAACACTCCCGGGTCTTCTAGGCCATGATAATGGTCGAGTGCTGGGCACTTGAAGTTCGTCGGCTTCTCCAACTCTAGTATTTCTCGAGAGAGGGGGCTGGTGGATTATTGCTTTTCCCCATAGCTTCTCCCTATCTCTTTCTCGAGTCAGCTCTACTATTTGATGTATGAACACCTGACAGACGGTTGGGTCATCCATGCACCCTTCGCCGACCCCCTTTTTCTTAGGGATGTATGGTCGGTTGGATCTAATGCTCCATATTCGTCCAAGATATTCTCTAGATGCATTAAATCGCCAGGTTGTAACGTCAGAGCTCCGGAAGAAAATACATTACCGGGTAAGAAGAGCCTCTGTGCGTGCATCCTGATTGCTTCTTTCTCTCCTCTGGTGCTGCTGCTTTCTAACCGTCTCAGCTTTGCGGAGACTTTCCTCCAATTGTTTCGCCCCCTCGTCCCTTCGGAGGTAGTCAGCCTTGAGCTGTTCTAGCTCGGCCATAAGATCGACCACATTGGGGAGCCTGTGCGTGATCCGCGAGGTGTATGCTCACTCGAAGACATGATTGCCTGAGGGGCTCAGGGAATAGTTAGTCTGAAAATTTTAATGAATAAGATTCGGGTTACCGAATTGATGATTTTGCTAGAGAAATGCCCTCCTTCTAGCTCCAAATGCTGATGTTAAAAAATGGGCTTCCTTTAGATCAGCATGAAAAAGGGAGTTGATGCATGACACCCTCCATTATGTCTGGATATTATGTTAAATAGTGTATATTCCTTCGGGCGTCCCTGTTTCCAGCTCTGCTTCCTGCTCTGTTTCTTTTATTCTAGCTCCTCGCTCCTTGTTCCTGTTCCTCGCTTTTTGCTCTACTCCTCGCTCCTTGCTCCAGCTCCAGCTCCTGCTTGTCTATTCCCAAAGGGGGAAAAACCTGCAAAGGGTTCGAAAACCGCTCCGACGCTCAAGCCAGTCAGGATGTTCTTTGCAATAAAAGAATGAACATCGATTGATCCTTTTGGGGGGCGAGTTATGAGAACTCTGAGTTTCTTGTGATCTTTTTGGGTGAAGAGATCTTTTCCTGTGAAGGACAATGTTAGGCCGACTGTGTTTAGTGGCGGTGGTGAGGCAGTTGTCGTCCAATCGAGGGAGAAGTTTCCTCTCTTGAGTATTTAGGGTTTCTTTTTGAGTCTATCTCAGATCTTTGATAAGTGGAAGTTCTTAAGTTTAAAGATTTTTCGTAGATATCTTGTCGAAGTGATAGACTCTAAAGAAGAAGTTTCCTCCTTTAGATACGTGGAGTCCAAACTGGCTTAAATACTTCGAGATATGTAGCCGACTGAGATCGCTCTGGAAGTTTCGGGATTAAGTCGACAGGTCGCTTGCCGCTTCTGCCTCCCCAGTTCTGGGTGTAAGACATTAGCCGAACCTGCGTGGAGCCCCCTTACTCCTTTGAGAACCCCAGGGCTGATCTGTTCATGCCAAGGGCCTTTTTGCAGGGCTGGTTTCCTCTGGGCGACCTCCCAGTTAGGGGAATATACGGTGGGCCATCAAGGGCTCAGCTGTCCTGCTACCTTAAGTGGGGTTGACGCAATGGACTTCAGGTCTGATCTGGACACTTCAGAAGTTAGTCAATGTCTGGACATTTTGTGCATCATCAACTACGACCATGATTTGAGGCCAAACTGCAAATTGGATTTAAAAATGGGATGGGACTATAAAACTCCTGACACAACCCCTCTGTCTGAACTTCTTTTGTCCAAGGTGGATGATTTGGTGATTGAAATCCATAATATACATGGGGCCATGAAAATGTCCCATTTGAGTCGTTTAACTTAGACGAATTAGTTCATTTTGAGTCTTTATTATAATAAAATGATTGGTGTTAGAAGTGACTCGAATATGGATTAGTATCGAACCCGATTTACGACCCGCCAACCCGTTTACAAGGCTTTTGGACCCGTTAGCGGAGCTGATTGCTGAGACAGAGCTGTTATGCGAAGCAGGGCTTTGAGGCAGAGCTGGAAGCTCGACTTATGTCGGTGATTAGTGTTATCCGTGTATAATATCGGTTGTAGAGAGAGTCGGTGAGGCGGTGGGATTAGGGTTTAGTGGCTATATAAACTAAACCCTAAGGAGATATCAGTAGGAACAATCTCACGAATCTCTTGTGAAAACTTGTTTGCTTATCATAGTGGAAATCATCGCGTCGTTGTCGCCGTGGAGTAGGTCTCACCAACCGAACCACGTAAATCTCTGTGTTCTAATCTTGATGGTTCTTTACTATTCCTATTGCTTGTCTTAGATTACTCGTATTGTTCACATTAACCCCGATTGGGCATAACAAACTAGTATCAGAGCTGAGGTTTTGAGGTTTGTACGATGGCGGAATACGAGATCGAGAAGTTCGATGGAAGTAACAATTTTAATCTTTGGAAGATTAAGAGGCGAGCAGTATTAGTTCAACAGGGTCTGTTGAAGACGTTGATTGGGAAGGCTGCACTCGCTGAAACACTTTCAGAAGCAGAGAAGGAAGATCTCATGGAGAGAGCTCATGGTCAGATTCTACTCTGTTTCAGCAATGAGGCCTTGTGGGAAGTAGCGACGGAAACTACAGCTGATGGGCTATGGAGTAAGCTGGAGACAAGGTATATGACGAAATCTCTAACTAATCGTTTGCATCTAAATAAGAAATTATTTAGTTTATAGATGTTAGAAGGGGAATCGTTGAAAGTAGGGATGTCAACGGGGCGGGTTTGGGATAGTTCATCCCCTTCCCAACTTCGTGTAGGGTTTTTGTGTATCCTATACACTACCTAGTGTTGTAAGCGGAATCTCAAACATCTCATGTTTAACACTAGATTGCCCAGGACCTATATGCATAAACTAATCAATGAACTAGAGAGGGATAAATACCTTAACGCGTTTTTCCCTCGAACCATTCCAATCGCATGCAAAGATCGAGAGCTCCAACTGTAGCTCCTCTACTTGAGACACCGAGTGAATAGACTTGATCTCCCTTCCTTTCAGACTGCTAGGACTTAGTAGAAGGTTGAGAAGAACTCTTCTTCTTGACTAGATTGATAGAATGGGAACTTTCTCTCTATATTCCTCTCTCTCCAATAGCTGTATATTCAGAGAGAGAGAGAGCTGTATAATTTTCCTTAGAGAAAAATCCACACCTTTTCTGTTCTCAACTGACCCAATATATAGACAAACCCTAATCAGAATCTCATTCAGATTAGGTTTTCTATTTTCTGGGTCACAGAAAAGATAATTACCAAAATACCCTTTTTGGGGTATTTTGATAATCCCCTTAAGTGTGGCCGGCCAGGGCAGCCCACTATGGGCCTTATATGGCCGGCCCACTTACTCTGGTCGGCCATCTCATGGCCGGCCCAAAGAGCCTCCTTTCTATCTTGTCCCGAATCTCCATTCGGACCCTTTCGGCCTTTCCAGTTGAATCCCATCCAACTTTAGCCAGTTCCCGTCTAGTCAAATCTCTCCGATCAAGTTACCACTCTTATGTGTAACCCGTTGTAGGATCCGGTCTATGTTAGCCTCGAATCAACTCCTTGATCCGATGATCGTAGTTGGCTTCTAGCAAAGCATTACGACCCCTAATTGGACCGGACTGGATGATCTTTACGTGTGGTCATCGTTATCCTAACTGACAAATTGATCGCATTGCCACCTTGGTCGAAGGACACTCCTTCGGAAGGACATCTCCTTCAGACCGAACGGATAAATCCTTCACTTCGTCCCGTTAGCAAACGGGTTTTACCATTACCGTCTCAATAATTAATCGTGGTGGATATTCAATGACCATACCCGCCCCAATTAAAAATTGCTAAACCATTACCGCCCCGCCCCACCCCGTTTAATATATTTTGTTTCACAAAAGTTATTTTAGTTTGAAGTACCATAACAATCGTTAACAAAATTTTATAAGATTTTGAGTATATCAATCATAAACACTACAACTACTTAAATATTATAAAACATAACATAGTTAAATTGATAATATAAGACTAAGTTTTTAGAAACATAACCTTAAATAAAACATATATTTAATATATTCGTACTAATCGGTTCGGGGCGGAGTTTACTATCTAATACCAAACCCGCCCCGAACCCGATTATTTTTTTAACTTCATACCAAACCCGAACCGTTTAATAAACAGGTCGGTAAAACCCGTTCCATTAGGGGCGGGTTTGGGAAAAAAACCGCCGGTTCTGACCAAATTGCCACCCCTAGTTGAAAGACCATATGGATGAACTCAACCGAGTATTCTAAGATTTGGCAAACATAGATGTCAAATTCGAAGAAGAAGATAAGGCAGTACTATTGTTGCATCCCCGCCACCATCATATGAGAGCTTTGTTGATTCTTTTATGTCTGGAAAAACAACTACAACCTTTGAGGATGTTAAAGCAGCATTGAATTCGAAGGAGTTGAGACGGAGGTCAATGGAAGAAAGCAGCTCAGGTGATGGTTTGGGGGGTAAGGAGAAGGTCGCAGCATGTGGTCGATGGGAAGGATCGTTCACGATCTAAATCGAAACCTAAGAAGTACAGATGCTTTAATTGTAAGAAGGAGGGGCACTTCAAAAGGAATTGTCCTGAGCTTAGGAAGAAGCTAACAGAGGCAGCAGTCATTGAAGAAGATGATGGTAGTGCCTTGGCAATCATTGAAGAATGTGATGAAGCTATGGTTCTGGCGATCAATGCCTGCTTCGCTGAAGATAGGTGGATTTTGGATACTGGTTGTGCTTTCCATGTATGTCCTCATAAGGAATGGTTTTCTACTTACGCAATCATTAATGGCGGTAAGGTGTTAATGAGAAACGACGCTCCTTCTAAGGTGGTTGGAATTGGTACTATTCAGATCAAGATGCACGATGGTGTTGTGAGGACTATAACAGACATCAGACATGTTCCAGATTTGAAGAGGAATCTAATCTCTTTGGGAACTCTGGATGATAATGGTTGCAAATATGTTGGTGAAGGTGGTGTTCTTCGGGTTTGTAAGAGGAATCTTACAGTTATGAAGGGGTTGAAAAAGAATGGTCTATATGTGCTACAGAGTAACACAGTTACAGAATCTGTATCGGTGTCATCATCAGACAAGGAAGTTGAGACTACCAAGCTATGGCATATGCGGTTAAGGCATATGAGTGAAAGGGGGATGGCTATACTGAGCAAGCAAGGTTTACTCTGTGGGCAGAAGGTGGGAAAACTGGAATTCTGTGAACATTGTGTCTTCGGGAAGCAATGTCGGGTAAAGTTCAGTACAACGGTTCATAATACCAAAGGAACGCTGGATTACATCCATTCAGATCTTTGGGGTCCCTCTCGGGTCAGCTCACATAGTGGGGGTAAATACATGTTAACCTTGATAGATGATTTTTCCAGGAAAGTATGGGTCTACATACTGAAACGCAAAGATGAGGCATTCGTCAAGTGCAAGCAGTGGAAGACCTTGATCAAGAAGCAGACTGGAAAATCGATCAAACGCTTGAGGACTGACAATGGCATGGAATTTTGCGGAAACGAGTTTAATAGGTTCTGTGTAGACGAAGGAATAGTGAGACACCATACGGTCAGAAAGACCCCACAGCAGAATGGGGTGGCGGAACGTATGAAGAGAACTCTATTGGAACGAGTTTGTTGTATGCTTTCGAATGCAGGGCTGTCGGAGGTGTTCTGGGCTGAAGTAGTGAACACGGCAGCGTATCTGGTAAATATTTCACCCTGTACATCTATTGAGTGTAAAACTCCTAATGAGGTGTGGTCTAGTTATCCTGCTAAGTATGAGAACTTGATGATCTTTGGTTGTCCGGCTTATGCATATGTTAAGGAAGGTAAACTTGATCCTAGGGCTAAGAAATGTGTATTTCTTGGATATGAGCCTGGAGTTAAGGGTTATCGGTTGTGGAATCCGGATGAAAAATCGAAGAAGTTTCTCATAAGTAGAGATGTTACTTTTGATGAGTTAGCCATGGTAACTCAGAAGGTAATGCCTGTAGATACTCGGGAGGGTGTTGGTAAACAGGTGGAGAAGGAAGATCATAAGGAGCAGGTGGAGTTTGAAATAGACACTCCGATAGAGGTTCGGCCTCAGGTAGATGAGCAAGCTGAGGAAGATGAACCAGAGCTGGTTCATTACAGTGTTGCGAGGAACATGGGAAGGAGAGACATTCGGGCACCGGAAAGGTATGGGATGGCCGATATGGTTGCATTTGCACTTAGTGTGGGAGAAAACATAGATGGAGGTGAGCCATGCACCTATGAAGAAGCTATGAGGAGCGATGATTCACGGCAGTGGTCTCTTGCCATGAATGAAGAGATTGAGTCTCTTCAGAAGAACCAGGTCTGGGAATTAGCCAAGCTGCCTAAGGGTTAGAAGATTGTTGGTAGCAAATGGGTTTTAAAAAAGAAGGAAGGAATCCCAGGGGTGGAAGATGCACGTTACAAAGCACGGTTAGTAGCTAAGGGATTTACACAGCGAGAAGGGATAGACTTCAATGAGGTATTTTCTCCTGTTGTTAAACATAGCTCCATTAGAGTGATACTTGCTATGGTTGCTTTATATGATATGGAATTGGAGCAGCTTGATGTTAAGACTGCGTTCTTACATGGAGAGCTGGAGGAACAAATCTATATGCATCAGTCAGAGGGGTTTGAGATTCTCGGGAAAGAAGACCAGGTCTGTTTGCTGAAGAAGTCTTTGTATGGACTGCAACACTATCCTAGGAAGTGTATAAGCGTTTTGACATGTTTATGGTTTAAAACGGCTATGACAGAAGTAGGTATGATAGTTGTGGGTACCACAGGGAACTATCGATGGTTCTTATGTTTATCTACTCCTGTATGTGGATGACATGCTGATAGCTTGCAAGGATATGTCGGAAATCCACATGTTAAAGGGTGAGTTTGAGATGAAAGACTTGGGTGCCTCAAGGAAGATATTGGGTATGGAGATACGGAGAGACAGATCTGCTGGGAAACTGTTCTTGTCTAAGAAAACGTACATCGAGAAGGTGTTGGAACGTTTTGGTATGACTGAGGCAAAACCTGTCAAGACTCCATTGGCAGCACACTTCAAGCTTTCGGGGGAACTGTCACCAACAACTGATGACGAGACGGAGTACATGTCTCGGGTGCCTTATGCAAATGCAGTAGGTAGCATTATGTAGGCTACGGTGTGCACAAGGCCTGATATTTCACATGTTGTTAGTGTAGTAAGCAGATACATGGGTAGACCTGGGAAAGGTCATTGGCAGGCTGTGAAATGGATACTACGGTATCTAGGAGGAACTGCAGAGCTTGGTTTGGTTTACGACAGAAGGGCTAACACTTCTGGTTCGGTAGTTGGATTTGTAGATTTGGATTTTCCGGGGGATCTTGATAGGAAGAGGTCGCTGACGGGCTATACGTTCACACTCTGCAGGAGTGCCATTAGTTGGAGAGCAGTGCTGCAGTCGGTGGTAGCGCTGTCTACAACGGAAACTGAGTACATGGCAGCAACAGAGGTAGTGAAGGGACAATATGGCTGAGTGGTTTAGTTCGGGATTTGGGCTTGAAGCAAGAGGTGACAGAGGTCTACTGCGACAACCAGAGTGCTATTTATTTGACAAAAAATCAAATGTATCATGAGAGAACTAAACACATTGACATCAGGTATCACTTTATCAAGGACGTGATTGAACAAGGGAAGATCACGATGAAGAAGGTTTCTACGGCAAAGATTCCAGCGAATATGCTGACCAAGGCAGTTACAACTTTCAAGTTTAAGCATTGCTTAGACCTGATTGGGTTTTCCAGATGTTATCCATAGCAGGGCTGGAGCGACGATGGCTCAGAGGCGCTGAGCTATGATGGTGGCAGATCTAAGTCAAGAGGAGCATATTCAAGTCTAGGTGGAGAATTTTAGAAGTGACTCGAATATGGATTGGTATCGAACCCGCCGAGGTCTCGGCGCCGAATTTCGGACCCTTAGCGGAGCTTATTGCTGAGACAAAGCTGGTATGCGAAGCAGGGCTGTGAGGCAGAGCTGGACTCTGAGACATAGCGGAATGCGGAAGCTAGGCTTATGTCGGTGATTAGTGTTATCCGTGTATAATGTCGGTTGTTGAGAGAGCCGGTTGTAGAGAGTCGGTGAGGCGGTGGGATTAGGGTTTAAGGGCTATATAAACTAAACCCTAAGGAGATATCAGTAGGCACAATCTCACGAATCTCTTGTGTAAACTTGTTTGCTTAACATAGTGGAAATCATCGCGCCGTTGTCGCTGTGGAGTAGGTCTCACCAACCAAACGACGTAAATCTCTGTGTTCTGTTCTTGATTGTTCTTTACTATTCCAATTGCTTGTCTTGGATTACTCGTATTGTTCACATTAACCCCGATTGAGCATAACAATTGGTTTTACTGATTAGTTGTCTTTTGTGGAGTTAAGTGTGAAAAAACGATTAAAACATGAAAAAGATACTTGAAGGGCATTTTGGTCATTTAGAGTCAAAGGTATTCTGGGAAATTAATCAATATCAGTATATGGATGAAAAGTAAAGTCTGATACGAATCCATAGGTGAAAAAGGAAGACCAATCGGAGTCCAGACAAGAAAGTTATAAAAAGACGAAGATTCGAGGAGATTCGGTACACTCTCGAGCACAGTTCTGGCTAGTGGGATACGAGTAGATGATGTGGCACAGTCGAGAGGCAGTCGCAACTTAATTCTGTGTACACTCGAAGCATCGAGTCCGCTGTAGGTGCGATCCAGTACAGCGCGGAGCATCCGTCTTACCGTAGTCCCAACCACGTGTGCGAGATCTTGTTCGTTTGCATCCGCGTGCCTTTGATCAACGCTCAGCATTCTCTGCCACACGCTGCATTGCGTGGCCACGTCACACCAGTCTTTCTTTCAACGTCATGTTTCAGCACAACGCGCTGCAACGTCAAGATTCGACGTCTACTGCTTCTCACCGTGCTACAATGCCCCATTTCCACCCTAGCTCGATTTGGAACCCTAACCGCCAGACTTCTTGGTGAATCAACTTTAGGGTTTTTAAAAAATCCTAGAATTCAGAAAACGACCCTCATATTTCTCACCTTCTACCATTTTAACCCTAATAAACCATAGCCTTATAAAATGTCTTTTCTCCTCATTCTTCTACTAGACTTGATATCCCTCTCATTTCTTCTTATCTATTCCTTCTTACCTATTCCTTCTCTCTCTCTCTCTCCCTCTTCTTTTAGTTCTAACAACAGAAATCCTAGCCTCTGTCCTTCTATTTTATTACTCCTTTTACTTCTAATTTCTAGATCTAACTTCTATTTTCACCTATTTTCTTCTCCCATTTCTTTTCTACAACTTATTTCTCTTTTGCCTCTCTTCTAAACCTATCTCTTCTTTCACCTATTATCAAGCAATAAAAAGTGTTATTATTTGGATTTGGAGTATAATTTGGATCATAATTGGAAAATATTTGGAGCAAGGATTTGATTTCTTGGGTGACTTTTTTTCTTTGTCTCATTTATTTCCATGCTTTTATTTCTATTAATGAATGTGTCTTTAAATTCAATGAGTAGCTAATTTTATATCTAGGAAATTGTAGAGGAAACACATACTTGATCTTTTCTTGAGATGTGTGATTGAATGATTGAATCCTTTAATTGAGCTTTAATGTCTATTAATTGTCTTTCCATTTAGATTGTATCTTCTTTTCTTTGTTCATGCTTCATAATTAGATATCTCATACTTTTGTTAAGTTGTTAGACGAAATATGCTTGTTAGATCATGAATAATAGTTAAAGAGTATAGTCTTTATATGATAGTCATTTAGAAATATATGATTAAGAAATAAGTTTATGAAGAATATCTTCCGAAATTTAATTAGTCCATTATATTAGATTTTGAGTTAGATGGAAAAAAGAATTAGTTAATTAAGTGCATGTTTTAAGGAGTGAATTTATGTGGTGGAATCGAAAATCCTAGATCATTTCTCGTATTGCTTTCATTCTTCTTAGTATATTATTATTTTCTTATAAAAATCATTTCCCAAACAAAACCAGTTTTACAAAAGGCGTGTTAATTTGAGATTTAAACCAAAATTACTTATCCTCGTGGATCGATTCTGAACTTTCGAATTTACTATAACTTGATCCCGTATACTTGCGGAAATAGACCCATTTTGGGCCTATCACACGATGCACAATAAAGCTTATATTTTATTTCTAATAGTGAAAAATAAGAGGAAGAAGAAGAATGAAGGAAGATAAGAGGAAAAACTCAGGATCGATTTCTCTTTGGTGGTCGAAGACGAAAATGAAGGTGAAGAATCCAGGATTGCCACTCCTCTGCTCATTGAAGGGAGGTCTAAAATTGATATCGATGAAGACATAATCAAATAATACTTTTATTCCAACGGTTGTACTTGTTTGGAACAAATATGTAGTTGTAATATTTCTTGGAAATGATTATGGTTTCTTCGCGTCATTGCCAACTACTTCATCGAACACCTGTAGCACCCAAATTTCCGAGTCAGAGAACCGGACGAGTTAGACCGCTGAGCAAAGCTCGTGATTTTTAGGATTCAGATTCGAATACTTATTTTGGTTGAACTGGGACATTTATCGGACAACTCTTGAGTAACCAGGAATTTTGACGGGTCATTTGTGAGATTTCGACGTTATTCTGATCGAAGTAGAAGGCGGATAGAATGGACAGTGGGTAAAAGGTTGTCGGTCATTAATTCATTGTGGTGGTTTCTCGAATAAAAAGAATATTTATATATAGTAGAGAAAAAATTAATTTATATCAATTATTTATTTATTTTTCTGAAAAACATAAATTATAATTTTTTGTGTGATATTAGTAAATTATATATATATACATGAATTATATGTAATTTATTATAAAATAAAGGTTTGGTTTATATTAGTTACTTGGAAATAGTGTAATAGAGGCCTTGGGCAAACGGCCCAAAATCAGGGGAAGAATGAGGACCGGGCCCGAGGCAGTCCGGAATTAAGGATCAGGTCCAAAGTGTCAGCCCCTTGAAAGTGGAAAACGAAAAAACCTTCGATTTTAAAGATATTACGGATTTGCCATTCGAAAAAGAGCGAAATTGACCAACTTTTTGGCCAAAATCTGACGTCCAGTCAGATTTGGAATGACTGCTCCACGCCAACGTCACTTCGCCATTACCTCGATCCCACGCCTTTCAGTTTTGGAAACCGAAAGAAAACCGCTCACTCTCTCTCTCTAAAAAGCAGTTCAAAACTCTCAGGTTGTTCTTTATTTCGTTAGTGCAAGATCAGTGAAAGATTGTTCTTCATAAAAGGTAAGTTTTCTCAAAAAAAACATTAGGTTTCCTTTAACAAAAAGAAAAACCCTAAATCTGAAGAAAAACCCTAAATCTGATGAAAAACCCTAAATCTTCCGAAAAATCTGTTACAAATTTAACTTCTTGTTTGCAGATGGTGAAGAAAAACACAAAAAAAACCTCACCAAAGAAAATCCCTACTGAACCAGCAATGACGAGATCGAAATCAGTTAAAGAAAAGAAGAGGCCTGAGCAGCAACCAATAAAGAGTAGCCCAAGGAAGAAGATGAAGGTACAAAAGTCCACACTCTTTTTAGTTCCATGTACATGATCCAGTGCTCTACAAACTTTTTAGTTCCCATGCACAAATCCTTTCGTTTTACTATTTGACAAAAGGTTTGAAGTGTTTTACAGTTACGAACCTAACTCTTTTTAATTTCATGTACATGATCCAGTGCTCTAGAAACTTTTTAGTTCCCATGCACAAAGTATTTCGTTTTACTTTTTGACAAAGCTTTGAAGTATTTTACGGTTACGAACCTAACTCTTTTTAGTTTCATGTACATGATCCAGAGGTCTAAAAACTTTTTAGTTCCCATGCACAAAGTATTTCGTTTTACTGTTTGACAAAGCTTTGGTCTAGATCACTGTCAGTTTTATAATGTCCGTTTTATAGGTTACTGTAAATAGATAGTTTACTGTCAGTTTTATAGTTTACTATAAATTGATTTGTTCCAAAACACACAAAGCATACCTTACTGTACACTAGACATTACATAATGCACTGTCAGTTTTATAGTTTAGTGTAAATTGATATGTTCCAAAACACACAAAGCATAGCATACTATACACTATACATTACATAATGCACTGTCAGTTTTATAGTTTACTGTAAATTGATATGTTCCAACACACACAAAGCATACCATACTGTACACTATACATTACATAATGCACTGTCAGTTTTATAGTTTACTGTAAATTGATTTCTTCCAAAACACACAAAGCATACAATATGGTGAACCATACATTACATAATGCACTCTCAGTTTTATAGTTTACTGTGAATTGATTTGTTCCAATACACATATGGCTTACCATCCTGTACACTGTACATTACATAATGCACTGTCAGTGATATAATTGACGGTAAAAAAATTAGTTCCAACAAACAAAGCATACCATACAGTACAGAATGAATTGTATAACATACTGTCAGTTTTTGAATTTACTGTAAACTTATCTGTTCCCGCAGGAAGTGGAACCAAAAATAGTGCAGAATACCAAGGGAAAGAGGAAAGCAACCCAAGAACCACAGGGTCCTCAACGAAAAAAGAAGGGTAAATCAAAACTCAAGGAGAAGCAAGTCAACAGAGCGGAAATGAGTTGAAAAACAGACCCGACGAACTTAATAGCAAATTGTCAAAGGCTTACAAGTGGTCCCTACGTAAAATTTGGGACCAAATGAAGACAACTTATTTTAAGTTGAGTGATAGACAGAAGGAGTTGTTGGATGAGACTCCTTTCAAATACTTATTGAGAACATTCAACGAGAACAAGCTGGACATGGCAAACCCGATTGGTCCGAACAAAGCTATTTTTGAATTACTCAGCCTCTACAATACCAAGACTGAAAGATTCACAATAGTAGGAAAAGAGCTTCAGGTGACACCAGAGGATGTGGCCCTCATCTTGGGCTCGCCAATGGAGTGGGAAATTGAAGATGTGATACCCAAGACCAAGGTATTAAGGCAACCGCAGATTGACTTTTGTGTCAAATATTGCGGAGAAGTACCTGGTTATGTGACATGTCACAAGGTATCCGATGCTCTAACCAAGGCCGTAGACGATGAAGATGTGGATGATATGGATATTGTCAGGCTGGTAATCTTATCAATATCTGCTAATCTACTGTTTGCTTCGAGTACTGGTTACTCCATTCCCCCAATCTTCCTGAACTGCTTGGAATCGATGGAAAGCATAAAAAAGTATCGTAGGCAAGAGCAGTGCACGCGTACATGATGGACATGATCAGTTGGCACCCACACGATCCAATCAAAGCTTCTGGATGCCTAATTGTCCTTCCAGTAAGTATGATTTTTTTCACCACAGTTGGTATATTCAGTGACATTTTATTGGTTATATAATTGATTTTATCTCTGAATAGATCTGGTTCTGCGAGCATACTCTATGCTACGATAGAATAAGCAAGGTTAAGGATGAAGTGCCTCGATTGGTGAGATGGTCTTTGCAAGAAATCGATAAGACATTCGACGACAAACTTCAGAATTTTATAGAGGACCAGGTAAAATTCTGCATCTAATAGTTGAAACATATAAACTGTAGTAACAAATTTACAGTCTATGATTTCATGTATCAACAGGTTTATAATGTACTGTCAGTGTGGTAATTAACCGTCAGTTTTCTAATTTCTTGTCAGTTTTCTAGTTTACAGTAAGTTATGTTACTTTCTGATATATGGAAAATCTTGCAGGTATATGAAAGAAGAATCTGGCCAGAAAATGATATTGAAAGTAGAATTTTGTCGGAAGGAGAAAATCCAAAGAGCTTAACCAATTTGCTGAAAAGAATAGAGAACCAAGAAAGAGAAATCTCCCTTTTGAGACAAGAGCTGGTCAAAGCATGCGCAGAAAGAGACTCAGCTGTAAAAGCTTATTCCGATGTGCTGCAATCAAAAGATAGAATGGAAACAACAACATATGAAGGGGGTCCAAGTCAAGAACAGCTAGAACCTGAGGGGGAAGTAACTGCGCAAGCAGCAAGGGAGGAAGAACAAGAAGAAAATGTAAGTGAGAGTGATGGGAGGGAAGAGCAGGATAAAGGACAGGAAGATATAGAAGAGGAGAAGGAACAAGAAAGAAGTGTAACTGATAGTGGTGAAACTGATAAAGAAGAAGAGGGTAAGGATAAAAGTGAGATAGAAAAGGATGAGGAGAGGAATAAAAAAGGAAGTGAAACTGAAAGTGAGAGTAGAGAAGAAGAAGAAGAGGAAATAGAGAAAAATGAGGGGAACCAGGAAGGTAAGAGTGATTGTGAAAGTGAAAGTAGTGAAGAAGAAGAGACAGTGAGAGTAATGGAGAAAAATGAGTTAATAAGGCAGGAAAAAGTCAGATAAGTGAGAGTGAGACCAACAGTGAGAGTAGTGAAGAAGAACAGATGGAGATAAATGAGGGTAAAAAGGAAAGTGACAGTGAGAGTAGTGAAGAAGAAGAGATAGTGAGAGTAGTGGAGAAAAATGAAGTTAATAAGGCAGGAAAAAGTCAGATAAGTGAGAGTGAGACCGACAGTGAGAGTAGTGAAGAAGAACAGATGCAGATAAATGAGGGTAAGAAGGAAAGTGAAATAAAAGAAAAAAATGGAGAAGAAAGTAGTGAAAGTGATGAAGACAAAACTGAAAGTGAAGAAGAAACTGTGAAAGACGGTCAAGCAGAGGAAAGTGACAGTGAAATAGATGATCATGATGAATCGGCCGAGTCAGAGGATGATGCAAAGAAACAAAAGCATGCCGGCAAAGGAAAAGGCAATCTCTAATCTCGATTACAGTCAAACTCATTTCAATCACAGTTAAATAGTACTAAAGAGTAGTTAAGGATAGGAGGTTTTATGACATGTTTATTGTTAGTGGTTATCGTATTAAAATGGCTTGAACAACGGTACTTTATGACATATTAGGTGGTTTCCTTTTAGTCAAGGTTTTTACTTTAACGGTACTTTATGACATATCGTTTAACAACATGTTACTAAACGGGTACTGGGATTGAGTTTACTGATCGGGAATTTTACCCTGCATCCTCAGTTGTTCCCTTACCAGTAAATTTGAAAAATTCAATGACATATATTAATTCCCGATTACATAAAAACAGATAAATACAAAGAGAAGGACGGAAAGGATGAGAGAGATGAGCTTTGGGGCAAGGATGTTAATTTATCGAGCGACGATGACTCTTGGCTTCAGAGGATTCATAACAGAGAGGAAACACTAAAACTATAATATAAAGTTCACTTGTTAAAAGGTAAGATTCGCATATTTTTGTTTCAAATAGATGAAGTTTATGTTATTATATTGATTATAAATTATTTAACAAACCTAATCTCTAACATTGTATTAAAAAAATGTAGCAAGTGAAGAGAAGGGTAGTACAATCAGCAACAACCAACTAACGGAACCAAGCTTTGGTCTGGGAATTGACTGCACACAAATAGTGGTTTGGACACCACTAGAAGAGGGGACGAGCAAACATAATACTTCAGATATTTTGCAGACACCACCTAATTCTGATTTTGCAGATATAATCAAAATGGGCAAAGAGTCAGTCGAAGAAGTGCTAAAGAAAAATGTTTCCCCTCCAAAGAGAGTGGCAAGCAAAGGAGAATCAGGGTCAAAGGCTCTTCAGAATTCTCTTATAAGAAGGGTGAAGCAAAACCCACGTGTGCGGAAAGCGACATTCAAGGCAGATACGGGAAAGGAAATTGTGGCTGTGGAATCCTTGAATTTGAACAAAGAAGACAAACAGAGCTTAGGTGACTGGAAAATAGGAGGGCTTTGGCCTTATGTGCTTCAGAAAGAAAGACCTCTACTGCTAGAGTTCAGCAAGAAAGGCTGGAAAAAGTAAGTTTCCTGTAAATATTTTAATTTATTACACATTTGAATGTGTCGCGTACATTATTGAATGTCTCGTAAATTATGACATGTACGGTACAGACTGGAGGTGTGGAAGAAAGATAATGAACACCGTCTAACTGGAAAAGAGTTAGATGATCTAATGATGTATAGAGAGTGCGACTCTCAAATCATCGATTGGTTTGCAGACCACCTTCACAGCAGGCCAGATAACAAAAGCAAAGAGATCATATTCTTGTCAGCCATCCTCTACGTAAGATTGCTTCGCACTTTTTTGTATTGTGTTACTATCAAATATTTGTTAAAATGTATGATTGGTAATTTGCAGACGTTGATAAACCAGAAACGCAACCCCGATACAATAACTGCAAATTTACAGACCAGAATTAAGGAGCAGTTTATCAGAGGCCATACCTCAGCGTTGTGTGTTCCAATTAACACACCATACACCGATGATGCATACTATGGTTACCACTGGACGCTTCTAGTGTATAGGTTCCATGAAAATGATTGGGCACACTATAATTCTCTAATCAATGATCGACAGCTGGCTCAAACGTGCAACAAGAATGCAAGGGAGTTTGCAATACTCCTTGCAGGTGTGTTAAATGAATTGAACTACGGACGAAAACGACTGAAGAAAAAGATCCCATTTTTAAGGGAAGAAGAATGTCCACAGCAAGGGAAAGAGTAAGTCCCATTCTCTTGTTTACCTCTTCTAATGTCTACAACTTCGTATAATGAAAATTTGTTTTTATCTGGCAGACCGGACTGCGGTCTTTACGTAATGCTGCATCTGGAAAGAATATTCATAGACAGTCAAGACTTTAACATGCCAAACAGTTGCACGCAGCCCGAACAATTTAGCGACAGAGCTAGAAGAATGAGAACGGAGGTGACGTACAAAATTTTAAGGGAGTCACAAAAGGCTTGGAGTAAGATGATGAAAAAGGAGGGCTGATAATTGTGAAAATGTTGTGGAAATGTTATTAACTTCTGTTGTACTGAAAAATACTTCTGTTTTGTATTATGCCAGAGCGGAAAATTAAGTTAAGGTTTTAAAATTCTACAACTTCGACCAAAGGTATTTTAGTTAGATAATGTATTGTCAGTTTTATACTTTACTGTCAATGTTTCTGTTCAAATACACATACAACATACCATACTGGTCACAAGGCATTACATAATCTACTGCCAGTTATATAATGTACTGTCAGTTCTATAATGTACTGTCCGTTTGGTGGTAGACAACAAGACTTTTTGAAGGGTAAAAACTTGTACAACTTAGACTAAATCATTATGTACAATTTCGACCAAAGGACACAATATGTGAAAGGTACTCAATGGTTAGAAACTATCAAATAACACATTTGGTAGTATTATACTATTTTTGGAGTGGGAGTTGTAAAATGTCTTGTTCACAACTTAATGTAGTGTAAATTGATTCGTTCCTATTTCTAAACTTTGTATATTTTCTAGGTCGCCAAGTCATTTTCTCTAACTCCCGCCTTCTAACAATGGTGATGGATCTACTGTCAATGTTTCTGTTCAAATACACATATAACATACCATACAGGACACAAGGCATTGCACAACGTACTGATCGTTGTATAATCTACTGCCAGTTTTATAATATACTGTAAGTTTTGTAGTTGACAACAAAACTTTGTGAAGGGTAGAAACTTGTAAAACTAATTCGTTCCTGTTTCTAAACTTTGTAGCCAAGTCATTTTTTCGTACTCCCGCCTTCTAACCGTGGTGAAGGATTTACTGTCAATGTTTCCGTTCCAATAAACATACAAAATACAATAATGTACACACAGGCATTAACATACATACTGACCGTTTTATAATGTACTGAAAGTTTTACAATGTTCTGTTTCGTAAACAAAACAGTTTACTATAAAGAAACACATGTACTGCAAATCATGAAATGTACTCTACATACAACAATAGACAACAAAAAGAAACTTACATTTTCAAAGGAAGTGCTAACAAAATACTGGGCACTTGAAGAAGTGCTAAACAAAATCAGATAGATAAGTGCTAACCCATCGCTATATTGGTTCATTACAGGATGCACGATTGTGGGTCGTCAGTTGATTACATCTGCCACACACCCTCTGTCTTTTGGGAAAATACCCGGCACTTTCAATTCGAGTGGTACGAGGTCTACCAGGACGTCTCTTTGTGAGAGGAGGAAGAATCATCGTGTCTGGGTCATATGATTTAGGCTCATCAAACGTAGGTACAGGCTTAACGGGATGACTGTACGTCTTACAATAGGCTTTGGTAGTGAAATTGGAATAAAAAAATGAAGAGGCATCACCACCGTTCATTTTTATACAAAGAATCACATGCTCACATGGTATGCCTTCTACTTGCCACTTGCGACAAGTGCAGGTCCGTTGGGCCAAGTCAACTGAATGGGAGGGCATAGACAATACCTCGTACTGAGCTTCTCCGGACTGGACGCACGTCCAACTACAAGCCACTTTGTAACGCAGTTGCATTTCTTTATCTCCCTTCGGGCATAAGAAGGTAGACCAACTAGATGACTCGACTCGCCTCTCGTTCATCATATTCATGATCTTCATGCGCAGCATATCGAGCATGACTGTTATTGGCATAACTCTCTCGTCTCGGATCCATGAATTGAAGGACTCAGACAAGGAAGAGCAAATTAAACCGTACCTTTTCCTTGGAAAGAAGGCATCTGCCCAATGAACAGGGTCGACTGAGTTCAAAAAAGCTTTAGCTCCAGCCCCACCCATTACACAAATCTCCCCAGTGTATTTGCTAAAGTCTGAGGTAGTAAGTGCACGAACCGCATTGAACATCAACGACTGGAAATAATCTGACTTCTTGGCACCATTTCTAACTCGTAAATTCAAATTGTTCCGCAAGTGCCACACACAATAGGAGTGGTTGGCCGATGGGAATACATTCCGAAACCATTTAATATACCATTATGCTTATCAGACATAAAAGTAAGTGATTCACCAATATCTATACAATTCTTCAAATTCCCAAAAAACCAGAGCCAGTTGTGATCGTTTTCTACATCAACAACAGCATAGGCAAGAATGAAAAAACCTGCGTACAACACAATGATTGAGTATAAACATTACTGTTTCTTGTAAATGTAAGCATGTCTCGGGAACTAACAAATGGACAGATAACGGTTTAGTCTTCTGACAATTATATAATGTACGAGGAACAGTTTCAAGAGAAATAGAATAATTACCGTCGTTTCCATTCTTCGCAACTGCAGCAAGAATACATCCATTATACTTTGTTTTAGCAAACTTACCATCAACAAATATCAGAGGTCTACAATGCTTGTAACCTTCTATGCATGCTCCAAGAGCAATGAAAATTCTTACAAAACGATGCGACTCTTCATCAACTTCCAGATCGATATGACTGTTAGGATTAGATCTTGACAGAGCATAAACATACCAGGAGAGTTTTGCATAGAAATCAGCTTCATCACCAAATCCTATACAAATTGCCGCATTTCGAGCATGATATGAGTAGTAGTAACTTAGTTTAATACCATAATCGTTTTTTAAGGAACTAACAATATCCTTCGTGCTCTTGGTAGGGTTCTCTCTAATGTCTTCTGCAATCAATAAACTAACAGCTTCAGTCGATAGTCGAGGTTTGCGTACACCAGTGATGAAGTCTTCACTAGTGTGAACGGGGTTATAGGCTTTCAGGATAAACATAGATCTCGACTTAAGAGGAGCAACCGCGTTTATTTTCCACTTGCATTTTGTACTTTTGCAAACACAGGTTACACGATCGCGGCCATTCTTCACAAACACATAATTATAACCGTGTTTGATTGAGTATCGACTGAGAGCCTGGCGAAATGCAATCACACCGCCAGGAAATTCTTGACCCTCATGGGTGAATACTTCAGGCCAACTCTCGGACCGGAGAGGTTCTCTTCTGACAAGAGCAGTAGATCCATCACCATGGTTAGAAGGCGGGAGTAAGAAGAAATCACTTGGCGACCTACAAAAATACACAAAGTTTAAAACTAAGAACGGATTAATTTACCTTACATTTAATTGTGAAGCAGACATTTTACAACTCCCAGTCAAAAAAAGGTATAACACACAAATTACTGTACCGATTCAACTCTTATGGAATCATTGAATTGTATGATCGAGGCACAATTGACGAATTAGGCATGAAAAAACCACATTCCAACCTGCGTAAGTTAAAGAAATATATCGATATATAGGAATCGGCAACTGAATAATGTACTGTAAACTATCAAACTACGAGGAAACGGCCTAATGGATAAGGAACGTAAATTTGTACAGTATAGTTGAACAATAAAATCGAAAATATAAGGAATGAAAATGTACCGATTCGCAGTTAACGTGTTAGGATTAGAGATATGACGTTCCAACTTGCAAAAGTTAAAGAAACGAAAAGTATAGACATATTGCAAAACGGGAACTGAATAATGTAAGGCCAACTTGGACACTGAAGGGGAACGGGAGAACAGATGAGAAAATGTACCGATTCATTGCTTCTGTACTCATTGAGGGTGATGATCTTGACAAATTTGAAGCATTCGAAGGGAAGAATTCAAGTTCAAACCTGAATAATTACAGGAATAAGGTGAAGAGGAGAAGGAACATGTATAGAAAACTGACCAAGTACAACACACCTTGTATAACTACGTAGGAACTACAAAATGTACAACCAACTATAAAACAAAACGGGAACTATATACTGACTAATAAATATACCGATTCATTAAGGGTGGTGATCTTGAAGTACTTGATGGGTAGGGACTGCAGAATTCACGTTCTGCTTCACGAATGGACTCTTCATTTGACTGGGACGCCATTTCTTCTCTGTTCATTCTGCATAAGAGAAGGATCGAGAACTGAAGAATGTACCGTAAACTATTTAACAACAAGGGAACAGCCTAACGGATAAGGAACGTAAGATTGTACAGTATAGTTGAACAATAAAATCGAACATATAAGGAATGAAAATATACCGATTCATTAAGGGTGGTGATCTTGAAGTACTTGATGGGTGGGGACTGAAGAATTCACGTTCTGCTTCACGAATGGACTCTTCATTTGACTGGGACGCCATTTCTTCTCTGTTCATTCTGCATAAGAGAAGGATCGGGAACTTCAGAATTTACTGTAAACTATCCAACGACGAGGGAACGGCCTAACGGATAAGGAACGTAAAATTGTAGGGTTATTTCCCTAATGGCCCCCTACTTTGTGACCAGCTTCCCGCCTGACCCCCTATTTTACAAGAAATACCCATATGGCCCCCTAGTCGCCGTTACCGTCAGAAAACCGTGAAATCGCACATTTCACTTCCGTAATTGCCCTTCTTTGTTGTCAGGCGTGCCTGACAACCACGCCCCGTCAAATCGATACATTAAATGGACGCAGCCTGTCAAATCGACGCATTAAATACCATTCCCCATCAGGTTGCCTTTCCCCCATGCCCGCCGTTTCTTGGGAAGACAACGACTCCCCTTCGTCTTCACCTACCCACCCAGCATTTAACTTCCCTCTTCTTCTAGTTCATTCTCTCTCTGACTCTTATCTATTCTCTCTCTAAAACTCTGCTTCATTCACCTACTTTATTCTTCTTCTTCTCATCTGATTTTCCCCAAAATTCTTCCATGGACGAAAAATACGAACCCCTTTATCCAGTAGAACATCTGATCGATGTTCAGGTTCACTATGGTGGTTATTTTCCTGAGGGCACCGATTGGAACCATATTCACTACACACGGTACATTGGTGGAGATGTAGTTATATTTCAAGACATTGATGTCCCTCTGACGAAGGAGTGGACGCTCCTGAAGTTCCTTGACGCCGCATGCAAAGGGTTTAAGTTACCAGAGGGAATGCTTGTGCTTAGTTTGTGGGCAATTGTTCAAAGCAAGTCCTTTCTTGGTATGGTCTTAGACGATGAAACATTGAACCTTTGCTTTCTGAAGGCTAGAACTTTGAGAAGGGGCGGTGGATATCTCCATTTTTTCTTGTTGTTGAACATCTAGAACCCCCCCCCCCCCCACACCACCATGTTTGTACCTTGAATGGCATGGTGAATGGCATAACCCCCCTAAAATGAAGAGGTTTAAGTCGAAGGGTGGGCATGGGCTGAGGGAAATAATTGCCACAAAAGGGTTGAGGTTTCTAGAAGAACAGAGGAAGGGAAAAAGGATAATGTTGACTAGAGGAGCAGTAAAAAGAAGACCTAACCTGATCATTATTGATTCTGATGATGAGATTGAACAGAAAAGAGGTGATTTTGCTAGCGGGTCTGGTAGTTGTCCACAATCTTCAGGGGGCGAATGGGAGATGCTTCATCATCGACATCAATAGATTCATCATCGACATCAACGGATTCGTCAGATTCAGGTTCAGAAGTTAGACAACCAGACATTAACCAGAACGAACAAGATTCACCATGCCAGCAAACCGAAATTGATCAACCAGATATAGATTTTGGGGAAGGCACAGAGATTGATAGAATGGAGGAAGACATAGGTGGAGATACTGAGGTTGATACGATGGATCAAGATTTGGGGGGTCAAATGGGAAACAATTAAATGGAAGAAGATTTGGGGGGTCAAACGGGAAACAGTCAAATGGAAGAAGATTTAGGGGGCCAAACAGGAAACGATGAAATGGAGGAAGATCTAGGGGCCAAACCGGAAACAATGAAATGGAGGAAGATCTAGGGGCCAAACAGGAAACAATGAAATGGAGGAAGATCTAGAGGGCCAAACAAGAAACAATGTAATGGAGGAAGATCTAGGAGGCCAAACAGGAAACAATGTAATGGAGGAAGATTTAGGGGTTCGAACAGATTCAAACCAAGTTGAGGAAGATTTAGGGGGTCAAACAAGAAATGATATTGACTAGGCCAACTTTGATTGGGATCAGTTTATGTCTAGTGATGCTGATACATGGAGATCGATACTAAGACAGATGGTGGGGGCAGAAGAGGTCATAGTAGGAGGAACTGAAGGAGGGGATGAGGATAACCCTACTGAAGAAGAGGAGGGTTGTAACTTAGATGAGAATGTCGATCCTCAAGAAGGTTATCAGAGTATGGATTCATCAGAGGACGAAGATGATGAATACGATTCAAGATTTGATGAGTATTTAGATTTTGTTGAAGGGACTCAGAATATGTACATGGCAGAGGAGGCAGGGGCCGAAAGAGAAGTTGGGGAGCAACCACTGGTGGCAGGCATGATGTGGCCAACCATTAATGAGGCCAGATCATTCATGAGGTCATATGCCATCTCTCATCATTTCACATTCAAACAAGTGAAGAATGAGAAGAAGAGGTTGAAGTACAAATGTAGGGAACCGAGTTGTGAGTGGAGGGTTTACATTGGTCCAATGCCCGATGGCAATACTTATAGGGTTGGGGGCATACTTGTGCCGCGGATGCTGAAGATAAAAACCCAATGGCCAATTCTCAGTGGATAGCACAGGGTCTGATAGAGGAATTTATGAGAAACCAAGAGATGACTGTCGATACTATAATGAAATGGGTTAGGGCAAATCATGGGGTGAATGTCACGTACAAAGTTGCTTGGAATGCTAAGAATATCATGTTGGAGAAGGTTAACGGGAATTTTGAAGAAGGGTATCGTCTCGCACCAGAAATGGCAAGACAGATACTTCTGTCTAACCCAGGTAGCATTGCAACTGTTTCTAGGGATGACAACAGTGGCAATTTCACAGGTATGTGTGTCTCTTTCAAATCTAGTATTGATGGGTTCTTGAATGGTTGTAGACCAGTATTGGGTCTCGATGGGTGCTTTTTGAAGGGTAAATATGTTGGTGTATGTTTGTCTATAATGGCTCTCGATGCTTGTAATGGCCTTTTTCCAATAGCCATATACATCTGTCGAAATGAGTGTAAGGAAACCTGGACTAGGTTCCTTGAGACTGTTGGAGGTCATCTACAGAGACACCCTCAACCTCTTACCCTTATTTCAGACCGACAGAAAGGGTTAGTAGATGCAGTAGATACTGTATTTGGTCCTGGTAGGCATAGGTACTGCTTCAGGCATATGTACAAAAACTTCAAAAGGGTCCACCCTGGTCTGCATCTTGAAGAATTGGCTTGGAATGCAGCCAAGTCATATACCAGGAGTGGGTTTGATAGATGGATGGGAGTAATGGAAAGTACCAACTTAGTCGCCAAATAGTGGCTTATGAGAGAAGACCCAAGTACATGGGCACGATCCCATTTTGATGAATCTGCTAAGTGTGAGTACATCACCAACAACTTCTCTGAGAGCTTCAACAGTCAAATTTTGAAGTTCAGAGACAAACCTTTGTGCAAGATGATTGAAATGTACTAGATGATGGTTATGTCATCTATATATAACCGAAAGATGAAGGCCAGGGGATGGAAACAGGATGGATTGGTACCAAAAGTGGAGAAGGAGTTGACAAAAAGGAAGGAGAGCATTAGGGACTACATTGTATCACCATCTGACTCAACTCTTTGGAACGTTTCTATACCTAATAGGGCTAGGTGGCAAGTAGATCTGAACTTGAAGACTTGCACCTGTTGTGCATGGCAGATCTCTGGTTTGCCATGTGTACATGCACTGGCTGTTATAGTGCCTAGGCGAGAAGATCTGACTAAGTAAGATTTATTTTCCCTATTGGCCCCCTTTCCTTATGTTGTGATTTTGAACAAAGTGGCAACTTATACTATGTTATCTTCTGTTCATATATAGGTATTGCAGTCCCTTCTTCACTGTTGAAGCCTTCTCGAAGACGTATAACCATCGAGTTGTTCCAATTCCTGATGAATCAGTGTGGGGAGAGGTAAATTTTTCTTTTTGCCCCTTTTCCTTTTTAGCCCCCTTTTCCTATTTTGCCCCTTTTCCTTCTTAGCCCCCTTTTCCTATTTAGCTCCTTCTCCTATTTAACCCCTTTTCCTTCATATGCCTTATGCAGCCCTTTGCCCCGACACACAGCCCATCTTTATCGAGCGAAGGGGTCGAGGAGGACGACGCACAACCTTTTTCAATATGAGCCGAGACCCGGGAGGCCTGTGATAGCTTTTGAAAAGTCTTTTGACGTTCGTGAATGGTGTTTATTTGATATTTTGGACATGGTATGAATGATGTTTTACTTAGTAATTCGATGTGTTTTGAACTTAGTATTCTGGATGTGTTGAATGATGTTTTGAACTTAGTATTCTGGATGTTTATGAATGTGTTTATTTTGAACATATCAATTTCCTTAGTGTTACGATTTAGTTTCAACTTAGTATTCTGGATGTTTATGAGTGATGTTTTGAACTTGGTATGTTGGATGTGTTTTGAACATTATATTTGAGCCTTTTCCCATATGGCCCCATTTTCCCATATGCCCATTTCCCATATGACCCCATTTTCCCGTAAGGCCCCATTTTCCCATATGACCCCCTCACTATGTGACACTGATCTATCCACTCAAATAACAGCAGGTAGAACAAAGATGGGCAAAATATAATGAAATTCATACTCAAATAACAGCAGGTAGAACAAAGTTTATAGGTTACATAACATTCTTCTTCATAAAATCCTTACAGAACTCATCATAAGGAACCTCACTACATACCATCTTAGACTTTCCTTTGGGTGATTCAACCTTTTCAATCCATTCCGCGACCCAATCGAATTTGTTGCAAGACCACAAGTAAAGAATTTTCTCCCATAATTTTGAGTCGTTAAGGAAGTTCGGATCACCCTCCTACCTGTGCAATGTGGTCTCGGACAAGGTGTATCGGACCATGGGCATTCCTTAGCCCAATGATCAAGCTGACCACAGTTAAAGCAGGGTTTAGGCAAATCTGAAGCAGTTGAGCCATTTCTTGAAACCAGTGAAGATTTTGAGACACTTGATCCAATTTTTACTTCCTCCTTCGCCTCATCAAGCCACTGGAAGCTAGGGCATGTAATAAACTGACAAGCTAGGTATTTTCGAACTTTACCTTCCCTGTTCGTCGCAGCAGAAACACATCGAATGCCTATACATTTTGTAGCTTTGCAGGGACTGTAGATCCATGGACAATCTAACCCGTAATGTGTTTTTTCATCACAAATTTGACATATCTAGAGAGAAAACGTAAAACCAGAGAAGTTTTAAGGGGAAAAATTGGGGAAAAAATGGGGGAAAATGAAGATGGAGAGAGAGTGAAGATAAATGAAGGTATCTTACCGTAACTGTACTTTGTTGTTCATCGCCACCACCCATATCTTCTTTTTTTGATCTTCTCATGAACCAGTCTTTAAAGGTGATGAAGATGGAGACAGAGAGTTAAGCTTGTTGTTGGGAAAGATGAACTAAATAGAGAGAGATAAGATGAAGAATAGAGGAGAGAGAGGGACTAAATCTTGTGTTGGAATTGACAAAAAGGTGAATCTGGGCATTTAATGTATCGATTTGACGGGGCGTGGTTGTCAGGCACGCCTGACAACACGGAAGGGCAATTACGGAAGTGAAATGTGCGATTTCACGGTTTTCTGACGGTAACGGCGACTAGGGGGCCATATGGGTATTTCTTGTAAAGTAGGGGGCCAGGCGGGAAGTTGGTCACAAAGTAGGGGGCCATTAGGGAAATACTTGATGGGTGGGGATTCATTAAGGGTGGTGATTTTGAAGTACTTGATGGGTGGGGACTGAAGAATTCACGTTCTGCTTCACCAATGGACTCTTCATTTGACTGGGACGGCATTTCTTCTCTGTTCATTCTGCATAAGAGAATAAATCGGGAACTGAAGAATGTACTATAAACTATCCAACTACGAGGGAACGGCCTAACGGATAGGGAACGTAAAATTGTACAGTATAGTTGAACAACAAAAACGAACATATAAGGAATGAAAATGTACCGATTCACAGTTGACGTGTTAAGATTAGAGATATGACGTTCCAACCTGTAAAAGTTAAAGAAACGAAAAGTATAGACATATTGCAAAACGGGAACTGAACAATGTAAGGTCAACTTGGCCACTGTAGGGAAACATGTACAGAAAACTGACCAAGAACACACACTATATAACTAAGTAGGAACTACAAAATGTACAACCAACTATAAAACAAAAAGGGAACTGTATACTTACTAGTAAATATACAGATTCATTAAGGGTGGTGATCTTGAAGTACTTGATGGGTGGGGAATGAACCAGTGTTACAGTAAATCATTTGTTTCGAAGGAGATGTTTATAGGATCCTAATATTCATCATTTTGGTGACTTCTGTTGGAAGTATATCCATCATCTTTAAATGATTTCATTCAATGCAAGTAGATGAGTTTAAATGTTTTTGTTTTTGTTTAAGGAGTATTCATGGCAGAAACATGAAAGGGACAGTCAAGCAAAACAAATATATATGAGTTCTAGAGTCTAACTGTTTGTCTTTAAGGAGCAGTCCAGCAAAAGAAACATTAAATGATAACATTCAAGGCTAAAAGATGAGATTTAAGAACATTAAAATGATAACATTAAATGATAACATTCAAGGCTAGAAGATGAGTTTAAATGTTTTTGTTTTTGTTTAAGGAGTATTCATGGCAGAAGATGAGTGAGGCAAAACACTAGTGTTCCCTTCAAGCCAGGAAGATGATGAACATTAAAATCACTAACCTGATTTTGAAGAACAGTAACAGTTGGTCTTTCAAAAGATGATGACCTTTTGTCTATAAATAGAGCTAGAAACAATTGAATAAATTTTGGGGGGGATCGAAAATTTCAACCCAAATTTTTGGATGAAAATTTGGGTGAAAATGACGCCATTAGAGGAGAGAGAACAGAGGATAGAGAGAGAAAGAAGAAAATCAAGGAGAGATTTGGGCGGGGAGATAAGGGAAGGAAATCAGATTGGAGAGGAAAGGAAATAAAATTGGAGATATTTTCTCCTCATTTAATGCTAAGGATTAGACAATTCCGGCTCATTAATTGCCGTGTCAATCAGCCATTAAGACAGGTAAGGGAGAAGCAGGCAGGGGCAAAAAGGGAAGGAATAACCCTTTGAAACAGGAATTGTCAGGCAATTCTGACATTTTGGACCTCTCCCTCAATTTGGAAATGGCCTAGGGCGGAAGCTAATTTACCCCCCTTTTTTTGCTCCTCTCCCTCAAAAATCCTAATTAATATTGGCCAGCGCTTTGGGGAAAGCTAAATAGTTTCCGGGGTGTGAAATTTTAAAGGGAATATGTATAATTTTAGAGATTTTCTGGGGAAATAAATTTTAAGGGGAAATAAAAAAAAACACTCCACCTCACCTCAATCTATCTCCACCTCACCTCACTCTCTCTCCACCTCACCTCTTTGTCTTCCCCGATTTGGTCGCCGGCCGAAAAATTTTCCGGCCGGCGACCATGAAGAAAAAAAAAAAATTTCAGTCTCTCTCTTTCTCTCTCTAGAAACTCCGGCGAAGGGGTTCCCTTCGCCGGAGTTTCTAGAGAGAGAGTGAAATTTTTTTTTTTTTTTTTTTAATGGTCGCCGGCCGGAAAATTTTCCGGCCGGCGACCTAATCGGAGAAGATAGAGGTGAGGTGGAGAGAGGTGAGGTGAGGTGGAGAGAGAGAGAGCTGAGGTGGAGAAGTATTTTGCTTTCCCCCAAAATAAAATTGTCAAACAAAATTGACCAATTTTTGACCAAGTCTTCACACCCCGGAAACTATTTAGCTTTCCCCAAAGCGCTGGCCTTAATATTTCAAAGAAAGTTTGAAGGGAGATTTTATAGGCAATGCCCAAAGTTGTTAAAGGCAAGCTTGCTAATGACAATTCCTACAATGATTAAAAGTAATGTGTATAGGAGGCAATCTCTCAGTCAACGTTTGACCTACTAACGTCGTTAAGTCGTCGACGACCGATAATCTCCGGCCGGCGACCTTAATAATTTGTTTTCATCATCAGCGATCATCATCAAACACATCAACATCCTGTTCATCATCAAATCTATCAAACAAACCCTAAAAATCTAAACAAATAAACCTTAGAAATCTATACAAAAGAAATCTTAGAAATTAATGACATCAAATTCATCATCACCACCTGATCAGACCAGACCAAATTCTTTCCAAAAACCCTAGATTTCTTTGAACATGGATAGAAAGAAATGGAACAGTTTTAAATTGAATTCATATTTGGATCCGTCAACCATTAGGGCCTCTTTCACCATCACAGACAAATTAAACATCCATAAATCCTCTTCTTCTTCTCCATTTTTTTTTTATAAAATCTTCTCCATTTCATTTACATATCAGGACATGAAGGCCGGAACCAGTGGCGGACCCAGAAATTTTTCTTTGTGGGGGCACCATTTGTTAGAATAAAAAGCTTTAAATTGTTCAAAATTTTGAGGTGAAGTCCACGCGAGTGCTATTTTTATTCTATTAGTTATATACCTCCGAACCAACTCCTTAACTTCTTTGTGAGTTGCATTGACTATATTCTCAATATAAATATTCAACCTCATATACATTCGACTTGTAAAAAAAATAGTAGTGTAAATCTTATTTCACAAGAAAGAGAGTGTTTTATGTCTTGAAACATTTTTTTTGATGAAATACTTATGTCTTGAAACATGTTCACCACATTTTACATTCTTGAAGGAGTTAATGAAAGAGATTGTAGCCTGAGTTTAAGAAAAAATAATAAGAAGTATAATGTATACATATATATAAGAAAATTGAAATAAAGAAGAAAAATAATAATATAGAGAAAAATGAGTCCAACAAAGTTACATGGAAGTCATTATCAAATTACAAAGAGAATCAAATATATATATATATATATATATGAAAATGAAACAAAAAAGAAAATGTAAATTATGGAGAAAAATGACACTAACCAAGTTAACCAAAGTCAACAATGAATTTATAAAGTGAAGACTCCAAAAAGAACTGATTTGAAAAAAAGGGACATAAAATTATGAATAAAAACCTAAACAATTGGCAGGAGGTGGGAGTCGAACTCCCAACCTGTGACGCGCACAACCTTATTGTGCCAAACTTACGTAGTTATTTATAGTGGTTATACCAAATTACTTATTCTTTTTATGTGCTATTTAAAGGCCTATTTGGAATAAGTTTGGGGCCTGTGGGGGGGGGGGGGGGGGGGGGGGGGGGGGGGGGGGGGGGGGGGCACGTGACCCCACAAGCCCCTACGTGGGTCCGCCCCTGGACCAGAAATCGTGATTCTTCTTCTTCCTTCTTATTCACCTCTTAACTTTTTTTTCTCCCTACTCTCTCTCTCTAAACTCTTATGAATTCCCCGAATTAGATTATCTCTCTCTCTCGAACTACTGCTTGTTTGAACGACCGTGGAGATGGTCGTCTGAATCTCTCTCTATGTTCGACCGTGGAGAAATCATTTTTAGTAAAGTATGGCAGCTCCCTTCCCTTTGGCCGTTACACAACCAACATATTTCCGCAACTCCCTCTTCTGATTCTCTCTTTATAAACACCTCTCTGGCTCTTTGTATGTCCCGGCTCTTTTAGCACTTACTGAAGGCATATACCAAGCAACTTTGCAAACTACATTAAGATAAAAAAAATTCGTTAAATGAAAGAGGAACCAAATGATGAATTCTTACTCAAATCTTCAAATTTCAAAGTAAAGAATAACATAGCAGGTTGGAGTAACTATTAGAAATCCATACACAACTCAGAGAGATTAGAACACCTTCACTATTAGAAATTCATACACAATCGGATACGGACAACAACTCAAACATCAAGATTACAGGACAATAAATTCAGTAAAAAAAAGTAGACTAAAAATATACACAGTCCGACCCCGATATATGCCCGCATTATTGGGACAACAACGACAACTCTCAAAATATACAAATAAACCAAAATGGTAAGTGAGATAAAGAGGAGATACGCCAACCTGAGTTCCATTTCTTCGAACACCTTGACAGGAAGAGCATGGATGGCCTTATATATGAATTAATTTAGCGAACACTTACGAATAAAACGAAAATAAGAAGGTTAATTAGATAAGAAATTTGATGCAGACATTTTTTCAAACACTTCTACAGCAAGACTACATTGCATCTGTATATCAGAATCAAGTTAGAAACCATCCTTATATACTGAAATTCAACCTAGGCCCTAACTACAACGGACAAATAATTTCCCGTGACGATTCGTGTAAAACTCAGGTTAAAAGATTTCAGTGAGACATTTTCTCAAACAGTTTGTGAGCATTTCTTAAAAGAATTTCAAGAAAAGAATACATAGGAGATAAGTCAAAGACAAAGATATCAATAATCTAAATTTATAGCACCAACTTCTTACAAAGCCGAGGGTACTCTAGCTTGAAAGAGATCTTAGCCATGAAGAATCAAAAGATAACAAATTTCAAAGAATTAAAAGATAACAGATTTCAAAAGACATAGGTTTGGAGGGAAGGAATAACTAACCAAGAGGGTGTTCCATCTTGAAAGAGCTCTAAGCCATGAAGAAGAACCTTTCGGTTACGATTTCTCTCTGCAATTTTCAGGAATCAAAAGACGAACAGAAAACCCAAATCTGAAATACGAATTAGGGCTTTCAGTAAAAACTGATTCTAAAAACAAATAAAAAAAAGACAGACTTGAGGGAGAGAAGGATTAAGTAGACAACATACTATTCAAAATTAACCTACTGCAGTTGGTCAGTTAACCTAAGAGATTTATAGCCTTTCGGTTACGATTTCTCTCTGCAATTTTGAAGAATCAAAGTTAATCCTATTAATACTATTCTAAAACCAAAAGAAAAAAAATACCTACTATCAGATTCAGAAGATGAAACTGAAATTCGTATTTAGGGCTTTCAGTAAAACTGATTCTAAAACCAAAAGAACAAAAAGAAATAAAAGAGATAAGTAAAATTATTACCTACTACAACTGAAACCTCTGTTAACATAATAGATTTATAGCCTTTTAGGTTTTCCACCTCCATCTGGTGAGAAGCATTTCTTCAAAGTTACAAACACTTTCCTGTAATTCAAAAGACTTATGAAGAATAGAAACAACTACAATTCTATGAGAAGAATATAAGCACATTGAAGTCATTAACAATAAGGAAAATAATTTAATCCAAATATCTAGATGAAGAAGAATTGCTTACACTAAATGAAAAGATCAAAATCAAATGAAATGAAGTAGACCACGGAACTTCAAAAGGCCAGGAAAGAACCTCCCTACAATTCAAAAAAACATAAATATTAAAATCAAATAAAAGAAGATCCAGAAGGAGATATAAAATTAGCACTATAACTGTCTATATGAACTCTAATGACGTGTTAGGCCGTCCTGAAAGCCCTATACAAACATGTTAAAACCTTCAACCATGGCAGCGTCGGAGTAATTAAACTATAACTGTCTATATGAACTCCAATGACGTGTTAGGCCATCCTGAAAGACTTATACAAACATGTTAAAACCTTTAACCATGGCAGCGTCGGAGTAATTAGAGACATCCTGAAAGATATTACAGGAAAGCCGGATTAAAGAGAACATTAACCTCAAGCTGCAGTAATGTTTGTCTATTAGGCAAAAGTATACGTTGTAATTTAGTTTTCCTGCAAAAGTAAACATGTAATTAGTTTTCCTGTAAAAGTAAACAGTTCAAAAAAGCTTAATAATCCAAATTATTTGTCCAAAGTAAAAAAGAAACCATCTAAATTTCAAGAGAAGAAAGATTTTAAGAGAAGAAAGATTCAACAATCTAAATTTATAGCACCAACTTCTTACAAAACCGAGAGGTTGCTCCAGCTTGAAAGAGCTCTTAGGCAAGATTTCTGTCATACATAATGAATACTACTATCAGATTCAGGAGATCAAAATAGTGATAAGAATCAAAGTTAATCCTATGAATACTATTATCTTTTGAACCTATGAATACAATTAACTTTTGAAAAGAATCAAAGTTATAGGCAAGATTTCTCTCATACATAATGAATACATAAATACTACTATCAGATTCAGAAGATCAAACTGAAATTCGTAACTTACCTCCAATATGAACATTCCCATTAGTTGAATTGAAAGGTTTCAGAGTCTTCAAAGAGCGTCAAATTGGAGCATCTCCTACGCAACACTAAAAAAAATCTTAACGTAACTTAAAAGTATAAAAGTAAAAGTAACAAACCTTCACTTTGGGTTTTGATTAGAAAACTATAAAAGTATAATAGAGATTAAGAAAACAATAGCAGTCTACTACTGTGTAAGAAAGTAAAACTAACAAACCTTCACTTTGGGTTTTGATTAGAAATAGAAGTAGAAGAAGATTTATAACCTGCACTTTGCTGTTCTTGGCGAAGTATAAACCCAATCCAAATCCGAACGAATTCGAGTCCTAGGGTTTTGATCCAAAATCGAAGTAGAAGAAGATTTCAGAGTCTTCAAAGACCGTCAAATTGGAGCACCTCCTACGCAACACTTAAAAAAAAATTTAACTCAACTTAAAAGTATAAAAGTAAAAGTAACAAACCTTCACTTTGGGTTTTGATTAGAAAAGTATAAAAGTATAATAGAGATTAAGAAAACAATAGCAGTCTACTACTGTGCAAGAAAGTAAAACTACCAAACCTTCACTTTGCGTTTTGATTAGAAATCGAAGTAGAAGAAGATTTATAACATTCACTTGCTGTTATTGGCAAAGTATAATCCCAATCCAAATCAGAACGAATTCGAGTCCTAGGATTTTGATCCAAAATCGAAGTAGGAGAAGATTTATAACCTTCACTTTACTGTTCCTGACGAAGTATAAACCCAATCCAAATGAGAACGAATTCGATTCCTAGGGTTTTGATTAGAAATCGAAGTAGAAGAAGATTTATAACAAACCTTTAGTTTCAGAATCAAACTAAGATTTATGTTGAGAAATCAAACTAAGATTTTGGATAGACTTCAAATTGAGATACAGAGATCTTCGGGAGAAGTTAGGGTGTTTCAAAATCGTGGGAGTTTGAGAATCGTGGGGAGGTTAGAGAGATAGTAGGGAGATGTATAAAATGACTTTAATGCCCTAATATTTTTATTCTATTTACATAGGTGTATTTTGTATGGACCGTTCGATCTAATTAAAACGAAATCTGCCAAAAGAAATGGACCGACAGATTTATCTTCTGGATAACTGACTGAGTTGTTTTAATATAATAGATTCTAATACTTAAAGTAACCCAATTTCTTAATCAACCCAGCTCACAATTGGACAGGCTGCCTAGCATGCACCCACCTCATTTAAATCCACTTTCCTTCTTTCCAATGTCATTTCCAAAACAAAGAACAGAGGAGCCGATAGAGAGAGACAATGAATAGAGAAACCGATTGAATTTTAAGGGTTATAAGTTATGAATTTCTTCGGTTAATTTCTTCATGTACCATGGTCCGAATTCGATGAAACTTCTTCTTGGTAATCCTATTCGACTCGTTCTACATATCTAGCGGTTTGGAATTTTTTATTTCGTCCGTATTTGGTAGATTTATGATAGTTATTTTGTAACTATACAATTGTGTCTAATTTTTTTTGGGTTCATAATTTAAAGTAGTTATTTTTTAATTTCGTCGAATGATTTATGTTCAAAATCATGTGTTAGGATATTATGGACTATTTTGGGGTGCCTATATATAGATGGGTTGCTGCCGAACTATTTTACTGGTTGAATTTCATATTTGGACTAGTTTTGGGAATAGAGATGGTTACCCGAACTTTGTTATATTTCATATGAATGGACAGTTTGAGTTATATAATCATATTATCGGATTTGTTATACGGTTTGTCAGTTTATGGACATGCTGGAATGTAAAATAGAGTTTATGAAAAATTGGTTGGTTGGTGTGTGCATTTTAGGTATTCGGTGGAACATCTCAGTGAACTGCATAGTGTGGATAGGGCATTCCTAGTATAGTTTCATTCATTTTATGCCTTCTTGCTTTGCAAGAGAACTCTTACCAGTTATGTCAATGTCAAATCACCGTTTTGTCCTTTTATCTTTCAGTAAGACTACTGTACTACTATAGGGAGCTTGAGGAGAGGTGAAGCTTAATCAGGAGCACCATTAGAGGCGCAAGAAAAGGTAGGATCCTATGAATCTTACTTGGATCATGGGTGTTCCCCGTTTTACCATTTTATATATATATACATATCTATATATATATATATATATATATATATATATTCAGTTATTATCTTCTTTTTATCTTTCTCTAAATCAAATTATGATATGATATGGTATGATATGAATGTATGTGGTGTGCTCTATGTTATGGATGGTTCTCTTTACAAAACAAATTATTCTTTCTGAAAAAGAATCACGTGGTGGCGGAATCGATTGAGTTGCGTGGTCGTTTTATATGAATTGTAAACACATGGTGGCGGAATCGCTTGAGCTGCGTGTATAACATGGAGGCGGAATCGCTCGATTTGTGTTACGTGTAATGATTGTTTGACGCCAGACATTAGTTGGCCCCCTTGTTTATTTTTCTGTTATGGATTAGGCATGAATTCATGTTAAGGGTTACACTCGGTGCGTGTGGTCAGCCGTTTCGTAATGACCATTTTAGTTTACATAGAATGGAGTCCGAGAGTGATTAGGGGACTGACCAGTGCCTTGTTTGTTTGTTTATTCAGTGAAGCCACTGTTGTGTGTGGTTTGAATTCTATAAATGACTTGTGGTTGATACTTACAATGTTTTCACCAAACTGAAAGAGGGTGTTTACACGAGTTTTCTTAATAAGAAAATACTTATTCCCTGAAAGTGGAAACTTGTAAAATTCTGGCTTTAAACAGGGTTTATCCTACCTTAAGACATAAGAACGCTCGTCTCCTTTCGTGGATGTTACTTGTTAGGAGAGCTCTGCTCTTGTAGCCTTGGGAGCCACTCAGATCATTTAATATTATTACAGGTTCATGCATATGTTTGGGTATTCTTTGAATGGTTAATGAATTACCTTGCGAGGGAGAGTCAGACCTGGCCGGAGGTAGGACGCACCTCAAGACGAGATAATTATATCGCCGTGGGTATATGGCTCTGCTATGCGATGATACTCTTATAGTCGTTTGGGTAAGTCATGACATATTCTAAGCATATCATTGTTTGGGTGTGATTTATCATTCGATGCGTATTGAGATCACAAGCCAGCCCGATGGGCGATAATGACGAAAGGAGAGTTAGGGAAGCTCTTACGGGATATTACGTGGATCCATGTGTACACTATAGTACTCAAACGCTCGATAAGGCACCGCCAGCCACGCACTAACAAAGGCCTACCGGTTCTTCCTAGTCGAATAGTAGGTGACCCCGACTGAGGGCATATTCAGTCGTGATCTTGGTAAGCTAGAAGAATTATCTTCCTATATTGCTTTGCTTCGTGTGCATAATGATATTTCTGTGTATATACATATCGCCTATAACTACTGATATATGAAACTGTTAAGTGTATGGTGCGGGTAGAATGACTAGGTATCCTACTGAGTAGACCTTCGAATTAACTCATTCCTATTTGTTTTTGTTCAGTTGCAGGTGTTGGTGACCTGGAGTGACATAGTTTACTTCGTTGGCTCACATTATGTAAGTTTGATAGGATTTGTATTATATTTTTTACTTACGACTTTATCACACATTGATCTTATATATGTATCATCTATTGGGTTGTGGTGTCATCTAGTGTTCTAAGCGGAATCTCAGACATCTCATGACTAACACTAGTATGGTCCCAAGATCATCATGCATAAACTAATAATTAACTAAGAGTTAGAGATTACCTTAATCGTTAGTTTTTCCCTCGAACCTTTCCAATCGAATATGAAGACCAAGAGCTCCAAGTGTTGATCCTCTACTCAAGACACCCGAATGATCAATTTGATCTCCCACCTTGTAGCTAGCAAGAACACCAATGGTGGTTTGATTAGAAGAACTCTTTCTTCTTTATGACTAGTTAGATAGCTTGGGAATTAGCTCACTTTCTCTCTCTACTTGATGTTGTAGAGTAAGCAAGCTTCTTGAGAAATTTCACACCTTATTCAATTCCCTAAGAGACATTATATAGAACCCTAGTTAGAGTCCCACCCTAATTAGGTTTCTCAAAAAGTTCTTTTTGAATAAGATTAAAGAAATAGTCGAAAATAGAAACTAGTCTTTATTTTCCTATTTCCCTAGATGTGGCCATCCAAACCATGCTCAAAAGGGCAGATCTGACCGGCCCCGTCGGGCCAAAAAACTTCACTTTTTGCCACCGGCCAAAAATCCCTTCTTTCGGGCCTTTTGTGTTATCTTTGCCTAAACTTCTTTTAGGCCTTTAAGACATGTTTATGGGACTCTCCCATGAGTATATGTCTCATCCCGCTAATCATATCATCCGATCAAATAGACATTCTTATGTGTAACCCGATGTAGGATCCGGTCGAAGTTGGCCGCGATTGACTTCTTAATTCGACGATCGTAGTTGGTTTCTAGCTAAACACTACGACCCCTAAATCGCCTGAACTTGATGATCTTCTTCATCAATTGTCATATCTGACAAATTGATCGCATTGCATCTTTGGTCGAAGGGCTTCTCCTTCATCATCTATCTAGAATAGTTAGGATCGTTCTCTCACTTGTTGGTGATTGTACACATCTAAATAGTATGCTCACTGTCACTTTGTATTTGATGCTATTGATATGTTGGAGTGTATGAAAAATGTATGAATGTTAAACAGGTTTTTCAGGTTTGTTTGTTCGATTTATAGAGGACACTCTGTCCAAATTCAATCACTTCTGTGAATTGTTTATATACATGAAATCAAGTTGTTTTTATCTTTATGAAAACTATTTTGGGTTTCACATTTTCCAAACATATTTTTGAAAGGTTTAAACTATATTTGATTTTCCGCGTCGTTAATTCTTGATTTGTAACCTGTGAAGAGAGTTTTGGCTTGGGTTTATATTTGAAACTAGTTTTAGTGAGAACTAGACCGAGTTTCTTTTAGAAACTGTCGGGAAAACCGTGATTCAGAACACGGGGCGTCACAGTTGGTATCAGAACATGAGTACGTGCATTGGGCCGACTGGCATCAGAACACACTTTTGTGCAATAATGGGTGAGGTAACTAAAAGTACCAAGGCTTGTTAAATTCGTAAAAACTTTAAGATAAAATATGAAAAAATAATAATATTTTTTATTTTCTTTTGTTCTTATTTGAGATTTTAAGTTTTTTATTTTATCTTTGCGGACTTAAATATGCTCAGCACATCTGAGTCAGGCCTGCGTGAAGGACCACTCAGATATCATAATGTGAGTAAGGTTCCTTTAACGGTTGGTCACTTACATTATGATTTGTTTTACGAGCACATTGCCTGCAGAAGATAGTGATGATACTGGATCAAGCTTTTTTAAGGTATGCATTGCATTCATACTAGGTTTAAATTCATCTCATTAGTTGGTTGTGGGTGGACTTTTGTGATTATTGTTACTTACTTCGAGTTACTCGCAAAGGGAATATTTGGTGGACGGATTACGTTGGTTGTTTTTTTCCTTGATTGTTATGCAAGGTGGTATAAGAGGACGGTCAATGATTGATAAGAGGTTTTAGTAGAAAATTTTTGGCAGCGCGATGTATTGATGGTGTGGAAGTATCGAAGACAAAAGTGTCTGAGGAGAGTGTAGTTGGGTTTTGGCTGTATACAAGCTTACAAAGATCGACAATCGGGAAATGTTAAGAAATTTACGAGATAAACATGGATATATAGGTTCATTTCGGACAAGGATAGTGAACTAGTAAGCTAATCTCCATAGAAGGACAATTTGGAAATCTGCAAAGACTCGGGGAACCCGAAGCAAGAAATGGTGGTAACGACCATCCGTCCAGTGACAATAGCTTGGGGCAGCAAAGTCAGAATATGTGTGATCGATTTGTTCGATATGGATGGAATAGTGGTACAATTTTTAATTTTATAAGCCTAAGTCACTCTAGCAGGTGATTCTCATATGAAGACATTGCAAGGAGTAATTAACCTAGGTGAATTGGTAATATGAGAAATGCTATAGAGTAATGAAGAAGGTACAAATTGAACCACTTAAGAATATTGTGACTGTGATGGTGCGACCACAACCCCACGAAGGATTCACTAGATGAGTGAGCCAGACCCTGTATGGTGGACCTCAGGATAGTTGTATACAATCCTTCATTTATGAGCTTCGATCAGATCATTCAGAGAGAGTTGAGGTTGACTTCGATCGATTTGTTTCAAGCCTATATTATTTCAGTTTCATTATACATAAGGTATGGTCCAATTGAGAGAGGGTTATATGATAGAGACACGTATCTTTTTATCGACTGTAGTTGTTATTGATGAGATTCAGGGACATCAGACACATAACTTAATCGATAGAGACTACTTCACAGTATGGTAGTTAGTCACTTGGAAATTATAGATGTGTTGGTGTTCAGATTTATAAATGTGGCACAGAAGTAAGTTATGTCGGGGTTTCCAAAGATGATTGGGTTATAACCAGTGAGAGTGATAGTTTTCATGGTCAAGTTGTTATGTGACACATATTTTCTTTTAGATGTTCTATATATGGGATGGTATTCTCAAGTTATGTATTGACGGTGTATGATATTGGTTCAGCGAGATGCTTTGATGTTAGAGGTTATATTGATAGGGACACTGTTTGTTGTTAGAATTATTCAGGGTTGTCAGATTATTGGTTTATCTATGAGTTGTATAGATATTATAGCGGTCTTCCATCTTTATTTTACCATCGTATCGACAACAACTATGTTTTCATGAGATTATAGGGTCAACACCAACATTGACTTGTATATATTATAAATGCCCCTATTCTTTATTTTCTTATACTATGGGCAACAATATTTTCTTATAGTATTGAGAATGGTATTTTCTTTGGGGATGTGGGATCAACGACAACTTATTCTTATATATTGACTATAGAGGCCTTCATTAGTTATCTCTTCGTATCGAGAATAACCATTGTTATATAATATTCTTGGGTCTTGTGATAAGATAAAAATTCGGCTTCATTGTTCAGTTGTTTGATATTTTAGAATTTATTTCAGAGTATGAATTGGATGTGGAGAAGAGGAAACATATATGTTATCTTATTCTATGGTTGCACGTATTAGTGTTTAACCTCATTTTCATTTCATAATATTATAGGCTTTGCAGAAGAATTCGGGATATGAAGGGTTGGATCTTGTTTGTCTATAGAATTTAGCCAGATTGACTTTTGTTAGTTGTAGTGAGTTTGTAATTTCAGAAATGATATAGTTTCTCTCAAGATCAGAGTTGGTAGATAGAACTAGGCAGAAGAATAGAAAATGTTGCTTAATAGTCATCTTAGCATATGGTCAGATCTTTTGCATTGTAGTGACTGTGTCGAATGGGATAGAGAGGTCACTTATCGAGGGTTCATTTCTATGTCTATCACATTGTCAGATTGCTCGAATTTTAGTGTGGATTTTATTTTCGCCAGAATGGTATCATTTGAGTTTTTGTTTGGTAGCTTGTGATCGTCATTATTTGTAAGTTTGAGTTGTAGATCTTCTGGGTTCAGATTGGTAGAAGGGATAAGGGAGTTCTGTTGATCATCGACAAACGACTCTTCAGTGCTAGGGAGAACTCTCTTCTTTTATAGAGTGTCGTGATGGAATAGTTAAGGAAATTCTATTTCGGTGTAGTACCAAAAAAATAAGGGAATCTTAAGATTTTACAGAAGTCTGGGTTGGCATCGAAACTGGTTGTTCTCTTGGTTCGAGTTTTCTGACAGACTATGTTGACATTGGGAATTGTTGGTTCAATTCTACTCTCTTCGAATTTCGAGGACGAAATTCCAATTAAGGGGGGTAGTATTGTAGCACCCAAATCTTCGAGTCAAAGAATCGGACGAGTTAGACCGCTGAGCATAGCTCGTGACTTTTAACATTCGGATTGGAATACTTATTTTGGTTGAACTGGGATATTTATTCGACAACTCTTGAGAAACCAGGAATTTTGACGGGTCATTTGTGAGAAGGCGGATAGAATGGGACTGTGGGTGGAAGGTTGTCGGTCATTGATTCAATTGTGGTGCTTTCTCGAATAAAAAGAATATTTATATTTAGTAGAATTTTTTATATTTATATCAATTATTAAATTTTTTTAACATAAATTATAATTTTAAATGGTAATTCACTTCTATAACATTAGTTGTCCTACAAAACATTACTTGTATAGTTCTGCAAATATTTTCAGTCTTTTTTTCTAAAATCCGACAAAACTCAGAAGTACTCTTTTGAAGATCACTAACAGTTTGGGCTAATGAAGGTGATGCTAAAGATGGAGAGTCAACAGTTTCACCGTTATCCCATTGAGGTTGAGACACGTGTGGAGCATAAGACTCTCCATTACTCCTCCTTAGCATACTAGTAGGTTCGTGCAATAAAGATGAAGAGTTAACAGTTCCACCGTTATCACATTGAGGTTGAGACACGCATGGCATATAAGACTCCATTACTCTTAGCTAGCATACTCATAGTTTGGTGCAACAAAGATGTAGAGTCACCAGTTCCACTGTTATCCCATTGAGGTTGAGACACGTGTGGAACATAAGACTCTCCATTCTAACGAATGTAAGATGATCTATCACAATATCTATAATGAGACTCATAACCTTCTTGAGGTTGACAATAATCCCAACGATCATCATTATGCAAATTATAGCTAGGTTGACGAACACTATTTTGACCATTTGCTAAGTACCACCATGGTAAATTTGAATAACTCTCTTCCTTTCTGCCATTATGTTGAGACCACGATCTATCCATCTCTCTTTAAATTTTTTTTTTTGAAATCGGAAAACAAGGAAGCACTGCGAAGATCCTAGAAGGAAAACAACCACAATCAAGCTGACTCAACCAAGCAACCTAAAACAAAATTTAGACGACAGATAGGTTGGTCAAGTTCACTTAAAAGTCTAGACAGCTCCTACTTCGTAGCAAAGCTTGAACTATGATTCTTATGAGGGTTACTCCGTCAAAGTACTATGGTCAAACAATTCTTGGAGACAACCAACGATGAACTTTGTGATAATCGTCCTCCCTTCGGTAATGTTTCCTCTTATCGAGGCGACCTTTTAAAGAATTGAGTGACACTTCCCTTATAAGAATGCCCAAATAAAAATCGAGTTCTTGAATCGTTTCAAAGATCTTATGAGCTCGATACCTTAGAGGCTGATGTCTAAAGCAGATGTTAGTTTAAGTGAGGTTTGAGATTCGCAGCTTTGTTTCCTAAATGGGCAAGAGATCCGTGATGAAATCCGACTCCTATATTGTAATGGGGTTTGTGCCCTTACTAAAGATGATTAAACTAAATAGTTCGTCAAATCAATTAGGCACACAAAACACACACAAGGACCCTGACAGGGGATTTGTGGGTGATGAAGAGAAGTTACCTCCCGTTCAAGACGAGCGACGACCTTTACAGACGATCCGGGCCACTATTTCCTCAAGTGTCCGAACCCGAGGCTTCGTTTTGGTTTCGGTTACAATTTATAAAAGCCCTCCAATTTAGGGTCAAAACTTAAAACAAAAGAAAGTACTAAAAAGTCTAATTAAGTCTCTCTCTCACCAATATAAATACAAAAAATAAAAACTGTAAATTTCTTCTTTTGAGGTCCTCCTCCTTGTTGCGCCTCCTCTTCAGCTCCTTAGTGTTCTACACACCAAAAACAGAGAAACAAGTCAAAGTACTCAAAAATTCAAAACTTACCAAAAATAAAACTTTCTAAGATTAGGACCAAAATACCCTCAGGGGTGTCTTTCTCTCGACTTTATTCATTTTTCGCACTAAACTCTTTAGAAGACACCTGGACAAGAGAAACAAGTAATTCATCAGAGTAACTGCTCAAAATAGACTAACTAACCCAGGTTAAGAGATTCAGATGGGACATTTTTATGTCTCATCAGAAGACCTGGTTGTATTTGAGTCAGTACATGGTTTAGGCGCCTAGGACAATCATACCGACCCCCCAATTCTGACTTGAGTGGCAGACCTCTTTCGAATTCAACCTCCTTGTTGACTTGATACGGGCTGACTCGTTGGGCTTTTGGTCTTGACTTATTAACCGTAATCAGCTGATAACGATTTTTTGGATCATTAATATTAATCAGTTGCCTTTTTGACTAGTTTGATCAATATTTGACTCACCAAAAATAAGGCTTGGTAAGTGACAATGCTACCAAATGTGTCGAAGAATGGAAGGGCAAGGTAGGAAAAATAGAGCGCTTGGATGAAAAAATTGAAGATAACTCGAAAAAAAAACCCCAAATGGAAATTGAATGAGTTGGTCATGAAATGGGCTTATTTGGGAATTTAACCCATTAATATCCTACATGTCCAAGCTCTAGAAAAACAGGGTGGTCGTTTTGAAGCATAGACGGATGAACTTCCAGCAACTTCTTCTTAAGCAGACTGGTCTTTCATTGTTTTCATTAAGTAGATCTTTTGGTTTCATCTGTTTCTTCAAGTAGATTAGATCTGGCTTTATTCGGTTCCCTTGTTTCATCCCTGAGGGTAAGAGAGAATTAAACGAACTCAAAGTTGAAATCTAGACATTATCATCAATGGACGTTTTAAGGAAACAAGCGAGCAAGATCAGAGACCAAGTTGCAAAACAGCAGCAGGTATTCTCTCTTTCCCTTATTCAATCTCTTTTTAAAAAATTTACAGATCAAACCCTATTACTTGAACCCAGAACACAAAATGAACTATTTCTTTTTCTTTTTTTTGCAATTTCATAGTTGAGCTAATTGTTCGAAATTCGTTTACTTAGAGTTCATTGTGGTTCTTAACTAATTGGATACCATAATTGAGTAGCATTGCCATAGATGCCTATTTGGTCGTATAATTAAGGGGATATTTTATAATGATGAATTTATTTAGGTTCAATTTTGGTTGATTTGACTTTTGAGGATAAAAATCTGCTTAGTCTTCTAGAATCCGCCAGTTGACTAGAGTGATCTAATCTAATTATCCAAATAATTCAGTGTTTTCTTGAAGATTTAATTTCAGTAAAATATGAAAACTGAATCGAGTAATAAGCTAATTGCTCTTATGCTTTTCTATCTGTATGAGGTAGATCTTCTAAATCTCTTGCTGAGTTTCAGATTCACATTTTTAAGTTTTAATAAAGTAGATTCGATGTCATTTTGAAATGTCCATTTTCCCTCTTATGATGAATTATTCAAATTAACTCATCTGAATTTCAGGCTGTAAAAAAGCAGTTTGGTGGGACTGGTTATGAAAGTTCCGATGTGATGGTTATAGATGAGGTTGAGTTGCAGAGACATCAATATCTGGAGAAACTTTATAGGTCTACTCGTGCAGGCAAGGTATAGATTGTTTAACTTTTTCTATATTTGTAAATTGTTGTATCAAGTTTAATGCGCACACTCTATATTAACATATTTTCTTTCATATGCTGCTCAAGTGCTCAGGAACTTGGGCATTCTTTCAGAAATGATGTAGGACTGTTTAAATGTCATGTTATGCACATCCGAGATCAATTAACACATTAACATAAACAACTAGTATTAAAACAATGTCGTGTTGTATGCATAAACATGTAGTATTTCAGTAGGATTTTATACACGATTCTGTGCTATTACAGTCCTACAATAGTGCCCCTAGGCCCTTACGTTACTAAACAACAATCACTAGTGTAGGGATCAATACCAAATAAAAAAGGATGGACATTTGGCTGTCTAGGTTGTTTAGATTACAAATTTAGGTCAAGACAAGTCTGTTTCAACAACAAAATGAGGGAAAATTGTTGATTATAGATTTTGATTAAATACGTGGTATTCATGTGAAAGAAAAGGAAATGGAGAACGTTGCATATATGTTTGATAAAAGAATGAAGAGGTACAAAATAAGTTGGACGTCAACAATCATCTTCATTAATCATAACTAATCATCTTCATTAATCATAACTAATCATCTTCATGAATATGTATGATCAAGACTGTCGATGCCATAGTTGTAAATGAATGTAGACCAAGATCCATCCTGTTAATGTACCAAGTGGTTTAATAACCACAAGGAGTTAGATGAATTAAGCCTTTCTTCTGCACCTCTTCAACCTAGTGCTTTTGTACTAGTTTGGATGATCTGACGAAGTTTTATTTGGCACCAAGTGAGTGTGATGCTGTATATTTTCAATAGAGGTAATGGAACATTGGAATGGTCAAGTCGGTCGAAGAACAAGGCATCAAACTCATTAGTAAAGTTTGCACAGCTGAAGAATCTCAAGTGTGCTCATTGGTTCTTCTTGACTAGTGTTAGTGCATGGCTCCGTTCATTTTTAGACTTACTGACAATGTCTCTATGTGTTTGTTAACATAGGTAAATTACGCTAAGTATGAGAATCTGTTTCCCCAAACTTCCACCAACTCCTAATCGCATCTATGCTTTATTGCCTCTGCGTACCCATCACCACCTTTTAACCTAATATTTCCCACCATTCCATCACCGACATGACATCAATTCATTATTAGTATGTCATAGCACCACTTGCTAACTATCTCCACATCTAGATTTATTATTAACGACAATCCTCATGATACTACCTTTATTTCGTTAAACACTGTCAGCCTGTCATGGCACCATCGTCATCACAAATATACCACCTACCTACTCCACCATTACAGGCAGCACTTCCACTATCAGCATCACCAACACGACATTATTACTACTTATATGACTACTATCATTCATCTTCTCATGCTATTTTGCTACACTTTGTCTTTTCGTAACTTAGATAGGTAGATGCAGTGTAGACTGTAGAGTGAAATCATTATTCTTTTTCTATATACTTTGTTCCAATGGAAGTGGTCCTGTTAGTTGAACTTTATTATTGGGACATAAAATTTGAGCCTGAATCTGTGCCATTTAAATTTCTCAGGGTTCGCCTCGAGGAACTGTATTATCTTTTCTCTTTTGTTATTTGCTCTTATATATGATATATATGCATGTACTTTTGTTTTCTAGGATTTTCAGAAAGACATCATTCGAGCAGTTGAAACTTTTGCAGCAATCGGCTGTAAGCAAATTGAAACAGGTGACGGATCTGTATCTGGTTCATGTTTATGCGTTCAATCTCATTCAGTATAAGCAGTTGATTTGAACTCTGAATCATTTTCTGCTTGGAGTACGGAGATACTTTTGCATTGAGTTTCACCTTTCTGATCTTTATATTAGTCAGGAACCAAGCTCTCTGAGGACTGTTCCAAATATGGAACTGAGAATCCAAATGACAGTATCTTAGGGAAGGCTGCATCTATATATGGCGATGCTCTTGCCCATGTGGAGAAGGAGCATGAAGATTTAAATAGGGTTCTATCCTCACAGGTGAGCAACCTTATGTTTCTTTGTTCATCTGATAAGGAAATAAAAATAAGGTTACAATATGGTTAACTTCCTCTATCTCTATCTCTATTTGTTTGGTTAACTTCCTAGTTAAGTCAAACAAAGAATTAGAAGCCCATTAGACTATGGAAACTCGTATTCTTTTAATTAAGGGCTTAGGTTTTATCTGGAGAGTTAGTTTTTCCAAGAATTATAGAGACCTGAAGATCAAATCAGAATTATCTTAAAAAATTGTTTGATTTAGTTGAAAACTCGTATCGATTTTCGTTTGAAGATTCGAAATACATGTGTAAACTTCAGTATTTGCTCATGTACACGTCCTACGTCAAAATCACAAATGAAGAACAACCTTTGCGTAAAGCAGCAATGCTCATCATGTTGCTCTGAAGTACGTGAATTCCCAACTTGGACAATATGTTACCATTATCAGAGAAAACCTAATTTCCAGGGAACTTAAAATATCAAATGGTTGATATCCTACTTACTTTTTTCCATCACTATTTTAGTGGGATAAAAATATAATAAGTAATACCTGCTTCATAATTCTCTGTGTAATGATCGATATAGTCATTACTCAGGACTGTGATGTCTTGCCATAGAAAGGTTTTTTAGGATGTCTCAGTTTCCAACTACATACAAATTTCAAGTGGTTGAGTCTACTCTTGGCAGCACATAAACTCCCTAATTAACTTGATCGGTACTTGTGCAATGAGTTATTAAGATCTAGCCTGATTGCCGTGGAAGAATTGGGGTTCATGACTATTCTTCTCATAACCAGACCAAAAGGGGAGCATATTTCTTTTAACTTGAGTAGGAAATTAGGGAACACGAAAAGATTTGAACTTTGTCCTGGTCTTTAACGAAATTGTTGGAAAAATAATTTATGAAACCAACACGAGCCCCAGTGAACGATTCTCGTGTAATCATGCAATCCGGGTGCCCCAACTGTATGATTAAATGATTACATCCTAGTACAAATAGCCTCCCGAAGCAAAACGTAATCTCTATACGATATTAATATTGTCCAAAGTTTTCTTTTTGCTCACAGGTTTATAAACCTTGCTTAATATATTCATTTTGAAGTTATCAAGCTGAACCTTTGTCCCTTTGAAGGTTGCTACTGTCTTGCTTAAAATCACCGCATGTGGTATTCACTTCCATAGATTCTTCTTATCCTTGTGCACATATACCGTACCTCATGTATAGAAAAGATAATTTGCGTTTTTTGGTGTGCTCATCGCCACAACAATTCCAAACTATTGGCAATGAACAAAGAGATTTTTAGATTCCTCACTCGTCTTGCTTAAGATACACCTGTTGGGCATAACTCCGCCCTGCTTTATAAGATTATCTTATCCGAAATTGGTTTGGCCTTATTATTTTTGTTTTTGTTAGTAATATATTGAAGGCTTTATCATGAAAGCGAATATGCACAACCAGAAGATACATGCTTTCTTAGAGAATATTCCATCACTAAAAAATATGTAGTTTGTACTAAAGACTTCATGACATACCCTGACCAAAGTAGCGTAAAATGTAACAACTCCTAGTATATTGCATAATGGACAAGGAAGTGTATTGTGCACCATTACTCGGACCAGGTACGCAAAGGGTTTGCGTTTTAGATAACACTGATTTGTGGTAACTTTAGAGATCTTAGAGAATATTGCTAAGCATTTTGAGTAACATAGGCAGGTGTGAAGCATTAGATGTAGCAACTCAAAGATCCCAGAACAAGGGTACCACCGTACACATTTTATTTTCTTAGTTATTTGGTCCTTTTTCTTACGTGTAAGGCTACATTGGGATAACCATTATAAATTTGTTACATTATACAGAAATTCCATTAACCTAGAGTAATATGTCACGGTCCCATGACGACCCTGTGCAGTTAAATCTGAGTCCCATTTAATGACCGTAGAAGTGACTGCAAGTATATGATACAAGTACTGTATACTACACATAAGGGAATATTAAAAAGGTGCATCTTCTTTTTCTCTCTGATATTGATAAAATGATGCAGTCCATGCGTAACTATGGCCAAATCGGGGATGTTACTTGTCCCAGTTCTACATTCCCTTTCCCTCTTCCTTGATTCATGATGTCCCGGACAAGGTCCAAAATATGATACCCCTAGTTATTTATGCATTTGAGTATCAAATCGTCAAAATTAGGATTTTATACACGAGAACGTTGTCTGTGGCTATTTTAGATTTAGCAAGTCTCGCTCTGTTTGTGAGGTAAACTCGTTGGTGGAAGCTTCAACGGCGGTTTACTATCGTTGAAACTAACGAATTCCTAAAGTCATTCAAATTAAGTCAAGAGAACAACTAAACAGAACTCTTTATTGATCAATACTTTGTAGAAAGTTCCAGATAAAATACAGTTTTTCTTTCTGGAAAGAAATAACAACTCAAAAACTCAAGCTAAATTAAACTTGTTTCATAATCTTGATACATTGCTGAGAACTTAATGAAGAACGAAGAATAACTCAAGCTAGTATAAATAGAAATTCTGAAGAATAGCAACTAAATATAATGGAAACCCTAAGCAAAATAAAAACTAATGAAAGAGAAATTTCTGTTTAATGAGAAACATGTGTCGATTGCTGTTAGAGCACCCTATTATAGACGCGATTTACATCAGTTTCTCTCCTTGATACCAATCTTAGGGAATAGAGTAGCTAGGACATATTATCATCAACGATCCTGTTAGATAATTCGTATTTGTTATTATATATCACTACTCACTGCTGCTTGAGCAATTCAATTCCATTTTGCTAATTACAGGAGAATTATATGTATCGGAATCCAATATTTTGCTTTCTGTTTGGTTGGTTAGGTTTTGGTTCATAAGTAAGATTTCATTCCTTAACCCCTTGATGTCGGGTTTGAGTCTGTGGGCCAACCTATATTCTTGCTGATTCTATTTTTTACTGCTATTTATTTATTGGGACTCCTTTTTCAGATGCTTTATTTTTGTAGGTTATTTCTAATTACCCATCCTTTCGACATGGAATTTAATTTGTATTTGGACTTGTACAATGTAGTTGATATTTTTGTTGAATAGGTAATTGATATTTATTAAACCCTTAACGTATTGCAATTGGTCCAAAACATTATTTGTTGTGTCATTGAAATTTTCTTTATTTTGTTCTCGATAAAAATTGCTTTTAGCCTATTAGCTTACATGCTTAACATTTTTTCTGTTCGTCCACTTTTCTAGGTTCTAGAACCTTTAAGAGCAATGGTTGTTGGTGCTCCTCTGGAAGATGCCCGCCATCTTGCTCAACGCTATAGCCGAATGAGACAAGAAGCAGAGACCCAGGTATGCGAGAAGTTACTTGGATTGCCCACAAATGTTGTATTTTACTTTAGAACCTTAGATCTTGTCACATTCGTATCCTTATCAAATTATTAATATTTGAACTGACCGCACAACGGCAAAAAGGCTCTAGAGATTACTAGAAGGCAAGCACGATCAAGGGAACTTCCAACTGCTGACAACGCTGTGAAGCTGCATGCAGCTGAATCTAGACTTCAAGAACTCAACGCAAACCTTGCAATTCTGGGGAAGGAAGCAACGGCAGCATTAGCTGCAGTTGAAGCACAACAGCAAAAGCTTACATTCCAAAGGCTTGTATCAATGGTATGTGTTAGGTAAATATTTACATTGGAGACTTTATATCAGAAGATTAACCTTGTCTCAATCTCTTGAAGGTTGAGGAGGAAAGGACTTACCATGAAAGGGTGGCTGCAATTTTCATTGATGTCGAATCTGAGGTGACTTGCCTGTCAAATTTTCCATTAATAAATACGTTCGTTATTGTCAAGCATATTAATTTTTTCTGTAAGTTACTGTTAGATGGTGTCGGAAAAGCAACGAAAAGAATCTGCTCCTCCTGTAGTTCCATCGAAGACCTGCTCCGAGAAGGGAAAGTACTACCTAGCTGAAGTAAGTTCCTGAATTCCTAATTTGAGAAATGGGAGTTTCTTTTGGGTGTTAGTGAGATAAACTTTACTTTTTACATGTTCTAGGCAATTCATGCTTTCTATGCTGCTTCTGAGAAGGAACTGAGCTTGTCAGTGGGTGACTATGTCGTTGTTCGGAAGGTACTTTATCTTAGTATAAACTCCTCTTGGAGTTTGGCCATGCTGTTGCTAATGCTCTCTGTATTTACTAATCTGTATGATGCTCGACCTACAATATCATAGCCATTATCTTGCTTGTTTCCATGGTATCATTGTCAAGGAGGTGTCATCACATTCCATGATACGAAACTTTCTTAATTTGCCAACGGAATGGTTGACATGAGCATGGTAAACTGGAGGTATCAAAGGGATGGTGTTGCCGGAGCTTGCCCTAGTTTTGTTATGTAAACTCGTGTGTGTAAGCAAGTAGGGAGGCTTGCTACTTGTAGATGATCTTCTAGTTCATCAATTGGCGCTCAAGTTACTAAATAAGCAATGAAATTAAATATGAAATACAACTAGAATACATCAGCAGGATATATAGTCATGACTTGCAAAAGCAAACATAATAGTTTTGATCAATGAATGATTCCAAATTTCTAATTAATGCTCTTTATATCTACTAACTGTTGCCTGGATATTGTCGTATCCAAATCTAAGTCTGACAAGGACTACACCCGAAAACAATACATGAATTCTATGATACCCAAATACTGAACTACAACTACTTTTCTATTAACCAAATATGGATTGGATAAACTTGAGGATTTCCGAATATCCATATAAAGGCCTAAGTGGTAGTACGATCATATTTACGAAGATGGAGTTTTAAGTTCTGGTTAACGTGTTTAACATGCTTACCAAGCCCCCCTTGCATATTGACTCAGGTGGCGCCCTCCGGATGGTCAGAAGGAGAATGCAAGGGTAAAGCGGGGTGGTTTCCTTCAGCTTACGTGGAAAAGCGGCAGAGAGTCCCCAACTTGAATGTAAGTAGTGAAGTTTTCTAGTTCTGCATCTGTATTAAGTTGTATTTGTAATAGTATTTGTGCGTTCGACATGCAAACATTATTTTACAGTTTATTGTGTGTGCTGTACAAATCATGTTTTGTTAGATCTGAAATTGTAAACAGCGCTCGTGTTTCTCTTCAATGGGTTTAAACGTTACCGTTTTTTTGTTTTATAACTGCTAGAGAGAGTTGCAATAAGGCGTTGAGCAAAAGCCTAGTTCTCAAAATAGCTTTATTGGATGCCTTTGTCCCTAACTATTCGTTTCTACACTCCTATGGTTTGTTTGGTTGGAAATTAAACACTATAAACATTCAGTTGAACTGCATGGAAGTATAGAGTGTAGGCAAAAGGCTGAGATGATAAATGGCATAAAGCACGTTTCTCTCTAGATTTTATTGTACCTGCTATGAAGTTAAATCTTTTACAAGTAAAATGAAAATAGTGTGATTAGGATAATATAATAGTAGGAGGTTAAGACAAAAATATTGAAAGTTTATGATTATATAAGCTAGTGATATTACTTTCTTTAATTACAAGAGTGTATGAAGTAGAATGAGAAGATGGAAAAACTATATTCTCATATGTAAATGAGGGATGTATATATAGGCACATGAGGAGGTGAGGTGTGAAGAGGAGATGAGGTGTGTTGATGAAGTGCCACATGAGGAGGTAAGGTGTGAAGAGGAGATGAGGTGTGTTGATGAAGTGCCACCTTTAGTTGCCATGCAAAACAATCTCATCCACATTGCCTATTCAAAGGCTAACTCTTTTGCTGGAGAAAACATTATCTCCATAAGTAACCCTATAGGCACTTTGGGTAAGATAATGCTAAAGGTACCCATATGTCATATATTATGGGCAGCCAATACTTATAACACTCCCTCTTGGATGACCATCATATAGAGTTTCTGAATGGCAGTGGATATACAAAATGCTGCCTCGTTAAAACCTTGCCAGAAAAAACCCATTGGGACAAAAACTAGACGAAGGAAAAAGAGTACAGAGTGTAGATATCCAGTATTAGTGATTTGTAAATCTTGACACGATAATATTCTCCCTCTGACGAATATCATATCGTGGACGGTGTAGTATTACGTCATTTGATTATTCAAGCTTCGCATTCCGATACCTTCTACTAGTTTTCTGAACGTTGTAATAGGCAGAGACTTTGTAAACAAGTCAGCATAATTCTCACATGATTGTATCTTCTGAATATCAATTTCACCATTTTTCTGTAGATGGTGTGAGAAAAATAACTTTGGCGAAATGTGTTTCGTTCTGTCACCTTTGATATATCCTTCTTTGATTTGGGCAATGCAAGCCGCATTGTCTTCATAAATAATGGTAGGTGACTTTGTAATTTCAGGGAGCTCACATGAAATTCTAATATGCCTGATAATAGACCTTAACCATACACATTCTCTGATAGCTTCGTGAAGAGCAATAATCTCTGAGTGGTTGGAAGATGTAGCGGGCATACTTTGTTTACTTGAACGTCAAGAGAAAGATGTACCACCACTAGTAAAAACATAACCTGTTTGTGAAACTCCCTTATGTGGATCAGAGAGATATCCTGCGTCAGTATATCCTGTTACTTGTGAACTATCGGATGAATTTTTCGAATAGAATAACCCCATGTCAGTAGTTCCCCGAAGGTATCGAAGGATATGTTTTATTCCCATCCAATGTCGCTTTGTTGGTGCCGAACTGAACCTGGCTAATAAATTTACTGCAAAAGAGATGTCAGGTTTAGTACATTGAGCCAAATATAATAAAGCACCGATTGCGCTTAAATATGGTACTTCAGGACCAAGTAGTGCTTCATTATGTTCTTTAGGACGATAAGGATCTTTTATAGTATCCAGAGATCTGACAACCATTGGAGTACTAAGAGGATATGAAGTGTCCATGTGAAATCTTTTCAAGACTTTTTCAGTATATAAATTTTGATGAACAAGTATGCCACTTGTGCTCCTCTCAATTTGTAAACCAATGCAGAATTTTGTTTTTCCAAGATCATTCATCTCAAATTCTTTCTTCAAATATTCTGCAGCTTTTGAGACATCTTCAACTGTCCCAATTAAGTTTATATCATCAACGTATATTGCATTGATAACAAATCCAATATTTGATTTCTTGATGAACACATGGACAAATCGGATAATTTACATAACCTTCCTTGGTCAAGTATTCACTGAGACGATTGTACAACATTCGCCCTGATTGCTTTAAACCATATAAAGTTCTATTAAGTTTAAGTGAATACATGACACGTGGTTTTCCTTCAGGTAACTTGAATCCTTCAAGTACCTTCATATAAATATCAGTATCTAGATTGCCATATAGATATGCAGTAACGACATCTAGTAGATGCATATCGAGTCCTTCTTGAGCGGTTAGACTAATTAAATATCTAAATGTAATGGAATCCATAACAGGAGAATATGTTTCCTCATAATCTATCCCAAGTTTTTGTAGAAAATCCTGTGCCACAAGTCGTGCTTTGTAGCGAACGATTTCATTATTTTCATTTCGTTTTCTTAGAAAAACCCATTTGAACCCAACTGGATTTACATCCTTGGGTGTAAGGACCACTGGTCCAAAAACGCTACGCTTATTGAGTGAATCTAGTTTTGCCTGAATTGCATCTTTCCATTTCGACCAATCAGGTCTTTGTCGACATTCCTCAATAGAGCGTGGTTCATAATCATCATTCTCTTTTAGAATTGAGGTTGCCACTGCAAAAGAGAATACCTCGTCGATAATTGTTTCATTTCGGTCCCATACTTCCTTTGACATTCATAATTTATAGAGACTTCCTCATTGTTTTGTAACATTGCCTCATCAAGGGCTTTACCCTCTTCAAGGGGTATTTGTTCAGAAAGTATTGGTGTATCATTTATAGTCTCTTCTAGAGAACTATTATTTTGTGATTGGTTCTTCCTCTTTCTGGGAATAGTATCTTTAGAACCAATTGGTCGTTCACGTTTCTGACGTGGCTTAGACGACTCATTTGCTATAGCAGCTTCTCCTAGTCCTTCAGGAATATTAATTCGTACACGAGCATTAATGTAACATCCTATGTTTTCAAGTTTAGTTGAGGGATTATTTGACATTTGGGTCAAGTCAAAACAGGGGCTAAATTAGTAAAATGTCCAAACTGGGGGGGTATTTTGCAATCGGGACAAAACCAGGGACTAAATTGAGATTTCTTGAGACTTTGTGAAAGAAAGAAAAAAATCAGAATTTTCTTCTTTCTCTGTTCGATCATGTCAATTGGGTTTAGGGTTGGAGGAGTATTCGTCAGATACATCTCGAAAAATAATGAAGTTTGTTTGGTCACGTGGAAAGATCGGACATAAGTCGGCTATCCTTTCGTATTCGAAATTCTTTTCGGTATCGAATTAAGGGAGATCCGTATACCTTATTCTTGGTTAATTCTGGGAGAAAAACGTAAAAGAAACAGTTAAATCAGGGTTCATAAGGTAACTACCGAGACTTGAATTAGTGGAACATCATTATGGAGGGGCTTATTTATAAAGTCTATGTGAATGGAAGACTTAAAAATGATTAAGTAACCTGGCCACTTAGTATAGCGACATGTGGCATCCAAGTTTTGTTTAAAAGACCTCCCACTGCATGTTACCCACGTCACTATCCAAGTCCCACTTCTTTATCAATCCAATTTCATTCTTCAGTACCGTGAGGATGAATTAGGATTTTTTAAAGAGGCGAAATGGTTGGAATGTTCCGTCGTCAATTTCTTCGCGCTCGGTTGTCAGAATTCAACGAAACTTGTTCCAGGTAATCCCATTCGACTTGTTCTACATATCTATCCGTTCTAAATTTTCAATTCCGTCCGTATTTGGTGGATCTTTGATGGTTATATCGATAACTGTATAGTTATACTAATTTCATTTGGGGTCGAAATTTGGAGCTATTTAGACGGTTATTATTCAATTTCTTCGAATGATTTGTGTTCAAAAACATGTTTAAGAGATTGTAGACTATTTTGGGGTGTCCAAATATAGACGGGGTGCTGCCGAATTATTTTAGTGCTCGAATTTCATATTTAGACAAGTTTTAGAATGAATTGGAATATAAAGAATTACCCGAATTTTGTCATATTTCACGTGAATGGACAGTTTCAGTTATTGATTTATAGTATGGAGTTCATTATATGATTTGTCAGCTTATGGAGACTCTAAAATGAGAAATAGTATTTATGAGAAGTTGGTTGATTGGTTCGTAGGCATTTTCGATATTTAGGAGACATAGGTACGAAGTTAGAGATCGATTCGATAGATACTTCAAGTCTTCCGAAGTTAGCGAATTTGCTTTTAAGTTTTCATTATTTTGTTTTAATGATTCTTTTTATTTACGAAGGTTCTTAGTATAAGAACTTAATGTTTCTTTTTGGTTTTGGTTATTCTTCCTTATCCCAAAGTATGCGAATGACGAGGAATTTGGTCGTCTGGTAGGCGGGAGTCTTTGGTGACACAAGGACTGAGGTAGGGGTTCTGAATCCTTTATCCAACATGATTTTATAGATAATGAATATGCTAGATTCTATAGTTATATATGCGCCATTATAACTAGAGTTCAGGTAGCATGAAACTCGATTTATGTGATGAACTGAAATATGCTTGAAATGTTTTGATGCGATATGAGAAATTTTTCGAACTGATTTTACGATGATTGTGAACTACTGGGGATTTTCTTGTATGTACCCGACTGCGGATTATGTCAACCTACGGGCACGGAGCCATTGAGGGTAGGATGACATGTGGACACGGTTGTGATCCGTGTGAGATCGGTGAGGTGGGCGACACTAGTCATGAGACCTGTGGGAGTAGAGTGCTTCACTTGCTGGCCATTGGTGCTCGTGCCTCCAGCTCGAGGCTCAGGGCCGTACACCCTGACCGCTCGCCTGGGAGGTGACATTGATTGGGATCCCTCTGCTTTGTGGCGATATGACTCTTAGTTGTTCCACTTCCGTGTTTGATAAGATAATGATTTGAATGAGAAAATGGGTTTCGAGATTGAATGAGAATATTGGTTTTGAGATATGAACGTAACTGATTTTGAAAGATTGCATTAGATGCATGACAGGGTACCGAAGAGAATGAGGTTCAGGTCCTTCCATGGTAATTGGGGGACGGCTCTCTTATTCGAACTCGGTGATCAAAAACGTATTTAGATACTTAAGGTATATATGTATCATGAGGTAAACTCTTCAATGATTGCGGAGTCCCTTAGTGGGAGAGGGGCTTACCGGCTAGGGGTAAGTCTCTTTCTCGAGGAGACGTTAGTCCATTAGCTAGTGCCATAAATGGGCTGGTACTATCTAACGCACTCTAGGTTATCCTGAGGAACTCTCCTCTTATTGGGAGCGCACCATGGGTGAGCAGCTAATAACTGCTATTGCTTGCTAGATTAAGGAAAGGTTTTGTATATAGTATATACGGTAACTGGTTTGATAACTCGCTTTGTCATGATGTTTACAACTTATTAAATGAACTATTGAAAACGTGATGGCTTTTGGATTGGTCTTCTACCAGAATAACTTGTGTCGGTGAGTATTCTGACCCCTACCAGTTGTTAGTGTGCAGGTTCTTGTCGTAGCCTCGAGGCGGAGTTGTTTTCCAGCCGGTGATCTTGTCTGACGAGGCTAGTAGTGTTGCGTCGTTTTCTATGGTCTTGCGTATATGGTTTTTCGTTATTTTAAAGTTATGTATTTATTGCAGAAACCGAACTCGAATATGTATATATATAACACTTAGAGTTGTTTAAAAGTTGTATATATGTGTAAGAGGCTTTTGTAGTTCTTTTTATGGTTCGGGTTTCGACCCGAAGTTGTGTTGAGTTTGTTTAGCTTCCGCTCTATAGTTTATTCTTGTATATGCGAATGTATGGTTTGCATAACAGGTTTTGCAGGTGCGACCGGTTCGATTTACAGAGGAGATTCTGCCGAATTTTTGTCTCGTCTGTGAATTGCCGGGGCGTGGTCGTGTCTATTTTCGGACACGGGGCGTCACAATTAGCGGCAGGGATATATGATTCTGTTACCCTTGCAACATCATTAAATGCATTCGGTAGTTTATTTGCAATGCCTTGCAAATGTATTATCCTTTCTACTTCTAGTTCTGACTGACTAGTTCGAGGGTCTAGATAAGACAAACTCTCTGTATGCCAACATAAATCATATTGTTTATTATCTGATGTAGACAGATTTTCTCCCCCTAATGGTGGGAAAATTGTCTCATCAAAATGACAATGTGCAAAACGTGCGGTAAAAGTATCACCTGTCATAGGTTCGAGATATCTTATAATAGATGGTGAGTCAAAACCAACATATATACCCAGCCGCCGCTGAGGTCCAAATTTAGTACGTTTTGGAGGTGAAATAGGGATATGCACCGCATACCCAAACACACGTAAATGTGTAATATTTGGTTGATGACCCAAAACATGTTGTAAAGGAGAATAACCATTTGCTCTGGGCGGAAGACGGATCAAAGCTGCAGCATGTATTATTGCAGATCCCCATGCCGAAATACGCAATTTAGTTTTCATCAACATTGGTCTTGCAATTAGTTGTAGATGTTTTATGAATGATTCTGCTAGACCATTCTGGGTATGAACATATGCTACAGGATGTTCAAGATCAATACCAGCTGCCTGACAGTAAGCATCAAAAGCTTTTGATGTAAATTCTCCTGCCCCATCAAGACGTATCTTTTTGATAGGAAAATCTGGAAAATGAGCACGTAGTCTAATAATCTGAGCTAGTAATCGTGCAAAAGCATTATTACGTGTTGATAAAAGATTAACGTAAGACCATTTGGTAGATGCATCAATTAATACCATAAAATATCTAATGGTCCACATGATGGGAGAATAGGACCACAAATATCTCCTAGAATCCTTTCAGAAATTTAGGAGATTCTATATGAACTTTTGTGAAAGATGGTTTTACAATCAATTTACCAAGAGAGCAGGATTTACAATTAAAATCCTTAGTTATCAGAAACTTCTGGTTCTGTAATGGGTGTCCTTGAGAATTTTGGATTATTCTACTCATCATGGTAGATCCAGGATGTCCCAAACGATCATGCCAAAGTGTCCCCACACTAGGGTCGTAACGCTTCTGGTTTACGACAATATATGATTCAATCGTTTTTATCCTTACAAGATACAATCCAGAAGACAGAGTCGACAGTCTCTCTAAATCATGCTTCTTGCCAGAAGTATTTGTAGTAATATATAAATATTCTTCATTATTTTCATCTCTAGTCTCAATGTGGTAACCATTTCGACGAATGTCTTTAAAGCTTAATAAATTTTTCAAAGACTTGGTTGAAAACAATGCGTCATCAATGGTTATTTTCGTACCATGCGGTAATATTATAGTTGCTTTACCAGAGCCTTCAATGAGACTAGATGAACCAGCGATTGTTATCGCATTAGCCTTGTATAACTTCAAGGTCTCAAAATATTTATTGTTTCGAAAGATAGAGTTTGTAGTTCCGCTATCAACTACACATATATCCTCATCATCCTTTGATATTGTCTTTCTGTAATCCATACCTTATGTACACAAAAATAAGACATAAGATATATAACATTTGTATTATATGAACATGACAATATATTACATTAATTATTTAAGAAACAAAGTAATATATACAAATATAACACTATTCTGGGAAAATTTTGTCAAACTCTTCATCAAGTAGTTTGTCAAATTCAGCGGGAGGTAGATAATCAAAGCTACCATCGTATATATCTCTTTCGACTGCTGGGACACAATCTTTTGGAATTTCAAGATTACTGCCGTAATCAACAGGAAATAACTCAGTTTGTGATTCAATATGATGAATTTCCACTTCATCAACTAGAAAATCAGAATCCAGTGTTATAGGAGGAACCACCTATCTCCATCTGGTTCATTTCTGTATTGGTCGTTGATTTCTTTAACGACGCTTGATAAAGATCTACCAGATGTTTTGCAGTTTTACAGGTCCTTTGCCAATGACCTGTCATACCACATTTATAACATGACTTAGTTTGCATTTCAGAAGGTTCATTTAATGCCCCTTTTCCTTTGTCTTGTCGGCTAAATGGATGAGGTCTACTACTCGAGTGTATGAAGTAGAATGAGAAGATGGAAAAACTATATTCTCATATGTAAAAGAGGGATGTATATATAGGCACATGAGGAGGTGAGGTGTGAAGAGGAGATGAGGTGTGTTGATGAAGTGCCACATGAGAAGGTAAGGTGTGAAGAGGAGATGAGGTGTGTTTATGAAGTGCCACCTTTAGTTGCCATGCAAAACAATCTCATCCACATTGCCTATTCAAAGGCTAACTCTTTTGCTGGAGAAAACATTATCTCCGTAAGTAACCCTATAGGCACCTTGAGTAAGATAATGCTAAAGGTACCCATATGTCATATATTTTGGGCAGCCAATACTTATAACAGGAAACAAATTTTTGGCGTATAAAATTTTAAAAGAAAATTAATTTTTATGGAGAACAGTTTGTAAAAAAAGAATAAACTAAAATCAAGTGCTTTGCGGACTTATTCTCCCCTCATTTTTCCAAACTTCTCTACTCCAACTCCACTTTCATCTAAAAAAATTCTCGTAATGCGTCATCTTCTCAAGGAATTCTTTCTTCTCCATCATCTAAAACCTTTAGAGGGTCAACAAAAATTTAAAATCGTACAAATAGTGCACCAAGAGTAAGCATCTTCGTCTAAGCTCGAACCCTAGGTTGAAATTCAAACCTTTCTTTTGTGATTGGTTCCATGTGTGATGTTTAGGAATGTTTGTAAGTTAGTTTCAAAAGAATTTATTGGAAATTTGATCAGTTTTAAATGTTTTTCGAAGAACCCTAGTCCTTTTCCACGAAACACAGGTTTTGAGAGATGAAACATATATTTCAAGGGATGAACCTACGATAAACATGGGAGATTACGTGGGTCGCATCGCACGAGCTGTCTCATGGCCCTCTCTTTATGAGTTGTAGGCCACAATCTTCAATCCTTTCTATCTCTCTCTAATCCGGGAAGGAGAGGATCTCCAAACCAGTGTCGTTTTCCGACAAAGGGGGTCTTCTCCTTCATCGGATTGGCTAGAGATAAGAGAAAAAAGGAGGAGAAGATAGATGGGAGGTGGAGAAGGATGACAGGGAGGTGGAAGTGGAGGAGGAGGAGGAGGAGGAGGAGGGGAGGGAAAGGAAGGAGAGGAGAGAAATAATGGTGGATATGGACTTATGGTGGTCGAAGGTGGTGGACGGAGGAGAAGAGATATTTGAAAAAAACAACTAAGGGTTGCCGGTAATGGTCGTGTGTCGATGACCATTACCGGAGTGGAGAAAAATTTGTGGTGGGACTGGGAAAGCAAAAAAAGAGCTAAAAAAATTTCACTCAAAATTGTTTGCCTGTAACCATTAAAAAATAAATTGATCGTTGACCATTTGACGAAGTCTTTGCACCCAAAAAATATTTTTGTTTCCCTAAAGTATTGACCTTGTTAAATTAGATAAATGACTATTATGCATCTTACGGAACAAGTGCCTAAAAATAAGCTAGAGCTTAATTTTTTTACATTTAGTTTACGGAGAATTTGGTTAAAACTCTCTAAAAAGTTTAGACTTTGGTTAAAAAGATCAGTCATTTTTTTTAGTCTTCAGTTCCCTGAGTATTTTTTTAATTTGGAACGCCTTGCGACAGCTTTGCAGCGCCTTGCGACAGCTTTGCAGCGCCTTGCGACAGCTTTGCAACACCTTGCGACAACTTTACGACAATTTTGCACTAGCTTTACAACGCCTTGCAACACCTTTGCAATGTCTTGCGACGCCTTGTAGCACCTTGCAACCTCTTGCAACACTTTTGTAAAAATATTGGATTTTTACTTAAACAAGATACAAATATTTAGGCTTTTAAAAAAAATACATCAACTAAAATACAAGGAATATTTTTCCACTTTTTACTTCTATTCTTCTTTCTAGCCCATTTAGCTAACTTGTCTGCTTGCAGATTGAGTTCTCTCCTTCTATATTTGAATTGAACCACCTCGAAATTCCTTCTGATTTCACGACTTTTCCGGATGTGGATCAGAGATTGCCATTGGACTGAATGCTTTTTATTGTTGATGTGCTTGATCAGATTGATGTTGTCGCTTTCAATGATAATTGACTTGAGATTTTGTTCTTTCGCCCATTCCAATCGGAATAATATAGCCATTGCTTCACTTTCTTCACTGTTTCTTGCCCCCGATGTTTTCACTTGAGCTTCGATGAATTTAGATTTTGTAGTGTGTGCAATTAGGCTGGTTCCCACATTGGATGTTACATTTATAAAGGATGCATCAACATTAATTTTTATGAATTGATTAGCAGGAGGTTGCCATTTTTCATTGGATTTTTGTTTGTTTTTCTCAGTGATTTTGTTGTTTCTAGGAAAAGATGTAATCATTTTATGATTTTATTCAGATAATTTATTTCATGCTGAAAGCAATGGTCACATCTAACTTTCCATAAAATCCAATGGATACTCGCAAAGTGAATATCCTCACTGGTGTAACAGTGATTGGGATCGTCTTCTCAAAAGGATATCCAATCAGAGATAGAAGTAATGTTTTCCTAAATAATATTAAAATGAAACCAAACGTTTTTAGCAAGAGCACAGTGAAGAAGGGCATGTTCAATGGTTTCGATATTAATACAGTTTGGACAATTCAGGTTATTGTCGATGTATTTACCAATTCTTCCTCTTACCGGAAGAGCTTTAGTATAGATTTCCAGATGAAGATTTTTATGCGCGGAACAGTGGGAAGAGACCAGATGAACTTCCAATTTTGAGAGATAGGTTCCTGAGTGATATTGTTGGTGCTAAGGTCATAGTACATCGATTTAACAATGAATTTGCCTGATTTGGTAAGCTTCCATTTGAGTTGATCTTTACCTTCGCTATTCACAGGGATAGCTTTGATGAGGTTTTGAGTCGTTGCATCAAACTGGGTGTTGAGGATCTCATCATTCCAGTTGTTGTTAGTGATAAGTTGGGCGACCTTGTTCAGGCTGGAGTGATTGTTGTTATGCATACTACTATTGATTTATGTGATCCAATTATCCTCCCAGATATTAATGTCATTGCCAGATTGCACTTCCCAGGTGGCTAAGTCTTCAATGAGGTTGTAATGTTTCCTAATGGTCTTCCAACTCCAGGAGTGATGGGGCTTCGCTGGACCAGGTTTATCTGAGAGCGGAAAATATTTAGCTTTGAGTAGTTTAGCCCATGTAGTTTCTGGTTCAGTTTTGAGCCTCCATGCCAGTTTAGTAAGTAATGCGGTGTTGTCCAGATCTGGCAAGTGAATTCCAAGGCCTCCGAGATTCTTCGGCAGGCAAATATATGACCAGGCTTTAGTGCAAATACCCTTCGACTTACCCCACCGGAAATTCCTTTGAACAGACTTGATGCGTTTGCTGATTCCTTTAGGGATATCAAAGCATTGCATCTGATATCAGGGTACGGCTGCAGCTATGGCCGAGATGACCACCGTGCGACCTGCTTGGGACAGAAAGGAGTGATTCCATTTATTGAGCTTATTCTTGATGTGATCAAGGATAACAATGAAAACTTTGATTTTTTGGGCTCCTATAAAGAGCTGGGCCCCTAGGTACTTCTCTGAAGTGGACGCATATTTGACTTTGAGGGTGCGCATAATAAGGCGTTTAAATTTCGGATGCGAATTTTTGGAGTAGAAGATGTTGGACTTAGCATAATTGATCATTTGCCCCGAGGTATCACAGAATTCCTGGAGAATCTTCTTATGGTTGTGGATATTGTCAATCTTGTTCTAGCCGAAGATGGTGCAGTCGTCAGCAAAAAGCAGATGGGAGATCTCCAAATCAGCGTTGTTAATAGGGAAACCCAAGAGTCTATTACTACTATTATTATTCATCAGCTTACGGCTAAGGCCTTGCATTGCAATCGCGAAAAGGAAAGGGGAGAGAGGATCGTCAAAATGTCATCTTTTTAGGTTTTAAGTTCCTCCACCAATTGAAAATTGGACATCATTTTTAGGGACCAAATCAAATAAATTAACTTTTATTAAGACAAAAGTTAAGAATAAATATAATACAAGTAGCGGAATTTTTTATTTCCATGTTCTTCCTTAATCCACAAACTATAACACAAAATCTTATTTTTAACATCTTCTACTACCAGCAACTATCACCTATAAACATTATACTCTTATGTACTCTCAAATTCTTATCAATTCTTTTCTTTGTAATGCATTTATTATTTCTCAATACATATTAATGGAAAATGATGTTTGACGAATAGAAAATTATTATTGACCACTTTGCAATTAATACTATTTCATTCTATAAGTGATAATGTGGTGAAGATTGGTCTCAAAAAATAGAAAATTTCGACTACTCTGGTTACTTGTTTTTCATTGTTGCTAGAAATTCGGCCAGTATTTCAGCCATTGTAGTAGTTCGACCGACAACCGTAATAGTCAAAATTTTGGGTACATATATCTATTACTTAGTTAAAAAAAGATTTCTTTAAATTTTATTCTCTAAGTTCTTACGAGTTTTTATTCTTCCGAGTAGAGTTGAGAGTGGACTTAGCCTTTTCACCCTTTTTTTGCCTTTGGACTGGGGGGGGGGGGGGGGGGGGTCTTTATACTCATCCTTTTGTCTTCTGGTCTTTTGTTTGTGGCCATTAGATTTTAGTCTTCACCTAGTACGTCGTTCGTGGACCTCGTCAGTGGTCTCCTCTTCTTCTGTGGGTCGGGGCGAGAGTGTCCCTTAGTCTTAGCGCCCCTTCGCTGGCCTTTTGACCTGGGGGGGCCTTTATACTCTTCTATTAGCCTCCTGGACTTTTGATAGTGGCCCTTAGCTTTTAGTCTTGACCTGGCCTGTCGTTCTTTGGTCTGGGGGGCCTTAATACTCATCTTTTAGTCTCCTGGACTTTGATAGTGGTCCTTAGATTTTGTCTTGACCTAATTTGTCATTCTTTGACCTCGTCAGTGGTCTCGTTTCTTTTCTGTGGGCAGTAGTCTTGGCCTTTAGGAGGGCGGCCTTTATCTTTAGCATCCTCTCTCAACTTGGTCCCCTAGCCCAGTAGGTGGTCTGCCCTTATTTTTAGACCTTTGTCTTAGTGCTAGTGCCTCTGCCCCATGGAGCTATCGGTACTAGCATGGAATGTCCGTGGCTGTGGCAATTTTGCCAATCGTAAGCACCTTAGCAGGCTCATTAAAGAACATAACCCTGATCTTATATTCCTACCTGAAACCAAATGCATCAATACGAATCTCGACAAACTGCTTAACATGAATAACATTTATGAGAAACATGTGATTGACCCGATTAATAAAGCTGGGGGGGGCTAGCTCTATTCTGGTTTCCTCAATTTGACATAGAGGTCATTTATGCGGACCACAATATGATTCATGTAAAAGGCACCCAAGCGGACAACGATAAAATATTCAATCTCACGGGTTTTTATGGGTGCCCTTACAATAAAAACAAAATGAAGCCATGGACGACCTTAGTCGACTTCTTGAGAAAAAGAATAGCAATCACTCCTTCATTGGCTTCCTTATTCCTAATTCGGAGCTCACTATCAATCACCTTCTTTTTGTCGATGACTGTATTATCTTTGGGCAGAATTCTCTGGACAACATCTATAATCTTAAGCTTATTCTGAAAGAGTTCAGCGATGCTTCGGGGCTGATGATCAACTATTCTAAATCTGATATCTTCTTCTCTAAAAACTCCTACCCGAAATTTAAACGTATGATCATCCGGGAGCTTAAAGTCCACCAGTCTTCTGCGGGTGATAAATATCTTGGCACTAATCTTTTCATTGATAAGAATAAAAAGTCTGCCTTCCAACCTCTTCTTACCTAAATTAAAAACAAGCTCGCCAAATGGCAATCTCATCTCCCAAGATGGTCGCTCGATAGTTATTTCTAATATCGCAGCGGCCGTTCCCCGATACCAAATGCAGTGCTTTGCCATCCCGAAAGGCATATGCAACAGCATTGAGTCCCTCCAAAGGACTTTCTGGTGGGGAAAATCCAAAACGTTCCATACTATCAACTGGTCGACCATATGCAAGCCACGTAAACTTGGAGGACTGGGTTTTCGTCTCCCCCTTCTCGACAATCAGGCTTTCCTCAGCAAGATTAACTGGCGTCTTATCAGCCATCCTAATGTGGTTTGGGTCCAAGTGCTTAAAGGAAAGTACTTCCCCAAGGCTCACAAACCCTCTCCTCCTAAAGCTAATCACTCCTGGCCCTGGAAATCCATCACCAAACAGTTCAATCAGATGGAGGGTTTGATCTTCTGGGATATCAACAAAGGAGAGAACCTTGAATGGGTCGAACCTTGAATGGGTGACTCAACTCATAACTAATCATACATGGAATATTAATGCCTTACAAAATTGTTTTAACAGTGATATCTGCAGCTCAATCCTGAGCATAAACATTCAGAATGACCAAGAGGATAAACCGATGTGGACGCTCACTAAATCAGGTAATTTTTCTATTAAATCTATGTACAATTTTCTGAGAACAGGAAGTGTTAATCTTATGCAGGAACAAAACGACTGGTGTTTTATTTGGAATATGAATATTATCCCTCGTGTTAAACTATTTCTTTGGAAATGCTGCATCAACAGTTTACCTGTAAAGGCAAAAATAGGTAAATTCATTGGAAACTCATAATCTTGCATAAACTGTACTGATAACGAAACATTGGACCACGTGATGCTACATTGGACTTTTGCGAAAGCAATATGGTTCCACTTTCAGATAAGAACAGATTAATAAATCACAACAAATCAATGGATACAACAATGGAGAAATTTAGATGAAGATCTTACTAATCTGTACGCCAAAATTCTTTGGTTTATAGGGAAAGCAAGATGTGAAAACTGTTTCACCACAAACAAACAAAATCCGAGACAAATGATAGACAGGATAACTAATACATCTGTTACGCCTCTTAAGATTGAGTCTATTACAACTAACCAATGCAGGATAAAAACCAAGCAACAAATATAGAGACCTCCATCGACACCATCCATTAAGCTTAACGTCGACACCTCTTTTTCCACTATCTCGGATCCAGCCGGAATAGGATGTATCATTCGGGATGAAGAATCTAATTTCATTATAGCACCAGCTGACACAGTTAGATGCCAGAATGCGAAAGCATAGCCATTATCTCCAGTATTAGATGGGCCTTACAGTTGAATATCACCCACACTCATATTGAGAGTGATAACCAAGCACTAATACACTTCATCAACGGTCAAAGTGTAGGACTTCATTGGCAATCCAAAAAGATTATGCAACAAGTGGCGAAGCTCCGAGACAAATTCGCTAGCATTATATTTACCTTTGCTCCTAGAGAATGCAATGCTCAAGCCGGTGCTCTGGAAAAATGGGGTAGAAGACATGGAGACAGAAACGTTTGGAATGTTGTACCTTCCTTTATTTCTGATTTGCACTAAAAACCTTGTTTTGGTTAATGCTATTTCCTTTTATCGAAAAAAAATAGACATAAAGATCTTCAACAATTTAACTTTTTTTTTTGATGAATTGATTTTAAATATTAAAATATTTTCAGCGTTGTCTTTCTAAAGTGAAAAAACCATCAATTAACAAATCTTAGTCAAAGAAACAAATGAAGGCCTAAATGGGGTTTTTTTTAGGAGAGAGAAATAAACGGCTGACGTCAGCATAGGCGATTCTTCTCTCTCCTTTTCTCACAAACCCTAAACTCCCTTTTCATTAAACCAGTGTAGATTTAGCCTCCATCAATCTACACCTCTCTTATCCAACGAACTAAACATAATATAATCTCTCACCCACAAATTAATAAGAAATCATTATAAGAAAAGATCGAGTTTATTTCTTCTGAAGGTACCAATAACAACATCTAAGGTTTATCATCTATCCTCTTTTTTCCCGTAATCCTAGGAGCAATCAGCAAAAAACAACCCAAACAACTAAGAGAAGATGCTAAGCATGGAAAGATCTAAAGAAGCAGTGAAGAATCATTAAATAGAATCACCTTGCCATCCTCTTCGGATCTATATATTTCAGCCAGAGGGAAGTCAATCTAATCTTAACTTTTTTTAATTTTTATTGTCTTCATTATCTCTATCTTCTTCCATCTAGTCTATACGAACCATAGAAACACTGTTCTCAGATCTGGTTCATTAAACATCTTTAGCCAACAGAGAACAAACACCACATCTCGTTACCAATTTGAAGTCTTTCTCTTTCAATCTTTTAACACCTCTAGCTCGACTCATAAATACCCTTTAAATCAGTCTTGCATGTCTACTTTATTTCCTCTCTTAGTGATTAGCAGTGAATCGATAGAGGATGAGCTTAGAGCTCATCAAATGGCAGTTTTTGTCATCCCTATCATGGTAACCAATGACATAACCCTAGGTTCACACATCTCTTCGATCTCAACTGAACATAACTTCAACCTTCGATATCACCCTACCAACTTCCAATACTGCACCCAAAAAGTTTTTAACTCCTGGAATCAAATTAGATTTATTTGGATCCATCGATTAACCTTGTGGCTCATGAGTTCATATCGTTTATCATATAAGAGATTTAATATAAGTATCAACTTACCTTTCGACCTCGGAAGACACCACAATTCGGATAGCAATGTCCACCTTTCTCGCCCACCTTTTGTTGCGCATTCCTCAGCTCAATTTGCATCGATTACTTTTGTGTTTGATTTTTGAATAGATTTAACTTCTTATCCAAGTTCCTTAACATTCTCACTTCCACTCCTTTTCGCAATTCATTTGCGAGCATTTGCCAAAGTAGCAGGGTATATATACTCGGGTTATGATGATGATCACATTTACCAGATGTCTAATCAGATTCTACTTTGTGGAACGCGAGCGGATATGGTCTCTGTACATGGAGAATGCTGGCGGGATAACTCGGAATCTTCATTAGGTTCCACCTTACATACATCCTCGTTTCGTTCTGGAACTGTGGGTGTCTGTTTAATCCATCTTCAATGTTACAGGAAGTTAGATACTAGTTTCTCCTTTCAATCAATCTCAAGACCAAATATCAGATCATCCTCTTGAAGAGCTGTCAGGCTACTACGCCAAAGAATGAAGGAAGCTACACTAATCGAAGTCATATTGTGCAATTCCTCAATTCTGTAATTTTGTTGCTCTACTGTATTTACTGTTATGATTGTTTTTCTAATTTGAATATTGTAATCGACTCTTAAGTTTAATCTATTTTGCTTTCAACAACAACAAAGAAAAAAAAAAAAGTGAAAAAACCATCCTCTTGAAGAGCTGCCAGTTCAACAATCTCAACAAAAAAAAAAAAAAAAAAAAAAAAAAAAAAAAGAGTGCCAGTTCAACAAAAAAAAAATAGTGACCGAGTGCCAATACACTGGAAACAAGTCAAGACCAAAATCAAACACCCTCATCTTCCCTGGTTAAATCTTAAACATTTGCCTTGCTCCTTTAGCATGATTTGCTACCCCTTTGAAGAGATCTTGCCTTCATCTTCCTTTTATCAGACATTGGTTAATGACTGGATGGCAAAGAGTTTCAGAGCTCCTAAGACACTGTTCAAAGTACAAGTTATTGGATGGTGGACGCCAAATCCATGCAGCTGTTGTGAAGATGGGTTTTGGAGTTGATGTTATTATAAATAATGACCTTGTAAATATGTATGGTAAATGTGGTGATACCAACATAGCTCATGATGTGTTTGACGAAATGCCTGAAAGGAATGTTGTCTCATGGACAGCTCTCATGACTGGATACTTAGTTGAACGCAAAGCCAAGGCTTCTTTGTTGTTGTTCTCTCAAATGATATCTTCAGGAATCAAACCCAATGATTTCACATTCTCAACTAATTTAAAGGCTTGTGGGATTCTTGGTATTCTTGAAAACGGAATGCAGATTCATGACCTTTGCGTTAAAACAGGGTTTGAATTTATATCAGTCGTCTCTAATTCAGTGATTGATATGTACTCAAAATGTGGAAGGATAAAGGAAGCGACCCAAATGTTTCATTTAATGCCTTCAAGAAATCTTATCAGTTGGAACACGATACTGGCAGGATGTAACAACGAAGGACAGTTTTACACCTCTCTGAATTTGTTTCGGAGAATGCAAAATGAAGGAGAAGTCCCAGACAATTTCACTTTTGTTACTTTGTTAAAGGCGTGTGGTGGTCTTGGGGCAATACTAGAAGGAAATCAAGTTCATGCTTCCATGATCACAAGAGGGTTCAGAGTTTCAGGAGAGATAATTCTAGAAAGTGCACTTGTCGATCATTACGTAAAATGCAGGTGCTTATCTGAAGCACGATATATTTTTGACAAAATTGAGCATAAAAATATAATTTGCTGGACTGCAATGATTGTTGGTTACACTCATGAGGGAAATTTACATGAAACCATGGAGTTGTTTGGGCAGCTAAGGTCCGCGACAGAAATTCAAGTTGATGATTTTATTCTCTCAAACATAATAGGTGTCTGTGCAGATTTAGCGCTTGTGGATCAAGGCAGACAAATTCATACTTATACAGTCAAGGTCTCCTCAGGTTTAGACGTCTCAGTTGCGAATTCAGTTGTCGATATGTATCTTAAATGCGGATTTATAGAAGAAGCAGAAAGGCGTTTTAGTGAAATATCAGAACGTAGTGTCGTTTCCTGGACAGTAATGATCACTGGATATGGCAAGCACGGTTCTGGAAAAGAAGCAGTCCGTCTATTTGAGAAAATGCTCTTGGAGAATATCGACCCTGACGAGGTAACTTATTTAGCCATCCTTTCTGCTTGTAGCCATGCAGGTCTTGTTGAAGAAAGCCACAAGTATTTCATGAGATTGTGTGGGGATCAATCGATCAAACCAAAAGTAGAGCATTATTCTTGCATGGTAGATCTCCTCGGGAGAGCAGGTAACCTGGAAGGGGCGAAAAAACTTATAGACAATATGGAACCTAAACCAAGTGTGGGAATTTGGCAGACCTTATTAGGAGCTTGTAGAGTTCATAAAGACTTGAAACTGGGAAAAGAAGTAGGAGAAGTTCTGTTGAGACTAGATGGGGAAAACGCCGTAAATTATGTGATGATGTCGAATCTTTTTGCCGAGTCTGGGGAATGGAGAGAGTGCGAAAGAGTGCGAGCATTGATGAGAAAGAAAGGGTTGAAGAAAGAAACTGGGTGTAGTTGGATCAAAATTGATAAAGAAGTACACTACTTTTACGGAGGTGATGACAGACATCCTCTTGGAGAGAGAATTTTCGATATGATGAAAGCGATTGAGAGGAGGATGAAGGAAGAGATCGGTTACACATACAAAGCGAGGTTTTCATTGCATGATGTTGAAGAGGAGTCAAAGGAGGAAAGTATGAGAATGCACAGTGAGAAGTTGGCAATAGGGTTAGGGTTGGTTTGTGGGGGTTTGGAGGACAAAGGAGTCATTAGAGTTTATAAGAACTTGAGGGTTTGTGGGGATTGTCATGAGTTCATAAAAGGGTTGTCCAAAATCCTGAACAAGAAAATTTTTATGGTGAGAGATGCTAGCAGGTTTCATAGGTTTGAAAATGCAGTTTGTTCTTGTGAGGATTATTGGTGATAATGACATTAGAGCATCACCTATTCAAAACTCTAAAGAAACTTCATCAGTCTTACGTGTCAACTCTTAATTGAGATTCCCATTTCTATCCGGTGAAATAGATCTTCCAATTTTTGTTTGTCCGCAATGCAAATCCCTAAAGTTGTGTTGTTTACTTCGTGACATGATACTTTTTGTGAAAAACTATTTATTAGTTAATTTATAGAGACTTGATTTCTATTGTTTCAAATTTTATGGTGTGTTTGGTTGCAGGATTCTTAAGTAGGATTCCTATCAAAAATGGGATTTGGTAGGAATCATGAATTCTTGGTCTGTTTGGCTATCAAGAATCCTAGGACTCATGAATCCTAAGGATTCCTAATTCCAAAATTTGTATTGGACCAAAATCTCACCCTACTCCCTAGGACTTGCTAGTATTTTGGATTAATAATCTTAAAGCAACAAAAAAATATTTCTTTATACAAAATATTTTAAAAATAATTTTTTTTAAATCATTTTTCCCGCAAAAATCTGTTTTTTTTTTCCAGAAAATCATTTTTTCTCCGAAAATTACTTTTTTCCCTGAAAATCATTTTTTCTTCAAAAAAGCGTTTTTCTCCAAAAATTATTTTTTTTCGCAAAATCCGATTCTTCCCCAAATTATTTTTTTCCCGAGATCCGATTTTTCGAGAAAACATATTTTTCTTTGAAAACAGTTTTTCCTCAAAACATGTTTTTTAAAGAAAAATCGACTCGAAAAAAAAAATCAGTTTCCGGGGGGTAAAAATGATTTTCGTAAAAAAAAAAAATAGGTTTCAGGAAATTTCGGTTACTGAAAAAAATGATTAATTTTTTTTTTTTTTTAATGAGAAAAGACGCCTTTCGGGAAAAACTATTTTTGAAAAAAAAATGTTCACGAAAAAAGTTAAAAAACGGTTCTCTAAAAGTAATTACGAAGAAAACAGAGAGTTCTCAAATGAAACAATATTTGAAAAAACGAGTTTCGAAAACAAGGTTGGTTCAATATTTTTTTTAAAGAAGCGTTTGAAAATACTCAAATAATAATAAATAATAGGATTCCTATTAGTTGCCAAACAAACCAAAAAATGTTACTTGGATTCATGAATCCTCAGATTCATGATTCCACCATCTAAAAAATGTTTTTTTTTTATGAATTTGATAACTAAAGATATCTCAAGAGAAACTCTAGAAAATATTGTTTCCTCTTGAGATACCTCTATTAACTATCATCGTATTATCTAAGAATTAAAATTAAGTTTTGAACTGGAGAAGAAAAACTTTAGAAATTCAATGTATCACTTATTAGAGTATCTAAATTGAGTGTTGCATTGGAAATGCTCGTAGCGCATAACTTCTTTCCGAAAAACGTGTTTGGTACCCGCGAAATCAAGTGGGACAAGATCCATTGTCCAATGTTCAAAATGGATAGAAATTTAAATTCTTGTGAAGCAAAACTTAAGATATTATCTCACTTTCAATGTAAGAATACCCTTTTTTTCGCTAACACAATGCAGTCGACCCAAATAAAAAGATTTGCTAGACTAAATTTTAATTCCCAAATGCACGAATCATACATGAAAATAGTGAGTATTGGTAATTTAAAAATAAGTTTTAATTAGGAGAGATGAATATTAAAATTTGTGAGAATAATTAGGCCAGCGCTTTGGGGAAAGCTAAATAGTTTCCGGGGTGTGAAGACTTGGTAAAAAATTGGTCAATTTTGTTTGACAATTTTATTTAGGGGGAAAGCAAAATAGCTTCTCCACCTCAGCTCTCTCTCTCCACCTCACTTCTCTCCCTCCACCTCATCTTCTCTCTCCGCCTCATCTTCTCTCTCCACCTCATCTTCTCTCTCCACCTCATCTTCTCTCTCTCTTCTCCGATAGGTCGCCGGCCGGAAAATTTTCCGGCCGGCGACCATGAAATTTTTTTTTTATTTATTTTACTCTCACATCTCTCTCTCTAAACTCCGGAACAGACCGGAACTGGTCTGTTCTTCAACAGACCGGAACTCCGGCGAAGGGAAACCCCCTTCGCCGGAGTTTAGAGAGAGAGAGAGAGATGTGAGAGAAAAAAAAAGAAAAAAAAAAAAAAATTTCATGGTCGCCGGCCGGAAAATTTTCCGGCCGGCGACCTATCGGAGAAGAGAGAGAGAAGATGAGGTGGAGGGAGGTGAGGTGAGGTGGAGGGAGGTGAGGTGAGGTGGAGGGAGGTGAGGGGGAGAGTTTTTTATTTTGAACCCTATTCCCCATAAAATATGCTTCCCCAGAAATTTTTCAAAATTTTGCATATTCCCTTTAAAATTTCACACCCCGAAAACTATTTAGCTTTCCCCAAAGCGCTGGCCAATAATTAAGGGGATTGACAACTCCCAAAAAGTGCGAGTCAAATATGAAGGGGTCCAAGAGATTGTACTTCACATAATATTACAATATTACAATTTACAACTATGTCGGAGGAAAGTTTTCCTATCTCTCACCGTCAATCACGTTCCTTCTCTAAAACCATCCTCTCATCATTTTCTCTCTTTAATTTTTTCTCTCCAACAACCATCACATCTTTCCAGGTTTTTTGTTCTTTCTCTCTCATTAAAATTTAGGAACAAACTCTCTTTTCTCAAACAAATTCCTCTTTTCCTCATTTTTTCCCATGTTTATTTTTTTTCTCTTTTGATTTCCTCTCACACATATTTTCTCTTTTGAATCTCAACAAATTCATTTCTCTCTTTACAATTTTTCATCTTGAGAGTTTCTATTTTTTAAGTTTATACTTTCTTTCTCTAAATTTTTTCCATTCCATTTTATACTTTGCTCCCGACAATACTTTTTTTCCCTTTAACTACTTTCTTTCTCTCCTTACGTTTTGGGCAGATTCTATTTATTTCATAAATTTCCATATATGTAAGAGACAACCTCAAATGTATCTCTCGTGCATAAAATAAGGAGGGGGCTTTGGGAAATAAAACAAAATCTCTAGGGAATAATGACTTAGTCAACCATGATTGACCAAGGGTGCATATTTATTTTTTGACCCAATTCACATCCTCAGTGTTTGATCCTATTTAAATACCTTCTGTGTTGGTAATCAATTGAGAAATAAATTCATTAAGATTCGTATATATTGCAGTGAAGAAGCAACTGATGAGAAATACATAAAGAGATCTCAAAATCCTAGAATGAATCACATATATCACAATACACAGAACCCTATAAAATTTCAATCGGCGTGTCAGAGAGGAGAGAATTAGACTAACTTACCACCATGAATAAAGCTGTGACACTTCTTTGGTCCCAACTTCTCCGCCATATCTAGGGCAGATCTGCCCTTCCGCACCAATGACGAAGGGGAAACTCCTTCGCCCTCCATTATTGGAGGAGATGAAGAGGTTTCCCCTTCATCATCTTCTTCCACTCAAATCTGAGTTGAAAGAATAGGATTAAGAGAGAAAAAAGAAAGGAAAAAGAGGAGGAAGGGAGAAGAAGAAGAAGGGAGAGAGAAAGAAGGTGGGAGACGAAGCTGGTGGGTGGAATTTGTGGTGGGATGAGGTTTGAGGAAGATGAAGATCAGTGGGCAAGAGACAAGTTAGTTAATTTTTTGGTCGAAAAATAAATTTTCCCCCTAAGTCAATCATGGTTGACTAAGTCTTTATTCCCTAGAGATTTTTCTTTATTCCCTAAAGTCGCAGACTATAATAAAGCCCCAAAAAATAGGTTGGCATTTGAAAACATACAGGACATAATTAAATTTCTTATACATACCTTCCAAAACATAAGTTATTTCAATGAAAATTTATAGGATATTTTGTTATCTACGTACATAATCAAATGTTTGAATTGTATAAACGATTATGTTCTGTAAACTTTTTAAATTTTCTACATTCAATAGGAAGAAAGTATAGAACATTTTGTTATCTACAGTACAAATAAACAAATATATTGTTCATATGATTTTGTTATGTACAATGCATATTTACTATACATATGATTACATCCATACACTTTTAAAATTTATACGCTTTTTGGGGAGGAAGTTTAAAATATTTTGTCGTATACAATACATAATCAAATGTCATGTACTGTACATATGATTATGTCCTGTAGAATTTACAAACTTCTTACACTTTCTGGTGAGAAAGTATAGGACATTAAATTTATTAGATCTAATCTAGTAGAAAAAACTCCAGATATAACAACGAAGATCTGTAAGATGAAGAAAGAGAAAGAAGATAACTTCATTCACATAGAAAGAAGATCTGTAAAATTTAACAAAATTAAAATTAAACTTATTAACATCGGCAAATGAATTACAAATAAATCCCCCTTTACCATCTTCACCATCGACATAGTACATGCAAAAGAAGACACAGTCATATATAGATTTAGGGTTCTATACCAAGGGAGACATATTCGACTTCTTGATCTTTGGACCAATAAACTCCATATATTGCATTTTCTGGAAAATCATAGATCATCAACGATTTAAACAATTTTTTTTATCTTCTTAATGTTGTGATCTCTGCATCTTATGATTTTGGTTCTTGAAAAAAAAATATTTGATTGCAAGTGAGTTAAAATGGGAAGAAAGAGAGATGTTGAGTCTCCCTTTACGAGAGAAAGAGACATAGAGTTGAAAGAGGAGACTGTAATTGCTCAAAAGAGAATATGCAATTGTTAGAGATAGAAAGGAAAATTTTGATATCTAGCTGAAATTTGGGTATTTGGGGTGCTAAATAAAGGGTTATTTCTCAAAAGACCCCCTACTTTGTGACCAGCTTCCGGCATAGTCCCTACTTTATAAAAAATACCCAGATGTGCCCCTTTTTCCATAACCGTTAAATGTCCTACACTCTCTCTCCTCTATCTCATCACCTCTCTCTGTCACGTCATCTCTCTCGCCACCTCATCATCTTCTCTGATAAGGTCGCTGGTCGGTCAAAATTTCCAACGATCGGTCGGCGACCTTCATACTTAAAAAAATATTTTTTTTTCTCTCTCCAAACCCTAGATCTGGTTTGGGGAAAACCCAAACCAGTCTTCAACGAATTGTTGAAGCTCCAACAGATCTAGGGTTTAGGTTTCCCCAACCTTAGTGGAGAGAGAGGGAAATTTTTTTATGCTTTTTTCTACGTATGAAGGTTGCCGGAATTTTTTACCGGACAGTGGCCTTATCGGAAAAGATGATGAGGTGACGAGAGAGATGATGTGACAGAGAGAGGTGATGAGATGCAGGAGAAAGAGTTACCAGACATTTAAGGGTATTGGAAAAAAAAGGTTATCTAGGTATTTTTGATAAAGTGGGGGGATACGCGGGAAGCTGGCCACGGAGTAGGGGGCCTTCTGGGAAATAACCCTTACATAAATATGTTATTTTTCATTGCGCATTTAAATCCTTGGCTGCCCACCACTTGCTGACCCATTTGACTTTTTTATTCCTAATTGTTGTTATAGGACATCAAATTTTGAGAGTTAAGAAAATTTAATTTTTAAATGACTCCAAACAAGAATTTAGAATGAATTTTTATAAACTTAAACAAAATCTTTATAGGGATAACCATTAAACTCCTTCCAAGTGTTTCTTCTTTTCTCCATCTTCTTCTCAAAAGCTTTGCTTTTTTAATCACTAAACCCTAAAAAGATTGAGAACACACCTAATATGTTTAGAAGTGATGAAAAATATGTTTTAGGGTTCAAAATTGACTGTTATCTAGGGTTTGGAATGTGTTTACATCTCTTCGGGAGGATTAATGGATGAAGAAACTTGCTCTGGAAGTCCCACGAAAGATGTATTAAGAGCTTCAAGAGATTTTTTTTGATGATTTCTAGGATTTAGAATGTTTTTCCCTCTATCTCTCTAACTTTGTTTCTGATTTTAAGGAAGTAAGGGTAGTTGTTTATGATTTTAGAGAAGTAAGGGTAGTAGGGGTTGGAGATTTGGGGAAGATAAGTAAGAGAAGTAACGGAGAAGGAAGAACAAAAAGTTTGGCTAGAAATTATGGAGAACATGAGATGGATGAGTTTTTCTCCATCAAAGAAGAAAGAGGAGGGAAAAGACTTAAAATAAAAAAATATTTTTTTACTTAAAGTTAATTTTGTAAATTGTAAAATAAAATCTATATTTCCGAAAATCTGTCTTAGAGAGTTTACAAAGAAACATGGATTCCTCGGAGAATTTAGTCCCCGAAGACTTTTCTTTATTTGTAACATCCCGTGTTTTCGGTTCAGTAGATAAAAGACTAAGGTTAGATGAGGGGTCATTTTAAGTTTAGAGTCAGTCAGAACAGAAGCTAAATCAACAATTCATGCAGAATATAAGACGTTTTCTGCAACCAGACATGATTTAGGTGTGGTTTAGCAAGTTGATGAAAATCGGGGAGAGTAATTTCGAGAGATTTAATAAAAGAAAAACCAAATCAGAATTTTCCTCTCTGTTTTGCTCGACTGAAGCTTTGGTTTTTGGTTTCAAGAGAAAAAAACGATCAAATGGGAGATTTTAAGTGAATTTCATAGGAAAAATTCGATTTTATCAACACGTAATTGTTATTGAGTATTATTATTAAGGTTTTTGTCTAGGTATTGCAGGAAATTTCATTTTCTCTCTCTATAATGCTATAATTTAGCTTAACAGGAAGTTTTTACTTGTAACTTGAAGAACTTAACAAATTCAGGAAAGTATTGGATGAGATTGATCAAGTAAAACCTATCCTAACTCGAATTCATCCGAATCAAGGTAAGTAATCAACAACCTAGATGATTATTGAAGAAATTATGATCTTTATGGTTTTATAATGAAATATTTGGGGATGTTTTCCTTACCTATAAGTATTGATAGTGATATTGGTGTTTGTTAAGTTAAAGAGTTCTTAACTCATACATGAAGTTTTAAAGTGGATGTAGTTAAGACTTGAAGAAAAACAATGAATCAACATATTTCGACCACGAAGCAGGTACTGTTTCTAGTGTTTAGCTAGTTGTAGAGATTTTAGAAGAATTTCGAGTCTTCAAAAATATTGTAGCTTCTCTCGTGACGATTCCACAAAGATATTATAATAGTTATTTAGAGTTCGGATGAGAAAAATATGAGTGTTAGAGCATGCAGTGTACGGTCAGTGAAACTGATGTGCTGCTGCATATCTTTTGTTATTTTCATAAATGTTTTAGTTGAAATTAGAAGAAACCACCTGAAAAAAAATATAAGAAATGAGATAAAATTTCCGACGACTTGAGAATGGGTTGAAACGGATTAAAGACTAGGGAGTGATGACAGCTTAAGTGCGCAATGCGTTGTTAGGACTGCTTCGTTTGTTTTTGCTATTTTGGATATGATTGACTCGGATTTTGCCAAAAACAATCAATAAAAAATGTCAATGACATAAATATCCTTCAAGCGGTGTATGATTGGCCTTAATTGGGCATGGCAACGAAAGTTAGAGAACGATCTGAATTCCTTTATAACGAACAGTTACGGAGTAGTTTGGTCTATAATGGGTACCTAATAAATATCGGATTCATTGTTATATAGAGGGTTTGGCTAAAAAAAATCATATTGTCATAGTCAACATGATACGGTGACTTTGAAATTGCATAATAGATTTTATGGAGTTGTCATGTTGTTTAGGACACAAGCTAAGTATTCGGCGGAGCTCTGTAGTGAATTTGTAACGTCCCAAATCCAGATTTCCATGTCGACCGCCATGACAGCAAAATTCAAAGCATTTCTCTGGAAAATAGTAATAAAATCGATGTGTTCACCAAAAGAGATAAATAACACCAAATATGAAGCTCTTAAGTAACAATAAATTAACTAAAAGAAACTTTATTCAGTTCTCAAAACTATAACGATGTGTCTACATTGTCGACACGTGGGTCGAAAGGAACATAAAATAAATAACTACCTAAGTAAGAAAGAAAACTTCTAAGAAAACTCGTCCAAGGGCTAACTACGACTCAAGCAGGTGGCACTTCCCCATTTCTTTGCCCTGAAAAATAATAGGTTGGGTCAAAACCTAACTAGTAGATTTCTGAATCCCTAGGACCCTAATAGACAGTTTCAAGGTCTATCAAGTCGACTAAATTTCTTCATAACATATAAAGGTGTCAGTATACACATATGTATAAGTTTTGTGGCAAGAGAGACATAGGCAAATAACATTCCACAAGCAACACGAGTGATATGGTAAGTTGGCGTTCATCCAGGAAAATCAGATTCATCATCCGTACCCTTCAATGACCCTCGTTGCACAGCTATTTGCTATGTACACCACACTATTTGGTTAGGGGCAATACAGAATCTTATATCGTTCATAGGTTCTTCTGAGTTAAGGGTTACATTCGATGTGTGGCCAACCGTTTGGTAACGACCATTCCAGTTTACCCAGAATGGGCGCCAGAGAGATTGGGAGTTGGGGTATTCCGACCCTTGGAATGATTAGGGGACTGACCCCTTGTCATGTTTATTTTGTTTATTCTGCTAAGCCACTGGTGTGTGGTTTGAATTCTGATGATATATGATTGATACTTACAATTTTTCATCAAATGAAACAGGGTGTTCACCCAAGTTTTCTTAATAAGAAAATACTTAATCCTTGGAAGTGGAAATTTGTAAAAACTTGGCTTTAAACAGGGTAACCCTACCTTGAGACGCAAGAACGAACGCTCTTCTCTTTTGGTTGATGTTACCTGTTAGGAGGGCTTTGTTCTTGTAGATTTGGGAGCCATCCAGGTTTTTGAATATTATTATATGTTCATGCATATGTTTGGGTATTTTTCGAATGGTTAACGAATTACCTTGCGAGGTAGAGTTAAATTTGACCTGAGATAGGACTCTCCTCAAGACAAGATAGTTGTATCGTAGTGGGTATATGACTCTACTATACGATGATGCTCTTATAATCGTCTTGGTAAGCTATAACATATTCTAAGCGTATCACTGTTTGGGTGGGAGTTATCATTCGATGCATACTGAGATCACAAGCTAGCCCGATGGGCGATGAGGACGAAGGAAGAGTTACAGAAGTTCTTATCGGGGTATTACTGATGTGGTGTGAAAACATCACATTTAGGTCACTTAACTTAGATGAATTAGTCCATTTTATGCTTCAATTCTAATAAGATATGTTTATATTCATGACAAAGTACCATAAAAGAACTATGCAAGAAAATGAGCTAAGGAGACCCTAGAAGAGTCAAGAGCACTTAAAAGAATCTAAGAAGAGGTCCTTAAAGTCTAGGAGCAAAAGAGAGCAAGTAAGTAGATAAAGACTCACCAAGGGTATTATGGTCATTTGCACCTAAGAGGGTAAAAATATAATTTTAGAAAGTCTATGAAGTCTTGGGAACATGATTATCACATTGGTGAAGACTAGAGATGAAAAGCATAAGAAATGAGCAAGTTAGGAGACAAGGGAAAAATCGTCATTTGCACCCTTTGGTCAAGTTAGAGAGCCCATTATTCAAGTTAAAATTAATGGAGTCATTGAATAAGTCAAAATAACTTGAAGAAGTCAAGCTAGACAAAGGAGTGGCTATAACTACTAAAGAAGGGCAAAAGTAGTCTTTTGGGTAGGAAATATAAATTAATGCCCTAACTTGGTCTCTACACTTCATCTTCTTCCTTATGTGCTGAGTTTTAGAGAGAAAAAATCTAATGGAGGCTAGGGTTTTGGGTTTCATGAAGATCTAGAGAGAAATAGCAAGGAAGACACCAGAAAGGAAGCAAAAGGGGCACTTGGACAACAATTATAGAACCGGGGCAGCAACTACAATGGCCGACCAGCAGCTACAATGACCGACCAGCAGCTCCATTGGCCAACCAGCAGCTTGCGAAGGCATGGGACAACACCTAAAATGGCCGGAGAGCAACCCTTTTGGCTCCTTTGCTTGGTTTGCTTAGATTTTTCACTCCATTTGTTCTCCAAGGGTTTTTCTTACTCATTTTCCTCTTGTTCTTGTTTAGGGTGATTTCATTGATTATCTAGCTTAGTCTTGTTTGATTTTAGGGTTGCTAGCTACTTGTATTTGATGAATTCTAGAGAGAAATTAATTTATATGAGGGATTCATGTTATTAACCTTAAATTTGAGTATGCTTGTGAATGATTCCTTTTATATTTGATTGAATTTGTTTATTAATCTTTCAAGAGTTTGATTGCTACTTGTTCTTGCTTAATAAACCTAGGTAGAGAGAAATTAGAAATATAGATACTGTAATTACTTGTCTCACGGTGTCTACACCATTGATTACACTCTCATTTGGGGTTGAATGCGATAATCTCTCTATGTGTAGCTAAGCCTCTTGTTGAGGATAATGATGAATTCTTGATACGCTTATGTATGTGGTTGTATTGGTTAGATGAGTATGTTTGATGTCTCTCTCACGAGGTTAATCGTTTAAGCTTGTTTCATGTCTTATGTCAAGCATATGTCATAGTTACTTCTTAAGCGATCTTTCTGGTTTTAGACTCGATGTTAATGGAATATGATGACCCTTTGACTAGTTATGACCATTAGGTATATCTAGCACTTAGAGCATCTAATTTAAACTCGAGATGACTCAAACTTAATAATTGACCCAATCAAGAATTTACATAGGTATATCTCGATGGATTCCCGAATCCTTGACCTATCTCATATGTAGAATAAGACCCTAGCCTCCCAATAAGCTTTAGGTAATAGTTTAAGTTTAGTTATTTCCCTTTTGTTTATTTTTGATTCATGGCTAACTATCAAAACCCCCATTTATCTTTGTTCTTTCTATTTTGGTCTAAGTTAGCTAGTAACACTTAAACCCGTGAACGAGACCCTTCGATATACAAGTTACCTTCCTATCCTTGGATCGACCCTTCGATATACCTCCGCTTGGGTGTGCAACCTTTCGGGTGCATCAATTACATAGATCCACGTGTACACTATAGTAGTCAACTATTCGATAAGGCGACGTCTGCCTACATACTAACAAAGGCTCACCGGTTCTTCCTAGTCGAATAGTAGGTGACTTCGACTGAGGGTGTATTCAGTCATAGTCTTGGTAAGCTAGAAAAATTATCCTGTTGTATTGCCTTGTTTGGCGCTCATAATAATATTTTTGTACTATTATATTACCTAAACTATTGATATATTAAACTGTTGATGTGTGTGGTGCGGGTAGGATGTTTAGGTATCCTACTGGACTGACTTTCGAGAAGCGAGAAGTTATCTCACTCCTTCATTTGTTTTTGTTCAGGTACTATATACTTTGATCGGTCTAATACTTCTCGTGAGCAACTTGTGATGTGAGATCGATTTGCTTTTTGATATTTTGAAGTTATGTAAATTATCACAGAACGAACAATATATATGAATCACTATAGTATCTAGTTAAGTATGAGATGTTTGGAGTTTGGACTTCGTTGTGTATTGGTATGAAGTTTATGTAAATATATGTGAATGTTTAACAGGTTTTTTAGGTTTAACAGTTTAAATTTACAGAGGAGACTCTGTCAAAATTTAGTCTCGTCTGTATGACTTTTAGTTCGTTTTTAGTAAATATATTTCTTATTAGATTTTCGCTGCCTCATTTATTTGTTTGGAAACGGAGCTAAGTGTGTTGGCTTTAGTTTATTTTAGAAACTTTGTTTGAGTGAGACTTAAACCTACTTTTTTTATAAACTGTCTGGTAAACCGTGACTCGGAACACCAGGCGTCACGTTGTTCCCAAAAGCCACGACCTATCCCTTTTGGTTTCTCAAATGGGACAGAATCAATATTCATTTTTGGAATATAAAATAGGAAAGAACCATTCATTGGAGCTGATGACACTGACTCACTTCACATGTAAAACTATGCAATTCAAAACCAAGTTGTTAGTTTATTTGAGATAATTATAAAAACAATAATACAATTATTCAAAAAAAATGTTGGGGTTCCACTTTCTACTCTAGATGGAAAACTTCTTTTTTTCCAACCGATGGATAAAAGCCGTTTATCTAACATAAACAAATTGATAAAAATTAATGTTTAAAACATAATTTAAGTACTCAAAATTTCCATCAGTAATCTAAACCTAAAGTATAGAAAATTAGAGTGTGACCACTGCTTTCAACAAACTTTATACAATGTGAATACCATTTTAGATCTCATAAAAGCATTTCCAAAGGTAAGTAATGCTAAAGTAAAACCCTTTCCGGTGACTATAGCCAAGTGGCGACCTCCTCTCCATCCTTTCATTAAAATTAATGTTGATGCATCTTCTGTCAATCTGGAACAGATTATAGGTACCAGTTTTATTGTTCATGATTCTCAATCAAAATTTGTTTTTGCTCATGTGAAAATTGCCAGAGCAAGAAACAGTGAGGAAAGTGAGGCATTAGCCATTCTCAACAGTCTTATTTGGGCGAAAGATAATAATCACATGCATGTCATTATTGAAAGCGACAATATCAACCTCATAAAACACCTGAATAACTCCCGTCATCAAGTGCAATGACAGTCTTTGGTGCATATTCGTGGAATTGGAAACTTAAAACAGGAGCTTCAGCAGATGAAATTCAGTCATATCAAAAGAATAACGAATTCTCAAGCGGATAAATTAGCAAAATGGGCTCGCAAAAAGGAAAGATCTAAAGAATGGACTTGTATTCCGTATTTTCTTTTCTCTATGTATTGTAATGCTACCCTGAACTTTTAGCTGTTAATCTATCTATCCTTAACAAAAAAAAAAACTAGCTTATAAATATTTTTCTCCTGAATTTCAGCCTCGCGGGCGCACCTAGAAATGAAAGTCAATAAAAATAGTCTACTCATACGATGTTAGTATGAGCAAGGACGATGACTGAACACATGATTTTTAAGATTAACTGAAAATTTAGAGGATTGATCTCATACATGGAATACAACCACAATCCAAAGAGTGGGGGGATGCTTATTTACAGATCTTATCTCCCCAACTGTCTATTTTTACCATCGTTGATGAAAATAATTGAGTAAAAGATAAGATTCTAATGATTCTATCTTATATATCCTCAAAATTTATTCCATACTGCAGACTGTGTTTTGCACTGTGATATTCTTTATAATTTAAGCCCTTCTTTTGCTTTTAATTTCTTTAAATAATAATGGTTTTTCTTAAGAGCTCATTTTTTTATCCTTCTCATTGGGAACTATTCCATTGTTGTTTCTTCTCATAGTTTGTGGAGCCAATATTTGGTCAGTTTTAACCAGGTTAGGGTGTTAACAAATTGATCTTCATTTGCATTTACAAAGAATGAGCCTTTGACAGAGCTAGCTGGGAGGTGAACCCGAATAAGCTCTGCCAGATAGGAACCCTATCGAAACCGAAGAGATTGTAGGGAGGTCGCATTGCTGAGACAAATGTTGGCCGGCTTTGACCAGTCCAAAATTCAACAGATTGCTCTGGGTCGTTCATGGCAATGTCTGCACGGATACGAGCAAGCCATCGACAGAGCTATCAGGGTGGTGGATTAGACACAACTCTTTTACCTGTGCTTGACTCTAACCACAAAGATTTTTGGCCAACCACCACGAGTCTCTTAGGGACCTTGAGCTCTACTCAGTCTTAGAGGCGAACAAAGTGGTGAAATCTAGTTAGCTCTGAACTTACGCATTGCTTTGACTGAAATGGCAGAGAAACATCTCGGCACCTTGAACTTTGCCATTTCTCAAGGCAAGCGGAAAGCTACATTTGAAGTAGTTCTGCCTCTGAGTCATGCTCTAACCCAATGAGGTAAAGAACGGAGGTTGTTGTTGATTTCTAAAGTTGGCTTTAGGTTATCACTTAAATAGTGAAGAATCAAAGAACCAAATTATGAACTGTTCAATGTAACTTCAGGGCCAACCTTATACGTCGCAATCTTCATTGATCGACCTCGGTCTTACCGAGTTAGTTTTTCCCTTGTCTAAAACTGGCTTTAGGTTATCACTCACATAATACGCATTTTTGTACTTCACAAAATCCAGACAGAGATGTAAATTGATGTTGTTTACACTTTTACTTGTGAAAAATTGATGTTTCTGCATAAAACTCGTTTTACAAACACAAAGTTAATTATAGAACAAACTATCAATTTAGTGAATAAAAAGGTACGGCTTCTTTCAAATTGCATTGGGTCGTCTTATACTGCGTATCCCAAATAGACACCATGTTTCATTGACATCGACACATCAGTTGAATGACATATTTTATTCTTGCACTCTGAAATCTGACATCTCCACATCGACATTTGACTTTGACCACTGACATTCCTAGCCTAATTTTTGGACCGATTTATTTTTTTTTTTAACTTGGACCTTCTTCAGATTAGGATTGTAGTTTTTGGTTGTTCGCCAATTTTGAGCCGTTTATATTATTAAAACATTGGCGTTAAATCCTGCCTCACATAATGTTGTCAAAGAAATTTTTGATATTGGAAATGCTTTAGATTTCAGTTGGTAGGCTTCACTTGTTCGATAACGTTCGGGAAGAAAATAGTGTATCACGGCTTATGTATCAAACAAGTCATACTATAGACGAATTTAGAAGTAGCAACATAGTTGTATCATGAGGCAGATTGTAGATATATTACTTTTCTTGACAATGTTAAAATTTGAACTCAATTTCTCTAATGAAAAAAGATATATAGGCGACCACTCAAATAAAGTGAGACTCTTTTTGAGGTTCTTTAATTTCAGAACAATATTAGTTAAACAAAGTACAAGAAGATACTTTCAACAAAAAAAAAAAAAAAAAGTACAAGAAGATAAAAGACCATTTTTCTTTATTAAATAGATATATAAATAAAATGAATAAATAAGAAAATAAGTAAATAAAAGGGCAACAAAACGAAGTGGGCACCATTGCAATTTGCGGCAATTACAGGGCAGAAAGAAAAAGAGGAAGACCCATTAGAGGACCCACCAGCATCTAAACCCACTTGGCCACTTCTTCCAACTGCCCCAATTTAATGAGAAAAGTTGATAAACCAATTAATATCCTCTTTCTTGAATGTTGTTTGCTTTATTGATTTCAACCCCCCAAGAAACAACCACCAAAGAGACGACTTTCTCAATTAAGCACCCAAAATCAATCTCGTAATTTGTCTCCCTATTTCTTGTTTCTTCTTTAATTTTCTCTTTCTCTTCAACACCACAGTTAAAGATCCAAGAAGTGGTTGAATAAATCAAAGGATGGAGATGGAGATGCCAAAAGAGTTGATGGAAAGTTGGTTGTAGGACTAGGCTGAAAGAAATTACCTTCTATATAGTTCTTGTAACCACTCAAAATAGGACTAGTACTGAAATTGAAATCATGTAAGAAACTAAATGAATTTTGATCAAGTGATGGAGAGAAAAAATTTGGTGAGATGGGTGGTAGTGATGATGGTACCGGAGATAAAATTCCGGGTCCGGTGGTATAACGTTCTACGGTTGGACTCATCCCTAATCCCTCTACGATCGAATCTTCGAGTATTGTAGACAATTTTATTCCATGTGAGGAGTTGTTAATCCTTTCAATTGAAGCCAAACGAGCGGCAGGTGAAATCGCATCATCACTATAATCCATAATAGAAAGTGATGGTTGGGAATCTTGTGATGGCGGCCGGGGTGGTGGTAGTGGTGGTAAAACTGAAGAAGAAGAAGAAGAAGGTCCGGTGAGACGTTGAACGAGTTTCATGAAGTCATTAGCATCGGTGTGGATTACCTTGGGAGAGACAGTGTAGATTATAACCGGCCGTCGATGTTGTTGTTGTTGATGAGAGGGTACCGCCATCTGTGAAGGCTGTTCATGAAGAAGATGGGAGGGAATTGGTGGTGGTTTCTTTATTTTATGTGAATCTTTATGGATTTTGAGAGGAGAAGGTCTAGGACCTTGGATTTCTCGTCTGGGTGATCGTTTTCCAGCATGAAACTGGTCGGAGGAAGAGTCCATGTTGTTCTTGGCGACTGGATGTCTATTCCACCCAAATGGATGATTAGAGGCGGCTAGAGGGAAAGAAAACAAAAAGGATAAAGCTGAAAAGGAAGAAAGGGAGAGACAAACATGTAGTGTTATGCATATGTGATCTTAGTATATTACTTTGGGAGAGAATAGTCAAACCCATATTTAACATCAAGTGGTTATATACTAGAAATCTAATAAACTAACGTTATTTCCTAATTGGCCCTCTCAATTACGCCTTCCTCTGTTCAACAAAAAAAAAAAAAGATTCACGCCTGCCTCCATGGACCGTGACCCTTGTTTTGTAATTAATGGTGAGATGGCACTTCTTTGTTTTGGGTTATTTTTGGTTTGGCACCCTAGTTATGACCAATCTTTTACCTAGCCCCGTAATTTATACAGATACCTAGATGACCTCCTTTTTGTAATGCATTGACTCAAACGTCATATTCTTACTTTTCAAAAGTACACTCTTTTATATTTTTTGTTTTCCTTTATCTTTTTTTTTTTTTTTTTTCTGTTTTTCTTCACTTCATCTTCATCCTCACCTTTTCTCTCTTCTTTTTATCTTCATCAACCATTAACGGACCGAGGGTGCCGCTAGGCGTCCACCATCGGTCGTGGATTTTTTTATATTCAATCTTTTTAGGAAGTATTCTTCTCTGTCGGCTTAATCCTTATTTTCCGGTAAGAAGAGACAAAGACAAGAGAAGGAAAATATAAAAAGAGAAACTCGATAGATAGACACAAAAAATGAGGACTTTTGTCTTTTTTCCCTTATAATCTCTTCCAAAAAGATGGATTATCCTAGTCCGCCATTGGCGCGAGATAACTTTCTCCAAAAGGAAAAATAAGTTTTCTCTTTTCTTTTATTGTTGATCCCTTCTTGAAGGATGTTCTTCAGAGTCCTCGTAACTGCTTAACTTGTAGGTTTCTTCTTCCTTTGTTAAAATTTTTGTTCATCTCTTTTTGTTTGTGTTTTAATTACTTAGTTTTGTTTGTCTTGTTGGTAGGACTGGGACTTCCTTGTCTAGGATTTGATTTTATGTTGTTAAGGATGGAGATTTATTTGTGAAGGATACCAATTGAATAAATCCAGGGTTCGTTTTGGTAGATTTATCAAATTTTAAACACCATTATTATTGTTCAATTAAAGGGATTTATCAACGGACATTGATGATGCCTAAAATTGGCTTTCGGTTATCATTCAGAATAAAAGAGATTGATGCTTCTAATTTCGAGTTGTACCTCTTCGTGTGAGGGCAAAACCTGCAAGGAACCCATAAACCTCTCCGAAGCTCAAGTCAGTAAAGGATTCTTGCAGTTAAAGAATTGTTTGGAAACTGAAGTTAGGGATTGAACCTTCGATTTATTGCTTACTTTGTACTTACCCAGTTCAGAGCGTACATGTTGCTTTATATAGGCTCGTTTAGCTGACTGCGGTGATAGGCGATGATGAGGCAAGGAGATACACCGACTTTAGATGAAACTATTTTTTAGCAATTGTAAAAAGACATTTTCCCTAGTTTAAGGATATTTCGTATTTTAGAAAGATCATATTGTTGATCTTGTAAATTTCGTAGGGAAAGTTTCTTCCCAAGGGATTCTTGAGTTCCAAGTTACTTAGATTCCTGAAAAATTTTCTGCCCCTTAGCTGTTGATGTCAAAATTTGTCTTCCTAGAATCAGTCAAGGTGTAGAGACTGCTACTTTGAATCCCGCTTTGCTCCTCAAGATCTGGGGGCAAAACCTGCAAGGAACTCGGAAACCTCTCTGATGCTCAAGATAGTGATGTTGCTCTTGCAGTTAAAAGATTCAGTATTTAGTAAACCCGATTTTGTGGAGTTGTGACTTACTCGACGTGTTGATTCGTGCCTTCTTCAAGGCGATTTAATTACCTTTTATAGGATACTTTGACCAACTGTAGATAGACGGTGCTGATGAGTCGACCGATATCTACCTTGTTGGATTGAAACTTGTTGACAGTGTCTTGAATATGGGTTGATGTCGAACCCCGTTTACGACCCGTCAACCCCCAGAATTTTGGACCAGTTAGCAGGGTTGATTACCGAGGAAGAGCTAGTATGCGAAGCATGGCTCCGAGGAAGAGCTGGACTCCGAGACAGAGCTGGAATGCAGAGCAAAGCTTATATAGGTTATTTTTTTTAACGTATCCATGTGTATTTCGGATTTAGAAAGAGAGAGTCGGTGAGGCGGTGAGATTAGGGTTTTAGTGGCTATATAAACTAAAACGCTAGGAGATATCTGTGTTAAATTCTCACGAATCTCTTGTGTAACTTGTTTGCTTATCATAGTGGAAATCATCGCGTTGTTGGTTCCGTGGAGTAGGTCTGAACAACCGAACCACGTAAATCTCTTTTGTTCTGTGTGATTGTTTTTTATTTCTTATTGCTTTATGGGATTACTTGATTTCGTCATAACAAACTAGTATCAGAGCTTTAATTTTGAGATTTCTGTGATGGTGAAATATGAGATATAGAAGTTCAATGGAAGTAATGATTTTAATCTCTGGAAGATTAAGATGCGGGTAATATTAGGTCAACAAGATTTGTTGAAAATGTTGAACGGGAAGGATGCACTCGCTGAATCGTTATCAGAAGGAAGATCTCATGGAAAAATTCTGTTGTGTTTGAGTAATGAGCTATTGCGGGAAGTAGCGACGGAAACTACAACCGATAGGCTATGGAGTAAGTTGCAGGCAAGGTATATGACGAAATCTCTAACTAATCATTTGCATCTAAAGAATAATTTATTTACTTTACTGATGTTAGAAGGGGAATTATTGAAGGACCATATGGATGAACTCAACCGAGTATTCTTAGATTTGGCAAATATAGATGTCAAATTCGAAGATGAAGATAAGGCAGTACTATTGCTTGCATCCCTGCCACATCATATGAAAGCTTTGTTGATTCTTTTATGTCTGGTAAAACAACTACAACATTTGAGGATGTTAAAGCAGCATTGAACTAGAAGGAGTTGAGACGAAGGTCAATGGAAGAAAGCAGCTCAGGAGATGGTTTAGTTGTAAGGGGAAGGTCGCAACATCAAGGCGATGGGAAGGGTCGGTCTAGGTCTAAATTGAAACCTAGGAAGTACAAGTGCTTTAATTATAAGAAGGAGGGACACTTCAAGAAGAATTATCCTGAGCTTAAAAAGAAACATGGGGAGGCAACATTCATCGAAGAAGAAAACGACTATGGGGTTGTCTTGACAATCATTGAAGAATGTGATGAAGCTATGATTCTGGCTATCAACGCCTTCTTTTCGGAAGATAGGTGGATTTTGGATAATGAGTTTTCTATGCATATATGTCCTCATAAAGATTGGTTTTCCTCTTACAAGGCCATTGATGGCAGTAAGGTTTTAATGGGAAACGACCCTCCCAGTAAGGTGGTTGGGATAGGCAATTCAGATCATGATGCACGGTGGTGTTGTGAGGACTATAATAGACATAAGACATGTTCCAAATTTTAAGAGGAATCTAATATCTTTGGGAACTCTGGATGATAATGGTTGTAAATACTGGTGAAGGTGGTGTTCTTCTGATTTCTAAGGGGAGTCTTACAGTTATGAAGGGGTTGAAGAAGAATGGTCTATGTGTGCTACAGGGTAACACTATTACTGGATCTGTAACGATGGGAAACGACCCTCCTTGTAAGGTGGTTGGGATAGGCAATTCAGATCATGATGCACGGTGGTGTTGTAAGGACTATAATAGACATAAGACATGTTCCAAATTTTAAGAGGAACCTAATATCTTTGGGAACTCTGGATGATAATGGTTGTAAATATTGGTGAAGGTGGTGTTCTTTGGATTTCTAAGGGGACTCTTACAATTATGAAGGGGTTGAAGAAGAATGGTTTATATGTGCTACAGGGTAACACTATTACTGGATCTGTAACGATAACATCATCAGACAAGGAGGTTAAGACTACCAAGCTATGGCATGTGCGGTTAGGGCATATGAGTGAAAGGGGGATGCTTATACTGAGCAAGCAGGATTTACTCTGTGGACAGAAGGTTGGAAAACTAGAATTCTATGAACATTGCGTCCTTGGAAAGCAATGTCGGGGAAAGTTCAGTACAACAGTTCATAATACCAATGGACTACATCCATTCAGATCTTTAGGCTTCCGGGTTAGCTCACATGGTGGGGGTGCATACATGTTAACCTTGAAAGATGATTTTTCCAGGAAAGTATGGGTATACATACTGAAACGCAATGATGAAGCATTCGTCAAGTTCAAGCAGTGAAAGACCTAGATCGAGAAGTAGACTGAAAAATCGATCAAACGCTTGAGGACTGACAATGTCATGGAATTTTGCAGAAACGAGTGTAATAGTTCTTTGAAGACCAAAGGAATGTGAGACATCATACGGTTAGAAAAACACCACAACTGAATGGTGTGGTAGAATGTATGAACAGGACTCTATTAGAACGAGCTCGTTATATGGTTTCGAATGCAGGGTTGTCGGAGGTATTCTAAGCTGAAGGAGTGAACACAACAACATATCTGGTAAATATTTCTCCGTGTACATCTATTGAGCGTAAAACTCTTAATGAGGTATGGTTATCCTGGAAAGTATAACAACTTGAGGATTTTCGGTTGCCTGACTTATGCACATGTTAAAGAACGTAAGCTGGATCCGAGGGCTAAGAAATGCGTATTTCTTGGGTATGAGCCCGATGTGAAAGGTTATCGATTGTGAAATCCGGATGGAAAATTAAAGAGGTTTCTTATCAGAAGTGTATGGGCCAAAATACGTCACCAGGGGCGCCCCCAGAAATCCACAATCGATGGGCTTACGCGGTGACCAAGCCCATGAATTAATAACAAATGGGCCCGACCCATTTATCTTCAGTCATCCCGAAGTAACGTTAAAATACGGAAGTACGTCCAGCTCTAGATAAAGAGGTCCGTCCTCACCAGCAGGACAAATTACGGAAGTACATCCAGCTCTGTATAAAGAGGTACGTCCTCACTAGCAGGCCAAAGTACGGAGATGCAACCAGCTCTGGATAGAAGAGGTCCGTCCTCTCCTCCTTAGCTGACCTCTCTTTGTATATCCGTTAGGGGATCGTTACGGTCATTCAAGATGACAATATCCCCAATATATCTGTTGGATGGGAGTTGCGATATCCCCATTCATGGTACTCCGTGCGTTACCGTACTCAAGACAACAACTCACCACAGGTGACAGTTGACCAAAACAGACAGTTGACCACAAAACTCTATATAAGGGTCAGCTGATAATCGACTAAGGCATCGAACTACGGATAACAACACCCGACATCTAAATTCACTTGCAATCAGCTAACCACCTATTTTCTCTCGCATATCAATCATCCAAATCTTTGGCAGGGAACCAACGATTGCTACTACCATCATCTCCTTACCTGCTTAAGGAAAACGAGAGATCCTTCTCTCTCCTAAAACGATCACCTGCTCAAGGAAGACGAGTGATCTTTCTCTGTCCTAACGACCTGACAACCAAGGAAGGACGACCAAACGACCGTTTATTTCTCTCTCCACACGACTAAGGGGTGCTAAAGCTTCATTTCACTCGACGACCTGAGAACTAGGCAGACGTACGTTCGATTGTACCTGCTTTCTCCCAACGACCGTCTCGCTCAATCAGCATATCTAACCCCATAGCTCCAACTCTGGTTTACAGTTCTTATTTACTCTTTGTCAAGTTTACTGACTTGACCGTCGGAGCCCCCTTAGGCCGGCACCATCCCGGTGTCCCCTAAGATCTCACGGTCACGTGCGTTGTTGTCTCTTTTGTCACAGGTTAAGCCCAAAGACGTTGTCGGTGCCCGCAAAATTATTAACAGGTGGAGGTTCGATTTCCGGTCAACGACCCGGTCTATGCTGACTTCTTGACCCGCGAATTCTTACCCCCACAGTTTGGCGCATGAGGAAGGGGTTCGACAGCTAATTACTGAGGTTATCCCAATGGCACAAGAGATGACCAACACTCCACTCGATGTAGCATCCCAACTTGCAATGCTAACAGCTCAAATGCACGAGAACACGCAACGATACAGAGCTTTGGAAGAGGAGAACATCTTGGTCAGAGCCGAAAATCAATTATTGCAGGAAAAAATCGATGAGCTGTCTGTAGCCGTACCACTTCGAAGGGCAGTTACCCCTAGGTAGACAGAGCTGAATCCCGAAGAACGGGCTGAAAGGACCACTGAAGCAGCAGGGGGCATGGCGACCCAACCAATCCTTCGCTCAACAACTCCGGAGCAGTCAACCTGGACAGAAGTAGGCGGTACCACAAGCCGACCAGCCACTCAACCAAACCTGGATGACAACCAACGCCCAACAATGCAGACCACGACTTCACCTCACTCCTCTGTTCTTCCTCACTTACTTACTGTACCTATGTTGCAGGCTAACGGGACTTACATCCCTACATACCCGTACTCCCCTAGAGATAATTCTCTAGAGCAGAGCTTGGCTAAAAGACTAGCAGACCTAAAGGCCTTACTTACACGCATACCCGGGGTTCCGACTCCATTTAAAAAGAGTCTGCCCCAAAGTTATGCTGACTCACCATTTGTAGATGTCATAGCTCTCGTCGAAATGCCTAGGAAGTTTAGTTTCCCAAATATGAAGATGTACGATGGTACATCTGACCCGGCTGACCATAGTGCTTCTTACAAGCAACGTATGTTTACTGTCGCCATATCAAGAGACCTAAGGAAGGCATGCATGTGTAAGAGCTTCGACTCTAGCCTCGTTGGCCAAGCCCTGCAGTGGTACACTAATCTTCCTAATAATTGTATTTCGTCTTTCGCACAACTAACCGATACCTTTGTTGAGCAGTTCACTAGTAGCAAGAAGATAGAGAAATTATCTGGCAACCTGTACCGAATACAACAAAGGAGAGGCGAGCCTTTTAGAGAGTACATGGGAAGATTCAACAGGGAAAAAGTGTCTATCCCATACTGCAACACCGAGACTGCTGTAGACGCATTCAGGAAGGGGCTCCTACATGACGGAGAGTTGTACAAAGAGCTGACCAAGTTCAACTGCACGACCCTTGATGACGTACTGTCCAGAGCTTGCTTGGATATAAGGTGGGAAGAAGACAAGACCCACCGAAACAAAGGGTATCCCTACAATGACCAATATAGCGATCGACGATTTAAGGGACCCGATCACAGACCGCAACACAGAGGCAACAGAGACCCATACCCAGCAAAGCGTCCAAACCCAAGGGAGAACAGAAGACTTCTAGATCCTCCATCCAGACGACCTGACGAAAAGATCCATACTCCTCCCAGGGCAAGACTTCCAGAGTACAATCTCAATGTTGAACCCAGCGAAGTAATAGCCGTAATGAAAGGTATGGGCAACACCGTGAGATGGCCAGGTAAGATCAAAACTCCAAGCGACAAAAGGGACAACTCCAAGTGGTGTGAGTTTCATTCAGATCACGGACACATTACTGGAGATTGTATAGCCCTGCGACTGGAGGTAGCATAGCTGTTGAAAAGAGGGCACCTCACGGACTTGCTAACAGACAAAGGAAAAAGGACGCTCGCCCTTAGGGACGAACAAATGAAGGAGCCAGAGCCGCCAATCCCAACAAGGACATGCTCGATGATCACTAGAGGTTCGGAAGTAAGCGGAGTCAGCCATTCAGCCGCCAAGAGGAGCGCAAGGATAGCTCATAGCCCTGCAACACACTCAACTGATGCTCCATCACCAGCTTGTACTGATCAGATCATCAGCTTCGGAGACAACGAAGTCACAGGGCTCGTCAACCCTCACCATGACGCTCTCGTCTTGTTTCTTACAATTGCTAACGTTCTGGTAAAGAGAATTTTAATTGATAATGGATCATCCGCTAATGTACTGTTTCTACATGCTTTACAGGGTATGGACTTAGACGAGACAAACATATGTCGCCGGTCAACCGTACTCATTGGCTTTAGTGGTGAACAGAAGCAGACCTTGGGGGAAGTATCTCTACCTGTCTATGCTGGAAGACTCAACTTGCCGACCACATTCGTGGTGCTGGACTCTCTGTCGGCCTACAACATGATCCTAGGCAGACCATGGATCCACGCAATGAGAGCAGTACCTTCGACATCCCATCAGGTAGTACGGTTCCCTACAACTTGGGGAGTTAGAGAGATTAAGGGAGAGCAAGGGGCCTCCCGTAATTGATATAAAAATACAATGAAATCTCCCAAGACCCCTTTATAGCAATTACAAACTAAGCAGCCACATATTGCTGACCCCGACAAACCTAGCATAGAGAAGCTGGATGAAGTACAAATCCATCCAGACTACCCTGACCATAAAGTACAGATAGGGTCTAGCTTAAGTCCTACTCTTAGAAAAGAGTTGATAGACTTCCTTACTACACAACACGACTGTTTTGCTTGGTCACACGCTGACATGACAGGCATAGACCCGTCCATTACAACACACAAACTTCAAGTCGACCCAGACCACCCGCCTGTTAGTCAAAAGAGGCGAAGGTTTGCACCCGAACGTAATAAGGTAATCAACGAAGAAGTAGAAAAGCTACTAGACATAGGGTCTGTCAGGGAGGTTCATTACCCTGACTGGTTAGCTAACGTTGTCGTCGTAAAGAAGAAAAATGGGAAATGGAGGGTGTGCATTGACTTCACTGATCTGAACAAGGCATGCCCAAAAGACTCATTCCCTTTACCTTATATAGACATGTTAGTAGATGCGACCGCCGGTCATGAACTCCTTAGCTTCATGGATGCCTTCTCGGGGTACAATCAAATTCTTATGCACCCCGAAGACGAAGAAAATACCTCTTTCATAACAGAGAGAGACTTCTTTTGTTATAAAGTTATGCCATTCGGACTAAAGAATGCAGGAGCTACTTATCAAAGATTGGTGAACAAGATGTTTGCCAACATGGTTGGCGACACAATGAAGGTATATATAGATGATATGCTGGTCAAATCCTTGGAAGCTGCACAACACATCAACCATTTGCAGCAGGCCATTGAGGTCTTAAAGAGGTACAACATGAAGTTAAATCCAAATAAATGTTGATTCGGTCTATCTTCAGGGAAATTCATGGGATATGTAGTCACATACAGAGGGATCGAGGCCAATCCAGACCAGATACAATCGGTAATAAACATCCCTTCTCCCAAGTGTGTGAAAGACGTGCAAAAGTTAGCAAGAAGGGTAGCAGCCCTGAGCCGATTCATTTCTCGGTCGTCCGAGAAATGTCACCTCTTCTTTACTACTCTGAAGAAACCCAAAGACTTCAATTGGACACCAGCTTGCGAGGACGCACTTCAACAACTAAAGCAGTACCTTACTTCACCTCCATCGCTTTCAAAACCCAAGTCAGGTGAGCACCTTTACATTTACTTAGCAGTATCTGAAATAGCTGTCAATGCTGTCTTGGTAAGAGAAGATGACGGTAAGCAACTCCCAGTTTACTTCGTCAGCAAGTCTTTACTCGATGCCGAGACTCGGTACAGTCAACTAGAAAAGCTGGCATTAACTCTGGTGACAGCCGCTACAAAGTTGAAACCGTACTTCCAATGTCATTCTATTGTGGTCGTCACTGCCTTCCTGATGAAGAATGTCTTGCACAAGCCAGACATGTCTGGGCGCTTGACTAAGTGGGCTGTCAAACTCAGCGAGCACGACATCACGTACCAACCAAGGACAGCGATCAAATCCCAGGTATTAGCTGACTTCATTGTCGATTTTACTCCAGACTCTCTAGTGCAGGCCCAGAAAGAGCTACTCTGCCTCACCGAACCTGACCCTCAAAAGTGGACCTTGTCCGTGGATGGGTTAAGCAACATGAACGGAGCTGGCCTGGGTGTCATTCTGACCTCCCCACAGGGGGACATAGTCCAGCAAGCAATCAGATGCGAATTTAAAGCAACTAACAATGAGGCAGAGTATGAAGCTTTAATTGCAGGTCTGACTTTAGCTAAAGAATTGGGGATACAGAACCTCGACGTGAGGTCCGACTCCCAGTTAGTGGTCAAGCAACTTCAAGGTACGTATCAAGCTAAAGATGTCAGGATGACAACCTTCGTGGACCATGTCAAGGAAATACAAAAATACTTCCACAAGATAAAGTATGAGCTGGTACAAAAACGGACATGCGGATGCGGATGCTTTGGCAAATCTTGGCTCGTCCATCCAGACAAAGGCAGCTCAGACTATACCCCTGGTCCTGCTCCAATGGCCAGTTGTTTGGAAGAATCCACAACCAGAAGTAGCAGCCACAGATACAGCTGGCACCTAGATGACCCCTGTCATAAAATACCTGACCAACGACGAGCTTCCCTCATACAAAAATGAAGTGAGGAGACTAAAAGCAAAAGCTGCGAGATTTTGTGTACTCTACGGTCAACTACTCAGGAGGTCGTATTCAGGCCCTTACCTCAAGTGCATCACTCCAGAAGAAGGTAAGTATGTTTTAAAAGAATTACACGAGGGAGAATGTGGTAACCATTCTGGTGGTCGTAGCTTAGCCAATAGGGATCTGACTGTTGGCTACTACTGGCCAACCATGAGGGCTGATTCAATTAATCATGCCAAAAGATGCGATAAATGTCAAAGGTTTGCCCAAACTTCTCACCTCCCTCCAGAGAAGTTAAATTCCATATTATCACCATGGCCTTTTATAAAATGGGGAATGGACAGAGTGGGGAAACTTCCCACTGCCCCAGGCCAACGTGTATACATGTTGGCCATGACCGACTATTTTTCCAAGTGGATCGAAGCCGAGGCCTACCACCAAATAAAAGACAAAGAGGTTATGAGTTTCGTGTGGAAGCACATAATTTGCAGGCTTGGGGTGCTTAAGGAGATAGTCACCGACAATGGATCTCAATTCATTAGCTTCGCCTTTCAAGACTTCTGCAAAGACTGGGGTATAAAGCTCAGCTTCTCAACCCCAAGGTATCCTCAAGCCAACGGCCAGGCCGAATCCTCTAATAAAACTATCATGAATTCTCTAAAAAAGAAACTAGAAAGAGCTAAAGGAGCGTGGGCAGATCAACTACCATTAGTACTATGGGCTTATCGAACAACTGTGCGGACACCGACAGGTGAAACCCCTTTCTCATTAGCTTATGGTTCTAAAGCTGTGATTCCAGCTGAAACAGGAGTCCCTACCGCACGGTACCAGTGGACCAAAGAAGAAAGCAATTGGGTCGAGCTTAACCACAACCTCGACACGATTGACGAGCTAAGAGACAGAGCGCCCATTAGAAACGCCGCCTACCAACAGAGAGCAGCCTCTCACTATAAAAAAAATGTCCGAATCAGATCCTTCGAAGTTGGGGATTGGGTACTTCGAAAGGTCTTTCAGAACACCAAGCAGACAGGAGCAGGCAAACTAGCTCCCACTTGGGAAGGGCCTTATCTCATCACCCAAGTAGTGGGACAAGGAGCATACAAGCTCCGCTCACAAGAAGGTCTCGACATCAACAACAGTTGGAATGCAAGACACCTAAACCGGGACTATTCAAACAATCGACGGGGATATACAATAATGGTAAAAGGATCAATAAAGGAGAAATCTAGAGTTTCGGAATCCACCTTATCGTGTATGTAAAGTGACTTAGTTTTTCACAATCAAGTATTTTTCTTATAACTCAAGGGAAGGTAACCATTCGTACCAAACCTCGGAAAATTATAATCTTTTAAAACGACATAAACATCTAATATCTTAATTTCAAGACAAATATTCAAGAGATGCTCCAACTATTACTTATCAAACCCTAAGCATGATACATTAAAGACTCTAAGTCTAAACATGGAACATCAAATTGTAAGCATAAATAATGAAGGAGATACTATAAAACAAGTGCAAAGAAATTAAATTTATCTATCAAAGCACATCGAATATATTTATCGTGAGAAAAATGTCATCCTATCATACAAAATTAAGGCTTCATCCTAACCCTAAATTAGGTGTTTAACTACTGATGATAAACGGATAAAAACTAGTAAGTATGAAAGAGAACGAGAGAAACATAAAAGATTAACCACGATTTTCTTGCTGATTTTCCCTCTGGCAGCCAAACAGTCCCTTAGGAAAGTATTTTCCAGCAGGCTGGAAAACAATTTTCTCGATAAACCAAACAGAGCCTTAAGGAAATCGATTTCCTCGTCTGCTCGGAAACGATTTCTCTGTGGGAAAATTATTTTCTCAAGGAATTTTCTCGTCTTCCCCACTGATTTTTCTCTCTCTACTATTTTTTCTTTTCTTTTCTTCTAAACTCTCTCTCTCTCTTATACAAATAAGAATAAGAAATATAACAAAATCAATCCGAATTTTTTCTTCCTTCTCTGTAATTTCTCTCTTTCTATCTCTCTCTACAATCTCTCTATCTCTGTGTAATCTCTCTTTCTCTTTGTAATCTTTCTCTCTCTCTTTCTCTCTGTAATCTCGCTCTCTCTCACAAAGAAGGAGAATACAAAAATAGAAAAAGAAAAATAATCAGAGATAAAAAAACTGAATGATGATGATGATCGCTCTCGGTCCTTAGCCCTGTTAATCCCCCAAAACCAAGATGATTTTGCTCTCCTCAAATCCCTGTTTATATAGCCCAAAGGAACATCAAATAATCTGTCTACTCTCTCTAAATCTTTCTATCTTTAGAAAATCTGATTTAATCTCTTTATCTCCTTTCCTTCTCTGTTATTTTATGTAGGCGAAGAAGCACAAATCAGTCCCGAAATCTCCTTCTCTCTATTCATTTCCCTGTTTAGAAAGGAGTCTATCAATCTAGCTCCTCAATCGGATCCTCTCTCTCTCTACTGTTAGTATAGTAGAAGATAAAGATGAGATCAAGAGAAAAATGAAAGAATCCGATTTCCTTTCCTGTAAAAGAAACAACCAGCCGATCACTTCTTCATCTCTTAAAATAATACTTTCTACATTCCTCTCTCTCTAGAATCCAGCGAATACTTTTTATTTCAATCTTCTCAACTTTCCACTTTCGAAAATCTCCAACATCTTTCTTTCCAAAACCCATCTCTCTCGGTTCTCTCTCTAAAACTGTTTAGAACAGTTTCCTATAGAAGCCGAGAGAGAAGGAGATTTTATTTCAAATCTGGCCGCCTAGTTGTTACGTGAGACAGATCTGGTGCAACGCGGCCTACTGGAGCAGGTACATCGGTGGCCTCTGAATCGCGAGATTGAATTTGATGAACACCTGTTGTTAGATGTAAAATCCCGTGTAAGGAAGTACCCTACGAAAGTGCCTCGCGTTACACTGAAACATCTTTAAAGAGAATCCCGAATATCACCCCGCTTGTGACAGAAGATAGCCCACACGCGGCCTGCCTGCACCACGTGTCCGAGGATGATCTTTAGTCAAATAACTTGGACCAAAACTTTGACTCCCTCTATTTTCCTCATCTGGACTGCGATTTGACTTCCGCTTTCGCCGTCGGGTTCGGCTTGGACACTACTTTCATCCGAGCATCAACATTGCCCAAACTTTCCAGAATCAACAAATGACCAAAATACCCCCATGTGTGTTTTCTCTGACTTTTATCCGTTTTTCGTGCTCAATTCTGTAGAAGATACTTGGACAAGGGAAACAAACAAATCATCAGAGTAACTGCTCAAAATAAACTAACTCGCCCAAATTAAGAGATTCAGATGAGACATTTTCATAGCTCATCAAGTATCCAAAATTACCTATCGCTAGTGTACTCATAGGTCCGCATACCCATTAAACATGATTCGCATGTATCGTATGAATGTAAATCAGAAGATCCTAGAAGTACATTTGCATGAAGCTTCTGCATGCGTTTCATGTTAATGTGGCCTAAATGACAATGCTAGAGATATCCTTGGTTTGAATTATGAGTCCGAAGCCGTTTCGTGTCTATGTTCAGGATTTCGTCTTCTATGTTCGTAACATAAATACCGTTACAGAGTCTAGCACTGGTATAGAACATCTCACCTTTGTATAGAGAATAACGTTTGTTCTTTATTGCTAGATGATATCCCTCTTTGTCCAGTACGGACACAGAGATGATGTTTCTTGAGATAGATGGTACATAATAGCAATTATGTAGTACTACTATCAATCCAGTATCTAATCTGAGATTGTAGGTTCCTACAACTACAGCAGCAACTTTTGCCTTATTTGCAACTCGCAGAACCATCTCAATTTTTGTTAGATTTGTATTCCTTTTAGCCCATCTAAATCAGATATTATGTGGGCTCCACATCCGGTATCAAATACCCATGGGGGGAAATCAACCATATCTGTCAAATTTGCCTCTATAACATAGGCACTCATTTCCTGGCTACTTACTGGTTTCTCTCCTACGCTTTCTTCGTTTGAAGTCTCGAGACTACTTCTCAAGTCCTTCTCCCAGTCTAAAAAATTGTATAGATCCAATTTTCCCGTTGGAAAGAATGAATCTAAATCTGAACTAATACTATTCGCCATTTCTACTCTCTATGAAACAGAAAAATGATTTGCTAAGTGCTACATTCAATGTTTGAAAAAATTAGTTTTACCATATTATCCAATGAAAACCGTCTCCGTTTCAACAATATGATTCCAAGATCCCATTTCTTCGAAGTTAAGCGTACTAGGGCACTGCCCTCAACTCCGTCGGCCTGGGTGAGTAAACTCTTACTGATCATACTCCTATGACTCTTGGTTGATGAGTTTCACACTTGAGTGTTAAACTTATCCTTCGCCTCGTAATCCAAAACCCCTTTGTTGACTCGTTGAGAATAACTATTTAGATGTGTAGACCTCTTCATAGATCTACCCGTACTGTTCCGAGGTAAAAGATGGCACCCTGCGGAGGCAGACCCACCATCGATGAACAAGGGCTCAACAGGTGTCTAAATCTGGATAGGCTTTACTCAAAATTCTTTTTGGGAACTTTTACGTAATTTATCAAGTTTGCGTTACTGTGAACTCTATCATAACCATTCATGAGTTATTACGTAAAGTTTATGTGAGTTTGCGTAAGGAATTAATTAGTTCCTAGTATAACCCCTAAAAGATCTGATCTTTTAGGTTACCTCTTGTTCGCCTATGGTTTGTTTGGATTTACGTCCATGAACCTCCATTGATTACTCCCACTTGGACCATGATCTCATCGTTCGGTTCATTAATGGATCTTATGACTCTACACTCTAAGTATTATTCGGGCACATACTCATTTGTGCTTAGAAACAAGAGTCGATTACTTATAGAAAGGCAATATTATTCTACGCATTCACATACACATACTGACGCAGCGGAAAACTCCGTAAAGAATTAGATCTTCGTCTAATACTTTTAAAACCTAGAAAAAACTTTTAGATCTCCGTCTTAAGACTTGTAAAACAAAAACTAATAAGATTTACTACTAAATACTGAATTTATTGATAAACTTAAATGAGTAAAACAACTCCTAGGTCCTTCCTTATATAGACTTAGGCCATGTTTGGCGCGCGGGAATGGAATGTGATTCCTGGGAATCACATTCACGTAACGTGATCCCTGGAAAACAGATTACCGTAGTTTGATGTTTGGTTTGACCAGGAATGGGAATTTGATTCCTGACATATTCCTAATTAGGTGTTTGGTTCGTATAGGAATATGAATGTAAATATTTGTAAAAGTTCACTTTTACCCTTACTTAAACTACATAAAATACATATCAACTTTTTTTTGCATAAAATATACACATTAACTTTGTTATATATTAAAATCAGTATTATTTTTTCAAATTAGTAGATATGAAATAATAACACGATACATTAAAGGGTTAGAATTTAAAGATAATAAATAAATGTCTAAATAAAAATTTATCTAAAATAAAATTTTGTTCGTAAACCTAAATAGAAATTTATCTAAAATTAAGCTTTATTAATAAACATAAATAATCTATTACATTAAAACAGCTCAGTCGATTATCCATGGGGTAAGTCTGACCGTCCCTTTTATTTTAGAGATTTGGTTGAAACACATCCGACGGATGATAAAATCTATTTATGTAAATAGACTCAAAAGGAAAGGATAATAGTGTCATTCTACTTTTCTCTGAATCATAAGTTCCTTGATTTTCTCCCACTGATGCTTAACTACCAAATAAAACCACTACATCTAAAACTACCGTATATCTCACCCAAACACACATAAGTTTTGACCCACCCATGCACTTTTCTGGTTTCCAACTAATTTAAGTAGTTACATTCCCTCCCTCAACGTGGATTCCACATTCAGTTTTTTGGGGGGGGGGGGGGGGGGGTAGTGGTTGGGGATTTGGAGGGACATGGCAATGTCCCTCAAAGTCTGTGTTATTGGTTGGGGACATTTAAAATGTCCCCAAATGTCTGTTATTGGTTGGGGACATTTCAAATGTCTCAAAATGTCCGTGTTATTCGTTTGAGACATTTCAAATGTCCTGAAATGTCTGTGGTATTCGTTAGAGACACGAAATTAAGGACATTTCAAGACAAATTGGTTTTGGAGACATGTGAGGACATTTTAGTGTAAATTTGGAGAGCTTTTGGAGAGAAAATGTCTCTCAAAATATGTAAGACACTTGTGGACATTTCATTAAGAAAGATAAAAATATAATTAAATAATTTATAATAAATAATATATAAAAATATTAATTATTATAATACTTTATTATAGTTATAATGATATTATTGCCATTACTATATTATACTATTATTATATTATTATAATATTATCTTATTATTATATTATTATACTATATTATTATTATCTTATTATATGTTACTATATTATTGTATTATTATTATATTATATTATTACTATATTATTATTATATTATAGCAATAATGATATTATCATCATATTACTATATTATATTATTATTATCCTCTTATTAGTACATTATTTTCTTATATTACTATATTATTGTATTATTATTATTATATTATTATTATTATTATATTATTGTATTATTATTATTATATTTTATAATATTATCTTATTATTATATTACTATGTTATATTATTATTATCTTATATATGTTACTATATTATTGTATTATTATATTATTATATTATATTATATTATATTATATTATATTATATTATATTATATTATATTATATTATATTATATTATATTATATTATATTATATTATATTATATTATATTATAGTAATAATGATATTATTATCATATTACTATATTATATTATTATTATATTATTATATTATTATATTAATATATTAGTATACTATATAAAATAATAAAATGCAAGCACGGTTTGGGGAGGGATTTTTTTATCCTATTTCAACAAGGAAATTCTCTACTCCATCCGACTAGTTCCGGGTTCGAGTCCCGGGCAACCCATTATCATACCGAAAATATCAATATCCAGTAAAGATAATATATATCCTTTTATAAATCCGTATTCTATTTTTTTGAATTACCTTGACTTTATTCATTCAACAACCAGTATGATGGGCCTAGCCATATAGATAGATATTTTATCTTGGTTGACACGGGCATATAAGTCATGTTATACTGGTGAATAACAAGCCTTCAATTATTAATTTCTATTTATAGATAATTTGTTTGCTTGGGAGTCCCTGATGATTGAATAAACCAAGATTTTACCATGACTGCAATTTTAGAGAGACGCGAAAGCGAAAGCCTATGGGGTCGCTTCTGTAACTGGTACATATTTACTAATTGTCCATCAATGTTCGCAGATATCTACGGATGGCTACCAAAGTCGAAAAATATATTTTCGAAATAATGGTACAATTATTTTTATTTCATATGATTAGACGATAATGATAAAATTAAATAAATAAATGTCCACCAATTGTCCATAAATGTCCTCAGATATCCACAAATGTCCACAAAACTCGAAAAATATATTTTTAAAATATGAGTACAAATATATTATTTTGTGTGGTTAGAGAATAATGATAATACTAAAATAATAAATGCCTACCAATTGTCATCCATGATGAGATAATAATAATAATAATGATGATAATAATAATAATAATAATAATAATAATAATAATAATAATAATAATAATAATAATAATAATAATAATAATAATAATAATAATAATAGTAATAATAATAATAATGTAACAATAATAATATCCACTACACATTTTGTCCATGGATTCAATATGTTGAAATGTCTTCAAAACATTTTGTCTATAAACCAAATGTCTTGAAATGTCTATAAAGACATTTTGTCCATGAATCCAATGTCTTGAAATGTCTATAAAGACATTTTGTCTACAGACAAATGTCTCTTAATGTCTATAAAGATATTTTGTCTACAGACAAATGTCTCGAAATGTCTTAAAATGTCTCGAAATGTCTACGAGACATTTTGTCCACGAATGTCCTTCTAAATCCCTATCCACTACCCCCCCTCTTAGTCACACCTTTAAAACCTCAACTCTCCCCATGGAGAACTTCATCTTCCATTCTAAAGCAAGCCAACAAACCCTAAAAAATTAGTCACATTCTGAAGTTACATTCCCTCTCTCAACTGCTTCATCTTCCATCTTCCAATCTCTCCCATTCTCATTTTATTGTTGGCCAGGAAATAGATGCGATACCAGTCCAAATTTTACAGTTTCTTCTTACTATTAACCTCTGATCAATCTCTGTAGTTATGGATTTTAATCAGTTTGATCATTTGTATTTTTTCTGTATAATCATTTGTATTTTTTAATCATTCAATATTAAGAAATGGTAGTTGTAGATTTATTCAGTTTAATCATTTGTATTTTTTCGTCTTTTTTCTCCTACTTTATAGATTTTAATCCTTATCGATTGACAATGTTAAATTAATTTATTTCTGATTGAGAAAATGCAGAAGTGTTAGTGGTCATAGTAGTTTTTCAGATCCAACCATTGGGTTAAAATTAGTTAATTAACTGTATATCAAACTAGCGCGTATTCTAATTTCCCATCCTAAAACATTTACTCTTCTTAGAATTGAGTAATAGAAATTTTTTATGTTTGTAGTTATTTTTTTCTTCAAATGCAACCTCTCTACCTTCCTTCAAGTAATTTACCATCTTAAATTGGGATTCTCACATACAGGTTTAGTATATGAATACATCACATTACTACATAGAGTTTGAGAAGAGTAGTTACTCATTTTTTTCTGCATAAATGTTGATAAGTATAATGTATTTGTTTTTTTTATGGGAATGATGTATTTATTTGTGTTATATGTTGCAGAGTTTAATAAATTGAAGTTTGATGGTTTATAGTTTTTTTTTCTCTCTTTAGGTGTTTTTTTCCTGTTTTTCATCAATCTTTCAAATTTTAGACACACCTGAAAAATCCCCCCAGGATTAAAAATGTAAAAAAGGTGAAACCGCATCGAAGTGGGAGGATTAACACAAACCAAATTGAAATGTATAATTAACTAGGTCCCCACCGCGCCCTACGGGCGCGGTACATTCCTCTTGGCTAACGCCGTTGAGATATATCACGTGGTCTGACTTCCCGTGTCAAGCATACATCTACACGTTCATGTTCCAATATGTCTATTTTCAAATCATGTGGGGTCAAGCGAGTATCGGTTATCTGAAATTATGTACCGATTTCGTATGAAATCGTGTACTGATTTCAGATCACAGGTATTCACATGTCGCTAAAAGATGTGAAAATAGACATATTGAAACATGCACGTGTAGATGCATGCTTGACACGGGAAGTCAGACCACGTGATATATCTCAACGGCGTTAGCCAAAAGGGATCTACCGCGCCCTACGGGCGCGGTGGGAACCTAGTACTTATTAATACCAGATCATACAAATAAATAAAATTGACAATTTAATATTTTGTTAAGGATATATTTGTCAATAAATATTAATATATGTGATTCGGGGGGAATGGGAATCACAAACCCACCTCGCCGCTGGGTTTGCTATTACCCCTTTTTGAGGGAATCACATTCCCGGGCCCACACCATTCTCGCAAGCCAAACAATGATCTGGAATGTGATTCTAGGGAATCACATTCCATTCCCAAGCCAAACAATGGTCTTAGGGTTTCCTTAACCTAATCAAACTCAAATAACAACTTCTAATAATTAAAATACTAGTTTCCTAAACCCAATCAAATTCTAATACAATTTCTTAATAAATAAAATACTAGATTCTAAAACCTAGAAAGTTAAAAATATAAAGCTGTCAAAACTAACAATTCTCTACTAAAAAAATAGGAAACCACTAAAATAACTTGATATTATGAAATTCAAGATTCTTGGAAGATTTCTGAAAATCTCCCTGCATCAGTCTCCTCCACTTCAAAGAAACTCGCCTCGAGTTTACTAAGTGACTTAAATGTTGTCTTGATCGGTACTCCCTTCATATATCGTTTTCGTTAATTATGCATAGGAATCACTAACCTTTCAGATTTGACTAAAGACTTTATTAGGCCACAAAACAATTTCTGACTATAATTATGATGTGATTCAAACTCCCTTTTCATCCCAAAAACAAACTTGTGAAGGTCATGAATACGGAGATTGTGAAAATTACTAACTTTAATGAAGAGCTTCCAATAAAATTCCAAACCACTCCCTGTGAAACAACTTGAGATTCACAAAACACTGAAAATGGATCTTCGTATGAAGGAACTTCAATTGGACTAATGTCTAACTTGTTAAGTTTCTCATCTTTTGATTCAACTTCCTTTGACTCAATATTCTGAACCACTTCAATTTCTTGAACAACTTCTTTAATAACAAATCCCTCATCGTGTAAATTGATATTATGAGATTTTTCCGTGAACACAATGACGTCGGATTTTGCTTCATGAATAATATTATTTAAATTGTCTATAGTCACAATTTGTGGTGGTTCAACATTCTCTAATGGAGTTGTTTTTACCTTTTTTATGTTTAAGCGAGGTTGTTTTTCCCTTTTAAATCCAAAGTTCCTATATTCCCGCTCCTGAGCTTCAACTTTAGGGCTAAGTTGTACGCAGCTTGAATAGTCCATACTGTAACTATCCCCACCTTTTCTCGCAGACTAAATTTTAATCCGCTTAGAAACCGATTTGCTACAACATCTTCATATTCTGCAATGTTTTCCATATTGTTTCTCTGAACCAATCTTGAAAACTCCTCATAGTACTCACTCAATGAACGCAACCCTTGTCTACAGTTTTGGTATATCTTTAACAAGTGTTGTTGATAATTAGGAGGTAAGAATCTCTCTCCCAGGTTCTCTTTCATAGATGGCAAACTCTGGATGGGTTCCATTCCTTGTCTCATTCTTAGATGTTGTAATTGATCCCACCAATCTGCGGCACTCCCTTTCAGTCTACAAGCAATAATTGTAACTATCTTTTCATTGAGAATCGTAGTAGACATATTGACTTGTCGGTCGACCTCATATAGCCAATCAAGGAACTCTTCGATCGACAAATAGCCATTGAAGAGTGGTATCATTGTCTTGATTTTGTATTCATCATAATCTCTACGCGGGTAAAATTGGTTAGGATAATAGTTACCATCATGTTCTTTGTTGCCAACATATTGTTGAAGTGTTTGTGTTCTGCCTTCGTTTCCATTAACAACTTGGTTATGGGCGAATCCCTCAACACGTTCTCTGTTAATAAGTGGCCTATAGTTTGTATTGACATTCAGGTTGTTAATCATCTCCATCACTTGGGTTAGTTGATGACTCAAACCGTCAATTTTTGCCCACATAGCATTGTTACCTCGTATACCGTCGAGGTTTGTGTTTTTAGCTTCATCTTCTGCCATTAAGCCAAGAGAAACCTCGCTCTTGATGCCAACTGACGCAGCGGAAAACTTCATAAAGAATTAAATCTTTGTCTAATACTTTTAAAACTTAGAAAAAACCTTTAGATCTCCATCTTAAGACTTATAGAACCAAAATTAATAAGATTCACTACTAAATACTGAATTTATTGATAAACTTGAATGAATAAAACAACTCCTAGGTCCCCCCTTATATAGACTTAGGGTTTCCTTAACCTAATCAAACTCAAATAACAACTTCTAATAATTAAAATACTAGTTTCCTAAACCTAATCAAATTCTAATAACAATTTCTAAATAAATAAAATACTGGAATCTAAAACCTAGAAAGTTTCCTAAAAATATAAAGCTGTCAAAACTAACAATTCTCTAATAAAAAGAATAGGAAACTACAAAATAACTTGATATTATGAAATTCAAGATTCTTGGAAGATTTCTGAAAAATCTCCCTGCATCACATACATACAAAATATGACATTTAGAAAAAAAAAAAGTATATATCCTAGATTCGTTTCTAGGTTTTCTATTCGTGGGAAATTGTGACATCTCTATGTCTAACATGCTTCTAAGTCAATTTTCGTAAAATATAAGCTAATGGCACGTTACGTTTCTTCGTTAACGATTTCTAAAATCAATTTAAGAAAAAACTCCGTTCGAGCCCTCGGATGGCCCGGGTCATAATCGGAAAAATTTACTAAAGTCGGAAGAAGAAAAGTCAAGACCTTCCACTCGGATAAAGTCCCTAGTCATACTCGGAAGACCCAAGTCAAAATTGGTCAATCATGTCCTTTGACTTTCTCGGGTTGCCCCGTGACAAGTCTAGGACCTAGCCCTAGCACTGACCGGACCGGACTGACACGTTCCAAACGTGTCAGACCCATTGGTCCGGACGTGTCCTTCGGCCTTGGACGCGTCTTGGTGCTTCAGACGCGTCCAAGACGCGTCTGGCCAAGTCATAGACCTTCTCGGACAAGGAGTCCGAGAAGTCCGGTCTCTCCAGACGCGTTCAAGACGCGTCTGGATGGCCATAGTCGGTCGCGTCCTTATTTGGAAGATCATACGATTTGGCTCATAGGATAATGATGACCTTATTTGGAAGATCAATCAGTCAGGTTCAATTAGGAGTCGTAATGCTTAGCTAGAAGCCGTTTACGATTGTCAGATCACTTTGGTTATCCGCGGCTAACATAGACCGGATCCTACAACGGGTTACACATATGAGTGGTATCTTGAACAATGAGAATAAACTAGTGAGAATTGGCATATAGATGGATATGATCCAGTCTGAAAGTGCTTAAAAGATAGAAAAGAATCGGGCTCGAAAAGAAAGTCCGGAAAAGTGTAAAACCTACTTTTGGGACAACTAGGTCAAGCCCTTTAAGGGATTGACCTTAACCGGCCAAAAAGAAGTTTTGGACCGGACAGACTAAGCCCATTAAGGGACTAGTTTGGCCGGCCAAACACAGGGGAATCCCTAATAGGACTTTGGTCCTAATAGGGATTCCCAATCAGATGGGACTCTGACAAAGCTTATCTTTTATGTGGGACTTAAAGGAATCCTTATTTGAGTCAAACTCTACTAAGGGATTGCCTATATAAGGACCAAGATAGAGTTCAGAAAAGGTGTGGAATTTTCTCAGAAGGAAATCATTCTCTTCACACAACTATTGGAGAGAGAGGATTTCAGAGGAAAAGTTCCCATTCTATCTATCAAGTCTAGAACAAGGAATTCTTCATCTCAACCTTCAAAAAGGTCCTAACTGGCTGAAAGGAGGGAATTCAAGTTATACATTCGGTGTCTCACGTAGAGGAGCTACACTTGAAGCTCTTATCTTCCGAATACTAGTCGGGATTTAGTTCGTGGGAAAGCGAATAAAGGTATTCTTCTTTCCATTCTTGTTCATCTTTAGTTCATATATATGATCCTAGATAACTTAGTGTTAAACCTTAGATGTTTGAGATTCCGCTACCAAACTAGTTAGATAATTAGGGTAGTCTTAGAGAAATGTAATTCCCAACAATTTTGCCTCGGGGGCCTGCTTTTGCAGGGCTTACTACGATGCCCGATTACCATGCCTTACATCATTATATCTTTAAGGGGAACTTGCAAAGAAGAGCTTATGATGAGGGTTGTGACTGACTAGAAGGACTTAGTCTGTGACCTTATCAAAGCAAAGTCGGATTTGTGCCTAACTGAGCGTGGCTTGATTTGTGACATTGTCAAAGTTAGGTTAGATTTGTGCCTCACGGAGCATGGCTTGATCTGTCATGAGAATTTGTTATTAAATTCACAAAGCGAGTTTAATAGGTATGGGTACCTTAGAGTCCCTTCTTTAGGTCCTTTTGCCGAGGCTTTCTTCAAGTATTCAACATTCTCTTGTCCAGGCAAGATGTGTCTTCCCATTGGGACTTTTAGTTTCTTTGAGTTCGACGGGTTGAACTTCTTCATCCTATGCACCTGTCATAGAGAACTCCAAAACATTTATCTTAACTTTTAGGAGTTGATGATTCATTGTTAGCTAACAACAGGAAAATCATAATATCGCATTGAACATAACAACATAAAATCATGTGTTAGGTGTATTAGCCTATTTGCGTCATTGACGTATTACTTGTTTCATATCATGCAAAGTTAGCATAGTAAATCGTTGCATACACTGTTTAGTTCATGGAATACCAATATCGTTTATATGATATATGAGTACTCAAAAGTTCAGGGTAAATCTAACTTTAGTCCAAGTTTATTTTAAACCTAAAGCGTTTATGTTCGTGTAGTATCAAGTAATTAGAGTTTAGGGTCTGTAGAGTCCATTGAAGAACCGGAGGATGGGATCATGGTTCGACTGGGATAAATCAATGGGGGTTCGAGGAGGGAAGACCAGGAGAACTATAGGTGAAACAAGAAGTATCTTAAGAAGATTAGATCTCGTATCTTGGATATCTAGAAGTTCCTTTGTTTTAGGATCCTTAATTGATATCTTGCCGAGTTGATAGATTCTTTAAAAGATGTTTCCTTCTTTGAAACTCTGGAGCCCAAGTCAGCCAGAATACTCGAAATCTTCACCGACTTAGATTTTTGAGAAGATTCGGGATTGAGTCGGTAAGCATGAAACACGTTTCTACCCTCCCATGTTCGAGCTTAAGGTATCGTCCTTGTTTACGTGAACCCCCTTGTATATCTCGCAAATTCCAGGGCAAACCTGGTTGTATTTGAGGCAGGACAGGGTCGAAGCTCCTAAGACGATCTTGTCGACCTCTCAAATTTTGGGCTGAAGTGGCAGACCTCTTTAGACTCAGCGGTCCTGATGCCTTGAGACGGTTTGACCCGTTGGACTTTTGGTTTTCTTGACTTATTGACTAGCCAACTGATGACTATTTTCTGGATCATCATGTACGCCCTCCAGTCCGGGGAGAAGAGACATATTTCAAATTTTCCCTCTTAGATGGACGAAAAAATCGGCATGCACTATACTAAATTAAGTTCCATTCTCCCGTCCGAGCCCGTGTAAAATGTCGGGCAATCTAGGTATCGGGCTATTCAGGCCTGGGCACAATTTTCTTTTGTTGTTTGAGTGCCTGTAAAACACTCGTTAAATTTCACTTTAGAGCAAAAACCTGATTAAAGCCCAACAAAGAGTGTTCAATCTCTCAACTCTTATAAATAACTCTGATAACTTTTTCCTTTATCACTAGTGATGTGGGACTAAAATGTGGAGAAAAAAAACTTAATTTTGGTACCATATCTTAGTCTCACATTGTAAAAGTCTTTAGATGAAAGAGATCTATAGCTTTATAAATTTGATATAGGTAATTTTTAGTATTGTAATGCACATGGGCTCAGGAGACAACCTAAATGCTAGTTCAACAAAAAAAAAAAGACAACCTAAATGCTAACCCTTTAATCATTACTATTTATTTTTATTTGGAAGTAATATTACTGTTTACTAGGTTTCCGCCGCATCCTATGGACGTGACAGATCCCTCTTTGCTTCGCCGGTAAATCACTAACAGGATTTTATATCATCCGTCGAGAGAGAGAAATGAGAATTTTAATTTTAAGTCAAATACTTATGTGGCTTCGAGAGAATCTAGGAAGATATGGGAGAGTGGGTTAGTTATTTCAATCTCTCCCACTATTTTCTACTGTAAAGTTGGTAGTTTCCAAGATGTAATCTGTGGGATAAAAAAAATAGGGAGATAAATATGTGTGTAATAGTTATTATAACTAATTTTGGTTAATTTATATATATACCTTTTTTTTAGTCTATTTACATAAAAATATTTTATATCATCCGTCGGATGTGTTCCCAATCAAATGTCCAAAATAAAATGGACGGTCAGACTTATCCCCTGGATAACCGACTGAGCTGTTTTAATATAATAGATATATACAATTAAAATTCCAAAGTTAGTTATATATATGAATGGATGGGGCTTTATCGAAACACCAGTTAGGCAGTTGAGCATTTTGTTCGTGTCCGTCCGCCTAAAGTTGGCGGTTTGGACCGGTAGTGTCCGTCTCAGACACCGGCTGCCCGTGGAAACATTGGGTTCGGGTGGTTAATGGACGGATCCAGCCCGCAAGCTTTTTCTCCCGCCCCTGTCTTTCACTATGATAAACGCGTGAAAGTTATCCCTTGAAAGTGTAGGATTTCTCACTTCACTTGCCAAAGGAGAAAGCAACCCTTTCTTTTGGAGATTGTAACTGTGTTTTAGCTTTACCCTCCTTTTAGTTCAGATAGGTTACTTGATCTTTTCTCCTGGATACGAAGTTTTTGGTAATGGCTAACTCTTTGGCCTCTCCACCTGTAACCCTTTCATTATCTTCATCTTTGTTTCCATTTAAACTCCAAAACTCTATAAATATGGTTTGTCCGAGGAAGCCGAGTATAAGGATAATTCCAAGCTGTTCTTCCTCTGAAATGGGTCCTCCTTTTCCTGACCATGTGAATCTCAGGTATATTCTATTTTGAAACTGTTCCTGTATAACCCGGATTGATGATTAACTAACTTTTTCTAGTACTATGTGTCTTTACCCTTTGAGTGTTTATCATTGTTAGAGACTATTTTTTGGTTATTTGTTAGTAAAATCCTGAAAAAATTTAGGGTTTCGGGAGATTTTTGTTGTTTGTGATGAATGGTAAGAACTGGAACCAAGTAGCTTTGTTTGTAGACTTGGGTGTTATTACATTTTGTTGTCTGTGTCCATGAAAGTGCATATGCTTATACGTTTTAAAAAGTTAAGTGATCATCACAAATGTTACTATTGTTTACATTTCTTGATTAAATGCCGCATAATGGTATGATGATGAAATTGTATTTGGGCGTGTATCATATTTAGTTTATTGCTCTATCATATTTTGTTTTCATTGTCGTCCTGTTTCATCAGTTGGATTGCTGAAGTGGCTGAAATAGTACTTTAAGAAGACACACCTCATTTACAAATAGTATATCTTTAATATTGCAAAGTTCTTGTTCATTTTCTTGTGCTAGTGTGTGTGTGTCATTTCCATATACTTGACATCGTAAACAATACTACCAAAACTTTTGGTTTCTTCCACTATCATCTTTCTAGCTTACCTAACATCTAGAGGACTGAGAATTGCCAGACTCATTGGACATCGAACTGATTTTACAATTTGAAGCAGCGGCTTCCTTGTCTACATTTGTTATAATTAAGGGAAGCAGCGTAAAAATCCGATATCTTTTGGTTGTTAGATTTAATTGTGTGAAATGGAAATTGAGTAAAGGGCACACGGTGGAGAGAATTAAGTGATACTGTAGAAGTTCAGTTCATTATTTTGGATGTAGGAGCAAGAAGCCGAATAACCTGGTTGCAAGCCTCACAGATTTTCCTTATGCGGTAGCTACTGTGTATTATATGTAAGAAAACATTAATACTAGAGCATGTTTTGGTGCTGGCTAAAGGTTTATCCAAATATTAGGTAACATAGTGCCATATCAGCTTACTCTTTTCTTTCTATTTCCATATCTCAGTCGGAGCATGTCGTTAATAAATTATTCATTAGTCGATCAATTAAGTGGAAATATTTTGGTCATTTCGGAGGAAATGTTTCAACATTGGTAGCATGGGCAAGAAGAAATCAAAATGCGCTCAAGAAGGGAAGGAAGACCTCAGAATTGCCTCCTAACATTTGTTTAACGGGTTAAGGGGGCAATCCGATTGCCTTGAGTCGAGTTTTTTGGCTTGTCATCGTATGAATGATGGCTCCTGGCTCCTGCTATAAGGTAAACAAACCCCTAAAACTATTAAAATAGCCTGATGGTAGTTCTTATGGTGTATTACCAATACGCGAAACTTCTGATGTGGTATCTCTTTCTGTTTATATCTAATTAAAAGACAGAAATTGCTATCCTGAGTAAGAGTTCTAAGCCAGACCCTTTGGGATTCAGCAATCTGGTCATTATGCGTAACCTTCTTCCTGATTGAATAAATGAATAAGTCAATTGATGTCTTTCTCACACTCACCGAGGAACAAATATATCATATAGATGAAACAAATTACCTAGAAATCCTAGCCATCAGTTAACGAGGTGTGACCTCATGTGGGCCGACATATGGAATTACTTCATAGGATCACTCAAGGTCAGTTGGTGTAGAGCAAAGACGATTGGACAATATCTAGAGCAATGGAATGGACTCAGAAAACAGAAGAAAATCAGAGAGCTCTGGAACATGGTAACGAAAGCAATCATATGAAGCATATGCAAATATAAAAATAACAAGATCTTCAAAGAGGAAAATATAAATAGCAGTGTCGCAGAAGAGGATGTTAGAGGAATTCTATTTCTTTGGACTGTGAATATACTATACTATAATACGTTACCGCAGTACGACATCGTACACAGTTGGGAAGCCTTAATATCGTAAATAGTCATGTAATTGTGTAGGCCCTTTGGGCTCTCTTGTACTTTGTTCTCTCTATTGACTAAAACTCATTTGAAGTACAAAAAGAAAAAGTAAAGAAAACAAAAGAAAAGTGCAGGTCAAGTGGTGTTTCGGCAATGTGCAAATCTGGACCTCAGATAACACTCTTTGATTTGCTAATTTTTGTTAATCAAGTTAAGAACTATTATCCCGAAACGATGCAGATTTGAAAATCTGCATCTTATTTGTTCTAGTATATCTTTTTCGTCATTGGTTGCAATTGGGATGAATTAATGTTGTATTATTAAATGCAAAGCTAGGCCTCTAAATAACTTCATTTATATTTTGGTCCTCAAGTATTTCTTATTAGGCCTTTCCGGTTAACCAGATAAATGTTGTGTTTCCATTCAAATAATTATGTTTTATAACTTACTAATATAGCTTTTCTATACGTGGATTTAATTGACTAATTTGTTATGTATAGTGTATGTTATATATCTATATTCCCTCCCTGTCACGCGCAACCCACTAATTTTAGTCTTCTTTGATTTTCTTTGCATTTTGCGTTTTTCAACCTTCGGTATATGTGCCAATGTGGTAGCTGTAAAAGCATCATTACTGATCTATGGAATCTTCTGAAGTAGCTCTTCCACCTTATATAATGGCAGATGCTCCAAATATGACCTTGTCAAGATTCTGCTTTATCAAGCTGCAGTCTAGCTTACTCTAATTTGCCCTATTGGCTACTCTGGATTATACAAGAGAAATTCTTCAAAATGAAGTTGCCTTACCAAAATCTGAAGTCTTATGTAAATTGAAGTTCTGCCTTTAGTATCGAGTATCAACATATTGGTTTCATATTTTTTTATATGTTTATACTACTTATCTTAGTATATCAACAATAATTGGTTGCATGACGACTCTCAGCGTGTTGAATAGAGAGACACTTAGCCCATTATCTACTTACCAAATAGTCTTCCTTGTTTACAAAATAGATTTTTTATGGCTATTCTTTGGAGATGTAATGCAACTACCACGGAGTAATGGCTATTCAAAAATCTGAGGAGAAGAATCTTTACCACCGATAACTTCTTCAAAACAATATTCTTGTGACAAAAGTGTTATTCATTCTAAAAGGGAGGTCCATTCTGATTATTCCGTTCCCCTGATGGGCATTCCTTCTCTATGTCGAATTCTTTTAAGAATTTTTCTTCTTTTAAGTTTTCCTCCTAGATGGAATGTTCTTATACTGTTAAAGAAAATTTGCAGAGACTTGATCTTGGATTTCCACTCTGTTAATATTATTCAGGCAGCAGAAGATGTCAATGATGCCCCCTTTTGGATTTACAACGGAAGAAGCTGCTATGACCCAGCCTTCATATAAATGGCGAAGGGTTCTGCTTAAAGTGAGTGGAGAAGCACTTGCAGGAGATCAAGCACAAAATATTGATCCAAAGGTGGGGAAATTGAGGTTCTTAAGTTTTGTATATGTTCTTAGGTTTCCTTCTTTTTGGTAAGCACTGAGTTTTGGTAACCTATACAGGTTACAATGTCTATAGCAAGGGAGGTTGCTTCTGTGACTCGCCTCGGTATTGAGGTAAACCTTGTATTGATATATGGCTTATTTAACTAAATTGCATATGTTTTATTCTTTGAATTCTTAATTTACATATACTATTACACTCTTGACTCGGTCTGTTAAGATTGGCCTGATGACCATTAAAAATGTAACCGTCATTGCAAAATGGATTATGACAGTACAACTTTTATTTGCGAATAATTTTCAGGTTGCCATAGTAGTTGGTGGGGGAAATATCTTCCGTGGATCATCTTGGGCAGGATGTAGCGGTCTTGATCGTTCATCTGCTGATTACATTGGGTAAGCATTTAACCTTTGGCATCTATACGTTTCATGGGTTTCTTCTGATTTCAGCCAAATTTGTTTTTTTCGTGGTCGGGCTTAAATTATATTTGTTGTGAGTGGTGATGGTAATCTGACTAATTCAGCTCTCACAATTAATTTATGAAATATGTGATTCTAGTGACTCGACATTTTGTTCCAGCAATTTGATCCCTTCCTGACTTCGATTCCAATTCTCCTATCTTTCAGGATGTTGGCAACTGTTATGAATGCAATATTCCTGCAAGCAACGATGGAAAGCATTGGCATCCCCACAAGGGTTCAAACTGCATTTCGAATGTCTGAAGTTGCAGAGCCATATATACGTAGAAGGGCTGTCAGGCATTTGGAGAAAGGCAGGGTTGTCATCTTTGCAGCAGGAACTGGTAACCCCTTCTTCACCACAGATACTGCCGCAGCTCTTCGTTGCGCAGAAAGTGAGTTCAAAGTTTCTCAGTCTGCAAGTTCATTAGTATTATTCATGTGTTGTTCATTGATCTTACTCAAATGTCGACGCATCTAAATCTCGGTTTATCTATTTTTTGGACCAAAAAAAATTTATTCCAACAGATCTCCTCGATGTCCAAAAAATAGATTAATTCCAACAGATCTCAATTCTCTTTTTTCATCTGTGAGCTACCCAAAGCTTTGCATCTGTGTCAAGTCTTTGGATAAAGTAATAACTCGCTGTATATGTTTGTGAATCCAGTCAATGCAGAAGTTGTGCTAAAAGCTACAAATGTTGATGGAGTTTATGACCATGATCCCAGAGAAAACCCAAACGCTTGCCTTCTTGATAACTTAAGCTACCAAGATGTTACATCAAGGGATTTATCAGTAATGGACATGACTGCAATCACATTGTGTCAAGAAAACAACATTCCTGGTACAACTAAATTTGACTTACAATTTTCGTAGTTTCTGAGATAAGTGATTTTAGTTTTTTCTGATTCTTGCTTTCCTATTTCGATTGCAGTTGTCGTCTTTAACTTATCAAAACCGGGTAACATCTCGAAAGCCATTATGGGAGAAAAAGTGGGCACTTTGATTGGCGGAGCTTGGAATTCTAGTAGTACAAAGATCTGAGGTTGATTCAAAATTGTAAAATCGATTTTGAGCTAGGATGCCATTTAGTTAGCTGTTGGTGTTTACGAAAAACCATTAGTATGTACATAAATTTTGTATTAATTGTGAATGCTGTGTCACAGAAAATGTGAGAATTTTGTATGAATGTGGTTTTGTTTGTAGGCGTAAGAAAAAGGGTCGAACTAAACCTGATTGCTTTTCCCACTGAACCGAGTGCCTTCATTTTTTGTTGACTTAAAACAGTTTAGAACTGTCGGAAGCCAAAAATGTCCAATCGAAAAAGTACTTTTGCTAGTTTATTGGGGCTCTTACAGAATTTTGGAGATCTATGAACAGGACACAAAATTATATTTATCTTAAAAGTGGATCATCAGTCATTCCTTACATGAAACAATAATATCTCTAAACTGTAGTTGTTTTATAAGTCACGAGCCATTTAGAAAATCTTATTTGAGCTTGAGTAGATGTCGAAGTAGCAAGATTGAACCAAGTCTTAAAGTTTTAACTCTCCAATTGAGTTCCGGTCTTGGTTTTTCCAGCTTTGATTTCAGTTTTCGTTCTCTACCTAGATCTTGACTGCAAGTACTTTGTGCCGGTCGTCGGAGATAAGGGACCCCTGACCCATTTGCAGGGAATTTTAGCTTCATCTCTTCCTCTAGTTCCGGTCTTGGTTTTTCCAGCTTTGATTTCAGTTTTCGTTCTCTACCTAGTTTTAGCTTTGGTTTTTTCTTTGTTTGGTCTTGAATTTCTTGCCTCTCTCCTTAGTTGAGCTGTTTTAGCTATCTGAATCTCATCCTAAATCTTTCTTCTTAGTTTTGGTTATTTCAGGTGAAGCACTTGCCGGCGGTAGTTGGAATAGTTGAAGAAGATGAGGACGTGGCCGTTGAAGGAAGCTGTGCTCATTGCAAGTGTCGTCTATGTGTATTCCCCCTCCCAACGTCAATTCCAAGTCACCATGAGGTCAGCTGACATTGAGAATTGGGGTATAGGAATTCACCACAACCTTATTCCAATTCCAGGAAAAAGTTCCACTTTGTGCAAATCCCAAGTTTCAAAACCGGGAGTTTTAGAAGGTGGTTTTATGGGAATCATAAAAAACATGCTCTTATTCCCTCCTCATATTAACTCCTCTAACCAGCATATACAAGTGGCAACCCAGTTATGGATTGCATGCAAACTACATTTCTCTCTCCACTTAACCATTTCAATTAAACACGCCAACTCCCTCAACCTTTTAAACGTTTCATATCCCCCTGATCACTCTGAGATTAGCATCATGGCAACCCAAAACCCAAACCCAAAATCTTCATCACCATTATCTGCAACTCAATTAGCTCAACAGATGGAGGATCAGCTTAACCTTCCTCCTTCAAATGAACCTGTAGTTTACCTCAAGAAAAAACTTACCCAATCAGAAGATATTCTTAACATCAAACAAAAATTGATAGGTAGAATCTGTAGCCACCATTGCATCCCCATTTACAAAATTCAAAATCAACTCAAGAGAAAATGGGAGGTTTCCTTCCCCTTCAACATCGAACCCATACCTAATAGACTCAACTATTTCATTTTTGTGTTCCAAGGAGAAGAAGACAGAAACAGAGTGCTTGGTAATAAACCTTACCTAATCCTAGATTACCTGTTAATCTTGCATGCAATGGATGTCAACACAAATCCCACAACTATACCCCTTAATTTCGATATCTTCTCTATGGTAATGTCTCCTATCCCTACTTGTCTCCAATTTGAATCTGATCTCAAAGTTATAGCTAGTCCATTAGGGCATGTCCTTCGTTTCACTCCAGCAAAATGGACTACTCTTCAAGACAATAAAATCAAAGTAGACATTGCCTGGAATGTTACTAGACCATGTCCGACCGGCACCACAGTTCAATTAGAGGGTGACTCTATCAGAATCAATTATAGATTCTACCCATTTCCTAAAACCACATGCCTTTTCTGTAGAGTCATCGATCATTCACCTCACCCCTGCCAAAATCCACTGCAACCCCAAGCAAACCAGGTCCCTGAAAACCAATCAAACAAACCTACTCCCCTCCAAATTACACTCGAATCACTGCTTAGCTCTCAACCTTTGAAGATCACTGCTTTCATTCCCAGTTCCAGTTCGGACACTCCCTCAACGTCGAAACTCACTGATAAAACTCCTATTGATCAGACTTACCCTACTGCCATCTCAAAGACTGTCCAACCCATAAAGGCACCTCAAAGACAGATCAATCCCAGCTGGACAAAACAATTTCTTAAAACCTCAAACCAGGAACCTATCTTGAAGGCACCCCAGACGGGTATCCAAATCCGTGAACCCATGCCCAACTCTAGTACCCACAAAGAGGCCCGTTTGGATCCCCCGGGGAAAGGGAAGGAAACTCTCATCCCCTCTGATAATCTTCCCAAAAAATTAGGTCAAAACACCCCCAATCCTCCTCAAAATCAAGCTAAGCTTTCTGATATTCAAACTGAATCTATTGCCCCACCTCAAGTCACTAGAGAGAAAAGAAAGCAAATTTACAGTGAAGACTTAGTGAAAGCCACTATTTTCGAAGATACAGATTCTTTCATAGAAGGGCTAGATCATTTCTGGAAAAGATTCAAAGAGGATAAACATATAGATTGTATCTCTTGTGGTGATATTGACTTTGTTCCTGAAACTCAATTCCCTCCCCCCCAAAGAAAAGATCCTTTTTTCTTCAACTCTCCCCTCTGACATCAATCTACCCGATATTCCTTCAAATTTCTCAGAGGATATAAACTTTGATCTTATCTTTGGTATGAATAAGAGAACAGGGGAAGGCAAGGATAACAACAAAAAGCAGAAGAAACATAGAGCATACAAACCTAAAGTCTCTATCCAACAAATTAAGGCTAAGGATTCCACCATTCAAAATGTAGCTCAAATTGGCCCCCAATTGGAAGGATCAGGTACCCAACATAACAAGGAAACAGGAGTCACTCTTGAAACTCAACAAGTTCCAACTACCAAAGGATGTTCAAGTGCTTCACCATCTGCTTCAAAGGTAATTCGACAATTTATTAGAGTTTTTATTATTCCTATCCATTTTTTTGTTGAATACTGTAGGAAACCTTCCATTATGAATAGCAACCCCCCCTTAAGCATCCTTAGCTGGAATTGTCAAGGTCTTGGCTCTAGAATTACTAAACATCAGCTAGGCAGACTTCTTAGAAGACATAAGCCTGACATTTGCTTCTTGTCCGAAACTAAACAAACAGATGATAAAGTTAAGTATATTATTAATGATCATCAGTTCGATTCTATTAATCTGCAAAGTCCCACAGGCACAAGTGGAGGGCTTGCAGTGGCTTTTACAAAATGTTTCCATATCTATATCAGAAGCAAGACACATAATTGGATACATATAGAGTTTCTTAACAGTAAGAAAGAGCTAAACTTCTCTATAATATTTATGTATGGTGAAGTAGAGAGTAACAAGAAAAGGGATTTCTGGTCTTCTTTTAAATATTATTGTGATTTGAACTTAGAGTCTTCTTCAGCCTACATGATTATTGGAGATCTTAATTTTATCCTGCACCCTATTGAAAAATTGGGAGGAACTCAAATTCCCTGGTCTCAGATACTCTTCTGGAGGAACCTCTCTCAGAGTATGGGACTTATAGAAATCCCTTTTCAAGGCTCCCCATATACTTGGACAAATAACAAAGGAAGCAGTCTTTTAGTTCAACAGTTACTGGATAGGGCCCTTGTCTCTCATTCTTGGTTAGACAAATTTCCTAACTCCATAACTACCCATCTTCCTAGATTGGGATCGGATCACAACCCTATACTATTAAATACCTCTTCTCCTACTTATCATAACAAGAAGATATTCAGATTTAATCCTGCATGGTGTAAAGATATCCAATTTATCGATATTATAGAGAACTATTGGAAGATGTATAGAGATGATTCTCCTATTGACATGGTCCATAATAAGTTAATTGACCTTCAGCCTCTTCTCTCTGATTAGAGTCACAATCATTACAACAAGCTGATAAAAAGTATTAGCTCAATTTCCTTGCAACTTGAAAACTGCAAAGACCTAGTTACTCAACCCATGCTGATGGAGAAGCTAAATAACCTCCTTAAGGAACAAGAAACTTACTGGAAACTCAAATCTAGGGATAACATTATATCACTAGGAGATAGAAATACTAAGTATTTTCATGCTCTTGCTTCTTCTAGGATGAGAATAAATAAGATCTCTAGTCTTCAAAACTCTGATGGTATCTGGACTAACAAACCAGATGAGATTAGTGATATATTAACCTCTCATTTCTCCACCCTTAACTTCTACCTCTCCTAACCATTCTGAACCCACCATAGGTCTTTTCAGTTCCATCATTTCTGCAGAGGAGAACACCAATCTCACCTCCATCCCCACCCCTGATGAAATTACAGAAGTCATTCATCACCTAAAAACGGATAAATCACCTGGTCCTGATGGCTTCTCCCCATCTTTCTTTCAGCAAAATTGGGAAACAGTAGCAGATGACACCATAGTTATGGTTCAGGAAAGTTTCCAAAATATGACCATACCAAAAGACATCAACAAAACTCATGTAGTGCTAATCCCAAAAACAAAAAACCCATCAACTCCCTCAGATTTTAGACCTATCAGTGTATGTAATACAACTTATAAAATCATCTCAAAAATCCTAGCAAATAGACTTAAACCTTTACTGGATAGTTTCATTAGCCCTTATCAAAATGCTTTTGTTCCTAGCAGATAAGGGACAGATAATATCATCATTGCCTCTGAAATTATCCACTCTATGAAGTTTTTTAAAGGCAAGCAAAGGTACATGGGTCTTAAGCTAGATATGGCAAAAGCTTTTGACAGAATAGAATGGAGTTTTCTCATCCATATCTTACAACAAATGGGTTTTTCTTCAGATTTTTGTAAGATTATCCACAACTGCATCTCCACTACTTCATCTTCCATCCTTCTTAATGGGTGTCCTGGCCCTTATTTCAAACCCTCTAGAGGGTTAAGGCAAGGAGATCCTTTATCTCCTTATCTATTTATTATATATATGGAAGCATTCAGTAGGCTCCTGGGAAAAGCTCAATCAGAAGGTCTTATACAGGGTTTTAAATTCTCCAACTCAGCCCCTATTATCACTCATCTTCTTTTTGCAGATGATTGTCTTCTCTTCCTTAAAATGGACATCCCATCTGTTCATAACCTTATGGATATTCTTAAGCATTTTAGTGAAGTTTCAGGGCAGATGATAAACTTCCACAAGAGTGGTATATTTTTTAGTGCAAATGTTCATCACAGACATTGCAAGATTATCTCTGGAATTCTCAAAGTCAGACCCATTAATAAAGATGATCCTTACCTGGGTACCCATATATTTTTTGGCAAATCTAAAGTTAAACCCTTCATTCCCCTTATTGACAAGCTGCAAAGTAAACTTAGTATATGGAAAAGGAACCTTTTATCTCAGGCAGGAAGAGGAGAACTGATAAAATCCTCTTTAGCTGCTGCCCCAAGATACCAGATGGCAATTTTTGACCTTCCTTGTAAGATCAAGAAAACTATTACTTCCCTGCAGAAGGATTTCTGGTGGGGAATCACAAATAACAAAAAGAAAATCTACTTCAAAAATTGGAACTCAATTTGTCTGCCAAAATCTAAGGGAGGGCTGGGGCTTAGAAACATTCAAAAGGACAACTTGTCTCTCAGAAGCAAGTTGAATTGGATTTTCAGAACTAAACCTTCAACATTATGGGTCAAACATATAAAAGCAAAATACTCACCTCAACTAAGAGGAAGTCTTTCCTCCTCCTCTTGGTTATGGAAATCTATCAACAAGAATCAGCAGATGGTGGACTCTAACATTATATGGGATATAGGAGATGGTACCAATATAAACATTTGGGAGGATTCTTGGATACCAGGATCTGGGAAGTTAGGCTTACCCTCATCTCAGCCCAGCTTATCCACTGTCTCTCAGCTCATCAATGAAGACAATACTTGGAACCAATCCCTCATTTCCCTTCTCTTCTCCACAGATATTCAACACAGAATTCTATCCATCCCTCTTAAATTCCATCATGATTCACATAAATGGATGCTATCTCAGTCAGGTAACTTCTCTGTCTCATCCTTATATAAGCATCTCATGCATCCATCAGAACTCTACTCCTACCCCATTTAAATACTGGAAACAGTTTTGGAAGCTGAATCTGCACCCTAGAATTCAGGTTTTTTGCTGGAAGCTTGCTCATGACATTCTCCCTCTAAATTTGAAGATCTCCAAATACATCCCTCAATTATCCTCTACTTGTCCCCTTTGTAACTTGAAAGAGGAATCTCAACATCATTTTCTGCAAGCCTGTCCTGTGGTTAGAGAAGTGATAAACTCTATCACTAAGATTAACTTCAATGATACTAATGTATCAAACTTCTCGGACTGGTTCTTCCACATATATAATCTTACTTCAGAGGCAGATCAAGATAGTCATCTTACTCAAATAGAACTTGCTGCAATCTCAATGTGGCACACTTGGAAGCACAGGTGTAACATTGTTTTCAATGATATCCCATTGAACTTATCAAATCTGATACATACAATACAAAGCTACATCTCTCAACAGGCTCACTTGGTGAGATACAACAGTGCAGGCTCTCAACCTCATAGAAGCATATGGACTCCACCTCCATTGGCTTCATAAAAATTAACTATGATGTTTCCTTTATGGCTCAAGACTTATCTTCTTTTCTTGCTTTTATTGTAACTGATTACACAGGAAAACCAGAAATCAAAGAATCCATCTCCACCACATCCAGGTCAGTTGATGAAGGAGAAGGAAAGGCAGCCCTAGCTGGAGTTCAATGGGCTATTAATCATGGAGCTCGGAAACTCATTTTGGAAGGAGATTCGTCAAATGTTGCAAACTTTTTGAATGGCAGTCCAAACTCCATCCACTGGACGGCTAAGCATGTCATGAAGACTATTAAAATGCAAATCTCCTCTTTTGATTGCATCAAGTTTACTTATGTAAATAGGAAGTCTAATGCTCTAGCAAACTCTCTTGCCTGTAGTACTAGGAAGAATGGTATTGTGAATACCAAATGCTATCCTAACTGTTCTCTTTTGCTTCATAACATCCATGTAACCGATATTGATATTTAATAGATGTTATGTTTGTTTTAAAAAAAAGCTTGAGTTAAGCGTACATACCTTGATAAAAAATTTAAGACCATATTGAAGTAGACCGTGATCTGCCTGACTTTTGACTCATTCGAAGTTGGAGCTAATAGTCGACAATGGACGGATGCTTATATCAAGTAGTGGGTGCTTTGAGTGTTCTTGCAAGATTCAATTTCTAAACTCAGACTTTGAATTCAATTCTTTAAACTGCAAAAAAAAACCTATTGACTTGCGTCGAAGAGGTTTCTGAGTTTTGGAGGTTACGTACCAAAATCATGAAGACTAATTTACTGTTTGGTTGTTGAATCTTCTTATCTCGAGTGTTTAACTAAACCTATTTTTAGACATCATCAGAACCGACTATCAATTATAGAGTCTAACCGTGGACTTACAAAATCACTAAGAGTTACTATATCATGAAAATTCTCAGAGGAACGACATGCATAACTGAATCGACAATGAAATCCTTAAGGCTTTTCATAGGTTCATTGTTTTGGAGAAACGGGAGTAGGTAAAGTGATTGGGAACTTCCTACATGACATTTGTTTATGGTTAAAGCCAATGCATGCAATCAACGCAAATAGTTTTTGCAAATAGGTATAGTTACGGTAAGTCTAGAGAATAAAAGCAACATACCAACGCCATAAAGCATTTTTCTCTCAGAGTAGAGACATAAAATAGAGTTATGTCAAGTCCTAAGTTACATAGCGGATTTGTATGAAATAAGTGTTAACAAGAGTGAAGCTCCAAATGAATGCAAAAATTTTGAAACTCTTATAAATGAAAGGTATAACATGATACCTTTATATGGATAATCTATGTGTGTGAACGGGTGCCGATTCTATGGGAAGATTATATAGGTTGACTTCTATAAAGCAAACACGAAACTGGGAATGTTCAAGGCGATAATGAACAAGACTGAGAACTTAAAGCAAGTAAAACGAGGTAGTTTATTGATAGCTATTTTCGTTTACAATTACCATGACTCAGTTCACGACATACAACTCACTATTGTCCTTGTAGACCTAATAATTAGTCTGTAGCGATGATTCAAAGCCAAAAACCACCTTATCTGAAGCAAAGAACATCCACTTATGAAGTTCATTTGTCCTAATGTCTAAGTCTAGTAAGTGCGTATAATGGGAAATCTCGAATATTTATTCATGTGGGGATTGTTAAAATCTAAGACGATTTTAGATCAACTCTACTCATCAAACTCAAATGACATGCAAATTGGGTTTATTTCGTTGAACTCTTGAGTTCAGAGCCAAGAACTACTCACATCCAAATCAGGATGAATAAAATATATTCTTGTTTGAAGTAACCAAATCGATTAAATGTAACCAAGGATCGATTAGTTAAAGACTAACCGATAATGTCAACATGTTAGTTTGGGAGTCGTTTTGCAACAGATGAATGTCCATATTTGACGACTCACATTACCCCCAAACGCAATAATCGTAACTGTTGTTAAAGTTTAATTATTGGTCAAAGTCCTGCATTTTTTTAGCATTGGTGGTTTTTTTGGGAACGAGGGAAGATCTAGCTGTTCGCTTTTTACCCCCTTAGATCTTGAAGATGTAAGAGTCAAAAACTTAAAACACAGTTAACAAGTCCTTAACAAAAACGTCACTTCTCTTGGTAAACAGTCGCTTCCATTGGCCGAAGGGTCATAGACGTGTCCATGATTCCAACACCAACTGACACGTCACAAATACTCACGTCTATTTTTGACTCCTGTAACTAGGAGCCATTTCAACTGCAATCTTCAGTCCATTTTTTCCAGTAACTGAAGCACGGTTATGTCTCTGTTTCAAAACAACAAACTTAATGAAAATTTTCCTGATTTCCATAGAGAATTAATCCATAAGTTCACTTATTAAATAGTCACTCTGAAGTTTATAATACTTATTTCAAGTTCGACCTTATTCACCAGGGATGTACTTTATGAGGTGAATGGTAGTTGTTGCTCATTCGACCTTATTCACCAAGGACCTGCTTAATTAGTTCAAAAAAAAAAAAAAAAAAAGGACGTGCTTAATTTGCCTTAAAACAAGAGATTTCTCGCCTCAGGGCTATCACTCTCTGAATTTATTTTCATTTTACTACTGAAGGGATGTAACACCTGTAATTGTTAAGGTCAAGATGCCCTAAAGAGGGGTTGTAACTTCTATTATATAGACAAGTATTACAAAGTTAAAGGGCAAAAATATCCTGAGAAATAATGAAAAATACAAATGAATGAATATACACTCATATCCCCCTCAAGCTAAACGGTGGTAACCAAGTGAAAGCTTGGATTTTAAAGGAAAATCTATTAACAGTTAGACCCTTAGTGAATATATTAGCGATGTTTTCATATCCTGGTACATAATGAACTTTCAGACGTCCATTGTTAACTTTCTCACTAACAAAGTGGAAATCAATGGCAGCATGCTTGGTTCGTGAGTGTAACACTAGATTGACGGGTAGATTAGTTGCGCTGATATTGTCGCAAAAAATTATAGGTGGTGCCTCTATTGGAAAGCCCAACTCAAGTAATAGATTCTTAAGCCAAGTAACTTTAGATGTTGTGTTGGCCACGGGCCGGTACTCCGCTTCAATGGATGACCGGGACACTTTCGGTTGAGTCTTTGAGGTCCATATAATGACATTTGGACCCAGTATAGGACACAAATACCTGAGGTGGAACGTTTGTCATCTGGAGAGCCTGCCCAGTCATCATCTGAGTAGGCTCTAATGGCCAACGAAGATGCGCGTCAGATTGTTAGACCATCGGTGATGGTACCCTTCAGATACCTCAGAATTTTCTTTGCCGTGAAGTGAACGTTCGATGGAGCTTGCATAAACTTGGAGACTTGATTGACATCATAAGTAATACCTGGTCTTGTGAGATTGAGGTACTGTAATGCACCAACTAGAATTCGATAATTTTGTGGTTCCAAAATAGATTTCCCATCTTGTACTGAAAATTTTGCTCCGGATCTCGTTGGAGTTGAAGATGGTTTTGAATTTAACAATCCAAAACGATGAAGTAAATCAACAATATACTTTCGTTGAGTAAGTGTTATTGAATCTCGATATCGAGTAACTTTCATTCCCAAAAAATAGGACAAATTTCTCAAATCAGTGAGAGAGAATCTATTGTGAAGATGAGAATTTAAGTTGCGTACCTCTGAATCTCCAGTAACAAGAATTTCATGGACATATATTAAGATGACCATAAAACTAACTGAATCGCGTCTATAATACATGGATGGGTCAGAAATCGATTGGTCAAACCCTAATTTTAACAAAGAAGTCGTGAATTTGTGTTGCCATGCCGTCGGGGCTTGTTTCAGACCATAAATTGCTTTATGAAGCTTACATGCATGAGTCGGATAATCAGGATGATGAAGCCTTAAGGTTGTTTCATAAATACCTCTTCTGTTAAATAACCTTTCAAAACTGACATCCAATTGGCAAACCGGCCAATCATTCAACTCTGCAAGAGAAATAATAGTACGAATGGTGGTCGGACGAAGTACCATCTGATCATTGTTTGACCTTGTAAATCCATTTACAGTCGATTAAATTCATGGTTGGAGACCAAGGGAGAAGAGTCCATGTTTTATTTTTATTTAGAGCTTGAATCTCATCCTTCATCTCTATCTAGTGAGAGAACTTAGAAGCTTGATTAAACATAGATGGTTCATAGAAATTAGGGTTATCAATGTGAGAGACGAGTGTGTGAGGTATCAGGTGTGAGGAGGTGAAGAGCACCTTTGGTTTTCTCGTACCATCACGTGTTCGTGTTACCATTGGATGTCGAGAAGTTACCTATGTTAATGGTTTGGATGAGGTGGGTGGAGTGGGTGGAACAGACTCCACATTTGCGAAAGCCAACGGTATATTAGAAGCTAACGTGGATGAACTAGGATTGCCAGCTGGTGTTGTTTCTGGAAGAGTAGTGGGAGACATGGCCGAAATGGGGACAGGTGGGGACAGACGTCTATGCAACGGAACATATGTAGACGTCTGTACTGGAGAAGAGACAACTCTATTATGCGTTGTACCTTGACGATTACCAGCTGTGGAGATGGGAACGACACATAGACGGTGAGATGAAGAAAGAGAGGAACATTGGTAACTAAGAGTGGAATTGAGTCGTTCAACTGGTTCGAGAGAGGAAAGCCAATCCGAGAGAGAGAAATAGGGTTTGAGGACGAGTTTGAAGAAGAATCAAAGTTAGACGACAAAGATGAAGATTGAGTGAACGGAAATACATATTCATCGAATAAAACATGTCGAGAGATAAAATCATGATTTGATTTTTCTTCTAAACATCTATAACCTTTATGATAGGAGCTATAGCCAATGAAAATGCAGGGTTGAGTTTTTGGTTGAATTTTTTAGGAATTATAAAGAACAAGTAATGGATAGCAACGACAGCCAAAGGTTCGAAGATCAGAATAGTTTGGTAGGCGAGAAAAGAGCTTCGGAAAAGGAGAAAAACCATTAAGAACGGTCAAGGAAGACGATTCAGAGTGTAGACAACAATATTGAATGCCTCTGGCCAAAAAGAAGTGGGGGCCGACGACTGAGAGAGCAGAGTCAGAGATGTTTCCATTAAATGCCGAATTTTTCCTTTCGGCTCCATTTTGTTGTGGAGTATGGGGACAAGACCGACGATGAATGATTCCAGAATTACACAAGAAGATTGGAAAATTGAGTATTGACAAACTCTCTTCTCCATCTGATTGAAAAATTTTGTATTCTCTATAAATTGATTTTCAACTAAAAGTTTGAAACTTTTCACAATTGTGAGACTTCTAATTTTTGTTTATCGAGTGTAGTCATCAATTAGTAGCAGAACATAACGAAAACCAGAGGTCGAAGTAATTGGGGCCAGACTCCAGAGATCAGAATGAATGATCTCTAAAGGAAAACTTGAATAATGATTAACAACATTAAAAGGAAGAGAATGATATTTTCTTGCCACACAATTTTCACACAAATTGGTTTTGATTACAGAGGAGGTTAAAGGTAACTTAAATTTAGCAAAATAAACTTAAAATTCCGAAGATGTGGATGAGCAAGTCTCCTATACGAGATCCTTGAGATGTCACTTTTGTGAAAAGATCTGAAGTAGTTTCTTTCGCAGGAACATTGAAGAGACGAAAGAGGCCATTAGATATCGTTCTGGCGAGAAGGGTCTTCCCTGTTGGGATTTCCTTTACACAAAAACCAGATCGATGGAACAAAATACAACAATTAATGTCGTGAATGAGTTTGGAAATAGAAATAAGATTCTTTTTAAAATCAGGAACTTGAAGAACATTTTTGAGAAGAAAATTAAAATGAGGAAGATAGACATTACCCGAACCAGCAACTGCTCATGAGGTTTGGCCATTACCAACCATGACTTGATCGGGGATAACAGTATCAGACAGAGAAATAATAGAGAAATACCAATTTGGATCATGAGAAAAGTTTTCTAGTTGAAGAGCAACAAACGATTGCACAAAGTCAGATGATCGAGTTAGAAGAAAATACTGACGAGCTGAATGTCCACTTTTCCCACAATATTGACAAATTATTGGTTGTCTGTCTGGTGGAGGACCCAAAACAGAAGAGAAACCTCTGTTCACAACTCCACGACCACTACCTCTGTAAGTTCGTCACAACTCCACGACCACCACCTCTATAAGTTCCTCTACCCCCTCCTCTATGGTTTGATCGACTTCAAGTGGGTCGAGACTGAGTTGAGTAAGATCTGGGTATAAGAGAAGGGTTTGAAGTGTGAGTGAACATAGCAGTGGGGTGTGGGGATGGTGATTGAATTAATTCTAAACGAAATTCTTGAGTTAGAAGAAGAGAGTACAATTCATCATAAGAGGGTGGGGTGAGTCTTGTGGTGATAGAGGTGACAAAATACTCAAACTCGGGACTTAATCCTGAGAGAACAATGAACACAAGTTCTTGATCTGAGACTGAATGGCCAACAAATACAAGAGAGTCAGATAGATTTTTAATGCGTAGGAGATAATCTGAAATACTCTTTGACCCTTTTTTGTAGGTTTGGAGTTGAAGCTTGAGACTCATGAGTCTAGTAGAGTTTACTGAAGAAAAATTTATTTCTAATACTTCCCATACAACTTGAGAGGAAGAAAGTCCAAGAAATTGGGAGAACACAAACTCTGTTAATGTAGCATCGATCCAAGATAACAACATTTGATCAACACGATACCAAAAACAGTAGTCTGGATTGATTGAAGGAGTAGAAGAGGTAGAGGTGGAAGGAACTCAGAAGGTGAGAGACAAGTTTTATTAACAAATTTGTAAACACCTTGAATGTGCAAGATGGCTAGCATTTGGCTAAGCGATAGGAAATAATTGTTGTATCAAGTTTGACAGAGATGAGATTAGAAATGTTGGATAGGGAGGGAAATGAATGAGGAGAGGGAGCATTTGGGTTAGAAATGACAGTAGGTGGAGAGAGGTGTTGGGTTGATTCAGCCATGAGAGACAAGAAGAAGAAAAGAACGAGATAAAGGCACTCAACTCAAGGAGATTTTGTGTAACCCTAGGAGGCTCTTGATACCATATAATTGTTAAGGTCAAGATGTCCTAAAGAGGGGTTGTAACTTCTATTATATAGACAAGTATTAAAAAGTTAAAGGGCAAAACTACCCTTGAGAAATAATGAAAAATACAAATGATGATATACACTTATAATACAAACCTTTTATCTTTACAAACAATTGGTCTACCTGTATACCTAAACCTAACATAGGAGCGATCAATTTTATTTTTCTTTTATCTCTCTAATCTCTCGTATTGTCGGAGAGTGATCAGAAAGTGTTAGCTGTTGAGATTGAAGTTCTTGTGCAACTCTACAGGGTAATGGATGAGTTTTGTAAAGCTCACCCTCAAATCCGCGTAAGTGATCCTTCATCGGATGACCACTAGTATCGAGTCCTCGAAGTATACTTGAAAGTAAAAGAGAAGCATATCCTATTGAATGGGTTAAATGGACTTATAGGTTTGTTCCGGCTTGTACGTTAGGCTCAGACTCATGTGGTTGGGGATTAACTTACTACCCGAGTCTGCCCATTAAAACCTACCCACCTTTGGTCTTTGGGCGTCCATGAGCTCGCTGGTATTTTGGATCGGGCATCAAGCTCTCAAGCTTTTATCCCACACATAGCCCGTGGCATTGGAGTCATGCGACCAGTAAACTTTCCTACCTGACTGAAAATAACAAAGACTACCTTAGCTTTCTTTTCAGAACCGATTAAAAGGGGAAATACTGCACCCTTTTCGACAGCTTCAAGTTATAAATATTAAGTGATTCCGATAACAACAATACCACAAGTTAACTTAGATTCTGTAATAGTTAGAAACTTGGGTACAAGGAAAAGAATAATAATCTGTCAGACCTCTTTCTATCTCTAGATCTATCTAAGTTCTTTTTAAATAATTTCAAGTTTTCTTTCTCAATGTCCTACTTCATTTAGAGATGGCTTCTTCACTCCATTTTTCTATAGGAACATCTATGTCAACACTGCTAAAGAAGACCAGCTCTTGTAAATATGGACCACCTGGATCAAACAATTTAATACTCCATTCAGATAGAATTAAATCCATTAATGGTGAAAGATATAGGAAAGTTGGTCTAAAGAACATTGAAGTAGTAGTGAAGAGATCAGAGAAAGGGAAATGGAGAATTGGGTGCATTGATGATGGATCATGTGGGATGCCTCCTATGTTTGAATCATGTCCATCTATTGTTGATTTGATCAATGAATTTTACAAATCAATCAATAACAAGAACAAAGACAAGTTGGAAGAGATCCTTTCTCCTGATTGTGAATTTCATGATCTTGTTTTTTATATCCCTTTTCAAGGGAAAAAGGTACTACTACCCTAACATTTTTTACTCAATCTATTTCATATATTCAAACGTGTTAACTACTGTGATTAAAGTTGTACTAGGTTAGTGATACTCTTTAAGTACCTGACCACCTGAGTAACTCTGCTAACTGACTCTCTTGGATCATCTTGTTCTGATAATTTAACCGATATAATAAGTAACAAATAGTGGAATGATCCCACAGTAACGGATGAAATGTAGAATTTGACGAAAATCGTCAAAAATATATTTGCACCAAGGAAACTTTTTAGTGCTCTTCAACATTTTTAACCGCTCATAATTAGTTTAAGTTATTCTATATTTATTTGATCTTCATTTGTCCATCGCTAATTTGAAAAGTTTTTTTTGAAATTTTTTATCAAATCCGATAAAACTTTTTATCATATCTGATAAAACTTTTCGGTCTTTTGGTGCATGGATCCGTTCATCTCATGAATGTCGCAAATTTTGGTTAAATTTTTTGTCAGAACTTTTTTTTATTGTATATGTTTGGCCTCTCTACACAAAATTGTTCTCCGCCCTTCAATTTACATTTTCACCTCTCCTTAATCACCACACCTCCCGGCCACTACCACCATTTTCAACCTCCGATAACAGACCATCTCTCCCTCTCTCGTTCTCTCTCTTTCTATCTATCCTTTTCTCTCTCTCACTATCTCCCTCGCTCTCGCTCATTGTTTTTCACTCCTTTTGTCGTTCTCTCTCTCTCTCCCTAAACCCTAGACAGCGAGGAGGGTTCCAGAAACCCTCTTAAGTTTCTTAAATCCTACAAATTTATGAAACCAAATTATGTATAGGATTCAAGTCATAGCCTACCCCCTAAGATATGTTAGGATTTTAGATTCTTACAAAGAAATTTCAAACTTAAAATTGTACCTGAAGATAAGTTTGGGAGGAGTAATCTTAGACATTCAAGATAAGTTTGGGAAGTATAATCTATGCTTTAAAAATCGGCGCCTAGGCGGCGATCACACGGTAGTCGGAAGGTAGCCGATCGACTAGGGCATGAAGCCCTAGTCGATTTCCAAGACCGAGTTAGTCAGCGCCTGGAGCCGACTAGGGCCGAAACGGCTAGTCGGCTAGGCGCCGAGTAACTCGGCTGGGCAGAAAAAAAAAAAAGACCCTTATTTTGTTTAGGGTTTCTCAAGGGTTAGTATGATCTTCAATCTTCCTCATTATTATAGAGAGAGAAACATGAAGAAGTCTTCAATCTGCTCTTCTCTCCCTCGATCTCTCTTTCTATTTCTCATCCTCGATCTGTTTTTTCTCTCTTTCCCTCTCTCTTTTTTTGTCTTCTTTCTCTCTCTACAGCTGCAGAAAGTTGTCTTCTGTTTTTTCTTTATATTTTTTATTCTCTAGAACCTTCTCTTTAAGCCTAATATAAATAAGAATTTGGAAAGATAATTCTCTTGGAAAAATAAGGCTACCATTATCATATTTAAACCTAAAATAAATAAGAATTTGGAAAGAAACTTGACCAACTTTGGTAGAAAATCTTGACGAGAGTGCACTAAATTGGAATTTGTAATTACCATATACCCTTTTGAATTTAAAATTTTTAAAAAAATTCTATCTTTAACATTGAAAGATTTCGAATTTTTTTAAAAAATTCTATCGTTAAATTTCTTGCCAATTTTATTTTATTGTTGGTTGTCAATTTTGAAAGCAATTTTTTCTGAACTTAGTAATGAATCTAAGAGGAAAATGAGGATGAGTTTTAGCACAAATTTTAGTTAATTTTATTATGGAAGTAATCTATCTATTATATAATTTATATTATGTATATATATAATTTATATATGATATATTATATATATACTCCATATATTATGTATAATCTCTATTATATAATTTATAATATATACATAGTATATATTATTTTATATTAACCGATTAAATCCGACTGGTCCCGTTGTAGTCCCGACTAGTAGCTAGGCCTGGGTCGACCGACTAGTCCCGATTTCCGATTTTTCAAGCTTAGAGTATAATCTCAACCAGACAACTTGGGGGAGGGGGGGGGGGGGGGGTATTCTATAGCTATTTTAGAAGATATAGAAATACTTTTTTTTTCTTTTTATACAAAGATATTTGGGAAAATAATAGAGCAGTTAGTGTAGATTTAAACACTGAAATAAGTGTTACTTGTTTATCTTACACTGTAGCGCCCCAAATCTCAAGCTAACCGCCTTGAAATCGAAGATTTGAGACCTTCAAACTGAATCCATGAGCAACACCCACCATAAATGCGCAACCAATACCTGAAAAACAAAATAGCTGGGTTAAAACCCAACTGCAGTAGATTTGCACAAACCTAAGTCTCGGGTAGGCAAGCTCAATCTCCAATCAAAGAAAGCATTGCATTCATATTCATTATTGACATTATCTGAAATTCAATGGTGAATACTAACATAACATATCAGATTTACCCAATCCCTCTCGAAACTAATAATTTATGTCCTTTGATTAATTATTAGGTTTTCAGGTTCTCGTATTCTAATCCAATATTAACCCTGATAATACAACCATCTTTCCTCTTTTTCCAGCAGATATAAAATGTCATGCCTTTAACTAAGGTAAACCTTTATAGCACCAAGCTTAACATGTACGTAAACAAACACATTATGTCAAACGACACAATCCTCAAACCCTTGTTGGATATCTCAGACGAATACACAACAAACATTGGCTCTTATCAAGAATAACAGACAAGCTCACCAAACAATTCAAATCAACCTCATGTGACAAGTCAGAAGGAATGATGCTCATATTAGATCCTCACGTGGATCGCAACCTCAAACAAGCAAATAATAATAATAGTCAAAAAACATAAAATCACCAGTAGAAGGTATATACCTACGAGATACATTGCCTAAAGAACAGAAACCATGTGGATTATCTCAATAAATTCGTCCATTGGAGACTGTTCTGACACTTTGTACGAAAACAATCATAACTCCGCACTTGAAACTCGGATTAGTGAACCCTTTGAACTAATAGAAAGTAGACAAACATAACTTTCCAACCATATAAGAAGAACACCTAGATTAATCATATATCAACACCAGATTCAATTTTAATATAGACCGACATACTGTAGAGACTGTTCTGACACCTTGTACGAAACCTATCGTAACTCTTCACTCGGAACTCGGACTAATGAACCGTTTAAACTACTAGAAAGTAGACGAACAGACCTTTCCAACCATATAAGAATCCTGCCAAGATTCATCATATGTCAATACCAGATTCAATTTTAATATAGACCGACATACAACAGAGACTGTTCAGACACCTAGTACGAAAACAATCATAACTCTGCACTCGAAACTCGGATTAGTGAACCGTTTGAACTACTAAAAAGTAGACGAACATACCTTTACAACCATTAAGAGTCACACCGAGATTCATTATATATAAATACCAGATTCAAGTTTAATCTCGACTCGGTCATAAAACTATTGTTTATTATTCTTCATATTTATATGTTTTATTTGTTAAGCGAAATCACTGTCGAATTGTGTATTCGAGAAGGACGATTAATTAATTTTGTCCAACACTTTTTTGGCTAACAACGTTATGAGTGTAAAAGACCTAAATATTGGTGTTATTATGTACCTGTTGCTGTTAATCACGTATATGTGATGCGTCTACTACATTCTTTTAATCATACACCAGGTGTGAATGCACTGCGGTGTCCATGCTCATGTTGTTTGGTGTCACGAGGGTCGACCTACACGCAGATGTACATCGACTTGTGGCGAGTCTATTGGTCCTAGTGTGGCCCAAAACATATTATATTAGAAATATGTATCTTATTATGTGTATAAAATATATGTGTATCACGATATATATGTATCAAGATATTATACGAGACATAATATCATTGTTATTGTGATACAACAATATATGGCATGCCATACGCGAAACTCACTTATAATTTGTCCAAATGATATTTTATATCTCAAAGTTCTCTAGTAGATGTTTTTTTTAGCAACTATCAGTAGACTGATAAGGGGAATGTTACCCTATAGACATTAAGACCTCTCAAATGTTACAATAATAGCCAAAACAAACAAGATACGAAGCCGTATATATTACTTACTAGATATAAATAATGTCTATAAATTTTGTCGGGTTATTAACCAATTTTATGTTGTTGAGTTTTTGGCCTCCTTCATTAATGGTTTAACTTAGGTGGCTATCGTGCTTAACACATCTTCATGATGTATCAATGCCTTATAACGGCTAAAGGAAACTTAGAATGAATATTATCTCAAAAGAAAAAAATGTATTCTATTTTTCTTTTGGCCGAGCTTTCCTGTCCAAAGGAAACTTAAAATGAATATTATCTTTACTAACATATATTCCACCTCACTTTACACTCCACTTGCTTAAAAAAAACTTTACACTTCACTTACACTTGTTTATGTGGTAGGAGGTACTTGATTTTCTGCAAAGAATAATGGATGCAATGGGCCGTACTGTTCAATTTTATGTGGAAAACATACATGAAGGGCCTGAACGGCAGTGCACTGCTGCAGTCATGTGGCATCTTGGTAACATTTTCTCTTCTTTGACTAGGACCAATGCAGCTTATGTGTACCCTCACCCAAGGCCAGCCTTAGATATTCTACTCTATCAAGACAGTTTCCAGTAATAGCAAATAAACCTTCAAAGATCGGAAGGGACTAAAATTACATCTTTGAATTTGTATAATAGTGAGGAGCTCTATATAAGGTAGGTAATTAGATATAAAGTATCAATTTGTCTAATTTGCATTTTAGGTCTTCCGTCAAAGCTGACTTCATTTGACTGTTTAGCTTATCAGGTTAAGTACTACTATGTCATCAAGGGATTAAAAGAAAAATGCTAGGTAACAAAAAAAGTCCGATAAATGGTGGGCAGAAATTTTATGTGGCTTGTCACGATTGAGATTTTTGATGATTCGGGTCCATTGAACCAGGAATCACGGTATACCACGTAGAATTTCTGCACAAATCATGTCTAGGTTTTCTTGTTCTCCACTTAATATTTAATCAGACAATCATAAAATTCAACAAGAAATTTCGCCATACATTATGCTATGGTAAAATGTATAAATCATCTCTAGATATTTTTTCCATTAGGTTTACAGAGATGTAATTAACTGGAGAAGCGTACCTTGACCCGTAACTAATGGTTGATTTGATTGGGTTGATCTTCTACTTGGTTCTCTATTCCTTCTTTATCTCGTTTTGAGGAAGAGAACATAATTATAGAGAAATTAGAATGAGCTCAACGGGAGGACCATAACACATAAATAGTTGATCTTATTCTTCTATTCTAATGTGTGACTTAACTAGACTACATTGTGACTTAAATATGTCCTAATATAACCATACACATAACTCAACATACGTAAGCCCACATATGTTGGATTTTTTCAACATCTTTTCCTCTAAAGTTTACTAGAAGGTAAATATAAGATAACCAAACTTATGTTTTGTTAAACATGGACTTAATTGTTCGATGCAAAAATCATGTTTGGTTGTGTTTTTGTTCAATATTACTAATACAAATTATGTACATTAAACTTTTATTTTAACTTTAGGCCATATAATTATTATAGAATCGTTATTCACTAATTAGTAAATTAAACAGTATTGGAAATTACAACGACCCTTATTTTTATTATATAAATTTATCACAGTGAGTCAACAATTTGTTTGGGGCGACATTTTTGGTTGAACAAATTTAGGACTTTATGGCTATTGGTCCAACTTACCATAAGTCTTAATCTCTATATAATGTAGTTTATACTTATAGCCCTGGAGTCCTTGCCAGTATCTTCTAAATTTTATTTTATATAAAATTATGGAAGTGTTAGATACACAAAGAATTTCGACAAAAAAAGATGTGCAATTGATGTGGCGGTTGTGATATTCATCTCTCAACGACTCAGATTTAATCAAAATTTCAAAACACAATTGTCACATTAGCCTGACAACTTCTTTTGTCAAAATCATTTCTGATTTTAGCATTTCCCATAAAATTATCAACCACATTATTCATGGTATGAGGTAATACACATATTTCAGCTCTTCCAAGTTGCTTATTATTCGTCCTCTTTTCGGTTGACCTGTTTTAGATGATGATACTCATTCCATGAGAAATTTTTTTTTCTAGTCGTGAACATTGCAATTTATCATTGAAGTTGACGCAATGAGTATAGAATCTCAATTACCAAATATGATGAAAAAAAAACTAACATGTGCTATCAAATGAAAATTTTCGCCTGAGCTTTAGAAGAACGTAGACCGCCCATGGTGATATATTGAAATATATAAGCCTAAACCAAAGCAAAATGAGAAAAGATAATGAATATAACATGGTAACAAGTGTGAATGAGTTGAACTAGAAAGCCTAAACCAAGGCATGAAATTTAGTTCTTTTATGACAAATAATGTATACTAATATGGAAGTAGTGAAACTAGATGAGTAGCCGCCTGCCGATATTAAACAATTAATCCATAATTACATGTTATTGTAGAATGGGATGGACGAGTCATACCGTTTACAAATGGGTATAGTTATTTTGAATGCGTCCAAGAAGGTGAAGAGCTTCTCATAAGGTAATCTTATATCAATTCCTTTTTTACTATGGGGAACTTTATTCTTCTTGCATGGCCGCATGTATTGTTCAAACCACGTGTACGAAATGCTATTAGCTGGCGGGGACTATTAACATACTGTCCAATTCCCATTTCCATCTCTATCAAAACTTATTCATCCTTCGAATATCTCAAATTGGATCAAAACTGTCAAATTCATAAATTCCTTTGTTAGGGTTTTCAAATTCCTCTAATTCTCTGTAACTAGAACAACATTTGAAGTCAAATTCTTTAACGATTTCTACTCATTAAGATTTTGAAATTCTGGAATTGGTTCATTGATCCTCCATAATCTTCATCATCATCACCAAGTTCTTGTTTTATGTCCTTGAAACCGATGTAGATTCTTTAATTAAAGGAACTATTTTGAAATTTCTGTTATGGTGATCGATAGATACTGAAATTAGAAGCCCTAATAATAACTCCAAAATTATAACCAGTGACAGATAATTTAGATTCTGAAAAAGGGGAAGTAACAGACAGGAAGGATGGATCAAACACTTTATTTCCAAATAAAAGAAGGTGGGATTTTGAATAACAAATCTAAGAATGTGGAATGATAAAAATGAAGATAACCTTGTTGAGGTTTTAGAATCCAACCTAGGAATTTTTCTTTTTCATCTGATCATATATTGAAAAGGAAAACCAAATCTCTCTAGTCTATGCATTCAAAGATGATTAATTTTAGAGAGATCGAAATTAGGACCGCCTCACTAATAGTATTTCAGGTGGGTGTTTTTAGCCGCGCCTGTCGCACAAAACTAATAGTTAGTTCTTTTGTTCATTGTTAATAACATTGAATTTGGTAGCCTTATGATTCAAATCATGATGGACTAGAATCTAAATATACTTTCGACAAAAATGATTCCCTTAGATTTAACCAGCGTTAATCAATCACTTCTAGTATTTCCTTGCTTTCTTATTTTGCCATATTTTACCAAATGGGACATGTTTTTGTTTGAAGGTATTTAAATGATTCAGATTTGGGTTGAGAAAAACCTTACACATCCACGTTTATTTAGAATACAAGAGTATTACATTGGATGAAAACAAATAAAGAGGGATAACATGAGAAGTCCAGATTTCCACGTCGACCGCCATGAAAACCTAAATTTAAAGCATCCTTCTGCATAACAGTAAACAAGATCGATATATTCACCAAAAGAGATAAACAACACCAAATATGAAGCTCTTAAGTAACAATAAGTCAACTAAAAGAAACTTTATTAAGTTCTCAAAACTAAAACAAAGTCTCTAAATCATTGACACGTAGGCCGGACAAGAACAAATGAAAGAAATAACTGTCTAGGAGACGAAACTCCAAATAACTACCTACTGAAATAAAGAGCTGTTATGAAATTCTTCAAGGGTCAACTAAGACTTAAGCAGATGGAACTTCACGATTTCCTTAACTTGAAAAATAATAGGCTAGATTAGAACCCAACAAATAGATTTCCAAACACCTAGGACCTTAATAGACAGTTTCAAGATCTAGAAAGCCAACTAGATTTCTCCATAATATATAAAGGTGTTTATATCTATATGTGTATAAGCGATTGTGGCGGGAGAGGTACAAGAAAGAAACATTCAACAAGAAAATATAAGTGATATCGTAAGTCGGTGTCCATCATGTTGCATGAGAGTGTGTTCCGCAAGAGAACCCTTGTGTTAGCGCCGACCCCATACACTTCATACATAGGCTATGGCCCCAGTACGCCTTACCATGCTAACCTGTCGATCATCGCAATAAATAGCCGATAGAGAAGGTCGAACCAACCACCAGACTCATCAACTTTCCACCAACCCACCACATCACAACATCACACATACAAATCATTCATCATAGCAAACAATAAAAGCTTTTATGCTCGATCCATAACATATAATGAATTCACTAATTTAATAAGAATTTGACAATCAATCATATGTTAGGTGACCAAAACCTCATCGAATATTCTTCATGTCATTGTTGCATTTTACTCACCAAATTATGTATATTTATACACTAATCATGTTAACCAGTAAAAGTGGTATAGCTATGAAAGTTATACACGTTAGACACAATAAGTAGGTGGTTTATGTCATTGTTGTAGGTACATATTGTTATTTATCATCTCTATAATAAAACAGGTGGATGGGTGATGACTGGGACAAACACCTGGATAAATCCAGCAGTCCAATCCACATCAGAATTTGTATAAACCATTGGATTCAACAAAATCAGTGTCGTATTAGTGCATTAGCTACCACATTGGCCTTCCCCGGGTGGTATTGCAGTGTGAATTCATAGTCTTTCATCGGCAACCATCGACATTGGCGCACGGTCAATTCCTTTCGCGAGAAGAAGTATTTGGGGCTCTTATGGTCAGTGAACAGATCAAACTTTTCACCATACAAGTAATGTCTCTAAATCTTCAAAGCGAACACTATAGCTGCCAACTCTAAGTCGTGAGTTGGGTAGTTGTGCTCTTGCGGTCTTAACTACCTCGAAGCATAGTCAATAACCATATCACTCTGCATTAGAACAAAACCCAAACTCTAAATGGATGGTTAGTGTAAGTCACTAACCGAACACCACTCTCAAGAATGATCGAAATTGGTGCAGTAGTTAACTTCGTCTTCAGTTCTTGAAATGCCTGATCACACTCTATAGACCATCGAAACAGAACTTCCTTCTTAGTTAGGTTCGTCAAAGGCCCTGTAATACTCAAGAATCCCTTGGTAAACCCTCTCTAATATCCAGCCAAACCTAGAAAACTGCGAGCGTCTGTCGCTGATGTGGGTTGCTTCCAATGAAGCACTGCTTCGACCTTAGAAGGATCGACTGATACTCCAACGCTAGAAATATCATGACCCAAGAACTTTACTTTTTCTTGCCAACTCACACTTCTCGAACATGGCATATAACTGATGTTCCATCAGTCTCTAGTACAAGTCGTAAGTGATACTCATGATCGTCCTTAGGTTTGAAGTAGATAAGGATATCATCAATAAATACGGTGATAGACTTATCGAAGAAATCCCGAAACACCTGATTTATCACATCCATGAAAATCGCTAGAGCATTGGTCAAACCAAACGGCATAACCAAAACTCATAAGAACTGTATCGAGTCACAAATGCAATCTCAATTAGGAATATTCTCATGTCTAACCCGTAACGGGTGGTACCTGATGCACCCGAAAGGTTGCACACCCAAGCGGAGGTATCAAGTAGTAACCCGGCAAAACCAGGATCGGTCCAAGGATAGGAAGGTAACTTGTTTATCGGAGGGTCTCATTCACGGGCTTAAGTGTTACTAGCTAACTTAGACAAAAATAGAAAGAACAAAGATAAATGGGGGTTTTGATAGTTAGGAATGAAACGAAAATAAACAAAAGGGAAATAACTAAACTTAAACTATTAACTAAAGCTTATTGGGAGGCTAGGGTCTTATTCTACATATGAGAGAGGTCAAGGATTCGGGAATCCATCGAGATATACCTATGTAAATTCTTGCTTGGGTCAATTATTGAGTTTGAGTCATCTCGACTTTACATTAGATGCTTTAAGTGCTAGATATACCTAATGGTCATAACTAGTCAAAGGCTCATCATATTGCATTAAACATCGAGTCTAAAATCGGAAAGATCGCTTAAGAAGTAACTATGACATATGCTTGACATAAGACATGAAACAAGCTTAAACGATTAACCTCGTGAGATAGACATCAAATATACTCATCTAACCAATACAACCACATTCATAAGCATATCAAGATTTCATCATAATCCTCAACAAGAGGCTTAGCTACACATAGAGAGATTATTGCATTCAACCCCAAATGAGAGTGTAATCAGTGGTGTAGACATCGTGAGACAAGTAATTACACTCTCTATTTCTAATTTCTCTCTACCTAGGTTTATTAAGCAAGAACAAGTAGCAACCAAACTCTAGAACGATTAATAAACAAATTCAATCATATATAAAAGGAATCATTCACAAGCATACTCAAATTTAAGTTTAATAACATGAATCCCTCATATAAATTAATTTCTCTCTAGAATTCATCACATACAAGTAGCTAGCAACCCTAAAATCAAACAAGACTAAGCTAGATAATCAATTAAATCACCCCAAACAAGAACAAGAGGAAAATGAGTAAGAAAAACTCTTGGAGAACAAATGGAGTGAAAAATCTAAGCAAACCAAGCAAAGGAGCCAAAAGGGTTGCTTTCCGACCATTTTAGGTGTTGTCCCATGCCTTAGCAAGCTGCTGGTCGGCCAATGGAGCTGCTGTTCGGCCGTTGTAGCTGCTGGTCGGCCATTGTAGCTGCTGCCCCAGTGCTATAATTGTTGTCCAAGTGCCCCTTTTGCTCCCTTTATGGTGTTTTCCTTGCTATTTCTCTCTAGATCTAAGTTTCTCTCTCTAGATCTTCATGAAACCCAAAAGCCTAGCCTCCATTACATTTTCTCTCTCTAAAAATCAGCACATAAGGAAGAAGATGAAGTGTAGAGACCAAATTAGGGCATTAATTTCTATTTCCTACCCAAAAGACCACTTTGCCCTTCTTTAGTAGTTATAGTTACTCCTTTGTCTAGCTTGACTTCTTCAAGTTAGTTTGACTTATTCAATGACTCCATTTAATTTTAACTTGAATAATGGGTTCTATAACTTGACCAAAGGGTACAAATGACAATTTTGCCCTTGTCTCCTAACTTGCTCATTTCTTATGCTTTTCATCTCTAGTCTTCACCAAAGTGATAGTCATGTTCCAAAGACTTCATAGACTTTCTCAAATTATATTTTGACCCTCTTAGGTACAAATGACCATAATACCCTTGGTGAGTCTTTATCTCCTTACTTGCACCCTTTTGCTCCTAGACTTTAAGGACCTCTTCTTAGATCCTTTTAAGTGCTTTTGACTCTTCTAGGGTCTCCTTAGCTCATTTCCTTGCATAGTTCTTTTATGGTACCTTGTCATGAATATAAACATATCTTATTAGAATTGAAGCATAAAATGGACTAATTCATCTAAGTTAAGTTACCTAAATGTGATGCTTTCACATCACATCAAACATCCCCAAACTTAGGCTTTGCTTGTCCTCAAGCAAACAATAGAAAATTACACAATAAAGCAAAAAATCTAACTCACTTTCGGAGGAATTCCGGTTGCATTTAGCCTATGCAACAAGCCTTTAAACCCTTAGGTTACCCCTAAAGGACGTGTTTTGTCTCGTGAGGGTTTCCAGTGAGTACACCCACAAAGTTCTAGATTTCCAATGGATATAAGAGCTCAACTATCGATGCAAATAAGGTGATGATCAACAAGTGAGAGACTTAAATATGTCAAACATATGAATCAAACCGATAAATACAAAAGCATGCTAAGAGTCTCCTCACTAATAGTTTTATACTCAAATGCAAGTATCCTATCCTCATGAGCATCATCCAAGTCTAAAGTAACAAAATCTTGTTTCCTATCATAGCACATTTCGCCTCGACTTTGGGCTCACGGTTATACGCTCTTAAACATGAAATCACTCAAAAACGAATTATAATGGTTTACTCTCATATGTGAGCATGGAATAAAGTAAACTCAACATATACAAAAATTAAATGAGGATATCATGTTCTAAAACAAAATGATCTCTTAGGAATGGAAATAACCACTAACGGAATGGGGAAGCTCACTCACCCTTCTCACCCACTCTACCCTCTAATAATGCCTCCTAAGTGTAAACGGATACAAGTGATGGAATGGAAGATGATGAAATCCCGAGAATGTCGACGCCTTCAATGATAAAAGAACACTCAAACAACCTTTAACTTGACTTTTTGCACTGAATACTTTATTTATTCCAAACACTTACATAAACATTCAAAAGTTCACATGAACTTTTACACAAAAACAACTTTTTTTTTTTTTAAATTTTTTTTCTTTTTTCTTTTTCTTTTCACTTTTTTACACACATAACCAAACACCAAACACAAAAGTACAAACTAGTATTCTCAACAAATCACTTTTACTTTCACACTTTGCTTTCACATTCTTTCTTCTTTACTTTTCATGTCTTCATTCTCGGGAGTAGTATGATGAATGGATGGTGGAGTATCCGTTTCCAAAGTTGACACTATTATCGGGTTTCATGGACTACAAGAGTAAGGTTTATTCGCTATCCTGATGCCATTCCTAGTGGCTAAGGAAGTTGAGCTCATGAGATCGTCTAAGCTCTTCGGGAAGTTGCGAAGTTGAGTAGTTCTTCATTCTACTCGGAGTTAGCGCGGAAGAGTACACTCAAAAGCAATAGAAAGGCTCAGATATCTCAATGGGTTTAAGTCTCCACTAATGACTATTTTAGGTCACTTAGAAGTGTTCCTTCTTCCTTAAGATGATGCTCACATGATAGCACACGAACACTAAAGGACTTAACATTCATGAAAAGACTAAGAACATGCATAAGCTTCATCGAGAAAGAGTCATATGCATCAACATACCTAAGAAAACCACTAGAATCATACCAAATCTACCCAAAAATTTTCAAATTTGGTCAATTTGTTGAACACTCTTGTCTTTTGAAATATAAGGTCATGCATTGGTTGTGGTCAAACCCCCGCATCCCCAAACTTAAAACCAACATTGTCCTCAATGTTCTAAGTATACACTCACCAAAAGATAAAGAGGCATATCAATTTAAAGAGAAGAGTGGAGAGATATTACCATAACTGAAGGAGATAAAAGATGATACTACCAAGGCTCATGTATAAAGAGGTTCCAAGTTGATGCCAAGCTCGCGCCATCCCCAAACTTGGAACAAACTACGCCTTAGAAGTAAAACATATAAGAAATGCTTCTAAAATATCCAAAAACATAAGGAGAATGAAGCACATAAAAGACATGACCATATAAAGGTCTACCACTAACGCGGGTATACACGATTGCATTGAGCTATGCAATTAGCCTTTGATTCTCTTGTTTTCACACAAAAGCACGAGTTGTGTCTCGCGGAGGGTTTCCAGAGATGTTACCCACAAACATCAGGGGCCATCTTAATCGGCTAACAATCATAAAGTAACAAACGGAAGATTTGGAGGTCAACCCAAAGAAAGCTATATACAAATGGTAATCGTCTCAAAAATGTGTACAATCTAAGAAGTGCACGGGAGACGAAAAATGAAAAGAAGCCATCCCCAAACTTAGTGGATGCACGGTCCACTAAGTTAGCATAAATGCTAGGGGCGACGACTAAAAAGTCGTCAAAAGGATCGACATAGAAGTGAAGTGAGAGGAAGTCACTTGAAGGCAAATAATCAAACTCAAGCTTAGTGGATAAAACATCCACTAAGTCCCTAGACATGCTAAGGAAGACGTCCGAAGTGTCCCAGAAGGGGTCAACAACCGAGTCTGAGATCATGTGGAAGGTCGAACTAAACTCTAAGGGTAAAGCAATATGCTCGGGGACCAAGTCAAGGTCCGTGGTTTCCTTAGGTAAATAATCCAACAAGCTATCCATTATCTCGCTAACTACTATGTCATCGACGTCCTTAAAGGCATCTAAAGCCTCAAAGTTGGTTACAACACCATTCCTTCCTAATCTGGCATCTAAGACTGCCTCCTCACAAGTATCAAAAATTGGAAAGTTCATAATAGTTTCATCCCCAAACTTGCTCATAAAGCCCTCATCCTGAACATCAAGGTCTACTGTAGTCCTATCATGGTGAGATGATGAAGGTCGGGAGAGTGAGCAATAAGGGTCATCGGTCAGTTCATACTCCAAAGGTATATCAGGAGCTTCTTCGACATTTAACTTAATACTAGAGTTAGGTGTATTACCCTCACCATCATTCATAGTCTCCTCTTGAGTTTGGGGTGCACAAACCCCTTCCTCGTCGATGATAGGCTCCGACTCGATTCTATCAACAATGTTGAGAATCCCTTCCATGATCTCTTTTATATCTCGATTGAATCTAGTTTAATACTCTAAAATTGTTTGGAGAGTATCTTCTGACATTTCCTCGTAATAAGGCACATGAGTATAACTAGACGAAGACTCTCGCGGAACACGGATCATGGGACAATACTTGGTCAAATGGTCTAAGCTCGCACAAATAGCACAAACCGAGTTAATGGTCTCCAAAGTCCTTTATTCACTACCTTCATGTATATACATAGACTCGACTCTTTGAGTGAAATCATCGAGTCGGGAATTGTCATCACTGAGTGAACCGTTCATATATGCTTGTCGATAGTCACGAAGACTTCGACGTGGTCGATCAATACTAATACGGTCATCATTTAATGACAAATCCATGCATGAAGGTGTGTTCATCCCAAATTCTTGTCGGTAGTCTCGAAGACTTTTACGGGGTTGATTCCCCTTATGCTCATAATCCCTAAAACTATATTCATGACGAGTCTGACCGACTCCATACATCCGTCGATATTCACCCATGGTTATCCTAGGTCGGTCAGGCTCAACTCGCCTATTCCTATCACTAGTCGGAACATTCCTATGTAAATTTGAGTAGTCCTGATGACTTGTAGATGGTCGACTAGTGTTGGAAAGGGTTCGCATAAGGTCATTCTCATCAAATGACCAACTTGCCATGATCTCACAATGTTCAAGGATACTAACACACCATCACAAAATGGGAGCTAACACTTAAAGAACTAAACAATCACACACAAGTATAAAGGATGAGATAGAATACGATACTATCGAGTGCTCCTCTCGTTTCGTTCGCCTCTTTGTTTAACTTCTCGATTCCTTCGTTTTCCTTCACCTTTATGTCACTTTTGGCTTTTTTCTATATAACTGTACCTAAAGAAAAGAAATGAAATTAAGAAACTACAAAAACAAATAAAATAAAAACGCCTAAGAAGCAAATAACACTAAACTAATGAACAAAACAAACAACCGATATCGAAACTACTAAACCTATCCCCGGCAGCGGCGCCAAAAACTTGATGCACCCGAAAGGTTGCACACCCAAGCGGAGGTATCAAGTACTAACCCGGCAAAACCAGGATCGATCCAAGGATAGGAAAGTAACTTGTTTATCGGAGGGTCTCGTTCACGGGTTTAAGTGTTACTAGCTAACTTAGACAAAAATAGAAAGAACAAAGATAAATGGGGGTTTTGATAGGTAGGCATGAATCGAAAATAAACAAAAGGGAAATAACTAAACTTAAACTATTAACTAAAGCTTATTGGGAGGCTAGGGTCTTATTCTTGCTTGGGTCAATTATTGAGTTTGAGTCATCTCGACTTTACATTAGATGCTCTAAGTGCTAGATATACCTAATGGTCATAACTAGTCAAAGGGTCATCATATTCCATTAAACATCGAGTCTAAAATCGGAAAGATTGCTTAAGAAGTAACTATGACATATGTTTGACATAAGACATGAAACAAGCTTAAACGATTAACCTCGTGAGAGAGACATCAAACATACTCATCTAACCAATACAACCACATACATAAGCATATCAAGATTTCATCATAATCCTCAACAAGAGGCTTAGCAACACATAGAGAGATTATTGCATTCAACCCCAAATGAGAGTGTAATGAATGGTGTAGACATCGTAAGACAAGTAATACACTATCTCTATTTCTAATTTCTCTCTACCTAGGTTTCTTAAGCAAGAACAAGTAGCAATCAAAGTCTAGAAAGATTAATAAACAAATTCAATCATGTATAAAAGGAATCATTCACAAGCATACTCAAATTTAAGTTTAATAACATGAATCCCTCATATAATCAATTAAATCACCCCAAACAAGAACAAGAGGAAAATGAGTAAGAAAAACCCTTGGAGAACAAATGGAGTGAAAAATCTAAGCAAACCAAGCAAAGGAGCCAAAAGGGTTGCTCTCCGGCCATTTTAGGTGTTGTCCCATGCCTTAGCAAGCTGCTGGTCGGCCAATGGAGCTGCTGGTCGGCCGTTGTACCTGCTGTCGGCCATTGTAGCTGCTGCCCCGGTGCTATAATTGTTGTCCAAGTGCCCCTTTTGCTCCCTTTTTGGTGTTTTCCTTGATATTTCTCTCTAGATCTAAGTTTCTCTCTCTTAGATCTTCATGAAACCCAAAACCCTAGCCTCCATTACATTTTTCTCTCTGAAAATCAGCACATAAGGAAGAAGATGAAGTGTAGAGACCAAGTTAGGGCATTAATTTCTATTTCGTACCCAAAAGACCACTTTGCCCTTCTTTAGTAGTTATAGTTACTCCTTTGTCTAGCTTGACTTCTTCAAGTTAGTTTGACTTATTCAATGACTCCATTTAATTTTAACTTGAATAATGGGTTCTATAACTTGACCAAAGGGTACAAATGATAATTTTGCCCTTGTCTCCTAACTTGCTCATTTCTTATGCTTTTCATCTCTAGTCTTCACCGAAGTGACAATCACGTTCCAAAGACTTCATAGACTTTCTCAAATTATATTTTGACACTCTTAGGTGCAAATGATCATAATACCCTTGGTGAGTCTTTATCTCCTCAGTTGCACCCTTTTGCTCCTAGACTTTAAGGACCTCTTCTTAGATTCTTTTAAGTGCTTTTGACTCTTCTAGGGTCTCCTTAGCTCATTTCCTTGCATAGTTCTTTTATGGTACCTTGTCATGAGTATAAACATATCTTATTAGAATTGAAGCATAAAATGGACTAAATCATCTAAGTTAAGTGACCTAAATGTGATGCTTTCACATCACATCAGTACCCTGATCTCAAGTCAATCTTCAAAAACCACTTTGATCCTATCAGTTAATCGAATAAATTATCGATCTTAGGTAAAGGATACTTATTCCTCACAATAACCTTAGTCAACTCCCTGTAATGTTACACACCCGCATTGACTTGTCTTTCTTCTAAACAAAGAGAACATGCACACCGCATGGGGAGCTGCTCTGGCTAATGAAACCCTGGTCAAGTAACCGTTGAATCTGCTCCTTAAGCTCATGTAGTTCAACTGGGGCCATTCGATAGTGAGTTCGAGTTATCAGTGTAATACCTGGTTCTAACTCTATGCAGAAGTCAACCTCTCTGTGTGGTGGCAACCTTGGTATATTGTTGAACACCCCATGGTACTCAGAGACCACGTCAATTATCTCTAGCGTCTTATCCACTACCGGACGCTCTATCAGTTCCACGTTACCCAAGTGCATTTCTCTCATCTTTCTCGTCAGTCCAGGCACAACAAACACTTCACCTGAAAGAGAAGATGTGATTGTCTTGGAAAAATAGTCCACAATTGCATGATATAAAGAAAGCCAATCCATACCCAGGATGACATCATACTATACTAATTGGAGTACAAAGAGGTCTGAAGAAAACTCTTGTTCACCTAACTTAATAATCCACCCCTAACAAATATGGCCTATCACTGTAGACTCACCCTAAGGTGATGACACAATAAAAGGGCTCACACGTCGATCTAACACTATAAGCAAGGCACAAATGAAAGAAGATGAAATAAAGGTACCCATGGCACCAGGATCAAATAATACTCTTCTGAAGTTACTATGAATAAGAAAAGTACCTTCAACCACCTCAGCAGGTGCTCCATCATCTCTAGGAAATATGACATTCAACTATAGTTGTTGACCACGTCCCTGTAACCTCCCTTGCTGATTACGATCATGTTGATTTCCCTGATTACCAGTCTGTGACCCACTCTTCTTATGACAACCAGCTGCTCTATGACCCTGCTAATGACTATTGTAGCAAGTTCCTTGGAAAATCTTCTATCTCCCCCAGTTTCCATTCAGTGGTTTTGGTTGTCCAGTACTTGCTACCACTGCTCTATCATCTCGATCTGTGTGAGGCCTCTTGCCATCACGCTGCGCATGATAGCGAACACTTCGACTCTTACAACCATTTGTTGATGTTACCATTCCATTTCTGAACATGTCTCGTCTCTCCCTTGGGACTCTTCTGCTTTCTCATTTCTTGAATACAATCATCTTGTGCCTTAGCCCATTTCACCACTTTCCTATAAGTGTCAAAGTTGCCCAATGATCTATCTTGCAATGTTAGGGCGCAACCCATTCACAAACCTCTCAATCATATCATGTTTGTAGGGAGCAAGTCACTTGCAAACAATGTAAGTCGACTAAACTCCTGCTCATACTATGAGACTATCTGATTATCTCACTGCTTCAAATTCTGAAAATCTCTCGATACTTACTGTTGTGTTGAATAGGGAAAGTAAATCGTCTTGAATAACTCCTTAAACTATGGCCACGTCAAATTCATAGGATCTACTAACCAAGCCTCTGTATCCCACCACGAAGTTGCATTTCCTTACAACTGAAACACTGTCATTCTCTGCTTATAAACCTCTGAGCACTCGAGATTCTGCAAAAGTTATCCATCTTCTGACACCATCTGTGTACTCTTATAGGTCCTGCAGTTCCATCAAATACAGGTGACCAATCTTCTTGAAATGGTGATAATACTTCACCCAAGTCGTATCAATCGGTGGCCTCTGATTCGGAATAAGACCTCTCATTTCCCTTGCTGGATTCTGTGTCTGAGCTTATTCCTTCATTCTAGGCTCCGCTGCAATGTTAATCAAATTTTGCAATGCAACTGCATCAATGGTCACCTTTGCCCCTCCATTCATGTTTTGAATGGGAGTTGGATTACTCCCAGCTTGAGTCGTTGCACCCATAGTTCCTACGGATCCTCTTTCCTCAGCGGAGACTCTCCGACCTACCCCCTGCCTGCACTTTGGCTTGCACCTCGACCTCGAACTCGGATGCGAGCACTACGATTCCCCTACCAATAGCTCCTTCTACGTCCATCAACCTAACGAAAAAATTATAGGAAAAGAAAACTAAATGAAACAACACACAAAAATCTAAGAAAGACTAAAGTGCCCCTACTGCTTCTAACTATCTTAAGCCCTAGACACAACCCCTAGGATTTATGAACCTAGAGATTTGATACCACTTTGAAACGCTGCAAGTCTAGACTTCCACGTCACCCGCCATGAAAACATAAATTTAAAGCTTTCTTCCGTAGAACAGTAAACAAAATCGATCTAGTCACCAAATGATTTTAATTTCACCAAATAGGAAGCTCTTAAGTAACAATTAATCAACTAAAAGAAACTTTATTAAGTTCTCAAAACTAAAATGAAGTCTTTAAATCATCGACACGTAGGTCGGACAAGAACAAATGAAAAAAAGTAACTATCCACGAGATGAAACTCCGAATAACTACATACAGAAATAAAGAACTGCTACGAAATTCTTCAAGGGATAACTAAGACTCAAGCAGATGGCACTTTTCACGATTTGTTTGACCTAAAAAATAATAGGCTAGGTTAGAACCCAACAAGTAGATTTCTAAATTCCTAGGACCTTAATAGACGATTTCTAAATTTATCAAGTCGACTAGATTTTTCCATAATATAGAAAGTTGTCTATATCTATATATATATAAGCGATTGTGGCGGGAGATGTACATGCAAAAATCATTCAACAAGCAAACATAAGTGATATAGTAAGTTGGTGTCCATCCAGGAAAGTCAGATCCGTCATTCGAACCCTCTCATGACCCACGTTGCATGAGAGTGTGGTCCACAAGGCCACCCTCATCTTAGCACCGACTTCATATGCTCCATACCTAGGCTATACCTCTGTACGCCTTACCATGTGAACTTGTCGGTCATCGCAACAAACATCCGGTAGAGAGGGTCGAAACCAACCACCAGACTCGTCAACTTTCCACCAACCCACCACATCACAACATCACGCATACAAATGATTTATCATAGAAAAAAATAAAGCGCTCATGCTCAATCAATAACATATAATTAATTCATTAATTTAACAAAAACTCGACAATCAATCATGTATTAGGTGAACCAAAACCTCATCGAATAATCTTCATGTTATTGTTGCATTTTACTCACCAAATTATGTATATTTATACGCGAATCATGTTAACTAGTAAGAGTGATCTAGTTATGAAAGCATACACCTTAGACCTAATAAGAAGGTGGTGTATGTTGTTATTGCAAGTATTTATAGTTGCTGAAAAATTGCTATATATCACGTAAATATGAGTCTGGATGTATATAATGTATAACCACTATCCTCAAAGTTTGAGGAAGTCAAAATATCAATCATCAAGACTATGTTCTTCCTAAATAAGTCTCGAATTATGATCCAAAGTGACCATACTTTTCGATTTTATAAAGTATTTAACGAATGTGACTTATTGGGTATCTATGTTATAATCTCTAACTCTAGTTTAAATTATATGCAGTTTTGGGTTCATGAATACTCTCTAATCCTTTGATTTTATTATGAAAGAGGCTATTCAAGTTATGGGAAAGTAGAAACCTACCTAGAATTGAGGGAAAAATAAGCTCTAAGCGAAGAACCAACCTAGCAATTCACCAAATTGCTAGGTTCCCTTCTTCCTCTTCTTCCTCTTCTTCATGTTGGCCTTTATCTCTCTAGAACAACCCCACACTTTCTGTCACTAGAATCACACAGCTGCACTAGAGAAAAGAAAAACAACAACAATGAAAGTAGGGCTTTAGTGGGTATTCACGGTGGTTGTAATACCCATGAGGGTTTGGTTGCTAAAGGCACCCCAACTATTACTCAAGGGGGTAACATAACATAAATATAGAAACAACCCTAATTCTAGTATATCCAATAGGCTTGTATATTGGAGTTATGTATGAGGTGGGACACATGTATGAGAAGATTTAGACGGTTACCCTTATTACCCTATTGCAAAATGAACGGAGGATTAAACCGAAAGTTCAATTTGGGAAAAACTCGATGAGACGATTCTTTGGCACATTCTTCATTAAGGAAATCATGAAATTAGTTGATGAACACGCTTGTGTTTGGTGAAAATAACCAAGTAACTTTATAACAGTAGTAACACGCAAAATATCAAAATCACACTGGATTCAAAGCCATTAAAAATATGGAATCAAACTGGATTCGAAGAGCTTCTGCACTTAGAGAGTTTAATCAAAAAATTCAGAGGCTCACGAAAATAAGATGAGATGACTAATTTGTGAAAACAAATAAAACAAAATCACCTACGGGAGGTGACAACTTTGTACTCCAAACGACGATAAATGATGACAGTCAATGTTATTGATCGACAACAAAGAAGACCAAAATAACCACTTTGGGTTTCTTATCGTTCATGCACCAATAATAAATTAACTTTGAAATTACTTAATCAACAATTTAACTCTCAAAACATACATATAACTCATTAAGATTGAAGATCCGCACCCCATTATAAATAATTCGTCCATCATCATTATATAGTCCATGCACATCGAAGGAGACTAAAAAGTAGAAGAACTAGTTTCTTTTGAGTTAAGGTCGCTTATTGGAGGTTGACAGGCGACTGCTGTTTGCAAGAGAAGAATGATGAGGGTGCGAGAGGGAGGGAAAAAAAGAAAAAGTAGGCAATAAATGCCCTAAAAAAAAAGGAGAAGGGAATCGCCTGCAACCACACTTCGTCAACACTTTTTGACCGAGTCTTACGTGAAAATCACATTGCCTCTAACAAGTATGAACATTGGCCATAAAACTTACCTTTTCGTGTATTCAGTATCGTCTTAGTGAGTATTCAATAAGAGAGGATGCCACAAATTTGACCACCTCGTTGAAAACTTGCTTGAGGATTCCACAAATTGTTCAATAAGGGAGTTTTCAATGTGGTGATCCAAAAACATGAGGAAACGGTATGTTGACCACATTGATTTTGAACAACCATTGAGACTTTCGGTTTAGGTCGTGTAACGTAAGTTGTTAGATCTGGACATTCACTTATTCCAAAGTGACTCAAAACTAACTTGTCAACATCACCATTTAGTCCTTATCTTAACAAAACTTGATTTAGTTTTAACCATTTTCGTTCAAACTTTAAACGAGAATATCTCATTTATTCAGAACTGTATTTGTGCTAATTTAGCTTGAAATTGAAGAGTTCGACGAGCCGAATGCAATGTTGAAATCTATTTTAGCTTTGGACTCCACATATCCGATACACTAAATCGACAATGTTTTTTTTTTTCTTGTAGAGGATTACTTTCTTATGAAGAATAGGTTATTTAGACCGAAGTGTAACATTTGGATTTTAGACCGGTTGAATAAATCGGACATATAAGAAAATGTGTTGTGTTAGTGCAGTTTGAAATAATTCTATCAGTAAAATTCATACAATATAAAGTCTACTGTTATCTCCAGGAAAATAAAAGGGGTCGAAGAGCTACCGGTGAAACCAGGCGACCTACTTCTGGTATTTCTTATTCTCTGATTAGGCCTCTCTGTACTTTTCCAATTAAATGGCTAGCCTAACATGTGTTTATCCTTGTATATTTTTTTCATCTATGTCTTAATTATTCATATTTTCGTCACAAATGACATTTTTAGCCTAACATGTGTCTAACCTTGTTGAATGACATGCATTACGTGTTCTTGTTAATCGCATCAAGTGCCGAATTAATTGTGGATGCTTAAATCAAACACTTGGGTAGTGTTTGTTTCCTCTCCAAGTAAAATTTGCATTCTGATTCGAAATCTTAATTTACGATAAGAGTTCTAATAAAAATTTAGGTAGTGTATAATTAGGCATATATGTTGGGAATTACATGTATCTAATACATATCCTAATCATGTTACTAGTGTTGTAAGCGGAATCTCAATCATCATATGATTATCACTATGTTGTCGAGGATCATATACATGAACTAATCAATGAACTAGAAGAAAGAAGAATACCTGGATTCGCTTTCCCACGAACTAAATCTCAACCAGTATTCAAAAGATATAGAGCTTCAAGTGTAGCTCCTCTACTTGAGACACCGAATGTATAACTTGAACACCCTCTTTTCAGTCAGCTAGGACCTTCTTGAAGGTTGAGATGAAGAACTCCTTCTAGACTTGATAGATAGATTGGGAATTTTTTCTCTAAAATCTTCTCTCTCCAATAGTTGTGTGAAGAGAGGGATGTCCTTCTGAGAAATTTCCATACCTCTTCTGAACTCTAAATTGGTCCTTATATAGGCATTACCTTAGTAGAGCCCTACTCAAATAAGGAATCCTAAAAGTCCCTCAGAAAAGATAAGCACAAAAGGGTTTTATTTATCTGGGACCCTTTAGTGTGTCCGGCCACAACAACCCCTTATGGGCTTGTTTTGGACGGCCCACTTCTCATATATGGCTGGCCAGGGGAATCCCTATAAGGGATTCCCTTCCTGGCCCAAAAAGTGTGCTTTTACCTTTTCGATCTTCTCTTTTGAGCCCGATTCTTTTCTATCTTTTAAGTATTATCAGACTGGATCATATCCATCGATATACTAGTTCCCATTAGTTTATTCTCACTGTTCAAGTTACCATTCTTATGTGTAACCCGTTGTAAGATCCGGTCTATGTTAGCCGTGGATAACCGAAGTGATCCAACAATCGTAAGCGGCTTCTAGCTAAGCATTACGACTCTTAATTGAACCGGATTGATTGATCTTCCAAGTAAGGTCATCATTATCCTATAAGCAAAATTGTACGCATTTCCATCTTGGTCAAAGGACACTCCTTTGGAAGGTTATACCTTCAGACCTTTAGGATATATTTCTATCATGAAGGTCATACCTTCAGACTTAGAATATATCTCCTTCAATATAGACCCGACCCAATAAGGATTGGGTCTCCACCATGTAGCCATACACGTCTGACCTAACCATTTCCACCTCATGTAACGATCCCATGCAGTCAAGAGAAGATTGAGGTGGTTAAGGATAAACTTCCAATATTGTTTGTTGTTATCTTTAGATTTAGATTTACCCTAATTCAATGTACCTATATATACAACACTTGGTACATCAATTATATACAAGAACAATTATTTACATCTCTCTCTTGGTCACCATCTCTGTTTACATTTCTCTCTCTCGCTCTCCAAATATCTCTATTGATCCTAGAACTATCCAAGTTCCAGGACTTCACAAGGTATAAGAGCTTAGAATTTTTTTAAACGTAAAACAATGTCTTCCACAGATGATGTCAACTTTGTTCCCGTTGTTGTTCAGTCTCCAAACCGACCTTTCCCAATGAACTCCATTCTTGGGAACGATGCAACGATTTGGTTGCTAGTTGGATCATTTACTCTGTTGACCCTAGTATCCGTTCATCAATCCTCTATGATGACAATGTCGCCAATATTTGGCGTAATGTATATGATCGGTTTCATTAAACCAATGCTCCAAAAGTATTTCAACTTAAGAGGGCTATCTCTTCCCTCAAACAAGATACGTTTGATGTGTCCACCTATTTTACTCATCTAAAGTCACTATAAGATGAGTTATAATCATTAAAGGAATGAATGTGAAGTACATCTTGAAGAAAAAACAAAGAATCAAAATAGATGAAGCCAACATGGTGAATCCTATAACGAGTACCATCCGACAACCGGTCGAAGAGGTTTGGTGGGGCAAGTGTATAAGTCGAAAAAAGGAAAATAAGCGAACATATACTTTTTGATACGCCGGAATCAACGATCCAAGGATGAGAAAATTGGGACATACTTGTTAAATTGCTGGGGGAAATGAGCGGCCTATAGATGGAATGCACCTCCGATTCTTGAAGAAGGGACAGAAGATGACGGTATTAAGCCACACACATCGAGGTGGCTAAAGGCACCTCCAATTCTTGTTGGACCGCGACAGCAACAGTGGTGGGCTTGGGTTTTCGATTTGAATCAGTGTACCCATTAAGTTAATAACAGGTAGCCCTAACGTGACCATGAAGCCCACGGTGTCACAAAAGGGGCGCGCCCGTTTGGAACGCGACTTATCAACCCTGTCGGGTCGAGGTGGACGGTTCGGCCGAGACAGAGGGAGGTGGTCGTGATGTCCGATAGCAAGAGTTGCGGATTCTGTAGTGGTTGGGTTGTCAAGTATAATATTCTATTAGATTTCCTCCTGCTTGACAAGGCCATGAATCTTCAGAATAATGGATAAAGATCAATTATAGATATCTGACTACGGATTGCTAAAAAAATAGTCATGAAGACCTTGAAGAAATATCGTAGCTCTTTCTTGATTAGAGCGATCAATGAGAGATTTTCAGAGATTACATATGCAAGGCATGAAAGTAGCTTTATTAACCATTTAATAATTGATTAATCTCTATTGGGATTTGTAGTTAAATTCTCTTAATATCTTCTAAAATCTAACCCTATAAATAATGTTAAATATTCGTAACGAAAAATACAACCTAAAAATGAATTTTTGTTTCGATATTCTCCTTTTTTCCTTGTAAGAGGATATTTAAGGTTATTCACTAGAGGTTTGTATAAGGATTTGTTTCTCACAGATGTGTGATTATTAATCTTAGAAGGTAGACACAAGAAAATCGCAGTTGCATCTGCATATTATTGGTGGAGTAAAATCTACAATAACGGGCATTGCCTTGTGCACGATTCGATCATAATTCTGATAGTGCCCATATTTTCTTCAGTCTTTTCAGTATAACTCACACATTTCACCCTCTCCCACTTCTCAGCCTACTTGTTCTTAAACAAATTGACCGGATGTTAATTTTTCTGCACATTTTTTTTTATCATTTAACAATATCATTATTTTGGAAGCAATTTAAAACTCATGTCACAAAAGTAAAAAAGAGCTTTTGTTGAAGAGTATCTCATCCGCATAATTTTATGAATTGAATATCCATTGGAGCTATACACATAAGACAATTACAATTTTTTTTGTGAATCCGAGATGCTCTTGAAGTCCAATGTATTTCAACAAAAAAAAAAAAAAAAAAAAAAGTCCAATGTGTCTTCTTCTAACTTTTCCTACATTACAACACAAATATTGGAAGTACTATTGGGGTCTTAAGTTATTCCTAAACACACCCCCTACGGTCAAATCTTGCGGATGATTCATTTGGAAGGGGGCTACTATCCGAAAATTTAATTATATCAGAAGTTCTCACTTTATTAATAATTTTTTGAGGGATTGGGCCATTGGTCCAAAAAGGGGGTCAAAATGAAAATTTCACCCAAAGTTGCCTAAAAATGAAAGGGAGGTCCAAAGTGTCAGTTTGGGGATCAAAATTACGTAAATGGCCCTTAGAAAATAAAGTATTTACCGTTCATGCCATCGAAAATTACAAAATTGCCATCGAAAATTCTCGGGAAATGATTTTTTTTTCTGAAAATTATTTTATTTACTGGAAATTTGAAATTTTCGTGAAATTATTTTATTTACTGGAAATTACAAAATTTGAAAATTTGGGCGGGAAATTATTTTATTTACTGGAAATTTTTTTCTGTACTAGACATTTTTGCTGGGCGGGAATTTGAAATTTCGTAAAAAAATTTGAAAATTTGGGCGGGAATTTGAAATTTCGTTTGAAAATTTCAAAACTTCGAAAAAAAAAAAATTTGTGACCGGGAAATTATTTTATTTACTGGAAATTTTTTTTTGTACTAGACACTTTTGCTGGGCGGGAATTTAAAATTTTCAAAAAAATTTCAAAATTTGCCCGGAAATTTAAAATTTTCAAAAAAATTTGAAATTTCGTAAAAAAATTTGGGCGGGAATTTAAAATTTCGTTTGAAAATTTCAAAACTTCGAAAAAAAAAATTTGTGACCGGGAAATTATTTTATTTACTGGAAATTTTTTTCTGTACTAGACACTTTTACTGGGCGGGAATTTAAAATTTTCAAAAAAAATTCAAAATTTGCCCGAGAATTTAAAATTTTCAAAAAAATTTGAAATTTTGGCCGGGAATTTGAAATTTCGTTTAAAAATTTGAAAATTTCAAAAAATTTGAAAATTGGAATTTTTTGTGTAAGGGAAATTATTTTATTTACCGGGAAGAGATGGTTTGCTGGGCGGGAATTTGAAATTTCGTTTGAAAATTTCAAATTTTCAAAAAATTTTGAAACTTTGAATTTTTCGTATACTGGTAAATTATTTTATTTACCAGACATATTTTTTTTTCAGGAAAACGTCAGCATGTCCCGTCCAAGGGCAAGAGGAGAATAAAAAAAAATCTGACATTTGGACCTGCAACTAATTTTTGGGCAAGAGTGGATTTTTTTTGGGTTTACCCCCCAGATTTTGGACTGTTGACTCAAAAATCCTAATTTTTTTCTTTCCGAAGCTTATAATCCAGTGTACCAAATATGGAAAATAGTAATCTGTCAATAAAAAAATGGCCTTGATTACGTAGTGTTGTACTTCTGGACCAACTTTGGTATCAGCTATGTGCACATGCAGGAGTCCTTAGATTCTTGGTATATATCACTTTTGTCAATTACATACTAAGCTCAATCATAACATTTGTGGATCTTGGTTTTTAGTTGTTTTATGTAATCTAATTAACTTATCTTAAAATTTCAAAATTGTAGAACATGTTGAGAGCTGTGACTGCTGTATTTGATAGTCTCCCTGCAACAGCAAAAGGTGTGTATCATTTATCTTTGGGATAAATTACATAAATTTCTTCACATTGTTTAGACAGGATGTCCTGAAGGTGCCCTCGTAATATAATGCTAATGGTTTTCGTGCGAATTACTCTCCAACCTAGGCTGCCTCCAAGAGGCGAGAACAGTTCAAAATATGGCCAATAGTGTCTAAGATATTATTATTTCCTCTAAATACTAAAGACTTCCATGTATTGGTGAAAAATCAAAACCATGTTGTTTCTTATGATTAATATTCCGCAATCATTACGAGGTATGATGAAAATTGATTTTATCGTAGTGCTAAGAGTCAAATAATGCATTCGATGAATGTCTTCTTAGAAGAATTAGTATTTTATTTCAATTTAGAAAAAAATCTATATGCCTGCAAAACTTAAGTAAAGTAGTCAGGTAGCTGGGATAATATATTTCCATCAAACAATTAACCTATGTTTCATGCATGTGGTGTAGAGACTGATGGATTGAGGTTTGTTGTGTCCAGGGTTTTTGTCGAAGTCACCTGATATTCAACATGCCATGCAAATGTTCCTGAATGTGCTTCGCGACGATCACCATGTCTAAACCTGCAGATGTCTGGTCAGCTACTTGTTATGTTGTTTCCAAAATAATACTTACTAAATTTGAAGGGTGTAATTCAAGAAAAAAATCAAAAAGAAGTTTATGTATGAGAGACAGTATCATAATAAAGCATGCCAATAAACTATTGGTTGTCCAGGTAATTTTAGTTCCACTTTGAAAACTTATTGGTCACTACATCAATATTTGGTGGGGGTGGAAATCTATCATTATTGATTTGTGTTTAAAGAGTATAGATACAACAAATGCAGGAATAAAATGGTGTTTGAAGACTCTTAGGAGGACCTTAAAGTTCTTTGTATGTTATTTTAAGGCCCAAGATATCATAGTGCCGTCAGTTCTAGTATTTATTCAATTCGTGATATATTCACCTCATGTAATAAATGTAATGAATCTTGAAGTCCTATGTCAAGAACAAAATCTTAAGTTAATCCAATATTTACCCTGGTCACATGGGTATCTATAGGTTAAGATTGGTATTGGCTAATACCAGTGTTTAGCACATATTCAGTTAACTATTAGGATTTTTTTTTTTGATAATGAGCCTCCACAGTAATAATATTCAATAATATGAGAATAAAAGGTTCCATCTAGTGAGAAAATGAGAACCTTATTTATTAATGATCAGAAATTACATTTATATAGAGGAGTTTGTTAGAGATCAGTTAGATCTTGTTAGAGTTAGTTAGGAGTTAGTTGGGTTGTTAGGGACTTATAATCAAGTGTGACAGGCCACACCAAATATATTACAACGCACCTGTACTTAACCCATTAAACTCACACTCGACTTACACTCCTTATACACTATCTTTACACTTATGGCTACTACCCCCCCTCAAGATGAAAGTGGCTGATAAGAACTTTCAACTTGTCCTTCAATTCTCGAAACTTAGGAGAAGCAAGAGACTTGGTGAAAATGTCAGCAGGTTGAGCAGAAGATTTAATGTAAGAAACTGTAATTCTCCCAGAGCAGGAAACCAGCTCTCTTATAAAGTGGAAATCAATAGCAAGATATTTCATTTTCGAATGAAAAACTGGATTGGAAGCTAGAAAGAGAGCTGAAACATTATCACACCATAAGAGAGGAGGAGAAGCTAGAAATACATGAAGATCTTTGAGCAAATTGCAAACCCGAACTGATTCAGCAGCACATTGAGCTAAGCTTCTATACTCTGCCTCTGTTGAGGATCGAGAAACACTTGATTGTTTGTTAGCAGACCAAGTAATAGGATTAGAGCCAAGAAACATTATGTAGCCACCAGTAGACTTGCTGGTAGATAAGTCTCCAGCCCATTCAGCATCAGAAAAACCAGTGAGAGAGATAAGACCTTTCCTAAACACAAGACCATGATGAAGAGTACCCTTAAGGTATCTAAGTATTCTCTTAACAGCCACAAGATGATGTTCTGTGGGAGAATGCATATGTTGACACACTTGACTAACAGCAAAGGAGATGTCTGGTCTTGTCCAAGTTAAATATTGCAAAGCCCCAACCATTGATCTGTAGGAAGTAGGATCAGGAAGAAGAGGACTATCATTTGGAGAAAGTCTGGAACCAACCATAGCAGGAGAAGAGCAAGGTTTAGCTCCAATCATGTCACATTTCTTAAGTAAATCCAAAATGAGAACTTATAATCAAGTGTGACAGGCCACACCAAATATATTACAACACACCTATACTTAACCCATTAAACTCACACTCGACTTACACTCCTTATACACTATCTTTACACTTATGGCTACTACCATCAATATTCATTATAAAAAAATAGCAAGAATATGTAGACACTAAATTATCTTTAATGTGATTAAGATTGCATATGTTTTTCAAAATTTTTAGATCTGAAATCTGAATTGAACCAGGGACGGAACTAGGATTGTCATTCTAGTCATAAACTAATCTACGAAATTGATTACCTCCACTTAAAAATAATAATTTGTCATAAAGATTAAACATAAATAAGAAAAATAACATGAGACTACTACGCCTGATAGTTATGTATTTTACCTACTTCAAATACATTTTATTAACATTATTATTTACTTACAAATATATGTACAATTATGTTATTAACTTGTAATTCCAGAGAGAGATTATTGAAAGAGAGGGGGGAGGAGAGAGAGAGAAAGAAAAAAGGGAGAGAGATAAATTATTTTCTAATAAATTTGCTTTTCTTAAATTACGATTTGAGAAACAACCGGTTTTGGTTAATCATAGACCAAAATTTGCATGACTTGAAATGATTTCTCTTTATGATTGGAATCAATATAAATTAACAAATAGAAAAGAAATTGAAATTAACAGTAGAAACTTGAAATAATAAAAACTTATAATTAGAAATAGATGAGCGGTGGAAATTAAGATTGTTCAAACTTATAAGTTTCAATTCAGCAACTAGACACCTATGTATGATAGGCGAGATTGGAATGAGGGGATTAGTGAGTGTGAGGGATCGGAGTTTGACTCTTGGAGGAGGTTAGAATCTTTTCAAAGGTTTTTGGTTCTAATCCAACAAAAGTGACTATAGTTGTTACTTTTTTCTTTCTTCTTAATCTAGTACTTTGTAGACACAAATTAACTAATCCACTTTATCTAATGAATCAGTTTTAAAATAAATGAAAATTCATATAATGACACAAATTTTTCATATTTATGTTCTTTTGATTCAAGTAAAAATTTAGATACAAAATTTCAATTTTTATTTTTATTTTTTGAAAGAACAAATGAAATATAACAAAAAGTCGTTTATTTTGGTTCATTAGAGGGACCAACAAGTTGTGAATTGAATTGTGGTTTAAAATTTAAATCGTCACTTTTGACATATAAATCCATGTATATTAAGAAATATGGTTTGATATCAGCCCCTCTTGACTTCTAGTCTTGGTTTCGTCCCTGGTCATTGCTATATAAGAATTCCAGCTGGAAGTTGGTAAACTAGACTAGGTCTCTGTGGTGTAGAAATTTAAGCTGAGGAAATATCATTCAAATTAAGTCATGGTTGGGTAAGCATTCTAAGTTGTAGAAATTAGCAACTTAAATTAACTCTTTAGGTACGAATAAGTGGGCTTCCGTTAAGCTTTGAGTTGGGTCAGGCCGTTAGGGGGTACCAATACGGTTTAAAAAAGAAAGTTTTAATCTTTGGGAAATTTTAAATAAACTCACCATTTTTGTTATATGCACTCACATCAAAGGTATTTTTTTGTTCAAATTAGAGGAGATGTGAGTTAATACAACAAAAATAGTGATACATTTAATAATTCCTTCAATCTTGTTCTAGGTAAGGAGTTGGGAAAGGTCAAGGGTGAGGGTGGGCCATGACCCCTCCTGGTCCTTTACTAGATACTTCATTGAATTGAACCTCAATTCAGATTTAAGATGGTCTTTTTATTTAGGGTTATTTGGGTAATAGCCCTTAACTTTGTGACTAGCTTCCTGTTCAGCACCTAACTTTATCAAAAATTCCCAGATGATCCCTTTTTAAGTTACTGTTAGAACGCCGTTAACCAGTCATCAATTCTCTCCTACATCTCTTTCTCTCTCTCTGCCACCTCATCTTTTTGCCACCTCATCGTCTTCTCCGGCGAAGGTCGCCGCCCGGCGACCTTCAAACATTAAAAAAAAATATATTATTTTTCACTCTTCCTCTCTCTCTCTCTAACACTCTTGCATAGGGAAACCTTCGCCGGAGGTCTGGTCTATTCTCACGAACAGACTTTCAATAGTCTGTTCGTGAGAACAGACCAGACCTCCGGCGAAGGTTTCCCTTCGCCGGAGTGTTAGAGAGAGAGAGGAAGAGTAAAAAAAAAATTATTTATTTTTTAATGTTTGAAGGTCGCCTGCCGGAAACTTGTCGGCCGGCGTCCTTCGCCGGAGAAGACGATGAGGTGGCAGAGAGAGAGAAAGATATGTAGGAGAGAGAATTAATGACTGGTTAACGGCGTTATAACGGTAACTGAAAAAAGGGGCCATCTGGAAATTTTTGATAAAGTTAGGGGCTAGGCAGGAAGTTGGTCACAAAGTTAGGGGCTATTAGGGAAATATCCTTTTTATTTATTAAAATTTGAATTGTGGGTTGATTTCCTGGACATCTTGATAGGCTGAATACAAGCCCATTCTTTTTAGACTTTAAACAAAGTCTGAAAAGAAGGTCCAACCTTTGAATTGTTGTAAATGACGAAAAGGCCCCACCGAAATAGAAAAATCTTTTTCCCATGTTCATCTTCTTACTTTCCACCACCGAACATTCTCTCTTTCTCTCTTTATTTTCTCTGTGCCTCTTTCCCGTTATACCTCTGTCTCGGGCTTCGTTTGGTTGAATCCTCGTCAGATACGGCGAGAGCTCACCAAGCTTTATACGGTTCATAGATTCGGTGAGACTTGGTCCATTGTTTCAAACTGGCAAGGGTTCATGGATCTATCAAAGGTTTCAAGCCACCAATGGTTTGGTAAATTTGAATTCGGTGAGTGCCCAATGAGAGGTCACAGATCGCGCGAGGGTTTGAAATCTATATGTTTGAATGCAGACATGGTTGGAGTTTGATATTTGATTCCTCGATGAATGTAAACTTACTAGATCTGGAGGGGTATAGGATATAGGGTTTACAGTTTATCAATACATTATAATGCTCTCTGCGAAGGAGGAAATGACTTTAGGGAACAGATTTAGTTGGTGGGAGACCCGAGTTATTATTTTTCCATAAACAAAAATGAACATGATTGAGTTTTATATTGATCTGGTTCACATGAACAATAATGAAGATCTGGTAAGTTTACAGTCATGGAGGACTCAGTTTTTTGTAAAGGTGAACAGAGGATGGATAATCGACTTTTTGGGTCTATCCATAATCCAATCCAAAGGGTTCGGTTATTGTAAATCAAAATCCGAACCAATCCGTTAAATTTTGTTCTCATTTTTCTGTTGAAATATCTTTCTATATATTAAGATATCCCATATAATAGATATTAGGAAATATCAAATATTAGAAACTAGTAAGAATTAGGAACTAGTAAATATATTAGTATAAACTATTAAGAAACTAGTAAAATATTAGAAACTAGTAAAGTTAGAAACTAGTAGTATTGTAACTCTATAAATAGAGTCTTATATTTCTTTTGTAATCCATCAAGGAATAAAACAAGTTCTTTGATCAATTTCAACTTGGTACCAGAGCCAAAAGTCTTAAATTTGTGCTTGGGAATTTATATTGATTGAAAGAGAAGAGCCTTTCATCTTCATCTTGTTTTCCGGTTTAGCTAAAGTGAAGGGCAACTGATGCTTCCGGAATAATGACTCTCAATAAGGCATATTCAAATTTTGCTAAAGTTGGGTGTCAATCTGACAAAATTACTTATAAGTGTACACACTGCAACAAAATTGGTCATACCAAAAGTCATTGTTATGAACTATTAGGCTATCCAGAATGGTGGGATCATAGTCGAAAGAAAAACTCTAAGAAGACCCTTGAAGATCCAACTGTTAAGCAAGCTTCATCAACGATAGCAACTACAGGTAATATAGGCAAGAGTTTAAATATGTCTACACAATTTTCGAATAGTACTTGGATAATTGATTCTGGTGCTACAGATCATATAACTTTTGATTCTAGACAGGTCTCAACCATAAACCAATCTTCACATAAATATGTCTCTACTGCCAATGGCACCTCAGCCCCTGTTGTAGGGGAAGGACCTATAACTCTAACGAACACATTGAACTTAGACTCTGTTTTAGTTGTCCCATCTTTAGATCATAATTTATTATCAGTGTCTCAAATAACCACCACTCTATTTTGTGTTGTCATCTTTTGGCCTGAATTTTGTGTCTTTAAGGACATCCGGACAAGGCAAACAATTGGTTATGGTGTTAGGCGAGGAAAGTTGTATTACTTGGATTTAGTATCTGAAAGCTCTAATAAATTGCGTCAGGCATTAGTAGTGAACAATTTTGAAATAAAAAATAAAGATGAAATATGGTTATGGCATCGCCGTCTGGGGCACGCCTCCTTTGGTTACCTTAAGAAATTATTTCCATCGCTATTTATTAAATGCGATGTTTCAAGTTTTCAATGTGATGTTTGTGCACTTGCAAAAAGTCATCGTGCATCGTTTCCGTTAAATTTAAATAAAAGTCCAACTCCTTTTATGATCTTACATTCCGACGTCTGGGGTCCATCTAAGGTTCCTACTTTGGGTGGGGCACGGTGGTTTGTTACCTTTATTGATGATTGTACTAGGATGACTTGGGTGTGTTTGATGAAATCTAAAAGTGAGGTAAAGTTATTGTTTCAGAAGGTTCATAAACTGTTTAGTACTCAGTACAACGCAAATGTTCAGATACTTCGTAGTGACAACGGAGGAGAGTATATGGATCATGAACTTCAAACTTATTTGGTTTCTCATGGTATTGTTCATCAAACTACTTGTCCAAATACCCCTCAACAAAATGGGGTCACTGAAAGAAAGAATCGTCACTTGTTAGAAGTTATCAGGGCTATGTTGATCGAAGCACATATGCCATTATCTTATTGGGGAGAAGCACTTCTTGCTGCAACCTATTTAATTAATAGAGTACCATCTAGTACTATTGATTTTAAGACTCCTTTTCAAGCTCCATCGGATGTTATCTTTCATGAAGATTCTAAGTATTTTTCACCTGAGTCTGAACTTCAGGGGGGGAAACTAAGCAGGAAGTTCTGACTCTTGATTATGAAGAAACGGATAATCATGTAGAAGAAAACAAAATTGGATCTAATATTGAAGTAAATTTGATTCCTGAAGAAATAAGTAGAGCTGAAATTGAAGAGTCAGAATTACCAACACCTGAATCGGTAATGGAAGAAAGTGTTAATGAAATCGTTGAACAAATTGTGGATTCACCTCCAATTGAAGCCGTTGAACCAAGGGTTAGTAATACACGAAACCAATCAGTTGTCGAGGATGTTCTTGAAGCACCTTCCGAACCACCTAGGAAAATATTACCGTCGCGTCAAACCAGAGGTATTCCTAAACCGACATATGAACCTGAGCTGTCTAGTAGAGTCAAATATCCTATGAATCAGTATGTGTCAGATCATCGGTTGTCAGAATCAAATAAGTCGTTTGTAAATCAATTATCTATTGTATATATTCCTAACAATGTACAGGAAGCCTTATCTGATTCAAAATGGAAAGCAGCTATGAATGAGGAGATGAAATCCTTACAAAAGAATGACACTTGGGAGCTAGTTGGTCGTCCAGAAGATAAAAATCCAGTGGGATGTCGGTGGATTTATTCAGTGAAGTATAAAGAAAATGGTACAATTGAACGTTATAAAGCGAGACTAGTGGCAAAAGGCTACACTCAAACTTATGGAGTCGATTACACAGAGACATTCGCTCCAGTTGCAAAAATCAACACTATTCGCGTCTTGTTATCGTTAGCAGCAAATTTAGATTGGCCACTACAACAATTTGATGTAAAGAATGTTTTTTTGCATGGGGAACTATTAGAAGAAGTCTATATGAACCTTCCACCGGGATGCAAGATACCACAAATACATAACCAGGATGTATGTAGATTGAAAAAGTTATTGTATGGATTAAAACAATCACCAAGAGCGTGGTTTGGAAGATTTACAAAGGCTATGAAGGAATTCGGTTATCACCAAAGCAATTCTGACCATACCTTATTTACAAAAAGGCAGAAAGGAAAACTCACAGCACTTATTGTATATGTTGATGACATGGTGGTTACTGGGGATGATCCTGAAGAACGAAAGGCTTTACAGAATTACTTATCAAAAGAGTTTGAGATGAAAGACCTTGGTCCATTGAAATACTTTCTTGGAATTGAAGTATCTCGATCTAGTAATGGAATTTTCTTATCCCAAAGAAAATACTTTAGATTTGTTACATGAGGTGGGTATGGCAGCGTGTGAGCCGATTGATACACCTGTCGAAGAAGGATTAAAGTTGTCAGTAGAGCCTAATCAGATACCGGTTGATAAAGGAAGATATCAACGACTGGTTGGAAGGTTGATGTACTTGGCGCACACGAGGCCAGATCTTGCATATACGTTAAGTATTGTTAGTCAATTTATGCACAATCCCGGTGAAAAACACATGAATGCTGTTTTACGCATTTTGAGATATTTGAAGGCGGCTCCTGGAAAAGGTATTTTGTTTACTAAAAATTCGAGTTGTCGAACTATTGATGTATATACTGATGCAGATTGGGTCGGGGAAGTAAATGGTAGGCGATCAACTGCAGGATATTTTACCTTCGTTGGTGGAAATCTTGTTACATGGAGAAGTAAAAAAACAGAACGTTGTTGCACGTTCAAGTGCAGAGTCTGAATTTAGAGGAATGGCTGATGGCATATGTGAAGCGTTATGGGTAAGACTCCTGTTGGATGATTTAGGATATCCTTCTGAAAAACCAATTCAATTATATTGTGACAATAAAGCAGCATGTGATATTGCTCACAATCCAGTCCAGCACGACCGCACAAAGTATGTTGAGGTGGATCGATGTTTTATTAAAGAAAAGTTGGAAGACAACATTGTAGAGTTACCAAAGGTCCGATCTGAAGATCAGTTGGCTGATGTTCTTACCAAAGCAGTTTCAAGTCGAATATTTTCGAAAATGGTAGACAAGTTGGGCATGTGCGATATCTATGCACCAACTTGAGGGGGAGTGTTGAAATATCTTTCTATATATTAAGATATCCCATATAATAGATATTAGGAAATATCAAATATTAGAAACTAGTAAGAATTAGGAACTAGTAAATATATTAGTATAAACTATTAAGAAACTAGTAAAATATTAGAAACTAGTAAACTTAGAAACTAGTAGTATTGTAACTCTATAAATAGAGTCTAATATTTCTTTTGTAATCCCTCAAGGAATAAAACAAGTTCTTTGATCAATTTCAACTTTTTCGACTTTAAAACCTACTAGTATTATACTTAGAACGTGTTAAAAATTACTCCCTCTATCCCAAATTGAATGACCTAATTTCTATTTTGGGTTGTCCCATTTTAGTGTCCCATTTCTAAAAATAAAGAAAAGAATTTTTTTTTCTTTCCAATAGTACCCATTACTATAAAATTTAGTGACAACTTTATTTAAAAGTAAGTTCAACTTTTTCATTGTAAATTAAAAAAGTTAATGAGGTTACAATTGGAAAAATCATGTTATTTTTGAAAGTCAAACTCTAATTAATGATGTTCCCTTAAAAAGTTGAGTTTTCCAAATAGGTCATTCATTTTGGGACTGAGGGAGTAATATTATCTCACAAATCATTAAGTCTACATGTAGTACCTGATTAACTCGACATAGTTTATCAACATTCAAAGAAGATATGAAATGATAAATAATTGAATCTCCACCATACATCATGCCCAATCATATTATCTTACATATATAATATAAAAGATAAAAATAAATGGTTTGGTTCAGTTTTTTCGGCTATTTGTCAAACAAATCCATGGACCGAACCAAACACCTCGATTTTGACCTTTAAGTATCCGAACCAATCGGATAACCATTGGATCGATCCCCAAACTGGCCATATCTGTTTTGATCGGATTGGATTGCTCGGTTCAGATACTAAATGTACACACCTAGTTTTTTGTGTTTCAATGAGTTATTGCAGATATGATTAATCCTCCATGGTTTGCTAGAGTCAAAGAGAAAGTACAAAAGGGGAGGAGAGAGAGAGAGAAAAGGGTATAGTGTCACACATAAAATTTTGGATAAAATTTTTAGATGGGAAACAAACATTGTATCTCGTAGAATAATTCAGTCGATTCAGTTCAGCTAATTCAGATTCAGCCAATTCGGACTCACAAAAAAAAACACAACCTAAGTATTTTTTTAAAATAAGTTTACCTTTCTCTTGCAAAGTCGAATTTTATTGAAATTTATATATTTCGGAAAAAACTTTTTATTGTATTTCCATATGAAAATTTATTTTTATGAAAAAAGTAAGACGGAATAACGTCACCGACAGATGTTAAAAAGTAATAATTTAGATGCACATATGCAGAAATTGTAGAATTACCATGATGACGATAAATAATAACTTATTGTGTATAGGTACGTAGGAGAAGGAGGTTGTACATAAAGATTGAATTTAGAAAGGTCGAACTTTTGAGCCAATCTTATGTTTTATGTGGGACATTAGTAATCTCCAACTGTCCGAGGATATTAAACAAGCTTGAGCTCCACAAAATAGATGTTTAAGAAGCTCGAGTTCATTAAAGCTCGTTTAACAACTAAATGTAATAGGTGATTGTCGAGTAAGGTATTCATGTAAGTACGGTGGAGAGATCTTATGGTCATTTAGTTTCGAGCAAAAGCTTTATGCTTATTAGGTAATTAAAACTCCAATTGAATCATGAAGCTAAGAAGAGAATGAGGTTAAGTGACAGGAAAGGTAGTAGAAAATCAGAGAACTTAAGAAATTGTGTATCAAACGTAAAGTTATCAATATTAGATATTTTGATCGGTAAACTTGTCCTTTTTTGTGTTAGAAAAAAACATTCCTTTGTGATAACCATCTCATAAAGGAGTTCACTGTTGCATGAAGTTTGCACTTTAAAGCAGTATGTCGAGAATCCAGATCTAGATATATGAGTAGGGGTGGGACTTTGGTTCGAGGCCCGGATCCGCCCACGGATGCCCGGGTCCGCCAGGGTCCGTTACGTTCGATAACCGGCTCAGACAAAACTCGCCGTCCAAGAAGAGTAAAGTGGACGAACGCGGGCATAAACCTTTACCCGGAGGTCCGCTCGCGTCCGACCGACTGAACCATCTATCCACTAAACCCTTTCGTTTTTCTGCTATCTTTGACCTGACAAGTCCGTCCACATAACCGCCTGATGACCGGATACATTTTGTCCCTTAGATTTACTAGGATTTTAGTATGGACCGTTAGATTAATAACTAGGGTCAGCATATATAAATAGGTAATAAATCCTTAAGTTTCATTTCTTCTTCTCCTCTAATAGCCTGCACCTCTACTTTGAGTCTCTAACCTCTGTGATATCTGAACTCCTTTCCTCCTTACCAGTAAACCCCAATTGGTGATTCTAAACCCTAGTTCATGTTCTCGAATCTCGACTAAATAACTAGTGTTCTTCTTGTTCAGTTCCTGTTCTCGACCGTCCGCCGACTGTTCGTCGATTGATTAACTTCTTCTCTTCGAGGTTCCGACCACTTGAACTTGAAATCTTCATAAGTATCTTCTTAGTCGATTACTTTTGTTTTGTTTTTTTCATCTCCATCTTCGATTATTTGCTAATCTAGATATCTCTTTTTTATCTACTCTGAATCTCGAAATCTTTTCTTGCACTTCATCTTCAGGGACGCATATCTTCAATACTTCGAATCTCTCACTCCGGAAGTATCTTTTATTCTTTTGTTTCTCTTAATCTTCGATTTGTTTTAGTTTCTCATTTAATCCTCTACACTCGCTTATATTGGTGGCTCCTGTATGCTGATTATCAACCTTGCTTTATCACTTAATCATCAAGTATCAATGGACACGTTTTGACCAGATCTTGAAACATTTATTTGGTAAATTTTTCTTTATCTGTTGTTGTATTTCGCCTCATTTGTTCTTTAGTTTTTGTATATTTTACCAGAACAACATATAGATCTTGAGTTCTTAACTTTTAACTGACACAGTCGCACCGTTCCATAGTGTTACAACCTTACTTAAGCACTTCTAGTTCTATTGGTTTCATCTTTTACATCACAAGCAGCTCTGTAAGTATCTCATTATTTTTATTCTTCTTTTTGGATCAGATGCATGCGTTTATGGTATGATGGCATCTTGATATTGCAATATTTCACTGTTTATTTTCAATTGTTTTCATCATCTTCTTTGATTTCTTGCTAAGATTCTGACCTGAATATTTCTATTCACCTTAACGGTTCTAAACCCTTAAATCGAATCCTCTGACTTTATATGAGCTGGTTCTTGTATGTCGATTATCAACCTTGATTTATCACCAAGTATGATGGCAATTGGTTTACAAATCTGTTTTTTTTTCTATTAATGTTTATATAGCTTCAAATCTAGTGTCTGGTCCTCTGATGAACAATTTGAATGAAAATATTGATCATTTGCCTATAGTTCCTGTGGTTGCTAATGGCCCCCCTCTTGTTGATGGTCCTCATCTTCCAGTAGTTGTTGAACAAGTAGCTGAAGTTGAAGAGGGTAAACTGATCATTCACATAAGGAAGAGGACTGCCAAAATCTGGGAAATATGGGACATATTTGAAGTATCTGACCTTGGTAAGGTGGGAGAACTAAAGAAATTGCACACAGTAAAATTTATGGTGAAAGAAAGATATGCGAGTATAAGACTGGAATTAGCGATTTCTTTTGACATACTAAAATTTGTTTGAAAAACCACAAGGTGGATTTTGAAACATTCTAAGGATGGTGTTCAATAATCGTGTGCATTCGAGATTTCGACTTTAAGTATGGACACAATATGTTTAAGTTTAATCCAAATATCGACCAAGGGATGATATTTATGTAGTAACTTCCTAATTTCTGGTTTTTTTATTTGTTTTTAATTTTATGTATTAAGCAATATATGTTAAATTAAAAGTCAAAGAAGGCAGTAGAGGAGTAATCGTCGTCGGACTACTTAGGTGTCGTGGCTCGTAGAGTTGTCAGAATAGATGTTCACGGTAGTGATACACTTACTGTAATTAGGATGAAGAGGGTGATGGTAATGGTATCATGGCGATAACCTCCCAGTCGTAAGTGGTTTTGCAATAAGCTACTGGTCGTAAATGAGTCTTGTAATAAGCCTCTGGTCGTAAATAGATCGAACGATGAGGATCTATAGATGGACAATGTTGATACGCTTAACGTTTTATTTCTAGATGAGTGATGCAAAAAAGGTGGTGGCGGTATGGTGTTGATACGGCTAGCTCGTTACTGCTAGAAGATGGATCTGACCTTGATGATAGGGGATGCAGTAAGGAGCTGGTCGTATGTGAATGGGATCGATACCTCTAGCACGTTACTGCTAGATTTATGATTGCGAAGCTCTTATCTCTCAACTTCTAAGATGATAAGTCAGAGACTTCGGAGAATATGAAGCTCTGTGAGATGCTTATCAGAAAATATGTGAGTATAGAGAAGGTGAAGTAGACTAGATTGCTATTGCTCAATATTGCATGATCTAGTCTTAGTGTAGCCTCCTATATTTATAGTGGTAGGGGGGGGGTCGTCTTGATGACGACCAACTAGTAACTGACGTATTTATTCTGTGACGTTACTCATGGGAGGTGATTAAGGGATAAGGGATCTAATGGATCGACCATCAGATGAGTGTTCGAATATCTTGAGGGACGACCAGGATGCTACCGCGTGTGCGATAAGCTACTGGCTGGTAACGTCCGTCTTTAAGTAGAAGATATGAAATATTTGTCGCCAGCGTGGCTATAAATTGCGCAATAACCCTCTAACCGTAACATAGCTTAATACTGGTGGGTGGCTATCGCGTGATACGTGTCGGCACGCTTCGTGTTAGGCGGGTATGGATTCGGCAACCCGACTAGTGACTTGGGCCATTACCAGGCTTCTGTTACAGGCCTCACCACTCGCACCCAGCCTATTCTTGCGCCTCACGGATTTTATCCTTACGAAGTTGTATACTATTTTATAGGCACCTCGTTAGGCGGATATTTGCCCATACATTGACTCTTATGTGGGTTGAGTGATAGTGATCATAATGAGCTGCATGAGAATTGAAGGACTTGTTAGTGTGAAATGGCTTCTTTGTTCTCATCATAGTGCTTTGAAAACGCATTTAACCTTCTTAAACACTTATTTGGCCCTCGTAGGTGCAAAATGACCAAAATACCCCTAGCATTCTCTTATCTGTTTTTATAGTTCCCTTTTCCCAAAAGATTAAGATACTAACCTGCTATCTCCTTTCTCGCATAAGACTCTAAAATACCCCTACGACTTTTTGTTTCATCCTGACTTACTTTTCTCCTCATCCTTAGGTCTAAAGTGACCCAATACCTTTGGGTATTTCTTTTGCTCATTTGATTTTCCTTTGATTCCATTAAGCTCTTTGGACTCTTACAAAGTTCTCATCTTCGCTTAATTCTTCACCTAGCTCCATTGGTGCCACATTGTCATAAACTAAACACAACTTATTAGAATTAAATCATAACAGAAACTCATTAAACCAAGTTAAGTGACCTAAATGTGATGTTTTCACATTCCATCACAAGTCTCACAAACAGAGACGGTGAATGAATGTGGCCTCCGTCATTATTAGGATCAAAGTTTTCGCATGGGATGTTGTTATTTGAACCACAATATTTCTTAGGCTCTTTTATGGTGACTTCTCTAAGCGAACGACCACTTTTTGACTTATTGCCTAAGTGCGGCGAACTGAGCTTTAGTAACTTAAAATTCAAAAAGGTTTTGCCAGTTATGCTCATTAGAGGCATCCATTGGTGTTGAGATGAGAATAGAAAACTCTTCTAGACCAACTTGAGAACGTGTGGCAACCATTGGTGTTGAGATGAGAAGACAAAACTCTCCTCTCTATTACTTGTGACGAGAATACAAAACTCCTCCAAGTATAGGTTATGACAAGAAGACAAAACTCCTCCAAGTATAGGTTATGACAATAATACAAAACTTCCCCCACGTACGGTTGCCTATCACTAGAAGACATACCTGCTCCCATTGTGGACGCCAAATGATAAAGCCCAAAACTAGTCCACCTGTCAAGAACAACTCTGCGAGTACTGCAAAAAGGTGAAGTAAATGAGAGCCTGGTTCCTGAAAGCTTTGCCGACCTACAAAACAAAGAAACTCGAAGGTGATGTCTCAGGGTCCCTTTCTGTTGTGAAAAAAGTTGAGTTAATCGTAAGATTCATGGGATTGAGGGATCAGTGAATGTGTACCTAGTGGGTTGTGTGTGATGCTCTGTATATGTGCCCGAAGCGGCTATACTTTGGCAACGAGATAAGATAAGGAATGTCAATCTTCTGTAAGTAAGTCTTGAGGGATACAAGATCTTATTGGGTATCTTGGCTTATCTCGGGATCTTATTTTACGCAAGTCTTGAGAAGCAACATATAGTCTTCTCCTCTGAAAAATGAAGTCAAGTTTATTAAAAACAAAGTACGTACGATCATTAGTTTTATGTCCTTGTAGGCGCTTTAAAGGAATGAGAACATTACCTCATCTAGATTTTGCTTTTTTTTATTCATTGATTAATAGCTTTGAGGTTTATTAACAGTCAGAATAAAATGCATACGATATAGGTAGATTTTTTGCAAATAAGTTTTTTTGTCATAAAAAAGAAATCTATATCTCAAAATCATGTTGATGATCCCTGAAGTAGAAAAGCCTTTTTGCTTATAACTCTTTCTGAAGAAGTAGTATGATTTGAATGCTTAAAGGAATAATTTGAGATAGAAGTCGTGTGATTTCAATCTGATGATGTGCAAAAATTAATTAAGGTTATCATTCATGATGTGAAGATCCGACGAACCAGACTATCAATTACTTCCCTGTGATTCTGGGGCAGAACCTGCAAAAACCTCGAAACAATTCTAACGCCCGAGTTAGTGAGGTGTTTTTCCAGTTACCGAATTGAATCAAACGTCCAAGTTTAGAGATTGAACCTTCGATTGGCTTAGTTAAAGTGAATTTGTTGCTTTATATAGGTTTTAGCAGTCCACTGTTGACGAGCGGCAGACATGATGCATTAAAGATCCACGGGTTCGGATGGGATCACACTTTTGCGACCATAAGAAAGAAAAGTTTGTTGAATATAGGATATATTCTCTCAATATACCATATAAACAGAACATAGGATATATTCTCTTAATATGGGATATATATTGAATATATGATATATATGATACATGGGATATATGGGATATACTAAATACTTTATATAATATATTCTATATATGTAACTTCTGAAATTATATAAGGGGAAGAACATCTCCTATTGTATACACAAGAATTATTAATGAAAACGAGTTTCTCTCAATCTCTTATTCTTAATTTGTATTAGTTTCTGCTTGGTATCGAGAGCAGGTTCGATAATTGAACCTGGTTATTTCGAATTGAATTGAATTCCGCTGCAAATCTCGAAATTGAAAGCTCAATGGGTTCTAATGATGATGCAACAATGGTAATATCAAACCCTCACGTTGTTCACAACCACATCGATGCACCCTTTCCATTAGGTAATACCCTGAATGAGAACAATTACACTCTTTGGTCAAAGGTCATGAAGATGCGTATTAATGGTCGGAAGATGTGGGGCTATATCAGTGGCACTAAAACAAAACCTGCAGAAGGAAGTGAAGAATATATAAATTGGTACTCGGAGAATGATAAGGTGAAGGGATGGTTGTGTGATTCAATGTCCACAACACTAATGAACAGGTATGTTTGTTTGGAAACTGTGAAGGAAGTTTGGGACTCTCTTGAAGCTATGTATACAGACACATCTGATGAAACTCAAATCTTTGAGTTACATAGGAAGTGTTTCTCAACAAAACAAGCTGGTCGATCTATTGCGAACTATTATGATGAATTAGTAACAATTTTTTAAGAAATTGACCAGCGTAACACTGTGAAAGGAAAAAATGTTGAATCTCTCGCCCTTCTACAACAATATGTAGGACGTCTTAGGGTCCACATGTTCCTCTCTGGATTAGATAGTATGTATGATCAGGTGCGTGGTGAGATTCTTCGAAAAGACGCCCCACTTACTTTGGAACAGTCTTATCAGACAGTAGAAAGGGTGTCAGTTCACAAACAGGTGATGGGCACCCAAACACTTGTATCTGAGTCTTCAGTTATGGCAGTCAACTATAAAAAAGGACAACCTCAAGGTTCCTGGAATTCTCACAAAGAGGCTAGACCGCTACGCCTTGATCTTGAGTGTACCCACTGTGGAGAGAAGGGACACACAAAACAGAAGTGTTATGAAGTCATTGGATATCCGGAATGGTGGGATTTTACAAAGCGACCTAGGAAAAAAATACCTGCGAAGAAGGATTCTGCTGTAATTCCTCCATCAGTGAATGTTGCCCAGTCAGGTATGAAAACTAAAGGTAGTGTTTTATCTGTAAATTCTTTGAATAGTACTTGGTTAATTGATACTGGTGCATCAAATCACATGGTAAATGACACTAACATATTATCCTCCATTATACCTTCAACCCAAACCTCTATATACACAGCAAATGGTGGTTCCTCTCCTGTAATTGGGGAAGGTTCCACTGACATATCTGAAACTCTAACATTAAATTTTGTCCTTATTGTTCCCGCGCTAGAGTACAATATCATATCTGTCAGTAGGATCACTGCTGCACTTGCATGTACTGTGACGTTTTGGCCTCAATTCTGTATTTTTCAAGACATAGTGACGCGGCAGGTTCTTGGTTGTGGTGTTAGAAAAGGCAGCCTCTACTATTTGGACCTGTCTAGTAGTGGAGAGCAGAGGATTCATCAGGTGAATAAAGTTGGAGGAATTAAAGAAGCAAAAGCTAATGTTTGGTTATAGCATCGGCGATTGGGTCATCTCTCTTTCGGATATCTTCAGAAATTAAATTCATCGTTATTTTCGAAGTGTAGTGTTTCAGAATTTAAGTGTGATATTTGTGAACTTGCTAAAAGTCACCGTATTACATATTCTTCAAGTTTCAATAAAAATTCAGAACCTTTTAGTATTATTCACTCTGATGTATGGGGTCCTGCACGTATTCCTTCTTTATCTGGAGCTCGTTACTTTGTGACTTTTATAGATGAGTGTACTCGTATGACGTGGGTATCGCTACTCACTCATAAAAGTGAAGTCTTTGAAGTATTTAAAGTATTTTTCAGATGGTTTTGACCCAACTCCACAGGAGGATACAAGTGTATCAATCTGATAACGGAGGAGAATTTACAAGTAATAACATGTCGAAGTTCCTGATAAATAACGGTATTCGACATCAAACCTCTAACGCTTATACCCCACAACAAAATGGGTTAGCTGAACGAATGAATAGACAATTGTTAGAAGTTGTTTGGTTATCTCTTTTCGGAATGAATATGCCATTGAATTATTGGGGAGAGGCGTTAAAATCTACTGCCTATGTGATAAACCTCACACCATCTCGGGTCATTGAATTTCAGACCCCTTTCAAAAAACTCCATGATCTTATCACCATCCCTGCAATGCCAAACCTAGAACCACGTGTTTTTGGGTGTGCTGTTGATGTGACACAAAAATGTCACATTTGGAGAGCCTAACTTAGACTAATTAGTCATTTTCGAGTGTTATCAATAATATTTTATGTGTTTTTCATGTTAGGTACTTATTTTGGAGTTAAGCGTGTAAACCGGAATAAAGGGAACGAATTGTCACTATCATTTCATGTGCCGAAAACGAGAGAAAAAGATTTCAAGCAAATCATATGACAAGAGGAGTCAAAGACGAGTCTAACGATAAAAACGGAAGTCAATTCCGAGTTCGGATGGGGAAGTTGTGGAAGAAAGAAGTCGAGGTTCGGTCTTAAAACAAAGATTCTATGAAGGCACCCCCCTTGATTTCCAAGTGAAGATTAAAGCCCAAGTCTAAAACCCAAGAGCCTAGATATGAAGGAATAAAACCAAAGCCCAAAGAAGATGAAAGAAGGAAGAGATTTTGGAGGCACCCTCTTTATGGACTCAAGTTTGAGTCAAAGTCAAGTTTTGACTAAGTCTAGGGTTTGAGTAAAAAGAGAGGGTCAAGACACTATTCATCATCTTCTAGCTTGGGAAAGGAGGAAGGAGAGAGAGGAAAGGAGTTCTAGGGTTCTAGAGTTTGTTCTTAAGTGTTGCACCTTGAAGAGAGGGAAAGAGAGAAGGGGAGGTCCGGCCAAGCTTGGCCGGCCTAGCTAGGCCGGCCTAAGCTCGGCCGGAACAGCAGCACCTCGGGTGTCTTGGGAGCAGCAGCTGCTGCTCGGTCTGTAGCTTCCTCCCGCCCGGAACGAGCAAGGATCAGCCCGGCAACAGCAGCAGCTCGAGACGTGGATCTTGCACGGGACAGGGCCGGTACACAGCTCCATAGCTGCTGGCCGGGATCTTCAAGCACAGCTCGGGTAGAAGGATGTGCACGGAGCAGCTATGGACGTGCACGGAGCAGCTATGGACGTGCACGGAGCAGCTATGGACGCGCACAAGGCCGGACAGCACCTTATTTAGCCGGAAATTCCATGATTTGGCCGGAATCTTCATCTCTTTAGCCGGTTTTTTCTTGTGTATTCCGGCAACCTTCTTGGTCCGAAACCTTAGGGCTTTTGCTCCCCATGTCTTGATCTAGCTCCCCATGTAGTTTGATTTGATTTTGGTGAAAAAATCTCTAGAGAGAGAAAGCTTGATGAAGCTTTAATGGTGGATGTTCTTGAGATGGAGAAGATGATGATGAGTGCTATGGGGAAATCTGATTTTTACTCGGGGACACCCAAATTGCATTTTTAAAGGGAAATCCAGAAAATCGCTACGGGGAGATCGACTACACTTAGAGACTCATTTTTCTCGACGAACCTAGCCTCGAGCCACATCAAAAAAGGGGGATTTGTTGATGTGGTGTGAATTCACCACATTTATGTCACTTAATTTAAATGAGTTAGTCTATTTTATACGTTTATTTTGATTAGTTGTAAACTTCTCTTGATTAGGTACCATATGAGGATCAAAGGAGGAAACAATAAAGGAGAGGATGTGATGGAGAGTTGGAAAACAATTTAGAGAGCCAAGACATTTTGATTGTTGGATCACATGGAGAGAGGTCATGAGGTAAATGAGATAAGATGGGCCATGTTAGATTACTTGGGCCAAAAAAGGAATGCAAAATCGTGAAGGCGCACCCTCAAGGAGTTATGGAACTTAAAGTCCAAGGGTAATTTTGTCATTGGGCTATTTTTTTGGAGAAAAAAGGGGAAAACCCTCATTTTTTGATTATCTTCTCAAGGGCTGAATACGGGAGAGAGGAAGGAGGTGGTTTTGAAAGGAGGAAAAATTGGTGAGAAATCAGGAAGGAGGGAGGTGGTATTGGTGAGTATTCATTATTGGTAGTGGTTTGGTTATGGTGGGATTTTGAATAGGTAGTTTTAGTGGGATTCAAATAGGCGGTTTGTGCTAATGAGAAAGGTGGTTTGGATGGGTTTTAATAAGTAGTTTTAGAGAATTAAGGGGCGGTTTCAAAGTATTTGTGGCTGGATTTGAAAAGGAGTAAACATTAGCTTGTTGGAAGGAGATTGGGATCCGTTTGGAAAGTGTTCTTGGCTGGAAATTTCTTCTTCTTGGAGGAACTGTTTGGCTGCACAGTGGAACCCAAATCTCAGCTGGAAAAACCCATTTTCTACTACTTTCTCTCTTGTTCTTCCATTTCTCTACTTATTTTTCATCTTGTCAAGTACTCCAAAAGCATATTAACTTAGTGTTAAGTTACTTTTATCAACTCATTTTGTGATTCTTAGTGTTTCAAATTATAAAATCATGTGTGTGGTTTCTTCTCTAACTTTGAATCTCGATATTTGCTTGAACATGAGTACCTAATTAACTTGTTGAGGTCTAGGGATGAAATCTTGATGAATTTGTGATTGTGTTTGTGATAATTTAATGTGTTTGATAATAAATTGATGTTCTCTTATTTCGATTACTTGTTTCAATCGTTTTTTCATGTGTCTTATCAAGTACTTCGCATAGTTAATCAATTAGGCAATGTGATCGATGATTCGGTTTTATTCGTTTAGGAAGTTTATTTGACTAAGTATTATCTCCGGACATACGTAGTGCTTATGAACATCCACCTTAGGAATCGAGACTAGGTTTGTATCAATCCATTCGATTAGACCGTACATAGTTGTAGGTTCACCACATCGGATTCCCGGACCTCGACACTTCTCTCACTTGTTGTTCCCGACTCTTGTTCCTCCGAATTCCGGATAGCAACGTGTAGCTTAGATATAAGTATTAATTTCTTTTATCCTAGATTCTAATTAGTTTTGTTTGCTTTGTGTTTTTCAGAAAAACAAAAATAACAAAAAGAGATCGAAAGGAAGAAGTTTGGGGATTTCGGAGAAAAGTGGAAACCCGACTTCATAATCAAACAACAAAGGGGGGTAACGAAGTTCTATCTTTTATATTGTCTGGTTCTTGTGTGTGTTGGTGCGTGCATTTTGTTATCTCTTTTTGTGCATGAATAGTTGGATTAGGAATAGTCATAATCGTTTAGAGAGGAACATAGAGCTTGGTAGCACGTCTGAGTCTGACCACAACAATCATCAGTCGGACACTATGGAGGACCAAGAGAGCACACATGGTAGTGAGAGTCATGAGATGAACCCTCCTATGCGGAGCTTGAGAGATTACTTGCAACCCGACCGAACTAGTCAACCATCTTGCATTGTCCTTCCTATGCATGTTGGCAACTTTGAGATTAAGCATGGTGTCATTAACTTACTCCCTAAGTTCCATGGCTTAGAGTCTGAAAGCCCTTACCTTCATCTGAAGGAATATGACGAGGTTTGCTCGACATTCCGACTCGATGGAGTGCCCGAGGACATCGTTAAGCTTAAGCTATTTCCTTTTTCATTAAAGGAAAGAGCTAAGCAATGGCTTCATTCTCTACGCCCTAGATCAATAGGGAGTTGGAAAGAGATGACCACACACTTTCTTAAGAGATTTTTTCTCACTCATAAAACGAACACATTGAGACGGAGTATCATGAACTTTTCACAAAAGGAGCATGAGTCATTTTATGAGTGTTGGGAAAGATTCAAAGAGCTCATAAATTCTTGCCCACATCACGGTTATGAGGTGTGGAGGGTTATCAATTTCTTTTATGATGGTCTATCCTCCACCCAAAGACAACTTGTAGAAATGATGTGTAATGGGGAATTTATGAGTAAAGATCCCGAGGATGCTTGGGATTATTTCGACCACTTGGCGGAAAATGCCCAAAGTTGGGACATATCCGATACAAATGATCGAAGTAAATCCAAGGCTCAAACGAGCTCAAGGGGAGGGATGTACCTTTTAAATGAAAGTGATGATGTGCATGCAAAGTTAGCCAATTTGACTAAACAGGTGGAGGCCTTAAAGGTGCAAAAGGTTAATGTTGTTAGAGCACCGGAAGCTCGTATAGTTGTTTGCAATGTTTGTGATAGCATGGACCACTCCACTAGAGATTGTCCTTTGTTGGTCCATGAACAAGCAAATGCCATGAACAACTACAAAAGGCCATTTAGCTCACCTTATTCTGACACTTATAACCCGGGTTGGAAGAACCATCCCAACTTGAGTTGGAAGAATGGTCCTACTGCAAATGATGTGCATAATCATCAAGGTCCCTCATCAAGCAATGCTTATGTGCCACCTCCACGGAGGAACCTTGAGGATCCAATCCATGTAATGCTTCAGAATCATGAGCAAATGTTGCAAGGCCTTCGAGAGAGTATGGTTAGAATTGAGGCAAGGTTAAGTGTGGATGAGAAAGGCAAACTACCTTCTCAAACTCAAGAAAACCCTAGGGGAAACGGTGAGGGTAATACATCTGACCCTAGGGTTGCACATGTTAAGGCAGTTACTACTCTCAGAAATGGCAAAACGATTGGACAAGATGATCCTATGAGGGTTATTGAACCTGAGGATCCTAACCAATCTGAGGGTAGTAGTGGTCATAACAAGGCATCCGATAAAACCTCAAGGCCTAACCACATTCCTAAGCCTAGTTAGCCTTTCCCTGAGAGATTGGTCTCTACTCAACCAATGAGAGATAATAGTGATATCCTTGAGATCTTTAAGCAAGTTAAGATCAACATTCCTCTCTTGGATGCAATTAAGCAAATTCCAACTTATGCAAAATTCTTGAAGGATCTTTGCACTCTGAAGAGGAAACATCATGTGAAGTCTAGAGCTTTCTTGGCTAAGAATGTGAGTGCCATCATTAAGGAGAACCTCCCACCTAAATATAAGGACCCTGGATCCCCCACCATTTCATGCACTATAGGGGCGACTCACATTAAGCAGGCACTCCTTGATTTAGGTGCAAGTGTTAATCTTCTACCTTATTCGGTCTATGAGCAATTGGGCTTAGGTGAAATAAAACCCACCAAAGTAGTTTTACAACTTGCCGATCGCTCGATTAAGATGCCGAGAGGGGTGGTTGAGGATGTTTTGGTCCAAGTAGATAAGTTCTATTTTCCAGTAGACTTCTTTATCTTGGACACAAAACCAGTGATGAATGGTGAATCTCAAATTCCAGTCATTTTAGGTAGACCTTTCCTTGCAACATCACGGGCTTTAATTGATTGTAGGAGTGGTGCTATGAAACTCTCATTTGGTAATATGACTCTTATGGTTAACATTTTCAATTCTTGCAAGCATCCTATTTCTGATTATGATGAGTTTGATGTTGATTATGATGAGTCTGTTGTTCAGGAGTTGCACATGATTGAGTCTTTTGTTCAGGGAGGCCTTGCTTTAGGTACCCAAGATCCATTAGAGACTAGTCTTATGAATTGCTTTACGTTTGATGATGAGATAACTATATCGGAAATGAACTCTCTCATGGATTCGGCACCTTTATTGGACACGGAGATGTGGAAGGTTAGATTTGAGTCACTTCCAATCAATGAGCCTAAACCACAACCGTCTTCAATAGAGTTTCCGAAACTTGATTTGAAGCCCTTACCGAGTGAATTGAAATATTCATATTTGGGCCAAGAGCCTTCATTTCCGGTTATTATCTCATCACAACTAACCAATTCACAAGAATGTAGTCTATTGGAGGTCTTGAGAGACCACAAAGGGGCCCTAGGTTGGACTATTGCCGACCTAAAAGGGATTAGCCCCACTGTGTGTACCTATAGAATCCATCTTGAGGATGATGCCAAACCTTCACGTGAGGGTCAAAGAAGGTTGAACCCCCACATGAAAGAGGTTGTGAAGGCAGAAGTCCTCAAGCTATTAGAGGTCGGGATGATCTATCCCATCTCTGATAGCAAATGGGTGAGTCCGACTCAAGTTGTGCCTAAAAAGTCTGGAATTACCGTAGTCGAAAACGAGGCCAATGAACTAATCCCGACTAGGAAAGTCACAGGATGGAGAGTGTGTATCGACTATCGGAAGTTGAATTCGATGACGAGGAAGGACCATTTCCCCTTACCGTTCATCGACCAGATCCTTGAGAAACTTGCCGGTCATCCTTATTACTGCTTTCTAGATGGATATTCGGGGTACAACCAGATTGAGATTGATGAGCGAGATCAAGAAAAGACTACCTTTACATGTCCCTTTGGAACGTTTGCGTTATCGTCGTATGCCATTTGGATTATGTAATGCCCCTGCGACGTTCCAAAGACTCATGTTGAGTATCTTTTCTGATATGGTGGGCCAGTACTTAGAGGTATTTATGGATGACTTTTCTCTCTTTGGTGATTCTTTCGATGTGTGTTTGCATAATTTGAAATGTGTGTTGAATCGTTGCATTGAAATGAATCTTGTATTGAATTGGGAGAAATGTCATTTTATGGTCTCAAAGGGAATTGTGTTAGGTCATATGGTGTCATCTAGTGGACTAGAAGTTGACCGTGCCAAAATAGAATTGATTTCGCAGTTGCCTATACCTAAGAGTGTGAAAGACATTAGGTCTTTTCTAGGACATGCAGGGTTCTATAGACGATTCATCAAGGACTTTAGCAACATATCTAGGCCTTTATGTGCTCTTTTGTCTAAAGAGAAAGATTTTGTATTTGGTGATGAATGTATGAAGGCCTTTGATACTCTTAAGACCTTGTTAACCACGACACCGATTATTCAGCCACCCGATTGGTCTATACCATTCGAGGTGATGTGTGATGCCAGCGACTATGCCCTTGGTGCGGTGTTAGGCCAAAGAAAAGACAAGCTACCATGTGTCATTTATTATGCGAGTAAAACTCTTAATGAGGCACAACTCAACTACTCCACCACGGAGAAAGAGTTGTTATCAGTTGTTTTCGCATTAGACAAGTTTAGGTCATACTTGGTAGGATCTAAAGTTGTGGTATACACAGACCATGCGGCCCTGAAATATCTTTTATCCAAGAAAGATGCTAAGCCACGATTGATTAGATGGATTCTTCTTTTGCAAGAGTTCGATTTAGAGACAAAAGATAAGAAGGGGTCTGAAAATGTGGTAGCTGATCATTTGTCTAGGCTTGTTACCCATAGCACTATAGAGGCTATACCAGTGACCGAGACATTTCCCGATGAGCAGTTGTTTGAGGTCTCTTTAGCGTCACAGTGTCCTTGGTATGCAGATATTGCTAACTACTTTGCTGTAGGACATGTGCTTTCTCAGTGGAGTGCTCAGGACAAGAAAAAATTCTTTGTCGAGGTGCGAAACTTCATTTGGGATGACCCGTTGTTGTTTAAGTATTGCCCTGATCAGATTATCAGACGATGTGTCCCAGAATGGGAGCAAAAAGGTATACTTAATTTTTGTCATTCTGAGGCATGTGGAGGTCACTTTTCTGGTAAGAAGACTACCTTTAAGATCTTGCAATGTGGTTTCTATTGGCCTTCAATATTTAAGGATGCATATCGATTTTGCAAAGCATGTGATAGATGCCAAAGAGTAGGATGCATGACCCGTAGAGACATGATGCCCCTTAACCCTATATTGATTGTTGAGTTATTTGATGTTTGGGGTATTGACTTTATGGGCCCTTTCCCTTCTTCTTTTGGTTATGTGTATATCTTAGTTGCAGTTGATTATGTATCTAAATGGATAGAAGCAGCCCCGTGCAAGGATAATAGTCATAGGGTGGTCATAAAGTTCTTGAAAGAACACATTTTTGCTCGATTTGGCACCCCTAGGGCTATTATTAGTGATGGAGGTAGTCACTTTTGCAATAAACCATTTGAAAGCTTGATGCGGACATATGGAATAACGCATAAAGTGGCTACCCCCTATCACCCTCAGACAAGCGGGCAAGTGGAAGTGTCTAATAGGGAGATAAATCATATTTTGCATAAGACGGTAAACCCGAATCGTAAAGATTGGTCCTTAAGACTAGTCGATGCTTTGTGGGCATATAGGACAGCTTTTAAGACCCCTTTAGGAATGTCCCCTTTCCGCCTTGTCTATGGCAAGGCATGTCATCTACCAGTAGAGTTGGAACATAAGGCATATTGGGCCATAAAACGGCTCAACTTTGACTTAGACAAAGCATGTCATCTACCAGTAGAGTTGGAACATAAGGCATATTGGGCCATAAAACGGCTCGATCTTAATGAGCTTGAAGAGATTAGGAACGAGGCCTACACGAGTGCCAAGATTTATAAGAGTAGAATGAAGGCCTTTCATGATAAACGAATTCTTAGGAAGACGTTTGAACCTTTAGACAAAGTTCTTCTCTATAACTCTAGGCTCCATCTATTTCCCGGTAAACTCAAGTCTCGTTGGACTGGCCCATATATTGTGAAGACCGTGTTCCCTTACGGTACCGTTGAGATCGAGGATCCCAAAGATGGCAATTCTTTTAAAGTGAATGGCCAACGGTTGAAGCCATTTTTGGACCTTGAAGACCCGGAGGTTGAGACTACCCCATTGGTTGATCCGGGTTACCAGGATCAATCTCCCTCTCATGTTGGTCAATCTTGTACATCAGGGTTGACCCCCCTCTCATAGTCAGACCTCTCGGAGTCGATGTTTGTGGGTATCATCTCTGGAAACCCTCCACGAGACAAAACTCGTGCTCTCGTGCATACGAGAGACTCAAAGGCTAGTTGCATAGCTTGATGCAATCGAGTGATCCCGCGTGAGTGGTCATTTTTATATGGTCATGCTTATGCTTCATTCTTATTCTATTATTGTTATGTTAGGAGCGTTTCTCAATTTGTATACTTTTGGGACGTGGTTCGTTCCAAGTTTGGGGATGGCGTTGGGCTCATCATCAACTTGGAACTCGAATACACAAGTCTTGGTAGTATTATCTTTTATCTCCTTCGGCTATGGTAATATCCTTCCACTCTTCTCTTTAACTTATTGTACCTCTTATATTTTAGTGAACATATGCTTAGAACATTGAGGACAATGTTAGTTTTAAGTTTGGGGATGGGGATACGACCTTTTGGTCGCATGACATCATGACCTTAGATTTCAAAAGACACGAGGGTTCAACAAATTGACCAAATTTGAAAATTTTTGGGTAGATTTGGTATGACTCTAGTGGTATTTTTAAGTATGTTGATACATGTGGTTCTTTCTTGATAAATCTTATGCATGCTCTTAGTCTATTCATGAATGTTAAGTCCTTTGGTGTTGGTGTCTTATCATGTGAGTAGCATCTTAAGGAAGAAGGAACACTTCTAAGTGACCTAAAATAGTCATTAGTGGAGACTTCAACCCATGTGAGATATCTGAGCCTTTCTATTGCTTTCGAGTGTACTCTTCCGTGCTAACTCCGAGTAGAATGGAGAGCTACCCAACTTCGCAACTTTCAAAAGAGCTTAGACGATCTCATGAGCTCAACTTCCTTAGCCACTAGGAGTGACATCAGGATAGCGAATCAACCTTACTCTTGTAGTCCATGAAACCCGATAATAGTGTCAACTTTAGGGAAACGGATACTCCACCATCCATTCATCATATTACTCCCGAGAATGAAGGCATGAAAAGTAAAGAAGAAAGAATGTGAAAGCAAAGTGTGAAACTAAAAGTGATTTGTTGAGAATACTAGTTTGTATTTTTGTTTTGGTGTTTGGTTATGTGTGTAAAAAAACAAAATTTAAAAAAAAAAAAAAAAAAAAGAAGCAAAGAAAGGAAAGAAAGTGAAAAAAAAAAGAAAAAGGAAAAACAAAGGAAGTTGTTTTTGTGCAAAAGTTCATGTGAACTTTTAAGTGTTTTGACTGTTGTGGAAAATAAAGTATTCAATGCAAGAAGTCATGTTTAAAGGTTGTTTGAGTGTTCTTTTATCATTGAAGGCGTCGACATTCTCGGGAATTCAACATCTTCCATTCCATCACTTGTATCCGTTTACCTTTAGGAGACATTATTAGAGGGTGGAGTGGGTGAGAAGAGTGAGTGAGCTGCCCCATTCCGTTAGTGGTTATTTCCATTCCTAAGAGATCATTTCGTTTTAGAACTTGATATCCTCATTTAATTTTTGTATGTGTGAGTTTACTTTATTCCATGCTCACACATGAGAGTAAACCATTATGATTCGTTTTTGAGTGATTTCATGTTTAAGAGCGTATGACCGTGAGGCCAAAGTCGAGGCGAAATGTGCTATGATAGGAAACAAGGTTTTGTTACTTTAGACTAGGATGATACTTATGATGATGGGACACTTGCATTTGAGGATAAAACTATTAGTGAGGGGACTCTTAGCATGTTTTTGTGTTTATTGGTTTGATTCATATGTTTGGCATACTTAAGTCTCTCACTTGTTGGTCATCACCTTATTTGCATCGATAGTTGGACTCTTATGTCTTTTGAAAATCTAGAACTTTGTGGGTGTATTCACTGGAAACCCTCACGAGACGACACTCCTCCACTAGGGGTAACCTAGGGGTTTAACGGCTTGTTGCATACGCTAAATGCAACCGGGATTCCTCCGAAAGTGAGTTAGGATTTTACTTTATTGTTTTGTTTATTTGCTCGAGGACTAGCAAATTTTAAGTTTGGGGATGTTGATGTGGTGTGAATTCACCACATTTATGTCACTTAATTTAAATGAGTTAGTCTATTTTATACGTTTATGGGTCAAGAAATTATCCATTCCTTCAAGAAAATGAAAGGTTCCACGGGCTACTTCGGATTAAAACTAGATATGTCTAAAGCCTTCGACAGGATTGAGTGGAATTTCCTCACGGACATTATTCGGAAACTAGGGTATGGTGAACACTGGATAAATATGATAAATTCTTGTATTTCCACCTCCTCGATGTCAGTTCTGATAAATGGTCGTCCGGGAAAGACTTTCCATCCTACGAGAGGCATTAGGCAAGGCGATCCTTTGTCCCCTTTCCTTTTCACTTTGGCTATGGAAGGATTGAGCCGCAATCTAATGGCTAATAACAATCAAAATAGATTCACGGGTTTTCCTACTAACCATGCGGAATTTGAGATTTCGCACCTTCTTTTTGCAGATGACTGTATTATCTTTGGTAGGAACACGATGGATAACATTCACAACCTCAAGCATATTCTTCAAGAATTCTGCAATCAATCCGGACAGATGATAAATTATGCGAAATCCAACATCTTCTATTCTAAGAATTCGCACCCCAAATTCAAACGCATGATCATGAGAGCTCTTAAAGTCAAATATGCCTCTACTTCGGAGAAATATCTTGGAGCTCAACTTTTCATTGGCGGGAATAAAACTAAAGTTTTTAAAGATATCCTGGAGCAGATCAAGGAAAAACTAGGTAAATGGAACAACTCTTTCTTATCACAAGCAGGTCGTACGGTGTTCATCTCGGCCATAGCGGCGGCTGTACCCCGATATCAGATGCAGTGTTTTGCCATTCCTAAAGGAATTTGCAAAAGCATCAAGGCCGCTCAGCGGAACTTCTGGTGGGGTAAGTCTAAAGGCATTTGCACTAAAGCGTGGTCTGATATTTGCAAGCCTAAAAACCAAGGAGGGTTGGGCCTTCACATGCCTGATATTGATAATACGGCTCTTCTATCCAAGATGGCTTGGAGAATCAATACAGAACCGAATGCGATTTGGGTTAAAATGCTTAAAGCTAAATACTTTCCTCATACCTCTACTCCGGGCCCAGCCAAAGCACAACATTCATGGATATGGAAAAATATCCGGAAAAATTATAATCACATTGAAGAATTAACAACATGGGAAGTGCAATCTGGAAATGATATCAACATATGGAATGACAGTTGGATCCCTGGGATCAGTAGTACTATTACTAACTACAATCAATCAGAACTTACGAAAGATTCACAGCTCATCACAAATAACACCTGGAATGCTGATATTCTCAGAGATAACTTTGACGCAAATACTCAGAACCTGATTAATGCTATCCCGATCAACAGTGAAGGGAGAGATCAACGTAGATGGAAACTTACAAATTCGGGTAAATTCACAGTTTCTTCTATGTACCACTTTCTTAGCTCCAACCAGACGAACAATGATACTTCTAATCATAACTGGAATTATATCTGGTCTATTAATGCTATCCCGCGTATAAAGTTGTTCTTATGGAAAATCTGCACTAAAGCACTACCAGTCAGAGAAAGAATAGGGAAATACATTGATAATAACAACTCCTGCCCGAATTGTAGTACTACAGAATCGATTGAACACGCACTACTGCATTGTGCTTTAGCCAAGAATATTTGGTTTCATTACAATATCATTTCAGAGAACATCTCTTCTGTTGCAGAATGGATCTTCTCTTGGGAAGCCAATGAAAAATACTGTTACACCATCGATAACATACATTTAGCGATTATTTTATGGATTCTATGGAAGGTTAGATGCGATCACTGCTTTCAATATGAGATCAATGATATCAAAACGGTTATCAGAATGATAGAAAATTACCCGAAACTTTTGCAAAAACAAGAGAATAATAAAAACAAAACAAAATTCACATGGCAGCCGCCGCCACAAAATTTCATAAAGATTAACGTTGATGCATCCTTCATTGACCTATCTTCCAATGTAGGAATTAGCTTGATTGTTCATAATGCAGAATCTAAATTCATAGCAGCGCAAGTAAAATCCACTAGAGCCAGAAACAGCGAGGAAGGAGAGGCAATGACAATCTTACAGGGTATTAAATGGGCAAAAGAAAACAACCGCAAGAATATCATAATTGAAAGCGATAACATCAACATCATCAAGCATCTGCATAACAATAACCACTCGATTCAATGGCAGTCCCTGATGCACACTAGGAAAATTCGAGACAATTTTCCTGCATTCGAAGAGGTGAAATTCAAGTACACCAAGAGAGAATGCAACTCCAGTGCAAACAAATTAGCGAAATGGGCGAGAAAGGAAAAAGTTTCAAAGTCATGGAGAAATGTTCCTTTTATGTTAGTCAATAAATATTGTAATAACTTGGTAGTTTAATAAATGTAGCATCTTTTCAACAAAAAAAAAAAAGGTACCATATGAGGATCAAAGGAGGAAACAATAAAGGAGAGGATGTGATGGAGAGTTGGAAAACAATTTAGAGAGCCAAGACATTTTGATTGTTGGGTCACATGGAGAGAGGTCATGAGGTAAATGAGATAAGATGGGCCATGTTAGATTACTTGGGCCAAAAAAGGAATGCAAAATCGTGAAGGCACCCTCAAGGAGTTATGGAACTTAAAGCCCAAGGGTAATTTTGTCATTGGGCTATTTTTTTGGAGAAAAAAGGGGAAAACCCTCATTTTTTGATTATCTTCTCAAGGGCTGAATACGGGAGAGAGGAAGGAGGCGGTTTTGAAAGGAGGAAAAATTGGTGGGAAATCAGGAAGGAGGGAGGTGGTATTGGTGAGTATTCATTATTGGTAGTGGTTTGGTTATGGTGGGATTTTGAATAGGTAGTTTTAGTGGGATTCAAATAGGCGGTTTGTGCTAATGAGAAAGGTGGTTTGGATGGGTTTTAATAAGTAGTTTTAGAGAATTAAGGGGCAGTTTCAAAGTATTTGTGGCTGGATTTGAAAAGGAGTAAACATTAGCTTGTTGGAAGGAGATTGGGGTCCGTTTGGAAAGTGTTCTTGGCTGGAAATTTCTTCTTCTTGGAGGAACTGTTTGGCTGCACAGTGGAACCCAAATCTCAGCTGAAAAAACCCATTTTCTACTACTTTCTCTCTTGTTCTTTCATTTCTCTACTTATTTTTCATCTTGTCAAGTACTCCAAAAGCATATTAACTTAGTGTTAAGTTACTTTTATCAACTCATTTTGTGATTCTTAGTGTTTCAAATTATAAAATCATGTGTGTGGTTTCTTCTCTAACTTTGAATCTCGATATTTGCTTGAACATGAGTACCTAATTAACTTGTTGAGGTCTAGGGATGAAATCTTGATGAATTTGTGATTGTGTTTGTGATAATTTAATGTGTTTGATAATAAATTGATGTTCTCTTATTTCGATTACTTGTTTCAATCGTTTTTTCATGTGTCTTATCAAGTACTTCGCATAGTTAATCAATTAGGCAATGTGATCGATGATTCGGTTTTATTCGTTTAGGAAGTTTATTTGACTAAGTATTATCTCCGGACATACGTAGTGCTTATGAACATCCACCTTAGGAATCGAGACTAGGTTTGTATCAATCCATTCGATTAGACCGTGCATAGTTGTAAGTTCACCACATCGGATTCCCGGACCTCGACACTTCTCTCACTTGTTGGTCCCGACTCTTGTTCCTCCGAACTCTTCTCTCAAATCTCTCTCGCCCTCTTACATTGATATTTTAGTTTGTTTTACTTACTTTATTTTCTTATTGCTTATTCGATTATAAACCTTACATTATCTTCGTTTATTTCCGCTTTTGTCTAAGTAAGCCTTTGATATCTAAACTGACGAATAAGACCATTCGATATCCAAGCTACATTCCTATCCTTGGATCGATCCCGGCTTTGCCGGATTACTACTTGATACCTCCGCTTGGGTTTGCAACCTTTTCGGGTGCATCATTTCTCTTATCATTTCTTTTCATTTATTACTTATTCACCATGTTAGCTAAATCAAGTGTGTCGATTATATGAGATGAAATGTGATGAATTTGTGATTATGTTTAATATGATTTGATGTTTTGATTATGAATTGATGTTCATTTGATTCGATTATCGTTTTGATCGTATTTTCACGTGTCTTGTCATGCACTTCACATAGTTAATAGACGAAACGAAGTATTCGATATCGATCGTAGTCTAAGTCATATTTTCATGTGTCTTGTCATGCACTTCACATAGTTAGGCGACTAGACGACACTTTCGGTGACTCGGGATTAACCGATTTAGACGTTTGTTTGACTAAGTATGATCTCCGGATATACATAGTACTTGGAGACATCTACTTTAGGAGTCGAATATCGATTGTACCTTGACACATCAAATCGGACTACACATAGTCGTAGGTTTATCATTATGGATTCCCGGACTTCGACACCTCTCTCACTTATTTGTTGCCCGAATCGAGTCTTACCGTCTCCCGACTCTTGTTCCTCCAACTCTTCTCTCGAATCTCTCTCGCCCGTTTACTTTTATTGTTTAGTTTAGTTTATTTCACTTGTTTGCTCTATTCTCTTATCACCTTATTCGATCAAACCCCCATTTATCTTTGTTTCCTTTCCTTTTTAGTCTAAGTTAGCTTGAAATATCTAGACCGAGGGACAAGACCCTTCGATATCCAAACTACCTTCCTATCCTTGGATCGATCCCGGCTTTGCCGGATTACTACTTGATACCTCCGCTTGGGTGTGTAACCTTTTCGGGTGCATCAATTTTTTGGCGCCGCTGCCGGGGATAGGTTTAGTAGTTAGGATATCGTTTGTTGTTTTGTTCATTAGTTTAGTGTTAGTTGCTTTCTTAGACGATTTCTCTTTATTTACTTTTGTAGTTTTTTTTTTATCTTCATTTTAGGTACCGTTTTCGAGAAAAGAGGCAAAAGTGACATAAAGGCGAAGGAAAAGGAAGGAATCAAGAAGCCAAGGAAAAGGCGAACGAAAGGACAGGAGCACTCGATAGTATCACATTCTATCTCTTCCTTTTTACTTGTGTGTGATTGTTAGTCTATAAGTGTTTGTTCCCATTTTGCGATTGTGTGTTAGTATCCTTGAACATTGTGAGATCATGGCAAGTTGGTCATTTGATGAGAATGACTTTATGCGAACCCTTTCCAACACTAGTCGACCATCTACATGTCATCAGGACTACTCAAATTTACATAGGAATGTTTCGACTAGTGATAGGAATAGGCGAGTTGAGCCTGACCGACCTAGGATAACCATGGGTGAATATCGACGGATGTATGCAGTCGGTCAGACTCGTCATGAATATGGTTTTAGAGATTATGAGCATGAGGGTAACCAACCCCGTAAGAGTCTTCGAGACTATCGACAAGAATTTGGGATGACAACACCTTCATGTATGGATTTGTCATTTGATGATAACCGTAGTTCTATTAGTATTGATCGACCACGTCGAAGTCTTCGTGACTATCGACAAACATATATGAACGGTTCATTTAGTAATGACAATTCCCGACTCGATGATTCCACTCAAAGAGTCGAGTCTAGGTATCTACATGAAGGTAGTGAAGAAAGGACCATGGAGACCATTAGGCCGGTTTGTGCTATTTGTGCGAGCTTAGACCATTTGACCGAATATTGTCCCATGATTCGTGTTCCGCGAGAGTCTTCGTCTAGTTATACTCATGTGCCTTATTACGAGGAGATGTCTGAAGACACTCGTCAAGCAATTTTAGAGTACCAAACTAGATTTAATCGAGATATAACGGAGATCACGGAACGGCTTCTCAAAATTGTTGATAGACTTGAGTCGGAGCCTATCGTCGACGAGGAAGGGGTCTTCGCACCCCAAACTCAAGAAGAGACTTTGAATGATGGTGAGGGTAATACACCTAACTCTAGTCTTAAGTTAAATGTCGAAGAAGCTCCTGATAGACCTTTTGAGATTGAACAGACCGATGACCCTTGTTGCTCACTCCCTCGACCATTGTCATCTGACCTTGATCAACCTAAACTAGATTTTGATGTTCAGGATGATAGCTCTACGAGCAAACTTGGGAATCACACAATGTTGAACTTTCCAATCTTTAATACTTGTGATTATTTGGATGGGTTATGTAGAATGGAAGGTGTTATGCCTAACTTTGAGGCTCCCGATGCCTTTAAGGACGTCGATGACATAGTAGTTAGAGACATAATGGATAGTTTATCGGACCATTTACCTAAGGAAATTACGGACCTTGACTTGGTCCCTGAGCCTATTGCCTTACCCTTAGAGTCTAGTTCGACCTTCCACATGATCTCAGACTCGGTCGTTGACCCCTTATGGGACACTTCGGACGTCTTTCCTAGCATATCTAAGGACTTAGTGGATGTTTTATCCACTAAGCTTGAGTTTGACTTTTTACCTTTGACCGACTTCGTGACCCTTCAATTGTATGTCGATCCTTTTGACGACTTTTTAGTCGTCGCCCCTAGCATTCATGCTAACTTAGTGGACCGTACATCCACTAAGTTTGGGGATGGCCTCTTTTCGGTTTTCGTCTCACGTGCACTTCAACCATTTGTATATAGCTTTTTTTGGGTTAATCCCCAAATCTTTTGGCTTTTACTATATGATCGTTAGCCGATTAAGATGGGTCTTGATGTTTGTGGGTATCATCTCTGGAAACCCTCCGCGAGACATAACTTGTGCTCTTGTGTGAAAACAAGAGAATCAAAGGCTAATTGCATAGCTTAATGCAATCGTGTATACCCGCGTTAGTGGTAGACTTTATATGGTCATGTTTTTATGTGCTTCACTCTCATGATATTTGGTGATATTTTAGGAGCATCTCTTATATGTTTTACTTCTAAGGCGTGGTTTGTTCCAAGTTTGGGGATGGCGCGAGCTTGACATCAACTTGGAACCTCTTTATACATGAGCCTTGGTAGTATCATCCTTTATCTCCTTCGGTTATGGTAATATCTCTCCACTCTTCTCTTCAAATTGATGTGCCTCTTTATCTTTTGGTGAGTGTATGCTTAGAACATTGAGGACAATGTTAGTTTTAAGTTTGGGGATGCGGGATATGACCATAACCAATGCATGACCATGGGTTTCAAAGACAAAAAGGGTTCAAATTAGCCAAAATTTGAAAATTTTGAACACTTTGAGTAGATTGGCATGTGATTGTAGTGATGGTTTTAAGAATGTTGATGCATATGTGTCGAGTTGATGAGTTTTGTGATTGCTAATGGTCTTTGCATGAAAGTCGAGTCTTTGAGTGTTTGTGTTATACTATGGGAGTAACATCTTAGTGAAGAAGAAACATCTCTAAGAAACCTAGAGTAGTCATTAGTGGAGACTTAACCCATGTGAGAGCTCAAAGCCTAAATTGTCCTTCGAGTGTACTCTTCCGCGCTAACTCCGAGTAGAATGAAGAGCTACTCAACCTCGTAACTATTAAAAGAGCTCATTTGATCTCGTGTGCTCAACTTCCTTAGCCACTAAGAGTGACATTAGGATAGCGAATTAACCTTGCCCTTGTAGTCCATGAAACCCAATAAGAGTGCCAACTAGAGGGAGGCGGATACTCCATTACCATCATCATCTAATATCCCGAGAATGAAGACATGAGAAGAAAGAAAGAAGAATGTCAAAGCAACTATGAAATGGAAAAAGTTGATTGCAAGAATATAGTATTGTGTGAGTTATGTTTGTTTTTTGTGATGTTGTGTTATGAAAAAAAGGAAAAAGAAAAAAAAAAAAAAAGTGAAAAAGTGAAAAAAAGAAGAAGAAAGAAAGACAAAAAGAAAAAAAAATTAATGATGAATAAAGTTGTTTATGTTATGTTAGCTCTTTTGTGTGAGTGATGTGATTGTATATATGTGTGTTTGTGTGTATGTTCATGAATAAGTGTTCGAAGCAAGAAACGAATGTGGAAATGCTTAAGAGGTTCTATCATGAAGAGTTCGACATTCTCGGGAATCCACCATCATCATCCATTTCTAGTATCCGTTAACCTTTAGAAGGCATTCATAGAGGGTAGAATGGGTGAGAAGGGCGAGTGAGCTTCCCCACTCTATTTAGTGGCTAATTCCTTTTCGAAGATCATTCGTTCCAAAATGTTGTCCTCACCCCTTTTTATGTGTTGAGTTCATGTTTAGTGATCACACTCACACATACGAGCGAACCATTCTTGAGTGATTTCATATTTGGAGTGTATGTCCGTGAGGCCAAAGTCGAGGCGAAATGTACTAAACTAGGGATCAAGGCTTTGTGACTTCGGAACATAGATGTTGCTCATTATGGTATGACACTAGCACTTTTGGGTAAGATCATTAGTGAAGTGGCCTTTAGCTTTTACAAGAGCTCATTTACTTGATTCATTATGAATTGACATGCTTAAAGCCTTTACTATATGAACCATGTTTATCTATGATTTGGATTTTGGACCCTTGTGTATTTGAAACCACGATGTTTGTGGGCGTCATCTATGGAAACCCTCACGAGACAAAACTCGTCCTCTAGGGGTAACCTAGAGGTTTAAAGGCTTGTTGCATACGCTAAATGCAATCGGGATGCCTCCGGAAGTGAGTTAGGCTTTTATTTTGTTTTGTTTGCTCGAGGACTAGCAAAGTTTAAGTTTGGGGATCTTGATGTGACACGAAAATGTCACATTTGGAGAGCCTAACTTAGACTAATTAGTCATTTTCGAGTGTTATCAATAATATTTTATGTGTTTTTCATGTTAGGTACTTATTTTGGAGTTCAGCGTGTAAACCGGAATAAAGGGAACGAATTGTCACTATCATTTCATGTGCCGAAAACGAGAGAAAAAGATTTCAAGCAAATCATATGACAAGAGGAGTCAAAGACGAGTCTAACGATAAAAACGGACGTCAATTCCGAGTTCGGATGGGGAAGTTGTGGAAGAAAGAAGTCGAGGTTCGGTCTTAAAACAAAGATTCTATGAAGGCACCCCCCTTGATTTCCAAGTGAAGATTAAAGCCCAAGTCTAAAACCCAAGAGCCTAGATATGAAGGAATAAAACCAAAGCCCAAAGAAGATGAAAGAAGGAAGAGATTTTGGAGGCACCCTCTTTATGGACTCAAGATTGAGTCAAAGTCAAGTTTTGACTAAGTCTAGGGTTTGAGTAAAAAGAGAGGGTCAAGACACTATTCATCATCTTCTAGCTTGGGAAAGGAGGAAGGAGAGAGAGGAAAGGAGTTCTAGGGTTCTAGAGTTTGTTCTTAAGTGTTGCACCTTGAAGAGAGGGAAAGAGAGAAGGGGAGGTCCGGCCAAGCTTGGCCGGCCTAGCTAGGCCGGCCTAAGCTCGGCCGGAACAGCAGCACCTCGGGTGTCTTGGGAGCAGCTGCTGCTGCTCGGGCTGTATCTTCCCCCGGCCCGGAACGAGCAAGGATCAGCCCGGCAACAGCAACAGCTCGAGACGTGGATCTTGCACGGGACAGGGCCGGTACACAGCTCCATAGCTGCTGGCCGGGATCTTCAAGCACAGCTCGGGAAGAAGGACGTGCACGGAGCAGCTATGGACGTGCACGGAGCAGCTATGGACGTGCACGGAGCAGCTATGGACGCGCACAAGGCCGGACAGCACCTTATTTAGCTAGAAATTCCATGATTTGGCTGGAATCTTCATCTCTTTAGCCGGTTTTTTCTTGTGTATTCCGGCAACCTTCTTGGTCCGAAACCTTAGGGCTTTAGCTCCCCATGTCTTGATCTAGCTCCCCATGTAGTTTGATTTGATTTTGGTGAAAAAATCTCTAGAGAGAGAAAGCTTGATGAAGCTTTAATGGTGGATGTTCTTGAGATGGAGAAGATGATGATGAGTGCTATGGGGAAATCTGATTTTTACTCGGGGACACCCAAATTGCATTTTTAAAGGGAAATCCAGAAAATCACTACGGGGAGATCGACTACACTTAGAGACTCATTTTTCTCGACGAACCTAGCCTCGAGCCACATCGAAAAAGGGGGATTTGTTGTTTAGTTTATTTTATTGTTTAGTTTAGTTTATTTCACTTGTTTGCTCTATTCTTTTATCACCTTATTCGATCAAACCCCCATTTATCTTTGTTTCCTTTCCTTTTTAGTCTAAGTTAGCTTGAAATATCTAGACCGAGGGACAAGACCCTTCGATATCCAAACTACCTTCCTATCCTTGGATCGAATGATCGATCCCGGCTTTGCCGGATTACCCCTTGATACCTCCGCTTGGGTGTGTAACCTTTTCGGGTGCATCAATTTTTTGGCGCCGCTGCCGGGGATAGGTTTAGTAGTTAGGATATCGTTTGTTGTTTTGTTCATTAGTTTAGTGTTAGTTGCTTTCTTAGACGATTTCTCTTTATTTATTTTTGTAGTTTTTTTTTTATCTTCTTTTTAGGTACCGTTTTCGAGAAAAGAGGCAAAAGTGACATAAAGGCGAAGGAAAAGGAAGGAATCGAGAAGCCAAGGAAAAGGCGAACGAAATGACAGGAGCACTCGATAGTATCACATTCTATCTCTTCCTTTTTACTTGTGTGTGATTGTTAGATTATAAGTGTTTGTTCCCATTTTGCGATTGTGTGTTAGTATCCTTAAACATTGTGAGATCATGGCAAGTTGGTCATTTGATGAGAATGACTTTATGCGAACCCTTTCCAACACTAGTCGACCATCTACAAGTCATCAGAACTACTCAAATTTACATAGGAATGTTCCGACTAGTGATAGGAATAGGCGAGTTGAGCCTGACCGACCTAGGATAACCATGGGTGAATATCGACGGATGTATGCAGTCGGTCAGACTCGTCATGAATATGGTTTTAGAGATTATGAGCATGAGGGTAACCAACCCCGTAAGAGTCTTCGAGACTATCGACAAGAATTTGGGATGACAACACCTTCATGTATGGATTTGTCATTTGATGATAACCGTAGTTCTATTAGTATTGATCGACCACGTCGAAGTCTTCGTGACTATCGACAAACATATATGAACGGTTCATTTAGTAATGACAATTCCCGACTCGATGATTCCACTCAAAGAGTCGAGTCTAGGTATCTACATGAAGGTAGTGAAGAAAGGACCATGGAGACCATTAGGCCGGTTTGTGCTATTTGTGCGAGCTCAGACCATTTGACCGAGTATTGTCCCATGATTCGTGTTCCGCGAGAGTCTTCGTCTAGTTATACTCATGTGCCTTATTACGAGGAGATGTCTGAAGACACTCTTCAAACAATTTTAGAGTACCAAACTAGATTTAATCGAGATATAACGGAGATCACGGAACGGCTTCTCAAAATTGTTGATAGACTTGAGTCGGACCCTATCGTCGACGAGGAAGGGGTCTTCGCACCCCAAACTCAAGAAGAGACTATGAATGATGGTGAGGGTAATACACCTAACTCTAGTCTTAAGTTAAATGTCGAAGAAGCTCCTGATAGACCTTTTGAGATTGAACAGACCGATGACCCTTGTTGCTCACTCCCTCGACCATTGTCATCTGACCTTGATCAACCTAAACTAGATTTTGATGTTTAGGATGATAGCTCTACGAGCAAACTTGGGAATCACACAATGTTGAACTTTCCAATCTTTAATACTTGTGATTATTTGGATGGGTTATGTAGAATGGAAGGTGTTATGCCTAACTTTGAGGCTCCCGATGCCTTTAAGGACGTCGATGACATAGTAGTTAGAGACATAATGGATAGTTTATCGGACCATTTACCTAAGGAAATTACGGACCTTGACTTGGTCCCTGAGCCTATTGCCTTACCCTTAGAGTCTAGTTCGACCTTCCACATGATCTCAGACTCGGTCGTTGACCCCTTATGGGACACTTCGGATGTCTTTCCTAGCATATCTAAGGACTTAGTGGACTCTTCTCTCGAATCTCTCTCGCCCGTTTACTTTTAATTGTTTAGTTTAGTTTATTTCACTTGTTTGCTTTATTCTCTTATCACCTTATTCGATCACCCCATTTATCTTTGTTTCCTTTCCTTTTTAGTCTAAGTTAGCTTGAAATATCTAGACCGAGGGACAAGACCCTTCGATATCCAAACTACCTTCCTATCCTTGGATCGATCCCGGCTTTGCCGGATTACTACTTGATAGCTCCGCTTGGGTGTGTAACCTTTTCGGGTGCATCAGCTGTCTTTGTTCATATACCTAAACCTCAGCGAGGAAAAATAGATCATTGTGCTCGAAAGTGTGTGTTTCTTGATATGCTGATTTTCAAAAGGGTTATCGCTATTATGATCCTGTGGAGGGGAAAGTATATATCTCATTAGATGTTTCGTTTCGAGAATTAAATGCATATTTTATGAGATCTTCCCTTCACGGGGAGAAACAAAATGATAGTGAAGGAAAGTTCCCCATTATTGGGGATATGTTTCAGGAACTAGAGGATTTGACAAGTAATTTGAATATGCGTAGTAGTCTAAGTGATGATGGAAAGGGGAGTGAACCAGAGCAGGTTAGAGGGGGAGATCAGGGTATTGAAGATGAATTTTATGAAAATGGAGAGGATCAGACGACAGGGGGAGATCAAGCTGAAGTAGTAGAAGTTGCCCGTGACTCCAGCTTTCTAACACCATCTACCGAAGACCAGCCTCAGAATGTCGAACCTCAGGTATTACTTGATCCTACAACTGTTAATGATGTTCAACCTAGACGTTCAGAAAGATCTACTAAAGGTATTCCGAAGTGTACTTATGAACCAGATATTAATTCTAAAGCCAAATACCCAATTTTTGATTATGTGTCCACCAACAGGTTATCTAAGTCATTTACATGCACCATGAATCAATTATCCTCTGTATCTATTCCTAGTAATTTGCAGGAAGCACTATCAGATCCACGATGAAAGAAAGCTATGAACGAAAAGATGAATGCATTACAGAAGAATTCCACTTGGGAACTTGTTGATAAACCCCACGGATATCGTATTGTTGGGTGTCGTTGGATCTTTACAGTGAAAATGAATTCTGATGGAAGTATTGACAGGTATAAAGCCTGACTTGTTGCCGAAGGGTACACCTAGACGTATGGTGTGGATTATGAGGAGACCTTCGCCCTGGTGGCAAAGATAAACACTATTCGTGTACTCATTTCTCTTGCAGCCAATCAAGGTTGGCCATAACAACAGTTTGACGTGAAGAATGCATTTCTCAATGGAGACTTAGAAGAAGAAGTATACATGGAGTTACCACCTGGAATCACGAATTCTGAAGTAGGAAAAGTATGCAAATTAAGGAAGGCATTGTACGGGTTAAAACAGTCACCACAAGCTTGGTTTGGACGGTTTACGAAGAGCATGAAGGCATTTGTATATAAACAAAGTAATTCTGATCATACCTTGTTTCTAAGACAAAAGTTAGGCAAGCTTACTGCTTTTATTGTTTATGTTGATGATATGGTTGTTACTGGAAATGACTCAGTTGAAATGGAGGCTCTGAAAAACTATTTGTCGCGGAAATTTGAGATGAAAGATTTGGGGCAATTAAAATACTTCTTAGGCATTGAAGTTGCAAGATCAAGTCAAGGTATTTTCATGTCCCAACAAAAGTATATATTAGATCTTCTTGTTGAAACTGGGATGCTTGATTGCAAACAGGTAGATACACCGATTGAAGTAAATCATCACTTGGGAATATTTTCAGATCAAGTTCCATGTGACAAAGGAAGGTACCAACGCTTAGTGGGGAGACTAATTTACCTCTCTCATACTAGACAGGATATTGCATATTCCATTAGCGTCGTGAGTCAATTCATGCATAATCCAAGTGAAGAACATATGAAGGCAGTCTTTCGAATACTAAGGTACTTGAAGAAATCTCCGGGCAAAGGTCTCTTATTCCGGAAAGGTGGTGATATGGAAGTAATGGGATACACCGATGCAGATTGGGCAGGAGATATAACGGATAGGTGGTCAACCTCTGGATATTTTACGTTTGTATGTGGGAATATGGTAACATTTAGAGCTAAGAAGCAAAAAGTTGTTGCTAGATCAAGTGCAGAATCTGAGTTACGGGGTATGGCTCGGTATGTGAACTATTATGGATACGAAATATATTGAAGGATCTTGGATTTCAGCTTGTGAAAGTAATGGATCTACACTGTGACAATAAAGCGGCAATTATGATTGACATAATCCAATTGAACGTGACCGTATGAAACATGTTGAAGTGGATCGGTTCTTTATCAGAGAAAATATTGACAAAGGGTGCATATGTTTCCATTCGTAAAGTCAGAAGATCAACTTGCAGATATTCTTACAAAAGGAGTTTGCAGACGAATATTTAACAAAGCGATTGATTCCAGAGTTGTGATAGATTCCAGAGTTTTTGTTACAAATTATCACGGTTGCAGATCTTCTCTAGATTTGTTCTGCATTACCAAGTCCTCGCTTTTGCAAAAGCCTGGAACTCAGCTTGCATAACTTCACTCCACTTTGGACCTATTACCTTTAAGTAAAACAAGTTGGATATGGGGGTAGAGACTGAATTTGAGATAAAAATAAAATAAACGTTGGATGTTTGGTAGCATTATAAGCCTTGGGTTTGGATATACCTCCCTTTGTACTCCTGGTCATATGATGAGTGAAGAGGACTGGGTTTGGTAGGCATCGTAGGTCTTATGTAATCTTTCTTTAGATCTTACTCTCACTCTAATCATCATCTTTTGATAAACCAACCAACTCTTTAACCCCTTCAATCTCCACTCAAAAATATAATTGTTCTGATAACTCAATGGTTGGTTCTAACCTTCAATCCCCTTTCAACTTTTCTTACGCTTACAAGGTAGACAATGTGATGAGCCATGAAAATGTCTCATCTGAATCTCTTAACTCGGGTTAGTTGGTCCATTTCGGGCAGTTACTCTGATAAATTGTGCGTTTTTCTTTCTCAGGTATCTGTACAGGGTTCAGTGCGAAAAACGGATGAAATCGGGAGAAATTGATGTTAGGGACATTTTGGTCATTTAGTGGTATTGGTGCTCTGCAAACTTTGGCAAATATTGATACTCAGATGACAGTAGAGTCGAAGACGAACTCATAGGCGAAAACAGAAGTCAAATCGGAGTCCGAACGAGAAAGTTAGACGAAGTCAAAGTTTAGAGTGTAGAAGGTTGACCAAATGGCTGGATGACACGTGGCGTGCAATCAGCGGAGAGGAACACTTTCGGTGCACTAGTGGTCACACGCGAGCGATGTTCGGGAGGTAATCCAAATCTGATCCCGTATGACGCGATGCAGCGTACTAAAAGTAACCCGAGAAGATCCGATGGAGAGAAAGACATACGCGTCGATCATTCATTATCCGACGGTAATCTCTCACTTCGTCCCACGTGAAACCATTAGCCCATACTCCAGGGGATCTTGCAGCGGACTTTGTGTTGAGTTTTTGTTGAATTTAAAATCAACACCATCATGGCAGCTCACAATTGGTCCCCAAAGTTGGAAGGAAATTATTTTCTTTCCTCATGAGCTACTGTTTCTATTCTAGAGAGATGGAGCGTGAGTTTTTGGAAGCTAGAATCAGACCGAGAGAGAGAGCTGGATATTGGAAATCCTAGACAGAGAATCATATTTAGAGATCTTTTAGCTTCAGATTTCTACAGAAAAAGAAAGTGGATAATTGAGATAATTGATTTCTCTAAAGATAGAGGTAGCTGGCAATCTCGGTGAGATGATACATGGAAAGAAAGAGATATTCTCTTCAACAAGAAAGGAAAGAGAGTGGAGAGTTATAGAAAGTTTTTAAAAAACAGAGAGAAGGGAGAAAGAGATAGAAACCGAGAGAGAAGTTGGGAACTCTCGGTTTCTTATAAAGAGAAACAGAGACATTTTGGAAGGAAACACGGCTGGGACTGATCTCTTCTCCACGGCTAAAGAACAAAAAAAAAAGGTTTAGAGAGAGAGAGTGTTTAAAAGGGGGCTTTTAAACCAAATTTGGGTTTGGGCCCAATATAAAAGTGTGGGTTTGAGTAAATGGTTTACCAAACTAGAAGGGGTAAAAAAGTAAAAGCCTCATGAAATTAATTAAAAGGGTGTAGAGAGTTTTTTTCTTAGTCAAGTTCAAGAACAATCTAGAGAGAGAAAGAAAAAGGAGAATAGTAAACAAGAAACTTGTAGAAGAAGACATAGATCTAGTATGAATATTGTGTTTAAGGTAAGAACTAACTTCAATATCTAGTTTAATATTGTGACAAAACTTTGTGTCTCTTGTTTTATGAGATTGTGTAGATCTAAAGAAGCTTTATTATATGAAAGTATGTTGATGTGAATCTTTTGAGTTTATTTGAGTGTATTGAAGTATCTATACCTCTAATCTCCATCAAATTGGTATCAGAGCCATATTAGTTTATCAATTCAAGCTTTTTCAACATTTTTGAGATCTAGGGTTTGTGAAATTTTTGGAGATCTTTTAAGAAAATGTCAAATATGATACAACCTCAAATACCTAGGTTAATTAAAGAGAACTATGAATATTGGTGTATTCAAATGAGTGTATTATTGGGATCTCAAGATTTGTGGGATATTGTTCAAAATGGTTATGTAGAACCAACTCAAGAAGAAGAGAGTTTTATGAATGATGTACAAAAGTGTGTTCTTAAAGACTCAAGAAAGATGGATAAAAAAGCCTTATTTCTTATCTATTAAGGAATTGATAGTCCTACATTTGAAAAAGTGTCCGAAGCAAAATCATCGAAAGAGGCTTCGAATATTCTCAAGAATTCATTTAGAGGAGTTGATAAAGTGGTAAAGGTTCGTCTCCAAATTTTGCGTGGTGAATTTGAAAGATTGAGTATGAATGAAGGAGAACTTGTCTCCGATTATGTTTCAAGAGTATTGTCTAATGTTAACGAAATGAAAAGGTGTGGTGAAAAATGTGATGATGTTCGGGTGATGGAGAAGATTTTACGGTCTTTGACACCTAAATTTGATAATGTGGTTATTGTCGTTGAAGAATCAAAAGATTTGGAATCCATGACGGTAGATGAATTAATGGGAACATTGCAAATCCATGAACAGAGGGTGAATAGAAATGTCGCAACCTCTTCAAATTGTTCGGTTGATCAAGTACTTCAAGCAAAACTCACTTTAGAAGAAAAACAATATACACCCCAAAAAGAAAGAGGCTATGAGAGTTATGGTAAAGGTTATGATAATGGTAGAAGAGGCTTTGGAAACCAAAGAGGAAGAAATTTTTTTAATAGAGGAAGAACAAATGAACCAAGAGGAAGAGGTAGAGGAAACTTTACTAGAGCTTATAATAGCCAAGGTAGAGACAAAAGGGATATTGAATGCTATAATTGTCACAAGCTCGGGCATTATAGTAATGAATGTTGGTTTAAAAATCAAGTTAAGGAAGAATCAAACCTTGTTGAAGATGAAGTAGAAATTAATGTTGATCCTACATTGTTATTTTCTTGTGATGGTTTTGACGAATCACAAACAAACACTTGGTATTTCGACACCGGTGCAAGTAATCATATTTGTGGAAAAAGAGAATTGTTTGTTGAAGTGAATGAAAGTGTGAAAGGGTGTGTAAAGTTCGGTGACTCCTCAAAGATACCGGTGCTAGGGAAAGGTAATATCCTCATTCAACTAAAAAATGGAAAACATAACTATATTTCCGATGTCTATTATGTTCCCGCAATGAAAAATAATATTTTGAGTTTGGGACAACTTTTAGAAAAAGGTTATGATATAAGATTGAAGGATCTTCATCTCACATTAAGAGATAGAAGTGGAACTCTAATTGCTAAGGTAAAGATGGCAAAGAATAGATTATTTCCCTTGAACATTCAACATGGTGATGCAAAATGCTTAAACTCTATTGTGAAAGATGAATCTTGGTTGTGGCACTTGAGACTTGGGCATCTAAACTTTGATGGGATGAAGACCTTGGCAAGCAAGAATATGGTAAGGGGTTTACCATGTATTGATCACCCAAACAAAGTGTGTGAAGGGTGTATCTTTGGCAAGCATCATCGCACAAGTTTTTCTAAAGAAGGGAGGTGGAGAGCATCTAATATATTGGAGCTTGTGCATACCGATGTTTGTGGTCCATTGAAGCCAATGACAAATGGAGGTGACAATTACTTTCTCACTTTTATTGATGATTTTAGTAGAAAAACATGGGTTTATTTCTTAAAAAATAAATCCGAAGTATTTGAGGCATTCAAAGAGTTCAAGAACATGGTTGAGAAACAAAGTGGTTTTATGATAAAGAAACTAAGGTCCGATAGAGGTGGAGAATACACCTCAAGAGCATTTGATATGTTTTGTAGAGAACATGGGATTGTTCATGAACTTACTCCGTCATACACACCACAACTAAATGGAGTTGCCGAAAGGAAAAATCGCACCATATTAGACATGGCAAGAAGCATGTTAAAAGAAAAAAGTTTGCCTAGAGAATTTTGGGGTGAAGCCGTTGCATGTGCCGTATACTTGTTAAATAGATGTCCCACTAAAAGTGTCTATATGAAGACCCCACAAGAGGCATGGGGTTATAACAAGCCTAGTGTATCTCATTTAAAGATATTTGGATGTATTGCTTATGCAAAGATACCGGAAGCAAGAAGAACAAAACTTGATGACAAAGGTGAGAAATGTATCTTTCTTGGGTATAATGAGCAAATGAAATGTTACAAGTTGTTTAATCCAATTGTTAATAAAGTTCTATTTAGTAGGGATGTGGTATTTGAAGAAGATTTGGCATGGGAATGGAAAGGAAAAGAAATTGTTCAAGTTGAACTTAGACTTGAAGGAGAAGAAGAAGAAGATGTGCCACCAAGAGAATTTCAAAGAGACTCACAAACACCATCGTCCTCATCTCCATCATCCTCATCATCGGGGGGAAGTTCTAATGAAGGGCCAATGAAAACAAGAAGTTTGATAGAGATATATGAAGTTGTGGATAATGAAGAAGAATTAAACTTGTGTTGTTTTCTCATGGATTGTGATCCTATTAGTTATGAAGAAGCCATCCAAGAAGAAAAATGGGAAAATGCTATGAATGAAGAAATTAATGCAATTGAAAAAAATGATACTTGGGAGTTGACAAATTTGCCAAAAGGATACAAACCTATTGGTGTGAAGTGGGTGTATAAGACAAAGAAGAATGCAAGTGGAGAAGTCCAAAGATACAAAGCAAGACTTGTAGCTAAAGGTTACAAGCAAAGAGCCGGCATTGATTATAGTGAGGTATTTGCTCCCGTTGATCGTATGGAAACAATTAGATTGTTAATCTCTATAGCGGCTCAATATTCATGCAAAATTTATCAACTTGATGTCAAGTCGGCATTCTTGAATGGTATCCTTGAGGAGGAGATATATGTTGAACAACCTTTAGGGTATATTAGAAAGGGCAAAGAAGATAAGGTTTATAAGTTGAAGAAGGCCCTTTATGGGTTAAAGCAAGCTCCACGTGCATGGAATGCAAGAATTGATAAGTATTTTCAAGAAAATGGATTTGAAAAGTGTTCTCATGAGCACACTTTATATATGAAAGTGAAAGAAGGTGGAGGTATGTTATTTGTTTGTCTCTATGTTGATGATTTGATATTCACCGGTAATGATTCAAGACTATTTGATGAGTTCAAGAAGAGCATGATTAAGGAATTTGATATGACCGATATTGGGTTGATGGGTCATTTCCTTGGTATTGAAGTGAAGCTGGAAAATGGCATATTTATTTCTCAAAGTGGATATGCTAAGGAAGTTCTTAGAAGGTTTAAAATGGAGTCATGTAATCCTGTAAACACCCCTCTTGAAAGTGGAGTGGAGTTGAGAAAATGCTCAAGAAGAAGTGATGTCGATCCTACATATTTCAAAAGTTTGATAGGAAGTCTACGTTATCTTACATGTACAAGACCGGATATTCTTTATGGAGTTGGGCTAGTGAGTAGGTACATGGAGACACCGGATGAATCTCATCTTAATGTTGCAAAGAGGCTCCTTCGATATATTAAAGGTACGCTCAATGATGGTTTATTTTTCTCTTGTGAACAAGATTTTAAGCTTATCGGTTATTCCGATAGTGATTGGGGTAGAGACTTAGATGAAAGAAAGAGTACATCGGGGTTTGTATTTTTTATGGGTTACACGGCATTTACTTGGTCTTCTAAAAAACAACCCATTGTGACTTTATCTACTTGTGAGGCGGAATATGTCGCTGCTAGCTCTATGGTTTGTCATGCAATTTGGTTAAGAAATATGTTGAAGCATCTTCAATGCCCTCAAGTTGGTCCAACCGAAGTGTTCCTTGATAACAAATCGGCTATTGCTTTAGCCAAGAATCCCGTTTGTCATGAAAGAAGCAAGCACATTGATACACTCTACCATTTTATTCGTGAACATGTTAAGGAAGGTGATATTGAAGTGATGTATTGCAAGTCTCAAGATCAAATAGCAGATATATTTACGAAGCCCTTGAAGCATGATGTCTTTGAGAGATTGAAGTGGATGCTAGGTATGAGAAGCTATGGAAATTTGGTTTAAGGGGGGATGTTGAAAAGGGGGCTTTTAAACCAAATTTGGGTTTGGGCCCAATATAAAAGTGTGGGTTTGAGTAAATGGTTTACCAAACTAGAAGGGGTAAAAAAGTAAAAGCCTCATGAAATTAATTAAAAGGGTGTAGTGAGTTTTTTTCTTAGTCAAGTTCAAGAACAATCTAGAGAGAGAAAGAAAAAGGTGAATAGTAAACAAGAAACTTGTAGAAGAAGACATAGATCTAGTATGAATATTGTGTTTAAGGTACGAACTAACTTCAATATCTAGTTTAATATTGTGACAAAACTTTGTGTCTCTTGTTTTATGAGATTGTGTAGATCTAAAGAAGCTTTATTATATGAAAGTATGTTGATGTGAATCTTTTGACTTTATTTGAGTGTATTGAAGTATCTATACCTCTAATCTCCATCAGAGAGAAAGAGAAAGAACTCGGCCATTAAAGAGGAAACCGAGAGCTAGAGAGAGAAAGGAAGTTGGAGCTTTTTTTCTGTTTCTTCTTTTTCTTCTTATTCTTCTTTTAGTGAGAGAGAGAGGATTAGATTGAGAGAATTGGAGAGAGAGAGGCTACTGTTTTGTAGAGAGAGAAAGAGATTGAATTATTTATAAAAACCATTAAAATCATCTTTTTCTTCTTCTTCCTTTTCTGTTCCTGTTAGAGAGAGAAAGAGAGTTATATTCTTTTTATAGAGAGAGAAAAACCAGTCGAGGAAAATAATTTTCTCACCAGGAAACCGTTTCCGGGAAGATGAGAAAATTATTTTCCCTAAGGGTCTGTTTGGCAGAATTCAGCAAAACCAGAAGGAAAATACACTTCCCTAAGGGTCTGTTTGGCTGCGCAGAGGGAAAATTACGAGAAAAAAGGTTGTTTCTTTGCCGATTCTTTCTCCCTCACTTATTTTATTGATTTTTATCTCTCCTACCATGAGTATGATCTTTTTAGTTATGAGTAGCTAATTTATCTAATCTAGGGTTAGGATGAAACCTTAGTATCGCGTAAATGTCTGACTTTTTCAACTCATATCTAAAATCTTTGAAGTACTTTTAAATGATAAATTGATTTTTCTTATTTAAATTCATGATATGTCTTTCATTAACTATACTTATATTTTGATGATTCATGTTTAGACTAAGTGTCTTTAATGTCTCATGCTTAGGATTTGATAGTTAATAGTTAGATTATCACGTGTATATTTATTTTTGAAATCGAAACATTATATTTTGTTCTAAGAAAGTTGTATTTTCCGAGGATGATAGATTTGTCTCTCCTTGAGTTATAGAAGATCGAGTTGTCACTAATTAGGCAATAATTTACGCATATTTAGGTGGATTCCGAAAGCTTAGACTTTCTTCACATAACACTTCTCTTTACACTTTATTTTCCCATTATTTTGAATTATTTATTATTTTTCCCACCACAACATCTTACACCGAAGTAAATCCAAATTAGTTATAGGAGTCAGAATAGATTGACTTAGTCTCTGAGGAACGAACCGGACTTACCGGAATTATCACTTGACGCCCGTATACTTGCGGGTGGTGACCTATTTAGGAAACTTTCTAGGCCCATCACAATGAAAACAAAAAGAGAGTTTTATTGGTAAGTAATTAGATGATTAAGGTTTTCATTAATGATGGATGTTCCCATCTTTGATGCCAGATGATGTTAAAGATCTAGAGTTGAGAAGAGAAGGGAGAAAAGTTAAACTTGGTTTCATTGATTATCTCCTCTCATAATTCTTACAAGGAAAAGACCCAGATAAATAGAGATAATCTAGACTATACTACACTTACATTAACTACATATTTACATATCTATATAACAAAACAGAATGGTGAGTTTGTAATGGCTAAGACAAAATGAATGCAAGCTAACAGGGCCAAAATAGATGCATTTTATTTAAATCTCAACTTTTGATTCTCGAACTCAAATCTGAACCCCTTGATGGTTCCCTCTTGAATTGGGAAACCTAACATTAAATTGTGCTCGTTTTACTTCCCCACTCTTCGACTTTCGTCTTCTCACATTCTCTCGGTTTTTATTTCCCTATAAAGAGTAGTCGTACAATTATCATTTTGCCTGACTTTCGGATCTTTGTTCCTCTCTCTCCTAGTAACCTAACAACAATCATTTTGATTTCAATCTACTTGAAGTTTTTCTTTTTTTCTGATTATTATTTTCATATCAATGTGATTAGGGTTCTGGTCCTCACTAATTATCTTTCTCTATATTTCTCATTTCAGGGTTCAAAGGAATGATGACATTCACTACTCTTATTTATAAATCCTATTTGTTCATTAGTTAATTTGGATTTGCCGGTCTTTCTGTGCTTTTGATTTCAGAGTTAATGGAATGAAAATGACAGCGGGTATGTTTTTGATTTCTAGATTTAGGTTATTTGTTTTTTTTTTTTTGAAACCTATTTTAGGTTATTTGTTGATCGAATGTTTTATAGATAAACCCTTTTTGCTTATAATTTAAATATAAATCGATTTTAGGTTACAATCTGCATATGGGTTTCCAATCGATTTCCTCCCATTTTTTGTTTGGTTATTGTTAGCCATTTTTAAAATCACATTTGATTTCGGTTTGCTCTAAAAAACTTTCTTTGATAGATTAAAAATTATGTTGGCAAAAGTTTAGGCCATTTCAGACTGATTCTCGATTTTGGCTTAATATAAATTTTTGTTCGGTTTTGTTATCCATTCTGTTCGATTTGAATATCAAAAGATTTTCAATAAATTTCAGAAAGAGTACTATAATTACATAATAGTCGGTATAAAAAAGCTTCGCCTTTCTAGTTACGTTAAAGTCTGGCATTTTCAACAGATTAAAGTTGTTGATATTGCGCTTTAAGTTTAAATCGTCACAATCCATATCAGTAACGATAATATTCTCTCCCATTACTTACATATGTTATTTATTACACTTCAACGGTAGCTTGAGAAATAAGAGTTCTTCGAGTACATTGCGTATTCTTGTGCTGGAGTTGAATTTAACGTTTTCAGGATATGTGAATCCAAGTTCTTTGCTGTGAGTAACTTGTAACATGTGTGATACATTTTTTATTTCTGGTTTTGCAATGTGTTATGAATTTAGTAGGTGAATAATTTTATTTATATGAAATTTTTCTTTGTTGCAACTCAGTGTTTCGGATATTAATTATAAATTACCTATACTTGTGAGTCATAAGAAATGATGTATGTTTGGAACTATTCGGGTTTCCAACAATTTGAATTTATGTATTTATCTCTCTTATGGTGTTGTTACATTCCATCAATAGTTATGGTTAACATCCTCGTCCTCGCTCTTCCATCCGTCTTTCACTCTAAATAACCAGATTTATCAGATGAAAGCAAGAGAAAAGATCAAGAATAAGATGTATAGCTTTTAATTTGACTTAGCTTTTCCTTTCAAAAATCCATAATCAATTGAATTTTGTGGAGTTTTTAGTGTTGCAGTTGTTGAAATCTGCTCAGACGAAACATGAACTATGCTACGAGGGTATACCCGAGTGATTGAAATTGGGTTGTACAGAAATGGTTTGGTCAACTTTGTATTGAAAATGGTAAGATAAATTAGACTATAAGATTATTGATCTTTGTTTGAATAATAATCCCACTTTATTCAATTCTTGAAGGTTCTTAGGGACATAGTGTGGGAGACTTACATGAACACTAAGACTGTCATACTGAAATATTTTAGCACCTAAGGTCTAACGATAACAAATCTGAAAGCTATACGGCTTATCTGCTTGATGAGGTATGTCCTATATACTCGTGTTTGCTAGTTGTCTTTCAGCAGTACAACTATCCTATAGAATATATTTGTGGTCTGATTTTATAGTTTCCACTATATGTTTTGTTGGGAAAAACGGGCACTTAGGCGCAGCGGAAACGAGAGTTTTTCCCTTTTAAGCTAGTTACGAGGATAATACAAAAGAATATGTGGGAGCAATAAACAAAGAACTGAAAGTAAAATAAGACAACGATTTTTAACGTGGAAAACCTCTTCAATATGAGAAGTAAAAACCACGGGACTCATAGTCCAACCAAATCAACTATAATAGCAAAGTAGTTACAGACTACGTCCAACCGAGACTCCAACTTCAATAGGATTTATCTTAAACAAAGAAGAAACACTCAGAAACCCTCACAAGCAAGAACAAACCAGCCCATAACAGTTCAGTATAAAACGACCCTAAATTCACTAGGATTCCGGCGACGAATCAACGATCCCTCTGTACAAATACTAGATGAATAGGTTAAGAGCACCTTTGCAAAATTTCAGCTTAATCGGACAAGAACTCACCGTCGGATTTTCCGAACAACGAAGACTGCGCACGCTGAAACAGATCAGCCCTGCTCTTCTCGGCAACCTTCTTCTCTCTCCTTCTTCTCTTGTGCGTTTTTAATTGTGCAACTTACTTCCACTTAAGATTAAGGAAGTATTTATAGACTTCCCTTAACCCTAATCACCGACCTAAGTAGCCGATCTAAGTCACCGACCCAAAGAAGCTCGACTCGGGTCCGGGTTTGGTTTCCTAATCCAAACCCAACTAGGTTTCCCCACTAGGAGGAAAACCCAACAAACTCCCCCTCTGACTAAGTGGGAGAAACAACCATCCCTGTTGCCCCCTTGACATCCCTAGAAACAGCCAGCTCCGCTTTTCCTCGACAGCCCTGAACAACCAGCCCTGCTTCTTCTTGACAGCCCTAGAAACATCCAGCCTTGTTATCCTTGACTGCCTTGTAATCAACCAGCCCTGTTGTCCCTTGGCAAACCTGAACAACCAGCCTCGCTTTCCCTCGGCAGACCTTCAGCTTCCCTACGGCAGAGCCTTCGTCATCATATCAGCTCCTTTATCGTCTGTATGAACTTTAACCAGCTCTAACTCCTTGGAAGCAACCACATCACGTATCCAATGATACCTCACATCGATGTGCTTCGAACGTGAATGAAACGTCGAATTCTTGCCGAGATGTATTGCACTTTGATTGTCACAAAGCAATACATACTTATCTTGATTGAATCCGATCTCCTCATGATAATTCTTCATCCACAATAACTCCTTACAAGCTTCAGTTGCGGCTATAAACTCAGCTTCAGTGGTAGAAAGTGCAATGCACTTTTGCAGCCTTGACTGCCATGCTACAGCTCCTCCTGCAAATGTTACCAAGTAACCCGAAGTAGACTTCCTGGAATCAACATCCCCAGCCATATCAGCGTCAGTGTAACTGACCAGTAGTGGCCCATCACCTCCAAAAGTAAGCTTCAAACTAGAAGTCCCTCGAAGATATCTCAAAATCCACTTCACCGAAGCCCAATGTTCCTTTCCCGGATTAGAAAGAAACCTACTAACAGTACCAACTGCATGAGCTATGTCAGGTCTGGTACACACCATAGCATACATCAAACTACCAACTGCAGAAGCATATAGAACACTCTCCATAGCTTCCAGCTTTGAATCTGTACTCGGACTATGTTGACTGCTCAACCTAAAGTGTCCAACAAGAAGAGTGCTGACAGCTTTAGATTTGTCCATGCAAAACCTTTGAAGTATCTTCTTAATGTACTTCTCCTGAGATAAGTGAATCAACCTGTTCTCTCTATCTCTAACAATTCTTATACCAAGAATCTGCTTCGCTGGACCCAAATCTTTCATGGCGAAAAACTTGCTGAGCTGCTTCTTCAACTCCAAAATTCTCCTCGAATTCTTCCCCACAATCAACATATCATCTACGTACAATAGTAAGATGATAAAAATCATCCTTACCAAACTTCTGAACAAACACACAATGATCTGAAGTAGTCTTGTTATAACCATGTTCCCCCATAACTGACTCAAACTTCTTATACCACTGTCTCGGTGCCTGTTTCAATCCATAAAGACTTTTCTTCAAGCGGCAAACACAGTCCTCTTTGCCCTTCTTCTCAAAGCCTTCCGGTTGCATCATGTAAATCTCTTCCTTCAAATCACCATTGAGAAAAGCAGTCTTTACATCCATTTGCTCCACCTCTAGATTAAGGCTCCCTGCCAATCCAATTGCAACCCGAATGGATGACATCTTCACAACAGGAGAGAATATTTCATCGAAATCAATTCCCTTCCTTTGGCTGAATCCTTTCACAACCAACCTAGCCTTGTATCGAGGGAGCAATCTCCTCATGCTTAACTCTACACACCCACCTGTTAAGCAATGCCTACTTACCTTTAGGTAATTCCACCAGCTCAAAAGTATGGTTCTCCTCCAGAGAATCCATCTCTTCTCTCATGGCCTTCCACCATTCATGTTTATGTTCATCTTCTAAAGCTTCGCTAAAGCTTTCAGGTTCTCCTCCATCAGTAAGTAACACATACTCACTAGCATCATACCTTGTCGAACGTCTCAGATCTCCTAACAGTAGAGAGGTTCTCGGTAGTTGGTGTTCCATCATGATCGTCACCATGACCACCAGTACCATCTTCTTGTGCGGGAGCATCAACACCAGGTGTATCAACTTGAACCTTAACCTCGACATGACCATCGACAGATGTAAAAGGAGCAACCTCCAAATCAATCAAACCTTCATAACCCTGAGCTGGATTTCTGGACTTGTCAATGTCCTTAATCATTTGATCTTCCATGAACACAACATCTCTGCTCCTGATGACCTTCTTCTCCACTGGGTCATAGAACCTATACCCAAAATCATCCTGACCATAACTGATGAACACACACTGTCACGATTTCATCTCCAGTTTCGACCTTTCATCTTTCGGAATGTGGACAAACGCCTTACACCCAAAGACCTTCAGATGACCATAAGAAATATCCTTACCGGTCCACACCCTCTCTGTACTATCACCCTCCAACAGAGCACTGGGTGACAGGTTCAACACATGAACAACCGAGCTCAAAGCTTCTCCCTAGAAAGTCTGCGCCAAGCCTGACTGTGAAATCAAACACCTAACTCTCTCGACAATCGTCCTGCTCGTCTTCTCAGCCAACCCATTCAGCTGTGGAGTCTTGGGTGGCGTCTTCTGATGTTAAATATTGTGTTCCCTACAGTAAGCATCAAATGGTCCAGAATACTCTCCACCATTATCACTGTGAATGCACTTCAGCTTCTTACCTGTCTTTCTCTCAACCGATGTGCCAAACTGCTTGAAATAACCCAACACCTGATCTTTGGACTTCATAAGATAAACCCACAACTTTCTAGAGTGATCGTCAATGAACGTGACAAAATATGATGAACCACCAAGAGATTTTGTCTTCATTGGACCACATACATCTGAATGCACCAGATCAAGTATCTCGGGTTTTCTAGAAGATCCAGAAGACTTGAACGAGACCCTATGTTGTTTCCCTGCAAAACAATGTTCACACTTTTGTAATTGCAAACCAGAAATACCTGTAATGACATCCCTTTCGGATAACACAGACAATCCCTTCTCACTGATGTGACTGTGTCTCTTATGCCATAACTCCATGGCATCATCGTTCTCCACTGCATTAACAACATCCATGGAGACCTTAGCTTTCATCCAGTAGAACGATGAAAACTTATCACCTTGAGCCACCATCATAGAACCTCGTGAAAGTTTCCACTTACCCCCTCCGAATAAGATTTAGAAACCCTCATCATCAAGTTTCGCTGTAGAAATCAAATTCAATCGAATGTCTGGGACATGCTTAACTCCTTTAAGCAACAACCTAGTACCAATACTAGGCTCCAAGCAAATATTACCAATGCCAACAACTTGAGCCAAACCATCATTACCCATCTTCACGGAACCGTAACTACCATAAGTATAGGAATAGAACAAATCCCGCTATGATGTAGAATGAGTAGTCGCTCCTTTATCAATAACCCAACTGGATTCATGGCATGCAACGTTAATAGCATCACTCTCACAGAGTATAAGAAACTCATCTTCGGTAACGGTTACTCTCTCTTCACTATCTCCTTGATTCTTTCCTTGCTTACTATCTTTCTGCAACAACCAGCAATTCTTCTTTAAGTGTCATCTCTTATGACAGTAATGGCACTCTACATTAGCAAATTTATTAGATTTGCTCCTACTTCTGTTCTTCTTCGATTCTCTATGTGAATTTCTCCCCCGCGACTTAGTAACCAGCACATCTAAACTCAAAGAAATGGGATTTGACTGCCTCTTAGTTTCTTTATTCAAGACACTGTTCTTCACTAGGTCCATTGAGATAACTCCTTCGGAAGTAGAGTTATAAAGAGACATCCTGAACACCTCCCAAGAATCTGGTAACGTACCAAGAAGCCATAAACCATGAATCTCGTCATCAAAGTTTATACCCATATCAGATAGTTTAGTGAGTAACCCCTGGAACACATTCAAGTGATCAGTCATGCGAGTTCCCTCTCGATACCTTAACTCGAGCAATTTTTTCATCATATACATCTTATTATTTCCTGTCTTCCTAGCAAATAACTGCTCCACCTTCAACCACAATGAACGACCATAAGTCTTATTCTCAATATGATGTAACACATTATCATCTATCCATCGCCTCATCAAACCGTACACTTGACGATTTAGGAATGTCCACTGATCATCAGTCTTCTCATCGGATTTCTTCTCATAAAACACCGGAGCGTGAAATTCCTTCACAAAGAGTAAGTCTTTCATCTTACCCTTCCGTAGATGATAATTAGCACCATCCAAACTTATCATTCTACCCATATTTTCCATCACTAACACAAACAAACCAATAACCAAAGTTATCACAATCTAAAGAACTCTTTAACCTAGAGCTCTGATGCCACTTGTTGCGAAAAACGGGCAAATAGGCCCAGCGGAAACGAGAGTTTTTTCCTTTTGTACTAGTTACGAGGATAATACAGAAGAATATGTGGGATCAATAAACAAAGAACTGAAAGTAAAATAAGACAATGATTTTTAACGTGGAAAACCTCCTCAATATAAGAAGTAAAAACCACGGGACTCGTAGTCCAACCAAATCAACTATAATAGCGAAGTAGTTAGAGACTACGTCCAACCGAGATTCCAACTCCAATAGGAATCTATCTCAAACAAAGAAGAAACACTCAGAACCCCTCACAAGCAAGAACAGACCAGCCCAGAACAGTTCAGTCTAAAACGACCCTAAATTCACTAGGATTCCGGCGACCAATCTAAGATCCGTTCGTACAAATACTAGATGAACAGGTTAAGAACACCTCTGCAAAATTTTAGCTTAATCGGAGAAGAACTCACCGTCAGATTTTCCGAACAACGAAGACTGCGCACGCTGAAACAGATCAACCCTGCTCTTCTCGGCAACCTTCTTCTCTCTCCTTCTACTCTTGTGCGTTTCTAATTGTGTAACTTGCTTCCAATTAAGATTAAGGAAGTATTTATAGACTAACCTTAACCCTAATCACCGACCTAAGTAGCCGACCTAAGTCACCGACCTAAAGAAGCTCGACTCGGGTCCGGGTTTGGTTTCCTAATCCAAACCCAACTAGGTTTCCCCAATAGGAGGAAAACCCAACATGTTTCTCTCTTTTAAGTATATTTTATAGCAGATCTTTTGTTATTTTCCTTAACCTCTTCTTGCTAGAAAATCAAAGCCCTTATAGTTGTTTAACTAATGAGCAATTATATTATTAAAAAAAAGTCATTTTATTTATATCAGATGTGTTTTCTTTTTTGTTGAACAGGGAAAACAAGAACAAACAACTAAAGTCCTTCTCCCTGTAGAGCTGACTTTGCTAAATTATGTGCGATCCAATTGTGTTTTCAATTGCAGTGCATGAATGTGATATTGTTGAAAGAATTCTTCAAATGTCCTATTTCTTCAAGCACAACCTGTGAGGTCCAATGCACATTGGATTTGCTTTTAGTCAATTGCAAGATGAGGGATTGATTATCTGCTTCAATTATGATGTTGTCGAGATTCAGCGAAATTGCCCACGTCATCGCTTCTAAAATGGCTTTAGCTTCCCCTTCTTCGCTATTTCTTTCTCGAGCGCTGATATTTCGGTTATTTTGAATACGAGATTTATGATCCCGTATCACCATTCCAATACCTATAGGTTTAGTAGAAGTACTAAATGAGGCATCAACATTAATTTTGTAGTGATCTTGCGGAGGAGGTTGCCATTTACCTAATTGATTATTATGTAACTTTCTTTTGTCATGATTTTGCTTGAGCTGATTTTTTGGGAATTTTTGAATTGTATCAATTGTGTTTTTGATTATGATTTTAGGATGTTGAAACTGAGTCTTACATCTAGCTTTCCAAATATTCTAGAGAATTATTGGAAACATTTGCATATGAATAATGTTATTGTCTTTCAATGTTGTTTTCCATGTGACGATCCATTCTTGGATGGATATAATGTTTTCCGAATGAATGTTGAACTAAAACCATACCCGTCTAGCACGTTCACAATGTAATAGTGCATGCTCTATAGTTTCAATGTGTGTTTCACAAATTTGACATAAATTTGGCTTGCCAATGTATCGCCCTATTTTATGTAGAACCAGCAATGAATTAGTACAACATTTCCAAAGAAATAATTTGATTTTGGGAATCACATCTATATGCCATATGAAATGCCATTTAACATTTGTAGTATTAGGTGAAATGCCTTTCATAATTTGATTATAAAGAGAAGCTATTGAGAACTTACCATTAGTTGTTAGATTCCATTTCATCTGATCAGGACCATATTTATGTATGTTAATAGCAAGTATAGAATTGACCAACCTAGGTTCCAAATGATCATGAAGAACTTGATAATTCCAAGTATTTTCCAAGAAAAGCTTGGTTCTCAAAATAGGGATTACGAAATCCCAGACCACCTGTGGATTTAGAAGAACAAATAGATTTCCTATTCTTATAGTGAAATATTTTTGTTTTCCCCACCAAAAAGATCTTTGCGAGATCTCGATGCGTTTGCAAATTCCCTTAAGAATCGCAAAGCATTGCATCTGGTAACGGGAGACAGCCGTTGCTATTGTGGCTATGACAACAGAGCGACCAGCTTAAGACAGAAATTTATTCTGCCACTAAGAGAGTTTGGATTGGATAGAGTCAATGAATTGAGAGAAAACTGAAAGCTTCCTTTTACCAATATGGAGTTGAACTACCAAATACTTATCAAGAGATTGATTATTTGTGACTTTTAAACGTGGGGCAATGATTCTTTTGAATTTTGGATGAGTGTTTTGAGAAAAGAAGATACTAGATTTACCAAAATTGATCATCTGTCCCGAGGTTGAACAAAAGGTAGAAAGGATATGTTTAAGCTTGTGGATATCATCAAAGGTGTTTTTACCAAATATGATGCAGTCATCTGCAAATAGAATATGATGGATATTTAAATTCAAGTTAATAGGGAATCCCGTAAAAGATTTATTTGAGGCCTTCCATCGCTAAGATGAAAAGAAATGGAGATAAAGGATCTCCTTGCCTTAAACCACGGGAAGGATAATAGATAGGACCTGGTCTACCATTAATAAGAATTGCCGCAGAGGAAGTATAAATACAAGCCTCAATAAGATTACACCAATGAGATGAGTAGTTTAACAGTTTAAATATAATAAATAAAAAGGACCACTCTATTCTATCAAAAGCCTTAGACATATCGAACTTTAGACCGAAATAACTACTTTGCCCTTTAATTTTTTTGAAAGAATGAATTATTTCATGCGCAATGATAATATTATCTGTAATTTGTCTACCAGGAAGAAAAACAGATTGAAACGGGGAAATGATGTCATTTAGATGAGGTTGAAGACGCTCAACCAGAATCTTTGTAATAATCTTATAGGTTGTATTAAGATGGCTTATGGGTCTAAAGTCTGCTGGAGTTTGAGGAGATTTGGTTTTAGGGAGAAGAAAAACATGAGTATGATTACAATTATGCGGAAGAATGGAAGTGGTAAAAAATTGTTTAACCATCATGCTAATATCTGAATGTACGGTTTCCCAATTTTTCTGATAGAAGAAATGAGGATAACCATCCGGTCCCGAAGCAGATTCTTGTTTAAGAGAATGAATGATTTTATGGGTTTCTTCATCCGTAGGAATGGCTATAAGTAATTCATTCTGCTCTGGAGAGATGTGAGGCTTGAATAAGTCGGTAGTTTCCTCCGATAGGATTGGATTTGAAGTCATAGCAACGATAGAAAAACGGTTGTGGAAGATTTGATTAATTTCATCATGATCAGAAGTCCATTCATTATTATTATTACGAATAGACACAATTTTATTATCATGCTGGCGTTTAATTGCAAGAGAATGAAAGAATTTCATGTTTTGTCTCCTAGATGAAAATGAGAATCTCTAGATTTTTCTTTCCAGATACTCTCTTCCCTACAATATAGGTCCTCCAAAATAGTGATCTTTTGATGATAATCCTTCAATTGGGTACAATTTTGAATGTCCCGAGTGATAGTATTTATCTGAGTTTCAATCTGGCCAAACACTTTTTTATTCCAGTCAATAAGCTTGAGCTGAGATTACGAAGTTTTTGTTGGATATGATTTGGAGTGATTTTACGATTCCAATTCTTTGAAATGAATGACTTCCAGTCAGGATGTGCCATCCATGTGTGAATGAATTTAAAGGGTTTATGAGCGGATACCCTAGATTCTTGTTTGAAAATGATAGGAGAATTATCAGAACCAATACTCGGCAAGTGATATAAACAATAATGAAGTTTTTGCATCAACCAAGGAATATTAACAAGAGATCTGTCTAGACATTCTTGAATTAAATTACCCGAGAATTGCTTATTAGTCCAGGTATAAGGTGAACGTTTAAAACCTATATCATGAAGATCTAAATTATCGAGAAGATGATTAATTTTGTGAGCACTAGGAGGAAACTCGGAAGAACCCCCTTGCTTATCCTCCGGAGAGAGAATCGTATTGAGATCTCCTATAACGATCCAAGGATCAGATATGTTGAGGCCTATTTGTGTGAGCCTATACCAAGGTTCTAACTTCCTGGTAGAATAAAGATTACCATAAAAACCAGTCTAACTGCGGTATTGTTAGGGCTAACATAATAGTAGTGGTAATTGTTGACTATTATTTATATCAGATGTGGGTGTTTTCATTTTCTTGTCCTTCGAAATAGATTTTCCATTATTACATCAAATACATTACATCATTAGGACTTGATTGTTTTTTAAGATGTTAATAATTATCAGTGTACCACCTACGGATGATCCCATTTTTTGTCCCTGATGAGTACATTAATGCTTCCTTTTCTCTTTGGTTTCCACTTATAAAAAATTTCATCAGTTACTTGAAAATGAAAGAGTTTGAAACTTTGCAATAGCATTGTAATTGACATTATTCAATACTACTGTGAAAGAGAGAAGATTATTTTCATTCTGTTATGTGATGTTTATTGGTATATAGTTTGAGAAAAAATCAATCAGCTGATATCTAGGTATTTCTTAACCTATCACGTGACCTAAATGAGGAAGATATAATGGAATATACTGTAGCACTTATTGATGAAATTTCCATCGTATTTTGCATTTGAATTGATAATTACATTTCAATAACTTCACATATTGTTCATTGTTGTAGTCGTTAATCCAGAACGAGTCATATATTCCATCTTTAACGTGTCAAGTCTACTCTCAAATTCAGAGTAATGGGTAACGAGAGAGGAGGATATAGTTATCAATAAATATATCAATTATGCGTATTCGTCTAAAGCCCAAGTCTGTTGCGCATAATAACATAATGTAGTTCTTTTTGTTTAGGGAAGTAAAAATCGAGATGCTTTTGTACCTATTCTTTTTGTCAAGAACTCATTAACATCCCACTTTGTGTTTTATGACTGGGTTAAGCATATCTATGCCCAAAGTATTTTTGTTATTTTGTAAGCTAAATTAATTCTCTTTCCACTTACATTTGTCTTCACAGTTTATATACTTTGTTCACAAATACATGAGTTTCGTATTTGTATCTGTAAGTAGCTTTTCAGAGTCAAATGCATAAACTAACATCTCAGGTTGGTTTGCGAAGATAATTGGTTTACACAACAGAAGAGTTTTAATATATTGTATTTAATAAGGTATTTGGAGATAATGATTAGCGTCAAAGTTTTGTTTCTTGATTTAGATTTAGTCTCTAGCTAAATTCATATGTTTATGCAAATTTTGCATTTTGTTTAACAAACCTGCCGCTCCAACGCCAAATTTCGATGAACATAGTCCAAATCATGATAAGTAGTATAACTGTGTTATATTCTCACAAATGACATTCATAAGCTAGAAAACTCTTAGCGCAATTTGACAATAAATTAAACCGCGAGACAAGACAATGCGAAACCTAATCTTTCGTTTTTCTTTTCGTGCAGGATTTCATTTAAAAGTTCCTCTGGATAATGATCTTGAGTATATACCTATGGTTTCTTGGAAATGAAATTGTTAGTTAAATAATGTTTCTTTACCTACTTTTCGATACGAAACTATTACCCTTAAGTTGAATAATATAATGTCAACTATTTAGCAGATCTCTACAGAGTGATGAAACCAAAAGCCATATTATGTGTGGGGAGCCATATATAACGGTTTGCGTGCCACATCCCTGACTTTGAGAAACATGTTTGTAAACATCATTTGCACTAGCAGATTCTCTTTTATTTTATTTTCAAATTGATGAATGACAATCAATCAAGCGCTAAAAACATATTCTTTTCCGATGTTTGTGAAAATATAGCGAGATTTAGCAAATTATTTCTCAAATTTACTTCTTTATGGGAAAAATTTGTCTATTGTGTGTTTGCATTAACAGTTATGCACTCAACAAATTATCAGACAGTTGGAAAAAATGCAAACTATATAAACTTAACTATTCTCAACAGCTAATGCAGTCCACAACCTAACTATATATTACTTCATAGGGGAGTTAATCGATACAAGTAGATTCCTGAATTTATATAAAAGAAATTAATCTATTCCAGGTTATTTTTCTGCGGAGAGTACTTACTTGCAATTTTTGTTGGACACACGTATCGTACGTAACAAAATAGTCTGTGCCGGAGGCACGGTTCATGCCTAGTACATGTACAGGTCATAACTGAACACCCTTTCCCCTTAAGGTGGAGAATAGATATTCGAAACTCCAAGTTTGTTACATATACTCTCAACTGACTCTTAGGAAGAATCTTGGTGAAGATATCTGTGAGTTAATTAGAGGAAGAAGCAAAAAGGTTGCATCTTTATTTAGTTTGAAGTTTTGAACTATTGAAGTGACAATTCACTTCATTGTGCTTAGTACGCTCATGAAAACCTGGATTATTGGTGATATGAATAACAACTTGGTTATAGAGGTAAAGAGGAGTTGCGATGGCAGAGAAGTGGCCAAATTTGTCTAGAAAAGATTTTAGCCATACAAGCTCACATGCGATATGCGCCATAGTACGGTACTCTGCTCCAACACTAGATAGAGTAACAACAAATTTCTTTTTTACTCTCCCAAGCAACTAGGGGTAGTTACCCCCAACAATACTCTGTTGTGGAGCGTCTATCATATGGAGATTCAGCCCAATCTGTATTCGTGTATCCTTCAATATTCAAGTGTCCATTCGGACGATATAGTGAACCTTGGTCGGGTGTCCCAATAATATATATTTTAGGATCCGAATCACTGCATCAAGATGAGGACCATGAGTAGCCATGAATTGGCTAACGATACTCACATCATAAGATATATCTGACCGAGTGATAGTCGAATAGATATGTTTATCAACAAGTCTTCAATATACTTCAGGGTCTGCAAGTAACCCCTCAACTTCAGGGCAAAGTTTAGAATTTGGATCCATAGGAGGGTTCATGGGTTTGCAATCAATGTAAGCTGCTTCCTCCTAGAGAACTAAAGCATATTTCCTTTGTGACAAGTTAATGTCAAGCTTCGAGTGAGCAACTTACATACAAAGTAAATACTTGAGGTTTCCCAGGTCCTTTGTACAAAAATGAGTGGCTAAACGATGTTTCAGGATCTGAGTACCTTTCTCATCACTCCCTGTAACTACAATATCATCAACATACACGAGTAAGATGACAGCCCCTCGAAAGTGACTGGAATGGCTTCGGGTCATTCCATGAAAAGTAACTATGGTACTAAATTTATCAAATCATGCACGAGAAGACTGTTTGAGCCCATAGATAGTTTTCTTCAGATGACACACAAAGTAATTAGATTACTCCAACCAGAAGGTTGCGCCATATATATAGTTTCCATAAGATCTTTATTAAGAATGACATTCTTCACATCAAGATGATGAAGGAGCCACTTTAAATTTTCCGTTAGGAAAATAAGAACCCGAAAGGAGTACAACTTAGCCACTAGGGAACAGGTTTCGTCGTAATCAATGGCATAAGTTTGAGTAAACCCTTTTGCAGCCAAATGTGCTTTTACACGACTAGCAGTTCCATGTGGCTTATGTTTCAAAGTAAATACCCATCGACGTCCAACAACCTTAGCATCAGTTGGTCGTGAGAGAAGTGACCAAGTATGATTAAAATTCAACACGTCCATTCCTCCTCCATGGTCTTCTTCCAACCAGGGTGCTCAAGATCTGATCTGTAACACTTCGGGATCGTAAACGAGGACAAAGAATCAGAAAATGCACGAAAAGATGGTGAAACATTATCAAGAGAAACATAAAGAGATATAAGATATTGGAATAAGAACGCTTACCTTTACGAAGAGCAATGGAAACATCAAGATCTGTATAAGGAGGAGGATCCATAGACAAATAAGGCAATGGTGAGGGAGTTGAGATGACGCCCATGGTCACTTGGGGAGAAAGAATAGCTTCTAGACGATGAGTATGCATGATATTAGTCGCGGGTGGAATGGTTTCAGAGTTACTTGTAGATGGAAAAATTTGTGGATCAGTGGAGAGCGGTGGAACATGTTAAAAAACAAGATGAGGAACAACTACATGCTCATTAGAATTTGTGTCTAGAGAGTTATCTCTTTCGAGAAATAAAGAACATGCTAAACAACTAAAACATCAACACTAGCAAAATGTTTTCTCAATTTAGAACTATAACACTTGTACCTTCTTTTAGTACGAGAATACCCCAAGAATATATATTTATATGCATGTGGATGGAGTTTATGACGACTGGGACTCATGCTATGAACAAAGCAGACACTACCGAAAACTTTAAGAGGAAGGGAAAACATCTCATCGTTCGGAAATAAAAGTTGAAAGGGAGATTTACCTTTACAATACACGAGAAAGCATAAGATTTAAAAGATAAATTACATTCATAACAACTTCTCCCCAATATAATTTTGGAACATTCATTTGTAGTAAAAGAGCACGGGCAATACCAATAATTGGATCGTTCTTTTGTTCTGCTCGACCATTTTGTTGGGGTGTAGCTAGACAAGAAGTTTAGTTAAGTGTTTGATGTGACATGAAAATGTCACATTTGAAGCACCTAACTTCGACTAATTAGTCTCTTTCAGGTATTATTTATAATAATTTTTGTGTTTTTCTTGTTAGGAGGCTTACGTGGAGATAGACACGTAAGTCGGAATAAAAAAAAACAAAAATTACCTTTCATCTCATGCGACTAGAATGGGAGAAAAAGATTTCAAAGTGATAAAATAATAAATGGAGTCAATGGTGAGTCCGACGGCGAAAACAGAAATCGGTTCGGAGTTCGGATGGGGAAGTTACGAAAGAAAGAAGCTGATGGGCATCTTGGTTGTTTCTTGAACTAAGATATGTGGAGAAAAAGATGAAGGCACTCCCTTGATTTCTAATTGAAAGCCCAAACCCAAAGCCCAAAAGTCTAAAGAAGAAGAACAAAGGAGAAAAATTAGGAGCACCCCTCTTTAAGACCAAGTCAAGGGTTTTAAGGTTTGATACATCAAGTCTTTGAGAAGATGCCCCTTTCTTTCTTCAAAGACTTGTTATATCCAAGGTTAAAACCCTTGACTTGGTTTTCCTCTTTAGACCATTTTGACTTGAACTCTTAGGGGTGCTCCTAAATTCTCTCATTTGTTCTTCTTTTTCAGACTTTAGGGCTTTGAGTTTGGGCTTCAATTAGAAATCAAGAGAGTGCCTTCATTTTTTTCCTTACATCTCTAATTTCAACAAAAGACCAAAATGGCCCTTGGTTTCCTTCTTTCATAACTTCTCCGAATGAACTTCCGTTTTCGTCGTCGGACTCATCATAGACTCCACTTGTCATTTGAATCAAGAGAGTGCCTTCATTTTTTTTCCTTACATCTCTAATTTCAACAAAAGACCAAAATGGCCCTTGGTTTCCTTCTTTCATAACTTCTCCGAATGAACTTCCGTTTTCGTCGTCGGACTCATCATAGACTCCACTTGTCATTTGATCACTTTTAAATCTTTTTCTCCCATTCCGGTCGCATGAGATGAAAGTGATAATTTACTCCTTTTATTCCGACTTACGTGTCTAGCTCCATGTAAGCCACCTAACAAGAAAAATATATTAATTATCGTAAATAATACCCGAAACAGACTAATTAGTGTAAGTTAGGTGCTTCAAATGTGACATTTTCATGTCACGTCCGTATTCCCTTTGATTTTAGGAATTGGGACAACTCACCAGATTTATATTCGTGTGCATTGTTTGAACGAAAGACTAGCATTTTAGCATCAAACTGATTTGTTATTTCAGAATATAAGGATTGAAATGTAGTAAACAATTGCGAACGATCATTTAAATTGCCTAGAAGAGGTGTGCTAAATAATAGACTCAATTAGTTAGAAATAGTAGAGAGCATTCCTCTCAAATCCCCCACCAATCGTTTCCTTGGTCTTTAAATCTTGAAAAATACAATATTCAGAATAGGAAGTTACGGAAACTGAATAAGTTTGGTAAGTTTACTAACATATGAGAGACTACCATGAAATTTAAGTATATATAAAACAGTTGAGAGGTTTATCTCAGAGGATCGGACGACTCCAACACCACTAACTTATTGTGATTTGGTGTCGTCAGCCAACGTAACGAAGGAATGAGGCATGTTAGTTTTGAAGTTTCGTAAAAGGGTGGGATTACCTGCCATGTAATCAGATGCTCTCAAATCGATTACTTATGGAATAGACGAAACAGACTAAAGACAGGTGTCAACTAAAGCCAAGAGAGTACAAGCGGAAGAGGATGTAGAGAGATCAAGCACACATATCTTTTCAATCATAGACTCGCATTCCTCCTTAAAAAAGAGCTTCTAGACCTGAACTAGCTAGCCTCAATAACTGTATACTTACCATCTTCAATAGTAGCATGATTAGCCCCTACTAGTTTTCCATGTAATGACCAACAATAATTAATAGTATAGTTCTTACGATCACAGTTATTACAATATTTAAGGCTTTGCCCTCGAGGCCTCGACCACGACCATAGTATGATTTTCCATCCATTGTCATAACCAAGTAAACAAGTAAAATTGCAAATAATATAAGTTTGAGTAACTAGTAAAAGAAAATTAAAGAACAACACAGTAGTTGGAATAATAAGGTTACTGTTTGAAACACAGACTTTTAAGTCAGATTTTTCAAAAGAAGTTTCTATTTGAAAAACGGACTTCACTTTAAGTCTGCAACCAACAACAAGTGCGAGTACGAATATTCTGAGTTTGGACGAGAATGAGTAAAAGGAACAACAATTCTGAGAGATTGAGTTGAGCAAAAGATGCTTGAAAACAACCACAAAGGAGCTGATTCTAGAGAGAACGGTACAAAACGGCTGAAATTTAGAGAGAGGAAGTTAGGATTCAGATTTTCCCTAAGAAGAAAGAATCAAGAAAATCCAACTAGCAAAGGGGCCTATAAGCCAAAATATTTAGAGATTTACGAAGAACAAGCTTTTTTTCATTTGATTTGGTACTCTGGTACCATGTTGAAGATCTAGAGTGAAGAAGAGACTGAAGAAAAACTGTGCTTGGCTTAACTTGATTTCATTGATTATTTTGTTTCATTATTCTTACAAGGAAAAGACGTAGATAAATAGAGATAATCTATAAAATCTATACCCCAACATTAACTATATATTTACATACATATGTACAAGTCGACAGTTGACATGATCATGTTGTTGAGCAAAGAGAACTGATGCTTTTCAAGCTGAAGGAAGAAAAGAACAAAGATGAATGGGATAGAGACCAACTTCCATTGGCCCTTGGAAGACGTAAAACATTTTTGGTTGTGAATTTATGAACATATAGTAAGTTAAGAGGTGAATGAGGAACATATGAAACATTTCTAAGATGGAAATTTATATTGTAGGAAAAGAATTTCCAAAGTGAGCAATTCTTATACCTTTCCATTTGTAGCTGCAAATCCTTTATCCTCCATTATACTCAGACGTGAAAGTTATGTTGGATTGATCAGGTGTAATATGATTAGCTGCGTATCAAGGAATGAGCCCGAACAGATTTGCAGCGGCAAGCATCGAACAACGTTACTTGGTGTTCTTCCTTGATATGCAAAATTAATGCTATGATAGCACTCCATAGTTGAATGACCCACTTTGTTACAGATCTAACAGATAAGACTTTCAGAATTCGAGGAATTTTGATATCTTGGAGTAAACTTATGATTACTGTAGTTTTGTGTATAGCAGCACCTTCCATAATTGTTTCTTCCACCTCTTCCCTAGTTATTGCATCCTCAGCCTCTTCTATGAAAGGTTGATTGATTGTTGTTATAGAGATTTAGGTGCGAACCATCATGAAAGTGAGAATACATGCTATTTCATTTGGTGTACCTATTCAATAAGCCGATAGCATACTAAACATATAGACCAATAACACTCACATGGTCTGCTTGATGACACCTATGAAGATTACACGTGCTTGGTGTTTAAGTGGGATTACAAAAGAAGTGAAAACGGGGAAGTCTCTTGCCCTAAAATTCTTGATGACGTTCCCTTTACGTAGATGAACACACACTACCACCATACAGCAAAAAGAAGCCCCGATCAAATTTTCCTAAAAAAACACAGTAAAAGAAACACAGTAAAAGAAATTGGCCCAAAACTAACACAACTGGTACAAATTACAGAATCTTACCTTGTAATATTACAATAAAATAGATATCTATGAAGATTAAAGAATAATTGACTTCTATTTTAGAAAGATAGAGTAGGGACAAAATGAAGAAAAGAGAGGAGAGAAGAAGATTCGGCCCTAAAAATGAAGACTCGATTCTCCCTGTAGCTTTCTGTCACTCTCAAAACATCTAACATTGAGAGATTTAAGGAGTGAATAGTGGGTAGTTTATTTTCCAAAGTTGCTTAACCATATAAGTAGGAATTGTCTTTAGAACTCCTTAAATTAGTCGTACGAAATCCGGTGATGAAAGTTTAGCGATACAATGAGATTACTAATTGCAAGTTTTGACATGGCTAAAAACCTCACTAATTTGTTATATAGATTGTTTGGAGCTTCCAACACCCTACTCGTAAGAGGTCATCCACTTAAACCACTAACTCTTATACATCTCACTTGAGTATTGGCATCACGGCAGATTTGGAGGCATAAGTTGTTACTCTAACAAGAAGAATACCGTGTGTGTGCTTCATAAAACAGCATAAGATCATCCTAATTGATTTCTACAGAATTACTCTTGCTTATGTGGTTTTACAACTTCTGTTATTAAGAGAGGATTTTACCTTCATAGTTTATCACTATTTTAGCTTTCAGCTACTAGAAATGTTTCTTCACAAAGACACTTCAGGGGTTCACTAGAAATGTTTCCAGACAAAGACACTTCAGGTTCTGCCAGAGAGCCACAAAAGAAGGACAAATCAAGACACTTTTAAGTTCAAAAGAATTGTTCTGACTATTATTTGCAACCCTTGATATGAGCAGGGGAGTAGGTTGACCAATTATTCGTATACATAATTTTCGAGTTGCTCACCTTCGAGCCACATGTTTCCCGCATGGGAAGGATAACAAGTTACACACCAAGTTAAAGGTTTGGGCCGAACCTTCTGAAAAGTGAGCGCAGCTGCTGTAGCCATGAAAACCAAATAAAAGCATCCTAAAAGGGTGCCTACTGCCTAGTATTGTCAGTAGTGGTATAGTGTTCCTATTTTCATCGGGTCCCAAGTTTAGTTATATTCAGATTAAGTTGTAAAGAGTTAAAAGTCGTAATAGGAAACTAACATCCTTCTTATCAACAACCTATGTCACATGGAAAGCATAATGGTAATGGTGGATTGGTGGTACTAATATCAAACAAGTTTGGGGCATAAGTTAAAAAAGAACACCACAAGGAGGTCTCAAATATAACACCCTAAAAACCTCAAAATGGGAATACGAGACTCATATAGTCGTATGCTTCATCGAAGCAATAATATAATTAATATTTTATATCTTACAAAACTGAGTCATAATTGGGTCTTTAAACATAAAAGATGTGAAATGTTAGGTTATGTTTTAACATGACATATCATCACAAAGATATACATACAGAATTATACCCATTTAAGTGACTGCATATTCAAATATCACTTATAAGTATCTCTAGCATACACAAACACAACAAAAAAAATGCTAAAATGGAAGCTAGTTTATAACTAAATCCCCATTCTTAAGTCAGTGAGAATTTTCCACAAGTTCATGATGAATTTTCTTTTTCCACCTATTTTTTATTTAACATCTCCTTTATGAAAATATTCACAGTCGACAAAGAAAAAATATACATCCAGAAGTAACACCACAACAAGCTACACACATTGAAGAAGTCGATTCAAAAGAATGAAACAATGTCTACTAACACAACTATTAATAAAATATCATTATTTTAGCTATATAAGTTCAAGAGTTGTCTGGAGTTCTCATAGTCAAAATGAGTTCCCACGAAAAATCATATTCAAATGTAGCAGCAGCATAAATAACAACAAGGGTCTGTCTGAAGTATGTATATAAAGAGAAAATAGAAGGAAAAGACCAATCACCTTCCGTAAATTCGGAGATCAGGTGGGAGAATCAACCATCTTGATCTCATTAGACTCGTTCCTCTTAAGATACCGATAAAGCAGTGTAAGCCTAGCCGTCTCGAAAGCGAAGTACCCCAATGCTGAAAAACAAGCACTATGAAGAACTCGAGGACCCATTCCTCTTGTCATTCCAACCCATCCTTCTTCTTTCAAAATTTGCTTAACAGTTTCTGAAATTCCATTGTAAACCACAGCTGAAACCTTACTTGCAGTCTCACCCCTAACCTGAGTCATCAATCTAGTCTTAACTACATCAAGAGGTGTAGTAATAGATGCCGAAATTGCACCGGCTAATGCCCCACACAAGACACTCTGAAATGGTTCTAAATTATCATTTCCAGTTTTACTCAATACAGCAGCTTTCAAATATTCAAATGAAGAATAACTTAAAACACCAGCAGGCAAATTTCTAAGTAAAGTAGCAGAGTAACCAGCATAAAGCCCTAAAAATCCTTCTTTCTCTAAAATCTGAAACAGAACTTCCCATGACCTACCCACTGCCCCAGTTTGCATCCTTTGTGTAATTAGCTCTTTTGGAACCATAATGGCAGAAGAAACAATATTACCCATTGCACCAGCAGTTGGGGGAATAAGAACAGAAGGATAATTTGGTAATTTAGATAGGATAGACTTACCAAACTCACAAGTACCAAAATAAACAGCAGAAGAGAAAGTAGACCCAATTATGACAGCTGAAATGCCACGGTAAAACCCTAGAATTCCATCTGATTGGAAGGTTTTGACAATGGCATCAATGGTGCTAGTATAAATCTTGTTTGCCCCTTTTGTCTGAAGCTTTGTTTTGACTGCATCAAGAGGAAGAAGACATACATAAGTAAAAGCACCAGCGATTCCTCCTGATGATGCACCAATCATAGCCTTTTCAAAAACAGATAGATTTTTTATCAGTACTTGAACTTGTGAGCTATCTTTAATGGCAGGTTTTAGTATCAGCCATTTCTGGGGACTTGTGAGTTCTGGGTTTTGAATGGGAGAGGAGGAGGAGGAGGATGAAGATGAAATGTGGGCATCCAAGGAGGTTGAAGAGAAATTGAGAATTTTTCTTGTATGAATTTTGCCATTTCTCTTTGAGATTCGATTAGGGTTAAGAGAATTGAGATTTGGGGTAGATGACAAGAGGAAGGTATTAACTTGGGTGAAAAGACTATGGAAATCTTTTAGAGGGTAAGGATATTGGAGACCAAGTGAAGCTGATTTTCTGTTCTCCATTTTCTTTCTTGAGAAAAACAAAGTATCTCAAATTTTGGGAATTATTCGACCACTGAGTAAATGGAGCGTAGTGACGACGATAGTCACGTTACATGTGGTTGTAGCTTTTGCCCCAACCTACTTTAAGGTCTGTTTGGTTAGTCTTAATCTATTAGGATGTGAATATCAATTCTTTCATGGAAAGAAAAAAAATTTAATCTTCTCATAGAAAATTCAATTGTTGGTGTTTGGCAGAAGAAAACTGGTTTATCATAACACGAGAGGAACAATCCTCGTTAAAGTCATCGAGAAAGTGGATCTGAAAGAACCATGCCACCAAATTCGTGACACGAGAAGTCGTTATGAGTTTCCTATGCACTTAGAATCCTGCTCTGGTTCATAAGAAAGCCAAGGAGGAAGACCAAGATAACTTTCATAAGAGTTTTGCTTTGGGTCTCGGGAAGTAAGGGAGGTCTGTGGAAACCAGCTCGCCATCTTGGAGCCCCGTACTGACTTGATGCATAGGAAGGTGGACCCGAGATAAGATTTACCCAACCTGGGCATTGTTAATCCTCCATGACCTTTTGAAAAGGTTCCACTAGGTCCAGACCCCATTGAGCCAAAGGGCAACGTTCTATGATAAAGGTTAGGGAAGTTGGATGCATCATGTGATCATTCGTGTGCAACTAGCATAGGAGGCAGTAGTACCTCACAAATTCGGTGCAAGCTTCTAACGTCTTGGGCTAGTAGTACCCCTGCTATCAACAATTCCCTGACAAGAACTTTCGACCCGTCGTGATTCCCATGTAGACCAATTTGCATCTCTTCCATAGCGTATTCTTATTCATCCTTTGATAAACACCTCTCCAGGAGAGCTGTGAGAGATCTTATATGTTATGATGGAATCAAGTAATCCAAGAAAAGAAATGACAAATAAAGAACAATCACACGGAACATAAGAGATTTATGTGGTTCGGTCGGTGAAACCTACTCATTTATTTGTTCTCTCCCGACTCTTGTTCCTCCGACTATCTCGAATCTCTCGCCCGTTCACTTTGATAGTTTAGTTTAGTTTTACTCGCTTTCTTCTTTTGTTGCTTTTTATATCAAAACCCCCTGTTTACCTTTGTTCCTTTTTCTTTTAGTGGAAGTTAGTATTTGACATCTAAACCGAGGGATAAGACCCTTCGTTGTCCAAACTACCAACCTATCCTTGGATCGACTCCGGTTTTACCGGGTACTACTTGATACCTCCGCTTGGGTGTGCAACCTTTTCGGGTGCATCAAGTTTTTGGCGCCGCTGCCGGGGATAGGTTGAGTAGTTTGGATATCGTTTATTGTTTTGTTCATTAGTTTAGTGTTATTTATTTACTTAGAATATTTTTTTTATTCTCCGTAGTTTCTTTTCAAATTTTTTTGGTGTTCTCGAAGGTACTCACCCAAAGAGCTCTAAATGACGAAAGCTAACAATTTTGGGGATAAAAAGGTAGAGACAAGAAAAGGGAAGAGGATCAAATTGTGGTAACAAACACCACCTCTAGTATCGTTCCCTAACCTCTACCTATTTGAGCGGCTTAAGTGCATTTGCATCTTGTCTATTATTGATAGTAGTGGTTGAATTGAACACTTGTGATTGCTTGAATTTTGCTTTAATTGTGCTTCAATGGGTGTTTATGGGAATGATAGTTGGAATGATGGGTATGAGGTTCATCGACCGCTTAGAAGTCTTAGAGACTACCTTGAACCTAATATGGCTAGCATGCCTTCATGCATCATATTTCCGAGTAATGAGTGCAATTTAGACATAGACCCTGAGATTATTTCATTACTTCCTATATTTCGAGGCCTAGAAAATGAAGATCCGTATTTTCATTTGAGAGAGTTCGAGGAGATTTGCTCGATACTCCCAATAATGGAGTACTTGAGGGAATCGCTAAGCTCAAATTATTTCCATTATCATTAAAAGAAAAGTCGAAAATATGGTTTCATTCTCTAAGGCCTAGGACTATAAGAAGTTGGGATGAGATGACTAGGGCGTTTTTGAAAAAGTTCTTCCCGACTCATCAAACCAACACCTTAAGAAGAGAAATTATGAACTTTGAGCAAAAGAAAAAGGAGACCTTCTTCGGGTGTTGGGAGAGATTTAAAGAACTCCTTATCTCATGTCCACATCATAACTACGAAACATGGAGGGTCATCGGGTTCTTTTACGATGGCTTGACCTCCAAAATGAAACAATTTGTGGAAGTGATGTGCAACGGAGATTTTATGAGTAAAAGTCCTAATGAGGTTTGGGAGTATCTCGACCTATTAGCGAAAAAGGCCCAAGATTGGGACACACCCGTTAACAGTGACCGAGATGTAGCCGAAGGAAATCATAACTCAAAAAGAGGCATATGCTTTTTAAAGGAAAATGGGAAAGTACAAGATAAAATTTTCAACGTGTCTCGGGAAGAATTTATAGATATGCATGATGGTGATTTAGTGATTGATAGTGTCTTTAGCATTTGCGCAAGTCGAGAACACCTAGCGAGTGAATGCCCTATTATTTCTGTTTGCCGAGGTGTCTCACTAGGATGCACAAATGTCGTAGACACTCATATGAAGCCTGTAGGTTCGAGGAGTGATGCCTTTACAAATGATTATGAGAATCTTCAAGAGCCCTTAGTCGGTTTCACTTATGCGTCTCATCATGAGAGGACTCTTGAAGATGTTTCGAAATCATTTTATGAGGCAGAAACTCAGATTAGCCAAAACATTTTGCACGCCCTTAAAGAGTTGGAGAAAAAATTAAAAGACATCGAGAAAGGGGTTTTACGACCCCAAACTCCAACAAGTCCCAAGGGTATAGGGCATACTCCTAGTATTAATGTTAAGGCCAACTCCATTCTCAAAAGTGATGAAATGATTAGCTTGGATACTCCCATGACGGTAGACATACCCGAGGATCGTGCAACTTTTGAGAATGGTAATGGGCATAACGAGGTTTTAAAGTCGAAATCTGAGCCTGAACTGGTTGATAAACCTCATTCCGCTTTCCCTCAATAATTGTTCCCTACCAGTGATATATATATGCTTTCATTGATAGTTAAAAGGGACAATACTACTAGTGTTCAGGATAACCATAAGGACATGACTAGCCTTTTACCTAAGACCTTTGGAGCTAGTAAAAATAGACTAGATGTGGATGCCCTCTTGAGCGGGGCTATAGATTTCTCTAAGGACACGTATGATATCGAGGCGAGAATAATGTTTAAACGATTGGTAACCTTCACTTAAGGAAACTTCTGACTTAGCCCTGAGCCTTATGGACAAATCCTTAAGTTGTAGTTCGACATCTCAACCAATATCTCATACATACGTAGATCCTTTTAGTGAATTGCATGTCCTCCCTGTTATTATGTCAAACTTTGTTTCCTTGTCGTCATCCAAGTTTGGGGATTATCTCTTATTTTTTGTCGTCTCACTTATGTACCCATGCCATTACATTGTTGTGAGACGAATCTTACCGGTTAAAACTTTCTTATGGACAGACTCCCAAATCTTTCGTCTTTTGTTATATGATTGGTTGGTTTATTGAGATGGGTTTGATGTTTGTGGGTATCATCTCTGAAAACCCTCCACGAGACCTAACTCGTGCTCTTGTGAAAGCAAGAAAATCAATGACTAATTACATGGTTCGATGCAATCGAGTGATCCTGCGTGAGTGGTCATTTTTATTTGGTCATGCTTATGCTTCATTTTTATGTTATTTATTGATATGTTAGGAGCGTTTCTGACTCTGTATACTTTTGGGACGTGGTTCATTCCAAGTTTAGGGATGGCGCTAGGCTAATCATCAACTTGGAACTCGAATACATAAGTCTTGGTAGTATCACTTTTTATCTCGTTCGGCTATGGTAATATCCTTCCACTCTTGTCTTTAACTTATTGTACCTCTTATATTTTTAGTGAACATATGCTTAGAACATTGAGGACAATGTTAGTTTTAAGTTCGGGGATGGGGATACGGCCTTTTGGTCGCATGACATCATGACCTTAGATTTCAAAAGACAAGAGGGTTTAACAAGTTCGACCAAATTTTAAAAAAAAATTGGTTAGATTTGGTATAATTTTAGTGCTATTCTTAAGTATGTTGATGCATATGGATCTTTCTCGATAAATCTTATGCATGCTCTTAGTCCTTTCATGAATGTTAAGTCCTTTAGTGTTCGTGTACTATCATGTGAGTATCATCTTATGGAAGAAGGAACACTTCTAAGTGACCTAAAATAATCATTAGTGGAGACTTAAACCCATGTGAGATTTCTGAGCCTTTTTATTGCCTTTGACTGTACTCTTCCGCGCTAACTCCGAGTAGAATGAAGAGCTACTTAACTTTGCAACTTTCAATAGAGCTTAGACGATCTCATGAGCTCAACTTCCTTAGCCACTAGGAGTGACATCAGGATAGCGAATAAACCTTACTTTTGTAGTCCATGAAACTCGATAATGGTGTCAACATTAGGGAAACGGATACTCCACCATCCATTCATCATACTATAGACGGTAAAATGTCTACGGGTCGGAAAGTCTGACAGTCAACGGGTCAACGGTCAAAGTCTTGTCGGGTTAGGTCGGATGCTTCGAGGACCAGCTACGTGTTGAAAAGAACCTGCACACAAAAAGAGAGAAGAGATCGTGAAGCCTCTGGGACACCGGGATGGAGCCGGCCTAAGGAGCTCCGACGATCAAGTCAGATACTCGATCAAATATAAATAAAATGAAAGTGAGCGATAGGGAGGTAACCGTCGTCGGAGTGCTTAGGTGTCGCGACTTGTGGAGTTGTCGGAACAGATCCCCACGGTAGTGTTATACTTACTGTAATGAAAAAGGTGACGGTAATGATGTCGTGGCGTTAACTTGTTGGTCGTAAGCAAGACTTGCAATAAGGTGCTGGTCATAAAGAGTTCAGCAATAAGGTGCTGGTCGTAACTGGATCGGACGGTGAGGATTGTTGGATGGATGATGTTGATACGCCTAGCGTTTTATCGCTAGATGAGTGATGCGGTAAGGAGGTGGTCGTATTAGGATGGTGTTGATACGGTTAGCTAGTTATCGTTTGATTTGTGACTACCAGACTCTTATCTCCCAACTTCTAAGATGATGGGCCAGAGACTTTGAGAGAATCGAAAGATCTTTGAGAGGCTTATGAGAGAGCAAATGAGTGGAGAGAATGGATTAGGCTACTCGAGTACTGTTGTCGAATATTGGATTCCTTGTCTGAGTGTTGCTTCTCGTATTTATAGTGGTGGAAAGGGATTGCCTTGATGATAACCAGCTCGTAACCGACGTACTTATTCCGTGTCATTATTTCTGAGAGATACGTTAAAGGGTAGAGAATCTGACCATCAGATGAGTATTCGAATTTCTCGAGGGATGGCCAAGATGTTACCGCGTGTGCGGTAAGCTACTGGCCGGTAACGCCCGTCTTTAAGTGGCAGATACGGAATACTTACCACTAGTTCGGTTATGGATTGCGCAATAATCCTCTTGCCGTAAGATTGCCTAGTACCGGCAGGTGGCTATCGCGTGACACGTGTCAGATACGCTTAATGTCAAGTGGGTATGGATTCGGTGATCGGAGTAGCGACTTGGGCCATTATCGGGCCTTCTTATTTAGCCTCGCGGGTTTTACCCTTACGAAGCGGTCGTTCCTTTATTCTACAGGCACCTCGTGTGGCGGATATTTGCCCATACAATTTGCCCTCCACTCTCTAAGTTTGTATGCAGAGTTAGAGAGTAGTGAGGTATGACCGTGTCAGCAGAAGAGTGTGCATCTCGATCATAGTTTATTAGCGGGAGCGCCACTTTGCACCGTAGCGATGGTCGTTTCGAAGTTGAGTGCCTTATTCGAATTTTTAAGGTGCCGATAGGTTTCAGAGACATGGTCAGACAAGGAATTACGAAAGAATTTGTCGAAAAGAAAGTGGTTGCGGAGAAGGACGCGACGGGTCGTTCGGACGACCGTAGTGGGGCGCCGGGAACCCGAAGACGACCAGCGCGCTACTGCGAGGGCCGCAGTAGCGTGCCACCTGGCAGACGCTGGTCGTCCAGAGACGACCAGCGCGCTACTACGAGGGCACGCAGTAGCGCGCGCTGGTCGTTCCGAAAACGACCAGCGTGTTCCTGCGTTCCTGCGCCCATGGCCAGGAACGTGCCACGTGGCGCGCGCTGGTCGTTCCTGGAACGACCAGCGCGCTACCGGGTGGATACTCGGATTGCACAACGCCCTTTCGCTCGGGTCGGCCCTCTCGTTTCTTTCCTTCCGGGAGACGCACATTCTGCTTCCGCGTATGTCTAGGATATCTTAAAGGTCCTTAGGACACCTAGGTTGTTCGCGTAGCCAGTGTTCAAATGTATTTACGCGAAAGACCTCCTTGCGGGAAGGAGGTGGGGGTACCGACCCTATAAAAAGGGATGAAAGGCCATTGTTTTACTTGCCATTTGGAGTTTGGAGAGAGATTTTGGGGATTCTTCACCTTGATAAGGTATTTTTCTCTTTCCTACTTGATTTTGTTGAGTTCTTTGCTTGAAATTTTTGTGTTCTTCAATTGTTCTTGAATGTTCATAGCGTTTGATCTTCTAAGTTACTTTCCTTATTTGTTGGCATGTGTTTTTGAGATTCATACCTTGAGTTAGTTATTGCTAGGTTAGATACCTTGATCGAGTTGTCGCTATGCTCGATACTCTGAGTGACTAGGATCGGTACCTCGAGTGAGTTACTGCTAGGACCGATACCGTAAGTGAAATACTGTTAGGATCGATACCTTGAGTGAACTACTGGTAGGGTTGATACCTTGAGTGAATTGTTGCTAGGATCGATACCTTGAGTGAATTATTAGGCTTGAGTTTTATGTTTCGTTTAAATGCACCCTTCAAGCCAGTTGTTGGGTTTGAAGCATTATCCCTTTGTCCTACAGACTTTTGCCATCCGAGATGAGTCATCGTGGACACGGTAGTTCCTCTAGACCGCTTCGCGTGCCAGAACCTTCTGAATTCCGGCGACAGAAGGTGCTCGAACGAGTGGCCTTGAAACGTCTATCTTTAAATCCGGCTTCAACCATTACGGAGGGCGGACTATAGGATATACGATTTATGTTCAATATCCCCGACTCCATAGAGCTTAGGCTTCCGAAGCCCAACGAACTTGTCGACGAGGACCATGGCGGTTGGACCGTATTCTACATGATTTCCTTCTTGATGGGATTTAGGTTTCCCGTCCCTCGTCTTGTGCATGGGGTTTTGAGTTACTACGAGATAGCTCCTTCACAACTCATGCCTAGCGCGTGGAGAGTTCTTTTGGGCTTGGAAGTGTTGGCCTACCTGCAGTAGGTAGAGCTTTCAGCTAGCGATGTAATTCGCTTCTATCACTTGACGAGCCATTCCAGGGACAATAGTCGTTATAGTTTCAAATTGCGGAACCCTGGTGCTCATTTAATCACTGGAATGCCGGCTACCGATCGAAGTGGCAAGCCTGTTATTTCCTTGCTCGCGGTGACTTTGTATATGGTGACCGAGGGTTAGGACAGATTCTTTCTCATTGGCAAGATGCTCGTAAGTATGTTATTGTTTATCGTGGAGTACCTCGTGTGTTTACATTATTGTGGTTTAAGTGTGTATTGTCCCTTTGACAGACTGTTCGTTCAACAACAAGAACGTTGAGCGGCTGGAGCATTGGAAGGAGAGGATCTCCAAGTTGTTTGAGCGTCGTGATCCAGAGAGGAGTTCTTCCTTCCTTTTGAATCACGTTGTTGTCAAATGAAGAAGTGTTCGTCATTCAACTTAGGTGCCTGGTGATTTTAGTTGCCTGTTGGACAGGTGAGGGTTGCTTAACCCGTATTGTTCTTGAGTTTCTTCATAGTCTTCTTATAGTATCCTCATGCCCCCCAGTCGAAGTGCGGAACTCTTCTGGTGGTTTGGACTTCGACTCTGACGTCCACCCTCTTATTGTTTTTGCTACTTTGTTGTGTCTTGGAGACAGTTCCTTTCATCACACGTAGATAGTGAGGGGTGGTTGTTGGCGTAGCCAATAACCCTCCGACGCCCAAGTTAGTAGGTAATCTTTTGAAAAAAAAAAAAAGGCAAATTAGGAGAAGTTTCAAGGTTAGAAGTAGTACCTTCGTAAGTGAATGGCATTCCAGCTATTGCCTATGTTGAGGCCATCTTTTGATTGAAGTTTGTAAGCTCCTTGTCCCACTACCTTGGTAATGAGGTATGGGCCCTCCCAAGTAGGGGCTAACTTGCCAGCTCCTATTTCCTTAGTATTTTGAAATACTTTCCTCAGCACCCAGTCGCCAACCTTGAATGTACGAACCCTGACGTTCTTGTTGTAATGTTTGGCTGCTTTCTGTTGGTATGCGGCATTCCTGATTGCCGCCCTGTCCCTTACCTCATCACCGTATCAGATTATGGTGAAGTAGTTCCCAATTGCTCTCTTCTGTGGTCCACTGGTATCGGGCAGAGGGGATTCCTGTTTCAGCTGGTATTACCGCCTCACAACTGTATGCAAGGGAAAATGGGGTTTCCCCAGTTGGGGTCTTTGAAGTGGTTCTGTACGACCACAACACTCCTGGTAGTTCATCTGCCCATGCGTCTTTAGCCTTCTTGAGTCGTTTTTTCAGTGAGTTCATTATCGTTTTGTTTGATGCTTCTGCTTGCCCATTGGATTGAGGGTATCAAGGAGTCGAAAAGCTTAGTTTGATTCCCCACTCCTTGCAGAAGTCTTGGAAATCAAAGCTGATAAACTGTGAACCGTTGTCTATGACAATCTCCTTGGGAACTCCAAACCTGCAAATGACATGTTTCCAAACAAAACTTTTTACCTCGCGGTCTCTGATTTGGTGGTAGGCTTCGGCTTCCACCCACTTGGTGAAGTAGTCTGTGACAGCAAGCATGTAGACTCTCTGGCCTGGGGCCGTTGGTAGTTTGCCTACTATATCCATCCCCCATTTCATGAAAGGCCATGGGGATAGAATTGAACTTAGCTTCTCTGGACGGAGGTGGGAAGTTTGGGCGAACCTCTGGAAGCTGTCGCAATGTCTAGCATAGTCAGTAGAGTCTGCTCTCATAGTCGGCCAGTAATAACCTGCAGTCAGTACTCTGTTGGCCAGGCTGCGACCGCCAGAGTGGTTCCCGCATTCCCCCTCGTGTAATTCCTCGAGGACATACTTGGCTTCCTCTTGGGTGATGCATTTCAAGTAAGGCCCAGAGTATGATCTCTTAAGGAGCTGGCCGTCTATGATGCAAAACCTTGCAGCTTTGACTTTGATTCTTTTAGCTTCATTTCGATCCTGTGGCAACTCATCGTTAGTTAAGTACCTGATTATTGGTGTCATCCAGGTCTCTTCCGCATTTGTAACCGCTACCTCTAAAGGCTTTGTTCCATACTACCAGCCACTGAAGTAGCGTTAGAGGGATTGTTTGTGCATCCTTGGTTGGAATTGATGACCCTAAATTGGCCAAGGCATCAACATGCCCATTCTCGAGCCTGGGTACCTGTTCAAAACTAACCTCGGTGAACTGACCTTGTAGTTCTTTTACATGCAACACATAGGCTGCCATCTTCATGTCTTTGGCCTGGTAGGTTCCTTGTAGCTGGTTAACTACGAGTTGGGAGTCTGATTTGATTGCAAGTTTCTGGACTCCCATCTCCTTTGCCAGGTTCATTCCTGCGATCAAGGCCTCGTATTCTGTTTCATTGTTGGTGGCTTTGAACCCACATCTCATTGCTTGTTTGATTAGGTCACCTTCTGGGGAAGTGAGAACAACACCAAGTCCTACTCCATTCATGTTGCTGAAACCATCTACTGATAAGGTCCATTTGAGTTGGCAATGTTCCTGGAGATGGAGCAATTCTCCTTGTGCCTGCACTAGGGTGTTAGGTGTAAAGTCAGCAATAAAATCAGCTAGTACCTGAGATTTGATCGTTGTCCTTGGCTGGTAGCTGATGTCATGTTCGCTTAACTCCACTGCCCATTTGGTCAATCTCCCAGACAGCTCTTGTTTGTGATGAATATTCTTCATTGGGAAAGTAATAACCACTACAATTGGGTGGCATTGAAAGTAAGGTCTTAGCTTCCTGGCTGCAGTAATAGGGGCAAGGGCTAACTTCTCTAGCTGGCTGTATCGAGTCTCAGCATCGAGCAATGACTTGCTTGTGTAGTACACAGGCAATTGCTTACCGTCTTCCTCACGAACGAGTATTGCACTTACCGCTGTCTCTGAAACAGCAAGGTAGATGAACAATATCTCTTCACCTTTTGGTTTGGAGAGCAAAGGTGGAGAGGTGAGGTATCTCTTCAGCTGTTGTAGAGCTTCTTCACATGCAGGTGTCCACTCAAAGTTTTTCGTTTTTTGTAGAGTGGTAAAGAACAGGTAGCATCTCTTTAAAGATTTAGAAATAAACCGGCTAAGTGCAGCTACTCTACCTGCGAGTCTCTGGACGTTCTTGATGCATCTTGGGGAAGGAATATTCACTACCGAATTAATCTGATCTCGGTTGGCTTCAATTCCCCTTTGAGTCACCATGTAACCTAAAAAATTTCCAGAGGACACACCAAAAGAACATTTAGCAGGGTTTAGTTTCATATTATACCTCCTGAGTACCTCGAATGCTTGCTTGAGGTGTTCCAAATGTTGTTCTGCTACTAAGGACTTGACCAACATATCATCGATGCAGACCTCCATAGTGTCGCCTAGCATGTTGGCGAACATTTTGTTTACCAGCCTCTGGTAGGTGGCACCAGCATTTTTTAGTCCAAAAGGCATGACTTTGTAACAGAATATACCTCTGTCTATGACGAAGGCGGTTTTCTCCTGGTCATTTGGATGCATAAGGATCTGATTGTAGCCTGAGAATGCATCCATGAAGCTCAAGAGTTCGTGTCCGGCTGTGGCGTCTACTAGCATGTCGATATGAGGTAGTGGGAAGGAATCCTTCGGGCATGCTTTGTTCAAGTTTGTAAAGTCAATACATACCCGCCACCACATTAGCGGGCCAATCTGGATAGTGCACTTCTCTTACTGATCCGATGTCAAGTAGCTTCTGGATCTCCTCGTTGATTACCTTGTTGCGTTCTGGTGCGAAATTCCTTCTTTTCTGTCTGACCGGGGTATGGGAAGGGTCTACCTGTAATTCATGAACTATTATAGAGGGGTCTATCCCTGTCATATCTGCATGAGACCAAGCAAAGCAATCAGAGTTAATGGTTAGGAATTCAATGAGTTCTTCTCTGGGAGTATGAGGTGGTTGTACTCCAATTTGGACTTTGTGCTCTGGTATGTCAGGGTGAATTTGGACTTCATCTAGCTCCTCCATGCTTGGTTTGTTGAGGTTTGAATTGAGGGGCGTTCCGTTATGTAATTTCTACAAGGGCTTCTTAGGAGCCTTCATCGTGTTCTTATAGCAGTTCCTGGAGGCTCCTTGGTCTCCTTTGATTTACCGTACTCCCCAAGGTGTTGGGAACCTAAGTACTTGGTGGTATGTTGATGGTACTGCCCTCATCTAATGGATCCAAGGTCTTCCAAGGATCATGTTATAAGCGGATGGGCAGTCCAGTACCACAAAGGTGGTGCTAAGGTTGATTCCTCCTGCATATACCGGTAGCACAATCTCTCCTAATGTATACTTCTGTTCTCCGCTGAACCCTATAAGGACAGTAGGTCGTCGGCATATGCTTGACTCTTCTAGTCCCATTCCTAGCAAGGCATGAAGAAACAAGACATTAGTGGAGGATCCGTTATCAATGACTATGCGTTTAACTAACACATTTGCAATAGTGAGGGAAAGGACAAGAGCGTCATGATGAGGGTTGACGAGTCCTGAGACTTCGTTGTCAACGAAGCTGATGGTTTGGTTGGTGAAAGATGGGGTTGATGCCTCTATCGAGTGGGCAGTTGGATTTGCTGCGATTCGTGCACTTCTTTTGGCTGCTGAGTGGCTTACTCCACTCACTTCCGAGCCATATGTGATCATGTTGCAAGTCAACGTCGGGATCGGCTCCTCTGGCTCTTTGGGTCGGGCGTCTCCTTGGGACATAGTTTTCTTGCCTTTGTCTGTCAGTAAGTCGGTGAGGTGACCCCTCTTTAAAAGCTCAGCAACATCAAGCCTGAGGGCAATGCAATCTGCAGTAGTGTGCACATGGTCCGAGTGGAATTCACACCACTCGGTAGTATCCCTCTTGTCGCTTGGCGTCTTTGTCTTCCCTGGCCACCTTACCGTGTTACCCATCCCCTTCATTACTGCAATCACCTCACTTGGTTCAATGTTGAGGTTGTATTCTAGAAATCTTGGTACGGATGGGTCCTTGCGGTTTCTCGTTCTGACGATTAGGTGGAGGGTTGAATTGCCTCCTGTTCTCCCTTGGAATTGGTCGTCTGGTTGGGTACGGGTCATTGCTCCTGGCTTCTGACCGTCGTTCGTATCTTCTTGAGTGACGGTCTCTTGACCTATCTTCCTGTGAGTAGTAACTGTTCCTGTGGGCTTCGTCTTCTTCCCACCTAATTTCAACCCAGGCTCTGGAAAGAACATCCTCTATTGTTGTGCAATTGAACTTCCTGAGTTCTTCGTACAACTCCCCATCTGGCAGTAAACCTTTCCTGAATGCATCAACTGTTGTCTCTTGGTTGCAGTAAGGAATTGACACCTTCGCCCGATTAAATCTTCCCACATACTCTCTGAGTAGTTCACCTCTTCGTTGTTGGATTCGGTAGAGGTCACCAGAGAGTTTTTCCAGCTTCTTACTGCTTGCAAATTGCTCGACAAAGGTGGCTGTGAGTTGGACAAATGAAGCAATTGAGTTATGGGGGAGGTTGGTGTACCATTGCAGAGCTGGGCCAATCAGACTAGACCCAAAATTCTTGCACATACACGCTTCCCGCAAGTCCCTTGGAATCGCAGCAGTAAACATCCTCTGTTTGTAAGAGGCTATGTGATCCTCCGGATCTGAGGTGCCGTCATACATCTTCATGTTGGGAAAAGTGAACTTTCTGGGCATCTCCACCAGAGCAATTGCATCGACGAACGGAGAATCGGCATAGCTTTGAGGAAGACTCTTCTTGAAGGGGGTCGGGACTCCTGGGATTCTAGTGATCAGGGCCTCCATTTCAGCTAACCTTTTTGCTAAAGCTTGCTCTAAAGGGGTACCTGTATGTGAAAACAATAAGGGATTAGAAGCCATGGTGGGCTGAGTAGGCATAGGGAAGATGGTAGGCATAACAATAGTAGAAAATGAGTAAAGAGGAGCAGCCATGGTCTGCTGTTGAGTGAGAGCTTGTTGAAAGGTCTGTGTTGGAGCTATGAATGGAGCACTTGCGGATCCCGTCCCTACTTGGCTGGTGGTGAAGCCTGCAGTAGTGTTGTGAGGGGGTGTTGGGCAATTAGATGGTCCTCCTGCTTCAGAACTGCTGGGAGGTGGCCGATTGTCCCCCAAACTTTGTCTTCTTGGAACCACCAACTCGGTAATTCTTTCTTGTAGTAGCATGTTCTCTGCTCGGACAGTAGTGTTCTCCTCCTCCAAAGGTTTCAATCTTTCGGCGTTTTCATGCATCTGGGCAGTGAGTGCAGCAATTTGTGATGAGAAATCCACAGAAGCGTTGGACATGTCTCCTTCCATGGTGCTTTTCTTTTCGGTAGTTAGTGGCTGGCCGCCCTCCTTCTAGCGCCAAATTGTAGACGGTAAAATGTCTACGGGTCGAAAAGTCTGACAGTCAACGGCTCAACGGTCAAAGTCTTGTCCGGTCGGGTCGGATGCTTCGGGGACTAGCTACGTGTTGAAAAGAACCTGCACACAAAAAGAGAGAAGAGATCGTGAAGCCTCTGGGACACCGGGATGGTGCCGGCCTAAGGGGGCTCCGACGGTCAAGTCAGATACTCGATCAAATATAAATAAAGTGAAAGTGAGCGATAGGGAAGTAACCGTCGTCGGAGTGCTTAGGTGTCGCGGCTCGTGGAGTTGTCGGAACAGATCCCCACGATAGTGATATACTTACTGTAATGAAAAAGGTGACGGTAATTATGTCGTGGCGTTAACTTGCTGGTCGTAAGCAAGACTTGCATTAAGGTGCTGGTCGTAAAGAGTTCAGCAATAAGGTGCTGGTCGTCAGTGGATCGGACAGTGAGGATCGTTGGATGGATGATGTTGATACGCCTAGCGTTTTATCGCTAGATGAGTGATGCGGTAAGGAGGTGGTCGTATTAGGATGTTGTTGATACGGTTAGCTAGTTGTCGTTTGATTTGTGACTACCAGACTCTTATCTCCCAACTTCTAAGACGATGGGTCAGAGACTTTGAGAGAATCGGAAGAGCTATGAGAGGCTTATGAGAGAGCAAATGAGTGGAGATAATGGATTAGGCTACTTGAGTACTGTTGTCGAATATTGGATGCCTTGTCTGAGTGTTGCTTCTCGTATTTATAGTGGTGGAGAGGGATTGCCTTAATGACAACCAGCTCGTAACCGACATACTTATTCCATGTCATTACTTCTGAGAGATACGTTAAAGGCTAGAGAATTTGACCATCAGATGAGTATTCGAATTTCCCGAGGGATGGCCAAGATGTTACCGCGTGTGCGGTAAGCTACTGGCCGGTAACGCCCGTCTTTAAGTGGCAGATACGGAATACTTACCACTAGTTCGGTTATGGATTGCGCAATAATCCTCTGGCCGTAAGATTGCCTAGTATCGGCAGGTGGCTATCGCGTGACACGTGTCAGATACGCTTAGTGTCAAGCGGGTATGGATTCGGTGATCGGAGTAGCGACTTGGGCCATTATCGGGCCTTCTTATTTAGCCTCGCGGGTTTTACCCTTACGAAGCGGTCGTTCCTTTACTCTACAGGCACCTCGTGGGGGCGGATATTTGCCCATAAACATACTACTCCCGAGAATGAAGGCGTGAAAGGTAAAGAAGCAAGAATGTGAAAGCAAAATGTGAAAGTAAAGGTGATTTGTTGAGAATACTAGTTGTATTTTTGTTTTGGTATTTGGGTATGTGTGAAAAAAATAAAAGAAAAAGTGAAAAAGTGAAAAAGAAAGGAAAAAAAAAAAGAAAAAGAGAAAAGAAAGGAAAAAACAAAAAAGAAAGAAAGTTTGCTTATATGTGTTTTTTTGTGTTTGTTTAAGTGTCATGAAAATAAAGTATTCAATGCAAGAAGTCAAGTTTAAAGATTGTTTGAGTGTTCTTTTATCATTGAAGGCGTCGACATTCTCGGGATTTCATCATCTTCCATTCCATCACTTGTATCCACTTACCTTTAGGAGGAACTATTAGAGGGTAGAGTGGGTGAGAAGAGTGAGTGAGCTTCCCCATTCCGTTAGTGGCTATTTCCACTCCAAAGAGATCATTTCGTTTTATAACTTGTTATCCTCATTTAATTTTGTATGTGTTGAGTTTACTTTATTCCATGCTCACACATGAGAATGAACCATTATGATTCGATTTTGAGTGACTTAATGTTTAAGAGCGTATGACCGTGAGGCTAAAGTCGAGGCGAAATGTGTTATGATAGAAAACAAGGTTTTGTTACTTTAGCCTTGGATGATACTCATGATGATGGGACACTTGCATTCGAGTATAAAACTATCAGTGAGGAGACTCTTAGCATGCTTTTGTGTTTATTGGTTTCATTCATATGTTTGCCATACTTAAGTCTCTCACTCGTTGATCATCACCTTATTTGCATCGATAGTTGAACTCTTATGTCCCTTGGAAATCTAGAACTTTGTGGGTGTATTCACTGAAACCCTCACGAGACAAAACTCGTCCTTTAGGGGTAACCTAAGGGTTTAAAGGCTTGTTGCATACGCTAAATGCAACCGGGATTCCTCCGAAAGTGAGTTAGGTTTACTTTATTGTTTTGTTTGGTCTGTTCGCTCGAGGACTAGCATATTCTAAGTTTGGGGATGTTTGATGGGGCGTGAAAATGCCACATTTAGGCCACTTAACTTCGATGAGTTAGTTCCTTTCGAGTATTATAAATAATATTTTATGTACTTTTCTTGTTAGGTATCATATTTGGAGATAAACATGTAAATCGGAATAAAGGGAGTGAATTGTCACTATCATTTCATGTGCGCAAAACGAGAGAAAATATTTCAAACAAATCAAATGACAAGAGGAGTCAATGACGAGTCCGACGGTGAAAACGCGAGTCTAATCGGAGTTCGGACAGAGAAATTATAAAAGATGGAAGCAAAAGTCGTCTCTTGAAATTAGATTAGTAGAGATCAAGTATGAAGGCACCCTCCTTGTTTTGAAGCAAAGCCCAAGTCTAACTAAAGCTCACAAAAGAAAAGAAGAAGAACAAGACAAAGAGAAATTTATGAGCACCCTCTCTTTGGTCCAAGTCAAAATGGTTTAAGACTTAGTCAAGTTTGACTAAGTCTAGGGTTGTGTATACACAAGTGAGAGAAAGGGATCAAGGGAATGACTTACTATTCATCTTCTTACCCAAGCAAGAGAGAGAAGGCTAGGGTTCTTGGGGGTGTTCTTGAGAGTTGAAGCTTGAAAGAGAGAAAAAGAGAGAAGAAAGGGGGAAGAGGCCAGCCAAGCTAGGCCGGCCAGCACTAAGGACGGCCTAGTCTTGGCCGGCAGCAGCTCGGGCTGCACTGGAGGAGTGGGACAGCAGGCCGGATTTGAAGCAAGAACAGCTCGGGATGGCCATGAAGCACGGGACGCGACCACCGAACAGCAGCAGCTTTCACAGGATGGCCGGCTTGGACCGGAACATCAGCTCCGAGTTCCCAGCATGCGACCAACAGCTCGAATCTTCATGGAGCACGGGACGGCTGTGGGACGTGCACAACTGCTCCGAACAGCCACAACCCGAGCTGCTTCTGAGCAGCTCGGGACGGCAGCAAGGGACGCGCAACAAGGGCCGGTAGCTCCTTTGGCCCGGATCTAAGTGTTTTGGCCGGATTTCATGGTTTTTGGTCGGATATCATGGTTTTTGGACAGATTTCATGTCTTTTTTTGGCCGTATTTTCATGGTGTTCCGACCACTTTCTTGGCCGGAAACCTTAGGGCTTTTACTCCCCATGCCATGATCTTGCTTCTCATGTGGTTTGATTTTATTTTGAGCTAGAAATTGTAGAGAGAGAAAGCTAGGGTTTAGCTTTAATGGAGGTTGAGTTCTAAATGGAGAAGATGATGGTGGTCGCTATGGGGAACCCAGAAATTGGCTAACGGAAGATTGGCTGCAATTAAAGACTTATATTTTCTGACAATCTTAGCCTCGAACCACATCGAAAAGGGGGGAATTCTCTCATCATTTTCTTTCCATTTATTATTCAATCACCATGTTTAGCTAACTTTAGTGTATCGATTATATGAGATGAATTTGTGATTATGTTTAATATGATTTGATGTTTTGATTATAAATTGATGTTCATACATTTCGATTATCGTTTTGATCGTATTTCCATGTGTCTTGTCAAACACTTCACATAGTTAATAGCGAAATGAAGTATTCGATATCGATCGTAGTCTAAGTCATAATTTTAATGTGTCTTGTCATGCACTTGATCACATAGTTAGGCGACTAGACAACACTTTCGATGACTCGGGATTAACCGATTTAGACGTTTGTTTGACTGAGTATGATCTCCGGATATACGTAGTACTTAGAGACATCTACTTTAGCAGTCGAACATCGATTATACTTTAGAGCATTAGATCGGACTACACATAGTCGTAAGTTTATCATATCGGATTCCCGGTTCGACACCTCTCTCATTTATTTGTTGTCTCCCGACTCTTGTTCCTCCGACTCTTCTTTCGAATCTCTCGCTCGTTCACTTTGATAGTTTAGTTTAGTTTTACTCGCTTTCTTCTTTTGTTGCTTTTTATATCAAAACCCCCCGTTTACCTTTGTTCCTTTTCCATTTAGTCTAAGTTAGTATTTGACATCTAAACCGAGGGATAAGAACAGGGAGACGCCATTCACGAACAACTACGCATCAGACGGAGGAGAAGGAAGAGAACCACCAACGTCCAACGAAGCTGTGATAATGACGGCAAAAGCACGACCACCCCGCAATGGCGAACCAGGAATCCCACGGCCAAAAAAAGAGTCGGTTCAGAGGTGCTCGTGGTGCCTGCTGATGTCGAAAATTGGCCTCCCGTTAAATCAACATGAAAAAGGGAGTTGATGCATGACAGTCTCTGTTATGATGGTATATTTTGTTGTGAGAGGAGAGATTCTTCTGTTCAGCCCTGGTTTTCTGCTCCGCTTCTCTGTTCCAGCTCCTCGCTCTCCGCTCCAGTTCCTCGCTCCTTACTCCTGTTCGCCTGTTCCCGAGGGGGGAAAACCTACAAAGGGTTCGAAAACTGCTCCGACGCTCAAGACAGTCAGGGTGCTCTTTGCAGTAAAAGAATGAGTATTGCTCGATCCTTTTGGGGGGCGAGTTATGGGAACTCTGAGTATTGAGTGATCTTTTCGGGGTGAAGAGATCGTGTCTTGTGAAGGAAGATGTGGGGGGCCTTTTATAGGCGAAGTTAGGCCGACTGTAATTAGTGGCGGTGGTGAGGCGGTTGCCGTCAAACCGTAAGGGAAGTTTCCTCTTTAGCGTATCTAGGGTTTCTCTTTGAGTATATCCCGGATCTTTGATAAGCGAAAATTTCTAAGTTCAAGGACACTTTGTATATATCTTGCCGGAGTGATAGACTCTAAAGAAGAAGTTTCCTCATTTAGATACGTGGGGTTCAATCGGGCTTAAACACTTCAAGATATACGGCCGACTAATATCTTTCTAGAAAGTTCGGGATTAAGTCTTTAGGTCGCGTAGCGCTGATATCTCCCCAATTCTGGGCGTAAGATATGGGCCGAACCTATGGAGACCCCCTTTTTCCTTTTGAGACCCCAGGGCTGATCTATCCATGTCAAAGGCATTTTGTGCAGAGCTGGTTTCTTCCGGCCGACCTCCCAGTTAGGGGAAAATATAGTGGATCGTTAGGTATTTAGTTGTCCTGCTGCCTTAAGCCCGAGTCGATCCAAGAGACTTCAGGTCTGATTTTGTCTCTTCAGACGTTAGTCAACGTCTGGACATTTTATGCATCATCATGAGTCCCTCCACTCCTTAGTTGAAAGTAAAGAGACTAAGGAGTAGAAGTAACTCGTGTGTGTGTTGACCAAAATCCACACCAGGGCCCTCAATGCTAGAGTGCCCATTAAGACATCAAGCCCAGGGCAACACTCCCGGACCCAGCCTAGAAGTCTCTTAATGGGCCCTCGTCGACTAGACTCTAAAACTCGTGTCGAGCCCAACTACGTGCAAAGAGTTTCCACGTGCAAAGAGATTTCACAAGCACAAAACTCCACACGCCCGAATCTCGACACATCTGGCGCTTGACACGTCAAGATCCCCACGTTGCACGTGGAATAGATCACTTAACGAAGAGATCCTCTACATATCACATATGCCCATAATGACATAGATCTCAGACTCGGTCAACGTAACTCCAGAGACAATTATCCCCCCATTGATGACATGCATAACATGGAAACGTCTCACATAAATATGAGACCATGATGCACACTCAGAGTAGTTACCAGAGAACATGCACAACCATTGTGCATGTACAGCTAGTGTACGCATCACCACATCCCAGGTATCTTGCAACACATTTACTCCGTAACGGTCAGCCTTTACTCCTTCCAACGGATCTTTCCTCACACCTATATAAAGAGGAGCACTTCCACTTCAGAAGACATCCAAAGCAGAGCAAAGCAACCACTACTTATTCTTCTCCACTCGCTCTCTGTTCTTCGATTGTTCTTGAGACATTGGCATACGTGTTACCTAGTTCTTAGACGCTTTGTCTCCTTTACTTGACACATTCATCTTGCTCTGATCGTCGACATTAATAGACGCTTCAAGGGTGTTAAAGCTCCTCCTTGCTCGACGCTTTTAGTGATCGTCAAAGGGATCAAAGCCTTCTCGACACTTACAGAAAACATCAAGAAGATCATAGCTTCTTTCTTGCTCGACGATGCTGGTAACATCTACTCTCACACTTGTGATCACTTCACCCCCGTAGTCTCGACCTCCGGCCATTCTACGAGCCTAGCAATTCTCTGATTACGCATCAACGGTTACATCCTCGGCTTTTCATTTATTATTCATTGTAATACTTTGCTGACTTGACCGTCAGAGGGCCCTTGGCAGGCACCATCCCGGTGTCACCCCAAGCCTTCACGGGTTTGTTTGTGTCTGTTCACCCTCTTTTGCAGGTTTCTTCCACACGTTGTTGGTGCCCATTAATCAAGAACTCGAAGTTTTGAATTCTAGAAGAAGTTTCCGCTTCCGACCCTCTGACTTCCGATCCGTAGACTTCTCACCGTCTACAGTTTGGCGCCCACCGTGGGGCCTCAGCAACTATCAACAGAGATTATCATCAAATGGAAGAGACATGACGTCTGCCCCACTCGACATTTCTTCTCAACTTGCTCTACTTAACGCCCAAATGCGAGAGAACGCTGAACGTGTCAAGGCGTTAGAGGAAGAAAATCAACCGGTCAGAGCAGAGAACCAGTTGCTCCAAAAAAAAATTACCGAACTTTCTGTGACGACTCCAGGGGGCTCCAGAATTCGCACCTCAACAGATACTAGACCATCTTCTACAAGTACAGGAGGAGCAGGTCCTTCGAGTCAAGAAATTCCTATAACAGTTGGAGGACCAACTCTGATTCCTACTGCTACTCCTGTCACGCCATCACTTGCCTTCCAGCACGCGCATCAAACTCCTCCAACTACCACACCCCTTTTTTCTTCTTTTCCATTTACTTTACCTACTGTGTACCCCATGACTAATGGATCAACTCAGGTTAATGCATCTTCTGATGCACTTTCATTTACATTTACAGCTACGCCAACTCCCCCTTTGTAGACGTTATTGCACTGGTGGAGATGCCAAAGAAATTCTCCTTCTGACCCAGATGATCACATCGCATCCTACAAGCAGAGAATGTTCGCAGCAGCTATTCCCAGAGATCAGCGTGAAGCATGCATGTGCAAAAGTTTTGGGTCCAGTCTGACCGGTTCTGCCTTACAGTGGTACACGAAGCTCCCACATAATTCAATTGCATCATTTGCTCAATTGACGGACACCTTCGTCGAACAGTTCGCCAGCAGCAAAAAGTTAGAAAAACTTTTCGGTGACTTGTATCGGGTTCACCAACGAAGAGGAGAACCACTATGGGACTACGTAGGTAGATTTAACAGAGAGAATGTATCCATTCCTTATTGTAACCAGGAAACCGTTGTAGACGCTTTCAGGAAAGGTCTCCTACTAGATGGAGAACTTTACAAAGAACTTACAAAGTTCAATTGCACCACTATGGAGGACGTATTAGCAAGAGCATGGGTTGAGATTCGTTGGGAGGAAGATGAAGCTCACCGGAATAGGTCATACTCATATGAAGATAGAAACAGAGACAGACGCTTCAAATATTCCGACAGGAGAAACGACCGTCGACATGCAGAGTCGTATCAAACGTCCAGAGGACCTCTGTCTCGGGATAACAGGAGACCCCCAAACACCTCTTCTGGACGACCAAGTGAAAGAACTCAGACGCCTGTTCGCTCAATAATCCCAGAATACAATCTCAACATTGAACCGGTCGAAGTAGTTGTTGTAATTAATGGAATGGGTAGTACTGTCTGATGACCCTCAAAGACAAAAATTCCTAGTGATAAGAGAGACAGTACCAAATGGTGTGAATTCCATGCTGATCATGGACACACGACCGTTGATTGTATAGCCCTTCGGCTAGAAGTGGCAGAACTGCTGAAGAGAGGTCACCTTACTAACCTATTGACGGATAAAGGGAAAAACACTATAGCCCAACGAGATGTTCATCAAAAAGAACCCGAGCAACCGATTCCAACAAAGACATGTTTGGTTATCACGGGAGGATCAGAAGTAAGCGGAGTCAGTCATTCAGATGCCAAAGAAGTGCACCTGTAGCGGCCAATCCAGACGCCCACTCATCTAAAACATCTTCACCTGTCTTCACCGACCAAGTTCTCAGCTTCTCAAACAGTGAAGCATCAGGGCTCGTCAACCCTCATCATGACGCTCTCGTTATCTCACTTACTATTACTAATGTTCTTGTTAAAGATTTCTTGTTGATAACGGTTCATCTACTAACGTTTTGTTTTTACAAGCATTGCGAGGAATGGGACTGAAGGAAACGAGTATCTGTCGCTGACCTACCATTCTCATTGGTTTCAGTGGCGAGCAAAAGTACACGCTCCGTGAACTCTCTTTACCCGTTTTTGCAGGAGGAGTCAACCTAAGTACAACTTTTGTGGTGCTTGATAGTCCTTCTGCCTACAACATTATTCTCGGGAGGCCTTGGATCCACCACATGAGAGCAGTCCCATTAACCTTTCACCAGGTCATAAGGTTTCTTTCTCCATGGGGAGTACGTGAAGTCAGAAGTGAACAAAGCACGTCACGAAATTGCTACAAGAACACCTTTAAGACACCTAAAGCTCCCTTGTAGCAATTACAGACAGAACAACTACTCCACAGTGATCCAGACAATCCGACTATGGAGGAGTTGGATGAAGTTTAAATTCACCCGGAACTACCAGATCATAAAGTACAAGTTGGCTCAAGGCTAAATCCCACACTTTGAGAAAAGCTAGTGGAATTTCTAGCTGATCACCATGACTGCTTCGCATGGTCACACGCTGACATGACAGGTATCGATCCTCAAATCATAGTTCACAAATTACAAGTCGACCCAAGTTTTTCTCCTGTCAAGCAAAAAAGGAAGAAGTTTTCTCCGGAAAGAAACAAAGTTATCAATGAAGGAGTTCAGAAGCTGATCGACATCAGATCAGTACGCGAAGTCAATTATCCTGACTGGCTCGCTAATGTAGTGGTGGTAAAAAAGAAGAACAATAAGTGGAGGGTCTACATCGATTTCACCGACCTCAACAAAGCATGTCCGAAATATTCTTTTCCATTGCCACATATTATCATGTTGGTTGACGCTACCTCTGGCCATGAACTTTTGAGTTTTATGGACGCCTTCTCTAGATACAACCAAATCTTGATGCATCCTGGAGATCAAGAGAAGACGGCCTTTGTGACAGAACGAGGCATCTTTTGCTATAAGGTGATGCCCTTTGGGTTAAAGAATGCAGAAGCCAGTTAAGTTACCAGAGACTTGTCAACATAATGTTTGCTGAAATGCTGGGTGATACCATGGAAGTATATACTGACGACATGTTAGTTAAGTCTTTGGAGGCTGAACAACATTTAGATCATCTTCGTCAGGCCTTCGACGTCCTCAAAAGGTACAACATGAAACTTAATCCTACTAAATGTTCGTTTGGTGTTTCCTCAGGAAAGTTCTTAGGTTACATGGTAACCCAAAGAGGAATTGAAGCCAATCCAAAACAAATACAAGCAATCATGAACATACCATCTCCTACTTGCATAAAAGACGTGCAAGAACTAGCAGGAAGGGTTGCTGCACTTAGCCGTTTCATATCAAAATCTTCCGAAAAGTGGTACCTTTTCTTCACTACTCTGTACAAGTCAAAGAACTTTGAATGGTCTCCAGCATGTGAAGAAGCACTTCAACAATTAAAAGTGCACCTGACTGCACCACCTTTACTCTCAAAATCCAAAGAAGGTGAGAAACTTTATGTTTACTTGGTTGTTGCAGAAACGGCAGTAAGCGCCGTGCTAGTACGAGAGGAAGATAAAAAACAACTTCCAGTTTACTATGTGAGGAAGTCACTTCTAGACGAAGAGACGCGTTATAGCCAGTTGGAGAAGCTTGCACTTGCACTGGTCCACGCTGCTCGTAAACTCAGACGTTACTCCCAATGTCACTCAATGGTAGTGGTTACAGAATTCCCGCTGAAGAACATTCTCCATAAACATGAACTCTCTGGACGCCTTACCAGTATGACATCTCATACCAACCAAGGAACGCCATCAAGTCACAGGTACTAGCTGACTTCATTGTTGATTTTTCACCTAACATATATATCGGTGCAGGCAGAAAAAGAATTGTTATGTTTAACCAACAAGAGCCAACAAAAATGGAACCTATCAGTAGATGGTTCAAGTAACATGAACGGCGTGGGATTGGGAATAGCTCTGACTTCTCCAGAAGGAGACGTAATACAACGTGCTATCCGATGCGCATTCAAGGCAACAAACAATGAAGCTGAATACGAAGCACTTATTGCTGGACTTGCGCTTGCAAAAGAAATGGGAATTCAAAGGTTAGACGTTAAATCAGACTCTAACCTTATTGTGAATCAGTTACAGGGAACTTACCAAACACGTGACACCAAGATGACCGCATACCTCGCTCACGTGAAAGAATTACAAGCATCCTTCAAGGAAATGAACATAACACAGTTACCTCGACTAGAGAATGGACATGTTGATGCTCTCGCCAACCTTGGCTCTTCAATTCAAACAAAGATCAACCCGACAGTTGGATGACTCCCTTGATTCGGCACTTAGAAAATAAAGAACTACTTGAGGAGAAAGTGGAAGCAAGAAGAATTCGTGCTAAAGCAGCCAGATACACCATCTTAGATGGACAACTACTCAAAAGATCATATTCAGGACCATATCTGAAGTGCATTACCCTATAAGAAGCACGGTACGTTGTCACTGAATTACATGCAGGTGAATGCGGGAACCATTCAGGAGGGCGCAGTCTAACAACTAGAGCACTCACTGCCGGGTACTATTGGCCCACTATGAGGACAGATTGTATTGATTTCGTAAAGAAGTGTCATAGTTGTCAACGCTTTGCACCCACATCTCATCTCCCACCAGAACGTCTCAACTCAATACTATCTCCTTAGCCATTCATGAAATGGGGAATGGATATAGTGGGAAAACTTCCTACAGCACCGGGACAAAGAGTATACATGTTGGCTGTAACTGACTACTTCACCAAGTGGATTGAGGCAGAAGCATTTCACCAAGTCCGAGACAAGGTGGTAAAAAGTTTTATTTGGAAGAATGTTATTTGCAGGTTTGGAGTTCCAAAGGAAATTGTGACCGACAACAGCTCACAATTCATCAGCTTCGACTTCCAAGATTTCTGTAAAGAATGGGGGATCAAACTAAACTTCTCAACTCCAAGATACCCTTAAGCAAATGGACAAGCTGAGTCTTCCAACAAAACAATCATGAACACAATAAAGAAATGATTGAAGAAAGCCAAAGGCGCCTGGGCAGATGAACTACCAGGAATCTTATGGGCGTATGGAACCACTGTTCGAACTCCAACAGGAGAAACTCCTTTCTCACTCGCGTATGGCTCAGAAGCCGTCGTACCCGCAGAAGCAGGACTTCCTTCTACCCGTTACCAATGGATAGAAGAAGAAAGTAACTGCCAACAACTCAATCACAATCTTGACACGCTCGATGAAATTCGTGACATGACAGCCATTAGAAATGCAGCTTACCAACAGAAAGTAGCACGTCACTACAACAAAAACATACGAACTCGAACCTTTAAGGTAGGAGATTGGGTACTCCGAAAAGTGTTTCAAAACACTTAAGAAAGTGACGCTGGAAAACTTGCACCCACTTGGGAAGGCCCATATCAGATCACCAAAGTGGTAGGACAAGGCGCGTACAAATTTAAGTACAAGATGGACGTGACATAAACAACAGTTGGAATACCATCCATCTCAAGCTGTATCACTTCTAAACTCCACTAATACCTCTTCATTTTCTTCTGCTTATACATGTACTAACTCGAGCATCGGAGAGTCGGTGGGACTCCCACCGACTGTAGTCCCTCATCAGAAAGTATGCAGGTAGAAAACGCCTTAAGACAAGCAGACGTTTCACGCTTTCAGGAGCATGTCGATAATAGCTGGGAAGTAACTTTCGTGCCTTAACCCAAAAAGTTTTCCTTTTCGCTTATCTTTTCGATACTCGACTAACTTGAGCATCGGAGGGTCAATGGCTATGCCATTTACCACTTGCTGCTTCTTCCACAGGAAAACGAAGACACCTCTTGCATGGACGATAACACAACCTAAGTCCAGCACAAAATCCAGTACTACCCTTAGGCTGGGGGCATACTCTAGAGATACTCTCACGAAACAGCAAAAAGACATGCAACGAATAAGCAAGCACAGACAAAGATACAACAGAGTGCACGCAAGATTATAAGAAAAAGCAGTTAAGGAAGAAGCAATAAAACACATTAAGAAATAACAATAAAACACATGAAGAAATAACAGAAACCATGTGGAACTTAGACAACCCGCTTGTCTCTCTCTCCCTACCGGCATCCGCAAGAACCGACAGGACGGCAACCCGATTGCCGCTTCTCAACTTGTACCAATAGCTCATTTGTTTTTTCATGTACTCGGCAACCTAATTGCCTACTCGTTTTTACATGTACTCGGCAACCCGATTGCCTCCCTTCCTGTAAAAGGTTTACATACGACAACTCGATTTTCTTGTACTAGTATTAGCGTATGAAAACTTCACATGTATCAATAAAGGATTTCCTGAGGTATTAATTCACTTATGTGTCCACACCAAAGTCTAAGTCTCTTACTTTCACTTGTCTTTTTACGTGCACAAATTCGGCATGATCCACATCTACAAAACATAAGTCAACACGACTTATAAAAGGCAACCCGATTGCTCGTACAAAGAACGTTCACAACTTCTATGCACAATATAAGCGTAAACGAAATACTTCATTTAAAACATAACAAGTAAGAATCAACGTCTCACCAAGTTCCAGTCACAAACATTTAAAACAAAGAATGATGTGGCTCCTGATTACTTCTTCTTTCTCTTCGAATGTTGTGGCTTTCCTGGTCGTCTCCGCTTTGCAGAGGCTTTCCTCCAGTCGTTTTGCCTCCTCATCCCTTCGAAGGTAGTCGGCCTTGACTTTTTCTAGCTCGGCCATGAGCTCGACTGGGTTGTGGAGCCTGTGTGGTGATCCGCGTGGGGTGTGCTTGCCTGAAAACATGTCTGCCTGAGGGACTCAGAGAAGTAGTTAGTCTGAAAAGTTTAATAAATAGGGTCGGGTTACCGAATTGATGATTTTGCTGGAGAGATGCCCCTTCTTCTAACGCCAAATGCTGATGTCAAAAATTGGTCTTCTGTTAGATCAGCATGAAAAAGGGAGTTGATGCATGACAGCCTCCGTTATGTATGATTCCTCCGTTATGTTGGGTGTTATTCAGCCTATTGTTCTTGCTTCCAGCTCTGCGTCTCTTTACTCCAGCTCCTCGCTCCTGCTCCTTGCTCCAGCTCCTTGCTCCAGCTCGTTGCTGTTCCTCTTGTTCGTATGTTCCCGAGAGGGGGAAAACGTGCAAAGGGTTCGAAAACCGCTCCGACGCTCAAGCCGGTCAGGGTGCTCTTTGCAGTTAAAGAATAAATATTGATTGATCCTTTTGGGGGGCGAGTTATGAGAACTCTGAGTTTCTTGTGATCTTTTTAGGGTAAAGAGATCGTGTCCTGTGAAGGACGATGTGGGGGGCCTTTTATAGGCAATGTTAGGCTGACTGTGATTAGTGGCGGTGGTGAGGCGGTTGCCGTCAAACCGAAGGAAAAGTTTCCTCTCTTGAGTATTTAGGGTTTCTCTCAGAGTCTATCTCGGATCTTTTATAAGTGGAAGTTCCTAAATTCGAGGATTCTTCGTAGATATCTTGCCGATGTGATAGACTCTAAAGTGGAAATTTCCTCTTTGGACACGTGGAGTCCAAACTGGCTTAAACACTTCGAGATGTGTAGCCGACTGAGATCTTTCTGGAAGTTTCGGGATTAAGTCAGTAGGTCGCTTGGCACTACTGCCTCCCTAGTTCTGGGCGTAAGACACTGGCCGAACATGTGCGGACCCCCCTTACTCCTTGAAGACCCCAGGGCCGATCTGTCCATGCCAAGGGCGTTTTGGAGGGCTGGTTTCTTCTGGCCGACCTCCTAGTTAGGGGAATATTCGGTGAACCATCAGGGGCTCAGCTGTTTTGCTACCTTAAGCCGGGTTGACCCAGTAGACTTCAGGTTTGATCTTGACTCTTCAGACGTTAGTCAACGTCTGGACATTTTGTGCATCATCAAATTGCATTAGTAAGATTAGGGCTAATCAATTATAATGTGTTTTTTTATTATCTTTTTACATACAGAAGCAAACAAAAGAGAGACAAGCAAGTAAAAGGAATAAAGGCAGCAACCATTGATGAAAGTTCACTGAAAACATCAAAAAACTATAATAATTACACATCAAGAGAAGAGGAAGGAGCACTAGGAGGGCCACCAATATCCACCGAGGCTTTGACGATGACAGTAAGAAGTCGACCACCCCCACGACGATGAACCAGAAACCCGACAACCGAAAAAAGGGCAGGTTTAGACGCACTCGTGGTGTTGGTCAATGAATAGACCAAGGGATAAAGTGGTCTGCCAACGCCGAAAGGTGTCTTCTTCCAACAGGTCCTGGGGACGAAGGATGTCAATGAAACCTTCACCGGCCACTTTCATGCATAAGTTTTCGATGGAAGAGTCATCGTCGTTAAGAGACAGGTAGAAGGCCACCCCTATGTTGCCGCCTGAAAGAGTTCCATTAACCATCAAGATATCCATAACAAGAACTACAGAACATTCGTATTGCATCCTCAGCCATATTTATAGGACACAAGGGCAGTCATGAATGGGCACGACCACCGAAGAGTCACGACAAACAAAAATGAGTGGAAAATAGAAGACCAACAAACTTACGTGCGGAAAAACAAAGAAACGACAGAAAGGCAAAAGTGGTTCTATTAATTCTCAAAGCACGACCTATTACAGAAGAAATTGTAACCAAAGTACATCAAGAAGAATGTGACCATTCGGATCTATTACAGAAGAAATTGCTAAAATAAAAGAAAAAGAAGTTGAGGGTAAAAAAGCGTCAAGAGGACCAAGAAACAAACAACAGTCGGCACAAGGAAGAGATTAGGGTAACCTAGACAGAGCTCAACACTGGTCAAGTCATCCTTCCTATGCAACAAACCCACGAACGGCCTCCAGATCACTCCTATCTCGCGGATCGAGACAAGAACTTCAAAGAGTCGCCCGAGAAAGGGACAATTCAGCAAAAGGGATCCTCTACCGACGGGTATGCCATGACTGGCACCTGACCAAACCACCATTTTTTGGGTCGGACCCAAATTGGTAACCCGGGTATCTATCTCCATTATCGGAAAAGTTACCATTAGCTATCTCCATCATCGGAAAAACATCAGCCAAAGAGAACACCGAGCATAAACTCGAACGAAAGCCTCATCTAGAAATCCCAATAGTCGAAAAAAGAGATTAGAAAGTTCGACGAGAGAATAATACAAGCGTAAAGTGTTGATGAGAAATCAAGAATTAGAGGAGTCTATTTATGGTCGTGAAGGGATCTCCTCAACGAACGAAAATCATTAAGACGGGAGAATAAACGCATCTCGGGAACACGCAGCGTCATAATGACTAGAAGGAACTCGCGGCTCGAAGCGGTCAATTCGAAGGAGACGTTAGCAGAGCTCGAGGAGATGCGATGATTTCTCCACACGCAAAACGCCACGTGTCCACGCATGGCAATAGGGCTACCGTGCGTAATTGCCCAAAGGATTATCGCCGAAAATGCATGATCAGAAGATCAAATTTGTAACGTCACCAAATCGCGTATGGAAAGAAAATTGATTCGCTCCATCAGAACTCGAGACGTGTCACGTGAGAAGAGAGACGTGTACCTCATCTCAGAGAAGATAACACCAGAAGTAGCTCTGGCAAAAATAGCCAAGCAGAAAAGACCTTATCGGTACTGATTAGAAAGACGATTTCACAAAGCACCCCAAAACGGCTCGGCAAAAATCAACTCGGGAATGTGCAGCTTCAGAAAACCAAAAAGAAAGACCAAGCTTCTCAAAACAGCTCTGGTCCAGGTAAACCCTTTGTCTTCAAGATCTTCTATGTTTGAGCAACACAAGTTACTTCTACTCTTCAGTCTCATTACTTTCAACTAAGGAGTGGCCAGACTCATGATAATGCATGAAATGTTCAGACGTTGACTAACGTCTGAAGAGTCAAGATCAGACTTGAAGTCCATCGAGTCAACCCGGCTTAAGGTAACAGGTCAGCTGAACCCTTGACGATCCGTCATGTACTCCCTTAACTGGGAGGTTGGCTAAAGGAAACCAGCCATGTAACGCCTTTGGCATGAACGGATCAACCCTGGGGTTTCTAAAGGAATAAGGGGGGGTCCATGTAGGTTCGGTCGATGCCTTACGCCCAGAACTGAGAAGGCAAAGCGCACCGGCAATCTACCGACTTAATCCCAGCATCTCCACAGAGATCTCTAAGTGTTTAAGCAAGTTTGGACTTCACGCGTCCAAGGGAGGAAACTTCTCCCAAAGGATCTATCACGTCGGCAGGATATCTACGAAAGATCCTTGAACTTAAGAACTTTCATCTATCCTGAATACGAGATAAATACAAAGGGAAAACTTCCCTCCACGGCAATCGTCACCGCCTCTTAAGCTTATAAAAGGCCCCCAAAGCGTCCTTCAAAAGGGACGATCGAAAAACCCTAGAAGATCATAGTTAACTCTGAGTTCTCATAACTCTCCCCCAAAAGGATCGATCAACATTCATTCTTTTACTGCAAAGAACACCCTGACTGTCTTGAGCGTCGAAACATTTTTCGAACCCTTTGCAGGTTTTTCCTCCTCCTTTGGGAACAAACGAACAGGAATAGTAAGCAGGAGCAAGGAGCGAGGAGCAGGAGCGAAGGAGCAGAGAACCAGAATCGGAGGCAGAAGCACTCGGTTGAATCTGGCTTGACTTACAGAACATTCATCAAAACAGAGGCTGTCATGCATCAACCCCTGTTTCATATTGATATTACGGAAGACCATTTTTTGACATCAGCAGCGTCAGTACATGTAAAAGTCTTTATGTCAAAAGTGAACAAACACTGTTTACTAAAACAATACCGCTCGTACCACATGAATATTTCTCTAGTAATACGACATTATTTCAAATATAACGATGTTTCAGTTCAAGTCATATTTTGTCTGTGCAAAGCATACTAAGGGCTTTAACGCCACGAAACTTAGTCTAACCTAGACCTTCTCGAGCTCGAAGCTCAGACTAGGGGACATAAAGTGTACATCCTTCACGGATTTCAAACGCTTCATGACACTCAACATACACTGACTCGAGCACTGGAATAAGACAAGCCACGCTTTGCCAAAACACTCCAAGCTTTGGCCACACCAAACATAATGCAGGTATAATATAAACAATCTATAAAGGGTAATACCCTTACCCTTATGGATAAAAGAGGCAAACAATATAAGTTATCTATAAAGGGTAATACCCTTACCCTTACGGATAAGAGGCATTCATTGGCGGAGCTCCACCCCAGCAGAACAACTAAGTACACATTAAAAGCACTCGGTAAACTCTCCTTGCCTTGAACGACAAGCTTGCCCGTGCCTTGATCAGCACATCAGCTCCGCCTCATTAAAAGTCTACGATCAAAAGCACTCGACGTATAAGTTTTGCCTTGGTCTGTAACCCTGATTTGCATGCCTTTCTTGATTACAGCAGGCTTCATTAAAAGTCTACGATCGATAAGCACTCGGCTTATAAGCCATGTCTCGGTCAGTAGCCCTACTCTACAATCTTGCCTCGATTTGAGTATCCTTCACTAAGTTTGCCACAAGTGCACTAGCCTTGTCTTGACTAACAGCCCTGCATCACGTGCCTCGACAAGAGCACTAGGTCCGCCTCGCCAAGAGCTCCGGGTTTGCCTCATTAAAATTTAGGTCAGGACTACACGGCAGACACCCTGCCTTGATCGGCAGTCCTACCTCATGAGCCCGCCTCATTAAAATATACATCAGGACTGCCTTGATCGGTAGTCCTACCCTATGAGCCCGCTTCATTAAAAACATTACATAGGAACACTTGGCAATGATTTGCCTCGATTGGTAGTCCTACCATATGAACCCGCCTCATTAAAAAAAAATTTGTCAGCCCTACATGGCAGACACCATGCCTTGATCGGTAGTGCTACCCCATGAGCCGCCTCATTAAAAAATTTACATAGGACCACCTGGCAATGTCTTGCCTAGATTTGAAGTCCTATCTTATGAGCCAGCCTCATTAAAATATTTAGGTCAGGACTACTATGCACCTTGCCTCGATCGGTAGTCCTGCCTCATGAGTCCGCCTCATTAGAAATTTACGACGGGACTACCTGGTAGATGTCTTGCCTCGATTGGCAGTCCTGCCTCGATTGGCAGTCCTGCCTCACGAGCCCGCCCCGATTAGAAAGTCTGCGTCAGAAGTCATAAAAAAACCAACCTTGCCCTGACGGGAGTCCTTGCATCACCAGGCGCCTCACTAAAAACGTTGGATCCACTTGCTAAAAAAAATTTCACAAACGCCCAACGAATCTAAAGGTGACCGATATTTATTATGTCGGTCCAGCCAACAAATTGTTTGTCCAACGAAACAACATTCCTCGTCGGATAAACTACGAACCAGCATATGCGACTTCAAACTACTCTCCAAGTTTCTGCACTCCGTCAACTTAGAGAGTGTGGGATAAATTGTATGGGCCAAAATACGTCGCCAGGAGCGCCCCTAGAAATCCACGATTAATGGGCTTACACGGTGACCAAGCCCATAAACTAACGGCTAATGGGTCCGACCCATTTATCTTCGGGATTCCCCCGAAACAACGCCAAAGTACGAAAGTGCGTCCATCCCTGGATAAAGAGGTCTGACCTCACCAGACCTCCCTCTGTATATCCGTTGGGTTACGTTACAGTCGTCGAAGATCCCGGATATACCCGTTAAGGGGTTATACTATTCGTATTAATGGTGACATCTCCATACGTTACCACATTGAAGACGACAGCTCACACCAGGTGACGCTCGACCACCAACACTATAAAAGGACTGAGAGAACGATGATACAGAGGACCTGGCAATTAGCAAATACCCCATTACTCTTTCTCTCTCATACAGTGCATCATTCTGGTTCCAGGCAAACATACCGAGTACTAGCTCAACATTATCATCGAATTCCCAACGAATAGACCCCATTACTTTCTCTCTCATACAGAGGATCATCAACTCAGCTTCTCTCTCATATAGTCTTGCTCTTTGAGAGAGTCCCGCTTCATTGAAGGAGTTAAAGGAGATGTACTTCGACCAAGGTGGCAATGCGACAAATTTGTCGGCTAGGACAATTGATGGAGAAGATCATCAAGTCCGGTTGATTTAGGGGTCGTCGATTTTAAGCTAAAAACCAACCACGATCGTCGAATTACGAAGTAATTCGCGGCTAACTTCGATCGGATCCTACAACAGGTTACACATAAGAGTGTCAATTTTATCTAGGATATGACTAGTGGGAGTGAGATATAATAATGGGAGTGTCCCATAAAGATATCTCATAGGCCTAAAGAGAAATTAGGCAAAGATAGTACAAAAGGCCCAAAAACGGGGTTTTGGGCCTATGCCGATTCGGGCACTTTTAGGGCTCGGATTGGGCTGATTTTTGGAGGGACGTTTCTATAAGTTATGAACATTAAATATTCCAAATTTGGCTGGGTTTGGACGTCATATCCTTAGGTAATTGATAAAATATCAACTAGTTGCTATTTTCGATAATTTCCCTAAATCTTATTCTAAAGGGTGTTTTAGGAAACCTAAAAGGAGGTGGATTATTATTAGGGTTCTATATAAACACTCTTAGGGTAGAGAATAAGGTGTGGAATTTCTCTCTAAGCTTTCTTACTCTACCACATCAAGTAGAGAGGAGAAAGTGAGTTAATTCCCATTACTATCTATCTAGTCAAAGAAGAAAGGTGTTCTTCTTCCAACCACCATTGGTGTGCTAGCTAACAACAAGGTGGGAGATCAAGTTGATTGCTCGTGTCCCAATTAGAGGAGCTACGTTTGAAGCTCTTGGTCTTCTCAAAAGCAATTGGAAAGGTTCGAGGGAAAAACTAGCAAATAAGGTATTCATATTCTAGTTTTGCTTAGTATTATTATGGACTTATGCATGTGATCCTGGAAATACTAATGTAGACATTAGATGTCTTATTTCCGCCATTGACATTAGTATAAGGGTGTAAATCCCAAAAGTTGCGTCATTGACAAGATCCAAGAGGGAGCAGAAGCCTAGTCTACTTTAGGCACTAATCTAGATTAAGTGTTTTTATAGTTTTTTAACATCATCTCTGTACTAAGTATTATGGAGAATCAATAAAGAAGTTTATTTCTATATTGAGATGTTATAAAGTGCTAATTTAACAACCTATACCAAAAGGATTCTAAAATTGGTTAAAACTGCAAAGAGACTTGTAACTCTCACAAACAGGTTCATCCAAATCACAAAAGGATGAGGACGGTATGTCCAAAACAACCAAGAATGCTTAAAGAAGCAATGAATCTACTGACAAAAAAGAAGGTCTTGAGTCAGAAAAGATGGTTGATCGTCGGTGTATTTCTAATCTATCCAAATTTGGAATGTCCAAAAGGGATAAAGATGCAAAACACGAATTAAACCCTATCCTCCAAAATCCACTAAGTCTAGACATAGCTTCCCACAAATTTACCGAAAATCCGTCTAATAGCTAAGCTTGTAAAAGCGTTACAAAATTTGGCTAAAGTCTGACGCAATTTCTTTAGAAGAAATTTGGACTTTTTCCACAAGCAATCAAGAGAACAAAGTGTTTGTTGCTCATGATAGTATTCTTATAGTAATTAGCACACCTAGTAGTCTGGGAGAAAAGTACTAATTATTACAAGAATAAGTGGGAGAAAAGTACAAGTCGAATTAATTCGATCATGAGAAAAATCATGAAGAGTCATGAAGAACAATCATGAAAATTGTACAGGCCGATTAAGTTCAACCAGAGCAACAAAACTGTTAGAAGACAGTAAAATCGCGGATCTTCCGAAAAAGGAAAAGGTGGAGATTGGATCTTAAAACCCACCGCACAAAAGCGAATGTAATTCGCAGGAGAACTCTCAAAGTAGTTGAAAGTGTCTCTAAAGGAAAAATCTCGAAGTAGTTGAGAATATTCCAAATTGTTGTTCAAAAGCCCTAAAAGGTCAAAAGTAAAATCTCAAGGATTCAGAAGATAAAGTTTATTTCTGAAGAGATAAAAGACCTGCGCAGAGACGGAAACTTACTCTAGATTTTGGCTAGAAACCAAACTCATCATGGAATCCATATCTCGTCAAGACATGTAGCTTGATTATTTAAGTCAAACGGAAGACCTAAATTAGTTTTCTAGAATAGAAAACTGAGAAGGATGGAAACATTCGAGTAGTTTTGATTCCCGAGGAATGAAGAAATTCCTATCATCATGGAATCCTATCATCTTTCAGTCCAGTTATGTCCATACGCGTGCTTCAGGAATCCATCGACGGATTATAGCAAGCAAGAGTCGGAATCTTCGATTCACAGAGGCAATCAAAGTAGTTTTGATTCCTGAGGAATGAAGAAATTCTTGAATCACAAAATTTCAAGAAGGTAAGTGGGAGTAACAAACTTTCCTGGTCCGTATGCAAAGTACATACAAAAGATTGAGTACGACATAAGATGTTGTATAACAGTAACGTACTGACTCAATAAAAAGGACCACACACAAGGATAAAATGTCATTTTGGGCATCTAAAGGTCTATAAGCGTAGATCATGAAAGATGATAGGATTAGAAAGACTCAGTACACTGAGACGATTGAGATCCAAAACCAGAAAACTAAGACTCGAAAAGTCTAAAAGAATTTCGACCCAAGAACTCATGACAAAGAGCGTTGCAAAACCCAGAGGTTGAAAAGACACCGATGAGCAAGCACGCATGAGAGAGAGACACTTATGTTTGAAAACATAAAGTCAATCATGTTGGACATGTAGCATTTAGACATCCAAATTCGGATTGGAAATCGAAACACTACATAAAACATCTTAGAAGGCTAAAGGATGAAGTAGTACAAGAGTTGAAACAAGTCATCGTAGCAAACTTCCAGACATGGAAGGAAAGTAGGCTAAAAGTGTTTAGGCTGGGAACTATTGCAAATACTACATGAGAGTTAAAAGCCTTAACTCTAGTAAAGGTTGCTAGAAATTATCAAGGTTGAAGATAGCAATCTTCAAATTAATTGATAATTAGTAAAGTTTAAAACGGACTACATCGGTAGTCAAACTAAAATGTCACCTTAGATAAAGTATGAGACTCATACACAAGTCTAAAGGCATGGGGTACATTTAGAATAGACCTTGACAAGTAAATTGAGAGGGTAAAAATGAGTTTTACGGAAGAGGCTCAAATTTACAAACTCTCGTTATCGGAAATAAAGTTAATTATTTCACAGTCGTCTAAGTTTGGTTTAGTACTTAAACGACAGTCCACAGATAATAAAGCAATCCGAATAGGTTTGTCAGATACGTGATCTGATGAATGAAACCCTATTAAGTGAACTTGAAATATTTATTATCATCTCCCTAGTCCAGGTCGTTGCATGGACAACAACGATTAAGGAAGACTAGCACGGGATGTCGATGAGATAGCGCAGTTTCATGGGCTATAGAATAGAAGTATTCAATTGGACTACGTGGGTATGTAAAAGGTTATCCACTGGATAACCTCGATATGAGAAGTACATCACTTGTGATGAAACGTCAAAATACTTTTCATAAAAGACAATTGGAGAGATTCCTAAAAACATGAGTGTTCCACTCATCATATGTAAGGAATGTCCGACTTTGGTTCCGTTAAACGCTGCGCCGTAAAAGGAGGTTATAAAGGCGGATACTGGAAAAGACAGGATAGACATGAAGTTAAGTGGGAGCGCAAGAATGGATTGTGTCATCCTAATCGCATTAAGTACAAAGTGTCTCAAGGCCACTTGATGAGTAGCAACTGGAAATGCGTGGCCATGCTCAAACGGATTAGGGGTTAATCGTTTGTCTTTTACAGTTGTACTCGGATATCAAGAAAGTCTGAATGACGTGACGTATCAGATGGGATACTAATTGACACGGGAATCGAGCATTGCACTTGTTCTAAGTCCAAGTGGGAGTGAAGGAGATGTCCTTCGACCAAGGTGGCAATGCGACAAATTTGTAGGCTAGGACAATTGATGGAGAAGATCATCAAGTCCGGTTGATTTAGGGGTCGTGGAGTTTAAGCTAGAAACCAACCACGATCGTCAAATTACGAAGTAATTCGCGGCTAACTTCGATCGGATCCTACAACGGGTTACACATAAGAGTGTCAATTTTATCTAGGATATGACTAGTGGGGTGAGATATAATAATGGGAGTGTCCCATAAACATATCTCATAGGCCTAAAGAAAAATTAGGCAAAGATAGTACAAAAAGCCCAAAAACGGGGTTTTGGCCTAGGCCGATTCGTGCACTTTTTGGGCTCGGATTGGGCTGATTTTTGGAGGGAAGTTTCCTTAAGTTATGAAAATTAAATCTGCCAATTTTTACTGGGTTTGGACGTCATCTCCCTAGGGAATTGAGAAAATATCAACTAGTTGCTATTTTCGATAATTTCCCTAAATCTTATTCTAAAGGGTGTTTTAGGAAACCTAAAAGGAGGTGGATTCTTATTAGGGTTCTATATAATCACTCTTAAGGAAGAGAATAAGGTGTGGAATTTCTCTCTAAGCTTTCTTACTCTACCACATCAAGTAGAGAGGAGAAAGTGAGCTAATTCCCATTACTATCTACCTAGTCAAAGAAGAAAGGTGTTCTTCTTCCAACCACCATTGGTGTGCTAGCTAACAACAAGGTGGGAGATCAAGTGGATTGCTCGTGTCCCAAGTAGAGGAGCTACGTTTGAAGCTCTTGGTCTTCTCAAAAGCAATTGGAAAGGTTCGAGGGAAAAATTAGCGAATAAGGTATTCATCTTCTAGTTTTGCTTAGTATTATTATGGGTTTATGCATGTGATCCTGGGAATACTAATGTAGACATTAGATGTCTTATTTCCGCCATTGACATTAGTATAAGGGTGTAAATCCCAACATTCATCACATAGTCCTGCTTCCTTTCTCCCAGATAAGTACTATTGCCGCATCCATATACAAGACCTTACCCAGTCCAGGGTTACCTTATCAAGTACAGGGCCTTGAGGAAGCAAGCACCTATTTTCACTCTCATGGTCGACCTAACAACCAAGGAAGGGCGGCCTAAATTTCTCTCTCCTAGACAACCAGACGATCTTACTGTCAAAGAAGGGTGACCCGCCTTTGTCTCTCCTGACGATCAAAGTAAGCAAGCTACTTTATCTCTCCTGGAGGCCAGGCCTTCCACATTTCACCTACGTGAATATTTACAAGGTCAGACCTTAAAGCTTACCATTTTATTTACTGTTCATACCCTCGACCAAGGCATACCTCACCAGGGCTACCTTACTCAAGGACATACCTCATAGGCTGCCATAATCTCTCTCCAACCAAGTCAATCAATCCGTAGAGAGCGAGCTCCGGCCACTCTACGAGTCGTTCCTAAGCTCCGACTATTATCCTACCAACAGTAACATTCCAAGGTTAACATCCACATACATATTACTTCTCTTGTAAGCTTACTGACTTTACCGTCGGAGCCCCCTTAGGCCGGCACCACCCCGTTTTCCCAAGGATCTTACGGTCGCGTGCGTTCCTGTCTCTTTTGTCACAGGTTAAGCCCAAAGACGTCGCCGGTGCCCGCAAGAAATATTAACAGGTCAAGGTCCGACTTCAGGTCAACGTCCCGGTTTCTGTTGACTTCTTGACCCGCGAATTCTTACTCTCACAACACTTAGTATGTTGAAATGATTTCATACTGTATATTTTTACTTGTTACTTTAGTAGAAAGATCAAATATTATCAATATAGTTCAAATCATGTATGTAGAAGTCAGAAAAACTATAGTATGTGATATGTGATATGTTACATGTGATCAAATATTCCTATTTATTGTAATCTAAGATAGGGTTACATGTGATCAAATATTCCTATTTATAGTACCAAATTTCAGTTGCGGCCCAGAATTCTCAGCTATAGCACATAATAAACTCCTTTTATTTCTTCTAATCTAAAAAAATAAGTCAGTGTGCGATAAGTCCAAAATAAAAAAATAGGGAAATTCATCGGTACTATCTACTCTTGCTTGAAATGTAATCATAACGACACCATTGATCATAGTTTATTACACTGCAACTATGCGAAAGCAATATGGTTTTATTTTCAGGTCAGAACAGACAGAATACTATCCATCAAACAATGGATCCTGATGTGGAAGGATTTAGATGAGTGATGTGGCGTGAAAATGCCACATTTAGGTCACGTCACTTTGATTAGTTAGTTCTTTTCGAGTTTTATTTCTAATTATTTATGTGTTTTTATTGCTAGGTAGTTTATTTGGGGTTTGGCATGTAATTCGGAATAAAGAGAGCGAATTATCACATTTTCATCTTATGCGGCAAAAGGGAAGAAAAGAGCACCAGGGGTATTTTGGTCATTTTGGTCAAAATCAGAAGTCAAACAACAAGTGAAGTCAATGACAAGTCCGACGGTGAAAACGGAAGTCGATTCGGAGTTCGGACGGAGAAGTTGTGAATGAAAGAAGCCGAGGTTCGGTCTTGAAACAAGGATTCTATGAAGGCACCCCCTTGGTTCTAAATGTAGAGACAAGATGAAGGCACTCCCTTGCTTTAGAAAGAAGCCCAACCCAAGAGCCCAAAGAGGAAGAGAATAATGGAGAACTTATGAGCACCCTCTCTTTGGTCCAAGTCAAATGGTTTAAGACTTAGTCAAGTTTGACTAAGTCTAGGATTGTGTATACACAAGTGAGAAAAAGGGGTCAAAGAGGGGACTATTCATGATCTTCTAGCTTTGGAAAGGAGAGGGAGAAAGAGGCTAGGGTTGTGCTAGGGTTTGTTTTTGAAGATTCAAAAGGGTTGAGAGCTAGAAAGAGAGAAGGGAGAAGGAGGAGGGCCGGCCAAGCATAGGCCGGCCGAGCAGCAGCCCGAGCTGCAGCTCGGGACTGCTGCAACATGAGAGTAATGGAGCAGCAGCCGGCAGGAGCACGGGACGTGCACAACTCGGACGGGACAGCAACCTTGGAGCTGATAAAGAAAGGATGCTTCGAACAGCAGCTGCTGTTCGATCTTCATCTTCAGCCGGGACCAGCAAGCACGGGATGGGAAGCTCTCATGCTCGCGACAGCTCAAAGATACGGGACGGCTATGGGACGCGCTCGAGACAGCACCTTGGAGCTGGCCGAACCTTCATCTTGGTCGGATTCCATGGGTCTAAGGGTTGGCCGGAATCATCATCATTTTGGCCGGACTTTTCTAGGTTTTCCGGCCATCATTTGGGCCGGAAAACTTAGGGCTTTTACTCCCCATCATCTTGGCTAGCTACCCATGTTGTTTGATTTGACTTTGGTTGAAGATTTTTAGAGAGAGAAAGCTTGAGTTAGGGTTTAATGGTGGTTTGTGATAAATGGAGAAGATGATGGACATTGATATAGGGAATCCTGATTTTTGCTAAGGGGAGATCGGCTGCACCTTAACTACTCAAATTTTCCGACGAACCTAGCCTTGAACCACATTGGAAAAGGGGGATTTCTCATCATCTTCTTTTCATTTATTACTTATCACCATGTTAGCTAACTTTAGTGTGTCGATTATATGAGATGAAATGTGATGAATTTGTGATTATCTACGTGATGATTTAATGTTTTGATAATAAATTGATGTTCTCTTATTTTGATTACTTGTTTCAATCGTTTTTCATGTGTCTTATCAAGTACTTCGCATAGTTAATCGATTAGGCAAGGTGATCGATATCGATCGTAGTCTAGATCCAAATTTCATGCGTCTTGTCATGCACTTTACATAGTTAGGCGGCTAGACGACATTTTTGATGATTCGGTGTTAATTGTTTGGGAAGTTTATTTGACTAAGTATTATCTCCGGACATACGTAGTGCTTATGAACATCCACCGTAGGAATCGAGACTAGATTTGTATCAATATATTTGATTGGACCGTAAATAGTTGTAGGTTCACCACAACGGATTCCCGGACCTCGACACTTCTCTCACTTATTTGTTGCCTCCCTACTCTTGTTCCTTCAACTCCTCTCTCGAATCTCTCTCACCCTCTCACATTGATATTTTAGTTTGTTTTACTTCCTTTATTCCCTTAGTGCTTATTCGTTAAAAAACCTTTCATTATCTTCATTTACTTTCGCTTTTGTCTAAGTAAGCCTTTGATATCTGAACCGACGAATAAGACCATTCGATATCCAAACTACATTCCTATCCTTGGATCGATCCCGGCTTTGCCGGATTACTACTTGATACCTCCGCTTGGGTGTGCAACCTTTTCGGGTGCATCAAGTTTTTGGCGCCGCTGCCGGGGATAGGTTTAGTAGTTTAGATATCGTTTATGTGTTTTGTTCATTAGTTTAGTGTTATTTGCTTACTTGGACGTTTATTTTCTTTGTTTTCTTTTAGTTTCTTTTTAATTCTTGTTTTCTTTGAGGTATTCATCCAAGGAGCTTTAAAGGACGAAAGCAAACAACTTTGGGGATAAAAAGGTAGAGACAAGAAAAGGGAAGAGGATCCAATTGTGGTAACAAACGCCACCTCTAGTATCGTTCCCTAACCTTTACCTATTTGAGCGGCTTAAGTGCATTTGCATCTTGTCTATTATTGATAGTGGTAGTCGAATTGAACACTTGTGATTGCTTGCATTTTTTTTAATTGTGCTTCAATGGATGTTAATGGGAATGATAGTTGGAATGATGGGTATGAGGTTCATCGACCACTTAGAAGTCTTAGAGACTACCTTGAACCTAATATGGCTAGCATACCTTCATGCATCATATTTTCGAGTAATGAGTGTAATTTAGACATAGACCCTGAGATTATTCCATTACTTCCTATATTTCGAGGCCTAGAGAATGAAGATCCCTATTTTCATTTGAGAGAGTTCGATGAGATTTGCTCGATACTCCCAATCAATGGAGAACTTGAGGGAATCGCTAAGCTCAAATTATTTCCGTTTTCATTAAAAGAAAAGTCGAAGATATGGTTTCATTCTATAAGGCCTAGGACTATAAGAAGTTGGGATGAGATGACTAGGGTGTTTTTGAAAAAGTTCTTCCCTACTCATCGAACCAACACCTTAAGAAGAGAAATTATGAACTTTGAGCAACACAAAGAGGAGACCTTATTTGGGTGTTGGGAGAGATTTAAAGACCTCCTTCTCGCATGTCCACATCATAACTATGAAATATGGAGGGTCATCGGGTTCTTTTACGATGGCTTGACCTCTAAAATGAAACAGTACTTCGTGGAAGTGATGTGCGACGGAGAGTTTATGAGTAAAAATCCTAATGAGGCTTGGGAGTATCTCGACCTCTTAACGGAGAAAGTCCAAGATTGGGACACACCCGTTAAGAGTGACGGAGATATAGCCGAAGGAAACCATTACTCAAAAGGAGGCATATGCTTTTTAAAGGAGAACGGGGAAGTAGAAGATAAAATTGCCTACATGGCTCGGAAAGAATTTATAGATATGCATGATGGTGATTTGGTGATTTGGTGATTGATAGTGTCTGTAGCATTTGTGCAAGTCGAGAACACCTATCGGGTGAATGCCCTACTATTTCTCCTTGTCGAGATGTCTCACTAGGATGCACAAATGTCGTAGACACGTATATGAAGCCCGTAGGTTCAAGGAGTGATGCCTTTACAAATGATTATGAGAATCTTCAAGAGCCCTTAGTTGGTTTCACTAATGCATCTCATCATGAGAGGATTCTTGAAGATGTTTCAAAATCATTTTATGAGGTAGAAACTCGGATTAGCCAAAACACCTTGCACGCCCTTAAAGAGATGGAAGCAAAATTGAAAGACATCGAGAAAGGGGTTTCACAACCCCAAACTCCAACAAATCCTAAGGGTACAGGTGAGGGTAATACACCTAGTGCTAATGTTAAGTCCAATTCCATTCTCGAAAGTGATGAAATGATTAACTTAGAGACTCCCATGACGGTAGACATACCCGGGGATCGTACGATTTTTGAGAATGGTGGTGGGCATAACGAGGTTTTTCAGTCGAAATCTGAGTCTAAACCAGTTGATAGACCTAAACCCTCATTCTCTCAACAATTATTGCCTACCTGTGATATATATATATATATATGCTTGCACCGGTAGTTCAAAGGGACAATACTATTAATGCTCAGGAGGACCATAACAACATGACTAGTTTGATTCCTGAGACCTTTGTAGATCATTTTGGTGAAATGCATGCCCCCTCTGTTATTTTATCAAACTTTGTTGCCTTGTCATCATCCAAGTTTGGGGATTGCCTCTTATTTTTTGCCGTCTCACGTATAAACCCATACCATTACATTGTTGTGAGACGGTTCTTACCAGTTAAAACTTTCGTATGGGTAGACCCCCAAATATTTCGTCTTTTGTTATATGATTGGTTGGTCTATTGAGATGGGTTTGATGTTTGTGGGTATCATCTCTGAAAACCCTCCACGAGACCTAACTCGTGCTCTTGTGAAAGCAAGAGAATCAATGACTAATTGCATGGTTCGATGCAATCGAGTGATCCTGCGTGAGTGGTCATTTTTATGTTGTCATGCTTATGCTTCATTCTTATGTTTTATATTGATGTGTTAGGAGTGTTTCTCACTTTGTATACTTTTGGGACGTGGTTCGTTCCAAGTTTGGGAATGGCGATGGGCTTATCATCAACTTGGAACTCGAATACACAAGTCTTGGTAGTATAAATTTCTATCTCCGCCGGCTATGGTAATATCCTTCCACTCTTCTCTTTAACTTATTGTACCTCTTATCTTTTGGTGAGTATATGCTTAGTACATTGAGGACAATGTTAGTTTTAAGTTTGGGGATGGGGATACGACCATTTAGTCGCATGACATCATGACCTTAGATTTCAAAAGACAAGAGGGTTCAACAAATTGACCAAATTTGAAATTTTTTGGGTAGATTTGGTATGATTCTAGTGGTATTTTTAAGTATGTTGATGCATATGGCTCTTTCTCGATAAATCTTATGCATGCTCTTAGTCCCTTCATGAATGTTAAGTCCTTTAGTGTTCGTGTGCTATCATGTGAGTATCATCTTAAGGAAGAAGGAACATTTCTAAGTGACCTAAAATAGTCATTAGTGGAGACTTAAACCCATGTGAGATATCTGAGCCTTTTTATTGCCTTTGAATGTACTCTTCCGCGCTAACTCCGAGTAGAATGAAGAGCTACTCAACTTCGCAACTTTCAATAGAGCTTAGACGATCTCATGAGCTCAACTTCCTTAGCCACTAGGAGTGACATCAGGATAGCGAATAAACCTTACTCTTGTAGTCCATGAAACCCGATAATGGTGTCAACTTTAGGGAAACGGATACTCCACCATCCACTCATCATACTACTCTCGAGAATGAAGACATGAAAAGTAAAGAAGAAAGGATGTGAAAGCAAAATGTGAAATTAAAGGTGATTTGTTGAGAATACTAGTTGTATTTTTGTTTTGGTGTTTGGGTATGTGTGTAAGAAAGTGAAAAGTGAAAAAAAGGAAAAAACGAAAAAAAGAAAAAAGTGAAAAGAAGAGAAAAAAAAAGAAAAAAAAAGAAAAAAAGAAAAAAAGAAAGAAAGTGTCTATATGTGTTATTTTGTGTTTGTGTAAGTGTTGTGGAAAATAAAGTATTCAAGGCAAGAAGTTAAGTTTAAAGGTTGTTTGAGTGTTCTTTTATTGTTGAAGGCGTCGACATTCTCGGGATTTCATCATCTTCCATTCCATCACTTGTACCTGTTGACTTTTAAGAGACATTATTAGAGGGTAGAGTGGGTGAGAAGGGTGAGTGAGCTTCCCCATTCCGTTAGTGGTTATTTCCATTCTTAAGAGATCATTTCGTTTTAGAACTTGTTATCCTCATTTAATTTTGTATGTGTTGAGTTTCCGTTATTCTATGCTCACACATGAGAGTGAACCATTACAATTCGATTTGAGTGATTTCATGTTTAAGAGCGTATGACCGTGAGGCTAAAGTTGAGGCGAAATGTGCTATGATAGGAAACAAGGTTTTGTAACTTTAGCCTTGGATGATACTCATGATGATGAGACATTTGCACTTGAGTATGAAACTATTAGTGAGGAGACTCTTAGCATGCTTTTGTGTTTATTGGTTTGGTTCATATGTTTGACATACTTAAGTCTCTCACTTGTTGATCATCACCTTATTTGCATCGATAGTTGAACTCTTTTATCTCTTGGAATCTTGAACTTTGTGGGTGTATTCACTGAAAACCCTCACGAGACAAAACTCGTCCTTTAGGGGTAACCTAAGGGTTTAAAGGCTTGTTGCATACGCTAAATGCAACTGGGATGCCTCCGAAAGTGAGTTAGGTTTACTTTATTGTCTTGTTTTGTTTGTTTGCTCGAGGACTAGCAAATTCTAAGTTTGGGGATGTTGATGTGGCGTGAAAATGCCACATTTAGGTCACGTAACTTTGATTAGTTAGTTCTTTTCGAGTTTTATTTCTAATTATTTATGTGTTTTTATTGCTAGGTAGTTTATTTGGGGTTTGGCATGTAATTCGGAATAAAGAGAGCGAATTATCACATTTTCATCTTATGCGGCAAAAGGGAAGAAAAGAGCACCAGGGGTATTTTGGTCATTTTGGTCAAAATCAGAAGTCAAACAACAAGTGAAGTCAATGACGAGTCCGACGGTGAAAACGGAAGTCGATTCGGAGTTCGGACGGAGAAGTTGTGAATGAAAGAAGCCGAGGTTCGGTCTTGAAACAAGGATTCTATGAAGGCACCCCCTTGGTTCTAAATGTAGAGACAAGATGAAGGCACTCCCTTGCTTTAGAACGAAGCCCAACCCAAGAGCCCAAAGAGGAAGAGAATAATGGAGAACTTATGAGCACCCTCTCTTTGGTCCAAGTCAAATGGTTTAAGACTTAGTCAAGTTTGACTAAGTCTAGGGTTGTGTATACACAAGTGAGAAAAAGGGGTCAAAGAGGGGACTATTCATGATCTTCTAGCTTTGGAAAGGAGAGGGAGAAAGAGGCTAGGGTTGTGCTAGGGTTTGTTCTTGAAGATTCAAAAGGGTTGAGAGCTAGAAAGAGAGAAGGGAGAAGGAGGAGGGCCGGCCAAGCATAGGCCGGCCGGCACACTAGGCCGGCCGAGCAGCAGCCCGAGCTGCAGCTCGGGACTGCTGCAACATGAGAGTAATGGAGCAGCAGCCGGCAGGAGCACGGGACGTGCACAACTCGGACGGGACAGCAACCTTGGAGCTGATAAAGAAAGGATGCTTCGAACAGCAGCTGCTGTCCGATCTTCATCTTCAGCCGGGACCAGCAAGCACGGGATGGGAAGCTCTCATGCTCGGGACAGCTCAAAGATACGGGACGGCTATGGGACGCGCTCGAGACAGCACCTTGGAGCTGGCCGAACCTTCATCTTGGTCGGATTCCATGGGTCTAAGGGTTGGCCGGAATCATCATCATTTTGGCCGGACTTTTCTAGGTTTTCCGGCCATCATTTGGGCCGGAAAACTTAGGGCTTTTACTCCCCATCATCTTGGCTAGCTACCCATGTTGTTTGATTTGACTTTGGTTGAAGATTTTTAGAGAGAGAAAGCTTGAGTTAGGGTTTAATGGTGGTTTGTGATAAATGGAGAAGATGATGGACATTGATATAGGGAATCCTGATTTTTGCTAAGGGGAGATCGGCTGCACCTTAACTACTCAAATTTTCCGACGAACCTAGCCTTGAACCACATTGGAAAAGGGGGATTTCTCATCATCTTCTTTTCATTTATTACTTATCACCATGTTAGCTAACTTTAGTGTGTCGATTATATGAGATGAAATGTGATGAATTTGTGATTATCTACGTGATGATTTAATGTTTTGATAATAAATTGATGTTCTCTTATTTTGATTACTTGTTTCAATCGTTTTTCATGTGTCTTATCAAGTACTTCGCATAGTTAATCGATTAGGCAAGGTGATCGATATCGATCGTAGTCTAGATCCAAATTTCATGCGTCTTGTCATGCACTTTACATAGTTAGGCGGCTAGACGACATTTTTGATGATTCGGTGTTAATTGTTTGGGAAGTTTATTTGACTAAGTATTATCTCCGGACATACGTAGTGCTTATGAACATCCACCGTAGGAATCGAGACTAGATTTGTATCAATATATTTGATTGGACCGTAAATAGTTGTAGGTTCACCACAACGGATTCCCGGACCTCGACACTTCTCTCACTTATTTGTTGCCTCCCTACTCTGGTTCCTTCAACTCCTCTCTCGAATCTCTCTCACCCTCTCACATTGATATTTTAGTTTGTTTTACTTCCTTTATTCCCTTAGTGCTTATTCGTTAAAAAACCTTTCATTATCTTCATTTACTTTCGCTTTTGTCTAAGTAAGCCTTTGATATCTGAACCGACGAATAAGACCATTCGATATCCAAACTACATTCCTATCCTTGGATCGATCCCGGCTTTGCCGGATTACTACTTGATACCTCCGCTTGGGTGTGCAACCTTTTCGGGTGCATCAATGAGGAATTAGAAACTCTTTGTGCAAAAATATTATGGTTTATATGGAAAGATCGATGTGAAGCTTCACATCCAAAAAAAAATGCCCCTGCAGGTTATACAAACAATAAAAGCCTTCTCATCAACACCTCTGAAAACGACGGTTAAGATAAATGAACTGAAGACACAAACATGGAGCCCTCCATCGACACCATTTCTTAAATTCAACACTGATGCTTCATTTACAGGTCTTTCAGAACCAGCAGGAATAGGTTGTGTGATTCATGACTCTCAAGCCAATTGCATTTCGGCTTATGCAGAAACGACCAGAGGACAAACGGCGGAAGAATGTGAATGTATTGCTATTAAGAAGGCCCTCCTGTGGGCAATCCAGCTCAACATAACACATATTCATATTGAAAGCGACAACCTCAATATAATTACATTACTGGAAGACCAGAGCTACACCACGCAATGAAAGTCTAAAAAGCATTTATCATAGATTATACAATTGAAAATGAAATCCACCGAGTTCAAATCTTCTTACATCCCAAGAGCATCTAAATCCATAGCGGATGCATTAGCAAAATGGGGCAGACAGCACCGACAAAAGAAGATTTGGAACAAACTGCCATATTTCTGTATAATTTAGTTGTTTAGTTTTGCTTCTGTTTCAACAAAAAAACAGGTCCAAACTTGATATAAAATAGGTAAAAAGTTCATTTTTTGTAATATTTGATTTTTCCTCGTGAAAAACATTGAAGAATTAGAGAGAAGGGATAATTCTTATTCCATCACAATTGTTGATTACAACCGAAATATATATCGAGTCTCACTATCGCTCTATTAGGTAAGAAGACTAATTAAGATATCCTCTCAATATTACAATATATCTTTTATAAATACAATATAAAATAATATATTTAAAAGATATATAAATAATATCATGTTAAGTCTTCATCATCTAACGGTACATGTTGTTGATGTCTTCACGATCCGATGGTAGATATTGGTCTCATTTACATTCCCCCTCAAGCTAAGCTGGTCGTTAGACTTGTTTAGCTTGCCATATAAATTATACATCTTGCAATTTTTCAAGTCCTCTTCAAACTTTGTCTCTGGCCTTTAAACCCCTTTCAGTTTTTTTTTTGATATAGTGGATGCGGAGTTCTTATAGACCCATGACAGAAGAAGTGGGAAACCAGAGTCAGATTAACTTCCTTTTTTTAACACAATTTTTCCCTTTGTTGTTAGAAAGAAAATCAAATTAGAAGAAAAGAAATCGAAAATATGAACTAGGCCTTGAGTTCAGAAAATCTCAGTCGAACTCTTTTTTTTTGAAAAAATGAGAGAGAAACAGGATTTCAACGAGAAAGCAATGAGGTCTGTGAAAACCCCATGAGAGAGATAGAGTTATATGGATTAGTCAAACTCTTTTTTTTTTTTAAGAAAATGAGAAAGAAAGAGGATTTCAGCAAGAAAGCAGTGAGGTCGTTGAAAACCCCACGAAAGAGATAGAGTTATATGGATTAATAAAAGAGAGAATATTATGATCCAAGAAAATTGTAACTATAGAATAGAAGTCAGTTACTGTAATGAGATTGAAAAGAAAGAAAAATTTGGAAGAATTTAATTTAATTTACCTCGATTAAGATCTAATCATTGAAAATTGAATTCACGCATCCTCTCGAGAGCAGGAAGGTAAAGTAAAAAGTGAGAGATTTGAGAAATGAAAGATAAGAGGTAGTTAGGAGTAATCAAGGTTTGATGTTTATAAATCTTAATGAACTTAGTTGACAAATGAGATCAAATTGTTGACACTTTCAAGGAAGGAGTAACTTTGTAATGTAAGACATCCAAAACTCGTTCTCTCTTTATCTCCTTTAGATCTTAAACATTCTTCTACTATGGAAAAGTATGAACAATTCTAGATCAAGAAGTTTATTATTCTTTTTCTAAGCCAAATGATTGAAAGGAAACACAAATTTAGAAATCAGTAAAAAAAAAATTAATAGACAATATACTCCGGCGAACTGTAGTCATTAATATTGGCTACCGCCGCCGATTTTGCGGAAGCTCACTAGGATCTAATTCAATACTCGTTAGAGTTTTTAGGCTCTAGATACCATGATAGAATTAGAGAGAAGAGATAATTCTTATTCCATAACAATTGTTGATTACAACCGAAATATATATAGTCTCACTATCGCTCTATTAGGTATGAAGACTAATTAAGATATCCTCTCAATATTACAATATATCTTTTATAAATACAATATAAAATAATATATTTGAAACATATATAAATAATATCATGTTAAGTCTTCATCATCTAACGGTACATGTTGTTGATGTCTTCACGATCCGATGGTAGATATTGGTCTCATTTACAAACGTATCGCTAAAGTGTTAATTGTTTGGTAAGTGTGTAAGTACAGGTTTTTTTTTGTTGAGAATCTGGTAAGGAACTTGAAGCTTCGGTTAGCTCGACTAAACATGCCATTATTCAGCATTCTTGTCCTATAAGAAATTCCAAACTTGTTGATTATGAATGTGATCCACGATGAGGTACACATTTATAGGAGTTTTGTCTATGTCTTTTTATATTTATGAGTTTATCTACTCTTGTTTGTTCAATACCTTGTTTTGATTTATTGCATATAAATCTTTGTATTTTATTCATCTTTATTTTTTCTGCTTGATTGATTTCTAGGGTTTAGTTTCGTTTCATTGACTCTGAATAATGTTTTGGGTCTGCTCCTTTTGTCATTCTTCATAATTTCCGTGTAGGTAAAATAGGAATCTCTTGTATGGATTAAATAATACGGTTGATCTTTTCATTCAAAGTACATAGAGGAAATATGATGTAAATTTGTATGCAGAAGTTTCTTGTGGTTGTAGATTGTAATGTTAGAAATGAACCCTTAGAGAAACGAAATAGAAATTTTAATCTGTGAGAGTAGAAATCATAATTTATTTGAATATAACAGGTCTAAATCTGAATGGAGAACTTGATAAGCAAGTGTTCCTAATTTGATATGGTACTAATTTTATTCGGATGAACTTGCTTGATCTGCGATTACTTGCATTTCTTTGACAACATCTCTCATATTAATTCTTGCTCTTGGAGATTCCACAGTACATAAGAGCCCAACTCTAACGATGGAAACCAAACATTCTTCTAATCTATTCCAGTTTTCGTCATTGTCTATTTGATTAATATTTTCTTCTTCTAAGAGCAGTTTCGGGTCCATAATCTTCATTACTCTGTCAGGGAAATCCATCTTCACAAACTCATGAAGGGTTATTAAACCATCCCTGAACATTTCATCTGTCGGTCTCCTTCCTGTAAACAGCTCCAACAATAAGATACCATAGCTATACACGTCACCATATGTAGAAACTTTGCCGTCCACACCATACTCTGAAATGATCATGACCTATTATTAGATTTCGGTCGAAGATAAACTCAAATACTATTCTTGAAAGATTCATAATTGTAATAAAGACATAGATAACAAGTTGAATAGATTTAGTTACCTGAAGCAACATAACCAATGGTTCCTTTTATCACAGTCGAGCTAGTATGATGCGAAGCTTTATTGGTGATTTCTGAAAGAATTGTTGCTAGGCCAAAATCACCAACATGAGCAGTCATGTTGTCGTCAAGAAGTACATTACTTGGCTTTAGATCACAGTCAGGGGAGGACCATTGTGTAGACCAGCCTAGGCGATGGCCCAGGCTGGAAATTTAGGATTTGTGTGATGTTATGTAAGTTAGTAACAATCGCCCAGGCTGAAGATTTGGATTTGTGTAATTTTATATAAATCCATAACAAAGAATAGCTGTAGCTCAACGGATTGTGCCTTGTTTTGGGAATGGGAGGTCAAGGCTTCGAATCCCTTCCAATGCAAATGGGTTATAGTTCTGCCCTTTTTTGTTTCTTTTAGCTCTTGTAATGATCCTTTCATAATATCACCCCTAAAACCATCTTCTAAAATAGCCATTTTGAAATATATCTTTGCTATTTTTTTCTTTTTGTAGTGATTACATATCATTTCCATACCAATTGTACTTTTATTCTTTTTGATGTCATGAAAATACCAACTTTTTTTTTTGTTGAGAGATGAAAATACCAATTTTACTTTGGTTTTTTTTAATGTTATAAAATATAAAGAGTCATCATGAGGGAGCAAAAGATTTGTTTTTTTATCTCCTCGCTTTTTCTCCTCATATCTGAAGTTGTTATGTCTTCTTTTTATCTTTTCCTCGGAGAAGACGAGATTCGTTTGTAAGAGGGTTTAGTTTTTTGTTGGCGAGTTTTGTTCTCCATTTTTCAAACTACTATCTACTTTATTTCAAGTAAAAAAAATCAAGATTTGTACATATATCCATAAAAATTTGTAAACTTCGTACACATACATAATATCTAGATATTTTTATTTACAGTACTTGAAACCTGCCCTAGCTAGCTAGAAATCCTGGTTCCGCCCCTGATCACAGTGTATAATTGGTGTTTGGCAGTGATTGTGGAGATAGTCTAATGCAGAAGCTACGTCAAGGGCTATAGTCAATCGCTCGAGGTATTCCAAATTTTTGAACTTGTTTCGATTATCTCCGCTTGGATGCAACCACTCATCCAGATTACCTTTAGGCATGAAGTCGAAAACTAGAGCTATGAATTCATTGCCTTTGTAGTCCACGCTTGAGCAGGAAGTCCTTAACTTGATAAGATTTCGATGTCGGATGTTTCTCAATGCTCCACATTCTGTCTTGAAACTCTTCGAAGCTCCTCGTTTCTACACATCGAGAACTTTAACTGCGAAAACTGTTTGTGCCTGACCTAACATAGCTTTGTAAACTGATCCAAAACTTCCCTTGCCAATTAAATTAGTCGAAGAGAACCCATTAGTTGATCTTAGCAGCCCTGAGTATGAAACTTTCAAATGTTTATCTTCCAATGGAGATGCGAACATGTATATGTCTTGATGCTTTCTTTTCCAATAAAATCTACCAAAGATGAGTACTAATAATATCAGACATACTAGAACCGCACTTGATATCGAGATTATTACTTTGAGAACAATTTTGTTTTTCTTTTGCTTTGAATCTTTATTATGGCACTTTGGCAACTTTAGCTGTGGGACTCCACCACATAGCTTATTGTTACCAAGTATTGAAATCGCAGTAACATTTCTAAATATCCCTTCTTCTGGTACATCACCGTCTAAAGTGTTGAATGACAAATTTAACTTTTGCAGGAAACTAAGTGTTTGGAGAAATCTTGGTATCTGGTCAGACAGATTATTGCTCGAAAGATCCATTTCTTGAATGCCTCTTAAGTTACTCAAAGACTGCGGAAAGGCTCCACTAAAGAAGTTACCATTCAGGTGAAGATATACCAAGCTCACACAACTACCCAGTGTTTGACGTATTTCTCCCGACAATTTATTGCCCGATACGTCTAAGCTCGCAAGATTCTTCAACGACCCCACTTCATATGGTAAGGATCCTTCAAATAAATTATGCGATAGGTCGAGATCAATTGTTAGGGAGGAAATATACATAATTTGTCCGGGTATGATACCTTCAAGATTATTTTCAGAAAGTTGTAAGAACTGCAGATTCTGGCAATTTCCCAGACTTGAAGGTATAGTTCCTGAAAGTTCATTTCCTCCTAACCATAATCGACTTAATAAACTGAGATTCCCTAATGAGGTCGGAATTTGACCTGAAAGTTTGTTTCCACGCAGAGATAGTACCTGCATCTCTTTAAGCCTTCCAATAAAAGTTGGCACGCTACTTGTAAATAAGTTGGATTCTAGACCTAGTAAAGTTAAGTTGACAAGGTTTCCTATCTCTTTGGGAATTTCCCCAGATATCTCATTTCCTGCTATTGTTAATACCTGCAGGTAAGTGGAGATATTTGCTACATTTTGAGGCAATTGACCTCGGAAATGGTTGCTATCTATGTCCAAAAGCTCCAACTTGGAGCAATTGGTCAAGGCAGTCAGAAAAGTGAGATCATTGAATTTCGTGCTTCCAAGATCATTATTACCGATATTTAGTCTACGTAGACTTGACAGTGTCCCCAAATTTTGAGGAACTGATCCACTAAATCTATTATTGGTCAAATAAAGTTCCACAAGTTTCGAAGCGTTAGATATTGAAACAGGGATGGTTCCTGTAAATTGATTTGTTCCAACATAAAACATCTCAAGTTTCGGAAACAATAGGCCTAGATTGGGTGGAAGGCTTCCAGTTAATCAATTAGATGCAACTGAAAACATGTACATAGAAGATAAGTTGTAAATGGAAGAAGGGATGAAACGTGATAGAAAATTTTGAGAGATTTGAAAGAAGCCCAAGTTTTTTAGTCTGCCTAGATCAGTCGGAATGCTTCCGACTAGATTATTTCTTCCTATAGAAAGACGAGTTAGCGATGAAATATTGCCAAGTGAAGGCGGGATATCTCCTGTGAGATTGTTGATTGAAAGACTCAATTCTTGAAGGTCTGGTAGAAACGAAAGCTCCAAAGGAATCTTACCGACAAGCTTGTTTTGGATTAAGTTGATGCTTTTGAGACCCAAACAATTACTCAAATTTGATGGGATCTCTCCATTTAGAAAGTTTTGACTCAGATTAAGATACTTCAACCTTAATAATTTGCCAATTTCAGTTGGGACTTCTCCATAAAAGTTGTTATCTGCCAGATTGATTGTCTGAAGGAAAGTGAGGTTACCCAATGAAGGTGATAACGAACCGACTAGTCTCTGTCCTTCTAAGTCCAGAACTGTGACCCTTTGGTCACTAAGACTACATATAACTCCACTCCATTTACATAAATGAACTGAACTGTTCCAGAAGTTTAGTGAACCAAGCGAATCCATAGTTATCTGGTTCTTGAATGAAATCAAAGAAAGTCGATCGGTCTCATTTGATAAAAATGAATTTGTTTGTGATTCTGATAGGTTAAAGTTCACAGAGAAGAGAAGGTGAGCTAGTAGAAGAAGTGCCGATAATTCTATGTGAAAACCCATATCTGAAAAAGCTAAAGAAATAGCTCTCTTGAGTTGGGAGATAGTCAGATAGATCAAGTACTTTTCAGAACTTAATTAATAAATTGAAGGAGACACAAGAGATATAATTATCAAAGGTAATTTCATTGATAGACTTGGGTACATATTTATAGAGATTACAATAGGGTTTGTAGAGAAATAATAAATAAGGAAATATTACAAAGAGGAAACAATTAAAATTACAATTGCTATATTATGTATTTCTTTCTATCTTGGGGAGATATCTTCTAGATATCTTCCTTTTCTTCAATATACTTCAATACCCCCCCGCAAGTTGGAGCAGGGGAAGGAATCTGAATCAAGCCCAACTTGGAGAGTAACCGATGAAATGGATCTGAACCAAGTGGTTTCGTAAAGATGTCAGCTATCTGATCGGCAGAGCGAAGGTGAGTCGTCTTAATAAGACCAGATTCAATTTTCTCCCGAACGAAATGGCAATCGATCTCGATATGATTTGTTCGTTCGTGAAAGACAGGATTGGCGGCAATGTGCATAGCCGCCATATTGTCACAGAAGACCTGAAAGGGTTCTGGAATTGAGACACGAAGGTCTTGAAACAAATATTTCAGCCACTGCAGTTCCGCAGTGAGTGTAGCTAGAGCCCGATATTCTGCCTCAGCCGAGGATCGGGAAACAGTCGGTTGTTTCTTGGACTTCCAAGACAACGGACTTGAACCAAGCATAGTGAAGTAGCCGGTGGTCGAGCGACGGGTGATGGGACAACTAGCCCAATCAGAGTCGGTAAAACCAGAAATAGTTAGAGTGCTGGACGAAGAGAGAAGGAGGCCATGATTCATGGTGCCTTTCAAATAACGAACAACTCGAGTAGCCGCATCCATATGATTGGAGTGGGGATTTTGCATGAATTGACTAAGGTAATTCACAGAAAATGAAATGTCAGGACGAGTCACCGTGACATATAAAAGTCGACCAATAAGACGCCGAAACGAAGTTGGATCGTCTAATGGCGTACCATCAGTAGGTAATAACTTTAAGTGTTGTTCCATGGGAAAAAGACTTGGTTTAGCTCCGAGGAGACCCGAGTCGCGAAGAATGTCCAACGTGTACTTGCGTTGACAAAGGAAAATGCCTTTTGGGGAACGAGATACTTCGATTCCAAGAAAGTATTGAAGTCGTCCAAGGTTTTTAAGAGAAAAACGTTTCTCGAGACGTAATTGAAGAGATGAAATTTCCGAGGCATTATTGCCGGTGATAATGATGTCATCTACGTAAACTAAGACGTAAATGGCAGTCGGACCATCAAAAAAACAAAACAGTGAATGATCAGAAGATGACTGTTTAAAACCTTCAGCTTGTAAGCCGGTAGAAAATTTGGCAAACCACTGTCGAGAAGCTTGTTTTAATCCGTAAAGGGATTTGTGCAAGCGACATACTTTGTGGTCACCAGTCCTGGAAAACCTAGGTGGAATAGTCATGTAGACTTCTTCATCCAAGTCACCTTGGAGAAAAGCATTATTCACATCCAACTGATGGAGGGGCCAATCTTTAATGGCAGCAATGGAAAGAAGTGCACGAACAGTGACCAATTTGGCGACTGGGGCGAAAGTATCATGATAATCGATGCCTTCTACTTGGGTATAACCCTTGGCAACGAGTCGCGCTTTATGACGTTCAATTGATCCGTCAGAGCGGTATTTGATTTTGTACACCCATTTACAACCAATTGGTTTCTTTCCCGGGGGTAAGGGAGTTAATGACCAAGTTTGATTTTGTTCAAGAGCTTGAATTTCCTTATCCATTGCAGCACGCCATTCTGGAAAAGCCTTGGCAGCGGAATAGGATGTTGGTTCTTCCGTATTGACAACGGAAGTAAGAAATGCTCGATGGGAAGGGGTGAATTTTTCAAAACTGACATAGTCAGTTAAGGGATATTTGGTGGAAGTCGTAGGTGCAGTAGTACAAGAACAAAGATAGTCAGCCAGATGGGCAGGACGTCTCGTTGTACGGACTGGTCGAGAAGAAGGTAAAGGTTCTTCGGGAGAAGTAGCTGAAACCGGGGTGGTGTCAGAAGTCGAAGGTGAAGGTTCTTTCGAAGGAGAAGCACCTTGCAGAGGGGAAATACCTTGCGAGGGAATAACAGAGTCAGAAGGAAGCTCGGGAGATTCCTCCGAGGAAGAAGCAGCGGAAGATGAGGAGTCTAACACAATAGGTGGGATGGGGGTCGCGTCAGTGGAAGAGTGTGAATGGTCGTCGACCAAAGACGGGAGAGTATACAAGTCCGGATGAGGCGAGTGGGTATCGTCGATGGGACTGAAGTAATAGGCGTCCGATGAAAGCGGAGTGAAGGAGGTAGGTTCAGAGAATGTCGATTGACGTTCAGCGAAAGGGAACTTATCCTCAAAAAAACGCACGTTCCGGGAATCATAGAGATTGTGTGTTTCTAAATCGTAAATGGTGTATCCTTTCTTCCCAGGCGGATAACCAACAAATATTCCAGGTTTAGCTCGATGATCGAACTTATTTTGGATGTTGGTATTGGTTGCAAAACATAAACAACCGAAAACTCGGAGAGCTAAGTAGTCCGGTGGAGAATCATATAACATTTCATAAGGAGATTTGTATGAAAGTATTGGAGTCGGCATTCTATTGATTAAATAGGTTGCCGTTTTTAAACATTCCCCCCAAAATTTTAAAGGGAGATGTGCTTGAAAACGCAAAGCGCGAGCAACATCGAGTAAATGACGATGTTTACGTTCGACGACACCATTTTGTTCGGGTGTGGAGACGCAACTGCGTTGATGGAGAATTCCATGAGAATGGAACCAAGTTTGGAGATCATTGGATAAGAACTCGGCTCCATTATCAGAACGAAATGTTTCAATCGGGTTTGAAAATGTATTTTCAGGACTCGAGGATATAGATTTAATCTTCTTATGATATTGTTTAGAAACAAACTGAAAAAAGAAGTTTAAATGTGTTTTAGTCTCAGACTTGGTTTGCATAAGGAATGTCCAAGTAAATCTGGAGAAGTCATCAACAAGTGTGAGGAAATAACGCTTGTTGGTTAAAGATGGAACCGGAAAGGGTCCCCAAATATCAGCATGAATAAGTTGAAAAGCAAAAGTACTAAAACTACTACTTTTATTAAAAACCAACTTAGATTGTTTTGCCATAGGGCATACAACGCATTCATGCGACTTATTAAAGGAAATAAACGGGAAACGTTCTGATAAAGTACGTAAACGGCCTAAATTAGGATGTCCAAGTCGACGGTGCCAGACGTCGATTGACTTATTCAAAGCAAGTGCAGTAAAATTCCTACGGAGAATGTAGAGTCCATCAATAGCATCAGCCCGACCAATCTCCTGATGATTTGAGATCGTCTGAAAAAGGCAATGAGTTGAATCAAAATAAATACCAGATTTCAAAGATTTACAAGTCTGATTTACAGACATCAAATTAAATTTGAAATTAGGAATGTAATAAACTTGGTCAATAGAGAGAGAGTCGGAAAAGACGACTCTGCCAATGTATTTGACTAAGTAAGTCGCGCCATCAAGAATTTGAACATAACAAGATGGTGGTGCTAAAGCATAAGAGCTAAAAGCATCTAGAGAGAAGCAAACATGGTTTGAAGCACCACTATCAACAATCCAAACAGAAGGGTGAGATAGGGAAGTACCTGACATCATAGCAGAACTGGAAGGAGTTTGTGCATTGATAACTGCCATAATGCGGTCATAGTCTTCTCTGGTAAGAGTTGGAGCTGGAGAAGAGCTGGAACCCTGAGAAGTGCTACGGGCACCACCTGGACGAGGGGGGCGACCATGTAGGAGATAACATCGATCAACAGAATGACCGAGACGTTTGCAATGAGTGCACATTACATCTCTGTTACAAGTGTCAGCAATGTGTCCATGAAGGTTGCACTTAGTACAATAAGGACGAACTCGCTTATTTTTCGGGCGAGGTAAATCACTTTCTTTCAACTTGTTAGCAGCCGTGATCTTAGCGTTGAAAGCGTGAAAGTCAAAAGGAGCATTGATCTTATTTTTCTGCTCTTCTTGAATGACCAAATTATATACCTTGGCCAGAGAAGGTAGTGGTTCCATGAGAAGTATGTTATTGCAAGTCGCAGAATAACGTTCATGAAGACCCATGAGAAATTCAATCGTACGCGAGGTAAGATGATATTCAATAGTTGTTTTGCCAACAGGGCAAGCACATGAAGTGGGTGGAATGATAGCATCCAATTCGTCCCAATAAGACTTCAACTGAGAATAATAAGCTGAAATAGTCTGGTGCTCCTGAGTAAGGGCAGAAATCTTTTTCTTCAGCTGATAAATGTAGGTAGCGTTAGACGTAGCAAAACGCTCCTTCAAATTCTTCCAAAGATCAAAAGCAGAAGCCGAACGTCTCGTGCTACGTCGGATTTCCTCGCTGACAGAATTGGATATCCAAGCAGCCACCATGGTGTCACAACGGGTCCATGCATGAAGTTGCGCAGGATCCGTCGGTTTAGGGAGCGACCCATCGATAAAACCTTGCTTATTTTTAATGATAAGAGCATCGTGCATACTGTGAGCCCATTCAGCATAGTCTGGGCCGGTAAGAACGGGATTAACACCAACGGAAGTGGCATTGTCCGAAGGATGCACATAATAAGCCTCACATATTTGAAGAGGAGGAGTAGTGTCTGTCATCTGAATTCGAGTTCAGATCACTGATGTTGGCAGATTGTCCAGAAGTCATTGTTCTGTAAAGAATAGAAGAAAATAATCTATTTTAAAATCAACGTCACAATAATATATAAGGGACGGTTCAGAATTTGCACAACTAACAGAAGTGTTGGCGAGGAATAAAAGGGACAGTATATGTTGTCTCAAATAAATAGTCCAAACAGAAGTGTTGGGAAGTAAAGGAGACAGTCCAGAATGTCACCAACAGAAGTGTTGGGAAGTGAAAAGGACAGTATACTGTCACAAATAGTCCAAACATTTATGTACTGTTGGAAAAAGAAAAAAAAACGTCACAAAAGAAGTCAGATGGTTGGGTCGGTCAAGGACAGAATTAGGTCGGTCAAAGTTGACTGACTTTTAGTCAAGTCAATAGAGTCGGGGTTAATTACGAGTGGACCTGGTCAAAGTCAAAGGTCGGTAAAAAAGTCCGGTCAATGGGGCAAGACGGGAGTCAATTAGATTTGACTCCGTCACCTGATTCGGGATATTGCCGCCGGCTAAATTAGGGTTCCGGTAGGTTGTTTTAACCAGCCGAATTTAGGGTTTCTTTGAAACCAATAGGTAAGTCGTAATCAACCTAGGGAAAAAGCTAATCAAAGGGAGAGGAGTTCGAATCGAGTGAGTTCGTCCACCAACAGTGATCAAGTGTGAGGATTTGTAGAGAGAGAAAGTTCTCTGGAACTGTTGCTCTCGGCCAGTAGGAAAATTGAAAGTTCTCGTGATGAATTTCCGACGAGAAGAGGGTCCAGGTGTGTATTGGTGGAGATCTTGTCGTCTGAAGAGGTGAATCACACTATTCCGGCGGGAAATCCGAAACCCTAAAGGGTAAGGTCGTCGGAGAAGACAACAGGAAGTCGGGAACCGAAAACTTGTTTTTGGTTCCGATTTGGGTCGTGTTGAGTTATGTTCTGGTTTTAAAATTAGGTCTATTCCGGTTTTAAAATTGTTATGTTCTGGTATGGGAACAGACCGGATTAGGTCTATTCTAGTATTGGATGAATCCGGATTAGGGCTAATCTTGTTCCAGAACAGAACATAATGTGTCTTTAACCTGTTCCGGAACAGAACAGAATGTGTTTTAACCTAAAATTGGTTAAAAATTGTCGCAAAAAATTCGAAAAAAATTCGAAAAAATTGGAAAAAATAATAATAAAAAAAATTGTAACTGACCTTTGAAGATGATGTAAAGATTAAAATAATAAGAATCCGTAGAGCTCCTTGAATAAAAGCCGAAGAAACCAATAATCTTTATGAAAAACTCCAGGAAATATTAATTGTGCTCTAATACCATAATAAATTGAAGGAGACACAAGAGATATAATTATCAAAGGTAATTTCATTGATAGACTTGGGTACATATTTATAGAGATTACAATAGGGTTTGTAGAGAAATAATAAATAAGGAAATATTACAAAGAGGAAACAATTAAAATTACAATTGCTATATTATGTATTTCTTTCTATCTTGGGGAGATATCTTCTAGATATCTTCCTTTTCTTCAATATACTTCAATATTAATGAAGATGGATGGAAATTTGCGGGTCAGAAATCCGTTCATCGTCTTTTTATTAAACATCGTCTTTAAGTAACAACTTAATCATCAAATTTCCCGACAGGGTGTGTTCGTTAATTCAACCAATTTCTACAAGTTAGTCAGATGAAGCATCAATCAGTAATTTTGATTTATATCTTTTCTTACCTACTCGAATTTATTTGAATATGTTGTAAGTATTGCTTGTTATAGTCTTCTATATTTGAATATTTGAAAACGCGTTTCATGTGTCACTATCTTCATGTATTTGTCTATATGGGTCATCCTGTCTTTTCATGGATCTATACTTTATTTCATTATTCTAATTTGGCTTAATTGACTTTCAGGTTATTGTAGTTTAAAAGTTGTGATCGACTTTGAAAGTGTTCGAGTATTTTATCCTTCTTCTATTATTGATCTTGATATTGTATCATTTTAAAGAGTGATAATTGAGCCGACAATACCACTTTTATTTTATTAGAAGCTTGAGTGTTTGACTATGTTGTGGTTTGATGTTGATACTTAAATTTAGGATCGAACTCTCTTTGTCATGCTTGGAGGAAGAAGGGAAGAATATGAATGGCGTATTTCAGAACGTAAATGGGTTACTTCAAAACTAAAAAAAAAACTACTGGTTGGTCACAAATTTGACCCTTCATTGTGGCCTATGCTTTGGGGACTGAAGAAATCGTTGTGGAGACAGAAATTTCAAACAAACGCAGCCTGTTTTTGTGAAATCCTTAAAGTTTTAAGGTTTCAGATTTAGTTCTTGTTGTTGTTTGGTGTTAGTTTAAGAACCCCTTAAGATGGCTCTTATGATGCCATTTGATTTTGATGGTTTGATGTGGTTACCAAGAGAAAGTTATTCTTTAGCTCGACCAAGGTCAGACACTGTTTCACAACTACAACATTCCAGATCTTAAACTGTTAGTTCAACGACTTTGACATTCTCTTCGTCAGGAGTGTTATTTGTATCCACTGAGTTGAGCTCATCTCGCTCTTCAAACAGTTTAACCGACTATATATGTTCTAGTTCATCTCGCTCTTCAAACAGTTTAACCGACTATATATGTTCTAGTTTTAAGTGGTTTACATATATGTTGAATTTTTTATTTCTAAGTGTTTCTATAGGCAGGTATCCCTTATCTCATTATCTTGTATACTTGGCCTTCTATGGTTACTCAAAGGGTGGGTATATAGGTGAACCTCCAGTTTACTACTGGCCTTTCTACACTCTTCGCGCCCCACAGATTGGGGCAATCGGAGGACATTCGGGTTGGGCCTAATTCTTACAAATGGTTAGAGGCAATGTGTGTTGAAACTGAACAGAAAACTAAGTTCCTTTATTGAATAACACTCTGGCTTATAAATAGGCCAAGTACAACTTGACTTTGAAAAATAACAACCCACGTTCTGCATTTCCTAAAGTATAGTTACTTGGGAAAGACTAAATCACCTTAATCCCTAAAGACCAGGACTTATTAACAAAAACACTAAAAACTGTCCAACAATAAATCTAATAGGTTTCAATATTTCCTCCCTTAAACTGCATTGCATCAAGCAATCAGTTTACTCCCAGGCACATTGCACAGTCCAAGCAAGGTCTTGAATTTTCCGAAGTCATCAAACTTCAACGGCTTCGTCATAACATCAACTACTTAATTCTTAGAGCTGCAATAAACTAACTGCACAACACCATCTTTGCAAATGTTACGAAGAAAGTGAAATCTAACATCTATGTGCTTGCATTTTCGATGCATGACAGGATATTTTGACAACTTTATGAAAGAATTGTTATCGCAAAAAATCATTGTCGACTTACCCTGACTGCATCCAAGTCTTTCCAGAACTCTTCGCATCCATATGCATTGATAAGCACAATAAGCTGCTGATATGAACTCTGCCTCTGTAGTAGAACTGGTTGCTTCTTAGATGACCATGCTACTGCACCATTGCTTATTATGAAAACATAAGCAGATATACTTTTTCAATCATCAATGTCATTTGCATAATCACTATCTAAAAAAGCTTCCAACTCTTCACCATTAACAACATCACAACTATAGTAAATGCCTAAATCCACTGTTCCTTTAATGTACCTTAAAATTCTCTTGACAACTTTCATATGCATCTCAGTTGGATTCTCCATATATCTGCTGACTAGATTCACAACAAACATTAGATCTGGTCTGGTCACGGTCAAGTACATTAAGCTACCCACCATTTGCTTGTATCGTGTAGCATCCACACGCACCCCTCCTTCATCCTTTGAAAGTTTGAAACCAGGAACAATGGGATTTAACACAATGTTTGAGTTGTTCATAACAAACTTTTCCAGGACTTCTTGTGCATACTTACTCTGACTCAAATAAATCCCCTTGTTGCTTTGCAAAACCTCCACACCTAAGAAATACTTCATCTTCCCCAAATCTGTCATCTCGAACTCCGACATCATTGATTCTTTGAATTCTTCAAACATATTTGTGTCGTTTCCTGTAAATATCAAGTCATTGACTGTAACGCCCCAAGCCTTAGCAGTTGCCGATATTGTCCCTGCTTTAACCACCTCACACAGGTACGGGGTTTTGTCCTTGGCGAAGGCACCACAAGCCTACCCAAAAGGCCTCGGTACTTATTAAGCTTGAGCTTACACATATAGCCCAGTCTCTGGACACTCTTGTGAGCAATGTGGGACTATTACAATCCCCCACCCTCAGCGAAGAGCCGTCCTCGGCTCTGATACCACTTTGTAACGCCCCAAGCCTTAGCAGTTGCCGATATTGTCCCCGCTTTAACCACCTCACACAGGTACGGGGTTTTGTCCTTGGCGAAGGCACCACAAGCCTACCCAAAAGGCCTCGGTACTTACTAAGCTTGAGCTTACACATATAGCCCAGTCTCTGGACACTCTTGTGAGCAATGTGGGACTATTACATTGACATATACACTTACTATTAGCATCTTACCTTCTCCTTGTAACTTCACGAAGAAAGTATGTTCATTTGGGCATCGTTCAAATCCCGTCTTACTAAAATATGCTTCAATCCTACTAAACCAGGCTCTAGGGGCTTGTTTAAGCCCATAAAGTGCTTTCTTAAGTTTATAGACTTTATGTTCTTCCCCTTTTTTCTCGTACCCTTGAGGTTGTTCTACAAATACTTCTTCTTCTAACTCACCGTGAAGGAATGCACTCTTCACGTCAAGTTGATACACACACGACTTTCTTTGTGCTGCCAAGGCCAAAATCATTCTTATTGTGTCCCATCTTGCAACAGGAGCAAAAACTTCACCATAATCTATACCATGCTGTTGCGCGTAGCCTTTTGCCACCAAACGAGCTTTAAACTTTTCGACTTCTCCTAGTTCATTCAATTTCGTTTTGAAAATCCATTTTACACCTATCTTTCTTGCTCCATGTGGTAAATCTACAAGCTCCCAAGTGCCATTCTTTTCAATAGCTATAATTTCCTTATCCATGGCCTCTCTCCACTTCAAGTTCTTGCTAGCTTCTTCATAAGTTTCTGGATCTTCTCTTGATGTAAACAGAACCATGTTGAGAACTTCCTCATTTTCAGACAATCCTTCTCCTGTGAGGAAGTCCTCCATCCAATAAGGGGTTCTGTCTATTTCTGGTTTGAATCGACTCAAAGGTCTCTTGGGGAGGTGAGGTTGTCGGAGTGGCAACATTGCTTGTATTCGTACTTGGTACTTCAGTTTCATTCCATTCAAGCGTTGACACGATGACCTCTTCTTCTTGCTCATTATGTTCTGTATCCAACCCTTCTTCCTCGTTGTCAATTACTTCATCTTCATCACCCCACTCTAGTGGAGCACTTTTTGTCTCTTCTTCACTTCTACTCCAATTCCATCCTTCAGATTCTTCAAAAACTACATCACGGCTAATCACGATCTTCTTTGTAATTGAATTGTACAATCTGTACCCCTTGTATGTTCACTCACACCAAGTAAGACACACTTGGAACTCTTTGGGTCCAACTTCGTTCTCTTTTCATCCGAGATATACACATTTGCAATGCATCCAAACACTCGGAAGTACTCCACAGATGGTTTAACAACGCACCAAGCTTCTTGAGGCGTGCAATCTTTAACTGCTGCAGCTGGACTTCTATTGAGAATATGGACACACCAATTGACAGCTTCTGGCCAGAATTCATTGGGAACTTTCTTCCCCGACAACATGCTTCTTACTAAATTCATGATAGTCCTATTTTTTCTCTCAGCAACTCCGTTTTGCTAAGGTGTGTAGGCAGCAGTAAGTTGCCTCTTAACACCATTTTCAATGCAGAAATCATTGAATTCATTGGATGTGAACTCTCCCCCTCTATCTGTTCTTAAGCAGCATATTAAAGCATCAGACTCCTTTTCCACAAAACTTTTAAAAATTTTAAACATGATGAAAGCCTCTGACTTCTTTGACAAGAAATACACCCAGCACTTTCTACTAAAATCATCAATGAATGTTATTAAATACCTCTTTCCACTGTTTGATTCTAGATTCACAGGTCCACATAAGTCTGGGTGAACAAGTTGTAGTTGTTTTGTTTCTCTCTATTGATTCTTCTTGGGAATGGTGTCCTTGTGTTGCTTCCCTATAATTGAGATAACCAAATCTGCGATGCCACAACTGAGTCTCATTCTCACAAGTTGCTTGAAAGCAGCTTGGTTCCTTTGATGATGTCGTTGCTAGTATTACAAACATACGGTTTGCAGTCATTTTAGATTCCATAATCAACCCTCTAGACGGATGAAACATCTTCCACATGTTGTTTTGAATCAGAATTGCAATACCCTTTTCTTGCATTTGCCGCCCCATGCTCAACAAGTTATTCTTCAGTTCTGGAATGTAATGTACCCCACTTACTACTTAGTCAATGCCTTTAACATTCAACCTGATGGTACCCTTCCCTATCACATTCATTCTAGTATTGTTTCCTAGTTTCACTGTTTGTCTAAAACCTTCATCCAAATCAGTAAACCAAACCCTATCTCCAGTCATATGATTACTACAACCATAATCTAAAAACCATACCTCTTCTCTTCTTCCTCCTTGCATCTCAACATATGCCATGAGAAACATCTCCTCACTCTCATCCAATTCAGCATAGTTGGCAGCTTTCTCCCATTTTGGACATTAATATTTGAAGTGTCCTAACCTGTGGCATTTGTAGCATTCGACGATAGCTTTGTTTATTCTTCCTCGACCTCTTCCTCTACCTCGAGAGCCTCCACTTGCTCTACCTCCGAAACTATCATCCTCCCTTACTCCAAATCTTCGTCCACTAGTGACTTTCAAAGCATGTTCCTCTTCGTTGTGACCTCTCATCCTTTGTTCATGGACTAAAAGACTGGTTATTTGCAAGTCGTCAAGAGATAATATTTTGAGATTATTAGACTCCTCAATTGAACACACTACGTAATCAAATCTTGAGACCATTGATCTTAAGATCTTTTCTGTAATAATGTGTTCTTTCATTGTCTCAGCGCAAGCCTTCATCTTGTTCGCTATGGACAACGTGCGTGCAAAGTAGGCATTGACTGTCTCTCCTTTCATCTGGAGGATCTCAAAATCCCTGCGTAAAGCTTGTAACTGAGCTCTCTTCACCCTTGTCGAACCTTGGAACTTTTGTCTCATAGAATCCCAAATTTGCTTCCCTGTATCTGTATTAAGAATGGTGTGATGAATTTCTCGATCAATTGCTTGATACATGAAGTCCTTTATCTTCAAATCTTTCAATTTTTGCTCCTTGATCGTCTTACTTTGTTCTGTTGTTGGTACTGCCACCGTCAAAATACCAGTCTCAATGATATCCCAGTATTCCTTTGAACGAAGGAAATTCTCCATCAGCTTTGCTCAATGATCATAATGACCATCAAACCTTGGGATTGCAAGGGTTACAAACCTTCCATTACTACTCTCTGCCATCTCTCTACTTTTTCTCCCCTTACACAATTTCTGACTTACTTTTACTGTCGTTCTTTCAGAATTTCTCACTATCAAGCTCTTAACAACCTAGCTCGGATACCACTGTTGAAACTGTCCATGTTAAATTCCAATTACAGAAGGAATGTTTGTTCGGCGAGCACTTTCTTCTCGTCGGAGATGATCCGATGTTCGGTGTCTGGGATCCCTCAAATGCAGTGCCATTAGACTGGTCAGATGGACATATCTGGTCAGTTGAACTGGTAAGAATCGCCGTCGCTTCCTAGACTTCATAACTTTCACTCTGAGTTTGAAACTTTTTATGTACGCTGTCGCTATTGATGTTTTGAATAGGATATACCTATTGAGAAGACGATCCAATTCAAGTTCATATTGAGAGAAGCTACAGGAGAGATCGTCTGGCAACCAGATCCAGACCGAATTCTGAGAACATGGAAAACCAGCAACACTATCGTAGTTTTTGAAGATTGGGAAAGTGCAGAACTTCAGAGGATGACAGAAGAGGAGCCGGTGAAAAGTTCGACTACAGTGGAGGCAGTGGAAAAATCAAGGACAGTAAACGAGCTGATTAGTAGTTATAACCCAGTAAAGGAGCCAGTGGCTAATCTGAACATAGGGGTGGTCATGGATGATTCAGATAAGGAAACGGCGATTAGCACAAGTGACGACTCGAGTATAGCAGAGAATAGTACTTGTCTGAAAGAAGAATTGCTTGTTGCAGAAAATATAAGTTACCCAGAACAAGAAGATGAAGATAACTTGGTAGAGTACGAAAGGAAACCTACTCTCGTTCTAGGCTCAACTCCATTAACGATACCAACTGCAGAAAACGGTTTTCCGATAATCGGTGATACCGACAGGACTGTTAGCTCCCCAATTGAGACAAATACAAATGCTGATGAAGTTGAAGTGAAGGTCGAAACACCAGAAGTTGTAGAGAGTAACTGTCCTGTTAGTTGCCAAGTCGAGCTAAATGCGGGTGCGGGTCGAGTTGAAGACAAAATCAAACCTGAGGTAACTATTTGATTAGATCTTTCTTTTTTTCCTTTATCAATAATGTCTTTTGTTTTCGTTTCCGTTTCAGTCAGCATTATAGTGAGACTCGATTTTCTGGTCAAAAGAATAACAAGTTAGTCCCAGTTGATTCCATCCTACACATCTAGTGCTCATTCTCTTAACTCATTGAGTAGTCATGACAAACCCAATTCATTTTCTCCTTATCTTATCAAATTAGACTATTAGAGAGTATGACAATCATCAAAATGGAATCCACCTCCGAATATATCTTTCACTCCCACGACAGTATGTTTTCCAATGTTGAACACATATATAATAACCCTTAAAATCATATAATCTCGCTCTTTTGTTCTTGCTCGTCTCATGTATAGTACTTATAAAACAGAAACACAGGAAAGAAGAAATACATGGGCAAGCCCGTTACATCCAATCTTTCTCTGATAATGAACTAACAAAAGGACAGCTTGACAAAGAAGAACTCCCCTCAACCAAAGAATCAGGACAACCTGATATTGATACTCAATCAGAAGAAGTTGATATTGTAAAAACAGTTTTTGAATGGGGTCGTAATACTCTACAAAAGCTTCTAACAAGTATGGGTTTCTTCTAAACCTAACTCTTCAACAACAAAACTCTTCCGGCCGTAACCCTTTTAGAACTCCTGGATGATGTAGTATATATCTTTGTATGAGAAACCATTGTGACTTGGACTTTTTGTTACCTGATATGTTGTAAGCTACCGGTTATATTTTTCATATTGAAAGTGTTATATTTTACACAGTTAATCGGAACCCACCTGTTTTAGGCCTTGAAAGAGAGGTGAGAGGGAATGATTATAGAGAAGAAAAGATGGGTAAAAATAAAATATGAACTAGTTATGTAGACCTTCAAAAGAGGGGTAAAAATATAAACTATGTTTTGGCCCGGAAAATAGGGGTAATTTCTAGAAAGGTCAAAATAATATTGAAAATGAGTAGAAAATCAGAAAACATTTGAAAATTATTATTTAGGTCAAAAAGTGTGAAAATACTAAAATACCCCTTTTTGTCATTTTTTGTAACTAAATTCTTTTATTTTTTTTTTAACTTTAAATCGATATAACTTTTGTTTGAGATGTCGGATTTCTATAAAAATTATATATTTAGAAATGATTTTTCATTAGCTTTCTAACAAGATCTACTTTCAATATTTTTTTTTCAAAAAAAAACCCAGGAAAAAACGGCATTTTTTTTTTCCTTTACGTTTTTCTGCAAACGTGTTTGCAACTATCTGTTATGCAAGCGTGTTTGCAACAAGCTGTTATGCAAACGTGTTTGCAACAATCTATTATGTAGACCTGTTGGCAACAATCTGTTCTGCAAACGTGTTTGCAACAATCTGATCTGCAATAATGATTTGCAAGCTCTGCAAAATATAATTTTGAGTTGCATATCTTGCAAACTCGATTTGCAAATATAGAATATAAACTAAGAGTGTGTCTACGAAATCAAGTTTTCTTACCGATACAATCGGTATCCATGCTCTTTTCGGAATTTTTGTGCTTGGGATTCTTGTCCTTAAATATTTGTGTAAGAATATTGTTTAATTCATGCTCCACATAGATTACAAATTTTACATGGTAGGGCAAGTGAAATAGAAGCTGGTATCCACCTACTTACTATGAAAGAATGTAACTGTCAAGAATTCAACCATTCCTACCAATATATCAAGCACTAACTTTAAAATATCAAAAAGGAGAAAACTCTAAAACAAGAAAATGATTACACCAGCAACAGGACAAATTTAAGAAAGCCAACTTGCTTTTTCCCTTGCTTTAAAACAACACCTATTTGAGTGAGAACGTCTTTAAGTTCTTTCATACGAAAATAAGCCAACTTATCGTGCAAGGTATGTACATAGAATCTCAACAATAGTCTACTAGATAGTACACTACTTGGCATACCAGAACAGAGAACACATACGACTTCATAACCACCATTCTCAACACTGAAATGGTCTCCCGATCATCATTCCATATTTTCACCCGAACGTTTGAAACCCCCAAGTATAGGTCACATTAAACAGATTCTAACTTTGTTCTAAAACTACGGGAACATATATAAACCAAAAAACTAGTAGTAATTTTAACGAATCAACGTAGCGCACTTTCAGAAATTAACCAACAAATAAAGTACATTCATAATTATGCAACTCTTCTAGCGCCAAACTTAGCTACACAAATCGTAACCCTATAAATACGAGGCGAATTAAGTAATCAAATAAACAACGCAACTTCACTTGCATATACTCTTACCATAATATATCAACATCATAGTGCGAAGGTCACTTACTTTCACTATCATTACTATTTTTTAACCGCAATTTATAATTACATAGCTTTATATTAAACTAGTAAGTTCGTAATTTTACAGACTCTTTCGCTGCCAGCCTTAACTTCAATTATATCCTAATTAACTTCATATATGTGACGGCTGCAAAGTATATGCAAAAAATAGTCACAATTCTCACTTGGTTTACTATTAGCAACATATCCACTTCATATTGGGTCCAAAGAGTCGAAGGCAGCCTCCTGATTTGCACCACTCGCGAGATCATCTAAACAGAAGGAAATATGGAGAATTTCTGCAATATACTCATTGAAGCTTCAAAATATGCTTCAGTATTCAGTGCACCCCATCATGAGAGAATACATAAACTGCAAGGAGGGTAACGATAGTTTATGTATTCATAGCAGAATGTGAAGCCAGTGATGGAAGCATTGGCAGGAGTTCCACCATCATGTGTACTAAGTCAACACTTCCAAGAAATGTAGTTGGAGCGATCCTGTATCCTGTAGTCTGATAGCTAAAAAGCATTTTGTTGAAAGCAACCTAGGAAGACCCACTTCAGGATTCATGAGAGCAGTAGCTGCTAAAGAACCTACAACGCATTTTCCCCGTGGACGGTGCGTGACCAAGATGGGAACCACTATACAGGTGAGCCTGGAATATTTGAAAAAACAGATCAAAATGGATCTCACTCTACTTATTTTTAATATTCTATAAATATAAGGTGATTCATGTGAAGCTAAACTATATCAAAAAATAAACCTGAAACAAGATTTTCTCGCAAAAGGAACACGGAATTTGCAACCCCTAACCAGCATGAAACTATACACATTACAACTGAAAGCTCAGACCTTTCAGAGGCATTTTCACGAACAGGTGGTGTGCATAATTTTACTTGACTTCCAAATGCACCACATCAAGTACACTTTGGAGGCTTCCATAAGTACTAACGAAGAAGATGATGGCAACGAAAATCTCACCAAGATGATGATGATGATGGTGATCACAAACTCAGACGAAGAAAGAAAAAGAAGCATGGAAGAAGAAGAAGAAGCATGAAGAAGAATCACGATTTATAACTTGTATCAATGATTTCGAAGATGTTGATTTAATCTATATTAGGTTTAGAATGTTTTTGTTGATAGAAATTGAAGAACATAGAAGAAGAAGAAGAAGAATCACGGTAAAGAAAAAGGGCAAAAAACCCTATAAGCTTTTGAGTTTTTTGAGAGAGATATCTATAGGTAAGGGTAATTTAGGAAGGAAAAAAACATAAAATGACCTGATTACTAATTACTCATATTATTTTCAACTATATGCACCTTTACCAATAATATTTTGACAACTCTTAGTTAATAGGAAAATGTGTAGGCTTTTATAGTTATTAAGATAAGTTTTTCTACCTAAATAGTCATTTTCCCAAACCAAAAAATCAATGGGTGAACTCGTGCCAAGTCACCAAGGAGGTGAATCGAAAAGAAATCTATCATTGAAGCCCAGAATTGGAGGGTCAGTACGAGTATCCTAGGCGCCTAAGATCTGCTCTAGCTCTAAACACAACCGCATCTGCTTTGAATTGTGGATAAATAAAAAGTTAATTCCTATATGGCCCCCTACTTTGTGACCATCTTCCTTTATGGCCCTTTTTTTCGTAAATTCAAATATGACCCCCTATTTTCAAGTAAATGTCATTACTGCCCTTCTTAATTCTAAATTTAAAACATTAAAGAAAAGTTATTTCCACCTCATCTCTCCCTACACCTCACCCTCTCTCTCTCTCTCCATATCACCTCTCTCTCTCTCCAACTCACCTCTTTCTTCTCCGGCAAGGTCGTCGGCCGGAAAATTTTCCGGCCGACGACCTTCAAACCTTAAAAACAAAAAATCTTTCTCCTCTCTCTCTAAATTTAAAAAAAATAAATAAAATCTCTCCACTCTCTCTCTCTCTAAAAACTCCGGCGAAGGGAAACCCCCTTCGCCGGAGTTTGTAGAGAGTGGAGAGATATTTTTTTTAAAAAAAAATATTTAGAGAAAGAGAGGAGAGAGAATTTTTTTTTTTTTTTGGTTTGAAGGTCGCCGGCCGGAAAATTTTCTGGCCGGCGAACTTGCCGGAGAAGAAAGAGGTGAGTTGGAGAGCGAGAGAGGTGAGTTGGAGAGAGAGAGAGGTGAATTGGAGAAAGAGAGAGAGGGGTGAGGTGTAGGGAGAGATGAGGTGGAGAGAAAGAGGGATGAGGTGGAAATATTTTTTTTTAATGTTTTAAATTTAGAATTAAGAAGGGTAGTAATGACATTTACTTGAAAATAGGGGGCCATATTTGAATTTACAAAAAAATAAGGGGCAATAAAGGAAGCTGGTCACAAAGTAGGGGGCCATATAGGAATTAACTCTAAGTAAAAGAAGTCTTCGGAAGTGCTGTCGATATCGTAATCTCGAAACATGGGGGGCGGGGGGGGGGGGGTAGAAGTGTGCCTAATACTTTTCCCACTTGAGCCTGAATATAATCCAAGATTCGAGGTGAAAAATATTATAAGTGTTTAAATAACTTGGAACTCAAGAATACTTCGGGAAGAAACTTTTCCCACAAAATATGCAAGATCGACAATACAATCTATGCAAATAAAATTCCAATTGATTCATGAATGGGAGTTAGAAATATTTATGGTTGATAAGTGACGATACATTGATTCTAGTGAGTAGTACCTGATTTCGTCAGTGACCCACGTATTGTGTTTGACTCTCTTCCGAAACCTCAATATCTTGTATCAGGTTACATTGTTTTGGTCGAATCTGTGATCAAGGAATTCTAAGTTCTATTGGTTACTATATATAAGTTGGAGACAATTGTTAGTGTAGAGTTATGCAGGTTACTAATGGGAGGTGGGGAATTCAGGATCAAGTAATTTGACCAGATTCTGACTTGTGAACCTTTGTGTACTTCCCAAATAGTGAGGTGTGTAATAATGTCTAAAGGATAACAAACGGATTCCAAATCCAAGAGTTAGCTTGTCTAGCTGGACCTAGAGTGTGAGATCTTTTTAGTATTTGGGTTTTAGTAATTTTGTCCAAATTGTGCATGGTTCTGTTTGTAGGCATCGGCAAGTTTACCAAGGAAAGTTTAATTATCTATATATGGATTATGGATACACAAACGACTAAACCTCTCAGTTTCTTAGGGAGGTAGATAAATGACCAAGCTTTGGTAGTTATACCTTTAAACTTTCCCCACCAAAAGGACTTTTGTAAAGTCTCGATGCATTTGCGAATGTTTTTAGAATGATAAAACATTGCATCTGGTATCAGGAAACAACTGTTGGTATCGCTGGAATAACGACAGTACGACTAGATTGTGACAGAAAATTGTTCAGCCGGAGAGAAAAATTTAAATGGTATTGGATGAATAAAGGATAAGTATATTTGTGTTTTGTTGGAGCCTATGAAAAGGTGGCCTCCTAGATATTTATCGGAGAGTTGAGCTTTTTTTACCTTAAGATTTCGTATGATCATATGTTTGAACTTCGGGTATGTATTTTGGCAAAACAAAATGTTGGATTTGGCATAATTAATCGTCTGACCAGAAGATGTGCAAAAGATATACGTGATGTTTTTAAGCTTATGAATGTTATTTAGAGAATTTTTCCCAAAAATATTACAATCATCAGCAAACAAGAGATGTTTTCTGATTAATTCGGAGTTTGACGTGGGGAAACCTAAAAAGTGGCAACCATGATGAGTGGACATTAGGATCCTACTAAGACCTTACGTTGCCAAAGCGAAAAGAAAGGTAGATAAGGAATCACCTTGGCTAGTGACTCTACTCGGATTAAAGGTGGAATGGGGTCTCCCATTAATGAGAGCTTCCATGGAAGATGACTAGGTGCAGGTTCAAATCATATGTATCCAATGTGAAGAGAACCCTAATTTTGTTCTGATGTCTGACAAAAATTTTCATTCTATAAGATCAAAAGATCTCTACATATCTAGTTTAAAACCAAAAAAGCTTTTGGCCCCGTTATGCATCTTATAAGAGTGAATAACTCATGTCCTATGATAATATTATCTATGGTTTTTGTCTTCCAAGAATATAAGCATCTTGAAAATGAGAGATAATTTGATTTATGATGGGTTTAAGTTTATCAGTCAAAATTTATGTGATAATTTTATATGTAATGTTAAGTAGGCTAATAAATTTGTAATCTATTAGAGACTATGGGATTGCAGTATTGGACAGAAGGCATATATGTGTGTGGTTGGTGCTTGGAGGGAGCGAGGAATCAATAAAGAAGGACTGAACCATCTCCACAGTTTTCAGTTATACTTTGTCCAAGTTCGCCTGAAAAAAGTAGGGTGGATAACCATCAAGAACAAGAGCAACTTCTATTTTAAACCATTTTATAGATCTTACAGATCTATTGAGGGTATAAAAGAGAAGCTCACATTTTGAACATCTGAACGTTGAAATATATGAAGATGTCCCAGTGTTGCTTGATGTGGCCATAGGAGAGAGGTGACTTGTGAAAAGGTTGGCAATGTCATCCTTTTGGGTTAACCACTCTCCATTGCTATTCTTTAATATGGATTGAATTTTATCACAACGATTGTGATTTATTGCTAATGAATCAAAAAGGTTTCGTGATTTTATCACCTAGTTTTTTTTTTTTGATGAAGTAAACATAGCATAACTAAAAGGTCTAATACAAAGTTTTAACGTACATCCGTAACAAAAGAAGGTATTACATTCCATATTCTTCTACTAACATTTCTTCTGCCCCATTTAGCTATAGAGTCCGCCTGAGTGATGCCTTCCCGATTGATAAAGGTGAATATTGTACCGTCAAATTTATCCCTGAGCTCTTTAACTTGTTGCATGATCTTTTTGGATTGCCAGTGGAGGCTAGCATTTTGACCATTGATAAAGTGGATGAGAGCCTGGTTATCACTTTCAATATGTGCGTAGTTGATATTCAATTCTAAAGCCCATTTGATGTTGTATTGTATGGCAATGCTTTCACATTCTTCCGCATTCTGACATCGTACTGAATCTGCCGCTGCCATAATAAAAGTTGTTGTTTCATCTCTAATAATACAACCGATCCCGGCTGGTTCTGAGCTCTTGGAAAAGGAAGCGTCAACATTAATTTTAAGAAATGGTGTCGATGGAGGTCTCCATATTTCCTGCTTAGTTTTTTCCCTGCATACTTTAGATATAATAGATTCAATCTTAATAGGCGTGATAGAAGTGGTATTTATCCTTTCAATGATTTGTCTCGGATTTTGTTTTATTTTGGTGAAGCAGATTTCACATCTAGCTTTCCATATGAACCATAGAATTTTGGCATATTGTAAGATAAGTTCTTCGTCTAGGTTTTTCCATTGGTGGATCCATTGAATTGTCGAGTCTATATGATCTGTTCTTACTTGAAAATGAAACCATATCGCTTTCGCGAAGGTGCAGTGCAGCATAACATGATCTAATGTTTCATTTTCGAAACAGTTGATACAAGAGAATTGGTTATCAATGTATTTACCTATTTTTCCTTTACTGGTAGACCATTAGTACAACATTTCCACAGAAATAGTTTAACTCGTGGAATAGTATTCATATTCTATATAAAGAACCAGTCGGTTTGATCCTGCAAAAGATTAGTACTTCTAATTCTCAGAAAATTATACATAGATTTAATTGAAAAATTACCTGATTTTGTAAGCGTCCATCTAGGAATATCCTCTTGATCGCTTTGGATATTAATGCTAAGGATAGAGTTACATATATCAGTGTTAAAACAACTTTGTATCCAATTAGTATTCCAAGTGTTGTTATCCATCAGTTGCGAAACCCATTTTAGGTTTGACTCGTTATGATTCGTAATAGGAGGAGGGTAATCCGGGATCCAGTAGTCCTGCCAAATATCAATATTGTCTCCTTTGTTGATGTCCCAGAAGATCAGGTTTTGCATATGGATAAACTGTTTATTTATGGATTTCCAAATCCAAGAGTGGTTAGCTTTGGGAGGAGTGGGTTTATGCGACTTAGCAAAATATTTTCCTTTAAGAATTTTAACCCAAACTGCATGAAGGTTATTGATAATACGCCAGTTGATCTTGTTCAGGAAGGTCTGGTTGTCAAGAAAAGGAAGACGAATGCCCAGTCCTCCAAATTTGCGAGGTTTACAGATATTGGACCAGTTAAGAGTATGAAAAGTTTTGAATTTTCCCCACCAGAAGGTCCTTTGAATGGACTCAATGCTATTGCAAATGCCATTTGGAATGGCAAAGCATTGCATTTGGTATCGGGGAACGGCCGCTGCTATAGTAGAAATGACTACCGAGCGACCAGCTTGAGAGAGACGATGAGTTTGCCATTTGGCAAGTTTATTCTGAATCTGAGAAATGAGAGGTTGGAAAGCTGACTTCTTGTTACTATTTATGAACAGATTAGTGCCAAGGTATTTGTCTCCTGTAGATGAGTAATGAACTTTAAGTTCACGAGTGATCATTCGTTTAAATTTAGGGTGATAATTTTTAGAAAAAAAGATGTTAGATTTAGAATAGTTTATCATTCGACCTGAGGCTTCATTGAGTTCTTTCAGAATATGTTTAAGATTGTAGATGTTTTCAAGAGAATTTTGCCCGAATATAATACAATCATCTGCAAACAGAAGATGATTGATAATGAGCTCCGAATTCGGAACAGGGAAACCTATGAAGGTCTGATTAGAGTTATGCTTCTCAAGAAGCCTGCTAAGGCCCTCCATAGCGATCGCAAACAGGAACGGCGAAAGAGGATCACCTTGACGAATGCCGCGACTAACATTAAAAGTCACTCCTGGGCGTCGGTTAATGAGAACAGCCATTGAACTAGTAGAGAGACAAGTCTTAATGAGCTCAATCCACTTCTGGTGAAAACCCATCAGATGCATTACCTTCTCTAAATTATTCCATTCTATCCGATCAAAAGCTTTGGACATGTCTAATTTGAGTCCAAAGTAGCTTTTTGCTCCTTTGCAGTGCTTATAGGAATGAATAATCTCTTGGCTAATGATAATATTATCCGTGATTTGCCTATCCGGAACGTACGCGGCTTGAAAAGGAGAAATAATGTCAGGGAGAATAGATTTTAGCCTGTTAGGATTTTGGTAATGATTTTATAAGTGGTATTCAGAAGGTTAATCGGTCTATAATCAGCCGGGGATTGAGGAGTTTTCGTTTTAGGGATGAGGCAGATATGAGTGTGATTAGCCATGTATGGGAGTGAGGCCTCGCTGAAGAAATGTGACACCATATGAATGATATCTTCCTTTACTGTATTCCGGTTGGCTTGGTAGAAAAGGGGAGGATAACCATCAGGCCCCGGGGTAGCCCCCGATTTAAGAGAGAAATTAGCCTTTTTGATCTCCTCCTCAATGGGATTCTTAATGAGATCTTCGTTCTGGGCAAGAGTAATTTGAGGTATGAAACACTCTAAGAGGTTATCAGACCAGGCAGAACCAACAGAAGTGGAAATAGTCTGCTGGTGAGTATTAAAGATGGTGGACATTTCCGCCTCGTCATTGGTCCACAAATTATCTTTGGTTTTAGTAGAATGGATTTGGTTTTTACGATTTCTAGTGGTAGCTTTGGCATGGAAATACTGAGTATTTCTATCCCCCAAATTAATATTAGAAATTCTCGATTTCTCTTTCCACAAACTCTCTTGTTGAAGAAGAAGAGTCTCAATATTGTTGAAAATCTCCTTGAACTTATCTGCATCCGAGATGGATTGTAACTGAAGAGTAAGATTCTTAATATTATTATCAATATGACCAAAAACTTCTTTGTTCCATTTAGAGAGCTTGATGGCAAGGGAGTTGAGCTTGAAATGGATAGAATTGGACCTAATGATCCAGTTAGATTTGATGAACTTGGCACAATCCGGGTGAGACATCCAGGTACGAATAAATTTAAACGGTTTACGCCCCAACGAAGAATTTGGTTTAGTGGTGAGAAGAATAGGGTTGTGATCAGAACCAAGGGTAGGAAGATGCGTGAGCTTCACCTGGGGGTATCTGGTAAGCCAATTGTAATTGACTAGAGCTCTGTCTAGTCTCTCTTGGATGAGAGTACCCTTGAATTGCTTGTTAGACCACGTGTAGGGATAACCAACATATCCGATATCATGGAGGCCGAAAGCATTAATAGTATGTTTATTCTGAGAAATAATAGTATGAGAGATAAGATTTCCTCCCTGCTTCTCAGATTGGTTAAAGATACAATTCATATCCCCGATAACAAGCCACGGATGATTAGAGTTATAAGCCTTCTTCATTTTGTTTTTATTATACGGGCACCCATAGAATCCCGTAATATAGAAAGTATTCTTAATCTCCTCATTAGTACCTTTTACATGAATCATATTATTGTCGGAATATAAGACTTCAATGTCAAATTGAGGGGACCAGAACATAGCTAGTCCCCCAGCTTTATTAATCGGCTCAATTAGATGTTTCTTATAAATGGTATTTAAATTAAGGATTTTGTCAATATTTATGTTGATACATTTGGTTTCCGAGAGGAAGACAAAATCTGGGTTATGATCCTTAATGAGTCTACTAAGATGTTTGCGGTTGGCAAAGTTACCACAACCGCGCACATTCCATGCAAGAATAGAGATATCCATAAGAGAAGCTCTCACCTCACTGAGCCAAGACAAGGAGCTATAGGCACTCAACATCCAAGGGGCACCCGAAGGTCAAAGGGGTACTCTGGTCTACCAGGCAACAAAAGGATAAAGACCACCCTAGCTGGGCCAAGACAAGGAGCTAAAGGCACTCAAGATCTCACCGTGTAACAAAACTACCTAAATGGGCCAAGACGGTGAACTAAAGGCACTCAAGAGCTAAAATGTGGTACAAAACCACCACATGCTAAAGGCTACCTGAACTAGACCAAGATATCTAAAAAGGAGGCACTCTATATCACAAGTCAAAAGGAGCCCAGTCCTCTGTAGGCCACCTACAATTCCTTACAGGAACTAAGGGTCGGGCTGAACCGCAAGTCCAAACCCCAACCTAAGGAAGACCGAAAGTATAAAGGCAACCCACTACACTCCTAAGTCCAAAGCCCCTAGAAGAAGCAAAAACACTAACAACACCACCAGCTCCTCCACCATGCACAGAAAGAAAACAGAGCAAGCCAAAACCAGACCACAGAGGGAGCAAGAACATAAGAGAAGAGAAAGAAATTACATAACTATAAGAAAAGGGAAGCTATAAGCATTAAAACTGAATAAGAGACTAAAGAAACTAGTACTGGAAATAGCTCAAAAAATCATTCACATAAAAGATAACTAGATTAAACCCAAAACACAAACACTTAACAGAAAACTACAACCCCAAGTCTGATCTATATCTCTACTACAACAAAAGATGACTGAATCTAAGGTGACTAAACCACCCAATTCAGTTAAAAACACTAGTACCACCAAAAAGTCCAACTATGGACAGATACTAGTAGAGATATTAACCAGACTAAGACTACAGATAACTTAAACCACCAAGAAAGACTAAACACACCTAGAATCCACTTCACAAGGAAGCAGAAGCAACCAACCAAAATATTAACCAACTCCAACACACAAAACAGCAAAAAAAAAAAAAACAAACAGAAAAGACCAACAAACACCCTAAAGATCTACTGAGAAGATGATGAGGAGGGATGACACCACGCACATGTGAAGGAGGGGGAGCAATGAGTTGAAGAGGTTCTGGGTTAATCTGAATATCATCTTCCATCACAGCTTCCATCGGATCAGGGTTGGTCAGACAAGTTAACCACAATAGGACAACTATTCAATGGATGTTCCACTATCATACATAATTGACGAATTGCACCAGCAAACTTTTGATAACTTATCTCGATCACCTTTTCACCATCTGAGAAGATAGGATTAGTAACAGCCAATAAAGGAGACCTTGTGTCATACATGAAATGAACTCTTACCGTGTTGTTGTTTACTCTCCCAAAATTCCTAGGCTTAGTACCAATAATCTTGCCCATGCAACTGAAAATGAAGTCAAAATCTTCTTTGTTCTGTAAGGCTTGAGGGACTTTGTACAGAGTGCATCTCATAGGCTCAAAATAAAGATCATCAGTAGCATCATTTAAAGGAAACACCACCTCTTTAAGAACCAGAATCATTCCTCTCAAAATCCAAGGCCTACCAAAATTCAGAGCAACCAAAACAAACTAGCTCTTAGGTTTTATAAGGAATGTGTTCACTGGACCTTCTGTTGGAAAGTAATCACAGTCACGAAAAAACTTGGATTGAGGGTAAAGCATCTTCTTGATAAATGTAAGTCCAACATCATTAGGACAGACCCATCTAGCTATGAAACCAGAGCGATTGGTTGAAGCTCCTGCTTAGAAGAGGGTTTGGTAAACTTAAGAGTCAGCTTTCCATGAGAGGAGAGGGAGTAGTGAGAGGCCATTTGAAAGCAGAGAACAAAAAGAACTTTGTAGTTGAGGTTACAGATGAAAGAATTACTCGAAATGAAGAAGTATAAATAGGCATACAGAAGCTCAAAGAAGACAATAAGAACCACCAAATTAGCATCATTGCTCGACATGCAGAGTCTTGGGAATTCACTACACTCCAGAATCATCTACTCGTCAGGCGTGAAAGTGACGGGTGACATAATCGACAGACAGAAAAGAAAGACGGCTACCAAAACCAGAAACGAACAAAAAACCAACCACAGAAAACGAAACCCAATAGAAAGAAGGAGAAAAAACCGGCGAACAGGAAGATGAGGAGTTAGGGTATACCTTTACGTGTTGATAATGGCAGTCAGCGTATCTAGGGGTTGAGGAAAGACGATCTTGAGCCGCAGGTTGAATTGAAGCTCCCCCAATCCCGAAGGTTTATGACTCGGGAGTGGCAATTTCGCGTGCTGAGAAATTTATTGAGGGTTGTCGTTTGTGAGATTTGTACTATGAATAAGTTAGGCTTGGATGATTGTTCTTCTTGCTGGAGTTAATGTCATAGAGAGAAGAGATTGCTTGGGTTGGGTGTTAGGGTTTCGAAAGGGGATCTGGAGGTGGAAAGGAGAGAAGGGAAATCGCCTAGATGACGTCAGGGCTCTCTTTCTCTCTCCTCAAAAAAAAAAACCTCTCCATCACCTAGTTGAATAAATTAATGAATTATATGATTTTTCTTTCCTGAAACTTTACTCTTCCCTATGTACATATGAAATAGACTAAACCAACTTATCTCTTTGCGGGGCTTCAAAAGTTACTGTAAAAATATATTTGCTCTCCACTGGCCCATCATTTTATCTGGTGTGGCTAGGATATCAAATATTCACTGGCTACCAGTGTCAAAATGTAAAGACTAAGATGATCGTAGTCGACTTCCAAAAATAAAAAGTATTCACTGGCTTCCAATTTTACCTTGTGTGGCTCATCAAAAGACTTAGATTTTTGGGAATCCTTTAACGTCTACAGTTGCTCCAATCATAAGACTACTACTCTCTAGAGTTAGTAGCATAATGTTACTTGTCAATACACAACTACCACATAAAATTAAATTAACATCTTTAATTTTTGTAGAGCTATCCATAAACGGCAACAAAATTATATGTTACGGCACTAAGTTAAAATTACATCTTTAAATTTTGTAGAGTTACACAGTAACCGCAACAAAATTATATGTTACGACACAAAGTTAAAATTAAATGTTTAATTTTTGTAGAGCTATTCATAAACCGCAACAAAATTATAGGTTTCGTTGGCTACCTCTTGCCAGTGAATAGATCTAAGATATCGTCAAACATATCACTGTCGTACGAGTTTAAGCCTTTATTCATTATGTATACATATATATCGTAAGAAATCTTATTACAGTATAACATAAAATACGAAATAAAAGTAATATTAAAACACCAAAAACAATAACCCATCGAATATTATTTCGCTTAATTTCATAAAATAAATTTTTTATGGTTGCAATAGAATTACTACTAGCTGTTTACTTTTCTTAGTTTCTTAAGGATAAGAATTAAATCTACCCTTGTTTCCTGAAGTTTTTGAACTAGATACAATCGAATTTTCTGGAGGCTCTGCTGGATTTGGACCAGAAGGCACTTCATGTTTGATCTCAAATACATAATTTAAAATGGGATAATAGTCTTCACTTTTTGGAGGTTCTGCTCGACTTGGACCAGAAGGAACAAGCCTCCTGATTTCAGACAGCTTAGGTCGAACTCGAAAATCAAATGAACTCTTAGAAGGTATTTCCTGATTTGGGCCAGAAGGAACAAGCCTCTTGATTGCAGACAAGTTATCTAAAACTGGAAAATCATCTGAACTCTCAGGTGGTTCTGCCCCGCTTGGACCAGAAGGAACAAGCCTCTTGATTTCAGACAAGTTATCTAGAACAAGAAAATCATCTGAACTCTTAGGGGGCTCTGCCCCGCTTGGACCAGAAGGAACAAGTCTCTTGATTTCAGACAAATTATCTAGAACTATAACATCATCTGAACTCTCAGGTGGTTTTGCCCCGCTTGGACCAGAAGGAACAAGCCTCTTGATTTCAGACAAGTTATCTAGAATAAAAAAGTCATCTGAACTCTTAGGTGACTCTACCTCATTTGGACCAGATGGAACAAGTCTCTTGATTTGAAACAAATTATCTTCTGCTATTACTTGAGTGGAAAGCACGAGAATACCTACAAGCATGAAGAGCAAATTTGCTACAGGTGACGCCATTGTTTGACCTTAATTATGTGAAATCAACCATAGGGCATAACACCACTCTACTTATAACATATTTTATTTTAAAAATGGAATACTGGTTGCATCTTAAACAATGATTTCTTTCTATTATAATTTTGTATTGTGTATAGAGGAGGACAATCCAAAATTAAGAAATATCACATGTGACAGAATACATGACTTGTTAACCTAATTGATACTTTAACCAAATAAACATAAAGGTAATCATAGAGATCAACTAAAAATCCACGGTAAGTGCCAAGATATATAGACAGAATCTCCAAAAGTAAGGAAACCCTAAAAAACGTATAAGATGATATTTTGTTTCTATTCAGAACTCTATCCGAAGACGTCCTATTTTCAATGTCTTTGCATACTTTTTACTCTTTTTAATTGGAGTAATTTATATTTCCTGGATTTTACCAATAATAAAGACCTAAGAAGATATTGGTGAAGATTTTTCACAATGATATCACAACTTTCCCTAGTTAATCCTGACATGTCCAAAACTGAAAAAAAAAAAAAATCTTATTAATGTTTTTCTTACGGGGCACGACTCACGAGTAGAACGCGGCCAAGCTGTTGGGTGATATTGGTTCGCATAAGAGAGTTAAATAACCGAATTGTCATTGTCCTAAATAGGTAAACCCGTAGAAGAAAAAACCAACAGGTAAAAGAGTTTTGTGTGGTGCATCATGCATGTAAAATATGAAAAAGCTAGTCGAAAGAAAACTAATTCAGAACTTCCTAAGACACATCCAGTTCAAAGATCTCTGAGATAACTTAAATATTGCGTGCTTCAATTACCACTCCCTCCAACAAGGATAAAGAAATTAGAGAAGAAGGTTAAGAAAGACTCATTTGGACATAGCACGCTTAGCTTCTCAAAATATATACTAGTCCTCCTAGCAAACAAGGAAGCAGAATAAATACATAAAGCATCTAAAAAGAACACAAAGAACAAGATTTGCACCTAAGTTTATTCAAATCACGACCTTCCCTATGAAAACACAAGAAGAAGAAGAATAGTTATTCCATAGCGAAGACCCCTGAGAAAGAAAGCGGGCCAGAAGTTAAAAACTTCTCATTGAAAGAGATCATCTTGATCACACAAGCAAAAAAAAACGAAACAAGAAAAATCTAAAATAAATAACCCCCTCCGGACAAAAGATCCTCTCGCCGATACTGTGACTTCACTATAAGCCGAACGCCTCCACTAGTTGCTCGCTATTCTAAAAGAAACCAATAACATAAACGAAGGTCGCACATGGTAAAGAAAAGATTTAGCATGATTCTTAAATTATGGCACACTAATAACCAAAAAGAAGTTCCAGAAGTACTGTTTGGTCCAGGTATATAAGAGAACTGGTACAGCTAATCTATATGAACATCGCACATTCCTGAAAAGTTTTATATAGATCGAATGTTATTAATCTAAACAGGTAACCTTCATACAGATGGATAAAGAATTGATGTAATAGAAATTATGTAAAATAAGAAAACCCCCTTGACGGCAAGCCAAGTCATGCCTCTTTGAGCAAGTCTAATTCGAGACCCCTGGGAAATCAAATGCCACGCTTCGATTATTATTCCATAACAAGGATAAAAGTCAAATCAGCTAAGAAAATTACATCTCCCCTATCGCGATGAACAATAAAAAAGTAACTCCAAGCATAAAAGCCTTCGCAAAAAATGTCTCCAGACGCTTGCCGTCCTCGAAGTCGACAAACAACACAAAAAAGGAGTGTGTATGTTATGAGGTAGTGAAAAGATACAACGAAATTCTTAAAATATGACAAAATGCTCAAAAAAATTTCTCGGTAATGTTTTCCCACAGGGCACGAGTAGAACACAGCCAGGCTGTTAACTGATATTTGGATATCTCATATTCCCGAAGAGAGTTTTGTATGATGCACTATGAATGTAAAATATGAAAAAGGCCACTTGAAAGAAAGCTAAATCAAAACCTCCCAAGACACGTCCAGGTCAAAGATCCCCGGGACAAATTAAGAATATTGCGTGCTTCAATTCCCAGTCTCTCCAACAAGGATAAACAAATTAGAGAAGCAAGTTAAGAAAGACACATTTGGATAGAGAACACTTAGCTCCTCGTACTTGATACCAGTCCTCCTATCAAACAAGAGAAGCAGAATAAATACAAAAGCTTTTAAAAAGACCACAAATAACAAGATTGCAGCTAAGTTTATTGAAATCACCGCCTTCCCTATGAAAACACAAATATCTATTCCATGGCGAAGATCCCTGAGAAAGAAAGCGGACCATAAGTTAAAAACTTCTCATTGAAAGAGATCAACTTGGTCAAACAAACAAGAAAAAACAAAATAAGAAATATCTGAAATAGATAACCCCCTGCGGACAAAAGATCCTCTCGACAACACTGTGATTTCACTATAAGCAGAATGCCTCCATTGGTTGCTAGTTATTCTAAAAGAAACCAATAACATAAACGAAGGTCGCACATGGGAAAGAAAAGATTTAGCATGATTCTTAAAATATGGCACACTAATAACCAAAAAGAAGTTTCAGTAGTACTGTTTGGTTCAGGTATATGAGAAGATTTCGTTCAGCTAATCTATATGGACATCGCACATTCCTGAAAAGTTTTATAAAAATCAATTGTTATTAATCTAGACGGATAACCTTCATAGAGATGGAGAAAGAATGATGTAGTAGAATCTATGTAAAAAAACCCCTTGACTGCAAGGCAAGTCATGCCTCTGTGGAGCAAGTCCAATTCGAGATCCCTAGGAAATCAAATACCACGCTTCAATTATTATACCGTAACAAGGATAAAAGTCAAATAGGCTACAAAATTAGAACACACTTTTCACGATGAGCAACACAAAAGTAACTCCAAGCATAAAAGTCCCTCGGCATAAAATGTCCCCAGACACTTGCCAACCTCGAAGTCGACAAACGACACAAAAGAGGACAGTGTATGTTATTAGGTAGTGAAATATATAACAAAATTCTTAAAATATGACATACAAAACCTCAAAAAAGTTTCTCGGTAATGTTTTCCTACAGGGCACAAGTTCAACACGGCTAGGCTAGTAGGCTATCAGCTGATCTTTGGATTTCGCAAATTTCTGAAGAGTTTTAAATAAATGAAGTGTTATTGTTCACGATAGATAAACCCGCAGCCAAAGGTAAAACAAATTTGAATAAGCCAAAGGTAAAAATGAGTTTTATGTGGTGTATATAGATAGGAAAAACCACTTGAGAGAAAAATAAATCATATCTTCTTACTCAATATGGCATATGCTTCGGTCTCAATTCTCTCTAAAAAGGATAAAGAAATTAGAGAAGCAAGTTAAGAAAGACTCATTTGGATAAAGCACACATTGCTCCCCTTAATTGATCCCAGTCCACCTAGCAAACATGGAAGCAGAACAAATACATAAAACTACTAACACAAATAACAAAAATGCATCTCGAGTTTATTATAAGCACCGCCTTCCGCATGAAAATACAGGAAGAAGATGAATAGCTAGCTATTCCACAGCAATGATCTCTGAGAAAAAAGCGGAATAGAAGTTACTAACTTCTCGCTAAAAGATATCATCTTGATTAAAGAAGTAAAAACCCAAAATCGAAAATTCTAAACTAGATAAACACCCTTTGGACAAAAGATCCACTCGAAGACACTGTAACCTCCCTGCAGAACATCTGCAAATCTTCTAAGAATTTTGAGGAATGATAAACCCTCTTTATATGAACACCAAATGACATCTCAGTCTATTCGGAGATCCCTCAAATCAAATTAATTTTAAATTTTTTTAGTTTATTGTTCCTTTAACAAAAATAAAAATCATGTAAACGAGTCATCATACAAGAAACTCCCTTCCGAGATGAATAACTCATTAGAAATTTGATAGGATTAAATTTTAGAGGCAAATTCAAGTGGATGTCCCGACAAAATAATCTCTGCAAGCAGAAAGCCTCCACTAGATGTCTGTTATTCTAGAAACTAAATAATAAAAGGTGTCATTTCTAGAAAGGTCAAAATAATATTGAAAATGAGTAGAAAAGCACAAAACATTTGAAAAATATTATTCAGGTCAAAAAGTTATATATTTAGAAATGATGTATAGGATGCGTCTGGAGCAACCAGACACTTTTGGGATGCGACTGGAAGCTTCTAGACGAACCTAAGATGCGACTGGAGCATCCAGATGTGTCTAGGACGCGTCTGGAGCAACCAGAAGCGTCTAGGACGCATCTAGACGCGTGCAGAAGACATCCTATGCAGGATGCCCGTGCCGACCGTGCACAGAAGCGTCTAGAGCGCGACTGTAAGTGCACCAAGGCATCTCGGACCTTGCATCCGAGATGGCCTATGTACTGTCCCGACCCGAGACGCGCCTAGGACGCGTCTCACTGTTCCAACACCTCTCGGACTTAGCATCCCAGAGGGTACACATGAGACCCGATGGTCTGCACGCATCTAGGACGCGTCCAGGACCCATCCTAGGCATCCCATCTGAGATGCCTATAGTCTGTCCTAGGTCAGAAGCGTCTAGGACGCATCTGACCCGGTAAGGACGCGTCTAGCTAGGTCAAGACGTGTCTGACCGAGGGACAGAGCACGACGTAACGTGATGTCCCTTGGTCCGGCCTATGACTAGGCTGATCCAAGACAAAGTCTAGGAATGACCCGAGACCAGTCAAGGGACTTTGACCAGGGTTGACTTAGGTCTTTTCAAGTTTTACTCGAGGGATTTTGGGCCTTGACCCAAGTGGGAGTTTCTTTAAACCTTTTTCTTCCGGTTCCAAGCATATTTTTTCGACATTGACCGGGGCCATCGGAGAGCCCAAGTAAAGTTTTTCCTTGACTCGATTTTGGAAATCATTAAGGAAGAAACATAATTTGTTTTTAGTCCGAATTTTACAAAAATTAACTTTAGAGCTCATTAGACATAGAGATGTCACTATTTCCCACGATTAGCTATACGAAACGTAGCGAACCTAGAAACGAATCTAGGATACATATTTTGTTTTAATTATGAATGTCATATTATTGTATGTATAGATATATCTGATTGCGTAGAATAATATACCTTTACATAAGTAATCGTTTCTTGTTTCTAAGCACAACTGAATGTGCCCGAGTAATACTTAGAGTGTAGGGTCTAAGAATTTATTGACGAACCGAACGATGAGATCATGGTTCAAGTGGGAGTAGTCAATGGAGGTTCAAGGATATGAATCCGAACGAGATCTTCACCTAAAAGATGAGATCTTTTAGGGGTAATACTAAGATTCAATAAATCATTACGCAAACCCGCATAAACTTTTACGTAATAAATCATGTATAGTTATGCTAGAGTTCACAGTAACACAACTTGATAAATTACGTAATAAGTCCCAAAAAGAATTCTGAGTAGAGCTTACCCAGATTAGGACACCTAATGAGCCCTTGTTCATCGATGGTGGGTCTGCCAAAGCAGGGTGCCATCTTTTACCTCGGGACAGTACGGGTAGATCTATGAAGAGGTCTACATGTCTAAATGGTTATTCTCAACGCGTCAGCAAAAGAGTTTAGGATTTCGGGGCTAAAAGGACAATTTGACACTCAAGTGTGAAATTCGTCAACCAAGAATCATAAGAATATGATCAGTAAAATGTTACTCACCCAGGACAACGAGTTAAGGGCAGTGCCAAAGTACGCTTAATCTCAAAGGAATGGGATCTTAGAATTATATTATTCATAGGGGGCAATGAATATAGAATAATATAATTATATAGGCAAATTAAGAATTATGGCAGGATAACAAGTTTAAGTCACTTTCGCAATTCTTACATGTAGTTTAATTATGACGTCAAAAGACTCCAGCAACATACGTTGGCTTTTAGAGAAAGAGAAGGTAAATGGAGACAACTTCATTGTTTGGGAACGGAATCTGGGACTTGTCCTTAGATCCGAACACAAGGCAAACGTCTTAAGCACACCTATTATGATTATCACTGAAGATTCGACTGATCAAGAGAAGGAGCAGGAGAAAAATATTTGGAAGAAGTCTGAACCCGTAACATGCCTCATGTTAGCATCCATGGAACCTAACCTTCAGGATAGGTTCATTGAAATGCATGTTTATACCATGATACGACTACTTAGGAATTTGTTTCAAAAGAAGTCGAAAATGGAAAGGTATGAGACTTCAAGGGCAATATTGGATATGCGCCTTGAAAAGGGAATGCCTGTAGGGCCACACGTTTTCAAAATGATTAGTCTTTTTGAGAAACTAAATAGACTTGGAGTCGACAATGGCCGGGATTTCGCCACTGATATTATCCTGCATTCACTTCATAATGGGTTCAATCAATTTTGAATGCACTACAATATGAATGGATGAGATAAATCTCTGGATGAATTACATGCTATGCTCCAGACAATGAGAATATCGCAGTAGCTGAACCTAGAAAGAAGTTCTGATGGTTCATAAGGACACAGGATTTAAGAAGGAGGGAAAGCAGAAATTGAAGAAGAAGAAAATGGGCAAAGCGAAAGGCAAACAAGTTGCCAAGACCAAAAGTGCCCAATCTGATTCCAAATATTTCTATTGCGATGGCACATGCCATTGGAAGAGCAACTGTCCCAAATTCCTAGAAGACAAAAAGAACGGAACCATGGTTTTCGCTCAAGGTAAAAATTATTAGAAGTTAATTCAATTAAATACTATTTCCTTTTAAGGTGTGGAATACCTGAAAAGCTCTTTTCATTCTGAATGACAGAACAAGTGGAAACTAAGTATTTATTGAAGAGGAGATGAACCTGTCAAAAGCTAAGGAAGCAAAAGTTGCTAGAAAAGATTAAGAAGGATCATAGACTCCATACGCATTACTTTAATTAGTTTTAGTTTTCCTTTTTCGAACATTGACTCTGTAATGGGATTATGGAAGTGTTTAGTATTTTATGATATTCTTAAAAGAGCCAATTTAACTTTTAAATAATTACACCAAACGATTCAACTTAGTTATTCAAATCTAATCAAATAAACTTGAAAGAACATAGATGAAGCTAAAGTTGTTTGATCGCGTATCTCTCAACGATAGTTAATCATGGTCCTGACAAACAAATTTGACAAGATCTCTTATGACAAAAAAGAGGTCAATTAATCATAGAAACTCATGTTAGACATGAAACTATGATTAGTGTGACTAGAATAGACTAAGCACTAGATTGTTGGAAAAGTTTTAGAAACTAAACCTGAATCAAGCAAAGGATCAATTTGACTAAAGATTATGATGAGATCATAAGTCTAAAAGTCATAAATCTTCCAAAACATAAAGGTCTAATACAAATATGCCGACCCACTACAACCTAGAATAGCTATAGTGAATAAATGATTTCATACAATTATGGATTTTAGAAAGAGTTCGAAAACCAGTCTTTTATTCAAAGTGTACAATATTTTAGACATAGGTTCTTCGAAAGAAGAATAACGGGGTTTTCTCACAAAACATCGAAACACAATTGGATTGTTGCTCTCGATGGTGTCTTACTTGAAAGAAGGGATCTTTCGAAGAAGATAAGTGGGAGGACAATAAATATTCGAATGTTTTCGAATAGAGCAACAAATAGGAGCACAGAAGTTACTCGCTATATCGTCGTGAAATTCCTTAAGGAGTTAAGGAGATTTCTCGAAAGTTGCGCAAAAACCTCGAATGAGTCTTTGGAAGATTCAAATATACCATAGCAGAACCACTCCGAAATTGGACTGGGAGTCCAAAGAGATAAGAGTAAGAATGGTTAAATCCTGTTCGACAAAAAGGTAAGTGGGAGTGAAACAAGTTCGTTTCAAGTCCTGTATGTAGGAAACATATTGGGGTTGAGAAGACAATTAGAAATGTCAAAACAGTTAGAGAATTGACTCAATAGGACAATAGACGATGGTAAATTAATTTGGGCGTCAAAATCTATAACTATAGATCAGAGAGATGATAATACTCATTCGAAAGGAGTTTTGAAGAGATCTGAATAGAAGAACTCTTAGAGAAAGATTCTACCCATCTCGCATGATAAACTGGCAAACAAAATTCGGAATTTGGAAATTATGATGAGCGAAAGCAAACATGAGAGAAACACTTATGCCTAAAAATAAAAGAACGATCATGAAGATGATTGATGTTTACCCAAACATCTAAGAAATACTTGGAGTATAAAAGATGTTGTCACTCATACATGTCAGAGAACAGCCTACAATGCTTGGAGCATTCAGGATTAAGTTTCTGAAATCAAGGATTGAAGAAAATCATAAAAGCAATCTTCCAAAAATAAAGATATGAATCTTTTAAGGAGGACAAACAGACGAAAAAGAGTATTCATGCTGGGAGTCGTTGATAACTCTACAAGATAAGAAAGTAAAATTAGAACTTAGGAAGTACTAATTTCAGTTTTAGAAACTAATATTGTCATAATGGCTTACGAAAGAGTTCTAAAGCAAGATAATAATAAGCAAAGTGAAAATGTAACTAAACTGTCACCTAAGAACGAACATGGAGGATGTACAGATCTAAGGAATTAGGATCAAGGTATAGAATCCTAAGAGACTTGTAAAATTGAGAACGTAAAGGAGTTTACACGGGTGCTCAAATTTTACAAACTCTTGTTATCCGAAATAAACTCAGTTTATTTCGTCATCTAAATTGTGGTTTAGAATTTAGACGACAGTCCAAAATAATGGAGTGTTCCAGATAGGTTTATTAGATACGTGATCTAATGAAAGAGACCCTACTAAGTGAACATGGAAGCACACCATTGTATTATCCCTAGTCCAGGTCATTGATTGGAGAACAATAACTTAAGAAGACTAGCATGAGTGATTGACAAGATAGCGTTGTTTATTGGGCTATGGGAATAGAAGTATTCAAAGTCAACTTCATGGGTGTATAAATGATACACTATAAACCCGCCAAAATGAGATTCCTTCAAAAGATTCAAGTTATGAATTGTCATAACTCTCATTTAAGCAAATTGAAGAAATTTCTCAAAACATGAGTACTCACTCAGTTTGTGTAAGGAATGTCGAACTTTGGTACCGTTAAACGCCAGCCGTAAAAAGAGGTTATAAAGGAGGATTACTGGGGAGACAGGATACATAAAATTGAGTGGGAGTAAAAGAATGGAATATGTCTTCCTGAGTAAAATCAAGATAAAGTATCTCAAGGACACTTGATGAGAAACAACTGAAAATGCATGGCTGATGTGAAATCTTGTGAACCTAAATACTAGGCTAACTAGACTAAATTAAAACTCGCAAGTGCACGAACCGTATGTGAATATGGCAAGTATTACGAGGTCGATCCCACGGAGATTTGTTTGGAATTAAACCTAAACCTAAAATTAACTAACAAACTAGGAAAGTGGACAATTGATTTTGAGAATAATTTGAGAAACTAAAAATTGAAACTTAGGAAACAAAATAAAGTTGTGAGGAAAACTATAAGTTGGTAAATCTAGGATATTGGACTTCACCACTAACAATCATATTCGAATCTAATATCTAATTGAAATTATTATCCCTCTTTGATAACTCAAAAATTGTTAGAAATCAATCTTCAATTTTCGGAAAATAAAGCAATAAAAGACCCTTCTCAATTAACTAAATCCATAACCCACTTCACTTAAAATATCATGCAATTAAGAACCAAGTTATTAGTTTCTTAGGCTAACCGAAGTACGATTAATTATGAAAACATTACGGCACATTAAAAGAGATAATAAAATAAATACGATATTAGAATTTCAAATACTCATGTTAGGGTTTCATCCTCTATCCTAGTGGAAGAGTTAGAAACCCATGGATATTAGATACATGGTTCAATTAATGATAGACGAGTAAAGGAAAAGAGTGAAGAAGATAAAGCCGAATTGATATTTGATGAAGCCCGTTCCTCTCGTCTTTCTCCAAAACTTGTCTTCGATATAGCCCTTGAATCTCCCAAATTCTTGCACCCAAAGAAGCTAATTTATCTCTAATGTTGCTCCTCTAAACTTGCTCTTTTCATTAGTGTGTGGGGGTGTGTTTTTCTTCATTGATATTGTTTGGCTTTTATAATGTCCTAGTAACTAAAAATTTGGAAACAATTAAAAAGAATAGGAAAGAATTGAATTTAGGAAACATGTCAAATTCCGGAAACAACACCACCGCCTATGTAATTTTAGCTGTTAGTGGATGCTGACATCATGCCGACGTCATCGTCACTTTTAATTTAATTCTCACGTGGGCAGCAATGCCATTTCTACTTAATTCAAATTTCAGTCCCTCGAAATCCAAAATTGGCCCCTATAATCTGACTGCCGGCAAATTCCCCTATATCAACTCTGAACTATTCCTTCAATCTTCCAGACAATCCAAGACCAAATATATATTTTTGCCAACTTCTTCCAATTAATAGCTTCCTTGTATTTTTGAGAATTCCTGCAAGAACCATGTAATTTTAAATATTTACCAAAATTTATACGTAAAGACTATAAAATAAAACCCCAAAAATAGAGTACTTTACATACTCATCAAACATCCCCAAACTTATATTTTGCTAGTCCTCGAGCAAAATAGAAAAATATTATACTAATAATAAAAACAAAATCCTAACTCACTTTCACAGGCATCGCGATTTCACTTAGCACGTGCAACAAGCCGTTAAACCCCTAGGTTCCCCCTAGTGGACGAGTTGTGTCTCGTGAGGGTTTCCAGTGAATTTACCCACAAAATTCATATTTCAAAATACAATAGGGTTCAAACTATTTAGATTTTAAGAAGAGTCAAAATAGAACTAGTTCACCCAACGTCAGACTTTAGAAAGCTAATAGAAGAAGATCAAAGTTGAGACACTATTCAAGTACTAAAATTTTCTCACTAGTAATCTAAACTCAAAGTATCCGTTGCTAGCCAATATGAGCACCATTTCAGTTCTGAGAAAGCAAAACTTCAATCCCTTTCCTAATACATTTCGCCTCGACTTCAGCCTCACGGACATACACTCAGAAATAAAAGTCACTCGGAATGGTTTACTCGCATGTGTGAGTATGAATATGGAAATGGACTCAACACATGATTTTAAGGACTAAAATTTCAAAGAGACAATCTCATGGAAGGAATTCAACCACTTTACTAAGGATGGAGAAGCTCACTCATCTTCTCACCTGATCAACTATCTAACAGTACCGTCCTAGAGATAACAGATATGATGTCGAAATAGAATTTTAGGTTTTCTGGGGATATAGACTCTTTGATATCATCGACACTTTTACTCCTTTGAAAATTTCTTCTTTTTCATCTTCTTGTGGTTTTAACCCCCTTTTTTCCATTTCTTTCTCCTTTTGTTTGTCTTTTTTTTCAATAAAATAACCTTTTCATCATAGATCTTCACTGCTTCTTCCTTTTCCTTTATTGATTGTATTCTTCTCAGAATTCTTTTGGAATAAGTGGTATGGTGGTATGATCTGTTATCCTCTATTATGGTATTGTTTATTTAGTTTATCAGACTACAAGAATGAGGTTTATTCGCATTCCTGATGACACCCTCAGTGGTTGGAGAATTTAACTCACGAGATCAAATGAGTTTTCTAAAATTACGAGGTTGAGCAGCTCTTCATTCTACTCGGAGTTTATGCAGAAGAGATCACTCGAAGGACATTGGAAAAGCTCAGAAAGCCTCACTGGGTTAAGTCTCCACTAATGATTAGTCTAGTATCTTAGTAGTGCTAACTCGTCACTAACATAGTACTCATATGGCTATCAAACAAATATCCTTAAGACTCGAAATTCGTGACAAAATCGTTAGACAAGGATAGTATAACAACTAAGATCTAGAGCTACTAACAAGCTAAAAATCCTCAACTAGCCTCACATAATCCTATCGACTCAAAATTTTTGAATTTTGAACCCTCATGCATTTTGAAATAAGGGACAAATTTTTGTTCCCCCATCCCCAAACTTAAACCGAACATTGTCCTCAATGTTCTAAAATTGAACAATGAGAGATGTTAAAAAAAAATATAAGGGTGAAAGGAAGAATATTACCAGATACCAGTGCCCCAAAACCTACAAAGTGTATGGGTTGCCTCCCAGCTAGCGCTAAGTTTAGTGTCTTCAGCCAGACCATGGTGACTCAAAGAAAAGAAAAATTACTATAGACTTACTGGATTCTGGTTTAGTGACTCCCCATAAAATAGTAACCGAAAAATCTGATGATCAACCCAGAATGTGAAATATCCAATGAGGTCTAGTCTCACGTCTATGTAATGATATAAAAGTTTAAGTGAGACTCTCGGAGTGAATGAGCGATCCCCAAACTTAGATGATGCTAAGATCACTAAGTTTGGCAATACACTAAAGAGAACAAACATTGGATAAAATGGATCCTCAGAAGCTTGACAAATGGGTAGAGAGATCGTGTTGGAATTGACAAGTATTTCCATGGGAGGGACACGAATTTCCGAAAGACATGGTGCAAAATGATCTAAGAGATTTTCAGGTTCACCTAGACCCACACTCAAACTAGGAGGTTTTAAAATACGCTCATCAAGATGTTGCATTGAAATTTCCTCCAAGTTAGGTCCAAGATCCTCAGACTCAGACTTAGGTAAAGATATAGCCAGACCTTCTAAAGTTTCTTTCATTATGATGTCATCAGTGTCCTTAAAGAAATCTAGAGATTCACCTAAGTCTAGTGACACATCACTCTCGTTTAAGATTTTAGCAAGCCATAATTCATCATCTTCATCCTCTGCTAGATTTCCATTGTGACTCAAGGGGATATCACCATGAATAAGATGAGAAGAACTTTCAATGTCAGTATCCTCCATCTGTGAGACTTCGGTTCCAACTGTGGTGTTATTAAGAGAAATATCTTCCTCATACATCGACTCTTCATCATCAAAAATAATTGGGTATGTCACATGATATGTATTTATAGTGTCTCTTGTCAAATCTTCTTCCTCTTTTAGGATGGGTGAACATTCTTTTATTCGGTAAAGAGTGTGACTTGAAGCACTATAATTATCACATGGTGTGACATACTTTATATACTCATGATACTCCTCTCGGGGTTCTTCCATGTGTTGATCAAACTTTATTGTGCTTGGAGAAAGAACTCTATGACTTTGTCCTAATAAAGTATGGGATGAAGGTTTATTGACCAGTAGTTCACTTTCAAAATGTGGTGCAGGACTTGACTCACTTGGGTTCCAACCTGCTAAGAATTTTTCTGCGTTCTGAGTAAATTCTTCTTTACTCTTAGCTAACTCTATTGTAGTCCTAGCTAAATCCTTAAGACTTTGTTGTAATGAAAGTGAAATATGGGATTAATTACCATTGGTTAGCTCAAATTCCCGATGAGGTGACAGACACATATGTGGATCCCTAAACTCTTGACTGTAATGCATGTGTGAATAATTATTGAGATATTCTAATTGTGGTCCGCAACCTTCTTGAGGTTGGTAATGATCCCAATAATTGTTTACACCATAGCCATTAGCCATCGGATTTTCAAAATAATTTTGACTGTTAAAGCATTGATAATTATTGGCATCTCTTAACTAAGGTACACAACCTTGTTGAGGTTGATGAAAATTCCAACGATTACCAACGATTCTAACTATGAGAGTCTTTCTCGCAGCTCTATTAATGTCAATCTCTCTTCCCATTCTCTCAAGCAGTCTGGAGGGAATCCTTCCATTAATGAATTTTTTTTCGAAAACCAAGGATTCACTACAAAGATCCTAAGGAAACAAGCACAATCAAGCGGACTCCACCAAGCAACCTAAACAGAATCTAGCAACAAGTTATTAGACGTAGATTTAGTGAATGGCTTGTCAGATTTACCTACTAATCTAGACAGCTCCTACTTCGCCACAACACTTGAACTATGGCTGTTATAAGGGTTACTCGATCAAAGTAGAGGGTAAACAATTATCCAGGAAGACAGCCAACTATGAAAGCTGAAAATAACCGTCTTCCTTCGGCAACGTTTCCTCTTCTTGAGGCGGCCTTTTTGACAAGAATTGCCTAACACGTTTTCCTCTGAGAATGCCCAGATAAAAATCTAGTTCTAGAGTTGTTCATGAAGGTCCTACGAGCTCGATACCCTAGGGTCACTGTCTAAATCAGATTTGAATTTTTAGCGAGGCTTAGGATCGCGTATGTTGTTTCCTAATTGGGCAAGAGTTCGGTGATGAAATCCGACTCCTATCTTGTAACTGGATTCCTGCCCTTACTAGAATGCTTACACTAAACAGTTCGGCAAAACAATTAGGCACACGAATTCACACAATTACCCACTGACAGGAGATTCGTGGGTGATCAGAAAAGTTACCTCCCGTTCGAGACGGGCGACGACCTTTGCAGACGACCCGGACCACTCTTTCCTCAAGTGTTTGAATCTGATGCTTCTTTTTTTTTTCACCTCTTGCTAAATCTGAAACAATCACAAATAACCAGAATTTAGAATGCTCATAAAAAAAAATAGACACAAAATGAATTTCTTTTAAAAAATTTTTAAAGCAAATAAATTCCTAAACTACTAGTTTAAAAATCAATTCCAAATTTAGAAACAATTCCTAAAAACACATCCCCGGCAGCGGCGCCAAAAACTTGATGTGAAATCTAGTGAACCTAAATACTAGGCTAACTAGACTAAATTAAAACTCGCAAGTGCACGAACCGTATGTGAATATGGCAAGTATTACGAGGTCGATCCCACGAAGATTTGTTTGGAATTAAACCTAAACCTAAAATTAACTAACAAACTAGGAAAGTGGACAATTGATTTTGAGAATAATTTGAGAAACTAAAAATTGAAACTTAGAAAACAAAATAAAGTTGTGAGGAAAACTATAAGTTGGTAAATCTAGGATATTGGAATTCACCACTAACAATCATATTCGAATCTAATATCTAATTGAAATTATTATCCCTCTTTGCTAACACAAAAATTGTTAGAAATCAATCTTCAATTTTCGGAAAATAAGACAATTAAACACTTTAACAATGATCAAAACCCATAACCCACTTCCCTTAAAATATGTTGTCATTCAAATCCAAGTTGTTAGTTTATTAGACTAACCGAAGTACGATTAATTATGAAACGTTAAGGCACATTAAAAGAGATAATAGAATAAATATGATACTAGAATTCAAATACTCTTGTTAGGGTTTCATTTTCTATCCTAGTGGAAGAGTTACAACCCCATGGATATTAAATACCTGGTTTAATTAATATTAGACAAGTAAAAGAGAAGAGAGAAAAAGATAAAACCGAATTGATATTTGATGAAGCCCGTTCCTCTCGTCTTTCTCCAAAACTTGTCTTCGATATAGCCCTTGAATCTTCCAACTTCTTGCACCCAAAGAAGCTAATTTATCTCTAATGTTGCTTCTCTAAACTTGCTCTTTTCACTAGTGTGTTTGGGGGTGTGTTTTTCTTCATTGATATTGGTTGGCTTTTATAATGTCCTAGTAGCTAAAAATTTGGAAACAATTAAAAAGAATAGGAAAGCATTGAATTTAGGAAACCTGTCAAATTCTGGAAACAACACCACCGCCTATGTAATTTTAGCTGTAACTGGATGCTGACGTCATGCCGACATCATCGTCACTTTTAATTTAATTCTCACGTGGGCAGCAATGCAATTTCTACTTAATTCAAATTTCAGTCCCTCGAAATCCAGAATTGGCCCTTATAATCTGACTGCCTGCCAAATCCCCCTATATCAACTTTGAACTAGTCCTTCAATCTTCCGTACAATCCAAGACCAAATATATATTTTTGCCAACTTCGTCCAATTAATAGCTTCCTTGTATTTTTGAGAATTCCTGCAAGAACCATGTAACTTGAAATATTTACCAAAATTTATACGTAAAGACTATAAAATAAAACCCCAAAAATAGAGTACTTTACATACTCATCAATGGCCATGCTCAAATGGATTAAAAGTTAATCATTGGAATTCAAAGTTTGTTCTCGGGATCAAGAGAGTCTGATAAATATGACATATAAGATGAGGTACGAAAAGACATGGGAATCGAGCATTGCACTTATTCTAAGTACAAGTGGGAGACTGAAGGATATATTCCCTCGGTCAGAAGGAATGGTATTCTTCTGAAGGAATGTCCTTCGACCAAGGTGTCAATGCCTACGATTTGGTGAATAGGATCATGATGACCTTACTCGGAATTGAAAGTTTGTTCTCGGGATCAAGAGAGTCGGATAAATATGACAAATTGGGTAAGGTACGAAAAGACATGGGAATCGAGCATTATACTTGTTCTAAGTACAAGTGGGAGACTGAAGGATATATTCCCTCGGTCAGAAGGAATGGTATCCTTCCGAAGGAATGTCCTTCGACCAAGGTGTCAATGCGTACCATTTGGTGAATAGGATCATGATGACCTTACTCGGAAGATCATTAGTCCGGTCGAATTAGGGATCGTAATGCTTAGCTAGAAGCCGCTTACGATTGTCGGATAACTTTGGTAATCCGCGGCTAACATAGACCGGATCCTACAAGGATTACAGATAAGAGTAATGGTTTGAACGGAGAGAATTGACTAGAAATAGAATGGCAAATAAGTAGATTGGATCCATTATTAGTAAGTCCAATTAGTTCAGAGGAGTCCGAATAGAGATAAACACATGCGGGCCTTAAAGGAAGACCCAGGAAGGCTTTAGGTGGGCCGGCCATGTGATGGCCGACCTTATCAAGGGCCGACCATCTCATGGCCGGTTAGGCCCTAAGTGGGCCGGCCAATGAAGCCCAAAAAGGGCTATGTTGGCCGGCCACACTAAAGGGACCTTAAAAGGGTGTTTTGGGAAAATACCTTATAATTAGGTTTTAGGAATCCTAGTTTGGGTCAAACACCTATTCTAGGGATATCTATATAAGGACCTAATTAGACAACCTAAAAAAAGAGAAAATAGACCAACAAGTAAGTTTTTCTCAGAGAGACAGAGAGAAATGAAGTTTCTCTCAACTATCTGGTCAAAAATAAGGAGTTCTTCATCTTAACCTTTAAGAAGGTCCTAGCTGACTCGAAGGAGGGAGTTCAAGTCATATACTCGGTGTCTCGAGTAGATGAGCTACAATTGGAGCTCTTATCTTTCGAATACTAGTCGAGATTTAGTTCGTGGGAAAGCGATTAAAGGTAATCATCTTTTCATTCTAGTTAATTGATATGTTCATGTATAGATCCTGGTAATCTAGTGTTAACCATATAGATGTTTGAGATTCTGCTTAGAACACTAGTTAATTAGTTGTATTAGATACATCCAAAACCTAACACTAATCACACCCATATTTGTCTTATTCCTAAAACTAAATCCCCTCAAACCACTACGGACTTCAGACCGATAAGCCTGCTTAACACTACTTACAAGATCAACACCAAAATCCTAGCTAATCGCCTCAAAAGAACGCTACCGAACATTATCTCGCCATTTCAAACAGCATATGTCCCGGGGAGGCAGATTACTGACAACATTTTCATCAGCTAGGAGTTAGCCCGTTCCTTCAAAAAAACCAGTGGATCAAAAAGCTATTTCAGACTTAAACTTGACATGTCTAAAGCCTTTGATCCCATCGAATGGGCCCTTTTAGAGCGCATTATGGCTCAATTGGGTTACTCTAATCAATGGATCCAGCTCATCCACCTCATCGATGGTTGTGCTTATCAACGGTCGTCCCGGACCTACTTTTATGTTAGTAGAGGTATTCGCCAGGGTGACCCTCTTTCTCCTTTCCTCTTCTCCATTGCCATGGAGGGTCTGAGTCCTTTTTGAGAACAACGAAAACCCCAACCATTTGGTTGGCTTTTCCATTCCCAATTCCGACGTCATCATTAAACATTTGTTATTCGTAGATGATTGCATCATTTTTGGCCAAAACACACTGGAGAATGTTTACAACCTCAAATAAATCCTTCAAACCTTCAGTGAAGCTGATTGGCCTAGAAAGGTTACCCTAAATAGGTCTACACCCGCAAGTGCACGGGTGTCAAGTTGTAATAAATTCCGGTAAGACCGGTTCGTTCCTCAGAGACTAAGTCGAATTTCAATTCTAATCTTAAAACTATTAGGTTTTCAAGAAATGGTTTGTTTGATAATATTTTTTTTCTTTCAAAAGATAAATAACAATTAAAATTTAAATAATTCTAAAGTTGATATTCAGATAAAGGGAACCTAGGGTTTTCGAATCCGTCTTCCTAACAATTCTAACGACAAATTAATTTTGGTCTGATTAGATAGTTCTTTATATAACTCAGGTTTTCAGTCCATGAACGGTCTAAAAACCCGGAAGATTTTATCGTTAAAATGGTAAAAACTTTAATAAATTGTCGAGAAAATGATTATTACGACTTCATCTAAACCCTAGATAGAAAATTAGTTCTTCATGATAAAGGATGGAAGCTTAAATATATGGAAAAAGAAAAGAAAAGTAGAAAAGTTGAATTTCTTACTAATTTTCCAGCCAAACAGAGCCTAAGGAAGTGATTTCCTTCTGATTTTCCGAGATTCTGCCAAACGCACCCTCCGGGAAAACGATTTTCTCGTCTTCCCGGAAATATTTTCCTTGTGAGAAAATAATTTTTCTCACCTATTTTCTCGTCTTCTCCAATTCTCTTTCTCTCTCTAACTTTCTGTTTTTATCTTTCTCTTCTCACTCTTTATGTTTTCTCTTTCTCACTAATACAAACAGTAAAGTATGAATAAGAAGAATAACAAAATCAATCCGAGAACAACTTCTTTCTGTAATTTCTCTCTCTCTCTCTCTCTCTACAATCTCTCTCTCTCTCTACAATTTCTTTCTCTCTTTCTGTAATCTCCCTCTCTCTCACCAAGAAGAAGGAACAAAAAAAAAGAATAAAAGAAAACAAACAGATTGAGATGATAATGGTGTAATGTCTTCTTAATTCTCAACCGAGAGATAATGATTTCTGCTCAAAACCGAGTGTTCTCTACATCACTCTCTCTCTCTCTCTAATATATTCGGTTTTGGTTGAGCTACTAGAGGAAGACCCCCCAGTCGAGAGATGACCTATTGCTCTCTGTTTCTACTCTTTTATAGCCGAGTTCTATCTTCTTCAATCCCATATTCAGCCCTCTCTCTCTATATATTTTATGTCTTCAAAATCCTCTCTAAACTTCATTTCCTTTTAAGAGAGAAAATATTATGTTTCTCTCTCTAGAAATTATCTTAGCCGGATCATCTTCAAATATATTCATCTCCTTCCTTCCTTTCTTTATCTCTCTCTGAATAATATCCAGCCATCTCCTTCCATTTTCTAATTATACTCATTCTCTCTATAGTTTTAAACAAGAAATCTTTCCTAAATAATACCAAAGATATGGTAATCTTTTGGAAAGAGTAAGGAAGTCCCAATATTAATCTTCTCCAGCTCTCGGTGATCTCTTCCCATTATATTAAATTTCCAAATTAACTTCATATCTCCAATGTTCCTGTAGAAAAGATTTAAAAAGGAATACCCAAGATTTTGGGTTCAATCCACGTGAGAATAGTTGGTTCATTTGAGATGGAAGATATGGTGCAGCAGCAATAATATAAGAAAGTGAGACACACAATTTGGAGCCACGATATAACACGGATTGCACGGAAGCCGTCAGATCATGGTATGTGCGGGGATGAAGGCTTGGAGCACGGGACCATTCTAGTAGAAACTTACATCACGAACCACCATAGCAGAACCTTTTGATCCCGTGACTACCAGCTGGCGTCAAGTGGAGTGATTCAATTTTACCCCGCGCGTCCCACCAAGATCCAGACAGTGTCCCGATTATTTCAAGTTGCCGTCAGATTCCACCCATTCACCCGCTGGATCAGAGCCACGCGTCCTTTCAGCACATGCCCACCTATGTACCACTCACGTCCAGATCGCTTCGTACATTCCACTAGATTTTCGCCACGTGTCGCTGAATAGATACATGACACCTTGGTCAATGGATTTTTGGCTCGAACTTTGACCTTTCCTTTTTCGCTCATTCGGACTCTGATTTGACTTTCACTTTCGGCGTTGGATTCGTCTTGGACTCTACTTTTTATTGGGGTATCAAAGTTGACCAAAATTACCAGACTACCCTTATCACCAAATGACTAAAATGCCCTCAAGTGTGCCTTTTTCCCTATTTTATCCGTTTTCCGCGCTCAACTCCTTGGAAACCCCCTGAGTAAGAGAAACAAGTATTTCATCAGAATAACTGCTCCAAAAAGACTAACTAACCCGAGTTAAGAGATTCAGATGGGACATTTTCATGTCTCATCAGAAGCTTCATGCCAAATGATCAACTATGTGAAATCCACTATCTTCTTTTCCAAAAACTCTCACCCTAAATTCAAGAGAATGATCGTTCGCAACTTTAAAGTGCATCAATCTTCCTCCTTAGACAAATATCTTAACACACACCTCTTCATTGGTGCTAATAAGAAATAGGGTTTCTCCTCTCTTCTCGTGCAAATCCAAAATAAGCTCTCAAAGAAGCAAACTAATCTCCTCTCCCAAACTGGTCGCTCCATTATAATCTCTACAATCGCAGGACCGTTCCCCAATACCAAATGCAGTGCTTTGCCATCCCGATAGGCATAAGCAATCGCATAGAGGCCATTCAAAGGTCTTTCTGGTGGGGAAAAACAAAATCTATTCACACCATCAACTAGTCCACCATTTGCCTCCCTCGTAAACTATATAGGCTGGACTTCCGGCTCCCAACCCTCGATAACCAAGCCTTTCTGAGCAAACTGGTCTGGTGCATTCTTAGGCACCCTGAAAAACCTTGGGTTAAACTCCTCAAAGCCAAAAACTTCCCTAAAACGAGGCAAAACAAATGAATTGGACGCCGCCAGCAGCACCGTACCTCTAAATCAATGTAGATGCATCCATCACCTCCCTCATGGAACCAACAGGTATTGAATGTATAATGTTTAATGAACAAGCCAGTTTTGTAGCGGCCATAGCGGACATCACTTGAGGACAAAATCCAGAAGAATGCGAATGTCGAGCAATCCTGTATGCAATGCAATGGGCATGGGACTTTTGTATCCAATATATTCAGATTGAAAGTGATAATCAAAACATTATCAGATACCTCCACAACTCTAAAGCATCCATTCATTGGCAATCTGGGAAAAATATGGACGAAATCCTCGCTCTCAAGGACAAGTTTGAAAGTATCATCTTCACGCATATGGCCAGACAGAACAATAGCCAGGCGGACATCTTAGCTAAATGGGGCAGGCAAAACCAGTGTCGACGTTCTTGGCACTCTATCGAGGAGTTCGCTAATTATTTCAGTTCTAATGGTCTTTGATTGTACTTTTATTTCAACAAAAAAAAACTCATCAAAGACTATGTGACTACACCAATCGCACCAACAAAAGATCAACCACCCCTCCCTAACAACAAATTTAACAAATATTCATTTTCTAAAATCTCAACATCAACTTAAAAATGTCTTCAATTTTGCAGAAATTTAAAATGAATTCAAGGAGAATTTTATACATTACGACTCCATGCCATGGATTTCACTATACTGCAAAAAAAAATGTAACCCAAAACGAAAAATGTGACCCAAAACAAAATATGTGAGAAATTAGGGAACCAAAATTATGACTCTACGAAGTCAAAGTGGAAGGAAGTCGGAAATAACTAAACTTCAACTCATGACCTCTCAATGTGAAGAGAACAACATATGTAAAGAATAAATGCCATAAATATAATTTTTATAAGCAGTCAGAGGGGGATAATCAATCCCCAATAACTGAGATCATTGAAGGTGGTGTTACAATACCAATTCCTAGCATAAGTGTTTAGGGTAATCTCCTCCATCCAATGCCTCTGTGCCTCATAATCCCCATTTTTAGGGGCATCACCAGCCCTGCTGGAACCATTAGAATCCCCACCGGAGAAAAATTAACCAGAAGATACTCAAACCTCGTCCACAAGTATTCTCTAGAATATTACAGACTATCCACAATTATGCACTAAAGTAAAAAACATAAAAAAAAAAAAAAAAGATAGAAAAATACGTAATTACTTGGGTAAAAGTTTTTTGCATTTACTTTCCCCATTTGACCATGGAAGACGGAGCAAAACACTCTCAAACACTATTTCCACCACATAACTAGTGGTGTATAACTCCAAATTCCAAAAGAAAATAAGGAATGCAAATTTTTTGAAAATACGTTAAAATATGCAAAGTAAAAAAAATCAGTGCAATTATTTATGCCCTGCCATATATTTTATATAGTTTAGCTTTATGACCCCATAATCTAAGAGATTACATTATTGAATAAGAAACTGAAGCTCGATTGAAGCAAAATAACATACAAGCAAACAATGCAGCCTTCGATCCTTCAAAATAATAATTGAAACCATGTACAGAAATAAAATTTGAATTAATTAGCGGGAAACATAAGAAAAACTAAAAATATGTTTGTTAGTACTAAGCGTTCGATGAAGCTATGGAACCTATCCTTGAAATTGATCCGATTATGAAAATTAATCGAAAAGCTAAGCCGAGAAACTAAATATGTAAACATAATTAACGAGGTTTGGCTTAAAGCCTACGTCCTCGGACGAACAAGAAAACTTTATTGAAGGATAGATGAAGACGACTCACACAACCTGCAAGTTCGTCCCAAGATAGTACCGTATAGAAAATAATCTATACTAGATCTTCAACGACCGAGAAATTAAACACTGCTCAAAACAATGAATAAATTTTTCTCTCACTTGCTCTCACTCTATGTTGAGTGGTTGTTGTGGTTGTGTTTGTGTTTGTTGTGTATTTTACCTATACTCAAACCCCCTATATATAGCATTGAAAACTTATTCCAATCTTGAGTTTTGAGCAGTTTCCAAATTTTGAGCAGTTTCCAAATTTTGAGTAGTTTCCAATTTTCAGTCCAATTTGGAAATCCAATTTGGAATTGGATTCTCACCAAACGACTTCCAATTGGATTCTCACCACCGACTCTCACAATTAGTTTTGGCTTTGATACCAATTGTTAGTACTAAAAGTTTGCGGAAGCTATCGAACCTATCCTAGAAATTGATCCGATTATGAAAATTAATCGAAAAGCTAAGCCAAAACTAAATATGCAAACAGAACATAACGAGGTTTAGCTTAAAGCCTACGTCCTCAGGCAAACAAGAAAACTTTATTGAAGGATAGATGAAGACGACTCGCACAACCCGCAAGTTCGTCCCAAGATGGTACCGTATAGAAAATAACTTTCTATACTAGATCTTCGACGACCCGAGAAAATAAACACCGCTCAAACAATGAATAAAATTTCTCTCTCACTTGCTCTCACTCTATGTTGAATAGTTGTTGTGTTTGTGTTTGTTGTGTATTTTACCAATACTCAAACCCCCTATATATAGCATTGAAAACTGACTCCAATCTTGAGTTTTGAGCAGTTTCCAAATTTTGAGTAGTTTCCAAATTTAGAGTCCAATTCGGAAATCCAATTTGGAATTAGATTCTCACCAAACCGACTTCCAATTAGAGTCTCACCACCGACTCTCACAATGTCAATATACACAAAAACCTCATCAATGTTGCTGTTACACAAATTATACATTTCAAAATTCAAAAGTTCCTACATAACCACAATCTTTTGAAGTTTTAATGCAGTAATGCACTTCAAAAGCATTGTCTTTTCAGACCCTTGTCTACATGGTTTGTGGGATTTCTATATTCAAGATACATTATGCCAATAATACCGTTTACCCTAATCCTACCATTTCCATATACTCCATAACTGCGTCAAAATAAAAGGATAAACAAGTAGATACATTTACCTGTAAAAATAGATGATCAAAACGAAGAAGGCAATATCATGGTAAACTTAAAACTGAAATTCGACGAAATCAAAATTCAGTAACCAGATCAATGCAGTTACCTGATGATGAATATAATTCATTATCACTAATAAATTAAACTTCGGAATCCAACTAATTTGCGTGCTTTACCATATATATAAATCTAATATTGTTACAAGGAATAGAGTTCAATATCACTAACAATTTAGAATCAGATACTACAAAAATATAAATGATTAACAATAAAACTTGTGGAGAAGGAATGAGTTTTCTTATTTCAATGCACGTTCGAGGAAGCTGCAGCAAGAAGAACTTTTTCCTGAAATATTGAAGAAAATAAAGTTAAAGACAGAAATACGAAAAATAATGTAAATGAGACTAATATCTACCATCGGATCGTGAAGACATCAACAACATGTACCGTTAGATAATGAAGACTTAACATGATATTATTTATATATCTTTCAAGTATATTGTTTTATGGTGTATTTATAAAAGATATATTGTAATATTGAGAGAATATCTTAATTAGTCTTCTTACCTAATAGAGCGATAGCGAGACTCTATATATATTTCGGTTGTAATCAACAATTGTTACGGAATAAGAATTATCTCTTCTCTCTAATTCTATCATGGTATCTAGAGCCTAAAAACTCTAACGAGTATTGTATTAGATCCTAGTGAGCTTCCGCAAAACCGGCGACGGTAGCCAATATCAATGACTATGGTCCGCCGAAGTATTGTCTATTAATTTATTTTTTTTACTGATTTCTAAATTTGTGTTTCCTTTCAATCATTTAGTTTAGAAAGAGAATAATAAACTTTTTGATCTAGAATTGTTCCTACTCCATAGTAGAAGAATGTTTAAGATCTAAAGGAGATAAAGAGAGAACGAGTTATGGATGTCTTACATTACAAAGTTACTCCTTCCTTGCAAATGTCAACAATTTGATCTCATTTGTCAACTAATTAAGTTCATAAAGATTTATAAACATCAAAACCTTGATTACTCCTAACTACCTTTTATCTTTCATTTCTCGAATCTCCCACTTTTTACTTTTACCTTCCTGCTCTCCAGAGGATGCGTGAAATCAATTTTCAATGATTATATCTTAATCGAGGTAAATTAAATCAAATTCTTCCAAATTTTTCTTTCTTTTCAATCTCATTATAGTAGCTGGCTTCTATTCTACAGTTACAACTTTCTTGGATCTTAATATTCTCTCTTTTATTAATCCATATAACTCTATCTCTTTTGTGGGGTTTTCGACGATCTCACTGCTTTCTTGCTGAAATCCTATTTCTTTCTCATTTTCTAAAAAAAAAATAGAGTTGGACTAATCCATATAACTCTCTTTCGTGGGGTTTTCACAGACCTCATTGCTTTCTTGCTGAAATCCTGTTTCTCTAATTTCCTAAAAAAAAAAAAAGAGTTTGACTAAGATTTTCGGAACTCAAGGACTACCTCATATTTTCTATTTTTTTCTTCTAATTTGATTTTCTTTCTAACAACAAAGGAAAAAATTGTGTTAAAAAAAGAAGTTGATCTGACTCTGGTTTCCCACTTCTTCTGTCATGGGTATATAAAAACTCTGCATCCACTATTTTGAAAAAGAAAAAACTGAAAGGGATTTAAAGGCCAGAGACAAAGTTTGAAGAGGACTTGACAAATTGCAAGAAGTATAATTTATATGGAAAGCTAAACAAGTGTAACGACCATCTTAGCTTGAGGGGGAATGTAAATGAGTCTAATATCTACCATCGGATCGTGAAGACATCAACAACATATACCCTTAGATGATGAAGACTTAACATGATATTATTTATATATCTTTCAAATATATTAGTTTATAGTGTATTTATAAAAGACATATTGTAATATTGAGAGGGTATCTTAATTAGTCTTATTACCTAATAGAGCGATAGCGAGACTCTCTATATATTTCGGTTGTAATCAACACTAGTTATGGAATAAGAATTATCTCTTCTCTCTAATTCTATCACATAGAAGTAGAAGACATATTACGAAATAAAATGTAATTAGAATCAAAAGATGAACTTTTTAAGAGAATTGGAGAAGATTTGTTCTTTAAGATTTAACCTAAAGAAAATAAGCTAATGACCTAAAGGTCTAGTCTTCCTTTAAATCCTCCCATTGGATTACCGATGGAAGTCACTGCCTTGTCGAATGGTCTTCTCCAACCGTTTGTAGTCTCTTGGATTTTGCTTTTTCTTGGAGTTAAGGTCAACCAAAAAAATGTGAATCAGGAAAATAAAACGCTTGGGGAGATAATGAGGTGCAGATAAGATTAATTAGCCTAATTAATTCCTATTAAAAGAGGGATAAGAAAGAAAGAAAGAAAGAAAGGCATAATTCTAATTCCCGATACACCGCCACATTAATACGTGCAATTGGTGTTGTAATTAGACGGATCTAAAGGCCACAATTGAAGCTAAACCGAGACTCACGACTATGATATCATAGGGTAAACAATGTTTGTGTGATAGATTTCATGAGAAGGTGAACACATTTTATTTTTCTAAGGTAGGTAATAGATCTAATGATTAATATTATAGAAAATTCGGAACGAATGGCTGGATTTGTCTTTCAGTTTGTCTTAGTCAGCACAAAACATTGTAGTTTATATAATCACGGAAAATTCGGAACGAATGCCTGGATTTGTCTTTCGGTTTGTCTCATTCAGCACAAAACATTGTGTTTTATATAATGGACTAGGTATAACCCGTGCCTCTGGCACGACTGCGGTCATTGAATATTTAACAAATACCATAATTGAAATTGAAGTTTCGATAAAATACTTCATTTAATGTCAAGAAAAAACCCTAGACGAATGAACCAAAAAGATACTAAAATCGTTAAATATCTATCGGACTTGTAAGGGAAGGATACTCAACAAATGTTTCTATAGTCACCAACCAAAACATTCATTTATTTTTCTCGTGCAACTATACGACAATCGAAGTTTAATATATGAGAACTCAAATAAAATGACTAACTACAAGGAAAAAATATACGTTTGTCTCCAGTAATAGATTGAATTCTTCAACATACAGTTTATTTAGTTACCAACCCAAAACATTAGTTTAATATATGGGAGTCAAATCGAAATTTAATATATGTGACACTCACACTAAGCATTTCAAGCATTATGAAGGAATTGACCTTACCGCACTTGTCAGACATTTTCTTAACATAAACAAATTAAACTGGAATTGAAAATGCAAAAGTTCAAAAACAAGTAATAGAATACAACCAAATTAATATTTATATAAAAGTTGGAATTGGTTGCACCCATAATAAATTTAGAAAAAGATAAAAACTAAATAATGTATAGCAAAATCACTGTCAATATTGAATGAAGAAAATCTATTAACTTCGAATTTGATTTTTCTACATTTTATTGTAACATTTTCCGAATTTGTTAGAGAAAAGTTAAAAACTTAGAAGGTAGGAATGAAAAGGAATTGAGAGTACAAAATTCAATACCTATTATCCGTTGAACTATTGACATGAATGTAATTTAAAGATTAAGATAAAGTCTAGTACATGCAAATTTCATGTTGTGAAATAAACCACCATTTCATATTTTAGTAACAGGTAGATGGATCTAAATGCTAGAATTTGAGATGAACGGAGGGAGGCAACAATAATTTATTATGGGTTTTATTTTAGTCAGGAAAACACGTTGTGCTTTGTTATGACCGATGACTGAAGGGAGCTAACATGTTTGTTAAACACATTACACGAAGTTATACGCATATGTATTTAAGATAAAAAAATATGAAATAGTTTGCAGTGTATTATATTGGCTAAAGTTAGACAAAAAATCGGCGTCACTCTTAACAATTTTTTTATTAAAAACCATAAAAAAAAAACACATGTAAATAGAAAAAATGTGAGGGGGTAAAAAAAAATATAGAAGAGGAGATACATCAAAGGTAAATAAAGAGATATAACCCATGAGGAGGGATTAAACAAAACATAAACACCTAGTTCTCAATTTTGCCTTTAAATACTTTTCACTAAAAAAAAGTGAGGCTAAGAATGTGTAAAGGGGATTTTATATTGAGGTATTTGTAGTTTATATATAAATAGTCAATTAAGGTAACCTAGTTCTCAATCTTTTTGTTAAACGGTTCAGCGTGCCTCGAATCCTTGACTTCTAAGATGGAAGATTATACCTCTTACCACTCCAAAATATGGTTGTTGGTAAAACAAACAAAAAATCACAATAAAGAGATTTCTTGAATTTGTGTTACATACTTTCATTGAACCTCTAATCATAACCATTCAAAAAAAAACCTCGAGGACATGAAAACTTGACTCATTTTAACAAACGATTACTTATTAGAGTGTTGTATTAGAAACATGTCCAAAGACATACAACATAGTAAAATAAAGAGAAATGTAGCTCATGGTGAGGGAATAACCAAAACAGAGCCACCAAGTTGACTGATCAACATCTCAAAGTAAAATAGCAATTACTCTTAGTTGATTAATATCTCAAAGTAAAGTAGTGATCACTCCTAGTTAATTGATATCTCAAAATTTTCTTTCGATTAATTTCTTGCGTAAACAAGACTAAGAATGTGTAAAAGATGATTATATTGAGGTCAGTCTATAGGATCTACATTAATTTTTTAGATTGGGTTTTCCTTATGAAACTCTTGTTTTCTATGCTCAAAGTTGATTGATCACACAGTGTACCCACAAAAATCACAATAAAGAGATTTCCTGAATTTATTTTACATACTTTCATTGAGCCTCTAATCATAACCATTAAAAAAAAAAAGCATCACAAATTGATATCTAACGCCAGATCGATACTATTGATTATGGCCTCAACATCATATCAACTGACCATGATTAAACAAAAACTCAAAACCAGTTTTACATATCTATGCCAATTTATGCCATGAGAAATGAGAAAACTCGAAAAGTAGCAGAAACTACAGAAAATCTCAAAAGAAAAGATCCATTTTTGTGGAGTGGAAGACTGGAACTGAAATAAGAAAAAATGATTAATTCAGAAAAAACGAATTGAATCAGAGATGATACCTGCAAAATTTGAAAGACAAATTGTTAGAAGGTCCACTCCACTCGGCTAAACCGAGTGGATTAGGTCCACTTAATTATAGGAAACCTAGTAGAATTAGGATTCCTACTACAACCAAGATTGATGTAGTTTAGATAAACACATACTTAGATATAGTTTTATATTTCTTAAACACCTTCTTGTAAACCTATATAAAGGATTAGATCCATAATGTAAAACCATGTTATTGTGAATAAAGAAAAGGTATTTACCTATCTCTCTCTCTCTCTCACGATTAACACTTTGCTATCATCATCTCTTGGTTCCAACCGAGAAGACTCACGATCAACTCTCGGCTTCAACCGAGTTCTCTAATCATCTCTCTCGGTCTCACCCGAGAACCTCCATCATCACCCTCTCGGTTTCACCCGAGAGGTCCTGCTGTCCCTCTCGGTTCCACCGAGACCAATCTCTCTTCGTCTTCCTCGGCTTCATCCGAGTCGATCATCAAAGAGGTTCCTACCTCTTCACATGGTATAAGAGCTAGAATTCAATTTTTTTTTTTAAGAGATGACTACTCCCGAAACTTCGGAAACCTCTCAAGTTCATCACAACATCAATAGTGGGCCGTTTGATGTTTACCATTCGGATTCTCCCACTACTATTCTTATCACACCGCTCCTAACCGGTGATAACTATCCCTCATGGTCACGAGGAATGACTAAAGCCTTAAGAGCTAAAGCTAAGTTAGGATTTGTTGATGGAAGCATCGAAAAACCAACCGATCCTAATGAACTAGAACAATGGGGACGATGTAATGATCTCGTTTCTAGTTGGCTCATCAATTCCGTTGATCCACCTCTTCGATCATCCATCTTATATGATGAAACGACCTCCGATATATGACACAATCTCTATGATCGTTTCCATCAACGTAATGCTCCTAAAATTTTCCAATTAAAGAGAGCGATTTCTTGTCTTAGACAAGACAACTCCGATGTTTCTGCATATTTCACCAACCTCAAGGCTCTTCAAGACGAACTCAATTCCTTGATTATCACCGAGCCTTGTACATGTGGACATGGTCGTTCCTTACTTGAAAGAACAAATCAAGATAGGGCTATGGAATTTCTTCAAGGACTTAACGATAGATTTTCATCTATTCGGAGTCAAATTTTATTGATTGAACCCTTTCCTTCGATTCTTAGAATCCATTCACTTATTAAACAAGAAGAGGTTCAACAAAACTTAGTCACTCCTATGAGTATTTGTAGGGATTTAAACCCTTCTACTAGTGTTTATAGCGGAAATAAGACATCTAATATCTACACTAGTATTCCCAGGATCACATGCAAAACTAGTAATTAAACTAACGGAGATAGTAGATTACCTTAATCGCTTTTCCCTCGAACTAGTTGAATTGATTGAAGAAGACCAAGAGCTTCAAGTGTAGCTCCTCTACTTGGGACACGAGCAATCAATTTAATCTCCCACCTTGTTGTATAGCTAGCACACCAATGGTGGTTGGAAAGAAGAACACCTTCTTCTTTGACTAGATAGATAGTTAATGGGAATTAGCTCACTTTCTCCTCTCTACTTGATGTGGTAGAGTAAGAAAGCTTAGAGAGAAATTCCACACCTTATTCTCTGCCCAAAGAGTGTTTATATAGAACCCTAATAAGAATCCACCTCCTTTTAGGTTTCCTAAAACACCCTTTAGAATAAGATTTAGGGAAATAGTCGAAAATAGCAACTATTGGTATTTTCTCAATTCCCTAAGGATATGACGTCCAAACCCAGACAAAATTGGCAGATTTAATGTTCATAACATAAGGAAATGTCACTCCAAAAATCAGCCCAATCCGAGCCCTAGAAGTGCCCGAATCGGCTAAGGCCCAAAAACCCTGTTTTTGGCCTTTTTGGACTATCTTTGCCTAATTCCTTTTTAGGCCTATGAGATATGTTTATGGGACACTCCCATGATTATATCTCACTCCCACTAGTCATATCCTAGATCAATTTGACACTCTTATGTGTAACCCGTTGTAGGATCCGATCGAAGTTAGCCGCGAATTACTTCGTAATTCGACGATCGTAGTTGGTCTCTAGCTACAACTCTACGATCCCTAAATCAATCGGACTTGATGATCTTCCACATCAATTGTCCTATCCGACAAATTGGTCGCATTGCCATCTTGGTCGAAGGACATCTCCTTCAACTCCTTCAGACTCCCACCTGGACTTAGAACAAGTGCAATGCCTCGATTCCCGTGTCAATTTAGTATCCCATCTGATACGTCACGTCATTCAGACTTTCTTGATATCCGAGTACAACTGTAAAAGACAAACGATTAACCTTTAATCCGTTTGAGCGCGGCCACGCATTTTCAGTTGCTACTCATCAAGTGGCCTTGAGACACTTTGTACCTAATGTGATTAGGATGACACAATCCATTCTTGCGCTCCCACTTAACTTCATGTCTATCCTGTCCTTCCCAGTATCTGTCTTTATAACCTCCTTTTACGGCGCGGCGTTTGACGGAACCAAAGTCGGACATTCCTTTCATAAGATGAGTGGAGCACTCATGTTTTGAGGAATCTCTCCAATTGTCTTTATGAGAAGTATTGACGTTCATCACGAGTGATGTACTTCTCATTTGAGGGTTATCCAGTGTATAAACCTTTTACACACCCACGTAGTCGAATAGAATATACTATTCCTATAGCCCATGAAACTGCGCTATCCCATCGACTCCCGTGCTAGTCTTCGTGAGTCATTGTTGTCCATGCAATGACCTGGACCAGGGTTTTTGATAATAAATATTCCAAGTTCACTTAATAGGGTTTCATTCATCAGATCACGTATCTGAAAAACCTATTCGGAATGTTCTATCATCAATGGACTGTCGTTTAAACACTAAACCAGATTTAGACGATTTGTGAAATAACTCTATTATTTCTGATAACGAGAGTTGTAAATTTGAGCCTCTTCCGTAAAACTCTTTTTACCCACTCAGTTTTACTCGTCGAGGTTTATTCCAAATTTACCTCATGCCTTAGACTGTGTATGAGTCTCATACTATGTCTTAGGTGACAGTTTAGATTGACTACGTATGTAGTCCGTTTTAAACTTTGCTAATTATCAATTAATTTGAAGATTGCTTACTTCAACCTTGATAATTTCTAGTAACTTTTACTAGAGTTAAGGCTTTTAATTCTTTATGTAGTATTTGCAACAGTTCCCGGCTTAAAACACTTTTAGCCTACTTTCCTTCCATGTCTGAAAGTTTGCTACGATGATATGTTCAACTTTTGTACTACTTCATCCTTTAGCCTTCTAGGATGTTTCTAAGTAGTGTTTCGGTTTTCAAATCCGAATTTGGATATTCAAATGCTAATCATATCCAATATGATTGACTTGAATGTCTCTCTCATGCTTGCTTGCTCATCGGTGTCTTTAGACTCCGAGTCTCGCAACGCTCTCTGTCATGAGTTTTTGGGTCGAAATTCTTTTAGACTTTTCCTGAGTCTTAGATTTTCGGTTTCGGATCTCAAGCGTCTCAGCGTACTGAGTCTCTCTAATCCTATCATCTTTTTGATCTATGCTTCTAGATCTTCAGATGCCCAAAATGGCATTTCATCCTTGTGTGTGGTCCTTTTATTGAGTCAGTATGTTTACTGTTATACAACATCTTATGTCGTACTCAATCTTTTGTATGTACTCAGCATACAGACTCGGAAGGTTTGTTTCTCCCACTTACCTTCTTGAAACTCGCGATTCAAGATTTTTCTTCATTCTCCAGGAATCAAATTTCTCTGATTGCCTTTTGAATCGAAGATTCTAACTCTTGCGTGCTTTTAATCCGTCGATGGATTTCTGAAGCATGCCTATGGACATAACTTGATTGGAAGAATCTTATTCTTCATGTCTAGTTTCGCGAAACATGAATGTTTCCATCCTTCTCAGTTTTCTACTTTGGAAAACCAATTTAGGTCTTCCGTTGACTTAAATTATCAAGCTTCATGTCTTGACGAGATATGGATTCCATGATGATTTTGGCTTCTGGCCAAAAACTAGAGTCAGTTTCCGTTTCTGCGCAGGTCTTTTATCTTTTCAGAAATAACCTTTATTTTCTGAGTCTTTGAGATTTGACCTTTCAGGGCTTTTGAACAACAATTTGGAATTTTTCAACTACTTTGAGATATTCCTTTAGAGACACTTTCACTTGTTTTGAGAGTTCTCCAGCGAATGACATTCGCTTTTGTGCGGTGGGTTTACAAGATCATATCTTTAACCTTTCCTTTTCCGAGGAACCGCAGTTTGTTTCTCTTGGTCGAATTTAATCATCTTGTACAAGTTTTCATGATTGTTCTTCATGACTCTTCATGATTTTTCTCATGATCGAATTAAATCGACTTGTACTTTTCTCCCACTTATTCTTGTAATAATTAGTGCTTTTCTCCCAGACTACTAGGCGTGCTAATTATTAGGAGAATACTATCATGAGCAACAAACACTTTGTTTTCTTGATTGCGTGTGGAAAAAGCCCAAATTTCTTCTAAAGAAATTGCGTCAGACTTTAGCTAATTTTGTAATGCTTTTACAAGCTTAGCTATTAGACGGACTTTGCTAAGTGTGAAAACAATCGTTTATAGAATATGTCCCAAAATATTCGGAAGACTGGCTTAAACCCATCTTTGATCGAATTATGCATAGCAATGTTCGATTACTCCCACTGAATCCACCATCCCTCAGATGTGTTCCATGGAGCGAGTTGGGGAACGTTTTCTCAACTCCTTTGATGGTTATTTAGTATTTGACTCAAGTTTTTATCACTCTAATCTAATCAGATGACTTAAACTCTCTTGTCAAAATGATTCTTTTACTTCGGTTTGTACTCTGTTTGAACCTTTCAAACATTCCGACTTATACTTTATGAGTTGTACGTTTCCATACTTCATGAAGTTGTCAGAGTACGTATTTGAAGTTTCTCTCGTTAGCTTCTGCAAGTAAACTTATAGGTCTGCATAACACTGTATGAGTCCTAATAGATTACCAGTCTCTATGCCTTTTGAAAAGGGTGACTTTGTCAATTCAGTCCTTAAGACCTAATTGACAATGCTAAAGTTTAATGAGTTTGAATTTCTTGATTTTAGCCATTATCAATGTTAACCTTCAGTTAATTTTACCACTGGTTTAAAACATCATATGTTTCTAGAAGAACAAAATAATCACTATTAAGTTCTAAGCTAGATCAGTGTCTAAAAGAAGACTTTGATCCCTTTCAGCATCCCTAGCATTACTGCTTCTGCTCCCTCTTGGTTCTTTACTTCTTTTAGTCAAGTATGTATTCCCTTAAGCTCCCACTGAGCCGCTCATCTGGTCTTAAATACCTGATGAAGGAATTTTACGATACTTGTTTTTAACTTTGTTAGCAAGGATACGGAACCGGAATTCATAATTCCATTCCTTTTGTCCTCCAGGTGCTAAAGGTAGTTTCCTTTTAAATGGTCTAGCCATTGTTTTAGAAACATTCACAGCAATGAGGAATACTCTTGATCATGTATTCGGCAACTGCTTTTCTTTGATCAAATGTTTGTCTCACTTGACTGATCCTTTTGCCCTTTTGAATCTCAAGATCTCTTTCTTAGATTCTTTGTACCAAATCTCAAGAACCTTTCTTAGACTGGATATTCCCATATGTTCTGCTCAGTTTGTCCGTAACAACCTGAGTGACTCATCTAAGGTTTTATCTATCTTTGTTCAATCGATATTGAATTGGGTGATAGATGTATTCTGTTGTCTTCCGTTAGGATGACTTTCAGATTGCCTTGGAGGTCTCGTACCTCTCCATTTATGACTTCTGTGGGAAATTCTTCCTCAGTTTGTCTTAATGGTTATGCTAGCAACCATTACTCTTCCAAAGAGAATGTTATAAGATCGCTTGCAAATGGCTTTTGACCTTCTTCGGTATGAGTCAACATTGGGATTGGGTATTCTAGTAAGCTTTCCTTTTGAATCTGAGAACTATTCTCGATTTCATTCTTTCATTCTAGGAAGTGGATCAACACCTCCCTTAGGTGTGATTTTAAAGTTGAAACCGTTTTCATGTGTCATCTTAATTCTACATAAAGAAATGGCAAAGTTTTAAAACTCGTTATCGTTTTTGAAAAACTTAGTTTTCCCACATTATTCAATAAAATCGTCCCCGATTGAATAAGTGATTCCAAGATCCCACTTCTTCGAAGTGAAGCGGACTTTGGCCCTGCCCTCCACTTCCGTCGTCCTAGGTGAGTGAACTACTTCACTGATCATACCCTTATGACTCTTGGTTGATAGATAGTCATTGATGAATGACTAATCTATCCTTTTGCCTCGAGTATCCAAGACTCTCTTGCTGATCTCGTTGAGTAGAACCATTTAGACGTGTAGGCCTCTTCTATAGACCTACCCGCATTGTCCCAAGGTAGAGGAGGTACTCTGCTTTGGCCGACCCACCTTCCTCGAACAAGGGCGCAACGAGTGTCTTAATCTGGATAGGCGATTACTCAAGATTACTTTTGGGGACTTTTACGCTAGTCTGGCGTTTGTTATAGTAAACTATTTAGCCTAACTAACATCAACGACATAAAGCGTAAATAAGTAAGTAAATGCGCGCGAGAAAGTAAATCAAGCAGACATGGATCCTAGTATGGCCCCTAACCTAGAAGATCTAATCTCCTTTGGTTTTCTTCTTGTTTCGCCTTTTGGTTCGTCTTAGATCGCCATCTTTGAACCTCCATTGATTTCTCCCACTCGCCTTTGGATTTCATCCTCGAGTTTCTTCAATGGACTCATAGACCCTAAACTTTAATTACAAGACTCTAACGATTCGCAGATCGTATAAACTTGAAATTAAAATTAATTACAAAGCATGCACCCATCCGTGCTTAAAACAAGAATAAAGAAATAAATCTATGGCCATACTAGTTTCCCGCATTCACATCACATGCAATCATATAATATATCAAGGCTAAGAATTATATATGCATGATTATCTTGGGAGATACTTTTGTTGACATCACATGTCACATTACGGACCTTAAGTCTAAATTCGAAGAATTCAACTAATGGTGCGTTCCGGTTTTATCTTTTATGATTTCTAAAATCATTTTTAAGAAAAACTCCGTTTCGGGTTCTGAAAGCCCGGGTCAATTTCGGAAAAAATATTGGTTCGATTCTTAATGATTTCATAAATCAATTTAAAGAGAAATCCGTTTTGGCCTACTAGATGGCCCGGATTGATTTTGGAATTATTTGGTTGGAATCGGAAGAAATTTTGGCAAAAACTCCCACTCGAATGCTGGTCCCTTTTCGTGGTCCGAAAAGCCTCGAAAAAGCCCGGGACAAGTCCTAGACAAGTCCCGGCCCAAGCCCAAAAAAGGGCTCGGACAAGGTCCGGACATAGCACGGCCCATAGGGCCGGCATGTCCTGGCCGAGGCCTATCAAGGCCTGGTCTCGTCCTGGCCGGAGCCAGGACGCTAGTCCATGTACCAGACGCGTCCTAGACGTGTCTGGTGCTGGACCGGACCAGCACTAGGTGTCTCGGACTAGTCCGAGACACCCAGAACCTCCCAGACGCGTGTCCAAGACGCGTCTGGTCGAGTGCTCTGGACGCGTCCTAAAAGCGTCCAGGAAGCTCCTTCGCAGCTGCTGGTCGCGTCCTAGACGCGACCTGGACGCGTCTCCAAGACGCATCCCCAGTAGCTGCTCTGGACGCGTCTCCAAGACGCGTGCAGAAGCTTCTGTCGCAGCTGCTGGTCGCGTCCTAGACGCGTCTCAGCAGCTGCTCTGGACGGGTCCAGAGGACGCATCCAGGAGCTTCTGGTCCGGCCAGGAAGCTTCCTGGCCGGAAACTAGGGTTTTTCAAAACCCTAGTTTCCAAAAAATTTTTTTTTTTTCTCATGCAACTCTAAGTTGCTATTTTCCAATTTTAAAACTTTTCTTAAAATTTTGAAATTCCTTTTAGAACACTTCTAAAATTTTTCAAAACTTTTAGAAACTTTTAAATTTTTCCAAATTTGTTTTGGGAGTTTCCTAAACTCAAAACTACTCTTTTCAGAACACTTGTAAAATTCCAAAATTTTTGTTTTTCAAAAGTTTCCAAAACTTAAAAACAACTCTTAATCAAACCAATTTTGGATCAAAATCTAGGTTTTTGAAACTTTTTCAAAGAACAATTGTGAAATCAATTTGAAAAATCTTTGAATCCAATTCAAAATTAATCAAATTTTATGTTTAAAACTTTTTTAAGCATAACTATCAAGCATGGATTAGTTTGAAATTCAATCAAATTGAGTCTTTTAAAACACTTTTAACAATTTGATTCTCAATTTGAAATTCATTGAATCCCATTCAATATTATCAAATTGTGAGTTTAAATAATTTTTAAAATACTTTTAAAATACTTTTATAAACTCAATTTATTGAACTATCAATCATATCCAATGTGAACTAGTTCGATTCTTAGCAAAAACTAGTTAATTGCAAGAGGCTCTGACGCCACTGTAGGGATTTAAACCCTTCTACTAGTGTTTATAGCGGAAATAAGACATCTAATGTCTACACTAGTATTCCCAGGATCACATGCAAAACTAGTAATTAAACTAACGGAGATAGTAGATTACCTTAATCGCTTTTCCCTCGAACTAGTTAAATTGATTGAAGAAGACCAAGAGCTTCAAGTGTAGCTCCTCTACTTGGGACCCGAGCAATCAATTTAATCTCCCACCTTGTTGTATAGCTAGCACACCAATGGTGGTTGGAAAGAAGAACACCTTCTTCTTTGACTAGATAGATAGTTAATGGGAATTAGCTCACTTTCTCCTCTCTACTTGATGTGGTAGAGTAAGAAAGCTTAGAGAGAAATTCCACACCTTATTCTCTGCCCTAAGAGTGTTTATATAGAACCCTAATAAGAATCCACCTCCTTTTAGGTTTTCTAAAACACCCTTTAGAATAAGATTTAGGGAAATAGTCGAAAATAGCAACTATTGGTATTTTCTCAATTACCTAAGGAGATGACGTCCAAACCCAGCCAAAATTGGCAGATTTAATGTTCATAACATAAGGAAATGTCACTCCAAAAATCAGCCCAATCCGAGCCCTAGAAGTGCCCGAATCGGCTAAGGCCCAAAAACCCTGTTTTTGGCCTTTTTGTACTATCTTTGCCTAATTCCTTTTTAGGCCTATGAGATATGTTTATGGGACACTCCCATGATTATATCTCACTCCCACTAGTCATATCCTAGATCAATTTGACACTCTTATGTGTAACCCGTTGTAGGATCCGATCGAAGTTAGCCGCGAATTACTTCGTAATTCGACGATCGTAGTTGGTCTCTAGCTACAACTCTACGATCCCTAAATCAATCGGACTTGATGATCTTCCACATCAATTGTCCTATCCGACAAATTGGTCGCATTGCCATCTTGGTCGAAGGACATCTCCTTCAACTCCTTCAGACTCCCACCTGGACTTAGAACAAGTGCAATGCCTCGATTCCCGTGTCAATTTAGTATCCCATCTGATACGTCACGTCATTCAGACTTTCTTGATATCCGAGTACAAATGTAAAAGACAAACGATTAACCTTTAATCCGTTTGAGCGCGGCCACGCATTTTCAGTTGCTACTCATCAAGTGGCCTTGAGACACTTTGTACCTAATGTGATTAGGATGACACAATCCATTCTTGCGCTCCCACTTAACTTCATGTCTATCCTGTCCTTCCCAGTATCTGTCTTTATAACCTCCTTTTACGGCGCGGCGTTTGACGGAACCAAAGTCGGACATTCCTTTCATAAGATGAGTGGAACACTCATGTTTTGAGGAATCTCTCCAATTGTCTTTATGAGAAGTATTGACGTTCATCACGAGTGATGTACTTCTCATTTGAGGGTTATCCAGTGTATAAACCTTTTACACACCCACGTAGTCGAATAGAATATACTATTCCTATAGCCCATGAAACTGCGCTATCCCATCGACTCCCGTGCTAGTCTTCGTGAGTCATCGTCCTCGTCCTGCGCTATCCCGTACAAAACGTCCTCGTCCCTTTTGTGAAAATGGCAAAATCCATGGTCACGATGTTTCCTCTTGCTACAAGATACATGGGTATCCACCCAACTATGGTCAAAGAGGACGAAACCGTACCCGACAAGAGTCCATCAACCTCTCGGTTTCAGACAAAACCGGTCAGGGGGTGCCTCCAGCAACCTCCTTCACTAATGAGCAATACCAAGGTATATTGGCACTCCTTGACCGCAATAGGCAACCGACCGCAACCAATTCTCAAGGCAACACCAACAAGGATCCTCTAATCAACCTTACCGGTAAGTACTACTCTTCTTTTCATCCTCCTTGGGTCATTGACTCGGGAGCCGCCAAGCATATTTGTTCAAATATATCTCGATTCTCCTCTTATTCCCTTGCACCACTGGATTTATACGTCCGTTTACCGAACGGTTCACGGGTAAAGGTTGAACATATTGGTACTGTCTATTTTTCCAATAGATTCTATCTTGAAGATGTTTTTCATATTCTATCTTTTCAATTTAATCTCATCTCTATTTCTCAAATCTCTAAATCACTTCATTGTACCGTCTTATTTGACCGGAATTTGTGTCTTTTTCAGGACCGAACAACGAAGACGAAGATTGGGCATGGTAGTCTTCATGATGATCTTTATTTCCTTCGCACGGAGCGTCCCATCCTTTCGATTTCTAGTCTTACTAAAGATAGTTCTAGTAATGAGTCTTTTGTTTTATGGCATTGGCGTTTAGGCCATCCATCTTTTAGTCGTTTTCAATATTTTCATTCCAAACTTCCTTGTTTGAATTTTAAATTTTTATCTAATAAAGTACCGTGCGATGTTTGTCCACTTTCTAAGCAATGTCATTTACCTTTTCCAACTAGTACCACTTCTTCCTCTCACATATTTGAGTTGGTACATGCGGATTTGTGGGGACCTTTTCCGGTCCCATCCACCTCCGGGTGTCGATATTTTCTCACCCTTGTCGACGATTATTCACGTTGTACTTGGATATTTCTTTTGGATTCTAAATCCGATTCAAATAGAACAATTATGAATTTTTTTACCTACGTCTCCACACAATTTAATTGTAAAATAAAGACCTTTCGATCGGACAATGGAACCGAATTTATCAATTCCTCTCTACAAAGTTGGTTTGTCGAAAAAGGGGTTACCCACCAACTTAGTTATACTTATACACCCCAACAAAACGGGGTAGTTGAACGTAAACATCGCCACATCCTTAAGTGGCACGTTCCTTACGACTCCAAGCTCACCTTCCTCTCTCTTTTTGGGGAGAGTGTGTTCTCACCGCGGTTTATTTAATCAATAAATTACCGACACCCATTCTCGATGGAAAATCTCCCCATGAAATCCTCATGGGTGTTGCTCCCAATCTTTCCCATCTACGTGTCTTTGGATGTCTTTGCTATGCTCGAATTCCTTTGGTTAAAACCAAGTTGGACGCCCGCTCTTCCGCCGGTATATTTCTTAGATATCCCAATGGACAAAAAGGTTATCGTGTTTACGATATCTCCACACGACGAATTTTTGTCTCTAGAGACGTCACGTTCGTTGAAAACAAATTTCCCATGTCTCCCTCCTACTCTTCGGCTACACCGAACCACTCCGATCCGGAACCATTCCTCTCCATCGAAGATGATGACACTTTCAATTTTCCATCGACCGGCAAGAACCCCACTGTTTCGGCATCAAACAGCAGCACCATCACCGATGGAGCTGTTGTTCCTGACGTTTTTCAAAAGATTACCGATTCAGGGGTGCCTTCAGACACCCTTGCTGGACCGGGTTCTGTACCCGGTCCGTTACAACCGGCACCATCACCCGAGGTGTCTTCAGCAGCTGCTAGTGACACTCCCCAATCAGGAGCGTCTCCAGCAGCCATGGACAGTCCTATACCCGACATCCCCTCGTCGACTCACTACCGCCCGAGTCTAATTCCTACCAGATGGTTGAGATTTCCGGCCGTCCAACACGATCTCGCCGACCACCGTCCCACTTGGATGATTATGTGCGTTCTAACACAAGTTCCGTCAAGTACCCACTTGAAAACTACTTCTCCATCAATTCATTCTCCACATCTCATCAACAATTCCTCTCTTCTATATTGACTACTACCGAGCCTAGCTCCTTCACTCAAGCAATGAAATCGTCTCATTGGAAGGAAGCTATGGCCAAAGAAATCTCCGCTTTGGAAGAAAACAAGACATGGTCCATCACTGATCTTCCACCCGGCACGCGACCTATTGGTTGCAAATGAGTATACAAAATTAAATTCAATTCCGATGGTTCCATCGAACGCTATAAAGCTCGTTTAGTAGCTAAAGGTTACACCCAAATCCAGGGACTCGACTATAACGACACTTTTGCCCCAGTCGCAAAACTCGTTACTGTCCGTGTTCTCCTATCTATTGCCGTCGTTAAAGGCTGGTCTCTCCACCAGTTGAATGTCAATAACGCCTTTCTCCTGGGAGATCTCCATGAAGAAGTCTACATGAAACTTCCTCCCGGGTTTTCATCTCAGGGGGAGTCTAAAGTATGTCGTCTTCATAAATCCTTATACGGTCTTAAACATGCCTCCCGTCAATGGTTTTTAAAATTCTCCTCCGTTCTTATTGAACGAGGTTTTTCACAGTCTAAAAGCGACTATTCTCTCTTCACTTTCCGTTCGCACTCCACTCAAATCTTTGTTCTCGTCTACGTAGACGACATAATCATCACTGGAAATAATGATAATGCTATTTCCAAGTTAAAATTATTTCTTAACAAATCTTTTTCACTAAAAGATTTAGGCCGTCTACAGTACTTCCTCGGTATCGAAGTATCTCGCTCATCGCAAGGCATTTTCCTATGTCAACGGGAATATGCTCTTGACATTCTAAAAGATTCTGGCCTAACTGCGGCACGTCCCTCTGAATTTCCTATGGATCAAAAGCTCCGTCTTAGTCCTACCGACAATATTCCTTTAAAGGATCCGTCGGTCTACCACCGACTCATTGGCCGATTACTATATCTAACAGTCACACGACCAGACATCACCTTTGCAGTAAATAATCTTAGTCAATTCATGCCGACACCTAGTCAAGTACACTTAGACGCTGCTCACCGCGTTCTACGATACTTGAAAGGCACCCTTGATAAAGGAGTCTTCTTATCAGCAAAAAGCTCTCTTCATATCACAGGATACTGTGACTCAGATTGGGCAGGTTGCCCTTCAACCCGTAGATCAACTACAGGATATTTTACAATGATGGGTGATAGTCCACTCTCTTGGAAATCAAAGAAACAACCAACGGTTGCAAAATCATCTGCAGAAGCAGAATATCGAGCTTTGGCCATTCTCACTTGTGAACTACAATGGCTTAAGTATTTATTACTTGATTTTGGAATTGATCACACAGACCCGATGACAGTTTACTGTGACAATCGGGCTGCACTCCATATCGCTGATAACCCCGTATTCCACGAACGTACGAAACATATTGAAATAGATTGCCACATCGTTCGTGAGAAGATTAAAGACAACGTCATTGCCACTCGCTTCATCACTTCATCACTTCAGACAACCAGTTAGCGGATATCTTCACTAAACCACTTGGAGCAGAACCGTTCAAGAACATTATTGACAAGTTAGGCGTTACTTCCATTCCCGCTCTAACTTGAGGGGGAGTGTTAGAAGGTGCACTCCACTCGGCTAAACCGAGTGGATTAGGTCCACTTAATTATAGGAAACCTAGTAGAATTAGGATTCCTATTACAACCAAGATTGATGTAGTTTAGATAAACACATACTTAGATATAGTTTTATATTTCTTAAACACCTTCTTGTAAACCTATATAAAGGATTAGATCCATAATGTAAAACCATGTTATTGTGAATAAAGAAAAGGTATTTACCTATCTCTCTCTCTCTCTCTCACGATTAACACTTTGCTATCATCATCTCTTGGTTCCAACCGAGAAGACTCACGATCAAGTCTCGGCTTCAACCGAGTTCTCTAATCATCTCTCTCGGTCTCACCTGAGAACCTCCATCATCACCCTCTCGGTTTCACCCGAGAGGTCCTGCTGTCCCTCTCGGTTCCACCGAGACCAATCTCTCTTCGTCTTCCTCGGCTTCATCCGAGTCGATCATCAAAGAGGTTCCTACCTCTTCACACAAATCAATTTGATATTTATCGAAAATATATTGAATCAGAAACAAAACCAAATGTTACCTTCATATCATAGCAACCGACCATGATTAAACTAAAACTCAATCCAATTTTACATATACATGATATCTCAATTTATACCAAGAGAAATGAGAAAACTCCAAAAGTAACAGAAACGACGAAAAAACTCAAAGGGATCTATTTTGTCGAGTAGAAGATTGGAATTAAAGTAAGAAAAAATGAGCCTTAATTCAGAAAAACGTATTGAATCAAAGATGGAGCTAGATGTTACCTGCAAAATTTGAAAATACAAATCAGTTTGGTAGTTATCGAAAATATATTGAATCAGAATTCAGAAACATAACCAAATGTTACCTTTATGAATTGCAAAATAAAAAATTTGTGGGAATCTATTTGTTGAAGTTGGACATACCAGTCAGAGATGTCATGCTTTGCCATTCCTAAAGGTATAAGTAATCGCATTGAAGCTCTTCAAAGAGCCTTCTGGTGGGGAAAACCCAAATCTATCCACACTATTAACTGGTCTGCCATATGTCTTCCAAAAAAGTTGGGAGGTCTTGGTTTTCGTTACCCAATTCTAGATAATCAAGCTTTTCTGTGTAAGCTTGTCTGGCGTCTCATAAAGAATCCTAGTTCTCCTTGGGCTTCTATTCTCAAAGCCAAGTATTTCAACAAAGATCATAAACCTAAGTTGGCTAAAAACCATCACTCTTGGCTTTGGAAATCCATATCCAACTATGTTGAGAAAGTGTCCAATTTGACCTTTTGGGATATTAATAAAGGTACGAATATTAATATTTGGCAGGATTATTGGATTCCTAATCACCCTCCCCCTCTGACCAATAGTCAAAATAGTAACCTTACGAAAGTTCATCAACTTATTAAGAATAATCAATGGGATACAAATACTTTATACCAATGCTTTAATCGTGATATTTGCAATGCAATTTTAAGCATTAATATACAGGATCAGCAGGATGACATTGCGAGATGGTCTCTTACGAAATCGGGTAAGTTCACAATAAAATCCATGTACTACTATTTACGTACAGAGCACTATCCTTACGATATGAAAGAATGGGCTTTTATTTGGCATTTGCCAATTTTACCCAAAATCAAACTATTCCTCTGGAAATGTTGTACCAACAGTTTACCTGTGAGAGATAAAATTGACAAATATATTGGGCATATTTATTATTGTGAATTCTGTCAAAATCAAGAAACTATGATTCATGTTCGTCTACATTGCGATTTAGCTAAGGTGATTTGGCTACACTTCAATGTTATTGCGAGTAATATCTGTAACCTTGTAGACTGCATCATCTCATGGAAAGATATAGAAGACCACATTAGTAGTCGTTTTGCGATTATACTATGGAATATATGGAAAGCACGATGCGACAAATGTTTTGAGTCTAAAGATCATGTACCAATGATAATCATTGAGGCTATCAAAAGTAGTACTTATCTTCAGCAAACACAAAATACTCATGAGCAAATTGAAAAGGTGAATGGTTGGTCTCCACCTGTCTATCATTTTATTAAAATTAATGTGGATGCTTCCTTTATAGCAGTACAGGATGAGGCGGGGATAGGGTGCATTATGCACGATGACCAGGCAAATTTCCTTGCAGCAGCAGCTTTCACTTTTCGGGGACAAAACGCTGAAGAGTGTGAATGCGGAGCGATCCTCAAAGCTTTACAATGGGCACTTAAAAAGAAGATTGTTTACATACATATTGAAAGTGATAACCTTACTATAGTTCAAAAACTCAACAAGGAAAAAGTAGACATATCTTGGCAGTCGGAAAAGATTATAGAGAAAGCGCAACAGCTGGAGGTCAATTTTACAAAGGTGCTATATACTCATATCCCAGAGTAGGCAACTACAAAGCAGATCAGTTGGCTAAATGGAGTAGAAGAAACAAAGGAACATAGATGTGGCTTTCTTTATTAGATCTTCCGCAGGATTTGTATAAGTTGTTTTAGTTTCTCGTTTGTACCTCAACAAAAAAAAGTCAGAGATGTCATGATAGAAAACAAAAATGGAGTAAATGGTATACCATGAATTTTTATAATTGAAATAAGAGGGCATTGTATATTAATTGTTCTCTCAATTAATAGTGTAAGTGGAGAAAACGCAAAAGTAATGGTAGAGAAAACGGTTTTTCCCTTTGATTACCTAATGTCATAATCATTTTTTTAATCAAAAGGAATGAAATTAGAATGTTCCTTACTTTCTCCATCAATGCTGTAAAAATTGAAAACGGTTTTGCCGTTTGAGATTACCTAATGTCATAGTTCAACAAAAAAAAAAAGATTACCTAATGTCATAATCATTTTTTTAATCAAAGAGAATGAAATTAGGGTATTCCTCATTTTCTCCATCAATGCGGTAAAAACTGATGAATATAATGGCGGTGTCCATTGATTCAAGAAGCTTTCTAATGTCCACCTTCCTCCTCTCTTACCGTTTCTTTGTATTTAACATAGTCCTTCATTAAATGTAAGAAACAGTCAATATAAGAATCCAATTTTAAGTGATGAGAGAATACGATCTAAAGGCCAAATTTGAAGATGAAATATTGGGCGGTGGAGATTTATAAATGCTTATAATGGATTTCACCCCACCGTCTTCAATGATTTTCATCTAATGGTAATTAGACGGTCCGGATTCATCGTGTTGTTTACTTTCTTGCATTGAGTGTGTGAACCAAATCCTTTTTTTTAAGGCAAGTAATAGATCAAAGGGTCCAGATTTGATAGAATACATAACAAACGGCTGGATTTATTTTCCGGTGTGTCCCAGTCAGCACAAAATATTGTGTTTTGTTATATAGACTATGTATAACCCCATAGGGCTTTCAACAAAAAAAAAAAAATGTTTTACCCCATAGGGCGGGCACGGTTAATTTGATTGAATGCAATGCATGTATGCGTTAAATTCGAAGTTGAAATACAAATTTGTAATTTCTTAGTGATTCCATCAAAGAGAAACCAAAAAATTTACAATAAAGGTATAGAAAACACTCAAACACTAAACAAAATTACAACATCAAGCTAAGAACAACTTCTCAAAATGACTAAAAAAAATCAGCAGACATAGTAAAAGCAATATCACAAAACATATCAGTTGGTTATAATTTAATAGCAAAAGCTAGATTAAACTATCGCATAAACAAATTTTGCCCGTAAAAATGATAATCTTCAACGACGATCGACCCGGTCTCATGTCATCACCCAAAGAACAAATCCATTGATATAACATGATAGATTATTAGAAGATCATTACGTCCTAACAGGAGACCAGAAACCGTTGGGCGCCATTGGGTGTGTAATATGTAATCCAACACTTCTAAGGACCTGTTTAGAATTTGAACAAAAATCAGATTGATCAGTACACAGAGTTATACATTTATGGATTTCATAATTTCAAGAGCTGCAATCAAAGTAGAATAGCTTTCCAATGTACAATTTTTTTTTTAACAATATTTCCAATCCGCAATTCAATTCAATAGCTACATGGGGATATGCTCGTAGCTACCACTCACTCAGTCGAATACCCAACTACCCAAGTCAGAGATCCGTGGCTTTTGCTATGACCCTTTCTGAAGTGGATACGCTGGTGCACCAATTTGATCCAATCGATTGTTATTTGATCCTAAATTCCTAATGAATAATTGAATACCAACCTGTACAAGTTTGATAGAAAAAGCAAAAGAGTAAGCTAATGAAATAGTACTTTGTTGATTAATACAAAGGGAATAAAACTTTGAAAACAACAAACCTTAGCTTCTAATTCTTCATCACTAATAATCCCACTAAGAGATTGTTAATCCTACTTTCCACAGTTTCTGATTCTTAAGCAGCATATCTATATATTCAAATCACAAAAGCTAACATCACAATCTACTATTACACCCAAAAAAGATGCAAAAGTATGCTTTTTTTTTGTGGTATAAAATAAAAAGAAACACACCCAAAGGAAACGGTTCTACTCAAATCACTTTCTTGAGATGATGTAAGAAAAAACTCAGGACAAGACGTTTCCATTTACCTACTTAACTATCTGCCTTCATATTCATCCCTTGATAGATTACATGAACTGACAAAGACTCGAGGAGTATGACACACAAAATAGACTACACAAATTTCGGATCCTTAGAACTATGCACAACCATCACAAAAATCCTGCACTTGGAAAACCCCAACACTTTTTTCTCCAGATTTCTTTCTAAGGATCTCCAATCGATTAAACCCATAATTACACGGGTTTTCAGCAATACATAAAGAAGTTAAGGTTTTCATTTCTAATTCATCTTCCCTCTCTACCGTAGCTTTATAAAGACCACATATATTATAGTTGATCTCTTTCTAATGTTGTTTCTGAAGAATTGATCACAATACATCGATTATTGATATCGATTATTGATATCGATTATTGATATCGCCCATAACATACACACTGTGCAAAATGAACTTCCTCTTCACACATTGAACAAAAACTCACGCCATGTTAGAATGATGTAAATGGCCTAGAAAACGAAACATGTAAAAGTGAAATGCAAATAATGATTCAAAACAACCAGGATCTCAAAAGAGATAGGGGAGGATGAATATAAACGGCAAAAGTTTATCAAAGTTTCCAATTAAGAAGGATTTATGTTCTTATGAGCATTTTTACAGACACTTTCTGTGCAAATTTAAAAGTTAAAACGATCCTAGGATTTTGTCTGGTTTCTAAACATTATCATTATAGAGATCAAAATCCATAAGTAAATTCATAAAGGCTATTTTATGAAGAAACAAAAGAGAAACCCCGATGTCACTAACCTCAAACCGTTATTGAGAAGGTATAAAGCAGGTAAAACTAATGAAAATTAATCACAAAAGATGTAGTATTAGATATCTCCAAAATAAGTTCGAGCAGGAAGGAAAAATGAACTCCGAAATCAATTGTATTTTGCAACTATGACCAAATTGAGAATAATTAAAGAGATTCGGATCAACAAAATTAAGTACATAATTCAGTGGTTAAATCAAAGAATGAAACTTATTTTATACAGAGGTTCAAGAAATTGACGATGCATCTGGAAACTGAAATCGGGGGGAGATTAAATGAATCACTAAAGATGCGGTCTGAGTCTGTAACTGATATCCTCATGATAGACGCTAACCACATTTATCATAAATATTTTATAAATTTCAAGAGAGAGAGAGAGACGGATGGTACTATAATAGACGGATTGAAGAGAGGAAGAGCTGAAATTTATGGCTGACGAAAATGAACGGAAGAACCCTAATAGAACTGTTATCTTCACCATAGCTGAAGTAAAGGCTATAACCTGTTTAATGAGAGAGGGAGAGGGGGAAAAAAGATCATGTGGTTACGATTAAATCAGGCCCAAAACAGACGGACATGTTTTAAACTTGGGGTCTCACTTAGATTATATCAAACCACTACATACAGACATGATTCAAACCTGGGGTTTTTACATTAGTTAGCCTAATTAAGAGTACAATTTTAATTCCGAATAGATCACCACTTTAATTCACCTACTCAGATGGATCTAGCTGCCACAATTGAAGCTGAACCGAGATGGACGACTATGATATCATAGGGTGAAAGAAGTTTGTATAATAGAATTAATTAATTAGTGGGTGAATAAATTTGTTTTTTTTTTAAGGGTAGGTAATAGATCAAAGGGTGAGGACGCTATTGAAAACTCAACAAACAGTCAGATTTGTCTTTCAGCTTGTCCCAGTCAGCAAGAAATTTTGCGTTTTATATTATATCAAACCACTACATACAATTTTAATTCCCAATAGATCACCACATTAATTCACGTATTCAGATGGATCTAGCTGACACAATTGAAGCTGAACAGGGATGGACGACTGTGATATCATAGGGTGAAAGAAGTTTGTATAATTGAACTAATGAGTGGGTGAATAAATTTGTTTTTTTAAGGGTAGGTAATAGATCAAAGGGTGAGGACGCTATTGAAAACTCAACAAACTGTCAGATTTGTCTTTCGGCTTGTCCCAGTCAGCAAAAAACTTTGCATTTTATATAATAGACTAGGTATGACCCGTGCCTTTCAGCACGGCGAAATGTAGTAAATATCAAGATTATGAAAAGACAAAAAAATGATATATTATGATAACCCTGACAAAAAATCGAATGATTCGGGTTTGAAAATAGTTAATATTTAAATAGAATACCAATATGAAAACATCGATCAAAATTTATGAGAAGTAACGACGTTCTGATCTAAATTGGTGGTACGTATGATAAGTAGTGTTACTTCTGATTTGCTAAGAGGGAACCTCTAGTTACCAGAGCTTCTCAGAATACACGAGGAGACGGTTATGTGAAAAATACGCATGAATTTTGTGTCATTATGTGCAAGGTATTCATCTGTCAAGAGGAACCTAAAGAGTTTAAAAAGTTACGATATAAAAAAGTCAGCTTAACTTGAAGAGATCAATATAAATAAATCTTAATAAAAATGAATGAATCATAACACAAGTTAACAAAAAAAAATAACCATAGATGCAAATAAATTTGAACACAATATACTCAATAACCTAACTGAAACCATGCAAACCAAAAATTTATCTCTAACAAAATCTCAGTGAATCTTTTTTTTTTTTAATAGAAAGGATTTATTATGGAAGAGGAATTGTCCTTTTGCATATTGTTCATTGTTCCAGCTGAAAAAAATAAAGAGAGATGGAGAAAAGTATAAGAAAAACTTTGGAGGAAAGATTCGATGTATTCCTTCCTTTTAGGAAAAAAAAATTTCTATGAAAGAGAAAAAAAATTCCTAATGAAAGGGAATTTCAGAAAATGAGTGAGTTTGGGAATTCTAAAAACAATATTAAATGTGAATTCATTGGGGAACTCCAAGAGATGAGTTGTTTAGGAATTTAAAGAATCATATTAAACTTGATACTTTCGACCAAACTGTAAAATGTTCTAAATACCCATTCGTAGAGGAGACCATAAAAGTTACACTACATTCCATGTTTTGACAAATAATTTCAAGAAGTGAAACTTCAATTTTAACAAGAAAATGAGATGTAAACCTACAAATAAAATGAGATGTAAACCTACAAATAGAAAAAAAGATAAAAGGGTTATGATAGATAGTGTATTGATACCCATTGAAAGTAAAAAAAAAAATGATAAAACACACAAGAAATAGAGTCAAGTCAATTCGAGCGAAAATGAAATTTTAGATACATAGGGTCTTTTTTAGCTTACACAAATGTTGAAGCAAGAACAATAAGAAAAACATTTTTTCTTGAAATGCAAACAACAACATCAACCCAAAATAAATCAATGATGAAGTCTGTTAGAAGAAAAATTGGGCGAAGACAAATTGGGTGAAGACAATATTAGTAGCAATTTACAATGACAAAAAAGAAAAAATAAACTTAATTCAAAATCTATAGAGGAAATACCATGTCAATCTGTCCGACTCTAAAATGAAGAGTTTATGCTTCTAACGAAGGTATTCAAACACAATAAATCAAAACTCTATACATGTTTCATGCTCTTGTGGTGAATCATCATCGGAAGCCAACACGGGATGTGCATCGTTAACAATGTAGCCAGATTTTTCCGTGAAATATTTGCAAAGATTATCACTTCCATCATCACAACTAAAATTATTTGAAACTATATCTTGGATCCTGAGTAAGTTTTCAAACATCATCAACAACAAACCAAATAAAATTAGAGGATATTCGTCTATAATAACATCAAACAAAAAGATAAACATAAAAAAGATACGCACTCTTACAGAAGAATCTCATCAAAGCATAAACATCATATCCTCTGAAGTTAAGATACTAAAAAAAAGTTATGAAAATGCAAAGAATTTTAATAGAAGAATTAAAAAAAAAATACGGGTGAATGAAAATAACAAAGTGATAAGAGTTATGAAGAAGCTTGAAAGGTTGTATTTACTATCAAACAAATGTAACTACAGAAAAATAATAATTCATGTATGCAACAATATATAAAGTTACTGAGGAATTTTATCAAACACGTTTTGTGCAGCTTCATATAATGAATCTCCACATTCCAAACTAACCAAATTTTCAATCTTCATCATTCTATATTAACATGATAATCTTCGTAACATCATAAATAATAAATTAAAAGGATGTTATTACTAAATTATCACCAAATTATCACCATAGACCTATCAAACTACAAGCAAAGGAAAACGAATTGATAATTATTGTCAAATCAATGAACTTCAGTATACAATCCATATTGAACAAATAGCTTTTAAGAGATCGAACACAACGAACACTAACAAAGAATTAAAAAAAATCATAACTGCATTCATAAATTAACACAGAGATAGCAAGTTTAACACAGAGATAGCAAGTTTAACACGGAGATAAAGAGAGATGAGAGAGGTGTACCTACAAAAATTTGGTTTGAAGTAGACCGATTTCTTCATGTTTGCATAAGTTATAGTTGGAGATTGAGTAATAATACAAAATTTTCTAAAAAATCAAATTAAGATGCATACATCTGATTAAGAGAGAAAATGTATATCACAAGTAAAACCGCAAATAAATCTTCAAAGAAGGAGGCGTAGGGTTGCAAAAAGAAATTAGAAAAACTAACCAAAACAAAAAAAACTGTCAGTTTGGACAGAAGGATCACTGAATTTTCTCCCTATCGATCGTTTGCCATCTGCAAATGACGGAGTTTAGCATAAAACAAACATCAAATTTGAGAGAACTGAATACCCTAAAATAATCACCAATTCATAACAATCAGAACAACCTCGACTCAAGATCTGACTTAGAAAATACACTACCTAGGGCAGAACTTTCGTTTAAGAGACATGGAAGAACAAGTTGAGGAACTTACCGAAGACAGTGTAGATATGGTTCAGTTATTCCAAGATCAATATGAATAGCAATTGCTAATTGTTCCAAGATCAATACCAATACCAATTGTCAAACTCCAACACAAGAGTAAGTTCCAAAATCAATATTAATACCAATTGAGGGTCCATATTTATGCATGAAACCGCCATACTAATTGTTTTGACCACAATAATCTATTATATAAACCGCCATACAAATTGATGGTCTTGATGATGATAATAATGTGTAGTACTAAACCTACTTGGGTCACCATACTAACTGTTGGTCTATATTTCTGCATGAAACCGCCAGTATTGAATGGAGGAAAGAGAAAAGAAGATGGAGAAAGAGGAGAGAAGGGCGACTTAATGAGGCAAGCATTGTCACACATTCATTGCCAAAGAAACTGCCCTTTAATGAGAGACTTAATGAGGATAAAACTCATCCATACGATCTAAAGGGACGGCCATATTTATTTGTGGGTTTGCGTGCACTCACAAAATTATTTGAATGAGAAGGTGAACGAATTAACATTTTTTTGAGTAGGTAATGGATCTAACGACCATAATTAGAGAGAAAACAGAACGAACGACCAGATTTGTCTTTCGACTTGTCCCAGTCAGCAAAAAACTTTGCGTTTTATATAATAGATTCATTAGTCTTTAGGCTTCTTTCATGAAAAATCTAAAGAAGAAAATATTTTGCAAGAAAAGGACTTGCTCCCATCCTTTGATGAAGGGCATATATTGTTGACCTTCCTTCCTCTTTCACAAGCCCCCACGCCCCAACTTTTTATGTTACCTTTGTGCATAGATTATATAATGATAAAAGTTCTTACTTGTTTTATAAAATTTTGATTTATGACTATTGGACTAAAAGATCTTACTTATTTTTATAAAGGATTCGTTATGGACCCCCCTAAACCGGACTTATCCATCTTGGCCTGGAACATTCGTGGGTGTGGTCAGTATTTGAACCGTAAGCACCTTTATGGCCTCATTAAACAACACAGACCTGACTTCATCTTCCTCTCGGAGACTAAAGGCACCCCTAAGTACCTCAATCAGGTGCTCAAGTTTTACTCCAACTATAACCTTCATGTGGTGGATCCGAAAAACAAAGCTGGTGGTCTAGTGCTATACTGGACCCGGGATTATGTTACTGAGATTTTGTATTCGGATGACCACATGATCCACATCAAATGTTCTCATATCGATATTGGTAATAGCTTTGTGCTCACGGGCTTCTATGGGAGCCCGTATAGAAACACTAGAATGACACCCTGGAACACTCTTAGCTCTCTTAATATTGACCCTAATTCCCCATGGGTTGTCATTGGTGACCTCAATACCATTCTTCACCCGTCGGATAAGGATGGTGGTAGTAATGCGATTTCTAGCCTCGTGTCCAAGATTAATTTGAAGATTAACAGTTTAGGCCTTAAGGACGCGGGTTATAAGGGCACCCCTTACACTTGGACTAATAAGCAATATAAAGGGGCTCTTATTAAAGAGAGATTAGACCGGGCCCTTACTAACCACTCTTGGTTGATGGACTTCCCAGCTATGCCCTGGTTACTCATCTACCAGGAGTGGGTTCGGACCACATCCCCGTCCTGCTCACCACTTCTGCTCTGACTCATCTTGGCAAACGCCCGTTCAAGTTCATTAGGACCTGGATGTCTCATCCAGAGTGTAGTGATTTTATCAGATCGCACTGGCCTGCTAACCAGCTTTCTATCCAACCCAAACTGAACCATTTAGCTATTAACCTAGGCAAATGGAATAAACAGGTTTTTGGTAACATTGACTCTAGAATTAGGAGTCTTACTGAGGCTCTCCAACAGGCTGATGGTGGTAACCGGGCTTACCAGTTATCTCTTCTCCTTGAGGAAGCCTATAATCAGCTGGAAAGCCCGTGGAAGGAGAAATCCAGGAATGACAATATTAAGTTGGGGGATCAAAACACCAAATTCTTTCATGCTAAGGCGATCAACCGGAACAGAAAGAATAGTATTACGGCTATCAAGGACAATAATGGAGCTTGGATTCAGGGAGCTTTGGATATTGCTAACTTATTCTCTACCAATCTCGGTTGCATTTCCACCTCTTCGGGGTCGATCATCTCCGAGGACTTACTGGATCTCTTCCCTCGCCAAATCTCCGACTCGTCTAACCTGGCCCTCTCGTGTATTCCTTCGGAGCAGGAAATTCATGCCTCCATCTGTTCTCTCAAGGCGGACTCGGCCCCTGGTCCGGATGGTTTTCCCCCTCTTTTCTATCATACCAATTGGGATACGGTGAAAACCGATGTGATTCAGCTTGTTACGGACTTTTTCACCCTCTCTACTCTCCCAGAACAAGTCAATCATACACACATCTGCCTCATTCCCAAGACTAAAACTCCTCAGACGACGGCGGATTACCGTCCAATCAGCCTCATGAATACTACTTACAAAACCATTACTAAGATCATGGCCAACCGTCTTAAGATGGTGCTTCCTGATATCATTTTGCCCTTTCAGGCCGCGTATGTGCCGGGGCGGCAGATTACGGATAACATCATCATCAGCCAAGAAGTGGTCCATTCGTTTAAACTCACCAAAGGTTCGAAGAGTTATTTCGCGCTTAAGTTGGACATGTCTAAGGCCTTTGATCGGATCGAATGGAACTTCTTAGAAGCTGTGATGGGCCGGATGGGCTTTAATTCCAAATGGATTAGTCTTGTCCACTCCTGCATATCCACTTAGTCCATGGCAGTTCTTATTAATGGCCGTCCCGGCCCTACCTTTAATATCAGTAGGGGTGTCCGGCAAGGTGATCCCTTGTCTCCGTTTCTGTTCACCATTGCAATGGAAGGCCTTAGTCGCCTTCTAGAAACCACCAATAATTCCACTCCCTTTCAGGGTTTCCCGATTCCTAAATCCGACATCACAATTAAACATCTTCTCTTTGCGGACGACTGCATCATTTTTGGTCTGAACTCTCTGGACAACATCACCTCCCTCAAAAATATTCTGAATACCTTCTGCAATGCCTCTGGTCAGATGATCAACTACTCTAAGTCCACCATCTTCTTCTCTAAAAACACCCACCCGAAGTTCAGAAGGATGATCATCCGTGATTTCAAGGTCCGTCAATCTTCTAATTTGGATAAATACCTTGGCACCCGTCTTTTCATCGGTGCGAACAAAAGGAAGTTGTTTTCTTCCCTTCTTACTCAGATCCAATCAAAACTCTCTAAATGGCAGACTTCCCTCCTCTCACCAGCTGGCCGCGCTATTGTTATCAATACGATAGCTGCGGCTGTTCCCCGATACCAAATGCAGTGCTTCGCCATTCCTAAGGGCATAAGCAGTCGCATTGAAGTTCTTCAAAGAACTTTCTGGTGGGGAAAATCTAAAACGATTCACACCATTAACTGGTCCGCTATTTGTCTCCCTAAGAAATTGGGAGGTCTTGGCTTCCGGTTACCTATGATGGATAACCAGGCCTTTTTGAGTAAGTTGTTGTGGCGTCTTCTCAAAGACACTAGTTCCCCTTGGGCCAGGATTCTCCGCGCGAAGTATTTCAGCAGCGACGATAAACCTGTTCGCGCCAAGAACCACCACTCGTGGTTCTGGAAATCCATATCCAAGCAGGTGGATAATGTTAACAGCCTGACTTTCTGGGATATCAATAAAGGGACGAACATTAACATCTGGTCCGACTTCTGGATTCCTAACCATCCGCCGCCTCTAGCTAATACCAATAACAGTAACCTCACCAAGGTCTCTCAACTTATTACTAATAACCAGTGGAATACGAATATTATTAGGCAGTGTTTTAACAGTGATATATCTAATTCCATCTTGAGCATCAATCTGCAGGTACGTATGGAAGACACGGCTCAATGGGCCCTTACGAAATCGGGTAAATTCACAATTAAATCCATGTACTATTATTTACGTACGAAATATAATGAGTATCATATTAAGGATTGGCACTTCATCTGGTATATACCGGTCCAACCAAAAATTAAACTATTCCTATGGAAATGTTGCACCAACAGTTTACCGGTGCGTAGTACTATTGGTCGGTTTACTGATCTTAATTTTGAATGTACGTTCTGTCGAGAAACTGAAACGACTACTCATGTTCTTTTACATTGTGACTTGGCTTCTGTGGTTTGGTTTCACTTTAATATTATATCTGCCAATATTACTAACCTGGTTGACTGGATTACTTCTTGGAAAGATCTTGATGAGCAGATTAGTGGTCTCTTTGCGATTATTCTCTGGCAGATCTGGAAAGCGAGGTGCAATACATGCTTTTCGTCCACGAAAGTTTCTCCTATGATGATTATTGACCAGATCAAAAGCACTCCAACGCTACCTAAGGATTCGACCATTTCTCCCACGACAGAGAGAAACTCCCACTGGTCCCCACCGACAGCGCCTTTCACCAAGATTAATGTCGATGCCTCTTTCGTCGAGGGCAATGAGTTTGCAGGAATTAGCAATGTAGTGTATGATGATCAAGCCTCCTTCATAGCGGCAACGGCATGTAACTTCAGAGGTCAAAATGCAGAGGAATGCGAAGGATGGGCCATCGTCAAAGCGCTTCAATGGTCGGCTACAAAGAACATCGCGTACCTCCATATTGAGAGCGATAATAGTAATATTGTTCGGATGCTCAATGGCCAACAAGCAGATATTGGATGGCAAACTTCCAAGCTGGTCAACAGAATCCGCCAACTGGAAGGAAACTTCACAAGACTTATTTACTCCCATGTCTATAGGGAAGGTAATACCAGAGCGGATCAGCTGGCAAAATGGAGTCGACTGCACGGAGGAAACTGGACCTGGCTTGCTCGATCAGATCTTTCGGTCGAATTACAGCCCTCGTTTATGTAGTTCTCGAGTCTATTGCTTTCTCCTCAAAAAAAAAAAAAAAAAAAAAAAAAAAAAAAAAAAAAAAAAAAAAAAAGTTAAAAGATGCAAGAATGCTAGTTTGACTTCATCGAGAATATGTATCCAACTCAAAATTCTTCTCCTTCATATCATTATCCATGTGGTACTAAGTTAAAATATGCAAAATTCGAAGTGGAGAAGACAAATATAGTCCCAGACTGGAAAATGTTTGGACATAAAGAATCTTGAGCTTCTATAAGTTTCTCCAACATCCCTCCTCTTGCATACAAGAATAGTCTTAGGCTTCTCACATGAAAATGAAATAGAATTGCGCCTTCAATTGTGGTATGTTTCCTTGAAGGGACCACCGGGTTACCCGATTAATGACCGCCCGAAATTCCATGCGCCAACTTCAACAAGTGGGCACAGGCGAGCAAAGGTAGATTAATAGGGTTGAACTACTCGCTCGACCCGCCCTAATATTCTGTTGGTTAGCATGTCTAGCTTCCAGTACCTGCCCTGCCCGCGGGCTGCCCGCCCGTCCTGATTTCCACCCTTACGAATGCCAACCGAATTTTGTAGTCAAAAGAGACTGACTAAGTCAATCTCCTTGTTCGGGGCTACTAGCAACTTTATCTTTTTTTTTTTTTTTTTTTTGGAAGTCGACTACGATCTACGTATGTCGTTACACTTGGCACTTGATACATCATAGATGTGATAAGCTCGATAACCGCCCACTCAAACACTAACAGAACCGGCCCTATAGCCCAACAAGACATGGCCTAAAGCCCAACAACATTATTTACACCCTAATAACCCCAATTCAAATAACCAAAGATTCCACCTTCTCTGGGATTCGAACCTGGGACCTCCAGGGATTTCTGGAGTTTATGTCAACACCTTGGAACCACTTGGGCTACCAACTGTTGACTACTAGCAACTTTATCGGGTGCTATTTTTTGTGCCAACTAATCCGATTGCTGACGTGGCTTGTGAATCCGAATGAAGTCGGTGTTCAAGTCGGCCCCAATAGACTCTCTGATAGTTGAGACTTTAGAGTAATTCATTGATTCTTCTCCAAGTTTGTTTTGCTCTCTCGTTCTCTAGGGTTTTTCTTCTTCTTCAAGAAACTAGATTAAAGAAAGAGACTGAGGAAGATCAAAACGTATGTTATCTCTCGTTCTCTCTCTCTTTCTAATCGATGAGTTTCTGTTCATCTTTTTAGGTTTTTATTCTGTAATCACTGCTTTATACATAGCTGTTGTTGCCTGGTATTGTTGATTCACTACTCCTTTTTATGAACATTTTGCAATAACACTATAGGCTATCTTAGGAGGTCAGTAGTTTTGAGTTCAGATTTTTTTATATATGGGTTTGTTCTAGATTGGCCATTGCCCTCTTATCATAATTTTCTTACTTGTTTCTTTTCTTAATTTATTTGCTTCTGATGGTCTGATGATCTGAATTGAAATCTAAATTGTGTCTGCTTGAACTTCTTTCTAGGTCACTCAAAAATCTTGAAAAGTCTCATGTTATTCTTACTTGTTATTTTAATTTCTTTCTAGTATCCAGTTGAATGAAAATATATGTATGCTGATTGAAGTGCTATTTTGTTTCTGATTAGGTTATCTTCTTACGAATTATGTCTTTCAAAATCGATTCCCTTGATAAAAAGGGAGAACTCATGATGCTGATAGAAGAGCTTAAAAGTAATAAGGTTATTGATGATATGAAGCTACTAGTGGCATCAACTGTTGAAGATGTGGCTGTTCTGCAGAAATGTTTGATTTCGGTGGATTTGGCTAAGTTAACCAAGATTGAAGTGGAAGAAATCATGGAGAAAGCAAAACCACTCAGAGACCAATTGAGAAAGATCCAGAGAGAGGGATCGACATTACTTCGAACTTGTCGAGAGCTTCAATGCAGGGTGGAAGTTCAAGTGGAGTACTTAAAGAACAAAAAAAATGAGTTAAAACTTCAAAGAAACAATTCGTCGACTCAAGTATTGCTTCCTACTGAACAAAAGGGCACGGAGCTTCTTAATGAACAAAAGGGCACAGAGGTAGACGAAAAACTAACTCGGTTGTTCAGCATGTTAGACAGATCTCTCTGTAACTTCAAGAAAGAATTGGAGGGTTTGAGAAGTGTGAATCTAAACAATCTACAACTAGAACTAGACTCAAGTATGGCAGACATGGAAAATTACTGTGGAACACCACAGAAACAAGAGTTGGAAAATGAAATTACATATAAGAGCGAGTGAAGTATGTGTTTAATCATCTATACCTAGTGATTAGTATTGTTTTCTAAACAAGTATTAGTAGTGTTTTCTAATCGAAGTGTCAGTTCAGACTAAACAAGAAGTATTAGTATTGTTTTCTAATCAAAGTGGCAGTTCAAACTAACAAGAAGTATTAGCATATATTAGTATTGTTCTTTCACTTCCTTTGGAGCAAAAGTTGAGTATGTTATTTTTATGATTTTGTGTCTTTACCGATCAATCTATTTTCTAAATCCGTCCATTTTCAGCCGAAAAGTAATCGTTGTTTGGTAGAGACTACCGACATAAATGTACGATAATCTAAAAGCTTAAGCGGACTAGAGTTACATGGAGTTCTATTTATTCAAAATTTGAAAAGTGAAGTTACACTGAAAATAGCTTGAAGTATGGAACTGACTGAAAATTGGATGAAATGCCAAGGGAAGTTGGAAGGCCTCACCCAAATTAGTCCAAATCTATCTCAAAACCCAAATTACCTCCGTCAATGTCAAAACCCATCACACACTCTCCATAACATAAAAGCATATACATTACAAAATTCAAAAAATTCGCTCTAAAATTCTAAGGCACCAAGCTTCAAAAGTATATTTCTAAAATTTCTCTTTGAATGATTGGGATCATTTATTTTAACGTCTTCTCCTGACGTAACACGCTGAATTTCAAAAGTTACTTATTTGGCATCGAAACTGTAAAACTAACCTTCAAGATTTGATATGCCCTGAAAAATAATGAAAAAGTAGTGGTTACGCAGTGGTGTCGTATGGAACAGAAAAGAAATGAAATGAGACAAGAGTAAAAGATATGAGAATAGTTTTTCTTGGACCTTTCCATCTGTTTTACATTAGCAGCAATAAGATTTAAACCTCACTTATGTTTGAGTTGCCAAACACATGCTTTTCAACTACCAAGTACAGTGACACTTTATAAAACAATGACACCCATGGAATGTTGTAATACAATATCAATGTGTGATTTTTTTTCCTAAGTATTACTTTATATTTATTAAATCATTGTCGTAAAGGCAAAGAAACTTTTCCTTCTCCTAACCACATACCATAATATTTAATCGTTATCCATGAAACAGCTGGTCTAGACTGTGTAGACCTAGTGCAGTATAACAAAGGATTAGGAGGTTCCAAGTAATCCCTTTTATAGTCTTACGCACCATACATATTTCAATACAAAAACGTACTTATTTGATTTAATTTTAGGATAAGAAAAACGGTTGCTTATTTTTGCATGCGACAAAATAACATAGGGAAGGTATATCCCAAACTAGGGTAAAGACACAAACAAACATGGCTAGAAACTGCGCGTCTGGGTACACTTCAACAAATCAGTGCACACCCTTGCTTGTATGAACTGCAGTTAACTCTACCAGAGTAGCAATGATAGAAACTAGGTAGAGCGATTGCTAAGAGTTGCATCTAAGATTCTAAAATAAACACTTTAACATACAAATAATTTCATTTACATATATGGTAAAGAGCATTGATGTGAAAATACTATGATTTATGAATTGGACCAAATCTAATTTTAATCTTGTTGAGTGAAGAATCATTCAATTTTTTTCTGGATCATTTGTTGTATAGCGTGATTTACGTAGAGATAAACGACTTAACTCCAACTACGACAAAATATTAAAAATAGGTACTTGCTTACTTCGGCCGAGGAATGACAGGTTTTTTTGTTCTTTTGACTACTCAATAGTACATATCATAGAATTATATCATATAAAGATAAGTGAAATGCAGAAAGTTGAACAACAAAATCAAGTAACTGCTCAAGTAAGTTCACAAAAGCAATGGAAGGGAACAAACTTGAACCACTGATGAGCTAACGGCAGTAAGAAATTAGAAAAATCTCAGATAAAATTCATACCGATAATGTGGATTTCTGTGCATAGAGAGTGTGCTTTCCATTTCTATTTGATGAAGTATCAGCTGGAACAGAAGAATGGTGTATGTCTTTGTATTGAAAATTTTCCGCAGTATCAAATTCCTCGGCATTTTGAAAGAGAAGAAACCCTAATCTTGATCAAACTCCGTCCTAGTCCAAACTTAATCTTATGCATCTTTGCCCACAACCTCAATAGGTACACTACAATTTGTACACAAAATTTCATTAAAATATAGATGAAAGAGAAAAATAACTAGAGATGAAAATAGAATTAAACAAAAATTGAAAACAAAAGAAACATAGTTAGAGGTACAGATATTAATTTTCTGATTTGAAATGTAAACTGAAACATTGTAAAACCTTTTTATTAATTCATTTGACACTCTTTCATCAAAAAAAAAAAAAGTATCATTTGACACTGCAACCTAAGTCGAGAAATTATAGGATAGATGGAAAGCGTACTGTAGAGAGAGAGAGATAGACGTACCTCGTACCTGGTGGTGGCAATGCGTCGTGGGTTGTAGCGGAATAGTGAAGGCGGAAAAGACTGCCGAAGAAAAGTGAGCCAGGTGAGGTCGGTCGCTTGTGATATAGAGTCGTTTGTGTTAGATCAACTGATAACCGTTAGGTTCTCTTCCACGAGAGAACACAATCCCAATTCCCAACTGCCAAAGGAAGGAGTTAAAGCGCCCACCATTTCTTCTGCGAAAGGGCCTCCTCTCAATTGCCCCCTCCCAAGAAAGCGGCTAAAATCACCCCTCTCAAAACAAGCATGTGTCTACCCAAAATCTCTGTGGGTCCGCGGTCTGCCCTACCGCCATTACTAAAGAAGCTCCAAACACTTTCCATTTTCTTCGTTTACAGTTTTCTATCGCCTAAATCATAAAACAACTAATCTCATTTGTCTCTCCAATTCCGTGTCTTTATGGGATAAATATTTGAAGCCTCCAAAATTGAGATGGATTTTTGGTTGATAGAAATTGGCTTGAACCAATTTTGATTCACAAAAGTGGTTGAACCACACCAATCTCAAATTCATATCCTTCAACAAACTAGGGGAGTTAAATTGGGGGAGGCAAACCAATTTTATGTCCAAAATCGGTTCGATCTCCCCGATTCAAAAGAATGGGGGAGACAATAATAGAGTGGATAGTCCAAGAAAATTGACCACATTCAATGGGGAGAGACACATTATTAATGGGAAGAGGGCATGCGATTTTTTACATGCCAAGACAACATTTTCACTTGGTCAAATGAATTGCCTAATTGTTAAGCCCCATCACACCTACATGAAAGAGTAATAAGATGAAGATGAGGAATGAGGCCGGGAAGAAACTAATGGGAAATTTTAAAGGCAATGTGTTTTTTCGTTAAAGGCAATGTATTTTGCTTCCAGTACTTGGTAGAGGCAGTGCCATCTCTTTTATTCTCCGGCAAAAATCACCTTCCAGAAATTCAAAGATCGACGTTCGGCAACCTAACTTGAAATTAAAAAAATTTATCTCTCTTCTTCTTCTTTTTCCTCTTCCTTTTTCTGTGTTCTTCTCCTTTAACCCTGTAGATTAATACTCTCATCATTTCTAGAGAGGGAGAGTGAGTTTTAGAAAGAGAAAATGATGGTGATTCAGTTGGAGAGTATGGCGTAAACGATCAAATCGAAAGTAAGATCTTTGAAGAAATCAAGAAAGAAACCTTATGCAAATATGCCTAAAAGTTTAGGCATTATAGTCAAAGATCAGTAGCAGAAAGGCTAGAAATTTAATCGATAACTCTCAAACTTGCGGATCAACCTGGAAAGAAACGTTTCCCACGATCTTCATCAATTAAACCTACCATGCCTTCTTTATTTTATTTGATTTACTTTCCCCCTCTCTATTTTTATATTGTTCTTCTTCTATTACTCCCACTGTGTAGATAGATATTCATAGAGGTTGTGTTCAACAAGTTTCGAGAGCAAAGTTCTTGTTGTAACCAACCTTAGACAGACATGCTCTGAAACCAGACCTTTCCTCTCGAAACCAGACGTTTTCGGCGAAGGGAATTTTCCTTCTTGACGGAGGCAGAGAAGAGAGAGAGAGAGAGTAAAGAGAAGGAGAAGATTAAAGAAGAAGGAAGAGGAAGAAGAAGAGTTTTTTTCACGTATGTTGCCGCCGGAAGTAATGCCGGGACATGACGCTGTTAGGTCAAACCTTGGTGGCGGCATTGCCTCTTAAACCCACATTGCCTTTAACCAAACTAAGGATTGCCTTTACCGAGATTTTCTTTAACAACTTCCGGAAGTGCCTATAAAATCTCCCGAATCTGATTCCTCTTCACAAAATCAAGGGATAAGAAACCCTCTCCATAAATCTGACAAAGGGGTCGGGTGACCTTCATCAAAACTAATAGGGGGGTGGGGGTCCCTCTTGTTTTAATGAAACAAAACTCTTTTATGGTTTTAACGGAAGGAACTCCCAATCCCTCACCGAATTTGGTTAACATGGTGTGGGCAATAAAGTTGATCCAAAACTATTAGAACCTATCACTATTGCATCCAAATTTTTAACCTCGGAAACCTTAGGTACCATGATCCTCTCATGATCAATTGTGAAACACTGTTGCATTTAGTGTAACTTACTTAGTCGTACCTACTTAGCCTTTATTGATTTAGTTTGCCATTAATTTAGGATTTGAAGTAGTCTTGAAGTCTGTTATGAGTCATAGTAGTTGAGCTATTTTAGGAGAAAGTTTTTTCACTAATAAAACTAGTATAAGTATGGTGTGATGTGGCGTGAAAATGCCACATTTAGGTCACTTAACTTTGATTAGTTAGTTCTTTTCGAGTTTTATTTCTAATTATTTATGTGTTTTTATTGCTAGGTAGTTTATTTGGGGTTTGGCGTGTAATTCGGAATAAAGAGAGCGAATTATCACATTTTCATCTTATGCAGCAAAAGGGAAGAAAAGAGCACCAGGGGTCTTTTGGTCAAAATCATAAGTCAAACAACAAGTGAAGTCAATGACGAGTCCGACGGTGAAAACGGAAGTCGATTCGGAGTTCGGACGGAGAAGTTGTGAAGGAAAGAAGCCGAGGTTCGGTCTTGAAACAACGATTCGATGAAGGCACTCCCTTGCTTTAGAAAGAAGCCCAACCCAAGAGCCCAAAGAGGAAGAGAATAATAGAGATTCTATGGGCACCTTTTTGGTCCAAGTCAAAATGGCCTAAGACTTAGTCAAGTTTGACTAAGTCAAGTCTAGGGTTGTGTATACACAAGTGAGAAAAAGAAAAAGGAGGAGACACTATTCATCATCTTCTTCACCAAGCACCAAGGAAGAGAGAGAAAAGAGGCAAGAGGCTAGGGTTTTTGTTCTTTGAGTTAGAGAGCTTGAAGGTTTTGATAGAGAGAGAAAAACAGAGCAAGAAGAAGGAGGATCCGGCCAAAGCATAGGCCGGCCAGCACACTAGGCCGGCCTAGCTTTGGCCGGCCGAGCTGCTGCTCGGGCTGCAACACGAGCAGCAGCTCGGGAGGAGCAAGTCGCGGCCAGCAGCTCGGGAAGACTTCAAGGGGCACGGGACAGCAGGCCGGAACAGCAGCAGGCCGGAACAGCAGGGAAGCTTCCAGTCCGCGCAGACCAGCTCGGGCAGCAGCAACAGGTCGGGACAGAGCAGATCCGGCACTCCGGGACGCATCTGCAGCACGACTTTCTTCACGGGACGCGGCTGCAGGTCGGACATGCTCGGGACAGCAGCTACCGGCTCGGATCTAAGCTATTTTGACCGAAATCTTCTTGTCTTTGGTCGGATATTTCATGGTGTTCCGGCCACTTTCTTGGCCGGAAAACTTAGGGCTTTTGCTTCCCACACCATTGACTAGCTACCCATGTTGTTTGATTTGGTTTTTGATTAAAAGTGATTAGAGAGAGAAAGCTTGGTGAAGCTTTAATGGTGGTGGGTTTTAAATGAAGAAGATGAGTCTGGTTGCTAAGGGGAGATCTGATTTTTGCTCGGGGAGGCCCATTATGCACTGTTAAGGGGAAATCCAGAAATTTGCTAAGGGGAGATCGGCTGAACCTTAACTACTCAAATTTTTCGACGAACCTAGCCTCGAACCACATCGAAAAAGGGGAATTTCTCATCATCTTCTTTTCATTTATTACTTATCACCATGTTAGCTAAATCAAGTGTGTCGTTAATGAGATGAAATGTGATGAATTTGTGATTATCTATGTGTTGATTTAATGTTTTGATAATAAATTGATGTTCTCTTATTTTGATTACTTGTTTCAATCGTTTTTCATGTGTCTTATCAAGTACTTCGCATAGTTAATCGATTAGGCAAAGTGATCGATATCGATCGTAGTCTAGATCCAAATTTCATGTGTCTTGTCATGCACTTCACATAGTTAGGCGGCTAGACGACATTTTCGATGATTCGGTTTTAATTGTTTGGGAAGTTTGTTTGACTAAGTATTATCTCCGGACATACGTAGTGCTTATGAACATCCACCGTAGGAATCGAGACTAGGTTTGTATCAATATATTCGATTGGACCGTAAATAGTTGTAGGTTCACCACAACGGATTCCCGGACCTCGACACTTCTCTAACTTATTTGTTGCCTCCCTACTCTTGTTCCTTCAACTCTTCTCTCGAATCTCTCTCGCCTTCTCACATTGATATTTTAGTTTGTTTTACTTCCTTTATTCTCTTAGTGCTTATTCGTTTAAAAACCTTTCATTATCTTCATTTACTTTCGCTTTTGTCTAAGTAAGCCTTTGATATCTGAACCGACGAATAAGACCATTCGATATCCAAATTGCCTTCCTATCCTTGGATCGATCCCGGCTTTGCAGGATTACTACTTGATACCTCCGCTTGGGTGTGCAACCTTTTCGGGTGCATCAGTGCTCGATGGAAATTATTTGTTCGGTATGTGAAAAACACAGTGCATCTTGGTCTTTTCTATAAATCAAATATATGTTTATCTTTATGTTGTTATACAGATGTTGATTGGGCTGGAGATCTGATAGACCGACGGTCCACCAGAAGGTATTGTTTTAACACAGGTTCCATAGTAGTTTCCTCGAGTAGTAAGAAGCAACAAACTGTATCCCTCTCAAGTACCGAAGTTGAATATGTAGCACCCACTACGGTAACATAAGAATGTATTTGGCTTAAGCATATTGGAGTTAATTTTAATTATCAAGTTCTTATCAGTTGTGAAAATGAAAGTGTAAAAAAATTAACAGGTAACCTAGTATTTCATGCTCGCATAAAATACATAGAGATTTATCATCACTTTGTTCGTGAAAAGTTAGTAAATCAAGAGATCGTATTGCATAAAATTGACACAGATGATCAGGTTGCTGAGGTGATTTAGTCTACCGTAATTCAGGATTTGAAGTAGTCTTGAAGTTTGTTATGAGTGATGGTTGAGCTATTTTAGGAGAAAGTTTTTCCACTAATAAAACTAGTATAAGTATGGGTGCTTGATGGAAAGTAATAGCATCAAGTTTTGTAGTTTGTTCTTTACTTTGTTGATTAATAAATAAATCTTTCTCCATCTTTTGTCTTCTCTATTTGATGAGAAATAGTTACAGTAATTTATTACAAACATATCACCAAATTTTACTTCAAAATCATCATCAATAACTCAGTAATCTAGATCTATTAATGATGGGGTCGGAGCCGATTTTTTGCTTGATATAAATTATTAAACTCAGAAATTGAATGATTTATTACGTTAGTCTGGTAAAGCTCTTGATTATAGATCCTTGAATCAATCGAATCCGGTTCTGAATGAATTGAATATCCAAGTTTAAAGTTATGACGAAGTTCAGTTATATTAAAAACTAAAAGCGCACTGCAGATTGGTCTTTTCTATAACCTGATATGGGTTATCTAATAGTAGCAAAACGGATTATTCGGTATGTGAAAAGCACATTGAAAAATTTGGTCTTATCTATAAGTCAAATGCATGTTTCTCTTTATGTAGTTATACAGATGTTGATTAGGCTGGAAATGTTATATACCTACGGTTGACCACAGGGCATTGTTTTAATATGGGTGTTTCCTAGTATAGTAAGAAGCAACAACCTGTATCCCTCTCAAGTATTGAAGTCGTATCCAGCTCCACTCAGAATATCTTGTATTGTATTCTTTTTACTTCATCAGATTTTGTCCCACTGAATTTTTCTGATAAGATTTTAATGGGACAATTATTTCGAGTGGTGGTCATCCAAGGGAGAGTGTCATAGTATATGACTGTCCAGCAATATGATTGCCTATAAACTCCATTATGACGGGTGCGTATAAACTAGGAATGACTATAGTATTGATCCTACTTAAGTGGATGCCTTTAGAACTGTCATATATTTTCCAATATAATATCCAATAGGCATTGCCATTGATTCAACCAATAGGAGATTGGGGGTGGGGTCCAATAACATTCAATGCTTTGGCTCGATGTTTGTTTAGGCGGTTTTGAGAAAACTTGCCGACTCCCAGCTCCCAGCACCGCATCTATTCTTTATCTATAAATACTCATGCCCCTTTGTATACTGGATCAGGTATCTTTTCTTCCTCTCAACTTTTTTTTTTGATGAAGGATAATTGCATTAAAAAACTAACAGAAAACATAGAGTTTATAGTAGTTTAGGAACAAAAGAAGGTAACACATTCCAAACTTCTTTTTTCCTAAATTTTCTTCCCCATTTTGCAAGCGCGTCCGCCTGGATGTTGCCTTCTCTCGGAGTGAAGGTGAATATAATTGCTGCGAATTTGTCCTTGAGGGCGACCACCTGTTTCACTATCTTCTGTATTTGCCATTGAAGTCCCATACTATTACCATTGATGCACTGAATAACTGCTAGATTATCACTTTCTATATGAACATGGCTGAATCCTAACTGTTGTGCCAATAGCATGCTAGTATAAATAGCCAATCCTTCACATTCTTCAGCGTTTTGACCTTGGACTACGTCGGCAACCGCTAGGATAAATTTTGCCTCTGCATCATGAATAATACAACCTACTCCTGCAGGTTCAGATATAGCAGCAAAGGATGCATCAACATTGAACTTTAAGAATGGTGTCGATGGAGGTCTCCATTGTGTTGTATTTGGTTGTTTCCTGCATTTGTTTTTTTTCCTCTCAACTTATACACTTGAGTTTATTCTTTCACTTCTAAGCTTTAAGAGAGTTATAATATTAATTTTAGTTCTCCATCTATCTATTCTATTTCAACAAAAACTAATTTTAAAGAGAAATATAATATTTCAGTTTAAAGCAAAAAAGATACAAATCATTAACGTAATGGATGACACATGTAATTTTACTAGAAATTGTTCTTTTTATGTCACTTTTCTGATCTATAAGGAATTTTCTTGAATGACATGTAATATCATGTAAACCTAAATTTGTGGGTTTTTTTAGGAGAGAGAAGCTCTGGGATGACGTCATTAGATCCCCAAATCGCTTCTTCTCCTTTTTACCCAAACCCTAGTTTTTGCTTCAAATCAACACCCATTACTTCATACAACCCTTCCGAACCTTCACCCAAGATCCAACAGTTAACATTCACTGTCTACTGCAAGTAAAAATCCTTAATAAAATCAGGAACCATCTAAATCGATGTTCTTCTCAACACTTCAAATATAGGGCATTTCTTAACTGATAGGATGATTTCTCGAATCATTTTGGAAAAATTTCAAATCATCGGATAACTAATCTCTCATTAGCAGAAGACGAAGTCTAATAATCAATCAAAAAGAAGGCAGCCAAGAGAAGGAAACCCTACGCATATAAACAACTCTCAACTACCAGGAAAGTCTTTCAATCAACCTCAACTTTTCTGATAGATACGTCTTTAGAGTTTAATCATCATCTCCTTGTGGTCTTTTGACTATTAACTTGCTTCATCTCTGACAGTTCTTAAGATGAGTATTGCAGTTTATAGGTTAAGGTACTGTTAGATCTTATGCTTGGTGCTTACTTGCTTTGTTTCTTATAGTTCTTTGCTAAGGATTTCATGTTATCGATTATAGCCCTGTTAGATCTAATTGGTAGGTTTTTTTATTTCATACATGTTTACTTTCTAAAAGTTAGATGGTATACGTTAAGGTTTTTTTAATATCTGGATCTTCGTTGTAGTAATTTAGGGTTAAGAGATTTGGTCTTTTTATTAGTTTGTTATTAGTTTGGATTCTTAGTTCAAAAAAAAAAGTTTGATTTTTCTTGTTTCTTCCTTGTGTTCCTTTAGTTTTTTTTTTGTTGAAAAAGAAAAAACAAAACAAACTACAAATCCAGATCTGTCGTCATCATCTCCTTTGAGTGTCATGTGCGTGTGACTCCGTATTTCCTCCCCCACTTGGCTAATTTATCAGCTAGAATATTGATCGATCTCGGGCCGAAGTGAAATTGGATTTGATCGAAGCTAGCTCTGAGAGATCTTATGCCTTCCATGTGATTCAGCGATTGCCAATTGATATCATGTCTCTGGTCCTGGAGGTGATTAATCAGGTTGCTGTTGTCGCTTTCAATTAGAAGATGAGAAATTTTGAGCTCAGACGCCCATTGTACTGCTCTCAAGATTGCCATACATTCGCATTCCTCCGTTGTTTGTCCTCTGATGGTATCAGCCATAGCTATTATAAAATCTCCATGCTCATTGTGAATAATGCAACCAATTCCGGCCGGATCAGAGTAACTACTGAAGGATGCGTCGACGTTAATTTTGAGAAATGGTGGAGCCGGAGGCAGCCATCTAGGAGTTGGGCCGGTGCGTTTGGGAGGCTTTTCGTCATGGATGCTTGTTGCGTAACTTTGAATCATCCGAATGACCTGCATGGGCGAGAGATCTTTCTTTCCAAAGCATTTCTCACATCTAGCTTTCCAAATAAACCACATTATTTTGGCCAAAAGTGCCATATACGTTTCCTCCAAAGTATGCCAATATAGAATCCACTCCATCACCGTGGAGAAGCTGTTGGTTCTGATGTTAAAGTGTAGCCAAATAGATCGAGCAAAATTGCAGTGAAGAAGAACATGAGACAAAGATTCACGATTCTCACAGAAAGAGCATTGGTAGATGTTGCCGATGTATTTACCAATTTTGTCTCTGACTGGGAGACTGTTAGTGCAGCACTTCTAGAAGAATAGTTTAATCCTCGGGATGGTTTGAATATTCCAAATAAACTGCCAGTTAATAACTTCATAGTAAGAATTATCATTTCTCAAATACCTATACATAGATTTAATCGTGAAATTGCCAGATGTGGTCAGAGTCCAGACCATGGAATCACCCGCAAAAGGGTGAATATTAATACTTAGGATAGCTTTGCTAACATCTTCGTTGAAGTAAGCATTTAGCAGGTCCGTATTTCAGGTGTTGTTCGAGATCAGATGATCCACTGTATTAAAGGGACAGTTATTAAAATTTCGTATCGGCGGTTTATGGTTAGGGATCCAGTAGTCATCCCATATATTAACATTAGTTCCCTTGTTCACGTCCCAAAAGATTAGGTTGTTGATTTTGCCATGAGGAGCTGCCAGAGATTTCCAGACCCATGAGTAGTTTTGTTTAGGTTGAGTGGGTTTAGCCGTTTTTGGGAAGTATTTGGCTTTGAGAAGTTGTACCCAGGGGGCATCAGGGAATTTAAGTAGACGCCAACTAAGCTTACTAAGGAAAGCTTCATTATCAATGAGAGGGATTCGAAGGCCCAATCCACCAAATCTACGCGGTCGACAAATAGAAGCCCAGTTGATAGTGTGAATTGATTTGTTTTTTCCCCACCAAAAGGACGGTTGGATGGTCTCGATGCAGTTGCTAACGCCCTTAGGAATGGCGAAGCATTGCATCTGGTATCGGGGAACAGCCGCGGTAATAGTCGAGATGACTACTGTGCGGCCAGCTTAAGAGAGAAGGTTAGACTGCCACTTGGAGAGTTTATTCTGAATTTGGTCTATAAGAGACTCGAATGCTTGCTTTTTCTGGGCTCCAATAAAAAGTTTAGTACCCAAATACTTGTCAAGGGAAGATGCTTGGTGCACTTTGAGGGATTTGATGATCATACGTTTGAACTTGGGGTGAGTGTTTTTAGAAAAGAAAATGGTGGATTTGTTATAGTTAATGATTTGGCCCGATTCAGTACCAAACAAGTTGAGAATGTTGATGAGATTGGTGATGTTGTCAAGCGTGTTGCGACCGAAGATAATACAATCATCGGCAAACAGCAAGTGGTTTATGGAGAAAGAGGAACGTGGAATGGAGAACCCTGTAAACTTGTGAGGACTATTAGGGGAGTCAAGCAAACGACTCAGACCTTCCATGGCCAAGGTAAAGAGGAAAGGGGAGAGAGGGTCACCTTGCCTTAAGCCCCTAGACACGTTAAAGGAAGGACCTGGACGACCGTTGATAAGCACGGCCATCGAGGAAGAGGAGATGTAGGTGTGAATCATCTGAATCCAATGACGGTCATAACCCAAGCTGACCATGATGTTTTCGAGATAAGGCCATTCGACAAGGTCAAAAGCTTTTGACATATCAAGTTTCAGACCAAAAAAACTTTTTGAGCCACTTTTTTTTATTGAAGGAATGATAGCTAATAATAATATTGTCTGTAATTTGACGGCCCGGGACATAAGTAGCTTGGAAAGGCGAAATGATATCAGGCAGTGTGGTTTTAAGATGATTAGCCAGAATTTTGGTTATAATTTTATACGTGGTGTTAAGAAGGCTAATTGGTCTGAATTCAGAGGTGGATTGAGGGGACTTGGATTTGGGAATGAGACAAATATGAGTGTGGTTAGTGGAAGGAGGAAGAAGGGATGAATGAAAAAAGTTACTCACCATCTGAATGATGTCTGTTTTCACCGTATCCCAGTTAGATTGGTAAAAGAACGGGGGGAAGCCGTCCGGCCCGGGGGCGACCTCCAGTTTAAGGGAAAAGGTAGCCTTACGAATATCATCTTCTATAGGAGCAGCGAGTAGGATGATGTTCTGAGAATCAGAAATCTGGGTTTTGAACAGATTTTGAATGATGCCTGGGGAGGCAGGGGAAGTGGTAGTGGAGATGTTGCATAAGTTAGTGGAGAAAATTTGGGAGATCTCAAAGGTATCAGAACACCAAGAGTCATCCTCTCTCTTGATCGACGAAATGTGGTTTTTCCGATTTCTGGTAATAGCCTTGGCATGGCATGGAAGAATTTAGTATTACAGTCACCAAGTTGGACATGAGCAACCCTGGATTTTTCCTTCCAGATACTTTCTTGGAGATTATAAGCCTCTTCCAACTGAGACGTGAGATTGAGTAAAGTGTTAGGATTATGCGTGGATTGGATCGAAGCGGTGAGGTTCTTGATTTTTTGCTCAACATGTCCAAAAACCTTTTTGTTCCACTGGGACAGCTTAATCGCCAAGTGATTGAGTTTATGTTGAATGAGATAGGAAAGCGGGAGCCAGTTATCATGAATAAAGGATCTGCATTCATGATGGGACATCCAGGTTCTACTGAATTTAAAAGGTTTGACACCTAAGGGAGAAGGATGATTGGTAGAAAGCAGAATAGGAAGGTGATCCGACCCCACCCCGTGGAGATGCCGAATTCTGGAATGTGGATAGGTAGAAAGCCAAGGCAAATTAGATAAGGCTCTATCCAGGCGCTCTTGAACAAGGTGCCTTGGAATTGGCGATTGGACCAAGTAAAAGGCGAACCACTAAAACCTAAATCATGAAGCCCCAGGGTTTGGATGAATGAGACAATCTGCTTGGCATATTTAGGGAGGGGTTTGGGAGTACCACTTTTTTCCGAAGGATGCATAATCGTGTTCAGGTCTCCTATCACAATCCACGGGTTATTAGGGTTCGGGAATAAAGACTTAAGAGTCTCCCAAGGCTTAATTTTATCCTTGTTATAGGGGCACCCATAAAAACAGGTCATCGAAATGGCTTCCCTAGAATCGGCTAAAGTGAATGTTGTGTGGATCATATTATGGTCAACATGAATCACTTTCATGTCAATGTCCGGGTTCTAGAAAAGAGCCAGACCACCTCCCTTATTGATAGGTTCAATGGTGACCTTTTTGTAGCTCTGATGAAGGTTGAGGAGCCTATCTAGGTTTATGTTCATGCATTTAGTCTCGGATAAGAAAATCAGATCGGGGGCATGTTCCTTGACAAGAGTCCAAAGGTGTTTACGGTTGAGAAAATTCCCACACCCACGGACATTCCAAGCCAGAATAGAAATGTTATCAGTGGGGGGGGGGTGTCTATAGAATCGGAGGTCCGGGTCGTCAAAGAGGTTCTGGTCAGGGTCCTAGTCGGGTCAGTCTGATTGTGGTCCATCTGGGCAGGGCAAGGAAAAGACTATAAATGCGCCCCACACACGCTGAAACCAAAGGACAAAGAGGACTCCTAAAAAGGCACCACCTCTCAAACAGAAACAAAGAGTAGAAACAAAAGAGATAGAAACAAAAAAGAAAAAAAACTAAAGGCACCATCACCCAAACAGAGATAAGACTAAACAACAGTAATAAACTAAAAGCAGACCAACGACTAAAGGCACCAAAAAGAAACTAGAAGCTCAGAGAGCTAACCGATACAGACTCCAAAACAAGACCAACCAAGACCAAGACCAACCCTGGTACACCAAGCAAGAAAGACAAAAGGTGGGATCTGAGCCTAGCCCTGGTGAGGGGATTAGGCAAATAGACACCACACTATCAACCCAAAGGTGACAACCTCTCTTGCGTGTGTACCAGGGTGCAAAACGAAACTAAGCACTAACCGTGCTAACTACCTGACTCACAAAGAACTATCAGACAACCAAAGTAAACAGAAAACCAAAGAAAAAAGATAAACACATGGTAGACTAGGCAGGTGGTATAGAGGCACCCTCCGCACCCTGAGAGACAAGGATGTCCAGTCTTCGGGATAGAATGTTGGACTCTTCCAAGAGTTGACGAGCTTCAAAGTTGTCCACCAGCCGCGCCCGAAGGTGAGGAGAGTCATGGGACTCATCAGAGGAGCTGATAGACAAATGGGAGGAGCTGGTTCGAACTCTCTTGCCTGTGGTGGTGATCCGAAGGTTAGAAGGGTTGTGGTGTTGCACTGGGGATGGTGGTGGGGCTCTAAGGATTGGTTCTTCAGGGAGTTGGGTAGGGGGAGCTTCCTCTATATCCTCCATTGGTTCGTAACTGGAATCATCATCATCATCAGAGGGGACCCCTGGGTCTTGATTGGGGCAATGGCCAAGGGGGTGTTCAATGATCCGACAAGATTGGCAAATTGCACCCGGGAACTTTTGATAGCTGATGTTAATGTTGCATTCCCTATCCACAAATAAAAGATTGATGACTGCCAGAAGAGGAGAGCGAACATCATAAAGAAAGTGGACCTTGATAACTTTGTTGTTGATAAATCCCAGACTTCTTGGTTTGATTTCTATGATTTTGCCTATTCGTTCAAAAATGGTGTCAAGATCCTCCTTGTTTTGAATTCCCAGAGGCAATTTGTACAGGGTACACCACATAGGTTCAAATAATAAATCATCGACCGCTTCAGTGAGTGGGAAGTCCACTTGTTTAAGGACCAGTAACATCCCCCTCATAATCCATGGCCGACCGAAATTGAGGGCATTGAGGATAAAGAGGCTCTTAGGTTTAATGAGGAATGTGTTAACAGGGCCGTCCAACGGTGAGTAGTAGCAATCCCTGAAGAAAACAGTAAGGGGGTAGAGCATTCTTTTGATTTGAGCAAGAGAAGCTTCCTCAGGACAGCACCACCAAGCCACAAAGCCTTGGGTGATGGATTGGAGTTCGTGATTAGTGGAAGGCTTCTGGTATCGAAGGGATAAGTGACCTCTGGGCGAAACAGCGAAGTGGGTGGCCATTAGAGATGAGTCTGGAGGTTGAAAGGGAAGGGGTTTGGAAGGAGATGAAATAGAAGAGGCAAGGGAGCAGATGAAGATGGAGAGGGGGTGGAACTTACGTTGGCTTATAAAGACAAGGCATGGAAGAGTCGAGAAGTGTAAGCACCAGACTATTCACGCCATGCAAGCTCAAGGATTGGGTGGTGCCAACCACCCGACTAGTCTACTCGTCGAACAAGACGATTGACATGTCGGAGAGAGAAAACCAAGACGCAAAAACCAGAGAGAGAAAGAAGGAGAAAAACCAAAAGACGAGACGACAAAACCAAACAACGAGAACTAGAACTGGAAGAGAAAGAGAGAGAGTGCAGTAATAACACAGGAACAAAAGGATATTAGAACAGACTTACCTTAAATGCAATCTTTGGCGTGAATGGGGAAGTCTCGGGAGAGCTGCGAACCTGCCTTGAATAATACCTCGATCTGATGCTCCACCAATGTTCTTGATGCCTTCTGGGGTTTGGTATTACTGCATGCAAAGCGTGATGAAGGTTCGGGAAGTTGTGCCGGTGGTGATTGGGGGTTGAGCTAATCAATGGGGTGGGGACAATGATTATCTATTGTCGAATATCAAGAGAAGATCCAATTTCCTTCAACAAAAAAAAGAGAAGATCCAATTAAGCTTTCCTAGGGGAAATCTGAGTAGGGATTGGGATTGAAATTAGGGTTTTGGAGAGTGGTTTCGGTTTTGTTGATTTAGAGATTTGGCAAAAAAAATAAAAATAGAGTTTGTTAGTTTTATTGTATTATTTTCAATTAGTTTGTATGTAGCCCAGTCTCCTTCTCAACCTTATTCTCTTTTGCATATATGTTATCTATAGATTTAGGTCTTAAACCCTTCTCTGCAATAGTGTAATCTTCCTGTCTGACTTTTATTATCTGCATTAGTATAATTTTATACGAATATTGCATGTTTTTTAGTTGTTTCATCTCTATCTTTCGGTTTGATCTAGTGGGTCTCTCCCTTGTGTGGGTCATAAGTATGGCTTCAATAGTAAATTCTAACACCAGTCTCTCTTGTCTTAGCTGGAATATTAGAGGCACCTCTACTTATATCTCTAAAAAAATATCTTCTTAGCCTCATTGCCTACAAACAACCAGGTATCATCTTCCTTTGAGAGACAAAGAACAAATCTTGTAACACTGCTAAACACATTCCTATTAGTACAACCTATGCCAGCCACTTTATAGATACATCCAACAGAGTTGGTGGGTTGGTCCTTTACTGGAAGCACTATTTAAAACTATAAATCATTCAATCTAACCCTAATATATACATGTAGAAATAGAATTTACGACCAATAACATGAACACTTATCTAACGGGCTTCTACGGCTGTCCTTATAATAAAAAATAAACTTCGCCCTTGGAAAATGCTAACAAACCTTAATATGAATTTTGACCACCCATGGTTGGTAATTAGTGACCTAAACAACATTCTCGATCCACATGAAAAGTGTGGTGGAAAGGACACGTCTAATTCTTCCGTCCCCAAAATATTAGACATCATCCAACAACTAGGTTTGGTTGATTTAGGTTTCCAGGGCAACCCGTTTACGTGGTCCAATCGTCAATAAGATGGAAACCTAATTCAAGAAAGATTGGATATAGCTCTCGTTAATGAATCGTGGCTTCCGTCCTTCCCCAACTCCAACCTAGCTTACTTAGACACTAGTGGATTGGATTACAACCCAATTTTCCTAAACACAATAAACATTAATCAACCGAAACCAAAACCGTTTAAATTTATAAGAACATGGAGGTCGCACCCGGACTGCCATGATTTCATAGCCAACAAATGGAATAGAAACAACCTTAATTCTCCTCAACATATTCAGACTGACTTATCTAATTTAGGCAAACATCTATTTAAATGGAACAAAGAAGTGTTCGGTAACCTAGGCTTGCAAATAAAAAACACCATAGCAGCTATTCAAATAACTAAAAATAGCAATAAACTTATTAATCTTAAAACTCGACTAGAAGAGCTTTATAGGCAACAGGAAAGTCTGTAGAAAGAAAAATCTCGTAATAACTTCATAACATTAGGGGACAAAAATACCAAATATTTCCACTCTCAAGTCATCAAGAGAAATCGTAGTAATCGCATTCTGGCAATTAAAGATCTTAATGAGAAATGGTAGGAGGACATCAATGATATTTTTAACATCTTCACTGACCACCTCTGCTGATGTCGAAAATTGGCTCTCGGTTAAATCAGCATGAAAAAGGGAGTTGATGCATGAAAGCCTCCGTTATGGTAGAATATTCTGTTTAGAGAGATGAGATTCCTCTGTTCAGCTATGCTTCTCTGCTCTGCTCCTCTTTTGTGCTCCCTGCTTCTTGCTCCAGCTCCTGACTCCTAGCTCCAGCTCCTGATTCCTTGCTCCTACTCGTCTGTTCCCAAAGGGGGGAAAACCTGCAAAGGGTTCAAAAACCGCTCCGACGCTCAAGACAGTCAGGTTGCTCTTTGCAGTAAAAGAATGAATATTGATTGATCCTTTTGGGGGGGGGGGCGAGTTATGAGAACTCTGAGTTTTGGGTGGTCTTTTTGGGAGAAGAGATCGTGTCCTGAGAAGGACGATGTGGGGGGCCTTTTATAGGCGATGTTAGGCCGACTATGATCAGTGGCGGTTGCCATCAAACCAACATAGAAGTTACCTCTTCTGCGTATCTAGGGTTTCTCTTCGAGTCTATCCTGGATCTTTGATAAGTGAAAGTTCCTAAGTTCAAGGATACTTTGTTGTTATCTTTGCCAGAGTGATAGACTCTAAAGGAGAAGTTTCCTCCTTTAGATACGTGGAGTCCAATCGGGATTAAACACTTCTAGATGTGTAACCGACTGAAATCTTTCTGGAAAGTCCGCGATTAAGTCATTAGGTTACGCAGCATTGATATCTTCCCAGTTTTGGGCGTAAGATACGGGCCGAACCTGTGGAGACCCCCCTTATTCCTTTAAAGATCCCAGGGCTGATCTGTCCATGCCAAGGGCGTTTTGTGCAGAGCTGGTTTCTTCTGGCTGACCTCCCTATTGTGGGAATGTGCGGTGGACCATCAGGGGTTTTAGCTGTCCTGATGCCTTAAGCCGAGCTGTTCCAAGAGACTTCTGGTCCGATCTTTGACTCTTCAGACGTTAGTCAACGCCTGGACATTTTATGCATCATCATGAGTCCCGCCACTCCTTCGTTGAAAGTAGAGAGACTAAGGAGTAGAAGTAACTCGTGTGTTTTACTTTGAAGGCCAGAAGTCGAAAGTTTTACCTATCCCAGAGCTGTATCGTAAAGCTCTTTGGGCCTTACCTGGACCGTGGCCGTTTGGTGAAGTTCTGTCTTACTGCCAGTACTCCAAAACTGATTGAGGTTCATCAATTGGAGATCTTCTTTGATTGAGTGTTAGCTTTGCTGAAGCTGCTCCGGCTGTGTTCTGACATGTGGCTTATTATTCCAGGGTACGTTTCGTCCTCTGTGTAAGTAATTAATTCCCTTCCATGCGTGATTTTGTGACGTCACAGATTTGATTTTCTGATCATGTGCTTCCGGCGCTGATCTTTTGGATCTTTTCACACGGCAACATGCTCTGCCGTTTGAGGACGCGTGGAACGTCGTGATTGGTGGACGAGGCACGTCTCCTTGAAATCCGCGGGAGCCTCTTTGGTTACCGCGATTCTCGAGCTGTTTGTACTTCCTAGTTATTATTCCGCTGAGTGTTTTCAAGGCGCGTCTGGTCTATTGCCTTTAATGCTTCTTATCTATTTCCGAGAGGTCTCTTGGTTATCCTCTCACTATAAATAACCTGCTCTTGCCTCCCAATTCTCTACTATAGAAAAGCTTGAAAAACATCTCGGTCGTTCTCTCCTTCTGCTGTTGCTTCATCATTTCTTCTTGTCTATTTTTCTAAGGCTCGAGATGAGGCCTCTGTTTAAGTTCCTGCCAAGCGTTTACTTTGACGAATGTTTCTTCATAATGGCCGTGATAAAGGATGGGTTTCTTCATAATGGCCGTTATAATTTTACGTGCTGTTATGTCTGAGCTCGAGGGGGGTGAGGTTTGCCAGTAGTTCCTCCCGCTTAGGTGTTCAGGACAAGGTGATGATGTCAAGAGGGTTCTTTTGTCCTCGGTTGTCTTCCGGTATTGTTTACGTTTCTGGGAAGGGATACCTGGTAAACTTTCATTTCCTCTTCAACCGAGACGTGTGATCGTTTTTTTTGTGGCTCACGTTTCTTGATTTTTTTTGCCCTTCAACTATTGGATTTTTGTAATTTCATCTGTAATAGACCCAAGTGCCAGTGGTGTTTTGGGTGCCTTTTTTTGTAATTTCTTCTGTAATAGTTCCTTCTTATGAATTAATAAAGAATTATCTTTTTCCTCTTTACTTTTGTGCTTCTCTTTATTTCCCACGTTTAGGTCTGTTAGTTCCCCATGACTACTCGTCGCGACTCTTCGTTGATCACGCCCCATTATCACGACCTTTCTGCCCTATAAATAGATGTTAAGGCAAGAATAACTTTTCTAAATCTCACCATGCCTCTCTTAATGGTTAGCGGAACTCTCCCTGGTAGTGACGTTAGGGTTGCCTTCTACATGGTTCTGAACCGTGATGAACTTTTCATTGAACACTTCTGCATGGAAGTGGCTGGCGAGGGTTTTGTTGAAGTCCTCCGTCCGCGTGATCTTATGGATGACAATCACCTTTCAACCCTCAGTTCCTCCAGGCCACTTTATCCTCTGGTTTATTCTCTGACTGGTACCACCAGCACTTCTGAACCTGCTCTTTTTTCTGCTGTGGGTTTTCTGGTTCGTCTCCGTGGGGGTGGTCGCCTTTTGGCCGTCATGATCAGGGTTTCGGTTCGTCTTCATCTTCTTCTTCCTCTGGTGAATGAGAGTTTTCTGCCAAACTGTATTTTCCTGTTGTCTTAAACATGTAATCAAAAAGTTAATGTAATTAGCCTTATAGTTACTAATGCAATTTTTCTTAGGCTTACTACGCATGCTCCGAATGATCGCTCCTGCATAACAAAGAAAAGTCAGACCTGTTCTATCATGACCTAGGCTTACTAATTCCCGATGTAGAAATAGAACCCAAGTTAGCCCTGTATAAAATTATTGAATATTTTATTAACCTGAGCTCTACCCCTGATTGTAGCTTGCGCTACCAGGGCTGGGTTCGTTGGCCTAAGCACAACTAATTTAGCTAGGACTTCTCTTTAGATCTCTGGTCGTGGCTTGAGCTTGGCTAGTTTAACTAGGACTTCTCTTGAGACCTCTGGTCGTGGCTTTCGCTTCCAGAGCTGGTTTTAGTAGCTTGAGCTTGACTAGTTTAACTGGGACTTCTCCTTAGACCTCTGGTCGTAGCTTTCGCTACCAGAGCTGGTTTCGTTGGCTTGAGCACAACTAGTTTAACTAAGACTTCTCCTTAGACCTCTGGTCGTAGCTTTTACTACCAGAGCTGGTTTCGTTGGCATGAGCACAACTAGTTTTGCTAGGATTTTTCCTTAAACCTCTGGTCGTACATTTCGCTACCAGAGTTGGTTTCGCCAGCTTGAGCTTGGCTAGTTTAACTAGGACTTCTCCTAGGACCTCTGGTCGTGGCTTTCGCTACCAGAGCTGGTTTTGTTGGCTTGAACACAACTAGTTTCGCTAGAACCTCTCCTTAAACCTCTGGTCGTAGCTTTCGCTACCAGAGCTGGTTTCGCCAGCTTAAGCTTGGCTAGTTTAACTAGGACTTCTCCTTAGATCTCTGGTCGTGGCTTGGGCTATAAGAGTTGGTTACGTCGGTGCAAGCACGACTAGTTTTCGCCGGGACTCCTCCCGTGCCCCTGGTCGTGGCCTTAGCTACCAGGGTTGTCTTCCTCATTCAAGCATGAATAGTTTCGCAAGGACTTCTCCTTATACCCCCGGTCACCTTCATCGGGGCGGTAGTTTAACTGGGACTTCTCCTTGGGGATTCACAAGGAGCACGTTTCACTCGAGTAAAGGGTTGAGTTTAACTGGGACTCCTCCTTGTGAGGCCTCGGGTCGCAGCCGTAGCTACCAGAGCTACCTCCTTTGCCGGCTTGAGCCGATCAGTGTAACTAGGACTTTTCCTTTGAACCATGGTGAGGGGTCGGTTTTTACTCGAGCAAAGTTCAGTTTAACTAGGACGTCTCCTTAGGGCCCTCGGTTGTCGCCGTAGCTACGGAGGCTATCGTGTCCCTGATCGTGGCTTTCGCTTAGTAGGGATGTTTAAATTAGAGCCCTTGGTCCCTGGTCGTGGCTTTCGCTGTCAGGGCTACCTACTCGATTCAGAGCGAGATGAGTTTAATTAGGACTCCTCCTTTTTATAGCATTTTGTGCTAAAAAATATTTTTATTTTTTAAGGTAAAATATGTAGCTAGTAATGCTACTTCTTTTGCCTAATGGCTTTATTCAAAAAGGAAAGATAGTAGGGGTAGTGATGACCTTAGTTTTTCAGCTCTGCATATCTGCCGTCGGGTCATCGTAGAACACTTTGTTTCCTCCAATGATGACTGGATTCACTTCTTCTTGTTCGCAGCCCTGGGCGGAGACGAGATAACATTCCCTGGCTATTTTCTGGTCTCCCCTGACCGTTCCGTTGAGATTGATTCCCGGAATTGGGAACTTCATCATAAGATGGTTCATGAAAACTATTGCTCCTGACTCCCTCAGGAAGTTTCTGCCCAGTATGATGTTATACGCATACATCTTATCGACGATCGCAAAGTTTAGCATTATTGCCTTTGCTGATTCTCCTTCGCCGATCAGCACTGGCAGGGTTGTTATTCCGTCTATTTCGACCTGATTGTCTCCGAATCCTGTCAAACAAGATTTATAAGATTTGAGATGGCGTTCGCTTACCCCGAGTTTCTGGAAGCATGTTCGACTCATGACCTCCGTGGAGCTCCCTGTATCGACTAGAATACGTCCTATCCTCCAATTGGCAACTACGACTGTTATCACCAGCGGATCTGCGTGTGGAGTTATTACCCCGACCAAATCGTCGTCTGTAAAGACAATGGGCGGAGTTTCCACGGAAGGCTTGATTAGGAAGACCGGCTGGTTCTTTGCTTCGTTGGTGTACCTGCGCTGTTCACCTTTGGTTGTTCCTCTGAGGGTAGGTCCTCCTGCTATGGTATTGATATTCCCCATTACTCCGGTGGGCCTCTCTGGACCTTTGTTTGCTTTTCTAGAAATGGGGCCCTGCCCGTTGATTTCGGATCCCGATCCTATTCCTGCTTTGTTTACCGACTTTTTGTTTCGATATTCGTAGGGTCGTTATTCTTGGTGGATGTACTTATCCAGTTCTCCTTTTCTTACCATATCCTCAATCAGATTCTTGAGGTGCCGACAATCGTCGGCCTTGTGGTCGTAGCCTCTATGAAAGGCACACCATGCAGTCATATCTCTGGATCTGAACTCTCCTCGGTCGTCATTAGGTTTAGGTAGTTCAGCCTTTCCTTTTGCAATCAGTATCTGCAAGATTTCCTCCCTTCCTTTCATTAGGGGGGTGTATGTTGCAAAGTCAGCCCTGGGCCTCCTGCCTCGCTCTCGTTCCTGGGGTAACCTGACTTTTTCCCTTTCTCTTTTTCGGGGGCGCTCACTTTCGTAAGGAATATTGGCCACCTCTTTCATCCGCAAATAATTCTCCTATGTTCAGATAAATTGTTGCAATCTTTATATTAGGTCTGCGAGGGTGCCTGGCTTTTTCCCCGAGATATCTTTGATTATGTCATCTTGTCTAAGACCTCTCTGTAGGGCAACAAAAGCAACGTTTGATTCTAGGTCGGGAACTTGAACCATAAGGTTGCGAAATCTCTGCCAGTAGCTCGCCAGCGTTTCGCTTTTTCCTTGTACTATGTTGAACAGTTCTTCGGTCCCTTTCTTGATACTTGTGCTTCCGCGGAAAGCCTCGCAAAAAGCTTGGGCGAGCTAGTCAAAAGACTTTATTGACCCCGGGGCTAGCGCTTGGTACCATGCCTGAGCTGGCCCTTTTAGGATGGTGGTGAATACCACACACCATATATTTCGGTTGGTCGTGCATAGATTCATCCTCGCAGCATAGTTGTTAATGAATACCCCTGGATCTTCCACGCCGTGATAGTGCTCCAGCGTGGGACACTTGAAGTTTGGCCGGTTTTTCGGATTCCAGTATTTCCCGGCAGAGAGGTGGTTGTCGAATTACAGTCCTTCCCCAGAGTTTGTCCTTCTCCTTTTATCTTGTTAGTTCCGTTACTTGGTGTATGAGCAACTCACATAGGGTGGGTCGTCCACACACCCCTCGCCTATCCCAGCATTCCTGAGGGTATAAGGTTCGTCTGGATTTTGCGCGCCTTCTTCCCTCAAGATACTCTCCAGACGCATCTGGTCGCCTGGTTGCAGAGTTAGGGCCCCAGGTGTGTACGTGTCTCCAGGCGAGAAGAGCCTTCTCGCGAATGTCTTGAGCACTTCCTTCCTCTAATTAGGTGTTGCGGCCCTCCTGGCTATCTCAGCCTTGCGGAGGCTTTCCTCTAATCATTTTGCGTCCTCGTCCCTTCGGAGGTATACAGACTTGAGTTGTTCAAGTTCTGCCGCGAGATCATCTGCGCTCCGGGATCTATGGGATGTCCCATGTGGAGTGTGCTCGTCTTCTAGCGCCAAATGCTGATGTCAAAAATTGGCTCCCGGTTAAATCAGCATGAAAAAGGGAGTTGATGCATGACAGCCTCCGTTATGATAGAATATTCTGTTTACAGAGGTGAGATTCCTCTGTTCAGCTCTGCTTCTCTGCTCCGCTTCTCTGCTCTCTGCTTCTTGCTCCAACTCCTGACTCCTAGCTCCAGCTCCTGATTCCTTGCTCCTGTTCGTCTGTCACATAGGGGGGAAAACCTGCAAAGGGTTCGAAAACCGCTCCGACGCTCAAGACAGTCAGGATGCTTTTTGTAGTAAAAGAATGAATATTGATTGATCCTTTTGGGGGGCGAGTTATGAGAACTCTAAGTTTTGGGTGATCTTTTTGGGAGAAGAGATCGTGTCCTGAGAAGGACGATATGGGGGGCCTTTTATAGGCGATGTTAGGCCGAATATGATCAGTGGCGGTGGCGAGGCGGTTGCCATTAAACCAATATAGAAGTTACCTCTTTTGGGTATCTAGGGTTTCTCTTCGAGTCTATCCCGGATCTTTGATAAGTGAAAGTTCCTAAATTCAAGGATACTTCGTTGTTATCTTTGCCAGAGTGATAGACTCTAAAGGAAAAGTTTCCTCCTTTATATACGTGGAGTCCAACCGGGCTTAAACACTTCTAGATGTGTAACCGACTGATATCTTTCTGGAAAGCCCGGGATTATGTCATTAGGTTGCGCAGCGCTGATATCGTCCCAGTTCTGGGCGTAAGATACGGGCCGAACCTGTGGAGACCCCCCTTATTTCTTTAGAGATCCCAGGGCTGATCTGTCCATGCCAAGGGCGTTTTGTGCAGAGCTGGTTTCTTCTGGCCGACCTCCCTGTTGTGGGAATGTCCGGTGGACCATCAGGGGTTTTAGCTATCCTGCTGCCTTAAGCCGAGCTGTTCCTAGAGACTTCTGGTCCGATCTTTGACTCTTCAGACGTTAGTCAACGCCTGAACATTTTATGCATCATCAACCTCCTCACTGTTAATACTACCTCCAATTGTAGTAGCTCTCGCACAATGCTAAATCTCTTCAACCCCATCATAACCCAATCTCAAAATACAGAAATGACAGCAATCCCGGACAGAGCAAAGATTGATCTTGCTATCCAGTGGCTGAAAAAGGATGCAGCTCCTGGTCCTGATGGCTATCCTCTTTTCTTCTTTCAGGCCTAACCGGGATACTGTCAATAAGGATATATACCAATTAGTTCAAAATTTCTTCCAAATAGCAGAACTTCTATCTGATACAAATCATACCCACATCTGTCTTATTCCCAAAACAGCTGTACCCCAATCCCCGGTGGGCTATAGACCTATTAGTCTGCTAAACACTACTTACAAAATTATCACTAAAATTCTAGTAGAGAGACTAAAAATCCACCTGAACCTAATCATCTCACCCTTCCAAGCAACTTATGTCCCAGGTAGACAAATATCTGATAACATCATAATGGGTCAAGAAATAATCCACTCTTTCAAAATAATGAAAGAAGCAAATGGATATTTTGGCCTGAAGCTAGACAAGTCTAAGGCTTATTATAGAATAAAATGGTCACTGTTTATTGAAATTATGCAAAAGCTAGGTTTTTCTGATCATTGGATCAACATGATTTCCAACTGCATCTCAACCTCCTCTATGTTTGTCCTTATTATTGGTCACCTTGGACCAATATTTCATCCTTCTAGAGGCATTAGGCAAGGGGACCCTCTGTCTCCATTCCTGTTCACTCTAGCCATGGAACGATTAAGCCGAATTCTTGTGTCCACTCTTGATGATGGAAAACTTTTATGGTTTCCCACTAATAACCCGAATCTAACCATCTCCCATCTTCTCTTTGCTTATGATTGCATCATTTTTGGAAAAAATTCTCTTGAGAATGTGCATAATCTAAATACCATGCTTAGCCTTTTCTGTTCGGCTTCTGGACAAACTATAAACTACAACAAATCAAATATATTTTACTCCAAAATTCACTTCCAAAATTTAAACGCATAATTATGAGAACTCTAAAAGTAAAATATGCTTCTACTTCGGAAAAATATCTTGCAATTCAGCTTTTCATTGGAGCCCAGAAAACTAAAATATTTTATAGTATTCTATATCAGATTAAGAATAAATTATTTAAATAGAACCACTCTTTCCTCTCACAGGTCGGTCGTACAGTAGTTGTCTCTGCTGTAGCGGCAGCCGTTCCCCGATATCAGATGCAATGTTTTGCCATTCCTAAAGGCATAAGCAAACGCACAACGACTTTGTAAAAATCCTTCTGGTAGGGAAAATCCAAAGACATTTGTACGAAAGGTTGGTCGTACATCTGACTTCCAAAAAAACTAGGAGGGCTAGGTATTCATCATCCTCATCTAGACAACACTGTCCTCCTAAGCAAGCTTGCATGGAGACTCAAGTCTGACCCAAATGCCATTTGGGTAAAATTTCTGAAAGCCAAATACTTTCCCCAAACTGACTCCCCTGGTCCGGCCAAGTCCCATCATTCATGGAATTGGAAGATAATTAGAAAGCACTATGATCTTATTGATAGTCATATCACATAGAAGGTGCACACGAGGGAAAATGTTAACATTTGGAAAGACAATTGGATCCCAGGAGTTAACCAACAAATTCAAAATACGAACAACTCAACCCTGAGTAGTGTATCTCAACTTATAAGTAATAACAGGTGGGACGATAGCATTCTTAGACAAAACTTCACTGACACCATAAGTAACCTCATCAAAGTTATTCCTATTCAACCTGAAGGAACCGATAAAATGAAATGAAATCTAACACAATCAGGAAATCATTCTGTCTTATCCATGTATCAACACCTGAGTTCAATCAACCAGTCTACTCCTCCTGAGGAAGTGAACTGGAATTTTATTTTGTCTACTCCCACCATCCCTCGAATTCGCTCTTCATTTGGAAAATATGCACTAAAGCACTTCCAGTTCGTCAACGTATAGGTAAGTATATTGGTGATATTTTTAATTGTCCAAACTGTACAGAAATAAAAACTATTGAACACACTCTTTTGTACTGCCCCATAGCGAAAAACATTTGGTTTCACTTTAATATTATCTCGACTAATATCCCCTCTCTATCTGAATGGATTCTATTGTGGCAAAATCCGGATCAACTTAGTAATACTGCGAAAAATCTTCACTTTGTTACAATTTTATGGCATATATGGAAAACCAGGTGTGATCACTGCTTTCAGCAAACTTTATACAATGTTAGCACTATTTTAGATCTTATTAAAACGTTTCCCAGGATTAGTACTTCTCAGTCAAAAGCTCCCCTTGCGACTGTAGCCAAATGGCAACCTCCACCCCATCCTTTCATTAGAATCAATGTCGATGCATCTTTTGTGAATGTTGAACAACTCATAGGTACCAGTTTCGTTGTACATGACTCTCAATCCAAATTAGTCTTTGCTAATGTGCATATTGCTAGAGCCAGAAACAGTGAGGAAAGCGGGGCATTAGCCATTCTCAACAGTCTTATTTGGGCGAAAGAAAATAATCACATGCAGATCATAATTGAAAGCGACAACATCAACTTGATTAAACACCTAAATAACCCAGGCATCAAGTGTAATGACAACCAATGGTGCATATTCGCAGTATAAGAAACATCAAGCGTGATCTTCAGCAGGTTAAATTTAGTCACATCAAAAGAAATGCTAATACTCAAGCAGACAAACTCGCTAAATGGACTAGAAGGAGAAATCTAAAGTGTGGAGTTGTATTCCCTATTTTCTTTTACATATGTATTGTAATGTCACTTTGAAGGCTTAGTTTTTAATATATTTATCTTTCACAAAAAAAAAAAACTAAAAGGAAACTGACATGCAGGCCTACCAATAATTTTCTTTGTTGTCATGAATCCCCTTCTCTTTAACTCCAAATTTGATTGGAGCGTTAGGTCATTCTTCCTAGTAGAAAATCAAATAGTAAAGTATGTCGAAATCAATTGTTTGGAGAAATTTTGATGCAGTGTAAGTTAATAATAAAGTACAAATATAAGTTAACAAAAAAATGGTCAAATAGACAACTAAGGAGAATTCTAATGTTCTATACGTGGCTATTGTTTTTAGATATTCCTTCTCTTCAATGACTAAGATTAACAACCAATGGCTCGTGCTCCCAACAGGGCTTCCAAATCTCAATTATGTGTGTGTGATGTACGTGAACTTTTGATTTCAATTTTTAACTCTAAATTATTAATTTCAAATATAAAATTAAATTTGATATTATTCTAGACAGATAGAGAATTTTGAAAGATAAAAATAAAAAAATTAGAGAAAGAATTGAAATAAAGAAGTATTTAATAAATTAAGACTTTTAAAAAGAATTAGATAAAAACGAAAAAAAAATAAATTAAAACATTATTGGGTGGAGGGACACACCCTAATGTGACTGTTGGGGAAGTCCCAAGTCCCATCAATCACATTTGGGGCTGGGAGCCCCCAGCCCGGGCTCCCAAATGGAGCCCGGGTTGGAGTGCAGTGGGGCTGGGGCACCCAAATTTGAATTTGGAATTTGAGAACCCCAACCCAACGTTAGACATGCTCTTATCAACGATTAAAATTGTATCTCTCACACTTATCTTCAAGTTCTCTTTATTGACTTCGATTACACCTCCCAAACTTATCTAAGTTGAGATTATACCTCCCAACATATTATTGTACCCTCTTCAATAGCTTAGATTACACTTTTCCAACTTATTTGCAAAGGTTGAGATTAAGCATTTGTGCCTGATGATACAAGTGTAATAAAATATTATATTTTACTAGTACTCTTGTTCCTATTAGCATAAGTAGACCGCTTTTATTTTTCACATTATATAAATGTTTTTCACCTAATAAGTCATTTAGGTGACTAATCCAGTGTCAAGGTGAATCAGACATAACTCCACTCATATCCTGAAAATCTTAGGACGAACTTGCTAGCTCCAACCTCAGAAAGACTTGACGATCCCAGAGACTAGCGTCGTATTCTAATCCAGGTTCAGGGTATGAAGGAGCGAGGAAACAGCAGCAGATTGCCACCCAAGGATTTAGCGTACTTGAAAATTGAAAGATAAACTTTTTTTTTTCTGCCCATACTATTTCATGATTGATCACTTTATGTACACAACAATACAAAACTAGGTTATAATAATAAAGGGCAGAGCTTAAAAAGAACCAAAATATAAATTACTCCTGAAAAAGAAAAGAGATACAGACCAATGGTGAATCTCTAGGAGGAATTCGGAGATAGACGTGGTTGAGGCCGTCGGTGACTTTTAGGAGCCATGAACATTGTACCTCTGGTATACTTTGTCACGATTTTCAGACCACCAACTCTTCGCTTGGTGCTCCCCAAATCTTCTCCGACTGCAGATGAACAACCGAGAAGAATTAGTTATCCTGTTTTTCTTATTTAATGCTCCGAAAAGTTTTGTCAAGGAACCAAACTCTTTTTCGCAATTCCAAACGATATGGGTTAACTGCAAAAAGTCATGTAATATGTAATGAAGGAAAATCAGAATGAACAGGAGAAAATATGAAGTACCTGAATCGAACTCTCTTGAGATCTCTACTTCCGTCTTGTAGTGCCACTAGTGTTATATAAACACCGGGTTCATATTGTTCAATCCATTCAGTGATTTGATTACCATTAGACACCAATGGAGGAGTCTTGGGGTTCATGGTTTTCTCATCAGGCTCAGGTTCCTCGGCATCAGAAGAAACAGATCTGATACCGGTATCTGGATAGACCTCTTCATTGTAACCATTTGATCCTCTGTTGTTCTCATTCAGCATAGGGATATCTCTGTGCCTATGGGGTATCAGGCCTGGTGCTTCAGTGGTAGCAGTTCCATCATTCTCTACCCGAGAAACCAAGCGAGACGCAGATTTTACATTAGATTTTGATTGATGATCTCCATTTGCATCAGAGTGACGAACTCCATTTGGTAGGTAAGGTTGTCTCATGTTCTCACTGTCATAAGCCCCAGCTGGGAGCCTGTCGGCCATGTCTTTAAGCTACGTAGCATTCGAAAGGGAAATCAGTAAAATCTATACCAGCCAAAAATTAGTATAGCAAGAGAACTTCTAAAAAAATGTTCGAAAAACCAAACTGACAAGTCAAGCACAGAGCAATAGGTGTGTTCATCGATTTTCACAAAAATGTCCTTAAGGAATGTCCTAAAATTAACAGTAAAATGTGTGGACGAGGTGCTGCCCACTGTTCCTGATTGTATCAGCCTCGATGATGAATTGAGGGCTCCTCGGCACATGCAAATGAGCCACCTTAAAACTTTTGAATGTTAGAGCTTGACATCTGATTTGACATTTTGATATCCTTTCTGTTTGTAGATCTCTAAGTAGTTAAATCATCAAGTCCAGTAGTCAAGGCGAGGTGACACTAGCACCTCAGTTGTGTCATGAAGTGATCGTGATACAAGGCTATAGCTCCTCCTTTCCTCCCCTGATGCAATCTCAGTAACGTCAGCAGTCTTTGCACCAGGAACAGAGGGCAAGACACAAGCAAACGCTGCACTTGCTAAAATTAAACCATTTGGGTAAAATAGATCAAATAAATAACTTTAATGTTCTTATAAAAAACGAATATTTATGTAGTACTTGCACATTTTTGTGACAGAATTTCATTAGACACTAAAGTTTGATGTAAAATTCTAAGAATACTATAAGAGCTTCTTAAAGTGAAATGATTGATATTGTTTAAACCTTTTAGTTACTTATTGACACATTCCTACGTCTTCGAAGTCAAATGCAAAATTTAGTATTGGAAGCCCTGATTGTCCCTTACAAGGGAGATGCCGATAAGAAAACTGAAGGTTTGATCTTCGTATTAGCTCCCAACATGTTCTCTTGATTGGTTATTTAAAGTCTATGTAATGTTTGTAATCTACATTTCTCCTATGCATTTGTCAGTTTTTTATATTCTTTAGTACTTGTTAATCGGGTGTGTCACCTGCACCATACCTACAGTCTTGTGCCTTAACCCCTTAGTTACATTGCATACGATCAGCTGTTCATTGCCATAACTTTATCCCCATGTAGAATCTAAGGCAGCTGAGCTTAACTTACTATTTCACTAACCAGGTCATACCAAACAAGAAGATAGAAGTTTACAAATAAAAGCTACCTGTGCAGTTAAGGATTTTATAACATCCTTTGCAGCTCTAGACTTCCCAGATTCTTCCGCAGCCAATGCCATAGCATCTTCAGCTTTCCTTGCTGATTTCTGAAGCTCGTGTTCTTGAAGTTCACACCTCCGTCTGAAGCTATCAATCTATAATATCAGATCCATCCCACCAAATATCAGAGCTTTCCTTATGTTCTTTCTTAAGAGTAAAATAAAGAAAAAGAGACTTTTGGAGTCTGTCTACCTGATCCCGTAACTTTTGCACTTCTTGATTCAAGAGTTCATTTGTTTTCTTCAGGCTATCAGTTTTGGAAAACGAAAGACCTGATGTTGTAGGAATAGGTGTGGCAAATCGTGGTGGACTCGGTCTCTTTAAAAAAGGGGACACAGCCCTGGAACTGATCGCTGACTGGCCGGCGGATGTTAGAACTGGTCTGGGAACTGGGCGACGCACATCAACAGGCTTAGAGAAAGAGATATCTTTAAGTTGTAACAATGGGGATGCTTCGGCTGAGTTAACCAGAGAAAATATATCTCCTTTCTTCCCCTGTTTACCTGCTTTGTTATCTAACTGCTTAATCAAATCCACATTTGTCGGGGATGAAGACTTGGATGATCTTATCTCAACTTTGTCCAACCTATCTTTGTTTTCACCCGAAAGGCGAGGCAAACTATTCCTCTTACTGTTATTACCTCTGGCTTCTGCCACCTGATTTAATTTTGTATAGCATGAATCACAGACTCGATAGGGTTTGCTAGGATTAGGTGACAATGCAGCCTTAAAAGCTTTCTTTGAACTACATGAGTGGCAGTGCACAAGCCCACAGTTATAGCAGTTGTGCCTCTTTCGAGTAAACCCAAATGCTTGTCTACAAGCTGAGCACTGAGACTGCTCTGCCCCAGAGACCCATTTGTGAAGACATATTGCTGCTGTGAAGTTCGACCCACTAGCTATAGATTTAACATGTTTATCCTTCAAAGCTTCTACTACTGTTGGTGATTTTTTGTCTTCAATATCTCCATGGCCCAATCGTCCATTAGCACCCTTCCCCCATGTGTACACTTCATTCCTAGATGTGAGCACCACAACATGATATGCACCACAGGCTACGTCTTCAACAGTTTCAGCCATAAGGTTATCTTCTACTAGGCAAGGTACCACTCCATCAGAAAGCGGATTACCAAGCTGACCATAAACAGTACTTCCCATTGTAAAAACATGTCCTGATGAAGTCAAGCCAACTGTTAGACTATGCCCACAAGAAATCTTGTGAAAATTGTAATCGATAAGCGACGGAACACATGTGGGTTTCAGTCTTGGTTGCTTGTCTCCATGGCCAAGACGATTCTTGTCCCCATCACCCCAAGTAAACAGTTTTCCTGATGAAATACTTGAACTAGATTGTGCTACAATTACATCAACCACAGCAGCAGTATGCCAAACCCCGCATGCGATTGCTATGGTCTTCAACCCCATGAGTGATTCTACTTCTCTCGGATATGAAACACTTTCTCTGTTTCCATGGCCCAAAACACCAAATGTTCCATCACCAAATGTAAACAGTTGACCTGTTGAAGTTATCAAGGCTGTGTGCCATGGACCACAACAAACAGAAGCCACTTGAAGTCCGTCCAGTGGGCCCGATACTCGCTTTGGTATCCAATGACTCACATCAGTACCATGACCAAGAAGCCCAGCATTATGTGTCCCATCACCCCAAGAATAAAGTTCGCCAGCCATGGTAACAGCACACGTATGGAATTCTCCGCAGGCAACAAAATCAACATTTGAACCTGCCAAAGATTCGACAAGACAAGGTCTAATAACGTCCCTTCCAACTCCATGGCCAAGCCTTCCACCCGATTCTTCACCCCAAGTGAAAACTTCTCCTTGTCTCGTGACCAATGCAGCATGCCTTACCCCACAGGCTATATGATGAACATCCATGACTAAGTTTGACTCTAAAGGCCGAGGAAGAAGAACATCAATCCTTAAGTTCAAAGGACTAATGCTTTTATCAGTCCCAACCCTGACGACAGTATCACATATAACCTCACCCCATACGTACACATCACCTACTGCATCATAATCATCCTGCCCTGAACCATGACTTGAAGTGCTGGGAACACTTGAAACACTGACTCTAAAAGCATCTGAAGTTCCTTTCACTTGCATGTTTGTTTGGTAAATCACCAGACGATGTTTCTTCACCCGCTAACTTCTCAGGAGGACCACTATCTGACAAAGAGCTAGTGGTTAAAATAACAGAAGGATCTGGGGAGATACTATTACATACATTGCTGGTTGAACTGTCACTTGGGCTATTTGATGTCAAGTCTTTGCTGCCCTATAGCAATGAGTAATGCTAGTACGAATCATAAACATTGTTCGATTAATTTAATACAGGGAAACTACATGATAAGGAAATTACATTCAGATAAGGAATGTCTGTCACAATTGCCTCAACCAGGGAACACCATGTTTTGTTTCTTGTTTTAACTTTACGTAATGCATATTCATATGAGATTCCGTGGTAGACTTGTCTTAAGAATTTGTCTTGGATAGAGATATAAATTATAATGGATTGATCTTTATAAGTTTTCGAATATTCTTTCTTATTCGTATTTAAAAAGTTATTATATTGTGTTATACCCGATTTGCAGGAACTACTTTAATATGGTTCTCTAAGTAGGCTATCAGAGTATCTGGCACCATGATTAGTGTTAGTTACATCAAAGAAAAAGCGCGTGCCACTTAAAATGTCTGCAACTAAATCTAAAATGGCATAACAACCACTAATGAAGAAAATAGTTAAAACCCTGGTGCAAATAATAACACAGATTGTATAAATAGTAAAAAAACAACTGCAACTATACAAACTAAATTTACCAAAATAGTACAAAATATTTCCGTTGGTTGGTGTAAGCTATTCACATAATATTTCTATAAAATAAGTTTAAGGGAGCTACACCCAACAGCAATATTCTTAAGCGATCAAATAACGAACAAATAATAGTAGGAAAATATATTGAGGCGAATACTGGGCGAAAAGTAAGCATGGGACATCCTCAAGGCCGTATAAAGATTATATGCTACATTGGGGGACTATTTTTGTATTGATGTGACCATATGCATTTTATTGTTCTTAGATTTTCTTTTTGTTTAGATTTTAGGAACCATTGATATAGCATATAGCTTATCAAAGAAAGGCATAGTTTGGTCATGGCATGCTACAAAAATGGGATCACAGAAAATGTTTGAAGCTATGGCGTCATACTTGGGAGGAGGTAAAGAATTTAGATGCTGGATGGTAGAGAAGGATCATATCCTACCAACTGCAGGAGAGTTTCACATGAAAAAAGATTATAGGCAACTATCTCAAAGAACAAAGCCAAAAGCATGTTTAAATAAGATTACATCAAAGTAGAATCCACCATCAGTCCATCCATCAATTTTTTAACGTCAACCTTGTCCCGGGGATAGCAATGCTTTCAGTCCTGCTATCCAGACCTCCGCCTCAAGTTTGCCCTTGCATATCTAAGAGATGATTTTGGTGAACAGAATTCCATGAGAAAGCAAATATGAGTATAACAGAAGCTCATTCTTAGTTCTTACCACATCAAGAGATTGCTTTCCCTTATTGTAGATAAGAGAAAAGGACAAGTACTCCTCAGGGTGCAAGCAATGTTTGAAAACAGACTGACATATCACAAAAATATGATGAAAATTAATCAAGATCTGCTAATAATCTTTCTCAGTTCAAACACCTGAAGTAATATTAGCATGAATCAACCTACATAAAATACAGAAGTCCTATTAGACCAGAGAGAAACTCGGTTCTTTGTCCAGGGATGATTGTAGAGAGTGTATCCAACTTCACTTTTCTTTCTACAACTCTTGACAAGCAGATCAAAGACGTTTCATCCTGCTATTTAACAAACAACCTGATCAGCAAGAAGTGTTCTTTAAGAGTTCCAAAATGCTTGCAGAAATATAAGTTTACAACCTGCTACAAACTATTTTTCATCAAATAGACCAGCTAGAAAGATATTGTTACTATGAAAAAGATTTAAAAATAAGAATAACAGAAAATATTAACAATCTAAAGAAAACCTATGCAACATGGTGAAGTAATCAGACTTATCTGATGCTACATAATAACATAACTAAGGCTTCACTTCTGCAAATTTTCCGAAAATATTCACGATCCAAGTGTGCTCTTGTCTTCTCTCTTTAAGTGAAAATGCATTTACCAATTTGTAGGTTTTTTCAGAAGGAAATTGAAAGATATTAAACAAAAGATAAGGAGAATACATGTAGCCAAATCCACATGATTTGGCAAAAGCTGGTGTGAACACATGTACCCAAATCCACATGATTTGGCAAAAGCTGGTATAAATACTTGTAGCCAAATTCACCTGATTTGGAAAAAGCTGGTATGAATACATGTAGCCAAATCCAAAACTCTAAACATATGTGACGAAAGTCTCATGTGGTCTAACTTTGAATTACTTATGGCAGTCTGCCGATGTATAAACAAGGATCCAAAATAGTTACAAAATAGAGGGGATAAAATTTGGACCATTGGATTACAACAATATCACAGAGAATTAATTATTTGAGGACACAAAATTCATTTCTTGCCTAGAATAAAACAAGAGAACAAATTTCAACTACACTGATGGTGAGATTAACACACTAAAAAGAGAAAAGGAAACTCGGAGAACTCATTATGTTAAAAGTCAACACGGAATTCTGCAATTGGCTAAGAGTAGTTTAATCAATGATGCAGGACTTGGGTTTGACTAAACGCATTAACATAAGTTAGTTTTGTGGAACATAATGATCGGATAGTTCCACGCATCCAACAGATCAACAGATCATTCAGCTCATGTTGTCTACCAAATCTCACAGAGGGGTTTCCGAGGAAACGGTCACGCAGTTATTGAATATTGCTACATCAAACGTCGCGGATCAAAAAGAGGTCAGGAGAATATTCCAGGAAAAGTCTGTTAAAGTGATTTCTCAAAATTCAACAAAGCTCACTAACTTGTCAGGGTCTTTATGCCTGACTCAAAGATCCATTCCCTAACAGCTGCATTGATTAATTTATCCAATCCTTGAAATTCTCTTTCCTCTTTGAACTATATCTAAAACAAATACGAGTGATAGATATCAGACTGAAGCTGAACTAGTTCATAAAGAATCGGCTAGGGGCAAGATGGGTGGCCCCAGTAATTCATTCAGTATCCCCGAGTCAAGGAACTAATCCCACATAGAACTGAGATTGATTTTTTCCCTTCCCCAAGTGTGAATTAATTTCTTAAGAATTAAGGTGTAATGTTACATCAGATTCATTTGCTGTTTAGTGCCTTAGTACTCAGTATGTTCGATGATAAATTTTTTTGGGGATAATCATCTTAAATTGATCGTTGAACTTTTCAACAAGGATTCTTAAAGAATCATATTTATTTTAGTTCATTTAAAACATGGGATTATGGGAAGTCATTTTACAACAATCTTTTCCAAAAGATGGCAGTTAAGAGAAAGTTTCTAGGTTAGCTTTGTCATTCCCATCTCATGGGTTTTCCTCCACCATTACAAATGAACACGTGCAAATTGGAACAAGGAAAAATCTAGAACCAACTCTGTGAGACAGACAATCTTGAAAGTTTTACTATAAGAGGATGAAATAATCAAAAGCATCAAAACTCCATCTAGGCGCAAGGAATTCCAAAATTGATTTTGCAAACATAACGAGTTCTAACACTAAAAATAATGATTATTATACATTTAGTATGAGACGTCTCATTGGTCACTTCCAAGATGTGATTCGTAACTACACTACAAGTATTGACGGATGACGATTAGCATTAAGTTGACATACCAAAAAGAGTTGGATACTTCAATACATCACTACATACACAAATACTAACCAAAGGGGCTTGTTAAACTTACAATGGAAAGTCTAAAGAGGCAAAACTTAGGCTTCCTCTGCAACCATATTTGAGCAGCTGAGCACCTTTTTTAACGCAATTAGTGTTTGTTAAAGTAAATGATCCAATCAAGCGTGTGGCTATAAGCAAAATTAGAATACGGAGAAAGGACATAAAATAACACGAAATAGAAAGCTCAATTAAAACTCTTTACATATGTGACAATTACTAGCTTCAGTACAGAACTATATACAGTTCTTTTCCTCCTAAAAAGTGACCCTTTCCTAGTGAAGTGGACCTAATTTCTTGGTAAAATTAGACCCACAAGAAAGTAGCAAGTAGAGAAACACAAAACATCAAAAAACAGTATCAACAAGAGAAATATTTCCAACAAATCATCCACTCCACTTTTCTTCTTATACAACTATACTTATAATCTAGAAGAGCCTTGTTTTTCTAGATATAAGAAACTTAGGTTAAATTGGTAAACTAGAAAGCACAAAAACAGGAACTTAGCTTAGTCCCAGTGTAAATAATCATACATATAATCAGTTGCAGTCAAAACCCAATTTCTTATCCCTATCTTCAAGTAATATTCTCATGGATACTCATGCAACTCAATCAGTCATACTGATTAATCTTATAGGGTGATTAGAACATATTTAAATCAGAAACTTCATAGTCTCTAGCAAATTTTCTAATAAAAATTGCATTATCTTTATAGCAGATAGTTGAATTTTAGAGAGAGAAAAAAACCTGATAGAAATCTCGCTCAGCATTACAATAGCTATCAAGATCTGCCATTCCAAGGAGAGCATTCAAAAATTACCACCCGCATCGATCTTTGTAAGCTTCCAGTCATCTTAGATGAAAAATATGTCTATGAACTACCATCAATCTTTAAGTTCAGCAAGGAAGGAATTAATTTCTTGCCCTTGAAAATTATAGAGAGGGATTTTGAAGTTCAATAACAACCACAACCCTAAAATAACTAGTTTCAGATCTTCCAAAATCTATTAATCTTCAACTAAAGTTGAAGAAATTGAAGGCTTTGAGTTTTGATGAAAATAGGTAGTCTTTGAAGAACTTAAACGATTTTGTCGTCTGTCAAGTTTGAACAAGTTTTTAGAAGAATTGAAGTCGATTGACGAGTGAGAGAGAAATGCGGTTCGCCGATAAGGGGAGGGAGCTTTTCAGGAGTCAAAGAGATTTCTAATCCGAGATTATAGTGTGAAACTGGCTAGAAATTTAGAGCATCTCCAATGGGACACTCTAACAAACACTCTAAAAGTCCTAGTTGTCAAGGGCCCATAGAGATTCTCTTTCCTAAATGTCAATATAGAGACACTCTAATTTTTGTTGGTCTCCAATGGAGATCTCTAAAGTGTCTACACTTAATACACATGTCCTTTTTCAATTCAATAGATAAAAAGTAGTTGAAAAGCAAGATTTTCTATTGGTCTCCAATGGAGATCTCTAAAGTGTCTACACTTAATACACATGTCCTTTTTCAATTCAATAGATAAAAAGTAGTTGAAAAGCAAGATTTTCTATTGGTTGAAATTTAAAAGTAACACTTAGAGAGTCTCAAGTAGACACTCTCATTTTAGAGTTTCTCTCTCTAGACACTCTATAATAAATGTGCCCACCTCATATTAGAGTGTCTAATAAAGTGTTCCATTGGAGATGATTTTTTATCAAAAACTCCAAAAAATCTATGTGGCACTATAAGTGTTAGAGATTGAGTGTCCCATTGGAGATGCTCTTAGAGCATAGATTCAATCTTAAAATCTTAAGTGCCACCTAGGAGTTTAGAGTTTTTTTTTTGAGATAAAACCTCTCCAATGCAAAACTCAATTGAGAACTTAAGATGATTTGGAAGCATTAAGTTTTAAGATGTCTCAACTAGAAACTCTATTTTTGAGATAGAGTCTTAAGTGTCCTAGTCATTAAATTTAATATTTGGACCAATAGAAAGCCTTTCTTTCTCAACCCCTTTTTCCTATTAAATGTATGTGTGACATGTGTATCTATTAGAGTTTTTTAGAGTGTTGCATTGGAGAAGGACTTGAATTAGAGACACTCAAGTTAGCCACATAGAAAAGAGAATCTCAATGGAGACTCAACACATAAGGCAAATAGAGTTTTTTTGAAGTTTTGCATTGGAGATGCTCTTAGTCCGACATTCAAGAAGGCCAGCGCTTTGGGGAAAGCAAAATAATTTCCGCGGTGTGAAGACTAGGTCAAAAATTGGTCAATTTTGTTTGACAATTTTATTTTATGGGGAATATTTTTTACCTCTCTCTCTCCCCACCTCACCTCTCTCCCCCACCACTCTCTCTGTCTTCTTCGACCAGGTCGCCGGCCGTAAAATTTTCCGATCGGCGACCTAAAAAATGACAAAAAAAAAGATTCACTCACTCTCTCTAGAAACTCCGGCGAAGGGGAGGGGAACTCCGGCGAAGGGAAACCCCTTCGCCGGAGTTTCTAAAGAGAGAGAGAGAGATTGAAAAAAAAAAATTTATCTTTCCAGGTCGCTGGTCGGAGAAGACAGAGAGAATGGTGGGGAAAGAGGTGAGGTGGGGAGAGAGAGGTAAAAATATTCCCCAGAAAATTTTTAAAATTTTGCATATTCCCTTTAAAATTTCACACCCCAGAAACTATTTAGCTTTCCCCAAAGCATTGCCCTTCAAGAATGACTAGAAAAAAACAAAGAAATGCTAAGAATACAAAATATCTTAATTTAATTTGTGACATGAAAACTCATTCAGGTAAAAAAAACGGTTGATCTTTTTACTTCTTAGTAGAAGTGAGTCCTCAAGTTCCAAATTAGGTCAAAATGTTTTGTGCGCATAACACTTTCGTAAAAAGTAAAAGTTGTTAGTATTTACAAATTAAGTAAGAACATGTTCAAAGAATTTGCCGAAGTAGTTATATAGAAAGCAATTTTTTCTACAAATACACAAATATATTATAACTCAAAGTTCTCAAAGACCTAAGTTTAGAGAGAAGTCTTAGAAAATAACTTATCTAAAAACATCTAAACCACAAACTAGTAGTTGAATCAAATCTAGAGCTTTTGATTAGGTTTGCAAAGAATTCAAAATTAAAGTTTCTCATTCATTTTTATTCCATTGTCGAAGACTTTTTTATGGAACAAAGTTTTATAAGTTGTCATGTTAGCAACGTAGTTGGTTTGATTACAACATGATTTTTAATCTTCTCTCTCGAATTCTTGGATCATTCGAACACAAATTGAACTAGGATAAGTAGGATTTTGTAGGTTTTAGCTGGGATTTTGTGTTAACTGTATAGAGTTTTAACTCGTAACACCAATGAAAAAATCATTTTAGGAAGATGATATTATTTGTTGATACAGATTATAGAAGATGATATTTTCTGGTATATGCCAAAAGTTAATCTCTTTTTTTTTCGTGTGCAATTGTTTATCATATTTGTTGGTTGAGGCAGGGTTTTTAAATTAATGCATAGAAAAAAAATATTTGTGAAACTCAACATTTATGTGAATGAGATATACTTCTTGAAGGAGATGTCCTTCTAGATATGTCCTTCGACCAAAGATGCAATGCGAGTAATTTGTCAGATATGACAATTCTTGAAGAAGATCATCAAGTCCGAAAAATTTAGGGATCGTAGTGTTTAGCTAGAAACCAACTACGATCGTTGAATCACGAAGCCATTCGCGGCTAACTTAGACCGGACCCTACATCGGGTTACACCAAAGAGTGTCGACTTGATATGAAGATGTGACTAGAGGGATGAAACATATATATATATATATATATATATGTATATATATATATATATATGGTTTAGACCCTTATGTCCAAAAGGCCTAAAGCTAGACCCATAAATATGTCCAAAAGGCCTAAAGGAAGTTTGGGCAAAGATAGTACAAAAGGCCCGAATAAAGGGAATTTGGGTCGGACACCTAAATTGGCTTTTTGGCCCATAATAGGGGTCGACCATGCTTGGGCGACCAACCTAAGTGGACCGGCCAGATCTTCCCTTTTAGGGCATATCTTGGCCGGCCATAACAAGGGCATATAGAAAATAGAAACTAGTTTATATTTTCGACTATTTCCTAAATCTTATTCAAAAGGGACTTTTGGAAACCTAATTAGGGTTCTACTCTAACTTACGATTCTATATAAGACCCTCATTAGAGTTGAATAAGGCGTGGAAAATTCTCAAGAAGCTTTCAACCTCTACAACATCAAGTTGAGAAAGAAAGAGAGAAAATTCTCAACTATCTATCTAGTCTAAAGAAGAAGGTGTTATTCGTCTAACCACCATTAAAGTTCTAGATAACTAAGAGATGGGAGATCAAGTTGATTGCTCGGGTGTCTTGAGTAGAGGAGCTACAATTGTAGCTTTTGGTCTTCTTAGGCGATTGGAAAGGTTCGAGGGAAAATTAGCGATTAAGGTAATCTCTAACTTCTTAGTACATTATTAGCATATGCATGAGATCCTGGGAATACTAGTGTTAGATATTAGATGTCTGAGATTCCACTAACAACAATATGAGACACCATAACCCATGGCATCAGAGCCTCTTGCACGTAGCTAATTTTGGCTAAGCTTCGGACTAATCAATGCTTGTTTAGATAGAAACATGTGTCTAAAAGTAGTTTAGACATCAATTTGTTTAGTTTTGAAGGGGATTTAAAAGTTATTCAAATAGATTTGAAAGTTGATGAGTGAAAGAATTTCAAAAGATTCGATTTTTGATTGGTTTCGGGTTTGAAAAGTTTTTCAAAAGATTGATTTTCAAAATTTTAGAAGTTGTATCGGGTTTTCAGAAGTTTTCTAAAAGTTAGAATAGCTGTTGGGAATAGCAAAAGAAAAAAAAACTTTTGGAAAGTTGATTTTAGAAGTTTCCCAAAGTCTGGCCATGAGACGCGTCCGGGACGGGACTCGGGCAAGACGGGCACGCGTCTCGGGTTTAATAATACGTCTAGGAAGCGTCTCAGGAGTTGTGCTCAAGCCAACGAACAAGCCCTGGTAGTCCAAGCCACGACCAGGGGTTAAGGAGAAGTCCTAGTCAAAACTAGTTGGGCTCGAGCTAAAGAACCAACCCTGGTAGCCCAAGCCATGACCAAGGGTTAAGGAGAAGTGCTAGTCGAAACTAGTTGTGCTCAACGAACCAACCCTGGTAGCCCAAGCTACGACTAGAGTTTAAGGAGAAGTCCTAGTCTAAACTAGTTGTGTTCAAGCCAAAGAACCAACCCTGGTAGCCCAAGCTACGACTTGGGGTTAAGGAGAAGTCCTAGCTAAAACTTAAATAAAGGGGGATCCCTAGTCTAACCTCAAAATAAAAATCAAGGGAGGGCCCCAGCCGAAACTCAAATTAAAGGGAACCCTAGGTCTAAATAGAATTTTTTATGTGCAGGAGGAGATATTTGCACCAGACATAGTAAGTTAGGAAAAAACATTAGTAAGCCTAGGATTATGCTAACAGACTAACAATCTTTCTTGTCGATATGTTGGATATACATGAAGAAATAAAACAAATATGGAGTTTAACTAAACAAAGAACAAACGACACTCAGATTTGTTCGACGGCTTAACAAAAGATATTCATTACAAAAAGCATTCAACAACGATTATCAAACATTTACATATTAGAAGAAGAAGAAGAAGAAAAAGAAGAAGAAGAAGAAGATAGAGAAGAAACATGAGGAGGAACGGTCGGGGGGTCAACCAAGCTCACCGTAGTCCGAATGAGAATGGCAAGAAGTCGACCACCCCCTAGGTTGACGAGTAAGGATACCTATCGTCTCAAAAACCACAGGAGGATAATCGCTCAAAATGCCTCTTAACAAGTAAACCAGAGGATGGAGAGGAGTAGAAGAAAGAACCACCGCGAAGTTCTCAAGACCAGACAAGTCACGAAGACAAAAAATTTCAATGAAACTGATGTAGATTGTTGCGGAAGCGTAAAAGTAATGGAATCCACCATTGTTATTAAACTAAACTAATGAAATAAAGATAAAAGCGATAAAACGATAAACTTGATTAATAATAAACGATAAACTTGATTAACAATAAACTTGATTCATAATATTTTCTGATCTGAATAACAAGGACAGACCTGACTTCCTTTTATAGGAACTTAGAAACTTCTAGATAGACTCAAATTAGGATTCCTAAATATCAAAGATACTCAAATATAGAAACTTCTAAACCTAGACTTAGTAGGAAATACTAAAACATGGAAACTCCTAAACTCTAACCCTAATGGACTCGGCCATGAGGCCCTCTAACTAGTTCGGCCGTGAGGCCCATCTTGATGGTCTCCATCATACTCCCCGACCGAGAACGAACTTGCCCTCAAGTGAGACTCAACAATGCAATCCTTAATTCCCACTTCGAGCGAACGGTGCATTGGGGTCGAAGGACACCCACTTGGATGAAATCACTAGCTTCAATCTCATAGTGCAAAGAATCTTGCAAAAATAAATGTAGGAAAGAAACTTCCAACAAATTGCAACATCTCCCGTCATCTTTTAATTTGATGAAGAAGACCACAAACACCACATAATATTTTATGGAAAAAATTAACCTTGAATTTCTTCACTTGAACGATCTTCCCACGTTCATCTTCGTGTTGCTTATAAACCAAACTCGAATATGGCTTAATCAAATCTAAACTAGAATGAACTGACCTTTTCAAGCTAAAAGAGCATAATTCACTTTGTTCTTCTTGTTCCTCCGTCATTGAGAAAATTTTATTTTTTTTGTCAAGAACTTCTTCAATACCATCGAACACGGTGACCGAAGTAACATTCGAGAACTGTCTACTGGATTCAATCTTTGTCTCCACATATGAAAAATATTCATCTAAAGGAAGAAAAACATACCTAAAGATGCTTTTCAATGTAGTCCAATCGTCGACGAATTTTTTCCCTTGATCAATGAGTCTCCATTGCATCTCGTTGAATTTTTCATAGACTCTTTTAGACAAGTGTTGTTCGATGACAAAAACCTTATCTTCGTCATGGACTTCTTGGTTTATAAACCAATCTTCCATCTGTTGAATCCAAAAATCTATATGATATTGGTAATCAAACATAGGAATTTTGGAATCGACATTAATTTTGTTTTGATCTTTTCGATCAACATAGAGTTGTTGTGCATCTCTTAAAGGATCCCAACCTAAATGCGGAAGATTATTCCAACATTCAAGATGAGAAGTATTTAAAAAAAATTTATCTGTTCCCAGATTCTTAAAGCTCTGAATACCAGCTGATGTAGATTGTTGCGGAAGCGTAAAAGTAATGGAATCCACCATTGTTATTAAACTAAACTAATGAAATAAAGATAAAAGCGATAAAACGATAAACTTGATTAATAATAAACGATAAACTTGATTAACAATAAATTTGATTCATAATATTCTCTGATCTGAATAACAAGGACAGACCTGGCTTCCTTTTATAGGAACTTAGAAACTTCTAGATAGACTCAAATTAGGATTCCTAAATATCAAAGATACTCAAATATAGAAACTTCTAAACCTAGACTTAGTAGGAAATACTAAAACATGGAAACTCCTAAACTCTAACCCTAATGGACTCGGCCATGAGGCCCTCTAACTAGTTCGGCCGTGAGGCCCATCTTGATGGTCTCCATCATACTCCCCGACCGAGAACGAACTTGCCCTCAAGTGAGACTCAACAATGCAATCCTTAATTCCCACTTCGAGCGAACGGTGCATTGGGGTCGAAGGACACCCACTTGGATGAAATCACTAGCTTCAATCTCATAGTGCAAAGAATCTTGCAAAAATAAATGTAGGAAAGAAACTTCCAACAAATTGCAACATCTCCCGTCATCTTTTAATTTGATGAAGAAGACCACAAACACCACATAATATTTTATGGAAAAATCAACCTTGAATTTCTTCACTTGAACGATCTTCCCACGTTCATCTTCGTGTTGCTTATAAACCAAACTCGAATATGGCTTAATCAAATCTAAACTAGAATGAACTGACCTTTTCAAGCTAAAATAGCATAATTCACTTTGTTCTTCTTGTTCCTCCGTCATTGAGAAAATTTTATTTTTTTTGTCAAGAACTTCTTCAATACCATCGAACACGGTGACCGAAGTAACATTCGAGAACTGTCTACTGGATTCAATCTTTGTCTCCACATATGAAAAATATTCATCTAAAGGAAGAAAAACATACCTAAAGATGCTTTTCAATGTAGTCCAATCGTCGACGAATTTTTTCCCTTGATCAATGAGTCTCCATTGCATCTCGTTGAATTTTTCATAGACTCTTTTAGACAAGTGTTGTTCGATGACAAAAACCTTATCTTCGTCATGGACTTCTTGGTTTATAAACCAATCTTCCATCTGTTGAATCCAAAAATCTATATGATATTGATAATCAAACATAGGAATTTTGGAATCGACATTAATTTTGTTTTGATCTTTTCGATCAACATAGAGTTGTTGTGCATCTCTTAAAGGATCCCAACCTAAATGCGGAAGATTATTCCAACATTCAAGATGAGAAGTATTTAAAAAAAATTTATCTGTTCCCAGATTCTTAAAGCTCTGAATACCAGCTGATGTAGATTGTTGCGGAAGCGTAAAAGTAATGGAATCCACCATTGTTATTAAACTAAACTAATGAAATAAAGATAAAAGCGATAAAACGATAAACTTGATTAATAATAAACGATAAACTTGATTAACAATAAACTTGATTCATAATATTCTCTGATCTGAATAACAAGGACAGACCTGGCTTCCTTTTATAGGAACTTAGAAACTTCTAGATAGACTCAAATTAGGATTCCTAAATATCAAAGATACTCAAATATAGAAACTTCTAAACCTAGACTTAGTAGGAAATACTAAAACATGGAAACTCCTAAACTCTAACCCGAATGGACTCGGCCATGAGGCCCTCTAACTAGTTCGGCCGTGAGGCCCATCTTGATGGTCTCCATCATACTCCCCGACCGAGAACGAACTTGCCCTCAAGTGAGACTCAACAATGCAATCCTTAATTCCCACTTCGAGCGAACGGTGCATTGGGGTCGAAGGACACCCACTTGGATGAAATCACTAGCTTCAATCTCATAGTGCAAAGAATCTTGCAAAAATAAATGTAGGAAAGAAACTTCCAACAAATTGCAACATCTCCCGTCATCATTTAATTTGATGAAGAAGACCACAAACACCACATAATATTTTATGGAAAAATCAACCTTGAATTTCTTCACTTGAACGATCTTCCCACGTTCATCTTCGTGTTGCTTATAAACCAAACTCGAATATGGCTTAATCAAATCTAAACTAGAATGAACTGACCTTTTCAAGCTAAAAGAGCATAATTCACTTTGTTCTTCTTGTTCCTCCGTCATTGAGAAAATTTTATTTTTTTGTCAAGAACTTCTTCAATACCATCGAACACGGTGACCGAAGTAACATTCGAGAACTGTCTACTGGATTCAATCTTTGTCTCCACATATGAAAAATATTCATCTAAAGGAAGAAAAACATACCTAAAGATGCTTTTCAATGTAGTCCAATCGTCGACGAATTTTTTCCCTTGATCAATGAGTCTCCATTGCATCTCGTTGAATTTTTCATAGACTCTTTTAGACAAGTGTTGTTCGATGACAAAAACCTTATCTTCGTCATGGACTTCTTGGTTTATAAACCAATCTTCCATCTGTTGAATCCAAAAATCTATATGATATTGATAATCAAACATAGGAATTTTGGAATCGACATTAATTTTGTTTTGATCTTTTCGATCAACATAGAGTTGTTGTGCATCTCTTAAAGGATCCCAACCTAAATGCGGAAGATTATTCCAACATTCAAGATGAGAAGTATTTAAAAAAAATTTATCTGTTCCCAGATTCTTAAAGCTCTGAATACCAGCTGATGTAGATTGTTGCGGAAGCGTAAAAGTAATGGAATCCACCATTGTTATTAAACTAAACTAATGAAATAAAGATAAAAGCGATAAAACGATAAACTTGATTAATAATAAACGATAAACTTGATTAACAATAAACTTGATTCATAATATTCTCTGATCTGAATAACAAGGACAGACCTGGCTTCCTTTTATAGGAACTTAGAAACTTCTAGATAGACTCAAATTAGGATTCCTAAATATCAAAGATACTCAAATATAGAAATTTCTAAACCTAGACTTAGTAGGAAATACTAAAACATGGAAACTCCTAAACTCTAACCCTAATGGACTCGGCCATGAGGCCCTCTAACTAGTTCGGCCGTGAGGCCCATCTTGATGGTCTCCATCATACTCCCCGACCGAGAACGAACTTGCCCTCAAGTGAGACTCAACAATGCAATCCTTAATTCCCACTTCGAGCGAACGGTGCATTGGGGTCGAAGGACACCCACTTGGATGAAATCACTAGCTTCAATCTCATAGTGCAAAGAATCTTGCAAAAATAAATGTAGGAAAGAAACTTCCAACAAATTGCAACATCTCCCGTCATCTTTTAATTTGATGAAGAAGACCACAAACACCACATAATATTTTATGGAAAAATCAACCTTGAATTTCTTCACTTGAACGATCTTCCCACGTTCATCTTCGTGTTGCTTATAAACCAAACTCGAATATGGCTTAATCAAATCTAAACTAGAATGAACTGACCTTTTCAAGCTAAAAGAGCATAATTCACTTTGTTCTTCTTGTTCCTCCGTCATTGAGAAAATTTTATTTTTTTTGTCAAGAACTTCTTCAATACCATCGAACACGGTGACCGAAGTAACATTCGAGAACTGTCTACTGGATTCAATCTTTGTCTCCAAATATGAAAAATATTCATCTAAAGGAAGAAAAACATACCTAAAGATGCTTTTCAATGTAGTCCAATCGTCGACGAATTTTTTCCCTTGATCAATGAGTCTCCATTGCATCTCGTTGAATTTTTCATAGACTCTTTTAGACAAGTGTTGTTCGATGACAAAAACCTTATCTTCGTCATGGACTTCTTGGTTTATAAACCAATCTTCCATCTGTTGAATCCAAAAATCTATATGATATTGATAATCAAACATAGGAATTTTGGAATCGACATTAATTTTGTTTTGATCTTTTCGATCAACATAGAGTTGTTGTGCATCTCTTAAAGGATCCCAACCTAAATGCTGAAGATTATTCCAACATTCAAGATGAGAAGTATTTAAAAAAAAATTATCTGTTCCCAGATTCTTAAAGCTCTGAATACCAGCTGATGTAGATTGTTGCGGAAGCGTAAAAGTAATGGAATCCACCATTGTTATTAAACTAAACTAATGAAATAAAGATAAAAGCGATAAAACGATAAACTTGATTAATAATAAACGATAAACTTGATTAGCAATAAACTTGATTCATAATATTCTCTGATCTGAATAACAAGGACAGACCTGACTTCCTTTTATAGGAACTTAGAAACTTCTAGATAGACTCAAATTAGGATTCCTAAATATCAAAGATACTCAAATATAGAAACTTCTAAACCTAGACTTAGTAGGAAATACTAAAACATGGAAACTCCTAAACTCTAACCCTAATGGACTCGGCCATGAGGCCCTCTAACTAGTTCGGCCGTGAGGCCCATCTTGATGGTCTCCATCAGAAACCTTCAACTTCGGCGCAGAGATTATGAATAGTGAAATCACAATCGCCAAAAGTTATATAGAAAGCTATCCTAACATCACTACTATGGAGAGTACCGCAAACCATCAAACATGACTCGGAAAGACCACATACTTCGTCTAGTCCTGAGAAGACAATCCGTCAATTGAACTCCATTAAGAGATCAAACTAAGGAAAGAATTCCTACCACTCGCTTCACCTTCCTTTCAGTGACCGAGCCCCAAATGAAATCAAAATCATTCCTCTTCGGTGGAAAGACCCATTATAGCACTCGAGGTCGTCATTCCCATTGCGGATAATTCCACCTATCTCCATCACCATTACGAACAAAAATTACTTGAAGAAATTTCAAGTCGAAATTCATACAGGGGTCTCATCTCGAATCGGTTGAAGATTAGGCGCTAACATGAAATATCGACGAAAGAACTACTGGAAAAAGTTGTTCTGAGAAAAACCTAAAGTCAAAGGAGGCTATTTATAGTGGAAGAAGAAGATCAAAGGATCTTCTCGCAGAGAGAAGGCATTAAAGAAAAAAGAACAAAGTACCTCGATAACGTACCAAGTCATAATGACGGGACGTCAAATCGCGGCAGAAGACTGACCAAATCAGAAGAGAATTAATGAGATTCAACAAGACTCATTCGCCCCTCCAACCAGAAGACGCCACGTACCCCATGCATGACAGTAATGGTACCGTGGGAAGTTACCTAAAAGATCAACGTCGAAAGCGCGTGATCAGAAGATCAAATCTATGACATCACAAAATCAAACGAAAAAGCAAAAATTTATTTCCCAAGGCACGGAATCGAAACATATCACGCGCAAATCACCACGTGGACGAACCCTTCAGAATTCCCCACAAGCCTGCTCTAACGAGATATTCTTACGAGTGGAGACTCCCAGAGCTCAGCTATGAGGAGGACAGTTCCATCATAAGCATAATAGCTCAGCCAAAAATAACCCTCGAACACGGAGCTCAGGAAATTAAATGCACAAAGAATGACCAAGCTTTACGAACAACTCTGGTCCAGGTATATCAACTACTTTCCATATTTATTTATTTAAATTTAATATCCAAAACTCTAGAGTACTTCTACTCCGTAGTTTCTCTACTTTTGACTAAGGAGTGGCGGGACTCGTGATGATACATAAAATGGTCAACCGTTGATTGACGACAAGAAGTCCAGAATAGACCAGAAGCTCAACGGGTCAACCGTCCTAAGGGAACAGGACCGCTGGACCCTCAAAGATCCGTCACCTAAGCCTAGAACTGAGAAGTCGGCAAAGATCAGCCAAGGAGCTCCAGCCCTGCTTCGCCTAAAACACAACCAGATCTGCCCTGGGATTCTCAAGAAGTGTGAGGGGGTCAACGTAACAAAGGTTGATGCCTTACGCCCTAAACTGGGAAGGAAGAAGCGCGCCGCACGCTTACCGACTTAATCTTCAATCTTCCAAAGATCTCAGACGGTTAAAGATCCTAAATGTAAAATTAACTTGGGCTTCAAGAGTCTGAAAGAAGGAAACATCTCCTAGAATATCTATTAACTTGGCAGGACATGTACAAAGTATCCTTTCAGATTGAAACTAAGTATCGCATTCCCGGACTTCCACAAGCGTCAGTTTTTCTTTCTTACAGTTTCAGATTGAAACTAAGTAGCATTCCCGAACTACTTAATGATTTCCCCTGAATGTTCCTACCAGGTTTGTCCCTAAGATCGGGAATTTCATCATTAGATGGTTTATAGAGATGACGACTCCTGATTCCCTTAGGAAGTTTCTTCCTAGGATGACGTTGTAAGCATTCAGCTTTCAAGTATAGTGAAGTTCAACATTATCACCTTGTTTTCCGTCCTATCTCTGATTGCCATGGACAGTGGATATGATTCCGTCGAGTGGGACTTGATTGTCTCTGAAACCTGTCAAATAAGACTTGTAAGGTTTTAAGTATTGAGAGCTTACCCCAAGTTTTTGGAAGCATGTAATTCTCATGACCACAGCTGAGCTGCCTGTGTCGACCAGGATTCGCCCGACATTCTAGTTAGCTATCAGAGTCGTTATCACCAACGGGTCAGTGTGCGATGTGATTACTCCTACTAAGTCTTTATATGTGAACATTATAGGTGGAGTCTCCGCTGTGGGTTTCACAACTAAGGCAGGCAGCGCTTTTGCCCCGTTGGCGTATCTGCATTGAGCGCCTTTTGTATCCCTACTAAGGGTCGGGCTTCCAGCAATGGTGTTGCTGTTACCTATTACTGTCGTTTTTCCTCGGGTCTTTTTTCTTCCTCGTCCTTTTTAGTCGAGGTGGAGTGGGTGTTTCTGTCGAGTGCAGACCCGACTCCTCCTTTTCCAAAAGACTTTTCTACTTTGTATTCGTGGGACTGGTATTTCTGCTTAATATATTTGTCGAGTTCTCCATTTCTTATGAGCTCTACTATCAGGTTCTTGAGATGCCGACAACTGTCGATTTTGTGACTATATCCTCATGAAAGACACACCAAGCTGTCATATCTCTGGGCCCGAAATTTTCCTTGTCGTCGTTGGGCTTAGGCAGATGTACTTTGTCCTTCTTGACAAGGATCTACAAGATTTCCTCGCTTTTTCGGGTAAAGGAGGGGTGTAAGAAGCATACCTGGACCTTCTTCGTCTACTTCGGGTCTCATTCATTGACAGGTATCCCTTCCTTCCGTTCTTTCTTCTTAGGCAGGTCAGTTTCGTAAGGTATCTTGGCCTCCTTAGCCATCAACTCCTCAAAGGGTAAAGTCTAGCCTCGCGTTTGTTGAGAGTGTTCAATTGCGAAGACATTATTGCTTGGAAATAGTATAAGTAGTTCCAAAAAGTATATAATAGGGATTCAGGTTACCGAATTGATGATATTGCCAGAGGTCGAGGTCCTCCTTCTAGCGCCAATTGCTGCTATCGAAAAATGTCACCTTCGGTTATCAGTCAGGGAATTGAGACCTTGATGCTTGATTGTCCAATTGATAGATACTCTGTCTGGGTGAACGATACTCCTTTCTTTGATACTCGCTCCTTACTCCAACAAATCTAACGGAAAAACCTGCAAAGGGTTTGGAAATCTCTCCAACGCTCAAGATAGTCAAATTGCTCTATTTGGGTTATTGTATTGAGCTTACCTTGGTGAAGGTGGTGAAGTGCCCTTTTATAAGCTACTTAGGACCGACTGTGATAGACGGTGTAGATGAGGCGGTTATGAACCACCGTTCGAGATTATGACTACTGTTCGTAGTTAGGGTTTCCTTTTTAGTTTATCTCGTATCTAGGATATTATAAGTTTCTCTGTTCAAGGATACTTCGTAAATATCCGAACGAGTTGTTACATCTTTTAGGAGATGTTTCCTAGTTTGAGACTCTTGAAGCCCAAGTTATTTAAATACTTAGGATCGTAGCCGACTGAGATCTTTCAGGAAGATACGGGATTAAGTCGGTAAGCGTGTGGCGCGCTTCTGCCTTCCCATGTTCAGGGTGTAAGGCATCGGCCTTGCTTACACGAACCCCCTATTCTTCTTGAGAATCCCCAAGTAGACCTGGTTGTGTTTAGGCAAAACAGGGATGAAGCTCCTTAGCTGATCATGTCGACCTCCCAGTTTTGGGCTTAGGTGGCAGACATCTTTTCGGCCCTAGCGATCCTATTGCCTTGAAACGGGTTGACCTATTGGGCTTCTGGTATATTATTGACTTCCTGACTTTAGTCAACGGTTGACCATTTTATGTATCATCAGGACTGATATTCATGCTTGATGTATTTGTCGAGCTCTGTCTTTCTCACAAGCTCTTTTATCAGATTCTTGAGGTGCCGAAGGATGTCGGTTTTGTGATCGTGCCCTCTGTGGAAAGCACACCATGCTGTCATGTCTCTAGGTCCAAAATCTTCCTTGTCGTCATTTGGCTTGGGCACCTGCATTGGTCCTTTTTAACAAGGATCTATAAAATCTCCTCCCTTTTCCGAGTCAAGGGGGTATAAGAAGCGTAGTCAGACCTCCCGCGTCTGCTTCAGTCTCGTTCTTTGACAGATCTAGTTTCATCCCATTCCTTCTTTTTAGGTAGGTCGTTCTTGTAAGGTATTCTGGCGACCTCCTTCATCTTTCTGTAGTTCTCCTTTCTTTTTATGATGCGGATTTATCAATTCCCCGAGGTAACGTGGTTTGTCATTTGAGATTTTGTGGATGGCGTCGTCATGTCCGATGCCTCTCTTCAGGGCTACGTGAGCGAGTTTGTGATCGAGGTTAGGGACCCGCACCATAAGGTTTCGGTATATCCTCCAGTAGTCTGTCAAAGATTCTCCCTTCCCTTGGACAACATTGAACAAGTCTTCGTTGTCTTTCTCACCGAGTGACTTCCTCGGAAGGCGGCGCAAAATACATGTGCCAGTTCATCAAAGGAGTGTATTGATCCTGCTTCCAAGGTTTGGTACCATGCCTGCGCTAGTCCCTTTAGGACTGTGGAAAATACCAAGCACCATACAAACTGGCCCGTCGTGCTCAAGCTCATCAGCGAAACATAGTTGATTAAGAACACACTAGGGTCCCCAGTATCGTCGTAATGGTCGAGGTTAGGGCACTTAAAGTTTTTCAGCTTTGGAGCCTCTAGTATTTTAAAACTTGATGGCGGGAGGCTCATTGTTGCCTTCGCCGAAGTCTCCTTCTCTTCATAGCGTCTGATCAGCTTCACCACGTGATGTAGGAGTATGTCACCTATATGGGCCAAAATACGTCACCCGGAGCGTCCCTAGAAATCCATGATTAATGGGCTTACACAACGACCAATACCATAAATTAATGGCTAATGGGCCCGACCCATTTATCTCTGGGTACCCCCGAAGCAACGTTAAAACACGCAAGCACATCCAGCCCTGGATAAAGAGTTCAGTCCTCACCTCCTCAGCCGACCTCCCTCTGTATATCCGTTGAAGAGACGTTACCGTTATTCAAGATGACGATGTCCAGATATACCTGTTAGGGGGTTTCAATATCCACATTTATGGTGACAGCTCTATGCGTTACCACATTAAAGAGACGGCTCATCACCGTGTAACAGTCAACCCAACACACTGTAAAATGACTGAACGAAGAATGATACAGATCATCTAGTGATTGACTAATACATCTGAAATTCGTTTGACGTTACTGTCGATTATCATCTCATATTTGAGATCTAAACATCCAAACCACTTTCTCTCTCATATAATCTTGATCTTTCATAAAGTTCCTCTCTCTCACATAATCCCGCTTTTTTTTCCTCTCATCCAAGTACATCTTACACCTAGGTACAAGACATTATCAAATATTGTTCATAGAGAGTACATGAGCTTATCTTACACCCAGGTACTAGACATTATCAAGTACTGTTCTTAGAGAGAACAAGAATACTGATGTGACATGAAAATGTCACATTTGATGCGCCTAACTTAGACTAACTAGTTCGTTTCGAGTGTTATTTCTAATAACTTATGCATGTTTTCATGATAAGTGACAAACATGAAGCTAAACACGAGTTTTGAATAAAACGGAGCAAAACATCACATTTTCATCTCATGCGATCGAAGGGATGAAAAGTGCACTAGGGTTATCTTGGTCAAAATCAGAAGTCAAACGACAAGTGGGGTTAATGGCAAGTTCGACGGTGTAAACTGAAGTCAATTCGGAGTTCAAACTGAGAAATTATGGAAGATATAAGACGAGGTCGTTTCTTGAAAGTATATTGGTAGAGAATAAGCTGAAGGCACCCCCCCCCTCAGTTCTAAATGTAAAGAAGAGATGAAGGCATTCTCCTTGTTTCTAAAGCAAAGCCCAAGTCCAACTCAAAGCCCAAGAACCTAAACAAGAAGAAGAAGAGATACTTTATGGGCACCCCTTTTGGTCCAAGTCAAAATAGTCTAACTTGACTAATGTTTGAGGGGTTGAAAAAGTCTTTGGTGGTCATCTTCTATTCTAAGTCTGATTTGAGGATCAAAGGAAAGAGAAAGTATTAGGGTTTGGGTGTTCTTGAGGGTTCTTCATCAAGAGCTTGAAAGAGAGAAAAGGGAGAAAGAGGGTTGGTCATAGCTTGGCCGACCAAAGCCAGGCTGGCCACAGCTAGGCCGGCTCGGGCTAGAGCACGGGAACAACAAAGACGCGTCCCGTGACTCCTTTGAACAGCAGCTTGAGCTGCTTCAATGGAGGGCACGGGTGCTAGCACGGGACGACAGCATATGCTCACGGGACTTTATGCGACAGCACGGGACGGCTCGGACAGTGGCTTCTTGGTCAGACTTCTCCATTTTTTGGCCGGAATTCACCATCCTCTTGGTCGGAATTTTCTATGGTTTCTGGCCACCTTCTTAGCCGGAAACCATAAGACTTTTACTCTCCATGTCATTGGATAGGTTCCTATGTTGTTTGATTTGATTTTGGTTGAAGGTTTCTAGAGAGAGAAAACTAGGGTTTAGCTTTAATGGTGGTTTGGGATAAATGAAGAAGATGATGTTGATTACTATGGAGAACCTTGATTTTTGCTAAGGGGAGATCGGTTGCACCTAAACACTCATTTTTTTCCGATGATCTTAGCCTCGCACCACATCGAAAAAGGGGGATTCTCTCTTGATGTTCTTTTCATTTATTATTCATTCAACATTTTAGCTAACTCTCGTGAGTCAAATAAGGGATAAATGTGATGAATTCGTGATTATTTATGTGATGATTTAATGGTTTGATAATAAATTGATGTTCTCTTATTTCGATTACATGTTTCAATCGCTTTTCATGTGTCTTATCAAGTAGTTCGCATAGTTAATCGATTAGGTAATGTGATCGACGATTCGGTTTTATTCGCTTATGAAGTTTATTTGACTAAGTATTATCTCCGGACATACGTAGTTCTTATGAACATCCACCTTAGGAATCGAGACTAGGTTTGTATCAATCCATTCGATTAGACCGTACATAGTTGTAGGTTCACCACATCAGATTCCCGAACCTCGACACTTCTCTCACTTGTTGTTCCCGACTCTTGTTCCTCCGACTCTTCTCTCGAATATCTCTCGCCCGTTTACATTAGATTATCTAGATAACTTTACGTGCTTTCTTCTTTGTTGCTTGATTACCAAAAACCCCCGTTTATTTTTCTTCTTTCTCGTTTTGTCTAATTTAGCTTGTGATACTTGAACCGTTGGGCTAGACTCTCCCGATAAACAGATTACCAACCTATCCTTGGATCGACTCCGGCTTTGCCGGTTACTACTCGATACCTCCGTTAGGGTGTGCAACCTTTCGGGTGCATCAAGTACCTTAATAAGTATTCAGCGAGGTATATGACTTATCAAGTAAAGTATCTTATCTAGGACCCTATCAAGTAGATTTCCTTATCAAGTACAAGACCTTGAAGAAGCAAGTATCTACTTTCTCTGTCTTATAGCCACTTTATCAAGGGTTCGACTACTTTATTAAGCGTTTGCTTACTTTGTCTACAAAGTCAGACCCTTAAAGATTTCCACATCACCCACGTAATTATCTACAAGGCCAGATGATTGTATTGGCCAAAAACTGCATTGGGCTTAACAGAGACGGAATTCGCGTTGGGCCTTCCTTCTACGCCCGCCTTCATACGACGTGCGGTGTGCCCCTCTAGCAACCCAGCTAGCCTAGCAAGGAAGCCCGTCGAAAGTTCCTCACTAGCAAGCCGAACACGCTTAATAGGCCCGGTCAGTCTGGCGTGCTCGCCCTAGCCCACTCTTCTAGCGTGCCAACCCTAGTCTGACGTGTCAACTCACTCAGACTCCGTATGGTCACGCCATCTCTCCTTTTCTGTGAACAGGTTAGCTATCAGACGGTAGACTCGGACAAGCTGGAAACAAGACACCATCTTCTGTCCTACGACGTCAACCAAGATAACGACCTAAGGCTGGAACAAGCCTACCTCAGCACTTAGTCTGAAAAGGAGTAACACATGATCTCACCTCTTTTATGAGTTTTCTTTATTGTCTAAAAAACTTACTGACTTGGGCGTCGGAGGGTCGATGGCCATGCCATCGACCACCTATCCTTTTGGCATGCAGGACCAGCTATCTAATGCCAGGCAAAGACAAGCAGAAGAGAAGACACCCTTCTCTCATCCTACGACGTCAACCAGAATAGCACCCTAATTGCAGATAAGTCTTAGTTCGAATCTTAACATGAGGGAGAGTAACACATACCATTACCTCCTTCGTCTGTTCTTCATTGTCATCTCTGAACTTTCACTAAACTCGGGCATCAGAAGGTCGATGGCTATGCCATCGACCACCTACATCTCAGTGTGCAGGATCAACCACCCTAATGGCAGACTTGGACAAGCTGGAGAAAGGACATGTTTCTCACATCCTACGATGCCGTCCAAAACAACAACCTAAGTCCAGAGTGAACTAACTCTACACTTAGGCTGGGGGGACAAGGGGCAACTAACATTGGCAAATCGACACCTCTGCCCAGGCGATGCCTCCGCAGAGACAGCTCAAGCTGGCAATTCGACACCTCTGCCTTGACAACGCCTCCTCCCTTCTAACTTGCACACCTCTGCCCAAGCCAAGATGAACAAAGAAAAATCAAGCCAGACCCAACAACTTGGGTTATCCTGAAGTACCACTTTTTTTTTCCCAAACAAGGGGGACATCACTTAAAAATTTAAGACACCCTGGGCTACCCTAACACGACATTCTCCAGTGTACTCTACCAAGCACTTGTTACATCAGACTCCGTATGGTCACGCCACCACGTGGCAAGCAGTTAAAGAACGAGTCACCTCAATCCCTAACATTTGGCTATACGTTGGGGTCATGGTAGAAGACCGACTCTTGCACTACTTTAAGGGAGTAGTAGGCCACTTCTACTGGTAACAAGCAGACTAAGGCGGCAGGCATCGTTGGGCTACGACGCCCCATCCAGAGATCAACGGTTACGAAGGCACTCTAGTGAGATCCTACTATTCCGGATTTAACAAACCCACGCCCATGGGTGGTTATCCTTTTCTAAGTTCTATAAATAGAGGAGGCTTCATTCTCAGAAGGGGCATCTGACTCTCACTCGAAATTACTTACTTACTCTCAACTTGGCGTTCCAGAAACCATTTTGATTCGATCACATCAATCATTCATCACTAAAGCTCCGACTAGAATCTATCTACTCCGGTGACATTTTATCTAAGTTAGTCAAAGAAGGAGGTTCCGGCCAGAAGTGTCTACGATACCTCACCAGATCTTATTAGAGGCTCTCTGTTCCTCTTCTATCTTTCTAGTCTACTCTACCATCATCAGAAGCCTACGCTGTCATCATTAGAAGTCTACTCTACTGTGACCGGAAGCCTATTCTGCCTAACCGGAAATTTACTTTGTCGTCCGAGTAGTCAAGAAGCTACCCCGACTCATCACTCCGTAGAATCGAGCTCCGACCACTCTACGAGTCGTGCCACCTCCAACGCTACAACGACTCTACTATCATTAGTAACTCTATCGTCGGTTTATTTACTTTACTTTATCGAACTAAGTTACTGACTTGACCGTCGGAGGGTCCTTGGCCGACACCATCTCTTGTGCCTTTGGACTTCACGGTTTTGTTTTCTCTTGTGCAGGTCTACAAGTCACCAGTACTCGTTTCCTACCCGTACGTTGGTCCACCCGTACTCGTTTCCTACCCAGACGTTGGTCTACCAGTAGCCGTTTTCTACTCGGACGTTCGCCTATCCATCTACCCGACTACCAAATCCGACCTTCTGCCCGTCAACCCGTCTGTTTGAAGGCCCGAAGCCTAGTTGCTGGTGCCCACCTGACGATCTCTCTAACCGTGTGACTTTCTACCCGTCCACAATGATGAGCCTAGAAAGTTTCCTAAATAGGTCTACACCCGCAAGTGCATGGGTGTCAAGTTGTAATTTCCCGTTAAGACCGGGGTCGATTCGTAGAGACTAGTCAAATTCGTTCTTAACTTAGAAGTAACATGGTTTTGTTTGAAAATTGTTTTTTCTATAAAATAAAATGAATAAAATATTAAAACGATTAAAAAAAAGATGAACTCAAATGGGGAGATAATCTAAGGAAGAGAGACTAGGGTTTCTGAGTTCACCACATACAATCAGTTTAAGAACCAATAATTAGATAAATTAAATCTCTTTTTATAACTCATAATTTCGGATAATGAACTATCCTAATTCCGGGAGATGTTTTCGTTAAAACCTCGATTAATAGATTGAACATGGTTTCATCCTAACCCTAGATTAGATGTTCAGCTGATCATAATACGATATTAAAAGAAATACATAGAATAAAAGAGAAATAGGGAGGAATACAGAACTTTTCACACTGATTTTCCACTGGCAGCCAAACACACCCCTAAGGAAAATAATATTCTCATCCTCTCGGAAGTATTTTCTCTCTGAGAAAATTATTTTCCAAGCATTTTCTCATCTTCCCCAACTCTTTCTCTCTCTGATTTATTTCAATCTTTAAATTCAGAAGATCAACACCAAAAAATATCATATAAGATAAAGAATTGAGAAGAACAATTTATCTCTCACTTTACAAATCCTTCTCTCTTTTCTCTGTTTCACTCTAACTCTCTCTATAAATCTCTCTGAAATTGCTCTCAAATAAGAAGAAGATGATTATAAATAAAAATGAAACTAGACCCTCAACAGAGACTCTCTGTTTTCTTTTCTTCTTTCTCTCTCTATTGTTACCTCTCTCTCTCTACAAAGTTTCACCATTAAAGCTCTAGAGAAGATGGAGGAAAGATTGATGAAGAATTAAAAAAAAAAGTGATCTCCCCAAAGATGAGATTAGCCTCTGTTTCTCTACCGTTTTATAAGAGAAGATAAGAAGATCTTAAAACCGTTTTCAAAATCCAGCAAATCTTTCTCTAAAACCGTTTTCAAAATCCTCTCTCTACTATAAAAGATTGTTCTCCAGCCATAATCTAATGAGGGGTTGGGCAAAAGCCCCAATCCCTTTCTCAAAATAAGGGCCCACTCCACTACAGGAAAGAAATGGGAAGCAGGCCCAAACGTGTCAGGAGTGGGTGGGTGTGTAATTTTAGGCTTCATTTTTTAGCAAATTACAAAAAGTGCCCTCACACAAATCCCGTACAAAATCAAGTTAGTTTCCTTCAAGTGTGACACGTGTAGGTCCAAAAGCAAGTAATTGTGAGAAATTACATTATTAAGGAAACTTTTACTCTTATTTACATAAATTACCACTTAAAATTACGGAAATGCCATATAAAAAATCTGGGTTTTCACGTTTCTCTCTCTACTTTTTCTTTTAAATACTTTCTCTCTTTGTAATTTTTTTCTTTTGTTTTAGGTATGATATTTGGGAGAATTTGACATACACCCCCACTATTATATGAATATTAGGACTATACCCCCACTTTTTGAAAACTTTTGATATACACCCCCACGTGGACGGAAACCGTCAACTCAGAGTTAAGTTGGGTGTGTGCGAAACACACGTGTCAACCATGACGATTTTACCCTTTTGTAGTTGTTAAAATATTTTCAGAGATTTTGACATACACCCCCAATATTATATGAATTTTGGGGCTACACCCCCATTTTTTGAAAAAACAAAATTCCTCAATTTGCCCTTCAACGGTCATCTTTTCCCTCTTGTCTTATAAACTTATTTATCTTAGACAAGCTAAAAGATCAAAGCGAAAGCACTATTTGGGATATCAAACTATAGAAATGATGGGAGGTATATGCACCATTTCTTGGTGGCGGTTTTAATTGTTTGGTGGGTTGTACAAGAATGAGTTTCATGAAAATTCTAATTAGAACAATTAAAAAAGTTAGGAATTAACTTACTGATGACTGACATACGTTCCTTCTTCTGCCATTGACGGTATTCTTTACAAGAAAACCAAAATTTTTAAATCACCAAAGGGGTTTCTGATGTTCGTGCCTTTAGAGAGAGAAACAGACAATCACGAAAGGGGTTTCAGTTATTCCTGTCTTTAGAGAGAAGAAAGAACAATTTTCTAGGTGCAATGAGAAACAAAGAATTTGACATATAAAGTAAATAAGTTCTTTCGCTTGATATCCCAAATAGTTCCTCCCATCTTTTCTATAGTGTGATAACCCAAATATTTCTTTCGCTTTGATCTTTTAGTTTGTCTAAGATAAATAAGTTTATAAGACAAAAGGTAAAAGATGATCGTTGAAGGGCAAATTGGAAAATTTTGTTTTTTCAAAAAATGAGGGTGTAGTCCAAAAATTCATATAACAGTGGGGGTGTATGTCAAAATCTCGCAAAATATTTCAACAACTACAAAAGGGTAAAATCGTCATGGTTGGCGCGTGTGTTTCGCACACGCCCAACTTAACTCTGAGTTGACGGTTTTCGTTCATTTGGGGGTATATATCAAAAGTTTTCAAAAAGCGGGGGTGTAGTCCTAATATTCATATAATAGTGGGGGTGTATGTCAAATTCTCCCATGATATTTTCTTAAAATCTTAAAGTTCTTTTCTTTTTTGGATAGATGTTGCATTATTTTTTGTCAAATATTTCATTCTATTTATATTAGTCTTTCAAGTTTCAAATTTATCTGCAGATTTATATTTTTCTTTTCAGGTTTCATTCCATTTATAATCAAATGTCATATACATTTCTTCCAAAACATAAATAATTTTAGTGAAACAATTTACCGTATTTTGTAACATTTACTGTATTTTTGCTTATTTACTAATAGACATGTGTATTGCACACAAATGTATATGTTGAAAAATTATGTTTTGGTGATATTTCAACCGTAAGTTCATGTCGTTTTGAAATGTGCAGTACATTGTCTAATGTACTCCGTATAGAAGTTTGCAACCTACATTTAGAAATGTGCATAATCTAATGTACTCACATTTTGGAATATACAGTAAATTAGGAAATGTACTGTAAATTAGGAAATGTACCATGTAGAAGTCTGTAACCTACATTAAGATTTATCTTGTATCGGAAATTATTTATTTACAAAAATTGTAACTGTACGATATATGATAATTTATTGTGTATCAGAAATTATTTATTTACAGGACACTTTTGTATTGAGATTTATCTTGTGTATCGGGAATTGTTTTATTTACTAGCCTTTGGTTATGTACTAAACACTTTTGTACTGGGAATTTTCTTGTGTATCGAAAACTGTTTTATGTACTGGTCATTGGGTTATTTACTAAACATTTTTTACTGGGAGTTTTCTCGTGTACCGGGAATTGTTTTATGTACTATACAATTTTTTTATATTTCTAGGTCATTTTTGTACTGGGAATTATCTCGTGTACCAGGAATTGTTTTATTTACTAGCCATTTGGTTATTTACTAAACACTTTTGTACTGAGAATTTTCTTGTGTACCGGGAATTGTCTTGTGTACTGGAAATTTTTTAGTAAAGAAAATAAAATAGTCAACGCAGATCAAGTTAAGGATAACTCCTAAATTGAAAAATTTAAACGTTTAAGAAAAAAATTCACAGTTGCAACCTTGACAAAATGAGGTAAAAGATAGAAATATGAAACGAATGAAACTAAAAAATGTACAGTGAACTTCCACATGACAAAGAAACGTGGGAACTTTCACATGAACCGAGAATTTTGAAATGTACAGGACATTTGGTTACTTACTAAACATTTTTCACTGGGAATTTTCTTGTGTACCGGGAATTGTTTTATTAACTATACATTTTTTTTATTTCTAGGTCACTTTTGTATTAGCAATTATCTCGTGTACCGGGAATTATTCTATGTACTGGCCCTTTGGTTATGTACGTGACACTTTTATATTGGAATTTTTGTATGTACATAGTCTCCCTCTCTTTCTTTTCAATGTCCAAACTTCCTTTTCCCATCTCTCTCTATAAATGTATAAACCCACACGCCCACAGTTATAATCTCCTAACTCGATCCATCAATCTCGCCCAACCCCATCTCTAAAACATCCACCGATCTAACCATTTCTCTCCTCCCCAAATCAATTTTACAAGATTACCTGCTGAAACCTCTCTCTCTCTCTCTCTGTTTATATATGCATTCTAAGGTTAGATAGATCAAAATGGGTATAAAATCTTTGATCAGTCTCCAAATGATTCCATGGTGTTTTCCCCTTTTATAAAATCTTTTGGAAATTTCTCCAAAATGTATTAATCTCTGTTTAAGAAAAAGATTTCACGTTGCAACCTTGACAAAATAAGGACAAAGATAGAAATATGAGGTGAATGAAACTAAAAAATGTACAATGAACTTCCACATGACAAAGAAATGTGGGAACGGATTGGGAACGGTAAAATGTAGCGGGAACTGAGAAATGTATACTACATTTCAACACGTAAAGGTATATCTATGACGTTAAATTTAACAAAAATTGGTACAATATCTAAGAGAACCAGGAGATGTTCAATGCGCCATTCTATGCACTCAACATTTTAATATTTTCGGAACAAATATGTGAACTAAAAAAGCAAAAATAGTAAAACCAGATCAAGTTAAGGATAACTCCAGATTTGATTTCTTTACCATTCAATGTTTATCAAATCTTCATAGTAAAAGGTAAAAAATCTTAGAAAACTCGTATATTATTGTATAGAATTAGGGTTTATTAAACCAATTCCAAAGACCAACAAAAATACAACCAATTTTTTTGTACCGTCCTAGTGATTTCGTGATTTTCTAAACAATAAACACCAGCTCCAAAGATTAACAAGAATATATTAAAGAAACCAACCTAACACCACTGTCACTAATTTTTTTTTGTACCAGAAGGGGTGATGGGCCTAGAAAGGTTACCCTAAATAGGTCTACAGCCGCAAGAGCACAGGTGTCAAGTTGTAATATTTCCGGAAAGACCGGTTCGTTCCTCAGAGACTAGTTAAAGTTATTCTAAAACTAGAAACTAATAAGATTTTGAAAATGGTCTTGATTTTGTTTTTAAAATAAAATAAATAAAATATTAAAACGAATAAAAACGAAAATGAAAATGAACTCAAATGGGGGAATGATCTAAGGATTCAGAATCTATCCACGGAACAACTCTAAAGGTGAACTAATGAGTCAACGAGTACTTTTATTACTCAGGCTTTAAAACATGAATGGTCTAAAGTCTGGAAGATATCTTCGTTAAAGTGAGAAAAACTAATAATGTATGCACAACTTTCTTATGTATTCATCGCTCAACTATTATGCATCAACCAAGAAGTATAATCCATCAAAGATTTAGTTTAAGCATGAAATATCAACTCTAGAAGCATGAATAATGAAGAACTAATCAATCATCAAGAAAGAAAATGCAAATAGGACATGAACAACCAAAAGATTACTCGACTCAGAATTTAATCACACCTAGAAAGTAGATAACATAATGGATTCCATCAAACACCCTAGATAAAAGACTAACTACTCATAATCATCAAATGCAGTCTCATCTCAAATCATCAAAATAACAAGAAAGATAGGATAGAGTAAACCAAATTAGAGATTTGTTGATGATGAAGATGGTTTCACACTTCTCTGTAAATATCAATTAAGGCTCATAGATGAAGAGATAAATGTAATCTCTGTCTCTGTTAAAAACTTAAAGAAGAATGACAAAGTGATGATGAATAAATCTCTTTGTTCTCTGAATTTCTTTTTCACTCTCTCCATACAAACTCTCTGTTCTTCTATTCACTCTCTCTCTCTTTCTCTGACTCTCTAAAATTGCTCTCAAATAAGGAGAAGAAGATTACAAATAAAAAATGAAACCAGACTCTCTGTTTTCTTCTACAATTTTTTTTTTTTTCACTCTCTCTCTCTCTCTCTCTCTATATATATATATATATATATATATATATATATATATATATATAAAATTACACCATTAAAGCTCCAGAGAAGATGGAGAAAAGATTGATTAAGAACAAGAAAAATGGTGATCTCCCCCAAAAATGAGATGCTTGATGTTGCCTCTGTTTTCTGCTTAAATAGAGAGAAGAAGAAGCATTAGAGCTCCCATTCAATCTGATTTATCTCCTCAAAATAGCAATGGAGATAAATCTCCTGCTATATTTTTTCTGTCCTTCCATAATCATCTTCTTTCTATTATCTTCTAAATCTTCTTTCTCTCTCTATGTTTCTGTTTGAATTAGTAGAGAGAAGATATCTCTTTTTACTATCTGTTTAGAGATAATCCAACCTCTCTTATCTTGTTTCTTCATCCAGCCGAATCCCATCTTTCCTTCTTCAATCTTTGTAGAATATATCTCGGTCTGAATATATTCTTCCATTAATTGAAAACCTCCAGCTCATTCCTCCATTAACAAAGCTGCTATCTAAGAAATGTCCCATTCACTCTCTCTCGGTTCTGTCTCTCTTTCCATATCTTTCATTCTCTCTTCTAAATAAAATCACTTTCCTTTTTCTTCATTTCCATGTCTCTCTTACTCTCTCTCTCTCTCTCTCTCTCTCTCTCTCTCTCTCTCTCTCTCTCTCTCTCTCTCTCTCTCTCTCTCTCTCTCTCTTCTTTCTGTATTAACAGAGATCATTCCCATGAATAGAGAATAGAGAAAGAGAAAGAATAGGTATTTCGGTTCTAATCTGGGCGCCAGAATTTTGAATCTTAAGTGAGATCACTATGATGTATCACGGAGCATCGGAATAAGATGAAGCGACCGTCCAATCTTTGCCCACGTGTTTTTCCTCCGTTGGATCGTCTTGGCCCACATTAGTAACTTGCCTTGTAGTACAACATATCTGATTTCTAACCAATCTCCGAGTGCCTTCCTACGATGCCGAACAGTATACCACACTCTCATCTTACCATTGATCTACTTCCATCTTGTGCGCCACGTATCTCTGACCGTTGTATGTTGACATTTGGTCAACTAGTTTTGACTCAACCTTGACCCTCTCTATTTTGCTCATCCGGACTCCGATTTGACTTCCGCTTTCGCCGTTGGGTTCGTCCTGGGCTCTACTTTTTCATCGAGTAACTAATATTGACCAGAATACCCTTGTCATTAAAATGACCAAAATGCCCTCAAATGTGTCTTTATCACGATGTTTTCGCATTGAACTCCGTAAATGAGACCTGAGAAAGAAAATCAAACAAATCATCAGAGTAACCGCTCGAACTGGACTAACTAACCCGAGTTAAGAGATTCAGATGGGACATTTTCATGTCTCATCAAGGGGCAAATCTGATTTCTTGATTTTCTGAACAATATACACCATCATACTCAATTCTTTATAGATCTGTGATTTCTACAAATTTCTGGATCTTCTAGTATCTTCTGATCATGATTTTCTCTTGGTTCTTAGAAAAAATGAGGTCAGATCTGAGTTTTCAAAAGAGATAAAGTCTATATAAATAATTTATGTATTTGATAACTCTATATCTAAAAGAGTATGGATTATGAACCCTAAATCTCTTTGATTAGAGAGTAACACAGAGAGAATGGAAAGGAAACTATAATTGTTAGAGAGAAAAAAAAAATTGCAGGAGATATTTAAAAGTTGGAAGCTTTTTAGAGTGAGAAAGAGAAAGGGAATATATTTGTGGAGTTAGGGGAAGGAGGGTAATGAGGGTATTTGTAAAAAAAATGACACATCTTTTGTTGCACCTTCTCAGTCGGACCCACCACTCCCTGACGCCTTGAACCTGATCCGTTTTTCATGTCTGCCCTGGACCTTCCCCATAATAGGGTATCACTTTTTGGTCCCTAGACTAAAAAAATCCTTCTTCCAATCTCCATCAAATCTCCATGATACTCTCTTCTAAAATATATTTCAAACCTGTCTCTCTAATAGGTTGTTCTTTCCCTTTTTCTGTTTAATTTCCTTTTTAATTTGAAATCCGAGAAGATAAGAAGAGAGAAATCACATACAAATTTTTTGGCTGGAAAGAAGGTTGATTCGGTGCTTCACGAAGTAGCGGAAGAGTATGAGTACAACGTCCGATCCACGTTTCCCTCTCTCTGTCATTGCGCGGGCCTACATTAATATCATGTCTCGCGACATACGAAATGAGTACTTCAAGTGGGTCCGGTTATTACCCATTGCGCCCACCAGTGTACCGAAAATTATCCCTCAGCGTCAGACTGCACGTCACGTGTCATCTGTCTGATTGGTCAACCTTCTTTGACCTAGCCTATCTTGCTCGTCCGAACTCCGATTTGACTTCCGCTTTCGCCTACGGGTCCGTCTTGAACCCTACTTTCATTCGAGCATCAACATAGACCAAAAAACCAGATTTCCAAAATCAGCAAATGACCAAACTGCCCCTCATGTGCGTCTTTATCTCGATCTTAACTATTTTTCTCACCGAACTCCGTAAAAGACATCTGAAAAAGAAAATCAAACAAATTATCAGAGTAATTGCTCGCAGTAGACTAACTAACCCGAGTTAAGAGATTCAGATGGGACATTTTCATGTCTCATCACTAGACCCTTAAAATTAAGCTTTCCACTTTATTTATGGCATGTACCTCCGAACAAGGCAAGCCTCACCAGGGCTGCCTTATTCAAGGACAGACCTCATAGGCTGCCATATTATATCCTCAACCAAGTCATTCTATCCGTAGAGATCGAGCTCTGGCCACTCTATGAGTCGTGCTTAACTCTGACTATTTTCTCGACGGTAAAATTCTAAGGATAACATTCACGTCCCTATTACTTTTCTTGCAAGCTTACTCACTTGACCGCCAGAGTCTCTTTGGTCGACACAATCTCGGTGTCTCCCTAAGACCTCTCGGTCACGTGTGTTTTGTCTCTTGTCATAGGTTGAGCCCAAAGAACGCGTCGGTGTGCGTAAAAATATTAACAGGTGAAGGTCCGACTTTAGATCAACGACCCAGTCCTCTTGACTTCTTGACCCGCGATTTCAACCCCTCACATCAGCCACGATCGGGTCGTACGTGGCTTCAGTCCTGCCTCTTAGGGGTTTCGGAATATATGGTAGATGCGGGTCCAGCATTCCCGCTTGGTCTAGCTCTATTTCCTTGTACAATTGTTTGAGAACCTCCGTTCGATCCCTATCCCGCCGTGTCGAAAAGGTGCGGGCTGGTGTGGAGAAGAGCTTGCGGGAGGGATTCTCTGCTTTCTCCATCTTTTCCCTCGTCGTTCGCTCTTTCCGAACTGAATCTGCATCCTCTTTAGCTTTGAGGAGTTCTTCTCGAAGGTACCGTGTATCCTCGTGGCTACGGAGCTTCTCTGTTTATAGTCGTTCTACCTCGGCAACCATCTCCTCCAGAGGAGAACGCCTAGCCTCTTACTCATTGGGAGTATATTCTTGTGAAGAAATTGCTGCTAAGAAACAATAAAAGTGGTTGTGAAAAATGAACAAAGTAGAGGTTCGGGTTACCGAATTGATGATATTGCTAGAGTTCTACCTTCCTTCTAGCGCCAATTGCTGATGTCGAAAAATGTCACCGCAGATTATTAGTCAGAGAATAGAGACATGATATTGGATTGTCTGATTGAGTGATGCTTCCTTTGGATGATCAATGATTTTCTTTTTGATTCCCACTCATTGCTCCTAAAAACCTGGGGGAAAACCTGCAAAGAGTTCAGAAACCTCTCCGACGCTCAAGACAATCAGATTGGCCTTTGTAGTTAAAGTATGAGTGTTGAGTAATCTCTGTGGAACGTAATGAGCTTACCTTGGTGAAGGTGATGAGGTACCCTTTTATAGGCTGCTTAGGACCGATTGTGATTGACGGTGTGGATGAAGCGATTTTGATCCACTGGTTGGGATTAAGACTAATGTTCGTAGTTAGGATTTCTTTTTGAGTTTATCTCATATCTAGGATAATTATAATTTCCTTCTTTGAGACTCTTGAAGCTCAAGTTAGTTAAACACTTAAGCTCGTAACCAACTGAGATCTTTGGGAAGATTCAGGATTGATTCAGCAAGCGTGCGGCGCGCTTCTGCCTTCCCATATATAGGGTGTAATCGGCCTTGCTTACGTGGACCCCTATACTTCTCTAGAATTACAGGGCAGACCTGGTTGTGTTTTAGGCGACGTAGGGTTGGAGCTCCTTAGGGGATTTAGCCGACCTCCTAGCTAGGCTTAGGTGGTAGATCGCTTTGGGTCTAGCGGTCCTGTTGCCTTGAGACAGGTTGTCCCGTTGGACTTCTGGTCTACTCTTGACTTCTTGGCCTCAGTCAACAGTTGACCATTTTATGTATCATCAAGATGGATCAGATTCAAGATGGTATCCTAAAATTATTTAATTGTTAATGAAACAAACAGATTAATACACCCCCAGAGACTTCTTTCATTGTCGTTAACAAAATCCTAGCTGGAATCATTAATTTTTCAGACATTCAAAGGAAAGAAAACCAAAATATGATTTACAGGGATAAAGTTTGAAATTTCAAAGAGGGAGATAGAGATATGAACTTAGAGGGGTTGATGAGATGGATAACAAGATGAAGAGAGGAAGATATAGCAATCGGTTGAGCAAAATAATGAACGGCTGGGTTCTGAGTGTGAAATGAAGGAGGTGTGAAATGATAGAGGAGTGAACCTAGAAGTCCAATCTAGGATTTTGCTATCCAAGAAAAATGATGAATGGTTCGATTTGCTCGAAAATAACGGACGACAAGGATTGCTATCTATGTTGAAAGGACACTCACGGTATGATAACGGCATGTTATCACGTTACCCATCTCCATTTTGTACACGTCAGATTAGACGGTGTGGTGGGGAGGAAGGAAGATGGGTAAGTTATCATTTTTCATCACTAAAATTAAGAAGTCAATCCGAGCAAAGTGTAGCTTAGGCCCCTGTTCCCGTTTATGACTTGTACCGTCTGTCTCTGTGATGTCATTTTTAGGAGATCATAGGAAGAAGCAATAGGCAAGATGAAATCATGATGATAAGATTGCAAAATTGCCAAAAAAGAGCAAACCGTCATTCCTAAAAAATCCTCTAAGAAACCCAAATCAAATTGAATTATTGAACACAGAAGTTGCTTTTACAATCAGGAGATGTTCATAAGTCAAAGAGACCCCTAGAATTTGAGTGTCTGCAATCGTCACAAGAAGTTAGGGAAGAATAAATAAAAGAAAAAGAAGAAAACGTACGTGAATGTGCCAACCCCAAGACGTCCTTGATTCCTACTTTTCATTTATGAATAGTCCTAGGGTTAATTCTAAGGTTAATTCCATTTTGGCCCTACAAACTCACTAAAATGACTCCCAAAAGATGATCAGCTTACAATATAGCCCTGTCATGACCGGCGATTCTTCGCCAACTATGAATACAGTCAAATAGACAAATTCAAGTTAAATTGTACTAAAATTGCATCGTCTCGTCTGGTATGGGTTACCTCAAGCATGTGAGATCTGTCGTGCACCCTTCAAAAGCTTAAACATCGTAACTCTAGTGACTTAGTTTACAATTCCTCAATTTTTCATGAGAAAATAATAGAATTTTCAGATTCTGACATGTCAATAATCTTGTATTTTTTTTTTGTTGCAATAATTATCTTGTCATTGCATCTAATTAATAAGAAGTGCTACTACCATTTGATGTTTTACTCAATACATCTGTATTTTGTATGATAATAAATTACAGTTATTTAGAAAGCTAGTTGAAAATAGTATGTGATCATAGATATGTAATAGTAATGTTGGAGACAAATTTTGAGTAAGATCCTAAAATTTGTGGCCTTTAGATTCTTGTTTGTGGAGAATTATGTTATAATCATCTAGAAAACCAACTTTGAACAGAAGAACACTTATATTACTGACTAAATAAAAATCTTATTTGAGAAGATTGTTGTCTCTTGAGGATATTTCCTTCCTGTATATAACATTGTATTGAAAATTAATTCATTTTGCAAATTTGAACTTTATAAAACAAGTCATGTCCTATGGGGAAGAAGGAACTCGAGCAGGACTGTGTGGAATACTATACCTACGATTATTTCTGTTTTGCATTAGCTTCGTTTGTTTGTACTTTGTACTTTGGTTTTGGTAATGTAATGTTTCTCTCATAAAAAAAAAAAAAAAAAAGTCATGTCCAATAGCATTATGCCCCAATAATGTTTTTTTTTTTTGATGAGAATGCCCCAATAATGTCGGCAAGCATTATTTCTGTGTAGTAGCATAAATGCCCCCGTAATTTTTTTTTGTTGAAAGCAATGCCCCTATAATGTTGCCAATACTATTCCTCTTTCTTGACTGAATTTTACTTTTCAATAAGCTAAGCTTTCTGGTTAGGTTATCCTATATCCACTACAACATTAACTCAAAAAAAAAAATTGGGTTATTTCGTTTTTGGCCCCTAATTTGTAACCGGCTCCTTTTTTGGCCTGTTAATTTTCACAAATTAAAAAATTATAAAACCGGCTATTAACTTTAACACTTGATTTATTTGTTCCCCACCCTCCTTCTAAAATTACTTCCTCCTCCTCTTTAATCTCTTTCTCTTTAACTTCATCTCTCTCTATATTTTGCCAATCTGGGACCATCATCATATCGCTCAATGCATCAAGAAGTAGCTTGTGATCGTGAAAAAGGGGATGTAGACTAGACCAGCTTCTACGTGTAGTGAACTTGAACAACATTTTTCAGCTTCCTCTCTAATTATAAAGCAATCAAATGTGCCCATAGCATGATCTATAGAATGTTGCATCCTATACCCATCCAATACAAGTTAGTAAATAATCTCTCTCTAAAAACGAAATAGATGAATAAACTACTAATAAACCAAAGGTTAAAGAACTAAATTGAAAAAGTTACTAACTTGTTCAATCAATCGATGAACATGGATTTTCATTAGAAGTCAGATTTGAAGTCTCCTCATAGGTAATCCTAACAATCCAAAACAGATCACATCACTGACAAAATAAATTTTTACTTACGATGTTTATTAAAAATATGGGTAAGATCCCATTGAACTGAACTTATTATCAGACCAATCTCTCTGCTGCTCCCAACACATTGTAATCTTCTCTTTGATCTAGAAAAATATTTAAAGAGAAGAAGGCTATAGAGAAAGATGCTACAAAGAGAAAGAGGTTAAAGAGAGAAAAAAGAAGAAGGAATTAACTTAAGAAGAAAAAAAGAAGGAATTAGTTTTAAGAAGAAGGATTAGTTTTAACTTTTTAGACGTAATAAGGGAAACAAATACATCAGGTGTTACACTTAACTGAACGGTTTTATCAAAAAGAATATATTTTTTAATTTATGAAAATTAGGGAGCCAATAAAGAAGTTGGTCATAAACTAGGGGTCAAAAAAGAAATAACCCGTTTTTACTTAAAATATGCATTAGGTACTTAAGCCATCTAGTTCAAAAAAAAAAAAAAAAAAAAAGGTACTTAAGCCATCCAGGGTTTAGGTCACAAGTCACATTTTTTTCCATTATTCATCTAGAGGTTGGTGTTTATTTTATTTTTTGTAATCATCACCACCAAGCTTTTCTTCATATTATACTGGGTGAAAGAATGACGCAAATGTGTGTACTACCTTGGATCATTTAAGGGTCACGGACCTTCATGATCTACAACATTCATACTTCCATCTCTCTCTCTCTCTCCTTCTCTCTCTCTCTCTCCCATGCTCCAAATGGGACTTTCATGATCACACACACAACCTCTAATCGATCTCTGGCGTAGAGGTATTAGTATAATTAGTATTTGATCATGAACATCGACCAAGATCATAATAGCTCGTACGACAATGCTAATTGGGATCCTGCTTGTGAAAGAGCCATGGAGACTAACAATGACTTCTTCCATGATCACAATCAACAGCTTCCTTATGATCTTATTTTCCAGAACAACCCAACTCATCAAATACTGCCACAATCTTCTCATAACCCCATACAAAGATATCAAAGGAAAGCCCCAATTAACTCCAGGAAACAACAAGAACAAGAAGAAGAAAGAGGACAAGGAGAAACAGAAGAAGAATTAGGAGCAACAAAAGAAATGATGTACAGAATCGCAGCAATGCAACCTATTGATCTAGACCCAACGACGCTTAGAAAGCCTACTAGAAGAAACGTTCGAGTAAGTAGCGACCCACAAAGCATAGCAGCAAGACATAGACGTGAGAGGATAAGTGAAAGGATAAGGATTCTTCAAAGACTTGTTCCTGGAGGAACAAAACTAGATACAGCTTCCATGTTAGATGAAGCCATTAGGTATGTGAAATTCTTGAAAAAACAAGTCCTTAAACTTCAAGAAAGTACTCAAAGTTCTCCCTACCTTATGGGGGTCGTCGATCCAAATGTGGGAACTGTTGATTGGAACAATTCGCCTGAAAAAAAACCATGTTTCGACATTGATGGGGAAAATTTGGCACGGTCGGACCGGTTAGAGGAGATAATATTGTGTAAACTAGATTAAGGTGTTAATTAGTGAATAGTTAAAGGAGATTGAGATGCATGCAAGAAATACTATGAGGTTTCAAGGGAAAATTATTATTATAAGACTAATGTGAAGTAAGTTTGTTAGGTTATGTACTTCTGTTGATTTGCTTCTCAAAACTATTATTAGTTACATTAGGTTGCTGACTTGCTTCTTTATATCAAGAAATGATGTATCTATATTATATATATTCTTGGAAAACAGTTCTAACAGATCATTTAATCCAATATTTGAAATGTTCACCTTCTCACCCTCACTTTCTGCTTCACCCTCCATGTAGAAGGCCCCCAATTGTGTGCTTTCTCTTTTGAAGGTAATGAGTGATTATATTTAAGATTGATTTTTTCTCTCAATTTGGAGGTATCTGATTAGAACTAAAAAGATATATGCTTTATAAAGTTAGATTATTTTATGTGTTTGATTAAGCTTTTAAGTTAAAAGAAAAAACTAGCCTCAGTAAGATAAATGATATGAGAGGGAGAAGAGTTGTATTGATAATGAGTAGAATACTTAGCTATTACATATGAAGCCTTGATACAGGCTCAAGAAACCAACACTAATAATAGCCCATCCAATGTGGGACTATCTACGATAACTCACATGACTATCTATTCTCTAACACTCCCCCTCAAACTAATGTACTTATCAAGATTGATAAGTACAATGGTTTGATACAATTAAACTTCACTCATTACAATAACATTTAATAACAAAATAAAAATAACTTAAAGGCAAAACAATTTTTGTTCTTCTCTTGTATCAATGGTGATTTGGCTTCCTCCATAATACTCCCCCTCAAACTAATGGGACTTGCAAGCGTAGAGGACCATGAGTTTGTGTAGATACTCTTGATGATGCTTCAAATTCTTGGTACTAATGTTGGTGTTGCTTTAATGTGTGCTTGAGATAAATAAGATGTAGAATAGTGGTAACTTTGACCCACTTGGGCTTTAAACAAGAAAGAAGAAGCATGATAGCTAGGCCCACTTGAGAATGAGAAAGAAAGATGAAAAGAGAGAAAGCTTAAAAGCTTAGCCTACTTGGGCTTGAAAGAAAAAAGAGAAAAAACATTGATTGCTTGGCCCACTTGGGCTTGAAAGAGAAAGAGTTTGAAGAGAGAAGCTCAATAGCTTGGCCCACTTGGGCTTGAAAGAGAAATAGTTGCAAGAGAGAAGCTTAAAAGCTTGACCCATTTGGACTTGAAGAAGAAAGATTTGTGAGAAATTTATAGTGAGAAAAGTAAAGTATGAAAGGGGATTTTAGAGGCACACTTGAAGACATAACCACACAACAACACACTTAGTTATAGGCACCACAATTCCTATGGTCCTTTTTTTGTTTTAAAGCACCAAGAAGTTCTAGCATCATTCTGAAGAGCATATGGACAGAGGCCCAACAACTTTAAACATTATAACCTGAATTTTAAAGGCACCACAAATTAAAGAAATGGAAGTTGAAACCCTAGAGTCATTTTCACTTTCTTCTTTCTCTGATTCATAAGAACAGTAGTTCACCTTCTTCCTCATTTATGAATGACTCTCTAGAATCTCATCTATGATATAGTAGACAAAACCCAAAACCATGAATAGCAACAACATGAATACCATTCAAACCCAACAATGTAATCACATGTTGAAGGAATAAGAATTAGAACCGAACAACCCATGTTTGAAGTTTTCAAAGACGCCGGAAAACATGACATTTCCGGCAAGAATAAGAAAGAAAACACAAATGCTAAAGCTTTTCCATGATATTCTTCCACTCTCTGTTACTAAATCATGGCTTCATCTTGTTAGAAAACAGAACCATACCTCTTCAAAGAGATAATAAGAAATACAAGAGATCCAAGAGAGATAATAAGAGAAGATGAGATAGATGGAAAAAATTAAGAAAGAGAAGATATTAAAGAGAGATGAAATCTGAAACCACTTCTATTGGATCTCATAGAAGTTTTAACATATCTAAAAATGGAAAACCCTTTCTAACTCAAGAACAAGAACCATTGAAGAGTGAGAAAACAGAATACAAACTATACTTGGAACTAAATTTGAATGGAAATAATTTGGAGAAGAACTTTAGAATGTTGTTTTAGATAGAAGAGGGGTTTAGAAATTTAAAGTAGAGAAGCCATTATGAGTTTGAACATAGTTCTAATGTTGATTTTGAGTTTTCTTGAAGAAGAAGAAAATTTGTGAAAACAACCACCAAGAAGAAGTTCATATGGTAGAGATTGATTTATGATAGTGTGGGTTTGAAAAGAAGAACACTATGAAAGTTAAACAAAATATAGTTGTTTGCTATACTACTTTAAATCATCATCTCCTATGATTAATAAGTAGGGATAGATAGATCTAAGAGTTAGAGGATGATCTTCAAACCTTCAAACTTTTAATAGTGAAAACCATATATTGTTGAAGACTTACACGAAGAATCAAAATCTTTGAACCTAAACATGACTACTAAAAATCTAACTTATTTAGATTGAAAAAGTAAACTAGATAATATTCCGGCGATACTCCCGCAACACTCCGGCGGACGGTAGCCATTGACGGACTACCGCCGTCGGTTGATCGGAAACCCAAGGATCGAACTCTTTAGAGTATATAAGCTCTTGATACCATGTAAGATAAATGATATGAGAGGGAGAAGAGTTGTATTGATAATGAGTTGAATACTTAGCTATTACATATGAAGCCTTTATATAGGTTTAAGAAACCAACACTAATAATAGCCCATCCAATGTGGGACTATCTAAGATAACAGATATGACTATCTATTCTCTAACAGCCTCAGTTGTCCAGTTTTTTTTTTTTAAAAAAATCAGACTACTATTTACGTTAGTCGTTACGAGGCACGATGACCGTCTAAGCTAAACCAATATTTAAAAGAGTCATAAGTCCGACAACAAAGAGCCTAAAGTCCTACAACATCCACTTTATCTAGTGCCTAAATTACAAAGGATAAATCTTGGTGATAAACTGCTTCCACCGAGACTCGGTCCCCAAGACCTCATGGACTTAAGAGGGATGTCTTACCACTACAGCAAAGGGACATTGTCCAGTTTCTTTTATTTATTAGTTTCGTTTTTGTAATTTTAATATGACATAGGAAAAACTGATATGTAGGTAATCCTTACAACTCTGTTATAAGAGCACACTTAATAGATTGGGGTCGGGCTTCCAAATTCAAATATTTGGAAGTGAAGCCCCCTCTTGGGTGCTCCAAGAGGGGAGCTCCTGCACAGGGCTCCCTCAAGGGTTGGGAGTGAAGGAAATGTTCTTCGAACAAGGTGGTAGTGCGCTTACTTTGTTAGATAGGACAAATGATGAAGATTAGATCCTACAACGAGTTACACAAAAGTATGCCGACTCGATTAGAAGATCTAACTAGAGGAAATGAGATAAATGACGTAGATTACACCCAGTCAGAAAGTATCAAAAGGGCACGGCTGGGAGTCGGGCGAAGGTAGCACTTGGTCAGGCCATGATCCCGGGCAAAAGGATGGTCAGTGATGGGACCTAAAAGGTCTCCACCCGGAAGTATACGAGCGTCAAGTAGTATCTCAGTAAGATCGGGGTCAATCCACGGAGGCTAGTCAAACTCGTTCTCAAACCTAGAACTAGCACGATTCTTCAAGTTGGTTGGTGATGAAACGATAAAATAAGAAAATACTTAAAAAAGTAAAGAAGACAAATAATAACGACAAAAGGGAATCAATGGTAACGACTACACATGCTCGAAGAATATGAGATGTCAGGGCGAGTGCAGATCATGAGTTACATGATAGATCCTATTGCCGAAGCATAAGGTACCTTGTCCATGCGTTTGCTCATCAGGTTCCTTAGGATTTTGATTCTTACTCAGGACGGTGCCATGTGTGATGGGAAGAAATCCCGTCTAAGAGTCTTTAACACTAAACCTAGCAAGAACCTTATCCATGTAAGTTTCTTTACTAAGTCTAATCATCCTTTTAGTTCTATTTGTATAAATCTTGATGCCCAAAATGTATTTGCATCACCTACGTCTTTCGGTGATAAATATTTCTGTAACTAGTCTTTAACTGATTCTAACATCGGAATGTTGTTTCCCATCAGCAATATGTCATCTACATATAGGACCAACAAAAATAGGTCTTTCCTGCTAACGTTCTTGTAAACAAAAGATTCTTCTTCATTCTTCAAGAAACTAAACTCTATAATCTCGTCGAATTGAAGATTCTAGCTCCTACTTGTCTGCTTCAATCAATAGATGGATCTCTGAAGCTTGCATACCTTTTCAGCATTTTAAGAGGCTACAAGCACTTAAGTTTTTGTAAAATACACGTCATCTTCTAAAATTCAATTTAGGAAGGCGGTTTTGACATCCATTTGCGAAATCTCATAATCATAATGAGCTGCAATCGCTAGGATGATCCTAATGGATTTAAGCATTGCGACAAAGGAAAAGGTCTCGTCATAGTCTATACCATAAATTTTTCTATAAGCTATAGCCATGAATTTAGCTTTGAAAACACTGACATTTCCATTCTTGTCGGTTTCATCTTGAAAAACCATTCGCAACCCATAGGTGTTACCTCATCGGGTAAATCGACCAAGTTCCAAACTTGATTCTCAAACATGGTTTGCATTTAGGATCTCATGGCTCCAAGCCGTTTCGGAGTCTGGGCTCGTCATAGCTTTTTTTAGGTGTTATCCTCATTATCTTCTAAAAGTAGGACTTTTGATGAGTCATGAAAATGTCTCACCCGAATCTCTTAACTTGGGCTAGTTAGTCTATTTCGAGCAGTTACTCTGATGAATTGTGTGTTTCTCTTTACCATGTGTCTTTTACGGAGTTTAGTGTGAAAAACGGATAAAATCGAGAGAAAGACGTGCTAGGGGTATTTTCATCATTGCTTGATTATGGTAATTTTGGTCAACAGTAATGCTCGAGTGAAAAGTACATCCCAAGACGAACCTGTAGCGAAAACAGAAGTCGAATCGGAGTTCGTATGAACAAACTAGAAAGTCAAAGTTGGGATCAAAATCGATTGGACACATCAGATCGAGAACACGTGGCACAGATCTAGTGGGAGGACGCGGAGCAATCTGGACGGAAGAGATATACAGTTGGTTACGAATGGGGTCACTCTGACATTTTCTTTGTTGTTGCTTGTAGGGTTTTGTACGTCTCTAAGACTACTATCTAATGTTCTAAGCGGAATCGCAAACATCATATGTTAACACTAGATATCCAGGATCACAAAACAAGAACTAATCAATGAACTAGAATCGGGATAAATACCTTAATCGCGTTTTTCCCTCGAACCTTTCCAATTGGCGTGTGAAGATCGAGAGCTTCAAGTGTAGCTCCTCTACTTGAGACACCGAGTAGGTTAACTTGATCTCCCTTCCTTAATGTCTGCTAGGCCCTAATGGAAGGTTGAGAAGAACCTTTCTTCTTGACTAGATTGATAGAACGGGAACTTTTTCTCTAAAATCTTCTCTCTCTAAGCTGCTTGAGAGAGATGATTTTCTCTATGAGAAAATTCCACACCTTTTATGTTCTCTAATGGCCCTTTATATAGAGAAACCCTTAGTAGAATCATATCCAAATTAGGTTTCTATTTTCCGGGCCACAGAAAAGATAATACCCAAAATACCCTTTTTGGGTATTAAGAGATTTAACCCTTGGTGTGGCCGGCCAAAGCAGCCCACTATGGGCTTGGCTTGGCCAACCCATTTAAACTGGTCGGCCATCACGGCCTAATGACCCTTGCTCCGGGCACCCCTTTCGAGTCTGGTTCTTTCTATCTTGTTCCGAATCGTCATTCGAACCCTTTTGGCCTATTTAGTTGGATCCCATCCATCTTTAGCCTAGCCCGGTTAGTCAAATCTCTCTGATCAAGTTACCACTCTTATGTGTAACCCGTTATAGGATCCGGTCTATGTTAGCCGCGAATCACCGAAGTGATTCGACGATCGTAAGCGGCTTCTAGCAAAGCATTGTAACCCCTAATTAGACCGAGCTGGATGATGTTCAGGATGAGTTCATCGTTATCCTAGCTGAAAAATTGATCGCATTGTTACCTTGGTCGAAGGACACTCTTTTAGAAGGACATCTTCTTCAGACCGAACGGTTATATCCTTCAGTCTCCCACTTGTCCATAGAACAAGTGTAATGCTCGATTCCCATGTCACTTCGTATCTCATCTAATACATCATAACTTTTAGACTTTCTTGATGTGGAAAACAACTGTCCAAGTAAATGATTAACCAGTAATCCATTGAGTGCGACCGCACGTTTTCAGTTGCTTCTCCTCAAGTGGCCCGGATATACTAATCCTAACCTAGTAAGGAGAACATATTCCACTCTTGAGCTCCCACTTATTTATGTCAATCGTGTCCCACCTGGTAATCCTCCTTTATAACCTCTTTTTACGGCTGGCGTTCGACGGTACCAAAGTTTGACATTACTTACAGAAGATAAGTGAAGCATTCATGTTCGAGGAATCTCTCAAATCTTGCCTATGAGTGTTCATGATGTTTTTCAACATTTTGAAGAACTCTTATTTTCTGGTTATCCAGAGTATATTCCCAATTATACACTCATGTAATTGACTTGAATACCATATTCCTATAGTCCATGAAACAGCGCTATCAATCAACCTCACATGCTAGTCTTCTTGAGTCATTGTTGTCCATGCAAGACCGGACTTAATAATGATTTTAGTCCAAGTTCACTCAATAGGGTTTCATTTACCAAATCACGCATTTGATAAACCTAATTGGAATGCTTCACTATTTTTGGACTGTCGATTAAACACTAAACCATTATTTAATGACGAAACTAATAGTTTTATTTCTTTTATTGAATGTAGCTAATTGATTACAAAAAACCCCTTTTATTAATCCAATTACAACCTAAAGCTATTATTCGATGCGCTTTATGCCAATGCCCCTTGTATATATGACTCTTATGTTTGGGCTGAGGTAGTGGTTTAGTTAACGGATCGACTACGTTGTCGTCCGTACGGACTTTGCAAATGACCACATCTTTTCGCCCTATGATCTCCCTTATCACATGGTACTTCCTTTGGATGTGTTTGGATTTCTGGTGTGCTCTTGGTTCCTTAGCTTGGGCAATAACTCCATTGTTGTCACAATATAGAGTTATTCCCTTTTCTATACTAAGAACGACACCAAGTTCGGAGATAAACTACTTGATCCAAACTCCTTCCTTGGCTGCTTCTGAAGCGGCTAGGTATTCTGCTTCTGTGGTAGACTCTGCTCAGTAGTCTTCTTTGAGCTTTTCCAGCTTAATGCTCCTCCATTTAGACAAAAGACATAACTCGACTGCGATCGGAAATCATCTCTGTCTCGTATCCACATGGCCTTCCACGATTAGTTTTTCTTTCCCACCATAGACCAAAAAGTGATCCTTTGTCCTTCTCAAGTACTTCAGGATATTCTTGGCTGCGGTCCAGTGTTCCTCACTTGGATTTGATTGGTAACGACTACACATGCTCAGGGCATATGAGACGTCTGGGCGAGTGCAGGTCATGGCATACATGATAGATCTTATTGCCGAAGCATAAGGCACCTTCTTCATGTGTGCTAGCTCATTTGAATCTCAGGGACTTTGAGTCTTGCTAAGCACCGTACCATGCGTCATGGGTACAAATCCTCTACTAGAGTCTTCCATTTTGAATCTCCTAAGAATCTTACCTATATAAGTTTCTTGACTGAGTCCAATCATCTTCCTTGATATATCTTTATAGATCTTGATGCCCAAAATATATTCTGCATCTCCTAAGTCTTTCATTGAGAAACACTTCCTTAGCCACTCTTTCACAGAGTTAAGCATTGGAATGTTGTTTCCAATGATCAGTATGTCATCTACATACATGACCAAGAAATCTAGGTTGCTCCCACTAACCTTCTTGTATACACAAGATTCTTCTTCGTTCTTCAGAAAGCCAAACTCTTTGATTTTCTCGTCGAACCGAAGATTCCAGCTCCTACTTGCCTGCTTCAAACCATAGATGGACCTTTGAAGCTTGCAAATGTTTCCAGCATTTTCGGAGTCGTCAAAACCTACAGTTGTGTCATGTATACATCCTCTTTTCAGATTTCCATTCAGGAAGGCGGTTTTGACATCCATTTGCCATATCTCATAATCGTAATGAGCGACCATTGCTAGAATAATCTTAATGGATTTAAGCATCGCGACAGGGGAAAAGGTTTCTTCATAGTCTATCCCTTGGACTTGTCTGTAGCCTTTTGCCACGAGTCTAGCTTTGAAAATGCTCACGTTCAATCCTTGTCTATTTTCATCTTGAAAATCCATTTCTAACGAATGGGTGTTACTCCATCGGGCAAATCAACAAAGTTTCAAACTTGATTGTCAGACATGGATTCCATTTCAGATTTCATTGCTCCCAACCATTTCTCGGAGTCTGGGCTCGTCATAGCTTCTGTGTTGGTGCTGGGTTCATTATCTTTTATCAGCAGGAGATCTGTTCGTTGAGATAATTCAATCAGCCTTGCGGACTTACGTGGGGCTCGAACAACAGGTGATACACTCTCAACTCCTTGAGGGTTCTCCTGCGAATCTAATTCGCCTTGCGTGGGAGGATCTCCAAGATCTACCATACCTTCCTCTCTTTCCTTTTCTATTGGCCCAGAATAGGTAGGAATCGCGACTTCTGACAATGTACCATCAGTGTCAGTTTGTGCTCAGATCGAATTTCTTCGAATTCTATATTTCTCCCATTAGTCTTCTTGGAAAGAAACTCTTTTTCAAGGAAGACACCATCACGAGCAACAAACACTTTGTTCTCTGATGGGTTATAGAAGTAATACCCCTTCGTCTCTTTTGGATAGCCCACAAAGAGACCTTTGTCTGATTTGGGTGCGAGTTTATCTCCTTGTAAGCGTTTTACATAAACTTCACAACCCCAGACTTTGAGAAAAGACAAATTTGGAACCTTTCCAAACCATAACTCATATGGCGTCTTTTCTACAGCTTTTGACGGAGCTCGGTTAAGTGTGAAAGCAGCCGTTTCCAGAGCATATCCCCAGAATGTATTAGGAAGATTGGCTAGACTCATCATAGATCGGACCATGTCTAACAAGGTGAGATTTCTCCTTTTGGAAACACCGTTCATCTGAGGTGTTCCTGGCGGAGTGAGTTGAGATACTATACCACAACTCCTAAGATGAGCGTCAAATTCTTGACTCAAATATTCACCACCTCGATCGGATCGGATGGCTTGTATTTTCTTGCCATGTTGATTCTCTACTTCGTTCTGAAATTGTGTTAACATTTCAAACGAGCTGACTTATGCTTCATAAGATATATGTAACCATATCTAGTGAAGTCGTTAGTGAATGTGATGAAGTAGGCATAGTTACCTCTCACGAGTGTACTCATAGGTTCACATACATCTATATGTATCAGTCTTAATGGTTCGCTCACTCGATCACCTTTTCCCTTGAAGGGTGATCGTGTCATTTTACCCATTAAGCATGATTCACATGTATCGTACGATTCTAAATGATAGGCCAAAAAAAAGGTCTTTTCTCCAAGTGTAGGGATCAAGTTATAGTATTTCTAATAAGACTGAGAATCGTTCCAAGGGACAAGCAATTTCACCTAAATCTCAAATTAAAACTCCTTTCGAAAATTCGATTTGATTTTGAAAACTATTTAAAAAAAACAATACTAAAAAACTAATAAGAATGAAATCAAGGTGGGAAAGAAATATAAGGTTCTTGATTCCACCACATAAATGCACTATTTAAAACATGCATTACATTAACAAATTCATTTTTTCATGTATAACTCAAAATCTAACATAATAAATTATTTAGATTTCGAAAGATATTCTTTAATAACTCAATTCAAAATCATATATATTTGATTGACTATCATTTAAACCTAATTTCCTAAACTATCATTCATTATCTAAGAAGCATATCTCATCTAATAACTTAATAAAAGCATGGAATATCTAATTATAATGCATGAATGATGAAAAGATCATAGAATCAATATGAAATGACAACTAATAAATATTGAAGCTCAACAGAAGGATTTACTAATTAATAACATATCTCAAAATAAGCCCAAGTGGTTTCCTCTACACCCTAGATACAAGATTAACTACTCATTGAATTTAGAGACATATACATTGATTAAATGAAATACATGGAATAAATAAGACAAAGAAAAGAAATCACCCAATTTCTTGCTCTAATGGTTCCCAAGTATGATCAAAATTATGCTCCAAATCTAATTAATAGCAATTTGAAAGTAGGTAGAAGTAGAAAAGTTTAGAAAAGAAATTAGAAAGGAATTAGTTGTAGACAAGAAATGAAGGAAGAAGATGGGATAAAATTAGAAAGTAGATCAAGAAATTAGAAGAGAAAGAAAATGGGTAGAAGAGGTGATGGAGGCTAGAGAAAGAAGAAGGAAATGGTTGTAGGATTTTACTACTACAAGAAGGAGGAGAGAGAGGCTAAGAGGAGAGAAGGAAGCCTTTTGAGAGGGTTGTTGAAGTCTACCAAATAATGTGAGGAAGAGGTTTATTTATATTGGTGGTAGCTAAGGTTTTAGATGATAAGGTTGAAAAGGGTAAAAATGAAAAGGTTTGGTTACTTTATCTCTAAGAAATAGATAAGCATTGGCTAAGGAATCAACTAGTACAATTGGGGGCACATCTGGAATTTTTGGTGGGAGTTGTGGTGAAAAGATGGCTACTTGTCAATTAGTTAAAGGCTGAAAATTAAGGAAGGACAAAAGGAGGGTCTAGAAGGTAATTTCGGAGGGATTAAAAGTAAAAAATCCTAAATGGTTATTCAGCAACCGTTGGATCTGATTTGCGCGGAAACGGATGGATAAGATTAAAACGTGGCCATGAGATTACAGAGAAATAGAGAGAGATTGTAGAGAGAGAGAGATCAGAAAACAGTAGAGAGTAAGAGAGAAAACAGTGGAGAAAAACCGTGGGAAATTTATTTTCCCACGGAGAAAATACTTCCGAGAGGACAAGAAAATCGTTTTCCCTGAGGGTGCGTTTGGCAGAATTCTTGGAAAAACAGGAGGAAATCATTTCCCTAAGGCCCTGTTTGGTTTGGAAATAGCGAAAAAGTTAAGTTTTCTTCCATTCTCTTTTATTATTCATATTTATTTAAATCTCGATCATGATTAACTAAGACTCTCCATCTAGGATTTTACGATGAAACCCATTTTTGATCTTTTAGAGATATATTTTTGTATAATTAATCTTCTTGATTGTGTTTAAAAGTTTAAGTTGTTTTAATTAGTTAAACTTATTTTCTTTTCATTGCCTATATTTTTAGTTTGATACACCATGCTTAGATTAAGTTCTTTGATGGTGTATGCTTATCGATTAATAGTCAATAGTTTAGAGATTTGTTTTTCGAAGTAAAACAATTACCATTCATGATTATCAATCACGTTTTAACGAAAATATTTTCCGAAATTCGGGTACTTCATTATCTTGAATTTTGAGTTCTAAAAAGAGAGATTCAATTTGTGTAATTATTTCCTCTTAAAAGTGATTTTATGTGTGAATTCTAAAATCCTAGGTTTCTTCCCCCCATTTGAGTTCATTTTTATTTCCGTTATTTTATTTAAATATTTTATCACCAAAACAAATTTTCAAAAACAAAAACCGTCTTACTTCCAAGTCTTAGAATAGGTTTCACGTAGTCTCTGAGGAACGAACCGGTCTTACCGGACTTTATTATAACTTGACACCCGTGCACTTGCGGGTGTAGACCAATTTAGGAAACTTTCTAGGCCCATCAATAAGCACTACATATGTCCAGAGATAATACTTAGTCAAACAAACTTCCTAAACGATTAAAATCGAATCATCGAACATGTCGTCTAGCCGCCTAACTATGTGAAGTGCATGACGAGACACATGAAATTTGGACCTAGACTACGATCAATATCGATCACTATGCCTAATCGATTAACTATGCGAAGTACTTGATAAGACACATGAAAAACGATTGAAACAAGTAATCGAAATAAGAGAACATCAATATATTATCAAGCTCATTAAATCATCTCAAACATAGTCATAAAATTCATCACATTTCATCCCATAATCGACACACTTGATTTAGCTAAACATGGTGAATGAGTAATAAATGAAAAGAAAATGATAAGAGAATCCCCCTTTTCCGATATGGTTCAAGGCTAGGTTCGTCGGAAAATTTGAGTAGTTAAGGTGCAGCCGATCTCCCCTTAGCAAAATTTATGGGTTCCCCATAGCGACCACCATCATCTTCTCCATTTAGAACACAAACTCCATTAAAGCTTCACCAAGCTTTCTCTCTCTAGAAATCTTAGCCCAAAACCAAAATCAAACACATAGGAAGCAAGCCAATGACATGGGGAACAAAAGCCCTAAGTTTTCCGACCAAGAAGATGGCCGGAAAACCTAGAATAATCCGGCCAAAGAAGCATGTGAAATCCGGGCAAAAGATGAAATCCGGCCAAATAAGCTTATCCCGTGCTCTTGTGAACGTCCCGAGCCACAGCCGCACCATCCACAGCCGTCCCGTGCAAGATCATTGCTATCCCGTGCTCCCGTACCAAGTTGTTGTGCCGGAACAGCAGCTGTCTTCCCGAGCTGCTGTGAGGACAGTAGCTCGTGCTGCTGTCCGGTCTTGCTCCATGGCCATCCCGAGAAGCTCCCATGGTCGCATCTTGCTGTCCCGTGCTAAACTCGGGTTCTCTTGTGCGCCGGCCTTGCTTGGCCGGCTGCCTCCTTCTTCCTCTCTTGCTCTCTCTATCAAACTATTACTTCAAGAACAAAAAACCCTAAAACCCCTTTCTCCCTCTCTTGCTTGGTAAAGAAGATGATGAATAGTAGCTTCCTCCCTTTGACCCCTTTTTCTCACTTGTGTACACACAACCCTAGTGGGAGAAAGGGGTAATTTTTCTAATCACCCACGAATCCCCTGTTAGTGGGTACTTTTTATAAGATCTTCATAGTGCTTCCTCGGTTTTCGTGTAAAAAAAAAAAAAACTTGAACAATAGAAAGGAATCAAGTGTAGTTTTTTGTAAGTGCCAATTCTCATCTTGTGATCGTGCCTGACCATCATGGCACATTTTTCTAATGGTTGGAGGTACCCTACTGATGACGATGACCTTGATCTAAAGGGACCCGTCATCAACCGAACTGATATAACCTTAAGAGAATACCAACAGTTGCGTAAAGACTGGCTTAACCGACGTGGTACGACTCTAAGAGATTATCAACGACTTAACGAGGGGAATAGGCTAGTTGAGCCTAACCGAACTGGTATGACCCTAGGAGAGTACCAACAGATGTGTAGAGACGAGCCTAACCGACCGGGTATGACATTTGGGGATTATCAAGGAATATTGGAAACAGTCCGATTAGTGAGTGGAGTAGACCAGAACCTGATCGATCTCGTATGACATTGGGAGAACACCGACAAATGTATAGAGATGGTCAGATTAGTGATGGATATGGTCTGACACCAAATATGTATGAGAGACCTTATAGTCCACACTATTCTGAGACTAATGACTTTAGAGACAGGTATGATCCTAATATGTACGGAGGAAGTTATTATCAAAAGTCTTCATTTAATTACACTAGTGAGCCTTATTATGAAGAGACTCTTGAAGATAGATCTCGATCAGAGTCTGAGAGTCGTCTTATTGAGATGATGTCACAATTTGCTACTCAAACGAAGCAGAGGATTGAGTCCTTAACTCAAAAGATAGAGATGCTCGAGTCACAGTCATTTGTCGACGAGGAAGGGGTATCACCACCCCAAACTCAAGAGGGTACTAGGTACGATGACGAGGGTAATACGCTTAACCCTAGTACTAAGTTAAATGTCGATGAATCTACTAAGAGGACCCAAGAGCCCGAATATATTGATGACCTTGTTTCGTCTTTACCTCAACTTTTATCATCTCATTATGATAGGACTATACCAGACTTTGATGTTCAGGATGATTGCTCTATGAGCAAATTTGAGGATGACACGATTCCAAACTATCCGATTTTTGACACTTGTAAGGAGTCAGTCTTAGATGCAATGCTAGGAAGGCCTGATATTATAAATGACTGCGAAGCCGCAGATGTCTTTGAGGACATTGATGACGCTAGAGACATGTTGGATAGTTTGTCAGACTGTATACCTAAGGAAACCATGGACCTTGACTTGGTCCCCGAGCATATTGCCTTATCCTTAGAGTCTAGTTTGACCTTTCACATGACCTCAGACTCGGTTGTTGATTCCTTTTGGGACACTTTAGACGTCTCCTCGAGAACGTCTATGGAGATAGTGGATGTTCTATCCACTAAGCTTGCAGATGACTTTTTGCCTTCCACAGATATATTGGCCCTTCATTGTTATGTCGATCCTTTTGATAACTTTCTTGTCGTTGGTCCTAGTATTTATAGTTACTTAGTGGACTGTGCATCCACTAAGTTTGGGGATTGCCCCTCTTCTTTGATAGTCTCACTTACACTATCACCAAGTTACAAAAATGTGAGACTATCGTTCACTGAAAACTTTGTGTTTTGGGTGGACCCACAGATGTATCGATTATTGGTTTACAGTTAGTTACACTTTTGTAATCCAGTAGGTATAATTCTTTCTATTTTTTCGAGTCATCTGTTTCGTTTGGCTGAAGACGTTAAACTTAGCGCTTTCTGGGAGGCAACCCATGCAGAGGACGCTGAATCGAGTAATATCTCTCCCTTCACCCTGTTATTTTTTGCATAGTCTTCAGAACATTGAGGACAATGTTCGGTTTAAGTTTGGGGATAGGGAAATGAATTTTTGCTAAGTCCTTATTTCAAAAATTCAAAAGGGTTCAAAATTTTTCAAAATTTTAAATTTTTGGATTGAAAATGTGAGTCTAGTTATTTTTGCTTGTTAATGGTCATAGAGTCTAGTTGGTTGTACTGTGCTTTTACTAAAGGTTGTTTCACGGATTTCGAGTCTTGAGGTTGTCTGTGCACTAGCCATGTGAGTATTAGATAGGTGAAGAATTGACTTTTCTAAGAGAACTTAATCGATCATTAGTGGAGACTTAACCTATGTGAGATTTTGAGCCTTTCTTGTTGTTTTGAGTGATCTCTTCTGAGCTAATTCTGAGTAGAATGAAGAGCTACTCAACCTCGCAACATTCATTAGAGCTCAGTTGATCTCTTGAGTTCGAATTTTACAACCACTAGGGATGTCATCAGGAAGTAAACCTTTCTCTTGTAGTCTGGAAACTTGAAAACAGTGTCAACTAGAGGAAGATAGGGACCCCACTATTTACAACCCTGAGGATAAGGCATGAAGCAAAATGAAAGAATTTTACCCAAGGAAAGAATAATGTGAAGAAAGTATGTTTTGTATTTTGAGTTTTATTACAAGAAGTGTATTGAAAAAAAAAAAAAAAAAAAAAAAAAAAAAAAAAAAGAAATAGAAATAGAAATAGAAAAAGAAAGAAAAAAGTTTGTTTAGTTTAAGTGTTTATCCTTTGAAGAAATTCTTGAAGATTTGAAGACGTCGAGTTCTCAGGAGTTCTAGTTCATCCTTAGTGTCTATCGACCTCTAGAAAACACTGTTAGATAGTAGATCAGGTGAGAAGAGTTGGTATGCTTCCCCATTCCGTATTATTGGTTGTTTCCTTTCTATGAGATCGGTCGTTTACGAAAAATTTAGTCCATCTTTTGTAATGTGTTGAGTTTTCTTTCATACTCATACTCGCACATTGAGTGAACCATTTCTGAGTGACTTTAATTTTTGAGTGTATGACCGTAAGGCAGTAGTCGAGGCAAAATGTGTTGAGAAGGTAACGAGGTCTTGTCTGTTCTGAACCGAAATTATACTCATATTGGCTGGTCACGTGCACTTCGAGTCTAGATTACTAGTGAAGGCATTTTTAGCATTTGTATGGTTTGGTCGACTTGGATTTCGTTTTTATTAACTTTCAAAAATCTACAGGATAAACATTTTAGTCCATGTCATATTTAGATCCTTATGGATTTTTGAAATTTCTGAATTTTGTGGGTAAATTCACTGCAAACCCTCACGAGACAAAACTCGTCCTCTAGGGCAACCTAGAGGTTTAACGGCTTGTTGCACGTGCTAAGTGCAATCGTGGGTCCCTACGAAAGTGGTGAAACTGGTGTAGTTTTATTTTTCTGTTTTGCTCGAGGATTAGCAAAATCTAAGTTTGGGGATGTTTGATGAGTCATGAAAATGCCTCATCTGAATCTCTTAATTTAGGTCAGTAGTCCAATTCGAGCCGTTACTCTGATAAATTGCTTGTTTTTCTGTTTCAGGTATCTTTACAGTGTTTAGTGTGGAAAAGCGAGAGAAAGGCGTACTAGGGGCATTTTGGTCATTTGGTGATAAGGGTATTCTGGAAATTATAGTACTCAGAGGGAAACTGGAGATGAAGACGAAGCCAAGGGTGAAAACAGATTTCGAATCGGAGTCCAGACGAGAAAAATAGAACAGGTCGAAGAGTGGAGTCAAAGACAATTGACCAAATCAACTAAATACACGTGACGTGCAATCTGGTGGCTCGGATCGATTGAGGGCTCTTTTCGGGTTAGTCACTGGTGCTATTTAGAATTTCCTGGTACCCTTGATTCAGCGCACCAGAGCGTACTTTATTACCATGTGCCTACTTGCATCTAACGGTTGGGAGTGTCACAATGCATATGGCATCATCTAGTAAGCAAGTTGCAATTCCTTAAAATACACCGAAAAGCACCATATTAAACCTCATGTTAGCCAACTATCTTTGACTAGTTGTTTCCAAAATTTATGGCACTTATTTTCATCTTTCCCTTTCTCACGTATCCATCCATTAACAGTACCTAGAGAGAGAAAGCATGAAATGGAAAGATTGCTAGATATTTTTGTAAGGAGGATAAATGAGAAAGAGATTTGATCGATTGAAAAGAATATTTTTAGAAGATACTAAAGAGATGGAAAGTGGATTAAAAAGAGGTGAATAGTTGAAGATATTCTAGAGAGATGAAGATGAAATTAAAGATGGAAATAGAGAAATTAAATGGAAGGAGATTATTTAGAGAAGCAGAAAATTTTAGAGAAATAGAAAGAAATGATTTGATTTCTTTTCTTCTCTCTACTGTTTTGAATTACAGAGAGGGGGTGCTTTCTCTCTCTACATTCTCCATATTTCTAAATCCGAGAGATAACCGAATATAGAAAGAAAAGATTCAATCTCTTCTATGGAAGGAGACAGCTGGGTATTTTATTGGAAACAGAAACTTAGAGAGTCATTGATGAAGAAGAAATCAGTGAAGAGTGTGAAATTTCTAGAGAGAGAGAATCGTGAAGATATCTTCTCTCAAACTGACAGTAGAGAGACTTAGAGATTTCAGGGATTTATGGAAACGATTTTATTAAAGGAAATCGTGGACGGGGATTGAAGGAAGATTATAGACAAAGAGGGACAACTGCAACTACTTCATTCTCACATAAATATTGAAGAACAGAGAGAAGGAAATCATCTCGGTTGGGGGATCAATTCTCTCTAAGCTCAAACAGAATTATAAAAGAGAGAGAGAGAGAGAGAGAGAGAGAGAGAGAGAGAGAGAGAGAGAGAGAGAGAGAGAGAGAGAGAGAGAGAGAGAGAAACACCATTATCATCCACTTCTTTTCTTTTTCTTCTTGTTCTATAATTCTTTTAGTGAGATAAAGAAACAGAGAGAGAGAAAAATATTTGTAGTGAGAGAAAGGGAGTAATTTGTAGAGAGAGAAATTCAGTGAAATCAAAGTGATAAATCGATTGTGAATTAAACAGAGAAGATTATTACAGTGATTCTCATCTTCTTTATTCTATCTCGGTTTTGTTTTGATCATCACTCATATTATTTATTTTTCTTTTTCTTTTTGTTTCTTCTTCTTTGTGAGAGAGAGGGACATTACAGAGAAATAGAGAGAGATTGTAGAGAGAGAGAGATCAGAAAACAGTAGAGAAAAGAGAGAAAATAGTGGAGAAAAACCGTGGGAAATTTATTTTCCCACGGAGAAAATACTTCCGAGAGGACGAGAAAATCGTTTTCCCTGAGGGTGCGTTTGGCAGAATTCTTGGAAAAACAGGAGGAAATCATTTCCATAAGGCCCTGTTTGGTTTGGAAATAGCGATAAAGTTAAGTTTTCTTCCATTCTCCTTTATTATTCATATTTATTTAAATCTCGATCATGATTAGCTAAGACTCTCCATCTAGGATTTTACGATGAAACCCATTTTTGATCTTTTAGAGATATATTTTTGTATAATTAATTCTCCTGATTGTGTTTAAAAGTTTAAGTTGTTTTAATTAGTTAAACTTATTTTCTTTTCATTGCCTATATTTTTAGTTTGATACACCATGCTTAGATTAAGTTCTTTGATGGTGTATGCTTATCGATTAATAGTCAATAGTTTAGAGATTTGTTTTTCGAAGTAAAACAATTACCATTCATGATTATCAATCACGTTTTAACGAAAATATTTTCCGAAATTCGGGTACTTCATTATCTTGAATTTTGAGTTCTAAAAAGAGAGATTCAATTTGTGTAATTATTTCCTCTTAAAAGTGATTTTATGTGTGAATTCTAAAATCCTAGGTTTCTTCCCCCCATTTGAGTTCATTTTTATTTCCGTTATTTTATTTAAATATTTTATCACCAAAACAAATTTTCAAAAACAAAAACCGTCTTACTTCCAAGTCTTAGAATAGGTTTCACGTAGTCTCTGAGGAACGAACCGGTCTTACCGGACTTTATTATAACTTGACACCCGTACACTTGCGGGTGTAGACCTATTTAGGAAACTTTCTAGGCCCATCAATAAGCACTACGTATGTCCAGAGATAATACTTAGTCAAACAAACTTCCTAAACGATTAAAATCGAATCATCGAACATGTCGTCTAGCCGCCTAACTATGTGAAGTGCATGACGAGACACATGAAATTTGGATCTAGACTACGATCAATATCGATCACTATGCCTAATCGATTAACTATGCGAAGTACTTGATAAGACACATGAAAAACGATTGAAACAAGTAATCAAAATAAGAGAAGATCAATATATTATCAAGCTCATTAAATCATCTCAAACATAGTCATAAAATTCATCACATTTCATCCCAAAACGGTATAACCTCGGCTTAACGGTATAACCTTACCGTCCGAACTCCGAATCGACTTCCGTTTTCACCGTCGGACTCGTCATTGACCTCACTTGTTGTTTGACTTTTGATATTGACCAAAATGACCAAAATACCCCTGGTGCTATTTTCTTCCCTTTTGCCGCATAAGATGAATATGTGATAATCCGCTCTCTTTATTCCGAATTACACGCCAAACACCAAATAAACTACCTAACAATGAAAACACATAAATAATTAGAAATAAAACTCGAAAAGAACTAACTCATCAAAGTTAAGTGACCTAAATGTGGCATTTTCACGCCACATCAACATCCCCAAACTTAGAATTTGCTAGTCCTCGAGCAAACAAACAAAACAAGACAATAAATTAAACCTAGCTCACTTTCGGAGGACTCCCGGTTGCATTTAGCATATGCAACAAGCCTTTAAACCCTTAGGTTATCCCTAAAGGACGAGTTTTGTCTCGTGAGGGTTTCCAGTGAATACACCCACAAAGTTCTAGATTTCCAAGAGACATAAGGGTTCAACTATCGATGCAAATAAGGTGACGATCAACAAGTGAGAGACTTAAGTATGTCAAACATATGAACCAAACCAATAAACACAAAAGCATGCTAAGAGTCTCCTAACTAATAGTTTCATACTCAAGTGCAAATGTCTCATCATCATGAGTATCATCCAAGGCTAAAGTTACAAAACCTTGTTTCCTATCATCGCACATTTCGCCTCGACTTTAGCCTCACGGTCATACGCTCTTAAACATGAAATCACTCAAAATCGAATTGTAATGGTTCACTCTCATGTGTGAGCATGGAATAAAGTAAACTCAACACATACAAAATTAAATGAGGATATCAAGTTCTAAAACGAAATGATCTCTTAGGAATGGAAACAACCACTAACGGAATAGGGAAGCTCACTCACCCTTCTCACCCACTCTACCCTGTAATAATGCCTCCTAAAGGTAAACGAATACAAGTGATGGAATGGAAGATGATGAAATCCCGAGAATGTCGACGCCTTCAATGATAAAAGAACACTCAAACAACCTTTAAACTTAACTTCTTGCATTGAATACTTTATTATCATAACACTTACACAAAATAACACATATAAATAAACTTTCTTTCTTTTTTTCTTTTTTTTCCTTCTTTTTTCCTTTCTTTTCACTTTTTCTTTTTCTTTCTTCCTTTTTCAAATTTTCACTTTCTCTTTTATTTTTTTGCACACATATCCAAACACCAAAATAAAAATACAACTAGTATTCTCAACAAATCACCTTTACTTTCACATTTTGCTTTCACATTCTTTCTTCTTTACTTTTCATGCCTTCATTCTCGGGAGTATTATGATGAATGGATGGTGGAGTATCCGTTTCCCTAAAGTTGACACCATTATCGAGTTTCATGGACTACAAGAGTAAGGTTTATTCACTATCATGATGTCACTCCTAGTGGTTAAGGAAGTTGAGCTCATGAGATCGTCTAAGCTCTATTAAAAGTTGCGAACTTGAGTAGCTCTTCCTTCTACTCGGAGTTAGCGCAGAAGAGTGCACTCAAAGGCAATAAAAAGGCTCAGGTATCTCACATGGGTTTAAGTCTCCACTAATGACTATTTTAGGTCACTTAGAAGTGTTCTTTCTTCCTTAAGATGATACTCACATGATAAAACACCAACACCAAAGGACTCAACATTCATGAAAAGACTAAGAGCATGCATAAGATTTATCGAGAAAGACACACATGCATCAACATACTTAAGAAAATCACTAGAATCATACCAAATCTACCCAAAAAATTTCAAATTTGGTCGAATTTGTTGAACTCTCTTGTCTTTTAAAATCTAAGGTCATGATGTCATGCGACCAAAAAGTCGTATCCCCATCCCCAAACTTAAAACTACATTGTCCTCAATGTTCTAAGCATATACTCACCAAAATATAAGAGGTACAATAAGTTAAAGAGAATAGTGGAAGGATATTACCATAGCCGACGGAGATAAAAATTTATACTACCAAGACTTGTGTATTCGAGTTCCAAGTTGATGATAAGCCCATCGCCATCCCCAAACTTGGAACGAACCACGTCCCAAAAGTATACAAAGTGAGAAACATTCCTAACACATCAATATAAAACATAAGAATGAAGCATAAGCATGACCACATAAAAATGACCACTCACGCAGGATCACTCGATTGCATTGAACCATGCAATTAGTCATTGATTCTCTTGCTTTCACAAGAGCACGAGTTAGGTCTCGTGGAGGGTTTCCAGAGATGATACCCACAAACATCAAACCCATCTCAATAGACCAACCAATCATATAACAAAAGACGAAATATTTGGGGGTCTACCCATACGAAAGTTTTAACTGGTAAGAACCGTCTCACAGCAATGTAATGGTATGGGTTTATACGTGAGACGGCAAAAAATAAGAGGTAATCCCCAAACTTGGATGACGACAAGGCAACAAAGTTTGAAATAATAACAGGGAGGACATGCATTTCACTAAAGGGATCTACGTATGTATGAGATATTGGTTTAGATGTCGAACTACAACTTGAGGATTTGTCCATAAGGCTCGGGACTAAGTCAGAAGTTTCCTTAAGTGAAGGTTCAACCAATCGTTTAAACATTATTCTCGTCTCGATATCATACGTGTCCTTAGAGAAATCTATAGCTCCGCTCAAGAGGGCATCCACATCTAGTCCATCTTTATTAGCTACAAAGGTCTCAGGTTACAAACTAGTCATGTCGTTATGGTTCTCCTGAGCACTACTAGTATTGTCCCTCTTAACTATCGATGCCAGCATATTCATATCATTGGTAGAGAGCAATTGTTGAGGGAAAGCGGAATGAGGTTTATCAACCAGTTCAGACTCAGATTTCGATTTTAAAACCATGTTATGCCCATTACCATTCTCAAAAGTTGCACGATCCTCGGGTATGTCTACCGTCATGGGAGTATCGAAGCTACATTTCATCACTTTTGAGACTGGAATTGAACTTAACATTAGCATTAGGTGTATTACCTTCACCTATACCCTTGGGATTTATTGGAGTTTGGGGTTGTAAAACCCCTTTCTCGATGTCTTTCAATTTTTCCTCCAACTCTTTAAGGGCGTGCAAAGCGTTTTGGCTAATCTGAGTTTCTGCCTCATAAAATGATTTCGAAACATCTTCATGATTCCTCTCATGATGAGACACATAAGTGAAACCGACTAAGGGCTCTTGAAGATTCTCATAATCATTTGTAAAGACATCACTCCTCGAACCTACGTGCTTCATATGAGTGTCTACGACATTTGTGCATCCTAGTGAGACATCTCGACAAGGAGAAATAGTAGGGCATTCACCCGATAGGTGTTCTCGACTTGCACAAATGCTACAAACACTATCAATCACCAAATCACCATCATGCATATCTATAAATTCTTTCCGAGCCATGTAGGCAATTTTATCTTCTACTTCCCCGTTCTCCTTTAAAAAGCATATGCCTCCTTTTGAGTAATGGTTTCCTTCGGCTATATCTCCGTCACTCTTAACGGGTGTGTCCCAATCTTGGACTTTCTCCGCTAAGAGGTCGAGATACTCCCAAGCCTCATTAGGATTTTTACTCATAAACTCTCCGTTGCACATCACTTCCACAAAGTGTTTCATTTTAGAGGTCAAGCCATCGTAAAACAACCCGATGACCCTCCATATTTCATAGTTATGATGTGGACATGCGAGAAGGAGGTTTTTAAATCTCTCCCAACACCCAAAGAAGGTCTCTTCTTTGTGTTGCTCAAAATTCATAATTTCTCATCTTAAGGTGTTGGTTCGATGAATTGGGAAAAACTTTTTCACAAACGCCCTAGTCATCTCATCCCAACTTCTTATAGTCCTAGGCCTTAGAGAATGAAACCATATCTTCGACTTTTCTTTTAATGAATACGGAAATAATTTGAGCTTAGCGATTCCCTCAAGTTCTCCATTGATTGGGAGTATCGAGCAAATCTCATCGAACTCTCTCAAATGAAAATATAAATCTTCATTCTCTAGGCCTCGAAATATAGGAAGTAATGGAATAATCTCAGGGTCTATGTCTAAATTACACTCATTACTCGGAAATATGATGCATGAAGGTATGCTAGTCATATTAGGTTCAAGGTAGTCTCTAAGACTTCTAAGTGATCGATGAACCTCATACCCATCATTCCAACTATCATTCCCATAAACATCCATTGAAGCACAATTAAAATGCAAGCAATCACAAATGTTCAGTTCGACTACTACTATCAATAATAGGCAAGATGCAAATGCACTTAAGCTGCTCAAATAGGTAGAGGTGAGGGAACGATACTAGAGGTGGTGTTTGTTACCACAATTTGATCCTTTTCCCTTTTCTTGTCTTTACCTTTTTATCCCAAACTTGTTAGCTTTCGTCCTTTAGAGCTCCTTGGATGAGTACCTTCGAGAAAACAAAAAAATGAAAAGAAACTACGAAAAATAAACAAAGAAAACGTCTAAGTAAATAAGTAACACTAAACTAATGAACAAACGACAAACGATCTCCAAAATACTAGACCTATCCCCGGCAGCGGCGCCAAAAACTTGATGCACCCGAAAAGGTTGCATACCCAAGCGGAGGTATCAAGTAGTAATCAGGCAAAGCCGGGATCGATCCAAGGATAGGAGGGTAGTTTAGATATCGAAGGGTCTTATTCGTCGGTTTAAGTATTACTAGCTAACTTAGACTAAGACGAAAAGGGAAACAAAGGTAAATGAGGAGTTTTGTAATCGAATAAGAACAAAAGAAAAAAACAAGTAAGTAAAACAAACTAAAATATCAATGTAAGAGGGCGAGAGAGATTTGAGTGAAGAGTTCGGAGGAACAAGAGTCGGGAGGCAACAAATAAGTGAAAGAAGTGTCGAGGTCCGGGAATCCTTTGTGTGAACCTACAACTATTTACGGTTCAATCGAATGGATTGATACAAACCTAGTCTCGATTCCTACGGTGGATGTTCATAAGCACTACGTATGTTCGGAGATAATACTTAGTCAAACAAACTTCCTAAACGATTAAAATCGAATCATCGAAAATGTCGTCTAACCGCCTAACTATGTGAAGTGCATGACGAGACACATGAAATTTGGATCTAGACTACGATCGATATCGATTAGGCATGCCTAATCGATTAACTATGCGAAGTACTTGATAAGACACATGAAAAACGATTGAAACAAGTAATCAAAATAAGAGAACATCAATTTATTATCAAGCTCATTAAATCATCTCAAACATAGTCATAAAATTCATCACATTTCATCCCATAATCGACACACTTGATTTAGCTAAACATGGTGAATGAGTAATAAATGAAAAGAAAATGATAAGAAAATCCCCCTTTTCCGATATGGTTCAAGGCTAGGTTCGTCGGAAAATTTGAATAGTTAAGGTGCAGCCGATCTCCCCTTAGCAAAATTTTGGGTTCCCCATAGCGACCACCATCATCTTCTCCATTTAGAACACAAACTCCATTAAAGCTTCACCAAGCTTCTCTCTCTAGAAATCTTAGCCCAAAACCAAAATCAAACACATAGGAAGCAAGCCAATGACATGGGGAATAAAAGCCCTAAGTCTTCCGACCAAGAAGATGGCCGGAAAACCTAGAATAATCCGACCAAAGAAGCATGTGAAATCCGGGCAAAAGATGAAATCCGGCCAAATAAGCTTATCCCGTGCTCTTGTGAACGTCCCGAGCCACAGCCGCACCATCCACAGCCGTCCCGTGCAAGATCGTTGCTGTCCCGTGCTCCCGTACCAAGTTGCTGTGCCAGAACAGCAGCTGTCTTCCCGAGCTGCTGTGAGGACAGTAGCTCGGGCTGCTGTCCGGTCTTGCTGCTGCTGTTCGGTGGCCGTCCCGTGCTCCATGGCCATCCCGAGAAGCTCCAATGGTCGCATCTTGCTGTCCCGTGCTAAACTCGGGCTGCCTCCTTCTTCCTCTCTTGCTCTCTCTATCAAACTATCACTTCAAGAACAAAAAACCCTAGAACCCCTTTCTCCCTCTCTTCCTTGATGAAGAAGATGATGAATAGTAGCTTCCTCCCTTTGACCCCTTTTTCTCACTTGTGTATACACAACCCTAGACTTAGTCAAACTTGACTAAGTCTTAGACCATTTGACTTGGACCAAAGAGAGGGTGCTCATAAGTTCTCTATTATTCTCTTCCTCTTTGGGCTCTTGGGTTGGGCTTCTTTCTAAAGCAAGGGAGTGCCTTCATCTTGTCTCTACATTTAGAACCAAGGGGGTGCCTTCATAGAATCCTTGTTTCAAGACCGGACATCGGCTTCTTTCATTCACAACTTTTCCGTCCGAACTCCGAATCGACTTCCGTTTTCACCGTCGGACTCATAATTGACCTCACTTGTTGTTTGACTTCTGATATTGACCAAAATGACCAAAATACCCCTGGTGCTCTTTTCTTCCCTTTTGCCGCATAAGATGAAAATGTGATAATTCGCTCTCTTTATTCCGAATTACACGCCAAACCCCAAATAAACTACCTAGCAATGAACACATAAATAATTAGAAATAAAACTCGAAAAGAACTAACTCATCAAAGTTAAGTGACCTAAATGTGGCATTTTCACGCCACATCAATGTACCAGATCATGCTCTTTAGGGTCCATTTCAATGCTTAGTGAAAATACCGAAATTGAATGCGCCGTCCACCACAGCGCGCCACGCGTCTACGGCAGTACCTTACGCCCGAATATCTACCGAAAGTGTCCCAATTGGTCAACAACATTTGACCCAACTTTGACTTTGGCTAATTCCCTCGTCCGAACTCCGATTTGACTTCCGTTTTCTTCTACGGACTCGTCTTGGACTCTACTTTTTACCCATGCAATGATATTGGTCCAGTTTCCCAGAATACCCTTGCCTCCAAATGACCAAAATACCCTCTGTGTATCTTTTTTCTCGTTTTTAACCATTTTCACACCTAACTCTGCAAAACACACCTAATCAAGAAAACCGACCATTTTATTATAATAAAGGCTTGAAATGGACTAACTCAGCTAAATTAAACGACTCAGATGAGACATTTTCAAGACCCATCACTAAATCGCACGAACCCAGAAGTCCATTTGCATGAAGTTTCTGCATGCGTTTCATGTTAATGTGGCCTAAACGACAATGCTAGAGATGGTCTCGGTTTGAATCAGGAGTACGAAGCCGTTTCGTGTCTATGTTCAGGATTTCGTCTTCTATGTTCATAACATAAAGACCATTGCAAAGTCTAGCACTAGTATAGAACATCTCATCTCTGTATAAAGAATAATGTTTGTTCTTTATTACTACATGATATCCCTCTTTGTCTAGAGCCGACACAGTGATGATGTTCCTCGAAATAGTAAGTACATAATAGCAATTATATAACGCTAATATTAATCCAGTTTCAAAACTGAGATTAAAAGTTCCTACTGCCACAGCGGCAACTCTTGCTTTGTTTACGACTTGTAGAACCATCTCGCTCTTTGTCAGATACCTAATTCCCCTGTAGCCCATCTAAATTCGAGATTATAAGAGTTTCGCATCCGATATCAAATACCCATGAGGGGGAATTAGTCGTATCTGCCAAATTGACCTCTATAACATAGGCACATATTTCCTCTTCTCTTTCTGGTATCTCTATTACGCTTTCTTTAGAACTCTTCTCTGATCCTTCTCCCAATCTAGGATGTTGTATAGATCCCTATCTAAGTGTGAACTAATACTATATACAATATCTACTATACATAAACAGAAAAAGGATTTTGCTTAGTACTACATTCAATGTTCAGAAAAAAATGTTTTGCCATATTTTTCAAAGAAAATCGTCTCCGTTTGAATAATATGATTCCAAGATCCCATTCTTATGGAGTCAGCGCAGGGGCGGATCCATGGGGGTGCGAGGGGGTGCGGCCGCACCCCCTGGATCATCCCGAAAAAGAAAAAGATATATATATATCTTGTGATGTACATAGGAAAAACAAGAAGGCATCAACTCAGTGGTTCAATTGCGGACTGCATTTTGTAGCGAGCTTGAGAACATGGGTTCAATTGTGGTTCATATATACCTGTGTATCTACACCTATATATAACTAATTGTCTGTATGAATAACAACAAGTAGACATTGGTTTAGTGGTTGAGGTTAGGTTGTGAAATAGTCTGGTTGTGAGGTCCTAGGGCCGAGTCCCACTTTAAGTAATTCGAAGTATTTTTAATTTTTCTATATGAAGCTAGTTAAAACACGCTTAAGAAACAAGATGAGTGATCTGTGACTGAATAATAGTTTAGTAGTCTTTATTGAGTTTAGTAGTCTTTATTGAAAAAAAATTCTTAGTGAAATTAACAATGAGTCGATTATGCCAACATTACTTACTGTGTTTGGGAAAAAAAAAATTTATTTAAGTATATAAATTTCGAAGGATCCCTTTCTTCATAGGGATCTTGACTGAGGAGGTTTACATGGAACAACCTCCTGACTTTGTTGTTTTCCCGTCCATCGTATGTTTGTCGTCTTCACAAGGATGTCTATGGTTTGAAGGAGACTCCTCGGGCATGGTATGACATATTCACCTTATACCTACTACGTATTGGTTTTTGTGTTAGCAAGTCGGATACCTTTCTTTTTATCCGTACGACTACAATTGGTATGATTTATTTGTTGCTTTATGTCGATGATATTATACTCGTAGGAGATGATTATTCCACTATTGATACTATTATTTTCAACTGTCTTCGGAGTTTGATACGAAGAATATGGGACCTTTATCCTATTTTTTCGATATTGAAGCAACTTCTAATAAGGATGCTCTTTTACTTACTCAATCTAAATATGCTTTAGACATTCTTAAAATTTTAAATTTACAGGGTGTCAAACCAGATCCACTCATATGACTACATGCCTTCAGTTGTTAGGACAGGGTGTTGCTTTTTTTCGAATCCTACTCTATATTGTAAGGCGGTAGGTTTTCTTCAATATCTCATCTTGACCCATCCAGATTTGGCCTATCCGGTCAATGTAGTGTGTCAGCTTATGCACACTCGCATAGGTTACCACTTTCAAGCTGTTAAACGCATTTTGCTTTATGTTAAGGGGGTGATTCACATGGGTTTACAATTGTTTGCGGACTCTGCTCTAATTCTCTCCATGCGTACTCTAATGATGATTGGGTAGGTTGTCTTGACACACGTCGTTCTACATCTGGTTTCTCTATTTTTCTTGGTTGAAATCTTCTCACATTGGAGTTCTCGTAAGCAACCTATGGTCATTTCTCGTTCTAGTATCGAAGCCCTTGAGTCCACAACTGCTAACTTTACCTGGATTTGTTATATTCTTCAGGAGTTGGGTATTCGACTGTCTACTTCTATTTGTATATTTTCCATGGTCGGTCTAAGCACATTGCTTTGGACTACCACTTTGTACGAAAAAAGGTGACACTCGGCTCGGTGAAGATTTAGTTTGTTCCATGTCATGATCAACTCGATGATATTTTGACGAAAGCTTATCCCACTTCTGGTTCTTGGAGCTTTGACCCAAATTGAACCTTCGCGTCTCCTGAAGCTCAATTTGCGGGAGGGTAATAAAGAATAGATTCAGCAAATATTGCTGAAGGATTTTAGGTAAAATTAGAATATTTTCCATTATGTTGTATATACTTTTTCCAACTTTATTTATTTTCTCTCCTCTCTTATGTATATCCATGTCAATTACATATTTATGTAAATTATTAATAATATAAATACGCTAGAGAGGTTCATTGTTTTCCTCAGACACAAAACCTATTCATATTCTTTCACCAAATTTTGAAAAGTGACCAAAACTAAAGACCTTTCCGTTGAAGAAATGACAATTTATAATATTTGTCAAAAAAACCTTGGTAGACATCTCAAGGAATCGGAAACCATGGAGTACGTTTCTCTACTCGACCTTCTTTTGAGTGCGTCATCCTCTTTTCGTTATCCCTTAGAATAGAATACAGGAGTCGTATAAACATGTTTTTTTTGGTCAACACTCTTCCGGAGAAGCTAGGAAATCATAATCAATTAGAGGAAATAAGTAGTTTAGAGTGTAAGGATGTAACTACTAACATAATAACACAATCTGGTATTCTATTAGGGTCTGTTTGATGTGAAAATGTTTGATGTGAAAATGTTTTTTTCTAATGGGAAAGAAAATCAAGTTTTTATTAGAAAACTTCATCTTTTTGTATTTTTTTTTTTGTTGAACTTATCTTTTTGTAATAGGGTAAGAAAAATTATAAAGATATATCTAAAAGCACCAATGAAATTACTGTCGGCACCAACGAAGTTACACGTAGTTGGCGGCTATTACAGTAAGGTCGAGCGCTTTTAGAAGTCTCCATTAACACAATTTCTACAAATCATGAACTAAGAGAGCAATCTCAATTCCCGTCAACACAAATTCATCGAATGAGTCATCAAATAATTCAAGATGATGACAAAAAACCCTAATTCATGAAGAACTCAGTTCAAGAACCATAAAATCTAAATCTGATAGGGGAATCATCTGTAATCGAAAGTTATGTTTTGATTTCAAATTGTTTAATCCAGGCGATTGACTTCTTGATCTCGATTGCCATCTACTGCTAATCTCCTATCATCCACAATCTGAAAGGAAATTTTCGCTTCAACTAATGTCTTGTCCATGAATCAACTAATATCTGAATGGGAAATCTAGGCGATACCATAGATTATCCCGATTTCTAGTTTGTGGGAGTTGGTACCTTATGCTTCGACGCCTTCTGTAATGAGTCAAGTGCTCTCACTAGCTCGTCCATGTTCCGTCCAGTGGTTGCCGGATAAAGGAAGCTAAATTTAACACTTTTTGTCTGGTCCAACAATGTTAAGAGCTCGTGTTGGCATTCGTTGTCCACCTGGATCTTTCTGATCTGGATATACCATGTTAAGTTGTTTGATTATCTCTCTCTTTGAATCTGGTATTATTGGGTGTTTCACTTTGCAACTGGAAGAAGAGAGTAGTTACGAATTTACGAGAGGAGAGAGAGCAGGTTTGCAAGGGAAGGGTGAGATTTCGTTTTCCCGTGATTTTTGTGGGAAAATTTTCCAACCTTTTTTCCATTAGAAAACAACCTTCTCACCTTTATTACCTTATCAAACAGTGGAAAGTTGATTTACAAAAACCGATTTTCTCGCATGACTTTCTCACGTATCAAACGGACCCTTAGTTTCTCCCTCCCTCTCTCTCTCTTTCTCTCTATCTCTCTAAGGACTTCTAACTTCCTCCGACTCTATAAGAAATCTAATAGATATAATAAAGTATCCAATACTCAAATTAGTATGTCTTATCAAATACAAGTACTAAGATTTCATGCTATCAGATCCTTGGCTCTTTTTGTCAGATCTCATTTTCTTTATTGGTCTGCTCCAAAAATTTTCTAAATGTCATAAAACTCCATTTATTTCATCATCTTCTGCTTCCCCATCATGTTCATCATCTGCTGGAACAATAGTTCTAAAAGGATCTGCAACAATGAGTGAGTATGAAAGCAAAATTAAGTAAATAGCTAATGCTTTGATTGCTGTAAATGATAGTGTAGTCAATTTGCGGTAACTATACAACATCGGGAAGGAATTGTTTCATTATCAATTAAGATCAAGGTTGATCCATCATGAGTTCATGACAATGGATTAAGTCTCAAGAGGATTCTAAAAATGTACCTTAGCCTTTTATGTCAAGATGTACAACAAAAACCAAAAACAAACCAAAAGTTTTCAAAACAACTACAAGAAACAACCAAATCAACAACAAGGTGTTCCTAATCAGTCAAAACAAACCTATAATCAGCCATCACAAGCTTATATTGGAGGTAGTAAAGGTCAGAATCAAGGCAATCAAAAGGCTGTGAACTTTGATTTCTCAAGTAGTACCTCTTGGCTTATGCCATAGATGGGGACTTACAAATATCTGAAATTAACTTGATGTCTGAATTCTTCAAGTAAATTGAATCATACTATTAAACTAGGAAAGATAAATAAATAGCGCGTTTCACTAAGATGCCAGAGTGGTTGTGATGAATTCACATCAAATAAGTCACAGTTTCACCAGAGAAATCACCATCAACAATGAATAAGGCAGATATGTTTATCATTTGTGTACAACAACCACAATTCACCATTAAATTCTACTCTGTTTAAAGGTTAGTTACAAACACTCAATTATAAACGAATGTTTCTCATTAGTCATTACTCGAAATTTATGGTATATACATATAAGAATGAATACACACTATGACAATAAGTATGATTTGCTCATTTTAATTACGTTAGGACAATAACCCCCGGTGATCGAATAATTATCAGAAAACACAAGGATATATGCAACAGAGATTGTACGCGCCTCTTTTGCTTACAAAGAATTTCATAAAGAATATAAGTAAATTTACGGTACCATTTTGCCTTTCGAGCTATTTCATCTTTTACCGCTTTGCAACTGCTATAGTAGATAGTATTGTCAATCTTGGACTAAGCGGTTGTCCTCCAAATTAAGCCAATCTGAAAAACAGGTTATTTAAATATCAGAGACAAAGCCCTACAAGATAGTAAAGAAATCGAAAATCGAAAGTATTTATTAAATTACCCCTAAGTAGTTAGATAGGATGAGGCCAAGTCTGAGACAAAGCCCAATCCTGACAGAAAACCTAGCTTATTTTCTCTAGAGTAACTTGAGGGAGAACTCAACCATCATGTATATATTTTGCACAACTACAGATAGAAACTTACTGTTTTAGGATGAGAGGTAGAAGTTTTATAGTGTAGTTGAACTATTAGTCTAGGTTAGAATTAGTTTCTTCTTTTTAGGATTTTCATAGTTGCTATTAAGAGTTAACAGAAGAGCCATTACTTGCAATTTGGATTATTTAATATTAAAAAACAGCCCCTAAGGAGATGAAGGTTTAGGAGTTCTATTAGGCTATTGACTTCTTTGGGTGTAGCTTAGCTATGTAAGAGTTCCTACTACGAATTTTAATTTAGAGAACACAATGTTTAAGACTTTTAATTTATATGAAGTTTATGAGTGACACTAAGTGAAGAAACGTTGTATTTGAACTTTGAACTATAAGTTGTAGTTGAAGTTCTACTTTTATCGAAGTATAAACATTCCTTCATCCCACACATCGTGTTCTCTCTCTCTTAATCTCACACACTCAACTGAAGAAGGGAGAAAATGGTTGATGTCAAAAAGGGTACTGAGTTTCTTCGGTGACACAGACAGACCATTAACTCCTCGTTAAAGAGTCCAAAATGATTAAATGAAATTTGAGGAATCTATCAACAAATATTGGGTGGCACCAGATGGGGTTAAGTTTAAGGCGAATAGAAAGTAGAAACACAAGAGAGGCAAATAGAAGAAATTACCTATGGTGTTAGTTCAGAAAATTCGTTAGCAAAAAGATACGAGACGATAATCTCGTTCCAAACATCAGGCACTCCAGGAAGGCACCAATGACTGCAGTCGGCCACAGTTGGCATTTCACTCCATGTCCCCACATGAGCATCTCTTCGATATGCTCCCATAAGAGTAACATTGAGAACGGTAACCGGAACTCTCATGCTCTTTATCACATCCGATGCAATATCCGTAAAGGGACTTTGATCTCTCCCTTCAGTTTCTAGCATGGGGAATTGGGTCAAATTGCAAACCCTAATTGGTTCGTCACTGATATGGAGAAAAGCGTCATTGTTAATATACTGAGAACCGGAAAAGGAAAAAATACACTAGTGGGGAAGGAATGGAACACATTAGAAATCCACAAACAAAAGTTTCCAGTATTTGCTATAAAGAATCTATTGGGACTTGGGAGTAGCTCAAAATTGAAGGAAACAGGTAAGGAAGAGATCAATCGTGAATGAAATACCTCCAATGTGATGGCTCAAACGTTCGAAAGAAAACCTTCGTCCTATTTGTATCAATACTTGTCTCAACCCACGATGCCCAAGTGTCTAATGCTTTTCTATAGGCAGCAGTTATCGGCATCCCGAGCTTCAGCGATTTTCCAACCTGAAAATAGCAGCCCCTGTCTGGAAACACATGTTAGGACTGCTTTTTATTAAATTATATCATGATGACATGTTCAAATTTGGTAGATGTGTGCGCCTCGAGACGTGCCTCAAGGCGAGAAGATCTATTTTGACCTCAAGGTGTTCGCATCTAAAGAAAAAGCAAATTTACAAGCATTGTTTAGGTTTATGCAACATAAGAAGCAACAAACATTTATATTCCGTGTTTGTTAAACACTCAAGGCTTTATATTATTGTAGCAAAATGAAAAGGACTATCATCTTATATTTTGGCAAAAGGTAGTATCACTTTTTTCTAAAAGAATTAGTTTTAACCAAACAAAGTTTTCTGGATTCCACTACCATATCACATATTCAAAGAGCTGATACACTCGAGAATATGAATTCCGTACTCGGGAAAAGTTATGCGCCAGGTTCTGTCTGTATAGGAGGAAAAAACAATTTGGTTCGTGCTTCTTCTTGATTCTTCCATAAAATGGGTATTTTGAGATATAAAACTGATAATCGTGATCATATTTATGAAGTTATGTTCTAGAATTATATTCTTGCTACAATAATTCAAACAGGGAACCTAGAAGGAAAAGAATTAGATTACAGTTCCTAGTAAGGAGAAAAAGATAATATGTCTACAATTTCTGTATTTTCACGCATCATGCTCCACGCATCTCAAAAATTCATATTTTCATTCAACTACGAAAAAAGGTAAATTGTTGAAACGAAACACCACGGTAGGAAAATGTGAAAGCTAATGCACGAGTAATCAAGACAACTGCACCATTCAGAGAAATACATACAAAAATTCCTAACTATCTTTAAGTTTTTTTTTTTTGACAAATAGACTACTATCTGCGTTAGTCGTTACAAGGCATTGATACATCATGAAGATGTGATAAGCATGACAACCGCCTAAGTTAAACCATTAATGAAAGAGGCCTAAAGCCCAACAACATGAAAGAGGCCTAAAGCCCGACAAATATATTACATTATTTATACCTTTAATAACTCAAGTTCAATATACCATAGATTCCACCTCCTCTGGGAATCTAACCTGAGACCTCCAGGGTTTTGGAGTTTATGTCAACACTTTCAACCACTTGGGCAAGCAAGGGAAGCAAATATACAAGTATACAACAAAAATTCCTCACACAAGAGATGGATAACATATAAATTTCCTGAAAGGCATGCGTACATACTGAGTCATAAATGAGCGCATAAACGAGAAAATCATATACAAATTAGTAGTCTATATTCTAAATTGCTTATAGCTGTTTCAAAGTTAATTAGTTAAAAGTTTTTATTTCAGTAAATCTGTAAATGTCTAAATGATTGTGTTAATGTACCAATTTCTTAGAGATTGAAAGTGATTCATATAAAATAGATGGTGGTGTACACAACCTGATTCTTCACTGGGTCCTGTCTAACCGACTGAAAAAAAACCATATCCTCCAAATTCCTATCTACAATATACTTACAGATATAGATATACATCGCAGGTATCCTAGCTGTTTTCCGCATTTCAGCCATGTCTTATACTAGTATACTATATGTGACAAACATTACATATCTAAGGCTGATAAAGAATTGGCAAATGCGTATTAATGAGTACTGGAACACAATCACATTCAGAGGCAAGATGTTAGACCACAAATTTCAGGAAATACAACCAGTTCATTTCAAGCGTTTAGGTTATCATCCAGACAACAAACTTTGAATATAAGAGTAGAATATTACTAGATAAACTTAATAAGCCAACTAAAAAAAACCAACGACTTGAACTAAATTGTATTCTTTGGATAGAACTTTAAGAAATTAAGCCTTCTACTACTCAAACATAATGCCAATTTTTAAATAACTTGTCTTAGTTCCATATATCACTGTCCAATACAAGTGAGCTCCACATATTGTTGGTGACAAGTTCTTTACACGGTCTAGTCATTAGCAACTACTCGAGGAGGCAGGGCTTACTTAAATCCGTTTAAGCTTATTAGTGAGATCTACATGTTAGTTCTCTTATGAAGCAAGAGTTTGTGCAATGTAAGAATGTAGATTCATTTGCAGAACCTGGATCACCATCTTATTTGACCAAACCAAAGTAATCTGTTAATGTATAAGGGCTACTCATGTAACTAACGCAATTTGAAATTATGATCTAAATTTTAAATAATAGAAAATTGAATTAGCAAAAGAAAAATAATTTACTAACTCACAGAAAACTTACGTGTCAAAGAGCTTTCCTGGTGTCCACCATTGCCCAGTATTAAAAATCAGAATATCCGAATCAATCCAAGACTTATTAATATCATCCAACTTGTCCAGCTTAAGTGTTGATCTAACTCTTTTTGGACCATGCCTAGGAACCCAACCATGCTGCACCAAGAAAACCGAGCGGAAAAACTCAACAGTAAAATTAAACGAATCGAATCTAACACCTAAAAACCTAATCTGCTTCGTGATTTGATTCCCATTTACTTCATAAATGCTCTTTTTATCTTCTACCCCATTCATAAGCAAGCAAATCAACGACTCCCATTGTGTTCTACTCATTGAGTCACCAACAAAAACAATTCGTTTCCCACGAAATTTCTCCAAAATTACTCGTACATCAAATAACGGGATCTCACAGTTCTTCGGCTTCCACCTCCATTTAAGATAGTCACCATCCTTTCTTCCATTAGCCAAACAATTGAATCCTCGTTCAGCGAATGGGCAATCCGAGCTATTGTATAATGGGTAACCACTGAAAGGAACCCAATTTCCTTCAAAAAAATCACATTCTCCTGTAGAATCAATTGATTTTGAAATCCCATACCCATTAAAGGCCTGACTCAGACTGGGGAAAACATAGAGGTACCCACATCCCATGGCTAAAAGGAATGAGATCAACAAACTAGTTCCTACAATTATATGAAAGGACCGGGAAACCCATGTCTTCCTATGTCCACCAACCCTAGGGCTTCCATAACCCAAAGTCTTCCTGCCGAATGATATACTTCGATTAAAACTAGTCATCGTCTCAATCAATCAAACCAGATACCAACACCAACAACATTTAGCAAAATTTACAAAACTTTTCAATAAGCAATCTTTATTTTCAATAGCAAAAAGAAATTGGTTGTAGCCTTCTTGACCATTAACAGATTTAACATAACAAAATGGAATCCCAAACAATCAATTCTTCCAATTAAAAAGATTGTTTTTTTTTTCTAAATACCCTATCTTCTAAATAACCTCAAGATCGAACCCAAATTATTGTTAAGTTGTTAACTGACATTCATTTCCGCTCATAACACAAAATGAGTTGTTCAAAACCTAGATGGAATTCCTGAAATCAATCACAAAATACAAGATGAGATCGAGAAGAAGCTTCCCTGAAGTAATACTTGATGATCAAACCAAATAATCTATGGAAAAAGAAAGTATACCTAAGTTTTGTTCGAGAAAGACTTCTTGGAGAACCAATTGCTTACGCTTGTGAGCGGTGAGAATTGCAAGAAGTGCTGTAATTGACAAAAACAAAACCCTAGATCGAGGATTTATATCTAAACTTCTACTACGCCTGAGAAATTGATGTGGGTAGATAGGAGTTTGGTCGAGCAGACTGTCTGAGAATGACGTAGGAACTCTATAAGTGGAAAGGATAATTTGGTGATTTTAAAGAGATTTTAAGTACCGTTTACTTAACTTCCAGATCCGATCGGTGATATCTAAGTATAAATTGGATGCTTCTCGGACGTGTTCGGTTGTATATGTGATTAAATTATATTTTAGAATGGTTTGGTACATAGGAGAATAGAGTACCAACACAACTTTCAACAAAAAAAAAAAAAAAAAAAAAAAAGAGTACCAAGACAACATTAAGATTTTATGACGAATAACAGTGGCTGAGATTTGCACGCAAACCCTCCCTCTATTCCGAGAATCCAAACCTTTATATGGAAGATTTGCACGCAAACCCTCCTAGTTAGGAAAAGAATAGGCAAATTCATTGATGGCAACACGAACTGTCCCAACTACGCGGAAATCGAATCTATTGAGCACGCTCTCCTTCACTGTCCTTTAGCTAAAAATATTTGGTTTTACTTCAATATTATCTCTGAGAATATTTCGAATGTGGCGGATTGGATCTTTTCTTGGGAGAACACTACCCCGCTGAACGATCATGAGATCCAGAACCTTTTAGCTACGATCCTTTGGATCATATGGAAAATCAGATGTGACTACTGTTTTCAACATGAAATTAATGATCTTACACATATAATCAAAATGATACAAAATTTCCCTAGAAATGATAACATTAAGTTGAATAAGAACAAACCAGAGGAATCTAAATGGACACCACCTAAACGTGGATGGTTGAAAATGAATGTTGATGCATCTTACATGAATATTCACGAAATAACGGGTACGAGTCTGATTATTCATGACTCGGACGCTAAATTTATAGAAGCTCACACCTCCATTGTGAGAAGTAGAAACAGCGAAGAAGGTGAGGCTATAGCAATTCTAAAAGGCCTGCTCTGGGCGGTCGAACATAACTATAACCTTATAAACATAGAAAGTGATAATCTTAATATCATCCAGAACATCAAAAACAGTAAAAATGGAATTCAATGGCAATCCTGCATCCACATCCAAAAAATCCATGAAATTAAAAGCAAGCTGGATAGAGTCTCTTTCACTTTCTCTTGCAGGTCTTCTAATGCCGCAGCGGACAAGCTAGCTAAGAGGGCACGGAAAAAACACAAATCAGAAACTTGGAGTAGAATTCCTTATTTTATTTCGAAACTGTATTGTAATGACACTCTTATTACTTAATGAAATAGCACTCTTTAACAAAAAAAAAAAAAAAACAGTGGCTGAGATTTTGACCTCGGGCAAAGTTTTAGTTGTGCCTAGTATGATAATGTGGAAAAATATGTAGGAAAAGCGACTATTTGAGTTCATATTATCATAATAACTAAAAAAAACCATCATTTTTTTCTATTAACTAAAAGTTGTCATAATAATATTGGGAATGATACAAAAGGATTTAAATAATATGACTAATTATCAATCACGTCATTTTCTATTATTTTATTTCCCAAAATACCCTTAACCTTAAAACTCTCTTTCTCCCCCGAAAAATAGAGAACTAGGGTTTATTCTTCTTCTCTTTCTGCACTTCGTCATTTTGGCGGAGATGAGTTCGTCGGCGGTCGAACCATATTTCCCTGATCTGGTTTGTCAACTTGACAACGTTCAAGGCATGGTTGATGCACTCTCTTCCATTGGATGGAAACTTCATCAGGTCAGCCTTTTCTCAATAGTTTGGTATTGGGGTGAAACGATCTTCAGTTCTCAATAGTTTTGAATGCAAGATTCAAACTCGTTATGGTTCAAAACAAGATCCTTCATCAAAATCTCCATTACAAGGTATTCTAGCTTTTGAAACAACTCGACTAATGTCTCATTTGATCTCTCTATAAATCTCTATCTGATGATGAAATAATGAAGCTTCGTAATGAGGTAATGAAATCTGAAGGACTTTTATATTTGAATTTTAAAGACGAATCTTCACTTTTCAAAAGCTTGTGTTGAAAGAATCAAAGATCTTGATCGCATTGTTATTGCTGTTTCTAGGTTAGAGAAAAAATTCATTGATCCTGGATTAAACAAATTTGATTATGTTTATGCCGATTTGAAATTTGGGTTAATTGATTTAGGTAATTGCATCTAAAGAGATTGATGTAACCATTGAGAAATTAGAGAAATTTATTACAACTACATCTTGTTTGTATTCTGGGTTAGAAACCCTAAATGAAATGGAAGTGTCCTAAAGGAAATTAGGGCATTGGAAGAATGCCACATCTGGTGCTACTGCAACTACTACTAATGCTAAATCGAATACGGATTGTTTTCATCAGAAATTATCCTGGCAGAGAAGTCGTGTTCATCACCTACGAGAGATTTCTCTATGGAATCAAACATTTGATAAGATAGTTGGATTAATGGCAAGAATGGTTTGTACTGTTTATGCTCGAATCTCTGTCGTTTTTGGTCCTTATAGTGTTATTCCTACAATCACAGCTCGACGTGTTCGATATTCATCACAACCTCCAGACTTCCGATCAGAGAAACTACCATCTAAAGAAATGATATCGAAATCAGGACCGATTTCAAAACCAACCAAAGATGGGTTGGTTAGGTTTCGGAGTCGAGAATCGAAAGATTCAAAAACTTCAAGTTCAGAGAACAATGTTGGATTTGGAATGGGGTTTAAAGAGAACCCATATATTGGGTTTCTTGGTATAGGAAAACCTAGTAGTAGATCAGCACAACAAGCACCATCATCAACAGTTGGAGGTTCAGGGTTATCGTTAAGATATGCAAATGTGATAATACTAATGGAGAGATACTTGAATTCACCGTCTTCAATTAGCGAATACTGTCGAAAAGATATATACCAGGTGTTGCATGTTAACCTAAAAACTTCGGTAACGTCGAAATTGAAGAATTTAGTGAGAAAAGGTGGTCAAACAGATTGGTGGGACGATAATTCTTTAGCAGAAGCTTTGAGAGATGGGTTAAGGGTGATATTGGGTTAGCTTGCTCCTTTAGCTCATAATATATACAGTGAGATGGCTGCCTGAGAGAAACTTCAAAAAACAGAATTTCGATGCAAAATCGACATTGTTATTGATACAAACTTTGCATTTTGTTGATAGAGAAAAGACAGAAGCTGCCATTTACTGAGATTTTGGTGGGGTTGAGTTGCATTTGTAGGTATGAAATTCGTCATTTGAGTTCATCTGGTGAGTGATCACTTTTTTATACTTCTTATTCTTCTTTTTGGAGAGATTAGAGAAAGTTAATATTACACTTTTTTTTTTTTTTTTTTTTCTTTTTTGGGTTGTTTTTGTTAGGGAATAAATTAAAGAATAGCAACTCTTTAAACATATATGTAACTTTTTACATAATTCATCATGATTTTCTTCTCTCACTAATTCTTCATTTACTTTAGTTTTCGAATCTCTCTCTTAATCTAAGACTAAGGGGGAATATCTAACAAAGGGTCTTTCCAAACTCATAATTTGGTTCTTGGGCATAAACAAAGTGCTTTTTGCTGGGGTACTAGAAATTATTTTCGCCATGAAAACCAGTTGGTTAGTTCTTTTTTTCGTCTCTCTGCTCTCATCTCTCTCTCAAAATCGTACGAACTTTTAGATTACAAATGTAGGAATGTGTTTTTTATAGCTTCACACTGTATTTGAGGTCGTAAATTATTGGGTTATTTCCTTAATGGCCCCCAACTTTGTGACCAGCTTCCCGCCTGACCCCTACTTTACGAGAAATACCCATATGGCCCCCTTCCATTATAACACCGTCACTCTCTCTCCTCCATCATGTTTTCTCTCTCTGCCAAGTCACGCCACATCATCTGTTACGCCACCTCATCACCTTCTCCGGCAGAGGTCGCCGGCCGGCCAAATTTCCTGGCGGCAACCTTCAAACTTTTTTTTTCTCTCTCTAAAAAAAAAAAATTTTAAAAAATCTCTCTCCTCTCTCTCTAAACTCCGGCGAAGGGAAACCTTCGCCGAAGCTAGGTCTATTCATCACGAACAGACCACCCAGATCTGGGTCTGACCGTAATGAACAGACCAGATCGTGGTTTGTTCGTGATGAACAGACGTAGCTCCGGCGAAGGTTTCCCTTCGCCGGAGTTTAGAGAGAGATTTTTTTAAAACAAAATTTTTTTTTTTAGAGAGAGAGAGAGAAAAAAAAAGTTTGAAGGTCGCCGGTCGGAAATTTGGCCGGTCGGCGACCCTGCCGGTGAAGACGATGATGTGGCTGGTTTTAACGAGGTGGCAGAGAGAGAAAACATGCTGGAGGAGAGAGAAAAGAAATGGAAGAGAGAGAGTAACGGTGTTATAATGGAAGGGGACCATATGGGTATTTCTCGTAAAGTAGGGGGCCAGGCGGGAAGCTGGTCACAAAGTTGGGGCCATTAGGAAAATAACCCTAAATTATTTACTAAATATGCAACTCAAGATTATATTCTGCAAAGCTTTCAAATCATGTTGCAGTCTAGATTTTGTAAACACAGTTTGCAGTTTACATTATGCAAACACATGTTTGCAGTTTATATTATGTAAACACACGTTTGCAGATCGGATTGTTGCAAACACGTTTGCAGAACGGACTGTTGCAAACACACGTTTGCAGATCAGACTGTTGCAAACACGTTTGCAGATCAGACTGTTGCAAACACGTTTGCAGATCGGACTGTTGCAAACACGTTTGCAGGACAGACTGTTGCAAACACATTTACATAATGATTTTTGCAAACACGTTTGCATAACAAATTTTTGCAAACACGTTTGCAGAAAAACGTAAAGGAAAACAACGTCATTTTTTCTGGGTTTTTTTTTTTGAAAAAAAATATTGAAAATGGATCTTGTTAGAAAGCTAATGAAAAATCGTTTCTAAATATATAATTTTTATAGAAATCCGACATCTCAAACAAAAGTTATATCGATTAATAATTTAAAGAAAGATAAAGAATTTTGTTACACAAAATGACAAAAAAGGGTATTTTAGTATTTGTACACTTTTTGACCTGAATAATAATTTTCAAATGTTTTGTGCTTTTCTACTCATTTTCAATATTATTTTGACCTTTCTAGAAATTACCCCAAACATTTGAAAATTATTATTCAGGTCAAAAAGTGTGCAAATACTAAAATACCCCTTTTTATCATTTTGTGTAACTTTTATTTTTCTTTAAATTTTAAATCGATATAACTTTTGTTTGAGATGTCGGATTTCTATAAAAGTTATATATTTAGAAATGATTTTTCATTAGCTTTCTAACAAGATCCACTTTCAATACTTTTTTTTCATAAAAAAAACATTTTTTTCCTTTACGTTTTTCTGCAAACGTGTTTGTAAAAATCTGTTATGCAAACGAGTTTGCAAAAATCTGTTATGCAAACGTGTTTGCAACAATCTGTTATGCAAACGTGTTTGCAACAATCTGTTCTGCAAACGTGTATTGTTTGCAACAGTCTGTTCTGCAAACATGTGTTTATATGCAAACTGCAAACAGTGTTTGCAAAATATAGATTGCAAACATGATTTGCAAGTTTTGCATAATATAATCTTGGGTTGCATATCTTGCACACTCGACTTGCAAACCGAAAATATAAACTAAGAATATGTATCTAAGAAATCTTGAGTTTGGAATTGAATTCACATTCATCATATAAAATTCATGAAGCCGTCATGACTGAAAAATACTTCCAACACAAAATAGTTGTTACATTTGGCCCATTTAGTTCCGTTTGGTTCATCATCCGTCGAGATTAGTAGTATACCGCCACAGTCACTACCATCGGCACTTGATGTGACACGAAAATGTCACATTTGTAGAGCCTAACTAAGCCTAGTTAGTTCGTTTTGAGTATTATAAATAATATTTTATGTGTTTTTAATGTTAGGTATCTATTTTGGAGTTAAACATGTAAATCGGAATAAAGGGAACGAATTGTCACCATCATTTCATGTGTCGAAAACGAGAGAAAAAGACTTCAAACAAATCAAATGACAAGAGGAGTCAATGACGAGTCCGACGGTGAAAACGAAAGTCAATTCCGAGTTCGGACGAGGAAGTTATGAAAGATAGAAGCCAATGTCTTTTCTTGAAGGCACCTCTTGATTTCTAAATCAAAACCAAGTTGAAGCCCAAAGCCCACAAAAGAAAAGAAGAAGAACAAGACAAGGAAGAATCTTGGAGGCACCCTCTTTATGGATCCAAGTCAACAAAGTCTAAATGAATTGACTAAGTCTTGACCTAGGGTTTTAGTTGTGTAGGCTACTATTCATCTTCTTCATAATTCATCAACCAAGAACTAAGCAAGGGAGAGAGAGAAAAAAAAAGAGGCTAGGGTTTTTGGGTGTTCTTGAACTCTAAGCTTCTAGGGTTTGAGGGGAAGAGAGGAGGAGAGACAAGGTGGCTAGGGTTTCTTCACCAAATCATCAAATTTTTAGGGTTCTTAGGGTTTGGTTTAGTAGTTGAGCTAGAGAGAGTTGAAGAAGAGAAGGAGAGGTGCCGGCCAACTTGGCCGGCACCATAGAGATCGGGCAAGGCACGGGAGCACGAGCAGCAGCAGCGACCGACACCAACAACAGCTTGCACAGCAGCTACCCTTCACGGCCAGCACGCGCAGACGAGCAGCACGCACAGCAGCAACGTGCAGCCGCTGCCAGCACGGGCTGTAGCTCCCACGGACGCGTCCATAGCACGGGACTTGCTCGCACAGCTCGGTTTAGCATAGGGTTGCTCGGTTTGGCACGGGACAGCATCTATGGGCCGGATCTAAGCTTCCTTTGGCAGGAAATCTTGATTTTGGCCGGAAACCTAACTTTCTTTGATCGGGTTTTTCGTGGTGTTCCGGCAACTTTCTTGATTCAAAACCTTAGGGCTTTTACTCCCCATGTCTTGATCTATCTTCCCATGTAATTTGATTTGATTTTGGGTGAAAAATCTTTAGAGAGAGAAAGCTTGGTGAAGCTTTAATGGTGGATGTTCTTGAGATGGAGAAGATGATGATGGGTGCTATGGGGAAATCTGAGTTTTACTCGGGGACACCCAAAGTTCACTATTAAAGGGAAATCCAGAAAATTGCTACGGGGAGATCGACTATACTTAGAGACTCATTTTTCTCGACGAACCTAGCCTCGAGCCACATCGAAAAAGGGGGATTTCTCATCATCTTCTTTTCATTTATTACTTATTCACCATGTTAGCTAAATCAAGTGTGTCGATTATATGAGATGAAATGTGATGAATTTGTGATTATGTTTAATATGATTTGATGTTTTGATTATGAATTGATGTTAATTTGATTCGATTATCGTTTTGATCGTATTTTCATTTGTCTAGTCAAGCACTTCACATAGTTAATAGACGAAACGAGGTATTCGATATCGATAGTAGTCTAAGTCATAATTTCATATTTCATGTGTCTTGTCATGCACTTCACATAGTTAGGCGACTAGACGACACTTTCGTTGACTCGGGATTAACCGAATTAGGCGTTTGTTTGACTAAGTATGATCTCCGGATATACGTAGTACTTAGAAACATCTACTTTAGGAGTCGAACATCGATTATACTTCGACACATTAGATTGGATCATACGTAGTCGTAGGTTTATTATTATGGATTCCCGGACTTCGACACCTCTCTCGCCTATTTGTTGCCCGAATCGAGTCTTACCGTCTCCCGACTCTTGTTCCTCCGACTCTTCTCTCGAATCTCTCTTGCCCGTTTACTTATATCGTTTGATTAGTTTTCTTGTTTTGTTTCTCATTCAATCTAAAACCCCCATTTACTTTTGTTCATTTTCCCCTTAGTCTAAGTTAGCATTTGATATCTAGACCTACGGATAAGACCCTTCGTCATCCGAGCTACCTTCCTATCCTTGGATCGATCCCGGCTTTGCCGGATTACTACTTGATACCTCCGCTTGGGTGTGCAACCTTTTCGGGTGCATCAACACTTCCTCTTCCTTCTCCGGTGAATAAACGTGATCCTGCCAACGTTCATTCTCCACAATTCGACACATTTGGTCCATCATCAATGCATATTAGCAGTACACCACCTCGTGCAACCATCAATCCAATTATAAGTGGCAATGTTCCACCCTTCAGTAATTTATTACATTGGTTTGTTGGGTCCATCATCATTGGACAATAGTAACTCCACACCATTACATTCATCTCCAACACCATACCCACTAACACCACCTGAAACCAATTGTTGTGAAATAACACGAGAGCCTAAGGAACATGTCAAATATATGACCCAACCGATAAATATCCCTGCTAAGAATCTGCTCTCCATTATCACATGCAACTTTTGCTTCAAAAGAGTGATATTTGGTTAAACCCACCATCTCGTCCTTTCCCAGCCTGAATGTACTCATGGTGGGTGACATTTCCGCGCCTTAAAGTTGAGTTAAATCCTTCAAACATAAGAAAAGATGAATGTAACAACCCACAAAATCAAAAAAAGTTCATGACAAAGAAAGAAACTAAAACATAAGAAGAGACAAGCAAATGGAACTCTACTTATACCTCGATGCTCAGAGGGGAGGTTGTTGGAGCATATCGATCAACTACATGACCGTCCCTGTCGACAAGGGGAACTTGGAGAAATTCCACTTGATATTGTCTCTGAAAAGACTTCCTTCGCTCGACTTCAAGAATTTGTACATCGGAGCTTCATTATTTCCGTTCACATCCACCTGAACAGAGATAAAGGAACATAAGAGAGAAAAATACATTTTAAGAGAAACCCAGACTGTCAAATTTCGGTTTCATGAAGCAAATGAGTTATATGGATTGTACCTTATCAAAGATTGGGTACTCAGCTTTGAATTGAGTTCAAGCAAACTCAACTATCTGCTCATTGCTTCCTGGTTCTTGCACCCAAAACTAGTTGCAAGGAAATACTATCATCTCTAGTCCTTTATACAAGTACTATAATTATCTAAGAATTTGTAACCATCACTACTCTCTTGAGCATTTCACAATACACATCATGTCTAACATTAGTTCTACAACACTTAATTAGCAAGGAACAATTCATTACAAACAAAATAACTAGGAAAAGAAAAATATTCAGTTCTATTTTGAAGCTAAATTCCACTGAAATCAATCAATTACATGTAAAGGAAGTTTATTACCCTAGTTAACATGAGAAGTTTCAATAATCCATTAACAATATCATTTCTATGAGTTAGGGTACTATAAATCAATTGTTCTTCATCATCAAGATACACAATTGCAAGAGTTAATCAAACATAAAGACAAACAGGAGATTCAGTAGAAGGAACAAATTCTTGGAAAATAAATGGATAATCTCTAATAAATTCAATATTTAGATTTTGTGTACAAAAGCAACTGAAACGGAAGGGACTTAAATCAAGTTCAGATTTGATTCGATTTTTTAGGGCAAGCATTGGAGAAGATGGTTTTCTTTCTCGATTGCGTAATCAAGGCTTCTGTCTCGAACCCATTGAATATTTCTTCGACGAAGGTTCGATACATTTGGTTCTGATAATGATTTTGTTTAGACCCGAAGAAGAAAAAGAAGAAAGATTCGAAGAAACAGAAGGAGAAGATCTGGGACGATGAGGAAGAAGAATCGAGGAGAAGAAGATAAAAAAAAAACCCTAAAACTTTTTTTTGGCTTTTTTAGAGAGAAATTGGTTCCTAATAAACAAGGGTATTTTGGGAACTAAATAGTTAGAAATTGACCTAAATAGTAATTATCAATATTTTTTTGGGGTATTTAGCGATACCCCCTCATCCCTGGGATGCCCCCGTTTTTAATTTGATATTAGGGATGCCTCCTTTTTTTGTACTTAAAAGTACAAAACTACTCTTGTTCTTATTGTTTCTTTTTATGTTTGATATCTTATACCTCTTCGATGTTATGTTTATTAACTTATTTTCGTTTCTCATAATTTTTTTATCCTTATCCATCTTTTTTTAATTTACCAACAACACTTATCGAAAATTTAAAATTGATAAATCACAACGACTGACATATTGTATTTTATTTTCTTCCCTTTCATACCATTACGACCTACATAACATTCTAACTTTGGTCTTCTCGTGATTTTTTCTATCTAGTTTGTAAATTCACGACTAACATAACACTCTAATTTTGCCCGTTCTAAGAATTTTGAAATCTCATTTGCAAGTTCATTGAGTAATTTCATTTTAATTTTTTTTTTTACTTTTTGTTATATTCATAATCTCAATTTCCATTTGTATTTTTTGAATGATACGAGTTATAATTAATAAAAAGAACAATAAATATCAATAGGTCTTCTTGAAATAGGTAACGTACATCAATTTTATCGTAAAAGAAAAAATAAATGGAAAGCTAAATTTTTTCTTAGAACTTACAATTTCCCTTATAGCCCCCAACTTTATGACCGGTTTCCTGCCTAGCAAATTCGTTTTGTCAAAAATGAATTTTGAACTTCCCTCTCTAGAATTCTTTAACAGAAACAACCTGAAAACCCTAAAAGTCGATTTGGAACAACAACTAAGGAGATTCAACCATCCTAAACCTCAAATCTCTTGATGATTTGACGATTTAAAATTCAGCTGGAATAGTCAAACTCATCCTCTGCCGTCGAGTTTTCTAAGCTCCCAGATTTTTATTCTTAGGTTCAAGAAGAATTTCAATGTTAAAACAGGGGTTTTATCGTCATTGACAAATAGACTAAATAAAAAATTGGGCTTGAAGAGTATTTTGAAAACTTATGTGGTTCCTAAACACACAAATACTTAATTTGTTTTTTTAACTAATTTTTTCTTCGGCCCAATTTCCTGTAGTTTTGTTTTCACATTCAAAAACTATGTAGCACAGAATCTGAAACTTCATAGTCTTGTTCTCACTTTATCGTTGTTTATTTGTGGATATCACATTTTCGGTTTGGTAAAATGCATCAACCGATTTAATTTGTATGCCAAGCTTAAAGGGTGGCTATAGGCAGCTGAATGCTAGGAAGTTCGATTATTTGAAAATTGTATTTGCTTCGAATGCAAATATATATAAACACCTTGATGGGTAGTTACAGACCTTATTCAATTTATGAAATATATTCATAATATGTACTCGTCAAACACCTATGCAATGTAAACATTGGGAATTTAGGACTCCATACTAAAAAAAATCCCAGATTTCACTTGCACATCCTGTTTTTCTTTGTTTGTTAGAGGTTGTTAAAACTTATAAAGAGGACATTATTGTATTTGAAAAACTATTTTTCATATTCCTAAGATTTCAGTTTAGTTTGCGGATCAACCAAAGGACTTTAGATTCATGAATCCTATGATTCGTTACCAGTTACCAAATAAATTAAAATAAATCTTACATTTTCATGAGTTCGAAAGTATTATGAATCCTAAATATTCATGATCCCTCCATCCAAATAGAACATTATATTACTTTGTAGAAATTCATCTGAATAAAGGCAGGACTAATTGTAGTTCGTAACTATGGAACTAGCCCTCGAGTTGCAAATGGTTTATTATTGTAAAAGATGTGGTTGAATTTCCCAATTTAAATGATTCTCACTTCTTTTGGTGAAGTAAAATCTAATTTTTGCTTAGATCCCACAATAGAAACCATGGGAAATGAGAAGACTTCATAACTACTTTTATTTTTGAGTTATTTCTTTTTTGGTCCCTTACTTTGTGATCAACTTCTTTTTTGATCTCCTGTTTCTTTTAAATTCAAAGCTGAGTTAACACCGTCAGTTAACTTTAACTACTAATCTTTTTGTTTCCATAATTATCTTTATTGTAAAAATGATTCTGTAAATTCAAAATTGACCCCTTTCTAAACACAAATTAACTCCTTAAAAGTTCTAACTTTATTAGAACAAGCTGGGGGCCAAAATGGAACTGATTTTAAAAATCACCATCTTCACTCGTAGCCCCGTATTTTATCGAAAATACCCAAATGACCCTCGTTTTGCCGTTACTGTCCAATGACCGTTAACTTTTTTATTCTGTTCCGAAGCTATCCTTCTTTTAAATGATTCTCACTTCTTTTGGTGAAGTAAAATCCAATTTTTGCTTAGACCCCACAATAGAAACTAGGGGAAAGGAGGAGAAGACTTCATAACTACTTTTATTTTTGAGTTATTTCTTTTTTGGTCCCCTTACTTTGTGATCAACTTCTTTTTTGATCTCCTGTTTCTTTTAAACTCAAAGCTGAGTTAACACCGTCAGTTAACTTTAACTACTAATTTTTTTGTTTCCATAATTATCTTTATTGTAAAAATGATTCGTCGTGGCTTTCGCTACTAGAGCTACAAGAGCTGGTTTCGTCGGCTTGAGCTCGACTAGTTTAACTAGGACTTCTCCTTAGATCTCTGGTCGTGGCTTTCGCTACCAGAGCAGGTTTCGTCGGCTTGAGCTCGACTAGTTTTTGCCGGGACTCCTCCCGTGTCCCTGGTCGTCGCCTTAGCTACCAGGGTTGTCTTCCTCATTTTAAGCATGAATAGTTTCGCAAGGACTTTTCCTTATACCCCCGGTACCTTCATCGGGGCGGTAGTTTTAACTAGGACTTCTCCTTGGGGATCCTCAGGGACCACATTTCACTCGAGTAAAGAGTTAAATATAGCTAGGACTTCTTCTTGTGAGGCCTCCGGTCGCAGACGTGGCTACCGGAGTTACCTCCTTTGCCGGCTGGAGCCGATCAGTGTAACTAGGACTTCTCCTTGGGACCTTGGTCAGGGGTCAGTTTTACTCGAGCAAAGTTCAGTTTAACTAGGATTGCTCCTTAGGGCCCTCAGTCGTTACCGTAACTACAGATGCTATCCTGTCCCTGGTCGTGGCTTTCGCTAGCAGGGTTGTTTTTAGATTAGGGCCCTTGGTCGCTGCTTTCACCTACCAAGGCTACCTATAGGTCCCCTGGTTGTTGCTTTCGCTACCAGGGCTACCTTTAGGTTCCCTGGTTGTTGCTTTCGCTACCAGGGCTACCTTTGTATGTGGCCTTATTAAAGCAAAGCCGGATTTGTGCCTAACGGAGAAGGGCTTAATCTGTGACCTTGTCAAAGCAAAGTCGTTTGTGCCCACCGAAGTAGGGCTTAATCTGTGACCTTGTCAAAGCAAAGTCATTTCTGCCCACCGGAGAAGGGCTTAATCTGCAACGAGAACATGTTATTAAATTCACAAAGTGAGTTTGATAGTTATGTGTACCTTAGCTGCCCTCTTTGGGTCCTTTCGCTGAGACTCTCTTCAAATATTCAACATTCTTTGATTGAGGTAAGATGTGCCCTCCAACTGAGACTTTCAGTTTCTTCTTCGAGTTCGCCGAGTTGAACTATTTCATCCTTTGAGTCTGCCATAAAACAGTTTCAAAGCAGTCATCTAGACTTTCAGGAGTTGTTAATTTATCATTAGCTAACAACAAGAAGATTATTGTATAGACTTGAATCATGACAACACAAAATTATGTATTAGGTGTGTTAAACTATTTGTGTCATTGACGTACTTACTTGTTTCATATCATGCAGAGTTATATGGAAAATATTCACATATAGTTTTCAGTTCATGTAATAACAACATGGTTTGTATGATAGATAGATACTCAGATGTTTTAGAGTATATCTAATATATTCTAAGTCTATTTCAGGCATAGAGCGTGTATGTTCATGTGACATCCAGGAATTGTGTCTTCCATGTTTTAAGTATAAGTACTCTTTTAAGATTTTCAGCAGGCATTCTACTAATAATATAACATGTAGCATGCTTAGTTTGTATTAGCAGACAGTTGTCTATTCATGCTCATGGTTTATAGCAATTCAAGCTTTTCTTTCAAGCATTTCATATATGTGTTCATATGCATAGGTTCGTTCCTACTTGTCAATGTTTTCAATGCAGCAGCACATATATGCATATATACTCCCCCCTAGTCTGATTTTTAGCAAGAGTAATGAACTAATTATCAAACTAGAGAGGTATAACCAATATGAGTAAGAGTTACTCCCTGTTTTTCATGTCCTTGCTCCGTCACTTCTGGCATGGGACCTTTGTCTAAAGAGTTCAGTCTTTTTCCGTTATAGAGTGTCCTGTATAACACCATTCTAAAAGGAAATATTTAACGGTTGAAGAACTTTATATTCTATCTTAAAGGAATCTTGATCCTGAGCTCAAAGAGGTTTTCTTGTTTATATTTAATATCGTTATTCGATAATGAAAATTGTGGTAGTTAAACTAAAGCTTATGGGCCTTTGGTCGAGCCAGGCGTTGGGTTGGCTTCCGCCAATTAGCAGCATTGAGTATTTATACCTATTTGAAGCAGAAAGGTGTTTGACCACTTAGTCAAGGCCTCTTCAATGGTTAGGGTCGTGTTGGTTCTTATGATTATAGGAAATCGAAAGGTATTACCAAGTCCAAAGACATGGTTGTATAAAAGATACTATCAACAAATCATTAAAGTAGTTATCCTTATGAGATCAGAAACTTCCCTGGCACGTTGTAGTTTGGTCATCTCCAGCTGGAGTTGGTCGATTGGTTGCTTCTTTTCAAATTCCGGGCTGCTCCATCTCCTTGTTGTTCATAATCGAGCTCTCTCCATTATTGCTGCGAGACATATTTATATTGAACAAACAAATCAAAGTTAGTGATGAGCGAGTCAAAGTTTGATAGCTAACACACCATAATTTCTTCACAAGATATTTAGGGCTTGATGACTTGCTAGGATTTTGTATAGTAAGTCGGAACTTAATGATGAGCTTCTTAGATGTTAATGAGAATAGCGGAACCAGAGTTCTTATAATCTCACTCTCAACATCAGGTTTCTAAGTAATGAATTAATTTTTCGATCAACTCGTTTTAGTATGCGGATGGTTTCGGAGAACTACGCAAATTATAATATATATGTGTAAGTGTGTATATATATATATATATATATGTTTGTTATTATCATCAAATACCGAACAGACATTATTTGAAGTAAGTCGAGGTCGTTCGGCTAAGTTGTTCGCGAGAGCGTTGATCGTAATCGGATTATATTGTCTATTTATAGTGATTTGGGAGCTGGTCGAGATTGACCCAATCATCATAACACTATATGAAATAGAGAAATAAGAGTGATATAGTTATTATAAGAGCACGGGGTAAGAAAACTCCTCTCGTCACTGTTGTTGATTCGGTTGGTTTCTCTGTGCTGAATTCTGAGTCGCTTCTGCGGAGCTGCGACCATTGTTGACTCCGTTTCTTTCCACATTGGTTCGAGGATGTCGATTGAGCAAGGCCTAAGCTCAATGTCGACTCTTCAATTTTTTCCAGCATGAAGATAATTTCAATGACCTTCTTATATAACAGTTTGATATATATCGATTTATTTATTTATTATTATTTTCTATTTTAATATTCGATTTTAGTATTCTTGGGGTAGAATCCGTTTTCTCACTGCGACTTTTCCCCTTTCTATTTGAGAAAACCGTTCGTAGTTTTTGAACCACCATGTAGGAGAAAAGAAGGTGAGAAACCCTACAATCAGTAAGGTTTTTCTTTCTATTACGGAATAGGTTTTAGAGCCCCTATTTCTCCTTATTGGCTGCCGCAACCACCAAAAGACTATCTTTGACAAGATGAGAAGAAGCCATGATTTGTATAGCTTTGATGTTAGGGATTGATTTCGTGAAAGAAATCGAACTGCGGGATTCGAGGCATCGAATCGTTAAAGATTTTGCTGGAGTGCCCCTCCTTCTAGCGTCAAATGCTGATGTCGAAAATTGGCTCCCGGTTAAATCAGAATGGAAAAGAGAGTTGATGCATGACAACCTCCGTTATGATGGTATATTCTGTTATGAGATGAGAGATTCCCCTGTTCAGCTCTGCTTCTCTGCTCTACCCCTCTGTTCCAGCTCCCCGCTCCTTGCTTCTGTTCGTCTGTTCTCAAGGGGGAAAACCTGCAAAGGGTTCGGAAACCCCTCCGACGCTCAAGACAGTCAGGATGCTCTTTGCAGTAAAAGAATGAATGTTTATTGATCCTTTTGGGGGCGAGCTGTCATAACTCTGTTTTTTGGGGTGATCCTTCTAGTACGAAGAGATCGTATTTTTGGGGGAGAGAGTGTCTGTTCTGAAAAGACCGTGTCCTGTGAAGGACGATGTGGGGGGGGGGGGGGGGGGTGATAACCCTAAAATAGGTCTATTCCCGCAAGTGCACGGATCAAGTTACAGTAAAGTTTGTAAATCGGGAAATCGTTCCAAGGGACAAGTAACTTTATGTAAATCTTAAATTAACACTCCATTCATTAATTTTGGTTTGATTTTGTGAAAACTATTTTTACAAGAAAACAAGAAAAGACTAAAGAATAATGAAATCAAGATGGGAAAGATATCTACGGTTCTTGATTCCACCACATAAATGGACTATCTAAAACATGCATTCAATTAACAAATTCCTTTTTTCATATATAACTCAAAATCTAACATAATAAACTATTTAGATTCCGGAAGATATTCTTTAATAACACATTTCAAATAATTTATATTTTAATTGATTATAACATAAAAGTTATATTCCTTAATAATCATTCATCATCTAATAAGCATATCCCATCTAATAACTTAACAAAAGCATGAAATATCTCACTATGAAGCATGAACAAAGACAAGATTATAAGATCTATATGAAATAACAATTAATAGACATTGAAGCTCAATACAAAGATTCATTAATCAATAACATATTTCAAAATAAGCCCAAGTATGGGTTTCCTCTAAAACTCTAGATACAAGATTAGCTACTCATGAAATCTAAAGTAATATCCATTGAAATTCTAAAGCAAATGGAATTACAAAAGATAATGAAAAGAAATCACCAAATGAGATTTAGATCAATAGCTCCTTGTGCCTCCATGTTGATGTCCAATATTAGCTCCAAATACTTCCAAGAATATTACCCAAAACTCCAAATAATAGCTTTTTAGAAGATGAAAGAAGTGAAATTTAGAAGAGAGATAGAAGAAGAATAGATTTTAGAGAAGAAGTTATGGAGAAATTAGAAGTTTAGAAGAAGAAATTAGGAGTAGAAAGAAATTGTAGAGAATAGATGAAGGTGGCTAGAGAAAGGAGAAAGAAATAGGTTTAGGGTTAGAAGATAGAAGGAGAAGTGGCTTAGAAATTAGAGAAGGAAGCCTTTTGAGAGGGATTTTAAGTCTAGATCTTAATGAAGGAGAAAGTGATTTATTTATAGATGGGTTGATTGCTAGGGTTAAAAGGGTAGGATGGGGATAGTTGGGTTTGCTTTTGATGCAAAGAATGATTCTTATTGGCCAAGAAATTAAAATGGGAAAGCAAAAAGGGGCAAAGTGGTAATACCAGGTGTTAAAAACATAAAAAACCCTAAAGTAATGGGTCTGTCGGCTGGTTTCTACAAGTGGGGAATTCAGATGATTCAATTTCAATGTAGCCAAACCCATGGTTCTTAAACCGCTGACAATTTATTGACCTAGGATATAACTTGTTGTGGGACTATGGCTAAAATTAAAAGGTTTGTCGTGGGACTGTGGGTATAACTTGTCGCGGGTTACATCAAATCATCCTCTTTATGGTGCATTTCAACGCCTATTAGGAACAGCAAACAAAGATCGTCCATACTTATTGTCGCGCCACGTCGTCCACTCTTATCCCACCAGCCAGAAAATTGCCCGAAAGCGTCCCAACAGTCAACATTGTTTAACTCCAACAGTCAAAGTTAACAACACTATACAGACGTTAAAAATCTCTTCACTAATAATATCGACTCGAAGTGTACGTGATTAGCCACAATGAGAATGACTTCAATTCCAAACAAACAGAGCCTTGATCCCTATCTTAATACATTTCGCCTCGACTTTGGCCTCACAGACATACGCTCTAAAAGATGAAATCACTCAAGAATGGTTCGCTCGTATGTGTGAATGTGATCACTTAACTTAAACTCAACACATAAAAAGGGTGAGGACAACATTTTAGAACGAATGATCTACGAAAAGGAATATAACCACTAAATGGAATGGGGAAGCTCACTTACCCTTCTCACCCATTCTACCCTCTAATAATGCTTCCTAAAGGTCAACGGATACAAGCGATGAGATGGATGGTGATGAGATCCCGAGAATGTCGACGCCTTCAATGTTAGAGAACTTCAAGCAACTTCCATACTTAGCTTTTTGCTTCGAACACTTATTTTATAAACTAAAGTTCACATGAACTTTTTTACACAAACTTTCTGTTTCAGAGATTTTTCTCTGCATTTTTTTTCATTTTTATTTATTTTTTATTTTTTATTTATTTTTTCGAACATAGCTATAAACAATACAAACAATGTAATACCAACACTAGTATTCTCAACAATCAACTTTTCTTTTTTCGCACTTTGCTTTCACATTCTTCTTTCTTTACTTTTCATGCCTTCATTCTCGGGAGTCATATGATGAATGGATGGTGGAGTATCCGTCTTCCTAAAGTTGACACTATTATCGGGTGTTATGGGCTACAAGAGTAAGGTTTATTCGCTATCCTGATGTCACTCCTAGTGGTTATGGAAGTTGAGCACACGAGATCAAATGAGCTCTTTTTATAAAGTTGCGAGGTTGAGTAGCTCTTCACTCTACTCAGAGTCAGCACAGAAGAGTATACTCAAAGGTAATAGAAAGGCTCAGAAATCTCACAAGGGTTAAGTCTCCACTAATGATTAATCTAGTTCTCTCAGAACCGTCTACCCTTCACTTCCATAATACTCACATGGCTAGCACACAGACGACCTCAAAACTCGACATTCATGAAAAAGCCTTTAACAACCGGATAGTACGATCAACTCGACTCTATAACTATTAACAAGCCAAAAACAACTATTAGACTCACATTCTCGGTCCAAAATTGAAAAAAATATGAACCTTCTTGAATTTTCGAAATGAAAGACTTAGCAAAAGTTCTTCCCTATCCCCAAACTTAAACCGAGCATTGTCCTCAATGTTCTGAAGACTATGCCAAAATAAAAAGATGAGAGGAAAGATATTACCAAACCCCACTGTCTTATATCAGAAGCATGGGTTGCCTCTCAAGTAGCGCTAAGTTTATCGTCTTAAGCCAGACGATGACGAAAAAAGGAAAGAAAAGTTACTGTAAACCTACTGGATTAAGGGTTGATGACTCCCCATACAATAGTAATCGGAAGATTTGGGGGTCAACCCAAAAAATGAAGTATCCATGAAGGTTCAGTCTCACAGTCACGAAATGATATGACGGTTTAAGTGAGACTTTTGATGTGAACGAGCTATCCCCAAACTTAGATGAAGCTACAATCATTAAGTTTGGTACCACACCTGAAAGAGTATAGACCTGATAAAAAGGGTCTATGTATGAATGAAAAACTGGGTGTGGAACTGCAAAAACATCTAGACCTATATCCAATGGACCATATGCATAAAAATCTAGAGGACTCTCAGGGACAAATGAACTTATACTCTTATGGTCTGTTATAGACCACCCTATTGGTTTCTCCAAAGATGGAAACGACTCTGGGTTAGGCTGACTAGAGTCCTCTTCTGATGGGTGAGGTGTCTCTAAAGTTGACACCAAATTTGGCTCTAAGATTATGAGGAGTTTAGCTTTAGCTTCCCACTTTGTAGTATCCAGCAATGGGGTTGAATCTAGTGAAAGATTTACCTCATTGATACTGCTCTCCTCATCAAAATCGAAGCCCAAATGGTCCAATAATGCTTCCAACGGATCATCTGCTAGAGTTTTTGGTTGCAATGGGACCATTTTTTTTTTGAAAAGAGTAATGAAACTACGAAGATCCTAAGGAAAACACACACGCAAGCAAGCTGACTCAACCCAGCAACCTAGACACAATCTAGACGACTGGGTAGTCTTTTTCACCTAAAAATTGATCCAGACAGGTTCAATTTCTTTCCAAAGCTTGAACTATGATTCTATAAGGAATTACTCCGTCACAGTACAACGATCAAGAATTGTGTGCTTGGATCGTTCCCTCTTCCTGGGAAAACTCCAAATACTAATCAAATTCGAGATTTGTCAAAAAGGTCCTATAAACTCGTTACCCTTTGGCCAATTTCTAAATCAATTTTTAATTTTAAGTGAGGCTTGGGATCGCGCAATGTTGTTACCTAAACGGGCAAGAGACCGGTGATGAAATCCGACTCCTATCTTGTAATGGGTTAATGCCCTTACTAATATGATAATTAACTAACAGTTCGACAATCAATTAGGCAAGCAAAAACATCACAAGTACACCCACTTACAGGAGATTTGTGGGTGATCTAGAAGTTACCTCCGTTCAAGACGGGCGACGACCTTTGTAGACGACCCGGGCCACTCTTCCCGCAAGTGTGCGAACCCGAGGCTTCTTAGTTTCGGTTACAAAATTAAATGCCCTCCAATTTAGGGTCAAAACAATAAAGTCCTTAATACAAAACAAAAAAAATAAAGAAATACAAAAAAGTTATAGCATTCTCTCACCAAAATAAAAATAAAGTACTAAAATAACTAAAATCTAAAAAGGTCTTCTTTGATGGCCTCTTCCTTGATGCTCCCTCCCTTTAGCTCTTTTGTGAATCTACACAATGAAAGGACAAGCAAGTCAAAGTAATCAAAAGAGACGAGAAATAAAAAAAAACCAATTCAAGTTGAAAATAAAATTAAACTTATCCCCGACAGCGGCGCCAAAAACTTGATAACCCTAAAATAGGTCTATTCCCGCAAGTGCACGGATCAAGTTCTAGTAAAGTTTGTAAATCGGGAAATCGTTCCAAGGGACAAGTAATTTTATCTAAATCTTAAATTAACACTCCATTCATTAATTTTGGTTTGATTTTGTGAAAACTATTTTTAAAAGAAAACAAGAAAAGACTAAAGAATAATGAAATCAAGATGGGAAAGAAATCTAGGGTTCTTGATTCCACCACATAAATGGACTATCTAAAACATGCATTCAATTAACAAATTCATTTTTTCATATATAACTCAAAATCTAACATAATAAACTATTTAGATTCCGGAAGATATTCTTTAATAACACATTTCAAAATCATTTATATTTTAATTGATTATCACATAAAAGTTATATTCCTTAATAATCATTCATCATCTAATAAGCATATCCCATCTAATAACTTAACAAAAGCATGAATTCTCATTATAAATCATGAACAAAGACAAGATTATAAGATCTATATGAAATAACAATTAATAGACATTGAAGCTCAATACAAGGATTCATTAATCAATAACATAGTTCAAAATAAGCCCAAGTATGAGTTTCCTCTAAAACTCTAGATACAAGATTAGCTACTCATGAAATCTAAAGTAATATTCATTGAAATTCTAAAGTAAATGGAATTACAAAAGATAATGAAAAGAAATCACCAAATGAGATTTAGATCCATAGCTCCTTGTGACTCCATGTTGATATCCAATATTAGCTCCAAATACTTCCAAGAATATTACCCAAAACTCCAAATAATAGCTTTTTAGAAGATGAAAGAAGAGAAATTTAGAAGAGAGATAGAAGAAGAAGAAATTTTAGAGAAGAAGTTATGGAGAAATTAGAAGTTTAAAAGAAGAAATTAGGAGTAGAAAGAAATTGTAGAGAATAGATGAAGGTGGCTAGAGAAAGGAGAAAGAAATAGGTTTAGGGTTAGAAGATACAAGGAGAAGTGGCTTAGAAATTAGAGAAGGAAGCCTTTTGAGAGGGATTTTAAGTCTAGATCCTAATGGAGGAGAAAGAGATAGAAGGATGAGTGGCTTAGAAATTACAGTCAACATTGTTTAACTCCAACTTTGACTTTGCATATTTCACTCTTCCGGAGTCCGATTTGACTTCCGCTTTCGCCTACGGTTTCGTCTCGGACTCCACTTTTCACCCATGCACTGACCTTTGCCAAATTACCAAAATATCCTCCACTCCAAATGACCAAAATACCCTTCATATATCTTTTTCTCATTTTTAACCGTTTTCACACCTAACTTTGCAAAAGACACCTAATCAAGAAAACCAACCATTTGATTATAATAAAGACTCGAAATGGTCTAACTTGGCTAAATTAAACGACTCAGACGGGACATTTTCATGACCTATCAGGGGGCCTTTTATAGGCTAAGTTAGGCCGACTGTGATTAGTGGCAGGTGGTGAGGCGGTTGCCGTCAAACCATAATAGAAGATACCTCTTTTGTGTATCTAGAGTTTCTCTTCGAGTCTACCCCGGATCTTTGATAAGTGAAAGCTCCTAAGTTCAAGGATACTTCGTTGATATCTTGCGGGAGTGATAGACTATAAAGTCATTAGGTCGCGCAGCCGACTGAGATCTTTCTGGAAATTCCGAGATTAAGTCATTAGGTCGCGCAGCGCTGATATCTCCCCAATTCTGGGCGTAAGATATGGGCCGTACCTGTGGAGACCCCCTTATTCCTTTAGAGATCCCAGGGATGATCTGTCCATGCCGAGGGCATTTTGTGCAGAGCTGGTTTCTTCTTGCCAACCTCCCAGTTAGGGGAATTTGTGGTGGACCATCAGGGGTTTTAGCTATCCTGCTGCCTTAAGCCGAGCTGTTCTGAGAGACTTCTGGTCTGATTTCTGACTCTTCAGACGTTAGTCAACGTCTGGACATTTTATGCATCATCAAAAGACACTTCCCTCTCCTTCATTTCATCACCTCTCTCTTCCACGACATCTATCTCGCCACCTTATCTTCTTCTCTAGCAAAGGTCGCCGGCTAGCCAAAAATTCCAGCGACCTTCAATTTTTTTATTCATCTTCTTTCTATCTCTTTTTCTTGTCTCTCTATCTATCTCTTCTTTTCTTTATTCTCTTTGTCTCATTTCTTCTCTCCTTAGGCTCTATCTAAAGCTCTGACGAACAGAAGGAGACCCTTAGCCGGAGCCCTTGGTTTCTAGACGAAACCAGGTCTAGTTTCGCATGAAAACCAAACAAGACGAGATCTGGTCCTGTCGGGAAAGCAAACGAGATCTTGTCTCGTCTGGACTAGATCTGGTTTCCAGACAAAACTAAAGGCTCCACCCTTCGCCGAACCTTTAGAGAGAAAGGGAGAGTAGGGAGAAAACAGAGGACATATAGAGAAAAGGAAAAAAAGGGAGAAAGAGGGAAGAGAGAAGAGAGAAAGACAGAGAGAGAGAGAGAGAGAAGAAAAGAATAAAAAGAGAGAGAAAGAAGAAAAAAGTTTGAAGGTCGCCAGAGAAGATGGTGAGGCGGTGGGAGAGATGACATGGAAGTGAGAGGTGATGAAATGTAGGAGAGAGGTCTGTTAAGTATTTTTAAAATCAATTGTATTTTGGCCCCTTGTTCTAATAAAGTTAGAACGTTTTGGGAATTAACCCATGTTTAAAAGGGTGTCAATTTTGAATTTACAAAATCATTTTTACTGGAAGAGGAATTATGGAGCCAAAAAAATTAACCATTAAAACTAACTGACGGTGTTTAAAAAAAAGGGGCCAATTTTAAATTTGTGAAAAATAGAAGGCCATAAAGAAGCAGTAAAAGAATGAATGTTTACTGATCCTTTTGGGGGAGAGCTATGATAACTCTGTTTTTGGGGGTGATCCTTCTGGTATGAAGAGATCGTATTTTTGGGGGAGAGAGTGTCTGTTCTGAAGAGACCGTGTCCTGTGAAGGACGATGTGGGGGGCCTTTTATAGGCGAAGTTAGGTCGACTGTGATTAGTGACGGTGGTGAGGCGGTGGCCGTCAAACCATAATAGAAGTTACTTCTTTTGCGTATCAAGGGTTTCTCTTCGAGTCTATCCCGGATCTTTGATAATTGAAAGTTCCTAAGTTCAAGGATACTTCGTTGATATCTTGCCGGAGTGATAGACTCTAAAGGAGAAGTTTCCTCCTTTAGATACGTGGAGTCCAATCGGGCTTAAACACTTCAAGATGTGTAGCCGACTGAGATCTTTCTGGAAAGTCTGGGATTAAGTCATTAGGTCGCGCAACGCTGATATCTCCCCAGTTCTGGGCGTAAGATATGGGCCGAACCTGTGGAGACCCCCTTATTCCTTTAGAGATCCCAGGGCTAATCTTTCTGGAAAGTCCGGGAAGGAGACCCTTAACCGGAGCCCTTGGTTTCTAGACTAAACCAGGTATAGTTTTGTCTGGAAACCAAACAAGACGAGATCTGGTCTGGTCAGGAAAGCAAACGAGATCTTGTCTCGTCTGGTTTCCAAACCTGGTCAGATTTGGTCTCGTCTGGACTAGATCTGGTTTCCTGACAAAACAAAGGCTCCGCCCTTCGCCGAACCTTTAGAGAGAAAGGGAGAGTAGGGAGAAAACAGAGGACATATAGAGAAAAGAAAAAAGAGGGAGAAAGAGAGAAGAGAGAAAGAAAGAGAGAGAGAGATAGACGAAAAGAATTAGAAGAGAGAGAAAGAAGAAAAAAGTTTGAAGGTCGCCAGAAATTTAGGTCGGCTGGCGACCTTCGCCGTAGAAGAGGTCGCCAGAGAAGATGGTGAGGTGGTGGGACAGATGACATGGAAGTGAGAGTTGATGAAATGAAGGAGAGAGGTCTCTTAAGTATTTTTAAAATCAATTGCATTTTGGCCCCCTAATTTGTTCTAATAAAGTTGGAACTTTTTGGGAATTAACCCATGTTTAAAAGGGTGTCAGTTTTGAATTTACAAAATCATTTTTACTAGTAGAGGAATTATGGAACCAAAAAAATTAACCATTAAAACTAACTGACGGTGTTTAAAAAAAAAGGGGCCAATTTTATGAAGGCCATAATGGAAGTTGGTCACAAAGTAGGGGGCAAAAAAGAAAATAACTCTTTAATTTTTTTGTTGAGGGACTTAGAAGTACTTGGCTTCCCTTGTATTGTAATATCCCATGAAAAGTAGGTAAAGTGTGCGAAACACATACAAGCCTTGTCCGACCCCGAGTTTGGGCTTTAAAATAAAATAAAAGGAGGATGAGTTTTAAGTCCAAAATGGAATGATCAATGGGTCTAGAGCCCAAAGATAATTTGAAATAGAAAATAAATCCATTTAGAGTAAATTACACGTCTAACCTTTGATTTCTTTTTACTACCTAACCTATCCTAAGTTAAAAAAGTAACCCAAATTAAAGTATCACTAAATTATTTCCTCAAAAAGGAAATTTCCTTCTACAACAAAAGTTTCTTTTTTCGTTTATCGTAATGACAAGCTTTTAGTTATACCTTTTTTATACAAATTTGGTTAATATAATATAATTTCAAGAGAATTGTGTCAGAATAAATAGAGTTAATTCCTATATTGCCCCCTACTTTGTGACCAGCTTCCTTTATGGCACCTTTTTTTTTTTCGTAAATTCAAATATGACTCCCTATTTTCAAGTAAATGTCATTACTACCCTTCTTAATTCTAAATTTAAAACATTAAAAAAAAGTTATTTCCACCTCACCCCTCTCCCTCTCTCCACCTCATTTCTTTCTACAACTCACCCCTCTCTCTCTCTCCAATTCACCTATCTCTCTCTCCAACTCACCTCTCTCTTCTCTCCAACTCACCTCTCTCTTCTCCGCAAGGTTTCCGGCCGGAAAAATTTTCGGTCGGCAACCTTCAAACCTAAAAAAAAAATCTCTCTCCTCTCTCTCTCTAAAGCTTTTTTTTTAAATCTCTCCACTCTCTCTCTCTAAAAGCTCCGGCGAAGGGGTTTCCCTTCGCCGGAGGATATGTTCACGAATTAAGAAAAATGACCTGTTCACCGAAGTTTTTAGCGAGAGAGAGTGAAGAGATTTTTAAAAAAAAAAAATTTAGAGAGAGAGAGGAGAGAGAATTATTTTATTTTTTTTAGGTTTGAAGGACGCCGGCCGGAAAATTTTCCGGCCAGCGACCTTGCTGGAGAAGAGAGAGGTGAGTTGGAGAGAGAGAGAGGTGAGTTGTAGAGAGAGATGAGGTGGAGAGAGAGAGGGTGAGGTGGAAATAACTTTTTTTAATGTTTTAAATTTAGAATTAAGAAGGGTAGTAATGTCACAAAGTAGGGGGTCATATAGGAATTAACTCGAATAAATAAGATGCTAAAGAAATATAAGTATTGCAGGAGAATCGATAAAATGCTAGAGAAACATAATTTAAGACATGTGTAGGAGAATCAGTGAAATGCTATAGAAATATTAAAAATTTTGTTAGCGTAATATAATTTTAGACAAATTTTGTTAGAATCAATAAGATTGCTAGAGAAATATAATCATTGCAGAAGAATCAAAGAAATTCTGGAGAACTAAAATGGTCCTTCTTCTTAAATAAATTTTTTAGAATGTTGTTAGAATCAATAAGATGCTAGAGAAATGCAATCCAAATTTCAGAAGAAATTATTTTTGTATGTATATTATTGAATTTTTAAATAAATAAAATGCTAGAAACTTTTTTTAGAATTCTGTTATATATCAGAATGTTGTTAGAATCAATAAGATGCTAGCGAAATAATAAAATGATTGTTAACCTACTTCTAACATATTCATAACAGATGCTAATAGAATCAAGAAAATGCTAGTAAAATACTGCAAATGTAGCAAAAACAAATTCAGTTTATATTTTTTTTATGAGAACAAAATTATGGTGATAGAGATTTCAAAATTCACTGTGTACGAAGAAGTGTTACATTTTAAGTTTGTTGTTATAATAAGATAATTTTTAAACAAGATTCAAAGTTTAATCGACATATATACAATTTTCTTAATGATTTCCAAGGAAAAATATGTTTTAGAGATGGAAATATCGAAGATAAAAAGGCAATCACAAATTCACAATTTCTTCAAGTTCGAAGAACATAAAGTTAGAGAAAGAGACAGGAACTCGTTTTGGGTAAATCACAATTGTTTTGGTATGTTACTTTAGACAAATATAAGTTTCTGAAATAAATATTGACAATAAACATCCACCTTAAATACTTCTCTTAAAATTTATGGAAAGAATAAATGTATTAACTCAACCATTGGAAACCTTTGGTTTACCAATGGTTAAATATATATTTATAAAAGGGTAAGAATGGGAGGAAATAAATGACTTGATGCATGGGACCCACTAAATAGTAAATTTTTGGACTTATTTTTCATGTTCTGTTTATTTTGGTTTTATATTATTTATTAATTTAGGAGTAGATATATGACTAATTACCCCTCCTACTTTTGGACCTTAAACTCAAAAATCTTAAAATAAAACTCATTTTACTACCATTTTTTTGTGGTAATGCTCTAACCGTTAAATCGTGGAAGATCAGTTAAGACCAATGGTGTTCTCCACTTCCCTTTCTACCGATCGCTCCTCCTCTTCCACGTCGGTTAAAAAGTTTGGAGCCTATAAATACGATCTTCTAATAGAGCGATAGACAATATCACAAAATCCCATTCTTCAGCAGTACGTTTTTTTTCCAAACTCTAATACTATCATTTTCGAGTGCAAGAAGAAAGCAGTAGCTATGTTAAATCGCGGAGTCGTGGGTAAAGGTGGTGCCGCCGGTGCGATGGCACAAGGTCCACCTTTACCCAGGGGCCCATTCTATGATCCAGTGGTGAAAAGAAAAAAAACCTAATTGGTAACTACTATCTACTAACCCACCGAATCAGCTTTACGCTTTCTTAAAAAAAGAAAAAAATTGTTTTTTACAGTGGGACACGAGGATAAAGAAAAGAGTCAGAGATTTTAAGCTTAGGGAATGACAAGCTATTGTTGAAGACTTGAAAGCTACTTTTTCATATCTCCATAACTGTACTATTATTGAAGACATGAAAAGACGACAACGTCAATTTCCGTTTCCAATCCAAATTCATTTTATAAACAAACACTATCTTTCTAATTTCCATTTCAAATCTCGGACTTTTTTTTTTTCACTTTCTTTTTTAATTTTTTTTCTATGGTACAACAGAATTACAACTTATATCAAATCTAAGTTTGCAAAGTTCACTCTATAGAGAGAAATTTGAGGAAGACAACGTCATCTCCGTGATTTTCAAGCTCCCGGTATGTTTTCTACTCATTTTGTTTTCCAGTTTTGTTTATTTTTTTATTAGTTTTTATTTTTTAAGTTCAATATATATTGGGTTTGGATGGATTATCAATTTAATATCATTTTTACCTATTATTTAATGAGATTTTCTTAGTTTTATTTATCGTATAAGGAACCTATTTGAAATTTGACACAGAGCCCTCAAAATGTCAGCCATGCCCATGTTAAATCCTCAAGACTGGCCGATAAATTCAATTGACACCCTGGTTGTGCCAAAATCACATTAAAGTAAGCGGGTCTCACCACAACACTGTAAGGTTTTGTATGTATCTAATACACATAATCACCTAACTAATGTTGTAAGTGGAATCTTAATCATGATATGATTAACACTAGTTATCCAGGATCGCATGCAAGAACTAATAATGAACTAGAAACTGAAAGAAGAATACTTGGATTCTCTTTTGCTGAATTAGATTCCAACTCCTTTATCCTGAAGATGAGAGCTTCATATGTAGCTTCTCTACTTGAGACACCCGAGTGATTAACTTGATCTCCCTTCTTTGTATGTCAGCTAGGACTCCGTTGAAGGTTGAGAAGAAGAACCATTCTTCTTTTGACTCCATAGATAGATTGGAAGCTTTTTCTCTAAAACCCTCTCCCTCTCCACTTAGTTGTATATTGTGAGAGAGATGAAGTTTTCTCCTGAGAAAAATACAACTTTTTTTCTGAACTTTAATGACCCTTATATAGAGAAACCCTAATAAGAGTCTCACTGAAATTAGGTTACAATAAGAGTGCCAAAAAAGATAAACACCCGAATTTCCCTTAATAACCTTTTAAGGGAAATTAGGGTTTCCCCTTAATATAGTGTGTGGACGGCCACTTAAGCCCATTAATGGGCTTTGCCTGGCCGGCTCACTCTCACACTCTGCCCGGTTCAGATCAACCCATTACTGGGCTTGATCTGGACACTCTATAAGTGGGGTTTCCATTTTTTCGGGCTTTTCTTTCGAGTCCGATTATTTTTATCCTTTTGGCACTATTAGAATGGATCATATCCATCTATAGGCAAGCTTCCATTAGTCAACTCTCTCCGATCAAGCTACCACTCTTTGGAGTAACCAGTTGTAGGATCTGGTCTATGTTAGCCGCGGATTAACGAAGTGATCCGACGATCGTAAGCGGCTTCTAGCTAAGCATTACGACCCCTAATTGAACCGGACTAGATTGAAGGAGATGTCCTTCGACCAAGAATGCAATGCGAGCAATTTGTCGGATAAGACAATTGATGAAGAAGATCATCAAGTCCGGTTGATTTAGGGGTCGTAGTGTTTTGCTAGAAACCAACTAGTGGAAGTGAGATATATAATCATGGGAGAGCCCCTTAAATATGTCTCATAGGCCTAAAAGAAGTTTAGGGAAAGATAACCCAAAAGGCCCAAAGAGAGTTTTGGGCCTAGAGCCAAAAAGAGACTTTTGGGCTCGGATTGGGCTTAAAATAGGAGGGTCGGTTCCCCTAATAGGGAAGATAAGATCTGGAAATTTTGGCCTGGTTTGGACGTCTCCCTATCAAGGAATTGAGAAAATAGCAACTAGTTTCTATTTTCAACTATTTCCTTAATCTTATTCAAAATGGTCTTTTAGGAAACCAAATTTGAGTGAGACTCTTATTAGGGTTCTTTATAATGACCCTTAGGGTAGTGAATAAGGTGTGGAATTTATTTAAGAGCTTTCTTACTCTACAACATCAAGTAGAAAGGAGAAAGTGAGCTAATTCTCAAAAGCTATCAACCAGTCAAATATATAAAAAGTAGTTCTTCTTATTATCAAACCACCATTGGTGTCATACCTAGCTTACAAGGTGGGAGATTAAGTAGACCATTCAGTGTCCCAAGTAGAGGAGCTACAATTGGAGCTCTTGGTCTTCGCAAAGCGATTGAAAAGGTTCGACAGAAAACTAGTGATTAAGGTAATCTCTGACTCTTAGTTGATTATTAGTTTATGCATGTGATCCAGGGATACTAATGTTACACATGTGATGTTTGAGATTCCGCTAACGACATTAGTAGACACCACCAATTCCCAACAGTGGCGTCAGAGCCTCTTTCACATAACTAATTTTTGATAAGTTTCGGACTAATCCATGATTGATTAGCTTGATAGTTTTGTCTAAAAGTGTTTTAGACATTCAATTTGATTATTTTGAATGAAATTCAATAGTTTTCAAATTGAAAATTAAAATTGATAATTGAAAGTGTTTCAAAAGATTCAATTTGATTGATTTCGATTTTGAAAAGTGTTTTCAAAAGTGTTGTTCTTCATGGATTTTTGGAATTATTTCAAGAACAAACAAATTGGGTTTTAAAAGTTACTAAAACAAGGGATTTTCAGCTTTGGAAGCAAAAAAAAAAAGGTATACATGGAAGTGTAATGTTTTACATGTATCTAATACATATCTAATTAGTGTTGGTAGCGGAATCTCAAACATCTAATGTTTACCACTAAGTTATCCTGGATCTATACATGAACTAACTATGAACTAGAAGGAAGAAGAATACCTTTAATCGCTTTCCCACGCACTAAATTCCGACCAGTACTCGGAAGATAAAAAGATTCAAGTGGAGCTCCTCTACTTGAGACACTGAATTGTGTAACTCGAAATCCCTTCTTTCAGTCAGCTAGGACCTTCTTGAAGGTTGAGATGAAGAACTGCTTCTTCTAGACTTGATAGATAGAATGGAAACTTTTTCTCCAAAATCCTCTATCTCCAATAGTTGTGTGAAGAGAATGATTTTATTCAGAGAAAATTCCACACTTCTTCGGAACTCATAATGGGGCTTTATATAGGCATTACCTTAGTAGACCCACTAAAATAAGGAATCCTAAAAGTCCCTATGAAAAGATAAGTACAAGTTAGTGTTTAAACTAACTGGGACTCTTAATATGGGGAAAACCCTAATTAGGGTTTCCCCATGGTGTGGCCGGCCAGAGTATCCCTTAATGGGCTTACTCTACCCGACCCGCCCCCTTAATAAGGCTGGCCAGGGATCTCCCCTTAAGGGAATCCCTTGTTGCCCCCTTAAAGTGGGTTTTTGCCTTTTCAGACTTCTCTTTCGAGCCCGATTCTTTTTATCTCTTAGACTGGATCATATCCATCTATATTCTAGTTCCCATTAGTCTATTCTCACTGTTCAAGTTACCAATTCTTATGTGTAACCCGTTGTAGGATCCGGTCTATGTTAGTCGCGGATAACCGAAGTGATCCGACAATCGTAAGCGGCTTCTAGCTAAGCATTACGACTCCTAATTGAACCGGATTGATTGATCTTAAGGTAACAGGTCAGCTGAACCCTTGACGATCCGTCACGTATTCCCCTAACTGGGAAGTCGGCTAGAGGAACCAGCCCTGTAACGCCCCTGGCATGAACGGAGCTGCCCTGGGGGTTTCTAAAGGAATGAGGTGGTCCACGTAGGTTCGGTCGATGCCTTACGCCCAGAACTAGAAAGGCAAAGCGCACCAGCAATCTACCGACTTAATCCCAGAATCTCCACAGAGATCTCAGTCGGCCACGGATCTCTAAGTGTTTAAGCAAGTTTAGACTTCACGCGTCCAAGGGTGGAAACTTCTCCCCAAAGATCTATCACATAGACAGGATATGTACGAAAGATCCTTGAACTGAGGAACTTTCATCTATCCTGAATACGAGCTAAACACAAAGGGAAAACTTCCCTCCACGGCAATCACCGCCGCCTCTTAAGCCTATAAAAGGCCCCCAAATCGTACTTCAAAGGACACGATGTTAAAAACCCTAGAAGATCACAAGAAACTCTGAGTTCTCACAACTCGCCCCCAAAAGGATCGATCAACATTCATTCTTTTACTGCAAAGACCACCCTGACTGTGTTGAGCGTCGGAGCGGTTTTCGAATCCTTTGCAGGTTTCATCCCTTTGTGAACAGACGAACATGACTAGTAAGCAGGAGCAAGGAGCTAGGAGCAGGAACAAAGGAGCAGAGAACCAGAACCGGAAGCAGAAGCACCCGACTGAATCTGGCTTGACTTAACAAAACATTCACCATAACGGAGGCTGTCATGCATCAACTCCCTGTTTTATGCTGATATAACGGAAGGCCATTTTTTTGACATCAGCAGATACCACCAAGAAGTTACTGAGTCTGTGCCTCAAGGTAGGAAAACCAGTAGGTCCTCATGTTCAGCAAATGATAGAACTCTTTGCTAAACTAGAAAAGTTGGGTTCTCCTATTAGCCAAGTGGCGGCTAACGATATAATCCTCTATTCACTTCATAAAGGGTTCAATCTATTTGGAATGAACTATGGTATGAATGGATGGAACAAGCCCTTAGAGGAGCTTGATGCAATGCTTCTGGCAGCAGAGCGATTTATAGTGGATATGGAGTGAAAGGAAAAAAGGCAGAAGAAGAAACCTGCGTCAAAAGGAAAAGGCAAACGGGATGCTAAATCTAAAGACAAAGGTTGTCCTTCTAATACTAGATGTTTCTACTGTAATGGCAAGAGAAACTGTCGTAAGTTCTTGAAGGACACGAAGAACGGAACAGTAGCTTCCAGTTCAGGTATTAATAGTTAATTTATCAAATACTGAAAATTCCCAAATTTTGGTATAAGATACCTAAAATGCCTTATCATTGTGAATGTACAGGAGCAGCTGGGAATGAAGTATTTGGCTAAAGGAGATAAGATCCAAGAGGGACCAGCAGCCTAGACTGCTAAGGACGCTGAAAAGGATCGGAGTCTTCTTTAGGCACTAATCTAGATTAAGTAATTTTCTAGTTTAACATCATCTCTGTACTAAGTGTTATGGGGAATCAATAAAGAAGTTTATTTCGATATTGAGATGTTATAATAGTGCTAAATTAACAAATTATACCGAAAGATTCTAAACTTGGTTAAATCTGCAAAGAGACATGAGACTCTCATAACAGACTCCTCCCAATGACAAAGGGATGTCCAATATAACCAAGAATGCTTAAGAAAGCGTTGAATTGACGTCATACTTCTAACCTATCCAGTTTGGAACACCCAATAGGATACGAATGAAAAAGACGAGTCAAACCCTGTCCTCCAAAATCCACTAAGTCTAGACACAACTTCCCACATATTACCAAAAATCCATCTAAAAGCTAAGCCTGTGCAAAAACATTTTACAAGGATACAAAAAATTAGCTAAAAAGTCTGACGCAATTTCTTTAGAAATTTGGGTTTTTTCCACAACCGATTAGAGAACAAAGTGTTTGTTGTTCATGATGGTATTCTGGTAGTAGTTAGCGTAACAAGGTACTAATTATTACAAGAATAAGTGGGAGAAAAGTACAAGTCGATTTAATTCGACCATGAGAAAAGTCATGAGCAGTCATGAGGAACAATCATGCGAATTGTACAGGCCGATTAAGTTCGACCAAGAGCAACAAAACTGTAAAGACAGTTAACCGCAGTTCCACACGAAAGGAAACAAAAGGTAAAGATAGAATCTATAAAACCTACCCGCACATAACGAATGTGATTCGCAGGAGAACTCTCAAGTAGTTGAAAGTAGCTCAAAACGAGAATATCTCAAGTAGTTGAGAGTAATCCAAATTGTTGCTCAAAAGACCTTAAGGTCAAAAGTTCATCTCAAAAACTCAGAAGATTAAGTTCTTTCTGAAGAGATAAAAACCTGCGCAGAGACGGAAACCGACTCTAGCTTTTGGCCAGAAGCCGAAAAATATGGAATCCATATCTCATCAAGCCATGAAGCTTAATAATTTAGTCAACGGGAGACTTAAATTAGTTTTTCATGATAAGAAAACTGAGAAGGATGGAAACCTTAGTGTTTCCCAAAACTAGACAAGACAAATAAGATTCTTCTAAGTCCAGTTATGTCCATACACATGCTTCAGGAATCCATCAATGGATTGAAGCACGCAAGAGTTCGAATCTTCAAAGTAATCTAAGTAGTTTGATTCTTAAGGAATGAAGAAAGTCTTGAAACACGAAATTTCAAGAAGGTAAGTGGGAGTAACAAACCTTCCAGGTTCGTATGCAGAATACATACAAAAGAATGAGTACAACATAGAAATGTTGAGAAAACAGTCAGGAACTGACTCAATAAAGGACCACACACAAAAGGATAAAATGTCATTTTAGGCATCAAAGGTCTATAATCATAGATCAATTAGATGATAGGATTCAGAATCCTTAGTACGCCAAAGATTCTTGAAGTCCAAACTCGAAAGGTTCATGACTCGGAAAAGTCTATAAGAACTTCGACCCAAAAACTCATGACAGAGAGCGTTGCAAGACTCAGAGTCTTGAAGACACCGATGAGCAAGCACGCATGAGAGAGACATTTATGTACAAAACATAAAGTCAGTCATGTAGGACCTGATTAGCATTTAGACATCGAGAGCACTAATGTCAACATCCAAATTCGGATTGAAGAATCCGAAACACTAATTAAGATCATCCTAGAAGGATGTAGGATGAAGTAGTACTAAAGTTGAACAAGTCCTCGTAGCAAACTTCCAGACATGGAAGGAAAGTAGGCTGAGTGTTTCTAGCCGGAAATTGTTGCAAATTCTATAAAAGAAATAAAGCCTTAATACTAGTAATGATTACTAGAAATTATCAAGGTTGAAGAAAGCGCTCTTCAAATTAATTGATAATTGGCAAAGTTTGAACCGACTACATCCCTAGTCAAACTAAACTGTCACCTAAGACAAAGTATGAGACACATACACAAGTCTAAGGCATGAGGTATAGTTTGAATAAACCTTGACTAGTAAATTGAGTGTGTAAAAGGAGTTTTACGGGAGAGGCTCAATTCACAAACTCTTATTATCAGAAATAAACTAGTTATTTCGCAGTCGTCTAAATTTAGTTTAGTATTTAAACGACAACCCACAGATAATAAAACACTCCGAATAGGTTTGCCAGATACGTGATCTGATGAATGAAACCCTATTAAGTGAACTTGGAATATTTATTATCATCTCCCTAGTCCATGTCGTTGCATGGACAACAATAACTAAGGAAGACTAGCACGTGAGGTCAAATAGATAGCGCAGTTTGATGGGTTATAGGAATAAGAATATTCGACTCGACTACGTGGGTGTATAATAGGGATCATACACTGGATAACCCTCAAATGATAAGTACATCACTCGTGATGAACGTCAAACACTTCTCATTGAAAAATTGGAGAGATTCCTTAAAACATAAGTGCTCCACTCATCTTATGTAAGGAGTGTTTCACTCATCTTATGTAAGGAGTGCACGACTTTGGTTCCGTTAAATGCCACCCTGTAAAAGGAGGTTATAAAGGTGGATACTGGAAAGGACATGATAGACATGAAGTTGAGTGGGAGTACAAGAATGGATTGTGTCATCCTAATTCTATTAGGAAAACTGTCTCAAGGCCGCTTGATGAGTAGCAACTGAAAATGCGTGGGCACGCTGAAACGGATTAAAAAGTTAATCGTTTTTCTTTGAAAGGTGTGCTCGGGATCAAGAAAGTGTGAAAGACGTGACGTATCAGATGAGATACAAATTGACACGGGAATCGAGCATTGCACTTGTTATAAGTACAAGTGAGAGTCTGAAGGAGAAGTCCTTTAACCAAGAATACAGTGCGAGCAATTTGTCGAATAGGACAATTGATGAATAAGATCATCAAGTCCGGTTGATTTAGGGGTCGTAGTGTTTAGCTAGAAACCAACTACGATCGTTGAATTACGAAGTAATTCGCGGCTAACTTCGACCGGATCCTACAACGGGTTACACATAAGAATGGTTATTTAATCGGATGATATAACTAGTGGGAGTGAGATATATAATCATGGGAGAGACCCATAAATATGTCTCATAGGCCTAAAACAAGTTTAGGCAAAGATAGCACAAAAGGCCCGAAAGAGGGGTTTCGGGCCTAGAGCCAAAAAGGGACTTTTTGGGCTAGGATTGGGCTAAAATTGGAGGGTGTGTTCCCGTAATAGGGAAGGTTAGATCTGCCAATTTTGGATCTGTTTGGACGTCCCCTCATCAAGGAATTTAGAAAATAGCAACTAGTTTCTATTTTCGACTATTTCCTTAATCTTATTCAAAAGGGTCTTTTAGGAAACCAAATTTGAGTGGGACTCTTATTAGGGTTCTATATAATGACCCTTAGGGCAGTGAATAAGGTGTGGAGTTTCTTTTAGAGCTTTCTTACTCTACAACATCAAATAGAGAGGAGAAAGTGAGCTAATTCCCAAAAGCTATCAACTAGTCAAATAAAGAAGTAGTTCTTCTTGCTATCAAACCACCATTGGAGTTCTAGATAGCTTAAAAGGTGGGAGATTAAGTAGAACATTCGGTGTCCCAAGTAGAGGAGCTACAATTGGAGCTCTTGGTCTTCTCAAAGCGATTGGAATGGTTCGAGGGAAAACTAGTGATTAAGGTAATCTCTAACTCCTAGTTGATTATTAATTTATGCATGTGATCCTGGGATACTAATTTTAGACATGTGATGTCTGAGATTCCACTAACGACATTAGTAGACACCACCAATTCCCAACATAGATGATCTTCTGGATAAAGTCATCGTTATCCTAACTGACAAATTGTACGCATTGCCATCTTGGTCGAAGGACACTCCTTCGGAAGGACATCACCTTCATACCGAAGGACTATATCCTTCAGTCTTCCACTTGTACTTAGAACAAGTGCAATGCTCGATTCCCATGTCACTTCACATCTCATCTGATACGTCCTATCTTTTCAGACTTCTTGATCTGGAGAACAACTGTGAAAGCTAATGATGAACTATTAATCCATTAGAGTAAGGGAAATGCTAAATGTACAAAGAATCTTTGACAAAACTCTTGACAAAATGCTAAGTGAACGGTCCCGATCAAAGTCAAACTTTGATCAACTCTTGTCTTTTAGTGAAAATGAGTCATTAAGTCAAGAATTTTGTCAAAGACTTTGTACATGTAGCACTCCCGTTAGAGTAAGGTCGTACATTTTCAGTTGCTTCTCCTCAAGTGGCCCGGAGATACTAATCTGTTAAAAATACATAATCTAGTCTTGTACTCCCACCTAACTTCATATCTATCGTGTCATTCCCAGTAATCCGCTGTTATAACCTCCTTTTACGGCACGGCGTTCGGTGGTACCAAAGTTTGACACTCCTTATATAAGATGAGTGGAGCAATCATGTTTAAGGAATCTCTCCAATCTTGTCTATGAAAGTTCATGACGTATTTCATTACTCATTGAAGAACTCTCATCATGGGTTATCCAGTGTATATTCCCAATCATACACCCATGTAATTGACTCGAATTTCCAATTCATATAGCCCATGAAACTGCGCTATCAGTCAATCTCACATGCTAGTCTTCGTAAGTCATTGTTGTTCATGTAATGACCTGGACTAGGGACTTAATAATGAATTTATTCCAAATTTACTTTGTAAGATTTCATTCACCAGATCATGTATCTGATAATCCTACTTGGAATGCTTCACTATGTTTGGACTGTCGGTTAAATACTAAGCCATGATTTAACGACGAAATAATTAACTTATTTCTGATAATAAGCGTTTGTAAATTTGAGCCTTCCTGTGTAACTCCTTACACCCTCAAGTTTACCAGTCTAAGCTTTTCTGGAAAGCTTAACGCCTATGACCCTAGTATGACTTCCACACTTAGTCTAAGGTGACAGTTTAGTTAGTAGATCTAATCTATGTGGATCTTGCTGGTTATCATCCTGATGATAATCTATAGTATTTCAATACTAAATTAAAGCTTCTCAAGCTTTAACTATTTTCTTTTATTCTTAGAGTTTGCAACAGTCTCTTCCTGGAATCTTTCTAGCTTACTGTTCTTCCATGTCAAGATTGTCATCTTATTCTTGAAGTTTGCAACATATGACTTTTCAACCATTTTATTTTCCTAGCATTGTACAGAGAATCTATCCTAAGTCTTTCTCAAGTACTTTATGTTATTTCTCAGTTGCAATCTAGATCAACTATCTAGATTTGATTGGTGATGACCATAAATACTCCAAGTATTTAAGACCTCAAGGTGAACGCTAATCATGTCTAATATTACCGATCTTATGCTTTCAGCGTAACCATCTTTTCTATTGCATGATTGTTCTTTGTTCTCTGATGGATTGTAGAAGAGTCCCCTATATTTCTTTATCCTATAAAGAAATACATTATCTTATGTGCAAACTACCCGTAAACCCTTTAATAGTTTCGCAACTTCAGACATTTAGAAAATAACGCTTTGGAACCATTCCAAATCCATACTCCTATGGTATCTTTCAGCTTTAGACGGAATGTGGTTAGGTAGGATAAATGACTGTGTTTAAGAATATATCCCCGAAAGTGTTTGGAAGATTGGCCTATACCATCATTAATCGACTCATGTCTAACATGTTCGATTACTCCTACTGGACTCATCACCCATTGATGTGTTTGTTGGAGCAATGTGAGAAACTATTTCTCAACTTCTTTGATGGTCATAAAATTCTTGACTTAAATATTCACCATCTCGATCCAACCGAATGACTTATATTTTCGCTCAAGTAGATTCTGGTTAACTCCAGTTAGTGCTTTAATAGTTTTACATACATCCGTATGTACGAAGACTATTAGTTCACTAGTCATATCTTCCTTTCGAAAGGTGACTTTGTCAAATAATCCTTTTGAGCAATATTCACATGTGTCGTACGATTCTAAATCATTGGACTTAGAAGTCCATACCAATGGATCTTCTTCATGTGTTTTATGTCAATTTGGCGCAATGACAAAACCAGAGTTTACCGGTTTGAATCCTTTGATCGTAGCCTATAGTATGATTGCTAACATTTTAGTTCTCCTAGAACTGACTTTGTTGATTTAGAACTGGTGTAAAACATTTGATGTTTATAGAAGAACATAATAACACTTATTAAGTTCTAAGCTAGATCAGTGTCTAAAAGAAGACTTTGATCCAATTCAGCATCCTTAGCAATTACTTGCTTCTGCTTCCTCTTGGACCTTTTCTCCTTTTAGTTAAGTATGTAATTCCCTTGAGGTCCTACTGGGCAGCACATCCGGTTTTAAACACCTGATGAAGGGAGTCTACTATAGTTGCCAAACTAACTTTGTTGACAAAGATACAAGAATCGGAATTCTCAATTCCGTTTCTTTGTCTTCTAGGTACTTAGGGTAGTTTTCTATAATGGCCTAGCCATTGCTTTTAAAACTCTGACCCTTTGTTCCTATGAATCATAAGAACTCTTCTTATATTCCTTTGGTTGCTGAATATCAAGAACTTGCTTGTTGGATTCAATGTTCCTCAATGTTCTTTTCAGCTATCTTTACTAACTAAAGTAGCAGGGAACATTATGAATGGGATATTCTCGGACGTCTTCTTTGTTTCGAATTCGAGAGCGTATCTCGAAGTCTAATCCAATCAAGGAAATAAGTTTCGTTTTATTCCTTCTCAAGGAACGGACCAAGGTTGCAAAACTATTTTCTAATAGTCATATATATACTCTACATTAAAAGAAAAAGGCAAAATCATAAAACATATTATCATAGCAAAAACACAGTTTTTGCCACATTATTCAATGAATCGTCCCGGTTGAATAATGCGATTCCAAGACCCCATTTCTTTTAGGTTAAGCGTACTAGAGCACTGCCCTTAACTCCATCGTCCTGGGTGAGTAACTCTTTACTGGTCATACTCTTATGACTCTTGGTTGATGAATAACACGTTTATGTGTTAAATTCATCCTTTGCCTTGAAGTGCAAAACCCTTTTGCTGAATCGTTGAGAATAACTATTTAGACATGTAGACCTCTTCATAGGTCTACCCGTACTGCCCCGAGGTAAAAGATGGCACCCTGCGGAGGCAGACCCACCATCGATGAACAAGGGCTCAGCAGGTGTCTTAATCTGTGTTGGCTTTACTCTAAATTCTTTTTGGGGACTTTTACGTAATTTATCAAGTATGCATTACTGTGAACTCGATCGTAACCATTCATGACTTTAATACGTAAAGTTTATGTGAGCTTGCGTAAGGAATTAATTAGTTCCTAGTATAGCCCCTAAAAGATCTAATCTTTTAGGTTACCTCTTGTTCGCCTATGGTTCGTTTGGATTTACGCCATTGAACCTCCATTGATTACTCTCACTTGAACCATCATCTCATCGTTCGGTTCATCAATGGATCATGTGACCCTATACTCTAAGTATTATTCGTGCACATACTCACTTGTGAGAGTCTATTACTTATCTAAAGGAAATATTATTCTACGCATTCACATATACATACATACAAAATATTGAAGGATATAGTCCTTCCGTCTGAAGGAGATTTCCTTCTGAAGGAGTGTCCTTCGACCAAGATGGCAAGGCGTACAATTTGTCTGTTAGGATGACGATGACTTTATCCGGAAGATCATCTAGTCCGGTCCAATTAGGGATCGTAATGCTTAGCTAGAAGCCGCTTACGATCGTCGGATCACTTCGGTAATCCACGGCTAACATACACCGGATCCTACAACGGGTTACACCAAAGAGTGGTAGCTTGATCGGAGAGAGTTGACTCGTAGAAGCTTGCCTATAGATGGATATGATCCAGTTTGATAGTTCTTAAAAGAGAGAAAAGAATCAGACTCGGAAGAGAAGTCCAAAAAGGCGAAAAAGCACACTTTATAGGCCGGGAAGGGAATCCCTTAAGCCGGACATATAAGATAAGTGGGCCGGCCAAAACAAGCCCATAAGGGGCTGTTATGGCCGGCCACACTAAAGGGGAAACCCTAATTAGGGAATCCCAGAAGAATAAAAACTCTTCTTGTGCTTATCTTTTCTGAGGGACTTTTTAGGATTCCTTATTTGAGTAGGACTCTACTAGGGTAATGCCTATATAAGGACCAGTTCTAAGTTCAGAAAATGTGTGGATTTTTCTCAGGAGAAAACTTCATCTCTCTCACAATATACAACTAAGTGAAGACAGATGGTTTTAGAGAAAAAGCTCCCAATCTATCTATGGAGTCAAAAGAAGAATTGTTCTTCTTCTCAACCTTCAATAGAGTTCTAGTGGGACAACAAAGAAAGGAGATAAAGTTATTTACTCGGGCGTCTCAAGTAGAGGAGCGACATATGAAGCTCTCATCTTCTTCGGGATAAAGTTAATGGAATCTAGTTCGTGGGAAAGCGTATCCGGGTATTCTTCTTTCAGTTTCCAGTTCATTATTAGTTCATGCATATGATCCTGGTTAAATAGTGTTAAACACATGATGTTTGATAATCCACTTATTAGTATGTATTAGATACCTACAAAACCCAACAGTGGCATCACGAGCCGTTTGGTGTTTTTGAAAAAGGTTTTCGAAGACGGATATACCGATAAGATTTTGAAAAACGAGTTTCAAACTCACTAGTTTTTTGGGGTTGAATATCACAAAAACAACAGTTTTTGTTGATAATAAACCTAAAAACAACAGCTTGGATGAAGGGAATAGCAGTTTCCAATTTTTTGGAAACTGCATGTGCTGCCCGGCAAGGACGTGCCCAGACGCGTCTGACAGAGACAGCACGTCACGGGAAATCCCTAGTAGCACGGGATTCTCAGACTGGGAGTCCGAGATGCTCGCACCTCGGACAAACCAGACGCGTCTGGGAATCTCAACGCGTCTAGGACGTGATTGGGAATCCCAGTCCGTCTCGGTCTAGGACCGAGACATGGACTCGAGAGTTTAGACACGTCTAAGACGCGTTTCGATTGTCTCGAATATTGATGTGACACGAAAATGTCACATTTGGAGAGCCTAACTTAGACTAATTAGTCCTTTTCGAGTGGTATCAATAATATTTTATGTGTTTTTCATGTTAGGTACTTATTTTGGAGTTAAGCGTGTGATTCGGAATAAAAGGAGCGAATTATCACTATCATTTTCATGTGCCCAAAATGAGAGAAAATAACTTCAAGAAAATCAAATTACAAGTGGAGTCAATGACGAGTCCGACGGTGAAAACGGAAGTCAATTCCGAGTTCAGACGGAGAAGTTATGAAAGAAAGAAGTTCGAGGGTATTTTAGTCCTTTGTGACAATTTGAAGTTGTAGAGACAAGGATGGAGGCACCTCTTGGTTTCTAAACCAAGCCCAAAGCCCACACAAGCCCAAAGAAGAATGACAAGGAAGAATTATATGAGCACCCTCTCTTTATGGATTGGAGTCAACAAAGTCTAAATGAATTGACTAAGTCAAGGGACTCTAGGGTTTTAGTAGTTTAGTCTACTATTCATCATCTTCATCAATCATCCAAGAAAAAAACTAAGCAACAAAATAGAGAGAAAAAGGAGGCAAGAGCTCTAGGGTTTTTGGTGTTCTTGAGTTAGGGTTTGAAAGAGAGAACAAGAGAGAAGGAAGGAGGACAGGCCAAGCCGGCCAGCACTAAGGCCGGCCAAAGCTTGGCCGGAACAACAGCTCAGGATGAGCAGCAACCACTCGGGTTGAGCACGGTAGCACAGATGCACGGGACGGAAGCTTCCAGCACGCTCTAGCAGCTGCTCCAACGCACGGGACAACATCATGGAAGCACGCACAGCAGCAACATCTCCGGGAAGGATGTGCACAGTGCGGCTGCAGTTGTTGCAACAGCAAGGACGTGCTCACAAGACGCGGCTGCGGGCAGCTCTCACGGGACGCGGCTGCGGGTTCCGGGACAACACCCTTTGGCCGGATCTTCTTGGTTCTTGGCAGGAATTTCATGCTTCTTTGGCCGGATTTATATGAGTTTTCCGGGAACCTTTTTGATCCGAAACCTTAGGGCTTTTACTCCCCATGTCTTGATCTAGCTTCCCATGTGGTTTGATTTGATTTTGGTTGAAGATTGCTAGAGAGAGAAAGCTAGGGTTTAGCTTTAATGGAGGTTGAGTTCTAAATGGAGAAGATGATGATGGTCACTATGGGGAACCCCGAATTCTGCTAAGGGGAGATCGGCTGCACCTTAAAGACTTATATTTTCCGACGATCTTAGCCTCGAACCACATCGAAAAAGGGGGATTCTCTCATCATTTTCTTTCCATTTCTTATTCAATCACCCTGTTTAGCTAACTTTAGTGTGTCGATTATATGAGATGAAATGTGATAAATTCGTGATTATGTTTAATATGATTTGATGTTTTGATTATAATTTGATGTTCATTTATTTCGATTATCGTTTTGATCGTATTTTCATGTGTCTTGTCAAACACTTCGCATAGTTAATAGACGAAACGAAGTATTCGATATCGATCATAGTCTAAGTCATAATTTCATGTGTCTTGTCATGCACTTCACATAGTTAGGCGAGTAGACAACACCTACGATGACTCAGGTTTAACTGATTATGACGTTTGTTTGACTAAGTATGATCTCCGGATATACGTAGCACTTAGAGACATCTACTTTAGGAGTCGAACATCGATTATACTTCGACACATTAGATTGGATCATACGTAGTCGTTGGTATATCATTATGGATTCCCGGACTTCGACACCTCTCTCACCTATATGTTGCTTCCTGACTCTTGTTCCTCCGACTCTTCTCTCGAATCTCTCTCGTCTGTTACTTAAATTGTTTAGCTAGTTTTATTTGTTTTCTTTATTTCTCATAAACCAATCAAAACCCCAAATTGACACCTTTTCTTTTTAGTCTAAGCTAGTGAGTGACTCGTAGACCGGGGAATAAGACCCTTTGACATCCAAACTACCTTCCTATCCTTGGATCGACTCTGGTTTTACCGGGTACTACTTGATACCTCCGCTTGGGTGCGCAACCTTTTCGGGTGCATCAAGTTTTTGGCGCCGCTGCCGGGGATAGGTGTAATGGTTTGGATATCAGTTGTTTCTTTTGTTCATCAGTCTTTTGTTATTTGCTTCTTAGACGTTTTTGTTTTGTTTATTTCTGTAGTTTCTTATCTTTTTATTTTTTTAGGTACCATTTCGAGAAAAGAGCCAAAAAGAGACATAAGAGCGAAGGAAAAAGAAGGAACTGAGAAGCTAAACAGAAAGGCGAACGAAACTAAAGGAGCACTCGATAGTATCGCATTCTATCTCTTCCTTTTTAGTTGTGTGTGATTGTTTGTTTACAAATGTTAGTTCCCATTTTGTGATTGTGTGTTTGCATCCTTGAATATTGTGTGATCATGGCAAGTTGGTCATTTGATGAGAATGACCTTATGCGAAATCTTTCCAACACTAGTCGACCATCGACAAGTCATCAAGACTACTTAAACTTAGATAAGAATGGTTCGACTAGTGATAGGAATAGGCGAGTTGAGCCCGACCGACCTCGGATGACCATGGGTGAATATCGTCAAATGTATGGAGTCGGTCAGACTCGTAATAGATATGGTCTTAGGGATTATGAGCATGAGGGTAACCAACCCCGTAGGAGTCTTCGAGACTATCAACAAGAATTTGAGATGACCACACCTTCATGTATGAATTTTTCATTTGATGAGGACCGTAGTTCTATGAGTATTGATCAACCACGTCAAAGACTTCGTGACTATCGACAAGCATATATGAACGGTTCACTTAGGGATGACAATTCCCGACTCGATGATTTCACTCAAAGATTCGAGTCTAGGTATCTACATGAAGGTAGTGAAGGAAGGACCATGGAGACCATTTGCCCGGTTTGTGCTATTTGTGTGAGCTTACACCATTTGACCGAGTATTGTCCCATGATCCGTGTTCCGCGAGAGTCTTCGTCTAGTTATACTCATATGCCTTATTACGAGGAGATGTCTGAAGATACTCTCCAAGCACTTTTAGAGTATCAAACTAGATTCAATAGAGATATAAAAGAGATCACGGAACGGATTCTCAATATTGTTGATAGAATTGAGTCGGAGCCTATCATCGACGAGGAAGGGGTTTGCGCACCGCAAACTCAAGAGGAGACTATGAATGATGGTGAGGGTAATACACATAACTCTAGTCTTAAGTTAAATGTCGAAGAAGCTCCTGATAGACCCTTTGAGATTGAATTGACCGATGACCCTCATTGCTCACTCCCTCGACCATTGTCATCTCACCACAATAGGACTACACTAGATTTTAATGTTCAGGATGATAGCTCTATGAGCAAGTTTGGGGATCACACGATGTTGAACTTTCTAATTTTTTGCACATGTGATTATTTGGGTGGGTTATGTAGAATGGAAGGTGTCATGCCTAACTTTGAGGCTCATGATGCCTTTAAGGATGTCGATAACATAGTAGTTGAAGAGAAAGCGGATAGCTTGTTGGATTATTTACCTAAGGAAATTATGGTCCTTGACTTGGTCCCCGAGCCTATTGCCTTACCCTTAGAGTTTAGTTCGACCTTCCACATGATCTCAGACTCGGTTGTTGACCCCTTTTGGGACACTTCGGACGTTTTCACTAGTATGTCTACGGACTTAGTGGATGTTCTATCCACTAAGCTCGTGGACAACTTTTTGCCTTCGACTGACCTCTTAACTCTTCACATGTATGTCGATCCTTTTGACGACTTCTTAGTCGTCGCCCCTAGCATTTATGCTTACTTAGTGGACCATGCATCCACTAAGTTTGGGGATGACTTATTTTCTTCGATCTTCTCATTTACACTTCATGGATTTTACATAGTTATGAGACGATTACCATTTGTATATAGTTTTCTTTGGGTTGACCCCCAAATCTTCCGGCTTTTACTATATGATCGTTAGCCGATTAAGATGGGTCTTGATGTTTGTGGGTAGCATCTCTGGAAACCCTCCGCGAGACATAACTCGTGCTCTTGTGTGAAAACAAGAGAATCAAAGGCTAATTGCATAGCTCGATGCAATCGTGTATACCCGCGTTAGTGGTAGAGTTCTATATGGTCATGTTTTTTTGTGCTTCATTCTCATTATATTTGTTGATATTTTAGGAGCATTTCTTACGTGTTTCACTTCTAAGGCCTGGTTTCTTCCAAGTTTGGGGATGGCATGAGCTTGGCATCAACTTGGAACCTCTTTATACACGAGTCTTGGTAGTATCATCTTTTATCTCCTTCGGTTATGGTAATATCTCTCCACTCTTCTCTTTAAATTGATATGCCTCTTTATCTTTTGGAGAGTGTATGCTTAGAACATTGAGGACAATGTTAGTTTTAAGTTTGGGGATGCGGGGATATGACCATAACCAATGCATGACCATGGGTTTCAAAGACAAAAGGGTTAAAATAAGCCAAAATTTGAAAATTTTTGAACATTTTGAGTAGATTTGCATGTGATTGTAGTGATAGTTTGAAGGATGTTGATGCATATGTATCAAGTTGATGGGTTTTGTAATTGCTAATGGTCTTTGCATGAAAGTCGAGTCTTTGAGTGTTTGTGTTATACTATGGGAGTAACATCTTAGTATAGAAGAAACATCTCTAAGAGACCTAGAGTAGTCATTAGTGGAGACTTAACCCATGTGAGAGCTTAAAGCCTAAATTGTCCTTCGAGTGTACTCTTCCGCGCTAACTCCGAGTAGAATGAAGAGCTACTCAACCTCGTAACTATCAAAAGAGCTCATTTGATCTCGTGTGCTCAACTTTCTTAGCCACTAGGAGTGACATTAGGATAACGAATTAACCTTGCCCTTGTAGTCCATGAAACCCAATGAGAGTTTCAACTAGAGGAAGGCGGATACTCCATCACCATCCATCATCTTATATCCCGAGAATGAAGACATGAGAAGAAAGAATGAAGAATGTCAAAAGCAAGTATGAAATGAAAAGTTGATTGCAAGAATAGACTTGTGTGTGTTGTATTTTGTTTTGGTTGATTGTATTTGAGTTATGAAAAAAAAGAAAAAAGAAAAAAACGACATGAAAAATCAAGAAAAAAAAAGAAAAGAATGAAGTAATAAGAATAAAGTTGTTTATGAGTATGTTTGAGCATGTGTTAGCTCCGTTGTGTGAGTGATGTGATTGTATATATGTGTTTTTGTGCGTGCTCATGAATAAGTATTCGAAGCAAGAAACGAATGTGGAAATGCTTAAGAGGTTCTATCATGAAGAGTTCGACATTCTCGGGAATCTACCATCATCATCTATTTCTAGTATCCGTTAACCTTTAGAAGGCATTCTTAGAGGGTAGAATGGGGTAGAAGGGCGAGTGAGCTTCCCCACTCTATTTAGTGGCTAATTCCTTTTCGAAGATCATTCGTTCCAAAATGTTGTCCTCACCCCTTTTTATGTGTAGAGTCCATGTTAGTGATCACACTCACACATATGAGCGAACCATTCTTGAGTGATTTCATATTTGGAGTGTATGCCCGTGAGGCCGAAGTCGAGGCGAAATGTACTAAACTAGGAATCAAGGCGTTGTGGCTTCGGAACATAGATGTTTCTCATTATGGTATGACACTTGCATTTTAGGGTAAGATCATTAGTGAAGGGGCCTTTAGCTTTTACAAGAACTTATTTACTTGATTCATTATGTGTTGACATGCTTAAACCCTTTACTATATCAATCATGCTTATCTATGATTTGGATTTTGGACCCTTGTGTATTTGAAACCATGATGTTCGTTGGTGTCATCTATGGAAACCCTCACGAGACAATACTCGTCCTCTAGGGGTAACCTAGAGGTTTAAAGGCTTGTTGCATACGCTAAATGCAACCGGGATGCCTTCGAAAGTGAGTTAGGCTTTTATTTTGTTTTGTTTGCTCGAGGACTAGCAAAATTTAAGTTTGGGGATCTTGATGTGACACAAAAATGTCACATTTGGAGAGCCTAACTTAGACTAGTTAGTCCTTTTTGAGTGTTATCAATAATATTTTATGTGTTTTTCATGTTAGGTACTTATTTTGGAGTTAAGCGTGCGATTCGGAATAAAAAGAGCGAATTATCACTATCATTTTTATGTTCCCAAAACGAGAAAAAATAGCTTCAAGCAAATCAAATTACAAATGGAGGCAATGACGAGTCTGACGGTGAAAACGAAAGTCAATTCCGAGTTCAGACGGGGAAGTTATGAAAGAAAGAAGTCCGAGGGTATTTTAGTCCTTTGTGACAATTTGAAGATGCAGAGACAAGGATGGAGGCACCTCTTGGTTTCTAAACCAAGCCCAAAGCCCACACAAGCCCAAAGAAGAATGGCAAGGAAGAATTATATGAGCACCCTCTCTTTATGGATTAGAGTCAACAAAGTCTAAATGAATTGACTAAGTTAAGGGACTCTAGGGTTTTAGTAGTTTAGGCTACTATTCATCAATCAACATAGAAGAACTAAGCAACAAAATAGAGAGAAAGAAGAGGCTAGAACTCTAGGGTTTTTGGTGTTCTTGAGTTAGGATTTGAAGGAGAGAACAAGGGAGAAGGAAGAAACAGGACAGGCCAAGCTAGGCCGACCAAAGCTTGGCCGGAACAGCAGCTCGGGATGAGTAGCAACCACTCGGGTTGAGCACGAGAGCACAGATGCACGGGATGGAAGCTTCCAACATGCTCCAATAGCTGCTCCAACGCACGGGACAACATCATGGAAGCACGCACAGCTGCAACAACTCCGGGAAGGATGTGCACAGTGCGGCTGCAGCAGTTGCAACAGCAGGGACGCGCTCAAAGGACGCGGCTGCGGGCAGCTCTCACGGGACGCGGCTGCGGGGTCCGGGACAACACCCTTTGGTGGGATCTTCTTGGTTCCTGGCCGGAATTTCATGCTTCTTTGGCCGGGATTTATATGAGTTTTCCGGCAACTTTTTTTATCCGAAACCTTAGGGTTTTTTCTCCCCATGTCTTGATCTAGCGTCCCATGTGGTTTGATTTGATTTTGGTTGAAGATTGCTAGAGAGAGAAAGCTAGGGTTTAGCTTTAATGGAGGTTGAGTTCTAAAAGGAGAAGATGATGATGGTCGCTATAGGGAACCCAGAATTCTGCTAAGGGGAGATCGGCTGCACCTTAAAGACTTATATTTTCCGACGATCTTAGCCTCGAATCACATCGAAAAAGGGGGATTCTCTCATCATTTTCTTTCCATTTCTTATTCAATCACCATGTTTAGCTAAGTTTAGTGTGTCGATTATATGAGATGAAATGTGATGAATTCGTGATTATGTTTAATATGATTTGATGTTTTGATTATAAATTGATGTTCATTTATTTCGTTTATCGTTTTGATCGTATTTTCATGCGTCTTGGTTTCTTTTTAGTCTAAGATAGTGAGGGACTCGTAGACCGGGGGATAAGACCCTTCGACATCCAAACTACCTTCCTATCCTTGGATCGACTCCGGTTTTACCGGGTACTACTTGATATCTCCGCTTGGGTGTGCAACCTTTTCGGGTGCGTCAAATATCTCGGACCAAGTAGTCCGAGATAAATTGCACAGAGAGATGGTCGGAAGCGTCAAGGACGCGTCCGAGGCATCGAGACGCATCTAGGGTGTGTCTGAGCCATCGAGACTCGTCCAATCCATCAATTCGCGTCAGGAACGCGTCTGTATCCATCGAGACGCGCCCGAGACGCTTCTGAGTCTTCGAGACGCATCAGGGATGCGTCTCGAGGTATCGAGACGCGTCTAGGAAGCGTCTGTGGAACAGAGAAGCGTCCTAGACGCATCTGTTGCACCAGGACGCGTCCTGCCTAAGACAAGACGCGTGTGAGGCGAGGGTCACAACATGTTATGAACATGTTGTCCCTTAGTCCGAGAGATACCCAACCTTGTGCATAGGCCAAATTGGGCTTACCCGAGACTGGCCCATGGGTATTTGACCAAGTTTGACTTGGGTCTTTTGGTTTGACTCGGGCTCTTCATAGGCCTCGACTCGAGTGGGAGTTTTCCAATCTTCTTCGATTCCAACTAGATTTTTCCGAAATTGACCCGAGCCATCCGAGGGTCCAAACGGAGTTTTTCTTTGATTAGATTTTAGAAATCATTAAGGAAGAAACATAATGTGCCATTAGTTCATATTTTACAAACATTAACTTAGAAGCATGTTAAACATAGATATGTCACAATTTCCCACAAATAGCAAACCTAGAAACGAATCTAGGATACATACCTTATTTATGAATGTCATATTTTGTATGTATGTATATATATATGTGAATGCGTAGAAGAGTATTGCCTTTAGATAAGTAATGGACTCTTGTTTCTAAGCATAAGTGAGTATTTGCCCGAATAATACTTATACTATAGGGTCGTAGAATCCATTGAAAGTTTCCGATCTGGATGGCCAGGGTCGGTCGCGTCCTAGACGCGACCGGATAGACTCGGACGCGGATCCTTCAGAATTCTTGTCCGAGTCCTTCTCGGACTCCCAGTCCTAGAGGATAGGACGCGTCTGGAGCGCGTCCTGGACGCTTCCTAGACGCGTCCAGAGGCTCGGCCCGGGACAGGAGTTTAGAAACTTTAAACTCCTGTTTTCTTCTCCCCATTCTCCTGTTAGCTGTTGTTTTGCCGAATAACTAATAAAAAACAACGATTTTTCATCTCCAAATCAAAAACCTTAAACCCTAGAACTTTTTTCTTGAACACCCTTTTAAAAAACTTCAAAATCAAAGGTTTCTATGCTTTGAAACCCTTCCAAAACATTGTTTTGATTACGTATAAATCGAATTTAAACTAACCAAAACGTGTCTGAATCTCTATTCAAACTAATCAAGAACGTGTCCGAATCTCTATTCAAACTATTCAAGAATATGTCCTAATCTATATTCAAACTAATCTCTCTGATAAATCAAGTTGATGCCACTGAAGGGTTTTGTATGTATCTAATACACATAATCATCTAACTAATGTTGTAAACAGAATCCCAAGCATCATATGATTAACATTGGTTATCCAGGATTGCATGCAAGAGTTCATAATGAACTAGAAACTGAAAGAAGAACTCCTTTATCCCGAAGATGAGAGCTTCATATGTAACTCCTCTACTTGAGACACCTGAGTGAATAACTTTTGATCTCTCTTCTTTGTATGTCAGCTAGGACTCCATTGAAAGTTGAGAAGAAAAACCATTCTTCTTTTGACTCCATCGATAGATTGGGAGCTTTTTCTCTAAAACCCTCTCTCTTCACTTAGCTGTATATTGTGAGAGAGATGAAGTTTTTTCTTGAGAAAAATCAAACCCTTTTTCTAAACTCTAATGACCCTTATATAGAGAAACCCTAATAAGAGTCTCACTCAAATTAGGTTTCAATAAGTGTCCTAGAAAAGATAAACACCCAAATTTTCCTTCATAACCTTTTAAGGGAATAGGGTATCCCCTTAATATGGTGTGTGGCCGGTCACTTAAGCCCATTAATGGGCTTGTCCTGGCTCACCCACTCCCACACTATGGGCGGTTCAGATCAACCCATTACTAGCATTGATCTGGACACCCCATAAGTGGGTTTTTTTACTTTTTCGGGCTTCTCTTTCGAGTCCAATTCTTTTTATCTTTTTGGCACTATTAGACTGGATCATATCCATCTGTAGGCAAGCTTCCATGAGTCAACTCTCTCCGATCAACCTACCCTCTCTTTGGTGTAACCTGTTGTAGGATCTGGTCTATGTTAGCCGCGGATTACCGAATTGATCCGACGATCGTAAGCGGCTTCTAGCAAAGCATTACGACTCCTAATTGGACCGGACTATATGATCTTCCAGATAAAGTCATCGTTATCTTTACTGACAATTTGTACGCATTTCCATCTTGGTCGAAGGACATCTCCTTCGGAAGGACATTTCCTTCGGAAGGACATCTCCTTCAGACTGAAGGACATCTCCTTCAGACTGAAGTACTATACCCTTCAAACGCAACTTCATTTAATCCATTAATCTTCCCCCAATATTTCCAACGATTTGAAAGCAATTTAATTACGATGCTTCACTGTTGTTAATCCAACGACTTTGCTTAATATGTCGAAACTCGAGCCTAGGAATGGTACCAATTATAAATGATGCTCCCAAAAGTTTCTCCAACAACTAGAGTTTGACTAATTTCGACAAAAAAAGAAAAGAAAAAAGCTAGAGTTTGACTATGTTCTCCTTCAAGAGCCAAAGGATGTTGGAATCAATTAAGGAAGGACCACAAAGGATGAAATGCTTGGTTCCCTTCTGCACCTAAGCAGATTCAGATCCTATCAGCATCCTAAGCAGTTTTGGCTTCTGCTTCCACTTTGATCTTTTCTCCTTTAGCCAAACACTAACAACATCCTAAGTAGTTTTGGCTTCTGATTCCACTTGGATCTTTTCTCCGTTAGCCAAATACTTAGTTCCCTTTTTCACCTGTACATTCACAACGATAGGGCATTAGGTATCTCAGACCATGTTGGAAAATTTTCAGTATTTGATAAATTAATTGCCAATACATGAAGTGGAATCCACTGTTCCATTCTTCATTTCCTCTAAGAACTTAGGGCAGTTTCTCATCCAGTGACCCTTTTGGTCATAGTCGAAACATTTTGTATCAGGAGGTGGAACTTTGTCCTTGGATTTAGCAGCCCGTTTGCCTTTTCTTTTGGACACTGTTTTCTTCTTCTGTTTTCCACTCTTCTTGAACCCTTTGTCCTTTTGAATCATGGGAACATCCTTCTTATGACCCTCTATTGCCATATCCTGTTCGGCTGTCTGAAGCATCGCATGAAGTTCCTCCAATGTCTTGTGCCCATTCATTCCTGTGGTAGTTCATCTTAAACTGATTAAAACCACTATGGAGGGAGTGAAGGATGGTATGGGTAGCCGCTTCTTGGCTATAAGGAAAACCTAGTTTGCCAGCTTACCACAAAGACTGATCATCTAACGAACATGAGGCCCAACTGGTTTCCCTTTCTCAAGGCGCATGTCTGGTAACGTCCTAAAGGTTTCATACTTTTCCAGTTTCGATTGCTTTAGAAACATTTCCTTAAGCTGTCGAATCATGGTGTAGGCATCCATGTATAAGAATTGTTCTTAAAGAAACGGTTCCATGGTTGCCAACATAAGACATGTTACCTGTTCTGCCCTTTCCCGAACTTTCTTTTCATGTTCCTTCTCTTCATCGGTCGAATGGGAATCCAATTTTGGAATTGGAGTGTCCAACACACTTTTCTTGCCTTCCTTTCTGAGAATTATTCCCAGATTCCTCTCCCATTCGAGGAAATTTTGCTCATTCAATTTCTCTTTGTCGAGAAGTGAGCGAAAGTTGAAGTTATCTTTCGACATCTTAAAAATACATGAAAGAATTGCAAATTTTTAAAAATCGTTATCGTTTTTCGGAAAATTCAATTTTCCCACATTATCCAATAAAATCGTCCGTAATTGAATAAAGTGATTCCAAGATCCCAGTTCTCCGGTGTTAAGCGGACTATGGCCCTGCCCTCAAAACCCTTTGTTCTAGGTGAGTGAACTCCTTCACTGATCATATTCTTATGTCTCTTGGTTGATAGATTGCATTGATTAATGCCTAATTTATCCTGTTGCCTCGAGTATCTAAAACTCTTTGCTGATCTCGTTGAGTGGAACCACTAGACTTGTAGGTGTCTTCTATAGGCCTACCCGCATTGCCCCGAGGTAGGGATGGCACCCTGCTAAGGCAGACCCACCAACTAGACTAGTGCATGAGAAAAAATGGTTCACTATGTTTGTATCCGTATTGAAGTAGCATAGAGTCTCAAACACCGCCCGATGTGGTTTCACTTGATTCTCCATAAGTATTTGACTACTCATCGCCGTCGAATAGAAATGAGAGTAAAAGGTGCATCAGTAATTTCTTTTTTTAGCCTCTCTCATTAATGGTTCCAGCTTGCGAACCACGTCAACCACCAATTTGACTATGTATCTATACTGTTGGAATTTGTCCTAAGAAGGACCATTTTTTTCTTTGCCAACAAAATTATACTTCTTCCGCACCTTTATCTTCCTCTTTTCTAATTCAATATAGTGGCATACACATAGAAAGATGAAAAACATTAAATCAGGTACATTTAAATCAAAATTTAATTTCCCAAAAATTGTAATCCATAGAAAGATGAATAACACTAGCATTCATACATTTTTAAGAAATAACATATATTTCATTCACAAAATTAAGAATTTCAGGACAAAAATCTTACACTTTCTGATTCTGATTGAGCTCTTCCTCATTCGAATCATCTTTCTTCTTCCCTTTAGACTTTTTAGGCCTAACTTCTTTCACAATCTTTCAGTTTTCAGCTGGGTCTTATATCAAAACACCCCTGTTAAGCCTTCCCGAGTGGATTTGCTACAAACACAATATATAACATCAAAATGGTAAAAATGCTAAACAAATAAAAGCGGGTTACAAAGATATTGCAAAGCGATAATAAAAGATTACAAATGTTGAATTTTATTGGTAGGTATTCTAATAAACTATTACGTGTATATACCCCATCTTCTCTTATTTTCTTCTTCGTTACCGGAGATTTCACTGTACGCCCCTTTGTTGGCGTTAAGGTCCTTTTTCTAGGACTTATTCCTACCTCAGGAGTGTGCAAAGCACGATCCTTGGCGGCAATCGAAGATCGACCATCTACTTCCTTTTTGGTGGGAAATTTTATTCTAACCATTTTTATTATAATTTGAAAAATGCTAGCCAAGACGCTTAAAGTGAATTTTAAAAAAGTTATATTCTATAGCTAATCACCTAATGGATAAATTATAAATTAGAGTTAACGAAAATAACTGAAATCAGTGTTGGTTAATAAACATTTATTAGGTTTTATCAAAATCTTCAAATGCTAGGGAAAAAACTGAAAAAATTGTCTTAAAGTCGATATCTTCTGGAACCTAGGAATGAAATTTTGACATATTTCGACCGAAATGGTCGAAATATTTTGGTTTTTCAAATGAACTAAACGAAACTCTACTTACATATGTTTCCAACAAGATTTCCTCCGATATCAAACGAAATTTGGGTCGAAATATTCGAAATCAGACAGAAAAATAACAAATCGACTCAACTTAAGTAAGATTTTCGGTCGATTTCATCTTCAGTTGGTTTAAAGAAATAATACTTTCCATCTCCATGATTGAAACTCTAAAAAAATTGAAGAGGTTTCTTCATCACTGTTGAAATCTTAGACCGAGAAAGTGCGGCAGAAAAGAAGGAAGAAGACTCTTCGTCGACACCCTATCCTTTATTTTGTAAGGATATGTTAAAACAACCCATTATAGGTGTTAAAAGGCGCCCTTTAAGGCAAATTCGTGTAGGAAATAGGCGCTTTTAACCCTTATAGGAGGTGCCTCTAAAACTTCTCTTTTGTTGTATTCTGGTCCATCTTTCTTATATTCTTTGCCTTTTTCACTTTTTAGTCAACATAATCTTTTAATTAGTAATATACCCCCTCAAATAACGTAGGAAGTTAAAATTATTCAACTTAACCCCCCGATCTAAGTGTGAGATTGCAGATTACTTCCGAAACTAATAAATTATGTTACAAATCCGCAAACTTTTTTCATTTTTGACCCATATGTTCTTAATAATGGATAAAGAGTCTTATTATACACAATTAAATCATCTTTTAATCATTTTCGTACATTTGTAAAGTTTCCATACTGACTGAAACGTTTTCGCTTTTGGACCGACCAAAATTTTCACTGAAACCGAAATTTCATTCCTTGTCTGGGACTAAAAACCATATGAAAATTATCCGGGTTTATGGATTTAAACAAAAGAACAGACATATGAATGATGAGTTTTAACCAAATTGATGGTGATTTGTTGGAAAAGAAACAACTTTTATAGCTTAAAACAACATTGAGTAATGAAAATTATAGTCATATACCACATTCAACTACATTAGAATTATAGTAAAATCTCGAACATTAATGCCCAAGAAATTGTCTTCACAAATCAGTTTCAATTCTTTTCTTTCATATGCATAAACATATGATCCTCTTATTGTATTATAGCATGTTATTAGGTTTTTGATATTTGGAATTGAAAATTATAGGATGCATGTACATGTATTATGAATCTATTAGGTTTCCTGTGTAGGCATAAACAATCAACATAGCTATAATACACTACCTTCATTATAGAGACTTAATAGATTAGGTTTTCCTTTATATACTTGAAAATTCATCATAATTAAAACACAAAACCCTAAATTAATGGGAGACCTAGATTAGAAATAAACATTGAGAAGTTATAGAGAAGATAGAGTAATACCTAAACTGTAGTTAGAGATTTTAGTTGTGGATGTGTTTTCTTCCCAAAGATTCCTCTTCGACAATGAAAGAGGTACAGTTGAAGGCAAAATAAACCGATTTCTTCTGCGAGGTCTTCTCTTATTTCTTCATAGAAAGGGTGGAAAAGTTTCTTCTAGGTTTTCTATTGTTGATGACAAAAGAAATAGAATAATTATTTGGGAAATATTCTTTGGGTTAGAAGATTAGAGAAACGTTTATTTAAACGAAAAATAAAACTTTTTATACGGAAGGAAACCTGTTGTTCAGTAATTATTTTTATGAAATTAAAACGACTATTCGTATCTTCTAATTTAGGTGATTTTTAAGGTGGGATAGGTTAGGAAGTAGTAGAGAAAAGAGAGGTTAGACATGTAAATTACTCTTAATGGATTTATTTGCTATTTTATATATATTCGGACTCTAGACCTATTGACCCTGTGATTTTGGACCTAAAACCCATCCCCCTATTAATCTAAGGTCCAAAAATAGGGTGAATGGAAGATTATATCATAAAATTCAAGTTTTAATGCTTTTAATGTCATTCGGTGTTTGCGTATTTATTTGCTTTGTTTCTAATACTTGTTACTAATATCCTTCATACTCATGCATCCACCATGTGGCTCATCTCTCTTACTTTTTTTGAGTGCTAACAAAGAATTCTGATGTAATTAGAGACATCTCAAAACCATATCAAGCTCATATATAAATAAATTCTAATTTTGTTTTCGCAAATACAAATTTACAAGCGTTCATCGTGCTCTTGTATATACTAGAGTGATGCATGTACCCAGATATAAAAAACAAATGAATACTGCAAGAATTTTTTTGATATGGACTCCATTACTGCCAAACGACTATGATATCAATAACATTTTTCGGTTATTGTTTTCTTGTCCAATTCATTCCAAAAGTTGTATGATAGTCACACTTTTCTATGATAGTCACACTTTTCCTTGTGTATAATCAATTACAATGGTTACAGTTTGTATGCACACAGGAAATGTAGTTTAAGCTTTTTGAATCTTGGGGCCATAGTGTGTACATATGTTTTAACAGGGTTGTTAGTACGCGAATAACTTTATGTTACTTGTCGTGCTTATAGTTTAGTTTGTGTTCATGAATGTCATCTACTTTAACGAAAAATGTGTTTGAAATGCAAGTTATAATTCCACTATAGAACCCAAATTGTTTAGGTAAGTAATCTTTCTTCAATTACAGTAGAATAAAAGACCTTGTCACGTCAGGTAAAGTCTCTCGACAATCTTACCAAAATAGATTCTGACGTGAAAACCGAGAAAATAAATCTAAAAGCTCGCACTTTAAAGAACGTATATTAAAGACGCACATCAAAAAACACAAACCATTGGAACTAATATTCTCGTTTCCGCCCAGAATTCAATAGATCCAAACCTAACAAATCAAAGTCAATCGATACACATATATCGGTTAATGAGAAGACACAAGTAGAAACCAAAAAAGATCCCTATATAAATTTTTCTCTTTTACTCCTTTACATAAAGAAGATTTGACCTTGGTTTCTTCAGTCTTCCCTCCTTATGTTCATGCAGTTAGTATAATTATATAGTATAATAATATATATATATATATATATATATATATATATATATATATATGTAATATAATATTAATACGTCCACCATCCTTTGGTGCAATGTTGGACCCTCCTTCTTAAGTCCATGAGGTCTTAGGGTCGAGTCTTGGTGGAAGTAGTTTGTCATCAAGATGTTTTCCATGTAATTTCGACAATAAGTAAATAAACTTTTAGAACCCCTAGAATAATCTATAGGTCTTTATATTTAGGGCCCAATGTGTCTCAATATGGCGTTACAGTTCTCATCAAAATTCATGATATATTGCATATTATATTCATGATGTATTAATGTCATCTAAATGTAATGACTTTTAGAGTCCAATCTAAAAAAAGGCTAATATTATATTAATATTATTATAATATTTGGATACACTATTATATTATAATTAATATTATATCATTATCAACATTATTATAATATATTAGTATTACTTATCTAATTATTATCATGATGGTCAAAAGTCTGAAGGTCGCAAGCGTGAACGGCTTCTGAAATTTCAAAAATTGATATCTTCATTGATGGGAACCAGCAACGTCTAGAAGAAACCTGCAGAAGAAAATGAACAAACACAAACGAACCCATGAAGGTTTGGGGGACACCGAGATGGTGCCTGCCAAGGGGTCACCGACAGTCAAGTCAACAAAGTATAATGATGAATAATGAATGAATGTTCAGGGTGTCGTCGTTGACGTGTAATCAGAGAATGACAAGGTTCGTAGAATGGCCAGAGCTCGAGTTTAGGAGAGTAGTAATGATTAGAAGTATGGGCTTTAGATGTTACCAGAAGCATCGAGCAAGAAGAACGCTATGGTCTGGTTGAGGATGTCTGGAAGCGTCGAGTAAGTAAGAAGCTTCAATATCCTTGAAGACGTCTAGTCGATCTGAGTAGTGTGAACACTGAATGTGCCTGCACAACGATTGTGTATGTTATTCAGTAACTGCTTTAAGTGTGCGTGTATATGATCTCATCAACAGATGAGATGCTTCCACGCTACGAGTGTCATTAATGAAGGGAAGAATTTTTTTAGGAGGCGTGTTGACGAAGTATGAGATCTCTGTCATTTTGGGTGCATTTGACACGTGGAGGATCTCTTCATTAAATGATCTATTCCACATGGTGCGTGGAGATTTAGACGTGTCCATCTCTGAACGTGTAGAGATTTAAACAAGTGGGGTTTTGTGCACGTGGAAACTCTTTGAACGTGTTTGGGCTTCAACATGATCTTTGGGGGTTTAGTCGAAAAGATTCCATCGAGAGACTTTTGGGTTGGGCTCCAACAGGATCTAGTGTGTCAAGTTGGGTTTGACGTCTCGATGGAGATTTTACCGTTGAGGGCCCTAGTGTAGTTTTTGGTCAACACAGTCTGTCCCCCCACTCTCTAATTGAATAGTTTTATTCTGTAAGAGTTTATATGAGTGAACGAAAAACTAGTGAGAACGATCTCCCTGAGTTGGGTAGTTCTCTTGCCGGTCACATCACCCAAGTTAGAAGATGACATCGATTTGCTTTAAAGGGAAGCTTCGAGATATTTGACGATTGACCGAGTTCTGTAGTGTCGAAATTTTTCTACGTCACAAAGTGGTGGAGGTAGGGTTACATGGTTTTCCCTGTGCTGTCAGGAAGCGAATAGGTCCTTATGGACAATACGAAGATCCCTTATGTTATCGGGCAGGCATAGAGGTGGCTCCTAGTTGTCGGGCAGCGTGGGGAGATTTTCCTTGCTTCCTGAAAATGTGGAGGCATCCTTCGCGCTGTTGGGCAATGTGGGGAGCTTCTCCACGCTGTTGGGCAGCATGGAGGCCGAGGTTCATCCCCACTGGTCGTGGTGCTAGCTGTGTGGGGGAAGTCGTCGGATTAACCATGCCCGGAGGCGTGGGAGACTTGTTTTTTTCAAGGCATCGGGTAGCATGGGAACTTTATCCATGTTTGTCGGAGTGTGCGAAGTGTTTCCTCTGTCGTTCCTTGGCGTCGAAATCATTTCGGGATAATGAGATTTTGTGACCTGGCGAATTTGTGACATGTGGACGCTGTCATGGATCGTTATGATCTTGCCATGTTGCGATGTGACCATTGGATCGATGTAGCCCTTTGATCAGGGGTTGAGAGTCGAATAAAAGTGATTCTTGGGACCTTAGAATTTATTGTTGTTCAAGTGAGTTTTAAGAGATCGTGGAGCTCCGATGTTCTCGGAGCGATTTTCATCCATGGAGATGTGCACGTAAACTCGTAGTACGCGGAGATGTGCACGTAAAACTTGTAGTACGCGTAGGTGTACACGTGTACTTATAAGTAAGATGCACGTATAAACCTCTAGTAGGTGTTATTGGCTTTGAGAAGCATGAGGAACCTCTTACCGCACAAGATGCATCTGTCCACTATTTTTTAAAGGGAAATGATTATGGGAAGAGGCAGTACCAGCTTAAGATCCGTTGACGGATACCACCTATTATAATTGGTTTGACGCGTTCCAAAAAGAATTGGCAGCGCCGCTTCTTTTTTTGTTAAGAAAGACGGCGTGTTTGCTCCGCGTGATTATGGGAATGTCACATTCAAATGGAAAGAAGCTCGTGAGTGTTGTCTGTATTATTAGTTTGTTTTCACATGATTTGTCTTCATGCTTCTGACATTTCTTTTGTGTATGGCAGAAGTAGAAGACGGAAATTCGGATGGACTTTCTCGTGAAGATCAGCTGACAAAGTTTCAGGTTTTCTGGAACGAGCATATATTGAGCATAAATTGGAGAAAGATGATTACTGGAGATGTTGAACCTAAACCTCCCAAGCAAGTACACATTACGTGTTCTACTCTTTGTCTTCTTTGCATGTATTAGCTTTCTACATCTATTCACCCTTCAATTGTGTTTTTATAAGTGGAAAAATGACCCCAAGAAATATTTTAAGGGCAGCGTCAGCTAAAGAGGTGGCGACTAGAAAGAAATTTCAAACGAGGAAACCGGGAGTTGAATTGTCCCCCAAGTGTTTGTCTCTTCCTCCTCCTCTTTCTGGTGTTGGACCATCTTCTTCGAGAGCAAACGCGCAAGAGGAGGATTCCGATGCTATGCTTGTGGAGTTTTCTTCTTCGACGTCGGTGTTCGAGGATCCTTCCTCCATTGGACTTGTATCTAGCTCCTTGACCTCTAAGAAAGACAAGGTCTGTCTGCGGAAGATAGGTGTTCAGAAAGATTTGGAATAGTCGGCGTTTAAGAGCTACCAGGTTTATAGTCGTTGTTTCATGTATATTGTTGGTTTTCTTGATTTATGGGACGTTAATGTTTCTTCTCTTTTTCATAGGCGGTGATGAGCGCGAGCTACACTTAGGAATATATTGACGCTTTCAACAAGCATATCGAAGCGGAGAGCAATCGCCATGAGGAGTCGGAGAGAGGGATGTATGGGCGTTACGAGGAACTAGAGGCAAGGTACTCCAAGCTGAAGATCTCGCATAACAAATGTGTGGACCTATTTCAGGAGATGTCTGACAATATCGTGGCGGTATCTCGGGGGGAGATGATGAAGGAGTATGTTGAGAAAAAAATAAGGAATGGGACATCGCAGGTGAAATCACACGTTTTAAAAAACTGAAAGGCATGGATTATGAACTGGATTCTTGCTCCGACTAAAAGGGGTTCATGAGTCAGGGGACTTACGTTTTGTAGATGTAAACGAATACTGGACTTGTGCCTGTAAAGAGACAAGTAGAAATAAGTGACTTAAACTTTGGCGTGAACACATAAGTGAGTTAGTACCTCAGGAAATCCTTTATTAAGACAAGTGAAAATTTTTTGTTTACCAGTACAAGAGAATCAAGTTGTCATATGTGAACATTTTACAACTGTAAACGAAGAGACGCAACCGGGTTGTCAGATTGTCATTCTGTCGATGCTTGCGAACATATATAGGTTGAGAGAGAGATAATCGGGTTGCCTTGTAGCCAAGTTCATATAACGTGTAACTAGGACTTCGCACCTGGTTTATGTTGTTTCTTTATATGGTTTTATAGGTTCTTCGTCTACGTACACTTTATTGTTTCTTTCATTTGTGTTTGCTATCTAATGTGCACTTTGTTTCTTCATATGTGTTCTCATAATTTCTTCATCTAAGTTTGTTTTGTGAAAGTAACTCTTGAGTGTTCCCCCAGCCTAAGTGTAAGACTGAACTTTGTGTTGGACTTAGGTTGTGTCATCTTTTAGGAAAGAGGTGTCCTCGTTTTCCTGTGGCGGAAGACACAAGTGGTCCATGGCAGAGCCATTGACTCTCGGACGATCAACTTAGTCAAATAATAAAGAGAAGTGAAAAGATGAAATGTTTGGGTTTAAGACGTGAAAGCTACTTCCCATTCTTTATTGACATGTCCCTAAAAGTGTGAAACGCGTACTTGTCTGAAGGTGTTTCTACCTGCACAACTTTTGTCAATGGACTATAGTCGATGGGAGTCCCATCGATTGTATAATGCTTAAGTCAATACATGTATAAGCAGAAGAGAAAACAAAGAAGTAATAGTAGAGTTCAGAAGTGGTACAGTTTGAGATGGATGAAATTTCGACTATTATTTATGTCACATCCATCTTGTGCTTGAATTTTGTATGATCCATGTCCTACCACAGTGGTTAATCTGATACGGGCCTTCCCAAGTGGGTGCAAGTTTACATGCGCCGCTCTCTTTAGTGTTTTGGAATACTTCTCGAAGTACCCAATCTCCTACCTTAAAGGTTCGAGTTCTTAGATTTTTGTTGTAATGTTGTGTCACTTTCTACTGCTAAGCCACATTTTTAATGGCTTCCATATCACGAACTTCATCGAGTGTGTCAAGATTGTGGTTGAGTTATTGTCAATTACTTTTTTCTTTCGTCCACTGGTAATGGGTAGACAGGCGACGTGCTTCTGCGGGTATGACAACTTCTGAACCATAACCGAGAAAGAAAGGAGTTTCCCCTGCTAAAGTCCGCACAGTTGTTATGTACGCCGATAGGACTCCAGGTAGTTCATCTGCTCACGCACCTTTGGCCTTCTTCAATCTTTTCTTTATTGTGTTAATGATTGTTTTGTTTGAAGATTCATCTTGCCCATTGGCTTAGGGGTATCTTGGAGTTGAGAGGTTCAGTTTGATCCCCCATTCGTTGCAGAAATCTTGGAAGTCGAAACTGATGAATTGTGAGTGGTTGTGGTCACAATTTCTTTCAGAACTCTGAACCTAGAAATGACGTTCTTCCCAATAAAACTTTTTACCTCTTTATCTCGGACTTTGGGAAATGCTTCTACATCAATCCACTTAGTGAAGCAGTCAGCTACAACCAACATGTACACTCTTTGTCCAGGAGCGGTAGGAAGTTTTCCTACTATGTCCATCCCCATTTCATGAATGGCCAAGGAGATAGTATTGAGTTTAGTCGTTCTGGTGGGAGATGAGATGTGGGTGCAAGGCGTTGACAACTATCACATTTCATTACGAAGTTAATGCAATCCGACCTCATAGTCGGTCAATAGTATCCGGCATGGAGCATTCTAGTTGTTCGACCGCGCCCTCCAAAATGATTCCCACATTCACCTGCATGTAATTCAGTAAGGACGCACTTGGCTTCTTGTAAGGTGATGCACTTGAGATAAGGTCCTGAATATGATCTCTTGAGTAGTTGTCCATCTAGGATCGTGTATCTGTCAGCTTTAGCATGAACCTTTCTCATTTTTCCTTTATCTTCAGGTAGCCCATCACTTTCCAAGTATCAAATCAAGGGAGTCATCCAACCACCAGTTTGGTCCGAAGCGATTACCTCTGAGGTAGGATTTTCCATATTGCTGACCACTCGAGCAAAACTAAAGAAATGTTTTTAGTTACCTTTGTTTGGATTGAAGAGTCGAGGTTAGCGAAAGCACCGACGTGTCCTTTCTCTAGTCGAGGTAGCCCATCACTTTCCAAGTATCAAATCAAGGGAGTCATCCAACCACCAGTTTGGTCCGAAGCAGTTACCTCTGAGGTAGGATTTTTCATATTGCTGACCACTCGAGTAAAACTAAAGGAATGTTTTTAGTTACCTTTGTTTGGATTGAAGAGTCGAGGTTAGCGAAAGCACCGACGTGTCCTTTCTCTAGTCGAGGTATCAGTGTTATGTTCATTTCCTTTAGCAAGGTACGTAGTCATCTTGGCGTCACGTGTTTGGTAAGTTCCCTCTAACTGGTTCACAATAAGTTGAGAGTCTGACTTGACGTCTAACCTTTGAACTCGAATTTCTTTTGCAATTGTTAATCCAGCTATAAGTGCTTCGTATTCAGCTTTACTGTTTGTTGCTTTGAACGCGCACCGTATAGCTTGTTGTATTAGGTCTCCTTCAGGAGATGTCAGAGTTATTCCCAACCTCACGCCATTCATGTTACTTGAGCTGTCTACTGATAGGTTCCATTCTTCTTGGCTCTTGTCGGTTAAGCACAACAATTCATTTTCTGCCTACACCAATATGCAAGGTGAAAAATCAACATGAAAATCAGTCAATACCTTTGACTTGATGGCATTCCTTGGTCGGTATGAGATGTCATACTTGCTGAACTCCACTATCAATTTGGTGAGGCGCCCAGAATGTTCAGGTTTATGGAGAATGTTCTTCAAAGGGAACTCTGTAACAACTACTATCCATTGACATTGGAAATAAGGCATGAGTTTACGAGCAGCGTTAACCAGTGCAAGGGCTAGCTTCTTTAACTGGCTATAACGCGTCTCTGCGTCTAGAAGTGACTTGCTTACATAGTATACTGGAAGTTGTTTTTTGTCTTCTTCTCGTACTAGCACGACACTCACTGCTCTCTACCACTTCCAAGTAAACATAAAGTTTCTCAACTTCTTAATTTGGTCTGTGAGAGTAATGGTGGTTCAATTAGGTACAGTTTCAGTTGTTGAAGTGCTTCTTCACATGCTAGAGACAATTTGAATTTCTTTGACTTGTGCAGAGTGGTAAAGAAAAGATAGAATTTTTCGGAAGATTTCATATGAAGCGACTAAGTGCAGCGACTCTTCCTGCTACTTTTTGCACGTCTTTTATGCAAGTGGGAGATGGAATGTTTATGACTGCATGGATTCGTTATGGGTTGGCTTCAATTCCTCTTAGTGTCACCATGTAACCTAAGAACTTTCCTAAGGAAACACCAAATGAACATTTAGTAGGATATGTTTCAAGTTGTACCTTTTGAGGACGTCGAAGGCCTATTGAAGATGGTCAAGATTTTGTTCAGCCTCCAATGACTTAACTAGCGTGTCATCTATATACACTTCCGTGGTATCACCTAACATTTTAGCAAACATCTTGTTGACAAGTCTCTGGTAGGTGGCTCTGCGTTCTTTAATCCAAAAGGCATCGCTTTATAGCAGAAGACGCCTCGTTCTGTCGCAAAGGTCGTCTTCTCTTGATCGTCGGGATGCATCAAGATTTGGTTGTACCTGGAGAAAGCGTCCATAAAAATTAAGAGTTTTCACGCCTGGTTAAGTTTAGTGAAATCGATATATACTCTCCACTTACCATTCTTTTGTTGGGTTGTGGTGTCTCCTAGTGTACTAAGCGGAATCTCAGACATCTCATGTCTAACACTAGTAGGTCCCAAGATCATCATGCATAAGCTAATAATTAACTAAGAGTTTAAGATTACGTTAATCGCTAGTTTTCCCTCGAACCCTTCCAATCGAATGCGAAGACCAAGAGCCCCACGTGTTGCTCCTCTACTCAAGACACCCGAATGATCAATTTGATCTCCCACCTTGAAGCTAGCTAGAACTCCAATGGTGATTTTATTAGAAGAACACCTTCTTCTTTATGACTAGTTAGATAGCTTGGGAATTAGCTCACTTTCTCTCTCTACTTGATGTTGTAGAGTAAGAAAGCTTCTTGAGAAATTCCACGCCTTATTCAAATCCCTAAGAGACCTTATATAGAACCCAAATTAGAGTCCTACCCTAATTAGGAGTTTCCTAAAAGTACTTTTTGAATAAGATTAAGGAAATAGTCAAAAATAGAAACTAGTTTCTATTTTACTATTTCCCTAACATGTGGTCATCCAAACCATGCCCACAAGGGCAGATCTGAACGGCCCCATTAGGGGAACCAGCCAGCCAATGTCGGCCCCAAAAACTTCACTTTTTACCCCCGGCCCAAAATCCCTTCTTTCGGGCCTTTGTGCTATCTTTGCCTAAACTTCTTTTAGGCCTATAAGACAAGTTTATGGGGCTCTCCCATGATTATATGTCTCTTCCCACTAGTTATATCATCCGATCAAATAGACATTCTTATGTGTAACCCGATGTAGGATCCGATTGAAATTAACCGCGACTTACTTCGTAATTCGACGATCGTAGTTGGTTTCTAGCTAAATACTACGACCCCTAAATCGTCCGTACTTGATGACATTCTTCATCAACATTCCTATCTGACAAATTGCTCGTGTTGCATCTTTGGATAAAGGACACCTCCTTCAGACTCCCACTTGTAGAGTCTGCAACAGTTCCCGGCTAGAAACACTTTCTGTCTACTTTCCTTCCATGTCTGGAATTTTGCATTGACATGTTCAACTTTCTCTACTCTAACTCATCCTAGCAATTTTACAAGCCTTTTAGGATGTCAGTGTGGTTTCAGATTGTTTTATCTGAGTTTGGATGTTTACACCTCTCAATACTCCAGTATTCGAGATGTCTTGGGCACATTCTAAATCATGTCCCACATGACCGATTTTAGGCATATAGCATAACCATCTTCCTCATGTGTGCTTGCTCATCAGGATCCCTGACTCTGAGTCTTGCAGATCTATGCGCCATGAGTTTGGGTCGAATATCTCTTCCAGCGTCTTTCGTATTTGGACTATTAAGAATCCCTAGTTTTCTTATCTTAGTCCTATCATCTTTTGATCTATATCCATAGACCATTGATGGCCAAAACATTTCATCCTTTATGGTTCTTCCTTAATTGATTCCAACATCCCTGTGTTGTTATCAATTCTGGTGTGTACACTACACACCAGACCTGAAAAGCGTTACTCCTACTAAACTTCTTGAAATCCTGAGCAGTTTTGGCTTCTGCTTCCACTTGGATCTTTTCACCTTTAGCCAAATACTTAGTTCCCTTTCGCACCTGTACATTCACAAGGATAGGGCATTAGGTATCTTAGACCATGTTGGGAAATTTTCAGTATTAGATAAATTAATTGCCAATACACGAAGTGGAAGCCACTGTTTCATTCTTCATGTCCTCCAAGAACTTAGGGCAGTTTCTCTTCCAGTGACCCTTTTGGTCACAGTCTAAACATTTTCTATCAAGAGGTGGAACTTTGTCCATGGATTTAGCAGCCCGTTTGCCTTTTCCTTTGGACACTGTTTTCTTCTTCTGTTTTCCACTCTTCTTGAACCCCTTGTCCTTTTGAATCATGAGAACATCCTTCTTATGATCCACTATTGCCACATCCTGTTCGGCCGTCTGAAGCATCACATGAAGTTCCTCCAGTGTCTTGTGCCTATCCATTCATGTGGTAGTTCATCTTGAACTAATAAAAACCACTGTGGAGGGAGTGAAGGATAGTATCGGTAGCCGCTTCTTGGCTATAAGGAAACCTAGTTTGGCCAGCTTACAACAAAGACTGATCATCTGACGAACATGAGGCCCAACTGGTTTCCCTTTTTCAAGGCACATGTCTAGTAACGTCCTGAAGGTTTCATACCTTTCCAGTTGCGATTGCTTCAGAAACATTTCCTTAAACTGTCGAATCATGGTGTAGGCATCCATGTCTAAGAACTGTTCTTGAAGAATTCCATGGTTACCAACATCAGACACGTTACCGGTTCTGCCTTTTCCCGAACTTTCTTTCCATGTTCCTTCATCGGTCGAATGGGCATCCAAATTTGGAATTGGAGTGTCCAACACACTTTGCTTGCCTACCATTTTGAGAACTATTACCAGATTCCTCTCCCATTCGAGGAAATTGTGCTCATTCAATTTCTCTTTGTCGAGAAGTGAGCGAAAGTTGAAGTTATCTTTCGACATCTTAAAACTACATGAAAGAATTGCAAAGTTTTAAAACTCGTTATCATTTTTCGGAAAATTCACTTTTCCCACATCATTCAATAAAATCGTCCCTAATTGAATAAAGTGATTTTAAGATCCTAGTTCTCCGGAGTTAAGTGGACTATGACCCTGCCTTGAAAAACCTTTGTTCCAGGTGAGTGAACTCCTTCACTGATCATACCCTTATGACTCTTGGTGGATAGATTGCATTGATGAATGCCTAATTTATCCTTTTGCCTCGAGTATCCAAAACTGTTTTGCTGATCTCGTTGAGTGGAACCACTAGAATTGTAGGTGTCTTCTATAGGCCTACCCGCATTGCCCTGAGGTAGGGATGGCATCCTGCTAAGGCAGACCCACCATCACGAACAAGGGACCAACGAGTGCCTTGTTAATGGGAGGCACTACACTCAAAATTGCTTTTAAGGACTTTTACGCTAAGTCTGGAATGTGTTATAGTGAACTATTTAACCTAACTAACATCCACGACATAAAGCGTAAATAAGTAAGTAAATGCGCGCGAGAAAGTAAATCAAGCACCTGTGGATCCTAGTATGGCCCCCTAGTCCTAAAAGATCTAATCTCTTTAGGATTTCTTCTTGTTTCGTCTTTTGGTTCACAAAGATCGCCATCTTTGAACCTCCATTGATTTCTCCCACTCGAATTATATCTCTGATGTGGCTTGAAAATGCCACATTTAGGTCACTTAACTTCGATGAGTTAGTCCCTTTTGAGTATTATAAATAATATTTTATGTACTTTTCTTGTTAGGTATCATATTTGGAGATAAACATGTAAATCGGAATAAAGGGAGCAAATTGTCACTATCATTTCATGTGCACAAAACGAGAGAAAAAGATTTTAATGAAATCAAATGACAAGAGGAGTCAATGACGAGTCCGACGGTGAAAACGGAAGTCGAATCGGAGTTCGGACGGAGAAATTATAGAAGATGGAAGCAAAAGTCGTCTCTTGAAATTAGATTTGTAGAGATCAAGTATGGAGGAACCCTCCTTGTTTCTGAAGAAAAGCCCAAGTCCAAATCAAGCCCACAAAAGAAAATAAGAAGAACAAGATAAAGAGAAATTTATGAGCACCCTCTCTTTGGTCCAAGTCAAAATGGTCTAAGACTTAGTCAAGTTTGACTAAGTCTAGGGTTGTGTATACACAAGTGAGAAAAAGGGGTCAAAGGAATGAGGGAACTATTCATCATATTCTTCACCAAGAAAGAAGTTAGAGAGAGAAAAGGAGGCTACACTAGGCCCGCCACACTAGGAATGAGGGTTCTTGAGTTTGAAAGGTTTGGTTGGGTTGAGAGCTAGAAAGAGAGAAGGACGAAGGAGAAAGGCTGGCCAAGCATAGGCCGGCCAGCACACTAGGCCGGCCTAGCTTAGCCGGCCGAGTTGCTGTCTTAACAGCAGCTCGGGTTGCTTCCGGCAGCAGCTCTCGGGAGGAGGAACATCAGCATCTTCCGGAACGCAGGGGCAGCAACTCGGAGCAGCAACAGCACGACCATGGAAGCTTCTCATATGCTCGGACAGTGCACGGGATGCTCGGATCTTGGTACGGGACGGCTCGGACATGCACGGGACAGTGAGACTTGGCCGGATCTTGGTTTTGGCCAGAACTTCACTGTCTTTGACCGGAAATTTCAAGGGTTTCCGGCAACTTTCTTGGCCGGAAACAATAGGGCTTTTGTTTCCCATACCATAAGCTTGCTTCCCATGGTGGTTGATTTGATTTTTGATTAAAAGTGATTAGAGAGAGAAAGCTTGGTGAAGCTTTAATGGTCGTGGGTTTTAAATGAAGAAGATGAGTCTAGTTGCTAAGGGAAGATCTGATTTTTGCTCGGGGAAACCCATTATCCAGTGTTAAGGGGAAATCCAGAAATTTGCTAAGGGGAGATCGACTAAACCTTAACTACTCAAATTTTTCGACGAACCTAGCCTCGAACCACATCGAAAAAGGGGGATTTCTCATCATCTTCTTTTCATTTATTACTTATTCACCATGTTAGCTAAATCAAGTGTGTCGTTAATGAGATGAAATGTGATGAATTTGTGATTATCTATGTGATGATTTAATGTTTTGACAATAAATTGATGTTTTCTTATTTTGATTACTTGTTTCAATCGTTTTTCATGTGTCTTATCAAGTACTTCGCATAGTTATTCGATTAGGCAAAGTGATCGATATCGATCGTAGTCTAGATCCAAATTTCATGTGTCTTGTCATGCACTTCAGATAGTTAGGCGGCTAGACGACATTTTCGATCATTCAGTTTTAATCGTTTAGGAAGTTTGTTTGACTAAGTATTATCTCCGGACATACGTAGTGCTTATGAACATCCACCGTGGGAATCGAGACTAGGTTTGTATCAATACATTCGATTGGACCGTAAATAGTTGTAGGTTCACCACAAAGGATTCCCGGACCTCGACACTTCTCTCACTTATTTGTTGCCTCCCTACTCTTGTTCCTTCAACTCCTCTCTCGAATCTCTCTCGCATGTTTGCATTGATAATTTAGTTTGTTTTACTTGTTTTCTTCTTTTGTTAGTTATTCGATTATAAAACTCCTCATTTACCTTTGTTCCCTTTTCGTCTTAGTCTAAGTTAGCTAGTAACACTTAAATCGACGAATAAGACCCTTCGATATCCAAACTACCTTCATATCCTTGGATCGATCCCGGCTTTGCCGGATTACTACTTGATACCTCCGCTTGGGTGTGCAACCTTTCGGGTGCATCAATCCCCATCCTTGAGTTTTTTCAATGGACTCATTGACCCTAAACTCTAATTACAAGATTCAAACGATACGCAGATCGTATAAACTTGAAATTAAAATTATTACAAATTGCACCCATCTGTGCTTAAAACAAGAATGAAAGAAAAACTTTCTATGGCCATACTAGTTCCCGTATTCACATCTCATGCATTGATATAATATTCAAGGCTAACAATTATATATGCATGAAGATCCGGGAGATACTTTTGTCGACATCTCTATGTCACATTACGGACCTTAGGTCTAAATTCGAAGAATTCGACTAATGGTGCGTTCCGATTTTATCTTCTATGATTTCCAAAATCAAATTCAATAAAAAACTCCATTTGGGCTTTTGAAGAGGCCGGGTCAATTTTGGAAAAAATGGTTTAACTCTTAATGATTTCCCAAATCAATTTCAAGAAAAACCAGTTCCGGGCCTTCGGGTGGCCTGATACAATTTCGATAATATTTGGGTGGGATCGGGAGAAAAATAAGACTTTCGTCGAAAAGCTCCCACTCGGGTCAAGACCCATAAAACTTCGGCCCAAGGACTCTAGTCAAATTTGGAATAGTCCGGAACACCCAAAAGTCAAGGTCCAAGACCCGAAAGTCAAGGCCCAATAGGATGGTCCGACCCAAAAGAGATGCGCGCTAGGCATAGGTCCGGCCCACGCACTGTCCGGCACAAGACCGAGTGCATTGGACCGGTCCATGCACTATCTGGCCGAGCCAGACGCGTCTCGGTCTCGGTCGAGGATTAGGACGCGTCTTGGCCCTAGGCTAGGACGTCGGCCTATCCCAAACGCGTCCCAGACGCGTCTGACCCTTGGCCTTAGCCCCTAAGCCATCTCGGTCCTAGACCGAGATGCCTAGGGCACTCCAGGCGCATCCTAGATGCGACTGGTGGAAGCTCCAGCCGTCTCAGATCGCATCCGAGACGTGCTCAGGCTACCCGCGCACCAGGACGCATCTCAGATACGTCTGCGAAAGTCGCGTGTGTCTCGGATGCTTGGGGTGCGTCCCAGACGAGCCCTTAGTAGTCGCAGATGCGACCGACTCGGATAAGTAATCTGAGTCGATCTCAGTCAGCAGACCGAGACGCGTCCGACCAGCCGCACCTATGCAACCCAGTTTTTGGAACTTCCAAATTTTTTTTTTTCTTTTGCTTCTCAAGCAACTAATCCCAACTTTTTAGAAACTTCGAACAAGCTTAAACTTGATTTTCAAAACTTCTAAAATCATGAAAATCACACCTTTTCAAACTTTTGGGAAACTTCTAAAAAACCCAATTTTGATTTCCAACAACTTCTAAAATTATGAAAATCACAACTTTTGAAACTTATAAAATTTCAATTCTTTGTTCTTGGGAGATTTCCAAAATCCATGAAGAACAAATCTTTTGAAAACACTTTTCAATACCGAAATCAATCAAAATTGAGTTATTTAAAACTCTTTTCAATCATCAATCTTGAATATTCAACTTGAAAACTTTTGAATCCCATTCAAAATAATCAAATTGAATGTCTAAAACGCTTTTAGACAAAACTATCAAGCTAATCAATCATGGATTAGTCCGAAACTTAGCAAAAATTAGCTATTTGCAAGAGGCTCTGACGCCACTGTAGGGTTTTGTGGGTCACTTCTACTAGTGTTATATGCGGATAACTTGACATGAAATTTCAGACACTAGTATTCCCTGGATCATCATGCATAAGCTAATAATCAACTAAGAGTTAGAGATTACCTAAATAGCTAGTTTTCCCTCGAACCTTTCAAATCTGCTTTTGGGAAGATCAAGAGCTTCGATTGTAGCTCCTCTACTTGGGACACCGAGTGATATACTTAACCTCCCACCTTGTATGTTAGATAGAACAACAATGGTAGTTTGATTACAAGAAGACCTCCTTCTTTAATTGACTAGTTGATAGCTTTTGGGAATTAGCTCTCTTTCTCTTCTCTACTTGATGGTGTAGAGTTAGAAAGCTCTTAGAGAAATTCCACATCTTATTCAATACCCTAAGGGTCTTTATACAGAGTTCTGAGTTAGAGTCCTACCTTGATTAGATTCCCAAAAAGCACTTTTTTAATAAGATTAAGGAAATAGTCTAAAATAGAAACTGGTTTGTATTCTTTGATTTCCTTGATGTGTGGACGTCCAAACCATGCCAAAATTGGCAGATCTGATATCCCCATTAGCGGAACCGGCCACCCAAATATGGGCCCAATCCGAGCCCAAAATGTCCTCCTTTTGCTCCCGGCTCAAAACCCCTTTTTTGGGCCTTTTGTGATATCTTTGCCCAAACTTCTTTTAGGCCTATGAGACATATTTATGGGTTTCTCTCATGATAATATATCTCATTCCCACTAGTCATATCATCTGATTAAATAGCCACTTTTATGTGTAACCCGATGTATGATCCGGTCGAAGTTAGCCGCGAATTACTTCGTAATTCGACGATCTTAGTTGGTTTCTAGCTGAACATTACGATCCCTAAATCAACCGGACTTGATGATCTTCTTCATCAATTTTCCTACCCGACAAATTGCTCGCATTGCATTCTTGGTCAAAGGGCATCTCCTTGACAAAGGAATATCCTTCACGTTCGGGATTAAGACTACTCTTCGATAGTTAGGGTTTTCCTTTTGAGTTTATCTCGTATCTTGGATATTTAGAAGTTCCTTTGTTCAAGGATACTTATTAGATATCCTGCCTGATGATACATAAAATGGTCAACTGTTGACTGACGTCAAGAAGTCAAAAATAGACCAGAGGGCTTCTTCAGTTTGTATTCAAGGGATTTGTATTTTCGTTGATGTATTTGTCGAGTTCTCCCATTCTTACGATCTCTTATATAAAGTTCTTGAGGTGTCAAAAGGTTTCAGTTTTATGGCCATATCCAATGTGGAAAGCACACCACGCCGTCATATTCGTGGGCCTGAAATCTTCTTTGTCATTGTTAGGTTTAGGCAACTGAACTTTGTCTTTTTTGGACAAGAATTTGCAAGATAACTTACCTTTTTCGAGTCAGAGGTGTGTAAGACATGTGCTCGGGCCTTTCGCGTTTGCTTCCGTCCTATTCTTTAACAAGTCTGGTTTCTTCTCGCTCCCTTCCCTTAGGCTATTCCTTTTCGTATGGGATTCTAGCGACCTCTTTCATCTTTCTATAGTCGTCATTTGTTTTTATGATGTGCTGGACGTTCTTTAGGAAGTCCACAAGGTTGCGTGATTTGTTGTTCGCGATCTCGCAGATGACATCGTCTGGCCTTATGCCACTCTTCAAGGCTATGTGGGCGACTTTAAAGTCAAAGTCGGGTACCTGCACCATAAGGTTCCTGTACCTCTGACGGAGAGCAAACAATTCGTGTATGACATCGTCGGTTTGATAGGTAAGAACTCGTCGTCAATACCAACTCCTTGTGACGGAGAACAAACAATTCGTCAGAAAAAGCTCTCATTCCGACGGCTTTTCCCCAAACCGTCGGAAATACAAGCGTATTTGCGATCACTCTTTGATTTCCGTCGGAAAAGGTCTGTCACAAATACCTCTTGTTTTTGTAGTGTCTGTCAGTAGCTGGCTAGGGATTATCCCTTCTCTTGGACGATGTTGAACAAGTCTTCAGATGTTTTTTGTACCGCATGGCTCCCTTGGAAAGCGGTGTAGAAGGCTGAAAATAAGGTCTCAGTTGTCTTGGCTTTAACACCAACGCGTAGACTAACTTCTTTATCGTGGGATGATTCAACTCTACACCCGAGTAGACCTTGATGAGAAACTAAACAGGGTGCATGACTCCATATATGGTTTTATGATCATTGACGATACAACCTCTTTTAATGTAGAAAGGTATAATGTGAGCTCGTCTCCTCCGTTAGGAATTACCAACAAGGGTAGGGCCATCAGGTGTGCCTTTAGCTCTTGGAAAGCTTGCTCTGCTTTTGCGGTCCACTCAAATTTAGATACTTTTCCAAGTTATTTGAAGAAGGGCAATGCCTTGTCTCCCATTTTGCTTAAGAATAGAGACAAGTAAGCCAATCTCCCCGTCAGTTTATTAACCTCCTTTGGTTTGTTTCGACTTGGCATATCTACCGGCCTTTAATTTAGCCACATTTGCTTCTATTTCCCAATAACTGGCCATAAATCCAAGGACTTTTCCGGGCGTAACCCCAAACGTTCACTTCTCTGAGTTTAGCTTCACGTTGTAGGCTTGAAGCCTATCGAAGGCGAGTTTGAGGTTTGTGTTAGGTCTGTTTTGATTTTACTCTTTACGATCATGTCGTTAACGTAGCATTATATCGTATTTCCATTCTGAACCTGAAAAATTTGATTGACTAGTCTTTGGCAAGTGGCCTGATTCACCTGAAAGGTTGCACACACAAGCGGAGGTATCAAGTAGTAATCCGGCAAAGCCGGGATCGATCTAAGGATAGGAAGGTAGTTTGGATATCGAAGGGTCTTATTCGTCGGTTTAAGTGTTACTAGCTAGCTTAGACTAAGACGAAAAGGGAACAAAGGTAAATGAGGAGTTTTATAATCGAATAACTAACAAAAGAAGAAAACAAGTAAAACAAACTAAATTATCAATGTAAACAGGCGAGAGAGATTCGAGAGAGGAGTTTAAGGAACAAGAGTAGGGAGGCACCAAATAAGTGAGAGAAGTGTCGAGGTTCGGGAATCCGTTGTGGTGAACCTACAACTATTTACGGTCCAATCGAATGTATTGATACAAACCTAGTCTCGATTCCTGCGGTGGATGTTCATGAGCACTACGTATGTCCGGAGATAATACTTAGTCAAACCAACTTCCTAAACGATTAAAACCGAATCATCGAAAATGTCGTCTAGCCGCCTAACTATGTGAAGTGCATGACAAGACACATGAAATTTGGATCTAGACTACGATCGATATCGATCACTTTGCCTAATCGATTAACTATGCGAAATACTTGATAAGACACATGAAAAACGATTGAAACAAGTAATCAAAATAAGAAAACATCAATTTATTGTCAAAACATTAAATCATCACATAGATAATCACAAATTCATCACATTTCATCTCATGAACGACACACTTGATTTAGCTAACATGGTGAATAAGTAATAAATGAAAAGAGCATGATAAGAAATCCCCTTTTTCGATGTGGTTCGAGGCTAGGTTCGTCGGAAAATTTGAGTAGTTAAGGTTCAGCCTATCTCCCATAGCAAATTTCTGGATTTCCCCTTAACAGTGCATAATGGGTCTCCCCGAGCAAAAATCAGATCTCCCCTTAGCAACCAGACTCATCTTCTTCATTTAAAACCCACCACTATTTAAGCTTCACCAAGCTTTCTCTCTCTAATCACTTTTAATCAAAAATCAAATCAAACACCATGGGAAGCAAGCTTATGATATGGGAAACAAAAGCCCTATTGTTTCCGGGCAAGAAAGTTGTCGGAAACCCTTGAAATTTCTGGTCAAAGAGGGTGAAGTTCCGGCCAAAACCAAGATTCGGGCAAGTCTCGTTGTCCCGTGCATGTCCGAGCCGTCCCATACCAAGATCCGAGCATCCCGTGCACTATCCGAGCATATGAGAAGCTTCCATGGCCGTGCTGTTGCTGCTCCGAGCTACTGCCCCTGCGTCCCGGAAGATGCTGCTGTTGCGCCCGTGAAAGCTTCCCGATCTGCTGTTCCTCCTTCTGAGAGCTGCTGCCTGAAGCAGCCCGAGAGTTGCTGTGAAGGCAGCAACTCGGCCGGCGAAGCTAGGCCGGCCTATGCTTGGCTAACCCTCCTCCTTCTTCCTTCTCTCTTTCTAGCTCTCAACCCAACCAAACCCTTCAAACTGAAGAACCCTAAAACCTAAGTTGTAGCCTTTTTTTTTCTCTCTCTCTCTAACTTCTTGCTTGGTGAAGAAGATGATGAATAGTTAATCCCTATTTTCCTTTTCTCTCACTTGTGTATACACAACCCTAGACTAAGTCTTAGACTATTTTGACTTGGACCAAAGAGAGGGTGCACATAAATTTCTCTTTATCTTGTTTTTCTTATTTTCTTTTGTGGGTTTGATTTGGACTTGGGCTTTGCTTCAGAAACAAGGAGTTTGCCTTCATACTCGATCTCTACAAATCTAATTTCAAGAGACGACTTTTGCTTCCATCTTCCATAATTTCTCCGTCCGAACTCCGATTCGACTTCAGTTTTCACTGTTGGACTCGTTATTGACTCCTCTTGTCATTCGATTTGCTTGAAATCTTGTTTTCTCGTTTTGCGCACATGAAATGATAGTGACAATTCGCTCCCTTTATTCCGATTTACATGTTTAACTCCAAAAGGAACTAACTCATCAAAGTTAAATGACCTAAATGTGGCATTTTCACGCCACATCAACATCCCCAAACTTAGAATTTGCTAGTCCTCGAGCAAACAAACAAAACAAGACAACAAAGTAAATCTAGCTCACTTTTGGAGGACTCCCGGTTGCATTTAGCGTATGCAACAAGCCTTTAAACCCATAAATTTCAAGATTCCAAGAGATAAAAGAGTTGAACTATCAGTGCAAATAAGGTAACGATCAACAAGTGAGAGACTTAAGTATGTCAAACATATGAATCAAACCAATAAACACAAAAGCATGCTTAGAGTCTCCTCACTAATAGTTTTATACTTAAGTGCAAGTGTCCCATCATCATGAGCATCATCCAAGTCTAAAGTAACAAAACTTTGTTTTCTATCATAGCACATTTCGCCTCGACTTTGGCCTCACGGTCATACGCTCTTAAACATGAAATCGCTCAAAATGGAATCTAATGGTTCACTCTCATTTGTGAGCATGGAATAAAGTAAACTCAACACATACAAAAATTAAATGAGGATATCCAGTTCTAAAACGAAAGGATCTCTTAGGAATGGAAATCACCACTAACGGAATGAGGAAGCTCACTCACCCTTCTCACCCACTCTACCCTCTAATAGTGTCTCCTAAAGGTAAACGGTTACAATTGATGGAATGGAAGATGATGAAATCCCGAGAATGTCGACGCCTTCAAAGATAAAAGAACACTTAAACAACCTTTAAACTTGACTTTTTGCCTTGAATACTTTATTTTCCACAACACTTACACAATTCTCAAAAGTTCACATGAACTTACGCAAATAACACATACATAAACAAACTTTTTCTTTCTTTTCTTTCTCTTTCTTTTCTTTTTCTTTTAACTTTGTTGTCCTTTTTCTTTTCTTTATTTCTTTTTTTTTTTTCTTCTGAAACATGACAAAAACAAATAACAAAAATACAAACTAGTATTCTCAACAAGTCGCCTTTATCTTTGACACTTTGCTTTCACATTCTTTCTTCTTTACTTTTCATGTCTTCATTCTCGGGAGTAGTATGATAAATGGATGGTGGAGTATATGTTTCCCGAAATTTGACACTATTATCGGGTTTCATGGACTACAAGAGTAAGGTTTATTCGCTATCCTGATGTCACTCCTAGTGGTTAAGGAAGTTGAGCTCATGAGATCGTCTAAGCTCTTTTGAACATAGTGAAAGTGAGTAGCTCTTCATTCTACTCGGAGTTAACGCAGAAGAGTACACTCAAAAGCAAGAAAAAGGCTCAGATATCTCACATGGGTTTAAGCCTCCACTAATGACTATTCTAGGTCCCTTAGAAGTGCTACTTCTTCCTTAAGATGATACTCACATGATAAAACACCAACACCAAAGGACTTAACATTCATGAAAAGACTAAGAGCATGCATAAGATTTATCAAGAAGGAACCACATGCATCAACATAGTTAAGAATACCACTAGAGTCATACCAAATCTACCCAAAAATTTTTCAAATTTGGTCGAATTTGTTGAACTCTCTTCTCTTTTTGAAACCACAAGGTCATGAGGCCAAAAAGCAATATCCCCATCCCCAAACTTAAAACTAACATTGTCCTCAATGTTTTAAGCATATACTCATCAAAAGATAAGAGACATATTAATTTAAAGAGGAGGGTGTAAAGATATTACCAAAGCCGGAGGAGATAAAAGAGGTTACTAACGAGACTCATGCATACCGAGTTCCAAGTTGATAATAAACTCACCGCTATCCCCAAACTAGGAATGAACCTCGTCTCAAAAGTATACAAACTGGAATGCTCCTAACACATCAATAAATAGAATAAGAATGAAGCATAAGCATGACCATATAAGTATAAGACCACTCACGCGGGATCACTCGATTGGATCAAACTATGCAACTAGCCTTTGAGTCTCTCGTATGCACGAGAGCACGAGTTTTGTCTCGTGGAGGGTTTCCAAGGATGATACCCATAAACATCAAAACTCATCTTAATCGGTTTAACGCTCATAAAGTAAAAGACGAAAGATTTGGGGATCAACCCAAAGAAAAATATATGCAGGTGCTAATCGTCTCACAATAATATCAACGTAAAGAAGTGCACGTGAGACGACAAAAGAAAAGAAGCCATCCCCAAACTTAGTGGGTGCACAATCCACTAAGTAGGCATAAATACAAGGAGTGAAGACTAAGAAGTCATCAAAAGGATCAACATACAAGTGTAGGGTCAAGAGGTCAGTCGAAGGAAAAAAATCATCTGCATGCTTAGTGGATAAAACATCCACTATGTCTATAGATGTCTTCGGGAAGACGGCTGAAATGTCACAAAAGGGATCAACAATCGAGTCTGAGATTGTGTGGAAGGTCAGACGAGGCTCTAAGGATAATGCGGTAGGCTCGGGGACCAAGTTAAGGTCCACGATTTCCTTAGATAAATAGTCTGACAAACTACCCAACATGTCTCTAACTACTACGTCATCAATATCCTCAAAGGCATCTAGAGCCTCGCAATTGGTTATAATATCAGGCCTTCCTAACATGGCATCTAAGACTGACTCCTCACAAGTGTCAAAACTCGGAAAATTCAGAATAGTGTCATCCCTAAACTTGCTCATAGAGCTATCATTTTGAACATTAAAGTCTAGTGTACTCCTATCATGGTGAGACGATAATGGTCCAGGTAGCGAGTGATGAGACATGAAAATGTCCCATCTGAATCTCTTAACTCGGGTTAGTTAGTCCAACTCGAGCGGTTACTCTGATGAATTATTTGATTTTCTTTCTCAGGACTCATTTACGGAGTTCGATGCGAAAACATCGTGATAAAGACATACTTGAGGGGCATTTTGGTCATTTTAATGACAAGGGTATTCTGGTCAATATTAGTGCTCATGTGAAAGTAGAGTCCGAGACGAGTCTATCGGCGAAACCGGAAGTGAAAACGGAGTCCGAACGAGCAAGATAGAGAAGGTCAAAGTCTTGGTCCAATTAAGTTGACTAACGAGTATGAAGACGACATGTGGCGAGAAATAAACTGGTGGGTTGCGTGGGACAATGCTCGGGATTCATGTTGAGAACATGATTAGGTGCTTCACCAACCCATACTTCCGTACTTCCCCGCGTAAATCTAAAGGAGATGGGGACCTAGATTTTATCTTCACACATGGAAGCAACTAGTTTGGCATTGCAACTTAATTATGACTACCGTGAAGCACCAAATCAGTCCCTATGAGCCAGCAATTAAATGGATGAAGGAAAACAGTGCCTATCCCCTTTTTCTTCTTTGATTCCTTTTTAAAGAAACTTAAGGATTTTATTCCTTTTAAGTTTCCTAACAGTGGAGAGAGAAAACCAAGAGCAGATCCATTTTTGTGTATTTCGAATTAGCAAAGGAAAGAAAGAGAGGTTAAGAGAGAGAAAGCATATGTTTGTTAATCAAAGAGGGAAATAAGAAAGAAAGGGAATGAGTTTTAGAAACAGAAACTTTCTGAATATGGAGATATTCGGTTGGATGAAGATTGAATTGAGAGATTTTCGATTGAAAGGGCTGCTACTAATATTGAAGGAGATATCATAAATCAAAGGACAGATTGGACTCAATGAAGAAACAAGATAAGAGAAATTCGACTACAGATGATTTTTAAGAGGGAAGGAAATATTTGAATGAGGATTCGGCTGATCTTATCACATAGAGAGAGCCACACCACAGAGATTTGGAATTTTGGATTCTTTTCGTCTTCTTCCTCTATAAATCAGGAACTCTTCATCAGACAAAGGGACATCTCGGACTGGAACAAAAACTGAAACAGAGAGTTATCAGTATTACTTTTCATTTTGTTTTCTCATCATCTAATCATCTTCTTTCTTTGTGAGAGGGATAGAGAGTGATTGTAGAGAGATAAACATAGAAATCAAATAAAACAGAGAGTATTATTGAGTTTATCATTACCCATTTATCTTTTGAATCTTCTTGTGTTATTATTTTAGTGAGATAGATAAAACAAAGTAGAAAGAGAGTGATTGTAGAGAGATTAAAAGAGAAATCAGAGACTTGGATCACCATTGAATTATCTTCTTCAAGAACTTAGGTTTACAGAGAAGGATGTCTTCATTTTTCTGAAATTTCTTAGGAAGAAGAAGACTCTGTTTGCTTTGCAACTGCTGTTGGAAAAATAATTTTCTCACTGGAAAATTGTTTTCTCCAAGGAAGTGTTTGGCTGACAGACGAAAAATTATTCTCAGAGATATTTTCAGCAATCCTAATCATGTGTGTTTGTTTCTATTTAACTCTGAATCTCAATTTTGTTTCGAACATGAGTAGCTAAACTTCTAATCTAGGGTTAGGATGAAGCCGTCATTTTGCTTAAGTAAATGACCATCATCTCACCATAAACTTCTTTGATTTGCTTTGACATTGTAAGATTAATTTCTTCGCATTAGTTTCATGATATCTCTTTCATTAGTTATACTTATATTTTGATGTTTCATATTTAGACTGAGCGTCTTTAATGTCTCATGCTTAAGATTTGATAGCTAATAGTTAGAGTATTGTTTGAACGATTGATTTGAAATTAAAAGTTTAGAAAGGTTTGTTCTGAAAATATATGATTTTCCGAGGTTTGGTAGAAAAGTTACCATTCCTTGAGTTATAAAAAGATTGAGTTGTGGTTGAGTAGGTTAGTTTACAAGCATGCTAAGGTGGATTCCGAAACCTTAGGTTTTCTCTTCATAAGTTTCTCCAGTAATTATCTTTTCGTTGTTTTTTTAAGTTCGTTATTTTAGATTTAATTTTCTCATCACCAAAAAACCAATTTCAAAGAAAACCTTATTAGTCATAGGATTTAGAATAGATTGATTTAGTCTCTGAGGAACGAACCGGACTTACCGGAATTATCACTTGACGCCCGTATACTTGCGGGTGGTGACCTATTTAGGAAACTTTCTAGGCCCATCAGCGAGCAATAAGGGTCATCGATCAATTCATGCTCAAAGGGTCTACCAGGAGCATCTTCGACATTTAAATCAAGACCAGGGTTAGGTGTATTACCCTCACCATCATTCCTAGTCTCCTCTTGAGTTTGGGTTGGGAAAACCCCTTCCTCGTCGACGATAAGCTCCGACTCAATTCTATCAACAATTTTGAGCATCCATTCCGTGATCTCAGTTACATCTCGATTAAATCTAGTCTGGTGCTCTAAAAATGCTTGGAGACTATCTTGAGAAGTCTCCTCGTAATAAGGCATATGGGTATAACTAGATGAAGACTCTCACGGAACACGGGGCATGGGACAATACTCGGTCAAATGGCTTAAGCTCGCACAAATAGCACAAACCGGGTTAATGGTCTCCATGGTCCTTTCTTTACTACCTTCATGTAGATACATAGACTCGACTCTTTGAGTGGAATCATCGAGTCCGGAATTTCCATCACTAAATGGACCGTTCATATATGCTTGTCGAAAATCATGAAGACTTCGACGTGGTCGATCAATGGTAATAGAATTACGGTCATCATCAAATGAAAAATTCATATATGAAGGTGTGTTCATCCCAAATGCTTGTTGATAGTCTCGAAGACTCCTATGGGGTTGGTTACCCTCATGCTCATAATCACTAAGACCATATCCACCTCTAGTCGGACCGTCTCTATACATCTGTCGGTATTCACCCATGGTCATCCGAGGTCGGTCAGGTTCAAAATGCATACTCTCATTACTAGTCAGACCGTGCCTATATGCATGTCTATTGTCCTGGAGGCATGGGGATCACTGATGTAGTCACCATCCTCATCGTAAGGCCAATCATTATAATAATGTGCCATTTGTACCACTGAGACGATACTATGAAACTATGTTCAATGATGATAACACGCAAGCTATGAATGGAAACTAACACTTTTCCAACGAATCACACACAAGTAAGAAAGAGAGAATATAATACGATACTAGCGAAAGCCTCTTGCTCTGTTCCGCTTCTTACTTTTCTACCCTTCTTGATTCCTTTCTTTTCCTCCACTCCAATGTCTCTTTTTGGATCTTTGCGATAAAAAAAAGCACCTAAAAAAAATAGAAAAAGTAAGAAACAACAAAAACAAATAAAGTAAAAACGCCTAAGAAGAAAATAACACTAAACTAATGAACAAAACGAACAAACAATATCCAAACTACTAAACCTATCCCCGGCAGCGGCGCCAAAAAATTGATGCACCCGAAAGGTTGCACACCCAAGCGGAGGTATCAAGTAGTAATCCGGCAAAGTCGGGATCGATCCAATGATAGGAAGGTAGTTTGGATATCGAAGGGTCTTATTCGTCGGTTTAAGTGTTACTAGTGATGTGACACGAAAATGTCACATTAGGAGAGCCTAACTTAGACTAATTAGTCCTTTTCGAGTGTTATCAATAATATTTTATGTGTTTTTCATGTTAAGTACCTATTTTGGAGTTAAACATGTAATTTGGAATAAAGAGAGCGAATCATCACTATCAATTCATAAACCAAGCAAAGAGTTAGAGAGAGAAAAGGAGGCAAGGGGCTAGGGTTCTTCATCACCAAAAGAAGAGCTTGAACAAAGAGGGAAAAAGAGAGCAAGAGGAAGGAGGAGCCGACCCAAGCATAGGCCGGCCTGCACACTAGGCCGGCCGAGCAGCAGCTATCGGAGCACGGGATATGCAGCACGGACCAGACCGCATGGAACAACACCAACCCAGCACGCACAGGAGCAACAACTGCTGGTTCTTTAACTTGCACAGCAGCTTCCACGGGAAGATCTGCTCGGGACAGCACGCTCTAACTCCGGGACACATCTCCAGCTCGAGCCAGCAACTCCGGGACGCGGCTGCAACACGAGACCAAGCTCGGGACACGGCTGCAGCACCCTTTGGCCCGGATTTAAGTTGGTTTGCCGGATTCCATGTTTTGGCCGGATTTCATCATTCTTTGGCCGGAATTTTCATGGTGTGCCGGCCACTTTCTGGGCCGAAAATCTTAGGGCTTTTGTTCCCCTCATCCTTGGCTAGCATCTCATTTGGTTTGATTTGATTTTGGGTTAGAAATTGGTAGAGAGAGAAAGATAGGGTTTAGGTTTAATGGAGGTTTGTGATAAATGGAGAAGATGATGGTGGTCACTATGGGGAACCCAGAATTTACTAAGAGGAGATCGGCTGCACCTTAAAGACTCATATTTTCCGACGATCTTAGCCTCGAATCACATCGAAAAAGGGGATTCTCTCATCATCTTCTTTCCATTTCTTATTCAATCACCATATTTAGCTAACTTTAGTGTGTCGATTATATGAGATGAAATGTGATGAATTCGTGATTATGTTTAATATGATTTGATGTTTTGATTATAAATTGATGTTCATTTATTTCGATTATCGTTTTGATCGTATTTTCATGTGTCTCGTCAAGCACTTCGCATAGTTAATAGACGAAACGAAGTATTCGATATCGATCGTAGTCTAAGTCATAATTTCATGTGTCTTGTCATGCACTTCACATAGTTAGGCGACTATACGACACTTTCGATGACTCGGGATTAACCGATTTAGACGTTTGTTTGACTAAGTATGATCTCCGGATATACGTAGTACTTAGAGACATCTACTTTAGGAGTCGAATATCGATTGTACCTTGACACATTAAATCGGACTACACATAGTCGTAGGTTTATTATGATGGATTCCCGGACTTCGACACCTCTCTCACTTATTTGTTGCCCGAATCGAGTCTTACCGTCTCCCAACTCTTGTTCCTCCGACTCTTCTCTCGAATCTCTCTCCCCCGTTTACTTTTATCATTTAATTAGTTTATTTGTTTTCTTTATTGCTTATTCAATCAAAACCCCCGTTTACCTTTATTCTTCTCCTTTTTAGTCTAAGTTAGCTTGTAATATCTAGACCGGTGGATAAAACCCTTTGAAATCTGAGTTACCTTCCTATCCTTGGATCGACTCCGGTTTTACCGGTTACTACTTGATACCTCCGCTTGGGTGTGCAACTTTTTCGGGTGCATCAAGTTTTTGGCGCCGCTGCCGGGGATAGGCTTAGTAGTTTAGATATCGTTTACGTGTTTTGTTCATTAGTTTAGTGTTATTTGCTTACTTGGACGTTTATTTTCTTTATTTATTTTCGTAGTTTCTTCTTAATTTTTTTTATTTTCTTTAAGGTACTCATCCAACGAGCTCTAAAGGACGAAAGCTAACAAGTTTGGGATAAAAAGGTAGAGACAAGAAAAGGGAAGAGGATCAAATTGTGGTAACAAACGCCACCTCTAGTATCGTTCCCTAACCTTTACCTATTTGAGCGGCTTAAGTGATTTGCATCTTGTCTATTATTGATAGTTGTAGTCGAATTGAACACTTGTGATTGCTTGCATTTTGTTTTAATTGTGCTTCAATGGATGTTTATGGGAATGATAGTTGGAATGGTGGGTATGAGGTTCATCGACCACTTAGAAGTCTTAGAGACTACCTTGAACCTAATATGGCTAGCATACCTTCATGCATCATATTTCTGAGTAATGAGTGTAATTTAGACATAGACCCTGAGATTATTCCATTACTTCCTATATTCCGAGGCCTAGAGAATGAAGATCCATATTTTCATTTGAGAGAGTTCGATGAGATTTGCTCGATACTCCCAATTAATGGAGTTCTTGAGGAAGTCGCTAAGCTCAAACTATTTTCATTATCATTGAAAGAAAAGTCGATGATATGGTTTCATTCTCTAAGGCCTGGGACTATAAGAAGTTGGGATGAGATGACTAGGGCGTTTTTGAAAAAGTTTTTTCTAATCCATCGAACCAACACCTTAAGAAGTGAAATTATGAATTTTGAGCAACACAAAGAGGATACCTTCTTTGGGTGTTGGGAGAGATTTAAAGACCTCCTTCTCGCATGTCCACATCATAACTATGAAATATGGAGGGTCATCGGGTTCTTTTGCGATGGCTTGACCTCCAAAATGAGACACTTCGTGAAAGTGATGTGCAACGGAGAGTTTATGAGTAAAAGTCCTAATGAGGCTTGGGAGTATCTCGACCTCTTAGCGGAGAAAGTCCAAGATTGGGACACACCCGTTAAGAGTGACGAAGATATAGCCGAATGAAACCATTACTCAAAAGGAGGCATATGCTTTTTAAAGGAGAACGGGGAAGATAAAATTGCCTACATGGCTCAGAAAGAATTTATAGATATGCATGATGGTGAGTTGGTGATTGATAGTGTCTATAGCATTTGTGCAAGTCGAGAACACCTAGCGGGTGAATGCCCTACTATTTCTCTTTGTCGAGATGTCTCACTAGGATGCACAAATGTCGTAGACACTCATATGAAGCACGTAGGTTTGAGAAGTGATGTCTTTACAAATGATTATGAGAATCTTCAAGAGCCCTTAGTCGGTTTCACTTATGCGTCTCATCATGAGAGGAATCTTGAAGATGTTTCGAAATCATTTTATGAGGAAGAAACTCAGATTAGCCAAAACCTTTGCACGCCCTTAAAGAGTTGGAGGAAAAATTGAAAGACATCGAGAAAGGGGTTTTACAACCCCAAACTCCAATAAATCCCAAGGGTATAGGTGAAGGTAATACACGTAATGCTAATGTTAAGTCCAATTCCAGTCTCAAAAGTGATGAAATGATTACCTTGGATACCCCCATGACGGTATGGTATCGAGATCTTTTGAGAATGGTAATGGGCATAACAAGGTTTTAAAATCGAAATCTGAGTCTGAACTGGTTGATAAACCTCATTCCGCTTTCACTCAACAATTGTTCCCTACCAATGATATGAATATGCTGGCATCAATAGTTAAGAGGGACAATACTAGTAGTGCTCAGGAGAACCATAACGACATGACTAGTTTGTTACCTGAGACCTTTGTAGCTAGTAAAGAAGGACTAGATGTGGATGCCCTCTTGAGCGGAGCTATAGATTTCTAAGGACACGTATGGTATCGAGACGAGAATAATGTTTAAACGATTGGTTGAACCTTCACTTAAGGAAACTTCTGACTTAGTCCCGAGCCTTATGGACAAATCCTTAAGTTGTAGTTCGACATCTAAACCAATATCTCATACATACGTAGATCCCTTTAGTGAAATGCATGTCCTCCCTGTTATTATGTCAAACTTTGTTGCCTTGTCGTCATCCAAGTTTGGGGATTACCTCTTATTTTTTGCCGTCTCACGTATAAACCCAAACCATTACATTGTTGTGAGACGGTTCTTACCAATTAAAACTTTCGTATGGGTAGACCCCCAAATATTTTGTCTTTTGTTATATGATTGGTTGGTCTATTGAGATGGGTTTGATGTTTGTGGGTATCATCTCTGGAAACCCTCCATGAGACCTAACTCGTGCTCTTGTGAAAGCAAGAGAATCAATGACTAATTGCATGGTTCGATGCAATCGAGTGATCCTGCGTGAGTGGTCATTTTTATGTGGTCATGCTTATGCTTCATTCTTATGTTTTATATTGATGTGTTAGGAGTGTTTCTCACTTTGTATACTTTTGGGACGTGGTTCGCTCCAAGTTTGGGGATGGTGATGGGCTTATCATCAACTTGGAACTCGAATACACAAGTCTTGATAGTATAAATTTTTATCTCCGTCAGCTATGGTAATATCCTTCCACTCTTCTCTTTAACTTATTGTACCTCTTATCTTTTGGTAAGTATATGCTTAGAACATTGAGGACAATGTAGTTTTAAGTTTGGGGATGGGGATACGACTTTTTGGTCGCATGACATCATGACCTTAGATTCAAAAGACAAGAGAGTTCAACATATTCGACCAAATTTGAAATTTTTTGGGTAGATTTGGTATGATTCTAGTGATTTTCTTAAGTATGTTGATGCATGTGTGTCTTTCTCGATAAATCTTATGCATGCTCTTAGTCTTTTCATGAATGTTGAGTCCTTTGGTGTTGGTGTTTTATCATGTGAGTATCATCTCAAAGAAGAAGTAGCACTTCTAAGGGACCAGAATAGTCATTAGTGGAGACTTAAAACCATGTGAGATATCTGAGCCTTTTTATTGCCTTTGAGTGTACTCTTCCGCGCTAACTCCGAGTAGAATGAAGAGCTACTCAACTTCGTAACTTTCAATAGAGCTTAGACGATCTCATGAGCTCAACTTCCTTAGCCACTAGGAGTGACATCAGGATAGCGAATAAACCTTACTCTTGTAGTCCATGAAACCCGATAATGGTGTCAACTTTAGGGAAACGGATACTCCACCATCCATTCATCATACTACTCTCGAGAATGAAGGCATGAAAAGTAAAGAAGAAAGGATGTGAAAGCAAAATGTGAAAGTAAAGGTGATTTGTTGAGAATACTAGTTGTATTTTTGTTTTGGTGTTTGGGTATGTGTGTAAAAAAGAAAAGAAAGGGAAAGAAAGTGAAAAAAAAGAAAAAAGAAAGAAAGTGTTTTTATGTGTTATTTTGTGTTTGTGTAAGTATTGTGAAAAATAAAGTATTCAAGGCAAAAAGTCAAGTTTAAAGGTTGTTTGAGTATTCTTTTATCATTGAAGGCGTCGACATTCTCGGGATTTCATCATCTTCCATTCCATCACTTGTATCCGCTTACCTTTAGGAGACATTATTAGAGGGTCGAGTGGGTGAGAAGGGTGAGTGAGCTTCCTCATTCCGTTAGTGGATGTTTCCATTCCTAAGAGATCATTTTGTTTTAGAACTGGATATCCTCATTAAATTTTGTATGTGTTGAGTTTACTTTATTCCATGCTCACACATGAGAGTGAACCATTACAATTCGATTTTGAGTGATTTCATGTTTAAGAGCGTATGACCGTGAGGCTAAAGTCGAGGCGAAATGTGCTATGATAGGAAACAAGCTTTTGTAACTTTAGCCTTCGATGATGCTCATGATGATGGGACACCTGCATTTAAGTATAAAACTATTAGTGAGGAGACTCTTAGCATGCTTTTGTGTTTATTGGTTTGATTCATATGTTTGACATACTTAAGTCTCTCACTTGTTGATCTTTACCTTATTTGCATCGATAGTTCAACTCTTTTATCTCTTGGAACCTTGAACTTTGTGGGTGTATTCACTGGAAACCCTCACGAGACAAAACTCGTCCTTTAGGGGTAACCTAGAGGTTTAAAGGCTTGTTGCATACGCTAAATGCAACCGGGATGCCTCCGAAAGTGAGTTAGGCTTTTATTTTGTTTTATTTGCTCGAGGACTAGCAAAGTTTAGGTTTGGGGATCTTGAAGTGACACGAAAATGTCACATTTGGAGAGCCTAACTTAGACTAATTAGTCCTTTTCGAGTGTTATCAATAATATTTTATGTGTTTTTCATGTTAGGTACCTATTTTGGAGTTGAACATGTAATTTGGAATAAAGAGAGCGAATCATCATTATCAATTCATGAACCAAGCAAAAAGATAGAGAGAGAAAAGGAGCCAAGGGGCTCGGGTTCTTCATCACCAAAAGAAGAGCTTGAAGAAATAGGGAAAAAGATAGCATGAGGAAGGAGGAGGCGACCCAAGCATAGGCCGTCCAGCACACTAGGCCGGCCGAGCAGCAGCTCGGGCTGGAGCACAAGATGTGCAGCACGGACCAGACCGCACGAAATAGCAGCAACCCAGCACGCACAGGAGCCACAGCTGCTGGTTCTTCAACTTGCACAGCAGCTTCCACGGGAAGATCTGCTCAAGACAGCACGCTCCAACTCCGGGATGCATCTGCAGCTCGGGCCAGCAACTCCAGGACGCGGCTGCAACACGAGAGCAAGCTCGGGACGCGGCTGCAGCACGCTATGGCCCGGATCTCCGTTGGTTTGGCCGGATTTCATCATTCTTTGGCCGGATTCCATGTTTTGTTCCCCTCATCCTTGGCTAGCTTCTCATTTGGTTTGATTTGATTTTGGGTTAGAAATTGCTAGAGAGAGAAAGCTAGGGTTTAGGTTTAATGGAGGTTTGTGATAAATGGAGAAGATGATGGTGGTCGCTATGGGGAACTCGTAATTTGCTAAGAGGAGATCGGCTGCACCTTAAAGACTCATATTTTCCGACGATCTTAGCCTCGAATCACATCGAAAAAGGGGGATTCTCTCATCATCTTATTTCCATTTCTTATTCAATCACCATATTTAGCTAACTTTAGTGTGTCGATTATATGAGATAAATTCGTGATTATGTTTAATATGATTTGATGTTTTGATTATAAATTGTGTTAATTTATTTCGATTATCGTTTTGATCGTATTTTCATGTGTCTTGTCAAGCACTTCGCATAGTTAATAGACGAAACGAAGTATTCGATATCGATTGTAGGCTAAGTCATAATTTCATGTGTCTTGTCATGCACTTCACATAGTTAGGCGACTAGACGACACTTTCGATGACTCGGGATTAACCGATTTAGACGTTTGTTTGACTAAGTATGATCTCCGGATATACGTAGTACTTAGAGACATCTACTTTAGGAGTCTAATATTGATTGTACCTTGACACATTAAATCGGACTACACATAGTCCTAGGTTTATCATTATGGATTCCCGGACTTCCACTCCTCTCTCACTTATTTGTTGCCCGAATCGAGTCTTACTGTCTCCCAACTCTTGTTCCTCCGACTCTTCTCTCGAATCTCTCTCGCTCGTTTACTTTTATCGTTTAATCAGTTTATTTGTTTTCTTTATTGCTTATTCAATCAAAACCCCCGTTTACCTTTGTTCTTCTCCTTTTTAGTCTAAGTTAGCTTGTAATATCTAGACCGGTGGATAAAACCCTTCAATATCCATACTACCTTCCTATCTATGATCGATCCCGGTTTTGCCAGGTTACTACTTGATACCTCCGCTTGGGTGTGCAACCTTTTCGGGTGCATCAACTAGCTAACTTAGACTAAGACGAAAAGGGAACAAAGGTAAATGAGGAGTTTTATAATCGAATAACTAACAAAAGAAGAAAACAAGTAAAACAAACTAAATTACCAATGTAAACAGGCGAGAGAGATTCGAGAGAGGAGTTGAAGGAACAAGAGTAGGGAGGCAACAAATAAGTGAGAGAAGTGTTGAGGTCCGGGAATCCGTTTTGGTTAACCTACAACTATTTACGATCCAATCGAATGTATTGATACAAACCTGTCTCGATTCCTACGGTGGATGTTCATAAGCACTACGTATGTACGGAGATAATACTTAGTCAAACAAACTTCCTAAACGATTAAAACCGAATCATCGAAAATGTCGTCTAGCCGCCTAACTATGTGAAGTGCATGACAAGATACATGAAATTTGGTTCTAGACTACGATCGATATCGATCACTTTGCCTAATCGATTAACTATGCGAAGTACTTTATAAGACACATAAAAAACGATTGAAACAAGTAATCAAAATAAGAAAACATCAATTTATTGTCAAAACATTAAATCATCACATAGATAATCACAAATTCATCACATTTCATCTCATTAACGACATACTTGATTTAGCTAACATGGTGAATAAGTAATAAATGAAAAGAAGATGATGAGAAATCCCCCTTTTTCGATGTGGTTCGAGGCTAGGTTCGTCGGAAAATTTGAGTAGTTAAGGTTTAGTCAATCTCCCCTTAGCAAATTTCTGGATTTCCCCTTAACACTGGATAATGGGTTTCCCCGAGCAAAAATCAGATCTTCCCTTAGCAACTAGACTCATCTTCTTCATTTAAAACCCACCACCATTAAAGCTTCACCAAGCTTTCTCTCTCTAATCACTTTTAATCGAAAGTCAAACACCATGGGAAGCAAGCTTATGATATGGGAAACAAAAGCCCTATTGTTTCCGGGCAAGAAAGTTGCCGGAAACCCTTGAAATTTCCGGTCAAAGACGGTGAGGTTCCGGCCAAAACCAAGATCCGGCCAAGTCTCACTGTCCCGTGCATGTCCGAGCCGTCCCGTACCAAGATCCGAGCATCCCGTGCACTGTCTGAGCATATGAGAAGCCTCCATGGTCGTGCTGTTGCTGCTTCGAGCTGCTGCCCCTGTGTCCCAGAAGATGCTGCTGTTGCACCCGTGAAAGCTTCCCGATCTGTTGTTCCTCCTCCCGAGAGCTGCTGCCGGAAGCAGCCCGAGCTGCTGTCGACAGCAGCCCGAGCTGTTGTGAAGGCAGCAACTCGGCCGGCTAAGCTAGGCCAGCCCTCCTCCTTCTTCCTTCTCTCTTTCTAGCTCTCAACCCAACCAAACCCTTCAAATTGAAGAACCCTAAAACCCTAAGTTGTAGCCTCCTTTTCTCTCTCTCTAACTTCTTGCTTGGTGAAGAAGATGATGAATAGTTAATCCCTTTTTCCCTTTTCTCTCACTTGTGTATACACAACCCTAGACTTAGTCAAACTTGACTAAGTCTTAGACTATTTTTACTTGTACCAAAGAGAGGGTGCTCATAAATTTCTCTTTATCTTGTTCTTCTTCTGTTCTTTTGTGGGTTTGATTTGGACTTGGGCTTTGCTTCAGAAACAAGGAGTTTGCCTTCATACTTGATCTCTACAAATCTAATTTCAACAGACGACTTTTGCTTCCATCTTCCATAATTTCTCCGTCCGAACTCCGATTCGACTTCCGTTTTCACTGTCGGACTCGTGATTGACTCCTCTTGTCATTTGATTTGCTTAAAATATTTTGCTCTCGTTTTGCGCACATGAAATGATAGTGACAATCCGCTCCCTTTATTCCGATTTATATGTTTATCTCCAAATATGATACCTAACAATAAGAACACATAAATAATTAGAAATAAAACCCAAAAAGAACTAACTCATCAAAGTTAAGTCACCTAAATGTGGCATTTTCACGCCACAGCATGGCCCCGATGTTCTTCAGACCGAAGGGCATTTGTTAATAGTAGTATAATCCTTGATTTGTTCAAAAGGTGGTGTGTTCCTAGTCCTTCCAGTGAATCGCGATTAAATGGTATCATACGAAGGCATCCATGAAACTAAGAAAGCATGTCCCGAGGTCGAATCCACCAGTTGATCAATAGAGGGAAAAGGAAAGTTATCATTAGAACAAGCTTGTTGAGGTTGGTGTAATCTACGCACATCCGCCATATACTGTTCTTTTTAGGGATGAGAACGAAGTTAGCCAACCAATCAGGATAGTGGGCTTCTCGGATTACTCCAGACGCTAGTAGCTTGTCAACTTGTTTTGCAATTTCCTCTTGTTTTTCGGGGGCAAAGTTCTTTTTCTTCTGCTTGATCGTCTTATAGTCTTCCCTGATGTTCAACTTCTGAGTAATGACGGAAGGGTCAAGCCCTGGTACTTCTCCATTGTTGAAGGCAAAAACGTGTTGGTGCTCTTTTTAGAATTTACTCAGCTCCACCCTTTCCTCCTCTACCCATGCACTTCTAATGTAGGGGACTTCGAAAGGATTGCCTCCTATCTGGATTGGTACAGTAATGTCATCCGTTTTGTCAACTTCTTGAGCGGGATTCGACTTCTCTCACTTCAAGTTGTTTCTTGTTGTCGTGTCCAGCCTGAGTGGATCGATCTCCATTTTAGTTGGATCTTTATATTCAGGGGTAGAGGCTGTTGCTTCTGGCTTGTTAGGTATGACTCGAAGTAACACCATTCCGTCCTTCCGGCGTAATGCTTTTGATATATAAAAAGTAAGAAATGATTCTGAATGTAATCGAATTAAGAGTTCTGTTACCAAACACGGATGATTTTGCTGTAGTCTGCCCTCCTTCTAGCACCAATTTGTTGATGTCAATTTTTGGCAATCCAGTATCAGTAAGAACAAAGATAACTTGATGCTGGATCATGTCTGAATGGATGATTCTGCTCAGTTGATTCCTTCCACTGCTCTTGAAAACCTAGGGGAAAACCTGGAAGAAGCTTAGAAAACTCTCTAACGCTCAAGACAGTCAGATTTACCTTGCAGATTAAAGGTTGAGTATTGATTGAACATTTTATTAAGCTTACCTTCTTCAAGGTGATTTGATACTCTTTTATAGGCTGCTTATGACCGATTGTCGACAAGCGGTGATAATGAGGCGGTTGAGATCCATCGTGTTGTACTGGAATCACTATTTCGTTGATTTGCTAAACTCATCATAGATCGAACCATGTCTAACAAGGTGCGATTTCTCCTTTCAGAAACACCATTCATCTGAGGCGTTCCTAGCGGAGTGAGTTGAGATACTATACCATAACTCCTAAGATGACCGTCAAATTCTTGACTAAAATATTCACCACCTCGATCGGATCGAATGGCTTTTATTTTCTTGCCAAGTTGATTCTCTACTTTATTCTGAAATTGTTTGAACATGTCAAATGATTCGGGACTTATGACTCATCAAGTATATGTAACCATAACGAGTGAAGTCATCCGTGAACGTGATGAAGTAGCCATAGTTACCTCTCGCAGGAGTACTCATTGGTTCGCATACAATCCTTATGTATGAGTTCCAAAGGTTCTTTGGCTTGGTCTCCCTTTCCTTTAAAAGAAGACCTCGTCATTTTACCCATTAAACATGATTCGCATGTGTCATATGATTCTAAATTACACGAACCTAGAAGTCCATGCTTATGGAGATTCTTCATGCGTGTCATGTTAATGTGACCCAAACGACAATGCCAAAGGTAAGTTGGATTCGAATCATCTGACCGTAGCCTTTTGGTTTCTATGTTAAAGACTTCGTTCTCAATATTCGTAATATAGAGACCGTTGTATAACTCAGCACTGGTATAAAATATTTCACCTTTATATAAAGAACAACGTTGGTTTTTTTTTATTAATAGGTGATATCCCTCTTTGTCTAACTCTGAGATAGAGATAATGTTTCTAGAAATAGAGGGTACATAATAGCAATTATGAAGTTCTCAAACTAGACTAGTTTCTAAAGGTAGACTAAATGTTCCTACAGCTTTCGCAGCAACCGTTGCTCTATTTGCTACTTGTAGGACAAGCTCCCTTGTAGATAAATACTTGATTCCCTTAAGGCCCTGCACAAAAGAAATGATATGAGCACCACATTCGGTATCGAATACCCAAGATTGAGAATCAAATGTATTTGCTAAGTTAACTTTGATAACATAGATACCTTGGTCGGAACCGTGAGTTCCTTCCTTGTTCCCTTTGTTCTTCTGAATCAATTGAAGTTCTTTCTTTGATTCAGACATTCCAATGCCACTCTGGATTGCCTTGGAAGTCCCGTACTTCCTCAACCATGATTTGTTTCGGGACATGTCCCTTAATCGACGGATGATTGTGTGCGCATCCATTTTGCTGAATCTCTTTTGAAGATTAGGCTCCATGGTGGCCAACATAAGGTAAGTTACTGAAACTGATTTCATCCGGATACTTTTGGCCTACTTTTGTTCCTCAACCTTTGATTTCGCAGTTATCCTTTGAATAGGGGTATCCAGTACGCTTTCTTTATTTGTAGACTTGAGAACACTTCTCAATCTCTTTTACCAATCAAGGAAGTTATCCATGTTCAATTTGTCCTCATCGAGGATTGACATAAGTTGAAAAGATTTATTTTCGCCATAGTAAAACTACCTGAAACAGAAAAAGGATTTTGCTAAGTATTACATTCGATAATTTTTGCAAAAAGTCCTAAGTTTTTGCCACATTATTCAAGATAAAACGTGTCCCTAGATGAATAATGCGATTCTGAGATCCCATCTCTCAAGGATTAAGTGGACTAGGGCCCTGCCCTTAATTCCCATTTATTTAGGTAAGTGAACACTTTCACTGATCATACCATATGATTCTCGGTTGATGGATTACATGTTTAGTGTAAAATCCATCCTTTTGCCTCGAGTATCCAAGACTCTCTTGCTGATCTCGTTGAGTAGAACCATTTAGACATGTAAGCCTCTTCTATAGGCCTACCCGCAATGTCCCAAGGTAGAGGAGGTACTCTGCGAAGGCTGACCCACCTTCCTCGAACAAAGGCGCAAGGAGTGTCTTTATTTGGATAGGCATTATACTCAAAATTACTTTTAGGGACTTTTACGCTAGTCTGGCGTTTGTTTTAGTGAACTAATTAGCCTAACTAACATCCACGACATAAAGCGTAAAAAGTAAGTAAATGCGCGTGAGAAAGTAAATCAAACACATATGGATCCTAGTATGGCCCCTAACCTAGAAGATCTAATCTCGTTTTGTTTGCTTCTTGTTTCGCCTTTTAGTTCGTCTAGATCTCCATCTTTGAACCTCCATTCTTTTCTCCTACTCGCCTTTGGATTTCCTCCTTGAGTTTATTCAATGGACTCATAAATCCTAAACTCGAATTACAAGACTCAAACGATTCGCAGATCGTGTAAACTTGAAATTAAAATTATTACAATTTATGCACCCATCTGTGCTTAAAACAAGAATAAGAAATAAATTCTATGGCCATACTAGTTTCTGCATTCACATCACATGTAATCATATAATATATTTCAAGGCTAACAATTATATATGCATGTATATCCTGGAGATACTCTTGTCGACATCCATATGTCATGTACGGACCTTAAGTCTACATTAAAGGATTAGACTAATGGTGCGTCTTGGTTTGATTTTAAAATCCGATTTTAAAGAGAAATTCTGTTTGGGCCTTGAATGGCTCGGGTTAATTTCGAAAATATTTGGATTGGAATCGGGAGAAAATTTGGATAAAACTCCCACTCGAATGATGGTCCATTTTCGAGGTCCGAAAAGCCTTGAAAAAGCCCGGGACAAGTCCTAGACAAGTCCCGGCCCAAGCCCAAAAAGGGCTCGGACAAGGTCTGGACATGGCACGGCCCATAGGGCCGACATGTCCGGGTCGAGGCCTTTAGGCCTGATCTCGTCCTGGCCGGAGCCAGGACTCTAGTCCATGCACCAGGCGCGTCCTAGACGCATTTGGTGCTAGACCGGACTAGCACTAGGTGTCTCGGGCTAGGACCTCCCAGACGCGTCTCCAAGACGCATCTGGTCGCGTCTGATAGACGCGTCCCAGAAGCGTCCTGGTTAAGCTACTGGACGCGTCTCCAGACGCTTCTACCAATAGTTTCTAATATTTTTTTTTTTTGTTGCAATTCTAAATTGCTATTTCCAAAATATGAAACACTTCTAAAATATCTCAAATTCTTTTTAGAACAACTCTGTTAATCAAACCAATTTGGATCAAAATTTTAGGTTTTGAAACTCTTTTCAAGAACAAATTTTGAAATCTTTTGACAAATACTTGAACCTTATTCAAAATTAATCAAAATTTTGTGTTCAAAACACTTTTAAACACAATAATCTATTTAGAAAAGCATGGAATTGGTCCAAAACTTAGATAAGATAGGCTAATTACAAGAGGCTCTGACGCCACTGTTGGGTTTTACACCCTTCTACTAGTGTTTATAGCGGAAATAAGACATCTAATGTCTACACTAGTATTCCCAGGATCACATGCATAAGCCCACAATAATACTAAGTAAAACTAGAAAGATAAATACCTTATTCGCTAGTTTTCCTTCGATCCTTTCCAATTGCTTATGAGAAGACCAAGAGCTTCAAGCGTAGCTCCTCTACTTGGGACACGAGCAATCAACTTGATCTCCCACCTTGTTGTTTAGCTAGCACACCAATGGTGGTTGGAAGAAGAACTCCTTTCTTCTTGACTAGATAGATAGTTAATGGGAATTAGCTCACTTTCTCCTCTCTACTTGATATGGTAGAGTAAGAAAGCTTAGAGAGAAATTCCACACCTTATTCTCTGCCCTAAAAGTGTTTATATAGAACCCTAATGAGAATAGACCTCCTCAAAGGTTTCCTAAAACACCTTTTAGAATAAGATTTAAGGAAATAGTCGAAAATAGCATCTAATGATATTTTCTCAATTACCTAATGAGGAGGTGTCCAAACACTACGAAAATTTTCATGCAAACTAATGGATATGTCCGAAATCTCCACTCAAAATTTCAGCCCAATCCGAGCCCTAGAAGTGCCCGAATCGGCTAAGGCCGAAAAACCCTGTTTTTGGCCTTTTTGTACTATCTTTGCCTAATCGTTTTTAGGCCTATGTTTATGGGACATTCCCATTATTATATCTCACTCCCACTAGTCATATCTTAGATCAATTTGACACTCTTATGTGTAACCCATTTTTAGGATCCGATCGAAGTTAGCCGCGAATTACTTCGTAATTCGACGATCGTAGTTGGTCTCTAGCTACAACTCTACGATCCCTAAATCAATCGGACTTGATGATCTTCCACATCAATTGTCCTATCCGACGAATTGTTCGCAATGTCACCTTGGTCGAAGGACATCTCCTTCAACTCCTTCATCGCGGCGTAACGGGAAGAGATAAGACAACTGACTAATCTAGATGATCCACGCTGCTGAAATAAAAATGGCCGTTAGATCTGAGAGGAGTACAATAGCTTTTGTGAGTGGGTCCACCAGATCATGTGCTTTAGGAGATCTCGAAGTACAAATGCCCCTTACCGAAGATAGCCTTTACCTTATTAGAGTCGTAAGATTACACGCCACGTGGCATTGAAAAGCCCTAACTTGAGCTGACTTTGACCAAAATTTTGACCTGATAAAGTTTTTGCACCCGAAATCCGATTTCACTTCTGTTTTCACCGTTGGGTTCATACTGGACTCTACTTTTCATCCGATCATCAACATTACCAATTCACCAGACTACCATAATCTCCAGATGACCAAAATGCTCCCAGGTGTTTCTTTCTCCCGATTTTATCCATTTTTCGCGCTCAACTCCTTAGAAGGCACCTGAGTAAGAGAAACAAGCAAATCATAGAAATAATACCTCAAAATACACTAACATGCTAAAGTTACAAGAGTTAAATAGGACATTTTCATGTCTCATCCTATTCCCATGCCAAATCTGCTTCAAATACCACGTCTCACTAAAAAGAACTTTATTTGCAATCGGATGAAACAACTTGTAACATTTTTTTGCTCATTATACCCAAGAAATATACATTTCTTACCTTTGTCATCAAGCTTTGTTCTTCTTGTTTCCGATACCTTTTTATAGCAATACATCCAAATATCTTTAGATGAAATACACTAGGCTTCTGATAACCCCATGCCTCTTGCGGTGTCTTTATATAAACACTTTTAGTAGGATATCTATTTAACATGTATATGATAAATGCAACGGATTCACCCCAAAATTTTCTAGGCAATTTTTTTTATTTTTACATGCTTCTTGCCCTATTTAATATGGTGTGATTTTTTCCTTTCGGAAACTCCATTTAGTTGTGGTGTGTATACGGGGGGTAAGTTCATAAACAATACCATGTTCTTGGCAAAACATATCAATGCTCTTGAGGTATATTCTCCACCTCTGTCGGACCTTTGTTTCTTTATCATAAAACCACTTTGTTTCTCAACCATGTTCTTGAACTCTTTGAATAATTCAAATACTATGGATTTATTTTTTAAGAAATAAACCCATGTTTTTCTACTAAAATCATCAACAAAAGTAAGAAAGTAATTACTACCTCCACTGTCAATGGCTTCAATGGACCACAAACATCGTTATGCACAAGCTCCAATATATTAGAAACTCTCCACCTTCCTTCTTTCGAATAACTTTTCGATGATGTTTGCGAAAGATACATCCTTAACACACTTCGGTTGGGTGATCAATACATGGTAAACCCCTTACCATATTCTTTGTTGCCAAGGTCTTCATCCCATCAAAGTTTAGATGCCCAAGTCTTAAATGTCACAACCAAGATTCATTTGTCACAATAAAGTTTAAGCATTTTACGTTACCGTGTTGAATGTTCAAAGGAAATAATCTAGTTTTTGCCATCTTTACCTTCCAAATAAGAGTTCCACTTCTATCTCTTAAAGTGAGATGAAAATCCTTCAATCTAATATCATATCCCTTCTCTAAAAGTTTCCCCAAACTCAAAATATTAATCTTCATTTCGGGAACATAATAAACATTGGAAATATTGCTAAACCTGTCGTTTTTTTAGTTGAATGAGGATATTACCTTTTCTAAACACCGAAATCCTTAAGGAGTCGCCAAACTTTATATTCCCTTTTATATTTTCATTTACTTTAACAAACAATTATCTTTTTCCATAAATATGATTACTCACACCAGTATCGAAATACCAAGTATTTGTTTTTTATTCACCAAGACCATCACAAGAAAAGAACAATGTAAGATCAACATTAATTTTACTTCATTTTCAACTAGCTTGATTCTTCCTTAACTTCATTTTTATACGAACATTCATTACTATTATGCCCAAGTTTGTGACATAATTACAACATTCAATGTCCCTTTTATCTCTACCTTGGCTATTATAAAGTCTAGTAAAGTTTCTTCTACCTCTTGCTCTTGGTTCATTTGTTCTTGCTCTATTAAAAATATTTCTTTCTTTTGGCTTCAAAAGCCCCTTCTGCGATTATCATAACCTCTACAATAACTCTTACTGTCTCTTTCTTATTTGTGTCATATTGTTTTTCTTCTAAAGTGAGTTTTGCTTGAAGTACTTGGTCAACAATTTGAAGAGGTCGCAACATTTCTATTCACCATTTGTTCATAGATTTCCAATGTTCCCATCAATTCATCTACCATCATGGATTCCAAGTCTTTTGATTCTTCAACAACAATAACCACATTATTAAATTTAGGTGTCAAAGACTGTAGAATCTTCTCTATCACCCGAACATCATCATAGTTTTCACCACACCTTTTCATTTCGTTAACTTTAGACAATAGTCTTGAAACATAATTGAAGACAAGTTCTCCTTCATACATACTCAACCATTCAAATTCACCACGCAAAATTTGAGGACGAGCCTTCACCACTTTATCAACTCCTCTAGAAGAATTCTTGAGAATAATCCAAGCCTCTTTCTTTTGTTAACCTAGGTATTTGAGATTGCATCATATTTGACATCTTTCTTATAAGATCCCTAAATTTTATACAAACCCTAGATTCTCAAAATGTTAGAATGATAAGATACATGACTCTAATACAATATACTCAATATACTCAAACTAACTATCCTTCAATCACAAATTTTCATTCAACATAAACACAAACATTGTTGTTGTTTGTTTCATTAACAAAGAAGAATACATTAATAAAACATTAAATAATAACTACAGATACATATCAATAGATTACTTCAATTTTCTTCACAATATATCTTCTCCAAAGAAAGTCCTATTTCTTTATCTCTCTAAAGTTACTCAAGAACTTTTTTTTTTTTAAGACTATAGCATAGAATAAAGGGAGATTTTATAGGCAATGCCCAAAGCTATTAAAGGCAATCTTGCTAAAGGCAATATCGAGTTTCGCTAAAGACAATGTTTGTTTAAAAGACAATGCCTCAACAAATGTTTGACCTAACAACCTCATCGTCCGACCACCGATCTTGACTGTTTTTTTATTCTTTCTTCATCTTTTTTTTTTTCACATCTTTCTCTAATCGTCTGACGACAAGGTATTGTTAAATTGGATACTCCAACCTCAAGCCACACTTCACTCACATATCAATGATATTGTTGTTGACGTTGATAAGCTAATAAAAAAGTTCAACAATTAAAAGTTCAGAAAGTTCTCTTTCCATATCCAAATATGCTTTGCTGTACTTATTAGTTTTCTAATATGCTTTTGTTAAACTTTTCTTTCATTTAATCTAGTTTGTATTTAGGAAATACGAATATGGTGTGTACCTCAAATACACTTTCTCTCTCCATGTTGTTCCTTCTTTGGAGTTTAGTTTTCTAATAGAAGGAAGATGAGGAGAAGAAGATGAAGGAAGAACGAAAAAGATGAAGGAGGGTGAAGAAGGAAGAAGAGAGAGAAAAAAATCAGCCCTAAAAAGCCCTTTAACCAAAATTGGTCATTATGAATTGACTAAGTCAATTTTGCAAAATACATTGCCTTTAACAATAAAGGGCATTGCCTACAAAATTTCACTAGAATAAAAGTTTATTACAAAACTAAGATAACAATTGGGGTGGAATATGGTTCCAAAATTTTGAACAATTATGAGTACGAGCCCATTTTGCTAGCTTGTCCGCCTTGAAGTTGTCTTGTCATTTTGTATAGGAGAAGATACATTTTTTGAATGGAGGGGAGGTGTGTCTAATCTATCGAATATGAGCTAGGGATTGCTATTGCAGATTCTTGCTATGAGTGCAAAGGTGGTTGATTATATTCTTGTTGTCGCCAATGATGTGCAGATGTTCTAGATTGAGTTGAAGCGCCCATTGCGTGCCTTGGAGAATGATCTTGCATTCACTTTCTTCTGCATTTTGAGTCTGAACTGTGGCCACTTTGGCTCATATGAAGTTATCCATGCCGCCAATGATAATACAACTAATGCCTGTTTGAGTGTCGATGTTGTGAAAGGACGCGGTCTGTGTTCATTTTCATGGTTGGGTACTTTAGAAGTGTGTCACTATTATTGTATTACCGGTACGGGGGATGTTCGCCTCTGTATTCGTATTAGTGAACACAAGAATTTGGTTGACAATCCAATCCGAGGTCGTACCTGTTTTATGGAAGCAATATTCACATCTAGTTTTCCAAGTGAACCATAAAGTAGTAGCAAAGAGAGTATGTTCCACATTATTTATGGTAGGGTTGTTTTTCCACGAGAGTATCTAATACTTTACTGTTATGATAGCGTTTGTATGTATCGAAAAGTAAAACCAGATCGATCTGGTCATAGTACAGTGAAGAAGTGCATGTTCTATAGTTTCTCTATTTTGACAAATAGAACATGCCAAAGTGTTGCCAATGTATTTGCCAATTTTATTTTTAGTCGGAAGGCTATCAGTGCAACATGTCCTTAAAAATAATTTAATACGGCGGGTAGTGTTCAGGTGCCAGATATAGTTCCAATTGATGTCCGCCTGCTGATTATTAGTATGAATTTGAGTTAAATAACGGTGCATCGAGCTAATAGTAAATTTGCCTAATTTAGTTAAGGACCAACGAATCTGATCATGTCAATCTGATAGCACTATTTTACTCGAGCCCACATTTCATATTAGGCCTAAACTTAAATTTAAGTTTAAAAGCCCACTTTCAACGTACAGAAGAAGAATGAAGAAATTGGTTTTGTTTTAGATAAGGTGATGAAGATTATTATTTAGAAACTAAAGGGTACTGTATTTTAGGTTAAATTGAGTATTAAAGTAAATGTTGAATATGTAGAAAAGGAGGAATTAGTTCGTCTGGTAGGCGGGAGGTCTTTGGTGATGCAAGGACTGAGGTAGGGGTTCTGAATCCTTTATTCAGCATGGTTTTTTGATAATGAATATGCTAGATTCTATAGTTATATATGCGCCATTATAACTAGAGTTTAGGTAGCATGAAACTCTATTTATGTGATGAACTGAAATATGCTTGAAATGTTTTGATGCGATGAGAAATGTTTTCGAACTGATTTTACGATGATTGTGAACTACTGGGGATTTTCTTGTATGTACCCGACTGCGGATTATGTCAACCTACGGGCACGTAGCCGTTGAGGGTAGGATGACATGTGGACACGGTTGTGACCCGTGTGAGACCGGTGAGGTGGGCGACACTAGTCATGAGACCTGTGGGAGTAGAGTGCTTCACTTGCTGGCCATTGGTGCTCGTGCCTCCAGTTCGAGGCTCAGGGACGTACTCCTGACCGCTCGTCTGGGAGGTGACATTGATTGGGAATCCCTCTGCTTTGTGCGATATGGCTCTTGGTTGTTCCACTTCTGTGTTTGATAAGATAATGAATCGAATATGAATATTGGTTTTGATAAATGAATGAAACTGATTTTGAAAGATTGCATTAGATGCATGACAGGGTACCGAAGAGAATGAGGTTCAGGTCCTTCCATGGTACTTGGGGGACGGCTCTCTTATTCGAACTCGGTGATCAAAAAACATATTTAGATACTAAAGGTATATATGTATCATGAGGTAAACTCTTCAATGATTGTGGAGTCTCTTAGTGGGAGAGGGGCTTACCGGCTAGGGGTAAGTCTCTTTCTCGAGGAGACGTAGTGCATTAGCTAGTGCCTAAATGGGCTGGTACTATCTAACGCACTCTAGGCTCTCCTGAGGTACTCTCCTCTTATTGGGAGCGCACTATGGGTGGGTAGCTAATCACTGCTATTGCTTGCTAGATTAAGGAAAATGGTTTTGTATATAGTATATATGGTAACTGGTTTGATAACTCGTTTTGTCATGATGTTTACAACTTAGTAAATGAATTTTTGAAAACGTGATGGGTTTTGGATTGGTCTTCTACCAGAATAACTCGTGTCGGTGAGTATTCTGACCCCCTACCAGTTGTTAGCGTGCAGGTTCTTGTCGTAGCCTCGAGGCGGAGTTATTTTCCAACCGGTGATCTTGTCTGACGAGGCTAGTAGTGTTGCGTCGTTTTCTATGGTATTGCGTATATGGTTTTTCGTTATTTTAAAGTTACTTATTTATTGCAGAAACCGAATTCAAATATGTAAATATATAACACTTAGAGTTGTTTATAAGTTGTATCTATGTGTAAGAGGCTTTTGTAGTTCTTGTTATGGTTCGGGTTTTGACCCGAAACTGAGTTGAGTTTGTTTAGCTTCCACTCTATAGTTTATTCTTGTATATGTATGGTTTGCATAACAGGTTTTGCAGGTGCAACCGGTTCGATTTACAGAGGAGACTCTGCCGGATTTTAGTCTCGTCTGTGAATTGCCGGGGCCTGGTCGTGTCTATTTTGGGACACGGGGCGTCACATGGCATGTCTGCTTGAAGGAAATTATAAAAAGGTGATTAGTTCTGAAGAAGTATTAATTAGGATTCGAGTTACCGAATGTGAGGATTTGCTGGAGAGATCCCTTCCTTCTAGTGTCAAATGCTGATGTCGAAAATTGGCTCCCGGTTAAATCAGCATGAAAACGGGAGTTGATGCATGACAGCCTCCGTTATGATAAAATATTTTGTTTAGAGAGGTGAGATTCCTCTGTTCAGCTCTGCTTCTCTACTCAGCTCTGCTTCTTTGTTTTGCTTCCCTGCTCCTTGCTTCCTCCTCCAGCTCTTGACTCCTTGTTCCAGCTCCTGATTCCTTACTCTTGTTCGTCTGTTCTCGAGGGGGGAAACCTGCAAAGGGTTCGAAAACCGCTCCGACGCTCAAGACAGTCAGGGTGCTCTTTGCAGTAAAAGAATGAATATTGATTGATCCTTTTGGGGGGCGAGTTATGGGAACTCTGTTTTGGTGGCGATCCTTCTGGTATGAAGAGATCTTATTTTAGGAGAGATGGTGTGTTTGTTCTCCAGAGATCGTGTCCTTTGAAGGACGATGTGGGGGGGCCTTTTATAGGTGAAGATAGGCCGACTATCCTTAGTGGCGGTGGTGATGCGGTGGCTGTCAAACCGTAATATAAGTTACCTCTTTTGCGTATCTAGGGTTTCTCTTCGAGTCTATCCCGGATCTTTAATAAGTGAAAGTTCCTAAGTACAAGGATACTTCTTTGATATATTGTCGGAGTGATAGACTCTAAAGGAGAAGTTTCTTCCTTTAGATACGTGGAGTCCATCCGGGCTTAAACACTTCAAGATGTGTAACCGACTGAGATCTTTCTGGAAATTCAGGATTAAGTCATTAGATTGCGTAGCGCTGATATCTTCACAGTTCTGGGCGTAAGATATGAGCCGAACCTTTGAGGCCCCCCTTATTCCTTTAGAGATCCTAGGGGTGATCTATCCATGCCAAGGGCATTTTGTGCAGAGCTAGTTTCTTCTGGCCGACCTCCCGGTTATGGGAATGTGTGGTGGACAATCAGGGGTTTTAGCTGTCCTGCTGTCTTAAGCCGAGCTGTTCCGAGAGACTTCTGGTCTGACCTTTGACTCTTCAGAAGTTGGTTAACGTCTGGACATTTTATGCATCATCAACAGTGATATAAGAGAGTAATTTGTTATATAACTCCTGCCCTAGAACTTAAAGCAGAAATCATTGTCATCAGATAGTTTCATAGACGAGACTTGGTTTAGAAAAATGGTAGTAACAGAAGAAGATCATTAAGAAGAACCAATCGTAGTCATACCCTAATTCCTTCATATTAGTCTTGTTCTTTCTCAGTGTGATTCATCATCTCCGACTTGAAGCCCCCAATCTACAATCGTAGAATGTATATCACTAAAATCCCTAACAGAACCTTGAAAAGAGAGAAAAATTGGAAAAACTTCAAATTATCTCTAATGGCGGCAAACGAGTAAAATAGTAAGGATTCAAGAAAACACAAAAGGATTGGTGATGCCGAGAAGAAAGGAGAGAAATCAGCTTTGAAGAAGCCAAATGGATTAAAGAATAAGGGTTTGATTTAAATTTAAGGTTGGTGATCCCTAAGTATTGACATTTAGTGCACACCTATTTACTTGAGAGATGATTCATAGAACCTCAATGTTGAAGTATTTTTTTTCTTAGGAAGCTATGTCCTTCTCTAATTTAACCTTTTTTTTGGACGAAGCTTTATTTAGGAATTTTAGGGTTTAATTGGTACATTGGGGGGTTTTGTATTCGATCGCTAAATTTTGTTTGTTGTTGATGATGCATGTTGATGATGATTTTGGGATTCAATCCCTAAATTTTTTTTGTTGTTGATGATGATATTGAGATTCAATCTCTAAATTTTCTTTATTGTTGATGATGAGTTTCTGATGATGATGTGAATTTCTACTGATGAACATATGGGGTTGATTTCCGGTCATGATGATGAATTTCTAGGATTCAATCCCTAATGTTGATGATGAACATCTAAGTTCATCTATGCAAATTGACAAATCTATATCAAAATAGAAAATTATCAAAAACTGACTTTTTATAATTTTAGAGAGAGAGATTTGGAGAAAATGAATAAAGAAATCAAAGATATTTAATGGCTTTCTAGAGAGATAAAATCTAGGGAAAGAGATGCTGAGAGAGAGAGAGAGAATTTTTAGAGAGAGAAAGAGAGTTGATTATGTGGTAATAAATAGAGGGCATTTCTCATCAATTTTAATAGAAGTCAAGGGTCATATAAGGTTAATGGAAAAAAGGAAGCAATTTGAGTATTTTTTTCGAGTAAAATCACAATACATTCATAAGTGAAATCGATCCACAACAATCTGAGTATTTTCGATAAACTATGGAGCTACATAGGAACCTATTTATGAACCAGGGCGGTGCTTGAGAATTTGAGGGCGCAGTGCCAAAATTTGGTTTGGGCCCTTTGCATAATCAAAATATAAAAAAATTACACAAAATAATAAACATGTTCAAAATAATTTGACTATAAAAAGATAATTGATTATTTATTTATCAATTTAGAATATTTTTTCTTTTAACAAAAAAAAACTTAAAATGTATTTAAAAGGCATGCGAAGCGAAAAGTTTACTTGAAATTTTTTCTCCTTACATTTTTCAAGCGAAATCATCAATTAACTTTTCGTAATCAATCTTGTCTAAGAATCCACTTTCGATGCTGCAAAGTTAATGAAAAAATTGTTGCACTTACAATTTATAAAGAAAAAAAATTAACTAATACGAACTCTAACAAACTAATTAGTTTGATAAAAAATTAGTCTTCACGAAGAGAGATGATTTGTAATAAGAAAATGAGAGAAGAAAAAACAATGTTGTAATGTGTAATAATAAAAAAATAGATAGAGAATAAAATATGGGGTCCGTGGGTATATAGCCCAAAATAATGTTCAAAAAGGGTTTAGGGTCCAATCTTCCCAAAACATGGATTTTTAGTCCTTTTACTCTTTGGTGAAAAAACCCTTACCATCTCTATTTTATTTCCAGTTATGTCCCAACTCTATTTACGTGGGATTTCTGAATGTGGGGCCGAGAGAATATTGGTAACGGTTACATGAAGCGTGATTTTTGGATTATTTCCGTTTACAACAAAATCTCTTAATCGACTTTCTCTCTCATCAGTTGTACTGTTTAGACAAAAGTCACAACTTTCCCAAATTGAAACGCTCCAAAATCCTAACGAGAAAATTGAATCGCCATCTTCCAGAAGGTAAGAAACCGGATTTATTCTTCAACTTTCTTAATCTTTCAAGATTCCGATTCAGTTGAAGAGGTATCATCGCCATTAAAACGAAAAGGTTTCTCGATTCGTTTGGGTTTCGAACCATCATCACTTTCAGGTGAAAATCTATATAAAACCGAGTTTGCATGGTTATTTTTCATCATAAAGCAGTTTGTTTCAACGTTATGGTGAGATTTTGGGTTGATTTTTATTATTTTTTCTGTTGTGACATAGTTTCTGATGTTCAAAGCTTCGTCATAAATCAATTTTTAGAGATCTGTTTGATAAATTATGTTAATTTCTGTCCGGTATAACTTAAACTACTGTAAAGTATGTATAATTTATTCACAAGTATCCGTGATTTACCACAGGATTCGGTAATTTTTTATAAATAACCAATGATAACAGTAAAAATTTAAAAGTTTTTAATTGATCAAACCTTGTAATTTCTGATAGTGGTCATTTATATGAAGGAACTTATATTGTATACTGATATACAATAAGTATGTGTTACAATGGGATTTAATGATGTACAACAAATTATGATATACTAATGATAAAGTATAATTTCATACGTTATATACCTAAACTGTAAATACGGTAATATGTATAATTTACAATAAATTATGCAAACTTTGTGAAAAATAATGAGACATTTATCACAAATAATGAAATCATGTTTCATTTCCATGTGTTTCAATATGAACATAGAATCGCATTTCGATGGTGCCCATCCATGCACTATCTATTTGCAATCTTCAACAGGACACACAACAGTAACACGCTTAAAATCATTCTTTATGAATTTGAAATCATGACCGGTGTTGATGCTATATTGCCTAGGAGCATATCGAAAAGCTTTTGTACCCCCAGAAAATAATTTTCCTGGTTCTGTAAATATCTTATCCCAACCATCTGATTTCAGTTTGCTTTCCTTATTTTGATTTGATGATTCTGCCTGGAACTCCATCTGTGATAACAAAGTGAGATAGATTAATTCAAATAAATTATATATACAAGTATATTATTTGCAGTAAATTATATGAACATTTGAATAAATTACATGTACTTTACAGAAAAGTACACAGGATTTACATATGTAAATCAAAGATGTTCTAATAATAAAACGAGAACTGTTTTGATATTAAATCATACATAATGTTCCATAAATTACGTATGATTTACACAAAATAATATAATGTTAATGTTATTCGTGAAAAATTTTCAGAACCAGAACATATATCATGTTCTCAATTTGATAAACATCGTAGAGAAAAGTTCATATAATTTACGTTACATTATGGTAATTTATTCTAAAGTATATATAATGTTAATTCTGTTATGAGTAACCGTGCGAAAGAGTCACGTTTCATCAATCTGTACGGAAAAAAAATCAGATCTGAAAAAAATTTGAATATCATACTTTGCATAAACTCCAAATCTATTGTAACTGATATGACGATTGATTGCAAACAATAAGTAAACTCGATTTGTAAGATTTAGAAATGAAATATTCATCTCATCAAGATCGTGATCATTAATACAAACTTTAGAGAGAGAAAGACAATAATAACTTTCTTGATCTGAAACAGAATCATCAAATAAGAAAATTGTATACCTGATTAACAATCAAGATGATGATTTTGAATAGCTCTAATGATAATGAAAAAGTTAATGGAAGATTTTCAATCGAAACATAATCTAAAAAAAAATATTTGATTTGAGTTTTACCTGAACTTAGAAACTCAATTTTTTGTTTTAATGGAGGATAGTTTCAGAAGATGAAGATGTAGAGACAGAGAGAAAGATAGGACGAGAAGGTTTCGGTTACAAAGTTTTCTGTTTTAATGGAGGATAGTTTCAGAAGATAAAGATGTAGAGAGAGAGAAAGATAGGACGAGAAGGTTTCGGTTACGAATTTAAGGAAGATAACAATTTCTTTCTTCCTTTAGAGCCGGTAGTTGGAGAGAGAAACATGGAGATAAAAAAGGGAAACGAATATTGGTTGATTTGAGCTTAAATTAGATCTTATGGAAGGTTAGTTTAGGTATTATAAATTATTTGGTATTCTAGGGATTTGTGTTTTCTCTCTAGATGACACCAAATGGATTAGATATCCATTTGTATTATTTTTTTGATTTTGAAACCCTTTATAGGATTAGAGAGGACTAAATGTCTTATTAGGGTCCGTTTTTTGGACTATAAACCCAAAAATTCTAGAATATAATCTATAAAAGAAGTTCAAAAAGAAAACTGAGAGAGAAAATGTAATAGCAAAAGAAACTAGGAGAGAAATTTAGTTACCAAAGAAAAGTAGAGAGAGAAATATAATCACGTGAGTTTACTCTAATTACCCCACTCTAATTGCAAAGGAGAGAGAAAATTTGGAAAAAGGAGCTTTTTCTTTATTTTTTTTGTTGAAATGTATTCATTAATTACGAAGACAAAGCGTCATTACAAGGAAGTAGCCACACATAACTGGAAAGCGCCCATGTGAATTTACTTTACCCTAGAAGTGCCTTTTTCTACTTTGACTTTTCAATCTGGAGACAAGGATTTTGGGCCCACGTGAGTGGGTGGGCCTGTGCGGACGCCCTGCTCGCACTGAACACCAGCCCTGTTATAAACTAGATAGCCATTTGAGAAATAACCTTAAAATTTAAATACATCATATTAGAAGATCTTTAATAATTATATTAATAACGTTTTCCTTTACCAAAATACATGTTTCTCCAAATATTTTAATTGAATAAGAGATAGTATCCAGATTGGTCCAAAAACACAATTATAGATCAATACTAAAATTTATATCAATGTATTTTTCAATTCTATGTTATTATAAGTTTCCGTGTTATTTTTCTAAATAAGAGTGAGTCGAGTCTCTAAATCAACAATAGATACTTATTTGTGACAAGTATATATATATATATTATCTGTGCAAATTGATTCACCTACTATGTTTTCTATATCCTACTAAAATGATTTCTATTGACGTCTGCGGTTTGATTATTAGTAGTATGTGTTTATCAGCATACCATCATAATCGAGTCTACTCCTACACATTTTAAATTATTTTCTTTACACTTTTACAGTAGCAGCCATGGTGGACTTCTGTCTTGTGCATGAGCAGTCTTATATTAATCACATGCTAAAAATAATAATATATCTCTCGCCCAACTACTTTTTGTTTTTATTTCAACAAAAAAAAAAAACCACTTTTTGTTTTTAATAGTTGTTGATTATTTTTACATAATTTTTGAATATTACTACCCCACATTGATGGGATATAGTAAATTGGGTCCAATCCCAATCAAATACAAGAACTTAGTCAAAAAAAAAAAAAATGGGGTATAAAAATGCAGATCTGTATGTACAGAACCTATTCTCATTCGCATACTCTGGGATAAGGAAGAATAATCATAAATCGAATAGAAAGATTAGGTTTTTCGATAAGAACCTTCTCACGACAAAACAATAATTAAAAGAAAATGATAAAAACTTAAAACATAAAAACAATCAATAACGTTAGAAGACTTCGAATAATCGATTTGATCTCTAACTTTCATAGCCATGTCCACTGAATACTCGGAATGCATACAAATCGACCAACCGACTTTCCATAAATTCTATTTTTCATGTTAGAGTCTTCATAAGCTGACAAATCAGATAATGAACTTCATACTATAAATCTATAGCTGAAACTGTCCATTCCTATGAAATATGACAAAATTCGGGTAACCATCTCTATTCCAGTTCATTCTCAAAACTAGTCAAATATGAAATTCGAGCCGTAAAATAATTCGGCAGCACCCCGTCTATATATGGTCACCCCAAAATAGTCCATAACATTCTAAACATGATCCTGAACATAAACCATTAGAAGAAATCGAATAATAATCGTCTAAATAGCTCCAAATTTCGATCCCAAATGAAATTAGTATAACTATACAGTATACGAAATAGCTATCATAAAACCATCAAATTTGGATGAAATTGGAATTTCTGAACCGCTAAATATATAGAACAAGTCGAATGGAATTACCTGGAACAAGTACCATAGAAAACGACGCAACACTACTAGCCTCGTCAGACAAGATCACCGGCTGGAAAACAACTCCGCCTCGAGGCTACGACAAGAACCTGCACGCTAACAACTGGTAGGGGGTCAGAATACTCACCGACACGAGTTATTCTGGTAGAAGACCAATCCAAAACCCATCACGTTTTCAAAAATTCATTTACTAAGTTGTAAACATCATGACAAAACGAGTTATCAAACCAGTTACCATATATACTATATACAAAACCATTTTCCTTAATCTAGCAAGCAATAGCAGTGATTAGCTGCCCAACAATGGTGCGCTCCCAATAAGAGGAGAGTACCTCAGGAGAGCCTAGAGTGCGTTAGATAGTACCAGCCCATTTAGGCACTAGCTAATGCACTACGTCTCCTCGAGAAAGAGACTTACCCCTAGCCGGTAAGCCCCTCTCCCACTAAGGGACTCTGCAATCATTGAAGAGTTTACCTCATGATACATATATACCTTAAGTATCTAAATATGTTTTTTGATCACCGAGATCGAATAAGAGAGCCGTCCCCTAAGTACCATGGAAGGACCTGAACCTCATTCTCTTCGGTACCCTGTCATGCATCTAATGCAATCTTTCAAAATTAGTTTCATACATTTATCAAAACCAATATTCATATTGGATTCATTATCTTATCAAACACAAAAGTGGAACAACCAAGAGCCATATCGCACAAAGCAGAGGGATTCCCAATCAATGTCACCTCCCAGGCGAGCGGTCAGGAGTACGTCCCTGAGCCTCGAACTGGAGGCACGAGCACCAATGGCCAGCAAGTGAAGCACTCTACTCCCACAGGTCTCATGACTAGTGTCGCTCACCTCACCGGTCTCACACCGGTCACAATCGTGTCCACATGTCATCCTACCCTCAACGGCTACGTGCCCGTAGGTTGACATAATCCGCAGTCGGGTACATACAAGAAAATCCCCAGTAGTTCACAATCATCGTAAAATTAGTTCGAAAACATTTCTCATATCGCATCAAAACATTTCAAGCATATTTCAGTTCATCACATAAATAGAGTTTCATGCTACCTAAACTCTAGTTATAATGGCGCATATATAACTATAGAATCTAGCATATTCATTATAAAAAAAACCATGCTGGATAAAGGATTTAGAATCCCTACCTCAGTCCTTGCATCACCAAAGACCTCCCGCCTACCAGACGAACTAATTCCTCCTCATTCGCATACTCTGGGATAAGGAAGAATAACCATAAATCGAATAGAAAGATTAGGTTTTTCGATAAGAACCTTCTCACGACAAAACAATAATTAAAAGAAAATGATAAAAACTTAAAACATAAAAACAATCAATAACGTTAGAAGACTTCGAATAATCGATTTGATCTCTAACTTTCATAGCCATGTCCACTGAATACTCGGAATGCATACAAATCGACCAACCGACTTTCCATAAATTCTATTTTTCATGTTAGAGTCTTCATAAGCTGACAAATCAGATAATGAACTTCATACTATAAATCTATAGCTGAAACTGTCCATTCTTATGAAATTTGACAAAATTCGGGTAACCATCTCTATTCCAGTTCATTCTCAAAACTAGTCCAAATATGAAATTCGAGCCGTAAAATAATTCGGCAGCACCCCGTCTATATATGGTCACCCCAAAATAGTCCATAACATTTTAAACATGATCCTGAACATAAATCATTAGAAGAAATCGTATAATAATCGTCTAAATAGCTCCAAATTTCGATCCCAAATGAAATTAGTATAACTATACAGTATACGAAATAGCTATCATAAAACCATCAAATTTGGATGAAATTGGAATTTCTGAACCGCTAAATATATAGAACAAGTCGAATGGAATTACCTGGAACAAGTACCATAGAAAACGACGCAACACTACTAGCCTCGTCAGAAAAGATCACCGGCTGGAAAACAACTCCGCCTCGAGGCTACGACAAGAACCTACACGCTAACAACTGGTAGGGGGTCAGAATACTCACCGACACGAGTTATTCTGGTAGAAGACCAATCCAAAACCCATCACGTTTTCAAAAATTCATTAACTAAGTTGTAAACATCATGACAAAACGAGTTATCAAACCAGTTACCATATATACTATATACAAAACCATTTTCCTTAATCTAGCAAACAATAGCAGTGATTAGCTGCCCACCCATGGTGCGCTCCCAATAAGAGGAGAGTACCTCAGGAGAGCCTAGAGTGCGTTAGATAGTACCTGCCCATTTAGGCACTAGCTAATGCACTACGTCTCCTCGAGAAAGAGATTTACCCCTAGCCGGTAAGCCCCTCTCCCACTAAGGGACTCCGCAATCAGTGAAGAGTTTACCTCATGATACATATATACCTTAAGTATCTAAATATGTTTTTTGATCACCGAGTTCGAATAAGAGAGCCGTCCCCCAAGTACCGTGGAAGGACCTGAACCTCATTCTCTTCGGTACCCTGTCATGCATCTAACGCAATCTTTCAAAATTAGTTTCATTCATTTATCAAAACCAATATTCATATTCGATTCATTATCTTATCAAACACAAAAGTGGAACAACCAAGAGCCATATCGCACAAAGCAGAGGGATTCCCAATCAATGTCACCTCCTAGACGAGCGGTCAGGAGTACGTCCCTGAGCCTCGAACTGGAGGCACGAGCACCAATGGCCAGCAAGTGAAGCACTCTACTCCCACAGGTCTCATGACTAGTGTCGCCCACCTCACCGGTCTCACACGGGTCACAACCGTGTCCACATGTCATCCTACCCTCAACGGCTACGTGCCCGTAGGTTGACATAATCCGCAGTCGGGTACATACAAGAAAATCCCCAGTAGTTCACAATCATCGTAAAATTTGTTCGAAAACATTTCTCATATCGCATCAAAACATTTCAAGCATATTTCAGTTCATCACATAAATAGAGTTTCATGCTACCTAAACTCTAGTTATAATGGCGCATATATAACTATGGAATCTAGCATATTCATTATCAAAAAAACCATGCTGGATAAAGGATTCAGAACCCCTACCTCAGTCCTTGCATCACCAAAGACCTCCCGCCTACCAGACGAACTAATTCCTCCTTTTCTACATATTCAACATTTACTTTAATACTCAATTTAACCTAAAATACTGTACCCTTTAGTTTCTAAATAATAATCTTCATCACCTTCTCTAAAACAAAACCAATTTCTTCATTCTTCTTCTGTACGTTGAAAGTGGGCTTTTAAACTTAAATTTAAGTTTAGGCCTAATATGAAATGTGGGCTCGAGTAAAATAGTGCTATCAGATTGACATGATCAGATTCGTTGGTCCTTAACTAAATTAGGCAAATTTACTATTAGCTCGATGCACCGTTATAATGGCGCATATATAACTATAGAATCTAGCATATTCATTATAAAAAAAACCATGCTGGATAAAGGATTCAGAACCCCTACCTCAGTCCTTGCATCACCAAAGACCTCCCGCCTACCAGACGAACTAATTCCTCCTCATTCGCATACTCTGGGATAAGGAAGAATAACCATAAATCGAATAGAAAGATTAGGTTTTTCGATAAGAACCTTCTCACGACAAAACAATAATTAAAAGAAAATGATAAAAACTTAAAACATAAAAACAATCAATAACGTTAGAAGACTTCGAATAATCGATTTGATCTCTAACTTTCATAGCCATGTCCACTGAATACTCGGAATGCATACAAATCGACCAACCGACTTTCCATAAATTCTATTTTTCATGTTAGAGTCTTCATAAGCTGACAAATCAGATAATGAACTTCATACTATAAATCTATAGCTGAAACTGTCCATTCTTATGAAATTTGACAAAATTCGGGTAACCATCTCTATTCCAGTTCATTCTCAAAACTAGTCCAAATATGAAATTCGAGCCGTAAAATAATTCGGCAGCACCCCGTCTATATATGGTCACCCCAAAATAGTCCATAACATTTTAAACATGATCCTGAACATAAATCATTAGAAGAAATCGTATAATAATCGTCTAAATAGCTCCAAATTTCGATCCCAAATGAAATTAGTATAACTATACAGTATACGAAATAGCTATCATAAAACCATCAAATTTGGATGAAATTGGAATTTCTGAACCGCTAAATATATAGAACAAGTCGAATGGAATTACCTGGAACAAGTACCATAGAAAACGACGCAACACTACTAGCCTCGTCAGAAAAGATCACCGGCTGGAAAACAACTCCGCCTCGAGGCTACGACAAGAACCTACACGCTAACAACTGGTAGGGGGTCAGAATACTCACCGACACGAGTTATTCTGGTAGAAGACCAATCCAAAACCCATCACGTTTTCAAAAATTCATTAACTAAGTTGTAAACATCATGACAAAACGAGTTATCAAACCAGTTACCATATATACTATATACAAAACCATTTTCCTTAATCTAGCAAACAATAGCAGTGATTAGCTGCCCACCCATGGTGCGCTCCCAATAAGAGGAGAGTACCTCAGGAGAGCCTAGAGTGCGTTAGATAGTACCTGCCCATTTAGGCACTAGCTAATGCACTACGTCTCCTCGAGAAAGAGATTTACCCCTAGCCGGTAAGCCCCTCTCCCACTAAGGGACTCCGCAATCAGTGAAGAGTTTACCTCATGATACATATATACCTTAAGTATCTAAATATGTTTTTTGATCACCGAGTTCGAATAAGAGAGCCGTCCCCCAAGTACCGTGGAAGGACCTGAACCTCATTCTCTTCGGTACCCTGTCATGCATCTAACGCAATCTTTCAAAATTAGTTTCATTCATTTATCAAAACCAATATTCATATTCGATTCATTATCTTATCAAACACAAAAGTGGAACAACCAAGAGCCATATCGCACAAAGCAGAGGGATTCCCAATCAATGTCACCTCCTAGACGAGCGGTCAGGAGTACGTCCCTGAGCCTCGAACTGGAGGCACGAGCACCAATGGCCAGCAAGTGAAGCACTCTACTCCCACAGGTCTCATGACTAGTGTCGCCCACCTCACCGGTCTCACACGGGTCACAACCGTGTCCACATGTCATCCTACCCTCAACGGCTACGTGCCCGTAGGTTGACATAATCCGCAGTCGGGTACATACAAGAAAATCCCCAGTAGTTCACAATCATCGTAAAATTTGTTCGAAAACATTTCTCATATCGCATCAAAACATTTCAAGCATATTTCAGTTCATCACATAAATAGAGTTTCATGCTACCTAAACTCTAGTTATAATGGCGCATATATAACTATGGAATCTAGCATATTCATTATCAAAAAAACCATGCTGGATAAAGGATTCAGAACCCCTACCTCAGTCCTTGCATCACCAAAGACCTCCCGCCTACCAGACGAACTAATTCCTCCTTTTCTACATATTCAACATTTACTTTAATACTCAATTTAACCTAAAATACTGTACCCTTTAGTTTCTAAATAATAATCTTCATCACCTTCTCTAAAACAAAACCAATTTCTTCATTCTTCTTCTGTACGTTGAAAGTGGGCTTTTAAACTTAAATTTAAGTTTAGGCCTAATATGAAATGTGGGCTCGAGTAAAATAGTGCTATCAGATTGACATGATCAGATTCGTTGGTCCTTAACTAAATTAGGCAAATTTACTATTAGCTCGATGCACCGTTATAATGGCGCATATATAACTATAGAATCTAGCATATTCATTATAAAAAAAACCATGCTGGATAAAGGATTCAGAACCCCTACCTCAGTCCTTGCATCACCAAAGACCTCCCGCCTACCAGACGAACTAATTCCTCCTCATTCGCATACTCTGGGATAAGGAAGAATAACCATAAATCGAATAGAAAGATTAGGTTTTTCGATAAGAACCTTCTCACGACAAAACAATAATTAAAAGAAAATGATAAAAACTTAAAACATAAAAACAATCAATAACGTTAGAAGACTTCGAATAATCGATTTGATCTCTAACTTTCATAGCCATGTCCTCTGAATACTCGGAATGCATACAAATCGACCAACCGACTTCCCATAAATTCTATTTTTCATGTTAGAGTCTTCATAAGATGACAAATCAGATAATGAACTTCATACTATAAATCTATAGCTGAAACTGTCCATTCCTATGAAATTTGACAAAATTCGAGTAACCATCTCTATTTCAGTTCATTCTCAAAACTAGTCCAAATATGAAATTCGAGCCGTAAAATAATTCGGCAGCACCCCGTCTATATATGGTCACTCCAAAATAGTCCATAACATTCTAAACATGATCCTGAACATAAACCATTAGAAGAAATCGAATAATAATCGTCTAAATAGCTCCAAATTTCGATCCCAAATGAAATTAGTATAACTATACAGTATACGAAATAGCTATCATAAAACCATCAAATTTGATGAAATTGGAATTTCTGAACCGCTAAATATATAGAACAAGTCGAATGGAATTACCTGGAACAAGTTTCACTGAATTCCGACAAACCATAGCGAAGAAATCAATGAATGAAACTCGGAACCCCTCGCGGCCAAAAACCCCATTTGCATTTAACCGTACTGCCACTTAGAAATTGTGTTTGAAAAGAAAGGGAAAGTTGGGGCTAATTGTTGCATGAGGCGGGCACGTGTAACCAGGGAAGGGAATTTTGATTTTTGGGTTTAACATAAATGGATGCCATGTGCCAATTAATAAGGTGGCTAGGAAACTTAATTATTTTTGAGTCCTTAATTCCAATATATCTCATAAACCAGCCCCTCTCATGTATAACTCACTAATTAAACCCTCATCAATTATTCTGAGAACCCTAACTTAATTTTTATAAGTGCCAAACAGTCCTTCTTCTACCCGTAGTCTTTTATTTCTTTAATCGAAAACATGGGATGTTACAATCCTCCCCCCTTATAAAAATTTCGTCCTCGAAATTTGGGTCAACTCGCTTCTTTTTACCCTGTCCTTTCAACCAACTCTGAATTTGAGAAAAACTATATTATTCCCGAAATCACAAACTCACTACCTCTAACAAAAGTCAATCTGGTAAAATTCTATAAACAAATTAGATTCAATCCTTCATCTCCCAAATTCTTCTACATAACCACACAACTCAAGAATATTCCATAACAATGACTATCCTTCATATGAAGAGATAGAGAAAAAATGAAGACCTCTATAATCTATATATAAGAATAAGTTCTCGTTGATCCCACATCTTAATAACAAATACCATTCTCGATAATATAAGAAAATACCGTCGCCCATAATATAAGAAAATACTGTTGCCCATAATATAAGAAATACCGTTGTCCATAATATAATAAAATAAAGAATGAAGACCTCCATAATCTATCTATATGTATAAGTTGTCGTTGATCCCACATCCTCATAAAATATCGTTCTCAATAATATAAGAAAATACCGTTGACTCGATAAAATAAGAAAATAAAGAATGAAGACATCTATAATAAATTCAAGTCAACATTGTCGGTGACACAGTAATCTCAAGAAAAATATAGTTGTTGTCGATAAGATGATAAAATGAAAATAGAAGTCCGCTATAATATCTATACATGTCATAGATAAACCAATCCTCGAAAAATTCTACAATAACTTAAGAACCCCCGATATTTCTAATACCCAACCCCGACGCGATCCATATAACCTCTAATATCGAAACATTTCGTCAACCCAATAAAATCCAGACCCATATTTATCTGTAATCAAACTGAAACAATACACGCTCGAAACAACCTGATCAAAGTCAATCTCAACTATCGAAAAGGCCAGACTGATAGCCAGGGAACTCAAGACACGACCCCAGTAGTGACAGCAATCAGGCGCTTGACGGTACTGGTGAAAGAGCTCGGCAAAATATCAGAAACTCTAGCGAGAATATTCGCCGAGGTAAAAACGGAGTCCGAATCCGAGGGCAAAGAAAGTGTCAACGTCATAGCTGGAGGACCAACTCAAATAGAGGACAAAAGCAACAAACGACGACGGAAAAATCCGTGGATCATGACGGTACGAGACGAGGCTACACCTCCGATAATATTCATTAATGATGACCTGAGAGGAGTAATCGCGCCTCACGCAGACCCCCTGGTGGTAACAACACTGGTTGCGAATCGAAGAATAGGGCGTATCCTAATTGACACGGGAAGCTCCACAGAATTCATAAGCCGAGCATGCCTCCAAAAACTTCAGGTGAGAGCACTTCACACCGAGATTTATGATCATTACTTGACAGGTTTCGGCGGAGATCGACTACGAGCTGGGGGGAAAGGTCACTTTACCCATACTCATCGGAGAAGGAGCGACCAGCAGAGCACTAATGATGGAGTTCGTAATCATCGACGAACTACACGCGTACAACATTATCCTAGGAAAGAACTTCTTGAAAGAATCACGAGCTGTGATCTCGTTGAACCACTTAACCTTAAAATTCCCAATTCCGGGAACGAACCTGGTAGGAACAATAAAAGGGGATCAAGCAGCCTCCAGGGAATGTTACGCCGTTTCAGCTCGGCACTGTCGACGACCAGCAGTGGTTCCCACCCTTCCAAGGTCAGTATTGCTCACACAGAGTACCTATATATATATATATATATATATATATATATATATACTATTTTAGCCGCTAGGCAGGAAAAGTAGTGCTACTAGCTACTAGCTACATATTTTACCTATATATATATTATTTTAGCCTTTAGGCAAGAAAAGTAGTGCTGCTCGCTACATATTTTAACTAGTAAAATAAAATATTTTTAGCAACTAGCTACCTATTTTATCTAGGAAACTAAAATATTTTGAAACAGAAATACTATAAAAGGAGAAGTCCTAATTAAACTCATCTCGCTCTGAATCGAGCAGGTAGCCCTGACAGCGAAAGCCACGACCAGGGGACCTAAAGGCAGCCTTGGTAGGTGAGAGCAGCGACCAAGGGCCCTAATTGAAACAGGCCTGCTAAGCGAAAGCCACGATCAGGGACAGGATAGCCTCCGTAGCTACGCCGACAACCAAGGGCCCTAAGGAGCAGTCCTAGTTAAACTAAACTTTGCTCGAGTAAAAACCGACCCCTCACCAAGGTGCCAAGGAGAAGTCCTAGTTACACTGACCGGCTCAAGCCAGCAAAGGAGGTAGATCCGGTAGCTACGGCTGCGACCCGATGCCTCACAAGGAGGAGTCCTAGTTACACTCAACCCTTTACTCGAGTGAAACGTGGTCCCTGTGGATCCCCAAGGAGAAGTTCTAGATAAAACTACCACCCCGATGAAGGTGACGGAGAAGTCTTTGCGAAACTATTCATTCTTAAAATGAGGAAGACAACCCTGGTAGCTAAGGCCACGACCGGGGGCACGGGAGGAGTCCCTGCGAAAACTAGTCGAGCTCAAGCCGACGAAAACAACCCTTTTTGCGAAAGCCACGAACAGGGACAGGACAGCCTCGATAGCTGTGGCAACGACCGAGGGTCCTAAGGAGAAGTCCTAGTTAAACTAGCTAAGCTCAAGCTGGCGAAACCAGCTCGGGTAGCAAAAGCCACGACCAGAGGTTTAAGGAGAAATCCTAGTTAAACTAGCCAAGCTCAAGCTGGCGAAACCAGCTCTGGTAGCGAAAGCCATGACCAGTGGTCTAAGGAGAAGTCCTAGTTAAACTAGCCGTGCTCAGGCAGACAATGTAGGCTTTAGTGGCGAAAGCCACGACTAGAGGTCTAAGGAAGAGTCCTGGTGAAACTAGTTATGCAAAGACAGCTCTGGGGTAGACAACCGGAGGCAGAGCTAAGAACTGTAACACTATTCAAAACTTTTTACACAGGGCTAATTCGGGTTCTATTTTGCAGAAGGAAATATTAAGCTTAAGGCATGCTAGATTAGGTCTGAAATTATTTCTTTTGCAGGAGCGATCATTCGGAGCATGCGTAGTAAGCCTAAGAAAAATTGCATTAGTAAGTATAGGGCTAATTACATTAACTTTTAATTACATATCTAAGAAACATAGGAAAATATAGTTCGGCGGCAAGCTCCTATTCGCCAGAAGAAGAAGAAGATGACGAAGGGGCACCAATATCCACCGAAGCCCTGATCATAACAACCAAAAGGCGACCACCCCCACGACGACGAACCAGAAAACCCACAACAGAAAAAAGAGCAGATTCAGAAGTGCTGGTAACAACAGTCAAAGAATAAACCAGAGGATAAAGCGGCCTGGAGGAACTGAGGGTAGAAAGGTGATCGTCATTCGTAAGATCGCGCGGACGAAGGACTTCCACAAAGCCCTCGCCAGCCACTTCCATGCAGAAGTATTCAATGGAAAGTTCATCACGGTTCAGAACCATGTAGAAGGTGAAAGAGTTGAAAGAGATGTCCTTCGACCAAGATGGCAATGCAAGCAATATGTCGGCTAGGATAATTGATGAAGAAGATCATCAAGTCCGATTGATTTAGGGGTCATAGTGTTTAGCTAGAAACTAACTACGATCGTCGAATTACGAAGTAATTCGCGGCTAACTTCGATCGGATCCTACATCGGGTTACACATAAGAATGGGTATTTAATCGAATGATATGACTAGTGGAAGTGTAATATAACATTGGGAATGTCCCATAAACATATCTCAAAGGCCTAAATAGAATTTGGGCAAAAGATAGCAAAAAGGCCCGAAATAAGGGTTTTGGGCCTAGACCGATTCGGGTACTTCTAGGACTCGGATTGGGCTGAATTTTGGCGGGTTAGTAGCTGATATAATAAGCATTATATCTGCCAATTGTCGTGGTTTTTGGACACCTCCTCCTTAGGGAATTGAGAAAATATCAACTAGTTGCTATTTTCGATTATTTCCCTAAATCTTATTCTAAAGGGTGTTTTAGGAAACCTAAAAGGAGGTGGATTCTTATTAGGGTTCTGTATAAGCACTCTTAGGGCAGAGAATAAGGTGTGGAATTTCTCTCTAAGCTTTCTTACTCTACCACATCAAGTAGAGAGGAGAAAGTGAGCTAATTCCCAAGCTATCTTCTAGTCAAGCAAGAAGAAGGTCTTCTTATTATCAAACCACCATTGGAGTGCTAGCGAGCTTTCAAGGAGGGAGATTAAATACACTATTCGGTGTCCCAAGTAGAGGAGCTACGTTTGAAGCTCTTGGTCTTCTTTAATCTATTCAACTAGCTCGAAGGAAATAACGATTAAGGTAATCTATTGTCTTCTTATTAGTTAATTACTAGTTTTGCATGATGATCTTGGGGATATTAGTGTTAGACATTAGATGTCGTTATCCGCTATAAACACTAGTAGTATAAGGGTATAAATCCCTTCGGAAGGCAACCCTAACATCACTACCAGGAAAAGTTCCCATAACCATTAAAAGAGACATGGTAAGATTTGGAAAAATTACTCTTGCTTTAAACATCTATTTATAGGGCAAAAAGGGCCATGATGATAGGGTGTGATCAACGAAGAGTCGCGACGAACAGTCGTGGGAAACTAGCAGACCCAAACGTGGGAAATAAAAGAAAACACCAAAGTAAAGAGGAAAAAGGTAATTCTTTATTAATTCATAAGAAGGAACTATTACAGAAGAAATTACTGAAAAGGACTCCAAAACCACCACTGGCAGTTGGTTCTATTACAGAAGAAATTACAAAAAATCCAATAGCTGAAGGGCAAAGAAAAAACAAAGAAACGTGAGCCACAAAAATAGTCACATATCTCGGCTGGAGAGGAAACGACTACCAGGTACCCCTTCCTAGAAGTGTAGGCAAGACCGGAAGACAACCGAGGACAAAAGAACCCTCTTGGCATCATCGCCTTGTCCTGAACACCTAAGCGGGAGGAACTACTGGTGATCCTTACCCTCCTCCGAGCTCAAACATAACAGCGCGTGAAATTATCACGACCATTATGAAGAACCCCATCCTTTATCACGACCATTATGAAGAAACATCCCTCAAAGCGAACGCTTAGCATGAACTCAAACAGAGGCCTCATCCCGAACTTCTGGGAAATAAACAGGAAGAAATAACGAAGCAACAACAGAAGGAAAGAGATCTAAAAATGTCTTTCAAACTTTTCGATGATAAAGAATCAAGAGGCCAAAGCAAGCTATTTATAGTAAGAGAAGACAATCAAAAGAGCTCTTAAGAATAAACAAGAAGCATTAAAGGCAGCAGACTAGACGCGCCTCGAAAACACTCAACGGAATAATGACTAGGAAGTGTGAACGGCACAAGAACTGCGGTTACCAAGGAGGCTTTAGCTGGTTACAAGGAGACGTGGTGCGTTCATCAGTCACGACGCTCCACGCGTCTACGAATTGCAAAGCAGGTTATCGTGTGAAGTGATCCAAAAGATCAGCGCCGAAAGCACATATTCAGAGAATCAAATCTGTGACGTCACAAATCGCATGGAAAATATCGATTACTTGCGCAGAAGACGAAACGTGCCCTGGAATAATAAGCCACGTGTCAGAACACAGCCGGATCGGCTCTAGCAGAGCTAACACTTAGTCAAAGAAAATCTCCAAGTCATGAACATCAATCAGCTCTGGAGTACTAATAGTAAGATAAAACTTAACCAAACAGCTACAGTCCAGGTAAGGCCCGAAGAGCTTTACGAAACTGCTCTGGGACAGGTCATACTTTCGACTTCTGGCCTTCAAAATCAAACACACGAGTTACTCCTAATTATTAGTCTCTCTACTTTCGACTAAGGAGTGGCGGGACTCATGATGATGCATAAAATGTCCAGACGTTGACCAACGTCTGAAGAGTCAAAGGTCAGACCAGAAGTCTCTCGGAACAGCTCGGCTTAAGGCAGCAGGACAACTAAAACCCCTGAAGGTCCACCACACATTCCCATAATCGGGAGGTCGGCCAGAAACCAGCTCTGCACAAAATGCCCTTGGCATGGACAGATCAGCCCTAAGATCTCTAAAGGAATAAGGGGGGTCTCCACAGGTTCGGCTCAGATCTTACGCCCAGAACAAGGAAGATATCAGCGCTGCGCAATCTAATGACTTAATCCCGAACTTTCCAGAAAGATCTCAGTCGGTTACACATCTTGAAGTGTTTAAGCCCGGTTGGACTCCACGTATCTAAAGGAGGAAACTTCTCCTTTAGAGTTTATCACTCCAGCAAGATATCAACGAAGTATCCTTGAACTTAGGAACTTTCACTTATCAAAGATCCGGGATAGATTCGAAGAGAAACCCTAGATACGCAAAAGAGGTAACTTCTATTACGGTTTGACGGCCACCGCCTCACCACCGCCACTAAAGATAGTCGGCCTATCTTCGCCTATAAAAGGCCCCCACATCATCCTTCAAAGGACACGATCTCTGGAGAACAAACACACCATCTCTCCTAAAAATAAGATCTCTTCATACCAGAAGGATCACCCCCAAAACAGAGTTCTTATAACTCGCCTCCCAAAAGGATCAATCAATATTCATTCTTTTACATCAAAGAGCACCCTGACTGTCTTGAGCGTCAGAGCGGTTTTCGAACCCTTTGCAGGTTTTCCCCTTCGGGAACAGACGAACAGGAGCAAAGAATCAAGAGCTAGAGCAAGGAGTCAAGAGCTGGAGCAAGAAGCAAGGTGTAGGGAAGCAGAACAAAGAAGCAGAGCAGAGTAGAGAAACAGAGCTGAATAGAGGAATCTCACCTCTCTAAACAGAATATTCTATCATAACAGAAGCTGTCATGCATAAACTCCCTTTTTCATGCTGATTTAACCTGGAGCCAATTTTCGACATCAACAACTATAATGATAATTAGTTCTTTGTTTAGTTTAACTTTTGGAGATGGACAATAATAATGGTGTTGTTAATTGTACTTGGGAAGATGTAGTTTAAAAGGTGTGATCTGAAGAAAAGGACGGAAGGGTAACATTGGAAAAAATGTGTGACTTTAACGGTCAATGGACGGTACCGTTAAACATGGAGTCATGTGGGTATTTTTGATAATTAGAGGTCTATGCGGAAATCCAGTCATAACTAGGGGGCATTTGGGAAATAACCCTAAATTTAAACTATCATAACTTTAAATAACAAAATTTTGTCTTACAAATGTTTTATTTGAAAAGTAAATAGAAGAAACTATTTTGTTACCTCTAGATGTATCTTAACCTGTAATAACATATTTGAGTGAAATAACTGTTCAAAGGCATTTTCCTCGTCCAGTAAAGTACCACCATCACTGTTTTTAAATGGCGGTGTCAAAAATAAGGGTGGTGGGTGTTTAGAAAAAAAATCTTATTCTCCGCCTAAGTTTTTTGGCACCCCGGATTTTTATTGTTTCCCTGTGATGACCTTTCTAAAGATGTTCACTAGAGAACTAGAGACTTCCCTCTTGGTCCTCTTTGTATGAAGAAGAACTTCCCTCTTGGCCCTCTTTGTATGAATAAGAAATTGTGGCGAATGCCCATTCTTTATTTTAAGATAAGTTATGTTTTATTTGGGTAAAAACACACGCATTTGTAGTTGGTTTGGTTAAAAATTGACATATACATATTTTTTTGGGTTAAATACCGACACAATCGTATTTTGTTTTTTGAAAAACCAAAATCAAATGCAACCAAAGCAAATATTTTTTAAACTATTGCAATCATTTAGCAAAAAAATTGCAAACTATTCCACCCATGTTGCAAACCATTGCAAACTTTTTGCTAACTATTCCAAAGTATTTGTAAATTTTTTACAAACCATTGCAAACTGCTTGCGGCATATTGCAAAACATTTGTAAATGGTTTTTATTGCAAACCATTGCAAGTTGGTTTCAAACTATGCAAACGATTGCAACCCATTGTAAACTACCGAGAAAAACCACTACAAACCTAACAATCAGATTAATCTTCTCCTTGAGGCATTTTATCAAACACCTTATTTTCAGCAACCACCAGTGTAGCAATTGAAATTTTAAGAATTTTAACTTTTCATCATCCCTTTTTACCATTAACTCTCTTTACAATGGCTTCTCTTACCCCAGAATTCTCATAAAGCATCTACAAATTACTAAGTCTGTTTTTTAACTAAAATTTTGGGTCAGCACCAAAACCCATTTATTGTTAACCGACTTTTTATTAATGATAAACACATGAAAAATGTTATGAAATTTATATTGATGGCATTCAGTATAAGCTCAAGACACATAAGTGCTCTAATTGCAATAAAGATTGTCTTTGTTTTTTAAGCAAAACTTTGGTTATGCATCAAAATCCACTGCTCATTACTCAATGATCTTCATAAATGATAAACATAAATCATAAACATATGAAATTTATATTAATGGCATTCAGTATAAGCTCAAGACACATAAGTGCTCTAATTGCAATAAGAATAAAATCCAACTAGCAGTTTGAATCACTTTTAACTAAATACAACTTGGATATATCCACCATAGAGGTATTTTGTATATTACCTCAGACGTTGATGTGGATTCCACAAGCTGGTCGATTGAGGGCAGGGGAAGTTGTACGCTGGAAAACCTTGTCCAGGTCGGTATAGTCGACACACATCCTCCATGTGTCAATTTTTGTAGGAACCAAGACCACGTTGGCGAGCCATTTTGGGTATTGTGCTTCTTGAACAACTCTTGAAGCTAAGAGCTTCCTACTTGTTAAGGGATCTCAGTTTGGTTCTTGATGGTGAAATTTCTCTTTTTATATTTTACCGCTTTGTAATCTGATTTGAAGTTCAACCTATGTGAAATGATTGAACCGTCAATGCCTAGTACTCCATCTTTGCTAAAAAAATACCTATTTGTCAGTATTCAAAGACTGTTATTTCTTGATGTTTTACTCCTGTTAAGGTATTTCAGACATGGGTAACCTCCGCTTTATACTCCCCATTCGGAACAAGACTAGTCACTTCTGTTAAGGCATCTGATTTATTCCTCTCCTCAACTTGAAGTATCGTATTCCCCAAGCCTTATCTCGCTTCTTCTGCCTTGGTAGCATTATTGGCTCACATACAATTCAGCCTCAGTTGGTTTAACTCATCATTTTTGCATCGACCATTAGGAACAAGTGGCTAAAAGTTGGAGGAGATGAAGAATCTTTCAAATGAAAAGGGTTTATGTGAGAATGTTTTATTAGAGAAGTAAAGAGGTTAAATTTTCCTGCTTTGGCTTTTTCTTAATGCAATTTGTTGATCTATGAAATTAATACTTCGTTATGTGATAAAAGGAAAAACAAAACTCTCTGCTCTCTCTCTCTCTCTCTCAAGAAAAAGCCTCGTCAAGTGGTTTCAAATTTAAAACTCCAAACGGGTTTAGCTCTGAAACCTTTGTGGGGGTTTTGGTTCTAAATCTAAAAAACATGGAGAGGGTTCCCAAGCAACTCAAAATGTGGGTGAAGAGAGAGAGGAAGGGAGATACAAGTGGAGATTGACCAACATTAACCCTTCTGCGCCGACGTGCCTGTTAAAATTGAGACTTGATGGTAGAGAATTGAGCAACCATTCTCTGCCGACGTGCATGTTTCCAGTCTGCAAAGGATAATGAAGAATGATAAAGTTAAAAGAGAAAACAAAAACTAACTAATCGACGTTTGGGGGTTAACTCTTCATATTGGACAAGTATGGACGCCAAAATTTTCAAGTTCATAAACTGCTGCATCAAATTGGAATTAATCTAGGGTTTTTTTCCGATGACCCCCTAAAGTATGACTAGATTCCCACGTGGCTGCCTAAAGTACCCAAAATTCTCTAATGGATCCCTTCTCCATATTTCCATCCACGAGTTGTTACCGTCACTTTTTTACTTCCTCTTTTGCCCTAGCGTCTACCAGTCTTCGCGTTAATCATCTTTGTCAGGTCTCTTGGAATTGTCACTTCCATTAATGCTGAATAATTCCCAAATCTTTAGTTAAATCATCTTCTTCTTTCCTATAAAACAATATTTCCTTTTTCATCTTCTTTCACAACTTAAGCATTCAACTGAAAATGTTTTCTTTCTTATCTTCCTCTTCTTCATCATCCTGAGGTTCATCCTCTTCTTCGTCAAAGCCGAAACCATCAGTCGATAAATTGGTCCTTTGTGGATCTACCGTGATGGTAATTTCTGATATCTCTAACTAGGTTGGCATTTTCTCTATTTTTTATTATGATTTGATTTGGTCTCAGATCTATCAAGTATGCGATGGAACAGCTCATTCTGCTCTAAATTGTCTATGGATTTTTAGTACGTGCAAAGTTCAGAGATGCACTGGCCTCAGATGCTTCTCTTTTGCCACCACAAAAGAAGTTAAAATGGTGAAGTATCTTGTTTGTCAGTCTACCAAATGCTCTGGTTCCCAGTGGCTTCATGAGGCAAAGGGTGAGCTCCAAAAACCTTCTGGTTCGAGTACTTGTAGATCGATTTCAAAACCAAGCAGAGTGAAGGTTGAAGAAACAAGCAAATGAAAAGAGGAGATGATGACTTTTTCCCTAATTATTCGGGAATTTGGGAAAACAATGTTAGGTAATTTTTTGTTGTGTTCAAAATGATCTATCGATAAAGAATGTTGGGTTATTTTGTGATGATTGATTTATTCAAATTTCTTGATTTATGCAAATTTCTTGATTTATGTTTTTGTTTTTTCATAAGGGAGCCAAATAGGAATACATTTAAATTAGACCAAATAACCTTGGTTATCAAGGGGGCAATAGGCAAAATCTTAAGATCAAACCAAATAACCTTGGTTCTCAAAAGGGAAAATGGGAAAACCTTCGAATCACACCAAATGACATTGTTTCTCAAGGGAGGCAAATGGGAAAACAGTCAGCCAATTTGCCCAGTAACCTTGGTTCTCAATGGGGTCAATGGGAAAACCGTCAACAAAATGTCCAAGTGACCTTGGTACTCAAGGGAGGCAAATGGGAAAAGATTCAAAATTCAAACTAACTTATATTTAGCTTCACTCAAAAGAAATAAATTCAACTCACTACAATCCACCAGGGTCCTTACTCATACTAAAGTATGTTGTCCTTCTTTTCCCTCAACCCCTTCTTTTTGTGAAGATTGGTTGTGTTTCGGACCTACCAGGGATAATCAACGCATGCCTATTGGATTGCTATGATTCCTCCTGAGATGGTTGGGCCTGTTGCGATTTGTTGGTGTTGTGGTTGGTGTTGTGGTTGCTTATGGGTGGTGATGTTGTTGTTGTCGTTACAGGTGTGGAATCTAATGTTGTTGCTGCTGTGGATGCTGTTGTGGTACTGATGTGGGGGTTGGTATATTCTTTGTTGTGCATGTTGTTGTTGTGACCTTTTTCATCGTCAAAGACCACCTTCCCTTCCATATCCGTTCTAATTATTGGATGTGGTCCTGTTGGGTTATGGTGTCTCCTAGTGTTCTAAGTGGAATCTCAGACATCTAATGTCTAACACTAGTATCCCCAGGGATCTCATGCATAAGCTAAAGATCAAACTAGATATTACCTTAATCGCTATTTCTCACAGACCAATACAGTTGAATATAAGAAGACCAATAGCTCCAATTGTAGCTCCTCTTTTTGAGACACCCGAGTAATCAACTTGACTCTCACCTTCAAGTTTACTAGAACCTTATGATGGTTGGACGACGAACACCTTCTTTAAACTAGATAGATAGTTGAGAACAATTATCTCTTTCTTTCTCTTCTTGATGTTGTAGAGTCAGAAATCTCTTTGAGAAATTTCCACACCTAAATCCGTTCTAATGAGGCGCTTATATAAAATCCCAAAGTTAGACTCCAACCCTAATTAGGATTCATTAAAGACCAAAATAGAAATAGACTTAGGATTTTACCGAAATAGAAACTGCATTCTATTTCTTCTTTCTTTCCCTAGCCGGCCTCTTTATGCCCTAAAGGGCTAGGTCTGGCCGGCCCTTACTAGTGTGGTTGGCCCACTAATGGGTCTTCTAAGTGCCCGGTCCAAAACTTTTAGTTCCGGCCTTTGCACTATCTTTGCCTTAGCCTTTCGCTTGGCTTTTTGGACATATTTCTGGATCTAATCTGTGCATAAATGTCTCATCCCTCTAGTCATATCTTCCGATAAAATCGACACTCTTTAGTGTAACACGATGTAGGATCCATACGAAGTTAGCCGCAAATCACCCCTTGATTCGACGATCGTAGTTGGTTTCTAGCTAAATATTACGATCCCTAGATCGTCTGGACTTGATGATCTTCTTCATCAATTGTACTGTCCAACAAATTGCTTGCATTGCATCTTTAACCAGAGGACATCTACTTCAGACTCCCAGTTGTACTTAGAACAAGTGTAATGTTCGATTCCCCTATTAATTTGTATCCCATCTGATACTTCATATCTTTCAGACTTTCTTGATCTCGAGTAAAACTGTCAGTCCAAATGATTAATTGCTTAATCCATTTGAGCGTGGCCACGCATTTTCAGTTGCTACTCACCAAGTGGCCCTGAGATACTTTTTCCTAATATAATTAGGATTACGCAATCCATTCTTGCACTCCCACTTAGCTTTATGTCTATCATGTCTTTCCCTGTGTCCGCTTTTATAACCTCCTTTTACGGCGCAACATTTAACGGAACTAAAGTCAGACATTCCTTACATAACATGAGTGGAGCACTCATGCTTTTAGGAATATCTCCAATCTTTTCAATGAGAGGTTTTTGACGTTCATCACTCTTGATGTACTCTCATGGCGGGTTATCCAGTGTATTTTTCCAATCATACACCCACATAGTTGACTTGAATACTCATATTCCGTAACCAATGAAACATCGCTATATTCTCAATCTCACTTGCTAGTCTTCAGAAGTCATTGTTGTCTATGCAATCACCTGGACTAGGGAACATATAACGAAATAATTCCAAGTTCACTTAATAGGGTTTCATTCATCAGATCACGTATCTGACGAACCTATTTGGAATATTTCATTATTATGGACTATCGGTTAAATACTAATCCAAATTTAGACTAAGAAATAAACAACTCTATTTCTGATAACCAAAGTTTGTAAATTCGAGTCTCCTCCGTAAACTCTTTCACTTACTTAGTTTACTAGTCAAGGTCATTCTCAGAATGCATCTTCTGCCTTAGACCCTTGTATGACTTCATTCATACTTTGTCTTAGGAGACAGTTTAGTTAAACAGATCTAATCCTAGTAAATGTTTGCTGATTATCACATTAATCGAAGGTTGGTACGTTCAATTCTTTTTATAATTCTTTAGTATCTCTTTACTAGAATTAAAGCTTCTAAAGCCTTAATTATAACTAAATTTTTTCATTTGTAGAGTTTGCAATAGTATCTAGCTTGGAACTTTTTCCCAGCTTACTAACCTTCCGTGTTTGGAAGTTTGCATTATATGACATCCATTACTTCTCATTTCTCATTTTGTACGAAGAACTCATCTTGAGTACTTCCCAAGTTCTTTAGTTGTGGTCTAGAATCTCTTATCTAGATTTGAATGGCAACGAGGCATCATACTCCAAGTATTTGAGACGTTTTAGGCGAATGCTAATCATGTCCAACATGATTGATTTCATGCTCTAAGCATAAACATATTTCTCTTGTGTGCTTCCTCATCAGGGCCTAATAGACACTGAGTCTTGCAGAGCTCTATGCCATGAGACTTCGGTCAAATATGTCTTCTTGAGTCTTTCTTATTGGACCTTTCAAGAATTTTATCTCTTAAGTTTCTTGGTTAAGTCCTATCATCATTTCGATCTATTCTTTATAGATCTTTGATGCCCAAAAGCATTTCATCTTATTATGTGGTCATTTATTGAGTTAGTTCTAAACTGTTTTCAACATCCTAATCTTGTTCTTAATTTTCACAATGTCTTCCACATACCGGACCAAGAAAACTGGGCACTCCCACGAAACTTCTTGAATTCCTTAGGTTCAAGATTTTCTTCATTCTTTAAGAATCAAACATCTATGCTTGCATCGTTTAATCGAAGATTCCAACTCTTACTTGCCTGCTTCAATCCACCTACGTGTATGGTTTTACATGTATCTAATACACATCTAACTAGTGTTGGTAGCAGAATCTTAAAATCTAATGTTTAACACCAAGTTATCCAGGATATATACATGAAGTAATGAACTAGAACGAAGAAGAATACCTTGAATCGCTTTCCCACGAACTAAATTCCGACCAGTATTCGGAAGATAAAGAGCTTCAAGTGGAGCTCCTCTGCTTGAGACACCGAATTGTATAACTCGAACTCCCTTCTTTCAGTCAGCTAGGACCTTCTTGAAGGTTGAGATGAAGAACTGCTTCTTCTAGACTTGATAGATAGAATGGGAACTTTTTCTCTAAAATCCTCTCTCTCTAATTGTTGTGTGAAGAGAATGATTTTCTTTAGAGAAAATTCCACACCTCTTCTGAACTCATAATGGAGCTTTATATAGGCATTACCTTAGTAGAGTCCTACTCAAATAAGGAATCCTAAAAGTCCCTCAGAAAAGATAAATACAAGTTAATGTTTAAACTAACTGGGACTCTTAATATGTGGAAAACCCTAATTAGAGTTTCCCCATGGTGTGGCCGGCCAGAGTAGCCCTTAATGGGCTTACTCTGCCTGACCCATCCCCTTAATAAGGTCGCTCAGGGATCTCCACTTAAGGGAATCCCTTGTTGCCCCCTTAAAGTTGGTTTTTTCCTTTTCGGACTTCTCTTTCGAGCCCGATTCTTTCTATCTCTTAGAATGGATCATATCCATCTATATACTAGTTCCCATTAGTCTATTCTCACTATTCAAGTTACCAATTCTTATGTGTAACCCATTGTAGGATCCGGTCTATGTTAGATGCGGATAACCGAAGTGATCCGACAGTCGTAAGCGGCTTCTAGCTAAGCATTACGACTCCTAATTGAACCGGATTGATTGATCTTCCAATAAAATCATCATTATCCTATGAGCTAAATCGTACGCATTTCCATCTTGATCGAAGGACATTCCTTCGGAAGGATATACCTTCAGACTCCAAGGACATATATCCTTCAGTCTCCCACTTGTACTTGGAACAAGTGCGATGCTCGATTCGCATGTCTTTCATATCTCATCTGATACACTTTATCATACTTACTTGATCGAGAGGACAAACTATCAAATCAAATGATTAACTTTTAATCCATTTGAGCACGACCATGCATTTCTAGTTGTCACTTCTCAAGTGGCCTAAAGATACTTTATCCTAACTCTCGTTTGGAAGACATATTCCATTCTTATACTCCCACTCAGCTTCATGTCTATCCTGTTTCACCCGACCTCTGTTTTTATAACCTCCTGTTACGGCGCGGCGTTTGATGGGACCAAGGCTTGACATTCCTTGCATAAGAGTACTCTTGTTTTGAGGAATCTCTTTGATTTGCTAAATGAGAATTATGACGTTCATATCTTCATGTTCTTGAAGTACTCTCACTTGGTGGGTTCCAGTGTATCTTTATACATCCATGAAGTTTGACTTGAATTCTCTAAGTCATATAGCTCAAGAAACAACGCTATCTTGTCAATCACTCATGCTAGTCTTCTTAAGTCATCGTTGTCCAAACGATGTCCTAGACGAGGGTTATTTTATATAATGGAATGCTTTCATGTTCACTCAGCAGGATTTCTTTCATTAGATCCGGTATCTAATAAACCTGCTTGAAACTTTACATTATTTTTGCACTGTCGTCTAAATTCTAAACCACATTTAGATGATGAAATAAATTTAATTTATTTCAGATAACAAAAGTTTGTAAAAGTGAGTTTGCCACGTAAACTCTTTTACGTGCTCAATTTTACAAGTCTCTTAGGGCAGTCTTTCATGACCCTAACTCCTTAGATTCATACATCTCCCATGTTTGTTCTAAGGTGACAGTTTAGTTTTATGGATAAAATCCACTATTTGTTTTCACTTTGCTTATCATTATTATGCTGAGAACGCCTTCGTCAGCTTTTACAATAATGTCAGTTTTCTTAAACTGAAACTAACACTTCCTAAGTCCTAATTGTACTTTCTTTACCAGTAGAGTTTGTAACGACTCCCACTGTGAAAAACTTCTTTTTCACCTGGTAGTCCTTCCTAAAAGATTCCTATCTTTATTTTCGGAAGATTGCTTTTATGACTTTCTTCAACTTTTACTTTCAAAGAGACTTTCTTAGATACTCCAAGTATTCTAGGAACTTCTCAGTTGTTTATGGGCGACGGCATTAAATACTTATTTATTTCTAGATGTGCGGGTAAACATCGGTCATCTTCATCAGGACTTCTAAATTCTGATTTCTTGCTTAGTAGTGGTCCATGAGAGATGGGTAGAATCTCTCTCTAAGAGTTGTTCTAGTTAGACTTTTCAAAACTTCTTTTGAACGAGCCTTATCATCTGTTAATTTATAACTCTATAGATTTCGATGCCCGATTTATTTATTTCTTTATTTATTTACCCTCGTCAGGTGTCCTTTTAAGTCATTTCCTTAACTGTTTTCAATTCTAGTATGTCTCACATACAGGACGTGAAACTAACTTGTTTCACTCCCACTTACCCTTTTGTCGAACAAGAATCTAATCATTCTCTTCAGAAAATCAACTAATTTCTTTCATGAATGTTTAGATACCAACTCTTACTTTTGATTCTACTGACTTTCAGCCAATTTTTCGAGTCTGGTTCTGCTATAGTTTATGTGAGTCTTCTGAAGACTCAAAGGGGTTTTTGAACAATATTGTAGAACCTTTTTAACTCTTCTTAAGAAGTTAGTTGAGTTTCTCATACTCCCATTGTGTTCTTTTGTTGCTCGGTTCGAATCAGGTTCTAATAATTTCTCCCACTTGTCTTCTTGAAGAACTCTTTGCAAGGAAGCCACCATCGAGAGCAACAATCCAATTTTGTTTCGATGTTTTGTGAGGGAAAACACCCCATGTTTCTTCCTTTTGAAGAAAAACTATGTCTGACGTTCTCAGACTTTAATTGAAGGACTTGTTTTAGAATTCTTCTAAAATCCATACTTGTATGAAATCTTTTTATTTTCTATAGCAGTTTTGGGTTTCTTGTGGGTGTGCAGCTTATATTTAGACACTATCGTTTCGGAAGACTTGTTATGACTGAGACTATTAATCTCATCAATATTTTAAGTCATTTCGAGTCATTACTGGATTTAGGTTAAGTTTCTAAAACTTTTCTAAATTCGAGTACTTTAGTTGATTCTAGTCACATTAATCATAATCTTATGTCTTACATACGTCTTAGTGATTAATTAACCTCTATTTTGTCATAAGAGATCTTGTCGGACTAGTTAGTTCGAGCCATGTTACTCTTTCGAGTTTCATGTTCATCCTAGTTGTCTGACTAGATTAGAACTAACTAATTGAATCGTTCTGTGTTAATGTTCGTAAGTAGAAATGGGTACCTTTCTTAGAACATCATAAAATATCAAAACCAAATACTTTATTTCTCATAAATCCAATTTCAGAGAGATGTTCAAAAGAAAAAAGAAAAAATTACTAATATCTAGTAATGCCTGTAGGAGACTAGAATCCTTCATGAGCCTTCTCAGCAACCATTGCTTCCTCTGCTCTTGATGGGTTCGTCTCCTTTCAGTTAAATACTCTAGCTCCCACTTGTTGTCATTCATAATGAAATGAGCGATAGGTATCCAATACCTTTGAGGGAAGTGTATTTAATTGAATCAACTTTTAACATTTTTACCTTCGGCGGAAACCACTGTTCTGTTTTTCTTGTCTTCAAGGAACTTGGGACAGTTTCTCTTCGAATGGACCATGCCATCACAATAGAAACACTTGGAGTCAGTAGAGGAATTCTTGGTTTTGGCAACTTGTTTGCCTTTTGTTTTGACAAATTTTCTCGTGTTCTTCTGTTTTCCATCTCTTTTAAATCCTTTATGCTTCTAAACCATAAGAACTTCTCTCTTAGGTTCTGGTACTACGATATTCTCTTCGGCTGTCTGGAGCATTGCGTTTGGTTCCTCCAAAGATTTATTTCATCCATTCATATTGTAGTGCATTCTAAACTGATTGAACCCTTTATGAAGGGAATGCAGGATGATATCAGTGACAAAATCTCGACCATGATCGACTCCAAGTCGTGCTAGTTTCTCAAAAAGACTGATCATTTTGAAAACATGTGGCCCTACCGGCTTACCCTTTTCAAGGCGGCAATATAGTATTGCCTTTAACGTCTCGTACTTCTCCATTCTGGACTTCTTTTGGAACAATTCCCTAAGTTTTCCTATCATTGTGCAAGCATCCATGTGTATGAACTTATCTTGAAGATTGGGTTCCATGGTTGCTAATATTAACCACGTTACGGGCTCCGATTTCCTCCGAGGTCTTTTTTCTTGCTCCTTCTCGTCACTAGTCGATTCTTCAGTGATTATCAGAATAGGAGTGTCCAAGGGAGCTGCATTGTTTTCGGATCTGAGGACAAGTCCTAGATTCAGTTCCCACACCTTAAAGTTATTTCCGTTCAGCTTTTCTTTCTCGATGAGCCAACAAATGTTGAGGGTTTCTTTGTTTGTCATAATTAAACTACATGTAAAGAATGCAAAGTGACTTAAACTTGTTATCCTATCAAAATTCTAATTTTGCCATATCATTCAAAATTCTTTATCCCTTGTTTGAATAATACGATTCCAAGATCTCAATTCTTGGAAGTTAAGCTTACTGGGGTACTGCCCTTAACTCCGTCGTCCGGTGAGTAACATCTTTACTAATCGTACTCCTATGATTCTTGATTGATTAGTTTCACACTTGAGTTTCAAACTTAATCATTTGCCACGAAATCCAAAATCATTTTGCTGACTCGTTGAGTAAAACCAGTTTAGACGCGTAGACGTCCTCATAGATCTACACGTATTGTTCCGAGGTAAAAGTTGGCACTCTGCGGAGGCAAACCCACCATCGATGAACAAGGGATCAACAGGTGTCTTATTTCTGGGTGGGCTTATGCTCAAAATTCTTTTAGGGATTATTTCATATTTTATCAGGTTTGAGTTACTGGGAACTCTATCTTAACCATTCGTGACTTTTATACGTAAGTTTTTATGCGAATTCTCGTAAGGTTTTATCTAAAACCTTAGTAGAGCCTCCTAAAAGATCTTTATCTTTTAGTTTATTCTTGTTCGCCTAATGGTTCTTTTGGATTTCAGCCGTGAACCACCATTGATTACTCCCACTCGAATCATGATCTCATCATCCGATTCATCGACGAATTTTCTAGATCCTATACTCTAAGTATTATTCGGGCACATACTCGTTTGTGCTTAGAAACAAGAATCGTTTACTTAACTAAAGGTAATTTATTCTACGCATTCACATATACATATAAAATATATGACAATCATAAATAAAGTATGTGACCTAGATTCGTTTTTAGGTTTTGCTATGTTCCATATAGCTAATTGTGGGATATTGTGACAAATCTATGTCTAATGGGTTTTCTAAGTCTGTTTTCGTAAAATTCGGACTAATGGCCCATTTAATTTCTTCCTTTATGATTTCTAAAATCAAATTCGGAAAAACTCCATTTTGGGCTTTCGGATAGCCCGGGTCAATGTCATTAAAACTACATGAATGCAAAGTTTTAAAACTTGTTATCATGCAAAACCTAGTTTGCTACATTATCCAATGAAAACAGTCTCCGGTTGAATAATGTGATTCCAAAACCCCATTTCTTCGGAGTTAAGCGGACTAGGGCCCTAACCTTAACCCTATCTTCTTAGGTGAGTGAACTACTTTACTGATCATATTCCTATGACTCTTGGTTGATGGATTTCCTTAATAAATGTCAAATCCATCCTTTTGCCTTGAGTATCCAAAACTCTTCTGCTGATCTCGTTGAGTAGACACATTTAGACGCATAGACCTTTGTCATAGGTCTACCCGCATTGTCCCAAGATAAAGATGGCACCCTGCGGAAGCAGATCCACCATCGATAGGTTAGGGCTCAACGGGTGTCTTAGTTTGGGTGCATTTTTCTCAAAATTACTTTTAAGGACTTTTACGTTTTTATCTTGCATACATTATAGTGAACTCTAACAAATCATCCACAACATAAATGTAAATAAATAAGTAAATGCGCGCGAGAAATTAAATCAATCATATATGGATCCTAGTACTGCTCCGAGTCCTAAAAGATCTAATCTTCTTAGGATTCTTTTTGTATTCCGCCTTAGTACGCCTGGATCGCCATCCTCAAACATCAATCGAATCTCTTACTCGAATCAAGATCCCATCCTCGAGCTTATTCAATGAATTTATAAACCCGAAACTCTAATTACAAGACTCGAACGATACGCAGATCGTATAAAACTTGTAATTAAAATTATTACAGCGTGCACAGATTTGTGCTTAAATTAAGAATGAAAGATAAACAACTTTTTATGGCCATACTAGTTTCTGTATTCACGTCACATGCATTTATATGATATTCTAAACAATCTATTATATATGCATGGTTAATCCGTGAGATACTTTGTTGACATCTCTATGCCACATACTGACCTTAAGTCTACATTCGAAGAATTTGACTAATGGTGTGTTTCAGTTTCATCTTTTAATGATTTCCAAAATCATTTAAGAAAAACTCTGTATGGGACTTTGGAGAGCCCAGGTCAATTTCGGAAAAATTTGTTTTGACTTTTATGATGGGTAAAATCCATTTTAAGAAAAACCCGTTTTGGGCCTTCGGGCGGCCTGAAACAATTTCGGAAAAACACCCACTCGGGTCAAAGTCCGAAAAAATCTCGACGCGTGGTCTAAGACCAATATCAGACTAGCGCGGGACAAGCCTAGTTCAAGGCCTAAGACGCTCTTAGTCAAGGCCCATGGCCTTGTTCCGTCCAAGGGCCTAGAAGATGCCATGGCATGGGCCAAGCACAACTCAACCCTAGGCCAGCAGCTTGGCCCGTGCTAGGCACGGCACGCCCTGGCCTAGGTCGGATGCGGCTTGGCCGTGGGCTGGGTCACGCCCTATGATGGCCCAGACGCGTCTGGCCTATGGCATGTCTTAGGTCGTCTTAGTCTTCAAGACAGAGACGCCTGGACTTGTTCCAAACGTGTCTGGTGGTAGCCGAGGTCCTAAGACATCTCGGTCTCCAAGACCGAGACCCTAGGAAAACCCGGACGCGTCTGCTGAAGCTCCCATGCGTCTCGGACGAAGTCCAAGACGTACTCGAATTTCTTGGAATGCATACGGGAAACAGAGACGCTTCCATCTCGGCCAGCTGGCCGAGACGCGCATGTGTCTGGCCGGGACGCGTCCCAAACGCGTATCGGCCAGAACACGTCCAAGATGCGTATTGGCCAAAACAGGAAACTTGTAAAAAAAAACCTTATTTCTTATTTTTTCTTCTCTTTTTGGTTGTTCTTCCTACTTTTTAGAAACTTCCAAAAAGCCCAAATCTGATTACCAAAAACTTTTAAAATCATGAAAATTACCATCTTTTGAAACTCTTTTCAAAACGATTTTTTTGCAAAATCGAACTCTTTTGAAACTCTTTTCAATCTTCAATCTCGAAATCAATTTGAATAACTTTTAAATCTAATTCAAAGCTAAACAAATTGATGTCTAAAACTCTTTAAGACTCATCTATCTATCTAAACAAGCATAGATTTAGTTCGAAACTTAGCCAAATCAGCTACGTGCTAAAGACTCTGATGCCACTGTTGGGTTATGGTGTCTCCTAGTGTTCTAAGCGGAATATTAGACATCTAATGTTTAACACTAGTTTCCCAAGATCTCATGCATAAGCTAAGGATGAGAAATAGTAGTTTAGAGATTACCTTAATCAATATTTCCCGCGGATCAATGTGGTGGAATATAAGAAGACCAAGAACTCCAATGTAGTTCCTCTACTTGAGACACCCGAGTAATCAACTTGATCTCCCACCTTCAAGTTTGCTAGAACCTTATGATGGTTGGACAAAGAACACCTTCTTCTTTAGAGTAGATAGATAGTTGGGTACTATTCTCTCTTTCTTTCTCTACTTGATATTGCAGAGTCAAAAATCTCTTTGGGAATTTTCGACACCTAATTATTTTTTAATGAGGCCCTTATATAGAATCCCAAAGTTAGAGTCTGACCCTAATTATGATTCTTACAAAAATATAAACAACTTAGGATTTTACCGAAATAAAAACTGCTTTCTATTTCTTTTGAGTCCAACCCTAATTAGGATTCTTAAAAGACCAAAATAGAAATAACTAAGGATTTTACCGAAATAGATACTGCTTTCAATTTCTTCTTTCTTTTTCAGGCCGGCCTCCCTATGCTCTAAAGGGCTAGGTCTAGCCGGCCCTTACTAGTGTGGTCGGCTATGCCTTGGCTGGCCCACTAAGGGGCCTTTCAAGTGCCCGTTCAAAACCTTTAGTTCCGGCCTTTGTACTATCTTTACCTTACCCTTTCGCTTTGCCTTCCGGACATATTTCCGGATCTAATCCGTGCATATATCTCTCATCCCTCTAGTCATATCTTTCGATCAAATCAACACTCTTTGGTGTAAACCGATGTAGGATCCGGACGAAGTTAACCGCGAATCGCCCGGTGATTCGATGATCGTAGTTGGATTCTAGCTAAACATTACGATCCCTAAATCGTCCGGACTTGATGATCTTCTTCATCAACTGTCCTATTCGACAAGTTGCTGCATTGCATCTTTGGTCGAAGGACATCTCGTTCAGGTCCTTCTTCCGAAAGAAACAATAAGTGATTTTGCTAAAGTTTACTTTTGAGTTTTCTCGAAAATCAACCGTTGCTTGCGATCACGGTCTTTGGAGCAGAGGGATATATCAAAATCTTTCGTCATTGTTAACATCGGGAAGGGCCGCCTCCAAACTATATGATGACCGGACCAAGAGAACTGACGGGATGACTGACATATGTAAGGGCAAAACAGGAAGTAAAAAAGTGAGAGTAACAGTTTGTGGACCGAAAGATGGAAAAGGGACCTATTTGGGAGTTTCAGGGTACTTTAGGTGGCCACAGGGAAACTAGTCATACTTTAGGGTACTGATCGGGAAATCACGGGATATTATGTGTAGAACAAAAAGAAACATACATCATTTGTAAAGCACAGAGAAAGCAAAAAGAAAACACAAATTGGATTAGATTAATATAATTGGGAGCCCCATGTTCTACATAAAAGTTATATCTATAATATAACAGGCAGCCCCAGGTCATGTTTTTGTACCAAACATTGAACACGAGGATTTTGTACCAACTCCATAAAGTAGGTCCATGAAAGTCTAACTAATCCTTTTTATTTTATTAAACTTCTTTTGATCTTCCTTTCCTTTAATACCTACTATTTAACTAGTATAAAATCGCACGCCAAACACAATTATCTTCATAAATATACTTCAAATCATCTAACACTTATTCAGTAGAGAACAAAGAATTAAACATAGATATGGGTCGCCATAGAAAGTTATCTGGCTACCTTTACGTATCTCCACCACCACCAACTCAACATTCATACTATCCACCTAAGGAGACGCCTCCCAATCATTCCCTTACTCCACCGCCTCCTCCACCACCGCCTCCACCACCGCCTCCACCACCACCACCCCCGCCCCATTCTGAATGGACACCACCCGGCGGTCATGACTATCCACCACCGACTCATGTACCAACTCAACCTCCTGCAACACCACCTAACACTTACCCAAAGCCACCATCCACTGCTCCACCACCTAAGACTGGTCCATATCCACCAACTTCAGGTGCAACACCTCCTGGACAGTCGGGCAAACCTCCATCTTCAAGTGCCAAACCACCAACTTCCTCAGCCACACCGCCCGGTAAGTCTGTACAACCTCCTTCTTCGAACTCCAAGCCCCCATCTTCAAACTCCAAGCCTCCGTCTTCAAACTCCAAACCACCGTCTTCAAACTCCAAGCCTCCATCTTCAACTGCTAAACCACCTAAACCTTGGGGAAAACCACCAAAACCATCCGGAAAACCACCATTACCTTCGGCATATCCACCAGTTCAATCAGTCACACCACCACCTGGTTTCAACGTAATCACGGGTCCACCACCAGTGTTCACACCCTCACCACCTTCTTCTCACAATCATAAAACAGTTATTGCCGTATCAGTTGTGTTCGGTGGTTTCTTCCTAGCATTTGTACTACTAGGTCTTGTCTGCTTCATTAAGAAGAAGAAGAAAGCTGCAGCTGAAGAAGAAGTGGTTCCTCCAGCAGCAGTTGCCTACGGTGGTGGATATGGTGCGCCACCGGCTACCGGTAGTGGTGGTGGCGGGTCATACGCCTCTCACTAATTAATGGTGACCATTGATCAAAATTCTCCAATAAAAATGTTTGATTGTTTGTTTGTTATATATGTGATTCTTCTACCTGCAGGAGTTTGTGAATTTTTAATTTCATGGGTTTTATATGATGCTATTGGATCTGTTTGGAGACATTAATTTATCTATGAATTTAATTTCTTTCAATGAATTTTGTTAAGGGTAAAGATTTGTCCGCACCACTAATAGGGTAGTAAAAATAAAATTAAAGTTATACTACAAACATGAATAGACATGATAATATAATATTAAAGGCCTTACCTTATTTTTCAACCTATATGTTTTCTTTTTTAATCTCTTCTCTCGAGGACGCCCCTTTAACTTACAAAATTCCAGATCACGATTATCTCCGCTTGCATTGTCTTCATAGTCAACAGTGTAACCTGAACCCTTAGATTTGTTTGTCAATGCATTATCACATTTTTTATTCAATTTATATTCTTTCATCCATTCTCGTAAATGAGATGTACTTTTTTCATCCACAGAGATATCGGCCAACTCGGTTTAACTCTTGACACAAACTTTGGTAACGTTTTTCTTTCAGTGTAGTGTCCCAACCCCCATAGTTCACATTAATCTTGGTGTAAGACCATTTTACATCTTTCCTCATCTCCTTCAAATGTATTTATCAGGTATTACTTTAACTTCGTTTTGACACCGTACCATAAGTGAATGTCGGCATAATATTCCTATAAACTCGGAGAAATGGCATCGACATCTTACCTCACATTTAATCTGATGATATAAAACATTGTAAGTAAACTTTTTAGTTGTTTTACATTCACCAATCTTCTTCCACTCTACAACGACATATTCAAACTCTTCACCAAATTCTATAATTTCTTCTAAGTAACGCGCCATCATTCCAACCATTTCCTTTTGGAAATCCTTAAATTTATAAAGTGTGTAAACGCTATTCATTTGCAGTTCAATTTCTAACAGAGTCACGCATTCGAACTCACACGAAAATGACAATATCTGTTGCAGACTCTTTTTCAACTTTAGCTTTTAAAGCAACATTGTAATGCTTAACGAAAAGTTTTAAGCAAGTTTTCGAGTTCACATATCCATCAAATGACACGTTCATACTTTCGTTGCGTTGAGTGCTAGACATTCCTGCCCAAAAATTTATTTTCACAAATGCGGGTACCCATCGTTTTCTCTCTTTGTAGAGATAATCCAACCAGTCGTGCTCTTGTAAATCATATTTTTCTGTCATAGCTCTCCACTAATAATCAAACTCATCCGGACTATAAGTCTCGCATATGCATTCCTGAATATCTGGGCTTATAAAGTGGTATTGTTTGTTGATCCGAAACTTATTAGGAGTCCTTTTCATTCTATGTCAAAGACACCACCGCGTCTTGTAGCTGGAAATCCGTAATAATGGCATCCAGAGCACAACCGCCCATACATGAAAGTCATGTCCTAAGAAACCAAATAAAAGATTTTGTGTCTCCGTTTGATATTAAACCACAACCAAGTAGGATAGCACGCCCGCGATGGTTAAAACCAACCAAATAAAAGACTTTGTATCTTTTTAAAATAAGTGGTATCAAATGTCACAACATCTCCAAATTGTTTATACGCTTCTCTACTCCTCCCATCTACCCAACAGACATTGCGTAAGCGACAATCATGACCTAGATCCATACTGAATACAAACCCATTGTTCTTTCCTTGCATAGTTAGAAAATATTGTTAAATCGCCAAATTATCTCCTTTTCCAAGGCGTAACCTCCTCGGGTTTTCAATGTAATTCCTGACATCTTTTTCTCGAAATGTGACATTCTCATGTCCACTTGCTGCGACCACGTGTTGTCTATAATTTCGATTAACTCTTATACCTGTCACGTCTGATATTTCAAGTTGTCTACGGACATGTGGGTTAATCTTTCTGTTACATCTATAATACGACCTTTTCCAGGACTGACATCATGATTGTGCTCAAGGCAAAATCGACTAATTTTCCATTTCCTATTATTTATAGTTTAGCTATAATTTTGACATTGCATCCAGTTTTTATACTATGTTGCGGTCGGACGAGATTGCTTTTTTTAGCTTTATTTCTTTCACTTCTTGCACATGTTACTGTAACATACCTTAACATCCATTAACCCTTTTTTGTGACCTTTTCTCACTGCGAAACCCGTTTTTCTAGCATATTTGAAATAAAATTCAAAAACATCCTCTACACAATAAAATTCCAACCCAACAGATGGAATTTCTATACTTTTCTCATTATCATTTCCAATTTTAACACCTTCTTCTCTATCTTCATCTTTTGATATTATCTTAAGTACATCAGATACATTGCTATTTGATTGCATTTCTGCGTACAACATGTATTAAGAAGATAAATAAAAAAACAATAAGAAGAAGCTATAGAATGAACAAATACAAATAAAAAATATAAAAAGATGATGATGAACATAGAAGCTACCTGATGATGCTTCATTGTCGGAATTTGAAGACATTGATCTGAGAAGAAATTGGAGAGGGAAGAAAGTGTGCAAAAGAACTCTCACTCGATTTAGACAATCCGCTCGAGAAAAAATGTCGTGCCAGTTAGCTCTTTGGTTGTTCTGTATGGTCTTTGATCATGAGATGAGAGAAAGACAATATTACAATAAGAAAGTACTTCAAAGTTTAAAAGTTTGAGACTAAAAATCATCTATACCTTCTATGACAAGACAATAATAGCTTACATACATAACAACAAACAAAAAGGAAACGAACTACCCTAGAAGATGAAAAAACTGCATTCACCACCATGAAAAATATATAAAAGAGAATCAAAGATTGGGAGGGGAAAACTAAACCTGTTGTTGCTTTGATAACATTGAATTAATTGGATTTTGAGTAAGTGGGGTATGTAGGGTTTGTAGGTCACTTCAAACAGTAGTAGAGCTGCAAATGGGAAGGAACAAAGAACTTAGCACTTATAATGATAACACTTAGTAAGTGATCTTCACTTATTAAGTGCTATCACTTAATAAGTGCAATGCCGGTTGTTTTTTATCACTCATAACTGTAATGTCGTTTGTTTTCCATCACTTCTAAGCGAAATAATCTTGTATCTTTGCTCGAGGACTAGCAATTCTAAGCTTGGGGATGTTGATGTGCCGTAAAAATGCCACATTTAGGTCACTTAACTTTGATGAGCTAGTTCCTTTCGGGTTTTATTTCTAATTATTTATGTGTTTTTATTGCTAGGTAGTTTATTTGGAGTTTGGTGTTAAATTCGGAATAAAGAGAGCGAATTATCACATTTTCATCTTATGCAGAACAAGGGGTATTTTGGTCATTTTGGTCAAAGTCAGAAGTCAAACAACAAGTGGAGTCAATGACGAGTCCGACGGTGAAAACGGAACTCGATTCGGAGTTCGGACGGAGAAGTTGTGAATGAAAGAAGCCGAGGTTCGATCTTGAAACAAGAAGTCTATGAAGGCACCCACCCCCTTGGTTCTAAATGTAGAGACAAGATGAAGGCACTCCCTTGCTTTAGAAAGAAGCCAAACCCCAAGAGCCCAAAGAGGAAGAGAATAATAGAGATTCTATGGTCACCCTTTTTGGTCCAAGTCAAGAGTCTTTAATGATGGACAAAGTCAAGGGTTTGAAGTAGTCTAAAGGGATCCTATTCTACTATCCATCTTCTTCACGAAGCTACCAAGCAAGAGAGAGAAAAGAGGCAAGAGGGTTTTCAGGGTTTGAGTTTTTTTTCAAGAGGTTGAAAGGGTTTGAAGAGAAGGGAAAAGAGAGAAGAGGAGCCGGCCATAGCTTGGCCGAAAAAATCGCGGAAGCAGCTGCTGCAAGAACCAGCAGCAGCTCCGGCACGGCCAGGGACATGCACAGCAGCAACTCTGGCACGGGCAGAGACGTGTACAGCAGCAGCTGCCGGCACGGGCTGAAGTCTTCACGGGACGCGTCTGCAGCCTTCACGGGATGCATCTGCAACAGCATGGGCCAAAATCTCCATGCTCTCTTGGCCGAATTTCATGCTTTTTGGCCGGATTTGTTCTTATCTTTGGCCGGATTTTCAAGGGTTTTCCGGCTACCTTCTTGGCATGAAAACTTAGGGCTTTTACTCCCCTCACTAGTTGCTAGCTATCCCTTGTGTTTGATTTGGTTTTGGTGGTAAAATCTTAGAGAGAGAAACCTTGAGTTGAGCTTTAATGGTGGTGGGTTCTAAATGAAGAAGATGAGTCTGGTTGTTAAGGGGAGATCTGATTTTTGCTCGGGGACACCCATTATGCACTGTTAAGGGGAAATCCACAAATTTGCTAAGGGGAAATCGGCTGAACCTCAACTACTCAAATTTTCCGACGAACCTAGCCTCGAACCACATCGAAAAAGGGGTATTTTCTCTTCATCTTCTTTCCATTTGTTATTCATTCAACATTTTAGCTAACTCTCGTGTGTCGTTGATGAGATGAAATGTGATGAATTTGTGATTATCTATGTGATGATTTAATGTTTTGATAATAAATTGATGTTCTCTTATTTTGATTACTTGTTTCAATCGTTTTTCATGTGTCTTATCAAGTACTTCGCATAGTTAATCGATTAGGCAAGGTGATCAATATCGATCGTAGTCTAGATTCAAATTTCATGTGTCATGTCATGCACTTCACATAGTTAGGCGACTAGACGACATTTTCGATGATTCGGTTTTAATCGTTTAGGAAGTTTGTTTGACTAAGTCTTATCTCCGGGCATACGTAGTGCTTATGAACATCCACCTTAGGAATCGAGACTAGATTTGTATCAATCCATTCGATTGGACCGTACAAAGTTGTAAGTCCACCACATCGGATTCTCGGACTTCAACACCTCTCTTACTTGTTGTTCCCCGACTCTTGTTCCTCCGAACTCTTCTCTCAAATCTGTCTCGCCATCTTACATTGATATTTTAGTTTGTTTTACTTACTTTATTTTCTTATTGCTTATTCGATTATAAACCTCACATTACCTTCGTTTATTTCCGCTTTTGTCTAAGTAAGCCTTTAATATCTAGACCGAGGGATAAGACCCTTCGATATCCAAACTACCTTCCTATCCTTGGATCGATCCCGGCTTTGTCGGATTACTACTTGATACCTCCGCTTGGGTGTGCAACCTTCTCGGGTGCATCATTAGGCCGAAATGAAATAAGTTAATTGAGCCAAATACGTGGAGAAGATGACGGAGTTAACTGTCCGGAGCTAGCACAAGGTGCAAGAAGGCGATGGACGAGGGTCAGGAGTGGTTGACCAGGGTTAACGTCAGTCGAATTGAGGCCACGTGCATGTTGACCGAAGATCGGGCGCACGATCAGCGTGTGCTGACCGAAAGTCAAGTGTTGACCCGAGGTCAAGCGCGCTGACCCGGTCAGTGTGTTTGACCCGGGGTCAATCGCGCTGAGGTCAGTGCCCGCTGACTTGAACTTGCTGACCCGAATTTGAGCATGCTGACTGGGTCCACGTCTATTGACCCTAGGCGAATGCGCAGAGTCGGTCAGCATAGGTTGACTAGAGACCTAATTTCATTTCGCACCTGTTTTTCCTTTTTTTCATGCCATCAGTTGATTAGTTTTTACTTCTTGGTTGATTATTAATTCCTTGGTAGGTGACTTCCTTCATTTTCTTGGACCATAGAAAGTCATTGCTCTTGAGAAGACCAATTTTGGTGTGCAACATAACCTGCACAAGTGATAAGTCAATAAATTTTACGTTGGGTAGTTGGGTATGGTTCTCCAAATTTACTTTCTTCTTTTCTAAAAGAAGGAATGATATCCATTCTTTTCTTCTCAAGTAGTGTTGGAAGGAGAGGAAACGCAGATGATATCAATCATGTGAGATCTTCACAATGTTCTTCATTTTCTTGGGTTTGCCAGGTGATCATCCTGTGTTTGACAACCTGGAGTCCTCTCTCAGCAGTTGATTTCCATTTGTGTTAGGGAGAAGACATTTTTTTCTTACATGTTCTTAAGCTTAGTTTATGCCTGATACTTTTCGATGTTATACTTGAGTCAAAAGATTAGTTCTCCATAACTTGTAGTGGGGGTAGCTTGGTCCTATAGTTCTAAGCCTAAGACAGGTTTAGGAGAGAATCCTCCTTCAGAGTTTAAAAGAGGTTGACATAGTTACAATTCGATGTTTGTAGAATATTCCTGACACAGTGGAAATTCGTTTGCCCAAGCCTGGCGAGCTCATCCATAGTAATTCCGCCCCTTTGGTAGCTTTTTATGAACTCCCATTTCATATCGGGTTTCATTTTCCTATCCCGAATATTGTGCGTGGTTATTTATTTTATTACCAAATAGCTTCGGCCCAATGGATGTGTTACAAGTGACTCGAATATGGATTGGTATCGAACCCGGTTTACGACCCGCCAACCCATTTACAAGGGAGGGGTAATTGCCTGCCAAGATCGAAGGTCTCGCCGCCGAATTTTGGACTCGTTAGCGGAGCTGATTACTGAGACAGAGCTGGTATGCGAAGCTGGATTGTGAGGCAGAGCTGGAATCCGAGACAGAGCTGGAATGCGGAAGCTAGGCTTATGTCGGTGATTAGTGTTATCTGTGTATAATGTCGGTTATAGAGAGAGTTGGTTGTAGAGAGTCGGTGAGGCAGTGGGATTAGGGTTTAGTGGCAATATAAACTAAACCCTATAGAGATATCAGTAAGACACAATCTCACGAATCTCTTGTGTAAACTTGTTTGCTTATCATAGTGGAAATCATCGCGCCGTTGTCGCCGTGGAGTAGGTCTCACCAATCGAACCACGTAAATCTCTGTGTTTTGTTCTTGATTGTTCTTTACTTGAATGTAAACAATTCTCCACCTTGACTTGAATATAAACAATACGAGTAATCCAAGACAAGGAATAGGAATAGTAAAGAACAATCAAGAATAGAACACAGAGATTTACGTAGTTCGGTTGGTGAGACCTACTCCACGGCGACAACGGCGCGATGATTTCCACTATGATAAGCAAACAAGTTTACACAAGAGATTCGTGAAATTGTGTCTTACTGATATCTCCTTAGGGTTTAGTTTATATAGCCACTAAACCCTAATCCCACCGCCTCACCGACTCTCTCCTTACAACCGACATTATACACGAATAACACTAATCACCGATATAAGCCTAGCTTCTCATTCCAGCTCTGTCTCGGAGTCCAACTTTGCCTCAAAGCATTGCTTCGCATACAAGCTCTGTCTCAGTAATTAGCTCCGCTAATGGGTCCAAGCTTCGTTAGGTTGTACCGGGTTCGATATCAATCCATATTCGAGTCACTTCTAAAAATTCTCCACCTTGACTTGAATATGCTCCTCTTGACTTAGATCTGCCACCATCATAGCTCAGCCACTCTGAGCCAACGTCGCTCCAGCCCTGCTAGGGCTAACATCTGGAAATCCCAATCGAGTCTAAGCAATGCTTAAACTTAAAAGTTGTAACTGCCTTGGTCAACATATCCGCTGGATTCTCTGCCGTAGACACCTTCTTCATCGTGATCTTCCCTTGTTCAATCACGTCCTTGATAAAGTGATACCTGACGTCAATGTGTTTAGTTCCCGTGATACATTTGATTTTTGGCACACGAATTCCCACAATTACTAGACTCCTATCTTGTAACTGGGTTAGTGCCCTTACTAGAATGCTTACACTAAACAGTTCGGCAAAACAATTACCCACTGACAGGAGATTCGTGGGTGATCAGAGAAGTTACCTCCCGTTCCAGACGGCCGACGACCTTTGCAGGCAACCCAGACCACTCTTTCCTCAAGTGTTTGAATTAGAGGCTTCTTTTTTTTCACCTCTTGCTAAATCTGAAACAATCACAAATAACCAGAATTTAGAAAGCTCCTAAAAAGAAAGTAAAAATTAAGAAATTAAATATTTCTGTGATTTTTTTTTTTAGAAAAAAAAATTCCTAAACTAACTAGTTTAAAAATCAATTCCAAATTTAGAAACAATTCTTAAAAACACATCCCCGGCAGCGGCGCCAAAAACTTGATATAAAATCTAGTGAACCTAAATACTAGGCTAATTAGATTAAATTAAAACTCGCAAGTGCACGAACCGTATGTGAATATGGCAAGTATTACGAGGTCGATCCCCCGGAGATTTGTTTGGAATTAAACCTAAACTTAAAATTAACTAACAAACTAGGAAAGTGGACAATTGATTTTGAGAATAGATAGAGAAACTAAAAATTGAAACTTAGAAAACAAAATAAAGTTGTGATGAAAAACTATAAGTTGATAAATCTAAGATATTGAAATTCTCCACTAACAATCATATTCGAATCTAATATCTAATTCAAATTATTATCCTTCTTTTGATAACTCAAAAATTGATAGAAATCAATCTTCAATTTTCGGAAGATAAAACTATAAAAGACCCTTCTCAATTAACTAAACCCATAACCCACTTCACTTTAAATATCATGCAATTAAGAACCAAGTTGTTAGTTTCTTAGGCTAACCGAAGTACGATTAATTATGAAACATTAAGGCACATTAAAAGAGATAATAAAATAAATATGATACTAGAATTCAAATACTCTTGTTAGGGTTTCATCCTCTATCCTAGTGGAAGAGTTAGAAACCCATGGATATTAAATACATGGTTCAATTAATGATAAACAAGTAAAGGAAAAGAGTGAAGAAGATAAAACCGAATTGATATTTGATGAACTCCGTTCCTCTCGTCTTTCTCCAAAACTTGTCTTCGATATAGCCCTTGAATTTCCCAAATTATTGCACCCAAAGAATCTAATTTATCTCTAATGTTGCTTCTCTTAACTTGCTCTTTTCACTAGTGTGTGGGGGTGTGTTTTAATTCCTTGGGTTGGTTGGCTTTTATAATAAGGAAAAATTGATTAAGTTAGAAACTTCTTATAAATATCTCCCAGCCGACTTCCATTTTGAGAACCGCCTTCAATTTCTCAATTAGGTGGTTTTGCAATTGAAGGGTGGTTTAATAGAAGGGCGGTTTAATAAAGTTCCTGATGCCAAGGAAATTTAAACCACCAAGCTTGTTTCCTTATTTCAATTCACGTGGGGGGTAAGCCACATATTCCCCTTCAGTCTCTAATAATCACGAATTTCCCCTTGTACATTGGCTGACCGCAATATGCCCCCGATATTAACCTTTAGTTCATCATTCAATCTTCCTTATATTCCAAGACAAAATACAGTCAGAAAAAGGAGTACTTTACGTACTCATCAAACATCCCCAAACTTATATTTTGCTAGTTCTCGAGCAAAACAGAAAAATACTATAAAAACAAAATCCTAGCTCACTTTCGCAGGCAATCGCAATTGCACTTAGCACGTGCAACAAGCCGTTAAACCCCTAGGTTTCCCGTAGTGGACGAGTTGTGTCTCATGAGGGTTTCCAGTGAATATACCCACAAAATTCATATTTCAAAATATAATAGGGTTCAAACTATTTAGAGTCAGACTTTAGAAAGCTAATAGAAGAAAACCAAAGTTTGAGACACTATTCAAGTACTAAAATTTTCTCACTAGTAATCTAAACTCAAAGTATCCGTTGCTAGCCAATATGAGCACCATTTCAGTTGAGAGAAAGTACAACTTCAATCCCTATCTTAATACATTTCGCCTCCACTTCATCCTCACGGACATACACTCAGAAATAAAAGTCACTCAGAATGGTTTACTCGCATGTGTGAGTATGAGTATGGAAATGGACTCAACACATGATTTTAAGAAGGACTAAAATTTCAGAAGGAACAATCTCATGGAAGGAATTCAACCACTTTACTAAGGATGGGGAAGCTCACTCATCGTCTCACCTGCTCAACTATCTAACCGTACCGTCTTAGAGATAACAGATATGATGTCGAAATGGAATTTTAGGTTTTCTGAGGATATAGACTCTTTGATATCATCAGAACTTTTACTCCTCTGAAAATTTCTTCTTTTTCATCTTCTTGTGGTTTTAAACCTCTTTTTTTTTTTTTTTTTTCAACAACCTTTTTATCGAAGATATTCACTGCTTCTTCCTTTCCTTTATTGATTGTCTTCCTCTCAGAATTCTTTTGGAATAAGTCGTATGGTGATATGATCTGTTATCCTCTACTATGGTACTGTTAATCTAGTTTCTCAGACTACAAGAATGAGGTTTATTCGCATTCCTGATGACACCCTCAGTGGTTGGAGAATTTAATTCACGAGATCAAATGAGTTTTCTAAAAATTACGAGTTCAGTAATTCTTCATTCTACTCGGAGTTTATGCAGAAGAGATCACTCGAAGGACATAAAAAGGCTCAGAAATCCTCACTGGGTTAAGTCTCCACTAATGATTAGGCTAGTTCTCTTAGTAGTGCTAACTCATTACCTATATAGTACTCATATGGCTAGGTAACAAATAACCTTAAGACTCGACACTCGTGACAAAATTTTTGGACAAGGATAGTATAACAACTAAAATCTAAAGCTATTAACAAGCTAAAATTCCTCAACTAGCCTCACATAATCCTATCGACTCAAAATTTTTGAATTTTGAACATTCGTATACCACTTTGAGTTTGTTATACAATTGTCAGTTTGTTGCTCAGATCGAATTTCTTCGATATTCTTAAACTTCTCCCACTTGTCTTCTTGGAAGTAACTATTATTTCAAGGAAGACACATCACAAGCAAGAAACACTTTGTTCTCTGATGGGTTGTAGAAGAATCCCCAACATTCTTTATACCATAAAGAAATACTTTGTCCGATATGCTAACGTTAATTTCGCAATTTCAGACATTAATAAGAAAGTACCACTTTAGAACCATTCCAAATTCATACTCTTATGGTGTCTTTCCTCTTTTAAACGGAATGTGGTTAGGTAAGAAGAACGATCGTGTTGAGAATATATCCCATAAAGTGTTCGGAAGATTGTCATGTACCCATCATCAATCGACTCATGTCTAACATGTTCGATTACTCCCACTGAACTCATCATCCATATGATGTGATCTTTGGAGCAAGATGAGAAACTATTTTTCAACTTCTTTGATGGTCATCAAATTCTTGACTCAAATATTCATCATCCCGATCTGATCGGGTGAATCATAATTTCTTCTCAAGTTTATTTATTACTTCATGTTGTGCTTGTTTGAACTATTCAAACACTTTCGACTTGTGCTTCATGACTAGTATGTTTTCATACTTTCTAAAGTTCTCAGTCACATGGGAATGTAATTCAGGTTAACTTGAGTTGACCGGTTTGGATCCTTTGATTATAACCTTAAGTATCATTGTTAACCTTTTAGTTATCCTAGAACCAAATTTGTTAATTTAACACTGGTTTAAAACCATTTGATGTTTCTAGAAGAACGTAATAACAAGGGAAACACTAACCACGGATAACAGGAAACTTCCCTAAATGGTGGACCACAACCGCCTCATCTAGACAGTCTAAGCACAATCGGTCTACCTCAACCTATAAAAAGGCCCCCCATCATCTGCTACAGAGGATAAGCTTTCACACGATCTCTCAACTAGAAAGATCACCCCTCACACCGAGTTTCCATACTCGCCCCCAAAGGTTCAATCAATATTCAATCTTTTACTGCAAAGAGCAACCTGACTGTCTTGAGCGTCGGAGAGGTTTTCGAATCCTTTGAAGGTTTTCCCCCAAAAATCAAGGAGCAAGAGCGGGAGGAATGAGCATAAGCAGAAGCGACAGCAAGGAGCAGGAGGATAAGCATGAATCTAACTCAACATCACAGAATATCCCGTCATAACGGACGCTGTGATGCATCAAGTCTCGATTTCATTCTGATATAACGTAAGGCTATTTTTTGACATCAACGGTCGCACCATGATAGGGCTTCATCATACGTTAATGTTCAGGATGATGGCTCTATGAGCAAGTTTGAGGATGACACGATTCTAAACTATCTAAATTTTGACACTTGTAAGTAGTGAGTCTGAGATGCAAAGGCCTGATATTATAACTGACTGAGGGGCTCTAGTTTGTCGGTCTATTTAACTAAGGAAACCATGGACCTTGACTTGGTCCCCGAGCCTACCGCATTACCCTTAAAGTCTTTTCCGACCTTCCACATGATCTTAGACTCGATTGTTGATCCCTTTTGGGAAATTTTAGACGTCTTCCCAAGGACGTCTATGGACATAGTGGGTCTTCTATCCACTCAGCTTGTAGTTGACTTTTTGCCTTCAACTGACCTCTTGACCCTTCACGTGTATGTCGATCCTTTTGATGACTTCCTTGTTACCGCTCCTTCTATTTATGCCTACTTAGTGGACGGTGTGATGAGACATGAAAATGTCCCATCTGAATCTCTTAACTCGGACTAGTTAGTCCATTTCGAGCGGTTACTCTGATGATTTGCTTATTTTTCTTTCTCAGGTGTCTTTACCGGATTCAGTGTGAAAAACGGTTAAAATCGGGAAATTGGCACCTTAGGGGCATTTCGGTCATTTAGTGGTAAGGGTGCTACTGTAATTTCAGCCGATATTGATACTCTGATGCAAAGAAGAACCCAACGGCAAAAACCGAAGTCAAAACGGAGTTTAGGTGAAAAAAATAGAAAAGGTCAAAGCTTGAGTTAAATTAAATTGACCAAAAGTCAACATACATCGATTCAACAACACGTGGCGCGTGAGATGGATTAATCTGACAGTGCAGGAGAATCTACGGGATACTGTCGGGCGTTCGTGGGATCTCTCTAGTATTTTTCCTAGATGCTGCTACCGTGCAACACGCTACAAGATAATGTCACAGTCCGCATAGATCCAATTTATGGCAGAGTGTTCTCGTTAATCAGCTCCATCCGACAACCAACACTACCCTGACTCGCGTGAGCTCGGTAGCTCTGTGAAGCGTGTTATCAAAGCTACAACTAGCCTGGCAGCCATTAATTGGTCAGAATCAAATAAAGGAAACATATCCTCTCTAACGTCCCTTCCCCTTTATCTCTCATTTCTATTTTCCTTTAATATAACAGTACAGAGAGAAACAAATTGGGGTGAGGATTTTCAAGATTTAAAGATTTTTAAAAGATAAAGGAGCCGGATATTTTATGTAGCCGGAACAGGACAAGAGAGATTGATTGAAGATCATAGAGATTTCGGCTAGCTAGATATCTTTTTGGAATTGGCAAGCAGGAGATGGGTAATTCTTAGTACTAAAAGTCGCGGAAGCTATCGAACCTATCCTAGAAATTGATCTGACTATGAAAATTAATCGAAAAGCTATGCCAAAACTAAATATGCAAACAGAATTAACAAGGTTCGGCTTTAAAGCCTACGTCATCGGGCAAACAATAAATCTTTATTGAAGGATAGATTAAGACGACTCACACAACCCGCAAGTTTGTCTAAAGATGGTACCGTATACAAACTAACCTTCTATACTAGATTTTCGACGACCGAGAAATTAAACACCGGTCAAAACTATGAACAAAATTTCTCTCTCACTAGCTCTTTCTAAAGAAGAGTTGTTGTTGAGTTGTTGTGGTGATAATGAGACAAAGCACTCAACCCCTATTTATATATATTATAAGCCGACAATTTAGAAACCAATTTAGAAACCGACTCCAATTGAAACCGCCAATTGACACAGCCAATTGCAAGCACCGTCTTCAAACTGCCTCTCACAATTCTCCACCTCGTACACAATTTGATATACTTAAAATTTTGGACGAACAATAGGATACTCCTTGTAAGATATATCTGCTTCTTGTAATTGATCTGCTTAGTACGAGCATGATGAACCTGATTCTTCGCCAATGTCTTTCATCTCAAACTCTAAAGAAGAGTTTCGATACACAAGTTTTACAACAACAACAGCAGGATGTTTCGGTACACACTAGGCCGAAATGGTTATATAAGCCGGTACAGAGGTTAAGGTCAGACAAACCTCTTAGGCATTACGGGCAGGCAAATATGGTTGAATATGCACTCTCGATGGAAGACGACTCGTCAAACACCACATCTCTGCTGATTACAAACTTCTTGTCTTCCGTACACCATAGCTGATAACCCTTGACTCCTGTAGCATATCCTAAGAAAATTGCCTTCTTTGCTCTATTGTCAAGTTTGTTACCTTAAACATGGAAATAGGTCGTACAACCGAAAACCCTAAGCCTCCCGTAATCTGCATGTTCACCTGACCACACCTCGTAACGTATGCCGCCATCTAAAGAAGAATGTGGAGACCTGTTCACAGTATAACTAGCTGTAGCATGAGATTCTTCCCACCATTCTACGCCTAATCCCGAATTGGAGCGCATACATATAGCCTTTTCAAGTAGTGTACGGTTCAATCTCTCTGCGACTCCATTCTGCTGAGGTGTGTTTACTACTGTCCAATGCCTCACAATGCCTTCCTGATTACAAAACTCCTTGAATGCCCCATCCGTGTACTCGGTCCCATTATCCGAGCTTAACGTCTTCAGCTTTCGACCAGTTTTGTTCTCAACCATTGCTTTCCACACCAGGAATGTGTTGAATACCTCATTCTAATGCTTCAGAAAATAAAGCCAGACAAATCTCGAATGATCATCAACGAATGTAACAAAATACCTGGAACCACCCTTGGAAGCTAACTTTGCCGGTCCCCAGACATCGGTATGTACGTAGTCTAATACCTCTTTGCTCCTGTGCTTGCTTGTAGAGAACGTCACCTTGTGTGCCTTCCCGAACACACAATGCTCACAAAACTCCATGCAAGGCTTCTTCATGTCCTTCAACAAGCCTTTCCCGCACATCAAAGATAGACCCTTTTCTGACATATGCCCAAGGTGCATATGCCAAAGCCTCTTACTAGCCGTTGGATCCCTTCCACTGATTCCTACTGCTACATCTCCCGTAATTGTTGTCCCCAAAAGTTTGTATAAATTTTCGTAACGAGTACCTCTCAACACAACCAAAGAACCCTTAACGACTTTTATGGAGCCATTCTCTATAATTATCTTACAACCGTTCCGTTCTAACACACCGAGGGAAATTAGATTTTTCCGCAAATCAGGTATGCGTCTTACGTCCGTCAATGTTCTCACCACTCCATCTTGCATCTTGATACGTATTGTTCCGAGTCCCACAGTTTCACATATACTATCATCACCCAGTATAACTGTACCACCATCTATACTCCTATAGGTAGTAAACCACTCCCTATTTGGACACATATGGTGTGACGCCCTTGAATCAAGCTTCCACTTATCGAAGATCTTCTCAGACACCTCTGTTACCGAGAAACATTTGTGAGGGTCTTCTGACACATATCCCGCCTCTTGCATCTCTTGTTTCCACTTTTAGCCTTCGTTCTTTTGCTTCAACTTTCTCTTTGGACAAGCCGCTTTAAAGTGGCCAAGCTCACCACAACTAAAGCACGTTTTCTTGAAAGAGCCTCCAGATTTGGATCTAGATTTTCCGCCCTTTCCCTTTCCCCTTTCATTGCTCCTCCCCCTCGTTACAAACAACCCTTGTGCTTGATCCTTGTCTACTCCACCAGACATCATACTGCTAGTAACAACCTTACGAAGGTCATCCGCTAATAACGAATTTCTCGTCTCTTCCATGCTTAGACTGTCACCAAAAGCATCAAAGTTTGAACAAGGTTCTCATAGGATTTAGGCAATGAAAGTAACAATATGAGGGTTTAGGCCTCATTCTCAACCTTAACATCAATATCCTTCAAATCTGAGATAATCTTGTCAAACCTATTCACATATTCCTGAATAGAAGAACCCTCTTCCATTCTACATGTGAATAATTTGGATTTTAACGCGACTTTTAGTACTAACAGTAATTGATTGAGAAAGGGAGATCGAATATTGTTGGTCTATTCTTCTCGTGTATAAAATATAAAAATATAAAAATAGAGAGAAAGAGGATTTAGAAGATAATAGAAAGAAGATGATTATGGACAGTAGACAGAGAACTCTCGGCTGGAACATGAGCTGGAGATAGAACAGGGAGGATATTCAAAGAAGGAAGATATTTTTATAGTGAGATAACAGAGACCTTGATCTTATCTTCTCTTTTGGGACTGAAGAGTCTGCTGATTATAAAAAAAAGAAAAGAGGGAGTCTGAGATCATCTCATCTTTTGGGGAGTAAAAATTAGAGAACCTCTTTCTATTCTTCTCCTTCGTGGGGCTTCAATGAATTAATTTTGAGAAAAGGATAGAGAGGGTTAGAAACAGTGACCATTATCATCTTCTTCTTCCTCTGTTTTATTTTGTTTTTGTGAGAGAAACAGAGAAAAAGAGAGTAAAGTGAGAGAGAAATTTGTACAGAGAGAGAGAGAGATTGTTTGTCTTTTCAAGCTTTTAATATTGTATAACATCTCTTCTTTCAATTGGTTGATGTTTTGAGTTAAAATTGAATTGAAAAAGAGAGAGAAACAGTAGAGAGCGAGAGAGAAAAAGAGAAATCAGTGGGGAAGACGAGAAAAATCCGTGGAAAATTATTTTCCCACAAGGAAATCTTTTCTGAGAAGACGAGAAAATTAATTTTTTTAAGGGTCTGTTTGTCTGGAAAACAGTAAAAACAGAAGGAAAACTACTCCTTAGGGTGCGTTTGGCTGCCAGACAGGAAATCAACAAAAAAAAGTTTAGGTATTCTTCCATCCTCTCTTATCATTCATACGTATTACTATCAATCTCTTTGATCAGGATTAGCTAATCTCTCTAGTTTAGGGTTTCGATGAAGTTTTGATAATCTTTAACGTATATCCCTTTTTCATCATAATATCGTTCATTAAACTCTTATCGTCGTTTTAGTGATCTTCTTTCATTGTTTATACTTCTAACTTGATCCGTCATGATTAGATTAGGTTCTTTTATGATTGATGCTTGATAAGTTGATATACAATAGTTAGAAATCTGTGATTTGATAAATGAGTTCACTTTTGTCGATGATATAATTTTCATTAGTTATTCCTCCGATTTGATCTATCATTATTAGGTTAAATTCTTTTATGGTTGATACTTATCAGGTGTAACTCAATAGTTGATTTATCATCATTCGAGAAATTTGGCTACATAAAGCCATTGATGATTAGGTTGTTATTTGACCATGATTAAGCGGATTCGAGACCCTAGACTTTTCCACCGTCGAGTTCACTTCCCATTTTTACTTGTCTAATTATTTGCTTTAATATTTTATCACCAAAACCAAAACCAATTTTGAAAAGAAAAACCGTGATACTTCCAAGTCTTTGAATAGATTTCACTTAGTCCCTGCGGATCGACCCGGTCTTACCAGAATTATCACTTGACGCCCGTATACTTGCGGGTGGTGACCTATTTAGGGTAACCTTCTAGGCCCATCACGGTGCACCCACTACGTTTTGGGGATGAATTATTTTCTTTCATTGTCTCATGTGCATTTCATAATTTTTAATGTTTTTGTGAGACGATTAGCACCTGTAGATAGCTTTCTTTGGGTTGACCCCTAAAATTTTCGTCTTTTATTGTATGATCGTCTGGCTGATTAATTTGGGTCTTGATGTTTGTGGGTTTCATCTTTGGAAACCCTCCACGACACATAACTCTTGCTCTTGTGAAAACAAGAGAATCAACGACTAATTGCATGGCTCAATGCAATCATGTATACCGCGTTAATGGTCGTTTTTATATGGTCATGATGTTATTTGCTTCCCTCACATTTCTTGTTGATCTTTAGAGCATTTCTTACATGTTTTACTTGAGGTGTGGTTTGTTCCAAGTTAGGGGATGGCGGAAGTTTATCATCAACTTGGAACCTGATTTCACATGAGTCTCGATGGTATTATCTATTATCTCTTTCGGCTATGGTAATAACCTTCCACTCTCCTCTTTAAATTAATGTGTCACTTATCTTTCGTGAGTTATATGGTTAGAACATTGCTGTCAATGTTAGTTTTAACTTAAGGGATGGGGGTAATGTCTTTCGGCCTCATGAACATGGGTTTCAAAGGAAAACAGGGTTCAATAAATTCGACCACTTTTGAATTTTTTGGGTAGATTTGGTATGACTCTAGTGGTATGCTTAAGTATGTTCATGCATGTGTTTCATTTTTGGTGAATGTTATGCATGTTGTTAGTCTTTTTCATGAATGTTTAGTATTTTAGTGTTTGTTGTCTTATTACGTGAGTAGCATCCTAAAGAAGAAGAGATATTTCTGAGGGACCTAGAATGGTCATTAGTGGAGACTGAAACCCATGTGAGATATGTGAGCCTTTATATTATTTTTGAGTGTACTCTTCTGCGCTAACTCCGAGTAGAATGAATAGCTACTCAACCTCGCAACTTTTAAAAGAACTTAGACGATCTAATGAGCTCAAGTTTCTTTTCCACTATGAGTGACATCAAGATAGCGAATTAACCTTACTCTTGTAATTCATGAAACTCAATAATGGTGTCAACTTTAGGTAGACGATACGCCACCATCATTCATCATCTTACTCCCGAGAATGAAGGCATGAAAGTTTATTGAGAATACTAGTGTTCGTATTTGTTTTGTTATGAAAAAAAATGTGAAAGCAAAGTACGAAAGAAAAAAAATTATTTGTTGAAAGTACTGGTGTTCGTATTTATTTTGTTATGAAAAAGAATGAATAGAAGATAAAAGAAAAAAGTGAAATAAAAAGTGAAAAATAAAATAAAAATTGAGTTTATGCGCTATTTTGTGTTTACGTGCGCAAGTTTTGTGAGAAATAAAGGATTTAAAGCAGAAAACTAAGTTTAGAAGTTGTTTAAGCTTTCGTTTTATTGAAGACGTCAACATTCTCGAAATCTCATCACTTCTACTTCATTACTTGTATCCGTTGACCTTTAGGAAGTAGTGTTAGAGGGTAGAGTGGTGAGAAGGGTGAGTGAGCTTCCCCATTCTAATTTAGTGGTTATTTTTATTCATAAGAGGTCATTCCGTTCCAGAACTTGTTATCCTCATTTCTTTTGTATGTGTTGAGTTTCACTTTATTCCATGCTCACACATTAGAGTGAACCATTATTATTTAATTTTGAGTGATTCCAGGTTTTAGAGTGTATGAACGTGAGGCTAAAGTCGAGGCAAAATGTACTAAGATAGGAATCGAGGTTTTGTAACTTTAGACTTAAGATGATGCTCATTATGGTTGGACACTTAGATTTTAAGATGAGACTACTAGTGAGGAGACTTTGCATTTGTATGCTTTTATCGATTCTGGTTCACTTGTTTAGCATGCTTGAGTGTGTCATTTATTATCATTATCTAATTTACATCGTTGTTGAACTTTTTTTGGGCTTTGGAATCTTGAATTTTGTGGGTATATTCATTACAAACCCTCACGAGACAACACCTGTACGCTAGTGGTAATGATGGGCTTAAAAAGTTTCCTAAATAGGTCTATACCCGCAAGTGCACGGGTGTCAAGTTGTAATATTTCTGGAAAGACCGGTTCGTTCCTTAGAGACTAGTTAAACTTATTCTAAAACTAGGAAGTAATAAGATTTTAAAATGATTTGGTTTTGGTTTTGAAATGAATAAAATATTAAAATAAAATTACGGAAAGAAAATAAATACAAATGATACAAGGAACTCAAATGGGGGAGATCCTAGAGTTTCTGAATTCACCACATAAAATCATTTTTAATAATAAATATTAAGTCAAATTAAATCACTTTCTTTTTATAAGTCAGAAATTCGGATAATGAATTATCCTAATTCCGGGAGATGTTTTTGTTAAAACTCAATTAAAATTTTGAATATGGTTTCATCATTAACCCTAGATTAGAGGATTAGATAATCATAATACGAGATTAAAATACATATAAAGAATAAAAGAGAAATAGGGAGAAAACTAAACTTTCGCTGGAAATGATTTCTTGTCTGCAGCCAAACGCACCCCTAAGGGAAATATTTTCCTTTTGTTTTTACTATTTTACAGACAAACAGTCCCTTAGGGAAAACAATTTTCTCGTCTCCTCGAAAATATTTTCTCTGTTAGAAAACGATTTTCTCGTCTTTTTGGAAGTATTTTCCTCCTCACAACTCTCTCTCTTTCTACTGTTTTATATTTCTTTCAATCTCTTTTTCTTATACAACTAAGATCAAATCAGTACAGAGAAGTAAAAAGAATGGAAAGCAACAAATGTTTAATTGATTCTTCGGTTTCTCTCTCTCTCTCTACAAATCTCCTTCTCTGTTTTCTGTCTCACTCTAATTCTCTTTACAATTTACTTTTTCTCTCTCTCTCTCTGTTTCCTTTCTCTCACTGAAATAAAAACCAAAAGAAGGAGATGATAGATGATGGTGTTTCTCTCTCTCTCTCTCTGATTTTTCTATAGGTTGAGCTCGAGAGGATAACCCCCAATCGAGAGATGTTTTCTCTGTCTCTGTCCTTCCTGTTATATAGAGATAAACTAAATTTGAAATCCTCTCAATCAATCTCGCCAAATCTCTCTCTCCATATCTCCCAAATCCCATTATCTTCCTCCAGCCGAGACTTTCTCTCTCTAGCTATAAACATTCCATCAAAGAAGATAACCCTTCTCTCTCTAATATATATCCAACCTTCTTCTCTCTCGGATTTTATCTTCATTTCTTTCTATTTCTTAAAGAAAATAAAAATCAGAATCTTCTCTGTTCTATCTCTATCCAAGCATCTCTTTCCCTTTCAATCTTTCTCTCTAGATTTTATGCATCAAAGAAAGAAATAAACAAAATACTTTCTCTCTCTATACCATAACATATGAGAGAAATAGGAAAAGGATGGATTTCCCACAACAAAATGAGGTAATCACCTAACCAAACAGCAAGGAATTATTTTCTTTCCATCTTGCTCTAACAACCATCTCCTCCAAAATCTCTCTATCAATATAATATATTCTCTCTTTGGCCATCTCTCTCGGTTCTTTCTCTCTCACAAAGAATGGTATTGAGATAAAATTATAAGAAGGAATTCAAAATGGTATGGGTTGTCGACAGGGTGTACCTTTCTCATTAGGTAATAATCCACCACGTCCATACCATAGTTGTTGGCTTGATCCATTTAATAGGGACGCTAAGGTGTTACGCGACCTACCGACAAAAGCAGAGAGAACCGTCTGATCTTCACGGGAATCGCTACGTTCGTCGGATATGCAGGGGAGTACCGTAGCTTGGTTGCGCGGAGTATCGAATCTTGTTTCAAGGAAAACCCCAAGCGCCGTACTTCTCATGCCCACTAGGGCACCGAAGCTTTCGCCCAGGCCGTCAGATTTGCGTCACATGTTGTATATGTTGACCTGGTCATTTGATTTTGACTCAAACTTCAACTTGCTCTATATTGCTCGTTCGGGCTCTGATTTCACTTTCGCTTTCGCCATTGGGTTTGTCTTGGGCTCCACTTCCCATCCCAATAGGGACGTGGACAAATCACCAGACTCAATAAATGACCAAAATGCCCCTCGTGCGTCTTTCTCCCGGTTTTATCCGTTTTCCAATTGAACTCCATAAAAGACACCTGAGAGAGAAAAATCATCAGAGTAATTGCCCGAAATAGACTAACTAACCCGAGTTAAGAGATTCAGATGGGACATTTTCATGTCTCATAAGGTAACCTAGGAGTTTAACGACTAGGTGCATATGCTAAATGCAACTTGGATTCCTCCGAAAGTGTGTTAGGTTTTTCACTTTAATGTTTTATTTCATTTGTTTGCTCGAGGACTAGCAAACTCTAAGTTTGGGGATGTTTGATGTGGCGTGAAAATGTCACATTTAGATTACTTAACTTCGATGAGTTAGTTCGTTTCAGGTTTTATCTCTTATAATTTGTGCATTTTCTTGTTAGGTAGCTTACTTGGAGCAAGGAGTTTAATTCAGAATAAACGAAGTATTTATCACATTTTCATCTCATGTAGAAGAAACCAGAAGGAGAACCATATTTTGGTCATTTTAGTGAAAATTAGAGGTCAAATGCTAAGTGGAGTCTATGGTGAGACTGACGGGGAAGACGAAAGTTGAATCAGAGTTCAGACGAAAAACTTATATAGAAAGAAGTCGAAGACATTTTGGTCTTGTCTGAGAATTAGAGGAAGTAGAGACTGTTGAAGTCACCCCTTTGATTTCTAAATGAGAAGAAAAATCCTAAGAGTCCAAAAGCCCAAGAGTCTAAAAGAAGAAGAAGAATTTGAGAAATCTATAAGCATCCCCTCTTTTATGTCTAAGGGTGTAAAAAAACAAAAGAAAGTTAAACTTTTAGGGGATCATCTTCTCCAAGAGTTTTCTAGGGTTTACTAGGGTTGGAGTTTGAAACTAAAAGAGAGAAGGAGAAAGGAGGAGTGTCGGCCAAGCTCGAGCCGGCACCACACGAGCACGGGACGGGTCTTTATGGCGGCGGCTACAACAGCTTAGGACGGTACAGTGGTGGCTCGACAGCAACCCGGCTGCCTTTCTGTTGGTTGGACATAACATACTTAAGAGTACTGTTTAGGCTAGTTCCGACCATTATTTTGGTCAGAAAGTTTACTGATTTGTCTTGAGACATCATTGCCTTGCTTCCCTTAGTGTTTGATTTTTCTTTGGATTGGAAACTTCTAGAGAGAGAGCTTATTGAAGCTTTCATGGTGGTTTAAGTTTGAAAGGAAGAAGAAGACTTTGTAGCTAAAGGGACCTTGGTTTTTACTAAGGAGATACCTTATTTGTTGTGTGAAGGGGAAATCGGAACTTCGCTAAGGGAAGATCGGTTGCACCTAAACACATCTATTATCCGACGATCCTAGCCTCACGCCTCATCGAAAAAGGGGGATTCTATCTTAACTCGTGTTTTACTTTATCTTTTTCCCATGTAATAATTGTTTCACCAGGTTTAGCTAATTCTTGTATTTGGATACTTGTGAAGTATGATTTGATATATGATGAATTTCTCTTTGTTTGTTAAATTAACTTCGCCTAATTTTTTTAATTAGAAGCTTTGATCTTAATCGTCTGTTGACATATAATTTGATAGTGCATGCTTAGTTTGATAATCGATGCTTAGTAACCTTTGATCGATTATACTTAGTTTGACATGTTATACTGATTACTATCATATTTGTTCATTGTCAACTCATTTGATAGTGAATTATTAGTTTGATTGACGATGTTTAGTAACTTTTGATCGATTATGCTTAGTTTCACACATTATGCTTAGGATTGTCAATGTATGTGGGTGAAGTTAACTACTTTTGCATACTAATAGATAATTAGTTATTCTCATTATCGATCTGGTAGATCGAAGTATGCTTCTCACTCGACTCTTGCCTGAGTGTTGTTGCAAGTCTTCTCCCGAATTTCTCCCACCTTTAGTTTAGTTAGTTTTATTTGTTTCTTTAATTTAAATCAATCCGAAAATCCATATCTCCATCTTTCTATTTTAGTCTGAGATAGTAAGTGACACCTAGACCGGTGGGCTAGACTCTCTCGATATTTCAATTACCTTCCTATCCCTGAGGATTTACCACTGTCTTACCGGGTTTTATTACTTGACGCCCATATACTTGCGGGTGTACCATTTTTGGTTTCATCACTATGTAAGTGACATTACGATCTTCGTCAGGTATCTGTACAATAAGGTTACGACATCTCTGCTAGTAGTTGGTTTGGGATTCCCCTCAAGATTTGATGATAATAAACAGAATCTTCTGACGTTTTTTGCATTGAGTGACTGTCATGGAAAGAAGTTCAAAAGGTTATCGCCAGTTCGTCAAAAGAGTGGATGGACCACGCTTCGAGGACATGCGGAAGGCCCTTCAAGATTGTAGCGAAGACCAGACACCATAATAATTGGTTCGTCGTGCTCAGAGTCATAAGTAAAATATAATTCCTCAAGAAGATGCTGGGATCCCCGGTTCCATCGTAGCTGTCAAGGTAAGGACGCTTAAAGGTTTTGGGCCTTTGGGCCTCCAATATCTCGGCGTTCAGGGGTGGCAAGCCTATCCTGACCCATGTTGGGGCGTTTCTTTCTTCGTAGACCCTAGTCAGCTCTGCTACTTGATGTACGAGCACGTGCTCATTGTTGGGTCTTGTACGTTCTTCGATCCTCTTCCTACTTACTCAGGGATGTATGGCTGGTGAGGAATATGTCGCATCTCCTTTAGGCGGGCTTGTTCCTTTTCTTTTTGCAGCAACCTGAGGGCTTTTGTATGCTCTTGGTCGTGATGCGTCATGAAAGCACTGGCTAGTGTTGAGAATAGATTTCTGGAAAGAATTGTTAGATTTTGCATCTTTTCTCCTACTGCTTATACTCTTATAACAGAGTCGGCTTCCACCTTTAAGCGTTCGGCATCGGCAGCTAGCTCCTCGAAAAGAGATCGTTCAGCTTCGTTGTGTATCTTCTTGTGAAGACATCTTTGGAGTAGATTTTACACAGAGATAATTCTATGAATAATTGAGTACAATTCGGGTTACTGAATTGATGATTTTGCGGGAGTCTCCTTCCTTGTAGAGCCAATTTGCTGATGTCAAAATTTGTCAACCTTAGAATCAGGCAGAAAATTAGAATCGATGTGGATCTCATCTGAATGAGTGACTCTGCTTCTTTGATTCCTGCTCCTTCTCCTGAAAACCCTGAGGGAAAACCTTTAAAGAGTTCAGAAACCTCTTCGCTGCTCAACATTGTCACACTGCCCTTTGCAATTATAGAATTTAGTCCCTTTTATAGGCTGCTTTGAACCGACTGTGATAAACGGTGAGATTGAGGCGGTTGAGATCTACCGTTCGGGATTTAGACTACACATCGGTAGTTTAGTGATTTACAGTGTCGTCTTTGAGTTCTTGTATATTGGATATTTAGAAGTACTCCCTTTGTTCTAGGATCCTTGCTAGACATCTTTCCGATTTGGGAGATTCTGTGGGAGATGTTTTCTCCTTCGAGACTCTTGAAGCCTAAGTTAATTTAATACTTAAGATCTTGGGCAACTGAGATCTTTGAGAAGATTCGGGATTGAGTCGGTATCCGTGTGGCACGCTCCTGCCTTCTAATGTTCAGGGTTTAAGGCATCCGTTTTTCTTACGTGGACCCCCTGTACTTCTCGCAAATTCTAGGACAGATCTGGATGTATTTGAGGTAGGACGGAGCGGTGCTCCTGAGATGATCTTGTTGACCTGCCAATTCTTGGCTTAGGTGACAGGCCTCTTTATGCTCAGCCATAATGTTGCCTTGAGATGGGTTGATAGGCTTTTGGTCTTCTCTTGACTTATTGACGATAGTCAACAGGTTACCATTTTATGAATCATTAGTGGTCGGAGGTGGCAACTAGAGTTGGTGATCGGAAGAGGGGAGTTGAGAAACAAAATTAATTATAAAGAAAAGAGTAAAAGTCATCGACAACGGCAGTTTTATGGGCACCCTTACCAGCATGGAGAAGAAATGGTCAACGGAAATTGTTTTCCACAGCACTAAGAGAATAAATTAGTCAACTATAATTGACCAATTTTTAACAAACCCTTTGTATCTGGACGTATATTTTTGTTTCTCCGAAATGTTGGCCTAATCAAACCTGGTTAAACCTTATTTGCATGGACCCATTACCATTTCATTTTTAATCATCCAGTCAACAGAAATTTATTTTATCACTTAGTTATTCATAAACAAACACCAAAGTGCCCATAGGTAAGTGAAAACAAACGCGAGCAACAACATTAATGCAGGAGATTACAACCATATTTGGCGATTAACCAATCTATTTCTCTATGCATTAGGCATACGGATGACACATCGTAGACTTTCTCCATTTAACATGTACTCGAAAGCTTTGTTTATTTCAGCAAACGGAATTTCATGGGTGATAAACTTCTCCAGCTCCAACTCCTGCATAAACATTAGGCCATAAAAGAATATGTCACATTCAACTACTTGCATGTATTTAAATTTTTTTAAAATAAATAACTACTGGAGTCGGGGCCGATTTTGGCTCGATTTGACTCATCAAACTAAAAATCAAAGTGTTTCGTAGCATTTGTCTCATGGAGCTCTTAAATTTAGATCCTAGAATCGCTCGAATCCAATTCCTAAAATATGAAAAATTCAAATTTAAAGTTTGGATTAAGTTTGGTTGAACTAGGGATTAAACGACAAAAAGGATAAGTTCATTGGGGGTCATTTGGGCGACGTAGCCACGTCTAGATCTGGCCGACTTGCGTCCAACACGCGAGATAAGTCTGCCGCTTACATCTTCGGGATGTTGGTGAGAAGCTACCAAGATCGTTCCTCGAGGAACGTCTATCACGTATTACATGTGCGGCACTTATGCTTTAAGACTAACGCAAGTCGAGGACGAGTTAGCCTTTCCTCAAATTTGCCTAAGTAACCTTGGCTATATAGGCAAACAATATCCCTTGGTGGCGGAATCACACAAGAGATCTAAGCTACTATACTAAAGAGAACTAGCAAGAAAGCTCAACTAGACCACACTAATACTTTGTTGGATGTAACTCTTTTATTGCCTTAAGAACTCTCAAGTACAAAGTTACAAGCACGATTCCCAAGTCACTCACTTTGGATTATAACTTGCTTGGATCACTTCTTGGATGGTTACAAATGACGTAGTTCACCCTATTTATACTACAAGAGCCATACAATAGATGGACAATATTAAAACACATGTCTTTAATCTATGGCAAGGAAGTGTGTAAATATTTTCATGAAAATCTCTAGAAACCTTCTAGACTACTCCTCCATGCTCCATGAATCTCTAGATAATTCCTCCCTTGACAGCCCATAAGTGTGTTAAACCAAGCCCATTTCTTATAGTCTGGCCCAGTATGGTATGTTTTGGAGTTTTTTAGACAATCTTAAAGGCCCCCACCAAGGAAGGGGATGTCACCCATGCCCATAGCTCAGTCATTGCTTAGCGTAAATTTTAAGGGTGTGATAGGGAGGATCCTACGACAAGCGTTCCACCAGTGTCGGGATATCTCTTTTTTCCTTCATCTAACGGCTAATTTCTTATAAGTTTGGCGAAATGCCGGAATCATCCAAGATTGGGTGTTCCCTCTTAGTTTTTTCAGAAATCCTACGACCTAAACTGCAGTTGACTGTAGCTTGGACATCAACTTCAAGTCGAGTCCTTATTTTCCAAGAAATGCATCCCTAGAACCCAAAAGGTGCAAGTTCATGTACGTTTTCTATACAAAGAACTCAAATCCACCCCAAAAATCATTCCGCTCGGTCTATTTTTCTCTTCTCAATAAATTAAGTTTTTCATGTCTGTGGAATATAAAAAAAATCGAGGTTATTCCAGTATATCTAAATGTAGAATCTAGAGCTTCCTAGTGCATCTAGAATCAAGAGCCTTCGGTTGAATCTAGACATTGGAGTTTGGAGCATCTAAACCGAAGTCAGAAGTTATCTCAAAACCAAGTCAAAAGTCATAACCAAGTCAGAAATTATCAAGAAATTAAGTCAAGATGGCCAAGTCAAAGAGTTCATATTCCCACAAAGGTTCACTCGTTTTCGGAACTGTGAAGTGCCGTCACAACCCTGAAACTAAGTTGTTGAATCCTGTGAGACATGCACCCAACTGTTGGTATTGGTCCAAGAGTGTAAAATTGTCTAAAGAAAAGGTAATTTATTATCGCCCTGACTTAGCCCACTTTACGTCAATCTTGGTTCTTTCCGGTTGAACATTTACTGTAAGAGAACAACATTGACGATCTCTCTAATAATTAGAGAAAGGGCTATTCTGGTCTAAGTACAACTAGAAACTCTGTTTGACAAAACATATAGATTGACAACTGAAAAACAAGCATGCTATTTTGTTTCGACTATGAACAGAAACTCGATTTTAATGAGAAAACTAAAGAGATCGAAAACTCGAATTAAACCATGGGAACAACTATAACAACAGAGTATTATATGTAATTGATGGACATACTCAGTAAGATTGCTTACCTTGTTCAAATACTTTTCGACGAGAATAGGCAAATCTGTTCGAGGCTTGTAGTTACCGAAGAAGGTACCAGTGAGAGTCTTCTCACTCAAGAAATTCAGTGGATGGGTCTTGAATGTATCATCTTTTTTAGGTAAACCAACGAGAACCGCAACACCCCATCCCTATCGTACAAATCATTTTGATTAGAATTACTAGAGAATGGGACTTGACTTACACGAACTCTAATTAGCTTAAAATCGTTTTTAGGTAAACCAAAGAAAACCGTAACACAGTAAATTTCAACACCCCATGCCTAGCTAAGTTGGAAATAAATGTTTCAAATATCTATGACGTGTTTTAATGTGACATGTCCAGTATACAGAAGGATTGTTTTCTGGATTTTAGTCTTACTAGTCAAGATACTCCAGATACTGCAGAGTGCATCTCCAACACAAACTTAAAATTCTAATTGTCCTATCCGTCAAGTCTTATTGAGATCTCATTGGTAGAAGGTATTATTGAGATACTTTCTTCAAAAGATATTTCAAGTGCACCATTCTAAAAACTTAAAAGTTATTTAGGTGTCATTTTGTGGATGAGTAGTTTTATTTTTAATACTAAGTGGACAATTAAAATCTTCTAGAGGAATCTCAAATATTGAGTTCCGCATTAGAAAGTTTTTTCTAAATAATTCTAAAAATCTTAGGTGACATTTGAAGTTTTTCAAGCCGAGTCTTGGATTAGAATTGTCTAAGTCGTTCAATTATTCATAAGACTACGGAAATCGAGAAGACTAATGACGTACATCGTGAATGCATTCAAATGCAGACAACATGGCATTGATGTTCCCACTGCATTCGATGCTCCGGTCTACTCCGCCGTCCGTCATTTTGGTGATCACCTGATCATAATATATCCCAATTAGTTCAACACTAAAAGGAGGCCTATCCATTACATTTAACGGTAATGTTAAGGTACCAATCACCTGTTCAACTGGTATATTATGGTCATTTGGATTCACGAACTCAGTAACCCCAAATTTCTTGGCTGAAAATCTCAATCGTAATTTAGGAAGACAATTAGTTCAATCAGGTAGAAAATTGGACCTATTTTAGTAGCCAGATTTAGTTCCAGAACTTAGATAAGTTGACAAAGAAGTGGTATGCCTGGTTTACTATACCCAGAACCAGTTTAACTGATTACCTTCAGTAAATCGGTTAGAGTTTAAATCAACACCAATAATTCTGGCAGCACCAGCAATTCTTGCACCTTCGGCTGCCTATTAAATTAAGAAGGCCATAAACATGAAAAATATAGAACTTCAATGTTAGGGTTTTTTACTCTATCCCCTAAACACTAATTGGTAATTGAGTTTACACTCATCCACAATAATCGATAATTGAGTTCACTTTTTTGGACTTACTATTTTTGCGAAAATATTATGCCATGTTTAGCGTAAAAGAATTGAAATTGTAAATTTAATTATCCACGGGATAAAATAAGTCTGTACGAATCATATTTTTGACTAAACCTGACACTAAAGTAAAATCTCACAATTCATAAAAATACATTACCCAAATATTATTCTCGATAATTATTTTTTTCTACACGTCGAATATTGTCTTAGTTTAACAAAAATAGTAGCTGAAAGAGGTAAACTCAATTGCTAGACATTGAAGGAGGGAGTAAATTCAATCAACCATTTCTATTAAGGGGTAATGAGGAAACCCTACATTATTAGCAAGAGAAAGAGATTTGAGAGAAGTATGTTTGGAAGGGAAAGAAATGAAACTTACAGCAAGGCCTACTGCCCCTAGTCCAAATATAGCTACGGTTGAACCTTCTTTAGGTTTTGCAACATTCAAAGCAGCACCCAGTCCTAGTTAAACAACTAAATATTGTTATAAGGCAATTTTTAAAAACAAGATGATGAATCGAATTGTGATAACCCACATAGACAAATTAAAGTACTATCAAGATGTGATCGTTTTTTACTTGCAAACTAAAAAAGTGACCAAAGCTCTAGGCAAGTGTATGATAGGCCCACGAATTACGCCTATTTCATGTCATTTAATAAATACATGTGTTCGGATCAAAGATGGTCGGACTTCCATATTGGAGCTCCTAGGTACAAATAATCCAAACAGATGCTTTCTAGCCAAGTAAATTATTTTTATGATCTTCTCTAATGTTCTTTTCGCATTTAATTAAATATATATCCACGATTTTTAAAAATCTATTACTATAACGAGCTCCATCTCTTGGAGTAACATGTTTATCTGACATACACGACACTGACACATTATACTACATAACTATGAGAAGTTTTAAAGATGTCTCCCAATAGTGTTTTTGGGCCTTCGGTTTAGCAGCCTCTATATTCAAGAAAAAAGTTAAGACAATCCTACACATTTTTTTTACTTGAAACCGGTGGACTCGAGCCGACTTGGTTACAAAATCGGCTCAAACACCCATTCCAGAGGTCTGATAATTACTGAAATACAAATCAAGTCGTAGGCTCATGCTAGATTTTGTTACAAACGTCCGTGTAAGTCCACTGAATTCAACTCTAATTTCAACTCTATAACATTGGGGTTGAATTTGGTAGACCTTGAGCGATTTTGTAACAAGACTCAGTTTAAGTCATTTCGTTTCAACTCAAAATATTGGAGTTGAATATTGCGCGCCTTAGGATAAATTTTATTACAAAATTTGGGTCGAGACCACTGATTTGGGGACACCTATAGCCCAATACAGACAAACTAGATTTACTAAATCAAAGGAGTGCGAAAAGTGACAATAACACTTAGGGGAGGCACCTTTAAAAGTTGCCTATACCTATTTGGTATGTTCTATCTCTTGTCGCTCAAAATTATAAAACAACGCTTAGAACCTTAAGCATTCTTATTAAAGATGAGATTAGCCATAAATAATTTTCAGGACTAAGGTATAGAAGGTTAACTAACCAGTAGAAACGCCACAGCTGAGAAGTAAGACTTTGTCAAGGGGAGCTATTGGGTTGATTTTGGCAACGCAACCAGCATGGACGACTGTGTACTCGCTGAAGGTAGAGGTGCCCACAAAGTGATAAACAGGGTTCCCATTTATACTGAATCTGGTCTTCCCGTCGCTCCTCATCACTCCACCTCCGACGTCAACTTTCAGGCTTTGGCATAAGTTGCTTTCTTCCGACTTACATTGACGGCACTCCTTACACTCCCCGGTGAACACCGGTAAGACATGATCCCCTACTCGAAGCTCTTTTACACCCTCTCCTAGACTCTCCACAATTCTATATATATAGTATACCAACAAAATATTAGCCACTCAAAAAAAAAAAAAAAAAATATTAGCCACTAGGTTATTGACATTTTCATTATGATCATAGGATTACTTATCAAATGATTTTTTTATATAGTAAGGTTTGGACTCTGCCATTCTGATATCAGTATTATATCTATAGAGACACACATATTACTCCCGAGTTAAATTGGACTTCACTTTTGTCAATTTGTTTAATTAGATCATATGGAAATTTCAAAATTTTCAGATTTGACTGAAATTCATATTTCCCAGTTTCCAACTTAAAATTTTCTAATATTATTAATGTCTTGCCAAAATTTCGATATAATTCAACCTTTATCTACAAAATGTCTAATGAAAAGAATTTCTTATGCATACTCACCCTGCAGCTTCGTGGCCTAAGATACGCGGAAAAAGTCCATCCTGAAATTGTAAAAACGTTAAATCATTTAATTCATCAATCTGCGCCTCTGCGGTATAAGAATTAAGTTACTAAGTGTGGGTTATTCGTTCAGAACTTCTGTAAGATCTTCAAAGGTCTTAAGAGCTTTGAAGTTTAGCGTTATTGGTTCAGAACTTTTTTTAAGAACTTCAAAGTTTAGTGTTATTGGTTTCGATTTTTTTTAAGAACTTCAAAGTTTAGTGTTATTGGTACAAATCTATTTTTTTTTAACTTAAAAATTTAGCGTTATTCAATTTTTATGCATAATTAAAAACATTTAGTCCAAAATCCGACCCAAGACCTTCTAGAGACAAATTTACTCACAAATCTATTGAATTCAAAGTTTTAACAAATGAGGTGGATCTTTGAAATTCTTCCTATAATGGGTGTACGTAAAAATTATTGGGTTAAAATAATCAACCAAACCCTTTTATCTCTCCGTATAAAAGAAAACATACTAAACCCTTGCCATGAAACCGAGTAACCTCTTGTCTTCCTTCTCGACTGTTGTTCCACATTCTTTCTCTGCCTCTACATCCATTAAAGAAGGTGCAAGATAATTATTCTTTCACCTTTTTCCCAACTACCAATGTATATATGTTTCTTTCACTGCCACTTTTTTCCAACTATCAATGTATACATTTCTCTCCCTACCAATACATATGTTTCTCCAAGTAATTATTGGTTTGAAAAGTTATCTTTTGATTTCCAAAGTAATAATAGGTTTGGTTTCCAATGTAATTGTATTGTTTGATTTATGTGCATATATTTTTGTTGAAATCGGATTTCCAATGTGTATATGTGTATATGTCATCGAACCAGTGAAGTAATTATGTTTATCATATGTTGTGGCTTTGGGACATCTGAAGTAATTGTAAGAATAAATACTTAGTCAATTGTATTTTAGTCCTTAATCTTCATCTTCACCTCACCTCCATCTAAAATTTCTGTCCACGACCACTACAATTCTTTACCACAACCACCAACACAATTGGTGATGGTGGTCGGAATTTGTAGGTGAAAGTGAGGTGAAAATGAAGATGCCAATTAAGGGTTCAAATATAATCAAATTTATTTTCGAGTCAAAAAAATAAAGATACCCCATGAGTCAATCTTAATTGACTAAGTCATTTTTCTTCGGAAACTATTTCCGATGTCCAAAAGCCACGACCTTATTATATAATGTGAATTTGCATAAAAATATTTGCAGCAATATGAAATTCATGCAGACCATTAACGAACAAGTCAAATTCTGGTTTTATGTTTATATCTTGGATTTTTTTACTGTACCCCCTCAACATTAAATGGTAATTGGGTTTATCCATTTAATAATTGATAATTGAGTTTACCCCCTAGACTTCTATTTTTTGGCAAAATACTAAGGTCATGTTTGGCGTAAAAGAATTGGAATCATAACTTAATCATCATGGACAATATAAGTCTTTATGAATCATATACTTGACTAAACCAAGCACTAAAGTAAGATATTACAACTAAAATCATATTACGCGATCATTATTTTTGGTAGTCATATTCTTTTTCCACACGCCAAATATTGTCTTGGTGTTTTTAACAAAAGTAGTAAGTTCAAAGAGGTAAACTTAACTCAATTATCAATTATTGAGGGGGTAAACTCAATTACTTATTAATATTAAGGGGATAAGCTCAAAATACCTTTATTTCTTAGTCGAGTTATTCTGTAACATTTTTTTGTTGTTATTGAGACGAATTTTTTGCTTTAATTTTGTGTCTGTCTGTCCCTCTCTAAATTCCTGATGAAGAAGTTGAGTAAATTCTCCCACAATAAAGCCAAACGATAATTCTTTATTTTATTTTATTTTGCTCTTTAAAAAAATTTGTTGGTTGGGTAATTTTTTTCACAAAAACCAAACAGACCCTTACCATAGAAACCTTTCAAAAGAAAACTCAAGTTCTCTCTCATCTTAGTAGGGTTCTATGTCAGATTTATAAAAAACATTTATACTTCATTCTATCATTTCCTAATATCTAAACTCACTACTTCGTAAGTTCTATATTTAACTTTAGAGAATGCTGGTTTTCATGTCCACTGTGATTCGACTTGTGGCTAAAAGTTAGTGTCGGTAGTTATATAACTCTATCAATTGTTTCTTGAAAATCTAAATGACCTCATTTTAAAAGTGTCAAAAATGGGGAAGGTAGCTCTTTGATGAGTCCCGGATCACTTTCTTCCCTGGCTTTTCTTCAAAACGAAAAGACCAAAACATTCTTTGTCTTATTTGGATGGAATTACCAATAGAGTTACCAAAGGAGGGCATGTATCATTTTATTGTACCTCGTTAATTTTTTTTTGGGTCCAAACAGTACCACGTCAAATTTGAGTTACAAACTGAGTCATAAATTGAGGGCACGTAGTATTTGGGTTTAATTTTTCTCAAATTTTACCTTTTACATTTATTAATAACTCTCTGAAATCTGAGTAGTCAAACCTCAAGTTCTACATTTATAAAAAATATTGAAAAATATTTGAAATTTAATTTGAAAACGACTTCATATCAAACCTTGTCTTCCCAGAAGTAGACATCACTGTGGCAAAGTGAGGTAAAGAGGATTTTGATTCGGACCTCCATCTCTTGGGGTGGAGCCACTTCAACTTCTTCTACCACAAGTGGTTTCCCTGCTTCCCAGGCTACCGCAGCTACAACCCCCACTCCCCATAATACAATAAAGATTCAATAATTAACCAACAATCCAATCAACAAATTAAATTAGCAAACCTAAAGATTGACATTTAAAAAGTCCTATTACTTGAAAATAATTTAAAAAAAAAAACTACAAAATCTCGAATTTCTATAACTTATAAAAATGAGATTGGAACGAAGTCGTGTTTTTCTCAACTAATTTATAGAACACTAATAAATTTCAAGCTAATTGGTACAAACTATGGGTGAATTTAGACTCCATCAACAATTGAACTAAACAGCTACTTCATCAAGTTTTCGTTTAAACATTATTTGATAAAGATAGATTTACCTTTACATCGAATGACATGACTGGTAGTAGTAGTAGTACTTGACATTTTCTCCACTTGATTTTCTTTGTATTCTTCTTAGACTGTAATTCAGTCTAAAACTCTACCTATTTATAGATGGGTTGGAATGAAAATTATATGTGAACTCTCACCATAATATGTGTATTATTTGTATGTTGCCCAATGTCTCGAAAAAGACAAATATTACTTCTAATGGCCGTATGTAATCCGGTTAGAGATAACATTTTTCCTCTTCTGGTAAAATTGAGTATCCAAACCTTCAAATCACAACCAAGCTGGATAAGATTCTTCATTTATCTATCCAATTTCAAAGCAAAAATGAGCAAAAATCAAATTGATTAGAATTAGGGAATTTGGAGTATGTAAGAGGCAGTTTCTAAAAATTGAAGAGGAGGTTTAAGAGGCAGCTATAGGCAGTTTCCAAAAATTGGGATGGTTTCTAATTTTTTGGCTCAATAGGCAGTTTCCAATTTTTTGGCTTATAATATATATAAATAGGGGTTGAGTGCTTTGTAATCAACACACCAACACAAGCAACAACAACTCTTCTTTAGAGAGCTAGAGAGAGAGAGAGCAAGAGTGAGAGAAATTTTTCATAGTTTTTGAGCGGTGTTAAATTTCTCGGTCGTCGAAGATTTAGTATAGAAGGTTATTACTATACGGTACCATCTTGGGACGAACTTGCGGGTTGTGTTAGTCGTCTTCATCTATCCTTCAATAAAGATTTCTTGTTCGCCCGAGGACGTAGGCTTTAAAGCCGAACCTCGTTAAATTCTGTTCGCATATTTGATTTTGACTTAGCTTTTCGATTAATCTTCATAATCGGATCAATTTCTAGGATAGGTTCGATAGCTTTCGCGACTTTTAGTTATAACAATTGGTACCAGAGCCTTGTTGAGATTGAACGAAGAGAAGATGGGATCGAGAAGTGGTACGGTCAAAGCAGGGAAATATGAGATAGAGAAGTTCAATGGGAAAAACGATTTTTCTTATTGGCGGATGCAGATGAAGAATCTGCTAATCTCGCAGAAATTACACAAGACGTTGACGGGAAAGAAACCAGGAGATATGTCAGATGAGGATTGGGAAGAGTTAGATCTCGAAGCACGGGCTACCATTATGTTGTGTCTTGAGAGGAACGTGGCGTTCCTAGTAGACGGAGAAACAACGGCGGTGGGTGTGTGGTTAAAGCTAGAAAGCAGTTTCATGACGAAAACTTTAACGAATCGGGTCTACTTAAAATCCAAATTATTCACATGTAGAATGGAAGAGGGTTCTTCTATTCAGGAATATGTGAATAGGTTTGACAGGATTATCTCAGATTTGAAGGATATCGATGTTAAGGTTGAGGATGAGGACCAAGCCCTCATATTGTTACTTTCATTACCTAAATCCTATGAAAACCTTGTTCAAACTTTGATGCTTGTTGGTGATAGTCTAAGCATGGAAGAGACGAGAAATTCGCTATTAGCGGATGACCTTCGTAAGGTTGCTACTAGCAGTATGGCGTCGGGTGGAGTAGACAAAGAACAAGCACAAGGGTTGTTTGTAACGAGGGGGAGGAGTAATGAAAGGGGAAAGGGAAAGGGCGGGAAATCTATATCCAAATCTAGAGGCTCTTTCAAGAAAACGTGCTTTAGTTGTGGTGAGCTTGGCCACTTTAAAGCGGCTTGTCCAAAGAGAAAGTTGAAGCAAAAGAACGAAGGCTACAAGGAGAAACAAGAGATGCAAGAGGCGGGATATGTGTCAGAAGAGGCGGACGAATGTTTCTCGGTGACAGAGGTGTCTGAGAAGATCTTCAATAAGTGGATGCTTGATTCAGGGGCGTCACACCATATGTGCCCAAATAGGGAGATGTTTACTACCTATAGGAGTATAGATGGTGGTACAGTTATACTGGGTGATGATAGTATATGTAAAACTGTGGGACTCGGAACAATACGGATCAAGATGCACGATGGAGTGGTGAGAACATTGACGGACGTAAGACACATACCCGATTTGCGGAAAAATCTAATTTCCCTTGGTGTGTTGGAGCGGAACGGCTGTAAGATAATTATAGAGAATGGCTCCATAAGAGTCGTTAAGGGTTCTTTGGTGGTAATGAGAGGTACTCGTTACGGTAATTTATACAAACTTTTGGGGACAACAATTACTGGAGATGTAGCAGTAGGAATCAGTGGAAGGGATCCAACGGCTAGTACGAGGCTTTGGCATATGCGCCTTGGGCATATGTCAGAAAAGGGTTTATCTCTGATGTGCGGGAAAGGCTTGTTGAAGGACATGAAGAAGCCTTGCATGGAGTTTTGTGAGCATTGTGTGTTCGGGAAGGCACACAGGGTGACGTTCTCTACAAGCAAGCACAGGAGCAAAGAGGTGTTAGACTACGTACACACCGATGTCTGGGGACCGGCAAAGTTACCTTGCAAGGGTGGTTCCAGGTATTTTGTTACATTCGTTGATGATCATTCGAGATTTGTCTGGCTTTATTTTCTGAAGCATAAGAATGAGGTATTCAACACATTCCTGGTGTGGAAAGCAATGGTTGAGAACAAAACTGGTCGAAAGCTGAAGACGTTAAGATCGGATAATGGGACCGAGTACACGGATGGGGCATTCAAGGAGTTTTGTAATCAGGAAGGCATTGTGAGGCACTGGACAGTAGTAAACACACCTCAACAGAATGGAGTCGCAGAGAGACTGAACCGTACACTACTTGAGAAGGCTAGATGTATGCGCTCCAATTCGGGATTAGGCGTAGAATGGTGGGCAGAATCTGTTGCTACAGCTTGTTATATTGTGAACAGGTCTCCACATTCTTCTTTAGATGGCGGCATACCTTACGAGGTGTGGTCAGGTGAACATGCAGATTACGGGAGACTTAAGGTTTTCGGTTGTACGGCCTATTACCATGTTAAAGGTAACAAACTTGACAATAGAGCAAAGAAGGCAATTTTCTTAGGATATGCTACAGGAGTCAAGGGTTATCGGCTATGGTGTACGGAAGACAAGAAGTTTGTAATCAGCAGAGATGTGGTGTTTGATGAGTCATCTATTGTAGCTATGGCGAAAGCTACGGTGCCTAGTTGTGGTGATGTTGGGTCTACTAAAACTCAAGTAGTGGAAGTAGAAGCCGAAGACCAACGGGTTTCTAGGAATCATGATCAGGTGGAGCATCAGGATAATACTCAGGATGAGAAAATTGATGAACCCGATCATGAGGAGGTTCAAGGGGAAGGTACACAAGTTTTACAACAACAACAGCAGGATGTTTCGGTACACACTAGGCCGAAACGGTTATATAAGCCGGTACAGAGGTTAGGGTCAGACAAACCTCTTAGGCATTACGGGCAGGCAAATTTGGTTGAATATGCACTCTCGGTGGAAGACGACGAGCCGGTCACCTTCAAACAAGCTGTTACCGCGGAGGATAGAGAGAGTTGGTTGGTTGCTATGCAAGAAGAGATGGAGTCTCTTCACAAGAACAAGACATGGGAGGTTGTCCCATTGCCCGAAGGTAAGTCTGTTATTGGTTGTAAATGGGTGTACAAGAAGAAAGAGGATTCTTCCGAGATCAAAGGTACAAGGTATAAGGCAAGACTAGTGGCCAAGGGTTATGCACAGAAAGAAGGGGTCGACTACAATGAGATTTTCTCACCGGTCGTGAAACATACTTCTATTCGGGTGCTATTGAGTATTGTTGCTCATAGTGATCTTGAGCTGGAACAACTCGATGTTAAAACCGCCTTCTTGCACGGAGATTTGGAAGAAGAAATTTATATGGCTCAACCAGAGGGATACAAGGTTGAGGGCAAAGAAAATCAAGTATGTCGTTTGAGGAAATCTCTTTACGGATTGAAACAATCCCCTCGCCAATGGTACAAACGATTTGATTTTTTCATGCTAAAGCATGGTTTTCGCAGAAGTGACTATGATTGTTGTGTATACATCAAGAAACTTCGCGAAGGTGACTTTATTTATCTCCTTTTGTATGTGGATGACATGCTTATTGCTTCTCGAAGCATGGTGGAGATAGATAAGTTGAAATCTCAACTCAGTCAAGAGTTTGAGATGAAAGACATGGGCGCTGCAAAGAAGATACTGGGAATGGAGATTAAGAGAGAGCGGTCAAGTAAGAAACTGTACTTGAATCAGAGAGGTTACATCGAACGAGTAGTTTCTCGGTTCGGGATGCAGAATGCGAAGGCGGTGTCAACACCTTTGGCACCACACTTCAGGCTCTCGGGAAAACAATCTCCCACTACTACGGTGGAGAAGGATCATATGGATCGTGTACCGTATGCTAGTGCAGTTGGCAGTTTGATGTACGCTATGGTGTGTACTCGTCCAGATATTTCACAGGCGGTCAGTGTGGTTAGCAGGTTTATGGCAAACCCGGGGAAGACACATTGGGAAGCTGTGAAGTGGGTCTTGAGGTACTTGAAGGGTACTGTTGATACGGGTTTGTGCTTTGGTGGAGACACCTGTCAGATAAGCGGTTATGTTGACTCAGATTATGCTGGCGATCTAGATAGAAGACGATCTACTACTGGTTATGTATTTAGGGTACATGGTGCTCCAGTTAGTTGGCGATCGATGTTACAATCTACAGTTGCGTTATCTACTACGGAGGCCGAGTATATGGCTATGGCCGAGGGTGTGAAGGAAGCATTGTGGTTGTGGGGTCTTCTGGATGATCTAGGGATTAAGCAGGAGTGCGTGGATGTATGGTGTGATAGTCAAAGTGCGATCCACTTGGCGAAGAATCAGGTTCATCATGCTCGTACTAAGCATATCGATGTCAAGTATCACTTTGTACGAGATGTCATAGAGGAAGGTGATGTTTCTCTTATGAAGGTACACACAGATGAGAATCCCGCGGACATGTTGACTAAAGTGGTGACGTGTAGCAAGTTTCAGCATTGCCTGGAATTGCTACAAATCGGCTCGTGTTAAGTTGCCCGAAAGGGCGTAATGGCGACAAGATAATCTTTATGTGAAGGGTTGGTAGAACTACGGTAGGCTTGATCCTGTAAAAGGGTACGTAGGCAACCATGGTCAAATGGTGCAGTCGGATGAAGTTACAAGAAGCAAATATATCTTACAAGGAGTATCCTGGTGTTCGTCCAAAATTTGAAGTATATCAAATTGTGTACGAGGTGGAGAATTGTAAGAGGCAGTTTCTAAAAATTGAAGAGGAGGTTTAAGAGGCAGCTATAGGCAGTTTCCAAAAATTGGGATGGTTTCCAATTTTTTGGCTCAATAGGCAGTTTCCAATTTTTTGGCTTATAATATATATAAATAGGGGTTGAGTGCTTTGTAATCAACACACCAACACAAGCAACAACAACTCTTCTTTAGAGAGCTAGAGAGAGAGAGCAAGAGTGAGAGAAATTTTTCATAGTTTTTGAGCGGTGTTAAATTTCTCGGTCGTCGAAGATTTAGTATAGAAGGTTATTACTATACGGTACCATCTTGGGACGAACTTGCGGGTTGTGTTAGTCGTCTTCATCTATCCTTCAATAAAGATTTCTTGTTCGCCCGAGGACGTAGGCTTTAAAGCCGAACCTCGTTAAATTCTGTTCGCATATTTGATTTTGACTTAGCTTTTCGATTAATCTTCATAATCGGATCAATTTCTAGGATAGGTTCGATAGCTTTCGCGACTTTTAGTTCTAACAGAGTACATATTTTACTAGAATATTTTGTGAAAGAGAAAAAAAAGGTTTTTGAAGCAAGAGGTAATAGTTGTTGCCAATAATTACTACCTGAGATATTGGTGCATCCACTATGAAACGAGAATGTATGAAAATCCCAAAATCGGGGTTTAAAGAGAAAAAGAAGGCCCATTTGAAAAAAATTAATATAGAAAAAAATCATTTTGTAATACATTTTAAATTGTTGACAACATATATGATTATGCTGTTGTTCACAGGACAATACTACTTTTTTCATTATTTCCTTTTTATTCTTCTATGTTGACAACAAATACAAATATGTTATTATAAACGCTTGATAACATATACAAATTTTTGTTTTTGAATTTGACTTACAAAGTCATTACAATGACATAGATACATCAAAGACGTGATAAACACGATAAAATACATAATTGTGTCAACGTTATCCACCACTTGGGCTACTAAGTGTTTACGACATGTAATAATGTCCTGACATGTGATGAAATGTTGACAATATATATAATTGTCGTGACTTGTTATATAAAATGTGGACAACATATATTCATATGTTGTTAACAACAAATATAATGCGTTATCCAAAAATATTGTTTGTCTGTTAATGAGTTTGTCAAATATAAGTATAATATGCATAAAATTTCAATCTTTGCAAAAGACAATTTAAAAAATGCATTAGTCTAAATGTTTCTGTCGGAATCAAAACAAAAAATGTGGAGGGAGTAATATTTATTCCATAGATTTACTTTTACAATTTTAATATATTATTTTAAAAAAAAAATTGTTTGCGTTTTTTTTTCTATATTTATATTAATTTAAATTGGACTTTAATGGTTAATTTTAATTTCGAGTTACATTTAGTAGGGTGTTTGACTTTTTAGCACTTATAAGTGCTACCACTTACTACGTGATAATCACTTAGTAAGCGATATCACTTGTAAGTGCTATGACATTTGTTTTCTATCACTTGTAAGCTGGGTCGGCTCAAGTGGTTGAGAGGCCTAAAGCGAAGATAATTTTGGAGGCCTTTTCACACTAATTACGAAAAAATAATTTTTTTTTGTTTTAAGAGAAAAATTAGTATAAAAACATAATTAAAAATTATAAACCTCAACTATATGATACAAAAGAAGATCCAATTTACATATAGTTATATAGAGATGAATTAAATATGTTTGTACACATTCTTCTTTCCTCCAGAGTTGCAAGATTATTACTATGATAATTCCTTTCCTCACATGTGTTTATAATCCACCTTTTAGTTGTTGACACTTCAAGCCGATAAGCTAGTACGATACTTCTGGGCCACAGTTGGTTTTGCTGGTTTTTTTTGTACATGCTAGGAGCGCCTTTAGTTAAACTGAATTTTGGGGGCCCTTCCAAAAGTGAGGCCCAAAGCAGCCGCTTTGGCTGCTTTGGGCCTAGGCCGCCCCTGCTTGTGAGTGCTTGACTTTTGTTTTTATATTAATTATAAATGTCATAAAAATGAGAAATTATCTATTTTGACTTTATGGTATTTACATATTAGCATTTCATACTAATTCATTATGCTCGCGAGTTTGAATACAAGAGAATTACAGTTCATGAATACTTTGTGTTGAAAATATTAACCTCAAGTAATTAAAATATGAAGGAGAAAGAACTTACGTTGCATCATGGAGATTGGGTTATTCCGTGATTAATGAAGGAAGCCATGTGAAAAAAATTTAAGAGAAAAGCTTAGGTGAAGGATGAGTGAAGAAGAAAAAGAGTCATCGCTAAAGTCATAAAAAGATTTTTTGACTTATCAATTGTTTAAGATTTTTCCTTTTGGTAGCACTTAGAAAGTAAGTGCAAAAAATAAGCTCCAAATTGGAGCTTACTTTTTTGCACTTACTTTGCCCCACTTACAAGTAATATTCACTTATTAAGTGAAAAAACACACGGCATAAAATTGTCGGCCCGCACTTATTAAGTGAAAATCACTTGCAAGTGATATTCATATAGTTGTATTAGTATATAAGTTTTACTTTATTTACTTATTTATTTCTTACACTTAAGTAATTTATTTATTTTTTACTTTTTTTTTCTTTCAACAAAAAAAACTAGTTTATTTTTATTTTATTTTGTGATGATTGATACTCTTCGAGAAAATAAGGATCCGGCCTAAAATACTGAAACCATGGATCTCAACAAATTTCTACATTTAGTTGGCATGAGAGTTGGGATTATTGTTAAAGACCCAACAATTGTTAGAGATTTGTTCCTTTGTCAAGTCATCACATTTGACCGTTAGTCCATGTTCCAAACTAAAATAATTGTCAAATTTGAACACTCTATTGTCTCTTTCACATAGTATCATTACCTGATTCTAGTCTTGCCTTCTCTTAAACGTTGCGACTTAAGAGTATCCCATCAAAGGCTAGCATAACCCTTTAGCCTCAAGGTTGCTATTTTATACCCTTTCTCATCGTTATAGGTATTATACTCAAATTCCCTCTCATCGATCTTAACCAATCTAGAAAGTCATCTGGATTTAGATTACCTTCAAAATCAGGAAAATCAACTTCGAATTCTTTTTTACGATGTTGTTGATGTGGACGATTATCTCTTCTCCTTTTCCCACGTTCAGACTTGACACTAGGATCAAAATCAGAATCAAGAGAAACACGTATTTCGTCATTAGAAGATGAACGATCATTGTCTACTTCTTGTCTCCTTGGCTGCGCTTGCATATTCATGTCATTAAAAGTCTGAACCATTTGCTGCATTTGCTGCCTCATTTTCTCCATTTCTCTACCAATACGCTTAGCGTGTGCTTGGTCGAGGGTCAATCTGCTTGGAAAATCCATTTTAGATAAAAACAGGATAAATAACTTCACTCCACTAACCCGGATTTACTCTGATACCACTTAATGCGTTTTGCCGGAAGCGTGAGTACAGAGTGACTGTAACTATCGTAACAGAGCAAATCGGAAGATCCAGATCACCACACATTGATAAAGTTGCCACCACAAAGTGATAAAGAAATTGGTTGAGCTAACACCACACATGGATAAAGTTGCCACCACCAGATGATAAAGAAGCTCGAAATCTACCACCAATGGCTCTTCCAAAATCAGAGGATAAAGGAAATGATCTAAACAAATCCAAAAGTCACAAAAGGCTCTATGATTTCTCCAATTCGTTTTCTTATTTATCCATTGATAATAAGCCTCCTTATATAGAGGAGAATACATTGAAAGAGAAATAAAAGCTAGTCTACATGCATAGAAACTAGATACATTGGAAATAGCTTAGTTTGATACATGAATGTAAAAATACTAGATTAAATTTAATGCCGAATAATAAAAACAAAAATGACTCTTCAAGTCTTCGAGAACCGTCTTTAAAGACCATATTTAGCCATTTGATTGGTCCAACTTCAGTAAGGTAACGCTCAGCCCATTGATAGGCGTGTTTGCGTATTCCAGCATTGTTTGCTCCAGTTCTGATTTTTCTAGCTCTGACTGTTCTAGTCCTGGTTGATCCAACACTTTTGTTCCCGTATCAGCCTACCCCGCTACCCGACTACCAGATTGACCTTCTGTCCGTTTACCCGTCTATTTGAAGGCCTGAAGCCTAGTTGCTGGTGCCCACCTATCAATCTTTCTAACTGTGTGACTTTCTACCCGTCCACACCAGCCCTGTCTCAGTAATCAGCTCCGCTAACGAGTCCAAAATTCTGTGTCAAGACCCTTGTAAGCGGGTTTGCGGATCGTAAACCCAGTTCCATATCAACCCATATATTCAATACACTTTCAACAAGAATTAATTCATATCAAATTTTACTAGAAATGGTTGAGGCAAGATGGTCTAGTGGAAACAAAAAATAATCTCTCAATAAGGAAGGAGACTATTAAATCCATACTTGCTTATTTATCGATTTTTTTTATGAGTCGAGTAAGATCTTATTGGAGTAATCATAGAGATGGAAAAGGTTGAACGTAATTTTGGTGGAGACATTATGAAGACTCTCGAAAGTTACACTTTATCGAATGGATAGATATCTGCCTCCTAAAACGGGTAGGCTGCTTGGGTTTTACAAGGTTAGAGTTGGACAGTTGGTGAACAAAGAATTATTAGCAAAAATTACTTGGCATTTTCTCACCAAAACCCCTCATCGAAATGGGTCGAACTTCTCACCGCAAAGTACTTGAAATGAAATACTATTTGGACTGCAACTCCAACATCAACTTCATATTCTTTATGGAAATCTTTACTCTAGACACGTCCTTTATTTTCCAAAATTGTCAATGGCAAATTGGCAACGGTAGTTCGGTAAACATCTTTACTGAACCTGGGTTTGAGAGTCGTTTTGAAGATCTTATAAAGCCCCGCAATTGGCCCACTAATATAAGTTTGGCGAAAGACTTGACTGTTCCAGCAACAAGACAATGGAGGGAACCAGTTATTTAATCATTATTTCCTCAAGAGATTTCAATTAAAATTTTAGGTATTGGGCTACCACATTTCGAAAAGGAAGACAACTTTATTTGGAAGCCCACAAAAAAATGGGATATTCTCTACTAAATTTTGCTATCAAGAACTTCTCAATCCAAATTATGATGAAATAGCATCACAGTCTTTCAATTAGTCACGATTTTACAAAAACTTCAGCCTTCTACCAAAGATTCGGTGTTTCACATGGAAATTAATTATTTCTTTCGTGGATTGTTGTAAGAATGAACATTCACCGATTTGTCAACATTCACAACACTTTTTTCCCTTGTTGTCATCAATTTAAGGAAACAATAGAGCATCAATTTCTCCCTTGTGCATAGGTAAGACAACTTTGGGTCTCTGTTATTACTAAAAGTCGCGGAAGCTATCGAACCTATCCTAGAAATTGATCCGATCCTGAAAAATTAATCGAAAAGCTAAGCCAAAATCAAATATGCGAACAGAATTTAACGAGGTTGATGAGACATTTTCATGTCTCATCTGAATCCCTTAACACGGGTTAGTTAGTCCAATTCGAGCGGTTACTCTGATGATTTGTTTGATTTTCTTTCTCAGGTGTCTTTCACGGAGTTCGGTGTGAAAAATAGTAAAAGTGGGCGAAAGACACATTCGCGGCATTTTGGTCATTTCTGTATTCTGGTAATTTTGGCTAATATTAATGGTTCGATGGAAAGTAGAGTCCAAGACGAACCCAATGGCGAAAACGAGAGTCGAATCGGAGTCCGGATGAGAAAATTGGAGCGTGTCAAAGTTGTGGTCAAAATCAAGTCAACCTAGGGTTTTCAGTGACACATGGCGCACAAGATGGAACCAGATCAGGTGGTGGAAAGGTTACGTGGGCTATTCTCGGTCATAGACGGGTGTGCTTTGGGAATTCTTTAGGGGTTCTGATTCAGTACATCCGATCTCGTGGTGTCCCCGTACCCAAAAGCGCATCAAACGGTCGCTGCCAATAAATCAACAAATGGCTGCACTTGAAATTGTGATGCAACTTATTATAGTCAACTGCGATACACCGTATCTAAGCCCTTTAACCAGCACATGGTGCGTTTTTTTTTTTGTAGCTACTTTTGTGGAAGTTGTTTTGAATTATTAGATTTGTTGTAACTAAACAAGGATGGGAGCATGGGATTTATGGAAATTAACAAGCTGGAGTCTCGGCTAAAGGACCTAATTCACTCTTATCTCCTAATCAGAAAGAAAGAAAGGAAACCAGGGATTGTGTTAGAAATGGGAAGATGACAAATATTTTGATAGCAGAGATAGAAGGTGAGATATTTTCTCTGTCTACAGTAGAAATAAAGATGAAATCAAAGAAAGGATCGTGAGCTGGATAAAGAGAGATTTCTTCTTTACTCAACATATAAACAGAGAAGGAAAGAAATTTAGAGAATGGAAACAGAGATTGGAAGATTGAGAGGGATTCTAGAGAGAGAAACCGAGAGAGAGATTGAGGAGATTTAATAAACCGTGAAGAACAAAGAGAGAGAGAGAGAGGATATTGATCGAACTTTCTAAACAGGGATACACGAGAAACCATAAAAGGAAGGAAATCTTTCCCAACCGAAAGGAGGCAGAGAAGAGAGAGGATTGGATTGATGAGAATCACTGAGAGATAAAGAATTCGGTTAAGGGACGGATTTTATTTCTTCTTCTGCTACATGAAATAACAAAGAAGGAAAGAATGAGGGGATGAGAGCTGCAACTAATATTTTCTTCTCCTTTCTTCTCTTATAAAACAGCCAAGAACAGACAGGTGGAGGCATCTCATCTTGGGAGGAGCCTCTCTAAAGCTCAACCAAAATATAAATCGGAGTAGAGAGAGAACCAGAGACATCTACCATTTTTGAGTTTTCTTCTTCTGTAAATCTCTTCTTTTTGTGAGAGAAAGGGAGATTAATAGAGAGAGAGAGAGAGAGAGTAACTGTAATAAGAAACAGAGAGAGAGAGAGAGAGAGAGAGATATTTTTGAGAAAGAATTGTATTTCAATTTCTGGCTATTTAATATATCATCTTTTTCAATTTTGGTGGTTGAAGTTCTGAATTGAAATAAAGAAAAAGAAGTGAAAAAATCAGAGGAGGAAGAAGACCACGTTTGGGTCAATAATCTCTCTGGGAAATAGTTTTCCCAGAGAGAAAATACTTCCGAGAAGACGAGAAATTTATTTTCTCCAGGGGAGTGTTTGGCTGCAACAGGGAAAATTCAGCGAGAAAAGTTTAGTTCTATCTTTTCCCTCTTATTATTCATACTTGTTAGTTTTATCTCTTCCATCATGAGTAACTAATCTCCCAATCTAGGAATTTCGATGAAGTTTTGACATATGATTTTGATAATTTTCTCATGGCTTAATATCTTAAATGCTTTAACCGTTATAATATTGAATTCGTAGAATTGGTGTAGGAAGATTTCTTCATTAGCTATGCTTTTGATTTGATGGTTCATGTTTAGGTTAAGTCCTTTAATGAGTCATGCTTATAGATTGATAGTTAATAGTTGCGACTTCGGTATTTCAAAACTTCGAGTTTAGACTTTAGTTTTGTTCGGCTTTAATTAGAATATTTTCCGGGGTTTGGAACATTCGGTTACCAAAACTTGAGTGATAAAAAGATATGCATGATTAGATTATCATTGATAAATGTTAAGATGGATTCTAAAACCCCAGGTCATCTCCCCCCATTTGAGTTCATACATTTGTTTTAGTATTTTATTATTTTATCCCAAAAACTCAATTTTAAAAAGAAAAACCGTGATACTTCCAAGTCTTAGAATAGGTTTCACTTAGTCTCTGAGGAACGAACCGGTCTTACCGGAAAATTACAACTTGACATCCGTGCACTTGCGGGTGGGGACCTATTTAGGGTAACCTTTCTAGGCCCATCAGAGGTTCGGCTTTAAAGTCTACGTCCTCGGGCGAACAAGAAATCTTTATTGAAGGATAGATGAAGACGACTCACACAACCCGCAAGTTCGTCCCAAGATGGTACCGTATAGAAATTAACCTTCTATACTAAATCTTCGACGACCGAGAAATTAAACACCGCTCAAAACTATGAACAAAATTTCTCTCTTACTTGCTCTCTCTCTCTAATTCTCTCTAAAGAAGAGTTGTTGAGTTGTTGTTGTGGTGATGTTGATGTAGTGGTGGCACTCAAACCTCTATTTAAATATAATATAAGCCGACTCCAACCATTGAATTTGAAACCGCCCACTGCCACAATTTGGAAACATAAGAAACCGCCTCTTACACCATTCCAAAACCGCCTATAGGCATAGCCATCTAAACCGCTAATAGCCATAACCATCTAAACCGCCTCTTACAGTCTCATTTGAACTTTCACCTCCATCTCCGTGTAATCAGGAAATACAGTCTTATTCTCCCTCTAATGGTGGCTGAACCAAAGTGATAACTACTCCATGTTCAATAAAGTTTGTAGTGTCTTCTGGAATCATTGGAAAGAACGCAACAAAGTTATTTTTGAAACCTTGTAATATAACATTTAAAGGGTTATCATCAATATCAACAATGATCTTAGACAATTCGGGGTCCAACCTTATGAATCTAGAAACACAACTTTGGAATCCAATAGTACAACCACACTGGATTGCTCCAACTGATTCGTTTGTTAAGATAAATGTGGATGAGCATGTTCCAATCAAGGAGAAAGTTATACTTTTGTTGCTCGTTCCTCGAGTGGAGAATTTCTCATTCGTCTATCATGTCGACTTTGTTGCTCTACATCTGATATTGTTGAAGCCCATGCAGTTTTACTTTGGGAATAAAACCACCTTTAAAGCATAACTTTTCGAAAGTTACAATTGAAAGCCACTCAGAGACTTTCATACAATTGATCCTCCTTGACAATTACAACCTTTCCTCTCGGACATCGAACATTACAAGAGCTACTTTATATCAATCCAATTTCTCTTTTGCCCCAGGGATTGTAATTGAGTCGCACATGATTGGCCGCTCTGGTATTGAATGAGAATCTGTATGGAGAATGGAACTCAACAGTACTCCATCATGTATTATCTCTTATGTAACTTCTGATTATTAATGATATTATAGTTTCTCTTAACTACTCAATATTAATCAAATTATAGTTTCTGTTTCAAAAAAAAAAATCTGCTTTATTATTTGTAAGCAGTCAACCAAATTTCTTGAGTAAGTTCCTTGTACGGGCCATCTTTGTACAAACACGCAATGTTTTTCTCTTCGTAAAAAAAAACAAAAAAAACAAAAAAAAAAGGAGAGAATTTTGTGGCCCGAACAACTTATGTCATAAAGTATGGACTATTTTCAACAGATTTCAACTAAAAAAAAAATGGACTATTTTCAACATAAAACAGAGCCTACTATGTCCACAAATATCTGATCTCATTGCCTTTAACTGTAACACAAAGTCTCTCCTATACTTCATCTTCTCTTCATCCTGAAATCATCAAAAGAAACTGAATTTCTTTAGTCATCTCTCTTAAAGATATAAAAAGAAGAACTTATTTTGTAGAAGATGATAACCACCGTCTTCACAAGTTGTCGATTTCGCTTGCAATATGATCATCATTACCAATTACCCTCTCATTTGGTAAATTCTCGAGAAATAAAGAAGTTACACCAGTTCTATATTCCATATTCATTACAGAAATTGCACTGTTCATCACATAGAACAAAAGCAGCAACTACTGCTCCTACAGATTCAAATGATGAAACTATTAGGTCTAATGGGAATTTGAAAAGAAGATCAGCTCTAGTATCTGGGTTTTCTTTACTTTCTTCATCAGTAGTCATGGGTTTTCCAACTGAAGGCTTAGCAGTAGTGAAACAAGGTCTTTTAGCTGGAAGAGTTCCTGGTTTATCTGAACCTGATGACCAAGGTTGAATTCTAATTTAAATGTATAGTTTGTATATGGTACTTTGGGCCTTTCAATCGAACATATAATTATACTTCTGAACAAGGAAATAATTACTCAGACAGGTTGGAGGACATATCGAAGACCAGATGAAAAATCTGGAGGGCATGGTGTAGGATGGAGTCCAATCATTCCCTACTCTTTCTTGGTTCCTCAAGACTGGGAAGAGGTAATTTACTATCACTGGTTCTAAATATATATACCGTTTTTATATTTTCGTCTATGTTATTCCATGTATATATATTGGGGAATGGGGATAGAGAGAGCTATAAAGAGATAAGAAAGAAGTAGTAACCACAGTTTATATGGTGGCTCTGTATATTATTACCAACTTGTAAGTGTCTTGTACTTCGGTAGTTCGGTATACATGGGAGGTGAAGTGAATTTCGGTTTAGTGTTTTGTACTATAAGCACCTCATCCTATGCTAGACGCCTCTTGTCAAGCAATCCAAATTGACTTCCACATGATGCTAGGGCAGCAACATCGTCATTATTGAAAACACTCCTCCTTGATGACCATCACTGTCTCTGCAATGATTGTCTCAGTAAAAATATTATCAGTAAAACGTAGTGGGACAAAAATCTGACCAAAGAACAAGAACCGAATCGTGAAGACCGAGAGACGTGTGAAATACGCTTTAGCTATCTGATTAAAACTTCGTCAGAAAAACCAAGTGGGACAAAAATTGGACGAAAGAATAAAAATACAACGCGTATATAGTTCAAACGATGAGAAAATTTCACAGTAGTAAGATTTATGTCATGTTTGAAATATTTTGGACTAGACTGTCATCACCCATTTCGAAATGGCCATTGTTCCACTCAGGCATGCAACCCAATATATGAAAATGAGTTTCAGTATGGGGAATTTTATTGTTAAGGGAACACGACTGATAAGTGAAGGAAAAGCTTTTAGTTGCAACATAGGCATTGTGTTAGCCCAATTATTCTAACTATCTTCATCTGCTGTTGAGACCATTTCTGTATAGGTTCCAGTATCAATAGCAGATCTTGGTGGTACGGAGATCGATTTAAGATTTGCAAGCTCACAAGCAGGGCGCTTGTTTGTCATTGTTGCTCCTGTTCTTCGATTCACTGATAGTAAGTTTTGACAAAGGGCATTTTGTTTCCTTTCTGATGAAGGGTAAAAGTTAAACCAACTAGGCCTAAAATCATGATATTTCTTATTACAAACCGTGGAATCTTTATATCTTGGTGGCAACAGACATCCATTGCCGACGACTCTTGAAAGAAAAATATTTCTTCTACTTTCTCCTTTCCTCCTGCATTTCTTCCAAACACCGCCACCATCATTTCCGAACACCACCCTCATTTCTCTATTTTTTCTCTCTCTCCTTCTTACTGGCGTGGTTGGATTTTGGGGCGTATTGTGAAACTTTGATCTCGGTCCTTTATCCAAACAGTGAAGAAATAAAGTAACGGGGGGATCCAAGATTTTCTTACCCAAAATCTTGGGCCCACACCACAAAGAGCCCCTATTATAGGGACTCTTTGTGGTGGGGGTCCAGTGGTGGCACACAAACCGCACCCCGCCACACTACACTGTCCTTATTCATACCTTAAAAAAAATTGTTTAATAGTACAATGTTTATTTTTTGTGTCGAATAGATCTTGGGGATGATGTGAAAATCGAGATGATTGGAACTCCAGATAAAGTGATAAATGCGTTTGGACCTGAAGTTATTGGTGAGAATGTAGAAGGGAAGGTTCAAAATATGGAAGTAGTAGAACACTCTGGACGAAAATATTACCAATACGAGTTGGAGCCTCCTCATATTCTTATATCAGCAACTGCAGCAGGAAATAGATTCTATCTATTCGGTGCAACAGGAAATGGTAAACCCTGAATTTATTAAACTGTCCTAAATTTTTTTAATTATATAGACCGCTGTGGACCAACAGGAAATGGTAAACCCTGAATTTATTAAACTGTCCTAAATTTTTTTAATTATATAGACCGCTGTGGACCTCTCCATATTTTCATCCTTCAAACGCTATTTGGAGTTTAAAATTCAAATGATCAAATTATTTTTAGTCGATATGACCAAAGTTTGGGGGCTAGTTGACTGAACTACGCATATAAAAAGAATACAAAGTTCTTTTGAAATGAAGTATGTTGTAATATTTGCAGGTCTTCAATGGAAAAGACATTATAAGGAATTGAAACGGATATCAAATTCTTTCCGCGTTGTATAAAGATGTTGTTGGATACAAAGTCGCGTGCTCGCATGCCTTCTCGAGTTTTAAATTGAAGACTTGTATTTTGCAACTCACAGCAGAGTATTTACATATCAACATCTTTCAACAAAAAGAAAAAAAAATTTACATATGGACATTATTGTCATATCATATTTGAGCTGAATGCATTGCCTTTGGGAACCTTGTTCTGTGAGATAATAGTTACCTTTCCATGAAATAAGCATGATATTTAGTTATTTTTGGAATTTGGAAAAGAATGTTTTTTTTTTTTTGTTAAGTATATTAGGTCTTTGTTTTTTTTTTGTTGAAAGATATTAGGTCTTTGTTTGGAAAATAAAAGAAGAACTCCAAACAAATTTAGTGTGAGATGGACAATGCTTTTTTATACATTACATATTGAGTTAATTCCTATATGGCCCCCTACTTTGTGACCAGCTTCCTTTATGGCCCCCTTTTTTTTCGTAAATTCAAATATGGCCCCCTATTTTCAAGTAAATGTCAATACTACCCTTCTTAATTCTAAATTTAAAACATTTAAAAAAACTTATTTCCACCTCACCCCTCTCTCTCCACCTCATCTCTCCACCTCATCTCTCTCTACAACTCACCCCTCTCTCTCTCCAATTCACCTCTCTCTCTTTCCAACTCACTCCTCTCTCTCTCCAACTCACCTTCATCTTCTCCGATTAAAGTCGCCGGCCGGAAAATTTTCCGGCCGGCGACCTCCAAAAAAAAAAATTTCTTGAATGAGTTTTGACCCCTCATTGATAACAGAATAGTTTTGACCCTATATGGCCAAAGAATCACCTAAAAGAATCAGATTTCTTGCTCATTTAATTGAAGCTTAGTATTTCAATGTTATAAATGACAATAAGGAGACCAGAATAGTTTTGACCAGAATTGTTTTGACAGAATAGTTGACTATTTCTATTAGGTGATTCTATTAGGTGATTCTTGTAGTCAAGGTGATTGTTTTTGACAGATTTCTTGTACTTCTTGCTATAATTGTACACGAGAAGATTGACGGAACAATGGACAATAAACAGACCTTTGATCATCAATATCAACTATAAACAACAACAATAAACAGAAGAAATGGTCGAATCTAATGCCTATACTTATTGCCCTTGTGGTTATTGTCGAGATTGGGTTTCTTGGTCGTCTTGATATGGCTAAAAATGCAGCCATGGTTCATACCTGGACTAAATCCTTCTACTTTTCTTCCATGGGTGGTGAGTCCTTTAAATCTGAATCCAGAGAAGATCTTCCTGAATTAGGTTTTGAGAGGAACAACAGTAACAGCCAACAAAATAGTACCCACAGTAGAGATGTTGAGAATTGCGAGGCTTGGTTAGAGAGAGAAGATGCTATCCCTTATTCTAGAAATTTTCATGAAAACCCAATCTGGGTTTCTGGTTCTGATGAGGTTACCCCTCTTTTGATTCTTCCTCTCTTCTCTTACTTTTGATTTTACATCTTATTTTTGTATGGGTTGGTTCTGATGACCTTCAAAGGTCTGCCGTGAACAGACCAGATCTGGTCTGTTCACGGCTCCGGCGAAGGGAAACCCCCTTCGCCGGAGTTTTTAGAGAGAGAGAGATGAGAGGAAAAAAAAATGTTTTTTTTTTTTTTTGGAGGTTGCCGGCCGGAATATTTTCCGGCCGGCGACTTTAATCGGAGAAGATGAAGGTGAGTTGGAGAGATAGAGGAGTGAGTTGGAGAGAGAGAGAGGTGAGTTGGAAGAGAGAGAGGTGAGTTGGAAGAGAGAGAGGTGAATTGGAGAGAGAGAGAGGTGGGTTGTAGAGAGAGATGAGGTGGAGAGAGAGAGAGGGGGGTGAGGTGGAAATAAGTTTTTTGAAATGTTTTAAATTTAGAATTAGGAAGGGTAGTATTGACATATACTTGAAAATAGGGGGTCATATTTGAATTTACGAAAAAAAGGGGGTCATAAAGGAAGCTGGTCACAAAGTAGGGGGCCATATAGGAATTAACTCTTACATATTTCATGATGAATGGGTAATTCAGTTACAACAGATGATATTGTTGGTGGTAAGATGATTGATCATGGTCATGGAACAACTCTGTTAATAGACCTTTAGTGCATTTGATTTTAAATACTCCATCTTAGTAAATTAAATGGACAAAAAATTATGGAGGAGTTTGTAATGATCTATTAAATAACCTTCTCTATATTGATAAACTTCGTTGTATTAGTTAGTGAGCAATGAGAGATAAACTACAACTAAATAACCTTCTCTGTATATTGATAAACTGTAGGGAAATGATAGAGTGACTTAGAATTTGGTACTTAGAGCATGACATGTTTCCTCATTTGGAAACTTCCCCAAGATAGTCAAACTTTGAAAAAATTTTGTTTTAGTGTACTCCACGTCATTATGTCATCCTCTAAGTTGCCCTCTAAGTCATTGTAGCATCTCCCTAAACTCTATTAGTTAGTGAGCAACGAGAGATAAACTACAACTTTTCACAAGTACGTATACCAAGTGGTATGAGGGTGTATATATAGTGTAGTGGGAAGTGAGGTGGCAAAAGGGGAGGTGCCTACATGTGGCATCTTTGTAACTAGCCAAACAACCTTCTTTTACTTCATCCTTAAGTATTACTTCCTTTCCAAATGCAAGTAGTGATTTACCATGTTTGACCATAATTATCTTTATATATCCACTGTAAGTGACTGTTGAGCAATAGTTATTAGTAGGAGAGAATATTATAGAAATGATCCAAGACACTAAGTATATGGGTTATAAATAATCTTATGGGCAGCCACTAATAATATAACACTCCCCCTTGGATGACCATCACTCGAAATAATTCTCATAAAATCTTATCAGAAGAGTCTAGTGAGAGATACCAAGTGTCGTTGGATACGCAAAAATGGTGCCTCATTAAAACTTTGCCAGAGAACCCCATTGGGATAAAAACTGGACGAAGGAAAAAGAGTACAGAGTTCAGATATCCAGTACTAATGATGTGAAAATCACCACATGATAATATTCTCCCCCTAATGAATGTCATAACGTGGATCATGTAGTTTTACATCATCTGATTATTCAATCTTCGCATTTCGATACCTTCTACTAGTTTTCTGAATGTTTTAGTAGGCAAGGACTTGGTAAATAAGTCAGCATAATTCTCACATGATTGTATCTTCTGAATATCAATTTCACCATTCTTCTGTAAATGGTGCGAGAAAAATAATTTTGGTGAAATGTGTTTTGTTCTGTCACCTTTAATATATCCTTCCTTGATTTGGGCAATGCAAGCCGCATTGTCTTCATAAATAATAGTAGGTGACTTTGTAATTTCAGGGAGTTCACATGAAATTCTAATATGACTAATAATAGACCTGAGTCATACACATTCTCTGGTAGCTTCATGAAGAGCTATAATCTCTGAGTGATTTGAAGATGTAGTTGGCATACTTTGCTTACTTGATCGCCACGAGAAAGTTGTACCTACACTTGTAAAAACATAACCTGTTTGTGAAACTCCTTTATGTGGGTCAGAGAGATATTCTGCATCGGTATACCCTATTATTTATGAACCATTGGATGAATTCTTCGAATAAAATAACCCCATGTTAGTAGTTCCGTGAAGATATCGCAGAATATGCTTTACTCCCATCCAATGTCTCTTTGTTGGTGCCGAACTGAACCTGGCTAATAAGTTTACTGCAAAAGAAACATCAGGTCTAGTACATTGAGCCAAATATAATAAGGCACCGATTGCACTTAAATATGGTACTTAAGGACCAAGTAATTCTTCATTATCTTCTTTAGGGCGATAAGGATCTTTTACAGTATCTAAAGATCTGACAACCATTGGAGTACTAAGAGGGTATGCAGTGTCCATGCGAAATCTTTTCAAAACCTTTTCAGTGTATAAATTTTGATGGACAAGAATTCCATTTGTACTCCTCTCAATTTGTAAGCCAATGCAAAATTTTGTTTTCCCAAGATCTTTCATCTCAAATTCTTTCTTCAAATATTCTCCAGCTTTTGAAACATCTTCAACTGTCCCAATTAGATTTATATCATCAACGTATATTGCAATGATAGCGAATCCAGTATATGATTTCTTAATGAACACACATGGACAAATAGGATTGTTTACATATCCTTCCTTGGTTAAGTATTCACTGAGACGATTGTACCACATTCGCTCTGATTGCTTTAAACCATATAAAGCTCTATTAAGTTTAAGTGAATACGTGACACGTTGTTTTCCTTCAGGTAACTTGAACCGTTCATGAACTTTCATATAAATATTAGTATCTAGATTGCCATATAGATACGCAGTAACGACATCTAGTAGATGCATATCAAGTTCTTCTTGAGCTGCCAGACTGATTAAATATCTAAATGTAATGGCATCCATAACAGGTGAATATGTTTCCTCATAATCTATCCCAAGTTTTCGTAGAAAACCCTATGCCACAAGTCGTGCTTTGTAGCGAACGATTTCGTTATTTTCATTGCGTTTTCTCACAAAAACCCATTTGAACCCAACTGGATTTACATCCTTAGGTGTGAGGACCACTGGACCAAAAACACTACGCTTATTGAGTAAATCTAGTTTTGCCTGAATTGCATCTTTCCATATCAACCAATCAGATATTTGGCGACATTCCTCAATAGAGCGTGGTTCATAATCATCATTCTCTTTTAGAATTGAGGTTGCCACCGTAAAAGAGAATACCTCATCGACATCTGTTTCATTTCGGTCCCACACTTGTTTCGAACATTCATAATTTATAGAGATTTCCTCATTGTTAGGTATTTCTATCTCATCAAGGGTTCCGCCCTCTTCAAGCGGTATTTACTCAGAAAGTGTGGGTATATATCAATAATAGTCTCTTCTAGAGAACTATTATTTTGTGATTGATTCTTCCTCTTTCTAGGGATAATATCTTTAGAACCAATTGGTCGTTTACGTTTCTTACGTGCCTTAGACGACTCGTTTGCTATAGCAATTTTTCCCGATCCTTCAGGAATATTAATTCGTGCACGAGCATTAGCAGCAGGTATATATGATTCGGTTACTCTTGCTGTATCATTAAATGCATCTGGTAGTTTATTTGCAATGCCTTGCAAATGTATTATCCTTTGTACATCTATTTCTGACTGACTAGTTCAAGGATCTAGATGAGACAAACTTTGTGTATGCCAACACAAATCATTTTGTTTACTATCCGATGTAGACCGATTTTCTCCCCCTAATGATGGGAAAACTGTCTCATTAAAATGACAATCTGCAAACCGTGCAGTAAAAGTATCACCTGTCATAGGTTCAAGATATCATGGTGAATCAAAACCAACATATATACCCAGTCGCCGTTGAGGTCCAAATTTAGTACGTTTTGGAGGTGAAATAGGGATGTGCACCGCACACTCGAAAACACGTAAATGTGTAATATTTGGTTGATGGCCCAAAACATGTTGTAACTGCGAATAACCATTCGCTCTTGGCCGAACGCGGATCAAAGCTGCAGCATGTAATATTGCAGATCCCCATGCGGATGCAAGCAACTTAGTTTTCATCAACATTGGTCTTGCAATTAGTTGTAGATGTTTTATGAATGATTATACGAGACCATTTTGTGTATGAACATATGCTACAGGATGCTCAACATCAATACCAATTGCCTGACAATAAGCATCAAAAGCCTTTGATGTAAATTCACCTGCTCCATCAAGACGTATCCTTTTGATAGGAAAATCTGGAAAATGAGCACGTAGTCTAATAATTTGAGATAATAACCGTGAAAATGCATTATTACGAGTTGATAAAAGATTAACATAAGACCATTTGGTAGATGCATCAATTAATACCATAAAATATCTAAATGGTCCACATGATGGGTGAATAGGACCACAAATATCTCCTTGAATCCTTTCCAAAAATTTCGGAGATTCTATATGAACTTTTGTGAAAGATTGTTATACAATCAATTCACCCAGAGAGCAGGAATTACAAGTAAAATCATTACTTATCAGAAACTTCTGGTTCTGTAATGGGTGTCCTTGAGAATTTTGGATTATTCTACTCATCATGGTAGATCCAGAAACTCCCAAACGATCATGCCAAAGTGTCACCACACTAGGGTCGTAAAGCTTCTGGTTTACGACAATATATGATTCAATCGTTTTCATCCTTACAAGATACAATCCAGAAGAAAGAGTCGACAGTCTCTCTAAATCATGCTTCTCGCCAGAAGTATTTGAAGTAATATATAAATATTCTTCATTTTTTTCATCTCTAGTCTCAATGTGGTAACCATTTCGACGAATGTCTTTAAAGCTTAATAAATTTTTCAAAGACTTGGTTGAAAACAATGCGTCATCAATGGTTATTTTTGTACCATGTGGTAATATTATAGTTGCTCTACCAGAGCCTTCAATGAGACTAGATGAACCAGAGATTGTTATCGCATTAGCCTTGTATAACTTCAAGGTCTCAAAATATTTATTGCTCCGAAAGATAGAGTTTGTAGTTCCGCTATCAACTACACAAATATCCTCATCATCTTTTGATATTGTCTTTCTGCAATCCATACCTTATGTACACAAAAATAAGACATAAGATTATAATATATTTGTATTATATGAACATGATAATATTACATTAACTATTTAAAAAACAAAATAATATGTACAAATATAACACTATTTTGGGAAAATTTCGTCAAATTCTTCATCAAGTAGTTTGTCAAATTCAACGGAAGATAGATGATCAAAGCTACCGTCGTATATATCTCTTTCGGCTGCTGGGACACAATCTTTTAGAATTTCAAGGAAATAACTCGGTTTGTGATTCAGTATGATGAATTTCCACTTCATCAACTAGAAAATCAGACACATCTAATCCAGTGTTATATGAGGAACCACCTATCTCCATCTGGTTCATTTCTGTATTGGACGTTGATTTCATTAACGATGCTTGGTAAAGATCAACCAGATGTTTTGCAGTTTTACGGGTCCTTTGTCAATGACCTGTCATGCCACATCTATAACATGACTTGGTTTGCATTTCAGGTGGTTCATTTAATGCCCTTTTTCCTTTGTCTTGTCGACTAAATAGATGAGGTCTCGTACTCGAGTTATTGTAACGTCCTCGACGACCACGACCACGCCCACCAGAGTGGTAGCCACCATCTTCATTATTCCAATTTTGACTATTCCCCCGTCCGCGTCCTCCAGAGTGGTAGCCACCATCTCTGGTATCTATTTGGTGATCGTTACCACAACCACGCCTTCTAGAGTGGTAGCCACCACCTTTATTATTCTTGTTGTGATCGTTGCCACGACCACCTCGTCCATAAGATGTCACATACGTTTCAGATACTTCTGAATAACCTGTTGGACGGGCCTCTTGATTTTTCATAATTACTTCTCTATTTTGTTCCGCAACAAGTAGACAAGAAATTAAATCAGAATGACATTTAAAATTCATATTTTTGTACTGTTCTTGCTGGTTCATGTTAGATACATGAAAAGTATAAAATGTTTTCTCCAGCATTTGTTCTTCACTATTAGGGAAACCACGATGTGCCAATTTTGTCGTTATTTTAAACAGAACAGAACTATATTCAGAAACAGTTTTATAATCCTGCAGTCTCAGTTGCAACCAGTCATTTAAAGCCTTAGGAAGGATAACTCTTTTTAAATGGTCAAAACGTTTTCTTAAACCGATCCATAATGATAAAGGGTCTCTCATATTTAAATATTCTGACTTTAGATCTTCACATAGATGGTGTCGAATAAAATTCAGTGCAGCCACACGATTCTGGGAAGTTTCATTATTTCCCTCTGCTATGGTTTTCTTTAGATTCCTTTCCTCTAAATGAGATTCGACATCAGGAGCCCAATCAATATAGTTCCTTCCTGTTAAGTCAAGAACTGCAAAATGTATATTAGTTAGATTCGACATTTGAAAAGTAATAACACAACTTACTTTGATCTTCAAATGGTCTTCAAAACAGCCCCTCGTCTATAACTGAAATTATTTATCCACTTGTAGAAACGATCGTGCTGATAACGTAGTAAATTAAATGGACAAAAAATTATGGAGGAGTTTGTAATGATCTATTAAATAACCTTCTCTGTATATTGATAAACTTCTCTGTATTAGTTAGTGAGCAATGAGAGATAAACTACAACTAAATAACCTTCTCTCTATATTGATAAACTGTATTAGTTAGTGAGCAATGAGAGATAAACTACAACTTTTCACAAGTACGTAAACCAAGTGGTATGAGGGTGTATATATAGTGTAGTGGGAAGTGAGGTGGCAAAAGGGGAGGTGCCTACAGATGACTTCTTTGTAACTAGCCAAACAACCTTCTTTTACTTCATCCTTAAGTATTACTTCCTTTCCAAATGCAAGTAGTGATTGATCATGTTTGACCATAATTATCCTCATATATCCACTGTAAGTGACTGTTGAGAAATAGTTATTAGTAGGAGAGGATAATATAGAAATGATCCAAGACACTAAGTATATGGGTTATAAATAATCTTATGGGCAACCACTAATAATATAACACATCTTTTGGAATTTCAAGATTACCGCCGTAATCAACAGGAAATAACTCGGTTTGTGATTTAGTATGATGAATTTCCACTTCATCAACTAGAAAATCAGACACATCTAATCCAGTGTTATATGATGAATTTCCACTTGATAACTCGGCACACTCGCCTTTTGCAGACCTCGTCACCTAGTCCCCCCTCCCCCCCCCCCCCCCCAAAAAAAAATTTATTTTTCTTCTCCCAAAACTCGTCACGTAGTCCCCCCGGCCCCCATATATTCCGATCTAGGCCTACCGTTCTTTTTTTGAGTCAAAGTAATATCTATTGATTAAAGTTAAGGATATTACAATGAGAAAGAGTGCAAGAAGAAAGACAATTGAAAATACAAGTATTTGCCTTTCTAGAGTTAATAGCAAGATTATGAGCTAAGATGTTGAACTGCCTATTAACAAACAAAAAAGACACTTGATCTAGAGAAGAAGCAATGTTCTTAACTTGTTTCAAGACATTCTTGGCAGTCCAATATATCGAGCTTTGACGACCATTCAAAAAGTTGGAGACGTTAGTCGAATCTCCCTCCAAAACAAGTCGATTAATATTGTGTTGCCTTGCCCATTCTATACCAAAATAGCATGCTTTACTCTCCCCTTCATCTACTGATCTACTCAGGAGCTTGGTTGATCCTTTGGCAAGCTGTCTACCTGTGCAGTTTGTTATAGAAATGGCAATGAAAGTAAGTAAAGATGATCTGTCCCAAGCTGCATCATAGTTAATTTTGAAATAACCTTGGGGTGGTGGAGACCATTTGGTGATAACAGGTGGTTGATTTGGTTGGAATGTGTTAAGATTCATTGTTTGGACAGAAACAAAACTATCTATTGAGGAGTAAAGAGTTAGGAGATCAAGTCTTTTGTCCTTAAAGACTATCTCACATCTTTGTTTCCATAAGTGCCAAATAATGGTTGATAAGGTTTCTAAAGGGTTAAGAGAATTGTTATATTTACTGTTAGAATCCTTATCACAATGAAGATTAAACCATTCCTCAAAAGTTGTTGACCCAGTATGATGCTGATGGGAGGGCATGAAATGTTTAACTGCTTCTTGGGTGACTTTGCAATTTTGAAGAAGATGTATAATTGATTCCTCAGCTTCTTTGCAAAGAGGACATAAAGTGGAGATTCTGTCCATATATCTTTTAAGAAGCAAATTAACAGGAAGTATACTATGAGCCATTTTCCATAGGAACAGTAAGATTCTCGGATGAACTCTAAGTGTCCATATTTGTTTCCAAATTGAAGTGGTGACAGGTGTTTGAGTTGGGCTGGAGTGAGTTAAGTGCTTATACATAGAGGAGACTGAGAATTTACCATCTTGAGTGATATTCCATCTAAGAGTATCCTGATTAGAGGAAATAGGAATAGATAAGATTCTTTCAATGATATCAGGTTGGAAAAGAAACTGAAGTAGTGGAACATTCCAAGTTGATGAGGAGGTGATAAGTTGAGAGACCCAAATATAATCTCTGTTGGAGTTTGAGTGACCTAAAGGAGGTATTCCTGGAATCCAAGAACTGTCCCATATGTTAATATTTTGACTATTTCCAACCTCCCAGGAGATGTGTTGATCCACTATATGCTGGTTTTTGGCAATATTTTTCCATAACCAAGAAGCACTTGAAGGAGTGGGTAAGACTGAATTTGGATGGAACTGATATTCGTCAGCCATGAATTTAACCCATATAGAATTTGAATTGTTCCTGATATCCCAGTTAAGCTTGCTTCTTAATGATTGGTTATCAAGGCTAGTATCTCTAAAACCCAGACCTCCTAGAGATTTTGGTTTACATATAGAATTCCAATTTTTCAAATAAAGAGTTTTAGTATTTGTTTTAGTTCCCCACTAGAAGTCTCTCTGCAGAGATGAAATAGCATTTATAACCTTTTTAGGAAGATTAAATAATGCCATCTAGTATCTAGGGGCAGCAGATAAGGAGGACTTGATCATCTCACCTCTACCTGCCTGAGAAAGGAGGTTTTTTTTCCATATGCTAAGCTTCTTGTGTAATTTCTCAAGGATCGGAAGAAAGGGGGTTATTTTTGATCTGGAAATGAAAATATTAGTTCCAAGGTAAGGATCTTGTTGGTTGATAGGCCTACCGTTCCGATGATGAAAATCTAGGCAGCTAGTATACTGGAACTCGTGCTGTATTGGGTGCGAATGACGCTAATAAACAGTCTACGAATTGCGCCATAAGAAGATGAACAACCTAGAGCAGAAACTGCTTCAAATTCTGCAAAATTGTAGAAATAATAGCGAATTAAAGCAAACCCATCTCCAGATTTTCATCCATGGCCTTCAACAAAGCAACTTCATTCTCACAAAGCTTATTAGTTTCTCTTCTCGATTCATTTCTCTTGATTACTCTATTCAAATCTTCAATAACTGTCACTTTCCAAATGTCTTCGTTTTCAATACTATGATTGAATGTTTCTTACATAAACTTCGTCAACAAGACGCTTTCTTTACTTTTAATTCCATGAAAGCTTCATCAATTTCTCCCAACAATTTTACCTTTACCTTTTTAATCAAATCCTGTCAATCTTCAAAGGATCTTAACATTGGCAGAGAATTACAAGCTCAAATTGTTAAATCAGGATTTGGGTCGAACGTTTTTGTCCAAAATACTCTTTTGGATTTCTACTCAAAATGCAGTGAGAATTTGAATTTTGCATCCCAAGTGTTTGAAGAAATACCTCAAAAAGATGTTGTGTCATGGAACTCTATGATATGTGCTTACATGAATCATGGTGAGACAATGTTGGCGATGAAATTGTTTGACTCTGTGCCAGAGAGAAACATTGTTTCATGGAATTCGGTTATAACTGGACTTTCGAAGAACGGCGAAATGGAGTTTGCACAGTCTATTTTTGAACAGATGCTAATAAGGGATGATGTATCTTGGAATTCTATTATTTCTGGTTATGTTAGAAGAGGTGATGTGAAAAACGCAAGGTTGGTTTTTGATAAAATGCCCACGAAAAGTGTGGTTTCTTGGACAGCCATGATTTCAGGATACGGGAAAGTTGGTGATCTTGAAGCTATGAACAAGCTTTTCGATTCCATGCCTGTCAAGAATGTAATCTCATGGAATGCGATGATTTCGGGATTTGTTCAAAATCATAAATTTGATCAAGCATTAGAAGTTTTCCATCAGATGCTGATTAATGTTGAATCTAAACCAAATGAGACTACTATGCTTAGTGTTCTCTCTGCTTGTACTCATTTGGGTGCTCTTGAACAAGGAAAGTGGATTAAATCTTATATTCAAAAACAGAAATTCGATTTGTCTACTTCATTAGGAAATGCTTTGATAGACATGTTTGCGAAATGCGGGGATATTGAAAGTGCAAAATCGGTGTTCAACCAGATGAGGAAGAAATGCATAATCACATGGACATCAATGGTTTCAGGGCTAGCCATTAATGGGCAATGCTATGAAGCTTTAGCTCTCTTCAACAAAATGTGTGTCGAAAGAGTAGAACCAGATGATGTTATTTTCATCACTCTTCTCACAGCTTGTGCTCATGGAGGACTAGTTGAAGAAGGTAAACGGGTTTTTGATCAAATGTTGAAAGAATTTAAAATTACTCCTCGAATAGAACACTACGGATGCATGGTTGATCTTCTCTCTCGAGCAGGGAAAGTTGAAGAAGCATTTCAATTCATCAAAAACATGCCAATGAAACCAAACACTGTTATTTGGGCTACTTTGCTCGGTTCTTGTAAGTTTTACGGTAAAAAGGACTTGCTAGAGGTTATAATAAGCAAGATCCTCGAATTGGAGCCTTCGAATCCGACATATCTAATGCTTATATCAAATATGAATGCATCGATAGGAAAGTGGGAAGATGTTTTGAATGTTAGAACAGAAATGAAAAGAGTTGGTATTGAAAAGGTTCCTGGTTGTAGCTCGATTCAGGTGGAAAACAAAGTTCATGAGTTTTTGGTTAAGGATATAGTACATGAGGAAAGAAAGGAAATTTACGAAACTTTAGATACTCTAAATGACCACTTGAAATCAATAGGTCATTTGAATTTGAAAAGTTGGAGTAGCTCAATCTTGAACTTAGAGATGTAACTAATGTGAGAATCGGTTATGACGAACTCTTGTTCTCGGAATGGAAGAAAATGCAAGAATCACTTCAAAGTGATAGCTAGAAGCTTTCTAAAATGAAAAATAGGCTATTGATGATCTAGAAAAGTACTGAAATATGAAAGTCACAAACTTGCCAGTTCCAATTGATCTGAAAGAAGAAACTTGCGAAAGAGCATATTCTTGAGGCTAGGAAAGGCCAAATCAAAGCCTCTAACTAGTTGAAGAAGATGAGCTTTAAAGTTCTCCCATCGTTCTTTAATGATGACGGTAGACTTGACTAAGTGGACAAGTTTGTTGGTGGGAGGCTAATACGGTGTAGGCGCGGTGTAGGGGGGGAACGGAGACGGCTAATATGGTGTAGGGGCCTACAAATAGAGGGGGAGATTTTTAATGGTAATCGTAAAGATTGTCATCGGAGTCACCTAGGATGTCAAAGAAGTAGTTGGTCTAGCTGTTTATAATCTTTTTGAGCTGAGAACTTTAACTCTTAGGTGCTGTTTGTTTTTTTTATACGTCTGAATCTGAATTTGTTGAATCTGAATTTGCTAAATCTGAATTTGTTGAATCTGAATTTACTTAATTATTTTGCAAATTAGATGTTTGTTTTTTAAAACTGAATTACTAAGTCTGACTTGGATTTTTGACCCTTATACCCCTATTTGTTAGTTTGACAAACAAACCCTAATTTCTATTTCTCATCCTCCTCTCTTGTATAAATAAATTGAAACCCTAATCCCCTTTTTCTCTCTCTCCATTTTTCTACTCTCTCTAACAGTGTCTCTCTCTAACGAGTTCCGGCGAATGAATTCCGGTGATGGAGGTCCGACGAGGTTAATCTCTCTCTCTCCCTCTCTCCTTCTCTCTCTCTCAGCCCTTTCTTTCTCTCTGTAACAGAGAGGCAAGAACCCTAGATCCCTCTCTCTTAGCCCTCTCTTTCTCTCTGTAACAGAGCGGCAAATACTCTCTGCCGCTATTTCACTCCCTCTCTCCATAAACCCTCTCCAGAAACCTTCAATAGATCGCCCTCCCTCTCTCTCTACAACAGATCGACAAAAAACCTAGCCGAATCTCTCTCAGCCCCTCCCTCTCTCTCAGCCCCTCCCTCTCTCTCAGCCCCTCCCTCTCTCTCTACAACAGATCGACAAAAAACCTAGCCGAATCTCTCTCAGCCCCTCCCTCTCTCTCAGCCCCTCCCTCTCTCTCTACAATAGATCGACAAAAAACCTAGCCGAATCTCTCTCAGCCCCTCTCTCACTAATAAATCGACAGAAACCCTAGCCAAATCTCTCTTTGTCCATCTCTTTGTCTACCAGATCGTAGAAACCCTCGCCGAATGTACTCTGATGTGGGACGGTTGGTGGCGGTGATGTACTCTGTGATGGTGGTGATGTGATTTATGGTGTTGGTGGTGATGTTGTATGTGTTGGTGGTGATGATTTTGTATGTGGTGGTGGTGGTGGTGGTGGTGGTGTCCTCTGCCGATGGTGGTATCCATGGTGGCTTTTGGTGGGTTGAGACAAAAAAAATTAAAATAGAAGGGCAGAAACGTCATTTTGCATATTTCAGAAACTATTCCACTTTTTCAGACTTGTTTTGAAGTCTGAAATATTTGGAGTTTTTTTCAGTCAATTCAGACTTTGACCAAATTCAGCCAAACTTTCAGATTTTCCTAAATTCAAAAACAAACATCTGAAATCTGAATTGGGTTCCAATTCAGATTTCAGATCTGAAAAAAATGAAAAACAAACAGCACCTTAGTCATCTTAATAAAAGTTCTTCATTCTGAGTAAAATTACATTAAAAACTTTATCTTAGTACAAACTGAAGACATTTCTATACAGTTCATACGAAGATATTTATAGAACCACAACAAAAAGATGTAGAAATTTCATAATATGTAATCTGTAAATAACAAACTAAACATCAAATTCATGCAATTGAACATCTTTATCCTTAATCAAAGGAACATAATCTCCTAAGAAATATTCCTCGAGATGTTCGGCTAAGCAAGACTTATCGATGTTCTGATGGTGGTAGGATTTGCAGACGAAGTAGATTACCGTCTGAATCACAAGAGCGTAGTGAATCAAAATAGACAACAACAAAAAGCAAACTATCCCAAAAATTAACTTGCCCACTATCCCAAATGACTCTCCATGAGCAACCAAATTTTCAAAGGTGAAATTTACACCAAAAAGCAGTATTTGAAGCTTCACAAATATACCACAAGCAATCAACATCTTACCCTTAATCAATTCCTTGCTCTTCTTCCAGGCTTGAAGTCCATAAGAGTCTTCTAATACCGAAATTACGTTAGCAAGATGCCAAAGGATGTTGATATAGATGAAACCAACGAAATAAGCGATGACCAATGGAACAAAAAGTGTTATAAATATAAGTTCATGTCCAGAATCCTCAACTGTAACTACAAGCAAAATAATTATAAGACTTGCCACAAAGTTGTATACAAACATGATAAAGAAGTTCCATAAGAAAGTGACTATAAGTCTCTTCCATACTATAGGAACAACACTAATAACTTTCTTGAAAGAGATGTCTTTAGACGTGTAGATACAAGCTATAGTGTAAACAACAGCGGAAGTCGAAAGAAGCGAGAGAACGAGTAGAAAGATGAAGTAGATGGCCTTGAATATCCAAAAATAAGCCACTTCGGACGAAATTCTATCACGAATTCTGGTGTATCTAAGACTACCCGATCGAGTATTTTCGAGTTTATGTTCGTTATGAACAATCTTATCAAATAGTAAGTCAGATACTTCAATTTGAGCTAAGAAGATGAAAGATAGAGGAAGGATGAGAGAAAACATTATCTGTGAAAATATTTTCCTACATGATACTATGATCTTGTAAGATTCTCTATAGATGCCATAAAAACCCATGAATTGAAGTTCTTCTGGTTCTCTATCCATGACAATTCTTGAATTCTAAGAGAGAGAAGGGGGGTTGATTTAGGAAGACTCAAAGAAGATGAAGATGGAATGAGAGAAGGAGAGAGAGATATTGAAAATTTTAGGGTGGACTTGGAAATTTTGACCAAGACTTAAGATGATGAAGAAAAGTATAATCCAATCAAATTGGTTCTTGTAAATTTCATTTATATTGTACTGGGTAAAACAAAGGGCAATATAGCTCAAATTCAATTTCTTCTAGAACTACCCTGGATTAGTTCCCTTTTCTTATGAACTAAAGTTTCCGGCCATTCTTTACATGGAAATAACTTTTTGTCAATGACTCATTTCCACGTAAGAAACATTGATTGAACTATGGCTTAATTCTTATTTTGGTTCTCTAAATATGACTAACTTACTGACAAGATCCACTCATGATGACTAACTTCTTTCTCAAAAATTTCAATTAGAGAACTTTAACATTCATGGTTTCCTTCCCTTTGTACCCTTACTTTACGAATAATTCCCATTTACGTTGTCTCTTTTCTTTGTCGTGGCTGGAATAAAGAAAAATATCTGGGCAATAAATTTGCTTGTTTCTTTGTAAAATCTCCAAGTCATATTTTTCTATGAGAAACAGACAAAATTTACAATTTACAAAATTAACTTTAAGTAAAAAAATTATTTTTTATTTTAAGTCATTTCTCCCTCAACCACTTCTCTTACTCATCTTCCCCAAATTTTCAACCCCTATTATCCTTACTTTTCTAAAAACATAAACAAAGTTAGAGAGATATAGAGGGAAAAACATTCTGAATTCTAGAAATCATCAAACAAAATCTCTTTAAGCCCTTAATACATATTGCATGGGACGTCCAAAGCAAGTTTCTTCAACCACTAATCATTCCTAAAAAAGGTAAGCACATTCTTAACCCTACAAATCAGTTAATTTTGAGTCCTAAAATATATTTTAAATCACTTCTAAATATATTAGGTTTTTTTTTCATATTTTTAAGGTTCAGTAATTAGAAGAAAACAAAACTTTGGAGAAGAAGATGAAGAAAAGAAGAAAAGAAGAAACACTTAGAAGGAGTTTAGGGTTTAAATCCCTATGAAGATTTAGTTTAAGTTTATAAAAGTTACTTCTAAATTCTTTTGGGTTATTTCCCTAATGGCCCCCTACTTTGTGACCAGCTTCCCGCCTGGCCCCCTACTTTACAAGAAATACCCATATGGCCCCCTAGTCACCGTTACCGTCAGAAAACCGTGAAATCGCACATTTCACTTCCGTAATTGCCCTTCCGTGTTGTCAGGCGTGCCTGACAACCACGCCCCGTCAAATCGATGCATTAAATGCCCAGATTCATCTTTTTGTCAATTCCAACACAAGATTTAGTCCCTCTCTCTCCTCTATTCTTCATCTTATCTCTCTCCTCTATTTAGTTCATATTTCCCAACAACAAGCTTAACTCTCTGTCTCCATCTTCATCACCATTAAAGGCTGGTTCATGAGAAGATCAAAAAAAGAAGACATGGGTGGTGGCGATGAACAACAAAGTACAGTTACGGTAAGATACCTTCATTTATCTTCACTCTCTCTCCATCTTCATTTTCCCCCAATTTTTCCCCAATTTTTCCCCTTAAAACTTCTCTGGTTTTTCGTTTTCTCTCTCTAGATATGTCAAATTTGTGATGAAAAAACACATTACGGGTTAGATTGTCCATGGATCTACAGTCCCTGCAAAGCTACAAAATGTATAGGCATTCGATGTGTTTCTGCTGCGACGAACAGGGAAGGTAAAGTTCGAAAGTACCTAGCTTGTCAGTTTATTACATGCCCTAGCTTCCAGTGGCTTGATGAGGCGAAGGAGGAAGTAAAAATTGGATCAAGTGTCTGAAAATCTTCACCGGTTTCAAGAAATGGTTCAACTGCTTCAGATTTTCCTAAACCCTGCTTCAACTGTGGTCAGCTTGATCATTGGGCTAAGGAATGCCCATGGTCCGATACACCTTGTCCGAGACCACATTGCACAGGTAGGAGGGTGATCCGAACTTCCTTAACGACTCAAAATTATGGGAGAAAATTCTTTACTTGTGGTACTTGCAACAAATTCGATTGGGTCGCGGAATGGATTGAAAAGGTTGAATCACCCAAAGGAAAGTCTAAGATGGTATGTAGTGAGGTTCCTTGTGATGAGTTCTGTAAGGATTTTATGAAGAAGAATGTTATGTAACCTATAAGCTTTGTTCTACCTACTGTTATTTGAGTATGAATTTCATTTTATTTTGCCCATCTTTGTTCTATCTGCTGTTATTTGAGTCGACAGATCAGTGTCACATAGTGAGGGGGTCATATGGGAAAATGGGGCTTTATGGGAAAATGGGGTCATATGGGAAAATGGGCATATGGGAAAATGGGGCCATATGGGAAAAGGCTCAAATATAATGTTCAAAACACATCCAACATACCAAGTTCAAAACATCACTCATAAACATCCAGAATACTAAGTTCAAACTAAATCGTAACACTAAGGAAATTGATATGTTCAAAATAAGCACATTCATAAACATCCAGAATACTAAGTTCAAAACATCATTCATAACATCCAGAATACTAAGTTCAAAACACATCGAACATCCAGAATACTAAGTAAAACATCATTCATACCATGTCCAAAATATCAAATAAACACCATTCACGAACATCAAAAGACTTTTCAAAAGCTATCACAGGCCGCCCGGGTCTCGGCTCATACTGAAAAAGGTTGTGCGTCGTCCTCCTCGACCTCTTCGCTCGGTGAAGATGGGCTGTGCGTCGGGCCTCCCAGGAATTACTAACCTTGGCCTAGTGTAAGGCCGCGATTGAGTTTGCTGACTTTGCTGTCCGACTACACTTTGCTGACTGGCTACACCACTTTGTTGTTGACTTTGCTCCTGACTTCCTTGGTGAGTTTGCTCACTGTGCTGAGTTCCTTGCTGAGTATGGTCACTGTGCTGAGTTCCTTGCTGAGTTTGCTCACTCTGTTGATTTCCCTGCCGAGTCTGAGTTCGACCTCCTGAGTTGCCCCCCCTCTTCCTTGACCCCATCCAGCGGCTCTCCTGCCTCTTCCTTGCTGACTCTGAGTTCGACCTCCTGAAGATGATTCTCCTACATTTGCTGCATTTGGTGGTGGGGCTCCACTGCAACTCTTTTTGTTGTGGCCTCTGTTACCACAAGTTGTGCAGGTGTAACGACCATCTTCGTCCCGATCTCTCCTTCTTTCTTTCCTTGGTCGGCCTAGAGGTCTTGCAAGTACATGAGGTCTTACTACATATTGGGGCTGCATAAGGCATATGAAGGAAAAGGGGTTAAATAGGAGAAGGGGCTAAATTGGAAAAGGGGGCTAAGAAGGAAAAGGGGCAAAATAGGAAAAGGGGGCTAAAAAGGAAAAATTTACCTCTCCCCACACTGATTCATCAGGAATTGGAACAACTCGATGGTTATACGTCTTCGAGAAGGCTTCAACAGTGAAGAAGGGACTGCAATACCTATATATGAACAGAAGATAACATAGTATAAGTTGCCACTTTGTTCAAAATCTCAACATAAGGAAAGGGGGCCAATAGGGAAAATAAATCTTACTTAGTCAGATCTTCTCGCCTAGGCACTATAACAGCCAGTGCATGTACACATGGCAAACCAGAGATCAACAAGTGCAAGTCTTCAAGTTCAGATCTACTTGCCACCTAGCCCGATTAGGTATAGAAACATTCCAAAGAGTTTAGTCAGATGGTGATACAATGTAGTCCCTAATGCTCTCCTTCCTTTTTGTCAACTCCTTCTCCACTTTTGGTACCAATCAATCCTGTTTCCATCCCCTGGCCTTCATCTTTCGGTTATATATAGATGACATAACCATTATCTAGTACATTTCAATCATCTTGCATAAAGGTTTGTCTCTGAACTTCAAAATTTGACTGTTGAAGCTCTCAGAGAAGTTCTTGGTGATGTACTCACACTTAGCAGCTTCATCAAAATGGGATCGTGCCCATGTACTTGGGTCTTCTCTCATAAGCCACTGTTTGGCGACTAAGTTGGTACTTTCCATTACTGCCATCCATCTATCAAACCCACTCCTGGTATATGACTTGGCTGCATTCCAAGCCAATTCTTCAAGATGCAGACTAGGGTGGACCCTTTTGAAGTTTTTGTACATATGCCTGAAGCAGTACCTATGCCTACCAGGACCAAATACAGAATCTACTGCATCTACTAACCCTTTCTGTCGGTCTGAAATAAGGGTATGAGGTTGAGGGTGTCTCTGTAGATGACCTCCAACAGTCTCAAGGAACCTAGTCCAGGTTTCCTTACACTCATTTCGACAGATGTATATGGCTATTGGAAAAAGGCCATTACAAGCATCGAGAGCCATTATAGACAAACATACACCAACATATTTACCCTTCAAAAAGCACCCATCGAGACCCAATACTGGTCTACAACCATTTAAGAACCCATCAATACTAGATTTGAAAGAGACACACATACCTGTGAAATTGCCACTGTTGTCATCCCTAGAAACAGTTGCAAGCTACCTGGGTTAGACAGAAGTATCTGTCTTGCCATTTCTGGTGCGAGACGATAGCCTTCTTCAAAATTCCCGTTAACCTTCTCCAACATGATATTCTTAGCATTCCAGGCAACTTTGTACGTGACATTCACCCCATGATTTACCCTAACCCATTTCATTATAGTATTGACAGTCATCTCTTGGTTTCTCATAAATTCCTCTACCAGACCCTGTGCTATCCACTGAGAATTGACCATTGGGTTTTTATCTTCAGCATCCGCGGCACAAGTATGCACAAAATTACATTTCGCCCCAACCCTATAAGTATTGCCATCAGGCATTAGACCAAAGTAAACCCTCCACTCACAACTTGGTTCCCTACATTTGTACTTCAACCTCTTCTTCTCATTCTTCACTTGTTTGAATGTGAAATGATGAGAGATGGCATATGACCTCATGAATGATCTGGCCTCATTAATGGTTGGCCACATCATGCCTGCCACCAGTGGTTGCTCCCCAACTTCTCTTTCGGCCCCTGCCTCCTTTGCCATGTACATATTCTGAGTCCCTTCAACAAAATCTAAATACTCATCAAATCTTGAATCGTATTCATCATCTTCGTCCTCTGATGAATCCATACTCTGATAACCTTCTTGAGGATCAACATTCTCATCTAAGTTACAACCATCCTCTTCTTCAGTAGGGTTATCCTCATCCCCTCCTTCAGTTCCTCCTACTATGACCTCTTCTGCCCCCACCATCTGTCTTAGTATCGATCTCCATGTATCAGCATCACTAGACATAAACTGATCCCAATCAAAGTTGGCCCAGTCAGTATCATTTCCTGTTTGACCCCCTAAATCCTCCTCAACTTGGTTTGAATCTGTTCGAACCCCTAAATCTTCCTCCATTTCATTGTTTCCTGTTTGGCCCCCTAGATCTTCCTCCATTACATTGTTTCCTGTTTGGCCCCCTAGATCTTCCTCCATTTCATTGTTTCCTGTTTGGCCCCCTAGATCTTCCTCCATTTCGTCGTTTCCTGTTTGGCCCCCTAAATCTTCTTCCATTTGATTGTTTCCCCTTTGACCCCCCAAATCTTCTTCCATTTGATTGTTTCCCGTTTGACCCCCCAAATCTTGATCCATCGTATCAACCTCAGTATCTCCACCTATGTCTTCCTCCATTCCAACGATCTTTGTGCCTTCCCCAAAATCTATATCTGGTTGATCAAGTTCGGTTTGCTGGCATGGTGAATCTTGTTCGTTCTGGTTAATGTCTGGTTGTCTAACTTCTAAACCTGAATCTGACGAATCCGTTGATGTCGATGATGAATCATTTGATGTCGATGATGAAGCATCTCCCATTCGCCCCCCTGAAGATTGTGGACAACTACCAGACTCGCTAGCAAAATCACCTATTTTCTGTTCAATCTCATCATCAGAATCAATAATGATTAGGTTAGGTCTTCTTTTTACTGCTCCTCTAGTCAACATTATCCTTTTTCCCTTCCTCTGTTCTTCCAGAAACCTCAACCCTTTTGTGGAAATTCTTTCCCTCAGCCCATGCCCACCCTTCGACTTAAACCTCTTCATTTTAGGGGGGTTATGCCATTCACCATGCCATTCAAGGTACAGACATGGTGGTGGGGGGGGGGGGGGACTTCTAGATGTTCAGCAACAAGAAAAAAATGGAGATATCCACCGCCCCTTCTCAAAGTTCTAGCCTTCAGAAAGCAAAAGTTCAATGTTTCATCGTCTGAGACCATACCAAGAAAGGACTTGCTTTGAGCAATTGCCCACAAACTAAGCCCAAACGTTCCCTCTGGTAACTTAAACCCTTTGCATGCGGCGTCAAGGAACTTCAGGAGCGTCCACTCCTTCGTCAGAGGGACATCAATGTCTTGAAATATAACTACATCTCCACCAATGTACTGTGTGTAGTGAATATGGTTCCAATCGGTGTCATCAGGAAAATAACCACTATAGTGAACCTGAACATCGATCAGATATTCTATTGGATAAAGGGGTTCGTATTTGTCGTCCATGGAAGAATTTTGGGGAAAATCAGATGAGAAGAAGAAGAATAAAGTAGGTGAATGAAGCAGAGTTTTAGAGAGAGAAGAGATAAGAGTCAGAGAGAGAATGACCCAGAAGAAGAGGGAAGTTAAATGCTGGGTGGGTAGGTGAAGGCGAAGGGGAGTCGTTGTCTTCCCAAGAAACGGCGGGCATGGGGGAAAGGAAACCTGAATGACCTACGGTATTTAATGCGTTGATTTGACGGGCTGCGTGGATTTAATGCATCGATTACGGGGCGTGGTTGTCAGGCGTGCCTGACAACACGGAAGAGCAATTATGGAAGTGAAATGTGCGATTTCACGGTTTTCTGACGGTAACAGCGACTAGGGGGCCATATGGGTATTTCTTGTAAAGTTGGGGGCCAGGCAGGAAGCTGGTCACAAAGTAGGGGGCCATTAGGGAAATAACCCAATTCTTTTACATGATTTTCTAACAATGTAAATTTTTTTACTACTAAATTGGAAGCCCTACAGCAACAAATAAAAATAAAAAAGTCAATCTTAGTTGACAAATTTTGTAGATAATTTTTATTCTCTATAGATTTTTCTTTATTCCCCAAAACTGTGGCATTTTTTTTCTCGGGAAGGGTGATCGGCTTCAAGGGTAGAGCCACATGGAGACCATCCTTGGCTCAAACCAGGGTTGGAATCAGGGGATGGGTTTAGGGTCCACAATCACTAAGTAAATGGGTTTAGGTCCAAAGATAATTTGTTTTGGAAAATTAGTCCACTAGAAGTAATTTACATGGTTAACCTCTATTTTATCTATTACTTCCTAACCTATCTTCAAGAAAAAAAAAACTGCTTAAATTAGAAGAGATAAATTGTCTTTTCAGTTTGTTGAAATTAATTCCCTAGTTAAAAGGTACTCTCTCTCTCTAATCAAGGTACTACTCACTTTCTTCTCTCTAACACAAATGAACCGATTATTTAACAAGAAGAAGAACAAAACCATTGATAGATCCAACAATCCATCTACAAAACATAAAAACTTGAAAGATTTTCAGATGGAAAAAACCAAAATGATGTATATGTTGATGTGGATATTAGAAATAGATAGAGAGACAAAACAAGCCCTAAAATCTAACTTTAATTAAGTTGTAAGATAGAGAAGCAAAATAATTTTGTTGTTGTCTATTAGGGAGATACGAGATGTCTAGGCAACAACAGATTTTGGCAATAAATTATTTGAAATATAAATTTTTTGGAAATATAGTTTATGGAAATAATATCTTGATTAACTTAATCCTGAGAAACCTTGGTCTACTAATGTGTTGTGAACTCGAATTAGTGCTTTTCACGAATTAGTGCTTTTAAAAAATCATCACTGGACAATTTATCTATTGGAATCATAAAATACATATTTTTGTTTTCTTCTTTACTATAATAGTACAACTCTTTACTTTATGTGAAAGTTCAAATATCTCTAAATCTCTAAAAAAAAATGTAAGAAAAGATAAAACAAACTAAAAAAAGTAGATTGAACCATTCATGTTTGATTATTCAAATAATCACTTCACCAACTTTATTGAAGCAAAGGTAATTGGAGATTGCCTTAACTTGAAAGAAAATTATTTGGTATAAAACTGATAACTATATAAATTCTTCAGTACAACAAATTTAGGTAGACGGTGGGTGCGCGATGCAGGCGCCTTGCCCACACCCCCACCACACACGGTTGTGTGTTTACTTTGTATTTTAAAATAATTTATTTTGGATTGAACTAGAGGTTAAGCTACGTGCTGATCATGATATAAATATGTATTCTACAGTAAGCTTAGACTAGCACAGTCTAATTTAAAATTCTGGATCCGTCCTTGACCGACATGAGACCCTTCGACTACCTATGCGCATCCCTTCATGGGAGAAAAAAATATTCCCATGTTTTTCTTCTTTTTCAACCATAACTAGCAAGTCGAAGTGTGCACTTTTGTTAGAAATATAAGGCTAGATTAATGGAGTATGAATCAGAAAACCAGAACAGATTGTTGTGTCATGGTATGGAGGTCACCTTGAAAGTGATTTCAAAATAAGCTTGGTGCAAATTGTACTTACTAGTCACTCTTTAAGGATTTACCACAACTACTATTTTCTTTTCGCACTGAAGGAAACAATACTAGAGGGGAGGGAAATCTTCTCTACATAACCCCAAAGAAAACTAGTGGACGAGAAGATAAGGGAGTCACAGGAAAACTCGGAGAAGATCATTCTTATCCAACAAATTTTTCTTAATATAGATTAAGTCAAAATAAAATTACTCCAGATAGCAAAAGGAGTTTTATGTTGTCAAACAATCTATTATAAACCGTCACGGGTTTCTCTAGTATTGTGATGTGGGACTTTTGCGGTTTCTCTAGTATTGTGATGCGGGACTTTTGCATAACAAGAAACAAATGACTTTAGGAGTCATCTCCCAACAAGCCTGCAAACAAAATAGGTGGACATCACCAAACCAATTAAATACCCAATAGCTTCAAATTATAAGGATTACTATTGATGATACATAAAATGACCACTCATTGACTATCGCCAATAAGTCAAGAAAAAGACCAAAAGCCCAACGGGTCAATCTGTCTCGAGGCAGGACCGCTGAACCCAAGAAGTCTGCAATAAATATACAAAGTTAGGAGGCTAATATAACCCTAATCACCCTAAATTTCAAAATTTGGTGTCAAATTTCGTGGAAATCGGACACAAAATTTATGTGTGATCAATTTCACGACCGAATGTTTTTGAAATTTCACTCCTTGATCAAGACGAGATAAAATCTAGAGTTTTAGATACCACCACATAAAATCACTTTTAGAAACGAGTAACTAACTAATTAAATATCTTCTTTTATAACTCAGAATTAAGATAATAAACTGTCTAAATTTCAGAAGCTTAGGCGATAAAAAACTATTTTCTTTAACCATAGTTATAATCACTTTCTCTTTAAAGAATATGATTTCTTAACTATTGTTAATCAACTAGTAAGAATATTTCATCAAACGACTAAGCCTAAGCATGAAATATCAAACCGTATAAATAATGAAAAGAAAGTAAAGAAGGCTAATAAATATGCAAAAAAGGAGATTTAATTAATTAAAAACTCATTGAAAAGATTAATACTGAGTTTCACAAACCCTAGCTTATGATGAAAAAAACTCATTTTTTGCTAGTCTTTGCCGGAGTATGTTGCACATACGGCACACAATTAGTTGCAGTGTACAAAAATAATATGCATCATATGCTCATCATCGATGCATGAACCATCTACCTCACAAGATATGCATGTAGACACAAGGCACAAACATATTGTTGAGCTCATTGATCAGTCAAAAAAGTCAAGTGCGTTGACTTAAAGAACACGAACCAACCACACCACAAAAACCCCTAGATAAAACTAACAGATGGGCAAATCCGGCTCAAACTCTACCACATAAGGTCTAATGAAAAGACTGAAGGGAGGTTAGCCATAAGCCTCCTCAGCATTTAAGCTCTGCTTTGGCCAAGGCAAGAACAAGGTGAATCCTAGTTGTCCCTTTCCTCAAGCACAGTTCAGGGGTCGGCCACGAGGACCGAGGGACCTCAAAAGGTCAGCTTTGCCTAAATAGCAGATAAGCTTACGGAGATAAGCACGACCTTACCTGAAAACTCTAATTGACATCAGAATCATATCACGTGGGCTTTGTCCCCCAAATCTTAGACACAGACCCGGGTCACTCGTCTGAGAGGCGCTAGTCTGCCCCCCAAATCTTACACACATCTGAGAGGGGCTAGTCTGCCACAAAACTGCTGGTTGATCAAGACCACTGAAAGCTATATATTATACACCCAATTACAGGCAATGCAGAACTTCGTATAACAACAAATACATAAGAGTAACTGTTAGAATCCCATATAGATTATGAACTTTCAATAGTTCTTGAATTAATGTCTCCCGAGCAGAAAAAGACTACTACAAAAAAGAACTACTTTCACTACCATAGTTAAGGTCGATCTCACTCTCCTAAAATAAGAATAGCTGGAGAGATCATGTATCATCTTTTGCTGCCTGACCATGTTTTTTGACACCACAAATGCACTCGGGAAGTGGATTCTCATAGAAGGATTCTTCCGTCCTAAACCTGGCTCGACCCTTAAACCCCGGAGAGGAACCCCTTCTCTTCCTTGGACCTCCCTGCCTGCAAATTTACAACATTTAACATCATCCTTCTATATATAACTTTTCATATTAACATCAATATTTTCAAATTTCATTTACTCCAACTATAAAGAATACGGCTTAGATTTGATTTATTTCTGTAAAGAAGATAATTCTAAACACCATTCTTACCTGGTTTTGTGCATCTGTTTGATTAGAGACGATATTGAAAACCCTTCTAATTCCTTCTTTTCCTCCTTATCAAAAATTTCAACAAGACCTTTCCTGCACATTAAAGGAGGGAGGTTTTTTCATGCAATTACGGGGACATTTCCTGGTCAGAATAGATTTAGAAAACTGCACAAGCCAGATCACTTTATAAACACTTCTTCCGAGTCAGAGGCAGAACCAATGATAGATTGTTTCTTCTAGTTATATACTCATATAACCACGTCTCCAGGAGATGGACAATGTGGCGAAATCTGTGGCTGTTCATCAACCTTTTTGTAGCACTGATGTAAATTATAAGAAACATTAAAGATTTACTCTGTTCTTTTCTGTGGGTCCTGGCAATCAACACATAAAATTCGCAATAGCTTCTGAAAACAGTTTCAACCTTTTGCGAAAACAATGTTGATCAAAAAATCTTTTGCCCAAAAGTCATTATATTGTCATAGACCATATCTCCAACCTTCGGTAGAGTTGGGTCTTTCCACTTTCAGGTAACTTCCCAGACTATACTTGTCCAAATAATTCTTTCTTCATAGGAAAATGTTATTCAAATAAAATCTACACAACAGATTCTACCTATGTGACATGCCCATTCGTACATGACCAATAGATTGTCCATATAATGAACCGTATCAAATGTTCTGCTTTTGTAGAGTGAATCATGCAGTAACTGCTAAGCAGTTCGGCTCGGAATCGACTCAGGACCAAGCCGGAGACGGAGCCCAAGTCAGATCGAGTTACTTGGCAGAGTTTAGACAACTGACGTATTTAATTTTCTATGTATCCTATTTTTTATTTATATTTCACAAAGGATAATGCTACTCAGACTCCCAAAGTACAGACAAAGTCAAGAATGTAAGCATTTTGAGGGTGTGGGTTTTATTCACCTTTACCAAAATAAAAGTGATTGACAAATCTTTAACCAAATAGTGCCTACTTTCTTGACTTTGTCTGCACTTTGGGAGACTGAGTAGCATTATCCTTTCACAAATGTCACTTGGAGAATAAGCTCTCAATATTACACCAAAGAAAGAAAGGGAAGCAGGAAAGAAGTCAGAAGTCAGAACTCAGAAGGAAAGTTGAAAGAGAAGGAAAAGGGTCAAAAAGGAAAATATGGAGAAGAAAATATTAGAGATACGAAAATAACAGAAAAAAGGAAACGATAAAAGAATGGAAGTAGAAAATGGAGTCTTGTTATAACTAAGTTAGTACAGGAATCAAGATTTTAGATTTTACTATTTTAGGAACAACAGTTTTCTAAAAATAATAAAACAGCAAAATAGAAAGAAAACGAGTCACCCACTGACTAGAAGAGTTTTCTAAAAATAATAAAACAGCAAAATAGAAAGAAAACGAGTCACCCACTGACTAGAAGAGTCACTGGGTGGCTCAGGACTCGGCTAGTCTCGGCCAAGCCAGGCCGAGCGAAGCCGCGTTACTCGCCTACCCCCTGGATTGGGGGCTTGGCTAGGGGTCAGCTCAGGCTACCACAGAGCCCGAGCTGATCTCTGAGTAATTCGGCCGAGTCTCCGAGTTTAACTCCCTAATATAACTGGTGCCGAATATACCGAAGATATATCACAAAATCAATTAAATCAATCAGATCAAAGCAAAGAACTACCTATCTGGAGTGATTGTCTTGCGGTGGCCTAAGAACCTTCGGTGTCCCTCAACAGCTCTTGCCATGTTTCCAGAATATGATGGAACAAATATGTCACTCTCCACAGAAACAATGTAATCGAGAGCAGCTGTTTGAGATGCGTGACCTATAAATGGTTCCAATTCTTCTGATGTTGCCAATGTTTCCTGTACAGTTAATCAATAAGGAGTTTACTCGAGTGGCAAGTTATTAACTTCACTAATAAGTTAACCAGGTCATCTATACCTTAAAAATAAGATTCGGGAAACGGGATTTGAGTTCTGAGAGATGAACGCTACCACCATAAATATCCCCAGCAGCAATATAAATATTTGTCGATGGTTGGTATCCAAGAGCTTGAAGGAAAATGCCTATTTCCTTGGGAGTTAGCGGGCAAAACCCTCCCATTCTCTGCTCGGTTGAGTTGATCTTCTTTATCTTCCAATGATTTGTACTCTCTCTAATATCAATGAGAAAAGAAAGAACGATTGATCAAAAATCTCGAGTTAATCTATGCATCTTATATGTAACTTGACCTACCAGTACTCGAAAAAAGTATTACTTTACCTCAGTATCCTCAGTTCTTCGGCTTCTGCATCAGTCAGTCCGTATGTACAACCAGTGAAGGACAACATATCTTTCTCATATCGTAGATGAAGAGCTATATATTTTCCCCCTTGTGACTTCAGTCGCTCCACCAGTTTCTGTGGTGTCACTGTCATGTATGCTTAGAATTAGACCTAATGTAGTTGTACATTCCATAGGAGATAGCTCTTAAATACATTGATACCAAAATGTATATATATTTGATCATTGAACATCGGTGAGTTAGAAAGAGCTGTAGATGGAAGCAACAAAGATCAGACCTTTCCCAGGCTCTCAATAGGAAGTGAAAAGCGGAGAGCATTATATAGAGCACGACATCGTAATCGCTGAATGTCAAGTGGGAGATCATTGTTTGCTAGTCGGGAATCGGATTTTGCGACGTGAATCACCTACATAAAAATCAAATAGAGTTATCCAAATTCGAGCTCGCTTTTGTTGACATCCTAAACTAAACAGTATAATTAATTCCCGGATAAAGGTCGTTAATCACACAAGGACTTCCAGATCATACAGTATCAATTAACCACAGTTATATTTTCTGCAGAACAAATGAGATTTGACTCAATCAGATATAGCAACTTAGTTTTACAATTTATAGATAAGATGGTTAAATGTTTGATTTTAGCTGAGGTGAATTCTTCAACATGTACAGTTCATGTCTAACAGTCTAACGACTATCATTTGTTAGAGTATCACTACAACAATTAATCTCTAGAATTATGTGAATGAGGAGTTCTTTTCGTGTGGTCCATAATCATTTCAGTAACTGATTATATACCTAACAACATGGTTCCATATCAAGTGAAGAACAAACAAATAATTACCTGGTAATCATTCCACAACCTCGTCATCTCCTCATAATAACTCATACTCGACCAAGTAGTAAAGTGTTTTCGTGCCCGCGGAATAAGTTCCAATTCCTGAGGAAGCTGCTTCACAATCTTCACATCTTCTTGCAAAGTCTTGATGAAGTGAAATTCATCAAATATATCCGAAAATGTACTGTGTGGCCAACAGAACAATGAGCGGGATAAGTAGGTTTTAACAGATTGACAAGGAGCAGAACATACGTTAGGTGGCAGGAATTCCTTAAATTGACCTAACCAAACCTTGAATCTCGCCAGAATGACTTTTTATCCAGTTGAGGAATAACCAGTGTTGCATTCATTATGCGCGCAACAGCAACCATATCAGCGATCTATAAATACGAGAAGTTCATCACATAATTGCTAGCAAAAGAAATAATGGAATACTAACAAATGTGCTCTTTGAGTCCTTAAGACAAGCCAAATATGGTTTAAGAAAATCGACAGTTAGGGCCTACAAGTTTGTTCAGACTGATGTAAACTAGATGAAGACAAGTTCTACTTTGCTTTACATATAGGATAAACGAAAGCATTGGTTTCAGCTAAGCGAGATTTAAGAAGCCGTACTTAAAATAGCTCCATGCACATCATCACCAAAATAAACCATTTGCTAGTCATCTGAGGAGCCTCCACAGCATTGTAAGTTAAGTTTACAGGAAAATGATACTACTATATTAAGATGTGCAAACTTATTAGCTAGAACATGTCAATGGATTCAGCCTGCTAACAATGATAATAGCCAAGATGCAAGGACAGATACATAGAGGTCATCAACTTACACCGGTGCGCATTTGGTTGAGTCCACCATTACTTCTGACAGTTATGAAGCGGTTTGATTCTTGGATTGCTGATAAAACAACACATTGGAGCATCAGGACTAGTATCATATCAATTTCGTACTGCACAAGGGAATAAATGGACAACAAATAATATTGGTGTAGAAAGAAGTGTAGCTCCAATTGATAGGTGCAAAAAGCATAACTCATCAAATATATAAATAACATCTTGGATGTTCATGAAGATGAGAAACCCAAGAAAACAGAAGATATGATTTAGAAACAAACCTTTGTATCTAGGAGTAGGCTTAATGCATGGGTGGAACCCATAACTGAATGGAGCACTCCAGAGTTCCCCATGTTGTATCTGTGAAGTGACAAATATAATGGAATTAAACTTTATCGACACCCACACCATTATCTAAGGGAATGCCCAATTTTAGCTAACTTTGATCATTTGGTGCAAGTGAGTTGAAAGTTCAAACCCTTACAATCCTTTCACTTAGAATTATCTCAGACACTGACTTTGAAGCAAAATTTGAGAAACCAAGAATTTCGGTCAGAGCAGGGACAAGGTAACTCAGACGTTAAAACCCACAAATTAAGCACAATACTAAATTACTAATGTTAGCTCATGCGCAATTTAGTCCCCAGGGGCTGGATCTACGCAGCTCAAGTAAACCCTAGTCTTTCCTATTTTTATTCATAAAGACATGGTATGCTTCTTTCTCCACAATTTGCTTTTTCGACCATAACTAACATAATTTTTTTTTTTTTTTTTTTTGTTTTTACTCTAAAGTCTCTCTTGTGTGATATTTATAAACTTCTTGATGTATTTCAGTTATAAATTACTAATTCTATTTCCATTTTTCAACAAATGGGAATGGAAGCACCATAAATATATTTATGTTATAAATATATTATGCATCAAATGGAAGACAAAAAGGTAAGCATTGTCAAACAAAGATTTACTAACTTTATCAAAAGTGCCTTCAGGAAAAAATTCTCTGGCCTCGTCGTTGAGTCAGAGCATAACATGGTTCTCTAATGTTTGAAACTTAAGTATCTATCCTTATTATAGCAATCGCTAGTTCTAAACATCCATGAATATAGGCTAAATGTGAGAATGCTTGTGAAAATGACCAGTTTGATCCATGAGCAATTTGTGGGAGAAGTTTAAACTTCTTATCAGACCCAAACGGCTAGAATAATACGGTCTGGACCGCGATTTCGCAACTTGACCCATATCTAGGCCACATTACAGAAGTTTAAATCATAATAGGCAACATGAAACTTAAGCAAAACTTGTAACACGTATTGCACGAGAGACTGACTGCTTTAAAACAAGCTTTGAGCTAAAAACTACTCAATAGGATTAAAACTCTTATTAATACTTCTTGCTCTGCTAAGTGTTATAGACCAAATCTTGAAAGTTCAAAAATTAAGTTCAAAGGTTCATCCATGACACCGGAACTAGGGTTCTTCCTTGATAATACCATTACCTTGTAGTGGTGACTCTCCCCTCTTATTACCGAAGAGGTGTATTCCTCTCACGTTTCACGCAATCTTTATCTATGGTTTGCTTTACGCTATTACTAGTGTCCCAGTTTTTTTATTCCAAGGGAATTACCAAATAAATATCTTGTATACCCAACACATTTCATTTTAGACAAATCATTATTTAGATCTTATAGCTTATACTACCATAAATTTAGATATGTTGTTACTCAATACCATTGATAAGGTATCATCAAAGTTTGAAGTACTCAAAACATTTAATAATCATCAACTAATAAACTCAAAAGGCAAAAATTTGTTAAAGTCAAAACCCAATTACCCCAAAATGGTTCACAACCCACAGTCATCTACTAAATGAAATAAAGAAAGGAGAGATTTATATATACCTGCTCAGATTGAGAGTCGTCCGATAAGAAAGATTTGGGTTCATCATATAGAATCTGTCTGGTGGAGAAGAAGAGGAAGATGGTAAGGGAGAAACCAAAGAGAATAGAAGTGTAAAGAGTGATGGAATAAAATGATGGTTTTGTTAGCAGATGTCTAGTTGTTGTAGAGGTTCGGATACGAGAAGAAGAATGACCTCTACCGTTTACCATCTTTCTCGTAAGAGATTAACCCTTTGTCGCAGATTTACAGTTTCAGTCCGATTTGCTCTCAGATCTAATACCTAAGAAAACTTAGGATCCAAAATAATATGAACACGGAAAACATTGGGAACCAGAGTGATTGATTTTTGAACTAGAGGGTTTGAAGTTTGAACGAGAGTACCATACCACAAATGAATTTTTCAAGTGGACAAAAATATTGGATACAATTAAGATTTGGAAATTTTAAAGGGCCCCGTTTATTGTTAAAAGGCCCCTCCTTGTGAATTCGGTGCGAGCCCACCGAATTCTCAAAAGCCTATTCAGTGCGACCCCATCGAAATACACTCCAGTAGTCTATTTTTGTGAATTCGGTGGGCTAGCACCGAATTCACGAGAGGGGCCCTTTTAACAAAAACGAGAAGCCCCTTTAAAACTTCCCTTAAGATTTATTTCCCTAGCCCCTATTTTTTTTTTTTTTTGAAGTAATCACCTTTTATTCATTTTTTTTTAACGTTAATGCCATTAAAACAAATAAAGTTAAAACATAGTCCGAAAAAACTTAGATAACGTCACACAATTGGACTAAAATATAATTCTTGTTAACCATAAAGGACTAAAATATCATCTTGGACTTTATTGGGTGAAAACCGAAGCAGCAAGTAAATGATCGTCCTTGTTGTTGCATCGGTGACAATACCTCATCTCTACTTGACGATGGTTGACCCTCAATCTCAGTCCGTCGATCTTAGCAATCAACCACCACGATACTTCAGTATCGACGGTTGAGATTAGATGAAGATGGAACTTTGCATCCCCTTCAACTATAAATACACCTAACCCTAACTCATCAGCCAGATTTAACGCCATTTCAAACCCTAGCATTTCACTATACATAGCCGATTTGGGTGAAATCTCGATCTTCTTCGTTCCCAAAATCAAACCCTCCGAATCCCTAGCGATTACCGCACATGAAGCTCTATCCTCTCTATAAGAACCATCAAAATTTATTTTGACTTTTCCTTGAGGTGGGGGAGACCAGCTTGTTTCCTGTAAATCAGTGTTAGAATGAGAAGAAAGAGTAAGATTTGGTACATACCTTAGAGATTCTGTTCTATTCCATAAACATCTAGTTAGATCTGGCTCTGTTTCTTGAAAATGGAGTTCGCATCTTTGTTTCCATCACTCCCACATCAGGTAGGTCATTTTATACCAGTTATTGTTTCCCTGTTCACCTTGTAGTAGAAGATTTTTCAATATTTTGATCGGATCTACATCATGTTGTTGTAGGTCTTGTAAACCTGCTCGGTTGAGTAATTCTATGAATCTTGTGCAGCTACCAAAAAGGTGATGTATAGAGTCTGTTTCATCTTGTCTAGATAGTAAACATGCTTGATTGATATGATGAACTTTTCTACCAATATTGCTAAGTGTAGGTAATCCTCCATGAATCATTTTCCAAATGAAATTTTGAAGATTAGGATTCATTTCTTTTTGCTTCCAGAACATTTTTCAAGGAAGTTAACTGCATCTTCATTCATATGTGGAGACGTGATTTCAGTATAAAATGATTTTGTGGTAAATTTACCACTCTCATTTGGACACCAAATAAGTCTATCACTTTCATTGTGGCCCAGTAGTCGAATACTTTCTATGTTCTGAATAGTAGTTTGATCGAAGTATGTGCTTAAAGTGATAGTATTCCAATTTCTGTTATCTGTCTCCACTAGATCTGAAACCAGTCGAATATGAGAAGGTAACTCATTAATAAGGACTGGAGTGTCGTTGGGCAAATTTGGTATCCATGGATCTGTAGTAATCTTCACTGAAGTGCCATCTCCTATTAACCAAAGTATATTTCTTCTTACTATGTCTTTTGTTCTCGAAATTGCATGCCAGAAATGAGATGAAGTTTGTGAATCTGAATTGTTCCAAAAGTCACCATTAGAAATATATTTAGATCTTAATTATTTGACCCAAATAGCATCTTGGTTGGTAATAAAACGCCACGTCATCTTAGCCATCAAGGACTGATTCACATGTTCAATAGACCTAATGCCCAAACCTCCATTGCTAGTGAGAATGTCCCATTTAATGAAATGCAATTTATGTTCATTTGGAGAGTGACCCCACCAAAAACAACGTTCTATCTTTTCCAACTCATCCACCACTTTTTTAGGAAGTATTCGATAGCTGCAAGGATAAGTACAAAACGATGCTAGAACTGATTTGATTAATACTGTTTTTTCTGGTTGGCTTATGAATTTTTGTTTCCATCCTGCAAGGGAGTTATTAAATTTATCTAATAACCACTGATAACTCTGTATTCTGTTACCTTTTTTTGAGGATTAAAGCTCCGAGATACTTCTCATGGTCTTTCATCAGAGGAGCTGAAAGTCGTTGAATAAATTGGTTCTGAAGTTGAGAGGAGACACCTTTGCTGAAATACAATGAAGACTTAGCATAATTGACATGTTAACCCGAGAAGGAAGAGTAATGAGTCATAAGATGTATTAAATTAGTTAAATTGGTAGTATTTGTTTTTCCAAAACAATCAGGTCGTCCGCAAACAGCAAGTGTGTAATGCTGGGATTGTCCTGTGTTTATCTTTAAACCTGTAAAAACACCCTGTGATTCATAATAATCAAATAAAAGAGAAAGAGATTGAGATGTGAGGATAAATAGGTAGGGGGAAAGGGGGCACCCCTGCTTAAGGCCTCTAGAGGCTGAGAAATCGCCCACTCATCTTCCATTAAGTTGGATATTAAATTTAGCCGAAGTGACACAAGACATGATAAGGTTTAGAATGTTGTCCTCTAGTCCTGTCGAATGAAGGACAAGTTTCAAAAAACTCCAATCGACACGGTCATATGCTTTGGCCATATCCATATTTAATGAGAAAGTCCCATTCTTTGCTATGGAGTTATTCATAGAATGAATTAACTCCTTGGTAATCACAATATTATCAATAATTTGCCTGTTAGGCACAAGTGCGATCTGGTTCGAAGCAATACCCTCCTTATAAGTAAGGTCTAAGGCGATTAGCAAGGATTTTCGTGATGAATTTATAGATCGAGATGCAAAGGGATATCGGTCTAAACTCTGAGGCAATACTCGGATTTCTAGTTTTAGGAATCAAAGCTATAGTAGTCAGATTTAAAGATGGATCGATATAACCTGTGGTAAAACCAGACTGTATGAATGTTGTTAATTCTGCTCCTACGATGTCCCAATTGTGTTGGTAAAAGTAACAAGGAAGGCCATCAGGACCTAGACTTTTCATCGATCCCATTTCCATGACTGTAGCTTTAATTTCCTCTAACGAAGGAATCCTCGAGATGTAGCCCAGTTGTTCGACTGAAAAAACCTTATAAGCATTCATCACTTCGATCGGAGGGAGACTAACTTGTTTTGCCTTGAATAAATTCTGAAAATGAGCTATAAGTTCCCTTGCTATTTCGTCAGAGTTTCTGGTAATTTGACCATTAGGAAGTGTCAATTGGTGAATTGTATTTTTCTGTCTTCTAGTCAACATCGCCATATGGAATGCTTTCGTATTCCTATCACCATTTTGGACCCATTTGGTCTTAGCTCTCTGTTCTGCCTTGGTGCTTTGGATATTTTCTAAAAAATAAAATTTCTTCTTGTAAGTTACTCTCTATGTTCAACACATTGTCTGTCAGATCCAACTTCTGTACATCTAGTAGTCTTTGTTTGAGAATTGACAATCTATTATGGCATAATCCCAAAAGCACGTTTGCTCCATTTTTTAATCGATCCCTTTACCACCTGCACTTTTTCAGTGAGCGGACCAGTATAATTCTGCCATTGTTCTTGAAAAACCTTAGGATAATCAGCATGTTTAGTCCAGAATACTTCAAATCTCGATATTGTTGCTATAGTACTGCTTTGAATTTTTAGTTTGCGTCAAAAAGAACTTTGTCCAGTCTTTCATTGGTTAAGTGATGAATTGCTTTATTGTTTGTCCAAGTGTAGGCTGGTTCGTTGTAGCCCAGATCTATTAACTTAGCTTCTCTAACAAATCTCTGAAAATTAGACATAAAAGGAATGTGAGATGAACCACCCCATTTTTCAGAACTGTCAAATAAAACATTTAAATCACCAATTAATGCAACAATAAAGATTGTTTAGACCCCTAATTTTCTCCAATAATTTATTCCAAGAGGTATGTCTATTTTGGACTCTAGGAGGTCCTTAAATACAAAAAATATCCCAAGGAGTGTCATCAGTGATAGTTTTGACACTAGCATGAATAAGATTAGGGAAGAGAAATGGATATCCATATTGACGTCAGGGGTCCAGTATAAGATCAGACCACCACTTCTACCTATAAAGGGAACAACAAACTAAATTAAATTTATTAAAACAAGTAAGTGGAATATAGTTAGAAATTCTCGTTTTCGAGAGAAATACAATCGAAGGCTTTATGGCCCCAAAGAATTGAGACAAAGTTTCTCTTGTCGGGGTGTTCCCAAGCCTGCGACAATTCCATGCTAAGGCAGTCATGGTGCCGTCGGCATTTGGGTTGTCGGTACCTTTTCTTCTTGGTTATTCGTCTGAGATTGTCGAACTGATTTCTTATATTGTTTTATAGACCTTGCTGCTATGATTGGAATGTCTTCCTCCATGTCTATAACTTTGTTTGATTCCAATTCCTCATTTCTCGTTATTGTTGGTTGATTTCCAGAAAACAGGACATTATAATAAACTGTCGACACCCCCTGACTTGTTTGCACCTTTGATTTTTTTGCTTGACAAATATTAGTCATAAAATCCCCAAGATTAGTACGATTATGAACATATTTATGTTGTTCTTCATGTTCTGTCACACCCTCTTCATTCAAATTTAGATTAGACAATCTAGGTATGATATCATGGCCAAAAGAGCCCAGTTCTTTGAGAGGATTTTTGGTAGTGAAGGGGACTTTGAAATTTTCTCTATATTTAGAGGTCATTTCTTTCAAGATGTGACTACAGAGAGTCAGATACATTCTGTTTAAGGAGATCCCCTAAAGTAAGGATTGTTGGACAGAATTTGATAGTATGTCTGACATAACCACAATAAATGCAAAAACGAGGCGATTTTTCAACCCTAATTTCTATTGAGATCTATTTAGTATTTGAGAGTTTCAAAGTATCACGTGGGAGTAAAGGCTTAGTAAAACAAAGTTCCACACGAACCCTGCCAAAAAGGCTCCATTTAGAAGCCTCTTCCAAGGTTGTCGGGACAAAGTTCCCGATCGAACCAGCCAGTCGGTTGATAATAGTGCTATTGAGGTGGCCGGGTGGAATTCCATGGAGTTGAATCCAAAACCAGGCGGAATCAAACGTGTGGTCTCCCGGTAGAATATTCGGTTAACATTGTTGTAACACAATCAGTTCCTCTTGGACTACCCACGGTGAACTTTCAATTGCTATGTCCAATTTGGATCCTGTAAAAAATTTCACGAGGAAAACATTGTCTTTTATTCATTAGATCTATTAATAATTACATTCAGGTGATCAGCTGGATTTTTCTCATCCAAGCAGATAGTTTTTACATATTTTTTTGTTGCTTTGACGAATCTATCAGTTTTGTGATTGTCCTGTCTACCAATGAAGGAGAATTGGAGATCTTCAAACCTTCCTTGGTTGTTCTTTAGAGTCGATATTATATGTGTCCCTATCCAGTGATGCTCAGACTTCTTTCCTTTCAGCGCCTCTATGACTTTTTTTGAGTCTCCTTTATTACTTTGGTAATGTTATTTTTGATTGCCCATTGTAGTCCTTCCCAGGCTACTTTGGCCTCTCCTTCATCAATAGAGCGAACTCGAGTCAACTTCGCTTTCCCCGCCATACATCTACCGGAAGCATCGAACACCGTGTAACCTATTGCTGCTGGTTGTCTGACATCAGTAAACGAAACATCAAAATTTATCTTAATGTAATCTACAGGAGGTGTTTGCCATTGGGAATGGGTGTTTGTTTGATGTGTATCTGTATGTGTAGTTCCGCTTCTGTAAAGGACCTGTATAAAAGCCATAACTTGCTGAATAATACTTGAAATGTTCAAACTCTGCTTGTTGAACACTATTTCACATCGATGTTTCCAGATAAACCATAGTGTGATTGGGATGATTAAAGATAGTGTGGTTTCCATTGAGTTGTTTGTGTGCGACGGAGAGTTGATTACATAGTACCATTCCTCAAAAGATGTATTTGGCGGCAACTGATATCGAATGGTGAATGGTAAAGAAAACATCACTCTATGAATTATTGGACAGTGATGAATAAAATGAGATCGACCTTCGTGTTCATGATTACACAATGGACATTTATAATCCTCCAGTGTTATATATGAACCTATAATTGATTTGAATGGAACTGTATTTTGAGCGAGCTTCCACACGAATAGCTTTACGCTTGGGTGTAATTTGTTATTCCAGATTTTCTTCCACAATTTCTCATTTCCTTGATCAGTTGATTGATTGTACGTGAGATATTTGTACATAGATGATACGCTATATTCTCCTATTGTAGTGTCCGCCCATCGTGGTGTATCAGTTCCTCCTCTGATTGGAATAGATTGGATGTTGCTATCCACTTCTAAAGGAAACAATTGTGCTAAAAGTTGTGTGTTCCACTGGGTATGATTGTCTATTAATTGATTCACCCATTGTACTTCTGTTTCTCTACTTGTTTGTCCCAAATTATTGAATCTTGGGATCCATTTATGTTCCCATATGTTTTTCGATTTTCCATCTCCCACTTCTTATTGAATAAGTGTTGACACTATTGGAATATGTTTGCTCAAAGTTTTCCACATCTAGGAACAATTATTGAAGCGAGCCTGATTAAGTTGGTTATTTGGGAAGTATTTTGTTTTCAGAATCTGGCTGCTGAGACTATTTGGTTATTCGATTATTCTCCAGATTTGTTTAGCTTGCATTGCTTGATTATCTTCGGTGATATCTCGGAAATCTAGTCTGCCTTTGTGTTTGTGTTTGGTGATAGCAGTCCACGCTTTAAGATACAAACCTTTTGTGCTTTCCTTTTTTCCCCACCAGAAGTCCCTCACCGTAGGGTGGTAATAACTCGTTTTGTCTTTTTTGGGAGATCAAAACAAGCCATCTGGTAACGAGGGGCGGCAGCGATAGAGGTTCGAATTAACTCTCCTCTTCCTGCCTGAGATAATAACTTACTTTTCCATGTGGTAAGTTTTGAATGTAGCTTATCAATCAAAGGTTGGAACATTTTTACCTTTGATTTTTGACATAGTAGTTGTGTTCTGAGATACTTGTCTTCTTTTTTCATTCGAGCCACTTTCATTAACCTTGCCACCATCTTACAGTGTTTCGAATGTGCATTTTTACTGAAGAAAATGCTTGACTTCTTGAAATTGATTTGTCCTGACAGCTTGCTAAATCTGGTGAGGAGATTTAATAAATTGTGCACTGATCAAAGGTCCATTTTAACGAAGATAAGACAATCGTCCGCGAATAATAAATGTGTTATTATGGGAGATTGTCGTGAATATTTAGAACCTTGAATATGGCCCATCTGTTGCGCTTTTTCGAGTAGCCTCCTAAGCCCTTCCATGCAAATGATGAACAAAAATGGTGATAATTGGTCCCCCTGACGCAGTCCTCTTGTGGGTGTGTAGCTCGTCATTGGTTGCCAATTGATAAGGATTGTGCGTGTAGCAGAAGTGATACATTGAGTAATGAGGTGAATAAAATCCGTTGAGAACCCCAACTTGGCCATAATGGTGGTCAAATAACTCCATTCAATTATGTCGAAAGCTTTTGACATATCTAGTTTAAGACCCATATAATTCTGCTTCCCTTTGCTGATGCGCATGGAATGAGAAATCTCATGTGCAATAATCACATTATCAGTTATCTGTCTCCCGGGGACAAACGTTGATTGAAACGGACTAACTATTTTATCTAAATGAGGTTTTAACTTGTTTGTGAGTAGCTTAGAAATAATTTTGTACGTTGAGTTGCATAGACTTATGGGACGGAAATTCGATGGAGTTTGAGGGACCATAGTTTTTTGTATGAGCGCTATATGTATATGATTAGTGGGCCCGTACATTTGTTTGTTTATAAATAAATCTTTGATTGAATCATAAACATCTTCCTTTATTGTTTCCCAACATTCTTGGTAGAATACAGGTGAAAAACCATCTGATCTCGGCGCATTTTCCTTGTTCATTTGATTCAGAACCTCGTCTATTACTTCCCTATTTGGGATACGAGTTAACTCCGTATTCGTACTATTGTCTATAATGGGAGGAAATAACTTGTTAAACTCGTCGTCTCTGGGTGGGTTTGTTGTTGAAGAGATGTTCTGCAAATGTGATGCTACTAAGTCACCTATTTGTTGTTGGTCTTCTATCCAAGGACCGCGTTCATCCTTTAACCCGTTAATATTGTTTTGTCGTCTTCTTGCTGACACCATGGCATGGAAATATTTCGTATTTGCATCTCCCAAGGTAATAGAGTCTTCTCGAGCTTTTGTTTTCCAAAACTGTTCTTTCAGATCATGTGCTTCTTTTAGTTCTTTTAGTTCCCAAGGTAATGGAGTGCCTACAATTTACAACTGAGAGTTTCAATGGTATGATTCAAAATGTTGCTCTTCTTCTTTTCCGTTCATATGTCCTGTTTTTCTTCTTTTCCGTCCAAGAGCCGTTAACATTAATAACTTTTATTCTCATTTTGCCCTTCTCTATTGTAATCAAAATGTCAGTTTTTCCAAGATCTTAAAGTCTACCGAAATGTAGAACTATTTCACTCTTACTTTAGTTTACCTTCTTCATCTCCACTCTATTATCTGATTTCCAATAATGTTATTATTTGAGGTTGGAATTCATGTTCTTAGTAATGTTATTATTAGGAAAATCATCGTTGTCAAAATCTTCGTCTTCAAAATCATATTTATCCCCAAAATCTTTCAGAAACTGTAATATCAGAACATTACATTTTTTTGACCAATTTTTTATGGTATGTTTGATACGTATGAAAATGGGATGGGAAAGTCGACTTTCCTAAGGAAACACATTTTCCACTGTTTGATTGAGTCACTAGAGTAAGAAAGTACTTTTCTATTGGAAAAAAAAGCTGAAAAACAGGCTAATTTATTTTACCATCAAATAGGTGAGAAAGTCACTTTCTTCCTCACTCTTTCTGCGCTCTCTCTCCTTGGGCAAAATATTTCTCTCCCACTTGATTCATTTCTCCCGCCTCATGGTTCATCTCCCACCTAAATTGCTACTTCCTTCTTGAAATCTATAGACTTATAGTCATATATTGCTGTTCCATCTCCATATCAATCACTTTCTTACCTTTAACAGAAACACAGAAGCCAAGAGAAAGAAGACAAAATCAAGTAAGCATTTTACCAATCTCTCTCTATTTTTAATCTCTCTCTATTTCTAAATCTCTATCTCAAAATCTGTGATTTCTCTTTATGTGGCCCTAAATGTGTTAGCATGAACCAACTTTATATGTTGGTCTGTTGGGTGGTTCTTAATAGTCATTTAACTTGATGGGTTATGGTGAGTTTTTTGTCAGATTTATTTCATAAAAATTATAAGAATTTTGTGTTTTTGGATGCTCATATGTGATTGTTAGATTTGCTCAATCAATATTTGGACAAATTTTTCACAACAATGTGTGTCTATTAGGTGTTTGTTAAAATTACCGAATGAAACTTTAGACAAATTTCAGGATGAATGGTAGCTTGATTTGGATAAATTATTGCAACAGTAATGAGCTAATATTATTAGTAATGTAGATGTGTAATTTATCTATTTTCTTTGTGACAAAGAATTTCAGATTAAAGAGTTGTCATATGTATATTTTGATCATGAAGTCCTTTCAAACGCTTAACTTTGTGTTTCTTTGTAAGAAATTCATTTTTTTTCCAACGGGAAAGAAAACAACTTTTTTACCCCACATATTTTTACACGAATCAAACGAACCCTTATAAGAAAGTCTACTGAATGAATCACCTTTTTCTCAAAGTCAGTTTAGCACTTTTCAGTTCCAGTTTTGGAATACGAATCTTAAACTCGAAGGAATTGTCATCAGACAAAAAAATTTCATTAACCATAGATGAATCCAACCCGTTTCGACTTACAATCGGCCCGTATTGACCGAATGGATCTGAAGTACATTCACTTGAATTAGTAGCCCTACTATTGGGTTGTGGTGTCTTCCTAGTGTTCTAAGCGGAATCTCAGACATGTCATGTCTAACACAAGTAGGTCCCAAGATCATCTGATGTCTAAACCCCAAATCACCTCCTTTGGCGCCGGTCCAAATACCCTTATTTTGGGCCTTTTGTGCTATATTTGCCTAAACTTCTTTAAGACCTATGAGACATGCTTATGGGACTCTCCCATGATTATATGTCTCATCCCACTAGTCATATCATCCGATCAAATAAACATCTTATTGTAACCTAATGTAGGATCCGGTCGAAGTTAGCCGCGAATTACTTCGTAATTCGACGATCATAGTTGGTTTCTAGCTGAACACTACGACCCCTAAATTGTTCGGACGTGATGATCTTCTTCATCAACTGTCCTATTCGACAAATTGCTCGCTTTGCTTCTTTAGTCGAAGGACATCTTCTTCAACTGCTACCTCCCATGTTTCGGATTTAAGGTATCAACCTTAGTTACTTGGACCCCCTATCCTTCTCGCAAATCCCAGACCAGACCTAGTTGTATTTGAGTCAGGGCAGGGCTTAAGGCGCCTAGGACTATCGCGCCGACCCCCAGTTCTAGACTTCAGTAGCAGACCTCATCCGAATTCACCTCCTTGTTAAGTGACGCAGCTTGATCCGATCCGCTTGACTTTTGGTCTTCTCTTGACTTATTGACCATAGTTAACTGATGGCGATTTCTGGATCATCAAACACTACTTAGCTTTTTTGAATATTTTTGCATTTTCTTTCGTTTAGATGTTTTGCTTTGGAGTATTCATGACATCTAAGTTGTATTCCCGAATCATTTGGTTATTTTATTAGATCTGTCGAAGATCTGATTTTTGTTAGATTGATTCAATATCATCCAAGTTAGTCTTTGAATACTAATTTTTATTTAATAATAATCTGAAAGAAAATTGTTAAGGTTGAAAAAAATTGTTATGAGAAATTGAAATCTCACCAGTAACATATAACCAAATCGCAATGTTAAAAAAAAATTTCTGACGAGGTATTTATCAACTAGATTAAATCGCTAAGAAAACTTTGTAATCCACCAGTATAATGTAAATTTTGTCACTAAAAATTTAGCGACCAAGTGATGACTCGATAAATATTTTTTGCAACAACAATATATTGTTAGCCACAATTTTTTTTTTTGTTACTAGACCAATTTTTCCTTTTAGTTACACGGCAGAGGAGTCAAGGGAAGAAAAAATAAGAGTTATTTCCTGTTTCGCCCCTACTTTGTGACCAACTTCCTTTATGGCCCCCTGTTTTTTGAAAATTAAAATTTGGTCCGCTTTTGTAACACCGTCAGTTAACTTTAATAGTTAACTTTTTTGTTTCCACAATTACCTTTGTTATAAAATTGATTTTGTAAATTCAAAATTGACCCCTTTTAAATATGGGTTGATTTCCAAAAAAAAATTAATTTATTTAAAACAAACTAGGAGGCCAAAACGAAATTTGTTTTAAAAAGATGAGAAACACCTCATCACTACTCCATTTCATCACCTCTCTCCTCCACGTCATGTATCTCGCCACCTCATCATCTTCGCCACCCGGTCAAAATTTCCGGGGACCTTCAATTTTTTTTTGAATCTTTATCCTAATCTGTCTGTCTCTCTAATGTCCTTCTTCCTAATCTCTCCCTCTCTAATATCGCTCTCTCTACCCTCTCTATAGCTCCGGCGTAGGGGGGAGTCCTTTCGCCGGAAACCAGAACGGGATCCGATTTCAAACTATACTAAGATTTGGTTTTAACCTGATCGGGACCTGATTTTAACCACACTGGTTGGTTAAACCTAGATCCAAGGGCTCCCCCTCCCCTTGGCTGTGAAGGTCTGGTTTCTCTTGCAAAGGGGTTCCCCCCTTCGCTGGAGCTATAGAGAGAGAGATAGGGAGATCAGATAGGGAGAGATGAGAGAGAGAGAGATTAGAGAGAGGGAGATTATAGAGAAAGACAAAAAAAAAATTTCAAGGCCGCTGAAAATTTTGGCTGATTGCCGACTTTCATCGGAGAAGATAATGAGGTGGCGAGGTACATGACGTGGAGGAGAGAGGTGATGAAATGGAGGAGTGATGAGGTGTTTCTCATCTTTTTAAAACAAAATTCATTTTGGTCCCCTAGTTTGTCTTAAATAAATTGAAATTTTTTGGGAATCAACCTATATTTAAAAGGGGGTCAATTTTGAATTTACAAAATAAATTTTATAACAAGGGTAATTATGGAAATAAAAAATTTAACCATAAAAATTAACTAACAATGTCAACAAAAGGGGACCAAATTTGATTTTACGAAAAATAGGGGGCCATAAAGGAAGCTAGTCACAAAGTAGGGGCCGAACAAGAAATAACTCAAAAAATTGATTGGGCAACGTCTATAAGTAGGGGTGGGAATTATACCCGACAACCCGATACCCGCCACGGACACCCGAGTCTGACAAGGCCCGTGGACGCCCGTGGACGCCCGTGCCCGATGATGGGTAGTACCCGCTCAGCCCGAACGAATTTAGTGGGCGGGCTCGGGTGAAAAGGCTTACCCGACACCCCACCCATGCCCGAGCCCGTTGGTTTCACCCGGTGGGCGCCTTTAACTACCCGCCCGTTTGGGTGCATTAATACACATCAACGAAGCCCAACATGGAGTTAATTTGTCGGAGATGACCCTGGCCTTTGGATGAGGGTTTACTAAGATATCCCCATCCGTCAGATCTGAGGTTAATAACCCTGAACCCTAAATTGAACTCCTATATATTTACAAGGAAGTTGAGTTTCTTAACTTCGATCCCAGCTCGTCAATCTAACCCACTTTACTTTGAAAGTAATTTAAGTGGGCCAAAGTATGCAGCAAGTGAGGCTTAAGGTATAAGTTAGATAAGGCTTCCATATATAACTAAACCCCTAACAACTTTTCCCATGGTCTGGCAGTGTGGGACTAAAACATTTAAAGTGAAAAGCTTTCAAATGCACCTAAGAATAGTCCCACACTGCTCCTTCATAGTTGAGAAGTGTTAGGGAAACTCTTATAAATGGCCCTAGGTAGCTTTGCTCATTTCCATGACTTCGTGAGTTCCTTGATGTACACAATGCTCAACGACATTGTATGTTTTCTCACAATTAATATTGGGTTGCCCGAAGCCCGATAGCTCGGAACCCGCAATGCCCGACCCGACTCTGAAGGAAGATTACCCGTGGGCGCCCACACCCGCCCGATTCCCACCCCTATCTATAAGTAAGCATAATGTGGTCAAACTATTGAAGAGGCCAGAGCATTCATGTGGCTATACATCCTAACTATTTTATTTTCAAACAAGTAAAAAATGAAAAAAAAAGTTGACGTACAAGTGTAAAGTTGAGACATGTGAGTGTAATGTATATATTGGTTTGACCAGTGACAAAATGTACATATAGGCGGGATGTGGTACGAGAAGAGGAGGTGGAAGAAAGGGGAATGAAGGATGATGTACTACGTGCTTCAATATGAGTGAGACCCTGGCGGTTTATGATAGTTTGTTTTCGTTGTCTTCTTATATGTTTTGGACAATGTGTTTGACATTTTCGATGTGTTATGTATTTTGGACATGTTTTTTGACGATGTTTACGACTAACGTTGTGATGTTTTTAAGCTTTAGACATGGTTTTTAAACCTTTCCTGTTTGTGTATGGATGGAAGTTATGGGTCTTCCCATTTGGGCCACCAAGTTACATTAAACATCTTTTCAAGGTTTTCCCTTTTGACCCCCTCAGTTGCATTTTTCGTCATGGTTTTCCCATGTCGTCCTCTATGTAATATCAAACTGAATTGACCAGGTTTCCCCATTTGATCCCCTAAGTCTAGGGGTGGGAATCGGTTCGGATCGGTCGGTTTCGGACATAAAATGTTAGTGACCACTTATTTAATCAGGCGGTCTCGGGCGGTCATTTTCGAGAATTATTTGTCCATTGACCGTCCAAGACCGTTTATTTTGTCGGACCAGTCGGACATCAGGCGGTCTCGGTCCGGACTTTCCCATTAAAATTTTGCTGAAACTTATAAATCATTACCAAATAAAAATATACTAATAAATAAGTAAACTGTTTCTGATGGATTTTTGTTTAAAATAAGTATATCTACATAGGTGACTATATGTTATAGTCGACTTTACGTGAAATATTATTTGTCCAACTAGTTACATAAGTCGGCCAATGATAACAATCCTAAAGACTTGTCAAGTTTTATTTATATTACTTGTCTACTGTAGATAATTCTGTATAAAATTATAACATAAGTTTTCTTAAAATAATTCGGTCGGTCATTCGGTCATTTGAAACGGTCGGTCAGCCGACATAAAATTTTGATCATGACAGGCCCTCCTAGTTCTTCGGGCCGGTCGGGTAGTGATGTGACACGAAAATGTCACATTTGGAGAGCCTAACTTAGACTAATTAGTCATTTTCGAGTGTTATCAATAATATTTTATGTGTTTTTCTTGTTTAGGTACCATATTTGGAGCTAAACATGGAATTCGGAATAAAGGGGGCGAATTATCACTATCATTTCATGTGCCCAAAATGAGATAAAAAGACTTCAAGCAAATCATATGAGAAGAGGAGTCAAAGACGAGCCCAACGGTGAAAACGAAAGTCAATTCCGAGTTCGGACGGGGAAGTTGTGAAAGAAAGAAGTCGAAGTTCGGTCTTAAAACAAGGATTCTATGAAGGCACCCTCCTTTGGTTATAATTCTAGAAGGCACCCTCTTGATTTCCAAGTGAAGTCTAAAACCCAAGCCCAAAGAAGATGAAAGAAGGAAGAGATTTTGGAGGCACCCAATAGACTCAAGTTTGAGTCAAAGTCAAGGTTGACTATGTCTAGGGTTTGAGTCAAATACACTATTCATCTTCTTCCTTCTTCATTCAACAATACCAAGTAACAAAGGAGAGAAAGAGGGAGGCTAGGGTTTGAAGTTTGGAAGTTGAAGGGTTTAGAGAGTTAAGAGGAGCTTGAGAGAGAGAAACAGAGAGGAAGGAGAAGGAGGAGTGCCGGCCAAGCAAGGCCGGCCAAGCTCAAGGCCGGCCAAGCTTGGCCGGCAGCAGCTCGGGCTGCTCGGGAAGCACACAAGGGGACGGGAGCAGCAGCACGGGATGCTCGGCTTCACGGAACAGCAGCAACATCACGCATCCTTCAAGCTTGGCAGCAACTCAGATGGGAACAGCAACAACAGGCCAAGAATGCAGCTCGGGTAGTGGCTTCTTGGCCGGACTTTCATGGATTTGGCCGGATTTCATCAACTCCTTGGCCGGATTTTTAATGACTTTTCCGGCAACCTTTTTGATCCGAAACCTTAGGGCTTTTGTTTCCCTCATCTTTGGCTTGCTTCCCATGTGATTTGATTTGATTTTGGACAAGAAATTTCTAGAGAGAGAAAGCTAGGTTTAGCTTTGATGGAGGTTTGTGATAAATGGAGAAGATGATGGTGGTCGCTATGGGGAACCCAGAATTTGCTAAGGGGAGATCGGCTGAACCTTAAAGACTCATATTTTCCGACGATCTTAGCCTCGAACCACATCGAAAAAGGGGGATTCTCTCATCATTTTCTTTCCATTTCTTATTTAATCACCATGTTAGCTAATTTTAGTGTGTCGATTATATGAGATGAAATGTGATGAATTCGTGATTATGTTTAATATGATTTGATGTTTTGATTACAAATTGATGTTCATTTATTTCGATTATCGTTTCGATCGTATTTTCATGTGTCTTGTCAAGCACTTCGCATAGTTAATAGACGAAACGAAGTATTCGATATCGATCGTAGTCTAAGTCATAATTTCATGTGTCTTGTCATGCACTTCACATAGTTAGGCGACTAGACGACACTTTCGATGACTCAGGATTAACCGATTTAGACGTTTGTTTGACTAAGTATGATCTCCGGATATACATAGTACTTAGAGACATCTACTTTAGGAGTCGAATATCGATTGTACCTCGACACATCAAATCGGACTACACATTGTCGTAGGTTTATCATTATGGATTCCCGGACTTCGACACCTCTCTCACTTATTTGTTGCCCGAATCGAGTCTTACCGTCTCCCGACTCTTGTTTCTCCGACTCTTCTCTCGAATCTCTCTCACCCGTTTACTTTTATCGTTTAATTAGTTTATTTCTTCTCTTATTACTTATTCAATCTAAAACCCCCATTTATCTTTGTTTCCTTTCCTATTTAGTCTAATTAGCATTTGATACATAGACCGGGGGATAAGACCCTTCGTTATCCAAACTACCCACTTATCCTTGGATCGACTCCGGTTTTACCGGTTACTACTTGATACCTCCGCTTGGGTGTGCAACTTTTCGGGTGCATCAGGTAGTGACCGTTTTGACCGTCGGGTGCCCACGGGCCTTCTTTTCCTCGAACAAACGGATCGGGTAGCGGTCTTCCGGGTCTTTTTCCCACCCCTACCTAAGTCACATCAAACTTCAGTTAAGATTTTTCCTACCTAATCCAGTAATGTCATATTTGACTACATTTGTAGGTTTTCGCATTTGGCCCCTTGACAGAGAATATATTGAAATGATGGGTTTAATTTCCCGTATGACCCTTTTAACAAGAACTTACAAAGATTGTGGGTTTTCCTTGAAGGAGATTTATTCTAAGTCTGAAGGTATGCCCTTCCTGATAGAAATATATCCTAAAGGTCAGAAGGTATAACCTTCCAAAGGAGTGTCCTTCGACCAAGATGGCAATGCGTACGATTTGGCTTATAGGATAATGATGACCTTATTTTGAAGATCAATCAATCCGGTTCAATTAGGAGTCGTAATGCTTAGCTAGAAGCCGCTTACGATTGTCGGATTACTTCGGTTATCCGCGACTAACATAGACTGGATCCTACAACGGGTTACACATAAGAATGGTAACTTGAATAATGAGAATAGATTGATGGGAACTAGTATATAGATGGATATGATCCAGTCTGATAATACTTAAAAGATAGAAAAGAGTCGGGCTCGAAAGGGAAGACCGAAAAGGCAAAAGCACACTTTTTGGGCCGGGAAGAGAATCCCTTATAGTGATTCCCCTGGCCGGCCATATAAGAGAAGTGGGCCGGCCAAAACAAGCCCATAAGGGGCTGTTGTGGCCGGCCACACTAAAGGGGAAACCCTAATTTGGGGTTTTCCCTAATTAGGGAATCCTAGATAAATAAAACTCTTTTGTGCTTATCTTTTCTGAGGGACTTTTAGGATTCCTTATTTCAGTAGGACTTTAATAAGGTAATGCCTATATAAGGACCAGTTTAGAGTTCAGAAAAGGTGTGGGAAATTCTCAGAAGGAAATCACTCTCTTCACACAACTATTGGAGAGAGAGGACTTTAGAGAAAATTCCCATTCTATCTATCAAAGTCTAGGAGTTCTTCATCTCAACCTTCAAGAAGGTCCTAGCTGACCGAAAGAAGGGAGTTCAAGCTATTCATTCGGTGTCTCGAGTAGAGGAGCTACACTTGAAGCTCTTTATCTTCAGAATACTGGTCGGGATTTAGTTCGTGGGAAAGCGAATAAAGGTACTCTTCTTCCTTCTAGTTCATAGATTAGTTCATGTATAGATCCTGGACAACTTAGTGTTAATCATATGATGATTGAGATTCCGCTTACTACACTAGTAACATGATTAGGATATGTATTAGACACATGTAATTCCCAACATTCCTCATTTGACCACTCTTAATTGAGAACAAGTCGAATAAAGGAAAACAAAATACAATCTCATTAATATTCAAATTCTTACGAGATGATAGATTACATAGTATTCTATCTTCTTTATAAAATCCTTACAAAACTTATTAGAAGGAACTTCAATTGATACCATCATACCCTTTTGATGCACCCGAAAAGGTTGCACACCCAAGCGGAGGTATCAAGTAGTAATCCGGCAAAGCCGGGATTGATCCAAGGATAGGAAGGTAGTTTGGATATCGAAGGGTCTTATCCACCGGTCTAGATATTTCAAGCTAACTTAGACTAAAAGGAACGGAAACAAAGATAAATGGGGGTTTGATCGAATAAAGTGATAAGAGAATGAAGCAAACAAGTAAAATAAACTGAACTAAACAATAAAAGTAAACGGGCGAGAGAGATTCGAGAGAAGAGTCGGAGGAACAAGAGTCGGGAGACGGTAAGACTCGATCTGGGCAACAAATAAGTGAGAGAGGTGTCGAAGTCCGGGAATCCATAATGATAAACCTACGACTATGTGTAGTCCGATTTGATGTGTCGAGGTGCAATCGATATTCGACTCCTAAAGTAGATGTCTCTAAGTACTATGTATATCCGGAGATCATACTTAGTCAAACAAATGCCTAAATCGGTTAATCCCGAGTCATCGAAAGTGTCGTCTAGTCGCCTAACTATGTGAAGTGCACAACAAGACACCTGAAATTATGACTTAGACTACGATCGATATCGAATACTTCGTTTCGTCTATTAACTATGCGAAGTGCTTGACAAGACAAATGAAAATACGATCAAAACGATAATCGAAATAAATGAACATCAATTTATAATCAAAACATCAAATCATATTAAACATAGTCACAAATTCATCACATTTCGTCTCATACAATCGACAAACTATAGTTAGTTAAACATGGTGATTGAATAAGAAATGGAAAGGAAATGGTGAGAGAATCCCCCTTTTTAGATGTGGTTCGAGGCTAAGATCGTCGGAAAATATGAGTTTTTAGTTGCAGCCGATCTCCCCTTAGCAATTTTCTGGGTTCCCCATAACGACCACCATCATCTTCTCCATTTAGAACACAACCTCCATTAAAGCTAACCCTAGCTTTCTCTCTCTAGAAATTTGTAGTCCAAATCAAATCAAATCAAATCACATGGGTAGCTTGATCAAGACATGGGGAGTAAAAGCCTTAATGTTTCCGGCCAAGAAAGTGGTCGAAAATCCTAGAAAAATCCGGCCAAGTTGAAGAAATTCCGGCCAACCATGAAATCCGGCAACATAGGTGCTGTCCCGGCCGGATGCACACTGTCCCGAGCATGTCGCGTCCTTCCCTATGCTGTCCCATGCTGCCATCCCACGTCCCGAGCTGGAGAGAAGCTTGCAGCCCGAGCTAGAAAGCTTGCGTGAAGCTGCTGTCTGGAGCAGATCTGCTGCTCTCCCGAGCAGATCTGCTGCTGTCCCGAGCAGCTCCAATTGCAGCCGCGTCCCTTGTCGCTTCCCGAGCAGCTCCCGAGCAGTTGCTAGTGCTGCAGCCCGAGCTGCTGCTCGGCCGGCCAAAGCTAGGCCGGCCTAGTGTGCTGGCCGGCCTATGCTTTGGTCGAATCCTCCTTCTTCTCTCTTGTCTTTCTCTTCAAACCCTCAAGCTCTTGAACCAAAAACCCTAAAGTTTCTAGCCTCCTTCCCCTCTCTCTCTTGGTTGTTGATTGATGAAGAAGATGAATAGTAACTCTAACTTGTGTTTACAACTCAAACGCTAAGGTCCCTTGACTTAGTCAACTTCTTTAGACTATGTTGACTTGGATCCATAAAGAGAGGGTGCCCATATAATTCTTCCTTGGGCTCTTGGGCTTTGATTTAGAAACCAAGAGATCCTTGTCTCTACATCTTCAAATTCTCACAAAGGACTAGAATACCCTCAGACTTCTTTCTTTCATATCTTCCCCGTCCGAACTCCGAATTGAATACCGTTTTCACCGTCAGACTCGTCATTGACTATACTTGTCATTTGATTTGCTTGAAGTCTTTTTTTCTCATTTTCGACACATGAAATGATAGTGATAATTCGCTCCTTTTATTCCGAATCACACGCTTAACTGCAAAGTAAGTACCTAACATGAAAAACACATAAATATTATTGATAACACTCGAAAAGGACTAATTAGTCTAAGTTAGGCTCTCCAAATGTGACATTTTCGTGTCACATCACCTTTCCTTTAGGTGCTTCAACCTTTTCAATCCACTCAATGACCTGGTCGAATTTGGTGCAAGTAACACAGGAAAAGAACTTCCTCTTATGATTTTTAGGTGTAAATCCGAATATCGTTCCACGAGATAGGTAACTTGACATTAAATTTTAAATTAACACCCCATTCATTAATTTTGGTTGGTTTTTAAAAACTAATATAAAAAGAAAAGGATAATAGACTAAAGAAGAATGAAATCAAGATAGGAAAGAAATCTAGGGTTCTTGATTCCACCACATAAATGGACTATCTAAAACATGCATTCAATCAACAAATTCCTTTTTTCATAAGTCAAAATTTAACATAATAAATTATTTAGATTTCGAAAGATATTCTTTAATAACACATTTCAAAATCAAGTAATTTTAATTGATCGTCATATAAAGGCTATATTCCTTAACAATCATTCATCATCTAATAAACATACCCTATCTAATAACTTAACAAAAGCATGAAATATCTCACTATGAAGCATGAACAATGAAAAGACCATAAAATCTATATGAAATGACAATTAATAGGCATTGAAGCTCAATAGAAGGATTTATTAATCAATAACATACTCCAAACTAAGCCCAAGTATTGGTTTCCTCTACAACCCTAGATACAAGATTAGCTACTCATTGAATTTAGAGACGTATACATTGATCAAATAAAATACATGAAAATAAATGAGACAAAGAAAAGAAATCACCCAATTCCTTGCTCCAATGGTTCCCAAGTATGATCCAAATTATGCTCCAAATCCAATTAATAGCACTTTGAGAGTTGGTGGAAGTTGAAAAGTTTAGAAAAGAAATTAGAAAGGATTTAGTTGTAGAAAAGAAATGAAGGAAGAAGATGGGATAGAATCAGAAATTAGATCTAGAAATTAGAAGAGAAAGAAATCGGGTAGAAGAAGTGATGGAGGCTAGAGAAAGGAGAAAGAAATGATTTTAGGGTTTTACTACTACAAAAGAGGGTAGAGAGAGAGAGAAGCAAAAAGAAAGAGGAATAGATAAGAGAAAGAGAATAGGTGGAACGAGAGGGTTGTTGAAGTCTACCCTCAACGATAGATATTAAGTTCTTATTTATAAGGTAGGGTTTGGTATGGTTAAAATGGTAGAAAGGGGTAAATTGGAGGGCTATTTCGGAAAAATGAAGGGTTAACATGACAAAACCCTAATTCTGGCGGCTAGGTTTCAATAAGAGGGAAAGAGGTGGACACTTGTCGGCTCCTGGGATCTGCTAGGGTTTCTGCTGGGAATTCGGAAGCTAGCGTGTACCGCGACTGAAGTAACAAGGTGCACTGCAGCTGTTTTCCGTCGGATTAAGTAGAGCACCAATCCGGATGGTTGGGAAGTGGACACGCGTGAACAAAGCACGGAATCTTAACTGCTTCGGTAACACGGGACCAAAACAAATGGGAAGATGTTCCGCGACCGTCTGATCTTGAAAACGCGGAAGCGTATAGATATGATTAAAACGTGGGCACGGGACTACGTGACTAAGTTGAAACGTAATGTACTGGATCAAGCTCTTTAGGGGCTCTTTGCTGCTTAGCGGAGATACAGAAGTTCGATGCGACGAACTCCCTGAAGCGACACGCGTCTGTTGGTATACCTCGCGCCAGAACCTTACCCGACATTGTCCCGAATGCTGACCAAATGTTGACCTAACTTTGACTTCACATAATTCCCTCGTCCAGACTCCGATTTGACTTCCGTTTTCTCTTACGGGCCCGCCTCGGACTCTACTTTTCACCCATGTACTCGCCTTGGCCAAAATACCAGAATGTTCTTGACTCCAAATGACCAAAATACCCTTTGTATTCGTTTCTAACCGTTTTCATACCTAACTCTTCAAAATACGCCTAATCAAGAAAACCAACCATTTTATTATAATAAAGTCTCAAAACGAACTAACTCAGCTAAATAAAACGACTCCGATGGGACATTTTCATGACCTCTCATTAAGCATGTTCAGATCACCCTTTTACCTGTGCAATGTGGTTTCAGTAATAGGGTATTGGACCATGGGCATTCCTTAGCCCAAGGATCAAGAAGACCACAATTAAAGTAGGGTTTGGGCAACATGTTTGAAGCACATGATCCATCTGCTGAAGGTGATGAATATTTTATGATACTTCATCCAATATTGACTTCGTCCGTCACTTCATCAAACCACTAGAAGTTAGGGCATGTACAAAACTGGCAAGCTAGATATTTCACATTTACCTCCTTCTTCCTCGTAACAGAAAAACATCTAATGCCTATATATTTTGGAGCTCTGCATGGAGTGTAAATTCATGGGCAATTTACCGTAGAAGACAAACATCGAATGCCTATATATTTAGGAGCTTTGCATGGAGTGTAAATACATGGAATCTAATGCATAAGTAACTTTTCATCACAAATTCGACAAATCTAAGGTCAAAACCCAAACACTAGAGAAGTGAAAGGCCGAAAGGGGGAGGAGAAATATGAAGAAGCATTTAGTAACTTTAATTTTTACCTTTACCGTCACTGGTTGTTTTTCATCACCTCCACCCATACCTTTGTTTCTTGCTCTTCTCATTTTACGAAGCGAGCAGTCGTTAACGGAAGGGATGTGAAAAAGGTAAAGTGAATGAAGAGGGAAATAGGTTTAAGTAATTAAGTTTGGTACGTTTTGGAAATAACAACTTGCAGAAAAGTAAATCTCAGAAATGGTTCAAAAAGATTTGAAGTGATAGCTTAAAAAGCGTAATCTGAGAACACGAAGAGCAACGTGGGAATATAAATGTTAACGTTTACTGGTGAGGAAAAAGAAGAAAATAGAGTCATATGGGTATATTCGTTAAACTAGGGGGCTAAGCGGGAAGCTCGTCATGACCTTGAAGGTCATTTAGGATATAACCCAAATATTTATTTTGTATCCAAATGAATAAATATTTAGTGCCGCCAAAGTTAAGTCTGATTTAGATGAGTTCAGATTAGCATAGTTCAAATTATAGATCAAATTCATCCAATATATAAACAGATCATTCTGCGATACATCAACTGTTGGAGCTTGAAGCATTAAGGAAACAAAAGCTTTAAGTACTCTTATTATTCACTAAAATATCTCTTATCACAGTATGACCAATACTTGAACAAAAAGAAATCAATACAAAACAACATTAGAGGACGAATCCAAAAAAAATGTAAAAAAACAGCTACTTAAGCAGTCTTTGGTAAGGTATTGGCTATGTCAATGACAAAACGATATCTAACATCTGCTTTGGCAAGACGTTCCATTGCAGTGTTGACATAGTCCATTGAAATAACCTCAACATCGGCTGTTATATTGTGTTTTGAAGCAAAATCAATCATTTCCTGTGTCTCTGCCAGTCCTCCAATTAAACTTCCTCCTACCGTCTTCCTTCCTGTTTAGAATCAACTTCTTTCGTGAGTAGTGAATTTGTAATGTGAGGAGAAGTTTTATGCGTGAGATAGTTAGTCCCATATTGTTTATAAAGATCTAGGTCATAATAAAACCTTGTCTTACATACAGGTTAGTTATTTTGGGTCAGTTTCGCATCTAGATATATCAGATGGAAAAGTCTGTGGTGGTCTAAGGGAGTCCATATGCCAAGGAAAATCCTTATACCATATGGAACTGGGCTAGTGGGCTTGGGTAAATCTAAGGAAGGTCCAGTGGTCTAAGGGACTCATGCCAAGGGAAATCCTTATACCGTATGGAACTAGGCTAGTGGGCTTGGGTGGATCTAAGAAGGTCGATGCCGAGGGAAAACCTTGTACCATATCGAACTATGATAAGGAGCCTGGGTTATGGAAGGGGGTTCATGCCCACCGAAAGCCTTGTACTATATGGAACTAGGGTAGTGAGCTTGGATGGTGCCCAGATGAGGGAACATACGTCTGATATTGGGGCAAGTGTTACCTAAAATTTGGTTCTCATGATGTAGTCAGACATATCATAATTTATAAGGATCATCGATAACTTATAAATTATCAGTTATGAGAAGCATACCAAAGAGCAAGGGAAATATGGGAAGCTCGAGCGGCTTTTCTGGTGCACCCACCATGACCAGCTTTCCATGAGGTTTTAGCAAACCAATCAGCGGCAGGAGAGGATGTTGGGCAGAAACTGTATCGATTATACCATCCATTGTACCCAGGAAAGCCTACACAAACCACATTGATAAAATCTAAGAATAAGTTGAAGTACTATGACAAACAATACATGGATTGAATCGATAAACAGATAGTCTAATTACCTCCATTTGTTTCTGATCACGACTAACAAGAAAAGAATCTGCTCCAAGATGTTCGATCGCTTCCTTCTCCTTAGCGGGTGAAGTACTAAGCACAGTAACTTTCATCCCAAAAGCCTTGGCGAACTTCACAGCAACATGACCAAGCCCACCAAGCCCAACTACACCCAAGTGCTGACCCGGCTCACTGAGTCCATAATATTTCAGTGGGCTATACACTGTTATACCGGCACAAAGTAGAGGTGCACATGAATCAAGTGGGAGGTTGTCTGGGATCCTGATCAAGAAACGTTCGCTAGCAACCATGATATCCGAGTATCCTCCGTACGTTTTAGACCCGTCGTGGTAAATGCCATCGTAGGTGAGTATTTTTTTCTCGCAGTAATTCTCTTGGTTAATGTTGCAGCTATCACAAGACTCACAAGCCCCCACAAGGCAACCAACACCAACTTTATCTCCCACTTTGACTTTCGATACCTTTGAGCCCACCTCCGTTGCTACACCCACGATCTCATGTCTGCGTAAAAAATAAGTAACGAAGATAAATGGCGGATATATTTTTCCGTATCCCGGTATAGGCGTAATACTTGCAAAAAGATATTCTGTTTGATGTCACACAATGAGGTAAATGGAAGAGAAATATACCCGGGGACCATAGGATAAGTAGAGAAACCCCATTCATTCTTAATGCTGTGAAGGTCTGAATGACAAATTCCACAATAAAGCACTTTAAATGTAACATCTTCCTCTCCTGTAGCCCTAAAAAAATATGAAAAAAAATCATCAATAATCAGCTTTCTAACTTGATTTCTTCATTCTCTCTCTCTCTCTATCTAACTTGATTTCTTCATTAATAATCAACCTTATATGTGAATGTTCAAAATATTATTAAAATCTACAATATGAAATCTAGAAAGAAAAAGAAAATGAAGGATGGTTAATACCTTCTGGAGAATTTGAAGGGAGAGAGATGGCCTGATGGATCTCTAGCTGCCCATCCAAATGCCTTCTGTGGGAATTCTAACTCTGGTGATTTTGACATTTTCTATCTCTATCTAGTGTTGCTGATCTGTTTATCTCTCTATCTTTCTAATTTGAATTGTATTTTATGGGGTACATGCAAATGTATATATAGTGGGGAGGGAGGGAATGGGCGTTACAAGAAGAGTGAGTGGCAGTTAATTAGTCTGACGTATTTGGTGAGGTAATACTAAAGAGGGTTGTGGTGAGGTGTGTGGTGAGGTGTGTGGTGAGGTGAGGGGTTATCCTTTCTTGCATGTTCATGAACACTATCATTGCTTGGCTATCACTCTTCCTCTTTCTAACTAGACTTCAACTACTAAGTCAAATTCCCATTTCTTTCTACAAAAAAGAAAAGAAAAAGAAAAGTCAAACTCTCATTTGATTTCATACATTCTAGGTCGTTCCTTGTTCAGTTACTCCACGAAAGTCGGTTAGATCTCATATAATTGGGGTAGGGTTCTTGGAGATGGCAAATGGAATTTTTGTGGAGTCAATTTTTACATGTGTCATGGTGTACGTAATGATATGGGTTTATCAAAGGTTAAAAAATTGATCATAGTAAAAAAAAAAAAAAAAGAATCCAGATTTTTTTTATATAAAATAAAGAGGCTTTTGGTATAGGAAGAACACTATTTAGTAAAGGCAGTGCATTAGAAAGATCAATTTATGTATTTGCTCTTCCTTTACCAAATTAGTTTAAGGAGGGCGTTATAAGGATCATTTAATAAATATTGCCAAAATAGAAGGACTTAGATAAAAATTAATAATAAATCTAATATTTTATTCACTTATATTTTCTCTCACATAAACAACCAAAACCCTAATTATGTGATTGACTGAAAAAGAATTTTCGGTTGGATCGACTGAAAAGACAACAAATTTCGATAGGATCGGGTGAAAAAGACAATAAATTTCGACGTAACAACTGAAAAATATGACAAATTTCGGTTGGGTAGATTGATAAAGATAACAAATTTCAGCCGATCCCGCTGAAAATAGTAACAAATTTCGGCTGAGATGGCTGAAATTAGCCTATTTTTTCAACCGCTCTGGCCGAATTTTTTCATAATTTTCAGTTGGTATTCATGAATTTTTATTTTATACTAAGCGAAATTTCTTTTATGTAAATGTCGCTTATATATTTTTCGAGTTACATCCTTTTTGTATTCTTCGTTGCAATATTAATACTTGAAATCTTCAAAAATTACTTTAATTAGAGCATCTCCAATGCAAAACTCAAAAAAAATCTCCATTCGTCCTATTTGTCAAGTTCCAATTGAGATTCTCACTCCTAGGTGTCGAAAATAGAGATCCTCAATTCTTGTATGTCTCCAATGCAACACTCTAAACTCTTTTATATTACTTACGTGTCATGGTTATTTTTGTAAAAAAATAATTAGTTATTTTGGAAATATAGGAAAACTTGATTTCTATTGGTTGAAATTTAAATATTGATGAGTTGGGCAATTAGAGATATCTCAAGAGGACACTCTGAAAATAGAGTGTCCTCTTGAGATATCTTTATTCCACTCTCGACACATCATCTTCGAGATCTTAGTTGAGCATTGCATTGGAGATGATTTTTTAAGAAAAACTCAGAAAATCCTATGTGGCACTCCGAGTTTCTAAGATTGAGTTTTGCATTGGAGATGCTCTTAGTGTTAAAACCCTAAAAATCGATGGAGAAATCAAGCAATAACAAGAATTACAAACTTTCTACGGAGATGAGTTTTGTGTTAGTCATCTAGGGTTTAGGTTTCTTTCTATATCTCTCTTTTTGATAGAATCAAACAGATTTAGGGCTTTTATCCTTTTCAGGATGTTTATCTCTCTTCTCTCTCTTTGATTTGATCGGAGGTTTTAGGTCGAACAAAATTCTCTCTTCTCTCTCGAAAGGTTTTAGTCGAACAGGAGGATATTAGATCTTTTCTCTCTCTTTTGGTCCAAAATAGTTTGATGGGAGGGACCAAAGTATAAGTTTGGAATATTTAAAAAAATGTTTATCCCTCCCTATTCTAAAAAGAGTGCTCTCCCTATCTAATGCAATGCCTTTGCTAAAAATTGCTCTTCCTATACCAAAACCCAATAAAGATTACCAAAGTATTATGTTTAATAATAGGTAAAGATTAACATAATATTGACAATTAGTAGTCTGGTCATTATCTTTTCTTTTTTGTCAGGAAATGGTTGCTTGGGCCCAAAAAGTTTCATAATAACTAAAAACAACATTGTACTTCTACCACACCTCTCAAAATTGAGACAATAATAAAAAACAAATGCAGGAAACAACCAAACACAACACAATGGAGTCCTCCATCGACACCATTCTCAAAGTTCAATGTTGACGCATCCTTTGCTGCAATATCTGAACCTGCAGGAGTAGGTTGTATTATTCATGATGCAGAGGCAAAATTTATCCTAGCGGTTGCCGACGTAGTCCAAGGACAAAACGTTGAAGAATGTGAAGGATTGGCTATTTATACTAGCATGCTTTTGGCACAACAATTAGGATTCAGCCATGTTCATATAGAAAGTGATAATCTAGCAGTAATTCAGTGCATCAATGGTAATAGTATAGGACTTCAATGGCAAACACAGAAGATAGTGAAACAGGTTGTCGCCCTAAAGAACAAATTCGCAGCTATAATATTCATTTTCACTCCGAGAGAAGGCAACATCCAGGCGGACGTGCTTGCAAAATGGGGAAGAAAATTTAGGAAAAAAGAACTTTGGAATGTGTTACCTTCTTTTGTTCCTAAACTACTATAAACTCTATGTTTTCTTTTAGTTTTTTTAATGCTATTATCCTTCATAAAAAAAAAAAACTAAAAACAACATAGATTTTTTTCCTATTAAGCAGTAGTTACTAAAATATTATAGGTAATATAATAGGTCAAGTTCAGTTTAATAATTACTATTCAGGTCATTCCAATTGTTTGGTTCCCAAAATAGCCTTGCCCACTAAAAACTATTTTCTCTTTCAAGAAATCCAGAATTTTTTGAGAGTTTTTCTTTTCTTCTTCTGCCTATGCTTCATTTTTCTAAAGATGGGAAAAAAGAGAAAACTGATTATTGATAAAAATTCAAGTTTGAAACTCATGTAAGTTTAATTAACCTCTTCTGGTCTGGTTAACCCGAGAAAGAAAACAAAAATGAGATAGACTTACGAGAAATCATATTCAGTTAGATAGGGTAGATTAAGATGGGACACTAAAATAATTGATTGCTGGGTCGTACCTCTTCTCGATTCTTCTTCATCATTCTATGATCTTCTTCTTACTTTCTTTTTATTATTTTTCTTCGATTCTTCTTCTTCTTCGTCGATTTTCTTCATCATAACTGTTGAAAGTGTCTTGAATATGGGATGATATCGAACTCGGTTTACGACCCGCCAACCAGCTTACAATTAGGACCTGTTAGCGGAGCTAATTACTGAGACAAGGTTGGTATGCGAAGCAGCGCTCTGAGGAAAAACTGGACTCCGAAACAGAGCTGGAATGTGGAGCAGTGAGATTAGGGTTTTAGTGGCTATATAAACTAAAACCCTAACAGATAATTGTATCGAATTCTCACGAATCTATTGTGTAACTTGTTTGCTTATCATAGTGGAAATCATCGCGCCATTGTCGCCGTAGAGTAGGTCTCACCAACCGAACCACGTAAATCTCTTATGTTCTGTGTGATTGTTCTTTATTTCCTATTGCTTTTCGTTGCTTACTTGTTTCGGTCATAACAAAACCCAATTGTCATAACAAACCCCAATTGTCATAATAAACTGGTATCAGAGCTTTAGTTTTGAGGTTTCTGTGATGGCGAAATACGAGATAGAGAGAGCTTATGGACAAATTCTGTTGTGTTTGAGCAATGAGGTCTTGCGGTAAGTAGCAACGGAAACTACAACCGATGGGCTATGGAGTAAGCTAGAGGCAAGGTATATGACGAAGTCTCTAACTAATCATTAGTATCTAAAGAAGAAATTGTTTAGTTTACAGATGTTAAAAGAGGAATCGTTGAAAGACCATATAGATGAAATCAACCGAGTATTCTTAGATTTAGCAAATATCGGTCAAATTCGAAGATGAAGATAAGTCAGTACTATTGCTTACATCCCTTCCACCATCATATGAAAGCTTTGTTGATTCTTTTACGTCTTGTAAAACAACTACGACATTAGAGGATGTTAAAGCAGCATTGAACTCCAAGGAGTTGAGACAAAGGTCAATGGAAGAAAGCATTTTAGGTGATGGGTTGGTTGTAAGGGGAAAGACGCAGCATCTAGGCGATGGGAAGGGGCGGTCTAGGTTTAAATCGAAACCTAGGAAGTACAGATGCTTCAACTGTAAGAAGGAAGGGTACTTCAAGAAGAATTGTCCTGAGCTTAGAAAAAAAACCAGGTGAGGCAGCAATCATCGAATAAGAAAACGATGATGGTAGTGTCTTGACATTCATTGAAGAATGTGACGAAACTATGGTTCTGGCTACCAATGCCTGCTTCGCTAAAGATAAGTGGATTTTGGATACTGGTTGTACGTTTCATGTATGTCCTCATAGGGAATGGTTTTCCACTTACACGACCATTAATGGCGGTAAGGTGTTAATGAAAAACGACGCTCCCTGTAAGGTGGTTGGAATCGGTATTATTCAGATCAAGATGCACGATGGTGTTGTGACGACTATAACAGACATCATACATGTTTCACATTTAAAGAGGAATTTAATCTCTTTGGGAACTCTGGATGATAATGGTTGCAAGTATACTGGTGAAGGTGGTGTGCTTCAGATTTCTTAGGGGAGTCTTATAGTTATGAAGGGGTTGAAGAAGAATGTTCTACATGTGCTACAGGGTAACACAGTTACTGAATCTGTAGCGGTATTATCAGACAAGGAAGTTGAGACTACCAAGCTATGGCGTATGTGGTTAGTGCTGATGTCAAAAAATGTCTTTCCGTTATATCAGTATGAAACAGGGAGTTGATGCATGACAACCTCCGTTAAGTTGAATGTTCGGTTATGTTAAGTTAGATCCCGTAGGGTGTTCCTGCTTCCATCTCTGGTTCTCTGTTCCTCTTGACCTCTTCTCCTGCTCCTCGCTCCTTTCTCTTGCTCCTGCTTATTGCTCCTGTTCGTTTGTTCCCATAGGGGGGAAAACCTACAAAGGGTTCGAAAACCACTCCGATGCTCAAGCCAGTCAGGGTGCTCTTTGCAGTAAAAGAATGAATATTGATTGATCCTTTTGGGGGCAAGTTCTGAGAACTCAAAGTTAACTGTGATCTTCTAGGCTTTAGAGATCGTGTCCTTTGAAGGACAATGTGGGGGCCTTTTATAGGGTTTAAGAGGCAGCGGTGATTGCCGTGGAGTGAAGGTTTCCCTTTGTGTTTATCTCGTATTCAGGATAGATGAAAGTTCCTAAGTTCAAGGATCTTTCGTAGATATCCTCCCGATGTGATAGATCTTTAGGGAGAAGTTTCCTCCCTTGGACGCGTGAAGTCCAAACTTGCTTAAACACTTAGAGATCTGTAACCGACTGAGATCTCTGTGGAGATTCTGGGATTAAGTCTGTAGATTGCTGGTGCGTTTTGCCTTCCCAATTCTGGGCGTAAGGCATCGACCAAACCTACGTGGACCCCCCTCATTCCTTTAGAAACCCCAGGGCTGATACGTTCATGCCGAGGGCGTTACAGGGCTGGTTTCCTCTAGTCGACCTCCCAGTTAGGGGAGTACGTGACAGATCGTCAAGGGTTCAGCTGACCTGCTACCTTAAGTCGGGTTGACCTGATGGACTTCAGGTCTGATTTTGACTCTTCAGACGTTAGTCAACGTCTGCACATTTTGTGCATCATCACGAGTCCCGCCACTCCTTAGTTGAAAGTAATGAGACTGAGGAGTAGAAGTAACTCGTGTTTCTCTAACATAGAAGACGGTGAAGATAGAGGGTTTACCTGGACCAGAGCTATTTTGAGAAGCTTGGCCTTTTTGGTTTTCCAGAGCTGAATATTCCCGAGCTGATTTGTACCGATCCATTTTGGGGTGTTTTGCGAGATCTTCTTTCTAGTCAGTACGGCTGATAAGGTCTTCTTTAACTGGCTATTGATGCACCCGAAAAGGTTGCACACCCAAGCGGAGGTATCAAGTAGTAATCCGGCGAAGCCGGGGTCGATCCAAGGATAGGAAGGTAGCTTGGATATCGAAGGGTCTTATCCCTCGGTCTAGATATTAAAAGCTAACTTAGACTAAATAGGAAATGAAACAAAGATAAATGAGGGTTTTATAATGAATGAGTAACAAAACAAGATAACAAATGAAACTAGACTAAGGGGGGGGGGGGGGGGTAGTGGATAGGGATTTAGAAGGACATTCGTGGACAAAATGTCTCGTAGACATTTTGAGACATTTCGGGACATTTGTCTGTAGACAAAATGTATTTATGGACATTTCAAGACATTTGATTCATAGACAAAATGTCTTTATGGACATTTCAAGACATTTGGTTTATGGACAAAATGTTTTGGGGACATTTCAACATATTGAATCCATGGACAACATGTGTAGTGGATATTATTATTGTTACTTTATTATTATTATTATTATTATTATTATTATTATTATAATAAAGTAGTCAAAAAACAACAGATTACATTCAAAAAATAAAAATAAAACTGATACAGAAGTCAAAAACAGCAGATTACATTCAATGAAATCAACAACCTTACCTTTAAAGAGAAAAAAAGATATCGAGAGATAGAAAGAGGGCGTTAAAACCATGATTTGGATTTTTGCGGACGGCAGTTTTTTTTTCGTCTTTTCTATCATCTCATATTGAAGGAGATATATACTAAGTCTGAAGGTATGACCTTCCTAATAGAAATATATCCTAAAAGTCTGAAGGTATAACCTTCCGAAGGAGTGTCCTTCGATCAAGATGGTAATGCGTACGAATTTAGGAAAAGGTTTTAGAAACTTGTCCTAAATCAAGTAATGAATCTAAATGACTAAAGATTTTGATAAAGATCAAGAGTCTTAGTCATGACAAGTCTTCCGAAATAATAGTGTTTAATACAAGCTGCATATCCACTAAACCTAAAACTGCTATGGGGTTTTTCCCTCAAAACATCGGAACGGAATTGGATTGTTGCTCTCGATGGTGTCTTCCTTGAAAGGAGTCATTCAAGAAGACAAGTGGGAGAAATATTCGAATCAGATTCGAACTGAGTAACAAAAAAACACCAAATGGGAGTACGGATAACTCGCCAAGTAACTTCTTAAAAGAGTTAAGAAGGTTCTACGATATTGTTCAAAACCCTAATGAGCCTTCAGAAGACCCATAAAAATTATAGCAAAACCGGGCTCTGACAATTGGCTAAGAGCCAAAAAGGAACAAAACTAAGAGTTGGTATCTAACATTCGAAGAGAAACTCAAAGGTTGATTTTCTGATAAGAATAGTTAGACTCTTGTTAAGACAAGAGGGTAAGTGAGAGTAAAACAAAATAGTTTTACGTCCTGTATGTGAGACATACTAGAATTGAGAAAAGTTAAGGAACTAGCTCAATAGGACACCAGACGAGGGTAAATAAAATTAAATGGGCATCGAAATCTATATAGTTAAAGATTAACAAATGATACGACTCGTTCTAACTAGAAATACTCATAGAGAGAGATTCTACCCATCTCTCATGGAACACCGCTTAGCAAGAAATCAGGATTTGAAAGTTCTGATGAGCAAAAGCACACCTGAGGGAAACAATGATGTCACGAGACATGAGATCGATTATAAAGATGATCGATGTTTACCCGCACATCTAGAAATACAAAAGTATTTAATGTCGTCACCCATAAATATCAGAGAGATTCCTAAGATACTTGGAACATCTAGGAGAGAATCTCTGAAAGTGAAAGTTGAAGAAAATCATAAAAGCAATCTTCAGAATATAAAGATAAGAATCTTTTAGGAAGGACAACCAGGTGAAAAAAGGGTTTTTCACAGTGTGAGTCGTTGCAAACTCTACTAGTATAAAATTTATAATTAGAACTTAGGAAGTTTTAGTCTCAGTTTAAGAACTGATACAATCGTAAAAGCTGACGAAGGCGTTCTTCAGCAAGATAATAATAAAGCAGAGTGAAACAAAACATGGACTGGATGCACAACTAAACTGTCACCCTAAATCGAGCATGAAAGATGTACGAATCTAAGGAATTAGGATCACGAAAGACTGCCCTAAAAGACTAGTAAATTGGGTACGTAAAGGAGTTTACGTGGGGAACTCACTTTTACAAACTCTTGTTGTCTGAAATAAACTAGTTTATTTCGTTATCTAAATTGTGGTTTAGAATTTAGACGACAGTCCAAAATAGTGGAAAGTTTCATACAGGTTTATTAGATAAGTGATCTAATGAAAGAAACCCTGCTAAGTGAACATGGAAGCGTTCCATTATATTATATCCCTAGTCCAGTCATTGGTTGGACAACAATGACTTAAGAAGACTAGCATGAGTGATTGACAAGATAGCGTTGTTTCTTGGGTTATAGGAATAAGGGTATTCAAGTCAACTTCATGGGTGTATAAAGATATACTGGAAACCCACCAAGTGAGAGTGCTTCAAGAGTTGAAGATATGAACGTCATGACTCTCTATAAGCAAATTGGGGAGATTCCTCAAAACATGATTACTCGCTCATCTTATGTAAGGAATGTCGAACTTTGGTCCCGTCGAACGCCGCCCCTAAAAGGAGGTTATAAAGACGCGGGCCAGGTACGACAGGATAGACATTAAGGTGAGTGGAAGTACAAGAATGAAATATGTCTTCTTAACGAGAGTTAGGATAAAGTATCTCTAGACCACTTGAGGAGTGGCAACTGGAAATGCATGGTCGTGCTCAAATGGATTAACAAGTGAATCATTTGATTTGACAGTCTGTCCTCCCGATCAAGAAAGTCCGATAAAGTGTGACGTATCAGATGAGATATGAAAAAACATGGGAGTCGAGCCTTGCACTTGTTCTAAGTACAAGTGCAGACTGAAGGAGATATATTCTAAGTCTGAAGGTATGACCTTCCTGATAGAAATATATCCTTATGGTTTGAAGGTATAACCTTCCGAAGGAGTGTCCTTCGTCCAAGATGGCAATGCGTACGATTTGGCTTATAGGATAATGATGACCTTATTTGAAAGATCAATCAATCCATTTCAATTAGGAGTCGTAATGCTTAACTAGAACCCGCTTAAGATTGTCAAATCACTTCGGTTATCCGCGCCTAACATAGACCAGATCCTACAACGGGTTACACATAAGAATGGTAACTTGAACAGTGAGAATAGACTGAGAGGAACAAGTATATAGATGGATATGCTCCACTATGATAATACTTAAAAGATAGAAAAGAATCGGGCTCGAAAGAGAAGAGCGAAAAGGCAAAAGCACACTTTTGGGCCGGGAAGGGAATCCCTTATAGGGATTCCCCTGACCGACCATATAAGAGAAGTGGGCAGGCCAAAACAAGACCATAAGGGGCTGTTGTGGCCGGCCACACTAAAGGGGAAACCCTAATTAGGGTTTTTCCCTAATTAGGGGATCCCAGATAAATAAAACTCTTTTGTGCTTATCTTTTTTGAAGGACTTTTTGTGGGATTTTGTGTGTATCTAATACAACTATCTAGTGTTGTAAGCGGAATCTCAGACATCTGTATGTTTAACACTAGATTACCAGGATCTTAAAGCATGAACTAATCAATGAACTAAAATAGGAAAAATACCTTTATCGCGCTTTTCCCACGAACCTTTCCAATCGCGTGTGAAGATCGAGAACTCCAAGTGTCGCTCCTCTACTTGAGACACCGAGTAGGTTGACTTGATCTCCCTTCCTTTCAGTCTGCTAGGACTTAATAGAAGGTTGAGAAGAACCCTTCTTCTTGACTAGATTGATGGAACGGGAGCTTTTTCCCTACAATCATCTCTCTCCACTAGTTGTATATTGAGAGAGAAAAAGCTGTATGATTATTCTTCCTGAAAAAATCCACACCTTTTCTGTTCTCTCATGAACCTTATATAGAGAAACCCTAATTAGAATCATATCCAAATTAGGTCTTTCTATTTTCCGGATCACAGAAAAGATAATTACTAAAATACCTTTTTGGGGTATTTTGGCTTTTTCCTTTAGTGTGGCCGGCCAGGGTAGCCCCACTATGGGCTTTATCTGGCCGGCCCACTTACCTTGGTCGGCCATCACATGGCTGCCCCTTAGAGCCTTGCTCCGGGCACCCCTTTTAAGCCCGGTTCTTTCTATCTTTTTCCGAATCGCCATTCGAACCCTTTTGCCTTTTAAGTTGGATCTAATCCATCTTTAGCTTGTTCCCGTCTAGTCAAATCTCTTCAATCAAGTTACCCTCTTATGTGTAACTCGTTGTAGGATCCGGTCTATGTTAGCCGCGAATCACCGAAGTGATCCGACGATCGTAGTTGGCTTCTAGCAAAACGCTACGACCCCTAATTGGACCGGACTGGATGATCTTTGCAATATGGTCATCGTTATCCTAGCTGACAAATTGATCACATTGCCATCTTGGTCGAAGGACACTCCCTCAGAAGGACATCTCCTTCAGCCCGAACGGATATATCTTTCAGTCTCCCACTTGTACTTAGAACAAGTACAATGCTCGATTCCCATGTCTCTTCGTATCTCATCTGATACGTCATACCTTTCAGACTTTCTTGATCTGGAGAACAACTGTCAAAGCAAATGATTAAACCATTAATCCATTTCAGTGTGGCCACACATTTTCCAGTTGCTTCTCCTCAAGTGGCCCGGAGATACTTATCCTAACTTAATAGGAGGACATCATCCAGTCTTTTACTCCCACTTAACTTCATGCCTTTCCTGTCTCCCCCAGTAATCCGCCTTTATAACCTCCTTTTTTGGCACTGCATTTGATGGTACCAAAGTTCGACATTCCTTACATAAGATGAGTGGAGTACTCATGTTTAAGGAGTCTCTCAAATCTTGCCTATGAGTGTTCGTGACGTTTTTCAACATTTGAAGAACTCTCATGTTTGGGTTATCCGGTGTTTATTCCCAATCATACACTTATGTAATTGACTTAAATACTATATTCCTATAGCCCATGAAACAGCGCTATCAGTTAATCTCACATGCTAGTCTTCATGAGTCATTGTTGTCTATGCAATGACCTGGACTAGGGACTTAATAATGAATCTATTCCAAGTTCACTTAGTAGGATTTCATTTACCAGATCACGCATCTGATAAACCTACTTGGAATGCTTCACTATTTTTGGACCGTTGATTAAACACTAAACCATGATTTGACGACGAAATAATTAACTTATTTCTGATAATAAGAGTTTGTAATATTGAGCCTTCCCGTGTAACTCTTACACCCTCAATCTTACTTGTCTAAGCTTAAAGCTTAATGCCAATGACCCTAGTATTGTTTCCATACTTAGTCTAAGGTGACAGTTTAGTTAATAGATTAAATCTGTATAGATTTTGCTTGTTATCATCCGATGATAATCTTTAGTATTACCAAACTAAATTAAAACTTCCCAAGTTTTAACTACTTTCTTTTATTTGTAAAGTTTGCAACAGTCTCTAACAGGAACCTTTCTAGCTTATTGTTCTTCCATGTGAAGATTGTCATTTTGGAAATTTGCAACATATGACTTTTCAACCTTTTATTTTCCTACCGAGAATTCACAAGTTCTTCTCAAGTAAATTGGGCAATCTAGATCAGCTCATCTGGATTTGATTGGTGACGACCATAGATACTCCAAGTATTTTGCGACGTCGAGGCGAATGCTAATCATGTCCTACATGACCGATCTTATGCCTTTAGCATAACCATCTTTTCTCATGCGTGCTTGCTCATCAGAATCCTTCAGATTCTAAATCTTGCTAAGCTGTGTGCAATGAGACTTGGGTAAGAATTACTCCGTTTGAGTGTTTCACATTGGACTTTTCAAGACCTTTTCTTGAACAAGTCTTATCACCTTCTCGATCTATCTTTGTATATCTTTGGTGCCCAAAAGCATTTCACCTTTATGTGGTCCTTTTATTGAGTCAAATCTAAACTGTCTTCAACATCAGAATGTTGTTCTCAATCTCTAGTATGTCGTCTACATACCGGACCAAAGAAAACTGGGTCACTCCCACTAACCTTCTTGAACTTCTTAAATTCAAGATTTCTCTTCATTCTCAAAGAAACCAACTCTTGATTACTTTGCTGAATTGAAGATTCCAACTCCTACTTGCCCCTTTAATCCCTCGATGGATTTGAAGTTTGCATTTTATACCAGCTTTAGAAGAGTTAACTTCCTTCTGAATGTGTCATGTACACATATTCTTTGGCTAGTAATGGATCATTATGGTTTTTAGCATTGTGACACGAGGGTTGGTCTTTCCTGGTCTATACCATGAATTTTGCGACCTTCTTTCTTAGTCATGCTCTGAGAAACACCAATGTTTCCATCCTTGTCTGTTGTCCACTTTGAAAAACCTATTTGGACTTAACAGGAATCCTTCCTTTAAGCAAAATAGACCAAGTTCCATACTTGATTTCAAACATGGATTCCATTCTGATCATATGGCTCCAAGCCATGTTTCGGAGTGATTCCGTGACAACTTTTGTGTAGCTAGCTCATTTTCTTCTTCAGCCGGATCTCCATCCTCTAAGACAGATGTATGAGCTCTCAAGGTCTATAAGGGGTGTGAGCAACTTTGAGACGTTCTCAACTCTTTGAGAGTTCTCCTGCGAATCTAATTCGCTTTATGCGGGAGGATCTTCGAGATCTTCCATCTCTACATCTCTTTCCATGTCTATTGGCTCTGAATAGATAGGAATCGCAATTTCTGACATTTGTACATCACTGTCAGTTTTGTTGCTCAAATCGAATTTCTTCGATATCTAATATTTCCTACTTGTCTTCTTGAAATAACTCTTATTTCAAGGAAGACACCACCACGAACAACAACCACCTTGTTCTCTGATTGCTTGTGGAAGAATCCCCTAATATTTCTTTATCCATAAAGAAATATTCTGTTTGATAGGTAATATTGGTTCTCGAAAACCATTTACGTTAATTTCATATCATTAGACCTTAAGAAAAGACTACTTTGGAACCATTCCAAACTCATACTCTTTTGGTGTCTTTTCAGCTTTTGACGAAATTTGGTTAGTTAGGATGAACGACCGTGTTTGAGAATATATCCCAGAAAGTGTTCAGAAGATTGGCCTAAACCAATCATTGATCGACTCAGGTCTGACATGTTCGATTACTCCTACTGGACTCATCATCCGTATGATGTGTTTGTGAAGCAAGTGGAGGAACTATTTCTCAACTTCTTTGATGGTCATCAAATTTTTGGTTCAAATATTTAGGCCGCGGCTTTGGGGAATAAAGAAAATTCTACGGGGAATAAATTCTCCGGGGAATTCGGATATTTTCGAAAGTTCTCTAGGGAATAAATTTTTGTGGGGAATACAACATATATTAATATTAACTTTAAGTACCAAATTTTTAAATTTTTTTATTGTAAGTCCTTCCCTCCTATTTGAACAAAAATATAACTTACCTTCTTCTCTGAGAAATCAAAAAGGCCTCTTTCTCATCATCTCCCATTCTCTTCTCTCAAAAAAATTAAATCATCAAAACAACCCGAAACCATAAAAAAACAGAAATCATCTCTCAATTATCTGATTTCTCTTCATCTCCCATTTTCTCTCTCAAAAAACATAAAGGCATAAAACCTCATTCCTGTACAAGAGAGAAATCACCAACAAGTTAGAGAGATAAAGAGGGAAAAGTCTGGAAATCATCAAAATCTCTTCAATCTCTTACCATGGGTCGTCCAAAGAAGGCATCTTCATCTACTAATCTCACTCAAGAGAGGTAAGTAGCCTCCAAATCCTACAAATAAGTTATTTTAGCCCTAATTTTTTTTTAAGATCTTATAAAAACTTGAAATTTGTGTGATTTGGACTGTTTTTTGAGTGATTCAAATGATGTTAGGGTTTGTATGGTACATGTTGTTTAATTTCGAATCATATTAAGGCTAGTTTCATGATGTGTCGAATAAAAAAATTAGGGTTTTCTGCTCCTGTTTCGTAGCTTGCGATTTGCGAAATCTGTTTAAGTTTCGCAAATCACGAACTACGAAATGTTTCGTACTTTCTCAAGTACGAAATATTTCGTAATTTTTCAGGTACGAAATGGTAGTTTCTTTTCATGCTCTTTTGTTTCAGATATTGGTTTTGTTAAATTTATCTTAATTTATCTTAATTAATCTATCTTCATTCAATATGTTCCTCTAGTTGGTTGTTAACAACAATATGTCGTATTTGGCTAATAATGATTTTAAGCTTTATGGGCAAGATAGAAACTCCGATTGGTCGGTTCTTATCAGTTCTTTGACAAACTAGAAGCCACGCATTTTTGTTTTGTATTTTTTATAGGCGTAAAAAGTATAAAGCGGATGTTCTGGCTCAAAAGTCTCCGGTTCGTAAAGAAGCCATCGTTGGTAGAAAAGAACGAAATTCTACGGTGTCTGCACGTCAACGGCTTGTGGAGATACGCTCCAAGGCCAACGCTGATAGGTCGTCACTAAAAAATATAAACTATCAGGAGTCAAGCGAAGAGTCAGACGAGGAGTCCGCAGACCAGACTGCCGACCAGTCAGATGAGGAGTCCGCAGACCAGACTGCCGACCAGTCTGGCGAGGGATCCGACGATGAGTCTGCCGATGAGGGGGGCCACGACCAAGGCCACGAGATTAAGATGGTAGAATCACCTGCTAGTTCGAGTGATCAGTCGGACTACGATGGATTCCCGACGGACCGATCTTTACTTCAATATTATACCTCGCACATTGCAAACCACATATGGAAGGGCAACGTGAGTCTATTCTTTGCCGAACTAAACCATTTTGATTGGCGCCTTTTGATTTAATATTTTTTTTCACTTAGGTTTTCTGATGAAACTTCTATTTTTTAGAGTTCGGATCGACTATTGACAGTTAAACCCACGGCTGGTTGGATTGGCCGATGGGTGCTTGGTGGAGAGTGTAAATTCGTACAAGAAAAGGTAAATGATGCTGGATTTTTACCCATCATTAATTATGTGTACCGGAGACCCGACGATGCTCTTGTCAGTGCTTTTACGGAAAGGTATTATCCTGAAACCAACACCTTCCATTTACCATTCGGGGAGATGATGATCCGACTTGAAGATGTGAAGCACATAGTCGATCTCCCTATAGATGGGAAGGCGGTACATGGAGTAACAAGTACTGCAATGCAATCGGCTTTTGTGTTGAAGTTGATGAAGAGAACCTTGGGATTGGAGCCCAATGAAGCTAAAAATGCACTGTAGGATGGTTGTCTAAAAACGGTAAAACTTGCGTGGGTGGCTGAAAACTTTTCGAATTCGAAAAACAACATGTCACAGAAGAAGAAAGAGTATTGTGCTAGAGCTTATTTACTTTATGTTGTTGGATCATGCATATGCCCTGATAAAAGCGGTAACAGGGTAAATGTTCAATACCTCCAGTGCTTTGAAAATTTGGATGAGGTAAAGAGCTATTCTTGGGGGACTGCATGTCTTGCAAACCTGATGCATCAGCTATGTTCTGCGACTAGATTTAAAGTAAAACAGATGGGTGGATGTTTTACAATTCTCCAGGTACGTTACAAATACATGTTCAAATATTTTTTTATGTTTATTTGTACAAAATATGTACTAATTATTAATTTGTTTAGGTTTGGATTTATGAACACTTTCCTGACCTCTACTCTGGATGGAATAAAAACACCAAATTTGAAGATGGTTGGCCATTGGCTAGAAAATGGGTACCTAGACCGTCATCGAATAAAAGAAAAAGACTTCAAGATCTTAAAGCTTTAAGGGGGAGAATTGATGAGTTATAAAGTACAGATGTAAGTATTAATAACTTTATGTGCTTGATATACAAATCATTTTAAACCCTTAAAATTTTCATTTTATCTGCATTTACAGGTTATCAGGGATTCTTACGCACATAGTCGAGATCATTACCCAAACCATCCAGTCAGTTACTATAGTGGGGTGGTGGTATGTTTCGAACTCACTGCTACCGTATATCCTCAGCGGATCCTACGCCAGCTTGGATATATTCAGTCGATTCCTGAACCACCTCAACCTCTCGATGTAGTGAAGTCAATAACAACAAACAAACACTTCACAGCTTACTACGGTTCCAGTGCTGCACATATGTGGAGTAATTGGTAAAACCACATCCTGTCTGACCAATATCGTAATGGTGTTACTGTTCCTGATCAAACCGTAGACGATTACATGGAATGGTATCTCACGGTCTCCCACCCGAGGGTAGTTAACCCGATCCATCCGAGCAGAGAAGAAGAAACAGACGTTGTTGAGCCACCAAAAGACACTAATAGCATCTTGCAAAGAATGGTAAAAACTACTCTCTTATCTTCTGTTTTTCAGTTTTTTTCTTTTAACGCATACTAATAATGTATATATATATATATATATATATATATTTCAGAAATCCCGCTTGAAAAAGTTTGCAGATGCTCTGCATATATGTGGGGGTGGTGAAAACATGGCTATGTCTCTGAGCTTGAAAGAAAAAATGGTGAAGAAGGTGAAGATGATAGCGGATGACATTGAAAGCGACGATCAAGCCGAATGATCTTAAACTAAGTTCTGTTTTTGGTTTAGAACTTTGTTTCCTTTTTTTGGTGTGGAACATCAGTCCTTTTTTTGTTTCCTATTGAACCCAAAGTGTTTTGGTTCAATAGTGGTATGTTTTTACTGATACCTATTTAAGTTTGAAATCAAAAACCTTTCGGATTTGTTGAGTCTTAAGTTTTCAATGGTGCTATGTTATGAGTTTGAAATTAAAAGTCAGAAGAGTGTTTCGTACACACCTTCCAGTTTTGCCAAATTTTCGTGGGAACGAAATTTTTCGTACCTACGATCTCTGAAATTAAAAGTCAGAAGAGTGTTTCGTAGGTAAGAAACACCTTCCTGTTTTGCCATATTTTCGTGGGTACGGAATGTTTCGTACCTATGAAACAGTATCTGAAATTAAAAGTCAGAAGAGTGTTTCGTAGGTAAGAAACACCTTCCTTTTTTGCCATATTTTCGTGGGTACGAAATGTTTCGTACCTACGAAACAATATCTGAAATTAAAAGTCAGAAGAGTGTTTCGTAGGTAAGAAACACCTTCCTGTTTTGCCATATTTTCGTGATGACGATTGTTTCGTACCTACGAAACAGTATCTGAAATTATAAGTCAGAAGAGTATTTCGTAGGTAAGAAACACCTTCCTGTTTTGCCATATTTTCGTGGGTACGGAATGTTTCGTACCTACGAAACAGTATCTGAAATTAAAAGTCAGAAGAGTGTTTCGTAGGTAAGAAACACCTTCCTTTTTTGCCATATTTTCGTGGGTACGAAATGTTTCGTACCTACGAAACAGTATCTGAAATTAAAAGTCAGAAGAGTGTTTCGTAGGTAAGAAACACCTTCCTGTTTTGCCACATTTTCGTGATGACGAAATGTTTCGTACCTACGAAACAGTATCTGAAATTATAAGTCAGAAGAGTATTTCGTAGGTAAGAAACACCTTCCTGTTTTGCCAACTTTTCGTGCGTACGAAATGTTTCGTACCTACGAAACAGTTTCTGACAATAAAAGCCAGATGAGTGTTTCGTACCTAAGAAACACATTCCTGTTTGGCTACTTTGCCGTGGGCACGAATTTTTTCGCCGGTACGAAATCTGCTGTTTTTTCAAGGTCCCAATTTTTTTGACTTATCGAGTCAGTGTAAAATAAAGAATAATGCAAAATTGACTTTAGGCTTAAATTGAGAGTAACTCATGGTACCATAATAGTTTTTACTACATTACTCCAAGTAAGCGAATAAAATACTTATCATTCTAAGAAGAAAAAAACATTTAATTGTTAATAATAAAAAACCTTCATTCTGGGACGTCGATGTTCTCCACCGGACTAATGCCTGTCAACTCCTTATAACAGTCAAATCTATCTTTAAACAACTCGTACCAAGCCCAATAGTCTTTGTTCTTGACTTTTTCGTAATATGTAAATGGTGGAACATGCGGCAAGGGAGAATCTGGCTTCAACGTTACCCAGACATAATGGTTACTGTTTTAATGAGCAAGAACAACCATATCCCATTTTTTATAACTTTGTGGACCTATCAAGGTCGGCAAGAATGTAAAGTTCATGTTCCTTGATAATATCACAACCGGAACTGAAAACGTTTCTGCCACAACATATCCACATTGTGGCATACAAAACCAATTATGTTTCGGGGCTGGATCTTCGTTACACATGATACGGTCCTTTAGTTCATCGACTGTATTACGATGCCACATGACCCTGTAAAAGTCTTCATTCTCAATAATGTGATTATACATCATTCGACGAATTTCCTTTCCAATCTCGTGACGTCCATTAGTAGTTGCTTTACCAACAACATGAAAACCACAATGCCCATCCCCCGAGACATCTACTATGTTTTGGACGTACTTTTGCATATGAGGGGGAATTGAACTCAACCACCTTGTCTCTATCACCGGCGGATATATTACCGGAGCCGGTCTTTTCTTTGGTCCAAGTTCCTGTCGTTCAGTTTTTTGCGTCATGTTCTTCAACTTATCGTCGAGTTCTGCCTTTTGCATTTCCTTCATTTCTTTTTTTTCCTTTTGCATTTCGGCCGTTCTTTGTTTTGCCTTCTCTTTTTGTGCCTTTCTCTCTCGTTTCTCCTTCAACGCCTTTTCTTTTTCTAACTTTTTTTCTAGTTTTTCCTTCGCTGCTTTTTGCTTTTCTAAAATCTCAAAGCTTGATGGTTCCCGTTTTGTAGTCCTATCCTTCTGACTTTGCTTCTTTGATGGGCGACCTTTTCCAACAATAGGATTTTCAGGCTCTCTCATGTTTGTTGTTTTAGGTGCACCGATCAACCTTAGTTCGATTCTCATTTGCTCTCTCTCCGGTTGTGAGGCTTTTTGCCACCTTTCTCTAGCTATCATTTGCTCAGGTAGGTCATCGTAGTTCATTTTTTCGACTTCTACCAAGACATCATATGACATCTGTCTCCAATATCTATCAATAGTTTCATGAGGTATGGGTACATTACTACGATCGTACTCGAGCAACTCGTGTCTACATGGTAGCCCATGTGTGCGTCTAAGTATACAAAGACAAATATTTCCACTTTCATAAGGATCGACCCGTTGTATCTCAGTCAACATAATTGACATTGCCCGATGTGAGACTACATTCCTTAATTTGTCGAAAAGGCGTGTTTGATGCTCATGCAATACAGTACTCAAACTTTTTTGAAAAGCAGCTGTGATGCCAATAAACTGATGTTCTAAACACTTATGAGCAGCTTCCCAACATGAAACAAAATTACCTGTCGAGTTATTTAAGAAACACTTCAACCTACCATGTTCTCCCTCAGCTCTACTGGTTGTTGTGGTGCCGTAGTGTCTAATCTGATTAGTCCAATAATTAACAAATCTCTCTTTGTAGAGTGACAACCATGTATCTTGTACATAAGATACTAACTCCAAGGATTTTTTGGTCCATTTGTTTACGAGATTATTGTACCGGGAATTGTATAATTCTTCAGTATCTGCCCAAACCAAATGCTGCCATTCATTGAAAAAATCATCAACCATCTTCTCTTTCTCAAGTTTCTTCTCACTTTCATCCATCTTCATATTCTTGACAATGATCTCTAATTGTTTTTCAGCCTTCAATCGAACGTTCTTGTTTATATGCCACAAACAAAGGATATGTTTCGCATCTGGATACACAACCCCAATCGCATTTATCAACGCTTGTTCCCTATCCGTTACAAATACCGTTGGAGTATCTCCAACATTATATAAATCTCTGACACTCTAGAACCTAAATGTAATGTTCTGTAACCTCGCTAGCTATGAATGCGTTTGCCACTGTGAAAGGCTTTCCAGTCGAAGTCGTCGAGACTACCTGGAGCAAAGGATACTTAAACCTATTGGTTTTGTAAGTGAAATCGATGATAACATACTGAGGGAAACACCACGCCAGTTGAACGCTCTTAGGATGTGCAAAAAATAGATCTTTTATCTCTTCAGACATTTCGTGACATCTATGTTTCGTTACATGGTGGTAGTCGGTGCACAACTTAAAAAACTGTTGCATTGCTGACCTACCTTCACTTTCATTACACTTGAGCTTTCGTCGCGCATTGTAAATAGTCTTCATAATGGACCAGTTAGGTTCACTATTTTCTTTGGCCTTCTGTTTTATGTGCAACAATATATCTTTGGGACGCGATCCACTCTTAGTTAAACTCTTAACTAATTCAGATTCAACTTCATTCAACCGAGACGCATATCCATGGCCTGTGAGATCCTTCTCAAGTTGGTGGTTGGGATGTCCATTGATTACTTCAATAATCCACTTCTCGTGAAGTACGACATATTTCACTTTTATAGCAAAAGGACAATGACATTTAGAAGAACCCGTACGCCTCCTTTTACTTGGAACTGTATTAGAAACCCAATTTTTTGGTTTGTTGCTACAGAATATACCACTTCGACTGCACCGAAGCAACGTGAAAGATCCTTTTTCTTTCATTATTCACAGACTTACTCATTTTTTTCACAATCACAAATCCGGTTTCTTTACATGTCTTGCTACACCAATCTATTACTTCTTCCCTTGAATCAAAATACTGTAACATATAAGAAAATAAGTTATCTTCAACCTATATTCAAATCATTCACATAAAAGTACTAATGAAAACGTATTCTTACCTTGTCTCTCAGAAATATATGTGATACATCCAATCTCATAGGAAGAGTATTACTTTCATGCATTGAAGATTCATTTGAGTCAAATTGAAGAGTCTGAAATAGAAATCAGAGTTTCAAATAATCTATATAATTAAATTAGTGAAACAGAACCTTTTCGAGTGAATATACAACAAGACACATTTCGTATAAAATATCTTACGAAATATTTCGCACGTTAAATTGCGAAATGTTTTGCAACTTATAAGCGCGAAATGTTTCGCAACTAATAGATGCGAAATGTTTCGCATATGCGAAATCTGCTCGTGGTGCAACTGTAAAAGAATGTAAATCGTTTTTTTTCTTTTGAGTAAACCATGAAATCGAGTTGAAGAAGAATAAAATCAAAAACCACACATGAACTTTACCTCTTCAATATCATCAAGACCAGGCCATTTTTTAGTATCTATGTCTTCTTCTTCATTATCATTAGGTTTCTTCTCCATGTGTTTAGGGTTTAGTGATTAGAAGAAAATCAAACTTCAATGGAAGAACACAAGAAAACTTGGCAGTTGTCTTATTTTTTGATCCCTAGAAAGATTTCTTTTTAGGGTATAAAAAAATAACTTCTAATTTTATTATAGTATCTTCTATAATTTTTTTTTATTTTTAACCCCTAAAATTAGAAGCCCCTTAACAACAGAAAAAAAAATTCAATTTTATTTAACTGATTTTAATGAAAGTCTTTATTCCCCGGAGAATTTTCTTTATTCCCCAAAGCCGCGGGCAATATTTATCATCTCGATCCAATCGAATGACTTATATTCCCTCAAGTGGATTCAGGTTAACTCTAGTTAGTGTATTAATAGTTTTACGTACATCTGTATGTACAAAGACTATTAGTTTACTAGCCATTTCTCCCTTTCTAAAAGGTGACTTTGTCAAATGGCCCTGTTGAACAGATTTCACATGTCTTATGATTCTAAAATCATTCAGACTCAGAAGTCCATATCATTGGATCTTCTTTTCATGTGTCTTATGTCAATTTGACCAATGACAAAACATGAGTTGACCTTTTTGAATCCTTTGCTTATAGCCTATAGTATCATTGTTAATGGTCCTGGTTCTCTAAGAACCTTTTGTTAATTTAGCACTATTTTAAAACATTTGATGTTTCTAGAAGAACATAATAACGTTTATTAATTTCTTCCTAGATCAGTGTGTAAAAGAAGGCTTTGATCCCTTTCAGCATCCTTAGCAACACTTTTCTTCTGCTCCCTCTAGGATCCTTTCTTCTTTTGGTCAAGTATGTAATTCCTGTTAGAAGTGACTCGAATATGGATTAGTATCAAACCCGGTACAACCTACCGAAGCTTGGACCTATTAGCGGAGCTGGTTACTGACACAGAGCTGGTATGCGAAGCAGTGCTCTGACGCAAAGCTGGACTCCGAGACAGAGCTGGAATGCGAAGTTTGACTTATGTCAGTTATTAGTATTAGCGTATCCGTGTATAATGTTGGTTGTAAAGAGAGAGTCGGTGAGGCGGTGGGATTAGGGTTTAGTGGCTATATAAACTAAACCCTAAGGACATATCAGTAAGACACAATCTCACGAATCTCTTGTGTAAACTTGTTTGCTTATCATAGTGGAAATCATCGCGCCGTTGTCGACGTGGAGTAGGTCTCACAAACTGAACCACGTTAATCTCTGTGTTCTATTCTTGATTGTTCTTTACTATTCCTATTGCTTATCTTGGATTACTCGTATTGTTCACATTAACCCCGATTGGGCACAACAAACTGGTATCAGAGCTGTGGTTTTGAGGTTTCTATAATGGCGAAATACGAGATAGAGAAGTTAGATGGAAGTAACGATTTTAATCTTTGGAAGATTAAGATGTGAGCAGTATTAGTTCAACAGGATCTGTTGAAGACGTTGAATGGGAAGGCTGCACTCGCTGAATCACTTTCAGAAGCAGAGAAGGAAGATCTCCTGGAGAGAGCTCATGGTCAGATTCTACTCTGTTTGAGCAATGAGGTCTTGCGGGAAGTAGCGACGAAAACTACAACCGATGGGCTATAGAGTAAGCTGGAGACAAGGTATATGACGAAATCTCTAACTAATCGTTTGTATCTAAAGAAGAAATTATTTAGTTTACAGATGTTAGAAGGGGAATCGTTGAAAGACCATATGGATGAACTCAACCGAGTATTCTTAGATTTGGCAAACATAGATGTCAAATTCGAGGAAGAAGATAAGGCAGTATTATTGCTTGCATCCCTGCCACCATCATATGAAAGCTTTGTTGATTCTTTTATGTCTGAAAAAACAACTACAACCTTTGAGGATGCTAAAGCAGTATTGAACTCGAAGGAGTTGAGACGGAGGTCAATGAAAGAAAGCAGCTCAAGTGATGGTTTGGTGGTAAGGGGAAGGTCGCAGCATGTGGTCGATGGGAAGGGCCGTTCTCGGTCTAAATCGAAACTTGAGAAGTACAGATGCTTTAACTGTAAGAAGGAGGGGCACTTCACAAGGAATTGTCCTGAGCTTAGGAAGAAGCCAGCAGAGGCAACCGTCATCGAAGAAGATGATGGTAGTGTCTTGGCAATCATTGAAGAATGTGATGAAGCTATGGTTCTGACGATCAATGTCTACTTCGCCGAAGATAGGTAGATTTTGGATACTGGTTGTACATTCCATGTATGTCCTCATAAGGAATAGTTTTCCACTTACACAGTCATTAATGGCGGTAAGGTGTTAATGAGAAACGACGCTCCTTGTAAGGTGGTTGGAATTGGTACTATTCAGATCAAGATGCAAGATGGTGTTTTGAGGACTATAACAGACATCAGACATGTTCCAGATTTGAAGAGGAATCTAATCTCTGTGGGAACTCTGGATGATAATGGTTGCAAATATGTTGGTGAAGGTGGTGGTCTTCGGATTTCTAAGGGGAGTCTTACAGTTATGAAGGGGTTGAAAAAGAATGGTCTATATGTGTTACAGGGTAACACAGTTACCGGATCTGTAGCGGTGTCATCATCAAACAAGGAAGTTGAGACTACCAAGCTATGACATATGCGGTTAGGGCATATGAGTGAAAGGGGGATGGCTATACTGAGCAAGCAGGGTTTACTCTGTGGGCAGAAGATTGGAAAACTGGAATTGTATCTTCGGGAAGCAATGTCGGGTAAAGTTCAGTACAACGGTTCACAATACCAAAGGAACTCTGGATTACATCCAATCGGATCTTTGGGGTCCCTATCAGGTCAGCTCACATAGTGGGGGTAGATACATGTTAACGTTGATAGATGATTTTTCCAAGAAAGTATGGATCTACATACTGAAACGCAAAGATGAGACATTCGTCAAGTTCAAGCAGTGGAAGACCTTGATCGAGAAGCAGACTGGAAAATCGATCAAACGATTGAGGACTGACAATGGCATGGAATTTTGCGGAAACGAGTTTAATAGGTTCTGTGTAGACGAAGGGATAGTGAGACACCATACAGTCAGAAAGACTCCACAGCAGAATGGGGTGGCGGAACGTATGAACAAAACTCTATTGGAACAAGCTCGTTGTATGCTTTCAAATGCAGGGCTGCCGGAGGTGTTCTAGGCTGAAGCAGTGAACACGGCAGCGTATCTGGTGAATATTTCACCCTGTACATCTATAGAGTGTAAAACTCATAATGAGGTATTGTCTGGTTATCCTGGTAATTATGAGAACTTGAGGATCTTTGGTTGTTCGGCTTATGCACATGTTAAGGAAGGTAAACTTGATCCGAGGGCTAAGAAATGTGTATTTCTTGGGTACGAGCCTGGAGTTAAGGGTTATCAGTTGTGGAATCCGGATGGAAAATCGAAAAAGTTTCTCATAAGTAGAGATGTTACTTTTGATGAGTTAGCCATGATAACTCAGAAGGTAACGCCTGTAGATGCTTAGGAGGGTGTTGGTAAACAGGTGGAGCAGGAAGATCATAGGGAGCAGGTGGAGTTTGAGATAGACACTCCGTTAGAGGTAGGGGTGGGAATTGGGCGGGTATGGGCGCCCATGGGCACTTGAAGCATCGGGCTGGGCGGGTCGGGCACAAAATTTCAATGGCTATTAGGGTAAGCGGGTTAATCGGGCGGGCAATTTTAAAATTTGCCTTGTCCATTACCCGCCCAAGCCCATTAAGAAGCTCGGGTAATTCGGGTATGGGCGGGCGGGTAGCGGGTAATCTCATGACTTGAAAAAATTCACTTTTTCCTCTCCTTTTATAAAATCTCCAAACACCTTTCCTGATTCTAAAGAGACAATGTGAGATTAAAACTAGACATTATTTGTATTGTTTCTTTTAGGAATTTAATCTCACATTGAAAACTAATGAAGAATTCTCATGAGATATAATAAAACTTATCCCACTTTTTGTTCCCTCAAAGCCAAAGACTACTTCAGTATTCAACTAGGAATTCTCTTGGGCCACTGGAAATGCATTGGGTTCGTGTGATTGCCCTTAAACATATTGTTTACCATCTCAACTAAGCCTAGCAACATGGACGGTTGGGCTTCATCAACCCATAAAGTTGATGTAATTTGGTTGGTTATCAATGGGTGAGCTTAAGTGGGTGCGGGCATGAGCGGGTGCGCGGGTAGAGGTTTTAACCCATGCCCGCCCACTAAAATTTGGCGGGCTGGGCGGGTTGTGCCCGAGACGGGCGCGGGCGTCCATGGTCCTCGTTGGGCTCGGGTGCCCGTGGGCGGGTTCGGGCTTATGGGCAAAATTCCCACCCCTAGTTAGAGGTTCGGCCTCAGGTAGATGAGCAAGCTGAACCAGAGCTGGTTCAGTACAGTGTTGCGAGGAACAGGGGAAGGAGAGACATCCGGGCACCGGAAAGGTATGGGATGGCAGATATGGTTGCATTTGCACTTATTGTGGGAGAAAGCATAGATGGAGGTGAGCCATACACCTACGAAGAAGCTATGGAGAGCAATGATTCACGGCAGTGGTCTCTTGCCATGAATGAAGAGATTGAGTCTCTTCGGGAAGAACCAGGTCTGGGAATTAGCCGAGCTGCCTAAGGTTTAGAAGATTGTTGGTAGCAAATGGGTTTTCAAGAAGAAGGAAGGAATCCCAGGGGTGGAAGATGCACGTTACAAAGCATGGTTAGTAGCTAAGGGGTTTACACAGCGAGAAGGGATAGACTTCAATAAGGTATTTTATCCTATTGTTAAACATAACTCTATTAGAGTGATACTTGCTATGGTTGCTTTGTATGATATGGAATTGGAGCAGCTGGATGTTAAAACTGCGTTCTTATATGGAGAGCTGGAGGAACAAATCTATATGCGCCAGCCAGAGGGGTTTGAAATTCTCAGAAAAGAAGACCAGGTATGTTTACTGAAGAAGTCTTTGTATGGACTGAAACAGTCTCCTAGGCAGTGGTATAAGCGTTTCGACACGTTTATGGTTAAAAACGGCTATGACAGAAACAGGTATGATAGTTGTGTGTACCACAGGAAACTATCGGATGGTTCTTATGTGTATCTACTCCTGTATGTGGATGACATGCTGATAGCTTGCAAGGATAAGTCAAAGATGCACATGTTAAAGGGTGAGTTTGAGATGAAAGACTTGGGTGCCTCAAGGAAAATATTGGGTATAGAGATACGGAGAGACAGATCTGCTAGGAAACTGTTCTTGTCTCAGAAAACGTACATCGAGAAGGTGTTGGAACGTTTTGGTATGACTGAGGCAAAACCTGTCGATACTCCATTGGCAGCACACTTCAAGCTTTCAGGAGAACTGTCACCAACAACTGATGACGAGACAGAGTACATGTCTCGGGTGCCTTATGCTAATGCAGTAGGTAGCATTATGTATGCTATGGTGTGCACAAGGCCTGATATTTCACATGTTGTTAGTGTAGTAAGCAGATACATGGGCAGACCTGAGAAAGGTCATTGGCAGGCTGTGAAATGGATACTGCGGTATCTGGGAGGAACTGCGGAGCTTGGTTTGGTTTACGACAGAAGGGCTGACAATTCTGGTTCGGCAGTTGGGTTTGTAGATTCAGATTTTTCGGGGGATTTTGATAGGAAGAAGTCACCGACAGGCTATACGTTCACACTCTGCGGGAGTGCCATTAGTTGGAGAGCAGCGCTATCTACAACGGAAGATGAGTACATGGCAGCAACAGAGGCGATGAAGGAGGCAATATGACTGAGTGGTTTAGTTCAGGATTTGGGCCTGAAGCAGGAGGTGACAGAGTCTACTGCGACAACTAGAGTGCTATTCATTTGACCAAAAATCAAATGTATCACGGGAGAACTAAACACATTGACGTTAGATATCACTTTATCAAGGACGTGATTGAACAAGGGAAGATCACGATGAAGAAGGTTTCTACGGCAGAGAATCCAGCGGATATGCTGACCAAGGCAGTTACAACTTTCAAGTTTAAGCATTGCTTAGACTTGATTGAGATTTCCAGATGTTAGCCCTAGCAAGGCTGGAGCGACGATGGCTCAGAGGCGCTGAGCTATGTTGGTGGCAGGTCTAAGTCAAGAGGAGCATATTCAAGTCAAGGTGGAGAATTGTTAGAAGTGACTCGAATATGGATTGGGATCGAACCCGGTACAACCTACCGAAGCTTGGACCCATTAGCGGAGCTGATTACTGAGACAGAGCTGGTATGCGCAGCAGTGCTCTGAGGCAAAGCTAGACTCCGAGACAGAGCTGGAATGCGAAGCTAGGCTTATGTCAGTTATTAGTATTAGCGTATCCGTGTATAATTCGGTTGTAAAGAGAGAGTCGGTGAGGCGGTGGGATTAGGGTTTAGTGGCTATATAACCTAAACCTTAAGGAGAGATCAGTAAGACACAATCTCACGAATCTCTTGTGTAAACTTGTTTGCTTATCATAGTGGAAATCATCGCGCCGTTGTCGCCGTGGAGTAGGTCTCACCAACCGAACCACGTAAATCTCTGTGTTATGTTCTTGATTGTTCTTTACTATTCCTATTGCCTGTCTTGGATTACTCGTATTGTGCACATTAACCCCGATTGGGCACAACAATTCCCTTGGGCTCCCACTGAGCTGCACATCCGTTCTTAAACACTTGGGGTAGTTTCCTTGAATGGCCTAGCCATTGCTTTAGAAACCTTTACGTCGACCCTTTAACCTTTTGAATCATAAGAACTCTTCTTATATTCCTTTTGGTTTCTGAATCTTAAGAACTGGCTTCTTAGATTCAATGGTCCTCAATGTTCTTTTCAAGACGACTTTCTTAGAGGCACCACCCTCTTCATTCTCGACATCTAGTGGAACTCTTCCTTAAGTTGTCGAATGGTTGTGCATGCATCCATATCATTAATCTCTACGAGAGAGAAGAATTTTATGGATGTTCACAAAAGAATTCGTGGATAATCATATCCCAAGTCGTTTGAAGTGGTAGTGAACATCGGGAATGGGATATTCTCGGACTTTTCTTTTGTTTCGAATACGAGAATATTTCTCGGATTCTGTACCAATCGTGAAAATAATTTTCGTTTAATTCCTTCTGAAGGAATGAACGAAGGTTGGAGAACTATTTTCTAATAGTCATATTCACAATACTTTTAAAAGAAATCCTAAAACTTATTATCATTGCAAAAACAATTTTTTGCCACATTATTCAAAATCGTGCCCGGTTGAATAATGCGATTCCAAGACCCCATTCCTACGAAGTTAAGCGTACTTTGGCACTGCCCTTAACTCCACCCTCCTGGGTGAGTAACTCTTTACTGATCATACTCCTATGACTCTTGGTTGATGGATAGCACTTATGTGTTAAAATCATCCTTTTGCCTCGAAATCCAAAACCCTTTTGCTGATTCGTTGAGAATAACCATTTAGACGCGTAGACCTCTTCATAGATCTACCCGTATTGTCCTGAGGTAAAAGATGGCACCCTGCTTTGGCATAACCCACCATCGATGAACAAGGGCGCAACAGGTGTCTTAATCTGGGAAGGCATTACTCAAAATTCCTTTTGGGGAATTTTACGTTTTTATCATGCCTGCATTATTGTGAACTCTAACATCATCCACGACAGAAAACGTAAATAAATAATTAAATGCACGCGAGAAAATAAATCAAGCAGATATGATCCTAGTATGACCCCTAACCTAAAAGATCTAATCTTCTTAGGTTCTTGCTTGTTTCGCCTTTGTTCGCCTGGATCTCCATCCCCGAACCTCCATTGAATTCTCCCACTCGAACCACGATCTCATCCTTTGGCTCTTCAATGGACTCTATGGACTCTATTGGACCCTTAACTCTAATTACAAGACTCAACGATTAACAGATCGTATAAACTTGAAATTAAATTAATTAATACATCGGGCACCCATTTGTGCTTAAAAACAAGAATAGAACACTTCTATGGCCATACTAGAACCCGCATTCACATTCACACATACATAATAATATGACATTCATAAAACACCCAAGTATGTATGAGATTCGCTTCCTAAGGTCGAATCTAGGTTTGCTATGTTCCAAGTAGTTATTCGGGAGATACTACCGACATCTCTATGTCAAACGTGCCTGAACTTTAGTTTTCGTAAAATTCGGATTGATGGCTCGTTTTGGTTTTGTCCTAAAAGATTTTGAAATCGTTTTGGAAAAACTCCGTTTTGGGCCTTCGGATAGCCCGGGTCACTTTCGAAAAAAATTACGGTTAAAGTGGGAAGAAGAAAAGTCAAAACCTCCCACTGAAGTCAAGGCCCAAAAGACCCGAGTCAAACTCTGAAGACTTAAGTCAAACTTGGTTGAGGGACCCTTTGACTTGTCTCGGGAAGACCAGGACAGGTCACGGTCAAGGTCCCAGCCATGGTCGGACCCGAGTTGGCACGTTCCATAACATGCCAAGTCCCTCGGGTGGACGCGTCCTGGCCCTAGGCCACACGCGTCCCTTGTCCACAGACGCGTCCTGGACGCGTCTGTCCAAGCTTGCACCTCTCAGACAGGAAGTCCGAGATGGTCGGGATGCGCGAGACGCGCCTGACCTAGGACGCATCCTAGGTCTTCTCGAACTCCAAGTCCGAGATGGCTTGGGTTTCCCCAGACGCGTCCTAGACGCGTCTGGAGGGAACAAAGTCGGTCGCGTCTCGGATTCCCATTCCGAGACGCGACCTCACGTGCTGGGACGCGGATCTTCCGGGATCCTAGTCCGTGACAGTCTCGGACTCCCAGTCCAAGACAAACTCCGACGCGTCTCTGTCCGAGACAATCTCGAATTCCCAGTCCGGGAGGGACTGGGACGCGCCCGAGACGCCCGCGACTGGCCAGACGCGTCCTGGTCAGTCCGGCTCTTGGACAGCAGCTGCTCCCTTCCAATTTTCCTGTTCTAACCAACTTTAGCTGCTGTTTTTTATGAAAATTCATCAAAAACAACAGATTTTGAAAACTCTTTTAAAAAACCATTAATTTTAAATCTTCTTTTCGACAACACTTTTCAAACACTCGAAATCTTAAAGTTTTATACATTAAAACCCTTTCAATTTCTATCCGATTACATCTAAATCAAATTTAAACTAATCAATTTCATGTCTAAATCTATATCTAAACAAAAAATTATCTAATCAATCAAGTTCGAATCTAATTTGTCTAGTCAGAGATAGTTTCATGCAACCGGCTCGTGATGCCACAGTAGGATTTTGTGTGTATCTAATACAACTATCTAGTGTTGTAAGCGGAATCTCAAACATCTATATGTTTAACAATAGATAACCAGGATCTTAAAGCATGAACTAATCAATGAACTAGAATAGGAAAAATACCTTTATCGCGTTTTCCCACGAACCTTTCCAATCGCGTGTGAAGATCGAGAGCTCCAAGTGTCGCTCCTCTACTTGAGACACCGAGTAGGTTGACTTGATCTCCCTTCCTTTCAGTCTGCTAGGACTAAATAGAAGGTTGAGAAGAACCCTTCTTTTTTACTAGATTAATAGAACGGAAGCTTTTTCTCTACAATCCTCTTTCTCCACTAGCTGAATATTGAGAGAGAGAGAGCTGTATAATTTTTTAACTTGAGAAAAATCCACACCTTTTCTGTTCTCTCATGACTCTTATATAGAGAAACCCTAATTAGAATCATATTCAAATTAGGTCTTTCTATTTTCCGCGTGACAGAAAAGATAATTACCAAAATACCCTTTTTGGGGTATTTTGGCTTTTCCCTTTAGTGTGGCCGGCCAGGGCAGCCCACTATGGGCTTTATCTGGCCGGCCCACTTACCTTGGTCGGCCATCACATGGCTGCCCCTTAGAGCCTTGCTCCGGGCACCCCCTTTAAGCCCGGTTCTTTCTATCTTTTTCCGAATCGCCATTCGAACCCTTTTGCCTTTTAAGTTTGATCTAATCCATCTTTAGCTTGTTCCCGTCTAGTCAAATCTCTTCGATCAAGTCACCCCTCTTATGTGTAACCCGTTTTAGGATCCGGTCTATGTTAGCCGCGAATCACCGAAGTGATACGACGATCGTAGTTGGCTTCTAGCAAAACGCTACGACCCCTAATTGGAGCGGACTGGATGATCTTCACAATATGGTAATCGTTATCCTAGCTGACAAATTGATCACATTGCCATCTTGGTCGAAGGACACTCCCTCGGAAGGACATCTCCTTCAGACCGAACGGATATATCCTTCACTTTTAGGATTCCTTATTTGAGTAAGACTCTACTATGGTAATGCCTATATAAAGAACAGTTTAGAGTTCAAAAAAGGTGTGGAAATTTCTCGAAAAGAAATCCCTCTCTTCACACAACTATTGGAGAGAGAAGATTTTAGAGAAAAAGTTGCCAATCTATCTATCAAGTCTAGAAGAAGAAGTTCTTCATCTCAACCTTCAAGAAGGTCCTAGCTAACTGAAAGGAGGGAGTTCAAGTTATACATTCGGTGTCTCAAGTAGAGGAGCTACACTTGAAGCTCTATATCTTCCGATTACTGGTCGGGATTTAGTTCGTGGGAAAGCGAATCCAGGTATTCTTCTTTCTTCTAGTTCATTGATTTGTTCATGTATATGATTCTGGACAACATAGTGTTAATCATATGATTATTGAGATTCCGCTACAACACTAGTAACATGATTAGGATATGTATTAGATACATGTAATTTCCAACACATATAACACTTGGTCCTTTTCTTTCAAGACAAATTTTAATACCATCTTTTTCTTGTAACTCACTTTCTGATAAGAACCTTCAGGTCTTTCTCAAAGCCAGCCAAAGATAGACGTAATACTAATAGAAAACTTTACTAATAATTTCCCAATTATATGTTTTTATTATTGAGAAATCAACCTTATATATATGCTTACAACTAGACAATCTTAGACTCAAACTATGATTCTAAGTAGACTTCAACTAGGATTACTAGTTAGACTTTAACTAGGACTATAATACTTAGAAATGTAGAAACTCCTAATATTAAACAACTATAGAATATCTGATTAGACTTCTGACTGTAATACTTTAAAATATAGAAACTCTTAATTTGAATAACTATGAAATACCTTTCTAAATCACTATGGAAGTTAACACTGGCTCTAGATCACGGTTAACCGTGGCTCTTCTTCATCTTGGATATTTGGTAATTCATCATCAACTGCAGTATTGGGGAGAATTGCTTTCTTTAACACAGAAACATGAAAACACATGATGAGTTTTAGCTCCTCTCGACAACTCCAAAAGATATGCTAATGGATCGATTCTTTCCAATATTTTATATAGACCATAGTACCTTGGAGATAAGTTCTGAGACACCCTTCTTAATGTTAAACTTCGCAGATATGGTTGTAATTTTAAATACACGTACTCTTCTATTTGAAATACCACGTCCCTTCACCCTTGGTCAACATAATTGTTTCATCTTATTTTGGACACTATGAAGATGACTCTTGAGGTTGGACAGAATGTGACCTCTTCCTATAAGTGCTTCATCTAATGTCACAATTTGTGCTTCAAAAGGGGTTATTTTTTTTCGATGTATGATAGTAAGAGAGTTGATATCCTATATACTGCATCAAAAGGGGTTATTTTTTTTCGATGTATGATATGAAGTATTGTACCAATATTTTGCCCACGGTAGCCATACAACCCAACCTTTTGATTTATCTCCTAGAAAACATCGCCAATACATTTCTTAACACCGTTTCACCAGCTTTGATAGCCCATCAGTTTGAGGGTGGTATGCCGAACTCATCCTAAGTGCAGTGCCTTGTAAATGAAACAATTCTTGCCATAATTGCTAGTAAATACTGCCTCTGTCGGATATTATACATTGGGGAAACCTGTGCAACTTGACCACCGTTTATAGAACTTTTTGAGCAAATGTAGTTGTTGTGTATTGGTGTTCTAACACCATAAAATGGTTGTACTTAGTGTTGGGTTATGGTGTCTACTCGTGTTCTAAGCGGAATCTCAAACATCTAATCTTTAAGACTAGTGTGTCCCAGGAACATCATGCATAAGCTAATAATTAACTAAGAGTTAGAGATTACCTTAATCGCTAAACTTATTCTCGAACCTTTCCAATCGAATGTGAAGACCAAGAGCTCCAAGTGTTGCTGATCTACCCAAGACACCTGAATGATCAATTTGATTTCCCACCTTGTAGCTAGCTAGAACTCCAGTGGTGGTTTGATACGAAGAACACCTTCTTCTTTATGACTAGATAGATAGCTTGGGAATAATCTCTTTTTCCTTCTCTACTTGATGTTGTATAGTAAGAAAGCTTCTTGAGAAATTCCATACCGTATTTAAGTCCCAAAGAGACCTTATATATAACCCTAAGTTAGAGTCCAACCCTAATTAGGTTTCCTAAAAGTCCCTTTTGAATAAGATTAAGGAAATACTGAAAAACAGAAACTAGTTTTTATTTTTCCAATTCCTCTCTTTTGGTCGGCCAAAGCAAGCCCATCTTGGGCAGATCTGGCCGGCCCATATAGGCCCACGCGGCCAAGCTTGGCCATGCTCTTTTCGTGCCCGGTCCAAATACCCTTCTTTTGGGCCTTTTGTGCTAACTTTGCCTAAACTTCTTTTAGGCCCATGAGACATATTTATGGGACTCTCCCATGATTTTACGTCTCAACTCATTAGTCATATCATCCGATCAAATAGACATTCTTTGGTGTAACCTGATGTAGGATCCGGTCGAAGTTAGCCGCAAATTACTTAGTAATTCTACGATCGTAGTTAGTTTCTAGCTAAACACTACGACTCCTAAATCGTCCGGACTTGATGATCTTCTTGATAACTTGTCCTTTCCGATAAATTGCTCGCATTGCATCTTTGGTCGAAGGACATCTCCTTCAGACTCCCACTTGTACTTAGAACAAGTGCAATGCTCGATTCCCGTGTCAATTTGTATCCCATCTAATATGTCACATCTTTCAGACTTTTTTTATCCCGAGCACAACTGTCAAAGACAAATGATTAACTTTTAATCTATTTGAGCGCGACCACGCATTTTCAGTTGCTACTCATCAAGCGTCCTTGAGACACTTTATCCTACTATAATTAGGATGAGACAATCCATTCTTGTACTCCCACTCAGCTTCATGTCTATCCTATCTTTCCCAGTATCCGCTTTTATAACCTCCTTTTACGGCGCGACGTTTGGAGGAACCAAAGTCAGACATTTCTTATATAAGATGAGCTGAACACTCATGTTTTGAGGAATCTCTCCAATCTTGTCAATGAGAAGCATTTGACGTTCATCACGATTGATGTACTTCTCATTTGAGGGTTATCCAGTGTATATTCCTAATAGTTCACCCACATCATCGATTTGAATACTCCTATTCCTATAGCCCATGAAACAGCGCTATATCGTCGACCTACGTGCTAGTCTTCCTGAATCATTGTTGCCTGACCTGGACTAGGGAGATGATAATGAAAAATACCAAGTTCTCTGAATAGGGTTTCAATCATCAGATCACGTATCTGACAAACTTATTTGGAATGTTTTATTATCTGTGGACTGTCGTTTAAATACTAAACTGAATTTAGACGATTGCGAAATAACTAATTTATTTCAAATAACAAGAGTTTGTAATTTGAGCCTCTTCCGTAAAACTCCTTTTACATGCTCAATTTGCTAGTCAAGGTTATTTCCAAAATACCTTATGCCTTGGACATTTTGTATAGCTCTCATACTTTTGTCTTAGGTGACAGCTTAGTTGACTACGGATGTAGTCTGATTAAACGTTGCTTATTATCAATTAATCAAATGTCGTTTTCCTTTGAATTTCAATTGATAGTTTCTAGGAACCCTTTACTGGAAGTTTGCATTAACATGTTCAACTTTCTCCACTCTAACTCATCCTAGCAATTTTACAAGCCTTTTAAGATGTTAGTTGTGGTTTCAGATTGTCTTTTCTGAGTTCGTATGTCAACACCTTTTTTAATACTCAAGTATTCGAGATGTCTTAGGCAAATGCTAAATCATGTCCCACATGACCGATCTTATGCCTATAGCATAACCATCTTCCTCATGCATGCTTGCTCATCAGGGTTTCCTGGACTCTGAGTCTTGCCGAGCTATGCGCCATGAGATTTGGATCGAATATCTCTTTTAGAGTCTTTCGCATTTGGATTTTTAAGAATCCCAAGTTTCTTATCTTAGTCCTATCATCTTTTGATCTATAATCATAGACCTTTGATGCCCAATAACATTTCATCCTTTGTGGTCCTTCATTAACTGATTCCTACATCCCCATGTTGTTCTCAATTCTGGTATGTACACTGCACACCGGACCTGAAAAGCGTTACTCCCACTCACCTTCTTGAAATCCTTAGGTTCAAGATTCTCTTCATTCTTTCAAGAATCAAACGTCTTTGATTTCCTTGTTGAATTGAAGATTCTGACTCTTGCCTACTTCACTCCCTTGATGGATCTCCGAAGCATGCTTGTTTACTAACTTTTAAAGTCGGCGGTCGTTACGATTTTTGACTTCCTTGTGTTAGCATGGACTTAAACTTAGACTGATGTAATATCTTGTTCATAATCTCTTGGTATGAATCCACGATCTTAATCTTCTTCGTCTAGTTTTGGGAAACTCTAATGTTTCCATCCTTCTCAGTTTTCCTCCTTGAAAACGTCCACTGGTTTCGCTTCATTGACTGAATTATCAAGTTCCCGATCTTGATGAGAAAGGATTCCATAAGCCAATTTTAGAGTTGGTTTCAACCTCTGCGCAGATCTAGCTCTTATCTTTTATCAGTAAGATTTCAATCTTTTGAGCTTGTTAGATAAGTAATAATGACCTTCAGGGCTTATGAGCAAACATGATACTCTCAACACTTGAATATCTTCTTTTAAGTGACTTTCAACTTCTTGATAGTTCTCTGGTGATTTTCTATTCGTCTTGCGAGGTAGGTATTTAGACCTTTTCTTCCCACTATTTTATAACCTCTTCGTTGAACCATTCGACTTTTCCTCCCACTTATCCTACGTAACTAATTATATTTTTCAGAACTAATTATTAGGAGGATACCATCATGAGCGACAAACACTTTGTTCTTTGATTGGTTGTGGGAAACACAAATTTCTTCTAAAGAAATTACGTCAGATTTGCTAATTTGTGCCTTGTAATCCTTATACATGGCCCTTTTAGCCTTTTTAGACGGATTTTGGTTATGTGTGGGAAGCTGTGTCTAGACATAGTGTTTACGGAGGACTGTGCTTGATTCGTACTCTTCAATTTTATCCTTTTGGACCAACTTGGATAGGTTAGAAGTGATGATTAACTTCTGTTTTTGACTCAAGATTTTCTTTCTTGTCAATTCGATTCTTAGCTTCTCAAGCTTTCTTGGTTATATTGGACACTCTGTCGTCATCCCTTTGTCATTGGGATGATCCCGTTGTATGAGTCACATCTTAATGTGTGTCTTTTACAAGTATAACCAGTTTTAGAATCTTTCGGTATATATTGTTAATTTAGCACCTTTAAGATATCTCAATTTAAGACCGAAACTCTTTTATTGATTCTCCATAATACTTAGTACAGAGATGATGTCTAACTAGAAAAACAAATTACTTTAGGCTAGTGCCTAAAGAAGATTCTGATCCCTTTCAGCATCCTTAGCAGTCTTGGCTTCTGCTCCTTCTTGGATCTCCCCTTCTTTAGCCAAATACTCAGTTTCCAGTTGCTCATGTACATTCACAATGATAGGGCATTAGGTATATCATACGAAATTGGGAATTTTTAGTATTTGATAAATTAACTGCCAATACCTCAAGTGGAAACTACTATTTCATTCTTCTTGTCGTCCAAGAAGTTAGGGCAGTTTCTCTTCCAATGACCCTTGCCATCATAGTAGAAACACTTTGTATCAGAAGGTGGACTTTGTCCTAAGATTTAGCAGTTCGTTTGCCTTTTCCTTTGGACATCGTTTTCTTCTTTTGTTTTCCACTCTTCTTAAACCTTTGTCCTTTTAAATCATAAGAACATTGATGTGGCGTGAAAATGCCACATTTAGGTCACTTAACTTTGATGAGTTAGTTCTTTTCGAGTTTTATTTCTAATTATTTATGTGTTTTTATTGCTAGGTAGTTTATTTGTTGTTTGGCGTGTAATTCGGAATAAAGAGAGCGAATTATCACATTTTTCATCTTATGCGGCAAAAGGGAAGAAAAGAGCACCAAGGGTATTTTGGTCATTTAGGTCAAAATCAGAAGTCAAACAACAAGTGAAGTCAATGACGAGTCCGACGGTGAAAACGGAAGTTGATTCAGAGTTCGGACGGGGAAGTTATGAAAGAAAGAAGTCAAGGTCTTTTCTTGAAGGCACTTCCCTTGGTTTTAATGTAGAGACAAGATGGGGGCACCTCTTGATTTCTAAATCAAGCCCAAAACCAAGCCCAAAGCCCACATAAACTAAAGAAGATGAAAAGAGTTGAAAATATATGGGCACCCTCTTTATGGTTCAAAGTCAAGTTTGAGTCAAAGTCTTGACCTAGAGGGTTTTAGTAGTAAAGGGTTATTATTCATCATCTTCAACCTTGGAAAGGAACCAAGAGAAGGAAGAGAGAGAAAAAGAGGCACAAAGTTTATCTAGGGTTTGGTTCTTACAAGTTTGAGAGAGGGGAAAAGAGCTAAGAGGAAGGAGTAGCCGGCCTTAGCTTGGTCGGCCAAGCTAGGCCGGCACTACAAGGGCACGGGAAAGGGCAGCCATGGAAGCTCTCACGGGAGCTGTTAGCAGCTCGGGTTCTGCTCGGTCGGAACAGCACGGACAGCACGGGACACGGCAGCTCGCATCTGCAACACGGGAGCTTCTCGCGGACGCGTACAGCATCAATGGAGGACGAGACCGGAAGCTTCCACGGGATGCGGCTGCTGCAGCTAGGGCCGGCACTCCGGGACGCATCTGCAGCACGGCTGTCTTCACGGGACGCGGCTGCAGGTCGGACATGCTCGGGACAGAAGCTACCGGCTCGGATCTAAGCTATTTTGGCCGGAAACTTCATACTTTGGCCGGAACTTATTTTGTCGGATTTCTAGGGTTCCGACAACCTTCTTGATCCGAAACCATGGGGCTTTTACTTCTGACGTCCTTGGCTAACTTCCCCTTGTGTTTGATTTGGTTTTTGGTTGAAATTTCTTAGAGAGATAAAGCTTGGTGAAGCTTTAATGGTGGTGGGTTCTAAATGAAGAAGATGAGTCTGATTGCTAAGGGGAGATCTGATTTTTGCTCGGGGAGATCCATTATGCACTGTTAAGGGAAAATCCAGAAATTTGCTAAGGGGAGATCGGCTGAACCTTAACTACTCAAATTTTCCGACGAACCTAGCCTCGAACCACATCGAAAAAGGGGGATTTCTCATCATTTTCTTCTCATTTATTACTTATCACCATGTTAGCTAAATCAAGTGTGTCGTTAATGAGATGAAATGTGATGAATTTGTGATTATCTATGTGATGATTTAATGTTTTGATAATAAATTGATGTTCTCTTATTTTGATTACTTGTTTCAATCGTTTTTCATGTGTCTTATCAAGTACTTCGCATAGTTAATCGATTAGGCAAAGTGATCGATATCGATCGTAGTCTAGATCCAAATTTCATGTGTCTTGTCATGCACTTCACATAGTTAGGCGGCTAGACGACATTTTCGATGATTCGGTTTTAATTGTTTGGGAAGTTTGTTTGACTAAGTATTATCTCCGGACATACGTAGTGCTTATGAATATCCACCGTAGGAATCGAGACTAGGTTTGTATCAATATATTCGATTGGACCGTAAATAGTTGTATGTTGACCACAACGGATTCCCGGACCTCGACACTTCACTCACTTATTTGTTGCCTCCCTACTCTTGTTCCGTCAACTCCTCTCTCGAATCTCTCTCGCCCGCTTACATTGATAATTTAGTTTGTTTTACTTGCTTTCTTCTTTATTGTCTATTTCATTATAAAGGCCCCCATTTGTCTTTGTTTCCTTTTTAGTCTAAGTTAGCATTTGATTTCTAGACCGGGGGATAAGACCCTTCGACATCCAAACTACCTTCCTATCCTTGGATCGATCCCGGCTTTGCCGGATTACTACTTGATACCTCCGCTTGGGTGTGCAACCTTTTCGGGTGCATCAAACATCCTTCTTATGATCCACTATGGTACATCATGTTCGCCCGTCTGAAGCATCGCATAAAGTTCCTCCAGCGTCTTGTCCCATCCATTCATGTTGTAGTTCATCTTGAATTGATTGAACCCACTATAGAGGGAGTGAAGGATAGTATCGGTAGCCGCTTCTTGGCTATAAGGAAAATCCAACTTAACTAGAGGCGCGCGTTTAGTAACGCCCTGGAGGTTTCAAACCTCTCCAATCTTGACTGCTTCTGGACCATTTCCCTAAGTTGTCGAATCATGGAGTAGGCATCCATTTCTATAAACTTCTCTTGAAGAGTGGGTTCCATGGTTGCCAACATCAGGCACGTTACCAGTTCTGCCCTCTTCCGAATATTCTTTTCATGCTCCATTTCTTTAGGAGTCGAACTAGCATCCCATATTGGAATTGGAGTTTCCAACACATTTAGCTTGCCTTCCATCCCAAGAACTATTCTCAGGTTCCTCTCCCATTCGAGGAAGTTGTGCTCATTTAGCTTCTCTTTGTCGAGAAGTGAGCGAAACTTGAAGTTCTCATTCGTCATCTTAAAACTACACGAAAGAACTGCAGGGTTTTAAACTCGTTATCATTTTTTTGGAAAAATTCAGTTTCCCACATTATTCAATATAAAATCGTCCCCGATGAAATAATGTGATTCCAAGATACCAGTTCTCCGAAATTAAGTAGACTAGAGCCCTATCCTTAAACCCGTTGTTCTAGGTGAGAAACTACTTCACTGATCATACTCTTATGACTCCCGGATGATAGATTTCATTGATGAATGCCTAATCTAGCCTTTTGTCTCTAGTATCCAAAACTCTTTTGCTGATCTCGTTCAGAAAAACCATTTAGACGTGTAGACCCCTTCCATGAGTCTACCCGCATTGTCCCAGGATAGAGGAGGCACTCTGCGAAGACCGACCCAACTTCCTCGATTGAGGGCTCAAAGGGTGTCTTAGTCTGGATAGGCATTTTTCTCAAAATTACTTTTAGGGACTATTATGTTTAGTCTGGTATGCGTTATGGTGAGCTATTTAGCCTAACTAACATCCACGACATAAAGCATAAATGAATAAGTAAATACGCGCGAGAAAATAAATCAAGCACATATGGATCCTAGTATGGCCCCTAGTTCTAAAAGATCCAATCTTCTTAGGATTTCTTCTTGTTTCTCCTTTTGGTTCGCCCAGATCGCCATCTTTGAACCTCCACTGATTTCTCCCACTCGATTCAGGATCCCATCCTTGAGCATTGAACTTCAATGGGCTCATAGACCCTACACTCTAATTAAAAGACTCAAACGATACGCAGATCGTATAAACTTGAAATTAAAATTATTACAAATTGCACCCACCGTGCTTAATACAAAAATGAAAGAAAACAACTCTCTATGGCCATACTAGTTCTCGCATTCACATAACATGCATTTATATAATATTCAAGGCTAACAATTATATATGCAAGATAATCGGGGAGAGACTTTTGTCGACATCTCTATGTCACATTACGGACCTTAAGTCTATATTCGATGAATTCGACTAATGGTGCGTTCCGGTTTTATCTTTTATGATTTCTAAAATCAAGTTCACGAAAAACTCCGTTTGGACTTTTGAAGAGCCCGAGTCAATTTCAGAAAAATATGGTTTGACTCTTAATGATTTCCAAAATCAATTTTAAGGAAACCCGTTTCGGGTCTTCGGGTGGCCCGAGACAATTTCGGTAAAACTTGGGTGGGATCGGGAGAAAAATTGGACTTTCGTCGAAAAACTCCCACTCGGGACAACACCCGTAAAACTTCGGCCTATGGACCAATGTCAAGTTCGGAATGGCCCAACAAGGTGGTCCGGGCCAAGAGAAGCCTAGGTGATGCATAGATCCGGTCCAAACTTGGTTTGGCCTAGGCCAAGAGCTTGGGTCGAGCCTATGCTCGGTTTGTCCAAGACTAGATGCATCTCGGCATAGGCCAGACGCATATTGGTCTCGACATGGGCATCAGACGCGTCTGGCCTAAGGCCGAGCCTTATGGAATGTCTCAGACCAAGTCCAAGAAACCCTAAATCGTCCCAGACGCATCCTAGATGCGAATGGCCCATAGACGAGGCTTCTAGGTCAAATCGGTCCTAGAGCGAGATGCCTAGAGCTCCCAGACGCAACCTTATGCGTCTGGTGGAAGCTTTGATGCGCCTCGGACTTGGTCCGAGACGCACTTGGTTTACGAGAAGCTACGCAGACGCGTCTGTTGGAAGCTTTTGGACGTGTGCTACCGTCTCGGACTTGGTCGCGTCCCAGACACGACCAGAAGTCCGGAACGATCTCGACCAGGAAGGCCGATACTTCACAAGCGACCGACCAGTTTTTAGCAACTTCTAAAGTTGCATCTCCTTGCAACTTCCAATTTTTTTTCTTTTGCTTCCAAAGCTGTTGTCCCCCTTGTTTAGAAACTTCTAAAACCCAAAATTTGATTTCAAACGAGTTCTAAAAATTATTGAAAACCAATTCTTTTGGAAACACTTTTCAATACCGAAATCAATCAAAATCGAATCTTTTGAAACTCTTTTCAATCATCAACTTTTAAATTTTTTAAATCACGTTAGAAATTGTTGAAAGTGTCTTGAATATGGGTTGATATCGAACCGGTTTACGACCCACCAATTTTGGACCCGTTAGAGGAGCTGATTACTGAGATAGGGCCGGTACACGAAGCAGGGCTGTGAGGCAGAGCTGGACTCCGAGACAAAGCTGGAATGCGGAGCAGTACTTATGTTGGTTATTAGTGTTAGCGTATACATGTGTAATTCGGATTTAGAGAGAGAGTCAGTGAGGTGGTGGGTTTAGGGTTTTAATGGCTATATAAACTAAAACCCTAAGGAGATATCAGTACTCTCAAACTCACGAATCTCTTGTGTAACTTGTTTGCTTATAATAGTGGAAATAATTGCGCCGTTGTCGCCGTGGAGTAGGTCTCACCAACTGAACCACGTAAATCTATGTTTTCTGTCCTTGATTGTTCTTCATTTCCTATTGCTTTTCTTGGATTACTTGTGTTTGTCATAGAAAACTCCATTCGGTCATAACAAACTGGTATCAGAGCCAGTTTTTGAGGTTTCTGTGATGGCGAAATACGAGATAGAGAAGTTCGATGGAAGTAACGATTTTAATCTTTGGAAGACTAAGATGCGAGCAGTATTAGTTCAACAGGGTCTACTGAAGACGTTAAATGTGAAGGCTGGACTTGCTGAATCACTTTCAGAAACAGAGAAGGAAGATATGATGGAGAGAGCTCAAGGTCAGATTCTTCTCTGTTTGAGCAATGAGGTCTCGCGCGAAGTAGCAATGGAAAGTACAGTAGGTATATGACGAAATCTTTAACTAATCGTTTCTATCTAAAGAAGAAATTATTTAGTTTACAGATGTTAGAATGGACGGAATCGTTGAAAGACCATATGGATGAAATCAACTTGGTATTCTTGGATTTGGCAAATATAGATGTCAAATTCGAAGATGAAGATAAGGTATACTTGTTTCTTCTAGTTCATTTATTAGTTCATGTATATGATCCTGGACAACATAGTGTTAATCATATGATGATTGAGATTCCGCTTACAACACTAGTAACATGATTAGGATATGTATTAGATACATGTAATTCCCTCCAGTGACATCACGAGCCGTTTGCACGAAACTATCTTTGGCTAGAACGAACTAGATTCAAACTTGAGATTGATTGATAGAACTGTTTGAATAGAGATTCGGACAGAACTTTGATTATTTTGAATTAGATTTAAACATAATCAAACATGTATTTGAAAGAGTTCCAATGCATAGAATCATTTGATTTTGATGTTTTTAAAAGAGAGTTTTCGAAAACGAATCTAACGGATTATAAATTTTGAAAAACGGGTTTAAAAATCATGAAGTTTTGATGCAAAACAATTCCATGAAAAACAGTATGAAGAAGAAGGAAAAAGTCAGTTGGTTGGAAAATTTTTGAAAAATCATAAAAAAAATTTAATGGCCGGATCGGCCAGCTGGCCTCGGGACTGGAAGTCCCGATCCTAGAAGGACCGGGATTCCTAGACCCAACAGGACTGGGAGTCCGAGATTATCCAATCTCGGACATCCCTGATGCGTCTAAGATGCGTCTAGGACGCGTCTAGGACCGAGACCAGGGAGGCACGTCTAGACGCATCTATATGCATCTGGAGCGACCAGATGCATCTAGGATGCGTCTGGAAGCTTCTAGACGCACCTAGAGTGTGACTGGAACGTCCAGACGCATCTAGGATACTTTAACTTTGATGAGTTAGTTCGTTTCGGGTTTTAATTCTAATTATTTATGTGTTTTCCTTGGTAGGTAGCTTATTTGGAGTTTGACGTTTGATTTGGAATAAAACCGAGCATTTATCACTTTTTCATCTCATGTGGAAGAGATCGATAGGAAAGAGCACCAGGGGTATTTTAGTTATTTTGAGAAAATCAGAGGTTAGACAGCAAGTGGAGTCAAGGGTGAGTCTGACGGTGAAAACGGAAGTCGAATGGGAGTTCGGATGGGAAAGTTATAGAAGAAAGAAGTCGCGCGTCATTTTCGTGTTTCTGGAAATTAGAGGAAGTAGAGACAAGTTAAAGGCACTCCTTTATTCTTAATGAGAAGAAAAGCCCAATAGCCCAAAAGCCCAACAATTCAACAAGTGAAGTAAAGTTATAGGCACTCACTTTGTTTAAAGCCTTTAGGGCTGCCTTTAGAAAAGAGAGGAGGCTTGAAAAAAAAAAAGAGGTGAGACTTCATCTTCTCAAGGAGAAATTAGGGTTTAGGAAGAGTTTGGAAGGGAGAGAAGAAGGGGGACTAGTGCCGGCCATCTCTTGGCCGGCAGACCAAAATCGTCGGGAAGAAGACACGGGAGAGAGAGAAGCTACCACGGGAACAGTAAGAGGAAGCTTGGGAGCTGCTGGTCTTCATCAGCAGCGTCTTCATAGCTCGGTCTGAAGCTTCAACAAGATCGAGCTCGGGTCGCCTCCATCAACCGCCGCCTGGATTCAAAGCATCCAGCACGAGAAGGACGCTTGGGATGCTTGAATAGCAACTCGGCCGGAACGGGACTTTCGAGTTCACCTTGGCACGGGACAGTACCAGGCTCGGGACTGTTGGACAGCAAACCCTAGGTCGATTTCCTTCTCTGGCCGGATTTGTTTGATGTTATTCCGGCCATTATTTTGGCCGGAAAGATTAGGGGTTTTGCTTGAGATGTTATTATCTTGATTCCTTGGTGTTTGATTTGTGTCTTGATGTTTAAATCTTAGAGAGAGAAAGCTTCAAGCAAACTTTCATGGTGGATTTTTAGTTTGGAGGAAGAAGAAGGTACTGTTACTAAGGGGAACCCTAGTTTTCACTGAGGGGACACCTAATCTGCTCTGTTAAGGGGAAATCAGGATATTGCTAGGGGAGATTGGCAGCACATACATATTCATATTTTCCAACTATCCTAGCCTCGCGCCATCATCGAAAAAGGGGGATTTCAATCTTAATTTTGTCTTACTTTATCTTCTGACTTTTATTATTTGTATCGCCATGTCTAGCTAGCTTTTGTAGTCGGATACTCGTGAAACATGTTTTGATGTGACAAAAGAGTTTTATTGCTTTTATTGATAAAATCTTCCGGGTTTTTAGACCGTTCATGGACTGGAATCTGAGTTAAACCACGAGTTCGTTGACCAATCCAAGTAACTAGGTGAAGTTAACTAACTTTTCATGCTTATAGATCATTAGTACTAGTCACTATCGATCTTGTTGATCGAAGTATCCCTCTCACTCGATTCTTGCTCGACTCCTCCCGAATCTCTCACCTTTAGTTTAGTTAGCCTTATTTGTTTATTTATTTGAAATCAATCAAAAAACACAACTTATTATCTTTTCGTTTTTAGTCTGAGTTAGTGACTGGCACTTAAACCGGTGGGTTAGACTTTCTCGATATTCATATTACCTTCCTATCTTCGTGGATCGATCCCGGTCTTACCGGGTTATTACTTGACGCCCGTATACTTGCAGGTGGAGACCTATTTGGGTAACCTTTTAGGCCCATCAGAGTCCGATACAACCTACCGTCCACAACACTAGACTCGTCTAGGACGTGTCCATGGCGTCTCGGACTTATAGTCCGAGATAACCAAGTGTTATGCTAGGATGCGTCCAGCACGTCCCAACCGAGACAGTCTTGGCATCCGTCCCTATAAGTCTGGACCATTGACTAGCTTTGATTGAGACTAGTCAAAGGACTTTTAACCAAGTTTGACTTGAGTCTTTTCGAGTTTGACTTGGGCCCAACCGAGAGCCATTAGTCCGAAATTGATTTTAGAAATCATTATGGAAGAAACTAAATGAGCCATTAGTCCGAATTTTACGAAAATAGACTTAGAAAGCCCATTAGACATAGCAATGTCAGAATATCCCACGATTAGCTATACAGAACATAGCGAAACCTAGAAATGAATCTAAAATGCATACTTTATTTTATGAATGTCATATATTTTGTATGTATATATATGTGAATGCGTAGTGTAGTATTGCCTTTAGATAAGTAATCGGTTCTTGTTTCTAAGCACAAACGAGTATGTGCCCGAATAATACTTACAGTATAGGGTCTATAGAACCCATTGATGAATCGAATGATGAGATCATCAATCGAGTGGGAGTAATCAATGTTCAAGGACGAAAATCCAAACGAACCATTGGGGGAACAAGAATTAAACTAAGAGATAAGATCGTTTAGGAGGCTCTACTAAGGTTTTGGATAAAACTTTACGAGAATTCACATAAAACCTTACGTATACGTCACGAATGCTTACGATAGAGTTCACAGTGACGCAACTTGATAAAATACGTAATAATCCCTAAAAAGAATTTTGAGTATAAGCCTGCCCAGAATAAGACACCTGTTGATCCCTTGTTCATCGATGGTGGGTCCGCCTCCGCAGGGTGCCATCTTTTACCTCGGGATAATACGGGTAGATCTATGAAGAGGTATACGCGTCTAAACTAGTTGTACTCAACGAGTCAGCAAAGGGGTTTCAGATTTCGAGGCAAAGGATTAGTTTGACACTTAAGTGTGAAACTAATTAACCAAGAGTCATAGAAGTATGATCAGTAAAGATCTTACTCACCCAGGACGACGGAGTTAAGGGCAGTGCCCTAGTACGCTTAACTTCGAAGAATTGGGATCTTGGAATTATATTATTCAAATAAGGGAAAAGATTCTTGAATAATATGGCAAAATTAGAATTTTGCTAGGATAACATGTTTAAATCACTTTCCATTCGTTACCTGTAGTTTAAATATGACAAGTGATAACATCTTCAACCTTTACACCGTAATTGAATCGATGTATGGTTCAAATTACGTTCAATGGGAAAGAAATCTGAGAAAGCTTCTTGGGAAAAGAGCAGAAATATTAGACACGCCAATCTCGGTACTTCGAGAAACCTCTTCTGAAGAGGAACGTAAGCAGGCAGACTTAATCGAAAGAAAGTCGAGACCAGTAACAAGGTTAGTGATAATGTCCGGAGAAAGTAAACTCAGAGATGGATTATTGACATGGACGCATGCACTATCATTCGACAACTAAAGAAATGTTCAGCTCACAATGTCAAATGGAAATATACAAGATATTTTCATCTATGCTGGATAAACGTCAAAAGGAAGGGGAACCCGTCCGACTCCATGTTTTAGAAATGATGGATCATTTAAATGACTTGAAGTGGTTGGGAACCCCTATGGATGATTATATTGTTGTTGACATGATCTTGCTATCCCTGCATGAAAGCTTTGAGGAAGTAAGAAACAATTTTGAACAAAAATTTGGATTAGAGTCACTAGAGGGCTTGCTTGCAATTCTGGAAGTTACTGAAAGTAGATTCAGTGTACCTGAAACTATAGAAGAAATTCTTAGTGTTCAAGAAGGTAAAATTATGGGAACGAAAGGCGTTAGGAGGAGAAGTCGCTTTAGGACTAGAAGGGGCGGGCGAGTCTCAAGACCCAGAACCATCCTTCCTAACGACATCTGCATATTCTGTAGTAGCAAATCTCATTTATGATTAAGAGATTGCCCACGCTACCAGAAAGAGCTAGTTAACGGAGCTGGAAGCTCCGACTTAGGTAAAAATGTTAAAAGTTGATTCAATTAAATACAATTCCCTTAAAGGTATTGGATACCTAATGCTCATTTCATTATGAATGACATGAGCAAGTGGGAGTTGAGTATTTAACCGATAGGAGACGAACCTGTCAAAGAGTAGAGGAAGCAATGGTTGGTGGAATATCTCAAGAAGGATTTTAGTCTCCTATAGGCATTACTTCTATTAGATTTTAGTATTTTTCTTTTTCTTTGAACATCTTCTCTAGAATTGGATTTCTGAGAAATAAAGTATTTAGCTTTAATATTTTATGATGTTCTCAGAAAGGTGCCTATTTCAACTTACAAACATTAATACTTACCGATTCAATTAGTTATTCTAATCTAGTCAAACAACTAGGATGAACATGAGATTCGAAAGAATAAACATGGTTCAAACTATCTGGTCTGACAAGATCTCTTATGACAAAACAAAGATTAATTAATCACTAATACTTATGTTAGACATAAGATTATGGTTAATGTGACTTGAATCAACTAAGTACTCGAATTTAGAAAAGTTTTAGAAACTTGAATTGAATCAAAATGACTAAAGATCCTGATGGGATCAATAGTCTTAGTCATAACAAGTCTTCTGAAACAATAAGTGTCTAATACAAGCTGCATACCCACTAAACCTTAAACTGCTATGGAAATAATAAAATTACATACGTGTATGGATTTTTTAGAAGAAGTTCTAAAAAGTCTTTTATTTAAGTCTGAAAACTTCAAAAGTAGTTTCTTCTCCATGAGAAGAAAAATGGGGTATTCCCACAAACATCGAAATAAAATTAAATTGTTGCTCTCGATGGTGTCTTCCTTGAAAGGAGAAATTCAAGAAGTCAAATGGGAGAAATATTCGAATCAGATTCGAACCGAGCAACAAAAGAACACCGAATGGGAGTACGAAAAACTCGCCAAGTAACTTCTTAAAAGAGTTAAGAAGGTTCTACGTTTAAAACCCCAGTGAGCCTTCAGAAGACCGACAAAAACTATAGCAGAACCGGACTCTTAAAATTGGCTATGAGCCAAAGAGGAGCAAAAGTAAGAGTTGATATCTAACATTTGTAAAGAAACTCAAGGGTTGATTTTCTAATAAGAATAGTTAGACTCTTGCCAAGACAAGAGGGTAAGTGGGGGTAAAACAAGACAGTTTTACGTCCTGTATGTGAGACATACGAGAATTGAGAAAAGTTAAGTAACTAGCTCAATAGGAAACCTGACGAGGGTAAATAAAATTAAATGGGCATCGAAATCTATACAGTTATAGATTAACAGATGATAAGACTCGTTCTAACTAGAAATACTCTTAGAGAGAGGTTCTACCCATCTCTCATGGAACACTGCCTAGCAAGAAATCAAAATTTGAAAATTCTGATGAGCAAAAGCACACATGAAGGAAACACTGATGTCACGAGACATGAGATCGATTATAAAGATGATCGATGGTTACCCGCACATCTAGAAATACAGAAGTATTTAATGTCGTCCCCCATAAATAACAGAGAGATTCTTAAGAAACTTGGAACATCTAGGAGAGAATCTCTGTAAGTGAAAGTTGAAGAAAGTCATAAAAGCAATCTTCCAAGTATAAAGATAAGAATCTTTTAGGAAGGACAACCAGGTGAAAAAGGGTTTTTCACAGTGGGAGTCGTTGCAAACTCTACTCGTATAGAAATTTATAATTAGGACTTAGGAAGTTTTAGTCTCAGTTTAAGAACTGATATTATCGTAAAAGCTGATGGAGGCGTTCTTCAGCAAGATAATAATAAAGTAGAGTGAAACAAAACGTGGACTAAATCCACAACTGAATTGTCACCCTAGATCAAACATGGAAGATGTACGAATCTAAGGAATTAGGGTCACGAAAGACTGCCCTAAAAGACTTATAAAATTGGGCACGTAAAGGAGTTTACGTGGGGAACTCACTTTTACAAACTCTTGTCGTCCGAAATAAATTAGTTTATTTCGTCATCTAAATTGTGGTTTAGAATTTAGACCACAGTCCAAAATAGTGAAAAGTTCCACGCAGGTTTATTAGATAGGTGATCTAATGAAAGAAACCCTGCTAAGTGAACATGGAAGCGTCCCATTTTATTATATCCCTAGTCCAAGTCATTGGTTGGTCAACAATGACTTAAGAAGACTAGCATGAGTGATTGACAAGATAGCGTTGTTTCTTAGGCTATAGGAATAAGGGTATTCAACTCAACTTCATGGCTATATAAAGATACACTGGAAACCCACCAAGTGAGAGTGCTTCAAAAGTTGACGATATGAATGTCATGACTCTCATTTAGGAAATTAGATAGATTCCTCAACACATGATTACTCGTTCATCTTATGTAAGGAATGTCGAACTTTGGTCCCGTCAAACGCCGCCCCGTAAAAGGAGGTTATAACGGAAGGGGGCCATATGGGTATTTCTCGTAAAGTAGGGGGGCCAGGCGGGAAGCTGGTCACAAAGTTGGGGCCCATTAGGGAAATAACCCTAAATTAATCTTGCATTATCTTAATCTCTGCATAAATAATCTATGGAAATAAAAGAAAGTTTGTAAGTTCTTCTACTCTTTAGTTCTCTTCTTTCGACTAAGAAGTGGCGGGTCATTAGGTAAGTGAATGGAAAGAACTCTACTACTCAAGCCCAAAATTTGGGGGTCATGTACGAGTGTCGTAGGAGGCTAAGCCCTACACTGGCTCTAAATACATTCAGGTCTGCTATATATTCCGGTATAGAGGAAGGAGGTCTGCGTAAGTGGGGACATTACCTCTATTTGAAATCTAGGGGGTAGAAGCGTGCCTAATGTTTTCCCGACTTAAGCCTGAATTTGATCCAAGATCCTAAGCGGTGAAGATCTTAAGTACTTAATAAACTAAGGATAAGAGAGTCCCACGGGGAGAAATTTTCCCCACAAAATATACAAGATTGGGAACTCAATCTATCCAAACTACCAAATACTTTTAAATAAGGGAACTTGCATTATTAAATATCCAGATAACTCCAAAGAGAAATCTCGACATCTTACAACAACTAAATAACAGTATTATCTCAAGACGATCAATCTAAACCTCCTCATCACAACCACTTATCGAGCCGGCTAAAGAAGCCTATAAAAGGTAACAAACTCATCTTGAACAAGGCACAATCACAAGTTCAATCTCAAGCTTAAAGGATCAATCAAATATCCAATTCCTAAACTTTGTACTTTAATACTCATTAATTTAAGTGGAAGAACGCCTTTATTGACTTGAGCTTCGGAGAAGTTTCCGAGTTCTATGCAGGTTTCTCCCAAGCTATTGAGGAGCGGTTCCAGATTCAACGAAGCAGTCATTTACTTTGAATGATAATCCAAAGAAAAATTTAGACGTCACCTCTGTGGGATTTTTAGTCAAAAATCCTAGATAGAGAAAAGTTAGATAGATATAAATAATATTTCTAGAGCTTGAATACTAGTTGTTCTTGCTAAATAAATCCTAGATAGAGAAAAGTTAGATAGAGATAAAGATATCATGATAATGTGTATCATGATGTTAATAATGTTAATTACACTCTTTGTGCTTGAATGCAAGAATCTCTCCATGTATGTATCTATATTGATTAGAGGATGTGCATCCCAGTAAGAGCTCAAGGGAATTGCATACTTGACTAAAAGGAGAAAAGGTCCAAGAGGGAGCAGAAGCAAGTGATTGCTAAGGATGCTGAATTGGATCAAAGTCTTCTTTTAGACAGTGATCTAGCTCAGAACTTAATAAGTGTTATTATGTTCACCTACAAACATCTAATGTTTTAAACCAGTGCTAAATTAACAAAGTCAGTTGTAGGAGAACTGAAACGTTAACAATGATACTATAGGCTACAATCAGAGGAATTTAACATGACTATTTGACAAAGTCACATTTTCGAAAGGAAGATATGACTAGTGAACTAATAGTCATCATACATACGGATGTATGTAAAACTATTAAATCACTAACTAATGTTCACTTGAGAAAAAAATAAGTCATTCGATTGGATCGAGATGATGAATATTTATGTCAAGAATTTGATGACCATCAAAGAAATTGAGAAATAGTTTCTCACCTTGCTCCAAGAAACACATCATATTGGTGATGAGTCTAGTGGGAGTAATTGAACATGTTAGACATGAGTCGATTAATGATGGGTATAAGCCAATCTTCCAAGAACTTTCGGGGATATATTCTCAAACACGGTCATTTAACCTACCTAAGCACATTCCGTCTGAAGCTGAAAAGACACCATAAGAGTATGGGGTTGGAATAGTTCCAAAGCGGTCGTTTCTAAATGTCTGAAGTTGCGAAACTAACTTAAAGGGTTTACAGGGGGTTTGCACATAAGACAATGTATTTCTTTATGGGATAAATCTTGAATTCAAAAAGTTCAAGAAGGTTAGAGGGAGTAACCATGTTTTCTTTGGTCCGGTATGTAGACGACATACTAGAGATTGAGAACAACATTCTGATGTTGAAAACAGTTTAGAACTGACTCAATAAAAAAGACCACACACAAAGGTGAAAGGCTTTTGGGCATCAAAAATCTAGAGGAATAGATCGAGAAGATGATAAGACTTATTCAAGAAAAGTCTTGAAAAGTCTAATGTGAAAGACTCATAAAGAATAATTCTACCCAGGTCTCAGGAAACATAGCTTGGCAAGATTCGAGAAATTCTGATGAGAAAGCATGCATGAGAAAAGATGGTTATGCTGAAAGCAGATCGGTCATGTTAGACATGATTAGCGTTCACCTTGACAGCTTAAATACTTGGAGTATTTATGGTAATCACCGATCAAATCTAGATAGCTGATCTGGATTGCAACTGAGAAATATTATAAAGTACCTGAGAAAGACTTATGATAGATTCTCAGTACAATGCAAGGAAATAAGAAAAAACAGTCATATGTTGCAAACTTCCAGAACAAGTTGACAATCTTAACTTGGAAGAACAGTAATTAGCTAGAAAGGTTTCAGGAAGAGACTGTTGCAAACTCTACGAATAAAAGAAAATAGTTAAAGCTTTAGAAGTTTTAATTTAGTATTGAAATACTAAAGATTATCATCAGGATGATAACCCGCAAAATCCACACAAATTAGATCTACTAAACTGTCACCTTAGACTAAGTGTGAAAGTCATACAACAGTCATAGGCATTGAGCTTTTCTGAAAAGCTTAGACTTGTAAAGTTGAGGGTGTAAGGAGTTACACGGCAAGGCTCAATATTTACAAAGTCTTATCATCAGAAATAATTTAATTATTTCGTCGTTAAATCGTGGTTTAGTATTTAATGTACAGTCCAAAGTAATGAAACATTCCAAGTAGGTTTGTCAGATACGTGATTTAGTAAATAAAACCCTACTAAATGAACTTGTAATAAATTCATTATTAAGTCCTTAGTCCAGGTCATTGCATAGACAACAATGACTTACGAAGACTAACATGTGAGATTGACTGATAGCGCAGTTTCATGGGCTATACGAATTGAGAATTCGAGTCAATTACATGGGTGTATGATTGGGAGTATACACAGGATAACCCAACATGAGATTTCTTCAATGAGTAATGAAATACGTCATGAACTCTCATAAGCAAGATTGGAGAGATTCCTTAAACATGAGTGTTCCACTCATCTTATGTAAGGAGTGTCAAACATTGGTACCGCCAAACACCGTGCCATAAAAAGAGGTTATAAAAGCGGATTACAAGGAATGACACTATAGACATGAAGTTAAGTGGGAGTACAAGATTGGATTATGTCCTCCTAACTAGGTTAGGATTAGTATCTCCGGGCCACTTGAGGAGAAGCAACTAAAAATGTACGGTCGTACTCTAATGAATTAATAGTTAATCATTAGCTTTTACAGTTGTTCTCCAGATCAAAAAAGTCTGAAAAGATATGACGTATCAGATGAGATGCGAAGTGACATGGGAATCGAGCATTGCACTTGTTCTAAGTACAAGTGGGAGACTGAAGGATGTAGTCCTTCGGTCTGAAGGAGATGTCCTTCCGGAGGAGTGTCCATCGACCAAGATGGCAATGTGTATAATTTGTCAGTTAGGATGACGATTAATTTATCCGGAAGATCATCTAGTCCGGTCCAATTAGGGGTCGTAATGCTTAGCTAGAAGCCGCTTACGATCGTCGGATCACTTCGGTAATCCGCGGCTAACATAGACCAGATCCTACAACGGGTTACACCAAAGAGTGGTAGCTTGATCGGAGAGATTTGACTAGTGGGAGCTTGCCTCTAGATGGATATGATCCAGTTTGATAGTGCCAAAAAGATAGAAAGAATCGGGCTCGAAAGAGAAGCCCGAAAAGTGGTAAAACCCACTTATAGGGTGTCCTGATCAAGCCCAAAGGAGCATTGATCAGGACCAGCCATATAAGGTGGGTGGGCCGGCCAGGGTAAGCCCATAATGGGCTTAAGTGGCCGGCCACACTATATTAAGTAAAAACCTTACTTCCGGTCAAAAGGAGTTCTGACAGTTTACCTTTTCGGGGTCTCTTATTGAAACCTAATTTGAGTGAGAATCCTATTAGGGTTTCTTTATATAAGAGTCATTAGAGTTCAGAAAAAGGGTTAGGTTTTTCTCAAGAGAAAACGGCTTCTCTCTCACAATATACAGCTAAGTGGAGAGATAGGGTTTTAGGAAAAACGCTCCCAATCTATCTATGGAGTCAAAAGAAGAATGGTTCTTCTTCTCAACCTTCAATGAAGTACTAGCTGACATACAAATAAGGGAGATCAAGTTATTCATTCAGGTGTCTCAAGTAGAGGAGCTACATATGAAGCTCTCATCTTCGGGATAAAGGAGTTGGAATCTAATTCGAGGAAAGCGAATCCAGATATTCTCTTTATGTTTCTAGTTCATTATTAGTTCTTGCATGCGATCTTGGATAACTAATGTTAATCATATGATGATTGAGATTCCGCTTACAACATTAGTTAGGCGATTAGTAGTCTTAGAGACGTACAAAACCCTACAGAACTTACCATTTGTTGTAAGATTCCATTTCATCTCATCAGTTCCATATTGATGTATGGTAATAGCACGAATAGAATTGACTATCATAGGATCTAAATGATTATATAGAACCTGATAATTCCAATTACCTTCAGTTATGAATTGGGAGCCTTTTGTCAATGAGGAATTTTTTTAATTGCTAATCGGTGGATGAACGTTTGTAATCCATGGATCCGTCCATATATTGACGCTTTTACCATCATGAATTTCCCAAATGTAATTATCATCAATAATATCAATATATTTGAAATGTTTTTCCAAATCCAAGAGTGATGTGTTTTACTCTAAGACAGATATTATCTTTAATACGATATTTTGATTTAAGAACTTGAATCCAAAGTGAAGTGGGTTCAGTTTTAAATCTCCAAGCTAGTTTTCCAAGGAAAGCTTGATTCTCGAAATTAGGATTACAAAAATCTAGACCACTTGTGATTTTAGAGGAACAAATAGTTTTTCAATTATGATAGTGTATTGTTTTGGTTTTTCCCCACCAAAAAGATCTTTGAGAGATCTCGATGTGTTTGCAAATGCCCTTGGGTATCGCAAAACATTGCATCTGGTACCTAGGGACGACTGCTACTATTGGGGAAATGACAATAGAGCGACCATCTTGAGATAGAAATTTATTTTGCCACTGAGAGAGTTTGGATTGGAAAGAGTCTATAAGTTGTGAGAAAACCGATATTTTTTTTTTGCCAATATGAAGTTGAACTCCCAATTATTTGTCAATTGACTTATTTTTTGTGCCTTTGAGACGCCGGGAAATAATCCTCTTGAATTTAGGATGAGTATTATGCGAGAAAAAATACTAGATTTGTCAAAATTTATCATCTGTCCCGAGGCTGAACAGAAATAAGAGAGAATATTCTTTAGCTTGTGAATATCATCAAAGGTGTTCTTCCCAAAGATGATGCAGTCATCTGCAAAGAGAAGATGATGAATAGCTAAGTTCGAGGATTTTATAGAGAACCCCGTGAAAGATTTATCTGATATATGCAACTGCAGATAGCAGACAGCTTAGACATTCCATAGCTAAAAGGAAGAGAAAATGAGATAAAGGATCTCCTTGCCGCAACCCTCAAGATTGATAATAGGTTGGGCCCGGTCTACCATTAATAAGAATGCTGAGGGGGTGGAAATACAAGCTGCTATAAGATTACACCATTGAGAGGAGAAATTTAATTGCTTAAAAATATTAAATAAGAAAGGCCATTCTTCCTATCAAAAGCCTTGGACATGTCTAGCTTAAGGCCAAAATAACTATTTTGACCTGTAACTTTTTTGAAAGAATGAAGGATTTCATGCGCAATGATTATATTATCAATAATCTGTCTACCTAGCGGAAAGCAGATTGGAAAGGAGAAATGATGTCATTGAGATGAGTTTAAGTCGCTCAACCAGAATCTTAGTGATAATCTTATAGGTAGTATGTAGAAGGCTTATAAGTCGAAAGTCAGATGTTGTTTGTGGGGATTTAATTTTAGGAAGAAGGAACACATGAGTGTGATTACAATTATGCGGAAGAATAGAAGTTGTGGAAAAAATTTTGAATCATGTGAATAATATCTGAGTTTATGGTTTCCCAATTTTTCTAATAAAAGAAAGGAGTGTAACCATCAGGGCCCAGAGCTGATTCATGTTTAAGAGAAAGAATGATTTTACGAATTTCGTCATCCGTAAGAATGGCTTTAAGTAAATCATTCTGATATTGAGAAATATTTGGGTTAAATAAATTGATAATTTCCTCCAACAAGATCAGATTGGATGATGTTGCTATGTTAGAAAAATGATTGTAGAATATGTGGTGAATTTCTTCCTGATCTAAGCCCATTCATTATATATGTTACAAATGGATACAATCTTGTTATTATGCTGACCATTAATGGCCAGAGAATGAAAGAATTTTGTGTTTTTGTCTTCTAGTTGAAAGCGACAATCTCTAGATTTTTCTTTCCAGAGACTCTCTTGCCGTCTATAGAGGTCTTCCAGATCATTGAGCTTTTTAAGATATTCTTTTACTTGGGTAATATTTGGAAGCTCCCGGGTCATAGTCCTTATTTCTCTACAAAGTTTAGACCATTTTTTTACTTTTTGATTTTTCTTTTCATCGTGTTTTTTATCGAATTGTTTTCCCATATTTAGTGTTACTTTAGTTAATTTTTTTATTTTTAAAGCATTTTTTGGTTTTTATCGTTATTATCAATATTTTTTGTTTTTGTAGCGTTATTTTTAATTTACGAAGTGTTGTTTTCATTTTAAAAGTGTCATTTCGATTTTTATAGTTCTTTTGTTGTTGTTGTTGTTGTTGTTTTTTTCCGGACGCTCATTACTGCAATGTTGTAAATAATATATTTTTAAACAAATTTAAACTTTGTTTTTATCTGACGAAGCACCTGTTTGTGTCCATCACGACGCGACGACAAGTCAAACAAAAACGATTTGAACCAGATTATTATCAAACATACACCAGTTTCTACCAAATAAACACAAAATTATTCAATTAATAAACAATATAGTTTTTACCAAATAAACACCAGTTTCTATTAAACTTTTATGTTCCAAACCTTCTTGTCAAAAACAATACCAATTTGTACCAAACAAATACCTCTTCGTATAAAAAATATACATCAATTTTTCCCAAAATATAAATAGAACTAAGATAGAAGTCAGATCTGACCAAATTAGATAAAAAATGATAAGATTAATATGAGATTAAAAAGTAAGATAAGAAAATCATGAAACATATCAAACGAAAGAAAGATCTCAAAATCATATCGTCACAAAAAATCTTCAACACTAGTCAGACCACATATAAAGTTAAACATAAAATCAGATCAAACTGAAAATCTTCAACGGGAGTCAATTTAAAATCAGTGAGAGTTTAGATTATTTTGAAACAAACAAAATCCGAAACCACAAAGGAGTTGGAGACCTAAAAACTTGGGGGGTGGGGGCGTTAATAAGTTGCTGCCCAGCAAAGAAAAAAAATAAGGTGCAGGTCCAAATGCATAGAGAAACGCCAGCTTTTCCGTCTTTTTATACCCCGAAATACCCTTTACAGTACAAAAAAAAATAAAGCTTCTATTTTTCCGACAAAAGTAAATCTTTTCATTTACTGCATGTCCCATCCAAGAAGGAAATCTTCTTTTTCCTTTATTTTCTCTATATTTTCTTTACCATTTCTCTCTCTAAAAGTTTATCTACAAATCAATGAAGCAAAGATTAATAGGGTTTTAAGAAGAAATATGAATGATTCATGATCAAAATTACATGATCTGTTTCTTGAACAAATTTTGATTTTTTCCTTGAACAAGTTTGAGTTTATTTTCTTGAATAAATTTGATGAAAATTTAATGCTGAAGAAATTTCTGATTTGAGTTCAGAATCCAAGGATCGTTGAAGATTCTGGATTCAAGGATCTTAAAATCTTAATATCAAGATCTAGGATTTCTTAAAAATTAAATCGAATAATAACAATTTTATTATCTTTAAACCAAATCGAATTACATAAAATAATTTCCAGCACATAACAAAATATCCATAAATTTTCAGTGAAATAGTTTACCTTTTGGAAGGAATGTATAGGAAATTTTGTTATGTACTGTACATAACAAAATGTCCTATAAATTTTTAGTTTTATAGTTTAACTTCTGGAAAGAATGTAGAGAAATTTTTTAATTTATGTATTGTACATAACATTATGTATTATACATAATAAATACGACATTTTCTTTCATGGATGACACATTTGTAATTTTACTAAGAAAATAAAGAAAAAATTGACGTGTCATTAGCTAAATGGATGGCACATTCCTAATTTTACCAAAAAAGGAAAAAAAAATGACGTGTCAATATCTTAGTGGATGATATATTTGTAAATTTATCGAAAAGTAAGAAAAACACGGAATTTTCTTTCATGGAAAATCTGTAAATATCGTGTAAAGTATACCCAAATTTGTAACCTTCATTTTTTTATTGTCAGGAAACCTGCGTGTGGACCCAGAGCCATGGGTAAAAGGGTGCAACCGGTGCGGTGGCACAGAGCTCACCTTTACCTAGGGGCCCATTCTATTATATAGTGGTAAAAAAAATAATATCCAACAAGTAACTATAGCCTTCAACTCACCAAAACGCAACACTTTCTTAAATAAAAAGTTTTCTTGTGCCTTGTACGGGTGGGAGTCGTGGGACCCGTAAGTAAAGAAAGGAAAGTGAGATTTTAATGCTTTCCTCTCTCTAACGATACTATTGTTCTTCAACAAAAAAAACGATACTATTGCTCTATTAAAAATAATGATACTATTGCTCAAGACTTGACCAGGGCATTACAAGCCTATTAAGTAGGTAGGCTACTAGGCTCTTTAAGGTTTTTGAGTTTCTCTCTCTAACCCTCTCTAATCCGAATTAACATTTATAAATAGACAATATCTACTAATTTCCATTTCAATCTCAAGAGTTATTCTTTTTTTTTCACTTTCTTTTTTAAAAAAATTTCTCTCTTTTATGGTACTATCCAATCACAATCTATACCAAATCTAAATTTGCAAAGTTCACTATATAGAGAGAAATTAGAGGAAGACAACCCCATCTACGAGGTTTTCAACCTCCCGGTAGTATTTTTTTCCCCAGTTTTATTAAAAAAAATTTCTTCTAAATTTATGTTATTTATTATTCACTTATTTAAAATTATCTCAACATATATTATGTTTTTTCTCAACTTTTTTATTCACTTATTTAAAATTTATGTTAATAAACAACATATTATGTTTTGTTCACAAATGAGTCCTGATTTAGTATATTGTATATATACAGTTAAGTCAAGATGGCACCAAAGAAACAAAAATCGGGGTATTCCAAACGTCAATCAAAAGCAAAAGATCAAGAAATGATACAGGTACAAAGATGAGCTCTTGATAGAATTGTTATTAAAGAACAACCAAATTTAGTTGAATAGTTAGTACCCCAAATAGAATAATGAAAACTAAGTGAAGATTTTGTCAAAATGAAAATGATAGCAATGGTAATGAATTTAACAGTGACATATACCATATTCAGAGTCGTTAAGTTACTTTGGTGATGAACACTTGAATGATAAAATTTTAGTTGATGGTATTCTTGATGAATCTCATGAAAAAGAAAATGATCCAATATCTGAACATATATATGATCCAAGACTTTGGGATACTTTAGATGCAAAGCAAAGAGACCTGATAACTGAAAAAGGTCCCGTAAGAGATTTATCAATAACTGATGGTCCCAAGGATAGTATAAGACGGCATTTTATTAAGAATTCTACACTAGACACTTATCAAGTGAAGAAAAACATGATCGAAATTGGCTTGTGTACTCAAAAAATGCAGATAAAGTTTTCTATTTTTGTTGTAAATCTTTCAAGAAATGACCTTTGAGAAATAAATTAGCAAATGAAGGATACGGAGATTGAAGACATCTTAGTGTGAGGCTTAAAGAACATGAAATTAGCATTGAGCACAAACTGCCTTAAAGGCTTTTGATCTTGAGATAGATGGTGTGAGAGGGCAAGAATATGATAATGGATCAAATATGAAAGGGTGCAAGCAAGGGTTACAAAAAAGACTCATAGATATTAACCCTATAGTATTTTATACTCCATGTGGTTGTCATAGTCTCAACTTAACTCTTTCTGATATATAAAATTGTTATAGTTAAGCTAAGGATTTGTTTGGAGTTATACAACGAATTTATACGTTGTTTGCAAATTTTACAAAGCGTTGGCAAATTTTAAAAGATAATCCAGGAGTTACTCATAATAATTGTCAACGACACGTTGGGAAAGTCGTGTTGAAAGTGGCAAAGCAATTATAACACAACCTCAAATAACCTGAGAAAATTTATGCGAATTAGGAAGAAGTGATAATGAAGCTAAAACTACAACTGAAGCATATTCTATTACAATACACGAGCTTAGCAATTTTCAATCTTTGCACCATTATTTGGTACAGGATATTGGTTACAGTAAGCAAGGTCAGCAAAAGTTTGCAATTAGAAGATATGCATATTGATGTCGTCATTGACCTAGTAAGAGGCTTAATTGCTACTTTTAAGCAATACCGAGAAACTGGGTTTGAAGAGTCTATGGTCGATGCTAAGAGACTTGCAACTGAAATGGAAGTTGATGTTGTATTTTCTGAGAGGCGTGACATTCGTCGAAAAAGACATTTTCACGAGATTGGTAATGGATCATCAAAACTAGCTTCACAATCAGGTGAAGAATATTTCAGAGTTTATTATTTTATTTTCTTAGCATATGAAGCTATTGGTTCATTATAGAGAAGATTAGACCTATACCAAGAATATGAGAAGATCTTCGGGTTTTTGTTGAGACCAGAAAAGTTGAGTGGATATTGTGATGGTGAATTAAAAATATTTTGGTTTTCAAACATAATCACATGCTTTATTCCCCCTCTTAAATCTATCTGAATAACCATTTTTTCCAGAGAGAGAAAACCGTAAAGTTCATCATTTGCTCTGGTGAGGGGTTGTCCCCGTTTAAATTGATCAAAGAAATTGTTTTATTTCTTGATGGATTACAAAAGAAATATAAGACTCTATTTATAGAGTTACAATACTACTAGTTTCTAATATTTTATTAGTTTCTTAACAGTTTATACTAATATATTTACTAGTTCTTAATTTCTTACTAGTTCTAATATTTGATATTTCTTTATATCTATTATATGCGATATCTTAACATATAGAAAGATATTTCAACACTCCCCCTCAAGTTGGTGCATAGATATCACACATGCCCAACTCGTCTACCATTTTCGAAAATATTCGACTTGAAACTGCTTTGGTAAGAACATCAACTAATTGATATTCAGATCGGATCTTTGGTAACTCTACAATGTTGTCTTCCAACTTTTCTTTAATAAAACATCGATCCACCTCAACATGCTTTGTGCGGTTGTGCTGGACTGGATTATGAGCAATATCAAATGCTACTTTATTGTCACAATATAATTGAATTGGTCTTTCAGAAGGATATCCTAAATAATCCAACAAGAGTCTTAACCATAACGCTTCACATATGCCATCAGCCATTCCTCTAAATTCAGACTTTGCACTTGAACGTGCAACAACGTTCTGTATTTTACTTCTCCACGTAACAAGATTTCCACCAACAAAGGTAAAATATCCTGCAGTTGATCGCTTACCATTTACTTCCCCGGCCCAATCTGCATCAGTATATACATCAATAGTTCGACAACTCTAATTTGTAGTAAACAAAATACCTTTTTCAAGAGCCGCCTTTAAATATCTCAAAATGCGTAAAACAACATTCATGTGTTTTTCACTGGGATTGTGCATAAATTGACTAACAATACTTAAGGCATATGCAAGATCTGGCCTCGTGTGCGCCAAGTACATCAACCTTCCAACCAGTCGTTGATATCTTCCTTTATCAACCAGTATTTGATTAGGCTCCACTGACAACTTTAATCCTTCTTCGACAGGTGTATCAATCGGCTCACACGCTGACATACCCACCTCATGTAACAAATCTAAAGTATACTTTCTTTGCGATAGGAAAATTCCATTACTAAATAGAGATACTTCAATTCCAAGAAATTATTTCAACGGACCAAGGTTTTTCATCTCAAACTATTTAGATAAGTAATTCTGTAAAGCCTTTCGGTCTTCAGGATCATCCCCAGTAACCACCATGTCATCAACATATACAATAAGTGTTGTGAGTTTTCCTTTCTGCCTTTTTATAAATAAGGTATGGTTAGAATTGCTTTGGCGATAACCGAATTCCTTCATAGCCTTTGTAAACCTTCCAAACCACGCTCTTGGTGATTGTTTTAATCCATACAATGACTTTTTCAATCTACATACCTTCTGGTTATGTATTTCAAGTATCTTGCATCCCGGTGGAAGGTCCATATAGACTTCTTCTAATAGTTCCCCATGCAAAAAAAAATTCTTTACATCAAATTGTTGTAGTGGCCAATCTAAATTTGCTGCTAAAGATAACAAGACGCGAACAGTGTTGATTTTTGCAACTGGAGCAAATGCTTCTGTATAATCGACTCCATAAGTTTGAGTGTAGCGTTTTGCCACTAGTCTCGCTTTGTAATGTTTAATTGTACCATCTGCTTTATACTTCACTGAATAAATCCACCGACATCCCACTGGATTTTTATCTTCTGGACGATCAACTAGCTCCCAAGTGTCATTCTTTTGTAAGGATTTCATCTCCTCATTTATAGCTGCTTTCCATTTTGAATCAGATAAAGCTTCCTGCACATTGTTAGGAATGTATACAGTAGGTAATTGATTTATAAATGACTTATTTGATTCTGACAACCGATGATCTGACACATACTGACTCATAGGATATTTGACTCTACTAGACAGCTCAGGTTCATATGTCGGTTTAGGAATACCTCTGGTTTGACGCGACGGTAATATTTTCCTAGGTACTTCAGAAACATCCTCGACAACTGATTGGTTTGGTGTATTACTAACCCTTGGTTCAACGACTTCAATTGGAGGTGAATCCACAATTTGTTCAACGATTTCATTAACACTTTCTTCCATTACCGATTCAGGTGTTGGTAATTCTGAAATTTCAATTTCATCTCTAATTATTTCTTCAGGAATCAAATTTACTTCAATATTAGATCCAATTTTGTTCTCTTCTACATGATTATCCGTTTCTTCATAATCAAGAGTCAGAACTTCCTGCTTAGTTTTCTCCCCCTGAAGTTTAGACTCAGGTGAAAAATACTTAGAATCTTCATGAAAGATAACATCCGTTGTAACAAACATTCGTTTAGTTGGAGGATGATAACATCTGTACCCTTTTTGATTTGCACCGTACCCTACAAATACATGTCTTAATGCCATTAGAATTAATTTTGTACGTTGGTGTTCATGAAAATGAACAAATGCTACACACCCAAGACACGGGGAGGTAAATTTGAAACTGTCGGAGAAGTTGTAACATCCGATAAATGTTGAAAAGGAGTCTTAACCTCAATAGTACTAGATGGTACTCTATTAATTAAATAGGTTACAGCAAGAAGTGCTTCTCCCCAATAAGATAATGGCATATGTGCTTCGATCAACATAGCCTTGATAACTTCTAACAAGTGACGATTCTTTCTTTCAGCGACCCCATTTTGTTGAGGGGTGTTTGGGCAAGTAGTTTGATGAAAAATACCATGAGAAACCAAATAAGTTTGAAGTTCATGATCCATATACTCTCCTCCGTTGTCAGTACGAAGTATCTGGACATTTGCGTTGTACGGAGTACTAAACAGTTTATGAACCTTCTCAAACAATAACTTGACCTCACTTTTAGATTTCAACAAACACACCCAAGTCATCCTAGTACAATCATCAATAAAGGTAACAGACCACCGTGCCCCACCCAAAGTAGGAACCTTAAATGGACCCAGACATCGGAATGTAAGATCATAAAAGGAGCTGAACTTTTATTTAAATTTAACAGAAACGATGCACAATGACTTTTCGCAAGTGCACAAACATGACATTGAAAACTTGAAACATCGCATTTAATAAATAGCGATGGAAATAATTTCTTAAGGTAACCGAAGGAGGCATGCCCCAGACGGTGATGCCATAACCATATTTCATCTTTATTTTTTATTTTAGAATTGTTCACTACTAATGCCTGACGCAATTTATTAGAGCTTTAAGATACTAAATCCAAGTAATACAACTTTCCTCGTCTAACACCATAACCAGTTGTTTGCGTTGTCCGGATGTCCTTCAATACACAAAATTCAGGCCAAAAGATGACAACACAAAATAGAGTGGTGGTTATTTGAGACACTAATAATAAATTATGATCTAAAGATGGGACAACCAAAATAGAGTCTAAGTTCAATGTGTTCGTTAGAGTTATAGGTCCTTCCCCTACAACAGGGGTTGAGGTGCCATTGGCAGTAGAGACATATTTATGTGAAGATTGGGTAATGGTCGAGACCTGTCTAGAATCAAAACTCATATGATCTGTAGCACCAGAATCAATTATCCAAGTACTATTCGAAACATGTGTAGACATATTTAAAGCCTTGCCTACATTACCTGTAGTGGCTACCGTCGATGAAGCTTGCTTAACAGTTGCATCTACAAGGGTCTTCTTAGAGTTTTTATTTCGATTATGATCCCACCATTCTAGATAGCCTAATAGTTCGTAACAATGACTTTTGGTATGACCAATTTTGTTGCAGTGAGTACACTTATAAGTAATTTTGTCAGATTGACCAACAACTTTAGCAAAATTTGAATTTGCCATACTGTGAGTCATTATTGCGGAAGCATCAGTTGCCCTTCACTTTATCTAAACCGAAGATGAAGATGAAAGCTCTTTCTCTTTCAATCAATATAAATTCCCAAACACAAATTTAAGACTGTTGGTACTGGTACCAAGTTGAAATTGATCAAAGAAATTGTTTTATTTCTTGATGGATTACAAAAGAAATATAAGACTCTATTTATAGAGTTACAATACTACTAGTTTCTAATTTTACTAGTTTCTAATATTTTATTAGTTTCTTAATAGTTTATACTAATATATTCACTAGTTCTTAATTTCTTACTAGTTTCTAATATTTGATATTTCCTAATAACTATTATATGGGATATCTTAACATATAGAAAGATATTTCAACAGTCCCTTCGCCCAAATCTCTTTTCCTTTTCTACTACGAGTGTGTTGTTTTTGTTTCCTTCCCCAATTCAACATTTATTACCATCCCAGTAGAGTTTTTGGAGCATAGCAGAGTAGCATAACTGTAGAAATGAGAGGAAAATGTTGGTATGGGAAAAAGATCCGATTCACCAATATCGACAAATCATCATCCGACTAACTATTATGAATTGTCATTGAGGGAGGAGGAAGTGGGTAAAGATGGTGGTTCCTTAAGGTGATTCGTCCATTGATAAAGATTAATATTTCAACCATTGATGAAGATCGACGATTTGGTAGTTCTTCATGAATAGTATGGCACCACAATTTGTCCATTGATGAAGATTGATGATTCCTTGTTTATACAAATATGGAAAATATAATATTAGGCATCGGACTATCAATCCATAGTCCACGATCCAACTGATTGCAAGTGCAAGAAAGAAGAGTTCGTGATTATTTTTACAACATTCAGTCTGACAGGCTCGCACGATTTTCATTTCTCTACTTGCTTTATAATTTCTACTTATATTTTAGTACAATAAAATTTTATGACCTTTAGGGTCTTTTTATTCGCAATCTTGATGATCTTTTCATTTTATGACCTTTAGGGTCTTTTCATTTAGTTTTTTTTCTTGTTACTTCTTTCCTTCATGAGGTACTTTACGTTTGTAAGTTTTGTGTTGTACTTTACTTATTTAACTCTCATGTTGTACTCAGAGGAGTTACAATTTTCAAACCATGTAATGTTCTGGATTGACTTCCTACTTATGAATGAAATTCTAGTTGAACTAAAAAAACATTTTACGATAATCTTGCAAATAATTTGAGAAATGGGGAACATTCTGATGTCGAAGGAGATGAATTATTTATACAGCTAAGACTCTAGCAAAATATTCTGCCTGGTGAATTTAAGAAAGCTAGTTGCATATTGAATTTCTTGCAGAAAATGAATTGTTTTCCAGCTACAAGTATTGTTTATAGGATTTTATTGACGATAGTGGTCACAGTTGCATCAGCAGAAAGGACCTTCTCAAAGTTGGAAATTTTGAAATCATATACTTGAGATCGACTATATCACAGGATAGACTAAATGGATTACGTCTTCTCGCCATCGAAAGTGAATTTTTTTGACCAGATTGATTAGGAAGATTTAATTGATGATTTTGCTTCAAAAAATGCAAGGAGAAAACAATTCAAGTGGAAATTATTTAAGAAAGTCACATAGAATGTAAAGGTTATAGTGTTTTTTTGTTTATTTTCTATTAGTTTTTGTTTTTTAGATTTTAGATCAATATATTTCACGTTTGGACGGATTATCAATTTAATATCATATTTACCTATTATTTAATGACATTTTCTTAGTTTTATTTATCATATAAGGAGGCTCGTTGAAACTTGGCATAGGGCCCTCGAAATCTCAACCACGCTTCTGTGTGGACCTGCAACGATTTTTTTTTCTGACGCGGACTGAACCCCCATTGTAGGTTTGTTTTTGGGAGTTTTGCCCAACTCCTCAATCGTTTAAAATAAGTTAAATTGAAAGTGTTTATTCATTTAGAAAAAAGGAAAGGATATACCAATAAATAAATCAATCTAATACAAAGAAAAAGAAACTAGTAAAAATGGATATTAGTTTAAGCTTACAAGACTGCCGATACCAATGGAGGTTGATGCACCATAATTTGAGAGATCGTATGCTATCTCCATGCCATAATTTCCACACCCAACAACTAAAACATTCTTCCCACTATAATCTACACCAGATTTATATTGGCTTGAATGGACTATTTATCCCTTAAAAGTCTCTAGTCCAAGTATTCTTGGAATATATGCATCACAATTTTCTCCAGTAGCCACTACTACGAACTTAGCACCACATATCTCATGCATGCCTGTACCAGTTTTCTTGACTTTGATTTTTCAATTTTCCGTCGATATCATCATATGCTGCCGACTCAACTGACTGATTATATAATGGGTTGATACTGAAATTTGATACGTATTGCTGGATATACTGGATAAAATTTACTCTTACAATGAAGGTAGGAGTACTGGGAGGATGTGGCATATGAGGGAGATGGCAAAATTGTTTGGCTAGATGAAGCTGTTAGAAAATTGTCTACGAAATACAAATAAGAGGGATAGAAGAGAGATGGAGATTTGAGGCTTCAAACGTGTACTAGGTACACTTTTCTTAAAGCATTATTTGCCCCATCTCGATCGAAATTTCTTGAAGGTTACAAGGCAAATTGCTTCCCAAGATATGACAAACCTTTGTGAAATCACACCAAGTAACTTGTGGATATTTCACTCAAGGATCATTAGAACACATTGAAGATGGCAAAAGAGATTCCGACCCTATTTTACCTAAAGTACTGGTCTCGATATTCAATTCATTTTTTCAGCGAGAATGTTGCTTATCACGTATGGCAACATTGGAACATACAATGGCGTAACAGCTTTTGTGTCGTCTTAGTTATTCCCCTTTGCTTTGGGGGTTAGGGGACGGATTTTAATAAAAATGGTTGTCCACGATGATTTATTTTGTTCAAAGCGAGGCGAGCTGATCTACGACCAGCCTTCCTTCTCCTAGCTCTCATTGACATCGTATGCGGGTCATCGGGATCGGGAACATCACATAATGTTTATAATCAATTAAATTTTGAGAAGATCTAATTTGTAGAAAACAAAAGGACACTTTTCAAGTAAAACTTTTCATGAAAAAATATATCTCACCATATATGTTTATCAAAACATATAACTATTAGTAAACAAAATCAAATTCAAATAATAAAAAATTAATTTCTAATTTTATAAAATAGTTCAACTAATAAATTGTCCAAAAATTCCAACAATCCCCCAGTTGGACAGTTATGAATAATGTACCTTTGCCAAATTAAATATAGTAGTATTAGTGCATGAAGTATGGTATCTTTCGATTTGAGCCATACCTTAGTGTAAGTGCACAAAGTTTTATCGAAATCCCAGGTAGCTTGTAGTATTGAACCAGTTATTCCTTGTGATGAAATCGGTAACACCACACACACAATACATTTGTTTTTTTGCTCCACACTTTTCTCGTCTAACACTTATATGGTCATGTGCTTCTTGGTTTCATGAACTCTCCTTAGATAAACTCTAAATCTAATGAGAGGCGGCACCACCTCTAAGTTCACATAGTTGAAGTTCTTCCGCTACCTTTGCAACTTTAGAGATACTTGTTTTTTACTGAACTTCATTAAAAGTTTTAAACTCAACCTCGACCCGTAGCAACCAACACTTATCATCCTAGATAGGGTCAAATATAATAGTGTTGAAATTAGTCACTTATCAATGACTTGTTGTTACCCATTGAATCTAAGACTAGTAATTTCCTAGTGTTATATTGGGCTGCCGTCAATGGTGACTTTTATGTAAAGAGTGTCAACCCCATCTCTCTAGATGTAAAATTTAATACACCTCTCGTCAGAGGTGTAGTCAAATTGACTTACTCAATTCTCTCAAATATAAGAAACTATAATTCCAACATGAATTATGTATTTCACGTTTAGTATTATATGCCATGTCCAATCTTCTCATTATTTCCACTATGTGCACAATCACATTGAGAAGAACATCCATGCTAGAAGTCGATAACGAGTTTCACACAATAATAAAATTTCAAATACCTCCACACTTTGAATATTTGTTTGGTCTTCTCTCTTTTCCCAAATCAGAGATTAAAGAACATCAATTGTAAAATTAATTAGTAACATCTTTCACTCGACATTAGGTCGGCCGCCCTAATATCAAGAATGTTAGTAATTCCGTAATACATTTTTAATGTTATGAGAAACATAACTGCATCAAATATTTGACACAAATTTTATCAACCCCCACTATTTTGATACATAGTAATATACATCATATTATGTTATCCTCGTTTATTTGACAAAGCAATGATGCAGAAGTTTTCTAAATTCACCTATTGTATTTTATTTCACTAAGTGTCATATATCCCACCTTTCGTATTTTATTTCATCTTCAAGCTCTAAAAATTTTCATCTTTATTATTTTACCTCTCATTCGTTAAAACTACAAAGATTCAAGATTTCAAAATTTTCAAGTATTGCTTTAGTAATTAAAGAGGACTATTATTCAAGAGTCAAGTGATCAATTATTGAAGACTTCAATTATTTACTTTAGTAATCAATTATTCAAGACTTCAGTTAAGTGTATCAAGTAAGTAATTTACTTCCTTATCAACCTATTTGAGTTTTTTACATATAATTTATTTTCTCCTACCCTCTCATTTTTATTTTAGTTATGGATAACTATGATTTTGGTAGTCCCTCCGGACATGATAATGTCCAAACGTCCGGTGAAGAACCAACTGTAGAGACTAATACCCCCGGAACTCAACAATCTAAAAGAAAATTGAAATCCGATGTATGGAATTATTTTACGATGGAAGAAAGAACGGTCAAAGGGGTTAAAAGTATGAGGGCGGTTTGTATGTTTTGCAAAAGAGATTATGTCGGAGATCCTTCGAAAGGATCGTCTACTTTTAAACGACATATACAAACTTGTAAACCTAAGCATGAAGGGGGTACTCCAACTCAAACAACCATAGTTGGAAGTCAAAATAGTAGCCAACCATTATTTACATATAATAGTAAAAAAATGAGGGAAGATTTAGCTTTATATATTGCAAGTGGTGAACAACCTTTAACATATGCCGAAGATCCAAAATTAGAACGTTGGCTTAAGAATTCCGTTCAACCCTTATATCGTAAAACTAGTAGACATACCATTAGGAATGACATCATTGAACTTTTTAAAAATTAAAATTTTTTTGTGATGAACGAACTACAAAATGTGAAAGGAAGAATTTCTTTTACTTCGGATATATGGAGTGGTTGCAACAAACTCGGTTTTCTAGTTGTAACCGCACAAAATGTGAAAGGAGGAATTTCATTTGAACGTCTTTCATTTATGTTTCTAATTAATTTAGGTCGCGGCTTTGGGGAATAAAGAAAATTCTCCGGGGCATAAAGACTTAGTCAATATTGATTGACTTGTGGGGCATATTTACTGTTTATTTCAAAAATCCACTTGATTAAACTTTAACCCCAAATCTTCATCTTATCATTATCTTCGCCACCACAATTTTGGACCACCGCCACCACTCTTTCCGACCACCACCATTCCAACCATTGTCGATATCCCCTCTTTCTATTTCTCTGTCCTCTCTTCTTCCATCTCCTCTTGTTTGAAAGAGGGGATACCTATAGGAAGAAAGACATAAAAACAAAACCAAGAATCCGAGATCAATAATACCATCATCGGTGTCATAAACACCAACCGAAATAAAATCATCAAAAAAGATCATGTATAGAGGTGTAGCTAAAATCAGAGACCTTTGGAAAAAGAAACTAGGGTTTGGCTTGGTCTTTTGATTATGGTGAAGATGCAGCTCATGTTTATGATTTTGCACCTAGAGATCTTGGTCGTTTGAAAGCTGAAACCAATTGCCCTTATTAATCCCACTATTTTTTCATCAATTACCCTTTAATAATCATTCCAGTCCTAATTTTCATTTTTATGGTCACGATCATCATCAATTTGACGTTAATCTATATTTATTGAAATTCAAGGAGGGCTCTAACTGATCTTAATGATTAGAAATTCTTGTGGAATAAGATGATGCATTAGAGATTAATAGTTGGCTCTGATATAAGTTTTATTCCTCCTACATCTTTGAAACGCTTTACAATTTCAAATTGTATGTGTACAAATTATCTTTAATCTATGGATGAGATGAGAAGTTGTAATCTTTATTTGCTTTTGATTGTTCTTTGATTTAGTAATGAGTGTCTGTTTATGATTGGTGGATTTTACTTTGTTTAGGATTCAATGGAGGATGAAGTGAGATTTTTTTTTAATTGTTTCTTATGTCTTCTCTGAAATGGAGGGGGGATTTGAAAGTAATGGGATGAAGAGATTTCTGAATAAGAGGGGATTTGGAAATACTCGTGAGATACAAAGATAAAAAGAGGATGAACAAGGTTACAGGAGAGAGATGACGAGAGAAAGATATGAAGATTGGGGGTCAAAAGTCAAAAAGTTAATTTTTGGATTCAAATTAAATGTCTTCTAGGTCAAATGTCGTTGACCAAAGTCTTTATTCCCCGAAGAATTTTCTTTATTCCCCAAAGTCGTGGCCTTAATTTAGTTGTCTTGCAAAAGAATAAAGAAACTAAAAGACAAAAGAGTGACCACTAAAAGTAACACCAATTAATTTGAAACCACTAAAAGACAAACTAATCTAGATAAAGAAACTAAGAAAAAAAAGTAATACACAACTTATAGGCATTATGGAAAGAAAAAGTGTTTTCAAATAAAAAAGTGTTGTCCCTCAAAAAAGCAAAAAAAATTGCTATAAGGGCCGGCCTGGTCTGGCCCGTTTTTTGAAGCCCGCCGGCCGGCCTTGCCCAGACCGATCAAACCCGGGCCGGGCCGGCCCAGCCCGACCTTTATAACATCACTACTTCCATCTAAACGAATACCACAAAAATGTTTGACTTCCCCAAATCTCCATAATCACTTGTGTCGGTTTAATCTCTATATCTCTTTATGCAAACTAATGCTTTAAGATTGTTAGAAAATTATCTTCGAAAATACAAATAAGAGGGATAGAAGAGAGATGGGCATTTGAGGCTTGGAACGTGTATTAGGTACAATTTCCTTAAAGCATTATTTGCCCCCTCTCGATCGAGATTACTTGAAGGTTACAAGGCAATTGCTTCCCAAGATATGACAAGCCTTTGTGAAACCACACCAAGTAACTTGTAGATATTTCACTTAAGGAGCATTAAAACACATTGAAGATGGCAAAAGAGATTCCGACATAATTTCTACATAATATTTACAATCCATTAAAATCTGTTTTGAGAAGATCTAATTATAGAAAACAAAAAGATATTTTTCAAATAAAATCTTTTCACAAAAAAATATATCTCTTCATATATGTTTATCAAAAGATATAACTATTAGTAAACAAATTCAAATTCAAACTCAAACAATAAAAAATTAATTCCTAATTTTATAAAATAGTTCAACTAATAAACTGACCAAAAATTCCAACAGAAGCTTCAATCTGTCATAGGATTTTTTTCTTCCACAAGGAAGCATAACAATCTTTTCATCTCCTTCATCGTCTAACCTCTCTTGTATATTTCAGGTTGAAGATTGGTCGACTCCACCTCAGGGAAAGCTTAAAATCAATACCGATGGTTTGTTTAGGGCTAATGGAGCATCGGCGGCAGCAGTTACTCGAGACTTCTCGGGTAACCTCATCTTCTCCTAAACGACCACATTTACACCCATCTCCCCTCTTCACAGTAAACTTCGTGGAGTATTACTAGGATTTGAAACGGCAGAGCTTCTTGGCGTCTATGACTTTATAATGGAAATGGATAGTAGGGTTTTATGGAACAGCTGGTTGATCCTAATCCAACGGTGCCATGGCGTTTGATCTCTCAATTTCAAGGGCTACGTGATTATGCATCTAATTTTCGTGTAACCTACACGTGCTGCAGAAGAACTGCCAATATCATGGCCCATGATCTTGCTTCTCTCGCTTTAGTACCTCAATAATGGGCTATAGCTGTGTTACACCTTAGTGTTAACCTGTTTGTTCCTTTTTCTTGATTTATTCAATGTACTTGGAACAATTATATTAATGGTAATCCCATTCACTCAAAAAGAAAAAAAACAATCTTTTCTCTCTAAGATTGAGGCATGCTGAAGTTGCTATTCCTGAAGGACCTGCTCCAACAATTACAACAACTTCCTCCATTGTTTCAATTAAGTTTGCTTGGCTATGTTGACTCCTCTGTATGAAGTTTGGTCGAGATATTATTTTAGGAAGGAAAAGAAAATCTCATAAACATAAGTAAATGACACAATCTTGCATGGAGAATCTCTTCTGCATGCTCACCTAAAAGCATTTGTGCATCAGTCAAAAAGTAAAAATAACTTCCCACAAATGTTTGATCAAGTTATGCATTTGGAGAGTTGGTTTTATTTTTGGTTGGCCAAGATAAGATCTACAAGGAGAAAGTTTGTTGTTGGAGGATGCATCCACATTTGCTGTCATGTAATGATGTAAAGATTATTATTTATTTCTTGGTTTAAGACTTGGACTAGACCGAGATAATATAAAGAGTACAACAAAATCTTCTAGTTCAATAAAAATATGACAGTCTGGTTTAAAGCATCTTAAGTCTTTAAAGACCATACAGGTAGACTCTTAAAGATTATCCTAAGGGGGCATAAACTCCCCCTAATCATCCTTTATTGTATTCCTAATTTTAGTTTAATTAATCACGAATATGTATTTTCCAGGATTTGAATCAGGAACTTTTGGGTTGCAGAGTGGTATCTTTTTTTTTTTTTTTTTGTTGAAACAGTACCTCTTATATTAAGAAACTAAAACATTCTTACAATATAGATTAACAAGAAAATAAGGAACAGCTTGCCAAGTCTTCGTTCTATTCTTTAACCTGGACCATTTCGCTAGCTTGTCTGCAGGAGCATTGCATTTCCTGATCGTGTGTTTGAATTGGACCTGTTGCAGCCTCTTTTTAACTTCATGGATTTTTTGGATGTGTATTTTGGTGATGTAGAGGAATTGGCCGAGAAATACATGGATGAAATAGAAGCGGCTAATTAAATTCAAAGGTGATAGACTAAAACGGCCAAAACCGAAGCTACGGGTGTCGGAATTGGACGAAATTTTGAGGGATGGTGCGAAATAGCGTTCCGGTCATTCGTTGTCGCTTCGCCACAACGGACCCACTTTGAGGGGCAAATTCCATCGTTTAGGGCCTCAAAACGAACTTTTACTAGTTTTTTTCTATTTTTGGAATTGTTATCAGTTTAGGATTACTACTATTCTAGTATTTTATTTTATTAGGAGTTGCTATTGGTGTTTGACCAAGATTAGGAAACCCTAGGTCTATATAAAGAGGGCTTAGAAGTTGTTTCATTCATTCATTCAATCAATAAAATTCAGTATTTTAGTATTCTTGTTATCAATTTCGGTGCTATAGTCTTTAGACGAATATCTAAGACTCTTTTATTAGTTTTCCGCTGCGTCAGTTGGTATCAGAGCGAGATTTCTCCTGGCTTAATGGCCGAAGACGATGCAAGAAACACCAACCTCGACGAAAAACGAGGTATTGATGCTGTTTGGGTAGCCATTGACGGTTTGAATCATCGACTAGACCGATTGGTGGAGATGATTAACAAACTTAATGTCAATGCACACCCTAGGCAACCTATTAACAGAGAACGTGTTGAGGGATTCGCCCACAACCAAGCTGTTAATAGACACGAAGGAAGAGCACCACCAATCCATCAATATGCTAATAACCAAGGAGACGAAGGCAACAATTATCAAAACCACATATACCCACGTAGAGACTATGATGAATATAAAATCATGGCAGAATTACCAATCTTTAATGACTATTTACCGATCGAAGAGTTCCTTGATTGGATACATGAGGTTGAACGACAAGTCGATATTTCTTTTACTATTCCTAGCGAGCAGATGGTGAAGATTATTGCATGTAGACTCAAGGGTAGTGCTGCGGTTTGGTGGGATCAGTTGCAACGTCAAAGAGTGGGACAAGGAATGGCTCCCGTCCATAACTGGGCGTCCATGAAAAAAAAATCCTTAGAGAGAGATTCTTACCCCCTGATTATCAACAACACTTGTTTAGGACCTACCAGAATTGTAGACAAGGGTTGCGTTCGGTGGGTGAGTACTTCGAAGAGTTTTCAAGATTGGCCCTGAGAAATAGCATGGAAAACGTGACAGAATCAGATAATGTTCTAGTGGATCGTTTTCTGAACGGACTAAAATTTAGTCTGAGAGAAAAGATTGGAATAGTTACTGTTTGGACTATTCAGGATGCATACAACCTAGCACTGAAGGCTAAGCTTGGGAGAAAGATCGTCGGAATTCTGGTTTTCGTAGAGAAGAACAACCCCGACTACATACTGAACGAGGCAAAGGAACTCTCGGGGAAAACACTGAAATCCAAAGAAGTGCACCAAAGGCCAATCCCAGTAAATGTTTGAGTTCATCATGCCTTTGCCCTATCACGTATTATAATTGTATAGTTTCAGTAGTGTCCAAGAAATTTGAGTAACATCTTTATCGTATCTATAAACCTATTGAACGACATCTAAAATATAATATAATTGTGGTATTATAGAACATTGATAAATAATCCCATAACTACTCAAGATGTTATTCAAACTTAAAACATAAACATGTTTGCTACGTTTTATCACATATTTCTTTACAAAATACAAGTACTTAAACATTTTTCTCCATATATCCTTCGATTCATTCAGCAACAACCAAGTTAGTTTACCCCTCTTCCTTTGCGCTAGTTTTGTCCAATCATCTTTTGGCATCTCGTTAGGAAAATATTTATAGTTCGATTCGATATAAAGTTCTTCCATGTGCAAAATCACATACAACCTACAATCAGGCCTGTCAAAGTTCAAACAACAAACCAATTCAACATCTTTGGGTTGTAACCATTTATGCGTTTCTATAAGAAACTAAAAAATGCTAGTCAAACAAGTCATTTTTCTTATGAAACCAATTTTGAACAGTAACCATTTCAAGGTTCTATGATAAACTTAAAAAATGATCCAATTTATTCTCTTATTTTTTTTTCCCATATTACACCATGTAATGTTCTATGGTTGTAAAAAAATCAGGTTTGACAGGTAACCATTGATAAAGTTTTATAAGAAACTTAATAATGCTAGACAAAATATTAAGTTTTTATTCAAAGTAACTACATTCTGGATCTAACACTATGCTTGAAAGTTTACAATACAAAATCCTAAATTAGATAGAACCCTAAATTGTCGGTCTAAAATAAAAAATTTAAGTAGAAACCATTTCTTCAAAGAAATTACACAACAACAGAGACAAGGTAACAATACAAATTTTTTGTTGCATGCAAAAAAGAAACATACTCTTCACTTTGAACTGATTTAGGGTTTTGAAAATAACTTCCATTAAACCACTTCGAAACAACTAAACCCTAGAAATTTCTTATTAACTAATCAATTTCAGAAAAATAAATCATAGTTTAAGTTGTAAAAATCAAAACCTAATGCGTTTTGTGTTGTAGAAATCAATCTAAATCATAAACAAAGTTGAAGGAACAACAAAAATGATGAAAACCAAAATAACTTACTCTTTACTGTTGATGATGATGAACGAAACCAACAATGGATTCTCCCTCTCTCCTACTCGATGCTCTCTCTCTCTCTGTTAGGTTTATTTTGGTGTGTTTAAGATAAGAGTTTCCCTCTCTCTCTCTCTCTTTGGTTTGATATTTGAGGAAAAGGCAACTTTTTTTTTTGGTTATTTTTTTGAAACAGAAAAGGCTACTTTTTTTCGTTATGCTAAACGAAAAAGGCGAATTTTTCCGGGGAAAGAAAGTTTGTTTTTGGAGAAATAAATGTAATGAAAATCTATATATTATGGTAATCTTTTATTTTGGGTTGTTTTTTTTAACTTAGGATAGGTTAGGCAGTAAAAGAGAATAAGAGGATAGACATGTAATTTACTTTGAGTGGATTTATTTTCTATTTCAGATTATCTTTGGTCTCTAGACTCGTTGATCATGTGATTTTGGACTTAAATCTCATCCCCCGTAATATATTTACCTTTCAACAAAAAAAAAGAAAAAAAAATAGTAGGTAGTTGATGGTTTTAGGATACTTACCATGACCATTGGAGCAATTATCACGATTCCGTACTGTTTGGGTTTTCCCCACTTAAACTTATCACATCTATATGAAATACCCATGTTGTAATATGTATCCAGTATTACATAAAATGTCCAACTATCCTGCAAATTAATTTAATGAAGTATTTAAATTACATTTGTAAATACAAAAATTGAGCTGAAAACCCAATTCTTAATTTGTTTTAGTTAAAAATCCAATACTTTTTGCAAGTTATTTCTAAACTTTTGCAAGCTGTTACAAATTACAAAAATATATAGGGAAGTGAGAACTTGAAAAATTGAGTCATCACTTTTCACAAAAACCAAAAATTTATATGGAACTTTTGACAAAATTTCTCGAACTAATATGTAAATTGATAAAATTGCAAGAGGGCAAAGAATTAGTCCTGTAAATAAAATATATTTTAAGTTAATTGAATTGTAGCCTTCAATTTGTGACAAACTCACCGCTTTGACCCCCATAAGTGTGTGGCAGTTCGTGTTGGCCTCTTAGGACCAAACAAGTTTCAACTCTTTCTAGATATACCCTTAACGGCAAAAAAGAATTAAGTTTTGAAAAAATTAAATCCACCTTATCTCTCTTTCTATCGTCCAGTTCCTCACAACCTCACCTCTCTCATACGCTTCCACTCTCCCCCTCGCCGCCTCACCCACTTGTCCGATGAAGGTCGCCGGTCGGCCACTTTCATCGACCTTCAAACTAAATTTGATTTATGTATTTTTATGTTTTCTTTATATTTCCCCTTTCTTCTTTAATTGTTACTTCTCCCTTATCTCTCTATTCTCTCCCCTCTCTCTCTTTCTCTAAACCTCTAGCAAAAGGGAGCCTTCGTCGAAGGTTTAATTCACCAGACCTTTTGAAGGTCTGGTTCACCAGATGTTCGAGGTCTAGTGAACAAGATCTCCGACGAAGGCTCCCCTTTGCTTGAGGTTTGGAGAGAAAGCATATAGACAAAAGGGATAGAAGTAAAAGAAAAGAAGAAAGAAGATAAAATTAGATAAAAGAAGAACAAGAAAGAGAAAAATAGAACGAAAAAAAGAGAAAAAAAAGGAATAACACGAGAGAGAAAGAAGTAATTTTTTTTTTTTAATTTTGAAGGTTACCTAAAACCGTGGTCGACCGGCGACCTTCGTTCGGAGAAGATGGTGAGCTGGCGAGAGAGGAAGAGAAAGAGGGAGATAAGGTGAACGAGAGAGGTGACGAAATGGAGGAGAGATTGGGTGGATTTAATTGTTTTTAAATTTTTTAGTAGTTAATTGTTTTTTGACTCCTAAGGGTATTTCTTGAAAGAGTTGAAATTCTTTTGGCACTTGGGGGTGAAAACGAACTGGCGGACACTTATGGGGCCAAAACTGAGAGTTAGTCACAAGTTGAGGGCTAAAACATAACTAACCCATATTTTCTTAAGGAAAAGAATCTATAGACCACAAATGACAAATTGTAAGTATTGAGCCAAGAACTTTTGGTTGTACTAGTTTCGAAATTGGTTTCCATCCTTTGGTCATGAGTTCAGGACATGAATACTATATTATCTTAATAAAAAGAAATAGTAGATACTATAAAATTCATCAATCAAATTTTAAAATCAGAATCCCTAAAAAACTAAAGACCCTAAAAAATTTAATAGTTGAAAACTGTTATGCCTATTCGGGTTTAATGTGATCAATACAAGCAATCTAGCAGAAGCAACAGGAAATAAAGAACAATCAAGAACAGAACACAGAGATTTACGTGGTTCGGTTGGTGAGACCTACTCCACGGCGACAACGGCGCGTTGATTTCCACTATGATAAACAAACAAGTTACACAAGAGATTACGTGAGCTTGTGCTACTGATATCTCCTTAGGGTTTTAGTTTATATAGCCACTAAAACCCTAATCCCACCACCTCACCGACTCTCTCTTTCTAAATCCAAATTACACATGAATACGCTAACACTAATAACCGACATAAGCCTAGCTTCGCATTCCAGCTCTGTCTCGGAGATCAGCTCTGCCTCAGAGCCCTGCTTCGCATACCAGCCCTGTCTTAGTAATTAACTCTGTTAACGGGTACAAAATTCCTTGTAAGTGGGTTGGTGGGTCGTAAACCGGGTTTGATATCAACCCATATTCGAGTCAGTTCCAACAAAAACTTTGAAACATTATCATCTAGGTATGGCAAGATTAGATAACGGTCTTTAAGATCAGATCATCCAGCATCACTAACTCCCCTTGCTTGATAAACGCTACAAATTAGGAACAAGAAAACAAACATGCGTAGTTGGTTCTTACGAAATTGAAACTAAAAATGTAGAAAATTTAAATTTAAATCCTTACTTGATCAAAGTTTTATTTGAAAATGCTAACACGTTAAACACAATTTGACAAAAGATCGCTTCAAATCAGAAAATTTTCTATGTAATACTTGCAATAATTACTCAAACCTTTAGGAAATCCATCATATGTTTAGTTTTACTAATTCTACTGGAAAAAAAAAAAGAGAAATGATTTTAGAGAAATAAATTTTTTTGTAAATCTACTATGAAATAGGTTATACAAAGAGTTGCATGTTTAAGCAAATATGTAAATTATAAAATAGATCTTGTTTTCCTTTAAGCTTGTTTCTAGCTCTTTCTTACTTAGGGATTCCTCAATAAAAATTTCATAAGGCTTTATCTGGAGATGTAATGATTACGACAAGGCTATGATTTGGTAGATCCTTAAAATTTGTTCTTCAAAATAAGAGATTTTCGGTAATGCGCAAGCGTGCGTGAAAATTGCTCTGCAGTCGGAGCATGGAAAACCATTACAATTCAAGGAGAAAATAGTGGATGATGAATGTTTACCTTAAAACTATATTTGCAGCATCTAATTGAGAAAGCAAAAATGAAAATCAATACCATCCTTCTTTTATCTCACTTCCCTTCTCTGAAACGCTATTCTCATTTCCTTTATTTCTAAATCATGTTCACGCTCTTCAGTGTGGACAACCAAAGAACATATATACTGCAAAATATAAAATTACGCAGATACAGAAGTCGAGAAAAGAAGATTACATTCAATGAAATCAATGTCCTTTCCTTTAGAGAGGAAAAAGCTATCAAGAGAGAGGGAGAGAGAGAGAGAGAAAGAGAGAGAGAGAGAGAGAGAGAGAGAGAGAGAGGGCATTAGAAACATGATTTGGATTTTTGTGGACGCTAGTTTGCCTTTTTAGTCTTTTCTATCATCTCATATAACAGTTAGTCCTTTTCTTTCAAGAAAAATTTTAATACCATTTTTTTCTTGCAACTCACTTTCTGATAAGAATCTTCAGGTCTTTCTCAAGGCCAACTAAAGATAGACGTAATACTAATAGAAAACTTTATTTTTAACTACCAAATTATATGTTTTAATTACTAGAAAGTCAACAATATATATAGGCTTACAACCATACAATTTAGACTCAAACTTGGACTCCTAGTTAGACTTCAACTGCTCATAAAAAAAAATTAGACTTCAACTATGATTACTAATTAGACTTCAACTAGGACTATAATTCATAAAAATGTAAAAACTCCTAATATTAAATAACTATCGAATATCTAATTAGACTTCAATAATGACTCTAATACTTCAAAATACAGAAACTCCTAATTTTAAATAACTATGGAATATCATTCTAAATAACTATGGAATATCTTTCTCTATCATTCCTCCTCCCTTGGCAGCATCCTTGCCCTCGAGAATGGTTTCGATCTTAGTTAACACTAGCTCTTCCTCACCTTCGACACTTGTATTTCATTATCAATTGCAGTATTAGGGAGAACTGCCTTCTTCAAAACAAAGACATGATGAATTTTAGCTCCTTCCGCCAACTCCAAAAGATACGCTACTGGACAGATATTGTTATGCCAAATCGGGGTTAATGTAAACAATACGAGTAATCCAAGACGAGCAATAGGAATAGTAAAGAACAATCAAGAACAGAACACAGAGATTTACGTGGTTCGGTTGGTGAGACCTACTCCACGGCGACAACGGCGCGATGATTTCCACTATGATAAGCAAACAAGTTTACACAAGAGATTCATGAGATTGTGTCAAACTGATATCTCCTTAGGGTTTAGTTTATATAGCCACTAAACCCTAATCCCACCGCCTCACCGACTCTCTCTTTACAACATACTTATACACGAATAGTGCTAATCACCGACATAAGCCTAGCTTCGCATTCCAGCTCTGTCTCGGAGACCAGCTTTGTCTCAGAGCACTGCTTCGCATACCAGCTCTGTCTTAGTAATCAGTTCCGCTAATGGGTCCAAGCTTCGGTAGGTTGTACCGGGTTCGATACCAATCCATATTCTGTTGCTGCCATGTACCCAGCTTCCGTTGTAGACAGCGCTACCACTGATTGCAGCACTGCTCTCCAACTAATGGCACTCCCGCAGAGTGTGAACGTATAGCCCGTCATCGACCTCTTCCTATCAAGATCCCCCGAAAAATCCGAATCTACAAATCCAACTGCCGAAACAGAAGTGTCAGCCCTTCTGTCATAAATCAAACCAAGCTCCGTAGTTCCTCCCAGATACCGCAGTATCCATTTCACAGCTTGCCAATGACCTTTCCCAAGTCTGCCCATGTATCTGCTTACTACACTAACAGCATGTGAAATATCAGGCGTTGTGCACACCATAGCATACATAATGTTACCTACTGCTTTTGCATAAGGCACCCGAGACATGTACTCCGTCTCGTCATCAGTTGTTGGTGACAGTTCCCCCGAAAGCTTGAAGTGTGCTTCCAATGGAGTACCGACATGTTTTGCCTCAGTCATACCAAAACGTTCCAACACCTTCTCGATGTACGTTTTTTGAGTACCGACATGTTCATACGTTCCGCCACCCCATTCTGTTGTGGGATCTTTCTGACCGTATGGTGTCTCAGTATCCCTTCGTCTACACAAAATCTATTAAACTCGTTTCCACAAAATTCCATGCCATTGTCAGTCCTCAAGCGTTTGATCGATTTTCCAGTCTGTTTCTCGATCAAGGTCTTCCACTGCTTGAACTTGACGAATGCCTCATCTTTGCATTTCAGTATGTAGACCCATACTTTCCTAGAAAAATCATCTATCAAGGTTAACATGTATCTACCCCCACTATGTGAGCTAACCCGAGAGGGACCCCAAAGATCTGAATGGATGTAATCCAGAGTTCCTTTGGTATTATGAACCGCTGTACTGAACTTTACCCGACATTGCTTCCCGAAGACACAATGTTCAAAGAATTCCAGTTTTCCAACCTTCTGCCCACAGAGAAAACCCTGCTTGCTCAGTATAGCCATCCCCCTTTCACTTATATGCCCTAACTGCATATGCCATAGTTTGGTAGTCTCAACTTCCTTGTCTGATGATGACACCGCTACAGATCCGGTAACTATGTTACCCTGTAGCACATATAGACCATTCTTTTTCAACCCCTTCATAACTGTAAGACTCCCCTTAGAAATCCGAAGAACACCACCTTCACCAACATATTTGCAACCATTATTATCAAGAGTTCCCAAAGATATTAGATTCCTCTTCAACTCTGGAACATGTCTAATGTATGTTATAGTCCTCACAACACCATCGTGCATCTTGATCTGAACAGTACCAATTCAACCACCTTACAAGGAGCGTCATTTCCCATTAACACCTTACCACCATTACTGACTGTGTAAGTAGAAAACCATTCCTTATGAGGACATACATGGAATGTACAACCATTATCCAAAATCCACCTATCTTCAGTGAAGCAGGCATTGATCGCCAGGACCATAGCTTCATCACATTCTTCAATGATTGCCAAGACACTACCATATCTTCTTAGATAACTGCTGCATCTGCTGGCTTCTTCCTAAGCTCAGGACAATTCCTTTTGAAGTGTCCCTCCTTTTTACAGTTAAAGCATCTGTACTTCTTAGGTTTCGATTTAGACCGAGAACGACCCTTCCCATCGACCACATGCTGCGACCTTCCCCTTACCACCAAACCATCACCTGAGCTGCTTTCTTCCATTGACCTTCGTCTCAACTCCTTCGAATTCAATGCTGCTTTAACATCTTCAAAGGTTGTAGTTATTTTTTCAGACATAAAAGAATCAACAAAGCTCTCATATGATGGTGGCAGGGATGAGAGCAGTAGTACAGCCTTATCTTCTTCTTCGAATTTGACATCTATGTTTGCCAAATCTAAGAATACTCGGTTGAGTTCATTCATATGGTCTTTCAACGATTCCCCTTCTAACATCTGTAAACTAAATAATTTCTTCTTTAGATACAAACGATTAGTTAGAGATTTCGTCATATACCTTGTCTCCAGCTTACTCCATAGCCCATCGGCTGTAGTTTCCGTCGCTACTTCCCGCAAGACCTCATTGCTCAAACAGAGTAGAATCTGACCATGAGCTCTCTCCATGAGATCTTCCTTCTCTGCTTCTAAAAGTGATTCAGCGAGTGCAACCTTCCCATTCAACGTCTTCAACAGACCCTATTGAACTAATACTGTTCGCATCTTAATCTTCCAAAGATTAAAATCGTTACTTCCGTCGAACTTCTCTATCTCGTATTTCGCCATCACAGAAACCTCAAAACCAAGGCTCTGATACCAGTTTGTTATGCCAAATTGGGGTTAATGTAAACAATACGAGTAATCCAAGACAAGCAATAGGAATAGTAAAGAACAATCAAGAACAGAACATAGAGATTTACGTGGTTCGGTTGGTGAGACCTACTCCACGGCGACAACGGTGCGATGATTTCTACTATGATAAGCAAACAAGTTTACACAAGAGATTTGTGAGATTGTGTCTTACTGATATCTCCTTAGGGTTTATTTATATAGCTACTAAACCCTAATCCCACCGTCTCACCGACTCTCTCTTTACAACCGACATTATACACGAATAACACTAATCACCGACATAAGCCTAGCTTCGCATTCCAGCTCTGTCTCGGAGTCCAGCTTTGCCTCAGAGCACTGCTTCGCTTACCAGCTCTGTCTCAGTAATCAGCTCCGCTAATGGGTCCAAGCTTCGGTAGGTTGTACCGGGTTCGATACCAATCCATATTCGTGTCACTTCAAACAAATATATTGACCATAGTACCTTGGAGATAAGTTCTGAGACACTTTTCTTACTGTAGAACTTTGCCGCTTGGTTCTAACTTTAAGTACACGTACTCTCCTATTTGAAATGCTACATTTCATTTTCATCTCATGTGGACAAGATCGGAAGAAAGACCACGAAAGGTATTTTGGTCATAATCAGAGGTTAAATGACAAGCTGAGTCAATAGTGAGTCCGACGAAAAACAAAAGTTGAATCAAATTTCGAACGGGGAAGTTATGCAAGAAAAAAGTCGTGGAGCATTTTTGTTTTTTCTACAAATTAGAGAATGTAGAGACAAAGTTGAAGGCACCCCCTTGGTTTTTGAATCAGAAGCGAAGCCCCAACATAATGCCCAAAAGCACAAAGAATAAAGCACAAAAAGCGGATTTCATGAGCACCTCTTTTTAAGAATCCAAGTCAAAATATCCATAAGAGAAGAAACTGGGCAAGCTTGGCCAGCCAGGACACTACGCCTGCCATGCATAAGCGGGCACGGGAAGCCACAACTTGACACGAGAAAGTGAACACGACTAAGTTTGGTCAAAAATAGCAACAACTCGGGATCGTGATTTACTGTGTTTCAAGAGAACATGACTTCACGAGAACAACTCGGGAAGGCACACATCAACTGCTAAGGAGCAAGGGCTAGCACAATACACACGACATAAGCACGTGACAACCGCGATTAGCCTTTGGCCGAGCATCTCTTCTCTTGGCCGGAGTTATCAAGGATTTTCTGCCACCATTTTGGTCGGTAACATTAGGGCTTTACTTTATGTTTCTTTTTCTTGCTTCCCATGTTATATAATTGATTTTTAGTGTGAGATTTTTACAAACAGAAAGCTAGGGTGAAGCTTTAATGGAATAAATTGAAAGAGTCTACAAAAGAATTAGGAGATAGCGAATCTAACTTTTTTGCCTTAGATGACTTCAAGACCACAATCATGCCTTGTTCTCTCTCTAGAGAACTCTAACTCCATCTCTTTTCTTCTTTATTCATCCTTCCTTCACTAAGAAGCGGCTGCACCATCTCTCTTTTCTTTATATTTTCTTCAAACGTGAAAAGGATTTGGGTTTTTTAAACCCACTAGAATTTCATCCAAACCAAACTGACCTAGAGTTGTGCCATTTCCATCAAATTTGATATATAAAAAAAACAGGGGTGATACACCTTGACTATAGGCAGTAAATATCCCTTGGTGACGGAATCACACAAGAGATCTAAGTCACTATATTACTTAAGAGAAGTAGCAAGAGTGCTCTAAGTCACTATAGTATTTACAAGCACGATTCCCAAGTCACTGACACTTTGGACTCACTTGCTGGGATCACTTCTCTTGGTGTCTCACAATCCCATGATGTCTCGCAATCCCATGATGTCTCACAATCCCTTGGCCTTCTCAGAACCTATTAATCTTGTTTCCGCAAAATTATGCCATTGTCAGTCCTCAAGCATTTGATCGGTTTTCCAGTCTGCTTCTCGATCAAGGTCTTCCACTACTTGAACTTGACGAATGCTTCATCTTCGCGTTTCAGTATGTATACCCATACTTTCTTGGAAAAATCATTTATCAAGGTTAACATGTATCTACCCCCACCACGTGAGCTGACCCAGAAGGGACCCCAAAGATCTGAATGGATGTAGTCCATAGTTCCTTTGGTGTTATGAACTTTGTACTGAACTTTACCCGACATTGCTTCTCGAAGATGCAATGTTCACAGAATTCCAGTTTTCCAACCTTTTGTCCACAGAGTAACCCTTGCTTGCTCAGTATAGTCATCCCCCTTTCGCTCATATGCCTTAACCACATAAGCCATAGCTTGGTAGTCTCAAATTCCTTGTCTAATGATGATACCGCTACAGAACCGAGTGTTACCCTATATCACATATAGACCATTCTTCTTTAACCCCTTCATAACTGTATGACTCTTTTTAGAAATCCCAAGCACACCACCTTCACCAGTATATTTACAACCATTATCATCCAGAGTTCCCAAAGAGATTAAATTCCTCTTGAAATCTGAAACATGTCTGATGTCTGTTATAGTCCTCACAATACCATCCTGCATCTTAATCTGAATTGTACCCATCCTAACCACAGGGAGTGTGGTTTCACATTAAAACCTTACCGCCATCATTGGCCTTGTATGTGGAAAACCAATCCTTATGAGGACATACATGGAATGTACACCCAGTATCCAAAATCCACCTATCTACTGATAATCAGACATTGATAGCTAGAACTATAGCTTCATCACATTCTTTAATGATTTCAAAGACAGTACTGATGAGACATGAAAATGTCCCATCTGAGTCTCATAATTTGGACAAGTTAGTCTATCTAGGGCAGTTACTCTCATGAATTACTCCTTTTTCTACTCAGGTACCTTTTTCAGAGTTATGTGTGCAAAACAGATAAAAGTCGGAGAAAATGCATACTAGGGGTATTTTGGTCATTTGTTGATTCTGATTTCATGGTCAAGATTAGTGCTCGGATAGAAAGTAGAGTCCAAGACAAACCCGTAGGCGAAAACGGAAGTCAAATCGGAGTCCGGATGAGTAAAATAGAGCGAGTCGAAGTTCGGGTCAAAATTGGTGGACCAAGAGTCAAGCGGGCCACATTCTGGCACGGCCAGGAGTACACCAAGCAATTCCCAACAGCAGTTATCATCTTCTTCCTTCCTGGTTTCTAAAAACTAAAATACTTTGATTTCCTTTAAAATCGAAACCGACCACCGGAAGAAGGCAACAACCGACTCGATGGATAATGAAAAAAAGAAAGAGAAAAAGAAAACAACCGACCATTCCACCCTATATAAGGAGAAGAAACCGAGAGATAGAGGCAAGCCTCTATTAACGATCAAACCCGAGGTTAGAGAGAGAAAGTGAGAAAGAGAGTATCTGTTTCTTTTCTTCTAATTCTTCTGTTTTTGAGAGAGAGAAAGTTAGATAGAAAGAGTTAAAGAGAGAGAGAATTACTGTTTTCTGTAGAGAGAGAAAGATTGAAATCAATTTATAAAACCGAGTTTGAATCATCTTTTCCTTCTCATTCTTTTTCTGATTCTGTTAGAGAGAGAAAGAGAAAGTTATTGGTTTGTACAGAGAGAGTTTAGAGTGAGAAAAAGAGAGATTATATTCTGTTAGAGAGAGAAAGTCGAGAGGTTGAAGAAGACTCTGTTTGGATTGCGCGAGAAAATAATTTTCCATCCTGGAAAATTATTTTCCTTAAGGGTCTGTTTGGCTGCACAGAGTGAAATTTCAAGAAAAAAAGTGTTTTCTTCTCCAATTCTTTTCCTTTCTTTAATGTTATTATTTTCCTTCTCTTTAATCATTATTATGCTCTCATCCATCATGAGTAACTAACTTTCCCGATCTAGGGTTAAGGTTAAGGTTAAGCTTTAGTTTTATGTGATTTTCTGATTTAATTACTTTTAAGTACTTAAATACTTGGATTTCTTCGCGTATCTTTTACGATAACCCCTTTCATTAGTTATACTTATGTTTGATGGTTCATATTTAGGCTTTAGGTCTTTAATGTATCATGCTTACGTTTGATATCTAATAGTTAGAGTACCCGTGATTTTACGAATCGAAATTGAAAGTTTTAAAGTAAGTGTTCTGAAAAGTCAAAATCATCCGAGGTTGGTTATTCTTCCTTGAGTTATATAATAAGAAGATTTGAATTGCATAAGTTAGAAGTCATACTTGCTAAAGTGGATCCTGAAACCCTAGATTCCCTCTTCTCATAAGTTTCCCGAATATCAACTTTTTATTGTTTCTGTTTTAGTTATTTTACTTTTAAGACTATCTTTAAAAAAGGAAATTGCCGTAGATACAAGTTTTAAAATAGATTATACTTAGTCCCTGAGGATTCGATCCCGGTCTTATCGGGTTTTACTACTTGACGGGCCGTATACTTGCGGGTGTACCTTTTTGGACTCATCAAGTTTTTGGCATCGTCGTTGTCTTCTTCGATGACTACTGCCTCACCAGGTTTCTTTCTAAGCTAAGGATAGTTTTTCTTGAAGTGTCCGTCCTTCTTACAATTAAATCATCTGTACTTCCTAGATTTCGATTTAGACCTAGAACGACCCTTCCCATCGCCTAGAAGTTGCGTCCTTCCCCTTACAGCCAAACCATCTCCTGAAGTGCTTTCTCTCATTGACCTTCGTCTCAACTCCTTGGAGTTCAATGTTACTTTAACATCCTCCAATGTCATAGTTGTTTTACCATCCATAAAAGAATCAACAAAGCATTCATATGATGGTGACAGGGATGCAAGCGATAGTACTGCCTTATCTTCATCTTCAAACTTGACATGCATATTTGCCAAATCCAAGAATATTTGGTTGATTGATCCTTTTGGGGGGAGAGTTATCAGAACTCAGAGTTTCTTGTGATCTTTTTAGGGTTAATCGATCGTGTCATGTGAAGGACGATGTGGGGGCCTTTTATAGGCGATGTTAGGCCGACTGTGATTAGTGGCGGTGGTGAGGCGGTTGCCGTCAAACCGAAGGGAAAGTTTCCTCTCTTGGGTATCTAGGGTTTCTTTCAGAATTTATCCTGGATCTTTGATAAGTGGAGTCCAAACTGGCTTAAACACTTCGAGATGTGTAACCGACTGAGATCTTTCTAGACGTTTCGGGATTAAGTCGGTCGATCGCTTGGCGTTGCTGCCTTCCCAGTTCTGGGCGTAAGACACTGGCGGAACCTGTGTGGACCCCCCTCACTCCTTTGAAGAGCCCAAGGTTGATATGTCCATGCCAAAGGCGTCTTGCAGGGCTGGTTTCTTCTGGCCGACCTCCCAGTTCGGGGAACATTAGGTGGACCATCAAGAGCTCAGCGGTCCTGCTGCCTTAAGCCGTCTTGACCCGGTAGACTTGAAGTCTGATCTTGACTCCGGACATTTTATGCAACATCATAAGTCCCGCCACTCCTTAGTCGAAAGTAATGAGACTGAGGAGTAGAAGTAGTTTGTGTGTTTTAAACATTGAAGACCTTGAAGTCAAGGATTTTACTTGGACCAGAGCTGTTTCCTGATGTTCGGTCTTTCTTTTGGTTTCTTAAAGCTGCATATTCCTGAGCTAATTTACACCGAGCTGGTAGATACTGCTGATGGTAAAACCTCTTTTCTCTAAGGCTGTACTTGCCAAAACAGATTCAAGTCTTGCATTGAAGGACGCGTGATTTGTTCTCCCGAGACACGTTTCGACTTCTGCTTAAGCAATTAATTTCCTTTCCATGCGTGATTCTGTGACGTCATAGATCCGATCTTCTGACGTCATAGGTAACTGCGCACGGTAATTCTGTCATCATGCGTGGATACGTGGCGCTTTATCAGTGGGGGAGTTGATGTGTTTCCTCGAAACACGCTGATATCACGTCGAATCTGACACGTCTTTAGTTGTGCGTATCCTTTAGTCATTATTCCTTTGAGCGTTCCCGAGATTTAATCGGTCTTTGCTTTAATGACCCCTTATCTGTTTTCAAGAAGTCTTTTGGCTATTCCTTCCCAGTATAAATAACTTACTTTGGTTCTTTAACTCCACATCATCAAAAGTCAGAGAAGGTCCTCCCTTTGCAAATATTTTTCCCATTTTGCTTTTTATCTTCTGTTTTCATCGGAGATCCAAGATGAGGCTTTTGTTCGACTTCATACTAGGTACTTGCTTCAGGGAGGTTTCTCCATAATGACCGTGGTAGAGGGTGGACTTCTTCATAATGGTTGTGGTAACCTCATGTCCCATTTGGGTAGGTTCCACAAGGAAGCAGGCTTACCAGTGCTGCCTCCAGCTGGGATGCTCAGGGCAAGGTGATGATGACAAGGGGGTTATTTTTTCCTTGGTTGTCTTCTTGTCTTGGCAGCTTTTCTGGAAAGGGGTACCTGGTAACTTCTCAGTTTTTCTTCCACCTAATTACGTGACTGCCCTTCTAGTCGTTCTCATTCTTTGGTTTTTTCTTTGCCCTTGGCTTCCTTCCGAGGGTTTTGCATTCATTTTTGTAATAGACCTGAATGCCTGTTGTAACTTCACTGTCCTTTTCTACAATTTCTTCTGTAACTGTCCTGCTTTGAGATTAATGGAATTAATTTTCGCCTTTATCTTGTTTCTCTTGATATTTCCTTTTTGTGAGTCAATCTGTTGATCTTACATTCACTTATGTTCGTCGTGACACTTCGGTGACCGTGCCCGTTCATAACTGCTATTCGTGCTATAAATATGCCTTAAAGTAGAATACGAGTATCTTGCAATTATCGCCATGAGTCTCCTAATGGTTAATGCACCTCTTCTCGGTGGTGACGTGAGGGTCTCTTTCTACATGGTCTTGAATGATGATGATTCCTCTGTTGAGAATTTGTGCATGGAAGTGGCCGGTGAGAGTTTCATTGAGATCTTTCGTCCTCGAGACCTTCTGGATGATGACATGAAGGATATAGTCCTTCAGACTGAAGGAGATGTCCTTCTGAAGGAGTGTCCTTCGACTAAGATGGAAATGCATACAATTTGTTAGTTAGGATAATAATGACTTTATCCGGAAGATCATCTAGTCTGGTCCAATTAGGGATCGTAATGCTAGCTAGAAGCCGCTTACGATCGTCGGATCACTTCGGTAATCCGCGGCTAACATAGACTGAATCCTACAACGGGTTACACCAAAGAGTGGTAGCTTGATGGGAGAGAGTTGACTCATGGGAGCTTGCCTATAGATGGATATGATCCAATCTGATACTTCTAAAGGAGATAGAAAGAATCGGGATCGAAAGAGAAGCCCGAAAAGTAGTAAAACCCACTTATAAGGTGTCCTGACCAAGCCCGGTTAAGGTCTGGCCAGAACCGACCATATAAGATTGGTGGGCCGGCCAAGGTAAGTCCATAATGGGCTTAAGTGGCCGGCCGCACCATATTATTAAGGGGAAACTCTAATTTCCCATAAAAGGGTTTTTAGGGAAATTCGGGTGTTTACTTTTTCTGGGACTCTTATTGAAATCTTAATGGAATGGGATTCCTATTAGCGTTTCTTTATATGAGGGTCCTTAGAGAACATAATAGGTTGCTGGATTTTCTCAAGAAAAACTTCATCTCTCTCACAATATACAGCTTATGGAGAGAGAGGGTTTTAGAGGAAAAGCTCCCAATCTATCTATGGTGTCAAAAGAAGAATAATTCTTCTTCTCAACCTTCAATGGAGTTCTAGCAGACAACAAAGAAGGGAGATCAAGTTATTTACTCAGGCGTCTCTAGTACAGGAGCTACATATGAAGCTCTCACCTTCTTCGGGATAAAGTTAATAGAATCTAGTTCGTGGGAAAGCGAATCCAGGTATTCTACTTTCAGTTTCTAGTTCAGTATTAGTTCATGTATGTGATCCTGGTTAATTAGTGTTAAACATATGATGTTTGAGATTCCGCTTACAACACTAGTTAGATGATTAGTATGTATTAGATACGTACAAAAACCTACAGTGGCATCACGAGCCGTTTGCATGTAACTAGTTTTGACTAGAATGAATTAGATTCATACTTGATTTATTAGATAGATTAGTTTGAATATAGATTCAGACAAGTTCTTGAATAGTTTGAATAAGATTCGGACATGTTCTTGATTAGTTTGAATAGAGATTCGAACACGTTTTGATTCGTTTAAATTAGATTTATATGTAATCAAAACATAGTTTTGAAATGCTTTCAAAGCATAGAAATCTTGGATTTTGAGTTTGTTGAAAAGAGTTTTCGAAAACTAAAGTTCTAGGGTTTTGGGGTTTTGATTTGGGATTGAAAAACCAATGTTTTTGATAAGTTTTTTATTCCGATCGATCCGCGTCCGAGCATATCTGGTCGCGTCTTAGACATGTCTGGGCACACCTAAGTCATCTCGGACTTAGAGTCCGAGATCATCTAGGATACGAAAGTCTCGGTCTAGGACCGAGACCTCGACCATGCTCCCAGACGCATCTGGTCTAGGGCCAAGACGCGTCCAGACTAATGGGTCCGACACGTTTGGAACGTGCCGGTCCGGTCCGGCCAGTGCCAGGGTTAAGTCCTAGACTTGTCACGGGGCAACCCGGGCTAGCAAGGGACATGTTGGCCAAGTTTGACTTGGGCCTTTCGAGTTTGACTCGGGCCTTAATCTGAATGGGAGGTCTTGACTTTTCTTCTTCTGATTTCACCCAAAATTATCCGAAATCCACCCAGGCCATCTGAGGGCCCAAACAGAGTTTTTCCTTCAATCGATTTTAGAAGTCATTAAGGAAGAAACATAACGTGCCATTAGTTCATATTTTACGAGAATTGACTTAGTAGCATGTTAGACATAGATATGTCACAATTTCCCACAGATAGCAAAACCTAGAAACGAATCGAGGTCACATACTTTATTTATGATTGTCATATATTTTGTATGTATATGTGAATGCGTAGTGTAGTATTATTGCGTTTAGTTAAGTTGACGACTCTTGTTTCTAAGCACAAGTGAGTATGTGCCTGAATAATACTTAGAGTATAGGGTCATAGAATCCATTGATGAGCCGAACGATGAGATCATGGTTCAAGTGGGAGTAATCAATGGAGGTTCAAGGGCGTAAATCAAAACGAACCATAGGCGAACAAGAGGTAACCTAAAAGATTAGATCTTTTAGGGGCTATACTAGGAATTAAGTAATTCCTTACGCAAACTCACATAAACTTTACGTAACAAGTCATGAATGGTTATGATAGAGTTCACAGTAACGCAAACTTGATACATTACGTAAAAGTCCCCAAAAAGTATTTTGAGAAAAGCCTACTGAGAATAAGACACCCGTTGAGCCCTTGTTCATCGATGGTGGGTCTGCCTCCGTAGAGTGCCATCTTTTACCTCAGGACAGTACGAGTAGATCTATGAAGAGGTCTACATGTCTAACTGGTTATTCTCAACGAGTCAGCAAAAGGATTTTGGATTTCGAGGCAAAGGATGGATTGAACACATAAACGTATTATTCATCAACCAAGAGTCATAGGAGTATGATCAGTAAAGAGTTACTCACCCAGGACGATGGGGTTAAGGGCGGTGCCCTAGTACGCTTAACCTCAAAGAAATGGGATCTTGGAATCGCATTATTCAACCAGGGACAGTTCATTGAATAATGTGGCAAAAATTGTGTTTTTTGCTATCATAATAAGTTTTAGATTTTGCTTTTTCTTTTAATATAGAGTATATATGACTATTAGAAAATAGTTTTCCAACCTTCGTTTATCCCTTGAGAAGGACTTAAACGAAACTTATTTTCTTGATTGGATTAGAATCCGAGAAAAGCTCTCGAATTCGAAACAAAGAAAACGTCCGAGAACATCCCATTTCTAATGTTCGTTGTTACCTCAATTAGTAAAGACAACTGAAAAGAACATTGAGGAACGTTTGATCTAAGAAACAAGTTCTTCAAATTCAGCAACCAAAGGAATATAAGAAGAGTTCTTATAATTCATAGGGACAAAGGGTCAGAGTTTTAAAAGCAATGGTTAGGCCATTATAAGAAATTACCCTAAGTACCTGGAAGACAAAGAAACAGAATTGAGAATTTCGGTTCTTGCATCTTGTTAACAAAGTTAATCTAGCAAATTTAGTAGATTTCCTTCAGGGGATTTACATACTTGACTAAAAGGAGAAAAATCCAACAAGGAGCAGAAGCAAGTAATTGCTTAGGATGCTGAATTGGATCAAAGTCTTCTCTTAGACACTGATCTAGCTTAGATCTTAATAAGTGTTATTATGTTCTTCTAGAAACATCTAATATTTTAAATCAGTGCTAAATCAACAAAGTCGGTTCTAGGAGAACTGAAATGTTAACAATAATACTATAGGCTATGATCAAAGGATTCAAACCGGTAAACACTGGTTTTGTCATTGCATCTAATTGACATAAGACACATGAGGAAGATCCAATGGTATGGACTTCTAAGTTTTATGATTTTGAATCATACGACACATGTGAATTTTGTTTAAAAGGACTATTTGACAGAGTCACCTTTTCGAAAGGAAGCTATGACTAGTGAACGAATAGTCTTCATACATACGGATGTATGTAAAACTATTAATACACGAACTAGAGTTAACCAGAATCCACTTGACAAAAATATAAGTCATTCGATTAGATTGAGATGGTGAATATTTAAGTGCGAAATTTGATGACCATCAAAGAAGTTGAGAAATAGTTTCTCATCTTGCTCCAACAAACACATCATATGGGTGATGAGTCCAGTGGGAGTAATCGAACATGTTAGACACTAGTCGATTAATGATGGGTATATGCCAATCTTTCAAACACTTTCGGGGATATATTCTCAAACACGGTCGTTTATCCTACCTAACCACATTCCGTCTAAAGCTAAAGAAACATTAGGGATTCTTCTACAGTCCATCAGAGAACAAAGATTTTGTTGCTCGTGATGTGTCTTGTTTGAAATAAGAGTTATTCCAATAAGACAAGTGGGAGAAATTTAAGATATCGAAGAAATTCGATAAGAGCAACAAACTGACAATGGTATTCCAAACCAATGGTGGTGTACGGATGTCAGAAATTGCGGTTCCTATCTATTCTAGCCAATAGATATGGAAATAAAGGTAGCGATAGTAGATCTCGGAGATCCTTCCGCATAAGTCGAATTAGATTCGCAGGAGAGCCCTCAAAGAGTTGAAAGCATCTCAAAGTTGTTCAAACCCCTCATAGGCCTTGAAGGCTCATAGATCTGTCTCAGAGGACTAAATCCTACTAAAGAGGAGATGAGCTACCTACACAAAAGCTATGACGAAATCACTCCGAAATATGGCTTGGAGCCTTAAGATCATAATGGAATCCACGTCTGAAGTCAAGTTTGGAACTTGATCTATTTTTTTAAGGGAATAAATCTCGTTAAGTACAAATAGGTTTTTCAAAGAGTTTGAAGAACAGACAAGGATGGAAACATAACTGTTTCCCAGAGCTAAACTAGAAAAGAAGGTCAAAGAGTTCTTGGTTTGACCATGAAAAAACCATCTCTCAAGTCACAATGCCTAAAGTCCATAAGGTTAAACACTAGCAAATAGAATGTGTACGTAACACATCCTGCAGGAAGTTAACAGTTCTAAAAGTTAGTGAAAATTGCAAGCTTCAGAAATCCGTCTGTGGATTGAAGCGAGCAAGTAGGAGAAGGAATCTTAGATTCTGCAAAGTAATCAAGAGTTGATTTCTTTGAGAATGAAGAGAATTATTGAATTCAGGAAGTTCAAGAAGGTTAGTGGGAGTGACCTAGTTTTCTTTGGTCTGGTATGTTGACAACATACTAGAGATTGAGAACAACATTCTGATGTTGAAAACAGTTTAGAACTGACTCAATAAAAAGGACCACACACAAAGGTGAAAGGCTTTTGGGCATCAAGGATCTATAAGAATAGATCGAAAAGATGATAAGACTTATTCAAGAAAAGGTCTTGAAAAGCCAAATGTGAAAGACTCAAAAGAGTAATTCTACCCAAGTCTCAGGGAACATAGCTTGGCAAGATTCAGAATTCGAGATATTCTGATGAGCAAGTATGCATAAGATGACAATATTGACTTGGAAGAACAGTAAGCTGGAAGGGTTCCAGGCAAAGACTATTGCAAACTTTACAAATAAAATAAAATAGTCAAAGCTTGAGGAGCTTTAATTTAGTATTGGAATACTAAAGATTATCATCGGGATGATGACACCCAAAATCCACACAGATTAGATCTACTAACTAGACTGTCACCTGAGACTAAATATGGAAGTGATTCCTGGGTCATAGGCATTAAGCTTTCCTGAAAAGCTTAGGCTGGTAAACTTGAGGGTGTAAGGAGTTACACAGGAAGGCTCAAGATTTACAAACTCTTATTATCTGAAATAATTTAATTATTTCGTCGTTAAATCGTGGTTTAGTATTTAACCGTCAGTCCAAAAATAGTGAAGCATTCCAAGTAAGATTATCAGATACGTGATCTGGTAAATGAAACCCTACTAAGCGAATTTGGAATAGATTCATTATTAATTCCCTAGTCCAGGTCATTGCCTAGACAACAATGACTTAAGAAGACTAGGATGGAAGATTGACTGATAGCGCAGTTTCATGGGCTATACGAATTGAGAATTCAAGTCAATTACATGGGTGTATGGTTGGGAATATACACTGGATAACCCAGCATGAGAGTTCTTCATGAGTAATGAAATACGTCATGAACTCTCATAGGCAAGATTGGAGAGATTCCTTAAACATGAGTGCTCGACTCATCTTATGTAAGGAATGCCAAACTTTGGTACCGCCAAACACTACGCCGTAAAAGGAGGTTATAAAAGTGGAATTACCGGGAATGACATGATAGACATGAAGTTAAGTGGGAGTACAAGACTGAATTATGTCCTCCTAACAAGGTTAGGATTAGTATCTCCGGGCCACTTGAGGAAAAACAACTGAAAATGTATGGTCGTACTCCAATGGATTAATAGTTAATCATTAGCTTTGCAGTTGTTCTCCAGATCCAGAAAGTCTAAAAAGATATGACGTATCAGATGAGATGCAAAATGACATGGGAATCGAGCATTGCACTTGTTCTAAGTACAAGTGGGAGACTGAAGCATGTAGTCCTTCGGTCTGAAGGAAATGTCCTTCTGAAGGACTGCCCTTCGACCAAGATGGCAATGCATACAATTTGTCAGTTAGGATAATGATGACTTTATCCGGAAGATCATCTACTATGGTCCAATTAGGGATCATAATGCTTAGCTAGAAGCCGCTTACGATCGTCGGATCACTTCGGTAATCCGCGGCTAACATAGACCGGATCCTACAACGGGTTACACCAAAGAGTGGTAGCTTGATCGGAGAGATATGACTCATGAGAGCTTTCCTACAGATGGATATGATCCAATCTGATAGTGCCAAAAGAGATAGAAAGAATCGGGATCGAAAGAGAAGCCCGAAAAGTGGTAAGACCCACTTATAAGGTGTCCTGACCAATCCCGGTTAAGGGCTGGCCAGAACCGGCCATATAAGATGGGTGGGCCGGCTAGGGTAAGTCCATAATGGGCTTAAGTGGTCGGCCACACCATATTATTAAGGGGAAACCCTAATTTCCCTTAAAAGGGTTTTAGGGAAATTCGGGTGTTTACTTTTTCTGGGACTCTTATTGAAATCTTATTGGAATGAGATTCCTATTAGGGTTTCTTTATATGAGGGTCATTAGAGAAAAGAATAGGTTGCTGGATTTTTCTCAAGAAAAACTTCATCTCTCTCACAATATACAGCTTATGGAGAGAGAGGGTTTTAGAGGAAAAACTCTCAATCTATCTATGGAGTCAAAAGAAGAATAGTTCTTCTTCTCAACCTTCAATGGAGTTCTAGCTGATAACAAATAAGGGAGATCAAGTTATTTACTCGGGTGTCTTAAGTAAAGGAGCTACATATGAAGCTCTCATCTTCTTCGGGATAAAGTTAATGGAATCTAGTTCGTGGGATAGCGAATCCAGGTATTCTACTTTCAGTTTCTAGTTCATTATTAGTTCCTGTATGTGATCCTGGTTAATTAGTGTTAAACATATGATGTTTGAGATTCCGCTTACAACACTAGTCACATGATTAGTATGTATTAGATACGTACAAAACTGATGGAGACCATCTTCCTATTGGGCCTCACGGCCATGGTGATAGTGGGCCTCACGGTCAAGAAGCTACATTAGCGTAGTTTCTACAATTAAGTATTTAGGGTTTCCATAATTATGAGTCTTAGCAATCAAGGAAAGTATTATTAGTAGTTATCTTATTTCCTTATTTGAGTCTATCTAAGAAAGTACAATCTCTATATAAGAGAAGTTTAGTCTGTCTTTGTTAACCAGATCAGAGAATATTATCAATCGAGTTTATTATTAATCAGGTTTATCGTTTTGTTCTTTACTTTATCAGTTTATTTACGTATTTTATCAGTTTCTTTACGTATTTTATCATTGTTATAATGGTGGATTCCATTACTTTTACGCTTCCGCAACAATCTACATCAGCTGGTATTCAGAGCTTTAAGAATCTGGGAACAGATAATTTTTTTTAAATACTTCTCATCTTGAATGTTGGAATAATCTTCCACGTTTAGGTTGGGATCCTTTAAGAGATGCACAACAACTCTATGTTGATCGAAAAGATCAAAACAAAATTAATGTCGATTCCAAAATTCCTATGTTTGATTAGCAATATCATATAGATTTTTGGATTCAACAGATGGAAGATTGGTTTATAAACCAAGAAGTTCGTGATGAAGATAAGGTTTTTATTCTTGAACAACACTTGTCTACAAGAGTGTACGAAAAATACAACGAGATGCAATGGAGACTCGTTAATGAAGGAAAATCGTTCGTAGATGATTGGAATAAAGTGAAAAGTATTTTTCAATATGCTTTTCTCCCTTTACATGAATACTTATCTTTTATAGAATCTCAAATCCAATCGAACAAATTATTATCCGAAATTCCTTCGACTACCATGGTCAATATTATTGAAGGAGAGGTTTTTGATAAAAAAAATCCTAATTTTTCAAAAATGGAGGAAGAAAATTTCGATGAGACAGATCAAGAAGAAGAAATTCAACTGACTAACACAAGCTCGAATAAGTTGTTTGATCCATATATGAGTCCGGAAGACGAATTAGTTGTGTCGAATTATAAAATACTTTCTCCTCCATTGATTTCTTTATGGCTTTCAACTTCAAAGAATCATACAAACCAATCTTCATGGCCATCCATTGTTTTTCCAAGAACAAGACAGGCTGTATATGTGACCTCTTTCGTCAAACTAAAAGACGACGGGCGCTGTCGCAATTTACTAGACGTATCTACGTTGGTATTGCTTTTGCGAGTATCTTGGCAATATATGTTTCACATTATAATTGGTGATATTGTCAATATTTTTCTTCTTCGGATTTTCGGCAATTTTCGTGAAAAGTGGGAACTAAGGATTGCCTTCAAACTCGTCGTCGAAGTTACCTTCAACATCGCTGATATATATCCTCATTACTTGGACGATCCGCTTTATGACAACACCAACTTGGGGGCAAGTTGTTCCGCAGCGGGGGAGTATGATGGAGACCATCTTCCTATTGGGCCTCACGGCCATGGTGATAGTGGGCCTCACGGTCAAGAAGCTACATTAGCGTAGTTTCTATAATTAAGTATTTAGGGTTTCCATAATTATGAGTCTTAGCAATCAAGGAAAGTATTATTAGTAGTTATCTTATTTCCTTATTTGAGTCTATCTAGGAAAGTACAATCTCTATATAAGAGAAGTCTAGTCTGTCTTTGTTAACCAGATCAGAGAATATTATCAATCGAGTTTATTATTAATCAGGTTTATCGTTTTGTTCTTTACTTTATCAGTTTATTTACGTATTTTATCAGTTTCTTTACGTATTTTATCATTGTTATAATGGTGGATTCCATTACTTTTACGCTTCCGCAACAATCTACATCAAAAACCCTACATGACAAACTTTCGGCGTTGGCCGTAGCCAATCCTCTCTATCCCCTGGTTTATTCATTAATCCACATCACAAGTGCTTCTGAACATGCTCTTTTTTCGACGGTCGGGTTTTTGGTTCGCCGTCGTGGGGGTGGTATGTTACTTGTCGTGATTATCAAAGCCTTAGTAGTCGTTGGCGGTCCTCCTGCTACTCCTTCCTCTTCTTCCGATGTGCCCTAGTCGTTCATGGATGACGTTTCTCTGTTTTTTTTGTTATATATGTATATACAGAAAATAGCAGTTAATTTGATTAGTCCTACGCTTACAAATGCAGTTTCCCTACTCTTACTACGCATGCTCCAAATGATCGCCCTGCAAAAAGAATAACTTAGATATATCCTAGTATGACCTAGGCTTAGTAATTCCTTCTGCAAAACAGAACCCAAATTAGTGTAATTAACCGCATAGCTTTGAATATTTTTCGGGTCTGGACTTTGCCCCTGATCATGGCTGCTGCTCCTTGGGCTGTTTTTCGTTGGTCACCGATTTAGCTAGAATTTTTCCTTGGACCCCTGGTCGTGGCTTTCGCTACCAGGGTTGGTTTCGTTGGGTTGAGCACAACTAGTTTAGCTAGGACTTCTCCTTGGACCCCTGGTCGTTGCTTTCGCTACTAGGGCTGGTATCGTTGGCTTGAGTGCAACTAGTTTAGCTAGGACTTCTCCTTGGATCTTTGGTAGTTGCTTTCCCTACCAGGATTGGTTTCGTTGACTTGAGAGCAACTAGTTTTCGCCGGGACTCCTCCTGTACCCCCGGTCATTGCTTTCGCTACCAGGGCTGTTTTGTCCGCCCAAACATGACTAGTTTCGCAAGGACTTCTCGTTATACCCCCAGTCACTTTTGCCAGGGTTATAGGTTAACTAGGACTTCTCCTTAGGATCCTCAATGGGGACCGCATTTCACTCGACTAAAGTGAGTTTAACTAGGACTTATGTTTATAAGGTTTCTGGTCGTTGTCGTGGCTACCAGAGCTGCCTAATTTGTCGGCTTGAGCATGGTCAGTTTAACTTGGACTCCTCCTTGGGACCTTGGTGAAGGGTCAGTTCTACTCGAGTAAAGTTTCAGTTTAACTAGGACTGCTCCTTGAGGCTTCTGGTCGTCGCCTTAGCTACCAGAGCTACCTGTTTTGCCGAAGCAAAGTGAGTTTGACTAGGACTCCCCCTTTTAAAGTGTCGCCTTTTTGCTAAAAATATTTTTTTTATTCAAAAAATATGTATCTTGTAGCGCTACTTCTCCCGCCTAACGACTTTATTTGCAAAATTACTAAAAGGAAATCAAAGTGATGGTAACCTACGTGGTCCTTGCTTTTCAAACCTGCATGTCTGTCGTGGGATCTCCGTAGAACACTTTATCTCCTCCGACGGTGTCCGGGTTAGTGGTTTCTTATTCACAACCCTGGGCGGAGATTAGGTAACATTCTTTGGCTACTTCTTGATTCCCTCTGACCGTTCCTATGAGGTTCATTCCCGGGATTGGGAATTTCATCATGAGGTGGTTCATAGAGATTATCGCCTGACTCTCTCAGGAAGTTCCTTCCCAGTATGATGTTTTGTGCATGCATCTTGTCGACTATGGCGAAATTTAACATTATCGCTTTCTTCATTTCTCCTTCTCCAATTAGTACGGGTAGCGATGTTGTCCCATCGGTTTCGACTTGATTGTCGCCGAACCCTGTCAAGCAAGACTTATATGATTTGAGATGGTGAAGACTTACCCCGACTTTTTGGAGGCATGTTCGGCTCATGACTTCAGTCGAGCTTCTCATGTCGACTAGGATGCGCCCTACCCTCCAATTGGCTACCACTGCCGTTATCACCAGTGGGTCCGCGTGTGGGGTTATTACCCCCACTAAGTCATCGTCGGTGAAGACGATGAGTGGTGTTTTCACAATGGGTTTGATAAACAGAACTGGTGGGTTTTTCGCCTCGTTGGCATATCTGCGTTGTTCGTTAGCCCTCCTGAGATAGTATTGATAATTCCCATGACCCCAGTTGGCTCCTCTAGGCCTTTGGTTGCTCTCTTGATGGTCGGGCTCTGTTCGTCAGAATTTAACCTAGATCTGATTCCTGCTCTGTTTGATGACCTTTTATTATTGTATTCGTAGGGTCGTTGCCCCTTCTGGATGTATTTGTCCAGGGTCGTTGCCCCTTCTGGATGTGACCGTTGACTAGCGTCTGAAGAGTCAAGTTCAGACCTGAAGTCTACTGGGTCAACCTGGCTTAAGGTAGCAGAATCGCTGAGCCCTTGATGGCCCACCAAACATTCCGCTAACTCGGAGGTCGGCCAAAAGAAACCAACCCTGCAAACGCCCTTTGCATGGACAGATCAGCCCTGGGGTCTTCAGAGGAGTAAGGGGGGTCCAAACAGATCTGGCCAATGTCTTACGCCCAGAACTGGCAAGGCAGGAGCGCTCGGCGATCTATCGACTTAATCCCGAATTTTCCAAAAGGATCTCAGTAGGCCACACATCTCGAAGTGTTTAAGCCCGTTTGGACTCCACGTAATTGAAGGAGGAAACTTTTCCTCTAGGATCTATCACATCGGCAAGATATCTATGAAGGATCCTTGAACTTCGGAACTTCCACTTATCAAAGATCCGAGATAGATTCTAAGAGTAACCCTAGATACTCGAGAGAGGAAACTTTCTCTTTGGTGTGACGTCAACCGCCTCACCACCACCACTAATCAAAGTCGGCCTAACATCGCCTATAAAAGGCCCCCCATACGTCCTTCAAAGGACACGATCTCTTTACTCTAGAAAGATCACCCAAAACTCAGAGTTCCCATAACTCGTGATGTAGAAACGCAGCGGAATTAAAGACGATGAATAAACTAAATAAGAATGATAAAATAAAGATTAAATAACTCTAAAATACTCAACTTTATTAAAACTTCAAAGGGGTTTTTCTCTCAATCTGAATATAATGGACAAACTAGATATCCTTTTATAGGATTCTGGACTTTCCTAGATAGACTTGAATTAGACTTTCCTAAATAATTAAAATACTGCAACTTCCTAAATAACTAGACTCAAATCTGGATCTTTCCAATTATTGGAAATACTAAAATAACATAATTTCCTAAACCTAAATTCTCTAACAATCATACTAAAATTGGGACTTCCTAAAACTACTCTCCATGGCCGGATGACCCATGACCCGGTTTGGTCATGGAAAAAGCCTCCACGCCGGGTGCCCCTGCATCAGCATCCCCTTCTCCCAAGAGGTTCGTCCCGAACCGTTTGATGAAGAAAAGTGGGATGTACCTGCATAAGATGAATTCTGCCATAGCGATCCTTAATTCCCATTTTGCACGAAAGGTGCATGAAATCCAAAGGTTAGAAAAAGGGACCAACTCACTAACGATAAACTGAAACCCATGATGCGAAGATTTTCGTAAAAACGATAGTAGGGAATGAACATCCAATAAATTTCGACATCTTCCATCATCTTGTAGTTTCATGAAGAAGAGTTCAGATACCATATTGTTCTTAATGAAGATTCGAACCTTGATATTCATCTCCCAAGCCATCACGATTCCTGCCTCTCCTCGTTTAATAAGAATTGGAATACTCGTAACGACGTTCGGACCATAATAATCAAATCTTTCTTCGGTTGCGTCTACACAATAAGATTTAGGTTGTGTTTTTGAATAAGCTCCAAAGCTACCACAACCCCACCCTTTAACTTTTACGGTACAACCTAAAGAATTATTGGTGTCGGTCAACGCTTCAATTGCACCTCCAGAATTATACAGATCAAACAAATCGGTCGGGGTAAAGGAACCCACTTGATTGTATTCTCTGATTGGAGATACAATATAAATTTTCCATTGTAGAGCACCTAAAGAAACTTCCGCCGTTTTGTTTGTCGGTACTATAGATGGTAACCCTGAAATTAAAGCATAAACTGCACTATCTCCAGTCCAGTTATCAACTGCAATCTCTTTGAGGAATTAAACATTGCTAGGATTGACAGAACCATAAAGTGTTTTTAACTTTGATTTGTTAACTAGGTCTTCAAGAGGTTCCTGTTTCGTTTGCCAACTTCCTGCTCCTTTATAGTTAAAAATACCCACAACTCCTACTAACTTGTTCAAGTTCCAAATCCTGATCAAATTGTTGCTATCCATGATAGGATCTTCGAACAAACAATCACGAGTAGGTTGGGTTGCATATCTCGTTCTTAGAACAGATCCATCTGCTTTCACGGTTACTGCCAAATCACCCATTAGGTTGGGTTCTGATTGAGTATACCCCGTCAAAGAAAGATCAATCAGTGTGTCCTCTAATCGTTCGGAAATAGGAGGTGGATTTTGAGATTCTTCATTGTTCCTGCAATCCACGTCACTCGGCTCGTCTTTAACATGTTCATCGAGAACTGTTGGTGTCTCTTGGTGCTTTTCTTTCTCTCCACTCTGATCAGATTCCAAAAAAATCTCATTCTCACATTTGTAGTAGAGGTTATCTGTACTGTTATCAGTAATAACTTTTGCATCCCTAACAGAAGAATAATGACTCGGGAAAGTCTCGTGTAAAGTATAATCAGTAACATCAGAAGTCAAATCCCCTACAAAATTTATGAAATCAGCATTACTATCTTGACGCTTCACTCCCGAACCAAAAGATGTCCAATTCATTCTAAAAGTCTGCTCAGCAGTAGGCATCAATGACCTATTATAAGTCTGAAAATTCCTTTCTGCTGCAGCATGACTTACAAACTCAACAAACCCATAACATTCATATTGACCCGTTTGCTTATTACGAATTACTTTTACATTAACAACCTCCCTTGTATTAGCAAAACATCCATGAATATATCTCTCATCCATCCAAGGTTGCAAATCGCTGATTAAAAGAGTTCGAACCTCATCGGCATTAGTTGGTTGAGGGTCTGGATACGATTGTTGTTGTTGTTGAGGCATCATGTAAGGTTGAGTTAAGAGAGCAATGGGGGGACTTACATAACTGAGATTGGAAGTTGGATTTTGGTTAGGTGGTGGTGTTTGACACCATAATGTTGTGGGGGAAGCATGAATCGGTTGGTGGAAGTGGGAGAAGGTGAGGTAGTTGTTGCCTATAGTTGGGTTTGGAATATTAGGTATGTGAAACCCATGAGTGTCTAAAGAATTCAGGTTATAACATTCACGGCTAGGGTTTTCGTATGGGTGGGGAAGTGGACTAGGGTTTAGTGAAGGTGTAGGGTAATGGCTTTGTGTCAAACAATAAGGGTAATACGGTGGTGGTGGCGGATATGGTGGTGGAGAATAAAGTGGTGGTTGTGTCGTCACAGGATTTGTGAAAAAACGGGTTTGATTTGGTTGTTCTAAAGAATAGTAAGAAGATGGAGGGGAAGGACGAAAATATGACTTACTTGCTTCGTCTCCGGGTTCCCAATCATACGAACATGTCGAATTCTTCTTTGGATTATGAAGTTCATCAATTTTTTGTTTGTCTTCGTAGTAATATTTTGAATAGTCCCGTTCGCATTCAAAATCACCCATATTTGACTCATCAAAATTTTCTTCCTCGTAGTAGGGGAAGTTGTCTTCTTGTCGATCATTGAAATAAATATCTTGGTAAGACAAATCATCTTCCTCGTAATGCGATTGATCTTCAAAACAACTTTCATCACTATAGGATGAAGAATCCATTGATATAAGAACTAACCTTCACGATAATATTAAAAAAAAAATCCAGAATTTTGATGGCTCTGAATACCACTTGATGTAGAAACGCAGCGGAATTAAAGACGATGAATAAACTAAATAAGAATGATAAAATAAAGATTAAATAACTCTAAAATACTCAACTTTATTAAAACTTCAAAGGGGTTTTTCTCTCAATCTGAATATAATGGACAAACTAGATATCCTTTTATAGGATTCTGGACTTTCCTAGATAGACTTGAATTAGACTTTCCTAAATAATTAAAATACTGCAACTTCCTAAATAACTAGACTCAAATCTGGACCTTTCCAATTATTGGAAATACTAAAATAACATAATTTCCTAAACCTAAATTCTCTAACAATCATACTAAAATTGGGACTTCCTAAAACTACTCTCCATGGCCGGATGACCCATGACCCGGTTTGGTCATGGAAAAAGCCTCCACGCCGGGTGCCCCTGCATCAGCTCGCCCCCAAAAGGATCAATCAATATTCATTCTTTTACTGCAAAGAGCACTCTGACTGGCTTGAGCGTCGGAGCGGTTTTCGAACCCTTTACAGGTTTTCCCCCCTTAGGAGCAGACGAACAGGAACAGGAGCTAGGAACGAGGAACAGGAGCAAGGAACAAGGAGTAGGAGCTGGGAGCAAGGAGCAGAGCAGGAAGTAGAACAGTAATATGAGCAGGAACTAAAAGCACTAAGATGAACAACACGCAACTTAACAGAACAATCACACATAACGGAGGCTGTCATGCATCAACTTCCTATTTCATGCCGATCTAATGGAAAACCATTTTTTGACATCAGCATTTGGCGCTAGAAGAAGGGGGTCTCCAGCAAAATCATTACTTCGGTAACCCGAACCCTACTCAAAACTTTGTAGATTAACTATTTCTCTGAGCCCCTTTAGGCAAACATGTCTTCGGAGGAGCACACCCCACACGGGTCGCCACACAGACTCCGCAGCATAGACAAGCTCATGACTGAGCTAGCCCAATTCAAAGCTGACTACATCCGGAGAGATGAGGAGGCGAGACAATTGGAGGAGAAGCTTCGTCAGGCAGAAACGGCTAGAAACGCTACGCCACCAGAGAAGAGAGAAGAAGTAATCAAGAATATGCACGAAGACTCTTCTCACAAGGAAATGCATTCTCTTCTGGATATCTGATATTACAGTCGGGAGATCAGATGCGTCTGTAGAACATCCTAGAAGGGTACGGAGCATTAGATCCCAACCGACCATACATCCCTAAAAAGAAGGGAATTAGCGAAGGATGCACGGATGACTCAACCGTTTGCGAGATACTCGTACATCAGATAGTAGAGCTGACGCGAGAAATGGAGAAAGAAAAGCTGCGAGGACAAGCAGTTATCCATCAACCTCTCCTCTATCAATAAATCTTGGAATCTGAGAAGCCAAAAAACTTCAAATGTCCAGCAATGGATCACTACCACGGCCTGGAGGATCCAGTAGTGTTTGTCAACAATTACACCTCAGTAATGAACCTGTATTCGACCAACCAGAACGTATGGTGTATAGTTTTCGCTACAATCCTGAAAGGCCCAGCCCAAGCATGGTATGAAGCACTGGCCCCGAGCTCAATCAAATCTTTCGGACAACTCGCCCAGGTCTTTTGCGACGCCTTTCGAGGAAGCACTATAATCAAAAGAAAGACGGACGAGCTGTTCAAAGTAGTCCAGGGGAGAAGAGAGACCTTGGCAACTTATTGGCAAAGATTACGCAACCTCATGGTGCAAGTCCCTTATGACGACTTAGTAGGAGTAATAACCCCACACTCAGACCCGTTGGTGACAACAACAATAGTAGCCAATTGGAGGGTAGGACGCATCCCAGTCGACACAGGAAGTTCGACCGAAGTCATGAGGCGAACGTGCTTTCAAAAACTCGGGGTAAGTCTACATTATCTTAAATCACATAAGTCTTGCTTGACAGGGTTCGGCGATAATCAGGTCGTAACCGACGAGACAGTATTACTACCCGTGCTGATAGGAGAAGGGGAAACAAAGAAAGCGATAATGCTAAACTTTGCTATAGTCGACCAGATGCATGCCTACAACATTATATTAGGCAGGAACTTCCTGAGAAAGTTAGGGGCAATAATCTCCATGAACCACCTCTCGATGAAATTCCCAATCCCGGGAACAAATCTCGTAGGAACGGTAAGAGGGAATGAAGAAATGGTCAGGGAATGCTACTTGATCTCTGCTCAGGGCTGCGAAGAGGAAACCACCAACCGGGCCACCGTCGGAGGAGATAAGGTCTTCTTGTTGGGTTTTACACCCTTCTACTAGTGTTTATAGCGGAAGTAAGACATCTTAGTATTCCCAGGATCACATGCATAAGCCCATAATAATACTAAGTAAAACTAGAAAGATAAATACCTTATTCGCTAGTTTTCCCTCGAACCTTTCCAATTGCTTATGAGAAGACCAAGAGCTTCGAGATTAGCTCCTCTACTTGGGACACGAGCAATCAACTTGATCTCCCACCTTGTTGTTCAGCTAGCACACCAATGGTGGTTGGAAGAAGAACTCCTTTCTTCTTGACTAGATAGATAGTTAATGGGAATTAGCTCACTTTCTCCTCTCTACTTGATATGGTAGAGTAAGAAAGCTTAGAGAGAAATTTGACACCTTATTCTCTGCCCGAAGAGTGTTTATATATAACCCTAATAAGAACCCACCTCCTTTTAGGTTTCCTAAACCACCTTTTAGAATAAGATTTAAGGAATTGTCGAAAATAGCATCTAATGATATTTTCTCAATTCCCTAATGAGTATGTGTCCAAACACCACCAAATTTTGCATCCATACTATTGGATATGTCGGAAATCTCCCCTCAAAATTTCAGCCCAATCCGAGCCCTAGAATTGCGCGAATCGGCTAAGGCCCAAAAACCCTGTTTTTGGCCTTTTTGTACTATCTTTGCCTAATTCCTTTTTAGGCCTATGAGATATGTTTATGGGACATTCCCATTGTTATATCTCACTCCCACTAGTCATATCCTAGATCAATTTGACACTCTTATGTGTAACCCGTTGTAGGATCCGATCGAAGATAGCCGCGAATTACTTCGTAATTCGACGATCGTAGTTGGTCTCTAGCTACAACTCTACGATCCCTAAATCAATCGGACTTGATGATCTTCTACATCAATTGTCCTATCCGACAAATTGTTCGCATTGTCACCTTCGTCGAAGGACATCTCCTTCAACTCCTTCAGACTCCCACTTGGACTTAGAACAAGTACAATGCTCGATTCCCATGTCACTTAGTATCCTATCTGATACGTCACGTCATTCAGACTTTCTTGATCTCGAGTACAACTGTCAAAACAAATGATTAACTTTTAATCCATGTGAGCACGGCCATGCATTTTCTGTTGTTGCTCGTCAAATGGCCCGAGGACACTACATCCTAACATGGTTAGGAGGACATAATCCATTCTTGCGCTCCCACTCAACTTCATGTCTATCCTGTCCTTCCCAGTATCCGTTTTTATAACCTCCTTTTACGGCGCGGCGTTTAGCGGAACCAAAGTCAGACATTCCTTACATAAGATGAGTTGAGCACTCATGTTTTGAGGAATCTCTTCAATCTTGTCTTTGTGAGAAGTTTGACGATTCATCATTCTTTGGATGAACTTCTCATATTGAGGGTTATTCTAGCGTATAATCCCTATTATGCACTCACGTAGTCGAATCGAATACACTATTCCTATAGCCCATGAAACTGCGCTATCCCATCGGCTCCCGTACTAGTCTTTGTGAGTCATTGTTGTCCATGCAATGACCTGGACTAGAGAATTGATAATGAATCACTCCAAGTTCACTTAGTAGGGTTTCATTCATCAGATCACGTATCTGACAAGCCTACTCGGAGTGCTTTCTTTATCTACGGACTGTCTCTTAAATACCAAACCAAATTTTAAGGACAAAAATAAAATTCCTTTTATTTTATTTATGAAATGTAAGTAATTAGGTACATACAATCTTTTATGAATCCAAATTACATTTGTTGCCATTCCCCAATGCGCTTTATACCAATGCCCCTCATGTGTGAATCATGTTTGGGTTGAGGTAACAGTTTAGTCAACGAATCTGCAACATTGTCATCCGTGTGAACCTTGCAAATGACCACATCTTTTTTCTATATGATTTCTCTAATCAAGTGGTATTTCCTTTGGATATGCTTAGATTTTTGGTGTGCTCTTGGTTCCTTGGCTTGGGCTATCGCTCCATTGTTGTCACAATAGAGAGTCACTCCTTCTTTTATGCCAGGTACGACACCAAGTTCTATTATTAACTTCTTTATCCAAACTCCTTCCTTTGCCGCTTCCGAGGCCGCTAGGTATTCTGCTTCAGTGGTAGAGTTTGCAATTGTGCTCTGCTTGGAACTTTTCCAACTCACTGTTCCTTCATTCAGACAGTAGACGTAACCGGACTGCGATTTGAAGTCGTCTCTATCCGTCTGAAAGCTTGCATCCACATGGCCTACAACCTTTAGAGTATCTTCCCCGCCATATGCCAGGAAGTGATCCTTAGTCCTTCTCAGGTACTTTAGAATATTCTTGGCGGCGCTCCAGTGCGCTTCGCCTGGATTTGATTGGAAACGGCTGCACATGCTCAAGGCATATGAGACATCTGGGCGACTGCAGATCATGGCGTATATGATAGATCCTATTGCCGCAGCATAAGGTACTTTCATCATGTGTGCTAGCTCATCAGGACTCTTAGGACACTGATCTTTGCTAAACACTATGTTATGTGTCATGGGAAGGAATCCCCTTTTGGAGTTTGTCATCTCGAACCGTTGAAAAATCATATCTATATAAGTTTCTTGACTGAGTCCAATCATCTTCCTTGATCTATCTCTATAGATCTTGATTCCTAATATGTATTCTGCCTCCCCTAGGTCCTTCATAGAGAAGCATTTCCGAAGCCAGTCTTTAACTGATTCCAACATCGGAATAATGTTTCCTATGATTAATATGTCATCGACATAAAGGACTAAGAAAACTAGATTGCTCCCACTGACCTTCTTGTAAACACAAGACTCTTCTGCATTCTTGAGAAATCCAAATTCTTTGATTTTCTCGTCGAATCGAAGATTCCAACTCCGGCTTGCTTGCTTGAGTCCATAAATGGATTTCTTAAGCTTGCAAACTTTTCCAGCATTTTTGGAATCTACAAAACCTTCGGGTTCTGTCATGTACACATCCTCTTCTAAGTGTCTATTTAGGAAGGCGGTTTTGACATCCATTTGCCAAATCTCATAATCATAATGAGCTGCAATTGCTAGAATGATCCGACTGGATTTAAGCATTGCGACAGGTGAAAAGGTTTCATCATAGTCTATACCATGAATCTGTTTGTATCCTTTTGCCACGAGTCTAGCTTTGAAAACGCTATTTCCATCTTTGTCAGTTTTTACTTTGAAAACCCGTTTGCATCCGATTGGTGTTGCTCCATCGGGCAAATCGATCAAGTCCCATACTTGATTTTCTGACAGGGAATCAATTTCCGATCTCATGGCCTTTAGCCATTTTTCTGAGTCGGGGCTCGCCATAGCTTGGTTGTAGGTACTCGGCTCATTATCTTCTAACAGTAGGACATCTGTTTTCTGAGATAATTCCTGGAGCCTTTGAGATCTACGAGGGGCCTGAGCAAATTTTGGAGTGTTCTCAACTATTTGAGATGTCTCCTGCGAATTTAATTCGACTTGTGCGGGAGGTTCTACGAGTTTCTCTATCTCGACCTCATTTTCCTCTTTCATACTTTGTGGATTGATAGGAGCCGCTAAACCTCTTGATATCTCTATATCCTTGTTTATTTGTTGCTCATATCGAATTTCATCGATATCTATATTTCTCCCACTTGTCTGCTTAGAAAGGAATTCCTTTTCAAGGAAGACACCATCTCGAGCAACAAACACTTTGTTCTCAGATTCTTGGTAGAAGTAGTAACCCCTTGTCTCTTTTGGATAGCCCACAAATAGACATTTGTCTGATTTGGGTGCGAGTTTATCTCCTTGTAAACGTTTTACATAAACTTCGCATCCCAGACTTTGAGAAAAGACAACTTTGGAACCTTTCCAAACCATAACTCATATGGCGTCTTTTCTACAGCTTTTGACGGAGCTCGGTTAAGTGTGAAAGCAGCCGCCTCTAGAGCATACCCCCATAACGTGTTCGGAAGATTTGCTAAACTCATCATAGATCGAACCATGTCTAACAAGGTGCGATTTCTCCTTTCGGAAACACCATTCATCTGAGGCGTTCCAGGCGGAGTGAGTTGAGATACTATACCACAACTCCTAAGATGACCGTCAAATTCTTGACTCAAATATTCACCACCTCGATCGGATCGAATGACTTTTATTTTCTTGCCAAGATGATTCTCTACATTGTTCTGAAATTGTTTGAACATGTCAAACGATTCGGACTTATGCCTCATCAAGTATATGTAACCATAACGAGTGAAGTCATCCGTGAACGTGATGAAGTAGCCATAGTTACCTCTCGCCGGAGTACTCATTGGTCTGCATACATCCGTATGTATGACTTCCAAAGGTTCTTTGGCTCGGTCTCCTTTTCATTTAAAAGAAGAACTCGTCATTTTACCCATTAAACATGATTCGCATGTGTCATATGATTCTAATTACACAAACCTAGAAGTCCATGCTTATGGAGCTTCTTCATGCGTGTCATGTTAATGTGACCCAAACGACAATGCCAAAGGTAACTTGGATTCGAATCATCTGACCGTAGCCTTTTGGTTTCTATGTTAAAGACTTCGTTCTCAATATTCGTAATATAGAGACCGTTGTATAACTTAGCACTGGTATAAAACATTTCACCTTTATATAAAGAACAACGCTGGTTTTTTATTAATAGGGGATATCCCTCTTTGTCTAACTCTGAGACAGAGATAATGTTTCTAGAAATAGAGGGTACATATTAGCAATTATGAAGTTCTAAAACTAGACCAGTTTCTAAAGGTAGACTGAATGTTCCTACAGCTTTCGCAGCAACCGTTGCTCTATTCGCTACTCGTAGGACAAGCTCCCTTGCAGATAAATACTTGATTCCCTTAAGGCCCTGCACATCAGAAATGATATGAGCACCACATCCGGTATCGAATACCCAGGATTAAGAATCAAATGTATTTGCTAAGTTAACTTCGATAACATAGATACCTTGTTCGGAACCGTGAGTTCCTTCCTTCTTCCCTTTGTTCTTCTGAATCAGTTGAAGTTCTTTCTTTAGACATTCCAATGCCACTCCGGATTGCCTTGGAAGTCCCGTACTTCATCAACCGTGATTTGTTTCGGGACATGTCCCTTAATCGACGGATGATTGTGTGCGCATCCATTTTCCAGAATCTCTTTTGAAGATTAGGCACCATGGTGGCCAACATAAGGCAAGTTACTGAAACTGATTTCATCCGGATACTTTTGGCCTGCTTTTGTTCCTCAACCTTTGAGTTCGCAGTTATCCTTGGAATAGGGGTATCCAGTACGCTTTCTTTGTTTGTAGACTTGAGAACACTTCTCAATCTCTTTTCCCAATCAAGGAAGTTATCCATGTTCAATTTGTCCTCATCAAGGATTGAACATAGGTTGAAAAGATTGATTTTCGCCATAGTAAAACTACATGAAACAGAAAAAGGATTTTGCTAAGTATTACATTCGATAATTTTCGCAAAGTCTCTGCGCGTATTTCCTGGTTACTTCTTCTTTCTCTTCTGGTGCCGCGGCTTTCCTGGCCATATCTGCTTTGCGGAGGCTTTTCTCCAGTTGTTTTGCCTCCTCGTCACTTCGGAGGTAGTCGGCGTTGGCTTGTTCTAGCTCGGCCATGAGCTCGTCTGGGTTGCGGAGTCTGTGTGGTGACCCGCGTGGGGTGTGCTCGCCTATAGACATGTTTGCTTGGGGGACTCAGGGAAGTAGTTAGTCTGAAAAGTTTGGTAAATAAAATTCAGGTTACCGAATTGATGGTTTTGCTGGAGAGATGCACTCCTTCTAGCGCCAAATGTTGATGTCGAAAATTAGCCTTCCGTTAGATCAACATGAAAAAGGGAGTTGATGCATGACAACCTCCGTTATGTATGAATCCTCCGTTATGTTGGGGGTTGATTAGCTCGACATTCCTGCTTCCAGCTCTGCTTCTTGCTCCGCTTCCTGCTATGTTTCTCTTTATTCCAGCTCCTAGCTCTTGCTCCTTGCTCCTTGCTCCAGCTCCTTGCTCCTTGCTCCAGCTCCTTGCTCCTTGCTCCAGCTCCTTGCTCCTTGATCATGTTCTTCGGTTCTCGAGGGGGAAAACCTGCAAAGGGATCGAAAACCGCTCCGGCGCTCAAGCCAGTCAGGTTGCTCTTTGCAGTAAAAGAATAAATATTGATTGATCCTTTTGGGGGGGAGAGTTATGAGAACTCTGAGTTTCTTGTGATCTTTTTAGGGTCAAATGATCGTGTCCTGTGAAGGACGATGTGGGGGGCCTTTTATAGGCAATGTTAGGCCGACTGTGATTAGTGGCGGTAGAGACACGGTTGCCATCAAACCGAAGGGAAAGTTTCTTCTCTTGAGTATCTAGGGTTTCTCTCAGAGTTTATCCCGGATCTTTGATAAGTTGAAGTTCCTAAGTTCAAGGATTCTCCGTAGATATCTTGCCAGTGTGATAGACTCTAAAAGAGAAGTTTCCTCCTTTAGATACGTGGAGTCCAAACTGGCTTAAACACTTCGAGATGTGTAGCCGACTGAGATCTTTCTAGAAGTTTCAAGATTAAGTCTGTAGGTCGCTTGGCGCTGCTGCCTCCCTAGTTCTGGGCGTAAGACACTGGCCGAACCTGTGTGGACCCCCTCACTCCTTTGAACACCCCAGGGTTGATCTGTCTATGCCAATGGCGTCTTGTAGGGTTGGTTTCTTCTGGTCGACCTCCCAGTTAGGGGAACATTCGGTGGACCATCAGGAGCTCAGCGGTCCTCCTGCCTTAAGCCAGCTTGACCCTCTACACTTCAGGTCTGATCTTGACTCTTCAAACGTTAGTCAATGTCTGGACATTTTATGCATCATCAGTTGTGATCGAAATCAAGCAATCCAAGAAAAGCAATAGGAAATAAAGAATAATCACACAGAACACAAGAGATTTATGTGGTTCTGTTGGTGAGACCTTTTCCACGGCGCGATGATTTCCACTATGATAAGCAACTAAGTTACACAAGAGATTCATCAGAATTCAACATAGATATCTCCTAGGGGTTTTAGTTTTTATAGCTACTAAGACCCTAATCTCACTGCCTCACCGACTCTCTCTGCTGATGTCAAAAAATGACTTTCCGTTAGATCAGCATGAAATCGGGAGTTGATGCATGACAGCCTCCGTTATGTATGATCCTTTATGGGTTTCATCACAAACCCAAGATGGAGGTTTAGCAATCCATAAGACAAAGGAAGAACATCATCTTGAATACCTAATCATCAAACAATAACAAAAGAGTTAAAGAGAAATCAACAAAATTGCATTGTCCTTCTATTAACTCCCTTTTCTCTCTCACACAGAAAACACGAGAATGTAGACAAGAAATGTTGAAGTATCCTTGATGCATAATAAAGTGAAAATCCCTCTTGTTTGAGCTCTATGTTCTATCTACTCACTCTGTTTTTCTTTTCTTTATAAAACATGAAACTCTCTGTTTTTCCTCACTACAATACTCTCAAATAAGAAAAAGAAAAACAAGATGAAGAACACTTACTTTAAGCTGCCTTTCTCTCCCTATTCTGACCTCTATCCTTTTTCTTCTCTCTCTCTCTCTCTCTAAATATTCATTAAAGCTCAAAGAAGAAGAAGAACAAAGCAACTTTTTCCAGGCAAGCTCCCTTGTTCCGGCCCCCAGAAGATATCCTCTTAACTCTCTGAGATGTTCTTATATAGATAAGAAGAGAAAAGATAAGAATCAGTAGCCGAGAGCCCCTATGATCATTTAGAGATCTCAGTAAAATTTCTTTCTCTCTCTAAGAATATCTTGATTTCTCTCTAGAATTCTTTTTCTCTCTACTGTATATTCCCTTCAATCTTCTCTTTAGAAATCACTTATCTCCTTTTCAAATCTCCAGCTCTCTCTCTCTCTCTAAAAATTATCCCTATCGAATCCACCTTCTCGTTCTTTCACTCGATCTGATTAACAATATCCAACGCTCTCTCTCTCTCTCTCTCTAAACAAATTTGTTGCTCTTCTTTCTCTTTTTCCACTGTTATAACCTAATAAGAAGAAAGACTGGTGAGAGAAATAGAAAGGGAAGAGAAGAACTTCCTGAAATGTGGCTTCTCATCAAATCAAGCAGAGAATGTCGTTGGCTGTCAAGAGAATCTTCTATGTGCATCGGGGGTTATATCTAACACTCTCACCTGTTAGATCTTTCAAATGTACTCGGTCACATGGTAATATCAAACTGATACATGGAATCTTTTGCCATTGAATGCCCCGAACTACAACCTAGTGTCACCGAAATTAGCCCACACCCTATCCGAGCTATCAGATTGCGTGCCACATGTCATCCAGCCGATTTGGTCCACCGTCTTAGACTTCAAACTTTGACTTGGTCCAACTTTCTCGTCCGAACTCCAATTTCACTTCTGTTCTCGCCTACGAGTTCGTCTTGGACTCTACTTTTCATCAGAGTATCAACATTGGCCAAAATCATCAAACTAGCCTCATTACCAAAATGCCCTTAGTATGTCTTTTCCTCCTAATTTTATCCATTTTTCGCGCTCAACTCTTTAGAAGACACCTGAGTAAAAGAAACAAACTATTCATTAGAGTAACTACTCGAAATGGACTAACTAGCCTAAATTAATAGATTCAGATGGGACGTTTTCATGTCTCATCATATGCCCTTTTATAGGCCGATTTAGACCGACTGTGATAGACAGTGTCGATGAGGCAGTTTTTATCCACCATTTCAGATTAAGACTAATGTTCGTAGTTAGGGGGTCCTTTTCAATTGATCTCGTATCTAGGATAATTAGAAGTTCCTCTGTTCAAGGATACTTCGTAGATATCCTGCCGAGTTGATAGATCTTTTAAGAGATGTTTCCTCTATTTAAGACTCTTGAAGCCCAACTAAGCAAACACGTAAAATCTTTAACCGACTGAGATCTTTAGGAAGATTCAGAATTAAGTCGGTAAGCGTGTGGCACGCTTCTTCCTTCACAGTTTAGTGTGTAAGGTAGAGACCTTTCTTACATGGACCCTTTACACTTTTTTAGAATCACAGGGCTGACCTGATTGTGTTTTAGACGGAACAGGGTAGAGCTCCTTAGCTGATCTTGTCGATCTCCCAACGGTCCTGTTGCCTTGAGACAGGTTGACCCGTTGGACTTCTGGTCATTTCTGAACTTATTTACGGCAGTCAACAGTTGAACATTTTATGTATCATCAAAGCCATTGTTTGATTTTCGTCTTGAAGCTTCCTTGGCCGATTCTCCCTATAATGGAAATCGCAAATGGTAGGGTTTCTTATAATGGGAATGGGACCGCCCTCCCCACAGGTCTTCATTGTCCAGGATGATAGCTACAATTACGTTTTACCTTTATGCGTGGGTCGTCTGCCCAATTTGCTTAAGTCTGTGACAGAGGTTGGCGATCCGCCTTCTGAAGGACAGATGCTAGGATAGATGGGCTTTGCAGCCTCCTAAAATTTATCCTTTTCTCTTAGTGTGACCGGTCCGATCTCTGTTGTTCCCCTTTACAGATTATTAGACGAGTCTTTTCCTCTTATTTTGAGACATACAATTGTACTGTATTGCGCTGCAATTTTTTCTGTAATAGATGTTATTATGAATGGAGCTATTGTACTTTTTACCACTGTATTTCTTCTGTTTGTTGGCCCTGTTGAGCCTTACTATTTTGGACAAATGCTTTTGGATGTGGCCAAGGTTGGTGACATCCAGCCTGTTATGTGTTGCGTATTTGTATATCACGTGACCTCTATCTTTGCGATTCCGCGGTCGTTTCTCTGTTAATCTTTCCTTTTAAATACCATGATTCTTGAGGCGTCATTTTACTCTTTCTCTTTCTAACTTTGCCTTTTCTGCGTCGTTCCTCTTTTTCTTCAAACATCTTCATCTTCCTGGTTTCTAAAAAAGAAGTAGGGATGGAATGTTCTTCGCATAAAGATGCGAGGTCTTCATCAGTCGTAGTGTTAGGATAACGTTGCTGACCAGAAAAAGATGGTCGCTCATTCTTGTGATTCTGCTTTATCTGGTCAGCAACGTTATCCTAACACTACGACTGATGAAGACCTCACATCTTTATGCGAAGATACCAATATTTCAATCGATGGAGCAGAAAACAACAATTCTTCAGACAACAACTTTGCTAGATTGTAAGAACAAAAGAAGAAACAGTTAATCCTGGTTGTGATAAGATGACTACGTTATCTTTTTTTATGAATTTATGGAACTATAAATGCATTCGAGGGTGGAGTAACATGTCATTCAAGTTATTGCTCCAGTTACTAAGAGATGCTTTACTGATGCACCCGAAAAGGTTGCACACCCAAGCGGAGGTATCAAGTAGTAACCGGTAAAACCGGAGTCGATCCAAGGATAAGTTGGTAGTTTGGATAACGAAGGGTATTATCCCTCAGTTTAGATGTCAAATACTAACTTAGGCTAAAAAGGAAATGAACAAAGATAAATAGGGGTTTTGATCGAATAAGCAATAAGAGAATAAAACAAGTAAACTAATCAAACGATAAAAGTAAACGGGCAAGAGAGATTCGAGAGAAGAGTTCGGAGGAACAAGAGTCGATTCGGGCAACAAATAAGTGAGAGAGGTGTCGAAGTCCGGGAATCCATAATGACAAACCTACGACTATGTGTAGTCCGATTTGATGTGTTGAGGTACAATTGATATTCGACTCCTAAAGTAGATGTCTCTAAGTACTATGTATATCCGAAGATCATACTTAGTCAAACAAACGTCTAAATCGGTTAATCCCGAGTCAACGAAAGTGTCGTCTAGTCGCCTAACTATGTGAAGTGCATGACAAGACACCTGAAATTATGACTTAGACTACAATCGATATCGAATACTTCGTTTCGTCTATTAACTATGCGAAGTGCTTGACAAGACACATGAAAATACGATCAAAACGATAATCGAAATAAATGAACATCAATTTATGATCAAAACATCAAATCATATTAAACATAATCACGAATTCATCACATTTCATCTCATATAATCGATAAACTAAAGTTAGCCAAATATGGTGATAGAATAAGAAATGGAAAGGAAATGGTGAGAGATTCCCCCTTTTTCGATGTGGTTCAAGGCTAAGATCGTCGGAAAATATGAGTCTTTAAGGTGCAGCCGATCTCCCCTTAGCAAATTTCTGGGTTCCCCATAGCGACCACCATCATCTTCTCCATTTATCACAAACCTCCATTAAAGCTAAACCCTAGCTTTCTCTCTCTACCAATTTCTAACCCAAAATCAAATCAAACCACATGAGAAGCTAGCCAAGGACATGGGGAGTAAAAGCCCTAAGGTTTCCGGCCAAGAAAGTGGTCGGAACACCATGAAAAATCCGACCAAAACCATGAAGATTCCGGCCAAAATAGCTTAGAATCCGGCCAAACACTAGATCCGGGCCAAAGGAAGCTTGCAGCCGCGTCCAAGGGAGTTTCCCGCGCTGCAGGTCGCGTCCAAGGGTGCACGTCCCGAGCTACCGAGCTGCTGTCGCTGCTGTTGTGCTGCTGTCGCTGCTGGCCGTCGCTGCTGCTGCCGTCCCATATCCGAGCTGCTGTTGCGCGTCCCTGAGTGCTTCCCGAGCAGCCCGAGCTGCTGCCGGCCAAGCTTGGTCGGCCTTGAGCTTGGCCGGCACTCCTCCTTCTCCTTCCTCTCCTTTTCTCTCTCTCAAGCTCCTCTTAACTCTCTAAACCCTTGAACTTCCAAACTTGAAACCCTAGATCTCCTCTTTCCCTCCTTTCCTTTCAAAACTTGTGTATTGTTAAAATGAAGAAGAAGATGAATAGTGTCTTGACCCTCCCTTTTTTACTCAAACCCTAGACTTAGTCAAGCCTTGACTTTGACTCAAACTTGAGTCCATAAAGAGGGTGCCTCCAAAATCTCTTCCTTCTTTCATCTTCTTTGGGCTTGGGTTTTATTCCTTCATATCTAGGCTCTTGGGTTTTAGACTTGGGCTTTAATCTTCACTTGGAAATCAAGGGGGGTGCCTTCATAGAATCTTTGCTTTAAGACCGAACCTCGACTTCTTTCTTCCACAACTTCCCCATCCGAACTCGGAATTGACTTCCGTTTTCATCGTTAGACTCGTCTTTGACTCCTCTTGTCATATGATTTGCTTGAAATCTTTTTCTCTCGTTTTCGGCACATGAAATGATAGTTCCCTTTATTCCGGTTTACACGCTTAACTCCAAAATAAGTACCTAACATGAAAAACACATAAAATATTATTGATAACACTCGAAAATGACTAATTAGTCTAAGTTAGGATCTCCAAATGTGACATTTTCGTGTCACATCAAGATCCCCAAACTTAAACTTTGCTAGTCCTCGAGCAAATAAAACAAAATACAAGCCTAACTCACTTTCGGAGGCATCCCGGTTGCATTTAGCGTATGCAACAAGCCTTTAAACCTCTAGGTTACCCCTAGAGGACGAGTTTTGTCTCGTGAGGGTTTCCATAGATGATACCCACAAACATCGAGTCTCATGAGACACAAGGGTCCAACATCCAAATCATAGATAAGCATAGTTCACATAGTAAAGGGTTTAAGCATGTCAACACATAATGAATCAAGTAAATAAATTCTTGTAAAAGCTAAAGGCCCCTTCACTAATGATCTTACCCTAAAGTGCTAGTGTCATACCATAATGAGCAACATCTATGTTCCGAAGTCACAACGCCTTGATTCCTAGTATAGTACATTTCGCCTCGACTTCGGCCTCACGGACATACACTCCAAATATGAAATCACTCAAGAATGCTTTGCTCGTATGTGTGAGTGTGATCACTAACATGGATTCAACACATAAAAAGGGGTGAGGACAACATTTTGGAACGAATGATCTTCGAAAAGGAATTAGCCACTATATAGAGTGGGGAAGCTCACTCGCCCTTCTCACCCATTTTACCCTCTAAAGATGCCTTCTAAAGGTTAGCGGATACTAGAAATGGATGATGATGGTGGATTCCCGAGAATGTCGACTACTTCATTATAGAACTTCTCAAGCACTTCCACATTTGTTTCTTGCTTCGAATACTTATTCATGAACATGAACACAAACACATATATACAATCACATTACTCACACAAAAGAGCTAACATGCTCTAACATAACATAACAACTTTATTTCATTCTTTTTTTTTGTCTTTCTTTCTTTCTTTTTTTTTCACTTTTTCACTTTTTTTTTTTTTTCATAACACAACATCACATAAAACAAACATAACTCACACAATACTATATTCTTGCAATCAACTTTTTCCATTTCATATTTGCTTTGACATTCTTCTTTCTTCTCATGTCTTCATTCTCGGGATATAAGATGATGATGGTAATGGAGTATCCGCCTCCCTCTAGTTGACACTCTTATTGGGTTTCATGGACTACAAGGGTAAGGTTAATTCGCTATCCTAATGTCACTCCTAGTGGCTAAGAAAGTTGAGCACACGAGATCAAATGAGCTCTTTTAATAGTTACGAGGTTGAGTAGCTCTTCATTCTACTCGGAGTTAGCGCGGAAGAGTACACTCGAAGGACAATTTAGGCTTTGAGCTCTCACATGGGTTAAGTCTCCACTAATGACTACTCTAGGTTTCTTAGAGATGGTTCTTCTTCACTAAGATGTTACTCCCATAGTATAACACAAACACTCAAAGACTCGACTTTCATGCAAAGACCATTAGCAATCAAAAAACCCATCAACTCGATACATATGCATCAACATTCTTAAAACTATCACTACAATCACATGCAAATCTACTCAAAATGTTAAAAAAATTTCAAATTTTGGCTAATTTGAACCCCTTTGTCTTTGAAACCCATGGTCATGCATTGGTTATGGTCATATCCCGCATCCCCAAACTTAAAACTAACATTGTCCTCAATGTTCTAAGCATACACTCACCAAAAGATAAAGAGGCACATCAATTTAAAGAGAAGAGTGGAGAGATATTACCATAACCGAAGGAGATAAAAATGGATACTACCAAGGCTCATGTATAACGAGGTTCCAAGTTGATGCCAAGCTCACGCCATCCCCAAACTTGGAACAAACCACGCCTTAGAAGTAAAACATATAAGAAATGCTCCTAAAATATCCAAAAATATAATGAGAATGAAGCACAAAAGAAGACATGACCATATAAAGTCTACCACTAACGCGGGCATAGACGATTGCATCGAGCTATGCAATTAGCCTTTGATTCTCTTGTTTTCACACAAGAGCACGAGTTATGTCTCGCGGAGGGTTTCCAGAGATGCTACCCACAAACATCAAAGGCCACCTAGTCGGCTAACGATCATATAGTAAAAGCCGGAAGATTTGAGGATCAACCCAAAGAAAGTTATATACACATGGTAATCGTCTCACAAATATATACAAGCTATAACGTGCAAGTGAGACGAAAACCGAAAAGAGGCCATCCCCAAACTTAGTGGATGCATGGTCCACTAAATTAGCATGAATGCTAGGGGCGACGACTAAGAAGTCGTCAAAAGGATCGACATACAATTGAAGGGTCAGGAAGTCGGTTGAAGGTAAAAAGTCAAACCTAAGCTTAGTGGATAGAACATCCACTAAGTCCCTAGACATGCTAGGAAAGACGTCCGAAGTGTCCCATAAGGGGTCAACAACCGAGTCTGAGATCATATGGAAGGTCGAACTAGACTTTAAGGGTAAGGCAATAGGCTCGGGGACCAAGTCAAGGTCCGTAATTTCCTTAGGTAAATGGTCCAATAAACTATCCATTACATCTCTAACTACTATGTCATCGACGTCCTTAAAGGCATCAGGAGCCTCAAAGTTAGACATAACACCTTCCATTCTACATAAACCATCTAAATGATCACAAGTGGTAAAAGTTGGAAAGGTCAATAACGTGTGATCCCCAAACTTGCTCATAGAGCAATCATCCTGAACATTACAATCTAATGTAGTATGATCATGATGAGATGACAATGGTCGAGGGATTGAGCAATAAGGTTCATCGGTCAGTTCATGCTCTAAGGGTCTATCAAGAGCTTCTTCGACATTTAACTTAAGACTAGAGTTAGGTGTATTACCCTCACCATCATTCATAGTCTCTTCTTGAGTTTGGGGTGCGCAAACCCCTTCCTCGTCGACGATAGGCTCTGACTCAAGTCTATCAACAATTTTGAGAAGTCGTTCCGTGATCTCTGTTATATCTCGATTGAATCTAGTCTGGTACTCTAAAAATGCTTGGAGTCTATCTTCAGAAGTCTCCTCGTAGTCAGGCACATGAGTATAACTAGATGAAGACTCTCGCGGAACACGGGTCATGGGACAATAATCGGTCAAATGGTCTAAGCTCTCACAAATGGCACAAACCGGATTAATAGTCTCCATGATCTTTTCTATACTACCTTCATATGAATGCATAGACTCGACTCTTTGATTAGAATCTTCGAGTCGGGAAATGCCATCACTATGTGAACCGTTCATATATGCTTGTCGATAGTCACGAAGACTTCGACATGGTCGATCAACGCTAATAGAACTACGGTTTTCATCAAATGACAAATTACTACATGAAGGTGTGGTCATCTAAAATTCTTGTCGATAGTCTCGGAGACTCCTACGGGGTTGGTTACCCTCATGCTCGTAGTCCCTAGCACCATATCTATCACTAGTCTGACCGATTCCATACATTCGTCGATATTCACCCATGGTCATCCTAGGTCGATTAGGCTCAACTCGCCTATTCCTATCACTAGTTGGACCATTCCTATATAAGTTTGAGTAGTCTTGATGACTTCTAGGTGGTCCACTAGTGTGGGAAATCGTTAGGATAAGGTCATCATCATCCTCATCATTATATGACCAACTTGCCATAATATCACAATATTCAAGGATGCTAACACACAATCACAAATTGGGAACTAACACTTATAGAACTCAACAATCACACACAAGTAAAAAGGAAGAGATTGAATGCGATACTATCGAGTGCTCCTTTCGATTCGCTCGCCTCTTTGCTTAACTTCTCGATTCCTTCCTTTTCCTTCGCCCTTATGTCACTTTTGGCTCTTTTCCTATAAAACGGTACCTAAAAAAGAAATGAAATTAAGAAAGTACAAAATAAAATAAAGACGTCTAAGAAGCAAATAACACTAAACTAATGAACAAAACAACAAACGATATCCTAACTACTAAACCTATCCCCGGCAGCGGCGCCAAAAACCTGATGCACCCGAAAAGGTTGCACACCCAAGCGGAGGTATCAAGTAGTAACCGGTAAAACCGGAGTCGATCCAAGGATAAGTTGGTAGTTTGGATAACGAAGGGTCTTATCCCTCGGTTTAGATGTCAAATACTAACTTAGGCTAAAAAGGAAATGAACAAAGATAAATAAGGGTTTTGATCGAATAAGCAATAAGAGAATAAAACAAGTAAACTAATCAAACGATAAAAGTAAACGGGCAATAGAGATTCGAGAGAAGAGTTCGGACGAACAAGAGTCGATTCGGGCAACAAATAAGTGAGAGAGGTGTCGAAGTCCGGGAATCCATAATGACAAACCTACGACTATGTGTAGTCCGATTTGATGTGTCGAGGTACAATCGATATTCGACTCCTAAAGTAGATGTCTCTAAGTACTATGTATATCCGGAGATCATACTTAGTCAAACAAACGTCTAAATCGGTTAATCCCGAGTCAACGAAAGTGTCGTCTAGTCGCCTAACTATGTGAAGTGCATGACAAGACACCTGAAATTATGACTTAGACTACAATCGATATCGAATACTTCGTTTCGTCTATTAACTATGCGAAGTGTTTGACAAGACACATGAAAATACGATCAAAACGATAATTGAAATAAATGAACATCAATTTATGATCAAAACATCAAATCATATTAAACATAATCACGAATTCATCACATTTCATCTCATATAATCGATAAACTAAAGTTAGCCAAATATGGTGATTGAATAAGAAATAGAAAGGAAATGGTGAGAGATTCCCCCTTTTTCTATGTGGTTCAAGGCTAAGATCGTCGGAAAATATGAGTCTTTAAGGTGCAGCCGATCTCCCCTTAGCAAATTTCTGGGTTCCCCATAGCGACCACCATCATCTTCTCCATTTATCACAAACCTCTATTAAAGCTAAACCCTAGCTTTCTCTCTCTCTACCAATTTCTAACCCAAAATCAAATCAAACCACATGAGAAGCTAGCCAAGGACATGGGGAGTAAAAGCCCTAAGGTTTCCGGCCAAGAAAGTGGCCGGAACAACATGAAAAATCCGACCAAAACTATTAAGATTCCGGCCAAAATAGCTTAGAATCCGGCCAAACACTAGATCCGGGCCAAAGGAAGCTTGCAGCCGCGTCCAAGGGAGTTTCCCGCGCTGCAGGTCGCGTCCAAGGGTGCACGTCCCGAGCTACCGAGCTGCTGTCGCTGCTGCTGTGCTGCTGTGCTGCTGTCGCTGCTGGTCGTCGCTGCTGCTGCCGTCCCATATCCGAGCTGCTGTTGCGCGTCCCTGAGTGCTTCCCGAGCAGCTCGAGCTGCTGCCGGCCAAGCTTGGCCGACCTTGAGCTTGGCCGGCCTTGCTTGGCCGGCACTCCTCCTTCTCCTTCCTCTCATTTTCTCTCTCTCAAGCTCCTCTTAACTCTCTAAACCCTTGAACTTCCAAACTTGAAACCCTAGATCTCCTCTTTCCCTCATTTCCTTTCAAAACTTGTGTATTGTTAGAATGAAGAAGAAGATGAATAGTGTCTTGACCCTCCCTTTTTACTCAAACCCTAGACTTAGTCAAGCCTTGACTTTGACTCAAACTTGAGTCCATAAAGAGGGTGCCTCCAAAATCTCTTCCTTCTTTCATCTTCTTTGGGCTTGGGTTTTATTCCTTCATATCTAGGCTCTTGGGTTTTAGACTTGGGCTTTAATCTTCACTTGGAAATCAAGGGGGGTGCCTTCATAGAATCTTTGTTTTAAGACCGAACCTCGACTTCTTTCTTCCACAACTTCCCCATCCGAACTCGGAATTGACTTCCGTTTTCATCGTTAGACTCGTCTTTGACTCCTCTTGTCATATGATTTCCTTGAAATCTTTTTCTCTCGTTTTCGGCACATGAAATGATAGTTCCCTTTATTTCGGTTTACACGCTTAACTCCAAAATAAGTACCTAACATGAAAACACATAAAATATTATTGATAACACTCGAAAATGACTAATTAGTCTAAGTTAGGCTCTCCAAATGTGAAATTTTCGTGTCACATCATTTACCTGACGGGTGTACTTCGCCGAAGAATTTTACCTAGTGCAAAAAAGTTGATTTCAGATTTGGGATTGAACCATGTTAAAATCGATGCATGTCCGATTGATTGTATGTTGTATTACAAAGAAAATTTGGGCTAGAGAAGTGTACGAAGTGTGGCGAGTCTTGATATAAGGATGAGAACAATAGACACTTGGAAAGATTCTTCGTCACTTCCCCTTGAAACCAAGATTACAACAACTGTACATGTCATCAAAGAGTGCAATGTATATCAGGTGGCATGATGAAGTTCGCAAAGAAGATGGGGTGTTAAGGCATCCTGCAGATCCTGAAGCTTGGAAAGATTTCTATGTTAAGAATCCAACATTTGTTGTAGACTCAGAAAATGTGAGATTGGGATGGGCAGGTGATGGTTTAAATCCCTTTGAACAATGAACATTTCGCACGACACATGACTTGTGGTCCTTATTCCTTACAATTTACCACAGTAGTTTGCATGAAACAACCATACCTGATACTGTTTTTGCTTGTACCTGGACCTCATAGTCTGGGAAGTGACATAGACGTGCATTTGAGACCTTTGATCGATGAACTCAAAAAATTATGGGAAGAAGAGATAGAAACTTATGATGCTTCTAAAAATGAAATATTCATATTGCGGGTGGGTTTGTTATGGACCATAAGTGATTATCCTGGACTTGCCATGTTATCGAGTCGGAGTATTAAAGGTAAAATGCCTTGCTCAACATGTCGTTAGCAAACATGTCATAGATATTTGTCTAAATGGCGGAAGACATGTTATACTGGGAATGTAATATGCTATAACACAATATAGATGTTATGCATATTGAAAAGAACATTTGTGACAATATTCTAGGTACTCTTATGGATATTGAGGGTAAACAAAAGATAATATGAAGGCAAGATTAGACCCCGTGAAAATTGGAATCAGATTTGAGCTTCATACAAAAGAAAAAGGGAATAGTAGACTTTATATTCCAGCCGCATGTTATACAATGGACGAGTCACGTAAAGAGTTGTTCTGCAACGTGTTGTAGAACCTCAAGATTCCAGATGGTTACTCTTCGAATTTTGCTCGCAGTGTTAATGTCAAAGAGCAAAATATATTTGGTTTGAAGAGTCATGATTCACATGTGATCATGCAATAATCGTTACCTTTGGCAGTTTGAAAGACTTTACCGTAGGAAGCTTGCTCTACACTAATAGAGTTTAGTATATTCTTTCGTGACTTGTGCTCAAAAGTAGGTCGTGTTGAGGAGTATCCACGACTAGAGGATAAACCCCTACTTATCTTACGTAAGTTGGAGAAGATATTTCTGCCTAGCTTTTTTGACATAATGATTCACTTGTCAATTTATTTACCCATTGAGGCACGGATTGGTGGTCCCGTCCAATGTCGATGGATGTATCCCATTGAAAGGTATATAATTTGTATTTTTTCAATATATTATGTTTATAGTTCTCGTTCAATGAGAGTTTATTCTTGTGTAACTAGATATTTGCGTACTTTAAAGAAATACGTTCGTAATAGAGCTCAACTAAAAGGTTGCATTGCCGAGGCATTTATTCCCGCCAAGTGCGTCTCATTTTTGACAAGATATATGGAAAATGTTGAGTAATGCTCAAATAGACCACTCCGGTAGATAGACAACACCAGGATAGGAAGCGGTGTCTCATTTACCCTTGATGTAGCTGAGTTTAATCGGGTGTATTATTATATCTTGTCATATGTTAAGGATGCGCACGAGTTTATCGAGTAAGTATGTTTTTAAATAATTATTTCATATACGATAATGTTTAAGGTGATGAAGATGATAAAAGTCTTATTTTATTTGGAGCATTCATGAAACAATTCAATAGATACCGTAAAACAGGATGGTTGTATACCAATCCCTTGTATTATATTTATACTACTAGGGTTTACAATTAAACCGAAACTTTACATAATAAGGGATATACATAAAGGAAAGACTTGATATACAAGAAATGTAAGAATATCTCAAAGGATATTCCCAAGATTGTTACTTGGGTGAGACTCTAACCGAGTCCCACCGGTTCACTGTCATTACCCTCCCGCAAATTGAACGCCGGACTGGACCGGAGATTCAATTTGGGACAAAGATCCAGGAAACGCCAATGAGAAAGACTTTTGGTGAGAATGTCGGCCAACTGATCCTGTGACGGAACAAACTTGATAAGAAGAGAACCATCCGCCACCTTTTCTCTAACGAAGTGGTAATCCAAAGCAATGTGCTTAGATTTGCCATGAAACACCGGGTTTGCAGTCATCTGAATCGTACTTTTGTTGTCACAGAAAATTCGAGCAGGTGAGTTAGTGAGATACCAAGTTCCATGAGAACAAAACCTATCCACGTCAAGTCAGCAGCCGTAGCAGCAACAACTCGATATTAAGCTTCAGAGCTCGAGCGAGAGACTGTGGGTTGTTTCTTCGCACTCCAAGCAATTAAATTTGAGCCCAGAAAAATAGAAAAGCCTGTAGTGGAGCGACGAGTGTCAGGACACCCAGCCCAATCAGCATCAGAGTACGCCAAAAGAGAAGTACTAGAAGAATCCTTATAAATTTGTAAACCAAGATGAATAGTGCCCTTGAGATAGCGAAGAATTCGTTTCACCGCCTGAAAGTGATCCTGAGTCGGGGCATGCATAAACTGACATGCCATGTTACCGGAGAATGCAAGATCTGGTCTGGTATATGTAATATACTGAAGAGAACCAACAATCTTACGATATAAGGTGGGATCACTGAAGGGAGCCCCACTTGCAGTAAGATGGCAGCCAGAAGACAAAGGAGTCGGTGACGGTTTGACCCCATCCATGTTGAGAAACTTAAGAATATCCAGCGCATACTTAGACTGTGTAAGTAAAAGACCCTTCTCATTCGGAGTTGCCTCAATACCCAAAAAGTAATGCAAAGAGCCCAAATTCTTCATATCAAATTCTGAGTTTAGAGAGGATATAATATCAGAGATGACAGAAGAATTCCCACCAGTAAGCATAATATCGTCGACGTACAAAAGTAAGTACACAAATCCAGCAGCGGTAGATAGAATAAACAAAGATGTATCAGACTTGCTTGTCTTAAAACCAAGACGAGTGAGATAAGTACTTAAACGATCATACCAAGCACGGGGCGCCTGCTTGAGGCCATATAGAGCTTTCTTAAGGCGACAGACATATTCCAGGTAGGATGGGTCAGTAAAACCAGGCGGCTGAGCCATATAGACCTCCTCCTGCAATTCCCCGTGAAGAAACGCATTCTTCACATCCAACTGAAACATAGGCCAACTATTGGAAACTGCGAGTGAAAGAATGATACTAATGGTAGTGGGTTTGACAACAGGGCTAAAAGTTTCATCAAAGTCAAGTCCCGGTTTTTGGGTAAAACCCTGAGCCACCAAGCGAGCCTTATATCGATCAATAGTCCCGTCAGATTTCAGTTTCTTCCGATAAATCCATTTACAACCAACCACATTCATAGAGGGGGTGCGAGGAACAAGTGTCCTGTCTACGAAGAGCTGCCATCTCCTCTTCCATGGCCAACTGCCAATGAGGAGAGGAAGAAGCCAAACGATAACCTTGTGGATCCTTAATAGCCGAAAGTGCAGTAAAGAAACAAGAAACAACATCACCAAAAATAGTAGAATCTCGAGGAGGAATGGGGTAACGACATAATACCTGTGAAGCAAGATAAGACTGATCCACCATAGAAGACGTTTCGTCCAGCAACTGTTGCACATCACGATATCCCCGTGGGCCATGAGATGGTGAGGACAGAGCCTGCGAAGATGACTCAGCAGTGGGTTGCACAGATGAAGGCACCGAGACCGAGCCAGACCTGGTAGACGAGGCAGTAAAAGTCGAACCACATCCGGACTGAACCGGGGAAGATACAGACAATGGAAACAACGGACCAGGTGTCCGAGGAGAGGGCGGGTCTGGTCCACGCCCCTGAGGAACGTATTCTGGTTGTGGAGTGATCGGGTTAGTAACTGAATCCGGCCCTAAATTATCAGTAGCTAAGGGTAGTGGAGCTAAATTGGGACTCTCAAACCTGGCCAAGTTGGGTAGAGGGACAGACGAGTCAAGGTGAACTGTCCGAGACGGTGATGTCGTCTCAACTGAGGCAGATGGTGGAGTCGGATCTAATTGTAGGCCAAATCTGGTAAATCAGTAAAGCTTAAGAGGTCTGTGGAGGTGGTGGAAACATTACCAGTGTGAAACGGGAAAACAGACTCATCAAATACTACATGACGGGAGATATAGACACGCCCCGTAGAGCGATCAAGACATTTGAAACCCTTGTGGTGAGTGCTATAACCTATAAAGACACATGGAAGACTACGAGGCGACAATTTGTTAGAAGCATAAGGACGTAGGTAAGGAAAACAAAGACAACCAAAAGTACGTAACATTGAATAAGAGGGAGACTTACCGAATAGAGTGGAGAACGGAGAGGCATCCTGGAGAACCGGCGTAGGCATGCGGTTAATGAGATAAACAGCAGTCTGAAAGGCATCCACCCAAAAGGAGGACGGAAGTTTACTATGAAAGAGGAGACTAAGACCAGTTTCTGTGATATGTCGATGCTTTCGCTGAACTCTAGCATTTTGAGCCGGAGTGTAGGGACAAGACAAACGTCGAACAATACCACATTTATTTAAAAGGGTTAAAAAGTTAGAGCTTAAAAACTCAGTTCCTCCATCGAGTTGAAGAGTTTTAATAGTAGTAGCAAACTGATTTTCAACTAACGATTTGAAACTAATGAAGACAGATAAAAAATCAGATTTTAAACGAAGAGGGTAGAACCAACAAAATCTACTGATGTCATCAACAAAAATAATGTAATATTTAAAACCATGAGAAGACAAAATTGGTGCGGGGCCCCATACATCAATATGAATAAGTTCAAGAGGTGAATCCGCATGTTTTTCATTTAAATTAAACTGAAGACGATGACTTTTACTCATTTGACAAGGAGTACAAGTCATCGGACTAGACTTAGACGAAAACTAAATTAAACATTGTTTTTCTAAAAGTTCTAAAATGCGAGAAGAGATATGCCCTAAACGTGAATGCCAAACTTCTTAAGGTGCCTTGAGAGAGATGGAGGTTGAACTGAATAAGGAGGAGTGGTGTGAAGAGTTTAATACGTAAAGATTGCCGCATCTACTGCCGGTTCCCAGTGTCCTTCCGTTTGCCTGAAATAACACAAAACCAGTCTTAGAGAAGAGAATGAAACAGTCCAAGTCATCAGTTAAACGACTAATGGACAACAAATTTTTATTGAGCGACGGAACAAGAAGAGCATTAGATAAAGTAATGGTTCCATGGGAAGTAGTAAGAGTGAGAGTCCCTTCGTGAGAGATAGAGAGAGGAGAACCATCACCAATTTTGACATGACTCTGACCAGTATAAGGAGTAATATGAGTGAACATACCAGAAGAAGAAGACATGTGGTTAGAAGCACCACTGTCCGCATACCAGGCTGGGTTTCGGGGATCGGTAACTTGAAGTGCACTTAGAGCTGTTGTAACATCTTCCGAGACCGTGTACTCAGCCACATGGGCTTCACTAGAAGATGGATGACGAGCAACAGTAGCAGGGCGAGAGGAGTCTCGTTGTGGGCGACCAATCAAATCATAACATAGGTCGGCAGTATGACCGTTACGTCCACACCATTGGTAGAGATACGGAGGACCTACGGGTTTGGCCGAACCTGAGTCCCTCCTATCAACAGTTAAAGGGGGTCGAAACTTTTGTTGTTGTCGTCGATCACGATTTGGAGATTGAGACCGATATGTAGACTGTTGTCTCAGATTTTGAGAGCGGTTAGAAGTCCGAGATGTTTGAGAGTAATACGCACCTTCAATGATTGGTTGAGAGGATCGAAACGATGTCCGAAGTGCTTCCTGTGACTGGAGCATAGGTAGAAGTTCCTTGAATGTCGGGAGATGACTCTTAGATAGTATAGATTCAGCAAGAGAGGCATAGTCGGGTCCCAACCCTTTGAGAAAATAGAAAACCTTCTTCGGGTCTGATAAAGGTTCTCCGATAGCTGCAAGCGATTCAAGATGTGTACGAAAGGTGCGAGAGAAGTCAGTAATAGAGGCAGTACCTTTTCGTAGATTCTGAATTTCTTCTTGAAGCTGCAGAGAACGAGTAACACTAGGATTGGCATAAGTCTGAGCCAAGTGAGATCAGACCTCAGCTGCATTTGTAATGCCCATGATTTCAGTCATGGCTTCCGGAGTTAACGAGCTGTAAAGAATCGAGTACACAAGTCGATCCGTTTTTCTCCAAGATTCATATATAGGGTTGATAGCAAGAGACCCGTTAGTTGTCTGAATAGTTGGAGAAGGGGGAATAACCGAGCTGTCAATATAGGGCAGCAATTGTTGACTTTCCAATAGGGATAGTAATTGTGGTTTCCATAGGAGATAGTTGTCGGATGACAACTTAAGACTGATCATGGAACTGATGTGCGGGAAGGATACCATAGTGGGTGTAGGAGATGAAGAGGAACCAGTCGACATAGTCGATTCAACAGGAGTAGTCATACTGAGAAATAATAGACAAGTGATACGAACACCGATAAAAATAATACCAAATACCAAACAACAAGTACAAGATGAGTACTTGAAACCAGACAAACAACCGATATTAGCGATCGGAGGAGACAACCGATATTAGAGATCGGAAAAAAAACCACAATACTTTATATAAAATAGTTTACGGCTCTGATACCATGAAACAATTCAATAAATACCGTAAAACGGGATGGTTGTATACCAATCCCTTGTATTATATTTATACTACTAGGGTTTACAATTAAACGGAAACTTTACATAATAAGGGATATACATAAAGGAAAGACTTGATATACAAGAAATGTAATAATATCTCAAAGGATATTCCCAAGATTGTTACTTGGGTGAGACTCTAACCGAGTCCCACCGGTTCACTGTCATTAATTCACAAACAATTCTTAGCGATAAAGCACAAAAAATACATAGAACAATTTACTTAGTGGCTTAAGGGTCATCATAAAAAACTGAAGGGGGCTAAACAGTCATATCTGAAGAACTTGACATCCTTGCTGCAGGTCCACTTCCACGTGGTGAACGATTTAAGGGTTATCCAATTAACGAGTACAATTTTAAAATTGTTACAATAGAGATAGGAGGTCGGACGCAGAATAGCAGTGTGGCAATTGTTTCGAGTCAGACTTGTTACTCAAGTGTGCAAAATTCAAATATAGTTGATGCAGTCTTGACTATTATGGGCGTATCACTGGCATACTTGAAATTGCATATCGATGAGATCGTCAATTTATATTATTGAAATGTGGTTAGGTTAACATCGATAAGAACAAAGGTCTAAAAATTGATCAATAAGGTTTTACACTTGTTAACTTCTCTCATTTGTTGTCAACCCAAAATGAAGATCCTTATTTGTTGGCATCTCAAGTCAGACAAGTTTTTTTATGTTCAAGATCCGATTGAACTCGAATGGCATGTTGTGGTAAAGAATAAAGCAAGAGATACTTACGACATAAATGAAAATTCAGTTAATGACCCACCACTTGATAGTGAGTTGATTCTAGATCGTACCGGTATTTGTGATAATGAGGATGAAATCATTGAGGCCGTGCATAATATTGTGATGAATGACGACGAAGACAATGGAGATCAAGAAGGTGATGAAAACGAGCCTCAGGAAGAGTATGATGAGGAAGATGACGAGGAACACATTGAGGATGAGGATGAGGATGAGAATGACGAAGACGGTGAAGAAGATGATCAGGAGGACGGCGACTCTCTTGTTTAGTTCTTTAATGGTGATTCGAGAACTATATGATGTAGTTGTCTAATTGGTATATGAGGACTTTAAGATTTACTTGTTTCCTTTTTTATTCGAGAACTTTTTTGTTTATTTGTTTCCATTTAGTCGAGAACCATATGATTTAGTTGTTTACTAATGTTTCGTGAACTATATACGTCTGTTGTTTAATTGTGATTCGAGAACGGCGAAAACTTCATATTTAGTTAGATGAGAAAAACAGACCGGTTGGACCAAACAAATCAAAATTGGCGGAATACATCGGATTATTGGCGAGGGATGGTCACAGATTCTTATTAACAAAACCAAAGTAGAAAGTAGTGAACGGAGAAAACATAACGAGATCCATTAGTGACTTTAAGGTAATACATTTGGGATTAATAAAGTCTTTCTCTTTTCCATTTATGTTGTCTTGTCTACTTACTCACTTATTTGTTTTTCAAGGAATACATTAACATTCCGAATGACTTAAATGTGTATTTAAGTAAAGAACTAAACACTAATTGGAAACACCACAAATGTGCTACGAACAAAAAATATTATACGGATTTTGAAGACAAAAGTGAATGCGGAAAAACGGTCCCTGCAGGAATTGTTTCTTCTCAGCGTTCAATATTCTTTAACTCTGGGAAAATGATGATGTTAAGTTAAACATTTACTTTCGGCATATGATATTTTGTTCAAAGCTTTATTATGTATTTCTTACTAATCTTTTTTCTTAAAAGTTGAATGAAGCCGCACAAAATGGAAGAAATAGGGTTTCTCAAAAGCTTTGTCATACTCTTGGGTCAAAATCTCTCGCACAAGTCTCTTAAGAGGTAAAACTCACACAAGTTTCTTGAAGTACTATATGATTAACTCTTTATAATGTTATTGACTCCTTAACTATTGTGTGTGTGTGTACATGTTTGTGTGTCTTAGTATCATTTTCCTTGTGTTTGTCATTCTTTTCTTTGGGTTAGGAAATGCTTCTTTAGGGTCATTTGCGTAATGACGTAATGAAATTGTGTGAAGGGGCGAGTCTTGTATCGACAATGAACAATGTCTAAGCGCCGACTCTCTTAGTCAACTTGTAGTAATTCTTTACTTATAAGGCTTAATACTTAATCGAGATTCGAGACTTTTACCTCTGGAAAATGGCCTCATCACATATGTCACCAATTGAAGAAAGCCAATTTGGGTAACAGAAACCCTTGGCAATCATTTCATCTAAAGATGATTCAGTTGTATTTTCTTGACCAACAAGTTTTAAAGCAGAACCACTATCTTCTAACTTTCTCTGACCAAAAAGTCAGTTTGGGCTTTTAAGATGTATCTCACTTTTCCCCTAGATAATAAGGTGGTATTTTGTTTTTTCTCATTGTCTGAATATGACTAGCTTAAATCAAATCCACTTTTCCCCTCTTCTTCAAAATTGACTGAAACTCACTAATGATGTGTAAGTTTCTCTAATACTCAGATTTTATTCAATATTAAACTCAAAATGAGATTACAACTCTATTTAAAGTGAATTAAGAGTTCGTTATTAACTATAACAGAAAGTAACAGAATTAGTTAAAATGGTTACTAACTAATTCTTCTCTCAATCTTGCAGGTGCCTTTAGAAGACTTCTTGGCTGCTGTTATTTGGGCTGGACCTTGACTTAGTTAATGTATGACTAATTGACTCAGGAAGACTTTAGAGAAGACTAGAGATGTCTAGGTCAGAAACCCTAGACTCATTCTCTCTTCTTCTTTTCGAGAGTTCTCTGATGAGAAACCCTAGAGTTATCAGCCCCCCTCAAACTCATGGTGATGAAGGATGAAGAACCATGAGTTTGTTCCTCATTTTGTGAAAAAGATCGAGTGGTAGCCCCTTCGTGAAGATGTCTGCGATCTGATCTAAAGTTGAAACATGATGAACCACCACAGTACCTTCCATTACTAAGTCTCGAACATAATGGAAATCCACCTCGATGTGTTTCGTCCGAGCATGAAAAATAGGGTTTGAAGCAAGGTATTTTGCACTGATATTATCACAGTACAAAACAAAGGGAGTTTTCATCGAAATCTTAAGCTCGCTCATAAGGTATGAAATCCAAATCACCTCTGTTGCTACTGATGATAAAGCCTTATATTCTTCTTCAGTTGAAGAACGAGCCACTGTGGCTTGCTTTTTCGAACTCCATGAGAGAAGACTTGTCCCTAGAAAGACACAGAAACCACCAGTAGACTTTCGTGAGTCTGGACACCCAGCCCAATCAGAGTCAGAGTAAGCTATTAGGGTTGATAGATCACTAGCAGTAATAGAGATGCCTAACCCCATAGTTCCCTTGAGATATCTTAATATCTTTTTGACTATAATCATATGAACTGATGTTGGCTTGTGCATAAATTGTGCTGCATAATTAACTACATATGATATGTCTGGACGAGTTAGAGTAAGGTACTGGAGTGCTCCTACCAAACTCCTATACTCAGTAGGGCTAGAAAGCTCATCACCATCTGTTATAGAAACTCTCTGTCCACTTGAAACTGGAAGTTTGGAAGGCTTTGAATCCAATAAATTTGCCTTCTGGAGTAGTTGTAATGTATATTTCTTCTGTGTTAAGACCATTTTATGTTGGAGAGGAGAAGTAGAAACCTCTATACCCAGGAAGTATGAAAGAGAACCCAAATCTTTCATTTTGAATGCTGCACTTAGATCAATAATAAGCTTATCTATCAGAGTAGTGGAGCTTCCTGTGAGTATTATATCATCCACATAGAGCAATAGAACTATGATATCTGATGGTAGATGATAAACAAACATGGAATGATCTGTTTTGCTCTTCTGAAAGCCATAGGTATGTAGAAAAGATGCAAACTTGTTAAACCAGGCCCTAGGTGCCTGTTTAAGTCCATAAAGAGCCTTGTGAAGATGACAAACATAGGATTCCTTACCTGATTCAGCAAACCCAGGTGGTTGAATCATATAAACTGCTTCATCTAGAGTCCCATGCAAAAAAGCATTTGAGACATCAAGTTGTTTAATAATCCATGAGCTTGTAACTGCTACTGTTAAGACTAGTCTAATTGTGGTTGCCTTGACCACAGGACTAAATGTCTCTTCATAGTCCACACCCTCTTGTTGATGGAAACCTTTTGCAACAAGCCTAGCCTTGTATCTCTCAATAGTTCCATCACTTTTCTGTTTAAGCTTAAAAACCCACTTGCAGCCTAGGATATTCATCTGGTTTGTGGCTGGAACAAGTGACCATGTTTCATTTTGTTGAAGAGCCTGAAACTCTTCATTCATAGCCTTACACCATTCAACATACTTAGAAGCCTCCTTATAAGTAGTGGGCTCAGTTGGAAGTTGAAGGATGGATAGATAGGCTACATTAAGAGTGTGAGGTGATGAAAAATGTGCCACAAAATCAGTAGGCAGTGGCTTACTTTTGACAATACCATTCTTCCTTCTTGTAACAATCTGATCAGTTGTTGGCAACTCTGGGTTAGATGGTGTACTAGCTGCTAAGTTAGGTGTCCCTGATCCATGAGGGGGTAGATAACTAGGTTCTGAGCTAGTAGGTGTGCTAGTAGGAATACTAGATGAACCTAGCTCAGGATGATCAGATGGAGTGAAATCCAAAGAAGGAAAAGGTAGTGATATATGTGGTGTTGAATTCTGATCACACCCAGATTGTTTCTCAAGGATGGAAGCATATGGAAAATTGCTTTCATCAAATGAAACATGTCTGGAAATATATAACCTCTTTGTAAGAGGATCATAGCACCTATACCCTTTATGATCAGTGCTGTATCCCAAAAAGACACATTGAATACTCTTAGGACTGAGTTTATCCTTCCTAAGTACTCCCAAATGAGGGTAACAAGCACAACCAAAAGTCTTAAAGATAGAATAATCAGGTGATATGTGGAAAAGTACCTCAAAAGGAGAAACCCCATTTAGAGTCTTAGTTGGAATCCTATTTATGACATAGACTGCAGTGCTAAAGGCATCAAACCATAAATGTTTAGGCAAACAGCTGTGAAAAGATAATGTATTGCCTAACTCAGTGATATGTCTATGTTTCCTCTCAGCTTTCCCATTTTGCTGAGGTGTATATGGGCAAGAGCTTCTGAAAATTATACCATTTGTATCCAAAAATGTTCTAAAATCACCCTTTTGAAGTTCAGGAGCACCATCTGACTGAAAATAAACTATCTTTTCTTTGAGTAAGTTTTCATTTGTAGCTTTGAAATGGGTGAAACATTTCACACTGTCTGATCTTAACCTCATAGCATACACCCAACTATATTTGCTGTAGTCATCCAAGAATAAAATGTAATATCTTGCCCCATTAGGTGTAGAAACAGGGGCTGGTCCCCAAATGTCACAATGTACTAGATGTAAAGGTGTATTTGTGGTGGTAGTAGAAGTTTCAAAGGGCAAACATTTACTTTTACCCATCTCACAAGATTGACAAAAAGACTTATCATTTGGATTGGATAATAGGATTTTGTTTTCATGATGTAGTTGCTTTATGACACCACTATGAGAGTGACCTAGTCTGGCATGCCAAGTTGTATATGGGGATGCTACTTGAGCTATATGAGCAGAGATTGTTCTTGACTTTAGAAAGTCACTTTGAACTTTAATAGGGTATAAGTTGTTTCTAACAGGACCCTCTGCCAAGATTTTCTTTGACCAAATATCCTTTATATTGTATCCCCATGGCATAAATTCCATTGACACAGAGTTATCCTTGGTGAACTTAGAAATGGATAACAAGTTCCTTTTAAGATTAGGAACACATAGGACCTTATGAAGATCAAAAACACAAGTAGAAGTACATAGTTTAGATGTACCTGTACTAGCAATTGGTAAGAAATTGCCACTTCCAACCATTACTGCCTCAGTTCCATTATAAGCTTGAGATGATGATAAATTTGTAGATGTATGGGTCATATGGCTGCTAGCACCTGTATCTGCTAACCAAGCTTTGTCTTTCTGATTTGTTGAATCAGAAGTATTAGAAATAACATGACACTCTTCATGAGTAAAGGAAGAGTTACAATCTTCATAAATATCATCAAGTGATTGTTCAATAGCAGTATAGCATTCCTCAAATACATCAGCATCTATATCTGTAGATATTTGTTCATATGTAGAAACTATAGCATTGTTGCATTCAAGAAGGGATTCTTCTTCATAAGGATATGATTTTGGCATTTCATCATTACCCATATTGTCATCTTGATTCTGTTCTTCAGTATAATAACCTGACTGTGGTTTGTTTGGTTTGTATCTAAAATAACAGTCAGTAGCAACATGACCCCATCTTTTACAGATTCCACATGGCACTGTTGTGAAATCAAAATCATCAGCTCTTTGATTTTTTGATTTATTTGCTTGGGTTTGTGAAGTAGAATTCTCTTTTCTTGCATAAGATTGATTTCTATAGAAATTTGGAGAAGGTTTGTTCCTTTGAACAGAAGTAGGAACAGTTCTCTTGACATAATAGACCTCATGATCACTTTCTTTTGCTAGTAACCATTGTTCATGTTGGATAAGTCTGGATTTTAGCTGTGCTAATGATAAGTGTTCATTATGAGCCCTAAGGGCAATTGTAAATTGGTCATAATCAGAAGATAAACCTTGAATAGCTAGTCTGACTAACTCTGAATCATTTACCCTATCATGAACAGAAAGTAAAGCATCTGAAACTTGTTTTAATTCCCTTAAGTATTCAGAAATTGATGAATTACCCTTCTTTATACCTTGCAATTTTCTTCTTAACTGATCTTTCTTTGATTCTAAGCCCTCATTGTTAGTAATTTCTAGATAATTCCAGATTTCTTGTGCAGATTTCAATCCATAAATGTCATAATAGATAGATTTAGAAAGTGTACTTTTAAGATAGGATTTGACAAAACTTTCCTTACTTCTCCATAAGAGAAAGTCAGGATTCACCTGTTCTACTCCATGAATTATCTTGATTTGAGGAGGTTCTTCAAAGGAACCATTTACAAACCCAATGAGTTCATAAGTATTCAGCATTGTTTCAACTTGGTCTCTCCACATCAAATAGTTGGAGTCATCAAGTTTTTCAGTAATGAAACTAGTTACAGAGGAAATAGGTGGAAGATTACCTAAATTTGCAGAAGCCATGATGAGATAGAGAACCTTGTTTGAAGAAGAGCACGAAAAAAAAAACAGTAAGTGAATGATTTTACTTTGATCTTGATATTTCTTTGATCTAAATTGACTTTGATCTTGATATTACTTTGATTTTGATCTGATTTTACTTGATATTACTTGATATTGATGATGATTTTAACTCAATTTTCATCTTCTTGATGTGATTTTACGAGATTTTGATGATGGATAAGATATTGATGTTGGAGTATTGCTGAGAAACCCTAATTTGATCTAACCAAGACTGCTGATACCATGTAAGTTTCTCTAATACTCAGATTTTATTCAATATTAAACTCAAAATGAGATTACAACTCTATTTAAAGTGAATTAAGAGTTTGTTATTAACTATAACAGAAAGTAACAGAATTAGTTAAAATGGTTACTAACTAATTCTTCTCTCAATCTTGCAGGTGCCTTTAGAAGACTTCTTGGCTGCTGTTATTTGGGCTGGACCTTGACTTAGTCAATGTATGACTAATTGACTCAGGAAGACTTTAGAGAAGACTAGAGATGTCTAGGTCAGAAACCCTAGACTCATTCTCTCTTCTTCTTTTCGAGAGTTCTCTGATGAGAAACCCTAGAGTTATCATGATGGTCATTAATTTGATTTTCTATGTAGAATTATGTATTTTATTGTGTGTAGTCTTTCACTTTGATTGGCTTTCTGCAAATTTCACCCATTTTTCATCTGAAAATGAAGTATTATTGCGTCCCATAGCAGGTTTCACACGCAGTCGAATGCTCACATTGATAATTCAACTAGTTATTTTTGACGCCATAAAACCAAATCCACCAGTTTGAATTGATGAATCTGGTTTAGTAAGGGATAAAAAGCGTAAAATGTCGGAAAATAATAGCATATTGATGACTAAAATACTTCTAGACCAAATACAAATGACCCTATAAAAGCATAGGTTGTTAACTGTCATTTAAAATTCATTGAAAAGTTTGTTTTCTTCGTAATGTAATTAACTCCTTAAATATTGTGGTGTTTGGTGTAGACTTTTACAATTTAGACAACAAAACAACATAGAGCCTACTTGAACAGAGCTATTTAAAGAATCTTACACAAGTAAAGGCAAAGAAATAGTAAACCAAATTGCTGTCCAACGGCTAGTAATACTTTACATCTTATATCATAATATTTTTTATTCATAATGATTGTATAGATAAAATTATAGACCCTGATCAAGTTCAAAATATAGAGAACAGAAGGGATATTGCAATGCAAATTATTGATGATGAAGTAGACGACTCCTCAGGTCCTAACAACTTCTTTGCGCAGACCATGGGACGAGAGCGTGGTGGTCGAATTCGGCTCATGCCACATGTGAAGCCAAAAGACTTATTTCCTCGAAAATCTTTTATAATTAATTAATAAGAAAATAGATCAAGAGCTTTTGGACATGAAGCAAGAGAATGCTGAGTTACGAGATGGACTTTCAAGTGTCAAATCAGAGGTTTCTTCTTTGGAAGCACAACCGAAAGAATTTATGAATATCATGCAATCACGGAGTGTTGGTTTCTATCACATGTATATTTAACTTATTCATCTCAAATAAGTATTGATATGTCGTTAATTTAACTTATTTTCATGATTTCTTCGTATTTGAATTTTAACAGGGGCAATAGTCATTGTTTCTTTTCAAAATTAGCTTGGATATGATTAATTTTGTTCAAAGGTAACACATTATTTTCATTCATCCTTCCTATTATTTGTTATAGTAAAACAAACTCCCTAACTTCATATGATTCATAACTTTGATCTTGTTGAAGTCTTTAGACATCAAACATTTGTTATTCGGCAAAAGTTACTTACATAGGTACATCAGTCAAGTTTTTCTGAACAAATAACTCATTAAGACTATGTAGTTCCATTATAGTTTCTCAAGCTTGTGTTTAGTTTATCTATTGTTGGAACGAGAAGGTTAGGAATCACATGATGTCATGGTGATTTTTTGCTATTTTTAACTCCTACGTGTGCTCTCTTCTGTTGTTGATTTGAGTTTCAAATAGATATCTATGTTCGAAGTTTTAGGGATTAATTAATGTATAGTATAATCTGTGATTACAAGTCGAAATTCACATGGTTTGTCACAGTTTCAGCATTTGTTTGTTTCTTATTCATGAATCTTCGACCCTTTTGATGGTTTTACTATTCTAAATTTTTTTATTGACTTTGAATTAAACTCAATTTTTAAGTCATTCGTACTAAGATACGTGTTCTCTATTTTTCTTTGTAGGGATTGAAAATGATGATGACAAGTATGAATTTTGAAGAACGGAGATTTATTATATATAAATGAACTTGACGTTGATAGTTATATGTTGGTTACGATTAGTTGAACTATATAAATTACCTTTCGATTATATGTTATCAATTTTTTTTACAATTTATGTTTATGATAAAAAAAACAGGTTATTATTCATTATGCTGCTGTCCATTACGGATCACCTACTGCAACAATAGGTCTAGAAAATATCTGTCGCCTTAATAAAGGGGTCGTCAAAAAAACCGAGTAAAATTTGGCGCCAGTTTCTATTACCGACGGTTATTATTTTTACATATCGTCGGCCATAGATTTTGGTTTAGCTGAAGAAGATTTCCCGAAAAATTACTAAGTTCTGCCAACAACAATAAGGTTCAGGAAACCGTTGGTAATACTACTGCAGATGGCATGATTTCCGTCGCCTGATCCGTAGGCAGTAGTATTCCCGACACCAATTAAGCCGACCACTGACCTCTATCGAGAGTACATATTGCTGACGGTAATTTATTGTTGCCGACAGTGTAATTTCGTCGACAATAACCTTAATTTTTGTGGTGGTAGCAGACCTTTTGTTGCCTTGGAACAGGTTGACCCGTTAGACTTTTGATCTTTTCTTAACTTTTTAACGATAGTCAACAGATGACCATTTTATGTATCATCACAGATTCATCATCTTCATTAATGAAATTAGGGTTTCTATTTTTCTAGTGTTTGTCACCATCAACATCTGATTCATCATTATCAATAAAATTAGTTACAATTGAATATGAACTTAAATTTCATGAAGTATTCGAAGGAAATCAACCAAACATGTTATCGTTTTTCTTTCTCACTAAAATACATCGTATACCTTTCTCATCGATTATAAAAACAAAAAAAAAACCTGATGTTAATGATCATCATGATTATGATGTTGAGTTTGAAAAATGGATATTGATGAACGTGAAACCATATAACTGACCTAAGAATCAACTGGATGGTTGGATCATTGTCCTGTTAGACTTTTTTGTTTCTTCATTTTACACTTCCATAAGATCTGGTATGGATTTTCCATCCAGTTTGTAGATGCCACCATTCGGATGTGTCCGACTCATGTTTTCCTTTTGTATAACTTCGAAAATTGTCTTGATAAGATTTGGATGAAGATGATGACGACGAAGAAGATTTGGACGAAGATGATGATGCCTTTGTGTCGTTTTCTCTCTCTAAAAAACCTCCTAATCCCGAGCTTCATCGTCTCCTTATCTCTCTTGATCTTTCGTTATCTCTTTCTCTTCTTTAATCAGTGAAAAAGAACAAGAAAAAGAAAACCCAAAGAATCTGGATTTGTTGAGAGAGAAATTGATTTAAATATATAATGGTAGTTTGGGGATAAAAAAAAAATAGAAAATGACTTTAGTGACAGTTCTTAGTACTATTTTTTTCCTTTATGCATCATTGATCATAATATTTTGATAATTTTTAGTTGATAAATAAGGTTTTTTGCTTATTGTGGTAAGTTTTCGAACCAAAAAAATCATTTACTAAAATTATAAAACGTAAAAGGGTGAATAGACCTATGTACATTTCTTACCTACAAAAAGTTACAGACATTCTTCTTTTTTGTTCATCTTTTACTCTTCAAAGCAACCAACTGTTTAATTAATGAATGTTCTTAAAACTGTTTTACAAAAAAACACAACATTCAGTCTCAATCAAACGTCCCATCCCTATAAGAATAAAGGATTAAATTAGATGAAAAGTAGCTTAGCTTTATTCCTATGGATGTGGACCTTTTTTGGAATATGGTTACCTTTATGTGACCCCATTTTTTATCTATTAACATTGCCAACATCAATAAATGGATCTTTGCCCATCTTCGCTTTGAGGGTAAATCGCTTTCTCTACGCGTACCGATTCCATACGTAATTAAATTGTCGTATATGAATCTAACAAGTGTTGGTATTTTATTTAATCGGGTGGTGATTCTACACATGTATTTACTAGTCAAGACTCTTTTGTTTGCTAGCTATCACATGGTTAGGCCCCACCAGATAGAGGAGAGATGGCTCTCAAAGTCGATTTCTCTTCACAATCCAAGTCCCACATAGTAGGATTAGTGAAACAAGTTAGTCTTTATAACTAGTGGAGTAGAGAAGGGTTCACACACACGCTCGGCGGGCAGCTTTGGGTTTTGGGTTTAGGCTTTGGGCCCGTGGCCTTGAGGGCTCGAGACTTTGGGCTTATAGTAAAATAACTCCTTTTCCTACGGAGTTATTTCACTCTGGCTCAAACTCTTTTTCAACAGAAATTTATGGAATAAGCACGATCTGTTTCCGAGTTTATCTCTAACTCCCTTATCTTCTCTACCACGTTTCCTTGTCGGTTTGGTCTTCCTCTGTGGATATATATACTGGGCGAATCTAATGGAGAAGACAAACAAAAGACTCTATCATCTTCGTCCACTCCCAAGTTATCTTTCTACAATCTCCAATATTGTTCTCTTTGGTGCGAGAAGAAAACAGTAAGTTATGGTAAATCTTTGGGTATTGGCCGAAGTATACAATTTGCACCGAGGTTGTTCCGTAATCACTTTCAAAGAAGTGGCCTGGATCCCACGACACAACAAACAATTTTCTCATTTTTACTGATTTCTCCATTGACCTACGCTTATATTTCCATCAATTTCAAAGTGATTTCTCTGATGTCGAAGCTGACTTCTCTGGATGGAACAAACTACAAGAGATGCTCATAGCCTATTGTAAACTAAGAAAAATAGATCAATCATTGATCCTATCGATATCGACATTACGCTTGTTAAGGAAAAATATACCGTCCCGAATGGTGATGTTGTCAAATACAAAAAAGACAAGAAATCACTCGAGGTCATCTTCTGAATCATATTGATAACAAGTTATTTGACTTGTTTGTCAACTACAAGTTGGCGAAGGATATCTAGGATACCTTGTTATGATCCAACAATTGGTCATCGGTTGACTAAGGTTAATGAGTAGAGAAAGGATCGGAAGTCCAACGGGTCGACCTGTTTCAAGTCAATAGGGAGGTTGAACCTGAAGGAGGTCTGTCACTCAAGCCTAGAACTAGGGGAGCGGGTCGGTACGATTGTCCTAGGCGCTTCAGCCCTGCCCTGACTCAAGTACTACCAAGTGTACCTAAGATTTACGAGGAGAATAGGGGAGTCCACGTCAGCGGGGCCGATACCTCAATCTTCGAAACATGAGGGGTGAAAAGGTACTTAATGTTTACCGTCTTAATCTCGAGTCTTATCAAAGATTCCAGTGAGTAAGGATCTTAAGTATTTATTAAACTTAGGCCTTAAAATCTTTGAAGAACGAAACATCTCCTAAAGAATCTATCAACTCGAAAACATAATTTGTCGAGAATCCTTGAACAAGGTAACTTCTAGATTTCAAAGATATGCGATAACCCTAAAGGTAGACCCTAAGAACTTCTGACTACAAAATAGTAGTTTCAGTCGAACACGGTGAGTCTCAACCGCCCATCATCACCGCCTCTCTACATTCGGTTTAAAGCAGCCTATAAAAGGTAACCAACTCGGCTTGAAGAAGGTTTACTCTCACAATTACACAAACTCAACGGTTCACTCAATATTCAATATTTAAACTGTTGGGGCAATATAATTGTCTGGAGCGTCAGAGAGGTTTACGAGCTCCTTACAAGTTTTTCCCTAGATTGAGAAGAGTGAAGCGGTATTCAACGAAGCAGTCTCACCATAAAAGCAGAATTCAACGTCACGGTCTCACTATCCTGACTGATACCCAGAATGACAAACATTAACATAAGCAAATTGGCGCTAGAAGGAGCGTCGATTCCGGCAAAAGCATCATCGTTTGGTAACTCAAATCTAAGCTCGATTCCTTACGGAATTACGCTTTACTTTACTTTCAAATCTACTTTAAAAAATTATAATGTCTTCACAAAAAGATATGATTAGCGAGGTAGAGCGCCCTGAAATTGAGCAAGTACTTGTTGAGGTCGAACGCCTCAAAGCTGAAAAGTTACTGTATGTCGGGAATCTGCGAAAATTGCAAGCAAACCTTTTGAAAGCTTGGAAAGAAGCTGCGTCTTTGAAAAGAGTTCAAGAAGCTGGAGAGCGAATGGAAAAAATAAGGACCCATTCACAGAAACTCTTTTCAACCCCGTTAGCGTTATCGCACCTCGCTCCAACTGAAACATCTAGGAAGCTATGGGGTTACTATGTTCATAGAATAAAAAGACACATGACCGAAATAGAGGCCTCCAAGATGTGACCGTCCCGATAGCAAAAATTGAAGCAGAGGAAGTTGAATCGATCCCCGTAATAACAAAGGATCAAACGATCTTTCACTAAACGATTTAGTCATCCACCAAGTGTCCGGACCCACTAGGGTGTACGAGGAAAAGAACGCGCCGATGAGAACAGAAATAATCCCACCTCCGCTGAGCTCTGAGATAATTGAAGCACAAAATCATAGAAACTTTAAGTGTCCTCACTTGGAGAACTACGAAGGTTCGGGATACCTAAGCATATTCGTACGAAATTACATCTCGCTAATGAGTCTAAGTACCTCCGATAAGTCAATTTGGTGTTTGGTCTTTCTGACAGTGTTAAAAGGACCGACATAGTCGTGGTCCAAAACTCTTGAGTTTAGATCCATCCATTCGTTCGACGATCTCGTGTGGTCCTTTTGTTCTAACTTTCAGGGAAGTCGAATAATGGATAAAATCGGCCAGGTTTCCTGTATGAGCCAAAATCCGTTCTCATGAGCGCCTCCAAAAACCTACCAAGAATGGGTTTATACGCCAGCCAAGCCCATGAATTAAGCATCCAATGGGCCCGAGCTAATTGTGTTCCACACGTGCACATGTTGGATAAGGAGGTCAAACATTCGAGCGAGACGACCACTCCCACGTGATCCTCTCCAAAACTACCTCTCACCGATATCCACCCAAAGCAGTGTTATCGTTATCTGAGATCACAAGCTATCGAGGACACTATAAAAGGAAGAGAGAAAAAGACATACACATCATCGAAGTCGAGCAAAAAACAACGATTGACATACTTTATATCTCAGCTAAGAATCGGATAAAACTCAGAGGTATTACTTTCTCACATACAAAGCAACATATTCTTTCTCATACAGAGGATCCAATCCTCCTGCAGGTAACCTAGAACTTCATACTTTCTCTCTCGTACCTATCGTAAATCAGGCATATATTTTCTCTCTCACACAGATGATTACACTCCTAAGGAACAAATGTAAAAGGAGGGTCCCGATAACTAATTGCTCACCTTACCTCGATGGCACAAGAAATAACTAACACTCCACTTGACGTAGCATCTCAGCTTGCAAAGTTGAAGAGAAAGGGAAGAAGAAGGAAGAAGAGAGAGAAAGAAGAAGAAGAAATAAAACAAAAAATATTTGAAGGTCGTTAGAAAATTTGGGCGGCCGGCGACCTTCGTTCGGAGAAGATGATGAGGTGGCGAGAGAGATAATGTGGAGGGGTGAGAGATAATGTGGAGGGGAGAGGTGATGAAATGGATGAGAGAGAGGGAGGGATGAGGTGTCTTTATTGTTTTTAAAGTGAATTCCATTTTGGCCCCTAATTTGGTCTAAAATGCTTGGAATTTTTTGGGAATTGATCCAAAAGGGGGCCAATTTTGAATTAAAAAATCAATTTTATAAGAAGGGAAATTATGGAAACAAAAAAGATTAACTTTTAAAGTTAACTGACGATGTTAACAGAAGGGGACCAATTTTGAATTTACGAAAAACAAAGGGCCAAAAGGGAAGCTGGTGACAAAGTAAGGGGCCAAAAGGGAAGCTGGTGACAAAGTAAGGGGCCAAAAATGAAATAACTCGAAAAAAAAGAAGTGAAAAGTCCATTTTTTTATCCCAGTTTTCCTCGTACAAATATTGAAACTAGTATTTTAATTGTTTAGTAAGACAATAATTCTGTATAGGAACAAATATGTACCGAATAAAAATAAAGTTTATAAATTTAAACAGTTAAGGACGTAAGATGATTTAGGTTTTGCTTTATAGAGTAAGGTGTTGTTTGTTTTTTATTTATTTTCATATCTGAAATCTGAAATGATCACAATTCAGATTTCAGATGTTTATTTTTCTTATTTAAGAAATCTGAAATGTTAGCTAAATTAACTCAATGCCTGAATTGGCCGAAAAAAACCCACATTTTTCAGACTTCAAGACAAGTCTGAAACTAAGGGCAAAATCTGAGTTGTGTTAATTTACACTAATAACCCCCATGAATTAAAAAAATTCCACCATAACCACCATCTCCTCCACCACTACAAACCACCACCACAAACCACCACCACCACAAACCACAACATTAGAACAGGAAAATAACACCGCCGCCGCCAGCACCATAAGAAATACTCTTAACTAACCTATTGTTAAAGAGAGAAACTGAGAGATAGACGAAACCTTCGCCGAATCTGGCGAGGGTTTACCTTTGCACATCTACTATTAGAGAGAGATAGAGAGCCAAAGAGAAACCCTTGCCGGTTGACTAATGTTAGAGAAAGACAGAGCGACTGAGAGAGACGAAGCTAAACCCTTGCCTTCGAGCTGCTATTTGAGAAAGAGAGAGCGACTGAGAGAGAGACGAAGGGTTTACCTTTGCAGATTTACTAGGAGAGAGACGAAGGGTTTACCTTCGCATATTAATGTTAGAGAAAGAAAGAGTGACTGAGAGAGAGGGTGACTGAGTGAGAAAGCGACAGAGCCCTTGTCGGATCCAACGAGGGTTTAACTTCGTCGATCTACTTACTGTTAGGTTGTATTTGATATCAGGAAAATAATTCCATGAAAATATTTTGATTTTGATTTTGATTTTGACTTTCCACGGAAGCTAACTCCTAGGGGGAGCAAGGAATTAAAGGTGGACTATTTCATGGAAATAGATTCTCTAGGGAACTAAAATCTTGAAATTATACTTCGTATCAAACGGTGGAAATACCTATTTCATTGGAAATTCCTTTATTTTCATGGAAATAGGTGATATCAAACACACCCTTAGAGAAAGTGAGAGAAACGAGTGAGAAAGATGACTGGCGAGAGATCGAAAAAAAGGGAATAAAAAACTTAGGTCATGTTTGGCACGCTGGAATCGCATGGGAATGGAATGTGATTCCCAGGAATCACAATCCTGATTACTTTTTGGCTCGCGGGAATGCAGGGGAAATCCTATTCCCGGTGAATAGGATTCCCTCAAAATGGGGTAATAGCAAACCTATGGGGGGGGGGGGGGGGGGGGTTTCTGATTCCCATTCTCGGGAAGGGAAATTTGGCCAAAAACTCCCTAAAAACTTCGAGTTTTGGTTAGAAAGGATTTATCAACTTTTTATAGGCTTCAGCTCCCTATGGCATTTTTGTAAATTATCTAATATAGGGAAAAGACGAAACTAACCTTATTGTAAACCATTTTGCAAACCAATTTGCAAAGCTCTGCAAACCATATTACACAGCTCTGCAAACCAGATTGCAAAGTTTTGCAAGACAAACCAAATTGCAAAGTAGTGCAAAACCAGTTTGCAAAGTGTGTGCAAAGTTTTCCAAAGTCATTGCAAGCAAACCAGAATGCAAAGCTCTGCAAACCAGATTGCAAAGCTCTGCAAACCAGATTGCAAACTAGTGCAAACCAGTTTGCAAAGCCCTGTAAACCAGATTGCAAAGCAGTGCAAACCAGTTTGCAAAGCTTCGTAAGCTAAGATCTTAAGGGCAATTTCGACATTAAAAATGGGAGTGCTTTTAGAATTGTCCTTCAAGACTATTTCCGAACTATATATGGGGCCCAAAAGAACAAAAAGATAATTTGTCTTTGTAACAAAAAAAACATGAAATTGGGGCCCAATTTCCTGTCTCGGGAATGCTTTGTTTTAACATTTATAGACCAAATTATCTTTAACAAAACATTAGAATGACTATTATTAAAATCGTCCTCTACATAATATCACAACTAAAAGAATTAAGAACCTATGGTTAGCCACCACCATAGCAATTCTTTCTCTTGCTCGAACATAACTCTCTCTAGTTTTTTTCCTTTTCTATTGTTCTTTTTTCATTCCAATTGATTTCATAATGTTTAAAACGAAAATTTTTTAGCAGACACCTTTATTTATTTTAAATACTACTTAAATTGGTGTATCACATTGCTATTTCATATCTACAAATTTGAATAGATAATACAGGTCAAAATATATAACGAAGTTGACGTTTTATTAATGTAGTTCAAGGATATAATAGGACTTTTACAAAAATTTATATTTCAATTCATACACGAACCAAACACCAAGTTAGGAATCTATCGGATATCGAATTCCTATTCCTGGTAAAACCAAACATCAAAGTGAATGATGATTCATAGGAATCGCGTTATGAGAATGCAATTCTCGGGGATCACATTCCATTCTAGCGCGCCAAACATGACCTTGGGATTTTCTTTTGGTGAGGAGCAAATAGAAACCCGGCTTTGTTTGGCTGAAGCGTCAAATAGGGGTATAAATTCAAAATTTCAATTCAAACTTAATAATTCAGATTTGGAAAACAAAGATCTAATTTGCAATTCAAATTCAGCCGATTCAGATTCAAACATACACTAAAAAGAAAAAACATTTAGCACCTAAGATGACAACGTGATACAGAAAAGTCATTGTTCAGTGAATCCAAAAATTTATGAACTTCTAGACATTTCTTTGAAGGATTTGTGTTAAACTGCACTTACCACCTTATTTCTGCCCACCTTGGACAAAAAAATTGTTCCCAGCCAGAAGGAGTGACCTTTATTAATAAAACAACCCCCACCTGCTACTACGTGTCCACTTACAAATGACAGTAAAACATAGAGAGACAGAGAGCAGTGGCTTCTTTTACTTCTTGTCCTTTGGATAAGGTCGGCATAACTTACTATCATCTCAAAATCTGTCTCTATAAATATTCTGTCTTTTGCTTTCTCTCTCTCTCTTTCTGTTTTTTGTGAACAAATAAATTTCTTCTTCTTGAATTGGAGAAATCAAAAGATGGAGGATACACTTCATTTCCTGTTTGGAATTTTTGGTATGTTTATCTATTTAATTGTTTTTATCTTATACTTTTTAACTCCACATTTTCTTACTGATTTGAGTTGAATCTTTTACTATACTAAAATTTTGGCTTTCAATTGCTGTTTAATTATATATTTGTATCCTTAATAGGAAATGTCACTGCTCTCTTCCTCTTCCTTGCTCCCATGTAAGTACCACTACCACCTTCAAAATACACTTCTCTCTCTCTCTAATATATATATATATATATATATATATATATATATATATATATATATATATATATAAGTACCACCTTCAAAATACACTTCTCTCCCATGTATAATTATATATACAAAAAAATATACTGGCCTCAACCGTCTCGTTGGACTCCCACTAGAACAACATGTTTCTCTTTCTTTTCACATGTTCAGTTACGTGGAAAAAAATTATTGTTTCTCACATGAGCTTCAAGTGGGAGGCCAATGAAACCAGTTTTGTATATTAGTGGGGTGTTTGATCTTTTTCTTTTTTTTCTTCGATTATTAACTATGGAATTCAAGAAGTTTCCACACCATCAATAATTGCTCTTGGTAGGTAGCCCAGTTCATAAATGATGGACAATCCTACTTCTTGAGCTAGCGTTTAAGTGAGAGACGTGTAACTTTGGTAGCCTTAAGCTAACTAGACAGAATGGCTTGAGGTGACATAACTTGACTGCTTTTAATCCTATAACCTAAATTACAGAGGGTGACTCTAAAGGGGCTCCATCTTTTTTGCTCTTTGAGCAACCAACTTTTGGCAGGGTCTGAGACTCAGCAATCTCAAGTCCATAAATTTTGGGCAATTCCGCACTCCAACGTCCAGTCTTTGTTTTTCAAACCTAGCATGGATTAGGTCCAGCCTGAGGGTGCCTTTGGACTGCCCCAATCCCTAGAGCTAAAAGAAAGAAGTAGGCTTAACTCTTAAGAATAAAATGAATGGGACACCTATAAACACACCCAATAATTAATTATTATTAGTTTTAACTATTAGAAGTCAACAAAGTTATCATTGTAAACTAAAAATCATTGTTTCTCTTTCTTGTTTTCGCCATGATTTTTCATCATGGAATTTGTCTTCATAATTTATATTATAAATCTATCTAATTCGAGGAACTTTTCTTAGATAGGCACTCGCAAGTGCGAAATCCACCGCTTTCTTGTTCTAGTTCTTTTGTTAATATTTATATCCAAAACGCTTTTAAATTTCTCATTTTTCCAAGCATCAGAATTCATACTATTTTCTGGGAGTATTCAGCTAAATTAGTAAATATATTATGTTACGTTTAACCGATATAAAAATAAAATATAAAGGACGACCAATAATATATTTACTGATGCTAGGAAAAATGGGTTTCAGAGAATGAGATTAACTTTTCGAAATGATTGGTTACAATATTTATAGGACTTTCATGATAATTATCGATTACATGAAAGAGAGTTAAAAAATGGGGTAATTTCTAGAAAGGTCAAAATAATATTGAAAATGAGTAGAAAAGCACAAAATATTTGAAAATTATTATTTAGGTCAAAAAATGTACAAATACTAAAATACCCCTTTTTGTCGTTTTGTGTAACTAAATTCTTTTATTTTTCTTTAAACTTTAAATCGATATAACTTTTGTTTGAGATGTCGGAGTTCTACTAAAATTATATATTTAGAATCGATTTTTCATTAGCTTTCTAACAAGATCCACTTTCAATACTTTTTTTCAAAAAAGGATAAACCTTTTTTCTTTTACGTTTGTCTACAAACGTGTTTGCAAAAATCTGTTATGCAAACGTGTTTGGAAAAATCTGTTCTGCAAACGTGTTTGCAACAATCTGTTCTGCAAACGTGTTTGCAACAATCTGTTCTGCAAACGTGTTTGCAACAATCTGTTCTGCAAACGTGTGTTTGCATAATGTAAACTTACATCAAACACCTTCTTTAATAGGAAATTCATCAAACACCTTCTGTCCGCCTTGAATAAACTTACATTTCCCATACATTTGTAATATTACAAACTCAAAAGCTTATCTTCCCCAACCTAATTTTGTTAACATGATTCAAGATGTTAAAAAAAATCGCGGTGGTATAAATTTATATTTTTCGGATTAGGGAATGATGAAAGTTTTTGGTGTGTTTTATAATGTTAATATAGAAAGTACTACCATGAGTTTATTATAACTTTTGTTTTTTGTCTAAAAGTAAAGTAACCCAAAGCTCCAAAACTTGCATAGATCAAAGATATAAGATCCATTGAAATACCTAAATTTCTTCCAAAATTTATTTTTATCTCTTGTTGTCGGATTCTAAGGGCAAAACCATTCCAATCTCTTCAAATGAATAAACTGCAACACCCAAACCATAAAACACAACAGATAGACCACCAAAAGCTTCTAAAACTGGTTTTTTCTACATAAAAATCATAGTATATTCAACCATAACAACATCCATAACTCCCATATCAACAACATCAGGAAGTATACTCAAAAGAGCAAGATGGGTAAGAGTTGGAATTGAATTGAATTAAGCTTGGGTAAGTATAATCATGGCATCAACAAAAAATCTCTCAATTGAACCACAAACAACAAAACCCAATAAAAAAATCCCAGACAATTCATCAAATAGTTTCATGTTCAATTTCCTCACATTTCACATACTCATCAATCAAAGAAATCGAAGAAACTAATCCCTCATTTTCCATTCTATCAAAAACTTTTCTAGCAGAAAGAACACCATTGCATATTGAATATAAACTAACCATAATACTTTGAACATAGAGATCAATTTGAAACCCTAACTTCAAATTAAATCCATGGATTTTTTTTTCCTTCCTCAAGTGCACCTAATCTACCACGCCCTTTGATATCTCAGTAGATGTAGTTTCATAGAGAGAGAATGAGAACCTTTGGGATTGAATATGAACACCTGAATTAAAAACGAATTACACTTCCAATCTAAAAAAATTACACTTATCAAAAGTGAATCTCAGAAGATGTAGTTTTAGAGAGAGAGAATGAGAAATTTTGAGATTGTTGATGGCGACGAGATCACCTTTACTACGATTAGAGTCGGTTGTATAAATTATACGGTTTTGATCGGAAAGCCATGAAATAGTCTGCTCGTATAAACTAGGATTTCGCTAGTTCACAATAAAATTCGATACACCATTATTGCTACTGGTATTTGTTATGATCAGTAATACTACTACCACCACCGTCTTCGTGGAGAAGATTCGAAGAAGAGGAATCAAACAAGAAACATCGAAGAAGAACAAAATGCAAAACCCTAAAATATTAGAAAAAAAATCTCAGTTTTTTGAGAAAGAAAGAGGATTTTGATGTGTAAGGATATTTTGGGAACGAAAAAGATAGAAAATGACTTGATTGATAATTTCCTATGTTATTTTAAACCTTATATATCATTACCCATAATATTATAACAACTTTTAGTTAATAGAATAAGATGATGGCTTTTTAGTTATTATAATAATTTTCTCAACCTAAATAGCTATTTTCCCTAAAAAATATATACGAAATAATTTAAGTCCTGTCAAGTTGCAAAGGGGAATTAGGGTTGCAGTCCAAAGGTCACCGACGACAATGGGCAGGGAAGGACAGACCCGATCTGCCTGTCACGGGTAAAGGTCACCAATGATAATTTGGAAGGGAAGGGCGGACCCCCATCCGTGTGTTACGGGTGCCGACGGTTAGATTAAATCAGCAGACCCTAGTGGGCTGTCAGCAGCGAAGGAATAACCTAAAGACCCTAGTGGCCTGTCGCTCTGTTGGCCGGAATTGGGCAGACCCAGCAGGTCTGTATGAGCAGGGGTGTCGGGGAAGACGGACTGAGGATAAGTCTTCAAAAAATATTTATAGGAGTGTTCAAAAAATATATAAGAAACAATTTCAGACCTGTCAAGTTGCAAAGGGGAATTAGGGTTACAGTCCAAAGGTCACCGACGACAATGGGCAGGGAAGGACAGACCCGATCTGCCTGTCACGGGTAAAGGTCACCGATGATAATTTGGAAGGGAAGGGGGCAGACCCCCATCAGTGTGTCACGGTTGCCGATGGTTAGATAAAATCAAGAGACCCTAGTGGGCAGTCAGCAGCAAAGGAATAACCTAACAGACCCTAGTGGCCTGTCGCTCTGTTGGCCGGAATTGGGCAGACCCAGCAGGTCTGTATGAGCAGGGGTGTCGGGGAAGACGGACTGAGGATATGTCTTCTCGGTTTATCGTCAAGTTTGTTGCGAGAATCTAGGTAGAGGTTATGGTGGTTTTAAAAAATCAAGCATAAAGGACACACAGGATCAAGAGATTTAATGGAGTAAACAAGAAATAATGATGGAGGTAGATGATATCGGAAAGAACAAAAAAAAGATTATGTTGTACTTGTTAGTGTAATAAAATGTAACGTAGGGACCTGTTTGTTAGTATTCCTGTTTGTAAGGACCTCTCTGTAATTACTTATCTTCTTCCCTACATTATAAATAGAATGGCTGCCCTACTTGAGGGCAAGCTCAATTTCACTCACTAACATGGTATCAGAGCCGCCTCTCTGATTCTCTTGGGTCTTGTGTCTTCCATCTTCTTCTTCTTCGTCTGCTACTTCTTTCTTTTTCTTTTCTTTCTAATGGCTGACTCTGCCTTTCAAATCTCCTCTCCCGATGGTACCTCCTCCTTTCCTACCTCCTCCACCTCTGTTTCAACTCTTCCTACTCTCACTAATATTGCCAATCTTGTATCCATTAGATTGGATAATACCAACTACCTACTCTGGAAGAGTCAGCTCTTACCCATTTTACACTCTCAAGACCTCTACAAATTCGTTAATGGCTCCCATCCTCCACCACCTGAGTTTCTCACAACCAGCTCCTCTTCTTCCTCTGCTCCTGTTCCTAACCCTGATTATGCCTACTGGTACAGGGTCGATCAAATGCTCCTTTCTTGGCTCAATGCCACTCTTACAGAGCCAATACTCACTCAAGTTCTTGGATTAACTTCCTCAAAAGCAGTCTGGGATTCATTAGAAAAGAGCTTCTCCTCCTTCAACTCTGCTAGACTTATGAATCTAAAACTTCAACTACAAACTTCCAAAAAAGGCTCTCTCACCATCTCAGAGTTTCTCCTTCGTCTCAAAGGAATTACTGATTCATTAGCAGCCATTGGCCACCCAGTTTCAGATGATGAACTGGTTCTTATAGTCCTGTCTGGACTTGGATCTGAATATGAGGGGTTTGTCACCTCCATTACTACTCGACTTATTCCTCCTACCTTCTCTGAACTTCACTCCCAACTTCTCACCCATGAATTTCGACTTCAACTTCTTCATTCTTCAAACCCACAACCTACTGCCCTCTATGCTCAGCATCCTCCTCCACCTGTATCGACCACCCCTTCTTACCCATCTCGTGGTCGTGGTCGAGGCTATGCCTCTCGTGGTCGTGGTCGTGGTTCATTCTCTGGAAGAGGAAATTTTAGACAACAATCATCCTCTATTCTTGGTAAACCACCATTAACCTGCCAATATTGTGGTCGTATTGGGCATTCAGCTCGCCAATGTTTCCATCTCACACGACAAAATGATCTCTCTACATCATTTGCTGCTCTGGGTATTGACTCTCTCCCTCCAGATCCAAATTGGTATGTGGATTCAGGTGCAACCTCACATATAGCATCTGATAATGCTTCTTTGAGCTCTCGATCTGATATTCATCCTCCTGATCAGGTTATAGTGGGTAATGGCTCCTCTGCTTCAGTCTCGGGTGTTGGTAACTATACCCTAACTCCCTCCTTTACTCTTCGAAATGCTCTTATTGTTCCCTCTTTTAAGAAAAATCTAATTTCCATTTCTCATCTTCTTAAAGACTTCAATTGTCAAGTTGTTTTTAATCGTGGTGGTTTCTATGTTCAGGATCTTCACTCCATGAAGATACTCCTCGAAGGCACGATTAGAGATGGGCTGTTTCGTGTCTCCACCACCACCAATCCTTCTTCAACCATCTCTCTTTTTGCTAAATCAATGTCCACTGGTACTCGAGCAACACCAGATGTGTGGCACTGTCGTCTTGCTCACCTTCATCACAAGAATTTAAATTCCCTAATTTCGAATGATGTCTTACCAATGTTTACATCTAAAAAGAACAATTCTATTTGTATTGGATGTATCTCAGGAAAACATCATCAATTTCCTTTTAAGAATGTTCATCATACATCTGTTTATCCTAATGAGATTATACATAGTGATGTTTGGGGACCATCACCTGTTCTTTCTAAGTCTGGTTTTCGTTATTTCTTGCTTTTAATTGATGATTACACAAGATTCACATGGATTTATTTCATGAAAAACAAGTCTGAGGTTCCTTTTCATTTCAAAAATTTCAAAGTGTTTGTTGAAAATCAATTTTCTAAACCTATCAAAATTCTTCAATCAGATGGAGGAGGAGAGTATATCAGCCATGATTTTTCAAATTTTCTAATCACAAATGGAATCCACCACAGGAAATCTTGCCCTCACACACCCCAACAGAATGGGGTTGCTGAGAGGAAGATTAGACACATTGTCGAGACTTCTCTGTGTCTCCTTCATCACTCTTCTGTTCCAAAAATATTCTGGCCAGAGGCCTTTCAAACAGCCGTCTATACTATTAATAGACTTCCCTCTACTGTTCTAAAGAACAAATCTCCCTTTGAGGTCCTGTTTAATTCGAAACCAGATTATACTTTGTTTCGAATTTTTGGCTGTCGTTGCTTCCCTCTCCTCACTCCCTATCGTTCTTCAAAACTTGATGTCAAGACCACACCATGCGTATTCTTAGGATACAGCTCCCATCATAAAGGTTATTTGTGTCTTGATGTCACCTCATCAAGGATGTACATTTCTCGCAATCTCATCTTTGATGAAACTCTGTTTCCTTTTTCGTCTCCTTCACCTGGTTCGTCTTCTTCCCAAAACAAACGATACTCTCCTCTTATCTTACATCGGACGGTCCCCACTTCCTCATCATTTTCTAATCTTGACCGTCCGTTGTTGCCCAATCCAAGTGCTCGTCCTTCACCCACTCCGCAAATTCCACCTGGCTTTGAGCATATTCGTCCCACGCGTCGTACCCTCCCCACTCCCACTGCTCAATGGTCATCTGACCTGTCAGTGGTCCCTCCAACAACGGCTTTGTCTCCTTCTGGTCTCCACGTCCCACCACCTAACCCTAATGACGTGGTCCCTCATCAAAACGTGTCGACCACTGCTGATCCTAATCAGAGTGGTGTTCCCCACGCGAACTTTCCTCTTTCTCCTTCTTCTTCAACAGACCATCCTCCTTTAATTACTCAAAACCCTAATTCTATTTTGAGTCAAATCGACAACAATTCTTCACAACCCCCTAAACCCACCACCTCTTCTTCCCATCCAATGGTGACGAGAAGTCGAGATGGCACCAGAAGACCCAAAATCCTACTTACTACTAATGATTACTCTTCAAGTTTTCTGTTGCAGGAACCTCATAACTTCGCCCAAGCTTCAAAAGTTCCCCAATGGACTTCGGCTATGGAAGAGGAAATTAGTGCGTTACAAAAGAATAATACATGGACCTTGATTCCTCGAAGTCCCAATATGAACTTGGTCGATTCGAAATGGATTTACAAGATCAAACAGAGGCCAGATGGCTCTGTTCTTCGCTACAAGGCTCGGCTGGTAGCTCGTGGTTATTCGCAACAGGCTGGGATCGATTATGACGAAACGTTTAGTCCTGTGGTTCGTCCTGAGACAATAAGGACGGTTCTCTCTCTGGCAGTGACTGGTAATTGGGAAATAAGGCAATTGGACGTCAAAAATGCTTTTCTCAATGGGGATTTAGAAGAAAATGTGTTCATGACTCAACCAAAGGGGTTTCTCAATCCTGAATTTCCAACTCATGTATGCAAATTGAATAAAGCCTTATATGGCTTAAAGCAAGCTCTTAGAGCTTGGCACAAGAAATTCAGTGATTGTCTTCTTAAATTACACTTCACACAGTCGATCTCTGACTCCTCCATGTTCTATCTTCGTCGTCCAAAATCGATCATCATTCTTCTTCTCTATGTCGATGACATTTTGGTTACAAGGTCTTCATCCACTGATCTCATCAAACTTATCAAACAACTCAAATTAACTTTTGATATGACAGACATGGGTGTTCTAAGTTATTTTTTGGGGATGGAGGCTTCAAGAGATAATACTCAACTCCAATTGACTCAGAAGAAGTATATTAATGATCTTCTCCATCGGTTTGGTCTCAATTCTTCAAAACCAGTATCTACACCTGTCATTACAGGTACAAAATTATCAAAATCAGAAGGTGTTCCTCTTGATGATCCTCAATCCTTTCGAAGTCTCGTTGGAGCCCTTCAATACCTGACCTTAACTCGTCCGGATATTACTTACTCTGTCAATCAAATCTCCAAGTTTATGCATAAGCCATCTTCTATTCATCTTACTGCTGCAAAAAGAATCCTACGATACCTAAAGGGGACAATTAACATTGGTCTCTGTTTTCGTAAAGCTTCAAGTCATCATATTCTTGGCTATTCCGACGCAGACTGGGCAGGTTCACCGGATGATCGTCGATCAACCACTGGTTCTTGTGTCTATCTAGGACCTAACATCATCATTTGGGCATCAAAGACCCAACCAACAGTGGCAAGATCTTCCACAGAGGCAGAGTTTCGTGCAGTGTCACATACTTCAGCTGAAATTAAATGGCTACAAAATTTACTTCGTGAGTTGGGAATCCAAATTACTTCTACCCCAGTGATATACTGTGACAACATCAGCACCACTTACTTGTCGGTTAATCCAGTTCTTCATTCCAAGACGAAGCATTCCGCCATTGATTTCCACTTTGTTCGTGAGCAAGTAAAAGAAGGCAGCCTCAAGGTCCACTATCTACCTGGTGATTCCCAAGTGGCTGATATTTTCACTAAAGGTCTCTCCTCAACAAGATTTGCAGAGCTCCGATCCAAGCTCTCTCTTATTAATGGCGTTCGGCTTGAGGGGGGGTGTTAGTGTAATAAAATGTAATGTAGGGACCTGTTTGTTAGTATTCCTGTTTGTAAGGACCTCTCTGTAATTACTTATCTTCTTCCCTACATTATAAATAGAATGGCTGCCCTACTTGAGGGCAAGCTCAATTTCACTCACTAACAGTACTGACTTCTGTGGGTTCAAAGTGATGATAATATTAATACAATAGAAACAAATTAAGATTCCTGAAGCTCTAATAGCTTGTGAAATTCCAAATCAGGGAGGCACAAGTTTATAATTTAAACAGAAATATTTATTAATGTGTTATTACAAGTATTTATAGAGCTACAGTTATAAAATCCTAAACTTAATTACATCATATAATAGCTATCGGATCTGAAGCAGTTGGGAACGTTGGAAAACACGTTTATAATATCCAAATATCAGTAGATTGAGTTAGCAGAAAACACTTTCGTTTTTTTAATAATGGCTTTCGTATCTATTTGATTTAATCAGAAACTAAGAGTCGCGAGTTCCCTTCGCGAAAAATACAAAAAAAAAAATCAGTTGTATTCTACCTAATACATTTTTGTGTTTTGTTTCTGTGCAGAATAACGTTTCGGAAGATTGTAAGGAGAAAATCAACAGAGGAGTTTTCGGGTGTTCCATACGTTATGACGTTACTCAACTGCCTCCTATCAGCCTGGTCCTATTCTTATCTACTCCTTGCGTCTTTGAGTTTTCTAAACCCGACAAACTTACTAAATAGTATAAAATCTATACGAACAATGTGCGTGAGCAAATCTGTTCAGACTATAAATGTTTTAAAATTGGACAAACTCTTGCCAATTTTGTGCAAAATATGTGTGAATTGTGTCAAGGCCTCGGCCATGATGGACAGATATAATTAATTTACACATAATGATTAGATACCCTTGAGTCAAAGTCACGTAACGAAATTTATTGATGGCATCTTATTACCGACTATTTATTCCTTATTTCTTTTTGAGAAGCATAGGTACGGGCTTCCATTCGTTTCGCCACACAATCTCTTGGTATCCACTATAAACGGAACAGGGGCAGCTATTGAGTCGATCTATGTGATTATATTCATTATATATGCCCGAGAACATAAAGTTAGAATGAAGATTGTGGCACTCTTCGCACTAGTTTTAGCTGTCTTCTCCACTGTGGTTCTTGTATCTTTATTGGCTCTCCATGGAAAGTCGAGGAAACTTTTCTGTGGTTCTGCTGCGACTATCTTTTCCATCTGCATGTATGCCTCGCCTCTGTCTATTATGGTAAGTCAATCACTTCTACACTTCAAATTACATAAATAAGGTAAATTACAGTATCAAAAGTTTTGTGAGAATAGTCCCACATGAGAGAAGAACGATCTAGCAACTAAGAATATAATGTCTAGGTCCTCTTCACTCATTGCCAATTAGTTTTGAGTTGAATGACTAAAAACTTAACATGGTGCCAGAGTTAGGCCCACACGTGATAGGCTTTAACGCTACATGTGCTCCACGTCACCCTTTCAAATAAGGGAAATGCTAAAGTTACAAAAGATTTTGACAAAAGATAGTTCCCAGCTGATGTGGCGGTTGTGGTTTGAAACTTTGACCAAATCTAGGCCGTTGAGAGATGAATATCACAACCGCCACATCAGCTGGGAACTTTCATTTGTCAAAATCCTTTGTAACTCTAGCATCTCCCTTCAAATAATGCTACACTTGTTACGCTCAAAAAATGCTACACGTGTTACGCTCAAAGAACGCTACACGTGAGAGTGTGTGTGAGAATGGTCATACATGGGAGAAGGGAATGCCTATCTAGCAACCAAGAATATAGTATCTAGATCCTTTCCACTCATTGCCAATTGGTTTTGAGTTGGATGACTGCAAACTTAACAAGCTTGAATTTTAAGACCTCTGGTTGGTTTTGTAGGGATATGCAACCATTGGCCTAAATGTCATTTCTTTGCCAATTTATTGGAGTATAGCAACAGAAAAAAAAAATTAATATTAATAATTTAGAGTTGTGCATAATATTATAAAGTTATGCAGAGACAGGTAATCAAAACGAAGAGCGTGAAGTACATGCCGTTTTTCTTATCCTTGTTTGTATTTCTGTGCGGGACTTCTTGGTTTGTTTATGGTCTTCTTGGTCGAGATCCTTTCGTCGCTGTGAGTATCAATTACACTGCTTAATCTAAAGATGGATACATTTTTAAATAAATTATTCATAAATTAAACTTAATTAACAATATGATATATATTCTGGATAACAGGTTCCAAATGGATTTGGGTGTGGACTCGGAGCATTGCAGTTGATATTATATGCTATCTATAGAAACAACAGAGGCAGTGATGAGGCCAATATGACAACTGGGAAGGATAGTTCAACTTCTATAGAGATGAATCTTGGGGAGTCCCACAAAGGAAAGCAAACAAACATATTTAATCAGGACCACCAAAATGGTCAAGTTTAAGATTAACCAGTTTAGCTCTACTCATATATATGGTGCCATGTGCCAGAACTTATTATCCCAATTGAATCCATATACAGACATTTTACAAGGCTTTGTTGAGGTCATGTGGTGCTTCTATCAATATATTTTCTCTTTAAACGCTTAGTTTTTTCCCCTGTTAAAGGATTGTTGTTTCCCGTCTATGGGTTAAAGAAGCAATCTAAAATTTTAAACCAGTGAAATTTGTGTATCCACTCCCTTTTGAGACTTAAAGAAATGGAGAAATTTCTTTTCTTAGGAAGATGTACTGTCGAGTCAATATTCGTCAGCTTTGACCAAGTCAATAATAAATCGCTTTGACCCAAGAAATACGTAAGCAGGCCCTAGTCGAGCCATCAGGGAGGTGGACCAGACAGAAACTCTGCCACCTGAGCCCTAATATGGGAGGCATTACGAACATCCTAGGCACTTTGAGCCTTGCACTGGCCTAGATGTAATTAAAGAGGTGAAACCGAGTCAGATTGGGAAAGAGTAATGCTTTAGTCCCGGAACAGTAAAGGGATGTAAGCAGGAGCTCGGCAACTTGGGCCCATACAGCCTCAAGGTATGGAAAGGTGAATCCAAGTCAACATTGCAACCTGAACCCTGATCTGGTTTGAGACTCAAAGCAGGAAGATCAGCTAAAGTGAGCTCGGTTGTTCCGAGCTCTGATGTGCTCGAAGAATGCACGAATGACGTCTAAGGCTAGAATATGTCAGCGACCGTATTCCTAGGCCGTTAGTTGTCAGAAGATCTGTTAGTATCGTGACATATTTTGAAACCCCCTGTTCCACTTTAATTTTGAAATCAATTTGAACTAACTTCAAATCTTATATGGAATTCTATAGAATCTTTATTGGAAACCCTTTTCAGATCTATCTAGCTAGCTAAAACAAATCTAAATTTGTCAAATATTTAGTCTGAAATAGCCAAATTTAGCTCGTGCAAGAGGCTCTGATACCACTGTAGGGTTATGGTGTCACCTAATGTGCTGAGAGAAATCTAAATTTCTAATATCTAACACTAGGTTGCCTGGATCTCATGGAAGAACTAATAATGAACTAGAAGTTAGAGAATTACCTTAACTCGCTTTTTCTCTCCGACTAATTTACTTGTTTTGCCGAAGATCTAGAGCTCCACTTGTGTTGCTCCTCAACTTGAAACACTAGAGCAATCGACTTGATCTTTTGCTCTTTAGGTTAATTAGCTAGAACTTAATTGAGACCCTTCATGATCCTTCTTTTGCGATGAAGACGAATAACTCATTCTTCTTTAGATTAGATAGACATCTTGGAAATTATTTTATTTTCTATCTTCTGCTAATATAGCCAGAGAAACATTTACTTATGAGATGTTTTCATACTAATTTCCTTATAATTGTGTCCTTTTATAAAGACTTTTAAAGTCTCAATCCCAATCGAGTTAGGTTTCCAAAAGAACCACAAAGCAGAAATTCCCAGATAACCAATTATGAGTGGGATTCCCAGATGAGAACAAATTTATATTGGATTACTGATTGTTGTCGGCCGTTTTGGTCAAAGGACAAATTGATCGCATTGTCATCTTGGTCGAAGGATATCTCCTTCCGAACGGTTGTGATGATGCGGTGGTAAGGCACCGACTTAGATGAAGCCATGCGTTGACGGTCATTGCAATGATAACATACCATGAAGGCTTAGCTTCTGACACTGACAAATCCTCTGCCAATCTGCGTATCGTTTATAGAAAGTGGGCCTTTGGTATGTGTTGGCCTCAATGTTATTTGGCTTTGTTTAGGTCGGCTTCCACCTCCTACCTTCCTGTACCTTTAGGCAAGACGGGACTTTACGGTGTCGCCCGACTCCCACAAACCCCCCTCCATACTCTAAGATCTATAGAAAAGTTTTAACTAGGGCTGACTTGGTTTGTTTTAGAGTCAAAGCGGGCTTGGGACGCCTAGGAAATTCGTATTGAGCTCCTAGTTTCGGGCTTAGGTGGCAGAGCTTATTCTGATTTGCCTCTCTAATGACTTGGACTTGGGTCGACCCATTTGTGTCTCAGTCATTCTGTTGACTTCTTGACTTGATCAAAGCTAACTATTTTTTACTCAGCAGACACGATGTCAAAGATCAATAAGGCTTGTGTTTTAAATGAAGAGGAAGAAAAAGCTTTACCGATTTGATTCGTCTTCGTTTCTTACTTTCTCTCGCCAGGAATTGGTTTGTAAATCTAGGTTTCTAATATTTTATCACAAATAACACCAATCATAAGGAAACAAAATTTATTTGTCTGTGAATAAGAAGACTGTTTACTAGTTCTTCATTAGATGTGCAGTCAAAAGAAAAGAGGAATAAGGGTACTAGACACTAGACATGAGTCAACCTTACAGCTCCCCTACAGATATTGCCCTATAAAAGGTCAAACCAGCAGTACATTACATTTATCTGAATTAGAACCCCGTCTAAAGTACTGGCTCGCGAACTGCTAGAATGAGGTTTCCCTAGTGGATTCACCAGTCTTGCAGACTCCCTTCAGCTTACTTACGATCGAAACCACTATTTAGCTTTCTGAGCTATACGAAAGAACTAGATCACGATCTCGCGGAGCCGTCTTGCGTAAGGAGTCTATAGGTTGGTGTGGACTTGAGCATTACGAATATAGGCCAAAAGCAAGCCACCTATAGAGATTTCGTCTTTCCTTCATTCGAAACTAGAGAAGGCAGGAACTTCTTTAAAAAAAACTTATAGGACGGACATAATCAAAGAGCGCAAAAACTACTTCTTTTAGCACAAATCATAGTGCAAATTTCTGTTAGGTTTTCTTATTTTCCATTTCTTTGGCCTTCTCCGTCTCTCTATCTAAATTGTTCAACTTTGAGATTGCAAAATCTACAAACTGAGTTTGTAAGATCTAATATTCCAGTTTGCAACAAAAAAAAATCATTCTAGAATTTTTTCAGAAAAGAATATTGAAAGTAGATCGTGTTAAAATGATAATAAAAATATCTTCTCTAAATGCGTAAACGGCTTCTTCTTCTTTGGGCGAGCTTCTTTTTCTGCCCCTTTTTTTCTCTCTCTAACCTTTCTTAGTCTCGCTCTATTTGCAGAAGACTAGTAAAAAAATCCACTAGATGTCTCTCTATTTGTAGAAAATCCCATAGATGTGTCTCAGATCAGTGGCGAGGTCAGAAAATTTTATGAGTGGGGGCACTATTTTATTATAGTTAGTGAAAGAATTCCATAGTATCCGATCAGGCTAGAATCAAAAAACAAATTTTCTACAAAATTTTATTTATAGTTTAGATATTCCATGGTAATTTTAATGTACAACAAATAATCTCTAATTTTCTCATCAATATGGTTTGGGGATCTTTCCTCCAACTGCATTCCCAAAAAATACTAAAATAAAAACAAAGGAAAGGATGAAGAGATAGTGGTGAAGATTAAGAAAATGATGGTGGAGATGACGAGGAGCAAGTGATCGTAATAGAAAAAAAATAAAAATAAACTTTTCTTTCTAGTAATATGGTTACTATAACAATCGTGTAAAAAAAACAATTTTGAAGTCCAAAATACAAGTCACTGAAAAATCAGACATAATTAAAATTAAGAGAGTTATTTACAAAATTCATAATCTCTACGAAGTCGTTTTATTAAGTTGGTCACTTTGAGGTTGACAAAATTGAATTAGTTCAATTAATAAGAACCAATTTTAGACCAAACATGCACTTTATAAAGTTTTTTTAATAAGCAGTCATAAGGTGTTGTGTGTGGGTTGATCCCAAGACCTCCCCAATGTAATCCAAGCATTCCACACTTGAGCTAGAGAAGAGTTCTGTTTTTTTTTTTTTTTTTTGTTGAAGTGAGAAGAATTCTGTTTAAAAAGTGGAACTATAGATACATAATATAGTGACAAGTGCAATTTAACACGAGTCACATTAGGATCGTGGGGGCACGCGCCCCCACGACCCCTACGTGGGCTCGCCCCTGCCTAAGATCAAAAGAAAACAATACAATTTGTCACCCTCAATAGATCTGGGAGAAAGCCCAGATCTACAAATAAAGAGCGAAAGAAGTTAACCGTAAGGAGGAAGAGACGAGGAAGGTTGTCAGAGCGCGAACTATCATCCTCTATGATGGATACGAGAAAGCAAGAGAAAATGTTTTTTAAATAAAAGGTAATAAGGGAATAAAATGGTGAATTGCTAAAGTTGACTAGCCATTTAAAAAAGACATGCTATTTTTCAACTTACTTAGGTTAAGACGCCAAAAAATAAGAAACTAGCATCCGGAGAAAAAAATATAATCCATATATAAATTTGGTCCAAGTCTAACATCTACTCAAAATACTGTATAAACTTATAATTTAAAGAGGAAATAAAAGAATTAATTACATGAAATAATCCTATACTCTGACCAATAACTACGAAATATTTATTGTTTTTTCCCACTTGTCTCCTATTTGGAATCAAAGTATACTATAAATCAATCTATGATTCTTTGATATTTTAATTTTCTGAAATAATCTAAATATAATGTGGGTAAGGTGCTGTTTGTTTTTTTACTTTTTCAGATCTGAAATCTGAATTGGGATGTTTGTTTTAGAATTCAAGGAAATCTGAAAACCAATCTGAATTCGCCCAAGATCTGAATTTGACTGAAAAATACCCCACAAATTTCAGACTTCAAAACAAGTCTGAAATAAGGGTTCAACTTCTGAAAAGTGTCGAATGACGTTTATACCCCTTAAATTTAGAAAAGTCTTTCTCATTAAAATATTTCACCCACCACCACCACCATACCAAACAAGACCACCACCACCACTGCCACCACTGCCACCACTGCCACCACAAAACCACCGGCGAACCACCACCATCATTGCCTGCGAACCACCACCATCATTACCGGCGAACCACCACCATCATCACTGGCGAACCACCACCACCACAAATGATAAACAACAAGAATCTTTTTAACTTCTTTGCCAAAAAAATTTTCAAACTTTGATTCATAAATAAACCCTAGATTCAAGAGAAAAGATCCAGAAATTAATGAATAAAGAAAAACTAAACCCTAAACGAAATGATTAAAGGAGAAACCTTGACAGATCCGACTAGGATTTAAACAAAACTAAACCCTAAAAATCTTCAAGTAGATCTGCTTCGAATCTGTTTAGCTTTGACTTTGAACAAGTAAATCATTGTAATGTTTAGCTTCGAATCTGTTTAGCTTTTGATCTTCTTCAAGAGATAGTCCCCTTCTGATCTTCTAAAGAGAGAGAGAGATACAGAAATTCGTTGGGGATGGTGAGGGAAACGGCAGCCATTGAAAGAGAGAGAGAGAGAGAGCAGGAAAGAAAGAGAAAAAGTGAACCAAATAGTTATTAGGGTTGTTCAAAAAAAAATAATTAATTAGGGTTTTCTTTGGTTAAAAGATAATGGTAAGGGTTGTTTGGTTAGAAAGATTATTAAGGGTATAACAGTCAAAAATCAAATTCAGATTTAATGATTCAGATATACAAAACAAACATCTAACTGGTAAAATAATTCAGCCAATTCAGATTCAACTAATTCACTTCAGCCAATTCAGATTCAGCTAATTCAGATTCAGACCCTTTTAAAAAAACAAACAGCACCTAACTTTAGTAGTTCTGGATGCTTGTCCTTCAGGATTATCTTAAAACATGTCTATGTATCAAATGGATGTGTTTTCAACTAAAACAGAAATCAACATCCGAGAACACAACTTCATTTATGCTGGTTTTCTAGAGATGTGAGTGCAAACAATAACTTCCATAATTATTTGAAGCCACCAGTTCCTATTCTTCTACACCAATCACAAAGACATACATAAACAATACATAATTATTTTGAGAAGGACAGAAAACGTTTCTGTCAGAAGAAAAACAGTACATGATACCGCCCTAAAAACAAAGAAAGGTTTCTGAACTTGTACCATTGTCGAACAAGCATTTCATAATTCACATCTCCTTCACATGGGCGAATGAATATTCTTTTTTACATTGTCGTTGCTGCTGTTGATGATTTGTTGTATTGGATATTACCAACCTTCAGTCCTCAATCCTCATCTAGCGAGTTCATTCCATCTTCTTTGTGGAGACCCCCAATTTCATTCCGACAGAGACTAGAGTTTCAAGTGATCTCTCGCTGTTGGCAACGAGGTCATCATCTAGCTTTATTGCGTCCTGCATACCGTTTCGGGTGCACGCCACAATTTTAAGAGTATAGTTCATTAATAATAATCGTTCAAGCCCACTCGTTAAGGACTGCTACTAGTATAAGTTCTAATATAAAGGTATTCAATAATGAACTCAGTTTATATTTCGGTTGTTATGGAAATATATATATATATATATATATATATATATATATATATATATATATATATATATATATATATACTTCGTGTATATATTTTGGTCAGTGTGGAAATACAACAAATTCATAAAAATGATGAGAAGTTCATGCTAATGATGAGAATATGATGTAATTCGTTGAGACAGGAAGAAGAATTAGAACGCACAAAATGTACGTTACTTCTGACCATGACTGATGAAGGTAATAAGAAAATTTAGTAGCACTTCGCTAAAACACTGCTGTGAAATATTGGAAGCTGTTATAGTAACATTTTTTCCTTCGTATTTAAATGTTTACACACATATGTGTACTACAAAGGGTATTATCAGAAACACCAACTGAAATTAGTGAAATATTCTCATTCCCATCCTAACCGAACAAAATTTTTAGGTTTTTTGTGCATTATTTCAACCGAAATAACGAAGTATCTCTGATGTGTCAATATTTTCTTACACATTTTTCTCCAACTTTAGGGCGCAAAATATTGTCCATCTTCGGTCAGTTCGGTGGAAATAATGCGAAGAGAACATGCAAGTAAGATTTTGTTAGGTTGGCTCGGAAATGGAAATATTTCGGTTATTTGGGTGGAAATTTTGGGAAATTTAATATCACGAAAGAAATAAAATAGAAAGGGGTTGACTTAAATTTGTCAACAACTTGACTCATGAATAGCATCCGCATATCCGAACAGGTTAGAAATAGCAGTTTATCCAAAATATGAGGGTGCATTAGTTATATACAAGGAATTGAATTATTGCAAGTGGAGGATACCAACCTTTTCGAAAACGCAGATAACAGTACTCCCTCCGAACGAAAAGTATCCAAACTAAAAAATAAATTGGTGGTCAAATGTAATTGAAATTCCACAATTTCTTAAAACATGAAAAGGTATTAATTAAAAGAAATTAAGGTTAATACCTCGTCTCCTTTCTTTACATCGTCACCCTCCTCCTTGGAGAATGTTATACTACCTACCATTGTTGCTCCAATTGCAACAAATGCTACCTGCAAGGATTCCTCAATTGAGTTATTGGGCTAAATATAGTCTTACACGTACTCATCCATGTAAACTATAAACAATAAAGTATTTTTAAATTAAACATTTCAAGCTAAAGTTAACAAATTACAACCAAAATATTCTGTGTACCATGAATCTAGGGTTTATGAGATGTTTAATTTCGTTCATTGTTAGTTTGCCTTGATTAAGATTCTAAATGCATTTTGCTCAGCTATACAAGCTCTATTATAATGATTATTAATATAGAGTAGGTTGTCTGTTTTCTTTGCAGAAGGACTAGTAATCTAGTATGCATGACGAGATATAAAATGTGCCATCCGGTATTAGTGCACATTCATAAAGTAATTTCCTTAGTGTCAAAACGAAGATACAAGGATGAAGCCAGTACAGATTTTTAAGCCACCTGTAAATAACCACCATGCTTGAGTCTATCACAACTGTGGATAGCAAATGTAACAAAATGTGCTCTAAAACGTTTGGTGTATGGAGGAATCACAAACCTTTCCGAAGTCCTTAGTCGAAATAACGCTTACAACTCTCTTATTCTCGGTGAAGACATTACAGTACTTACTATTCACAGCTATTGGATTTACCTACAACATGTAAAACAAGGAATTGGAAGTCAAATGGAAACGAGAAAATGAAGAAAGGCCATTTAACATAATAAAAACATCCATTTTCACATACAGTATACAGGCATCCAGGAATATGAACGAATTTTTGAACTCTTCCAGAGACCGGAAAATGAAAGCGATGATAATCCTGAAAAAGTATTGGAGAGATAAAATTTCTCAATTATGAAATTGTCCTTCAAAGCATACTCCAAGAAGTAATTAATTCTAATAATACCTGTGGTGCTAGTCGAAAAATCACTAATGAACCGTTGATAAATTCACTAGAGGAAACCTCTGCTCCCAAGAGGCCTTGAATTGAAAATTTACGACCCTGAGAAAAAATAAAAAGGTAAAGAACTAACTCACGCTCACTAAACCACAACGTAGACTTGAAAGCTTTTCAACGTAACATATACATCAGAAAGTTTGTCTTGCTTTGAGCTCAAATGCTGTGTAGAACTCCTCAATAAACTATGTGATATATTAAACTTAGGCTCCAGAAAGAATTCCATGAATATCTTAAGATACTCAGAATCTCTAAGTTCTTTTTTTTTGAAAATTTGAATTAATATTGAAAGGGAAAAGAAATTTGAATTAATATCTTAAGATACTCAGAATCTCTAAGTTAGCTTTTTTTAAGCTCAAAAATGTGATCAATTGTAGTTAGTCCACATGAGCTTGGCGAGTGCTCATGCTTGTAAGCCTTGTTTAAAACTGCATAGTTTACCTCCCATTTCCTCGAATTCGTCGGCGAACTATAAATTGGATCATGGACTTGAATAAGCACCACTGAGAGATAAATGGGCTGTGATCAATATTATATGCAAAATCTTACAGCCAAGGGGGAGTAACAAAAGGTCTAGACAGGTTCATTTTTCAAAAGTCAAAACTACGTTCACATTAGTCTAACACTTTAACTCATAGAAAGTAACTTCACCTAGAAGATGCTTACGAATAACAAAAGTTTCATAGACATAAGGAATAGTAATATATAATGTTGAAGCACATACAGTACAATTTCTGGAAAAAACCATAGCTACATCTTAACAACCGGAGTACTGGTTTCTAAGAAATATTACTGGAAAGAGGACAACATCTTAGGCAAATCACTAGAAAACAGACTGACAAGTAGGATTACCTTAATCCAAAATCGCAAACTATCCTCAGCTGATTTAAATGCCATTAGACGGCAATCAGCAGCACAAACAGCAATGTCATCACATTCAGGGAAGGCAATTGGTCTTGCACCAGGTTTCAACTCCCTTACAAAGAACTCGTTGAATGTCTGCAAAAAATACAGTTTAAATTCTTTACTCTCGAGAAAGAATGAGCATATTCTAAGGAATATTTAAGAGAATGTCGTTCTCATGCAGTTACATCCTTGGATACACCAGCCACATAGCAACCGAATACCGCACAGGCAATAGCTAGCCAAGGCGCCTAGTCGAGATTAGGTGCTCGACCAATGTCTTACCTGGTACGCAGATTGCTCTGGTACGTGGTACGGGTACCGGTCGCTACCATGTGAGAATTGGGTACACTAAGGGTATACCTCTTCAGTATTTTATGAACTATTTTCCTAAATAATATAAACTTGTATGATGCATGCCTAATAGATACACCTAGACTCAAATATTCCATCTCCATAAAACTCAAAATCTTGACTAGTTGAATAAAAAATCTTGTAATTAACTACCATATTCATGGAGCTAATAGGTTTTTACAAAGAAATTGGCTTAATTAAGACTGAAGAATCCGGTACGCCCAATTTCGGGTACTAGATTTCAAATCCACCCAAAAAGGGTACTCAGTACGCGAAGGGGATTAGAGTATCTAGTAACGTTGCGTTCAACTAGTCCCGCCCGTTCGACGCCTGGGGAAATAATGGAAGATCGGCCTGATATAAGTCCCTAGATGAAACACTATGAATAAATATAAACCAACCAAAGTAATCTAAAATCATACTAGATGAAACACTATGAAATCATTCAACAATCACAGATATATTCAAACCCTAATAACTATATTCACATTGTAAACATGCTTCCAACGTTAAAAGATTAAGAAACCAGTCAAAAAAAGGACGGTATGGTTTCAAATCAACCAAAAAAGCAACAAAATCAGCTCATTATATGGAATATAAAACATCAATGATCAAAATAGACTTACTTATTTGTGTTAGTAGAGAAGAGTCACCAAAATTAGTATAAAAATGATAAAATCAGTTCATAATGAAGTATAATCAACTCTAACAAGCCAATCTAATCATCAACAAGTTCTACAACATTAATAAGGAGTATAAAACACTAAGATTTAACATTAATTTGTGTTTTTATAGAAAAAACAACATATGGTCGCCAAAGAGAGAACGAGTAGTTAAAAGGAAAGTGAAGAAGGTAGAGAGAGAAACTTGCTTGAAATCTAGTTTAAAGAGGAAGATAACTTCAAAATCTACTTCAAAATCTCGGGTCTCGTCTCGGTCTCGGCCCTCTCCCGAGACTCGGCGGAGATTCTGAGTTAGGGTTTGGCCGAGTTTCTCGGCTATCTCGGCCGAGACAAACCAAGACTGAGACCGAGACTCGAGACAAAAATTCTAATTTTTTTGGAAACTTTAAATCGTAATGTTATACTACTTATTTTATTGAACTACTCTTCATTATGGAAAGTGAAGACGATGACTATAGTACTACTAGTTATAACTATTAGTTATTGAATACTTATGAAGTATGAACTTCGTTACTTATTTTATTGAACTATTGAAGTGAACAATAATAGGATTTCGTTTATGATGAATGACTCGAGTAATTTTATGTTCATAGTCCGGAAAATTATGAAGTAATGAAGAGCCAGGGAGTTATACTTATTACTTAGTACATATTACTTATGATTAACTATACATGTTGTCTCGACCGAGAATCTCGGTCCGTCTCGGCCTCGGCCTTCAGCCGGACCGAGACCGAGATCAACTATATGGACTTTAATATCCTTAACACTAAACAAAATTACAATTGAAGAGAGAAATCAGAGGATTGAGGTTAGGCAAGATTTCGTGAAAAAAAATGGACATATTGTTGTGTAAATTTGAAGATAAGTTTGGGAAGTGTAATCTTAATCATTCTATAGTAGGATATATTCTAAAAAAGATACCATCCTCCCTTATTATATAGATATTATTAGGGAAAGGATATTAACTTATTAGTTAATATCCTTTCCCTATTTATTCTCCCTTATCTTCTTTATTTTCTTTTCAAAATCGATATCATCTTTACTACCAATTGATCTCTATTTTTACCAACTCCAGAGCGTTCTTCTTAGAGATTTTGATTTAAATGTCATCTCCGGCGTTAGCCAAGAGGGATCTGTCGCGTCCGGAGGCGGCAGAAACCTAGAAGATGTACATGTATATACAGTTTAAGGAAGCATAATCATATTTCATCGAAACTCTAGGAATAAGTTCCGCAAAATCTACTCAAACTGCACCCAATTCTTTATTTAAGCATGAAACTCAGAGAATACCTTAAAATGCTCCAGAGGATATTTAACGTCATCCATATTGAGTTGATCCTGCAAACCTCCGTTGAGTTCATTAACATTAATATAAAATAGAAAGAAATTTCATATAAATTTAGTTTTTATAATCAGAAGGGGCAGGCTCATGAAAAAAATAACTGCCGAAGTACATGAAAATACTAGTAATTTAAGTTTGTCTGAGGAGGGATATTTAAGAAAGCCATACGCCTTGTAACCAGGTATTAACCGTACAACTGAAAACCAAACCCCGCAGACTACATAGAAACTAAAATACCAAGTTTTTCTACGATAATCTACAGACAACTTCTTGTACAAGATTTTACATGTATAATAATTGTATTCATTTTCAACCTGTTATTGTCATGTTGCCTACAAATACCGATGGTAACTCCAACAGGTATATTGTGAGATTTTGAATTTATATGTTATTTGTATTTTAATCAATCGTTTTATCTCCCTAAAATACCAATCTGGGTTGAGATCATATCTGATCCCAAATACCAATCGGTACCTATAGCACTATTTGTGTTACATGGGCCTTACCTACAGTAACTTTAATGGCTTACACTAGCAATACATGAAAATTTTAGTCCGCAAAATTAAGGAACTAAATACTTAAACCTCAGACTCTGGGTAAACCCTAAATTAAAAAATACAAAATACAAAATGATATTTGATAACGCCTAACAACATACATTAATTAATCAATATCACTGTATGAAATAACAATCTATGTATGGACTCATTGCTCGTGATAAACCAAATGACTAAACTACCATTAAAAATTCCAATGACTTTTATTAGTATCTCTGCTAACTAGGACTACGATATATAGCAACCTGATTTCTCAAACGATCAAGGATACCAGGTTGTGTACAAAATCTGCAAAGTTTGCAGATCACCACATTTGAGTTTCATGCCTGATAGTGATCTCTCTCCAAGAGAAATTAATGGCATCTAAACAGATATATTACAAAAAGTAACTAAAGATCAAAATTTCCACCAAGTAAGCCCAAAAACCTTACTAAGCCAATATTATGAGTTGATTAAAAATAATTAGTCACAAAAGTACTTGTTTTTTGACTAAAATGGTGACAATACCTTAAAAAATTCAATGAATTTGGGTATGTCTTTTGCAGATTCAACATCATTCATACGCTTCCCTTGCTTCTCGGAGAGATTATTCAGTAATTCTTTTGCTCCTGCATCAAACAAGCAAGAGCAACGTCAAATTCATCTCAAAATGTCATTAATTAGTTATGAATTAGAATCCGCAGAAAGAAATCAATATTAAACTCAAATACTCGTGTATTGTTCAGTTACCAATCAATAAGATATGGAAAAGGAAAAGAGAGGAAGCGATAAAACCCGGTAAATCTTGATGAAACCTCGTTGTTTTTGTACACTTCCTCTTCTTTTTCTTCATAACATGTTCTTCTAGTTCTATATCACACTTAAAACTCCCAAAAATTGCACACCAAAATAACCCCAAAATATTACGAAATTGGTTCCCAAATATATGTAAAACGGCTACCGAAAAGTAATCCTTGATGCCCAGCCAGATGATATCTTTATTTGCGTACTTGGCCCCCTTTTATAGCACAATGGGCCGGTGCCTTCTTAATTTCAAATCCAATAACTTTCCAGAATTTAAAAGCCAGCTTTCTTTCCTTCCGATCTCATTTGATCTTCCATCGCCAATCCTCATGAAATTGAAGTTCAAAATATGATTTTGGGAAAATTTTATTTTTTTCAACGAATTCGGAGATATTAATTGAGGAGACCCACCAGATGCATTAGTTTACCCAAAATCCTCTCCATTCAAACCGACACAGTAACACGAATGTCACTCATAAAAGTCTTCAGTTCAGGTTATGTCCCTAGAAATCTAGTTATTTTACTAACGCCCACTATAATGTTGGTTGCAAAATACACCCCGAATCAACTGCTGAACTCAATCACTTGCTGCCGTTACTCTTCAATTTTCTGTTGAGGTCTATCCCGTAGAGGTACTCAAATTGGATCAGTGATCGATTTCTAGGTTTCGTCGTAAACCTAATTGGTTACTTCCAATTACGTATATCAATGGTTCAAACCGCACTCAAAGGTAAGGCATTTCCCATTGAGATAGGAACTTCTATACCAGAAACAATGGTATCTCCAATTATAGCCCCTCTGGGATGTAAAATATATCTCTTCTCACCATCCCCTTAGTGTATGAGACAAATGTATGCATTTCGATTAGGGTAGCATTCTATGGTTACGATTCTACCAGATATGTCTTTTTCATTACGCCGAAAATCGATTTTACGGTATAGACGCTCATGACCTCCTCCTCTATGCCTTGCGGTAATGATACCTCTGGCATTACGACCTTTACCACAACGGCGCTGTCCATAGATCAAATTTTTTCGTGAATTGAATTTCACTTGACTGTCTACGGCCCCATTGCGTGTGCTCGGGGTAGAAGTTTTGTATAAATGTATCGCCGTGTTATTAAGTATTTTTATTTAAGTTCTTTTCTTTCTAAGAGGTGGAATAGAATAACCCGGTTGAAGCGTAATTATCATACGTCTGTAATGCATTGTATGTCCCATAAGTCCCATTCTTCTTTCTACCCTTTCCCGGGAGTCGATGACTACTCATAGCTATTACCTTGACACGAAAGAAGAGTTCGACCCAATGTTTTATTTCTGTCCTAGTTGATTCTGATTCGACATTAGAAGTATATTGTACCTTATTCTATCTCAAGTGCCAGAACAGGACGCCATCGTCTATAAAGATATCTGGAACAACACTAGCCAACACAGAATCAGTTTTTTATTATGGGCAGCAAGTCTGGAGAAGATTCCCACCGATATGCTGAGAAGAAGAGGATCAACTACCCCGAACCGATGCCCTCTTTGTAAAAAAAGGAGTCAGTTTCCCAAAATTTTACTCACTGTGAAGTCATTTACATATGGAAATCCTTTCTAAGAAGCTGTAATGTGGTCTGGTATACCCCTTCCTCTCTCACCGATCTTCTAGAGGCTTGGTCTGGCATTAAAGGCAACAAAGATAAGAAGCAGCTCCTTAATCTGTTTCCAAAAGCTTCAATTTGAACGCCATGGAAGGGAAGAAATGATGACACATTCTCCGGAAATGGTCAACAAGTGATTCCATCCTTTTCAATTCGAAGTCACATTTATCGCTGTAGTAGAAAATATCATTGGGCGACACACAAAACCTTCACGGACATGATGGAGCATTGGGATAGTTTTGTCTATCTTTTGTAATTTTGTATTTTTGTATTCATATCTTAGGGGCCCTTCCACATCCTCCTTTTTTCAATTAAATCAAATTATTCAAAAAAAACATTGCCTTTGGCCCTTCCAGTATAATTTTGCTTTTTTCAGAAAAACAAAAAAAAGAACTTAGTCATAATCCTCGTTTGGAGAAATATTATAACCCATAGGGAACATCTTACAAAACCTCACACTACTTAGACAATTGACATATGTTCCAAAATTAGACAACAAATAATCAATACCTGCACAGTACCATGTAAATAATTCTATTACCAAACCTCTCGAACATGAATTGGTCCGAGGACGTCTTTGAGGGCCCAAAGGTGGCAGATGGATGCCCGCCGAGTGACCAATAGGTGTTATTAGGTTATAAGATTAGTTATTTCAATATTATAACAGGCTTAACAAATATTATCAGCGCTCAAAATTATGTTTTTGAGGGTTTAAGGGTATTAGGGCTCTCTTTACCCAGCCAAGCTATAAGGGCAGCTGTGGGCTATATTAGGCCCTTTTTGTACCTTCAATAATCAACCAGAAAAGCTTAGTTGTTGTTATGTTTTTCTCTTTATGGTTATTCATGTTTTCTTATGTTCTTTATCATGCTTTAGAGGTCAAAAAGTTAGTTTAGAATTACTTCCATACTGAAACATTAGGTGGTACTAGTCTTGAATAAGAGAAGAGAGATCACAAAGTAAAACAAATGAAGGAAACAACAATTCACTTCTCATGCATCAGGCACATACCTTTATCAATAAGACCAAGCCCTATCTTGGATTGATAAATGGCTCTCATAGACAAAACAATTTTTCCATCAATGGATTCTTCCACTAGTCGCATTGTCCTTCGATCGAAGACCTAACGCATTATTTTATCAAATGATATTAGTTTTTTAATATGAAAGACCCAATCCTAAATATTTTGATCAAGAAGAAGAAGCAAACATGCTACCAACAACTAACCAACTACAAGACAAAAATCAGAAGCAATACGGTGAACTAGACAGATATTGATAATGTTTTGTCACATGTTTGCGTATATGAGTGTTGCAGCCGGAACTACAATAGGTCCTAAGTTAGGCCAGTTGATATTTAGGCTTTTCCCACTTGTAAATGAACGTGATAGACTGACCGTTTCTCCTATTCTAAATGCTTTTAAGCTGACATAACTTAGTGTATGGGGGAGTAGAAAAAAATCTACACTGAGGGGAATTTGGTCATCAGAAAATCTCAAGAGAAATCCTGAATTTCTCCTTTGGTGGAGAGCATATTTGTTGAAGTTAAGCGCATTATCTGCAATGCAAAATCTGAAAAAAAATCGTGATCTCTTCTCCCATAAGGGTAATTTCGCATATTCTGACAACAGAACAGTCCACTGCCGAGTATGACTAGGTTAAAGAAAAGTTACCAACAAAATACAGATTAAGAAAAGAACCAAGAGAAGTAACACAATTAAAGGAATCAAGTTACTAAAAATGAAAACGACGCGAAGAATTAACATGACGCGAATTATGTGAACTCTTTACCAGAATATTTGAAGCACTAGAACCCAAATTCAAACCATAGTCGTATGACGAACAATGGGACCATTCACTTAGCTTGAAGAGCCACCTAAGGAAAGAGATGGTTAGAGTTTGATACAAATATCATGGAGAAGCTAGTAGCTATGAATTAGAAGTACAAGCTACGGAGATGTAGATTATTAATGAATTCACCCATATGAAGCTTGTTTTTCTGTGAGGAACCCTCCAGTCATAACCTGATTTCCTGTCCCCTCATCAAAACATAAAGTCATATGAATCATATCATTTAGTTGATTAGAATTCCCAAGGGTTTCACCACATACAGGGCAGCTACTGATAAGCGGTTCCCTGCAGAACATGAAATCATGGATTATTAACTGTAATATAATTTAACCAGAAAATAACATTTATGATGCGAGATTAATGGATTATTAAGTTGGCCAAAACACGATTAGAGATGGCCAAATCATACGGAATTATATATATATATATATATATATATATATATATATATATATATATATATATATATATATTGATGCATAATATATATTGATGTAGCATGTTTGCTACTAGGGAAAACTCAAGACTGGCTGAACTAGGGGTACAATGAGTAGTAACAAATAGTTTTAAAATTAAGATCAGCAGCTAATGCTTAGTTTATCCATCTTGTAGGTTCTGAGCTTGTTAAGTGACGAACAACTTGCTACACAGGGTAGTTGTAGTAGATTGTATTACAGGAGTTTAAGTTCTAGAGTGCCCGTTAAAAACCTGATTTGGTTCACCAGATCAGGGTACTTGTGATGTGCTAATTGCAACAATTAGCACCTTTCAGCGTTTCTTTATGCAGCGCCTGGTCAATGGCAAGCCATGTTGCTGAATACATTATCGGTACATACACCTAGTAAGTTACAGCACAATGGTTACGCCAAACCAAACTCTAGAAATCAATAACAAGATTTAGGACACTGCTGAAAGCCTGAAATTTTGATCCCTAATGACATTCACAGCAACGTTTTTTTTAGCTAGAAAAGAACTTATAATTTTATATTAACAGGTATAAAATGCACTAGTATTTGAACCAAAGCTGAATCGGGAACCAAACAAAGATGAAGCCCAAATTACATCGTTGTGCAGATAGCCTCCCACTTAGATGTAAAATGGTTAAAAGAGATTGTCCAACTCCAATGATATTCCTGGTATCTAATGGTTAAAACTTACACCTACAAAAGTTGGGCAAAGGAAGTGCTTAATCTGTTATTGAAGGCCAGGACAGCACTAGGACTTGTATGGTAAATCCAGCAAGGGTGACAAGTGAAACTTCACATCAGCAAAGACAACTTCAAGGGCATGCTCAGAATACATAAAAAGCTGCTAAAGCAACAAGGAAGTCCAACCCTGTGGAAGTCTGTGGAATGCAAAATGTTTGGTTCTTGACCTTACACTACTAACCACCGATAAAACAACATAGTACCTTGTACGGAGCATGAAAGCAACGGAACTAAAGATATCAATAAGCCACTCTACAGCCACAGAAATTACAAAGGGAGCTGCAGCGATGAACCAACAACAGCAATTATTCTTTTCTGGGCCAAACTGATGAGTGTAAAGAGGAACCAGGAGTTGCTACCATTTTGTTCAGTAAGTGTATGACATAACCTACGCCAAGAGTAGCAAGTTGAAAGGCATCGAGATGGGAGAGTGTAGGAGATGGCCCAGTGCCGAAGAGCCAAAGATAAACTACATATTTGATGCATGCACAACTCAGGAATGACACGTGCCTACATGTTGTAGACAACGGGAGATGGTAAATACATAGAAAATTACGAAAGACAGGGACACTCGTCACTAAGGCACACTTGGTTCGTCCAAAGAAATTACGTTTCCTTAAGGTAACAGCCTAAACAATTGCGCTCTTCAGATAGGGGTGAGGATGTTGTGGACCTTCGTTATGCACTCCTGCATCAATACTCATGAGCGCTACGCGTGCAGATTACTCTAGTGGGTATGGAGCAAGCATAGTCTTCTTGGTTGAGATTCACATTGTCATGAAAAATGTGCATGGTTTCCCTTGTTATAGGAAATGACTTGGGACTACAATAGAGTTAATGAACTACGACCCCTTGTGACGAAGCTTACTATCTTGTGCACTATCAACAGACATCACATAGCTTCTTTTATTTTGAAAATTTAGAATTAATTTTATTCAAAAAATTGAGGTACAATGTGGCTCAATGGGTCTAGACTATTACAACAGTATTCACGATATCCAAGCCTCCCAATTAATAACATTGTATACTGTTGTAAATTTCTAGTCCAACGAAACAGGATCCTTTAACATCCTCCGCTGCGACTCTGCTATATAGGTCTTCCTCTTTGAAAATCTCGTTATTTCTATCTTTCCGTATGCTCCATATGATTGCTTTCCGCACCATGTTCCAGAGTTCTCTGTTTTTCTTCTTATTTAACCCCATTGCTCAAGGTTCTGTCCAATCGGTCTTGCTCTACACCAGCTGGTCTTGAGTGATCCTATGTAGTAAAGCCATAACTTTTCTGCCACTGAGCAATATACGAAGATGTGATCAACTGATTCTGAATCCTTCCGGCACATAATACATCTGTTCACCATGCTATATCCTCTCTTATTCAGTTGATCTATAGTTGGTAGCTTTTGAAGGCAGGCTCCCATATGGTGAAGCTGACTTTTGGTGGGATTGGTTTCCTCCATATTGCTTAAAGCAATTCAGCACTAGATCTTGGCTCCTTTGGGAAACCCTGGTATATAGATTTTTCACACTTAGCTTTTCGTCCTCTCTATCTTTCCATACTCTTGTGTCTGGTGTATCTGTGAGCCTAATACCTTGCAATGATCCTAGCAAGTCCACTAGGATCGGGATCTCCCAATCATTGAGGTTTCTCCTAATTTGAATGTTCCCCAGCCCATGTTATTGATCATATATGATATACTTGATCTATTGTTTTCCTTTTGGAGTTTGCCAAATGATAAATTGCAGGGAATCTGTCCCTTAGACTAATGGGTGGAGCCCATATGACTTCCCAGAAGAGTATTTTCTGACCATTTCTCACTTCCCATTTCGTCAGCTCTGTGTATTTATCTACACTGTTTTGTACTCCCTTCCAAACTCCGCAGCCATATGGGTTCTAGTCCTTGTCTTGTTCCATTCCTTCACTACATCGCCATACTTTTCTGCTACTGTGCTGCGCCACAAAGCTGATTCCTCTTCCTCAAACCTCCAAAGCCATTTGGATAGCAAAGCCTGGTTCATGCATTTCAATTGCTTAATTCCTAGCCCTCCTTGCTGTATATCGTTACATATCACATGGCTTCTTCATTTGGCGGGCATTAAGCTAGACGAAGAAAAACCTCATTATGTCCTTCTGTGGAGCCTGAAGTGAATAGCATACTCAAGAGGCAAAGAGAATAGGGACGGAGAAAGAGTTGATTTGACCGAAGTCAACTTACCTTCTCTATTTCGACAATTCGACATGTCACGTGCCTCATTGTCATTGAACATGAAAATATGATGAATATAGAATAACTGAAGGTGGTTTATAAGTTGCTTCTTTTATAGGTTGCTTTGTTTGTAGTTTTGGAATTGAGACATACACAACTTAGAAGGAAGACCATGTTAACATCCATTCTATACTAAAAGGGAATATGTGCAGGTTAAGGGTAGGTTATGGAGATATCATCATAAGATGACTAAACAAACTCCAATGAGGACTCATTCAAGCGGCTAGCTAGACTAAAGAAGAGGGTCGACTCAGAGTCAGAACTAAATTCAAGCAGAGGATTAAAGAAGGCCGAACTCGACCTGTGATGTGAACTAAAATCTTGTTTATGTATATGTTACCTTCAATAGCACAATGAAGAAAACAATAACTAGTTCTCTTACCACTAACAATAGAGGGAATAAACTAAAATACCGAGATCTCTTTCTGGGCATAGAAGGAAAAAGCAATCAGTGATATAGATCCTAAACAAATCACTAAACAAATATAAGCATGTAAACAATTTGGAACAGATGATACAAGGAAAAGAAAAATAAGTAGATCAGGTTATCAGGATTATTATTTGAACTAAACATAATACTTCTCTTGTTGAACAGCAAGCAGGTCTGCCAATTCATCTATGCTGACGCACCCATCCCCATCAACATCAGCTGCTTTGAAAAGCTCCTCTTTCTAATAAAAAGATGTAAACAACTAATAGAGTTTTACCACAATTGTAATAATAAGAACATTCGTGCAGCAGGCAGTGGAAACAAATAACTGTACTACAGAAGTGAGTAAAACCTATACTTCTCTAGCTGCCACTTGGTTTCCAAACGCATCGATCAAGTCAGAAAACTCAGAAAGAGAGAGTCTCCCATCTTCATTATAGTCCTGTATCCAGAAGATATATAGAAAGTATAACATCTTTCAACAAGTTTCAAAAAAATATTTGAAGGTAATGCACTTGTCTGAATGCAAAAGTAAATAATACATGATTCTTGACGAATAAAGGGTCTATACTCTAGCTCATTGATTAGTTAGCCTTACCATTATAGATAAGATACGTTTTGCAAAACTTTTTTCAGTATCAACTGGATCCTGCAAATTTGAAACCATATGTGCAGCTATAGTCAGGAGGCTCAGAACACATCAGTACAATGATTAAAATCAACCAAACACTCAATGTTCAGATAGGATTACAGACCTCAACATAACATGAAAGACTGATGCTACCCACGACTACTTGCGCTGATGAAGGATCTAACAGGTTGAGTACCTCAAATTCAGAAGTCGAGTCCTAGTGGAACATAAAACTGTTATGCATAAAACATAAAAAAGACAACTGGAAAAATGTTGAGTACATAACAGCAAGAAAGATGTAAAGTCTTGCAAGCAATACTAGAGGAACTAACTGAAGTGGAGATAAAAGTTTTTACTACTCAGTCACGTCTCTTTTATAAACATCTATAAAGCAACAATTGCTACTCATGCATGTTTTTCTGTTTAAAGTCTAGTTTTTCTGATAAGTTTTAGACACGGGACACACAAATAAGCTTATCAGCAGGATAGTTAGGACAACTTTTAGAAAGGGCTCCAGATTGTGGCACAAGTCAATGGTTATTCACTCGAACACCTTCAGTATAATCCTGGTGGTGTACCCATGCCACCGCATATGTTGCAATATCCAACATTAGAACAACATACGAAACCAAAGAGAAAAATGTTTTGAAAAGATATATATTTTTTCAATAAAATGAAGGGGTAACTGAAAAGGGTGAAGGACCCAAAGACTATAAATTTCAGCCCCTCTTAGTTATTTTTCTTATTGTAGTAGTAATCAACATGTGGCTAGGAATTAGTACTTTATTGCTTCTCTAGTCCCTCATATACTACTCGAGTTTAATCTATCTGGAGCATTCTGATGATCACAGTTTAGTTTAGACTTGGTCACATACTACAACAAATGCTCTTTCATGTCTGAAACATGCTAATGTAGCACAAGTGGAAGCTTCAAGAACACCTAAACTAGAATATATTAGAAAATATGATTAATGAGTAGCCTTGGGACCAGTTCGCTAAAGGAAATAAAACTACTCAAACATTTATGAAACACTACAGATCCTAGAAACATTTACAGGCATAGCTACTGCTTTCTTTCCCAGGGATGAAACTGGGTGGAAGATCCAAATGCTCTATACACTTACGGTTGATTTGCAGGAATATTCATATATCAATGTAAAAGTGAAAAGTTTACACAATGTCTTTTCTCCTTCTAATTTGGATCTCGGTCCAAAAGAATTGTACAAGTTCAGTTATATTCTTGTGGGCATATAGATGGTAATAATTTGAGCTAATCGACGTAGTTTACAAAGGAGTCAAATAATCAAATTCCTTTGTCGCATAAAGTGATATAAATTTGGTCGACTGCATTTGCTGATCTTTTGTTAAAACAATAACCAGTGTGGTTTAACACCTATCCATGCAAACAGGGAAGTGCAATTTAGTGTTGAGGCTATCTTTTGGTGAGACAAAGAGTTGGTAATAGTTAGGGAACTCCTTAGAATAACTATCTGACATAACACAAATTACATTACTACATCGTAAATTTTTCCCTTCCTCCACGATTTTGTGATGCATAAAGTGCTTTACGGAATCGTTCGTGCCGCAAGCACGGGGCATGCCTAGTTAATTAACACAACATGTAAACAGAGCATAATCTACAAAAGAGGCATATAAAAAGCAAAGCACGACCTTAGCCAGAGAACGGTCAGTGTCATCAGCTGTACTTTTGGTTTAATCAGACGAAAAGCATGCAGGTAGAGGATGCGACATAGCCTATGCTACTTCTATGATCCTATGAAGAAATTGTTTTTTGGATGATAATCCTCAAAAATGACAAGAACATACCCGAGTAAGAAACTCAAACAGATCAAGCTCACAATAGCCAATTAGATTGTTCTTGGTCAGTCTATTCGTCTGCAAGTACAAGTAAAAGGTTTGTTAAGGTGTTAGAGCCTACAGAATTATTGATAAATCATAGCAAGTTTGAAAAGAAATGGCATTTAAGCAATTCTACAAGCTATTTAGCCAGAGTTTCCATTTTAAACCATGTATGCTATGGCAATGTAAAATGAGATTTTTCTTTGGTTAGTTTGAGGCGGGGTTGGAGGGTATGATAAAAGAACCCAAATCATTACTTTTAGGTTTTAGTAAACTATACATCTATACCTACTCCTTGAGCATTATTTTTTAATTTCTATTAGTTATTCTTGAATTGAAATGATTAAAAACGTATCTATATCTAGTTATGCACTATTATTGTCCACATGTTGTATGTCAAGTAGTAATGATTAATGTGTAGAGGGACATAGTTAGAACATCATCATAGAATTGTCCGGAATTCTTTATATATTCGTTTGCCATTTCAAAATTAAAAATAATAAGCTGGATATTAAGCTTAGGTGCTCCCACATTAAACAGCTTAACCTTTAATCCATATGATGTACGGATATATGTCTCTTTTGTACTGGATGTGATTCAGTCAGTGGAATTTAATGAAAGGGACCAATAAGAACAGTATATTGAAATAAAGTCCTATAACTAGATAATAGATAATAGATACTAGATAAAACAACGTAAAATGAGAACCTTGAAAAATGCTACGCAGTACATACCTCAAAGACAGATACCCTTGCAATATGAGGACCATTCCTTTCCAACAGAAGTTTTTTTTCCTAAAAAGAATATAACAAAACTTCTTAGTTACGGGCAAAATGCTAATATTCTCAGAGTATCTAAATAAAATTTGCAAGAGTCAGAATGAAGGGTTACAAGGTAAATCATCATGTTTTTATTTTAAGGCGCAAAATTATGTCTTGTGGTTTCTTCCATATGTGATGCTAATGTTGAAAGTGTCTTGAATATGGGTTGATATCTAACCCGGTTTAGTTGGTGATTTAGACCTGAAGCAGGAGGTGACAGAGGTCTACTGCGACAACCAGAGTGTGATACATTTGACCAGAAATCAAATGTATCACGAGCGAACTACACACGTTGATGTCAGGCATCACTTTATCAAGGACATGATTAAAGAAGGGAAGATCACGATGAAAAAGGTGTCCACGGAAGAGAATCCAGCGGATATGTTGACCAAGGCAGTGACAACTTTTGAGGTTAAGCATTGCTTAGACTTGATTGGGATTTCTAGATGTTGAGACCTTTGGAGAGCAATCCCTGAAAGGGTTAGAGCGACGATGGCTCAGAGGCGTTGATCTATGATGATGGAAGATTCAATTGAAGGAAGCATATTCAAGTCAAGGTAGAGAATTGTTGAAAGTGTCTTGAACATGGGTTGATATCTAACCGGATTTACGACCTGCTTACAAGGCAATGTTAATTGCCTACTGAGACCTTCGGTTTCGGCACAGAATTTTGAACCCGTTAGCAAGCCTGGTCACAGAGGCAGAGCTAATTGGCGGGTCGTAAACTGGATATCAACCCATATTCAAGACACTTTCAACAGTTTGGCCCAAAAACCAATTGGTCTGGATCGACTTGGTTTGGTTCGGTTTTTGTCACCACTATTTGTATTAATTCAAATTTTCAAAAAAGAAAAAGTTTAGGGAGAAATGGATGGATATACATATATATAACCTGGTTAAATTAAAGGAGAGGGTCTAAATATTCTATACCAATAACATATTTAATGGGTTTACTTACAGATTTCCAAACGGGCTTCTCTGTGCTGCATATCAATTGCATTGTCCCGCGGAAATAAAGATGTCAGTGATTTTTTGTCAAAAAGGAAACAGTTATTGACATTACAAGAACTAAGTAAACATGTTAAAATATAGATCCTAGTCATCTTCAAACAATCTCCAAAAGACCAAATGCATAGTACATGTGAACTTTTTGAGACATTTACATCAAAATTCAAATGCGAGACAAGAAATGAGAAATAGTAACATATGTATTTACTGTATGGTCAAAGGATCTAAAATAATCAATGAACAGTAAATCTAGAATGATATCTAGGCAACACACAGAATAGTATTTTAGTGGAAGAAGAAGCACAAAGATAGGATTGATTAAAGATCGGAAAAGTATAAAACCAAACAAAATTAGAAAATTTAAGATGTACTAAGGATGCAATACTGTAAACAATGCAGTCTCTCATAAAGAAAATGAATTTGAAAGTCAACGTAATAATCAGGAATCATAAGTTAAAATGCAAATAGATGTTTCAGCAAATCGAAGTGTATTCTACTTTAGTGCCTGAATATCAGCCTAACAGAGACAATGACTGCATAATATTTACAACTACACTGACTGATCCAATCACATTATTAAAGAGAAATTTGTGGGCCTAGCTCTGCTACCATGTTAAGTTTGTGGTCATCTAACTCAAAACCAAAGAGTGGAGAGGACCTAGACATTGTATTCTTGGTTGCTTGATCACCCTTCTCCCATGTGTGACTATTCTCTTGGGCAAAAATGATTGGGAAATAAAGAAGTGAATCTCCTCTAGGGCTTGTTAAAATAAATTATATGCAAACAAAGTGGAAAGTAGTGTGACTCAGACAAAAAAACTCACTATTCACAAGGAAAATTGAAGAAATATAAAACCTAAAGAGTTTGTGATAGACTTAACTGATCGGAAGTTGCAGTTCGAAAAGTTCTTTCCCCCAAAGAAACGCAAGCAAACCATTTATCCTTGAACTTCATCTCAGCCTAAAACAGATTATTCTTGACTTTTTAGAGAGAGAGAGAGAGAGAGGGAAAGAGAGATATGAACGAATTTATTTGGAGAGTAAGAATTACTAACGCTGATGAGTTCGAGGAGAGCAATTCCAGCAAAGTCATCGGAGGTAAGGAGCTTGAGATTTGAACTTGAATCTGAACTGGAGCTGCGTTTGCATCGTTGACGAATATGGTGCTCAAATTTACGACGTATTCGGGAACGCATAGAGGGCTTCGAACCTTCAAGGCCTTCTGAGGATTCTATTTCTGGGGGGTTTGATTTTGAGCTTCCATGACCCATCTCTCTCTCTCTCTACTTTCTCTCTCTCTACTTTCTCTCACTACTCTCTTCAATTCAGTTCCCAGCGTTGAAGCAGTTGGTAGAGGAAGAGGTAGGAGCCAAAGAACGAATCAAAACGCACTTACGAAATTAGGTGACTTCAAAAAAAAAAATTTAAAATATTGACATTGACCCATATTCTCACGGAGGGTGCTTCTAAAGGCACCTGACCAAACAGCTGTTAGCATCCATCTCTGTTAGCACCAGGCCCAACCGCTCTATTCTCTGTTGGCACCAATCAAGTATGTAGGCACCGGTCAACCCTAACCCCTCCATCCATCTCTCTTTCCTAAATTTATATTCTCTCTCTCTCTCCTCTGATCCTCTCCCTACGTAAGTAGCTATCTTTGTTTTAGTTGCACAATCTGAAAGAATGCTTTTCTCTTGAAGCTTGCGGGAAAAGACATGGCTAAAAAGGGTACTTTTCTTGAAGCTTTTCTCTTCAATCCACCATTTGTTTCGCCTCCAATCGAAAGAATCAGAGATAAGAAAGTAAAACATGGGATTCGTATCGCTAGTAGCTTGATCACAGCAGGACTGGCAGTAGCCACAAAGTGTCGTCAAGAGAGGTCACAAGTCGAAGATTCGTTTGTTGTTTTATCTTCTTATATTCCATCTCTATTTGTTAACCCAAGTGATCATATATGTTCAGAGTATATTGGATATTTTGAACACAGGGAAAAAATGGAAAACTTCGGTGCAGGGGCTATTGAGAGATTAGCAACACAAAACTCAATGGTAGGACTTCTAATGAATGCGATTGGGAGCGAATCAGCAGAGCCGTTTCACTTGCTTCCGTCTGCACATTTAACGATTAACCAGAGCCCATCACCGACTTTTAAATGGGCTCATGGGATTCATCAATGGTGGAGACTTGATTCGTAGTTGGACAACAATAATGCCCTATAATAGACGGACTGGACCAGTCCGTTTGTATTCATTACATCACGGATTAGCCAATCCGTTTCTCTTCACATGATCACGGATTGGCTAATCCGTGACTTAATGAATACAAACGGACTGGTCTAGTCCGCCTATTATAGGATGATGATGATCAGAAGCAAAGCTACTGAGGTGGAGCTGCCTGAGGCGATGGGTGGTGGGATCGAGTTGATCCTCCTCCTCTTTCTCCTTCCTGTAATAAGGATAATGATAATAGTTAGACTGTTCTTCTTCTTTTTCTTCCCTCATCTGCATCTTCTCTCTCTAGGTTTTGAAATGAAATTGGGGGAGAGATGGTTAGGAGTATTGGTACTCTGTTTTAATGCCAGGACAACATTCCGATGAGTTTGGGATGGTGCACTATATCTAGGTTTTTTTTTTGATAAACCATAATGTCAATCACATCATGGAAATGAGAAAATTAATCCAATACATTACATGGCTAAGTGTGTTTTGGAAGAAGATAGAAGAAGCAGGCGAAGGTGAACATCACCCACATTAAAAACCGGTGCTTATAGAGAATTTGGGTCAATGACCATTGACCGGAAGTCAATAAAATTTCCGGTTGCTAACAGCCTTTTGGCCAGGTGCCTTTAGAAGCACCCTCTCACGGAACAAGCTGAAATAGACCCCTGAAATACGGGTGGGAATGGGGCGGGAGAGTAAGCTATCCGATCGAGATATCGGGCGGGTTCTGGCGGGTAAACTTGAGCCTCTTGGAGCCCGCGGCCTAATTATGCCCGAGTGCCCGATCGGGCTCGGGCGGGTCGGGTTTCAAGTTTCTCCCATAAAAATATTATATTTTTTCGATAAAAAATAATATTTATACAAAAACATAATTAAACTTAAATGACGAAACAAAATATTCATCAATAATTTTCACCAAACCCTAATCTCACCAAACCAACACCTCCATCAATACTCTCACCTCCATGAAGAAATCAACCTTAATTGGTTCCATGAACAAATCCTTTGTATAACTAATGAACCATCACTAGTACGAGTGTATGACTCATTAACCTAACCATGTATGCATACAAAAGCAATTATAGTATGAAATCCAACATAAGATCTAAACAAGGGGAAGAAGTTTCTGTTGTAGTGGTTGGAATTTAGGTAGTTAGTCGGTTGAAATACCAACTGAAACAATTTAAATCTTTTCATTGCTTCCTAGAAACGACAAGTAACTTGAGCTACGTGGTGGTGAATCATTGGTTGAGTATTTCTTCTACCTACGTCATTAACCTTCTCTCTCTCACAAAGAGAAGGATTAGAAGAAGAAGAGGAAAAAAGAAACAGAACTTTAAACTCACTCAAACTCACTTTCTCTCTTTACTCGGTTTTTTACTTCAATGGCCGAGATACCCTTCTTCTCTCCGTTTCTTCTCTTTTTAATGGAGGATTGAGTCGGTCTCCCTCTCCTTCTTTCCTTTTTTCCTTCATCTTCGAGTCGGTTTTTCTTTTAATCAGTCGGTCTCGGTTTTAGTTTAGGTAATTTTCGTTTTTAGAAACAGAGAAGAGGAAGAAGAAGATGATGGCGGTTTAAAGCTCGGTGAACTCCTGACCGTGACCGAATGTGGCCCGCTTCATTTCTGGATCATCCGATTATTTCCTGAATGCGCGCCACGTGTCCCTCTTGACTCTTGGTCCATTGAAATTGACCCGAACTTTGACTCGCTCTATCTTACTCATCCGAACTCCGATTCGACTTCCGTTTTCGCCTACGGGTTTGTCTTGGACTCTACTTTCCATCCGAGCACAAATCTTGACCATGAAATCAGAATCAACAAATGACCAAAGTACCCCTAGTCTGCATTTTCTCTGACTTTTATCCGTTTTGCACACATAACTATGAAAAAGGTACCTGAGTAGAAAAAAGAGTAATTCATGAGAGTAACTGCCCTAGATAGACTAACTTGTCCAAATTAAGAGACTCAGATGGGACATTTTCATGTCTCATCAATAAAATATAAGGGAAACCCTAACCACGAATAGTGGGAAACTTCTCAAACGGAGGATCCCAACTGCCTCATCTACACAGTCTATCACAGTCGGTCTAATTCAGCCTATAAAAGGGCCCCCCATCGTCTTCCACAAGACATGTTCAATTCACTGGGTAACTCATACTCGCCCCCAAAAGGTTCAATCAATATGCAATCTTTTACTACAAAGAGAAATCTGGCTGTCTTGAGCGTCGGAGTGGTTTCCGAACCCTTTCCAAGTTTTCCCCTAGGTTTCAAGGAGCAAGGAACAAGAACCGGGAGCAGGAGCCGGAGCAGAAGAAAGGAATCTTGATCAACCTAACAGAATATTCAATCATAACAGATGTTGTCATGCAACAAGTCCCTATTTCTTGATTGATTAACGGGAAGCCATTTCTCACATCAGTAATTGGCGCTAGAAGGAGGGGATCTCTCCAGCAATATCATCAATTCGGTAACCCGAATCTTTACCCGTTCTACAGATTAATCACTTTCATCTTTTTAGAACAATCATGTCTTCAGAAGATCGTACTCCTCATGCTTCTCAGGGCAGACTTCCCCCCACGGAAGAACCTATGACTAAAGCTGAATAACCCAAAGCCAAAAAGGCATAGAAAGAAAAGGAGATAAAGAAAACAACAGATATTACAGTACCTGTACAGATCGGAGACATCCCCAGCAAAGTCACATACGTCGGCAATACCTTATCAGAGGCAGAAAAAGAAGAGCTAAGCATGTTCCTAAGGGAACACCTAGGGGTGGGAATCGGGCAGGGTCGGACAGGCTCGGGCAATATATAGTTGGACTCAGGCGGATCGGCCTCTAGTATATGGAGCCCGCTACCAATCCTCGGGTAGATCGGGCCGGGTAAATTTCAATTCTCTTGTGCCCGCGGCTCGTTATTGCCCGCCAGCCTGATCGGGTTTTGGCGGGTGCAGGCGGTCAGCTTACGGGCCCAGTAGTTGAATATTTTTATTAGTTTAATATATATTAAATTTAAAGGGGAGAAACTCTTATTGTAGCTTCAACTCTCAAGTATCTAATCCCATGGGTGGGACTTGGGAGGAGAATGAGAGATATACTTAAGCAACTTAGGAAGAAAGGATACAAATAGATCCTTCCCCTAGTTCTTTATCTTTTGCCCCAACAACGTGGGACTAAAGATGATACATGAAGCATTTGGTTAAGTAGGATATAAGTAATCTTCACTTGAACTACTTTCTTTTGTGTCTCAATGATGTGGACTAAGGAATGACAACATTACACAACAAACCAACTCCCACTATTTAGTCCCACATCTTTTGGGATAAAGGAAATGAATCAAGGGAAGAAGTTATTGCAAAAATACAGGTGTATGCTCGATGTCTACAACCACCATGAATGCATATATGGAACATAAATATCATCTCCAGCTGATATTCTTCCATGGCAGCTTTTGTTTTCTCATTACCTTCTTGGTTGGGCACATAAAAATACGAAATATGCACGGTAACCATGCCAACTAAACTGTATTAAGTATTTATAATGTCCTACAGAATTTTGTTAGAAAAATATATCAAAGTATTTTTTGTGTTGAAAATAAAATACATCAAAGTGAGGAGAAAAAACATGGTCATAGAGACATTTGATATGGTCAACTACTATTGACCATGTCCCATAGTTAGTCAAGGTCACAAGAAGGCCAACATCACACAACAAACAAGTGAATATCACTTCTTTTGCTTCACAATGTTAGTCCCACACCTTTGGGTTAGAGATAAAAGAAGCGAAGTGAGAGGTTATATATAACCTTTTCCTTTGCTTTTCAAGACATAGCTCTTTTTGTTTCACAAAATAAGGCTTGTCAAAAGTCAAAAATTTAGCTATCTCCAACTTTGATAATACCACATTGATGGTCTTAAAAATAAAGAAGCAAGGAAAGAGGTATAAGTTCTCCCTCAAGGGTTTCAAATCCAAAAGTTTTCAATCTTTAGTACCACATTAATGGTCTTAAAGATAGAGAAGCAAGAAAAGAGGTTAAAAATAACCCCTTCCTTTGCTTCTCAAAATAAGGCATTTAAAGGCCAAAATTATTTACTCATAACCGTTGGATCATATAAACCTAAGCGAGTGATCAGGCGGTTGAGAGTCAGGTAACATACGGTCGGGCATATCGGGCGGGCGGGTCTCGGTCATATTTCGGGCAGGTCCTACCTGAGTACCGCCCGCGCCCGCCCGAAATAACGGGTCAGGTACGCCTGAGTCGGGTGCTCTTCGGATTCCAGGTCGCCATGGATCGGGCGGTTAGGGTCGGGTTTCGGATGTTCGGACCGTTTTCCCACCCCTAAGCACACCGATACGGGTTTGCCTTTGGAACCTATGAGGTTCCCTGGATAGATCCTTCTGTTATTACCCATAGACTGAATATAGTAGAAGGAAGCAGGTCTGTCAAGCAAAAGAAGAGAAACTTCGCACTAGAAAAATAAGCGAAGATTGCAAAACATGTCGACAAACTACTAGCTTCAGGAGTAATACGGGAGACATGATACCCAGATTGGCTGGCCAATGTGGTACTTGTGCCAAAAAAGAATGACACTTGGAGGATGTGCGTGGACTACACCAACCTGAACAAAGTTTGTCCAAAAGACAGCTTCCCCCTGCCATCCATTTATCAGCTAGTAGATTCCACTCCAGGGCACGAGGTGCTCTGTTTCATTGACGCCTTCGCAGGTTATCACGAAATAGCCATGCACGGGGCTAATCAGGAGCACACGACATTCTTGACAGACCGAAGCTTATATTGTTCTTAGCAAATGTCGTTCGGTCTCAAGAACACCGGGGCAACCTACCAGCAACTAGTTAATAAGGTATTCGAAGACCAACTTGGAAAAGCGGTCGAGTGTTACGTGGACGATATGATTGTGAAGAGCAAAATTCGCAAAAATCTCATACCGAACCTCAAGATAGCCTTTGACAGGCTCCAGGCCTACAACATGAAGTTGAACCCTGAGAAGTGTGCGTTCGGGGTAACCTCGAGAAAATTCCTCGGATTTATGGTAAGTCACAGAGGGATAGAGGTTAATCCAGCTAAACTCATAGCTCTGATGGATATGCCCAGCCTGGAGAAACGGAAAGAGGTTCAAAGACTAACAGGAAGGTTAGCATCCCTCTCAAGGTTCTTAAGCAAAATGGGAGATAAAGCCCTCCTATTCTTCAAAATACTCAGAAGCATACCGGAGTTTGAGTGGACGCCTGAAGCCGAGCAAGCCTTTCAAAACCTAAAGGCACACTTGATGAGTCTGCCCCTATTAGTAAGTCTGAACCCAAGAGGCGAGTTAAACGTCTATTTAGCAGCATCAAAAGAAATGATGTCTGCGGTTGTAATAATAATAATCGATGGAATAATGCACCCGCCGTATTTTGTCATCAAAGTACTAAGCGGGGTAGAGATGAACTACCCAACGGTGGAAAAACTAACTTATGCACTTGTCCTGCCAGCTCGAAAAATATTTCCAAGCACACACTATGAGTGTGCAGACAGACCAACCTCTCAAGAACGTGTTGCAGAAGATGGATCTATCAGGACAATTAACAAAATGGGCAGTGGAGATCAGCGAGTTCGATATTACGTATATACCACGAAGCGCGATCAGAGGTCAAGCACTGTCAGACTTCATGACAGAATGCTCAGTCCCAATGACAGAAATCAGACTAGAGTTGATCTGGACCACTTTCGTTGACGGGGCTTTAAGTGAGGTTATGAGAGGAGCCGGAGTTGTCTTGGACAGCCCAAAAGGAGAGAAAACCTTCCAAACCACCATGGTCGGGTTCGTCGTCACAAATAACGAAGTTGAATACGAAGGCTTGATCGCTGGGTTGTGGATGGCTCAAAAAGCCAGGGCCACAAATATCCAGGTATACAGTGATTCTCAGGTCATCGTCAACCAGATCAATGCAGACTATGAGGTCAGAGGGGTCGACATCTCGAAGTACGTGGAAAAAGTGTGAGAACTCATACAACAAATTAAGAAATTTATAATTACAAGATGTTAGGTTATGATACATACTAGTGTTCTAAGCGGAATCTCAGACATCTCATGTCTAACACTAGCATTCCCAGGATCATCATGCATAAGCTAATATTTAACTAAGAGTGTAGGATTACCTTAATCGCTAGTTTTTCTCTCGAACCTTTCCAATCGAATGCGAAGACCAAGAGCTCCATGTGTTGCTCCTCTACTCAAGACACCCAAATGATCTATTGATCTCCCACCTTGTGGCTAGCTAGAACTCCAATAGTGGTTTGATACGAAGAACACCTTCTTCTATATTGACTAGTTAGATAGCTTGGGAATTAGCTCACTTTCTCTTCTCTACTTGATGTGGTAGAGTAGGAAAGCTTAATGAGAAATTCCACACCTTATTCAGAACCCTAAGGTCATGTTTGGCGCGCGGGAATGGAATGTGATTCCTGGGAATCACATTCCCGTAACGTGATCCCTGGGAATCATATTACTGTAGTTTGATGTTTGGTTTGACCAGAATTTGATTCCTGACATATTCCTAATTAGGTGTTTGGTTCGTATAGGAATAGGAATGTAAATATTTGTAAAAGTTCACTTTTACCCTAACTTAAACTACATAAAATACACATCAACTTTTTTTTGCATAAAATATACAGATCAACTTTGTTATATATTAAAATCAGTATTATTTTTTCAAATTCGTAGATATGAAATAATAACACGATACATCAAAGGGTTAGAATTTAAAGATAATAAATAAATGTCTCAATAAAAATTTATCTAAAATTAAATTTTGTTCGTAAACCTAAATAGAAATTTATCTAAAATTAAATTTTGTTCATAAACATAAATAGTACTTATTACTACCAAATCCTACAAAAAAAATCAAATTGGTAATTCAATATTTTGTTAAGGATATATTTGTCAATAAATATTAATATATGTGATTCCGGGGGAATGGGAATCACAAACCCACCTCCCCCCGGGTTTGCTATTACCTCTTTCATAGGGAATCACATTCCCAGGCCTACACCATTCCCGCAAGCCAAACAATGATCCGGAATGTGATTCCCGGGAATCACATTCCATTCCCACGCCATTCCCGCGCGCCAAACATGGCCTTAGAGACATTATATAGAACCCTTAATTAGAGTCCCACTCAAATTAGGTTCCCTAAAAGTCCCTTTTGAATAAGATTAAGGAAATACCTGAAAATAGAAACTAGTTTCTATTTTCTAATTCCTCTGAGTTGTGGCCGTCCCATACACATGAGAATGTCCAGATTTGGTCGGCCCTTTATGGGCAGCCCATTGATCATGGTCGACCATCTTTTGGGCCCAAAACACCCTTTTGGTGCCCCGACTGCCTAAACTTCTTTTAGGCCTCTGAGACATGTTTATGGGACTCTCCCATGATTATATGTCTCATTTCCACTAGTCATATCATCTAATCAAATAGACATTCTTATGTGTAACCTGATGTAGGATCCAATCGAAGTTAGCCGCGAATTACTTCGTAATTTGACGTTCGTAGTTGGTTTCTAGCTAAACACTACGACCCCAACATCAACTGGACTTGATGATCTTCTTCAAAAATTTTCCTATCCGGCAAATTGCTCGCATTGCATCTTTGGTCGAAAGACATCTTCTTTACAAAGGAATATCCTTCACAAGAATCCTGCTGGAAGAGAACTCGCTAGCAGACGCCTTATCCAAGATGATCAAAGGACAGGCAAACATACTAGGGGTGATCTTTCAAACCATGGGAAAGAAGAGCATAGACAAAGCAGCCGAGATGTTGGCCATTAGAACGACCCAGACACATGGATGAAGCCGTACATAGAATATCTACAGACGGACAAACTCCCTACGTACGCCAGCAAAGCAAGAAAGATCCGAAGAAATGCGGAAGATACACCATGCTCGGAGAGATCCTCTACCGAAAATCTCTGGCTCATCCCCTACAACGCTGTCTGGGGTAAGACGAGGAAAAGTACGTGATGATGGAGATGCATGAAGGCACAACTTGAAACCGCGCGGGCCCAAGAATGTTGCAGAGGCAACTGATCTTGACAAGATACTATTGGCCATGGATGTTAATAAGATTGTATAGGATTCACTAAATATAGTGAATCCTTTCAAAAGTACGCCAACGACCACAAGATGCATCTCAACAAGCTGACAACGATCTTGAGTCCTTGTCCCTTTGTACAGTGGGTGATCGACTTAGTAGGACTCTTCCCAAAAGGACCGGGACGAAAGAAGATGATATTGGTCATCATATATTACATCACCAAGTGGGTCGACGCAGCAGTGCTGTCAAAAACCCGAATGAAGGACATCATAAAGGTATTGTAGAACAAGGTGATTGCTGATGTCGAAAAATGGCCTTTCCGTTATCAACATGAAAATAAGGGACTTGAATGCCTGACACCGTCCGTTAAGGTTATTATTCTGTTAAGTGGGTTGTGCTTCCGGATTTCTGCTCTGCTTTCTCGCTCCTGTTCCTGCTTCGTGGGGGAAAACCTGCAAAGGGTTCGAAAATCGCTCCGACGCTAAAGACAGTCTGGCTGCTCTTTGCAGTAAAATAATAAATGAGGATTGATCTTTTTGGAGGTGAGTTATGGAACTCTGTATTGATAAGGGGATCCCCCTATTTTAGGGATCTTGAGTTGAGTTAAGTTTAGTCAGTTGAGTCAAAGCTCGTGTCCTGTAGAGGACGATGGGGGTCTTTTTATAGGCTTAGTTAGACCGACTGTTCATGGTTAGGGTTTCCCTTGTAGTTATCTCGTATTTCAGGATAAATAAAAGTTCTTTAAGGATCCTTCATAGATATCATGTCGAGGTGATAGATCTTCTGGGGATGTTTCCTCTTTGAAAGACTCTTGAAGCCCAAACTTGCTAAACACTTAAGATCCGTAACCGTCTGAGATCTCTTAGGGAGATTTCGGGATTAAGTCGGTATGAGCTAGACGCGCTTCTGCCTCCCCAGTTTAGGGCGTGAGGTATCGGCCTAACTCATGCGGACCCCCTCATTCTTTTTAGAGCCCCTAGGGTTGATCTGTTCGTGCCAAGGATGAAATGGTCAGGTTGAGGTGAAGGATTTATCCGTTCGGTCTGAAGGAGATGTCCTTCCGAAGGAGTGTCCTTCGACCAAGGTGGCAATGCGATCAATTTGTCAGTTAGGATAACGATGACCACACGTGAAGATCATCCAGTCCGGTCCAATTAGGGGTCGTAATGCTTTGCTAGAAGCCAACTACGATCGTCGGATCAAGGAGTTTATTCGCGGCTAACATAGACCGGATCCTACAACGGGTTATACATAAGAGTGGTAACTTGATCGGAGAGACTTGACTAGACGGGAACAGGCTAAAGATGGATGGGATCCAACTGGAAAGGCCGAAAGGGTTCGAATGGAGATTCAGAACAAGATAGAAAGAACAGGGACTTAAAAGGGGTACCCGGAGGAAGGCTCATTAGGCCGGCCATGTGATGGCCAACCAGAGTAAGTGGGTCGGCCATATAAAGCCCATGGTGGGCTGCCCTGGCCGGCCACACTTAAGGGATTGTTAGAATACCCCAAAAAGGGTATTTTGGTAATTATCTTTTTTGTGACCCGAAAATAGAAAGACCTAATCTGAATGGGATTCTAATTAGAGTTTGTCTATATATTGGGTCAGTTGAGAACAGAAAAGGTGTGGATTTTTCTCTAGAAGAAAAATATACAGCTCCCTCTCTCTCTCAATATACAGCTAGTGGAGAGAGAGGAATATAGAGAAAAAGCTCCCGTTCTATCAATCTAGTCAAGAAGAAGAGTTCTTCTCAACCTTCTAGTAAGTCCTAGCAGTCTGAAAGGAAGGGAGATCAAGTCTATTCACTCGGTGTTTCAAGTAGAGGAGCTACAATTGGAGCTCTCGATCCTCACATGCGATTGGAATGGTTCGAGGGAAAAATGCGTTAAGGTATTTATCCCTCTTCTAGTTCATTGATTAGTTTATGCATATGATCCTGGGAAATCTAGTGTTAACGTATGATGTTTGAGATTCCGCTTAGAACACTAGATAGTGTATAGGATACACACAAAACCCTACAGTGGCATCACGAGCCGGTTGCATGAAACTATCTCTGACTAGTCGAATTAGATTCGAGCTTGACTGATTAGATGATTTTATGTTTAAATAGGGATTTAGACATGAAATTGATTAGTTTACATTAGATTTAGACTTAATCGGATAGAAATTGAAAGTGTTTCAATGGGAGAACTTTAAAATTTCGAGTTTTTGAAAAGAGTTTTCAAAAAGAAGTTTTAAAGAAGATGGTTTTTTGAAAAGAGTTTTCAAAATCTGCTGGTTTTTGGATGAATTTAATAAAAAACAGCAGCAAAAGTTGGTTGGAATCGAAAAATTGGAAGGGAGAAGGTGCTGTCCAGGAGCCGGACTGACCAGGACGCGTCTGGCCAGCCGCGACGCCCAGGACGCGTCCCAGTCCTTCCCGAACTGGGAATCCGAGAGCGTCAGACGCGCTCGAGTATCTCTCGGACAGGAAGACGCGTCCGAGATCATCTCGGACTGGGAGTTCCAGAGCGTCTCGGACAGGGATCCCGAGAGATCCGCGTCCAGCACGTGAGGTCGCGTCTTCAGGACGCGACCAGAGAAGTCCGGACGCGTCTCGGATTAAGAATCCGGACGCGACCAGAACTGTCCCTTCCAGAGGACGCGTCTCGGATTAAGAATCCGGACGCGACCAGAACTGTCCCTTCCAGAGGACGCGTCTGGTGAAGCCAGAAGCCATCTCGGACTGGGAGTCCGAGATGCATATACTTGGACAGAGCGTCTAGGACGCGTCTGTGGGGTAGGGAAGCGTCTGGCCTAGGGCCAGGAGGCTTCCACCCGAAGGACTTGGCACGTCTTGGTACGTGCCAATCCGGGTCTGACCTTGGCTCGGACCTTGACCGTGACTTGACTTGGTCTAGTCAAAGGGGTCTTTGACCGAGTTTGACTTAAGTCTTTAGAGTTTGACTCGGGTCTTTTGGGCCTTGACTTAAGTGGGAGGTTTTTATTTTCTTCTTCCGACTTTGACCATAATTTTTTCTAAAAGCGAACCGGGCCAACCAAAAGCCTAAAACGGAGTTTTTCCAAAAACGATTTCAAAATCTTTTAGGATAAAACCAAAATGAGCCATTAGTCAGAATTTTGAGAGAATTAGACTTAAGGCACATTAGACATAGAGATTTCAGTAGTATCTCCCGAATAGCTATCTAGAACATAGCAAACCTAGATTCGACCTAAGGAAGCGAATCTCATACATACTTGGGTGTTTTATGAGTGTCATATTATTATGTATGTATGTATGTATGAATGTGAATGCGGGTTCTAGTATGGCCATAGAATTGTTCTATCTTGTTTTTAAGCACGGATGGGTGCCCGATGTAATTAATTTAATTTTAAGTTTTATACGATTTGCGAATCGTTGAGTCTTGTAATTAGAGTTAAGGGTCCAATAGAGTCCATTGAAGAGCCAAAGGATGAGATCGTGGTTCGAGTGGGAGAATTCAATGGATGTTCGAGGATGGAGATCCAGGCGAACAGAGGCAAAACAAGCAAGAACCTAAGAAGATTAGATCTTTTAGGTTAGGGGCCATACTGATGTGACATGAAAATGTCACATTTGGAGAGCCTAACTTAGACTAATTAGTCATTTTCGAGTGTTATCAATAACATTTTATGTGTTTTTCTTGTTTAGGTACCATATTTGGAATAAAGAACCTAATTCGGAATAAAGGGAGCGAATTCTCACTATCATTTCATGTGCCCAAAATGAGAGAAAAGGACTTCAAGCAAATCATAGGAGAAGAGGAGTCAAAGACGAGTCCAACGGTGAAAACGGAAGTCAATTCCGAGTTCGGACGGGGAAGTTGTGAAAGAAAGAAGTCGAGGTTCGGTCTTAAAACAAAGATTCTATGAAGGCACCCCCTTGATTTCCAAGTGAAGATTAAAGCCCAAGTCTTAAACCCAAGCCCAAAGAAGATGAAAGAAGGAAGAGATTTTGGAGGCACCCTCTTGATGGACTCAAGTTTGAGTCAAAGTCAAGTCTTGACTTGTCTAGGGTTTGAGTAAAAAGAGAGGGTCAAGACACTATTCATCTTCTTCCCCAAAAAGTAAGAGAGAGAGAGAGAAGGAGGCAAGAGGAACTTTAGGGTTTTTGGTTCAAGAGCTTGAAGGTTTGAGTGGGAAAGAGAGCAAGAGAGAGGGGGAGGTCCGGCCAAGCTTGGCCGGCCTAGCTAGGTCGGCCTTGGCCGGAACAGCAGCAGCTCGGGACTCTTGGGAGCAGCAGCTGCTGCTCGGGCTGTAGCTTCCTCCCGGCCGGAACGAGCAAGGATCAGCACGGACAGCAGCAAGCAGCGCACGGGATGGCCGTCAGGGGACGCGTCCTCAGCAGTTCCAAGCTCCAGCGGACGCGACCTGCAGCATGGCCGGAACAGCAGAGCTCGGGCGCGACCAGCAGCTTCCGTCTCAAGCTCGGACTGCAGCTGCAAGGCACGGGACGCGGCTGCAAGGCTCGGGACAGCAACCTTTGGCCGGAATCTAGGGTTTTGGCCGGATTTAGTCACCTTCTTTGGCCGGAGTTTTCTAGGGTTTCCGGCCACTTTCTTGGCCGGAAAACTTAGGGCTTTTACTTCCCATCATCTTGGCTTGCTTCCTATATGGTTTGATTTGATTTTGGGTGAAAAATCTCTAGAGAGAGAAAGCTTGATGAAGCTTTAATGGTGGATGTTCTTGAGATGGAGAAGATGATGATGAATGCTATGGGGAAATCTGATTTTTACTCGGGGACACCCAAATTGCATTTTTAAAGGGAAATCCAGAAAATCGCTACGGGGAGATCGACTATACTTAGAGACTCATTTTTCTCGACGAACCTAGCCTCGAGCCACATCGAAAAAGGGGGATTTCTCTTATCATTTCTTTTCATTTATTACTTATTCACCATGTTAGCTAAATCAAGTGTGTCGATTATATGAGATGAAATGTGATGAATTTGTGATTATGTTTAATATGATTTGATGTTTTGATTATGAATTGATGTTCATTTGATTCGATTATCGTTTTGATCGTATTTTCATGTGTCTTGTCAAGCACTTCACATAGTTAATAGACGAAACGAGGTATTCGATATAGATAGTAGTCTAAGTCATAATTTCATGTGTCTTGTCATGCACTTCACATAGTTAGGCGACTAGACGACACTTTCGTTGACTCGAGATTAACCGATTAGGAGTTTGTTTGACTAAGTATGATCTCCGGATATACGTAGTACTTAGAAACATCTACTTTAGGAGTCGAACATCGATTATACTTCGACACATTAAATCGGACTACACATAGTCATAGGTTATTCATTATGGATTCCCGGACTTCGACACCTCTCTCACTTATTTGTTGCCCGAATCGAGTATTACCGTCTCCCGACTCTTGTTCCTCCGACACTTCTCTCGAATCTCTCTCGCCCGTTTACTTTCTTGTTTAGTTTTACTTGCTTTAATCTCTTATTGTTTATTCATCATAACCCCCCATTTATCCTTGTTTTCTTCCTTTTAGTCTAAGTTAGCATTTAATATCTAGACCTACGGATAAGACCCTTCGTTATTCGAACCGCCTTCCTATCCTTGGATCGACTCCGGTTTTACCGGTTACTACTTGATACCTCCGCTTGGGTGTGCAACCTTTTCGGGTGCATCAAGTTTTTGGCGCCGCTGCCGGGGATAGGGTTAGTAGTTAGGATAGCGTTAGTTGTTTTGTTCATTAGTTTAGTGTTATTTGCTTCTTAGACGTCTTTATTTTATTTTGTACTTTCTTAATTTCACTTTTTTTTTTAGGTACCGGTTTATAGAAAAGAGCCAAAAGTGACATAAAGGCGAAGGAAAAGGAAGGAATCGAGAAGCTTAAGAAGAAAGACGAACGAAACGAGAGGAGCACTCGATAGTATCACATCCTATCTCTTCCTTTTTACTTGTGTGTGATTGTTAGTCTATAAGTGTTTGTTCCCATTTTGCGATTGTGTGTTAGTATCCTTGAATATTGTGAGATCATGGCAAGTTGGTCATTTGATGAGAATGACCTTATGCGAACCCTTTCCAACACTAGTCGACCATCTACAAGTCATCAGGACTACTCAAACTTATATAGGAATGGTTCGACTAGTGATAGGAATAGACGAGTTGAACCTGACCGACCTAGGATGACCATGGGTGAATATCGACAGATGTATGGAGTCGGTCAGACTCGTCATGAACATGGTTTTAGGGATTATGAGCATGAGGGTAATCAACCCCGTAAGAGTCTTCGAGACTATCGACAAGAATTTGAGATGACCACACCTTCATGTATGAATTTGTCATTTGATGAGGACCGTAGTTCTATTAGTATTGATCGACCACGTCGAAGTCTTCGTGACTATCGACAAGCATATATGAACGGTTCACTTAGTGATGACAATTCCCGACTCGATGATTCTACTCAAAGAGTCGAGTCTAGGTATCTACATGAAGGTAGTGAAGAAAGGACCATGGAGACCATTAGCCCGGTTTGTGTTATTTGTGCGAGCTTAGACCATTTGACCGACTATTGTCCCATGATCCGTGTTCCGCGAGAGTCTTCGTCTAGTTATACTCATGTGCCTTATTACGAGGAGATGTCTGAAGAGACTCTCCAATTAGTTTTAGAGTATCAAACTAGATTCAATCGAGAAATAAAAGAGATCACGGAATGGATTCTCAATATTGTTGATAGAATTGAGTCGGAGCCTATCATCGACGAGGAAGGGGTTTGCACACCCCAAACTCAAGAGGAGACTATGAATGATGGTGAGGGTAATACACCTAACTCTAGTCTTAAGTTAAATGTCGATGAAGCTCCTGATAGACCAGTTGAGATTGAATTGACCGATGACCCGTGTTGCTCACTCCCTCGACCATCGTCATCTCACCATGATTCGACTACACTAGACCTTGATGTTCAGGATGATAGCTCTATGAGCAAGTTTGGGGATCACACAATGTTGAACTTTCCAATCTTTAGCACTTGTGATTATTTGGATGGGTTATGTAGAATGCAAGGTGTTATGCCAAACTTTGAGGCTCCCGATGCCTTTAAGGATGTCGATGACATAGTAGTTAGAGACATAATGGATACCTTATCGGACCATTTACCTAAGGAAATTACGGACCTTGACTTGGTCCCCGAGCCTATTGCCTTACCCTTAGAGTCTAGTTCGACCTTCCACATGATCTCAGACTCGGTTGTTGACCCCTTTTGGGACACTTCAGACGTCTTTCCTAGCATGTCTAGGGACTTAGTGGATGTTCTATCCACTAAGCTTGGGTTTAACTTTTTACCTTCGACCGACTTCCTGACCCTTCAATTGTATGTCGATCCTTTTGACGACTTCTTAGTCGTCGCCCCTAGCATTCATGCTAACTTAGTGGACCGTGCATCCACTAAGTTTGGGGATGGCCTCTTTTCGGTTTTCGTCTCACTTGCACGTTATAGCTTGTATATATTTGTGAGACGATTACCATGTGTATATAGCTTTCTTTGGGTTGACCCCCAAATCTTCCGGCTTTTACTATATGATCGTTAGGCCGACTAAGGTGGCCTTTGATGTTTGTGGGTATCATCTCTGGAAACCCTCCACGAGACATAACTCGTGCTCTTGTGTGAAAACAAGAGAATCAAAGGCTAATTGCATAGCTCAATGCAATCGTGTATACCCACGTTAGTGGTAGACTTTTACATGGTCATGTCTTTTATGTGCTTCATTCTCATTATATTTGTTAATACTTTAGGAGTATTTCTTACTTGTTCTACTTCCAAGGCGTGGTTTGTTCCAAGTTTGGGGATGGCGCGAGCTTGGCATCAACTTGGAACCTCGTTATACATGAGTCTTGGTAGTATCATCTTTTATCTCCTTCGGTTATGGTAATATCTCTCCACTCTTCTCTTTAAATTGATGTGCCTCTTTATCTTTTGGTGAGTGTATGCTTAGAACATTGAGGACAATGTTAGTTTTAAGTTTGGGGATGCGGGATATGACCATAACCAATGCATGACCATGGGTTTCAAAGACAAAAGGGTTCAAATTAGCCAAAATTTGAAAAATTTTGAACATTTTGAGTAGATTTGCATGTGATTATAGTGATAGTTTTAAGAATGTTGATGCATATGTATCGAGTTGATGAGTTTTGTGATTGCTAATGGTCTTTGCATGAAAGTCGAGTCCTTGAGTGTTTGTGTTATGCTATGGGAGTAACATCTTAGTGAAGAAGAAACAACTCTAAGAGACCTAGAGTAGTCATTAGTGGAGACTTAACCCATGTGAGAGCTCAAAGCCTAAAATGTCCTTCGAGTGTACTCTTCCGCGCTAACTCCGAGTAGAATGAAGAGCTACTCAACCTCGTAACTTATAAAAGAGCTCATTTGATCTCGTGTGCTCAACTTCCTTGGCCATTAGGAGTGACATTAGGATAGCGAATTAACCTTGCCCTTGTAGTCTATGAAACCCAATGAGAATGCTAACTAGAGGAAGGCGGATACTCCATCACCATCTATCATCTTATATCCCGAGAATGAAGACATGAGAAGAAAAGAACGAAGAATTTCCAAAGCAAATATGAAAAGAAAGTTGATTGCAAGAATATAGTATTGTGTGAGTTGAAATTGTTTTGTTTTGTGTGATTTTATGTTATGAGAAAAAGAAAAGAAAAAAAGGAATGAAGAAAAAGAATAAAGAAAAAAAAAAAGTGAAAAAAAAAAAAGGAAAAGAGAAAGAAAGAAGAATGAATGAAATAAAGTCGTATATGAGTATGTTTGAGCATGTGTTAGCTCTTATGTGTTGTGATGTGAGTGTATATATGTGTTGGTGTTTGTTTTCATGAATAAGTATTCGAAGCAAGAAACAAATGTGAAGATGCTTGAGAGGTTCATCATGAAGAGGTCGACATTCTCGGGAATCCACCATCTCATCCATCTTTTGTATCCGTCAACCTTTGGAAGGCATCCTTAGAGGGTAGAATAGGTGAGAAGGGCGAGTGAGCTTCCCCACTCCATTTAGTGGCTAATTCCTTCTAGGAGATCATTCGTTCCAAAATGTTGTCCTCACCCCTTTTTATGTGTTGAGTCCATGTTTAGTGATCACACTCACACATACGAGCGAACCATTCTTGAGTGATTTCATATTTGGAGTGTATGTCTGTGAGGCCAAAGTCGAGGCGAAATGTACTAAACTAGGGATCAAGGCTTTGTGACTTCGGAACATAGATGTTGCTTATTATGGTTTAACACTTGCACTTTAGGGTAAGTTCATTAGTGAAGAGGTCTTTAGCTTTCACATGAACTTATTTACTTGATTCATTATATGTTGACATGCTTAAACCCTTTACTTTATCAATCATGCTTATCTATGATTTGGATTTTGAACCCTTATGCATTTGAACTCGATGTTTGTGGGTATCATCAATGGAAACCCTCACGAGACCACACTCGTCCACTAGGGGTAACCTAGGGGTTTAACGGCTTGTTGCATATGCTAAATGCAACCGGGATTCCTCCGAAAGTGAGTTAGGCTTTCATTTTATTTTGTTTGCTCGAGGACTAGCAAAGTTTAAGTTTGGGGATGTTGATGTGACATGAAAATGTCACATTTGGAGAGCCTAACTTAGACTAATTAGTCATTTTCGAGTGTTATCAATAACATTTTATGTGTTTTTCTTGTTTAGGTACCATATTTGGAATAAAGAACCTAATTCGGAATAAAGGGAGCGAATTCTCACTATCATTTCATGTGCCCAAAATGAGAGAAAAGGACTTCAAGCAAATCATAGGAGAAGAGGAGTCAAAGACGAGTCCAACGGTGAAAACGGAAGTCAATTCCGAGTTCGGACGGGGAAGTTGTGAAAGAAAGAAGTCGAGGTTCGGTCTTAAAACAAAGATTCTATGAAGGCACCCCCTTGATTTCCAAGTGAAGATTAAAGCCCAAGTCTTAAACCCAAGCCCAAAGAAGATGAAAGAAGGAAGAGATTTTGGAGGCACCCTCTTGATGGACTCAAGTTTGAGTCAAAGTCAAGTCTTGACTTGTCTAGGGTTTGAGTAAAAAGAGAGGGTCAAGACACTATTCATCTTCTTCCCCAAAAAGTAAGAGAGAGAGAGAGAAGGAGGCAAGAGGAACTTTAGGGTTTTTGGTTCAAGAGCTTGAAGGTTTGAGTGGGAAAGAGAGCAAGAGAGAGGGGGAGGTCCGGCCAAGCTTGGCCGGCCTAGCTAGGTCGGCCTTGGCCGGAACAGCAGCAGCTCGGGACTCTTGGGAGCAGCAGCTGCTGCTCGGGCTGTAGCTTCCTCCCGGCCGGAACGAGCAAGGATCAGCACGGACAGCAGCAAGCAGCGCACGGGATGGCCGTCAGGGGACGCGTCCTCAGCAGTTCCAAGCTCCAGCGGACGCGACCTGCAGCATGGCCGGAACAGCAGAGCTCGGGCGCGACCAGCAGCTTCCGTCTCAAGCTCGGACTGCAGCTGCAAGGCACGGGACGCGGCTGCAAGGCTCGGGACAGCAACCTTTGGCCGGAATCTAGGGTTTTGGCCGGATTTAGTCACCTTCTTTGGCCGGAGTTTTCTAGGGTTTCCGGCCACTTTCTTGGCCGGAAAACTTAGGGCTTTTACTTCCCATCATCTTGGCTTGCTTCCTATATGGTTTGATTTGATTTTGGGTGAAAAATCTCTAGAGAGAGAAAGCTTGATGAAGCTTTAATGGTGGATGTTCTTGAGATGGAGAAGATGATGATGAATGCTATGGGGAAATCTGATTTTTACTCGGGGACACCCAAATTGCATTTTTAAAGGGAAATCCAGAAAATCGCTACGGGGAGATCGACTATACTTAGAGACTCATTTTTCTCGACGAACCTAGCCTCGAGCCACATCGAAAAAGGGGGATTTCTCTTATCATTTCTTTTCATTTATTACTTATTCACCATGTTAGCTAAATCAAGTGTGTCGATTATATGAGATGAAATGTGATGAATTTGTGATTATGTTTAATATGATTTGATGTTTTGATTATGAATTGATGTTCATTTGATTCGATTATCGTTTTGATCGTATTTTCATGTGTCTTGTCAAGCACTTCACATAGTTAATAGACGAAACGAGGTATTCGATATAGATAGTAGTCTAAGTCATAATTTCATGTGTCTTGTCATGCACTTCACATAGTTAGGCGACTAGACGACACTTTCGTTGACTCGAGATTAACCGATTAGGAGTTTGTTTGACTAAGTATGATCTCCGGATATACGTAGTACTTAGAAACATCTACTTTAGGAGTCGAACATCGATTATACTTCGACACATTAAATCGGACTACACATAGTCATAGGTTATTCATTATGGATTCCCGGACTTCGACACCTCTCTCACTTATTTGTTGCCCGAATCGAGTATTACCGTCTCCCGACTCTTGTTCCTCCGACACTTCTCTCGAATCTCTCTCGCCCGTTTACTTTCTTGTTTAGTTTTACTTGCTTTAATCTCTTATTGTTTATTCATCATAACCCCCCATTTATCCTTGTTTTCTTCCTTTTAGTCTAAGTTAGCATTTAATATCTAGACCTACGGATAAGACCCTTCGTTATTCGAACCGCCTTCCTATCCTTGGATCGACTCCGGTTTTACCGGTTACTACTTGATACCTCCGCTTGGGTGTGCAACCTTTTCGGGTGCATCACATACTAGGATCATGTCTGCTTGATTTATTTTCTCGCGCACATTTACTTATTTACGTTTTATGTGGTGTATGATTATGTTAGAGTTCACAGTAATGCATGCAAACAAAAACGTAAGAGTCTCCAAAAAGAATTTTGAGTAATGCCTACCCAGATTAAGACACCTGTTGAGCCCTTGTTCATCGATGGTGGGTCATGCCAAAGCAGGGCGCCATCTTTTACCTTGGGACAATACGGGTAAACCTATGAAGAGGTTTACATGTCTAAATGGTTATTCTCAACGAGTCAACAAAAGGGTTTTGGATTTCGAGGCAAAAGGATGAATTAAACACATAAGTGTTATTCATCAACCAAGAGTCATAGGAGTATGATCAATATGGAGTTACTCACCCAGGAGGGTGAAGTTAAGGGCAGTGCCAAAGTACGCTTAACTTCACAGGAATGGGATCTTGGAAACGTATTATTCAAAGGGGGACGGTTTTCATTGAATAATATGGCAAAAACTGTTTTTGCGTAAACATTGAATGTAGTACTTAGCAAAATCCTTATTCTGTTTATGTAGAGTAAAGATGGCATATAGTATTAGGTCACATTTAGATAGAGATTTATACGACTTTCTAGATTGAGAGGAAGATCAGAGAAGAGTTCTCGATGCTTCGAATAAAGAAAGCGAAATAGAGATACCAGAAAGGGAAGTGGAAGTCAGTGCCTATGTGATAGAGGTCAATTTGGCAGATATAACTCTCCTTCATGGATATTTGATACCGGATGTGGAGCACATATAATTTCAGAATTAGATGAGCTCAAGGAGGTCAGGTATCTGACAAAGAGCGAGATGGTTCTACGAGTCGCAAATAAGGCAAGAGTTGCTGCTGTGGTTGTAGGAACCTATGAGCTTAGTTTAGAGACTGGATTGATATTAGTGCTGCATAATTGCTATTATGTACCCACTATTTCAAGGAACATCATCTCTGTGTCGGTGCTAGACAAAGAGGGATATCATGCTGTAATAAAGGACAAGTGTTGTTCTTTATACAAAGGTGAGATGTTTTATACCAGTGTTAAACTACGTAATGGTCTTTATGTTGTGAACATAGAAGACGAAATCCTGAACATAGACACGAAACAGCTTCGTACTCACGATTCTAACCAAAGTTATCTCTGGCATTGTCGTTTGGGTCACATTAACATGAAACGCATGCAGAAGCTTCATTCAGATGGACTTCTGGGATCGTATGATTTAGAATCGTACGATACATGTGAGCCATGCTTAGTGGGCAAAATGACACGATCGTCCTTCAAGGGGAAAGGAGATCGGGTGAGTGAACCATTAGGACTGATACATATAGATGTATGCGGACCTATGAGTACACTTGCGAAAGGTAACTATGGCTACTTCATAACGTTCACAGATGACTTCACTAGATATGGTTACGTATATCTTATGAAGCATAAGTCAGAATCGTTTGAAGTGTTCAAACAATTCCAGAATGAAGCAGAGAATCAACTTGGCAAGAAAATAAAAGCCATTCGATCGGATCGAGGTGGTGAATATTTGAGTCAAGAGTTTGAGGATCATCTTCGAAGTTGCTGAATAGTGTCCCAACTCACTCCTCCAGGAACACCTCAGATGAACGGTGTGTCCGAAAGGAGAAATCGAACCTTGATGGACATGGTTCGGTCGATGATGAACTTAGCCGATCTTCCTAACACTTTCTGGGGGTATGCTCTAGAAACGGCTGCTTTCACACTAAACCGAGCTCCGTCAAAAGCTGTAGAAAAGACGCCATATGAGATATGGACTGGAAAGGTTCCAAAGTTGTCTTTTCTCAAAGTCTGGGGTTGCGATGTTTATGTAAAACGTTTACAAGGAGATAAACTAGCACCAAGATCAGACAAGTGTCTCTTTGTTGGTTATCCGAAAGAGACAAAGGAGTATTACTTCTACAACCCATCAGAGAACAAAGTGTTTGTTGCTCGTGATGGTGTCTTCCTTGAAAAGGAGTTTCTTTCCAAGAAGACAAGTGGGAGAAATATAGATTTCGAAGAAGTTCGATCCGAGCAACAAACTGACACCGTTGTACCGATGTCAGAAGTCGCGATTCCTAACTATTCTGAGCCGATAGAAAAGGAAAGAGAGGAAGAGATGGTAGATCTCGGAGATCCTCCCGCGCAAAGCGAATGTGATTCGTAGGAGAACCCACAAGGAGTTGAGACGCTTAAGTCCAAGGGATAGACTACGAAGAAACCTTTTCCCCTGTCGCGATGCTTAAGTCCATTAGGATTGTTCTAGCAATTGCGGCTCATTACGATTATGAGATTTGGCAAATGGATGTCAAAACCGCCTTCCTGAACGGTAAACTGGAAGAGGATATGTACATGACACAACCTGAGGGTTTTGAGGACTCCAAGAATGCTGGAAAAGTTTGCAAGCTTCAAAGGTCCATCTACGGGTTGAAGTAAGCAAGTCGGAGCTGGAATCTTCGATTCGACGAGAAAATAAAAGAGTTTGGTTTTCTGAAGAATGAAGAGGAATCTTGTGTATACAAGAAGATTAGTGGGAGCAACCTAGTTTTCTTGGTCCTGTATGTGGATGACATACTGATCGTTGGAAATGACATTCCTATGCTTAACTCCGTAAAAGAGTGGCTTAGGAAGTGTTTTTCAATGAAAGACCTAAGAGATGCAGAATATATATTGGGCATCAAGATCTATGATCTATAGAGGTAGATCGAGGAAGATGATTGGACTCAGTCAAGAGACTTATATCGATAAGGTTCTTGGGAGATTCAAGATGGAAGACTCTAAGAGAGGATTCCTACCCATGACACATGGCACGACGCTAAGCAAGACTCAGTGTCCCCGAGATCCTGATGAGCTAGCATACATGAAGAAGGTGCCTTATGTTTCGGCAATAGGATCAATCATGTACGCCATGGTCTGCACTCGCCCAGACGTCTCATATGCTCTGAGCATGTGTAGCCGTTACCAATCTAATCCAGGTGAGAAACACTGGACCGCAGCCAAAAATATCCTGAAGTACTTGAGAAGGACAAAGGATCACTTCTTGGTTTATGGCGGGAAAGATGAACTAATCGTGGAAGGCCATGTGGATGCGAGCTTCCAAACGGACATAGATGATATCCGATCGCAGTCGGGTTATGTCTTTTGTCTAAACGGAGGAGCAGTAAGCTGGAAAAGCTCAAAGCAGACTACTGTAGCAGACTCTACCACAGAAGCAAAATACCTTGCCGCTTCGGAAGCAACCAAGGAAGGAGTTTGGATAAAGAAGTTTATCTCCGTACTTGGTGTAGTTCCTAGCATAGAAAATGGGGTTACTCTGTATTGTGACAACAATGGAGCTATCACCCAGGCTAAGGAACCAAGAGCACACCAGAAATCCAAACATATCCTAAGGAAGTACCACGTGATTAGGGAAATCACTGAGCGAAAAGATGTGGTCATTTGCAAAGTCGATACGGACGACAATGTTGCCGATCCGTTAACTAAACCACTGCCTCAGCCCAAGTATGAGAGTCATAGAAGGGGCATAAAGCGCATCGATGAATGGCTTTAAGTTGTAATTGGATTAATGAAAGGAGTTTCATGTAATGAATTAGCTACATTCAATAAAAGAAATAAATAAGTTATTTCTGTCATTAAATAATGGTTTAGTGTTTAATTGACAGTCCAAAAATAATGAGGCATTCCAGGTAGGTTTATCAGATACGTGATCTGGTAAATGGAACCCTACTAAGTGAACATGGAATAGATTCATTATTTAGTCCCTAGTCCAGGTCATTGCATGGACAACAATGACTCAAGAAGACTAGCATGGGAATTGACTGATAGCGCAGTTCCATGGGCTATAGGAATATGGTATTTAAGTCAATTACATGGGTGTATGATATGGGAATATACAATGGATAACCCAATGATGAGAGTTCTTCAAGGAGTTGAAAAACGTCACGAACTCTCATAGGCAAGATTGGAGAGATTCCTTAAACATGAGTACTCCACTCATCTTATGTAAGGAATGTCGAACTTTGGTACCGTCAAACGCTGCGCCGTAAAAGGAGGTTATAAAGGCGGAGTACTAGGGGAGACATGATAGACATGAAGTTAAGTGGGAGTACAAGGTTGGATGATGTCCTCCTATTAAGTTAGGATAAAGTATCTCCGAGCCACTTGAGGAGAAGCAACTGGAAAATGTGTGGCCACACTCAAATTGATTAATGGTTAATCATTTGTATTGACAGTTGTTCTCCAGATCAAGAAAGTCTGAAGGGTATGACGTATCAGATGAGATACTAAGTGACATGGGAATCGAGCATTGCACTTGTTCTAAGTACAAGTGGGAGACTGAAAGATTTATCCGTTCGGTCTGAAGGAGATGTCCTTCCGAAGGAGTGTCCTTCGACCAAGGTGGCAATGCGATCAATTTGTCAGTTAGGATAACGATGACCACACGTGAAGATCATCCAGTCCGGTCCAATTAGGGTCGTAATGCTTTGCTAGAAGCCAACTACGATATTCGCGGCTAACATAGACCAGATCCTACAACGGGTTACACATAAGAGTGGTAACTTGATCGGAGAGACTTGACTAGACGGGAACAGGCTAAAGATGGATGGGTTCCAACTGGAAAGGCCGAAAGGGTTCGAATGGAGATTCGGAACAAGATAGAAAGAACCGAGACTTAAAAGGGGTACCCGGAGGAAGGCTCATTAGGCCGGCCATGTGATGGCCGACCAGAGTAAGTGGGTCGGCCATATATAGCCCATGGTGGGCTGCCATGGCCGGCCACACTTAAGGGATTGTCAGAATACCCCAAAAAGGGTATTTTGGTAATTATCTTTTCTGTGACCCGAAAATAGAAAAACCTAATCTGAATGGGATTCTAATTAGGGTTTGTCTATATATTGGGTCAGTTGAGAACAGAAAAGGTGTGGATATTTCTCTAGAAGAAAAATATACAGCTCTCTCTCTCTCAATATACAGCTAGTGGAGAGAGAGGAATATAGAGAAAAAGCTCTCGTTCTATCAATCTAGTCAAGAAGAAGAGTTCTTCTCAACCTTCTAGTAAGTCCTAGCAGTCTGAAAGGAAGGGAGATCAAGTCTATTCACTCGGTGTCTCAAGTAGAGGAGCTACACTTGGAGTTCTCGATCTTCACATGCGATTGGAATGGTTCGAGGGAAAAACGCGTTAAGGTATTTATCCCTCTTCTAGTTCATTGATTAGTTTATGCATATGATCCTGGGAAATCTAGTGTTAACATATGATGTTTGAGATTCTGCTTAGAACACTAGATAGTGTATAGGATACACACAAAACCCTACATGAGGTAACTAACAAAACTCTTGTACAGGACATTAAAACTAAATGCGACGGTAACAAGAACTGGGTAGATGAGCTCCTAACATATTGTGGACCTACAGTATCACACCATGAAGGGCTACAGGGGAAACACCATTCCAAATGGTGTATGGCATGGAAGTCGTGTTGCCAGTCGAGATAGGAAAGTTGAGCCTCAGGGTCAAACATTTTGACCCCGTAGCAAACGAAGAACTCGCACGGGAGTACTTGGACCTAATTTACGAGGTCCAAGACCAGGCAGAAGTAAGGAATCTAGCCTTTAAGGACACTATGATCAAGCAATACAAGTCCCACATGAAGGTAAGAAAATCTGACCTGGGAGATATGGTATGGACAAACTCCAAGTTCGTCAAGAAGCCTTCGGAAGATAAACTCTTCCTAACCTGGGGATGGACCCTACAGGATAGTCAAAGTAGTAGGGCCTGGGACGTTCATATTAGAAAACACGTCACACACAGAGCACCTTATTGTAGGGTTTTATATGTATCTAATACACTAACTAATGTTGAAAGCGGAATCTCAAACATCTAATGTTTAACACTAGTTATCCAGGATCATATGCAAGAACTATTAAGAACTAGAATTGGAAAAACTAACCTTTATCGCAATTTTTCCCTCGAACCTTTCCAATCGCGTGTGAAGATCCAGAGCTCCAATTGTCGCCTTGAGACACCGAGTAGGTTAACTTGATCTCCCTTCCTTAATGTCTACTAGAACTTTAATGGAAGGTTGAGAAGAACCTTTCTTCTTGACTAGAAAGACAAAATGGGAGTTTTTTCTCTTTTATCTTTTCTTTCTTTTATGTGTGACAGAATTGATTATCTCAGAGAAAATTCCACACCTATTCTGAACTCATAATGGTTCTTTATATAGGCATTTCCTTAGTAGAGTCCCACTCAAATAAGGAATCCTAAAAGTCCCTCAGAAAAGTTAAGCACAAATGGAGTTTATTTCTCTTTTAAACTCTTTATTAGGGAAAACCCTAATTAGGGTTCCCTTTAGCTATGGCTGGCCATAACAGCCCCTAATGGGCTTGTTTTGGCCGACCCACTTAGCTTTCATGGCCGGCGAGGGGAAACCCTTAAAAGGGATTCCCTTCCCGGCCCAAAAGTGTGCTTTTTGATCTTTTCAAACTTCTCTTTCAAGCCTGATTCTTTCTATCTCTTTTGAGCACCATTAGACTGGATCATATCCATTTATAACTCAGCTCCCACTAGTCAAATCTCTCCGATCAAGTTACCTCTCTTATGTGTAACCCATTGTAGGATCTGGTCTATTTTAGCTGCGAATTACCGAAGTCAATCGACGATCGTAAGCGGCTTCTAGCAAAGCATTACGACCCCTAATTGGACCGGACTGGGTAATCTTCATGATTAGTTCATCGTTATCCTAGTTAACAAATTGATCGCATTGTTACCTTGGTCGAAGGACACTCCTTCGAAGGACATCTCTTTCATACCGAACGGATATATCCTTCAGTCTCCCACTTGTCCTTAGAACAAGTGCAATGCTTGATTCCCATGGCTCTTCGCATCTCATCTGATACATCATACCATTCAGACTTTCTTGATCTGGAAAACAAGTGACTCAGCAAATGATTAGCTTTTAATCTATTCGAGTGTGGCCACACATTTTCAGCTGCTTTTCCTCAAGTCGCCCGGAGATACCAATCCAAACCTTGTTAGGAGGACATAATCCAGTCTTGTACTCCCACTTAACTTCATGTCTATCATGTCCTTCCCGGTAATTCCGCTTTTATAACCTCCTGTTACGGCGCAGCGTTTGGCGGTACCAAAGTTTGACATTCCTTATATTTATAAGGGCAATGCAGTTGGAACAAACAGGCGCAGTCGCTGAAGGGCTTTTATGAAAGCAAAGGAAGAGAAAAATAAACTGACGAGTTCTGTTGATGTCAAAAAATGACCTTGTTTTATATCAACATGAAATCGGGACTTGATGCATGACAACGTCCGTTATGATCGAATATTCTGTTAATTAATTGAGATTCCTTTCGTCTGCTCCTAGCTCCAGCTCTGGTTCCTTGCTCCTGCTCCAGCTCCTTGATTCTTGGGGGAAAAACCTGCTGATGTCAAAAAATGGCCTTCCGTTATATCAGCATGAAACAGGGAGTTGATGCATGATAGCCTCCGTTAAGTTGAATGTTTTGTTTGTCAGGTTGAACCTTATCGGTTGAATCTTCTTCTAACTCTGGTTCTCTACTTCTCCTGCTCCTCGCTCCTGGCTCCTGCTCATTGCTCCTGCTCCTGGCTCCTACTCCTGCTTATTGTTCTTGTGCGTCTGCTCCCAAAGGGGGGAACCTGCAAAGGGTTCGAAAACCGCTCCGACGCTCAAGCCAGTCGGGGTGGTCTTTGTAGTAAAAGAATGAATAGTGATCGATCCTTTTGGGGGCGAGTTATGAGAGGTCAGAGTTAACTGTGATCTTTTAGGGTTCAGAGATAGTGTCCTTTGAAGGACGATTTGGGGGCCTTTTATATGTTGAAGAGGCAGCGATGATTGCCGTGGAGGGAAGTTTCCCCTTTGTTTTTATCTCGTATCCAAGATAGATGAAAGTTCCTTAGTTTATGGATCTTTCGTAGATATTCTGCCGATGTGATAGATCTTTGGGGGGAAGTTTCCTCCCTTGGACGCGTGAAGTCCAAACTTCCTTAAATACTTAGAGATCTGTAACCAACTGAGATCTCTGTGGAGATTCTGGGATTAAGTCGGTAGGTTGCTTGGTGCGCTCTGCCTTCCCAGTTCTGGGCGTAAGGCATCGACCGAACCTACGTGGACCCTCTTATTCCTTTAGAGACCCAGGGTTGATCCGTTCATACCAGGGGCGTTACAGGGCTGGTTTCCCCTAGCCGACCTCCCAATTAGGGGAGTATGTGACGGATCGTCAAGGGTTCAGCTGACCTGCTACCTTAAGTCGGGTTGACCCAGTGGACATCAGAGAAGTGGGTGCGTCTCCCCATGTTCCATTACTTCTTCCGTTGGTTTTAGCCGTTACTTTAGTCGTCAATGGTTTGATTGGAAAAGTAAAGGGGCCTTCTTAATACGCGATGACTATTACTAAGTGTCCCTGTTTCATTGGTCATTCTGCCTATACACGGATCCTGCGTTTCCTTCTCCGACTTGGGAAGTTCCCCGTTCTTTAAATACCTCGACTATTGAGTTTGCTTTTCCTTCTTGATGGTCCTAAAAAGTTACCTAAATAGGTTTCCACCCGCAAGTATACGGGCGTCAAGTAATAGTTCCGGTAAGACCGGTTCGTTCCTCAGAGACTAAGTTAAACTAATTCTAACCTTAAAACTATTGAGATTTAAAATTGGTTTTGATGGTGATAAAATAGAATTATAATATAAAACTCAAGAAAAATAAATAAATAAATAAATATTTCGATGTTCAGAAAAAGGGAACCTAGGGTTTAGCTACTCATGCTAGAAACGATAAATATTTGAAGTAATAGAAGAAAAAGAAGAAAGAAACTTACTTTTCTGCGCTTCTTTCACCAAACAGACCCTTAAGGAATTGATTTCCTTCTGTTTTTCCCGGAAATCTGCCAAACGCACCCTCTGGGAAAACGATTTTCTCGTCTTCCCGGAAATATTTTCCTCTCTGGAAATTTATTTTCTCACCTTCTTCAACCTCCTGTTTCTCTCTCTAAACTTTCTGTTTCTTTCTCTTTTCTTAATCTTTCTGTTAATTCTCTCTCTCTATCTCTCTCACAAAGACAAAGTAATTAAAATCAAAGAGATATAAAATTGAAATAAAAAATTACCTCCATTAAAGCTCTCGGGTTTCTCTCTCTCTCTACAATATCTCCCTATTTCTCTCTCTAACTTTCTCTCTTCCTCTATAATCTCTCTCTCTCTCTCACTAAGAAATTAAGATTACAAATCAAAGAAACAAAAATCAGAAATTAAAACAAATTGAATTTAAGCTCTCGGTTTCCCTCTCTCTCTCTCTCTACTTTCTTCTTTAAACCGTGGTCTCTTTCTTTCCCAATCTTTTCCTCTTTTATAACCCAAACATATAGAATCCCAACTCCCGAATTCTTCTCTATCCCTTTCTGTTTTGATTTCCAGAATATCTCCTTCTCTCTCTCGGGTTTAACCAACAGAATCCTCCTCCATCTCTCTCTCTCTATCTCCCGGGTCTATCTCTCTTTCTGTTTTCTATTTGAATTTGAAAAGAGATTTGAGAAATAAGAGGAGAGGATAGAGGGAAAGCATTTCACGTACTGATGAGGAGGAACACAAAAAGGATCCAGTGGTTCGCGGCTGGATGGATAAATGTGCAACGGTACTCGTCAGATTAGGCCACATGTACAGAAATTAAAGTGACCGTCGGATCGTGCATCACGCGTAGAGGAGCATCCAAGTATCTTGCTTCGCGTTGCACAACATCAGCACTTAAAAGCAGTCCCGAATATTACCCATTGCGCCCACCGAAGTCCCGGGAATTGGTCCCTCACCATCAGGTTGCATGCCACGTGTATTTAAGTGATTTGGTCAACCAAATTTGACTCCAACTTTGACTTTGGCTAATTTGCTCGTCCGGACTCCGATTTGACTCCCGTTTTCGCCCACGAACTCGTCACGGACCCCTCTTCTCATCTGAGCATCAATTTTGACCAAGAAGTCAGAATCAACAAATGACCAAAATGCCCCTAGTCTGCATTCTTTCCGACTTTATCCGTTTTGCACGCGTAACTCTGTAAAAAGGTACCTGAACATAAAAGAGAGTAATTCGTGAGAGTAACAGCTCTAGAGAGACTAACTCGTCTAAATTAAGAGACTCAGATGGGACATTTCCATGTCTCATCAAACATCCCCAAACTTAGATTTTGCTAGTCCTCGAGCAAAACAGAAAAATAAAACTAAACCCATTTCACCACTTTCGTAGGGACCCACGATTGCACTTAGCACGTGCAACAAGCCGTTAAACCTCTAGGTTACCCAAGAGGACGAGTTTTGTCTCGTGAGGGTTTGCAGTGAATATACCCACAAAATTCAAATATCAAAAAATGCAAAAGGGTCTAAATATGATGTGGACTAAAAAATGTTCATCCGGTAGGTTTTCAAAAGTTAATAGACATAAAATCTAAGTCGACCAAACCATACAAATGCTAAAAATCCCTTCACTAGTAATCAAGACTCGAAGTGCACGTGACCAGCCAATATGAGTATCATTTCGGTTCTGAAAAGACAAGACCTCGATTACCGTCTCGATACATTTCGCCTCGACTACTGCCTCACGGTCATACACTCAAAAATCAAAGTCACTCAAGAATGGTTCACTCTATGTGTTGGTATGAATATGAAGGAAAACTCAACACATGAAAAAGACGGACTAAAATTCTGTGGACGACTGATCTCAAAGAAGGAAACAACCACTAATATGGAATGGGGAAACTAACCAACTCTTCTCACCTGATCTACTATCTAACAATGCTTCCTAGAGGTCGATAGACACTAATGAGGATCTGACTAGAACTCCTGAGAACTCGACGTCTTCAAATCTTCAAGAACTACTTCAAGGGATAAACAAAACTACATAAACACTCTTTTTTCTTTCATTTTCATTTTTTCATTTTTTTTTTTTTTTTTTTAATGCTACTGACTTTGGTAATAAAACTCAAGATACATAACATACTTTCTTCACATTATTCGTTCCTTGGGTAAAATTCTATTCACTTTGCTTCATGCCTTATTCTCAGGGTTCTAAATGATGAAGGTCCTATCTTCCTATAGTTGACACTGTTTTCAAGTTTCTCAGACTACAAGAGAAGGTTTTCATTCCTGATGACATCCCTAGTGGTTGTAAAATTTGAACTCAAGAGATCAACTGAGTTCTAATGAATACTGCGAGGTTGAGTAGCTCTTCATTCTACTCAGAATTAGCTCAGAAGAGATCACTCAAAACAAAAAGAAAGGCTCAGAATCTCACATGGGTTAAGTCTCCACTAATGATCGATTAAGTTCTCTTAGAAAAGTCTACTCTTCACCTATCTAATACTCACATGGCTAGTGCACAGACAACTTCAAGACTCAAAATTCGTGGAAAAACCCTTAGCAAAAGCATAGTATAACCGACTAGACTCTATAACTATTAACAAGCAAAAACAACTAGACTCGCGTTTCTAATCCAAATAAAAAATTTTGAACCCTTTTGAATTTTTGAAATAAGGACTAAAAATTCAATCCCCATCCCCAAACTTAAACCGAACATTGTCCTCAATGTTCTGAAGACTATGCAAAATAACAGGATTAGGGAAAGATGTTACCAGATTCAGAAGTCCTATGCATGGGTTGCCTCCCAGAAAGCGCTAAGTTTAACGTCTTCAGCCAGACGAAACTGATCATAGCAGATCAGTTTTGATAGACAGGATCTTCGATAAGAACATCCTCTGTATCGGTCAACATCTCTAAAAATGGTTTCAGCCGTTGTCCATTCACTTTGGACACACTACCATTTCTGTCTTCAATGTCAACCGCACCATAAGGATACACAAACTTGACCGTGAAAGGCCTTGTCCATCTAGAACGGAGTTTACCAGGAAATAAATGCAAACGTGTGTTATATAATAAAACTTTCTGACCCGGTGAAAATGTTTTTCTTAAAATAATTTTATCATGCAACATTTTCATCTTATGTTTATACAACCTAGCACTCTCATATGCATCATTTCTCAACTCCTCCAACTCACTGAGTTGCAACTTTCTCTCTCTACCCGCCTTGTCAAGCGAAAAATTCAATTGCTTGATAGCCCAATATGCTCTGTGCTCTAACTCAACGGGTAAGTGGCATGCTCTGCCATACACTAGTCTATATGGAGACATTCCAATAGGGGTCTTAAACGCTGTACGGTAAGCCCATAGTGCATCGGTTAGTCGTAAAGACCAATCCTTCCTATTGGTGTTAACCGTTTTCTCTAGAATGCGTTTAATCTCCCTATTCGACACCTCGACTTGACCACTAGTCTGTGGATGATATGGAGTAGACACTTTATGGGTAATACCATATTTATTCATCAAAAGCTCAAACTGCCTATTACAAAAGTGTGTGCCCCCATCACTAATAATTACCCGCGGTGTACCAAAACGTGAAAGTATGTTTTCCTTCAAGAAAGTGATCACAACTTTGTGATCATTCGTTTTGCAAGCAACCGCCTCTATCCACTTAGACACATAGTCAACTGCCACTAGGATGTACAGATTTCCAAATGAATTTGGGAAGGGACCCATGAAATCGATGCCCCACACATCGAAGACCTCAACTACCAAAATAGGATTAAGGGGCATCATGTTCCTACGTGAAATGCTTCCCAACTTTTGGCATCGTTCACATGCCAAACAATATGCATGGGTATCCTTAAATATAGACGGCCAGTAAAAACCACATTGCAGAATTTTTGCAGCCGTCTTTTTACTACTAAAATGCCCTCCACATGCATGATCATGACAAAAGGAGATGATTTTCAATTGTTCCTCATCAGGAACACATCTCCTAATGATCTGGTCGGGACAATACTTGAATAAGTATGGGTCGTCCCAGAAGAACCGTTTCACCTCAGCTAAAAATTTATCACGATCTTGTTTGGTCCAGTGTTTGGGTATTTGACCAGTAGCAAGATAGTTCACTATATCAGTAAACCAAGGTAATCGGGAGACACTAAGGGGGGGTAGTGGTTCAGGACATTGGAGGACACTCAGAGACAAAATGTTCCAGAGACATTTCAAGACATTTCGGGACATTTGTCCGTAGACAAAATGTCTTTATGGACATTTCAGGACATTTGATTCATAGACAAAATGTCTCAGAGACATTTCAAGACATTTGGTTCATGGACAAAATGTCCTGGGGACATTTCAACATATTGAATCCATGGACAAAATGTGTAGTGGATATTATTATTATTATTATTATTATTATTATTTATTATTATTATATATTATTATTATTATCTCATCATTGAAGGATAATTGGTAGACATTTATTATTTTAATATTATCATTATTGTCAAACCATATGAAATAATATATTTGTACTCATGTTTCAATAATATATTTTTCGACTTTTGTGGACATATGTGGATATCTGAGGACATTGATGGCAGTTGGTAGACATTTATTATTTTAATGTAATCATTATTGTCTAATCATACGAAATAAATTTGGCCTACTACTTTGAAGATATATTTTTCGACTTTCGTAGACATCCGTGAATATCTGTGGACATTGATAGATATATAGTTGATATTTATTATTTGTAATATTATTACTGTCTTACCATATGAAATAAAAAAAATTAATTAATATTTCCAAATATATATTTTTCGACTTTCGTAGACATCTGTAGATATCTGTGGACATTGATGGACAATTGGTAAATATTTATTATTTAATATAGTTAAATATTAATATAATAATAATAATATAATAATAATATAATATAATATAATATAATATAATATAATATAATATAATATAATATAATATAATATAATATAATATAATATAATGTAATGTAATATAATATAATATAATATAATATAATATAATATAATATAATGGAATATAATATAATATAATATAATATAATATAATATAATATAATACAATAATATAGTAATATAATATAATATAATATTATAATAATATGATTTGATAATAGTAATTATTTTTATTACCTTCCTTACTCAAATATATAATAATAATAATAATAATAATAATAATAATAATAATAATAATAATAATAATAATAATAATACAATAATGTAGTAATATAATAATAAGATAATATTATTATAATATGATTTGGTAATAATAATTATTTTTATTATCTTCCTTACTCAAATGTCCCCAAGTGTCTTCCATATTTTGAGAGACATTTTCTCTCCAAAAGCTCTCCAAATTTACACTAAAATGTCTCCAAATGTCCCCAAAAACAATTTGTCCTGAAATGTCCCTAATTTCGTGTCCCGAACGAATAACACAGACATTTGGGGACATTTGAAATGTCTCCAACCAATAACACGGACATTTGGAGACATTTGAAATGTCCCCAACCAATAACACGGACATTTAGGGACATTTCAAATGTCCCCAACCAATAACACGGACATTGGGGGACATGAAAATGTCCCCCAATGTCCCCAACCACTACCCCCCCCTAAAGAGTTGCTCATCAGGAAAGCTCTCTCTCATGGGTAACTTGTCTTTGACAGACTCGACTACAAGTCTAGACAAGTGGTCTGCTACTAAATTTTCGGAACCCTTTTTGTCCCGAATTTCTATGTCAAATTCCTGTAGCAGCAGTATCCATCTAATCAGCCTAGGTTTTGCATCCTTTTTAGAAAGGAGATATTTTAATGCAGCATGATCAGAGAATATAATGACCTTAGACCCAACGAGATATGATCTGAACTTCTCTAAGGCATACACTACAGCTAACAACTCTTTTTCAGTGGTAGAGTAGTTTAGCTATGCATCATTCAACGTCTTACTGGCATAGTATATAACGTGAAGAAGTTTATTCTCACGTTGACCTAACACGACTCCAATGGCATAATCAGATGCATCACACATGATCTCAAATGGAGTACTCCAGTTGGAAGGTTGAACAATAGGGGCGGATGTAAGCATAAGTTTCAGTTTTTCAAAGGCTTCTAAGCAAGGACCGTCAAAGACAAATTTGTTCTCTTTTGCCAAAAGATTACAAAGAGGTCTAGATATCTTGCTGAAATCTTTGATAAACCGCCGATAAAATCCAGCATGTCCTAAGAACGATCGAATATCTTTGACCGTTTTAGGGACTGGGAGGCTTTTTATCAACTCAACTTTTGCTTTATCTACTTCAATGCCCTTTTCAGAAATGACATGCCCTAAGACTATTCCTGATCGAACCATAAAGTGACATTTCTCCCAATTAAGAACTAAGTTCTTCTCTTTGCATCGAACCAACACGAGTGTGAGGTGATGCAGACATTTATCAAATGATGAGCCAAAGACTGAAAAATCATCCATAAAGACCTCGAGAAACCTCTCTACCATATCTGAAAATATGCTCATCATACATCTTTGAAAAGTGGCGGGTGCATTACACAACCCAAAAGGCATCCGACGATAAGCATAAGTTCCAAATGGACAGGTAAAAGTGGTTTTCTCTTGGTCTTCAGGGGCTATAGGAATCTGATTATAGCCAGAATAGCCATCTAAGAAACAGTAGTAGTTATGCCCAGCTAGTCTCTCTAACATCTGATCAATGAAAGGAAGAAAATGGTCTTTCCTCGTGACCGTGTTCAATTTCCTGTAGTCAACACAAACACGCCACCCAGTGGTCATCCTGGTGGGTATTAACTCATTTGCTTCGTTCTTGACTACAGTAATGCCTGATTTCTTGGGTACAGTTTGAACAGGACTGACCCAAGTACTATCTGAAATAGGGTATATGATACCCGCACCTAATAATTTCAGGACTTCAGCTCTAACTACCTCCTTCATGTGAGGGTTAAGTCTACGTTGCATTTCCCTTGAAGGTTTAGCATCCTCCTCTAGGTAGATATGGTGCATGCAAACAGAAGGACTTATACCCTTTAAATCTGATATTGACCACCCTAAGGCCTCTTTGTGGTTTCGAAGGACATCTAACAGTCTACTCTCCTGTTCTTTTTCTAACTCAGAAGCAATAATGACAGGTAGAGTTTCAGATGGGCCTAGAAACGAATACTTTAAATTGTCGGGCAAGGGTTTCAATTCTAAGGAAGGTGGTTTTTCTGTGGATGTAGACAACTCTGGGATAGATGGACCACAGGACTCATTGGTAGATGATAGTTGATTTGTCTCTAAAGTTGGCGAGTCAATTGGCTTAGACAAAATAAGGGGTTCAACTTTCGCTTTCCACTTATCAGTATCCAGTAATGGGGTAGAATCCAGCAAAGCATTTACCTCATTGATACTTCCCTCCTCATCAAAATCTAAGCCAAAATGAGCCAACAGTGTTTCTAAGGGATCCTCGGATAAAGTTTCAGGTAAAGAATCCTGAACAAACATATCTATCAGATTCAACTCGGTAAAATCCTCAACATCATCTGGAAAAAGTCCAGCTTTATAGATGTTCATCTCTACAGTCATGTTTCCAAAAGACAATTATAAGAGTCCACTCCTACAATATATGACAGCATCAGATGTAGCTAAGAATGGTCGTCCTAAAATGACGAGAATCTGACTTTGGGTATCACGAACAGGGTCGGTATCCAAGATGATGAAATCTACTGGAAAGATGAATTCACCAACCTTTATTAAAACATCTTCCACTATTCCACGTGGTCGTCTAATAGACCGGTCCGCCAACTGGAGAACTACAGGAGTGGGTTTTATTTCTCCTAAACCTAACTGTAAGTACACCGAGTAAGGAAGGAGGTTAACACTAGCACCTAGATCTAATAATGCTCGTTCGATCTCATGTTTTCCTATGGTGCATGGTAACGTAGGACTTCCTGGGTCTTTGTACTTAGATGGAAGGGTTTGTTGGATAATAGAACTCACTTGATTAGTCAAGAAGACTTTCTTATGCACGTTCATCTTACGCTTTCTAGTACATATGTCTTTAAGGAATTTAGCGTAAGACGGGATCTGTTTAATGGCATCTAATAATGGAATGTTAATACTAACCTGTTTGAACATTTCCATTATCTCCTCAAACTGAGACTTCTTCTTAGGTTCTACCAGACGCTGAGGATAAGGGGCTCTAGGGACATATGGCTCAGGTACAATGGGTAGGTTTTCAGACTCAGGAGCCTTCACAGGCTCTTGACTAGGGGTACTAGTTGGTGGTTCAGAGTTTTGTTCATTATCTTCGGGAACTCCTACCTTATTGTCAATTGCCCTACCACTTCTAAGGGTGGTTATTGCATTGGCCTGGTCCATAGACATTTTTCCCTTCGGGTTTGGCTCTGGTTGACTAGGAAATATACCCTGTTCTCTCTGCCTAAGGGCTTCTGTAAGTTGACCTACCTCGGTTCTTAGACTGGATATAGTCTGGTTGGTCTGTTGTGCAAACTCCATTTGGGCCTTAGCTAGCTGCTTCATGGTTTCCTCAAAAGACTCCTTGTTCTGAGAAGGATATCGGGTACTAGATTGACCCTGGTTTTGAACATAAAGATTCCTAGGAGCATTAAACCCAGGAGGGTTCATTGAACTACTAATCTGGCCCTGACCCTGACCCTTTGACCAAGAAAAATTGGGGTGATTTCTCCAACCCGGATTATAAGTGTTCGAATAAGGATCATATTTCTGACGGTTATCTTGCCTAGAGTTTAGATAAAGAGCGTTAGCATGCTCTTTCTCGTTAGGAACAAAGAATAGGGTACACTTATTTCCAGTATGAGATGGGTCTCCACAGACCGAGCACGGATAAGAGATGGATTCATTTCCAACACTCATGACTTGAGTGGGATCCTCCCTGAATGCTTTAGGTTGACCAAGTTCTAGGGCTTCTATCCTTCTCGTCATGGCGGCGAGTTTAAGATCTGACTCGTCAACTCATCGGCGGATTTATGAGTAAAACCGCCACCACAGAATGATTCTACCATGGATGTAGTTGGGTAATTTAGTCCGTCATAGAGAATCTGGACTAGTCTTATCTTTTCAAAACCATGGTGTGGACACTGTAGTAAGATTTCTTTAAATCTCTCAAGATATTTATAGAGAGATTCGTCTTCTTGCTGCACAAAACTGTTAAGACTTTGCCTTAAAGAGGTAGTTTTGTGTTTCGGGAAGAATTTCAGCAGGAATGCACTGCTCAATTCTTCCCATGTAGTAATGGAATGGAGTTGTAAGGCATACAACCAAGATTTTGCTTTCTCCTTCAGTGAGAAAGGGAACAACCTAAGTCTCAATATTTCGTCAGGCATATTGGGGAAATTCATAGTCCCACAGATTTCTTCGAAATCCCTAACATGGTAGTAGGGATTCTCGTTCTCAACCCCACGGAAAACAGGGAGCATTTGAATAGTGCTCGGTTTCAACTCGAATTGAGTCGTGCATTGGGGTAACTGTATGCATGACGGTTGACACGTTCTAGTGGGATTCATGTAATCCCTGAGTGTCATAGGCTGATTTCCATCCCTGGCTTGGTTTAGATTCTCACCCATAGTGTCACTCAAAGAGAGACTCGCTAAAAGATTACTTAAATGTGCTTCTCTACTGATGAAACGACCTCTCTTATCACGATATCTTTTGGGCATAAACTAGAGCCCAACGACCAAGGATATTCGAACCAAAGAATCACTACGAGGAACCTATAGGAAAGCAAACACAAACAGTCTGACTCCACCAAGCAACCTAAACAAAATCTAGACAATAGACAGGTTTGTCAGATTCCCCTAAAAAGCTAGACAGCTCCTACTTCTCCACAACACTTGAACTTTGACTGTTTATAAAGGTTACTCGACCAGAGTAGTCGGTAGACAATTCTCCAGGAAGACAACCAACGATGAACGTTGTGATAGCCGTCTTCCTTCGGCAAACGTTTCCTCTTCTCGAGGCGGCCTTTTTGACAAGAATTGTTTACAAACTTTCCTCTGAGAATGCCTAGATAAGAGTCAATTTCCCGAGTTGTTTTTGAAGGGTCTTATGAGCTCGATACCTTAGGGGCTGATGTCTAAATAATATTTTAGCTTTTAAGTGAAGTTTGGGTTCGTGAATGTTGTTACCTATGTGGGCAAGAGAACGGTGATGAAATCCGTTTCTTATCTTGTAACTGGGTTAGTGCCCTTACTAGAATGATTACACTAAACAGTTCGATCAAAGCAATTAGGCACACGAATTCACACCAAAAACCCACTGACAGGAGATTCGTGGGTGTTCAAGAAATTTACCTCCCGTTCAAGACGGGCGATGACCTTTGTAGATGACCCGCGAATGTTCCGACCCGAGGTTCCGTTTTGATTTTCGGTTACAATTTAATTAAGCCCTCCAAATTAGGGTCAAAACTTTAAAACCAAAAATAAAAAGAAAGTCTCTCTCTCACCAAAAATAAAAATAAAAAATAACAAAAAATGTAAATTCTTCTTCTTGAGCTCCTCTCCTTGTTGCGCCTTCTCCTTTGCTCCTTAGTGTTTTTCTACACCAAAAACGGAAAAGCAAGTAAAAGTGTCCAAAAATATAAACATACCAAAAATAGAAATAAAATTAGATTAAATTTAAACTAAGTCCCCGGCAGCGGCGCCAAAAATTTGAAGTAATAGAAGAAAAAGAAGAAAGAAACTTACTTTTCTGCGCTTCTTTCACCAAACAGACCCTTAAGGAATTGATTTCCTTCTGTTTTTCCCGGAAATCTGCCAAACGCACCCTCTGGGAAAACGATTTTCTCGTCTTCCCGGAAATATTTTCCTCTCTGGAAATTTATTTTCTCACCTTCTTCAACCTCCTGTTTCTCTCTCTAAACTTTCTGTTTCTTTCTCTTTTCTTAATCTTTCTGTTAATTCTCTCTCTCTATCTCTCTCACAAAGACAAAGTAATTAAAATCAAAGAGATATAAAATTGAAATAAAAAATTACCTCCATTAAAGCTCTCGGGTTTCTCTCTCTCTCTACAATATCTCCCTGTTTCTCTCTCTAACTTTCTCTCTTCCTCTATAATCTCTCTCTCTCTCTCACTAAGAAATTAAGATTACAAATCAAAGAAACAAAAATCAAAAATTAAAACAAATTGAATTTAAGCTCTCGGTTTTCCTCTCTTTCTCTACTTTCTTCTTTAAACCGTGGTCTCTTTCTTTCCCAATCTCTTCCTCTTTTATAACCCAAACATATAGAATCCCAACTCCCGAATTCTTCTCTATCCCTTTCTGTTTTGATTTCCAGAATATCTCCTTCTCTCTCTCGGGTTTAACCAACAGAATCCTCCTCCATCTCTCTCTCTCTATCTCCCGGGTCTATCTCTCTTTCTGTTTTCTATTTGAATTTGAAAAGAGATTTGAGAAATAAGAGGAGAGGATAGAGGGAAAGCATTTCACGTACTGATGAGGAGGAACACAAAAAGGATCCAGTGGTTCGCGGCTGGATGGATAAATGTGCAACGGTACTCGTCAGATTAGGCCACATGTACAGAAATTCAAGTGACCGTCGGATCGTGCATCACGCGCAGAGGAGCATCTAAGTATCTTGCTTCGCGTTGCACAACATCAGCACTTAAAAGCAGTCCCGAATATTACCCATTGAGCCCACCGAAGTCCCGGGAATTGGTCCCTCACCATCAGGTTGCATGCCACGTGTATTTAAGTGATTTGGTCAACCAAATTTGACTCCAACTTTGACTTTGGCTAATTTGCTCGTCCGGATTCCGATTTGACTCCCGTTTTCGCCCACGAACTCGTCACGGACCCCTCTTCTCATCTGAGCATCAATCTTGACCAAGAAGTCAGAATCAACAAATGACCAAAATGCCCCTAGTCTGCATTCTTTCCGACTTTATCCGTTTTGCACGCGTAACTCTGTAAAAAGGTACCTGAACATAAAAGAGAGTAATTCGTGAGAGTAACTGCTCTAGAGAGACTAACTCGTCTAAATTAAGAGACTCAGATGGGACATTTCCATGTCTCATCACTTCTCTTTCCTACAGATCCGACTTTTATCTTCTCGCTTTGTTTCCTTCTTTTTCTCTTATCTGTAAAAGATATGGCTGCTTCTTCTTCAACCGCTGACTTTTCTGGCCAGATGCGTTACCCTAGTCATATGACCCAAGAAGGCGTTGATGGTCTTCGCGCCGAGCATGCGATCCCGGCTATTGTCGAACTCATTCTTCCATCTCCTGAAGATCGCATCTGTTTTTCCGATGATCGTCGAGTTGGTGTTTAGAAAATTTTCTTTAGTATGGATCTAGTGTTTTCTTTTCCGTCTTTTCTCGTGATATTAATGAATTATGATAGGCCCAAAATGGGTATATTCCCGCAAGTGCACGGGATCAAGTTATAGTAAAGTTTGTAAATTGGGAAATCGTTCCAAGGGACAAGTAATTTTATCTAAATCTTAAATTAACACTCCATTCATTAATTTTGGTTTGATTTTGTGAAAACTATTTTTAAAAGAAAACAAGAAAAGACTAAAGAATAATGAAATCAAGATAGGAAAGAAATCACTAAATGAGATCTAGATCCATTGCTCCACTTGTCTCCATTTTGATATCCAATAAATGCTCCAAATGTTTTCAATAATATTGTCTCAAAACTCCAATGGTAGCTTCTTTTTTAGAAGAAGAATAGATAAGATGAGATCTAGAAAAGAAATAAGAGGATACAAGATTTTAGAAAAGCAGTTATGAAGAAATTAGAAGTAGAAAGAAAATGTAGAGAAGAGATGAAGAAATTAGAAAAGAAGAGAGAGATTGGAAAGAAATTATGGTGGAATGGGTAGTAAAAGAAAAGAATGGAGGCTAGGGTTTTAGAAGATGTAGAGAGAAAAGGATAGGTTAGAAAAGAATGGAGGCTAAAAGAGAAGAGGGATTGAGAGGGTTTTCAAGTCTAGAGAGAAATGAGAGAGCTAGAGATTTATTTATAGATGGGTTGATGGCTAGGGTTTTAGGAGTTAATTGGGAGAAAATGGGAGAAATAGGGTTAGAATAGGAAGTTAGGGTTGCTTTCTACTCAAGAAATAGATAAGCATTGGCTAAGGAATCAACTAGTATAATTGGGGGCAAATCTGAAATTTTTGGTGGGAGTTGTGGTGAAAAGATGGCCACTTGTCAATTAGTTATAGGCTGAAATTTGAGTGGCACAAAAAGGAGGGGCTAAAGGGTAAATTCGGGGACTTAAAAGTGGGAAAGAAGGACCGCGTGTCTTTCTGTCCGTTTGTGAATTGGGATGGAACTTCAATGTTTAGCGGGTATACGGAGCTTAGATAGAACAGACACTACGTTGCGCCTCGTCATCCGTTATTATGCCACCAGCCAGAATGGTGCCCAACAGTGTCCCACTAGTCTACATTGTTTGACTCCAACTTTGACTATGCATATCTCACTCTTCCGGACTCCGAATTGACTTTCGTTTTCTCCTACGAGCTCGTCTCGAGGGGGTGAAAAGGTTAGTCTCTATGCCTTCGATAAGATCTTTTCTCTTAAGTCCAGTGATCGTTGTTGGTACTATTTCTCTTCTCGTTTTGGACCGTTCTTCACTGCTCCTTCTATCCCCAAAGATTATAAAGAGAAGTTCCTTTTTGTTCGTCCTACTTCTGCTACCGAGGATTTTGGTTTTGCTATTCGTGCTACTAATTCTTCCTCTGATCATCCCAAGCTCGTCCCTGACGCTGAGGATGCCAGATGTCTGGAAAACTTGTCTACTTTGGATAAGACGAAAGAGGGGTTGGTTCCTGAAAATCTTGCTAATCTTCGAACCTTGCATCAGACCCAAGTGGTTCCCTCTCTTCTAGGTATTTCAGTGAATTTTTTGCCATATTGTTTTCACTTTTCTTACTGTTGTTAGTGTTTTTGAAGAAAAGGGTCAGGACCGACGACCCACCATCTTCCTCTATTGCCAAGAAGTCTCGTGTTAAGTCGATAACTGGTCGAAGTTCCGTCGGTGTCATCATTCGCAAACTTGGCAGCCCAGCTACTCTTCCGACTCCTTCATCCTCGTTTAGGACGACGCCTCCACTGGGTACCGTTTCTTCTCAGACCAGGGTTGGGATCCACTCCTCCTCTAAGAAAAAGAAAGCTCTGCCTGTCCTGGGTTTGTCGGCAAAGATGGCCCGTTGGCCTAAAGGTCTTCCTCATTTCGTGGTTTCTTTGATTAACGGTCTTGGTCACTATTTTCCAGGCGAGGTACTGTTTCTCTCTTTTTAACATGTGCTTCTGACTCATTGTTTATTGACTAGTTACCCCCTTCTTCGTTTCTCTTTCAGGGCTCCCAGGTCAGCCAGGATCTTGCATCTTACCTGAGCCAAATCGAGCGTCTGGAGGCTCGGGATTTTCGAGCTGAAAGAGAAGCCCTTTCATATAAGGCTGAGGCCGAGATTTTGACTAATGACTTGAAGATTGCTGTTGCTGATCGAGACTCCTGGAAGCTGGCAGGGGAACAATCTCAGGCTGGTGCTGACCTTCAATCTTCCCAGTATGTTGCTCGCGTTTCTGCTCTAGAGAGGCAGCTCGAGGCCCTTAAGGAGAAGGAGACTTCCCTGGAGCTTCGGAGAGAAAAGGACAAAGCTGCCCTTAAAGACTCTCGTCGTAACACTTTTGAGCTTGCTAAGTTAAACCGAGCGAAGGTGGTGGCGACCTTCAAATGTGGAGACAATTTTCGGCCATTATGAGGAAGTGGCTCAAGTTGGGGTTCCAGGTTGCCTGGGAGGCAGCTCGGTGTTTCTATTCTCCCAAGGACTCTGTCCCCCTGCGCCATATCGACAAAGACAAGGTGGCCATGTTCGTCAATGCGGTGGTCTCTGACCGGGGCTCTAGAGAAGACTTCCCTTTAGCGATGACGACTGGGATAGCGAGGCAGCTGCTTCTGTGGTTCCGGTGGATGACGATTCTGATGAAGGTTCTACTTTCTATGTCCCTCAACCCAATCCTGATGATCTTCTTGACCCTTTTCCTTTTGAAGATGAGCTTTAATTCATTTTGTTCTCTGTCCTTCCACTGTGTTTTGTTTCATATTTTGATTATTCATATTGGGATCTTATTTGGTTGTTGACTCTACTTTTGATTTTATTTACTCCTGAGTTTCCTTCATTTAATGCTGCACAAGAGATCTCACAGACTAATGTTAATATATTCCTAGGCTTACTAATGCAATCTTCCTGCACAAAAGAAGAGTTAAAACCTATTCTAGCATGACCTATCTGACTAACTCCCTCTGCAAAATAAAGCTCAAATTAGCCCTATATAATTATTCTCGGACCTGGATTTCGCCCCTGGTCAAGGCCTTAGCTACCAATGTTGTTTCGTTGGCTTGAGCTCAACTAGTTGCGCTAGGACTTCTTCTTAGGCCTCTAGTCGTAGCTTGGGCTGCCAGAGCTATTTTCGTTGGTTTGAGCTCGACTAGTTTCATTAGGACTTTTCCCTGGGGCCTTTGGTCGTAGCTTGGGCTACCAGAGTTGCTCGTTTTCGTCGGCTTGAGCTCGACTAGTTTCTTTAGGACTTCTCCTTGAGGCCTCTGGTCGAAGCTTGGGCTACCAGAGCTGTTTTCGTCGGCTTGATCTCGACTACTTTCGTTAGGACTTCTCTTTGAGGCCTCTGGTCGAAGCTTCGGCTATCAGAGCTGCTTTCATCGGCTTGAGCTCGACTAGTTTGGTTAGGACTTCTCCTTGAGGCCTCTGGTCGTAGCTTGGCCTACCAGAGTTGCTTTCGTCGACTTGAGCTCGACTAGTTTCGTTAGGAATTCTCCTTGAGACCTCTGGTCGTAGCTTGGGCTACCAGAGCTGCTTTCGTCGGCTTCAGCTCGACTAGTTTCGTTAGGACTTCTCCTTGAGGCCTCTGGTCGTAGCTTGGGCTACCAGAGCTGCTTTCGTCGATTTGAGCTCGACTAGTTTCGTTAGGACTTCTCCTTGAGAACTCGAATGAGAGGTCGCCTTTTAGTAAAATGAGATTGACAAAGTCTCCTCCTATTTTAAGTAAAATATCGTTTTTGCCGAAAAAAAGGTTCGCAGCTAGTAGTGATGCTCTCCCGCCTAACGGCTCTTATGGTTAGGCAAACTACAACTTGAAAAGTATCGTACCTGAATGGGCTCCAGTCTTATTCTTGCATGCCCTCCTTGTGTCCCTGGGGGGTGGATTTCCCTTCGCCCATGATGGTTGGGAAGGTCGCTCTTTTGCTGCAATTTCGGGCGGAGACAACATAACATTCCCTAGCCGTTGCCTGATCTCCCCTCACGACGCCCACGAGGTTTGTTCCCGGGATCGAGAATTTCATCATTAGGTGGTTTATGGATATGATCGCCTTTGATTCCCTCAGGAAGTTTCTTCCCAGGATGATGTTATAGGCGTGTTGTCTATCGACTATTACGAAGTTTAGCATTATTGCTCTGCTGGTCGCCCCTTGTCCGATGAGTATGGGTAAGGCGATTATTCCCCTGGTCTCCACCCGGTTGTCTCTGAAACCCATTAGGTATCGCTCACAGGTTTCCGTATGTTGTGCCCTCACTTGGAGCTTTTGCAGGCACGCTCTGCTTAAGACCTCGGAGGAGCCCCTGGTGTCGATTAGGATGCGTCCGACACTCCAATTAGCTACCAGTGTTGTTATTACCAAGGGGTCGGTATGAGGCGTGATTCTTCCTCTTAGGTTCTCATCTATAAAGACTACGAGGGCGTCTTCTCGACATGTGGCGATGCGAACGTCATAATTTCGTCCTCTCGTCTACGCCTCTTGTTTCCTTTGTTCGCTTCGTAAACCGGGCCTCCGGCTATGACGTTGATGTCGTCCCACGTTTCTGGCTCTAGTCCTGCTGTTTTTTCCTCTGGCGTTCCTCTTGGTCAGCTTCCTTCTTTCGTTTGAGCTCTTCCACCAGCGTCTTAGTGGTGTCATTGAGAAGTCGTATCAAGTTTGATTGGCTCTGCGTCAACGTCTCGATGAGTGTCAGGTTACATACCCATTCGAGGTTCGTCACTGCCTTTTGAAGAGCTCCTGATCTGACCATGGTGTTGTGACTAGCAAAGTCTGATGTTTTGCAGTCGCCGTGACATCTCCTATCAGGGGCGTTTACTCGTCCTTCGGCCTGTTTTCCCACGAAAGTCCCGAGAAAGGCTTGGGCGAGTTCTTCAAATGATTTTATGGACTAGGGGACCATCGACCGATACTGCTCCTTAGCTGGCCCTTCCAAAGTGGTCGCAAAGAGCGCACACCAGACGTTTTGATTAGTCGTATAGAGGCTCATTACCGCCACGTAGTTCGTGAGGAATCTCCTTGGGTCCTCTTGTCCCCGGTATTGTTCCAAGCAGGGAACCTTCAGGTCCTCGGGGCTCCTGGATTCCAATGCCTCCTGCTCCAGAGGGGACTGGTGGGTTTCCCGTGCCACCTTCCTCATTATTGCCTCGACTGTGCGGAGGCCTTCTCGCAGCCGCGCAATCCCCCTTTTTTTTTGCTTGCGTTCGATTTTAAGTCGCTCAATAGCTGCTACGAATACGATCTGGTTAAGAGACATCTTCTGGGCCCCGCAAATGCGTAGTTTTCTGATGGCATGTTTATCTGGTGGATTTTGAAGAAACGATTAGTTCTGAAAAGTTAATAAAAATAGTTCGGGTTACCAGACTAATGATTTTGCTGGAGAGATGCCCTCCTTCTAGCGCCAAATGCTGATGTCAAAAAATGGCATTCCGTTATATCAGCATGAAACAGGGAGTTGATGCATGACAGCCTCCGTTAAGTTAAATGTTTTGTTTGTCAGGTTAGACCCTATTGGTTTAATCTGCTTCCAGCTCTGGTTCTTTGCTTCTCCTGCTCCTCGTTCCTTGCTCCTGCTCCTGGCTCCTGCTCCTGCTTATTACTCCTGTTCGTATGCTCCCAAGGGGGGAAACTTGCAAAGGGTTCGAAAACCGTTCCGACGCTCAAGCCAGTCAGGGTGCTCTTTGCAGTAAAAGAATGAATATTGATTGATCCTTTTGGGGGCAAGTTATGAGAACTCAAAGTTAACTGTGATCTTTTAGGTTTCAGAGATCGTGTCCTTTGAAGGACGATTTGGGGGCCTTTTATAGGCTTAAGAGGCGGCAATGATTGTCGTGGAGGGAAGTTTTCCCTATGTGTTTATCTCGTATCCAGGATAGATAAAAGTTCCTAAGTTTAAGGATCTTTCATAGATATCTTGTCGATGTGATAGATCTTTGGGGAGAAGTTTCCTCCCTTGGACGCGTGAAGTCCAAACTTGCTTAAACACTTAGAGATCTGTAACTGACTGAGATCTCTGTGGAGATTCTGGGATTAAGTCGTTAGGTGTTTGGTGTGCTTTGCCTTCGCAGTTATGGGCGTAAGGCATCGACCGAACCTACGTGGACCACCCTTATTCCTTTAGAGACCCTAGGGTTGATCCGTTCATGCCAGGGGCGTTACAGGGTTTGTTTCCTCTAGCCGACCTCGCAGTTAGGGGAGTACGTGACGGATCGTCGAGGGTTCAGCTGACCTGCTACCTTAAGCCGGGTTGACCCAGTGGACTTCAGGTCCGATCTTGACTCTTCAGAAGTTAGTCAACGTCTGGACATTTTATGCATCATCAAAACCTGCAAAGGGTTCGAAAATCTCTCTGACGCTCAATACAGTCAGGGTGTTCTTTGCAGTAAAAGATTGAATATTGATGAACCTTTTTTGGGGCGAGTTATGGGAACTTTGTGTAAGTGGTGATCTTTCTCGTTGAGAGATCGTGTCTTGTAGAAGACGAAGGGGGGACCTTTTAAAGGCTGAGGTAGGCCGACTGTGATTAGACGCTCTAGATTAGGCGGTTGTGATCCACCGTTTAGGGAAGTTCCCAACTGTCCATGGTTAAGGTTTCCTTTGTAGTTATCTCGTATCTAAGATAAATAGAAGTTCCTAAGTTCAAGGATCCTTCGTAGATATCCTACCGAGGTGATAGATCTTCTCGGAGATATTTCCTCCTTTGGGACTCTCGAAGTCAAAGCTTGCTTAAACACTTAAGATCTGTAGCCAATTGAGATCCTTAAGGAGATTCCAGGATTGAGTCGGTAAGTTGTTGGCACGCTTCTGTCTCCCTATTTTAATGTGTGAGGGTGAGGCATCGGCCTAACCTACGCGGACCCCATCATTCCTTTGGAGACTCTAGAGCTGATTTGTTTGTGCCAGGGGTGAAACAGGTCTGATACCTCTAGCTGACCTCCCAGTTAGGAGTGTAGGTGGTGGAGTGTTGAGGGCTTAGTTGTTCTGTTGCCTTAAGCCGGGTTGACCCGTTGGACTTCAGGTCCGTTCTTGACCTTTTAACGTTAGTCAACGTCTAGACATCTTGTGCATCATCATGAGTCCTGCCACTCCTTAGTCGAAAGTAGATAGACTGAGACTGAGGAGTAGAAATGACTCTCAAGTTTAGACATTTAAACATCTTAAATAACTCTGAAGACAACGGGTATACCTGAACCAGAGCTATTTCGTGAAGCTCGATTGTTTCTTTTGAGTTTCCTAAGCTTCGTCTTCCGGGACTGATCTTAGCTGAGTTGTTTGTGAAGCTTTTTCTTTAACTGTGCTTCCGAGGTTCCTTTTGTTGGAGTTGTTCTTAGCCTGAGCCGTCTGAGGGATGGTTCCTCGAATACGTGCACAAGTATCTTTTCTCGCGTGACACGTTTCGATTTCGGCCTGAGGAGATTGATTTCTGCTTCCATACGTGAGTTTGTGACATCATGGACCAGATCTTGTGATCACGCATTTCCGGCGTTAATCTTTTAGGTAACTACTCACGGTACCTCTGTTGCGATGCGTGGGCAGGTGGCATCCTCACTACAAAAAAAATAGCCTAATGGGGACTGACATTTTTTTCGTCTGTCCCTAACACATTCAAAATAGGGGACCGTTTGTTAATATCTGTCCCTACAAAATTTAGGATAGGGACAAACAGATATACTTTTGGGACAAACAGATATTGACCAACAGCAACAAACTGTTAAAGCAGTTAATCGCGGTTCCTAAAAGGAAATAAAAGGTAACGATAGATTAAACTCTAAATACCTACTGACAAAAAAAATACGATTCGCAGGAGAACTCTCAAGTAGTTGAAAGGTGCTCGTTCAGAAATGTCTCAAAGTTTGAGAGTATTCTGAATTGTTGTTCATAAGCCCTTAAGGTCGAAATAGTTATAGAAGATAAAAGCCATAGACCTGCGCAGAGACGGAAACCAACTCTGGATTTTGGCTTGAAGCCAAAATAACAAGGAATCCATATCTCATCAAGTTCTGGAACTTAGTAATTTGGTCAATGGAGTAAAACCCGTTCGACGACAATTGTTTTCCAGAGAAGAAAACTGAGAAGGATGGAAACGTTGGGTTTCTCAAAACTAGACAAGAAGATCACAGGTGCAAACCATGAGACTATGAACGAAATATTTTTCGGTCTAAGCTTTGTCCGTACTAACAAAGAAAGTCAGAGCCACCTTCCCTAATGAATTAAGGAAGTTAAAAGGTTATCCACTTTAGAAATTAGTAAGATACGCATGCTTCGGAAATCCATCGGTGGATTGAAGAAAGTAAGAGTTGGAATCTTCGGTTCAACAAGACAATCAAAACGTTTAGTTCCTAAGAAATGAAGACAATCTTGAATCTCGGGAATTCAAGAAGGTATGTGGGAGTTAACAAGTTTCCAATGTCCAATACGCAGAGAACGTACCAGAATTGAGAACAACATAAAGATGATGAAAACTGTCAAGAACTGACTCAATAAAATGACCACACACTAAAGGATAAAATGCTTTTGGAGATCAAAGATCCAAAGGAATATATCAAGAGGATGATAGGATTAAGTTAAGAAATTTGGCACGCCAAGATTCTTAAAATCCGAACTCGAAAACTCTACAAGAGAAATTCGACCCAAATCTCATGACATAGAGCTGAACAAGACTCGAAGTCTAATCGGCGATGATGAGCAAGCGCGCATGAAAAAGAGATTCATGCCTAGAATATGAAATCGATCATAAAGGACATGATTAACATTTAGACATCTCGAATAGTGAGAGTATAAACAGATGTCAACATCCAAATTCAGGTTAGATAATTTGAAACACTACTAAAGGACATCCTAGAAAGGTCTTAAGATGAAGTAGTACAAAAGTTGAATAGGTCACGCGTTGCAAACTTCCAGATATGGAAAGAAAGTAGGCCAAAAGTGGTTTCGAGCCGAGAACTGTTGCAAACTCTACAATCGAAAGGATAAAATTGAAACTTGAGAAGTTTCAAATCTAGTAAAGAAACTAGAAATTATCAAAGAAAAATGAAGTCAAGTTCAATTGATTGATAATTAGCGAAGTTTAACCGGATTACATATGTTGACAACTAAACTGTCACCTAAGATGAAATATGAAAGAGTTCATACAAGGGTCTAAGGCGTAAGGTATATTCTGGAAATAACCTTGACTAGTAAATTGAGTGAGTAAAGGAGTTTACGGGAGAGGCTCAAAATTACAAATTCTTGTTATCGGAAATAAATAAAATTATTTATTTCATAGTCGTCTAAGTTCGTTTAGTATTTAAACGACAATTGATGGTTAAAAAAAGATTCCAAATAGGTTTGGTCAGATACGTGATCTGATAAATAAAACCCTATTAAGTGAATTTGGAGTTATTTCATTATCATCTCCCTAGTCCAGGTCATTACATGGACAATAATGACTTACGAAGACTAGCACGTGAGATCGACAAAATAACGTTGTTTCATGGGCTATGCGAATAGGGTATTCAGGTCGACTACGTGGGTGTATCATTGGGAATATAGACTGGATAATCAACGAATGAGAAGTGCATCAATGATGATGAACGTCAAAACTTCTCATTGACAATATTGAAGAAATTCCTCAAAACATGAGTGCTCCATTCATATTATGTAAGGAATCTCCAACTTTGGTTCCGCCAAACACCGCACTGTAAAAGGAGGTTATAAAAGTAGATACTTGAGAAGACATGATAGAAATGAAGCTGAGTGGGAGTACAAGAATGGATTATGTCTTCCTAATTAAGTTTGGATAACGTATCTCGGGGCCCCTTGATGATCGTAGCAACTAAAAATGCGTGACCGCGCTCGAATGAATTAAAAGGTTAGTTATCCGTTTTCACAGTTGTACTCGGGATCAAGAAAGTCTGAAAGATGTGACATATCAGATGGGATACAAATTGACACGGGAATCGAGGATTGCACTTGTTCTAAGTACAAGTGGGAGACTGGAGGTCATGTCCTTCGACCAAAGATGCAATGCGAGAAATTTATCGGATATGACGATTGATGAAGAAGATCATCAAGTTCGGATGATTTAAGGGTCGTAGCGTTTAGCTAGAAACCAACTACGATCGTCGAATCACGAAGCGATTCGTGGCTAACTTCGTCCAGATCCTACATCGGGTTACACAAAGAGTGTCAACTTGATTGAAAGATATGACTAGAGGGATAAGACATATATGGTTGGATGAGACCCATAGATATGTCCTAAAGGCCTAAAAGAAGTTTAAGCAAAGATAATGCAAAAGACCCAAAAGAGGGATTTTGGGCCGGGCACCAAAAGAGATAATTTGGGGCCAAAAAGGGGATGACGATGCTTGTCTGTGTGCCCCTATAGGGGTCGACCAGATTTGTGCAAGATGGGCTTGAGATGGTCGGCCAAGCTATAGGAAACAAGGAAATAACAAGTTGTTATTTCCAAGGGTTTCCTAAATCTTATTCAAAGGGGCTTTTTAGGAAACCTAATTAGGATTGTACTATAACTTAAGATTCTATATAATGCTTCTTGAGACTTGAATAAGGTGTGGAAAATTCTCAAAAAGCTTTCTAGCTCTACAACATCAAGTAGAGAAAGAAGAGAGAAAAGTTCACAACTATCTGTCTAGTCAAAGAAGAAGGTGTTCCTCAATCTAACCACCACTGGAGTTCTAGCTAACACCAAGGTGGGAGATAAAGGTGATTGCTCGGTCTCCCAAGTAGAGGAGCTACAATTGGAGCTCTTGGTCTTCTCAAAAGCGATTGAGAAGGTTCGAGTGAAAACTAGCGATTAAGGTATTTATTCGAACTAGTTAATTTAAGTATGATTATTAGCTTATGCATGAGATCCTGGGGATACTAGTGTTAAACATGAGATATCTGAGATTGCGCTACCAACACTAGGAGACCACATAACCCAACAACGAGATTCCATGGAAATCAGAAGCAACATTAACCAACATCTAATACAAAAAAAAAACATTAGACAACTTTAGGAACCTTCGCACCTCATTTAGTTTTTTCAGTACATTGCTCGTAAATGTAATAATCACACAGATATTTTAGCTTACTTGTCTAGAAATAATCATGGAGAGCGGTCGTGGAATTCAATTCTACATCCCTTCTCACATGTGTATTGTATTCAAAAGATCAGGTTGTGATATATTTTATCTTCATAAAAAATGGTGTTAATTCAATTTAACCTCAAATTTGTGGCCAATCAGAAAATTTGGCCCACATATTTGTCTAGCATTTCAATTTGGCCTCGATACCATATATCTGCTAGTCTTTGTTTGTTAATATTTTCTTTTCTTCTTTACTCCTAATTAAAAATGATTTCTATTTTAATCATTTTCTTGCTTGTTTGCCAGATAATGTCGCCGACCACATCTGGCTTTGTATTTTCGGTGACCTTCAAGAAAAGAAATTCAAATATCTATCTCTCTCTCTCTCTACCTCTTTGATGATGGTGGTAGTGGTTGACAGGAAGAAGAAGAAAGAGAGATTGGATATTTTCTCTGGTTGAAGGTTGTCTGAAATGGTTGCAAGACTAATAAAAAAGGAGGATAAAAGGAGAAATATATTTTAAACCGGGAAAAAAAAGGAAAAAAAAAAAAATTTAACACAAAATGGACCAACAAATAAGACTAACGGAAATATGGTACCGGAGACCAAATTCGAATGCTAAACAAATAGGGGGCGAATTTTCTAGTTGGTGGAAAATTGAGATTAAATTAGAATTAGTACAGTATTTTATGACCAATAAAGAGGTACAAAGAAGTAGTGTTCCTCCCTTGAAAAGGCCCAATATTGCAATTATAAATTGTGTTGGTGGTAATGTGGATTAGGCGCTACTCATGAACGATATTGGCCTCCACTCTTAGTCTCCTCCCATTGTCAATAAAGGTGTAGAGTTTTGTTAGTGGGTTGGAGTGTTTCCACTGAAGATTTTCAACGATATACATTCTCAAATGGCCAAACATTCATCTAACTTAGATGTTACATAGTATTGTGTTCACATTCTATACCTTGGGGGTGTTTTCCTTTTCATATCGAGAACACCTACTAATTGGGGTGCCATAAGAAAGGTGAACAAATGACTTTTAAGGTGGCATTAAGGCCTCTCATGTGTGAAGGAGTAACACATATTAGAGACTCTTCAGTTCGTAACTTATATTGGAAGTAAGTGATAAAAAAATATTTTCGTTGAAGGTTTGGGTGGTTATCGCTAGAGGCGAAAATGAATGTAAAAAAACAACCAAATCAAACAAAAAAAACTTAATAAGGAAGGTACAAGTTTGTTTTCTTGAAACATTGTCATTTCATATTCTTGGTCTAATCCTACAATCTAAGATTAATGGCACTTGTTTCCTCTGCCCCTATATTTAATTTACACAAGAGTATTGTTTTTTTTAAGTGTAATAAATTTTTTTTTGTACTCATATAATTAGGTATGTTAGGGAAAAAGAATAAAGTATTTTTGGGTGGAGCAGCACCCCAAATTGAACTTTCCCTTTTGTCTTCGCCACATACAAATGGGGCAACTGAGCATTTCTTTTTCTGTTGAAAAGAGAAACTGAGTAGTTCTAATCCCTACAAATTGCTCTCAATTGGTGGCTTAGTCACATGGTGCAAAAATTAAAAAGGGGCAAATCTAGTCACACGACACCATTACCATTTCTATCCTCATGTAATTATGACTTTTTATTTCTCTCAACAAAAAAAAAAAAAAATTATGACTTTTTATATATGCTATATATTACTTCAAATAAATCACAATCTTATCAAAGCTCTAAATGGTAACACTAGCCAAACAAATTTTACTTGATCTTAACTTTGTAAATAACATCTTGGAAATGCCATCCAAGTCATTGGTAGCGTGGGTAGTCTTCACATGCATTCTGAAAAATAGATTCTTCTTTTTGTTTGGAGACGCCTACGACGTACGTCGCACTGCCCACTAAAACATTAACAACACCGGACTTATAGCCCAACGAAGAAAATGGTCTGAAGTCCAACAACTTTATTAATACCTACATAATCCTACTTCAAATAACCAAAGATTCCACCTTCTCTAGGATTCGAACCTAGGACCTTCAGAGATTTCTGGAGTTTATGTCAACACCTTGGAACTACTTGGGCTACCGACTGTTGACGAAAAAAAAAGATCTTTAGATTGTCTCTTTCTATGTCTTTTTTTTTTTCTGTTGAGTACTGTCTCTTTCTATTTGACCGTTTAGATATAAAAAAATTAAATGAATACTCTATTAGAAAAAAATTTCTAATGCAACACTTCATAAAAATCCTAAAACTTACATTTTGACTATAAAAATTAAATGAATTGATTAGGTAACCTTAGAGATCCTTCAGAGGACACTCTAATTTTAGAGTGTTCTCTTGAGGATTTCTCAAATAAATGATGCCACATCGTTTTAGATTTTCAAGTTGAGTTTGCATTGGGGAAGGTTTATAAAGAAAAAATCTCAAAATTCCTATACAACATTCTTAAGTTTTAGAGTTTGAATGTTGCATAGGAGATGCTCTAATTAAAAGTAGTATGGAAGGATTTGGTTCTCACGGAAATACTTATTTTTTTTATAACAAATAGATATTTGAATTGTTTTGAAGAATAATTGTTATTGTGACAAGAGTCATTCTTTACGGATGAACATCAATCCGTTGATTCATCTTTTGCTTAAGCAAAGCCTTGTCAAGAAGACTTTCTTTACACAGTTTGGTTGAGTTTTGGTTACGCTCATTTAATCGGTAAAACTCATTCAAATATTTTAGTTTTTAAAAATATCTAATTTCCCTAAATTTTTAGGAGGGAATATGATAATTTACATACATCATGATTTATGATTTCAGATTATCTTCACTAACTACATATTCATAAAACTTGTTAGTAACTTACCCTTCAAAAATTTACCATTCTATAAGTTATGTATTGGTTTGTCACAGGGACGGATTATGTCAATGTTATAAATCTTTTTGGACTCAAACCTTGATAAACTTTTAGATCATGTCAATGTGAGTAGATCTTGAGGCTGCTTATGGAGTAGAAAATGACTCAAAAAACAAATACAATAAGCTATTTTACATATTACAATAGTGTTACAAAAATGGGTTTTATCATTTTCAAAATTTTCCGGCTGATGATCCAAGAAATGGTCATCAGTTGGATCATCAGCTGTCTGAGGTCGATAAGTCAAGAAAAAATCAATATCTTACTAGTATAAAATAACAGTTTCATCCCAAGGCGGTAAATCTAAATTGCCTCGTCAACATCGTCAATCAACAGTCGGTTAACACAAACCTATAAAAGGTAACATACTCGCCTTAAACAAGACACGATCACAAACTGAATCTCAAACTTAAAAAATCACTTGAAGGTTTCACCTCTATTTTGTGAGGAGCAGTTCGAGATTCAACGAAACAGTCTCTTAACCTGAATAATAACCCAAAGTCAAATTCATACATCAAACCGTCCAAAAACATAAATAAACTGGTTTGACTTCCGATGGGTTGACTAAACGAGTGGGTTAGGTCAGTCCAATTTGATTGGGTTGGTTCCACTTCCACCCATGTTTGCTCACATCACAATTAGGTTGTGATGGGTGCACCAAGTGAAGTAAGGCTTGCCAATAAAACGTCACAAATTTTGGACACTAAAAATTGAACAGCTTGTCAAATTAAAATCAAACGAAAGTATTCCATTATTCTCTTCTCCTTTCTGTTCCAATTCCTGGCAGTTTTTCTTCCTCTCTCTCTCTCTCTCTCTCCACCTCTCTCTATTTAAAGAAGTGTTCTCTCTCTAGAAATTCTTCAACGGGTCTTCCTAATTTACAAGTTACCTATTTGTTTGGGCATGAGTTGATTCGAGGGATGTTCAGTTTTTTTGGGATTCAGCCCTTCCCCGGATTTTCTTCATTCTTTAACAGTTTATAACTAAATAGCATAAATGGGTTCAAGGTAAAGCTCTTCAGTACTTCATCTTTAGCTTCAATACTAATTACTGAAAAGTTTTCAGATTCATCTTCAACTACTGTATTATTGTTCTTGGATCATCTTTACTTACCCAAGTCTATGAATGTTCCAAGTAGAAGAATGCTAGTTGCAATCTTGCAAAATTCCATCTGGGTATTTCAATTAGTACATTTATAAGAACTTCAATACATGTTAAACCTAATATGAAGTGTGATTGAGAATGGGTTTACTTTTTTCAGTTTTCTCTTTTATTGGGTTTCTAAATTTGTGGGATCTCAAGTTCTTACCATTTTTCTCATTTGACCTTGTTATGACTAGGAAATGAAACTAAATTCGTGTGAATTCGAACTCAATGGAAGTTCTTCTGAAAGAACATGGGTTCTCTTAATGTGTCTCTTCGAAATTTTTTTGCGTCGTTCTTAATCTTTTGCACTAATCTGTTTCAGCTGCACTCTAAATTTGTGTGGTTAACTTACAATTGGTAATAAGGGGTGAAAATTAATGCATTTCTCTACTTTTTTGTTCAAGAACTATGCCTTCAGATATTCAAGTAGATACTCCTGATCAAGTTCTAGACAAACTTCTAATAGATGATATAAACAAGGTGATCCCCAATTTGGAAAGATTTAGCTTCTCAAGTCGCGAACAGAATGGAGTGGTAGATCAGGTTGCTAGTCCCATAAGAAGAGAATTTACCAACAGGTATTTTACTTAATTTGATATCAATTATCTTCGCTTTCTTGTATTTTGTTATAATTTTACATTTTTACTAGATGATATAGTTAGTTTTCTGTGAATTTTTCTTTCCAATATCCCGACATTCAGTTGTAGTCATTATAACCAATCTGTTGGAAACATGAGACGGACACTATTTCTTTTCTGCGAAGAAACAATAAAATCTATTAAATTGTGCTAAACTTTCATGTGGAGCATAAAATCTGTGATTAAATTGTCCACGAATGTCGGAAATGCACATGAGTGATAACATTTGCCGATGCAGCAGAAGTGGTCACGAGTGCGCTATCCTTATTTCATACTTTAAAGTATATATTTCGGAATGTATTTGTCGTTAGAAATCGGTTTTGAATCTAATCTAAGTAGTTTTTGTGTAGGTCACTCTCAATAACGAAGACTCTCAACAATGATGAAGACGACTTGGAAGTTGGTAAGGTGGATAAAGAAAGAGATAAAACAATTCGGAGCTTTAGGCTAGTGAAAGTCCAAAACCAAGCTCTATTATCCGGTTTTGCTTATTGCATCTCATCCTGCAGTATGATACTTATAAACAAGTTTGTCCTGTCCAGCTATGATTTTAGTGCTGGGATATCTTTGATGCTCTACCAGGTGCTTTAATACTTTTTTTATTTTACTATTTTCTTACAGAGTGCTTTCATAATTCATATTTGTCGCCAATAACGTTTTATTAATATGTCACCACATTTGATGATCCTGAACCAGTTTCTTATAAATCAATTTTTTGGTGCTGCTTTTGGATGCAGAATTTTGTCTCGGTGATCATTGTTTCCACTATGAGTTATTTTGGTGTTATCTCGACAGAACCACTTACTTGGAGATTGATGAGGGTCTGGTTACCCGTTAATTTTATATTCGTAGGGATGCTTATCACTAGCCTTTTTAGGTACGGAATCTTTTTCTCGTAGTTTTCATCCATGTTTTATATTTAATTTATGTAAAGTTTATCATTTCAACTACATATATCCAAGATGGAAGTATGCACATTGCTAAATTGTTAGTTGAGTACTGTTTTATATGAACAAGAATACAATATATGCTATGAAACATTTTCCAATTTGTTTACCTACAGTGCCCTGCCTCTTATCTAGCTCAGAAGCTAAAATATTTGATTTTAAATTCTGAGTGTGACTAGTGACTAGCAGCATTTTAAAGCTTTTGTGCAGTTTTGCGGCATTCAATGAACTTGATTGCTAAATACCAGTGCTTTAGAAAGTCTGAACCTGAGTCACTCACTTAGAGTAACTACTTATGCATGCTTTAGAAAGCAAACTTAGAAGCTTGAAATGGTTGTAACGGGGCTAAGCAATCTGCCTTAGAGGGAAGCAGCCGAAAAAGCAGGTACAGACAAACGGAAGGATGAATATGGTCTCGAAGTAGTACTGCAACAAACTTCGTATATAATCACAAAGCACCACAAAGAATACATAGAAAGAGATGGATATCCAAAACTCGTCAGTTTTATATATAATTTACCATCAGTCTATTTATAATAGAAAAAAGAGAAAGAGAAGAAAGAAAAATCATACTCCATATTTCTGCAGTTTGACTTGATTACTTTCTTACACAATCCCTTAAAAATCTAGTTATGTGAACAAATTTGAGAGTGCAACGTTCGTTCTTGTGAATGACACAAACTTGGGTATGTGCTTTACTTATCAACTAGTTATTGAATTAAGTTTGAGAACTCTCAACTTGGTTTCCTACGTTGACTTTCAATCATATTATTCACATCCCAACAGAAGAACAAAGTGATCTCTCTTTCATAATGTCTAACTTTTTATTTCATCTTGCAGCTTGAAGTATATTAATGTTGCTATGGTGACAGTTTTAAAGAACGTTACAAATGTTATAACTGCTCTTGGTGAAATGTACTTATTCAAGAAGAGTCACGACGGTAGAGTTTGGGCTGCTCTATTCTTAATGGTATTTAACTGAACCATTAAGCTTATACACATAACACATTACTTTTGCTAGTTATTGAGATTACATTTAATAACTTCTTGTGTTTCCTGTGGTTTCCCTTTTTTGGTCTTTCTGACTTTGTTCAACTCCTAGTTTCGAACAACTCTGCTTTACACTTTTGCTGAGTTTCCTCCTCCTACTATGCTTTACTATACAAGAAGATAAATTAGTGAAACGTTTGTGAAGGAAACCTTATTAAACAAATGGCAATTATAATTTGAGAAAAGTATCACATATTTTCTCATAACATTTGTTTCAGTTATTAGTACATCATTGTGAAACTGTACAGCCAAATCCTCTAATATTAATGAAATGTTGCCCTGTTATATAGGTAATTGCCTGATTTCTCTTGTACTTAGTCAAATATTTAATTCATTAATCCAACTATATCGACGGAACTTCTATTTAGTTTACTTAATTAACGGGTTGGTTTGACTTAATTTTATAATCAAATTCCATATACAATGTTAGCAGGTAAGAAAAGAAACATCAAAAGAAAATCGGAGTCCAAATCTAGTTGACTATGGTTTTGGATTCTTTGATCCAACTCATATCCCTACTGACTTTTTTATCCAACTCAGCTTGACCTATATTTAATCCGATCGACATAGTTTAGACTAATGCATTTGGCCTAATATAGGTGAGGATCATCACATATATGTAGGATGGTCAATGAATGTGAAATTGTACATGGTAATGTAGTGCAAATAAACTAGAAATCCATTAATTTCATGTAGATATGAATAGGAGTTGACATAGAAATTAAACTTTATTCCTTGGTTAATTTCGGTGAATCTGTTAGATGGGTTCAAACGAAAAAATAGACACAATAAATTTTATATCCTCTTTGAGAAAATACAGTGTATCCATCTGATATATATGGAGTTTATTTAATGCACTATATACTTTTCTGAAGCACTAGTAATGGTGATATTTGATACTTGTAAGTTTGATCTAGTGCATCACATTATGCAGTTTGCATGCCGAAGCGGATTGATTTGATTAGGTTTTACTTTGTGTAGATCATTTCAGCTGTTTCTGGTGGAATTACAGATCTTTCTTTTCATGCTGTGGGTTATACATGGCAGTTAGTCAATTGTTTCTTGACGGCATCATATTCGGTAACTATTCCTATTAAATTGTCATTATCACTCTGGGGTCCTGCACAATATAAATGATGGATGAACACATTCTGCTCTGACTTCTCCAATATTTGTTTGATCTTCTGCGTATGATGGATGATTATGTACAACTTTTCTGCAGTTGACACTAAGGAGAGTAATGGATACAGCAAAGCAAGTCACTAAATCGGGAAACTTGAATGAGTTTTCAATGGTCTTGCTCAACAACACCCTCTCCCTTCCTCTAGGAATTCTGCTTATTTTCGTGTTCAATGAAGTGGACTATCTAACTAAAACGTAAGGTTTCTTTTTCTTTTTTGTTAGAGTTCTTACTCTCCTTTCCCACTTAAAATCCCATATCTAGAAAAATAACATACTTCGATGTTATTCAAAAGGTTTGGCTAATTACAAATGTGTTCCGCGTAAAAGAATTTAAACATATTTATAACTTTAAAATTTAATTTCTTGTATTTTCAATTCACAACCTTTTTGGACTCTTTGATACTCTCTCTACCTGGTAAACCATTTCCGACATAGACGTATCAACTATTTCTGCAATTTTCATCTGCTTTTAATTTGGCATCAATAGTTTCCCTCTTCTTTTTTCCTTGTTCTTTACTTTAATTTTATTTTTGGTAATATCAAAGAAAAAACTCCTTCACTGAATCTTTCTCAAGTTTTAGTTTTCTGGTTGCTGGCTATTTTTTTCAGTTGAGTAGTCTTGTCAGTTTCTAGACTTTTACTTATGGCAACTAAGACATTCTTGAATTGAATTGGCAGACCACTTTTGAGAATGCCTATTTTCTGGTTGGTCATAACATCAAGTGGACTTCTTGGTCTCGCGATTAGCTTCACGTCGATGTGGTTCCTTCATCAGACGGGTGCCACGACATATAGGTAAGCTACCCGAAGAATTGCTTTAGATTTTTTTTTCAAATTTGCGTTTTCAGAAACACATATATATTCATGTTGCGAGTTGGGACACCTAAACACCATGATGTGACAAAACTTAAAGAGATGAAAGGTCCTGGTTTATGAGTATCAATATCGGAAACCTTACAGGGTGGCAGATGGGGAAACCAAAAATATATCCAAAATGAGGGTACAACCTTTAGGGAGTTTCTTGTCTTAGTCCTAAATCATTTACTTGCATATTTTTATTTTTGGCCTAGACATTGTTAAATTTGACACAGATAACATTAACCGAGAATAGTGTTTTTTTTCAAACTCAGTTCTGAAATCTGACTCAAGTCACATATCAGAATGTGTGAATTTGTGTACCTTGTCTGAATGCCTAATTTGGGTTGATTTTGGGTCCATTTATGTAAACCATATCAGATTCAGACGGCATGGATGGAAATATCTCAGTCATTGCGGTGGAAATACTTTGAAATTTAGTTTCTTAACCAGTCATGGTTAAGAGAAAATAATTAAATTTCGGTTTCGGTCGAAATATTTCAAAATTTAATTCCTTTCTTCCATAACCATACCTTGTTTTGATGGAAATGTTATGTATAAAATTTGTTTGGTTTATATACAACATCGGTGGTCACATATATCCTGACATTGTTTCTGTAATCTGGACGATGATTTGTATTCTGCAGTCTAGTTGGGTCACTGAATAAGATTCCTCTCTCCCTTGCTGGAATCCTGCTTTTCAAAGTTCCAACTAGTTTGGAAAACTTTACGAGCATCCTTTTCGGTAAGTTTCTCCTCTATACAAACCTCTTATTTATTTTTACTGAAACGACCCAGCTGATGTTTGGGCAAACAAAATCGAACTCGAGCATCTTTCATTCACAATACACACTTGCATTATGTTTCACAGGTCTCTTGGCCGGGGTGTTCTTTGCTAGGGCAAAAATGCGAGAAAGATCCCAGTCCTGATGTAAACGGAACAAGATCAGGAACTGCTACGCTAGACACGAAACTGGGTTTCTTTATCAAACCAACTAAGAACTAGAATTTCGCGTATTAGGTAACTCCTTCAAATCGAACTGGAGATGAATATTTTCTTCTTGGAGGAAGGAATCGTATAAAGAAGTCCTGCATTTCGGTTGAGTTTTGTTTATCTCTTGAGTTCCCATTGACTTTAACTGGAGACAGCTGACGAAGTTCTCTTGCTTGCTGCAATCCATCAATATATGCATATGAAGATGATGTCGCCATGAATGTTATTTTCTTGAGTGTTACATGTACAAGATACAGGGAACACCCAAAAACTCAATTATTGACATCCTCTTAAGCTGATATAATTTGGTATCATCAAAGGTGCTTTACATGGTTCTCCCTCTCTCTCTCTCTCTCAAAATTTCCATCTCTCTCATGGGCCCACGGGTTTGAGGGCCCAAACTAGAGCTAAAATTGGTTCAATTTTATAGTAAGAAAAAAGAGTAATAATAGAGAACAAAAAAAAGTTAGGCAGACCCCAAAAATATTATGTGGCTTGACGTGATCCATTGTTTAGTGGATCAAAATTATCAAACCACGAATCATGGCAATGTACATAGGATTTCTGCCTAGAATTTGTTTGGGCTTGTTCCCTCTCAATTTGTTGGACTAATTAGTTTAATTGTCCTTCTCGAACACACAATTCGATAGTGATTCCGTTCGACAAATTATGTAACAGACTAACAACAATATAAAGTATAATTTTATGACCGAGTCGAGTATTGGATACCCTCTCCTTAAGACGTTATTCGTCCCGCAATGGTGCTAAGCCGGGTTGTATATACGAATCGTCTCCCAGGATAAAACTGTCTACCTTCTTGAAGCGTAGCACTTCTTTCTTCAAGAAACTTCAAACCAAATAAGTAGAGAACTCTCTTAACTTCTTAGACTTCTAATGCAAACTCTAAACTTAGAAAACTAATTGATTTTTCTATATCTAAAATGAAATCTGGATTATCTATATATAGATGATGGTGACTACATGGAGAGACATAATCCTAGAGATGTGTCTCTCCTAATTTTAATTCAACCAAGGCAATGGTTCAAATTGCCCACAATCCCCCACATGAATTAAAATTTATTTTATATGAAGACTATGCAAACTGACAATGCATACAGGCTAAGAGAGTTCATATGGAAGTTGTTCCATCAAGAAAGGTGGCTTTTGGCTTTGAACCTTCTTTAGTGTATGACTACCGGACTTACTAAATTGATTAGTAAACATGATGTCTTGAACTATTCAATTTTCGCAGTAAGTCGATACAATAGTCAACACACAACTTCTTCCGTACATATTTGATTCTTTGGTTGTGTCCTTTTCGGCCCTGGACAGCTCCTGGATTCATGAGTGCTTTAGAGAATTCCGCCTTAAGACATTCTCATAGAACCGACATCAGTTGTAGCTATAAGTAAACATTTGTTATGAATATGCATTGGTCATAGCAAATATTGACCAACAGCAACAAAATTCGTATGCAGTTGCTACGCATATGTCTGTGTCAATTAAACCACAGGCACAAATTTTTGAGAATTTTGGAATCACCTTTTTGCTATGGTGCATTAAGCATAGCAAATGATTGTCATTTTCTTTTACGGAAATTCTATTAATCTTTGTTTTAGGACATTAGAATTCACGGACACAAAAACACAGTCATATTAGAGTATAAAACTTTTCATTCTATTTTGTATCAAAATACCATTCTTTTTCATTAAATTGTAATGACCTTTTATCTCTCGTTACAGGAAAAGTTGGAGAATGGAACCTTCGTACAAGATTCTTTTTGTTAATGTATAATACGTTGAGCTCTTAGATATATAGACATGGATTAGTTTGGATTGTTTAGTCAATATATTACGTTCATATTTTGGTTAACTCAATCTGATGGATTTTTTACTTTGATATATGTATGAAGGGTTTTCACTGAATGAACGGATTAGACAGGTCATTGAAATGTCATTGTATATTCATTTTAGTTATATGTATATATATATAAATAGATGCAGGTTGAACAAGGTTACAATTAATTAATCTTTATTGCTATTAAGATCTTAAAATGCAAGACTTTTTGCTACGAAAAATTTCCGTAGCTTATGGACTTTCAATGGGTACAATATTTTAAAACTGTATGAATTTTTGCTACGAACTATTCCATCACAAATAAACAGTTGACGGTCAAACTTTTTTGGACATTAGTTACGCCAATATCCATAGCAAAAAATGTTTAACTAGTAGTTACGGACGAACTCGCGGCAAAAAAGTTTGTAGCAAAAACCTTTTGTGACGGCGATATTAGTTACGAGAAGAAGGTCGTAGCAAAACATCTTTCGCTACGAAATTACAGGTAATTGCTCTGGCCGGTGTCCATAACTAAAAACCAACTGTTTTGTAGTGAGAGATCCACCAATTTTTGTATGTCTCCAATACAAATCTCTAAAGTTGTTTTGTTTAGTTATATGACATGATAATTTGTGTAAAGTCTTTTAATTATTTTGAAGATATGTGAAGACTTGATTTCTATTGGTCTAAATTTTAAAAATGATGAGTTGGACAATCAGAAATATCTTAAGAGGAAACTGTAGAACTGAACTATCTTTTTCAGATATCTCTATTTAACAACCGCCACATCATCTTAGAGATCCTAATTGAGTTTTGCATGGGAAAAAGTTTTAAAAGAAAAATCCTAAAAATCTAACGTGACACTTAATATTTTTAATATCGATTATTGCATTGTAGATGCTCTTATTTTCGAACTTTCTCTTCAATCTCTTCAGTCTCTCTCTTCAATCTGTTCAGGCTCTCTCTTCAATGACTAAGATTATACCTCCAGAACTTATTTTCAAAAGATGTCATTACGCATTTGATAGAAAGGTGTCAACTTGACGCGGATTATACCCTCTTACCAAATAATTTAGCTTTATTTATTGGGAGATTTCATAGGCAATGCCCAAAGTTGTTAAAGGCAAGGTTGCTAAAGGCAATTTTAAAAATGGTTAAAAGGCAATGTGTGTATAGGAGGCAATGGCTCAACTGATGTTTGACCTAAGGACACAATTGACATTGTTAGGTTGTCGCCAGACGGTGATCTCGGACGGTCGACCTTCATAAATTAAAAGTAGAAGTTACTTTCTTCATCCTTTTCTTCCCTTCTCCGTTCTTCCGGCAAAAGTCGACGGCCGGAGTTCGACCGACGACTTTAACTTTTGTTCTTCCTTCTTCTTATCTTCTCCCCTTCTCTTCTCTAATCTTCTCTTATCTCTCTAGTATATCCCTCTCTAAGTTATCTGTAATTACAGTTTAACACTTCTAGATTCGATTTCGTACCAAGATCTTATTTTCTATTCTATTGACAACAACAAACAATATGGTTAAGTAAATTAATAAAACTTACTCTTCAACATCTACATATAACCCGAACAATTTCAAAAGCTCGTCTTGACATCTTACTGATGGTGCTTTACAAACTATAATAAACCTAATAACACGAAACATCTGGTTAGGTTAATTCATTCTTTAAATGAAGTACTTATTCTAACTTTCCAATAACAAAAACTAGGATTTATATTCATAATGAAAAATTAGTATTTGAATTTGGGTAATTTGCTATTAGATGCTAAAAGTTCAAAGTACCAATCGAGTTATTGGTGTGTGATTATAAATGGGAAGCAGAGAGAGAGAGAGGAAAGGGTATGGTATACCTTGATTCATCACAAACAATATACACACGAACTCCGGGAGGTTCATCTGTATTTCACAGCATCTCTTTCGATCAGTGAATTGGAGAGATGAAAAATTCAGAAGTCTAACTTGATTAATCGGAGAAATAAGAGAATAAAGAGAGAAGAAAAGAAGTAGAAGAGGAGAAAAATAAGGAAAACAATAAAGGCGCCCGCTGGAGTTGCCGGTCGAACTCGGGCCATAGATTGTTTGCCGAAAAAAGACGAAAGGATAAAGTGGGTGATAAACACCCTCAAATTTGACATTGCCTCTAGTGTTGTTATAAAGGCCGGGCCTACCCGGGTTCTATTCCGGCACGGGCTGGGCCTCTATTCTGGGCCCGACGGGCTAGGCCTGGCCCGACCCGACAAAAACCCGACTTCGACCCGGCAGATTGTTTTTTTTTCTTTATAGTTTTTTTTTCCTTAAACATTTATTTTCCTATTAAGTACTTAGAGCATCTCCAATGCAACACTCAATCTTAGAAACTTTGAGTGCCATGTTGGATTTTTAGAGTTTTTCTTAAAAATCATCTCCAATGCAACACTCTATTTGGATCGCTAAGATGACGTGTCGAGAGTGGAATAGAGATATCTCAAGAGGACACTCTATTTCTAGAGTGTCCTCTTGAGATATCTCTAATTGTCCAACTCATCAATATTTGATTTTCAACCAATAGAAATCAAGTCTTCTATATTTTCTAAAATAACTAATTATTTATTTACGAAAATAACTATGCCACTATAAGTAAATAAGATAAGTTTAGAGTTTTGCATTGGAGACAACAAAAAAGTGAAGATCTCTATTAACGCCACATAAGAGTGAGAATCTCAATTGGAACTTGACACATATGATGAATGAAGATTTTTTTGAGTTTTGTATTGGAGATGCTCTTATATCTTATTTAGAAAATATAAAATAACTTACGTTCAAGAATAAATTTTGGTTAGCTTTACAAAATCTTATCTAACAATAAATTTTGGTAAGTTTTAAGTTACAGAAGAAATATCTAGTTTCTTACTAAAGATTTATATCTTATGTAAATTTAGAAATCTGTTCTTTTTAAGTTAGAGAATATAAAACAATTTAGGTAAGTTTTAAGTTAGAGAAGAAATATCTAGATTCTTACAAAAGATTTATATCTTATGTTAGTTTAGAAAATCTTTTCTTTTTAAGTTAAGGAATGTAAAAAATTTAGGTACTTTTAAGTTAGAAAGAAATATCTAGATTCTTACTAAATATTTATTTTTTTGAAGCCCTTACTAAATATTTATATGTTATGTAAGTTTAGAAAATCTTTTCTTTTTAAGTTAAAGAATGTAAAAAATTTAGGTAATTTTAAGTTAGAGAAGAAATATCGTTCATAAACTATTGATTTATATATTTCAAAATAAACTATATCTTCAAATATTATTATTATTATTTTTTTTGAAAATGTCAAAAAACACAGGTTGATCTGGCCCGGCTCGGCTAAGACTGGGTATATACCCGGTCTCGGGCTGGGCCCTGGTTGAGGCCCGGACCGGGACTACTCCAACCCGGGTTGGCTAGGCCCGACCGGCCTTTTAGACAACACAAATTGCCTCTAACCGCACTTAGTCAACTCGTTTTGACCAAGTTTTAGGTAAAAAACACATTACCTATCACATGTTTGGGCATTGCCCATAAACTTCCTTCTTTATTTTATAATTAAGTCTAAGTGGATTTTAGAGAAGTCTTATTTGGAGTTCAGGAGTTCCAGACGGAGAGAGAAAGTAGAGTAAGAAAAAGAGAGAAGCCGTGTTGTAAAGCGAAGGATCCGATCTTCTCATTGTAACTTATATAGACCAAAGAGGTATCTAGTGTTTCCTTTATCTGGGTTACGGATCTTCAACCTTGTTGACACAATTTTCATTTTATTTTGGTAGAGATTTGATAAGGTTTAGATCTGTCAATTTAACTATATCTTTCTTAGCAGAAAATTCCGTCAGAGATACTTGAATTCCATAGAAATCACCTGTGGATTTTCAGTCTTTCTTCATGATCAAGTCTTCATATTTTTCGTCTGAGCTTTAATTTGCTTTTTACTGGAAATGTTCTTAAAGTTGCTTCCTTTTGTTGTATTTGAGTAAGAACTATGGACAATATTCATTTTTTTCTTGTGTTTGTTTCATGTTTGTGGAGATTAATCTCAAATTTAGGGTTTCTTCAAATTAAAAAAAAAACCTAATTTTCTTGGCAGCCCATAATTTCATCTGAAAAAAAGTCAACTGTATATCCAGAGTAGACCTTTTCTATTGTGGCTTTCTCCCCTGAAATTTAGCCCTAAATATTTGACTGTCTATTCTACTTCATTGTATTTTCTTAGGGTATTAAAAAATCCCCTCTCCACTCCCCATCAATATGTCTGATGCTATTATGCTTAGGTAGGTTTCTGAAGTTGTTGTCACTTAATTAGTTGAATTCTCCATAGGAAGCCAATAATCAACGCTCGTAATAAAGCGAAAATTCTAGGGCAACGAACCGGCAACGAACCCGGTTTTGTTTCCTTTATTTATGCCATATTATTTGTGGTTGATTATGTATTTATTTTCCTAATTGCTATTATGTTTGAGGGCTACTTATTTTAAGTCTGCACCTAGATTTCCTAAAATAAAAAAAATTGTGTTTCATTACAGAATATTTGGAAATTTTTGGTTTTCTTGGTTTGATCAATGTTCGTTAAAGTCTATGTTACCCCCGAACTCTAGTTGAAACAAATGTTTCGGTTGTCAATTGTACACCTCGTGATTGGAGATAGCCTGAAGATGTTGGATGGTAAAATTTACTTCATTGTTTGTGAACACAAATGTATTCAGTTGATATGCCAAATTTTCTGCTTCAAGCTGTAGCCTGGGGCAGTTCACATCTTTTCATAAGTTGGACCTACTTTGTTTAGTTCAGTTGATTTTCTCTCTTTATGCTTTTCCTTTAAAGTAGTTTAAGAGGCACTTTAAGTTTAATTTTATGCTTAATACTAATGGTTGCCAAATGGTTTAAGAAAATAAAGTGATTTCTTTGTAGGTCATTTTAACTTATTCTTGTATGGTATCTCTTTCTCTTTGTTTACCTTTGTGCTTCCTCACTTTACTCTTGTTGTACTATATCTCTTTTTCCTTCCTTATTGAGCTAGGAAATTGAAATCTAGATTTACTTTCTTTGCAGGTAAACCTTCATGTGTTCAAGGGCTTGTACTTTGTAATCATCAGTTAAATTAAGTGGAACGTAATTTACGTGAACTCCTTGAAGAAATATAATTATCAAGTGAGCAATTAGGGTTTTCTTGCACTGGGTTAAATGTCTTTTCGTAGCTTAGTTCGTGATGTAAGGGATGGTTTTGGTAGTTTATCTAGACGGAGCTTTGAAGTTAGACTACCCGGACATCAAAGAGGAAAGTCTTATGGGTGTGTCCACGAGTTACATGATCATCCCGAAGTGATTCAAAATAGTTGTTGGGCTAACCTTCCTCCAGAATTACTCCTTGATGTTATCAAAAGATTGGAGGAGAGTGAGAGTACATGGCCTTCTCGTAGGCACGTTGTTGCTTGTGCATCTGTTTGTAGGTCTTGGAGGGTAATGTGCAAAGAAGTTGTTAGATGTCCGGAGTTTAGTGCAAAGCTTACATTTCCTGTCTCATTAAAGCAGGTTGGTCCATCTCTTTTTGATTGTCCATATTTCTATGTACCATCTTGCTTCATGGATTTTGTTGTCTGATATACTTAAGAGTCTTAGAGACTTAGATATGGACAGTTAACACATAATATAACATGAACATATATATATATATATATATATATATATATATATATATATATATATATATATATATATATACATATTCGCACACACATATATCTTGTGCATACTTACCTACTTCTATTGGAGGATTGATCTGTTATTTGTCAGAATTACCTAAATCATGTCTTCTCTGACTCATGCAGCCTGGATCTCGTGATGGGCCTATCCAGTGCTTCATTAAGAGGGATAAGTCTAAATTAACCTACCATCTCTTCCTTTGTCTCAGCCCTGGTAAGTGAAAACTGCTATTGACTTGCCTTCTCTTGTAAAATTGATGACATGGCCCTTCTATCTTGCCACTTCTTTAATTTATTTTTTCAGTTCTGATCCTCATTGTTTGTGATTCTTATTGCTAGATTAGCTGCATCACATTGAATAGTACTTCACTAACTTCATTACTATCTGACTCTCTTTTTAAGATATTTTAAGTTGTTAACAATCTAACTAATGCACATTATGTTGATGCATTTACATGATTCATAATCATGAATACATGCATATAAGACTGATTCTGGTTTTTAAGTTGGGGGTACTATTACTAGTAGTGTTATATTGACTACCTCAAATGTAGGACTCTGAGATGGGAGTAACGTTCTTGTTTGTAACTAGAAAGAAAATGCAAGATTCGGGGACGAGCTAACCTATAAAGGGAAATAAATTTAAACAGCGCATCTGGTCGAAAATGTCGAGCCAGACATTTTACTTACTTGTGTGGGTTGATTGATTTATTGGTGCTCGGATTTTCTCTCATTTTGTTTTTCTATCTTCGCAGCTTTGCTCGTTGAAAATGGGAAATTCCTATTATCTGCGAAAAGGACTAGGCGAACTACTTGCACGGAGTATGTTATTTCTATGCATGCTGATAACATATCAAGATCAAGCAACAACTATATTGGAAAACTGAGGTAATAGATTAAATCGTATGCTTCCTAGTTTCAAGTTTTTGCAGTACTTCGTGATCCTTTGCTAATTACGGGATGAACTAAATAATTCTAGTGAGAGTGTTAATTCTTATTAATCATGAATTCTTCAGCTTTTGTCCGGTGATCCATTCCTTTGTTTAAGGACTCCTTTAAACATTGCATTAATCTGATTTAATGCTCCAAAATCTTCATAATTATTTATCTTTTAATTATCTGTTATGCTTCAGGTCAAATTTTCTAGGCACAAAATTTGTTATCTATGACACTCAACCTCCATATACTGGAGTCGCAGTATCTGAACCAGGAATGTCTCGTAGATTTCATTCCAAGAAAGTCTCTCCAAAAGTCCCAACTGGGAGCTACAGCATAGCTCAAGTCATGTATGAGCTTAACGTTCTGGGCACACGTGGCCCTCGTAGAATGCAGTGCATAATGCATTCAATCCCCGTTTCGTCCCTCAGTGTTGGTGGCATTGTCCCAGGCCAACCCGAGCTTCTCTCCAGGTCCCTTGAGGAGTCATTTAGGAGTGTGTCCTTCTCAAAACCCATCGACAGCTCAGTCGATTTCAGCAGTTCTCGATTTTCAGATATTGCAGGAGGTCGGATTGAAACAGAAGAAGGCAAAGAAGAAAGACCATTGGTTCTCAAGAACAAGGCCCCGAGGTGGCATGAACAGTTACAGTGTTGGTGCTTGAATTTCCGCGGGCGAGTAACAGTTGCATCGGTTAAGAACTTCCAATTAATTGCTGCACAACAACCATCTACTGCAGGTACTGCTGCATCACAACCAGTTCCGCCCGACCACGATAAGGTCATATTACAATTCGGTAAAGTCGGGAAGGACATGTTCACGATGGATTATCGTTATCCATTATCTGCATTTCAAGCTTTTGCAATATGTTTGAGCAGCTTCGACACCAAATTGGCTTGTGAATAGAAGAAAAAAGAGATTCAAAATGGTAAGATTCAGATTAAACATATATACTATACTTGAAGAACATTGATCTTACTAGGTGATGAATGAAACTCTGACTCATAAAGGGTAGTAGAGACATGGTAATTTAAGCTATTTGCTTTGTATGGTTGGTTACTCTTAGAAAAGATTTTCCACCTTAAATTCCATTTTAAGATGGTTTTCCAAGAAGAAAATGAAACTTCAGTTTCTACTGATTTTCAGTTCTAGTGGGAAACTTTCATTTTTGGACGGAAAATATTTTCTCAGACTGGTTTCCTTTTATGTTACCAAATTTTTTTTTCTGATTTTTGAAGAAAACATTGAAGAACAGGGAAAGCTTTACTGCTAGTAACCATCCATACAGAGCCTTGTTATGGTGATGATGCCTTGTCTTCTTTTCTTCACTGCCTCCCTTGTTTGTCATGTAAAATAAGTTGGAAGCAATTTTATGTGTTTGTTGTAGGTACTTTCTTTTGTTGTAAAAGTTTCGAACTGAAAAAGATTAAGTTATCATGTTGCGTCTGTTTTAGGGAATAATCTGAAAAAACGGAATATGTTTATCTATGATTTTAGTTCTACATGCTTGTCTTATTAGGGTTATAAGTTATCTTAAAAGAAATCTTCTTCTGTGTAGATATTTCAGTCAAAAAATAAGTTTGAATCTGACAAAAATGCACTTGGCATCACTTAGAGATTTTATACAGCAGCTATGCTTTTGGTAATGGCATAACTAAGTTGATTTGTAAGCGCAGTGCAGGAATAGGTGTTTTGCCGCTCTTATAATTGCGGTGGCCAATACGTGGACAAACGAATTTCTTAGGTGGACAACTATGAATGGGGCGTAAATAATTATAATTTGAGGAGATCAAATTGAAGGACCTCTTTCACCAACAAAAAGAAATTGAAGGACCTAAAACTAAGTACACAATTTTTTCTTCTTCATCTTCACCAACTACAATCATGTTCATATTTGTCATGATTCGCCCTCTTCATCATCATCACCACCAACAACACATCTTCTCCTCTGCCTCTCTTCCTTTTTTTTCTTAAGAAAAAACCTAGGATTTCATCACAATTGCCGATCTCAGGAACCTACAAACATCTGAAATTCTGTAAATTAGGATATCCTCCAACTTCTATTTGTGCAATTTAGGGCGTCCTCCAACTTCCATTTGTGCAATTTAGTGCATCCTATGGAAAACTCAAGAAGTTCAGTATTAGATTCTTATAAATTCCATAAACATCAACCACATCTTACTGTACTTCCAATTTCCAAGTATACTTAAAGAGAAACTTTGAGGTTCAGGTACCACTTTATAACTTGAACTTCATTATGGTGGGTCTTCTTCTCGGTCTAGTAAAGCTAGACAGTAATTACAGATGCTTTTACATAACATTCTAGTACTTGTTAGAGATGCTTTTGTGATATCCGAAACATATACTGCTAAGTTTCATCTGCAACTTTAGTCAACAGACAAAGGAGAAGAACTCCTCAGCCGGCGGCATTCACGGGCACAAGAAAACCCTAATTTTTTTATAAACCAAAGAAAGAAGAGAAACATATGAGATGATGTGTTAATGGATGAAGATGAAGAAGGGCTGAAGAAGAACACGAACATGGTGGTAGTTGTCTGAGAAAATGGTGCTTGCTGGTGGTGGTCGGCGGTGAGTGTATTGTGTTGCCGTTGGAGATAGTGATTAAGAAGAAAAAAGAAATGGATATTTAGTTTTAGGTTTAGATCCTTCAGTTTAGTTGCCACCAAATATATTTATTTACGCCCAATTTTGTTGTCCACGTAAGAAATATGGTTGTCCGTATATTGGCTACCATAATTGCTGCCAATTTTGTTACTCTCCAAGTCAGTAATATAGTTAGTACCGTGAGTCAGTGACCGTCAAGAAGAAAAGGGAGTGGCTAATGACACCCGGCAGAATTGCTATTCGTGCTGGGTGCGTGTTAGAACCAAGTAAGGACTGGATGCCTACTTAGGGCTCTTGGTCCTCCCAGCCCTAATTTTTTTTTTTTCTTCTCTTCTTCTGTTTCTTTTCGTCTCTTCTCTTTCTTCGAATCATTATCAGTACCTTATTATCGAAACAATTTTGTTTCCAAATCCATTATCATCGATTAACAATAAGGAGTTAGAGAAATAAAGAACCTTGTTTTAGAGAGAGGAAGAAAGTAAAATCATCTTAAGAAGAATTTTAGGTCCAAACCAACCTTGATTTATGATGAGTTAGAGAGAGAAAGAACCCTGATCCAAAATCACCATTGAAAATACTCTTGGAAATCCTACTCTCGGACTGGGGTCAGACTCGAGGGGGAGATAGACAACAAATTTTTCGGATGCTTTTAGTAGTTCCCGGAATAAAATAGTTGTTTCAGCTAAAATAATTAGAGTTAAATTTAAGCCAATAATATGCTTACCTTCTTTTTTTTTTTTTTTTGTCACGGTGGAATTAACCTTTCTTTCTGGCCAATTATACTCCTAAATGTTCTACCAGATGTGAACCTGATCTGGTCATCAAAAAACTACAAATAGAAAGCCAAGATTAATGGAGAACAACAAATGCTTCCTCTATTCGATTCATCTTTGTTTCTAACTAAAAATTAGAATAGTTTGTATGTTCAGTGTTTTCTCTCACAGTTAATCGATAAGGCGAAGTGATCGATATCGATCGGAGTCTAGGTCAAAATTTCATGTGTCTTGTCATGCACTTCACATAATTAGGCGACTAGACGACACTTTCGATGATTCGGTTTTTATTCGTGTAGGAAGTTTGTTTGACTAAGTATTATCTTCGGACATACGTAGTGCTTAGGAACATCCACGTTAGGAATCAAGACTAGATTTGTATCAATCCGTTCGATTGGACCGTACATAGTTGTAGGTTCACCACAACGGATTCCCGGACCTCGACACCTCTCCCACTTGTTTATCTCCCGAGTCCTTGTTCCTCCAACTCTTCTCTCGAATCTCTCTCGCCCTTTTTCTTAGATAGTTTAGTTTAGGTTTACTTACTTTCTTCTTTCGTTGCTCATTCAATCAAAAACCCCCGTTTACCTTTCTCCCTTTCCGTCTTAGTCTAAGTTAGCTAGTGACACCTATACCAGTGAACAAGACCATTCGATATCCAAGTTACCCTCCTACGATTGGATCGAACATGGCTTTGCCGGCTTACTACTTGATACCTCCGCTTAGGTGTGCAACCTTTCGGGCGCATAAAAGTTTTTGGTGCAGCTGCCGGGGATAGGTCTAGTAGTTTGGACATCGTTTGCTTGTTTTGTTAATATGTTTAATGTTATTTGCTCACTTGGACGTTTCTTTTCTTTGTTTTTTGTAGCTTCCTTTTAATTTTCTTGTTTTCTTTGAGGTACTCTTACAAGGAACTCGAAAGGACAAAATCAAACAAGTTTGGGGGATAAAAGGGTAGAGACAAGAAAAGGGAAGAAGATCAAATTGCGATAACAAACGCCACCTATGGTCTCGTTCCCTAGCCTTTATTTATTTGAGCGGCTTTAGTGTATTTTCATCTTGTCTTACTAATAGTAGTAGTCGAATTGAACACTTGTGGTTGCTTGCATTTTGCTTTGATTGTGCTTCAATGGATATTTATGGGAATGATCGTTGGAATGATGGTTATGAGGTTCATCGACCGATCAAGAGTCTTAGAGACTACCTTGAACCTAACATGGCTAGCATATCACCTTCATGCATCATTTTTCCGAGTAATATTGTAATTTAGACATAGACCTTCAGATTATTACATTGCTTCCTATATTTCGAGGCATAGAGAATGAAAATCCATACTTTCATTTGAGAGAGTTCGATGAGATTTGCTCGATACTCCCAGTCAATGGATTACTTGAGGAAATCGTTAAGCTCAAATTATTTCCATTATCATTGAAAGAAAAGTCGAAGATATGGTTTCATTCTATAAGGCCTACGACTATAAGAAGTTGGGATGACATGACCAGGGCGTTTTTGAAAAAGTTTTTCCCCATTGATGAACCAACACCTTAAGAAGAGAAATTATAAATTTTGAGCAACACAAAGAGGAGACATTCTTTGGATGTTGGAAGAGATTTAAAGACCTCCTTCTCGCATGTCCACATCATAACTACGAACATGGAGGGTCATCGGGTTCTTTTACGATGGCTTAACCTCCAAAATAAAACAATTTGTGGAAGTGATGTGCAACAGAGAGTCTATGAGTAGAAGTCCTAATGAGGCTTGGAGTATCTCGGCCTCTTAGCGGAAAAGTTCCAAGATTGGGACACACCTGTTAACAGTGACCGAGATATGGCTGAAAGAACCCATTACTCAAAAAGAGGCATGTGCTTTTTTAAAGGAAAATTGGGTAGTAGATGATATAATTTTCAATGTGTCTCGGAAAGAATTTATAGATATGCATGGTGGTGCTTTAGTTATTCATAGTGTCTGTAGCATTTGTGGAAGTCGAGAACACCTAGAAGGTGAATGACATACGATTTCTCTTTGTCGAGAGGTCTCACTAGGATGCACAAATGTCATAGACACTCATATGAAGCCCGTAGGCGTCATATGAGTGGTCTCGTGAGGGTTTCCATAGATGATACCCACAAACATCATGGTTTCAAACACACAAGGATCCAAAATCCAAATCATATATAAACATGGTTCATATAGTAAAGGGTTTAAGCATGTCAACACATAATGAATCAAGTAAATAAGCTCATGTAAAAGCTAAAGACCCGTTCACTAATGGCCTTATCCCAAAATGCAAGTGTCATACCATAATGAGCAACATCTACGTTCCGAAGCTACAGAACTTTGATCTCTAGTTTAGTACATTTCGCCTCGACTTCGGGCTCACGGACATACACTCCAAATATGAAATCGCTCAAGAATGGTTCACTCGTATGTGTGAGTGTGATCACTAACATGGACTCAACACATAAAAAGGGGCGAGGATAACTTTTTAGAACGACTGATCTTCGAAAAGGAATTAGCCACTAAATAGAGTGGGGAAGCTCACTCACCCTTCTCACCCATTCTACCCTCTAAGAATGCCTTCTAAAGTTTAGCGGATACTAGAGATGGATGACGATGGGGGATTCCCGAGTGTCGACTTCTTCATGATAGAACCTCTTAAGCACTTCCACATTCGTTTCTTGCTTCGAATACTTATTCATCAACAAAAAAACCAACACATACATATAATCACATCACTCACACAAAAGAGCTAACACATGCTCAAACATAAACATAAATCACTTTATTTCACATTCGTGTTTTGTTTTTTTCTTTTTCTTTTCGCTTTTTTTTTTTCTCTTTTTTTTCATTCATTTTTTTCTTTTTTTCTTTTCATAACACAAAAATAATCAACCAAAACAAAATACAACACACACAACTCTATTCTTGCAATCAACTTTTCATTTCATACTTGCTTTTGACATTCTTCATTCTTTCTTCCCATGTCTTCATTCTCAGGTTATAAGATGATATATGGTGATGGAGTGTCCGCCTCCCTCTAGTTGGCATTCTCATTGGGTTTTATAGACTACAAGGGCAAGGTTAATTCGCTATCCTAATTCACTCCTAGTGGCTAAGAAAGTTGAGCACACGAGATCAGATGAGCTCTTTTAATAGATTACGAGGTTGAGTAGCTCTGCATTCTATTCGGAGTTAGCGCGAAAGAGTATACTTGAAGGACAATTTAGGCTTTGAGCTCTCACATGGGTTAAGTCTCCACTAATGACTACTCTAGGTCTCTTAGAGATGTTTCTTCTTCACTAAGATGCTACTCACATGGCACAACACAAACACTCAAAGACTCGACTTTCATGCAAAGACCATTAGCAATCACAAAACTCTTCAACTCGACACATATGCATCAACATTCTTAAAACTATCACTATAATCACATGCAAATCTACCCAAAATGTTCAAAAATTTTCAAATTTTGGCTAATTTGAACCCTTTTGTCTTTGAAACTCATGGTCATGCATTGGTTATGGTCAAATCTCGCATACCTAAACTTAAAACTAATATTGTCCTCTATGTTTTAAGCATACACTCACCAAATGATAAATAGGCACATCAATTTAAAGAGAAGAGTGGAGAGATATTACCATAACCGAAGGAGATAAAAGATGATACTACCAAGACTCATGTATAACGAGGTTCCAAGTTGATGCCAAGCTCACGCCATCCCCAAACTTGGAACAAAACCACGTCTCAGAAGTAAAACATATAAGAAATGCTCCTAAAATATCAACAAATATCATGAGAATGAAACACATAAAACACATGACCATATAAAACCTACCACTAACGCGGGTATACACAACTGCATCGAGCTATGCAATTAGCATTGATTCTCTTGCTTTCACACAAGAGCACGAGTTACGTCTTGTGGAGGGTTTCCAGATATGTTACCCACAAACATCAAGGTCCATCTCAATCGGCCTAACGATCATAAAGCAAAAGACGAAAGGTTTGGGGGTCAACCCAAAGAAAGCTATATACAAATGGTAAAAGTCTCACAAGAATATTAAACGAAAGAAGTGCAAGTGAGACGAAAACCGAAAAGAAGCCATCCCCAAACTTGGTGGATGCACGGTCCACTAAGTTAACATGAATGCTAGGGGCGACGACTAAGAAGTCGTCAAAAGGATCGACATATAAGTGAAGGTCTAAGAGGTCAGTCAAAGGCAAAAAGTCAAACTCAAGCTTAGTGGATAAAACATCCACTAAGTCCCTAGACATGCTAGGGAAGACGTCCGAAGTGTCCCAAAAGGGGTCAACAACCGAGTCTGAGATCATGTGGAAGGTCGAACTAGACTCTAAGGGTAAGGCAATAGGCTCAAGAACCAAGTCAAGGTCCATAATTTCCTTAGGTTAATAATCCAACAAGCTATCCGCTATCTCTTCAACTACTATGTTATCGACATCCTTAAAGGCATCGGGAGCCTCAAAGTCGGTTATAACGCCATTCTACCTAACCCATCTAAATAATCACAAGTGGTAAAAGTTGGAAAGTTCATGTAGCGCCCCAAATCCCAAATCTCAAGCTAACCGCCTTGAAATCAAAGATTTGAGACCTTCAAACTGGATCCACGAGCAACACCTACCATGAGTGCACAATAATTACCTGAAAAACAAAATAGCTGGGTTAAAACCTAACTGCAGTAGATTTCCTCAAACCTAAGTCTCGGGTAGGCAAGTTCAATCCCCAATCAAGGAAGCATTGCATTCATATTCATTATTGGCATTATCTGAAATTTCACGGTGAATACTAACATAATATATCAGATTTATCCAATCCCTCTCGAAACTAATAATTTATGTCATTTGATTAATTATTAGGTTTTCCGGTTCTCGTATTATTTTAATCTAATACTAACCCTGATAATACAACGATCTTTTTTATTTTTATTTTCAGCAGATAGAAAATATCATGCCTTTAACTAAGGTAAACCTTTATGGCCACAAACTTGACATGTACGTCGACAACCACATTATGTCGAAAGACACAATCATCAAACTCTTGTTCAGGTATCTCAGACCAATACACAACAAACATAGACTCTTATTAAGACTTACAAACAAACTCACCGAACAATTCAAGTCAATAACACATGACAAGTCAGAAGGGATGATGCTTATAGTAGATCCTCACGTGGATCGCAATCTCAAACAAACAAATAAAAATATTAATTAACAAACATAGGCTCACCATTAGAAGGTATCTACCTAGGAGATACATTGCCTAAAGAACAGAAACCATGTGAATTATCTCAATAAATTCGTCCATCGGAGACTGTTCTGACACCTTGTACGAAAACAATCATAACTTCTCACTCGAAAATCGGATTAATGAACCGTTTGAACTACTAAAAATTAGACGAACAGACCTTTCCAAAAATATAATAATCAAACTTAGATTAATTATATATCTACACCAGATTTAATTTTAATATAAACCGACGTGCAGTAGACACTGTTCTGGCACCTTGTACGAAAACTATCGTAACTCTTCACTCGGAACTCGGATTAAGGAACCGTTTGAATAAATAGAAAGTAGACAAACATACCTTTCCAAACATATAAGAATGACACTTAGATTCATTATATATCTACACCAGATTTAATTTTAATATAACCCGACTGCAGTAGACACTGTTCTGACACCTTGTACGAAAACTATCATAACTCTTCACTCGGAACTCGGATTAACAAACCGTTTGAACTACTAAAAAGTAGACAAACAGAAATTTCCAAAAATATAAGAATCACACCGAGATTCTTCATATATCAATACCAGATGTAAGTTGAATTTAGACCAAAATACTGTCCTCTCTATATGTTTTATGAAATTTTAGATAAAACTAGTCTCTAAGCCATTTAATCGTTCTTTCATGTGATTAACAATACTATACCTATCATGGAATAAATTGAAAGAGCCTACAAAAAAATTAGGAGATAGGAAATCTACCTCTTTTCGCGTTAGATGACTTTAAGACCACAACCATGGCTTGTTCTCTCACTAGAGAACTCTATTTCCATCACTTTTCTTCTTTATTCCTCCTCCCATCACTAAGGAGCGGCTGCACCCTCTTTCTTTTCTATAGGGTTTCTTCGGGTTAATTCCGTTTTGGCCCCCGATTTGTGACCAACTGGCCGTTTTGGCCCCCATAAGTGTCCGGCAGTTCGTTTTGGCCCCAAAAAATTCCTAAATGGCCCCAAATTTTTTCAACCTCCCAATTTTACCCCCATGGCATTTCTGTAATTATCTTTTTTTTCTTTTTCTTTGTCCACCTCATCTAACAATCACCACATCACCTGTCCACCTCACCCTTCTTCTCCGGCGAAAGGTTGCCGGCCGGAATAAAAAATTCCGGCCGGCCACCTTTACCCAAAAAAAAAAAAAAAATTAATTTTTTTTCTTCATCTTCTTCATTTCTCTCTCTTCTTCATCTCCTTCTTTCTCTCTCTTCTTCATCTCCTTCTTTCTCTCTCTTCTTCTTCTTTCTCTCTCTTCTTCTTCTTTCTCTCTTCTTCTTCTTTCTTTCTTCTTCCTCTTTCTCTCTAACCCCTCTCTCTTCTCTCTCTATAACTCCGGCGAAGGGGCGGAGCCCCTTCGCCGGAGAACCAGACCTTGAAGGTCTGGTTGTAGAAACCAGACCTTGAAGGTCTGGTTGTAGAAACCAGACCTTCAAGGTCTGGTTTCCAACCAGATCGGGATCTGGTTTCTAAAACCAGATCCCGATCTGGTTGGAAACCAGACCGGGACTGGTTGTAGAACCAGACTCGGTCTGGTTCTACAACCAGACCTTGAAGGTCTGGTTTCTACAACCAGACCTTCAAGGTCTGGTTCTCCGGCGAAGGGGCTCCGCCCCTTCGCCGGAGTTATAGAGAGAGAAGAGAGAGGGGTTAGAGAGAAAGAGGAAGAAGAAAGAAAGAAGAAGAAGAGAGAAAGAAGAAGAAGAGAGAGAAAGAAGGAGAAGAAGAAGAGAGAGAAAGAAGGAGATGAAGAAGAGAGAGAAATGAAGAAGATGAAGAAAAAAATTTTTTTTTTTTTTTTTTTTTTGGGTAAAGGTGGCCGGCCGGAATTTTTTATTCCGGCCGGCAACCTTTCGCCGGAGAAGAAGGGTGAGGTGGACAGGTGATGTGGTGATTGTTAGATGAGGTGGACAAAGAAAAAGAAAAAAAAGATAATTACAGAAATGCCATAGGGGTAAAATTGGGAGGTTGAAAAAATTTGGGGCCATTTAGGAATTTTTTGGGGCCAAAACGAACTGCCGGACACTTATGGGGGCCAAAACGGCCAGTTGGTCACAAATCGGGGGCCAAAACGGAATTAACCCGGTTTCTTCAAAAGTGAAGAGAAATAGGGTTTTTAAACCCACCAGTATTTCATCTAAACAAAACTGACCTAGACTTTTATTATTTCCACCCAATTTGGTATATCAAGAAAATAGGGGTGTTACAGTTCAACATCGTGTGATTCTCAAGTTTGCTCGTAGAGCTATCATCCTAAACATCAAAATCTAGTGTACGTTGATCATGGTGAGATGACAATGGTCGAGGGAGTGAGCAACAAGGGACATCGGTCAATTCCATCTCAAAAGGTCTATCAGGAGCTTCTTCGACATTTAACTTAAGACTAGAGTTAGGTGTATTACTCTCACCATCATTCATAGTCCCCTCTTGAGTTTTGGGTGCTCAAACCCCTTCCTCGTCGATGATAGGCTCTGACTCAATTCTATCAACAATATTGAGAATCCATTCTGTGATCTCTTTTATATCTCGATTGAATCTATTTTGATACTCTAAAAATGCTTGGAGAGTATCTTCAGACATCTCCTCGTAATAAGGCACATGAGTATAACTAGACGAAGACTGTCGCGGAACACGGATCACGGGACAATACTAGGTCAAATGCTCTAAGCTCGCACAAATAGCACAAACCGGGCTAATGGTCTCCATGGTCCTTTCTTCACTACCTTCATGTAGATACCTAAACTCGATTCTTTGAGTGGAGTCATCGAGTCGGGAATTGTCATCACTAAGTGAACCGTTCATATATGCTTGTCGATAGTCACGAAGACTTCGACGTGGTCGATCAATACTCATAGAACTACGGTCCTCATCAAATGACAAATTCATACATGAAGGTGTGGTCATCCCAAATTCTTGTCGATAGTCTCGAAGACTCTTACGGGGTTGATTACCCTCATGCTCATAATCCCTAAACCATACTCATGACGAGTCTGGCCGACTCCATACATCCGTCGAAATTCACCCATGGTCATCTTAGGTCGGTCAGGCTCTACTCGCCATTCCTATCACTAGTCGGAACATTCCTATATAAATTTGAGTAGTCCTGATGACTTGTAGATGGTCGACTAGTGTTGGAAAGGGTTAGCATAAGGTCATTTTCATCAAATGACCAACTTGCCATGATCTAACAATGTTCAAGGATACTAACACACAATCACAAAATGGGAACTAACACTCATATACTAAACAATCACACACAAGTAAAAAGGATGAGATAGAATGCCATACTATCGAGTGCTCCTCTCGTTTCGTTCGCCTTTCTTCTTAAGCTTCTCGATTCCTTCCTTTTCCTTCGCCTTTATGTCACTTTTGGCTCTTTTCTTACTACGGTAACTAAGAAAAATGAAATTAAGAAACTACAAAAAAACAAATAAACAAAACGTCTAAGAAGCAAATAACACAAGACTAATAAACAAAACAACAACGGTGTCCAAACTACTAAACCTATCCCCGGCAGCGGCACCAAAAACTTGATGCACCCGAAAAGGTTGCACACCCAAGCGGAGGTATCAAGTAGTAACCGGTAAAACCAGAGTCGATCCAAGGATAGGAGGGTAACTCGGCTATCGAATGATCTAATCCACCGGTCTAAGTATCACTAGCTAACTTAGACTAAAAAGGAAACGAACAAAGATAAATGAAGGGTTTATGATTGAATAAGCAATAAGAAGAGAATAAAACAAGTAAAACTAAACTAACCAACAAAGTAAATGGGCGAGAGAGATTCGAGAGAAGTGTCGGAGGAACAAGAGTCGGGAGACGGTAAGACTCGATTCGGGCAAACATCGATCGAGAAGGATACTTTGATCCACAAGATTGAAAGTAACAAACGCTAAGTATCTACTTGCATGAAAATGTAATTAACTTCACCCACATTGACAATCCTAAGCATCATGTGTCTAACTGATGTGACATGAAAATGTCACATTTGGAGAGCCTAACTTAGACTAATTAGTCTTTATCGAGTGTTATCAATAATATTTTACATGTTTTTCTTGTTAGGTACTTATTTTGGAGTTAAGCGTGTGCTTCGGAATAAAAGGAGCAAATTATCACTATCATTTCATGCGCCGAAAATGAGTGAAAAGGACTTCAAGCAAATCAAATGACAAGTATAGTCAATGACGAGTCCGACGGTGAAAACGGTATTCAATTTGGAGTTCGGACGGGGAAGATATGAAAGAAAGAAGTCCGAGGGTATTCTAGTCCTTTGTGAGAATTTGAAGATGTAGAGACAAGGATGGAGGCACTCTCTTGATTTCTAAATCAAAGCCCAAAACCAAGTCCAAGCCCAAGAAATATTAAGAGAAGAAGAATTGTGTGGATATTTTATGGGCACCCATTTGTGGTCTAAAGACTTGGTCAAGTTTGACTAAGTCTAGGGTTTGACTCAAGTTAGAGAAAGGGGGGTCAAAATCTACTATTCATCTTCTTCTTCAATCATCTTCTAACTTGGGCAAGAAAGGAAGAGAGAGAAAAGAGGCAAGAGGGTTCTTGAGTTAGGGTTCTTCATCAAGAGGGTTTGAAAGAGAAAGACAAGAGAGAAGAAGAAGGAGGATCCGGCCAAAGCATAGGCCGGCCAGCACACTAGGCCGGCCTAGCTTTGGCCGGCCGAGCAGCAGCTCGGGCTGCTCGGGAAGGTTGCTCGGGAGAGCTGCAACAGCAGCAACAGTGATGCACCCGAAAAAGGTTGCAAACCCAAGCGGAGGTATCAAGTAGTACCCGGTAAAATCGGGGTCGATCCACGAGACGGCAAGTATAACTAAAATACAAGCTAAAGAGGATTAAAGTGACTAAAACCTAAATCGGAACAAATAATAGGAATTTTTGTATGAAAGGATGACTAACAAAATAAACAGAAACAGATAAAGTAAAGAGGGGAGTTTTAATTAGGCATTGACCAAAAAGAGATAGAAGAGAAATACGTAAACTTGAACTATTAACTAAAGATTCTTGGGAGACTAGGGTTTTATTCTAAATATGAGAGAGGTTAAGGATTCGGGAATCCATCGAGATATATTTGCGTCGATGCTTGTTCAAGTCGATTATCAAGTTTGAGTCTTCTCGACTCTAAATTAGATGCTCTAAGTGCTAGATATACCTAATGGTCATAACTAGTCAAAGGGTCATCATATTCCATTAATATCGAGTCTAGATCGGAAAGATCGATTAACAAGTAACTATATGACATATGCTTGACATAAGACATGAAACAAGTTTAACCGATTAACCTAACATGATAGAGATATCAAACATATTAATCTAATCAAACAAACACATACATAAACATATCAAGATTTCGTCCCTAGACCTCAACAAATTGATTAGCTACTCATGTTAAAGCAAACATTGAGATTCAAAGTTAAAGAGTAGACCACACACATGATTTTATACTTTTAGAACACTACAAATCTCAATTAAATTGATAAGAGTAACTTAACAACAACTAATATATTCTTGGAGTAATTGAATAAGATGAAGAACAAGTAAAAAAATTGAAGAACAAGAGAGAAAGTAGTAGAAAATGGGGTTCCAAAGCTGCTGAAAATTCAATCTCTTATGTAGCCAAATAGCACCTTGAGGAACTGAATTTTCCAGCCAAAAGGATCAACCAAACAGCACCCTTTTCTCTCACAACCCACCAGCCAAAACCGCCTACTAAATCATCCAAAACAGCCTACTAGATCATCCAAAACCACCCAGCCAATTCCTAGCTAAACCGCCACTTAGTATATCACCAAAACAGCCACCCTTCAAAAACCGCCTCCTTCCTCTCTCCCCTGTTCAACCCTTCAGCCGAGATCCCTGGTTCCAGCCCCCCTCCTTTTCTTTCTTATTTTCACTCACAAAAACCCTAGAAAAACCTCTTGGTCATACTCTTTGACTTAGGCTAAACTCTTCATGGGGGTGTTCATAAAATCTCTAATTGCTCATCTTCTTTACACAAGTGGGCTTGGGTTTGAGTTCTTGCTTCTCATTAAGAGATCAAATTGGGTGCCCTCATCATTCTCTACATCTAGCTTTTAGCAAAGACCCGAAATATCCATCGACTTCTTATGATCACCATTTCTTCATCCGAACTCCGATTCGATTCTCGTCTTCACCGTTGGGTTCATCATTGACTCTACTTTCCATTGGTCCAAATGACCAATTTGCCCTTCAAGCGCCTTTCTTCCATTTTTATCCGTTTTTTCTTGTTCAACTCCATAGATAGTACCTAATCAAAAGAATTTTATAACTAATCAAAATAAAAGTATAAAATGGACTAACTCATTTAAATTAAGTGACATAAATGTGGTGAATTCACACCACATCAACATCCCCAAACTTAAAATTTGCTAGTCCTCGAGCAAATGAACAAAACAAAACAATAAAGTAAAATCCTAACTCACTTCCGGAGGAATCCCGGTTGCATTTAGCGTATGCAACAAGCCGTTAAACCCCTAGGTTACCCCTAGTGGACGAGTGTCGTCTCGTGAGGGTTTCCAGTGAATACACCCACAAAGTTCTAGATTTCCAAAAGACATAAGAGTCCAACTATCGATGCAAATAAGGTGATGCTCAACAAGTGAGAGACTTAAGTATGTCAAACATATGAATCAAACCAATAAACACAAAAAACATGCTAAGAGTCTCCTCACTAATAGTTTCATACTCAAGTGCAAGTGTCCCATCATCATGAGCATCATCCAAGTCTAAAGTAACAAAACCTTGTTTCCTATCATAGCACATTTCGCCTCGACTTTGGCCTCGCGGTCATACGCTCTTAAACATGAAATCACTCAAAAACGAATTATAATGGTTTACTCTCATATGTGAGCATGGAATAAAGTAAACTCAACATACACAAAACTTAAATGAGGATATCAAGTTCTAAAACGAAATGATCTCTAAGGAATGGAAATAACCACTAACGGAATGGGGAAGCTCACTCACCCTTCTCACCCACTCTACCCTCTAACAATGCCTCCCAAAGGTAAACGGATACAAGTGATGGAATGGAAGATGATGAAATCCCGAAAATGTCGACGCCTTCAATGATAAAAGAACACTCAAACAACCTTTAACTTGACTTTTTGCTTTGAATACTTTATTTATTTCAAATACTTACATAAACACTCAAAAGTTCACATGAACTTTTACACAAAAACACTTTCTTTCTTTTTAATTTTCTTTTCTTTTCTTTTTTCTTTTTTTTTTTTTTTTTCCTTTCTCTTTTTTACACACATAACCAAAAACCAAACACAAAAGTACAAATTAGTATTCTCAACAAATCACCTTTACTTTCATACTTTGCTTTCACATTCTTTCTTCTTTACTTTTCATGCCTTCATTCTCGGGAGTAGTATGATGAATGGATGGTGGAGTATCCGTTTCCCTAAAGTTGACACTATTATCGGGTTTCATGGACTACAAGAGTAAGGTTTATTCGCTATCCTGATGTCACTCCTAGTGGCTAAGGAAGTTGAGCTCATGAGATCGTCTAAGCTCTTTTGAAGGTTGCGAAGTTGAGTAGCTCTTCATTCTACTCGGAGTTAGCGCGGAAGAGTACACTCAAAAGCAATAGAAAGGCTCAGATAACTGACATGGGTTGAAGTCTCCACTAATGACTATTTTAGGTCACTTAGAAGTGTTCCTTCTTCCTTAAGATGTTACTCACATGATAAGACACCAACACCAAAGGACTTAACATTCATGAAAAGACTAAGAGCATGCATAAGATTTATCAAGAAAGAACCACACGTATCAACATACTTAAAAATACCACTAGAGTCATACCAAATCTACCCAAAATTTTTCAAATTTGGTCAATTTTTTGAACCCTCGTGTCTTTTGAAATCTAAGGTCATGATGTCATGCGACTAAAGGTCGTATCCCCAAACTTAAAACTAACATTGTCCTCAATGTTCTAAGCATATGTTCACTAAAATATAAGAGGTACAATAAGTTAAAGAGAAGAGTGGAAGGATATTACCATAGCCGAAGGAGATAAAAGATAATACTACCAAGACTTGTGCATTCGAGTTCCAAGTTGTGATGAACCCAACGCTATCCCCAAACTTGGAACGAACCACGTCCCAAAAGTATACAAATTGAGAAACGCTCCTAACACATCAATAATAGAATAAGAATGAAGCATAAGCATGACCATATAAAATGACCACTCACGCGGGATCACTCGATTGCATCAAGCTATGCAACTAGCCTTTGAGTCTCTCGTGAGCACGAGAGCACGAGTTTTGTCTCGTGGAGGGTTTCCAGAGATGATACCCACAAACATCGACTCCGAGAGGTCTGACTATGAGAGGGGGGTCAACCCTGATGTACAAGATTGACCAACATGAGAGGGAGATTGATCCTGGTAAACCGGATCAACCAATGGGGTAGTCTCAACCTCCGGGTCTTCAAGGTCCAAAAATGGCTTCAACCGTTGGCCATTCACTTTAAAAGAATTGCCATCTTTGGGATCCTCGATCTCAACGGTACCGTAAGGGAACACGGTCTTCACAATATATGGGCCAGTCCAACGAGACTTGAGTTTACCGGGAAATAAATGGAGCCTAGAGTTATAGAGAAGAACTTTGTCTAAAGGTTCAAACGTCTTCCTAAGAATTCGTTTATCATGAAAGGTCTTCATTCTACTCTTATAAATCTTGGCACTCGTGGAAGCCTCATTCCTAATCTCTTCAAGCTCATTAAGATCAAGCTTCCTCCTTGCACCCGCTTTGTCTAAGTCAAAGTTGAGCCGTTTTATGGCCCAATATGCCTTATGTTCCAACTCTACTGGTAGATGACATGCCTTTCCATACACAAGGCGGAAAGGGGACATTCCTAAAGGGGTCTTAAAAGCTGTCCTATATGCCCACAAAGCATCGACTAGTCTTAAGGACCAATCTTTGCGATTCGGGTTTACCGTCTTATGCAAAATATGCTTTATCTCCCTATTAGACACTTCCACTTGCCCGCTTGTCTGAGGGTGATAGGGGGTAGCCACTTTATGCGTTATTCCATATGTCCGCATCAAGCTTTCAAATGGTTTATTGCAAAAGTGACTACCTCCATCACTAATAATAGCCCTAGGGGTGCCAAATCGAGCAAAAATGTGTTCTTTCAAGAACTTTATGACCACCCTATGACTATTATCCTTGCACGGGGCTGCTTCTATCCATTTAGATACATAATCAACTGCAACTAAGATATACACATAACCAAAAGAAGAAGGGAAAGGGCCCATAAAGTCAATACCCCAAACATCAAATAACTCAACAATCAATATAGGGTTAAGGGGCATCATGTCTCTACGGGTCATGCATCCTACTCTTTGGCATCTATCACATGCTTTGCAAAATCGATATGCATCCTTAAAAATTGAAGGCCAATAGAAACCACATTGCAAGATCTTAAAGGCAGTCTTCTTACCAGAGAAGTGACCTCCACATGCCTCAGAATGACAAAAATTAAGTATACCTTTTTGCTCCCATTCTGGGACACATCGTCTGATAATCTGATCAGGGCAATACTTAAACAACAACGGGTCATCCCAAATGAAGTTCCGCACCTCGACAAAGAATTTCTTCTTGTCCTGAGCACTCCACTGAGAAGGCACATGTCCTACAGCAAAGTAGTTAGCAATATCTGCATACCAAGGACACTGTGACGCTAAAGAGACCTCAAACAACTGCTCATCGGGAAATGTCTCGGTCACTGGTATAGCCTCTATAGTGCTATGGGTAACAAGCCTAGACAAATGATCGGCTACCACATTTTCAGACCCCTTCTTATCTTTTATCTCTAAATCGAACTCTTGCAAAAGAAGAATCCATCTAATCAATCGTGGCTTAGCATCTTTCTTGGATAAAAGATATTTCAGGGCCGCATGGTCTGTGTATACCACAACTTTAGATCCTACCAAGTATGACCTAAACTTGTCTAATGCGAAAACAACTGATAACAACTCTTTCTCCGTGGTGGAGTAGTTGAGTTGTGCCTCATTAAGAGTTTTACTCGCATAATAAATGACACATGGTAGCTTGTCTTTTCTTTGGCCTAACACCGCACCAAGGGCATAGTCGCTAGCATCACACATCACCTCGAATGGTATAGACCAATCGGGTGGCTGAATAATCGGTGCCGTGGTCAACAAGGTCTTAAGAGTATCAAAGGCCTTCATACATTCATCACCAAATACAAAATCTTTCTCTTTAGACAAAAGAGCACATAAAGGCCTAGATATCTTGCTAAAGTCCTTGATGAATCGTCTATAGAACCCTGCATGTCCTAGAAAAGACCTAATGTCTTTCACACTCTTAGGTATAGGCTAGTGCGAAATCAATTCTATTTTGGCACGGTCAACTTCTAGTCCACTAGATGACACCACATGACCTAACACAATTCCCTTTGAGACCATAAAATGACATTTCTCCCAATTCAATACAAGATTCATTTCAATGCAACGATTCAACACACATTTCAAATTATGCAAACACACATCGAAAGAATCACCAAAGAGAGAAAAGTCATCCATAAATACCTCTAGGTACTGGCCCACCATATCAGAAAAGATACTCAACATAAGTCTTTGAAACGTTGCAGGGGCATTACATAACCCAAATGGCATACGACGATATGCAAACGTTCCAAAGGGACATGTAAAGGTAGTCTTTTCTTGATCTCGCTCATCAATCTCAATCTGGTCCTTCCTCGTCATCGAATTCAACTTCCGATAGTCGATACACACTCTCCATCCCGTGACTTTCCTAGTCGGGATTAGTTCATTGGCCTCGTTTTCGACTACGGTAATTCCAGACTTTTTAGGCACAACTTGAGTCGGACTCACCCATTTGCTATCAGAGATGGGATAGATGATCCCGACCTCTAATAGCTTGAGGACTTCTGCCTTCACAACCTCTTTCATGTGGGGGTTCAACCTTCGTTGACCCTCACGTGAAGGTTTGGCATCATCCTCAAGATGGATTCTATGGGTACACACAGTGGGGCTAATCCCTTTTAGGTCGGCAATAGTCCAACCTAGGGCCCCTTTGTGGTCTCTCAAGACCTCCAATAGACTACATTCTTGTGAATTGGTTAGTTGTGATGAGATAATAACCGGAAATGATGGCTCTTGGCCCAAATATGAATATTTCAATTCACTCGGTAAGGGCTTCAAATCAAGTTTCGGAAACTCTATTGAAGACGGTTGTGGTTTAGGCTCATTGATTGGAAGTGACTCAAATCTAACCTTCCACATCTCCGTGTCCAATAAAGGTGCCGAATCCATGAGAGAGTTCATTTCCGATATAGTTATCTCATCATCAAACGTAAAGCAATTCATAAGACTAGTCTCTAATGGATCTTGGGTACCTAAAGCAAGGCCTCCCTGAACAAAAGACTCAATCATGTGCAACTCCTGAACATCAGACTCATCATAATCAACATCAAACTCATCATAATCAGAAATAGGATGCTTGCAAGAATTGAAAATGTTAACCATAAGAGTCATATTACCAAATGAGAGTTTCATAGCACCACTCCTACAATCAATTAAAGCCCGTGATGTTGCAAGGAAAGGTCTACCTAAAATGACTGGAATTTGAGATTCACCATTCATCACTGGTTTTGTGTCCAAGATAAAGAAGTCTACTGGAAAATAGAACTTCTCTACTTGGACCAAAACATCCTCAACCACCCCTCTCGTCATCTTAATTGAGCGATCGGCAAGTTGTAAAACTACTTTGGTGGGTTTTATTTCACCTAAGCCCAATTGCTCATAGACCGAATAAGGTAGAAGATTAACACTCGCACCTAAATCAAGGAGTGCCTGCTTAATGTGAGTCGCCCCTATAGTGCATGAAATGGTGGGGGATCCAGGGTCCTTATATTTAGGTGGGAGGTTCTCCTTAATGATGGCACTCACATTCTTAGCCAAGAAAGCTCTAGACTTCACATGATGTTTCCTCTTCATAGTGCAAAGATCCTTCAAGAATTTTGCATAAGTAGGAATTTGCTTAATTGCATCCAAGAGAGGAATGTTGATCTTAACTTGCTTAAAGATCTCAAGGATATCACTATTATCTTTCATTGGTTGAGTAGAGACCAATCTCTCGGGGAAAGGCACACTAGGCTTAGGAATGTGGTTAGGCCTTGAGGTTTTGTCGGATGCCTTGTTATGGCCACTACTACCCTCAGATTGGTTAGGCTCCTCAGGTTCAATAACCCTCATAGGATCATCTTGTCCAATCGTTTTGCCATTTCTGAGAGTAGTAACTGCCTTAACATGTGCAACCCTAGGGTCAGATGTATTACTCTCACCGTTTCCCCTAGGGTTTTCTTGAGTTTGAGAAGGTAGTTTGCCTTTCTCATCCACACTTAACCTTGCCTCAATTCTAACCATACTCTCTCGAAGGCCTTGCAACATTTGCTCATGATTCTGAAGCATTACATGGATTGGATCCTCAAGGTTCCTCCGTGGTGGTGGCACATAAGCATTGCTTGATGAGGGACCTTGATGATTATGCACATCATTTGCAGTAGGACCATTCTTCCAACTCAAGTTGGGATGGTTCTTCCAACCCGGGTTATAAGTGTCAGAATAAGGCGAGCTAAATGGCCTTTTGTAGTTGTTCATGGCATTTGCTTGTTCATGGACCAACAAAGGACAATCTCTAGTGGAGTGGTCCATGCTATCACAAACATCACAAACAACTATACGAGCTTCCGGTGCTCTAACAACATTAACCTTTTGCACCTTTAAGGCCTCCACCTGTTTAGTCAAATTGGCTAACTTTGCATGCACATCATCACTTTCATTTAAAAGGTACATCCCTCCCCTTGAGCTCGTCTGAGCCTTGGATTTACTTCGATCATTTGTATCGGATATGTCCCAACTTTGGGCATTTTCCGCCAAGTGGTCGAAATAATCCCAAGCATCCTCGGGATCTTTACTCATAAATTCCCCATTACACATCATTTCTACAAGTTGTCTTTGGGTGGAGGATAGACCATCATAAAAGAAATTGATAACCCTCCACACCTCATAACCGTGATGTGGGCAAGAATTTATGAGCTCTTTGAATCTTTCCCAACACTCATAAAACGACTCATGCTCCTTTTGTGAAAAGTTCATGATGCTCCGTCTCAATGTGTTCGTTTTATGAGTGGGAAAAAATCTCTTAAGAAAGTGTGTGGTCATCTCTTTCCAACTCCCTATTGATCTAGGGCGTAGAGAATGAAGCCATTGCTTAGCTCTTTCCTTTAATGAAAAAGGAAATAGCTTAAGCTTAACGATGTCCTCGGGCACTCCATCGAGTCGGAGTGTCGAGCAGACCTCGTCATATTCCTTCAGATGAAGGTAAGGGCTTTCAGACTCTAAGCCATGGAACTTAGGGAGTAAGTTAATGACACCATGCTTAATCTCAAAGTTGCCAACATGCATAGGAAGGACAATGCAAGATGGTTGACTAGTTCGGTCGGGTTGCAAGTAATCTCTCAAGCTCCGCATAGGAGGGTTCATCTCATGACCCTCACTACCATGTGTGCTCTCTTGGTCCTCCATAGTGTCCGACTGATGATTGTTGTGGTCAGACTCAGACGTGCTACCAAGCTCTATGTTCCTCTCTAAACGATTATGACTATTCCTAATCCAACTATTCATGCACAAAAAGAGATAACAAAATGCACGCACCAACACACACAAGAGCCAGACAATATAAAAGATAGAACTTCGTTACCCCCCTTTGTTGTTTGATTTTGAAGTCGGGTTTCAACTTTTCTCCGAAATCTCCAAACTTCTTCCTTTCGATCTCTTTTTGTTATTTTTGTTTTTCTGAAAAACACAAAGCAAACAAAACTAATTAGAATCTAGGATAAAAGAAAATAATACTTATATCTAAGCTACACGTTGCTATCCCCGGCAGCGGCGCCAAAAACTTGATGCACCCGAAAAGGTTGCAAACCCAAGCAGAGGTATCAAGTAGTACCCGGTAAAATCGGGGTCGATCCACGAGACGGCAAGTATAACTAAAATACAAGCTAAAGAGGATTAAAGTGACTAAAACCTAAATCGGAACAAATAATAGGAATTTTTGTATGAAAGGATGACTAACAAAATAAACAGAAACAGATAAAGTAAAGAGGGGAGTTTTAATTAGGCATTGACCAAAAAGAGATAGAAGAGAAATACGTAAACTTGAACTATTAACTAAAGATTCTTGGGAGACTAGGGTTTTATTCTAAATATGAGAGAGGTTAAGGATTCGGGAATCCATCGAGATATATTTGCGTCGATGCTTGTTCAAGTCGATTATCAAGTTTGAGTCTTCTCGACTCTAAATTAGATGCTCTAAGTGCTAGATATACCTAATGGTCATAACTAGTCAAAGGGTCATCATATTCCATTAATATCGAGTCTAGATCGGAAAGATCGATTAACAAGTAACTATATGACATATGCTTGACATAAGACATGAAACAAGTTTAACCGATTAACCTAACATGATAGAGATATCAAACATACTAATCTAATCAAACAAACACATACATAAACATATCAAGATTTCGTCCCTAGACCTCAACAAATTGATTAGCTACTCATGTTAAAGCAAACATTGAGATTCAAAGTTAAAGAGTAGACCACACACATGATTTTATACTTTTAGAACACTACAAATCTCAATTAAATTGATAAGAGTAACTTAACAACAACTAATATATTCTTGGAGTAATTGAATAAGATGAAGAACAAGTAAAAAAATTGAAGAACAAGAGAGAAAGTAGTAGAAAATGGGGTTCCAAAGCTGCTGAAAATTCAATCTCTTATGTAGCCAAATAGCACCTTGAGGAACTGAATTTTCCAGCCAAAAGGATCAACCAAACAGCACCCTTTTCTCTCACAACCCACCAGCCAAAACCGCCTACTAAATCATCCAAAACAGCCTACTAGATCATCCAAAACCACCCAGCCAATTCCTAGCTAAACCGCCACTTAGTATATCACCAAAACAGCCACCCTTCAAAAACCGCCTCCTTCCTCTCTCCCCTATTCAACCCTTCAGCCGAGATCCCTGGTTCCAGCCCCCCTCCTTTTCTTTCTTATTTTCACTCACAAAAACCCTAGAAAAACCTCTTGGTCATACTCTTTGACTTAGGCTAAACTCTTCATGGGGGTGTTCATAAAATCTCTAATTGCTCATCTTCTTTACACAAGTGGGCTTGGGTTTGAGTTCTTGCTTCTCATTAAGAGATCAAATTGGGTGCCCTCATCATTCTCTACATCTAGCTTTTAGCAAAGACCCGAAATATCCATCGACTTCTTATGATCACCATTTCTTCATCCGAACTCCGATTCGATTCTCGTCTTCACCGTTGGGTTCATCATTGACTCTACTTTCCATTGGTCCAAATGACCAATTTGCCCTTCAAGCGCCTTTCTTCCATTTTTATCCGTTTTTTCTTGTTCAACTCCATAGATAGTACCTAATCAAAAGCATTTTATAACTAATCAAAATAAAAGTATAAAATGGACTAACTCATTTAAATTAAGTGACATAAATGTGGTGAATTCACACCACACCAAACAGCACGACAGCAACAGCGACAGCACGGCGGCAGCAGCAGAGCTGCTCGGCACAACAACAGGTCTGCTCGGGTAGCTGCTGCTCCAGCTCGGGATGAGCAGCTCGGGATCCGGCACTAGGGACGCATCTGCAGCTCGGGACGCCTTCACGGGCGCGACTGCAAGCATGGGATGCACGGACGGGACGCGACTGCGGGCACGGGAAGCTTCCATGGGAGCTGCTGGCCGGAAGTTCTTTTTGCCGGATTTCTAGGGTTTCCGGCCACTTTCTTGGCCGGAAACCTTAGGGCTTTTACTCCCCATCATCTTGGCTAGCTTCCCACATGGTTTGATTTGATTTTGGGTTACAAATTTCTAGAGAGAGAAAGCTAGGGTTAGCTTTAATGGAGGTTGTGTTCTAAATGGAGAAGATGATGGTGGTCGCTATGGGGAACCCAGAATTTGTTAAGGGGAGATCGGCTGCACTTTAAAGACTTATATTTTCCGACGATCTTAGCCTCGAACCACATCGAAAAAGGGGGATTCTCTCATCATCTTCTTTTCATTTTCTATTTAATCACCATGTTTAGCTAACTTTAGTGTGTCGATTATATGAGATGAAATGTGATGAATTCGTGATTATGTTTAATGTGATTTGATGTTTTGATTATAAATTGATGTTCATTTATTTCGATTATCGTTTTGATCGTATTTTCATGTGTCTTGTCAAGCACTTCGCATAGTTAATAGACGAAACGAAGTATTCGATATCGATCGTAGGCTAAGTCATAATTTCATGTGTCTTGTCATGCACTTCACATAGTTAGGCGACTAGACGACACTTTCGATGACTCGGGATTAACCGATTTAGACGTTTGTTTGACTAAGTATGATCTCCGGATATACGTAGTACTTAGAGACATCTACTTTAGGAGTCGAATATCAATTGTATTTCGACACATTAGATTGGATCATACGTAGTCATAGGTTTATCATTATGGATTCCCGGACTTCGACACCTCTCTCGCTTATTTGTTGCCCGAATCGAGTCTTACCGTCTCCCGACTCTTGTTCCTCCGAACTTTTCTCTCGAATCTCTCTTGCCCGTTTACTTTTATTGTTTAGTTTAGTTTACTTGTTTGCTTTATTCTCTTATCGCTCGTGCAATCTTTAAACCCCCCATTTACCTTTGTTCCATTTTCGTCTTAGTCTAATTAGCTAGTAACACTTAAACCGACGAATAAGACCCTTCGATATCCAAACTACCTTCCTATCCTTGGATCGATCCCGGCTTTGCCAGATTACTACTTGATACCTTCGCTTGGGTGTGCAACCTTTTCGGGTGCATCACTAACTAAGCATAATCGATCAAACGTCACTAAGCATCGACTATCAAACTTATACACACTATCTAATGAATTGCAAATGAACAAGTATAATACGTCAAACTAAGTATACTCGATCAAAGGTTAGTAAGTATCGATTATCAAACTAACTACGCATTATCAAACTTTGTATCAATAGACGATTAAGATCAAGGCTTTTAATTTATAAAACTAGACGAAGTCAATTAAACTCACATGTAAACAAATCAAAAGTCATTCATCGCATTCAAATCATGTTTCACGAATATCCGGATACAAGAGTTAGCTAAAATGTTGAATGAGCAATAAATGCAAAGAAAATGATGAAAGAATCCCCCTTTTTCGTTCTGGTTATCGAAAAAGCAAGAAAATGCCAAGGATGAGAGGAGTAAAAGCCCTAAGTTTTCGGACGAAGAAGGTTATCGAAAAAGCAAGAAAATCCGACCAATTTTCTGGCCAAAAATGCTTGAAAATCCGGCCAAATAACTTGATCCGAGTCGGATGCATCCTGTGGAAGCGTCCCGTGAAAGCAGCCTTGCTGTCCCGAGCCTGCGGATGCGTCCCGAGCTGCCATCCGAGCCGTCCGCGCTGCAGGTCCGTCGGAGCAGCTGCTAGTCACGTCCACAGCAGCTACTTCTGTGGACGCGTCTCGTGCTCCAGGCAATTCCAGTGGACGCGCCCCGCACCGGCTGCTGCTGCTATGCCGGCCTATGCTTGGCCGACCAAGCATAGGTTGGATGCTCCTTCCTCATTCTTCTCTCTTTTTCCAACACTAATTTCTTCAAGCTCAAGAAAAATGAACTCTAGCCTCCTTTCTCTCTCTTGTTGCTTGGTAGTTGATGAAGAAGAAGATGAATAGTAGCTAACTTCTTTTACTACTCAAACCCTAGGTCCATCTTGACTTTGATTCAGATTTGACTATTTTGACTTCGAGCCATAAAGAAGGATGCCCATATATTCTCTACATTTAGAACCAAGGGGAGTGCCTTCAAGAAAAGACCTTGGCTTCTTTCTTTCTTAATTTCCCCGTCTAAACTCTGATTCGAATACCGTTTTCACTGTCAGACTCGTCATTGACTTTACTTGTTATTTGATTTGCGTGAAGTCTTTTTCTCTCGTTTTCGACACATGAAATGATAGTGATAATTCACTCTCTTTATTCCAAATTAAATGTTTAACTCCAAAATAGGTACCTAACATGAAAAACACATAAAATATTATTGGGATATTTAGTAAACGCCCCCCACTTATTTAGCAATATTAGGACTTCACCCCTAAAAACATTATCGTTCAGGTGTTAGCCCCCATTGCCCTTTTTTTCGTCAAAATCTCGTTATTCAGTGGGCGTGCGAGTCACGTGCTTGTCATCGGACCAATTACACCATTTTTGGGTACAACTACGGAGAAGTAATTTTATGGGTACAACAGAGACACGTGCTTGTAAAACAGAGACTTTTGAAACCAATTACACCATTTTTGGGTACAACTACTACTAGTTGTTCTTCCATTCTTTTTCGAGTTCTGTTTGGTGGATGTTATAACTTGAACTTGACCCATACGAGTAATTTTATGGTACAACTACCTCGGACTGGTAAAGACACGATCATCCCTACTATCAGAAGGTATTAGCTCGGGATAAACTATTCGAATGGACAAGGTATTTTGGTCGGCGGTGTAGTCCTAATATAGCCAAATGAATGGGGGTCATATACTAAAAATTAGGACAGGGGTATTTTGGTCTGATAACAAGCACGTGACTCGCACGCCCACTACATAACGAGACTTTGACGGAAAAAGATGCAACGGGGGTTAACGCCTGAACGATAATGTTTTTAGGGGTGAAGTCCTAATATTGCTAAATAAGTGGGGGGCATTTACTAAATATCCCAATATTATTTGTAATACTCGAAAAGAACTAATTAGGCTTAGTTAGGCTCTCCAAATGTGACATTTTCGTGTCACATCAATAGACACTCATATGATGCCCGTAGGTTCGAGGAGTGATGCCTATACAAATGATTATGATAATCTTCAAGAACCCTTAGTTGGTTTCACTTATGCATCTCATCATGAGAGGACTGTTGAAGATGTTTGAAAATCATTTTATGAGGCAGAAATTCAGGTTAGCCAAAACACCTTGCACGCCCTTAAAGAGATGGAGGCAAAATTGAAAGACATCGAGAAAGGGGTTTCACAACCCCAAACTCCAATAAATCCCAAGGGTACAGGTGAGGGTAATACACCTAGTGCTAATGTTAAGTCCAACTCCATTCTCGAAAGTGATGAAATGATTAGCTTGGATACTCCCATGAAGATAGACATACCTAAGCATCGTGCAATTTTTTGAGAATGGTGATGGACATAACGAGATTTTAAAGTCGAATTTTGAGTCTGAACTAGTTCCCTCAACAATTGTCTCCTACCAGTGTTATGAATATGCTTGCATCGTTAGTTAAGAGGGACAATAATCCTAGTGCTCAGGAGAACCATAACTACATGACTAGTTTTTCATCTGAGACCTTTGTAGCTAGTAAAGATGGATTAGATGTGGATACCCTCTTGAGCAAGGTCATAGATTTCTCGAAGGACATAGATGATATCTGAGACCTTTGGAGTTCAGACGGGGAAGTTATGAAAGAAAGAAGCCATGTATTTTCTTGAAATTAGAAATGTAGACAAATGTTGAAGGGACCCCTTGGGTCTTAAATGAAAGGCAAAATCCAAGCCCAAGTCCAATAAGAGTTTAAAGAAGAAGGTGAAATAAGGATTCTATAAGCACCTCATTGAAGAATCCCAAGTCAAGTCTAGTTGACCAAGTCATAGGACCATTTTAGTTGTTTAAAGAAAGAAAACAACCAAGTCATCTTCTACACAAGTCTTAGAGTTTGGAAAGAGATTGGAAGCTAGGGTTTAGGGTTGGAGTGCTTTTGAGAGCTTGAAGTTTGAAGAGAAAGAGAAAATAAAGGAGGAAGAGGCCGACCAACACTAAGACCGACCTAGTCTTGGCCGACAGCAGCTCAGAACGAGCACAAGGAGCAGCAGCTCGGGACAAGCACAAGGGATCGGGCTAAGGGAACAGAGCACGAGACGGCAACAAGTTTCTTCCACCATAGCTCGACCGGAACCAGCAGCTACTCGGGACGCGACTGCGAGCACAACAGCAGCTCGTTACGGTAGTTGCAAGCGCGGGACGGCCATGGATATCAAAAAACAACTCAGGACGGCATAGAGATGGCTCGGTTCAGCTCAGAACAGCAGCTCCATGGCACGAGACTCTCGCTTCTAGCTCGGACAGTAGCTTCTTGACCGGATCTCACCTTTCACTTGGCCGGATTTTCAAACACTTTTGACCGGATTTTCTTTTCTCTCTGACCATTATCTTGGTTGGAAAAGTTAGGGCTTTTGCTTCCCATTCCATTACCTTGCTACCCCTTCTGTTTGGTTGTGATTTGGGCCAAAAATCCTAGAGAGAGAAAGCTAGGGTTAAGCTTTAATGGAGGTTGAGTAAAAATGGAGAAGATGATAGTGATTGCTACTGGAAACTTTGTTTTTTTATTCGAGGACACCTATTTGGTAATTCTAAAGGGAACTCAGAATATTGCTAAGGGGAAAGCAGCTACGCCTTACCTTCTCATATTTTTCAACGATCTTAGCCTCGCATCACATTGAAAAAGGGGGAATCTCTTATCATCATCCTGTCATTTATTTATATTTCGCGATATTTAGTTAAATCTAGCATGTCGAATATGGGATGCATTTGTGATTATCTATGTGATAATTTAATGTTTTGATAATAAATCGATGTTCTCTTATTTCGATTACTTGTTTAATCGTTTTTCATGTGTCTTGTCAAGCACTTCGCATAGTTAATCGATTAGGCGAAGTGATCGATACCGATCCTAGTCCAGGTCAAAATTTCATGTGTCTTGTCATGCACTTCACATAGTTAGGCGACTAGACGACATTTTCGATGATTCGGTTTTTATTCGTTTAGGAAGTTTGTTTGACTAAGTATTATCTTCGGACATACGTAGTCCTAAGGAACATCCACCTTAGGAACCGAGACTAGATTTTTATCAATCTATTTGATTGGACCGTACATAGTGATAGGTTCACCACAACGGATTCCCGGACCTCGACACCTCTCTCACTTGTTTATCTCCCGAGTCCTTGTTCCTCCAACTCTTTTCTCGAATCTCTCTCGCCCTTTTTCTTAGATAGTTTAGTTTAGGTTTACTTACTTTTTTCTTTCATTGCTCATTCAATCAAAAACCTCCTGTTTACCTTTGTCCCTTTCTGTCTTAGCCTAAGTTAGCTAGTAACACCTATACCGGTGAATAAGACCATTCAATATCCGTGTTACCCTCCTACGGTTTGGTCGAACCCGGCTTTGCCGGGTTACTACTTGATACCTCCGCTTGGGTGTGCAACCTCTCGAGCGCATCACGTTATGCACTCCCTCCTAGTACATAGTCAACCTTCTTGAACATCTTCGGAGCATATCGACTCTCAAGTCATCTTGGTCTCGCCAATAATGCGGCATGACACCATAGTGTCCCAACATACGAGCATAGCTCATGCCTTCCCGTACAACGCTTCCTTGAGTCCTAGACTTTCGCCCATTATAAAGGATACCAACATCAATGCAGAGCACACCAAGCCACATATGTGGATCTCGCCATCTAGTCTCAAGCATCTGACACCTACACATCTCGGCTTCCATCCGGACATTACACATAGGAGCATCCGGCGTGCCATAAGCTACCTTAGATCCGTATCCCCAACATAGCCCATCGAGTTCTGGTCCCTTGAATAGCTGAATCCCCCTTATGAATAGGATAACACGTAGCACGCCCTGAGGCGACATGGATACATGAACTTCACTTCCTAAAGGAACCCGCCGTATCCTATCTCCAGGCACTGTCCGAAGCCATCTCCTATGACAAGGGAACCCATGCATCATGTCTTTTGACATATGCTAGGCCTGCTCTATGCGTTGGGTCATATATAAGCTCTCTTTCGTGTACGCATGTTAAGATGATCGAGCGTCCCATCCACGAGGTCTTGGCATATGCTGGGATGCATATGAGGAAGGGAGACCACCCCCTCCTATAGTAGCAAAGTTCCTATTTTCCTATGCAAGCAATATTTCGGATAGGACAATTGATGAAGAAGATCATCAAGTCCAGATGATTTAAGGATCGTAATGTTTCTCTAGAAACCAACTACGATTCTCGAATCACTAAGCAATTCGCTGCGAACTTTGTCCGGATCCTACATCGGGTTACACCAAAGAGTGTCTACTTGATCGGAAGATATAAGAAGAGGGATGAGACATATATACATGGGTTAGACCTATAAATATGTCCAAAAGGCTTAAAGAAAGTTTGGGCAAAGATAGAATGAAAGACCGAAACAAGAGGGTTTTGGGCCGGGGTTAACAAGAGATTTAAGGCCCATTATACGGGCCAGACATGCTTGGTTGACCGGCCTATAGGGGTCGGCCAGATCTGCTCCATTAGGCTTATTCTGGCCGACCAGAGTAATGAAATTGGAAAATAAAAATTAGTTTCTATTTTTACTATTTCCTAAATCTTATTCAAAAGGGACTTTAGGAAACCTAATTAGGGCTGGACTCTAACTAACAACACTTGGAGACACCATAACCCGACAGATTCTGCATCCTCTTAGGCTCTGCAAAGGCTTTCCTAGAGGGTTCGTGCCTCTTCCTTTCAATGGAAATTGTCAGCCTTGAGCTGCTCTATTTGGGCCATTAACTCCTCTAAAGAGGGATGCCTAGCATGACTACTATCGGAGGTGCAATTTTGCAAAGAGATTGTGGTGGAATTAGTGAAAGTGGTTTTTAAAAGAATATAGTAGAGATCAGGGTTACCGTATTGATGATATTGCTGGAGTTCTTGCCTCTCCTTCTAGTGCCAATTGCTAATGTCAAAAATTGGTTTTCCGTTTATCTAGCGCCAATTGTTGATGTCAAATGCTCCTTCCTTTGATTCCTGTTCCACGCTCCGAGAAACTTAGGGGAAAACCTGTAAAGGGTTCAGAAACTGCTCTCAAGCTCAAGAAAGTAAGATTGCTCTTTGCAGTTAAAAGATTGAATATTGAATGATCCTTGGGGAACGATTGAGTTGATTCAACTTACTTTGCGTACCCTGAAAAAGGTGATGTGATGCCTATTTATAGGCCGATTTAGACCGACTGTGATAGACGGTGTAGATGAGGCAGTTGTGATCCATCGTTTGGGAAGTATCCTACTGTTCGTAGTTAGGGTTTCCCTTTTGGTTTGTCTCGTATCTTGGATAATTAGAAGTTTCAATGTTCAAGGATAATTCGTAGATATCTTGCCGAATTGATAGATCTTCGAGAAGATGTTTCTTCCTTTGAGACTCTTGAAGCCCAAGGTTCTTAAACACTTAGACCTTTAGCTGACTGAGATCTTTAGGAAGATTCTGGATTAAATCGGTAAGCGTGCGGCGAGCTTTTGGCTTCCCGATTTAGGCGTAAGCCATCGACCTTACTTACGTGGACCCCCTTACACTTGTTGAGAATCCCAGGGCGGACCTGATTGTGTTTATAGGCAAAGCAGGGTTGGAGCTCCCTAGCTAATCTTTGTCGGCCTCCCAGTTCTTCGCTTAGGTGTCAGATCTTTGCGGGTCCAACAGTCTTGTTACCTTAAGCCGGGTTGACCCGTTGGACTTCTAGTCTATTTCGTCAATGGTTAAACATTTTATGTATCATCACTTGGTTTCCCCTGACTGTTCCTACCAGGTTTGTCCCTGGGATTGGGAATTTCATCATTAGATGGTTTATGGAGACGACGATCCTTGGGTGGATCACCACTGTCACATCTACACCGTCTATCACAGTCGGTCCAAATTGGCCTATAAAAGGGCATCACATCACCATCTCAAGGTAAGTTGAGTACGTTTAATCGACTCAATCATTCCCCAAGGATCATTCAATACTCAATCTTTTAACTCAAATAGCATTCTCACTGTCTTGAGCGCGGAGTGGTTTCCGAACCCTTTGCAGGTTTCTCCCAGGTTCCTCGAAACAAGGTCCAGGAATCAAAGGAAGGAGAATTCATCATAACAGACGCTATCATGCATCAAGTCTTGATTTTCTGACTGATTAATAGAAAGCTATTTTTTTACATCAGCAATTACGCTAGATGGAGGATGAAAATCCATTAATATCATCGATTTGGTAACACGAATCTCTACTCAATTCTTTTCAAAAATAGTTTCACTTTTGTCTAGCAATAATGGATGCTCGAGTCCCGACCAACATCGAAGAGATGGATAGAACGACAATATTATGGTATCTGTCCAGATTAGTGACTCCCCCATTGAGGTTACATACGCCGAAAACACACTGACCGAAGAGGAAAATGAGGAGTTAAGTTCGTTCTTCAAAGCACACCAACATGGCTTCGCATTCGGAACAAATGAAGTCCCTGCAATAGACCCTTCCGTTATCACACACAGGCTGAATATCAAAGAAGGAAGCAAGCCTTTCAAACAGAAGAAGAAGAATTTTGCACTAGAAAAACAGGCAGAAATAGCAAAGTAGGTCGATAAATTGCTGGTTGAGGGGGTGATAAGAAAAGCACGATACCTCGACTGGCTAGCTAACGTAGTGCTTGTACCAAAGAAAAACAACACTTGGAGGATGTTCGTGGATTACACTAGCCTGAATAAGGCATGTCCAAAAGATAGCTTCCCTTTCCCATCTATCGATCAGCTGGTAGATTCCACGTCAGGGGCCGAGTTACTCAGCTTCATGGATGCATTCGTAGGCTACCATTAGATAGCCATGCATTGGGCTGATCAAGAGCACACAACCTTCTTAACATATCGAGGGTTGTACTGTTATCAGCAGATGCCCTTCGGTGTCAAGAACGCGGGTGCAACATACAGTAGGTGGTCAACAAAATGTTTGAAGAATAACTCGGGAAAACGTTAGAATGCTACGTCGACGACATAATCGTAAAAAGTAAGGCCCGCACAAACCTTATACCGAATCTAAAATTGGATTTTGGAGAACGCCAAGCCTACAACATGAAGCTAAATAAAGAGAAGTGCGCGTTCGGGGTAACCTCAGGTAAGTTTCTAGGTTTCATGGTCAGTCACAGAGGGATAGAAGCAAACCCGGATAAAATCACAGCTTTGATAGACATGCGCAACCCGCGCACGCCAACAGAGGTCCAAGGATTGACGGGGAGGTCAACCTCTCTTTTGCTATTTTAGAGCAAAATGGGAGACGAAGCTTTACCCTTCTTCAAGACTCTTAAGAATATGTCACAGTTCTAATGGACGGAGAAGGCGAAGCAAGCCTTCCAGAATTTGAAGACACACCTGATGAGTCTGCCCTTACTGGTCAGCCCTAATCTAGGAGACGAGCTGACCATCTACTTGTCAGCATCGAAGGAAGTAGTCTTCGCGGTAGAAATAAAGACGACCAACGAAGTGATGCATCCTGTATACTTCGTTAGTAGGGTATTAAGCGGAGCAGATATGAACTATCCCATGGCGGGGAAGCTAGCCTACACGCTTGTCTTAACTGTTAGAAAGTTACGACCATATTTTCATGCCCACACCATGATAGTACAAACAGATCAACCACTCAAAAATGTGCTACAAAAGATGGACCTGTTAGGGCGGCTAATAAAGTGAGCGATAGAGCTCACCGAGTTTGATATAAAGTATGTGTGGCGAAGTGCCATAAAAGGGCAAACTCTAGTAGATTTTATGTTTGATAGTTCTATTTCCATGTCGGGGCTCGGGCCCGAGCTGATTTGGACTCTCTTTATAGCCGAAACTTCAAGCGAAGCTCTAAAAGGGGCAGGAGCCGTCCTAGTCAACCCCGAAGGAGAAAAGACCTTTCAAACAACTACATTCAGATTCGCGATCATGAATAAAGAAGCAGAATACAAACCTCTGCTTGTGGGGCTAAGAATGGCCCTAAAAGCAAAAGCCACTAACGTCTAGACGTATAGCGATTCACGACTCCTTGTTAATCAAATCAATGGACATTATGAAGTCAGGGGGACCGATATCGCCAAATATGTAAAGAAGGTAAAAGAGCTCATAAATCAATTCAAGAAATTCATCATCACAAGAATCCCACGAGAGGAAAACGGGCTGGCAAACGCCGTATCAAAGATGATCAACAACCAAGCCACCATACCTGGAGTAATTTTTCAAACTCTGAAAAAGAAGAGCATTAAGCATTAATAAAGAAGCAAAGGTGATGGCTATCAGAATAGTGATGTGGCGTGAAAATGCCACATTTAGATAACTTAACTTTGATGAGTTAGTTCGTTTGGGGTTTTATTTGTAATAATTTATACGTTTTTCTTGATTAGGGAGCTTATTTGGAGTTTGGTGTTTGATTCGGAATAAAAAGGAGCAATTCATCACATTTTCATCTTATGCGAACGAGACCGAAAGAAAAGAGCTCTAAGATTATTTTAGTCATTTTGGTAAAAATCAGTATTCGGATGAAGAGTAGAGTCCAAGACAAGTCCGTTCGGAAGTCAATTCGGAGTCCGGACGAGGGAATTATCGAGGAAAGAAGCCGAAGTCTTGTCTTGAAATTAGATTGGTAAAGAAGAAGCTGATGGCACCTCTTGATTTCTAAATGAAGCCCAAACCCAAAGACAAAATCCCAGAGAAGAATGACAATGAAGAATTTTATGAGCACCCTCTACAAGTCTAGACCAAGTCAAATTAGTCTAACCAAGGAGACTCGGTCAAGTCAAGTCAATGGGACCTAGGGCTTTGATTAAAAGAGAAAATATGAAGTCTTTTAGAGAGTCTTCTTCTACACAAGTTTGAGAGAAAGGCTAGGGTTCTTGGTGTTCTTCAACAAAAACCTAGGGCTTGCTTCTAGGTGTAGAGCTTGAACGAGAAAGGGACAACAGCTGTTCCGATATAGGAGCAGCTCGAAACGGCCATGAACAACATCTTCACGCTCTTCATCTTGCACGGGACAACTCGGGAATAGCAAGGGAGCAGCTCGGACTAAGGGTTGCAGCTAGCCGAACCTTCCTCTTGAGATTTGGCCGGATTTTCTTAGCCGAACACCTCCAACTATGGCCAGACTTGTCTAGGGTTTTCCGGGCACTTTCTTGGCCGGAAACCTTAGGGCTTTTGCTCCCCATGTCATTGGCTTGCTCCCTATGTGTTTGATTTTAGTTTTGGGCTAAAGATTTCTAGAGATAGAAAGCTAGGGTTTAGCTTTAATGGAGGTTGAGTTTTAAATGGAGAAGATGATGATGGTCGCTATGGGGAACCCAGAAATTTGCTAAGGGGAGATCGACTGCACCTTAACTACTCATATTTTCCGACGATCTTAGCCTCGAACCACATCGAAAAAGGGGATTCTCTCATCATTTTCTTTCCATTTATAATTCAATCATCACGTTTAGCTAACTTTAGTGTGTTGATTATATGAGATGAAATGTGATGAAATTGTGATTATGTTTAATATGATTTGATGTTTTGATTATAAATTGATGTTCGTTTATTTCGATTATCGTTTCGATCGTATTTTCATGTGTCTTGTCAAGCACTTCGCGAAGTATTCGATATCGATTGTAGTCTAAGTCATAATTTCATGTGTCTTGTCATGCACTTCACATAGTTAGGCGACTAGACAATGCTTTCGTTGACTCGGGATTAACCGATTTAGACGTTTGTTTGACTAAGTATGATCTCCGGATATACGTAGTACTTAGAGACATCTACTTTAGGAGTCGAACATCGATTATACTTTGAAACATTAGATCGGGTTACATATAGTTGTAGATTTATCATTATGGATTCCCGGACTTCGACACCTCTCTCACTTATTTGTTGCCCGACTCGACTCTTGTTCCTCCAACTCTTCTCTTGAATCTCTCTCGCCCGTTTACATTTACTTATATAGTTTAGTTTAATTGTTTGCTTTCTTTGTCACTTAAATCAATCCAAAATCCCCGTTTATCTTTGTTTATTTTCTTTTTTAGTCTAAGTTAGTATTAGATATCTAAACCGAGGGGTAAGACCCTTCGATATCCAAACTACCTTCCTATCCTTGGATCGGTCCCGGCTTTGCCGGGTTACTACTTGATACCTCCGCTTGGGTTTGCAACCTTTTCGGGTGCATCAAATAGCCTAAAAAACACCTGGATGAAGCCGTACATCGAATACCTGTAGACGGAAAAGCTTCCCGAACACCCCAGCGAAGCAAAAATGATCAGGCGTAACGCCGCAATGTACACCATGCATGTGGATTTCTTCTATCGGAAATACTTGGCACACCCTTTACAGTGCTGTCTGGCGGAGGACGAGCGGAAGTACGTGATGACAAAAATACACGAAGGGTCAGCAGGAAATCATGCGGGCCCAAGGATGCTGCAGAGACAACTGACTTTCGCTTGGTACTACTGCCCTAGAATGCTCAAAGACTGCATAAAATAAACAAAATACTGTGAGTCTTGTCAAAAATACGCCAATGACTACAGAAAGGATCCTAACGAATTAACACCAATCGTAAGCCCCTACCTTTCGCGCAGTGGGCAATCGATTTAGTGGGACCTTTCCCGAAGGGACCAGGAGGAAAAAACATGCTGCTGGAAATCGTATATTACTTCATGAAATGGGTCGAGGCTGCCACTATGTCACAGACTCAAACAAAGGACATCATAAAGGTATTGTGGAATCAGATACTGACCCGGTTCAGAGTCCCAAAAGTTTTAATCATGGATAACAAACCTCAATTCAACAATGATGCGATGAAGAAATTCCTCATGGAGGACGGAATTAAGCCTACTTGCATCAGCCCAGCTCACCCCACAGAAAACGGCCAAAGTAACCAACAAAACTCATAAATACATTAAAACTAAATGTGATAAAAATGAAAATTGAGTGGACGAACTCCCTAACGTGTTGTGGGCTTACCGCAGCAGGCCACACAGAGCCACGGGAGAAACACCCTTTCAAATGGTGTACGGCATTGAGGTCGTGTTGCCAGTATGAAATAGGATAGCCCAGCCTAAGGGTGAAACATTTTGACCCTGCGAGAAACAAGGAGCTCATGCGAGAACACTTAGACATAATTAAAGAAGTCCAGGATCAGGTTGAGGTCAGAAATCTAGCCTTAAAGGACATGATGGTCAAGCAACATAAGTCTCACATGAAAGATAGAAAATTCGCCTTCGGGGATATGGTGTGGAGAAATTCCAAATTCTTTCAAAAACCCTAAGAGGCAAAACTCTTCCCGACCTAGAAAGGCCCTTACAGAATAATAAAGGTGGTGCGACCAGAAACTTACATGTTAGAGAACGCATCAGGACAAGTCCTTACACACCCATGAACCGCAAAGCATCTCAAGCCAGCTTTCACAAGGAAAAACCAAATCGCCCCAACACTTCGTAGAACTCTTCAAACTAAAAAAGGGGCGAAGTGGGGGCTTACATGCACACATCGGCTGCTCAAGAATCTTTCAAATTTGAAGAAATTCTACGAAATAACAAAGTTTTTGAATTTATCAAGGAAAAGTCTTAGTAGAAATTAGTTATGCTCAAGCCAACAAACCAGTCTTGGTAGCCCAACCCACAACAAGGGGTCTAGGAGAAGTCCTAGTCGAAACTAGTTGTGCTCAAGCCAATGAACCAATCCTAGTAGCCTAAGCCACGACCGGGGGTTAAGGAGAAGTCTTAGTCGAAACTACTTGTGTTCAAGCCAGCGAACCAGCCTTGGTAGCCCAAGATACGACTAGGGGTTAAGGAGAAGTCTTAGTCGAAACAAGTTGTGCTCAAGCCAAGGAACCAGCCCTGATAGCTCAAGCTACGACCAGGGTTAAGTAGAATTCCTAGTCAAACTAGTTGTGCTCAAGCCAACGAATCAGTCCTGGTAGCCCAAGCTATGACCAGGGGTTAAGGAGAAGTCCGAGTCGAAACTAGTTGTGCTCAAGCCAACGAATCAGCCCTTGTAGCCCAAGATACAATCAGGGGTCGAGGGCGAGCCCTAGCCAAAATTTAAATCAAGGAGGAGCGATAATCTAAACTCAGAACGAAGATCAAGGGGAAGCCCTAGCTAAACCTTAAAAAACATCTCCGACCACACTATCAATATATAACGCAGCAATCACAGCAAAATTATTAAACTGGTCTAACTAAGCTTTTATTTTTGCAGAGAACCGACGATGATGTCGAAGAACAATAAGTAAGGTCATAAGCATTAGTAAGAATAGGTCTTATGAAAAAGTTTTTTTTGTGCGGAAGGAGACATTCGTACTAGACATAGTAAGTTTGGAAAAAACATTAGTAAGTGTAAGATTATGCTAACAGAGTAACAAAATTCCTTGTCAATGTTTAGGATGTACACATGCAGAAACGAAACAAGAAACAAGAGAAGTTTGACCAAACAAAGAACAAACAACAATCAGAACTATTCGTCGGCTTAACAAAAGGTATTCATTATAAAAAGCATCCTACTATGACTGTCAAACATTTACATATTCGAAGTGAAGGAAGAAGACAGAGAAGAGACAGGAGGAAGAACGACTAGGTCTCAACCAGACTCACCGTAGTCCGAATGAGACTAGCAAGAAGTCAACCGCCCCCAGGGTTGACGGGTAAAGATACCTATCGCCTCTCAGTGAGTAAACCAGAGGACATAGAGGAGTAGCAGAAAGAACCACCATAAAATTCCTAAGACTAGACAGATCACGAGGACGGAAAATGTCAATGAAACCTCCGCCTTCAACTTCGGTGCAGAGATGTTGAATAGTGAAGTCGGAATTGCCAAAAGTCATATAAAAAGTTATCCTTACGTCACTACCAGGGAGAGTACCGCAAAACATCAAGGAAGCCATGTCGGAAGATGAAGTTATTTTCAGCATTAGAGTTGTATTTATAGGGCCTGGCAGTTCAGAAGATAGAACGACCGGTAAAGGCCTTAATGAAGCAATGAATAGAAGAATATACCATTGATCCCCCACGTCGGCAAACGAAGAGGCGCCAAATATAAAGTAATTAAAGACCGAGAATAATTGCTACAACTTTTGTTCACTTTCAAGAAAATCTATTACAGAAGAAATTAAGATCAAGGACACCAAAAGCAAGTATAACCGCTTAGGTCTATTACAGAAGAAATTGCAAAAGGGAAGAGAATAGGCCATCCCTCCAAAGAGCCATTATATAGAAGAAAAGGAAGAAACATAACAAAAGGGAGAAATGAAGGAACTGAAACTGCAAGGAAATGACTTGGAAGGGCCACCTACTTCATCTAGCCCTGAGAAGACAATCAACTGATTGGACTCCATGAAGATATCAAACTGAGGAAAAGAATTCCCCGCCACTCGCATCACCTTCCTTCTAAAGGGCGAACTCCAAGCAGCTTCAAGATCCATCTCTCCCCCGTGAAACAACCCAAAATGGCACCTGGGGTAACTGTCACCACTGTAGGAGATTCCACCTTTTATCGTTACCTTTATAGGAAAACTTTACTTCAAGAAATTTTAAGTCGAAACTCGAACTGGGGTCTCATCTCGAAGTTATTGAAGATTAGGAACTAACAAGAAATATCAAGGAAGTAACTATAGGAAAAAAAATTGTTATTGAGAAAAACCTCAAGCCATTATAGTGGAAAAAGAAGATCAAAGGGCCTTCTTGGAGAAGGAAGACATTAAGGAAAAAGAATAAAGTACCTCGATAATGCACCAAGTCATAATGATCGGGCGCTAAATCGCCGTTGAGGACTGACCAAGTCAAAGATGAATTAGTGAGACTCGCCAAGACTCATTCGCCACTCCAACCAGAAGACGCTACGTATTCCACGCATGGCAGTTGTGGTACCCTGGGCCGTTAACCAAAAGAGCAACGCCGAAAGCACGTGATCAGAAGATCAAATTTGTGATGTTACAAAATCAAGCGAAGAAGCGGAAATTTATTTCCCAAGGCACGAAATTGAAACGTATCATACATAGACCAACACCTGGACAAACCTTCAAGAATTCTCAACCTAGCCCGTTCTAAAAAAACAACCCTGGCAAGTGAAAATTACGAGGATTCAGCTACAAGAAGACCAGCTACGTCTTTAGCAGAACAACTCTGCCAAAATCAGCCCCTGAACACATAGCTCTGGAAGTCAAAAACCTAAAGAATGACCAAACTTCACGAACAACTCTAGTCTAGGTATATCTACTACAATAAAGATTTATTTATGGTATTTAAATGCGTAGAACTTCAGAGTACTTATACTCCTTAGTTCTCTACTTTCGACTAAGGAGTGGCGGGACTCATGATGATACATAAAATGGTCAACCGTTGACTGACGTCAAGAAGGCAAAAATAGACCAGAAGTCCAACAGGTCAACCCGTCTTAAGGCAACAGGACTGCTGGGCCCACAAAGATCTGTCACTTAAGTCCAGAATTGGGTGGTCGGCAAAGATCAGATAAGGAGCTTCAGCCCTACTTCACTCAAAACATAACCAGGTCTGCCCTAGGAGTCTCAAAAAGTATAAGAGGGTCCATGAAGCAAGGTCGATGCCTTACGCCCTAAACTGGGTAGGCAGAAGCGCGCAACACGCTTACCGACTTAATCCCGAATCTTCCCAAAGATTTCAGTCAGCTAAAGATCCTAAGTGGTTAAGCAACTTGGGCTTCAAGAGTCTCAAAGGAGGAAACATCTCCTAGAAGATCTATCAACTTCGGCAGAATATCTACAAAGTATCCTTGAACATAGGAACTTCTAATTATCTTAGATACGAGATAAACTAAAAGGAAAACCCTAACTACGAATAGTAGTCTAATTCCCAAACGGTGGATCACCACCGCCACTTCTACAATGTCTATCATAGTCGGTCCAAATCGACCTATAAAAGGGCATCACGTCACCTTCTTTAAGGTAAGCTGAGTAAGTTTAATCAACTCAATCGTTCTTTGAGGATCATTCAATACTCGATCTTCTAACTGCATAGATCAATCTGACTGTCTTAAGCGTCGAAGCGGTTTCTGAATCCTTTCCAGGTTTTCCCTCAGGTTCCTCGGAGCAAGGAGCAGGAATCAAAGGAAGGAACATTCATCATCCAGATGGATTATTCATCATAACAGACGTTGTTATGCATCAAGTTTCGATTCTCTGACGTATTAATGGGAAGCCATTTTTTGACATCAACAGTCTCCAAAACCTGTCAAGTAAGACTTGTATGGTTTTAAGTATTGAGAGTTTACCCTGAATTTTTTGAAGCACATTCGGCTCATGACTTCGGCTTGAGTTGGCTGGGTCGACTAGGATCGGTTCGACATTCCAGTTGGCTATCGCAGTCGTTATTACCAGCGGGTCAGAGTGCGGTGTGATTACTCCTAGCAGATCATCATATGTGAACACTATAGGTGGTGTCTCTGTTGCGGGTTTTACAAACATGTCTGGTGGTGCTTTTTCCTCGTTAGTATACCTACGTTGAGCGCCTTTCGTACCTCTGCTAAGGATCGGGCCTCCACCTATGGTGTTGATGTTGCCTATTACTCCCGTCCTTTCTTCGGGTCCCTTTTCCTTCTCGGTCTTTTTGGCCGAGGCAGAATGGGTGTTGGTGTCAAGTAATAACCCGGTAAGACCGGGATCGATCCACGAAGATAGGAATTCGTATATCGAGAGAGTCAAATCCACCGGTTTAGGTGTCACACACTATCTCAAACTAAAACAACAGATGATAATTGGGTTTTTAGATTGATTTTAAATAAATAAACAAAACTAACTAGACTAAAAGTGAGAGAGGTGAGACTGGTTCCGGAGAAGATCGAGTGAGAAGGGTACTTCGATCTGCAAGACCGATAGTGACAATAACTAAATTATCTAGAGTATGAAAGTTTAGTTAACTTCACTCTCATTGACAATCCTAAGTATAATATGTCAAACTAAGCATAATCGATCAAAAGTTACTAAGCATCGACTATCAAACTAATAACATAGTATCAAATGAGTTCGCAATGAATAAGTATGACACTCCTAAGCATAGTATGTCAAATTAAGTATAACCGATAAAAAATTACTAAGCATCGATTATCAAATTAAGTACGAACAATCAAATGATATGTCAATAGACGATTACGAACAAGGCTTCTAATTCATAAAATTAGACAAAGTTAATTTTACTAACATTCAACAGACGATAAGTATTTAATCACATATCAATTCATGCTTCACGATTACCCGAATACAAAAGCTAGCTAGACATGGTGAAACACATAATAAACGAGAAGAAAATAAAGAAAGACACGAGTTAAGGTTGAAATCCCCCTATTCCGATGAGGCGTGAGGCTAGGATTGTCGAAAAATGATGTGTTTAAGTGTTGCCGATCTCCCCGTAGCAATATTCTGATTTCCCATTAACCGCGCAATTTAGGTGTCCCCTCAGTGAAATAAGGGTTCCCTTTAGCAACTGAGTATTTTTCTTCCATTCAAGAACAATCCACCATAAAAGCTCACCAAAGCTTTTCTCTCTCTAAGATTTCAACACCAAAGCCCAAATAACTCACAATCATCAAGGCAATGAGAATCCAAATGAAATCCCTGAGTTTTCCGGCCAAGAAAGTGGTCGGAACAACACAAACAAATTAATTGTGTATTTTTTTTGCTTTATTTTGTTACTTCACTCTCTACCCTTATTAATTGTTAGAAAAATTTCAATTCTAAAAGACACCTAATTTGGAACTTCTTTGACACTTTATGATCTTTTAGTCTATAAACTAATAAGTGCAAATGAACTAATTCAGATATATAATAACAATCATATATTAATTATAAAAAACTTGTTACAATTATGAGAAACTGAAATGTCTTAGAAATAATCAATTGCACTAACGTATCTTTTTTGTTAGGCAACTCCTAATTAGAGAAAGCTTTGGACTAATTATTGAATGGTAAATCGATGAAAATCTTTAGCTTTCTGTGAGATGTTTACTGAAAACTAATGTCACAAGGACCTATATAGTGAATATATGTAATGAAGATTGAGATTTGACTCTCTGTGGAAATTTTGAATTCATACATGAGTTCCTTCTTTGAAATGATTTAAAAAAAAACTGAAAAGAACATAGACGGAGAAAGCTACTTACTTGACAGACAAAGAAATTGACAACATCTTTTTCTAATGTGTAGGTTGGAGCTCGAAGAGATTGAAGATGGAAGAAAGTATTTTACGGTTTCTTTGCTAGAAGAATGAAAAAGAAGACCGAAGATGCGTGGGAAAGTTTCAGCTTTCCCTACCTAATCTAAACCATTAATGGACCTTTAAAATCTTGGTAGTTGCCTTATACATAGGAAAATTTTGGTATTTTAGATAGAAGTTTACATAGTTGACTGACTTAATAGTCAACCTGACGGTCTAATCACTGGGGAGAGGTGGGGGGGTGGGGGTTGCTTAGTTTTAATCAAGCGGGGGGGGGGGGGGGGGGGGGGGTGGTTCTTAGTTTCAATTATGTATTGGGGGTAAAGTGAAAACACTCAAAAAAAATGTTGTAGTATTTCTTTAGTTTTTGCATAAATTTTGGCAACTCTACCAACATCTTAAAAACTCTAAAAATCCATCCTACTTTTACAAATAGAAATAAGTTGTATTGAACTACAATAGAAGTAGATAGATTTCTAGCAAAGTTTTACATTTTTATTCTTTTACATTGATGCTTTCGTATCATTCAATATTTATTTCAATGCACATGTTACTCGATCATGAAATAGATGTTAGTGAAAAAAATTCTCATGTCTCTTATACGAAATGGGAAATAACTAAGAAATAGTCATGTGGTCTTATCTTTACCAATGTAGGCCAAACCTTATATGTATATACTCAAAAATAATCAAAAAATATTGTCGAAGCGTTGTGGTATTTCTAGCACATCTATGATATCTTCTAGCGTTTTTCATTAACTTAATATTAATAACGTATTTCACGATATCTGTATTTGGCCCCCTAAAGATGACTAACCCACCAAAATGACCCTCTAAAGATGACCAGCTTCTTATATAGCCCCCTTTTAAACTTTTCTGTTAGTCAACTTTAACTTCTAACTAATTATTTCCCGATTTACCGCTCCTTTCATATAATTTACCTTACTTATCTTTTCTCTCTCTTTGTCAGAGAGAGAGATCACCCGCAACAGCGGTCCGGTCGTCGCCCCCAAACCATCACCATAAATTAAAGGTTTTCTAGTTCGTCTCTTCTCTTTCCTTCTCGCCCTCTCTGTTTGAACTGAAGCTTTGACTTAAAGATTTGGTTTAGAAGATAAAACCTTCGTCTATGACTTCAATATGAAACTTCAAAGCTTCCATTTGAGTATTTAGTTCAGAAAATAAGCTTCAGACCCAAGGTGTAAATTTGATCTTTTGAAGCCACGTACGATCACCATGACTGCTTCGCATGGTCACACGCTGACATGACAGGTATTGATCCGCAAGTTATCGTTCATAAATTACAGGTTGATCCGAGCTTCCCTCCGGTCAAGCAAAAGAGGAGAAAGTTTGCTCCAGAAAGGAACAAAGTAATCAACGAAGAAGTTCAAAAGTTGATCGACATCGGCTCAGTTCGTGAGGTCCACTATCCCGACTGGCTTGCTATGTAGTAGTGGTAAAAAAGAAGAATGGCAAGTGGAGAGTGTGTATCGATTTTACCGACCTCAACAAGGCGTGTCCAAAAGACTCCTTTCCATTACCACATATTGACATGCTAGTCGACGCTACATCTGGACACGAACTCCTCAGTTTCATGAATGCCTTCTCCGGGTACAATCAGATCTTGATGCATCCTGATGATCAAGAGAAAACTGCCTTTGTGACAGAAAGAGGCATCTTTTGCTATAAAGTAATGCCCTTCGGCTTAAAGAACGCAGGAGCCACGTCCCAGAGGCTCGTCAACCGAATGTTCGCTGAAATGATAGGGGATACGATGGAAGTGTATATAGACGACATGTTGGTTAAGTCATTGGAAGCGGAACAACATCTCGATCACCTTCGCCAAGCCTTCGACGTCCTCAAAACGTATAACATGAAACTAAACCCTGTTAAATGTTCATTTGGTGTTTCCTCAGGAAAATTCTTAGGTTACATGGTGACACATAGAGGAATCGAAGCCAACCCAGAACAGGTACAAGCAGTCATGAACATTCCATCTCCCACTTGCATAAAAGACGTGCAGAAGTTAGCAGGGAGAGTCGCCGCACTCAGTCACTTCATATCGAAATCTTCTGAAAAGTGCTACCTCTTCTTCGCCACCCTACGCAAGTCAAAAAACTTTGAGTGGACGCCAGCATGCGAAGATGCACTTCAACAACTCAAAGCGCACCTAACCTCACCACCTCTACTCTCAAAACCCAAAGAAGGTGAGAAACTTTACATTTATTTGGCAGTTGCGGAGACAGCAGTAAGCGCTGTGCTGGTACGAGAAGAAGATAAAAAACAACTTCCAGTCTACTACGTGAGCAAATCACTTCTAGACGGAGAGACCCGATACAGCCGGTTAGAAAAGCTTGCTCTTGCACTGGTTACTGCTGCTCGTAAACTCAGACCTTATTTCCAGGGTCACTCAATAGTGGTCGTTACGACATTTCCTCTAAAGAATGTTCTACACAAACCTGAACTTTCTGGACGTCTCACCAAGTGGGCAGTGGAGCTGAGTGAGTATGACATTTCATACCAACCAAAGACCGCCATCAAATCACAGGTATTAGCTGATTTCCTTGTTGATTTTTCACCTAACATACAAATACATGCATAGAAAGAGTTGTTGTGCTTAACCGACAAAAGCGAACAGAAGTGGAACCTATCAGTAGATGGTTCAAGCAACATGAACGGTGTAGGGTTGGGGATAGCTCTGACTTTTCCCAAAGGAGATCTAATACAACGAGCTATCCGTTGTGCATTCAAAGCAACAAACAATGAAGCTGAATACGAGGCACTTATAGCTGGGCTTACACTTGCAAAAGAAATGGGAATCCAGAGATTAAACGTTAAGTCAGACTCCCAACTCATTGTCAACCAGTTACAGGGAACTTATCAAGCACGTGACGCCAAGATGACTGCATACCTTGCTCACGTAAAAGAGTTACAAACGTCCTTCAAAGAAATGAACATATCACAGATACCTCGTCTAGAGAATGGACACGCTGATGCACTCGCTAACCTCGGTTCTTCAATTGAAACAAAGGTAACTCAAAATATTCCTCTAGTTTTGCTCGAGTTGCCAGCAGTATGGAAAAATCCTACTTCAGAGGTAGCTGCTACGGATCAAATTAATAGCTAGATGAATCCCTTGATTCTATACTTGGAAAATGATGAATTACTAGAAGACAAAGGAGAAGCGAGAACGATTCGTGTTAAAGCTGCGCGATACACCATCCTAGATGGACAACTACTCAAGAGGTCATACTCAGGACCTTATCTCAAGTGTATCACCCCACAAGAAGCCAGGTACGTCCTCACTGAATTACATGCAGGAGAATGTGGGAATCATTCCGGAGGACGCAGTCTAACAACTAGAGTACTCACTGCCGGGTACTATTGGCCAACTATGAGGTCAGATTGCATTGACTTCGTAAAGAAGTCTGATAGTTGTCAGCGCTTCGCACCCACATCACATCTCCCCCCAGAACGTCTTAACTCAATACTATCTCCTTGGCCATTCATGAAATGAGGTATGGACATAGTAGGAAAACTTCCTACAACACCTGGACAACGGGTGTACATGTTAGCTGTGACGGACTACTTCACCAAATGGATTGAAGCAGAAGCATTCCACCAAGTTCGAGATAGAGAGGTAAAAAGTTTTATTTGGAAGAATGTCATTTGCAGGTTTGGCGTTCTAAAAGAAATTGTGACCGACAACGGTTCGCAATTCATTAGTTTCGACTTTCAAGATTTTTGCAAAGAATGGGGGATCAAACTAAACTTCTCAACTCCGAGATACCCCCAAGCTAATGGATAAGCCGAATCTTCAAATAAAACAATCATGAATACCATAAAGAAAAGACTGAAGAAGGCCAAAGGGGCCTGGGCAGATGAACTACCTGGAGTCCTATGGGCATACAGAACAACTATGCGAACTCCAACAGGAGAAACCCCTTTCTCTCTCGCTTACGGCTCAGAAGCCGTCATACCAGCAGAAGCAGGTCTTCCGTCTACTCGTTACCAATGAACGGAAGAAGAAAGCAATTGGCAACAACTCAACCACAATCTTGACATGCTCGATGAAATTCGTGATATGGCAGCCATTAGAAATGCAGCTTACCAGCAGAAAGTGGCACGTCATTACAACAGAAACATACGAACTCGAACGTTTAAGGTAGGAGATTGGGTACTTCGAAAAGTGTTCCAGAACACCAAAGAAAGCGGTGCTGGAAAACTTGCACCCACTTGGGAAGGCCCGTATCAGATCACTAAAGTGGTAGGACAAGGCGCGTATAAAATTCAAGCACAAGATGGACGTGACATAAACAACAGTTGGAATGCCGTGTATCTCAAACTGTATCATTTCTAAACTCTATTGTTACTTCTTTGTTTTCTCTCCTGCTTGTACATGTACTGACTTAGGCATCAGAGAGCTGGTGGGATTTCCACCGACTATATCCCCTCAACGGAAATTGTGCAGGTAGAAACATCTTCACACCAGTACAGTTTCACGCTCACAAGAACATGCCGAGAGGAAATGGGAAGTAGTTTCCGCACTTTAAACCCCAATGCACGTAAAGACATATGAAGAAGCAACAGTTGAAGAAGCAATAAAAACGCATGAAAAGATAATATAAGGGTTAATTCCGTTTTGGCCCCCGATTTGTGACCAACTCGCCGTTTTGGCCCCCATAAGTGTCCGGCAGTTCGTTTTGGCCCCAAAAATTTCCTATTTGGCCCCAAATTTTATCCAGACTCCCAATTCTACCCCGATGGCATTTCTGTAATTATATATATATTTTTTTTGTTTGTCCACCTCATCTTATCACTCCTCCACCACACCACCTCCTCTCCACCTCACCCTTCTTCTCCGGCGGAATCTTGTCGGCCGGAATAAAAAATTCCGGCCGACCACCTTATAAAAAAAAAAAAAATTTATTTCTCTCTCTTCTTCCTCCTTTCTCTCTCTTCTTCCTCCTTTCTCTCTCTTCTTCTCTCTCATCTTCTTCCTCCTTTCTCTCTCTCCTTTCTCTCTCTTCTTCTCTCTTATCTTCTCTCTCTCTCCCTCCTTTCTCTATTCCGGCGAAGATATCTTCGCCGGAAAGTGTCTGGATCTGGGGAAAACCCCAGATCCAGACTCCTCTTCGTCTGGGAATCCCAGACGAAGAGCAGCCCTCTTCGTCTGGGATTTCCAGGCGAAGAGAAGCCCTCTTCGTCTGGGATTTCCCAGCCGAAGAGGAGTCTGGATCTGGGGTTTTCCCCAGATCCAGACACTTTCCGGCGAAGATACCTTCGCCGGAATAAAGAAAGGAGGGAGAGAGATAGAGAAGATGAGAGAGAAGAAGAGAGAGAAAGGAGAGAGAGAAAGGAGGAAGAAGATGAGAGAGAAGAAGAGAGAGAAAGGAGGAAGAAGAGAGAAATAATTTTTTTTTTTTAATAAGGTGGTCGGCCGGAATTTTTTATTCCGGCCGGCAAGATTCGGCCGGAGAAGAAGGGTGAGGTGGAGAGGAGGTGGTGTGGTGGAGGAGTGATAAGATGAGGTGGATGATAAAGAATGGTGTGATGTGTTTTTTTTGTTTTTAACCCTTTTCACAAATAATTCTGTTTTGGCCCCCGAGGATAATTTCGTCAAAAATTTAGCCCTTGGGGCTAAAACGAACTGCCGGACACAATTGGGGGCCAAAACGGCCAGTTGGTCACAAATTGGGGGCTAAAACGGAATTAACCCATAATATAAACCAGGTGTGAATGTACAACAAACTAAACTACAAAACAATCCGTTTGTCTGTCTGCATTCGCAAGCATCGACAAAGTGGGGCAACCCGATTACTCATTTTCTTTACATATACTTAGCAACCCGATTGCTCAACATTCGCAAGCATCGACAAAGTGGCAACCCGATTGCTCATTTTCTTTACATATACTTAGCAACCTGATTGCTCATCTGTTTTACATGTACTCGGCAACCCGATTGCCTCTCTTCTTGTAAAAAGGCTTACAGGTGACAACCTGATTGTCTTGTACTCGTACCACTTGTCTCAATAAAGGATTTCTCGAGGTATTATTTCATTTATGCGTAGATTCCAAAGTCTAAGTTTCTTACTTCTACTCGTCTTTATACGTACACAAGTTCAATATAGTCTACAAAACATAAGTCAACACGACTTATAAAAGGCAACCCGATTGCTCATACAAAGAACACATTCACAACTTATGTACACAATATAAGCGTAAACGAAATACTTCATTCAGAATATAGCAAGTGAGAATCAACGTCTCACCAAGTTCAAGTCAAAATACTTAAAATCAAGAATGGGGCAAAAACTCACCCATTCACGAAATCCATCAACTAGTACTGAAACAAAAACAAACGAGCAAAGAAAGAAATAGAGTCCACGACTCAAAAGACATCTCTAGTCAGAGCAAGAATCTATGTAGTAATCAATATCCTTCTGGGCCTCATGACGCGCAATCTCTCACTCCAAGTCCCACTCCGTGTGCTCCTTCGCGACATACTCCTTCATCACCTCCCCTCGAGCTACTGCCACGGTATTGTAACTCATCTCTTTAAGCACTCCCGCACACTTCTTATGCGAGATTTTCAGCTTGGAGTACTTGGCCTCTAACTCCTCATAGCGCCCTTGCATGGCTCTCTCCGACTATGCGTGGCGACTACTCTCCGCTTCGATCTGCGCGTTCAAAGAACTAATATGTTCTTGGGCGTAGTTCGCACTCATCATCGCCTACAACAAAGAATACGGATGTTAACACATACAAGTCGGGAAGCCGATGATGTAGCAGACGTCTGCTCCAACGCTTTTTGAACTACAAACCTGGTCGCCACTAAGCGCCGTCTGCTCCAACGCTTTCTGAACACCTATCTTCTTAAGATAGGCTTTATCACTCTCAGAAGTTAAGGAGCTAGAAACACGTCGAAGGGAGGATGGATCTTCGAACACCGACATCAAGGAGGAAAAATCCACGTGCATCGCTTCAGAGTCTGCCTCATTTGTATTAACTCTCGAGCAAGAGGGCCCAACACCAGAAGTAGGGGGATGAACGAGCACACGCTCGGGAGACGATTCGACCCTCGGCTTCTTCGTTGGAATTTTCTTCTTGGAGGCCACCTCCTTAGCTGATGGTACCTTCAAACTCTTTCTTGGAGCCATATTTCCACCTGTAAAAAACAAAGGAAACAGCTGAAGAAAACATCTACGCGCGCGAAGGAAACAGGTAAAAGTCAAACAGCTGAAGAAAGCTAATGCGTGCAAAAAGCAGAACACGTACCCTGTGCGCGTCTAAGAGCTACAGACTCAGTCTCTCCGAAAACCAACCTTCTCCAACTCCTCCTCAATACGGGCTCCGCCCAGAAATTCCAGAACTTGGCTATCTGATCTTCACGAGAAAGTCCGTGCAAGTTCCCGTCTGCCAATTCTACATTACAAAGAGCAGATGTCAGAGTAAAACCTGTGGAACAAAACATGTGAAACAAAACATATGAAACAAAACGTGTGAAAACAAAACATGTGAATACAAAACATGTGAAAACCAAACACACGAAAACAAAGCATGTGCAAGCGAAATCGACAATATGGACAACACTCACGAGCATCTCTCCATTTGAACGAGACATTCCCGTACTCGCGCGGGGCAAACACGTCGTCCCTCTTAACAAAGAAGAACCGACGCTGCCAATTATTTTCAGAACGTGGCAAACTGACTATAATTTGTTGCATCCTTGGACGGACCTTGAGTTGGTACTGCCTTGATCCATGATCATTTGCTTTCATGAAATAATGGGCGGTTACATCTTGCGCGGTTAAAGGCTCGTTCAGATTCTCCCCAAACTTTTCCAAAGCCATCAACAACCTCCACGCATTCGGCATGAGTTGAGTAGGGGCTATCCCAAACCTGACCAACACATCCCTCACCAGACAAGAAATGGGAAATCGTATGCCCACTTCCAGAAAGTTCTCATAAAGGGCATAATATCCAAGTCGACGCGACTCGACTACAGTTTCATCGGGTCCAGGCGCTCTCATCTTTAGAGTTGCGGGAATTTGATACCTCATCTTGAGGTTTTCTACGCACTCCTCAGTCAGCACCGAGAGTTATTGTTCCACATCGATCTCGTCATCAGAAGACGAGTCAACATGAGGCTCTCCACCTAAATGCGGAGAAAGCTCAACGCTACTTTGCTCATGGTTGTATGGGAAAGTCCTGGCCATCTTACGTATCAAAGGGAAAACATTCTCAGGAATGCCTCACACGAGTACAAAACAGGCTAACTGAAAATCGCGTACAAAATGGAGGCATGTACAAAATAAAGACACTTACGAATCAAGAACGCGTATAGACAAGTCACGTTAAATTGAGGTATTTTCTGTACTACTTACAGGATTGAGCAATTTTTTTTTTCTCTTGTGCATAGATACACGTCAGAGATTATACACGCATCCTCCTCATGAGTACGTGTACACACCTCCACCTCACAAGTTTACGTGTACAACTACGCGTAATACAAGTTTTACATGTACACCCTCAAGTTCTACTAATTTACGTGTACTCCTACATGCTTCACCGGTTCACTCGTGCGCCAATACGAATTACAAGTTTACTTGGACTACAACTACTACCAGTTTGCGTGCACATCTACAACTACTCCTAGTTTACACGTCCTCCCACAACGGCTACCAGTTCCCGTGTATCCCTATAACTACTACGAGTGGGTGCATAGCTCACATGCATACGGGAAGTTACGTACAAGCACTAATATGGAAGAACATGCTGATCGGTAAGACAAACGTTAAATAGCAAGTTCCATACGTCGAAAACAGATCAAAGGATCGAAATTTCAAAAAATGGAAAAATTTCACAAACTGTGTTGACCAAAAACTACACCTAGGCCCTCGACGATAAAATGTCCATTGAGACGTCAAGCCCAACTCGGCTTGCTTGTCCTTGTTTGGGCCCAGCCCAAAAGTCTCTTATTGAGCCCTCGTCGACTAGACCCTAAAACTCGTGTCAAGCCCAATCACGTGCAAAGAGTTTCCACATGCACAAAACTCCACACGCTCGAATCTCTACACGTCTGGCGCTCGACACGTCTATATCTCCACGCACCACGTGTAAGAGATTTCTTAATGAAGAGATCCTCTACATGTCAAATATATCTATAATGACAAATATCTCAGACTTGGTCAACGTAACTCCAGCAACGAATATCCCCCCATTGATGAGATGCATAACATGGTAACGTCTCACATAAATATGAGACCATGTACATGCACACTGAGAGTCATTACCAGAGAACATGCACAACCGTTGTGCATGTACAACTCGTGCACACGTCACCACATCCCAGGTATCTTGCCATGCATTTACTCTGTAACGGTCAAGCCTTTACTTCCCCCAACGGATCACTCCTCAAGCCTATATAAAGAGGAGCACTTTCATTTCTCAGGGCATCGAAAGCAGAGCAAAGCAACTCATACTACTTCTTCTTCTCCACTCGCTCTCTGTTCTTCGACTGTCCTTGAGACATTTTGCATACAAGTTCACCTGGTTCTGGTCGTCGACACTACTAGACGCCTCAAGGGTGTTAAAGCTTATCCTTGCTCGACGCTTCCTGTTCGACGCTTCCTGCTCGACGCTTCCTGTTCGACGCTTCCGGCTCGACGCTTCCTGCTCGACGTTTCCAGACGTCTTCGAGGAGATCACAACCTTCTTCTTGCTCGACGCTACTGGTAACATCTACTCTCATACTTCTGATCATTTCACTCCTGTAGATTCGAACTCCGGTCATTCTACGAGCCTAGCCACTCTCCGATTATACATCAACGGTTATACCCTCGGCTTTTCATTTATTATTCATTGTAATACTTTGCTGACTTGACCGTCGGAGGGCCCTTGGCAGGCACCATCCCGGTGTCTCCCAAGTCTTCACGGGTTTGTTCGTGTTTGTTCAGTTTCTTTTGCAGGTTTCTTCTAGACGTTTTTGGTGCCCATCAATCAAGAATTCGACGTTTGGAATTCCAGAAGACGTTCACGCTTCCGACCTTCTGACTTCCGACCCGTAGACTTCTCACCGTCTACACATGGTAGAAGAGCCACACGTTTTTTTTAGAAAAACGAAGTTCTCTTTTTCTCTTTATTCATCATGTCTGTACCACCTCATGAATCATCTTCGGATTACACTCCCACCATTCCTCTGCATTCTTCTGCGATATTTGATATTTATCATAGTGATTCACCTATTACTATTCTGATTACCCTCTTTTTTCCGGAGACAATTATGTCTCCTGATCAAAAGGGATGAAAATGGCATTACGAGCTAAAGATATGCTCGTTTTCTGTCGATGGTTCAATTTCAAACAGACAACTCCCATTGATTTACATGCATGAGAGAGATGTAATGATCTCGTATCCGGTTGGTTAGTCAACTCGATTTCCCTTATATTGGAACTAGCTCGTTGTATGCATTCAAATGTAGGGCTGTCGGAGGTGTTCTGGGCTGAAGCAGTGAACCCGACAGCGTATCTGGTAAATATATCACCTTGTACATCTATTGAGTGTAAAATTCCTAATAAGGTGTGGAATGGCAGATATGGTTGCATTTGCACTTAGTGTGGGAGAAAACATTGATTGAGGTAAACCATGCACCTACGAAGAAGCTATGAGGAGTGATGAATCTAAGCAATGGTCTTTTGCCATGAATGAAGAGATCGAGTCTCTTCGGAAGAACCGAGCCTGGGAATTAGCCGAGCAGCCTAAGGGTCAGGAGATTGTTGGTAGAAAATAGGTTTTCAAGAAGAAGAAAGGAATCCCAGGAGCGGAAGATGTATGATACAAACGACGGTTACTAGCTAAGGGGTTCACACAGCGTGAAGGGATAAACTTCAAGGAAGTATTTTCTCCTGTTGTTAAACATAGCTCTATTAGAGTATTACTTGCTATGGTTGCTCTATATGGTATGGAATTGGAGCAGCTTGATGTTAAGACTGCGTTCTTACATATAGAGTTGGAGGAACAAATCTATATGCGTCAACTAGAGGGGTTTGAGATTCTCGGGAAAGAAGACCAGGTCTGTTTGCTAAAGAAGTCCTTTTATGGAATGAAACAGTCTCCGAGGCAGTGGTATAAGCGTTTTGACACGTTTATGGTTAAAAACGGTTATGACAAAAGGAAGTATGATAGTTGTGTGTGAAGGGGAATACTGCTAGGGTATCTCATACACATAATTGTCTAGTGTTGGTAGCGGAATCTCAAACATCATATCTTTAACACTAGTTTCCAGGATCTATACATGAACATACCAATGAACTAGATTGGAAAGATGATTACCTCTTAATCGCTTTCCCACAAACTAAATCCCGACCAGTATTCGGAAGATAAGAGCTCCAAGTGTAGCTCCTCTACTTGAGACACCGAGTAATGACTTGAACTCCCTCCTTTCAGTCAGCTAGGACCTTCTTGAAGGTTGAGATGAAGAACTCCTTCTTCTTGACTAGATACTTGAGAAAACTCCTTTTCTCTCTCTCTCTCTGAGATGTATATTCTGAAACTCTTTCAGACACTCAGAAAAGATCACACAAACTTGGCTCTTGCTTTAGGTTGTATAATTAGGTATATATAGAAATCCCTAGAAGAGGTATTAGACTCAAACTAGGATTCCATAAACCTAATTATTAGGCAACACCCAAAATACCCTCCTTTGGGTCACTTAAGGTGGCCGGCCCAAGAAACAGCGCTATCTTGTCAATCACTCATGCTAGTCTTCTTAAGTCATTATTGTCCAACTAATGACCTGGACTAGGGATAGTAGGATGGTGTGCTTCCATGTTCACTTAGTAGGGTTTCTTTCATTAGATCACGTATCTAATAAACCTACCTGGAACACTCCATCCTTTTGGACTGTCGTCTAAATTCTAAACCACAATTTAGATGACGAAATAAACCCAGTTTATTTCGGATAACAAGAGTCTGTAAAATTTGAGCACCCGCGTGAACTCCTTCACGTTCTCAATTTTACAAGTCATCTTAGGATTCTCCTTCCTGGATCCTAATTCCTTAGATCCGAGAATCTCATGATCGTTCTAAGGTGACAGTTTAGTTTCCTTTTCACTTCGCTTTGTTATTATCTTGCTTTCGAACTCTTCGTAAGTTGTTATGATAATATCAGTTTTCTCCCACTGAAATTAGTACTTTTCTAGTTCTAATTTTACTTTCTTATCTAGTAGAGTTAAGTAACGACTCCCAGCATGAAAAACTCTTTTCCACCTGTTAGCCCTTCCTAAAAGATTCCTATCTTTATTTTCGGAAGATTACTTTTATGACTTTCTTCAATCTTCTGACTTGTATGGGCGACGACATCTTTTCGTACTCCAAGTTCTTCTTAGATGTTCGGGCAAACAACAATCATCTCATGATCGTTCTTATGTTTTCAAACATAAGTGTCTCTCCCATGTTTATCACGGGAGTTGGGTAGAATTTCTCTCCAAGAGATCTTCTTATTCAGACCTCTTCAAAACTCCTTTTGAACGAGTCTTTATCATCCTTTGATCTATCTCCATAGATTTTGATGCCCATGGTTAATTTACCCTCGTCTTCTTGTCCTCTCGTATATGTCTCCTACATACAGGACATGAAACAACGCTTGTTTCACTCCCACTTACCTTACCATTCTTACTCTTATCTCTTTGGATTTGTGATCCAATTTCAGAGTGGTTTCTGGTATAGTTCTTTTGAATCTTCTTAAGACTCATTGGGGTTTTTGAGCAACCTTCTTAACTCCTTAAGAAGTTTCTAGGCGATTTTCCCTTGAACCATTCAAGGCGACATCCCTCGTCACGTAAGCCGAGTAACTCTTACTCTCTTTCGTTTTAAGGCAAGTAACTCCTTACTTCCTTTTGTTTTAAGGCAAGTAACTCCTTACTTCCTCTTGTTGCTCTTTATCGAATCCTATTCGATTTTTCCTCCCACTTGTCTTCTTTGAAGGACCTTCCTTTTAATGAAGACACCATCGAGAGCAACAATCTCATTGTGTTTCGATGATTTGTGAGAAAACCCCGTTCTTCTTCTTGAAGAACTTATGTCTAACACGCTTTAGACATTAGAATAATTGACAAATTTTAGAACTCCTTCTAAAATAATATCCATATCCATAGGGACTCAATTATTCACTATAGCTTTTCTAGGTTTTGTAGTGGGTTGACAGATACGTATTAGACTTTATGTTTTCGGAAGACCAATGACTATTGAACTTATGATCTCATCATATTCTTTAGTCACCCAGACCCACTTCTCGATTTAGGATTTGTTTCCAAAACTTCTCCAAAATCAAGTCTTACGTCCATTCTAATCACATTAATCGCAGACTTTCATGTCTAACATTATTTTCTACGATTAACTGAACTCTTGTACTCTTACAAGATTTAGAATGACTAAGTCGGATCATTCGTTAAAATTACTTAAAAGTTAGATAGGCTCTTTTAAGAACATCATAAAATATCTCATATTTTATTCACTCCCATAATCTCATTACAGAGTCAATGTTCTAAAAAGAAAAAGAAATACTAAAACTGCTTTAAAGTATTGCCTATCGAGTCTATGATCCTTCTTGAGCTTTTCCAGCAACTCTTGCCTTCTTAGCTTTTGACAGGTTCATCTCCTCTTCAATAAATACTCAGCTTCCTCTTGCTCCTGTCATTCATAATGATAAGAGTCTTTTAGGTATCTCATACCTTGAGAAATTTGTATTTAATTGAATAACTTTTTAATAATTTTTCCTTGACCGGAACTCCCAGCTCCGTCGTTTAGTTCTTCCAAGAATCGCGGGCAATCTCTTAATCGAATATGAGATGTACTACCGCACACAAGACATCTCTTGTTAGGAAGGATAGTTCTGGGTTTCGGTGCTTTCTTGCCCATTCTCTTGCCAGACGGCTTCCTTCTCCTAACGTCTTCCGTTCCCGTATTTACAGTCTCCTGAACACCTAGAATTTCTTCTAGAGTTTCAGGGGTGCTGAACCTACTTTCAGCAACTTCCAGAATCGCCAGCAGACTTTCGAAGGATACCCGGTCAAACATATCTTCAAAGTTCGCTACTACATCCTGAAACCTTTCATCCAATGAATTCAGGACGATGTCAACAGCCATTTCGACTGGCATAGGAGACCCCATCCATTCCATGTCTTTGAAGTGATCAATCATCTCCAAAACATGATAACGGACGGATTTCCCTTTCTCCAGTCGCATTCCCAGTGTCACCATTGTGATTCTAAATCTTTCCATTCGACATTGTGTTCCAAACACTTCCCTTAGTCGTCGAATAATGGTGTATGCCTCCATTTCAATGAACATATCTATATATTTTCTTTCCATGGCCATTAGCATTAAACCGGTTACTGGCGCTGACTTCCTTCGAATATCGTCTACTTGCTTACGTTCTTCATCAGAAGAAGTTTCTGAAAGCACGGGGATCGGAATGTCCAATACTTCTGCGCTTTCTCCTAGAACCTTTCTCAGGTTCCTCTCCCATTGAACGAAGTTGGTATCGTTCAATTTTTCAAGTATGGTATAGAGGTTGAAGATGTTCTTTGTCATAATTAAACTACATGTAAGAAATGCGAAAGTGATTAAACTTGTTATCCTGGCAATTTTCTTAATTTGCCTATATTATTCTACTTTTGTTGTCCCCTTAGAATAATATAATTCCAAGATCCCATTCCTTCGAAATTAAGCGTACTTTAGCACTGCCCTTAATTCGTCGTCCTGGGTGAGTAACTCCTTACTGATCATACTCCTATGACTCTTGGTTAACGATTTAAACATTAAATCGTCCTTTAGCCTCGAAGTCCAAAACCCTTTTGCTGACTCGTTGAGAATAACCATTTAGACATGTAGACCTCTTCATAGATCTACCCGTATTGTCCCGAGGTAAAAGATGGCACCCTGCTTTGGCATGACCCACCATCGATGAACAAGGGCTCAACAGGTGTCTTAATCTGGGTAGGCCTTACTCAAAATTCTTTTTGGGACTTATTACGTAATTTATCAAGTTGCGTTACTGTGAACTCTTGCATAACCATTCATGATTTATAACGTAAAAGTTTATGTGGATTTGCGTAATGATTTGTTAAATCTTAGTATTACCCCTTAAAAGATCTCATCTTTTAAGTTTATTTCTTGTTCGCCTATGGTTCGATTGGATCCATATCCAAGAACCTCTATTGACTACTCCCACTTGAACCATGATCTCATCATTCAGTTCGTCAATAGATTCTAAGACCCTATACTCTAAGTATTATTCGGGCACAACTCCTTGCGCTTAGAACAAGAAACGATAATCCTATCTAAAGGTATACTATTCTACGCAATCACATACATCCATACATACAATAATATGACAATCATAATAAACAAAGTATGTATCCTATATTCGTCTCTAGGTTTTGCTATGTATCGTATAGCTATTCGTGGGAATTTGTGACATCTCTATGTCTAATGGGCTCTAAAGTTTCGTATTCACAATACTTAAACTAGAAGCACATTACGTTTCTTCCTTAATTGTTTCCTAAATCAATATAAGGAAAAACTCCGTTCGGGTTCTTCTCTAACCCGGGTCTATGTCGGAAAAAATATGCTCGGAACCGGGAGAAAAGTCTGAAAAACTCCCTTTCAGATCATGGCCTAAAAGCCCTTGAGTCACACTCAAAAAGATCTGAGTCAACCCTGGTCACAGTCCCTTGACTGGTCTCTGGTCAACTCTTGACTCAACCTGGTCAAGGTCCGGTCCTTGAGACAGCACCTTCCTGTCGTGCTCAGTCTCTTGGGCAGACGCGTCCTAGCCCAGCTAGACGCTTCTGTCCTAGGACAGACCATAGACATCTCGGGTGGGATGTCTAGGATGTGTCCTGGTCGCGTCCCAGACGCGTCCAGACCATCCGGTCACCTTACATCCCTCTCGGGTACTCAATCCGAGAGGTGTTGGAACTCCCAGACGCGTCCCGTACGTGTCTGGACCTGGGACAGTACATGTGCCATCTCGGATGTTCGGTCCGAGATGCACCCGTGCTCCACAGTCGCGTCCCAGACGCTTCTGTGCACAGACGGCAATGCCATCCTACCTGGGATGCCTTCTGGACGCGTCCAGACGCGTCCTAGACGCTTCTGGATGCTCCGGTCACATTCTAGTCGCATCTGGAAGCTTCCGGTCGCATCTGAGATGCTTCTGGTCGCTCCAGACGCATCCTGAATGCGTCCGGACACCCGTCCAGTGTCTCGGTCCCCGAGACTCTAATAGGTTCCCTCGAGCGCGTCCCAGACGCGTCCGGGATGTCCGAGACGCTCCTGTCTCGGAATCCTATTCCGTCTCGGACTGGGATATCCCAGACGCGTCTTCCACGCGCTGGGACGTCCGAGATCCGAGAGTCTCGGACTCCTAGTCCGTGTTGGACTGGGATATCACAGACGCGTCTTAGACGCTCTGGGACGTCCGAGACCTGAGAGTCTCGGACTCCTAGTCCAGCTCGGATTAGGATTCCCGGTCCTTCACGGACTGGGATTTCCAGTCCCTGTCTGTCTCGGACTGTCTGTCCGAGACGTGCTGGTCCGGCCCGGACGCGTCCTGTCCGGTCCGGCCAGCTGGGTTTCCAAACTTTTTGGAATTCCAACCGTTCCAATTGATTTTCTTTTTGTTTTTCTTTGTTCCAGCTGCTGTTAGGTACTGTTTTTGATCAATTCATCAACCAATCTTCATGGTTTTGATGATTTCTATCAAAATTCTAATACCCTAAAGCTTGTTTATGAAAACTCTTTTCATAAAACTATGTTTCTAGTGTTTCTAGGTCATGAATCTCATTCAAAACCCTAATTTGATCTCATCAAACTATGCTTGAATCTCTATTCAAACATCAAAAAACACTAGTATCTAGTTGTTCAAGTATGAATCTAATTCGTCTAGTCAAAGATAGTTCATGTAAACGGCTCGTGATGCCACTGAAGGGGAATACTGCTAGGGTATCTCATACACCTAATTGTCTAGTGTTGGTAGCGGAATCTCAAACATCATATCTTTAACACTAGTTTTCAGGATCTATACATGAACATACCAATGAACTAGATTGGAAAGATGATTACCTCTTAATCGCTTTCCCACGAACTAAATCCCAACCAGTATTCGGAAGATAAGAGCTCCAAGTGTAGCTCCTCTACTTGAGACACCGAGTAATGACTTGAACTCCCTCCTTTCAGTCAGCTAGGACCTTCTTGAAGGTTGAGATGAAGAACTCCTTCTTCTTGACTAGATACTTGAGAAAACTCCTTTTCTCTCTCTCTCTCTGAGATGTATATTCTGAAACTCTTTCAGACACTCAGAAAAGATCACACAAACTTGGCTCTTGCTTTAGGTTGTATAATTAGGTATATATAGAAATCCCTAGAAGAGGTATTAGACTCAAACTAGGATTCCATAAACCTAATTATTAGGCAACACCCAAAATACCCTCCTTTGGGTCACTTAAGGTGGCCGGCCAACATAGCCCTTTATGGGCTTCCTTGGCCGGCCCACTTAGGGCCTAGCCGGCCATCACATGGCCGGCCCTATTTCCTAGGTCGGCCATCACATGGCCGGCCTCCCTAAAGCCATTCCGGGCCTCCCTTTTGGGCCCGGACATGTTTATCTCTTCGGACTTCTCCGAATCTTTCAGGACTTACCAATAATGGATCCAATCCACTTATTTGCCATTATCCATCTAGTCAATTCTCTCCGTTCAAATCACTACTCTGTTGTGTAACCCTTGTAGGATCCGGTCTATGTTAGCCGCGAATCAACTCTTGATTCGACGATCGTAGTTGGCTTCTAGCTAAGCATTACGACCCCTAATTGGACCGGACTAATGATCTTCCGAGTAAGGTTATTAAGATCCTATTAGCCAAATTGTACGCATTGCATCCTTGGTCGAAGGACACTCCTTCGGAAGGATACCATTCCTTCAGACTTTAGGCATTATATCCTTCAGTGTGTACCACAGGAAACTATCTAATGGTTCTTATGTGTATCTACTCCTATATGTGGATGACATGCTGGTAGCTTGCAAGAATATGTCAGAAATCAACATGTCAAAGGATCAGTTTAAGGGTGAGTTTGAGATGAATGACTTGGGTGCCTCAAGGAAGATACTGGGTATGGAGATACGGAGAGACAGATTTGCTGGGAAACTGTTCTTGTCTCTGAAAACGTACATCGAGAAGGTGTTGGAACGTTTTGGTATGACTGAGGCTAAACCTGTCGGTACTCCATTGGCAGCACAATTCAAGCTTTCGAGTGAACTTTCATCGACAACTAATGACGAGACGGAGTACATGTCTCGGGTGCCTTATGCAAATGCAGTAGGTAGCATTATGTATGCTATGGTGTGCACAAGGCCTAATATTTCACATGTTGTTAGTGTAGTAAGCAGATACATGGGCAGACCTGGGAGAGGTCGCTGACGGGCAATATGTTCACACTCTGCGAGAGTGCCATTAGTTAGAGAGGAGTGCTGCAGTCGGTAGTAGCTCTGTCTACAACGGAAACTGAGTACATGACAGCAACAGAGGCGGTGAACGAGGCAATATGGCTGAGTGATTTAGTTCGTAATTTGGGCTTGAAGCAGCAAGTGACAGAGGTCTACTGTGACAACCGAGTGCTATTCATTTGACTAGAAATCAAATATATCACAAGAAAACTAAACACATTGACGTCAGGTATCACTTTATCAAGGACGTGATTGAATAAGGGAAGATCACAATGAAGAAAGTTTCTACGGCAGATAATCCAACGGATATGTTGACCAAGGAAGTTACAACTTTCAAGTTTAAACATTACATAGACTTGATTAGGATCTCCAAATGTTAATCCTAGCAGGGCTGGAGCGACGACGGCTCAGAGGCGCTGAGCTATGATGGTTGCAGATTTAAGTCAAAAGGAGCATATTCAAGTCAAGGTGGAGAATTGTTGGAAGTAACTCGAATATGGGTTGATATCAAACCCGGTTTACGACTCGAATTTTGGACCCGTTAGCGGAGCTGATTACTGAGCCAGGCTTGTATGCGAAGCAAGGCTCTGAGGTTGAGTTGTTCTCCGAGACAAAGCTGGAATGCGAAGCTAGGCTTATGTCGGTTATTAGTGTTAGCATATCCATGTGTAATTCAGATTTAGAAAGAGATAGTCGGTGAGGCGGTGGAATTATGGGTTTAGTGGCTATATAAACTAAATCCCTAAGAAGATGTTAGCAGCACAATCTCACGTAATCTCCTGTGTAACTTATTTGTTTATCATAGTGGAAATCATCGCGCCGTTGTCACCGTGGAGTAGGTATCACCAACCGAACCACGTAAATCTTTGTGTTCTGTTCTTGATTGTTCTTTATTTCCTATTGCTTCTGCTTGATTACTCGTATTGATCACATTAAACCTCATTTGATAATAACAGTTCATTTCCTTAGTCTTATTAGAGTCATGGATATGGATCAGCCACCCGATCCATATGCCCGAGCCATCCGACCCGGTCGGCCAAGAGGAACCGGTCTTACCCGGTTCCACCTTCCAGAAAACTCTTTGTTGTAATTTAGATTAAAATCAAATACTTGTGATATTGATCCTAGATTTACCCTAATTGTATTTCATTAGCCTATAAATACTTGTAAACCTCATTGTTATCAATATACTAAGAGGAATATTAATCTCTAACTGCTTCTTCTTTACTATACTGAAATATCTTTCTCTCTGACTATCCAAGAGATAGTTCTCACATGGTATAAAAGCCACACGTTTTTTTTAGAAAAATGAAGTTCTCTTTTTCTCTTTATTCATTATGTCTGTACCACCTCATGAATCATCTTCGAATTACACTCCCACCATTCCTCTGCATTCTTCTGCGATATTTGATATTCATCATAGTGATTCACCTAGTACTATTCTGATTACCCCTCTTCTTTCCAGAGACAACTATGTCTCCTGGTCAAGAGGGATGAAAATGGCTTTACGAGCTAAAGATAAGCTCGTTTTTTGTCGATGGTTCAATTTTAAACCGACAACTCCCATTGATTTACATGCATGGGAGAGATGTAATGATCTCATATCCAGTTGGTTAGTCAAATCGATTTCCCTTATATCCGTCAATCAATCTTATACGATGAATCTGCTGCCGATATATGGAAAAATCTTTATGACAGATTCCATCAGACGAATGCATCAAAAATATATCAACTCAAACGTGCAATCTCTTCACTAAAACAAGACGGTTTTGACGTCTCTAGTTATTTTACTCTTTTCAAATCTCACCAAGATGAGCTTCAATCTCTTCTTGCTGTCGAAACGTGTTTATGTGGTCACGGTAAAGCTTTAATTGATCGATCAAATCAAGATCGTGACATGACGTTTCTTCAAGGACTCCATGATCGTTTTGTTGCTATCCGAACTCAGATACTTCTTATGGATCCCTTCCCATCAGTTCTTAAAATTCACGGTATGGTTAAACAGGAAGAAATTCAGCAAAATCTCACTCACTCGGATCTAGCTACGCCCGATGTCGTCACACTCGCGGTCGGTCATAACTCGGGAGGTCGTTTCTACCGTTCAGATCGGCAAGACCGTCCACGATCGAAACGAACTCAGCCCTATTGCAAAAATTACTATCAGCATGGCCACGTGCAAGTAATACAAACTGCATGGGTACCCCCCACGTAACCGCCAAGCCCAGGTCGCTGGCTCGGTCATGATGGACTCGGTTTCCGACCCGTCACTACAGGGGGGTGCCCGCAGGCACGTCCATGACGCAAGACCAGTACCACCACCTGGTTCGGCTTTTTGAAACCGCCAATTCTGCTGTAGGCACCCATCTATAGGCGCCTCCGACCCAATCATCAACTTAACATGTACAACTTCTTATATGTTTCCATGGGTTAATTATTGATTAGGGCGCCGCAAAAATATATATGCGCCACTTTCTCCTCCTTCTCTTCATATACGGCGGCACCACCGCATTACTACGTTCGTTTACCGGACGGTTCCCGTTCACGAGTCCTCCGCATTTGATCAGTTCCCTTTACTAAGGATTTTTTTCTTCTTAATGTATTACATAGTTTAATCTTATTTCGGTTTCTGAAACTACAAACTCTCTTGATTGTAATGTTTTGTTTACTAAATCGTCTCGTGTCCTTCAGGACCGTTGACAACAAGGCCGATTGGACTTGGTGATCCTCATGATGGACTCTACTACTTTTGCACGGAACCTAGGATATTTTCGTCTTTTATTTCTAGTAGCTCTAGTAGTTTTAATTTATGACACTGGCGACTTGGCCACCCATCTTTAGAGCGTTTATCTTTTAGTTCTTCTAAACATCCATGTATAAAGAGTGGATTAATAAATAAAGATCCGTGTGATGTGTGTCCCGTTTCTAAACAACCACAACTTTCTTTTCCTTCTAGGTTGTGTTTGATATCAGGGAAATAATTCCATGTAAATAAAAGAGTTCCATGGAAAGTCTTCCACGGAATTTAATTCATTTTGTGGAAATATGAGTTCGTTCGTTTGATAGTCATTTATTATTCCGTGGAATTACGAACTCCATTATTTGGTTGACAACTAACTTCTACGAATATAATATTCAATTAAGAGTTTTTATTTTCTCCTTATGTAGTCAAAATGACATTTTTTTTCTTTTATGTTACTAAAATTACAGTTTCGTCCTTATGTTGTCTAAATTACATTTTTACCCTTACGTTTTCAAAATTATATTGTTATCTCTATGTTGTAAAGTTATTTAACCTTGTGTCATTTCAATGTAAAAGTGTAGACATGCCATTTTTACAAGATAAAGGTAAGAATGTCACCTAGATCACATAAAGGTAAAAATGTCACTTTGATTTATACGAGGGTAAAAATGTCAATTTGATATTATAAAGGGTAAAAATGTAATTTTGGCTATATAAAGCCAAAATTTCATTTTAACAACTTTGTAAACATGTCAATTGGTAAGAAGGGCAAAAATGTCATTTGCCCAATGTATAAGTAAAGATTTATTTTGCTAAATTTTATGGGTAAAATTGTCGTTTAGAACATATATGGAGAATAAATATTAGATTTCAAGTATCCGAATATATTAAACTATTTTTATTTTGATTTTTAACTTTCCACGAAAACTAATTCCTAGGGTGGAGCAAGGAATTAAAAGTGGGCTATTTCATGGAAATAGATTCCCTAGGGAATTGAAGCCATGGAATTATACTTCATATCAAACGCTAGAAATACCTAATTTCATGGAAATTCTTTTATTTCCATGGAAATAAGAGATATCAAACACACCCCTAGTTCTTCTCTATCCTCTCGACCATTTGAACTAGTACATGTTGATATATGGGGACCATTCAATGTGACATCTAACTCCGGTTGTTGCTATTTTGTCACATTATTAGACGACTTTGATAGATGTACTTGACTTTATCTTATGCATTCAAAATCAGAAACTTTCAAAATTATTTCCAAATTTGTGAATTACATAATGGGTTATTTCCCAAATGGCCCCCAACTTTATGACCAGCTTCCTGCCTGGCCCCCTACTTTACCAAATATTCCCGTATGGTCCCCTTTTTCCGTTATCTTTAACTGTCCGTTACTCTCTTTCCTCCATCTCATTCTCTCTCTGCCAAGTCACCTATCACGCCACATCATCATCTTCTCCGGCAGGGTCGCCGGCCGGCGACCTACAAATATTAAAAAAAAAATTTTTCTCTCTCCTCTCTCTAGAATTTTTTTTCCTCACCCTCTCTCTCTCTAAAAACTCCGGCGAACCTTCACCGGAGTTTTTAGAGAGAGAGAGGGTGAGAAAAAAAAATTCTAGAGAGAGAGAGAGGAGAGAGAAAATAATAAAAAAAATTTCTTTTTAATATTTGAAGATCGCCAGCCGGAAATTTGGCTAGCCGGAGAAGATGATGATGTGGCGTGATAGGTGACTTGGCAGAGAGAGAAAATGAGATGGAGGAGAGAGATTAACAGACAGTTAAAGATAACGGAAAAAGGGGACCATACGGGAATATTTGGTAAAGTAGGGGCCAGGCAGGAAGCTGGTCACAAAGTTGGGGGCCATTTGGGAAATAACCCTTACATAATTAATCAATTTTAAACCAACATCACGAATATGCGTTCGGGTAATGGCAACATCCTTTTTCCATCTTTACAAATGTTTCGGTCTGATAATGTTTCAAATTTCTTTCTCATGAAATTCAAACCTTTTCATGATAAAGGAATTATTCATCAGAAAAGTTGTATACACACCTCAACAAAACGGGGCCGCAGAACGGAAACATCGTCACATCCTCGATGTGGCTAGGGCCCTACGTTTCCAAGCCCACTTACCACTTAAATTTTGGGGAGAATGCGTCCTTGTGACCAGGGGCGGAACTATGTGTAGACTAACCCAGGCTATAGCCTGGGTTAGGTACTAATAGTTCCGCACCGAGAGACTAACATTAGTGAGGTTTAGCCCTGCTGGTTTGAATGTGTAACTTACACACACAAGAACATGGGTTCGAATTCACCCAAGGTCAGTTTTACAAATGTTTTATACAGCTCATGTTTTAGAAGGGATAGTTCAGTTTTGGCCCCCACTTGATAACAAAGTTTTGATTTGGCCCTTAACAAGTATGTAACTGTCATTTTGACACTCAATTGTTTCAAAACTTCCTTTTTGCCCCCATATCAGTTTGTGCTTATTCTTTATATTTTAAATTTTGTTCTTCTTTCATTTTTATTTTCTTTCATCTTTCTTGCACTACATCTTTCACTCTCGTATACTTTATATTTTCTCTCTTGTATACTTCGTCTTTCTCTCTTATTCTTCGTCTTTCTTCGCTTTCCTTTTTTCTCTTATTTGCTACGGGGAAATGGAGAGTCTCCTATCTTGGAATTTTTGCTCTTCACATACAAGTAGCTTAGTATGTTTGCCATATTTTTTGTCAATTACTTGGTAAGACAAAAAAATGTCCTACTTTTTGTTTACCTCGAATCTAACTTCAAAAAATTTCTCCGCTTCTCAAATCCTAGGTATGTCTATTAGTACAAAAATAAGAAAATATTATCGTAAATGAATAAACGTTTATAAAACAATTGTAATTGAATAACGTCGTTATGTTTTGCAAGCACTAATGCCTTTGAATGCAAATTCAATATGCAAACTTTATTAAGTTAGCCCTGCCTAGAAGCAAATCCTGGCTCCGCCCCTGCTTGTGACCGTATATTTAATCAATAGAATACCAACTTTCATTCTCAAAGGACGATCCCCACATAAAGTCCTTATTGCTTCACCCCCTTCTCTTGATCACCTTCGCGTATTTGGTTGTCTTTGGTACGCACACAATACAAATATACGTCTTAAAATGGACCCCCGTGCTTCTTCCTGGATGTTTAGGTTATCCGTACGCTCAAAAGGGTTATCGTATTTATGATTTACAAAGTCATAAAATCTACACGTCTTGTCACCTTACTTTCCAAGAGACACGCTTTCCTTTTCAACAAATTGATCAGCCACCGTCTCGCCCGTTTCTGTCCATTCCAGACAACGCTTCGTTCGACTTTCCTCCACAGCCGATTGGCCCTCCTATAAAAGCACACACTGGTTCACCGCATTCAGGCCCAAGTCAGCCCACTGCTATCCATCGACAGAACGACGGTCACTCTAACCAGCGGATTGAATGTCCTTTACAGGCACCCACTGCTTCACCTGCTACGGGCTTCATTCGGCCCACTGATCAAGAAGCTGCTGGTCTCTCTCTACAGGCACCCTCACCCTCGGGATCACCAACCTCAGAACTGACTGTCCGGGTACCAGAACAGTCAGCCGATACTCTCTCTTCAACGGAGGTGCCCACAGCCGATTCATTTGGCCCATTGAAATCACCTATCCTATCCTTGGTTATGGGCACTCCTTCACCCGACAGGCGTCTGATCTGGAATCGCCGGCCTCTTCTCACTTGGCAAACTATGATTGTAACAACATATCTTTGCCTTTTACAAACACACGTTCCGACGTTCCTTATCCTTTAACGGATTATCTTTCGGTTGCTTCTTTCTCCCCAAAACATAAAATCTTTTTGACATCTGTTCCGTCCCATTCCGAGCCTACCTCTTTCAAGGAATCTATGACCTCTCCTCATTGGAGAGAAGCCATGGCCGACGAAATCAAGGTGCTTGAGTCTAATCGTACTTGGACGTTAACCCATCTCCCAAACAGGAAGAAACCCATTGGCTGCAAATGGGTGTATAAGATGAATTTTAATGTTAATGGGTCCATTGAGCGTTACAAAGCCGCCTTGTGGCGAAAGGTTACACTCAAATTGAGGGACTTGACTATAGTGACACTTTCGCCCCTGTTGTAAAGTTAGTCACCATTCGGGTCCTTCCGTCCATTACGACCGTCAAAGGCTGGCCACTCCACCAGCTTGACGTTAACAATGCCTTCCTCCAGGGTGATCTGGATGAAGAGGTATTTAAGAAATTACCACCTGCCTTTTCACCTAAGGGGGGGACACGTGTTTGTCGCCTTACTAAATCCCTTTATGGTCTTAAAGGCCTCTCGCCAGTGGTTTTCCAAATTTTCCTCTGTTTTCCTGCAATGAGGATTTACTCAATCACTTTCCGATTATTCTCTCTTCACGTATCGTAAAGGTACCACATCCATATATGTCTTGGTCTATGTTGATGACATAATCATCATAGGAAATAATACTGCGACAATCTCTTCCCTTAAATCATTTCTTTGCTCCGCTTTCTCTCTTAAAGATCTTGGCCGCCTTCAATACTTCTTGGGAATTGAAGTGTCTGGATCTTCGAAAGGTATATTTTTATGCCAACGTAAATACATTGTTGACATTCTTAAAGATTCTGGACTCACAACTTCTAAAATATTTCCTTTCCCTATGGATCAAAAATCCAAACTCAGTCCAACAGATGTTCTACTGCTTCAAGACCCTACAGTATATAGCCGTCTTATCGGTCGTCTCATTTACCTCACGGTCACTTGCCCGGACATCCCATTCGTGGTCAACAATCTTAGTAAGTTCATGCAAGACCCCCGGTCTCCTCATATGGATGCCGCCTATCGGGTCTTGCGTTATCTCAAAGGTTCCATTGGAAAAGGAATATTACTATCTTCTTCTAGCCGCCTCCTTGTTTCTAGTTTTTGTGACTTTGATTGGGCTGGTTGTCCAACCACTAGACGATCCACTACCGGCTATCTCACCATGCTTGGTTCCAGTCCGCTCTCTTGGAATCCAAGAAGCAAAACACTATCGCTCGCTCTTCCGCAGAAGCTGAATATCAAGCCTTGGCCACTCTCACCACTTAACTTCAATGACTCAAATCCCTTCTTCTCGATCTAGGGATCAATCACTCATCTCTCATGGCTGTCCATTGTGACAATCGTGTTGCAATTCACATTGCAGAGAACCCGGTATTTCATGAACGTGCCAAACACATAGAAATCGACTACCATTTAGTCTGTGAAAAGATTAAAAGAAAATTGATTTCTCCGCAATTTACTCCCTCCTCGGAACAACTCGCACACATTTTTACGAAGCCACTCAGTGAAAAAGCGTTCAAATCTATTGTTGGAAAGTTGGGCATCATTGACATTCCTGCTCCAACTTGAGGGGGAGTATTAGAGTCATGGATATGGATCGGCCACCTGATCCATATGCCCGAGCTGTCCGACCCGGTCGGCCAAGAGGAACCGGTCCCACCTTCCAGAAGACTCCTTATTGTAATTTAGATTAACATCAAATACTTGGGATTTTTATCCTAGATTTACCCTAATTGTATCTCATTAGCCTATAAATACTTGTAAACCTGATTTTATCAATACACAAAGAGGAATATTAATCTCTAACTGCTTCATCTTCACTATACGGAAATATCTCTTTCTCTCACTCGATTAATACTCGGACTATCCAAGAGATACTTCTCAGAAGTCTGTCTTTGTTAATTAGAAATGGAAGTGTTTTCCTTTGATTTACTAATAAAATCCTAACAAGAATCTATTTCACATTTGACTCGGTTAAGTGACCTACTTCGCTGAGTCAACTCGTTGAATCGTTACACCGGAGAAAACATTCATTGCTTATGAAAAAAGAAACCATGAAAAGCTAATAAAGGTGAGCCCGATGACCCCACGGAATCGGTGGACCCGGGTTATCTTGATCCTCAATCTCAAGATTATGTCAAATATTCCCTTCCTTGTTCATATTTATTCCTTCTATATTTTCACCTATTAAATATGTAAACTAAATCTATATCTTGTAAACAAACTCAATATAAATATATGTGAAGGGTTTGGCAGTAGAAGCATCCAAAGTTTTATCATTTTTATTGTTCTTTATTGGTTTCTATCATGGTAACAAAGCCATTGTTAGTATCTCTCTAAACAGTCCTGGTATCAAATTTTTTTTTTCCGATCGATAATATGGGACGTATCGTTGTTGTCGTTGTCTCTTGGTGGTTTTTGATTCATTGTCTTGTTTTTATATCTTGGTATTATATTTTGGTATCTCGATTGGTATTCTTGGTTGGAAGTTTGTCGTTTTCTTTGTCTAATCGGCTATTCTGTCTACGGTTACTTGTTATTATTAATTGTGTTATCATTATGACTACTCCAGGCGAATCTGTCTGATCTAGTGGTTCATCATTCTCATCTACTATGGTTTCCTATCCTCACTTAAGTTCAATGATCAGTCTGAAGTTAACCCCTGACAATTATCTCCTATGAAAACCGCAACTTCTCTCACTACTTGAAAATCAGGAACTATTAGCTTTTATTGATCGGGATGTTTCTCATCCATCTCCTACCATTCAAACCTTGGAAGGTACGGTTTTAAATCTTGACTATACAACATGGAAGAAAACAGATCGACTTGTCTGCTCGATTATTTATAGTTCATTATCTACTGAAGCTATGGGAGAAATTATAGGCCTCACAACTACACCAGAGGTTTGGGCTCAATTAGCTCAAACTTATGCAAATCCTAGTATTACTAACTCACTTAAATTACATTAAGCTATTCAAAACATCAAGAAGGGTGATTCTAGTCTTGGTGAATTTATTCGTAAGTATCGGGAATTGCTTGAGTTTGTGGTTTCTAGAGGGAAACCTTTAAGAGAAGAGGCAAAAGTGTTTTATTTCTTGAAAGGTTTGGGTCCTTCTTATGCTACCCTAGCCAAATCTATTATGTTGAAAAACAAATTGCCAACTTTTCAGAATCTAGTTCCTATGATTACCTCTCAAGAAGCACTTCGCTCAACCTTTCATCCTACTCCTCGTATTCTTGAAGGTACTTTTTACACTCAAGCATCACGTTCCAATGATAGTGATCGTCGACCACCACCAGCTTCACGTGATCGTGGACCACCTCCTCGGTCTTGGTATCCTTCCCGTCCGGACCGTGGGGAGCCTATTGTTTCTCGAAACCAGCCACCATTTTCCTGTCAATGGTGTGGTAGGACTGGCCACACTGCAGATCGTTGTTATGACTTAGTGGGACATCCGCCTCGTGAGCAGACTCGAGATCAGAATCGTACACAAAATCGACCTCTTGCAACTGATATACGACTTGTTCAACGACCGGCTCCCACCCATCAAGCTAAGCTAGCTGAGACTCGCCATGATGAAGACATTGCTGCTGCTTTGACTGTTTGGCTTGGTATGCTTCTGCTCATATGACCTCCAAGTCTAGTATGTTTTCTTCCATTCGTCCGTATCATGGGTTAAGTAATGTTCAGATTGGTCATGGTCACCCGCTCCCAATCACTCATAAAGGCATTCTCTCTATTCCCACAACTAAGGACCCTCTTTCCTTACCCAATTTTCTTTTAGTTCCGTTGCTTACCAAAAACTTACTTACAATCACTCGTTTAACTGATGAGTTGGATTGCTTAGTCGTCTTTTCTAAAACTGGTTTTGTCATCTTTCAGGTGAACGGAAAGATGCTGGGAACCGGTAGTAGATAAGGGAATTTATACATTTTGGATGCTTCCTCTCATTCCTCGTTATTTACCTCCACTACCATTTCTCTTAAAGAACCTCATGATATTTGGCACTTAAGATTAGGGCATGTTTTGTCTAGGATTTTAGAATCTCTACAAAAATAATGGTTAATTCAGTTCTCTTCTAGTAATTGTTAGTGACTTGTACTCCATGTAAGATGAGTAAAAGTCACAATCTTGTTTTTCCTTTAAATAATAAAAGAGCTTTCGCTCCCTTAGAACTTATTCATATCGATGTATGGGGTCCATCCCCTATTTTGCATTCTAATGGTTTTAAGTATTATGTTATTTTTGTGGATGATTATAGTCGTTTTTGTTGGTTCTACCCTTTTCGTCTTAAATCAGATTTTTACCCGGTTTTTACCACCTTTAAGTCGTTTGTAAGAAATCAGTTCAGTACCAATATCAAATCCCTTCTGTTAGATGGTGGCACTGAATTTCAGAGCTCTCAATTTTTGGATCTTTTAAACAAATCTGGTATTTCTCGACGACTATCGTGTCCTTATACTCCAACACAAAATGCTTGGGTTGAAAGAAAACACTGTCATATAACAGAAACTGGGTTAAGTCTTCTTTGTCATAATCGTATGCTATCTTCTTTTTGGGTTGAAGCTTTTCAAACTGCAGTCTATCTCATCAACCGCATGCCAACGCCGATTCTCCAGGATGCTTCTCCCTTCGCCATTCTTTTTGGTAAGATCCCAACCTATTCTATGTTACGTAGTTTTGGTTCCTTATGTTTTCCATATCTTCGACCTTATGCCCCTAATAAGCTCTCTCCTCGTAGTTTACCATGTGTCTTTATAGGATACAGTTCACATCATAAGGGATTCAAGTGTCTGGATCGCTCATCTGGTCGCATCTATATCTCACGTCCCGTGGTTTTCGATGAATCTATCTTTCCAATTCGTGAAGGTAATATTTCATCCTCCTTGAATGATATCCTACAGTTTCTTGACGATTCATCGGTACCATGTGACCCTACAGACCCGCCTGTTTCTCCTGCGAGTCCTTCCTCGTTGGGTTCAGACTCTCAGTCCTTACTCGTCCTATTGGACACCGCAGTTCAGCCTATTAGTCCCCTGGTACCTCTTCATCCTCATTGACTACCATCTTACCCTGAGACCACTTCCCCGATGTCTGCAACCTCCTCGTGTCCGGTTTCGCCTAACCATCCACCTGACCCTTCATCCCCAACCACTCCTGGCCCTTTACGTCCTTTATCGATGTCGTCCCCTATCGAGTCAGCCTCGGGTTCTCGATCCATGTCAATGCCGTCACAGTCAGAAGAAATGTCAACACAAGAGTCCACTCCGCCTAATCCCTGCCAACGGTTCAGAATGATTTCGCAACTATATGATGAGACCTCTCCTATTACCGACTTCACATATCAGTCTATAAAGGTTAGGTCTCGGTATCTATTGCCTAGGCGGGACCCTGATACTTTTGGCGAGCAAGGTTCATTGTTTTATGATGCACTGTCTGTGATTCATGATCCTCGTGGGTTTAAGGTCGCATCTATGTCTCCTCATTGGCAACGAGCCATGGAAGAAGAAATGGCTGCCCTTAGAAAGCAAGACACTTGGAGATTGGTACCTCGCACTAGTAATAAGAATTTGGTGGGTTGTAAGTGGATATACCGAACAAAGTTAAAATCTGATGGTTCTATTGACAGGTATAAGGCACGTTTAGTGGCTCAAGGTTTCAATCAAAAACCTTCTCTTGATTTTGATGAAACCTTTAGCCCGGTTGTTAGGCCAACTACAATTCGTGTTATACTTTCTTTGGCAGTCTCACATGGTTGGGTTACGTTTCAGTTAGATGTCAAGAATGCGTTTCTTCATGGTGACCTTCAGGAGGAAGTTTATAAGGCTCAGCCGCCTGGTTTTGTGAATCCTCACCAACCTTCTTTTGTTTGTCGTTTACAGAAAGCGTTATATGGCCTTAAACAGGCCCATCGTGCTTGGTATGATCGGTTCAGTAAGTTCCTCTTTAGCATTGGTTTATTGCTAGCAACTCCGGTACTTCTTTATTTATATTATCTACAGACAAGGGATATGTTTATCTCTTATTGTATGCTGATGATATCATCTTAACTGGTCAGAACTCTTTGGTTATTAACTCTATTATTTCCTCATTGGACTCTGAATTTGATATGAAAAATATGGGGCCTCTTCATTATTTCCTTGGTATTGAGGCAACTAGAAATGAAAAGCGTCTTCTTCTTACACAGTCTAAGTATGCATCCGATGTTCTTCAGTATCTAAACATGGAGGGGGTCAAGCCATCACCGACCCCTATGGTGTTTGGTCAACACCTCTTGGCAGATGGTGTTAGGTTTAGAGACCCTACGCTATACCGGAAGATCGTGGGATCTTTACAGTACTTAACACTAACTCGATCCTCAAGTCTCAAGATTATGTCAAATAATCCCTTCCTTGGTCATATTTATTGCTTCTAGATTTTCACCTATTATATATGTAAACTAAATCCCTATCTTGTAAACAAACTCAATATAAATATATGTGAAGGGTAGAACCACCCAAAGTTTTATCATTCTTATTGTTCTTTATTGGTTTCTATCAAAAGCACAAACAATGAAATATTTCGAAGGATCTATTTCATGAAAAGTTGGATGAAATAAAAAGGGTTTTACATTTTCATTGCTTTTCAAGGTTTCGTTTTTACATAAGAAAGAATATTTAACATTTACATCATCTCCATCTTCATTCGTCCTTTCATTTCTAATAATATATAAATGAGTACGTCCAAGTTACTTGACACAATCATGTATGACATAATAACTTTAGTTAATAAGAACGCAAATTTAACAATGTACAAGAACATATCCCTGACAAAACTTAATAAAAAATCACATATTTAACCAAAAGATCACTCTGGTTTGAGTTGGGAAGCTCCTTAATAGAAATAGGAGGAGGTGGTCATATATTTACAACTTAAACTCACGAGGTTTCATAGTAGATATTGATATAGCATGCATTAACATCCATCTTCAAGCAAGCAGCAAGAACAAAACATCAACTGCATTACCTGCTCCGCCGAAGAGAGCCGTCAAATGGGAAATAGGATTGGAGTAGAACGTCACTGTCTTGTACTTTCTGTTGCCATTTCCTGGATCACCAGAGATCTGGCTCTGTTAATAGTAACAAGGCATAAATATACATGTTCTTCAAGCTCTTCAACTTGCTTCCTGAATCCATAGTCACTCTTCCTGAGCTCCTTCACTACTTCTTGCAATGGAAATCTGTCTTCCTTCCTGTCCAAACAGAATTTCACTATTTCCTTACTATGTTCAATTTCGTCATGAAGACGAGACACAAGTCGACTCATGGTATCGAAATCTCTATTCAAAATATAAGCTCCCTTGGCTGCTACATCAAGTTGCAGGCCTAATTTTCTCAAAAACCCACTTCTGATCGATCTAAAATCGATCAAAAGATTTTTTGTCTTCTTCTTCATAAAGTTCATGAAAGGGAAGCTGAAAATAGTCGGTCCCATAACTAACCCAAACAGAGAGTGTGCAGCAAGAGTGATTGTTGCAACGGCGAGCACTCCACAAGCAGTTGTTAAGCAAATCTCACTCCCTTTCTTGATGTATTTGATCAGTTTAATTTTCCTAGCAATCTTCTTCCTTTTAGCTTTCAAGTTGCGCAACACCGACGAATAACGATCATGAAATAGTTTGAATTCGTAATTGTTAGTAGTCGAAAACGGGTTTGTAAGAAGGTTAAATGATCTGAGCTGAGAAATGATAAACATTTTATTCCAATCTTGAGAACAATCCAATTCTTCACCAATTAAGACTAAATCTAGTACCCTTTGAATAAGTTTGTAGTTAGACTGAATCTGTTTGATACTTGTTAGTAGATGACTGCAAATTTTTGAAGCTTCAGCACTGATATCAAAATAGTTATGAATTAGGCCTTTGAGGTCAGGGTTCTTTGTTAAGATGGTTCCATTAATAATAGTTGTTATAGTTGCTTGTGCTGGTTCCAGGAGAAGATCTGAAATTTTACCACTACAAAATGAGGATGAAAAAGGTTGCTTGTTGAAGAGTGATTGAGCTTTCGCCGAAATTTCAGCATATGATTTTGTTTTGAATGCACTCAGGTACTCCTCATTTAAATTTAGGTTTCTCACTTGAACTGAATTTTTCATCTCTTCCTTCTCCCCATCTGATCATCAAATGAAAAGATCAACAAAGAAATTATGTTAGTTAAAACTTGACTAAGTAATTTACCTATGTAGAGCTTTAGTAAACTAATTACATACTTTTATTACATATAGTTTTAATCCAAGGTTACAAAAAGTAAATCTAATTGAGCTTATAATAAATATGAATCATATTGGATTGTTAATTTGGAAGTCGGTAGTGATCTAACATATTTACAAGAAATCCAAATGGGGTTACTTAGTATGATTAGATACTTGAATAACATGTCTAATCGAGAAGACAAAGATCCGATGATTAACAGAAGTTTAACATATTTGAAGAGATTTAAAAATATATTCCAAGATAATTGAAGATCCAGAAGAAAATACGAGCGGGGTATTCATTACCTATTATTTTGTATACTAAAAAAGATTACGAGGAATTACTTTGTATGAAAAATTCAACCAAATCTTTATAAATCATTATGAAAATTATAAATTAAGTTAGGGGGTGAAAACCATCTTGTACTTAGATTCTCTCACCAAAGCAAAGTTTTTTTTTGTTGAAAGACCAAATCAAAGTTTGAATATGCATGTTTACAACAAAAATTATTTCTCTTACAAGATAATATGTATTCCCTTAAAAGAATGTTTAATCTTGTCAAGTATATGATTTAAAAAGAAATTAGAATAGTAATATAAATGTTTTGCTGTACCCCTAGGCTCTAGCTTGAGCAAATAAATATAAAATTAACAACATAATAAATTAAATGATCATACCATGCAATAATTCAAGAATATATATATATAGCACACACCTTTGGTGATCCTTAACCCCTTGAGTTTTGCCCACATCTTTTTTGTTTAGGTGCCAATTTGAGGTTAAATGGATCTTTGAAAGCTTGAGAAAGAGAGAGAGGTGAATGAATGATTAAGATGTGATAGTCTTCTCTAGGTTTTTTATATGATGGGGCTGAAGTGTTAAGAAAGTATATATATATGAAAGGGATTAATGAAGTCTTGTACACCTTGGGTTGTTGCTGTCTGTCTATATATCTAACTTTGTAGCTATCTTGTATCCTTTTATAAAGCCACTAAAGAGTTAGTTTTGAGGTTAGTGTTTCACGCTACCTCTTTGAGAACTCTTCCTTCTCTCTCCAATCTAATCTCATCTTCTCATGAAAGATAAGTAGATATATTCACACATACTAACCTAAACGATATCTAGACACAAATTGATATTTTTTAAGCTGACCATAATGCCCTTTCATATAATCCACATGAAGTTAGGTATTGTAGGTTTTGAGTTCTAACCATATATTCTGTCTCAGATACCTTAAAACAAAAGCATCTAACACATAATTATTATTATCATTCATAGTTCACACCAGGACTCATGTTTTCTGCATGACTCACACATTCATTACAAGTTTACAACCATTCATTTCTTATTTTGGTTTTCTCCATTGATGAGGTAATGCTTACTCTTCTTAGGAGACCTAAAAGGCATAATTGAAGCTGTGAAAACCTACATAGTGAGAATTTATATTGGGAATATGGGATGATAGGTTTTGACACTAAACTAGGCCTAGGGCTTCATTTTAAGTTTCTCCTAAATTAAAAAGAAAAAATTATATTTTTAATGGTTAAGATTTCAACATCTATATTTTGTTTGGTTAAGAATAATTTTTTACGATTCTTTTTTGCAAAATTTGCAACACTTTTGCAAGCAGTTGCAATCTCTTGCAACTCTTTCTAAACAATTACAAGTTAGGAAAATACTTAAAGGAGTTGAGAAGAAATTTTGACCAAACTTCTCCTTCCTTTTTAAATGGTAAAATATGTATAATGCTAGACGAATTATTGGATTGGCCAAAAAAAGAAGTTGGGAAATGGCTAGAAAGGCCACCATTTGTTCCCATTACTGAAAAGAAAAAACGGAGGTGGAAATTAGAAAACAAAACAATTTTTTTTAATAATGACCCATTAGTCCAGCCTGCTGATGTCGAAAATTGGCTCCCGGTTAAATCAACATGAAAAAGGGAGTTGATGCATGACAGCCTCCGTTATGATGGTATATTCTGTTTGGAGAGGAGAGATTCCTCTGTTCAGCTCTGCTTCTCTGCTCTGCTCTGCTTCCTTGCTCCAGCTCCTCGCTCCTTGCTCCTTGCTCCTGTTTGCCTGTTCCAGAGGGGGGAAAACTTGCAAAGGGTTCGAAAACCACTCCAACGCTCAAGACAGTCGGGGTGCTCTTTGCAGTAAAAGAATGAATATTGATCGATCCTTTTGGGGGGCGAGTTGTGCGAACTCTGATTATGGGGTGATTTTTTCTGGGGGAAGAGATCGTGTCATGTGAAGGACGAAGTGGGGGGCCTTTAATAGGCGAAATTAAACCGACTGTGATTAGTGGCGGTGGTGAGGCGGTGGCCGTCAAACCGTAAGGGAAGTTACCTCTTTTGCGTATCTACGGTTTCTCTTCGAGTCTATCCCGGATCTTTGATAAGTGAAAGTTATTAAGTTCAAGGATACTTTGTATATATCTTGCCGAAGTGATAGACTTTAAAGGAGAAGTTTCCTCTTCTAGATACGTGGAGTCCAATCGGGCTTAAACACTTCAAGATGTGAGGCCGACTAAGATCTTTATAGATAGTCCGGGATTAAGTCATTAGTTCGCCCAGCGCTGATATCTCCCCAGTTCTGGGCGTAAGATATGGGCCGAACCCGTGGAGACCTCCCTTATTCCTTTTAAGACGCCAAGGCTGATCTATCCATGCCAAAGGCGTTTAGTGCAGAGCTGATTTCTTCAGGCCGACCTCCCAGTTAGGGGAACGTATGGTGGACCGTTAGGTGTTTAGCTGCCCTGCTGCCGTAAGCCGAGTCGTTCCAAAAGACTTCAGGTCTGATCTTGACTCTTCAAACGTTAGTCAACGTCTGGACATTTTATGCGTCATCACGAGTCCCGCCACTCCTTAGTTGAATGTAAAGAGACTAAGGAGTAGAAGTAACTCCTGTGTTTTTACTTTATTTGAAGGACTGAAGTCGAAAGTATTACTCGTCCCAGAGCTGTATCGAGAAACTCTTTGGGTCTTACCTTGACCAGGGCTAATTGGTGGAACTCAGCATTGTGCTGATGCTCTGGGGCTGATTGGTTTCGGCTAAGTGGAGATCCTTTCTCATGAAGCGTTGTTTTTGCCAGAGCCATCCCAGCTACGTTTTGTCTTGACATGTGGTTTGCTCTCCCAAGACACGTCTCGTCCTCTGTTTGAGTAATTAATCTTTTCCATGCGTGATTTTGTGACGTCATAGATTTGATCCTCTGATCGTGCGCTTTCAGCGTTGATCTTTTGGGTTACTGCACACGGCAGTTCGTTCCCTCACGCGAAGACGCGCGAAGTCTTACTATTAGGGGATAGAATGCGTTACCTTGAAATCCGCTGTTATTCTATTAAACCTGATCGATCTCGAGCCATCTGCATCCCTTGGTCATCATTCATTTACGGGTTCCCGAGATACGTTTGGTCTTTGTCTTTAATGACCCTTGTTTGTTTTCAAGAAATCCCTTGGTCTTCTTCTTCTACTATAAATAACTTGCTTTGGTTATCTAATTCCTTATCACCGGAAGTTCGAGATGGAATTTAAGAGAGCCCCTCTTCTTAGGTTGTCTTCTGATTTCTCCCGATTCTGCCAAAGATCCGAGATGCGGCCTTTGTTTGAGTTCATACAAGAACGCCTGCTTGAGGAGTGTTTCTTCATAATGATTGTGGTAAAAGATGGGTTTCTTCATAATGGCCGTGGTAACCCCATGAGCTATTTTGAAGGATCCCTCAAGGTTGTTGATATGCCAGTGTTGCCTTCAAATGGGAGGCTCTGGGCAAGGTCATGATGACAAAGGGGGTTATTTTTCCCTTGGTTGTCTTCTTTTCTTGGCAATTCTCTTGAAGGTGGCTCTCGGTAATTTCTCCATTTTTCTCCCACAGAATCGCGGGACTGCTCTCTTAGTCTTTAGCGCTCTTTGGTTTTTTCCTTGCCCCGTCTCTTCTTTTTGTGAATTTTTATCTCTCTTGTAATTTCTTATGTAATAAGCTTAGTTAAGTAATTGAGTAAAATCACCTGTTAGAGTTCTCCTCTTACTGTTTATTGTTTTCCTGATATTGGCCACCCTCTTATGAAAGAGTGATGATTTATCATCAATACTGACTGTTCGGTTCATTTTTCCCTGACCGATCCATCTGTTCGTTCCGCCTTCCCCCGACTTAGGCCTATAAATATGACTCGAATGGGTGGATAATTCCATCCATTTCCTTCATGGCCAGTTTGTCCAACGAGGGGCTTCTTCCCCAAGATAACCTTGGGATTAGTTTTCGTCTGACGCTTCCTACTAAAAGTTTTTACATTCGCCGTTATCACATAAATGTCGAAGGTGAAGGTCTGATCAGGGTCTTTCGGTTTATCGGCTTGTCCGTTTTTGAGAACTCAGAAGCGATTCTGTTTGGCGAACCCTTCTGTCCCTTGCAACTCTCCCAAAGAGGGGTATTGGACGACGGCCGGCGAGTGACTTTTGAAATAACGGGATATTTGGTTCGTTTGCTAGATGGTAGTCTCATCGCAGTGGTTATACGAACTTGCATATAACTAATTCCTTTTGATGTAATCTCTCTGTCTGCCTCCTCTCCCGTTTCTTCTTCTTCGTCTAACCTGTAAATAGTTGATGATGGGCGTCTCTTGATGCTCTTCTTTTTTACTCTATCTTTATCTACAAAATACTTGAATGTGGAATAGTTATTTATCTAAAGCCCTAATCTTACTAATGCATTCCCTAACTTACTACGCATGCTCCGAATGATCGCTTCTGCAAATTCAAAGAAAGTTAGGCTTAATCTATCATGCTCTAATCTTACTATTTACTCCTGCAAAAATAGAACCCAAATTAGCGTGGCTCTGTAAATCATGATGATTTCCGAGCTTACCTTTGCCCCTGATCACGGCTATTGCTCCAGGGCTGTCTTTTATTTAATCTTATTTTGAACCGTTTAGCTAGATTTTCCCCTTGGACCCCTGGTCGTTGCTTTCGCTACCAAGGCTGGTTCCGTTGGCTTCAGCAAAACTAGTTTAGCTAGGACTTCTCCTTAGACCTCTGGTCGTGGCTTTCGCTATCAGAGCTGCATCTGTTGGCTTGAGCACAACTAGTTTACCTAGGACATCTCTTTAGACCTCCGATCGTGGCTTTCGCTATCAGACCTGATTTCGTTGGCTTGAGCACAACTAGTTTAACTAGGACTTCTCCTTAGACCTCTGGTCGTTGCTTTCGATATCAGACCTGGTTTCGTCGGCTTGAGCTCGACTAGTTTCACTAAGACTTCTTCTTAGACCTCAGGTCGTGGCTTTCGCTACCAGAGCTGGTTTTGTCGGCTTGAGCTCGACTAGTTTTCACCAGGACTCCTCCCGTGCCCCTGGTCGTTGCCTTAGCTACCAGGGTTGTCTTCCTCATTTGAAGCATGAATAGTTTCGCAAGGACTTCTCCTCATACCCGTAGTCACCTTCGCCAGGGCTGTAGTTTAACTAGGACTTCTCCTTGCGAGGCCTCGGGTCGCAGTCGTGGCTACCGGAGCTACCTCATTTGCCGACTTGAGCCGATCAGTTTGAATAGGATTTCTCCATGGGACCTTGGTGAAGGGTCAGTTTTACTCGAGTAAAGTTCAGTTTAACTAGGACTGCTCCTTAGGGCCCTCGGTCGTCGCCATAGCTACCGAGACTATCCTGTCCCTGGTCGTGGCTCTCGCTAGCAGGGTTGTTTTTAAATTAGGGCCTTTAGTCGTTGCTCTCGCTACCAAGGCTACCTTTAGGTCCCCTGGTCGTAGCTTTCGCTATCAGGGCTACCTTCTCAATTCAGAGCGAGATGAGTTTAACCAGGACTCCTCCTTTTATAGCGTTTTTGTTAAAAATATTTTATTTTGTTAGATAAAATATGTAACAAGTAATGCTGCTTCTTTTACCTAATGGCTTTATTTAAAGGAAAGTAGATTAGGGGTAGTGATGACCTGAGTCTTTCAGCTCTGCATGTCTGCCGTGGGATCATCCTAGAACACTTTGTCTCCTCCGACTGTGGTTGGGTTGAATGCTTCTTCCTCGCAGCCCTGGGCAGAAATAAGGTAAGATTCCCGGGCTATTTTTCTGGTCTCTTCTGGCCGTCCTTATGAGATTCGTTCCCTGAACTAGGAATTTCATCATGAGGTGGTTCATAGAAACTATTGCTCCTGACTCCCTTAGGAAATTCCTGCCCAATAGGATGTTATAGGCGTACATCTTATCGACAATGGAGAAGTTTAGCATTATCGCTTTTGCTGATTCTCCTTCACCGATTAGTACTAGCAGGGTTGCTATTTCATCTGTTCCGACATGGCTGTCACCGAACCCTGTCAAGCAAGATTTATAAGATTTGAGGTGGTGTTGACTTACCCTGAATTTTTGGAAGCATGTCAGACTCATGACTTCTGTCTAGCTTCCTGTATCGACCAGGATGCGTCCTACCCTCTAATTGGCCACTACAGCCGTTATTACCAATGGATCCGCGTGTGGAGTTATTACCCCAACCAGATCATCGTCAGTAAAGATGATGCGTGGAGTCTCCACGGCAGGTTTGATTAGCAGGACTGGCAGGTTATTCGCCTCGTTGGCGTATCTACGCTGCTCCCCTTTAGTTGCTCCGCCGAGGGGTGGTCCTCCTGGTATGGTGTTGATATTTCCCATTACTCCGGTTGGTTCTGCCAGACCTTTGTTTGCTTTTTTGAAAGTCAGGCCCTGCTCGTTGGTTTCCAATCCAATTCCTGCCCTGTTTACTGGCCTTTTGTTCCGGTATTCGTAGGGCCGCTGCTCTTTCTGGATGTACTTATCCAGTTCTCCCTTTCTTACCATCTCTTCGATAATATTTTTGAGGTGTCGACAATGGTCGGTCTTGTGGCCGTAGCCTCTGTGGAAGGCACACCATGCAGTCATATCTCTAGGCCCGAACTCCTCTCGGTCGTCATCTAGGCAGTTCGGCCTTGCCTTTTGCTATCAATACCTGCAAGATTTCCTCTCTCCCTTTCATCAGTCGGGTATAGGTTGCGAAGTCAGCCCTAGGTCTCCTGCCTCGTTCTCGGTCCCTGGGTGGCCTGACTTCGTCCCGTTCTTTCTTTCGGGGACATTCACTTTCGTATGGGATGTTGGCCACGTCCTTCATCCGTAGATAGTTTTCCTCTGTCCTAATAAACTATTGTAACCTTTCTATCAGTTCCGCGACGGTGCTTGGCTTTTTCCCCGAGATATCTCTGATTATGTCGTTCTGCCTAAGGCCTCTTTGTAAGGCGACAAAGGCGACGTTTGATTATAGGTCGGGAACCTGTACCATGAGATTGCGAAATCTCTGCCAGTAGCTCGCTAGAGTCACGCTCTTTTCTATACCACATTAACAGCTCGTCGGTTCCTCTTTTAATGCTAGTGCTTCCTCAGGAAGCTTCGCGGAAAGCTTGGGCGAGTTGATCAAAGGACTTGATTGACCCTGGAGCTAGCGCTTGGTACCATGCCTGAGTTGGTCCTTTAAGGATGGTGGCGAAGACTACACACCATATGTTTCAGTTAGTCGTGCATAAGTTCATCCTCGCAACATAGTTGTTGATGAACACTCCTGGGTCTTCTACACCGTGATAATGTTCCATCGTGGGACACTTGAAGTTTGCCGGTTTTTCGGATTCAAGTATCTCCCGGCAAAGGGGCGGCTGCCGAATTACCGGCCTTCCCCAGAGCTTGTCCTTATCTCTTTCTCTTATCAATTCCGCCACTTGGTGTATGAGTATATCACATATGGTGGGGTCGTCCACGCACCCCTCACCTATTCTAGCTCTCTTGGGGACGTAAGGTTGGTCCGGATTCAGCACGCCTTGTTCATTCAAGATGCTCTTCAGGCGCATCTGGTCGCCTGGTTGTAGAGTTTGGGCCTCAGGAGTGTAGGTATCGCCGGGCGAGAAGAGCCTCCTCGCGAACGTCAAGAGTACCTCTTTCCTCTCCTCAAGTGCGGCAGCCCTCCTGGCTGTCTCGGCTTTGCGGAGGCTTTCCTCCAATCGTTTTGCCTCCACGTCTCTCCGGTAGTAGTCAGCGCTGACTTGCTCCAGTTCAGCGAGGAGTTCGTCTGAGTTGGGAAGCCTGTGAGGCTTCCCACGTGGGGTGTGTTCGCCCGAGGACATGTTTGCCTGAAGGGCTCAGGGAGGTAGTTAGTTCTAAAAAAGTATTGAGTAAGGTTCGGGTTACCGAATCTGATGATTTGCTGGAGAGATCCCCTCCTTCTAGCGCCAAATGCTGATGTCGAAAATTGGCTCCTGGTTAAATCAGCATGAAAAAGGGAGTTGATGCATGACAGCCTCCGTTATGATGGTATATTCTGTTTGGAGAGGTGAGATTCCTCTGTTCAGCTCTGCTTCTCTGGTTTGCTTCTCTACTCTGCTTCCTTGCTCCAGCTCCTCGCTCCTTGCTCCTGTTCGCCTGTTCTCGAGGGGGAAAACCTGCAAAGGGTTCGAAAACCGCTCCAACGCTCAAGACAGTCAGGGTGCTCTTTGTAGTAAAAGAATGATTATTCATCGTTCCTTTTGGGGGGCGAGTTGTGAGAACTCTGAGTATGGGGTGATCTTTTCTGGGGGGAAGTGATGCCTTTTCCCGGAAGCGTGAGTACGGAGTGAACGTAAAATCGTAACAGAGTAACCAGGAAGATCCAGATCACCACACTTTGATAAAGTTGCCACCACAAAGTGATAAAGAAACCGGTTGAGCTAACACCACACCTGGATAAAGTTGCCACCTCTAGATGATAAAGACGCTCGAAATCCACCACCAATGGCTCTCCCAAAACCAGAGGATAAAGGAGTTGATCTAAACAGATTCAAAGTCACAAAGACTTTATAATTTCCAATTCAATATTGTCTGATTTTTCCATTCATAATAAGCCTCATTATATAGAGGAGAATACATTAATTTTGGAAATAAAAGCTAATCCAAATGCATTGAAACTAGATACATTGGAAACAACTTAGTTTAATTGCCTTAATATGGAAAGACTAGACTAAACTTAATGCGGATTAATTAAACGAAAATGACTTTCAAGTCTTCGAGAATCTTCTTTAAAGACCATAATTATCGATATGATTGGTCAAACTTCAGCAAAGTAACGCTCGGACCCCGGGTAGGAATATCGTCGTATCCCAGCGCTGCTTGTTCCAGACCTGTTTCATGATCCAGAGCTGTTTGGGCCAGCTCGGGTTGATCTAGTTCCGATGCTCCCGCATCAGGAAGAGATCGTGTCCTGTGAAGGACGACGTGGGAGGCTTTTTATAGGCGAAGTTAAACTTACTGTGATTAGTGGTGGTGGTGAGGCGGTGGCCGTCAAACCGTAAGAGAAGTTACCTCTTTTGCGTATCTAGGGTTTCTCTTCGAGTCTATCCCGGATCTTTGATAAGTGAAAGTTCCTCAGTTCAAGGATACTTTGTATATATCTTGCCGGAGTGATAGACTTTAAAGGAGAAGTTTCCTCTTCTAGATACGTGGAGTCCAATTGGGCTTAAACACTTCAAGATGTGAGACCGACTGAGATATTTATAGAAAGTCCAAGATTAAGTCATTAGGTCGCGCAGCGCTGATATCTCCCCAGTTCTGGGCGTAAGATATGGGTCGAACCCGTGGAGACCCCCCTTATTCCTTTTAAGACCCCAGGGCTGATCTATCCATGCCAAGGGCGTCTAGTGCGAGCTGATTTCTCCCGGCCGACCTCCCAGTTAGGGGAACGTATGGTGGACCGTTAGGTGTTTAGCTGTCCTGCTGCCTTAAGCCGAGTCGTTCCAAGAGACTTCAGGTCTGATCTTGACTATTCAGACGTTAGTCAACGTCTGGACATTTTATGCATCACCACAGCCGAGAAATTCCCGTCCAAAATTAAAAGAGTTCTAATAGTTGCCTCATCTTCAACCGAAATGACGTGATTGTCTCTCTAGATTCTTATTTTCGACGAACAAGAGTGACGGCTAGAATAGATTTCATCAAAACAAAACCCAGTCAGGTACAAATATTGAACATTTCATCAGTACTTCTTCACTTTTGTGTTTGTTTCTTCCTAGGGAATTCTTTGTTTTCGTTTTCTGCCATCCATTTTTTATATCAACTCTCTACTGTGATATTAAACTTAAACTTAAATGTTTGCATATTGTTTCGAGATTTATAACACAAATTGAATATTGGCGGTTTACGGCTTCCGTTAATGTCAAAAATACCTGTGTGGTTTCGGATGGATTTCGGTTGTAAAAAACAGTAGTTTGCTTCATTTTGTGATGTTTGATGAAATGAAATAGTAGTTTGTGTTTATCATCATGTGAGGGGCTGAAATCGGGGGTCAAGAAGTCAAGGGTCGTTGACCGGAAGTCGGACCTTCACCTGTTAATATTTTTATGGGCACCGACGACGTCATTGGGCTTAACCTATGACAAGAGACAAAATTCACGTGACCGTAAGATCCCTAAGACACCAGGATGGTGCCGTCCTAAGGGGGCCCCGACAGTCAAGTCAGTAAACTTAGCAAATATTGAATACGAACTGTAAACCAGAGTTTGAGCTATCGAGTTAAATATAATAACTGAGCAATACGATGGTTGAGAGAGAAGGTGATACAACCGGATGTATGCTTGCCTAGTTATCCGGTCGTCGTGTGAGATAAAGTGCTTGTCCCCTTTGGTCGTTAGGAGTGAGAGAGGTCAGTCTTCATCCTCCTTGATAACTTGGCTGCTAGAAGAGAGAATGATCAGTTGTCTTCCTTGATCAGGTGGTCGTCTGGAGAGAGAAAGATCAGTCGTCTTCCTTGATCAGGTGATCGTCTGGAGAGAGAAAGACCAGTCGTCTTCCTTGATTAGGTGGTTGTCTGGATAGGGAAAGATCAGTCGCCTTCCTTGATCCAGTGATTGTAGCTTGTTGGCTAGATGTTTAGGTGATCTTGGTGAGAGAAAGTAGTTGGTTGATTGCCAAAGTGTTGGATGTCTTAGTCGATAATCAGATGATCCGTATCATCTTCTTCTCAGTCATTTTATAGCATTGATGGTCGACTGTCACCTGGTGACGAGCTGTCGTCTTTACTGTGGTAACGCTTGGAGCTGTCATCATAAATACATATGTTGTAATCTCTTAACGAGTGTATTCGAGATATACTCGTCTTGGATGACTGTAACGTCTCCTCAATGGATATACGGAAAGAGATTCGCTGAGGAGGTGAGGACTGACCTCTTATCTAGGGCTGGATACGCTCGTTCTTTCGGGGTGCCCGGAGATAAAATGGTCGGGTCCATCTAGCCATTAATTCATGGGCTTGGTTGCCTTGTAAGCACATTAATCGTGGATTTCTGGGGGTGCTCGTGGTGACGGATTTTGACCCATACACATTATAAACTAGCAAAGAGTAGTTTGGTGACACCAAATAATAGTTTGCTTTATATTGCTTTATTTTGTTCCCGAAGCATGATGATGTTTAATGAAAACAAACAGTAGTTTGTGTTAACATTTGGTAAACTTGCAAACAATAGTTTGCTGAAGACAAACAGTAGTTTGTGTTCAACATTATTACTCCTTCTATTTATCTTGAACCATTGTATGTTTTACTTTGTAGTTATTTTTTGTCAACGAACAACAATATTGCTGGCTCTTAATCACATGGAAAATATGGTCCACAGAATTAATTCTAACATGGAACCGCCTTCCACGGAGGCGAAGTATAATGGAACATGAAGCTGAATTGACTTCTCGACAGTTACATTTTACTTATATCAAAATGTTGGTTTGCTGTGAACAAACAACTGTTCGTTCAAAACAAACATCATTATTTCTACAATAGGTAATTCTTTTTTTTATTGTTCTGTATACAAGTGAAACTTGTTACAAATAACAATACAAGAAATAAATTGGGAATTTCAGATATTTGAAACGTGTATTTAAGTACATTTTTCTTAAAGCAATATTTGCTCCCTCTCCAACTTGATATTACTTAAAGGTTATGAGCAAATTGCCTCACGTGATATGACAAGCCTTATGTAAATATGCACATAGTATGTGAAGATTGACTTAAGGAGCACAAAAACAATCAAGATTTAGCTAATGGCTTATTATTGAATAAGACAAAAGAGAATTTGTTTTCTTTTTTTCCTGGGATTACTTCTCCTATTTATAAAGAAGGAAGCAACTTTTGTGAAAGTTTACAGCCTACCATAAAAGTAGTTAAAAGTTATAGAGAGACATCTTTTAAATTTAAAATAAAACTTGTAATTAATGTTTCAAATTCGAATCCTAGTAGTCAGAAATTTAAAATTCAAAAAGTTGATTTCAAAAAGTAAAACATTCAAATGAATTAAATCTAGTTTACATCTAATTAATTGTCCATTTTTGTAACAATCTCCCTCTTCAACAATCTCCCACAAAGTTCTTTCAGAATCCCATGTAGCTTATAGCTTTGAACAAAATATTCCTAGTGATAAAACCGATTACAGCACACACAAAATACATTTGTTCTTTAATTTGCACCACACCGTGTGGATCACGCGGTTCTCGCTTAGCATGTTATGGCCATGCGCTTCTTGGGTTCATGAACTATCCTTAGATAAATCGAAAATCTAATGACAGGCGGCACCTTCTCTAAGTTCACATAGTTGAAGTTCTTTCAGTATCTTTGCTACTTGAGAGGTTCTTGTCATTATTGACTAATCTTCATTAAGAGTATCAAACACAACCTCATTTCGTAGCAACCAACACTTTTCATCTTTGATGTGGTTATTTATGAATTAAAGTGTTGAACTAGTCACTTATCAGTAACTTGTTGATACACATTAAACCTAAGAGTAGTCATTTCCTAATATTAGGTTGGGTTTCCATCATTGGTGACTTCTAATTTAAGAGTTTCAATCCCATCCCACTAGATGTTGATTTTACCATATATTATTAGAGGTTTGGTAAAAAGATCCGCTAGATTTTGATCTCAAAAATGTAATTGAAACAATTCCATCTTAAACTAATTGTTTTACATACTCATGTCAAAGACTAATATGACTAGACTTACCACTATATACTCCACTATATGCATGTGGTAATGTGGGTTTAGTATCACAAAATATTGAAACGGGTTTTTTTTATGAACATGATCTCATTGAGTATGTCTCTTAACCACTCAAGTTCTTTTCCTGTTGCCGCTTATGCTATGAACTCTGATTCCATAGTCAGATGTGTTATACAAGTTTGTTTCTTTCATCCTCAAGAAATTGCTCCAGGACGAAAGTAAAATCCAATCCGTGGTTTTTTATCATCTCCACTAGATATCCAATTTGCATCTGAATATCCTTCAAGTTTGGTAGGTTTAAATATTTTGTCTTTTTAAGATAACCTAAAACTCTTTTGATTGCTTCCCAATGTGAAATACTTGGGGTTACTTTATATCTACTTCATTTACTTACTGCAAATGCTATATCTAGTCTTGTGCATTGTGTCACATACACAAGACTTCCGACAAAACCTACATATTTAAGTTGAGCAATCACTCTTTCACTATTTTAAATTAAATATAATGAGATTCACATAAAGAATAACCCCCACTATTTTTCTTAATTTTTCTACCCAAAATAGTGTCAACTTGTCCAAGATCTTTCATCTTAAAAGTAGAAGATAAAAATGTCTTAGTGTCTAGAATGCCTTCTATTTTACTACAAATTAGTAGTATATCATCAACATACAAACAAATAGGCTTAATTCCACTTTAGCCCTCTAAAGGTGACCAACTCACCAAAATGGCCCCCTAAAGATGACCAGATTCTAAATCGGCTCTCATAGCTCTATCGCCGTCAACTTTCCCACCTATTAATTTATTTTCTCTTTTTTATTAATTTATTCTGTCTCTTCACAGCCTTAACCATTTTGAATCACTCCTCTCATTTTCGTCACCATCATTTTAATTTTTTCTCTTTCAAATTAATTTCTTCTTCCTTCTTTAATATTTTCAAAAAATCTTATACTTCCATCATCATTTTCAAAATTTTCTTTTGAGATTTTGCTAGATATTTTTAATAAAAAAAATCGATATTTTTTTTGAGAAAAAAAATCCACATTTCTCTTCTTCTCTTGAGAGAGGGTTATGAATTAACCTAAAATGTAATAAATTTGCCTTGAAAGAGGGTTTTGAGTTGGTTTAGAGTTTGTACCAGTATGATTTATTGAGTCATTTTTTAATAAATTTAATGTTTTAATGAAGGAACTCTAGAAATTGAAAGATGAAGAAGATATTGATTAGAGAGAGAAATTTTGAAACTGTTGGAGATGAAAGTGAAAGTAGTAGTACAAAATGATGAAGAGAAAGAATAAATTAATTAGAGAGAGAAAATAAGTTTATGGGTGGGGGAAAGTAGGAAAGGCAAAAGGTCAAAGCTGGGATTTACATTATAAAGTCATTATTGTAGATGAAAATGCTGACGGTAATAGAGTTTAGGGGGCCAATTTGGAAGCTAGTCATCTTTAGGGGGCCTAAAACCCGTGGAGCCAATGAAAATAAAGTATGCAAACTTGAAAAAAAATTTATTGTTTCAAGCAAACTCCTAAACGATGGCGTAATAAATTTGATAGTACTATCAATTTAAATGGTTTTAAAGGGTCCACGGGTTTTAGGCCCTAAATAAAATTGAAAAATGGACTAAGGTCCAATCTTCCGAGAAAATAGGATTTTAGTCCTTTTCCCTTTGGAAGAAATATTGTTGATACATAATGTGTTATGTATAACACATATAAATAAAATAAAATAAAGTATGAAACTTTAACAATAAATAACACGTTATTTATGAAACAAAACAAGAATCAATAAACAGAAAAACAGTGTAACTTTGACATCTAGACATACTTTACCTATACTAAATGTGTTTTGTTGTAGAAATATACATAATTAATACTAAATAACGTGTATATTGCAAAACAGGTAGTAAGTTCGAAATCAATCGAAAAATTTGAGGAAAAAAAGAAGGAGAATTTTGGAGATTGGTTTTCAAAAGTGGGGTTTTTCTTATATAAAATGTTATAATGAGTATTATGATTAAGCAGAAATGATAGAAATCTGTTTTTTTCTATAGAGATGGGTCAATTTGGACTACATATCCATTATAACTATTATTTTGGCTTAAAATCTTATAATAATATTAGGGTGGACTAAATGTGTGTTTAGGTGTAGATTTTTGGATTAGGAACAAAAATTATATTTTCATTTACTTGAAGTGTAACATTAATATGATAATTTTTTTTTGATATTTCTTATTAAATACTTATTTAGAACCAATTGAGTTTGAACCCGGTGGTATATCAACTAATTTTCATGTAGTTCAACAAAAAAAAAACTAATTTTCATGTATGATGACATAACTGAATCCATCTGATCATCATTTGTAGTTTCCTTCAAAAAAGTTGAATCTCTAGTAGCCATTGCTTCTTTAAAAAATTTAGGATCATCTCTAATTCCTAAATTAATTTGACTCACATTAATGACAATTTCTCTATTTCCTTCAACTAAATGAAAAGAAATTCTTTGAGAGTGATATTGATCCAAACCTAAATATTTTTCTTTTCTTATTCTTTGACTGTTTCGATTGGTATTATTTTTGTAGGTATCACATTTTGAGATTTATTTTGATGAACATCCATTTAAGATTATTATCACTAGATAACAATTTCTAATAAAATTCTATTTCTCTTGATTTAATTGTAACATTAGACTCTAAATCGAAGAATCAATAAGCTTTGCTATTTTCTGAATATCCAATAAACATACATTTTATAACCCTAGCTCCCAACTTAGTCCTTTGCGGATTAGTAGTTCTACAATAAGCCAGACACTCCCTACTTTAAAATAGTTAATGTTTGGTTTTCTTCCTCTCCAAATTTCATATGGACATATCTTATTTTTCTTTGTAGGAATTTTGTTCAAAATATAGCAAGTCATTAAAATTGCTTCCCCTCATAAGGCAAATGATGACTTAGCATTTAATAACAAAGCACTTACCATTTCAACAAAAGTGCGGTTTTTTTCTTTCGACTAACCATTTTCTTGAGGTGTAAAATGTGCGGTGCACTGATTTATAATTCCATGTGTCTCACAAAATTCATTGAGTTCATCACAAAAATATTCACCTTCTCTATTACTCCTAATTATCTTATTTTTCTTTTCTAATTGATTTTCTACTTCGACCTGGTAAATTTTAAAAACATCGAAAGCATCACTTTTATTTTTTAATAACTAAATATAAGTAAACCTAGAGCAATTATCTATAAAATAATAAAGTATCGTTTGCCTCCTCTAGTTAAAATTCTATTTAATTCAGAAATGTCGGTATGTATTAAGTCTAAAATATTTGATGTTCTAACAAAACTTTGAATTGGTTTCTTCACCATTTTGGACTTTATACACAATTAACATTTATCGAAGTTGTTAGTATCACATGATAATAATCCCCATGTAACCAATCTTTTAAAAGTACTGTCACCAATATGTGTTAATCTGTTATACCATAAATTAAAGAAACATGAATATAAGTAGAAGATATAATATTATTATTTACTTTTATAGCACATAATTTCACCATTTCATCACAAAAATAACCTTTCCCGACAAATACACCATTTTCACACAAAATTGATTTGTCTGATTCGAACACCGACTTTATTCCAGGTTTTCCCAATAAATCAGAACTTACCAAGTTTCTGTTCACATCAGGAACATGAAGTACATTTAACATGGTAATTTTCTTTGCTTATGTGAATACAAGTTCAACATTACCTTTACCGAGTACTTTAGAACGTACTTCATTTCCCATTTGAATTTCTTGACCATCATTTATTGAATGATAGGTTTTGAATATTGACCTACCATATGATACATGAACCGTGGCAGATGTGTCATAGCACCATTCCGGAACTTTCCCATGAACTGCATTGATCTCGCTTAAAACTGCAACAATCATTTATTGTATTTGCCTCTTGCATTTGTTTCTTAAGAAATTTACAATCTCAAGCATAATGTCTACTTTTACACAAACAAAACAATTTTTTAGGTTTCTTCATGGCTTGGAAAGTTTTTTTAAATTTTCTTTGATCCCTCTTTGGACTCGAATTTGTTTTTCTTTATTCTTCTTAAGATGATTTAATTTTTTCACCATGTTGCCTTTAGCTGTGCCAATATCATTCTCCACTTCGTTGTCTCTTGACCTTGATTCTTCTTCTATCCTATCCGCAGATGTTTTTGGATTTTCTCCAATGTAAAATCTTCGGATTTGTGAATAATCCTATTCCTGTAGTTTTTCCAACTTGGTAGTAGTTTTTCTATAATTGCACCAACTTGAAAAGATTCGGGAATGACAATTTTGACAACTCTAATTTTATTCACAATAACTTGTAACTAATGAATTTGGGGTAAAATAGGTTTATCATTAAACATCCTTAATCAAAATATTTAGAAATAAGAAATTTTTTCATGACTTCTTCAGCCTTATACTTAAATTCAAGAGCATTCCATATATCTTTTGCAGAACGAGTATCCGTAGAGAGGTCATACAATCGATCGGATAAAGCAGATAAAATAGGGAAATTTGGCCAAAACTCCCTAAAATTTGGACTTTGTTTAAAAAGGATCAGTCAATTTTTTTTGTCTTTAGCTACCTGAGTTTTTTCAAATTTGCAACACCTTGCGACAGCTTTGCAACACCTTGCAACAGCTTTGCAGCGCCTTGCGACAACTTTAGAACGCCTTGCGACAACTTTACAACTGCGTTGCATAGCTTTAGAGTGCCTTGCAACACCTTATAACAGCTTTGCGATGCCTTTCAACCCCTTTGCAATGTCTTGCAACGTAAAAAATATTGGGTTCTTAACCAAACAAAATACAAATATTTGGAGTTTTAACATAAAAATAAAAAAAATGGGTTTTCACCAAAAAAATTTTAACTCGTCTTTTTAACTAAAAAAAGTTTAAAATGGGCCTTCGGTCCAATTTCCTGTTTAAAATATGACCTCTACAAATATTTAATCTTCTAGATCTTCTCTCTTCTTTCTTTCATCCCTTAACTCGTTAGTATCTTCTACACTTGGTTCAAGGATTGATTTCAGTGTAGGATCAAGAATATAAAACACTTTCTCAGCAATTAAGAGAAAGTTCAGTTTGTCTTGCCAACTAGTAAATCTGTACCATTAAAACGATTCAACTTCACCAAATCTTGATTCATTAATTTAATAGTTACAATAGGTCTTCCAGTCTCCATCAAGATATTGCTTTATGATTGTTAGAAAAAAAATAATACAACAATTAAATTAGGGATTTTAGAGACTTGAAACATGTATTTAAATACACTTTCCTTAAAGAAATATTTGATCCCTCTTCCACTTGAGATTACTTAAAGGTTATGTGTAAATTGCCTCGCGAGATATGACAAGCTTTATGTAAATCTGCACGAAGTAATATGTCACAATATACTTAAGGAGCACAAAAACATTCAATATTTAGCTAATGGTTTATTATATAATAAAACAAAAGAGACTTTGTTTTCTGTTTTTCCTAGGTGATATTTGTCTTATTACTTCTCTTATTTTAAAGAAGGAAACAACTTTTATGAAAGTTTGCAACCTTTCATAAAAGTAGTTAGAAGAAACCAAGACAGTTAATTTCGGCATGGGGATTTTTGAGGAGTGAGAAGCTCTAGTCCGACGTCAGCAGGCGATTCAGCTCCCCCCTCTTTTCTTACCCAAACCAAACCCTAATACCACCTCCCGAACCACACACTACCCAAAAGTACTCCAGAATCAACATGTAATACTGGGAAGCAATCATACTCAACCACCCAAACACATAACCCAAGATTCAAATCCAGAAAACAAACAAATATACTTCATCAACATTCACTCTCGGTAGTAAGCACCCATTCTTTCCCAGACACCACCTTCGAGGATTGGCGGAAGATCACCTCAGAAACATTCTACCTTCCTTGAAATCAACAGAAACCCAACAACAAAAGCATACATAGAGGAAAATAAGAGCCACATGTCACAATAGACCTTTCATCTTCTAAACCCAAATAAGTCTTTCGTTATTCATTTATAGTCTTGTGTATTGGGGTTCGTCACGCTCTCTCTATATTTTTATTTTATCTCTAACTTCTCTTATTTTTCGACTTTTCTCGTTTTCTCTCTTTAGAAGATCATCTGCCCCTCTGATTAGACTTCACTAATAGGTCCAATTCCCTAACCCCTCCGCATGTAAGAATAATGATCAGTAATTGTCTTCTTCCTTTTGGTTGTTCAATCACTCCTCTGAGTTTCTTGTATATAACCCTTCTATTTCTTCAATCCCTCCCATCAGTTCATGTCCAACTGAGTCTTTATAGAGCATTGGCTTCTCAAATCTCTCTTTCTACCCATGGTCGTCTCATCATCAAATACAAGAAACCTTCCTCTAACCAAGAGCTTAAAGCTATCAACTCTGGTTTTGTTGCTCGCTGGTGTTGTCCTTATGATGTGGGGCTCACCAGATCAAACGCATACTTTTCCCCCAGTCTTGTTTCTTTAGAGACAGCGTCTACTATGCATACACTGCTCAGAGGAACACAATTATTTTAAAACCTGCCTTCATTTTCAACGCTCCTAATTTCGGGAGACCCTGGATTCTAAGGGGTATGCTTTTAGTAACGCAAACAGTGGAATTCCTTCTCACTAAAGAGGTTGGTGATCAATTCTTGAAACCAATGTGGTGCTCTTTATACAAAGTTCCGCTATCCCTCCAAAACAAAGAAGATCTCTAGATGATTTTCTCATGAATGGGGTCGATTTTACAGATCAAACCTAGAAACATTGGATTAGTTGAAAACCCCTGCATTCGAGTTCAATTCTTGTACGATGTGAGAACCTCTCTGTAAGCCACAATCACACCGATCTTCACTGATGGAGATTCGGTGATCAAGATCAGTTATACGAAATTCCCTCGTGGTATGTGTCAACTATGTCGTATTGTGGATCATCCCCTCAGTCACTGTCCCTTCCCTCCTCCCCCATCAGATGGAACCACTTCAGAGCCGACAGACCCGATGAACATCCCCTTAACTCTCTTAGTCCACTCAGACCCTGAACCACCGCAGCTTATTGCCCCACCATTCTCTCATGTGCTTCAAACTACTCCACCCCACCACATCTTCTCTGTAATTGGCAAGAGGAAAGTCCCCAGTGACTATCACACTTAAATGATAATGACACTCTCACAGTCAACTCTTCTCTGTCCAAGAAAGTTACGGAAGATAATTGGTTTTTGTCTTCCGAATCAGATAACTTGGCCGATGTCCCCATAACCTACTCCTCCATGCTTTTAGCCAACGATGAAGATCTAATTCTCCTTGAGGAATCAAGGGTCTTGTCGTAGAGCCTGCATATCGACCATGGAGGGGAACATGTGGCGGCCCTATAATAGTGAAGTCCAAGCCTACTCATTTTGATCTTCTATTTTTTGTTATTTTGGCTTACCCAGTGGTCTTTTTAGACTGTTTTTTTTTTTGCTATAGTCTGTTTTCTTGTCTTGCATAGTCTTTGGTTTATCTTTTGTTTAGTCGGGACCAGTAGTTTATTTAGGCAGGCTGTGTGTTCTTAGGTTGTGTTGGTCCACTGTTGTTGTTGGGCCGGCCTAGATAGCTCTTTTGTTTATCCACAACTACTGGATAGTATTTCTTTGTTCTTACTTAGTCTCTCTGTTGGTTTCTTCTCTTTGTTTTTCTTTCAGTTTCAGTTTTTTGTTTCTCTTTGTGTGGTGAATTCCACAACCAACAGACAAATAGACCTCACCATCCTCTCCTGAAATATGAGAAGAAGTGGAAACTACTTGAATAGGAAACACTTGTGGACCTTGATCGAAAATCATAATCCGGACATCCTCTTCCTCCCTGAGACAAAGAGTGTCCAAATCAACCTTAGGAAAATCCTTAACTTACACCAACACTATGATAGCTACACGATCGACCCGATCAACAAAGCTAAAGGCCTAACCATGTATTGGAATAAGGTCGTTCATCTGGACATCATCTTTGCTGACCAAAATATGATCCACGCTAAAGGCACCCTCGCTCAAGGTCAGAGCCCAATGGTAATCACTGGTTTCTACGGAAGCCCTTACAAGTCCAACAAGATGGGCCCTTGGAATCAACTGAACACCCTCAGTGATAATATCTCTGAACCTTGGACTGTCATAGGCGACCTTAATAGTATCCTTGACCCTAGTGACAAGCAAGAAGGTAGAGAGGCTCTTCCCTCTTACTCTCTCAAGATCAAGAGACCGATTGAGATGATGGGCCTCAAAGACTTGGGTTTTACCGGACCACCCCATACTTGGACCAATAGGCAATTTCGGGGCAATCTAACCCAAGAACGTTTGGACAGAGGCCTGGCCAACCTTGACACGCTCCAGGCCTTTCCCCACTCCAAAATCACCCACCTCCCTCGGGTAGGTTCAGACCATACCCCGCTGACTCCGGAACCTTTTCGATCATTCAGACCTGGACGAGTCCTCCAGAATGTGCTCAACTCATCCAACACAATTGGTCCAAAGGGAGGTTCGTATTCAGTTTAAACTCAATGCCATGGCTATTAAACTAGCCAAATGTAACAAAGAGATCTTCAGGCATCATGATAATAAAATCAAATCTCTTACCCAATCCCTCTAGGCCATCACTAACCATAACAGTTACATAGTCTTGAATTATAAACTCGAAGACTTCTATCATCAACAAGAGAGTCTGTGGAAAGAGAGATCTATAAACCAATCTATTACTCTAGGCGATAGAAATATTGAATATTTTCTCTCTTTGGCCATTAACAGAAATTGGAAAAATACTATTATGTCCATAAAGGACATAAATGGCAATTGGACTACGGATATGGGCACCATAGCTAACACCTTCAATACTCACCTTCAAACCATTTCAACTTCGGTGGGCTCCCAAATTAAGGATGATGTCAAAAAACCTCTTTCAGCATCAACTCTCTGATGATTCTAACTATCTCCTTACGGTCACCCAAAACTATGAGGAAATAAAAAATGGCGTCTTCCACCTCAAAGCAGATGCAGCCCCGGGCCCTAACGGCTACCCCCCTCATTTCTACCGAACTAATTGGGATACGGTTCACACAGATGTGGAAAAGTTAGTTTCTAGCTTCTTTGCCTCAGTTCATCTTCCGGATCGTACCAACCACACGCAAATTTGTCTCATTCTGAAAACCAAAATGCCTCAATCCCCGTCGGATTACAAACCCATATGCGTACTTAACACCACGTGAAGCTATTTCTTTGTGGTTTGACCCATCAGCTACTTTATGCAGTTTTGGTTTTCTGAACATTCAAATCTTTATCGAAGAATACATCACAAGAAGGGCAAATGTCCTCGAATTGTTAGATAGCGTTTGGATCATATGAAGTTGGATTTTCTTCAAGCGTTGGAAGATGTAACAGATAAGCAGGCATATTCTATTATCTTGTAATTTTCAATAAAATATGCAAATCGATTTTGCAAAATGTGTTTAGCAAAAGTAGTTTGCAAACTAACTTGAGTGCTAGGGTTATATACTGTAATTTGCAAACACTGTTTGCAAATGTTGAATGCATACTGTAATTTGAAATATACTATTTGAATTTCAGCTCTCTGAGGATTTTTTTGTGCCAATGTCGGAAAGTGAAGAACATTTCATTTCTTGTTGGATTTTGACTGTGCCAACTGATATTGATGTTTCTCATTTGAAACATCTTCAAGATAAAGTTCAGAGATTAGAAGTTGAATGTGAAGAACAAAAGAGAAATTTGAAAATAAAAAATGAAGTAATTGAAAAGTTGAAAGAGGAAATATATTGCATATGATAATCAAATGACTCTTATGAAAGAGAATGAACAACTAAAAGCTGCAAAAGAAACCAAGTGCGAAGAGGAGCTTGATGAGAACACAACGAAAATAAAGTTGAAGAGCCTTGAAAAAAGTACCTTTAAAATTCAGAAGTACAATCAAGATGAAAGAACAAAATGTTACTGATGGTCATGAAGTGACTAAACAAACAAGTTTTGAAGAGGTTGTTGATACATCTAAGTATCAAAAAAAAAAGCTTAACGAAACTTCTGACTTTGTGACACCGGAGAAACAAGTAGTCAAGACATAGAAGTTAAATATTTTACATAGCAAAACAAGAGGTTCATCGGTTGAAAAAAATCTGTCCAAGTGACTGAAGAAGCATTAGAAAAGAAAACTACCAAAGGAAGTAAAGATACTACAAAGAAATATCATGTGAAGAAAAGTGAAGAAATAAGTAAATGAGAGAGTTCTGAAATTTGGCATCGCTTTTCTGAAGAAGAACTCACTACAATTAAAGGATTCTATGCACTGGCCAACAAAAAATAAGTACAGATCTACTTCAAAATGGTTTTTAGAACAGTGGAATTGCAATCCTTTGTCAGCAAATAATTGGTTGCGAAATGTTGTCTGCAAATAATGGATTGAAATCCATGGTTGCAACAGTGAGTTGCAATAATAGTGCCTGCAACAATGGGTTACAAAATAGTGACCAAATATTTGGTTGTAACATGATAACTTATTTTGCTGCATATATTTTGCAGTTCAATTGCATGGAATAAAATGTCAGACTTGATCATCTATGGAGACCACATTGAATCTTTGATTATAAACGGATTTGTTGTTAGTCAAATAGTAGATTGGTATCTATTAAACAAAGTGGGATTTAACAAGGACACGGTTGTTTTCAATTCAACAATTTGGGTAAGTTCTTTTAAACATTACTACGTTGTATTTAGTTTTGATTAGTTATCTAATTAGATGGACAACGATCTATATGTAGACATTGATGAAATTCGAAGCATCGGAAGGTAACATCTCTGAAATACTTACCAAAAAGCTCAAAGAAGCTTATGACAAGAACAGTGATTGGTTTCTCTTCCTCTATGCAAGTGCTAGCGATGAATGTTATGAAAGTTTTCGTATCTTGATGCTTATGAAAGAATTGATGAACGATGGTTTCATTATGATTCTTTGAAGAAAACACCAAATATCAGTATATGAAGTTCAAGAAATTCACACTAAGTTTGGGAAGAAAATTAATAAAGCAAACCTGGGTGAAAAGCCGCTCAATGCCAACCCCAACGCTCAAAAAAGTTAACTGCCCTAAACAAAAGAACTAACTATAAACTACATATCTATATTGATTTCATTGTGTTTGGCATAAAAATGATGAATGCTAATTCGTCTATAATGTAATTTAAGATTGATTGTGCATCGTATGTTGATGTAATAAAAAAATGGAGATTATCCATTGTTTGAGACTAACAGGCCTGAAGAAATTACTGCAAAGGCGTGAAGAAAGATAGCTGAAATTGCAGCGTCCATTTTGAATGATTCTTTCAACAAACCTAGGGGTGAAGGAACCATTACTGATGATGAGAAAACTGATTGATATTTTTAACTCTTGAATCAAATCATCCATTTTTATTTTGATATCTATTATATTAAAACAGCTCAGTCGGCTATCCACGGGATAAGTCTGACCGTCCATTTTATTTCAGAGATTTGGTTGGGAACAAATCTGACGGATGATATAAAATCTTGTTTATGAGAATAGACTAAAAAAAGAAGGGTATCTATGTAAATCAACCAAAAATGGTTACAATAACTACTACCCATAATTTTTATCGCCTTATTTTTTTCTCCCACGCATTACATATTAATTTTCTCCACTCAGCAGTATAAAATCTTTCTTTCATTTCCTCTCTAAATTCTTTCTCTCTCTTAACAACAAAGAAATTTTATACAAAAAACAACAAAAGAAATCTCCCTAAACAAATCAATCTCCCAAGTTTTTATCAAATGTGTCCTGTCAGTGATTTATTGGCGAAGCCAATGGGGATCTGCCGCACCCGTAGGAAGCTGCAGAAACTTAGTTTATATTTAAATGATGATCGAGATGTATGTGAACGAAATTTAAATACAAATGGTAGTACATATTTTGACTCATGTCTATATAAAGTGAACTGGAAACAATTCTGCGAATAGGACTTGCTAACAGAAACAATAAAAACTGCTGAACTACTTTGCAAACAACGTTTGCAGAACATACATTGCAAACTACTTTTATCGCACAAAAGATGCAAACTAAGTTCACGGAACATGCAACTGAAACTTTGTTTGCAAAACATACAACTGCAACTTCGTTTGCAACAATTATCATGTGAACTCCGTATGCAGTAATAGAAATCTGGTATATAGCTTGATTTTGTAAACGATTTCTTTAATAAGTTAAAAAATATTAAAGCTAATCAAAATTTGTGAACTTATTAAGAAAAATGTTAAAAAATCAGGGGCTAAGCCCCCGAACCCCGGTCAAAATTATTTTACTAAATAAAATGTTTATAGACTACAGCCAAAAACCAAAATCAATATTTGAGAACTTAATCAAAATGTTTAAAAAAACCGGGGCTACGACTGCGAACCCCCATCAAAATTGTTGAACTTGTCAAAATAATAAGGGTTAATTCCGTTTTGGCCCCCATATTGTGACCAACTCACCGTTTTGGCCCCCAATTGTGTCCGGCAGTTCGTTTTGGCCCCAATTTCCTGTTTGGCCCCACCATATTTTTGTAAGCTTCTCCATTATACCCTTATGGCAAATTCGTAATTTAAATGTGTTTTCTTTCTCTTTGTCCACCTCACCAAGCAATTTCCACGTCACATTTGTCCACATAAGATCGCCGGAATATGTCGCCGGAAAATGTCGCCGGCGACATCTTTTTCCGGCGACCTCCATTTTTTTTCAAATAAAACTTAACCGATTTGTCGTACTCATTAACTTATCTCTACCCAAAAATCCCCCATTGATGAAATCTCTTCTATTCCACCTTGAGATTTTTGTTCCTGAAATTTATACCTCATTCAACAAATTAAACAAGAAAGATGAATAGATGATCACCACACAAATCATAACTTGATTGGATTCATTTTCATGGTATGCACAATAAATAAATAAAAGAGGGAGAAACTTTTAGAGAGGGAAACAAGAGGATGGAGAAGTTAGTGATGATCATCACAAGAAAAACAAAAAAAGAGGAAAGTTTAGACGGAGAAACATTCCCTTTCTCTTTCTCTCTCTATATTCTCTTTCTCTTTGTTTCTCTATCAATACCAAGGCATTGAAGAACTCCTCATCCATTCAACAACAGTAATTGTAGAGAGAAAATATGAAAACCCAAATTAAAGTATGAAAAAAACAAAGTTAGGGATTTGTTTATCCATCAAGACCAAGGTATTAAAGAACTCTTCATCCATTCAACAACAGTAACTGTAGAGAGAGAAAATCAAATTTGAAATCAAAGAACAAACCTTAACAAGAAGAGATTTTGAGCAATCTCTCAATAACTTTTTTATCTAAAAATGTTGAAGCTACAGTTCGTGAACCGAGTAAACTGAGGAAAGGAGCTGACGTTTTTATTGAAGCCCTAAAACATGAAGAAGAACACAGTTGTTTTTGCTTATCTAGGTGGAGCTTATTTTAGAAATTCATCAAGCCCTAACTAGATCCAAAACTATAAGAAATGATCTTCCTAAACAAGAACAAGGTGGGATCTTTGCCGCCGGAGGTTATGCTCGTGCATCTGGTTGTGTCGGCGTCTGTACGTATCGCCACTTCTGGTCTCGGGCTCTCGGCCACACCAATCTCGTTAGTGGTGTTCCCGAACTCCTTGCTTGATTTTTTCCCAATCGGAACCGATGCTTTCCATGAAACCTCCTTGTTTCTATTGAACCTTCAACGGATCTGGTTTGGAAACCCAAACCAGATCTAGGGTTTGGTATTTTCTCAAATCCTGAAGTAAAGAGAGAGAAGAAAAGAAAAGAAGAAAGTTAGAAGGTGAAATTTATGTGTAGTTATGGTGGTAAGATTTAACCTAGACCTCATGATAATCAACTTGCTTATGCTTATGTTGGAAGAGAAAGAGAATATAGAGAGAGAAAGAGAAGATATAGAGAGAAAGGGGGTGGAGGAGATGATTGGAGAAGAATAAGTTATAAAAAAAATTTATGGAGGTCGCCGGAAAAAGATGTCGCCGGCGACATTTTCCGGCGACATATTCCGACGATCTTATGTGGACAAATGTGACGTGGAAATTGCTTGGTGAGGTGGACAAAGAGAAAGAAAACACATTTAAATTACGAATTTGCCATAAGGGTATAATGGAGAAGCTTACAAAAATATGGTGGGGCCAAATAGGAAATTGGGGCCAAAACGAACTGCCGGACACAATTGGGGGCCAAAACGGTGAGTTGGTCACAATATGGGGGCCAAAACGGAATTAACCCAAATAATAATTCAAAAAAACTTGCTAAAAAGAAACAGGGGCTATTCCCCCGAACCCATTTCAAATTTTATGAAACGTAACAAAATGCTTAAGCAAACACAATTTGCAAAATATTTATGCAGACAACTGATTCCAAAATATTGTATGCAAACTTGTTTGCACAACACATTGTTGCAAAACATGTGTCTGCAAACTGTCAGAACTAAATGTGGATAACTACAACAATTTCCTGCAATAAGTATCTTCATATACATTTAACGAAAAAAAATCTTTAATATCAAATAATCGTTTATCGAGTAACAATAAAGTAATAAAACGTAGAAATAAATCTAAACTCAATATTGTTGTGCATGTTCTTTTGTTGTGGTATGATAACCTACCACAACGTCCGCACTTTCTCTTTTTCTTACACTTAGCTACTCTAGAACTTTCAATTCTCAACTCCTTGGCATGTCAGGTTGTCTCTTATTTGATGGAGGATTGATGATTGGTTCACTTGCTACAAACTTTTTCGGTTCATCACTTTTGGGGATGGGGATAATGCCATGTGCATATGTATTCTTAAAGCTCCCAGTCGTAAAATATGGTTCACATAAGATGCACTTAACTTTCCATCTCAAACAAGAACAATACAATGAATTCAAATCAACCAACTGAGTAAGTGTAGAAAATATTTGATGCAGGGAGATTTTCAGAAGATTTTCCATGAAACTTGGATATCATCAAATCTAGTTATTTTAGTAGTTTCCGATTTTATTTAGTAGACAATTATTAGTTTTAGCAGTTTTATATATTTATGAAACTTTATTGGTTTTAAATTCTAGTATTTTATTTATTTAGAAGTTGTTATTAGAATTTGATTAGGTTTAGAAAACTAGTATTTTATTTATTAGAAATCGTTATTTGAGTTTGAGTAAGTTAAGGAAACCCTAAGTCTATTTAAGGGGGGACCTAGAAGTTGTTTTATTTATTCAAGTTTATCAATAAAGTTTCGTATTTTAGTATTTAATCTTCTTAGTTTCGGTTCTATAGTCTTTAGACGAAGATCTAAGACTTTTTCTGAGTTTTAAAAGTTTTAGACGAAGATCTAATTCTTTTCGGAATTTTCCGCTGTGTCAATATTTCATATACAGATTCCCATGACTTAACAATGTTCCAGGTACAAGCAAACTTACGCCGATCTCTTATTATTTTATCAATCTCTGGACACAACAAACTACTGTACTTTTCAACTAGTTCTAATCTGGTTTGCATCATGTCCATCATTCGAATACGAATCATTTTCAACACTAAGATTATAGGCATACCTATTTCCTCCTTAATCTAAGAATTGTAACTCTCACATAGTGATGAAGAAACTTCACCGTATCTTTTACCAACAAAATAAGAGTTTGCCCATTTTTGGTTGGGCAATTCTTAAAGAATTCAATTAACTGTCTACAAATGACTAATTCCATCTTTTTAAAATGAATAAAAAACTCCTCCTTGGTCAATGCACGAACAGACCGATATAATAAAGACTCAATATAATCAGCTCTTAGAGAGCCATTAACAATATCATTCATTAAGTTATTCCTGATATACCACACACAGTAACTATAGTGTGCATCTGGAAAAACATCTCTAACTCCTTTAATAATACTAGGATGACGATCAGACATGATAGTTTACGTACGACTTCGATAAATGACACGAGCCAAATTCTCCAAAAACCAACTCCAATATGAGTTATTTTCACACTAACATTAGCTAACGCAATGGTAAAAAATCCTGAAAAGATAGCAAACTAATGTGGTTACATATAAGACAACAAATAGAAGTTTGTTAAAACAAACAACTATTTCTAAATAATACTATATAAAATCAATAAGGTATAAAATTATACCTTCATTACCATTCTTTGCGCGAGCTGTTCGCAAAGTCCCCTCATATTTGGAGTTAAGATGTGTCCCGTCAATCTAAATAACAAGTCTGCCGTACTTAAAGCCATCAATACAAGCTTCACATGCTACAAAAATCCTTTCAAACTGATAAGTGTCCATGTCAAGTTATAGCTGAATTGATACAACTATTCAATGCAAACCTAATTAATGGGCATGGTTCCCCTTCAGTCAATAACCAAACCAAATTTTATGGAATACCTATTCCATAAAAATTTGAATTAATCAGCACCTCCCTTAAACTTTAGACCAAGACAATAAAAATAGATCTCCAAGATTCAGACCGAAGAGGATGTTAGAATAACTTAGATGAAGAACCAACTTGAGTAAAACGTGATGAAGCACTAGGTGACTCAACTAAATCCATTTCCTAAACATTAAAAAATATCTTTTAAGAATGGTACAAATACATAACAATTTTCAACCAACTTTGCAAACACAATTTGCAGAACACATTGATCCAAACTAAAAATAACACATTCATCAGAACTAAATAACCACTTACGCAAATTCATCAAAACACTCACATAAAGATAGAATAACATCAAATAAACAATTTTGATTTCGGTTTGAAGACTCGTCAGTTAGATCTAGGAATAATAAATTGAGCAAACACATCAGGATGAATAATAATTGATTACATAAATAATGTACTAGGTTAACAAGAAGATGAATGTGAAAAGAATGTGAATAATTGATGAACGACGAACAACTTACAAAACGAATAGACATAACTTCAGCACTCTAAAAGAACCTTAATTCTTGGTATTAAATGAATAGGAAGAGAAGATGGACCTAGAATAACATAGGAACCAGTGAAGGAAGATACCACTATGGAAAACATCGTATTCTCAGCTGATCAGCTCCCAATCTTCATCTGCCAGAAAACTCCTAGGGTTTATATCGAGCTAAGAGCATCTCCAATGGAACACTCAATCTTAGAAACTCTGAGTGCCACTTAGGATTTTTAGAGTTTTTTCTTAAAAACCATCTCCAGTGCAACACTCTATTTGGATCTTTAAGATGACGTATGGAGGGTGGAATAGAGATATCTCAAGAGGACACTCTATTTCTAGAGTCTCCTCTTGAGATATCTCTAATTGTCCACCTTATCAATATTTGATTTTCAACCAATAGAAATCGAGTCTTCTATATTTTCTAAAATAACTAATTATTTATTTACAAAAATAACTATGACACATAAGTAAATAAGATAAGTTTCGAGTTTTGCATTGGAGACACAAAAAATTTGAGGATCTCTATTGACGCCACCTAGGAGTGAGAATCTCAATTGGAACTTGACACATAGGATGAATAGAGATTTTTTTGAGTTTTGCATTGGAGATGCTCTAAGGTAAAGAGAGAGGAAAAAAATAAAAAGGGTATTCTTGGAATGATTATAAAATTCTTTTGTGGTTTTAACCTGAATAACAACTAACCAGATTAGTTTGACCTTAACTTGTGATTAACCCTAATATTTTGATGAAAAGTTTTATAGGAGCCTCCCATAAGAGTTATAGGCGCCTCCTTTCTTCACAAACTCTCTCTCAAATTTCCCTTGAGGGAGGCCCCTATAACACTTATAGGGGGCGCCTTTAAAACTACCCTATTTTGATAACTAATAACTAATAGTAAAAGATGTAGGCTTTTATAGTTATTATGAAAAAATTCTCTACCCAAATAGTCATATAGCGATGATATATTATCATATTTATGGGGAACACAGGAAGTATATGACCTATGACCTACACTATACTGAAAATATGTGTCAGGAAGGCACACTGACGAAGAACATGAGAGAACATTACACAGACATAAGATGAACAAAACTACAAACCAAAAAAAAACTAATGAAATGAACTTATTACATGTTAACAACAACGTCCCTGTTGACAATCAATTCCGAAAATCTAAACGAATAGATCCAAGCATTTTTCTTGCCCAATTAAAGATGTTATATTATTTACATTTGTATTTGGTAATTTTGTTTGAGTATGTGCATTTAAGAGAAAACTGAGTTGCCTGAAAACATTCGGCCTCATTTTAAAATGTAATTCTTAATTAAATATTGAGTTAATTCCTTTTTGGCCCCCCCACTTTATGACCACTTTCATTTTTGACCTCCTATTTTTCGTTAATTCAAATTTGGCCTCCTTTTTTTTTAACTCAGTCGGTTAATTTCAATAAAGATTTCATAACTACCCTTCGTATAAATGTATCCATAATAAAATTAATAAAAAATATTAAGCCACCTCAGCTCACCCACTTCACCTCAACCTCACCTCCACCTCTCTCCACCTCAACCTCGCCACCTCACATCTCTCTCCACCTCAACTCTCTCTCAACCTCTCATCTCCCTCCACCTCAAATCTCTCTTCTCCGACAGAAGAGAGAGTTGAGGTGGAGGAAGATGGGAGGTTAAGAGAAAGTTGATGTGAGGTGGAGAGAGGTGTGTGGTTGAGGTGAAGAGAGATGTGAGATGGAGGTGAAGTGGGTGAGATGAGGTGGCTTAATTCTTTTAGTTAATTTTATTTTGAAAATATATTTATAAGAAGGGTAGTTAGGACATCTTTATTAAAGTTAAATGACGGAGTTAAAAAAAGAGGTCAAATTTGAATTTACGAAAAATAAGGGGTGAAAAATGAAGCTGGTCACAAAGGAGGAGCCAAAAATGAACTAACTCTTAAGTATTTGGTCTCAGGCAGGTTGACAGAAAAGAGAGTCAGCTGTAAAGGTGCAAGACTTCCTCAACAACCTCAGTATTTTCTGCTATTAATGGATGTCTTTTAAAACTTCTCTTTATGTGATTAATAAAATCAAAGATAAAGACAACAACTCTTTTCTCTTTACTTTCTTTTCAAGTCTCTGTCTAAAAATCTTCCTTTAATTACAAAAAAGAATCCGTTATAATCCACGTGTAATGGTGTAATTCATATATGTTGATGAAAATACCTGTTTTTCTTTAATCACTGTTTCATATTTACTGGTTGAGAAAAGAAGATAAATGGAACCATTGAGGAAACCTAATATAGAACCTCCTACAAGATACTCAACCGCTACCAAAAAACGAGTTTCTTGATAGAAAGAAGATAGAGAAGTGGTTGTTAAGGCTTGGAGGGCTCAACCTGTGACGTTATGCATGTTAACACCAAATCAATTATTTAGATGCCACTTTTCACGTGTTACATTCGCATTTATTAAGGGAATCTAAGGCACTTTGGGGTGTTTTCCTTCCTCTGCTCCGAAAATCTGGAGGTGATAAGTTTGATACTCAATGAAGGTGGAAATACATTGTCTTCTAGTTATGCATTAATAAGGGTATTGTTAACAGTAGAGAAATGAGCTAGGGTTTTGAACAGAAGAGAAGGAAAATTTCGCACAGAAGAGAGGCTAGGGTTTCGAACAGAAGAGAAATGAGTTAGGGTTTTCTAACTCATCCTTTTATATGTGGACCAGTCAATACATCTTGACTATAAGTCAAGCCCTGGTCGTGGTCCTCTTGGTCAAAGTCAGTTCGTGTCTGAAGACAGCCACAAGTCAGCAAATCACATTCGTCTGAAAGCACTCACGAGTCAGCTAGCTGAAATAGTAAACAATAAGATTAGTTACTAAACTGTTTTAGTTTGTTAAAACTAAATCTGTTATTATAACTAATTCTGTTATAATAACAGATCTTCTCTTTCTCTCCTTCTTCTTCTTCATTACTAGTATAAATACAAGTTGTAATCACAATTTAGAATTGATTGGAATAAAATAAGGTTTGAGAATTTCTTACATGGTATCAGCTTCCAGGCTAGATCTTCATCAAGTTTTCTCCCAAACTCAACAACAATCTCAACATTAAGATCAAACATCTCGCAAAATCAAACATTTCAAGTTAAAATTCATTACTACAACACAAAAATCATCAAAATCTCAGTGATTATCACAGAAAACTTACTGTTTTTTCAGGCCTTTTCATGGCTTCCGCAACTCAAAGCAATCTTCCTCCAATTTCAGCAGTAACCAGCTTCATTACTGAAAAGTTGGATGATTCCAACTATCTTATGTGGAGAGACCAAGTCGAGACAATGCTTAATACCTATGAACTCATAGGTTTTGTTAATGGTTCCATTGAAGAACCACCTCAATTGAAAGTTATTCATGGAGTTGAACAGATAAATCCTGATTATCAGCAATGGAGGACAAAGGAAAGTTTTGTCAAATCTTATCTCAAAAGTACACTGTCAAAGTCAATCTATTTTGACATTTATGGTCTTCAATCTGCTAAAGAGATATGGAATTACCTTGATCTCACCAACAATGAAGGTTTAGAATCAAGGAAAGATCAACTTAGAAGAAAACTTCAAAACATTAAAAAAGGTGATGCCTCTATAGCTGAATATCTTAGAGAAATCAAGCTTATTTCTAATTCACTTTTGTCTGTTCATGATAGAGTAACTGAGTCTGAGCTAGTTAGAATAGCTACTCATGGTCTATATTCAGAATATGACCAATTTGTTATAGCCTTAAGGGCTAATAATGAATCTCTCTCTTTAGCACAACTTAAATTAAGGCTTGTTCAGCATGAACAATGGTTATCTACCAAAGATTCTGCTCATGAAGTCTATTATGTCAATAGATCAGGATATAGACAAGGGCAGAAACAAAAACCCTCTCCTACTTTCTATAAGAATCAAGCTCTTATTAAGAAAGAAGGTACTGTTCTAAACACTTCAAATAACCAATATAGAAATCAAAAAGCAGAAGACTTTGATTTCTCTACAGTACCATGTGGGATCTGTAAAAGATGGGGTCATGCTGCTGGAGTATGCTATTTTAGGTATAGGCAACATAAATCTCAAAATGGATATCATACTGAAGATATTTAACAGATAACTCAAGATGCTGAAAATATACAACATGATTCTAAGTCCTATCCATATGAGGAAGAATCATTGCTAGAATGTAACAATGCAGCAGTTCAAAATCATAATTTCAGTGATGAAGATGATGAGTTCCAAGAATGTCGTACAGCTCTAGTTTCTGATGAGAATGCAGATGAGTTTCATGATTGTGAAAATTTTGATATAGACATGGAACTATCAACTGAAACATGCTATACAACTAGTAATCTGTCCAATACTACTGCTATCAAAGAACAGTCTTGGTTGGCTGACACAGGAGCCAGTAGTCATATGACTCATACTTCTGAAAATATATTATCTCCTCAACTTTATCAAGGAACTGAAGCAGTTATGGTGGGAAGTGGTAAATTTTTACCAATTACAAGTACAGGTACATCAAAATTATCAACTTCTAATTGTGTCTTTGATCTCAATAAAGTCCTATGTGTGCCTAATCTCAAAAGAAATCTATTATCCATCTCAAAATTCACTAAGGATAATTCTGTTTCAGTAGAGTTTATGCCTTGGGGATATAGTATTAAGGATATTTGGTCCAAAAAGATCCTAGCTGAAGGGCCAGTTAAAAATAGTCTACATCCTATAGAGGTAAAACAGAATATGATTCCACATAGATCAATAGAAGCACATATGACACAAACTGCTACAACTTTTGATACCTGGCATGCTAGATTAGGCCATTCTCATCATGGTATTGTGAAACGACTTCATAAAGAAAACAAAATTCAGCTATCTACAAACAGTGACAAGTCATTTTGTAACTCATGTGAACTAGGAAAGAGTAAATGTTTACCTTTTGACACATCTCAAACCACCACTAATACACCTCTTCATTTAGTTCACTGTGATATATGGGGGACTTCTCCTATTACTACTCCAAATGGTGCTAGATATTATATCTTATTCTTGGATGATTTCAGCAAGTATAGTTAGATTTATGCTATGAAGTTAAGGTCTGATAGTATCAAGTGTTTTCAACACTTCAAATCCACAAATGAGAATATACTCAAGGTAAAGATTGTTTATTTTCAATCTGATGGAGCCCCTGAATTACAGAAAGGGGATTTCAGATCTTTCTTAGACTCTAATGGTATTATCTTTAGGAGTTCTTGCCCATATACTCCCCAACAGAATGGGAAAGCAGAAAGAAAACATAGACACATAACAGAGTTAGGAAATACTCTGTCTTTTCATTGCTCTTTACCTAAGTCTCTTTGGTTTGATGCATTCAATACTGCTGTCTATATCATAAACAGACTGCCTACACCAACTCTTCAAGGTATGTCACCATTTGAAGTATTGTTTTATGTTGTTCCTGATTATTCCAACATGAGAATCTTTGCGTGTTCTTGTTATCCTCATTTAGGTGAGCTTAGAAAAGATAAGCTCAGTCCTAAGAGTGTTAAATGTGTCTTTTTGGGGTATAGCAATGAGCACAAGGGTTATAGGTGCTTTGATCCTACCACCAAAAGACTATACATTTCTAGACATGTTACTTTTGATGAAGGTAGTTTTCCATACACCAACATCCATAAGAACAAGTCTAGTTGTGATCAGAGTTCAGAGCCTTTCATTTCATTACCTCTGCCCTCTCTTATCACTACCCAGTCCTTACAGCCTGAATTAGGTACATCTAGTCCTAGTACTAGCTCACCAGCTAATTCAAACTCAAGGGAGTTGTCTGCTCATGAGATAGGGACACCTAACAATACTGTTAGTACACCAGCTATCTCTCAAGTTCAACCACAAACTGAGCACATAATAACTAGAGGTAGAAATGGTATTATCAAGCAAAAAAATCTACCCACTGACTTTGTGGCTCACTACTCATCATCTCACACCCTCAATGTAGCCTATCTTTCCATTCTAAAACTACCTACTGAACCAACCACATATAAAGAGGCAGCCAAACAGAAAGAATGGTGTCAGGCTATGCAAGAAGAATACATGGCATTGCAGGAAAATAAAACTTGGTCATTAGTTCCATATCAAAGTTCAATGAATGTATTAGGCTGCAAATGGGTATACAAGCTCAAACAGAAAAGTGATGGTACTATTGAAAGATATAAAGCAAGATTAGTTGCAAAAGGATTCCATCAACAAGAAGGTGTGGATTTCTCAGAGACATTTAGTCCTGTTGTCAAGGCTACTACTATAAGATTGATTCTCTCTTTGGCAGTAACAAAATCATGGCATATAAGACAGTTAGATGTGTCAAATGCATTCCTTCATGGAATTTTGGATGAGGCAGTGTTTATGGTTCAGCCTCCTGGTTTTGTACAACCAGATAAAGAATCTTATGTTTGTCACCTTCATAAAGCCTTATATGGCCTTAAACAGGCTCCTAGGGCATGGTTCAATAGATTTGCCACCTTTCTCTACCATTATGGTTTTCATAAGAGTAGAACAGATCATTCCATGTTCATACTTCATAAAGATTCAGAGATGATAGTACTGTTATTGTATGTTGATGACATTATACTCACAGGCAGCTCACTGCCTCTCATCAACAAGTTAATCAGTGATCTTAGTGGTACATTCAAGATGAAGGACTTAGGACCTCTGGCTTATTTTTTGGGAATTGAGGTCTCTCAAGGGTCTGCTAAACCAGGTATACTATTAACCCAACAAAAATATACTTTACAACTTCTTCAAAAGGCATCTTTACTAGATTCAAAACCATCTAAGCTACCTGTTTCTAGTGGTCAGAGACTCTCAATTTCAGATGGTGATGAGCTACCTAGCCCTACTGAGTATAGGAGCTTAGTTGGTGCTCTTCAGTACCTAACCTTAACAAGACCAGATATTTCATATGCAGTAAACTATACAGCTCAGTTTATGCATAAACCCACTTCTTCTCATCTGGTTCTAGTCAAAAAGATTTTGAGATACTTAAAAGGGTCTGTGGGATCTGGTATTCGTTTATCTCCTAGCAATATTACTCAACTCACTGCTTACTCAGACTCAGACTGGGCTGGTTGTCCAGACTCTCAAAAGTCTACAGGTGGTTTCTGTGTTTTTCTTGGTTCTAATCTAATATCATGGAGTTCTAAGAAACATGCAACTGTTGCGAAATCATCTACAGAAGCAGAGTATAAATCTTTATCTACCACAGCCACAGAATTAGTTTGGATTTCATACCTGATGAATGAACTCAAGTGTTCATTACAAAAGCCCTTTCAGTTGTTCTGTGACAACATAACTGCAAAATACCTCGCTTCGAATCCCATTTTCCATGCTCGCACCAAACATATTGAGGTCGACTTTCATTATGTTCGAGATCTAGTGGCTGATGGATCGGTTCAAGTTCTTCATATTTCCACAACAGAACAGCTCGCGGATATCTTTACAAAAGGGTTATCGCTTCAGGTTTTTGCTCGACTACGAAGCAAACTCATGGATCATCTTTCATCTTCACCATGAGTTTGAGGGGGGCTGTTAACAGTAGCTGTTACATGAAGAAGGTGCTAGGGTTTTGAACAGAAGAGAAGGAAAGTTTCGCACAGAAGAGAGGCTAGGGTTTCGAACAGAAGAAAAATGAGTTAGGGTTTTCTAACTCATCCTTTTATATGTGGACCAGTCAATACATCTTGACTATAAGTCAAGCCCTGGTCGTGGTCCTCTTGGTCAAAGTCAGTTCGTGTCTGAAGACAGCCAGAAGTCAGCAAATCACATTCGTCTGAAAGCACTCACGAGTCAGCTAGCTGAAATAGTAAACAATAAGATTAGTTACTAAACTGTTTTAGTTTGTTAAAACTAAATCTGTTATTATAACTAATTCTGTTATAATAACAGATCTTCTCTTTCTCTCCTTCTTCTTCTTCATTACTAGTATAAATACAAGTTGTAATCACAATTTAGAATTGATTGGAATAAAATAGGGTTTGAGAATTTCTTACAGGTATGTATTGGAGTGTATGTAATTTGTATGATCTGTAAGCTCTATTACTGTCTTGAGTCTTGGAAATAGCTTATGACAGTTATGAGCATATCTATTATAATGTTATCGAATTCAAATGATGCATGATTGTCTATTATAATCATGTAATTCTGTTTTTGACGTAACGTAACACTAAATAAACTTCACGTGTTTCATTTGCATTTACTAATGGAATGCACTTAAGGTTTAATCTCAATAATAGTGCATCTATTTCAAAGGCCAGCGGTTTGGGGAAAACATAATAGTTTCCGGTGATCAAAAATTGGTCAATTTTGTTTGACAATTTTATTTTGTAAATTGTTAGAGGGAAATAAAAAACCCTCCACCTCACCTCACTCTCTCTACACCTCACCTCTCTCTCCACCTCATCTTCTCTCTCCACCTCACCTCTCTCTCTTCTCCGACTAGGTCGCCGGTCGGAAAAACCCCTTCGCCAGAGTTTCGAGAGAGAGAGAGTGAGTGAAATTTTTTCTTTTTTTCATGCTCGCTGTCCGAAAATTTTTCCGGTCGGCGACCTAGTCAAAGAAGAGGGAGAGGTGAGGTGGAGAGAGAGTGAGAGGTGAGGTGGAGGGTTTTTATTTTGAACCATATTCCCCATAAAATATGTTTCCCCAGAAACTTTTCAAAATTTTGCATATTTCCTTTAAAATTTCATACCCGGAAACTATTTAGCTTTCCCCAAAGAAATATCTGAAGGTTAGAAATTTGATACTCAGTAGAGGTAGAAATATATAGTTAATTATGTGTTAGTATGGGTATATATTGAAGTTCATGTAGTTTTTTTATATACTTATTTATTGATATGGACTTTAAGAGTCAGTATATTCAATATTGTATAGATACATCACGAATTAAATACGTTCAATAACTACCATCATTAAAGATATCTTGGTCATTAAAGATCATATAAAGATCCTTAAGGCTATCTAGGGGCATGAAAGCCTATACTTACCTTATTTCATGTATATCTTTTAACACAAGTCAATAAATGACGGATTTCACGTCTACCATCAGTCGAAATTGTGTAGGGATGAGAAAAAAAATCGGAGAACCCAAAACCCATCATGAACACCCGAGTACGTTAAAGCTTGCGGGTACCCGAAACCCAATGGAAAGTTCAGCCCGATCGATCTAATGAAATAAACGTGTCAGGCTCGAGTTTTGAAGTGATATTCGAGTTCAGCCCGACCGACCTGTCATGGACACTTACAATTTGAAGAATTCACACTCTAGACAATATATAAGAACCTACGTACTTAACAAAGTAGAAAAGTAACAATGTAATACTAAGATGCAGGAAAACAAAGTTTGTTTATTTCAAATGGTGTTAAGTACTATCTGATGTTGACATTTTAAATCTCTACTCTTTCAAAAAATTTACTGTCCTAAATGGTCCGACTTTTGAAGCCAACCACAAACATGGGCAGATGAGCTTCATAGTGTCCGTTGGGCGTACATAACTACACCTACACCTACAAAAGCAACGGGAGAGACTCCCTATAAATGTCAACAACATAGAATCTGTCCTTCCTATGGCGATAGACATGGCAACCTTTCTGGTCAAATATTTCAACACCGAGAAAGGTGAAGAAATAATCAAATAACACCTGGACCTCATAGAAGAGGTCAGAGATCATGCAAAGCTCGAAAACTTTGTATTATTGTATACCAGAGCACGGTAGTAAGACAACACAAATCCAACACAAATTAGAGAGCATTCAAGGTAGGAGATAGTGTCGTGAGGAAATCAAGGTTTTTGCAGAAGTCTTCTGCAGCCAAATAGTTTCCTAATCTGGAAGAACCATACAATATAGTAATGGTAGTGTTGTCCGAGACATCCATCTCGTGACGCTTGTGGATATGTCCTGCCTATACCACGGAATGCAGAGGTAAAAGCCTTTGTGAAGGGCGTGATAGAGACTTTTTCAGGTAGATCTACCATTTTTAGTTCCTTACGTAAAATTGATTAATTTAAATGAAATGGAATCTCGAATCTCGAGTCAACTATTCTAATGAAATATCTTGTATATTTAGAAATTATTACAACATTGTAAAAGTCCTTCTCGGCTAGGCACAAAGTTTCAAAACTCTGGTTTGCTAGGCACATAATTATAAAACATTGTTCAGCTAGGTAAAAGAACTACAAAGTTCTGCTCTCCGAGGAACAGAATGTTAAATCCCTACTTTACATGGCACAAAATTTTAAAGTCCTCCGCCACATACAAAATTTTAAACCTTGCGTTTCCAGGTGCTCAATTAATATATATCACAGAATTTCGAAATAAACTTTTGAACCTAGTCAAGGAAAAATATAGCGGTAAAAGGCAAGGACCAACTAGTGAAATCAGGAAGGTATTGTCTGAGGAAGCACAAAGTAAGTAGATCAACTATAATCAGCCTCCTTGAGCTCAGATCTGCCGGAAGAGAATAACAATGATGTGGAAGGCCAGATAGAGCCGAATATCTTTTCACACACGATAACTATGTGACTGTAGATATGTTAATGTTAGAAGATAAACACTCATAAAAAATATCATCCTCAGAAGCGACGTATACATATGGTCATCATCAGAATCAATGCCTTTCTACCGCATCATCATACCCGTGTGGTACGACGAAAACATAGCAAACCAAGAAAAAGCAATAGGAAATGAACAATCACACATAACATAAGGACATTTACGTGGTTCGGTAGGTCAGACCTACTCCATAGCGAACAAAGACGTGATTATTTTGCACTATGATAAGAAAACAAGTTACAGAAGGGATTCGTGAGTTTTCGACATTCACAAACCCTTAGATTTTAGTTTATATAGCCACTAAAACTCTAATCCCGCTGACACACTGCCTCATCGACTCTCTCTTTCTAATTCTCGAATATACATGATTTTTTATGATGATACAGAAAATAGTCATCTATTGACTCTCGTCAATAACTCAAGAAAAGACCAATAGCCCAACAGGTCACTCCGTCTCAAGGCAACAAGACCGTGAGCCCAAAGAGGTCTGTCACCTAAGCCCATAATCGGGAGATCGGCAAGATTGTCGTAAGAGCTTCAGCCCTGCATTACCTCAAATACAACAAAGTCTGCCCCGGGAATGATGAGGCGTACAGGAGGGTCCACGTAAGCAAGGCCGATGCCTTAAGCCCTGAATATAAGAACGCAGAAGTGCACCACACGCTTACCTACTCCATCCCAAATCTTCTCAAAGACATCAGTCGACCATGATCTTAAGTATTTAAGTAACTTGGGCTTCAAAAGTCTTAAAAGGAGGAAACATCTCCTAAAGATATATCAACTCGGCAGGATATCTAGTAAAGATCCTAGAACAAATAAACTTCTAAATATCTGAGATACGAGATAAACTCAAAGAGGAAACCTTAAATCTCCAAACGACGGAAGAGTAGTCTTAATCCTGACCAGTGGATCTAAGCCCAACTAATGGAGCAGAATCATTCATTCCGACGTGATCCAACATCAAGTCTTTTTACTCTGTCTGATTCGAAGATTGATAAATTTTGACATCAGCATATTGGCACTAGAAGGAGGGCTAACTCTAACAAAATCATAGTTCGGTAACCTGAAGTTTTATTCCATTCTTCACAAAATTATCTTTTGTTTACTTAAAATGATTCAGGTCAAAGATTTCTTCACAAGAAGAAACTCATAACGTAGCCGAATGTTCTCGTCCAAAGGAGTTGGTGGCTGAGGTTAAACGCCTTTTCCGACACCAACAACAACTTTCGCAATACGTAGTGACGCAGAGTGCACAGAAGCCCTTAGGCTGTTGCACAAAGAAAATGAACAAGTCGGTATTGATGATATGTCTCATATGGCTGACGCGGTCTATACTCCAGAGTTTGTTGAAGGCGAGCTGGAAGACGTTCAGAATCCAACGATGTACTTGTACATCAAGTGGCAGAGCTCACTAGGCTCTACGACAAGCCCATGTTTGAGGGGGGCGGGCAGGGCGTCCGCCCTGGCCCCCCACCAAACAGGGGCCGATCCAGAATTGCTATATACTATAATAATGGAGCTTATACATATGTGTATTATGAATTGCCTAATGGAGACGAGCTTGCTCGATGCGTCAATGGTCGTATGTTCAACTCCCATACATGACACTTTTTTTGTTATTTTCTTAGGGTGGTTCCATAAGGGCCCCTAGTTATTCTTGCTGCCGCTCTGAATATCACATATTCTTATTGTAACTAATGAGGTTTCAAATATTCTAGGGTTTCATGGTTTTGGAGAAAATTCAACCTTGTTTTTTAAACTGGTACAAACCAAATTAGACTTCGTGAGCATGGACATTTCTCTGATTTTTAAATTTGTTGTGCGGTATATAATTTTCAGTTTTATACCAAAATAACTTTCACAATATTATCAAGTTTTATGTTAGCCTATTATGACATGAAATCTTAGTTCTACATGTTTTGACTATCGTCTCTAACATTCATTATGTTTTTTTATCAACTAGGAGTCTAATTACTTTGTTTTTATACTGCTTGCATCCCAAAAAAACTTCACTAAAAATTAATTGAAGCGATCATTAGAAATTTCATACTACAGGTTTGGTTTCGTGAACAATGTAATGTCTTCTATATTATTGAATAATTTTGAATATTTATTTATTTGAAATGTGAAATGCATTTTCAACTTTATGTTAACGTACTAAAGGGTCTCCCGTAAGGTTTGGCATCGGGCCCTCAAATTCTCAGCCACGACTCTACTTGACGAGGAAAGAAATACCCCAGCTACGACCAGGATAAGTCTACCACCCATGATACCTGAGATATTGGAGTCTTCGAGGCCGAAGAACTTCAAGTGACCTCACCTCGACAACTACAACGACACTGGCGACCCCAACGTCTCTCTTATGAAATTATATCTTGCTCATGAGTCTGAGCACGACAGACTAATTGACATGGTGTTTGGTCTTCCCTGTTGTGCCCAATCGGGGTTAATGTGAACAATACGAGTAATTCAAGACAAGCAATAGGCATAGTAAAGAACAATCAAGAACAGAACACAGATATTTACGTGGTTTGATTGGTAAGACCTACTCCACGGCGACAACGGCGCGATGATTTCCCCTATGATAAGCAAACAAGTTTACACAAGAGATTCGTGAGATTGTTCCTACTAATATCTCCTTAGGGTTTAGTTTATATAGCCACGAAACCCTAATCCCGCCGCCTCACCGACTCTATACAACCGTCTCTCTACAACCGACATTATACACGAATAACACTAATCACCGACATAAGCCTAGCTTCCGCATTCCAGCTCTGTCTCGGAGTCCAGCTCTGTCTCGGAGTCCAGCTCTGCCTGACAGGCCTGCTTCGCATACTAGCTATGTCTCAGTAATCAGCTCCGCTAACGGGTCCAAAATTCGGCGCCGAGACTTTCGATCTCGGCAGGCAATTACCATTGCCTTGTAAACGGGTTGGCGGGTCGTGAACCGGGTTCGATACCAATCCATATTCCAGTCACTTCTAACATTCCCTACAGTCCTAAATGGGCCCGCACAGTCATGGTACGAGGCTCTCGAATTGGGGTCTATCCATTTTTTTGACGAACTCGCATTTGTCTTCTGCACTACCTTTGAAGGATGTTATGCGATGCCAAAATTAGCAGAGGATCAGTTTAATATCGTTCAAGTAAGAGGAAAACCAATAGCCAACTACTGGGAAAGGTTCCCCAACCTTATGGTTTAAATACCCGATCAAGACCCCAAGGTCACTTACATTGCCTTGAAACAAGGTATACGCCAAAATGATGTACTTCATGAAATCGCACAAAGTAACTCTTGAAGAATTCATCGAAATCGTCAAATCTATCGTATAGGCAGAAGATGACTACAAACTTTAAAGAAGTTGCGAAGATCCAGTACGAAAAGGAGCAACCTAAACGAAGGGAACAAGAACAAAACGGGCATGAGAGAGAGCAGGATCGATACAAGAGAGGAAGACCTGAATAAAACTCCTATACACCTCTAACTCAGAAAAGAGATGAGATATTACAAGTCCTCGTGAAGAAAGACAAGGTCCAACTGCCCAAGCCAAGTACCTATAAAAAGGACTTCGGGCCTAGGGACTCAACTGCATGGTACGTTTTCCACAGGGCACACGACCATAAAATAGAGGATAGCGGACACCTCAAAAATCTTATAAAAGAGCTCGTAAGAAAAGGAAAGCTCGACAAATATGTCAAACTGTAGGGTTTCATGCGTATCTAATACATTAAATATAGCGTTCTAAGCGGAATCTCAACATCTATATGTTAACACTAGATTACCAGGATCGATTATACATGAACTAAACAATGAACTAGTACCTTTATCACGTTTATCCCTCGAACCATTCCAATCGCGTGTGAAGATCGAGAGCTTCATGTGTTACTTGAGACACCGAGTTGGTTAACTTGATCACCCTTCTTTAATGTCTGCTAGGACTCAATAGAAGGTTGAGGAAAACCATTCTTCTTGACTAGATTGATAGAACTGAGCTTCTGTCTAACTTCCTCTCTCTCTCCACTAGCTGTATATTGAGAGAGAGAGAGAAATGTGTAATTTTCTCTCTTACAAAATTCCACACAAAAGCTCACCAAAAGTTGTACCAACACTTATGTCTAAGGAGGTCTATTTATAGGCAACCATAGAGTAGGTATTTGACCCAAACTAGGATTCCTAAAAAATCTCTCTTTAAACTTATCCCAAAGTAACCCCTTTTAGGGTTTAGTGTGGCCGGCCACTATAGCCCTCTTATGGGCTTATGGCCGGCCCACTTTAAGCTCATAACCGGCCATGTGCTGGCCGGCCCTTAGCTTAGGTCGGCCATCACATGGCCGGCCCCATTATGGGCACCCCGGGCTCCCTTTCGGGCCCGGGTTTGTGTGTATGTGTTTGGACTCTTCCAAACACTATTTGGCCTTACCAATAATGGATCTAGGGGTGGCAATTTGGTCCGAACCGGCGGTTTTTTTCCGAAACCCGCCCCTAATGAAACGGGTTTTACCAACCCGTTTATTAAACGGTTCGGGTTTGGTATGAAGTTAAAACAAATAATCGGGTTCGGGGCGGGTTTGGTATTAGATAGTAAACTCCGCCCCGAACCGATTAGTACGATATATATTAAATATATGTTTTATTTAATGTTATGTTTCTAAAACTTTAATCTTATATTATCAATTACATAACATAGTTTCTGGTTCAGGAATCTGTGCTAAGAGAGTGGTGGTTGATGCCCGCCACCACATGCTCGGTCGTCTAGCTTCCATTGTCGCCAAAGAACTTCTCAATGGCCAGAAAGTTGTCGTCGTTCGTTGTGAAGAGATCTGTCTTTCCGGTGGACTTGTTCGTCAGAAAATGAAATACCTTCGTTTTCTCAGGAAGAGGATGAACACTAAACCTTCTCATGGTCCTATTCATTTCCGTGCTCCAGCTAAAATCCTCTGGAGAACCATTCGTGGGATGATTCCCCACAAGACAAAGAGAGGTGCTGCTGCACTTGCAAGATTGAAAGCTTATGAGGGTATTCCACCACCATATGATAAGACAAAGAGGATGGTTATCCCTGATGCCCTAAAGGTTTTGAGGCTTCAACCTGGACACAAGTATTGCTTGTTGGGTAGATTATCAAGTGAGGTTGGGTGGAATTACTATGACACCATCAAGGAACTCGAGGAGAAGAGAAAGCAGAGAGCCCAAGTTGTGTATGAAAGAAAGGAGCAGCTGACGAAGTTGAGAGTCAAGGCCGAGAAAGCAGCCGAGGCATCTCTTGGTCCCCAGCTAGAAATTCTTGCTCCAGTCAAGTATTAGTTAAAGTTAGATCAGAGATATCCTAGTTTTTTCGAATGACAATTTTGTGAGGACAAAGACTGCTTTCAGTCTTCTTTGATTTCATTTTTGTGACTCTGTTTTCTATCTTCTACTACTAGTATTTATCGTTTTTTGTAATGGGATTCAGTTATAATTTTTTTTTTTTTTTTTTTTTTTTTTTTTTTTTTTTTTTTTGTTTCCATAATGCGAATAATAACATATCAAAAAGTAAATTACAGCATCTTTCATGACGTTACTCACAAGTTTGCAGTTAAGAGTTAAACTGCTAATCAGACGTCTCTAACACTAGTTAACGAAGAATTCATATAATAAAAAAAAATAGCAATACTGCTACTAAAATCACATTGTAAAAGGAATATTTCTACTCATCTTCATCTAGTTATACAAAACCAGAGAGCAACGATAACAGTATAGGGAATTAGAATGGGCACAAAATATATTACCAAAAAATTACGGAATCGCACAAGTTAGACGCTCAGGAAAGTCCGTTTGCACGTTTGCTAACAGCATGACGCCCGTGCATGAGATTATACATGACTCTTTTTCGTCCCCATTTCCACCATTTTGGTACGAGGAAGCGTCTTCTCTTCTTGGCTCCTTTCTCTGCATTACCAATTCAAAAGATATACTAAGCACAGAGAATAAAGAAACTGGGTCCAGAGAAATGAACATGGGTCATGGGGATATATTAACTTCAAAAAAACTACAATTGATTTATCCCTATAGCACAAAAAGAAATCCATAGTTGTAGCCGTGGAACACCCAATAGTCTTGTCCTTGCAGTTTTTCCCATTCTGCAACATGTGAACGATTTCCAGTACTGAATCCAATATCTCTCAAAAATGAACTTTTGTTTTACCTTCTCGATAAGACACTTAGCCTAACCCAGACACTTATATACAACTACCCTCAGGGGGATCAAGGACAGTAGTCGGTTGGTTAATAAGATGTTTGCACCTAGGAAAAGATGGAGCATCTGAATCCAACCTCTTTGTTACCTTCTCCCCATTCATGTTCTTCCTATCTTTTTCTTTTCTCGTTTCTACTACTTTTTTCACTTTTTCTATCTTCTTCTCTTTCAAAGTATCGTACTCTTTGCACCTCGATACATCATTCTCTACTTCCTTACCTTTTTCTTCGTCATCTGTCCTTTTCTCCTTCGACTTCTTTCTTCTTTTCTTCTCTTCTTTTCCTTTTATTTTTCTCTCTTGTTCTCTTGTTGTTTCCTCTCTTTTCTTTTTATCTTTGTGTTCTTTCTCCTTCCTCCTTCCACCTCCATCTTCAACTGTTCTCTTCCTTTTATCCATCTCTTTCTCCTCATTTCCTCTCCTTTCTCGCTTCTCCTTTTCTCTCTGTTCATTCTCCTCCTTTTCTCGCTCCTTTTCTCTCTGTTCATTTTCCTCCTTTTCTCGCTTCTTCTCTCTCTGTTCATTCTCCTCCTTTTCTCGCTTTTCATTTTGCTTCTCCTTCAATCTCTTCTCTCTCTCCTTTTCACTCCTTTTCTTGTACTTCACTTCCACGTTCCCCTCCATTTCTTTCATTTTCCTCTCATGAGGCTCTGCTATCACAGACAATCCAATGGCATTCTCTTTATCACAGTCAAAGGATTTCTCCTTCATTTCTACTACTTTTTTGCCTTTCTCAAATTTCACTTCTTTTCTTGTATCCTCCTTTTTATGCATCCTTATAGCGTCCAACTCTTCTCTAACCTCTTCTTCCTTATCCGTCCGCTTCTCCTCTGACTTCTTTCTTCTTTTCCGCTCTTCTTTTTCTTTTCTTTTCCTCTCCTCTCTGGTTGTTTCTTTCACTCTTCTCTCTGTTTGTTCCCCTGTCTTTTCATCTTCACGTTTTTTCTCTTTCCTCATTTCTTCCTCTCCCTCTTCGTCTTTTCTCTTCCTTTTATTCTCCCTCTCTTTCTCTTCATTTACTCTCCTATCTTTCCCCTCCTTTTCTCTCTGTTCATTCTGCTTCTCTTTCACCCTCTCCTCTTTCTCCTTATCACTTCTTTTCTTGTACTTCACTTCTACCATTCGTTCCCTTTCTTTCATTTCCCTCTTCTGACCCTCTTCAATCACTGACGATCGGATATCATCCTCTTTATCATCTTCAAATGACTGCTCGTCCACCTCAGATTGCCCTCCCGCCAAAGACTGTTGTGATATCTTTGCCGAGACCATTGGCATCTTCTCAGGGAATGAGGACATTCTGTCGGGCAATACTCCAGTTGCTCCTTTATCTTTCTTTGTAGACATTGGGGATCTCGAGGTTGCTTGTATCCCTTCCCCGTTTTGAAGGTTGGTCATATGCACACCCTGCTGTTGAATTTCCGTGGTTGGTTCTGGTTGACATTTTTTCTTTTGCAAAAGATATGATGCCCATTGGGACTGCAGTGTTGTTTGAGTGGATTCCAGGTTAGGCCAGAATTCAGTTTGAATCTCTAAGACATCCAAAACAGTTCGCAAGCCAGGTCTCGTTGGTGCAACGTTCAGTTCACAGTCAGGGCTTTCACCAAGTAGTACCTTGATCACTGCTGTAGCAGAAGCTGATATAGCGCGAAGATTGTAGCCTCCTTCAAGAATAACAAGCAATTTTCCACTCGAAAGAGACATTAACATTTGTGTCATTTGCCCATAACCAGAAGGTGTTACATCACAGCAACCAAGGGGATCACCCCTAGCAGCATCAAAGCCTGCCGATATAATCGTCAGATCAGGAGCAAACTCTAAAGCTATGGGAAGCACAACATGCTGAAATGCAAACACGTAATCGCGATCCCCAACCCCACCACACTCCCATGGAATATTCACACAATATCCTTCGGCTCCAGAAGTACCAACCTCGTCAGCTGCTCCAGTACCAGGGTAGAACTTTCCTCCCTCGTGTCTGTGTAAGGATATGTACAGTACCGATTTACTAGCATCAAATATTTCCTGTGTACCATTTCCATGATGAACATCCCAATCAACAATTAGCACTTTCTTAGCACCTGCACCTTGGGCAGCAAGTGCAGCAACAGCTGCGTTATTGTGGAGGCAAAACCCCATAGATTCTTTTACACCAGCATGATGCCCAGGAGGCCGCACCAAAGCAAACCCATTTTTGGCTTGTCCAGATATAATATTTGTAGCAAGATCTGCACATAATCCTGCAGCAAGCCTTGCAGCACATGCTGAATGCTCATTGGCATATGTATCCGGAGTGAAATAACTAGAGATCATACAGCTTGTAAACTCAACAGCATCGACGTGCTCAGGAGTGTGGACCAGCTGGAGTTCTTCTCGAGTAATTTCTCTAGCAGGAATAGGAATGCATCTCCCAGGAAATATGCCGCCGGAGGCTAGTGAAGCCAATATTGCATTTAGACGATCTGGTCTTTCTGGGTGAGGGTGATCCTTCATTTCAACTTCGGAATGAAGCAGCATTCTCTCATCATAACCAACTATCGTGCAATCCTTCATGCATGGTTTCTCTGTTTTCGCATCTTTACATTTTGACCGGTCCTGAGCTTGAGTCGCTTCTTGTGTAAACGATGGAGCAAGCTCGGTCGTCTAGCTTCCATTGTCGCCAAAAAAAAAAAAAAAAAAAAAAAAAAAAAAAAAAAAACTATGTTATGTTTTATACTAGGCATAACCTGTGCCTCCGACACGAAGACTCTCGTTGAGCACTTAAGCGATACAAAATAGTGGACCTTTCATTATCAAAATGAATGACCTTTTAAAAACAATATCATCTTTCATTTTTTTTTTGAGAACACAAAGATTAAGGTATTTGAGTATGCTTTCAACAAAAAAAAGTATTTGAGTAATACACTGTGGTATCAAAAAAATTTCACCATTAACATAAGTAACTTCGAATTCAATAAAAAACCTTCTTTCTAAAGAGCTAACTTCAATTTCCATATATGAGCAATAAGGAAAGAGAAATTCAAAATAGGTTTTAGTCTTAAAGAGACAAAAATGATAATGGATATATAATTTAATGAGTGAGAATATTATAATGACATTAGTCCAGCTGAAGTTGCATAAAGGATATATAATGGACACCTTTGCAAAATCTCAAGGAAGAACCTAAATTAAAGCTATAAGGCATTGATTTATGACCTTGAGAGTTCACCGGAAGGAATTAAACATATGAATTCATCTAAATAGACGATAATGGACACCTTTGCACAATCTCAAGAAAGGAAGAACCTTAACATTAAAGCTATAAGGCATTGATTTATGACCTCGAGAGCTCACTGGAAGGAATTACATATGGATCCATCTATGCAAATTGGCATATCTGTAACAAACAATTGTAGGTTCCATCATCCAAATTTGATCTTTTGCTTTACAATTTGACCTTTGCATTGAGATGGAGAGCCTTGCATCCACCATAATGAGAAGAAAAAAAAAATCAAAAATTAACAATGTATTGTAGTAATAGAGAATCAACCATAAGAACAGTAATAGAGAATCTTTTGCTTTACAGTTAAGCTCAAGCTAAAAAAACAAAATATATCAAAAAATAAAAAATCCATATTATTTATAGAAGAGAGAAATCTTTTGAGAAGATTAAGAGACTTCAGAGAAGTTGTTTGCTTAGACTTTATGGACAATATAGACTTAATGGGCAGTAAAGGTTTTGTGAGTGGAAGATGAGGGGTTCTAAGGGTCTTTTATATTATCCTAGTCATCCTCATTTATTTTGTCCCAGTCACCTAAACAAGTCCTGTTTTGTTATATAGATTATTTAAGTAGTTGTAGTGTTTATGATTGATAAACTCAAAGTCTTATAAAATTTTGTTAACGATTGTTATGTTACTTCAAACTAAAATAACTTTTGTGAAACATAACACAAAATATTTTGTTTGAACCCGACCCGACCCGACACATGTTATATTAAACGGGGCGGGGCGGGGCGGGGCGGTAATGGTTTAGCAATTTTAACTTGGGGCGGTTACGGTAATTGAATATCCGCCCCGATTAATTATTGAGACGGTAATGGTAAAACCCGTTTGCTAACGGGACGGAGTTGGGAAGGGGATGAACCGTCCCAAACCCGCCCCGTTGACATCCCTAAATGGATCCAATCCACTTATTTGCCACTTTATCTCTAGTCAACTCTCTTCGATCAAGTGACCACTCTTATGTGTAACCCGTTGTAGGATCCAGTCTATGTTAGCCCCGAATCACTGAATTGATCCGACGATCGTAGTTGCCTTCTAGCAAAGCACTACGACCCCTAATTGGACCGGACTGGATGATCTTCATCTTTATCCTAACTGACAAATTGATCGCATTGCCATCTTGGTCGAAGGACACTCCTTTGGAAGGACATCTCCTTCAGACCGAATGGATATATCCTTCAGTCTCCCACTTGTCCTTAGAACAAGTGCAATGCCCGATTCCCATGTCACTTCATATCTCATCTGATACGTCATATCTTTTCATACTTTCTTGATCTGGAGAACAACTGCAAAGCTAATGATTAACTTTTAATCCATTAGAGTGTGGCCACACATTTTCAGTTGCTTCTCCTCAAGTGGGCCGGAGATACTATTCCTAACCTAGTTAGGAGGATATAATCCACTCTTGTACTCCCACTTAACTTCATATCTATCATGTCTCCCCCAGCAATCGGCCTTTATAACCTCCTTTTACGGCGCGGCGTTAACGGTGCCAAAGTTCGACATTCCTTATAGAAGATGAGTGGAGTACTCATGTTTAAGGAATCTCTCCAATCTTGCCTATGAGTGTTCCTGACGTTTTTCAAACACTTTGAAGAACTCTCATGTTTGGGTTATCCAGTGTATATTCCCCAATCATACACCCATGTAATTGACTTGAATACTATATTCCTATAGCCCATGAAACAGCGCTATCAGTCAATCTCATATGCCAGTCTTCATGAGTCATTGTTGTCCATGCAATGACCTGGACTAGGGAGTTAATAATGAATCTATTCCATATTCACTTAGTAGGGTTTCATTTACCAGATGACGCATCTGATAAACCTACTTGGAATGCTTCACTATTTTTTGGACTGTCGGTTAAATACTAAACCACGATTTAACGACGAAATAACTAAATTATTTCTGATGATAAGAGTTTGTAAATCTTGAGCCTTCCCGTGTAACTCCTTACACCCTCAAGTTTACTAGTCTAAGCTTTTAAAGCTTAATGCCTATGACTCTAGTATTACTTCCATACTTAGTCTAAGGTGACAGTTTAGTTAATAGATTAAATCTATGTGGATTTTGCTTTGTTATCATCCCCATGATAATCTTCAGTATTTCCATACTGAATTAAAACTTCTCAAGTTTCTTTTATTTGTAAAGTTTGCAACAGTCTCTGCCTGGAACCCTTCCAACTTACTGTTCTTCCATGTCAAGATTGTCATCTTATTCTGGAAGTTTCCAATATATGACTTTTCAACCGTTTATTTTCATACCGAGTTCGCACAAGTTCTTCTTAAGTACATTGTGTGATCCAGATCAGCTCATCCGGTTTTGATTGGTGACCACCATACATGCTCCAAGTATTTTACGACGTCGAGGCGAACGCTAATCATGTCTCACATGACCGATCTTATGCCTTTAGCATAACCATCTTTTCTCATGCGTGCTAGATCATCAGAATCTTTCAGATGCTGAATCTCGCTAAGCTATGTGCCATGAGACTTGGGTAGAATCACTTTGTTTGAGTGTTTCACATTAGACTCTTCAAGATCATTTCTTGAACAAGTCTTATCACCTTCTCGATTTATTTATGTAGATCCTTTTGGTGCCCAAAAGCGTTTCACCTTTATGTGGTCCTTTTATTGAGTTAGTTCTAAACTGTTTTCAACATCAGAATGTTGTTCTCAATTTTAGTATGTCTTCTACATACCAGACCAAAGAAAACTGGGTCACTCCTACTAACCTTCTTGAACTTCTTGAATTCAAGATTTCTCTTCATTCCCAAAGAAACCAACTCTTGATTACTTTGCTGAATCGAAGATTCCTACTCCTACTTGCCTGCTTAAATCTCTCGATGGATTTTGAAGCTTGCAATTTTCACTAGCCTTTTAGAAGAGTTAACTTCCTTCGGAATGTGTCATCACAGATTCTTTTTCTAGTGATCGATCATTATGGTCTTGAGCATTGTGACCCGAGGGTTGGTGTATTCAAGGTCCATACGATGAATTCTGTGACCTTCTGTCTCAGTCATGCTCTTGGAAACTCCAATGTTTCCTTCCTTGTCTATTTTTCACTTTGAAAAATCTATTTGTACTTTAACAAGAACCATTCCTTTAAGCAAATAGACCAAGTTCCAAACTTGATTTCAGACATGGATTCCATTCTGATCATATGGCTCCAAGCCATATTTCAGAGTGATTCCGTTATTGCTAGCTTCTTTTCTTCTTCAGTAGGATCTCAATCTTCTGAGACAGATTATGAGCTTTTAAGGTCTGTAAGGGGTTTGAACAACTTTGAGATGCTCTCAACTTCTTGAGGGTTCTCATGCGAATCTAATTCCACTTATGCGGGAGGATCTCCGAGATCTTCTATCTCCTCCTCTATTTCCATATCTATCGGCTAATATAGATAGGAACCGCAAATTCTGACATTCGTATACCACTCTTGATTTTTTATACCATTGTCAGATTGTTGTTCAGATCGAATATCTAATATTTCTCCCACTTGTCTTCTTGGAATAACTCTTATTTCAAGGAAGACACCACCACGAGCAACAACCACCTTGTTATCTGATTGCTTGTGGAAGAATCCCCAATATTTATTTATCCCATAAATAATTATACTTTCTTGATATGCAAACTTGGTTCTCGAAAACCAGTTACGTTTCATATCTTTAGACCTTAAGAAAAGACCACTTTTGGAACCATTCCAAACCCATACTCTTATGGTGTTTTTTTTTCAGCTATTTAAGGCAATGTGGTTAGTTAGGATGAACGACCGTGTTCGAGAATATATCCGAGAAAGTGTTCGGAAGATTTGCTTAAACCCATCATTGATCGATTCATGTCTAACATGAATCGATTACTCCAACTGGACTCATCACCCATATGATGTGTTTGTGGAGCAAGGTGAGAAACTATTTATCATCTTCTTTTGATGGTCATCAAATTTCTGATTCAAATATTTATCATCTCAATCTAATCGAATGACTTATATTTTTGTCAAGTGGATTCAGGTTAACTCTCGTTAGTGTATCAATAGTTTTATATACATCTGTATGTATGAAAACTATTAGTTTACTAGTCATAACTTCCTTTCAAAAGGTGACTTTGTCAAATAGTCCTTTTGAACAAAATTCACATGTGTCGTATGATTCAAAATCATTAGACTTAGAAGTCCATACCACTGGGTCTTCCTCATGTGTCTTATGTCAATTTGGCGCAATGACAAAACAGAGTTGACCGGTTTGAATCCTTTGATTATAGCCTATGGTATCATTGTTAACGTTTTAGTTCTCCTAGAACCGACTTTGTCATCAAAGATGTAAGAATCAGAATTCCCAATTCCGTTTCTTCGTCTTCTAGGTACTTAGGGTAGTTTCTTGTAATGGCTTAGCCATTGCTTTTAAAACTCTAACCCTTATGCCTTATGAATTATAAGAACTCTTCTTATATTCCTTCGATAACACAATCATAAGAAAATGCTTATTAGATTCAATATTCCTTAATGTTCTTTTCAAGACGACTTTCTTCGAGGGACCAACCTCTCCATTCACGACATCTATCGGAACTTTTCCTCAGGTTGTTGAATGGTTGTGTTAGCATCCATATCATTAATCCCTACGAGAGAGAAGAACTTTATGGATGTTCACAAAATAATTATTGGCTAATCATATCCTTGTCGTTTGAAGTGGTAGTGAACATCGGGAATGGGATATTCTCGGACGTTTCCTTTGTTTCGAATGCGAGAATGTTTCTCGGATTCTTTACCAATCGTGAAAATAATTTTTCGGTTAACTCCTTCTGAAGGAATGAACTAAGGTTGGAAAACTATTTTCTAATAGTCATATATACCCTACTCTAAAAGAAAAGCAAAATCCTAAAACTTATTATCATTGCAAAAACACAGTTTTTTGCTACATTATTCAAATCCGTCCCCGGTTGAATAATATGATTCCAAGATCCCATTGCTACGGGGCTAAGCGTACTAAGGCACTGCCCTTAATTCTGTCATCCTGGGTGAGCAAACTCTTTGCTGATCATATTCCTATGACTCTTGGTCGATGAATAGCACTTATGTGTTATATTCATCCTTTTGTCTCGAAATCCAAAACAATTTTGCTGACTCGTTGAGAATAACCATTTAGACATGTAGACCTCTGCTATAGATCTACCGTATCATCCCGAGGTAAAACATGGCACTTTGCGAAGGCCGACCCACCACCGATGAACAAGGGATCAACAGGTGTCTTAGTCTAGGTAGGCATTACTCAAAATTCCTTTTGGGGACTTTTACGTAATTTATCAAGTTACGTTACTGTGAACTCTGGTATAACTAACTGTGATTTATTACGTAAAGATTTATGTGAGTTTGCGTAATGTTTTTCTTCTTCGCCTAAGGTTTCGTTTGGATTCATATCCGTGAACCACCATTGAGTACTCCCACTCGAATCATGATCTCATCATTCGATTCGTCAATGGTTTCTCTAGACCCTATACTCTAAGTATTATTCGGGCACATTACACTTGTGCTTAGAATCAAGAAACGTTTACCTATCTAAAGGTACATTACACTATGCAATCACATATATGTACATACATTTATAAATATGACAATCATAGAAAAAGTATGTATCCTAGATTCGTTTCTAGGTTTGCTATTCGTGGGAAATTATGACATTCCTATGTCTATCATGGATTCTCAGTCTATTTTTTCGTAAAATACGGACTAATTTATGTCACGTTTCTTCCTTAATGATTTCTAAAACCGTTTTAATGAAAAACTCCGTTTGGATTATCGCATAATCGGGGTCAATTTCGAAAAAATTAAGGTTGAGGTCGGAAGAAGAACAGACTAAAACTCCCACTTGGATCAAGGCCCAAAAGGTTCCTAAGTCAAACTCTGAAAATCCCGGTCAGACTTGGTCAGGGGACCTTTGACCAGTCAAGGATGGAACCAAGATTGGTCAAAGTCAAGGTCCGGCCTCTGGCCGGACCCGGCTCGGCACGTTCCGAGCCGTGCCGTGACCCTCGGGTGGACGCGTCCTGGTTCTAGGCCAGACGCGTCCCCAAGCAGCTGCATCTCGGATCGCATTCGAGATACATGGGAGCTATCAAACGCGTCCCTAGAACGCATCCTTGGTCGTCTCGGACTAGGAGTCCGAGACGGCCCAGGTTACCCTAGACGCGTCTGGAGCCGTGAAAGTCGCGTCTCGGATCCTAGCCGGAGACGCGCTAGGAGTTCTCATGGTCATGTCTGATGACGCGACCTTCCGAGATAATCTGGGACTTCCCAGTCCGAGTCGGACTGGGACGCGTCCGAGAGGGACTGGGAGACGTGCCAGCGCACGCGATTGGCCGGACGCGTCCAGGTCAGTCCGACCTGGGACAGACCCCTTCTTCCTCCTAAAAACTTGTTCTTTTTATTGTTTTCTTCCTGTTCCGAGCTGCTATAGCTGCTGTTTTTGAATTTCCATCAAAAACAACACTTTTTTGAAAACCCTTTTTTCAAAAAATCAACCTTTTTCAATCGTCCTTTCGAAAACGTTTTCAAAATTCGATTTCTTTCTATCCGATTAGTTCTAAACTAATCAATTCTATGTCAAACATGAAATTATCTAATCAATCATGTTCTAATTCGACTATTCAAAGTTAGTTTCATGTAACCGGCTCGTGATGCCACTGTAGGGTTTCATGCGTATTTAATACATTAAATCTCGTGTTCTAAGCGGAATCTCAACATCTATATGTTAACACTAGATTATCAGGATCGATTATACATGAACTAAACAATGAAATAGAAGAGGGAATAAATACCTTTATCGCGTTTTTCCCTCGAACCATTCCAATCGCGTTTGAAGATCGAGAGCTTCATGTGTAGCTCTTCTACTTGAGACATCGAGTTGGTTAACTTGATCTCCCTTCTTTAATGTCCACTAGGACTCAATAGATGGTTGAGAAGAACCATTCCTCTTGACTAGATTGATAGAACTGAGCTTCTCTCTAACTTCCTCTCTCTCTCCACTAGCTGTATATTGAGAGAGAGAGAGATAGAGAGATGTGTAATTTTCTCTCTTAGAAAATTCCACACAAAAGCTCACCAAAAGTTGTACCCACACTTAGGTCTAAGGAGGTCTATTTATAGGGAACCATAGAGTAAGTATTTGACCCAAACTAGGATTCCTAAAAAAATCTCTCTTTAGACTTATCCCAAAGTAACCCCTTTTAGGGTTTAGTGTCGCCGGCCACTATAACCCTCTTATGGGCTTATGGCTGGCCCACTTGAAGCTCATAACCGGCCATGTGCTGGCCGGCCCTTAGCTTAGGTCGGCCATCACATGGCCGAGCCCTTTATGGGCACCCCCGGGCTCCCTTTCGGGCCCGAGTTTGTGTGTATGTGTTTGGATTCTTCCAAACACTATTTGGCCTTACCAATAATGGATCCAATCCACTTATTTGCCACTTTATCTCTAGTCAACTCTCTCCGATCAAGTTACCACTCTTATGTGTAACTCGTTGTAGGATCCAGTTTATGTTAGCCGCGAATCATCGAATTGATCCGACGATCGTAGTTGGCTTCTAGCAAAGCACTACGACCCCTAATTGGATCGGACTGGATGATCTTCATCTTTATCCTAACTGACAAATTGATCGCATTGCCATCTTGGTCGAAGGACACTCCTTTGGAAGGACATCTCTTTCAGACCGAACGGATATATCCTTCACAAACATGAATATTAGACCCAATCAATCGAGTATAAAGTGAAAAAACCTTCTGGGAAAGAGGAGTTGGGTCAGGGCTCGACATAAAAACCCATTTTACTTCGGCTAAAAAGCCCAACAAAGAGAAGGAATCCGATGAGGATTTGGAGCCAAGAGCTGTGGGGACCCTTACCACCATCGCAAGAGGTCCACCCTCTGGTGGGAGCACCAAAGATGCCCGACGAAGGTTCGCAGACAAGGCAACGGGACCACCTTCTATATTCATGAAACAAGAAGTAGAAACTCCTTTAATCATCTTCATAGCTGATGATTTACTTGGTGTATTTACCCCACATACTGATCCACTAGTAATTTGGCTGCCATAGCAAAATGGAGTGTAAAACAAATCATGGTCCACACAGGCAGCTCTACCGAAGTCATGAGTGGAGCTTTCTTCCTAAATCTTTGCGTAGGCCCTCACTACTTGAGGCCCTACCAATCTTACCTCAGAAGGTTCGGGGATAACAAAGTCCTCACATATGAGATAATATCAATACCTCCATGAATCGAGAATGGAAGAGTTAATCGTATGATCATGTTAGTTTTCATGAGAGTCGAAAAGCTTTCCGCCTACAATGTCATCCCAAGAAGAAATTTCCTACAAAACTCAGGGGTAATCGTCTCCCTAAGCCATCTAATGATGACATTTTCGATCCCCGAAACGGGTTTAGCAGGGCCACTCAAAGGAAACCAAAGAATAACAAGAGGGTGCTACCTAGTTTCGACCAAAGATTACAAGAGAGCGGAGGAAAAGCCTGAAGAAGGCGAAGCAGCCGATATGCAAGAATAAAAACCTCTACGTGAAGGGAAAACGAGATCATAAGGTATGGCCTTCATTTACAGTTAATTCATTTTAGTTTTCAATAATCATTAAACCACTTTATGTAGGAACCTTAATATTTCTCAATTCGAAAAATAGTTTCCAAATTAAGTATTCAAAAAATCGACAAAGGTTGCAAAACTCCACAAACGCCAACGGCTGAGCATCAGTTGATAAAATAAATAAGCCCTGCTCAAGCACGCACTAGCCGTGATAGCCCAAGCTACGACTAAGGGATAAGGAGAAGTCTTATTCGAAACTTAAATAAATGATTCTCAAGAAGGCATCGACCGTGATTGCCCAAGCTACGACCAAGGGTTAGGGAGAAGTCATATTCGAAACTTAAATCTAAATAAGCCATGCTCAAGCAGGCAAAAGCCTTGATGGCCCAAATTACGACCAAAGATGAAAGAGAAGTCCTACTCGAAATTTAAATCTAAATACGGCCTGCTCAAGCAGGAAACAACACTGATAGGCCAAGGGGTCAAGGAGAAGTCTTATTCGAAACTTATAGTTAAATAAGCCATGCTCAAGAAGACAAAAGCTTTGATAAGCCAAGTTATGACCACGGGTCAAGGACAAGTCATATTCGAAACTTAGAATCAAGTAAGCCCTCCTCCAACTGGCATCAATCCTGATAGCCCAAGCGACGACCAGGGGCAAGGAGAGGTCATATTCAAAATATAAAATTAATAAGCCTTGCTCAAGCAGGCATCAACTCTGATAGCCCAAGCTACAACTAGGGGTAAAGGACGAGTCCTGTTCAAAACTAAACCCAACATTAATTGAGTAGTCATATTATAACCTCAAATTAAGGAGGAGTCCTATTCTAACCTCAATATAAATTAAGGAGGAGCCCTATTCTAACCTCAATATAAATCAAGGAGGATTCCTATTCAAAACTCAACGGTAAATTAGGGAGGAGTCTTATTCAAAACTCAAGTTCAAATTAAACTAAAAGGGACCTTATTCGAAACGCAGAGTTGCACTAAGGGAGAGCCCTATCTAAACTCACAAACAATAAACAACGTCGTATCTATTCAGGCCCCGAATACAGATAAGTTAATAGCCCATGATAAAACCAGACAACCCTATTCTTCAACCCCTGAGTGGCAGAACTCATTATCAAATAGCATATAGATCTAACAAAGAACATCAATAACAATAAGAGGCAAACATTTCCGAAAGTGGAAGAAGAAGTTCCAAAAGCCCTTATATCTTGAAACGAATAGAGACCACCTTCGGGGAAAGAAGGAACAATAGGACGCTGATGCACAAAGAAAGTGGAGTCTTCGTCAGAATCATCCTCCACCACCATCACAGAATCCATAACCTCATCATCCGACTCATCATCACTAGAAAGAAGATTATCCTTTATCCCTCTCTTAAACAAAAAGGGTAACGACTTCACCCACTTTTTTTGACCCTACAGAGAGAAAGAGTTTGGTTAGGGTTGCCCATAACACTCCCATCCAGATTTGAAGCCCAACTTGTGTTGTTTCCGCATTAGGCGAGAGTATTCATATCCTCATCTATAAGTGGAAATCACCTTGTCCTCAGAAGTCGTTTCCATTGAAACACATTTACGCATTATGTTTTGGAAATTAATCTTGTCCTTCTCTCTCTGAGTGACGTACCCCTCTTCTCGGCTCTTGAGTGCAACAACTTCCTTTGTGTAAACAACCAAATGCAATTCCTGATAGCTGAGTTGGAGTTCCGTAGTTGAATTCTCTACACGAACGATCGGCAAGTCATAACTTTTGGTCTGCACATCAGCCTTCGCAGACTGGAGTTCTATCTCAAGAAGACTCTTCTCCTTCTGAAGACCATCGAGTGCATCATGGCAGGCGGTAACATCAAGACTGGCTAGAGAACCCTACGCAGGAAAAATAACCGATAAAATAATAGAATTAGAAATTTAATAAAGAAAATATAGAGACAAGTAGGAAAAATAACCTCATCACGAAAGCGGTGTTGAAGACTATCCACCAGTCTGGAGACAAGAGGACGAAGAGACTTCGGAGACTCGGCCACAAGCGACTTCCCTTTTTCGGCTCTAGAACGATTACCCAAAAAATTGGCAGTTGAAGCAAAGGGAGATTCCCCCACTGGAGGGGTCTCACCGCCAAAAGAGCCCTAATATTACAAAAATATACAAATTAGAAACGTTCGGAAGAGCTTTAATCTCGTCTCGGAAAAGAATATGACATGAGGTGCAAAAGGAAAGATAGGGTTGCCTGGTTCTCGAATAACGACCCCCGAAACATTCTAATCACGCCTATCGACGAAATGTTTGATGCACGGCCTCTTGGAAGATGATGATGGTTGAGCAGCAGACTTAAACTTATTTCTCTAAGAAACTACAAAAACAAGATCCATCAAAACAAATATGGCAAACATAGGGAAAAGTCAAACAAAAGTCTAAACAATACCAGGCAGGGTAGGAATGACGTCACCATCAAGCAAATTAGAATAGAAAAAATGAGTGAAAACCCAAAAATCTAGACCCTAATAAGAAAAAAACCCACTCAAAAATAATAATGTCAAAAAACCCATTTTTTGAACATTTTTCAAAATGTTCACAATATATGTAATTATGTTGTTAACAAGACAACATATTTTTTTCATAATTCCATTTTTACCCTTATATGTTGACAACATATATCATTCTGTTGTTATAAAATGTTGACAATATCTATAATAATGTCCCGACTTATTATAAAATGTTGGCGTCATATATAATGTTCTTAACAACATATATAATGTATTAGTCAAAATATTATTTGTTCGTTAACGGATTTGTTAAATACAAAGGATAATATGCATAACATTTTAATTTTTGTAAAGGACAAATAAATAAATGCTTTAGTCTTTATATTTATGTCGAAGGCAAAACAAAAAATGCCGAAACCATTTATTTTTTCACAAGACAAATCGAAAAATGTTGTAGCCAAAATGTTTGTGTTAGTTTGTCTATGTAAAATGCAAAAGAAAAAAATGCGAAATATTTTGGCAAAACAATGTCTAAGCAAGAACGAATTTGTTCAAAAATTTACAAATTGTTGAGACAAACTAAGATTTGTTCAGAAATTTACAAAATTGTCGAGAGCAAACCAAAGATTGTTCAGAAATGTTCAAAATTGTTTTTTGACGTTGATTTGGGCGGAAAATTTCATTTTGGAGGGTAAAATTGTATTTTTACCTACTGGGTTTTTTCCTCATTATTATTTAGTATTGGGCCTGATTCTCTTTAACTTCCCCATTTTGGGCCTTATAATTACCGGCCCAAAACTTCCCCTTATAGTCTTTCCATGCCGGTGAATTAGAAAAACAGAGATTTTGGCAAGACGCAAAATAATACCATGAAAAATTAGTCACTCAATTGATAGATCTGCACAAAGGCACGCAAGCTGGCCTTGGCCTTCAACTACTTATAGATCAGGAAAAAAGAAATGACAATCCGAACGGCGTTAGGGTTCAATGAAAAGGGAAAAATGCCGAAATAGTTCATAACTTCCATGAAAAAAGAAAGAAAGAAAGAGAAGAAATAGCCTAGCCTTGAAGAAAGTTTCGTAAACCCAACAAGACGATCAGAGATCACTGTTATTCTTTACTCTGACGTAGGAAGAAGAAGTTCAAGCCCAAAAGAATAGATTCTTCTTCGTGAAGGGACGCATGATCTTCCTCCGTCATGGTGCTAGAGTATCGTACCTGACCAGAAAATAAAGGATCAGAAGGAGAAGTAGCAATCTTTTTAAGATCTAGAAGACGAGATGTTCAGAGAAAAAGGAACCATAGAAAGCAGAGCGAAGTTAGAAAGTAAAATTACGACTTAAGAATGAAAGTATTTAAGCGAGAAAGACACATTGAAGACACGATATTCACAAATATTGTGATTTAAGGGAAATAAACACTCGTGGCAAAAGGATAAAAGGTCGGCTATCACCAGCTCTGATGAAATTGCTCATCCAAAATGGTAAGGGCTAGCAAGGCCAACAGACAGAAGAGAAAAAAATAAATAATTAAGAAGAAAAATACTTTCATTCATAATAATGTGTATTACAGGAGGAATTGCTACAAAAAACATTATAAATGTCTATCTGAAATGGGGAAAGAAAGTTCGTTCAATGAACCACCAAGGGAAGAACCAAGCTCGAACCAAGCCTTAGACTCCTACGGAAGACTGTGGAAAAGAGAAGGCGACCTACTCGCAAGAAGGGAGATGATATCATTAGATATCATCCCGGGCAATGAAGACCTGTGGGGGGGTCTCCACCCTCATCATGACCAACTCCACCATTCGCCACCACCATTATGAACAAAATCATCCGAAGAAGCTTTAAGCCGAAATTCAAACAAGGGCCTCACCTTAAATTCGTTAGAAACCAGGAGGTAAGAAGAAATATTGAAGAAGAAAAACGAATAAAGGAAAAGTTGTTCTTGAAGAACATCAAATCGCGGCAGATCATCTGACCAAGTCAGACGCAAAGTTAATGAGATAAGAAACAACTCCAACGCTCGTCCGATGAAAAGAAGCCACGTGTAGGGTTTTGTACGTCTCTAAGATTACTACTCATCTAACTAACGTTGTAAGCGGAATCTCAAACATCGTATGTTTAATGCTAGCTAACCAGGATCATATGCATGAACTAATAATGAACTACAAACTGAAAGTAGAATACCTGGATTCGCTTTCCCACGACCTGGATTCCAATGACTTTATCTCGAAGAAGATGAGACCTCTGTTTATCGCTCCTCTACTTGAGACACCCGAGTAAATAACTTGATCTCCCTTCTTTTTTCTCTGCTAGAACTCCATTATAAGTTGAGAAGAAGAACCATTCTTCTTTTGACAAATTAGATAGATTGGGAACTTTTTCTCTAAAACCCTCTCTCTCCACGTAGCTATATATTGCGAGAGAAAAGTTGTTCTCTCTTGAGAAAAATCCAACCATATTTTGAACTCTAATGACCTATATAGAGAAACCGTAATAAGAGTCTCACTCAAATTAGGTTTCAATAGGAGTCCCAAAAAAGATAAACTCATCAGAACTCTTTCTGGCTGGAAATTAGGGTTTCCCCTAATTTATTGTGGTCGGACACTTAAGCCCATTAATGGCCTTGGCCTAGCCGGCCCACTCCCCTTTTGTGGCCGGTTCAGATTAACCCATTACTGGGCTTGATCTGGTGGGCCCAAAAAAAGGGTTTTCAACTTTTTCGGGCTTCTCTTTCGAGCCTGATTCCATCTATCTTTTGGCACTATCAGACTAGATCATATCCATCTATAGGAAACACCAACGTTTCCATCCTTGTCTGTTTTCCACTATGAAAAACTTATTTGTACTTGAAAGGAACTATTCCTTTAAGTAAAATAGATGAAGTTCCAAAACTTGATTTTAGACATGGATTCCATTCTGATCTTATGGCACACAGCAAGTATACAGGCGTCAAGTGATAATTTCGGGTACCAAAATAGATCAAGTTTCCTAAATAGGTCACCACTCGCAAGTAATACGGGCGTCAAGTGATAATTTCGGTAAGACCGGGTCGATCCGCAGGGACTAAGTGAAACCTATTCTAAGACTTGGAAGTAACACATTTTTGTTTTCGAAAGTGGTTTTGGTGATAAAATAACATGAATAAAATATTAAAACGAATAAAATGATGAACTCAAATGGGGGAAGAAGTCTAGGGGTTTCGGAATCTACCACATAAAATCATCTTTACAACAAATATTTAAGTAGTCAATTCTCCCTTTTTATAAATCGGAATTTCAGTTTAGGAGGCGTAATGCTTAGCTAAAAGCCGCTTACGATTGTCGGATCACTTCGGTTATCCGCGACTAACATAGACTGGATCCTACAACGGGTTACACATAAGAATGGTAACTTGAACAGTGAGATTAGAATGATGGGAACTAGTATATAGATGGATATGATCCAGTCTGATGATACTCAAAAGATAGAAAAGAATCGGGTCAAAAGAGAAATCTAAAAAGGCAAAAAGCACACTTTTTTGGCCGGGAAGGGAATCCCTTATCCCTTATAGGGATTCCCCTTGCCGGCCATATAAGAGAAGTAGGCCGGACAAAACAAGCCCATAAGGGGTTGTTGTGGCCGGCCACACTAAAGGGAAAACCCTAATTAGGGTTTATCCTAATTAGGGAATCCCAGAAGAATTAAACTCTTTTTGTGCTTATCTTTTCTGAGGTACCTTTTAGAATTCCTTATTTGAGTTGAACACTACTAAGGTAATGCCTATATAAAGACCAGTTTTGAGTTCAAAGAAGGTGTGAAAATTTCTCATAAAGAAATCACTCTTTTCACACAACTATTGGAGAGAGAGGATTTTAGAGAAAAGTTCCAATTCTATCTATCAAAGTCTAGAAAAAGGAGTTCTTCATCTCTACCTTCAAGAAAGTTCTAGCTGACTGAAAGGAGGGAGTTCGAGTTATACATTTGGTGTCTCAAGTAGAGGAGCTCCACTTGAAGCTCTTTATCTTCCAAATACTGGTCGGAATTTAGTTCGTGGGAAAGCGAATAAAGGTATTCTTCTTCCTTCTAGTTCATAGATTAGTTCATGTATAGATCCTGGACAACTTAGTGTTAATCATATGATGATTGAGATTTCGCTTACAACACTAGTAACATGATTAGGATATGTATTAGATAAATGTAACTCCCAACACATCACACGCCAATAGACACGCGACATTGCTCAACCAGGTCTGCTCTCGCGAAGACACCCAACAAAGGCAGCCCTAACAAACATAGGTCCCAAAGCCCAAACACGCAAAGGACAACCAGGCTTCACGAACAACCTTGGTTCAGGTTTACATAAACTTTAAGTATTTGCATGATGAATTATTCAAGTCATTGCAACACTCCATTTTCTGATACTACTACTCTTTAGTTTCTTTTTTTTTAACTAAAGAGTGACGAGACTCGTGATGATACAGAAAATGGTCATCAGTTAACTATTGTCAGTAAATAAATAAAAAACCAAAAGTCGAACGGGTCAACCCGTGTCATGGCAATAAGACTACTGAGCCCAAATAGGTTTGTCACCTAAGCCAAAAATTGGGACGTCGACAAGATCATCTTAGGAGCGTCAGCCATGCCCTGCCTCAAATACAACCAGTCTGCCCTAGGATTCCGAAAAGTAAAGGAGAGTCTACTTAAGCAAGATTGATGCCTTAAGCCTTGAACATGAGAAGACATAAGCATGCCCCACGCTTACTGACTCAATCTCAAATCTTCTCAAAGATCTCAGTCGGCTAAGACTTAAGTATCTAAGTAACTTGGGTTTCAAGAGTCTTAAAAGGAGGTAACATTTCCTAAAAATGTATCATCTCGGCAGAATATCTATTAGTCCTCTAAGGACAAAGAAACTTTTAAATATCTGAGATATGAGATAAACTCAAAGAGGAATCCCTAATCTCCTAACTACCGAAGAGTAGTCTTAATCCCGAATGTTGTATATAAACCACTTCATCCTCACCGTCGATCAACAGTTGGTCCAAAGCATCCTAGAAAAGTGCATCAAAGGGGAGCTGGCTGTCTTCAGCGTCGGAGGGGTTTCCTGACTCTGTGCATGTTTTCCCTCATGTTTTTATGAGTAGGAGCGAGAATGAAAGGAGCAGAATCTTTCAATCAGATGTGATCCAACATGAAGTCTTTTTACTCTGACTGATTCCAACATTGACAAATTTTGACATCAGCAACTGCTAACATTACTAATTACCTTAACATAAGTCATGCGTTGCATACCAACCCTACATCGGAGATTAGCCTTGCTAACGTGTCCAAAATTTCGTGCATAGGCTGTTAGCGGGTTGGCGCGGTCCCAAATCAGATTAATATCAACCCATATTCAAGACACTTTCAAAACCATGTCCTGCCACGGTTATCCAACCCTATAGAAGGTCATTTCTACACTCATACTTTTGAACAATTTCACAAAAGCCACCATTGATTTGGGCTTTGAAGTCTCTACTTCGTTTTTTGCAAGCTTTATCCACCTGAATGCAATCGGAAACATAAAAAAGAATTTCAACATCAGGACAGAGGTCTGATCATCAAGAAGATATTCTTGAAAATCCGTTTTTCGTCATCAATGATTAAGTTACAGATAGGTACTTAATAAAAACAGGTAAAATATAACGGTAAAGCTAGAAATAAAATTAGCTCCACCTGAGTTGTCAATGAATTTTATAAAAAGGGAGTTATCTTGGTTGGCATTAGGGGGCACAGGCAGGAAACTGGTCATACACATTAGGGGCTAGACGTGAACACAACCCTTTTTGTAATTAAATTGCAAAATCCATGGTCAAAATATGACGGTCAACATCAGTGACAGTCTAAAAATGGTAGTCTCAAAACAATGACGGTTTGACATATGACAGTGGAAACAACAATTGTCTAAAATATGACTGTCCATTTAAGCAAAAATTCCAAATATTGTTGACATAATAAATTGATTATCTGAAACAACGACAGCCTCATACTAGAAAGTCTACAATAGTGGTAAATTGAGACAATCTAAAATAGTGACAGTTTAAAACTAAGACAGTATGAAATAGTGACAGTTCAACAAACAACAACAAATACAAACAACATATCTTAAGATATATTAAATCTAAGCTGTAATCAATCACTCTTGTTATGACCATCTTCAAGTGGAGTAGGCAATGTTCCACAATCAAATTGTAGGAAATTTCGAATCCGATGGTATAAAAACTTATAATATACCTTATCCCTAAAAAACTTAATAAACCATCCTTCTCCTTGTTGGACCCATCCAGTAAAATATGATGCCGCAATCAAACCAGCGCTTCTCCACCTTCTTTCCTTTACATACAACTCTATTTCTCTCTCAACATCTTCACACTTAATCATTCTTCCATTTCTTATAAATGAGTTTCCAATATGACGACCTAATATGACAGCATCTTCCAATGCTGAACAACCTCCTTGACCTAGATCTGGTGGCATTGGGTGCATGGCATCTCCTGCTACAGTTACCCTTCCTTTTGACAGTTTTGCAAATAGGACATCCCAAGGATATCTGAACATCAATGGGACTGCTGTTATAGTGGATAAATCTGTTTGGTTTATGAGATCTAGGAGTGTTGAAGGAAAGTGAGCCAGTTTATCTATTACATTTGCCTTTATCAACTTGGGATCTTTTCCTGTCATTAGATTTTCTGTTAAATAAGATAATAAGGTATATTAGTTATAAGAAATAGCACCATTAATAAATCTCAACAGTGTTTTGTGCGTGAGAGAGAGCTAGAGAGGGAATTGAGTCTCCAGTTTCCAACTCAAATCTTCCCTGCTCTATCTTCTAAAACAGAGGTCAATTTCCAATTCAAATAAGTGATTTTACTTAAACTTACTGTTTATTGCTCATTTAAATTCTTCTTTTACTATTTGATTTTTTAATAATATTTTCGATAATAATCTGAAGACTTTAAACTCCCCTGCTACCATAGAATTTGGTATTGCTTTTGCAGTATTTGAACGTAGTCCCCTAGGATTCAACTATTCCTTATCAGAAATTGAAGAAGCAAACTTCAATTCTGATCTCCTGATCTTGACAGAACTTAAAGGCAGAGAGAAGAGAAAAAAACTAAGAGAGAGATAGAAGACGAATTGTTTCTGTGTGTTTTTCCTTCTGTGATTTTATCCCTATTTATAGAGTACGAAACCAGATCAGAAGACCTTGGGTTGTTTTGATCCAACGGTGGAGAATAAGTAGCCAGTACACACGTTCTTGGACTGATTCCACTAGCCAGTAGTGGAAGAAGAAGTCAGAGAAAATTAAGGCACTGGACTCTTTCCACTAGCCAGTAGTGGGAGGAAAAGGTCAGAGAAAAAATAAGGCATTTCTCTGGTAGACCGAGACCAAGACCTAGACCGAGTCCGAGTTCGAGACCGAGACCGGGACCGGGTTCCGGGCCGGATCGGGTCACCGAAGAGATAAATGTAAGTGTGCCTAAGGTAAGGGTGCCTCTAAAAAGTGATGGGTCAGAGAAAAAATAAGGCATTTCTCTTGGAGATCAAGACCGAGACCGAGACCGGGACCGGGTTCCGGGTCGGGTCGGGTCACCGAAGAGATAAATGTAAGTGTGCCTAAGGTAAGGGTGCCTCTAAAAAGTGATGGGTCAGAGAAAAAATAAGGCATTTCTCTTGGAGATCAAGACCGAGACCGAGACCTAGACCTGGACCGAGTTCGAGACCGAGACATGGACCGGGTTCCGGGTCGGGTCGGGTCGGTGACCTGACCCGCGAGGGTGTGAAAGAGATAAATGTAAGTGTGCCTAAGGTAAGGGTGCCTCTAAAAAGTGATGGGTCTCTCCTCCGGAAAGCACTATTGTAACCCCAAGGGCCACACCCCTTACACCCAACTTTCTATTTATAAACACAAGCATGTGTTTCTCTTTGAAAGATGTGGGACAAAACTTTTAGTTTGAAAGTTTCCATTTCCCTATTAGTAAGCATGATAAAAGTGTTCTCTACTTTATTCTACAAGTGTTGTGAGTACAATGGGTATTTTGTTTGTTTGTGGGTGAAAGTAGTTTAATCCAAAAGTGAGCTCTTTTTATCTCAAATAGAAGTAGTTGTTAAATTTTATTCAAACACTACTACAAAAATAAGAAATAGCACCATTAATAAATCTCAACAGTGTTTTGTGCGTGAGAGGAAGCTAGAAAGGGAATTGAGTCTCCAATTTCCAACTCAAATCTTCCCTTCTCTATCTTTTAAAAACAGAGGTCAATTTATTACTTAATTTTCATAGATATTTATCTTATTGTAGTAATACCAGGAAAGATTCTCTAATTTGTTCTAGTTATGTTAGTTTTAGGCAATTTATTGTTGTGTTTTTTTAATTAATAGACATGCCTAGGACTGGGAAAATAGTCTGAAAACCCGCGACCCGTACCTAACCGTGCAGACCATTACGACCACGTCACCGAAAGAAGCCTGGCTCGGGCTTACCCAACCCGTGGCTTCGAGTTAAAACGGTCGGGACTCGGGTAAGTAATTCTAGCCAAGTCCCGCCCAATAAGTACCCACTACCTGACGCCCGATAACTACCTGTTACACATCCGCCCGCTACTACCCGTTGACTCCGCCCGTTAACCCGCGAGAGATTATATGATCCAACAACTGAGCTATCATGTTTCTTCAAGAAAAATCCTCAGTCGTTGGATAAGAAGGAAAGTCAAATTATATGATCCAACTTGGAGTACATTGCCTCTTCTGAAACTTGAAATGCACAATTTCGAACCCATTGTGATTCTAAAGGTTTTGGGCCCAAGAAATTGAAATTAGATGTGAAGCATCGATGGAATTCGACGTATATACCTTATGTTGAAAAATGTCTTGCCATATCAAAGTGTGATAGACTCTTTTCTTTTGAGTTTGATTGGCTACATGTTGATATCTATCTTTTTATCTCTCTAACAGTCAATGACAAAGTTAAACTCTCGCCTGATTTGGCGAGGGTGGGTTTCATCTCCCTGTCTCAGTCGTTCGCTATATCTCTCTCTACTAGCAGATTGACAAAGTTGAACCCTACCGATCTTCCTCATATGGTGCTTTCTGTTTTGTTGTGGTGATCAATTTTGTGGTGGTGATCTTTTATGTTGTTGTGGTGGTTGTCTGGTTTCTAGTGGTTGTGTTGTGGTATTGTTGTGATGGTGGTCTGGTTTGTGGTGGAGGTGGTGTGTTCTTCTAGGGCTTTGTGGTTTGTGGTGGTGGTGGTTGATGATCCCAATTGGTCATCAGTTGACTGAGGTCATTACGTCTGGAAAAGACCAAAAGACCAACGAGTCCATCTGTATCAAGTTTACAGGCTAGTTGAGCCCGAAAGAAATCTGTTACTCAAGCCTGTAACTGGGGAGTCTGTACGATCGTCTTGAGCGCCTCAACCCTACCATGCCTAAAATACAACCAGGTCTGTCCTGTGATTTACGTAGACTAGGGGGTCCAGGCCAGCGGGGTCAATACCTCAATCTCAAAACATGAGAGTAGAAGCATGCCTAATGTTTACCGACTTAATCCCAAACCTAATGAACGATCCTAATTGGTGAGAATCTTAAGTATTTAATAACCTTGGGCTTCAAGAGCCTTTCAAGGAGGAAAAATCTTCTTAGGAATCTATAGACTAGGAAACATAATCTATTGAGAATCTTTGAACAGTGAAACTTATAAATATCCAAGAAACATGATAATCCCTAAGAGGAATCCTTATATCTTAAGACTAAGAAATTGCAATTTTGATCCAACATAGCGGATCTCAATTGCCTCAACATCATCATAGCCTCCTCAGACTTGGTCAAAGCATCCTATAAAAGGGAATCAAATCCTCTTAAAGCAAGGGGAATCAAAACAGTGAATCAACTCTCTCAATACATCAAGTAAGTCTCCAACAGTTTAGTCAACATTCAATATTGTAACTGCAAGGGCAATCTGACTATGTTGAACGTAAGTTTTCGAACTTCTTGTAGGTTTTGCGCCCAAATCGAAAGGAGCAAAAGAGGGATTTAACGTAGCCGTCTCATCACTCAAAGCGGGATTCAACATCATGGTCTCATCATTCTGACTAGAAGGACAAATTTTGACATCAACAGTGGTCTAGTTTGTGGTGGTGGTAATAACACTTTGTAGTATGAGAATATTTCTTGTTCGAGGGGGCATAAGTTTTGAAAATCTAGGCTACTTTTCAGCCCATTCAGGCAAGGACTCGATTTACCTAATGTTTTCTATTTTCCTAAATAAGAAAAAAAAAAGTGTGAAATTTCAAATCTCAAACTTAAAAAAAACAAACACAACCTAAGCAAAAAAAGTAAAGAAATCACATTACCCTTGTTGAGGAGATGATCATTATAGACGATAAACCAGTGAATGTGTTTTTCAGTGAGTGGAGCAATAGCAGCCCTTATACCCTTGTCTAGAAACTGTTGGAATTCATGATCAAACCCATGACCTTGAGGAAACACCCCTAACCCTCGAACTGCCGATTTCCCTGATTCCACAACATCTCTTAGTCCCAACCACTTACCCACCAGTGAGTTCACCCCATCACACCCTATTAATACCTGTCACCATAGTCAAACCGCAATAACGCATCGGTAAATTTAAGTCAAAATGTTTTTCTAGACATTGATCTTTGTAAAGGTAGGTGATTTTTTTTTATTATCTGAAATTGATTTGTCCGACTCGGTTTAACATAATGAATCCAAAATGAACCTGTATCCACTATGGTGGGTGGTTTCTTCCTTACTTGAATAATTTTTTAAGAAAAGATTTTGCAAAAAAAGTACTCCCTAGTGTATACCTGGACACATTCCATAGCGGAGTTGGCTAATAAGACAAAGATTATTTTGTTCTTTTCATTATCTTTTTGCAGGTTGTGAAAAGACTAAAATACCCTTAGTCCTATTAGAGTCGGGAGTACACCATAGATTATACCAGGAGTCCACGTATCAGCATTGATTTTTTTTCAAGAAAATAAATCATTGACAATACTCTTGTAATAACTCTCGACTCTAGGATTTATAACTCCATAGCTCTTGATGCTCTTAATAATGGTAATAATAATCTGATTCAGGAAATAATTGACTAAAGATTTTGGATGAGATTGGACTCGATTCTTTCCAATATATTGTATATACTATTTGCTACCTCATGTATTTTCTTTCCTTTCTTATATATAGCTATCTATGTCAATTACATATTAATGTAAAATATTAACAATATAAATATACAAGGGGGGTTAATGGTTTTCCTCACACAAAACCTATTCATATTCTTTTATGGTATCCAGAGCCGTTCTCTGACGAGTTCGATCCTTGTTATTTTTTTTCGGTCGTCTCCAACCGAGATCATATTCTATTGTCCGATTCGTCTTTACCGAGGTTTTCTTCTTTTCTAGAGTTATTTTTTCCCGATTTCATATCGAGTTTAAAATCTTCAAGGGTTTTTTGAGCTTACCCCCTCATCACTAATTGGTAATTGAGTTTACCCCCCTCAATAATGGGTAATTGTGCTTTCCCCCTTAGACTTACTATTATTGACAAAAACACAAAGGTTGTGTTTGCTGTACGTGAAATAATTGTGACTACCAAGAACAATTATTCTTCAATATGATTCCTAGTAGAGATTTCACCTTACTTTATTGTTTGATTTGGTCGGGAATATGATTAGTAAAGATTGATTTTGGTTGCAATTTGTAATTTTATCGTCCCATGCCAAACATGTCCTTAGTAGTTTTGTTAAAAATACTAAATTCAAGGGGGTAAGTTCAATTAGCAATAACTAAAGGGGGTAAACTCAATTACCAATTAGTTTTGAGGGGGTAAGCTCTATGATCAACTATGATATCTTATCCGCATCTAGTTCATCATCTTAATAATACGAGTCTTCACCCAGTTTTTTTTATTTCAAGTGGTATTTTATCTCCCTCGGCACCCACTATGATATCTTATCCGCATCTTAGCTCTATGATCAACTTAAAACTTGATTCAGAATTTTTTTTGCTATGGCGTCCTCAAGTTTTATCTTTATTGGAAAGTCAACATCTAGTTCATCATCTTGATAATACGGTCCCTCCACCGAAACCCACACTTCCTTCCCCTATAGGTTCGTTAACTGTTAATCCTCTTTATGAATCTTGGTTAACTACAGATCGCCTTATTTTTTCGATCCTCTATAGTTCTCTCTACAAAGAGGCAATGACTAATATTATAGGCTTAACCCGAGCGGCTGATGTTTGGGCTCAGCTCAATCAAACTTATGCTAGTCCATGCATCACTTGCTCTCTTCAGCTCAAGGAACAAATTCAATGTATTAAACGAGGTAATGCATCCATAGCGGATTATGCTCGTAATTACAGGGTTTTATGTGAAACCTTAGCCACCACTGGTCCTCATATTTCTGAAGCTGAGAAAGTATACTGGTTCTTGAAAGGTCTCGGCCCGCATTATGAAACTTTAGTCGCATTATCAAAAGGGTGTTATAAAATACTTTGGGCTTGTTCCTCCTAATACCGAAGGTGCTTATGTCTCTACCCACAATTCAAGTCATCTCCAATATCGGTCTCCACAATGTTCCTCTCGTTATGATCGGTCTTCTCGGTCTCCCCCTCGCCATGATAGACGACCCTCTCGGTTCACACCGACGTTTATTTGTCAGTGGTGTAAGAAGCCTGGCCATTTTGCTGACCGTTGTATCTTGCTTACTGGTCGACCACCGCGATGTCAACAAAGAGACTCTCCTCGTCGCCGTGATCAATATTCACCACGACGACCGCACTGAGAACCCTCTTCTCGTCAGACCCGTGACTCATATTGTCGTCGTCCTCATGATCGATCTCTATCACCTCACCGAGAAGCCCATATTGCCGATGCTGAATCTATTGAAACTGGACTGCGTCTTTTATTTCATAGTGGTTACCTACTATTTATTGGGTTGAAGCTTTTCAAAAAGCAAATTTTCTCATTAATCGAATGCCTACGACAGTGCTCCAGGATGCATCTCCCTTCTCCACTTTATACGGTACGCCACCGTTCTATTCCATGTTGTGTTCTTTTAGATGTCTTTGTTTCCCTTTTTTGTGACCTTATGCTTCTAAAAAACTTTCACCTCGGAGCTTCCCATGTGTGTTTATCGGTTACAGTCAATTTTATAAGGGTTTCAAATGCTTAGATCCTAACACCAAGAAGGTATTTATCTCTCGCCATGTTATCTTTGATGAAGCTATTTACCCGTTTAAAACGTCTGATTTTGTGTCTTCATCTGATGATCGAGTGAGTTTTCTTGATACTCGTCCCTTAATGTCTTCGTCTTCCCCACTACCCCTAGCACTGAAGCCAATCCCATTCCCATTTTGGTGGATGATTCTGCCTTAAAGGCAGCTTTAGTTACCACAATTCGTCTAGATGATACCGAGTCAGTTCTTTAGTGACCCCTATTCCTGCACCAACTGGGAAGGTTCCTTTAGTCTCGACTGAGGGCCCCTCCGCGGTTCCTTCTACTACACCACCGGAATCCACTCCTACCACTCCTCTAGTATCGGGTCCTCGTTCTTTGGCAGGTATTACTCCGGTTCCCATGCGTTCTCTGACGGATTCGATTACGGGAGGGGTTGCTCTGACGGTTTCATTAGATTCTAGCTCGGAGTGTGGTCCTCAAGGTTATATGTTGATGGACTCAATCATGCGTGATGCTCTACTAGTTGACACGACTCCCTCTCAGGTATACTCTCGGTACCCTATTTCTCCCCGTGATTTTGATACTTTTGGTTCTTCTAGTTCCAGCTTTTATGCTGCTTTATCTCCTATCACGGAACCGCGGGGATATCGTATGGCTAGTAAATCAATACATTGACAACGTGCTATGGAAGAAGAAATGGAAGCTCTTATGAAACAACGTACTTGGTCTTTGGTGCCCTCTGACCCCTCTATGAACATTGTTGGTTCTAAATGGGTTTTTGGCACTAAGCTCAAACCTGACGGCACTATTGATAGGTATAAATCTTGTTTGGTTGCCCAAGGTTTTACCCAAAAACCTGGACTTGAATTTGATGAAACTTTCAGCCCTGTGGTCAAACCTACAACTATTAGGATTATTTTATCTATCGCAGTTTCTCGTGGATGGTCAATTCTTCAGTTAGATGTGAAAAATGTCTTTCTTCATGGGGATCTAACTGAGGAGGTTTACATGGCCCATCCTCTTGGCTATATTGATACTTCTCATCCATCGTATGTTGTCGTCTTCACAAGGCTCTCTATGATTTAAAGCAGGCTCCTCGGGGATGGTATGACAGATGCAGTTGTTACCTACTCCGTATTGGTTTTCCTGTTAGTAAGTCTGATACCCCTCTTTTTATTCGTACGACTCTAGTGGGTATGATTTACTTGTTGCTTTATGTTGATGATATTATACTCACGAGAGCTGATTCCTCCACTGTTGATACTATTATTTCTCAACTATCTTCTGAGTTCGATATGAAGAATATGGATTCTTTACATTATTTTCTAGGTATTGAAGCAACCTCGAATAAGGATGGTCTTTTACTTACTCAATCTAAATACGCCTTAGACATCTTTAAAATTTTAAATTTAGGCGTGTCAAACCAGCTTCTACACCTATGACTACAGGCACTCAGTTGTCAGGACAAGGTGGTGCTTTTTCAGATCCTACTCAATATCGTATGGTGGTGGGTTTTCTTCAGTATCTTACGTTGATCCGTCCAGATTTAGCCTATGCGGTCAATGTGGCGTGTTAGTTTATGCACGCTCCCACAGTTGACCACTTTCAAGCTGTTAAACGCATATTGCGTTATGTTAAGGGGACGATTCAAATGGGTTTACAGTTGTTTGCGGACTCTGCCTCTATTTCTCTTCATGCTTACTCTGATGCTGATTGGCAGGTTGCCCTGATACACGTTGTTCTACATCTGGGTTCTTCATTTTTCTTGGTCGGAATCTTCTCACCTGGAGTGCTCGTAAGCAGCCTACGGTTTCTCGTTCCAGCACCGAAGCTGAATATCAGACTCTTGCCTCCACTACTGCTGACTTAACTTGGATTGGTTATATTCTTCAGGAATTAGGTATTCGGCTATCTACTCCTATTAGTATCTATTGTGACAATAAAAATGGCATCCTCATGACTACCAACCCAGTGTTTCATTGTCGTTCTAAGCACATTGCTTTGGACTACCACTTTGTTCGGGAAGAGGTGGCAGCCGGATCAGTGAAGATTCAGTTTGTCCCATCTCATGATCAGCTCGCTGATATTTTGACAAAAAGCTTATCTCATTTCTAGTTCTTGGAACTTTGTCCCAAATTGAACATTCGCGTCTCCTCGAAGCTCAATTTGCGGGAGGGTAATAATGGTAATAATAATCAGATTCAGGAAATAATTGACTAAAGATTTTGGATGAGATTGGACTTGATTCTTTCCAATATATTGTATATACTATTTCCTACCTCATGTATTTTCTTTCCTCTCTTACGTATTTTCTTTCCTCTCTTATGTGTAGCTATCTATGTCAATTACATATTTATGTAAACTATTAACAATATAAATATACAAGAGAGGTTAATGGTTTTCCTCACACAAAACCTATTCATATGCATTTAGTTCTATACTCGTTGAAATAGAGTTTTTACCTTGGTGTGAATGATTGTTCCATCCTCCAAGCCTAAAATAATAATATTGGAGGAGTTTGGAGTAGAGGAATTGCGAATATGAGTAGTACTCTCAATGGATGTTAGTTTTGAAGAGAAACGAATGGTACCAGTTGGCAATTCTTCAGCAAGAGCTTCAAGTAAAGCTTTCCTGTGCACTGTTATAGTTGCCATATTTCTCCTTCATTTTTCGTCATCAGCATAAATTAATTAATTAGCTCCAGGATATAATTGACAAATTTGCAGCGATGGAAAATGTGTAATTAAACTTACCCTCCTTGAGGTGGAACATAGTTAACCACTTTCACCCCATTTCCCACATTTGTTATGGTAAACCTTCCAAGCAGAAAAGAGACAGATTAGTTTAGACAATATTAGAGAAAGAGGGAGAGAGAGAGAGAAAGAGAGAGAGAGAGAGAGAGAGAGGAAGAGAGAGACTTGTTGAAAGGGGAGTAGATGGAGGTGAGTTTATGAGCGACACCAAGTGATTGAAGAGCAATCCAAGCATTTGAGAAGAGGGCGAGAGCAGCACCTGTGACCCTGAGTTCATCTGACCTCTCTAACACAAGAGCTCTTAATCCTACCTTATGAAGAGCTAAGGCTGTAGCAAGACCAGCCACTCCACCTCCTACTATCACTAATTCTTCTTTCCTAATCTCTCCTGCCATCTGTACTCTTAGATCTCACTCTATAATCTTGCTTCTCTCTTCCTTTTTCTTACATATATGTTATTACTTTAATCTCTTTCCTAGCTGTGATCTTGATTAATGACTACTCAACTAATACTTAGATAGGTCTGACTTATTTTGTCTACTATAAAATTTGTGAATTAATAATTGAACGTGAAGTTTTAATTGTTTATTTATTAGATGACTGTTGTGTTTGGAAGATGCGGGAAGTTGCCCACCGCCCCACACCTCCTCTCACTCACATCCTCAATTTGTGGTGTCTCACTTCTCTCTGTTTAGTTATGTCTCTGACTTCTTTCTCTCACTTCTATCTTCTCCCTCCAACTAGTATCCGATCAAGGAAGCTTTGTTTGTGCGATTAGCCGATTCTCGAGGATTTCTTGTTGTTCTTGATTCGACAACCCTCAAGAACTTGTAGTTGGAACGAACGACATGTTCTTGAGGGTTGTTTGACCAACCCACTGTTTTTAGTATAACTAATTTTGGTCCCTGCTGATGTCAAAAAATGGTCTTCTGTTATATCAACATGACAAAGGGTGTTGATGCATGATAGCTTCCGTTATGGTTGAATATTCTGTTAGCTTGATAATGATTCCTTCGCCTGTTCCTGTTCTTCGATTCTAGGGAGGAAAACCTGCAAAGGGTTTGAAAACCGCTCCGACGCTCAAGCCAGTCAGGGTATTATTTGCAGTAAAAAGATTGAATATTGATTGGACCTTTTTTGGGGCGAGTTATGAGAACTCTCTGTGTTTCTTCTAGGTTTTTGGGGGTAAAATATGATGTTCCAAAAGTCTTGTGGAAGAGTATGTGGGTGCCCTTTTATTGGCTTAAGAGCCGGCTGTGATTGCCATTGAGGCGGCTGTGATTGCATTGAGGTGGCTGTGATTGCCGTTAAGGGAAGTTTTCCCTTGTGTTTATCTCGTATCCAGGATAAATAGAAGTTCCTAAGTTTAAGGATCCTTCGTAGATATCCTGCCGAGGTGATAGATTTTCTAGAGAAGTTTCCTCCTTTTAGACTCGTGAAGTCTAAGCTTGCTTAAACACTTCGAGATCGGAAGGCAACCGAGATCTTGGAGGGTAATCTGGGGTTAAGTCGGTAGGTTGCTAGTGCGCTTTCTGCCTCCCCAGTTTAGGGCGTGAGGCATCGACTGAACCCACGTGGACCCCCATGATTCCTTTAGAAATCCCAGGGCTGATCTGTTCATGCCGAGGGCAAAAGAGGGCTGGTTCCTCTAGCCGACCTCCAAGTTAGGGGAGTGCGTAATGGATCGTCAAGGATTCAGCTGCCCTGTTGCCTTAAGCCGGGTTGACCCGTTGAACTTCAGGTCTGATCTTGACTTCCTGACGTCAGTCTATGTCAGGACCTTTTATACATCATTATGAGTCCGGCCACTCATTAGTCGAAAGTAAAGACACTGAGGAGTAGAAGTAACTCTGAGGTCTGGCCCCTAAATATTTTAAATGACCCTGAAGACACGGGTATACCTGGACCAGAGCCGTTTCGTGAGGCTCGATCGTTCTTCTGATTTTTCTGAGCTCTGTGCTCCAGTGCCGACCTGAGATAAGATGTCTGAGGTGTTTTCTTCTCTAATAATGGCGGTCGGGTTTCCCTTGTTTAGGTTGTTTTTGCTAGAGCGGATTTGAGTTGTGTGTTCTTGAACTGATGTACACGTATCCTTATTTTCCGTGACAAGTCTCGACGTCTGCTCGAGGAAATTGATTTCTTTTCATGCGCGATTCGGTGACGTCACAGATCTGATTCTCTGATCACGCACTTTCGGCGTTAATCTTTTAAGTAACTGCCCACGACAGTTCTATTGCCATGCGTAGGCACGTGGTATTCCGTGACTGGAGAGACGAACCTTTTTTGCCGAGTCTCATTAATACCTCCTCTGACTTTGAGTAATTAACAACCGGCCCTCTTTTCGGCAGTTGGTTTCATTGTTCGTCGTCCTGGAGTGGTCGTCTTCTTGTCGTGTTCATCAAATCCTCAGTGGATGTGGTTGATCCACCGGCTAGTCCTCCTTTTGTCTCTTCTCTTTCCAATACGTAATTATTATAGTTTTTTGTGTTTTAATGAATCTTATTTTCCATTAGTAACTATCCCGTCTTTTCTTCTATTCACTTAACACGAGTTCCTTATTTTCCCTCTTTCTGCAACTGTACAAGACGATAGCAAAACAAAAATATGTTATTTTTAGCAAAATCCTAAGCTTACTTATGCAATCCTAACTTATTACACATGATCCGAATGATCGCTCATGCATTAACAAAAAAAGGGGTTAGACCTGTTCCATTATGCCCTAATCTTACTAACTCTTTCTGCAACATAATATCCAAATGAGGCATGTATAAAAGATTTTTGAATAGGTCTGGAGTTTTAAGCTCGGGCCCCTGGTTGTGGCTTTTACTACTAAGGATGTTTCGTTGGCTTGAGCGCGACTAGTTTAACTATTACTTCTCCTTGGGCCCCTGGTCATGGCCTTGGCTACCAGGGTTGTTTCGTCGGCTTGAGCACGACTAGTTTAACTAAGACTTCTCCTTGGACCCCTGGTCGTGGCCTCAGCTACCAGGACTATTTCGTCGGCTTGAGCACGAGTAGTTTAACTAGGACTTCTCGTTGGGCCCCTAGTCGTGGCCTTAGCTACCAGGGTTGTTTTGTCGACTTGAGCACGACTAGTTTAACTAAGACTTCTTCTTGGGCCCCTGATCGTCGCTCTCACTACTAGGGTTGTTAATATACGACTAGGTTAACTAGGACTTCTCCTTGGACCCTCGGTGGAGGATCACGTTTTACCCGAGTAAAGTGAGGTTAGCTTGGTCTCCTCCTTAGGGCTCCTGGTTGCCGACTTAGCTATCAGGGGTACCTGTTTTTTCCTTGGCGAAAAGTTTAACTAGGATTTCTACTTTGGACCCCTGGTCGTAGCTATTGCTATCAGGGCTTCCAGTTTTACTCGAGCAAAGTTTTAGTTTAACTAGGACTGCTCCTTGGGGCCCTGGTCATTTCCTCAGCTACCAGGGCTATCTGTTTTACCGAAGCAAAGTAAGTGTAGCTAGGACTCCTCCATAAGTCCCCTAGTTTGTCTCCTTAGCTACCAGGGCTATCCGTTTTGCTGAATCAAAGTGAGTTTAATTAGGAGTCCTCCTTAAGGCCCCTGGTCGTGGCCATAGCTACCAGGGTTATCAGTTTTGCCGAAGCAAAGTGAGTTTAACTAGGACTCCTCCTTGCATAATATTTGTTTTGAAAAAGCATTATTTTATTGATAAAAACTGTAGTTGGTAGCGCTACACTCTTGCCTAATGGCTTTATTATAGAAGAAATTGAAAGAAAAGTAATTGTGGTGGTCGTTCGTCGTACCTGGACGGTTTCTGCTTTACTCTTACATGTTTGCTGTGGGATCATCATAAAAGACCCTGTCCTTTCCGATAGTGGCCGGGCCGGTTTCCTCCTCCCCACACTTCTGAGTTGAGGTCAAGTAGCACTCCCGGGCTACTTCTTGGTTTCCTCGGACTGTCCCTATGAGAATCGTTTCTAGGACAAGTAATTTCATCATTATGTGGTTCATAGAGATAACGGCCTTAGACTCCCTTAGGAAGTTCCTCCCTAAGATGATTTTATAGGCATGCATATTGTCGACTATGGTGAAGTCCAACATTATCGCCTTTTTTACTTCTCCATCCCCTATCAGTATAGGTAGTGATGCCATTCCGTCGGTCTCGACTTGATTGTCGCCGAACCCTCTCAAACAAGACTTGTAAGTCTTATGATATTGAGGACTCACCTCGAGTTGCTAAAAGCACGTGCGGCTCATGACTTTGGTCGAGCTCCCTATGTCAAGTAAGATGCGTCCGACGTTCCAGTTGGCCACCACCGCTGTTATTACCAGGGGTCGGTGTGTGGGTTGATTACCCCTACCAGGTCATCATCAGTGAAGATGATGGGTGGTGTCTCTATGCTGGGCTTGGTAAACAGAGTTGGCGGATTTTTTGCTTCGTTAGCGTACCTGCACTGCTCACTCTTGGTATTCCCGCTAAGGGTTGGTCCTCCAGTGATGGTATGAATGTTACCTATTGTCCCAGAGGACTCTTCTGGCCCCTTGGACGTTTTTCTGGCATTCGTGGAGTGCGTGTTGTTATCCAGTCTTGATCCGACCCCACCTTTGCTTGCAGACCTTTTGTTCTTATATTTTGGAGGTTGTTGTTCTCTCTTGTGATCGTAAGATTGTTGTTCCTTCTGGATGTACTTGTCAAGCCCTCCTTTCCTTACCAGCTCTTCTATCAGATTTTTGAGGTGCCGACAACTGTCGGTCCTGTTGGAAATGACTCGAATATGGGTTGATATGGAACCCGGTTTACGACCCGCCAATCCGCTTACAAGGCAATGGTAATTGCCTGCGGCGAATTTTGGACCTGTTAGCGGAGCTGATTACTAAGACAAGGCTGGTATGCGAAGCAGGGTGCTGAGGCAGATTTGATCTCCGAGACAGAGCTGGAAGGCGAAGCTAGGCTTATGTCGCTTATTAGTGTTAACGTGCCCATGTGTAATTCAGATTTAGAAAGAGAGAGTCGGTGAGGCGGTGGGATTAGGTTTTTAGTGGCTATATAAACTAAAACCCTGAGGAGATATCAGAAGCACAATCTCACGAAATCTATTGCGTAACTTGTTTGCATATCATAGTGGAAATCATCGTGCCGTTGTCGCTGTGGAGTATGTCTCACCAACCGAACCAGATAAATCTCTGTGTTCTGTTCGTGATTGTTCTTTATTTTGCTATTGCTTATGCTTGATTACTCGTTATTGATCACATTAAACCCCAATTAACATAATAAACTGGTATCAGAGCTAAAGGTTTTGAGGTTTCTGTGATGGCGAAATACGAGATAGAGAAGTTCGATGGAAGTAACGATTTTAATCTTTGGAAGATTAATATACGAGCAATATTAATTCAACATGGTCTGCTGAAGACGTTGAATGGGAAGGATGCACTCGGTAAATCACTTTCAGAAGCAGAGAAGGAAGATCTCATGGGAAGATTCTACTCTGTTTAAGCAATGAGGTCTTGCGGAAAGTAGCGACGGAAACTACAGTCGATGGGCTATGGAGTGAGGTGGAGACAAGGTATATAACGAAATCTCTAACTAATCGTTTGCATCTAAAGAAGAAATTATTTAGTTTACAGATGTTAGAAGGGGAATCATTGAAAGACCATATGGAAGAACTCAACCGAGTATTCTTAGATTTGGCAACTATAGATGTCAAATTCGAAGATGAAGATAAGGTGGTACTATTGTTTGCTTCCCTGCCACCATCATATGAGAGCTTTGTTGATTCTTTTATGTCTGGTAAAACAACTACAACCTTTGAGGATGTTAAAGCAGCATTGAACTTGAAGGAATTGAGACGAAGGTCAATGGAAGAAAGTAACTCAGGAGATGGTTCGGTTGTAAGGGGAAGGATGCAGTAGGTAGACGTTGGGAAGGGCCAGTCTAGGTCTCAATCAAAACCTAGGAAGTACAGGTGCTTTAATTGTAAGAAGGAGAGACACTTCAAGAATAGGAAGAAGCCAGGTGAGGCAGCAATCATCGAAGAAGATGATGGTAGTGTCTTGGCAATCATTGAAGAATGTGATGAAGCTATGGTTCCGGCGATCAATGCCTACTTCACTGAAGATAGGAGGAGTTTGGATACTGGTTGTACATTCCATGTATGTCCTCATGAGGAATGGTTTTCCACTTACACCGCCATTAATGGCGGTATGGGGTTAATGGGAAACGACGCTCCTTGTAAGGTGGTTGGAATTAGTACTATTCAGATCAAGATGCACGATGGTGTTGTGAGGACTATAACAGACATGAGACATGTTCCAGATTTGAAGAGGAACTTAATCTTTTGGGAACTCTGGATGATAATGGTTGCAAGTATACTGGTGAAGGTGGTGTTCTCCGGATTTCTAAGGGGACTCTTACAGTTATGAAGGGGTTATAAAAGAATGGTCTATATGAGCTACAGGGTAACACAGTTACCGGACTTGTAGCGGTTTCATCATCAGACAAGGAAGTTGAGACTACTAAGCTATGGCATATGCGGTTAGGGCATATGAGTGAAAGGGGGATGGCTATACTGAGCAAGTAGGGTTTACTCTGTGGACAAAAGATTGGAAAACTGGAATTATGTGAACATTGTGTCTTCGGAAAGCAATGTCAGGTAAAGTTCAGTACAACGGTTCATACTACCAAAGGAACTCTGGATTACATCCATTCAGATCTTTGGGGTCCCTCCCAGGTTAGCTCACATGGCGGGGGTAGATACATGTTAAGATTGATATATGATTTTTTCAGGAAAGTACGGGTATACATACTGAAACGCAAAGATGAAGCATTCGTCAAGTTCAAGCAATCGAAGACCTTGATCGAGAAGCAGACTGGAAAATCGATCAAACGCTTGAGGACTGACAATGGCATGGACTTTTGCGGAAACGAGTTTAATAGGTTCTGTGAAGACCAAGGGATTGTGACACACCATACATTCAGAAAGACACCACAACAGAATGGTGTGGCAATCTAAACTAAAATCCTAAAGAGATATGAGAAGCATAATCTAACGAAATCTCTTGTGTAACTTGTTTGCCTATCATAGTGGAAATCGTCGCGTCGTTGTCGCCGTGGAGTAGCTCTCACCAACCGAACCACGTAAATCTCTGTGTTCTGTTCTTGATTGTTCTTTATTTCCTATTGCTTCTGCTTGATTATTCCTGTAGTCGTACCCTCGACGGAAGGCGCACCAAGAAGTCATTTGTCCGGGGCCAAACTCTTCCTTGTCATCGTTGGGCTTTGGTAGCTGTACTTTCGCTTTTGAGACGAGGACCTGAGGGATTTCTTCTCCGCCCTTTGTCAGAGGGGTGTAGGTGGCGAAGTCGGGTCTTACCTTCCTGCTCCGGTCTCGCTCTTTAGAGGGCCTTACCTACTCGAGCTCCTTTCTCCTAGGTAGTTCTCCTTCTTATGGGATATTAGCCACCTCCTTCATCCTTCGGTTGTTCTCTTCCCTTCTTATGAACTGTTGGACCCTTTTTATCTGCTCCGCAAATGTGTCGGGCTCAACTCTCGAGATGTCCCGTATAATGTCATCCTGCCTGAGACATCTCTATAGGGAGAAGAACGCGACTTTTGGTTCAAGGTCAGAGATCAGTACCATAAGGGTTCTGAACCTCTGCCAGTAGGTTGCAAGGGACTCGCTCTTCCTCTAGAAGACATTGAATAGTTCGTCGGCTTTCCTTTTGATGGTAGTGCTGCCTCGGAAAGAGTCACCATGGGCTTGAGCGAGTTCTTCGAAGGAGTTTGTGGATCCGGGCGCCAGTGCTTGGTACCACGCTTGTGCTAGCCCTTTCAAGATAATGGCGAAGACCACGCACCATACATTCCGATTGGTCGTATAGAGGTTCATCGCCGCAACATAGTTATTAACAAACACTATTGGGTCCTCCGTGCCATGATAGTGCTCGAGTGTAGGACACTTGAAACTCTTGGGGTTCTCAGATTCGAGTATTTCCCGCTAGAGAAGGGGCTGGTGCATTATCGCTCTCGCTGATGATTTCTCTTTCTCTCTTGCTCGGGTCAGCTCTGTTACTTGGTGTACCAGTAGTTCGCAAAAGGTTGGGCCGTCTGTGCGTCCTTCGCTGACTCCCCTGGGCCTAGGGACGTACGGTCGAGTTGGATTTAGTACCCCAGCTTCGTCCAAGATACATTTCATACGCATCTGGTCACCAAGTGCTAGTTCCATAGCTCCGGATGAAAACACGACGCCAGGCGAGGAGAAGAGTCTCCGGGCCTGCATCTTGATTGTTTCCTTTCTCGCCTCCACCGTAGGTTCCTTCCTAACTGTCTCTGCCTTTTGGAGGCTCTCTTGCAACTGTCTTGTCTCTTCCTGCTTTCGCGCATGGTCTGCTCTGAGCTTCTCGAGCTCGGCCATTAGTTCGACCACGTTAGGAAGTATGTTCTGTGATCCACGGGGGGTGTGTTCATGTGACGACATGCTTGCCTGAAGGGCTAAAGAAAATGGTTAGTTTTGAAAGTAGGACAAAGAGTTCGGGTTACCTAATTGACGATTTTGTTGGAGAGATCCCCCTTCATCTAGCGCCAAAAGCTGATGTCTAAAAATGGCCTTCCGTTATATCAGCATGAAAAAGCGAGTTGATGCATGACAGCCTCCGTTATGGTTGAATATTCTGTTAGCTTGATGATGATTCTTTCACATGTTCCTCGCTCCAGCTCTAGTTCCCTGCTTCCTTGCTCCAGCTCCTTAGCTCATGTTTTAGCTCCTGGTTCCTGTTCTTCCATTCCAGGGGGAAAACCTGCAAAAGGTTTGAAAACCGCTCTGACGCTCAAGACAGTCAGGGTGTTCTTGGAGTAAAAAGATTGAATATTGATCGAACTTTTTTGGGAACGAGTTATGGGAACTCTCTGTGTTTCTTCTAGGTTTTGCGGGGTAGAAGATGATGTTCCAGATGTCTTGTAGAAGACGATGTGGGGGCCCTTTTATAGGCTTAAGAGGCGGTTGTGATTGCCATTGAGTTGTGGGGGCCCTTTTATAGGCTTAAGAAGCGATTGTGATTGCCATTGAGGCGGTTGTGATTACTGTTGAGGGAATTTTTCTCTTTGTGTTTATCTCATGTCTAGGATAAATAGAAGTTCCTAAGTTTAAGGACCCTTCGTAGATATCCTGCCGAGGTGATAGATCTTCTAGAGAAGTTTCCTCCTTTTAGACTCGTGAAGTCCAAGCTTGCTTAAACACTTCGAGATCTGTAGGCGACTGAGATCTTTGAGGGTATTCTAGGGTTAAGTCGGTAGGTTGCTGGTGCGCTTCTGCCTCCCCAGTTTAGGGTATGAGGCATCGATCGAACCCACGTGGAACCCCCATCATTTCTTTAAAAATCCCAGGGCTGATCTGTTCATGCCGAGGGCAAAACAGGGCTGGGTCCTCTAGCCAACCTCCCAGTTAGAGGACTGTGTAATGGATCGTCAAGGATTCAGCTTTCCTGCTGCCTTAAGCCGGGTTGACCCGTTGCACTTCAGGTCTGATCTTGACTTCCTCACGTCAGTCAACTTCAGGACATTTTATGCATCATCAGTCGTGGCTTTGGGGCATAAAGAATTAATAATCTCTGGGGAATAAATTCTCTAAGGAATTCATGTTTTTCTGTACATTCTCGGGAGAATATTATTTTTAATCCAAAAATTAACTTGATCAAACATTGTCGTCTAATCTTCATCTTCTCTATCACCATCGCCACCACAACTTGCCGCTACCACCATTTTGACTGCCATTGCCTCATCTTCTCTCTCCTTTCTTCTCCTCTCTCACTTACTATTACCCTCTCTCTCGGTCTTTCCGTCCCTCTCACTATCTCTCTCTATTGCTCTCCCTATCTATGTCTCTCGATCTCTCCTTGTTTCTCTCTCAATCTTTCATTGTTCCTTCATTAAACTCTCATTGTTTTTTTCTCTCTTACACACAGACACTATTCGGGCGAAGGAAAGTCATCCCTTCGCCAGAACCAGACCTCGAGAAGGGTTTTTGGCGAAATCCTTCGAGTATTTCATGGCCACGAAACACTTCATGGACACAAAATGTTTTGTGACTCTGACCATTTGGTGGCTGCAAAACGTTTCGTGGCCACAAACTCTATGATCTCTACAGAGAGATCTATACATACTGCAAGAGAGAGAAGACGAGATAAAGGCTGCAAGAAAGAGAGATAAAGACTGCGAGAGAAAAAAAAAGAAAAACTAATCTATATAGAGATATGTCTACAACGAGAGGGATGAGAGTTATCTACAATGAAAGATAGACTAGAGTGAGAACGACAAAGAGATAGTCAGTGAGAGTGAAAGAGACGGTGAGAGGGAGAGAGAGAGAAGATGAAGATTAGGGGGCAATGTTTGATGAAGTCAATTTATGGATTAAAAAAAGAATACGCCCTCTAAATCAAATTTTATTGACTAATTCTTTATTCCCCATAGAATTTTTTTTATTCCCCAAAGCCGTGGCCATAATTTTTTGTGTGACTCTAGGGGTTCTCATATGGGATTTGATCTGAAAATCTTCAAGAACAACTTACTGTTTGACTCCACCTTAAGTTCTTGCTGCATGTAGGAATGACGATAAATATACTAATGATCCAAATACCAATAATGATCCAACTTACTCTTTTCCACCTGTTAGCCCTTCCTAAAAGATTTCTATCTTTATTTTCGGAAGATTACTTTTATGACTTTCTTCAATCTTCTGACTTGTATGGGTGACGACATCTTTTTGTACTCCAAGTACTTCTCAGATGTTCGGGTAAACAACAATCATCTCATGATCGTTCTTATGTTTTCAAACATAAGTGTCTCTCCCATGTTTATCACGGGAGCTGGGTAGAATTTTTCTCCAAGAGATCTTCTTATTCAGACCTCTTCAAAACTCCTTTTGAACGAGTCTTTATCATCCTTTGGTCTATCTCCATAGGCTTGGATGCCCATGGTTAATTTACCCTCGTCTTCTTGTCCTCTCGTGTATGTCTCCTACATACAGGACATGAAACAGCGCTTGTTTCACTCCCACTTACCTTCTTGTCACACAAGATTTAACCATTCTTACTCTTATCTCTTTGGATTTCCGATCCAATTTCAGAGTGGTTTCTGCTATAGTTCTAATGAATCTTCTCAAGACTCATTGGGGTTTTTGAGCAACCTTCTTAACTCCTTAAGAAGTTTCTAGGTGATTGTCCCTTGAACCGTTCAAGGCGACACATCCCTCTTCACGTAAGCCGAGTAACTCTTACTCCCTTTCGTTTTAAGGCAAGTAACTCCTTACTTCCTTTTGTTTTAAGGCAAGTAACTCCTTACTTCCTTTTGTTGCTCTTTATCGAATCCTATTCGATTTTTCCTCCCACTTGTCTTCTTTGAAGGACCTTCCTTTTAATGAAGACACCATCGAGAGCAACAATCTCATTGTGTTTCGATGATTTGTGAGAAAACCCCGTTCTTCTTCTCGAAGAACTTATGTCTAACACGCTTTAGACATTAGAATAATTGACAAATTTTAGAACTCCTTCTAAAAAAATATCCATATCCATATGGATTCAATTATTCACTATAGCTTTTCTAGGTTTTTAGTGGATTGGCAAATACGTATTAGACTTTTGTGTTTTCGGAAGACCGATGACTATTGAACTTATGATCTCATCATATTCTTTAGTCACCTCGACCCACTTCTTGATTAAGGATTTGTTTCCAAAACTTCTCCAAATCAAGTCTTACGTCCATTCTAATCACATTAATCGCAGACTTTATGTCTAACATTAGTTTCTACGATTAACTGAACTCTTGTACTCTTACAAGATTAGAATGACTAAGTCGGATCATTCGGTATAATTACTTAAAAGTTAAATAGGCTCTTTTAAGAACATCATAAAATATCTCATATTTTATTCACTCCCATAATCTCATTACAGAGTCAATGTTCTAAAAAGAAAAAGAAATACTAAAACTGCTTTAAAGTATTGCCTATCAGTCTATGATCCTTCTCGAGCTTTTCCAGCAACTCTTGCCTTCTTTGCTTTTGACAGGGTCATCTCCTCTTCAATAAATACTCAGCTCCCTCTTGCTCCTGTCATTCATAATGATAAGAGTCTTTTAGGTATCTCATACCTTGAGAAATTTGTATTTAATTGAATAACTTTTAATAATTTTTACCTTGACCGGAACTCCCAGTTCCGTCGTTTAATTCTTCCAAAAATCGCGGGCAATCTCTTAATCGAATATGAGATGTACTACCGCACACAAGACATCTCTTGTTAGGAAGGATAGTTCTGGGTCTCGGTGCTTTCTTGCCCAATCTCTTGCCAGATGGCTTCCTTCTCCTAACGTCTTCCGTTCCCGTATTTACAGTCTCCTGAACACCTAGAATTTCTTCTAGAGTTTCAGGGGTGCTGAACCTACTTTCAGCAACTTCCAGAATCGTCAGCAGTCTTTCGAAGGATACCCGGCCAAACTTATCTTCAAAGTTCGCTACTACATCCTGAAACCTTTCATCTAATGAATTCAGGATGATGTCAACCGCCATGTCGACTGGCATGGGAGACCCCATCCATTCCATGTCTTTGAAGTGATCAATCATCTCCAAAACATGATAACGAACGAATTTCCCTTTCTCCAGTCGCATTCCCAGTGTCACCATTGTGATTCTAAATCTTTCCATTCGACATTGTGTTCCAAACACTTCCCTTAGTCGTCGAATGATGGTGTATGCTTCCATTTCAATGAACATATCTATATATTTTCTTTCCATGGCCATAAGCATTAAACCGGTTACTGGCGCTGACTTCCTTCGAATATCGTCTACTTGCTTACGTTCTTCATCAGAAGAAGTTTCTGAAAGCACGGGAATCGGAATGTCCAATACTTCTGCGCTTTCTCCTAGAACCTTTCTCAGGTTCCTCTCCCATTGAACGAAGTTGGTATCGTTCAATTTCTCAAGTATGGTATAGAGGTTGAAGATGTTCTTTGTCATAATTAAACTACATGTAAGAAATGCGAAAGTGATTAAACTTGTTATCCTGGCAATTTTTCTTAATTTGCCTATATTATTCTACTTTTGTTGTCCCCTTAGAATAATATAATTCCAAGATCCCATTCCTTCAAAATTAAGCGTACTTTGGCACTGCCCTTAATTCGTCGTCCTGGGTGAGTAACTCCTTACTGATCATACTCCTATGATTCTTGGTTAACGATTTAAACATTAAATCGTCCTTTAGCCTCGAAGTCCAAAACCCTTTTGCTAACTCAGTGAGAATAACCAGTTAGACATGTAGACCTCTTCATAGATCTACCCGTATTGTCCCGAGGTAAAAGATGGCACCCTGCTTTGGCATGACCCACCATCGATGAACAAGGGCTCAACATGTGTCTTAATCTGGGTAGGCTTTACTCAAAATTTCTTTTGGGACTTATTACGTAATTTATCAAATTGCGTTACTGTGAACTCTTGCATAACCATTCATGATTTATTACGTAAAGGTTTACGTGGGTTTGCGTAATGATTTGTTAAATCTTAGTATTACCCCTTAAAAGATCTCATCTTTTAAGTTTATTTCTTGTTCGCCTATGGTTCGTTTGGATCCATATCCAAGAACCTCTATTGACTACTCCCACTTGAACCATGATCTCATCATTCAGTTCGTCAATAGATTTTAAGACCCTATACTCTAAGTATTATTCGGGCACAACTCCTTGCGCTTAGAACAAGAAACGATAATCCTATCTAAAGGTATACTATTCTACGCAATCACATACATCCATACATACAATAATATGACAATCATAATAAACAAAGTATGTATCCTAGATCCGTTTCTAGGTTTTGCTATGTCTCGTATAGCTATTCGTGGGAATTTGTGACATCTCTATGTCTAATGGGCTCTAAAGTTTCGTATTCACAATACACAAACTAGAAGCACATTACGTTTCTTCCTTAATTGTTTCCTAAATCAATACAAGGAAAAACTCCGTTCGGGCTCTTCACTAACCCGGGTCTATGTCTGAAAAAGTATGCTCGGAACCGGGATAAAAAGTCTGAAAAACTCCCTTTTAGTCTTGGCATAAAAGCCCTTGAATCTCATTCAAAAAGACCTGAGTCAACCCTAGTCAAAGTCCCTTGACTGGTCTCTGGTCAACTCTTGACTCAACCTGGTCAAGGTCCGGTCCTTGAGACAGCACCTTCCTGTCGTGCTCAGTCTCTCGGGCATACACGTGTCCTAGCCCAGCTAGACGCTTCTGTTCTAGGACAGACCATAGACATCTCGGGTGAGATGTCTAGGATGCGTCCTGGTCGCGTCCCAGACGCGTCCAGACCATCCGGTCACCTTACATCCCTCTCGGGTACTCAATCCGAGAGGTGTTGGAACTTCCAGACGCGTCCCGTACGTGTCTTGACCTGGGACAGCACATGTGCCATCTCGGATGTTCGGTCCGGGATGCACTCGTGCTCCACAGTCGCGTCCCAGACGCTTCTGTGCACAGACGGCAAGGCCATCCTTCCTGGGATGCCTTCTGGACGCGTCCAGGCGCGTCCTAGACGCTTCTGGGTGTTCCGGTCGCATCCCAGTCACGTCTGGAAGCTTCCAGTCGCATCTAAGATGCTTCTGGTCGCTCCAGACGCATCCTGAATGCGTCCAGACACCTGTCCAGTGTCTCGGTCCTAGACCGAGACTCTAATAGGTTCCCTCGAGCGCGTCCTAGACGCGAATGGGATATCCGAGACGCTCCTGTCTCGAAATCCTATTCCGTCTCGGACTGGGTTTTCCCAGACGCGTCTTCTACACGCTGGGACGTCCGAGACCCGAGAGTCTCGGACTCCTAGTCCGTGTTGGACTGGGATATCCCAGACGCGTCCTAGACGCTCTGGGACGTCCGAGACCCGAGAGTCTCGGACTCCTAGTCCGGCTCGGTCTAGGACTCCCGGTCCTTCACGGACTGGAATTTCCAGCCCGTGTCCCTGTCTTTCTCGGACTGTCTGTCCGAGACGTGCTGGTCCGGCCCGGACGCGTCCTGTCCGGTCCGGCCAGCTGGGTTTCCAAACTCTTTGGAAATCCAACCGTTCTAACTGATTTTCTTTTTGTTTTTCTTTGTTCCAGCTGCTGTTAGGTACTGTTTTTGACCAATTCATCAACCAATCTTCATGGTTTTGATGATTTTTATCAAAATTCTAATACCCTAAATATTGTTTGTGAACACTCTTTTCATAAAACTATGTTTTTAGTGTTTCTAGGTCATGAATCTCATTCAAAACCCTAATTTGATCTCATCAAACTATGCTTGAATCTCTATTCAAACATCATAAACACTAATATCTAGTTGTTCAAGTATGAATCTAATTCGTCTAGTCAAAGATAGTTCATGCAAACGGCTCGTGATGCCACTGTAGGGGATCGTACTAGGGTATCTCATACACCTAATTGTCTAGTGTTGGTAGCGGAATCTCAAACATCATATGTTTAACACTAGTTACCAGGATCTATACATGAACATACCAATGAACTAGATTGGAAAGATGATTACCTCTTAATCGCTTTCCCACGAACTAAATCCCGACCAGTATTCGGAAGATAAGAGCTCCAAGTGTAGCTCCTCTACTTGAGACACCGAGTAATAACTTGAACTCCCTCCTTTCAGTCAGCTAGGACCTTCTTGAAGGTTGAGATGAAGAACTCCTTCTTCTTGACTAGATACTTGAGAAAACTCCTTTTCTCTCTCTCTCTCTCTCTGAGATTATATTCTGAAACTCTTTCAGTTAACCCTCAGACTCTTGAGAATTCAATCTCTTTCTTTAGGTTGTATAATTAGGTATATATAGAAATCCCTAGAAGAGGTATTAGACTCAAACTAGGATTCCATAAACCTAATTATTAGGCAACACCCAAAATACCCTCCATTGGGTCACTTAAGGTGGCCGGCCAACATAGCCCTTTATGGGCTTCCTTGGCCGGCCCACTTAGGGCCTAGACGGCCCTATTGCCTAGGTCGGCCATCACATGGCCGGCCTTCCTAAAGCCATTCCGGGCCTCCCTTTTGGGCCCGGACATGTTTGTCTCTTCGGACTTCTCCGAATCTTTCAGGACTTACCAATAATGGATCCAATCCACTTATTTGCCATTGTCCATCTAGTCAATTTTCTCCGTTCAAATCACTACTCTGTTGTGTAACCCTTGTAGGATCTGGTCTATGTTAGCCGCGAATCAACTCTTGATTCGACGATCGTAGTTGGCTTCTAGCTAAGCATTACGACCCCTAATTGGACCGGACTAATGATCTTCCAAGTAAGGTCATTAAGATCCTATTAGCCAAATTATACGCATTGCATCCATGGTCGAAGGACACTCCTTCGGAAGGATACCATTCCTTCAGACTTTTAGGCATTATATCCTTCAGGAAGGTATCGACAACCTTCTCCAAGTGCACTCGATTCCGGCCACTGTCGAGCTACTTCTTCCCGCCCCTAATGAACGAGTTTGCCTTACCAACGACCGTCGTGTTGGCGTTAACGAAGTTTTCTTTAATTTAGGTTAGGTGTTCCCATTTCCTTTCTTTCTCTTAGAGTTATTGAATCATTATGGGTTTCGGCTTTTCCAATTGAGCCCTAATGCCGTGATGACGATCATGGCGTTTTATCTTGTCTGTCCTCAGAAAGGCAAAAAGGTTACTCTATGCTTTCGATAAGATCTTTTCTGTCAAATCTAACGATCGTTGTTGGTATTACTTTTCTTCTCATCTGGGGCCATTCTTTTTGGCTCCCTCTATCCCTAAATAATATAAGGAAAAGTTTCTCTTCGTTCGTCCTTATCTTGCTACCGAGGAGTTTGGTTTTATCGCTCGTACTACAGATCCTTCCGCCGGACTTCCCCAAATTATTGCCGATGCTCGGGACGTCAAATGCTTAGAAGTCCTGACTGTCTTGGACAAGGGAAAAGAGGGGTTAAGTCTTGAGGATATTGTTGACTTTCGTCATGCATCAGACCCGTGTGCTTCCTTCTCTTCCGGGTATGTTGATCGCTTATTCTCTGGCTTGACGTAATTGTTTTTTATTTTGTCTTGTTATAAAGCTTCTTCTTGCTTTCTTGATTATCAGTGTTTTTAAAGGAACGAGTTAGAATCGGTGATCCGCCTTCTTCTTCTACTGCTAAGAGGCCTCGTACCAAGTCCATGATTGGGCAGAGTTCTGCTAACATCACCATTTGCGAGCCTAGTAGCCCGGCCGCTCCCTCGGTTCCTCTGGGTTCGTCGCCTAAAATGGCCCCTCTGGTTAGGAACGGTGTTGTTTCTTCTCGGACTAGAGCTGGGATCAACTCCCAGGCTGATATAGGGAAGGTGCCCGCTGCTATGGGGTTATCCTCCAAGCTGGTTTGCTGTCTCATTGGCCTTTCACTGTCTCGACTTGCGTTTAGTGCATCCTGTTCTTCGACTGATGATTGATTTTTGTTCCAGAGCTCTTGTGCTAGTCAGGATGTTTCTCTTTATCTGGATCAGATCGGGCGCTTGGAGGTCCAACTACCGCGAGCTGAATAGGAAGCCTTATACTACAAAACCGAGGCTGAAGTTTTGACCAATGATTTGAAGGTCATTCCTGCTGATCGAGATTCTTGAGGTGATGGTGGAGCAGTCTCAGGGTAGTGCCGAACTACAATCTTTCCAGTCTAGTACTTGTATTTCTGCTCTTGAAAAGCAACTCAAGGCTCTCAAGGAAAAAGAAGTTGTTCTCGTTTTTCGGAGAGAGAAGGACAAGATTGCCCTTCATGAATCTCCAAGCAACACCTTCGAGTTAGCTGAGCTGAATCGGGCGAAGTTGGTTGCTAGTTTCAAGTGTGAGGACGAATTCTCAGCGATCCTAAGAAAGCAACGTGAGCTAAGTTTTAAGTTCGCTTGGGAATCTGCTCTTCGTTTTTCTGCTCTTGGCGACTCTTCTCCTTTACGCTACCTTAAAAAAGCTAAGGTGGTTGAATTTATCGATGCTGTAGCTGGTGAACAGGGTGTCAAGGAACACCTCCCTTTTAGTGATGATGAGTGGGGAGGCGAAGCTACCACTTCCGCAATTCCGGTGGGTGATGACTCTGATGATGGTTCTACCTTCTCCGTGCCTCAACCATGTTTTGGCAATCAACCTGACCCCCCTCCCTCCGAAGAGGAGCTCCAGCCTATCTTGGTTTCCGTCTTTGTCTAGTTTGGTTTCATGTTGCTTTTCATACTTCCTCGGATTTTGTTCTCTGTTTAGATCGTTACTTTGTCTTGACGCATAGTTTTGTTTGAACAAGTTGGGTTTTGTCCCAACCGTCTTTTGCTTTTGTTCTTCTATTGGTTACCTCTTTTCTTCCCGCCACTGCACAAAAACATTTGTAAACCAAAGACTTGTGAAATACAAACAAGTTAGACCTATTCTATCATTCCCTAATCTTACTAACTCCTCCTGCAAAATAATACCCAAGTTAGCCCTGCAAAAATGATTTCTAAATAACTCCGGAGTTTTAAACTCGGCCCCTGGTTGTGGCTTTCACTACCAACGCTGTTTCGTTGGCTTGAGCGCAACTAGTTTAGCTAATGCTGATGTCAAAAAATGGCTTTCTGTTTGATCAACATGAAATAGGGAGTTGATGCATGACATCCTCCGTTATATTTGATTATTCTGTTAAATTGAGTGTTGCTCGGCTTAGAGTTCCTGCTTCCTGCTCTGCCTCCTTTTCTCTGTTCCTTACTCCTTGCTCCTGCTCCTGCTCCTTGCTCCATGTTCCTGCTCCCTGCTCCTGCTCCTTGTTCCCTGTTCCTGCTCCTTGCTCCTTGTTCATGTTCCTGTTCATCTGCTCCCAAGGGGGGAAAACCTGCAAAGGGTTCGAAAACCACTCCGACGCTCGAGCCAATCAGGGTGCTCTTTGCAATAAAAGAATGAATGTTGATTGATCCTTTTGGGGACGAGTTATAGGAACTCTGAGTTATGGCTGATCTTTTTAGGTTAAAGAGATCGTGTCCTGGGAAGGACGATGTGGGGGGCCTTTTATAGGCGATGTTAGGTTGACTATGATTAGTGGCGGTGGTGAGGTGGTTGTCGCCGGCCCAAAGAGAAAATTTCCTCTCTTGAGTATCTAGGGTTTCTCTTAGAGTCTATCTCGGATCTTTGATAAGTGGAAGTTCCTAAGTTCAGATATGTAGCCGATTGAGATCTTTCTGGAAGATTCGGGATTAAGTCGGTAGATCACCTAGCGTTGTTGCCTCCCCAGTTCTGAGCGTAAGACATTGTCCGGATCTGTTTGGACCCCCCCCCCCCCCCTTACTCCTCTGAAGACCCAAGGGCTGATCTGTCCATACCAAGGGCGTTTTGCAGGGCTGGTTTCTTCTGGCCGACCTCCCAGTTAGGGGAATATTGGGTGGACCGTCAAGGGCTCAACGGTCCTGCTACCTTAAGCATGGTTGACCCAGTAGACTTCAGGTCTGATCTTGACTCTTCAAACGTTAGTCAACATCTGGATATTTTATGCATCATCATGAGTCCAGCCACTCCGTAGTTGAAAGTAATGAGACTGAGGAGTAGAAGTAACTCGTGTGTTTTAAATATTTGAAGATCCTGAAGTCATGTATTTTACCTGGACCATAGTTGTTTCGTGAAGCTTGGCCTTCCTTCTAATTTTCCAGAGCTGCGCATTCCTGAGCTAATCTGCACTGAGCTGGTGGGGGTTGCTGGTAGTAAAACTTTCTTCCCCTACAACCATATTTTCCAGAACTGACTTGAGTTGTGTTTGCCTTAGACTGTTTGACGCGTGGTTTATCCTTTCGAGACACGTTACAACATCTGCCCGAGTAATTAATTTCCTTTCCATGCGTGATTATGTGACGTCGCGTATTTGATCTTCTGACTGCCCATTTTTTGCGCTGATCTTTTGGGTTCTTATTCACGGCCGTCCTTTCGGCATGCGTGAACCCGTGGTGTCTTGCTAGTGGGAGAGTAGGTGCGTTCCCCAGTGTTCTATTAATTCCTAGCGCCGTCTTGGATTAATCCGAACCGTCGATGATTTTTTCCAGTGATTGAAGAAATTGCTAGGGTTTTTCTTGTAGTGATCGCTGCCACGTGTCTTGCTCTCGTTGGCGCGGATCCAAGTCTCTCTATATTAAAGCGCTGTGACTTGCTGTTAATTATTCCTTTCTCGTTCTCTTTATTTCAGCCAAAATCTTTGTCTTCTCTTTTCCTTCCTTTGTCTATTGTCTGTGTGCCTCCTTTCTTCTGACTTTCATGGCTACTCCTCCTTCTGCTTCAGAGTTTTCCGGTCAGATGCGTTCCTGCAGTCGTATGACCCAGCAGGACCTAGAAGCTCTCCGGGCTGATCATATGATTCCGGACACCGTCGAACTTATTCTCCCGTCTCCTAATGATAGGATTTGCTACACCGATGATCATCGTATCAGAGTCTATGAAGTCTTTTTCTACTTCGGCTTGGTGTTTCCCTTCCCCTTTTTCCTCGTTGAGTTGCTGAATCATTATGGGCTTCAACTCTTTCAACTGAGCCCTAATGCTTTGATGACCATTATGGCGTTCTATTTCCTTTGTCTTCAACAAGGCGAGAAGGCTAGTCTTTATACTTTTGATAAGATTTCCTCTCTCAAGTCCAGTGATCGGAATTGGTACTATTTTTCCTCTCGTATCGATTCGTTCTTCTCTGCTCCTAATATCCCCAAAAATTATAAGGAGAGGTTCCTTTCTGTTCGTCCTTCTCTTGCCACTGAAGATTTTGGGTTTATTCCTCGTGCTCCTGGTTCTTCTCACGATTGTCCCCAAATCATTCCTGATGCCGAAGACGTCAAGTGTCTTGAAGCCGTGACTGCTTTGGATAAAAGAAAAAAGGGGTTAATCCCCGAGAACTCGGTCGATTTTCAGGCCCTTCATCAGGCTCAAGTGCTTCCTTCTCTTCCAGGTGAAGTTTTGCTAGAAATGCCCTTTCTGATGATTTCTTTTTCTAAATAGTTACGCTGCGATTCTTCTTCTTCTTTTTCTTTTTGTGTCATCAGGATTCCTTAGGAAGCGGGCATGGGACGATGACCTTCCATCCTCTTCTGGTTTGAAAAAATCTCGTACTAAATCCGTGATTGGCCGGAGCCCAGATGGCGTCATTATTCGTGAACCTGGTAGTCCGACTTCTCCCTCGGTCCCCATCATCTCCTCTCCTAGTGCTCCTCCCTTGCTTAGAGGCGGTTCCATTGCTTCTTGGACCAGGGCTAGTATCATTCTTCGGCGGATAAGGGTAAAGCTCTAGTTGCTACGGGTTTATCTGCTAAACTGGCTACTTGGCCCAAAGGTCTTCCTCGTCACGTGATATCTTTGATCGATGGTTTTTACCACTATTTCCAAAGTGAGGTATTTCGGCCTCCATTCTCTGTTTTCCGGTTTTCTTCTTTCTTCCTTTTGATGACATGTTCGTACTCTTCTTTTTCAGTACTTTGAAGTTAATCATGACGTTGCGTCTTATCTATCCACGATCGAAAAGCTGGAGGGCCAGCTTTAGAAGGCCGATCGAGAGGATTTATCTTATAAAGTCGAGGCTGAGATTTTGACCAACAACTTGAAGATAACCTCTCTGAGCGGGACTCGTGGAAGCTGGAAGCGGACCAGTCTCGAGCCAGCGCTGCTTTTCAGTCCTCTCAATCTGATGCTCGTGTTTCTGCCTTGGAGAAGCAGCTTGAGGCTCTCAAGGAAAAATTAAGGTTGTTTTGGTTCTTCAAAGGGAGAAGGATAAATCTTCCCTTAAACTCTCGCATCGAAATATTCTCGAACTGGCTGAGCCGAATCGGAAAAAGGTGATATCTTCTTTCAAATGTGGGGATGAATTATTGGCTATCCAGAGGAAGCAGCGCAAGTTGGGTTTTCAGGTGGCTTGGGAAGCGGCTCGTCGCTTCTATTCCCCCAAGGATTCCTCTCCTCTGCGCCACATTGATAAGGATCGGGTGGCCATGTTTGTTAATGCCGTAACGGCCGATCGGGGTTCCAAGGAGGACTTCCCTTTCACTGAAGACGAGTGGGAAGTTGAGGTGGCCACCTCCGTGGTTTCGGTGGATGATGATTCCGATGAAGGCTCTACTTTTCGGTTCCTCAACCTAATTCCGGTTGCCAACCTGATTCCTCTCCTCCTGAAGCTCAGCCATGACTCTTCTTGGTTTTTGTTCTGTGTATTTCGTCTTCCTTGTTTTTTTTCTCTGCTACCTCGAACAATATCCTTACTTTGCTTTGATTTTTATAATCGGCCAGTTTTATATTTCTATCTTGACTTACATCCTGCAGCTGTATGAACTTACGAACAGGACATTTGTTATAGTTAGTTCACTCTTATATTACTAATGCATTCCTATACTTACTACGCATGCTCCGAATGATGGCCCCTATAAAAGAAATAAAGAAGGTTATACTTATTCTATCTTGCCCTAATCTTACTATTTCCCCATCCAAAATAGAACCCAAATTAGCGTAGCTCCGTAAACTGCAACGGTTTTCGAATCTGACTTTTTGCCCCTGATCATGGCTATCGCTCCCAGGGTTGATTTCGTTGGCTTGAGCACAACTAGTTTAGCTAGGACTTCTCCTTGGGCCCCTGGTCGTTGCTTTCGCTACCAGGGCTGGTTTCGTTGGCTTGAGCACAACTAGTTTAGCTAGGACTTCTCCTTGGACCCCTGGTCGTTGTTTTCGCTACCAGGGCTGGTTTCTTTGGCTTGAGCACAACTAGTTTAGCTAGGAATTATCCTTGGACCTCTGGTTGTTGCTTTTGCTAACAGGGTTGGTTTCGTCGGCTTGAGCACGACTAGTTTTCGCCGGGACTCCTCCCGTACCCCTGGTCGTAGCTTGGGTTACCAGGGTTGTTTTGTCTGCTTCTGCATGACTAGTTTTGCAAGGACTTCTCCTTGTACCCCGGTCACCTTTGTCAGGGCTATAAGTTAACTAGGACTTCTCCTTACGACCCTCAGTGGGGATCGCGTTTCACTCGAGTAAAGTCTTTTGTTTAACTAGGACTGCTCCTTGTAAGGTTCTCTGGTCGTCCCCTTAGCTACCAGAGCTACCTAATTTTGCCGGCTTGAGCACGGTCAGTTTAACTAGGACTCTTCCTTGGGGCCTTGGTGAGGGGTCTGTTTTACTCGAGTGAAGTTCAGTTTAACTAGAACTGCTCCTTAAGGCTTCTAGTCGTCGCCTTAGCTACCAGAACTACCTGTTTTGGCCAAAGCAAGGTGAGTTTGACTAGGACTCCTCCTTAATAGTGTCGCCTCTTTGCTAAAATAATTTATTAATAAAATATGTAGCTTGTAGCGCTACTTCTCTTGCCTAACGGCTTTATTTGAAAAATAATTTTTGGGATAAGAAGCTAAAGGGGAGATTAGATGGTAACCAGCGCGACTCTATCCTTGCATGTCTGTCGCATGTTTGTGATCGGCGGCATCATTTCCGCTGGCGGGGGCCGAAATTGCCGCCCTTCTCCTGCAATGTCGGGCTGAGACTGCGTAGCATTCTCCGGCCGTTGCCTGGTCTCCTTCCACCGTGCCTACGCGGTTCGTTCTCGGGATTGGGAATTTTATCATGAGATGATTCATTGATATTATAGCTCCCGATTCCCTCAGGAAATTTCTTCCCAAGATGACGTTGTATGCGTACAGCTCATCGATGATCACAAAGTCCAACATTATTGCTCTGCTTGTCGTTCCTTCCCCGATAAGTACGGGCAAGGTGATAACCCTGCCAGCCTTTACTTGGTCTTGTCTAAAACCCGTTAGGTAGTGTTCATAGATCTCAGTGTCTCTTGGCCTTACTTGAAATTTATGGAGACACGTTCTGCTTATGACTTCGGTGGAGCTGCCGGTGTCGATTAGGATGCGCCCTACACTCCTGTTCGCCACTAGTGCTGTCATCACTATGGGATCTGCATGCGGGGTGATTACTCCTCTTAGGTCTTCATCAGTAAAAACCACGGGGGCGTCTTTTCGTCGCGTATTGTTATGACTTGGCAGTTTCTCCAGCGCTTTTTATTATCTCTGTTTATTTTGCGGGTTGGTCCTCCAGCTATGACATTGATGTCTCCCTTGCTCTCAGACTTCCACTCTGCTTCCCTACATGTGAGCTCTTTCACCAGAGCTTTCGTCAGCCCGGCTCTCCCAGTTTAGGCAGACGGTCTGCTTTCTGTTTGGTACCAATCTTGAGCAGGTCCTCGTAGTGAGGCAGCGAAAGTCGAGCACCAATCATCGTACTGGTTGTGCAGAAGCTCATCATCGTTACATATTTTCCAACGAATTCTCGTGGGTCTCCCAACCCGAAATAAGGTTCCAGATCCCCTTGGCAATCGGTCTCTGTGGGACTTTCCCAAAACAAGGATTCTAGTTTTTCTAATGCTGGTGCTTCTAGCGTGATTTCTGTTGCGCTGACCTCCTTCCGTAATTGCGTAATTTTCTCTTTTTGTTGCCTTCTTTCGACTTTGAGTCACTTTAGGGCCACCGTGAATATCATGCGGTTGATAGATGTTTCTCGAACTTCGTCTAGGGTTGGTCTTCTGTGGGCATGTCGCCTGAGGAACTCATATAAATAGTTAGTCTGAAAAGTTTTAAATAGGGTTCGGGTTACCGAAGTGTTGATTTTGCTGGAGATCGCCCCTCCTTCTAGCGCCAAATGCTGATGTCAAAAAATGGCTTTCCGTTAGATCAACATGAAATAGGGAGTTGATGCATGACAACCTCCGTTATATGTGATTATTCTGTTAAGTTGAGTGTTGCTCGGCTTAGAGTTCCTGCCTCCTGCTCTGCCTCCTTTTCTTAGCTCCTTGCTCCTGCTCCTTGCTCTCTGCTCCTGCTCCTTGATCCTTGCTCCTGTTCCTGTTCGTCTGCTCCCAAGGGGGGAAAACCTGCAAAGGGTTCAAAAACCTCTCTGACGCTCAAGCCAGTCAGGGTGCTCTTTGCAATAAAAGAATGAATGTTGATTGATCCTTTTAGGGGCGAGTTATGGGAACTCTGAGTTTTGGGTGATCTTTTTAGGTTAAAGAGGTCGTGTCCTGGGAAGGACAATGTGGGGGGCCTTTTATAGGCGATGTTAAGGCGACTATGATTAGTGACGGTTATGAGGCGGTTGCCGTCAGACCAAAGAGAAATTTCTCTTTGGAGTATCTAGGGTTTCTCTTAGAGTCTATCTCGGATCTTTGATAAGTGGAAGTTCCTAAGTTTAAAGATCCTTCGTAGATATCTTGTGGATGTGATAGATCCTAGAGGAGAAGTTTCCTCCTTTAGTTACGTGGAGTTCAAGCTGGCTTAAACACTTCGAGATGTGTAGCCGACTGAGATCTTTCTGGAAGATTCGGGATTAAGTCGGTAGATCGCCTAGCGTTGCTGCCTCCCCTATTCTGGGCGTTAGACATTGACCGGACCTGTTTGGACCCCCCTTACTCCTCTGAAGACCCCAGGGCTGATCTATCCATGCCAAGTGCGTTTGGAAGGGCTGGTTTCTTCTGGCCGATCTCCTAGTTAGGGGAATATTTGGTGGACCATCAGGGGCTCAGCGGTCCTACTACCTTATGCCTGGTTGACCCGGTAGACTTCAGGTCTGATATTGACTCTTGACACGTTAGTCAAAGTCTGGACATTTTATGCATCATCAGCTAGGACTCCTCCTTGTGCCCCTGGTCATGGCACTGGCCAGCACAGCTGTTTCGGCAACTTGACCACGACTAGTTTAACTAGGACTTCTCCTAGGGCACCTTGTCGTGGCCTGAGCTACCAGGGTTGTTTCGTCGGCTTTAGCACGACTAGTTTAACTAGGACTTCTCCTTAGGCTCCTGGTCGTGGCCTTAGCTACCAGGGTTGTTTCGTTGGCTTGAGCACGACTAGTTTAACTAAGACTTCTCCTTGGGCCCGTAGTCATGGCCTTAACTACCACGGTTGTTTCGTCGGCTTGAGCACGACTAGTTTAACTAGGACTTCTCCTTAGGCCCCTGCTCGTTGTCTTAGCTACCAGGGAAGTTTCGTCGGCTTGAGCACGACTAGTTTAGCTAGGACTTCTCTTTGGGCCCCTGGTCGTCGCTCTCGCTATCAAGGTTGTCGGTATACGAATAGGTTAACTAGTACTTCTCCTAGGACCCCCGTTGGGGGATCACATTTTACTCGAGTAAACTGAGGTTAACTAGGACTCCTGGTTGTCACCTTAGCTATTAGGGCTTCCCGTTTTGCCTTGGAAAAGTAAGTTTAACTACGACTTCTCCTTGGGACCCCTGGTCGTAGATATTGCTATCAGGGCTGCCAGTTTTACTCGAGCAAAGTTTCAGTTTAACTAGGACTGCTCCTTGGGGCCCCTTGTCGGTGTGGAGGTAGGAAATCGCGGATCAAGAAGTCAGTTGGACCAGGTCGTTGACCGGATGTCGAACCTCCACCTGTTAATAATTTTGCTGGCACCGACGACGTCTTTGGGCTTAACCTGCGACAAAAGAGACAACAACACAGGTGACCGTGAGGTCTTAGGGACACCGGGATGGTGCCGGCCTAAGGGGGCTCCGACGGTCAAGTCAGTAAGCTTGCAAGAGAAGTAAAGTGTACGTGGATATTAGCCTCGCAATGTTACCGTTGGTTGGATAATGGTCGGAGCTTAGGCACGGCTTGTAGAGTGGTCGGAGCTCGCTCTCTACGGATGACTGACTTTGTTGAAGAATGGTTATGACAATCTACGAGGTACGTCCTTAAACAAGGCAGTCCTGGGGCGGTTTGCCTTGTCCAGGGGTATGTTTCGTAAATAAATGAGAATCTTTAAGGTCTGATCTTGTAAACATTCACGTGGGTGAGGAAAGGAAAGCCTGACCTCCACGAGAGATAAAGTACTTGCCTACGTTGATCGTTAGGAGAGATATTGGTTGGTCGCCCTTCCTTGGTTGTCAGGTCGCCCAACTGAGAGAAAGTAATGGTCGATCTTCCTTGGTGTCTGGTCGTAGGTCGACCTTACTTGGTCGTCAGGTCGCTCGGGAGAGAGAAACGTGGGTAGAACCTTGAGGAAGCCTTATACTTGGAAGGGTCTTGCACCTGACAGGGGTCCTGCACTGGGAAAGGTCTTGCACCTGACAGGGGTCCTATACTTGGAAGGGTCTTGCACTGGTATATTAGATCACAATTGTTTTTAGGTGAGAGGAAGGAAGCTCGATGGTTGCTCTGTATGAGAGAGAAATTGGATGTTAGTATTGAATCTGTACTCGATGTGTTTGCCCGGAATCAGATGCCTTGTATCATCTTCCTCTCGGTCCTTTTATAGTGTTTATGGTCGATCGTCACCGGTCGTGAGCTGTCGCCTTCAGTGGGGTAACGCTTGGAGTTTTCACCATTAATACGAATATTGTAACCCCTTAACGGGTATATTCGGGATCTTCAATGATCGTAACGTCTCCCAACGGATATGCGAAGGAAAGTCTGCTGGTGAGGACGGACCTCTATTTCCAGGGCTGGAAATACTTGCGTGTCTTAACATTGCTTCGGGTGCCCGAAGACAAATGGGTCAGGCCCATTAGCCATTAATTCATGGACTTGGTCACCATGTCGGCTCATTAATCGTGGATTTCTGGGGGCGCTCCTGGTGACGTATTTTGGCCCATACAGTCGGCACCTCAGCTACCAGGGCTATCCATTTTGCCAAAGCAAAGTAAGTTTAGTCAGGACTCCTCCTTGGGGCCCCTGGTCGTCGCCTTAGCTACTAGGGCTATTCGCTTTGCCGAAGCAAAGTAAGTTTAAGTAGGATTCCTCCTTAGGGCCCCTGATCGTTGCCTTAGCTACCAGGGCTATTCGTATTTGCTGAAGCAAAGTGAGTTTAACTAGGACTCCTTGCATAATACTTGTTTTGAAAAAGCATTATTTTATTGATTAAAACCTTTAGCTGGTAGTGCTACACTCCTGCCTAACGGCATGCCTGGATGGTTTTGAAAAGTAATTATAACAGTCGTTCCTCGTACCTGGATGGTTTTCTGCCTTACTCTTGCCTAACGGCATACCTTTAGCTGGTAATGCTACACTCTTGCCTAACGACTTGTTTTGAAAAGTAATTATAGCAATCGTTCCTCGTACATGGATGGTTTTCTGCCTTACTCCCGCATGCCTGTTGTAGGGTTGTCGAGGGTGGCTCTATCCTTTCCTGCGACGATCGGGACTGTTGTCTTTTTCTTACAGTTTCGAGTTAAGATTGTGTAGCATTCTCAAGTCACCTCTTGACATTCGCGCCTTAGAAGATCTAATCTCCTTTGGTTTCTTCTTGTTTCATCTTCGGTTCGCCTTAGATCGCCCTCTTTGAACCTCCATTGATTTCTCCCACTGGCCTTTGGATCTTATCCTTGAACTTCTTCAATGGACTCATAGACCCCAAACTCTAATTACAAGACTCTAACGATACGCAGATCGTATCAACTTGAAATTAAAACTAATTACAAATTTGCACCCATCCTTGCTTAAAACAAGAAATAAAAGAAACAATTTATATGGCATACTAGTTTCCCGCATTCACATCGCATGCATTCATATAATATATAAAGGCTAAGAATTATATATGCATGATAATCATGGAGATACTTTTGTCGACGTCCCAAGTCACATTACCTACCTTAAGTCTAAATTCAAAGAATTTGACTAATGGTGCGTTACGGTGTTATCTTTTATTATTTTTAAAATCAATTTTAAGAAAAACTCTGTTTTGGGTTTTTAGAAAGCCCGGGTCAATTTTGGAAAAAATTGGTTTGATTCTTTATGATTTCCCAAATCAATTTTAAGAAAACCCGTTTCAAGCCTTGGGGTTGCCCGAGACTATTTCGGTAAAATTTGGGTGGACTCGGGAGAAAATTTTGACTTTCGTCGAAAAACTCCCACTCGGGTCAAGACCCATAAAATTTCGGCCCGTGGACCTAGGTCAAATTCGGAAAGGTTCGGGACAACCCTTGGTCAAGGCCCAAGATCCTAAAGTCAAGGACCAAGAAGGTGGTCCGGGCCAAAGAGGCCTAGTGTCACGGCCTTTTAGTCCCGTTAGGTCGACCCGGCATATTATGCTCAAAAGACACGGGTCGATAGTGCGGAATATCAAATCCTAACGTGCCGTGCGGCGTCATGTACTCCCTCCTAGTACATAACCAGCCTTCCCGAACATATTCGGAGCATCTCGACTATCAAGTCATCTTGGTTCCCAACCAATAATGCGGCATGACAACAACGTGTCCCAACCTACGAGCATAGCTCGAGCCGTCCCGTATAACGCTTCCTTGAGTCATAGACTCTCGCCCACTATAAAGGATACCGACATATGTGCGGAGCACACCAAGCCGTATTTGCGGATCTTGCCATCTAGTCTCAAGCATCCGGCACCTTATCATCTCGGCTACCATCTGGACATTGGGCATAGGAGCATCCATCTCTAATAAGCTACCTCATGCCCAACATAGCACATCAAGGCTTGGCCCCTTGAATAGCTCAATCCTCCTTATGGAATATGCTAGCACGACGCACGCCTCGCCATGGCATGAGAACATGCAACACCTTTTCCAAAGGAACCCGCAGTAACCTATCTCCAGGTACTGTCCCGAGCCATTTCCTATGACAAGGGAACCCGTACAATATGCTTCTCTCGCATACGCTAGGCCGGCCTCATGGGTTGCGCCACGAGGATGCTCACTTTCGTGCATACCATGCTAAGATGGGCGAGCTCCCATCCACGAGGTCTTGACATATGCTGGATGCATATGAGGAAGGGAGACCACCCCCTCCTAAGGTGCAAACTTCTTGTTTTGCCTATTTCCACAAGGAAACATCAATCCTTTTAACCAGGCATACTCTCGTCCAAATGACCCTTTGTATCCTTGACAAAGTCTTGAATGCCACGGATGTCCCCGTGCATGGCCTAAGGAAGCTTGCTGGCACTCTTGCCCTACTTCGACCTCGTATTCGGCCCTACGGCCTATATGCTCGTATGTGCTCTCCTAGCACTCGTCACGTCATATGCATGCTCAACAATATGTACGTGACATACTCCCCCACTTGTAATGTCGACGTCCTCGTCGACTAAGTTTGGAGTACTTCAATCTTCAGCCTCAACTCCGATGCTACCACTGCACCTTCATGTCTTCGGCATACCGCACCTCCGTGCGAACTCAACTACGCAGTCTCGTCGCGCAGGTTCCCCCTCCGGTTTAACTCAATCTTCTGCAATGCATCCTCCGATGCGTTAGGGTAATGGTCTTCTCTACCATTCATCCATGCTCAATGTTGCCCTCTGGCCTCAAATGTCGGCTCCCCCTCTGGTTTGCCTCTCTGTTGCAGCCTCCGCCGCTCCTCGAACTCAGGTACCTCACCTCCTCGGCTTCACCTCGAGTTAGCATCTCGACGCCACCGCGTCTTGCCATGTGCTCGCAATGTTACCATCGCGAAGCAACTCGTCTTCAATGTCACTCACCTCTGGATCAGACCCAACGTACCCATGTACTCCACGTTCTGACTCCTTGGTTTGCTTGTTCATTGAGACCCTCGTTTCGACCACTGTCCTCAAACATCAAGTGCACTCTAGTACCTACGTATCCACTACTTGTACCCTTGAGTGTATGTCACTTGAACTCTTCGCAATGTCGCCCCTCTCTCGACGACCCTTGCCTCGATTGTGCCTCTGCACCTGCACCTCTGTGCAACTCAACCAAGCCTCTGCTTGTGCGCCTTCGCGCTTGCGCCTCGTGCGCTCGGCATCCCCCATGCCATCCCTTCCTCGGGAAATTATCGTGTTGCCTTCGATGTCCACTAAAACGAGCACGGTAGCTTCTCTCCGCGAGAACTACATGGTACCAAACCATCCACCACTGGCATACTCTTGGGAACGTCCTCTTGACTACATCCAGACACACACTTGCCATTTAATCTTTGGCGATACTCCTTAACCCGAGCATCTTGGTAGGCTCGTGTCCCTCTTGAACACATCCGAACGTACCACAGCATAAGTTCCAACACATCTTATGCAGCACCATACGACTTACAACTCAACTGCAAACTCGACGTTGTCATATGTATCTGACGATCTGAACTTAGTTCCAACTATCACCAGAATTGGACGATGCTTAATGTCACCACGACACACCATCCTGAAATCCCATAACGTGAGCTGATCTCTTCTTAGTCACCACGTACTCATTGCACACTGTAGGCTTGAACTCGGTTCCAACTTACCTCCAATGCATAACTCAAACATGGGCCGATCCACTTCAGATACAACGACCCTCATATTACTTGACGGCTTGAACTCGGTTCCAACTACCATCAGTACTTCACTTGGTCTCGTGAATCTGTCATCTAGACTTCACACCAATATGACCATAAGCTTCAATGTTGGTTTCGGCTTATAGCACTCATGCGACATACCTCACACAATTGTGTTAGCATATCCATGTCTCATCTCAAGTGAGTTCATTCTCCTTGGAACTCAAATGCGCTTACAACACATCGTGCCGAACTCTATCGTGCACCATACCACATAAGCACAACTTGATCTAGCACCAACTTGCCCAACGATGTACTCTGTCCATCTATCTTTCTCTTGACCCCTGTCTTCTGTAAGTAGCTTGAACTCACAACATCACAAGTCACTCGATGCTACCTTCGGCTTAAGCATAAAAGAGTATCCTTCAACACCTTGTTGCCATACCCTGCTCTAACGCTCAAGTATCACTTGGATCAACATAGCTCCACTCTTGGATGCCAATCCAACAAGCTTACTCAGACTAGCTTATCACAAGCTCTCAGCCTGACTCTACTTGCCATCTTGGTACACTTTATACCAAGCATGTTGTCCACTTCAAAGGACTCTAACATATAATGTACCCAATGCGCACCAAATCGTACTGAGCATTACTGCACTAAGCTCGCACACGACTCACCGTGCCATTCTCGGTTCATCCCATCTCTGCACTTTTCCTTACCTCTAAAGGACTCAAGCATATATGGTACCTTCTTGTACACCAAGTCACACTGAACTCTTGCCACTGAGCTTGCACATGACTTCTTGTGTCAATACGGTTCCATCTCATATCTCGCATATGTCCTTCGTCTCGAAGGAACATAGACCCAAGTATAGCTACCACCGTAGCATCCGTGCACACGGCCTATTCCTTCCATCGGAACTCTCGTCGCCTTATGCACCATGCATCCCTCGACAAGGTCCCCTTCTAGCATCATAGCTTCAGAGACCATATCATCTTGAATGCATCTCACTCTGAAAGCTTTCTCTTGGAATCATGCTCTCAACGCAGCTCTTCATACACACTCCAGTATACCATATACCATAGTGGGAGAATCACTAAGCTCTTCGTCACACTCTTCGAGCATAGATACCATCTCTTGAACCTGCCATCCAAGCTCTAGAAGTATGCTTCCAAACATACCACATGTTCTTAGGCATATCTCCTTGCTTGTCTTCTCAAGCTCCCAAAACACATCCAATTGTTAAATGGTTATCAGGATGCAATACATCTTCAACTCGTGCATCTCCATCCTGCAGCTCAGGCTCTGACATCCATTTCTCATCTAGGATCAGAGCTCCATACTCTTAAGCTTGACCAATCAAGCTCTGATACCAATTGTCACGGCCTTTTAGTCCCGCTAGGTCGACCCGGCATATTATGCTCAAAAGACACGGGTCGATAGTGCAGAATATCAAATCCTAACGTGCCGTGCGGCGTCATGTACTCCCTCCTAGTACATAACCAGCCTTCCCGAACATATTCGGAGCATCTCGACTATCAAGTCATCTTGGTTCCCAACCAATAATGCGGCATGACAACAACGTATCCCAACCTACGAGCATAGCTCGAGCCGTCCCGTATAACGCTTCCTTGAGTCATAGACTCTCGCCCACTATAAAGGATACCGACATATGTGCGTAGCACACCAAGCCGCATATGCGGATCTTGCCATCTAGTCTCAAGCATCCGGCACCTTATCATCTCGGCTACCATCCGGACATTGGGCATAGGAGCATCCATCTCTAATAAGCTACCTCATGCCCAACATAGCACATCAAGGCTTGGCCCCTTGAATAGCTCAATCCTCCTTATGGAATATGCTAGCACGACGCACACCTCGCCATGGCATGAGAACATGCAACACCTTTTCCAAAGGAACCCGCAGTAACCTATCTCCAGGTACTGTCCCGAGCCATTTCCTATGACAAGGGAACCCGTGCAATATGCTTCTCTCGCATACGCTAGGCCGGCCTCATGGGTTGCGCCACGAGGATGCTCACTTTCGTGCATACCATGCTAAGATGGGCGAGCTCCCATCCACGAGGTCTTGACATATGCTGGATGCATATGAGGAAGGGAGACCACCCCCTCCTAAGGTGCAAACTTCTTGTTTTGCCTATTTCCACAAGGAAACATCAATCCTTTTAACCAGACATACTCTCGTCCAAATGACCCTTTGTATGCTTGACAAAGTGTTGAATGCCACGGATGTCCCCGTGCATGGCCTAAGGAAGCTTGCTGGCACTCTTGCCCTACTTCGACCTCGTATTCGGCCCTACGGCCTATATGCTCGTACGTGCTCTCCTAGCACTCGTCACGTCATATGCATGCTCAACAATATGTACGTGACACTAGGATGCATCTTGGTATGGCCCAAGCATGGTTCGCCTCTAGGCCAATAGCTTGGGTCGTGCCATGCACGGTTCGGCCAAGACCGGATGCGTCAAGACCCATGCTAGATGCGTTTTGGTCTTGGCCAGGGTGAGGATGCGTCCTGGCCCTAGGCCAGAATGCTGGTCTTGACCCAGACGCATCCTAGACGCGTCTGGCCTAAGGTCGGCCCTATCAGGACGTCTCGGGCCAAGGCCGAGGTGTCCTGGGCCATCTCTCCAAGACCGAGATGCCTAGGACGGCCCAGACGCGTCTGGCCTAAGGCCGACCCTATCAGGACGTCTCGGGCCAAAGGCCGAGGTGTCCTGGGCCATCTCGCTCCAAGACCGAGATGCCTAGGACGGCCTAGACGCGTATGGAGAAGTCCCATGCGTCTCGGATCAAGTCCGAGATGCCCTCGGGTCAACCTGGGACGCGTCCTAGACGCGTCATTGAGACCCGAGACGCGACTCAGACTGGCCTGGTCGCGTCTGGCCGGCTGGGCCAGATTTTGGCAATTTTTAATTTTTTTTTTTTTGGGCTATTCTCAATAGCTCTTGTTCCCTTCTTTTAGAAACTTCCAAAAGACTCAAATTTGCTTTTTAAAACCTTCTAAAGTCATAAAATCACAACTTTTGATCTTTTGAGGAAACTTCTAAAAAACCCAATTTGTGATTTTTCAACTACTTCTAAAATCATGAAAATTACAACTTTTGAAACTTGTAGAACACTTCTATTCCAAATTTTTGATTATCATCTAATTAACCAAATCAATGAAAATCAAAGCTTTTGAAAATATTTTTCAATAACGAAATCAATCAAAATTGAATCTTTTGAAACACTTTCAATCATCAATCTTTGATCATCAATTTGAAAACTATTGAATCCCATTCAAAACAATCAAATTGAATGTCTAAAACACTTTTAGACAAAACTATCAAGCTAATCAATCATGGATTAGTCCGAAACATAGCAAAAATTAGTTATTTGCAAAAGGCTTTGACGCCACTGTTGGGAATTGGTGGTGTCTACTAATGTCGTTTGGTGGAATCTCAGACATCACATGTCTAACATTAGTATCCCAGGATCACATCCATAAACTAATGATTAACTAAGAGTCCAGAAGATTACCTTAATCGCTAGTTTTCCCTCGAACCTTTCCAATCGCTTTAGAAGACTAAGAGCACCAATTGTAGCTCCTCTACTTGGGACACCAAATGGTCTACTTAATCTCCCACCTTGAAAGCTAGCTAGAACTCCAATGGTAGTTTGATAAGAAGAACACTTCTTCTTGAATGACTAGTTGATAGCTTTTGGGAATTAACTCACTTTCTCCTCTTTACTTGATGTGGTAGAGTAAGAAAGCTATAAGAGAAATTCCACACCTGATTCACTGCCCTAAGAGTCATTATATAGAACCCTAATAAGAGTCCACCTGTAATTTGGTTTCCTAAAAGACCCTTTTGAATAAGATTAAGGAAATTGTCAAAAATAGCAACTAGTTGATATTTTCTCAATTCCTTAATGAGGGGACGTCCAAACCAGGCCAAAATTGGGAGATCTAACCTTCCCTATAAGGGCAACCGACCCTCCAATTTTTTAGCCCAACCCGAGCTCAAAAAGTCCCTTTTTGGCCCTAGGCCCGAAACCCCTCTTTTGGGCCTTTTGTGCTATCTTTGCCTAAACTTGTTTTAGGCCTATGAGACATATTTATGGGACTCTCCCATGATTATATATCTCACTCCCACTAGTCATATCATCCGATTAAATAACCATTCTTATGTGTAACCCGTTGTAGCATCTGGTCGAAGTTAGCCGCGAATTACTTTGTAATTCGACGATCGTAGTTGGTTTCTAGCTAAACACTACGGCCCCTAAATCAACCGGTCTTGATGATCTTCTTCATCTTTTTCAAAAACTTGATGCACCCGAAAAGGTTGCAACCCAGACGGAGATATCAAGTAGTAACCCGACAAAGCCGGGGTCGATCCAAGGATAGGAAGGTAGTTTTGATATCGAAGGGTCTTATCCCTTGGTCTAGATATTAAAAGCTAACTTAGACTAAAAAGGAGAGAAATAAATATTGAATAAGAAAACAAATAAAACTAACTAAACAATATATGTAAACGGGCGAGAGAGATTCTAGAGAAGAGTCGGAGGAACAAGAGTCGGGAGACAAATAAGTGAGAGAGGTGTCGAACCGAGAATCCGATAATGATAAACCTACGACTACGTGTAGTCCGATCTAATGTTTCAAAGTATAATCGATGTTCGACTCCTAAAGTACATGTCTCTAAGTACTACGTATATCCGGAGATCATACTTAGTCAAACAAACGTCTAAATCGGTTTATCCCGAGTCAACGAAAGTGGTTTCTAGTCGCCTAACTATGTGAAGTGAATGACAAGACACATGAAATTATGACTTAGACTACGATCGATATCGAATACTTCGTTTCGTCTATTAACTATGCGAAGTGCTTGACAAGACACATGAAAATACGATGAAAACGATAATCGAAATAAATGAACATCAAATCATAATCAAAACATCAAATCATATTAAACATAATCACGAATTCATCACATTTGATCTCATATAATCGACACACTAAAGTTAGCTAAACATGGTAATTGAATAAGAAATGGAAAGGATATGATGAGAGAATCCCCCTTTTTCGATGTGGTTTGAGGCTAAGATCGTCGGAAAATATGAGTCTTTAGGGTCAACCGATCTCCCTTTAGAAAATTATGGATTCCCCATAGCGACCACCATGATCATCTTCTCCATTTAGAACACAACCTCCATTAAAGCTAACCCTAGCTTTCTCACTCTAGAACTTTCTAGTCCAAAACCAAATCAAACCACATGGGTAGCTAGCCAAGATGATGGGGAGCAAAAGCCCTAAGGTTTCCGGCCAAGAAAGTGTCCGGTAACCGTAGATAATTCCAGCCAAAGAAGCTTCAAGATCCGGCCAAAAAGATGAAGTTCCGGCCAAAAAGCTTAGATCCGGGCCAAAAGGAAGCTTCCGACCATTCCGAGCCTTGCATATGCGTCCCGTGAATGCAACCGAGCTTCCAAAGAAGCTTCCCGTCAACCTTGCAAGGAAGTCGCGCCAGTCGCGCCAGTCGTCCGTGCTTGCTTCCGGTCCAAGCTGGCTACTCCGAGAATCTGCTGCAGATGCGTCCCGTGAAGGGTACTGTCCCATGCTAGCAGCTCCCGTGCTAGCAGCTCCCGTGCTAGCAGCTCCCGTGCTAGCAGCTGCCGTGCTCCCGTGCAGCTCCCGAGCAGCTGTTGCTCGGCCGGCCTAGTGTGTTGGCCGGCCTATGCTTTGGCCGGATCCTCTTTCTTCTCTCTTGTCTTTCTCTTTCAAACCCTCTTGATGAAGAACCCTAACTCTCAAGAACCTTCAAACCCTAGAGCCCTCTGTCTCTTGTTTGGTGCTTGGTTGATGAAGAAGAAGATGATGAATGGTAGCCTTAACTACTAAAACCCTAGAGTCCCTTGACTTAATCAATTCATTTAGACTTTGTTGACTTTAATCCATACAGAGAGGGTGCTCATATAATTCTTCCTTGTCATTCTTCTTTGGGCTTGTGTGGGCTTTGGGCTTGATTTAGAAACCAAGAGGTGCCTCCGTCCTTGTCTCTACATCTTCAAATTGTCACAAAGGACTAAAATACCCTCGGACTTCTTTTTTTCATAACTTCCCCATCTGAACTCGGAATTGACTTCCGTTTTCACCGTCGGACTCGTCATTACCTCCACTTGTAATTTGATTTGCATGAAGTCAGTTTCTCTCGTTTTGGGCACATGAAATGATAGTGATAATTCGCTCATTTTATTCCAAATTTCATGTTTAACTCCAAAATAGGTACCTAACATGAAAAACACAAAATATTATTGATAACACTCGAAAAGGACTAATTAGTCTAAGTTAGGCGCTCCAAATGTGATATTTTCGTGTCACATCACCCCTAAAAATCAACCGGACTTGATGATCTTCTTCATCAATAGTCCTATCCGAAAAATTGCTCGCATTGCATCTTTGGTCGAAGGACATCTCCTTCAGACTCCCACTTGTACTTAAAACAAGTGAAATGTTCGATTCCCGTGTCAATTTGTATCTCATCTGATACATCTCATCATTCAGACTTTCTTGATACCGAGGCCAACTGTCAAAGACAAACAATTAATTTCTTAATCCGTTTAAGCGCGGCCACGCATTTTCAGTTGCTACTCATCAAGCGGCCTTGAGACACTTTTCCTAATAGAATTAGGATGACAGAATCCATTCTTGTACTCCCGCTCTACTTCATGTCTATCATGTCCTTTCCATTATCCGCCTTTATAACCTCCTTTTACGTCGCGGCGTTTAACGGAAACAAAGTCAGATATTCCTTACATAAGATGAGTGGAGCACTCATGTTTTGAGGAATCTCTCTAATTTTGTCAATGAGAAGCATTTGACGTTCATCACGAGTGATGTACTTCTCATTTGAGGGTTATCCAGTGTATAATCTCTATTACACACCCACGTAGGCGAGTTGAATATTCCTATTGCTATAGCCCATGAAACTGCGCTATCGCATCGACCTCACGTGTTAGTCTTCCTTAGTCGTTGTTGTCCATGTAACGACGTGGACTAGGGAGATGACAATAAATATTCCAAGTTCACTTAATAGGGTTTCATTCATCAGATCACGTATTTGACAAACCTATTCGGAATGTTTTATTATTCGTGGACTGTCGTTTAAATACTAAACCAAATTTAGACGACTACGAAATTACTAATTTATTTCCGATAACGAGAGTTTGTAAATTTGAGCCTCATCCGTAAAACTCCTTTTACCCACTCAATTTACTTGTCAAGGTTTATTCAAAATATACCTCATGCCTTAGACTTGTGTATGAGTCTCATACTTTGTTTTAGGTGACAGTTTAGTTTGACTACAGATATAGTCAATTTAAACTTTGCTAATTATCAATTAATTTGAAGATCGCTCTCTTCAACCTTGATAATTTCTAGTGATCTTTACTAGTATTAAGGCTTTATTTCTTTTGTAGAATTTGCAATAGTTCCAGGCTAGAAATGCTCTCAGCCTACTTTCCTTCCATATCTGGAAGTTTGCTATGATGACTTGTTCAACTATAGTACTACTTCATCCTACAGCCTTCTAGGATGCCCTTAAGTATGTTTCGGATTCTTCAATCCGAATTTGGATGTTGACATCAGTGCCCTGGATGTCTAATTGTTAATCGTGTCCTACATGACCGACTTTATGTTTTGTACATAAATGTGTCTCTCGTGCGTGCGTGCTTGCTCATCGGTGCCTTCTAGACTCTGAGTCTTGCAACGCTCTCTGTCATGAGTTTTTGGATTGAAATTCTTATACACTTTTCCGAGTCTTAGACCTTTCGAGTTTGGACTTCAAGAATCTTTGGCGTACCAAGGATTCTTAATCCTATCATCTAATCGATCTATGCTTATAGACCTTTGATGCCCAAAATGGCATTTTATCCTTTTGTGTGTGGTCCTTTATTGAGTCAGTTCCTGACTGTTTTAACAACATTTCTATGTTGTACTCTGTATGGGCCAAAATATGTCACCAGGAGCGCCCCCAGAAATCCACGATTAATGGGCCGACATGGTGACCAACCCATGAATTAATGCCTAATGGGCCTGACCTATTTGTCTTCGGGCACCCCGAAGCAATATTAAGTCACGCAAGTATTTCCAGCCCTGGAAATAAAGGTCCGTCCTCACCAGCAGACCTCCCTTCGCATATCCGTTGGGAGACGTTACGATCATTGAAGATCCCGAATATACCCGTTAAGGGGTTACAATATTCAGACGTTTTGGTATGTTTTGTCCTAGAATCATAAAGTGTAATTCATTGTCAGGTTCTTTGAATCTTCAATCCTGAGTGATAACTAAAAGTCATATTTAGACATCATCATATTGGCACTAAATGGAAGACCTACTCTAGAAAAAAGTTTCTACTTTCGGCACCTTGAACCATAAAACCTCGATTCCACGACTAAATTTGTCCTTTAAGTTTCCAACCACCTCGAGTTCACCATGTCTCCAGTAACAAAGTCGGCATCTGAAATGACGAAGAATTCACCTAAAGTCTTATTGACTTAAGATATCATCCCTTCCAATGGATGGGGATCAGGTAATGCTTGAAGCATAATCCACAGACGGTGCCAAGTAGTAAAGTCCGAGCTCGGGAAGCCAAAGGAACTGAGCCTACAAAGCGAGGTAGCGGAAGGAGAGGAAAAGGTGGATGGAGAGGGTAATACAAAGGTAGAGGAGATAGATCTAGATCCTGCTGAAGAACACAGTAGAACCGCTAGCCTCAAAATACCAGTCCAAATCGGGGCCCTCAGCCTTGAGGTCGCTCATTATCGGGAGTCTCTGCCTGAGGGAGTAAGACAAGAGCTGACTTAGTCCTTAAAAGATCACATACATGCATTTGCCTTTAGCACAAAAGAGGTACTCGGGGTACACGCCATAATTATCTCTCATCGTTTGAACCTAAAGCCAAACTAGAGAGCGATTAAGTAGAAGAATAGAGATTTGCCCCAAACATGTAGGCAGAGATTGCAAAGTAAGTGGGCATACTCTTGCCATCAGGTGTAATTTGAGAAGCTCAGTACCTCAACTGGCTAGCCAATGTAGTGCTGGTTCTGAAGAAGAATAATACTTGGAGGATGTACGTCGACTCCACCGATCTAGCAAGGCATGGCTCAACTTTATTATGCCTTCATTTGATAACACCAAATAGCCATATGTCAGGTTGATCAGGAACACACTGCTTTCAGTTCCTAGAAGGGTCTTTAATGCCGTCAACAAATACCTTTTGGTCTAAAAAATGCAGGGCTATGAATCAACACTTAGTCAATAAAATTTTCCAAGAGGAGGTAGGGAAAAGAGTGGAGTGTTACGCAGATGACATGATAGTCAAAGAAGGTTAAGGATTACCTCATCCCCAGTCTCAAACTAGCGGTCAATATGCTACGGCCTACAACATGAAGCCTAATTCATAAAAATGTGTCTTCAGAGTTACATCAAGAAAGTTCTTGAGAATTTATAGCTAGTCATAGTGGAATAGAGGCTAACCCAACCAAGATAACAACCTTGATAGAGATGCCTATGTTGAACAAGTTAAAGGAGGTGCAGAGAATGACAGGAAGATTGGCTTCCTTATCACGATTTTCAAGCAATATGGGAGATAAGGCCCTTCTGTTTTACAAAACTTTGAGAAAGGTGTCCAAGTTCAAAAGGATGGAAGAGATAGAGTAGGCTTTGCAATATCAAAAGAGACACCTAATGGCTTTAACATGCTTATAAGCTTGAGGGTCGGAGATGAATTAACCGTACTTGTCAACATCAAAGCAAGTGGTATCCACAGTAATGATAAATATGGTAGACGGAATTATGCACCCAGTGTACTTCATAACTAAAATCCTTTCGAAGGCAGATCTCAATTATCCCAAGCCAAATCAAAAAATTAGCTTACGCACTGGTCCTGACAACAAGAAAGTTGTGACCATACTTCAAAACGCACTTGATGAGTTTACCAGAACTCAATTATGTGTTGCCAATTTACGTTTGTTATGTAAGGTTGATAAAACAAATGGAGTTAATTGGTTTTTTAGGATTGACCCAAAGAAGCTAGGAACCCAATAGTTATGGGCAATTCATGCGCAACATGGTACATAAGAAGATCCGACTGAAAATTAATTTGGAGGCATTTTACAATAGACATTCTACATGGGTGTATTTTTTATACCGTGGGAAAATTTATAGGGAAAATGGTTACTTGGGTTCAAAATATTATTATAATTACTAGAAAATCCATCATTTTTTTATATTAACTATAAATTATCAAAATATAATGGATAATGATAAATAAAGTTTAAAATAATATGCTTATTTACCAATCGCGTCATTTCTTAATAAATTTTTTGCAGAATAACCTTAAGGGGGGTAGTGGTTCAGGACATTGGAGGACACTCAGAGACAAAATGTTCCAGAGACATTTCAAGACATTTCGGGACATTTGTCCGTAGACAAAATGTCTTTATGGACATTTCAGGACATTTGATTAATAGACAAAATGTCTCAGAGACATTTCAAGACATTTGGTTCATGGACAAAATGTCCTGGGGACATTTCAACATATTGAATCCATGGACAAAATGTGTAGTAGATATTATTATTATTATTATTATTATTATTATTATTATTATCATTATTATCATTATTATTATTATTATCATTATTATTATTATTACTATTATTATTATCTCATCATTGAAGGATAATTGGTAGACATTTATTATTTTAATATTATCATTATTGTCAAACCATATGAAATAATATATTTGTACTCATATTTCAATAATATATTTTTCGACTTTTGTGGACATCTGTGGATATCTGAGGACATTGATGGCAGTTGGTAGACATTTATTATTTTAATGTAATCATTATTGTCTAATCATACGAAATAAATTTGCCCTACTACTTTTTTTTTTATGAAATTTGCCCTACTACTTTGAAAATATATTTTTCGACTTTCGTAGACATCCGTGAATATCTGTGGACATTGATAGATATTTAGTTGATATTTATTATTTTAATATTATTACTGTCTTACCATATGAAATAAAAAAATTAATTAATATTTCTAAATATATATTTTTCGACTTTCGTAGACATCTGTAGATATCTGTGGACATTGATGGACAATTGGTAAATATTTATTATTTAATATAGTTAAATATTAATATAATAATAATATAATATTATATAATAGTGATATAATATAATGATAATAATAATAATAATAATAATAATAATAATAATAATACAATAGTACTATAATATAATATAATATAATATAATATAATATAATATAATATAATATAATATAATATAATAATATAGTAATATAATAATAAGATAATATTATAATAATATGATTTGATAATAATAAAATTTTATTACCTTCCTCAAATATATAATATAATAATAATAATAATAATAATAATTATTATTATTATTATAATAATAATATAATAATAATAATAATAATATATTAATATAATAATGTAGTAATATAATAATAAGATAATATTATTATAATATGATTGGATAATAATAATTATTTTTATTACCTTCTTTACTCAAATATATAATAATAATATAATAATAATAGTAATAAAAATAATAATAATAATAATAATAATAATATAATAATAATAATAATATAATAATATAATAATGTAGTAATATAATAATAAGATAATATTATTATAATATGATTTGATAATAATAATTATTTTTATTATCTTTCTTACTCAAATGTAGAAATGTCCCTAATTTCGTGTCCCGAACGAATAACAGGGACATTTGGGGGACATTTGAAATGTCCCTAACCAATAACACGGACTTTCAAATGTCCCCAACCAATAACTCGGACATTACCCCCCCCCCCCCCCCGTTATACTCAAAATCTACTTTCTCAAGAAATCAGACATATCTTGGGTTTTTTTCTTCTTTCTCTTTGATGTTTTTTCTTCTTCGAATGTTGGAAGAATTGACAATGAAACTCTCAAACATATTTTTCTTGTTCTGAATCTGATGATAGAGGTAGTATTGAATGATCGGTTGGGGAAGAAAGTAAGAGTGAAGTGTAGGAAGATGATACCATCGGCGATTTGAAGAAGCTGGTTGCCTCACAGACGGGAACCATAGTTGATAAGATCAGGATTCAGAAGTGGTTTACCGTCTACAAAGATCATATCACTTTTGCAGATTACAATTAAAGGTTTTTTTCTCTCTAAAATTACAATTATTATCTCTTTCTCTCTCTAGGGTTTTATTATTTCTTGCTTATGTATATTCAAAATCAGGCTCCTTTGGTCTTTCTGATAATATCTACTTTGAGTTCCTGTGCTGATGAAAGAAATTTGGGTTTTAATTGATGCTTCCAATTGATAGTTTTTGTTTCATATATATGTGATTACCAGAATGGTTTCTATTTCTTTTGATGAAAATATGAGATAGTTGATTTGTTCATTCTTAGTTAGAATTTAGGGGATTAGGTCAAACAATACTTTTGAAGAAACCTTGAATTGTTTGATTACCTCTTAAATTTTAATATTATATTGAATTGTTGACATTGTACTAGTTGATTTAGGCATTGGCAGGTGGGGTAATTCTGGGTCAGAATTCTCAGGTCACATGAGCCGATTGAGTCGTACTATGAAAGTGCAAATGCAGGCTTCTCTTCCCGATACCTCCTAAAAAAACTCAAGCATTTTGGATATTGTATGGATTCCACACTATCAATACAATGTCAATGTTTGACATGGATGTTCCTGCAAATGACGAAGATAAACATAAAAATGATGACAAACTAATCCAGATTTCAGCTAGCCAAGCAGTATTCACAAATGAAAAGATTCAGGAACTAGTTTCAATATCAGCAAATGCAGTTTTTGTTCTCGGGCCAGACAATATTTATGCTCACGCAATTTCCAGAAGTTGATAAATGACTATCTTTTGGAAATTCCACTCAAGATCAGTTTTGAACTCTAATTGGTTAACGTTGATGGAGTTGGCTCTTGGTTCAGTATCATCCCACAGCTTTTGCCAGTTGTCTTTGGATACCTTGATGATGTTTTCTCTCCCTTACGAGTTGCTGATACGAGTTCATCAACCTTGAGCTCTGAGAGGAGGTAGAAGCCGCCCGTGATGATCGACCCTGCTTCAATTTGTGAAAGAACTGATTGCTGGATGTGGCAGCTAAACTCTAAAACTGTTTTTTTTCTTTGGCGCTCATATTACATAGCGGATTTGTCAAAAGTTGAAGATGCAATTCCGGGATCCAAGAGTGCAAAAAGGTACATTGTGGACTCCGCCACTCAATACATTCTTTCTTAATTGCACACAGTACTTCTTTATGATAGTTCTTCCAAAATAATCGGGTTATATTACTTTTTGTTGCTCCATCCACTGATCCACTTCCTAAGGAGGAGTTTACATACTTAATAACTTTAGCAGCTGGTTAGTATGTTTATTTGGGGTAGCAGGTTTATGGGTTATTTTGCTTAAACAACTATATTTCCTACTGTGGTATCAGGAGATAAAGCTTCCATTAAAAAAAAACTATAATTGTTTGCCCTAGACCAGTTAAGATCCAACTCAAAAACCGCCACGTCTTCATTACTGGTGGATCAGTGGTATCGGATTAGCATTGGCTCAACAAGCAGCATGACAAGGCACTCGTGTTACACAACGGATTTGTCAAAACTTGGTGATATGGAATATGCTCAGAAGGTGTTCGATAAAATGTTAAAAAAAATGCAACTACAGGGAATTGAATCATGTCTGGAGATATGAAACCTTCTCAAAAGCGTTCGATAAACCGTGAATGGCTCCATTATTTCCCTCGATTTTGCATTGACCTATTATTCATTTGTTTCTTGCTTCTTGATTCTTGGTGTGTTTATGTGTATGATTCATTGATCAAGTTTTTCCCCCTCTCTACATTATTTCATCTGGAAGTTATTGAAGGTGTAATCTTAAAGTAGAAAAATAATAAAAATTTTGAAGGTTTGACCTTAAACTCGATCACAAAATTTCTTCACGAGTTTTATATGATGAATGACGAAATCAATTCCAAACTCAAAATTTCGTTGGCACACACTCTTAGTTTATTTTCTCGATTTGGAAATCGAGTTTGCAAGATATGCAACTCAAAATGATATTCTACAAAGCTTGCAAATCATGTTTGCAATCTATATTTTGAAACACATTTCCAGTTTACATTATGCAAACACATGATTGGAGAATAGATTGTTGCAAACACATGTTTGCAGAAATTGTTCGCAAACACTTGTTTGCAAAATAGATTGTGGCAAACACATGGTTGCAGAAAAACGCAAGGGAAAAAACGACGTTTTTTCTTAGGTTTTTTTTGTTTGAAAAAAAGTATGGAAAGTGGATCTCGTTAGAAAGGTAATGAAAAATTATTCCTAAACATGCAATATTTATAGAAATCCGACATCCCAAACAAAAGTTATATCGATTTAAAATTTAAAGAAAAGTAAAAGAAATTAATTATACAAAATGACAAAAAAAATATTTTAGTATTTGTATACTTTTTGACCTAAATAATAATTTTCAAATATTTTATGTTATTTCACATATTTTCCATGATGTATATATTGATGTATATAGAAATTACCCCAAATTTATTTGGCCGCGGCTTTGGGGAATAAAAAAAATTCTCCGGGGAATAAATTCTCGAGGGAATCCAGATTTTTTTGAAAATTCTCTGGGGAATAAATTTTTATGGGGAATACAGAATACATTTTTTTGAAAGTTCTCCTCCATCTCATCTGTTCTCTATGCCACTTCATCTTCTCGACACCTCATCATCTTCTCCGGCGAAAGTCGCCGGTCGGCCAATTTTCCGGCCGGAGACCTTCAAACATAAATTTTTTTTTTTTTTTAATTTTCTCTCTCTCTCTCTAATTTTTTTTCTCTCTCTCTCTAGAACAGATCTAGAGAGAGAAGGTCTGTTTTCAATGGTCTGTTTTCAATGGTCTGTTCGTGAACCATCTGAATAAGGAGAGGGGGGTTCACCAAAGAAGAAGCAGGAAAGAAAGTGCACATTAACAATCATCTCCTCTAATTGTTCATTTTGAGATATCATTTGTTCCATTTCTTGTCAACACACTTCAATATACAAAGGGATTTACCATGAACAAGTTTAAAAACTTCAATCAATAAATCGTCAGAGATTTTCATAATTCCTCCATTTTCATCCCCAGCTTCATCTTTGTGATCTTCTTTTTCTTTTTTTCTCTATCTTCAATTTCTTGACATCAGTTGGACCACCAATATCCTCTGCTTCTTCCAGTACTCTATTCATCTTTATTAGAAATAGTCTTATTAGTCCCACCACACAGTAAAAGTCTTCTTCCAAGTCTTTTCTTACAATCAAAATTTGGATTTTTATCTCTCTAAGCTCTCTCTACCTACTGGTGTAGGAAATATGATACTAGTAGTAAAATAGTCTTTGTTTGTAATTTACGATGAGAATTAATTTCATAGGAAATTACGGAGCAGAGCTGCTTCATTGGTTCTTTAAGGAATGAATTTTGACCTGGTAATTTAATGACAGACAGAACCGAGGGATGATATAAAATCTCTCTCTCTCTCTCTTCTCGGGCCCTCTCTCTTGTCACTTCTCCCCAAAAAAAAACTGAAAATCTTAAATGAAAAGGAATGTTTGTTGGTTTTACATATTGGAAGGATCCATCAATTATTGTTCGTGAGAACAGACCTTCTCTCTCTCTAGATCTGTCTACAGAGAGAGAGGGAAAAGAAAAAAAAAATTTAGAGAGAGAGAGGAGAGAGAAAATAAAAAAAAAAATTATGTTTGAAGGTTGCCGGCCGGGAAATTGGCCGGCCGGCGACTTTCGCCGGAGAAGATGCTGAGGTGTCGAGAAGATGAAGTGGTAGAGAGAGGTGATGAGATGGAGGAGCCTTTTTTATAGCATCTTCTAAAATTAGAAGCCCCTTAGCAATAAAAAGAAACATAAAAAGTCAATCTTATTTGACTAGTTTTAAGAAAAGTCTTTATTCCCCGGAGAATTTTCTTTATTCCCCAAAACCGAGGCCATTTATTTTGATTTAACCAAAGTACTATGGAACTTAAATGAGGAAACAACAAATGGTGAAATCGAAATAATACTCATAGGAGTTTTTGAGGAGAGAGAGAGTGTCGCGTGACGTCATCAGGCGATCCCCTTCCCCTCTCCTTTTTCTCCTAAAACAAACCCTAGATTTCATTTTTTCTTCGTGAACAAGAGTCACTAAAGGCTGCATGCAAGTTTTTAGTTCAACCTAGGATCTAATACAAACTATACCTAGCTTAATCTACACAAAGAACTTATTTCCAGCCGTTTAGATTAGGCATAATTACTGATAGTCGTCAAAAGGGATAGAAGAAGAGGAAGAGGCTCTTAGGGAAGATCAAAACTCAACTTACGAGGAAATAGGGCAGAACGAGGTACACTCATACAAGTAAGTTCTCTTATCTTCTCTCTAGCTTTTATTAGTGTATTTAGTGCATGATTTACATGTGTAAAAAATAATTAAGCACTAGACTAGGCTGTTCATTACCTGATGCGAGCATGCGCCGGACGCTCGGCTTCTTCTACCTTTGGTTGTTATCGATTGGTCTCCCCTTATGTTGTGTTATAAGTGTTAGAAATTTGGTGAAGATCGACATCATTTCTCGAAATTTTTTGGGTATTATCCTCCATAGGCAGAAGATGACATCACAACCTTTATGGTTGCATGCATTGAAGCAGAGACTTATCTCATGCACCAATAACACAGTCAAGTTCTTAGCCTATATAAATACCTTTCTTATCTCTTATCAGGAACAATTCTACTTTCTCTTACCTCTTCTTCTATTCCTGTTCATGTCGACCCCCCCACTTGATCTCAGTATCAACAAATTAGCAAACCAAATGGCCATCCAAATGAATATTTCTGAGTATGGAAAACTTACAATCAATTACCCTAAGCCCTCTGTCAGCAAATAAACTTCAAGAGATCTCGTCTGGTTTCTTAGCAAGGTTAGTCTGTCCTTATGATTTTGGAATTGGTTTTATAAGAAAGCATCTTTCGGCGCAATCTCAATTCTTTAGAGAATGTGCCATCAACAAGGCAGACTCAGGCCCAAACCTTTTCGTGATTAAACCGAGAAGTCAAATTGTCATGAATGAGATCAATCAAGGCAGGCCGTGGATTATAAGAGGATGGATGGTGGTAATGCAGGAGGTTCATTTTCCCCTTGGAGAAGAGGTTCATGAACTAATGAATGAGCCGATGTGGTCCAGTTTCTCAGGTCTTCCTTCAGCAATACAGAATAGGCAGGACCTTGATGTCATCTTTTCTTGTATGGGATACATTATGCAAGTTCAACCGAAAAATTTCAGTATGGTCCCAAACACTCTGATTCGCATACAATTTATGTATGATGTGCGTACTCCCTTGCTGGCTACCCTGAATTCCATATTCACTGATGGAGGTAAGCCAGTAAATTTTAGTTACTTGAGGTTTCCTAAAGCTATCTGTCACCTATGTCGCATTGTTCAACATCCTGTTACCCCTTGTATCAAGCCAAATAGTAGACGTTTGAATACCCCAATGGATACTAGTTCTCCTTCTTAGACCATACCCAATGAGTGGGCAATCCAAGTGGTTAAATCTCCTAGCCAAAATGAGGGGTCATCTCAAACTCGAAATTTGCAGAGACAGAAGGGAAAAAGAAAGGAGACAGAGTTGCTTATGGAAGTCAAGGTAGAAGAAGGAGAAGCATATCAGTCGTTTTACAAGAAACAGAGGGAGAAGGTTCAGATAGGAAGTGTAATTCCAGAAGGTTATAGTGAGGCAGCTCTTAGAGGAAGAGCTTTGGTGGCTTATGATAGAGAGAATGGCATTCCAGCTAGTTGGTATATCTCACCCCCCGAGTCCATTGATAGTATTGAAGAAAGAAGGCGTCACCTATTTGCTGATTCACTGCTTGAATCACCTGGACAAACCTCTGATGCTCGTGATGAAGGAAAAGAATGAACAGCCTGGTCTAGTCGTTTTAATTTTAGTGTTTCAAGTGGTTGTTTTATGTGTTTTTTCTTCCTGTTGTCTTGCTATGTTTGGTAGTATCCTTTATCTGTTTAGGTGTGTTTTTCTGTTAGGTTGGTTGGTTAGTTTTTTGTGATTACTTCAGTTGTTTTCATCCAGTATAAGTTAGATGGAAAGAAAATGAAGTAATCTAGTAGTTATGCTTAATGGATATATGTTGAATGTATGTTCTCTTTTATTTTTTTATCTATAGTGTTGCTGTTTTTTGTTCTTTTCGTTCTTCTGTCTTTGTTATTCTATAGCTGCTCTTCTGTAGATTCCTTCCCTGTACTCTTTGTTCTTGGGTTTGGTCTCCTTCTTCCTCGATTTTTGGTTGGGAGGTTTTTTTACAGGTGTGGGTGGATTAGAGAGGGCCTTTAGATTTGGAGCTGAGGTTTAGTTTGGTGGGCCTGTTGGGGATTCCAGCCTTAGCTTCTTCTATGGCTATTAGCACTCCCACTTCAGTTAGTCCGTCCATTTTAAGCTGGAATGTCCGAGGTATTTCGTCGTACATTACAAAGAATCATCTTTGTAATCTTATTAAGAAGCATAACCCGGATGTTATTTTCATCTCAGAAACGAAAAATAAATCTAGTCAAATCAATAAGCATATCCGTATCGGAAAAACTTATAATAGTCATTTCGTAGAACCAAACAATAAAGCAGGAGGATTAGTGATGTATTGGAAACATAATTTGAACGCAAAAATTATGTACTCGGATAATAATATTATCCACATAGAAATTCAGGACAATTTTGTCGCGAATAACCTCCTCATTACGGGATTTTATGGAAGCCCATACCAGAAAAATAAGATGAAACCGTGGAAAAAAATGAAAGAAATTAATCCGGGCCCAGACATTCCATGGGTTGTTATTGGTGATCTGAATATCATCCTAGACCCCTAGGAGAAAAGGGGAGGAACAAACTCCACTAATTCTCTGACGCCGAAAATCACCAAAATCATCAACGAACTAGAACTCATGGATATGGGTTTTAAAGGAAACCCATTTACTTGGAGTAACAGGCAGTCGGGAGACAAGCTTATTCAGGAAAGGTTAGATAGAGCCCTATCTAATCATCCCTGGCTTCAGAAATACAGATCATGTGGCATTAATCACCTGGATTCGGTAGGATCTGACCACCTGCCTATCCTCCTTTCGATGCAGGAAAATAATGATTCAAAGTCTAAGCCGTTTAAATTTGCGCGCACATGGATGTCGCATCCAGACTGCCATGAGTTTATAGCGGAAAAATGGGACAGTACTAGACAAAACTATACGAATGAAAATATTCAATCTAATCTTAAACGTTTAAGCATTCACCTGACGAACTGGAACAAAAAGGTCTTTGGTTACATTGACAATAATATTACTCAAACGATTAAAGCCATACAAAACTGTAAAAACAAAGAGGAAGAGTATAGACTCATCTCAAAATTGGAAGAGATGTACGAGTTACAGGAGAGCCTGTGGAAAGAAAAATCCAGAAATAATTTTATCAACCTAGGGGACAAAAAGACTAAATATTTTCACTCGCAGGCCATTCAGAGAGGAAGAAATAATAAAATTTTAGCAATAAAAGATGAAAATGGTGAATGGCATGAAGATATAAATGACATTCAGGAAATTTTTTCTAGTCACATTCAGAACATTAGCTCGTCTACTAACAATATTGGTAACCCGGAAATTCTTAATCTCTTCAAAGAAACCATTACGAACGAGCAGAATATAACTCTTACTAAAACTCCAGATCAGGAAGAAATTAATAGAGCCATTAATTGGCTGAAGAAGGATTCAGCTCCTGGCCCGGATGGATACCCTCACTTCTTTTTCCAATCGAATTGGGATACTATTAGCAACGACATTTACCTACTGGTTCACTCTTTTTTTGAGACTGCGGAGCTACCGCAAGATACCAACCATACTCATATTTGTCTCATACCAAAAACCCCCACCCCGAACTCCCCAGCAGACTACAGGCCCATTAGTCTGCTGAATACCACTTATAAGATAATCACCAAAATTTTAGCAGATCGAATGAAACATACTCTGAACTCGATTATCTCCCCGTTTCAGGCAGCGTATGTCGCGGGGAGACAGATTTCGGATAATATTATCATTGGTCAGGAAATTATCCACTCTTATAAAAAGATCAAAGGGCCCAAAGGATATTTTGGCCTTAAGCTTGACATGTCGAAAGCCTTTGACAAACTGGAGTGGAATTTCCTCATAGACATTATGAAGCAATTAGGATACTCGGATCACTAGATTAAAATGATCAAGAACTGTATCTCGTCCTCCTCTATGGCAGTTCTTGTGAACGGGAGACCTGGGCAAACTTTCTCCCCGTCGAGAGGAATTAGACAGGGAGATCCTTTGTCGCCTTTTCTGTTCACTCTGGCTATGGAGGGGCTTAGCCGCCTTATTAACACAGAAATGGGGGATGCTAAATTCCAAGGTTTTCCGAGTAATAGGAATAATTTTGAGATTAATCACTTACTTTTTGCAGATGACTGTATTATTTTTGGGCGAAACTCTTTGGAGAATGTATCGACTCTTAAACGGATTCTGAACACCTTCTGTGAGGCATCAGGACAAATGATAAACTATGCTAAATTGAACATTTTTTACTCAAAGAACTCCCACCCTAAATTCAAACGGATGATTATGAGGGCACTCAAAGTCAAATACGCTTCCACCTCGGAAAAGTACCTGGGAGCCCAATTATTTATAGGTACTCATAAGACGAGAGTATTCAAAGAAATTCTGGATCAAATAAATGGAAAACTTACAAAATGGAACAATTCCTTTCTTTCTCAAGCAGGTCGAACGGTGGTCATTTCGGCAGTCGCAGCAGCCGTACCCCGATATCAGATGCAATGCTTCGCAATTCCAAAAAGTGTAAGCAAAAGCATGAAGACTATCCAAAAGTCTTTCTGGTGGGGTAAGTCTAAAGGCACATACACGAAAGCGTGGAACTCTATTTGTCTTCCTAAGGATCTAGGAGGCCTTGGCATTCATCTCCCAGATCTGGATAACAAAGCCATGTTAAGTAAACAGGCATGGCGTATCATCACGGACCCTAAAGCTGTATGGGTGAAATTTATGAAGGCAAAATACTATCCGAACTCAAATTATCCAGGTCCGGTAAGACAAAATCACTCATGGATATGGAAAAACATAAACAAAAACTTAGATCAAATCAAGAACCTATCCATTTGGGAAGTCCACTCGGGAGAAGATATAAATATATGTCAAGACATATTGATTCCCAATATTAATGAACCTATCATAAACCTTAATCACTCTAATCTGACCAAAGTATCACAATTAATTGAAAATAATGAATGGAATGAAAATTTGCTAAACCAGATTTTTGACGAGAATACTAAAAATCTAATAAAATCCATCCCCGTTCATATGAATGGAAAAGATGAAATGAAATGGAGACTCACAGAATCTGGAAAATACTCAGTTAAGTCTATGTATAACCATCTCAGACGAGAACATATAACAACAATCCCGAGCAACTACAACTGGAAATTTATATGGAATCCACCAATAATACCAAGAATACAGCTATTCATTTGGAAAATTTGCAACAATGCCTTACCAGTTAAAGAACGCATAGGAAAATACATAGGCAACATATTTCAGTGTCATATATGCACGAAAACTGAATCTATGGAGCATGCATTACTTCACTGCACAATAGCCAAAAAAGTATGGTTTCACTTTAATATTATCTCAGAGAATATTACCTCCATACAGGAATGGATCTTCTCTTGGCAACAATCGCAGCACAGGTGTAATACGAAAACAAATACACATTTCGCAACGATTCTGTGGATAATTTGGAAGAATAGATGTGAGGGGTGTTTTCAAAAAATTACAAATGACACAAACTCAATTATCAATAGGATACATCAATTTCCGGAAAAACAAGAAAAAATCTCAAGAAACAGCAGCCAGAAAGTAGAAAAATGGAAACCTCCAGATAACCCGTATATCAAAATCAATGTAGACGCGTCGTTTACTACAGCAGAAACAAGTATAGGCATAGGATTAATAGCTCATAGTGCAGAAGCAAAATTTATACAAGCAGATTTCTCCAGAGCCAGAACCAGTGAAGCGAGCGAAGCAATTGCTATTCTAAGAGGATTAACATGGGCGAAGGACAATGAATACAAAAATATTGTCATCGAAAGTGATAACTACAATCTTATATAGCACCTCCAAGATAACACGCACAGAATCCAGTGGCAATCAACAACTTATATCTATAAAATTCAGGATATAGGGAATTATTTTGACAGTGTCATTTACAAGTATGCCAATAGGAGCCTTAACTCTCAAGCTGACCAGCTGGCGAAATGGGCCAGGAAGAAGATCAAGCGACAAACTTGGAAGAATGTTCCTTTCTTTTTATATAAACATTACTGTAATAGTTATTTAGTTTGAGCAATATAATGCACTATTCAACAAAAAAAAAAAAAAAAAACAAATGGTGAAATCCTATCCCATGTGATAACAATTATATCATGCATGTGGACCCCACTATATGTAATTTGAATTTCTTTTTTTAATTTTGGTGAAAGATCTATCTTATTCTTATCAAGATGAGCAACTGCCCCCGACTAACTTAGGTCTCAAAAATACTTTTTTAACCCAAAATTTGTACGTGTAGGAAACTCGTGGATGTGCAAAAAATGTGTGTGGTCCTGTGTATATGTGAAACACGTATTTGAATTAGTTTCGGAATAAAAAAAATTACAAGGTTGGGGAATTATTCGAGGACCGGCACATGGGATGTGATTTAATTATTAATTTGTTAGTTTTTGTTAGAATTTAAAAAACAAATTAAAATTAATAAAGTCTAAATAAAAAGATTTAAAACTAATTATATTTACAAAAATAATAATTTGTTCATGGGACCATTAGGGTCCCCAACATGACATGTTGGGGCCTTTAGCCGACCCAAACTGTTGGGTCGACAGAAGGAGAGAGTTGGGGCTAAGCCTCAACTCAGCCCCCTCTGACTCGGATTGGAGTTGTTGGCCCAGGTCCAAAATTTTAAATTTTGGCCCTGAGTCGTCTCGGGTTGGAATTGCTCTAAAAACCAGGTTCTAACGGTTAAAACATGAGATCTTTTAACCAACATCACCTTCATCATTGAAAGACCCGTTACAAAATGAAAACATGATAGAGCTAAGTTGTTCAGTTGATTCTTCTATTTCCTCGAAGGTAGCTTAAGAAATCCAATACTCATTGGATTTTTTTCCTTGTAAGTATTGAATGATCCCTTGATTATCTACTTAGTATGATTACTTGACGTAAGTTCAACTCTTTAGGTCACTTGACAGCTTCTACCATGACCTTAGCTTGACCTTCTCCACTATTTCTGCACCCAGCCTTTGATCATTTTTGTTTTGAGAATTTTTGAATTATGGTCATGAACAACTAATCCTAATCCGACCTGTTTTATCTTATCTTTGAATGCATCATCAACATTAATTTTGAGATATGGCTAGGGCTAGGTTTCCATTTGCTTGTATCAATGGGTGTTTGGACCATGCCCATGATTTCTAGAAGCTATGGTACTCTGATGAGAAGGAAAATTTGAATATTAAAAGATAAAGTATGGGAGGATTTAGCACCCAAGTAAATCCTGTTGGAAATTATTTATTCTATAAATAAGTTTATGTTTGAGTAAAATTATATTCCATAGATACTTGTGAAAAGACACAAACTTTATGGATGGTCACAAGCAAATAGAGAGGTCTCTTGTAGAGTCATGAGTAACTCTATAAATTCTCTAATTTGGTTTGGTTTTTAATATAAGTTTTGGACAGCCTTTAGTATCTTGCGAAGACAAAGTTGAGTAGTCTAGAGTCGTCAATGAGAGCATAGTAACTGGAAAGTTCGATGGGGCGTATAGAATTGTAGTGCTTCTTTCTATACGACGCGATCGTTGTATCTTGGGAGACAAATGTCTATAGAACCGTTAGCACCAATGCGGGGACATGATTGTCTTAAGGAAAGAGTGACCACTCGCCTCGATCAAATAAGATAAGTTAATTTTTCATTTCATATTTATATAATCTTTAGTGTCATATGATCAGTTGTCAAGAATCGAATCCGTAAACCCCGATAACAACAATCTTAAGACAATCATCGTTTTTGGATTCGTTTCTTGACTATTCCCGATTCATATTAGTTTTAGTTTGCTACTGGATCCTTATCATTCATGTTGGGGAGACACCAATTTATATTTTATCTTTTCTCCTGTTACCACCCACCATCAAAAGTAAAAAGTTCTGACGGCACTGTTAATCATTGACACCAGTATGCTGCTATAAACACTGGTATGAGTAAATTACTAAAAGTTTACTAAGTGTTTTCAATTTCTGTTATGTAAATGGTTGACTGAACCTTTTAGTGCAGAACCAAAAATATCTTGTTTAGAATTTAATTTGGTATATTTTTGGCGTGAGTTGCTGTAATGTTAAATGTTTCATGACTAAACCTAAATTCCTAATTTACTTCGTTAATAAAACATTTATATATCGTGAACATAATTAGACACGATGAGGGGAAGTTCCTTCGGAAAATTAATGGAGGAAAGAAGAGAATGTTAATGGAAAGGTCTGCACTTTAGCAGTTAACCCTTCAGAATGAGAAATACAAATGACTGACCATTGGGACATTTTCATGTGATACACCGTTTCATTTTGGTGACAGAAAACCTTCAAAAAAGTCTTTTAATGTTTAAAATTTTGAGGTTTCCAACTCTACCTCCAAGTTATCCAAATTACGAACCAATTTTACTTTTTCTCAAGGTCAAGCAATTAACACATGAAATCGCAATGTCATAGATTCTATTTATTTTTTGTAACTAGTTGAGGGTTGAATGAGATCATATGAAACCATCAGGCTGGTGGGACTGGACTACTCTTAGACAAATGGTCTCCAAGAATGGAGTGAGAAAGTCCCTTCTTGTAGCGCCCATGCCTACTGCTTCAACTAGCACGATTCTATGCAACAATGAGTATGAACAAACCAAAATAAATTTGAGGGTACCATACTTCTTAAATACGAAAGACTCTCAAAAATATTGGTGTTGAGAGTGGGATGATGGGAGCGGCTTTGGGGTAAGAACTCTTCCGATACTGCCACCAAGATGTGAACCAGCAAGAACATTGGTTTTCCTACCTACAACAGAGGTTTTGTTCAATTTGTTATGAACTCATCAAGCAGATCATCAACATCTGCATGAATGATAAAAAAGATCGATAAGCTGTGGCCCATCAAACACTGTGTCTAATTGGAAAGAATATGTTCCATCTTCCTTCTCCTGCCACGGCTCAGAGATGAAGTGTTGAAAACTTGTATGATGGTCCCTTTGATGATATGTATGCCACTACTATGAGAAACTGTGAATTAAGTGAGTATTTTATGACTTCATTAGGAATATTCATGATCATATTTAATAAGTTAACATCAGTAGTGGATGTTAAGGAAATGGATGATGAGTTCACTGTTTAAGTGCTAACAGCGACTTATTTTTTATTTTTGGAATTTCATGGAGTTACACATTCCATTTAGCTTGAATTGTTGGGCGCCTGGGCGGTCAAATGTTTCATAATTATAACTAAAACTTGATTAGTTGATTCTCATCAAAGAACAAAAAGTAGATAACATCTATTGAAATTCCCTAAGTAGGAAAGGGAGAAGAACATCTCAACCAACCATCACTTCTTTTGGTCTAAGAGTAATTGCACTAATAAAGGTAATAAACCTACAATATTAGATGATACTATAAGTGGCATCATTTTCTAACTTAAGTTGAGTTTTGGTTTCATGACAACTTAGTTATAGTCATGAAATGTGGGGGAAGTGTGAAACTATGGTATGTCATAGTTGCATTAATGTGGAGGATTTGTATGTTGGCCGATTTTGATTAATTCGAAAGTGGTTTCGACATTTGATGAACAAAGTTTATAGCTCATAAGATGTTCTGTTTACACTGTAATTTCATGCATCGGTTGAAACTGTTCGTCCAACTAGAGTCTTTGTGCCAATTCAAATTCTCTTGAAAACGAAACTCCAAGAAATTGATGATTTAGATTCACTCAAGATACTGATCATAAACAAGATGATCTTTGTTGTTAAAATAAGAACTTGATTTCTCATGATTTTGTTCAAGAGATTTCAGAGAAAAATGAGTTTATGATGGCATTCTCAATTGCATCAGGAATGAGTTTATGTGTTGATTCTCTTCATCATGGATAGTAGCTCTGGCAGTTCCATTGTGAGAGGTCATCAAAAGTTTGCAAAGGAAAACAGAGTTAACGATGAAAACTTCCACTATAAATATGAGAGAAGGAATGAGTTTACTCTACAGACAAATACACGAAAGCAAAACATCTTCTGAGAGTTCATGGATGGCTCATTTGTGGAGGACCCCAAGTCTGCTAGGGATAGAAATCCTTATCAATCTGTAGTTTCCTCCACTGTGTATGGACAAGGCAAGAATAGAACCCAAAACAAAGCATCAGTTGCTAACAAGCAGGATCGTACATATGTATCCTATTCCTAAGGAGACTATTATTTGACTCATTTTAGACAACCGACTCAAATGCAAATAATAGAGATGACAACTTATACCAAAGTTTTTCTCAAAAAGGTATACTGGACTTCTATAAGTCAGTGCCATGTAGAAGAGGTTGACCATCAAACTTCTTGGATGTATATGAACCAATTGAAGTATCCATTTTTATCACTTTCAATGGTCAGAGAACTAATTCTTCTTAAGTAATTGTGGTAGTTGGTAAGTCCAATTGAACATTGGCCAAAGTTTGGCTTCACGACTACGTACAACGAAGAAATGTGGGAGAGTTTCCCATGAAGGGAGATGTGTAGAGCAATGTTATCTCATAGTCGTGTTTACATTTAATGTGGGGGTGTAATCCCTAAATAAAAAAAAAATGTTTTCATAAACTTTTTAGTGAAATAATATCAATACAAGGGGTTGTAGAACAAAAGTACTTATATGTGCTCAAAATTCTTATTGGTAAGAGTGTAAGACCATAAGAATACTTCAAGTGATATGATTAAGAGGAAGAACTCTTAATTACATTGAAATCGATCAACTCGAATGTAAAGCGTAACAATTTAGGATTAGGGCGGCCGACCTAATATTAAAAGGAAGTTGTAGTTAACACTGTTTTACATGATCTTTGAGGAAACTCTGTTAAGACTACACATCTCCTCATTCTATATAGAAAATAGAAAAATGAGATGTTAAGCAAACACTTTAAAAAAAGGTAATACCCTGAAATCGTATTGATAGAGAGTTCCAAATAATGTAAATGGAAGCTTACAAACTGGTATAAGATACAATTCTTGATTAGTTGCTTACTACGAACAATAAATATACCAACATATTAGACTAATACAACTAAATGAATGTCCAATCGGTTTGTCGAAAACCACATATCGGATGTCAATTGACATAGATAATTAACATAAGAAAAATGAATTTCTTTGAAGATATTCGAAAATGGAATATGGTAAGCTATGGTATATTCGTTGGCATAATAATACCATTAAACAATTGCTCTACACAGTTTGACAATGTGAATTAGTTATGCATGCATGTAAAATTGAATGACAACCTAACGAAATTTAATTAGTAAGGGTTTGTCAATAACGAGCAATTATCATCAAGGGAAATGGGACTATGGCCTAAAGTAAATGAGTAAAGTCATAACGGAAACCCAACCTAGTTGACTGGAGATCCCAAGATCTAGGTTCAACGGGAAACTGAAGTTATACACTGACTCGCCAGTAACACCGAAAGAGCATATTCTCTTACCCATTTCTACGATGAATCGGTGCTGCCTGTAATAAGTGAGGATAAGGTTATCTTTTAATGATTCCTATAGTTGAGAATTTTTCTTTCTAAATGGGGTATAACAGGATACCTTTAATAGGAGATCACCTATATGAGTGTGAACTGGTGCCGGTTCCGTGAGAAGGTCCTAATGGCCGACTTCTCTAAAGCGCTCATGAAACCCGAGAATGTTCAAGGCCGAAATGAACACAACCGAGAACAGAAGGTTATAAGGAGTGTCATGTGTGATAGCTACTGCATCGGTTTACAGTTCATAGGACCCAGTTCAAGACATATTTCACTAAGGTCCTTGTAAACCCGGTATCTATTCACTACGGAAGATTCAAAGCCAAAAGCTATCTTTCCCGATGCATGGTACCTCCTGTTATGCTCTCATATGTATGTATGTTTGTTTGTCTGTCTGTCATATCTTTGTATGTCGTCTGTCTTTTGTTGGTAATTTCACTCATGTGGGGGATTGTTGGAAATTATTTATTCTATAAATAAGTTTATGTTTGAGTAAAATTATATTCCATAGATACTTGTGAAAAGACACAAACTTTATGGATGGTCACAACCAAATAGAGAGGTCTCTTGTAGAGTCATGAGTAACTCTATAAATTCTCTAATTTGGTTTGGTTTTTAATATAAGTTTTGGACAGCCTTTAGTATCTTGCGAAGACAAAGTTGAGTAGTCTAGAGTCATCAATGAGAGCATAGTAACTGGAAAGTTCGATGGAGCGTATAGAATTGTAGTGCTTCTTTCTATACGACGCGATCGTTGTATCTTGGGAGACAAATGTCTATAGAACCGTTAGCACCAATGCAGGGACATGATTGTCTTAAGGAAAGAGTGACCACTCGCCTCGATCAAATAAGATAAGTTAATTTTTCATTTCATATTTATATAATCTTTAGTGTCATATGATCAGTAGTCAAGAATCGAATCCGTAAACCCCGATAACAACAAATCCAACCAATTGAATTTGACCACCCTGTACCCTTTATATAAGACCCGAAGCATGACTGAGGGGAGAAAAAAGGAGGCGGAAGTTTGGAAGGAATTGCAAGACAAATTTGGAGTTTGGTTCTTTTTTAGCATTCTTGGTGCTATTGTGAAGCAAATTTTGAAGGAAGAAACAATTGCGATTTTGGCATGACCGATTAGAAAGGGAATCAAAATGCATTGGAGCCGGCGAATGCTGCGTACTTTCGGCGGAAATAATGGCAAACCTCTAACATGGTCACAGACGAAATAAATGTTGATGATATGAGATCTGCGGTAATAAAGTCCCAAGGATGACAAACCATTAAAAGGAAGGCACGTGACAAAATCGCGTGATCAAAGAATGGACGGTTAAGTAACCTAGGGATCGTGGGATCAAGAAAAACCTCGACCCCAAGAAAATCAAATGATGATACTTGTGTTGCCTCGTGTTCCGAAACGCAATTTGTCAGGGCAATTTATAAAAGAAATCGATCTAAATCTCACTCAGATAAGTCTCAAGTACAAACCCAAGCCAAAGCTCTTACCATGGGTTACAATTTAAGAACAAACGCGACGGAAATCGAATGTAGTTTAAACCATTTCAAGATATGTCTTTAGTCGACTTGCTCAGAAAATGTGTAATCCAAAAATACTTTTTTAAAGAGAAAGATAACCTGGAAATCTCATATCAATAGCATCAAAGTAAAAGTGACAAGGTGCATACTATTTACATGTATACAATCACAAAAAAGACAGAAAACGATCCTCATTTATTCAAAATATACATATATAATATTAATGTTTTGATAATTGACAGAAAATTATATTTGACCTTACATAATGTAACAAAGTAAACTATGTCAATTCGGGTCAACATTTCTTGAACAAAACAAAGGAAGGAGTGAGATAACTCGAAAATCAAGTTAGATTAATATAGCTTTAAGTGATATATTAATATAGATATATCATCATGCACATCCTGCAAGCAATCCAGCAAGATAGTTCCTCTAGTTTACCAAGATCACGACTGAATGTGCCTTTAGTCGGGATCACCTGCTAGGAAGAACAGGTAGGCCTTTTCTAATGTGTAGGTAGGCAGTGCCTTATCTAACTAGTTGACTATTGTAGTGTACACATAGATCTACGTCTACCCCGGTAAGAGCTTCTGCAACTCTCCCTTCGTCATCATTACCTATCCGACTAACTCGTGATTACACATCGAATAATCATTCCCACCAAAACAATGATACGCTTAGAATTCTTATTGCGATACACCTATCTCGTCTTAAGGACCGTCCTCTCTCCGGCAGATCTGAGACCACCTCTCAAGGTAGTTCATTCACAATTTGAAAAATATCCAAACATATGCATGAACATATATAATAATTTTAAATGATCTTGATGGCTCCCTAATCTACAAGAGTAGAACCCTCCTAACAGATAACATACACCAAAGGTAAAGAACGTTGTTATGTCTCAAGGTAGGGTAAACCTTTTTAAAATCAAATTTTTACGAGTTTCCACTTTCAAAAATTAATTAAGTTGTCTAAAGAAAACTTGGGTAAACACCCTATTTCATTTCGGTGAAAACATTGTAAGTCTTAACCACATATCACACAAGAATTCATACCACAATTCACAGTGACTTAGCCGAATAAATAAACAAACAAGATACTGCTCAGTCCCCTATTCTCCCCATGGGTCAGAATACTCAAACTCCCATCTCTCTTGTCTCCCATTTTGGGTAAACTAGAACAGTCTCTACCACTCGACTGCTTAGGCACCGAAATGTAGCCCTTCACATGAATTCATGGCTAGTTTATAACAGAAGACTAAACAAGGGGACCGACCAATGTCTGAGGTCAAAAAATCATTACAGGTAACATGGTTCAGGGAATTGTTCCATCATGTCATCATACAACTCATTCTATTTTGCCACCACGTGATTACAATACATACACAATTCAATAATTTTTTACGAACCCTGACCCTTAGAAAAACCATTTCAAGTAACTCTTTTGAAAATAGGTTCGCCTTCCAAAATAAACATTCATTACGTAGACCACAATATACATTCACATCACCAAGTGAAAAACTCTAAAAGTAGATATTCATTGATAATACCTAAATATATATAAAATGGTGAAACAGGGAATACTTATCCTCCAAGTAAGATTTACAGTATCCTACCTCTTATTGCGCCTCAAGTGGTGTCTCGAGACTAAGCTTCACCTCCCTTCAAGCTCCCTACTGCAGTACAGTAGTCCTACTGAAATATACAAAGAAAAAATGATCATTTAATAGTTACAACACTGTCAAGAGTTCTCTTACGAAGAAATAGTTCATAAAGCACATGAAACTGAACTATTGATGTCCTATCGGCACTTTGGAGTCCACTAAAGCATTTCACCAAACACCCGAAATGCATACAAACCAACTAACTATCTTTGGACTCTATTTTACAATTTAAAGTCTTCATAACTTGTCAAATCATAAGATTAACCCAGTAATATGAATCTATAACGCAAAATGTTCATTCATATGAAATTTATGGCGATGTATGTCAATACTATCCCTGATAATAAAACGATATTTCTCATTTTCAACAGACATAAAAGATCACACCTTTGACTAAGATAAACCTTTATAGCATAAACCTAATTGACATGTAAGTGGACAAAAAATTATGCCAAAAGACACAATCATCAAACAATCGATCTGTGTTTGAGACCAATACACAATAGACATTGGATTTTATAAAAAAATTACAAACAAGTTCCCTTAAACAATTCAAGCCAACCGGGTTTTGTTACTTCCACCAATTTGCTATATTAAAAAAATTGGGTTTTTATTTCCTTTCTCCTTGCTTACCGGGTTTTCCGGGATTTTATTACTGCATGTCACATATGTCAGTCTCTTTAAGTTTTTCCTCCGGTGTCTTGTAATTTTGAATCGAGATTAAGTAGTAATCTCGGGCTAGGCTTTGATTACTCTTGTTGAATCCTATGAAGTTGGTCCCGGGGTGGAGAACTTTATCATGAAACGAGGGATGGAGTCAATTGCTCATGAATCTGGCATAAAACGTCTTCCTAAGATGACTTTATAAGCAGTGAGTCTTTCGACTTTAATGAATTCCACCATGATTACCCTATTAGCCATTCATTCTCCAATTGCCAAAGGTAAGTCGATTATTCCATCTGTGAGTATTTTTCTCTCACCAAACTCTGCTAGGTATGCATCGTATAGTTTCAAATAATTTGGGCTCACGCCCAGCTGTTGGAAACAAGCCCTGCTCATGACGTCGATAAAGCTTCAACTATCGACCATATTGATTCTACTTACACTCATTGTCATTGTTGCATTAATTACCATAGGATCATTCTCTGGGGTTATTACCTTGAGCAGCTTGTCATCTGTGAAGATCATTAGAGGAGTTTTGGCTTCAGATTTTCTGAACACTAGGGATGGTCCCCTAGCCTCGTTCACATATTTCCAGTGAGCGTTCTTTGTGTTTCCTCCCAGCGTCGAGCCACTGGTAGTGGTGTTGATAGTTCTCAGTCCTCTTTGGGCCTCTTTTCTCTTCCTGGATTATTTGTCGCAGAAGTGAAAAAGGGTTTTTGTATCCAGCCCTTATCTCACTCCTCCTTTCACTCTATACGCGGATGTTAGAGCCTGATATTCTTGCTTGACATATCACTCTAGCTCTCATTTTCTTACCAACTCCTCTATGAGGTTTCTGAGGTGCTTGCAATCCTCAATTTTATGCATGTATTCTTTGTGGAAAGCAGACCAAGCATTCATATCTTTTGGACCGAAGTATCTTCTGTCAGGATTGGGTTTTGGCAATTAGATCATTTTCTTTTGCACCAAGATCTCTAATATTACCCTCTCTTTCGAGTCAGTGGGATAAAAGATTCATATTTGGTCGGATTTCTTATATCGATCCTTCTTATAAGCGCGTCGATCTTCTTCTCTTTAACTTCTCCTTGGTTGTTCTCTTTCCACAGGGAGTTTAGTGATTTCTTTCGATATTCTATAGTTTTCTTGTATTTTTACCGCAGATTGAACTATTCGATAAATCCATTGAAGAGGGAAGGTTCGTCCCTTAGTTATCTCTAATACCCTTTCTTTCGAGTTAGTGGGATATAAGATTCATATTTGGCCGTATTCTTATATCGATCCTGCCGATCTTCTTCTCTTTCACTTCTCCTTGGTTGTTCTCTTTCCAATGGGATTTAGTGATTTCTGTAAATATTCTATAGCTTTCTTCTATTTTTTGATAAATCCACTCAAGGGGGGAGGTTCGTCCCTTAAGTATCTCTTTAAGTATGTTGACCTGCCACAAACCTGTTTTCAAGGCTATATGGATGATGTCAGAGTTTTGGGGAGGTATTTGGACCATCTCATTTTGGAACCTCTGCCAGCAGCTTGCCGACGATTTTCCCTTTCCTTGTACGATATTGAACATGTCTTCGCCGGTTTTCTCCATTATTCGATTACCCTGAAAAGCAGTACAAAAGGCCGACACAAGCTCGTCGAATGATTAGATGGATCCGACTTCAACAGCTTTGTACTATAATTGGTGGATCCGACTGCAAGAGGTTTATAATTCTGTACGGATACGCTTGGATCTCTTGATCCATCGTAACTTTCTAAGTTTGGGTACTTAAAAGATTTTTGGCATTTGTGCCTAAATTATTTCAGACCTCATTGGAGGTGGGACTATTTTGACCCTTATTAGCGTATTCTTTTCTTCGTACAGTGTAGTGAGTTCGGTTAGTTGATGGATGACAGCATCATTTAGCGAAAGGTCGTCCCATCCCTCTGGTTTCGTGGGGTCGGATTTGACACCCTCTGCTTTGATTTCAACTTTTGGGGTGATTCCTTCTTGGGAGGTCCAGATGCGTTCATTCTGGTCTTGCATCTTTTTTCTTCTTTCCTCGCTCTACCAGCGCAGCAACTTCATTGTTTCAAAGCTACTTTGACGAGGCGTGAAAGCACTAGCAATGGTCGAAAAAAGGTTCTGTGGAAGGGTCCTTATATTTTCCATCCGCTTCCCAGCCTCTTTGACTTTTTCACAAGCTGCCTCATTTCGAGCTTTCGGGATCTCGCAGTTTTTCACCTATGCTCTGAGCCGTTCTGCCTCATTAGCTATATCTTCTTCCAGAGTCACCACAACTTTTTAAAGTGTTTGAAAAAGTAAAATAAGGTTTGATTCTACGAGGAATCGAGTTGAGATTTGGGTTACCGAACGATAGTGATATTGCTAGAGTCAGCCTCCTTCTAGCACTAATTTGCAGATGTCCAAATTTATCTTCTTGGACAGACAAAATAGTGAGACTGTTGCTTTAAATCTCGATATGCTCCTCACGAACCGGTGGAGAAACTTGCAAAGAACTAAGAAACCTCTCTGATGCTCAAGATAGTCAGATTGCCCCTGTAGTTAAAAATAATGAATATGGAGTGAACCTTGGAGTATCAGTCGATTGACTGGGAGAGTATGTTCGCTCTTTGTGATTGTGTTTTAAACGTGTCTACTTTGAAACGATTTGATTACCTTTTATAAGCTGCTCTAACCGACTGTAAAGATGATTAGGCGGCTGAGATCCACCAGTAGCATTAATACCTTTATTTCGTAGCTTGAAGATATTACGATTCCTCTATGGGATTATCCCGTATCTTCGATATTTAGGAGATACCTTTTTCAAGCATTCTTGATAGATTATTTTTTTTATTTTGTAGATTTTTTAAGTGTTGTTTCCTCTTTGAAAGACTCTTAAAGCCCAAGTTTAATAAATACTTAATATCCTTACTGATAGAGATCATTGGTAGGATTTCATGATTAAGTCGGTAAGCATTATGCACACTTCAACCCCCCCCCCCACCCCCCCCCCCCACCCCCCCACACCCCCCCCCCCCCCTCTTATGTTTCGGGATTGAGGTATCAGGCCTACTTACTTGGATCCCTCTAGTCTTCTGTTAAATTCGAGGGAAGACCTGGTTGCATTTGAGACAAGACAAAGCTTAAGGCCCCCAAGATAATCATACCTACCGACCCTTTAGTTAGGTGATTGACTGCCAGACCTCTTTCAGTTTCAACCTCCATGTTGACTTAATATGGGTTGACCCATTGGCCTTTTAGTCTTTGTTGACTTATTTACCTCAGTCAACTTATGACCCATTTGTGGATCATGACAAATAACGCTATCTTTGTGAAGCTCAACGACAGTTCTATTCAGGTTCTATTACTCTATGTTGATTATAGTGTTCTTACTTGCAACAATTCTCAAGAGCTATGTAAGAAGTGACTCGAATATGGATTGGTATCGAACCCGGTACAACCTACCGAAGTTTGGACCCATTAGCGGAGCTGATTATTGAGACAGAGCTGGTATGCGAAGCAGTGCTCTGAGGCAAAGCTGGGCTCCGAGACAGAGCTGGAATGTGAAGCTAGACTTATGTCGGTTATTAGTATTAGCGTATCTGTGTTTAATGTCGGTTGTAAAGAGAGAGTCGGTGAGGCGGTGGGATTAGGGTTTAGTGGCTATATAAACTAAACCCTAAGGAGATATCAGTAGCACAATCTCACGAATCTTTTGTGTAAACTCGTTTGCTTATCATAGTTGAAATTATCGCGCCGTTGTCGCCGTGGAGTAGGTCTCTTCAACCGAACCACGTAAATCTCTGTGTTCTGTTCTTGATTGTTCTTTACTATTCCTATTGCTTGTCTTGGATTACTCGTATTGTTTACATTAACCCCGATTGGCATAACAAACTGGTATCAGAGCTAAGGTTTTGAGGTTTCTGTGATGGCGAAATACGAGATAGAGAAGTTCGATGAAAGTAGCGATTTTAATCTTTGGAAGATTAAGATGCGAGCAGTATTAGTTCAACAGGGTCTGCTGAAGACGTAGAATGGGAAGGCTGCACTCGCTGAAGTAGCGACTTGCAGCCTGGTCAGATTCTACTCTGTTTGAGCAATGAAGTCTTGCGGGAAGTAGCGACAGAAACTACAGCCGATGGGCTATGGAGTAAGCTGGAGACAAGGTATATGACAAAATCTCTAACTAATCGTTTGTAATTAAAGAAGAAATTATTTAGTTTACAGATGTTAGAAGGAGAATCGTTGAAAGATCATATGGATGAACTCAACCGAGTATTCTTAGATTTGGCAAATATAGATGTCAAATTCGAAGAAGAAGATAAGGCAGTACTATTCCTTACATCCCTGCCACCGTCAAATGAAAGCTTTGTTGATTCTTTTATGTCTGGTAAAACAACTACAACCTTTAAGGATGTTAAAGCAGCATTGAACTCGAAGGAGTTAAGACGAAGGTCAATGGAAGAAAGCAACTCAGGAGATGGTTTGGTTGTAAGGGGAAGGTCACAGCATGTGGTCGATAGGAAGGGCCGTTCACGGTCTAAACTGAAACCTAAAAAGTACAGATGCTTTAACTGTAAGAAGGAGGGGCACTTCAAAAGGAATTGTCCTGTGCTTAGGAAGGAGCCAGCAAAGGCAGCGGTTCACAATACAAAAGGAACTCTGGATTACATCACTTCAGATAATTGGGGTCCCTCTCGGGTCAGCTCACATAGTGGGGGTAGATATATGTTAACCTTGATAGATGATTTTTCCAGGAAAGTATGAGTCTACATACTGAAATGCAAAGATGAGGCATTCGTCAAGTTCAAGCAGTGGAAGACCTTGATCGAGAAGCAGAATGGAAAATCGAAAAATCGATCAAACGCTTGAGGACTGACAATGTCATGGAATTTTGAGGAAACGAGTTTAATAGGTTCTGTGTAGACAAAGGTATAGAGAGACACCATACGGTCAGAAAGATCCCACAGCAGAATGGGGCGGCGGAACGTATGAACAGAACTCTATTGGGACGAACTCGTTGTATGCTTTCGAATGCAGGGCTGCCGGAGGTGTTCTGGGCTGAAGTAGTGAACACGGCAGCGTATCTGGTAAATATTTCACCCTGTACATCTATTGAGTGTAAAACTCCTAATGAGGTATGGTCTGGTTATCCTGGTAATTATGAGAACTTGAGGATCTTTGGTTGTTCGGCTTATGCACATGTTAGAGAAGGCAAACTCGATCCAAGGGCTAAGAAATGTGTATTTCTTGGGTATGAGCCTGGAGTTAAGGGTTATCGGTTGTGGAATCCGGATGGAAAATGGAAGAAATTTCTCATAAGTAGAGATGTTACTTTTGATGAGTTAGCCATGGTAACTCAGATCGTAACGCCTGTAGATGCTCGGGAGGGTGTTGGTAAACAGGTGGAGATGGAAGATCATAGGGAGCAGGTGGAGTTTGAGATAGACACTCTGGAAGAGGTTCAGCCTCAGGTAGATGAGCAAGGTGAGGAAGATGAACCAGAGAAGGTTCATTATAGTGTTGCAAGGAACAGAGAAAGGAGAGACATCCGGGCACCGGAAAGGTATGGGATGGAAGATATGGTTGCATTCGCACTTAGTGTGGGAGAAAGCATAGATGGAGGTGAACCATGCACCTACGAAGAAGCTATGAGGAGTGATGAATCACGACAGTGGTCTCTTGCCATGAATGAGGAGATTGAGTCTCTTCGGAAGAATCGGGTCTGGGAATTAGCTGAGCAACCTAAGGGTTAGAAGATTGTTGGTAGCAAATAGGTTTTCAAGAAGAAGGAAGGAATCCCAGGGGTGGAAGATGCACGTTACAAAGCACGGTTAGTAGCTAAGGGGTTTACACAACGAGAAGGGATAGACTTCAATGAGGTATTTTCTCCTGTTGTTAAACATAGCTCTATTAGAGCGATACTTGCTATGGTTGCTTTGTATGATATGGAATTGGAGCAGCTTGATGTTAAGACTGCGTTCTTATATGGAGAGCTGGAGGAACAAATCTATATGCGTCAGCCAGAGGGGTTTGAGATTCTCGGGAAAGAAGACCAGGTCTGTTTGCTGAAGAAGTCTTTATATGGACTGAAACAGTCTCCTAAGCAGTGGTATAAGCGTTTTGACACATTTATGGTTAAAAACGGCTATGACAAAAGCAGGTATGATAGTTGTTCTACTCCTGTATGTGGATGACATGCTGATAGCTTGCAAGAATATGTCGGAAATCCACATGTTAAAGGATCAGTTAAAGGGTGAGTTTGAGATGAAAGACTTGGGTGCCTCAAGGAAGATATTGGGTATGGAGATACGGAGAGACAAATCTGTTGGGAAACTGTTTTGTCTCAGATAACGTACATCGAGAAGGTGTTGGCACGTTTTGGTATGACGGAGGCAAAACCTGTCGGTACTCCATTGGCAGCACACTTCAAGCTTTCGGGTGAACTGTCACCAACAACGGATGATGAGACGGAGTACATGTCTCGGGTGCCTTATGCTAATCCAGTAGGTAGCATTATGTATGCTATGGTGTGCACAAGGCCTGATATTTCACATGTTGTTAGTGTAGTAAGCAGATACATGGGTAGACCTGGGAAAGGTCATTGGCAGGCTGTGAAATGGATACTGCGGTATCTGGGAGGAGCTGCAAAGCTTGGTCTGGTTTACGACAGAAGGGCGGACACTTCTGGTTCGGTAGTTGGATTTGTAGATTCGGATTTTTCGGGGGATCTTGATAGGAAGAGGTCTCTGACGGGCTATACGTTCACACTCAGCGGGAGTGCCATTAGTTGGAGAGCAGTGCTGCAATCGGTGATAGCGCTGTCTACAACAGAAGCAAACTACAAGGAAGCAACAGAGGCGGTAAATGAGGCAATATGGCAGAGTGGTTTAGTTCAGGATTTGGGCCTGGAGTAGGAGGTGACAAAGGTCTACTGCGACAACCAGAGTGTTATTCCTTTTACCAAAAATCAAATGTATCACGGGAGGACTAAACACATTGACGTCAGGTATCACTTTATCAAGGACGTGATTGAACAAGGGAAGATCACGATGAAAAAGGTTTCTACGGCAGAGAATCCAGCGGATATGCTGACCAAGGCATTTACAACTTTCAAGTTTAAGCATTGCTTAGACTTGATAGGGATTTTCAGATGTTAGCCCTATCAGCGCTGGAGCGACGATGGCTCAGAGGCGTTGAGGAGGTTAACGACTACAATGAGTGAGTAGCCCCCGCTAGGAGGAGAATCAGAGCTGCTTGGCATCCCTCGTGGTTGAATTCAAGAATTCGTGCTTTCATGCCTGATTGGAGCTCACTGGCTCAGCAGGAGGAGGAGGATCGAGAACGCTTAGCTATGATGGTGGCAGATCTAAGTCAAGAGGATCATATTCAAGTCAAGGTGGAGAATTGTTAGAAGTGACTCGAATATGGTTTGGTATCGAACCCGGTACAACCTACCGAAGCTTGGACCCATTAGCAGAGCTGATTATTGAGACAGAGCTGGTATGCGAAGCAGTGCTCTGAGGCAAAGCTGGACTCCGAGACAGAGCTGGAATGCGAAGCTAGGCTTATGTCGGTTATTAGTATTAGCGTATCCGTGTATAATGTCGGTTGTAAAGAGATAGTCGGTGAGGCGGTGGGATTAGGGTTTAGTGGCTATATAAACTAAACCCTAAGGAAATATCAGTAGCACAATCTCACGAATCTCTTGTGTAAACTTGTTTGCTTATCATAGTGGAAATCATCGCGTTGTTGTCGCCATGGAGTAGGTCTCACCAACCGAGCCACGTAAATCTCTGTGTTCTGTTTTTTATTGTTCTTTACTATTCCCATTGCTTGTCTTGGATTACTCGTATTGTTCACATTAACCCCGATTGGCATAACAAGCTAACGTTGTTAATTACAACCCTTAAGTTTGAATCCGCTATAAAAGAACTTGGACCTCTTCATTTTTTTCTTTGTACTGAAGTTTCCATGAATTCTTCTGCTGAGCTTTTCCTAACACAAAAGAAATATACTTTAGAACTCTTTCAAAAGCCTGATATCTTAGATTCTTAACCAAGTAGTAAACCTGTTTCTGGGACAATAGAATCTCTAAGCTTGATGGTAATGTTTTATCTGATACTACCCTTTACAAATGCCTTGTTGGTGGTTTTTTAATACTTAACAATGACAAGACCAGACATTTCCTTTAGTTTTAACTATGTTGCTCAATACATGCAAGCTCATAGGTCCACTCATCTTGAGTTGGTGATAAAGATTCTCAGATATATCAAGTGTACAATTGATTGTGACATTTCTATTAGAGAACGTTATGTTTCAAAATTGGTGGGATATTTAGATTTTGTGCTGGTTGCCCTGATACAAGACGCTCCACCACTAGCTACTGTATTTTACTTGGTTGTTCTCTTATCTTTTGGGGCTCGAAGAAGAAACTAATAGTTGTTAAGTCCTCTACTGAGGCAGAGTAAAAGGCTTTGTCCCATGCTTCTGCTGAAATGTTATAAGTTTCTTATATCTCTGATAGGCCTAAAAAAGGTATATTCCCCAAGTGTAGGGATCAAGTAATAGTACTTCTAATAAGTCCAAGAATCGTTCCAAGGAACAAGCAATTTCACCTAAATCTTAAATTAAAACCCCGTTCGAAAATTTGATTTGAGTTTGAAAAATATTTCAAAAAGAAAACAGTACTAATAGACTAATACAAATGAAATCAAGGTGGGAAAGAAATATAAGGTTCTTGATTCCACCACATAAATGGACAATCTAAAACATGCATTCAATCAAAAAATTCCTTTTTTTCATATATAACTCAAAACCTAACAACTATTTAGATTTCGGAAGATATTCTTTAATAACACATTTCAAAATCAAGTAATTTTAATTGATCATCATATAAAGGCTATATTTCTTAACAATCATTCATCAACTAATAAGCATACCCCATCTAATAACTTAACACAATCATGAAATATCTCAATATGAAGCAAGAACAATGAAAAGACCATAAAACCTATATGAAATGACAATTAATTGCATTGAAGCTCAATAGAAGGATTTATTAATCAATAATATACTTCAAAATAAGCCCAAGTATGGGTTTCCTCAACAACCCTAGATACAAGATTAGTTACTCATTAAATTTAGAGACATATACATTGATGAAATAAAATACATGGAAATAAATTAGACAAAGAAAAGAAATCACCCAATTCCTTGCTCCAATGGTTCCCAAGTATGATCCAAATTATGCTCCAAATCCAATTAATAACACTTTGAGAGTAGGTGGAAGTAGAGAGGTTTAGAAAAGAAATTAGACGGGAATGGTTGTAGAAAAGAAATGAGGGAAGAAAATGAGATAGAATTAGAAAGCAGATCTAGAAACTAGAAGAGAAAGAAATTGGGTAGAAGAGGTGATGGAGGCAAGAGAAAGGAGATGGTTTTTGGGTTGGAGAAAGAGAAAGGAGTAGAGAAGAGGGATAGGTTAGAGAAGAAATGGGTAAGAGAGGAAATGGGAATAGGAGAGAAAAAGAAGGTATAGGAATGAGAAGGTTGTTGAAGTCTAGGTCTTAATGGAGGAGAAAGAGATTTTTTATAGATGGGTTGATAGCTAGGTTTTTTTAGAGGATAAAGTGGAAAAGGTTAAAACGGGAAAGATGAAAAAGTGGGAAATTAGGGTTTTGTGGTATTTTAAATAAAAAGCCAAAAAGTTACGGTTTTGTAAGTCTGGCGGCTGAGAAAAGGGAGGGAAGGATGCTGCTACAATGGAACACGAACCAAAACAATTAAGTAGCGCAAGAAACAGTTGCCGTCGGATGGAAGAAACAAGGATCTGGACGGCTGGCAGAGAGACACGTGTATCGGAACAGGGATACTAGGTTGGTTCGAGCAACACGGAAACATAATATGGGGACATAAGCTCACAGCCCGTCGGATCTAGAGAACGAGGAAGACAACGACCACGATTAAAACATTGGATCTGGGACGACTGAAGTAAGATGCAACGCGCTAGACTGAAGAGTGCTCTTAGGATCCATTTCGGTGCTTGGCGAAAATACGAGAATTGGATACAACGGCCTCCATAGCGCGCCTCGTTTCTCCCGTCATACCTCATGGCCTTATGCCTACAGAAAGTGTCCCCCCTAGTCAACAGCATTTGACCCATCATTGATTTTGCCTAGTTTGCTCATCTGGACTCTGATTCGGCTTTCGTTTTCTCCTACGGGCTCGTCTTCGACTCTGATTTTCACCCATGCACTAATATTGCTGTAATTCCCAGAACACCCATGAATTCAAATAACCAAAATACCCATTGTATCACTTTTTCTCGTTTTTAACCATTTTCACATCTAACTCTGCAAAAGACACCTAATCAAGAAAATCAACCATTTTATTACAATAAAGACTCGAAACAGACTAACTCGGCTAAATTAAACGACCCTGATGGGACATATTCATGACCCATCAAACATCCCCAAACTTAGATTTTACTAGACCTCGAGCAAAATAAAAGAAAAACCTATCTCACTTTCAGAGGAATCCCGATTGCATTTAGCATATGTAACAAGCCGTTAAACCCCTAGGTTGCCCTAGTGGACGAGTGTTGTCTCGTGATGGTTTCCAGAGAATGTACCCACAAAATTCGAAAACATTTCAAAAATACAATAGGGTCCAAAAACACTCAAAGTTAACTAAGATGGACTAAAAAAAATGTTAATCTCTTAGAAAATTTTGGCAAGCTAATAGAAATCTGATGGGTCATGAAAATGCCTCATCTGAGTCGTTTAATTTAGCCAAGTTAGTCGGTTTCGAGTCTTTATTATAATAAAATAGTTGGTTTTCTTGATTAGGTGTCTTTTGCAGAGTTAGGTGTGAAAAACGGTTAAAAATGAGAAAAAGATGCATAATGGGTATTTTGGTCATTTGGAGTCAAGGATATTTTGGAAATTTGGTCAAGGTCAGTGCATGGTTGGAAAGTAGAGGTCGAGACGAGTCCGTAGGAGAAAACGGAAGTCAAATCGGAGTCCGGACGAAGGAATAAACCAAGGTCAAAGTCAAGTCAACATTTGGTCAGCATTCGGTACAAGTTCGGGCAATGTTTCTGGCCCGCGGTATGCTTAGGGACACGTGTCGATGTATGGAAGTTGGTATACGCGGTTCCCGTGTTAGCGCTCAGCAGCGAAGTAGCCCTTATAAGCTTGATCCAGTGAAGCGCGTTGCAACTTAACCCGGTAGCCCCAATCCCACGTTTTAATCTTGACCGTTCTTCTCCGCGTGTCCCAGATCGACGGTTGATGCTTCTGTGTAGCCCGTTGCAACTTAACTCCGTGCATCCCGAACCCACGTTTTAATCTTGGTCGTCCGCTACCGCGTTTTTGAGATCCGACGGCTTCTGTGCATCCCGTGTTTTATACTTATTCCGTGCAGCCGAAGCAGCTTAACTTCTATGCTTCCGGGACACGTGGCCTTGTGTCGTCACTCCAGATCCGTGTGCGTGAGATCCGACGGTTGCTGCTTCGATTCACTCTATTATCTTACATCCGGCCACACCAAATAATCTGAATTCCTAACTTTAAACCCTAGCCGCCAACTACAATTGGTTATGCCTTAGGGTTTTGCACTTTAATCCCTAAAACTCCAAAAATGACCCTCTTTTCTCCTACTATTTACCATTTGACCCAATCAAAACCCTAACCCAACTCTATAAATAAATCTCTTGCTCCTCCATTAAAGGCTAGACTTGAAAACCCTCTCAAAGGCTTCCTTATCTAATTTCTAAGCCACTTCTCCTTCTAATCCTAAAAACCCATCTTCTTCTATTTTCTCTACCACCTTCATCTTTTCTCTAGATTTACTTTCTCCTTCTAATTTCTTCTTCTAACCCTCTAATTTCTCTATACCTTCTTCTCTAAAATCTCTTCTTCTTCTATCTCTCTTCTAAATTTCTCTTCTTTTATCTTCTAATAAGCTATTATTTGGAGTTTTGAGCAATATTCTTGAGATACTTGGAGCTTAAATTGGACATCAAAATGGAGATACATGGGAATATGGATTGGGAACATTCTTGGTGGTTTCTTTCCATTAATCTTTTGTAATTCCATTTATTTTATGAATTCAATGAATATTATTTTAGATTCCATGAGTAGCTAAATTTTGTATCTAGGGTGTAGAGGAAACCCATATTTGGGCTTATTTTGAGATATGTTATAAATCAATGAATCCTTATTTTGAGCTTCAATGCCTATTGATTGTCATTTCATGTTGATTCTATAACCTTATTATCATTCATGTATTATAATTAGATATTTCATGCTTTTATTGATTTATTAGATGAGATATGCCTTTTAGATCTTGAATGATAGTGTAGGAAATTAGTTTTATATGGTAGTCAATCATACATTCTTGATTTTGAATTGTGTTATTAAAGAATATATTCCGAAATCTAAATAGTTTATTATGTTAGATTTTGAGTTATACATGAGAAAAGGGATTTGTTAATTAATGCATGTTTTAAGTAGTCCATTTATGTGGTGAAATCGAAAACCCTAGATTCTTCTTCTCATCTTGATTTCATTCTCATTAGTCTATTAGTATTGCTTTTTTTTTTCATAGTAGTTTCCAAATCAAATCAAAAGTTTGAAAGGGGGTGTAATTCGAGATTTAGATAAAATAGCTTGTCCTTTGGAACGAAACTCGACTTATTATAAATGCTATAACTTGCCCCGTATACTTGCGGGAATAGACCTATTTTAGGCCTATCAAAATCAGTCAAAGTTAACAACACTATACAGACGTTAAAAATCTCTTCACTAATAATCTAGACTCGAAGTGTACATGACTAGCCACAATGAGAATGACTTCAGTTCCAAGCAGACAGACCCTTGATCCCTATCTTAATACATTTCGCCTCGACTTTGGCCTCACAGTCATACACTCTAAATATGAAATCACTCAAGAATGGTTCACTCGTATGTATGAGTGTGATCACGACTATAAACTCAACACATAAAAAGGGGTGATGACAACATTTTAAAACGAATGATCTACGAAAAGGAATATAATCATTAGATGGAATGGGGAAGCTCACTTACCCTTCTCACCCACTCTACCCTCTAATAATCTTTCTTAAAGGTCAATAGATACAAGTGATGAGATGGATAATGATGAGATCCCGAGAATGTCGACGTCTTCAACGGTTAGATAACTTCAAGCAATTTCCATACTTAGCTTTTTTGCTTCGAACACTTATTTAACAAACTAGAGTTCACATGAACTTTTACACAAATATTTCTTTTTCATTTTTTTCACTTCAATATTTTTCTTTTCATACTAACAACACAAATACCAACACTAGTATTCTCAACAATCTACTTTTCTTCTTTCATACTTTGCTTTCACATTCTTCTTTCTTTACTTTTCATGCCTTCATTCTCCGGAGTCATGTGATGAATGGATGGTGGAGTATCCGTCTTCCCAAAGTTGACATTATTATCGGGTTTCATGGACTACAAGAGTAAGGTTTATTCGCTATCCTGATGTCACTCCTAGTGGCTGTGGAAGCTAAGCACACAAGATCAAATGAGCTCTTTTTATTAAAGTTACGAGGTTGAGAAGTACTTCACTCTATTCAGAGTTAGCGCAGAAGAGTACGCTCAAAGGTAATAGAAAGGCTCAGAAATCTCACAAGGGTTAAGTCTCCACTAATGATTAATCTAGTTCTCTCAAAATCGTCTACCATTCACTTCCATAATATTCACATGGCTAGCACACAGACGACCTCAAGACTCGAAATTCATTAAGAAACTTTTAAGGGTTTTTTAGGCCAAAACCCCCATTTATTTAGCTATATTAGGGGGACACCCCTAAAAACATTTTCGTTTAGGCGTTAACCCCCAAAACTCATTTTCCGTTCAAATAGCTGTGAAGTAGTGGTCGTGCGAATCACATGCTCGCCTACTGACCAAAATACCCCCGTTCTGAATTTTAGTATATTGCCCCCATTTATTTAGCTATATTAGGACTACACCCCCAGCAGAAATACCACTTGGAGCTTCACAACCACCTATTTCTCAAGTATCTTCTTCCTCACAACCTGTAGTATCTTCTTTTGGAACAAGTGATGCTTCCAATATTAAAATTTTTATTATAAAATCCAGATTTTTCTTCAGTTTGTGGATCTGCTGAATCTAGGCAAATGGGTTCTGGTTTCAATCTGGAGTTCACCAATTTCTTGTTTTTGCTCTTCTTCATTGTCAACTTAGGTTATGTTTGCTCTTCTTCAATTTCTTCTACTTCTATTCTAGATTTCAATTCTTCTCTAGCAAAATCTTCTAAGATTTCATCTTTTCTTCGAAACCCATGTCTAAGAAATGGATACCAACTCCTTAAAACATGACTAACAGATTCAAAATCAGATTTTTGTGAGAAACAATTATAAAACAGAGACTTTTGAAACCAATTACACCATTTTTTGGTACAACTAATACTAGTTGTTCTTTCATTCTTTTTTGGGTTCTGTTTGGTGGATATTATAACTTGAACTTGACCCATACAAGTAATTTTTGGGTACAACTACCTCGGACTGGTAAAGACATGATCCACCCTATCATCGGAGTACAAGTGACACCTCGGCCAGAGTCACTCGCTGATTGGCTCTAGCTCGGGGAGAGTATGAACCAATCTATATCTGAACCTTAGACTTATAAGACAGAGAGCCTAACAAGAGAGTGAACCAATCAGAGTCACTCGTGGATTGGATCTAGCTTTGGCCTCTGGCTAGGGATGAGCATGCCCCTGTCTATGGGAGAAGCTCAGAGTTAGTGGTTCGACATGTAACTAGGGTGATTCAACCGATCGTGAGAAGAGAAGGTATTGGCTCGGGATAAACTATTCGAGTGGACAAGGTATTTTGGTTAGGGGTGTATTCCTAATATAGTTAAATAAATTGGGGTCACATACTAATAATTAGGATGGGGGTATTTTGGTCATAGATCAAGCATGTGATTCGCACGATCACTACTTCACGGCTATTAGAACGGAAAATGAGCTTTAGGGGTTAACCCCCAAACAAAAATATTTTTAGGGGTGCCCCCCTAATATAGCTAAATAAATGGGGGCCATTCTATAAAAAACCCAACTTTTAACAACCAGATAGTACGATCAACTGGACTCTATTACTATTAACAAACCAAAAACAGCTAGTAGACTCACATTTTCAGACCAAAATTTAAAAATTTTGAATCCTCTTGAATTTTTTAAACGAAGGACTTAGCAAAAGTTCTTCCCTATCCCCTAACTTAAATCGAACATTGTCCCCAATGTTCTGAAGACTATGCCAAAATAAAAAAAAAATGAGAGGAAAGATATTACCAGACTCTACTGTCCTATATCAGAAGCATGGGTTGCCTCCCAAAAAGCGTTAAGTTTAAAGTCTTCAGCCAGACGGTGATGAAAAAGAAAGAAAAATCATTGTAAACCTACTAGATTACAGGTTGATGACTCCCCATACAATAGTAATCGGAAGATCTGAGGGTCAGCCCAGAAAATGATGTATCCAGGAAGGTTCAGTCTCACGTTCATGGAAAGATAAGATAATTTAAGTGAGACTTTCAATATGGATGAGTTATCCCCAAACTTAGATGAAGCAACAATCATTAAGTTCAACGACAAATGGATTGAGAGACCGTGTTAGAATTCACAAGTGATTGACATGGGGTTACTAGAATTTCCGAGGGACATAGTGCATAATTATTATAGAGATTGGACTCACTTAGATCGACACTCAAACTAGGAGGTTCTAAATTAGCCTCAGAGGCTCGCTGTGCTGAAATTACCCCCAAGTTAGGTTCGTGCTCCTTCGATTCTGACTTAGGTAAATACTCGGACAAACCTTCAAAAATTTCTCTTATCATGATGTCATTGGTGTCCTTAAAGAATTCTTAATTTTCACCTAAGTCAAATGATTCATCACTCTCTTTAGACATTTCTGCAAGCCATAACTCTTCATCTTCTGTAATACTTCCAATTGGACTCAAAAGGGTATCATCGTGACTAGGTGTAGTAAAAGATTGAGAATCAAGAAATAATACAGACTCAGCTTTTGGATCTTCTAAAAATGGCTCAAGAGTTTGCTCAACAATGATCTCATATGATAATGGAATATTGATGTTGACATGTTTGAACAATTTCACTACTTCATCAGATTGAGGTAACTTCATCGACTCCATTAGACGTTGAGGCTATGGAGCTCTAGGAACATAAGGTTCAAACGTTGGAGGTGGACTCTCAGACTCACGAGCCTTCTCAGGATTATCACGAGGGTGCAACTTGTTATCCTAAGGAATTCTTACTCTTCTGTCAAGAACTCTACCTCTCCTAAGAGTGGTAACTACATTGGCTTGATCGGGTGGTTGTCTAGCCAATGTACATTTGTATCCCTGCCCAAGTTGACTCAGAACCTCACCCTTTTCTCTCTGACTAAAAGCTTCTTAAAGTTGACACACTTGGTTTTTTGGACTAATTAATGTCTGGGTGGTTGCTTGCATAAACCCAAGCGTGTTCATGGTGTCCTCTAATGTTATCTTCTTTTCAGAAGAATGTTGGACGCTAAATTGAGCATAAGGATTGCTAGGGGCACCGAATCCAGGATGGTTCATAGATGTACGAGGCTTAATCTGGTATTGACCTTTAGACCAAGAGAGATTGAAATGATTTCTCCATCTTGGATTATATGTATTACAGACAAGTTCTCTCGAAGTTCCCCATTGATGAGATTGCACGGCTAGTTCCTCTAAGAAAGCCATGCCCTCGTCGGCAGTTTTATTAGAAAACCCACTATTACAGAATGACTCAGCCATGGATATGGTAGGATAGTCTAGTCCTTCATACAATAGTTAGACTAGTTTCATTTTTTCGAACCCATGGTGTGGACACTCTAGTAGAACATCTTTGAATCTCTCAAGATATGTATGGAGAGACTCGCCTTTGAGTTGCTCGAAATTAAGCAATCGCCTTCGAGTTGCTCGAAATTAAGCAATCTTAGCCTTAAAGCTCTAGTTTTATGCGTGGGAAAGAACTTTTGTAGAAAGACACCACTAAGTTTTGCCCAACTAGAAATAGAATGTGGTTTTAAGGCATAAAACCAAGACTTTGCTTTTTCTTTCAGAGAAAAAGGGAACAACCTAACTGTAACGGCATCGATCGAGTTAGGGACATTCATAGTCTTACATACGTCCTCAAATTCCCTAACATGATAATACGCGGTCTCGTTCTCTAAACCACGAAATACTAGAAGCATGTTGATACTTGATAATACCCGACTTTATCTGGAAATAAGTGTTAGTCGAGGGTAATACAATGCAAGATGGCTGACAAACCATAGTTGGATGCATGTAATCTTTGAGAGTCATAGGTTGATTCTCAGCTCTAGCTTGATCAATGTGATCCTCCATAGTCTCACTTGAAGAAAGGTTTTCAAGTAAAACACTCAAATCAGACTCTTAATAAAATGACCCCTCTCATCACGTAACTTAGGGAGCAAAAACCAAATGAAAAGACATGACTATTTTGAAAAACTTTTTTTTAGTTTCTTATTTTTTTGTTTGTTTTTTATTTTGTAAACCAAAAGGAGTAAGGAAACTACGAAGATCCTAAGGAAAATAACGAAGCAAGCAAGCTGACTCCACCAAGCAACCTAAACACAATCTAGACGACTGGGTGGTATTTTTGACCTAAAAATAGATCTAGACAGCTTCTACTTCTTACCAAAGCTTGAACTATGATTCTTATGAGGAGTTACTGATGCACCCGAAAAGGTTGCACACCCAAGCGGAGGTATCAAGTAGTAACCGGTAAAACCGGAGTCGATCCAAGGATAGGAGGGTAACTCGGATATCAAAGACCGGAGTCGATCCAAGGATAGGAGGGTAACTCGGATATCAAAGAGTCTCGTTCGCCGGTCTAGCTATCAAATGCTAACTTAGACTAAAAAGGAAAGAAAACAAAGATAAATGGGGGTTTTGATTTGAAAGAGTAACAAAACAAGAAAGCAAGCAAAACTAACTAAACAATATAAGTAAAACGGGCGAGAGAGATTCGAGAGAAGAGTCGAAGGAACAAGAGTCGGGAGACGGTAAGACTCGATTCGGGCAACAAATAAGTGAGAGAGGTGTCGAAGTCCGGAAATCCATAATGATAAACCTACGACTATGTGTAGTCCGATTTGATGTGTCGAGGTACAATCGATATTCGACTCCTAAAGTAGATGTCTCTAAGTACTATGTATATCCGGAGATCATACTTAGTCAAACAAACGTCTAAATCGGTTAATCCCGAGTCATCGAAAGTGTAGTCTAGTCGCCTAACTATGTGAAGTGCATGACAAGACACATGAAATTATGACTTAGACTCCGATCGATATCGAATACTTCGTTTCGTCTATTAACTATGCGAAGTGCTTGACAAGACATATGAAAATACGATCAAAACGATAATCGAAATAAATGAACATCAATTTATAATCAAAACATCAAATCATATTAAACATAGTCACGAATTCATCACATTTCATCTCATATAATCGACAAACTAAAGTTAGCTAAACATGGTGATTCAATAAGAAATGGAAAGGAAATGGTGAGAGAATCCCCCTTTTTCGATGTTGGTTCGAGGCTAAGATCGTCGGAAAATATGAGTCTTTAAGGTGCAGCCGATCTCCCCTTAGCAATTTTCAGGGTTCCCCATAGCAACCACCATCATCTTCTCCATTTAGAACACAACCTCCATTAAAGCTAACCCTAGCTTTCTCTCTCTACAAATTTCTACTCAAATATCAAATCAATTCATATGAGAAGCAAGCCAAGATGATGGGGAGTAAAAACCCTAAGTTTTCCGGCCAAGAAGATGGCCGGAAAACTTAGAATAATCCGGCCAAAGAAAGGGAAGAAGTCCGGTAAAAAACCATGGTATCCGGCCAAATCCGGGTCCCTAGCTCTGCAGCCGCGTCCTCCATGCCGAGCACGTCCCTGCGGTCGCGTCCTCCATGCTCCGAGCAAGCTTCCCGTGAAGCGAACAGCAGCTCCGAGCATATGAGGAGCTTCTGTCCCGTGCTTTAATGGTGCTGCTCGGCTGCAGCTGCTCGGGCTGCAGCTGCTGTTCCCGTGAGATGTGCACGTCCGTGACAGCATCCCGAGCTCGGAGCAGCTGCAGATCCCGTGCTCCAGCAGCTCCTCCCGTGCCATCTTGTGTCCTGCCAAAGCTTTGGCCGGCCTAGCTTGGCCGGCCAAGCTTTGGCCGGTCTCCTTCCTTCTCTCTTGTTCTCCTCCTCAAACCCTCTAAAACCCTAGTTGATTCTCTAAGTTTTTTATGATGAACACTCAAACCCTAGCCACCCCTTTCCTCCTAAGTTTCTTGCCTCCTTTCCAAGGTTGAAGATTGTTAGAATGAAGAAGAAGATGAATAGTCCCTTGACCCCCAACTTGTGTTTCCTACTCAAACCCTAGGGTCCCTTGACTTAGTCAAACCCATAAGGCTATTTTGACTTGGACCATAAAGAAGGGTGCACATAAAATTTCTACATCTTTCTTTCTTCTTCTTTTTCTTTGTGGGCTTTTGGCTTGTCTTTGGGCTTGACTTGACTTCAAATTAGAAACAAAGGAGAGTGCCTTTAAATAAAGATCTTGGCTTCTTTCTTTCATATCTTCTCTGTCCGAACTCGGAATTGACTTCTGTTTTCACCGTCGGACTCGTCATTGCCTCCACTTGTAATTTGATTTGCTTAAAGTCATTTTCTCTCGTTTTCGGCACATGAAATGATAGTGACAATTCGTTTCCTTTATTCCAATTTCCATGTCTAACTCCAAAATAGGTACCTAACATGAAAAACACATAAAATATTATTGATAACACTCGAAAAGGAATAATTAGTCTAAGTTAGACTCTCCAAATGTGACATTTTAGTGTCACATCAGTTACTCCATCACAGTACAAAGATCAAACAATTCTCCAGGAGACAGTCAACTATGAAAGTTGAAAATAACTATACCCTTGGCAACGTTCCCTCTTCTCGAGGAGGCCATGGAAAAGAAGTATGCGCTTGGATCGTTCCCTCTTCCTCGGAACACTCCTTCCCTTTAGCTCCTTTGTGAATGTACACAAAGAAAAGAAAAGCAACTCAAAGTAATCAAAAGAGACAAGAATAATAAAAAACAATTCAAGATTGAAAATAAAAATAAACCTATCCCCGGCAGCGAAGCAAAAAACTTGATAGGCCTAAAAAAGGTTTATTCTCCAAGTGTAGGGATCAAGTTATAGTACTTCTAATAAGTTCGAGAATCGTTCCAAGGGACAAGAAATTTCACCTATATCTTAAATTAAAACCCCTTTCAAAAATTTGATTTGAGTTTGAAAACTATTTTAAAAAGAAAACAGTACTAATAGACTAATAAGAATGAAATCAAGGTGGGAAAGAAATCTAGGGTTCTTGATTCCACCACATAAATGGCCTATCTAAAACATGCATTCAATAAACAAATTCCTTTTTTTCATATATAACTGAAAATCTAATATAATAAACTATTTACATTTCGGAAGATATTCTTTAATAACACATTTCAAAATCAAGTAATTTTAATTGATCATCATATAAAGGCTATATTCCTTAACAATCATTCATCAACTAATAAGCATACCCCATCTAATAACTTAACAAAATCATGAAATATCTCACTATAAAGCATAAACAATGAAAATACCATAAAATCTATATGAAATGACAATTAATAAGCAGTGAAGCTCAATTGAAGGATTTATTAATCAATAACATACTTCAAAATAAGCCCAAGTATGGGTTTCCTCTACAACCTTAGATACAAGATTAGTTAATCATTAAATTTAAAGACATATACATTGATAAAATAAAATACATGGGAAAAAAATTGACAAAGAAAAGAAATCACCCAATTCCTTGCTCCAATGGTTCCCAAGTATGATCCAAATTATGCTCCAAATCCAACTAATAGCACTTTGAGCGTAGATGGAAGTAGAGAGGTTTAGAAAAGAAATTAGAAGGGAATGGTTGTAGAAAAGAAATGAGGGAAGAAAATGGGATGGAATTAGAAAGTAGATCTAGAAATTAGAAGAGAAAAAATTGGGTAGAAGAGGTGATGGAGGCAAGAGAAAGGAGATGGTTTTAGGGTTGGAGAAAGAGAAAGGAGTAGAGAAGAGGGATAGGTTAGAGAAGAAATGGGTAAGAAAGGAAATGGGAATAGGTGAGAAAGAAAAGGTATGGGAATGAGAGGGTTGTTGAAGTCTGCGTCTTAATGGAGGAGAAAGAGATTTATTTATAGATGGGTTGATAGCTAGGTTTTTTTTAGAGGATATAGTTGAAAATGTTAAAATGGGAAAGATGAAAAACTGGGAAATTAGGGTTTTGTGGTCTTTTAAATAAAAAGCACAAAAAGTTACGGTTCAGAAAAGGGAGGGAAGGCTGCTGCTACAATGGAACACCAACCAAAACAATTAAGTAGCGCAAGAAACTGTTGCCGTCGGATGGAAGAAACTAGGATCTGGATGGCTGGCAGAGAGACACGTGTATCAGAGCAGGGATACTAGGTTGCTTCGAGCAACACAGACACATAATATGGGGACATAAGCTCATAGCCTGTCGGATTTAGAGAACGCGGAAGACAACGGCCACGATTAAAACTTAGGATCTGGGACTACTGAACAAAGATGCAACGTGCTAGACTGAAGCGTGCTCTTAGGGTCCATTTCGGTGCATAGCAAAAAATAGGAGAATTGGATACGCCGGCCTCTACAGCGCGCCACGTTTTCTCTCATCATACCTCATGCCCAAATGCCTTCCAAAAGTGTCCCACCTGGTCAATAGCATTTGACATATCTTTTATTTTGCCTAGTTTGCTCATCTGGAATCCGATTCGACTTCCGTTTTCTCCTACAGGCTCGTGTTCGACTTTGATTTTCACCAATGCACTAATATTGTTGTAATTCCCACAATACCCTTGACTCCAAATGAACAAAATACCCTTTGTATCACTTTTTTCTCGTTTTTAACCATTTTCACACCTAACTCTGCAAAAGACTCCTAATCAAGAAAATCAACCATTTAATTACAATAAAGACTTGAAACATAATAACTCGGCTAAATTAAATGACTCTAATGGGACATATTCATGACCCATCAATCTCGAAAGAGTTGTATCAACCCATTTTGAACCTTTGGTGCTATATTGTGACAATTTAGATGTCGTGCTAGGAAAAAATATATCGAGGTAGATTACCATTTTGTTCGACACTAGGTCACTGTTGGACATCTTCAAATTCGTCACATCCCAACGGTTGGGCAACTTATAAATCTTCTCCCGAAAGGTTTATCCAAAAATCTTTTCCTTCCTCTTCGTGACAAGGTTCCCCCCCCCCCCCATCAATTTTCTTGTAACAATCGTGAACATTCTCTTTGGAAGAGATATGGATGCAAGCACGACCATTAAGACAACGGAGTAAGAGGTTCCTGCAAAAGTCATTAATGGAGAGGTACTAAATCTCTAAGGCAATCTGAACGTAATCTTAGATACCGATTGGACTAAGATAGGTAAGACCTTAGATGAGTCACTCAGATTGTTATGAACAACTGAGCAGAACACACGGGAACATCGAACCTAAGAAAAGGTTCTTGAGATTCAGTGCCAGGAATCTAAGAACGAGTTCTTGAGATTCCAAAGGGCAAAAGGTCAATCAAGAGAGACAAACAATTGATCAAAGAAGGCAAAGCGGTTCCCGAGCCCATGATCAAGGTTATTTCTCATTACTGTAAAAGTTTCTAAAACAATGGTTAGGCCATTATAAGGGAAACCACCCTTAGTACCTATAGGACAAAAGCAATGAAATTGTAAATTCCGATTCCTGTATCTTTGTTATCGAAGTTAATCTAGCAAGTATCGTAGACTCACTTCATCAAGTGTTTAAAACAGGATGTGCGGCTCAGTGGGAGCACAAGGAAATTACATACTTCAGTAAAACAGAAAAGATCCAAAAGGGAGCAGAAGCAATGTTGCTAAGGATGCTGAAAGGGATCGAAGTCTTCTTTTAGACACTGATCTAGTTTAGACTTTAAAAGTTGATATTACGTTCATCTAGAAACATCGAATGTGTTTAAACAAGTGATGAATTAACTAGATGTTCTTGGAGAACCAAAATCGTTAACAATAATACTAACGGCTAAACTCAAAAGATTTAACTCGTTAACTCTAGCATTGTGGCTTGGGTCTAGTTGACATAAGGTACATGAAGACACTCCAAAACAATGGACTTCTGAGTCTAAATAATTTGGTATCATAGGACACATGTGGATATTGTCTTAAAATGACCAAACGACAAAGTCACCCTTTTCAGAAAGGCATAGAGACTAGTAAACTATTGGGACTCACATTGGATATGTAGTACTATAACTTTATTTGCAGAAGCTCATGAGAGCTACATACACTAATGATGAGACATGAAAATGTCCCATCTGAATCTCTTAACTACGACTAGTTGGTCCAATTCGAGCAGTTACTCTGATGAATTGTGTGTTTCTTTTGTCCAGGTGTCTTTTGCGGAGTTCAGTGTGAAAAACAGATAAAATCGGGAGAAAGACATTTGACGGTATTTTGGTCATTTTGGTGATAAGAGTAGTCGGTGAGTTGTGACCGATTTTAATGCTCGGATGAAAGTAGAGTCCAAGACGAGTCCAACGCCGTAGACGGAGGGTCAAATCGGAATCCGGATGGAAGAATTAGACAAAGTCAAAGTTTGGTCAAATCTCTCTAACCAAGTCAGTATAGAACTCGCTGGTACACGTAGCGTGAAGAGGTGAAACACATCTAACGGTGCGGATCAGAAGTGGGATGCGTTCTGGCAACCCAGGTGGGCATTCAGGGTGTTTTGTTGAAATTGATTTTATGTATTGCGCGTTCATGCTTAGGTGATCCTCGCGCACATCTACGGAGGGAAAAAGGGACAGCTTGAATCGGGACGGTCGGAGCAGCATCTACTACTACTCCGTGATGTATTGAATCGGCTCCTCTTGACAACTAACACGTAAATGCACGTGATTGGGTCAAATTTTTCGGAATGGCAAATAAAGAAGGATCTGGTATTCTCGTGAATTTAGGTTTCGGTGCTCCCTACACGATCTAACAAAGCTCACGGTGACACGTGTACAACAGGTCCGTCAGATGGACTATCTCAGCTTAATTCAGCTACCCGCGAAGCACAGAATCGTCCTATCTTCTCCAGCCAACAACCGTGATGATCCTCTTTCCTTCCCTTATCTTGTAAATTCAAATTAAAGAAAAAAAAATCAAAACAGAAGGGTGGTTCGGATTTGGGAGGAGATTGAGGAAGAAATAGGGTTGGATTCGATTTATTTTTCGGGTCTATATAACAGAAGGAGAAACAGAGTACAAGATATATCACGTTTTGGGGAGAACTAGAAACAGTAGAGAGAGATAAGAAAACCATTATGAAATTGGTTTTTGATTTTCGCTTTCAAGAGAGCCATTATCATCATCTCACTCGTTTTCTTTTCTTTTTCTTTTTGTTTCTTCTTCTTTGTGAGAGAGGGGAAGATTACAAAGGAAGAGAGAGAGATTGTAGGGAGATATATTTCACGGTTTAGAGAGAAGTTAGACTGAGAGACTCGGTTTTGAAAATAGATTATCATCTTCATCGCTTGTTTTTGATTTTTTTTATGTTTTTTTTTCTTGGTGAGAGAGAGAGAGAATACAGAAAGAGAAAGAGATTACAGAAAGTTAGAGGGAGAAATAGAGTTGGGGAAGACGAGAAAACTATTTTCCCACAGAGAATTCAATTCCGAGAAGGCGAGAAAATCATTTTCCCTTAAGGCGCGTTTGGTAGATAAACGGGAAAATCAGAAGGAAATCATTTGCAGTTCTGTTTTCTCCCCTCTCTACTTCTTCCTTTATTTCTGATTTTGATCATAATTTCCATGAGTAACTAACTCTTCTATCTAGGGGTTTAGATGAAGTTCATCATAATTAATTTTATTGATACGATTTATTAATAAGTTTTATTGCTTTTAATGATAAAATCTTTCGGGTTTTTAGACCATTTTATACAAAGAGTTCGTTGATTAATCCAAGTAAATCGTTGTTAGAATTGTTAGGAGGAAGGATTCAAAAACCCTAGGTTCTTCCATTTCCTGAGTTTTGACTTAATCATTTAAATTTATTTGCTATTTTCATTTGAATCATATTACCAATCAAACCACTTTTGAAGTCATAATAGTTTTGAGGTTAGAATTTGAAGTTTGACTAAGTCTCTGTGGATCGACCCGGTCTTGCCGGAATTTACAACTTGACACCCGTGCACTTGTGGGTGTAGACCTATTTAGAAAACTTTTTAGGCCCATCAAGTTTTTGGCGCCGCTGCCGGGGACTTAATTTGAATTTAGTCTAATCTTATTTCTATTTTTGGTAAGTTTTTTACTTTTGGACACTTTGACTTGCTTTCTCATTTTTGGTGTGTAGAACACTAAAGAGCAAAGCAAGAGGCGCAACAAGGAGAGGAGCTCAAGAAGAAGAATTTACATTTTATTTTTAGTTATTTTTTATTTTTTGTGAGAGAGAGACTTTAGACTTTCTACTTTTTAATTTGGTTTTAAAGTTTTGACCCTAAATTGGAGGGTTTTATAAATTGTAACCGAAAATCAAACGAAGCCTCGGGTTCGTACACTAAAGGGAAGAGTGGCCCGGGTCGTCTACAAAGTTCATCGCCCGTCTTGAACGTGAGGTAAATTTCTTGATCACCCACGAATCTCCTGTCAGTGGCTATTTGTGTGAATTCGTGTGCTTAATTGCTGTGACCGGACTGTTAGTGTAATCATACTAGTAAGGGCACTAACCCAGTTACAAGATAGGAGACGGATTTCATCGCCGTTCTCTTGCCCACGTAGGTAACAACATTCACGATCCTAAACCTCACCTTAAAAGCTAAAATCTGATAGACATTAGCCCCTAAGGTGTCGAGCTCATAGGATCTTTGAAACAATTCAGGGACTTAATTTTTATTTGGGCATTCCTAAAAGGAAACTGTCACTCAACTCTTTATAAGGTCGCCTCGAGAAAAGAAAACGTTATCAGGTAGGACGGCTATCACAACGTTTATCGCTGGTCGTCTCCAAGAGTTGTTTGACCATAGTACTTGGACCGAGTAACCCTCATGAACATTATAGTTCAAGCTTTGTTACGAAATAGGAGCTGTCTAGATTTTTAGGGTGAATCTGACAAACCCATTCACTAAATCTAAGTCTAATCAACTTGTTGCTAGATTTTGTTTAGGTTGCTTGGTGGAGTCAGCCTGATTGTGTTTGCTTTCCTCTAGGGTCTTCGTACTGATTATTTGGTTCGAACAAAAAAAAAAAAAGTTTAGTTGAGAATATCCTTGGTCATTGGGCTTTAGTTTATGCCCGGTAGATATCGTGATAAGAGAGGTCGTTTCATCAGTAGAGAAACACATTTAAGTAATCTTTTAGCGAATCTATCTTTGAGTGACACTATGGGTGAAAATCTAAGCCAAGCCAGGGATGGAAATCAGCCTATGACACGCAGGAATTACATGAATCCTACTAGAACGTGTCAACCGTCATGCATACAGTTACCCCACTGCACGACTCAATTCGAGTTGAAGCCGAGCATTATTTAAATGCTCTCTGTTTTCCGTGGAGTTGAGAACGAGAACCCCTACTACTATGTTAGGGATTTCGAAGAAATTTGTGGGGCTATGAATTTCCCCAATATGCTTGACGAAATATTGAGACTTAGGTTGTTCCCTTTCTCACTGAAAGAGAAAGAAAAATCTTGGTTGTATGCCTTACAACCCCATTCCATTACTACATGGGAAGAATTGAGCAATTCATTCCTCCTGAAATTCTTCTCGAAACACAAAACTACCTCTTTAAGGCAAAGTCTTAACAGTTTTGTGCAGCAAGAAGGAGAGTCTCTCTACAAATATCTTGAGAGATTTAAAGAAATCTTACTACAGTGTCCACAACATGGTTTTGAAAAAATGAGACTAGTCCAGATTCTCTATGACGGATTAGATTACCCAACTACATCCATGGTATAATCATTCTGTAGTGGCGGGTTTATCAGTAAAACCGCCGATGAGTGTATGGCATTTCTAGAAGAGTTGGCTGAGAAATCCCAACAATGGGAAACTTCTAGAGGACTTCCTACTAGGGCAAATCCTACTCCGAATAAAGGTGGCATCTATAGAGTTGATGACTCAGATCTTAAACACGCCGCCATGACGAGAAGGATAGAAGCCCTAGAACTTGATCAGCCTAAAGCATTCAGGGAGGATCCCACTCAGGTCATGAGTGTTGGAAATGAATCCATCTCTTATCCGTGCTCCATCTGTGGAGACCCATCTCATACAGGGAATAAGTGTACCCTATTCTTTGTTTCTGACGAAAAAGAGCATGTTAATGCTCTTTATCAAAACTCTAGGCAAGATAAACGTCAGAAATATGATCCTTATTCGAACACTTATAATCCGGGTTGGAGAAATCAGCCCAATTTTTCTTGGTCAAAAGGTCAGGGTCAGATTAGTAGTTCAATGAACCCTCCTGGGTTTAATGCTCATAGGAATCCTTATGCTCAAAATCAGGGTCAATCTAGTACCCAATATCCTTCTCAAAACAAGGAGTCTTTAGAGGAAACCATGAAGCAGCTAGCTAAGGCCCAAATAGAATTTGCACAACAGACCAACCAGACTATAACTAGTCTAAGAACCGAGGTAGGTCAACTTACAGAAGCCCTTAGGCAAAAAGAACAGGGTATATTTCCTAGTCAACCAGAGCCAATCCCGAAAGGTCAACTGTCGATGGTGACCAGGCTAATGCAATAACCACCCTTAGAAGTGGTAGGGCAATTGACAATAAGGTAGGAGTTCCCGAAGATAGTGAACTAAAGTCTGAACCGCCAACCTTACCAACTAGTGCCCCTAGTAAAGAGCCTGTGAAGGCTCCTGAGTCTGAAAACCCACCCATTGTGCCTGGGTCGTATGTTCCTAGATCCCCGTATCCTCAGCGTTTGGTAGAACCAAACAGGTTAGTATTAACATTGGGTTAATTCCGTTTTGGCCCCCGATTTGTGACCAACTGGCCGTTTTGGCCCCCAATTGTGTCCGGCAGTTCGTTTTGGCCCCAATTTCCTGTTTGGCCCCAACATATTTTTGTAAGCTTCTCCATTCTACCCTTATGGCAATTTTGTAAATTAAATGTATTTTCTTTCTCTTTGTCCACCTCACTAAGCAATTGCCACGTCATATTCGTCCACATAAGGTCGCCGGAAAATGTCGTCGGAAAATGTCAAAACCCTTCGCCGGAAACCTAACAGAGAGAGAAGAGGGGGAGAGAGAGAGAAGAGGGGAAGAGAGAGAGAAGAAGAAGGAGAGAGAGAAGAAGAAGGAGAGAGAGAGAGAAGAAGAAGGAGAGAGAGAGAAAAGAGGAAGGAGAGAGAGAGAGAAGAAGAAGGAAGGAGATGGTTGGAGAAGAAGAAGTTAAAAAAAAAATGGTGGTCGCCGGAAATGATGTCGCCGACGACATTTTCCGGCGACCTTATGTGGACGAATATGACGTGGCAATTGATTAGTGAGGTGGACAAAGAGAAAGAAAATACATTTAATTTAAAAAATTGCCATAAGGGTAGAATGGAGAAGCTTACAAAAATATGTTGGGGCCAAACAGGAAATTGGGGCCAAAACGAACTGCCGGACACAATTGGGGGCCAAAACGGCCAGTTGGTCACAAATCGGGGGCCAAAACGGAATTAACCCATTAACATTCCATTATTAGATGCTATTAAATAGATCCCAGCTTACGCTATGTTCCTAAAAGACCTATGTACTAGAAAGCGTGAGATGAACGTGCATAAGAAAGTCTTCTTGACTAATCAAGTGAGCTCTATTATCCAACAAACCCTTCCATCTAAGTACAAAGACCCAGGAAGACCTACATTACCATACACCATAGGGGAACATGAGATCGAACGAGCATTGTTAGATCTAGGTGCTAGTGTTAACCTTCTTCCTTGCTCGGTGTACTTACAATTAGGTTTAGGAGAAATAAAATCCACTTCTGTAGTTCTCTAGTTGGCAGATCGGTCTATTAGGCGACCACGTGGAATAGTGGAAGATGTTTTGATAAAAGTTGGTGAATTCATCTTTCCTGTAGATTTCATCATCTTGGATACCGAACCAGTTCGTGATACCCAAAGTCAAATTCCCGTCATTTTAGGACGACCATTCTTAGCTAAATCTGATGCTGTCATATACTGTAGGAGTGGACTTTTAAGATTATCTTTCAGAAACATGACTGTAGAGATGAACATCTTTAAAGCCGGACTTTTCCCTGATGATGTTGATGATTTTAGCGAGTTGAATCTGATAGATATGTTCGTTCAGGATTCTTTACCTGAGACTTTATCTGAGGATCCTTTAGAAACACTATTGGCTCATTTTGGCTGAGACTTTGATGAGGAGGGAAGTATCAATGAGGTAAATGCTTTGCTGGTTTCTACTCCATTACTGGATACTGATAAGTGGAAAGCGAAAGTTGAACCCCTCATTTTGTCAGAGCCAATTGACTTTCCAACTTTAGAGACAAATCAACTATCATCCACCAATAAGTCCAGTGGTCCTTCTATCCCAGAGTTGTCTCCATCCACAGAAAAACCACCTTCTTTAGAATTGAAACCCTTGCCTGATAACTTAAAGTATTCGTTTCTAGGCCCGTCTGAAACTCTACCTGTCATTATTGCTTCTGAGTTAGAAAAAGAACATGAAAGTAGTCTGTTAGATGTCCTTAGAAACCACAAAGAGGCCTTAGGGTGGTCAATAGCTGATTTAAAGGGTATAAGTCTTTCTGTTTGCATGCACCATATCTACCTAGAGGAAGATGCTAAACCGTCAAGGGAAATGCAACGTAGACTTAACCCTCACATGAAGGAGGTTGTTAGAGCTGAAGTCCTGAAATTATTAGGTGCAGGTATCGTATCCCTTATTTCAGATAGTACTTAGGTCAGCCTTGTTCAAAATGTACCCAAGAAATCAGGCATTACTGTAGTCAAGAACGAGTAAATGAGTTAATACCCACCAGGATGACCACTGGGTGGCGTGTTTGTGTTGACTACAGGAATTTGAACACGGTCACGAGGAAAGACAATTTTCCTCTTCCTTTCATTGATCAGATGCTAGAGAGACTAGTTGGGCATAACTTCTACTGTTTCTTAGATGGCTATTATGGCTATAATTAGATGCCAATAGCCCCTAAAGACCAAGAGAAAACCACTTTTACCTGTCCATTTGAAACTTATGCTTATCGTCGGATGCCTTTTGGGTTGTGTAATGCACCAGCCACTTTTCAACGATGTATGATGAGCATATTTTCAGATATGGTAGAGAGGTTTCTCGAGGTCTTTATGGATGATTTTTCCGTCTTTGGCTCCTCATTCAATCAATGTCTGCATCACCTCACACTCATGTTGGTTCGATGCAAAGAGAAGAACCTAGTTCTCAATTGGGAGAAATGTCACTTTATGGTTCGCTCAGGAATAGTCTTAGGGTATGTCATTTCTGAAAAGGGCATTGAAGTAGATAAAGCAAATGTTGAGTTGATAAAAAGCCTCCCAGTCCCTAAAACGGTCAAAGATATTCGATTGTTCTTAGGACATGCTGGATTTTATCGACGGTTTATTAAAGATTTCAGCAAGATTTCTAGATCTCTTTGTAATCTTTTGGCAAAAGAGAACAAATTTGTCTTTGATGGTCCTTTCTTAGAAGCCTTTGAGAAACTCAAGCTTCTGCTTACTTCAACCCCTATTGTCCAACCTCCCAATTGAAGTACTCCATTTGAGATCATGTGCGATGCATATGATTATGCAATTGGAGTCGTGTTAGGTCAACGTGAGAATAAACTTCTTCACGTTATATACTATGCCAGTAAGACGTTGAATGATGCACAGCTAAACTACTCTACCACTGAAACGGAGTTGTTAGCTATAGTGTATGCCTTAGAGAAGTTCAGATCATATCTCATTGGGTCTAAGGTCATCATATTCTCTGATCATGCTGCATTAAAATATCTCCTTTCTAAAAAGGATGCAAAACCTAGGCTGATTAGATGGATACTACTGCTAAAGGAATTTGACATAGAGATTCGGGACAAAAAGGGTAGCAAACCACTTGTCTAGACTTGTAGTCGAGTCTGTGAAGGACAAGTTACCCATGAGAGAGAGCTTTCCTGATGAACAACTTTTTAGTGTCTCCCAATTACCTTGGTTTGCTGATATAGTAAACTATCTTGCTACTGGTCAAATACCCAAATACTGGACCAAGCAAGATCGTGATAAATTTTATCTGAGGTAAAACAGTTCTTCTGGGACAACCCATACTTATTCAAGTATTGTCCCAACCAGATCATTAGGAGATGTGTTCCTGATGAGGAACAATCGAAAATCATTTCCTTTTGTTATGATCATGCATGTGGAGGGCATTTTAGTGGTAAAAAGACGGCTGCCAAAATTCTACAATGTGGTTTTTACTGGCCGTCTATATTTAAGGATATTCATGCATATTGTTTGGCATGTGAACGATGCCAAAAGTTGGGCAGCGTTTCACATAGGAACATGATGCCCCTTAATCCTATTTTGGTAGTTGAGGTTTTCGATGTGCGGGGCATCGATTTCATGGGTCCCTTCCCAAATTCATAAGGGAATCTGTACATCCTAGTTGCGGTTGACTATATGTCTAAGTGGATAGAGGCGGTTGCTTCCAGAACAAATGATCACAAAGTTGTGATAATTTTATTAAAGGAAAACATACTTTCACGTTTTGGTACACCAAGGGTAATTATTAGTGACGAGGGCACACACTTTTGTTATAGGCAATTTGAGATTTTAATGAATAGATATGGTATTTACCATAAAGTGTCTACCCCATATCATCCACAGACTAGTGGTCAAGTCGAGGTGTCGAATAGGGAGATTAAACGCATTCTGGAGAAAACAATTAACACCAATAGGAAGGATTGGTCTTTACGACTAACCGATGCACTATGGGCTTATCGTATAGGTTTAAGACCCCTATTAGAATGTCTCCATATAGACTAGTGTATGGCAAAGCATGCCACTTACCCGTTAAGTTAGAGCATAGAGCATATAGGGCTATCAAGCAATTGAATTTTTCTCTTGACAAGGCGGGTAGAGAGAGAAAGTTGTAACTCAATGAGTTGGAGGAGTTGAGAAATGATGCATATGAGAGTGCTAGGTTATATAAGAATAAGATGAAAAGGTTGCATGATAAAATTATTTGAAGAAAAACATTTTCACCGGGTCAAAAAGTTTTATCATACAACACACGTTTGCATTTATTTCCTGGTAAACTCCGTTTTAGATGGTCAGGACCTTTCACGGTCAAGTTTGTGTATTCTTACGGTGCGGTTGACATTGAAGACAAAAATGGTAGTGTGTTTAAAGTGAATGGACAACAGTTAAAACCATTTTTAGAGATTTTGAACGATACAGAGGATGTTTCTGTCGAAGATCCTGTCTATCCAGACTCATCCGCTATGATCAGTTTCGTCTGGCTGAAGACGTTAAACTTAGCGCTTTCTGGGAGGCAACCCATGCATAGGACTTCTGAATATGGTAATATCTTTCCCATCATCCTATTATTTTTTGCATAGTCTTCAGAACATTGAGGACAATCTTCGGTTTAAGTTTGGGGATAGGGGATTGAATTTTTTGCTAAGTCCTTATTTCAAAAATTCAAAAGGGTTTAAAAAATTTTCAAAATTTTCAATTTTTGGATTGAAAACGTGAGTCTAGTTGTTTTTTGCTTGTTAATAGTTATAGAGTTTAGTTGATCGAACTATCCGTTTGCTAAGGGGTTTTCCATGAATTTCGAGTCTTGAAGTTGTCTGTGCACTAGCCATGTGAGTGTTAGATAGGTGAAGAGTAGACTTTTCTGAGAGAACTTGATTGATCATTAGTGGAGACTTAACCTTTGTAAGATTCTGAGCCTTTCTTGTTGTTTTGAGTGATCTCTTCTGAGCTAATTCCGAGTAAAGTGAAGAGCTACTCAACCTCGCAATATTCATTAGAGCTCAGTTGATCTCTTGGGTTCAAATTTTACAACCACTAGGGATGTCATCAGGAATGCAAACCTTCTCTTGTAGCCTGAGAAACTTGAAAACAGTGTCAACTCGAGGAAGATAGAAAACTCATCCATCATTTAGAACCCTGGGAATAAAGCATGAAGCAAAGTGGATAGAATTTTACCCAAGGAAAGAATAATGTAAAGAAAGTCTTTTTTGTGTATTTTGAGTTTTATTACCAGAAGTGTATTGAAAAAAAAAAAAGAGGAAAAAAGAAGAAGAAAGTGTTTGATTAGTTTTCTTTAAGTAATTATCTCTTGAATTAGTTCTTGAAGATTTGAAGACGTCGAGTTCTCAGGAGTTCTAGTCACATCCTCATTAGTGTCTATCGACATCTAGGAAGCATTGTTAGATAGTAGATCAGGCGAGAAGAGTTGGTTAGCTTCCCCATCCCGTATTAGTGGTTGTTTCCTTTTCTATGAGATCTGTCGTTCACAAAAATTATAGTTCGTCTTTTTCATGTGTTGAGTTTTTCTTCATATTCGTACTAACACATAGAGTGAACCATTTTTGAGTGACTTTAAGTTTTGAGTATATGATCGTGAGGCAGTAGTCGAGGCAAAATGTAACGAGACAGTAATCGAGGTCTTGTCTTTTCTGAACCGAAATGATACTCATACTGGCTGGTCACTTGCACTTCGAGTCTTGATTACTAGTGAAGATACTTTTAGCTTTTGTATGGTTTGATTGACTTGGATCTCATTTCTATTAACTTTCGAAAATCTACAGGATAAACATTTTTAGTCCATGTCATATTTCGACCCTTCTGCATTTTTGAAAATTTTGAATTTTGTGGGTAGATTCACTGCAAACCCTCACGAGACAAAACTCGTCCTCTAGGGTAACCTAGAGGTTTAACTGCTTATTACACGGGCTAAGTGCAATCGTGATTCCCCACGAAAGTGGTGAAATGGGTTTAGTTGTATTTTCTGTTTTGCTCGAGGACTAGCAAAATCTAAGTTTGGGGATGTTTGATGAGACATGAAAATGTCCCATCTGAATCTCTTAACTAAGACTAGTTAGTCCAATTGGAGAAGTTACTCTGATGAATTGTGTGTTTCTTTTGTCCAGGTGTCTTTTACGGAGTTCAGTGTGAAAAACAAATAAAATCGAGAGAAAGACATGTTCGGGGTATTTTGGTCATTTTGGGGATAAGGGTAGTCGGTGAGTTGTGACTTATTTTGATGCTCAGATAAAAGTAGAGTCCAAGATGAGTTCAACGGCGAAGACGGAAGTCAAATCGGAATCTGGATGGAAGAATTAGACAAAGTCAAAGTTTGGTCAAATCTCTCTAACCAACTCAGTATAGAACTCGCTGGTACACGTGGCGTGTAGAGGTGAAACATATCAAACGGTACGGATCAGGAGTGGGATGCGTTCTGGCAACCCAGCTGGGCGCTTGAGCTGTTTTGTTGAAATTGATCATATGTATTGCGCGCTCATTCTTAGGTGATCCCCGCGCACATCTATGGAGGGAAAAAGGGACAACTTGAATCATGACGGTTGGAGTAGCATCTACTACTACTCCGTGATGTATTGAATCAGCTCCTCTTGACAGCTAACACGTTAGTGTACGTGATTGGGTCAAATATTTCGGGATGGCAAATAAAGAAGGATCCGGTATTCTCGTGAATTTAGGTTTCGGTGCTCCCTACACAATCTAACAAACATCACGGTGACATGTGTACAACAGGTCCGTCAGATGGACTATCTCAGCTTAATTCAGCTACCCGCGAAGCACAGAATCGTCCTATTTTCTCCAGCCAACAACCGTACTGATCCTCTCTCCTTCCCTTATCTTCTAAATTCAAATTAATGAAAAAAAATCAAAACAGAAGGGTGGTTCGGATTTGGGAGGAGATTAAAGAAGAAATTGGGTTGGATTCGATTTATTTTTCGGGTCTATATAACAGAAGGAGAAACAGAGTATGAGATATATCACGTTTTGGGGAGAACAAGAAACAGTAGAGAGATAAGAAAACCATTATCAAATTGGTTTTTGATTTTTGGTTTCAAGAGAGCCATTATCATCATCTCACTCGTTTGTTTTCTTTTTCTTTTCGTTTCTTCTTCTTTGTGAGAGAGAGTGAGATTACAGAGGAAGACAGAGAGATTGTAGAGAGATATATCACGGTTTACAGAGAAGTTAGACAGAGAGACTCGGTTTTGAAAATAGATTATCATCTTCATCACTTGTTTTTGATTTTTTTTATGTTTTTTTCTTGGTGAGAGAGAGAGAGAATACAGAAAGAGAAAGAGATTACAGAAAGTTAGAGAGAGAAAAAGAGTTGGGGAAGACGAGAAAACTATTTTCCCACAGAGAATTCAATTCCGAGAAGAGAAATCGTTTTCCCTTAAGGCGCGTTTGACAGATAAACGGGAAAATCAGAAGGAAATCATTTCCAGCGAGACAAAAAAGTTATGTTTTCTCCCCTCTTTACTTCTTACTTTATTTTCTGATTTTGATCATAATTTCCATGAGTAACTAACTCTTCTATCTAGGGTTTTAGATGAAGTTCAGCATAATTAATTTTATTGATTCTATTTATTAATAAGTTTTATTGCTTTTAATGATAAAATCTTTCGGGTTTTTAGACCATTCATGGACTAGAATCTGAGTTATACAAAGAGTTCGTTGATTAATGCAAGTAAATCGTCGTTAGAATTGTTAGGAGGACGGATTCAAAAAACCCTAGGTTCTCCAATTTCCTGAGTTTTAAGTTAACCATTTAAATTTATTTGCTATTTTCATTTGAATCATATTACCAGTAAAACCACTTTTGAAGTCATAATAGTTTTAAGGTTAGAATTTGAAGTTTGACTAAGTCTCTGTGGATCGACCCGGTTTTACCGGAATTTACAACTTGACACCCGTGCACTTGCGGGTGTAGACCTATTTAGGAAACTTTTTAGGCCCATCACCTGACAACTTCATGCAGTACGGAAACGTACAAGTCAGAAAGTATAAGTCGGAATGTTTGAAAAGGTTCAAACAAAGTATAGAACGAAGTAAATAATCACTTTGGCAAAAGAGTTTAAGCCATCCGATTAGATTGGAGTGGTGAAAACTTGAGTCAAGAATTTGATAACCATCAAAGGAGTTGAGAAATGGCTTCCCAACTCACTCTATGGAACACATCCGATGGATGGCGGGTCCAGTAGGAGTAATCGAACACTGTTAGTCATGATTCGATTAATGATTGTTTAGGCCAGTCTCCGAACATATATTGGGAAACATTCTAGAAACAGTCATTTTCTCACTTAATAACCTACTCCGTCTATAGCTTAGGCCAGGTAAAAAGGTTTACAAGACACAAAATTAGTAAGTCTAACGCAATTTGTTTAGAAGAAATTTGAGCCTTTCCACAACAAATCAGAGAAAAAAGTTGTTGTTTCTCATGATGGAATCCTCTTAATAATTGATTCGACGAAGTATAATTAGTTAAGGAGGATAAGTGGGAGCAAAAGTACAGGTCGAATAAGTTCGACCAAGAAAAAAGTGTAGGTCGAATAAGTTCGACAAGAGCAACAAAACTGTTAAAAACAGTTAATCGCGATTCCTAAAGGAAGAGGAATAAAAGGTAAAGATAGATTAACTCTAAACACCATCGCACAAGATGAACTAAATTCGCAAGAGAACTCTCAAGTTGAAAGTTTATCAAACGGAAATGTCTCAAAGAGTTGAGAGTATTTCACTTGTTGTTCACAACCCCTTTAGGTCATAACAGCTTTTCTATCTAGCTCAGAAGATTGAAATCTTACTGATAAAAGACAATAAGCCATGGACCTGCACAGACACGAAACCTAACTCTGAAATTGGCTGGGAGCCAATTGATCTAAATGGAACCCACATCTGATCACGTTAGGAACTTGAAAATTTGGTCAACAGAGTAAAAATTATCGGACGCAAAATTAGTTTTCCAGAGAAGAAAACTAAGAAGGATGGAAACAGGGTGTTCCCGAAAGCAAAACGAGAATATTTTACATTCGTCGTTAAAGATTTAAACCATAAAAATCACACTAACATTAGTCAAAACCATCTTCCTTAATGGATTTATGGAAGAAAGATTTGTGCAGAACACAGTCTAAAAATTATCGACTTTAAAGGTTAGTAAAAGCGAATCCTTCGGAAATCCATCATTGGATTGAAGCAGACGAGTAGAAGTTGGAATCTTCGAATCAATGAGGTAATCAAAAGATGTTTGATTCCTAATGAATGAAGAAAAATCTTGAACCTCAGGATTTCAAGAACGTAAGTGGGAGTGACACGTTTTCTAGGTACGGTATGCAGAAAACATACTAAGATTGAGAACAACATTGGGATGTTGATAAACAGTTTTGAAACTGACTCAATGGCCACACACAAAAGGAGAAAATACATTTGGGCATCAAAGATCTATGAGCATAGATCAAAAGGATGATAGGATTAAGTTAAGAAACTTACTACGCTAAGATTCTTAAAAGTCCAAATACGAAAGACTCTACAAGAGAAATTCGACCCAAGTCTCATGGCATAGAGCTTTGCAAGACTCAGAGTCTAGAAGTCCTTGACAAGCAAGCACGCATGAGAAATATGCCTACGATTCGAGCATACGATCGGTCATGTTGGACATGATTTAGCGTCAACATCCGAATTCAGATAGGATAATCTGAACCACAACTGAAGAACATTCTGAAGAACTTGGGAAAGTACTTAGGACGAGTTCTTGGTACGAAAGTGCAAATAAAAAAGTTGAAAATGTCATACATTGCAAACTTCCAAACATGGAAAGAAAGTAGGCTGGAAGTGTTACGAGGTGGGAACTGTTGCAAACTCTACAAACGAAAGAATATAATTAAAGCTCTAGAAGCTTCAAAACTAGTAAAGGAATACTAGAAATTATCAAAGAAAATTGGAGGAAGAAACCTTCGATTAATTGATAATAAGCGAAGTTTAAACGTATTAGATCCGTAATCAACTAAACTGTCACCTAAGACAAAGTATGATTAGAGTCGTACAAAGGTCTAAGGCATGAGGTATATTCTAGGAATAATCTTCACTAGTAAATTGAGCAAATAAAAGAGTTTACGGGAAAAACTCAAATTTACGAACTCTTGTTATCGGAAATAAACAAGTTGTTTATTTCGTCGTCTACATTTGGTTTAGTATTTAATCGACAGTCCAAGGATAATAAAATATTTCAAATAGGTTTATCAGATACGTGATCTGATGAATGAAACCCTATAAGTGAACTTGAAATTATTTCCTTATCATCTCCCTCGTCCAAGTCATTGCATGAACAACAATGACTTATGAAGACTAGCACGTGAGATTGAAAAAATAACACTGTCTCATGACCTATGTGAATAGGATATTGAAGTCGACTTTTAGAGGTTTGATTAACCCATTTTAGGGGTTTGAGAATCACTAATGACTAACCCATCACTCCCCTAGGTTTGCTAATACACAAATGGGGGAATCCTAAGATCAAGTTTTGCCTTGGAGGTGCATTTAGGACGTAGACGGGCCAAATCGGGATGTTACTCACATCTATGGGCCAAAACTGAATTACCCACAACAATATGCCCGGGTAAAAACCCTAAAACTAGAATGTAAATATTCATCTCAAAAGAGACAGAGAATTCCGTATATTGTCCATGTCACTTTCTATCTCTAACAGAGAAGGGAAAGAAAGAAAACTGGTTTCCATGAAAGGGGATTTTTGTTTAAGTTAGCAAAAGAATCAACTAAAGCCAGAATAGAATAAAAAAACTAAAGATCAGTGATTAAAAAGAAAAGGAAAAAAACGAAGATTAAGAAGTCTGATTAGGTAATCGAATTCTGTGATTCTATGAAGCTTGTATATGGTTTTTCATGAGTAGTTTGTAAAAAACTTCAATGGTTTCAATCAATCCGGGAAGCTGATATAGTTTTCTTCTTCTTCTCCAAAGGGTAGATTGAATTTTTGATATTACCTTCTTCTTTATTTTTAACAGAGACCCATTCTCAGATTTAGAATTTGTCTTGATAGATCTTTTTTTTCTATTCATCTGTACTGTTCTAATTGATTTGGTAGATGATGCTGAATTGGTTATTATCTCACAAGTATCAAATCTGATTAATACTTCAGATCTAGTGAACGGATTCTGTTAAGACTTGGGAAGTTTTGGCGTTTCGATTCGATTTTGTTAGATCTGATTAGGAGAACAAGTCGATTGGCTGAAACTGTTGTATTAAAGATGGATTTGGATGAGTTGAGGTCAATTTTGAGGAAGTCTCGTGTGGATGTATGGACGTTAATCGATACAGCAATCTCTATTGCTTCATCTGATAACAGAGATGAATTGAAACAGAGAAGAGATGGAATTGTGGAGAAGCTTTACGTTTCTTCTGTTCTTAGTAATGAATCATTGAGAATTAGTAATGAAATTAAGGAGAAAGATAACAATAGTATTGATGGAAAAAATTCAAGTCCTCTCTCAATAGATGGAGATGATTTTCAAGATCAGATATTTGATGGTTCAAATGATGAACAGACTAAAATTTTAATGATCAAGGAATGTCTTGAAGAACCTAATCAGGTCTTATTCTTTGAGTTTTATTCATTCTTTTAGGTTTATAAATAATTTGATTTTCTAAATTCTAATCCCTTTTGTTTCTTATATAAATTTTAATTTCAGACTGAAGATTCTCTGGTTAATCTGCTTCAAGAATTAGCAGACATGGAAATTACCTTCCAAGCTCTCAAAGTACCTCATTTCTCTATCTCTCTCTGATTCTTTCTATTTCTAACTTCTTATCTCTCTAAAGAAAAGGGTTTTGATTATTTGATTAATTGATTCAGGAAACTGATATTGGAAGGCATGTGAACCAATTCAGGAAGAACCCATCTAGCCAAGTTAGAGGATTGGTGAAGGAACTGGTCAGGTTTGTAGAAAACAAAAAAAAATTAATGACTTCAAATGAAATATAGATGGAAGGAATTATTGAAATAATTTCGTTTAATTATGGTTAAATTATGATGTTTTATAGGAAATGGAAGTATTTGGTAGATGAATGGGTGAGTTCGAATCAACCTCGACAAACTGCAACCTCTTCATTAATAGGTCTCAAAATCCTGTAACTTAATTCTATAGATTGGAATACAAACTTGTAGAATTAGAAGCAAAATTAATTCAAGAATTTGAACTAATGAAATGGGTCATCAATGGCCAAGCAGATGGAGACTCCCCAATACAGAATCAATCCAAACACAATCAAAATGGTCATCACATACCTGATTTTGCTTTTTCTCCTAATCGAAACAGTAAGTTTTATCAGTCATTATCAATTCATTATCATCAGCAACCTTGTTGACCTTGTTGATTTTTCTGTTTATTTGCTTTTGGTTGAAAATAACAGATGGGAGCTCTGGTTCTGATAAATATAACTCAGAAGCCGAACCAAAAATGAAAGTAGCTCCTACTCGAAGAGATATACCTCCCAAGTCAAGTCCAACAGTCCCTTCATCTTCATTTGCTCCCAATGTATGATTGCTTGATTTTCTCTCTATACTTCATCTATCTTTTTTCTGTCAGAATAGTCCTATAAACTTAACATGGTATCAGAGTTAGGTCCTTACATGATATGTTTATAAGTACATGTGCTCCATGTCATCCGAAAAAAAAAAGACACGTGTTAGGTTCAAAATATGTCACATTGGATTCAGGCACTCCAACAACTAAGAATATAATGTGTAGGTTCTGTCCACTTATTGCCAATTTGTTTTGAGTTAGATGATCACAAACATAACAGTCTCATCGTTCTCTGTCTAAAATATATGGGTATGGTAAATGGGGATTATTGCAGAAAAAGGACAATCAAATTGATCCAGAAAGGCTAGCTTCAGCAAGAAAACGTCTGCATGAAAATTACCAAGAAGCACAAAATGGTTTGTATTTTAATTATTCAGAATCTATTTTTTACTTGCCTGAATTTGATTCTTGTTCTTCATTTTATTAACTATGGTTGGGATCGATGTGTTTTCGTGTACTGAAGCGAGAAAGGAAAGAAAGATTCAAGTAATGGAGATTCATGAGCTACCAAAGCAAAAGAACTCTTACTTCCCCAAGAACAAAGGCAATTTTCAGTCTAAACACTGGTGAAGTGGTGAATAAACTAGTCACCTCTTCCTCCTCTCTCTATACTCTATAATATACATAAATTTTAGAGGGTTGAAGCAACAAAACGTGGTCTACCCTCTAACTGTCTGTCTCTCTAATTTCTCTCTTTGAACTCAGTTTTTGTATGAGGTTGAGATTTTCAGTTTTATCTCAAAGTAGAAAGAGTTGAGAAAACTAGAAATTCATGGTGTGTTTGGGTCATTGGGTGACTCTGGAATACATGGCTTCATCTATCTTTGTGATTTTTCTAGATCTATTTCGTACCAAATAAAAATCTTGTCATTCATGAATGTTATGTTCACAATCATCATTAGAAACTAAATTGAAGTTCTAAGGTTCTTTGAAAACAAAAAAATATAAGGAAAGTTTTAAAGGCGTATTTCATAAAGGGCTATTGGATCTCATTGTTATTGTGTACCCCATATTCCAGCAAAATGGTTAGAAGGGCCTCATCTCAAAACAGGTATTCTCACATTTTCTTTTCAACATAAAATGGATCTCATTGTTATTGTGTATTTTTCTATTCTTTCTCTGCCTGTTAGAGAAAGAATAGGAAAATACATTGACAATAACACTTCTTGCCCTAATTGCACATATACAGAATCATTGAGCACGCTCTATTACATTGTGCTTTAGCTAAAAACATATGGTTCCACTACAATATCATCTCTGAAAACATTACTTCTATATCTGACTGGATATTTTCATGGGAAGTAAATGATAACGGGTGTTATACCAATGAGAATATTCACTTTGCGATCATATTATGGATCATTTGGAAAGTGAGATGCGATCATTTCTTCCAACACGAAATCAACGATCTCAATAAAATAATCAGGATGATTGAAAACTTTCCTAAAATCAAGAAAAAACAAGAGAAAATCAAACAAAAAACTAACGAGAAATGGCAACCCCCAGCTCAAAATTTCATAAAGATTAACGTTAATGCATCTTTTATTAACCTAACATCCAATATTGTAATTAGCTTGATTGTTCACAATGCAGAATCAAAATTTATAGCAGCACAAGTAAAATCTACCAGAGCCAGAAATAGTGAAGAAGGAGAGGCTATGGCGATATTATTTGGATTGAATGGGCAAAAGAGAACAACCACAAGAATATCATTATAGAAAGCGACAATATCAATCTCATCAAACATCTTCACAATAAATACCACTCGCTTCACTGGCAATCCCTGATGCATATACGGAAAATTCGAGAAAGTAAATACGAATTTGAAGCGGTGAAATTCGAGTACACAAAGAGAGAATGCAACTCCAGCGCAGGTAAATTAGCAAAATGGGCGAGAAAAAAGGAAGCTAGTAAACAGTGGAGGAATGTCCCTTGTATGTTAGTTAATAATTATTGTAATAACTTTGTTATTTAATATATGAATTTCTAGTTCAACAAAAAAAAACATAAAATGGACCTTCCCAAGTGGATTTTATTACATTTTTTTTCAACTCAAATAGGTGGATTTAGGACCAACTATGTTATAACCTTCAGTTGAAGTCTTCGGAATTAAATTCCAAGTTCAACTTTAAAACATTGGTGTTGATATCTGTAGAACTTGATCCAAATTTTGTAATGGAATCTGGGGAGCCTACCGATTTTAACTCAAAACGTTGGAATAGAATTCGGTCTGAAACCACCGATTTGGGTGCCTTGCAAAATCGAGTAAAGAGGGTGTGAGGGCCGAAGTAACACTTATGGGAGGCGCCTTTAAAACTTCTCAAAATATAAAACAAAAAATATTTAAATTTAAGAAAAAATTTAGACATAAAATTAAATATTTCAACAAGTTAAAAGTGTAATGAAAAAAATAAGAAAATGAAACTAATAAAATGAAAATTTTAACAAGCTAGAATTTAAAAATATTAAAATATTTTTAAATTCTTAAACAATTAAAATTTAACAAAAATAAGAATGATAGAATATTAATAATCTTAAGAATTAAAATTTTACAAAGTTAAACCTTTTGAACATCAAAAGATTTAAAACATAAGAAATTAAAATATAAAAAACTTAAGAAATTAAAATATGAAAAACTAACTTATCTTGATTTAGAATTTTGTAAAGAATATTTGAGTATAAGGTCCAAAACAGGTGGTAATTATCCATATATCTACTCTTAAACCAACAACATGACTTGTTGGATCAGAGCATAGACGAGCGAGCAGAGCCCAGGTAACAAGGAAGCCCGTCATAGGGAAGTCGACTGAAAGTGATTATAACCCAAAATATAACATGAAATTGAAAATTAGTTCAACAAAGTAAATTTGGTGGGCCCCAAGCCATTATTTTATCCCCATAGTGTCCTTATGTTAATATATTAAAACCCACTAGTAAACCCAAAGTTTCTCATGGTTGAGTTAATCAAGATATTTAAGCTTGCGAATGGATATCTGAATATTCGACATCCGATCCGTAACCGCATTCGAATTTTAACAAAATATTGGAATTTCGAATATCGGGTACGAATTCAGATATTCTTTATCGGATATCTGCTTATCGGATATTGGTTACGGATACACCAATATCTGATCCAATAAATATTCGTATCCGATAGGTAATATAAAAAAAAAAATTATTAATAATAATATATAAAATATATGGTTGAGATTTATTATTTACATCTAATGGTTAAAAAATTTAAACTAAATATATAAAATTTTGTTTTTGTTTTGGATATCGGATGATATCCGATATCCGTTGATACTATTGGATGCGGATTCAGATATTGATTTATAATATCCGTCGGATACAGATATGCCTATATCTGATCCGGTAAGCTACCGTTAACATGCGTAAAGATATTGTAACAAAAAATCATATCTCCAAATTGGTGCCAAACAAATTTTGTTGCCTAAACCAACTGCTCGTATCTCCTTAATATGCAATAAACGAAACTATCTTACCTTTCTATCTTTTAACAACCTCATGAAAGTAAGATTTTAGAGTTTGCTTTGAATCTTTATTTATTTAAAAAATACACATCAACATATTCATGGTTAAGGTATATCCATCTTAAGGTAAATTTTCTATCTCTACAATCTTTTTTCATTAAAAAATGCACATAAACTGATATATATATATATATATATATATATAATATATTCTGCTGATATTTTGAATAAGTTTTTAACGTTTCACTGATTCTAATAGCATAATATGTATGACATGTGTTCCAACTTAGAGTAGGTTAACAAAATTTTGAATGTTTATTTAACATTTTATTGGTTCCAACAACTTACTTAGGTATAACATGTTTTTTGAGTTACTTGGATTAGATTAACACAATTTTGAAAAAATTTGTTGCAATTTATTGACTCTTACAACATAATTATACATATAACATATTTTCTGACTCACTTTGAGTAGGTGAACAAAATTTTGAACATTTTTCTACCATTTTATGTGATATGCTTACACACTTATTTATATAAGTTGTTGAATATTTTGAAAATCTTTCTAGTCTAATATCACAATTGTGTAGAACATATTTTCTGATTTACTTAGATTAGGTAAACAAAAGTATGTGAAATTCCCATAGAAGATCTACCACATAACCGTTATTTATTTTCTTCAAAATCTTGAATGGACCATACTTCTTAGTATTCAACTTATTATAATTACTTACGGAAACACGATCTTTTTGTAAGAAAATCATCACTTAATCACCCTCCTCAGACACCTTTTCCCTACGATGCTTATCTGTCGCCGCTTTGTTTTTAGCATTAGTCTCCTCGAGGCAAAATTGGACTTCATCGTGCATCATCTGAATCTGTTCTACCATATTTTATGTTGCTTAACTAACTCCCGCTCCCTTGGGTAATTTTACTAAATCTACAGAGTGATTAGGAGCTTTCACATAGAAGACAGAAAAAGGAGTGCTCTAGGTAGCAGTATGTACTGCATTGTTCTTGACAAATTCTGCTTTGGTTTATTTCCACAGACAAAACGAATCATGTTACCTAAAGTTTGGTTGGTCACCTTTGTTTGTCCATCTGTTTGGGAATGGATTGTAAAACTTCTATTTAAGGAAGTATAAAAAATCTTCCATAAGGTGATCCAATAATGGCCAAGAAATTTTGAGCTCCGATCAAAAGTAACCGATTTAGGTATTCCATGTAACTTGACAACTTCGTGAAAAAATAATTTTTCTATGTGTGTGGCATCAGAAGTTTTCCTACACGGAATAAAAGGTACCATTTTGGAAAATCTGTCGGTGACCATAAAAATAGAGTCCACCCCTTTGTGCTCGAGGAAAGCCTAACACAAAGTTAGATCCTCCCAAATCTCTACAAGAATAAGGAGGGGCATAAAAAATCCTCTATTTTGAGCCTGACCCTTTGATACGTGAGGAACGTAGCACTTCTGGACATAATTCCCCACATCTCTCTTCAACTGCAGCCAAAAATATCTACTCAATAAAGTAAGTATTGTTTTATCTCTTTCAAGATGCGCTTCCAATCCATTAGCGTGTAAGTCCCGACTCAAACTTTCATGTAGCGATGTTTTGGGAATGTATAATTAAGCTACTGCCAGTAAATAAATAACCATCCGAAATAAGGAAATTTGCCAATGGTTGACTCTTTGTGAGTTTCATTGCTAGAAACGATCAGTTTATAGCACTCTAATGCGATATCAGTAGCAACCCATCGATTTTTAATCCATTTTTGGCTGATTAGGGTGAAGCTCAACCAAAAGGTCAGAAATTGTGAAAGTATGTTTTACCCTCGACCAAAACAAATTTCGACCAATGTCATTCTTTTGAAACAAAGCTCCGGGGGATCTCATGCAGCTTCTTCTTCCAAACTACAATTCATTTAGATTGAATGGTGTATAACTTAATGAATTTTAAATCTAAATTACTTACGAATATATATCCTGTAATCCTTAATTATTCAATTAACCTAGTTTCTTTAGGGAATTTCTTAATTCTGTCATCTTAATTCTGTAATCCTTAAGTGATTTTAAATTTAAATTACCTACGAATATAATAATTATCATTCTTTGAGTTCATTGGATGAACAAATCTCTTAGACCTATTAATGTATCGTCTCTGTAGATAGTTTTTCTAGTGTTTCCCGATGAATTTTAATCTAATCAAATTGAAATACTCCATCTTTTAAGTTCCTGCGCAAAATTTTATAACAGATAAAGAATGATCCGTAAATAACATACGACGTTGTAATAGATTACAAATTCTTTATAAAATAAAATATAACATTTGTAACGAATTTTGAAGCTTCATAGTTATGAAGCTTCAGAAAGTTCAGAAGCATTACGAAGTTTTCATACCTTGTTATAAAGCTTTATATCGAATTATGGAGTTTCATACCTTGTTATGAAGAAGTTCCATACCTTTTTGTGATGCTTCATATTCTCTTCAACTAGGCTATAAAGCTTGATATTGATTTATAAAACATTCATAAAATGTTTTGAAGCATTCATTAGATTTTATGAAGCTTTTAACCACTTTTATGAGATCTTTTACATGACTGAAGAATTGTTGAATACGACTTAAGTGAAATCTCATTCAAGCAAAGGAGAAAGCAAACGATTTTGGTCAATATGATTAAATGTTAGTGATAAATTTCATATCGGAAGATGATAATGTTAGTTTTTTGGAATTATTTGAACAAAATAAGTTAAGGTGATCTCACCTTTTGGAGGGAACACCTTTTACCCATAAACAAACAAAAATAATTTTTGTTCAAACAACATTTATAGCATAAAGTGGAAAACCTTTTACTCCCTCTTTTCCAATGTAGATAGGAAAACTTCAAACAAAGTGTTTACTAGCTAGTTGGAAATAGTCTAAGTACGTGTGTACTAGCTAGTTGTTCTCTACCTTGGATCAAGACGACCTAAAGTCGTATTATCGATAAATCGAGGGGATGGGGTTGAAGCTTATATCAGAGTAAGTCATCTATGATGGAAACCCAACCTTAGAACGGGAGATCCCATGACCTTAGTTCAATGGGACAACTAAGTTGTAAATGATCAATTGTGAATACTCAAAGGAGCTAACTCCTATCCATCCCTATGGAAAACAAAGAGTGCACCTATTAAACGTGGGAGATGAGATCTATAGCTTGGGTATACTAAGTGGGGTGGAACATGACACCCTTGATAGACTAAACTATATGAGTGTGGTAGTAGGGTCGCTTCCTATGAGAATTGGGTTATTCTCTAGAGCACTCATGACTTCTAGAATATGCTCATGGCCCATAACGTGCATAACCGAATGGTCTTGACAGTTAAGAAGAATTGTGTGTGAGGTTTGTCGATCGACTCTACAATATAAAAGTTTAGTTCAAGGACATCATGTTCACTGAAAGACTTCTGACAAACTATCACAAGGCAAAGGTTTAAGTCATAACGACATCTTCGCTGACACACAATGCCTCGTATTCTTCTTTTCTCTTCTCTCTTCAGTTCTTCTAATTTTATTCATGTGGGGGATTGTTAGTTTTTTTTAAATTAATTGAATAAAATAAGCTAAAGTGACCTCACCATTAGGAGGGAATACCTTTTACCCATAAACAAACAAAAACAACTTTTGTTCAAACAACATTTATAGCATAAAGTGGAAAATCATTTACTTACTCCTTTCCAAAATAGATAGGAAAAATTCAAGCAAAGTGTTTTATCCCACATAGTTCAAAGAGATAAACTTGTTAGAGTTTATATTAGCTAAATTAGGTCTAAGGGGTGTGGCCCCTTGGGGTTACAATAGATCTCTCCGGAGGGGAGACCTACCATTTTTTAGAGGCACACCTTCACCTTATTTCTAATTCACATAAGCACACATCCGCCTTATTTCTGCTTCACATGTGGTCCTAGTCCTGGTTTTATTCTTGGTTATGGTTCTGGTTCTTGTTCTGGTCCTGGTTTTGGTCCTAGATTTTGTCTTGGTGTTGGTCTACCAGAGATGTGCCTATTTTTTCTCTGACTTTTTCCTCCCACCACTGGCTAGTGAAAATAGTCCAAGTACGTGTGTACTGCCAGTTGTTCTCTACCGTTGGACCAAAACAACCTAAAGAGGTATGATTGATGAATCCAACTCTATAAATAGGCATAACTCCCAAAAGAAAAAACACACAAAAAAATAACTCGATATCTCTTTCTAATTTATACTTCTCTACTCGATTTTCTTCTCGAACACTCTGTCAAGATCAGTAGATCAGAAATGAAGTTTGCTTCTTCAGTTTCTAGTGAATCCAAGGAGGATTCACTCAGATACTACTAAGCAATATCGATTTCTCCGGTAGGAGGGGTATTTTAATACTTCAGGACAATGAGTATAACTCGTGCCTCTAATCCATCACTGTTACCTCATCTATTACAGGTTCATTACTTCACGTGGTTCTCTTACTGGTTTATAACAAAGCACTGGAAAAAAATAAGTTACTTGTTTACTTTGCTCAATTCTATTTCTCTTCTGATTTTACTGGTTTTTAATACTATTTTAAATAACAGATAAAAATGAAGGCTAATGTTTTTCACTATCAAACACGTAACCAAAATTTTTAGAGAGAAAAACTATGCTATTTATTCAAATAAAATTAAAGAGTGAGTCCATGGGTATAAGGCCCAAAATGAAACCTAAAAAGGAATTAGGGTCCTATTTTCTCACAAAAAGAGATTTTAGTCCTTTAGCACTTTGGACCCTATTACCCTCATAAACATGAAATCTATTCCGACCCAATCCCTCCTTAATTCTCGCCCAAACTTTAGAGAGTGTGACACCCAAATTCTTTTCTCTCCCTAGAATACAGTCTGGCTCCCTCTCTAAAATCCTATAGTTTCTTCACCTAAACCGAGATGAAGCATCTCTCTCCTTCTAGATCTCTCAATATTTCTGGTTTCCTCATAATACATTTCTGAAGGTTCATCAAACACATTGTAAAGCACAACCAGAATCCTAAAAGTCAGAAACAAAACGCCATGAATGATTCATCACCTACATCTTCAAGCTTCTTCTTCACCTTCAAGTTTCATTAACAATTGGTAATGTTTTATTAAGGTTTGTACCGTTTCATCTTGAAGCTTTCTTTATATTTTCATTTGTACCGTTTCATCTTCAAGGTTATGTTTCATTATCTTGATCTTTTTTTAGGGTTTCATCTTGAAACTTATGTTTTCAGCGTCTGTAACATTTCACAAATTGTTTACTACAAAAATCATTTTGTATCATTCATTTCATATATATTTTATTCATAAACATGTTGTTTCATGTTATATTTTATATAATAATTTTTCCATATTGTGATTTACAAAACGAGATTTCAATTCATAATAATGTGCAATTTGAGGTGTTATATTATAAGTAACAAAACTACGTTAGAAACATACATTTTTTACGCAAAATGATGTGTTATTATCCAGTAAAAATACCAAAAACGAAAATAAAAGTTTATTAGCAAAAGCAATATGTGTGTTTTATGAGACATTTCCTATTTAGGTTCATAAATAATATTAAATTTGATTGGATAATGTTGATTTTAGAAAGCTAAATCAATTTGTTTTTCTGCAAATCGTTGGAACAAGTTCTAAGAACAAAAAAGACAGAGGGAATTCAATGGGAGGCCGCACGGTTGATGTGCTTGGAGAGCCTAAATTTATACCAGATTGCAGATCAATTTATACCAAATTGCAAATCGAAAATGGAAAATCTTTTGATATTTTTTCACTAACAAACAATGTAATTTTGTTGACAAATACAATTTCTTATTGAAATTTATCTATTTTGTTGACAAATACAATTTCTTATTGAAATTTATCTATTTTGTTTGGAATAAAATGTGTTTTCATCTTAAGCATGTTTTTCATATATAAATGTTTTTCAGTAAACATCAACAAACTATTATGTTATATTTTCAGCCAAACAACCGATAAACTTCAAGTTGAATGATATATATTTTGTTGGCGGCAAAATGAGTATTTTCATTCTACAAACATATATTGATTACTGAAAGTTATATAAAGCAGACACAATAATGAGAATATGTTGGAACATAATGTGTTTTACTGAAGCAATAATAATTTTATCTCCTTTGCATTTCAATGGTGCCCAACCATGAACTCGCCAATTTTATCTCTATATGGAAAACTGTAGTGACACGCTTTTTACATCATTCTTCACAAACATGAAATCATGACTCGTGTTTAACTTTATTGAAGAAGGACTAACCCAGATACATTCGCACCCCTAGAGACTAACTGCCCAACGTGAGTTGAAGTTTTATCGAAACTTAAGATTTGAGAGTTGTCTTCTCTACCAAGTTTAATGATTCGGTGGGATAATCTATAAGAACTACTGTAACTAACAATAAAAATGAATTATTATGATAACAGAAAGCATTATGATGAATACAAAATGAATTATGTATCATACAATATGAGAAATGTTGAATGAATTGTCCAAAGTTTATTCTACATAAACTGAAATTATAGAGAGAGAAAGTAGGGAGCTCGGCTAAAGATACTGATAAATTATTTATGAAACAAAATGTGTTTTGATGTATACGATATACGTAATGTATAATAAATATGTTGATATTCAGAATCGGTAAATAATTGAAATCCATCTAAGAAATATCTTAACAGAATAATATGTGTTCTATACAAAACAAGTTATGTTTAATAAATATATTGAATTTCGGAATATGTTAGTACCTAATAGTACAGAAAAAAGATTAACAGAGATAACTGATGATGAATATGACAAAGAATATGGAGATTAATGACAAATTTTAATTATAAAAAGTTAATCAAATGTGAGAAGATAATGAAAACGGTTTCGAAATGATTTTCCGTTTTAGAGAGAGAAAGCACGAACCGAAATAACTTACCTGATGAAGGAAGACGATGAAGGAAGAAAGATATTTGATGAAGATGATGAAGAAAAACGATGAAGATGATTTCCAATTGTCTTCTCTACTCAGCTGGCGTTTGTATTAGAGATGGTTTTCCATTTTAGAGAGAGTAAGATAATGGAGTGTTTTTCGTTTTTTATGAAGATGAGGAAGGAACACGATGAAGATGATTCGTCTAAAATCTTCTACAGTCGATTGAGATTCGTTTTCTATGAAGTGGTTTTCGTTTATGAATTATGGATTTTCGTTTATGAATTATGAGATTCGTCTATAATTTTTATTTTGGTTTAAAAACCTATATTAATATTGTGGTGGGACTAAATTTGGGTTTAGGTGTTGTTTTTTGGACTATAAATTCAAAAACTAAAAATTTAATAATCCTCAATTTTGCCATTTCAAATGGATTTTATGGTAAAAAAATATATATACAAATTAACAAAGGGGTGATATTCAAACATAAAAATAGAGGAGATCTATCGCATTCGACGAACCAAAGAAAAATTTAGTCGATATTTCCAATAGATAGATAGAAACTATCTACCAGATTTTGCTAATTTTGGGCAGAAGCATATCATTGGAATTTTTATTAAAATTTTGGAGCTCTCCTCAATTAACCTTTTGTTTTCCGTGTTTGTTCTTGAAGTCACTTAAGTTCTCTAGAAAATGGACTATAGACTTATTATTATTATTTTTGTTTAACGACTATAGATTAAGTGACAATAGTAGATTAATGGCCCATTAGGATGTCACAAAAGAACTTTTGACTGATAAATCTGATACATGATTGAAAGGAGAGTTAAAGGGTGAATCGAGTTGAGGTAAGAGGCATAAGTGAATGAGAGGTAGAGATCAATTGGGTCGGAAAGGCGAATTTTCTAGTTTCTTTTGTTAAAAAGAACACTTAAACTTTTGGGTGTTTAGGGTACCGCATCTCTTAAAAAAAAAAAAAAAGAGGAAGCGTGGGGAGAAATGACAAGAAGATATTGGAACATAAATTTGGAAGAGATGATGGAAGCAGGAGTTCATTTTGGTCATGGTACTAGGAAATGGAATCCTAAAATGGCACCTTACATCTCTGCAAAGCGTAAAGTGCTAAAAATCTGCACTTTTTTATAAAATCTTAAGCCCAATGTGACCAATTTGCCAACAGAAATGCAATCCACGTTTTCTTTTCTTCTAATATTGGCTAGTATACCTCCAATCCGATGCAAACCAATTCAACTCCACTGTATTTTCTAATTGACTATTATATTCCTAACTCTTTGTAAACTATGCAATTCATAGAAACTAAATTCAACTTGTCTCCATCTATTGTGCAAATTCGCTGCTACCAAGCCATTGCAAATTCACTTCGACTCTTTTTGCAAATCTTACTTCAACCTCATCCAGACCAATGCAACCTAACTGCAATCCTTTTACAAATCCACTGCAAATCATTGCAAACTCACAGAATTCTGTTTGCAAACCCTAGTGATCCCATTGCAAATCTTTGCAAAAGAATGCAACGTTTTTATAAATCCACTGAAAATTGAAAAACGTACAAACTATTGCAGATCATTGCAAAAACACCACGACCCTTTGTAAATCTTACTGTAACTCTTTAGTATGTAGTTATTGCTAGTCCATAACATTTATCAAATAAGATGAAACCAAGTAATCCATCGTCTCAAATTAAGAGTCTCATATTGGGAATCCAACTTTTTTTATATTTTCTCTTCTTCCACATTTGCCCTTATGTATTTGACAATTTTTCTTGACGTAATTCAAAGATTACAATTTTCATTCTAGAAATACATGTAACCATATTGATTTCTCACTTGATTAATCCAAAAAGAATGGATTTGTTAATTGAAAACAAGTTTTTGTATGGGAAATAATCAAATGTCCTAATTAGCTTAATTAATGCACTATATGTTGAAAACATAGAGGAAAGGGTATTCATGTAAAAGTAAGGGATTTTATGTGATAAAAAAGAATTGGACTCTTAATTTGGGACATCTAAAAAAGGAATAGTGGACTCTTAATTTGGGACGGAAGGAGTATGTTCTTAGCTTTTGATAGATAGGGAGAACACAGTATGAAAACGCGAAAAAGCAAGTTCGCGACTCTAGAGAATAAAGAAAAAGTTCAAGGAAATAAATTCTCATGGGGATCAATGTTTCTTTGTAAAATCTCAAAGGAATATTTTTCTACGGAGAATACAAAAATGATTTGCAATTTACAAAATTAACTTAAGTAAAAAAAATTAGTTTTTATTTTATTTTAAGCCCATTCCCCCTTCTTCTTCTCCTCATTTTTCTTCTTCTTTGGAGAAAAACTCATCCATTTCATCGCGATAAATTCTAGTCAAACCTTTTGTTCTTCATTCTCCATCAATTCTCTTACTTTTCTTCCCCAAATCTCCAACCCCTACTACCCTTAATTCTCTAAAATCAGAAACAAAGTTAAAGAGATAAAGTGGTAAAAACATTCCAACACCCTTGAAATCAACAAGAAAAATTTCTTGAAGGTCTTACTACATCTTTCATGGGACGTCCAAAGCAAGTTTCTTCATCCATTAATCTTCTCCAAGAGACGTAAACACATTCTAAACCATAGAAATCAGTTAATTTTGAGCCTTAAAACATATTTTTCATTACTTCTAAACATATTAGGTTTGTTCTCCATATTTTTAGTATTTAGTGATTAGAAGAAAACAAAACTTTGGAGAAGAAGATGAAGAAAAGAAGAAACTCTTGGAATGAGTTTAGGGTTTATATCAGGGGTGAGCAGCGGTCGGTTTTTTTCGGTTTTGGTTTGATCCGGAGCCGAACCATTTTGTGGCGGTTTGACTAAATCATCAGCCGAAGTCGAGCCGATCATTCGGCCGGCCGACAAGGTTCGACTCGGTTTGGTTCGGCTCGGTTGAGTTCGGTTGATCGGTTTAATCGAACACAATTTAGAGAAATTGACAAACTAATGTTATTCATTTCATTGGATATACGGAAAATAAAACTAAGAGTCCATCGTACTTTTCCACCATTACATATACGGAAAATAAAAATTAAAAATTCATCGTACTTTCCCACCATTGCAAACAAAAAAAGAAGTAGAAGTGGGAATGCAAAATCTATATTAATAAGTTACTAACTAAGAATGAGTTGTGGTACATAGAACATTAGTGAAGACTTACCATACCTCTAAAAACCTTTCAATCGTTGAATAGGTTGTGGTTGACGAAGCCGACAACAACAACTAGGAAGGAGGAACAAATTTTGACTTGGAAGATTTGATTATGGTTTTCTTAATTTTCTCCCTTATTAACTTTACAAAAATATTATTTCCTCTTTCTAAAGAGTTCGGCCGGTTCGGTTTCTAGAAACCCAAGCCGAGGCCAAACCAAGTCGATTTGGGTTGTTCGGTTTTTCGGCCGAACCGAGTCGAACGGTAATCGGTTCAGTCCAAAAACCGATCGGTGCGGTTCGACTTGGTTTGGTTTGGCCGATTGGTTCGGTTTTTGCTCACCCCTAGTTTATATCCCTGAAAGATTTTGTTTAAGTTTATAAAAGTTCCTGTTCTCTTATAGTATTTTCTAAAAATTTCGATTTTTTCAACTCTAAACTTGGAAGCATTATAGTAACACATCGAAGTAAAAAAATCAATATCAATTGACCAATTTTATTGAAAATTTTAATTCTCAGCAAATATATTTTTATTCTTCAAAATGGGGGCAAAAAATAACTGGATTGTAGTGTGTATGGGGGGGACCACAAAAATGATATTCTCTCTTCATTATGTAACCAATTGGTTACGTTGTCGGGTCCTGGAGTGGATAGGATGAGAAAGATTGATTTTGATTACTTTAAGAACTCAAAACTGTTGACTTTAAGGGTGTGTTTGATTGAGAGTTTCCCGGAGAAAATAGAAACAGTTTCTCTAAAATATTAGATTTTCATGTGTTTGTTAGGATTTTTAGGGAATCACATATTTCCACTCACGTGACAAAAATTTCTCAATTTTCCACAAAAAAAAGGGAAAGACTTACCCACCTCTCCCCTAAGAATCTCTTTCCCACCTACCATTTATCCCACTTTACCATAATTATCTCAACAACTTTGACCCAATATATCTTTTTCTACTCATAAACCCTCCGTGTCATGTTCAGGTGAACATATCTCCAACTCTATCATGATAAAAAGAATCTGATTTTAAAAACTTCATCTTCTCAATCAGTTTCTTTCAAATTTGTTTCTTCAGTGATGTAAGAGGAAAATCTCTTCTATTGATGAAGAAAACAGTATTAATTCCTTGATTTGGACTAAGAATAGATGTCAAATGAGGTTTAATTGTCGGAGTACATTTGATCTTGGAGCCGGAATTTGCTGTTACACAGTGTTCTTGCTTTAATCTTTCATCCTTCAAAGTCGCCAGAGGTTGGTAAAAGTCTGGAAAAACCATTGAAGAACTTCTAATGGTTCAATACTGTTGGCATAAGATTAGGGTTTAGGTTTGAGTTTGGTTATCATACTTAAGCTTTGAATTATAACTCCTTGTTTTGATTCAAACAAAACAAAATCTAAAATTCCAAGAAAGGTAAGCATTAATCAAGAAAGATGTTTTGGTTTTTTAATGAAGTTCCAAGAACAGCTAATGAATGAGTTGTAAACTAGAAGACAAACAGGTATTTTGAAAGTAAGTACTTCATCACCAACAGTGGTGGTAGTGATTTTAGTAGAAGGTAACAAAATTGAACATATGATTTTACCTACTCTTTTGCTTTTGATGTTTGATGGACTTTTTATCTTTGATAAGTACTCATTTTCAAGTCCAACCATAACAGAAAAAAAACAACTTTATATTTTTTTTTGGTGAACCAAACAATAGAATTTTTTGAAAATGTTTCAAAAGAATCATTTTCTAGACGAAAATGTTTCTCAGAGAAACACTTTCTCTTTTTCTTTTTCTTTCTCCAACTTGGAATCAAACACACCCTAAATAGTATTCTGGGTGAATGGTCCAACTTGGGTTTACACCTAGGATGACCACTCATTACTGTAACCTTTTGAAATATGCGTCGCATTCTTAAGCCACTAGTGCGGGTACCTCTTCCGATCACCAAGGGTTTCTTACATTTTTTTTTTTAACTTGACTCATTTTTTATGCATTATTTTCTTTTTGGCCCCTAATTGGTAACCAAGTTGCTATTTTGACTCTATAAGTGTTTTGCAGTGCGCTTTGACCCCAATACATTTCCAACGCGCCGGCATTGTTTTTTTAACTTCTACCCTTGAGGTCATTGATTTTTCAATTACGTTATGTTTTAAATCGTATATTTTTTGTTCTCCCATTTTGTCTCTCCTTTTATAAATCTCACCATCTTCAACAATCACATGTAGAGAGTGCCTAGTTGGTTAATCCTTTTCATTTTTTTACTCTCCGCTATTACCATCACAACTATCGTCGTTACCGTGATTAACTTCTTCAACCACGACCTTAGGCGCCATCACCATAACACCCCATGACCTCCTCCATTATCCTTGACGAGGAGTTTGGGGAGCCTTCGTCAAGGGTGTACCAGGGTTGAGGCTTTTCTTAACCTCCCAGCAAGAGTTCTAATGAATGCTCGTTTATCATTCCAACGAACAATTCTTTATCAAAGCACCCGTAGATTAGCCATTCTGCAAATAGTAATCATTTTAAAAAAGTTCATGACTCCCTAAGTGATCTTACACTCAAAACTTCGATTATTTCTTTACTTCATTAGTTGTCAAGATCTAACTCCCCTTAGTTTGATTTGTCTGAACCTGAATTATCCGAGTCAAAGTCAGACTTGTTTTGTTAAAAGTTAAAAAGAGTCATTTCTCTTTATTTCAGACAAAAGTCTCTTACTCAAACTTATATCATGTTTGAATAAAATCTATATAATAAAACAAAAGGGAAAAACGTTGATTGGGACAAACATCTTTTTTCAATAAAGGATATTGTCTAAAATCCCTACCCAAATTTTAAAATATAGTCATTTTTGGAAATAAAATAACTTATTAAAAAATAACCGTGTCCTTCTTAGGAAAAAAATAACTAATTTAAGAAAAAAGTAAACAAAAGAAATTGCAAGAGTTTAAAAAATAAAATTTAAATCTCTCACCCTCTCAATAAAATAACTAATTTAGAAAAAAAAGGAAACAAAAGAAAATAAACAATAAGTTGAGTATCAATAAGTTAGGGTATCCAGAATATAGCAGTAATAAATATGGAAAGTCGGGTGGCATGTTTGGGGAGAGCGGCTAGAAAAATACTATGGGATACCTATAGAAACATTGGGCTAATATTTGCCAAATTCGATTGATACAACTGTTCGTGTCCTAGGGCACGGGATATACCCTAGTGGATCTAAAAATTATCTTTATTCAGCAATTCAGACCAGTTATACCCACAAATCAAGACAAAAATTCTAAAAACTAACTAGAGTCACCATTACCACCGCCTCTTGTTCTAAGCATCTCCTTGCAACTGAGCTCGTGTATTCTTCGCTTGCCAGGGTTGTTATATCAAAATAGGTTAGGTGGCAGATTCCGGAAGCTGCATCCACATATTTGTTTACGCGTGACACGTTTCGATTTCGTGCCTTTGCAGATAAATTCCCGTTGTTCTGGTTGATTATGTGACGTCACAGTTTTGATCTTCTGATCACGCGCTTTCGACGTTAATCCCTGGGGCAATTGCCCACGACATCGCTATTGCCATGCGTGGGGTACGTGGCGTTCCCTGATTAGAGAAACGAATGACTCTAGTCGAGTCTCATTAATTCTCTCCCTGACTTGGTCAGTCTTCAGTCGCGATTTGACGTCCAGTCATTATGAGTTGGTACGTTACTGAGGTACTTTATTCTTCTTTCTTTGATGCCCCCTCTTGTTGAGAGGATCCTTTGATCTTCTTCTTCCACTATAAATAGCCTCCTTTGGCTTTAAGTTTTCTTCCAGGACAACTTCTTCCAATAGTTCTTTCTTTGATATTTCTTGTCAACTCCAAAGTTTCAATCACTTCGAGATGAGGCTTCTGTTTGAGTTTAGGCTTGATGTTTCTTCGATCGACATTTTTTTATAAGGGTAGTGATAAAGGGTGGGTTTTTTTTACAATGGTTATGATAACCCTACGTGCCATTTTGGATCTTCCTACCGGAAAGAGGTGGTTCCCGGTGCCGCACCAAGCTTCGTTTGTCGAAATAAAGGCGATGCAGGTGGTGGAGGATTCTTTCCTAGAGTTTTCCTCTTCCTGGGGTACATCTAGTGGATTGTCTTCTCAGGGCCAGATAAAGGGGTTGGCTTCTCCGAGTCATTTCTTTGCAGTTTGGGGTCCTCCATCTTCCCCTTTTTGTTTTATTTCTTCCTTTTCTTTTGTTTAGTGGCTCCTAGGGGTTGCTGAGCTGGTTTATTTCCTTATGTAATTTCTTCTGTAACAGACCCGAACGCCCGCAATCGTCTCGGTGTTCTTGACTATAATTTCTTCTGTTATAGATTTTCTTAAGGATGAATAAAGATCGTAGTAATTGTTCTTTAAGTACCATTTTGATTGCTTTATCTATTAGCGCCTTTTTGTCTTTCCACGGGGAGGTTCATGAATTCTCGTTTATTGTTTCATCAAGGTTTTTCGGCGACGATGTCTGTTTGTTTCGTCTTTCTACAGTCGTATCTTTATAAATGCCCTTTGGGATGGTGGGACCAGCTTACCTTTTCTTCATGGCTACACTATCGATTTGAGGGACTCTTTCCAGATATAATCTTGGAGTAGATTTCTACTTGAATCTCGTTACTCCCTATATGTTCATTCGTCGCTTCACTATAGATGCTGAAGGCGAGGGTTTTATCAGAGTTTTTCGTTGGATGGGTTTATCTGTATTCTCTTTGCCGACCTCTTTTGTCCCACAACTTTTCACTATGAGGGGTGTTCTAAGAGATCTTCAACCGATGATCTTCGACGTGACAGGGTATCTAGTTCGTCGGAAGGGAGACGGTCGACTCATAGCCGTAGTTGTTGATGTTTCGGTGAACCTGGTTACCCCTCTTGATGTTATTTCTTCTTCTCCCCCGTCCTTTTCTTCCCCTTCCTTATGATCCGACAACTGTTGTTGGATGCTTTTTTTAGATAATACCTTTAAGTTAATGAACGGTTCTTTCGTTTGTGCTTGGATGGACTTAATTTCCTTTTTTTTCAACTGTCCTTTGGAACTTTTCAACAAAACAAAACAGAAACTTGTTGTTCTGTTAGCAAACCCCTAAGCTTACTAATGCGATGTTCCCAGCTTACTACGCATGATGCGAATGTCTTCCCCTACATAAAAAATTCAAGTTAGACTTACTGCGTTTAACATGCTTGGCCTAACTTACTAGCTCCTTCTGCAAAATCAAGAAATTAGTTAGCCCTGTATATTGGTTTTTGATTTCTGTCGTTTATTGATCGTAGCTCTCGTTATCAGGGTTGGTTCGCTTGCTCAAGCAAAACTAGTTTTGACTAGAACTTCTCCTTGGCCCCTGGTCGTAGCTCTCGCTATCAGGGATGTTTCGTCGGCTTGAGCACGACTAATTTCGACTAGGACTTCTCCTTGACCCCTGGTCATAGCATGGGCTACCAGGGTTGTTTCCTCGGCTTAGGCACGACTAGTTTAGACTAGGATTTCTCCTTGACCCCTGGTCGTAGCTTGGGCTACTAGGGTTGTTTCATCAGCTTGAGCGCGACTAGTTTATACTAGGACTTCTGCTAGACCCCTGGTCGTAGCTTGGGCTTCCAGGGTTGTTTCGTCAGCTTGAGCATGACTATTTTATACTAGGACTTCTCCTTGACCACGACAAGGCTTGTTTCGTCGGCTTGAGCACGCCTAATTTAGACTAGGTCTTCTCCTTCATCACTATTCGTAGCTTGGGCGACCAGGGTTGTTTCTGTAGGGTTACGTATGTGTCTAATACACTATCTAGTGTTTATTGCGGAATCTCAAACATCTATATGTTAACACTAGACATCCAGGATCGATATTTACATGACTAATCAATGAACTAGAATGGAAAGAAGATTACCTTAATCGCTTTCCCACGAACAAAATTCCGACTAGATTCGGAAGATAAAGAACTCCAACTGTAGTTCCTCTACTTGAGACACCGAGTGTATGACTTGAACTCCCTCCTTGGAGTCAGCTAGGACCTTCTTGAAGGTTGAGATAAAGAACACTTTCTTCTTGACTAGATAACAGAGAAAACTCCTTTTTTCTTTCTTGCTTTTTCTCTCTTGAAAAGCTCTCTTAACTTTGCTCTTGATTGCATACATAATTATGTCTAATGAGGTCTATTTATAGGGAACATAGTGTAGGAGTTTGTCCCAAACTAGAATTCCTAAAATATCTCACTTAAGACATATCCTTAGAAGTCGCACATAAATCCCAATTAGGGCTTATGGTATGGTCGGCCACTATAGCCCATTATGGGCTTTGTGGCCGGCCCACTTAAGGGTCTAGCCGGCCATGTGCTTGACGGCTGATGCACCCGAAAAGGTTGCACACCCAAGCGGAGGTATCAAGTAGTAATCCGGCAAAGCCGGGATCGATCCAAGGATGGGTTGGTAGTCCGGGTATCGGGAGAGTCTAGCCCACGGTCTACGAGTCACTCACTATCTTAGACTAAAAGGAAAAGGAACAAAGACAAATGGGGTTTTGATATGATGAATAAGGAATAAGAGAAGAAAACAAGTAAAGACTAGATAATCTAATGTAAATAGGCGAGAGAGATTCGAGAGAAGAGTCGGAGGAACAAGAGGCGGGAGACGGTAAGACTCGATCCGGGCAACAAATAAGTGAGAGAGGTGTCGAAGTCCGGGAATCCATAATGATAAACCTACGACTATGTGTAGTCTGATTTGATATGTCGAGGTACAATCGATATTCGACTCCTAAAGTAGATGTCTCTAAGTACTATGTATATCCAGAGATCATACTTAGTCAAACAAATGTCTAAATCGGTTAATCCCGAATCATCGAAAGTGTCGTCTAGTCGCCTAACTATGTGAAGTGCATGACAAGACACATGAAATTATGACTTAGACTACGATCGATATCGAATACTTCGTTTCGTCTATTAACTATGCGAAGTGCTTGACAAGACACATGAAAATACGATCAAAACGATAATCGAAATAAATGAACATCAATTTATAATCAAAACATCAAATCATATTAAACATAGTCACGAATTCATCACATTTCATCTAATATAATCGACAAACTAAAGTTAGTTAAACATGGTGATTGAATAAGAAATGGAAAGAAAATGGTGAGAGAATCCCCCTTTTTCGATGATGGCTCGAGGCTAAGATTGTCGGAAAATATGAGCCTTTAAGGTGCAGCCGATCTCCCCTTAGCAATTTTTTGGGTTCCCCATAGCGACCACCATCATCTTCTCCATTTAGAACACAACCTCCATTAAAGCTAAACCCTAGCTTTCTCTCTCTAGAAATTGTAGCTCAAAACCAAATCAAATCACATGGGAAGTTAGCCAAGGACATGGGGAGTAAAAGCCCTAAGGTTTCCGGCCAAGAAAGTGGCCGGAAACCCTAGAAAATTCCGGCCAAAGAAGGTGAGGAAATCCGGCCACAACCCAAGAAGGTCCGGCCAGCAGCTCCCGTGCACGTTCCTGCCATCCCGAGCTGTTGGTGCGCGTGCTAAGCTGCTGTCCGTGCGTCCCCTTGGAATCCCGAGCAGCAGCTCCATGAGAGCTTCAAAAACCGAGCTGCTGCTGCAACTCCACGAGAGCTCGGGCTGCTGTTGCATCCCGTGCGTGCTGTCCCGTGCTGGAGCAGACGCATCCCGTGCACAGCAGCTGTCCCGAGCTTGCTTCCTTGCCCGTGCTTGCTGCCTCCGGCTGCTTCCGGCCAAGACTAGGCCGGCCCTAGTGTTGGCCGGCCTAGCTTGGCCGGCCTCCTCCTTCTTCTCTCTTTTTCCCTCTCTTTCACACTCTTGAACCCTTCAAACCCTAGAACTCCTTTAGCCTCTCTCTCCTCTCTAAAGTTATGTAGTTGATGAATAATGAAGAAGATGAATAGTCTTTTTTTTTTACTACTTGTGATCCTTTCTTTTTGACTCAAAACCCTAGTCAATGTTTGACTTTGACTAAGACTTTACTTTGAACCATAAAGAGGGTGCCTCCAAGATTTTTCCTTGTCATCTTCTTTGGGCTTGTGTGGGCTTTGGGCTTGGTTTAGAAACCATGCGAGTGCCTTCATCTTCCCTCTACATTTAAAACCAAAGGGGGTGCCTTCAAGAATAGACCTTAGCTTCTATCTTTCACATCTTCCCCGTCCGAACTCCGAATTGAATTCCGTTTTCACCGTCGGACTCGTCATTAACTCCTTTTGTCATTTGATTTGCTTGAAGTCCTTTTCTCTCGTTTTCGACACATGAAATGATAGTGACAATTCGTTCCCCTTATTCCGATTTACATGTTTATCTCCAAAAATGATACCTAACAAGAAAAACACATAAAATATTATTGATAACACTCGATAAGGACTAATTAGTCTAAGTTAGGCTTTCCAAATGTGACATTTTCGTGTCACATCAAGATCCCCAAACTTAAACTTTGCTAGTCCTCTAGCAAATAAAATAAAATAAAAGCCTAACTCACTTTCGGAGGCATCCCGGTTGCATTTAGTGTATGCAACAAGACTTTAAACCTCTAGGTTACCCCTAGAGGACGAGTTTTGTCTCGTGAGGGTTTCCATAGATGATACCCACAAACATCGAGTCTCATGAGACACAAGGGTCCAACATCCAAATCGTAGATAAGCATAGTTCACATAGTAAAGGGTTTAAGCATGTCAACACATAATGAATCAAGTAAATAAGTTCTTGTAAAAGCTAAAGACCCCTTCACTAATGATCTTACCCTAAAGTGCTAGCGTCATACCATAATGAGCAACATCTATGTTCCGAAGTCACAAAACCTTGATTCCTAAGTTAGTACATTTCGCCTCGACTTCGGCCTCACGGACATACACTCCAAATATGAAATCACTCAAGAATGGTTCGCTCGTATGTGTGAGTGTGATTACTAACATGGACTCAACACATAAACAGGGGTGAGGACAACATTTTGGAACGAATGATCTTCGAAAAGGAAGTAGCCACTAAATAGAGTAGGGAAGCTCACTCGCCCTTCTCACCCATTCTACCCTCTAAGAATGCCTTCTAAAGGTTAACGGATACTAGAGATGGATGACGATGGAGGATTCCCGAGAATGTCGAACTCTTCATGATAAACCTCTTAAGCACTTCCACATTCGTTTCTTGCTTCGAATACTTATTCATGAACATACACACAAACACACATATATACAATCACATCACTCACACAAAAGAGCTAACATGCTCAAACATAACATAAACAACTTTATTCATCATTCATTTTTTTTTTTCGTTTTGTCTTTCTTTCTTTTTTTTTCACTTTTTCACTTTTTTTTTTCTTTTTTTTCACAACACAACATCACATAAAACAAACATAACTCACACAATACTATATTCGTGCAATCAATTTTTTTTTCTTTTCGTACTTGCTTTTGACATTCTTCGTTCTTTTCTTCTCATGTCTTCATTCTCGGGATATAAGATGATGATTGTAATGGAGTATCCGCCTCCCTCTAGCTGGCATTCTCATCGGGTTTCATAGACTACAAGGACAAGGTTAATTCGCTATCCTAATGTCACTCCTAGTGGCTAAGGAAGTTGAGCACACGAGATCAAATGAGCTCTTTTAATAGTTACGAGGTTGAGTAACTCTTCATTCTACTCGGAGTTAGCGCGGAAGAGTACACTCGAAGGACAATTTAGGCTTTGAGCTCTCACATGGGTTAATTCTCCACTAATGACTACTCCCTCTGTCCCATTTTGTTTGGGTGTTATTCCTTTTAAGGAAGTCCCAAAATGTTTGTCCACTTACTTTAAATAACACTCATTTATTACTAGTTTTAGTGAGGTTTCCTAATCTACCCTTACTTTTAATACTAATAAAAAATTTCTATTGGTTCTACACTAGTTCCAATGTAGTTTTCAATGTAATACTTTATAGTAAATATGGGTAATTTAGGAAAATACATTTAGTTAAGAAGTAATAAATGGCAATCCTTAATAAGTTGGATCTCCCAAAAGGTCAAACAAAATGGGACGGAGGGAGTACTATAGGTCTCTTAGAGATGTTTCTTCTTCACTAAGATGTTATTCCTAAAGTATGACACAAACACTCAAAGACTCGACTTTCATGCAAAGACCATTAGCAATCACAAAACTCATCAACTCGACACATATGCATTAACATTCTTAAAACCATCACTACAATCACATACAAATCTACTCAAAATGTTCAAAATTTTTAAATTTTGGCTAATTTGAACCCTTTTGTCTTTGAAACCCATGATCATGCATTGGTTATGGTCATATCCCGCATCCCCAAACTTAAAACTAACATTGTCCTCAATGTTCTAAGCATACACTCACCAAATGATTAAGAGGCACATCAATTTAAAGAGAAGAGTGGAGAGATATTACCATAACCGAAGGAGATAAAAGATGATACTACCAAGACTCATGTATAACGAGGTTCCAAGTTGATGCCTAGCTAACGCCATCCCCAAACTTGGAACAAAGCACGCCTTAGAAGTAAAACAAGTAAGGAATGCTCCTAAAATATCCAAAAACATAATGAGAATGAAGCACAAAAGAAGACATGACCATATAAAGTCTACCACTAACGCGGGTATAGACGATTGCATCGAGCTATGCAATTAGCCTTTAATTCTCTTGTTTTCACACAAGAGCACGAGTTATGTCTCGCGGAGCGTTTCCAGAGATGCTACCCACAAACATCAAAGGTCACCTTAATCGGCTAACGATCATATAGCAAAAGACAGAAGATTTGGGGGTCAACCCAAAGAAAGCTATATACACATGGTAATCGTCTCACAAAAATATTAAACCAAAGAAGTGCGCGTGAGACGAGAACTGAAAAGAGACCATCCCCAAACTTAGTGGATGCACGGTCCACTAAGTTAGCATGAATGCTAGGGGCGACGACTAAGAAGTCGTTAAAAGGATCGACATAAAAGTGAAGTGAGAGGAGGTCAGTCGAAGGCAAAAAGTTAAACGCAAGCTTAGTGGATAAAACATCCACTAAGTCCCTAGACATGCTAGGAAAGACGTCCGAAGTGTCCCAGAAGGGGTCAACAACCGAGTCTGAGATCATGTGGAAGGTCGAACTAGACTCTAAGGGTAAGGCAATAAGCTCGGGGACCAAGTCAAGGTCCATAATTTCCTTAGGTAAATAATCCAACAGGCTATCCGCTATCTCTTCAACTACTATGTTATCGACACCCTTAAAGGCATCTGGAGCCTCAAAGTCAGGCATAACACCTTCCATTCTACATAACCCATCCAAATAATCACAAGTGCTAAAGATTGGAAAGTTCAACATTGTGTGATTCCCATGTTTGCTCGTAGAGCTATCATCCTTAACATCAAGATCTAGTGTAGTCCTATTATGGTGAGATTACAATGGTTGAGGGAGTGAGCAATGAGGGTTATCGGTCAATTCAATCTCAAAGGGTCTATCAGGAGCTTCTTTGACATTTAACTTAAGACTAGAGTTAGGTGTATCACCCTCACCATCATTCATAGTCTCCTCTTGAGTTTGGGGTGCGCAAACCTCTTCCTCGTCGATGATAGGCTCCGACTCGATTCTATCAACAATATTGAGAATCCATTCTGTGATCTCTTTTATTTCTCGATTGAATCTAGTTTGATACTTTAAAACTAATTAGAGAGTCTCTTCAGACATCTCCTCGTAATAAGGCACATGAGTATAACTAGACGAAGACTCTCGCGGAACACGGATCATGGGACAATAGTCGGTCAAATGGTCTAAGCTCGCACAAATAGCACAAACCGAGCTAATGGTCTCCATGGTCCTTTCTTCACTACCTTCATGTAAATACCTAGACTCGACTCTTTGAGTGGAATCATCGAGTCGGGAATTGTCATCACTAAGTGAACCGTTCATATATGTTTGTCGATAGTCACGAAGACTTCGACGTGGTCGATCAATACTAATAGAACTACGGTCCTCATCAAATGACAAATTCATACATGAAGGTGTGGTCATCTCAAATTCTTGTCGATAGTCTCGAAGATTCTTACGGGGTTGATTACCCTCATGCTCATAATCCCTAAAACCATGTTCATGACGAGTCTGACCGACTCCATACATCCGTCGATATTCACCCATGGTTATCCTAGGTCGGTCAGGCCCAACTCGCCTATTCCTATCACTAGTCGGAACATTCCTATGTAAATTTGAGTAGTCCTGATGACTTGTAGATGGTCGACTAGTGTTGGAAAGGGTTCGCATAAGGTCATTCTCATTAAATGACCAACTTGCCATGATCTCACAATGTTCAAGGATACTAACACACAATCGCAAAATGGGAACAAACACTTATAGACTAACAATCACACACAAGTAAAAAGGAAGAGATAGAATGTGATACTATCGAGTGCTCCTCTCCTTTCGTTCGCCTTTTCCTTGGCTTCTCGATTCCTTCCTTTTCCCTCGCCTTTATGTCGCTTTTGGCTCTTTTCTCGAAAACGGTACCTAAAAAAGAAGATAAAAAACTACAAAAATAAATAAAGAGAAAACGTCTAAGAAAGCCACTAACACAAGACTAATGAACAAAACAACAAACGCTATCCTAACTACTAAACCTATCCCCGGCAGCGACGCCAAAAACTTGATGCACCCGAAAAGGATACACACCCAAGCGGAGGTATCAAGTAGTAATCCGGCAAAGCCGGGATCGATCCAAGGATAGGAAGGTAGTTTGGATATCGAAGGGTCTTGTCCCTCGGTCTAGATATTTCAAGCTAACTTAGACTAAAAAGGAAAGGAAACAAAGATAAATGGGGCTTTGATCGAATAAGGTGATAAGAGAATAAAGCAAATAAGTAAAATAACAAAACTAAACAATAAAAGTAAACGGGAGAGAGAGATTCGAGAGAAGAGTCGAAGGAAATAAGAGTCGGGAGACGCTAAGACTCGATTCGGGCAACAAATAAGTGAGAGAGGTGTCGAAGTCCGGGAATCCATAATGATAAACCTACGACTATGTGTAGTCCGATTTGATTTGTCGAGGTTCAATCGATATTCGACTCCTAAAGTAGATGTCTCTAAGTACTATGTATATCCGGAGATCATACTTAGTCAAACAAACATCTAAATCGGTTAATCCCGAGTCATCGAAAGTGTCGTCTAGTTGCCTAACTATGTGAAGTGCATGACAAGACACATGAAATTATGACTTAGACTACGATCGATATCGAATACTTCGTTTCGTCTATTAACTATGCGAAGTGCTTGACAAGACACATGAAAATACGATCAAAACGATAATCGAAATAAATGAACATCAATTTATAATCCAAACATCAAATCATATTAAACATAGTCACGAATTCATCACATTTCATCTCATATAATCGACAAACTAAAGTTAGTTAAACATGGTGATTGAATAAGAAATGGAAAGGAAATGGTGAGAGAATCCCCCTTTTTCGATGATGGTTCGAGGCTAAGATTGTCGGAAAATATGAGCCTTTAAGGTGCAGCCGATCTCCCCTTAGCAATTTTCTGGGTTCCCCATAGCGACCACCATCATCTTCTCCATTTAGAACACAACCTCCATTAAAGCTAAACCCTAGCTTTCTCTCTCTAGAAATTGTAGCTCAAAACCAAATCAAATCACATGGGAAGTTAGCCAAGGACATGGGGAGTAAAAGCCCTAAGGTTTCCGGCCAAGAAAGTGGTCGGAAACCCTAGAAAATTCCGGCCAAAGAAGGTGAGGAAATCCGGCCAAAACCCAAGAAGGTCCGGCTAGCAGCTCCCGTGCATGTTCCTGCCGTCCCGAGCTGTTGGTGCGCGTGCTAAGCTGCTGTCCCGAGCTTGCGCAACTGCCGTCCGTGCGTCCCCTTGGAATCCCGAGCAGCAGCTCCATGAGAGCTTCAAAAACCGAGCTGCTGCTGCAACTCCACGAGAGCTTGGGCTGCTGTTGCGTCCCGTGCGTGCTGTCCCGTGCTGGAGCAGACGCATCCCGTGCACAGCAGCTGTCCCGAGCTTGCTTCCTTGCCCGTGCTTGCTGCCTCCCGTGTTTGACTTTGACTAAGACTTTACTTTGAACCATAAAGAGGGTGCCTCCAAGATTTTTCCTTGTCATCTTCTTTGGGCTTGTGTGAGCTTTGGGCTTGGTTTAGAAACCAAGCGAGTGCCTTCATCTTCCCTCTACATTTAAAACCAAAGGGGGTGCCTTCAAGAAAAGACCTTAGCTTCTATCTTTCACATCTTCCCCGTCCGGGCTCCGAATTTAATTCCGTTTTCACCGTCGGACTCGTCATTAACTCCTCTTGTCATTTGATTTGCTTGAAGTCCTTTTCTCTCGTTTTCGACACATGAAATGATAGTGACAATTCGTTCCCCTTATTCCGATTTACATGTTTATCTCCAAAAATGATACCTAACAAGAAAAACACATAAAATATTATTGATAACACTCGATAAGGACTAATTAGTCTAAGTTAGGGCTTATGGTATGGTCGGCCACTATAGCCCATTATGGACTTTGTGGCCGGCCCACTTAAGGGTCTAGCCGGCCATGTGCTTGACGGCTGATGCACCCGAAAAGGTTGCACACCCAAGCGGAGGTATCAAGTAGTAATCCGGCAAAGCCGGGATCGATCCAAGGATAGGTTGGTAGTCCGGGTATCGGGAGAGTCTAGCCCACGGTCTACGAGTCACTCACTATCTTAGACTAAAAGGAAAAGGAACAAAGACAAATGGGGTTTTGATATGATGAATAAGGAATAAGAGAGAAAACAAGTAAAGACTAGATAATCTAATGTAAATAGGTGAGAGAGATTCGAGAGAAGAGTCGGGGGAACAAGAGGCGGGAGACGGTAAGACTCGATCCGGACAACAAATAAGTGAGAGAGGTGTCGAAGTCCGGGAATCCATAATGATAAACCTACGACTATGTGTAGTCCGATTTGATATGTCGAGGTACAATCGATATTCGACTCCTAAAGTAGATGTCTCTAAGTACTATGTATATCCAGAGATCATACTTAGTCAAACAAACGTCTAAATCGGTTAATCCCGAGTCATCGAAAGTGTCGTCTAGTCGCCTAACTATGTGAAGTGCATGACAAGACACATGAAATTATGACTTAGACTACGATCTATATCGAATACTTCGTTTCGTCTATTAACTATGCGAAGTGCTTGACAAGACACATGAAAATACGATCAAAACGATAATCGAAATAAATGAACATCAATTTATAATCAAAATATCAAATCATATTAAACATAGTCACGAATTCATCACATTTCATCTCATATAATCGACAACTAAAGTTAAGTTAGCTAAACATGGTGATTGAATAAGAAATGGAAAGAAAATGGTGAGAGAATCCCCCTTTTTCGATGTGGTTCGAGGCTAAGATTGTCAGAAAATATGAGTTTTTAGTTGCAGCCGATCTCCGCTTAGCAATTTTCTGGGTTCCCCATAGCGACCACCATCATCTTCTCCATTTATCACAAACCACCATTAAAGCTTCACCAAGCTTTCTCTCTCTAAGCAATTTCTACCAAAAACCAAATCAAACACAAGGGGTAGCCACACAACAAGATGAAGAACAAAAGCCCTAAGATTTCCGGCCAAGGAAGTGGCTGGAAACCATAGAAAATCTCGGCCAAAGATGATGGGATTTCGGCCAAAATTGATTAAAAACTCGGCCAAGGCTGCTGTCCCGCGCCGTTGCAGCTGCAACCCGAGCTGTGGACGCGTCCCGTGTGTTCGCATGAGGTTTCCCGAGCAGCCCGAGCTGCCTATCCAAACTTTCGTGCTGCTCCCATGGCTGCTAGGGTTGCTGCTGTTCGGCCGGTGTAAGCTAGGCCGGCCTAGTGTATTGGCCGGCCAAGCTTAGACCGGCTCCTCCTTCCTCTTTTCCCTCTTCAACCTCTCCCAAACCCTAGCTTCCAAGAGCACCTAAAACTTGTTGAAGAACACCAAGAACCCTAGCCTTTTCTTTCAAACTTGTGTAGAAGAAGCCCCCCAAAAAGACTTGGTATCTTTTCTCTTAACCAAACCCTAGGTCCCAACTTAGTCAACTTATTTAGACTTGTTGACTTGGACTCATAAAGAGGGGTGCTCATAGAATTCTTCTTGGTTTTCTCTTCCTCGGGCTCCTGGGCTTTGATTTAGAAACCAAGAGAGTGCCTCCATCCTTGTCTCTACATCTTCAAATTCTCACAAAGGAGTAGAATACCCTCGGACTTCTTTCTTCCATATCTTCCCCGTCCGAACTCCGAATTGAATACCGTTTTCACCGTCGGACTCGTCATTGACTATACTTGTCATTTGATTTGCTTGAAGTCTTTTTCTCTCATTTTCGACACATGAAATGATAGTGATAATTCCTTTCTTTTATTCCGAATCACACGCTTAACTCCAAAATAAGTACCTAACATGAAAAACACATAAAATATTATTGATAACACTCGAAAAGGACTAATTAGTCTAAGTTAGGCTCTCCAAATGTGACATTTTCGTGTCACATCACCGGTCTATGTTAGCCGCGGATTACCGAAGTCATCCGACAATCGTAGTTGGCTTCTAGCTAAGCATTACGACCCCTATTTCGATCAGACTAATGATCTTCCGTAGAAGGTCATTATGATCCTATTCGCCAAATCGTACGCATTGCCATCTTGGTCAAAGGACACTCCCTTAGAAGGATACCATTCCTTCGGACCGAGGGAATATATCCTTCAGTCTCCCACTTGTACTTAGAACAAGTGCGATGCTCGATTCCCTTGTCTTTTCATATCTCATCTGATATGTCATACTTATCAGACTTTCTTGATCCCGAGAACAAACTGTCAAATCAAATGATTAACTCTTAATCTATTTGAGCATGGTCATGCAATTTTCAGTTGTTTCTCATCAAGTGGCCCGGAGATATTTTATCCTGATTTTACTCAGGAAGACATATTCCATTCTTGTACACCCACTCAATTATATGTCTATCCTGTCTCCCCCAGTAATCCGCCTTTATAACATCCTTTTACGGCGCGGCGTTTAACGGTACCAAAGTTCGACATTCCTTACATAAACAGAGCGAGTACTCATGTTTTGAGGAACCTCTCCGATTTGCTAAATGAGAGTTATGATATCTTATGACTTCTTCTCCTGAAGTACTCTCACTTGGCGGGTTTCTAGTGTATCAGCTTATACACCCATGAAGTTGACTTTGAATACTCCTATTCCTATAGCCCAAGAAACAGCGCTATCTCGTCAATCACTCATGCTAGTCTTCTTAAGTCATTGTTTTCCAACCAATGACTTGGACTAGGGTTATTATAATGGCGTGCTTTTATGTTCACTTAGTAAGGTTTCTTTCATTAGATCACGCATCTAATAAACCTACCTGGAACACTCCATTATTTTGGACTGGCTTCTAAATTCTAAACCACAATTTAGATGACGAAATAAACTGAGTTTATTTCAGATAACAAGAGTTTGTAAATATTGAGCACCGCGTAAACTCCTTTACGTTTCTCAACTTTACAAGTCTTTTTAAGATTTTCTACCTTGATCCTAATTCCCTAAATCCATTCATCTTCCATGTTCGTTCTAAGGTGACAATTTAGTTTTTGTTTTCACTTTACTTATTATTATCTTGCTTATGAACGTCTTTATAAGCTATTACGATAATATCAGTTTCTCAAACTGAAATTAGTACTTCTTAAGTTCTAATTTTAATTTCTTATCTAGTAGAGTTAGCAACGACTCCCAGCATCAAAACTCCTTTTCATCTTTCGCCCTTCTTAAAAGATTCTTATCTTTATTTTCGGAAGATTGCTTTTATGTCTTTCTTTAACCTTTGTGTTCAGAGATATGGTCCCAGATGCTTCCAACATTCTAGGTCTTTCTCTGATTTTTATGGGTGACGACATCTTTTGTACTCCAAGTACTTCTTTTAGATGTGCGGGTAAATCTCAATCATCTTCATGATCGATCTTATATTGTCCAGACATAAGTATTTCTCTCATGTTTTTTTGCTTTCGCTTGTCAGAATTTTTCAAATTCCGAGTTTGCTTGGCAGTTCTCATGTGAGATGGGTAGATTCTCTTTCAAAATTCCTTTTGAACGAGTTCTCATCACTTTAATCTATTGATATAGATTTTGATGCCCTAATTAGTTTACCCTCGTCTTTGTCCTATTGAGTCAGTTCTCCAACTGTTTTTAACATTCCTGATGTTTTTTCTCAATCCCAGTATGTCTCTACATATAGGACTTTGAAACATTCTTGTTTCACTCCCACTTACCTTCTTGTCGAACAAGACTAATCATTCTAAGAAATTGAATCCAGACAATTTCTTTACGAATGTTTAGAAACTCACTCTTTAGATCTTATCTCTTTAAACTCTCAGTCTAAACTCGGAGTGGTTTTGCTATAGTTTCTGTGAATCTACTTTCTAAGACTCACTCGGGGTTTTGAGCACATATCGAGATATTTCCTTAACTTCTTTTAAGAGATCTCGTGGTGAGTAACTCCTTACTCCTAGTTGTTGCGCTTATTCAAACTTGTTTCGAATATTTATTTCCCCCCACTTGTCCATTTTAAAAGATGCCTTCTTTTAAATAGGACACCATCGAAAGCAACAAAAGTTGTTCCAATGATTTGTGAGAAAACTCCGTTATTCTTCGTTCGAAGAATCTATGTCTAACGGTCTTTTAGACATTTAATAAAAGATCATTTTAGAACTCTTTCTAAAATGCATACTTGTATGAAATCTTTTATTTGTTATAGCTTTTTAAGTTTTTAGTAAAACATTTAGACTTTTACTTTCGGAAGATTCTATGACTTTTAGACTTATGATTTCATCATAATCTTTGGTCAGATTTGATCCTTACTTGATTTAGGTTTAGTCTCTAAGACTCTTCTTTAATCTAGTGTTTAGTCTATTCTAGTCATATTAGTCACTTTCTTATGTCTAACATAAGTTCTAGTGAGTAATTTGACCTTTGGGATCTCGTCAAATTTCTTTTGTTTGAACCATGATTAACTATCGTTGAGAGATACGAGATCAATCAACTTTAGCTTCATCCATGTTCTTTCAAATTTATTGGACTGGATTAGAATAACTAAATTGGATCGTTTGGTATAATAGTTAAAAGTTGAATAGGCATTTTTCTTGAGAACATTTATAAAATACTGATTATTTTATTTATCTCCATAATCTTATTACAGATTCAATGTTCTTAAAAATAAAAATAAAACTAAAAACTAATTTAAAGTTATGCCAATGGAGCCCATGATCCTTCTCCAGCTTTATGTAGCAACTTTTGTTTCCTTCAGCTTTTGACAGGTTCGTCTCCTATTCAATAAATACTCAGCTTCCATTTGTCCTGTCATTCATAATGAAAAGAACAATTTTAGGTATCTAATACCTTTTAGGAATTGTATTTAATTGAATCAACTTTTAATTCTTATTACCTTAAGCGGAAATCACATTTCCGTTGTTCAGCTCTTCTTGGTAGCGCGGACAATCTCTTATCCATATATGAGATCTGCTACCACAGAATATGCAGTTGTTGTTAGGAAGGATTGTCCTAGGTCATCGGACTCTCCCGCCCCTTCTTGTCCTAGGGCGTCTCCTTCTCTTAACTTCTTTCGTTCCCGAGTTTGTACCTTCTTGGACAATAAGAACTTCTTCTGTATTTTCAGGTACAACGAATCTGCTTTCGGCCACTTCCAGAATAGCGAGCTATCTTTCCAGTGATACTAATCCAAATTTCAGTTCGAAATTATTCCTTACTTGCTCAAATCCATCATGTAAGGAAAGCAAGATTGTGTCAATTGCCATATGAACGCCCATAGGAGATCCCAACCACTTCAAGTCACTAAGATGGTCCATCATGCTTAAGACATGAAGTCGGACTGGTTCCCCTTTTTACTGGCGTTTATCAAGCAAACTTGAGAAGAAATTAAATCTTTCAATTTGACATTGTGTTCTGAACACATTTCTTAGCTGTTGAATGATGTTGTATGCATCCATGGATACCAGCATTAGTGTTGTCACTGGTCCTGACTTTATCTTGATAATTTCAGCTTGCTCACGTTCCTCTTTAGAAGAGGTTTCTGTAAGTGTCGGGATAGGCGTGCCCAATACTACTGTTGTTTTCCCGAGAATTTTTTCAGATTTCTTTCCCATTGAACGTAGTTTGTATCGTTCGATTTCTCTATCATGTTGCAAAGGTCGAAGATTCCTTCGTTCGTCATAATTAAACTACATGTAAGAAACGCGAAAGTGAGTTAAACTTGTTATCCTGGCATAATAGTCGTGTATGCCTATATTATTCTTTATTTACTGTCCCCTAAGAATAATGTAATTCCAGGATCCCATTTCTTCGGAATTAAGCGTACTAGGGCACTGCCCTTGATCCGTCGTCCAGGGTGAGTAACATCTTACTGATCATACTCTTACGACTCCTAGTTGACAAATTTCACACTTTAGTGTCAAATTGTCCTTTTGCCTCGAAATCCGAAACCCTTTTGCTGACTCGTTGTGAATAACCATTTAGACATGTAAACCTCTGCTATAGATCTACCCGTATCGTCCCGGGGTAAAAGATGGACCTCTGCGAAGGCCGACCCACCATCGATGAACAAGGGATCAACAGGTGTCTTAATCTGGGTAGGCTTTACTCAAAATTCTTTTTGGGACTTTATACGTAATTTATCAAGTTGCGTTACTGTGAACTCTTGCATAACCAATTATGATTTATTACGTAAATGTTTATGTGGGTTTGCGTAATGATTTATTCAAATCTTTAGTATATCCCTAAAAGATCTCATCTTTTAGGTTAATTTCTTGTTCGCCTATGGTTCGTAGGGATTCTCATCCTTGAACCTCCATTGATTACTCCCACTTGAACCATGATCTCATTGTTCGGTTCATCAATGGATTCCTATACCCTATACTCTAAGTATTATTTCGGGCACAATCACTTGTGTTTAGAAACAAGAAACGTTAGCCTATCTAAAGGTATAATAAACTATGCAATCACATAAAATATACATACATTCAAAAATATGACAGTCATAGTAAAGTATATATCCTAGATACGTTTCTAGGTTTGCTATGTCTCGTATAGCTAAATGTGGGAAATTGTGACATTCCTATGTCTAACGTGAGTTCTAAGTCTATAAAATACGGACCAATAGCACGTCATGTTTCTTCCTTAATGATTTCCAAAATCGCTTTAAGGAAAAACTCCGTTTGGGCCCTTTGACGGCCCGGGTCAATTTCGGAAAAATAAGTTTGAAATTCAGAAAAAAAGGTCTGAAAAACTCCCACTCGGGTCAAGGCCCAAAAGTCCTCGAGTCAAACTCAAAAAGACCCAAGTTGCTCCAGGTCAAACCCTGGTCAAAGTCCCTTGACTAGTCTCGGGACAACCCTTGACTCTGACTAGTCATAGGCCGGACCAAGGGACAACACGTTCCATCATGCTTTGTCCCTTGGCTAGACGCGTCCTGGCCGGGTCAGATGCGTCCTAGACGCATCTGGCCCTAGGACAGAACCTAGGATGCGTCCTGGACGCATCCTAGTGGAGTTTGGTGCATGAGACGCGCCCTAGACGCGTCTCGGGTGGGACGGCATGGGCATCCATCTTTGGATGCGTCCTAGACGCGTCCAGATGCGTCCTAGATGCGTCTTGGCGCTCCGGACGCGTCCCAGACGCGTCCCAGACGCGTCCCGACGCGCCAGTCGCATCCTAGGTGAGTCTGGAAGCTTCCAGTCGCATTTAGATGCGACCAGTTGCTCCAGACGCATCCTAGATGCGTCTGGACATGGCGTCCATGTCTCGGTCCTAGACCGAGACCTATTCCTAGTCCGTCTCGGACTTGGAATCCCAGACGCGTCCTAGATGCGCTGGGATGTCCGAGACGCGTCCTGGACGGGCAGGGATGTCCGAGGTCCTAGGATCTCGGACTCCTAGTCCGGATAGGCTAGGAATCCCGGCCGACACGGCCTCTTAGTCTGTGTCCCACCCAGTCTCGGACAGTCTGTCCGAGACGTGCTGGACGGCCAGGATGCGTCCAGGACGCGTCCTGGCCGGTCTGGCCAGGAGATTTCCTAGATTTTCTAGGAGATCTCTCGGTCCAAACTCATCTTCCTCATTGGATTTCCTGTCCAGCTGCTGTAACTCCCCATTTTTTATGATTTTTATCATCAAAACAGTGGGTTTTGATCCTTTTTGGATAAATTTCAAAACCCTAAAACTAGTTTTCGAAAACCTTTTTCAAAAATTTAAAGTTTTAGTGTTTTAGGCTATTAAATCTACTTCAAAAACCTATTTGATCTAATCAAGTTTGTGTTTAAATCTCCATTAAAACACTTTGTTATCTAATCTATCAAGTTCGAACCTAGTTCGTCTAGTCAAAGATAGTACATGTAATTGGCTCGTGATGCCACTGCAGGGTTACATATGTGTCTAATACACTATCTAGTGTTTATTGCGGAATCTCAAACATCTATATGTTAACACCAGACATCCAGGATCGATATTTACATGACTAATCAATGAACTAGAATGGAAAGAAGATTACCTTAATCGCTTTCCCACGAACAAAATTCCGACTAGATTCGGAAGATCAAGAACTCCAACTCTAGTTCCTCGACTTGAGACACCGAGTGTATGAGTTGAACTCCCTCCTTCGAGTCAGCTAGGACCTTCTTGAAGGTTGAGATGGAGAACACTTTCTTCTTGACTAGATAACCGAGAAAACTCCTTTTTCTCTTTCTTGCTTTTTCTCTCTTGAAAAGCTCTTTTAACTTTGCTCTTGATTGCATACATAACTATGTCTAATGAGGTCTATTTATAGGGAACATATTGTAGGAGTTTGTCCAAACTAGGATTCCTAAAATATCTCATCACTTAAGACATATCCTTAGAAGTCCCACATAAAGCCAAATTGGGGCTTATGGTGTGGCCGACCACTATAGCCCATTATGGGCTTTGTGGCCGGCCCACTTAAGGGTCTAGCCGGCCATGTGTTGGTCGGCCCCTTTATGGGCACTCCCGGGCCTCCCTTTTAGCCCAGGTTTATGTATACTTGTCCGGACTCTTCCGAACACTAAATAATAGATCCAATCCACTTATTTGCCACTTTATATCTAGTCAATCTCTCTCTGTTCAAACCATCACTCTTATGTGTAACCCTTGTAGGATCCGGTCTATGTTAGCCGCGGATTACCGAAGTCATCTGACAATCGTAGTTGGCTTCTAGCTAAGCATTACGACTCCTAATTCGACCGGATTAATGATCTTCCGTATAAGGTCATTATGATCCTATTCGCCAAATCGTACGCATTTCCATCTTGGTCGAAGGACATTCCCTTAGAAGGATACCATTCCTTCGGACCGAGGGAATATATCCTTCAGTTTAGTCGTCTTGAGCAGGACTAGTTAAGTATAGGACTTCTCTTTGACCCCTGGTCGTAGCTCAGGCTACCAGGGTTGTTTCGTCGACTTAAGCACGACTAGTTTGGACTAGGACTTCTCCTTGACCCATGGTCGTAGCTTGGGCTACCAGAGTTGTTTCGGCGGCTTGAGCACGACTAACTTAGATCAGGACTTCTCCTTGACCCCTTGTCGTAGCTTGGGCTACCTGGGTTGTTTCGTCGGTTTGAGCATGACTAGTTTCTCGGTGCCTCAAACCAACTCTGGTGGTCGTCCCAACCCTTCTCCCCCCGAAGAGGGACTGTGATTGTTTTAAGTGCCTCGCTTTTCTATATGTTCGTCCTTTGTCTTTGTTCTCTTTTATTGATGAACTTTTGTGTTGTCCTCCTTCCTGTTTTGGTATGTCCTTCTATGTTTCCCTGCTCGCCATACTTATATAGAGGTAGGTGTTTTTCTTTTTTTTCTTTTTAGAATGCTGATCGTCTTTCCTTTGTTCCCGTAATCGCATGTGAATTTTAAGCAATATAGTTGATTATTTTGTTAGCGCAACCCTAACTTACTAATGCAATTTTCCTAAGTTACTACGCATGCTCCGTATGATCACTTCTGCAACATAACAAAGAAAGTTAGACCTATTCTATCATGCCATAGTCTTACTAACTCCCTCTGCAAAATAGAACCCAGATTAGCCCTGTATATTATGTTTAGACAACAACTTCGTATTTTAACTTGGGCTACCCCTTTGGCCCCTGGTCGTGGCATTCGCTACCAAGGTTGTTTCGTCGGCTTGAGCGAATAGTTTAACTAGGACTTCTCCTTGGGCCCCTAGTCGTGGATTTGGCTACCAGGATTGTTTCGTCGGCCTGAGCACGACTAGTTTAACTAGGACTTCTCTTTGGGCCACTGGTCGTGGCTTTCGCTACCAGGGTTGTTTCGTCGGCTTGAGCACGCCTAGTTTAACTAGAACTTCTCCTTAGGCCCCTGGTCGTGCCTCTTGCAACCAGGGCTATTTCGTCGGCTTGAGCACGACTAGTTTAACTAGAACTTCTCCTTTAGAGCCCCTGGTCGTGGCTTTCGCTACTAGGGATGTCCGTTTTGCTTCAGCAAAGTTATTTTAACTAGGACTTCTGCTTAGGACCCCTGGTCGCGGCCTCCGCTATCAAGACTATCTGTTTTGCGTCAGCAAAGTTAGTTTAACTAGGACTTATCCTTAGGGCCCCTGGTCGTGGCTTTCGCTACTAGGGCAGTCCGTTTTGCTTTAGCCAAGTTAGTTTAACTAGGACTTCTCCTTAGGGCCCCTAGTCGTGGCTTTCGCTACCTAGGTGCCTTATGCAAATGCAGTAGGTAGCATTATGTATGCTATGGTGTGCACAAGGCCTGATATTTCACATGTTGTTAGTGTAGTAAGCAGATACATGGGCAGACCTGGGAAAGGTCATTGGCAGGCTGTGAAATGGATACTGCGGTATCTGGGAGGAACTGCGGAGCTTGGTCTGGTTTACGACAGAAGGGCTGACACTTCTGGTTCTGTAGTTGGATTTGTAGATTCGAATTTTTCGGGGGACCTTGATAGGAAGAGGTCGTTGACGGGCTATACGTTCACACTCTGCGGGAGTGCCATTAGTGGGAGAGCAGTGCTGCAATCGGCGGTAGCGCTGTCTACAACGGAAGCTGAGTATATGGCAGCAACAGAGGCGATGAAGGAGGCAATATGGCTGAGTGGTTTAGTTCAGGATTTGGGCCTGAAGCAGGAGGTGACTGAGGTCTACTGCGACAACCAGAGTGCTATTCATTTGACCAAAAATCAAATGTATCACGGGAGAACTAAACACATTGACGTCAGATATCACTTTATCAAGGACGTGATTTAACAAGGGAAGATCACGATGAACAAGGTTTCTACGGCAGAGAATCCAGCGGATATGCTAACCAAGGCAGTTACAACTTTCAAGTTTAAGCATTGCTTAGACTCGATTGGGAATTCCAGATGTTAGCCCTACCAGGGCTGGAGCGACGATGGCTCAGACGCGCTGAGCTATGATGGTGGCAGATCTAAGTCAAGAGGAGCATATTCAAGTCAAGGTGGAGAATTGTTAGAAGTGACTCGAATATGGATTGATATCGAACCCGGTACAACCTATCGAAGCTTGGACCCATTAGCGGAGATGATTACTGAGATAGAGCTGGTATGCGAAGCAGTGCTCTGAGGCAAAGCTGGACTCCGAGACAAAGCTGGAATGCGAAGCTAGGCTTATGTCAGTTATTAGTATTAGCGTATCCGTGTATAATGTCGGTTGTAAAGAGAGAGTCGGTGAGGCGGTGGGATTAGGGTTTAGTGGCTATATAAACTAAACCCTAAGGAGATATCAGAAAGCACAATCTCACGAATCTCTTGTGTAAACTTGTTTGCTTATCATAGTGGAAATCATCGCGCCGTTGTCGCCGTGGAGTAGGTCTCACCAACCGAACCACGTAAATCTCTGTGTTCTGTTCTTGATTGTTCTTTACTATTCCTATTGCTTGTCTTGGATTACTCGTATTGTTCACATTAACCCGGATTGGGCATAGCACCTAAAGTCCACTGGGTCAACCTGACTTAAGGTACGAGACAACTGAATCCTCAACGATCCGCTACATATTCCACTAACTGGGAGGTCGACTAGAGGAAACCACCCCTGTGACGCCCTCGGCATGTACGGATCAGCCCTAGGGTCTCTATAGAAATGAGGGGGGTCCACGTAGGTTCGGTCGATGGCTTACGCTCAGAACTAGGAATGCAGAAGCGCACTAGCAACCTACCGACTCAATCTCGAAATATCTACAGAGATTCCAATCGATTACGGATCTGGAAGTGTTTAAGCAAGTTTGCACTTCACGCGTCTAAGGAAGAAAACTTCTCCCAAAAGATATATCGCATCGGCATGATATTTATGAAAGATCCTTGAACTTAACAACTTTCAGCTCTCCTAGATCCGAGATAAACATAAAGGGAAGACTTCCCTCTACGACAATCACCGCCGCCTTTTAAGCCTATAAAGGGGCCCCCACATCGTCCTTAACAGAACATGATCTCTGAACCCTAGAAGATCACCATTAACTTTGAGTTCCCACAACTCACCCTCAAAAGGATCGATCAATACTCATTCTTTTACTGCAAAGAGCACCCTGACTGTCTTGAGCGTTAGAGCGGTTTTCCACCCTCGGGAATCGACGAACAGGAGTTGAAACCAGAAGTTGAAGCAAGGAATTCAGAGCCGGAACAAGGACCATGCAAGGAGCTGGAGCGAGGAAGCAGAGAACCAGAGCTGGAAGCAAGAACACTCGGCGGGATCTCACATAACATAACAGAATATACAATCTTAACGGAGGGTGTCATGCATCAACTCCCTTTCTCATGCTGATATAACGAAACACCATTTTTTGACATCAACAGGAATGCGAAGCTAGGCTTACGTCGGTTATTAGTGTTAGCATATCCGTGTATAATGTTGGTTGTAGAGAGAGAGAGTCGGTGAGGCGGTGGGATTAGGGTCTAGTGGCTATATAAACTAAACCCTAAGGAGATATCAGTAGTGCTGATGTAAAAAATTGGCCTTCCGTTAGATCATCATGAAAATTGGAGTTGATGCTTGACAGCCTTCGTTATGTATGATTCCTCTCTTATGTTGAGTGTTATTCAGCCTACTGTTCCTGTTTCCAGCTCTGCTTCCTTCTCTGCTTCCTGCTCTACTTCTCTTTATTCTAGCTCCTCGCTCCTACATCTTGTTCCTGCTCCTTGCTCCCAGTTCCCAGCTCCTTGCTCCTGCTCTTGTTCGTCTGTTCCTGAGAGGCGGGAAACCTACAAAGGGTTCGAAAACCGCTCTGACGCTCAAGCCAATCAGGGTGCTATTTGCAGTAAAAGAATGCATATTGATTGATCCTTTTGGGGGTGAGTTATGAGAACTCTGAGTTTCTTGTGATCTTTTTTAGGTAAAGAGATCGTGTCCTATGACGGACGATGTGGGGGGCCTTTGGTAGGCGATGGTAGGCCGACAGTGATTAGTGGCAGTGGTGAGGCGGTTGCCGTCAAACCGAAGGGAACGTTTCCTCTCTTAAGTATCTAAGGTTTCTCTCAGAGTCTATCCCGGATCTTTGATAAGTGGAAGTTCCTAAGTTCAAGGATTCTCCGTAGATATCTTGTCGGTGTGATAGACTCTAGAGCAGAAGTTTCCTCCTTTAGATACTTGGAGTCCAAACTAGCTTAAGCACTTCGAAATGTGTAGCCGACTGGGATCTTTCTAGAAGTTTCGGGATTAAGTCGGTAGGTCGCTTGGCGCTGTTGCCTCCCCAGTTCTGAGCATAAGACACTGGTTGAACCTGTGCGGACCCTCCTTTACTCCTTTGACGACCCCAGGGTTGATTTGTCCATGCCAAGAACGTTTTGCAGGGCAGGTTTCTTCTGGTCGACCTCCCAATTAAGGGAATATTTTGGTGGACCATCAGAGGCCCAGCTGTCCTGCTGCCTTAAGCCAGGTGTACCCAGTCGACTTCAGGTCTAATCTTGACTCTTCAGACGTTGGTCAACGTCTGGACATTTTGTGCATCATCAAGTAGCACGATCTCACGACATCTCTTGTGTAACTTGTTTGCTTATCATAGTGGAAATCATCGCGCCGTTGTCGCCGTGGAGTAGGTCTCACCAACTGAACAACGTAAATCTCTATGTTCTGTTCTTGATTGTTCTTTATTTCCTATTGCTTCTGCTTGATTACTCGTATTGATCACATTAAACCCCAATTGGCATAACAGGCTTCAAGAACACAGGAAACACGCGACTTGTTGGGGACGGCTCGAGACAGTGCAAACTTTGGTTAGACTTCCATTTTCTTGGTCGGATTTCATCATCTTTTAGTTAGACTTCTCAAGAACTTCAAACCACTTTCTTGGTTGGAAATATTAGGGTTTTTGTTCCCCACGTCAAGACTTTGCTTCCGATGTTGTTTGATTTTGGTTTCAGCTACAATTTTTAGAGAGAAAAAGCTTGAGTTAGGGTTTCATGGAGGTTGGATGATAGATGGAGAAGAAGATGATGATTGCTATGGGTGCTGATGTAAAAAAATGGTCTTCCACTATATCAGCATAAAACAGGAAGTTGATGAATGACAACCTCCGTTATGGTGAATATTTTGTTAAGTCCATTTAGATTCTGCCGAGTATTTTTGTCTCCAGTTCCGATTCTCTACTTTTTTGCGCCTGCTCCTCGCTCCTCGCTCCTGTTCCTAACTCCTTGTTCATGTCTCTTGATCCTTGCTCCTGCTCCTTGATCCTTGCTCCTGCTCCTTGTTCCTGCCTACTGCTCTTGTTCGTCTGTTCCCAACGGGGAAAACCCTGCAAAGGGTTCGAAAACCGCCCTGACGCTCAAGACAGTCAGGGTGCTCTTTGCAGTAAAAGAATGAATATTGATCGATCCTTTTGGGGGCGAGTTATGAGAACTCAGAGTTTCTTGTGATCTTTTAGGGTTCAGAGATCGTATCCTTTAAAGGACGATTTAGGGGGCTTTTATAGGCTTAAGAGGCGGTAGTGATTGCCGTTGTGGGAAGTTTTCCCTTGGTGTTTATCTCGTATTCAGGATAGATGAAAGTTCCTAAGTTCAAGGATCTTTCGTAGATATCTTGCCGATGTGATAGATCTTTGTGGAGAAGTTTCCTCCCCTGGACGCGTGAAGTCCAAACTTTCTTAAACACTTAGAGATCTGTAGCCGACTGAGATCTCTGTAGAGATTCTGGGGTCAAGTCGGTAGATTGCTGGTGCGCTTTGCCTTCCCAGTTCTGGGCGTAAGGCATCGACCGAACCTACGTGGACCCCCTCATTCCTTTAGAAACCCCAGGGCTGATCCGTTCATGCCAAGGGAGTTGCAGGGATGGTTTCCTCTAGCCGACCTCCCAATTAGGGGAGTACGTGACGGATCGTCAAGGGTTCAGCTGACCTGTTACCTCAAGCCGGGTTGACCGGATGGACTTCAGGTCTCAAAGGGTATTTGTTTTCTCTAAGAGGAGGTACACGTCTCTCTTCTTGCGCGACACGTCTCAAGTTCTGCTAGAGCGAATTAATTTTCTTTCCATGCGTGATTCTGTGACGTCATTGATTTGATCTTTTGATCGCTCGTTTTCGGCGATGATTCTTTTGGATAATTGCGCACGGTAGCTCTGTTGCCATGCATGGACACGTGGAGCTTGGCGTGTGCAGGAACTAGCGCGTCTCCTCGAGCTCTGCTAACGTCTCCTTGAAATTAACCGTTTCGACCCGCGAGTTTCTCCTAGTCATTATGGCTCCGTGTGTTCTCGAGATGTGTTTATTCTTCCGTCTTAATGATTTTCGTTCGTTAGAGAAATCCCTCTGTAGCTATAAATAGGCTCCTCTAGTTCCTGGTTTGTCATTAACACTTAAGCCCTAGTGTTCTTCTTTTGCTTATAGTTACTCGGGATACCAATTGGGGTCTAGCTCCCCAGATTGCAGTGGTCTAGGTGCCCTTCCGGGTTTGAATTTTGATCGAATATTTCTTCAACCATCCATGGGGCGATGTTCCAAATGGGAAGGTTCTTCTCCTGATTGAGTCGTGGATGTTGTCCCTTTGCTCTTTTAATGCTTTCTTGCCTCAAATGCTTTTTCTCTTATTCTACCAATTTCTTCTGTAATAGATATGAAAGGTCACACTCTTCTTGGTTGCAAATTCTTCTATAATATGCGCTGCTTAAAGAATTAAATATAATCACCTTTTTCATTTTCTGTTGTTCCCTTACTTTTGCGCGTAAGTCTATTGATTTTCTATTTTCCACTCGAATCTGTTCACCGCGACTCTTCGATGGTCGTGCCCTATTCATGGCCCTTGTGTCTTATAAATAAGCCTGAGAGTGCAGTATGAATGCTCTGTAATTCTTGTTATGGATATCCTTATGGTTAGTGGAACTCTTCCTTGTGGTGACATTAGGGTGTCCTTCTACATGTCTCTCAACGATGATGACTCTTTTGTCGAAAACTTATGCATGGAGGTGGCCGGTGAAGGTTTCGTTGACGTCCTTCGTCCCCGAGACCAACGAGACCTGTTGGAAGAAGACAACCTTTCGGCGTTGGTCGTAGCTAGACCACTTTATCCCCTGGACTATTTATTGATCAGCACCACGAACGCGTCTGAACCTGCCCTTTTTTCAGCCGTCGGGTTTCTGGTTCGTCGTCGTGGGGGTGGTCGACTGCTTGCTGTAATTGTCAAAGCCTTGGTGGACATTGGCGGCTCTCTTGTTGCTCCTTCCTCTTCTTCTGATGTGTAATTCTTTCGTCAATGGTTGTCACCTTTATTTATTTTACTTGCTTGTCTCTCTTTTGTTTGCTTCTATATAAAAGATCATGGAACAAATACACATTATGGTTGATTAACCTTAATCTTACTAATGCGATTCTCCTATCTTACTACGCATGCTCTAGATGATCGCTCCTGCACAAAATAAAAGTTAGACATATTCTAACCTGACCTAACTGACTGATTTCCTCTGCAAAATAATGCCCATAGTAGCCCTGTATAATTGTTTTTGGATCTGAATTCTGCCCCTGGTCGTGGCCTTAACTACCAGGGCTGCTTCGCCGGCTAGAGCACGACTAGTTTTGCTAGGACTTCTCCTTAGGCCCCTGGTCGTTGCTTTCGCTACCAGGGTTGTTTTCGTTGGCTTGAGCTCAAGTAGTTTCGTCACGACTTATACGTAGGCCCCTGGTCGTTGCTTTCGCTACCAGGGTTGTTTTCGTTGGCTTGAGCTCAACTAGTTTCGTTAGAACTTGTCCTTGAGGCCTCTGGTCATAGCTTGGGCTACCAGAGCTACTTGTTTTCGTCGGCTTAAGCACGACTAGTTTAGTTAAGACTTCTCCTTGAGGCCTCTGGTCGTGGCTTTGGCTACCAGAGCTACTTGTTTTCGTCAGCTTGAGCCTGACTAGTTTAACTAGGACTTCTCCTCTATTGAGTTGTATTTTTGTAAAAAAAATACCATTTATTGATAAAACTCTAGCTTGTAGTGCAACTCTCCCGCCTAACGGCTTTATTCGTGAGATGAAATAAAACATAAAGTAGGATCATGTAGTAGTTGTTCGCCATACCTGAGCCGTTTTTATTCTGGCGTATCTGTTATGGAGTCTCCGAAGAAAACCTTATCTCCTCTCCATAATTCTGGGCTAAGATTAGATAGTGTATAGGCCAAAATAAGTCACCAGGAGTGCACCGAGAAATTCATGATTAATGGGCTTACTCGGTGACCAAGCCCATGAAGTAATGGCTAATGGGCCCGACCCTTTTATCTTCGGGCACCCCGAAGCAACGCCAAAATAAAGAAGCGCTTCCAGTCCTGGCAGAAGAGGTCCGCCCTCGCCTCCTCGCCAGACTGAAGTATGTGAGCACTTCCAACCCTCGAAGAAGAGGTATGCCTTTGCCTTCTCAGCAGACCTAAGTACAGAAGCACACTTGATGCACCCGAAAAGGTTGCACACCCAAGCAGAGGTATCAAGTTGTAATCCGGCAAAGCCGGGATCGATCCAAGGATAGGAAGGTAGTTTGGATACCGAAAGGGTCTCGTTCAAAGGTTTAAGTATCACAAACTAACTTAGACTAAGGCGGAAAAGAACAAAGATAACTGGGGGGTTTTTATATGAATAAGTAATAAGAGATGAAAACAAGTAAAGCTAATGAGATAATCTAATGTAAATAAGCGAGAGAGATTCGAGAGAAGAGTCGAAGGAACAAGAGTCGGGAGACGGTAAGACTCGATTCGGGCAACAAATAAGTGAGAGAGGTGTCGAAGTCCGAGAATCCATAATGATAAACCTACGACTATGTGTAGTCCGAATTGATGTGTCGAGGTACAATCGATATTCGACTCCTAAAGTAGATGTCTCTAAGTACTATGTATATCCGGAGATCATACTTAGTCAAACAAACGTCTAAATCGGTTAATCCCGAGTCATCGAAAGTGTCGTCTAGTCGCCTAACTATGTGAAGTGCATGACAAGACACATGAAATTATGACTTAGACTACTATCGATATCGAATATTTCGTTTCGTCTATTAACTATGTGAAGTGTTTGACAAGACACATGAAAATACGATCAAAACGATAATCGAAATAAATGAACATCAATTTATAATCAAAACATCAAATCATATTAAACATAGTCATGAATTCATCACATTTCATCTCATATAATCAAATGACAAGAGGAGTTAATGACGAGTCCGACGGTGAAAATGGAATTCAATTCGGAGTTCGGACGGGGAAGATGTGAAAGATAGAAGCCAAGGTCTTTTCTTGAAGGCACCCCCTTCTTTGGTTCTAAATGTAACAAGATGAAGGCACTCCCTTGGTTTTTAATTAAAGCCCAAAGCCAAGTCCAAGCCCAAAAAAGAAAAGAAGAAGAACAAGACAAGGAAGAATCTTGGAGGCACTCTCTTTATGGATCCAAGTTTGAGTCAAAGTCAAAGTCTTGACCTAGGGTTTTAGTAGGTTTAGGCTACTATTCATCATCTTCTTCATCAACCAAGGAACAACCAAGAGGAGAGGGAGGAGAAGGAGGCTAGAAACTTTAGGGTTTTTGGTTCAAGAGCTTGAGGGTTTGAAGAGAAAGACAAGAGAGAAGAAGGAGGATCCAGCCAAAGCATAGGTCGGCCAGCACACTAGGCCGGCCTAGCTTTGGCCGGCCGAGCAGCAGCTCGGGCTGCAGCACTAGCAGCAGCTCGGGAGCTGCTCGGGAAGCGACCAGAGACGCGGACAGCAGCAGATCTGCTCGGGACAGCAGCAGATCTGCTCCGGACAGCAGCTTCACGCAAGCTTTCTAGCTCGGGCTGCAAGCTTCTCCGAGCTCGGGACGCCTTCACGGGATGCGGCTGCAGCTCGGACGTGCATGGGACGCGCGCACGGGGCTCGGGACAAGCTAGGGAAGGCCGGACAGCACCCTTTGGCCGGATCTTCTTGGTTCTTGGCCTGAATTTCATGCTTCTTTGGCCGGATTTATATGAGTGTTTCGGCAACCTTTTTTATCCGAAACCTTAGGGCTTTTGCTCCCCATATCTTGATCTTGTTTGAAGTCTTTTTCTCTCGTTTTCGGCACATGAAATGATAGTAACAATTCGTTCCCTTTATTCCGATTCACATGTTTAACTCCAAAATAGGTACCTAACATTAAAAACACATAAAATATTATTTATAATACTCAAAACGAACCTAACCGACCTAGTTTCAAGACTACCCAAACTTATATATGAACGGTCCGACTAGTTATAGGATTAAGCAAGTTGAACCTAACCGACCTTAGATGACCATGGTTGAATATCGTCCGATGTATAGAGTCAGTCAGACTAGTGATGGATATGGTCTTAGGGATTATGAGCATGATGGTAACCAACCCTGTAGGAGTCTTTGAGACTATCAACAAATATTTGGGATAACCACACCTTCATGTATGAATTTGTCATTTAATGATGGTCGTAGTTCTATTACTATTGATCGTCCACGTCGAAGTCTTCGTGGCAATCGACAAGCATATATGGACGGTTCACTTAGTGATGGCGATTCCCGACTCGATGATTCCACTCAAAGAGTCGAGTCTATGTATCTGCATGAAGGTAGTGAAGAAAGGACCACGGAGACCATTAACCCGGTTTGTGGGAAATGCGATAATCTTTCGAGTAGGACAAATGATGAAGAAGATCATCAAGCCCGGTCATTTTAGGGATCGTAATGTTTAGATATCAACCAACTGCGGACGACGAGTCACGTGGATGATTTGCCGCTAACGACGATTTAATCCTAAAACGGATTATACCAAAGAGTGTCGACTCGATCGGATAATATGAATAGAGGGAATGGGATGAAAAGACTCCAATTAGATCCACATGAAAGTACAGAAAAGGGTTCGGCTAAGTGCCATGGCGATTCCCGACTCGATGATTCCACTCAAAGAGTCGAGTCTATGTATCTGCATGAAGGTAGTGAAGAAAGGACCACGGAGACCATTAACCCGGTTTGTGGGAAATGCGATAATCTTTCGAGTAGGACAAATGATGAAGAAGATCATCAAGCCCGGTCATTTTAGGGATCGTAATGTTTAGATATCAACCAACTGCGGACGACGAGTCACGTGGATGATTTGCCGCTAACGACGATTTAATCCTAAAACGGATTATACCAAAGAGTGTCGACTCGATCGGATAATATGAATAGAGGGAATGGGATGAAAAGACTCCAATTAGATCCACATGAAAGTACAGAAAAGGGTTCGGCTAAGTGCCAGACAAAGATAACACAGACCAGGTCAAAACAGGTGGTCAAGCACATGGCCTGGTCCATGTTAGGATTGGGCCCCTGTGGCCTGCCAATATATATGCATCGGTTGGCCATTGCTAGTCCCATGGGACAGGGTCTGCCTTTGCCGGTCACCATAAGGGGGTTCCAGGGGACAGACTCCCATCTGGAATTCCACTCTGATTAGGACTTTGAGTCATTCTGTTTCGGTGGTCCTTAGCGAATCCTAATTTAATTAGGATTTTGACTTTAGGAGTCTCCATATAAGGAACTCATTTGAACAAGAGTCAATGCGGAAAATTCTCAAAAAGGTTTTTATATCTGACTACATTAAGCAAATGATAGAAATAGAGAATCATTCCTCACACCACGAAGAGCCACGGGGGAAACACCCTTTCGAAGGGTGTACTGCATGGAGGCCGTGGTGCCAGTCGAAATAAGAAAGCCCAGCCTAAGGGTAAAATATTTTGCTCTTGTGAAAAACGAGGAGCTCATACGAGAACACCTAGATCTAATTGAAGAAGTCCGAGAGCAGGCCGAGATCAGAAATCTAGCCTTTAAGGACATGATGGCCAAGCAACATAAATCTCACATGAGAGAAAGAAAATTCGGCCTGAGGGATATGGTATGGAGAAGTCCTAGTCCAAGCTAGTTGTGCTCAAGCCACAAACAAGCCCAATCTACCACCAGGGGTTAAGGAGAAGTCCTAATCAAAACTAGTTGCGCTCAAGCCAACAAACCACCTCTGGTAGCCCAAGCTACGACCAGGGGTCAAGGAAAAGTCCTAGTGAAAACTAGTTGCACTCAAGCTAACGAACCACGACCAGGGGTCAAGGGGAAGCCCTAGTCAAAACTCAAGTCAATGGGGAGCCCTAGTCCAACCTCAAAATAACATCAAGGGGGAGCCCTAGCCGAAACTCAAATCAAGGGGGAGCCCTAGTCAAAACGAAAATCAAGGGGAAGCCCTAGCTAAACATTAAAAATGTCTTTGTCCACAATATTAATGAACGACACAGAAATCACAGCAAAATTATAAAACGTGTTTGACTAAACTTCTGCTTTGTAGAGAACCAGCGATCGTATTGAAGGATAGTAAGTTAGGAAATGAACATTAGTAAGAATATGTCAGATTAAAAATTTCTTGTGCAGGAGGAGACATTCGTATCGGATATAGTAAGTTAGGAAAACAAGATTAGTAAGCTTAGGATTATGCTAACAGAGAAACAAATTTTCTTGTCGATTTTTTCGGTATACATGCAGAAAAAAAACAAAACAAAAAAGGAGTTTAACAAAACAAAAAAAACAAGCAACAATCAGAACAGTTCACCGGCTTAGCAAAAGGTATTCATTACAAAAAGCATTCAACAACGATTATCAAACGTTTACATATTCGAAGAAGATAGAGAGGAGACAGGAGGAGGAACGGTCGGGGTGTCAACCAGACTCACCGTAGTCCGAATGAGAATGGCAAGAACTTGGCCACCCCCAGGTTGACGAGTAAGGATACCTATCGCCTCAAAAACCAAAGGCCAAGAATCGCTCAAAATTCCTCTAAGCGAGTAAACCAGAGGATGGAGAAGAGTAGCAGAAAAAACCACCACCAAGTTCTCGGGATCAGACAGGTCACTAGGACGAAAAATGTCAATGAAACCTTCAACTTTGGCGCAGAGATGTTGAATGGTGAAATTAGAATCGCCAAAAGTCATATAGAAAGTTATCCTAACATCACTACCAGGGAGAGTATCGCAAACCATCAAACAAGTCATATTGAAAGATGAAGCTATTTTCAACATTCGGATTATATTTTTAAGGCCAGACGATCGAGCAGATAGAACGACCAGGTGCCACAGTCAAAAGACCTTAATGAAGCCATGAATAGAAGATTAATCCGATGAGCCTCTGCCTTGGCAAACGAAAATGCGTCAAAAGATGAAGTATTGAAACGAGAAACAACTACCACAACTTTTTTTCATTCTCAAGAAAATCTATTTCAGAAGAAATTACAATCAAGGACGCCAAAGCAAGTACAACTGCTTAGGTCTATTATAGAAGAAATTGCAGAAGGGGAGAGAATAGGTCATCCTTCCCAAAGAGCCATTAATCACAAGAAAAGGAAGAAACGGAACAAAAGGGAGAAAGGGAGGAACCCAAACTGCAGGGAAATGACTCGGAAGGGCCACCCACTTCATCTGGCCCTGAGAAGACAATCCACCGATTGAACTCCGTGAAGATATCAAACTGAGAAAAGAATTCTCTACCACTCGCGTCACCTTCCTTCCAGTGACTGAACTCCAAGCGCGGCATCAAGAGCCACTCCCCCGGTGAAACGACCCAAAATGGCACCCGTGGTTACCATCATCATTTATAGGAGATTCCACCTTCTACTGTTACCATCATAAGGAAATTCCACTTGAAGAAGTTTCAGGACGAAACTCGAATAAGAGTCTTATCTCGAATTAGTTGAAGATCAGGAGCTAACAACGAATATTAAGGAAATAACTACTGGAAAAAAGTTGTTCTAGAAGAAAACTCAAGCACAAAGGGGTTTATTTATAATGGAAGAAGAAGATCAAAGGGTTCTCTCAACAAGAGAAGGACATTAAAGAAAAGAATAAAAGTACCTCGGTAACGCACCAAGTTATAATGACCGGGTGTCGAATCGGGGTTGAAGACTAACCAAGTCAAAGAAAAATTAATGAGACTCGACAAGCCTCATCGACCCATCCAACCTGAAGAAGCCACGTACCTCACGCATGGAAGTAGAGGTACCTTGAGCAGTTACCCAAAGATTAACGCTGAAAATGCGTGATCAGAAGATCAAATCCATGACGTCATAAAATCAAGCGAAAAGCGAAAATTTATTTCTCAAAGCACAAAATCGAAACATATCACGCGTAAACAAACACGTGGACAAATCCTTCGAAATTATCAACCGAGCCTGCTCTATCAGAACAACTCTGACAAAAGAAGAGTCCAGGATCTTCGTTGCAAGAAGTCTGGCTCCGTCATAAGCGGGACAACTCAGCAAAATTTAGCCCGAAACACGGAGCTCAGGAAATCAAATACGCCAAAAATAACCAAGTTTCACGAACATCTCTGGTCCAGGTATATCTACTACCTTCAAGATTTATTTATTTACTAGAGTATAGCCCGTGCCTCCGGCACGGAATTATTTTGAAACACTTAACCCGTTTGAATATATATAATCGGTGAACATGAAAAGATGGGGTCGGGATTTATTTCAGAGGAAGAACTAAAATATGATACATTTTAAAAATGAAGTATATCTTTAAATAAGATAATGAAGTAAATCGTTAAATAAGATAAAGAAGACGCATAGCAAAGACAAGACCCGGTCGAGGAGCAATTTGGTCATCTTAGCTTGCCCTTGTGTTACCACAAAGTTCTATAGGCGCCATGAAGTTGGTGAAGGCAAAAACGTGATATGGGCGTCATATCGATTTTGGGCTTGGCTAGTGATGTCTATAGGACTTCCCTTGTCCTTTTGAAGAATCAGAAGATGAAATAGGCAAGGACAACCCCGTTCAGCAAAATGACAGACACCCTAGTTAGCTTCATCTAGCATGCTTACTTTTATTGGCAAGGTGAAGGAAGACAACTCACAAGATTCTCCTGTTAAACCCTTTGTTGCATTTACACCCAATCACCGAGTCATGCTTCTCTTATCAGTCCCAGATAAGCTCCATGAAGTTGCAAGACTTACTGCTTAAGAGAATTGTGGTCAGCCTTGTCAATGTTGTCATATTTACCCCTCCAAACTATAATCTGACCATCCTTGAACAGAATAGGAACACATGGCAAGAAAAGAGAGATCACAAGCTAAATCTTGGAAAAACTATTCAATCAATTAGTACTAAAAAATCAAACCCAATAAATGAACATCAAATGTATGAAAGAGGCCGACATGGGGGGGGGGGGGGGGGGGGACACAATTTGATCATTGTGAAAATATCATACCCTTAACTTCACACCAATCCTCTTGCAGTTGCTAGTTTTCAACATGGGTGCATCCCTCATTTTCGATAACACATTCACATACACCCCATTCCTTGTTGCACGTCATAATCAACGTGTTAGCATCCACAAACGACGATAGTGAATCGTGATTTCCCGTCAAATCATGGTATTCTTAAAATAGGTAAGGAAAAAAGTCCAACTTCAAACTTCCTTCAACATGGAAATAACAAAAAACAGAGCAACACATTATTTTTCGAAGAAAATGAGTATGACATTTTGATTCTCGACCCACTTACTGAGTTTCATCAAAAGAGAATTCAATCATCTGTTCCTCATCACTTTCGTTTCTTCAAATGTTAGCCCATCTGCAACATTTTTCACAAGCTTTGGGTAGATTGATGCATAAGGTTTCCACAGCATCAAAGGAATAACAGGTCTATTTTTATGGTTATAATTCCGATCACGATATATTAAAAGAATATTAAGATATTCCCACCAGTTTTGTCCTATACAGGAAAATTATCAATGAGGACCTTACTCAAATACGTTCAAATAACATTACAATTTAGAAAGAACCAGACATTCATGTAACCATCAGATAGCCAAGGAAAAGGCTTGAACCTCGAGGTGGAAGCAAACGTTGTCCATGTCAAGTGTTGGAACACCCAAGCATTTAATCCTCACAGCTTTAGCTTTTTTCCAATGGTTGTGGACGTCATCCAACATGTGGGTAACTCCGCCTTTCCCTAAAATCAGATTTTAAAGCCGTCATTTATGTTGTTATGGTAAAGAAAAAGAGTCTTGAAAATCTATAATACCTACATAGTTGAATTAAAAAGAGAATGAGGTAAACCACTTGAATCCTGGAACCATGTAGTATTTGATATCTATCTTTCCGTTACAGCTTTTGTCTTTGAAGAGACTGTTGGTCTAATGAAGAGGCTTTAGATACATGTTTACGATGTCGATAAGATGTGCCTATTTTGCCACAATTAACTCCACTTTTACTTGCTTGGAGAAGACAACCTGAAATTGAATTGAACAATATTTTGTTTGTTGAGTGTATGATGAATTAAACTAAGCCCAAAATTGAGAAGGGGCTTCTAGTGAATGCATTCTTTCTTTTAGACATTTCATCAAACACATAAATGGGAGCATAAAACACATTCACAAACACATAAAAAGGTAAATCAAAATCATAACCTCTTGCTGAAAGAAACATTAACAAAGATCAAATCTTAATTATCTAATCCATCTAATCTTTTGAAAATAACTAAATTATGACCTAACAAAGCCATATCCTAACTAAATTTCGATTGGAAAGAAAACACAACAATTGGGAGAACAAACAATAACAGAAAACAAAACTAACTAAAAGAATGAGAACATACAAAGAATTGAGAGAACAAAGGATGAAGTTACCATTAAATAAACTTATGATCAATGAGAAATACTAACCTTTGCCCTGAATTCCTGAACAAAGTGAGAAAATACTAACCTTTGCCCTGAATTCTTGAACAACCAACCCCAAATGATTAAGTAAATTCTAAGCTCTCTATGATTTCAGCGTGACTTTTACTGAGGGAGAGGAGACGAAGTTACAATTAAATAAACGTATGATCAATGAGAAAATACTAACCTTTGCCCTGAATTTCTGAACAACCAACCCAAATGATTAAGCAAACTCTAAATTCTCTATGATTTCAGCGTGGCTTTTACTGAGGGAGAGGAGATGTGTCGAGAAGATGCATCTGGTGAATTGAGAAGATGTGTCGTTGAGCAAACAGGAAATCAGCGCGGAGAAAGGAGAGGAGGGAGTGACTTGGCTATAGGCGCCCGGATGCTGATCAATCTAATGGTTGATGATAGTGGTGACGGGGGACGGACGGCTGGATTTATCCTGAGATTTGTCCTAGTCAGCACACATCCACCTATTTTATTATATAGATATTTTATTATATAGATATTATTTAATGTCTAGAACTTCAGAATACTTTTACTCCTTAGTTTCTCTATGTTCGATTAAGGAGTGGCAGGACTCGTAGCGATACATAAAATGGTCAACTATTGACTGACGTCAAGAAGTCAAGAATAGACAAGAAGCCCGACGGGTCAACCCTTCTCAAGGCATCAGGACCGCTGGGCTCGAAAAGATCCGCCTCCGAAACCCAAAACTAAGAGGTCAACAAGATCAGCTAAGGAACTCCGGCCCTGTTCCGCCTAAAACACAACCAAGTCTGCCTTGGGATTCTCAAGAAGTAAAGGTGGGGTCCAAGTAAGCAAGGTCGATGCCTTACACCCTAAACTGGGAAGGCAGAAGAGGGCCACGCGCTTACCGACTTAAATTCCAAATCTTCCTAAAGATATCAGTCGGCTAAAGATCTTATGTGTTTAATTTACTTGGGCTTCAATAGTCTCAATGAAGGAAACATCTCCTAGAAGATCTATCAACTCGGCAGGATATCTACGAAGTATTCTTGAACATAGGAACTTCCAATTATCCTAGATACGAGGTAAACCATAAGGGAATCACATCACCTTCACCAAGGTAAGCAATACATTCCCCAATGATCACTCAATACTCAATCTTTTAACTGCAAAGAGCAATCTAACTGTCTTTAGCGTCTGAGCGATTTCCGAACCCTTTGCAAGTCCACCCCCCCCCCCCCCCCCCAAGGTTTTTCGGAGTAGGAATCAAAGGAAGGAGTATCAATCATCCAGACGGAATATCAACCATTACAGACGTTGTCATGCATCAAGTCTCAATAACCTTACTGATAACCGGAAAGGCATTTTTTGTCATCAACAGCTTGGCATCTTAAGCTTTGCTCCTCATCGAGGCAAGCAGAGAGGTAGATCTGAGTCATATCTGCCCTTAACCCGCTTTGATCAGAGACACAAAGCAGGGAGGTTTGCACAACTCAGCTCGCCACATCGAGATTTGCTCTGCTTGAAGTGAACAACAGTCACGAGGAGGGTTAGACAGTATCTAAGATTCGTTTTCCATACACAAATAGTTGTTGTCTCTCACAGTGTTAAAAGATACGCACTCGATCAGATATTATTTTATAACGGCCAAAACACATGGTTCTCATTAATTTGTTGTCTTCGGGCCAGATCATCTCAGTCGGTGCTTTATCACCGAACTCCAAACTTATATACGCATTTCAGATTAATCTTAAAGGAGAAAGATTCTTTTACACTCTCATGGAATTACTTCATCAACTGTAACACTTGAGTGACATGAACATCGGATTATTATTTTTGCAAGTCCCCCAATCTCATCATATTCATTTTGGAGAAAGCATTCAGTGCACACAAATCAATTTTGTAAGAGATAACCACTCTCTGATATCATCCCTTACCTATATCAAGTTTTAATGTAAGATCTCTTATTGGTTTCAACTTATGTCGCAAAATGGATATTCTCTAAATTGTTCAAGTCTCCTGAATGTGACTTCTGTAGTTCACTTAGAAATATAATTAGTTATTTTGAATAAAAGAAAGTGTTCTCTTTTTCAACAAAAAAAAAATTATGTTTATTGGTTTGAATTATAAAATTATATTAAGTTGGACTATTTCTAGATTTATGGTACTTCTTTCAAGGGTGCGTCTAAAGGGGCCTCCCCAAATTGCTGTAGGCGCCTCTTCATAGGGGTTGATCATGGTCAAACTCCCGACAACTGTAGGCGCCTCTTTTCGGACTGATTAGTCTGAGGCCCAAAGCCTCGTCACGGGCTGGACAGTCCGTAAAGAGACGGACTGTCCAGTCTGATTGTGTTCGGACCAAGGCCAGTCCGGAACAATGCATTAGGTCTCGGACTGGACCAGTCCGAAAAGAGCCAGACTTTCCGGCCCGATTGTGTTCGGACTGAAGCCACTCTAAACCACTCTGAAACCATGCATTAGGTCTCGGACTGACGAGAGATGAAATATCACCAGTCCGAAAAAAATGGAGGAAGTTGATATTTCATCCCCAAATCTAGGTTGGTTTCTTCATCCCCTATCTAGTGTTTATTCATCTCAACAAAACCTAGAATCTTAAGCTTAATAATTAATGGTTTTTGTATTTCCTTTAAGCTTGAAGATTTAAAAAGAAACCTAGGTTTTTTATCCTTCATGATGTTTAATCTTTGATTGGTAACGAGTTTTCGTTGATAGATTAATGGATTTTGTTATGTTTGATCTTTGATTGATTTTTAGATTGAGAATTGAGAAAGTAGAGGGAGAAATAAAGACGGAAAAGTGGAAGAGAAGAGGGAGGCGCTCGTGGAGGCGCCTAAGCAATTTAGGGAGGCCCCTACAGCATTTTTGGGAGGCGCCTATAGAGGCGCCCCTTCTTTCAATTCTCTAAGAATAACTAACCCCACATCATCTCAAACCAACTCCTATGCAAAACTCAAAGAAATCTCTATTAGTGTTGTGTGTCAAGTCTAAATTCAGGCTTCAATGCAAATCTTAATGTTGCATTGTTTAGAAATAATTAGTTCATTTGAAGATTTATGAAGAGGTGGTTTTTTTTTATTGGTTTATATCAAATATCGATAAGTATGACAATTAGAGATATCTCAAGAAGACACTCGAGAAATAAACCTGTCTTCAAATCCCTATTTAACTACTAATGGATAATTTTCAAGGCCCAAATTGAGTTTTGTATTAAAGAAACTATCTTATGTGACATTCAGAGTTTTTTTGAAGATTGAGGGTTGCATCCCAGATCATCGATCCAAATTGAGTTTTGCACGGGAGAGAGTTCTAATGAAAGAACTCTAAAAATCTTATGTTGCAATCGTAATTTCTAAGATTGACGGTTGCATTAGAGATGCTCTAGTGTTAGGAAAAAATTTGCAAACCTCTCCACCTTCTAAATGTGATTCATTTTCATGTTAGTGCAAACTGTGCTTTTTTGAAATCTCAAACTTCAGTTCTGCTATCCTGAATCTGCTGACTTCTTCATGCTACCCAATATGCTCTCTATCATCTTCTCCTTCTCATCCCCAGCTATATCTACAAAAGTATAGTCCTTTTGATGCCTTCCTTTTCTTTCTGAATATCTCACAACAGGGTTACTCTTAGTACAACCATCAGAAGAATCAGTAAAAATGAAGTTGTCTCTGTTAACATCCTCAAAATCATCTCCACCATTGCATTGATCCTGCCCAACTTTGCCCTCCTTGTCAGTGTACCATGAATCAAGAATCTGTAACAGTGAGCTGTCCTCCTCAGTTCCCTTCGACTTCCCTGACTCGTCTTTTGCGAGAGACTCTTTATCCAAGTCTGAGAACTCGTTCGAATAACTGTACTTCTGATCATTAGTACCATCAAGGTTTGACTTTTGACTGGCCTTAAACTCCAAAAGTTTTCCATTTGGACTTTTGACAGAAACAGGCCCAAGTTCTTTCCATACATCGCCGCGATCGTCATTATTGTCAACGGTATAAGATATTTCTTTAGTATTTAACTTTTCAGTACTGTCAGTTGGAAGGACACTTCCCAAGCTGAAATCACGGGGGCATTTCGAAGAAGGTATGATAAAACTCGATTCTATCTTCACCCCAGGCATTGTTTCTAACAAGGATGAAAGTTTTTGGTAACCAAGCCTTCGACAGATCAGAGTATACCCATACTTCTCAAAGAAAACTTCTTTAAATCTCGACATATTGAATCCCTCTGGACATTCCTCCAAAATTTCAGCTATGAGCTTTTGGCAATCAGCTTGCATTTGATCTCTGGACTTTCCGCAAGGTTTTCCATTGCTTCTTCCCAAATTTATACCAGACTTGGACTGATTCAAATTGTGCTCCTCACTTGGATTATCTAATGATGATTTCTGTAAGTTTCGCCGAGATGATTCGCTTACGAAGATATCGCTCGACACATTTGGGCCACCAGGTGAAGACTTTCTAGCAGGAAGCAAAAGTTTGAAAGGAAGAGGTTGAGAAGGATATTCTTCTACCCATCTCTTTTTGGTAATTAATTCATCTGCCAAATCAAGGAGAGTATCTGTACTGAGAACATCAAGAGCTGAAGGCCCTTCCTTTTGTAGCTTCTCTGCCATCTCTAACCTGAAGTGGTTAACAATAAACAAGAGTTGTTCATGATATAACACAAGATTAGAAACGGAACTCTTCATTTCTATAAGGAAAAAGCAATTTCTCAGATCCAAATGGGAGAGAACAGTTTTTGAATCATCTATGGATATATGAAGTAAGAGGGTTTATGTAATTATCGAAATGGTCATTTTCCATGAACAACATACTCCTTTTAAAATATAAAGCAATTATATCTTACATTTCCTATCTTAATAGGCGAAAGGAAATGCAAGTCAACCCCACTTGAAGTTGCTAGTTACAAGCAATGCAGACTTCAAAGTTCATTTTGATCTCTTGTAAGGCCATTGTTCATTTGAAGATGGAAGGGTGTACAATGAAAGATAAAAAGGCGCATTTCAATCATCATCTGGTCCCAGATGGGAGAAACCCCAACGAGAACTTCAAATCGAAATGGATAGTTCAATCTCCACAACTACCATAGAACATTATGTTCCCATGTATTGTTGGCCGTTAAGAAACATAATCGTGTCAGCTCTTGGAACTAGAAAACTATATGAGTATATCTCTGCATTTGCTCCACAAACTGACCATAATGCTATGCTGTTCAAATGCATCACTGGCTTAAGAGAATAAGCACCTCCTTTTCCATGCAATATGATTCAACCTACTACTAAACAGTAAACACAGTAGAGTATAACACGAAAAATCTCTTCCAAGCAGATAACCAGTTTTCCTCGGTGCACCACCATGAATTTGAAGTCAATAGAATTATAAAAACAATCTCTTTAATTTAGCTTATGAAAGACATAATTGGGTATGGAACACAAAGGTTTAGTTCCATGAAAATTACGCGACAATTGTCAGATTGGTCTACTAGGTAGTAGGAAAAATATCAAATTGTGATTTGTGAACCAATAAATAGAGACTAACCGAATCAGGAGCTTAACCTGTCATTCTATTAGTATCTTGTTGATTTCCTGAAACAATGCATCATCTAGCTTATATTTGATGGACCATAAATATAATCTTTAATATCTAGAAACAATATCTGTCTGTCTTAATAGGGAAAATACACTCCCCTTGTATCCCCCCGGGGCCCCATCTTTTCAATATTAATTCAAAAGATTCAAAATAAAAATATGGAACATACCAGCATCGCATATGTGCAACTTCAGGCTAAAAATATTGTCTTAGGGTTACGCTGTCACGAGTCGACTCATTATATTCTTTGTTGCCTATAATGCCTAGATATATTAACTGAACTGCAGAACTCGATAGTCGGTCGTACGAGGTTGTTGTTTTAACGAAAGGATAATATCTTTGACCATTATTAGAGTTGGCAAAAAATTTATAAACATGGATACTGGGCGAGTAACTTTTGCCACATTTGATACTTGTTCACTTCAGTAATATAATGTAAGATTTTGTACGTACATATTGCGTGAACTTCCACGCACACACAGAGGCAACAGAGAGAGTCTTGCAGTGGAAAACATAATATAAGCAGCAACTCAAACCAGATAAAAGAAAAAGTCAAATATACGCAATTTACCTGGTTTTTGATTTGGAAATGATGGATGAACCTCTTGGTGAGCACACAAAAGATTCCAATTCATCCCAAAACGAAACTGTAGAGAACACTTGATGGTTTTTAGCTTCAATCTTTGTCTTCCTCAGATCTTTGTCAGAGTTTCCACTTGTCTGGTCAGCTTTTGTAGAAGATGTTTCATGGTTTCCAGTTTGACTATCTACAAGGCTCAAGTCGTCACCAGATTTTCCACTTGCATCATCATAGTTTTTAGCAGGTCTCCAGAATCTAAACCAGTTCATGATCTCCTCAAAGAAGCCTCTGACGAGGCCTAGCTTATCATCATCTTTCCCGTAACTCTTAGCAGCTTTCTCTTTTATCACTGATATATTACCAGTTGAAGAAGACGCTAAATTGGGGTCCATAGTTACTCGATCACGAGTCCTGAATTCCGCCGATTCAACCTTGGTTGTTGTCCTTTCAGAGCCATCACAAGTACTAGAAGATTTTACAGGGATATCAGAACCAACCACACAAGAATGACTTTGTTCAAAGCATTCCTCATGATCAGAACTACTGGACATGGTACTTTTATCAGTTTTACTATCCCTCTCTGGTAAAAGCTCTTCCATTCGCATATCCACAGAAGGCGATAATGATTTTTCAGTAGCATCTGCAACCATGGCACCACTTCCACCATTTACATCGTTAGTTTTAATCTGATCCTTTTCATCTACGGATGATTTTGAATTGCACTCAAGTAACTCAAGAGTACACCCTTTTTGTTGGCAAGAACGGATATAAAGGTGACTGCCTCTAAACAAAACCCTGAAAACATTGGATAAAGACAAAACCATACTAGAAAACTTCTTATGTCCAAAATAATCTTTATCTATAACCATATTCTTTTTCTTAAGCTCTGCTCGAAGATCTGAAAGAGGGATTCCTTTTGGGTGTGCTTTCAGGATTTGGTGAATCTTGTTTATTAAGACCCTGGGAACTGGACGAGGCTTCGCATCTACGCTAGGCTCTGTAGAGTTCTCAGGATCCGGAAAGGGATCCTCCAGGGGACCCTTATAATAGCCATACCAAGAACCATATGGACCATCAGGGGGTTGGTTAAAATGCTTCCCATTAAAGTTGTTCCCTCTTACCAGACTGTTCCAATTCCAGATTATGCTTGAGGCACTGCACAGAACATCTGAAGCATATTCTCTACTCGCAAGTAAAACATTGTAGTTACTCATTCTAAACCGATGTAAAATGTTCGCGAAGTCCCCATCTCCAGAAATTAAAAAGAGATGCGCGGGTGGAGGATTTTGCGACACCCAATAGAGAAGTTCAACAATAAGAGATCTGTCCGCGCTGTTCTTTCCACCTATACCAGAAAAAGCAATCACAAAACTTAGAACCTATAATATTAGAGTCATGCAAATGTCATACTTCATAATAAGTAACAAAAAACTAAAAAAGGGTTAATAAGAACACTATTTTTAGTTATTATGTCCTTATAACTTGCAGATCCATATAAATAAAAAAGAGAAATGCTTGAGGCGAAAAAAACATAAAAAACTATGTAGCGACTCTGATTATCGTTACACTTAGACTAAGTAACAACTAACTATATTAAAATGAAAAGGAAATTAAACAAAGGAGTTCCCGAAGACTATGGTCTGTATGTACCATGGCATATCTGGTAACTCAAGTCTCAAGGTAGCAAGTGGAAAATCTTGTTTTCAAGAAAAACCAGTTACTAGGAAAATGATCTTTTAAAAATGTAATGACGGATGTGGGTGACAGGGTTTGACTACGACCTCATTCTGATTTTATTTTTTACTTCACTGTTCCATTCCCGAGAAAATACAATGTGGGGCTTTGTCCAAATTTTTTGCCCTTAACTCCTTCACATGTTGACCTTCTGAAATTGTGGCAATGCTCATGTTAAAATTGGGCAAATGCCTTACATAGGTAACGACAAAACACGTTTAGCTTTAGTTTCATAAACGAGACGAGGATTTGTGTCCTTATCTTTTATTTGTGAGCAATGTCGTTGATTCGCATTGGCTGGGAGGAAATGAACAAAAGTAAATGACTGTAAGTGTCCATGAGGTAAGCAGGTAATATAACTAACAACCATGTACATTTTGTGCAATTGGGAATTAAGTTGCGTATCCTTTTGCAAAAGAAAAGGTGAAAAAACAAACAAGAAAGGTATAATTTCAAATACTGATATAAGAACAATAATTTTGACCTTAAGTTAAGGAGAACCTGACGCTTAAGAAAAGCATTACGAAGTCAGTCGCATGAGAAAATAAACAAATAGTTGGGCAAAGATCTTAACATGCCTATTAGCTCATTAAAATATAAAGGACTATTACTAGAACTAAGAGGTCAAATCCAATGGCGCATCTCATCCATAGCAAATTCCGCCGGTATTAAGAAATAAATCGTCAAAAAGGATTAGGATACTCCAGAATAGCAACCCAACAACTAGTTCAGGAGTTAGCATTACAAGACAAGTAGATACGTACATTCTCACATCCAGTCCAAGCAAATAGTATTAGCCAAACAACCTGAGTAACTCCAGGTTGGATCAGCTTAGGGTAGCCCGGGCGGATCCGAGCCAAATCCTTTGAGTTAGTTATTATGTTTGAAACAATGAAACATTTGAGTTTAACTAGAAATGTTGCTTGTGATCTATATTCTATAGCATTTATTGATTTGCAGTGGCATATACAGTTATACACACAAACACACATAGATAAGAGTTAAAGAAAATTGAGGCTCAGATTGGTGGCAATTGGGGATCAGCCCGAGCCCATCCTAGCCTCCAACTGCTTAGTTTCATTTCCTGTTAAGTAGAGCTACAGCTATAGAAACTACATTGTGCACATAGAGGACAGAGCAAATGGTTCAAGTTTAAAATTTGAGACCGAAAGAAGGAATAGGTGATATAAAAACTAAAGAACACATGTAAGCAAAAAAACAAAACTCTCTTCTTCTGATCAGTATACAAAAACCTTCAAATTTGACCATCCCAGAAATGAGGCATCGTTCTAATTGCAACTTAAGTGTAAGATTGTTTTAGCTTATCGCTTAATCCTGAATACTGAAAAGAGTAAGTTGCTAAGGTGGTGTTAAGTTTGTTGCCCATTGGCAATGAGCGGAGAGGACCTACACATTATATTCTTGGTTGCTAAATTGTATTTCTTCTATGTGGGACTATTCTCACAGGTGGTGTATTTAGATCATTGGTGGAGTTTATATCCATCATTTTGAACAACAAGGGATTAAATAACATATTGTATTAAAAAAATAAAAGGGTAAAGAATAACAAGAGAACAAACCACGAGGGACGTGATTAAGACAGATCCCAGTGGAAGAAAGGGCTTCTTGATTCGACCTTGATAACTGCATAACATCTCCGAATGCAGTAATGGTGATGGGTCCTTCGATTCCATTACTTCTGAGTGCACAAGTAATTCTCTGTGCTACTTGAACTACATTAACCCCAGAAGGGACTTGACAGTTTTCGAAATCCCACCATACTGAAACTTTTACATTTCTGTTTTCTTCATCATACTGGTGTCTACGTGGAGATGAAGAAGAATAGTTAGGGTTTGAAGATGAGGAGAAATGAGAAGCCCCATTGTATTTCAAATAAAATAGACTGTAAGTAGAAGACAAGAAGCGAGAGGAAGAAATGGTGCAGAAAAAGATGGTTTTTGGTTTCAGGGGTATCATGGTAAGTTGAAATATAAGGATTGTTAAAGTTTTGGATAGGGTTTTGGATAGGGTTTTGGGGAGTTGCAGGTGAAATTTGGAGGGAACTCCCCCGAGTTCGAAGGTGAGTGAGGGAAGAATGCTTAAACCCTGCTTTACCAACACTTGCGTGTCCCTTTATTTCTCAACGGCTTCATGGGCTTGGGGCGGCCGGTGATGGACATTGCCATCTTCAAACTATAAACCTTTTTCTTTTTTTTAATTATAAGCGTGTGTCGAGCCCTTGACCTCTGACGTGGAAGACTAAACATTTTATCACTCCAACCAAGAGTTGTTGGCAGTTTAAACTCTATTTAAATCTTTACACATGGGAAGAAGTCGTCTGTCACGGCTTATTTTTTAGTCCCCAAAAGCAACAGCTTATGTGGCCTGCACAGCAACTACCACAGGCCAAAACAGCCGCCTAGACAGCACCATACACTTGAAGAAATGTTATCTTGGGTTAGGTTGCTTCATTTGACACAATTTTGGGTTGGGCCCAAGGGAGTTGTCTAGAGATGGTTGGAAATATTTTCGACAGAACTCTTTAGAGCATGGTGGAGACTCAAGAGTTACCCAAAGAAGTCTAGAGAATTCCATGGAAGGATCCACACACTTCCCATCCACTAGATGGTGGGACATGGCTTAATCTTGACCGTAGACAACTAGTAATAATAGGGAATCACCTGTTTATTTGAAGGCATTCAAGTGAGGATTCAAGCAAGCTAAAAAGTGGAGTGACTTGGGAATCGTGTGCAAAGCATACTTGTAATCTTTGAGTTCTTATCAATAAAGATCAAGTTCCCTTATGTGTTCTTGCATAATTTGAGCATACCTTTCTTGGAGCATTGTTAGTGTTGGAACTTGCCTATTAGTCAAGGTTACATAGGCATATAAGAGGGAGGCTTAGAGTTGTGGTTACTTTTACCCCGTGACACGCCGCTTTGGGTAAGTAAGAATATTTTTCAGGGTGAAAAGACTTTGTCAAATTTTGGTCAATTTAAGTTGACTAATTTATTTTGTAATTGTTATAGGGGAACAAATTCACGAATTAAAAAATAATTTCAAATTGTGTGGGTTATTAAATAATTAATCTAATAAACTTACAAAACTACTAAATCTTCCTAGGATTAGAACTTTTCGGCAACTCTTTTATTGTTCTTCAAGTTCTTCTTTATGTTCTTGATTTTCCTTCTTTCTTTATTCTTCAAAATTGTATTTGCTTCATAACTACTTCTCATCTTCATCTTTCTACCATTAAATATCTTTTTTTTCTTCAAAATCTTATTAGATTAGTCAGCCTCTTTTAAAGTCTAAAATATAGACACAGAACCTAACAACATTGATAATGTGATCTGAAATATAGACAGAACCTCACAATATTGATAATGTGGTTGGAAATATAGTTCAAGATAGCATCATTGATAGAGCACGGATGGGTCTAGATGATTTTGAAGAGGTAATGGCCTTTTTATTTTATATTATTCGCATATTTGTATACACTAAAACTCCAGTTGGTTATGAACTTCGAATATATCTCGTGACCAAGAAACATTTCGTGCCTCATAGAACATCTCGTGTCACGAAACATTTCGTGTCTTAAAGCCCCATGATCATGACAAAAGGATCCACAAAATGCTTTAGTGACCTTTTTTCCCTTTCAAATTTCATATGGACTTTTCTCCTCTTCATTATTTTTTTATTTTCAACTTGATTCAAATGCTTCTATAATATTCGAAAAATGGATCCTTGTAATGATTGTATTTAACACCGATTTCACTCTTAAATTTAATAGAAAAGTAGGTAAGATGTAAAATTGGTTCAAACTTTAAAGTACGATGAAGTAACACCTTAAGAATAAGAAGAAATTTTAATTTTAGGATTTCTCTATAATATATCCGCCCACATCATCATTGAGTGTCAAATAACGTGCCCCACTAAAAGTGTCTTACAAGAACTCCAAAAATCTTAAGCAACACTATAAAATTTTAAAGTTTGAATATCCTACTGGAGATGTTGTTAGAGCATAGATTTTAACACAGAGTCCAAATAGTCCATTTGTTTGCTTTCATTGTCCACTTCTTTGTATCCATTGCAAGTTTAGACCCACCAGTAACACTAGATCTGCCTAGTTGACGGGTCTGGCTGAAATACAACTCTTGGGGCATTCGTTGGACCAGAAGTATCAGGACAATTAAACGAAGTTTTGAGTCTATGGTCCAAAAATATGGGGAATAATTAGTCATATACAGTATTCACTCCTAAATCAATAAACACTAAAAGACCAAAATAAAACATAAAATGGAAAATAAGTCCAAAAGTGTACTTTAGGGTGGGCCCCATGCTTCAAGTCATTTACTTTTTTCCCATTATTGTCCTTTTATAAATGTATTTTAACCTATGGTTTCTTGCGATTGAGTTAATAAATATACACTTTCCATAAATTTTAAGAGAGAAAATTTATGGTAAAAATTTATTCTTAATATTTATTTCCAAAATTTGTAGTTGCCAAGACCAACATACCAAATCAGTCGTTCTTGTCCTAAAAACGAGATTCCTTTTTCTCTCTCTATGTTCTTACAACGTTTATATCTCTACAAACTAGTTTTTGTTTTTTAAACCATTATGAAAATTATATATATGTTAATCAAATTTCAAATATTCTTAAAACATTTATTTAATTCTAACAACATACTTAAATGTAACATTTTTTATCATTTTTTTTTTTTGTAAGGAAAGAAGTTGAATTTTTCGTCACTGCAATCTTATTTTCATAAAAAAAACATAATGTAAACTGATATTTATTTTGCTATTTGCAATATTTTTTCTAACATTTTGTTGATTTTATTAGCATAATATGCATGACATATGTTATGAAATAGTTAGAGTATGTGAATAAAAGTTTGATTATTTATCTAGCATCTTATCGATTCTAACAACATTCTTAGATATCATAGAATTTTAAATTTTTTCTAGCATTTTATTGATTTTAAAAACACAATTATATACTTACACTCAAAAATACTTCTAAGTTTTTAAAACAACTTAGGTGACGAACCGACGTAACAAAAATATAATAATGTATCATGTATTTTCTGACTTACTTACATTATGTTAACCAAATTTTTAACATTTCTCTAGCATTTCCTTGATTCTCCTGTATTACTGAAATTAAGAGAACAACATTTTAAACATTTCTTTAGAATTTTCTTTATTATTATTAAACGTAGTGCTTTTACATTTTTATGGACAGTTATTCAATCACTGAATGAATTTCAGCGATGCAAAAATCTTATAGTTGTTACTTTAAATGGAAAATAACTAAAGCAGATGTGTGGGGTCCAATTTTCACCCATGTCGGTCAAGAGTTTGAGGGTGGGGTTCAAGCCTTCCGAGATGCGCTCGTTCATCACTCTATCAATACGAAAAAAAAAAGCTACAAATTTATAAAAAAATCAATCTTGTTTTTATGCCTTTTACCGATTTAACAACACAATTATATCTTAGAATAAAATTTTAATCTTGTTTTCGTTTAAAATATGCATGTAAACTTACATATATATATTTTGCTGACATTTCAATAATTTTGTAGCATTTTATTGATTCTAACAGAATAATATGCATTGTTAAAAAAATTCATGAATTTTCTTGTAGCATTTCTTTGATTTTTGCATATATTTTGGCAACTTTACCAAGATCTTCTAAACTTTCAAGAATCCATCATATTTTTACATAAATAAGTTGGATTTAAATACTATAGAAGTATATAGATTTCTCGCAAAATTTTACATTTTTATTCTTTTACATTGATGATTTCGTACCATTCAATGTTTATTTAACATGTAAATAAACATGTTAGCCGATCATGAAATATATGTTAGTGCAAAATTCTACTGCCTCTTACATTTTTTGTTCTTTTACATTGGTCATATATTCACCCATGTCAGTCAAGCATTATATGGATACACTCAAAGATCATCAAAAAATATAGCCGACATCGTTGTGACATTTCTAACATTTCAATTGATCCAGTAACAACAAAGTTAATTCAACCCTCTTCCTTTTGCGATTGTAGCGTTAAATCTTTGGCTAACATTCTATGTGAAAAATGTTTATAGTTAGATTTGACCACAAATTCATCTACGTGCAGAATCACATACAACCACAATCTTCGGCAATTTCTGTCAGTAAATTTGTAAAATAAATTAGTGTTCAAACAAGTATTTGTAATTCATGGAATGATAAATAAAAAAAAAAAGTAAAAGAATCGAAATGTAAAACTTTACGAGAAATCTGTACTGTTCTACTACCGATAAAGTCATTTTGAGAGTAACGCTGTTATGTTTGTAAAATATGTTATGTTTTGTCAGAGTTTAGACAATATTGGTAAAATTTCCACAATTAAAGAAAAATAAAAGAAGTTCTACAACAACTTTGAGGGTGGTACCGACTACATAAACAAACTCGCTCATTCAAAATTACAAAGCGTAAATGATTTTTTGGGTAAGTCAGAAAATTACAAAAATGTAATGCTGTTACAATTAAGAAAATGCAAAATGTTTGCAAAAATATCTAATTACTTTGGCCAGCGCTTTGGGGAAAGCTAAAAAGTTTCCGGGGTTTGAAATTTTAAAGGGAATATGTAAAATTTTGAAAAGTTTCCAGGGCAACATATTTTATGGGGAATATGGTTCAAAATAAAAAAAACTCTCCACTTCACCTCTCTCTCTCCACCTCATCTTCTTTCTCCACCTCATCTTCTCTCTCCCTACCATTCTCTCTCTCTTCTCCGATTAGGTCGCCGGCCGGAAAATTTTCCGGCCGGCGACCATGAAAAAAAAAATTCACTCCTCTCTCTCTCCCTAGAAACTCCGACGAAGGGGGTTCCCTTCGCTGGAGTTCCGGTATGTTGAAAGAAAAAAATAAGGAAAACAAAAGGACCTTAACTTTTTTCTTCGAGTTAAAAACTATGAAATTGAATATATACATATATATAGAGAGATAGAGGAAGATAGAGATCACAAATCTAAATACTTCGATGACTGAAAGTTCATTACTGTCAGCAAATCTGTATTCTCTAAACTTGTCAAGAACTTGGTTGTCAGAGGTAAAAGAAAAGATTATAATTAAGCGTGAGTGTTAACATCGCTGAAATTGATTGCTCATGACACACATTATACAAAACGAACAAAGCACAGTTTTAATCTCAATATGCATATACATGAAAATTACATAAGCTTATACGTGAACTTATCGATTAAGCGGGAAACCTTTGGAATATGGATCAATCTAAAACTATGAAAATTTATGACTAACTTATAAAATTAATAGTTAGATGGTACTAATCACAAATGAAATATTAGATAGATGATAAGAAGTAAGTTTAGAAACCGAGCTACACTTATTGACAAAAATTGTTTAGACATTTTCGACCGTATTAAAATCTAACACTCAGTTCGCAGAATAAAAATGAGAGAAAACTAACGAAGTTAAAAGTTATTGACCGGAAGACTTGAAATAATTACCCGAGATTAATCTTTTTGGAAATCCGACATCTTGGAGCTGCTGGATATTTCCCTGTTTTCCTAAAACGAATATCTCAATTTATCGAATACCTCGGTTGCAGAGAGAAGAACATAACATGATTAAAAAGAAATATTTCTCCGAAGTAATAGTTTGCGTTTCTTAAAAGACCGACTATTAATAGGTACATTTCATACGAAAAAAAAAGCTTCCACATTAGTTGTCACCGACTTGTAGAAAAATACTAACATTGGTTATATATGAGATATTGATAAACAAATAATAGCCGGTCTTTTTAAGCTAAATAAAAGTTTAGGTTATTTTCCAAATGGCCCCCAACTTTGTGACCAGCTTCCTGTTTGGCCCCCTACTTTAGCAATAATTCTCGTACGGCCTCCTTTTTCCGTTATCTTTAACATTCCATTACTCTCTCTCCTCCATCTCATTTTCTCTCTCTACCACATCATCGTCTTCATCGGCAGGGATCGCCGGCCGGCAACCTTCAATATTTTTTTCTCTCTCCTCTCTCTCTCTCTAAAATTTTCTCCTCTCTCTCTAAACTCCGGCGAAGGGGGTTTCCCTTCGCCGGAGGCCTGTTCATCACGAACAGACCATGATCTGGTATGTTCGTGATGAACAGGTCTCCGGCGAAGGGAAACCCCCCTTCGCCGGAGCTTAGAGAGAAAGAGAGGAGAAAATTTTAAAAAATATATAAATTTTTTAGAGAGAAAAAAAAAATTTGAAGGTCGCAGGCCGAAAATTTAGCCGGCGGGCGACCCCTGCCGGTGAAGACGATGATGTGGCATGCTGAAATGATGTGGCAGAGAAAGAAAATGAGATGGAGGAGAGAGAGTAACGGAATGTTAAAGATAACGGAAAAAGGGGGTCATACGGAAATTATTGCTAAAGTAGGGGGCGGCCAGGCAGGAAGCTTGTCACAAAGTTAGGGGTCATTTGGGAATTAACCCTAAAAGTTTCGAGTTGTTTGTTCAGAACAAATAAACTTCAATGGATATAAATTATAAAGTGAATACTATGACTAACAAATGTAAGAAAAAAAATGAGGAAAACAAAAGAACCTTAACTTTTTTCTTCGAGTTGAAAACTATGAAATTGAATATATATATATATATATATATGGAGAGGAAGGTAGAGATCTTAATAAAAATATTACAAATCTAAATACTTCGATGACTGAAAGTTCGCTACTCTCTGCAAATCTGTCTTCTCTAAACTTGTCAAGAACTTGGTTATCAAAGGTAAAAGAAAAGAGGGTTTTTTGAGCTTACCCCCTCAAAATTAATTGGTAATTGAGTTTATCCCCTTCAGTAATTAGTAATTGAGCTTACCCCCCTTAGATTTACTATTAGTGACAAAAACAGAAATGTTATGTTTGGCGTACGTGAAATAATTGCGACTACCAAGAACAACTATTATTCATTATGATTCCTAGTAGAGATTCTATCTCATTCTATTGTTTGATTTGGTTCGATTATGATTATTAAAGATTGATTTTATTTAAATATTATTTACTTTATGATTTTATTATCACATAGCAAACATATCTTTAGTAATTTAGATACAATATCGAAATTTGAGGGGGTAAGCTCAAATACCAATTATTGAAGGGGATAAACTCAATTACCAATTAATTTTTAGGGGGTAAGCTCAAAAAACCCAAGAAAAGATTATAATAAGCGTGAGTATTAAAATCTCTGAAATTGATCACTTGTAAGGACACACATTATACAAAACAAATAAAGCACAGTGTTAATCTCAATATGTATATACATGAAAATTACATAAGCTTATACATGAACTTATAGATTAAGCGGAAACCTTTGGAATATGGATCAATCTAAAACTACGAAAATTTATGACTAGAACCTATTCCTTCAACTCAAGCTTCTCTGAGACGAGGTAAAGTATCATCTCTTACATTTACCACTTTCCCCTCAATTTTCTAGGGTTTAACAGATTTATGGTTTTATCTCTCGATTATTTATAGGAAATTGATTGGATTTGTGAACAAAAATACTTATTTTTTTTTTACTATTTTGATTAAATTACTACCTTCCCTTTCAACAAAAAAAAAAACTACCACCCTTTCCGTCATTGCGTATGTAGAGATCTGAAGCATCATATATTATGAAGTAATAATTGTACGCTTTACTAACTGGATTTGAACTAAATTAGTTAAAACAGGATGCTTAGGTTTTAAGTATTTAATTACCCAATGAATCTATTCCAGACTCAATTTAGTCAAATCATACAGTTTTGTTGAAAAATACATTTTTTAAAGATTAGTTTCTAAAACGAAGAATCAGATTATGTGAATTTTCACTTTCGCTATGCTGCATCCTGCAACAATGACAAAGGATAAAACGAATTTGTCCTCCGCACACAAGACTCATAAATAGATTGGTAAAATACAGTAAAATAGTAGGAGAGACATATTTTGATCAAATCTATTCAACACACCAACCTGACGTCAGCAGGAGATTTCTTCCCTCTTCTTTCCCCTCTGGAAAAACCCTAAACCACCATTAACAAACCACTATCTTACTCCATCCATCTTCAATCTCAACACACATGCAAGCATAGATTCTAACAGATCCATCCTTGTAACCGTTAGATCGAAACTTTTGAAGACAAAAAGGCAAGATAGTAGAAATTAACACCCAATAAAGACAATTGAAGAAGCTGAGAGAAGAACAAGAAGAAGGGATAAGAAGCATAAAGTAGAAAGCATCATTATACTCCTAGGGAATCAGCGAAAAGCCAAGGTATAATTACAGTAGATAAGTCTCGGTAAGCGAGGTAAGTAATTAAGTTTATTTACATGTGTCAAGAGTAATTAAACCAAACTAGGTTGTTCATTATCCCCCCTCAAGCTTGCGCCGGATTATTCGTCTCCTCTTACGTTTGGGTTATTGAGATTGGTCGTTTCCTTTCTAGTTTACAAGTGGCTGGTGGTTTTAAGGTTTTCGCCCTTTCCCTAGGTTCATTAACGTCTTTCTGTGGTTGGAGTCTGGATTTAGTGAAGACTCAGTTATCGAGATCATGCATGCAAATAGCTTAACTACCATTATACCTTGAGAGATCTTTATTTCTGTTCTCTGCTTCTGTCTATTTGAGTCGGTTCTTATCCTCCTCCCCTTTCATCTTCCCTCTCTTCTGTTAATGTCGAACGCTTTTTCTAAGTTCCATATAGACGAACTTTCTGATAAGATGGCCCTTCAAATGAATATCTCGGAATATGGTAACTTAACTATAGCTTACCCTAAGCCTTCGGTTAACAAAGATTTGCAAGAGATTGAGGCTGGTTTTGTGGCGAGATTGTGTTGCTCTTATGATTATGGAAGAGGTTTTATTAGGAGAAACCTCTCTGCTCAATCTCGGTTCTTTAGAGAATGTGAGATTACTAAAGCTCCATATGGTCCTAATCATTTCATTATCAAACCTAGAAGCTTGGTTGTCATGAATGAGATTAACCAAGGGAGGCCCTGGATCATCAGGGGTCTGCTAGTGGTTATGCAGGAGGTAGATTTCCCACTGAGTAAGGAGGCTCCAGAACTGATGTGTGAACCTATGTGGTGTAGCTTTGCGTGTCTTCCTTCAGCTATTCAGAATCGTCATGATCTCGATATCATCTTTTCTTGTATGGGTCACATAATGCAAGTACAACCGAAGAATTTTAGTGTGGTGACTAATACTTTGATTCGCATCCAGTTCATGTATGATGTGAGGACTCCCTTGTTAGCAACGTTGAATTCTATTTTTACTGACGGAGGTAAGCCAGTCAATTTCAGTTATTTGCGTTTTCCTAAAGCTATTTGTCATCGGTGTCGTATTATCGAGCATTCACCTGTCTCTTGTATCAAGCCAAATGTCAGAGCCTCTAGTTCTAAGATGGATATCTCCCCTTCCACTAACCCCACTGTGCAGAACTGGGCTTTATCGGTGGTTCCTTCCAATGTACTGGGCAAGGATAAGGTTCCTATCTTGGAACAGAATATTAAGAATAGTTAGAGATATGGAAATTAAGGTAGAGGAAGGGGAAATCCACCGATCATTGGCTAAGAAAGTTAGAGATATGGATTTTGGTGCTTTTGGTGAAGGTAGCAGTGGAGGTATCAGTAGACACAAATCAATTGTGGAGTATGACTTAGCCCACTCCAACCTTCCTAATTGGTATTTCCCTCCACCGGAGTCCATTGACAGTCAAGAAGAGATCATATCTTTGCGGATTCTCTGTTAGTATCTCCTGGTGATGCTTCAGATGCTAGAGATGATGAGGTTGATGAACAACCTAGTTTGGTCGATTAGTGTCTGTTGTCTTGTTCAGTTTATCTTTTTTGTTAAGTCTTGTTCAGTTTATCTTAGTTCTGTTTCTGTGATTAGCATGTCTAGTTGTTAGTCTATTTTGTGGTTGGGTGTTGCCCTTTAGCAGTTAGTCCTTCTGTTGCTCCTCCTGGTATAAGACAGGAGTAGTGACAGCTTTTGATGTTTTGATTGGCTATAGTTTGATTGTAATTGGACTGATATTTTCTGTTGATTATGCTTATTATCTGTTAGTCTTTATAATTAGTTCTTATTAGGTAAAGCTTCTTATTTGGTGGCTAGTTCTCGAGCTGGTTTTGGTTTTTGCTGTTTGTTGTTTCTTGCTGGTTTTGGTGGTCGGCCGGAGTTGGCCGTGTGTGTTTGCCTTTGTCTTTTTTCAGTTCTCTGTCGGATTTGCGGTGAAGGGGTGGGTGCCTTTAGATCATCATGGGTATCCAGGCCCCTCAAGATATCAGCCCAACTATCTTAAGTTGGAACGTTCGTGGCATCTCCTCGTTTACGACGAAGAAACACCTCCTAAACATTCAATCCCGTAATCAACCAGACATATCTATCTAGCCGAAACAAAGAACAAATCTCTTAACATCATGAAAAATATACGTATTGGCAAAGAATATGCGAGTCACTTCATAGACCCGGTCAACAAGGCAGGAGGTCTTGTAATGTATTGGAAACATAACGTCCAAGCAAAAATTCTTTTTTCGGACAGCAATATTATTCACATGGAAATTCAAGATACTCAAAATTTTAGTCGCTCCTTTATTACGGGCTTCTATGGAAGCCCATATAATAACAACAAAATGAAACCTTGGAAAAGGTTACTAGACCTTAACCCGGGTTCAGATATGCCGTGGATTGTTATCGGGGATCTTAACATCATTTTGGATCCCCAAGATAAGAGTGGTGGTAATTCGAACTCTAACTCTAACTCTAACACACCCAAAGTCAACAATATCATCACTAAACTTGAACTCTTGGACATGGGCTTTCAGGGCAACCCATATACGTGGAGTAATAGACAGTTCGCTCATAACCTGATACAAGAACGTTTAGACAGAGCTCTGGCCAACCAGCTTTGGCTTCAGAAGTACAATAACTCTAGCATCACTCACTTGGATGGGGTTGGTTCGGATCATCTACCGATTCTGCTTTCTAGTTTCGATCCTAATCATAAGCAGCCGAAACCCTTTAAGTTCATCCGTACATGGATGTCACATCCAGAGTGCCATGAATTCATTGCTAACAAGTGGGTCACGAACATTTACCCCCAGACTGATATTCAAGCCAATCTTAAAAACTTAAGTAAACATCTCACCAAATGGAATAAAAATGTTTCCGGCAATATCGAAAATAACATTAATAAGGTAGTGGCAAATATGCAGGCGTGTAAATGCAACAAAGAACATATTAGCCTTAGTGTGAGGCTAGAGGAGCTTTACAATGGTTAAAGAAAGAGGCAGCCCCGGGTCCTGACGGCTTCCCCCCTTTCTTTTTCAGTCTAACTGGGACACTATCAACCATGATATCTACACTATGGTTACCAATTTCTTTTGTACAACACATCTTCTCTCGGACACTAATCACACAAATATTTGCCTCATCCCCAAAACTACTTCCCCTCAAACGCCGGCAGACTATCGCCCTATTAGTCTACTGAACACTACATACAAAATTATCACAAAAATCCTAGCTGATAGATTTAAACAAACGCTAACCAACATCATATCTCCTTTTCAATTGGCTTATGTACCAGGCAAACAGATTCAGACAACATTATCATGGCTCAGGAGATCATCCACTCATTTAAAAATTCGAAAGGAAACAAAGGATATTTCGGCCTCAAATTAAATATGTCTAAAGCTTTCGATAGGATCGAATGGAATTTCCTCGAAGAACTCATGAGAAAATTAGGCTATGCAGAACATTGGATCAACATGATAAACACTTGCATATCACCCTCTTCTATGGCGGTTCTCATTAATGGTAGGTCAGGTCAAAAGTTCTACCCCACCAGGGGTATTAGACAAGGTGATCCCTTCTATCCTTTTCTCTTCACCATTACGATGGAAGGTCTCAGCAGGCTCATCTCCTCCAGAGTAGGTACAAATTCTTTTCTTGGCTACCCGACTAGCAATCCTGATCTGAAAATTTCTCATCTTTTATTTGCAGACGACTGCATCATTTTTGGTAGAAACTTTATGGATAACATTTAAAATCTTAAGAACCTCCTCCGAATCTTTTGTGAATCCTCAGGGCAAATGATTAACTATTGTAAATCTAATATTTTCTTTTCCAAAAATTCTCACCCTAAGTTCAAAAGGATGATAACTAGATCTCTCAAAGTCAAATATGCCTCCACTTCGAAGATATACTTGGGCGCACAGTTATTCATAGGGGCGACCAAAACAAAAGTTTTCAATGAACTGATAGAGCAGATCAACAAAAAACTAAACAAATGGAATCACTCATTCCTTTCTCAGGCAGGCCGTATGGTGGTTATATCTTCCGTGGCTGCGGTCGTACCTCGATACCAGATGCAATATTTTGCACTCCCTAAAAGTGTAAGTAAACGCATAATGACTATCCAAAAGTCATTTTGGTGGGGTAAGTCTAAAGGTATTTGTACTAAGGCCTGGACCTCTATCTGTCTTCCTAAAAAAGAGGGAGGTCTAGGTATACACCTTCCTGAATTAGATAATAAAGCTTTTCTCAGTAAACTCGCGTGGAGATTACGCACTGAGCCTAAAGCAATGTGGGTCCAATTGTTAAAAGCTAAATATTATCCCAATACAGATACACCAGGTCGTATTAAACCTTACCATTCCTGGATTTGGAAAAACATTAACAAATTCAATGATCAAGTTCAAGATCTTGCATGCTGGGAAACACACTCGGGAGCAGATATTAATATTTTGAAGGACAAATGGATACCAAATCTTAATACTCCACCTCCTAACAATAACAACTCAAACCTCGTCAAGGTTTCACAACTCATTACAAATGATAATTGGAATGAGAACATTTTAATGGAAACTTTTGATACGATAACTAGAAACTTGATTAAATCCATTCCCATTGGTAGTAATGGGAAAGATCAAATTAGATGGCAATTAACTAATTCAGGAAAGTTCACAGTGAAATCCATGTATTATCATTTGAGAAACAGCATTACCACTAGCCCTATCACCAACTATAACTAGAGTTTCATTTGGTTGATTCCCACCATTCCGCGGATCCAACTCTTCATCTGGAAGATTTGCAATAAAGCGTTACCCGTAAAAAGTCGGGTTGGTAAATACATAGGTAATGATCTTATGTGTACAAAATGTTCGATCATCGAAATGATAGAACATGCACTACTTCATTACCCGATGGCAAAGAACATCTGGTTCTACTTTAATGTTATTTCGGAGAACATTAATTCGATAATAGAATTGATCTTCTCTTGGCAGGACTAATCACAGAGTAACACGAGCTCTAATGACACTCACTTTGCAACGATTCTATGGAATATATGGGAAATGAGATGTGATAATTGCTTCCAAAATAACATTACAGAGATTAAGACAGTCATCACAAATATCAACAGTTTCCCGGGAAAATCAGTGGAAAAGAATATGAATAACATTTCCAAAGCTACTAAATGCCAACTACCTATAGACCACTACATCAAGATTAATGTTGACACCTCTTTCATCTCAGTCGTAGAAAACATTGGGATAGGTCTCATAGTTCATAATGCAGAATCCAGATTTAATGGAGCATACGCGTCCTCGGCGAGAGCAAGAAACAATGAAGACGGTGAAGCTGTAGCCATATTACAGGGTCTTATCTGAGCCGAAAAGAATAATTATAGAAGCATAACTATTGAAAGCGATGATATCGACCTTATCAATCGTCTCAAAGATAATAGGCATATCTTTCATTGGCACTCTAAAATCCATATCAAGAAGATCAGAGAAGCAAAAAGAAGATTGGAATGTGTTCACTTCAGCTATACAAATAGAAAGTTGAACGATCAAGCAGACAAGCTTGCTAAATGGGCGAGGAAGAAAAATAGGTCTAAGTCTTGGAAAATTGTTCCATCTTTTTTAATTAATAAGTATTGTAATAGTGGACTTATTTAAGTTTTTAATGAATGATAGACTTAACAAAAAAAAAACAACATTTAAGATAAATGTCGATACATGATAAGTCCTTACAAGCAGGGCTCCTGAAGAAGAAATATTCTCCCGAAGAGCTTAAAGGATAACAATTCAAACAATGAAGGGAACAAAACGAATTGAAAGTTCAAACTGTTAAAAAGTGGATTGGCTCCATGATGGTGGTGGATTTATGACATAGATTGCAACTTAATCAACATCAAACATCCAAGCAGACAAGGATACAAAAAAAGAACAATCAAATATAAAGTGTATTGTTTAAATCACATGAGCAGAAATAGGATCATTACCAAGTTCGATAACAATTTCAAAGAATACATAAATTGTTAAATCATTCATAATGCAATGAAGTAATGGAATTTATCTTAGATGAACTAATAGTGACAACCAAGCCGTCAGATCTCATAGCTCAATCTATAAGTCATTGACAGATTAAGCAATGGTTTCCATCAAGAGCCCTGAACCACCAAATAATAAGTTGACGTACATAGTATATAACACAAACACACACACACAAACATATATATATATATATATCAAGAGAGAGAGAGAGATATTTGGTGGTGCTGGTGATGATGCATGTGGTGGTGGTCCAAACCTCATGACAAAAATCCATGCCACTGCTCGAGAAATGAGTTCTTCATCATCCGGCGCAACACAGGTTTCATTGTACAGCAAATACTAAGAACTTCAAAAAAAAAAATGAATGTTTGTAATAATCATAAATGAATTAGATTGACCCATGGAGTGATAAAACATTGCAAAGCTACTTAACATCTTGAAAGTAGGGTACTATCTATAACCTCTGAAATACGTAACATTTATTCTGGATTAACTCGTCCTGACTATGATGCACCCGTACCTGATTGATAGCACAAGTAAATGAGGTAAAGGTGGTAGGGCAGTGCAAGGTGCCCTAAGATCTCGTAGCTAATTGTTACCATCTCGAAAGCATAGATATAATGTAGTAAGCAGTGAATTGAACTTCAATAAGCTAATTGTGACAATGGTGCCCTCAGATCTCATAGCTATTAAAATCATTGACAGTATAAGCAATGGTTTCACAACAAGCCCTGAACCACCTAATATTAGTATGTATATATATATATATATATATATATATATATAGAAAGAGAGAGAGAGAGAGAGAGAGGGAGAGAGTGGGGTAAGTGATGAGGATGGTGGTGGGAGTGGTACAAAGCTTGTCATGAAAAGTCCATGCAACTGCTCTAGAAGATTAATTTTCCATCACTGGGCACATGGCACAACATAAACTCGATTGTACTTCATCGAACAAAAACATGCCAACACAACAAGAAGCATAAACAGGTTCATAAGCAACTACAAAATTCAATTCAAGCAATTGTTAAAGTTATCTCAACGCATAAGGTTATCACCCCATTGGTATTTCTATTACTAGATTTTCAAAAAATAACGATATCAGGTAATTCGTAATTGATTCAAATGAAACAATGCACAATAGATGTGTTCCCAGGCAATGTTATAACAAACTTTCAAGGAGTAAGCATCAAGACACTCATCGAGGCAAGCCGTCACCTGATGCCTCGATGCATACGTATCTCAACACAAAGTCACCTGTTATTTTTGAATTGTTGGACACCACTAAAATATTAGTAGTAATTTGTTTAGTGAACATAAAAAACTCTCTTATGCAAGGCCGCATACACCTCGACTCGCCTTGTGAGACGAAACTGCCTTAGGCCTAAAAAGTTAGTTTAAAACATCGTTCCCCAGTCAGATCTCATTGCTATTTAAGTCATCAACAGTATCATAAGATGCAGAAACCAGCTTTTTGACATTAAGATTTCCCATCTAGGCCATAAATCCTTCCTAAATGGGATCCATCCAATAAAATAGACAGAATCAAAACAGTGAATAGACTCAGTAAAAATAAAAAATTTAACACAACATTTTCATCATTGCCCTCAGATCTCATAGCTTATCATGATCATTACGGTTTAAGCTAATGGGTTCCAATACGAACATTTACACATCTCATCCTAGTTTTAATAATAATAATAATAATAATAATAATAATAATAATAATGGTAGTAGTAGTAGATGGTAAAGATGAAGATGATGTAAAAGTTCGTAATGAAAACCAATGTAAACCGCTCGCAAAATTTAGATTTCCATCATCGGGCAATAAAGATTAGAGGTAAAAGAAGTTCTTTGAAGAAGCACTAGAGATTACAGGTAAAAGAAGATACTTACATAAGAAACTGATTGAAGAAATTTTAAACAAAGAAGTTAGAGAAACGGCTGAAGCAAGGGAACATGTCACCAGAAACCCTAAATGGCCAAGTTTAAATAGAGGATAAAACGGTTTGGGTTCTCCAGGTTAGAACCGCCCCAGATGCGCTGAACCGAAGTAATACGGTAAAGGGGAGCGGCGCCCGTTAAAAATTGCTATTGGACCATTAATCTATAGGCACCCCGTACGTTTTTGTCTTTTTCCATTGGTGTGCCGACCGTGTGCCCAAAGGGACAATTGGAGGGATTGGGCATTGGGGTTAGCTCATGGTTTACACGACCCGACTATTATAAAAAAACTAAAACAAAACATCTGACTATTATAAAAAAACTAAAACAAAACATCTCTGCAACAAAAGTTAAATGCATCGTTCAAGTACAATTTAACCAAAAAATTATACGTAAAAGTTAAATGGCAAAAAAAATCAGCCCACCTAGTTACCTGTACATTTCACCACAATAAAAAAAATTGTTAGTTATTCAATCCCCACGACTAATAACCAACTCTAAGAGTTGATTTGAAAATTTTCATCAAAAAAAAAAGAGTTGATTTGAAAACTATATTTCGGGTAGAATGCGTCTCCTTGTCAATTTTGTCTCTAACAAGTTCCAAGCAACATCGTGCCTCAATTGTTGCATATGTCGGCCATTGTAATGCGAGTAGAGGAAGTATACCACCAAGTTTAACGGAAACAAATTAATCGACATACCTAATGCATATCATTTCATGATTTTGGGACAAGTTACCTGATGGTGGAGTATTCGACACTCTAAAGTTGACACTATTATCGGATTTCATGGACTACAAGAGTAAGATTTATTCACTATCACAATGTCACTCCTAGTGGCTAAGAAAGTTGAGCTCGTGAGATCGTTTAACCTTAGCGGCTAACCCCTCGACACTGATGCGCTCTACCTCTATAGCTACATCTTCCTCCGAAGACATTACAACTTTCAAAGTGATTTCGAAAGTAAATTATGGTGTGATTCGCGAGGAATCGAGTTTAGACTCAGTTTACCGAATGATGGTGATTTTTCTAGAGTCAGACCCTTCCTCTAGCGGTGATTTGTTGATGTCAAAATTTATCTTTCTGGAATCAGTCAGAATGACGAGACTGCTACTTTTAATCTCGTTTTTGCTCCATCTCGATCATGAGGGGGGGGGGGCAAAACCTGCAAGGAACTCGAAAACCTCTCTGACGCTCAAGACAGTCAGATTACCCTTGCGGTTAAAGTATTTGAATATTAAGTGAACTTGAGTTATGGAGGTGTAACTTACTTGATTTCTCTCCACTTTGAGAGGATCTGTTTACCTTTTACAGGTTTCTTCGACCGACTACAAGGAGGCACTCTTCATGAGGCGGTTGGGATTCATCGTGTTGGATTAAATTTGTTATTTCTTAGTTTGAAGTTGTTGGGATTCCTCTTTGGGATCATCTCGTATCTTTGTTAGTTAGGAGTTACCTTCTTTAAGGATTCTTGATAGATTATGTTTTCGAGTTTGTAGATCTTTTAGGAGAAGTTTTTTTCCTTGAAAGACTCTTGAAGCTTAAGTTTATCAAATACTTAAGATCCCCATCGACTAAGATCCTTGATAAGATTCAGGAATAAGTCGGTAAGCATTAGGCATTTTACTTCTATGTTTCGGGATTGAGGTATCAGCCCGATGATTCGGAGAAATCTTATTAGAAGACTTCAAACTCATGAGGGTACTTATCACCATCGTCAATCTTTGACTAGCAATTGAAGGAACATTGAAATAAGTTTGACGATGATATTTGGTCTTGTGAGAACTCTTGCTAAGAGAGGTTTAGCCTCTCTTGGATGGAAATTTTTGGGTATAATTGAATGGGTTGCCGAATTTATTGAAGTATTAAAGTTGCACCTTTAACGTATTCAACATGGTAAAATTCATTACCATCCTAGTCACAAGTTTCAAAATGAATTGATATTGACTTCTAAGACTAAAAATTGATTGTTAAGAGAATTCAAGATGACAAGTATTTTTCTATTATACTTGATGGTATGACAAATATAAGTCATTAAGAACCAACAACTCAACTAAAAAATTGAAGAACTTTTTCTTGGGTTTTTTATGTTAGAGACAAGGTGGAAGACACATCAAGACATGGTTTACAAGGTGGAACCAACAACTCAACTAAAATTCATTACCCTCCTAGTCACAAGGTGGAAGACACATCAAGACATGGTTTTATTTTAGTATCTTTAAGAATGAATTGAATAACCTCCATCTAAATATTAATTATGTCAGAGACAAGGATATATCAATGGTCTAATATGAAAGAAAAAAGTGTGCAAAAAATGTTTGAAATAAATCCAAAAGCATTTTACACGTCGTGTGGTTGTCATAGTTTAATCTTGTTTTTCGTGACATGGCTAACTCGTGTCCCGAAGTGATTAGTTTTTTTTTTTGAATTATTCAAAGTATTTATGTATCAAGGATTAGTTTGAAACCTTATTTATGTGTTATAACACTAAAATCTGTATCAGAAACTTGATGAAAGTGGAGTAGATCAAGAGTGTTGAGGAAACTAAATTTTAAATTCCATTTTAGCATTGTTGTTTGACAAGTGATGATTCTAAAATGGTTCATGACGTAGAAAATATATTAAAATAATACTTTGAAAATTTTAAATTCCATTTTAGCATTGTTGTTTGACACAATATTTTGTTTGCAAAGAACCTTGTCACCAAAATACTTTAAACCGAAGATATGGATATTAATGTTGCATTAGAGTAATTGAACGGACTCATTCGTCATCTTGAAATTTATAGAGAAGTGGTATTTGAAGAACTCATGGTTATTCATGGAAAGAAACAATTTGTCGAGAATGCAAGTGAAGGTGATGTTGGGATATTTCACATTTATAAACATGAATCAAACATATTATCAAGTCTAAACAATGAGAACAATTCCAGGAGTCATATTTGATGAATAGATAGATGAAATTTAAATAAGTTACTTACTTGAATCATTGGAAGCCATGATGATGATGATGATAATGCAAAATTTTCTAAACCTAGCGAGATCTCTTTAGTAATTTTGACTGAATGGGAAGAGAACAAGATCAGAGTCTCACGGGAACTTCCAATCAGTTATTGGAAGTTACAAAAATTATCACTGAAGAGCCCATCATTTCTTTAGTAATAATACTTAAGGGCTCTACACAATAATTTCTACACTATGCCCCCCACACAATGTAACTGACATTAAATAGGTCCATATGATAATTAATTGGACTACTAAGGACCCTTGATCGAAATAACCAATGTATTATATATTATGAGTCTTCATATTAAGTCCACAAAATCATGAGTTTTAAAAAATACTAACAATCACCCACTTGGACTCTATATGATCCTGAATTATAATACGAAAACTTTAGTGAGCGCATAAAAAGGCTATTTCTGAGCTTAGAAATATCACGTCCAATCTGGTTCATTAATCACATTAGCAAAGGATCAAAGCGGTGTTCGTCGCATTTGTTCATGACTAGACCTTCAGTGGTCACTTTAGTAACGTAATTAACAACATAGTGTGGATGTGTAGCTTGGAAATTACATGTTATGTGATCTAAACATGCCTATTCCCAACAAATCGAGCGACTCCATACAATCTAACTTTTTCAAAATGATTCCTCAATAGAAAGTTGTAGTACTTATTTTCAGAATATTGAGATAAAATACATACTTCTATTAAAACTTAAAACTTGTACAAGATCAATACAGAATACAGTTACGTTTAAAGAACATAAATTGAAAAATCTAATAAAATGACCTAATAAACTCCCACTAATCAATGATATCAAGGGGTCCTAGAATCCCCATACAGGCCACATGTTCATAAAGCACTTTAGGTGGTAAACCTTTGGTGAATGGGTCAACTATATTGGAGTTTGTGTCAATGTGCTCGATGCACACTAAACCATTCTAAACTCTATCCTTTACCGCAAGATACTTTATGTCGATGTACTTAGACTTCGAAGACCTTCTATTGTTGTTCGAGTACAACTGAGCTGCTTTATTGTTACAATAAATCTTCATTGGTCGTTCGATATTATTGACTATTTCCAATTTAGATACAAAATTCTGAAACCTTATAGCATGATTAGATGCTTCAAAGCAAGCTATGCACTCCGCTTCCATGGTTAAAGAGGATACAAGAGTTTTCTCAACGTTTTTCTAAGAAATAACCCCTCCAACATCATGTAGATGTATCCGGATGTTGACTTTATACTATCAATACATCCGGAAAAATCTGAAACGAAGTATCCTACAATCTCTAGATGATCGTTTCTCCTAAAGGTGAGTTTGTAATCCTTCGTCCTTTGTAAATATCTCATAACCCGTTTCACAGTCTTTCAGTGATCTAGACCTGGGTTACTCAGATATCTGCCCAACATTCCTACAATAAAGGTCAAATCAAGACGTGTACAAACCTGTGATACATAAGACTCCCAACTGTAGACGAGTATGAGATCATCTTCATTTCTTTCTTCTCAAGATTCAGTTTTGGGCATTGGAGAAAACTAAAATTATCACCTTTTGCCACAGGTGTATCTCCTGGTGAAAACTTTTCCATGCCAAAGCGTTGGAGAACTTTATCGATATAAGTTTTTTGAGAAAGACTGAGGATGCCTTTTGAGCAATCTCGGTCTATCTGAATACCCAAAACAAATGAAGCATTGCCAAGGTCTTTCATTTCAAAATTATTTGATAGAAAAGCCTTAGTTTCAGCAACAAGCTTACATCATTGCTTGCTAGTAGAATATCATCTACATACAACACCAGGATAAGAAATTTGCTCCCACTTATCTTGAGATATATGTACTGATCAATGATATTTTCCTTAAAGCCAAAGAAGGTAATAATCTCATCAAATTTCAGGTATTATTGACAGGACGCCTGTTTTAAACCATAAATGGACTTCTTTAACTTACATACAAGCTGTTTAGAGCCACTTGACTCAAAATTATCAGGTTGTACCATATATAGTTTCTTCAATGTTTCCATTAAGAAATGTTGTTCTTACGTTCATTTGATGGAGCTCTAAATCATAATGAGCTACCAATGTCATGATAATCCTTAGAGAAACCTTCGTGGAGACTGACGAGAATGTCTTTTTGAAGTTTACTCTTTCCTTTGCGTAAAGCCTCTAGCAACAAGACGTGATTTATATCTTTCAACGTTACCTTTTGAGTCCCTTTGGTTTTAAAAATCCATTTGTAACCAATTGGCCTCGCCCCTTTAGGTAACTCGACAAGATCGACTATACCACACTCACTCAAATATAGGGCGAATGGTCTTTGATGTTGTTCCCCTGAAATGTCGTATCAGCCGTAGTATTCACCTTCACGGTCAGATTTCACGGCTTAAATCTTCTTGCCAAGTTGGCTTTCAGCTTCAGCTTTGAATATTTGGAACTTGTCCAGTAATTCAGACTTCTCCTGGATAAGGTAAAGGCATCCATAGCGCGAGTAATCATCAATGAAACTAATAAAATAACATTGTCCATTCCATGATGCCTTAGGAAATGGACCACATATATTCGTATGTATAAGTTCCAATGGTTGAGTAGCTCTATATGCTCTTTTACCTCGTTTGTTTGTTTGCCTTTAAAACATTCTATGCAAATTTTATATTCAGAATCGTTAAGGGAGTTAAGAATTCCTTCTGGCACAAGTCTCTTGATTCTCTCCGGAGAGATATGACCTAATCATTTGTGCCACAATATGCTGGATTTCTCATTAGCTAATATCCGTTTCGTACCCAAAGTGCTAATATGTAAATTTTCATCACAATTAGACTTTATGGTGTTTAATAGATACAATTTATCAATTAAGTTACCAGTACCAAGTACCAACAATATCAGAATTTAGAAAAATACTAAATAATAAATTTTCAAATGAACAAGTAAAACCAGATTTGTCCAAACAAGAAAAAGAAATTAAGTTCCGTCTAAATGACTGTACACCAAAAGTATTTTCTAAATACAGATAATAACCAGTACATAACTGAATTCTAAAAACACCAATAGCTTCCACTTTAACCACAGCTCCATCGCCTACGAAGATGTATCATTCACCACCAGGCGACGTTCGATAGTGGAGACAATCCTTCATAGTGACACTAATGTGAGTAGTAGCTCCTATATCTATCCACCATGTGTCACTTAGTACAATAGCTAAATTAACTTCAGAATAAATAAAGTTAAAAAATACACCCTTTTTAGCACATCATGCGACGTATTTGGAACAATCCTTCTTCACATGAAAGGTCTTGAGACCTGTATTCCTTTCCCTTTAGTCTGTGATGTTCCACCCACTGCAGTTGGTTTACCTTTAGATTTGTTTCTCTTGGCAAACTTCTTGACTCCTGAGGTTGAGGCAAAGTGAACACTTTCTGACATTTCCCGATTGATCCTCTCTTCTTCCTGAACACACTGTGCTATGAGCTCATTCAAACTCCATTTGCCCTTCTGAGTATTTATGAGATCTTCAGTGTGTTATACTGGGTAGGAAGTGAAATGAGGATCAAATGAACAAGGATGTCATCTGATAGTTCCAACTTGAGTTCCCTGAGTTTGGTAACCAGATTAGACTTCTCCATAATGTACTCTCTTATGTTCCCCTTTTCTTTGTACTGCATGGTCACAAGCTTTGTTAGTGCAGTGCTTATCTCCACATTTTCACTCGCTGTAAAGCGATCAGAAAGTTGCTGAAGGAACTCCTTAGCGCTTGTCTCAGTCAAGCCACTGCTTATTGAGTCCGGAATCGAGTTTTTCATGATCATTAAGCTCATACAGTCCGACCTTTCCTATTTTTCAAAAGTAACCCTCTGCTCACAGTTACTTAAGTCGGTCAGAGGTGCTAGGCCGTCAGTCCTGAGAGCAATATCCAGATCCATACAACCAAACACGATCATCACGTGGTTTATTCATTTCTTGAAATTTGTGGCTAAGCACAAGAATGTTGTTCATGTTTGCAAAACTATAAAAATAAAGGATAACAAAATGCATAGACACTCAATTAGAATTCAAATTACATCAGACAAAAATTAACAACAATTAAAAAAACGACAAAAAAGTTGCAAATTGTGGGCCCATTTTAAGATATCAAGTGTAACATTACTACCTAGTCTTTGGACAGAGATAGTAACTTACTACTAGTGATACTCTCAGATATTGATACAAGATCTACCAAATGTTGTGCCTTTCTTTGGACTGACATAATAATCGCATGACAACTAAACATACCACATATCCTTATCATAAGGCAATTTAAGACTTCCCTTAGACTGGTCAACGTAATCTTCCTTTGGGCCAATTACTTCACATGGACTAAGACATGTTTATCTACACCAACCATAACATTTTACCCAACAAGGGTCACCTTGGTGACATGTCAGTTCCATGTCATAATTAGTGCAATAACCATCTAAGTTCTTGACAAAATAAAAATATTGGTTACAAGATTAAATTAATAGCCTAACCTTATGTATAATGATTATAAATATATATCAACATATATTCATTTCATCAATGTCTAGCAAATGTTAATTCATGATAATCAACTAAAGAATTTCAAATCATGCATAAAACAGAAGGCATTTTGGAATTCCATTAAAATTTTGTTAGACATGTATAATAACAACCAAAAAAATGTCTATATATTTGGAATCAAAAGTATCAAAAAATTAAATTGTTACGGTATCCAAAACAATTTTTATTCAGTCAACAAAAAAAATACAGTAGGGCGTGATGGACTGTTTGACCAAATCTTGTTGAAAGTTGTATCAGGGGAGACAGAAATTAATAATTAATCAATATGTATCTCGACCAAATTAGTTAACAGAATCATGAAACCAAAATAATAGTAACTGATCCATAAACAAGAATCACAAAAGTCATCATTCTTTAATAATAATACTTAAGGGCTCTATACAATACATATCTGCAATGTGCCCCCACACAATGTAACTGATATTAAATATGTCTACATGATAATTAATTAGACCACTAAAGACCCTTGATCGAAACAACCAATGTATTATATATTATGAGTCTTTATATTAAGTCCACACAATCATTAGTATTAAAAAATACTAACAGGTGCATCAATGTCAGCTAAAAAAACATTGAGTTAATTACTTAACATACATATTAGATAAGAATCTTTCGGATTTGAGAGGTTTTAGAAGTACAATCGAAATATTTGTTTTTCAGCTTGGATTTGACAAGTCAAACTTCATAGATGATGGTGATTTGAGAGATTCAGTGATTGCCTTGAAACCTTTTTAAAGCATAATGGGTCATATGATATAAACGGGTTAGATTTATTTTCTGAACTAAAAGTGTTAAAGCGTCTTTTGCCATAAGATATCGAAGGACCAATGACGTGCTAAATTTGAAAGATATGAAAGTTTGATACTCGAATACGTGAATTTCTTACAGAGTTATGTTAATAATACCAACTGCAACTGCTTCTGTACAGTTGAAGTTGATTAAGTCTTATATTCGATCTACTATGTCAGAACAAAAGTTAAATGGGTTAACTATATTGTCTATTGAGAAGGATAATGCTGACAATTTTGATGATTTAACGATTACAAGTGATTTTCCAACTAAAAATGTATGAAGAACGATATTTTAGTAATTGTAATTATCAAAAAAATTACTTTGTTATATAAGTATGATGAAAATATTCTGCGGTACTTACATTTTTTTGTAATATATATATATATATATATATATATATATATATATATATTATGATTTAGTAAAATATAAAGGCCACATTTTCGAAACTCGCTTCAGGCCACCTAAAAGTCATGATCGACCTTGCTCATGTCAATTGGTTTTGAATTGGATGACTAAAATTGAACATGATATCATAACTAAGGGCACGGGTGATATGTTTAAAAGCCATTTCTACGTATTAGGCTAAAAAAGGCACACATGATGGGACGTGTGAAAATAGTCCCATATGGAAAATCGATAATCTCTTAGCCAAGAATATAATGTTTAGTCTATCTCCACTTATTGCCAATTGGTTTACTACATACTGTTGTGAAAAATAAAGGAGGGAAGAAGAAAGATAATGGAAATATAGACCAAGAGATAGAGACAAGAAAAACTTGATTTATATTCATATGTTTGTAGATGATTTCTCTACTTTGATATATTGGTATATTAGGTACATTGGTACACTAGTTTGGTACATCTTATTCACTAACAAGAAGCCCTTTATATAGGCCTCTTGATGAGTTACAAAACTAATACAAGAGTTACATATAATCAATGGTGCTTGAATACAAATAATGGTGGAGAACTTATGGTGGTGGGAGTTACCAAAGTGTGGTGGTCATCCACCATAAATCAAAGATTTATAACACTCCCCCTGGATGTCCACCACATCAGATATTGCCTCATTAAAACCTTACTAGGAAAACCCAATGGGACAAAACCATAGTGAAGGAAAAAGAGTACAAATTCTTTGTTTATGTACATCTTCGATGAACACATAATTAGCCTCATTAAAACCTTGTTAAGAAAAACCCTATGGGAAAAATTCTTAACGAAGGAAAAAGAGTACTTTGTGAAAATATAGTATACAGTGTCTTCATAAACTTGCTCCCCCTCATGAAGGTTGAGGGCATTGTTCAACTTTTTATCGTCAGCTTCTTTTTGGTATATATACACAAAATACAATTTGTAGCATTTGACATTTCAAGTTGCATTAGTATAATGTCTTAAAGTTCATGCATACTTTAACTTGAAGCTTGTTAATCCTTTAGGGATATCGATTGAAGTCACTATTTAGTGATCCGTATTTGTGTATCATGTACATCAGTAAGATAACTATAACATCTTGTGAAATTGATGTACTTATCACATTTCGTGGTATAATCCACTTGACACACATAAGAGGTGTTAAATTCATCATTCGATGACTATTGTCTTAAAATAGAGTTGTCTCGCCAAAACCTTGTCAGGAAAATCCAACGGGACAAAACTTGAACGAAGGAAAAAAGACTACAACTGTTAAACAAATTATAACAATTTTCAATACGCATAGTTGCTTCGTTAAAACCTTGATAAGGAAAACCCAATAGGACAAAACCTTAACGAAGGAAAAAGAGTACAACGTGATTGACATTTTATATATGAATGATGGTTGTTTTCTAAAACCACATTACAACACACATAATGTATTGTCTGTACTATATTAGGTACTTCGGGACCTGAATTTCCATGACATATGATAAGTTAAGACAATATGAGTTGCTTTGAACTATAGCCTTTTAGTAATTCAGAATATGTTCATTTTCAAGATTTTCGTTACTCGAATAATCGTTTTCAATACTCCACTGTTAAACTTTGATAAACTCTTCAGGAGTCACAATAGGATTTATAAATACTTCATAATATAATTCGGAGATTGGTAATTCATATTGAAATTTTATAAGTGGACGTCAAATCCTTTATAGACTAAAGGACATTTCTTACACATGTCTACTTTATTACCTTCGGGGTAATTCTTAATTGGTGTTTCGATTTCATGTCTGAAGACTTAATTATTTTGTAAGAAAATCCACAACTAATGAAGTATCTCATCTAAAGTTGACCAACATTACTTAGAGTAATTTCGAGTCAATATGCTCCCAGTAGCTACTATATTCAGAAATACATCGTCTGAAATAATTTATTTGATTTTTCAAATTTTCACAGCATACATAGTTCAATGATCTCATATATGTGCCTTTGTAAAAGGTCCGTGTCTCTTTTTACACATATCCTCTTCAGGGGATTTTATTAGAAATATGAATCACATTCATTTCTAATTTGATAGCTTCTTTAGGAGGAAAAATTATTCCTAGTATATGTCACTTTGATAAACTCTGGTAATTTTTCCATTACCTTTATCTGGATATAAGCATATTAAGCTCTGAAAAATATTAATATCTCGAGGTACCAAGTTTTCTTTATAATGATTCCAAATGAGAAAAACTCGATCATTTTCAAGTATTTTACGACATTGAATATAGGACTTCCTCCCCCTAATATCGATAGATTTTCGTCTTATTTATGAGCACATACTTCAAGGATGTGACAAAGAAGAAGGAAAAATCAATTGCTTTAGGCAAATTTGATTTTTTTTTTTTGCATATCATATTTTTCGTTGGACAAAAGTTTTTATCTGATCACAGCTTCAGGTGTGAGCAATTTGTTATAATATCACAACTTCAGGTATGATTAATTACATGTAAGATATATCATCTTCATGTGATTTTATTTTATTTATTAAATCCATCATCACTTTCTTTTAGGGTATACAACTTCAGGTGAAATTTGAAAGCGAATATCATCACCGTCCAAAGATGCGAAAAAATATCATCACCACTTGCAATGCAAGTGCAACCAAAACTTTGATATCACATTCTCCTTAAACAATTTCGTAAAATTTGGTTGTCTTCCACCATGAAGAACTTTGTCAAATTTAATCAAACTATATGTTCGCATAGTAAAATGAGATTTTCAATTTTGTCACTCTATTTTCAATATGAACTCGGTGTAAGATTTACTTATCACCGTTTAATTATAATCCTTTAATAACCAACGGAAAATAATTTCAGTACTGAAAAATTAGCATTTATCATTCTTCAGGAATGCGCAAATAAATTTCTTTTCCCAAGGGTTTACCCTTTTGGGTGACAATTTACCAACTCATAAGGGATATATGTTTTCATCCTTTGAGAATTTTTTACTCTAGTAATTATTTTAGAATTTTCTAGATTTGAAGAAGTATATACGCCAAACTTCAGGTTTGACAATCTCATATACAAATAGACGTTCCAATTTGATCTTACCCAAAATTTAATGGTTATCTTTGGAAAAATCTTCATTCACGGATCAAAATATACTCTTATGATACATTCATACAAAATGAAACATTTGCTATGAGAGTAATACCAATTTATTTTGGATGCATAATTTACCTTGACCTTACCATTGAATGGATTGCATTGACATTCATATTAGTTTGCAATACCAACATTTTCACCATTATCATCTACTTAATTCTAATATTTTTTTTGATATGATTCACTATGCCTCAAAAATCACAAAATCAATGGTTAGAGATAAGTAAAAATAATAAGTTTGAAACTTTAACAAAGAGAACCCACGTACCTTTTAACTTACCAATTACAGTTGACCAAACTTACCCATATTTTATTTGTTTGTACCTTGATCAAGGAGTTGATAATTTCTTCGTCCCTTTGGCATAGAGCAAATCATGCTGATAATGTGTTGTGAAAAATAAAGGAGGGAAGAAGAAAGATAATGGAAATATAGACCAAGAGATAGAGACAAGAAGAACTTGATTTGTATTCATATATTTGTAGATGATTTCTCTACTTTGATATATTGGTATATTAGGTACGTTGGTACACTAGTTTGGTACATCTTATTCACTAACAAGAAAGCTCTTTATATAGGCCTCTTGATGAGTTACAAAACTAATACAAGAGTTACATATAATCAATGGTGCTTGAATACAAATAATGGTGGACAACTTATGGTGGTGGGAGTTACCAAAGTGTGGTGGTCATCCACCATAAATCAAAGATTTATAACACATACTATTTTATTCGTCTCGCTGAATTTTTGAATTTAAAGTCAAAGATTATTTAAATCCTATTTGTAGAACTTAAGCAACTAACAATCATCATACAAGTGATCTATCAACATTAAGATCTGATTGGAGTAAGTGGCGGTTAGAGTCGAACTCTCAATCTGACAATAGCAGTTTGTGAAGAACATAATCAAAGATTCGAACTTGTGCCGCTTGGGGACATGAAACTGAACACATTTGAGGTGCCTCAAGCCTTCAATCTGACGCTCGAAGCTTAAGACACTTTGGGAGACCTTTAGGAGTGTTAATTAAATAACCCACTTTGGAGGTGCCCAAAGCTTTCAATCGAACGATGGAAGCATCTTGGTCGAGTAAGGTTCCTAACGACTAAAGACCATGGTTTCTGAGAACGATCGCATCCCTCTTAATCAAATGTCGTAAGTGGTGTCTCTTACCACTAATTGTTTAAATTTAGCACAATAGATTCGTTTTTTTGAATAACACCCAAATTGACTAAAAACATTTATTCAGTTTTGTATAGCTTTCAAAACATTATTAGAAAACTAATTTAAGGCATTCCAATATAACACTAAAGATTAATGTTAAATGGAATCAAAGAGGACAAGTCAAGTTCTTTCTGCATCAGATAGAGGTCAACCTATTTTCTAGTTTGACTGATTTCATATTAGAAGTGCCAATGTGTCATTTAAGGCGAAAGGTATTAGAATATAAGGGTCGAGACAGATCGAGATCTGAAGATATCAAATATCAACCGCCAGAAGATTTAAGATATATTATTTAGTTATCTTGTACTTAGCCTAAGTAGAGTCCTACGAAACTAAGATACCTTAGTCACTTTATAAATACAAGTGACCTCTATGTATTTCAGATTAATGAGTTACATGAAGTTATCTAATCTATCAAGTTGTAACCAAACCGTCCCACGATTGTGGAGATAATATAATATAACCGTTAATGCCTTTCTCTATTGATGTAGGTCATGATCCTACTCCTACTTGCATGCTTCAATCCTTCGATGGATTTCTAAAGCTTGCAATTGTCACTTAGGTTTCAGAAGGTTCCACTCTCCTTCGGGGTGTGTCGTGTGCACATTCTTCTTTTGCTTAGTGATCGATCATTATGGTTTTAAGCCTCGTGACTTGAGAGATGGTCTTTTCATGGTCTAAACCAAGAACTTTTTTACCTTCTTTTCTAGTCTAGCTCTCGGAAACACTAATGTTTCCATCCTTGTCCGTTTTTCAAACTCTTTGAAATCCTATTTGTACTTAACAGGAATTATTCCTTTAAGAAAATAGTTCAAGTTCCAAACTTGATTTCAGACGTGGATTCCATTATGATCTTGTGACTCCAAGCCATATTCCAGAGTGATTCCGTCATAGCTTTTGTGTAGGTAGCTCATCTCTTCTTCAGTAGGATTTGGTCATCTGAGACAGATCTATGAGCCTTCAAGGCCTACGAGGGGTTTGAACAACTTTGAGACACTCTCAACTGTTTGAGGGCTCTCATGCGAATCTAATTCGACTTCTGCTCTCCGAGATCTTCTATCTCTTCCTCTATTTCCATATCTATCGCCTAGAATAGATAGGATCCGTAATTTCTGACATTCGTATACCTTCGTTGGTTTGTAATACCATTTTCAGTTTGTTGCTCTTATCAAATTTCTTCGATATCTTAAATTTCTCCCACTTGTCATATTGGAATAACTCTTATTTCTAGCAAGACACCATCATGAGCAACAACTACCTTGTTCTCTGATTGTTGGTGGAAGAATCCCCGTATTTCTTTATCGCATAAAGAAATATGTTGTTTGATATGACAACTGGGTTCTCGGTAACCATTTACGTTAGTTTCATATCTCTAGACCTTGAGAAAAGACCTCTTTGGAACCATTCCAAACTCATACTCTTATGGTGTCTTTTCAGTTATTCACGGAATGTGGTTAGGTAGGAAGAACGAAAGTGTTGAGAATATACCCCACAAAGTGTTTGGAAGATTGGCATACCCATCATTAATCGACTCATGTCTAACATGTTTGATTACTCCCACTGGACTCATCACCCATATGATGTATTTGAAGCAAGATGAAAAACTATTTCTCAACCTCTTGATGGTGATCAAATTTCTGACTTAAATGTTCATCATCTCGATCCAATCGAATGACTTATATTTTTGTCAAGTGGATTCTGGTTAACTCTAGTTAGTGTATTAATAGTTTTACATACATCCGTATGTATGAAGACTATTAGTTCACTAGTCACAGCTTCATTTCAAAAAGGTGACTTTGTCAAATAGTCCTTTTGAACAAAATTCACATATGTCGTATGATTCAAAATCATTAGATGACTTAGAAGTCCATACCATTGGATCTTCCTCATGTGTCTTATGTCAATTTTACGTAATGACAAAACCAGAGTTGACCGGTTTGAATCCTTTGATTGTAGCCTATAGTATCATTGTTAACGTTTCAGTTCTCCTAGAACCAACTTTTGTTAATTTAGCACCGATTTAGAACATTAGATGCTTCTAGAAGAACATAATAACACTTATTAGGTTCTAAGCTAGATCATTGTCTAAAAGAAGACTTTGATCCAATTTAGCATCCTTAGCAATTACTTGCTTCTGCTCCCTCTTGGATTTTTCTCCTTTTAGTCAAGTATGTAATTTCTATGCAGGAAATCTACTTAACTCGCTAGATTAATTTTGTTAACAAAGATGCAAGAACCGGAATTCGTAGTTCTGTTTCTTTGTCTTCCAGGTAGTTAGGGTAGTTTCTTGTAATGGCCTACCCATTGTTTACAAAAGCTCTGACCCTTTGTCCTTTTGAATCATAAGAACCCTTCTTATGTTCTTTTGGTTGTTGAATCTTTAAAAACTTGTTTTCTTAAAGAAGGGTTACATCGAACATTAGAATGAGTTTACATCGAACTTTAGGAATGGGATATTCTCGGATGTTTTCTTCGTTTCGAATTCGAGAGCGTTTCTCGGATTCTAATTCAATCAAGGAAATGAGTTTCCTTTTATTCCTTCTCAAGGAATGAACGAAGGTTGGACAACTATTTTCTAATAGTCATATATGCTCTATATTAAAAGAAAAAGCAAAATCCTAAAACTTACTATCATGTGTTTTGCCACATTATTCAATGAACCGTCCCCGGTTGAACAATGCGATTCCAAGACCCCATTTCTTTGAGGTTAAGCGTACTAGAGCACTGCCCTTAACCCCATCGTCTTGGGTGAATAACTCTTTACTGATCATACTCCTATGATTCTTGGTTGATGAATAATACGTTTATGTGTTCAATTCATCCTTTGCCTCGAAATCCAAAACCCTTTTGCTGACTCGTTGAGAATAACCAGTTAGACATGTAGACTTCTTCATAGATCTACCCGTACTGTCCCGAGGTAAAAGATGGCACCCTGCGGAGGCAAACCCACCATCGATGAACAAGGGCTCAATAGGTGTCTTATTCTGGGTAAGCTTTACTCAAAATTCTTTTGGGGAATTTTACGTAATTTATCAAGTATGTGTTACTGTGAACTCTATCATAACTATTTATAACTTATTACGTAAAGTTTATGTGAGTTTGCGTAAGGAATTACTTAGTTCCTAGTATAGCCCCTAAAAGATCTAATCTTTTAGGTTAACTCTTGTTCGCCTATGGTTCGTTTAGATTTACGTCCTTGAACCTCCATTGATTACTCCCACTTGAGCCATGATCTCATCGTTCGGTTCATCAATGGATCTACGACCCTATACTCTAAGTATTATCCGGGCAAATACTCACTTGTGTTTAGAAACAAGAGTCAATTACTTATCTAAAGGCAATACTACTTTGCACATTCACATATACATACATACAAAATATGACATTCATAAAATAAAGTATGTATCCTAGATTCCTTTCTGGGTTCGCTATTTGTGGGAAATTGTGACTTCTCTATGTCTAACATGCTACTAAGTCAATTTTCGTAAAATATGAACTAATGGCGCGTTATGTTTCTTCCTTAATGATTTAATCGATTCAAGGAAAAACTTCGTTTAGGCCCTTGGATGGCCGGGTCGATTTCAGAAAATTTGGGTGAAATCGGAAGAAGAAAAGTCAAGACCTCTCACTCGGAGAGTCATACTCGAAAGACCCAAGTCAAACTTGGTCAACAGTACCCTTGACTAGCCCGGGTTTCCCTATGACAAGTAGAGGACCAAGCCCTAGCACTGGCCGGACCGGACCGACACATTCCAAACGTGTCGGACCCATTGGTCCGGACGCGTCTTGGCCCTAGGCCAGACGCGTCCTTCGGCTTTGGACGCGTCTAGGTGTCTCAGACGCGTCCAAGACGCGTCTATCCGAGTTATGGACCTTCTAGGACAAGAAGTCCGAGAAGTCCTTACGTGATGCGTCCTAGAGGCGTCTGGGATAGGGTCTCGGTACTATACTGAGAACCACTTGGACTCCAGAGGCATCTGGATGTCTGAGACTTTAAGTCCCGGACTCCCAGTTCATCTCGGACTGGGACTATCCCAGTCCGAGAATCCCAGATATTCCTGCGCCCAGGAATATCTCAAGAGATCTGGTCTGTGCGGCCAGACGCGTCCTAGACGCGTCTTGGCTGCCCGGACCGAAGCAGTTTCTATTTTCGAATAGAAACTGCTATTCCTATCTTCTTCTTCCTCTTCTATCCGATCATAGCTGCTGTTTGGCTACTGTTTGATGATATTCATCACCAAAACTCATGATTTTGAAACCTGTTTTTCAAAATCTATAACCATTAGATCCCTTTTCGAAAACTCTTTTCAAAAAACTCAAAATCTAATGATTCTACGCATTGAAACTCTTTCAAATACGTGTTTTGATTACGAATAAATCTAATTCAAACTAATCAAAACATGTCCAAATCTCTATTCAAACTAATTTATCTAATAAATCAAGTTTGAATCTAATTCAGTCTAGCCAAAACTAGTTACATGCAAAAGACTCGTGATGCCACTGTAGGGTTTTGTACGTATCTAATACATACTAATCATCTAACTAGTGTTGTAAGCAGAATCTCAAACATCATATGTTTAACACTAATTAACCAGGATCATATGCATGAACTAATAATGAACTAGAAACTAAAAGAAGAATACCTGGATTCGCTTTCCCACGAACTAGATTCCATTAACATTATCCCGAAGAAAATGAAAGCTCCAATTGTCGCTCCTCTACTTGAGACACCCGAGTAAGTAACTTGATCTCCCTTCTTTGTTGTCCGCTAGAACTCATTGAAGGTTGAAAAGAAGAACCATTCTTCTTTTGACTTCATAGATAGATTGGGAGCTTTTTCTCTAAAACCCTCTCTCCCCATTAGCTGTATATTGTGAGAGAGATGAAGTTTACTTCTGATAAAAATCCACACCTTTTCTGTTCGCATAACTGGTCTTTATATAGACATTACCTTAGTAGAGTCCTACTCAAATAAGGAATCCTAAAAGTCTCTCAGAAAAGATAAGCACAAAGTAGAGTTTAATATAACTGAAATTCCTAATTAGGGTTTCCTCATGCTATGGGCGGCCAGACTAGCCCTTAATGGGCTTAGTCTGTCCGGCCCATACCCCTTAAGTGGCCGGCCAGGGAGCCCCCTCTAAGGGAATCCCTTGGTTGCCCTTAAAACTGGGGTTTGCCCTTTTTCGGGCATGCCTTTCGAGCCCGATTCTTTTCTATCTCTTGAGCACTATCAGATTGGATCACATCCATCTCTAGGCAAGCTCTCACGAGTCAACTCTCTCCGATCAAGCTACCAATCTTTGGTGTAACACGTTGTAGGATCCGGTCTATGTTAGCCACGGATTACCGAAGTGATCCGGCTATCGTAAGCGGCTTCTAGCTAAGCATTACGATCTCTAATTGGACCAGACTAGATGATCTTCTGGATAAAGTCATCGTCATCCTAACTAACAAATTAAACGCATTGCAATCTTGGTCGAAGGACATCTCCTTCAGACCGAAGCACTATATCCTTCAGCAGCCTAGAACGACAAGGAGTCGATACAGGACGCATGAGCGAGCCGACCCTCAATGAGATAGTCATACACCAACAGATGGAGTTAAACCCACAAATTTAAAGAAAGACCAAGAACTCCAAGGGAAGAGCCCGGTGAGAGCCGTGTTGGGTTTTACACCCTTCTACTAGTGTTTATAGCGGAAATAAGACATCTAATGTCTACACTAGTATTCCCAGGATCACATATATAAGCCTATGATAATCATTAATTAAAACTAGAAAGATAAATACCTTATTCGCTAGTTTTCCCTCGAACCTTTCCAATTGCTTATGAGAAGATCAAGAGCTTCAAGTGTAGCTCCTCTACTTGGGACACGAGCAATTAATTTGATCTCCCACCTTGTTGTATAGCTAGCACACCAATGGTGGTTGGAAGAAGAACTCCTTTCTTCTTGACTAGATAGATAGTTAATGGGAATTAGCTCACTTTCTCCTCTCTACTTGATGTGGTAGAGTAAGAAAGCTTAGAGAGAAATTCCACACCTTATTCTCTGCCCTAAGAGTGTTTATATAGAACCCTAATAAGAATCCACCTCCTTTTAGGTTTCCCAAAACACCCTTTAGAATAAGATTAAGGGAAATAGTCGAAAATAGCAACTATTGGTATTTTCTCAATTCCCTAAGGATATGACGTCCAAACCCAGCCAAAATTGGCAGATTTAATGTTCATAATATAAGGAAACGTCCCTCCAAAAATCAGCTCAATCCGAGCCCCAAAAGTGCCCGAATCGGCCTAGGCCCAAAACCCCGTTTTTGGGCCTTTTGTACTATCTTTGCCTAATTCCTTTTTAGGCCTATGAGATATGTTTATGGGACACTCTCATGATTATATCTCACTCCCACTAGTCATATCCTAGATCAACTTGACACTCTTATGTGTAACCCGTTGTAGGATCCGATCGAAGTTAGCCGCGAATTACTTCGTAATTCGACGATCGTAGTTGGTCTCTAGCTACAACTCTACGATCCCTAAATCAATCGGACTTGATGATCTTCCACATCAATTATCCTATCCGACAAATTGTTTGCATTGTCACCTTGGTCGAAGGACATCTCCTTCAACTCCTTCAGACTCCCACTTGGACTTAGAACAAGTACAATGCTCGATTCCCATGTCACTTAGTATCCCATCTGATACGTCACGTCATTCAGACTTTCTTGATCTCGAGTACAACTGTCAAAACAAATGATTAACTTTTAATCCATTTGAGCACGGCCATGCATTTTCAGTTGTTGCTCGTCAAGTGGCCCGAGGACACTGCATCCTAACATGGTTAGGAGGACATAATCCATTCTTGCGCTCCCACTTAACTTCATGTCTATCCTGTCCTTCCCAGTATCCGTTTTTATAACCTCCTATTACGGCGCGGCGTTTAACGGAACCAAAGTCAGACATTCCTTACATAAGATGAGCTGAGCACTCATGTTTTGAGGAATCTCTTCAATCTTGTCTTTATGAGAAGTTTGCCGATTTCATCATTCTTTGGATGAACTTCTCATGTTGAGGGTTATTCCAGCGTATAATCCTTATTATGCACTCACGTAGATGCGCTATCCCATTGACTCCCGTACTAGTCTTCGTGAGTCATTGTTGTCCATGCAATGACCTGGACTAAGGAATTGATAATGAATCATTCCAAGTTCACTTAGTAGGGTTTCATTCATCAGATCATGTATCTGACAAGCCTACTCGGAGCGTTTTCTTTATCGTGTGGACTGTCTCTTAAAATACCAAACAAAATTTTAAGGACAAAATAAAATTCCTTTTATTCTATTTATCGAATGTAAGTAATTAGGCACATAAACTCTTTTATGAATCCAAATTACATTTGTTGCCATTCCCCAATGCGCTTTATACCAATGTCCCTCATGTGTGAATCATGTTTGGGCTGAGGTAACGGTTTGGTCAACGGATCTGCAACGTTGTCATCCGTATGAACCTTGCAAATTACCACATCTTTTCTTTCTATGATTTCTCTAATCAAGTGGTACTTCCTTTGGATATGTTTGGATTTTTGGTGCGCTCTTGGTTCTTTGGCTTGGGCTATTGCTCCGTTGTTGTCACAATAGAGAGTTACGCCCTCTTCTATGCCAGGTACGACACCAAGTTCTATCATGAACTTCTTGATCCAAACTCCTTCCTTTGCAGCTTCCGAGGCCGCTAGGTATTCTGCTTCAGTGGTAGAGTCTGCAACTGTCCTCTGCTTGGAACTTTTCCAACATACCGCTCCTCCATTCAGACAGTAGACGAACCCAGATTGTGATTTGAAGTTGTCTCTATCCGTTTGAAAGCTTGCATCCACATGGCCTACAACCTTTAGTGTATCTTCCCCGCCATATACCAGGAAATGATCCTTAGTCCTTTTCAAGTACTTTAGGATATTCTTGGCGGCGTGCCAGTGCGCTTGGCCTGGATTTGATTGGTAACGGCTGCACATGCTCAAAGCATATGAGACGTCTGGGCGAGTGCAGATCATGGCGTACATGATTGATCCTATTGCCGAAGCATAGGGTACTTTCATCATGTGTGCTAGCTCATCAGGACTCTTAGGACACTGATCTTTGCTAAGCACCATACCATGTGACATGGGAAGGAATCCTATTTTGGAGTTTGTCATCTCGAACCGTTGAAGAATCTTATCTATATAAGTTTCTTGACTAAGTCCGATCATCCTCCTTGATCTATCTCTATAGATCTTGATTCCCAATATGTATTCTGCCTCCCCTAGGTCCTTCATAGAGAAGCATTTCCGAAGCCAGTCTTTAACTGATTCCAACATCGGAATATTGTTTCCTATGATTAATATGTCATCGACATAAAGGACTAAGAAAACTAGGTCGCTCCCACTAACCTTCTTGTAAACACAAGATTCTTCTGCATTCTTGAGAAATCTAAATTCTTTGATTTTCTCGTCGAATCGAAGATTCCAACTCCGGCTTGCTTGCTTGAGTCCATAAATGGATTTCTTAAGCTTGCAAACTTTTCCAGCATTTTTGGAATCTACAAAACCTTCGGGTTGTGTCATGTACACATCCTCTTCCAAGTGTCCGTTCAGGAAGGCAGTTTTGACATCCATTTGCCAAATCTCATAATCATAATGAGCTGCAATTGCTAGAATGATCCGAATGGATTTAAGCATTGCGACAGGTGAAAAGGTTTCATCATAGTCTATACTATGAATCTGTTTGTATCCTTTTGCCACGAGTCTAGCTTTGAAAACGCTAACGTTTCCATCCTTGTCAGTTTTTTACTTTGAAAACCCATTTGCATCCGATTGGTGTTGCTCCATCGGGCAAATCGATCAAGTTCCATACTTGATTTTCTGACATGGAATCCATTTCCGATCTCATGGCCTTTAGCCATTTTTCGGAGTCGGGGCTCGTCATAGCTTGGTTGTAAGTACTCGGCTCATTATCTTCTAACAGTAGGACATCTGTTTTCTGAGATAATTCCTGGAGCCTTTGAGATCTACGAAGGGCCTGAGCAACTTGTGGAGTGTTCTCAACTATTTGAGATGTCTCCTGCAAATTTAATTCGACTTGTGCGGGAGGTTCCACGAGTTTTTCTATCTCGACCTCATTATCCTCTTCCATACTTTGTGGATAGATAGGAGCCGCTAAACCTCTTGATATCTCTATATCCGTGTTTATTTGTTGCTCATATCGAATTTCATCGATATCTACATTTCTCCCACTTGTCTGCTTGGAAAGGAATTCCTTTTCAAGGAAGACACCATCTCGAGCAACAAACACTTTGTTCTCAGATTCGTGGTAGAAGTAGTAACCCCTTATCTCTTTCGGATAGCCCACAAAGAGACATTTGTCTGATTTGGGTGCGAGTTTATCTCCTTGTAAACGTTTTACATAAACTTCACATCCCCAGACTTTGAGAAAAGACAGCTTTGGAACCTTTCCAAACCATAACTCATATGGCGTCTTTTCTACAGCTTTTGACGGAGTTCGGTTAAGTGTGAAAGCAGCCGTTTCTAGAGCATACGCCCAGAACGTGTTTGGAAGATTTGCTAAACTCATCATAGATCGAACCATGTCTAACAAGGTGCGATTTCTCCTTTCAGAAACACCATTCATCTGGGGTGTTCCTGGTGGAATGAGTTGAGATACTATACCACAACTCCTAAGATGATCGTCAAATTCTTGACTCAAATATTCACCACCTCGATCGGATCGAATGGCTTTTATTTTCTTGTCAAGTTGATTCTCTACTTCGTTCTGAAATTGTTTGAACATGTCAAACGATTCGGACTTATGCCTCATCAAGTATATGTAACCATAACGAGTGAAGTCATCCGTGAACGTGATGAAGTAGCCATAGTTACCTCTCGCCGGAGTACTCATTGGTCCGCATACATCCGTATGTATGAGTTCCAAGGGTTCTTTGGCTCGGTCTCCTTTTCTTTTGAAAGAAGACCTCGTCATTTTACCCATTAAACATGATTCGCATGTGTCATATGATTCTAAATTATACGAACCTAGAAGTCCATGCTTATGGAGCTTCTTCATGCGTGTCATGTTAATGTGACCCAAATGACAATGCCAAACGTAACTTGGATTTGAATCATCTGACCGTAGCCTTTTGGTTTCTATGTTAAAGACTTCGTTCTCAATATTCGTAATATAGAGACCGTTGTATAGCTTAGCACTGGTATAAAACATTTCACCTTTGTATAAAGAACAACGCTGGTTTTTTATTAATAGGTGATATCCCTCTTTGTCTAATTCTGAGACAGAGATAATGTTTCTAGAAATAGAGGGTACATAATAGCAATTATGAAGTTCTAAAACTAGACCAGTTTCTAAAGGTAGACTGAATGTTCCTACAGCTTTCGCAGCAACCGTTGCTCTATTTGCTACTCGTAGGACAAGCTCCCTTGCAGATAAATACTTGATTCCCTTAAGGCCCTGCACATCATAAATGATATGAGCACCACATCCGGTATCGAATACCCAGGATTGAGAATCAAATGTATTTGCTAAGTTAACTTCGATAACATAGATACCTTGGTCGGAATCGTGAGTTCCTTCCTTTTTCCCTTTGTCCTTCTGAATCAGTTGAAGTTCTTTCTTTGATTCAGACATTCCAATGCCTCTCCGGATTGCCTTGGAAGTCCCGTACTTCCTCAACCGTGATTTGTTTCGGGACATGTCCCTTAATCGACGGATGATTGTGTGTGCATCCATTTTCCTGAATCTCTTTTGAAGATTAGGCTCCATGGTGGCCAACATAAGGCAAGTTACTGAAATTGATTTCATCCGGATACTTTTGGCCTGCTTTTGTTCCTCAACCTTTGAGTTCGCAGCTATCCTTGGAATAGGGGGTATCCAGTACGCTTTCTTTGTTTGTAGACTTGAGAACACTTCTCAATCTCTTTTCCCAATCAAGGAAGTTATCCATGTTCAATTTGTCCTCATCAAGGATTGAACATAGGTTGAAAAGATTGATTTTTTCCATAGTAAAACTACATGAAACAGAAAAAGGATTTTGCTAAGTATTACATTCGATAATTTTTGCAAAAAATCCTAAGTTTTTGCCACATTATTCAAGATAAAACGTGTCCCTAGATGAATAATGCGATTCCGAGATCCCATCTCTCAAGGATTAAGCGGACTAGGGCCTTGCCCTTAATTCCCATTGATTTAGGTGAGTGAACACTTTCACTGATCATACCATATGATTCTCGGTTGATGGATTACATGTTTAGTGTAAAATCCATCCTTTTGCCTCGAGTATCCAAGACTCTCTTGCTGATCTCGTTGAGTAGAACCATTTAGACATGTAGGCCTCTTCTATAGGCCTACCAGCAATGTCCCAAGGTAGAGAAGGTACTCTGCGAAGGCCGACCCACCTTTCTCGAACAAGGGCGCAAGGAGTGTCTTAATTTGGATAGGCACTGTACTCAAAATTACTTTTAGGGACTTTTACGCTAGTTTGGCGTTCGTTTTAGTGAACTAATTAGCCTAACTAACATCCACGACATAAGGCGTAAAAGGTAAGTAAATGCGCGCAAGAAAGTAAATCAAGCACATATGGATCCTAGTATGGCCCCTAACCTAGAAGATCTAATCTCCTTTGGTTTGCTTCTTGTTTCGCCTTTTAGTTCGTCTAGATCTCCATCTTTGAACCTCCATTGATTTCCCCCACTCGCCTTTGGATTTCCTCCTTGAGTTTCATCAATGGACTCATAAACCCTAAACTCTAATTACAAGACTCAAACGATTCGCAGATCGTGTAAACTTGAAATTAAAATTATTACAAATTATGCACCCATCTGTGCTTAAAACAAGAATAAGAATTAAATTCTATGGCCATACTAGTTTCCGCATTCACATCACATGCAATCATATAATATATTTCAAGGCTAACAATTATATATGCATGTATATCCGGGAGATACTTTTGTCGACATCCATATGTCATGTACGTACCTTAAGTCTACATCAAAGGATTAGACTAATGGTGCGTCTTGGTTTGATTTTAAAATCTGATTTTAAAGAGAAATTCCGTTTGGGCGTTGAATGGCCCGGGTTAATTTCGGGAATATTTGGATTGGAATTTGGGAGAAAATTTGGATAAAACTCCCACTCGAAAAATGGTCCCTTTTCGTAGTCCGAAAAGCCTTGAAAAAGCCCGGGACAAGTCCTAGACAAGTCCCGGCCCAAGCCCACAAAAGGGCTTGGACAAGGTCCGGATATGGCACGGCCCATAGGGCCGGCATGTCCGAGCCGAGGCCAATAGGCCTGATCTCGTCCTGGCCGGAGCCAGGACGCTAGTCCAAGCACCAGACGCGTCCTAGACGCATCTGGTGCTGGACCAGACCAGCACTAGGTGTCTCGGACTTAGTCCGAGACACCCAGGACCCCAGATGCGTCTCCAATACGCGTCTGGTGGTAGCTACTAGACGCGACCCAGACGCGTCCTGGTTAAGCTACTGGTCGCGTCTAGAAGACGCGACCTGGAGTAGCTGGACGCGTCTTCCAGACGCATCCTCAAGGCTACTGGTCCGGCCAGGAAGCTTCCTGGCCGGACCTATTGAGTTTCTAAAACTCAATAGTTTCCGTTTTTTTTTTTTTTTTTTTTTTTTTTTTTTTTTTTTTTTTGTTGCAATTCTAAATTGCTATTTCCAAAATTTGAAACACTTCTAAAATATCTCAAATTCTTTTTAGAACAATTCTAAATTTCCAAATTTTGTTTTTCACAAGTTTCCAAAAACTTAAAAACAACTTTTTTAATCAACCATTTTGGATCAAAATTTTAGGTTTTGAAACTCTTTTCAAGAACAAATTTTGAAATCTTTTGACAAATACTTGAATCTTATCCAAAATTAATCAAAATTTTGTGTTCAAAACACTTTTAAACACAATAATCTATCTAGAAAAGCATGGAATTGGTCCAAAACTTAGATAAGATAGGCTAATTGCAAGAGGCTCTGACCCCACTGTTGGGTTTTACACCCTTCTACTAGTGTTTATAGCGGAAATAAGACATCTAATGTCTACACTAGTATTCCCAGGATCACATGCATAAGCCTATGATAATCATTAATTAAAACTAGAAAGATAAATACCTTATTCGCTAGTTTTCCCTCGAACCTTTCCAATTGCTTATGAGAAGATCAAGAGCTTCAAGTGTAGATCCTCTACTTGGGACACGAGCAATCAATTTGATCTCCCACCTTGTTGTATAGCTAGCACACCAATGGTGGTTGGAAGAAGAACTCCTTTCTTCTTGACTAGATAGATAGTTAATGGGAATTAGCTCACTTTCTCCTCTCTACTTGATGTGGTAGAGTAAGAAAGCTTAGAGAGAAATTCCACACCTTATTCTCTGCCCTAAGAGTGTTTATATAGAACCCTAATAAGAATCCACCTCCTTTTAGGTTTCCCAAAACACCCTTTAGAATAAGATTTAGGGAAATAGTCGAAAATAGCAACTATTGGTATTTTCTCAATTCCCTAAGGAGATGACGTCCAACCCAGCCAAAATTGGCATATTTAATGTTCATAATATAAGGAAACGTCCCTCCAAAAATCAGCCCAATCCGAGCCCCAAAAGTGCCCGAATCGGCCTAGGCCCAAAACCCCGTTTTTGGGCCTTTTGTACTATCTTTGCCTAATTCCTTTTTAGGCCTATGAGATATGTTTATGGGACACTCCTATGATTATATCTCACTCCCACTAGTCATATCCTAGATCAACTTGACACTCTTATGTGTAACACGTTGTAGGATCCGATCGAAGTTAGCCGCGAATTACTTCGTAATTCGACGATCGTAGTTGGTCTCTAACTACAACTCTACGATCCCTAAATCAATCGGACTTGATGATCTTCCACATCAATTATCCTATCCGACAAATCGTTCGCATTGTCACCTTGGTCGAAGGACATCTCCTTCAACTCCTTCAAGCCGGACAGGAGAACGTCAAAACGAGAAAGACCGACAACCCCGTCCCAAAAGAAAAAGACCTCCAAGCAAGGGAGAATCCGAAGGAAACACGCTCTCAGCCCTCGCCAAGAGGACAATCCACGGATCCGAGAAGCCCACGGGAGTGATGGGCAACGCTAACACCACCAAAGGGAATTTAATCCCTGATAAGAGCGTCGAGAGTAAGGAAAAAAGGGAATCTTTTACGAAGACCCCCCAGCACACACGCAGAAATAAGGAATGACTTGTCCAGGTAAGGGAAACAATCCTCTTTCAATTTATCCTACAATAAGGGCAGTAGATCATGATGTGGCAATAGTTGCAGTATCAATTAATAAATAATACTTTTCGGAAACAAGTATTATTCAAGGAGGAATCCTTGTTAAACTTACTTTGCTTAGGCAAAACGGCTGGCCCTAATAACAAAAGCAACGACCAGGGGCCCTAAGGAGGAGTCCTAGTTAAACTTACTTTGCTTCGGCAAAACGGACAACCCAGATAGCGAAGGCAATGACAAAGGGCCCTAAGGAGGAGTCTTAGTTAAACTCACCCTTTATGCGAGCAAAACGGGTAGCCCTGCTAGTACAAGCGACGACCAGGGGACCTAAGGAGGAGTCCTAGTTAAACTCACTTTGCCTCGGCAAAATGGACGGCCTGGTAGCCAAGGCCACGACCAGGGGCCCTAAGGAGGAGTCCTAGTTAAGCTCACTTTGCTCAAGTCAAACGCGATCTCTCACCAGGGATCCCAAGGAGAAGTCCTATTTAACCTAGTCGTAAACCGACAGCTCTGATAGCGAGAGCGACAGGCAGGGGCCCAAGGAGAAGTCCTAGTGAAACTAGTCGTGCTCAAGCCGAAGAAACAACCCTGGTAGCTAAGACCACGACCAGGGGACCATGGAGAAGTCCTAGTTAAACTAATTGTGGTCAAGCCAACGAAGCGACCCTGGTAGCTAAGGCCATGACCAGGGGCCCAAGGAGAAGTCCTTGTCAAACTAGTCGTGCTCAAGCCGACGAAGCAGCCCTGGTAGCTAAGGCCACGACCAGGGGCCCAAGGAGAAGTCCTAGTCAAACTAGTCGTGCTCAAGCAGACGAAGCAGCCCTGGTAGTTTAGGCCACGACCAGGGGCCCAAGAAAGTTCCAGGACTACCTCTGAAACTAATACAGGGCTAACTTGGGTTCCATTTAGGAGGAGGAAATAGTAAGATTAGGGCATGATAGAATAAGTCTAATCTCTTTTATGTTTGCAGAGGCGATCATATGGAGCATGCGTAGTAAGATAGGGAATTGCATTAGTAAGCTAGGATAACACTAACGTTTGATTAAAACCCAAGGCCGAGAAACTCTTAGCACTTTTACAGGAATAAAAACAAGTAATAACCCAAAAAGGATCCATACAGGAACGAAGGTTCATCAAACAAAAGGGCAAACAAAGACATCAATAATCAAAGTCCCTCGGCAGAGGGAGAAGGGCCATGACGACCATCAAAACCAGGTTGAGGGACCGAGGAAGCAGAGCCTTCGTTGGAATCATCGTCATCCACCGGAATCATGGACCCAGCAACTTTGATTCCCCACTCGTCATCACTGAATGAGAGGTCCTCCCCAACGCCATTCTCAGCAGTAACAACAACAACACACGCAACAAGCTAGGTCACCTTGTCTTAATTGAGATGATATAACGGAGAAGACGAGTCAGAGGCGTAGATGAAGGATATATCCGTTCCGTCTGAAGGAGATGTCCTTCCAAAGGAGTGTCCTTCGACCAAAATGGCAATGCGATCAATTTGTCAGCTAGGATAACGATGACCATATTGTGAAGATCGGGTCCAATTAGGGGTCGTAGCGTTTTGCCAGAAGCCAACTACGATCGTAGGATTACTTCGGTGATTCGCGGCTAACATAGACCGGATCCTACAACGAGTTACACATAAGAGTGGTAACTTGATTGGAGAGATTTGACTAGACGGGAATAGGCTAAAGATGGATTATATCCAACTAAATAGGCCGAAAGGGTTCGAATGGCGATTCGGAACAAGATAGGAAGAACCAGGCTTAAAAGGGGTGCCCCGAGCAAGGCTCTAAAGGGAAGCATGTGATGGCCGACCAAAGTTAGTGTGCCGGCCAGATAAAGCCCATAGTGGGCTGCCCTGGCCGGCCACACTAAAGGGAAAGCCAAAATTTTGTAATTATCTTTTCTGTGACCCAGAAAATAGAAAGACCTAATTTGAATATGATTCTAATTAGGGTTTCTCTATATAAGGGTCATTAGATAACAGAAAAGGTGTGGATTTTTCTCAGAAAGAAAAATTATACAGCCCTCTCTATCTCAATATACAACTAGTGGAGAGAGAGGATTGTAGAGAAAAAACTTCCGTTCTATCAATCTAGTCAAGAAAAAGGGTTCTTCTCGACCTTCTATTAAGTCCTAACAGACTGAAAGGGAGGGAGATCAAGTCAACCTACTCGGTGTCTCAAGTAGAGGAGCGACACTTGGAGCTCTCGATCTTCACACGCGATTGGAAAGGTTCGTGGGAAAAACGCGATAAAGGTATTTTTCTTATTCTAGTTCATTGATTAGTTCATACTTTAAGATCCTGGTAATCTAGTGTTAAATATATAGATGTTTGATATTCCGCTTAGAACACTAGATAGTTGTATTAGATACACACAAAATCCTACAGTGGCATCACGAGCCGGTTGCATGAAACTATCTCTGACTAATCGAATTGGATTTGAACTTGATTGATTAGATGATTTTATGTTTGAATATAGATTTAGACATGAAATTGATTAGTTTGAATTAGATTTAGACCTAATCGGATAGAAATTGAAAGGGTTTTAATAAATAGAACTTTAAATCTTCGATTTTTTAAAAGAGTTTTCGAAAAGGGATTTAAAACTTTGACTTGGGTCTTTGGAGTTTGACTCGGGCCATGTTTTGGGTCAAAACGAGACTGGTCCGCGGGTGTTTGACCAAGTTTGGCTTGGGTCTTTGGAGTTTGACTCGGGCCTTTTTGGGCCTTGACCCGAGTGGGAGGTATAGACATTTCTTCTTCCGACTTTAGCATATTTTTTTCCAAAAGTGACTTGGGCTCTCTAAGGGTCCAAACGGAGTTTTTCCTTGAATCGATTTTGGAAATCATTTAGGAAGAAACATGACGTGCCATTAGTCCGTATTTCACGAAAATAGACTTAGAATTCACGTTAGACATGTAGATGTCAAAATTTCCCACAAATAGCTATACGAAACGTAGCGAACCTAGAAACGAATCTAGGATACATACTTTATCTTATATCAATGTCATAGTTCTGAATGTATGTATATATATGTGTGATTGCGTAGATCAGTATACCTTTAGCCCGAATAATACTTATAGGGTCTTAAGAAACCATTGACGAATCAAATGGTGGGATCATGATTCGAGTGGGAGTACTCAATGGTGGTTCAAGGATATGAATCCAAACAAACCTTAGGCGAACAAGAAATAACCTAAAAGATTAGATCTTTTAGGAGTAATACTAAGATTTAAGAAATCATTACGCAAACCCACATAAATCTTTACGTAATAAATCACATTTAGTTATGTTAAAGCTCACAGTAACGTAACCTGATAAATTACGTAATAAGTCCCCAAAAAATTTTTGAGTAAAGCCTACTCAGATTAGGACACCTGTTGCGCCCTTGTTCATCGATGGTGGGTCATGCCAAAGCAGGGTGCCATCTTTTACCTCGGGACAATACGGGTAGATCTATGAAGAGGTCTACGAGTCTAAATGGTTATTCTCAACGAGTAAGCAAAAGGGTTTTGGATTTCGAGGCAAAAGGATGAGTTCGACACATAAGTGTTATTCATCAACCAAAAGTCATAGGAGTATGATCTGTAAAGAGTTACTCACCCAGGAGGGTGGAGTTAAGGGCAGTGCCAAAGTACGCTTAACTCCATAGGAATGGGATCTTGGAATCATATTATTCAAACAGGCACGGTTTTCATTGAATAATATGTCAAAAACTATTTTTGCTTAAAATTGAATGTAGTACTTAGCAATATCTTTCTTTTGTTTAGGTAGAGTAGAAATGGCATATAGTATTAGTTCACAATTAGATAGAGATCTATACGACTTTCTAGATTGGGAAGAAGAGCAGAGAAGAGTTCTCGAGGCTTCGAATGAAAAAAGCGTAATAGAGATACCGGAAAGAGAAAAGGAAATTGGTGCCTATGTTATAGAGGTCAATTTGGCAGATACGACTGATTTTCCCTCATGGGTATTTGATACCGGATGTGGAGCACATATAATCTCAGAATTAGATGGACTCAAGAGAATCAGGTATCTGACAAAGAACGAAATGGTTCTACGAGTCGCAAACAAAACAAGAGTTGCTGTTGTGGCTGTAGGAACTTATAAGCTTAGTCTAGAAACTGGATTGATACTAGTGCTACATAATTGCCATTATGTACCTACTACTTCAAGGAACATCATCTTTGTGTCTGTTCTAGACAAAGAGGGATATCATGTAATAATAAAGAACAAATGTTGTTCTTTATACAAAGATGAGATGTTCTATACCAGTGCTAGACTATGCAATGGTCTTTATGTTATGAGCATAGAAGACGAAATCCTGAACATAGACACGAAATGGCTTCGTACTCACGATTCTAACCAAGGCTATCTCTGGCATTGTCGTTTGGGCCACATTAACAAGAAATGCATGCAGAAACTCCATGCAAATGGACTTCTGGGATCGTGTGATTTAGAATCATACAATACATGTGAACCATGCTTAGTGGAAAAAATGGCACGATCACCCTTTAAGGGAAAAGGTGATCGAGTGAGTAAACTATTAGGACTGATACATACAGATGTATGCGGACCTATGAGTACACTCGCAAGAGGTAACTATGGCTACTTCATAACGTTCACTGATGACTTCACTAGATATGGATAGATATATCTTATGAAGCATAAATCGGAATCGTTTGAACTGTTCAAACAATTTCAGAACGAAGTAGAGAATCAACTTGGCAAGAAAATAAAAGCCATTCGATCGGATCGAGGTGGCGAATATTTGAGTCAAGAATTTGAGGATCATCTTAGGAGTTGCGGAATAGTATCTCAACTCACTCCACCAGGAACACCTCAGATGAACAGTGTGTCTGAAAGGAGAAATCAAACCTTAATGGACATGGTTCGATCGATGATGAACTTAGCCGATCTTCCTAACACTTTCTGGGGTTATGCTTTAGAAACGACTGCTTTCACACTAAACCGAGCTCTGTCAAAAGCGGTGGAAAAGATGCCATATGAGTTATAAACTGGAGAGGTTCCAAAGTTGTCTTTTCTCAAAGTCTGGGTTGCGATGTTTACGTAAAACGTTTACAAGGAGATAAACTAGCACCAATATCAGACAAATGTCTCTTTGTTGGATATCCGAAAGAGACAAAGGGGTATTACTTCTACAACCCATCAGAGAACAAAGTGTTTGTTGCTCGTGATGGTGTCTTCCTTGAAAAGGAGTTTCTTTCCAAGAAGACAAGTGGGAGAAATATAGAAATCGAAGAAATTCGATCTGAGCAACAAACTGACACTGTTGTACTGGTGTCAGAAGTCGCGATTCCTAACTATTTTGAGCCAATAGAAAAAGAAATAGAGGAAGAGATGGTAGATCTTAGAGATGCTCCCGCGCAAAGCGAATTAGATTTGCAAGAGAACCCTCTGGGAGTTGAGAGTATCTCACCTGTTGTTCAAGGCCCACGTAGGTCCGCAAGGCTGATTGAATTATCTCAACGACAAGATATCTTGTTGATAGAAGATAATGAACCCATCACCTACGAAGAAGCTATGACGAGCCCAGACTCCGAAAAATGGCTGGAAGACATGAAATCCGAAATGGACTCCATGTCTGAAAATCAAGTTTGGAACTTGGTTGATTTGCCTGATGGAGTAGAACCCATTGGTTGCAAATGGATTTCAAGATGAAAACAGACAGGGATGGAAACGTGAGCTTTTTTAAAGTTAGACTCGTGGCAAAAGGTTACCGACAAATCCAAGGAATAGACTATTAAGAAACCTTTTCCCCGGTCGCAATGCTTAAATCCATTAGGATTATTCTAGCAATTGCAACTCATTACGATTATGAGATATAGAAAATGGATGTCAAAACCGCCTTCCTGAATGGGAATCTGGAAGAGGATGTGTACATGACACAACCTGAAGGTTTTGAGGAATCCAAAAATGCTGGAAAAGTTTGCAAGCTTCAAAGGTCCGTCTATGGTTTGAAGCAATCAAGTAGGAGCTGGAATCTTCGGTTCGACGAGAAAATCGAAGAGTTTGACTTTCTGAAGAACGAAGAAGAATCTTGTGTATACAAGAAGGTTAGTGGGAGCAACCTAGTTTTCTTGGTCATGTATGTAGATGACATACTGATCGTTGGAAACAACATTCCTATGCTTAAGTCTGTGAAATAGTGGCTTAGGAAGTGTTTTTCAGTGAAAGACCTAGGAGATGCAGAATATATTTTGGGCATCAAGATCTATAGAGATAGATCAAGTCAGATGATTGGACTCAGTCAAGAAACTTATATTGATAAGATTCTTGGGAGATTCAAAATGGAAGACTCTAAGAGAGGATTTCTACCCATGACACATGGCACAACGCTAACCAAGACTTAGTGTCCCCGAGATCCTGATGAGCTAGCACACATGAAGAAGGTACCTTATGCTTCATCAATAGGATCTATCATGTATGCTATGGTCTGCACTCGCCCAGACGTCTCATATGCTCTGAGCATGTGTAGTCGTTACTAATTATATCCAAGTGAGAAACACTGGACCGCAGCCAAGAATATCCTGAAGTACTTGAGAAGGACAAAAGATCACTTCTTGGTATACGGCGGGAAAGAAGAACTAATCGTGGAAGGCCATGTGGATGCGAGCTTCCAAATGGACAGAGATGATTTCCGATCGCAGTCGGGTTACGTCTTTTGTTTAAATAGAGGAGCAATAAGCTGGAAAAGCTCAAAGCAGACTACTGTAGCAGACTCTACCACAGAAGTAGAATACCTAGCCGCTTCAGAAGCAGCCAAGGAAGGTGTTTGGATCAAGAAGTTTATCTCCGAACTTGGTGTCGTTCCTAGCATAGAAAAGGGAATAACTCTATATTGTGACAACAATAGAGCTATTGCCCAAGCTAAGGAACCAAGAGCACACCAAAAATCCAAACATATCCAAAGGAAGTACCAAGTGATAAGGGAAATCACGGAGCGAAAAGATGTGGTCACTTGCAAAGTCGATACGGACGACAACGTCGCCGATCCATTAACTAAACCACTACCTCAACCCAAATATGAGAGTCATAGAAGGAGCATTGGTATAAAGCGCATCGATGAATGGCTTTAGGTTGTAATTGGATTAATAAAAGGAGTTTTATGTAATCAATTAGCTACATTCAATAAAAGAAATAAATAAATTATTTCTGTCATTAAATAATGGTTTAGTGTTTAATTGACAGTCCAAAAATAATGAAGCATTCCAAGTAGGTTTATCAGATGCGTGATCTGGTAAATGAAACTCTACTAAGTGAACTTGGAATAGATTCATTATTAAGTCCCTAGTCCAGTTCATTGCATGGACAACAATGACTCATGAAGACTAGCATGTGAGATTGACTGATAACGTTGTTTCATGGGCTATAGGAATATAGTATTTAAGTCAATTACATGAGTGTATGATTGGGAATATACACCGGATAACCCAAATATGAGAGTTCTTCAAATGTTGAAAAAACTTCATGAACAATCATAGGCAAGATTAGAGAGATTCCTTAAACATGAGTACTCCACTCATCTTCTGTAAGGAATGTCGAACTTTGGTACCGTCAAACGCCGTCCCGTAAAAGGAGGTTATAAAGGCGGATTACTGGGGGCACATGATAAACATGAAGTTAAGTGGGAGTACAAGACTGGATGATGTCCTCCTATCAAGTTAGGATTAGTATCTCTGGGCCACTTGAGGAGAAGCAACTCGAAAATGTGTGGCCACACTCAAATGGATTAATGATTAATCATTTGCTTTGACAGTTGTTCTCCAGATCAAGAAAGTCTGAAAGGTATGACGTATCAGATGACACTACAAAAAAAAGGGCTAATGGGTACAGGTTCTTAAGCGTCTGTCCCTAATATATTGAAAATAGGGACAGATTTTTAACATTTGTCCCTATTAAATTTACAATAGGGACATATATACGCCTCTCAGGGACAAGTTTTTATCCCAATATTTAGAAAGTTTAAAAACGAATATTGAGTAACAAAAACGGGAAAAAGAGAGCCCAAATTTCAGTTCCCGCATAAAGCTAGATTGGCGGTCAAACATAAAAAGAAATTCTCAAATATCTCTATATCTCTCTCTCCACGATTCTACTTCAGTTTTCTTCTGTAGTTTTATTCTTCTTCATTTACCACTACAAACCAAAAAAATCAGAGAACTAGAGAACTGGATTTTGGGAAAATCAGAAAAATTGACTCGAGCAAATCAGCAAAAACAGTTGCTCCTGCAGGTATCTTCTTTACCTTTAATTAAATCTCTTCTTTATCTCATATTTTCGGTTCTTCACCCTAGTTATTAGGTACTACAATCCATTACAATTATTTAGGGTTTTCAAGGTAACTGAACAAGTATGGTCATTCTTTGATTTAGTAGGAATGGAGGTTTTAGAGAGAGAATCATTTCTTTTTATCAAATATCTCTTGAGAAAAACCTATTTTATGTTTAACTTGTTCAAAAATGAACCTCATTGTCACACAAAACCCTTTCATTTGAACTTATTTATGAATTATTTGTTTTATACTTCTCAACAGACAAAATTAGATTGTTTAGTTAAAGAGATCTCTATGAAAAGTCTTATTATTTTGCTTTCATTTGAATTGATTGTCTAGGTAGTTGATTTTATTACTAATTGATCATGGGTTTTGTGATGTAACTTCTTCTTGCTGTTTTAGCCTTCTAGGGTTTGCTTTTCCTGAATAAAAATAAAATAAGTCTTCATATATTGATTTAACATTGATCATAACCCATCTTTTATTCTATTTCCTGCAGCACAAGGACTAAGTTAGTATTTCGATTGTTGTATTTTATAGTTTGTTCGATATATTTTTGTTTCTCTTTTACAAAGTGGTGCTTAGAAAATTAGCACCCACTTAATGTTTGATGAAATGTCAGAATGAAATATAAAGAAGAACTTCCACCTCAAATTAGTTTAATGGATTAAACCCAAAAGTTCTAGTACAATGAACTCTTTTACTGAAGTCGCTTTAACATTTTCTTTGGTCCAGTTTGAGTTTGAAAACCGAAAAAAGTTGATGAGTGCATAGCCCAAAGAAAGTTAGGTGTATATATCTCTTCTTTTCAAGTTAAAGTCAAGATGTTCATCAATGTCTTGTTCTTTTACTAATTCAGAGAGGTTTTACTCTTGTTTAATTGTCAGATCCGAATAGAAAGAAACTACGAAAACTTACCTCTAGATTTAAAGAACAACAATTACTTAAAGTATTTGCTTTGATCTTTAGCTTCTTTTACTTATATATTTAGCTAATTAAGTGATTTCATGATTTAGGTATGCTATAGTAAGTGATCTCCTAATTGTTGAATGTTTATAGTTTTGCTTCTTATAGGATTTTATCTATGACTTCTCAGCTTCTTGTTATATTTTGTCTATCTTTGTCTACTTGAGATATTGCACATTTAGGAAATGTAGCCATAACATGTGCAGGTTTTCATAATCACCGTGGAGATCTTGACTTCTTTAACATTTCTAATGATACGTGATCACCTTAAATTATTAATTAACATCAATCATAAATGGACAAACTCGTTGTTTGTGTTCTTTGTCTTATCAATCTGTTTTCTTTATTCACATTGAGTCTTTGATGCCAAAACGATGAAGCAAATGGCATCAACATATAACTATGTGATATATGTATTTACATTAACCAACCCAGAGACGTTTTTGCCTTTACAACACTAATTTCTTTTCTTATCAAAACTAATATAATTATTCAATCTTGGAAACAACATTAAAAGTATGAGCTTGAAAAATTATATAGCAGAGCTGAAGTTAAAACTTGTTACAAGAAACAAAAAACAGTGGATGATTTGATTAGAATGAATAGTAAAATTCATAAAAGAGAAACTCACTGATTTTGAGTGAAATGCAACCTTCTTGAAAATGGGTTACAAAGTGGTATTCAAATTTCTAAATTTCTACCAAGACCAATTGCTCATGCATCCTGTTGGAATCAGAGCCGATTTTGGCTCGACTAACTCGCCAAATTCAGAAAAGGAATGCATCATTGCGTTCGTCTCATCAAGCTCTTCAATTTAGAGCCAAGAATCACTCAAATTCGATTCCGGATGAATGAGAAATTCAAATTTAAAGTGTGGACGAAGATCGGTTGTAATAGGGACTAAAGTGTCAAAGCGGACAAGTTACTTTGGGGACCATTTGAGCGAAGCGAACGCATCCAGATCTGGACGGATCGCGTTCACTATGCAGGATTTAACTAGATTCAATGGTCGCGCTATGATGGACTAGAGATATAACTAGATCCGTATGATCCAACGATCCGCGTCACCTACGCGTCGGGGTTATGGCGGGATTTCATCAGATCCTAATCTGACGGCTCTCTCGTTGTCTCGTTGGGCACAGTTCGGGCAGGATCCGTTCCTATATCCAACGACAAGCGCCCTGCCCAAGTTATTGAGCCAGATTCATTGTCCCAGAATGCACAGACTTTAAAATTCAATTTGCGTCCGCAAATTTGAAGGGATATGTCCTTTGACCCCAAAAGACAAATGTACCTATTCAATTCCTATATAAATTACCCAAACTAGCAGAAAATCGTCACCCAACATCAGAACCGGGCAAACAGCTCATCTGAATCGGAATAATTTTCGCTATCGCAGCATAGTTGACCACAATATATTGTGGGATACGGTGTTGCTTAAGAAAAACACAGAACAAGGACCATAAGGTCCACAGTGCTGTTATGAGTGACACAGAATTAATGTAATACATGTTTAAATATAAATATGAAGAATATAAATAAAGGATACATAAGAACTTTATCTCTGTTTGTTATGAAATATCAGCATTTGAACTATAAAATCTCAACCAGTCTCCTAGAACTTTAAAAGATATAATCTCCAAGTTACTGTAAATACAGTTAGTTATTATTACCTGAAAGCAATCACCCAAAACAAATACGGTATCAATCTGCATTTTCGAAAATAAAATGCTATCAACATGCATGTTCAATCTTTACATGGGTTTATAAGATTCTAACATATATTTCTACTTTAACTATTCACTAGGGATAACCCGTGGCGAAAATTCTAATAACACATAGTCGAAGAAAGTATGTGATGAGGTGAAATGCAATTTGAATCCAAATAAGTATCAATTGCTCATAAAAACTTGCATGATGACTCGATTAAAAGGTAAAGGTCGGCCAAGGGGTAATCAATGAAATATTTGAAGTGGAATACGAAGATCCAATGTCATTAAGCATCCTGATATTGTATTCTGATTCGATATGGATAATTGGAATTTTGTCAACTATGCAAACCAAATACATTATGGTTTCATGGATCATTTTTGACCTTACACATATAGTAGCATAGGTTCACCAAACATGCAGGGGCGGATCCATGGGGGTGCGAGGGGGTGCGGCCGATAAAAAAACCATTTTCCGCTGATGCATTAAAGTATCGAAAAAAAAAGTTTAACTTTATTAAAAATAACTTTGGGTCCAAATTGAAATCTCAAAATTTTTAAAAGTGTCTAAGTAACAAGAAGGAAGTATATAATACAGTTGTAGTATTGTTTTCTCTCTCTGATTTTTGTTGAACTTTATACTTTTCTTCTCTCCCTCTTTAGTGCAATAGGTACTGTTGGACTTCTTCTCTCTTATTTTTTCCAAGACTCTTACACTCCAACGTTCTTTAACTTGGGTCAATCCTAAAAGCATTTTTAATATGTGACATTAATTGGCCTAATTGTAACGTGTTGTGTGTCACGTGTTAATGTGTTATATGTTATATGTGTAATTTGTTTCTCTCTCCAACGTTCTTTAACGTAGGCCAAATTTTCCGGCGATCTTCAAACGTTTTTTTTTTCTATTATAATATTTTCTTCCTCCTTCTTTGTCTTTCTTTTTCTTCTTCTCTTTTATCCCTTTTCCTACTTTCTATCTCTCTAAATATTCCTGGCAAAGGGGCACCCCTTTGCTGGAGCAGCCAGACTTTGAGTGTGTGTGATATAGTTTTTCTCCATCACATTCATTGGATGAAAAACATTGAAGTATGCATAACACCTCATGATCCCAAGAGAAAATAAAAAATTAAGATTACTAAAAGTAGCCTTTTTTAGTAAGTTATACCACTCCAGCAAGTGGAAACGTCACATATATACATCGTTCAGTTCGTGTCAGTATGATATTCACATATCAATTTATATTCATAATAAACCCAATGGTGTTGGGTTTTATGTATGCTTGGGCCCATTTGATGTTTGGCCCACTTGCATATTGTAATTAATTGTGAGTGAGCCTCACCCATTCAACACTAGTCAAGACTATCGTGTCTTGTAGCTAGCACATGAGAGAGGCCCACCTCTAGAGGGAAAATGACATTCAAAGCTTTCTTTCTCTAGACAATTGTCCCACATATTCCAACTAGTGAAACTAAAGATACCTTATAATGAGTTGCTTAAAAACTCATAATAAAACACATGGTGGAGTAGAGAAAGTTCCCACACGCATGCTCACACAAGCGAGGCAATTGGGTTTTTGGCCATTTGGTTCTTTGGGCACTTTGGCCACATGGGCCTTTGGGCTGTTTGGGCACTTAGGCCTTTTGGGTAATGGGTCGTAGTCCCGTGAGCCCGTAAACCCGTGAGCCATGATTGATGAGTCATGACAATGCCTCATCTGAATCTCTTAATTTGGGCTAGTTAGTCTATTTCGAGCAATTACTCTGATGAATTGTGTGTTTCTCTTCCCCAGGTGTCTTTTACGGAGTTTAGTGTGAAAAACGGATAGAATTGAGAGAAAGACGTGTTGGGGTTATTTTGGTTATTTGGTGCTTCTGGTAATTCTGACCAATGTTGATACTTGGATGAAAAAGTACAGGCCAAGGCGAACCTATAGGCAAAAACAGAAGTCAAATCGGAGTCCATATGAGCAAAATATAGTGGATCAGAATCAAATCTTTCTGGAACAGGTGGTGCAAATCCGAAGGGAGTAAGCAAAGACCATAGACGTCCGCACTAATTAGCTTCCATCCAACGGCTGGTTTCTATGTGACGCGAGATACGAAGAGACATGGGAATCGAGCATTGCACTTGTTCTAAGTACAACTGGGAGACTGAAAGATATATTCGTCCGGTCTGAAGGAGATTCCCTTCCGAAGGAGTGTCCTTTGACCAAGATGGCAATGCGATTAATTTGTTAGCTAGGATAACGATGACCATTTTGTGAAGATCATCTAGTCCGGTCTAGCTAGGATAGCGTTTTGCTAGAAGCCAACTACGATCGTCGGATCACTTCGGTGACTCGCGGCTAACATAGACCGGATCCTACAACGAGTTACACATAAGAGTGGTAAGTTGATCGGGGAGATTTGACTAGATGGGAATAGGCTAAAGATGGATTAGATCCAACTAAATAGGCCGAAAGGGTTCGAATGGCGATTCAGAACAAGATAGAAAGAACCGGGCTTAAAAGGGGTGCCCAGAGCAAGGCTCTAAGGGGCAGCCATGTGATGGCCAACCAAAGTTAGTAGGCCGGCCAGATAAAGCCCATAGTGGGCTGCCCTGGCCGGTCACACTAAAGGGAAAGCCAAAATAGTTATTATCTTTTTTGTGACCCGGAAAATAGAAAGACCTAATTTGAATATGATTCTAATTAAGGTTTCTCTATATAAGGGTCATTAGAGAACAGAAAAGGTGTGGATTTTCTCAGAAAGGAAAATTATACAGCCCTCTCTCTCAATATACAGGTAGTGGAGAGAGAGGATTGTAGAGAAAAAGCTCCCGTTTTATCAATCTAGTCAAGAAGAAGCTCCCGTTTTCTCAATATCCTAGCAGACTGAAAGGGAGGGAGATCAAGTCAAACTACTCGGTGTCTCAAGTAGAGGAGCGACACTTGGAGCTCTCGATCTTCACACGCGATTGGAAAGGTTCGTGAGAAAAACGCGATAAAGGTATTTTTCCTATGATTAAGATCATGCTTTAAGATCCTGGTAATCTAGTGTTAAACACATAGATGTTTGAGATTCCGTTTAGAACACTAGATAGTTGTATTAGATACACACAAAATCCTACAGTAGAAACGGCGAGCAGACTCCCAGGCAGCTTTGAAGCTTACTTTACGTTTTTTCCTCAGGATCTGAGAAAATTCGTCTCCACATTTAAAGCTGGCAATTGTCTTGGCCCGGTCTGGTCAGCCAAGGCAAGGATATTAAGACGAGAATCATGAAGAGCAAGCTTATCCTTCTCTCTTCGGGCAACTAGACCGACTTCCCTCTCTTTATAAGTCTTAAGCTGCTTATCGAGAGCTGAGATACGAGCGTTAGCGTGAGAAGATTGCAGCTCTGAACTAGATCGGAATTGCTCAGCCGCCAACATCCAGGAATCCCGATCAACAATAATCACCTTTAAGTTAGTAGTCAGGAGCTCAGCCTTGGTCTTAAGAAACCGAGCCTCCTCCTCAAATTTTGCCAGCAGAACTTCCAGACGATCGACCTGGCTTAGATAAGAAGCAACATCTTGACTAACCCGAGAACCTTACAACAAAGAAGGGCATCGGAAAAAAAAGAAGGAACGATGCAAACATTAAATCAAATGGAAAAAAATACAAGTACCTCCCCCTGAAGGTACTGGTCCAAGCAAAAAATAAAAGAGGTGACTAGACGGTCAAGGCTTTTGGGTTAGCGGTTCAGCTTAGAAGATAGCTCTAGTACAACGGGATCCTTCCCTTTGACAGCCTTGGGAAGGTTGCTAGCCCTGGTTCGGGAAGAAACGAAACCACCTCTAGTTACAGGAGTTAACTAGGGAGCAGAACTTAAAGGGACTGCCAGAGTGGCAGGACTACAAGGTTCACGGATAGCAGGCCCGACAGAGCCTCGACTGACAATCACTTTGGATCAGGCCTCTTGGCGACCGAAGAAGACGGCTGATCGCCTATCCTGACGCGCTTCTTCAAGAAAACTTAACAATCAAGGAAGAAGAGAAACAATAAGCAAGAGGAAGGGCCAAAAAGAAAAAAAGGAGAGGAGAACCAAAGACATACCAGGGTAATAAGAAATCACCCCTGTAGAGACGAGGGCATGATAGTCGGCGAGCTTTTCAAGAACCATCCCATCTTTACCCTTGTCCAAAGCCGACAAGACCTCGAAACACTTAATGTCTTGGGGATCAGAGTTGATCTTCGGAAGTTCTGACGGGAAGTCGGAAGTACGAGCAACAAAACCAAAACTTTCGGTAACCAGAGGAGGATGAACCAAGAAAGATCTTTCTTTATCATCTTTCGGCGTAGATGGCGCCGAAAAGAAGGTTCCCAGACGAGAAGAAAAATAGTACCAGAAGTGGTCACTAAACTTGATGGAGGAGATCTTATCAAAAGCATAGAGGCTAACTTTTTTGCCCAGATGACTGCAGAGCAGATAAAACGCCATGGTTGTCATCACAACAGTGGGGCTCATATGAAAAAGCTGAAGACCATAGTGGTTCAGTAGCTCCACCAAGAACGAAGGAAAAACAAAGAATAAACCCAACTTGAAGAAAACTTCATAAACACCGACGCGGCGATCGGGAGTCAGACACACATGCTCATTAATGGTGGGAAGAACAAGTTTAATAGTAGCAGGGAATGAGCGCTCTACTCGAAGAAGATCAAGCTCCTTCTGGGTCATCGAACTTGCATGACGCTTTTGGCCAAGAAAAGAAAGATCGGGGGTAGGGGCCGCCATGGATTCATGAAGCAGCAGGAAAGAGAATGAAGTTTTGGGGAAATAATCAAGAGCGGCGACGGAAATAAAGACAAAGGGAAAGGATATATTTAGAAGGTCTAGTCATTTATAGAACTCGAGGGCAAGATCAATCGCGAATCCATGCCAACACGAAATCACAAATAATAATCGGACACGTGGCAATAATTGCCGCAGCCGCGAGAAACAAATATTCTTGAGCCAAACGAGCAAAAGGGAAGAAAAACATATTCAAGGCAAAAGTAGTCTTTATTTCCAAAATAACACATATTACAAAAGAAATTACAAGTAAGGACACCAAGAAGAGTGTGGCCACTCAGATCTATTACAGAAGAAATTGTTGAGGGAATAAACCCCAACAACACTGAGTCGGAGGAAGAGGAAGAAACGGAACAGGAGGGAAAATATGGAAGAACCCAAACCACCAGAGGGCAAATCCAGTAAAATCTCAGGAAAGAGATCAACATCGCCCAAGAGAAAGAGGCCTAACCGATATTTGGGTCACCCCTATCTTATGGACCAGATCCCAATTGGCACCTCGGGTCATCATCGGGTACCCTCTCCTTCCTTGATAATATGCTCCAAAACGACATAGGAGGTCGCCACCTCCATTGTCAGAAACGCCACTTTTTGCCACCACCATCGTCAGAAGAAGATATGCAAAAGTAACACCAAGTATGATGAACATGGGCTTCATCTTAAAAATCACCAAAAAGTGAAGTAAAAGATAAAATCAAGAGGACAGAACGATTAAAGGAATTATTCGTGAAAAAGCTTAAGCACAAGGCGGCTACTTATATTGGAAGAAGAAGATCAAGAGCATCTCTAAAAACAGAAGAGAAAGCATCAAAGAAAGAGGAATTAAAACCCCCTCGGCAACACGCGAAGCCATAATGACAAGGCATTTGGGGTGCGGCTCAAGACTGACTAACGTCAGAGGAGGAGTTAATGATCGATAAAGACTAGCTTCCTCATCCAATCACAAAGCACCACATGGCCACGCATGGCAACAAAGGTGGCCTGAGAAGTTACTCAAAGAATAAATGCTGAAAGTGTGTGATTAGAGAACAGGATCTCTGATGTCAGAAGATCACGCATGGAAGCGGAAATTTGTCTCCTTAGGCAGAAGACAAAACGTGTCGAACCAGCGGTAACATACCAACACGTTTCAAAGGAAACCCTGAACCAATCAGTTGGGCACTAACAGTCCTGAAAAACAAAAACTCCATCGAGTTGAGAAAAGCTCTTCAAAACAGCTCAGCCAGAAACAACCCCGAAACATGGAGGTCAGGAAAATCAAAAGAACTGATCGAGCTTCACGAAACACCTCTGGTACAGGTAAACCCCTTGTCTTCAGGGTCATTTTAAAATAACTTGACTTGAGAGTTACTTCTACTCCTCAGTCTCAACTCTTTCGACTAAGGAGTGGCGGGACTCATGATGATGCATAAAATGCCCAGAGTTTGACTAACGTCAAAAAGTCAAGCCTTGACCTGAAGTCCAACGGGTCAACCCGGCTTAAGGCAACAAAACAACTAATCCCTCGACACTCCGCCACCTACACCCCTAACTGGGAGGTCGGCCAGGACAAGCTAAGAGGCATCAGCTCGGTCTTGCCCTCAGCACAGAAAGATCAACCTTGGAGTCACTAAAGGAATGAGGCTCGTCCGTGTAAGCTACGCCTCTGTCTCACGCCCTAAACTGTGGATACAGGAAATTGCCTACAGTTTACCAACTCAATCCCAAATTCTCCCTAAAAGATCCCAGTCGGTTATAGATCTTTAGTGTTTAAGCAAACTAGGGCTTCAAGAGTATGAGAGGAGAAAGTATCTCCCCAAAGATCTATCACTTCGGCAAGATATCTACAAAGTATCCTTGAACTTAGGAACTTTCACTTATCTAAGATCCGGGATATATTCTAAGTGAAACCCTAGATATGAATAAGAGGAAACTTCTCTAATGGTTTGACGGCCACCACCTCACCATAACCACTAGTCAAAGTCGGCTTAACATTGCCTATAAAAGGGCCCCCATCGTCTTCCACAAGACATGTTCACTTTTGTTTGAGTAAGACATACTTTCCCCCAAAAGCTTCAATCAATATTCAATATTTTACTACAATGAACACCCTGACTGTCTTGAGTGTCGGAGCGGTTTTCGAACCCTATGCAGGTTTCCCCCTTGGAATCAAGGAAGCATGAACAATAAAGAGGAGCTGGAGCATGAAGCAAGGAGCAGGAGCAGGAGCGAGGACCAGCCAAGAGAATCAGACTCAGCATCACAAAATATTCACACATAACGGAGGTTGTCATGCATCAACTCCCTTTTTCATGCTGATATAACGAAAGGTCATTTTTTGACATCAGCAGGACCGATAATTATCAAATTGAATAATTTTTGTATTTGTATTCGAATCCTATATGGATATATCATAAAATGATAATTGGATGCAGATTTGGATATCCTAAAATGTAGATAAGTTTCTCCTTATCGAATACGAGTTCAAATTGAATTTCCAATTTTCGGATATTGATTGACAGACCTTGAGTCATCAATATTTTTTATTGTTGAAAAAGAGATTACATTAAAGAAAACCAGAATATAAGATAGAATACTATGAGATATTTTGGACTAAGTCCTTACATATATTAAGATTAGTGGCTATATTAGCTAGGTTATGAGTTATCTTATTATACTTTCTATTATAATAAGAATATTCTAAGTTAGTAGATGTTCTACTTAAAATTTTGTTTTCACCAGGATGGCTTGAGATATTGAATGAATGTTGGACTTTTTTCCTTGAAGGGTGATGTATGATTGTTTGGTCGTCGCCTTTTATGATTTGATGATTTATGTTAAGATTGCCATTGAATTCCTTTTAAGATTCTCTTGGCTTTTCCTTGGATTTTAAGATTGTGGATTACTAAATTGATACCCAATTTATCCTTCTTACTTTTGAAGGCTGCATTGACATTGATTTTGTAGTAATTATATGAGGGATCCGGTTTCTTGACTTGGTCGAGCATATTGATTGAGCTTCGTGGAATGTGAGACTATTTTGTTTTGAAATTTTGTGTCTGAGAAATAATTTCCAATGGTTCAATAAGGTTTTTTTGAAATTGGAATCTGCATCTAGCTTTCGAGACTATCCATAGGATTATAGAGAAGAATGCAATTTGTGGATTAATAACCTTATTTATGCTAGGATTCCACGTGCTTATGCAGCTTATCCAATTGGTTATGGTTTCAATTTTTGGGATATTGACATAAAACAAGATATTTCTAGCATAATCAAATTGGAGCAATGAATGTTTAACGGTTTCCATGTCTTTTTTGCATATGTGGCATGTATTTGGTTTACCAATGAATTTTGCTTTCAGTTAGGACAGGAAGAACACCAGAGCAACATTTCCATAAAAATAGTTTTATTTTCAGTATAATGTTTAAATGTATTGGTCGTAATAGGTTAATTCATACCATTGTGCGGAAGCGGTTGATCGTCGAATTGCCGCTAATCTGCCCACGCTCGTCGTCGACTTGCTACAATGTATGTGTTCGAATCACTACTAGAGCAATCGGAATATCCACCCCATAAATCATCGTCTATCGATGGTTAGACCATGTAATACTAGAGTATTCTGAATGAGCTTCTTAGTGTGTTGTGTTTGTCTAGTTTTTGTGTGTCTTTCAAGAACACAAATGAGAAATATATATAGGATTTCTCATAGCTACAATTAGTCACAGAGATTAATAGCTAGCAATTAATCTATTGTAACCGCTATACTAAATAGCGAGTTAATTGCAGCCGTTTCATTCCCATGAATGTGGCCGTTACAAAACGGTTTCATTCCCATGAATGTGACAGTTACAAACTGATTAATAACTCCCACTCGGCCACACAGGCCATACACATTAACTCGATCACAAAGACCGTACTCATTCAGGGTCATGCAGACCATACTCATTCACTCTATACAAGAGCGTATCACATATTTCATACAGGAAATAAGGCGTGCGACCACAAAATAACAAGCAATGTTACGTTAAGCCACCATCTAACCAACATAACACTTTCATGCTTTTCGATACCCCGAATTATCCGACCATCACCGATTGCGTACACAGTCCCTATACACAATATTGTCTCATTTAGTTATACACATAGTATAACCCTTGGCCAAGTATTGGTGGTGATATAGGAATCATTCTCCCTTAGACACTCATGTTAATCCATCTTAGCTTGACTGCTTTCCTAACATGTGTCGCTAGATCGACCCTTCGTAATTCTTTGGAGACATGCTAAAGTAGCATCATCGAATTTTAACTTCAAAACACAGTTCTTAGTCAACGGGTATTGTCTAGTATAGGTTTCACACAGTGACAAAGTAGGGATTCTTTTGTCACTCCCTATTGGTCGTCATTAAGCACATACAGTATGATATGTATGCCACAACATAGCTCCCACTTAGATGGGCATGCCACTCTTCTAGGTTATGCGAATATTAAGTCTAGATACTACACAAGCATCTAACCTGAGCCACTCGGTCTACATACATAATGTACGATCTGACACTCAAGTATTCTGCTTTAAGGTATAATTTGAAGGCAGGAAATTTCACATTCGACTCCCACTGAGTCTCATCTTGGACATACTAAGGCAACTATCAATTTTAATGGTCACTCATACGACACATGTATGATGACAACTCATATTGTACACACAGTGCCAATACAACTAAGTCTCATCCTGCACACTACATAAGTGTCAGGGCGATCACCTGTGTGAATGGGTCAATCAAATAACTTGTTGACATTTTTAAGTACCTAATTAAACAATTGAACATTTCCAAGAAACAAACAACTTTCTTTCATTAATGATCAACACATGTCTATAACAAATATATTCCCTTACTAAACAACGACTACAACCTACGCAATCCTAAGTTCTTCACATGGGCTACAAAAGCACTCTTAGGAATTGGCTTAGTCAAGGGATCCGCAATCATCATGCTAGTGGATATATAATTAATGACAACATATTTCTTTCTGATAGCCTCTGTAACAAAACGAAAGCGTCTCCTAATATGTTTGGATTTTTTATGAAACTTTGGATCTTTAGCGAACTGTATAGCAGTCGTATTCTCACAGTGCATGTCTATAGGTTCATCAACTTTAGGAGTGATGTTGAGATCCTGTAGAAAACTCTTCAACCAAATAGCTTCTTGCACAACTAGGCAACATGCAACGTATTCTGCTTCCATTGTAGATAAAGCAACACAATCTTGCTTCTTACGACACCAGGATATAGCACCTCCACCAAGGATAAAAGCATACCCGGAAGTCAATTGAGACTCCTCCAAATCGCCGCTGAAATCCGCATCTGAATAACCTTGGAACCTCATATTTCCACCTTGGAAACATAGAACAAGATCACTTGTACCACGAAGATAACGAAAGATTCCCTTGACTGCTTGCCAATGAGCAGGTCCTGGGTTACTTTGGTAACGACTTACCAAGCCAACCGCAAAACAAATATCTGGCCTTGTACATAAAATGGCATACATTAAGCTCCTTATTGCACTAGAATAAGGAACTGTGCTCATTTCTTTTCTTTCTTCATCTGTTCTCGGGCACTGACCAAGACTCAAAATTAAATCCTTATCGACAGGAGTATCCACAGGTTTAGAGTTATGCATCCGAAATCGTTCCAAGACATTCCCAATTTAAGACTTTTGAGATAACCCAGGAAGTCTCTAAGAAAGGTTTCTTATAATTTCCACGCTAAGGATATACCTTGCTTCACCCAAGTCCTTCATCTCAAAGACTGAGGACTGATGATGCATAAAATGTTCATCCATTGACTCACGACTGAAAAGTCAAGATCAGACCTGAAGTCTCTTGGAACGACTCGGCTTAAGGCAGCAGGATAGCTAAACACCTGACGGTCCACCATACGTTCCCCTAACTAGGAGGTCGGCAGGAAGAAACCAGCTTTGCACTAAACGCCCTTGGCATGGACAGATCAGCCCTGGGATCTCAAGAGGAATAAGAGAGGACTCCACAGGTTCGGCCCATATCTTACGCCCAGAACTGGGGAGATATCAGCGCTGCGCGACCTAACGACTTAATCCCGGACTTTACAGAAAGATCTCAGTCGGCCACACATCTTGAAGTGTTTAAGCCCGATCGGACTCCTCTTATCCAAAAGAGGAAACTTCTCCTTTAAAGTCTATCACTTCGGCAAGATATATACGAAATATCCTTGAACTTAGAAACTTTCACTTATCAGAGATCTGGGATAGACTCGATGAGAAACCCTAGATACACGAAAGAGGTGATTTCCCTTACGGTTTGACGGCCACCGCCTTACCACCGCCACTAATCACAGCCGGTCTAACTTCGCCTATAAAAGGGCCCCCACTTCGTCCTTCACAGGACACAATCTCTTCACTCCAGAAAAGATCACCCCAAACTCAACTCACCCCCAAAAGGATCGATCAACATTCATTCTTTTACTGCAAAGAGCACCCTCACTATCTCAAGCGTCGGAGCAGTTTTCGAACCCTTTGCAAGTTTCCCCCCTCAGGAACAGACGAACAGGAGCCGGAGTAAAGGAGTTGGAGCGAAGGAGCTGGAGCAAAGGAGCAAGGAGCAAAGGAGCAGAGCAGAGAAGCGGAGCTGAACAGAGGAATCTCTTCTTTCCAAACAGAATATACCATCAAAACGGAGGTTGTCATGCATCAACTCCCTTTTTCATGCTGATTTAACCGGGAGCCAATTTTCGACATCAGCATTTGGAGCTACAAGGAGGGGAGAGCTCCAGTAAATCATCATATTCGGTAACCCGAACCTCACTCAATACTTTTCCACCAGAACTAACTACTTTTCCTAAAGATCTTCAAGCAAACATGTCCTTAGGGGAACGCACTCCACACGGGATGCCTCACAGGCTCCCCAACTCAGACGAACTCCTTGCCAAACTGGAACAAGTTAGAGCCGACTACTATCGGAGAGACGAAGAGACAAAACGATTGGAGGAAAGCCTCCGCAAAGCCGAAACAACCAAGAGGGCTGCCGCACCCGAGGAAAGAAAGGAAGTACTCAGGACGTTCATGAGGAGCCTCTTCTCCCTTGGCGACACCTACGCTCTTGAGACCCTAACTTTGCAACCAGGCGACCAGATGCGGCTGGAGAGCATCTTGAATGAACAAGGCGTGCTGAATCGGACCAATCTTACGTCCCCAAGAAAGCTGGAATGGGTGAGGGGTGCGTGGACGGCCCTACCATTTGTGATATACTCATACATCAAGTGGCGGAACTGACAAGAGAAAGAGAGAAGGATAAACTCTGGGGGAGGACGGTAATTCGGCAACCACCCCTCTGTCGGGAGATACTAGAATTCGAAAAACCGGCAAACTTCAAGTGCCCCACGCTGGAACATTATCACGGTGTGGAAGACCCGAGAGTGTTCATCGACAACTATGTTGCGAGTATGAACCTATGCACAACTAACCGAAACATATGGTGTGTAGTCCTCGCCACCATCCTAAAAGGACCAGCTCAGTCATGGTACCAAGCGCTAGCTCAAGGGTCGATCAAGTCCTTTGATCAACTCGCCCAAGTCTTCTGCGAAGCTTTCCGAGGAAGCACTAGCATCAAAAGAGGAACCGATGAGCTATTCAATGTGGTAGAAGGAAAGAGCGAGACTTTAGCAAGCTACTAGGAGAGATTTCGCAATCTCATGGTACAGGTCCCCGACCTAGAATCAAACGTCGCCTTTGTCGCATTACAGAAAGGCCTTAGGCAGGACGACATAATCAAAGATATCTCAGGGAGAAAGCTGGGCACCCTCGCAGAATAGATAGAAAGATTGCAACAGTTCATCAGGACCAAGGAAAACTATCTACGGATGAAGGATGTGGCCAACATCCCATATGAAAGCGAACGTCCCCGAAAGAAGGAATGGGACGAAGTTAGGCCACTGATGGGCCTAGAAAGGTTACCCTAAATAGGTCTACACCCGCAAGTGCACGGGTGTCAAGTTGTAATATTTCCGGTAAGACCGGTTCGTTCCTCAGAGACTAAGTTAAACTAAATTCTAACCTTAAAACTATAAAGATTTAAAAATTCGATTTTTGATTTTTTAACGATTAAATAGCAAATTATTAAAATAACGTAAATAAGTAATAACGGAGAACGGATGAATGGAGGAAAAGTCTAGGGTTTTGAATCTATTTTAATCATGCATAAACATCGATTTAATTCTATTACCTTTTGGTGACTAAACTAATAATCAATTCTTAAGGATTCTAACTATTATTTATCAACTATCAAGTATCCAATATTAAAGAATTTAATCTAAATATAATGGATCAAGACTAACGAAGTATAAATAATGAAAGACTTAAAAAGAAGTTGAAATATATCTAAGCACCTAAGTTGTCGAAATAATCATAATAATCATGCATAACACAAAAATGTCATCAAAACCCTAAACTAGATGTTTAGCTACTTATCATAATCATGATGGAAGAGATAAAAAATTAATAAAATAAAGGAGAGATAAGGAATCGGCAAAGAAACAACCTTTTTCTCGCAATTTTCCCTCTGCGCAGCCAAACAGACCCTTAGGAAAGGGATTTTCCTTCTGAATTTGCTGAATTCTGCCAAACAGAACCTTAGGGAAAATTATTTTCTCGTCTTCCCGGAATCGGTTTCCTGGTGAGAAAATAATTTTCCTCCTCTGGTTTTTCTCTCTCTCTACTGTTTTCTCCTTCTTTCTTCCCCTAGACTTTCTCTTTATCTTTCTTTAACAATAATAAACTATCTCTTTCTCTCTTTAATCGAACCAGCAAAGGGAGAAGAAGATAAAGAGATGTAAAAATTGATTTTTTTATTAATAAGAAATCTCTCTCTCTCTCTTTACAGTATCTCTCCTGACTCTCTCTTTCTAATCTTATCTCTCTCACAAAGATAATAATCAGAAGAAGAAGAGGAAAAAGAAATAAAACTTCAACTCCCACAAACTCTCTTTCTCTCTCTAGCTCTAGTTCTCGGTTTCTCCCTCTAAACTTCCTTGTCTGTTCTGTTTTTGCTGTCGAGATGAGATGATTCCCTTTCTCTCTCTTTCTGTCTTCTATATAGCCGAGTGAAGCCTCAAAAACTCTTTCCTTCTCTGTCAAATTTCTTTCCACAACCGAGAGATTTTTCTCTCATTCCCCATTTCTCTCTTTCCTTCTCTGTTTATTATCTCCTTCCATGTATCTTCTTCTTTCCATTTCTATTCGAAATCCTCACTTTCCTTTCCTGTCCTTCTTTCTATTTCTTCTCTTGGTCGGAAAATCGAATCTCGGTTATAAGGAAAGAGGAAGAAGAAGATGATGACGTCATCTGACGTCATCCGAGTCGGGTTGGGCTGCCGGGGTCACGCGTACAGCTTGGTGTACCTCTGGACGTGACAGAAAGTAGCCCGCGTATTCCCTGGTCCATTCGATTTCTTGCCGGATGCATGCCACGTGTCCCTCTTGACTTTTAGTATACCCAATTTGACCCGAACTTTGACTTGCTCTAATTTATTCATCCGGACTCCGATTTGACTTCCGTTTTCGCCTACGGGTTCATCTTGGACTCTACTTTCCATCCGAGCACTAATACTGATCATGAAATCAGAATCACAAAATGACCAAAATACCCCTAATCTGCATTTCTCCGACTTTTATTCGTTTTGCACACATAACTCTGAAAAAGGTACCTGAGTAAGGAAACACAAGCAAAACATCAGAGTAACAGCTCGAATTAGACTAACTAGTCTAAATTAAGATATTCAGATGAGGCATTTTCATGACTCATCAAACATCCCCAAACTTAGATTTTGCTAGTCCTCGAGCAAAAATAGACAAATAAAACTAAACCCACCTTCACCACTTTCGTAGGGAATCACGATTGCACTTAGCACGTGCAACAAGCCGTTAAACCTCTAGGTTACCCAAGAGGACGAGTTTTGTCTCGTGAGGGTTTGCAGTGAATATACCCACAAAATTCAAAGATCAAAAATGCAAAAGGGTTTAAATATGATGTGGACCAAAAATGTTCATCCGGTAGATTTTCGAAAGTTAATAGAAATGAAATCTAAGTTGACCAAACCATTCAAATGCTAAAAATCCCTTCACTAGTAATCAAGACCTAAAGTGCACATGACCAGCCAATATGAGTATCATTTCGGTTCCAAACAGACAAGACCTCGATTACCTTCTCAATACATTTCGCCTCGACTACTGCCTCACGGTCATACACTCAGAAATTCAAGTCACTCAGAAATGTTTCACTCAATGTGCGAGTATGAGCATGAAGAAAAACTCAACACATTACAAAAGACGGACTAAATTTTTGGTAAACGACGGATCTCATAGAAAGGAAACAACCACTAATACGGAATGGGGAAGCTAACCAACTCTTCTCACCTGATCAACCATCTAACAATGCTTCCTAGAGGTCAATAGACTATAGTGATGAACTAGAACTCCTGAGAACTCGACGTCTTCAAATCTTCAAGAACTACTTCAAGGGATAAATACTCAAACACTACTAAATAAACACTTTTCCTTTTTTTCTTTTTTTCTTTTTCTATTTCTATTTTTTTTTCTTTCTCTCTTTTTTTTTTTTTTTTTTTTTTTTTTTTTTTTTTTTTTTTTTTTTTTTTTTTTTTTTTTTCATACGACTCATAATACAAATACTACTTTCTACACATTATTCTTTCCTTGGTAATATTCTCTCCACTTTGCTTCATGCCTTATTCTCAGGGTTCTAACAAATGGATTTCTATCTTCCTCTAGTTGACACTGTTTTCAAGTTTCTCAGACTACAAGAGAAAGGTTTACTTCCTGATGACATCCCTAGTGGTTGTAAAATTTGAACTCAAGAGATCAAATGAGTTCTTCTTTCAATATTGCGAGGTTGAGTAGCTCTTCATTCTACTCGGAGTTAGCGCAAAAGAGATCACTCAAAGCAAAAAGAAAGGCTCAGAATCTCACATGGGTTAAGTCTCCACTAATGATCAATTAAGTTCTCCCAGAAAAGTCTACTGTTCACCTATCTAACACTCACATGGCTAGTGCACAGACAACTTCAAGACTCGAATTTCGTGGAAAAACCTTTAGCAAAAGTGTAGTACAACCAACTAGACTCTATAACTATTAACAAGCAAAAACAACTAGACTCACATTTTCAACCCAAAAATTAAAAATTTTGAAAAATTTTAAACCCTTTTGAATTTTTGAAATAAGGACTAAAAATTCAATCCCCTATCCCCAAACTTAAACCAAACATTGTCCTCAATGTTCTGAAGACTATGCAAAAATAAAGGGTGAAGGGAAAGACATTACCAGATTCAGATGTCCCATGCGTGGGTTGCCTCCCAGAAAGCGCTAAGTTTAACGTCTTCAGCCAGACGATACAGATGTTTCAACAAACCTTAAGTAACAGCTCCATAAACCAATAGGCGAAACATCTGAGGATCTACCCAGGACACGCATTGATTAGTGAATGATAGTCTCACACTTGTGTAAATATGTTGCAGTACCGGTGAGACTATCGTGATCAGGTAAGAATCCCCAAACTTAGACGACAATAAAGTCGTTAAGTTTGGCCATGGACTAGAAAAAGTATAGTTCGGACAGAAAGGATCTATGTAAGGAGGAGAAACCAAGTGAGAGATTGCATAATATTCTAAATAGGCTCCGGAGGGACAAGATGTAAGATGATCACAGACATCCATACTTAGACTAGCGGTTTCCAAAACAGGTATGTTGGGTACTTCCAAAGGAATAACCTGACTTCCCGACTCAAACTCCCAAGAAATTGGTTCAGATAAACCTTCTGTAATCTCTTTTATCATAATGTAATCAGGGTCCTTGAAGAATTCTGGATCTTCACCTAAGTCAAACGAGTCATCACTTTCATTTAATAGATTGAGCACCCATGACTCATCATCTTCGTTTCTGGAAAGAGTTTCGCGGTTATCCATAAGATTATGGATAAAACGAGGTGTTGATACCGAAGATGACATGACCTCGACTTCTCGCTCCTCTAGAAGCGCCTCAAAAGTTTCGTCAGAACTAACAATTGACTCATACGATGGAAGTGGTGACTCTAAGGTGTGCAAACTAATCGACTCAGATACTAATAAGGAAGTAGACTCTGATATGTTTTCTATCTCATTAATACTAGCTTCCTCATCTAAGCATAAAAGTGCCAATAGAGTTTCTAAAGGATCTCTCGATTGAGTTGTTGGTAATGCATCTTGAACTAATAACTCCACCAAGTTCAACCCACTGAACTCATCTATGTCATCAGGGTGAAGTCCCGCATTAAAAATATTCATCTCCACCGTCATATTTCCAAATGACAATCTTAAAAGACCACTTCTACAGTATATGACAGCATTTGATGTAGCTAAAAATGGTCGACCCAAAATGACAGGGATTTGACTTTGGGTATCATGAACGGGTTCAGTATCTAGGATGATGAAATCTATAGGAAAGATAAACTCACCAACTTTTATCAGAACATCCTCTACTATGCCACGTGGTCGCCTAATAGACCGATCTGCCAGCTGAAGAACTACAGAAGTAGGTTTTATTTCTCCTAAACCTAATTGTAAGTACACCGAGTAAGGAAGAAGGTTAACACTGGCACCTAGATCTAACAAAGCTCGCTCGATCTTATGGTCTCCTATAGTGCAAGGTAATGTAGGACTTCCTGGATCTTTGTACTTAGGTGGAAGGTTTTGCTGGATGATAGAACTCACTTGTTGAGTTAAGAAGACCTTCTTATGCACATTCATCTTACGCTTTCTAGTACATAGGTCCTTAAGGAACTTAGCGTAAGCTGGGATCTGTTTAATTGCATCTAGTAATGGAATATTAATGTTGACTTGTTTAAATATTTCCATTATCTCCTCGAACTGAGACTTTTTCTTTGGCTCTACGAGACGCTGAGGATACGGGGCTCTAGGAATGTAAGGCTCAGGCACTACAGGTGGTTCCTCAGATTCAGGAGCCTTCCCAGGCTCTTTACTAGGGACACTAGTTGGTAAGGTGGGTTGCTCAGAGTTTAGTTCACTATCTTCGGGAACTCTTACCTTGTTGTCAATTACCTTACCACTTCTAAGGGTGGTTACTGCATTGGCCTGATCCATTGGTTGTTTACCTAGTGTACTTTTTGGGTTTTGCTCAGTTTGACTAGGAAACATACCCTGTACTCTCTGCCTAAGGGCTTCTCTAAGTTGACCTACCTCGGTTCTTAAACTAGTTACAGCCTGGTTGGTCTCTTGTACAGTCTGGTTAGTCTGTTGTAAAGCCTGGTTGGTCTGTTGTATAGACTGGTTGGTCTGTTGTAAAGACTCTTTATGGGCTCTAGCTAGTTGCTTCATGATTTCCTCTAAAGACTCACTGTTTTGAGAAGGATATTGGGTACTAGATTGACCCTGATTTTGAGCATAAAGATTCCTAAGAGCATTAAACCCAAGAGGGTTCATGGAACTACTAGGCTGTTCCTGATTTTGACCCTTGGACCAGGAGAAATTGGGATGATTTCTCCAACCTGGATTATACGTGTTAGAATAAGGGTCATACTTCTGATGATTGTCTTGCCTAGAGTTTTGGTAAAGAACATAAGCTTGTTCTTTTTCAGCAGAATCAAGAAATAGGGTACATTTGTTCCCTATATGAGAAGGGTCTCCACAGACGAAGCACGGATAAGAGGTGGATTCATTTCCAACACTCATGACCTGAGTGGGATCCTCCCTGAATGCTTTAGGCTGACCAAGCTCTAGGGCTTCTATTCTTCTAGCCATGGCAGCGAGTGTAAGCTCTGACTCATCAACTCTAAAGATGCCACTTTTACTTGGAGTAGGATTTGCCCTAGTAGGAGGTCCTCTAGAAGTTTCCCATTGGTGGGACTTCTCAGCTAATTCTTCTAAAAATGCCATGCACTCATCAGCACTCTTACCGATAAACCCGCCATTACAGAATGACTCTACCATGGATGTAGTTGAATAATTTAATCCATCATAAAGAATCTGGACTAGTCTCATTTTCTCAAAACCATGATGTGGACACTGTAATTCAAGTTCTTTGAACCTCTCAAGATAGTTATAAAGAGACTCTCCTTCTTGTTGCACAAAACTGTTAAGACTTTGCCTTAAAGTGATAGTTTTGTGTTTAGGGAAGAATTTCAGAAGGAACAAATTGCTTAATTCTTCCCATTTAGTAATGGAGTGAGGTTGTAAGGCATACAACCAAGATTTTGCTTTCTCTCTCAAAGAGAAAGGGAACAACCTAAGCTTCACTATTTCATCAGACATATTGGGGAATCTTATAGTCCCACAGATTTCTTCAAAATCCCTAACATGGTGGTAAGGATTCTCGTTCTCAACTCCACGAAAGAGTGGGAGCATTTGGATAATGCTCGGCTTTAACTCGAAGTGAGCCGTGGAGTGGGGTAACTGTATGCATGATGGTTGAGATGTTCTAGTAGGGTTCATGTAATCCCTGAGTGTCATAGGTGGATTTCCATCCCTGGCTTGGTTTAGATTTTCACCCATAGTGTCACTCAAAGAGAGATTGGCTAGAAGATTACTTAGATGGGTTTCTCTACTGATGAAACGACCTCTCTTATCACGATATCTATCGGGCATAAACTAGAGTCCAATGACCAAGGATATTCTCAAAAACTTTTTTTTTTTTTTTTTTTTTTTTTTTAATCGAAAACCGAGGAATCACTACGAAGACCCTAGAGGAAAGCAAACACAATCAGTCTGACTCCACCAAGCACCCTAAACAGAATCTAGACGAAAGACAAGTTGGTCAGATTTCCCTTAAAAATCTAGACAGCTCCTACTTCGTTACAAAGCTTGAACTATAATGTTTATAAGGGTTACTCCGTCCAAGTACTACGATCAAACAACTCCTGGAGACGACCAACGATAAACGTTGTGATAGCCGTCCAACCTGGTAACGTTTCCTCTTCTCGAGGCGACCTTATAAAGAGTTGAATGAACTTTCCCTTTAGGAATGCCCAAATAAAAATTAAGTCCCTGAATTGTGCCAAAGATCCTATGAGCTCGTCACCTTAGGGGCTGATGTCTAATTCAGATTTTAGATTTTTTTAGGTGAAGTTTGGGATCGTGAATGTTGTTACCTATTTGGGCAAGAGAACGGTGATGAAATCCGTCTCCTATCTTTCAATTGGGTTATTGCCCTTACTAGAATGCTTACACTAAGCAATTCGATCAAAACAATTAGGCACACAAAACACGCAAATACCCACTGACAGGGGCTTCGTGGGTGATTAGAGAAATTACCTCCCGTTCCAGACGGGCGATGACCCTTGCAGACGACCCGGGCCACTCTCCCGTGAGTGTTCGAACCCGAGGCTTCGCTTTGGTTTTCGGTTACAATTTATAAAGCCCTCCAATTTAGGGTCAAAACTTTAATACCAAAAATAAAAACTAGAAAGTCTAAAAGTCTCTCTCTCACCAAAAATAAAATAAAAAAAATAAAAAAAAAATACTAAAAATAAAATGTAAATTTTCCTTCTTGAGCTCCTCTCCTTGTTGCGCCTTTTCCTTCGTTCCTTAGCGTTCTACACACCAAAAATGGAAAAGCAAGTCAAAGTGTCCAAAAATAAAAACTTACCAAAAATAGAAATAAAATTAGATTCAATTCAGACTAAGTCCCCGGCAGCGGCGCCAAAAACTTGATGGGCCTAGAAAGGTTACCCTAAATAGGTCTACACCCGCAAGTGCACGGGTGTCAAGTTGTAATATTTCCGGTAAGACCGGTTCGTTCCTCAGAGACTAAGTTAAACTAAATTCTAACCTTAAAACTATAAAGATTTAAAAATTCGATTTTTGATTTTTTAACGATTAAATAGCAAATTATTAAAATAACGTAAATAAGTAATAACGGAGAACGGATGAATGGAGGAAAAGTCTAGGGTTTTGAATCTATTTTAATCATGCATAAACATCGATTTAATTCTATTACCTTTTGGTGACTAAACTAATAATCAATTCTTAAGGATTCTAACTATTATTTATCAACTATCAAGTATCCAATATTAAAGAATTTAATCTAAATATAATGGATCAAGACTAACGAAGTATAAATAATGAAAGACTTAAAAAGAAGTTGAAATATATCTAAGCACCTAAGTTGTCGAAATAATCATAATAATCATGCATAACACAAAAATGTCATCAAAACCCTAAACTAGATGTTTAGCTACTTATCATAATCATGATGGAAGAGATAAAAAATTAATAAAATAAAGGAGAGATAAGGAATCGGCAAAGAAACAACCTTTTTCTCGCAATTTTCCCTCTGCGCAGCCAAACAGACCCTTAGGAAAGGGATTTTCCTTCTGAATTTGCTGAATTCTGCCAAACAGAACCTTAGGGAAAATTATTTTCTCGTCTTCCCGGAATCGGTTTCCTGGTGAGAAAATAATTTTCCTCCTCTGGTTTTTCTCTCTCTCTACTGTTTTCTCCTTCTTTCTTCCCCTAGACTTTCTCTTTATCTTTCTTTAACAATAATAAACTATCTCTTTCTCTCTTTAATCGAACCAGCAAAGGGAGAAGAAGATAAAGAGATGTAAAAATTGATTTTTTTATTAATAAGAAATCTCTCTCTCTCTCTTTACAGTATCTCTCCTGACTCTCTCTTTCTAATCTTATCTCTCTCACAAAGATAATAATCAGAAGAAGAAGAGGAAAAAGAAATAAAACTTCAACTCCCACAAACTCTCTTTCTCTCTCTAGCTCTAGTTCTCGGTTTCTCCCTCTAAACTTCCTTGTCTGTTCTGTTTTTGCTGTCGAGATGAGATGATTCCCTTTCTCTCTCTTTCTGTCTTCTATATAGCCGAGTGAAGCCTCAAAAACTCTTTCCTTCTCTGTCAAATTTCTTTCCACAACCGAGAGATTTTTCTCTCATTCCCCATTTCTCTCTTTCCTTCTCTGTTTATTATCTCCTTCCATGTATCTTCTTCTTTCCATTTCTATTCGAAATCCTCACTTTCCTTTCCTGTCCTTCTTTCTATTTCTTCTCTTGGTCGGAAAATCGAATCTCGGTTATAAGGAAAGAGGAAGAAGAAGATGATGACGTCATCTGACGTCATCCGAGTCGGGTTGGGCTGCCGGGGTCACGCGTACAGCTTGGTGTACCTCTGGACGTGACAGAAAGTAGCCCGCGTATTCCCTGGTCCATTCGATTTCTTGCCGGATGCATGCCACGTGTCCCTCTTGACTTTTAGTATACCCAATTTGACCCGAACTTTGACTTGCTCTAATTTATTCATCCGGACTCCGATTTGACTTCCGTTTTCGCCTACGGGTTCATCTTGGACTCTACTTTCCATCCGAGCACTAATACTGATCATGAAATCAGAATCACAAAATGACCAAAATACCCCTAATCTGCATTTCTCCGACTTTTATTCGTTTTGCACACATAACTCTGAAAAAGGTACCTGAGTAAGGAAACACAAGCAAAACATCAGAGTAACAGCTCGAATTAGACTAACTAGTCTAAATTAAGATATTCAGATGAGGCATTTTCATGACTCATCAGCCACCCAGGGACCGAGAACGAGGCAGGAGACCCAGGGCTGACTTCGCAACCTATACCCCACTGATGAAAGGGGGAGGAAATTTTGCAGGTATTAATAGCAAAAGGCAAGGCCAAACTGTCTAAACCCGATGACGACCGAGAAGAGTTCGGGTCTAGGGACATGACTGCGGGTGTGCCTTCCACAGAGGCTACAGCCACAAGACCGACAACTAATGGCACCTCAAGAATCTTATTGAAGAGATGGTAAGGAAGGGAGAATTGGATAAGTACATCCAGAAAGAGCAGCGACCCTACGAATACCGGAACAAAAGGCCGGTAAACAGGGCGAGAATTGGATCAGAAGCTAATGAGCAGGGCCTGACTTTCAAAAAAAGCAAACAAAGGTTTGGAAGAACCAACCGGAGTAATGGGAAACATCAACACCATAGTAGGAGGATCAACCCTCAGTGGAGCAACTAAAAGGGAGCAGCGAAGATACGCCAATGAAGCAAAAAACCCACCAGTCCTACTAATCAAACCAGCCGTGGAAACTCCTCCCATCGTCTTTACTGACGACGATTTGGTTGGAGTAATAGCTCCACACGCAGATCCATTGATAATAATGGCTGTAGTGGCCAATTGGAGGGTAGAATGCATCCTGGTCGATACAGGAAGCTCGACAGAAGTCATGAGTCGGACGTGCTTCCAGAAACTCGGGGTAAGTCAGGACCACCTCAAATCTTATAAATCTTGCTTGACAGGGTTCGACGACAACCTGATCGAAACAGATGGAATAGCAACCCTGCCGGTACTGATCGGTGAAGGAGAATCAGCGAAAGAGATAATGCTAAACTTCGCCATTGTCGATAAGATGTACGCCTACAACATCATATTGGGCAGGAACTTCCTAAAAGAGTCAGGAGCAATAGTTTCCATGAACCACCTCATGATGAATTTCCCAGTTCCGGGAATGAATCTCATAGGGACGGTCAGAGGAGACCAGAAGGTAGCCCGAGAATGTTACCTCATCTCCGCCCAGGGCTGCGAGGAAGAAGTGATCAGCCCGATCACCGTTGGGGGCGACAAAGTGTCCTACGGAGACCCCACAGCAGACATGCAGAGCTGAGAAAATCAGTTCATCTCTACCCCTAGTCTATTTCCTTTTTAAATAAAGCCATTAGGCAAAAGAAGTAGCATTACTAGCTACATATTTTAGCTAACAAAATAAAATATTTTTAAACAAAAAAAAACTATAAAAGGAGGAGTCCTGGTTAAACTCATCTTGCTCTGAATCGAGCAGGTAGCCCTGACAGCGAAAGCCACGACCAGGGGACCTAAAGGCAGCCTTGGTAACGAAAGCAACGACCAAGGGCCCTAATTTGAAAACAGCCCTGGTAGCGAAAGCCAGGATCAGGGACAGGACAGCCTCTGTAGCTATGACAACGACCGAGGGCCCTAAGGAGCAATCCTAGTTAAACTGAACTTTGTTCGAGTAAAACTGACCCTTCACCAAGGTCCTAAGGAGAAGTCCTAGTCACACTGATCGGCTCAAGCCGGCAAATGAGATAGCTCCGATAGCTACGGTTGCGACCCGAGGCCTCGCGAGGAGAAGTCCTAGTTAAACCTAGACTCTTTACTCGAGCAAAACGTGGTCCCTGAGGACCCCTAAGGAGAAGTCGTAGTTAAACTACAGCCCTGGCGAAGGTGACCTGGGGTATAAGGAGAAGTCCTTGCGAAACTATTCATGCTTAAAATGAGGAAGACAACCCTGGTAGCTAAGGCAACGACCAGGGGCACGGGAGGAGTCCCGACGAAAACTAGTTGTGCTCAAGCCAACGGAACCAGCTCTGGTAGCGAAAGACACGACCAGAGGTCTAAGGAGAAGTCCTAGTGAAACTTGTCGAGTTCAAGCCGACGCAACCAGCTCTGGTAGCGAAAGCCACGACCAGAGGTCTAAGGAGAAGTCCTAGTGAAACTAGTCGAGCTTAAGCCGACACAACCAGCTCTGGTAGCGAAAGCCACGACCAGAGATCTAAGGATAAGTCCTAGTGAAACTAGTCAAGCTCAAAGCGACGCAACCAGCTCTGGTAGCGAAAGCCATGACCGGAGGACAAAGGAGAAGTCCTAGCTAAACTAGTCGTGCTCAAGCCGACGCGACCAACTTTGGCAGTTCAAGCTACGACCAGAGGTTAAAGAATTTTTTTTAAGACCAAGCTAATAAAGAGCCCTGGGAGCAATAGCCATGATCAGGAGCATAAGGCAGGCTCAAAAATCACTGTGATTTACAGAGCCACGCTAACTCGGGTTCTATTTTGCAGAAGGAAATAGTAAGCTTAGGGAATACTAGATTAGGTCTGAAATTGTACTCCTGCAGGTGCGATCATTCGGAGTATGCGTAGTAAGATCAGGAAATTGCATTAGTAAGTACAGGATTAATTACAGTAACTATTTGTGTTGATTACATACATATATAAAAGAAAACAGGAAAAACACAGCTCAGCGGCGAGCCGTTAGTCGTCAGAAGAAGAAGGAGAAGAAGGACCGCCAATGTCCACCGAAACCCTTATCATCACAGCCAGAAGACGGCCACCCCCACGACGCGAACCAGAAACCCTACGGCAGAAAAGAGAGCCGATTCAGAGATACTTGTGGTACCTGTTAAGGAGTAAACCAAGGGATAAAGAGGCCTGGATGTGCTTAAGGTAGGGATGTGATCATTGTTCAGCAGATCATGTGGACGGAGAACATCGACGAAACCTTCGTCAGCCACCTCCATGTAAAAGTGTTCAATAGAAGAATCTTCATTGTTTAGAACCATGTAGAAAACAACTCTGACATCGCTGTCCGGGAGAGTTCCGCTAACCATTACAAGAGCCATGGCGAGATACGGAGGAGTCAGTCGTACCTCCGCGCTTATTTATAGGCCAGAGGAGTCGAGATAATGGGGCGTGATCAATGAAGAGTTGTGGCGAACAATCGCGGTAAAAAATAAAGCAGACTTGAACGTCGGAGATAATTCGCAGCACAAGAGTATAAAGAAGAAAGGTAACTCTTTATTAATTCATAAGAAGGATCTATTACAGAAGAAATTACAAGAAAGGACACCAAAACCACCACTGGCGCTTGGGTCTATTACAGAAGAAATTACAAAAAACCCCAATTGCTGAGGGAAAGGAAAACAGATACAAAAACATGAGCGACTGCAAAAGAGTCGTCATGGAGTTTGAGAGAAGAAAAGATGAAAGGCTACCAGGTACTCCTTTCCAGAGGTGCAGTCAAGGCCAGAAGACAACCAAAGACGAAAAAGCCCTCTGGGCCTCATCACCTTGTCCCGAGCACCCAAGCGGGAGGAACTACTAGTGATCCTTACCCTCCTTCGAGCTCAGACATAACGACGCGTGAAGTTATCACGGCCATTATGAAGGAACCTATCCTTTATCACGGTCATTATGAAGAAACATTCCTCGGAGTAGGCAACTTGTATACACTCGAACAAAGGTCTCATCTCGAATCCTTGATGAAAGCAGGAAGAAGGAAATCAGAAGACAATGTCAGAAGAAGGACCCCCCCTCCCCCCAAAAAAAATTGTCTTTCAAAATTTTAGTGATGAAGATGTGAAAGGCAGGCTATTTATAACAGGAAAGGATAACAAAGGGGCCTCTCGAGAAACAGATAAAGAGCATTACAGGCGGAGACCAAACGTGCCTTGGAAACATTCAGCGCAATAATGGCTAAGAAAGGTGAGCGGCTCAAGGACAGCGATTACCAATGAAATTTCAGCAGGTCTCGAGGGGACGTGTTTCATTCGCCAGTCACGACGCTCCACGCATCTGTGCATGATGAAACAAGTAATCGTGCACAGTAACCTAAAAGATCAGCGCCGGAAATACGTGATCAGAGAATCAAGTCAATGACGTCACAAAATCACGCATGGAAAAGATTAATTACTTACGCAGAAGACGAAACGTGTCTCGGAAGACTAAACCACACGTCAGAACAAGAACACAACTGGGACGACTCTGGCCGAAACAACACTTGGTCGAAAAATACCTCCACTTAGCATATACCAATAAACTCTGGAGAACCAGCATAATATTAAGTTCCACAAAACAGCCCAGGTCCAGGTAAGACCCAAAAAGTTTCTTGATACAACCTTGGGACAGGTAATACTCCCGACTTCAGGCCTTCAAATAAAGTAAAAAACACACGAGTTACTTCTACTCCTTATTCTCTTTACTTTCAACTAAGGAGTGGCGAGCCTCATGATGATGCATAAAATGTTCATCCATTGACTAACGACTGAAAAGTCAAGATCAGACCTGAAGTCTCTTGGAACGACTCGGCTTAAGGCAACATGACAGCTAAACAACTGACGGTCCACCATACGTTTCCCTAACTGGGAGGTCGGCTGGAAGAAACAAACTCTGCACTAAACGCCCTTGGCATGGACAGATCAGCCCTAGGATCTTAAGAGGAATAAGGGAGGACTCCACAGGTTCAGCCCATATCTTACGCCCAGAACTGGGGAGATATCAGCGCTGCGCGATCTAACGACTTAATCCTGGACTTTCCAGAAAGATCTCAGTCGGCCACACATCTTGAAGTGTTTATGCCCGATCGGACTCCTCGTATCGAAAAGAAGAAACTTCTCCTTCAAAGTCTATCACTTCGGCAAGATATATACGAAGTATCCTTGAACTTAGGAACTTTCACTTATCAGAGATCCGGGATAGACACGAGGAGAAACCCTAGATACCCAAAAGAGGTAACTTCCCTTACGGTTTGACGGCCACCGTCTTACAACTGCCACTAATCACAGTCGGTCTAACTTCTCCTATAAAATGCCACCCACTTCGTCCTTCACATGACACAATCTCTTCACTCCAGAAAAGATCACCCCAAACTCAGAGTTCTCACAACTCGCCCCCCAAAAGGATCGATCAACATTCATTCTTTTACTGCAAAGAGCACCCTGACTGTCTTGAGCGTCGGAGCGGTTTTCGAACTCTTTGCAGGTTTTCCCCCTCGAGAACAGACGAACAAGAGCCCAAGCAAAGGAGTTGGAGCAAAGGAGCAAGGAAGAAGCAAGGAGCAAAGGAGAAGAGCAGAGGAGCGGAGCTGAACAGAGGAATCTCTCCTCTCTAAACAGAATATACCATCATAACGGAGGCTGTCAATCATCAACTCTCTTTTTCATGTTGATTTAACCGGGAGCCAATTTTCGAAATTATCAAGGACAACCACTCTTTAGTGGTGTTGATCATCTCCATGTTATTTCCAGTCAACAGTATGTCATCAACATACAAAGAAAGAAAAATGATTCCTTCTGATGTTTTCTAAACATACACACAATGATCTTCATCAACCATCGTGAAACGTTTAAGTCGACACACTTTGTCTTCCTGACCTTTCGAGACAACCCCAATAGGTTGATCCAGATATATTTCTTCATCAAGTGTACCATTAAGGAAAGCAGTTTTTACGTCAATTTGAACCAACTCTAAGTCCAAGGGAGCAACCAGAGCTAGAAGCAGGCGAATAGAGGCAAATCTCACCACAGGATAATATGTCTCATCAAAGTCTATACCAGCAATCTGGGTAAAACCTTTCGCCACTAATCGAGCCTTAAACATATCAACTGACCCATCAGCTTTTCTCTTGATCTTAAAAACCCACTTCCTTCCAATAGATTTACGATGAGTAGGGAGTTGAACCAGTTCCCAGACATGGTTCTTTGCCATCGAGTCCATTTCTTCTCTCATGACATCCATCCATTCTTTGTGATTTGGTGAATCTAAAGCCTCAGTAAAAGAAGTGGGCTCCTCATCATCCAAAGGAGTGTAAAGGAATGCTCCCTCTTCAATCTGAAAATATCGACGAGGTACTTTTCCACGCTCACTTCTTCGTACAATATGATCTTGACTGACAATCTGACTCCTGGATAGATCTCTCCCACTATCACTAAGATTAGTAGGTTCACGAACTTGAGGACACACCTCTTGTTCTACCTGAGATACAGGGCCTACCTCGCTTTCTGGTTGATAACCTAAAACAGACAAACGTCACTCATCCGGAATTATGGGGCTACTCTTAATATTTCGGTCATTTGGTGGAACATCACTATCCTTGGTGCCTTGGTTAGAACCTAATTTCTCCCACTCACCAAGATGCAGTTCCAAGTCATTTTGTAACTCATACAAATCAAGATCCTTTTTTATTGCACTAATACTTGGGAACTCATCCTCAAGAAAATCAACGTTACGGGTGTCAACTTCTGTCAAGCCACTATTTGGTTGTTCACCGAACATTACATAACCTTTAGAATGCTCAGGATACCTTATGGACACCATCTTAGTCGCTCTTGGACCAAGTTTACCAAACTTGTGATTTTGGTTGTGCACATAGCTAGCCAAACCCCAAGGTCGTAAATGATCCAAGGAAGACACTCTTCCATTCCATAACTCATATGGAGTGGTAAACACACTCTTACTAGGCACACGGTTAAGAATATAAGTTGATGTAAGCAAAGCATCTCGCCAAAACCTGATAAGAAGATTGGCTTGCTCCATCGACCTAACCATGTCTAGTAAGGTACGATTTTTCCTCTCCGCTACACCGTTTTGTTGCGGAGTGTAAGGAATCGTGAGTTGTCTTTGAATACCTTTTTCCTCAGAAAACCCTTTAAACATATTCGAAAGGTATTCACGGCCACGATCAGTTCGAGGTGTCTTTACTTTTTTATCTAAGTTGGTCTCTACTTCCGCTACAAAACGCTTAAACATATTAAGGGCTTCATGGTGATGCTATAATAGGTACACATTCCCATATCGTGTGTAGTCATCTATTAAAGCGAGAAAAACAGCGCCATGACGTGGCTTAACATTAACAGGCCCACAAATATCGGAATGAATTAACTCAAAAGGAACCGACACCCTCATTGCCTTGCCAAAAGGTTTTTTAGTAACTTCACCAGCTAAGCAAGGCTCACACCTAGGTAGCTTAACCTTAGTGAGCTGGTCTAAGAGACCACCTTTTGCAAGTCTACCCATTCTATCTTGCCCAATGTGACCAAGTCTAGCATGTCGTTTAACAGATTCAGAATGAATATCAAAGTTAGAAGCAACCGCAAGCATAGAATTATTATAAGAATCATAATCCAAATCAAGTACAAAGAAACTATCTTTCATGCACCCACGACCGAACAAATCACCATGATACATAATATCCAAAATGTTTAGTTGAAAATAAAAGGAAAAACCAAGTTTTAACAAAGAAAAAACAGAAACTAAGCAACATTGCACCCCAGGTGCGTAAAGATTATCATGAAGAAGCAAAGTTTTGCCTCCTCGTAACTTGAGCTTGTATGTATCAACACCAAGAACATCTTCTTTGGTTTTGTTGCCCAACATAACAGTCTGTGAACACACGGGCACACGGTGGTATTCCACAAACCCAGCTCGATTATGAACTACATGCTTGCTGGCTCCCGTATCTACAACCAATTAGGAAGGTGATTAACAAATAATGCGTGGGAACAAACATAAGTTTCATGAGTAACAATATGGTAAGGTACCTTTTTCGGCTCTCAGCAGTCTCGAGCGAAATGACCCTTATTTCCATAGTTGAAGCACTTCAAAAGTGCAATTTTAACCTCTTTACGGCCTTTTGCCTTTGGTTGCTTAGTCACACCGCCTTCAGGTCCATGGTTTTGAGAAAAGCGAGCCTTCTTAGATCGCTTAGATCGATGTTTCGATTTTTTTGACTCACGCCCATGAGCTACAAAAGCAACATGTGAAGGCGCAATTGCCTTTTGACGCTCCACCTCCATCTCAAGGTGTCTAGCAATCTCAGAAAATGTCTTTCCATGCTCACTATGAGCCATGAGGAGTTTAAAATTAGCCCAACAAACAGGTTCATCAGGAAGTGAACGAATGACATTAAGAACCTGCTCCTCATCGTCAACTTCTCGCCCAACAGCTTTCAGGTCACGAATCATAGCACTCATGAATCGAAGATGTTCAGCCACACTATGACTTGTATCCATAGTGTATCTCATCCATTTCAAAGTCAAGGCACGAAGCCTGGTAGTAGATGTTTGACCGAACTTGACCTTAAGCTTATCCCACATGTCCTTAGCCGTGAGACAGTTCTCAAATTCCCCAATCAGATCGTTGTGCATGCAGTACAACATAGTATAGAGCGCCGAATGATTTTTTTTACCACTCTTGGTATGTTGTTAATTCTTGCTTATACTGATCACATTCGGTATCCTTAGGTTCAACCATAACAATGGATAAGTTGTCTAAGACCTCACGTTCATTAAGGAGACATTGAATATTCCTATGCAAGATTTCATAGTTAGTACCATCTAGTTTTTCATTCGTTGACAAGTCTCCAATCATACTCTGTGTTGTCATCTACAATTATGCACAATGTAATGGATATAAATTAGGCACAATGTAATGGATATTAATTAGGCACTATTTTATTTCTAATTAAATTATCGTGATTTCATCATTTGTATCAATCCCTCAAAAATTTCGCTAAGCTCATTATCATCATTCGTGGTATAAACTAGAAATTCCATAATTTAATTACTTCATAGAACACATCTATGGGACCCTTTGATTTCACAAAACATATTCGTAAAAATTTAATTTATAAATTATATAGGTCACACAGACATATATAAATCATATAGACATGAACTCTCATAGTTATATCATGATTAAATTATGCAACACATGCATACTAATACACACATGTATTAACTCATTCTAAATCATAACATCTCATCCAATCCAAAACAATTTCGGAGACACGTTACAACGGTATCACATAGATGTTGGTCGAATTCATTATTATTTGGGTTGGGTTACACTTCCCAAAAAAATCTGGGTTGCCTGTACTAACCTAATAGGTTTAGTGGCAAAAAGTAATTTGGTTACCCAACTACAAAGACTATATATCATAGTTGACTTATGAAATGTACGCTCACTGGCCAAAAAACCCAACTCTTAGATATGTCAACCAAAAGATGTTTTTACTAGCCTCTGTGTCTATACTCAATAAATAGACTCAAACAATATATATATAGACCCTAGATTACTATATTTTGTTTTTATGCACAGGAGATGGAAAACAAGAGAAAGAGTTGATAATGGACTCTATGAATCATTTTTTTCTTTCAGTCGCAATTAAATCATATTAGTTTTTGGCTAATGACACATTTCAAGTGATTTCCGATTTCAATTACTTTAAAATAAAATGAAATTGTAATCAGAAACTCAATTATCGACGAACAAGAGGCAAAAGCGAACAATTTCGGCTCGGATACCACTATTGGTAGTAATAGGTTAATACATACCTTTGTGCGGAAGCGGTTGATCGTCCAATTACCGCTAATCTGCCCACGATCGTCGTCGACTTGCTACAATGTATGTGTCTGAATCACTACAAGAGCAATCGGAATATCCACCACTTAAATCCTCGTCTATCGATGGTTAGACCATGTAATACCAGAGTATTCTGAATGAGCTTCTTAGTGTGTTGTGTTTGTGTAGTTTTTGTGTGTCTTTCAAGAACACAAATGAGAAATGGGTTATTTCCCAAATGGCCCCCAACTTTGTGACCAACTTCCTGCCTGACCCCCTACTTTAGCAATAATTCCCATATGGCCCCCTTTTTCCGTTATCTTTAACGGTCCGTTACTCTCTCTCCTCCATCTCATTTTCTCTCTCTGCCAAGTCACCTATCACGCCACATCATCATCTTCTCCGGCATAGGTCGCCGGCCGGCTAAATTTCCGGCCGGCGACCTTCAGTTTTTTTTATTCTCTCTCTCTAAATTTTTTTTCCTCTCACATCTCTCTCTCTCTAAACTTCGGCGAAGGGAATTCCCTTCGCCGGAGCTCTGTTCGTGATTGGAAATTTTTTTTTAGAGAGAGAGAATAAAAAAAAAAATTGAAGGTCGCCGGCCGGCGACCTATGCCAGAGAAGATGATGATGTAGCGTGATAGGTGACTTGGCAGAGAGAGAAAATGAGATGGAGGAGAGAGAGTAACAGACCGTTACAGATAACGGAAAAAGGGGGCCATATGAGAATTATTGCTAAAGTAGGGGGCCACGCAGGAAGCTGGTCACAAAGTTGGGGCCATTTGGGAAATAACCCATGAGAAATATATATAGGATTTGTCATAGCTACAAGTAATCACAGAGATTAATAGCTAGCAATTAATCTATTGTAACCGCTATACTAAATAGCGAGATAATTGCAGCCGTTTCATTCCCATGAATGTGGCAGTTACAAAACGGTTTCATTTCCATGAATGTGACCGTTACAAACTGATTAATAAAATGGAAACTGAAGTTCCAATTAACATTATTACTCATGTTTGTATTATTATTTTGAATGTATTCGTATAATGAGATGGTAGAAAAAATTTTGTTTCTTGTGAGCTCCCATTTCATCGGATCCCTTCCTGTATTGTTTTTAGTTATAGATAACATGGTTTGGACAATGTTTTCATCTAGATTATCATTGAGAATGTTTAGGTTTCACATTCTATTGTTGATTGATGGAGATACCCGACTAAAAGAGAATTGTTTTGTGTTTGTAATTGGCAGTTTTATTTCTAGTAACCAATAATCTGATCAGATATTAACATTTTGGCAAATGAAATTTTTATCAACGTAATGTACTGATTTCGAAACGTTTTTCCAAATCTAAGAGCAACTCCAGTGCAAAACTAAAAAAAACTCTCTTTTCGACTAATTTGGCGAGTTGTAATTGAGATCCTCACTTATAGGTGGCGAAAATAGACACCCTCAAATCTTGTATGTCTCCAGTGCAAAACTCTAAACTTGTTTTTTTTTTTACTTACGTGACATGGTTATTTTAGTAAAAAAGTAACTAGTTATTTTGGAAATATACGAAGACTTGATTTCTATTGGTTGAAATTTGAATATTGATGAGTTGGACAATTAGAGATATCTCAAGAGAACACTCTATTTCTAGAGTGTCCTCTTGAGCTATCTTTATTCCACCTTCGACACATCGTCTTCGAGATCTTAATTGATTTTTCTTAAATCTTATGCGGCACTCCGAATTTCTGAGATTGAGTTTTGCTTTGGAGATGCTCTAGTAATGATGTTTTTTTGGCTGGCTAGAATGAATACCTTAACTCTCGTGCTAATTATACCAAATAAGCTATCTTTTTATGAGCAAAATCAATGTTGATTAAGTGCATAATGCCACGGGCCGCCGGTCCCCCATCCTTTTTTATACCTGTAATGATTCAGTAAATACATGGGTGCTCCACATGTGCTACATTTCTTTGGTTACTACCTAACATCTTATTGCTTTAATTCACCTTTAATCTAAGGAAATAAATATTGTACATATTATCCAATTATACTTCAACTTGCTAGGTAGTCTTATCAAATACTTAATTAGCTCATACTTATCAATCACCTTCTCTTAAACTACTACCTAACTTTGTAGTTAATTATATGATTAGACATTAATTAGTGTCCACTTTGTTAATTATCAAATTAAATTAAGATATTTCAAGATTAGTGCTCTAGAAATCATCACCCACTACAAAATTCAAAACCACCCAATTTCACCAACTAAAACTAGATATTTCCACCCAATATATGTTTTTGGGAAGTTTCATGTATATTCTAACCCAAGGGTGGATTCATTTTCCCAACAAAAATCTACTTATCTTATCATTCACAATTATTAAGTACACAACCTATGTAGTCCTAATGATTTTTCAAATCAATTTTAATGGATAAAATATTGGGTGGAAATATGGGATTACTAACCATAAATAGAGAGCCTCTTATGATCAACCTTCTCCTTGAGTGCTTGTTTAATTAGCACTTCAGTTTCATATATGTAGGAGTGCTCACTTAAGAATGTCTGTCAGGACCCATGGTCCCTATTTTGTGGTGAGCCCTTGGTTCAATTGGTCCAAACCAAACGGTCCATGGATTCGAACCAATTTGGGGCTGCTCATCAATTCAACTATGGGTGGAAACAAGAGGCTATAGGGCGGTCACAAGCAACTGTAAGAAAATAATTCTGCTTACAAAAATGTAATTTTCATTTTTCTTTCTCTTTTTTTTTTTTTGATTTCTATTTTTGTGTTGGTAATACTCTAAATGTATAACTACTTGTACTTTTTATTGAAATATTAGTGTGATTAAGGTTTTGTTAAATTGCCGAAGGCTTGTTTATGTTGTATTGTTGTTCAAGATGTTTAATAAAATTAATCATCTCATGAATATTATTCTTATCACGAACAATCACACACAGATTTGGTTTAATTTGCAATTATCATTAAAATTTTCAACTTGAGATTCAAAAGAAAATGATCTGATATCTCGAAAACTATGGACTTATTTTATGACAATTTTCTGGATCACAATTACTGAGCCAATTCAGGCCCGTGGATGGGCCAGTGCGGGCAGGGCGCCCGCACTGGGCCCACCACCACTAGGGGCCCATTAGTTCTTTGTCTTTGTCTAATTAAACTTATATAATGAAAGAAGACTGACTATAAAGCACTAGACGGATCCTAGCTCAATTGGTAAGGTTGATTGGTTTATGCACACTAGATCATGGGTTCAACTCCCACAAGAAGCATTTTTTTAATTTTTTCTTCAATCTATCTGTCTAAACCTTAATTTCAGATTCCATGAAAAAGAAAAATTGAAATTCTAATTTTTTTAAATATTATACAAATTAGAAGACTTTTATTTAGTTAGGACAATCACAGAACACACCATTAATTTGGTTCATCAATGATATATTATAACGTTTTCAGGTAAATTATTTCAAATTTGTGCTTATTACTTCGCGTGTAAAAAAAAAAATTTTGCCTCGAATTTTTGTAAAAGGGCTTCGATTAAAGTTTGGCACTGGGCCCCAAATTTGTCAGCCACGGCCCTGAGCCAATTGATTGTTATGGTAAATTTTAACTCAAAGTGATCATCCATGATTGTAGTGAGCTTGTTTGACTTTAGCTAACATATATTGGACAATACTTCTTGTTATCCAAAGGAAGTATATATATCTTTAGCTAAGATTAAATGATTACTCCAAATTAATGATGCTTAGAAATGGTTTATCTAGTAAAAGGTCGGGCCAGGGACCGACTTGGCCCGTACGGACAACGGGTCGGGTTAGCCTGGGTTTATTCTCGGTCACAGGTTGGGCAGTGGGATAGGCTCGGCCTGGCCTGAGAAAAACCCGGATTTAGACCCGGTCCGTCTCAACGGTCAGATTTCAATTAGTTCCCTCATACGGTTAGTTGGAGTTTTTTAGGGGGTTAAACAAAATCATGTTACCCCCAGTTTTATTTATAAATAACCCATCAAACCATTTTCATTTTTATAAAAAAAATCCATCTCTACTTGTCTAAACTTTATCTTCAAGCTCTCTAATCTTCACCTTTTATCTCTCATTCTTTACAATCATTCAAGATCTCAATTTTCTAAGTAATCTAGAAATCAAGTATTGGTTTATTTAATTTGAGTAGACAACTATTCAAGAGTTCAAGTGATCAATTATTCGAGACTTCAATTAATTATTCTAGTGATCGATTATTTAAGACTTCAATTAATTATATCAAGTAAGTAATTAAGTTATTTATATTTTTTCTAACCAAATTTTCTTCTCCTACCCTCCCAATTTTAGTTTAGTTATGATAACTATGATGATGTTAATATTAGTGGAGAAACCTATACTTTTGGTAGTCTCTTTGGTGATGATGATGTCCCTATGTCGGGTCAAGAATCGACAAATACTCCTGCAACCCAACAAGAGAAAATTGAAATCTTATGTATGAAATTATTTTATGATGGAAGAAAGAACGATCGAAGGGGAAAAATGTATGAGGGCGATTTATAAGTTTTGCAAAAAAAATAATGTCGAAGACCCTTCGAAAGGATCATCTACTTTAAAATGACATTTACATACTTGTAGACCTAAGCATGAAGGAGGTGCTCCTACACAAACAACCGTTATCGGAACTAGCAGTACAAATCATTATTTACATACAATAGTCATAAAATGAGGGATTTATATATAGCGTGTTGTGCACAACCTTTACAATTTGCCGAAGATGAAAAATTAGAACATAGGATTAGTCCATCGACCCATGGCAGACAAAGCACTAGGAAATACATCATGGAACTTTATAGAAATCAAAAAAAATTTTGTGATAAATGAACTAAAAAATGTAAAAGGAGAAATTTTTTTATTTTGGGTAAATGAACAACACATTATATTAATTCCAAGACATGGATTTTATGTAAATGTTTTATTGGTCTTGGATTATGTAGTCACCCTCACGATGGTATTCAAATCTATCAAAACATATCTAACATATTTCGAAAATATGGTGTTATAGATTAATGTGTTGGTATTACTTTTGATAATACTTTCGCTAATACAGGTGCACTGTCTTCATTTCGTCGACATGTTAATTAATATAATGATAAAAAATAACCTATGTTAGATTCGCACGTCATATCACTAGTTTAGTTGTTCAAAATGGTAAAATTGCTTTCGATGGGAATCTTACTTTTATTGAAATTTTTCGGTGCTCTTAGCCACATCTGTACTTCAAGTTCTAGGTGGCAAAATTACTCAAAATGTGTAGAGATAAGACCCAAAAGTTTTATGGTGGATGAAACTACTCGTTGGATAGCAACATCTCTAATGTTAAGATCATATAGTGGTTCCGAAGATGTGATTTTTGACTTTAATTATTGGATTTGAAAAAAATAATCTGGTTTGAAAATTTTTAATTTAGAAAATGTGATTTATTTTTAGATTTTCTAAAGGTATTTTATAGATTTACCAATTTATTATCCGACAGTTATTATCCTACCACAAATATCGTATTAAGCGAACTATATAATATGTCTCAAGCTTTTGTTAATTGTGAACATTATCAAATTTATGATAATGTAATTAGTAAAATGGAGATAAATTTTAAAAAATATTGGCAAGAAATTCCTAATTTATTCATTTTAGCCTCATGCATGAATCTTGATTAAAGGTAACAAACATTTCCCTAATATTATTTAATATTTATGATAACCTACAAACTAGTCCCCATTATAATATGAGAGGATGAGTTCTAGGTCAAAAATCACAGGGTCAATGGGTTTAGACACCAAACATAATATTAGATAGAAAATAAATCCATTACAAGTAAATTACATGTCTAACCTCTCTTTTCTCTAGTACTACCTAACCTATCCAAGAAAATCGATAATAACTCTTTCTTCTTCAGTTCACCAAGAGAAAACCTAGATAAAATGCATCCGCGTTTTTTAGTCTCCACCTCGAGAAAATCTAGAAAAATATGATGCTTAATGGATTTAATTTCTTCTTTTACCATATTATCCTTTTTTCAACGTTAGATTGTTGCACCGTGCATGGTTTTGTTGTTCTTATTCTTAAAGATAGGATATCAATCTTTATCTTAAAAAAACTCTTTTGGATCTAGTCTCACTGTTTCTCTCTCTAAAATCTTGCTTTCTCGAGAAAATTTGCATGAAAGGTAATTATATATTTTGTGAACTATTTTTATATTCTTATAGCATTTTCTTGATTTTAACAGCAAATTTACAGACTTCATATTTCTCTAGTGTTTCTTCGCCGGAAGGGCGTATTTTCTGAGAAGACTCAGCTTCTCGCCGGAATCTACTTGTAAGGGGTAGGTGATCGGTAAAACTGAACCTGCTAGTGATTCTTTGATCAATTAATGGTAGCAATGGACAAAGACTTCAATGATATCATCTCCCTTATGGGAAACCTAATGGGAGGTGATGAGACTGACACAGTAAGATTAGAGAAAGAGGACTCAAAGCATGAAGATGATGGGAGGAAGAGTTTAGCAATCAAGCTAATCTCAGGAAGAACAATTAACTTGAAGGTGTTGAAGGAGATACTGTTGAGAGCTTGGAAGCCTATTGGGCTTTGTGGCTAAACGAGTTTTATGCAAATTCATATCTTATCAATTTTGAATTAATGGCAGATAAAGAGAAGGTTGAAGAAGGTGCACCATGGTATGTCCAAGATGATCTGCTAGTTATGGAAAGATGTGATAAGAATAAAATTCCAAAAGATTATACTTTTAAGAAAGCCGATTTTAATATACAAATACATGGATTGTCGGTGGAATATCTAACCATTGAAGCTGTGAAGAAGATAGGAAGATTGATTGGGGAACCATATGAAATACCAACTGAAGAAGTAAGTAAGTGGGGGAATATATGCGAGAACTCGGGTATGTATCGATATAACAAAACCCCTAAAATCTGAGGTCAAGGTTGAGCTTTCCGATGACAAATCATGCACATTACAAATAAAATATGAAAAACTGAATCGATGTTGTTATTACTGTGGAAGAATTGGGCATGTTATGATCGATTGTCAAATTAGAGCGAAGGTTAGAGAGGCAATATCAGATCAGTGGTCAGTAGAACAACAAGAGCAGGCGAAGACATTATTACAACCAAGGTTCACAGATGATATGAAAGCTACCTTCAAGCAGAAAATCACAATTGAGAATGACAGACAAACCAGAGAAGGAAGAACTGATCGAAATATTAATAGGAAAACGATGGAGGAACCGGTGGCATCTCAACTGATAGGAGAAGATCGAATAGTCCAAACAGATTCCCATGAGGTACACCAACCACTGAACATGGGAATTGTCAAGAAATTCAAATTTTTACCGCGGAATGGAGCCGCAAGTTCGAACAATAGTCAATTGGACGACAACATGATAACTGAAATAACCGTAACTGAGCACATTGGGCGAGACAAGGTAAGGGATGAAAAAATTCAGAGACATAAGTCAAAAGAAGGCATTGTAACAAAACAAGTGGATGAGGAACTAAAGAAGTTGGAGATCTCCCGAAAAACTACTGAGAAGATAGCAGATGATAACTTTATTCAGGAACAAACAAGTAGGCTAATGCTTTCAAAACAAGAGGGACAATGTAAAAATCAGTCTGCGTTACCAAGTTTAGAAAAGAATTGTGTTGCTGGATCCATGAAAAATGTTAAAGGTGGAAAAAACAAAAATTCGAACAAAGAGGCAATGATTGAGGGAGTTGGCCCTCAGATACAGGAAGCAACAAAAGCTCAACAGGTACTAAATCAGGAACAAATTATTTTTTATAAAAGAAATTAGCAGGGTTCGTGGAAGAAGATGGCTCGTGAATTAACGACAAATATACCCAACATATTCATAAACCCGGAGAAGTTGAATAAGAGAACATGGGCCGAAACAGATATAGAGATGAGTGAAAGTGGAGATGAACTTAAGAGAGCTAGGAAGGAGATCATTAATGAGGAAACTGTAGGGGTTAAGGCAGCCAGCCCTCAAAGGCCGCAAGCTCAATGATACTACAAAGCTGGAATTGTCGGGGAGTGGGGAATGCTCCGACAATTCTATCCGTGAATTCATTCCTCCGGGCAACTAAACCTTCAATTATGTTCTTGTCCGAGACAAAGCTACAACAACATTCTTCAGAAATTTGGATTCAGAAATTAATATACAAGAATCATTATATTGTGCCATCTATTGGATTGAGTGGGGAGCTTTGGCTCATTTGGGATGACGAGGTGAGCATCGAGATAGTATCGTCTTCTCCGAATCATATCCATTCTAGAATTTCGGAGCTTGGAATTACAGAGAAATGGAGTCTACTAACAGTTTATGGGCCACCAAATAGTAATGATAGAGGGGACTTCTGGGATTTTATGAGAAATTTTAACATCCAAATTAGTGAACCATGGTGTGCAATGGGGGATTTTAATGCTATTACAACGGAAGTAGAGAAATGGGGAGGAACAGGATTGAATAGACGTTCTGCTGAACAATTCAGATCGATGATCTCAGATTGTGACTTAATAGATATTGGATACTCAGGTCCGGCTTACACATGGGTGAATGGCAGAGAAATCAACACACATATCAGAGAAAGATTGGATAGAGTGCTTGCAAATACACAATGGAGACTCCGGTTTCCTGACTCAATTGTGAAACACCTTCCACGAATCAATAGCGACCACGCTCCAATCATGTTAAACACTGTTAAACCGAAAATTAAAGGGCAAATCCCCTTTAGATTCGAAGCTCACTGGACACTTCATGGTGAATTTGATGATATGATGATAGAAAATTGGGGAACAATAAGAGGAGCTTTTATACAGAAGCTGCCACAACTTGCAAGAAAATTAAAAAAGTGGAGTAATGAAAAAGTGGGACAACTCTTTAATCAAATCAAAGAGGCCGAACAAGCGCTGCTCTCGGCGCAAAATAGGCCACCATCGAGTGATGCCATTGAAGAAGAAAATCGTGTGGTGATGAGACTAACACAATTAAAGAGAATGGAAGAAATTTTTTGGCTGCAAAGGGCAAAAAAACATTGGGTACAGGATGTAGATAAAAATACAAATTTTTTCCACCTTTCCGTTCTAAATAGAAGGAGGAAAAATAATATTCTTATGGTTAGGTTAGATGATCATTCGTGGTCTAACAACCCGACAATTATTACTAATGTTTTTCTTAACCACTTTTACAGGGCTTCTAGAGCAGAACCAACTTCAGGATTTCCTGAGAATTCGAAGATTACCGACTGTCCCCTATCAATAAGTGAAAACGAGCTAATTAGCCTCCCACCAACGAAGGAGGAAATCTGGCAGACAGTTAAAGAGATGAAGTCGTGTAAAGCTCCGGGTCCAGATGGTTTCTCCGCCATTTTTTACAAAAGATGTTGGAACGTTATTGGTGATGAAGTTACCTCTCAAATTCGTACTATTTTTTATTCAGGACAACTTCCAGGTAATCTGAACCATACTAACATTGCTTTAATTCCAAAAAGGAAAATCGCTGAAAGACCGATTGATTATAGACCGATTGCCTTATGCAATGTCCTATATAGAGTGATTACGAAGATCCTTACAAATAGAGTCAGACTGTTTGTTGGTAAATTAATTTCAAATGTGCAGAATGCGTTCATTCCGGGTCGACAGATATCAGATAATATCATAATAGCCCAAGAAATATTTCACTCACTTTCTACTACATCAATGAAAGAAGGAGCATTTGCTTTGAAGGTTGATATGGCAAAAGCCTATGACCGGGTCGATTGGGGTTTTTTACGAGAAGTGCTACAAAGGTTTGGCATTATTGGTAACACACAAAGACTCATTATGAATTGTGTTACAACTGCTTCATTCTCTATTCTATTGAACGGCAGACCAAAGGGCTTCTTTTATAGTGAGAGAGGTTTACGACAGGGTTGTCCTCTTAGTCCTTATTTGTTTATCTTATGTTTGGAGACTCTCACAAAGTTGGTAGTTCAAGCAGAAACAAACGGTTTATTTCATGGCCTGAAAATCAACAGATATGCTCCTAGTATTAGTCACCTCATGTTTGCAGATGATTTGTTTTTCTTCGGCAAAGCTTCGAATGAAAATATTAATGCATTGAAGAAATTATTAGATTGTTATGCGAATTGTTCAGGGCAGAAAATAAATTACACAAAATCATCCTTACACTTAAGCGCAAATTGCGCTATTGAAAAGAAGGAGGGGATCTTAAACGTTATGGGGGTTAAGGAGATGGATTCTGAAGATGTATATTTGGGGAATTTCTTATTGAAGCCAAAATACAAAATCTCATCGTATGATTATATTGTCCAGAAAGTGGAAAAGGAGCTTATGGGGTGGAAAAGAAACACTCTTTCCCATGCGGGAAGGACCACTTTACTGAAGAGTGAGCTTTCTTCAATCCCAATATATTTTTTGTCAACAAATTTAGTACCGAAAGGAGTTATTGATAAAATTGAGAAATGTCAAAGGAACTTTTGGTGGGGACATAATTCAGAAGTGTCGAAGATGCACTATATAAATTGGGATAGGTTACAAGAGAATCAGAAGAATGGAGGGCTTGGTATAAGAAACATGGGTCTTGTTAATCAAGCATTGATCGGAAAATTAGTTTGGAGATTTGTGAATGAACCAAATGCTTTATGGGTGCGGCTTCTCAAAGCTAAATACCTAAAACATTTGGATTTTTGGCAGTTCAAGCCTAAACAGTCCGCTTTATCGACTGCTACATGGCAAGGTATTCTGAAAATGCGAGAATGAGTAAAAGAAGGGATGTGTTTTCTTGTAGGGAACGGGAAAAATATCAGAATATGGAAAGACCCTTGGGTACCGACATTGAGGGGATTTATTCCAGGTAAACGAAGTGATAGAGAGGCCTTACCGTCACCGATCTTCGTCCATGATTTAATAGATGGGCAGGGATTATGGAAGAAATCGATAATTGAGCAGTTATTCGACTCTCTTGCCGCAAAAGAGATTTTTAAAATCAAATTACCGAGAAGAGATACAAGTGATAAGATGGTATGGATTCAAACCGAGAAGGGAGTCTTTACGACAAAATCATTATACACATCGATTATAAAGGCGAAACCATCAACATCCAAGGCTTTAGAACTGCCGAATGAGTTGAAATGGAAAAAAGTATGGTGAAAGTTCAATCTTGCACCAAGAGTGAGAACCTTCATTTGGATAATATTGAATGATGCATTGCCAACAAAGAAAAGAGCACTACGGTTTAATACTACAATATCTCAATTGTGTGAGTTTTGTAGCGAAGAAGTGGAGGACATAGATCATATATTCAAAAATTGCCGCATGGCAAGAGAAACATGGATTTGTCTGCCACTTAACCTGAGATTGGAAAGACAAATAAGCTTTCATGATATTTTATGTGATTGGATAGCAGGGGAAGAAGAAGAGAAGATAGTTACATTACGGTTTTGTGTTGCTTGGTATCTATGGAAAGCGAGAAATAAATTGGTTTTCGATAAATTCTTGCAAGGAGGGAGACAAATTATAAATGCAGCAATGAAATTGAATGATGAGTTTATGAATTCAGGGCACTCATTAGGTGCTTCAAGTGAGGAGAATATGTTAATTAATTCAGAGGTTTGGAAACCCCCTTTGACGGAGGAACTTAAAGTAAACTTTGATGCGGGTTATAAGGAAGGGCAAGCAAAGCTTGCAGCTGTTTGCAGAACCTCAACCGGTGACTTTGTGATGGCCTTGGCTCACGAAACAAGCGCTACATCGGCACTTGAAGCTGAAGCTAAAGTAGCACTTTTAGCCTCAATGTTAGCTGCAGACTTACCTCAATATGATTTTATTATCGAAGGGGACGCCTTGAATGTGGTAACGGCTTGCTCAAACCTAGAAGACGATATACCATGGAAGATTCGATCTATTGTGCTTGATATTAAAAATAATACTGCACTTCTCAATAAGTGTAGTTTTGCTTATTGCCCGAGAAATGCGAATAAAGTCGCACATTTGCTAGCTAATTCTTATACTAGGAACAATTCTGACACACCAAAGGTATTGATTACGGTTCCTGAGAGTATTGTAAGTCAGTTGGAGACAGATAAATCCAACATTTCTATGATTTGAGATTAAATAAAGTTAGGCTGAGCCTATTTTCATCAAAAAAAAAAAACACCAAATTTACGTTTTGTAATTTTTTGAATTACCCAAAAAATCGTTTACATTTTGTAATTTTAAATGAACGAGTTTGTTTGTAGTCGGCAACACCCTCAAATTGTTTGTAGCACTTCTTTGATTTTGTGTATGTATGGGCCAAAATACGTCACCAGGAGTGCCCCTAGAAATCCACGATTAATGAGCTTACATCGTGGCCAAGCCCATGAATTAATGGCTAATGGGCCCGACCCATTTATCTTCGGGTACCCAGAAGCAACGCCAAAGTACGCAAGCACATCCAACACTGGAAAAATAGGTCAGTCCTCACCTCCTCAACGGACCTGCCACCACGTATCCGTTAGGAAGACGTTTCAGTCATTCAAGATGAAAATATCCTGGATATACCTGTTAGGGGGTTATGATATCCGTATTTACGGTGATAACCCATGCGTTACCACCATTAAAGATGACAACCCATCACCAGATAGCAGTCGACCTCCAACACTATAAAAGGACCGAGAGGAAGATGATATGGAGGATCGAGCTTCTGACTGAAACACTCGATCATCTGGTTATCGCCTAACATACCTAATATTCACCTGACATTACTAACGACCATTCCAATTCCCTAGCAACCAACCGAATACAATTTACTTTCTCTCTCGTAGAGTCTTGCTCTTTGATAAAGTGTCGCATCATCACATAGTCTTGCTTCCTTCCAATCACATAAGTACGATTAGGGCTTACACCCAAGTACAGGACATTATCACGTACTGTTCATAGATGATACAAGACCTTATCATCCACCGAGGTACGAGGTCTTACCAAATATGAGATACAAAATCTTGTATCAGGTGCAGGATCCATCCAACTACAACACTTTATCAAGTGTGCAGGACCCTTATCAGCTGCAGGACCCTTCCAAGTACAGGACTTTATCAAGGGTGCAGGACCCTTGTCAGGTGCATGGACTTATCAAGTACAGGACCTTGAGGAAGCAAACATCTATTTTCTCTCTCTTAGGCAACCAGACGACCGTTCTAGCAAGTAAAGGCGACAAACCTTTCTCTCTCCTGACGATCAAAGTAGGCAAGCTACTTTATCACTCTTAGAGGACAGACCTTCCTTTCTTAACCCACGTGATTATCTACGAGGTCAAACCCTTAAAACTTTTGACCTTATTTACAATACATACCCCCGAACACGACAAACCTCATCAGGGCTGCCTTAGTCAAGGACAAACCTCACAGGCTGTCACATTATCTCTCCAACCAAGTCAGTCTACCCGCAGAGTTCAAGCTCCGGACACTCTGCGACCGTGCCAAAACTCCGACCATTCTCCTCAACGATAACATTCCAGGGATAACAATCGTGTATTTATTACTTCTCTTCCAAGCTTACTGACTTGACCGTCGGACCCCCCTTAGTCCAGCACCATCCCGGTGTCTCAGGGATCTTACGGTCACCTGTGTTTTGTCTCTTGCTACAATGACTCCATCGGTGCCCATAACAATATTAACAGGTGAAGGACCGACTTCCGGTCAACGGTCTGGTCCTGTTGACTTATTGACCCGCGATGTCGGTCCCTCACAGCGTAAATTGTAGAACTTTTATTAACATTTTCTAAACTTTGACAAAACATAACATAATTTACAAACATAACATCATTACTCTCAAAATGTCTTTACCGATAATAGAACTGTACAAATTTTTCGTAAAGTTTACATTTCGATTCTTCTACTTTTTTTTATCTTATCAATCCAAGAACTACAAGAACTTGTTTCAACACATTAATATTTTACAAATTTACAGACGAAAATGTGGTTGCACATGATTTTGCACGTGGATGACCTTGTGGTCCAATCTAACTATAAGCATTTTCACACGGGATGTTAGCCAAAGATTTAACAATACACACGCAAAGGAAGGGAGTTGAATTAACTTTGTTGCTACCAGATGAGTTGAAGGATATATAAATAAAAAATCTTTAAGTTATTAGTTCTTATAGTGGATTAATTATGTTGTAATTGATAATGTTGTAACGAGTTTCTCTTAATTTTAATTAGGGTTAATTCTATTTTGGCCCTCTAAAGATGATTAATCCACCAAAATGGCCACCTAAAGATGACCAGCTTCTAATATGGCCCCCATATAAATTTTTCTGTTAGTCAATTCTAGTCAACTTTAACTTCTAACTAATTGTTTCCCTATTTACCTCTCCTTTTCAATGTTCTACCCTATTTAATTTTTCTCTCTCCTTGGTTGGAGCAGGGTCGCCGACGACGGCCAGACGAACCCCGTCCTCCACCCATCACCCAAAATTACAAAAAAACTTTTGTTTTTCTTCTTCTCACTTTTGTCTCTCCCACTAAATCCTTCACTGTGACGCTCCGTGTCCCTAAATAGACACGAACACACCCCGACAACTCACAGACGAGACAAAAATCTGATAGAGTCTCCTCTGTAAATCGAACCGGTCGCACCTGTAAAACCTGTCATTCAAACCATACATTCACATATACAAGAAAAATAAACTAAAACGGAAGCTAAACAAACTCAACTCAGTTTCGGGTCGAAACCCGAACCACATAACAAAATATAAAAGCCTCTTACATATCGATACAACTTATAAACAACTCTAAGTATTATATATATACATATTCAAGTTCAGTTCTGCAATAACTACATAACTTTAAAATAATGGAAAGCCAATAAACGAAAACCAAAGAAAATGACGCAACACCTCTAGCCTCGTCAGACAAGATCACCGGTTGGAATACAACTCCGCCTCGAGGCTACGACAAAGCACCTGCACACTAACAGCTGGTAGGGGGTCAGAATACTCACCGACACGAGTTATTCTGGTAGAAGACCAATTCAAAACCCATCACGTTTTCAAAAGTTCATTTAATAAGTTATAAACATCATGACAAAACGAATTATCAAACCAGTCACCATATATACTATCTACAAAATCATTTTCCTTAATCTAGCAAGCAATAACAATGATTAGCTGCCCACCAATGGTGCGCTCCCAATAAGAGGAGAGCTCCTCAGGAGAGCCTAGAGTGTATTTGATAGTACCAGCCCATTTAGGCACTAGCTAATGCACTACGTCTCCTCGAAAAAGAGACTTGCCCCTAGCCGATAAGCCCCTCTCCCACTAAGGGACTCCACAATCATTGAAGATTTTACGTCATGATACATATATACCTTAAGTATCTAAATATGTTTTTGATCACCGAGTTCGAATAAGAGAGCCGTCCCCCAATTACCATGGAAGGACCTGAACCTCATTGTCTTCGGTACCCTGTCATGCATCTAATGCGATCTTTCAAAATCAGTTTCGTTCTTATATCAAAACCATATTCTCATATTCGATTCATTACCTTATCAAACACAGAAGTGGAACAACCAAGAGTCATATCGCCACAAAGCAGAGGGATCCCAATCAATGTCACCTCCCAGGCGAGCGGTCAGGGTGTACGGCCCTGAGCCTCGAGCTGGAGGCACGAGCACCAATGGCCAGCAAGTGAAGCACTCTACTCCCACAGGTCTCATGACTAGTGTCGCCCACCTCACCGGTCTCACACTGGTCACAACCGTGTCCACATGTCATCCTACTCTCAATGGCTACGTGCCCGTAGGTTGACATAATCCGCAGTCGGGTACATGCAAGAAAATCCAAGTTTTCGCAATCACAGTAAAAAAGTTCGAAAATATTTCTCATATTGCAGTAAAACCATTCAACCATATTTCAGTTCATCACATAAATCGAGTTTCATGCTACCTAAACTCTAGTTATAATGGCCCATACATAACTATAGAATCTAGCATATTCATTATCTATAAAACCATGCTGGATAAAAGATTCAAAAGCCCTACCTTGCGGTACTTCTGCTCCGCCAAAACCGTAGCAAAATCGTCAACGATAAGCTCCGGTCCCCCCCCCCCCCACCAAAACCATAAAGAACCGATACAAACATTAGGTTCTAAACGAAGAACCTTCGCACGACAAAAACAACAAATAAAAGAAAACGATGAAAACTCAGAATATAAAAGAAAATGCGCCAACTTCAGAAGCCTTCGAGTATAACCAAATTTATCGATCTCTAACTTCATTCCTCTGTTTACTGAATACCTTAAATATATATACACCAACCGACCAACTTCCCATAAACCCTATTTTACATTTTAGATCCATCATAAGCTGAAAAAATCATATAATGAACCCATCGTATAAATCTATAACTGAAACTGTCCATTCATATGAAATATGACAAAATTAGGGTAACGATCTTTATTCCAATTTATTCTCTAAACTAGTCCAAATATGATATTCGAGTATTAATAAAATTCGGCAGCACCTCGTCTATATTTAAACACCGCGAAATAGCTCATAATATCTTAAACATGATCCTGAACACAAATCATTAGAAGAAATTGCATAATGACTATCTAAATAGCTTCAAAGTTCGATCCCAAAAGAAATTAGTACAACTATACAGTATACGAAATTGCGATCATAAAACCACCAGATTCGGACGAAATAGAAATTTCTGAACCGCTAAATATGTAAAACAAGTCGAATGGGTACCTGGAACAAATTTCATTAAATTCCGACAACTGAGCGCGAAGAAATTAAGTCGAGAAGATCGAACATTAAAACCCTAAAATTTTCGCCACATATCCTCCGTTAATTCGGTTGGTGTTGATATGAATGAGAAGTGGGTTAAAGATGGGTTGGCTTTAAACAATTTAAAATGCATGGGCTGCCACATGTCGTTCATCAAAGTGGCCATGCGAAATTAATCCACTTTGTCCTTCATTTATATAGGCCTCAAACACAAGTCCCTTTATATTTATATCTAATTAAATCCACTTGCACTGATTACCATTTGACCCCCAATTTAACTTTTTCTTCCTCTTAGTTTTGATCCCACAACTAACCATGAAGGAACTATATAGTCCCTCGTTCAATCCAAGTTTTTTTTTTTAATTTCTTTTGTTAAAAACATGGGATGTTACATTCACAACAAAATTTCTTTAATTTTATTGAGAGAATTAGCAAGAAGAAATAGAAAATTTCTTTACATTCAGAGATAGAATTTCTTGGAACCAAATTGAAATCAGCAAACCTAGGTTTTTCTTTTAATACTAAAGATTGAACTTTCTGGAATCTTCGAATCGTACGGAGCGACGAAACTGAGTAACACTTTCCGATGAAGAAATCAGAACAGATTTGTGATCCTGCGTTACACCATGATTTGCATGTTGAAAGTGTGGTTTTAAACCAAATTTGTTTTGGGGCCCAATATGAAATGTGGGCTTGAGTAAATGGGTCTATCAAACTAGAAGGGGCAAAGAAGGAAAAAGACTCCTTAAATTAATTAAAAGAGAGGTAGTAGAGATTGATATGTCTACAACTTGAGTAAGCTTAGAGAGAGAAAGAACTAGGGCTTTATTTGGAGAAGATCCTTAGTGAAGAAATTTGAAGTAATTAATTGGTATGTATCTATGACTATTATCTAATGTTTTTGATTGTCTTTTTTCTTTGTTAATGAAAGGAACAACAACAATGTTTGTGTTTATGATGAATGGAGATTTGTGATTGAAGGATAGTTGGTTTGAGTATATGGTGTTAGATCCTTTATGTTATAGTTGTTATTTTTCTTAAATCTCCAACAAATGGTATCAGAGCTATGTTATCTTATCATTTCAACATTTTGAGAATCTAGGGTTTGTGAAAAAAGAATTGGGGATCTAGTTAGAAAAAATGACAAATATGGTGCAATCTCAAATACCTATGTTAACAAAAGAAAATTATGGACATTGGTCCATTCAAATGAGTGTATTATTGGGATCTCAAGATTTGTGGGATATTGTTCAAAATGGTTATGTAGAGCCAACTTTAGAAGAAGAGGATATTATGAATGACTTGCAAAAAAATGTTCTTAAAGATTCAAGAAAGAATGATAAAAAAGCTTTGTTCCTTATATATCAAGGGATTGATAGTTCTACATTTAATTTGAAAAAGTGTCCGAAGCAAAATCATCGAAAGAGGCTTGGAATATTCTCAAGAATTCTTTTAGAGGAGTTGATAAAGTGGTGAAGGTTCGTCTTCAAATTTTGCGTGGTGAATTTGAAAGGTTGAGTATGAATGAAGGAGAACTTGTCTCCGATTATGTTTCAAGAGTATTGTCTAATGTTAACGAAATGAAAAGGTGTGGTGAAAAATGTGATGATGTTCGGGTGATGGAGAAGATTTTACGGTCTTTAACACCTAAATTTGATAATGTGGTTATTGTTGTTGAAGAATCAAAAGACTTGGAATCTATGACGGTAGATGAATTGATGGGAACATTGCAAATCCATGAACAAAGGGTGAATAGAAATGCCACAACCTCTTCAAATTGTTCGGTTGATCAAGTACTTCAAGCAAAACTCACTTTAGAAGAAAAACAATATACACCCCAAAAAGAAAGAGGCTATGAGAGTTATGGTAGAGGTTATGATAACCGTAGAAGAGGCTTTGGAAGCCAAAGAGGAAGAAATTTTTTTAATAGAGGAAGAACAAATGAACCAAGAGGAAGAGGTAGAGGAAACTTTACTAGACCTTATAATAGCCAAGGTAGAGACAAAAGGGATATTGAATGTTATAATTGTCACAAGCTTGGGCATTATAGTAATGAATGTTGGTATAAAAATGAAGTTAAGGAAGAATCAAATCTTGTTGAAGATGAAGTAGAAATTAATGTTGATCCTACATTGTTATTTTCTTGTGATGGTTTTGATGAATCACAAACAAACACTTGGTATTTCGACATCGGTGCAAGTAATCATATTTGTGGAAAAAGAGAATTGTTTGTTGAAGTAAATGAAAGTGTGAAAGGGTTTGTAAAGTTCGGTGACTCCTCAAAGATACCGGTGCTAGGGAAAGGTAATATCCTCATTCAACTAAAAAATGGAAAACATAACTATATTTCCGATGTTTATTATGTTCCCGCAATGAAAAATAACATTTTGAGTTTGGGACAACTTTTAGAAAAAGGATATGATATAAGATTGAAAGATCTTCATCTCACATTAAGAGATAGAAGTGGAACTCTAATTGCTAAGGTAAAGATGCAAAGAATAGATTATTTCTCTTAAACATTCAACATGGTGACGCAAAATGCTTAAACTCTATTGTGAAAGATGAATCTTGGTTGTGGCACTTGAGACTTGGGCATCTAAACTTTGATGGGATGAAGACCTTGGCAAGCAAGAATATGTTAAGGGGCTTACCATGTATTGATCACCCAAACAAAGTGTGTGAAGGGTGTATCTTTGGCAAGCATCATCGAACAAGTTTTTCTAAAGAAGGAAGGTGGAGAGCATCTAATATATTGGAGCTTGTGCATACCGATGTTTGTGGTCCATTGAAGCCAATGACAAATGGAGGTAACAATTACTTTCTCACTTTTATTGATGATTATAGTAGAAAAACATGGGTATACTTCTTGAAAAATAAATCCGAAGTATTTGAAGTGTTCAAGGAATTCAAAAATATGGTTGAGAAACAAAGTGGGTATTTTATCAAGAAACTAAGATCGGATAGAGGTGGGGAATTTACTTCAAGAGACTTTGATATGTTTTGTAAAGAACATGGAATTATTCACGAACTTACCCCATCATACACACCACAACTAAATGGAGTAGCCGAAAGAAAAAATCGTACCATATTAAACATGGCAAGAAGCATGTTAAAAGAAAAAAGTTTGCCTAGAGAATTTTGGGGTGAAGCCGTTGCATGTGCCGTATACTTGTTAAATAGATGTCCCACTAAAAGTGTTCATATGAAGACACCTCAAGAGGCATGGGGCTATTACAAGCCTAGTGTATCTCATTTAAAGATATTCGGATGTATTGCTTATGCAAAGATACCGGAAGCAAGAAGAACAAAACTTGACGACAAAGGTGAGAAATGTATCTTTCTTGGGTATAATGAGCAAATGAAATGTTACAAGTTGTTTAATCCAATTGTCAATAAAGTGCTCTTTAGTAGAGATGTAGTATTTGAAGAAGATTTGACATGGGAATGGAAAGGAAAAGAAATTATTCAAGTTGAACTTAGACTTGAAGGAGAAGAAGAAGAAGATGCACCACCAAGAGAATTTCAAAGAGACCCACAAACACCATCGTCTTCATCTCCATCATCCTCATCATCGGGAGGAAGTTCTAATGAAGGGTCAATGAAAACTAGAAGTTTGAGAGAGATTTATGAAGTCGTGGATAATAAAGAAGAATTGAACTTGTGTTGTTTTCTCATGGATTGTGATCCTATTAGTTATGAAGAGGCCATCCAAGAAGAAAAATGGGAAAATGCAATGAATGAAGAAATTAATGCAATTGAAAAAAATGATACTTGGGAATTGACAAGTTTACCAAAGGGATATAAACCTATTGGTGTAAAGTGGGTGTATAAGACAAAGAAGAATGCAAGTGGAGAAGTCCAAAGATATAAAGCAAGACTTGTAGCTAAAGGTTACAAGCAAAGAGCCGGCATTGATTATAGTGAGGTATTTGCTCCCGTTGCTCGTATGGAAACAATAAGATTGTTAATCTCTATAGCGGCTCAATATTCATGGAAGATTTATCAACTTGATGTCAAGTCGGCATTTTTGAATGGTATCCTAGAGGAAGAGATATATGCTGAACAACCATTGGGGTATGTTAGAAAGGGAAAAGAAGATAAAGTTTATAAGTTGAAGAAGGCCCTTTATGGGTTAAAGCAAGCTCCACGTGCATGGAATGCAAGAATTGATAAGTATTTTCAAGAAAATGGGTTTGAAAAGTGTCCTCATGAGCACACTTTATATATGAAAACGAAAGAAGATGGAGGTATGTTATTTGTTTGTCTCTATGTTGATGATTTGATATTCACCGGTAATGATTCAAGACTATTTGAAGAGTTTAAGAAGAGCATGGTTAAGGAATTTGATATGACCGATATTGGGTTGATGGGTCATTTCCTTGGTATCAAAGTGAAGCAAATGGAAAATGGAATATTTATTTCTCAAAGTGGATATGCTAAGTAAGTACTTAAAAGATTTAAAATGGAGTCGTGTAATCCGGTAAACACCCCTCTTGAAAGTGGAGTAGAATTGAGAAAATGCACAAGAAGTAGTAATGTGGATCCTCCATATTTCAAAAGTTTGATTGGAAGTCTACGTTATCTTACATGTACAAGACCGGATATTCTCTATGGAGTTGGGCTAGTGAGTAGGTACATGGAGACACCGGATGAATCTCATCTTAATGTTGCAAAGAGGCTCCTTCGATATATTAAAGGTATGCTCAATGATGGTTTATTTTTCTCTTGTGCACAAGATTTTAAGCTTATTGGTTATTCCGATAGTGATTGGGGTAGAGACTTGGATGAAAGAAAGAGTACATCGGGATTTGTATTTTTTATGGGTTACACGGCATTTACTTGGTCTTCCAAGAAACAACCCATTGTGACTTTATCTACTTGTGAAACGGAATATGTAGCCGCTAGCTCTATGGTTTGTCATGCAATTTGGTTAAGAAATATGTTGAAGCATCTTCAATGCCCTCAAGTTGGTCCAACCGAAGTGTTCCTTGATAATAAATCGGCTATTGCTTTAGCCAAGAATCCCGTTTGTCATGAAAGAAGCAAGCACATTGATACACGCTACCATTTTATTCGTGAACATGTTAAAGAAGGTGATATTGAAGTGATGTATTGCAAGTCTCAAGATCAAATAGCCGATATATTTACGAAGCCCTTGAAGCACGATGTCTTTGAAAGAATGAAGTAGATGTTAGGTATGAGAAGCTATGGAAATTTGGTTTAAGGGGGGATGTTGAAAGTGTGGTTTTAAACCAAATTTGTTTTGGGGCCCAATATGAAATGTGGGCTTGAGTAAATGGGTCTATCAAACTAGAAGGGGCAAAGAAGGAAAAAGACTCCATAAATTAATTAAAAGAGAGGTAGTAGAGATTGATATGTCTACAACTTGAGTAAGCTTAGAGAGAGAAAGAACTAGGGCTTTATTTGGAGAAGATCCTTAGTGAAGAAATTTGAAGTAATTAATTGGTATGTATCTATGACTATTATCTAATGTTTTTGAATGTCTTTTTTCTTTGTTAATGAAAGGAACAACAACAATGTTTGTGTTTATGATGAATGGAGATTTGTGATTGAAGGATAGTTGGTTTGAGTATATGGTGTTAGATCCTTTATGTTATAGTTGTTATTTTTCTTAAATCTCCAACATTGCAAACAAGTGAAACTCAATTCCAATCTCGACAAGATGTGAGGAAAGTAGAACGTTTTTTTAATACGTTTTCAAGAACTTGATGGAAAAGCTAAATTCCCCCTCCATCATTTCCACCATCCACGCCAACACCAGCGTCGTCACCATTATTTCCAGTAAAGATTTGATTTTGACTAGAAATACCATCATCATCATCATAAGCATCATCAACACGCATCATAACTTGAATGATATGCATTAGATTATTGAAATTTAAGGTCGAAATAATCACATGATTAAGATGAGAATTGATATTTATCATTGTTGAAATTTAGGATTCACGATGAATACGCAAATCTGAGAAGAAATGAATCTAGTTTTGGGACATTATTAGAACCAAGAAGCCACAGTTCTTCAATTCAGTTTCAATGGTGGGAAATAGGCTTTGTTGTTCCTTATTTCTCTCTCTAAAAAAAAAATTCCATCTCATTCTTTTATTTTCATTTCTCTCTCTAAAAAAATTCTCTGGTAGCCTTATCGGTTTTACAAAGCTTTGATTGAATCTTTTGTCGTCGGCAATATGCTCGATTTCTGAAGCGTGAGGAATTCTACTAGCTTTTTTTTGCGCGTAGGATTCAGTCTTGAACCGATCTGTATTTTATGATCTGTTAGCTCTGAGTGAATCTGTACTTCATCCAACTCCTCCATAGTTGGCTTGTCTGGGTCACTATGGAGTAGTTGTTCTGTCTGTAATTGTTATAAGGGAGCTTTGGGCGTCTTCAAGGTGTTTTTGTAGCAGTTTCGAGACGTGCTCTGTTCGCCTTTGACTTCACGTACCCCCCACGGAGTAGGGAACCTTATAACTTGGTGGAAGGTTGATGGGACCGCCCTCATGTTGTGGATCCAAGGACGTCCAAGTATGATGTTGTAGGCAGAGGGACTGTCGAGTACTACGAAGGTTGTACTCATGTTGATTCCACCTGCAAAAACAGGTAAAGAAATTTCGCCGAGCGTGTACTTTTGCTTGCCACTGAAACCGATGAGAATGGTGGGTCGGCGACATATACTCGTTTCTTCCAGTCCCATTCCTCGCAATGCATGTAAAAACAACACGTTAGTAGATGAACCATTATCAACAAGTATTCTTTTAACAAAGACGTTCGAGATAGTGAGTGAGATAACGAGAGCGTCATGATGAGGGTTGACGAGCCCTGATGCTTCATTGTCAGGGAAGCAAAGGACTTGATCAGTGAAGGCACATGAAGAGGCTTTAGGTGAGTGAGCAGCTGGGTTGGCAGCGATACAAGCACTTCTTTTGGCGGCTGAATGACTAACTCCGCTTACTTCTGATCCTTCTGTGATAACCAAACATGTTTTTGTTGGAGTTGGTTCCTCTGGTTCCTTTGGATGAACATCTCTTTGGGCTATAGTGTTTTTCCCTTTATCTGTCAATAGGTCAGTGAGGTGACCTCTTTTCAAGAGTTCAGCTACTTCTAGTCGAAGGGTTATGCAATCAGCGGTCATGTGCCCGTGGTCAGAGTGGAACTCACACCACTTGGTGTTGTCTCTCTTATCACTAGGAGTTTTCGTCTTGGCGGGCCATCTTATTACATTGCCCATTCCTTTCATTACAGTGATTACTTCGACAGGTTCAATGTTGAGATTGTATTCTGGAATTTTAGAGCGAACAGGCGCTTGATTTTTATCACTTGGACGCCCAGAGGGGGTGCTGAATGGTTTCCTGTTCTCCCGGGACAAGGGTCCTCTGGATGTTGGATATGGTTCTGCATGTCGACGATCGGTCCTTCTGTCGGACTGTCTAGAGCGTCGATCACTGTTTCTTCCTTCATACGAGTATGACCTGTTTCGGTGGGCTTCGTCTTCTTCCCAACGAATTTCTACCCACGCCCTTGCTAATACGTCTTCTATTGTAGTGCAGTTGAACTTTGTGAGTTCTTTGTAAAGTTCTCCATCTGGTAGAAGACCTTTTCTGAAGGCGTCTACAGCAGTTTCCTGGTTACAATAAGGGATAGATACTTTCTCCCTGTTAAATCTTCCCACGTAGTCACGTAGTGGTTCTCTTCTTTGGTGGACTCGGTACAAGTCACCAGAAAGTTTTTCCAACTTTTTGCTGCTGGCGAATTGTTCGACAAAGGTGTCCGTCAACTGGGCAAATGATGCAATCGAGTTATTTGGGAGGTTTGTGTACCACTGCAATGCTGGTCCGATGAGACTAGACCTAAAACTTTTGCACATGCAGGCTTCACGCAGGTCTCTTGGAATAACTGCTGTGAACATCCTCTGTTTGTAAGAGGCAATGTGGTCATCTGGGTCAGATGTACCATCATACATCTTCATGTTCGGGAAAGAAAACTTCTTTGGCATCTCCACCAACGCGATAGCGTCGACAAAGGGCGAGTCAGCGTAGCTGTGAGGAAGACTCTTTTTGAAAGGAGTGGGCATTCCTGGAATACGTGTAATCAATGCTTCCATCTCTGCCAATTTCTTTGCCATTGCCTGTTCTAGAGGAGTACCTGTAAACGTAAACGGAAGCGAATCAGAAGATACATTAACTTGAGTTGATCCATTTGTCATAGGATACATAGTAGGTAAAGTATATGGGAGAGAAGAGTAAAAGGGTGTAGTAGTTGGAAGAGTTTGATGCGTGTGCTGGGAGACACGTAATGGTGTGATAGGAGTAGCGGAAGGGATTGGAGTTGATCCTCGAACCGTTACAGGAATTTCTTGACTCGAGGGACCTGCTCCTTCTGTACTTGTAGGAACTGGTCTGGCATTTCTCGAGGTATGAATTCTGGAACCTCCTGGAGTCGTCATAGAAAGTTCAGTAATTTTTTCCTGGAGTAACTAGTTCTCTGCTCTAACCAACAGGTTCTCTTCTTCCAACGCTTTGAAGCGTTCAGAGTTCTCTCGTACTTGAGCGGTAAGTGCAGCAAGTTGAGCAGAAACGTCAAGAGGAGCAGATGTCATGTTCTCTTCCATTTAACTGATTGTCTTCGTTGTTAGTTGTTGAGTCCCCACGGTGGGCGCCAAACTAAAGACGGTGAGAAGTCTACGGGTCGGAAGTCAGAAGGTCGGAAGCGTGAACGTCTTCTGGAATTCCAAACGTCGAATTCTTGATTGATGTGCACCAACAACGTCTAGAAGAAACCTGCAAAAGAAAGTGAACAAATACGAACAAACCCGTGAAGACTTGGGAGACACCGGGATGGTGCCTGCCAAGGGCCCTCCGACGGTCAAGTCAGCAAAGTATTACAATGAATAATAAATGAAAAGCCGAGGGTATAACCGTTGATGTATAATCAGAGAGTGGCTAGGCTCGAAGAATGACCAGAGTTCGAATCTACAGGAGTGAAATGATCAGAAGTATGAGAGTACATGTTCCCAGTAGCGTCGAGCAAGAAGAAGGTTGTGATCTCCTCGAAGACGTCTGGAAACGTCGAGCAGGAAGCGTCGAGCTGGAAGCGTCGAACAGGAAGCGTCGAGCAGGAAGCGTCGAACAGGAAGCGTCAAGTAAGGATAAGCTTTAACACCCTTGAGGCGTCTAGTAGTGTCAACGACCAGACCCAGGTAAACTTGTATGCAAAATGTCTCAAGGACAGTCGAAGAACAGAGAGCGAGTGGAGAAGAAGAAGTAGTATGAGTTGCTTTGCTCTGCTTTCGATGCCCTGAGAAATGAAAGTGTTCCTCTTTATATAGGCTTGAGGAGTGATCCGTTAGGGGGAGTAAAGGCTTGACCGTTACAGAGTAAATGCATGGCAAGATACCTAGGATGTGGTGATGTGTGCACGAGTTGTACATGCACAACGGTTGTGCATGTTCTCTAGTAATGACTCTCAGTGTGCATGTACATGGTCTCATATTTATGTGAGACGTTACCGTGTTATGCCTCTCATCAATGGGGGGATATTCGTTGCTGGAGTTACGTTGACCAAGTCTGAGATCTTTGTCATTATGGATATATTTGACATGTAGAGGATCTCTTCATTAAGTAATCTCTTACACGTGGTGCGTGGAGATATAGACGTGTCGAGCGCCAGACGTGTAGAGATTCGGGCGTGTGGAGTTTTGTGCATGTGGAAACTCTTTGCACGTTATTGGGCTTTGACACGAGTTTTAGGGTCTAGTCGACGAGGGCCCATTAAGAGACTTCTGGGCTGGGCCCAAACAAGGACAAGCGAGCCGAGTTGGGCTTGACGTCTCAATGGATATTTTATCGTCGAGGGCCCAGGTGTAGTTTTTGGTCAACACACCATGTGAGAAATATCTCTTGGATAGTCTGAGTATTAATCGAACGAGAGAAAGAGATATTTCAGTTTAGTAAAGAAGAAGCAGTCATGGATTAATATTCCTCTTTGTGTATTGATAACAATGAGGTTTACAAGTATTTATAGGCTAATGAAATACAATTAGGGTAAATCTAGGATAAAGATCACAAGTATTTGATGTTAATATAAATTACAACAAGGAATTTTCTGGAAGGTGGAACCGGGTGGGACCGGTTCCTCTTGGCCGACCGGGTCGGATTGCTCGCGCATATGGATCGGGTGGCTGATCCATATCCATGACTAATAAGACTAAGGAAAGGAACTGTTATGACCAAATGAGGTTTAATGTGATCAATACGAGTAATCAAGCAGAAGCAATAGGAAATAAAGAACAATCCAGAACAGAACACAGAGATTTACGTGGTTCGGTTGGTGAGACCTACTCTAAGGTGACAACGGCGCGATGATTTCCACTATGATAAACAAATAAGTTAACAAGAGATTACGTGAGATTGTGCTGCTGACATCTCCTAAGGGTTTTAGTTTATATAGCAACTAAACCCCTAATTCCACTGCCTCACTGACTCTCTCTTTCTAAATCTGAATTACACATGGATACGCTAACACTAATAACCGACATAAGCCTAGCTTCGTATTCCAGCTCTGTCTCGGAGATCAGCTCAACCACAGAGCCCTGCTTCGCATACCAACCTGGCTCAGTAATCAGCTCCGCTAACGGGTCCGAAATTCGAGTCGTAAATCGGGTTTAATATCAACCCATATTCGAGTTACTTCCAACAATTCTCTACCTTGACTTGAATATGCTCCTCTTGACTTAAATCTTCCACCATCATAGCTCAGCGCCTCACAGCCGTAGTCGCTCCAGCCCAGCTAGGGTTAACATTTGGAGATCCCAATCAAGTGTAAGTAATGTTTAAACTTGAAAGTTGTAACTTCCTTGGTCCACATATTCGTTGGATTATCTGTCGTTGAAACCTTCTTCATCGTGATCTTCCCTTGTTCAATCACGTCCTTGATAAAGTGATACCTGACGTCAATGTGTTTAGTTCTCTTGTGATATATTTTATTTCTGGTCAAATGAATAGCACTCTGGTTGTCGCAGTAGACCTCTGTCACTTCCTGCTTCAGCCCCAAATCACGAACTAAATCACTCAGCCATATTGCCTCGTTCACCACCTCTGTTGTTGTCATGTACTCAGCATCCGTTGTAAACAGAGCTACTACCGACTGCAGCACTGCTCTTCAACTAATGGCACTCCCGCAGAGTGTGAACGTATAGCCCATTATCGACCTCTTCCTGTCAAGATCTCCCGAAAAATCCGAATCTACAAATCTAACTATCGAGCTAGAAGTGTCAGCCCTTCTGTCATAAACCAGCCCAAGCTCCGCAGTTCCTTCAAGATACCACAATATCCATTTCACAGCCTGCCAATGACCTCTCTAGGTTTGCCCATGTATCTGCTTACTACACTAACAACACGTGAAATATCAGGCCTTGTGCACACCATAGCATACATAATGCTACCTACTGCATTTGCATAAGGCACCAGAGACATGTACTTCTTTAGCAAACAGACCTGGTCTTGTTTCTCGAGAATCTCAATCTCCTCTAATTGACGCATATAGATTTGTTCCTCTAACTCTCTATGTAAGAACGCAGTCTTAACATCAAGTTGCTCCAATTCCATACCATATAGAGCAACCATAGCAAGAATACTCTAATAGAGCTATGTTTAACAACAGGAGAAAATACTTCATTGAAGTTTATCCCTTCACGCTGTGTAAACCCCTTAGCTACTAACCGTGGTTTGTATCGTGCATCTTCCACCCCTGGGATTCCTTCCTTTTTCTTGAAAACCTATTTTCTACTAACAATCTCCTGACCCTTAGGCTGCTCGGCTAATTCCCAGACCCTGTTCTTCCGAAGAGACTCGATCTCTTCATTCATGGCAAAAGACCATTGCCTAGATTCATCACTCCTCATAGCTTCTTCGTAGGTGCATGGTTCACCTCCATCAATGTTTCTCGCGCACTAAGTGTAAATGCAACCCTATCTGCCATTCCACACTTTATTAGGAATTTTACACTCAATAGATGTACAAGGTGATATATTTACCAGATACGCTGTCGTGTTCACTGCTTCAGCCCAGAATACCTCCGACAGCCCTGCATTTGAAAGCATACAACGAGCTCGTTCCAATAGAGTTTTGTTCATACGTTCTGCCACACCATTCTATTGTAACGTCTTTCTAACCGTATGGTGTCTCATAATCCCTTGGTCTTCACAGAACCTATTAAACTCGTTTCCGCAAAATTTTATGCCATTGTCAGTCCTCAAGAGTTTGATCGATTTTCCAGTCTGCTTCTGGATCAAGGTCTTCCACTGCATGAACTTGAGGAATGCTTCATCTTTGCGTTTCTGTATGTATACCAATACTTTCCAGGAAAAATCATCTATCAAGGTTAACATGTATCTACCCCCTCCATATGATCTAACCTGGAAGGGATCCCAAAGATTTGAATGGATGTAATCCAGAGTACCTTTGGTAGTATGAACCGCTGTACTGAACTTTACCTGACATTGCCTTCCGAAGACACAATGTTCACAGAATTCCAGTTTTCCAACCTTCTGTCCACAGAGTAAACCCTGCTAGCTCAGTATAGCCATCCCCTTTTCACTCATATGCCCTAACCGCATATGCCATAGCTTGGTAGTCTCAACTTCCTAGTCTGATGATGAAATCACTACATCTCCAATAACTGTGTTACCTTGTAGCACATATAGACCATTCTTTTTCAACCCCTTCATAATTGTAAGACTCCCCTTAAAAATCCGAAGAACACCAACTTCACTAGTAGACTTGCAACCATTATCATCCAGAGTTCCCAAAGAGATTAAGTTCTTCTTCAAATCTGAAACATATCTGATGTCTGTTATAGTCCTCACAACACCATCATGCATCTTGATTTGAACAGTACCAATTCCAACCACCTTACAAGGAGCGTCTTTTCCAATTAACACCTTACCACCTTACAAGGAGCGTCGCCAGAACCATAGCTTCATCACATTCCTTAATGATTGCCAAGACACTACCATCATCTTCTTCGATGACTGCTGCCTCACCTGGCTTCTTCCTAAGCTCAGGATAATTCATCTTGAAGTGCCCCTCCTTCTCACATTCCTCAATAATTTAGACCTAGACCGGCCCTTCCCATCGCCTAGCTGATGCGTCCTTCCCCTTACAACCAAACGATCTCCTGAGATGCTTTCTTCCATTGACCTTCGCCTCAACTCCTTCGAGTTCAATGCTTCTTTAACATCCTTAAAGGTTGTAGTTGTTGTACCTGACATAAAAGAATCAACAAAGCTCTCATATGATGGTGGCAGGGATGTAAGCAATAATACTGCCTTATCTTCATTTTCGAATTTCACATCTATATTTGCCAAATCTAAGAATACTCGGTTGAGTTCATCCATATGGTCTTTCAACAATTCCCCTTCTAACATCTGTAAACTAAATAATTTCTTCTTTAGATATAAACGATTAGTTATAGATTTCGTCATATACCTTGTCTCCAGCTTACTCCATAGCCATCGGCTGTAGTTTCCGTCGCTACTTCCCGCAAGGCCTCATTACTCAAACAAAGTAGAATCTGACCATGAGCTCTCTCTATGAAACCTTCATGCTGATGTCGAAAATTGGCTCCCGATTAAATCAGCATGAAAAATGGAGTTGATGCATGAAAGCATCTGTTATGATGGTATATTCTGTTTGGAGGGGAGGGATTTCTCTGTTCAGCTATGCGTTCTCGATCTGCTTCTCTGCTCTGCTTTGTTCCTGTGCTCCAGCTCCTTGCTCCTTGCTGTCGCTCCTTGCTCCTTGTTTTTGTTCGTCTGTTCCCGAGGGGGAAAACCTGCAATGGGTTCGAAAACCTCTCCGACGCTCAAGAAAGTCAGGGTGCTCTTTGCAGTAAAAGAATGAATACTGATGGATCCTTTTGGAGGGCGAGTTGTGAGAACACTGTTTTTGGGGGTGATCCTTCTGGTATGAAGAGATCCTATTTTAGAGAGAAAGAGTATGTTTTTCCTCCAGAGGTCGTGTCCTATGAAAGACAATGTGGGGGGCCTTTTATAGGCGAAGTTAGGCCGATTGTGATTAGTGGCGGTGGTGAGGCGGTGGCCGTCAAACCGTAATAAAAGTTACCTCTTTTGCGTATCTAGGGTTTCTCTTCGAGTCTATCCCGGTTCTTTGACAAGTGAAAGTTCCTAAGTTCAAGGATACTTCGTTGATATCTTGTCGGAGTGATAGACTCTAAAGGAGAAGTTTCCTCCTTTAGATACGTGGAGTCCAATCGGGCTTAAACACTTCAAGATGTGTAACCGACTGAGATCTTTCTGGAAAGTCCAGGATTAAGTCATTAGGTCGCGCAACGATGATATCTTTCTAATTCTGGGCGTAAGATATGAGCCGAACCTGTGGAGACCCCCCTTATTCCTTTAGAGATCTCGGGGCTGATCTGTCCATGCCGAGGGCGTTTTGTGCCGAGCTGGTTTCTTCTGGCCGACCTCCTAGTTAGGGGAATGTGTGGTGGACCATCAGGGGTTTTAGCTGTCCTGCTGCCTTAAGCTGAGCTGTTCCGAGAGACTTCTGGTCTGATCTTTGACTCTTCAGACGTTAGTCAACGTCTGGACATTTTATGCATCATCATGAGTCCCGCCACTCCTTAGTTGAAAGTAGAGAGACTAAGGAGTAGAAGTAACTCGTGTGTTTTACTTTGAAGGCCAGAAGTCGGAAGTATGACCTGTCCCCGAGCTGTATCATGAAGCTCTCTGGGCCTTACCTAGACCATGGCTGTTTGGAGCAGCTCTGTTTTCCTGTCAGTGTTCCAGAGCTGATGGATGTTTATAAATTGGGGATCTTTTTCGACGAAGTACTATCCTTGCCGGGGCGGACCCAGCCGTGTACTTGCTTTGTCGTGTGGTTTGTTATTCCAAGACACGTTTCGTCTTCTGCGCAAGTAATTAGTTCTTTTCTATGCGTGATTTTATGACGTCATAGACTAGATCCTCTGAATATGTGCTTCCGGCGCTGATCTTTTGGATCATTTCACACAGCAACATGCTCTACCATTTGTGGACGCGTGGAGCGTCGTGACTGGTGAATGAACCACGTCTCCTTCAAACCCGCGGAAGCCTCTTTGGTAACCGCAGTTCTTGAGCCGTTCATACTTCCTAGTCATTATTCCGTTGGTGTTTTCAAGGCGCGTCTAGTCTATTGCCTTTAATGCTTCTTATCTATTTCCAAGAGGTCTCTTGGTTATCCTCTCTCACTATAAATAGCCTGCTTTGGTCTCTCAATTCTTCACTACCAAAAAGTTTGAAAAACATTTTGAGATTTCTTTCCTTCTGTTATTGCTTCGTTATTTCTTCCTGTTTACTTCCCAAAGGTTCGAGATGAGGCCTCTGTTTGAGTTCATGCCAAGCGTTTGCTTTGATGAATGTTTCTTCATAATGACCGTGATAAAGGATGGGTTTCTTCATAACGGCCGTGATAATTTCACGCGCTGTTATGTTTAAGCCCGGAGGAGGGTAAGGCTTGTTAGTACTGCCTTCCGCCTAGGTGCTCAGGGCAGGGTGATGATGCCCAGAGGGCTTCTTCGTCCTTAACTGCATCTCTGAATGGTGGTTCCTGTCAGTCTTTCGGCTTTTCTTCTCTCAAACTCCATGACGACTCTTTCGCAGTCACTCATGTTTTTTTATCTGTTTTCCTTTCCCTCGACGATTGGGGCTTTTTGTAATTTCTTCAGTAATAGACCCAAGTGCCAGTGGTGGTTTGGGTGTCCTTTCTTGTATTTCTTCTGTAATAGTTCCTTCTTATGAATTAATAAAGAATTAACTTTTTCCCTTTTACTTTTGTGTTTTCTCTTTATTTCCCACGTTTAGGTCTGTTAATTCCCCATGACTGATCGTCGCGACTCTTCATTGATCACGCCCCATCATCATGGCCTTTCTGCCCTTCTACATGGTTCTGAACTATGATGATTTTTCCATTGAGCACTTATGCATGGAAGTGGCTGGCGAGGGTTTTGTTGACGTCCTTCGTCCGTATGATCTTCTGGACGACGATCACCTTTCTACCCTCAGTTCCTCCAGGCCACTTTATCCTTTGGTTTATTCTTTGACTGGTGCTACCAGCACTTCCGAGCATGCTCTCTTTTCTGCTGTGGGTTTTCTAGTTCGTCGCCGTGGGTGTGGTCGCCTTTTAACCATCATGATCAGGGTTTCGATGGATATTTGCGGTCCTTCGTCATCTTCTTTTTCTGGCGAATAAGAGCTTGCCGCCAGACTGTATTTTCCTGTTTTCTTAAATATGTAATCGAAAAGTTAATGTAATTAGCCCTATACTTACTAATGCAATTTTTCTTAGGCTTAGTTCGCATGCTCCGAATGATCGTTCCTGCAAAAGAAATAATTTAAGACCTAGTTCTAGCATGCCCTAAGCTTACTATTTCCCTCTACAAAATAGAACCCGAATTAGCCCGGCGTAAAAAGTTTTGAATAGTGTTAGAGTTTTTAGCTCTGCCCCGGGTCGTCTATACCAGAGCTGTCTTTGCATAACTAGTTTCACCAGGACTCTTCTTTAGACCTCTGGTCGTGGCTTTCGCTACCAGAGCTGATATCGCCAGTTTCAGCTCGGCTAGTTTAACTAGGACTTCTCCTTAGTCCACTGGTCGTGGCTTTTGCTACCAGAGCTGATATCGCCAGCTTGAGCTCGGCTAGTTTAACTAGGACTTCTCCTTGGTCCTCTGGTCGTGGCTTTCGCTATCATGAGGTGGTTCATGGAACTATTGCTCCTGACTCCCTCAGAAAGTTTCTGCCCAATATGATGTTATAAGCGTACATCTTATCGACGATTGCGAAGTTTAGCATTATCGCCTTTGCTGATTCTCCTTCGCCGATCAAAACTGGCAGGGTCGCTATTCCATCTGTTTCGACCTGATTGTCTCTGAATCCTGTCAAGCAAGATTTATAAGATTTGAGATGGCGTTCACTTACCCCGAGTTTCTGGAAGCACGTTCGACTCATGACCTCTGTGGAGCTCCCCGTAACGACCAGAATGCGTCCTATCCTCTAATTGGCAACTACGACCGTTATTACCAGCGGATCCGCGTGTGGAGTTATCACCCCAAACAGATCGTCGTCTATAAAGATAATGGGTGGAGTTTTCACGACAGGCTTGATTAGAAAGACTGGTCGGTTCTTTGCTTCGTTGGCATATCTGCGCTGCTCGCCTTTGGTTGATCCTCCGAGGGTAGGTCCTCCTGCTATGGTATTGATATTCTCCATTACTCCGGTGGACTCCTCCGGGCCTTTGTATTCTTTTCTAGAAGTAGGGCCCTGCCCGTTGGTTTCAGATCCTGATCCGATTCCTGCCCTGTTTACTGGCTTTTTGTTTCGGTATTCGTAGGGTCGATGTTCTTTGTGGATGTATTTATCCAGTTCTCCTTTTCTTACCCTCTCCTCAATCAGATTCTTGAGGTGCCGACAGTCGTCGGTCTTGTGGTCGTAGCCTCTGTGGAAGGCACACTACGCAGACATATCTTTGGATCCGAACTCTCCTCGGTCGTCATTAGGTTTAGGCAGTTCAGTCTTTCCTTTTGCTATCAATACCTGCAAGATTTCCTCCTTTCCTTTCATTAGGGGGTGTAGGTTGTGAAGTCAGCCCTGGGTCTCCTGCCTCGCTCTCGTTCCCTGGGTAGCCTGACTTCCTCCCGTTCTCTTTTTCGGGGGCGTTCACTTTCGTAAGGAATTTTGGCCACCTCCTTCATCCGCAAATAATTATCCTCTGTCCTGATAAATTGTTGCAACCTTTCGATCAGATCTGCGAGGCTACCTGGCTTTCTCCCCGAGATATCTTTGATTACGTCATCCTGTCTGAGACATCTCTGCAAGGCGACAAAAGAGACGTTTGATTCCAGGTCGGGAACCTGTACCATAAGGTTGCAGAATCTCTGCTAGTAGCTTGCTAGAGTTTCGCTCTTTCCTTGTACCACATTGAACAGCTCGTCGGTTCCTCTCTTGATACTAGTGCTTCCTCGGAAAGCTTCGCAGAAAGCTTGGGCGAGCAGGTCAAAAGACTTTATTGACCCCGGGGCTAACGCTTGGTACCATGCCTGAGCTGGCCCTTTTAAGATGGTGGCGAATACCACACATCATATATTTCGGTTGGTCGTACACAAATTCATCCTCGCAACATAGTTGTTGATGAAGACTCCCGGGTCTTCCACGCCGTGATAGTGTTCCAGCGTGGGCCACTTGAAGTTTGCCAGTTTTTCGGATTCCAGTATTTCCCGACAGAGAGGTGGCTGCCGAATTACCGTCCTTCTCCAGAGTTTGTCCTTCTCTTTTTCTCTTGTTAGTTCCGCTACCTGGTGTATGAGTAACTCGCAGAGGGTAGGGTCGTCCACGCACCCCTCGCCTATCCCAACATTCTTGGGGATATAAGGTTCGTCTGGGTTTTGCCCGCCTTGTTCCCTCAAGATACTCTCCAAACGCATCTGGTCGCCTGGTTGTAGAGTTAGGGTCTCAGGTGCGTAGGTATCGCCAGGCGAGAAGAGCCTTCCCGCGAACGTCCTGAGTACTTCTTTCCTTTCATTGGGTGTTGCAGCCCTCCTGGCTATCTCAGCTTTGCGGAGGCTTTCCTCCAATCATTTTGCCTCCTCGTCCCTTCGGAGGTAATCAATTTTGAGTTGTTCAAGTTCAACCGCGAGCTCATCTGCGCTCTGAAGCCTGTGGGGTGTCCCACGTGGAGTGTGCTCGTCTGAAGACATATTTTCCTGAAGAGCTCAGGGAAGTAGTTAGTTCTGAAAAAAGTATTGAGTATGGTTCGGGTTACCGAATCTAATGATTTGCTGAAGAGATCCCCTCCTTCTAGCGCCAAATGCTGATGTCGAAAATTCGCTCCCGGTTAAACCAGCATGAAAAAGGGAGTTGATGCATGACAACCTTCGTTGTGATGGTATATTCTATTTGGAGAGGAGGGATTCCTCTGTTCAGCTCTGCTTCCTCGATTTGCTCTTTGCTCAAGCTCCTTGCTCCAGCTCCTTGCTCCAGCTCCTTGCTCTAGCTCCTTGCTCCTTGTTCTTGTTCGTCTGTTCCCGGGGGGGACCTGCAAAGGGTTCGAAAACCGCTCTGACGCTCAAGACAGTCAGTGTGCTCTTTGCAGTAAAAGAATGAATATTGATTGATCTTTTTGGAGGGCGAGTTGTGACAACTCTGTTTTTGGGGGTGATCCTTCTGGTATGAAGAGATCCTATTTTAGAGAGAGAGAGAGAGTATGTTTTTCCTCCAGAGATCGTGTCTTATGAAGGACGATGTGGGGGGCCTTTTATAGGCGAAGTTAGGCCGACTGTGCTTAGTGGTGGTGGTCGTCAAACCGTAATAGAAGTTACATCTTTTGCGTATCTAGGGTTTCTCTTCGAGTCTATCCCGAATCTTTGATAAGTGAAAGTTCCTAAACACTTCAAGATGTGTGGAGTGCAATCAGGCTTAAACACTTCAAGATGCGTAACCGACTGAGATCTTTCTGGAAAGTCCGGGATTAAGTCATTAGGTCGCGCAGTGCTGATATCTTCCCAGTTCTGGGCGTAAGATATGGGCCGAACCTGTGGAGACCCCCCTTATTCCTTTAGAGATCCCAGGGCTGATCTGTCCATGCCGAGGGAAATTTGTGTAGAGCTGTTTTTTTCTGGACGACCTCCCAGTTAGGGGAATGTGTGGTGGACCATCAGGGGTTTTAGCTGTCCTGCTGCCTTAAGCCGAGCTGTTCCGAGAGACTTCTGGTCTGATCTTTGACTCTTCAAACGTTAGTCAACGTCTGGACATTTTATGCATCATCACTTCCTTCTGTGCTTATGAAAGTGATTCAGTAAGTGCAGCCTTCTCATTCAACGTCTTCAGGAGACCCTGTTAAACTAATATTCCTCGCATCTTAGTCTTCCAAAGATTAAAATCGTTACTTCCATCAAACTTCTCTATCTCGTATTTCGCCATCACAGAAACCTTAAAACCTTAGCTCTGATACCAATTTGTTATGACCAAATGGGGTTTAATGTGATCAATAACGAGTAATCAAGCAGAAGCAATAGCAAATAAAGAACAATTAAGAACAGAACACAAAGATTTACGTGGTTCGGTTGGTGAGACCTATGATGTCAAATATTTGCCATCCGTTAAATCAGCATGAAAAAGTGAGTTGATGCATGACAGCCTCTGTTAGGTATGATTCTTCCGTTATGTTGGGTGTTATTCAGCCTAATGTTCGTGCTTCCAGCTCTGCTTCCTGCTCATCTTCTCTTTATTCAAGCTCCTAACTCCTGCTCCTTATTCCTGCTCCTTGCTCTTGCTCTAGTTCATCCGTTCCTGAGAGGGGAAACCTGCAAAGGGTTCGAAAATCGCTCCGACGCTCAAGCCAGTCCGGGTGCTCTTTGCAGTAAAAGAATGAATATTGATTGATCCTTTTGGGGGGCGAGTTATGAGAACTCTGAGTTTCTCGTGCTTTTTTTGGGTAAAGAGATTGTGTCTTATGAAGGACGATGTGGGGGGCCTTTTATAGGCGATATTAGGCCGACTGTGATTCGTGGCGATGGTGAGGCGGTTGCCGTTAAACCGAAAGAAGTGTTTCTTCTCTTGAGTATCTAGAGTTACTCAAGAGTCTATCTCGGTTCTTTGATAAGTGGAAGTTCCTAAGTTAAAGGATTCTTCATAGATATCTTGCCGATGTGATAGACTCTAAAGGAGAAGTTTCCTCCTTTATATACATTGAGTCCAAACTGGCTTAAACACTTTGAGATGTGTAGCCGACTGAGATCTTTCTGGAAGTTTCGGGATTAAGTCGCTAGGTTGCTTGGCGCTGCTGCCTCCCCAGTTCTAGGCGTAAGACACTGGCCAAACCTGTGCGGACCCCCCTACTCCTTTAAAGATCCCAGGATTGATCTGTCCATGCCAAGGGCGTTTTGCATGGCTGGTTTCTTCTGGTTGACCTCCCAGTTAGGGGAATATTCGGTGAACCATCAAGGGCTCAACTGTTCTGCCACCTTAAGCCGGGTTGACCCAGTAGACTTCAGGTCTGATCTTGACTCTTCAGACGTTAGTCAACGTCTGGACATTTTGTGCATCATCAAGAGTTCCGCCACTCCTCAGTGGAAAGTAATGAGGCTGAGGAGTAGAAGTAACTCGTGTGCTTGAAACATTGAAGACCCTCAAGGATTTTATCTGGACCAGAGTTGTTTCGTGAAGCTTGATCTTTCTTTTGGTTTTCCAGAGTTGCATATTCCTGAGCTGATTTGTACCGAGCTGGTAGAGACGGTTGATGGTGAAACCTCTTTTCTCTAAGGCCGTATTTCCCAGAATTGATTCAAGTTGTGTTTTCCTTGGACGCGTGGTTTGTTCTCCCGAGACACGTTTCGACTTTTGCTCAAGCAATTAATTTCCTTTCCATGCGTGATTCTGTGACGTGACGTATAAGATCTTCTGATCACGAGTTTTCGGCGCTTATCTTTTGGGTTGTTGTACACTGTAGTTAGTTCAGCATGCGTGGACACGTGGTGTCTTGTTAGTGGGAGGTCTGACGTGTCTCCTCGAAACCCGTTGATATCCCTTTAAACCTGATCGATCTTGAGGTATGTGCATCCCTTGGTCATTCTTCCTTCGAGCGTTCCCGAGATGTGTTTGGTCTTCGCCTTTAATGACCCTTCATCTGTTTTCAAGAAGTCTCTTGGCTATTCCTTTCCAGTATAAATAGGCTACTTTGGTTTTTTAACTCCTCATCACCAAAAGTTGATCAAAAGTGGCCTTCCTTTCACGATCTGAGATGAGGCCTCTGTTTGATTTCATACTAGTACAAATGATCCTACAAAAGATTTTTTGTAGCAAATACTACAAAAGATCCTACAACGAAGAGTCATGCCATAAGCTTGGTAACCAATGATTTAGAAAATTATGAATTTGTCCTTGGTTTATGTATTTGGTTTGATTTGTTAAAAGTAGTGAATGTTGTCAGCAAATTTCTTCAAAGTGAATATATGCAGATTGATGTTGCATTAACTCAGTTACAAGATTTGATTAGAGTTTTTGACGATTATAGAGAAAATGGGTTTATTTCAGCCATTTTAGCTGCCAAAGAAATTGCAGAGACGTTAGATATCAAGCTTGTATTTCCACAAAAGCATGTCGTTCGTAGAAAGAAACAATTTGATGAGGATACTAATATCACCAATGAGATGACTCGGACAGCGGAAGAATCTTTCACAGTGAACTATTTCCTATGTATCGTAGATCAAGGTCGTATTTCATTGGAGACTAGATTTGAGCAGTTTCAAGAATATGAAGAAAAATTTGGGTTTCTATTTGATTCGAAAAAATTTACTACTGAGGATGATGAAAGGTTAAAAGAATATTGTCTCAAACTCGAAGGTTAATTAAAGCATGACATGCAATATAACATTGAGGGGGATCAATTGTTTTCGGAACTCAAAGTTTTAAAAGTGATTCTACCAAGTGACATATAAAAAGCGATTGAAGTGCTTGATTTTATTAGTTCTAAATCTTAGAGAATTAAAATTTTCAAATGCTTGGATCTCTTACAAGATTTTATTAACTATACCGGTTTTAGTAGTATTTGCCGAGAGAAGTTTTTTCTAAGCTAAAGTTGATCAAGTCTTACCTTCGCTCCACCATGTCACAGGAGAGATTGAACGGGTTAGCTATGTTATCAATTGAACAAGATATGATAAAAGAATTAGACTATGAACGCATAATTAGTAATTTTGCATATCAAAAGGCGAGAAGAATGTTTTCAAAACATATTTAGCTCATTTCTATATGTAAATTGGATGCACTTTTTATAAAGTTTATAATTCATTTTTATGTTTTTTACTTATACTTTTAGTACTAATTTAAATTGACGGTAACTTTTTATTCGATCATAACGGACGTTGTCATGCATCAAGTCCCCGTTTCATGCTGATATAACTGAAAGTCATTTTTTGACATCAGCAAATGTAACACACCAAATCTTGATTTCCATGTCGGGCGCCATGAAAACCTAAAGTTAAAGCATTTCTCCGCAGAACAGTAAACATAGACGATATACTCATCGAATAGACAAATAACATCGAACATGAAGCTCATTAGCAACAATTAATCAACTAACGAAACTTTACCAAGTTTTCAAAACTGAAATAATGTCTCTAAATCATGACACATATGTCGGACAAGATCAAATAAGAGCAAAAACAAGTACTTAGGAGATGCAACTCCAAATAACTACATAAAGAAAGAAAGAAAGAAGGCTGTTAAGAAAACTCCTCCAAGGGCTAACTACGACTCAAGCTGGTGGCACTTCTTGATTTCCTTGTCTTGAAAAATAATAGGTTGGGTCAGACCCCAACAAGTATATTTTGAAATCCTTAAAGCCTTAATAGACCGTTCCAAGAGCTACCAAAAGATATAGACAATCCCATAACATATACGGGAGTGCTACATGTAAAAAATCTTTGACAAAATTTTCGACTTAATGCCTCATTTTCATTAAAAGACAAAAGTTGGTCAAAGTTTTTCAAAGTTTGACTTTGACAGACCGTTCTTTTAGAATTTTGTCAAGAATCTTGTCAAAGATTCTTTGTACACTTAGCGTTTCCCTAACATATAAAGGTGTTCAAAAATTAGTATTCAAGTTATTACCATTATAATAAAGTAAAACAAATTTGTAACAAACAACCATAAGTGATATGATAAGTTGGTGTCCACCGGAGAAATTAGCTCCTTCATCAGAACCCTTCTGATAGCCCTCGTCAAATGAGAGTGTGGTCCACAAGGTTACCCTTGTGTTAGCGACGGCCCCACACGCTCTATACTTAGGTTGTACCTCAGTACGCCTTTATCATATGAACCCGTCGGTCATCGCAACAAACAGTCGGTAGAGAGGGTCGGACCAACCACAAAACTCGTACAACCCTCCACCAATGCCATCACATCACACTCACATAATAGCATCACACCACAATATACATAAATCAAAATCATATTCGCCAATATATTATGACCTACTAATTTCATACGGATAACATTTTGCAATTAGTGATCTATGTAAAATAATAGCTTAAAATTATGACATCGTGTTAAATTCTAACACATGTATCTACATAAAGGATATTGTCTATTAGTGAGACACATCTATAAGAGTTATATGCTTAAATCATGGCAAATAAAGGGAGTTTTAGCCCTAATTATTGTCGTATTACATTAATGTAGCATGACAATGTTAATAAAGATTGTATGGTTCATCAACTATATCATTAGGACAGATTTCCTTCAAATCTAGCATATAGATGGAATTCAAAGTGACCTAAAATTTGGTTTTGTAGAAGTGATAAATCTACTACTTCTAATGTATATATTTGTTTCAATAACCATAATCTATAATCAAATAATACCAAAGTCTAGGGTTTATGGTGTCCTCTAGTTGTCTAGGTTTTTCTATGAAAATTGCTACTCAAGCCATAAGGAAATAGAAACCTACCTTAAATCTAAAGAAAAACAACCCCACGCGAAGACCAATGAAGAAAAAAATACCAAATTCCAATCCTTCCTTCTTCCTCTTCACTTTGCCCTAGCTTTTTCTCTCTAGAACAAAAAAATCTCTCTCTCTCTAGCACTATATGGTTATTATAGTTGTAAAACAAAAAGGAAAGGAAGGGAGCTAAAGTGGCAGTAGGGTCTTAGAGGGGTTATAAGTGGTGCTCTATAGACACCCCACTATAATGGTAGGGGCACTACACTGAATTTCCCTTTTTGTCTTGTGAATGATGCATTAAATTTTGCTTATCTCCTTCGATGATGAGAAATTTTATGTCCCAACATCTTCTGTAGTGATATAAAGGAAGCGTCAATGTTCAACTTAAAATAAGGAGCTCCAGGAGGGGTGCATTGATGATTGTCGTTTTGTGTCTTTACCCCACTGCAAACATTATGTGTGGGGAATTCTAATATTTGTTTAATAATTTTCAAAGGTTGCGTATCAATTTTTTGAAAGCAATGCGTGCATCTAAATTTCCATGTATAGGATAATAAAGATTCATATTTAGGTTCCCAATGATGCACCTTATTCTTACATCTCTCTCTCCCCTCGTTAGAATGCAGTCTACTAGAGAGAAAGAGATTGAGATGTATTTTTCCGGCGAAGGGAGACCCTCCAGCGGAGTTTCCTCTTCTATATTTTTCTGTTTTTTTGTTCTTTTGTTTCCTCTTCTATGTAGATTTCTCTGATCACCAACAATGGAGGAAAAGATACAACTACCTTTTTTCTCTCTCTATCTATCTCTTCATCAAAATTGATCATCTGGGAGAAGACGGTGAAGGACGGTGGTTTTAACTGGTAAGCAGGAAGATGAGATCTATAATCAAACCCTAATCTCACAATCCAAAAACTCATCTCAAAATCACATTGATCACAAGATTGGCCCCATCCTTAATCTCACAATCCAAAAACTCATCTCAAAATCATGAACTTCAGATGAGATCTATAATCAAACCCTAATTAAACAAAATCTGCAAACCTTGGTTGGTCTGGGCGGTTAAGTCATAATCTTTACCCTAGATGTTTTGATTCAACAATTAGATCTTTTCAATTGGAAGACATAAGAGATTATTTGTTTATCAAGAAACCTAAGGTTATGGTTTTTGATGAAGAAAGATATATTATCACAAATTACAAAGAGAAAGATAGAGGAAGTAACGGACGGGAGGAGGAGAGAGCGTGTGCGTCAAGGAGAGAGACCGTGATTATGGTGTTTTTAAATGCAGGGAGTGGGTGGTGGTGGTGTTTATTGATGGTGATGGGTGGTGGTGGTTGAGCGATTGGTTTATACGGCAATTTCAGTTGGTGCTTCATGAAGGTGGTGTGGTGGTAATGTGATTTCTATGGTGGTGTGATGGCGACGATTCTCCGGTGACGGAGGCGGTTTTCTGGCGGCAGCGGTGGTTTTCCGGTGTCGGCAGCGGTTTTTCCGGTGACGACGACGGTTTTCCGGCAAGAAGGCGGTGGTTCTTTTATAAGTTTTACTGTAATATTTTGTCGACCTTTAGGGTCTTTTCATTCACGATCTTTAGGATCTTTTGTCGGCCTTTAGGGTCTTTTGTTTGAGTCAGTGTCTAGTCCCATTTCTTTCTCTTCATGAGGCACTTTGCATTTAAAGGTATGTAACTCTCATGAAGTTTTTGTTGGAAGAAATTCCAATATATGTGGGCTCACATATGTATAGACATGTGTATGGCTATCTCAGTAATTGTCAAGTCGTAAAGTGGTCTATATGGATTGACTTGACTAGTGGGTATCAAATTGTCATGGAATAAACGTGTAGAGACCATTAAGTGATTTCTAATTTGATGAGGGGCCAAATTAGAAATAAAAGTCTATAAATAGGGGTTATGGTCCCCATTTGGGCTTCTTCCCTAATCTCTACATTTTTGGTTAAGTGTGAAATCCCTTCATCACAAGAGAGTTTCTAAGGAGAAGAAGAACCAAGTGGAAGATCAACCCTACCTAACCATCTTTTAGCTATGGATCAAGGTACGCTTCCGTGATTAGTTTAATCTCTTTGAATCTTGTGGAGAGCATGTCTAGTTTAGATTATACATGTCATATTATAAGGTATTTGTATTTGGTTATATGCATGTATAATAAGGTTATATTTACTAACAATTGGTATCTAGAGCCACTCCAATTTTAAGGTTCATTGAGAAATTTAGGAGTCTTTGGTGTTTGATTTATCTTTTGAACCATATGAAGGTTTTATTGTGTCCAAATTTTTTTGGTTATCTTGATCTTCCATGGAATTAAGTTCGGATAATTTGTAGATAGGTTATCTAGACATATAAATATTTACATCATGTGATTTGATTTAAATGTTTAAGAATCTAAGTTTTGATATAAGATTGAGCCATATTAATCTTTTACATTTGGATTGAAATTAGTGTTATTGATTTAGTTTACGCACATGATTAGTAAAAATTTGATATTAGATAAACATCTTATTTATCAAAAATTCGGGTAAAGTTTTTTTTTTTTGGGTGATGTTCCTGTTTTTTTTTTTTTTTTTAATTTTATTTTAATAAAAAAAAAAAAAAAAAATTAACAGGGTGGTTTAATTCCCCACTTTAAAGTGAGGAATTAAACCACACCCCCACTTTAAAGTGGGGTAACGCCCCCACTTTAAAGTGGGAGGAGTTACTGCCGACTTTAATGTGGGGCGTTACCCACATTAAAGTGGGGTAAGTGGTGCCCGTAAGTGGTGCCCACGTTCCAATATGGAACGTGGGCAGTCCAACGGACTGAGTCAGACAAATCTGACTCGGACCGAGTCAGTCAGATCTGACTCGGACCGAGTCAGACAGATCTGACTCGGGTCGAGTCAGACAGATCTGACTCAGATCTGACTCGGACCGAGTCAGACATATCTGACTCAGATCTGACTCGGGCCTAGTCAGACAGATCTGACTCGGGCCGAGTCAGACAGATCTGAATCGGGCTGAGTCAGGTGTCATGTTTGTGTGTTAGACCGGTCTGAGTCAGACTGATCTGACTGGGTCTATTACAGACCAAATTAAAGTTTTTTTTGGGACATTTTTTTTGTAAAATTTAAACACTGATAACTGATACATCCCTCAAATAATATCTGACATTTGATAGAACTAATTGAAGTAAAATGTCGCCAAAGTGACCTCTTTTATGTAGATTAGTTCAATGACAATGTTAGAGCAGGTCGTGTGTATGTAAATTCATGCGGGTATTAAGTCGACCCAAAGGTAGTTTAATATTTGGCCGAACTACATATACACCTGCGGTGATAAATGTGAGATGATTGTAAGGTGTCCATGTGAATAATGAGTTGGTCCAAAGATAGACTCATTGTTTGACAGGATTTATCGTCTATATTTGATTACTGCAACAGAGATACCACTTACAAATTAGTATTACTGTCCAAAGACTTGATGCTAATGTTGTGCTCGGTATTCTGCTATGTATCTAGTTATTGTTTAAATTTTAAATCTCACTTTAGTTATGATGTGAACATGTAAATTTATTATGTCTGTTCTCTGTGTAGTTGCTGCAAATATACCAATGAATGCTAACAACATTCCCATTCTCAATGGGAACAACTTTAAGGACTGGAAAGAGAGCGTTCTGATCGTTCTGGGCTGCATGGATCTGGATCTTGCACTTAGGGTGGAGCAACCTGCCCCTCTTACGGATGATAGTTCTCCTGATGAAAGGAGACACTATGAGAGGTGGGATCGCTCCAATCGCATGAGTCTCATGATCATTAAGCGCGGCATTCCAGAAGCTTTTCGAGGCGCAATCTCTGCTGAGGTAACTAAGGCCATTGATTTCCTTGCCGAAATCGAAAAAAGGTATGAAAAGAACGATAAGGCAGAAACAGGAACGCTTTTGGCGAACCTGACTTCTATGAGGTATAAAGGCAAGGGAAACATAAGGGAGTACATCATGAAGATGTCTCATATAGCTTCCAAACTTAAGGCACTGAAGCTCGAACTGTCTGAGGACTTACTCGTGCATTTGGTAATGAACTCTCTTCCTGCACAATTTGGTCAATTTAAGGTCAGTTACAACTGCCAGAAGGAGAAGTGGACTCTTAATGAGCTCATTTCAAATTGTGTGCAAGAGGAGGAAAGAGTGAAGCATGAGAAATCTGAAAGTGCTCATTTGGCCAGTACCTCAAAAGGGAAGGGCAAGAAAAGGAATAAGGATAATGAAGCTGCTAAGGGTCCAGAACAAAAGAAACCTAAGGAAGAAAATGGTTGTTTCTTTTGTGGAAAACCTGGGCATGTAAAGAAAGAATGTACGAAGTATGCTGCTTGGCGTGCCAAGAAGGGTATGTTCTTTACTTTGGTCTGTTCTGAAGTTAATTTATCTTCAGTACCTAGAAACACGTGGTGGTTAGATTCAGGTGCATCTATTCACATTAGTGTTTCTATGCAGGGTTGTCTGAGCTACCGAAAGCCAATTGATGGTGAAAGATACATCTATGTGGGAGACGGGCAGGCGGTAGAGGTCGAGGCAATAGGTCATTTCAGGATATTATTAGGAACTGGTTTTTATTTGGATTTGAAAGACACTTTTATTGTACCGTCATTCAGACGAAATTTGGTTTCAGTTTCTGTTTTGGACAAATTTGGTTATCATTGTTCATTTGGAAACAATCAGTTTAGTCTTTCTTTAAATTCAAATAAGTGTGGTACTGGTTCCCTAAGTGCTTATGATAAGCTATACATCCTTAAAGACAGCAGCTTAAATCCTTAATAGAGTACCATCTAAAGCAGTTGCTAAAGCTAAGTCTAAAGTATCTACATATTTGGGGATGTCCATCTGAGGCAAGGCTTTATAGGCCGAACGAAAAGAATTTGGACTCCAAAACAATAAGCAACTACTTTATTGGATACTCGGAGCGATCTAGGGGCTACAAATTTTATGATCCCACAAGAAAGTCTATTTTTGAGACGGGAACTGCAGTGTTTTTTGAGGATGTTGAGTTTGGGGGGAGAAATAAGGTTAGAGACATTGTCTTTGAGGAGGAATCAGTTATGATTCCTACTACTACTTCTGACAATGTACCAATCTTCCTGCGTACGATTGTCGAAGAAGGAGATTTGGAACTCTTAGAAGACAATGTTGAACAACTCCCCACTCCAGTTCAGGAAGTTGTTCCTGAAGGACAAACTCAACAACCTCAAGAGGAAGTGCCATTAAGGAGATCCAACAGAGATAGGAGAAGTGCTATTTCGGATGATTACGTAGTATATCTCCAAGAACATGAGGACACTGGTGGATTGACAGAAGATGATCCAATCAACTTTCGTCAAGCCATGCAGGATTCTAACTCTGAAAAATGGATCAACGCCATGAATGAAGAATACAAATCAATGCAAGACAATCAAGTTTGGGATCTTGTCCCATTACCTGAAGGTAAGAAACCCATTGGTTGCAAATGGATTTTTAAAACCAAAAGGGATTCGAAAGGTAATGTGGAGAGATATAAGGCTCGTCTTGTAGCTAAAGGCTTCACTCAAAAGGAAGGCGTAGATTATAAAGAGACTTTCTCTCCGGTTTCATCGAAAGACTCTTTCAGGATAATTATGGCACTTGTTGCACATTTTGATCTTGAGCTACATCAGATGGATGTCAAAGCGGCTTTTCTCAATGGAGACATTGATGAAACAATATATATGGTGCAACCCGAAAACTTTGTATCTGGTGATCCAAAGAATATGGTTTGCAAATTAAAGAAATCCATCTATGGGCTCAAGCAGGCATCCCGTCAGTGGTATTACAAATTTCATCAAGTCGTAGTCTCATTTGGTTTTGAGACAAATATTGTTGAGGATTGTGTGTATCACAAGTTCAGTGGGAGTAGCTTTGTATTCCTGGTTTTATATGTCGACGACATACTGCTTGCTACCAATGATAAGGAAATGTTGCATGAAACTAAGAAATTTCTATCAAAGAAATTTGATATGAAAGATCTTGGCGAAGCTTCATTTGTATTAGGAATCCAGATACACCGCGATCGCACACGAGGTATTCTTGGATTAACACAGAAGAGCTATATTGAAAAAGTTCTTAAAAGATATGGTATGCAAGAATGTAAACCAGGAGACACCCCGGTCGCTAAAGGAGACAAGTTTAGTCTAAACCAGTGTCCTCGAACCAACCTGGAAATTAAAGAAATGCAACAGATTCCTTATGCTTCAGCAATTGGGAGTCTGATGTATGCTCAAGTATGTACACGTCCAGATTTAGCATTCATTGTCGGTATGTTAGGCAGATATTTAAGCAATCCTGGAATGGATCACTGGAAAGCAGCCAAAAGAGTCTTCAGATACTTACAGAGAACTAAGGATTACATGCTCACATACAAGAGGTCAGATCACTTGGAGATCATAGGGTACTCGGATTCTGACTTTGCTGGATGCCAAGATAGTAAGAAATCTACATCAGGTTACATTTATCTACTGGCTGGTGGAGCTATATCTTGGAAGAGTGCTAAACAAACACTTGTGACTTCCTCCACCATGGCAGCGGAATTTGTGGCTTGCTATGAGGCATCAAACCATGGACTATGGCTGCGAAATTTTGTCACTGGGCTGCGCATTCTGAATGGTATTGAAAGACCACTAAAGTTATACTGTGACAATAACTCAGCAGTTCAATACTCCAACAACAATAGGAGCTCTTCTCGGTCAAAACATATTGACATAAAGTTCCTTGTTGTAAAAGAAAGAGTACAAAGTGGACAGTTATCTATAGAGCATATTGGGACAAACTCCATGATTGCGGATCCGCTAACTAAAGGATTGACACCTAAGGTCTTTCATGAGCATGTTGCTCACATGGGTGTTGCACCACTTAAGGATACTTCGGTTTAGTGGGAGTTTGTAATGTTTGGGTTGATGTAATTCAGACGTTGCTCTATTTTCTATTTCAGACAGCATTTGCTGAACTCAAGTCTTTCTGCAGAAATAAAGTATTAAGTACATTCCACTTTGTTTTTAAGTTAAGTATGGATCTCAATAAAGTTTCGGTAGGACCAGTTGGGAATAGACATGGTAAGATCACATTGCATGTAATTTCCATGCTACGCGTCCATGATTGATCTATGTCATTTGGTTATGTTGGTATGTGTGACTACTGATGGATTTAGTGACGATTGAATGTTACGAAAGTCCCTTTAATCCCATACTAGCACAACTGATGGACCAGATTGTTTGGGATACCTAATATTTGATAGCACATTTTGAGCTCATAAGGATGTACACATTTCTAGATAGCATATGTGGCCCAAGTGGGAGATTGTTGGAAGAAATTCCAATATATGTGGGCTCACATATGTATAGACATGTGTATGGCTATCTCAGTAATTGTCAAGTCGTAAAGTGGTCTATATGGATTGACTTGACTAGTGGGTATCAAATTGTCATGGAATAAACGTGTAGAGACCATTAAGTGATTTCTAATTTGATGAGGGGCCAAATTAGAAATAAAAGTCTATAAATAGGGGTTATGGTCCCCATTTGGGCTTCTTCCCTAATCTCTACATTTTTGGTTAAGTGTGAAATCCCTTCATCACAAGAGAGTTTCTAAGGAGAAGAAGAACCAAGTGGAAGATCAACCCTACCTAACCATCTTTTAGCTATGGATCAAGGTACGCTTCCGTGATTAGTTTAATCTCTTTGAATCTTGTGGAGAGCATGTCTAGTTTAGATTATACATGTCATATTATAAGGTATTTGTATTTGGTTATATGCATGTATAATAAGGTTATATTTACTAACAGTTTTCAGAGGAGAGAAATAAGAATGATGTATCATCCATGTAAACAATGTGATTTTATCACTTATTAATGGAAATGGTTCCCTTGGCTTCAAAAAAAAAAAAAAAATGATGCACCTTTGAATCCTTCTAGTAATGGATCGAGAGGTTGAATGACTCAACTATACTACTATTGATGTTAGAACAAAACTATACATTTCTAGCAATATCACAATGAAGAAGGGCATGCTCAATGGTTTTAATATGAGAACATCTGTGACAATTCATGTTATTTTCGATGTACTTGTTGATACGATTGTTAACTGGTAAAGCATCCGTGCAATATTTCCATAAGAACAATTTAATGCGAGGGATAGTTTTAATAGACTAAATGAAATTCCAATGAACAGTGTTAGTGTTGTTCGTATCCAGTTATCTATCATGTGAATGTGATTGCACATGGAAAAACTACTACATACTTTCTTGATGTTGTGAGAGCCAATCTGGGAGTATCTGGTTCATTTCGTTGAATATAAATTGTTTAAAAAATAATATCTATCAACCAATCAAAATTATAATTATACAGGAGCTATGTGACCCAGATGTTATTGTGAATAAGCTAAGAACCATGGGTGAAGATGAAATTTTTGGAGTTATTAGTGGGGAATCAATGGAATCGAGTAGTCTGTCTAGATATTAATGTCTAGTCCCCGATAGACTTACCAACATATAAAGCAATTGATTATACAAGGTTGTTCTGAATTCTTTTCTGGATCTAGGAGTGATGAGTATTTGTGGGTCTTGTATTTAAGAAATTTAACCTAAATTGAAAAATTCTATTTCTAGACGCCATGCCAACTTGGCCAACGAGCCCATATTGTTTTAAATGTGGCTAATGACTTTCGAAAACCACCTTTTGGCTTGATAGGTAAAGGACCAAGACATGGTGAACAACCCTTTAAATTTTCCTCACCAAAAGACCTTTGAACGGTCTCTATGCGTCTCTAAAATCCTTAAGAATTACAAAATAATGAATTTGCATGGTATCGATAAATGGTGGCTTCTATCGCAGTGATAATGGCAATGCGGCCAGCTTAAGACAGAAAGCAGTACTTCCAGAGGGATAGCCTATATTTGATTTGATCATAGAGTTGCGAGAAGATAGAAAGTCTTCGAGCTCTATAAAGAGCTGAGCTCTGATGTATTTATTAGAGAGAGGCCTGGTGAACTTTAACACTCCTAATGATCATCAATTTAAATCTTTTAGTGTGCGTTCTTAGAGAAGAAAATGGTGGGTTAAGCGTAGTTGATCATTTGGGTAGAGGAGTCACAGGAGAGCTTTATGATCTCTTGAGGTTATGAATTTCCTTCAAACTATTTCGGTCAAAGATCAAGCAGTCATCAACAAATATGCGGTGTTGCAACACAGACCTAGGGTTCGAGGTTGAAAAATCACCCGAATTCCATATGTGTTTGGTGGTCATAAGAAGTTTGGTAAGAGCTTACATTGCGAGCATAGATAAGAAAGAAGACTGTAATCTCCTTGTCGAATTCCCCTGCTAGGGTAAAAAGTTTGGCCTAGAATGCAGTTAACGAGAACAACCACGGAAGTAGTGGACAAACACATGTGAATCATTTCTGTTCAATGGGGAAGAATCCCAATCTCGTAAAAGTAGCGTGAATAACGCGTTTTATGCGATCAAAGGCATTGGACATGTCTTATTTGAGCCCCGACGTAGCTTTAGAACTTTTAAGAGATTTGAACGAATGAGCTCTTAAGTTATAATGATATTGTCAGCATTCCAGGGAAGAAGGTGGCTTGAAAGGGTGAGACGACTTCGTTAAGTATCGGTTTCAACTTATCAACAAGAATTTTGGTTATATTCTTATAAGTGGTATTTTGCAATAAGGGCACATATAGATATCAATTGTTGGCTTAGGGCCTAATTTTTTATTATTTTACGAAAGAGTCGTACACTAACTTTGAGTTTGCATGATTGATTGGGGTTATCTTTATATAGGGTTGGTTTACCGACTGTGTTGATCCACTGAGATGAGCGGTGGTGAATCAACGACTTAGATGAGACCATGTGTTGCGTGTCGCAAAAATTATATGTTTTCATGTTTGCGTATCATTCAAATTTGGTAGATCTTCTTGTCGATTTTGTAGATCGCATATAGAAAGTTAGCTTTTCTGGCGTATTTTAGCCTTCCAGCTTACGTACATCCGTTGATTTCTCCGCCCAGGTCGTATATCAGGTCCAGCCTTAGGTTAGGTAAACCGTGACTTGGATTCGCCTTCCCGTGCCTTGAGGCAAGATGGGCTTAAAGGTCGAGCTGACTTTTGCAAACCTCCCTTACTGCTTCAAGGCTATGACTAGAGCTGACTTGGTTTGTTTAGAGCTAAAACAACGCTTGAGACGCCTAAAAAACTTGTGTCGACTTTCCAGTTCTCGGCTTAGATGACAGACTTCTTTCAGATTCACCTCTCTGGTGAGTTGAACATGAGTTGACCCAATTGATTCCCGGTCTTTCGTTGATTTATTGACTCGGTTAACTGATGATCAATATTTTAGTTATCAGTAACATCGTCATAGTCAATCCATTAAAAGTCAATTTTTATCCTCTTTCACAATAATATAGCAAGTCATGCCTCTAAACCAGCAACCATTGTTTATCTATGCCCCTCTCACAAAATAACTAGATAAGAAAGCATCTAATTAAAATTAATTATACCTCAATTATTACTTGGCCCTAATCTTGATCGTTCAATTATGTAATAGTAGTTTTGTTTAAAAAAAATTATATTAGTAGCTTGTATGTCCTAATGAACATATCCAACGGCTAATATCATCAGTAGTACAATATAGTTTTTTTTTTGTTGAGGATAGTTGACTTTCCTAATTCCTATCACAATCTAAACCTATCTCCCTCCATAAATATTCCTTCACATTCTCCTCTAAGGCCCGCTCTAATATTGTTATATTGGGATTCTTTTTTATCTCTCTCTCTCTCTCACAAGAATCCCTCAAATGGCTATTTCAGCTTCCAATTCAACCACTGGTTTCCTCCATTTGGACTTGTCGATTGGTTCCTCATCTTCTGTTAAACTCTGTTCTTCGAATTTCTGTAAGTTCCCTCAGCAGCTTCACAGTTTTGGAAGAGGAAGTCAGAAAATTTCTTGGTTTCCAAAACATCGAATTCTTCCTAAGGTATTCTTGTTTCTCCATTTATTAATTTGGGTATTTGATTTTTCATCATTTTAGTTATGTTGGTCTTTCTTAAAAGAATTTCTTGCATTGCTATTAATTAAGATGTGAAGTTTGGGTGTTTGAATTTTTTTAGTTTAGTTTTGGTATAAGCAACATCTAGTTTAAGTTCACTTTACAAGTTTCTCAACAGAAGAAATTGATGACATTTGATACTAGAATTATTATCGCATTGGAAAGTCACATATTCCAGCTAATTTTTCTAGTGAAACAAAATTAGGTAAGAAAAATCAACAAATTAGGTATTGAAATGTGTATCAACAAAATTAGGTCAGAGGAACCCCTGGTTCTATATTTGGCACGGAGAATTGGTTTCGTTTGATAATGCTATGAGGTTTTCTTAATCGACCTTCAATTTGTTGGCGGAAAAAATGGAGTTGAAGCAACTACTACTCCAAAAGCAATTGGTTATGAATATATATATATATATATGATACTACTATTTATCACCAAATCAATTGTAAACTTAGCCTAAGTTACGTGGCAACTTTCAATAGCTTTTTTGTTGGTGTCGGTAGTTACTTCTTGAGAGCGTTGTACTTAGCAAGAACTCGTATACTCATTTACTGTTGGATTTGTTTTCAAGCCGCAATCTTTTGTGACTTGTCAACATTTGTACAAGTTAATCATGGATTGGAAACAATAACGGACTTCTTGCATTGAGCTAGATTTAACCTTGTTATTAGGAATGAATATGGTTTTATTTATTTTGTCGTTCCTCTTTGTGTTTTCCTCATTATTATAACTTCTGTTGCACAAATAGATGAACCCGTGTAGATATTAATATATTAAACTGATTGTTTGTTGTAGTTAGTTGTTATCACGCTAATCTATTTACGGACCCTTATATCATTGAGCTATGACGTAAGTTCCTCTCTTACCTCTAGAGATCATTACTTCATGTTCTGGTGAAGTAAGAAGGTTTTCTTTAGTGTAAGAATGTAAAAACATTTTGATATCCACTTATGGTAAAACCTCTTCTGGATTTTGAAACTGGTGTCAACACTTTTACTGTCCTTCAAAAAAATCAAATGAGACTATGACTTGTTTCTTTATCCTGATTTCTTGTTTCTTTCAACAAGGAATTTGTTAGTTTTCTACCTTTTTTTTCTTCACAAGGTAAAAAATTGAACCCGGCTAATCCTTAAAGGTGGAACTTATGGAGCAACGGTTGGGTGGAATTTGTTAGAATTTACTCAAAATTCTGTTCATAATATTTGCCCATTTGGGCGGAAGGTGCAAGTTTTTCACCTCAAGAAATACAAAACGTCACTGCCTCTCGAAGTATGATTCTTCTAAGATCCATTGCCTGATATAAAGTCCTCAACTATCAAAAGACAGGGAGATCTGCATAGTTACGGCTAAAATTAAGCTATATTCTGGACCCTATGTCTGCTATATAATTTTGAAGTCCAAGTCAAAATATGGTATATTAAGCTTTTGACTTGTAATTAAAAGACACTGTGGTAGGCTGCACTACGGCAAACCTATATCGGGAAATCGTATGTTCGTCTATGTTGTACAGAGACTGAAGCTTTATGATGCTTACATGAGTGAACATCAAGAAACAAAAATTATACTTAGTATCTAACAAGGAATGAAGTTTCGGTTTTGGTAGCCATGGAAATGGAAATATTTCTGTCATTTCGACAAAAATTTTTGAAATTTAATTCCTTGGTACCTAATTACATTGGGACTTTCTTATAAAGTTAAAAACGAAGTATTTACTGAGATGGAATACATAAATTCCTCGTGTACTCGTGCCATGTAATGAGGTGTCTGAACATCAAGCAGTTACTAACTTACTATCCTCGGATAATGAGAAGCTCGAACTAATTTATCTAGGATGATGGATAAGCACGTTAGTTTTCAATTCTTCTTTTTCTTTGATGAGTCCGGTAGTTCATTAGTTCAAGGTTCTCCAACCCAGATCATGAATTTTCTTTTCCCGCACACATATAATGATCATGGATATTTCTGAAAAAAATAAATTAATTAGTCATTATGTGTTTATTGGCTTTTATCTTCAGGTTTTTATTTACTGCATAAAGCTATCTAATTTTCAGCTTTTGATTCTACTGTGCTGCTTCTTTAGGTGGAGGCAAAGAAACAAACATTTTCATCATTCGATGAATTGCTGGCTAATTCAAAGCAGCCTGTGCTAGTTGACTTTTATGCCACCTGGTGAGTTTTTTTTTTTGTTGAAGTACCGTATAGTCGTTCATATAGTTTCTTCACATATTCTTGAATTCCTTGATCAATTATTTTTGTACAAATGGATTATACACCTTGGAATTGTTGTTAATAACTTAAACTAATATATTTTCTCGTAAAGGAATTCCAATTCCATCATTTTAAGGTTAAAATTGAACGAACGTAACATGGATGCATGTAAGAATACCAATATCTGATACATGTAAGAGGTGTACCTCATATATAGATTATTGTTTTCTTAATTTTGAATCAACTATTGCTAAATTATACCCAAAAATGTCACAAGCGAGGCCACCAAGGGGCCTGTGGGGGCACGTACCCCCACTGGCCAAAGGCTGGATCCAGCTTAAGAGTTAGAGATAGATGTATTCCTGTTAAGAGTTAGAGATGACATAGAACATCACTTTACCTTCCGAAATTCAACCCAAGCCCAATAACTAGAGATAAATTCAGTTTACCCCCAATCTTCAAATAGGTTTACCAATGCCCAACACGTGTAAAGTAGAAGCGAAACCAGGGATTAGCCGTTAAACCTAGTTTATTTTGTTGCTTCATTTGGAGAAAGGCGAACTCTTTGCTGGTTGTTAAAATTGAAGAAACCTAATAATAGTTCAAAATAGAAGGATAAAGATGAAACCTTATCTTTAGAAAAAATCCTAAAATTTTAGAAGAAAACCATGTTGTGTTGATTTTCATAAAATGTGCCCCACATTGTAAAATTTCTGGACTCGCCACTGAATGATGTAACTTAGAGTAGTACTTTGTGGACCTAACATGATGTTATGCACATAAAAGCAAAATGTACTTGAAAAAAAAAAATCAAACATTGTACCTTTTGAAGTGACCACGCATGAAGTATCTGAGTATCCATGAGCATCATGGTTAAAGAAGAAAAAACAACTATACTACATATACTTAAAATTTGTTTAACTTGAATTTTGGCCTGATGGTGTGGTACTTTTGCTTACCATAGATGCAATATCTACTTTTCTTCATGGATCTCAATAGAGCTGGTTATGTGGTGACGAGCATGGTTGTCAAAATAGTACAATTTCCGATTCAAATCGTGCAATTTGAGTCGCATCGTACAAATTTCGGTTCAGATCACTGGCTAAATTGCCTTTGCCCCTGAATTGTAATATTCATACTCCGAATCGTGGTAAAAATCGTGAATCGTGGGATTTACATTGAATCCATCGTTTCAATTATGTGTAGAATCGTAAGTGTTCTTGTTTTTCTTTCCTCCTTTTACCCTTTTTTTCTTTCTTTTTTTGTCTAAAGACTCCATACAAACTTACTTTCTCTCTCTCAAACTCACTGTCTATACCTTTTCTTCCGTTGCTTAGATTTTCTTTCTTTTATGACGTTCTATCTCTAAACTGACTTTCTCTCCTTTCCGCTCTGTTTCCAGCCCTTTTTTAGAGCTTTTGAAAGAAGACATCTACTTTATGCTCAAATTGATTTATTATTAATCTTATATTGGTATAGAATTATATTCTAGTTTTTTCTTCTGCTCCATTATTTTTTATTAGCAAGTACTTTGAAGTTTGAACTATAATAGTGAATAAACATCTTACGTTATGTAATTATGTACACGTAGTAAATATACTAACATATATATTATACGGAATAAATCTTATGATTCTCGATTTAAATCTGCGATACAATCTATAAAATTCGAAAATGATTCGTGTCACAACTTACAATTTGACACCTTGGTGAGGAAAACTGCCACATCAAGTTGAAGCTTAAGTAAAGTACTTTAGGTACAAGTATATACCCATGTACACAGGTTTGACCTCTTATTGGTTACTGTCTTCAAAAGTAAATGTTGACCTCCAAGGCTGATTGGCAACTGTTAATACTTAACAGTTTATTCTTGATAGTAATTGCAGCTTTTTGTGGTCAAGTCTGTTTCAGGAAACAATTTTCATTATAATCTTCTTGATATTCTGTTGGATTTGGTCTAACACAATCTTCTTTACAGGTGCGGTCCTTGCCAATACATGGTTCCGATTCTCGATCAAGTTAGTGCAGAGCTGAAAGATAAGATACAATTGGTGAAAATCGACACAGAAAAATACCCTAAGATTGCTGATCAGTACAAAATCGAGGCACTTCCCACTTTCATCATCTTCAGGGATGGGAAACCTTGTGATCGCTTCGTAAGTAAAACTTTTTTGTTTTTTCGTTTTGCTGCTTCTCAGTACCCAACCTCACATCGTTCCATCACATATATATTTCTAAAGTTTCATCAGATGGTGAATTTGTGACTTTGATCAACAACTTGCGACACGAATGTGCAAAAGTAAATAAGTAATAAACCACAGAGCATCATCTAAGCATTGGATCTTAAACTCTCAACCTAACCATCATTTTGTTTCCATACTACCCAGAAGGGCCAGAACTAGATGATGGGCCCTTGTCCACCTGATAGCCCACAGATAATAATTGTTCAACAACTAGATGATGGGCACTTTCTTGTATGGAATTATTTATGGATTTTAAATGAAGTAAATGGTCGTTGGAGCTTCACTTGACGAGTTTAGATGACCTACCCGTGTTTTATTAAGTACATTTGGATATGCCAGTTCATTCATGCATATGTTAGTTAATCTGCAAGGGTAATTTTATAATTGTTTCATGATTCCGTGTTTTATATGTTTTTGATTGCTGAAACTCAGGAAGGAGCATTGGCAGCTGATAAGCTCATTGAAAGGATTGAGACTGTACTGGGCACTAACCAATAGGTTCATCCCTCATTGTTATCAACAAGTTTAAACCCATTGAAACTCTTGTCCACCTCTACATCAAGAATACTTCTCTGTTGTGTTCTTTATTCTTCATTACAAAAATGAAATTGACTGTTGTGTAGTTCTCTCTCTCTCTCTCTCTCTATATATATATATATATATATATATATATATATATATATATAATAAAACAGAAAGGAAAACGATGACTGAGACAAACATCCTTTTTTTAATAAAGGATATTGTTTAGAAGTCCTTTTCAAACTTTAAAATATAGTCCTTCAAAATAAAATACTTAAGAAAAAAGGAAACAAAAGAAATTGTAAGGATTAAAAAAAGAAATTGAAATCTCCCTCTTTCAATAAAATCGTAGAAGAGCTCAATAGTGTCATCTAATAAAGAGAATCTCAATCGAAATTTGACAAATAGGATGATTTTTTTTTTCGAGTTTCGCATTGGAGATGGTCTAAAGTAGTAGTTCTGTGAGAAGATTATAATGAAGTGAACAGCATCAATGGGAAAAGGTTCCAACCTAATTTCTTTCAGGTTGTAGTTTTGCATTGACAGACAATTTTTCTATATCTGTGTCATATTAAAGAGATCTATCTCTCGACAGAGAAACCGCTTCCTTGAGAGAGAAAGAGAGAACGTGACCTAGTTTCCGGCGAAGGGTCTCCTTCGCCGGATCTTCCTCTATTAGCTTTACTATTTCTTTTCTTTCTCCTTTTTAGTTTCTTCCCCTTTTATTCGGCTAAATCAACCGACGATCCATAACCTTATTCCAGTATTTTGTGTTCACGAAGTTTGATCCTAATCACTTTTGACTCACGAAGTTTGAAGGTTTTACTGTATCTTGTTTTGAACAACGGTTTTCTTTCTCTTCTTCCTTTCGCTGTTTGTGTTGGGAAGTTGATTTGCAGGTTGATAAAGATCTAATGGAGTCAAACATTTTTCATTCTTTCGGAGAAGAAGTGGCGACTATAGATCTATCGCTGTCCTTCGTGATGGAAATTGGATTAGATCTTGACCGGAAAATGAACAGTTGTTGGTGGTTTAGAGAACAGTCATGGCGGATCTATGAATTAGCAGATTCTCTTGGTGGTTCGATTTGATGATTCTGTGTTTGTCGGAACAAATTTGGTTTCCATTGCAATCGTTTGGTCTAATTAGGCATAATCAAGTGCTTCCCGAAGAGGCCAAAAGGAATTTTGGAAGAAATTATCTATATTTAGTACTTTTATATTGGAGGTTCTTCTATGATGGTGGCGGCTTTTCGGAGATGACGGTGGCTTTTCCGGTTATGACGGCAGTTTTCCGGCAATGGTGACAGTTTTCCGGCGACAGAAGCGGTTTTCCGGCGAATTTAACGGGGATGTTTGATTAGTATTTTCTTTTTTGTATTATCAGTTGTTTTGTTGACCTTTAGGGTCTTTTCATTTGTGATCTTTAGGATCCTTTTATTTTTTTCTATCTTTCTTCGTCAGAGTCTAGTCCAATTTCTTTCTTATTCACGAGGTACTTTGCATTTAAAGGTATGCAACTCTCATGAAGTTGGAAGAGAGAAATAACAATTTCATCCATGTAAACAAATGTGATTTTATATCACTTATGAATGGAAATCGATTCCCGTGGCTTCAAAAAAAAAAAAAAAAAAAATTTCTTTCAGGTTATCAACCATGCACTCGAAGGTTAAAATGATTAGACACCAGGGCCCCAACATTGATGACTGAAAAGAAATGTGGGTAGTTTATTAAGAGTGGGTAGTTAATTGATGTGGGAAGTTATTTTGGAGCGGGTAGTTAATTAGTAATAGTGGGTAGTCACTTTTAGGTTTAGGTGTTGTGTGGTAGTTTTTCTTTCTTCTATTTAAACTAAATCTTTGTAATGTTGAAAGGAGGGGGAAATTAACTAAGTTGTGGTTTATTCTAGCCCTAAATAGACTTTTATCTACTAACTTCTTTCACTGCTTTGATCTGGACCTAATATTGGTATCAGATCATTGTTCATATGGCTACTAACAAAGAGAGGATTGAACATTTGGGGCTTCATTTGGAGGACTACAAGATAACTTCAATCAGGTTGATTTTAGTATTACCAATAACCTTAAACAAAAGGAAGTAATGATTGGAAAGCTATCTGTAACATTGATCTCAAATAAATAGATGTCTAGCAGCAACAACAACGATAGAAATGGTCGTTCTCACTCCAATAGAGAAGACACGCGAGACAATTCAGAAGGAGATCGACCTGCTTTCTCATCGAAAAGAACGAAATTAGAGTTTCCTCGATTTTATGGAAAAGATCCTACGGAGTGGTTTACAAAAGTGGAACAATTTTCTCAATATCAAAAATATTGTTGAAGCACAAAATATGGCATTGGCCTCCTTTCACCTTGAAAGTGAGGCGAACCAGTGGTGGCAATGGATGCGGAGGCTTTCGAAGAGGAAGGTAATGAAGTGACATAAGTTAAGTTTCAAGAGGAGTCATGGGTTGGTCCTACGGACTGTGAAAACGAAGCACTTTCAAGAGTTGAACAAATTTGGATCATTACGTGTCTATCAAAGGGAATTCGAAAGATTAAGTTACCACATTCAAGATTGGACACAGAAAGCCTTGGTAAGGACATTCATGGTAGGCCTTAAACTAGATATTTCCGATGGTATTAGGATGTTGAATCCAAAATCCTTAAAGGAAGCCATTAGTCTTGCACAAATGAAGGATGAACAGATTACACGACACAATAAAATCATACAACCTTCCGATTCACATGTTGCTAAATGTATTTCTCGTTCAAAATCTAAGGCAACTACACAGATGAAGCGACTCACATGGGATGAAGTGCAGAATAGAATGATGCAAGGGTTTCGTTTTAATTGTGATGAAAAATTTAAGCTTGGTCATAACTGTCGTAGGCCACAGAGCCGTGGCTGAGATTTTAGAGGCCTGGTGCTAGATTCAATATGGGCCCTTTATACAACAATCCGTAAAATATAAATGTTCTTACATTTTCTTAATATAAATGTCCTTGCATGGTAAATAATGAAGAACTCCAAATTATTTAACTATAAAAAGAATATAAATCGTAAAAGTTCATATTTTATTTAGTTTTTTTTATTAACTTTAAATTCATATCTTCATACAAACAAAATCCTACAAAAATTTACAAATTAGAGATGATTTTTTGTTATTTTTCGATCCACTATCAATACTAAAGAAAACAATAGAAAATCGTCTTTTTTTTTCTAGAATTTTTACAATACACACACATTAATTGAAAAAGTCGCCAAATTGCAAATGTTGTTTGCTTTTGATAGTAAACATTATCGAATTAAAAAAGCAAAAACGAAAATTTGTATTTACAAACACAAATTTATTCTTGATATTCTTTGTCATTGTTGTTTGTTAGCAATTTAAAAGTCCTTTACTACCAAATTGAAGTATGAAAAAAAGGGCAACGCTTTGGGGAAACCAAAATAGTTTCCGGGGTGTGAAGACTTGGTAAAAAATTGGTCAATTTTGTTTGACAATTTTATTTTGGAAGTTGTTAGAGGGAAAAATAAAAAACCCCCACCTCACCTCTCTCTCTCTCTCCACCTCATCTTCTCTCTCCCTACCATTCTCTCTCTCTCTTCTCCGACGAGGTCGCCGACCGGAAAATTTTTCGGCCGACGACCTAGTCGGAGAAGAGAGAGAGAGATGAGGTGGAGAGAGAGAGAGAGGTGAGGTGAGGTGGAGGGTTTTTTTATTTTGAACCATATTCCCCATAAAATATGTTTCCCCGAAAACTTTTCAAAATTTTGCATATTCCCTTTAAAATTTCACACCTCAGAAACTATTTAGCTTTCCCCAAAGCTCTGGCAAAAAAAAAACTAAGACTTGTGTGGAGGAGGTTTCGAACCACTGACCATATATTCCTAGCACACATACTTCTCCACTGCAGTAATTTACGTACTCATGCCTATGAGTGTTGAAAGTCTATTTAATGGGTAACGTTTTGCAGACGGGTAAGATAAAACTCAGTAAGGGCCCCATGTGGTGGGGGGCTTTGTGCGACCGCACGGCCCGCACCCCCTACCACACGTCCCTGGTAGGCCACATATTCTATTGCTAGAAGGCAATCATGGCGTTTGGCTAAAGGAGAAGCCGAAGAATTTCAACCGGAGAAGACTTATTCGAGTCTGGGACTGGTTCATCAATATAAACCTTGAGGAGAAAGGTCAAATTCATGGAGAAGGTGTTGTTGAACTGAAAAGAGATGTGGGTAGTTTATTTAGAGTGGGTTGATGCGGGTAGTTATTTAGGGTGGCCAATACGCGGACAACCGTTTTTCTTATATAGACGACTATTTTCGGGCCCGACGCGAGTCAACTATGCTTGACTTAGTTGACTTTGATTTAATAAGGGGACAACTCCATGAAGTCTTAAATACTAATAATTAGTAACTTGTGGACTACTAACAAAAATAATAGTTAAAGATTGAAAACCTAAACTGTCTTCTTCTTCATATTCTTCCTTCTTATTAGTCTTTTTTTTTTTTGATGAAGGCCCTTCTTGTTAGTCTTATAAATCTTTCTTCACTTCTACTAAAAGTAAACTGTAGTTTCTACAATTTTTTTTTTATCAAACCCTAGATGGATGAAGAAGACAAAATCTCTTTTTAGTCATATTCTTCTTTCTTCACTTCTATTAAAAGTAAACTGTAGTTTCTACCATTTTTATATCAAACCCTAGATGGATGAAGAAGACAAAATCCCTCAATTTGCACGTGAAGAAGTTTTTCCGTGCGTTTCCATAATACGCATTAATGACATTGATGAGGTAAAACAGAACATAACTTGCGACGAAAATCTGGCAAAATCGAACAATTTTCCAGATTTTCGTCACAACTTAGCTTCTGTTATGCCATATTTTCGCAGAAAACCGACGAAAATATTGCATAACAGAAGCTAAGTTGCGACGAAAATCTGACAAGTTTTCTGATTATTGATGTGATGTGAAAGGGAGCAAGTCCATTTTATGCTTCAATTCTAATAAGATATGTTTATATTCATGACAAGGTACCATAAAAGAACTATGCAAGGAAATGAGCTAAGGAGACCCTAGAAGAGTCAAAAGCACTTAAAAGAATCTAAGAACAGGTCCTTAAAGTCTAAGAGCAAAAGGGAGCAAGTAAGGAGATAAAGACTCACCAAGGGTATTATGGTCATTTGCATCAAAGAGGGTCAAAATATAATTTGAGAAAGTCTATGAAGTCTTTGGAACATGATTATCACTTTGGTGAAGACTAGAGATGAAAAGCATAAGAAATGAGCAAGTTAGGAGACAAGGGCAAAATTGTCATTTGCACCCTTTGGTCAAGTTAGAGAGCCCATTATTCAAGTTAAAATGAAATGGAGTCATTGAATGAGTCAAAATAACTTGAAGAAGTCAAGCTAGACAATGGAGTGACTATAACTACTAAGGAAGGGCAAAGTGGTCTTTTGGGGGTAGGAAATAGAAATTAATGCCCTAACTTGGTTTCTAGACTTCATCTTCTTGCTTATGTGCTGAACTTTAGAGAGAGAAAATGATAATGGAGGCTAGGGTTCATGGAGATTTAAAGATCTAGAGAGGGAAAACAAGAAGAAATCAAAAGGAAGTGAAACAAAGAAGGTAGAGAAGGTGAAGAATGGGTTGGCTATGCTTTGGTGCTCTTGGCCATGGCTACCCAGCTCGGCCAGCAGCTTTTTCAGCCCATTAATGGCGTGGGAAAGCTTGTTTTGCATAGGGTTTGGTCGTCCAAACACCCCTCTTGCTTCCCTTGAATTCCTTTGTTTGTATCTTCTTCTTCTTTTGATTTCTAAGGTTTTTTAAGCTATTCTTAAGGTTGCATTGAGTTATTTGAACTTGCTTGTGATGAATTTTAGAGAGATAAAGTACTTAATATGAGTGATTCATGTTATTATGCTTTGATTTGATTATCTTTATGAATAACTACTCTCATTCTTGATTCAAAGTTTATAAATAGTCCTTCTAAAGCTTGATTACTAGTTGTTCTTGCTACATACACCCTAGAGAGAGAGAGAGAAATTAAAATAAAGTGAGTATGATTATGGATTTTATGGTGTTTATAATGTTAATCACACTCTCAATTGTGCTTGAATTCAAGAATTTCTCCATGTCTAGCTAAACCTCTTGTTGAGGATTATGATGAAATCTTGATATGTTTATTTATTTGTTTGTTTGATTAGATTAGTATGTTTGATATCTCTATCATGTTAGGTTAGTCGGTTAAACTTGTTTCATGTCTTATGTCAAGCATATGTCATATAGTTACTTGTTAATCGATCTTTCCGATCTAGACTCGATGTTAATGGAATATGATGACCCTTTGACTAGTTATGACCATTAGGTATATCTAGCACTTAGAGCATCTAATTTAGAGTCGAGAAGACTCAAACTTGAGAATCGACCCAAACAAGCATCTACGCAAATATTTCTCGATGGATTCCCGAATCCTTAACCTCTCTCATATTTAGAATAAAACCCTAGCCTCCCAAGAATCTTTAGTTAATAGTTCAAGTTTACTTATTTCTCTTCTATTTCTTTCTTGTCAATGCCTAATTAAAACCCCCCCTCTTTACTTTATTTGTTTCTATTTTTTTGTCTAAGTTAGTCTTTGACATCTAAATCCGTGGATAAGATCCTTCGATATCTGAGTTACCAACCTATCCTTGGATCGACCCCGGCTTTACCGGGTTACTACTTGATACCTCCGCTTGGGTGTGCAACCTTTCGGGTGCATCAAGTTTTTGGCGCCGCTGCCGGGGATAGGTCTAGTAGTTTGAATATCGTTTGTCGTGTTGTTCATTAGTTTGGTGTTATTTGTTTACTTAGACGTTTTCTTTGTTTATTTCCATAGTTTCTTCTTAATTTTTTTGATTTTCTCTAAGGTACTCATCCAAGGAGCTTTAAAGGACGAAAGTTAACAAGTTTGGGGATATAAAGGGAGACACAAGAAAAGGGAAAAGGATCAAATTATGGTAACAAACGCCACCTCTAGTATCGTTCCCTAACCTTTACCTATTTGAGTGGCTTAAGTGCATTTGCATCTTGTCTATTATTGATAGTAGTGGTTGAATTGAACACTTGTGATTGCTTGCATTTTGCTTTAATTGTGCTTCAATGGATGTTTATGGGAATGATAGTTGGAATGATGGGTGTGAGGTTCATCGACCGCTTAGAAGTCTTAGAGACTACCTTGAACCTAACATGGCTAGCATACCTTCATGCATCATATTTCTGAGTAATGAGTGTGATTTAGACATAGACCCTGAGATTATTCCATTACTTCCTATATTTCGAGGCCTAGAGAATGAAGATCCATATTTTCATTTGAGAGAGTTCGATGAGATTTGCTCGATACTCCCAATCAATGGAGTACTTGAGGAAGTCGTTAAGCTCAAACTATTTCCATTATCATTAAAAGAAAAGTCGAAGATGTGGTTTCATTCTCTAAGGCCTAGGACTATAAGAAGTTGGGATGAGATGACTAGGGCGTTTTTGAAAAAGTTTTTCCCAATCCATCGAACCAACACCTTAAGAAGAGAAATTATGAATTTTGAGCAACACAAAGAGGAGACCTTCTTTGGGTGTTGGGAGAGATTTAAAGACCTCCTTCTCGCATGTCCACATCATAACTATGAAATATGGAGGGTCATCGGGTTCTTTTACGATGGCTTGACCTCCAAAATGAAACACTTCGTGGAAGTGATGTGCAACAGAGGGTTTATGAGTAAAAATCCTAATGAGGCTTGGGAGTATCTCGACCTCTTAACGGAGAAGGCCCAAGATTGGGACACACCCGTTAAGAGTGACGGAGATAGAGCCGAAGGAAACCATTACTCAAAAGGAGGCATATGCTTTTTAAAGGAGAACAGGGAAGTAGAAGATAAAATTGCCTACATGGCTCGGAAAGAATTTATAGATATGCATGATGGTGATTTAGCGATTGATAGTGTCTGTAGCATTTGTGCAAGTCGAGAACACCTAGCGAGTAAATGCCCTACTATTTCTCTTTGTCGAGATGTCTCGCTAGGATGCACAAATGTCGTAAACACTCATATGAAGCCCGTAGGTTCGAGGAGTGATGTCTTTACCAATGATTATGAGAATCTTCAAGAGCCCTTAGTTAGTTCTTATGCGTCTCATCATGAGAGGACTCTTGAAGATGTTTCGAAATCATTTTGTGAGGCAGAAACTCAGATTAGTCAAAACACCTTGCACGCCCTTAAAGAGATGGAGGAAAAATTGAAAGACATCGAGAAAAGGGTTTCACAACCGCAAACTCCAACAGATCTCAAGGGTATAGGTGAGGGTAATACACCTAGTGCTAATGTTAAGTCCAACTTCATTCTTGGAAGTGATGAAATGATTAGATTGGATACTCCTATGAAGGTAGACATACCCGAGGATCGTACAAATTCTGAGAGAGGAGATGGACATAACGAGGTTTTAAAGTCGAAATCTGAGTCTGAACTAGTTGATGAACTTCATTCCGCTTTTCATAAACAATTGTTCCCTACTCGTGATATGAATTTGCTTGCATTGATAGTTAAGAGGGACAATACTACTAGTGCTCAGGAGAATCATAACGACATGACTAGTTTTTTACGTGAGACCTTTGTAGCTAGTAAAGATGGACGAGATGTGGATGCCCTCTTGAGTGGGGGTATAGATTTCCCTAAGGACACATATGATATCGAGACAAGAATAATGTTTAAAGGATTGGTTGAACCCTCACTTAAGGAAACTTCTGACTTAGTCTTGAGCCTTATGGGCAACCCCTTAGGTTTTAGTTCGACATCTCAACCAATATCTCATACATATGTAGATCCTTTTAGTGAAATGCATGTTTTCCCTGTTAGTATATCAAACTTTGTTGCATTGTCATCATCCAAGTTTGGGGATTACCTTTTATTTTTTACCGTCTCACTTATGTACCAATACCATTACATTGTTGTGAGACGGTTCTTACCGGTTACATCTTTTCTTTGCAAACCTTTCGTCTTTTGTTATATGATTGGTTGGTCTATTGAGGTGGGACCTTGATGTTTGTGGGTAGTGTAGGGATTTACACCCTTCTACTAGTGTTTATAGCGGAAATATGACATCTAATGTCTACACTAGTATTCCCAGGATCACATGCAAAACTAGTAATTAATCTAATGGAGATAGTAGATTACCTTAATCGCTTTTCCCTCGAACTAGTTGAATTGATTGAAGAAGACCAAGAGCTTCAAGTGTAGCTCCTCTACTTGGGACACGAGCAATCAATTTGATCTCCCACCTTGTTGTATAGCTAGCACACCAATGGTGGTTGGAAAAGAAGAACACCTTCTTTTTTACTAGATTGATAGTAATGGGAATTAGCTCACTTTCTCCTCTCTACTTGATGTGGTAGAGTAAGAAAGCTTAGAGAGAAATTCCACACCTTATTCTCTGCCCTAAGAGTGTTTATATAGAACCCTAATAAGAATCCACCTCCTTTTAGGTTTCCCAAAACACCCTTTAGAATAAGATTTAGGGAAATAGTCGAAAATAGCAACTATTGGTATTTTCTCAATTCCCTAAGGAGGAGGTGCCCAAACACCACGAAAATTGGCAGATATAATGTTTATTATATCAGCAACTAACCCTCCAAAATTCAGCCCAATCCGAGTCCTAGAAGTACCCGAACCGGTCTAGGCCCAAAAACCCTGTTTTTGGCCTTTTTGTACTATCTTTGCCTAATTCCTTTTTAGGCCTATGAGATATGTTTATGGGACACTCCCATGATTATATCTCACTCCCACTAGTCATATCCTAGATCAATTTGTCACTCTTATGTGTAACCCGTTGTAGGATCCGATCGAAGTTAGCCGCGAATTACTTCGTAATTCGACGATCGTAGTTGGTCTCTAGCTACAACTCTACGATCCCTAAATCAATCGGACTTGATGATCTTCCACATCAATTGTCCTATCCGACAAATTGTTCGCATTGTCACCTTGGTCGAAGGACATCTCCTTCAACTCCTTCAGACTCCCACTTGGACTTAGAACAAGTGCAATGCCTCGATTCCCGTGTCAATTTAGTATCCCATCTGATACGTCACATCATTCAGACTTTCTTGATATCCGAGTACAACTGTAAAAGACAAACGATTAACTTTTAATCCGTTTGAGCGCGGCCACGCATTTTCAGTTGCTACTCATCAAGTGGCCTTGAGACACTTTGTACCTAATGTGATTAGGGTGACACAATCCATTCTTGTGCTCCCACTTAACTTCATGTCTATCCTGTCCTTCCCAGTATCCGCCTTTATAACCTCCTTTTACGGCGCGGCGTTTAACGGAACCAAAGTCGGGCATTCCTTACATAAGATGAGTGGAGCACTCATGTTTTGAGGAATCTCTCCAATTGTCTTTATGAGAAGTATTGACGTTCATCACGAATGATGTACTTCTCATTTAAGGGTTATCTAGTGTATAAACCTTTTATACACCCACGTAGTCGAATAGAATATACTATTCCTATAGCCCACGAAACTGCGCTATCCCATCGACTCCCGTGCTAGTCTTCGTGAGTCATTGTTGTCCATGCAATGACCTGGACCAGGGATTCGATAATAAATATTCCAAGTTCACTTAATAGGGTTTCATTCATCAGATCACGTATCTGACAAACCTATTCGGAATGTTTTATCATCAATGGACTGTCGTTTAAATACTAAACCAAATTTAGACGACTTGTGAAATAACTCTATTATTTCTGATAACGAGAGTTGTAAATTTGAGCCTCTTCCGTAAAACTCTTTTTACCCACTCAGTTTTACTCGTCGAGGTTTAAAATTATACCTCATGCCTTAGACTGTGTATGAATCTCATACTATGTCTTAGGTGAAAGTTCAGTTTGACTACCGTGGTAGTCGGTTTTAAACTTTGCTAATTATCAATTAATTTGAAGACGGTTATCTTCAACCTTGATAATTTCTAGTAACTTTTACTAGAGTTAAGGCTTTTAATTCTTTATGTAGTATTTGCAACAGTTCCCGGCTTAAACACTTTTAGCCTACTTTCCTTCCATGTCTGAAAGTTTGCTACGATGACATGTTCAATTTTGTACTACTTCATCCTTTAGCCTTCTAGGATGTACTAAGTAGTGTTTCGGTTTTCCAATCCGAATTCGGATGTTTAAATGCTAATCATGTCCAACATGATTGACTTTATGTTTTCGAACATAAATGTCTCTCATGCGTGCTAGCTCATCGGTGTCTTTTAGACTCCGAGTTTTGCAACGCCCTCTGTCATGAGTTTTTGGGTCGAAATTCTTTTAGACTTTCCGAGTCTTAGATTTTCTGTTTCGGATCTCAAGCATCTCAGCGTACTGAGCCTCTCTAATCCTATCATCCTTTTGATCTATGCTTATAGATCTTCAGATGCCCAAAATGGCATTTTATCCTTTTGTGTGTGGTCCTTTATTGAGTCAGTTCGTTACTGTTATACAACACCTTATGTCGTACTCAATCTTTTGTATGTACTCTGCATACCGACCCGGAAGGTTTGTTTACTCCCACTTACCTTCTTGAAACTCGTGATTCAAGATTTTCTTCATTCTCCAGGAATCAAATTTCTCTGATTGCCTTTTGAATCGAAGATTCTAACTCTTGCGTGTTTTTAATCCGTCGATAGATTTCTGAAGCATGCTTGTGGACATAACTTGATTGGAAGAATCTTTATTCTTTTTGTCTCGTTTCGGAAAACACGAATGTTTCCATCCTTCTCAGTTTTCTATTTTGGAAAACCAATTTAGGTCTTTTGTTGACTTAAATTATCAAGCTTCATGTCTTGACGAGATATGGATTCCACGATGATTTTGGGTTCTAGCCAAAATCTAGAGTCAGTTTCCATTTCTGCGCAGGTCTTTTATCTCTTCAGAAATAACCTTTATTTTCTGTGTCTTTGAGATTTGACCTTTTAGGGCTTTTGAACAACAATTTGGAATTTTCTCAATTACTTTAAGGTATTCCTTTAGAGACACTTTCACTTGTTTTGAGAGTTCTCCGGCAAATGACATTCGCTTTTGTGCGGTGGGTTTATAAGATCATGTCTTTAACCTTTCCTTTTCCGAGGAGCCGCAGTTTGTTGCTCCTGGTCGACTTTAATCGTCTTGTACAAGTTTCATGATTGTTCTTCATGACCCTCCATGATTTTTCTCATGATCGAATTGAATCGATTTGTACTTTTCTCCCACTTATTCTTGTAATAATTAGTGCTTTTCTCCCAGACTACTAGGTGTGCTAATTATTAGAAGAATACTATCATGAGCAACAAACACTTTGTTATCTTGATTGGTTGTGGAAGAAGCCCAAATTTCTTCTAAAAGAAATTGCGTCAGATATTAGCTAGTTTTGTAACGTTTTTACAAGTTTTAGCTTTAGACGGAATAGGTTAAGTGTGAAAACAATCGTGTCTAGACTATATCCCAAAATATTCGGAAGACTGGCTTAAACCCATCTTTGATCGAGTCATGCATAGCAATGTTCGATTACTCCCACTGAATCCACCATCCTACAGATGTGTTCCATGGAGCGAGTTGGAAATTGAGTTCTCAACTCCTTTGATGGTTATCAAATGTTTGACTCAAGTTTTTACCATCTTGTCAAAGTGATTCTTTACTTCGGTTTGTACTTTGTTTGAACCTTTCAAACATTCTGACTTATACTTTATGATGTGTACGTTTCCATACTTCATGAAGTTGTCAGAGTACGTATTTGAAGTTTCTCTCGTTAGCTTCTGCAAGTAAACTTATAGGTCTGCATAACACTGTATGAGTCCTAATAGATTACTAGTCTCTATGCCTTTTGAAAAGGGTGACTTTGTCAATTTAGTCCTTAAGACCTAATTGGCAATGCTGAAGTTTAATGAGTTTGAATCTCTTGATGTTAGCCATTATCAATGTTAACCTTCAGTTAATTTTACCACTGGTTTAAAACATCAGACGTTTCTAGAAGAACAAAATAATCACTATTAAGTTCTAATCTAGATCAGTGTCTAAAAGAAGACTTTGATCCCTTTCAGCATCCTTAGCATTATTGCTTCTGCTCCCTCTTGGATCTTTACTTCTTTTAGTCAAGTATGTGATTTCCTTGAGCTTTACCGAGCCGTACATCCGGTATAAAATACCTGATGAAGGAATTTTACGATACTTGTTTTTAACTTTGTTAACAAGGATACGGAACCGAAATTCATAATTCCATTCCATTTGTCCTCCAGGTGCTAAGGGTAGTTTCCTTTTAAATGGTCTAGCCATTGTTTGGAAACATTTACAGTAATGAGAAATACTCTTGATCATGTACTCGGTAACTGTTTGCCTTTTCTTCGATCAAATGTTTGTCTCACTTGACTGACCCTTTGCCCTTTTGAATCTTAAGAGCTCTTTCTTAGATTTTTGTACCAAATCTCAAGAACCTTTCTTAGATTGGATATTCCCGTATGTTCTGCTCAGTAACAACCTGAGTGACTCATCTAAGGTTTTATCTATCTTTGTTCAATTGATATTGAATTGGGTGATAGATGTATTCTGTTGTCTTCCGTTAGGATGACTTTCAGATTGCCTTGGAGGTCTCGTACCTCTCCATTTATGACTTCTGTAAGAATTTCTTCCTCAGTTTGTCTTAATGGTCGTGCTAGCATCCATTGCTCTTCCAAAGAGAATGTTATACGATTGCTTGCAAAAGGCTTTTGACCTTCTCTTGTATGAGTCAACATTGGGATTGGGTATTCTAGTGACCTTCCTTTTGAATCTGAGAACTATTCTCGGATTCATTCTTCCATTCTAGGAAGTGGATCAGCACCTCCCTTAGGTGTGATTCAATGTTGAAATCGTTTGTGTCATCTTAAAACTACATAAAGAAATGGCAAAGTTTTAAAACTCGTTATCGTTTTTGAAAAACTTAGTTTTCCCACATTATTCAATATAAAATCGTCCCCGATTGAATAAGTGATTCCAAGACCCCAGTTCTTCGAAGTAAAGCGGACGAAGGCCCTACCCTTTGACTCCGTCGTTCCGGGTGAGCGAACTACTTCACTGATCATACCTTATGACTCTTGGTTGATAGATTTCATTAATGAATGACTAATCTATCCTTTTGCCTCGAGTATCCAAGACTCTCTTGCTGATCTCGTTGAGTAGAACCATTTAGACGTGTAGGCCTCTTCTATAGACCTACTCGCATTGTCCCAAGGTAGAGGAGGTACTCTGCGAAGGCCGACCCACCTTCCTCGAACAAGGGCGCAACGAGTGTCTTAATCTGGATAGGCGATTACTCAAGATTACTTTTGGGGACTTTTACGCTAGTCTGGCGTTTGTTATAGTGAACTATTTAGCCTAACTAACATCCACGACATAAAGCGTAAATAAGTAAGTAAATGCGCGCGAGAAAGTAAATCAAGCAGACATGGATCCTAGTATGGCCCCTAACCTAGAAGATCTAATCACCCTTGGTTTTCTTCTTGTTTCGCCTTTTGGTTCGTCTTAGATCGCCATCTTTGAACCTCCATTGATTTCTCCCACTCGCCTTTGGATTTCATCCTCGAGTTTCTTCAATGGACTCATAGACCCTAAACTCTAATTACAAGACTCTAACGATTCGCAGATCGTATAAACTTGAAATTAAAATTAATTACAAAGCATGCACCCATCCGTGCTTAAAACAAGAATAAAGAAATAAATCTATGGCCATACTAGTTTCCCGCATTCACATCGCATGCAATCATATAATATATCAAGGCTAAGAATTATATATGCATGATTATCTTGGGAGATACTTTTGTTGACATCACATGTCACATTACGGACCTTAAGTCTAAATTCGAAGAATTCTACTAGTGGTGCTTTCCGGTTTTATCTTTTATGATTTCTAAACTCATCTTTAAGAAAAACTCCGTTTTGGGCTCGAGAAAGCCCGGGTCAATTTCGGAAAAAATATTGGTTCGATTCTTAATGATTTCATAAATCAATTTAAAGAGAAATCCGTTTTGGGCTATTGGATGGCCCGGATTGATTTTGGAATTATTTGGTTGGAATCGGAAAAAATTTTGGCAAAAACTCCCACTCGAATGATGGTCCCTTTTCGTGTTCCGAAAAGCCTCAAAAAAAAGCCCGGGACAAGTCCTAGACAAGTCCCGGCCCAAGCCCAAAAAGGGCTCGGACAAGGTCCGGACATAGCACGGCCCATAGGGCCGGCATGTCCTGGCCGAGGCCTATCAAGGCCTGGTCTCGTCCTGGCCGGAGCCAGGACGCTAGTCCATGTACCAGACGCGTCCTAGACGTGTCTGGTACTGGACCGGACCAGCACTAGGTGTCTCGGACTAGTCCGAGACACCCAGAACCTCCCAGACGCGTCTCCAAGACGCGTCTGGTCGAGTGCTCTGGACGCGTCCTAGACGCGTCCAGGAAGCTCCTTCGCAGCTGCTGGTCGCGTCTTAGACGCGACCTGGACGCGTCTTCAAGACGCGTCCTTAGTAGCTGCTCTGGACGCGTCTTCAAGACGCGTCCAGAAGCTTCTGTCACAGCTGCTGGTCGCGTCTTCAAGACGCGTCTCAGCAGCTGCTCTGGACGCGTCCAGAGGACGCATCCAGAAGCTTCCTGGCCGGACACTAGGGTTTTTCAAAACCCTAGTTTCCAAAAAGAAAAAAAAAATTTTTTTTTTTTTCTTATGCAACTCTAAGTTGCTATTTTCCAATTTTAAAACTTTTCTTAAATTTTGAAATTCCTTTTAGAACACTTCTAAAAATTTTTTAAAACTTTTAGAAACTTTTAAATTTTTCCAAATTTGTTTTGAGAGCTTCCTAAAGTCAAAACTACTCTTTTTAGAACACTTCTAAAATTCTAAAATTCCAAAATTTTGTTTTTCAAAAGTTTCCAAAACTTAAAAACAACTCTTAATCAAACCAATTTTGGATCAAAATCTAGGTTTTTGAAATCTTTCAAAGAACAATTTTGAAATCAATTTTGAAAAATCTTTGAATCCAATTCAAAATTAATCAAATTTTATGTTTTAAAATCTTTTTAAACATAACTATCAATTTAATCAAGCATGGATTAGTTTGAAATTCAATCAAATTGAGACTTTTAAAACACTTTTAATCATCAATGTGATTCTCAATTTGAAAATTTATTGAATCCTATCAAATTATGAGTTAAAAATACCTTTTAAAACACCTTTTAAAATACTTTTATAAACTCAATTTTCAAACTTAATCGAACATATGAATTAGTTCGATTCTTAGCAAAAACTAGTTAATAGCAAGAGGCTCTGACGCCACTGTAGGGATTTACACCCTTCTACTAGTGTTTATAGCGGAAATATGACAGTCTACACTAGTATTCCCAGGATCACATGCAAAACTAGTAATTAATCTAATGGAGATAGTAAATTACCTTAATCGCTTTTCCCTCGAACTAGTTGAATTGATTGAAGAAGACCAAGAGCTTCAAGTGTAGCTCCTCTACTTGGGACACGAGCAATCAATTTGATCTCCCACCTTGTTGTATAGCTAGCACACCAATGGTGGTTGGAAAAGAAGAACACCTTCTTTTTTACTAGATTGATAGTAATGGGAATTAGCTCACTTTCTCCTCTCTACTTGATGTGGTAGAGTAAGAAAGCTTAGAGAGAAATTCCACACCTTATTCTCTGCCCTAAGAGTGTTTATATAGAACCCTAATAAGAATCCACCTCCTTTTAGGTTTCCCAAAACACCCTTTAGAATAAGATTTAGGGAAATAGTCGAAAATAGCAACTATTGGTATTTTCTTAATTCCCTAAGGAGGAGGTGCCCAAACACCACGAAAATTGGCAGATATAATGTTTATTATATCAGCAACTAAACCTCCAAAATTCAGCCCAATCCGAGTCCTAGAAGTACCCGAACCGGTCTAGGCCCAAAAACCCTGTTTTTGGCCTTTTTGTACTATCTTTGCCTAATTCCTTTTTAGGCCTATGAGATATGTTTATGGGACACTCCCATGATTATATCTCACTCCCACTAGTCATATCCTAGATCAATTTGTCACTCTTATGTGTAACCCGTTGTAGGATCCGATCGAAGTTAGCCGCGAATTACTTCGTAATTCGACGATCGTAGTTGGTCTCTAGCTACAACTCTACGATCCCTAAATCAATCGGACTTGATGATCTTCCACATCAATTATCCTATCCGACAAATTGTTCGCATTGTCACCTTGGTCGAAGGACATCTCCTTCAACTCCTTCAGGTAGCATCTCTGAAAACCCTCCACGAGACAAAACTCGTGCTATCGTGCATACGAGAGACTCAAAGGCTAGTTGCACAGCTTGATGCAATCGAGTGATCCTGCGTGAGTGGTCATTTTTATATGGTCGTGCTTATGTTTCATTCTTATGCTATTTCTTGATGTGTTAGGAGTGTCTCGCTTTGTATACTTTTGAGACGTGGTTCGTTCCAAGTTTGGGGATGGCGGTGGATTTATTATCAACTTGGAACTCGAATACATAAGTCTTGGTAGTAGCACTCTTTATCTCCTCCAGCTATGGTAATATCCTTCCACTCTTCTCTTTAACATATTGTACCTCTTATGTTTTGGTGAGTATATGCTTATAACATTGAGGACAATGTTAGTTTTAAGTTTGGGTATGGGGATATGACATTTTGGCCTCATGACCTTGGATTTCAAAAGATTAGAGAGTTCAAAAATTCGACCAAATTTGAAAATTTTTTGGGTAGATTTGGTATGACTCTAGTGGTATTCTTAAGTATGTTGATGCATGTGTGTCTTTCTCGATAAATCTTATGCATGCTCTTAGTCTTTTCATGAATGTTAAGTCCTTTAGTGTTCGTGTGCTATCATGTGAGTATCATCTTAAAGAAGAAGGAACACTTCTAAGTGACCTAAAATAGTCATTAGTGGAGACTTAAACCCATGTGAGATATCTGAGCCTTTCTATTGCTTTTGAGTGTACTCTTCCGTGCTAACTCCGAGTAGAATGAAGAGCTACTCAATTTCGCAACTTCCCAAAGAGCTTAGACGATCTCATGAGCTCAACTTCCTTAGCCACTAGGAATGACATCAGGATAGCGAATAAACATTACTCTTGTAGTCCATGAAACCCGATAATAGTGTCAACTTTAGGGAAACAGATACTCCACCATCCATTCATCATACTACTCCCGAGAATGAAGACATGAAAAGTAAAGAAGAAAGAATGTGAAAGCAAAGTGTGAAAGTAAAAGTGATTTGTTGAGAATACTAGTTTGTACTTTTGTGTTTGGTGTTTGGTTATGTGTGTAAAAAAGTGAAAAGAGAAAGAAAAAAGAAAAAAAAAAAAAAAAATAAATAAAAAGAAAGAAAGTTGTTTTTGTGTAAAAGTTCATGTGAACTTTTGAGTGTTTATGTAAGTGTTTGGAATAAATGAAGTATTCAATGCAAAAAGTCAAGTTAAAGGTGGTTTGAGTGTTCTTTTATCATTGAAGGCGTCGACATTCTCGGGATTTCATCATCTTCCATTCCATCACTTGTATCCGTTTACCTTTAGGAGGCATTATTAGAGGGTAGAGTGGGTGAGAAGGGTGAGTGAGCTTCCCCATTCCGTTAGTGGTTATTTCCATTCCTAAGAGATCATTTCATTTTAGAACTTGATATCCTCATTTAATTTTTGTATATGTTGAGTTTACTTTATTCCATGCTCACATATGAGAGTAAACCATTATAATTCGTTTTTGAGTGATTTCATGTTTAAGAGCGTATAACCGTGAGGCCAATGTCGAGGCGAAATGTGCTATGATAGGAAACAAGGTTTTGTTACTTTAGACTTGGATGATGCTCATGATGATGGAATACTTGCATTTGAGTATAAAACTATTAGTGAGGAGACTCTTAGCATGCTTTTGTATTTATCGGTTTGATTCATATGTTTGACATATTTAAATCTCTCACTTGTTGATCATCACCTTATTTGCATCGATAGTTGAGCTCTTATATCCCTTGGAAATTTAGAACTTTGTGGGTGTATTCACTGGAAACCCTCACGAGACAAAACTCGTCCTTTAGGGGTAACCTAAGGGTTTAAAGGCTTGTTGCATAGGCTAAATGTAACCGGGATTCCTCCGAAAGTGAGTTAGATTTTTTGCTTTGTTGTGTAATTTTCTATTGTTTGCTTGAGGACAGCAAAGCCTAAGTTTGGGGATGTTTGATGTGATGTGAAAACATCACATTTAGGTCACTTAACTTAGATGAATTAGTCCATTTTATGCTTCAATTCTAATAAGATATGTTTATATTCATGACAAGGCACCATAAAAGAACTATTCAAGGAAATGAGCTAAGGAGACCCTAGAAGAGTCAAAAGCACTTAAAAGAATCTAAGAAAAGGTCCTTAAAGTCTAAGAGCAAAAGGGAGCAAGTAAGGAGATAAAGACTCACCAAGGGTATTATGGTCATTTGCATCTAAGAGGGTCAAAATATAATTTGAGAAAGTCTATGAAGTCTTTGGAACATGATTATCACTTTGGTGAAGACTAGAGATGAAAAGCATAAGAAATGAGCAAGTTAGGAGACAAGGGCAAAATTGTCATTTGCACCCTTTGGTCAAGTTAGAGAGCCCATTATTCAAGTTAAAATGAAATGGAGTCATTGAATGAGTCAAAATAACTTGAAGAAGTCAAGCTAGACAATGGAGTGACTATAACTACTAAGGAAGGGCAAAGTGGTCTTTTGGGGGTAGGAAATAGAAATTAATGCCCTAACTTGGTCTCTAGACTTCATCTTCATGCTTATGTGCTAACCTTTAGAGAGAGAAAATGATAATGGAGGCTAGGGTTCATGGAGATTTAAAGATCTAGAGAGGGAAAACAAGAAGAAATCAAAAGGAAGTGAAACAAAGAAGGTAGAGAAGGTGAAGAATGGGTTGGCTATGCTTTGGTGCTCTTGGCCATGGCTACCCAGCTCGGCCAGCAGCTTTTTCAGCCCATTAATGGCGTGAGAAAGCTTGTTTTGCATAGGGTTTGGTCGTCCAAACACCCCTCTTGCTTCCCTTGAATTCCTTTGTTTGTATCTTCTTCTTCTTTTGATTTCTAAGGTTTTTTAAGCTATTCTTAAGGTTGCATTGAGTTATTTGAACTTGCTTGTGATGAATTTTAGAGAGATAAAGTACTTAATATGAGTGATTCATGTTATTATGCTTTGATTTGATTATCTTTATGAATAACTACTCTCATTCTTGATTCAAAGTTTATAAATAGTCCTTCTAAAGCTTGATTACTAGTTGTTCTTGCTACATACACCCTAGAGAGAAAGAGAGAAATTAAAATAAAGTGAGTATGATTATGGATTTTATGGTGTTTATAATGTTAATCACACTCTCAATTGTGCTTGAATTCAAGAATTTCTCCATGTCTAGCTAAACCTCTTGTTGAGGATTATGATGAAATCTTGATATGTTTATTTATTTGTTTGTTTGATTAGATTAGTATGTTTGATATCTCTATCATGTTAGGTTAGTCGGTTAAACTTGTTTCATGTCTTATGTCAAGCATATGTCATATAGTTACTTGTTAATCGATCTTTCCGATCTAGACTCGATGTTAATGGAATATGATGACCCTTTGACTAGTTATGACCATTAGGTATATCTAGCACTTAGAGCATCTAATTTAGAGTCGAGAAGACTCAAACTTGAGAATCGACCCAAACAAGCATCTACGCAAATATTTCTCGATGGATTCCCGAATCCTTAACCTCTCTCATATTTAGAATAAAACCCTAGCCTCCCAAGAATCTTTAGTTAATAGTTCAAGTTTACTTATTTCTCTTCTATTTCTCTCTCATATGTCATCCACCAGTGCTTCTCCAAGGAATTTGGCTCTCAAGAAATTTGGGTGATGATGAAGAACAAGTAATAGAAGAGATGAAGACTAAACTAACCTAGGGTTTATGGAGAAAGAGGGAGGTCATCAAATAATACATCTGATTCAAAGAGGACTTGAGCGAAAACAATAGAGAGTTGTCCCCTTAGAAACTGATGTCCATATAAAAATTTAATTTTTTTGCGTTGTCCACATAAGATAGTTGTCCATATAAGAGAAACGGTTGTCCGCGTATTGGCCACCTTAGTGGGAATTGTTTCCCTTGGGTTAAGAAAAAGTAATAGTGGGCAGTCACTTTTAAGTTTAGGTGTTTTATGGTAGTTTTTCTTCCTTCTATGTAAACTATTTGTAATGCACAAAGGAGAGAAAAATTAGTTAAGTTGTGGTTTATTGTACCCCTGAATAGAATTTTATCTACTAATTTTTTTTAAAAATTGTTCAGCGTGTGTCTTTCAAACCTTGACCTCTAAAGTGGAAGATTATACCTCTTACCACTCCAATCAAGGGTTGTTGGCAAAAATAGATCGGGACCTAACACGAGTACCCGTTGAAATTGCTTTGGGCTGTACTAAGATCCTTTGCACATATTATTATCATTTTATTCTGTCGTGATCACCTGCCCCGATATTGAACACGTATTAGAATATTAGATTTATTTTCATCAGCCTGGACAAATAATTTCATGTTGCCAGAGAGTAATAATCTTTTTAACTCTCTCTGTTCTCCGTTTTATTATGGCTTCTTCAGGTGCTCAAAATTTTGACGTTTCGATTGAAATTTCTTTTCTTATTGGACCATATGATGTTCACCATTGAGATTGTCCTATTACTACTTTGGTCATTCCTATTTCATCATGAGATAACTAGGGCTTTTCATCTAGAGCAATGAACAACGTTCTTGGTTTTGTCGATTTGAACGGCTTGGTCGATTAATCAATACTCAATCCAGTTTCCCACTAGCATTCTTTATGCACATGATGCATATGAATTTTATAATCGTACTTGTGAAATAAATGCTCCTAAAGCCTTTGAACTCAAAAGTGTTACTGCCTCGTTACACATTTGCGGGTCAATTTCTTTTGTTCTTTGGATTGTCATTTGGTGTAAGAATTTTTATTCTTTGTAACAATATCCGTAACTAAAAATGTGATGACAAATATATTCTTTCATTAAAAGTTAATACAAATTAAATCGAAAAAAATATTTTGTTTTTATTGTGATTACACAAATTAATGACGTTCTTTTAAAAGTTGAGTTTTCAAAATAAGACGTACAAGTGTGGATGGAGGTAATATTTCTCGGTTGAAACAAATGGGTCTCGCATTTGAACGTATTTCACCCATCTAAAATCTCTTCAAAATGAGTTGAACTCTCTTATGTCAGTCGAACCGTGCATATCAATTCTCAACATGCTAAATCAAGACTGTGTTGTGGAGTTCCTTCTAAAACTCCAATATTGCTTTTCGCGATACGTAGTAAAATCTTATTAATGGATTCTTTCAGTATTTACAGGTTTATAGTCTCATCAAGGAAGAGGAAGTGCAACAAAATCTCGTCCAAGCAACCCACATCAATTAGTTGTACCCTCGGTTCGTTTTCAGCTCCCTTCACTGATTGATCTGACCTTGGTGGTTGTCCAGAAGATAAAAACAGACTTCCTTCTATGATTACTAAAAAATTCACAGAGATACCCAAACGACTTATTACAAACTACACGACTACTTGCCGAGAGCGAGACCCCTTCCATCGGTACTACTGATGTCAAAATTTGTCAACCCTGTATCAGTTAGAAATAAAGAGACTTGATGTTGGATCACGTCTAATTGAATGGCTTTGCTCCGTTGATTCCTTTCACGATCAACTTCACTTTTGAGATAGTTCTTGAAAACCTGGGGAAAAACCTACAAGGAGCTCGAAAACCTCTCCGACGCTCAAGACAGCCAGATTTCCCTTTGCAGATAAAAGATAGAGTATTGAGTGAACCTTGAAGTTATCTGAACGTACCTTCTTCGAGGTGATTTGATGTTTTTTTATAGGTTATTTTTTATCGGTTGTCGATTGACGGTGATGATGAGGCCGTTGAGATTCACCATGCTGGATTGGAACTACTATTTCGTAGTTAAGAGATTTAGGAGAAGTTATCTCGTATCGTTGATTTTGTAGGAGTTCCTCTTTTTTAGGATCCTTGGTAGATATCTTTTTGAGTTGATAGATCTTCTAGGACATGTTTCCTCCTTTGGAGACTTCCTTAGCCTTCTCATAATTCCCAAGGCAGACTTGGTCGTATTTGAGTCAGGGCAGAGCTTAGGTGACTGGGAAAATCGTGCCGACCCCTTAGTTCTGGGCTTGAGTTTGACATACCTCCTTCAGATTCGACCTCCCTTGTTAACTTGACGCGAGTTGACCCACGTGCTTTCGATCTGTTCTAGGGTCATTGACCTTAACCAACTGATGACCACTTTTTGTATCATCAGGTACGTGCCACTACCTACTATCTGAGTACACTACCTACTATCTGAGTACACTGTACTCCTATGGTTTGTAGCTTCACTGTGAAGTCGCCTAATTGAATGTTCTTGAAAAGGAAGCTCTATCAATTTCTCTAGCGTCGACATCAAGGCTACAAAACCACCTAGCAGATACTTCTATTGGTTTCCTTTCTTGGATACTCGAGTACGGGCCAGCTTAAGATATAAGTATGTAGTTCTCTAAACAACTTTTTCAAAATCAAGGGCCTTTGTTTAAAATTTCAACTAATCAAATTCTTTAGGTCTTGAGGTTCTTTTTATTGGATTAAATAGTCTAATTTTCTTGTGTGGTATTGTTGTTAGTTTGATTACTCACATAAATTTTATTTTCCCTCTCTGGAAATCTCGGATCATTCAACACAAATAAGACTAGGGTTTCTATATAGGTAGAATTTTGTTGGTTTTAGCTAGGTTTGTACAAGTTTTTGATGTTATGAAGTTTAACCTCGGACAACGATGAAAAAACTGTTTAAGGAAGACTATATTTTTCGGTAGATCCATAGTATAGAAGATGAGATTTTTCGGCATATACTGTTGAAAATCAATTGTTTTTTCGTTGTCGTAAATCTTACATTTTTTTATGTTTGTGGCTAATTTTTTATTTATTTCTTTCTAGAAAATTTCAAGCAATTCTTTGTGTTTTTTTGACATGTAATAAATATAAGCATTTATATATTATTTACACATAAGTTGGAAGTGCTTCATATTCTTTCCTACAATTTAAAATCTAATTATGTAAATAAAAATGCAAAAAGAAAAAAAACAGTGGCTTTTATCGATTTTATCTTTTTTTGTGAAAAATGAAATTATAGACCAAGATTTTCAAATAAAAATATGGGAGAAAAACTTTATCGTTGAAAGCATCAACTGATCGAAACTCTAGGTCGTTGACAGAAATGAAGAAATTCATTTTACTTGATAAATCTGAGTTTTCTTTTGAACAATCACCATAATTTTTTTTATCTTATCTTTAAAATTATTTTTTCACTCAAAATATAATTATTATGAGTCCAATTATTCTTGAGAGCTAATGATTGTTAACCTTATCGTTAATGAGAATCTTTGAGCTTGAACTCCCTCCTATAATGAATCTTGTTTTTTTTTGTTTTTGTTGAATATAATGAATCTTGTTGGAATATTAAACTTCTCCACTGGTGAAGCTTCATCAAGCCGACTTCCTCCACTAATGGTATTTGTGGGGTGATTGGGGGATGGTTGGTGGTGGTTGTTGGCGGTGGGGGTAGGATTTGAAGATGAAAGATGACATAAAAATTTTAATTCCAATTTGGTCCTTCAAAAAATTTCATTTTACTCTATACAGGCTAGGGGTGGGAATCGGTCCGGTCGGGACGACCGCGGGCCTTAACTTCATCGGTCGGTCTCGGTCGGGCACTCAAAATCAATGTTCGCCTATTTACTCGGTCGGTCCGGTCCGGTCAAAATCAACATTTCCATTGACCAAATCCCGCTTGTGACCGAGAGACCGGTCGGGACTCACCGGTATCGGTCGGACGGTATCGGGTCAAACCACCTAATTTACAATTAAATAATACCTAAATGAAAAGTTAAAATTAGATTTCATTAACTATTCTTATACTCTTAAATACCACTTAGACTTAGACTTGGTCACTTACAATTTACATGTAAGACTAATGCTTTCAACAAAAAAAAAAAGTAACATTACAATATTGTGGGTATTTAAAATAACAAAAGGGAAAAGTGAGATATTAGTATATTAGTTACAAAGGGATATGACGGGCCTATCGGTCGAGGTAGGTTGTTATTTCGGTACTTAATAGTCGGGCCTATCGGTATTAACCATCGGTCTTTAATCGAACGGGTTAATCTGTCCGGTCACCCGGTCAAAGGGATATGACCATTTCCCGCCTGCTAACTACCCGACTGGCGGGCCGGGCTTTTTCCGTCACGGGTATCGGGTACCCGCGGTACCTAACGGACCCGGGCGGACCCAAGCGGGTATCGGGCCTCCGGGCCGTTATCCCACCCTTAATACAGGCAAATATTTAGGGAGTTTATCAAAAAGTTGGGCATTGATAGGGATCTTAAACAAAAATAAACAACACAAGAAAAAATAAATAATTATAAGTCTCGAAATCGTGGTCGAGTGCCGCGTTCGTATGTCTGGTTGGCATTTGCCTTCTCTAAACGTTTTCCCCTCACTTTCCTCGATCTCTAATTTTCCGTGTTTCTGAGGGTCAAGTTTTCAGATTCTTATGTCTTTCTTCCATTTCTGAACTTTTCCTAACCGATCCAGTTCAAGTAAGAATAAGAACCCTAACTTTTTCTCACGGTTGATGAATAAACGAAGAGGTAGGGGAGGAAACCCTAAGAATCAAGTCAAATGACTGTGTAGAGAAAGTTATTTCATCATTGGAAGTTCATCAATAAATCAATACAACTACTACTAAATAAGTTTACTTGTTGAAATAGAGGTAAAGTTGATTCAATTTTTATCGTTAATGTTTCTTTCTTTCATTTATTTTGATTTCATCTTGGTAATTGATAGTTATGGATCTGATCGCATTTGGCCTGTATTAAGAGTTTAGAATTTCTCTAAATGTTATTCTTCAGTTGATAATCAAACTATTAGGTTAAGTAAATCTGTCTCTCCTGATAGTTGGTAACCTCTAGACCTTTAGTTCACTATGTAGATATCGCCTATCGAATATTTCAAGTTGTTTTAAAATGGAGACAATCATCAATTAGTATACTACTTCAACAAAAAAAAAGTAGTATACTTACTTCTTGTGAGCATCAGGTAATTAGGTTTTTGTTGTACGAATTATAGTTTTGTTTGAACTTGTCAAAATCTTGATTGTTAGTTGCTTAGCAGTGTCGATACTGGGTGTATCAAATTAGCAATGTGTATAGCAAAAGATATCCTTTCTTTTAATTACCAATCATTCTGGAAAATTTCATTGACATCAATCTAGGGACTGTAAAATAACGAATTCAATGGGAAATTGATGCATCATCACTGATTAAAGTGGTGCTCAAATACTGAAAGGATTATCTATGTTAAGTTAATATATTTCATTTGGAAGCCCCTGAATTGATATTATTAATAAGAGTAAAAATTACAAACTCAAGTAGTAAATTACAATAACTCCTATAAATTAGTCTGAACATGCAACAAAACAACACTAGCTTACATATTCTCCATAAGGGCCTCCGAAGAGTGATTAAAGTGTATGAAAGACATAAGTTGCGCTGATCCATTTGCTTTGGCCCAAAAGTAGAGAAGCCTTTTCACTTCAAAAAAATCAAATTCTGTGTAACTACTGCCTTCTTGTTCTCAAAGATCTCCCAATTTCTTGCCTTCCAAAAAATAGCTTTGGAAATTATGTTTCCGAAGTCTCTGAGCTCTTTTTGTGTCTGCTATCCGATCCCACCGATCCAGCATCGCTACGAGTTTCTGAGCTACGACCCATGTAGGACCGGTCGAAGCCAAAAAGTAGTTCCATACTGCAGAAGAGATAGTGCGGTGAAGGAAAACATGGGGTACATTCTCCATTCTTGCTCGCAAAGGCTGCATCTGTTAATCAAGTAATAGCCCCTCCGAATCAAGTTATTTAAGGTAGGTAGACGATTCAACATATCAGCCCACACCGTGAAGTTCATCCTAGGTGGTGTTTGGCATCACCATACCGGATCTGGTCAAAAGGAAGGAGTCGCCTCAGTGCTATACAAAGATGTATAACTAGACTTCACTGAGGTCTGAGAGCATACCCTCTGTCTAAGCTGACCATGTTATAGTACCACATCACTGATTGCCGAGCCGTATGAGGTAGGAAACTCTTCTAAGGGAAGGAATTGACTCACCTATTCCGACCGAGGAGAACAGGCCATTCAGCGGGGAGATTTGGAAATTGCGGAAGCTTGGTTTGATCAAGCTACTGGTGTTGGAAACAAGCTATAGCGCTTAATCCTGGTAATTATCTTGAAGCGCATAATTGGTTGAAGATCACGAGGCGGTTTGAATAAGAACATGCTACATGCTCGCCCCTTCAAGAACCTGAATTAGAGCTGCCAGCAAAGCTACCTCCACACCATTAAAGCGCTGATCTAGGAAAATTTAAATTCCAATTTTGACCACCATCTGAGGTTCCCACACTCGAAAATAGACCGATTGTTGGAATTTGTGATGTTGAAAAGAGTTGGACACTCTACATTAAGTAGTCTAGAAAAGCACCACACGTGCTTGCAAAACAAAATGTCCTAGTCATTCCCCGGTTTGATAGAAAAGACCCTCTGAAAGGTGTCACTCTTGTTATAATTACAACGCCAAATCACTGACCCATAAGAACAATTTGGCTTCTTGGACTCCTAACCACCCCACTTTTTGGCATACTTCCTAGCAATATTAATCCTCCAAAACACGTCTTACGTTGATTCTCCATAATCATTTGATTAGGACTGCATGGTTCATGACCTATAAGTTGTTGACCCCCAATCCTCCATGATAAAACGTTTTATACACTACCTCCCAAAGCCACCCAATGTAATCTCTTGTTCTCATCGGTGTCATTCCAAAGGAAGGTAAACATCTTCACCTCCAGGATGCAAAAAATACTCATCATGATGAGAAAAAAGAGTAAGTATAGGCAAAGATGGGAGAGTTGCTTTTTTGTTAGCATCTTTTTTCATGTGGCCAATTGATTGTTCTACACTCTGGTACATTTAGGTAGGTGCTTTTCCGTGCATATTTTCTTGGTTCTTATAATTGTCTGTGTATGTCTTGAATTTCTCTGCAGAATTTGGCATTTGTTGTAAATTTGTTTTATCTGGAAAGTTCAGTTGATTCTATTGAACAATGAACAATGATATAAACCAAGGTACTAAAATTCTGATTTTGGTTCATAATTTGATGGAAATACTTCCGTCTATGTGGAAAAAACTACAAGGTGATAAAAATGCCGGAAAGTAAATCAAATGACGAGAATATTATGTAATTCTTCAAGACAAGATTAATTAACTATAAGGAAGCACATTATGTATGTTACTTTTCTCTAACCACGACTGGTGAAGGGTAATAAGGAAAATTAGTAGCATTTCTTTTAGACGTTGCTGTAAAATATTAAAGGCTAACATAGTCAGATTTTGTCGTATTTATATATTTATTGACTATGTTTATGTATTACACGAGGTATTATATTTTCCAAAATTATCGAAATATTCATTTCCAACCAAACCGAAACGAAATCTTCAGGTTCCCTTTGCATTATTTCTATCGAAGTGACAAAATATCTCTGATGTTTAAACATGTTCTCAATTTCTCCAACTTTGGGTCGAAACATATTGCTCTTACAAGTATTTTGCAATTTCCAGTCATTTGGTGGAAATAATGCAAAGAAACATTCAAGTAAGATTTCGTTTCAGTTGGCTCGGAAATGGAAATATTTCGTTGGAAATTTCGGGAAATTGAATACCCTTTACCTAAACTCCTCTAAACATTACCTTATTATTGGTTGGATTTGTTCTTCTACTTTTTGTTGTTTAATTTACAATTTATTGTCACAGGTTGTTACATAGGCTGGAGTATTTTTTTTCTTTTAACCTGTAAGAAATGGCAGAGGAATCCCAAGAAGCTGCTGGAACTCCAACAGTTTCTGATGATAAGAAGAAAGAAACTAAGACAACAACGAAGAAACAAAAAGGAATTCTGTCTCGAATGTGGAACGGAATCTTTAGGTCCCGCAATGAGGATTTTGAGAAGAGATTGCAACATTTATCTAAAGCAGAAGCTTCTATTCTTGCAAAAATGAAACGTAGATCTCAAAGTGGGCGAAGGATAGCTAGAAATATTATAGTTCTTTCTATCATTCTGGAGGTCAGCCATTTTAAAACCATGTCTTCAATACTCTTCATTACTAGTGGGTGTAATAAATTTTGTTGTTTGCTCATTGAAATAGATCGTGACTGTGCTGCTGGGCGTAATTGATATACATAGATACAAAAAAGTCGTAATATTGGGTAGACTAGCTTTTGACCTATTCTCACCCTAGTATCTCACATAGCCACCTAACTCCATTGATGGAATTCCTTTAGCATAAAATTTTCATGATATCCGTAGGGGGTTTTGAAATGGAGAAGCTTCATAACTCACACCTGGTGAGCAAGAGTAGGGTTAAAAAAAGGATAAATGGGCAAATATTTATGATTTCTTGTCCATCTTTGGAGAAGTTAATGCCTATAGCTTTGACCAATTTTTGAGAAGTTATTTTGTTGTACATAGAATTGTTAGCCAACTCTGTCATTATAGTTTTATATGCAAATGCAGTTCTACATGGACAACCGTAGTCTTATTACATTTCCTTGTCTCCTTGGCTGCTTTAAAAATATTCAAAAAATCGGATCGTATGGCCTCGGTAGTTTTTATCGCTAATCTGATATTAAGAAGTGGTAACCTATTAAACATCAATAAGTTTATGGAGTTCCGAGAGTAATTGATTTATCTGATTATCGATTTACAGAAACCTAGAATTAAATTTACCTCCCTTATTTGTTCAAAAGAAAAGAAGTTACCTTCCCGACACTTGTATGAAGCCAATGTTTCCTCACCCCCTTGAGAGTTGAGAGTGAAAGTACAATTTCATCCTGCATTGACTGAGATGAGGGTTTATGCACCAAATTTTTTTTTAATCAGAAAATGACAATAAGGGCAAAAGGTTTGCCTAGTATACAAGAAAGCGAAGGTGTTGCCAGATCCTTCACGTTCATAAAAAAAGATCCGATCCCTCACCTTGTTATGAGCTTCAAATGTGGAAGAGAATTGGAGATTTCGTAATGATTGTTGAAAGAAGCATCTACTTGAAGAATTTCTAAAAGAATTGTTTAGTAGTTGGGTACTTGGGTTATTATTTATGTTTTGCATATATACAATTTGAGTATCGTACTGAACAAAATAAATATGGGGTGGCACAGATCTTACCTAAGCTTTCATTATATTTCCAGATTATTGCAGTAGGCTATGCGGTTATGACAACTCGGTCATTTGATCTGGACTGGAAGATGAGGGCTATCCGAGTTTTGCCTATGTTTGTTTTGCCCGGTCTATCTTCTGTTATTTATTCAGCACTGGCAAGCTTTGTAAGAATGCGTAAGTATCTAAAACTATGTATTTATATGTATAATGTATATATATACATGTGCAGCATATACATTAATAGACAGTTTTATTTGATTGGTCTTTTCTTGTACTTTTTGCAAGTCCTGTGACTGTTGAATTGATTCAACATTTGTTAGTTGCTACTTTGAAATTCCTGATTCCAGCTTTGGAGTTGAAAATGTTGGACTCCGTTCTACTTAGATCAATATAGTAATGAGTTTTGGAAATAATTAAGATGGATAGTTTTTACGCGATGTAATTTTATTTATGATTTGCTGAAATGTGCTATATTGGGTAAAGTTGTTTTGGTGGTTGTCGAATGTTAGACTTTGGACAGGGGTGAGGAATTCGGAACTTTTCATGATCAATCCGTCTTAAGCTACATGGATATGTGTTTCAAATCGAAATGGTTTATACTTTATACTACGATTCATTGTTGATCAAATTTGCATATTGTTATTAAGTAATGTACGTAATAAAATAATAATAGTGAAAGGAAAATGCAATTCGTGACAAAGCACCATTACATGTGGCCCTTCGTACGGAATTATAAATCTACCTTCTTTAGTTGATTGCCAGCCTTAGTCCACATAACTTTTAAATTTGTTTAAAAATAAGTCCTGGAATCAACATGTAATATGGTATGGTATTAATCCGTATTTTTTGTGGACTGGTCGGCTTTTCTACTGTTCTACATGTGCAATACTGCAATCTTTTTTTTTACATGCTTGTTGATTCATCAGAAAAATGTAGATCTAATCAGCATATCATATTTTTCATGCCATATGTAGAGCTGTCCACTGTCCGATTGTGTACATCGAATCTATTGATATCAATCAATGTATTTTGCTATACATCAAATGTTTTTACTCTGTCTTTATCTATTTATTCATACTTAGGGCTTGGAAATACAATAGCTGCCTTCTATTTTTAAGGCACACGTAAAACTGAGATTATTTCTTTCTGAAACTGAGAACCTTATATTTGTAGGTGAGCGCAAGGATCAGAAAACCCTCGAGAGTTTGCGTGCTGAAAGGCAAGCAAAAATCGATGAACTGAAAGAGAGAACAAACTATTATATTACGCAACAACTCATTCAGGTGACGAGTTCAAGTACTTCCTACTTTTCAGTACTCAGTACCATGGGTCAACATACTGTCTAAACTTATTGTCTGCATTTCGTAGGAATTTATTGAAGTGAATAAGTACGCATGAGTCGTTACTTGGCAAAGGGCCTTGATCTATCATAGTTCTAGCATAGTACAAACTAAAACATTCAAACGAAAAAAGAGATGAAATACTTATTCTGTAAGCTGCTGCATTGCAGAGATACGATCCTGATCCAGCTGCTAAGGCCGCCGCTGCAACAGTCTTGGCTTCAAAATTGGGTGCAGATTCGGGTTTCAAAGTTCATCTTGGAGATGATACAAAGCTCGAACCACCATCTGGGAAAAGCAAAGATGTGGAGTTCGCCCAATCCAAAGGGCTTCGAAACCGGAAGCAGTCACTGGCTAGTTCCAATAATGCTGGAAATCTTCAGTTACAGCAGTCAGTTGGGGAAGTGCCAAACAACATGGGCTCCTATGGCTCTGAGTCCACTAATCAGAATCAGGTGCTGGTTGTTGACCACCACCCAAATTCGACTGTACCTGATGGGGGATGGATTGCCCGTATTGCAGCATTGCTGGTAGGCGAAGATCCAAGTCAATCATATGCACTCATATGTGGCAACTGCCACATGCACAATGGTGAGTTCTTTTTCTTTTTTTGCATCTATTGATGAAAACATTCTTTTGATTACCGGGTATCTTCGTTGCGAGCATTTCTTTACGTGAAATCACGTGTCTCTGATTTGGATTAGATCTGGAAATTTGGGGTTGCCTATTGCTTCTTGACCATAAAAGTTGTTTACATTGGTCAATTATATGTTTTCAGCCTAAGGCGTACGCCTCAGGGTAACATCAATTTGGGGGAGAAAATAACACAAAATTCATGTGACAGGGAAAACGTGAGACATATTGCTACTTTAAATACAATATCTTAAGTTTTAGGTACTATGTTGTTTGACCTTGCTTCAACTCACACCTCTCATAATGGGAAACGTATGCTAGATGCCTTTTTCCCTTCACCCGTCTTTATGTATTTACGTGTTATTTATTATGTATTTATTATTGTTACTTATACCTCTGCTGCTCTGCATATGCATACTGTTTATTGTTATAGAAAAATGTTTAGGTATTTTACAAAGATTCAAGTATTTAACATGGAAAACAGAAAGAATAAAGTAGGTACAGTTGTTTTGGTCGCCTGACTGAATGGTGACCAAATTGTTTCTCCCGTCACTTGGGTTCCTTCAGAGTGCCTAGGCGACTCTTTTGTGTATCTTAACTTTATAAAAAAAAGTATCAATGTTCTTATGTTGCTTGAACTTCCAACTCAGCATTTACATATTTATCATTAACGAATTAAATCAAAATATTCCAACTTCTTTTTCTTTGTGCAGGGCTTGCTAAGAAAGAGGAGTTTCCTTTCATCACTTATTACTGTCCGCATTGTCATGCGCTTAACAGGGCACAGAACTTGGACGGAAATGCTTCTGTTTCCAGCTCCAGCAATATGAGTTTGCCACCAACTCCGAACAGTGCCGATGCTCTTACGACTGGTGCAGATATTGGTAGCAGCGCTATCATTACGGCAAGCAACAACTCGCCAGGAGCTGTTGTGGAGACCACTGACGCTAGTGACGAGAAAGTTTCAAAGGAGAAACCTGCCCACTGAATAAAAGGTTCTTGTATCATCACATGTCTTTAGAATACTTTCTGCCCCAATTTACTTTCCATGCCATAGGTGATATATAAAGTTATTGTTTACTATCGATAGATCTGGTTTCCGGTTTTTTTTTTTTTTTTTTTTTTTTTTTCCGGTCTTGGTTGTGTAAGAAAAGTATATGAATGAATGACCTAGCTGCAACTTTGGAAGCTACTATTGCTTGATTTGTTTGTTAGGTTGCCTGGGGTGTTGTTAGTTAATGGTGAAAACCCAAAGGGCTTCTGCCTAAGTATAATTATAAAGATATAGTGTTCCCTTTTCAATTTAGGGTTTTAAGAAATGTTCTATTTTGTTCTTTGGGTTTTATTTCGTAAAACTCAATAATGATTACTGCCAAAATCTTGCCTGATACGAAATCATGCACTAGAATACCTTTCTAAGGATGTGGTGTGTTTCCACCTGGCATCCACACCCCATGTCACCTGACTCCAGTTAGTTGTCTAGTTAAAATTTTGCTTGTAAAACCTAGTTGGGCAAAAACCGGAGGAAGAAAAAAATAGTGGAGAGTCCAATTCATGTTTTTTTTTTTTTTTGTTGAGATACACGAAAATAAAGAACTAGCTAATACTATAATAAAGATCTTCAGGGATATCAGAAGTAGAATGCCACATCCAGTTGCCTGCGTTCATACGACCCCATTTCACCAACTGATCTGCTTACTTATTGCCTTCTCCGGGAATGTACGTATAAATCACCTTCATGAAATTTTCTTCCAGTTGGAGGACCACGTTTATGAGCTTTTCTGTCTGCCAGGGTATCGAAGAATCTTCTTTATTCAGTTTCTGTATAATATTTTGGTTATCGCTTTCAATATGTAGATATTCGATCCCGCTATGGGTAGACCACTCTAGAGCTTTGATGATAGCCCCACATTCACATTCTTCTGCGTTTTTGCTCCTAATATTGAATGCCGCTGCTGCTAAAAACTGTGCTTGATTGTTGTACATGATACATCCTATTCCTGCCAATTCATTCACTGCTATAAAAGTGGCGTCTACATTAATTTTAACAAAAGGTGCTGTCGGTGGTGACCATAAAATAATATTGTCCCTTTGTTGTTTTGACCGATACTGGTTGATGATATTTGGAGAACATCTAATCCTGTCTATGATCAGCATCGGGTGGATGTTAACTGACGAGAAGCATTTATCGCACCGAGCTTTCCAGATTTGCCAGAGTATTGTCGCAAACAGACCTCTTAGCTCTTCATCTATATCTTTCCATGAAGTAATCCAATCTTGAAGGTTAGTAATATTAATCGAAAGAACATTAAAATGTAACCAAATAGCTACCGCTAAATCACAATGTAAGAGCAAATGTATCATCGTTTCTGATTCTAAACAGAATTCACATGCATAGTTGTTTCCAATATACTTTCCGATTTTATCCCTGACAGGTAAACTGTTTGTACAACATTTCCATAAAAATAGTTTGATTTTGGGAATAATTGGCATGTGCCAAGTAAATTTCCATTCCTTTGTATCATAAGGATATTGCTCAGTCCGTAAATAGTAATACATAGATTTAATTATGAATTTACCTGATTTGGTTAATGACTCTTATTCCTCTATGACTCACCATGAACCCAAGAAACTTCCCTGAAGTTACCCCGAATGCGCACTTCTCCGAATTCAGCTTCATGTTGTAAGCCTGGAGTCTGTCAAAAGCGATTTTAAGGTTTGGTATCAGATCCTTCCGGATCCTGCTTTTGACAATCAGGTCATCTACGTAACATTTGACCGTCTTTCCGAGCTAGTCTCTAAAGATTCTGTTGACCAAGCGCTGATAGGTTGCTCCGACATTTTGGAGATCGAAGGGCATCTGCTGGTAACAATAAAACCCCTGGTCCGTAAGGAAGGCGGTTTGTTCTTGGTCGCCGAATGCATAGCCATCTGGTGATATCGCGCGAAGGCGTCCATACAGGTGAGTTGTTCGTGACCCGATGTGGAATCCACTAACTGGTGACTGGACGGTAGTGGGAAACTATCTTTCGGACAAGCTTTGTTGAGGCTGGTGAAATCTAACCACATTCTCGATGTGCTGTTCTTTTTCTGAACTAATACCACGTTGGCTAGACAATCGGGGTATTGGGCCTCTCGGTTAGTGTGCTACCCACTTAAGGGATTTCACCAGGTTTGTCTCTGATCTTCACTAGTACCGTGATATCCGTTGCTTTCTCTATGTCTTCATCTTCTTGTATCTTCTCCTCTTTGGGTTGTTCGATCTCGGTCATTACCTCTTCTGAGGAAGGATGTTTGGCCTCGATTTCTTTGGTGGCGTCGCAGCTTGAGGTCATGTTTGCCTCAAGGCCTAAGAAAAAATGGTTTGTTTTGAGGCTGAGAGAGAATTCGGGTTACCGAATTGATGATATTGTTGGAGAGATGCCCTCCTTCTAGCACCAAATAATGATGCCAAATAATGACCTTCCGTTATGTCAGCATGAAACAGGGACTTGATGCATGACAGCGTCCGTTATGATCGAATATTCTGGTAAGTTGATTGTGATTCTTGCTTCTTATTCCCGCTCCTTGCTCTAACTCTAGTTCCATGCTCCTGCTCCTCAATTCTTGGGGGAAAAACCTGCAAAGGGTTCGAAAACCGCTTCGACGCTCAAGACAGTAAGGTTGCTCTTTCTAGTAAAAGAATGAATATTGACTGATCCTTTTGGGGGCGAGTTAAGGAAACTCTGTGTAAGTGGGGATCTTTCTGATCGAGAGTTCGTATCTTGTGGAAGACAATGGGGGGCCTTTTTATAGGCTGAAGTAGACCGACTGTGATTAGACGGTCTAGATTAGGCGGTTGTGATCCACCGTTTAGAGAAGTTTCCCATTGTTCGTGGTTAGGGCATCCCTTGTAGGTATCTCGTATCTAGGATAAATAGAAGTTTCTGAGTTTAAGGATCCTTCGTATATATCCTCCCGAGGTGATAGATCTTTTGGGAGATGTTTCTTCCTTTCGGACTCTTGAAGTCCATGCTTGCTTAAACACATAAGATCTGTAGCCGACTGAGATCTCTAAGGAGATTCCGAGATTGAGTTGGTAAGTTGTTGGTACACTTCTGAAGGATATATTCCCTCGATCTGAAGGAATAGTATCTTTCCGAAGGAATGTCCTCCGACCAAGATGTTAATGCATACGATTTGGCGAATAGGATCATGATGACCGTAGACGGAAGAACATTAGTCTGGTCGAATTAGAGGTCGTAGCGCTTAGCTAGAAGCCAACTACGATCGTCGGATAACTTCGGTAATCCGCGGCTAACATATATCGGATCCTAGAAGGGTTACACATAAGAGTAATGGTTTGAACGGAGAGAATTGACTAGTAAAAGATTGGCAAATAGGTGGATTAGATCCATTATTAGTAAGTCCAGATGGTTCGGAAGAGTCTGGATAAAAGACAGTCATAACCGGGCCTTAAAGGAAACTCCAGGAAGGCTTTAGGAGGGCCGACCATATGATGGCCGACCTAAGCAAGGGGCCGGCCATCTTATGACTGGTTAAGCCCTAAGTGGGCCGACCAAAGAAGCCCATAAAGAGCCATGTTGGCCGGCCACACTAAAGGTACCCTAAAAGGGTGTTTTGGGAAAATCTTATAATTAGGTTTTAGGAATCCTAGTTTGGGTCAAACACCTATTCTAGGGATTTCTATATAAGGACCTAATTAGACAACCTAAAGAGAGGTGAAAAAGCTAGAAAGGAAAAACCTAAGCCAACTGAAAAGAAGTTCAGTGTAATTTCTTAGAGAGAGAGAGAGGGAGAGCTGTCTGAGAGAGAGAGATAAAAGGTGTTTCTCTCAAATATCTAGTCAAGAAGGAGTTCTTCATCTCAACCTTCAAGAAGGTCCTAGCTAACTCGAAGGAGGGAGTTCAAGTTATACACTCAGTGTCTCAAGTAGAGGAGCGACAATTGGAGCTCTTATCTTTTGAATACTGGTCGGGATTTAGTTCGTGGGAAAGCGATTAGAGGTAATCATCTTTCCATTCTAGTTCATTGATTAGTCATGTATATCGATCCTGGTAATCTAATGTTAACATATAGATGTTTAAGATTCCGCATGAAACATTAGATAGTGTATTAAATACACAAGAAACCGTACAGTGGCATCACGAGCCATTTGCATGAACTATCTTTGACTAGAAGAATTAGATTCAAACTTGAATAACTAGATAATAGTGTTTGAATAGAGATTTAAACATGCTTTTGATAAGATCAATTAGGGTTTTTTTTATTAGATTCAATGACCTAAAACACTAAACATTAGTTTTTTGGAAAAGGGTTTTCAAAAACTAGCTTTAGGTTTCAGAGTTTTTGATAAAAATCATCAAAATCCATGAAATTGGATGATGAATTCATTAAAAACAGTACCTAATAGCGCCTTGAATAACAAAAAACAGAAGAAAAAGGAAGAAGGAACATTAGGGTTTCCAAAAATTTTGGCAACTTAACTGGCCGGACTGGCCAGGACGCGTCTGGACCGGACCAGCACGTCTCGGACTAGGAGTCCGAGACAAGGTGGGACACGGACTGGAAATCCCAGTCCGTGCAGACCGGGATACTTAATCCGATCCGGACTAGGAGTCCGAGACAGAAGCGTCTCGGACATCCCAGCGCGTCCAGGACGCGTCTGGGATATCCCAGTCTGAGACGGACTAGGAGTCCGAGACACACGCATCTTAGACGTCCCTCACGCGTCCAGGACGCGCTCTGGGAATCCTAGTTGGTCTCGTTCTAGGACCGAGACCCTGGACGCAAGTCCAAACGCATTTATGATGCGTTTGGAGCAACCAGACGCATCTAGGATGCAATTGGAAGCTTCTATACGCACCTAGGATGCGACTAGAGCATCCAGATGCGTTTAAGACGCGTCTGGAGCGATCAGAAGCGTCTAGGACGCATCTGGACGCGTCCGGAGGGCATCCAAAGCAGGATACCCGTGCTGTCTGTGCACAGAAGCGTCTAGGACGCTACTGTGATGCACCACGGCATCTCGGACCTTTCATCTGAGATGGCCCATATGACATCCCAACCCGAGATGCGTCTCAATGTTCCGAACACCTCTCGGACTTAGCATCCGAGGGGTCCTACATAGACCTGATGGTCTGGATGCGTCTAGGACGCATTCTAGGTGTCCTGTCCGAGATGCCTATGGTCTGTCCTAGGTCAGAAGCGTCCAAGACGCATCTGACCTGACCAGGACGCGTCTAGCTAGGCTAAGACGCGTTTGACCGAGGGAGAGAGCACGATCGGAACGTGTTGTCCCTAGGTCCGACCTATGACTAGGTTGACCCGAGACAAGTCTAGGGTTGACCCAAGAACAGTCAAGGGATTTTGACCAGGGTTGACTTGGGTCTTTCGAGTTTGACTAGATGGATTTGGGCCTTGACCTGAGTGGGAGTTTTTCAAACCTTTTTCTCCCGGTTTCAAGCATATTTTTCCGACATTGACCCGGGCCATCGGAGGGCCCAAACAGAGTTTTTCCTTGAATCGATTTTGGAAATCATTAAGGAAGAAACATAATGTGCCTTTACTTCGAATTTTACGAAAAATAAACTTTAGAGCCCATTAACATAGACATGTCACATTTTCCCACAATTAGCTATACTAAACGTAGGAAACCTAGAAACGAATCTAGGATACATACTTTGTATTTAAATTATGAATGTCATATTATTGTATGTGTGAATATATGTGATTGCGTAGATTAGTATACCTTTAGATAGGTAAACGCTCCTTGTTTCCAAGCACAAGTGTGATGTGTCTGAATAATAATTAGAGTATAGGGTCTTAAGAAACATTGACGAATCGAATGATGGGATCATGATTCGAGTGAGACTACTCAATGGTGATTCAAGGATATGAATCCAAACGAAGCTTAGGCGAACAAGAAATAACCTAAAAGATGAGATCTTTTAGGAGTAATACTAAGATTTAATAAATCATTACGCAAACCCATATAAACTTTTACGTAATAAATCATAACTGGTTATGCTAGAGTTCACAGTAACGCAACTTGATAAATTACGGACGTAATAAGTCCCAAATTTTTTTTGAGTAAATCCTACCCAGATTAAGACATCTGTTGAGCCCTTGTTCATCGATGGTGGATCTGCCAAAGCAGGGTGCCATCTTTTACCTCGGGACAATACGGGTTGATCTATGAAGAGGTCTACATGTCTAAATGGTTATTCTCAACGAGTCAGCAAAAGGGTTTTGGATTTCGAGGCTAAAGGACAATTTGACACCCAAGTGTGAAATTAGTCAACCAAGAATCATAAGAGTATGATCAATAAAATGTTACTCACCCTGGACGACGAGTTAAGGACAGTGCCAAAGTACGCTTAATTTCGAAGGAATGGGATCTTGGAATTATATTATTCTTAGGGGATAATAAATATAAAATAATATAGGCAAATAAGAATTATGCCAGGATAACAAGTTTAAATCACTTTCGCGTTTCTTACATGTAGTTTAATTATGACAAACAACAACGTCTTCAACCTTCACACCGTGCTTATGAAGTTGGGTGACACCAACTTCGTTCAATGGGAAAGAAATCTGAGAGAGGTTCTTGGAGCAAGAGCGGAAGTATTGGACACTCCAATTCCCGTACTTTCAGAAACCTCTTTTGATGCAGAGCGTAGGCAAGTAGATCAACACTATTCGAAGGAAGTCAGCGCCAGTAACCAATTTAATGTTAATGTCCATGGAAAGGAAATATCAAGATATGTTCATTGACATGGAAGCATACACTATCATTCCACAACTAAGAGATGTGTTTAGAACACATCGTCGAATGGAGAGATTTAGAATCACAGGGGTAACACTGGAAAAACGACTTGAGAGAGGGAAATCAGTTCGTCACTATGTTTTGGAAATGATTGATCACTTCAAAGACATGGAATGGATGGGATCTCTTATGGGAGTCGAACTGAAAATTGACATCATCCTGCGTTCACTAGACGATAGTTATCAGGATGTAAGAGCTAACTTTGAACAAAAGTTTGGAAAAGTTTCCTTTGAAAGTCTACTCGTAATTCTGGAAGTTGCTGAAAACAAAATCAACATACCTGAAACTACGGAAGAAATTCTTAGTGTTCAAGAAGGTACTAACACGGGAACGAAAAACGTTAGGAGAAGGAGACATTCTGGCAGAAGAACAGGCATGAGAGTGCCATGACCCAGAACTATCATTCCTAACAATAACTGTCTATTTTGTGGGAGCACATCTCATATCTGGATAAGAGATTGCACACGCTATAAGGAAGAGCTAAACAACGTAGCTGAGAATTACATACGACTAAGGTATAAATATTAAAAGTTCTTTCGATTAAGTACTTTCCTTTAAGGTATTGGATACCTCAAAAGCTCTTTTCATTATGAATGACATGAGCAAATGGGAGCTAAGTATTTAATGAATAGGAGATGAACCTGTCAAAAGCCACGGAAGCAAGAGTTGCTACAAAAGCTCAAAAGGATCATAGACTCCATAGGCATTACTTTAAATTAGTTTTAGTTTTCTTTTTCCGAACATCGACTCTGTAATAAGATTATGGAGGTAAGTAAAGTATTTAGTATTTTATGATGTTCTTAAAAGATGCCTATTTAACTTTTAAGTAATTATACCAAACGATTCAACTTAGTTATTCTAATCTAGTCAAATAAATTTGAAAGAACATAGATGAAGCTAAAGTTGCTTGGTCACGTATCTCTCAATGATAGTTAATCATGGTTCAAACAAAGAAATTTGGCAAGATCTCTTATGACAAAACAGAGGTCAATTAATTATTAAAACTTATGTTAGACATGAGACTGTGATTAATGTTGCTGATGTCGAGAGTATTACCTGTCCAAGAGCTGTATCTGCTGAAACTCTTTGGGTCTTACCTGGACCTGGGCTGTTTCGTAGCGCTCGGTCTCTTTGCTGATATTCCAGAGCTGATTGGTATCCGCTAAGTGGATATCCTCTCTCATGGAGCGCCGTTTTTGCCAGAGCAATCCTAGCTATGTTTTGTCTTGACATGTGGTTTGTTCTCCCGAGACATGTCTCGTCTTCTGCTAAAGTAATTGATTTCTTTTCTATGCGCAATTTGGTGATGTCATAGATTTGATCCTTTGATCACGCGTTTTAAGCGTTGATCTTCAGGATTGCTGCGCACAACAACCATGGTGGACGCGTGGTCCTTTATGAGTGGGAAATGGGTGCTCTTTCCAGAACTCTTTAATTGTTCCGCCGTTCATCGAGTAACGTGAATTATTGACGTCCTTGATCGGTAATCGAGGGGAAGCTAGGGTTTCTTTGCGCCGACTGATTACTGTCGCACGTCGTTTTCCTACTGGTCCTGTGCGCGTTAGCCTTAACCCTCAAGCTGAGTCTTTTTAAGCCTCTGGATTTGCTCATATTTTCTTCTTTACTTTCTTCGTCTAGTCAGTTCTTCATTTCTTGGGTTGTGATCTTCTTCTTTTCCGTTTTTGAAAGAGAATGGCGACTCCTTCTTCCGCCGCTGATTTCTCCGGCCAAAATCGTTTCACAAGTCGGATGACTCAAGAGGAGATCGATGCTCTTCGAAATACTCATGTGATTCCAGCCTGTTGAACTCCTTCTCCCCTCGCCCGAAGACAAGATTTACCTTACTAATGACCGTCGCGTTGGTGTATATGAGGTCTTCTTCAATCTGGGGTTGGTGGTTCCTTTCCCTCTCTTTCTTGTTGACTTGCTGAATCATTATGAGCTACAACTCTTTCAACGAGTCCTAACGCCGTAATGACTATCATGGCGTTTTACTTTCTCTGTCTTCATCATGGTGAGAAAACAAGTCTTTATGCTTTTGACAATATTTTTCTGTTAAGTCCAGTGATCGGTGGTGGCATTATTTTTCTTCTCGTGTCGGTCCATTCTTCTCTGCTCCGAATATCCCTAAGGTTTACAAGGATAGATTCCTTTTTGTTTGTCCCTCTCTTGCAACTGAGGACTATGGTTTTCGTGTATCCAGTTCGGCCCACGTTCGTCCAAAAATCATCCCTGATAAGGGAGATGTTAGATGTTTTGAAGCTTTCATCGCTTTGGATAGGGGGATAGAGGGTCTCATTCCTGAAGGCGTCGCTGATCTACAGGCCCTTTATCAGGAAAAGACATTTCCTTCTCTCCTTGGTGAGTTTTGGTCGGATATGCTTCTTCTTTTCTTTTCGGTATTTCCTTGTGTGTCTGATCTCCTTGTTTTCCTTCTTCTTTTTCAGCTTTACTGGGAAAACGGAATAGGGCTGAAGATATGCCGGCTTCTTCTGGTGTCAAAAAATCTCGCACCGAGTCTCTGGTCGACCGGAGTTCAGCCGGCGTCGTTATTCGAGAACCTGTCAGTCCAGCTTCTCCTTCGATTCCCACCAGGTCTTCTCCTCCTGCTCCTCTTTCGATCAATCGTGGTCCTGTTGCCTCCCGGACTAGGGCGAGCATTCATTATTTGGTTAGTAAAGGGAAATCTTCGTCCGCCCTGAGTTTATCGGTGAAGATGTCCACCTAGCCCAAGGACTTCCTCGTCACGTGACTTCTCTGATTGATAGCCTTTATCTCCATTTCCAGAGTGAGGTACTCCTAGCACCAGTTCTTCACTTTTTTTTTTTCTAATTTCTCCGTATCTTCCCCTTTTTCAGAATTATCAGGTTAGTCATGATGCCGCGTCCCACTTATCCTCAATCGAGCGTCTGGAATCCCTGCTTGCAAAGACTGAAAAAGATGCTTTGTCGTATATAGCCGAAGCTGAGATCTTGGCTAATGACGTGAAGATAGCTTCCGCCGAACGGGATTCGTGGAAGTTCTTCACTTTCTCAATCTGACGCTCGTGTTATTAGTCTGGAAAAGAGACTTCAAGCCCTTCGAACTGGCCGACTCGAACCGTCAGAAGGCGATAGCGACTTTTAAAGAGGGGGATGAGTTCTCGGCGATCTTGAGGCGGCCACGAAAATTTGCGTTTCAGGTTGCCTAGAGATGCAGCTAGTCGTTTTTACGTTCCTAAGGAAACTACTCCCCTGCGTCATCTTGATAAAGAGCGAGTCGCCTTGTCCGTTAATGCTGCTGTTGTTGATCGAGGGTTGGAGGAAGACTTTCACTTTAACGAGGACGAGCGGGACCTGGAGGTCACCAACTCCGTGGTCCATGTGGGTGATGACTTCGACGAAGGCTCTGCTTCCTCCGTTCCTGGTCCTGATGGTCGTTCTGGTCCTATCCTTTCTGGCGATGAACCGTAGTTGTTTTTTTTTCCTTTGTCTTCTGGAGGCTCATTCCCTTCCTGTCTAAATTGTGATCCTGCTACAATGGTTTTGATTCGATCTTAAGGGTTCGATTTGCTTTTATATCCTGTTTCTGCACATATGAGAATCTCCCAAACTAGGATATGGTTAGTCTATCCTAGCTGACTAATGCAATTTCCTACACTTACTACGCATGCTCCAAATGATCGCACCTGCCAAAGAACAAATTTAGATATAGTCTAGTATGCCTTAAACTTACTATTTCCCTCTGTAAAATAGAACCCGAATTAGCGTGGCTCTGCAAATCATAGTGATTTTTGAGCCTAACTTATGCCCTTGATCATGGCTATTTCTCCCAGGGTTGTTTTTATTAGCTTGGTCTTAACACTTTTCCTTCAACCTCTGGTCGTAGCTTGAGCTACCAGAACTTGTTGCGTCGACTTGAGCACGACTAGTTTAGCTAGGACTTTTCCTTGGATCTCTGGTCGTAGCTTGGGCTACCAGAGTTGGTTTCGTTGGCTTGAGCATAACTATTTTAACCAGGACTTCTCCTTAGACCTCTGGTTGTGGCTTTCGCTACCAGAGCTGGTTTCGTCGGCTTGAGCTCGACTAGTTTAACTAGGACTTCTCCTTAGACCTCTGGTCGTGGCTTTCGCTACCAGAGCTGATTTCGTCGGCTTGAGCTTGACTAGTTTTCGCCGAGACTCCTCCCGTGCCCCTGGTCGTTGCCTTAGCTACCAGGGTTGTTTTCCTCATTTTAGGCATGAATAGTTTCACAAGGACTTCTCCTTATACCCCGGTCACCTTCGCCAGGGCTGTAGCTTAACTAGAACTTCTCCTTGGGGATCCTCAAGGACCACGTTTTACTCGAGTAAAGAGTTTAAGTTTAACTATGATTTCTCCTTATGATGCCTCGGGTGGCACCCATGGCTACTGGAGCTACCTCATCTGCCGGCTTGAGCCCATCAGTTTGACTAGGACTTCTCTTTGGGACCTTGGTGAAGGGTCAGTTTTACTCTAGCAAAGTTCAGTTTAACTAGGACTGCTCCTTAAGGCTTTCGGTCGTTGCCGTAGCTACAGAGGCTGTCTTGTCCCTGGTTGTGGCTTTCGCTAGCAGGGTTATTTTCAAATTAGGGCCCTTGATCGTTGCTTGCGCTACCAAGGCTGCCTTTTGGTCCCCTGGTTGTTGCTTTCGCTGTCAGGGCTACCTGCTCGATTCAGAGCGAGATGAGTTTAACCAGGACTCCTCCTCTCATAGCGTCTTATGCTGAAAATATTTTATTTTACTAGATAAAATATGTAACGAGTAGCGCTACTTCAGACGTTAGTCAACGTCTGGACATTTTATGCATCATTAAATGTGACTAGAATAGACTAAGTACTAGATTGTAAGAAAAGTGTTAAACCCAAATCAAGTAAAGGATCAATTTGACCAAAGATTATGATGAGATCATAAGTCTAAAAGTCATACAATCTTCCAAAAAAAACAAAAAAACAAAACGAAAGTCTAATACACATCTGCCAACCCACTAAAACCTGGAAAAGCTATAGTGAATAAATGATTCCATACAAGTATGGATTTTAGAAAGAGTTCTAGAACCGGTCTTTTATTCAAAAGTCTAAATCCTTTTAGACATAGATTCTTCGGATGAAGAATAACGGGGTTTTTTTCCACAAATCATCGAACCAAATTAGATTGTTGCTCTCGACGGCGTCTTATTTAAAAGAGGGGTCTTTAAAAAAGACAAGTGGGAGGAAAATAAATATTCGAATGTTTTCGAATAAGAGCAACAAATAGGAGCAAAGAAGTTACTCGCTATAATGGGAGTAAGGAATTAGTCATCGTGAAACTTCCTAAGGAGTTAAGGAGATCTCTCGATATTTGCTCAAAACCCCGAGTGAGTCCTAGGAAGAAGAATACAAACTGTAGCAGAACCACTCCGAAATTAGACTAAGAGTCTAAAGAGATAAGATTAAGAGTGGGTTTCTAACATTCGTAAAGAAATTCAAAGAATTCAATTTCTTATAATGATTAGTCTTGTTCGACAAGAAGGTAAGTGAGAGTGAAACAAGATTGTTTCAAGTCCTGTATGTAAGAACATACTGGGGTTGAGAAAAACATTAGGAATGTGAAAAACATTAAGACATCGAAGTCTATATCAACAGATCAAAGAGATAATGAGACTCATTCAAAAGGAGTTGTGAAAGAGATCAAGATAGAAAAACTCTTAGGGAGATTCTACCCCTCTCACATGAAAGCTGCCAAGCAAAATTCGGAATTTAAAAATTCTGATGAGCAAAAGAAAAACATGAGAGAAATACTTATGTCTAAAACATAAGATCGATCATGAAGATGATTGATGTTTACCCGAACATCTAAGAAATACTTAGAGTATAAAAGATGTCGTCACCCATAAAAGTCAGAGAACGACCTAGAATGCTGGGAGCATCCAGGATTAAGTACTCTGAAAACAAAGATTGAAGAAAGTCATAAAAGAAATCTTCCGAAAATAAAGATAATAATGTTTTAGGAAGGACAAACAGATGAAAAGGAGTATTCATGCTGGGAGTCGTTGCTAACTTTTCTAGTTAAGTAAGTAAAATTAGAAATTAATTAGGAAGTGATAGTTTCAGTTTAATAAACTGATATTATCATAAAAGCTTATGAGGATGTTCTTAAGCACGATAATAATAAGCGAAGTGAAAACGTAACTAAACTGTCACCTTAGAACGAACATAGAAGATGAACAGATCTAAGGAGTTAGGATCAAGGTAGATAACCCTAAAGACTTGTAAAATTGAGAACGTAAAGGAGTTTACGCGGGTGCTCAAAATTTACAAACTCTTGTTATCCGAAATAAACTCAGTTTATTTCGTCATCTAAATTTTGGTTTAGAATTTAGACGACAGTCCAAAATAATGGAGTGTTCCAGGTAGGTTTATTTAGATGCGTCATCTAATAAAAGAGACCCTGCTAAGTGAACATGGAAACACACTATTATACTATCCCTAGTCCAGGTCATTTGTTGGACAACAATGACTTAAGAAGACTAGCATGAGTGATTGACAAGATATCATTGTTTCTTGGGCTATGGGAATAGAAGTATTCAAAGTCAACTTCATGGGTGTGAAGATGATACACTTGAAACCCGCCAAAGTGAGAGTACTTCACAAGTTGAAGTCATGAAATGTTATAACTCTCATTTAAGCAAATTGGAGAGATCCCTCAAAACATGAGTACTCGCTCAGTTTATTTAAGGAATGTCGAACTTTGTTACCGTTAAACGCCAACCGTAAAAAGAGGTTATAAAGACAGATTACTGGGGGAGATAGGATATACATGAAATTGAGTGGGAGTACAAGAATGAAATATGTCTTCCTGAGTAAAATAAGGATAAAGTATCTCCAGGCCACTTGATGGGGAACAACTGAAATAATGCATGACCCTGCTCAAATGGATTAAGGGTTAATCATTTGACTTGACAGTTTGTTCTCGGGATCAAGAAAGTCTGATCAGTATGACATATCAGATGAGATATGAAAAGACATGGGAATCGAACATTGCACTTGTTCTAAGTACAAGTAGGAGACTGAAGGATATATTCCCTCGGTCTGAAGGAATAGTATCCTTCCGAAGGAATTTCCTTCGACCAAGATGTCAATGCGTACGATTTGGCGAATAGGACCATGATGACCTTAGACGGAAGATCATTAGTCCGGTCGAATTAGGGGTGGTAACGCTTAGCTAGAAGCCAACTATGATAGTCGGAGAACTTCGGTAATCCGCGGCTAACATATACCGGATCCTACAAGGGTTACACATAAGAGTGATGGTTTGAACGGAGAGAATTGACTAGTGAAAGATTGGCAAATAGGTTGATTGGATTTATAAAGGGCTATGTTGGCCGGCCACACTAAAGGTACCCTAAATGGGTATTTTGGGAAAATACCTTATAATTAGGTTTTGGGAATCCTAGTTCGGGTCAAAACCTATTCTAGGGATTTATATATAAGGACCTAATTAGACAACCTAAAGAGAGGTGAAAAAGTTAGTAAGGAAAAACCTAAGCCAACTGAAAAGAAGTTCAGTGTAATTTCTCAGAGAGAGAGAGAGTTGTCTGAGAGAGAGAAAGAAAAGGTGTTTCTCTCAAATATTTAGTCAAGAAGAAGGAGTTCTTCATCTCAACCTTCAAGAAGGTCCTAGATGACTCGAAGGAGGGAGTTCAAATTATACACTCGGTGCCTCAAGTAGAGGAGCGACAATTGGAGTTCTTATCTTCCGAATACAGGTCAGGATTTAGTTCGTGGGAAAGCGATTAGAGGTAATCATCTTTCCATTCTAGTTCATTGATTAGTCATGTATATCGATCCTAGTAATCTAGTGTTAACATATAGATGTTTGAGATTCCCCATAAAACATTAGATAGTGTATTAGATACACACAAAACCCTACAACTTCTGCCTCCCTAGTTTAGGGTGTGAGACATCGACCTAACTTACGCAGACCCCCCTCATTCCTTTAGGCCCCAGAGCTGGTCTATTTGTGCCGGGTGCGAAACAGAGTTGATACCTCTAGCTGACCTCTCAATTAGGGGTGTAGGTAGCAGAGTACCGAGGGTTTATCCGTTCCGTTTCCTTAAGCCGGGCTGACCCGTTGGACTTCAGGTTCGTTCTTGACTCTTTGACGTTAGTCAACGTATGGACAATTTATGCATCATCGGGATCCGATCGATATTAATCATGAACCACCGAAGTGATCCGACGATCGTAGTTGGCTTCTAGCTAAGCATTACGATCCCTAATTTGACCGAACTAGATTATCTTCTGGATAAAATTATCATCATCCTATTCGACAAATTGAGCACACTGTCATCGTAGTTGACTACTACCTCAACAGCCAAGGATCAGGTGCAAGCTAAGGCTATTGGGATAAGGTCACTGTTTGTGAGGTGCCTTATGTTGGCAACCATGATAGCTACTCCTCAAAGAGATTTAGGAAAATGGATGTATAGCTACTCCTCACAAGAGATTTAGGAAATATCGAATTAAGAGGTGCAACACCTCTAAGACTATTCTGGAGAAAGTTGGGAATCCTAAATCTAAGAAAAGTTTCTTATGATGGGCCCTACTAAAAGCACCCATTCTTTGCACTATTAGCAGGTACCTTATTAGTTTGACTAATGAAGTGTTTTGACAGTTGAACTTGGATTCAAGGAATATCTAATAGAAACAGGATGACAAATCATCTCGCCCGATTTTTCATATGAGATACTAAGCTACAAGGAAATCGAACATTACAATTATTCTAGGACAAGTGGAAGGGTGAAAGAGGTGTCCTTGATCAAGATGACAATGTATGTGATCATTTAGTCAAAAAAGAAAAATGATGGAGGTGATTAAGTTTGTTCAGTTTAGGGATCGTAGTGTTTATCGAGAAATCAACTACGAGCTACGACTCAACCAGTTGACTTGTGACTAATGGCGATTAAATGCTTCAGCAAGCTACACACAATGAGCATTGGCTTAATCAGAAAAAATGACTAGTGGGCAAGTGTGCAGAGGTTGAGGCGCGGTAGAAGACCCGCCAAAAGATGGAGCCTGGCAAAGAGGAGAGCACAAGGTGGCCAGCATGGCCCGGCCATGCCTAAGCAGACTAATATGGGAAGTCCCTCTAAAGCCTAAATATCAAAAGGTAAACTTTACAAAGTCCTAAAACAAATAACAAGAAAGGATTAAGGGGGTTTTGGATTGATATTTGAGAATAAAAGAAACAAACAAATAACAAAAACTAACTAATGAGGTTGGGAGAAAGACTCAAGAATAAGGTCGAGTGAGTAAGTTGAGTGACTGAGGTATCGAGGGTCCAGGAATCTGTGATGACAGTCTTACAATAATGAATGGTCTGATCGAACAAATCGATACTAAATATAAGCTCGACTCATTAAGTCGATTTTTTTAAGCACTACGTTAGGTCATACTTAGTCAAATAAATATTATCAACAGTTAACACCGAGTTGTCGGAAGTGTCACCTAGTTACCTAACTATGTGAAGATTGTGACAAGACACATGAAAGAAGATATAAACTACAATCACTATCGATCAATATACGTCATCCATTAATTCGATGAGGTGCATGAAAATACACATGAAATACAATTGAAACTATAATCAGGATAAACGAACATTGATTTGTTATCAAACAGTCAAACACACATACACATTATATAATCGAAACATATCATCCTTTAGCCATGGAGTTATTATACATTAAAGCAAAAAAAAGATGAACATCATAAAAGCTAGAGTGTGAGAATCCTTCTTTCGATTTGATTGCAACACCATGGTCGATAGAAAGAAGAATCGTCAAGGTGCAGCCGACTCTCCCTATTCAGAAATGTGGGTCCACTTGGCTGAGATTTATTGCCTTATAGCAGAAATATTGGATTGCCTAAAATAAAATTCCATCTTCTTTCTCATTTCAAGCTAACTCCATGAAAGATTTCTCTCTCTAAAATGAGAACCAAAATCAAGTGTACACCCCATAACAGTACGAGTAAACCCTTTCACTCTCTAGGAAGAAAAATTTAAGAAAACAAGAGAACAGAGAAGAAAAAACTCAAGAAATCGACCTGGCTACAAAGAGGTCCAGTATGGTTTCAAGGGTGGGTGCCTTTTTTGGGCCAAGCAACGTCAGCATGCCAAGGTGATGGGTCATGAAAATGTCCCATCTGAGTCGTTTAACTTAGACGAATTAGTCAATTTCGACTCTTTATTATAATAAAATGATTGGTTTTCTTGATCAAGTGTCTTTTGTGGATTAAGTGTGAAGACGATTAAAACGGATAAAAGGGGAAAAAGGTACACAAAGGACAGTTTGATCATTTAGAATCAAGAGCATTCTGGGAATTTGGTCAATATCAGTATATGGGTGAAAAGTAGAGTCAAATACCAACCAGTAGGTGAAAACAAAAGTTAAATCGGAGTGCGGATGAGCAAATCAGCCAAAGTCAAAGTAGGAGTCAAACAAAGTTGACTGGTGGGATACTTTTGGGCACCTTTCTGACAAGCGGGACAAGAGGAGCCACGTGGCATAAATCCCTCCAGATTCTCTAGATCCGTTCCTTTATGTACCCGATGGTCGCGAAAGATTGTCGCTCCACGTTCTGTCCAACAACAAATCACTGTAGCCAATGTTTTATAGCGACGATTCCGTGTTACGAGCTATAATGTGCTTCCGTAAGACGTGGCGCTCCGCTAAATGTTCAAATTCGTGTTAATCCTCCATCTGACGCTCAACGCTGTTCTCGCACCGATCGTCAACAACCGCGGAGCACGGTAGCGCACGAATTCCAAACCCTGAACTACCTCAGCCGAGTTTTCTTCTGAATTCCGTGCAAACCCTATTTTGTTTCTTTTTCCCCTCCATACAGTCGAAATCACCCTAATGCCCCCTTTTCTCTAGCCGACACCTGGCTTCCCTTTCTCTTAACAACCCTAGCCGCCGCCCAAATTCCTTTTCCACTCTCTCCCTCATACTTTTCTTATAAAAGGAAAATCAAAGCCTCATTACATTTAGACTTGATATCCCTCTAAATTCCTTATTCTCCTTTCCTTTTTATATATTTCTTCTCTCTCCCCCCTCCCCCCCCCCCCCCCCTCTTCTTTTAGTTCTAACAAGAAAAACCCTAGTCTCCATCCTTATCTTCTATTACTCCTTTTATCTACATTTCTTATCAATTCCTTTCTAATCTATCTATATTTCGAATTCTTTTCTTTTTTTCTCACAATTTCTTTCTTTCTTAATTTTTTCTTCTAAATCTCTCTTCTTTCACCTATTCTCAAAATTAAAGATGCTATGATTTGGATTTCAAGCATAATCTGGATCATACTTGGAGAATATTCGGGGCAAGGATTTGGGTAACTTCTTTTCTTTGTCTCATTTATTTTCATGTATTTTGTTTTATCAATGAATATGTCTTTAAATTCAATGAGTAGCTATTCGTATCTAGGATTGTTGAGGAAACCATATTTGATGTTTCTTGAGATGTGTTGTTGATTTATTGAATCCTTTAATTGAGCTCTGATGTCTATTGGTTGCCTTTCCATTTGGATTTTATCTTCTTTTCTTTGTTCATGCTTCATAATTAGGTATCTCATACTTTCGTTAAGCTGTTAAATAGAATATGCTTGTCAGATCATGAATAATAGTTTAAGAGTATAGTCTTTATAGGATAGTCACTTAGAAATACATGATTATGAAATGAGTTTATTAAGAATATCTGCCGAATGTTAAATAGTCCATTATATTAATTTCAAGTTATATGAAATAAGTATTATGTTAGAAGTGACTCGAATATGGATTGGTATTGAACCTGGTTTACGACCCGCCAACCCGCTTACAAGAATTTTGGACCCGTTAGCAGAGCTGATTACTAAGACATGGCTGGTATGCGAAGCAGGGCTCCGAGGCATAGCTGGACTCTGAGACAGAGCTGGAATGCGAAGCTAGGCTTATGTCGGTTATTAGTGTTAACGTATCCGTGTAATGTCGGTTGTAGAGAGAGAGTCAGTGAGGCGGTGGGATTAGAGCTTAATGGCTATATAAACTAAACCCTATGGAGATATCAGTAGCACAATCTCACGAAATCTCTTGTATAACTTGTTTGTAGTGGAAATCATCGCACCGTTGTCGCCGTGGAGTAGGTCTCACCAACCGAACCACGTAAATCTCTGTGTTCTGTTCTTGATTGTGCTTTACCATTCCTATTGCTTCTGCTTGATTACTCGTATTGATCACATTAAACCCCGATTGGCGTAACAGATTAGTTGATTAATTGCATATTTTAGAGAGTGATTTTATGTGGTGAAATAAAAAATTATAGATCATTTCTCTTATTGCTTTCATCTTTCTTAGTCTATTATCGTTTTCCTATTAAAATCGTTTTCAACAACAAAATCAACTTTATGAAAGGAGTGTTAATTTAAGATTTAAACCGAAATCACTTATCCTTGTGGTTCAATTCCGGACTTACAGATTTACTATAACTTGATTCCGGTACTCAATCAAGCATCTTAGCCTTGACGAGTAGTAGCTCTGGCGAGGATGTGCTCCCTTTTTTCCTTATCCTTTCATTTCCCTTGCAACTTCTTCATCCCTTGCTTCCTCATTTTTCTATCTCTCAAACTCCTTCAAACCCTAGCTCCAAAAACTCTTATGATATGTCCAAACCCTAAAAAGTGATGGAGATATGACCCAATGTGAGCACTCCATATATCTTTTTTTTTTCTCTCTTTCTCCCTTCCCTAAAATTTCCTTGGGCTTTATCTAAGAAGGTGCATTCAAGACGCCTTTCCTTTCTTTTCTTATTTTATCTTTGTTTTCGACTTTCCCTTGGAAACCTTGGGTTTCTTTCACCAAATGCTCTTCATTCTCTAATTTTCCAAAAGGACTTAAATGCCCCTTGGCTTCTTTCTTGATCATGTATTTTTTGTCCTTCTCTAATGTTCTCCAAGTTTGATCATAGTGCACCTAAGACTCATTTCACCTTCTAAACCTTTCTTTGACCCTCTTAGGTGTAAAATGACCAACATACCCTTGATGCTGTTTCCTTTTATTTCGCTCTTGGGGGTTTTTTCTCTCTTGTTGCTTTTATTTGTTTCCATAAGGTCTGGTTCTATCTATTTTCTACTTCCAATCTCCTATTGGGAAAAGGCATTTACCGAATTCTTAGCACATCAAATTTTCAGGAGTGTTGCTATACAAAATCTTACTTTCGTTCGCTAAAGCAGTCAAACAAAAATAACTAACTTTAAACATAAATAAATTACTTAATAATACTTATAGGGAGAAACACAAAAGATAAAAAAAAAATGTACCCAGAGGGAGAAAAAGAGATACTATGTTTTCCCTGAATAAGAGATAAAAATATCATCTCTTGCTTTGTGGAAGGAATAAAAGGTTTTCATTTATCGTAAAAAAACTTTTTGATAGAGAAATATTTTGTTTTAAATAAAAATTCTACTATTATTTCATAGATAATATTCTTTTTTGTGTCAAGTGTATAACTATTTTGAAAAAAGTATAAGTGTTTCAAACAATACCAGACCTAGTATAGGATAAGGATGGGCTATAGCCTACCCTCACTTTCACAAAAGTGGTTAAAATCGAAATGTCAGATTTGCAGTTTGGACTCTCTTTCCTATAATGACTCGCTGTTTGGATCCCCTTTTTCCTGAGTTGCACTTTGGACTCACTTCTGCAAAAAAAAATGTTAAATATTACATTTCAAAACATATGAAAGAGGAAAATACTATTATACCCTCTACTTAGACCTAACTCAACCTGAGTAGTTAACCCCATTGAGTTAATCTTCCTTCTTCTAAAAAATCCAAACTTCGGAAGAAAATATATATGGGTCTGGTTCGATTTAAGTTGGTTTACTTCTTTTCTCACTCTCTAAACAATCTTTCACCATGATCAATCTTTACTCCTACCCATATTCATCTCATCAAGTAAACTTCAATTAACAACCATTTTTCTCAATCATAACCCAAATTACTACTTGCAATGATCTTCTTTATCAGTCCGCCCCAATAGATTTTGTATGTGAAGAATGTTCATGTGATCCAAAAGACAATCAAGGAAGAAATAAAAATGAAGCTATGAAGTATATTTAAGAACATTAGGTTCAATTTTGTATGTGAAGAATGTTCATGTGATCCAAAATACAATGAAGAAATAAAAATGAAGCTATGAAGTATATTTAAGAACATTAGGTTCAATTTTGATATCAAGTTTAACAGGGGCTGGAAAGAGCATTCATGGGGGTTATTTTTTCTCGGTTTATAACAATGATATCAAAATTGGTACATTAACGGGGGATACATTTGGTAGCCGTTTTTTTAAAAGATCACATTTTGGTAAGACTTTACCTGTAAATAGAGATGATGAGGAAGAAAGTAGCGAACTAGTTGGTGATCATGTTCACATTACTCATACCACTCGTGGTCATGGATCTTCTTTTATTTCTGATGGTCATTCTCCTCATTGCTCTTATCTAATCCACCACAGAGTTATTTTCCAAGTGAGATTTCATCTCGGGGTACTTCATTATTTTTTTCCTTCTCTTAGGAGGTAGATTGATTTGATATGATTTCTAAAAGTTTCACTACTTCTTATGTTAATTATATTGATGGTCAGTAGGATGAATTTGGTTATTGTTTGTGTGGTGTGAGTTTTTAAATGGATGAAGAAGATGAGTTAAATAGAAGAACATGAACTAAATAAATTAAGGGGTTCAAATATTAATTAAGGGGAAAGTGAGAATATTTTTAAGTATAACTTTAGAGACGGAATATTGCGGGATGATTTCGTCAAAAGGGAGTCCAATTGCAACTCTAAAAAAAGGGACTTCAAAATGCAACTCCAAAAAAAAGGAGTCCAAACAGCAAGTCAATTATAAGAAAGGGGATGCAAACAACAATTCTCCCAATCAAAATCTTAGACCACCCTCAAACATATTAATAGTTGACCGTCTATCCCAACAATACAATGCACAAGCACCTCACATATAAAAGGCCGCAATGATTAACTCGGTGCCAGGGGTTTGATTCCCCACATAATCAACTTTTGAGTTCTGTTTTAGATTTTCATTACGAATAGAATGAAAACCCAAGCAACCCAATTTCCAACCCAGGATTACAATGTGTGATACACCTCTCAAGCCCAAAAAATGAAACTTAATTCTGCACACAGGCGAAAAAGAAAATGTTAAAGGCGTCTCTTGGAAGTGTTAGAGGAGCATCCCCAAAGTCATATTGTTCTTTTTTGTATCTTTTTTCTCTTTGTCTCTATCTTTTCTCTCCATTGTTGTCTTTCTCTAGTGTAGAGAGAAAAACAAAGACAAAACTCACAGTCGAAGGTACAAATAAAACAAAATTACGATCGAGGATTTCAATCGAACCCTTAACCAAATATTTAAGTGGATCCTTGGATGAAGGTTATGGTAGAAAGAACAAATTTTACCTAAAACTAATGGAAGTAACAAGAGACATGAGAAAATGGTTTGTCGAGGGAAAACAAAAATTTCAAGAGCTTTTTATTTGACCACATATTTCTTCTTAAAAAAATTTAACTATGATTTTAGCCTTCACTCGATGAAATCCTAAATTTGCCATTGGTTTCGAACAATTTGACCAAAAGAAGAAAGTGTGGCAATTATACAGCTTTGTTTTGCCTTTGTCTTTAAACTTTACAAACAAGCCAAATGAAACAAGTAAAAGACAGGTGGATTTAAAATGTCAAAAAGAAAACCAACACCATCTAACTTCTTTAAGAAATAAATACATATAACTTGATTCTTTGATAAAGAATATAGTTTTTTTCATCACTTAAGCCCACGACGAGAAGTTCCAACAGGAGTAACAAAGTTCCCTTCAACATCATAAACAATAACACCAGAAAATTCCGGCAATTTACATTTTTCGCCCATAAGTACATTTCTTTGCCAAAGAGAGATATCGCCTACTCCTTGTTCTTCTCCGTTTTCATCTTCGTCGTTTTCTTGAAATTTGTAGGCATTTTCGAGTTCAATGACGGGCTCGTTTGGAAAGGAATAACCATAACAACAAAGCCATCTCCGAAGCTGTCGTCTGGAACATGAGGGAGTCCACATGATAATGCCTAGCTACTTTGTATCTGCTGGTTCGTGGTTCAGAGGGTTATATATCTATAGAGTGGTTTGGAAATAAAATTAAGATTGAATTGGTATACCTAACTTACTACTAAAGGTGTTTATGGTTTTAGGTGGTCCAAAACCACTACAAAATTAAACAACCCTTTATTATTTAATTTTATTATTTAATGTAGTCTAAGGGTTTAGAGCAACTCTCATGATTATGAGGAGCCTCCCAAAATTTCCTCCAAAGGGAATCGTGGGGAAAACCTTTTGCAGGTTGGCAAAAGTGACTTGCATTTTTAATTAATATTTTAAAACTACTACCAGTGGCGTGGCTGAGATTTTGAGGGTTCAGTGCGAAGTTTTAATCGGAGCCCTTCGTATGTTGCAAAAATTGAAAATTATTTTTATGTGACAAATTAATAAAATTCTAAATGGTTTAACCGAATAAAATATTATCATGACAAAAATATATTATGTAAAAGTATTAATGCATGCAATGATTACATAATACTAATATGCACATAAGTTCTCTCAACAAAAAAAATAAAATAAGAAATTTAGTATGATCTGGAAAACCCAATCTAACACGTAAAAGCCATATTTTTTGCACAAAATTATTAGGATGATAAAGTAAAATATGGGCACTTAAAAAAGATGTACAACTCTATTGTAGTTTAGTAGCTAAGAGAGAGAGGGAGAGAGAAAAAATAAAGAGAAAAGAGAAATAAATAGAGGATCAAAGAGAAATAGGGACAAAATTAAAGAGAGAAAAGAAATGAAAAATATATACACAAAGAGACAAAATAATATAAAGAAACAAAGAAAGGCCTTCAGAATATCTAAAACATAAGAACATGGGTCTTAAAATAGGGTTGGGCGCCTTTAGTATGTCGTTCAAAACATTATATTGCATTGCAGACGGAGGAACTTGAACCTGAGTTCTCTAGTGCACATAGGCAGGTTACAAACCTGCTAGGTTACCAACCCATTTTGTTTTCAATCCTACGACACTTTTCAAATATATGATCGCGAAGAACATCTCCAATGCAACACTCAACAAAAACTCAATTAATGTCAAGTATGAGTTGAGTTTCTCTTTCCTAGGTTGCACTATTGAGATACTCAATTCAAAATTCATCTCCAATGCAACACTAAAAAGAAACTCAACATTTACTTTAGATTTACTTTTGGTTCTTATTTTAATATATAAAATGTTGATGCAGACCAATTGATATTCAACAATAACTGTTAAGATACTCAAAAGAAAACTCAAAAGAAAACTCAACAATTGAGTTTTCTTTTGAGTATCTCAATATTTATTGTTGCCATATCATATTGAGACTCTAGTTGAGTGTTGCATTGGAGAGTGTTTTTTTGTCAAAAACTCAAGTAGTCCCATGTGTCAAATTGAGTTTTGTAAGTTGAGTGTTGCATTGGAGATGCTCTAAGCATTACTAAAATGGGGCCCTTGTACGAAAAGGGGCCCGGTGCGATGACTGGTTGCACCCCCTCTCCCACACCACTGACTACTACTTATCTCACCAAATCTGTTTTTTTTATGGGTTTTAATTCTTCATTCCACCGTTTATAATGGATGTATAATTATCGGTTAATGATAATATGTTTGTTAAAGAAAATAAAAATACACTACAAAAAAATATAATGGTGGCCAATACGTGGACAACCAATTATATGGACAACTATTTTATATTGACAACTAGAAAAATTAGAAATTTTATATGGACAACTATTTTCTAAGGTGACAGCACTCTGTGATTTTTCTTACACGTCCTCTAAAAATTAGAATTCTTAATTTTAAGTCCTCCCACCCTTTCATCTTCCATACACCCTCTTCTTCTTCATTAATAACTAATTGATTTTCAGAGAGAGAAATTGGGTGTTTGGGAGTTTATTTGTTTTATGACTTTTATCACAAACTTTGTTACCACAATCTTGACAAGTTCTACAACTACTGTATACTACAATCTTTCTTTGCTTGGTTACTCTAGAATCAAAACTAGGGTTATTATTGATGAGATCCAAAGAATTTTCTTGATTAATGAAGAAGGGTTTTTATTTGGGTAACAATTGATGTTTTATCACAACTGCAAAGTATTAGATGAAATGAGAACTTGTATTAATGAATTGAGTGATTACAAATATATAGAGGAGTTAGTTGAGAATCTGTTGAGAGTTTGCTAGTAGTGGTTAGGTTGTTATGAGCTTAGGTTATAGTGTGATAGGACACACTATTCTATAGTACAACACAGTAATAAGGAAAGTTAAAACTAACACTCTGATTACACTTCTCACACTCTCATTACACTTCTATTACCCCACTTCAAGGTGAAAGGGACTCTCAAGAACTTTCAACTTGGTCTTTAGTTCACGAAATCTTGGAGAAGGTAGGGCCTTTGTGAACACATCAGTAGGTTGAGCACCATTCTTGATATAAGACACTTTAATTCGACTTGAAGAGACCAATTCTCTGATGAAGTGAAAGTCAATGGCCAAATGCTTCATTTTGGAATGAAACACAAGATTAGATGCCAATGATAAAGATGAAATGTTATCACACCACAAAGAAGGAGCAGAGGGGAAAAAGATATGAAGATCCTTCAACAATGTGCAAACCCAAACAGATTCAGCAGCACATTGGGCAAGACTTCTGTACTCAGCTTCTGTTGAGGATCTTGCAACACTTGTTTGCTTCTTGGCTGACCAAGTGATAGGATTTGCCCCAAGAAAAATGATATAACCACCAGTAGACTTGCTTGTGGAAAGATCACTAGCCCACTCAGCATCAGTGTAACCAGTAAGAGACATATTACCTTGTCTAAATACAAGACCATGATGAAGAGTACCCTTCAAATATCTTAAAATCCTTTTAACAACCACAAGATGGTTTTCAGTTGGAAATTGCATATGCTGACATACATGACTAACAGCAAAGCATATATAAGGTGTAGTCCAAGTTAAGTATTGTAATGCTCCAACTATAGACCTATAACTTGAAGGATCAGACAAAAGAGAGTTGTCATTAGGAGTTAATCTAGAACCAACCATAGCAGGAGAAGAACAAGGCTTGGCTCCCAACATATCACACTTCTTGAGCAAATCAACAGTGTATTTTGTCTGTGTCAGACTAAGAGAAATTGTATCCCTCTTTACTTCTAAACCAAGAAAGTAATGTAAATCTCCCAAGTCTTTCATGGAAAAAGATTTACTTAGTTGATCAATGAGTGATTTACAGGCAGTAAGGGAACTCCCAGTGACAAGTATGTCATCAACATATATAAGAACAATGGTAATAACCCCATGAGTATAGCTTATGAATAGAGAAGAATCTGACATAGATGATGTAAACCCAGGACCTAACAGAGCATCCATTAGAGCTTCATACCATGCTCTTAAAGCCTGTTTGAGGCCATATAGAGACTTATGTAGCTTACAAACATAAGTGGGATGAAGAGAATCCTGAAACCCAGATGGTTGCACCATGTACACTTCTTCTTTAAGTTGTCCATGAAGGAAGGCATTACTTACATCAAGTTGTCTGATGGACCAGTTATGTTGAACAGCAAGAGAGAGTACCACTCTAATTGTAGTTGGTTTTGCTACTGGACTAAAAGTCTTAGAGAAATCAACACCTTCCTTTTGATGAAAACTCTTAGCAACAAGTCTAGCTTTGTATCTCTCTATAGAACCACCTGCATGTTGTTTGATTTTGAATACCCATTTACATCCAACCAAGTTTTGAGAAGGATGAGAGGGCACTAGAGTCCAAGTACCTACTCTTAGTAGAGCATCAAACTCCTCTTGCATAGCATTTCTTCAATGAGGAACCTTATTTGCCTGAGTGAAGCAAGATGGAGTGTCTGGGATAGAAGAAGCTAATAGAGCTTGAGGTATTGGATATTTTGTAGCTTGAAGAGAGGTTTGAAAACACCATCTTTAGATCTTGTAATCATAGGATGAGTATTTGTAGGCAAAGGAACATGGGGTTCATTATGAGGAATAGATTCAGTAGGTACCTCATGTGCAGGTATATCAATATGTTCAATAGGTGTCTCAGGTGTAGGTATATCAATATGTTCAATAGGTGTCTCAGGTGCAGGTATATCAATATGCTCAATAAGTGTCTCAGGTACAGGTATAGTAACATGCTCAATAGGTAACTCAAGAGCAGTAGGAGCAGAAGATTCAATTTGAACAGTAGGTTCAGGTATAGGTGTACTTGGAGAACTAGAAAAAGCACCAGAGGCGAGTGGATAATTAGATTCATCAAAAATTACATGTCTAGAAGTGTAGACCTATTTGTCTTTGGACCCAAGCACTTATACCCCTTTTGTTGAGGACAATAGCCTATGAAAACACACTTGATGCTTCTGGGTTCCAACTTATAAGAGGTATATGGTTTTAACCATGGATAACAAGCACATCCAAAAGCTCTCAACATGTTATAGTCAGGTGGAACATTGTAAAGTTTTTCAAGAGGACTTAGAAAGTCTACAGTCTTAGTTGGGAGTCTATTAATCAAGAAATTAACAGTAAGAAGAGCCTCATTCCGAAAGGAAAAAGGAAGTGAAGCTGGAATTAGAAGTGTTCTAGTGATATCAATGAGAAGTTTATGCTTGGACTCAGCAACACCATTATGTTTAAGTGTGTTAGGACAAGTTGTCTGATGTCTAATGCCATGAGAAGATAAGAAAAATAATAGTTTTTTATGAAGAAATTCACCTCCATTATCAGGCTTAATAGTATCAATATGACATTGAAAATGAGTTTCAATTCTAGCAACAAATTGAGTAAACACATGTCTAAAGTCTGATTTATTAGAAAGAAGAAACACCCAACAGTACTTGCTCCAATCATCTATAATGTTGACATAATACTTTGAGCCAGATATAGCAGGTTCATTTGTTGGACCCCAAATATCCAAATGAAAAAGCTCAAAAGGTCTGGAGGTTTGAGTATGAGAGATGGAAAATGGAAGTTTCTTACTCCTTCCAAGTTGACATTCTTCAAAGAAAATATATTTATTACAAGACACAGAAAAAGGTAAAATTTGTATAAGTCTTTGAAGAGATTGAAAAGAAGGGTGACCAAGCCTCTTGTGCCAAATGATAGGTGTAGTAGCAGTAGTAAGTAATGTTGTAGCAGGTGCAGAAGAAGAGACATGAAGAGGCATTGGATATAGCCCATTCTCAGCTGGTCCTTGGGAAAGCATCCTCTGAGATTGAAGCTCCTTCACAACAAATTTATCAGGATCTAATGTAACTGAACATTAATTATCCTTGGTAAATTTGTGAATGGAAAGAAGGTTATGGGAAGCTTTAGGAACATGTAAAATTCCTTTTAATGTGAAATTATGCTTATTAACTTGAAAATTAGAACTACCTATATGAGATATGCACATACCTTGGCCACTTGCTGTGTTCACAGTGGCATTTCCATGATAAGTTGAGGTAGAAGCTATATTGGGCAAATCAGGAGTGATATGATTGGAAGCTCCTGTGTCAGCAAACCAGGGATTAACAGCATTGATGTTAGTTGATGCAAGCATAGCAGAGAGATTTCGAGGAAGATTTCTTCCTTGAATAACAAAATTCATTATGTGATAGCACTCATAAGCAACATGACCAAGTTTGTTGCAGATTTGACATCTTGGAGGAGGCTTATCAGAGAAAGAATTAGCTGAATTAGTCGAATTGCCACCTTGCTGATTAGGTTGAGTTGATTTGGTTGAATTATAGTAGTTGTTTTGATGAAATTGACCACCTCCTCTTCCTTGAGATTTCTTGTTATCATAGAAAGGTTTACCTCTTTGTGAATGTTGACCAAATGTGGCATTCATATTAGAAGAAGTGAGAAAGGCCTGATTTATTGAATCTGAAGATAGTTTGATCTTATTTGTCAAAGTGAACTCTTCAGTAATCAAGAGATTGGGTAATTCATGAATACTAACTGGTGGAACTCGAACTCTAATTGCAGCAGCAAATGCATCATAATCAGAAGGAAGACCTCGAAGCATAGTGATGATTATCTCATTTTTAGAAGCAGGACATCCAGCTGCAGCAAGATTATCGGTAATTTTCTTGATTGAACCAAGATAATCACTGATAGATAAGTTTCCTTTTGAAATTTCTCGAAGCTTGTTCTGTAATTGAAGAACATGAGCAGTTGAAGATGAAGAGAAATTGTCTTCAAGAGTTAACCATAGATCTCTTCTAGAATTTACTCCAATCACATATGGAAAAACAGATTCAGAAAGAGTATAATTAAGCCAAATAAGCAGTGATTGATCTTCTTCTTGCCAATCAAGATATGATTGACTTATAATATCGGATGATTCATCATCATTAATCAGAAATTTGGAAGGACAAGGTCTCGTACCTTCGATTATGTCAAGAACTTTATATTTCTTGAATATAGGTAGAAGTAGTAATTTCCAGGTTACGTAATTATCACCTTGAAGTTTTATAGGGATAGCATTTGCCATTGAACTTACTGAAACAGTTGCGATCTTAGGATACTCCATTGAATTTGGATGAAATTTAGCTCTAATAGTCATAGTGTTAATGGAGTGTAAGAAAAATGTAATGAGAGTGTGAGAAGTGTAATGACGAATCTAGAGAGAGAGCAGAATTTAGCTCTGATACCATATTAGATGAAATGAGAACTTGTATTGATGAATTGAGTGATTACCAATATATAGAGGAGTTAGTTGAGAATCTGTTGAGAGTTTGTTAGTAGTGGTTAGGTTGTTATGAGCTTAGGTTATAGTGTGATAGGCCACACTATTCTATAGTACAACACAGTAATAAAGAAAATTAAAACTAACACTCTCATTATACTTCTCACACTCTCATTACACTTCTCTTACACTCCATTAACACTATGACTATTACGAAAGGCCTTCACCACAAGGTGTTGATGATGAAGGAAGACTCCTCTTCCAGGAAGAGGTATACCACCGTTTGTAATGCGGTGGTGGAAGTGGAAGACTTGTTGCCAGAATTGTTATTTGACTGGTGCCTCTGGTTTTGGTGGCGGTGAGAGATGAATTGATTAGGAAGTCGCTGCAAAGACCCACCATACAGCCATAACCATTTCGTGTGGAAGTGGAAGGTTATAGTAAATTGATCGAACAGAAGATGACCAAATGTTGCAGCTGCCGCCACCACTACCAGAAGGTCCGGCGTAGAAACCTAGAGAAACATCACAACAAGGCCATCAACTAAAGAAGCAACCCAATTTGTAAAAGCTCTAGAATCCGACTCTAACCACCTAGTAGTACTCACTACTACTTCTTGTTATAGTTATAAATAATACAAAGTAGAGAGAGAGAAAGATTGGAAATCTATTTGTGAAGGCAGGGTTTCTGGATGGGGTTATGGTCCTCAAATTAGTCACTATTTCAATATTTAAGGCCTCATAGAGCCGTTCCCTTATGAAATCAAAGTCAATAAAGTCAAACATAGTGGATTGTATCGGGCCGAAAAATAGTTGTCCATATAAGATAACTAATGTAAATCCCGTGTCTCCGGCACGGTTAAACTCATATGTAAATACGACTACGAAGAAACATAAATAAATAATGATACAACAAGAACTTCACCTCTTCGTAACACCCTGTTAGAAAACACGTCGAAAGAAACCAAATATTAAAAAAAAAATGATCTAAATGAAATAACCTTCAAACATTCATAGCCTACCACAGCAATGAGAAGTACTAATAAAAGATTGATACTTACCCCGCTTGATCACTTACCCCAATGCACATGGGTAAGGAGTGTAAGGTTCCAACCATTCAAAATTCATGAAGATTGAGTTGTCAAATCCCCTAAACCGCAACTCGAATCTCCCTAACAACAGCTCTAATCGACCTAATACCTATTAATCCCTGAAAACTGACATTATAGGAGAGAGATGACTGACTCGTGGGAGGAATTAATAACTCGATTTATAGTAAAAGATTATAGACTGATGATACAAACGTAAAAAAACGGATTATGGATATATTTTTGGGGGAGGGTGGTGAAACGTAACGGTAAGTAAGAGAGGGAGATGAGTGGTTTGGAGGAATTGGATGGGAACGTTAAGGAATAGAATACGGATATATCTTATGAGGAGACACGTGAGTGGTTAAGCTGGAGATAATTTTAAAGGATGCGATTTTTCATGATTTATTATGAACATCAAATTGCCTTCTCTCCTTAACCCACCACTTAATATTAAATATGCATGAATGTGAATTTGTCAATTACAGAAGAAGGAAAGTAGGAAGCTTACCAATTTTAGCACATGAAGATTGAAGACTGTTTAGGGACAATAAAATCTACTTATGCCTCATTCACACCACAATGGAAACCTGAAGCAAAGAATCATACAATAAAAGCAATGTTTACTTATTTTTCTAGCTCTGCACACATTCTAAACTTTTAAGGCTTCTTCCTATACAATAGCTACAAATGTGCTAATACTTTTTTGGTAACTTAAAATCTTGGAAGGATCTAATCATGTAAAATTTTCAGAAAAAATTATTACCTATAAAAGAAAACTCATTTTTGCCTTTCTCATTAAGAAACCGAAGAGAACATAACTATATGACATACAATATCCAAGAGATAAGATTATTTACCTCAATATTTTCCGATATATTGACTATATCATAGATTCTTCGCCGCTCCACTCTTGCAATTTTGAAACTCAATAAGAAAAAAAAAGTCTGAGAGAGAGATGAAATCATACAAAGAATGATAGAGAGATTATGATGAAACAACGCAAGAACGGAGAAGATTGAAAAGAAAAGTAGAGTTACTTCATACATATTAATCTAAGAAATTTTCTTCATTTTCATTGAAACATTTATTTAAAGAGGAAATGAGACTTAATTTTACTCGATCTAATCCTAAGGTCAGGGCTATACGTGACCAATAATTCTAGTGAGAATGTGAGATGTACTCGTTAGTTGCATTAGCATAGTGAATTCAAGTGAGCAAACAAAATCGAAAACTCATCTAAACCAATTCAAGTTCATTATAGTTGGCATAGTGAATTCAAGTGAGCAAACAAAATGAAAAACAAACCTAAACTATTAGCATAGTGAATTTAAGTGAGCAAACAAAACCGAAAATTCATCTAAACCAATTCTAGTAGATTATAGTTAGCATGTTGAATGCAAGTGAGCAAACAAAATAAAAAACTAACCTATACCAACTCAAGTGGGTTATAGTTGTCAAGCAGAAGTAGTTAGTGGCATTAGCAAATATGTAAATGAGAAATTCAGTAAACCCAAAATGGAGAAAGCTTACTAGAAAGATGGGTGAAACATTTCATCAAACAGGAAGGAAGCATATATGAACTTTTTCCAATACTTTCATTAAATTGAAAAAGCTTACTTGAACAAACAAGAGAATGAGAAATTCCCTAAACCCATAGCGATTAAGTAAATACCAATGAGTAATTAACTGAGCTCATAGCAATGCAGTAAACTCATAAAGAATAAAATGAAAGTAGAACTTACTTGAAGAAATCCAGTAGAAATATGAGAAATAGAACTGGAAGAACAAAACCAAATGAGTAATCTTCAACATATACATACAAATATGCAATTAAGTAAACCCATACCTATTCAAGACATTGGGAACGGAGGGTATTCGTGGTCCTGCGGAAGGAAGATGAAACTGAAGAGAGAGGAAGGATTTCCTGTAGATTTGGGGAACCAGATGAGAAGAAGTGATTTGCATCCTTGTAACGCTCCAAAGGGAGTAATTGATCGTCAAAGAGGGATGCCCTATTTTGGTTGATGTTAGGGTGGATTGAAAACAGAAAATGAAATCAAGCGTTTCTCTTAAACTTTAAACAAAAAGAAAGAAAAAAGTTTCTCTTAAACTTTAAGCAAAAAAAAAAAATTCTCTTAAAAATAAAGCGTTTCTCTAAAAACAAATCGTTTTATATAATAGGCTAGTTATAGCCCGTGCCTCCGGCACGTTCAAATTTCACAAATGTATTATTTAATCGACGTACAGTTGTTTTACGAATGAAAACTAAATGGCTGACAATAAAAATTAAACGGCTAAGACTTATAGATAGTGCTTCTATCGTGACACCAAATCCCATAGCTAAATGCCCAACTCCTCAAAACTATCAGATTTTGCTCATGAGCTGAAAAAAGAATAAAACTTGAGTTGAAAAATTAACAAAGCTATCAAGTCAAAACTAATGACTGATCCATTTTGTGTGAGAGGTGAAAATAATAATGTAGAAATCGAGTCACATAAATAGCAAAAGCCAGTCCAGAAAAACAAAACTAAAAGGTGTGCAATGAATTGTAACATACAAACGTAAAATGGGAAGAGAATGAAAAAGAACTGAATATTAATTTAGTGGATTAGGAGATTTGACTCCCATCTCGTTAAAATAAACACGCTAAAGATCAATGGAAGAAAATCCGATCTGTAAATGCCCCTAACCGAGAAGAACTCAATCAGCATACTTCATTTCTTGTTTTCTCCAAATTCAAGAGCTTTAGTAGCACATACCTACAATAGAATTTCAAATCTTTTAACATTAAACCAGATAGATATTTGACAGGAGGACACCATAAAGTTTTCTAAGCCAAAAAGAATTAGAAACCAGCCACAATCTTATTGCACCTTGATGGGAGCCACAATCAGCGAAGGCCTTTGCCTTGAAATAAGCAAGTCAATAAGAAAATGAAACTAATGTACTCCATTTAATATGACTAAAAACTTTAATATGACTAAGAACTTCCAATAGGAGGAAATTTAATACGACCAAAAACATTTACCTGCCGTTTATGCTTGAAAGTGTCTTCTCGTGGAGTAAGCATATCCGAACCAATTATCTTCCACAATAACATTAACTTGTATGAATATCAAAGAATTTCACAAATATTTGAAGTATGGAGATCGGATTCTATACTTCATCAGCAAATGTAGAAGAAAAAGAAAAGGAAAATTTACATACCAATTAGATTAGAAGATTCGATATCTACAACTGAGAAAGGAGCTCCTGAAATTGTTCCAGTCGCAGCACATCAAGGAGACCCATTTTCGGTTGGTAACACTATGGTCATTGCTCAATGCTCATAACAAATATATTAGCATAAATGTATCACACAAATTAACTAAATCAGGTAAATTAAGAGATTTCAGGAACCTTAATTTTAGGAAATCTCAAATTAAACAAATGAAGTTAAAGTTAAGAGATTCTGATATAATTTCACTTTTACCCTAGTCATAAGCAAGAATTGAAAAATGAATAAATGAAAAAAAAAAATCAAAAGAGGAAACTTACCAATGCATAGAAGAAGATGAAGATTGCAGAGTTAACTGAGCTAGAAGAAGAAGAATGAAACGGGTAGGCGACTAGACGACACTTTCGATGACTCGGGATTAACCGATTTAGACGTTTGTTTGACTAAGTATGATCTCCGGATATACGTAGTACTTAGAGACATCTACTTTAGGAGTCGAATATCGATTGTACCTCGACACATTAAATCGGACTACACATAGCCGTAGGTTTATCATTATGGATTCCCGGACTTCGACACCTCTCTCACTTATTTGTTGCCCGAATCGAGTCTCACTGTCTCCCGACTCTTGTTCCTCTGATACTTCTCTCGAATCTCTCTCGCCCGTTTACTTTTATTATTTAGTTAGTTTTCTTGCTTGCTTTATTCTTTTTGTTACTCTCACAATCAAAACCCCCCATTTATCTTTGTTTCCCTTCCTGTTTTGTCTAAGTTAGTATTTGACATCTAAACCGAGGGATAAGACTCTTCGTTATCCAAACTACCTACTTATCCTTGGATCGACACCGGTTTTACCGGTTACTACTTGATACCTCCGCTTGGGTGTGCAACCTTTTCGGGTGCATCAGTAACTTATCACAATGTCAAATAAATAATAACTTACTATGATCGTCTTCTCAAAGCCAAAATAGGATGAAGCATCGATCAAGATTGGGCTGGTGTTGGGCCTTGGGAATCCTACATAAGAATTTGATCATCAAAGCCTAAACATAATAGTCAAAATATAAAATTGGTCACTAAATTTTTTGATTAAAAAGCTTAAGAGCCCACACCTTTTGAGTGTTGCTGCCACCAGAACGATCATTTTCAAGTTGTGCCAACCTCTCTAATGCACTTTTGAGTTGATCTTGTAAATCCTTCATTTGTTGATTTTTTTCAACATCATCTGATCTTCTCTTCTTTCTTGAATTTAAAGTATCTCTGTCCCAAAACTTCTTTGGCTTTACTGGACCATAACAACGAACTCGACCGCCTCTATCACGTCCCATCACTTGAGCGAAAATATCGTTCGGACCTGAATCAACAAATTCTCCATCTTCCTGAGTCATTTGATGTTGTAGTTTTTCCATTTTATCATGTCAATGCAACCACATCTAATAAGTTAGAATTAAATCATATAGTAAATATAATATATCATATATATAAATGAAATAATTACAATCTTCTCTGCTGCCAATTCGTTTACTGGAGCAAGATTTCTTTTCCGTGTATGAGTCCTTTTGTATACTGTTGTCCGAGGAAGGGATGCATTAAGCTCTTTTCTTAACTGTTAAAGCAATTACTGAAAGAGTTAAACACAAAATTAATTGAATATTATGATTTGATATGAATGAGACGAAAGTAATTTACCTCATCAGCATATTTGGCATGGGACTTTGAACCTCCTGTATGCGGAATTTGCTGAAGAGCCTTATTTTTTGCATTTTGACGACTTTGTTTCTATATTAAATAATCAAAATTACTAAAATATACACTATAAATAGAGCTAGTGTTTACTATAAGTAACTACCTTCGCATTTTCTGAATTCCAGTAATCAACAACATTCATCCATTCGCTCGGTTCAATCCCATCGGGTGGATTAGCAAGGCACTCGTCTAGGTTGTCATATGACGAAAAGTGTTCCTTTTTCACGGTGCATTTGTGATCTTTCCATCTTGCATTCAACCTCTCCGATAGAAATTTGTTACATTCAAAAGGAATCTCGAATATTTGCTTGTAAAAAGAAAATAGTAAACAATAATTAAGACACATCCATCAATAAAAATTTAAACATAGTAGGTTAGAATATTTACCTTAATCTGATCTATAGCTTTATTTATCTCTTCCTCTCTAAACTTAACCATTTTCTTCCAATTAGTTATCGAAAGTGGAAATCTGTTCACATCCCTTGCCAAATATCCAATATAACTCGACAAGTATGTTGAATTTGATCCGATTGGCTGCTCATATTTGTCAACTTCAATTTTTAACGTTCCTCCTGGTGGGAGGTCATCTAACCATGATAATTGGGTTGGCCCCCTCCCTCTCTTTGTTGGAATTTGTTGATCTTCAACCATTACCCTGTTATATCATAAACAATAAACTTAAAGAGATAAATAACTATGAAGATTAGTAAAAATCAATGTAGAGATACCGATATACCATATAATTAATCAAAAGACAACTTCTCAAATAAAATATCAATTAGTTCATCACAAAACAATTAATATAATGTCAATATAGTATAACTAATCAATCAAATGAACAACCAAGCCCTATTCATATTTTAAATAGCTTAAGAATCATTTCCATCCACGTCCTCGTCTTCGTATTCATCCCCCTCCTCATCGTTCCGAATGGATTAAATCCATCACTCGCTAAACCTAACCTGACATTTCTTGGTTCTGCAGCAAATGTGGGATTTCTCTCATCAAAATCTTTCCAAGCGATTGAATCTGCCGGATGTCTTAATATTCCATCTTTATTACGCTCTTCTTCATGCCATCTCATATCCGTTGCAGTTTTAGATGACATATATAAGCGTTGTAGTCTCGGTTTCAATGGAAAGTGACGAAGTATCTTTGCAGGAGTCTTTTTTTCTTCGTCCTTATACCGGGATAAGCCACACCTTGAACACTTTTTTAGATCAGCTGATTCCTTATAATATAACATGCAATCGTTTGGGCATGCATCAATTTTGTTGTAGCTTAATCCCAAGTCTGAAATTATTTTTTTACACTGAGTAAAGTTCTCAGGCAAGGCACATCCGCCAGGTAATGAATCTCTCAACAATTGAAGCAATAGTTTGAACGACTTGTCACTCCACCCTCCAATACACTTATAGTTCCATAGTTTAATCAAGAACGAAAGCATGGTCATTTTATCACATCCTGGATACAACTCTTTCTTTGAATCTTCTAAAAATTTATAAAACCGCCCAACTGACGGATTATCATCCATGGAAACCTCATTCACACCATCTCTATCTTCACGTGTATCATGGACTCCATAAATATCTAACAACATGCCATCTAAGTCTTCATTGTCTTCGTTGTCCTCATTGTGTTCATTATTATCACCGCCGTCATCATTTGTAGCATTTCTTGTTGTATGCACATTAGATGTTGTACTAAACTCTTCTCCATGCAGAAAACAGTTTGTATAACATTTTAACATCCCATTACAAATCAAATGCTCATAAATTGTATTTCTATCGAGATACGGAACATTTCTGCATTTGGCACATGGGCATTTTATTTTGTCATCTTTGGTAACAAACCCATTAGCAAATGCATATTCCAAGAATGCAAGCACTCCATCATCATACTCTTTTGAAACTCTACTCTTGGAAACCCAACTCTTATCCATTGCCTTTAACTTAGTCCTAATTGAATCGTAATTAACAAATAAAATTAATTATTGATATACTAAATAGATAATGAACACCAAATGACATTTAACTAAAGAAAGCATTAAAGAGAGAGAACCTTTCAAATTCAGATGAAGAAGAGTAATACCTGAGCACTAAAAATAAGAATACCCTCCGAAAGATTTCAATATGAAAAACCCCTTGTGAGAAAAAATTCAATAAATGCATAGAAGTAGTTATTATTTGTACATCACAAAATAATAACATAGAGTAACTGTTATAATTAAAAGTCGCGGAAGCTATCGAACCTATCCTAGAAATTGATCCGATTATGAAGATTAATCGAAAAACTAAGTCAAAATCAAATATGCGAACAGAAATTAACGAGGTTCGGCCTAAAGCCTACGTCCTCGGGCGAACAAGAAATCTTTATTGAAGGATAGATGAAGACCACTCACACAACCAGCAAGTTCGTCCCAAGATGGTACCGTATAGAAATTAACCTCCTATACTAAATCTTCGACGACCGAGAAATTAAACACCGCTCAAAACTATGAACAAAAAATTTCTCTATTACTTGCTCTCTCTCTTTAGCTCTCTCTAAAGAAGAGTTGTTGTTGCTTGTGTTGATGTGATTAGATTGGACCCAAGACCCCCTATTTATATTATAATATATAAGCCGGTGGGGGACCAAATTTTGGAAACCTTTCAATTTTGGAAATTTGAATCCAAACCGCCTATTGCTTAAACCGCCTATTGAGTTTTGGAAACTGCCAACTAAACCCAACTAAACCGCCTCTCACAATTCTCCACCTCGTACACAATTTGATATACTTCAAATTTTGGACGAACACCCGGATACTCCTTATAAGATATATCTGCTTCTTGTAGCTTCATCCGACTGCACCATATGACCATGGTTGCCTACGTACCTTTTTACAGGATCAAGCCTACCGTAGTTCTACTAACCCTTCACATAAAGATTACCTTGTCGCCATTACGCCCTTTCGGGCAACTTAACACGAGCCGATTTGCAGCAATTCCAGACAATGCTGAAACTTGCTACACGTCACCACTTTAGTCAACATGTCCGCGGGATTCTCATCTGTGTGTACCTTCATGAGAGAAACATCACCTTCCTCTATGACATCTCGTACAAAGTGATACCTGACATCGATATGCTTAGTACGAGCATGATGGACCTGATTCTTCGCCAAGTGGATCGCACTTTGACTATCACACCATACATCTACGCACTCCTGCTTAATCCCTAGATCATCCAGAAGACCCCACAACCACAATGCTTCCTTCACACCCTCGGCCATAGCCATATACTCGGCCTCCGTAGTAGATAACGCAACTGTAGATTGTAACATCGATCGCCAACTAACTGGAGCACCATGTACCTTAAACACATAACCAGTAGTAGATCGTCTTCTATCTAGATCGCCAGCATAATCCGAGTCAACATAACCGCTTACCTGACATGTGTCTCCACCAAAGCACAAACCCGTATCAACGGTACCCTTCAAATATGCGAACATCCGCCGCCGTTGTTTCTTCGTCTACTAGGAACGCCACGTCCCTCTCAAGACACAACATAATGGTAGCCCGTGCCTCGAGATCTAACTCCTCCCAATCCTCATCTGACATATCTCCTGGTTTCTTTCCCGTCAACGTCTTGTGTAATTTCTGCGAGATTAACAGATTCTTCATCTGCATCCGCCAATAAGAAAAATCGTTTTTCCCATTGAACTTCTCTATCTCATATTTCCCTGATTTGACCGTACCACTTCTCGATCCCATCTTCTCCTTCGTTCAATCTCAACAAGGCTCTGGTACCAATTGTTGTAACTAAAAGTCGCGGAAGCTATCGAACCTATCCTAGAAATTGATCCGATTATGAAGATTAATCGAAAAGCTAAGCCAAAATCAAATATGCGAACAGAATTTAACGAGGTTCGGCTTAAAGCCTACGTCCTCGGGCGAACAAGAAATCTTTATTGAAGGATAGATGAAGACGACTAACACAACCCGTCAAAATCAAATTGTGACGAACTTGCGGATTGTGTTAGATGACTAAGTCAAAATCAAATATGCGAGGACGTAGGCTTTATTGAAGGATATATGAAGACGACTAACACAACCCGCAAGTTCGTCCCAAGATGGTACCGTATAGTAATAACCTTCTATACTAAATCTTCGACGACCGAGAAATTTAACACCGCTCAAAAAACTATGAAAAATTTCTCTCACTCTTGCTCTCTCTCTCTAGCTCTCTAAAGAAGAGTTGTTGCTTGTGTTGGTGTGTTGATTACAAAGCACTCAACCCCTATTTATATATATTATAAGCCAAAAAATTGGAAACTGCCTATTGAGCCAAAAAATTGGAAACCATCCCAATTTGGAAACTGCCTATTGAGATTGAAGAAACAAAGTTCGGAAACCATATAGGTGGTTTCTAAATTTTGGCACCAAAGTAATTTAGAAACCAAAGTTTCTGTTTATGGGGCTTGATATCCTATATAAATAGGGGTCTTGAGTCTTTGTAACACATCAACACAAGCAACAACAACTCTTCTTTAGAGAGAGCTAAAGAGAGAGAGCAAGTGATAGAGAAATTTTTTGTTCATAGTTTTGAGCGGTGTTTAATTTCTCGGTCGTCGAAGATTTAGTATAGGAGGTTAATTTCTATATGGTACCATCTTGGGACGAACTTGCTGGTTGTGTGAGTGGTCTTCATCTATCCTTCAATAAAGATTTCTTGTTCGCCCGAGGACGTAGGCTTTAGGCCGAACCTCGTTAATTTCTGTTCGCATATTTGATTTTGACTTAGTTTTTCGATTAATCTTCATAATCGAATCAATTTCTAGGATAGGTTCGATAGCTTCCGCGACTTTTAATTATAACAATTGGTATCAGAGCCTTGTTGAGATTGAACGAAGAGAAGATGGGATCGAGAAGTGGTACGGTCAAATCAGGGAAATATGAGATAGAGAAGTTCAATGGGAAAAACGATTTTTCTTATTGGCGGATGCAGATGAAGAATCTGCTAATCTCGCAGAAATTACACAAGACGTTGACGGGAAAGAAACCAGGAGATATGTCAGATGAGGATTGGGAAGAGTTAGATCTCGAAGCACGGGCAACCATTATGTTGTGTCTTGAGAGGGACGTGGCGTTCCTAGTAGACGGAGAAACAACGGCGGCGAGTGTGTGGTTAAAGCTAGAAAGCAGTTTCATGACGAAAACTTTAACAAATCGGGTCTACTTAAAATCCAAATTATTCACATGTAGAATGGAAGAGGGTTCTTCTATTCAGGAATATGTGAATAGGTTTGACAGGATTATCTCAGATTTGAAGGATATTGATGTTAAGGTTGAGGATGAGGACCAAGCCCTCATATTGTTACTTTCATTGCCTAAATCCTATGAGAACCTTGTTCAAACTTTGATGCTTGTTGGTGATAGTCTAAGCATGGAAGAGACGAGAAATTCGCTATTAGCGGATGACCTTCGTAAGGTTGCTACTAGCAGTATGGCGTCGGGTGGAGTAGACAAGGATCAAGCACAAGGGTTGGTTGTAACGAGGGGGAGGAGTAATGAAAGGGGAGAGGGCGGGAAATCTAGATCCAAATCTAGAGGCTCTTTCAAGAAAACGTGCTTTAGTTGTGGTGAGCTTGGCCACTTTAAAGCGGCTTGTCCAAAGAGAAAGTTGAAGCAAAAGAACGAAGGCTACAAGGAGAAACAAGAGATGCAAGAGGCGGGATATGTGTCAGAAGAGGCGGACGAATGTTTCTCGGTGACAGAGGTGTCTGAAAAGATCTTCGATAAGTGGATGCTTGATTCAGGGGCGTCACACCATATGTGTCCAAATAGGGAGTGGTTTACTACCTATAGGAGTATAGATGGTGGTACAGTTATACTGGGTGATGATAGTATATGTAAAACTGTGGGACTCGGAACAATACGGATCAAGATGCACGATAGAGTGGTGAGAACATTGACGGACGTAAGATACATACCCGATTTGCGGAAAAATCTAATTTCCCTTGGTGTGTTGGAGCGGAACGGCTGTAAGATAATTATAGAGAATGGCTCCATAAAAGTCGTTAAGGGTTCTTTGGTGGTAATGAGAGGTATTCGTTACGGTAATTTATACAAACTTTTGGGGACAACAATTACTGGAGATGTAGCAGTAGGAATCAGTGGAAGGGATCCAACGGCTAGTACGAGGCTTTGGCATATGCGCCTTGGGCATATGTCAGAAAAGGGTCTATCTCTGATGTGCGGGAAAGACTTGTTGAAGGACATGAAGAAGCCTTGCATGGAGTTTTGTGAGCATTGTGTGTTCGGGAAGGCACACAGGGTGACGTTCTCTACAAGCAAGCACAGGAGCAAAGAGGTATTAGACTACGTACATACCGATGTCTGGGGACCGGCAAAGTTACCTTCCAAGGGTGGTTCCAGGTATTTTGTTACATTCGTTGATGATCATTCGAGATTTGTCTGGCATTATTTTCTGAAGCATAAGAATGAGGTATTCAACACATTCCTGGTGTGGAAAGCAATGGTTGAGAATAAAACTGGTCGAAAGCTGAAGACGTTAAGGTCGGATAATGGGACCGAGTACACGGATGGGGCATTCAAGGAGTTTTGTAATCAGGAAGGCATTGTGAGGCACTGGACAGTAGTAAACACACCTCAGCAGAATGGAGTCGCAGAGAGATTGAACCGTACACTACTTGAGAAGGCTAGATGTATGCGCTCCAATTCGGGACTAGGCGTAGAATGGTGGGCAGAATCTGTTGCTACAGCTTGTTATATTGTGAACAGGTCTCCACATTCTTCTTTAGATGGCGGCATACCTTACGAGGTGTGGTCAGGTGAACATGCAGATTACGGGAGACTTAAGGTTTTCGGTTGTACGGCCTATTACCATGTTAAAGGTAACAAACTTGACAATAGAGCAAAGAAGGCAATTTTCTTAGGATATGCTACAGGAGTCAAGGGTTATCGGCTATGGTTTACGGAAGACAAGAAGTTTGTAATCAGCAGAGATGTGGTGTTTGATGAGTCATCTATTGTAGCTATGGCGAAAGCTACGGTGCCTAATTGTGGTGATGTTGGGTCTACTAAAGCTCAAGTAGTGGAAGTAGAAGCCGAAGACCAACGGGTTTCTAGGAATCATGATCAGGTGGAGCATCAGGATAAAACTCAGGATGAGGAAATTGATGAACCCGATCATGAGGAGGTTCAAGGGGAAGGTACACAAGTTTTACAACAACAGCAGCAGGATGTTTCGGTACACACTAGGCCGAAACGGTTATATAAGCCGGTACAGAGGTTAGGGTCAGACAAACCTCTTAGGCATTACGGGCAGGCAAATGTGGTTGAATATGCACTCTCGGTGGAAGACGACGAGCCGGTCACCTTCAAACAAGCTATTACCGCGGAGGAAAGAGAGAGTTGGTTGGTTGCTATGCAAGAAGAGATGGAGTCTCTTCACAAGAACCAGACATGGGAGGTTGTCCCATTGCCCGAAGGTAAGTCTGTTATTGGTTGTAAATGGGTGTACAAGAAGAAAGAGGATTCTTCCGAAATCAAGGGTACAAGGTATAAGGCAAGACTAGTGGCCAAGGGTTATGCACAGAAAGAAGGGGTCGACTACAATGAGATTTTCTCACCGGTCGTGAAACATACTTCTATTCGGGTGCTATTGAGTATTGTTGCTCACAGTGATCTTGAGCTGGAACAACTCGATGTTAAAACCGCCTTCTTGCACGGTGATTTGGAAGAAGAAATTTATATGGCTCAACCTGAGGGATACAAGGTTGAGGGCAAAGAAAATCAAGTATGTCGTTTGAGGAAGTCTCTTTACGGATTGAAACAATCCCCTCGCCAATGGTACAAACGATTTGATTTTTTCATGCTAAAGCATGGTTTTCGCAGAAGTGACTATGATTGTTGTGTATACATCAAGAAGCTTCGCGAAGGTGACTTTATTTATCTCCTTTTGTATGTGGATGACATGCTTATTGCTTCTCGAAGCATGGTGGAGATAAATAAGTTGAAATCTCAACTCAGTCAAGAGTTTGAGATGAAAGACATGGGCGCTGCAAAGAAGATACTGGGAATGGAGATTAAGAGAGAGCGGTCAAGTAAGAAACTGTACTTGAATCAGAAAGGTTACATCGAACGAGTAGTTTCTCGGTTCGGGATGCAGAATGCGAAGGCGGTGTCAACACCTTTGGCACCACACTTCAGGCTCTCGGGAAAACAATCTCCCACTACTACGGTGGAGAAGGATCATATGGATCGTGTACCGTATGCTAGTGCAGTTGGCAGTTTGATGTACGCTATGGTGTGTACTCGTCCAGATACTTCACAGGCGGTCAGTGTGGTTAGTAGGTTTATGGCAAACCCGGGGAAGACACATTGGGAAGCTGCGAAGTGGGTCTTGAGGTACTTGAAGGGTACCGGTGATACGGGTTTGTGCTTTGGTGGAGACACATGTCAGGTAAGCGGTTATGTTGACTCGGATTATGCTGGCGATCTAGATAGAAGACGATCTACTACTGGTTATGTATTTAAGGTACATGGTGCTCCAGTTAGTTGGCGATCGATGTTACAATCTACAGTTGCGTTATCTACTACGGAGGCCGAGTATATGGCTATGGCCGAGGGTGTGAAGGAAGCATTGTGGTTGTGGGGTCTTCTGGATGATCTAGGGATTAAGCAAGAGTGCGTGGATGTATGGTGTGATAGTCAAAGTGCGATCCACTTGGCGAAGAATCAGGTTCACCATGCTCGCACTAAGCATATCGATGTCAGGTATCACTTTGTACGAGATGTCATAGAGGAAGGTGATGTTTCTCTCATGAAGGTACACGCAGATGAGAATCCCGCGGACATGTTGACTAAAGTGGTGACGTGTAGCAAGTTTCAGCATTGCCTGGAATTGCTACAAATCGGCTCGTGTTAAGTTGCCCGAAAGGGCGTAATGGCGACAAGGTTTTCTTTATGTGAAGGGTTGGTAGAACTACGGTAGGCTTGATCCTATAAAAGGGTACGTAGGCAGCCATGGTCATATGGTGCAGTCGGAAGTAGTTACAAGAAGAAGATATATCTTACAAGGAGTATCCTAGTGTTCGTCCAAAATTTGAAGAGTATCAAATTGTGTACGAGGTGGAGAATTGTGAGAGGCAGTTTCCAATTTCAAAAGAGGCGGTTTAGTTGGCTTGCAACATAGGCGGTTTATTGGGCACCATATAGGTGGTTTCTAAATTTTGGCACCAAAGTAATTTAGAAACCAAAGTTTCTGTTTATGGGGCTTGATATCCTATATAAATAGGGGTCTTGAGTCTTTGTAACACACCAACACAAGCAACAACAACTCTTCTTTAGAGAGCTAGAGAGAGAGCAAGAGTGAGAGAAATTTTTCATAGTTTTTGAGCGGTGTTAAATTTCTCGGTCGTCGAAGATCTAGTATAGAAGGTTAATTTCTATGCGGTACCATCTTGGGACGAACTTGCGGGTTGTGTTAGTCGTCTTCATCTATCCTTCAATAAAGATTTCTTGTTCGCCCGAGGACGTAGGCTTTAAAGCCGAACCTCGTTAAATTCTATTCGTATATTTGATTTTGGCTTAGCTTTTCGATTAATCTTCATAATCGGATCAATTTCTGGGAAGGTTCGATAGCTTCCGCGACTTTCAGTTATAACAATTGGTATCAGAGCAACAATTGGTACCAGAGCCTTTGTAACACATCCCAACAATTGGTACCAGAGCAACAATTGGTACGAAGAAACAATTATTTATTGGGCACAAACCCTGATACCAATTGTTGTAACTAAAAGTCGCGGAAGCTATCGAACCTATCCTAGAAATTGATCCGATTATGAAGATTAATCGAAAAGCTAAGCCAAAATCAAATATGCGAACAGAATTTAACGAGGTTCGGCTTAAAGCCTACGTCCTCGGGCGAACAAGAAATCTTTATTGAAGGATAGATGAAGACGACTAACACAACCCGCAAGTTCGTCCCAAGATGGTACCGTATAGAAATTAACCTTCTATACTAGATCTTCGACGACCGAGAAATTTAACACCGCTAAAAAAACTATGAAAAATTTCTCTCACTCTTGCTCTCTCTCTAGCTCTCTAAAGAAGAGTTGTTGTTGCTTGTGTTGGTGTTTTACAAAGACTCAAGACCCCTATTTATATAGGATATCAAGCCCCATAAAAAGAAACTTTGGTTTCTAAATTACTTTGGTGCCAAAATTTAGAAACCACCTATATGGTGCCCAATAAACCGCCTATGAGTAAATTGGAAACCCAGCCATCCAATTCAAACCGCCAAATTCAAAATTTGGAAACTTCCTCTTACAATTCTCCACCTCGTACACAATTTGATAAACTTCAAATTTTAGACGAACACCAGGATACTCCTTGTAAGATATATCTGCTTCTTGTAACTTCATCCGACTGCACCATATGACCATGGCTGCCTACGTACCCTTTTATAGGATCAAGCCTACCGTAGTTCTACCAATCCTTCACATAAAGTTTACCTTGTCGCCATTACGCCCTTTCGGGCAACTTAACACGAGCCGATTTGTAGCAATTCCAGACAATACTGAAACTTGCTACACGTCACCACTTTAGTCAACATGTCCGCGGGATTCTCATCTGTGTGTACCTTCATGAGAGAAACATCACCTTCCTCTATGACATCTCGTACAAAGTGATACCTGACATCGATATGCTTAGTACGAGCATGATGGACCTGATTCTTCGTCAAGTGGATCGCACTTTGACTATCACACCATACATCCACGCACTCTTGCTTAATCCCTAGATCATCCAGAAGACCCCACAACCACAATGCTTCCTTCACACCCTCGGCCATAGCCATATACTCGGCCTCCGTAGTAGATAACGCAACTGTAGATTGTAACATCGATCGCCAACTAACTGGAGCACCATGTACCCTAAATACATAACCAGTAGTAGATCGTCTTCTATCTAGATCGCCAGCATAATCTGAGTCAACATAACCGCTTACCTGACATGTGTCTCCACCAAAGCACAAACCCGTATGAACAGTACCCTTCAAGTACCTCAAGACCCACTTCACAGCTTCCCAATGTGTCTTCCCCGGGTTTGCCATAAACCTACTAACCACACTGACTGCCTGTGAAATATCCGGACGAGTACACACCATAGCGTACATCAAACTGCCAACTGCACTAGCATACGGTACACGATCCAATTGATCCTTCTCCATCGTAGTAGTGGGAGATTGTTTTCCCGAGAGCCTGAAGTGTGGTGCCAAAGGTGTTGACACCGCCTTCGCATTCTGCATCCCAAATCGAGAAACTACTCGTTCGATGTAACCTTTCTGATTCAAGTACAGTTTCTTACTTGACCGCTCTCTCTTAATCTCCATTCCCAGTATCTTCTTTGCAGCGCCCATGTCTTTCATCTCAAACTCTTGACTGAGTTGAGATTTCAACTTATTTATCTCCCCCATGCTTCGAGAAGCAATAAGCATGTCATCCACATACAAAAGGAGATAAATAAAGTCACCTTCGCGAAGCTTTTTGATGTATACACAACAATCATAGTCACTTCTGCGAAAACCATGCTTTAGCATGAAAAAATCAAATCGTTTGTACCATTGGCGAGGGGATTGTTTTAATCCGTAAAGAGATTTCCTCAAACGACATACTTGATTTTCTTTGCCCTCAACCTTGTATCCCTCAAGTTGAGCCATATAAATTTCTTCTTCCAAATCTCCGTGCAAGAAGGCGGTTTTAACATCGAGTTGTTCCAGCTCAAGATCCCTCTGAGCAACAATACTCAATAGCACCCGAATAGAAGTATGTTTCACGACCGGTGAGAAAATCTCATTGTAGTCGACCCCTTCTTTCTGTGCATAACCCTTGGCCACTAGTCTTGCCTTATACCTTGTACCCTTGATCTCGGAAGAATCCTCTTTCTTTTTGTACACCCATTTACAACCAATAACAGACTTACCTTCGGGCAATGGGACAACCTCCCATGTCTGGTTCTTGTGAAGAGACTCCATCTCTTCTTGCATAGCAACCAACCAACTCTCTCTATCCTCCGCGGTAATAGCTTGTTTGAAGGTGACCGGCTCGTCGTCTTCCACCGAGAGTGCATATTCAACCAGATTTGCCTGCCCGTAATGCCTAAGAGGTTTGTCTGACCCTAACCTCTGTACCGGCTTATATAACCGTTTCGGCCTAGTGTGTACCGAAACATCCTGCTGTTGTTGTTGTTGTAAAACTTGTGTACCTTCCCCTTGAACCTCCTCATGATCGGGTTCATCAATTTCCTCATCCTGAGTATTATCCTGATGCTCCACCTGATCATGATTCCTAGAAACCCGTTGGTCTTCGGCTTCTACTTCCACTACTTGAGCTTTAGTAGACCCAACATCACCACAACTAGGCACCGTAGCTTTCGCCATAGCTACAATAGATGACTCATCAAACACCACATCTCTGCTGATTACAAACTTCTTGTCTTCCGTACACCATAGCCGATAACCCTTGACTCCTGTAGCATATCCTAAGAAAATTGCCTTCTTTGCTCTATTGTCAAGTTTGTTACCTTTAACATGGTAATAGGCCGTACAACCGAAAACCTTAAGTCTCCCGTAATCTGCATGTTCACCTGACCACACCTCGTAAGGTATGCCGCCATCTAAAGAAGAATGTGGAGACCTGTTCACAATATAACAAGCTGTAGCAACAGATTCCGCCCACCATTCTACGCCTAATCCCGAATTGGAGCGCATACATCTAGCCTTCTCAAGTAGTGTACGGTTCAATCTCTCTGCGACTCCATTCTGCTGAGGTGTGTTTACTACTGTCCAGTGCCTCACAATGCCTTCCTGATTACAAAACTCCTTGAATGCCCCATCCGTGTACTCGGTCCCATTATCCGACCTTAACGTCTTCAGCTTTCGACCAGTTTTGTTCTCAACCATTGCTTTCCACACCAGGAACGTGTTGAATACCTCATTCTTATGCTTCAGAAAATAAAGCCAGACAAATCTCGAATGATCATCAACGAATGTAACAAAATACCTGGAACCACCCTTGGAAGGTAACTTTGCCGGTCCCCAGACATCGGTGTGTACGTAGTTTAATACCTCTTTGCTCCTGTGCTTGCTTGTAGAGAACGTCACCCTGTGTGCCTTCCCGAACACACAATGCTCACAAAACTCCATGCAAGGCTTCTTCATGTCCTTCAACAAGCCTTTCCCGCACATCAAAGATAGACCCTTTTCTGACATATGCCCAAGGCGCATATGCCAAAGCCTCGTACTAGCCGTTGGATCCCTTCCACTGATTCCTACTGCTACATCTCCCGTAATTGTCGTCCCCAAAAGTTTGTATAAATTACCGTAACGAGTACCTCTCATTACCACCAAAGAACCCTTAACGACTCTTATGGAGCCATTCTCTATAATTATCTTACAGCCGTTCCGCTCCAACACACCAAGGGAAATTAGATTTTTCCGCAAATCGGGTATGTGTCTTACGTCCGTCAATGTTCTCACCACTCCATCGTGCATCTTGATCCGTATTGTTCCGAGTCCCACAGTTTTACATATACTATCATCACCCAGTATAACTGTACCACCATCTATACTCCTATAGGTAGTAAACATCTCCCTATTTGGGCACATATGGTGTGACGCCCCTGAATCAAGCATCCACTTATCGAAGATCTTCTCAGACACCTCTGTCACCGAGAAACATTCGTCCGCCTCTTCTGACACATATCCCGCCTCTTGCATCTCTTGTTTCTCCTTGTAGCCTTCGTTCTTTTGCTTCAACTTTCTCTTTGGACAAGCCGCTTTAAAGTGGCCAAGCTCACAACAACTAAAGCACGTTTTCTTGAAAGAGCCTCTAGATTTGGATCTAGATTTCCCGCCCTTTCCCTTTCCCCTTTCATTACTCCTCCCTCTCGTTACAAACAACCCTTGTGCTTGTTCCTTGTCTACTCCACCCGACGCCATACTACTAGTAGCAACCTTACGAAGGTCATCCGCTAATAGCGAATTTCTCGTCTCTTCCATGGTTAGACTATCACCAACAAGCATCAAAGTTTGAACAAGGTTCTCATAGGATTTAGGTAATGAAAGTAACAATATGAGGGCTTGGTCCTCATCCTCAACCTTAACATCAATATCCTTCAAATCTGAGATAATCCTGTCAAACCTATTCACATATTCCTGAATAGAAGAACCCTCTTCCATTCTACATGTGAATAATTTGGATTTTAAGTAGACCCGATTCGTTAAAGTTTTCGTCATGAATTTGCTTTCTAGCTTTAACCACACACCCGCCGCCGTTGTTTCTTCGTCTACTAGGAACGCCACGTCCCTCTCAAGACACAACATAATGGTAGCCCGTGCTTCGAGATCTAACTCTTCCCAATCCTCATCTGACATATCTCCTGGTTTCTTTCCCGTCAACATCTTGTGTAATTTTTGCGAGATTAACAGATTCTTCATCTGCATCCGCCAATAAGAAAAATCGTTTTTCCCATTGAACTTCTCTATCTCATATTTCCCTGCTTTGACCGTACCGCTTCTCGATCCCATCTTCTCTTCGTTCAATCTCAACAAGGCTCTGGTACCAATTGTTATAATTAAAAGTCGCGGAAGCTATCGAACCTATCCTAGAAATTGATCCGATTATGAAGATTAATCGAAAAACTAAGTCAAAATCAAATATGCGAACAGAAATTAACGAGGTTCGGCCTAAAGCCTACGTCCTCGGGCGAACAAGAAATCTTTATTGAAGGATAGATGAAGACCACTCACACAACCAGCAAGTTCGTCCCAAGATGGTACCGTATAGAAATTAACCTCCTATACTAAATCTTCGACGACCGAGAAATTAAACACCGCTCAAAACTATGAACAAAAAATTTCTCTATCACTTGCTCTCTCTCTTTAGCTCTCTCTAAAGAAGAGTTGTTGTTGCTTGTGTTGATGTGATTAGATTGGACCCAAGACCCCCTATTTATATTATAATATATAAGCCGGTGGGGGACCAAATTTTGGAAACCTTTCAATTTTGGAAATTTGAATCCAAACCGCCTATTGCTTAAACCGCCTATTGAGTTTTGGAAACTGCCAACTAAACCCAACTAAACCGCCTCTCACAGTAACTTGTGTAAGATGGACGTAATGGACTCATTCAATCTTGCGGTTGCATAGCTAAAACTTAATGGGTTGTAGTTTCCTAATGTGGATGGTTGATTCATATAAAAATGGTCAGTCATGTTTCTCAGTCTATATTGTACAAGCTCCATTAATACTACCAACTCCAAATCTCACTACCAACAATAAAAATCATAACCTACAAGAACCCATAATAAATAAAACCTTAATAGGATGATAACCACAAAATAAGAAACCACACAAAAGCCACATACTAAAAGAGAAATTCAATTGTATAAACTGTTATTTTTGAATTCATGTTCTGATTGTCTAAATAGTTCATGTTCTAAGGTTTTTTTTTCTCTAAGGCTAAATGACTAAATAACTCTTACCAAATTAAGAAAAGAACAACAATTTGCTGCTGTTTAGAAGAGTATAAAAACACTAACTTCAAGATTCACCATTCATATATAACACTAAATTCAAAAGTGAAATCAGAGTTAGAAAGGTGAAATTCACCTACACTTCAAAATTTGTGTTTATCTCTCTCTCCCACTAAAAGCAAAACAAAATTTCTTCTTGCCAAGGTTTTTGGATGTTTGGATAAGGTGGGGATGATTATTGGTTTAGAAAAACACTTAGCTGTCTACTAAAAATAGTTAAATACTGCTGTAAAGTAAGATTAGCCACTACTTAATTATCATCTAGAATAGGCAAACTTCATATTCCAAAATTAAAGATAAGCGAATTAGACTCGTAAAAACCAGAAGCGATGTTCCGATTCAGAAGAAAAATTGTAAAACAGGGGTATAACATTGACGAGTAGAGCTTATCGTTCACGAAGACTTCCAATGATGCCAAGTGATGGAGGTATCTCTCCAACCAACTGATTATTCTCTAAATGCCTATATGAATCAGCAAATCTAAATGAGATAGATGAATGGTTTGAATGGTAATGTGACTGGTTTTTAGCTTAATGTGCATAAGAGAAAGAGGAGAGATAGAGTGCTTACAACGTCTTCAGATTCTTTAACGAGCTAAGATCAGGAATCGATCCTGACAAACTATTAATTACTCCCAAGCCGTCTGTCATCAACAATTTGAGATTGTTAGTCATATTATCATATGTTTTCTAATCAAACGAAGCTTCAAAAACAACACATCCGACACAAATCCCATTAGGTAGTCACTAGATTTTCATCTTCAAAAACCTCTAACAAGTTGGTGAATCGGGTTCTGTCCGAGGAAGTCGGTGATATTTAAGTTCCGGACCAACTCTGTAACAACCAAAATCATAGTTTTAACCAAAGACTTGTATTCCAAGAGTGATGGTGTTTGTTTTCCTTTCGGCATTTGACCCGAGTACTAGAGTATATATGTTATATACTTGTTAACTTTGTGAATGTTTCTTACTCCTTCCTAGAGTTAGATCCTTTAAGTGAATATAGCTGCTACAAATAAATCAAAGATGAATTATATATGAAGATCTGGGTTCTCTGACTTGACATAATCCAGCGCATTTTTCCTTTCGAAAATTCAAAGCTCAATGATTCTACAGAATTCTAGGTTAAATCTACACAAATTTGATTCAGATTCCTAACACGAAAAGAAAACACCTACTCAAACTACAAACAAAAATTTTGTTGGAATTATTAAGTATAAACCTGACGTTTGTATCTGTTACAACTTCACCATAGACTATTATGTACACAGAAATACAATATATGTTGCCATGTTCTCGCCATTAATAAGAACGAGACAGAAAATGAACAAATGGATACTTGTACAACAATAAGAAGACAGCCTAGATGAGACGTGGATACATCCACAGAAACCTCAAAGGGATACAAAAAACAAGTGTAACTAGTCCAGATGAAAGATCGATTACAAAATAAAGGATGGGGAGTAGATTTTCCAAGTCAGATATTGATGGTTAGGCATATATAGAGAGAGTTTTTACAGAAAGGTCACAGAAGATAACATCCCTCAAGATTGAGTCTTCTACATTAATAAGTTTAATCAAATTAATGACAAACAGTTTTGATCTTACACATAACTGGATACCATCATCTACTTTGGGATGTTATGCCCTTTTAGTTGGACTAGTTAGAGGCAATGGCAGAACCGCAACCCTGGGTGACGTCGTGCCTACTAATGAGGACAATCCCCAGCTTCTTCTCTTTTTGTTATGAACTCGACGAAAAGAACAGGAGAATACATCTTTCACTGTTCTGAATGTAATTGAAACCTAATCTTCACTTAGAAATCACCAAAAGAAGAGTTCGAGTATAAAGTACTATTTCTCCATCCATGTTTCACTGTCCCTGAGCTACTACAGGTATAATGGGATATTCTACCAAGCAAATTAGTGCTATTACCAAGTTATGCTAATGTCTAACTTTATTAATTTTATGAACATAACTATCTTGCATAAGACAATTATGAAATAGGGTTGGGACAACTAGAAATGTGGCCTTAAGTCCTTATCTAAACCCCCGTGAATATGGGTGAATGTTACTGAACGTTCAAAATGATAATGACATTGGGTGTTTTGCTTAGAGAAATTTACCAAATCTAACGGTATAAAGCACATCTAACAAAGAAACCATCGTCAACACAAGAAGTAAGAAGTTCATATTATGCTGATAATGATAGTGATCCTAAGTATCATAATTAGTATAGGGTTCACATTGGCACATATTATTAGCCTTGTTGTTACTATAGTCAGAACTAGATACTTGTGCTTATATATTACTTCCAATAAACATTCAAGTCGATGAAAAGATAGGTGTTTACCTTTTCCGACCATATTTAACCAACTAGAGTTAAAAACCACCCTGTTCATATCTAATGCTAGGAAAGGTGAGAAAGACAACATCCCTTTTGGGATTACTGAATACCTCAAAATAGATCATCATGTTCCTTCTTTAGAAGAAAAATAAAGAACCAACAAATAGCTATTGTGTTCAATAATAGTATAGATATGTCTTAGTAGCCCAATTCACTTACAAAACCAATACCAAATTTCGTTTTAAAACAGAGAGATGAAGAAACTTCAAACCAGTAAACCTCACGAAACAAAAATTTCCATCCGATCGAGCCATAACAAAGAGATGAGAAAATGAGAAAATCAGTAATCGAAGTAACTTGATTAGGAACAAAACCTACAAAAACAATATTATAAACCCTAATTGGAGAAACGAATGACTAACAACAATGCAAATTATAAACCCTAGAATTAAGCGCATCGATGAATGGCTTTAAATTGTTATTGGATTAATGAAAGGAGTTTCATGTAATCAATTAGCTACATTCAATAAAAGAAATAAATAAGTTATTTCTGTCATTAAATAATGGTTTAGTGTTTAATTGACAGTCCAAAAATAATGAGGCATTCCAGGTAGGTTTATCAGATACGTGATGTGGTAAATGAAACCGTCATTAAATAATGGTTTAGTGTTTAATTGACAGTCCAAAAATAATGAGGCATTCCAGGTAGGTTTATCAGATACGTGATCTGGTAAATGAAACCCTACTAAGTGAACATGGAATAGATTCATTATTGAGTCCCTCGTCCAGGTCATTGCATGGACAACAATGACTCAAGAAGACTAGCACGGGAATTGACTGATAGCGCAGTTCCATGGGCTATAGGAATATGGTATTTAAGTCAATTACATGGGTGTATGATTGGGAATCTACACTAGATAACCCAAAGATGAGAGTTCTTCAAGGAGTTGAAAAACGTCACAAACTCTCATAGGCAAGATTGGAGAGATTCCTTAAACATGAGTACTCCACTCATCTTATGTAAGGAATGTCGAACTTTGGTACCGTCAAACGTCGCGCCGTAAAAGGAGGTTATAAAGGAGGAATACTGGGGGAGACAGGATAGACATGAAGTTAAGTGGGAGTACAAGACTGGATGATGTCATCCTATTAAGTTAGGATTAAGTATCTCCGGGCCACTTGAGGAGAAGCAACTGGAAAATGTGTGGCCACACTCAAATGGATTAAGGGTTAATCATTTGAATTGACAGTTGTTCTCCAGATCAAGAAAGTCTGAACAGTGTGACGTATCAGATGAGATACTAAGCGACATGGGAATCGAGCATTGCACTTGTTTAAAGTACAAGTGGGAGACTGAAGGATTTATCGGTTCGGTCTGAAGGAGATGTCCTTCCGAAGTGTCCTTCGACCAAGGTGGCAATGCGATCAATTTGTCAGTTAGGATAACGATGACCACACATGAAGATCATCCAGTCTGGTCCAATTAGGGGTCGTAATGCTTTGCTAGAAGCCAACTACGATCGTCGGATCAAGGAGTTGATTCGCGGCTAACATAGACCGGATCCTACAACGGGTTACACATAAGAGTGGTAGCTTGATCGGAGAGACTTGACTAGATGGGAACAGGCTAAAGATGGATGGGATCCAACTGGAAAGGCCGAAAGTGTCCGAATGGAGATTCGGGACAAGATAGAAAGGAAGGCTCATAAGGCCGGCCATGAGATGGCCGACCAGAGTAAGTGGGCCGGCCATATAAAGCCCATGGTGGGCTGCCCTGGCCGGCCACACTTAAGGGATTGTCAAAATACCCCAAAAGGGTATTTTGGTAATTATCTTTTCTGTGACCCGAAAATAGAAAACCTAATCTAAATGGGATTCTAATTAGGGTTTGTCTATATTCAGTTGAGAACAGAAAAGGTGCGGATTTTTCTCTAGAAGAAAAATATACAGCTCTCTCTCTCTCTCTCAATATACAGCTAGTGGAGAGAGAGGAATATAGAGAAAAAGCTCCCGTTCTATTAATCTAGTGACGAAGAAGAGTTCTTCTCAACCTTCTAGTAAGTCCTAGCAGTCCGAAAGGAAGGGAGATCAAGTCTATTCACTCGGTGTCTCAAGTAGAGGAGCTACAATTGGAGCTCTCGATCTTTACATGCGATTGGAATGGTTCGAGGGCAAAACGCGTTAAGGTATTTATCCTCTTCTAGTTCATTAATTAGTTTATGCATATGATCCTGGGAAATCTAGTGTTAACATATGATGTTTGAGATTCCGCTTAGAACACTAGATAGTGTATAGGATACACAAAACCCTACAATGGGAAACTAAGTGTTGACATCCATACGGCAACCCTTATGGGACAACCCGTTTCACACCCGTCATCATCATCATCATAGCCGTCAGGGCGCCCTTCTACCTAATGTTCTGTTGATCAAGAGTCCAATCGGCCCGATCAGTCTTTAAGTGAGTCTGATCCCTGACGGGACAACCCGTTTCACACCCCTAACGGGCCAGCCTTTAAGTGTGAGATTCAGTAGTATAACTGATATAACTACCAAAGGCAAGTTTAATATCAGGCTTATGGAAGAAAGAACTCCTAGAAAGAAAGAAAACTGAAAACTGATAAAGCATGAAGTAATATCAGCCTTCAAATATCTCCAAATCATTCTCAACATTTTCAATATTTCTAAATCATTTTCAATTTTGAGTTTGATTTGTTCTTATCCAATACAGTTGTATACGTATTGTATGTCTATAAATACCTCTTGTACCAAGAGTTACAAGCAAGAGATCATAAGAAATAAAATTTTTTCAGAAACGCGTGTGTAGAAATCAAGAAGGCAAACTCAGAAGAAGAAGAAGAACGAGAAAACAGTTTGACAAATTAAATACAGAAATTTCTTCCTAAATTGAAACATGCGGTACGGATTTCTTCGATTTTATACCTCTAGTGATTGTGTCCAAACCCTCTTCCGTTTACTACCGAAGGTGACTTATATGAAATTGACAAAAATTTTAAATTTTTTTAATTATATGAAAAGATTCAGTGATCTTATATATGATTGGAAGAACAAGAAAGGTATAATTGAAACACCAAGAAAGATACAATTGGAAGCACAAGAAATGTATAATTGGAAGCACAAGAAATATGAAAGAAAAAAGAAGGAGTAGATTTGTCCCTCTCGCATATTGTCTACAACTAGTTTTGAAAGATGTTGAAAACTATCTTGCTTACTACCATTGTGGTTATGTACAATTGGATGAAACTACTAAAAATTAGATGAAACTACCGAAGAAGAGATCAGAAATCAGATTTGTCCATCTAGGATATTGTGTACAACTAGTTTTGGAAGGTTCAGAGTTCTAGGTATCATGACCATCACGCGTTTTTAGTAACTAACCACACACATCATGTCCGGGTGTAACTACATAAACTAGTTTGGGAAGGTTATCTTGAGTGGTTACGTTCTATACATGATGTGTGTGGTTATTTTGGTATCGAACCCGGTTTACGACCCCCCAACCCGTTTACAAGGCAATGGTAATTGCCTGTCAAGACCGAAGGTCTCGGCGTCGAATTTTGGACCCGTTAGCGGAGCTGATTACTGAGAAAGAGCTGGTATGCGAAGCAGGGCTGTGAGGCAGAGCTGGACTCCGAGACAGAGCTGGAATGCGAAAGCTAGGCTTATGTCGGTGATTAGTGTTATCTGTGTATAATGTCGGTTGTAGAGAGAGTCGGTTGTAGAGAGTCGGTGAGGCGGTGGGATTAGGGTTTAGTGGCTATATAAACTTAACCCTATGGAGATATCAGTAAGACACAATTTCACGAATCTCTTGTGTAAACTTGTTTGCTTATCATAGTGGAAATCATCGCGTCGTTGTCGCCGTGGGGTAGGTCTCACCAACCGAACCACGTAAATCTCTGTGTTATGTTCTTGATTGTTCTTTACTATTCCTATTGCTTGTCTTGGAGTACTCGTATTATTCACATTGAACCCCGATTGCTATAACAAGATGCCCAATATGTGGAGAACTTTTATGGCGTTAGAGGTGTTGTGTCGTCTTGAGAAGATTAACTTGACATTGTCGCCCAATATTACGACTTAAAGGAGCACGTCCACAAGGAGAGTCAGTATCGAGTTAGGACGAGACGTAAGGAACAACCATTGATTACTCGTCTTCCTTCTGTCGACCGTCGATGGAAATACAAGTATTTTTTTTGCTAGGGGTTACTCCGTGGTAGGGGGGTCCCTCAAAATTCCCTTTGAGTGGCAAGGTGGACGTAAGTAGCTGATCTATATTAGTGATATATATTGTTGACTACTTTTTCCTTGATAGTCTTCACTTTATATTGGCAGTCGTCGCTGGTCCTTGCAACGAGCAACTACATTTTCAGGGATCGGTTGATGTTCTTAAGCGGAAACACAAGTATTTTTTTGCTAGGGGTTACTCCGTGGTAGGTGGGTCCCTCAAAATTCCCTTTGAGAGGCAGGGTGGACGTAAGTAGCTGATCTATATTAGTGAAATATATTGTTGACTACTTTTTCCTTGATAGTCTTCACTTTATTTTGGCAGTCGTCGCTGGTCCTTGCGACGAGCAACTACATTCTCAGGGATCGGTTGATATTCTCAAGCGGATTTTATCGCTTTCCAAAGCTAGGAGAGACTGGAAATTCTTGCTTAGCGATGATACACTTATTAAGCTGAACTTTCGAAGGCCCACGAGAGGGATTTTATCGTTTTGGTTCAATCAAAACCCTCTTTCGAAGGCCCACGAGAGGGATTTTATGCGTTCGCAAATGAAGCTTAAGAGCTCGAGGAATGTAATTTATTGGGTAAGTTTGTGTTTTATATCTAATAAATTTTTTTGTTAGATAACATGAAAAAGATAACATGAAGCTTAAGAGCTCGAGGAATGTAATTTAGACAAAAGATAACATGAAAAAGTAATGTAGCTCTTCGCAAAAGTTATAAATTCTCCTAAAATTTTCTTGATTCCGACAACATATTTAAGTCAAAAGTATACAGAACATAAATATGTTGTTGGAATCAAGAAAATGCTAGGAGAATTTATAACTTTTGCGAAGAGCTACATTACTTTTTCATGTTATCTTTTTGGACAAAATCTGATTTTATAGAGAAACGGTTGAAGAAAATATGTAAATGATTTTCTGAATTTTAATTTTTGGATTTTTTCGAGGAAAAATATGTATTAACGAAACAAGATTTTGGAGTAAGAGAGTTTTGTAAAAGGAGAGGTGACAAGAGAAACATGCTTCAGGCTTATAAAAGAGATGAGAGTGGTTTGAGTGTTTAGAAGAAAGAGGAGTAAAGCAGTGGCGTACCCAGGATTTTTATATTTTGGGGGCAATTTTAGTTATAACAAAAAAATTAAATTATTTAAAAATCTAGATGTAATGTTCAAGCGAGTGATTTTTTTAATCTTACAACTTAACCGCCGACTAACTCGACTACTGCTAATTGTGAGTTGCATTCACTACAGTTTCATATTAAATAATTAATTATATACCCATTCGAATTTTATAAAAAATATAATGTGTCAATTTTATATCAAAAGAAAGATAACCCTTTATGTCTTGAAAAATGATCACTACAACTTATGTTTGTAAAGAAATTAAAAAAGATATAGTACACGGAATTAAAAAATAATAATAAAATATAAAATATAACAATATATGTGTAATTAATCTTATATATGCTCGAATTATATAAAAAAAAAATCAAAAGAAAGAGAACCATTTATGTCTTGAATAATAATCGCCGCATCTTATCTTTACAAAAATGTATCAATAGAAAAGAAAAAATAGACAATAGATGAAATCTAGAAAAAAAATAATCAAAATATATACATAAATGAAATAAAAAAGAAGACGTAATAATATATTGAAAAATGACTCTATTGAAGTTTATATACTGTATTTTCTATTCGATATTAGGGATTTATCTTCGGATCGTGGGGGCACGTGCCCCTACGTGAGTCCGCCTCTAGAGTAAAGACAGAATGAGAATTTCGGCATATTATTAACTAAAGGGTAGGTTTGGTATTAGGATAGAAGAAAAGAGTTAACAAAGTAAAGTCTTCCTGGAAGACCTAAATCCCTATTTCAAATTATCTTTAGTCTTTTGACCGATTCACCCTATGATTTTGGACATAAAGGGTTGAAAGGAAAAACTAAAAGGGGAAGAGCATGCACCAAAAAAAAAGTCTGGACGATTTTGTACGAATCTGTCCTTAATTAGTCGGGGGCCAGGAGCCCTATTTGAAAAGTCCCCGAACTAAAGTATCTCCAGAATTAGCCATTCAGGCAGAAGAAGCCATGCTCTGCTAGGCAATGAAGACAAGCCCTAACTCTGCAGGCAGAAAAAATGCTTCTCTGCCAAACAATAAAAATAAGCATCGACATACCTCGCACGACAAGTTTATGTATGCGAGGAAAGGTAAGCCAAATCGGAATGAACCACATCTTCCCAACAAAAAAGAACAAAAACTGTGGAATCACTCCTGCATACGGTGTATAATCATTTTCTTTCACTAATCTACTGACATTCATATTTAGTGTTTTATGTACGCAGATATTACAAGGTTAGCATAGAAACCAAAGACCGAAGAAGGTTACAACAAAAAGATAAGGATGGGACGAACGACAAAGGTATTACTAACCAAAAGGGAAAGTTTACAACGAAAATAACTAAAGAGGGGGAGCATGGGAACTGCAACCGAAGTCTTCGCCAGCAGAAGTACAATATGTAGGGTTCCTCGAGATTGCCTCATCACATAACCATCCATCTCGAAGAAATTTTTTCCAAAGCTAACGAGACGTTCGCGGTTGGTCATGTTAAAGTGAACTTCCAAGTTAGTCTAATGAATCATGCCAAAAGGGTAGAGTAGACCAAGTGAGGAAAGTGAATGACTTGTATAATCTCGAGGGCAGCCTTGGAGACGCCTGCAACGGTGGCTTTTAAGTAGAAGATTGAATCTGGATAAATATAAGCGTAAAGCATTAACACCACCGACTCACAGTTGAGGCCAATGAAGAGGAAAATTTTAAAATAAAGTCCAGACGAGAGTGAAGCCATTGGAGACACGAAGCAAAACAAGTATTCAACCAGAGCAAGCATATTTACATTTTTGTATTTATTACAAGTGCCGGTGTTATGCCCAATCGGGGTTAATGTGAACAATACGAGTAATCAAGACACACAATAGGAATAGTAAAGAACAATCAAAGAACAGAACACAGAGATTTACGTGGTTCGGTTGGTGAGACCTACTCCATGGCGACAACGGCACGATGATTTCCACTATGATAAGCAAACAAGTTTACACAAGAGGTTCGTGAGATTGTGTCTTACTGATATCTCCTTAGGGTTTAGTTTATATAGCCACTAAACCCTAACCCCACCGCCTCACCGACTCTCTCTCTACAACCGACATTATACACGGATAAACACTAATCACCGACTTAAGCCTAGCTTCGCATTCCAGCTCTGTCTCGGAGTCCAGCTTTGCCTCAGAGCAATGCTTCGTATACCAGCTCTGTCTCAGTAATCAGCTCCGCTAATGGGTCCAAGCTTCGGTAGTTTTAACCGGGTTCGATACCAATCCATATTCGAGTCACTTCTAACAATTCTCCACCTTGACTTGAATATGCTCCTCTTGACTTAGATTTGCCACCATCATAGCTCAGCGTTTCTGAGCCATCGTCGCTCTAGCCCTGGTGGGGCCAACATCTGGAAATCCCAATCAAGTCTAACCAATGCTTAAACTTGAATGTTGTAACTGCCTTAGTCAGCATATCCGCTGGATTCTCTGTTGTAGAAACCTTTTTCATCGTAATCTTCCCTTGTTCAATCACGTCCTTGATAAAGTGATACTTGACATCAATGTGTTTAGTTCTCTCGTGATACATTTGATTTTTGATCAAATGAATAGCACTCTGGTTGTCGCAGTAGACCTCTGTCACCTCCTGCTTCAGGCCCAAATCCCGCACGAAACCACTCAGCCATATTGCCTCCTTCACCGCCTCTGTTGCTGCCATGTACCCAGCTTCCATTATAGACAGCGCTACCACCGACTGCAGCACTGCTCTCCAACTAATGGCATTCCCGCAGAGTGTGAACATATAGCCCGCTCGTCAGCGACCTCTTCCTATCAAGATCCCCCGAAAAATCCGAATCTACAAATCCAACTACCGAACCAGAAGTGTCAGCCCTTCTGTCTTAAACCAAACCAAGCTCCGGAGTTCCTCCCAGATACCGCAGTATCCATTTCACAGCCTGCCAATGACCTTTCCCAGGTCTGCCCATGTATCTGCTTACTACACTAACAGCATGTGAAATATGAGGCCTTGTGCACACACTAACATACATAATGCTACCTACTGCATTTGCATAAGGCACCCGGGACATGTACTCCGTCTCGTAATCAGTTGTCGGTGACAGTTCCCCGAAAGCTTGAAGTGTGCTGCCAATGGAGTACTGAAAGGTTTTGCCTCAGTCATACCAAAACGTTCCAACACCTTCTCGAAGTACATTTTCTGAGACAAAAAACAGTTTCCCAGTAGATCTGTCTCTCCGTATCTCCATACACAATATCTTCCTTGAGGCACCCAAGTCTTTCATCTGAAACTCACCCTTTAACTGACCCTTTAACATGTGGATTTTCGACATATCCTTGGCAGCTATCAACATGTCATCCATATACAAGAGTAGATACACATAAGAACCATCTGATAGTTTCCTGTGGTACACACAACTATCATACCTACTTCTGGCATAGCCGTTTTTTACCATAAACGTGTCAAAACGCTTATACCACTGCCTATGAGACTGTTTCAGTCCATACAAAGACTTCTTCAACAAACATACCTGGTCTTCTTTCTGAGAATCTCAAACCCCTCTGGCTGACGCATATAGATTTGTTCCTCTAGCTCTCCATGTAAGAACGCAGTCTTAACATCAAACTGCTCCAATTCCATATCATACAAAGCAACCATAGCAAGTATCACTCCAATAGAGCTATGTTTAACAACATGACAAAATACCTCATTGAAGTTTATCCCTTCTCGTTGTGTAAACCCCTAAGCTACTACTAACCGTGTTTTGTAACGTGCATCTTCCACCCCTTGGATTCCTTCCTTCTTCTTGAAAACTCATTTGTTACCAACAATCTTCTGCCCCTTAGGCTGCTCGGTTAATTCCCGAACCTGGTTCTTCCGAAGAGACCCAATCTCTTCATTCATGGCAAGAGACCACTGTCGTGAATCATCGCTCCTCATAGCTTCTTCATAGGTGTATGGTTCACCTCTGTCTATGCTTTCTCCCACACTAAGTGCAAAAGCAACCATATCTGCCATCCCATATCTTTTTGGTGCCCGAATGTCTCTCCTTCCCCTAATCCTCGCAACACTGTAATGAACCAGCTCTGGTTCATCTTCCTCGGCTTGCTCATCTACTTGAGGCCGAACCTCTACCGGAGTGTCTATTGATGTGGTGTGAATTCACCACATTTATGTCACTTAATTTAAATGAGTTAGTCCATTTTATACTTTTAGTTTGATTAGTTATAAACTTCTTTTGATTAGGTACTATATATGGAGTTGAACAAGAAAAACGGATAAAAATGGAGAAAGGCGCTTGAAGGGAAAATTGGTCATTTGGACCAATGGAAAGTAGAGTCAATGATGAACCCAACGGTGAAGACGAGAATCGAATCGGAGTTCGAATGAAGAAATGGTGATCATAAGAAGTCGATGGATATTTCGGTCTTTGCTAAAAGTTAGATGTAGAGAATGATGAGGGCACCCAATTTGATTTCTTAATGAGAAGCAACAACCCAAACCCAAGCCCAAGAGTGTAAATAAGATAAGCAATTAGAGATTTTATGAACACCCCCATGAAGAGTTTAGCCTAAATCAAAGAGTATGACCAAGTCAAGTTTGAGTAGGGTTTTAGTGAAAATAACAAAAGAAAGAAGGAGGGCTGGAACGGACTATTCTCTTCTCAAGTGCTGAAGTGGTAAGAAAGGAAAGAGGAGAGGGAGAACGGCTGGTTCAGTGAGTGGATTTTTGGGCTAGGTTGGTGGAAGGTGGTTTTTGAGAAAGTTGGTGGGTAGTTTAAAGAGGCACTTGAAGATGTTGGTTTGATGGTTTTGAGTGTCATGGAAGAAGGCTTTTTTTTTATTTTGGCTGGGTAGTTTTAAAACGTGGTTTTTAAAATTGAAGAAGCAGTTTTGAAAAGTAGTTAATGGGCGGTTTTGAAAAGCATTTAAAGGGTGGTTTTGAAAAGTATTTGGCTGCATTGGAAAAGTGGTATTTTTAAGTATGTTGATGCATATGGTTCTTGCTTGATAAATCTTATGCATGCTCTTAGTCTTTTCATGAATGTTAAGTCCTTTGGTGTTGGTGTCTTATCATGTGAGTAGCATCTTAAGGAAGAAGGAACACTTCTAAGTGACCTAAAATAGTCATTAGTGGAGACTTCAACCCATGTGAGTTATCTGAGCCTTTCTATTGCTTTTGAGAGTACTCTTCCGCGCTAATTCCGAGTAGAATGAAGAGCTACTCCACTTCGCAACTTTCAAAAGAGCTTAGACGATCTCATGAGCTCAACTTCCTTAGCCACTAGGAATGACATCAGGATAGCGAATAAACCTTATTCTTGTAGTCCATGAAACCCGATAATAGTATCAACTTTAGGGAAACGGATACTCCACCATCCATTCATCATACTACTCCCGAGAATGAAGGCATGAAAAGTAAAGAAGAAAGAATGTGAAAGCAAAGTGTGAAAGTAAAGGTGATTTGTTGAGAATACTAGTTTGTACTTTTGTGTTTGGCGTTTGGTTATGTGTGTAAAAAAGAGAAAAGAAAAAGAAAAAAGAAAAGAAAAAAAAAAAAAAAAAAAAAAAAACAGAGAAGAAAAAGAAAAAAGAAAAGAAAAGAAAAATAAAAAGAAAGAAAGTTGTTTTTGTGTAAAAGTTCATGTGAACTTTTGAGTGTTTATGTAAGTATTTGGAATAAATAAAGTATTCAAAGCAAAAAATCAAGTTAAAGGTTGTTTGAGTGTTCTTTTATCATTGAAGGCGTCGACATTCTCGGGATTTCATCATCTTCCATTCCATCACTTGTATCTGTTTACCTTTAGGAGGCATTGTTAGAGGGTAGAGTGGGTGAGAAGGGCGAGTGAGCATCCCCATTCCGTTAGTGGTTATTTCCATTCCTAAGAGATCATTTCGTTTTAGAACTTGATATCCTCATTTAATTTTTGTATATGTTGAATTTACTTTATTCCATGCTCACATATGAGAGTAAACCATTATAATTCGTTTTTGAGTGATTTCATGTTTAAGAGCGTATGACCGCGAGGCCAAAGTCGAGGCGAAATGTGCTATGATAGGAAACAAGGTTTTGTTACTTTAGACTTGGATGATGCTCATGATGATGGGACACTTGCACTTGAGTATGAAACTATTAGTGAGGAGACTCTTAGCATGCTTTTATGTTTATTGGTTTGATTCATATGTTTGACGTACTTAAGTCTCTCACTTGTTGATCATCACCTTATCTGCATCGATAGTTGGACTCTAATGTCTTTTGGAAATCTAGAACTTTGTGGGTGTATTCACTGGAAACCCTCACGAGACGACACTCTTCAACTAGGGGTAACCTAGGGGTTTAACGGCTTGTTGCATACGCTAAATGCAACCGGGATTCCTCCGAAAGTGAGTTAGGATTTTACTTTATTGTTTTGTTTTGTTCATTTGCTCGAGGACTAGCAAATTTTAAGTTTGGGGATGTTGATGTGGTGTGAATTCACCACATTTATGTCACTTAATTTAAATGTGTTAGTCCATTTTATACTTTTATTTTGATTAGTTATAAACTTTTTTTGATTAGGTACTATATATGGAGTTGAACAAGAAAAACGGATAAGAATGGAAGAAAGGCGCTTGAAGGGCAAATTGGTCATTTGGACCAATGGACAGTAGAGTCAATGATGAACCCAACGGTGAAGACGAGAATCGAATCGGAGTTCGGATGAAGAAATGGTGATCATAAGAAGTCGATGGATATTTCGGTCTTTGCTAAAAGCTAGATGTAGAGAATGATGAGGGCACCCAATTTGATTTCTTAATGAGAAGCAACAACCCAAACCCAAGCCCAAGAGTGTAAATAAGATGAGCAATTAGAGATTTTATGAACACCCCCATGAAGAGTTTAGCCTAAGTCAAAGAATATGACCAAGTCAAGTTTGAGTAGGGTTTTAGTGAAAATAACAAAAGAAAGAAGGAGGGCTGGAACGGACTATTCTCTTCTCAAGTGCTGAAGTGGTAAGAAAGGAAAGAGGAGAGGGAGAACGGCTGGTTCAGTGAGTGGATTTTTGGGCTAGGTTGGTGGAAGGTGGTTTTTGAGAAAGTTGGTGGGTAGTTTAAAGAGGCACTTGAAGATGTTGGTTTGATGGTTTTGAGTGTCATGGAAGAAGGCTTTTTTTTTATTTTGGCTGGGTAGTTTTAAACCGTGGTCTTTAAAATTGAAGAAGCAGTTTTGAAAAGTAGTTAATGGGCGGTTTTGAAAAGCATTTAAAGGGTGGTTTTGAAAAGTATTTGGCTGCATTGGAAAAGAGGAAACAGTAGCTGCTGGGTTAGGTTGGAGAAGGGCGCTGTTTAGTGAGTTCTTGGCTGGAAAATTTCTCTACTTAAGGGACTGTTTGGCTACACAGTGGAAACCGAACCTCAGCTGGAAAACCTCCATTTTCTCTCACCTTCTCTTGTGTTCTTCCATTTTTACTTGTTCTTTATCTTATCAAATCACTCCAAGAGCATATTAGTTTGTGTTAAGTTACTCCTATTAATTTAATTGAGATCTTTAGTGTTCCAAAATTATAAAATCATGTGTGTGGTTTCTTCTTTAACTTTGAATCTCGATATTTGCTTGAACATGAGTAGCTAATCAATTTGTTGAGGTCTAGGGATGAAATCTTGATGAATTTGTGATTGTGTTTGTGATAATATAATGTGTTTGATAATAAATTGATGTTCTCTTATTTCGGTTACTTGTTTTAATCGTTTTTCATGTGTCTTATCAAGTACTTCGCATAGTTAATCAATTAGGCAATGTGATCGATGATTCGGTTTTATTCGTTTAGGAAGTTGATTTGACTAAGTATTATCTCCGGACATACGTAGTGCTTATGAACATCCACCATAGGAATCGAGTCTAGGTTTGTATCAATCCATTCGATTAGACCGTACATAGTTGTAAGTTCACCACATCGGATTCCCGGACCTCGACACTTCTCTCACTTGTTGTTCCCGACTCTTGTTCTTCCGAACTCTTCCCTCAAATCTCTCTCGCCCTCTTACATTGATATTTTAGTTTGTTTTACTTACTTTATTTTTTTATTGCTTATTCGATTATAAACCTCACATTATCTTCTTTTATTTCCGCTTTTGTCTAAGTAAGCCTTTGATATCTATACTGACGAATAAGACCATTCGATATCCAAGCTACATTCCTATCCTTGGATCGATCCCGGCTTTGCCGGATTACTACTTGATACCTCCGCTTGGGTTTGCAACCTTTTCGGGTGCATCAAGTTTTTGGCGCCGCTGCCGGGGATAGCAACGTGTAGCTTAGATATAAGTATTATTTTCTTTATCCTAGATTCTAATTAGTTTTGTTTGCTTTGTGTTTTTCAGAAAAACAAAAATAACAAAAAGAGATCGAAAGGAAGAAGTTTGGGGATTTCGGAGAAAAGTGGAAACCCGACTTCAAAATCAAACAACAAAGGGGGGTAACGAAGTTCTATCTTTTATACTGTCCGAATCTTGAGTGTGTTGGTGCGTGCATTTTGTTCTCTCTTTTTGTGCATGAATAGTTGGATTAGGAATAGTCATAATCGTTTAGAGAGGAACATAGAGCTCGGTAGCACGTCTGAGTCTGGCCACAATAATCATCGGTCGGACACTATGGAGGACCAAGAGAGCACACATGGTAGTGAGGGTCATGAGATGAACCCTCCTATGCGGAGCTTGAGAGATTACTTGCAACCCGACCGAACTAGTCAACCATCTTGCATTGTCCTTCCTATGCATGTTGGCAACTTTGAGATTAAGCATGGTGTCATTAACTTACTCCCTAAGTTCCATGGCTTAGAGTCTGAAAGCCCTTACCTTCATCTGAAGGAATATGACGAGGTCTGCTCGACACTCCGACTCGATGGAGTGCCCGAGGACATCGTTAAGCTTAAGCTATTTCCTTTTTCATTAAAGGAAAGAGCTAAGCAATGGCTTCATTCTCTACGCCCTAGATCAATAGGGAGTTGGAAAGAGATGACCACACACTTTCTTAAGAGATTTTTTCCCACTCATAAAACGAACACATTGAGACGGAGCATCATGAACTTTTCACAAAAGGAGCATGAGTCGTTTTATGAGTGTTGGGAAAGATTCAAAGAGCTCATAAATTCTTGCCCACATCACGGTTATGAGGTGTGGAGGGTTATCAATTTCTTTTATGATGGTCTATCCTCCACCCAAAGACAACTTGTAGAAATGATGTGTAATGGGGAATTTATGAGTAAAGATCCCGAGGATGCTTGGGATTATTTCGATCACTTGGCGGAAAATGCCCAAAGTTGGGACATATCCGACACAAATGATCGAACTAAATCCAAGGCTCAAACGAGCTCAAGGGGAGGGATGTACCTTTTAAATGAAAGTGATGATGTGCATGCAAAGTTAGCCAATTTGACTAAACAGGTGGAGGCCTTAAAGGTGCAAAAGGTTAATGTTGTTAGAGCACCGGAAGCTCGTATAGTTGTTTGTGATGTTTGTGATAGCATGGACCACTCCACTAGAGATTGTCCTTTGTTGGTCCATGAACAAGCAAATGCCATGAACAACTACAAAAGGCCATTTAGCTCGCCTTATTCTGACACTTATAACCCGGGTTGGAAGAACCATCCCAACTTGAGTTGGAAGAATGGTCCTACTGCAAATGATGTGCATAATCATCAAGGTCCCTCATCAAGCAATGCTTATGTGCCACCTCCACGGAGGAACCTTGAGGATCCAATCCATGTAATGCTTCAGATTCATGAGCAAATGTTGCAAGGCCTTCGAGAGAGTATGGTTAGAATTGAGGCAAGGTTAAGTGTGGATGAGAAAGGCAAACTACCTTCTCAAACTCAAGAAAACCCTAGGGGAAACGATGATAGTAATACATCTGACCCTAGGGTTGCACATGTTAAGGCAGTTACTACTCTCAGAAATGGCAAAACGATTGGACAAGATGATAACTAGACGAAGACTCTCGCGGCACATAAAAAAAAAAAAAAAAAAAAAAAAAAACGTCTAAGTAAGCAAACAACACTAAACTAATGAACAAAACAACAAACAATATCTTAACTACTAAACCTATCCCCGGCAGCGGCGCCAAAAACTTGATGCACCCAAAAAGGTTGCACACCCAAGCGGAGGTATCAAGTAGTAATCCGGCAAAGCCGGGATCGATCCAAGGATAGGAAGGTGATTTGGATATCGAAGGGTCTTGTCCCTCGGTCTAGGTATCACTAGCTAACTTAGACTAAAAAGGAAAGGAAACAAAGATAAATGGGGGTTTGATCGAATAAGGTGATAAGAGAATAAAGCAAACAAGTAAAATAAACTAAACTAAACAATAAAAGTAAACGGGCGAGAGAGATTCGAGAGAAGAGTCGGAGGAACAAGAGTCGGGAGACGGTAAGACTCGATTCGGGCAACAAATAAGTGAGAGAGGTGTCGAAGTCCGAGAACCCATAATGACAATCCTACGACTACGTATGATCCAATCTAATGTGTCGAAGTATAATCGATGTTCGACTCCTAAAGTAGATGTTTCTAAGTACTACGTATATCCGGAGATCATACCTAGTCAAACAAACGCCTAATTCGGTTAATCCCGAGTCATCGAAAGTGTCGTCTAGTCGCCTAACTATGTGAAGTGCATGACAAGACACATGAAAATATGACTTAGACTACGATCGATATCGAATACTTCGTTTCGTCTATTAACTATGCGAAGTGCTTGACAAGACACATGAAAATACGATCAAAACGATAATCGAATCAAATGAACATCAATTCATAATCAAAACATCAAATCATATTAAACATAATCACAAATTCATCACATTTCATCTCATATAATCGACACACTTGATTTAGCTAACATGGTGAATAAGTAATAAATGAAAAGAAATGATAAGAGAAATCCCCCTTTTTCGATGTGGCTCAAGGCTAGGTTCGTCGAGAAAAATGAGTCTCTAAGCGTAGTCGATCTCCCCGTAGCGATTTTCTGGATTTCCCTTTAAAAATGCAATTTGGGTGTCCCCGAGTAAAAATCAGATTACCCCATAGCACCCATCATCATCTTCTCCATCTCAAGAACATCCACCATTAAAGCTTCACCAAGCTTTCTCTCTCTAAAGATTTTTCACCCAAAATCAAATCAAACTACATGGGAAGATAGATCAAGACATGGGGAATAAAAGCCCTAAGGTTTTGAATCAAGAAAGTTGCCGGAACACCACGAAAATCCGATCAAAGAAAGTTAGGTTTCCGGCCAAAATCAAGATTTCCGGCCAAAGGAAGCTTAGATCCGGCCCATAGATGCTGTCCCGTGCCACGTGCGCGCGTCCCATGCACGTCCGAGCTGCAGCCGCATCCCGTGAAGGCGTCCCGAGCTCGGAGAAGCTTGCAACCCGAGCTGCTGTTCCGGTCTGCTGCTGCTGGCCGCGTCCTTGCTCGTTCCGGAGCTTCTGTGCGCGTCCCGTGAAGCTCTCCCGAGCAGCAGCTCGTGTGTAGCCCGAGCTGCTGCTCGGCCGGCCAAAGCTAGGCCGGCCAAGTGAGCTGGCCGGCCTATGCTTTGGCCGGATCCTCCTTCTTCTTGCTCTCTTGTTCTCTCTCTATCAAACCTTCAAGCTCTCTAACTCCAAGAACAAAAACCCTAGCCTCTTGCCTCTTTCTCTCCTTTCTTTTCTTGGTATTGTTAGAATGATGAAGGAAGAAGATGAATAGTGTATTTGACTCAAACCCTAGACATAGTCAACCTTGACTTTGACTCAAACTTGAGTCCATTGGGTGCCTCCAAAATCTCTTCCTTCTTTCATCTTCTTTGGGCTTGGGTTTTAGACTTCACTTAGAAATCAAGAGGGTGCTATCTAGAATTATTGCCAAAGGAGGGTGCCTTCATAGAATCCTTGTTTTAAGACCGAACCTCGACTTCTTTCTTTCACAACTTCCCCGTCCGAACTCGGAATGGACTTCCGTTTTCACCGTTGGGCTCGTCTTTGACTCCTCTTCTCATATGATTTGCTTGAAGTCTTTTTCTCTCATTTTGGGCACATGAAATGATAGTGATAATTCGCCCCCTTTATTCCGAATTCCATGTTTAGCTCCAAATATGGTACCTAAACAAGAAAAACACATAAAATATTATTGATAACACTCGAAAATGACTAATTAGTCTAAGTTAGGCTCTCCAAATGTGACATTTTCGTGTCACATCAGGACCCTGGATCCCCCACCATTTTATGCACTATAGGGGCGACTCACATTAAGCAGGCACTCCTTGATTTAGGTGCAAGTGTTAATCTTCTACCTTATTCGGTCTATGAGCAATTGGGCTTAGGTGAAATAAAACCCACCAAAGTAGTTTTACAACCTGCCGATCGCTCGATTAAGATGTCGAGAGGGGTGGTTGAGGATGTTTTGGTCCAAGTAGATAAGTTCTATTTTCCAGTAGACTTCTTTATCTTGGACACAAAACCAGTTATGAATGGTGAATCTCAAATTCCAGTCATTTTAGGTAGACCTTTCCTTGCAACATCACGGGCTTTAATTGATTGTAGGAGTGGTGCTATGAAACTCTCATTTGGTAATATGACTCTTATGGTTAACATTTTCAATTCTTGCAAGCATCCTATTTCTGATTATGATGAGTTTGATGTTGATTATGATGAGTCTGATGTTCAGGAGTTGCACATGATTGAGTCTTTTGTTCAGGGAGGCCTTGCTTTAGGTACCCAAGATCCATTAAAGACTAGTCTTATGAATTGCTTTACGTTTGATGATGAGATAACTATATCGGAAATGAACTCTCTCATGGATTCAGCACCTTTATTGGACACGAAGATGTGGAAGGTTAGATTTGAGTCACTTCCAATCAATGAGCCTAAACCACAACCGTCTTCAATAGAGTTTCCGAAACTTGATTTGAAGCTCTTACCGAGTGAATTGAAATATTCATATTTGGGCCAAGAGCCATCATTTCCGGTTATTATCTCATCACAACTAACCAATTCACAAGAATGTAGTCTATTGGAGGTCTTGAGAGACCACAAAGGGGCCCTAGGTTGGACTATTGCCGACCTAAAAGGGATTAGCCCCACTGTGTGTACCCATAGAATCCATCTTGAGGATGATGCCAAACCTTCACGTGAGGGTCAACGAAGGTTGAACCCCCACATGAAAGAGGTTGTGAAGGCAGAAGCCCTCAAACTATTAGAGGTCGGGATCATTTATCCCATCTCTGATAGCAAATGGGTGAGTCCGACTCAAGTTGTGCCTAAATAGTCCGGAATTACCGTAGTCGAAAACGAGGCCAATGAACTAATCCCGACTAGGAAAGTCACGGGATGGAGAGTGTGTATCGACTATCGGAAGTTGAATTCGATGACGAGGAAGGACCATTTCCCCTTACCGTTCATCGACCAGATCCTTGAGAAACTTGCCGGTCATCCTTATTACTGCTTTCTAGATGGATATTCGGGGTACAACCAGATTGAGATTGATGAGCGAGATCAAGAAAAGACTACTTTTACATGTCCCTTTGGAACGTTTGCATATCGTCGTATACCATTTGGGTTATGTAATGCCCCTGCGACGTTCCAAAGACTTATGTTGAGTATCTTTTCTGATATGGAGGGCCAGTACCTAGAGGTATTTATGGATGACTTTTCTCTCTTTGGTGATTCTTTCGATGTGTGTTTGCATAATTTGAAATGTGTGTTGAATTGTTGCATTGAAATGAATCTTGTATTGAATTGGGAGAAATGTCATTTTATGGTCTCAAAGGGAATTGTGTTAGGTCATGTGGTGTCATCTAGTAGACTAGAAGTTGACCGTGCCAAAATAGAATTGATTTCGCACTTGCCTATACCTAAGAGTGTGAAAGACATTAGGTCTTTTCTAGGACATGCAGGGTTTTTTGGAGACGATTCATCAAGGACTTTAGCAAGATATCTAGGCCTTTATGTGCTCTTTTGTCTAAAGAGAAAGATTTTGTATTTGGTGATGAATGTATGAAGGCCTTTGATACTCTTAAGACCTTGTTGACCACGGCACCGATTATTCAGCCACCCAATTGGTCTATACCATTCGAGGTGATGTGTGATGCCAGCGACTATGCCCTTGGTGCGGTGTTAGGCCAAAGAAAAGACAGGCTACCATGTGTCATTTATTATGCGAGTAAAACTCTTAATGAAGCACAACTCAACTACTCCACCACGGAGAAAGAGTTGTTATCAGTTGTTTTCGCATTAGACAAGTTTAGGTCATACTTAGTAGGATCTAAGGTTGTTGTATACACAGACCATGCAGCCCTGAAATATCTTTTATCCAAGAAAGATGCTAAGCCACGATTGATTAGATGGATTCTTCTTTTGCAAGAGTTTGATATAGAGATAAAAGATAAGAAGGGGTCTGAAAATGTGGTAGCTGATCATTTGTCTAGGCTTGTTACCCATAGCACTATAGAGGCTATACCAGTGACCGAGACAATTCCCGCTGAGCAGTTGTTTGAGGTCTCTGTAGCTTCACAGTGTCCTTGGTATGCAGATATTGCTAACTACTTTGCTGTAGGACATGTGCCTTCTCAGTGGAGTGCTCAGGACAAGAAGAAATTCTTTGTCGAGGTCCGAAACTTCATTTGGGATGACCCGTTGTTGTTTAAGTATTGCCCTGATTAAATTATCAGACGATGTGTCCCAGAATGGGAGCAAAAAGGTATACTTAATTTTTGTCATTCTGAGGCATGTGGAGGTCCCTTCTCTGGTAAGAAGACTGCCTTTAAGATCTTGCAATGTGGTTTCTATTGGCCTTCAATTTTTAAGGATGCATATCAATTTTGCAAAGCATGTGATAGATGCCAAAGAGTAGGATGCATGACCCGTAGAGACATGATGCCCCTTAACCCTATATTGATTGTTGAGTTATTTGATGTTTGGGGTATTGACTTTATGGGCCCTTTCCCTTCTTCTTTTGGTTATGTGTATATCTTAGTTGCAGTTGATTATGTATCTAAATGGATAGAAGCAGCCCCATGCAAGGATAATAGCCATAGGGTGGTCATAAAGTTCTTGAAAGAACACATTTTTGCTCGATTTGGCACCCCTAAGGCTATTATTAGCGATGGAGGTAGTCACTTTTGCAATAAACCATTTGAAAGCTTGATGCGGACATATGGAATAACGCATAAAGTGGCTACCCCCTATCACCCTCAGACAAGCGGGCAAGTGGAAGTGTCTAATAGGGAGATAAAGCGTATTTTGCATAAGACGGTAAACCCGAATCGCAAAGATTGGTCCTTAAGACTAGTTGATGCTTTGTGGGCATATAGAACAGCTTTCAAGACCCCTTTAGGAATGTCCCCTTTCCGCCTTGTGTATGGCAAGGCATGTCATCTACCAGTAGAGTTGGAACATAAGGCATATTGGGCCATAAAACGGCTCAACTTTGACTTAGACAAAGCAGGTGCAAGGAGGAAGCTTGATCTTAATGAGCTTGAAGAGATTAGGAATGAGGCTTACACAAGTGCCAAGATTTATAACAGTAGAACGAAGGCCTTTCATGATAAACGAATTCTTAGGAAGACGTTTGAACCTTTAGACAAAGTTCTTCTCTATAACTCTAGGCTCCATCTATTTCCCGGTAAACTCAAGTCTCGTTGGACTGGCCCATATATTGTGAAGACCGTGTTCCCTTACGGTACCGTTGAGATCGAGGATCCCAAAGATGGCAATTCTTTTAAAGTGAATGGCCAACGGTTGAAGCCATTTTTGGACCTTGAAGACCCGGAGGTTGAGACTACCCCATTGGTTGATCCGGTGTACCAGGATCAATCTCCCTCTCATGTTGGTCAATCTTGTACATCAAGGTTGACCCCCCTCTCATAGTCAGACCTCTCAGAGTCGATGTTTATGGGTATCATCTCTGGAAACCCTCCACGAGACAAAACTCGTGCTCTCGTGCACACGAGAGACTCAAAGGCTAGTTGCATAGCTTGATGCAATCGAGTGATCCCGCTTGAGTGGTCATTTTTCTATGGTCATGCTTATGCTACATTCTTATGTTTTATATTGATGTGTTAGGAGTGTTTCTCACTGTGTATACTTTTGGGACGTGGTTCGTTCCAAGTTTGGGGATGGCGATGGCCTTATCATCAACTTGGAACTCGAATACATAAGTCTTGGTAGTATCAATTTTTATCTCCTTCGGCTATGGTAATATCCTTCCACTCTTCTCTTTAACTTATTGTACCTCTTATATTTTAGTGAACATATGCTTAGAACATTGAGGACAATGTTAGTTTTAAGTTTGGGGATGGGGATACGACCTTTTGGTCGCATGACATCATGACCTTAGATTTCAAAAGACAAGAGGGTTCAACAAATTGACCAAATTTGAAACTTTTTGGGTAGATTTGGTATGACTCTAGTGGTATTTTTAAGTATGTTGATACATGTGGTTCTTTCTTGATAAATCTTATGCATGCACTTAGTCTTTTCATGAATGTTAAGTCCTTTGGTGTTGGTGTCTTATCATGTGAGTAGCATCTTAAGGAAGAAGGAACACTTCTAAGTGACCTAAAATAGTCATTAGTGGAGACTTCAACCCATGTGAGTTATCTGAGCCTTTCTATTGCTTTTGAGAGTACTCTTCCGCGCTAACTCCGAGTAGAATGAAGAGCTACTCAACTTCGCAACTTTCAAAAGAGCTTAGACGATCTCATGAGCTCAACTTCGTTAGCCACTAGGAATGACATCAGGATAGCGAATAAACCTTACTCTTGTAGTCCATGAAACCCGATAATAGTGTCAACTTTAGGGAAACGGATACTCCACCATCCATTCATCATACTACTCCCGAGAATGAAGGCATGAAAAGTAAAGAAGAAAGAATGTGAAAGCAAAGTGTGAAAGTAAAGGTGATTTGTTGAGAATACTAGTTTGTACTTTTGTGATTGGTGTTTGGTTATGTGTGTAAAAAAGAGAAGAGAGAAAGAAAAAAGAAAAGAAAAAAAAAGAGAAGAAAAAGAAAAAAGAAAAGAAAAGAAAAATAAAAAGAAAGAAAGTTGTTTTTGTGTAAAAGTTCATGTGAACTTTTGAGTGTTTATGTAAGTATTTGGAATAAATAAAGTATTCAAAGCAAAAAATCAAGTTAAAGGTTGTTTGAGTGTTCTTTTATCATTGAAGGCGTCGACATTCTCGAGATTTCATCATCTTCCATTCCATCACTTGTATCTGTTTACCTTTAGGAGGCATTGTTAGAGGGTAGAGTGGGTGAGAAGGGCGAGTGAGCATCCCCATTCCGTTAGTGGTTATTTCCATTCCTAAGAGATCATTTCGTTTTAGAACTTGATATCCTCATTTAATTTTTGTATATGTTGAGTTTACTTTATTCCATGCTCACATATGAGAGTAAACCATTATAATTCGTTTTTGAGTGATTTCATGTTTAAGAGCGTATGACCGCGAGGCCAAAGTCGAGGCGAAATGTGCTATGATAGGAAACAAGGTTTTGTTACTTTAGACTTGGATGATGCTCATGATGATGGGACACTTGCACTTGAGTATGAAACTATTAGTGAGGAGACTCTTAGCATGCTTTTGTGTTTATTGGTTTGATTCATATGTTTGACGTACTTAAGTCTCTCACTTGTTGATCATCACCTTATCTGCATCGATAGTTGGACTCTTATGTCTTTTGGAAATCTAGAACTTTGTGGGTGTATTCACTGGAAACCCTCACGAGACGACACTCGTCCACTAGGGGTAACCTAGGGGTTTAACGGCTTGTTGGATACGCTAAATGCAACCGGGATTCCTCCGAAAGTGAGTTAGGATTTTACTTTATTGTTTTGTTTTGTTCATTTGCTCAAGGACTAGCAAATTTTAAGTTTGGGGATGTTGATGTGGTGTGAATTCACCACATTTATGTCACTTAATTTAAATGAGTTAGTCCATTTTATACTTTTATTTTGATTAGTTATAAACTTTTTTTGATTAGGTACTATATATAGAGTTGAACAAGAAAAACGGATAAGAATGGAAGAAAGGCGCTTGAAGGGCAAATTGGTCATTTGGACCAATGGAAAGTAGAGTCAATGATGAACCCAACGGTGAAGACGAGAATCGAATTGGAGTTCGGATGAAGAAATGGTGATCATAAGAAGTCGATGGATATTTCGGTCTTTGCTAAAAGCTAGATGTAGAGAATGATGAGGGCACCCAATTTGATTTCTTAATGAGAAGCAACAACCCAAACCCAAGCCCAAGAGTGTAAATAAGATGAGCAATTAGAGATTTTATGAACACCCCCATGAAGAGTTTAGCCTAAGTCAAAGAGTATGACCAAGTCAAGTTTGACTAGGGTTTTAGTGAAAATAACAAAAGAAAGAAGGAGGGCTGGAATGGACTATTTTCTTCTCAAGTGCTGAAGTGGTAAGAAAGGAAAGAGGAGAGGGAGAACGGCTGGTTCAGTGAGTGGATTTTTGGGCTAGGTTGGTGGAAGGTGGTTTTTGAGAAAGATGGTGGGTAGTTTAAAGAGGCACTTGAAGATGTTGGTTTGATGGTTTTGAGTGTCATGGAAGAAGGCTTTTTTTTATTTTGGCTGGGTAGTTTTAAAACGTGGTCTTTAAAATTGAAGAAGCAGTTTTGAAAAGTAGTTAATGGGCGGTTTTGAAAAGCATTTAAAGGGTGGTTTTGAAAAGTATTTGGCTGCATTGGAAAAGAGGAAACAGTAGCTGCTGGGTTAGGTTGGAGAAGGGTGCTGTTTGGTGAGTTCTTGGCTGGAAAATTTCTCTACTTAAGGGACTGTTTGGCTACACAGTGGAAACCGAACCTCAGCTGGAAAACCTCCATTTTCTCTCACCTTCTCTTGTGTTCTTCCATTTTTACTTGTTCTTTATCTTATCAAATCACTCCAAGAGCATATTAGTTTGTGTTAAGTTACTCCTATTAATTTAATTGAGATCTTTAGTGTTCCAAAATTATAAAATCATGTGTGTGGTTTCTTCTTTAACTTTGAATCTCGATATTTGCTTGAACATGAGTAGCTAATCAATTTGTTGAGGTCTAGGGATGAAATCTTGATGAATTTGTGATTGTGTTTGTGATAATATAATGTGTTTGATAATAAATTAATGTTCTCTTATTTCGATTACTTGTTTCAATCGTCTTTCATGTGTCTTATCAAGTACTTCGCATAGTTAATCAATTAGGCAATGTGATCGATGATTCGGTTTTATTCGTTTAGGAAGTTTTTTGACTAAGTATTATCTCCGGACATACGTAGTGCTTATGAACATCCACCATAGGAATCGAGACTAGGTTTGTATCAATCCATTCGATTAGACCGTACATAGTTGTAAGTTCACCACATCGGATTCCCGGACCTCGACACTTCTCTCACTTGTTGTTCCCGACTCTTGTTCCCCCGAACTCTTCTCTCAAATCTCTCTCGCCCTCTTACATTGATATTTTAGTTTGTTTTACTTACTTTATTTTTTTATTGCTTATTCGATTATAAACCTCACATTATCTTCTTTTATTTCCGCTTTTGTCTAAGTAAGCCTTTGATATCTAAACTGACGAATAAGACCATTCGATATCCAAGCTACATTCCTATCCTTGGATCGATCCCGGCTTTTCCGGATTACTACTTGATACCTTCGCTTGGGTTTGCAACCTTTTCGGGTGCATCAAGTTTTTGAAATCTAAGGTCATGATTGCCAAGACACTACCATCATCTTCTTCGATGACTGTTGCCTCTGCTGGCTTCTTCCTAAGTTCAAGACAATTTCTTTTGAGGTGTCCCTCTTTCTTACAGTTAAAGCATCTGTACTTCTTTGGTTTTGATTTAGACCGTGAACGGCCCTTCCCATCGACCACATGCTGCAACCTTCCCCTTACTACCAAACCATCACCTACATTGCTTTCTTCCATTGACCTCCGTCTCAACTCCTTCGAGTTCAATGCTGCTTTAACATCCTCAAAGGTTGTAGTTGTTTTTCCAGACATAAAAGAATCAACAAAGCTTTTATATGATGGTTGCAGGGATCCAAGCAATAGTACTGCCTTATCTTCTACTTCGAATTTGACATCTATGTTTGCCAAATCTAAGAATACTCGGTTGAGTTCATCCATATGGTCTTTCAACTATTTCCCTTCTAACATCTGTAAACTAAATAATTTCTTCTTTATACAAACGATTAGTTAGAGATTTCGTCATATACTTGTCTCCAGCTTATTTCATAGCCCATCGGCTGTAGTTTCCTTCGCTACTTCCCGCAAGACCTCATTGCTCAAACAGAGTAGAATCTGACCATTAGCTCTCTTCATGAGATCTTCCTTTTCTGCTTCTGAAAGTGATTCAGCGAGTGGAGCCTTCCCATTCAATGTCTTCAACAGACCCTATTGAACTAATACTGCTCGCATCTTAATCTCTCAAAGATTAAAATCGTTACTTCCATCGATCTTCTCTATCTCGTATTTCGCCATCACAAAACCTCAAAACCATAGCTCTGATACCAGTTTGTTATGCCCAATCGGGGTTAATGTGAACAATACGAGTAATAAAGACAAGCAATAGGAATAGTAAAGAACAATCAAAGAATAGAACACAGAGATATACGTGGTTCGGTTGGTGAGACCTACTCCACGGCGACAACGGCGCGATGATTTCCATTATTATAAGCTAACAAGTTTACACAAGAGATTCGTAAGATTGTGTCTTACTGATATCTCCTAAGGATTTAGTTTATATAGCCACTAAACCCTAACACCACCGCCTCACCGACTCTCTCTCTACAACCGACATTATAAACGAATAAACACTAATCACCGACTTAAGCCGAGCTTCGCATTCCAGCTCTGTCTCGGAGTCAGGCTTTGCCTAAGAGCACTGCTTCGCATACCAGCTCTGTCTCAGTAAGTAGCTCTGCTAATGGGTCCAAGCTTCGGTAGGTTTAACCGGGTTCGATACCAATCCATATTCGAGTTACTTCTAACAGTCGGCTTGGGGAGACGTGTTGATTCAATATACTTTACAAAAAATCAAGAGACATAAGTATGGTGAAAGAGCAGCCGATGGACGAAATGATGGAAAACAGACTGGTCAGGTCTTGTAAAACTCGTCGATTCCTGAACAAAAGAAGGATATTACAAATTTCTTGGAGGGCGATCAATCAAAGACTAAGGATTAAACCAACAAAACAATCACAAGGAGTAGAAAAAATAAAAGTTTATTTTATTTTTCAAAAACAGTTATTGCTAAAAAGAAAAACACAGACGAAGATTCCTTTAGAGCTTAGCGGAGGAAAAGGAGTTGTCGATCAAACATAGAGGTGTTCCACGAAGATGGTGTAGTTGAGCCTACGTTGGCCCAGGGCAAGCAACATCAAAATGCCCTCTCACAATGGAAAATAACTCGCGAGATTCACTCAGGACTTTTTTGTTGATTAGTGGAAAAAGCACAAATGTCTAGCCTGTAGAATCATTTCCAATCTCCAACGATCGATAATGTCACAAAAACTAAAGATCCTGATGCCCCCAAGAATATCCTCCATGTCTGCCTGAAAATCGATTACAGAAAGGTCGGCATTAAACCCCACGTAGAAGATGACCACATGAGAAACACGGGCTAAGAAAAAGGGAAAAGTTACGTTAGCAGAAATAAAAGCTATGGAATACCAACATTAGATGATAAAACAAAGTAGGCTTATAAGACATATTTATAAACAAGTTAGATCAATTCAGTTCTCACGAAGATGTACGACCAAAGTCAACATAGTTAACGTTGCATTAATATTTCAATCCGAAATTATGCTAGAAAGTCACGTATTGAAAACCAAAGGCAATACTCCTATATAAGGGTTGAGCTAAGTTTGTTAATAAAAAGTAAGAAGAAAAGACAAAACAGTGTTGGTCTCGTAGAGGACAATTGACACGAAAATGCATTACCAAACAAAGCATAGCAACACATGGAAAAGAAAGAAACATGTCTTGATTCACTTCCTTGAAAGCCGTTACAAAAGAGATTACAACCAGAAGAACACACCTAAAAAACACATAGCCAATCCGTTACAGAAGAAATTGCAGAGAAAAAACATGATTGATAGGAGTGACAACATATAAGCCCTCCTTGGAAGTTGAAATCCCAAAGGCGACTAGAAACTTGGCCCAAATCTTGATTTGAGACGGTAGATGATGGGAAGAAATATTGCTATCCAAAACTCATCATAAGATGGATTCGCAGTTCGTTGGCCTCAATTCCTACCAATTGTTAAGGGAACGAAAAGCGCAGCCAACCGAAAGAAATAGCAAAACCGATCTCCGAGAAGGCTGGACAATTAAGGAGTTGAAGGAGATGTCCTTCGACCAAGATAGCAATGCGAGTAATTTGTCGGATAGGATAATTGATGTGGAAGATCATCAAGTCCGATTGATTTAGGGATCGTAGAGTTGTAGCTAGAGACCAACTACGATCGTCGAATTACGAAGTAATTCGCGGCTAACTTCGATCGGATCCTACAACGGGTTACACATAAGAGTGACAAATTGATCTAGGATATGACTAGTGGGAGTGAGATATAATCATGGGAGTGTCCCATAAACATATCTCATAGGCCTAAAAAGGAATTAGGCAAAGATAGTACAAAAAGGCCAAAAACAGGGTTTTTGGGCCTAGACCGATTCGGGCACTTTTAGGCCTCGGATTGGGCTGATTTTTGGAGGGACGTTTCCTTATGTTATGAACATTAAATATTCCAATTTTGGCTGGGTTTGGACGTCATCTCCTTAGGGAATTGTGAAAATACCAATAGTTGCTATTTTCGACTATTTCCCTAAATCTTATTCTAAAGGGTGTTTTGGGAAACCTAAAAGGAGGTGGATTCTTATTAGGGTTCTATATAAACACTCTTAGGGCAGAGAATAAGGAGTGGAATTTCTCTCTAAGCTTTCTTACTCTACCACATCAAGTAGAGAGGAGAAAGTGAGCTAATTCCCAAGCTATCTTCTAGTCAAGCAAGAAGAAGGTCTTCTTATTATCCAACCACCATTGGTGTGCTAGCTATACAACAAGGTGGGAGATCAAATTGATTGCTCGTGTCCCAAGTAGAGGAGCTACACTTGAAGCTCTTGGTCTTCTTCAATCAATTCAACTAGTTCGAGGGAAAAGCGATTAAGGTAATCCACTATCTCCATTAGATTAATTACTAGTTTTGCATGTGATCCTGGGAATACTAGTGTAGACATTAGATGTCTTATTTCCGCTATAAACACTAGTAGAAGGGTGTAAATCCCTACAGTGGCGTCAGAGCCTCTTGCAATGAACTAGTTTTTGCTAAGAATCGAACTAGTTCATATTAGATATGATTGATAGTTTGATAAATTGAGTTTATAAAAGTATTTTAAAAGTGTTTTAAAATTATTTAAACTCACAATTTGATATTATTGAATGGGATTCAATGAATTTCAAATTGAGAATCAAATTGATGATTAAAAGTGTTTTAAAAACTCAATTTGATTGAATTTCAAACTAATCCATGCTTGATTAAGTTGATAGTTATGTTTAAAAAGGTTTTAAATATGAAATTTGATTAATTTTGAATTTGATTCAAAGATTTTTCAAATTGATTTCAAAATTGTTCTTTGAAAAAAAGTTTCAAAAACCTAGATTTTGATCCAAAATTGGTTTGATTAAGAGTTGTTTTTAAGTTTTGGAAACTTTTGAAAAACAAAAATTTGGAATTTTAGAAGTGTTCTAAAAGGAGTTGTTTTGAGTTTTAGGAAACTCTCAAAACAAAATTTGGAAATTTTAAAAGTTTCTACAAGTTTTGTAAAAATTTTAGAAGTGTTCTAAAAGATTTCAAAATTTACAAAAGTTTTAAAATTGGAAGTTAGCAAATAAGATTTGCACAACAAAAAAAAAAAATTTTGGAAACTAGGGTTTTGAAAAACCCTAGTGTCCGGCCAGGAAGCTTCCTGGCCGGACCAGAAGCTCCTGGATGCGTCCTCTGGACGCGTCCAGAGCAGCTGCTGAGACGCGTCTCGGACGCGACCAGCAGCTGCGACAGAAGCTTCTGGACGCGTCTTGAAGACGCGTCCAGAGCAGCTGTTGGGACGCGTCTTGGAGACGCGACCAGCAGCTGCGGAGGGAGCTTCCTGGACGCGTCCAGAGCACTCGACCAGACGCGTCTGGGAGGTTCTGGGTGTCTCGGACTAGTCCGAGACACCTAGTGCTGGTCCGGTCCAGCACCAGACACGTCTAGGACGCGTCTGGTACATGGACTAGCGTCCTGGCTCCGGCCAGGACGAGACCAGGCCTTGATAGGCCTCGGCCAGGACATGCCGGCCCTATGGGCCGTGCTATGTCCGGACCTTGTCCGAGCCCTTTGTGGGCTTGGGCCGGGACTTGTCTAGGACTTGTCCCGGGCTTTTTCGAGGCTTTTCGGACCACAAAAAGGGACCATCATTCGAGTGGGAGTTTTTGCCAAAATTTCTTCCGATTCCAACCAAATAATTCCAAAATCAATCCGGGCCATCCAAAAGCCCAAAACGGATTTCTCTTTAAATTGATTTATGAAATCATTAAGAATCGAACCAATATTTTTTCCGAAATTGACCCGGGCTTTCTCAAGCCCAAAACGGAGTTTTTCTTAAAGTTGATTTTAGAAATCATAAGAGATAAAACGAGAACGCACCATTAGTCAAATTCTTCGAATTTAGACTTAAGGTAGGTCATGTGACATGTGATGTCAACAAAAGTATCTCCCAAGATAATCATGCATATATAATTCTTAGCCTTGATATATTATATGATTGCATGTGATGTGAATGCGGGAAACTAGTATGGTCATAGATTTATTTCTTTATTCTTGTTTTAAGCACGGATGGGTGCATGCTTTGTAATTAATTTTAATTTCAAGTTTATACGATCTGCGAATCGTTAGAGTCTTGTAATTAGAGTTTAGGGTCAATAAGTCCATTGAAGAAAACTCAAGGATGGAATCCAAAGGCGAGTGGGAGAAATCAATGGAGGTTCAAAGATTGAGATCTAGACGAACCAAAAGGCGAAACAAGAAGAAAACCAAAGGAGATTAGATCTTCTAGGTTAGGGGCCATGCTAGGATCCATGTCTGCTTGATTTACTTTCTCGCGCGCATTTACTTACTTATTTACGCTTTATGTCGTGGATGTTAGTTAGGCTAAATAGTTCACTATAACAAACGCCAGACTAGCGTAAAAGTCGCCAAAAGTAATCTTGAGTAATCGCCTATCCAGATTAAGACACTCGTTGCGCCCTTGTTCGGCCTTCGCAGAGTACCTCCTCTACCTTGGGACAATGCGGGTAGGTCTATAGAACAAGCCTACACGTCTAAATGGTTCTACTCAACGAGATTAGCAAGAGAGTCTTGGATACTCGAGGCAAAAGGATAGATTAGTCATTCATTAATGAATCTATCAACCAAGAGTCATAAGGTATGATCAGTGAAGTAGTTCACTCACCCGGAACGACGGAGTCAAAGGGTAGGGCCTTCGTCCGCTTTACTCCGAAGAACTGGGGTCTTGGAATCACTTATTCAATCGGGGACGATTTTATTGAATAATGTGGGAAAACTAAGTTTTTTTCAAAAACGATAACGAGTTTTAAAACTTTGCCATTTCTTTATGTAGTTTTAAGATGACACAAACGATTTCAACATTGAATCACACCTAAGGGAGGTGCTGATCCACTTCCTAGAATGGAAGAATGAATCCGAGAATAGTTCTCAGATTCAAAAGGAAGGTCACTAGAATACCCAATCCCAATGTTGACTCATACAAGAGAAGGTCAAAAGCCATTTGCAAGCAATCGTATAACATTCTCTTTGGAAGAGTAATGAATGCTAGCATAACCATTAAGACAAACTAAGGAAGAAATTCCTACAGAAGTCATAAATGGAGAGGTACGAGACCTCCAAGGCAATCTGAAAGTCATCCTAAGGGAAGACAACAGAATACATCTATCACCCAATTCAATATCGATTGAACAAAGATTGATAAAGACCTTAGATGAGTCACTCAGGTTGTTACAAACAAACTGAGCAGAACATACGGGAATATCCAGTCTAAGAAAGGTTCTTGAGATTTGGTACAAAGAATCTAAGAAAGAGATCTTGAGATTCAAAAGGGCAAAAGGACCAGTCAAGTGAGCCAAACATTTGATCAAAGAAAAGCAGTTGCCGAGTACATGATCAAGAGTATTCCTCATTACTGTGAATGTTTCAAAAATAATGGCTAGACCATTTAAAAGGAAACTACCTTTAGCACCTGGAGAACAAAAGGAATGGAATTATGAATTTCGGTTCCATATCCTTGCTAACAAAGTTAAAAACAAGTATCGTAAAATTCCTTCATCAGGTATTTAAGACCAGATGAGCGGCTCAGTGGGAGCTTAAGGGAATTACATACTTGACTAAAAGAAGTAAAGATCCAAGAGGGAGCAGAAGCAGTAATGCTAGGGATGCTGAAAGGGATCAAAGTCTTCTTTTAGACACTGATCTAGCTTAGAACTTAATAGTGATTATTTTGTTCTTCTAGAAACATATGATGTTTTAAACCAGTGGTAAAATTAACTGAAGGTTAACATTGATAATGGCTAAAATCAAGAGATTCAAACTCATTAAACTTCAGCATTTCAATTAGGTCTTAAGGACTAAATTGACAAAGTCACCCTTTTTAAAAGGCATAGAGACTAGTAATCTATTAGGACTCATACAGTGTTATGCAGACCTATAAGTTTACTTGCAGAAGCTAACGAGAGCTACTCCAATATGTACTCTGACAACTTCATGAAGTATGGAAACGTATAAATCATAAAGTATAAGTCAGAATGTTTGAAAGGTTCAAACAAAGTACAAACCGAAGTAAAGAATCATTTTGACAAGAGAGTTTAAGTCACCCGATTAGATTGGAGTGGTAAAAACTTGAGTCAAACATTTGATAACCATCAAAGGAGTTGAGAAATCGATTCCCAACTCGCTCCGTGGAACACATCTGAGGGATGGTGGATTCAGTGGGAGTAATCGAACATTGCTATGTATGATTCGATCAAAGATGGGTTTAAGGCAGTCTTCCGAATATTTTGGGACATATTCTATAAACGATTGTTTTCACACTTACCAAAGTCCGTCTAACAGCTAAGCTTGTAAAAGCATTACAAAATTAGCTAAAGTCTGACGCAATTTCTTTAGAAGAAATTTGGGCTTTTTCCACAAGCAATCAAGAGAATAAAGTGTTTGTTGCTCATGATAGTATTCTCCTAATAATTAGCACACCTAGTAGTCTGGGAGAAAAGCACTAATTATTACAAGAATAAGTGGGAGAAAAAGGTACAAGTCGATTTAATTCGATCATGAGAAAAATCATGAAGAGTCATGAAGAACAATCATGAAACTTGTACAAGACGATTAAATTCGACCAAGAGCAACAAACTGCGGCTCCTCGGAAAAGGAAAGGTTAAAGATATGATCTTATAAACCCACCGCACAAAAGCGAATGTCATTCGCCGGAGAACTCTCAAAACAAATGAAAGTGTCTCTAAAGGAATATCTCAAAGTAGTTGAGAAAATTCCAAATTGTTGTTCAAAAGCCCTAAAAGGTCAAATCTCAAAGACTCAGAAAATAAAGGTTATTTCTGAAGAGATAAAAGACCTGCGCAGAAACGGAAACTGACTCTAGATTTTGGCTAGAAGCCAAAATCATCGTGGAATCCATATCTCGTCAAGACATGAAGCTTGATAATTTAAGTCAATAGAAGACCTAAATTGGTTTTCCAAAGTAGAAAACTGAGAAGGATGGAAACATTCATGTTTCCCGAAACGAGACAAGAAGAATAAAGATTCTTCCAATCAAGTTATGTCCACATGCATGCTTCAAAAATCTATCAACGGATTAAAAGAACGCAAGAGTTAGAATCTTCGATTCAAAAGGGAATCAAAGAAGTTTGATTCCTGAGGAATGAAGAATATCTTGAATCACGAGTTTCAAGAAGGTAAGTGGGAGAAACAAACCTTCCGGGTCCGTATGCAGAGTACATACAAAAGATTGAGTACGACACAAGGTGTTGTATAACAGCAACGAACTGACTCAATAAAGGACCACACACAAAAGGATAAAATGCCATTTTGGGCATCTGAAGATCTATAGGCATAGATCAAAAGGATGATAGGATTAGAGAGACTCAGTACGCTGAGATGCTTGAGATCCGAAACAGAAAATCTAAGACTCGGAAAGTCTAAAAGATTTCGACCCAAAAACTCATGACAAAGGGCGTTGCAAAACTCGGAGTCTGAAAAGACACCGATGAGCTAGCACGCATGAGATAGACATTTATGTTCGAAAACATAAAGTCAATCATGTTGGACATGATTAGCATCTAAACATCCGAATTCGGATTGGAAAACCGAAACACTACTTAGTACATCCTAGAAGGCTAAAGGATGAAGTAGTACAAAATTGAACATGTCATCGTAGCAAACTTTCAGACATGGAAGGAAAGTAGGCTAAAAGTGTTTTAAGCCGGGAACTGTTGCAAATACTACATAAAGAATTAAAAGCCTTAACTCTAGTAAAAGTTACTAGAAATTATCAAGGTTGAAGTAAGCAATCTTCAAATTAATTGATAATTAGCAAAGTTTAAAACCGACTACCACGGTAGTCAAACTAAACTGTCACCTAAGACATAGTATGAGATTCATACACAGTCTAAGGCATGAGGTATAATTTTAAACCTCGACGAGTAAAACTGAGTGGGTAAAAGGAGTTTTACGGAAGAGGCTCAGATTTACAACTCTCGTTATCAGAAATAATAGAGTTATTTCACCAGTCGTCTAAATTTGGTTTAGTATTTAAACGACAGTCCATCGATAATAAAACGTTCCAAATAGGTTTGTCAGATACGTGATCTGATGAATGAAACCCTATTAAGTGAACTTGGAATATTTATTATCGAATTCCCTAGTCCAGGTCATTGCATGGACAACAATGACTCACGAAGACTAGTACGGGAGTCGATGGGATAGCGCAGTTCCATGGGTTATAGGAATGGTATATTCTATTCGACTACGTGGGTGTGTAAAAGGTTTATACACTGGATGACCCTCAAATGAGAAGTACATCACTCGTGATGAACGTCAATACTTCTCATAAAGACAATTGGAGATATTCCTCAAAACATGAGTGCTCCATTCATCTTATGTAAGGAATTCCCGACTTTGGTTCCGTTAAACGCCGCGCCGTAAAAGGAGGTTATAAAGGCGGATACTGGGAAGGACAGGATAGACATGAAGTTAAGTGGGAGTGCAAGAATGGATTGTGTCACCCTAATCACATTAGGTACAAAGTGTCTCAAGGCCACTTGATGAGTAGCAACTGAAAATGCGTGGCCGCGCTCAAACGGATTAAAAGTTAATCGTTTGTCTTTTACAGTTGTACTCGGATATCAAGAAAGTCTGAATGACGTGACGTATCAGATGGGATACTAAATTGACACGGGAATCGAGGCATTGCACTTGTTCTAAGTCCAAGTGGGAGTCTGAAGGAGTTGAAGGAGATGTCCTTCGACCAAGATGGCAATGCGAGCAATTTGTCGGATAGGATAATTGATGTGGAAGATCATCAAGTCCGATTGATTTAGGGATCGTAGAGTTGTAGCTAGAGACCAACTACGATCGTCGAATTACGAAGTAATTCGCGGCTAACTTCGATCGGATCCTACAACGGGTTACACATAAGAGTGACAAATTGATCTAGGATATGACTAGTGGGAGTGAGATATAATCATGGGAGTGTCCCATAAACATATCTCATAGGCCTAAAAAGGAATTAGGCAAAGATAGTACAAAAAGGCCAAAAACAGAGTTTTTGGGCCTAGACCGATTCGGGCACTTTTAGGCCTCGGATTGGGCTGATTTTTGGAGGGACGTTTCCTTATGTTATGAAAATTAAATCTGCCAATTTTGGATGGGTTTGGACGTCATCTCCTTAGGGAATTGTGAAAATACCAATAGTTGCTATTTTCGACTATTTCCCTAAATCTTATTCTAAAGGGTGTTTTGGGAAACCTAAAAGGAGGTGGATTCTTATTAGGGTTCTATATAAACACTCTTAGGGCAGAGAATAAGGAGTGGAATTTCTCTCTAAGCTTTCTTACTCTACCACATCAAGTAGAGAGGAGAAAGTGAGCTAATTCCCAAGCTATCTTCTAGTCAAGCAAGAAGAAGGTCTTCTTATTATCCAACCACCATTGGTGTGCTAGCTATACAACAAGGTGGGAGATCAAATTGATTGCTCGTGTCCCAAGTAGAGGAGCTACACTTGAAGCTCTTGGTCTTCTTCAATCAATTTAACTAGTTCGAGGGAAAAGCGATTAAGGTAATCCACTATCTCCATTAGATTAATTACTAGTTTTGCATGTGATCCTGGGAATACTAGTGTAGACATTAGATGTCTTATTTCCGCTATAAACACTAGTAGAAGGGTGTAAATCCCTACAGACAAGCGATGATAGAATTTTCCCAACATATTGTTCGTCTCGCCCGCATCGACGAAAAAGATTGGGTAGGCCTTCAAGGTTAGCATAGCTTCGTTGAGTGGACCTCCATTTTAACATAACTTCCATGAATGGAAAAAAACAAATCATCAACAATATCACAAAAAGAAACTTTATTAAGTCAAGAAGATGGAAATGGTTGAAGGAAGAGAAGAGTCGTGCATGCAAAAGGGGCAGGCCCAAGATAGTTATTTATGGACTCAGAATAGTGGAGAGAATACCAAGCGGATTTGAAGAAGAATTAAGTGCATTAGAAACAGACGAATCTCGCATGCTTTCGGAAAAAATCATGGCGAGTCGCTATTCTGATCAGAGATGAAATAAATGTTATGGTACAACTTCAACGATAAAGGGTGGAGTCTAACGAAAAGCACTTGCCAAAGAAAGGGAGTTGTACCACCGAATAAAAAAAGATTTGGAGATAAATAACAAAGATTTGTAATAAGGAAAGAAATCTGGAATAATGATGGCACAAGATCTTTAAAAGGCACGTAGCAAAATGCGTGTCTAAAAGAATGAGCAGTTAGATAACTAAAGGATCGAAAGGATAACCTATCTCAATAACATCAAATGAAGATACTCGAAGTTTCTACTCTTCGGGATACACACTAACAGCCCACAGAGGCAGTGCCGGAAAATATGCCTTCATGCGAAAACAGCTAAGTCGGGCTCAGCTTACACCCCTAGCTTAGGTATGCCTTCAGAATCCAAAAATTTAATCATTACCATGAATTGTTTATTTTGAACAGAAATGGGAGAACAAGTTGTTATACTCCGTATGCTCTCTTTTTTCAGCTAAGGGGTGACATGACTCGTGATGATTAAAATATTGGTCATCAATTAACCGGGTCAATAAGAAAAATAAAGACCAAGATCTAGACGGGTGAACCGGTGTTTCCGTCACCAGGGAGGTGTATCTGAAAGAACTTTGTCACCTAAGCCCGAAACTTCATATCCTGAGTGAAAATTTAAAGTCATTTCTAAATATCATCAAAGAGAGATGAATCATAGCTATCCATTCAACTTCAAATGCAAGAGTTCTCGTCAAATACCGGTATTTGTTCGTCAAACCGAAAAAGTTTTCTCGTTGGTTTTTCACTGGTTTGTGTCGCAACAAAGCACAAGAAAAAGAAGAAGGGCTCTCGGGTTCGAGTGGTTGGATTTACGAGAAATAAAGAGATATCTAGGAATTATAGATATCGTTCTATAAAATGGTAAAAAGATCTCCAACAAAAGATGTATTTCGACCGTATCAAAAACTAGGAGGGTAGTTTCCCAATGTACCCCGATTAAGGTACTTTTTTTGATGAAGAAACATTGCATTAACGAAACCACGAACAAACAACATACAAACAAAATTACTAGAGTAAAGCAGAAACAAAAAAAGGTACAGAATTCCACACATTTCTATCCTCATTTCTTCTTCCCCATTTTGCAAGCGCATCTGCCGGAGCATTGCAGTCTCTAGGAACAAAGGTGAAGATGATGCCCTCGAATTTATCTGTAAGGACCTTTACTTGTTGCATATTCTTTACGGCTTGCCAGTGGAGTCCGACAGTTTGACCGTTGATGAAATTGACAAGAGATTGATTATCACTTTCTATATGAGCGTGAGTGATATTCAATTGTAACGCCCATTGGATACTAGACAGGATGGCTAGGCTTTCACATTCTTCCACGTTTTGGCACCGCACCGAGTCCGCTGCTGCTATAATGAAGTTAGACTCTTCATCCCTAATGATACATCCTATTCCGGCCGGATCTGTAGTATTGGTAAAAGAGGCGTCGACGTTCAGCTTTAAGTATGGTGTCGATGGAGGTCTCCATGTTTGTTGCTTAGTGTTCTTCCTACATTTGTTAGTGATAACAATCTCAATCTTGAGGGGAGTGATAGTAGCATTATTTATTCTGTCAATCATTTGTCTCGGGTTTTGTTTGTTCGTGTTAAAACAGTTTTCACAACGAGCTTTCCATATGAACCAAAGGATCTTGGCATATTGATTGGTGATATCTTCATTTAGATTTCTCCATTGTTGAATCCATTGAGTAGTAGAGCTAATTTGATCTGTTCTAACCTGAAAATGAAACCATATTGCTTTTGCAAACGTGCAATGAAGCATAACATGATCTAAAGTTTCGTTTTCATCACAGTTAATGCAAGAGTATGAGTCTCCAATGAACTTGCCTATCTTAGCTTTTACGGGTAAGCTATTGGTACAACACTTCCATAGAAATAGTTTAACTCGAGGGATAGTATTCATGTTCCATATAAAGAACCAGTCGGTTTGATCCTGCTTTTGATCTGTGCTTCCTGTTCTTAAATAATTATACATAGATTTTATTGAAAAATTACCTGATTTTGTTAACGTCCACATCGGTTTATCCTCTTGATTATTCTGAATGTTGATGCTCAGGATTGATCTACATATCTCATTGTTAAAGCATTGCTGTAAAATCTGAAAATTCCAACTGTTATTAGTAATAAGTTGTGAAACCCATTTAAGGTTAGACCCACTTTGGTTAGTTATGGGAGGGGGGTGGTTCGGGATCCAAAAATCCTGCCAAATATTAATGTTAACTCCTTTATTGATATCCCAGAAAATAAGACCTGTCATTTGATTATATTGCTTAGTAATCGATTTCCAAGGCCAGGAATGAGTGGTTTTGGAAGGAGTGGGCTTATGGGAATTAGGATAGTACTTACTTTTGAGCACGCGAACCCATATGGCTTTAGGATTATTGATAATGCGCCAGATGATCTTGTTGAGAAAGGCCTGATTATCAAGAAAAGGGAGGCGCAACCCGAGTCCACCCAGCTTCTTGGGTTTGCAAATAGTAGACCAGTTGATCGTGTGGAAAGTTTTGGATTTTTCCCACCAAAAAGTCCTTTGGATGGACTCAATGCTGTTACATATGCCTTTTGGGATGGCAAAGCACTGCATTTGGTATCGGGGAACAGCCGCTGCGATAGTTGAAATGACTACCGAGCGACCAGCTGGGAGAGGAGGTTTGATTGCCATTTGACAAGTTTGTTTTTAATTTGGGTGAGAAGAGGTTGAAAGATAGATTTTTTGTTTCTGTCAATGAAAAGATTAGTGCCGAGGTACTTATCGCCAGCCGAGGATTGATGAACTTTAAGTTCCCGAATTATCATACGCTTGAATTTCGGGTACGAGTTTTTAGAGAAGAAGATATTGGATTTAGAGTAGTTTTTAGAGAAGAAGATATTAGGATTTTGTCAACGATGGAAGAGAAGCATATGAAAATATATTTAGAGTAGATATTGGATTTAATGTACTTGACCTAAAATCCTAATAAAAAATGGTAAAAGTGGTTCAAATAAGTGCACACCGAATTGGGGTGTATTGACGTGAGCCCCTTCCTGCCGCAGAAACTCAAAATTCACGAACCTCTGGTCTCTTGAGCTGAAGAAGCCTGTATTTGTTCCTTTCTATCTTTTGTACTGAAAAAATGAGTTGGATTTCAAGAATCTCTCTCCGTAAATTGGTAGCAGGAAACACTTTCATCAAATCTTCAAATCCCCCCATAAAAATTTCGATTTCTTACTTCTCGAACCTAATTTCATCCTCACAATCGAATTCCTTCATCCTACCCATCTCGAAATTTCACTACTTTCTACCTCAAATTAGCTCATCTCCTGTGACCCATTCCATAAGTCATGGATCTTTCAGAAATTTTAGTTCAAAATCAGATTTTGATACCAATAAAGAGATCGATGAAATCAATCTCAAGTTCGCACAAGCTCGAGAAGAGATAGAACTGGCTTTAGAATCAAAAGAAACTGTTTATTATAACGAAGAAGCAGAATGTGCTCGTGATGCAGCAAAGGAAGTCTTGGACAAATTTGAAGGTTTAATGGCAAAATTACCAGAGAATGAAAAGGGGGTTTTGCAGAGATCAATGGGGCTAAAGATGGAACAATTGAAAGCCGAGCTTGCACAGTTGGACGACTGAAGAGGTTCGTCAATCTGGGTTTTGTTCAAATTATATTTATTTCAATTTTCTTGTATGATTTGTTTTAGATTTTGTTTTTGTTTGGTATTAGTAGTAATTTTGGAATAAGTCTCATATATTCTGATTTTCTTTTATAACATAGGCCATTTGAATGGATTAAAATTGACAATTTTTCGGTTTAGTAGTTGTTATTGTTTGTGATCAGGCCTTTCATTGTAATGTAGCTGGTTCTCCTACTGTAAAAATGGTTGCTTAGGCCAGTTCTAAACTAAAAGTTTGCGAAATATGTTAGTTTACAAATAATAGGAGATACTAAATTATAACTCTCTGGTGATTCATGGAATGTGATAGCCGCACACTGAATTGGTGAAAGAAATTGATAATTTTTTCAACGATGGAAGAGAAGCATATGAAAATATATTTTGGTGCGTACACTTTCACGATCTCTCCAATTTAGGTCAAGCCCATTTATGCCAACTCGCAACGCTTTTGATGTACCACACTTTTATAGCCGAATGACATGGGCTGTGTGGAGTTTCCTCAAAAGAAGCTTTAACACTCAGTGGAGGAGATATATATCCCATTGAGACATAATAAGGCTCCCCACCTCTGCAAAGAATTTGTGGAGCAGACCCTCACGCGGTCATCTGGTATGGAACATTTAGAAATAATGGTATCTTCAAGGGTTAGGAACTAGGGGTTCGTGAGACCTTTTATCACTAGAGAAGGAAGAAGAGGAGGACTAGATGCTTATCATTTCTAGTTTTTACATGAGCTAGGGATGCATTGTTAGCAACCACGTGAGGGTTTTTTTGGAGAAGTGTGGCTTCTCTGTTTAGCAAACTCTTATTTGGAATTGCTTGTTCTTACCCCTCACATACTTTTTTTTATGTATACATATATATATATATATATCGAAGCAGTACGACTCGGACTCGGCTCGGCCAAGGGCCGAGTCCGCCGAGTCACTCTGAATATTATGAAGTTGTTAGTAGTGTATGTATATAAAATAATAACATGATAATACTTAATAAAATCAAGTTCAAACTTCAAAATTAAATTAATAGTAGAGTTAGGAACAAGTAGAACTAAATAATCACTCTAGTAGAGTCATACTCTAATAGTTATAACTAATTACTAGAATAAAAAACTAGTAGACTTACTATAAAAATAAATAGAAATACAACCTATACCGAGTCAGCCGAGTCAGGCCCGAGTCAGCCGAGTCACTCGGGCTAACCCTAGACTCGGCTGACTCGGTGGGACTCGGCTCGGTGTACTGCCGAGTCCCGAGTCACTCGGCTGACTCGGCCAAGTCGTACTGCATAGAATTATATATATATAAACTCGTTCAACTTTCTCCATACAATGATTTGTGTGTACGAAGGTCTGCTTCAATTGGTTGAAAAATGCAGTGCTCATTCAGTTACTGCTGGGCTTGTGTAATATTTTTATGTTTTAGTTGGGCAAGTCCAAGTTGCTATCGTGTTAATGCCTGAATATAGAAATGCTGTGAAACCCTACAATGAAATGTCATCATTGCCCATGTTATCATTGTTCATATGATCATAGTGAGTTTTGTCTCATATTACAAATGTAAGTAGTTAGATTTGACACTTGAGGCAGGTCAGGCTGAGCTAGGCCCGATGCCTAAAGCCAACCGATTAACATTGATATCACACATGGGGCAGGTCAGGTGATTGAAACAGCTGCTTGATAAGGACTTAGGAAAATAGTTCCATAGGTGCTCTTTTTTCTTGCTACAAAAGAAAGGTTCACTGATCTGGCTTCTCTTCTGCACAGCTAACACCTGCTGATCCTATAACATTCTCTTTTCCGCAATTATCTATAATTGGGAGTTTTTCCAAACAAGCACCCTATAGTTGACTGAATTGCCATTACCGGTTCGAATAGTAGGGGAAGCTCTTCCCGGAGGTTGTTGTCACTGCACCTTCTATTGTTCTAGTAGTTGACTGAATTGGCATTACTGGTTTTCCATCTATTGATCTTATCAAACTGTTTCACTCGATTGATGTTCTCTTCACACCCCAAATCGTAAGCTTGATTACCTTCTTGGCTTCCTTACCACCTTTCTCTTCTATAATATTTGTCCCCATAGCTACGCTCTCTCATTCCTGTATCGCCATAGCTATTTGATCTGTTCCTTTATCGCCATAGCTATTTGATCTGGTTGATTCGATAGAACAACCCCACTCTATTAGCACCCCCTTGGCCCTTTGAAATTAGCAGTGTGGGACCCATTTTGGTTCACAAAACTGGTTTGTCCCCATCAATTTCAACTCTAAATGGAAAGGTTATGAAGTTGCTGACTAGAACTAAACTAATAAGCTAAGATGGAACACTAAAAAGTAAATCAGGAGGTGTTGAGGATTCAAAAATGCATTGTGAAATAAATATTTACAGCTAATGCATGTGTTTTCAGTTAAAAACAAATTGGAGTAAATTATTTGAGATTCAGATTTAGAAATAAAAATAAAGTACGTTTTACTGTATTAGAAAACGAACCCAAAATATGGTATGGCCGAAAATAACATTCTGAAAAGTTAATGTCCCTACCATACCACATGATGAGCGCATTAGCTTACCCTTACTGGCATGTGTATTACATATCATTGTGAAAGTTTGGAAAAGTGATCTATGTTCCAAGTATCATGGGTGCAATTGTTTTATTTATTTAGTTTTGTTGAAATATAGCATATATTTACTAAAAAGGTAAGAGTGCGATTACAGTACATATTAGCTATGTTGTCAAAAGCGCGCCTTGGCGACGCTTAGTCGACCAAGGCGCAAGGTTGAAAGAAGTCTCGCCTCGCCTGAGAAAAATGGAGGCGAGAAGAGGCGACAAGAGTTAGGTTTTTTTGTTTTAGGGTTTGGAATGAAGAAGATGAAGTTCTCTGGTTGAAGAAAGAGGAGAGAAAGAGAAAAGAAGGGATTTTAGGGTTTCTTTTAAATCCAAGGGTCACGATTAGATAAAAATCTAATGGTCAAAGTTTACTTTGGTCCAGATTTGGTCAAAGTAACCAAAAAATTAAAAAACCCTTGACCAAATCTGAACCATTTATATGATCTAATCCAAGGGCCAACACTTGATGAACCCTTTAGGGTTTTATATATCTTTCATCCTCTTCAGCAACAAGTTGAATATCTGTTTTCCTTCGTCTTCTTCCTCATCTTCTCTTCTTCATCTTCTTCCACACTCGTGTTCTTCACCATTTTCAGCATCTTGAAGCGCTCGCCAAAGCGCGCCATGGCGAGCAAGGCGCAGGCGACACCTTCGTCGCCTCGCCTCGCCTCTCGCCTAATACAACATAGCATATTAGAAATAAGTTTTGGAATGTATTTCCATAATCTATTGCCTTGAGTTTTCCTCGTCCATTTGGCTATATTGTGATTTCTGGCTATGTAGGAGAACTTAATAATGTTGAACTTTGGGATGAGAGCTTTAATTTGTTGAATGTGAGTTACAGAATGCCAATGTATCATTTTCCTAGAATCGTGCAGATGTTGTATTATACTTTGGTTGTTGTTTTCAATAATTATGTACTTGTAGTTATGAGAAATCGCACTTCAGACTCCGGATAAAATGGGGTTTTCTTCACTTTCTTCGCTCGTACGAGCTTGTAGAGTTTCTACTTTTGCTTCGTGATATTGAGCTGCGAATCATGAACAATAAAACTAATTCCTATAGAACTGTTAATGTTAGTAAACGAAGCATCTCTATTAATTTTATAGTATGGATAAACTGGAGGAGTCCAACCATGAGAACATAATCGTTTAGTGGTTTTAACTACACCAGGAGTGTGAGGAAAAGATAGAATCTAATCAATAACCTGAGAGGGTCTACTAATAATATTCTCAAAACATTGATTCAGAACAAAATGGAAGACCTTGGTTTCGTTTGCATCAATGAACAACTGAGCTCCAAGGTATTTATCGGCATTTCTAATTTTAAGGCTCCGCATGATCATACGTTTGAACTTCGAGTGAGAGTTTTTAGAAAAAAAAATGTTGGATTTATTGTAATTGATCATCTGACCGATCAGGAGCAAAAGATGTGGAGAATCGATTTAAGATTATGAATGTTCTGAAGAGAATTTCTGCCAAATATTATCAATCATCGGCAAAGAAAAGATGGGTTATAGTAAACTCAGGGTTAGCAATGGGGAAACCATTAAAGTTATGGCCAGATTGCAATGAAAGAAGCAGTCTACTAAGGCCCTCCATATAGCAAGATTAAAGAGGAAAGGGGAAAGAGGGCCTCTTTGTCTGATACCTCTACTAGGGTGGAAGGTAGGGCCCGAGCGTCCATTGATAAGAACGGCCATAGAAGAGGTGGAATGCAAGCCAAAATCATGTTATTCCAGTGAGAGGAGAACCTTAATTTAGACATAATATCAGAGAGAAAGAACCATTTTGTGCGATCAGAGACCTTCGACATGTCAAGTTTGAGGCCAACCTATCCAGTTGCGCCCTTGATCTTTTTATAAGAATGAAGAGTTTTTGCCCTATGATTACATTATCTGAGATCTGCCTTCTAGAGATGTAGGCAGATTAAAAGGGAGAGATAATGGAGCTCAACACACTTTTGAGTCGATCCGCCAAGATTTTAGTGATGATCTTGTAAGTAGTATTAAGAAGACCGATGGGTCGAAATTCAACCGAGGATTGAGGTGCCCGAGATTTGGGAAGGAGTCAGATATGGATATGGTTTCTGTGAGGCGGCATGGTGATGTTTTCAAAAAAGTCACGACCCATGTTGTATATGTCTGCTGGAACTGTGCCCCATTTGGCTTGAAAGAAGAAGGGGGCGTAACCGTCAGATCCCGAGTCCGCTTCCTTCTTAAGCTAGTGAATAGCCTGATCAATTTCCTCTTTAGTTGGAATGGCTGATAGGGCAACATTTTGGCTATTAGAAATAGAGGCAAGGAAAAGATTTGTAATCACCGTCGAAGTGTAGTTGTTACTAGAGGTAGTAATACCCTGGAGATTAGTGGTGACTACTTCCTAAGTGTCCTTCTTCTTTGTTTGCCAGTCGCCATTAGCACCCTGAATGGACTGGATTTGGTTGCTACGGTTCCGCTTAATAGCCAAGGAATGGAAATACTTAGTGTTCTTGTCCCCTAAATTGTCGAAGTTATTTCTAGATATTTCTTTCCACATACTCTCTTGTTTATAGCACAACTCTTCAAGACTCTTAGAGAGGGTTATATGCTGAGGCTGTCTGAGTTGGTAGTGGATGTGAGTAGAATTGTCTGAGTTGGTAGTGACCACTTGTTAGCAATGAACTCATGACAGTCAGGATGAGACATCTAAGTACGAGTAAATTTGAAAGGTTTAGGGGTAGAATGGATATACTGGGAATTGGTAAGATAGATGGAGTTGTGATCAGATCCAACGATGTTCAGATGAGCAAGACGAGAATTAGGGAAACATGTTAACTAATCATCATTAACCAGAGCTTTGTCTAACCGCTCCTAAATAAGATTACCAGCAAATTGCCTATTGGTCCAGGTATTAGGGGGAACTTGATAGCCTGGGTCTATTAGGCCCATACTCTGAATAAAGTGTTATTCTGGGGGTGAACGAGTTTGTGCTCTCCTTACCCCCTATCTTCTCTAGGGAGTCAAAAATACAATTCAGATCTCCTATTACAATCCAAGGACTTCCTATAGTGTGGCCAACGTTATCGAAGGCTCTCCAAGAGGCCAGTTTATTTGTACCATAGGGACAACCATAAAAACAAGTAATGTATATATCGTTAGGTCTGTTAACGTCATGACAACATGCATGGATCATATTATTATTAGAACGATGATGTTGATATTAAGATTAGTTTTCCAGTATAAACAAAGTGACAGTTATAATGCTTGTTGATAGGAATTCGTTTGAAAGACTCATTTTTGGTCTCAGAGAGAAAAAATATCAAGATTTTTAAGATTCATCATGGAGAGGAGATGTTTTTTCGAAAGGAAATTTGAGCTGCTATTGATATTCTCATTAAGCATTTTAAGATTCGAAAAGGCGTTTAAAGTGGAAATTTGTGTTTTAGTCTTTGTCTTGTTGCTGTTTTGTTCTTGTTGGTTCCCTGGTACACCCGCAAGAGTTGGTTTTGTCCACTTGGGTGGTAGTGTGGTGGCTCGGTCCCCACCTTTTTGCTACTCTTGCCTAGTGTACCAGGTTATTTGTTGGCCCCTGTGTGGTTTTCTTGTGGTGTGTTCGGCGAGGGTGCCTCTAGCTAGTAGAGGGCCTTCTTTCTCTTTTCTGTTGGCTGTTCTTGGCCCGTTTCTAGTAGATACTTGTTTGGTTTATTTGTAGTGGTTCCTTTAGTCTTTATTTGTTCTTTGCTGTCTTGGTCCAGCGGGTGAACCTTGGCCTTAGCGCTTTTAGGGATGGCTACTGCCAGTCTGACCCTTGTGCGAGACCCGGGTTCTACCATTACCAATAACCCTAACCCGAGTCCATTAGCCATTTTGGCCTGGAACGTCCGGGGGTGTGGAAGCTTTCTCAATCGGAAACACCTTTGGACGTTACTCAAAGAGCACAATCCAGATCTAATCTTTCTATCCGAGACTAAATGCATGAACATGAACATCGACAAATTGCTCAATCTCCACAAAAGCTACAAAAAGGTTACAGTTGAGCCGATAAACAAAGCGGGTGGTCTGGTTCTTTTCTGGAAAACGGATATTGACCTTACGGTGCTACAGGCCACTCAGAACATGATCCATGTGTCTTTGAATTTTGAAGATCAAAATGAAAACCTACTGCTCACTGGATTTTATGGTTGTCCCTATAACAAAAACAAACTCAAACCTTGGGAAGCTCTTCAGAATGTCTCTACAGCCCAACACACCCCTTGGTTAGTGATCGGCGACCTGAACACCATCATGTATCCTTCCGATAAAAGTGGTCCTCCCAAACCTATTCCTCTCATGGCTAGGAAAATAGTGTCCAGCATTCACGATATGGGTCTTCACGACTTAGGTTTCAGCGGTCCTCAGTTCACTTGGTCCAATCGGCAATTCCACGGTACATTGATTCAAGAGCGTCTTGACAGAGCGCTTGCAAATTTGGATTGGCTCTCCACCTATCTGTCTTCCCGCATTACACACCTCCCGGGGGTGGGATCTGATCATCTACCTATTTTACTTTCCACCCATCCCCCATCACATCTGAGTGCCAAACCCTTCAAATTTCTTAGAACATGGATGTCCCACCCAAACTGTCAAAATTTTATCCTTGAAAACTGGAACCCGAACAACTACTTGATTCAACAAAAGCTCAACCAGCTCGCCATCAAACTATCTCAATGGAATAGAAACATCTTTGGTCACATTGGGGAAAAAATCAAACACCGTACAACCCTTCTTCAGTCTTCGACAAACCCAGAGTGTTTTCTTCACTTCACATCTCAGCTGGAAGAGGCTTATAACCTTCAGGAAAGTATCTGGAAGGAAAAATCCAGAGTGGCACACGTTCAGCTGGGCGATAGAAACACTAAATTTTTCCACGCCAAGGCAATCACCAGAAATCGGAAAAATCACATATCATCCATCAAAAGAGAAGACAACTCGTGGTGCTCGGATATCCCGGAAATTTCCAATCTCTTCACTTCAAACATTAAAAATATCTCCACCACCACCTCCCCTACCCCCACTAGCATTATCAAATCCCTGTTCACCACCCAGATCTCCGCCTCGCAAAACACCTTCCTCATTCAGGCCCCTAACGAGGAGGAAATCCGAGCATCCACTTTCTCCCTGAAACCCGAGGCCGCGCCAGGGCCGGATGGTTTTCCACCCTTCTTCTACCAAACCAATTGGGATACAGTTAAGACAGATGTCCTCCAGATGGTCAAAGCCTTTTTCCTTACCGCCACTCTCCCTCCCTCCACTAACCATACTCATATTTGTCTCATCCCCAAAACCAAAGCCCCCCAATCCACAGCCGATTTCAGACCCATTAGCCTTCTCAACACAACATATAAAATCATCACCAAAATCCTGGCTAATCGCCTGAAAACTACTCTCCCGGACATCATCTCACCCTTTCAGGCCGCTTATGTCCCGGGGCGACAAATCACGGACAACATAATCATAAGCCAGGAAATATCCCACTCTTTCAAGAATAAACGCGGGTCGAAAGGCTTCTTTGGATTAAAATTGGATATGTCTAAAGCCTTCGATCAGGTAGAATGGCATTATCTGGAGGACATCATGGTTAACCTGGGGTATGACACACTTTGGATCAAAATGATTCATGCCTGTATTTCTTCTTCCTCGATGGCGGTTCTTATAAATGGTAGACCTGGCCCGTCTTTTAATGTGTCTAGAGGCTTAAGGCAAGGAGACCCTCTTTCGCCTTTCCTGTTCGCTTTAGCCATGGAAGGCCTGAGGCGTCTGCTTGACTCCCCTGATAGTCCTCACAAATTTCTCGGTTTCTCCACCCCTCGATCCACCTTCACAATCAATCACCTGCTGTTTGCTGACGACTGCATCATTTTTGGTAGGAATACCCTAGACAACATCACCAATCTCATCACCATCCTCTCATTATTTGGGTCGGAGTCGGGTCAAATCATCAACTACAAAAAATCTACTATCTTCTTCTCAAAAAACACCCACCCCAAATTTAAAAGGTTAATCACCAAATCACTCAAAGTGCATCAAGCTTCGAGCTTAGACTAGTATCTGGGCACACATCTGTTCATAGGGGCCAAGAAACAACAGAGCCGTTGCTGGCTCAAATTCAGAATAAACTTTCGAAATGGCAAACAAACCTCCTCTCTCAAGCAGGCCGCACAGTAGTCATCTCGTCTATTACCGCGGCGGTTCCCCGATATCAGATGCAATGCTTTGCCATTCCTAAAGGCATCAGCAAACGCATAGAGACCATTCAACGGTCATTCTGGTGGGGAAAAACAAAATCCATTCATACAATCAACTGGGCAACAATTTGTTGTCCTCGTAAATTCGGAGGTCTGGGACTCCGAATGCCTGCTCTTGACAATGTAGCTTTTTTATGTAAACTGGGATGGCGCCTTCTCAAATCTCCTAAAGCGCCCTGGGCCCAATTCCTAAAAGCCAAATATTTCCCAAAAACGGCAAAACCAACCTCTCCAAAACAGAATCATTCTTGGGTCTGGAAATCGTTGGCAGAACCTCTCGGCAAACTTTCGAAACTTATCTTTTGGGATGTAAACAAAGGCACCAAAATCAATATATGGCAGGACTTTTGGATTCCAAACCAGGAGCCGCCGCTACAAAACCAAAATAACTGCCCGTTGAACACGGTGGACCAACTGATCGACAATAATACTTGGAAGACGGATCTACTCCAGAGATACTTTGATGATGAAACTTGCAATGCAATACTTAGCATAAACCTTCACCCGACAGCGGAAGATGAAATGGTATGGACTCTCACTACTTCTGGTCAATTCACAATAAAATCAATGTACAGGTATTTGAGCAATGGCACAAGGGTACCCGAAACGATGGAATGGGCGTTCATTTGGAACATTAGAACTATACCCAGAATCAAACTCTTTCTCTGGAAATGTTGCACCAACAGTCTCCCGGTCAAAGACAAAATAGGTAATTACATAGGCAACAATTACAGCTGCGCCTTCTGCGAAGAACGGGAAACCACAACCCATGTCCTTATTCATTGCAATTTTGCCCGGGCAATTTGGTTCCATTACAACATAAGAACGGATGGAATTGGCTCGGTGATTGAGTGGATCACGAATTGGTCTTCACTGGATGACGCTACGACGGAGAATCTTGCAAAAATCATGTGGTTTATTTGGAAAGCTAGATGCGAGAAGTGTTTTGGAAAGAAAGCAATCATGCCTATGCAGCTTATTCGGCAGATTCAATGCTATGCTACAAACCTACCAGAGCAAAAGATTGCTAAAAGTAACGCAGTCAAGCCCCAGTGGCTGCCACCTCCACCACCCTTTCTCAAAATAAATGTTGATGCTTCTTTCAAAACTTACACAGTTGATGGGACATGAAAATGTCTCATCTGAATCTCTTAACTCGGGTTAGTTAGTCCATTTCGAGCGGTTACTCTGATGATTTGCTTGTTTTTCTTTCTCAGGTCTCAGTTATGGAGTTCAATACGAAAACATCGTGATAAAGACATACTTGAGGGGCATTTTGGTCATTTTAATGTCAAGGGTATTCTGGTCAATATTGTTCTCATGTGAAAGTAGAGTCCAATACGAATCCATCGGCGAAAGCGGAAGTCGAATCGGAGCACGGATGACAAAACTGTAGTCAGTCAAAGTTTGGTTCAAAATCGGTTAACCAAGTCAACTGTAAGACACATGGCTACATCTCAAAACACGTTGCATGCTTTTAAATTGGTCTGCAATGCATGGAATTAAGGCCACAAACAACACGTCAACACCAGCCTCAAGGATTGGATCAATTCCAAATCTTTTCTCTACCCACTTTCTCTCACATCTAACAATCTTAATATATTGTTGACAATAAAAACAAACAGGAGGGCGTGGGATCATCATAGAAAGAGATTTCTTTGTCTTCAAAACAGGAAGAATCAAAACTTGGATATTCTAAGGAGCCGGGATTCGACTAAGTTGGGATTTGGTATATTACTCTTAACTGAAGAGATTGTGAAAGGAAAGATTGGAAGGATTTCATGAGAAATTTAGAAAGAGATAGCTGGAAATCATGATTTTCTTAGAGATGATATTGCCTTCCATTTTTATTCAAAAAAAGAAAATAAGAAATGGAAACTTTGAAGGTGAAGGCCATCTTTCTCTCTTTATCTCCTAACTACTTTGGCAAGTTATTTTCTAAAAGAGAGAAAGAATCATCTCTCTATCTCTCTGACAGTAAGGATATTTGAGAAGTGAAGAAGGGAAGAGATGAGGAGGAATTAATTAAAATTTGTCATTGATGGAAAGATTGAGAAAGCTTATGGAATGATTTTTAGAGAAAGATGGAGAATGGAAAGTTGTTTATAAAGCAGAGAGCAAAGGAGGAGTAGGGGGTATCTCGGTTTTGAGGTCGAAACAAATCACCATCTCGACTGGAGAGTTTTCCTCTGGTAGCTCAACCAAAACCGACTATATTAGAGAGAGAGAGTGATATAAAAAGCTCCCGGCTGGGGATGAAGAAATGGAGTTAGAGAGAGAGACAACCGAGAGCACCATCCATTGATCATCATCATCATCATCTATTTTTCTTCTTCTTCATCTTCTGTATTTTTCTTTTTGTGAGAGACAGAGAGATTCAGTGATTGAGAGAGAAAGAAACAGAGAGTGATTGAGAGAGAAAGAAACAGAGAGCTTTAATGGAGTTTTCTTCTTGATTTTTGATTTTCTTTTTTTTGATTATAATTCGTCTACCTTTGTGAGAGAGATAGAAAGAGAGAATTAACAGAGAGATTAAGAAAAGAGAGAGAAAACAGAAAGATTAGAAAGAAAAAAAAAAAAGAGTTGGAGAAGATGAGAAAATATGTGGGAAAATAATTTTCCCACAGAGAATTCAATTCCGAGAAGACGAGAAAATCGTTTTCCCTAAGGGTCTGTTTGGTCTGTTTTCCTGGAAAATCGTAAAAACAAAAGGAAAACTATTCCCTTAGGGTCTGTTTGGTTTGGAAATAGCTACAAAAGTTAAATTTTCTTCTTCCTCTCTTTATTTTATTTTCCAATTTATCTTATATAATGTCCATGAGTAACTAACCTTTTTATCTAGGGTCTTAGATGAAGTTCTTCATAAATAATTTTATCGATACGATTTATTAATAATTTTTATTGTTTTTTTCACGATAAAATCTTCCGGATTTTTGGACCATTCATGGACCAAAAGTCTGAGTTATATAAAGAATTTGTTAATTAATTAAATCATAATGAATCATTGTTAGAATTATTATAAGGACGGATTCGACAACCTTAGGTTTCTCCCCCATTCCTTGTATCATTTGTAATTATTTTCTTTTCGTAAATTTATTTTTAATATTTTATTTATTTCAAAACCAAAACCAAAACCATTTTCAAAACTGTCTTACTTCCAAGTCTTAGAATAGGTTTCACTTAGTCCCTGAGGAACGAACCGGTCTTACCGGAAATTATTACAACTTGACACCCGTGCACTTGCGGGTGTAGACCTATTTAAGGAAACTTTCTAGGCCCATCAACAGTCCCGGCAGGTATCGGAAACATTATCCACGATGCAAACGGCGAATTCATGATTGCTAGAGCAGAAAGCATCAGGGGACAGACAGCGGAAGAATGTGAAAGTGTAGCTATCCTGAATGCAGTCAAATGGGCGGAGGAGCTTCACCTTAACCAAATCATAATTGAAAGCGACTACAACAATTTGATCATGAACATTCGGGACAGAAACAAAGCCATCAACTGGCAGTCACTACACAACATAGAACAGATAAGGGCCCGCCTAAACCATTTCGAGCAAATTCAATTTCAGTTTAGCCCGAGGAAAACGAATGGCCTGGCAGACGCTCTAGCGAAGTGGGGTAGGAAACACAGGGTCAACAGGACGTGGCGGTCTATGGACAATATGAAGTGGGATCTTAATTTGTAATTCCTTCGTTTTGGTTTCCTTTCAACAAAAAAAAAAAAAAAAAAGGATGAAGACTCTAGAACTTGAGTCAGTTAGCAGTCAAAAGGGGGCCCAAAAAGCAGTGTGCCACAACTAGGAACAAAACGAAGAAAAACAAACCAAGAAGAGAGACAAGGGACAAAGCAACAAAATATGAAATAAGAGAAAACAGATAGAAACTAAAAAACAATTGAATCACATAGAATTAGATAAAAGAAAAGAGAAGTACCATAATCAAAAAGAGAAGAAGCAACACATATAAACTAATGAGTCACTGTTAAGGTAAGAGAAAAGACTGAGATTAACTCATACAAAAGCGAAACTGGAATTATAAACAGTGGAATAAGAGAGAAAAAAGAGTCAACATTAACAGGAAATTTAGGAAATGAACATCAAAGATGTTAACTAATATTCTTAAAGAACTGATGGATAGATACAAATGGAGCAATCCCTAGGGCTAACAGAGAACAAACTAAGAAAATCAAAATCAAATCACAATATATAGTACCAAACACAACTAGAGTAATGTTACTGAGGACAGGGTCCAAAGAACCTAATGGTGCTTAATTTAAAAAGAAAAATCTAGTATTGAAGCAAAGAGAAGCCTATCTCAAGTAATAAACTTGAAACTAGTAATATTAAGTAACATCAAGGAAAAGGAAAAACTAAAAATCATAGGGAATCACAACTAAATAACTAGATCATTAGAAGCTTATAATCATTTAACTGGTAGCATGCTAAGAAAATATTAACTAAACAGATGCTAATAGAGAAAGATACTCCCTGAATAGGTAGAAAGCAAGATCTATACGTTGCTGCTGACTGATGGCGCTGCTTTATCTTTCCTGCTACTGATTGAAGATCGAAGGAGATTGATCTTTGAAATTTTAGCTGGAGTGAGGGTTTGAGATAGTATTTCAGATCTGATTTGAGTGAAAGTTATCTACAGCTTTCCTGCCCTAGATGCAGAAGATGAAGGTTGTTCTTTTATGATTTATGGATTAAGTTCTTAGATTATGGATGATTGTCATAGATTTCAGAAGATTGAAACAAGGATTTAGGTTAGCTAGGGTTTGTACTTATTTTTACGAGTAAATCATCCCTTGCATGAACATATCTGCTTTTGAAAAAAAAAATACTCTAGAATTGCCAAATCACAAATTCTTAAATCTAAGCATTAAACCAAGTATTTTTATCTTTTAGATCCATTAGCGACATCCTAAAGGGGCATTAATTCACTAACATGACTTAATCACCTATAATCCATTCTAGAAAAGACTTAACATGAGTTTAAGTGTTTAACAACTAATGTTTCTCTTATTAGAGAAATGCTGATTGTGGGGACGTCCAAAATTTATAAAACTAGTAATTATTTCCTTCGACCCCTATATCAATCAGCAAAATCTAACAAGCCAAGATTTGTCTGTCTAAAAACTATTAGCTAAATCTTTCTTTGGTTCGTCAAATATGATCAATTTTCATTGTTTTTACATTTGATTTTCATCTTTTTTTAATCCCTATACTTCACAAACTAGATCATCTCATTGAAATCACGAAATCAAAGATTGTTCAATTTGTTTGAGTCAATTGTTGGGAAAAACGGGCACTTAGGCGCAGCGGAAATATAAGAGTTTTTCCCCTTTGTGTTAGTTACGAGGATAATATAGAAGAATATGTGGGAGCAATAAACAAAGAACTGAAAGTAAATAAGACAACGATTTTTAACGTGGGAAACCTCCTCAACGTGAGAAGTAAAAACCACGGGACTCGTAGTCCAACCAAATCAACTATGATAGCAAAGTAGTTACAGACTACGTCCAACCGAGACTCAGACCCTTCCAAAAGAATCAATCTCAAACACGAAGAAACACGGAGAAACCCTCACAAGCAAGAACAAAACAGCCCAGAAATATTCAGTCTAAAACGACCCTAAATTCACTAGGATTCCGGCGACCAATCAACGATCTCTCCGTACAAATACTAGATGAACAGGTTAAGAACACCTCTGCAAAATTTCAGCTTAATCGGAGAAGAACTCACCGTCGGATTTTCCGAACAACGAAGACTGCGCACGCTGAAACAGATCAGCCCTGCTCTTCTCGGCAACCTTCTTCTCTCCCATTCTTCTCTTGTGCGTTTCTAATTGTGCTGCCCCCTTTGGTGCTCCTCACACACACATCTAAATTAGGTTAAGGTAGTATTTATAGACTCCCCCTTAATCCTAATTCCACCGTCATAAGTAATCGACCCAAAGAAACTCGACTAGGGCCCGGATTTGGTTTCCTAATCCAAACCCAACTAGGTTTCCCCACTAGGAGGAAAACCCAACATCAATAACTTAGTTTCTTTCTTTAGAATCTCTAACAGTGTGATCCAGAACATTAAACCTTCGTTTTTAGCATCTTCTTTTATAAAAAAAAAATTTGATGTTCTTTAACGAAATTTATTAAGATTTATTTATATATTATAACAATTGTACGTCTTCTTGTCGTCTTCAATGAATTTTTGCACTAATAATGTTAAAACAATTCTTCAGTCAAGTACGAAAGTTCATAACAATATGCGGATTTTTTATAAAATCTTATGAAATGCATCATAAGACATATTAACACATCATAAGATAATATGTAGGTACATAACGTGGTATGAACCATTCATAACTGGTTATGAAATCTGTTATGAACCATTCGTAATTTGTTATGAAAATGAACTTAATGATGTTTGAATTTTATTAGTATATGTCATAGGAAATCACCATAAACGCGATCTATTTCAGCAATACATGATAACAGATTTCATAATCTAATGAACTCAGAATATGATAATTACAATATTGAAAACTAGTAGATTCAAAATTCCAGAGAGAAACTATGTTTTAATGAAAACACTATTTCTTCATCATGATCATCGGAAACAATTTCAAATATCATTATAGATTAACAAATTAGAGACCATAACAACTTGTTTTGAATAACAAATCGTTCGGGGAGAATAACAAAAACTTTGGAGAATGTTAGGGAGAAGTGTGACGACGACAAAATTGCATGAGTTTTTTTGGGAGGGTTGTTTCACGAGAATGACATGGGTCATAAATCTTTATGGGTGTGTATCAATATATCCAACTTAACTACAACAAGATAAATTAGTAAGAGAGATGAACTAAAGAAGACTCGGAACTGATTTTATTTCTCACTGAAACAAAGATAATAATATGTAATTAACAAATGCAGAAAACTACTACTAGACTGACTTTATTTATACTTGAATTTCTCCTAAAAGAGCTCAACGAGTTTTGACTAAAGTCATGCGACTCTCATGAACAGGGCCGTGCCTGAGAATTTCAGGGCCCTGTGCGAAATTTGATTTTAGGCCTTTCGTACAACAAAAAATTACAAGTAAAAATCGAACGAAATGCAAGATAATTTACTATTAAATAGATATAGATGAGTTAAAATACATTTTGAAGAAAATAATCGTAGGATAAAAAAATCTATCTTTAATAATATCATTTTATAAGAGATTTATTCTAAATATCAATTATCACTCGTGATTTGTGAACAAACAATCTATATAATAAAACAGAAGGGAAAACGATGACTGTGACAAACATCCTTTTTTAATAAAGGATAGTCTAGAAGCCCTTCTCAAAAATTAAAATATAGTCCTTCGTAGAAATAAAGTTACCGATTTAAAAAACAATAATTCTTTCCTTCTTAGAAATAAAACTTTTAATTTAAGAAAAAAAGAAACAAAATGAATTTCAAGGATTAAAAAAAGAATTTAAAATCTCTCTCTCTCTCTCAATAAAATAATAACTAATTTAAGAGAAAATAAACAAAAATATAATACAAAAAAATAATAACTAATAAAAATCTCTCTCTCAATAAAATACAACAATAAATTTCCTAACATTTGATTGATACAAGTGTCCGTGCCTAGGGCACGGGATATACTCTAGTATATTTATATAATATCTAAATTATACTTTGAACTATATTTAATATATTGAAATTCTTTATTTTCTAGAATGTTGGATCCTAACATATATATATATATATATATATATATATATATATATATATATTGCCTATTGTTGGAATTTTATAAAAAATTCTAAGATTTCTATCTCATAAAATCACATTACATGATTTAAGAAATTCACCTAAAATAATACAATAGTTAAGAAAAAGTGTAGCTGAGCAAAAATAAGTGTTGATTTAACAATATTACTCTTAATCTCATAAAGGCACAAAAAATGGAAAAACCACACCTTGTTGAGGTCCACGGGCCTCGAACCCGAGTCTCTTGAGTGAAACTCTAATTGCTTTCCAACTGAGCTGTGTACGCTTTCTGTTTTGAACGCTGTCTTTAAATGTAAATATTGATACTTGAACCTTTTCAGCATATAGGCCCCTTAGTGGTGGGGGGCCCACTGCGGGCGCCCTGCCCGCACTCCCCACCACACGGCCCTGCTCATGAATTTAAGCAACTACTTATTGACTCCTAAATAAATTGAAGACTTCATAAAACAAGTACTGGCTGATTCAACAATCTACACTATTTGTACCCGCCCTTCTTAGTGCGGAAGTCCATTAACAACACCAAGAGAACTTCGAAACTTTTCAAATTTAGCTTTGACTAGTGCCTTGGTATAGATGCATGCTACTTGGTTTGTTGTTCCTATTTTCTTAAGGTCAATGTCTCGATTTAACACCTTTTCTCGTACAAAATGGAAGTGGACTTCAATGTGTTTCGTGCGTGCATTAAACATTGAATTTCCAACAAGCTTGATTGCACTTTCATTATCACAAAAGATGGGAACTGGATTATCCATAAGAAATGTCATTTTCTGAAGGAGCCTTGTAAGCCAAAGACATTCTTAAGTGGCCAAAGTAGCTGCCACATACTCAGCTTCACAACTTGAAAAAGCAACTGTGTTTTGCTTTTTACTGCACCATGAAACTACAGCTGAACTTATACTAAAATAGTAGCCTGTTGTTGATCGCCTATCATGTACATCACCAACCCAATCTGCATCTACAAAATCACTAAAACATAATGATTTAAGTGGCTTGTACATTTACCCAAAAGTCTGAGTACCTTTCACATAATGAAGGATCCTTTTTGCTGCAATTAAACGACCAGCACAAAACCTTTCCACGAGCTGAGATATAACCCCTATAGCTTCACTAGGAAATAAAATCAAACACTTCCTAGGCAACCTAGCTCTGGTACCATGTCGATAAAGCAAACTGAACTACAACATGATAAACTTAATAAAAAAGATCAAGTAAAGAAGACTCACAACTGATTTTATTTCTAACTAAAACATAGATAATGATACGTAATTAAAAAGTGCAGAAAATTACTACTAGACTAACTCTATTTATATTTGAGTTTCTCCTAAAAGAGCTCAATTTGACTAAAGCCACGTGACTCGGAATAGGAGAGCACTCATCTTGGGGTGGGCTTACTACTTAGATGCTTTCAGCAGTTATCCGCTCCGCACTTGGCTACCCAGCGTTTAGGACTTGATTTTACCAAGGATGATGAAAACGTGAACTCCCAACCCTTTATGCGTTGGAGAGACCGTTTCTTATTTTGTGCTGATCATATTAGAGCTCGTCAGGAAGTACTTGGTACTACGATCATTGGAGGGACAATACCTAAACCCGAGGATGCTCCAGAATCCTTTCGATTGCTCGTTCGAGAACTACGATCTTTGGCTCTGGAATTGAATCATTTCCTTGTATCTGAGAAGAACTTTCAGATTAATAGGCAGGAAGCTTGATCGGAATGAATCAGAATTTTTCTTCATAAATGGGTCGGCTACTCTTTCCAGTATTTTTCGTACCACAGCAATTAATAATAGAGAATCTATATCAAAGAAATGTCTACCTGTTGGAATAATGGTATTCATTGTTATTTGATCCATTGCGGTCAATAACGTTCGTGAATTAGGTGAAGGTACGGAAAGAGAGGGAGCGAAATCTATTTCTACCGGTAATTCAAAAAGCTTTTTTGTGCAACAAACAAGGAATCAAGCCTTGGAATAATCTGAATCAATATGAGTCAATGAATTTGCTAATTGAATTTATACTATAAGATAAATGATTCCATTAACTTAACTCATATTTTGAACTGATCAATATGAAATGGCACTGCCTATTAGGACTCGTATTTCTAGGGCATTCTGGTAGTTCGACCGTGGAATTCCTTTGTTTCGGTATTTCCGGAATATGAGTGTGTGACTTGTTATAATTGATCCTATTGATAGAACAGAGAATGGGTCTGTCATCTTGATAGAGATGGTTCTACCTCGTCGGATATTCATTCGAATATCTGGAGCACGGAATCCGTGGAATAGATCAAGAAATATTTGCACTATGATTCATACCTACTATTCAGACCTCGCGACCGGACTCAAAAAATAAAGAGTTATAATTCTAAATCGAAGGTTGTTTCTTTGTTCAAAATCCCGCTCTCTCTTGAATTTGAACAACTACTTATTGACTCCTAAATAAATTGAAGACTTCATAGAACAAGGAAAAACTGATTCAACAATCTACACTATTTGTAACAAGGTAAAGAGACGTAACATATATTTCTCTCTTTTACACCTTATACACATTAAATGTGAAGGCTGGATGTTTTGCCCATTAACAAGTTGAAAAGGGATTAGGACGAGGCCTGCTTTCTTTTTCTCTTTGGAAGTCGACTACGATCAACGTTAGTCGTTACATTTTGGCATTGATACATCAAAGATGTGATAAGTTCAATCACTGCCCACTCAAACTGAAACAAGCCCGGGCCTATAGCCCAACAAGAGAATTGCCTAAAGCCCAACTACATTATAAGACAGGGCATATTGAAAATACATAATAAAGACGTGTTTTAGTTGGAACACAACTGGACAAAGGTGGAAAAAGATAGAAAGCAAAAAAGAGACTAGTGGCCGGGAGAGGAGTAGATGGGCATGTGGATGTCGTTGAGAATTGGTAATAGGACAGATTATTTGCTGGTCCTGGGGAGAATGAGCATCTTATGTTTATCCTTTTGTTGAGTTCTTGTCCCTAGAGGAGCCAAGAAATATCCTTTTAGTTTTTTTTTCCTTTTGTTTTTGAACTATCCTTTTAGTTAAACTGCCAAGAAATAACCTAACTTTTTTTTGTTGAGAAGAGATAACCTAACCTCGTATATTTAATTTGAGCCATAAAGGTCATATATATTTGTCAGGCCATTATAAGCCATCTATAGCCCAATTAATCTACTTCTATACTTCATTTATATTCAAAGTTCAATAAATTCATCCTAGATTTTCACTTTCTTCAAAACAATCGAACCTGAGACTTCCGTGTTGCGGAGTAGGTGTCTAACCACTACACCAAGAGGTGGTGGACATATACCTTGTACTTAGATTTTTTTTTCTCCATGACCTCTCACATACAGGAGAATTTTGAAGTTTTCTGATAACTTGTGTGGACAACGATAAAACCCCCCCCAAAACACATGATATAGGTGGCGTGTATGTGAGCCCAACCTCATTAAGTAAAAAAATCACAGTTGGTTTGGGTACCCAGTATATAGACAAAGAAAAATCTTACGTGCACAAAATATTAGGAGATAATACAAAAAATGTTAAGTCTTGAACATAGATTATTATAGAGGTACAAATTACACTACATTTTTACTGACACTTCTTGAAAATTTATTTTTGAAGATAAGTCTCTCTCTTTCCATAAGAGCCTTCCATAAACCTCAAATCTATTTCTTCTACTTTTCTAGTTACTAATTCTTTAGAGAGTAAATGTGAGAAGAACATTGTTGAAGATGGAAAAATCGAACAAACCTATTTCTTCTACTTTTCTAGTTACTAATTCTTTAGAGAGTAAATGTGAGAAGAACATTGTTGAAGATGGAAAAATTGCCAACAATCCTTCGTTGGAATGGTAAGAGGTATAATCTTCCACCTTAGAGGTCAAGGGTTCGAGGCACACGCTGAACAATTTAAGAAAAAAGAAAATCGAACAAATCAAAGTATCTACGCTTGAAGACCACTCACAAAGAGAAAAAGAGAGGGAGATATTTTCTTAGTCAAACCTAAAACTTCAATATGTAAGGTTTATCTTCATCAACATACTTGGGTTTTTGTTGAATAGCTCTAAACATCTTGGATCTCAGAGAAAGACTTGAGCTCAGAATCTAAGATTTTTGCTGGAACCTTATAGCAACCGAGTAATTTGTTGCTCTTAACTAGCAGAGCACATTGACTTAGCTCGGTTTTTTGTGGAAATCTGATGAAAAATTGGGTAGTCAAAAGAGTTGTTGCGACAAAATCTAGAACAAGGAAAGAAAGTAGTCACAAAATTGGAAGGTTTTATCTTCCTCATTGGAGTCCATAGAAACCATGTCTTCATCCATAGGATCCCAAGTACCCGGATAAATCAAAAGTTCCATTCTACCTAAACTATTAATTTTCAAATGATATCCACATTGTTCACAAACATTTAGTTTTGACTTATTTCTTATACGTAATTTAATTCAAGACAATTTCCCATTGAACCCACAAATGCCTATATTTATATTTATATCGAGATCATTATATTTTGTTTGCATACTTAAATCAGAGTTTGCAATTTTTTTTCCACTTGTAAGAGCTTAAAAAATAAAATAGTGGGTGGGCTTTTTTTTTGATGAAAGAATAGTGGATGGGCTTGAAAAATAATAAGAAGAATTTTCTAGATGTGCTTTCTACAAATCTTGAATCCTTAAATTTTGTAATCTTCAGAAAATCATCTATCACTGAAACTTGTGATGGTCTTAAAAGTGAAGTGTATGGGTTCAAATGAAGTATGGATGTGAGAAGAAAAGACAAGTCATAGTCAAACCACACATGTGGGGAGACTGAATTATGGGCATGGTTGGTTCCTCATTGTCTCCTCTTACCCTGAAATACAGGACCTACAAATCAACATTTGGGACCCTAAACCTCACATATATATTAAATAGAAACTAAGAGCTTGAGTATATTTAAATAAGAAACTAGAGTGCACAATAAAGGTATAAAGACAAGAAGCAAATTAATCATCTAATTGTTCTAAACTGTACAAAAGAGCCCTCACCAAACAGAGTTTACCAAAAGTCATTTTCATTTTATATCACTTCCCTCTTTTATGTTCTTTCTCTTTGGAAGAAAGAAAATTACTCTCTAAAAGATCCATATAATTAACACAGAATATTATCTTGTTAACTCTGATTGGATGGTTGTTTTATCAGAGGCTGAGAAGTTTTTCCCCATTCTTCAGGTGGACTTTTTACTTCCATCAACAATGCTACTACTTCTTTCATGGTTGGCCTCTCTGACGGCGATGAATTGACACAAAACATAGCGATACCTAGTGTTTGTAACATTTCTTGCACCATTTGATCCGGTAAACCTCGAAGTTTTGAATCTAAAACAGTTATAGCTGGTTCAAAACTCCCCATCTTTTTCTTAACCCACTCAACTATATGCAATCCATCTCCTATTAGAGGCTCAACTGCACTTCTGCCACTAAGAACTTCCAACAAGACTACTCCGTAACTATAAACATCGCTCTTTTCGGTTATGTTCATCGTGTAACCATACTCTGCAAAGAAAAATAGAGTACCAATTTAGTAATGAAAACTAATTTCACAAAATCTTGAATTACTATTGAATTTTCAAAACAGAAGCAAAACTTGGACTTCAGTAGAGGAGAGCTGGTTTATGGACGTTAACGGATAGATTGAACCATTAGTAGATGATAGTCTCTTTTTTAAACCAGTAAGCTCCGAACTTGGACTCTCCGTTAGAGAAACACACATATTAACCCTAGTTGTTATAAACCCTAATTAAAACTCAAAAGTATGTAAGATATTGAAGGCTAAAAAGAAATGTTAGTAGATTAACAAAAACTTAAGTGAAGTACTTGCCTGGAGCAATATAACCATAAGACCCGGCAACTCTAGACATTGCATTGTGGTAGTTGGGAGAGTTCATTAGCTTTGCTAACCCAAAATCTGCAAGATAAGCCTCACACTTGGAATCCAAGAGTATATTATTGCACTTCACATCCCGGTGAAGAATTGCGGGTACACAATCATGATGAAGATAGGCAAGACCCTGAGCTGATCCTATAGCAATTTTATACCTTGCTTCCCAATCTAAGTTCCTATTCGCTTCTAACAATTGTTGAAGATTCCCATTTGGAATATAGTTGTAGAGTAATAGCTTAACGCTTTTATTTGAACAATAACCAAGTAACTTCACAATATTTCGATGACGAATGTGCCCAAGAATTTGAATTTCGGAGGCAAAAGCGTCAACTGTTTCTTCTTCTTTCTTTGTTTTCCAGAGTTTCTTAACTGCGATTATGTCCCCGTTTGGCATCTCGGCGTTGTAAACTACTCCTGAACACCCTTTCCCGATCACATTTTCGTCTTTTATGCAATCCAATATGTTGTCTATTGAGAAATTTAGCTTTTGAAATGGGATAAAAGTCCATGGATACGAGAAATCTTCAGCGCCCGATGAAGAGGCAGCTGCAGCAATGGATTTTTCAGCTACATATTTTCTGTTCCTGTTTAAAAGAATCCAAAATCCAAGAACTGCCATCGTGAAGAAAACAAGAGCTACGGATATTAAAGCCACTGTTTTAGCAGATTTTAGGCCATTCCTCCTGCTAAGACGCGAAGAACAAGTAGACCCATCAAGGGAGACACATAGTTTTGAATTTTCGGAATATGAGTTGGGAGATAGAGTCCTGAAAAATGGTGTAACGGGTATAGGACCCGACAAGTTATTAAAGGAGATATTCAAGGTAGTGAGACTGGTAAGGAAACCAAGAACTTCAATCCCTCCATGAAGATTGTTACGAGAAAGATCAAGAGACTGTAGATTTGTCAAACCAGAAAATGCTTCAGGAATTTCTCCTGTGAATCCGTTAGAGCTCAAGTCCAAACTAATCGTTAAGCTTGTAATATACCCAATTTCCGAAGGAATTTCACCAGATAAGCTATTAAAGCTCAAATCAAGTAGAGTAAGTTTCTGCAAGTTTCTAATTGATTGCGGGATGGTTCCCGTTAGTAGATTATTGTTGAGGATGAGTTTGTTCAAGTAACTGAAATTCCCAAAGCTAGGAGGGATCTCTCCTGTGAAGCCATTTCTACTAAGATCAAGCTGCTCTAAATTTACTAATGCTCCTAATTGAGCTGGAATATCTCCCGTTATATGATTATTATGAACATCTAATAGCTCAAGAACCGAAATGTTTGCAATCTCAGAAGGAAGACTATGACTGAACTGATTTGTGTATAAATCAAGAAAAACTAAATTCTGCAACTGACCTATCTCCTTAGGAATCTGACCAGATAGTTGGTTTTCTCCGAGTCTTAATCTCACCAAAGACTGGCATTTTGAGATGCTCTTTGGCAATTCACCCGATAACGAATTCCCAAGAAGCAAAAGCTTGCTTAGTTTCTGCAAGCTGAAAATTTCCTCTGGAATCGATCCTGTAAGCTTGTTTTTCGAAAGATCAAGAGCATAAAGTTCAGTACAGTTTGCAAATGATTCAGGTATAGTTCCAGAAACTGAATTACCCCACAAGAAAAAACTCTGTAGAAATTTCAAATTCCCAATCTGTAATGGAATTGGTCCAGATAACTGATTCTTATCAAGCTGAAGAGCAGTTAAACTAGTGCAGTTGCCTATTTCAAATGGGATTGAACCGGTGATCGAATTATCGGATAGATGAAGTTGTTCAAGATAAATTAGTTTCCCTAAATCACCAGGGATTTCACCAGAAATTTCATTAGCAGAAGCATCAAAAACTACTAAAGACGAACAATTCGAAATCTCCGCAGGAATTGGGCCAGTGATCATATTACCCCATAGAAGCAAGCTAGTAAGTTTCTGCAACTTACCCAATTGAGGTGGGATTGAACCAGTGATTTTGTTCATATGCAAATACAAATTTCTAAGTTCTGAGCAAGAACCTAACTGGGGTGGTATTGAACCAGATATCTCAGTATCATAAAGTGCTAATGTCTGAAGATTAATCAAACCCCCAAACGTAGCTGGTATGACACCAGATAGTCCAGTCGCAGCAGCGCCGAATGTGGTAAGATTGGTAAGTAACCCTAACTCAGATGGAATTTCACCTGTCAAATAAGGGTTTCCCCCAATTCTGAATTCTTGGAGAGACATCAATGACCCTAATTGTGACGGAATTGACCCATTAAGGATATTATCTTGAAGACAAAGTACTTGAAGTGATGAAAGATTTGCAAGTTGTTGAGGGATTTGACCTGAAAGGCGATTCGAATTCAAGAACAGAAATTGAAGTTCTTTGAGTGAACCTAGCTCAGTGGGAATAGGACCTAAAAGTGTATTAGACGATAAATCGAGTAGACGAAGATGTGTAAAGAGACCAAAAGATGGAGGAATGGAACCTGAAATGTTGGTGGAAGAAAGATTGAGTAGTTGGAGAGAAGAGAGAGAAGAGAGTTGAGGAGGTATTGAAGAAAGATTAAGAAATGTTTCTGGTAAAGAGAGTGAAATAACTCTATTTTGAGGAGAGCAAGTAATGCCTTGCCATGAACAAGGTGTTGGGTGAGTTGGGTTCCATGAAGAAAGAACAGATGATGTAGTTGAAGATGCATCAGCATTAGCTAAAAGAGAGAGAAGAGCTTGACCATCAGAAGAGAGACAAGAAACTTGAAAACTAGTAAACTTTAAGAAGATCAAGAACAAGAAGAGAGAAAATTTGATGATGGGTAAAGATGATTTCTCCATATCTTAGAAAGAGAAAGAGGGGGATTGTAAGAAATATGTTTAGATGATTAGCAACAAATATGATTTTCTGGTAATGGTGATTAAAGTTTACTCTACAAGAGACAACTGCATGTGATAAAGAGAAAATGGGTTAATAATGGTAGTGAATGATGCTTATAAATTACACTATGTTTTTAAACAATCATTTGAACTAATAAAGTTTGGTGGTGCATGAAGATAGTGAAGAAGAAGATAGGTGGAACTTTCTTACCTCAAGAGTCTTTAATGGCGGTAATGACTTAATCTATAAACAAACAAATATGAAGAACCCAAGTTGCTCTTTAATGGTAGTTCAAAACCCAAGTGGGAGTTCTCAAGAACTTACACTTAAAACAGAGGACAACCCATGTTTCTAAGTTATCTGTTTAATGTGATTTTACAGAAAAAACAGAGTAGAACCCAAATGGCTTCTTGGGTTAGTTCATTCAAGAACTAGTTGTGGAACAGTGGAAATGGGATTAATGTGTTGAATTCATTAACAAGGTAAGATTCTTAGGGTTTCCATATTGAGAGAGAAATAGAGTTGTATTGGGAGGAGGGAGTTGTGGTTGTTGTGGGTGGTGCATATATGGGGATAGGTTTTAAAGATTATTGATCTTGATTTTTCAGAAAGACCCATATTTTGTATCATCAAGCATGTTTGACAAGTAGGATCTTTAGACAGTTTTGTTTGGTAACTTAGATCTGACAATCTTTTGATTCTTTTAATTCAAGTCGTGTAGTTTCTATTTATTTATTTATTTTCTTCTAAAATGTGTTTAATTTCAAATACCACATGATATGGGCTTGTAAGTAAGTTTAATTTTAGGTCAGATTCTCCCAAGGGGGTGAAACAAAATAAATTCAAATACTAATTTTTATTATATAAGATTGAGGGAGAGCTGTCATTGTGCATAGGGAAGATGAGATTTGATGATAATAGGAGTGAGGCAGCTTAGGAGATTGTGAAAGTAAAAGGGTTGGAGTAAGAAACAACTTCAATGTCTTAATTTCTTTGCTATAATAATATAATGTCTAGTTACATAGATAAGGTTAGAGTCTAAGGAGGGTTAGTGTATATTTTGCAATTCTAGTACTAATACTATAATAAACCCCAAAAGTTTGAATATTACTATTTCTTTACTATTCGGAAGTGAACAGAAACGATGAAAAACTAAAGTTCCTTCCTATGTGAACCATATATCCTTAGAAGAGGGTAAAAAATACGATAATACGATAAAAATTCATAAAAACGATCATTTTTTTTTTTCGTTTTTCAGCAAATAGCAATTCTTGCAAACTAGATTTGCAAAATGTAGTTTTTGCAAATTAGGATTGCAAAATGTAAATTTCAAACTGGATTAGCAAGCTTTGCAAAATGGGATCTCGGATTGCAGATCTTGCAAATTCGCTTTGCAGATCTTGCAAATTAATTAGCTTTGTAGATTTTGCAAATTCGAATTGAAGAGTTGGAGAACTTGATTTGCAAATCGGTAACATAAAAAACTAATTTTCTTCTTCAATCTGAATTCGTTTTTCTTCAACATCAACAAATAAATTAGTATTTCAGATGTGGGTGCACATAATCATCAACATTATAATCAAATTCATCGTCAACATCACATTCATCACCAACATTAGATTCATCATCGCCACAATCAAAATTAGGATTTCGGTTTTAAGAGAGAAAAAAGAAGATAGAGATTTCTTCAAATTCATCATCATCACAAAAATAATAGTAGGTGTAATTACAAGAAGCTAAACATGATTCAAGAAGAAGAAACAACCAAAGAAAAAAAATAGATCCATAGCACAAAAAAGAAGATTATGAGATTTAATACCACCAAAGTATTTCTCTCTACTTTCTCTCTCTAAGTTAGTAAATCTTTGATCAGTAAGTATAACTAGTCAAAGAAAATGGTTTTAACAATGACGATCAGTCTAGATTTTGAAGTATCGGTTAACTGCATTTTTTCTTCAAGATAAGTGCAAACTTCACTTCCAAAGTTAAGGATGGCAGATCATTCAGTAGTACCAAAAGAAGCGTCGTACGGATAATCAAGGATGACTTAATTCTTGATGAAAACATTAAGTTGAATTTAGCTTCCTAAAGAAAAAGAACCCAAAATAATTTTGTATTTTTTAAAGAAAGAGTGAGTTTTAGTAGGTAAAGTTATTTTGGAAATGAAAAAAAAAATGACTGAATAGTGATTATCAATATTATTTTAAACTTTACTTATTATTACACACAGTATTACGGTAACTTATACCCAATAGAAAAAATTATACGTTTTTTATTTATTATGATTAATTTTTTGGACATAAACAACCATTTTCGATTTCTTTGCTCTACCCGATGTAACCACTAACTTTAACTTTTTACTATCTCACGCGTATGAAATCAGTTTTACGCAACCCATGAAATGAAATTGAAACCCTTAACAGCACAAACATAATGGTGTACTTCAAGCTTGTATTTGTACATGTAGAATCCACTCAAAAAATACAGAACTACCCAAGCTAACAGTAACGACCCTGACTTTTGGGGGGTCCTAGGCGAACATATCGACCAGGGCCCTACACTTTAAATTAAGAAAAATGGTTCATCAACCAACACTTCATTTGGTTATTACTCTCTGCTTGTTTTTTCTTAACGAAATTACAGCTCTTACTTGTGATTAAACTAAATCTTGATCTAATTTTTTTCTCCTTTTTTTTCGGGAGCCGCATAAATTAGGGGTGAACATCGGTTGGATACTAATTTTTTGAGCCTATCCACAATACAGTCCAAAAAGTTCGGTTTTTGTAAATCTCAACCAGAACCAACTAATCAGCACCAATTTGGTCATGGTTTGGTTCGGTTGGATAACCAAACCAAAGATTATTATTTTATCATCAACAAAATTTTGAGTTTTCGAATTTAAAACCTGCTACAATTATACTTAGAATGTGAGCAAACATAATATTATCTCACCAACCATTAAGTCTACATGTACATGATTAATTCTTACATATATAATATATAAAAGATAATAATAAATGGTTAGGTTCGGTTATTTCGGTTATCGCCACAAAAAATCCATGGATCGACCTCGGTTTTGACCTTTTAGTATCCGAACCAATCCAGATAACTATTGGATCGGTCCCCGAATTGCCCAAATCTGTTTGAATCGCATTGGTTTGGCCGGTTCAGATACTAAATGTACACCCTAACATAAATACTCTCATGGAGCCATAACAATCTAATGAGATAATAACAAAATTACATATTAATCAACATAAATATGTTAACTTACTAGAAATAACAATAAGAATCTAAATATTAACAAAAAATAAAAAACAATGAAAAATTTAAGGAACAAGAAGGTTACCTTTATGTAATTATGTAATAACTTCTTGTAGAGAATGAAATAAGAATGGGAGATTGAAGTTCAAAGAGGAATTAGAAAAGAGAAGAAAAGAAATTATAAGATTAGATATTTAATTAGATATGTTTTATTTATTTGGGTGTTTCTAGGCTTACATGAACAGTTAATTAAGTTTGAATGTTATGATTTGGTCTTTTAAACTTAGAATTTGGATAGGTCTATGTTTGTTCAATTAGTGTTCTTTTAAAGAAAAAATTATTTAAAAATGACATAACTCACAGACTCAAACCTTTGACCTTAGGTTCCCTAATCAACTACTCTACCAACTCTACTGCCCAAACAAACATGATATATATATGCATAAAAATACATATAATACTATATATATATATATATATATATATATATATATATATATATGTTATATAAATTAGGAGCCCCGTAAGTGGACCTAGGTGCCTCGGGCGGCCTAGGCCCAAGGCGACCCTGCCAGCTAAATCATGAACATATTCTAACATGTTTAGCTCTTTTAAGAAATTATGTCATTACTGAGGTGCCAATGATACTCTTCCAATTTAGTCCTCTGATTACATAAAAATCTTATTCTAAATTTGCAATATAAGTTGGTTATATTTCTCGTTAGTTTTAATTCATTTATTTCATACTTAAAGTGAAGTTTTTGTTTAAATTATATAATTGTCAATACTAATCTGTAATATTAACATATATACAAAAAAAAATGGTGGTCTGGTTTAAAATAATTTGGTACACTGAAAAAAAAACACAAGAATATCATAATGGCGTAAAAAACCAAAATAATAGTGTAGTGACCATTTAAACCATTAAATGACTATCTAGGCCATTATTTTTGTTTACCCACGTAAGCGATGTTCACATTTTTCTAATAATGATAAAACTATGTCCAGATGTACAAAAAGTTGTTTGCTTTCGGCAAACACTTGTATGTTCTTGAAAATCGTATGCATTCTAAGTTGTTACGAGATCTTTTGATATTTTTTTTAATTTTGATGAAGCTTTAGTATTTTCACGTCCGATTTGAGCTATGTTTGATGATATTATTTATCTGCGTTTGATGTGTTTTAGTACATATTTGATGTGTGTTGATAGAAATTACTATTTATTCGATAAAATTATTGGGTCAGTGGGAAAACAGGTTGCTTGGAAAAGAATGACAAGAGAAAACAAGAAAATAATAATAAAGAAGCAGCAAATTTTCAAGACAAAAATCAGTTTGTTCAAGACAAATAACAATTGTTAAAGACAAACAACAGTTTGGTACACATACACGTGCTTTTATCGATACAAGAAGAAAATAAATAATTATTTTTGAAAAAACAAAAAAATTCTTCGAAAATCCATCATGTTTAAGTTGAAAAACGATGTGGACAAAAAAAAAATCAACAAAATCAATGGTACATGAATGCATTAGAAATGACAAAACATAAAAAGATATTTCTAAAAAAGTAATCATTGAAAAAAAAGGTGAGAAACGAAAAAAAATGTACAAAAGACATTACAAAAACACTGAAATAACGATAAGAATGACCAATTTTTTTTTTTTGACATAATCTGTAGTGAACCTTTAATAGGATGGGGATAAAAGCCAAACTAGGATATAAATGACATTTACTCATTTTCTTGGGTAACTTTAGAGCAAGTGGCCTAAGAGCATCTCCAAGCTCAGCTAGTTGAGGCCGAAATTTTTTCAACCTCAGCTGACAAATCCAACCTCAGTCGACCCTTAAGTAAGAGCATCTCCAATGCAACACTCAACTTACAAAACTCAATTTGACACATAGGACTACTTGAATTTTTGACAAAAAACATTATCCAATGCAACACTCAACTAGAGTCACAATATGATGTGGCAACATATTGAGATACTCAAAAGAAAACTCAATTGTTGAGTTTTCTTTTGAATTGAGTTTTCTTTTGAGTATCTCAACATTTATTGATGTATCTCAATTGGTCCACTTCAACATTTTATATATTAAAATAAGAACCAAAAGTAAATCTAAAGTAAATGTTGAGTTTTTTTTCAGTGTTGCATTGGAGATGAATTTTGGATTGAGTATCTCAATAGTGCAACCTAGGAAAGAGAAACTCAACTCATACTTGACACATTGGATTAATTGAGATTTTGTTGAGTGTTGCATTGGAGATGCTCTAAGAGTTAGCTGAAGTCCCCAACATGATCGTTGGGGCCATCCCAACGGTCGTGTTGGGGATACCCCTAGCCGTTGGATTTGCTCCAACAGTTTGATATTTAGATCTAGCCGTTGGGGCAAATCCAACGACTAAAAGTGGGGTTCAACCCCTATAAATAGGGGTTGAACCCACTTATCCTTCTCATCCCACTCATCCTTTTCTACTTCTTTCAATTTCTTTCTCTCCAATCTTTTCCAAGTTTTGTCTAAATTTCTCATTCAATCTTATTAATTTCGATTTTCCTTAATGGATGTTAACGAATTGTTTAACGAAAGTTTTATGAAAATGTTGTCTCCTGGTTACCCGTCGGCTCAATTAGGAATGATGAAACTTTTGATGATTCTTCACACGTTCCCCCGACGGTAGATGAAATTTGTGATAATTCTTGTGAGCAAGAAGTCACGACTTCAATCAAGATAACTAAACGGGAACCGTATAAACAAGATGAAGATATTTTACTTCCTAAATGCTATTTGAAAATCACATTTTATGTGGTTGTCAGAAATTGTCAGAAATATAAAGTATTTTGTCAAAAAATAACAGATGAATATAATGCGAATGCAAAGTATCACGCACCCTCAAGAGTTGTAAATCTTGTTTCAGTGAGATAAACTCTGAATGTCAAAACTTTATCTCTACTTTGAGGCTAGTAAATAAAGTTCCAAAAAGCGGGGAGAACGATTATGACCGGATTTTTCTTATTTTTAATAATTTTCGGGTTTATAGTCCTAAAAACAACACCAAATCCCGCATTTAGTCCACCATAATATTAATATAGGACATAATATTAATATAGGTTTTATGCCAAAATAAAAATTATACTGAAAATCTAGTCTAAATGTTCTCATCTCCATAGAAAACACAAATCTCTATGATTTCAATTTTATCATAAATACCCTTTATAACCTTTTATATACGATAAAACCTATTTTGGAAACAAATCCCAAATATTTTCTTTTCTTTTCTTTCTCTGATTTTCTCTCTCATATCTTCTATTCTAACCGAAACTTTTTCTCTCTAGAACGAAACCAAAACCCTCTTTTGTATTTCTCCATTAATCACCTCCTCTCTCTAAATCGAAACCCTCGCATAAGAGAAGACGACTCACCATCATCTTCATCTTTTTTCTTCATCATCTTCATCAAATACTTGTTCATCGAATCATTTTTTATCCGAGTTCGAAGAATTTCTCTTTTTATCATCTTCATTTCATCATCTTCCAAAAAAATCTGGTATACATTTAGGATCTCCAACCACATCAACAGTGCGGCCCCTCATTGTTTTCCCTTTCTCTTTTTTGTTCTTAGAACTTGTTCGAACAACCTACAAAAAAAAATTGATTTTAACTCTCTCAAATCAACAGTAACCAATCAACAATTAATATTATTTATCTACCAAAATAAGAAATGTATGATAAAACATATTGTTTTTGCAAATAAACTTTTATTTTCGCAGGTTGGTATTTGTAATGGATTAATGCTTCATTTCGCGTAAAAAAGTGTATTTTGTTATTACAAAAATACATTTTACCACAACATCTTACCTCTTTTATCACCAAGTATGTATTCTTGGATTTTTTTTCTCAAGTATTACCAACAAAAGAGGAACTCTATAATAACATTACAAATAAACAAGAAATACTGAGAGATCTAGAAAGAGACAGAAAGAGCATAATAAAAAACGTAATTTGAAACAACATGTTTATGAACAGAAAATATATGAAATGGATGATACAAAATGTGTTTTGTAATAAACATTTTGTGAAATGGTACACAAGCTGAAACATAAGTTTGAAGATGAAACCCTAAAAAAAATAAAGATGATGAAACATAACTTTGAAGATGAAACGTTACAAATGAAAACATAAAGAAAGCAAAAAAAGATGAAGCTTTAAGATTCTCCGGGACTTTTCATGAGCGTTACCAAACCTTAATGACCCATTACCAATCGTTAATGGAGCTTGAAAATGAAGATGAAGCTTGAAGATGTAGATGATGAATCGTTCATAACGTTTTGTTTATGTCTTTTAGGGTTCCGGTTATGCGTTATTGATGAACCTTCAATAATGGATGGTGAAGAAATAAGAAATATTGAGAGATCTAGAAAGAGAGAGAGAGAGATGGAGAAATCCAAGTGAAGAACTTTTAGGGTTTTACAGAGGGACGGGGATGTTGGGTTATGGTGGTGTCTACTAATGTCGTATAAGCGGAATCTCAGACATCACATGTCTTGACATTAGTATGTTCCAAGATCATTATGCATAAACTAGCAATTAAACTAATAGGAGATAGAAGATTACCTTAATCGCTATTTCTCTCGAACTATTCCAATAGATTAAGAAGATCAAGAGCTCTAATCGTTGCTCCTTAAAAGCTTGCTAGAACTCCAATGGTGGTTTGATAATAAGAAAATCTTCTTCTTGCTTGACTAGTTGATAGCTTGGGAATTAGCTCACTTTCTCCTCTCTACTTGATGTGGTAGAGTAAGAAAGCTTAGAGAGAACACCTTATTCTCTGCCCTAAGAGTCTTTATATAGAACCCAAATAAGAATCCACCTCCAATTAGGTTTCCTAAAAGACCCTTTAGAATAAGATTTGAGGAAATTGCCGAAAATAGCAACTAGTTGATATTTTCTCAATTCCTTGAGGAGGTGACGTCCAAACCCAGCCAAAATTGGCATATTTTATGTTCCTAACAGAAAGAACTGACCCTCAAAAAATCAGCCCAATCCGAGCCATAAAAGTGCCCGAATCGGTTTAGGCCAAAAACCCCGTTTTTGGGCTTTTTGTGCTATCTTTGCCTAATTTCTCTTTAGGCCTATGAGATATGTTTATGGGATACTCCCATGGTTATATCCCACTCCCACTAGTCATATCATCCGATTAAATACCCACTCTTATGTGTAACCCGATTAGGATCCGATCGAAGTTAACCGCGAATTACTTCGTAATTCGGCGATCGTAGTTGGTTTCTAGCATAAACTCTACGGGCCCTAAATCAATAGGACTTGATGATCTTCTTCATCAATTGTTCTAGCTGAAAAATTGCTCGCATTGCAATCTTGGTCGAAGGACATCTGCTTCAACACATTCAGGGGACTGTTTCTAGAGAGAGAAAGTGAGAAAAAAAGATTTGGGCGTCAGACTCTCTAAAATTGGGCGAGATTTGAGGAGGGGCTGGGTCGGAATAAAATTCTTGTCTATGAGGGTAATAGGGTCCATAGTGCTAAAGAACTAAAATCCCTTTTTGTGGGAAGATAGGACCCTAATCTCTTTTTTGGTTTTATTTTTGCCTTATCCCCATGGACCCTATTTTTAATCCCTTTATTTCTATCTTTTGACGTCATAATATAAACCTAAAATAAATTTTGATTATTTCAGTTACAAAGAGCACTTGAAATGTGTTAAAAAAATCACAAAGGAAAAGGCTTTAGATTCCAACATGTTTACAATATTTTGATGACACACAACAGGTGGATGTCAGACATGCCAGGAAAGTCAAGATCCGACAATAGAGATTATAGTTCCAATCCATCTGAGGAAAGACCAATTGGTCGTAAATAAACCAAAACAAATGCAAGAGTTGGGGAAAATTCTACCCATTCTACTGCTAAAACACAAAAAAGTCAGTTCTTCAATACCTACAATGGAGGGATATTGGAAAAAAAGAGACGAAGAATTCAAATGGAGAGCAAAGAAGAAGCTGTACAGGTTCAACAAGATATAAAATACAGGAACCGAAATATCAGATGAATTTAATGATGATTGATGTTAGGTCTCTCGATGAAGATGGTGCACGAATGCTTAAGATAGCGCGAGACGCTTATATATCCGGTCCACCACGAGACCCAAGAAACCCCTTCCTTTCTAGATATCATGTTGTCTAGTCGTATTTAAGTAGATTTAAATTTTTAATCAATTATTAGTTGTAATCAGTGTTTTTTAATCGAACTTATTAAGTAACTTGGGTAATCTCAAATTCAAATTTTAAGCCTCATACGAGGCTGAAATTGGAGCTGAATTTTTTGAGGCTGAGGATGAAAAAGTAATTTTTTCGACCTAAGACAGTCTGAGATTGGAGTTGCTCTAAACGCCCATTAGAAAACGATATTAAGACTAATCTTTTTCTTTTTCCATAACCGGTCGTGGCCCCATATATAAATGATTTGTAATTTAGAATTTGTATGTCTAAATTCTAAATATTATATTGTACTCTTTTGTCTTGGTTTTGATCAACTCGGTTCGGTTTAGGATGACCCATTTAGCACCTTAAATGGAACTGTATAATTGGTAAATTAAATTATAGATAACTGTGCCTTTCTTTTCTTTAACTGTGGGGAAAGATGGTAAATTAAGTAGGTAAAATATTTGTATTACCGAGGGAAATATGGTGGGTGTGTTTCGGGAGTGGGTAAACATATTTACATCACACATGAGATAAGGAGGGTAAATATATTTTTAGGCACAGTTTACAATTAGGTTTTAATAAGGGTGAAGGGTTTGTTTAGGGTTTTAGGTTTTGACTGTATTGAAGTATTGAACTATTTATTTGCGGAAAGAGGAATCATCTTTTTCATTAACATCTTGGAGTTTGAGTAACTTGTATGGATGATCAAACCCTAAAAGAATAATTAGGAATCTGTTCTGTGATCTTAAATAATGTTAGGTTAAGGACGAGATGATACTTATTAGGGCCTATAACCCCTAATATTTGGTCCAGTCCTATTGTCAGATCAAGTAGCATTTCATTTGGTAGATTTCTTAGGTAAGAAACATTATTGAAATATTCATACGGTATACGGATTACATTTCTTAAATTACGGTGTAGAACCTAAAAATACTACCTTAAAAATTAAGGAAAAATATAGACTCCTAATTTTGACATTAGATAGTTCATCAACACGTCTTGAAACCACCTTCCTCCGCAGATCTAATAATTTAAATGAAGGTTCAAGATTTTTTTCAAAAATTGTAGTCTAAGGTTTGCCCTGTAGGGGTCTTTACCTTTCAATGGACATTCCAATCTATGCATAATTGAGCTTGTCCGACAAATATGTAATGTTCAAAGAAAATGAAATCACTAAAACTAAAATACTAATAAATTTGAAGTTTCCCCCCCCCAAATCCCTATATCCACATGAGAGTTTACCAATTCTCTTTATTTTATCACATAAAATTCAGAAATATAGAGGTAGAGATAGCTAAATTATTTTGTGGCCCCTTGGAAACTAACTATAGAAAATGACTATTTGGGTAGAAAAACATTTCATGATAACTATAAAAGCCCTCACCTTTTACTATTAGTTATTAGTTATCATAATATTAGGGCTAATAACATATTAGGGTTAAAATAATATGGAAAATTGTTATTCAAGGTCAAAACTTTAAAAGAATTTTATTAATATACCAATATTACTTAGAAGTTATAGTACTATCTCTTCCTCTCTCTATCTCAAGTCGACGGAACCCTAAGGACTTAAGGAGATTTCCATGGATGACGATTGGGAGCTGACAAGAGGATAATTTCCGTCGTGGTTCGTGCTTCTGAGGTACATGTTATTACAAAAGGGGTCTGTGACCGAAATCAAGTAATCCAAGAAGGGAAGTTTTATAAGGCCTCCCCAATTTTGTTAAAAGGCCTCCCCATGAACCATTTTACTTGCTAAATTATCACTGAGGGGAGGCCTTTTAACAAAAATGAGGGGGCCCTATAAAATCTCCCATCCAAGAAAAACAATAATAAATAAAGAACAATAGCACAAAACACAAGAGATTTGCGTGGTTCGGTTGGTGAGACTTACTCCACGGGGACAACGACGCGATGATTTCCACTGTCATAAGCAAACAAGTTACGCAACAGATTTGTGAGAATTCGACACAGATATCTCCTAGGGTTTTAGTTTATATAGCCACTAAAACACTAATCCCACCGCCTCATCGACTCTCTCTTTCTAAATCCGAAATACACATTGATACACTAACACTAATAACTGACATAAGCACAGTTCCGCATTCCAGCTTTGTCTCGGAGTTCAGCTGTACCTCGGAGTCGTGCTTCTCATACTAGTCATGTCTCAATAATCAGCCCCGCTAAAGGGTCCAAAATCTCGCGCTTCTATAAGCCGGTTGGCGGGTCGTAAACCGAGTTAGTATCACAAGGCACTTTCAACAGTAATATGTCGTTCTAGGTTTTCTTCTTCTCTTAGTGTCCATTTTATACAAAGAATTAGGGCTTTTTTGGAGTGCCGAATTTGAAAATTCGTTTCTTAATTTCATCGTCGTTCATCAACTATTCACATTCGTTTCTTAAGTTCATCTTCTTCTTTACTAAGTAAGTTTTCTTAATCTTTAACCTAGTTTTATTTATGTAATCGATTTTATTTAGAGGGCTTGGGCAAAACGTCCAAAAACAAAGTAGCAATAAGGTGCAGTCCCGCGCCAGTGACTAATTTAGGGGCAGGTCCTCTCTGTCAGATTGGGTGTTCAAATTACGAAAAGGGCATAGCTTTTTCAAGAAATAACGAAAAACCCAACGAAGAAAATCGCGCCAAATCTCTGATGCCCGTCCACTTTAACACGCAACAGTCCCATCTCATCAATTCAAACCCACGCCTTCCTCTTTTTCTTTCTGTCTCCAAAAACCTTTCTTCTTCCTAGAAATTTCTTTACTGTCATTATTGGGAGAGAAAAAGAGTAAAACAACTTTCTTCTCCAAACAAATTTCTTGTTCCAAAAATCTTTATTCTCAAAAACAAATTCTTCTTCCCAAAACACCGGATTTCACATTAAAATCACCGGAAGCATCGTTATCCATTAAAGCAGGTAGTTGGATAAAGAAGAAAAGTAAGAAATCTCCAGATTGAAGGATTTTTGTCAACCAAAAGGTAGGATTATTCTCTCTCTCTCTCTGTATCCTCAACATAACCTAAATTACCATAACTTTCTGTTTTTGAAAACCCCTAAAAATGGTAAAATAACTTTTGTTATTGAAAAACCCTAATGTTCCTGGTATTTTTTCCTTTGAAAAACCCTAAATTGTTGAGGTATGTAACTTAATATTTTTCAGCCTAATCCTAAAAAATAACTCTTGTTATTGAAAAACCCTAAGGTAGAATGCTCTCTATCCTAAACATAACCTAAATCACCATAACTTTCTGTTTTTGAAAATCTCTAAAAATGGTAAAATAACTTTTGTAATTGAAAACCCCTAATATTCTTGGTATTTTTTCCTTTAAAAAACCCTAAATTGTTGAGGTATGTAACTTCATATTTTTCAGTCTAAATTCCTGGTAAAATAATTTTTGTTATTGAAAACCCTAAGGTAGGTTTACTCTCTTTCTCTCTCTCTCTCTCTATATATTCTCGAGACCCTAAGCCCAAGAAAGAAGAAGGTATGCAACTTAATATTATTTTTTTCGAAGTAGATGTTTTTAGAATGGTACATAATCTTCTGTCTAGTAAATTGCTTGATTCCTTGTAAAAAATCGAATGTAAGAATCCTAAAGGGGTTTATACTGATTTCTTCTACTTCCTATAAAGTTGTTTCCTGTACATTTTTTTATTCCCAATACATGAAGTTATGCACTAGAACAAAGATTGATTTCTGGTAAAACATTTCGTGTCTTGTTAACAGGCTTATTCCCAATTAATAACACACTGTACCTATCCCCAATGTAATGAAAAAATGTATGTCCATGAAATAACATTGAACTTTTAGTGTTAGTTATAATGTGTTTGTTATAATGGGTAACACAAATTTGTTCCTAGTTTATTTTGTTGACAGACTCCAGCTACGGAAACTATTGAAGTACCTGATCGGTCTATACCGAAGAAACAATAGGTGAGATGAAAAACAAACCTTCCGACCTTGCCACAAAATTGTCGAAAGGTTATAAGTATTTACAATACCTGACAGCAGTTGAAGATAGTTTATTCCGAGTAAATACATATTATAATGCGCGTTATATGTTATGTACAAGAAATTAATTTGTGTACAGGAAATAAATTTATTCATAAATGTTCAGGAAATTGATGTGTATACAGGAAATAAATTTGTGTACAAGAAACATATTTGTGCACATGGAAGAAAGTTGTGTACATCGAAGAATGTTGGGTACATGGAAGAATGTTGGGTTTGGAGGAAAATCCTCTAGTACAACCAGAAATGCACTTTCAAATAATACATATACCAAATATTCCATTTGGGGAACAAGATATTGTTTTACTAAGAAAGACAAATTTACATTCTTCTTTACTTGAATAATATGTATACCAAATGTACATTTTTTTAATTTGCAATACATAAGAAATTTAAAGGAAATATATTTGTGTATAGGATTTTGATACTACAATCATTTATGTGTAATATACTTGTATTTAATTCTAACTGCTCCTACCACAATCTAGAATGCTTAGGAAATTGATTTGTGTATAAGAAATAAATTTGTGTACAAAAAACATATTTGTGTACAGGGAAGAAAGTTGTGTACATTGAAGAAAGTTGGGTATATGGAAGAATGTCGGGTTTAGAGGAGAATCCTCTAGTACAACCAGAAATGCACTTTCAAATAATACATATACTAAATGTTCCATTTGGGGAACAAGATATTATGTCTAAGAAAATGGAACAAGATATTATGTCTAAGAAAGACAAAGTTACATTCTTCTTGACTTGAATAATATGTATACCAAATGTTCATTTTTTTAATTTTCAATACATAAGAAATTTCTAAGAAATAGATTTGTGTACCGAAAATTTGATACTACAATCATTTATGTGTAATATACTGGTACTACATTCTAACTGCTCATACTACAATCAGATATGTTCAGGAAAATGGTTTGTGTACAGGAAATAAATTTGTGTACAAGAAACACATTTGTGTACAGAGAAGAAAGTTGTGTACATTGAAGAAAGTTGGGTACATGAAAGAATGTTGGGTTTAGAGGAGAATCCTCTAGTACAACCAGAAATGCACTTTCAAATAATACGTATACCAAATGTTCCATTTGGGGAACAAGGTATTATGTACTAAGAAATACAAACTTATCTTGACTTGAATAATATGTATACCAAATGTACATTTTTTAATTTACAATATATAAGAAAATTTTAGCAAATAGATTTGTGTACAGAAAATTTGCTACTACGATCATTTATGTGTAGCATACTTGTTTTACATTCTAACTGCTCCTATAACAATCAGAAATGTTTAGGAAATAGATTTATGTACAAGCAATATGTTGTGTTCAGTGAAGAAAGTTATGTACAGTGAAGAAAGTTGGGTTTAGAGGAGAATCCTCTACTACAACTAAAAATGCACTTTCGAATAATATAAATACCAAATGTTCCGGAGCAAGATATTATGTACTAAGAAAAACTTACACCATTATATATCTCAGACACTTAAATTTATGCACCCTACATTACAAGACTTACACCATTATGTGTCCCAGAGACTTAAAAATGCAGAGTACACCTTTCTGTTTACCAGAAACCGATTAGTTTACGGTTCATTGGTGTGTGTCCGAAAAATATTTAAACTAACTTAACATACTCGTACAATAGAACCTAAACACCATTAAAGCTACTGTTTTACTCCATCGAATTCGATCGGGATGAATCCTTCTGGTTGTTGGTCAACAAGCATCAGACGAGGTAAAATTGAAAAAAACTCGTTGAATCCTACAAAGAAAATGTCAAATTATATGTTACTAAAACAAATACTTCAATGCCTAAAAAATTGTGATTTATGTCAAACAGATAAATTGTAAGCAATGCCAAAAAAATTGTGACTTATGTCTCACCAATGAGGGTGTCTTCGGATCTTGGTTTCTTCAATAAAAATGAAACATAAAAGTTTGAAAGAGGAAAGTTTTTTCAGATTTAGGGGTTTTAAAAAAAAATCAAAATGGAAAGTTTCTAAGTTTCAGAGTTCTTGAATAAAAATCAAACAAAAAGTTTCTACGATTTAGGGTTTTTAAATAACAATCAACACTGGAAAGATTCTCAAATCGAACGATAAAGTTGACATGATTTAGGTTATGTTGACGAGAGAGAAGGAAAAACCATTTTTAACAAACTCAAAACCCCATCTGAAAGTTTCTTCAACAAATCAGCAAAATAAAATTTTTTTTTCAGTTATATATGAAGAAAAACAAGAAGAAGATGTTTAAGATCTAAGTGGATACTTACAATTCTATGTGTTTCTTCCCCAAATCCAAACCTCTTTAATCTTCACCCAGAGAAAAAAAATAAACTGGTTGGTTACTAATCTTCATAAAAAATTTACTCTAAACTTTATGCCGTGAAATCTTGATGGGACCAGCTGCGTTCGTGAAGAAAAATCAAACACCCAAAAATCTAGATCTGAAGATTTGTTTACTCGAATTTGGAAAGTTAGAGTAGAGAGATAAAAAAGAGATAATTAAGGAGAGATAAAAGCGTAGAGAGAGAAACAAAAAATAAAAGAGAGAAGAGGGTAGATAAATAAGCTTAAAGGGTGTTTAGGGTATAAGGAACAATGGACTGTCATTTTTTTTCTTGGGCCCAACAAATCTGGGTAATTTGGACCTGCGCCTTATTTTTTTTCTTGGCTTGGATGGTTGGCCAATTAAAGGACGGTTTTTATGGATCTTTCACTCATTCCTACTTTTATTTATCTTGATTTGTTTGTTCGGTTCATTATTTTTATATCTAATTGATGAATATTCAAATATAAATCTAAATTGTTTATTTGATTTTATTCTAGCTTGCTTTATGTTTGTGTTTTTGATGATTTTCCTACATGGTTATTTTCTTCTGAGACTGACGAAGGGGAATAAGATGGTCGTAGCCTAGCCAATAGAGCACTCACAGCAGACTACTACTGACCGACTATGAGGGCAGACTCTATTGACTACGCTAGACGTTGCGACAGCTGCCAGAGGTTTGCCCCGACTTCCCACCTCCCTCTAGAGAAACTAAGTTCAACCCTATCTCCATGACTTTTCATGAAATGGGGGATGGACATAGTAGGCAAATTACCAACGACCCTTGGCCAAAGGGTCTACATGCTTGCTGTAAGATATTACTTCACCAAGTGGGTGGAAGCCGAAAGCTACCACCAAATCAGATATCTCGAGGTAAAAAGTTTTGTTTGAAAACATATTATTTGCAGGTTTGGAGTTCCCAAAGATATCGTCACAGACAATGGTTCACAGTTTATCATCTTTGATTTCCAAGACTTCTGCAAGGAGTGGGGAATCAAACTAAACTTTTCAACTCCCCGATATCCTCCGTGTAATAGACAAGCAGAATCGTTAAACAAGACGATAATGAACTCACTTAAAAAACGACTTAAGAAGGCTAAAGGAGCATGGGCAGATGAACTACCAGGAGTGTTGTGGTCGTACAGAACCACTGCAGAAACCCCAACTGAAGAACCATCCTTCTCTCTTGCATTCGGTTGTGAGGCAGTGATACCAGCAGAAGCAGGAGTACCCACTGCCAGGTACCTGTGGACCACAGAAGAAAGTAATTGGTAGGTACTGAATCACAATCTAGACTCAATAGATGAGATAAGGGAAATGGAAGCAGCCAGAAATGCCGCGTACCAACAGAAAGCAGCTAACCATTACAACAAGAACGTCAGGGTTCGAACATTCACGGTTGGTGATTCGGTTCCGAGGAAAGTATTTCAAAACACTAAGGAGTCAGGAGCTGGCAAGTTAGCTCCCACTTGGGAAGGCCCATACCTCATTACCAAGGTAGTGGGATAAGGATCTTACAAACTTCAATCGAAAGATGGCCTCAACATACGCAATAGCTGGAATGCCATTTACTTACGACGGTACTATTTCTAACCTTGAAACTTCCGTTATTCTGCATTGCTTCAAAAATCACCTACTAACTTGAGCGTCGGAGGGTTGTTGGCTATGCCAGCAACCACCCCTCACCCTCTACATGTGATGACAGGAAATTGTCTGTAAGAGAGTCAACAAAGTAACAAAAACGATAAGAGGCTGAATGTTAAAGTCGAAGTCCAGACCATCAGAAGAGCTCCGCACTTTGACTGAGGGGCATGAGAGGACTGCAAGAAAACTATAAAAAGGACTATAAAGAAATACAAGAACAAAATGGGTTAAGCAACCCTCACCTGGCCACTAGGCAACTAAAGACACCAAGCACCTAACCTGAATGACGAGCATTTCCTTATTCAATAGGAATAAGTTCAATGTAACATTCTTCAATACGATTTAGAAGGAGCAAAGTCCCGCACTTATCCTACTAAATTTATCACTCCCAATGTAAACAAAACTTCGAATAAAATATCAAGTATTTATCCAGTTTTTATTTCTGTGCAAATTTTACTTGTGAATTAAGTCTACAACGATAGTAGTTGGCAGTACATCACTGAGTGACAACCCTAATGGGGACGGCTAGAAATTAGCCCTTTCATTCATTTAAGGGGTCATCCGACAACCCCAAGAGTTAAGACATTTAATTATTTGTCCAAGAAGAAGCGGTAAGTCGCTAGCCAACGTTCAAACGCAGTAAGCTGCTGGTCGTCTCCCTTCTATGAGTCGGGTTTGTCTAAAAAGGAGCGGTAAATCGCTAACTGACGTTCGGACGCAGTAAGGTCTTGGTCGTCTTCCTTCTATAAGTTGGATTAATAATTCGTCTAAGACGGGACAACAAGTCGCTAGCTGACGCTTAAAGGCGGTAAGGTGTTGATTGTCTTCCCTCTATAAGTTGGTCTCACAACCACTTAAGTAAGGAAAAAAACAACAAGTATATAACATCACTACAAAGGAAGAGTCACAAAAGGAACCTGATGGGTTCACTTAAACCGTTAAAGTACAAACCAAGAAGTCTAGTTGGACCCGAAGTCAACTCCACAACAACATACATCCGACGCATGTCGTCTAAAACAAAAGGGCTAAACGCCTGACGACACACGACGACTACATATAGTTCGTCAATAAGGGAATGAAATCAACAACGCACATAGTACTTCAAGCAAGTCAAGTAAAAAGAAGAAATGCTAACAAGGGGAACCACCCTCAGCTGCATCGTTACCACCCAGCATGGCGTCTACGTCCTTCATTATCTCCCCTGCTTGCTGCTCCGCTATAAGCTCGTTGTGGCGTTCCTCCCAGTCTGTTATGTCCTCTTCGAGAACCCATTGACCGGTCCCTTAGTCTCTGAACTCGATCATCAACTCCGTATGAGTCCGTAATGCCGAATCACTCGCAGCCTGATTCAACCGACCGTTGCTACTGTCAATCGCCTGTTGTTTGAACGCTACTTCTTGTTCCAACACACCATACCTCCCCCTTAGCTCCTTCATCTCCCTCTCCCTGCCGCGCAACATATTGTCCCTTTCACAGATCAAAGAAGACTGGTTGTCATACTCAGTCTGCAGCTGGGAGAATGACCCCGTCAACTCCGCCACTCGATCTACACTCTCGCTCAAATGGCGACGAGTGGTGAGTGAGGCCATGAAAGCGTGCAAAGACCGAGGATCGATGATGAACTCGCAAATATACTAGAAGGAGTTGAATCTTAAACGAAAGGCACATACCGAGTAATGATGCGAGATGCTGTAGTCTGCACTCCCAAAAGGACCATGAGCGAGGAAGTTCTGGTGATCCTCGGAAGAAAGTAGTGGGTCCCCCCAGTAGACATGAAAGTGAAACCATCGAATGGGTAGGCAGCAGGAGGATGGCTCCACGCAAGGCCCCGATCAGAGGAGCCTCCTCGGCGGTAGGAGTAGAAGAGGAAGAAAGGGGAAGGGAACTCGAACCGGTCCCCTCATTTGATCTCTTCCTTGGACCACCCTTCCGGTATTCTGCATAGGAAGCAGGGATGAAGCCGGAACCTAACATTTGCGATGATGCAAAAGACTCTGTACTCGCCGAAGGAGGTGGAAAGAGGGCTGACGCCAAGCGACTCTGGGTAATAATGAAGCGCACCTCTTATCTCGATGGCCGCCGCGGGAGGAGGAAGACAACTAATCATAGTTATGTCGGGGAAGAAATCCCACAAAGGATTACCTGAGATAAGGGAATGTTTCAGAAGGTAGGCACTGAAGGGGAATAACCTAGTGTATCTCATACACCTAATTGTCTAGTGTTGGTAGCGAAATCTCAAACATCATATGTTTAACACTAGTTTCCAGGATCTATACATGAACATACCAATGAACTAGAATGGAAAGATGATTACCTCTTAATCGCTTTCCCACGAACTAAATTCCGACCAGTATTCGGAAGATAAGAGCTCCAAGTGTAGCTCCTCTACTTGAGACACCGAGTAATGACTTGAACTCCCTCCTTTCAGTCAGCTAGGACCTTCTTGAAGGTTGAGATGAAGAACTCCTTCTTCTTGACTAGATACTTGAGAAAACTCCTTCTCTCTCTCTCTCTCTGAGATGTATATTCTGAAATTCTTTCAGACACTCACAATTCTATCTCTGAATTGCCTCTCAGTTGTGTGTCTCTTTAGGTTGTATAATTAGGTATATATAGAAATCCCTAGAAGAGGTATTAGCCTCAGACTAGGATTCCATAAACCTAATTATTAGGCAACACCCAAAATACCCTCCATTGGGTCACTTAAGCATAGCCCTTTATGGGCTTCCTTGGCCGGCCCACTTAGGGCCTAGCCGGCCATCACATGGCCGGCCTCCCTAAAGCCATTCCGGGCCTCCCTTTAGGGCCCGGACATGTTTATCTCTTCGGACTTCTCCGAATCTTTCAGGACTTACCAATAATGGATCCAATCCACTTATTTGCCATTATCCATCTAGTCAATTCTCTCCGTTCAAATCACTACTCTGTTGTGTAACCCTTGTAGGATCCGGTCTATGTTAGCCGCGAATCAACTCTTGATTCGACGATCGTAGTTGGCTTCTAGCTAAGCATTACGACCCCTAATTGGACCGGACTAATGATCTTCCGAGTAAGGTCATTAAGATCCTATTAGCCAAGTTGCATGCATTGCATCCTTAGTCGAAGGACACTCCTTCGGAAGGATACCATTCCTTCAGACTTTAGGCATTATATCCTTCAGTCTCCCACTTGTACTTAGAACAAGTGCAATGCTCGATTCCCATGTTTTTCGTATCTCATCTGATATGTAATATTCATTAGACTCTCTTGATCCCGAGAACAACTTCCAATCCAAACGATTAACTCTTAATCCGTTTGAGCACGGTCATGCATTTTTCAGTTATTTCTCATCAAGTGGCCCGGAGATACTTTATCCTGATTTTACTCAGGAAAACATAATCCATTCTTGTACTCCCACTCAATTTCATGTCTATCCTGTCTCCCCCAGTATGCCGCTTTTATAACCACTTTTTACGGATGCCGTTTGACGGTACCAAAGTTCGACATTCCTTCTATAAATTGAGTGAGTACTCATGTTTTGAGGAATCTCTCCAATTTGCTTAAATGAGAGTTATGACATCTTATAACTTCAACTCTTGAAGTACTCTCATTCGGCGGGTTTCCAGTGTATCAACTATACACCCATGAAGTTGACCTTTGAATATTCCTATTCCCATAGCCCAAGAAACAGCGCTATCTTGTCAATCACTCATGCTAGTCTTCTTAAGTCATTATTGTCCAACTAATGACCTGGACTAGGGATAGTAGGATGATGTGCTTCCATGTTCACTTAGTAGGGATTCTTTCATTAGATCACGTATCTAATAAGCCTACCTGGAACACTCCATCCTTTTGGACTGTCGTCTAAATTCTAAACCACAATTTAGATGACGAAATAAACCTAGTTTATTTCGGATAACAAGAGTCTGTAAATTTGAGCACCCGCGTGAACTCCTTCACGTTCTCAATTTTACAAGTCATCTTAGGATTCTCCTTCCTGGATCCTAATTCCTTAGATCCGAGCGTCTCATGATCGTTCTAAGGTGACAGTTTAGTTTCCTTTTCACTTCGCTTTGTTATTATCTTGCTTTCGAACTCTTCGTAAGCTCTTACGATAATATCAGTTTTCTCCCACTGAAATTAGTACTTCTCAAGTTCTAATTTTACTTTCTTATCTAGTAGAGTTAAGTAACGACTCTCAGCGAGGAAAACTCTTTTCCACCTGTTAGCCCTTCCTAAAAGATTCCTATCTTTATTTTCGGAAGATTACTTTTATGACTTTCTTCAATCTTCTGACTTGTATGGGCGACGACATCTTTTCGTACTCCAAGTACTTTTAGATGTTCGGGTAAACAACAATCATCTCATGATCGTTCTTATGTTTTCTAACATAAGTGTCTCTCCCAGTTTTATCACGGGAGTTGGGTAGAATTTCTCTCCAAGAGATCTTCTTATTCAGACCTCTCCAAAACTCCTTTTGAACGAGTCTTTATCATCCTCTGGTCTATCTCCATAGACTTTTGATGCCCATAGTTAATTCACCCTCGTCTTCTTGTCCTCTCGTGTATGTCTCCTACATACAGGACCTGAAACAACGCTTGTTTCACTCCCACTTACCTTCTTGTCTCACAAGATTTAACCATTCTTACTCTTATCTCTTTGGATTTCCGATCCAATTTCAGAGTGGTTTCTGCTATAGTTCTTTTGAATCTTCTCAAGACTCATTGTGGTTTTTGAGCAACCTTCTTAACTCCTTAAGAAGTTTCCAGGCGATTGTCCCTTGAACCATTCAAGTCGACATCCCTCGTCACGTAAGCCGAGTAACTCTTACTCTCTTTCGTTTTAAGGCAAGTAACTCCTTACTTCCTCTTGTTGCTCTTTATCGAATCCTATTCGATTTTTCCTCCCACTTGTCTTCTTTAAAGGACCCTCCTTTTAATGAAGACACCATCGAGAGCAACAATCTCATTGTGTTTCGATGATTTGCGAGAAAACCCCGTTCTTCTTCTTGAAGAACTTATGTCTAAACGCTTTAGACATTAGAATAATTGACAAATTTTAGAACTCCTTCTAAAATAATATCCATATCCAGATGGACTCAATTATTCACTATAGCTTTTTTAGGTTTTTAGTGGTTTGGCAGATACGTATTAGACTTTGTGTTTTTGGAAGACCGATGACTATCGAACTTATGATCTCATCATATTCTTTAGTCACCTAGACCCTCTCCCCGATTTAGGATTTGTTTCCAAAACTTCTCCAAAATCAAGCCTTACGTTCATTCTAATCACCTTAATCGCAGACTTTCATGTCTAACATTATTTTCTACGATTAACTGAACTCTTGTACTCCTACAAGATTTAGAATGACTAAGTCGGATCATTCGTTAAAATTACTTAAAAGTTAGATAGGCTCTTTTAAGAACATCATAAAATATCTCATATTTTATTCACTCCCATAATCTCATTACAGAGTCAATGTTCTAAAAAAGAAAAAGAAATACTAAAACTACTTTAAAGAATTGCCTATCGAGTCTATGATCCTTCTTGAGCTTTTCCAGCAACTCTTGCCTTCTCAGCTTTCGACAGGTTCATCTCCTCTTCAATAAATACTCAGCTCCCTCTTGCTCCTGTCATTCATAATGATAAGAGTCTTTTAGGTATCACATACCTTGAGGAATGCGTATTTAATTGAATAACTTTTAATAATTTTTACCTTGACCGGAACTCCCAGCTCCGTTCTTTCTGTCTTCCAGGAATTTTGGACAGTTTCTTTTCCAATGGCCCGTGCCATCGCAATAGAAACACTTGGAATCAGAATGGGTACTTTTGTTCATGGCAACTTCTTTGCCTTTCACTTTACCCGTTTTCTTCCTTTTGAATTTCTGCTTCCCGTCCTTCTTAAATCCCTTTTCTTTATGAACCATTAGAACTTCTTTCTTTGGTTCAGCTATTACAATGTTCTCTTCGGCTGTTTGGAGCATAGCGTGTAGTTCTTCTAGAGATTTGTCCCAGCCATTCATATTATAGTGCATTCTAAATTGATTAAACCCACTATGAAGCGAATGCAAAATAATATCAGTGGCAAAATCTCGGCCATTGTCGACTCCCAGTCGATTTAGTTTTTCAAAAAGACTAATCATTTTGAAAACATGTGGCCCTACAGGCTTTCCCTTTTCAAGACGCATATCCAATATCGTCCTTGAAATCTCATACCTCTCCATTCTTGACTTCTTTTGGAACAAATTCCTAAGTTGTCGAATCATGGTGTAGGCATCCATTTCTATGAACTTATCCTGAAGATTAGGTTCCATGGTTGCCAACATGAGGCATGTGATGGGTTCGGACCTCTTCCGAATGTTCCTTTCTTGCTCCCTTTCTTGTTCAGTCGAATCTTCATTGAGAACAGGAATAGGTGTGTCTAACACGTTTGCCTTATGTTCGGATCTTAGGACAAGTCCTAGATTCCTTTCCCATACCATAAAGTTGTCACCATTCAACTTTTCCTTTTCCAGAAGCCAGCGTATGCTGCTTGAGTCTTTTGTTGTCATAATTAAACTACATGTAAGAAACGCGAAAGTGATTAAACTTGTTATCCTGGCAATTTTCTTAATTTGCCTATATTATTCTACTTTTGTTGTCCCCTTAGAATAATATAATTCCAAGATCCCATTCCTTCGAAATTAAGCGTACTTTGGCACTGCCCTTAATTCGTCGTCCTGGGTGAGTAACTCCTTACTGATCATATCTCATATGACTCTTGGTTAACGATTTAAACATTAAATCGTCCTTTAGCCTCGAAGTCCAAAACCCTTTTGCTGACTCGTTTGAGAATAACCATTTAGACATGTAGACCTCTTCATAGATCTACTCGTATTGTCCCGAGGTAAAAGATGGCACCCTGCTTTGGCATGACCCACCATCGATGAACAAGGGCTCAACAGGTGTCTTAATCTGGGTAGGCTTTACTTAAAATTCTTTTTGGGACTTATTACGTAATTTATCAAGTTGCGTTACTGTGAACTCTTGCATAACCATTCATGATTTATTACGTAAAAGTTTATGTGGTTTTGCGTAATGATTTTGTTAAATCTTAGTCTTACCCCTTAAAAGATTCCATCTTTTAAGTTTATTTCTTGTTCGCCTATGGTTCGATTGGATCCATATCCAAGAACCTCTATTGACTACTCCCACTTGAACCATGATCTCATCATTCAGTTCGTCAATAGATTCTAAGACCCTATACTCTAAGTATTATTCGGGCACAACTCCTTGCGCTTAGAACAAGAAACGATAATTTTATCTAAAGGTATACTATTCTACGCAATCACATACATCCATACATACAAAAATATGACAATCATAATAAACAAAGTATGTATCCTAGATTCGTCTCTAGGTTTTGCTATGTATCGTATAGCTATTCGTGGGAATTTGTGACATCTCTATGTCTAATGGCTCTAATGTTTCGTATTCACAATACTTAAACTAGAAGCACATTACGTTTCTTCCTTGATTGTTTCCTAAATCAATATAAGGAAAAACTCCGTTCGGATTCTTCTCTAACCCGGGTCTATGTCGGAAAAAATTATGCTCGGAACCGGGAGAAAAGTCTGAAAAACTCCCTTTCAGATCATGGCCTAAAAGCCCTTGAGTCCCACTCAAATAGATTTGGGTCAACCCTGGTCAATGTCCCTTGACTGGTCTCTGGTCAACTCTTGACTCAACCTGGTCAAGGTCCGGTCCTTGAGACAGCACCTTCCTTCCGTGCTTGGTCTCTCGGGCAGACGCGTCCTAGCCCAGCTAGACGCTTCTGTCCTAGGACAGACCATAGACATCTCGGGTGAGATGTCTAGGATGCGTCCTGGTCGCGTCCCAGACGCGTCTAGACCATCCGGTCACCTTACATCCCTCTCGGGTACTCAATCCGAGAGGTATTGGAACTCCCAGACGCGTCCCGTACGTGTCTGGACTTGGGACAGCACATGTGCCATCTCGGATGTTCGGTCCGAGATGCACCCGTGCTCCACAGTCGCGTCCCAGACGCTTCTGTGCACAGACGGCAAGGCCATCCTACCTGGGATGCCTTCTGGACGCGTCCAGACGCGTCCTAGACGCTTCTGGATGCTCCGGTCGCATCCCAATCGCGTCTGGAAGCTTCCAGTTGCATCCGAGATGCTTCTGGTCGCTCCAGACGCATCCTGGATGCATCCAGACACCCGTCCAGTGTCTCGGTCCTAGACCGAGACTCTAATAGGTTCCCTCGAGCGCATCCCAGATGCGTCAGGGATGTCCGAGACGCTCCTGTCTCGGAATCCTATTCCGTCTCGGACTGGGATATTCCAGACGCGTCTTCCACGCGCTGGGACGTCTGAGACCCGAGAGTCTCGGACTCCTAGTCCGTGTTGGACTGGGATATCCCAGACGCGTCCTAGACGCTCTGGGACGTCCGAGACCCGAGAGTCTCGGACTCCTAGTCCAGCTCGGACTAGGATTCCCGGTCCTTCACGGACTGGGATTTCCAGTCCATGTCCCTGTCTGTCTTGGACTGTCTGTCCGAGACGTGCTGGTCCAGCCCGGACGCGTCCTGGACGCGTCCTGGACGCTCCGGCCAGTAGGGTTTCCAAACTTTTTGGAAATCCAACCGTTCCAACTGATTTTCTTTTTGTTTTTCTTTGTTCCAGCTGCTGTTAGGTACTGTTTTTGATCAATTCATCAACCAATCTTCATGGTTTTTGATGATTTTATCAAAATTCTAATACCCTAAAGCTTGTTTATGAAAACTCTTTTCATAAAACTATGTTTCTAGTGTTTCTAGGTCATGAATCTCATCCAAAACCCTAATTTGATCTCATCAAACTTATGCTTGAATCTCTATTCAAACATTAAAAACACTAATATCTAGTTGTTCAAGTATCAATCTAATTCGTCTAGTCAAAGATAGTTCATGCAAACGGCTCATGATGCCACTGAAGGGGAATAACCTAGTGTATCTCATACACCTAATTGTCTAGTGTTGGTAGCGGAATCTCAAACATCATATGTTTAACACTAGTTTCCAGGATCTATAAATGAACATACCAATGAACTAGAATGGAAAGATGATTACCTCTTAATCGCTTTCCCACGAACTAAATTCCGACCAGTATTCGGAAGATAAGAGCTCCAAGTGTAGCTCCTCTACTTGAGACACCGAGTAATGACTTGAACTCCCTCCTTTCAGTCAGCTAGGACCTTCTTGAAGGTTGAGATGAAGAACTGTTTCTTCTTGACTAGATACTTGAGAAAACTCCTTTTCTCTCTCTGAGATGTATATTCTGAAACTCTTTCAGACACTCACAATTCTATCTCTGGATTGCCTCTCAGTTGTGTGTCTCTTTAGGTTGTATAATTAGGTATATATAGAAATACCTAGAAGAGGTATTAGACTCAGACTAGGATTCCATAAACCTAATTATTAGGCAACACCCAAAATACCCTCCATTGGGTCACTTAAGTTGGCCGGCCAACATAGCCCTTTATGGGCTTCCTTGGCCGGCCCACTTAGGGCCTAGCCGGCCATCACATGGCCGGCCTTCCTAAAGCCATTCCAGGCCTCCCTTTTGGGCCCAGACATGTTTATCTCTTCGGACTTCTCCGAATCTTTCAGGACTTACCAATAATGGATCCAATCCACTTATTTGCCATTATCCATCTAGTCAATTCTCTCCGTTCAAATTACTACTCTGTTGTGTAACCCTTGTAGGATCCGGTCTATGTTAGCCGCGAATCAACTCTTGATTCGACGATCGTAGTTGGCTTCTAGCTAAGCATTACGACCCCTAATTGGACCGGACTAATGATCTTCCGAGTAAGGTCATTAAGATCCTATTAGCCAAATTGCACGCATTGCATCCTTGGTCGAAGGACACTCCTTCGGAAGGATACCATTCCTTCAGACTTTAGGCATTATATCCTTCAGGCACTACTTCTCCCTGGCTCGCGACACTCGAACAACTTAGAGATCCTCTCCTTCCAACAAGGAAGCCTCGCAACGTTCTTGTTGTCCAACGTACAATCTATCAAAGAGACAATATAAACTTAAGCAACAACAACAACAACAAATGAGGTACTCAAAACAAACGAAACTTACAAGCATCTTGCCAATAGGAAGGACTCTGACGTACGCCTCGGTCACCGAATACAAGGTCTCTGCGCGCAAGAAAGTAATTTGTTTGCCATTTTCGGTCAGTAGCTGGCAAGGTCCTGATTAAATGTGCACCAGGTTTTTCGTAATTTGTAACCATAACGACCATGTTCCCTAGAATGACTCGTTAAGTGATAGAAGGGAATATTATCACTAGCTAGAAGCTCTACGTTCTGTATGTAGGCCAACATTTCCAAGCACAGTAGAAGCCTCCATGCACCAGGCATGAGTTGCGAATGAGCTATCTTGTCGTGATCCAAAACCCGATGCATTAAGCGGGGGATAGGAAACCTTGACCCCATGAAGAAAGGAATCATGTAAAACGCGGTCTAACCGCCATGATCCTCATCAACTAGCTCGTCGGGCTGCGGAAGTCTAAATTCTATAGATTCGGGAATGTTAAACATAAATCGTACGATATCCTGTAGTCTGTCCTCCGTGATAGATGAAGCCGGGTTTAGAGATAAGCGCTTCAAGGATACACGTTTGTGCACCATCTTCCGCCGGAATTCAGAAGGCTATGGCCCATGAGCCGGTCTAGAGGAATTACCGCGTTGATGGTGACTCATCTCAAAAGGCAAAGTTTGTAAGGCAAATGGACAAGGTTTCAAACCCTACAACGACTAAGGCTAAAACACGACAAAGGCCGTGAGACTAAAAAATTAAAGCAGTAACTAGCTTGAGGGGTGCATTTAAACAAACATAAAGCTAACAAGCCTAGCAGTAACTCATTCAAGGTACGGAGCCTAACAATAACTCGCTCAAGGTATCGAGCCTAACAATAATTCACTCAAGGTATCGTGCCTAGCAGTAACTCAGTCAAGGTATAACGCGGAACAGTAACGCACTCAAAGTATCGAGCCTAGCAGTAACTCACTCAAGGTAACATGCTAGTAGTAACTCACTCGAGGGGATACGATTGCAAAAACACATTATGACATTAAGGAAAGTAACCTTAAAGATCATACACTATATATTCAATATCAATCGAACAACAGTTCAAGAACAACTAAAATCACAAGCAAATAACTCAACAAAACCAAGTAGGAGAGAGAAAAGTACCTGATCTCAAGTGAAGAATTCCAAAAATCTCTCTCTTCAAGCTTCAAATGGCAAGTAGAATAATGACTTCATCCCTTTTATAGGGTCCAAACCAAGGGATGTCACCTACCCCCTTCCCACTAAAGAGGCCCCTCCACGGATGCGCTTGACCATCATGCTTTAATATTGCCTCATTAGCCATTGCAAGAAACGGCAAGATGGTGAAAACTCCCAAACACAAGTGACGGAAGCGCGGGAACACAACGAGCGTCCCCGGACGCATAGAAGAAGCAAAAACAATTAGGGGCGCGAAAGGTAAAACCCCGGACGGAGAAGCAACAACGCGCTGGGCGCACTCCCAGCGCCCGGCGCCCCACTATAGGCGCCCATCCGCCCCACTATGGGCACCCATCCAGCCCACTATCGCCTTTCCTCCTATTCTTTCCGGTTTCAAGGCGCGTCTCTGAAGTCTTCTTTTGAATGCATCTTTCAGGTTACCCGTATTTAGCACCTCAAAACTTCTAGCGAGACACTTCATCTCGAAACAAGCAATAACCACGATACAAGGTGGCACTCCCACAGTTAAAATCTGATCGAGACGCGTACTCTTCCGCTTACACGGTCGTACCTAACTATTCTCCAACTCCACATGCGGACTAGGAGAGTGGGGGGAAAACCGTATGGACAAATATTCGCCCAACGAGGTGCCTGTAAAATAAGGGAACAACTGCTTCGTAAGGATAAAATCCGCGAGGCCCGATCACAAGACTCGATAATGGCCCAAGTCGCTACTCTGACCATTGAGTCCATACCCTCTTGATATTAAGCATATCTGACATGTGTCACACGATAGCCACCCACGAGTATTAAGCTATCCTACGAATAAAGGGTTATATCGTGATCCATAGCCATGCTGGCGACAAATATTTTGCATCTTCTACTTAAAGACGAACGTTACCAGCCAGTAGCTTATCGCCCTCGCGGTAACATCTTGGTCGTCCCTGAATATATCTTAGCACTTATCCGATGGTCAATCCATCAAATCCCTTATCCCTTGATCTCCTCCCACGAGTAACAGTCACAGAGTAAATACATCCGTTACCATCTGGCCGTCATAAAGTAGGCCTTCTCTGACACTATAAATAGGGGAGGCATCACACAAATCAAGGCATCTAATATTCGGCAATATCAATCTAGTCTACTTCATCTTCTCTCGACTCACATACTCTGTGATAAGCATCTAAAAGAGCTTCCTCTCACCCAAAGTCTCTGACTTATAGTCTTAGAAGTTGGGAGATAAGAGCTTGGTAGTCCCAAATCCAGCAGTATCTAGCTAGCCATATCAACACCATACGACCACCACCTTACTGAATCATATAGCCTTCGGGTCTAATCCATCTCTCGTCCAGTAGTAACGAGCGAGCCGTATCAGCACCATAAGACCACCACCTTACTGAATCATATAGCCTTCGGGTCTAATCCATCTCTCGTCCAGCAGTAACGAGCTAACCATATCAACACCATAGGACCACCACCTTACGGAATCATATAGCCTTCGGTTCTAATCCATCTCTCGTTCAACAGTAATGAGCTAGCCGTATCTACACCATACGATCACCACCTTACTGAATCATATAGCTTTCGGGTCAAACCCATCTCAATCTCACATTATCAACCTCACATTATCAACCTCACACACATACGACCATCTCCTTATTACATCACATACCTTCAAGTAAAGAGTTAGGCGTGTCAACCCCGTCCATCTACAGATCCTCACCGTCTGATCTATTTACGAACAGAAGCTTACCGCAAAACCCACTTGCGACCAGGAGGTTATCGCCACGATATCATTACCATCACCCTCTTCATCTTTATTACAGTAAGTGTATCATTATCGTGAAGATCTGTTCCGACAACTCTACGAGCCGGTTCACCTGAGTACTCCAACAACGGTTACCTCTCTATCGCCCATTTTGACTTTCTTTACATTTGACCCAGTATCTGACTTGACCGTCGGACCCCCTTAGGCCGGCACCATCCCGATGCCTTAGAGGCTTCACAATCTTTTCTCTCTTTTTGTGTGCAGGTTCTTTTCGACACGTACCCGGTCCCGCAAGATCCGACCCGACAAGACTTTTGACTATTAACCCGCTGACTGTTGGACTTTCCGACCCGTAGACTTTTCACCGTCTACATTGGTGAATTCCAATGTCCTAGATTTACCATCTTATAGTTTCCCTACAATTTTATCTTATTTTCTAAGTTTTAATTTTATTAGTTTTTCCAATATCTTCTCAAAATCAACTATTTTCTTTCCTAGTTTATTAGTTATTTTAAAGTTTAGACTTTATTCTGATCAAATCCTCGTGGGATCGAACTCGTAATACATGACATATTCACATACTGTTCGTGCACTTGCGAGTTTTAATTTTGTCTAGTTAGCCTATGTAGACGGTGAGAAATCTACGGGTCGGAAGTCAGAAGGTCGGAAGCGTGAACGTCTTCTGGAATTCCAAACGTCGTGTTCTTGATTGATGGGCACCAACAACGTGTGGAAGAAACCTGCAAAAGAAGGTGAACAGACACAAACAAACCTGTGAAGGCTTGGGGGGCCACCAGGATGGTGCCTGCCAAGGCCCCTCCGACAGTCAAGTCAGCAAAGTATTACAATGAATAATAAATGAAAAGCCGAGGGTGTAACCGTTGACGCGTAATCGGAGAGTGGCTAGGCTCGTAGAATGGCCGGAGCTCGAGACTACGTGGGGGGAGTGATCACAAGTGTGAGAGTAGATGTTACCAGAAGCTATGATCCCCTTGATGTTTTCTTTAAGCGTCGAGAAGGCTTTGATCCCTCTGACGATCACTGGAAGCGTCGAGCAAGGAGAAGCTTTAGTGCCTTTGAAGCATCTAGTAGTGTCGACGATCAGAGCAAGATGAACGTGTTAAGTAAAAGGGAGAAAGCGTCTAATAACCAGGTAACTCGTGTGCCAATGTTTCAAGAACAGTCGAAGAAAAGAGTGTGAATGGAGAAGAAGAAGTAGTGGTTGCTTTGCTATGCTTTCGATGTCCTGTGAAGTGGAAGTGCTCCTCTTTATATAGGTGTGAGGAAAGATCCGTTGGGAGGAGTAAAGGCTGACCGTTACGGAGTAAATGTGTTGCAAGATACCTGGGATGTGGTGACGCGTACACTAGCTTTACATGCACAACGGTTGTGCATGTTCTCTGGTAACTACTCTGAGTGTGCATGTACATGGTTTCATATTTATGTGAGACGTTTCCATGTTATGCATGTCATCAATGGGGGATAGATGTCTCTGGAGTATCGTTGACCAAGTCAGAGATCTATGTCATTATAAGCATATGTGACATGTAGAGGATCTCTTCGTTAAGTGATCTTTTACACGTGCAGCATGGAGATCTAGACGTGTCAAGCGCCAGATGTGTGGAGATTCGGGAGTGTGGAGTTTTGTGCACGTGGAAACTCTTTGCACGTGGTTGGGCTCGACACGAGTTTTAGGGTCTAGTCGATGAGGGCCCAATAAGAGACTTCTGGGCTGGGCCCGAGAGTGTTGCGCGGGGCTTGACGTCTCAATGGGCACTCTAGCGCTGAGGGCCTTGGTGTGAATTTTGGTCAACACAGCCTATTATTTAGGTTGACTAGATTTGACATCACTGCTCCTTCTGTCTTTGTGAAAGTTGGTTTAACATTTGTCGAGGTGCGAATTCTGGAGCCCTTTGGAGTCATCACAGAAAGTTCCGTAATCTTTTCCTGGAGCAACTAGTTCTCTGCTTTGACCAATTGGTTCTCTTCTTCTAACACTTTGACACGTTCAGTGTTTTCTCGCATTTGGGCGTTAAGTACATCAAGTTGAAAAGAAATGTCGAGAGGAGCAGATGTCACATTTCTTCCATTTGATTATTTATCTATGTTGTTAGTTGCAAGACCCCCTACTCACGTGGGCCCAAAATGTTTTAATTTCTTTAGCATGCCCGGTTTGAAAGTCAAACCTAAAAAAGATGTTAGGGTAAATCTAAGTACACGTGGCGGTTCGTTTTTAATCCACGACTGAACCCATTAAACTTTTTTTCTCTCTCTCCCTCTCTGCTTTCCATTCCTAATTTCCTTTGGTAGTTTGGTTATTAAAGTTCTCTCTCCAATTTCCATCGGTATTACACTTTCTCTCTCTAGTTTCTTTTTTTGCACTTTCCTTATTGGCCATATTTTCCTTCACCTAAATTTAGATGTGGCGATTCCTTTTCAATCCACCGAATCTAAGTATTTTCTCTCTCCTTTCCTTATTACAAATCATCTATTTTCTTTATAAATTGTGAGTGCAACAATTTTTTCATTATTCTACACAAGTCTTCTCCCAAATTACTAAGTTGTACTACTGTATTGGAAGCGTGATATTGATCAGTGCATATTCTATAAATTTATATTGGAGTTAAAATAATTGCATAAATATCACCATACACGGGTAATATATTTTTTGTTTTTATGTTTTTATTTACGCACTTGTTGTTATTTAGTCGTTATAATTGCTCTATCATAATAAATCTTTAGTATATTTTTTTAAGAAAGGTCCAACTAAGTTTAAGTTTATATATTTTAATAATTTATATTATATTTTTATTGACAAATACAAATCTAGAAATTTGAAGAGGCAAGAGAAAAAAATATTAATTCAATCACAAAGAGAAGCTCTTCATAGGTTCATTATAAGAAAATAACAACCAATTTCCTCTAAAGAGGCAGTAGCCGAGCAAAATAATGAAGAATCAACCGAAGTCTGCGTTGAAGATGAAAGTAATGGTGATCATAATACGGTTCATGGTGAGAGTTCTGAAAATATGGATGTTGATGAAGAGCTTGACGGTGGTATTCCTAATCATGGTTTCAATGAGTTAGTTGACGAACCAACTGATGAAATTTCAAATACCAAAAATTTGGGATTGTCTTGCTGAAAAATGGAGAGATCTATCAGCTGAAATGGGTCCAATTAGAGACCTATCTGAGCATAAAATGTCCAGACTTTGACTAACGTAGTCAACGTCTGAATAGTCAAGATCAGACCTGAAGTCCATCGGGTCAGCTGATGCACTCAAAAAGGTTGCAAACACAAGCGGAGGTATCAAGTAGTAACCGGTAAAACTGGAGTGGATCCAAGGATAGGGCGGTAGTTTGGATGTCGAAGGGTCTTCTCCCCTGGTCTAGATATCAAATGCTAACTTAGACTAAGACGGAAAGGAAGAAGGATAAATGGGGGGTTATGATATTGAATAAGAAACAAAAGAAAACAAATAAAACTAACTAAACAATATATGTAAACGGGCCAGAAAGATTCGAGAGAAGTGTCGGAGGAACAAGAGTCGGTAGACGGTAAGACTCAGGAGACAAATAAGTGAGAGAGCTGTCGAAGTTTGGGAATCCATAATGATAAACCTACGACTATGTGTACTCCGATCTAAGGTTTCAAAGTATAATCGATGTTCGACTCCTAAGTAGATGTCTCTAAGTACTACGTATATGCGGAGATCATATTTAGTCAAACAAACGTCTAAATCGGTTGATCCCGAGTCAACGAAAGTGTTGTCTAGTCGCCTAACTATGTAAAGTGCATGACAAGACACGTGAAAATATGACTTAGACTACGATCGAGATCGAATACTTCGTTTCGCCTACTAACTATGTGAAGTGCTTGACAAGACACATAAAAATACGATCGAAACGATAATCGAAATAAATGAACATTAATTTATAATTAAAACATCAAATTATATTAAACGTAATCACAAATTCATCACATTTCATTCATATAACTGACACACTAAAGTTAGCTAAACATGGTGAATGAATAAGAAATGGAAAGAAAATGACGAGAGAATCCCCCTTTTTTATGTGGTTCGAGGCTAAGATCGTCGGAAAATACGAGTTTTTAGTTACAACTGATCTCCCCTTGGAAATTTTCTGAGTTCCCCATAGCGACCACCATCATCTTCTCCATTTAGAACACAACCTCCATTAAAGCTAACCCTAGCTTTCTCCGTCTAGAATTTTGTAACCCAAAATCAAATCAAACCATATTGGAAGCTAGCCAAGATGATGGGGAGTAAAAGCCCTAACGTTTCCGGCCAAGAAAGTGGTTGGAACACCATGAAAATTCCGGCCAAAGACAAGAAGAATCAGGCCAAAATTGCTTGAAATCCGGCAAAATGTGATGTCCCGGGCAGGATGCTTGCTTGTGCGCGCGTCCCATGAGTAGAACCGTGCCAAGAAGCTTCTGCAGACGCGTCCCTAGTGTCGGATTTGCTCTGTCCTGATCTGTTGCTGCTGCCCGAGCTGATCTGCACAGACTGGAAACTTCCATAAGCTCGGCCTGCTGCTGTTCCGGCCTGCTGTCCCGTGCTCCTTGAAGTCTTCCCGAGCTGCTGGCTGCGACTTGCTACTCCCGAGCTGCTGCTCGTGCTCTGCTGCTCCCGAGCTGCTACACGTGTTGCAGCCCGAGCAGCAGCTCGGCCGGCCAAAGCTACGCCGGCCTATGCTTTGACCGTATCCTTCTTCTTCTTGCTCTTTTTTTTTTCTCTCTCAAGCTTTCATACTCAAGAAAAAAAACCCTAAACTCTTAGCCTCCTCTTTCTCTTCCTTCTTGCCTCCTTTTTCCAAGGTAGAAGATCATGAATAGTAAACTCTAACTTGTGTTTACTACTCAAACCCTAGGGGTCCCTTGACTTAGTCAATTTCTTTAGACTTTGTTGACTTGGATCCATAAAGAGAGGGTGCCCATATAATTCTCCCTTGTCATTCTTCTTTGGGCTCTTGGGCTTTGATTTAGAAACCAAGAGAGTGCCTCCATCATTCTCTCTACATCTTCAAATTCTCACAAAGGACTAGAATACCCTCGGACTTCTTTCTTTCATAACTTCTCCGTCCGAACTCTTAACTGACTTCCGTTTTTACCGTCAGACTCGTCATTGACTCCACTTGTCATTTAATTTGCTTGAAATCTTTTTCTCTCGTTTTCGGCACATGAAATGATAGTGATAATTCGTTCTCTTTATTCCAAATTACATGTTTAACTTCAAAAATAATACCTAACAAGAAATACACATAAAATATTATTGATAACACTCGAAAAGGACTAATTAGTCTAAGTTAGGCTCTCCAAATGTGACATTTTCGTGTCACATCATCAGCCCTGCGTTTTTTAAAGGAATGAGGGGGGTCCACGTAGGTTCGGTCGATGCCTTACGCACAGAACTGGGAAGGCAAAGCGCACCAAGCAACCTACCGACTTAATCCCAAAATCTCCACAGAGATCTCAATCGGTTACAGATCTCTAAGTGTTTAAGCAAGTTTGGCCTTCACGCGTCCAAGGGAAGAAACTTCTCCCCAAAGATCTAACATCAGCAGGATATCTACGAGAGATCCTTAAATTTAGGAACTTTCATCTATCCTGGATGCGAGATAAACACAAACGGAAAACTACCCTCCACGGCAATCACCGCCGCCTCTTAAGCCTATAAAAGGCCCCCAAATCGTTCTTCAAAGGACACGATCGCAAAACCCTAAAAGATCACAAGAAACTCTGAGTTCTCACAACTCGCCCCCAAAAAGATCGATCAATATTCATTCTTTTACTGCAAAGAGCACCCTGACTGTCTTGAGCGTCAGAGCGGTTTTTGAACCCTTTGCAGGTTTTCCCCCTTTGGAAACAGACAAACATGAGCAGTAGGCAGGAGCAAAGAGCTTGGAGCAGGAAGCAAGGAGTGAGGAGCAAGAGCAAAGAAGCAGAGAATCAGAACTGGAGGCCGAAGTACTCGGCAAAATCTAACTTGACCAAATAGAATATTCGCCATAACGGAGGTTTTCATGCATCAACTCCCTGTTTCATGCTGATATAACGGAAGACCATTTTTTGACATCAGCATTTGGCGCTAGAAGAAGGGGGTCTCTCCAGCAAAATCATCAGTTCGATAACCCGAACTCTTTTCATTACTTTTTTAGAACTAACTGTTTCTTTAAGACCTCTCAGGTAAGCATGTCCTCGGAGGAACACACTCCTCGTGGATCCCAGGACAATCCACCTGAAGATAGCATCGCCGAAGAGCTGGCAATGAAACAACCCTCCTCGGAGGAACCGAGGATTGAGGCCAAGAGACTTAAGGAAGAGAAAGCCCAAGAAGAAGAAGAGGCGGAGAAAACAGCGGACCTCACTGTACTAGTGCAGATTGGGGACAAAACCAGCGAAGTAACCTATATAGGAAGCACCCTGAACGAAATCGAAAAAAGGAATGAAGTTCCTTCCAGAAAGCACACCGCCACATTTTCGCCTTCGGAACGGATGAGGTCCAGAAAGCACACCGCCAGATTTGATACCTAACCTCAAAGTCGCTTTCGAAAGGCTTCTAGCTTAAAACATGAAGCTGAATCCCGAGAAGTGCGCGTTCGGAGTAACATCGGGAAAGTTTCTCGGGTTCATGGTAAATCACAGAGGAATAGAAGCCAACCCGGCCAAAATCACAACACTAAGAGACATGCCCAACCCAAAGAGTAGAAATGATGTCGAACGATTAGCAGGAAGGTTGAACTCTCTCTCCAGATTCCAAAGAAAAATGGGGGTTAAGGCCATCCCCTTTTTCAAAGTCCTCCAAAACGTGTCAGACATCGCATGGACAACCGAAGCAGAACAGGCATTCCAGAGCTTAAAAACACATTTAATGGGATTACCTCTACTGGTCAACCCCAACCCTGGAGATTAGCTTATCGTCTATCTTGCAACCTCAGAAGAAGTAGTTTCAGCAGTGTTAATTAAGACGGTAGAGGGAGTGATGCATCCAGTATATTTCGTCAGCAAGGTATTAAGTGGGGCAGAGCTGAATTATCCAACCGTAGGGAAACTGGCCTACGCGCTCATCTTAAGGCTAGGAAGTTGTGTCCCTACTTCCAAGCTCACACGATGGTCGTACAGACCGACCGGCCACTCATGAATGTACTCCAGAAAATGGACCTGTCAGGACGACTAACCAAATGGGCGGTAGAGCTAAGCGAATTCGATATCAGATACATGCCCCAGACTGCACTAAAAGGACAGACGTTAGCGGATTTCATATCGAAGTGCTCAGTCTCGGCGAGGAATATAGGACCGAAGCAGGTCTGGACTTTATTCGTAGATGGAGCATTGAGCGAAACAACGATGGGGGTCGGAGCTGTCCTGATTAGTCCAGAAGAGGGTAGAACCTTTAATACAACCACATTCAAGTTCAGCGTAACAAATAATGAGGCTGAATATGAAGCACTACTAGCGGGACTGAGACTGGCTCTAAAAGCCAGTGGTACCAATGTTCAAGTGTACAACGATTCCCAACTTGTCGTCGATCAGATTATCGGGGAATACAAAGTGAAAGGGACCGACATGATAAAGTATGTAGAAAAAGTCAGGGACTTAATCCGACACTTCACGAAAGTCACCATACCAGGATCCCCCTACAAGAGATCCCTCGGCAAGAACTCGCCCTGGCCGATGCCCTATCCAAGATGATTGAAGGTCTAGCTACCATCCCCGGCGTAATCTTCCAAACATTGGAAGAGAGAAGTATTGACAGGGCAATGGAGGTAATCAGTATCAGAGTAACACAGGGAGGTATGTGGATGAAACCATACATCGAATATTTATAAACGCAAAAATTACCAGAAGACGCCAACGAAGCCATGAGGGTCCGCAAGAACGCCTCAAGATACACCTTGCTCGGAGGGCTCCTATATTGAAAATCCCTAATCCACCCCCTTACGACGTTGTTTGGAAAAATACGAACAAGAGTATGTAATGACAGAAATACATGAAGGAGATGTTGGAAACCACGCGACTCCCAGAACACTACACAGGCAGCCCTGGCTAGATACTACTGGTCAGGGATGTTAAGGGGTTGCATAAAGCACACCAAGTATTGTGAGCCTTGCCAGAAATACGCCAACGACTATTGGCTACACCCCAACGAACTAACACCAATAGTGAGCCCATGTCCTTTCACACAATGGGGAATCGACCTAGTAGTCCCCTTCCCGGCAGGAACTGGAAGAAAGAAGATGTTATTAGTCATCGTAGGCTACTTCACCAAATGGACGGAAGCGGTAGCATTGACTAGAACCCGGAAAGAGCAGATTATTAGCGCACTCTAGAACAACGTGATAACCCGCATCGGTATCCCAAGAATCCTAGTCATGGATAACGGGCCTCAATTCAACAACGAAATAATGAAGTATTTCCTCACAGAATATGGAATCAAGCCGGCCTACATCAGCCCGACTCACCCCACTAGAAACAGTCAATTCGAGGTAACCAACAAAACTATAGTAAAGTACATTAAGACCAAGTGTCACGAGAACCGCAACTGGGTGAACGAGCTCCCTGACGTATTGTGGACCTATCGCATCACGCCATGGAGAGCTACGGGGGAGACGCCTTTCCGAATGGTATAAGGCGTGGATGGTGTGTTACCCGTCGAGATAGGCAAACCAAGTCTAAGGATTAAACATTTCGATCCCGGAACCAATGAGCAACGGCTGTTAAAACACCTGGACTTGATTGACGAAGTCCTAGACCAGGCAGAACTAAGAAACCTAGCCTTTAAAGACACAATAACGAAGCAACACATATCTCACATGAGAATAAGGAAGTTCGATGTAGGGGACATGGTGTGGAGAAACTCCAAATTCACTCAGAAACCCTCGGTGGCCAAGCTTTTTCCCACATGGGAGGGACCATATAAAATAGTAAAAGTAGTGTGACCCAGGACATACAGACTAGCTAACGCGTCAGGGAAAGTCTTCACACACCCCTGGAACGCAGAGCACCTCAAGCCAGCCTTCCAGAAGAAAGACACTAAGACGCCCTGGGATTCCAAGAGCTTGCAGACAAAGTACAAACCCTTCTGAACGACATCATAGTAAATGAAAGTTTTATTACGAGCTAGACAAATCTTGAGTAATCTTAAAGAAAAGTCCTAGCTAAACTAGTCGTGCTCAAGCCGACGAAAACAAGTAGCTCTGGTAGCCCAAGCCATGACCAGGGGCCTCAAGGAGAAGTCCTAACTAAACTAGTCGTATTCAAGCTGACGAAAACAAGTAGCTTTGGTACCCTAAGCCATGACCAGAGGCCTCAAGGAGAAGTCCTAACAAAACTAGTTCAGCTCAAGCCAACGAAAATAGCTCTGGTAGCCCAAGCCACGACCAGAGGCCTTAAGGAGAGTTCTAACTAAACTACTCGTGCTCAAGTCGATAAAAACAAGTAGCTCTGGTAGCCCAAGCTACGACCAGAGGCCTAAGGAGATGTCCGAATGAAACTAGTTGAGCTCAAGCCAATGAAAACAACCCTGCTAGCGAAAGCAACGACCAGGGGCCTAAAGAGAAATCCTAGCAAAACTAGTGGTGCTCAAGCCGACGAAGTAGCCCTGGTAGCTAAGGCCACGACCAAGGGCAAAATTCATATCTTAAAATATTACGAAAATAATTATACAGGGCTAATTTGGGCTTTATTTTGCAGCGAGAACTAGTCAGTTAGGTCATGTTAGAATAGGTCTAACTTTTCTTTTGCGTAGGAGGGATCATCTAGAGCATGCGTAGTAAGATAGGAGAATTACATTAGTAAGATTAGGACTAGTTGACCATAATGTGTATTTATACCATGATATTTTCATACAAAAGCGAGTGGAAAATAGAAGATCAACAAACTTACGTGCGGAAAAATAAAGAAACGACAGAAAGGCAAAAAGTGATTCTATTAATTCTTGAAGCAGGACCTATACAGAAGAAATTGCAACCAAAGTACATCAAGAAGAATGTGACCATTCGGATCTATTATAGAAGAAATTGCTAAAATAAAAGAAAAAGAAGTTAAGGGTAAGAAAACATTAAAAGAGCAAAGGGATAACATCCATGACGCAATCGAGAGGATAATCTTCCCATTCGGAACATCGCCCCACGAATGGTTGGAGAAGTCTTCGACGAAAAGCCAAACCAGGAATGACACCTAGCCCACTACCATCTTGGGAGCAAGACCCCAATTGGTATCCCGAGTAAATATCTCCATTATCGGAAAAGTTACCCTTAACTATCTCCAACATCGAAAAAACATCGCCAAAGAGAACACCAAGCATAAACTCGAACAAGGGCCTCATTTGGAAATTCTAGCAATTGAAAACAGAGATTAGAAAGTTCAGTAAAACATGAGAAGAATACAAGGGTAAAGTGTTAATGAGAAATCAGGAACTAGAGGAGTCTATTTATAGTCACAAAGGGATCTCCTCGACGAACGAAAATCATTACGACGGAAGAATAAACGCATCTCGGGAACACGCAGAGTCATAATGACTAGGAGAAACTCGCGGCTCGAAACGGTCAATTCGAAGGAGGCGTGAGCAGAGCTCGAGGAGACGCGTTGGTTTCTCCACACGCAAAATGCCACGTGTCCACGCATGGCAACAGAGCTACCGTGCGCAATTGTCCAAAGGATTATCGCCGAAAATGCGCGATCTGAAGATCAAATCTATGACGTCATGGAATCACGCATGTAAAGAAAATTGATTTGCTCTAGCAAAGCCCGAAACGTGTCACACAAGAAGAGAGGCGTGTATCTCGTCTCAGAGAAAACAAATATCTTTTGAGATCAGCTCTGGCCAAAAATAGCCGAGTAAGGAAGACCTTATCAGTACTGATTAGAAAGAAGATTTTCCAAAGCACCTCGAACGGCTCGATGCAAATCAGCTCGGGAATGTGTAGCTCTGGAAAACCAAAAGGAAAGACCAAGCTTCTCAAAATAGCTCTGGTCCAGGTAAACCCTCAGTTTTCAGGGTCTTCAATATTTAAAAACCCAGGTTACTTGTACTCCTCAGTCTCATTACGTGCGACTAAGGAGTGGCGTGACTCATGATGATGCATAAAATGTCCAGACGTTGACTAACGCTTAAAAAGTCAAGATCAGACATGAAGTCCATCGGGTCAACCCGGCTTAAGGTAACAGGTCAGTTGAACCCCGGACGATCCGTCACGTACTCCCCTAACTGGGAGGTCGGCTAGAGAAAACCAACCATGTAACGCCCTTGGCATGACCGGATCAACCCTAGGATTTCTAAAAGAATGAGGGGGGTCCACGTAGGTTCAGTCGATGCCTTACGCCCAGAACTGGGAAGGCAAAGCGCACCAAGCGACCTACCGACTTAATCCCAGAATCTTTACAGAGATCTCAATCGGTTACAAATCTCCAAGTGTTTAAGCAAGTTTGGACTTCACGCGTCTAAGGGAGGAAACTTCTCCCCAAAGATCTATCATATCGGCAGGATATCTACGAAAGATCCTTATACTTAGGAACTTTCGTCTATCCTGGATACGAGATAAACAGAAAAGGAAAACTTCCCTCCACGGCAATCACCGCCGCCTCTAAAGCCTATAAAAGGCCCCCAAATCGTCCTTCAAAGGATACAATTGCAAAACCTAAAAGATCACAAGAAACTCTGAGTTCTCACAACTCGCCCCCAAAAGGATCGATCAATATTCATTTTTTAACTGCAAAGAGCACCCTGACTGTCTTAAGCGTCGGAGTGGTTTCGAACCCTTTGCAGGTTTTTCCCCCTTTGGGAACAGACGAACAAGAGCAGTAGACAGGAGCAAGGAGCTTCGAGCAAGAAGTAAGGAGCGAGGAGCAGGAGCAAAGAAGCAGAGAAACAGAACTGGAGGCAGAAACACTTGGCATAATCTAACTTGACCTAATAGAATATCCACCATAACGAAGGTTGTCATGCAGCAACTCCCTGTTTCATGCTGATATAACGGAAGACCATTTTTTGACATCAACACTATCAATAAAGAAAGGTCCTAAAGATAAGGCAAATAGATGTTTTTCATCAAAATTTTACACTAGACAATTACCAACAGGAAAAGAATATGATAGAATTTGGATAGTGTACTCAAAAGATGACGATAAAGTTTTCTTCTTTTGTTGCAAATTGTTCAAGAAAAAACTATCAGAAAATCAGTTAGTAAATGATGGTTATGGAGATTGGAGACATCCTAGTGAGAGACTTAAAGAACATGAGCTTAGCAGTGACCACATAGCTAACATGGCCACTTGGATTAGATTGCATCTTCGATTTCAAAATAAGCATTCCATTGACCAACCACAAAATAAGCATTCCATTGACTCAATTCAGAAAGAAAAAGATCATTGGAGATTATTGTTAAGAAGTTTTATTTCAATAGTAAAATATCTTTTGAAGTATAATCTCGCAATTCATGGAACCAACCACAAGATTGCTCAAGAATGCAACGGAAATTTTGTGGGTCTTGTTAAGATGTTGGCAGAACATGATCCATTGATGAAAGAACATCTTCGTTGAATTCAAGACAATGAAATTCGACATCATTATCTTAGTAATCTTATTTAAAACGAGTTGATTCAATTATTATCATCTAATGTTAGAGATGCGATCCTTAAAAAGGTGAGAGAAGCAAAAAATATTATTTCGTTATACTTAATTGCACTTCTGATATCAATCACCAAGAACATATGACTTTAGTTTTGAGGTAGATTGATATGTCTGCAAGCACTGTGAAAATAGAAGAATACTTTGCACAATTTTTATTGTCAATGATACAACTGGATCAGGTTACAATCAGCATTAAAGAGTTTTGGTTTTAAGATTGATGATGTGCGAGGTCAAGGATATGACAATGGATTAAATATCAAAGCATACAAACAAGGTGTACAAAGAAAACTTTTAGATATAAATCCGCGACCATTTTATACAGCATGTGGTTGTCATAGTCTGAAATTAACTCTCTGTGACATAGCGAATTGCCTTGGTAAAGCGAAAGATTTATTCGGAGTAGTAGAACGAATTTATTCTTTGTTCGCAAATTCTATAAAGCGTTGGCAATTTTAAAAAGATAATTTGAAAGGCATTACTCTGAAATCATTATCAACTACACGTCGGGACAGTCGTGTTGATAGTATTAATTGCAATCATAACGCAACCTCTACACATTAGAGAAGCTTTACTTCAACTAGCAAAAAGTGACACTGAACCTAAAACAAGTAGTGAGGCAAGATAATTACCAAGGTTTGAATTTGATAATTTTGAGTTTTTACTAAGTCTAACAATTTGGTACAAGTTATTGGTAGCAGTTAATAAGGTAAACAAACGTTTGCAGACAAAGGACATACATATTGATGCTGCTATAGAGTTAATAAAAGGTGTGATTATTTATCTGAAGATGTATAGAGAAACTGGATTTAAAGAGACCCTGGTTGATGCTAAGAGAATGGCTATTGAAATGCAAGTTGACCCAGTTTTTCTGAGAAGCGTGAAATTCGTTGAAAAAGACATTTTGATGAAACTGGTGACGGATCATCACAATTAGTTCCACAATCAGGTGAAGAAATTTTAGAGTTCATTATTTCATCTTATTAGTAGATCAAGCTATTGGTTCATTAGAGAGAAGATTCGAACAATATCAAGAATATGAGAAAAATTTTGTCTTTTTTTAGACCGGCAAAGTTAAGTGGGTATGGTGTTGACAAATTAAAATCTTGTTGTCATAATCTTTCAAATAATTTGAGAAAGAATAACATTTTGATATTGAAGCAGATGACTTGTCTGTGGAGTTGAAACTCTTGCAAACTATTTTGTCAGAAGAAATTATGAAAGCTACTGATGTATTAGATTGTTTAAAGAAGATGAATTGTTTTCCGAATAGCAACGTTGCTTACAGAATTTTACTTACTATACCAGTCACAGTTGCATCAGCAGAAAGGAGCTCCTCAAAGTTAAAGCTTTTAAAATCATACTTGAGATCAAGCATGTCACAAGACAGACTGAATGGATTAGCTTTGATCAGCATTAAAAGTGGATTCTTAGACAAGATTGATTACGAACGGTTAATTGATGATTTCGCTTAAACAATGCAAGAAGAAAAAATTTCAAGTATTTTTTTTGCTTCAAATGCTTTTTAAATACATTTTGAGTTGATAAATAAACGATCAATTATCTTTTTATGGTCGAATTATTTTGTGTATAATTTTATTTATTTTACAAATGGCCCAAACCAAATTTTGGCACTGGGCCCCCAAATTCTCAGACACGACCCTGCCCCACGGTGGGCGCCAAATTGTAGACGGTCAGAAGTCTACGGGTCGGAAGTCAAAAGGTCGGAAGCATGAACGCCTTCAGAAATTTCAAACATTAAGATCTTGATTGAAGAGGCACCAACAACGTCTAGAAGAAACCTGCAAAAGAAGATTAACAGACACAAACAAACCCGTGAAGGCTTGGGGGACGCCGGGATGGTGCCTGCCAAGGGGCCTCCAACGGTCAAGTCAGCAAGTATAATGAGGAATACTAAATGGAATGATGAGGATGTCACCGTTGACGTGTAATCGGAGAATGGAAAAGCTCGTAGAATGCTGGAGCACGGGTCAACAGGAGAAGGTGATCAGAAGTGTGAGCTTTTGATGTTACCAGAAGCTTTGGTCTCCTTGAAGATCTCTGGAAGCGTCAAGCAAGATGATAGCTGTAATATCTTTGAAGACGTCTGGTCGATCTAAGTAGTGAGAACGATTAGAACTAGAGGAGTGTGTAAAGTAAAGGAGATAAAACATCTAGGGACCAGATAACTCGTATGCAAACGTCTCAAGAACAATCGAAAAACAGAGGTGGGTAGAGAAAAATAAGTGGTATTTCTTTGCTCTGCTCTCGATGCCTTGAGAAATGGAGGTGCTCCTCTTGATATAGGCATGAGGAGTGATCCGTTGGGAGGAGTAATGGTTGACAGTTACGAAGTAAATACATGGCGTGATACCTGGGATAGGGTGACATGTACACTAGTTGTATGATGAGACATGAAAATGTCCCATCTGAATCTCTTAACTCGGGTCAGTTAGTCCAATTCGAGCAGTTATTCTGATGAATTGTGTGTTTCTTTTGTCCAGGTGCCTTTTACAGAATTAAACTCGGAGAACGGATAAAATCGGGAGAGAGACGCACTTGAGGACATTTTGGTCATCTAGAGGTTAGGGTATTCTGGAAATTTTAGTGCTCAAATGAAATGTAGAGTCAAAGACGGATCCGTAGGTGAAAACGAGAGTCGATTCGGAGTCCGGATGAGGAAAATAAAGAGAGTCAAAGTTTTGGTCCAAGTTAGTTGACTAAAGATCATCCACGGACACGTGGTGCAGGCAGACCGCGTGTGGGCTATCTTCTGTCACGAGCGGGGTGATATTCGGGATTCTCTTTGAAGATGTTTCAGTGTAACGCGACGCACTTTCCTAGGGTGCTTCCTTACACGGGATTTTACATCTAACAACAGGTGTTCATCATATTCGATCTCGCGATTCAGAGGCCACCGTTGTACCTGCTCCAATAGGCCGTATTGCACGAGATCCGTCTCACTTAACAACCATGCAGCCAGATTTGAATTCTCCTTCTCTCTCGGCTTCTTTAGGAAAGGTCTTTGGTAAAGGGACCTGTCTCTAGTGTATTGGGACACAATTAGTAAAGGGACATTAGTCCTTTTAGTAAGTAGACATTTTTCTCAGAAAAACTAAATAAATCATCATATATTCACTTTCAAATGACAATATTGATTAATAATTTCATATTTAAAATTAACCACAAAAAGATAAAATATTTTAATAGTCAAACTCTCTTTCTCTATCTAAAAGTACGGAACAAATGATGAAATAAAATTTGACAGAAAATTTTCGGACAACGTAATCGAAATATGGCCAAAATTTCGACCAATATGGTCGAAATATGCGCAAAATTTCGACCACTATTGTCGAAATATTAATATTGATCGAAATTTTGGGCATATTTCAACCACTATGGTCGAAATATGTTTAATATTTCGACCACAGTGGCCAAAATTCTGGCGACAAATAAAAATAAGTAAACATAGTAGCCAAAATATTTACTTCTTAAGAGATTTAATCAACATTATTCACTAATAGGATTAAATAATAAATGTCTTACATAGGAAAGAAAGAGATGAGAACAACTTAATAGTAAATAATAATGTAGTGTTTGTAGGTTATGGTTGTTTTATAGAATAGGTTATTTGTAGATGATGGTTGTTTTTACGTTAAAAATAGGATTTTATTTTAGGATTTGTGGATCTAAGGAAGGACATGAAAATAAAAGAAAACTCGGATACTTGTATTGTTTTAATCTTACTTTTTATCCAAATAAAAATTAATGTATTCGATTAAATCTCTAAAAACAATGTCTATTTTCTAATTGGTAAAGGGACTTTAAATCTAAAAATATGATGTGTTGGACATGTCCCTATACTATTTATCCATATCCCTGTACGGGCAAGAGATCTTTGATTACTGGAAACAAAAGAAAACAGAATTAGAAAGAGGATTCTACAAATCAAGAGCTGGATAGATGAAGATTGAAGATATTAATCCGATTTTTCAGAGAGAAGATTGGTTAGATTCAAAATTGAAACTGAAAGGAAGGAGGGATATAGAGAGATTTGGCGAAGTCGGTTTTGGGGGAGATTCGATTTGTTTTCTTTTGGGGTCTATAAAACAGGAGGAGAAGCTGAAAGAAAGCATCACGGTTGGAAGGAGAAAAACAGAGAGTTTGGTTTAGAGATTATCATCATTCATTACTCTTTTGTTTTATTTTGATTTTTTTATCTTGTAATCTGTTTCTTAGTGAGAGAGAGAGAGAGAGATTACAAAGAGAGAGAGAGATTACAGAGAGAGAGAGAGATTGTAGAGAGAAGGATATTACAGAGTTAGAGAGAGAGACAAAGAGGTTCGGTTTTGAAAATAAATCATTATCTTCATCTTGTTTTTTATTTTTCTTTTTATTTTCTGTTTTCTTGGTGAGAGAGAGATAGAATACATAAAGAGAAAGAGACTACAGAGAGTTATAGTAGAAAGAGAGAGAAACCTAAAGTTAGAGAGAGAGAAAGAGGGTTGGAGAAGACAAGAAAACTAGTTTCCCACAGAGAATCCATTTCTGGGAAGACGAGAAAATCGTTTTCCCTTAGGGTGCGTTTGGCGGATTTTTGGGAACAACAGAAGGAAATCGTTTCCAGTAAGAGAAAAAGGTTATGTTTTCTTCCCTTTTTACCTCTCACTTTATTCTCATCGATTTAATATTGTTTTCCATGAGTCACTAATTTTTTCATCTAGGGTTTAGATGATGTCCATAACGAGAATGTTATCGTTTTGATTTATATGCAAGTCAATTAATGTTTAGATTACATCTTAGTATATTTTAAAATCTTTATTGCTTTTAACGATTACACTTTTCGGATTCTAGAGCGTTCATGTTATAGAATTAGAGTAAAACAAGGTACTTAGTTGACTAAGGCAATACATCGTCTTTAGGATTGTCACGTGGACGGATTCGAAAACCCTAGGTTACCCTTTTCTGAATATCAACTTATTTTTTAATTAAAGTTTATGTGCTATTTTTATTTGAATCAAATTACCATCACTTCACTTTTAAACATCACAATAGTTTTAAGATTAGAATTGGAGTTTGACTTAGTCTCTGAGGATCAAACGGTCTTCCCGGTTATTACTTGACGCCCATATACTTGCCGGTGGAGACCTTTTAGAGTAACCCTTTAGGCCTATCATTGTACATGCACAACGGTTGTGTGTGTTATCTGGTAACTGCTCTGATTGTGCATGTACACAATCTCACCAACGTGTGAGATGTTACCACATTATAAGTGTCATCAATGGGGGGAATATTTGCCTTTGGAGGCGCGTTGAGCAAGTCTGACATCTCCGTCATTTTGGGTGCAGGACAAGCGTAGAGGATATCTTTATTAAATGATCTACTCCACGTGGGGCTTCGAGATTTAGACGTGTCGATCTCTGGACGTGTAGAGATTCAGACGCGTGGCGTTTTGTGCACGTGGAAACTCTTTGCATGTGTTTGGGCTTCGACGTGAGTTTGTGTGTTTAGTCGACAAGGGCCCATTGAGAGACTTCTGGACACGACCCGAAAAAGAACGAGTGTGTTACGTTGGGCTTGACGTCTCAATGGACACTTTACCGTTGTGGGCTCTTGTGTAGTTTTTGGTCAACACAGTTTGTCCCCCACTCTTTTAGAAAGTAATAAAACCCCAAAATCTGATTTTTCATTAACTTCTAAACTTTTGAAAATCACATTCTTTTGAAATTCTTTTCAAAAACCAAAATTTTTCAAAATCGAACTCTTTTGAAACTCTTTTCGGTTATCAATCTTGAAATCAAGTTGAATAACTTTTAAATCTAATCCAAAACTAAACAAATTGATGTCTAAAACTTCTTTTAGACTCATCTATCTATCTAAACAAGCATAGATTTAGTCCAAAACTTAGCCAAAATTAGCTACGTGCAAGAGGCTCTGACGCCACTCTACGGTTATGGTGTCTCCTAGTGTTCTAAGTGGAATATCAGACATCTCATGTCTAACACTCGTATCCCCAGGGTCTCATGCATAAGCTTAATATGAACTAAGTTAGATAGAGATTGTTACCTAAATCGCTGTTTCCCACGGACTTAAACGGTTGAATATAAGAAGACCAAAAGCTCAAATTATAGCTCCTCTACTTGGGACACCGATTAATCAACTTGATCTCCCACCTCAAGTTTAGCTCGAACTTCAATAATGGTTAGACGAAGAACACCTTCTTGAGACTAGATAAATAGTTGGGAATTATTCTCTCTTTCTTTCTCTACTTGATGTTGTAGAGTTAGAAATCTCCTTGAGAATTTTCCACAACTTATTCTCTTTTAGTGAGGGCCTTATATAGAATGTCAAAGTTAGGGTCCAACCCTAATAGGTTTACTAAAAGCCAAAATAGAAGCAGGATAATATTTTCCAAAATATAGAAACTAGTTTCTATTTTCTCTATCTCTTTCTTTACTTGTTTATGGTCGACCACCTTTTTCCCTAAAGGCTAGGTCTGGCTGGCCCCTTTTAGTGTGGTCGGCCAAGGCATGGGCGACCCAGTAATGGGCCTTAAGTGCCCCGACACAAAACCCTTTCGCTCCGGCCTTCATACTATCTTTGCCTTAGCTTTCTTTAGGCCTTTTGGACATGTTTATGGTCTAAACCGTGTTTATATGTCTCATTCCTCTAGTCATATCTTCCGATCAGGTCGAAACTCTTTGGTGTAACCCGCTGTAGGATTCGGACGAAGTTAATCGCGAATCGCCTCGTGATTCGACGACCGTAGTTGGTTTCCAGCTAAACACTATGATCCCAAAATCGTTCGGACTTGTTGATACTCTTCATCAATTGTCCTATCCGACAAATTTTTCGCATTGTATCTTTGGTCGAAGGACATTTCCTTCACTGTTTCCCATAGAACAAAAGCTCTGACTTACTGATTTTGAAGGCACCCCCTTGTCTGACCCGACTGCATACTGTCACTTGATTGATCTCCTTCTACATTTCACAGTGACTCGGCCTGGTATCACCTTTGTTGTTCAGTTTATGCAGACTCTTAAATTTGTTCATCTCGATGTTGCACGTTGGGTTCTTTGATATCTTAAAGGTACTGTTGATAATGGCATATTCCCTTATGCCGCCGGTTCCCTTCACATCTCTGGCTTTAGTGATTCCGATTGGGTGGATTGTCCATCAACTCGACAATTGGTTACGTAACGATTCTTAATTCCAAACACTCTTTCTTGGAAATCCAAGAAGCAGCCAACTGTTGCTCGGTCCTCTGCCGAATCTAAATATCGGGCCTTGGCCACACTCACGTGCGAACTGCAATGGCTCAAAGTTCTACTTCGTGATCTCAATTTTGATCACTCTACTCCTATGTTTGTATGTCGCGACAATCGTGCTGCTCTACACATCGCCGATAATCCAGTCTTCCACGAACGGACAAAACATATAGAGATGGACTGTCACTTGGTGCGTGAGAAGATTAAATCAAACTTAATTGCTCCTTGCTTCACACCCACTACAAAACGACTAGCTGACATTTTTACCAAGCCATTAGGTGCAGACGCTTTCAAGAAGATTACAGGTAAGTTGGGCATCATGTCCCTACGCGCTCCAACTTGAGGGAGATTATTATGGATATAGGCACATGATCCACATGGATAAGATACCCGACCTAACATCCTACAGAGCAAGCAACGTCGGCCTCATGCAAGGAATCTAGCCAGTTATGTATTGTGCCTCATCACAACAACTCCATGTTTATCCGTTTATATATTCTTGTATATCCTTGATTTACTTATGGTTAACCCTAATATGTAATTATATATACTGTATGGGCCAAAATACGTCACGAGGAGTGCCCCAAGAAATTCACGATTAATGGGATTACTTGGTGACCAAACCCATGAACTAATGGCTAATGGGCCCGACCCATATATCTTCGGGCACCCCGGAGCAACACCAAAGTAAAGAAGCACTTCCAGCCCTAGAGGAAGAGGTCTGCCCTCGCCTCCTCACCAGGCTGAAATATGTAACCACTTCCAGCCCTGGAAGAAGAGGTCCGTCCTCACCAACAGACCTCCCTTCGCATATCCGTTGGGAGACGTTACGATCCTGAATATACCCGTTAACGGGCTACATTATTCGTATTAATGGTGACAACTCCAAACGTTACCCTATTAAAGGTGACAACTCACGACAGGTAACGACCGACCACAAACACTATAAAAGGACCAAGAGGAAGATGATACGGATCATCTAGGGATCGCTGAACATACCCATGCTCCACTGATATCACTATCAAACACTCCAATAGCATCTGATTCCGGGCAAACACATCGAGTACAGGTTCAATTCTAACATCCAATTTCTCTCTCATACAGAGCGAGCACCTGAGCAACCATCGAGCTTCCTTTCTCTCACCTAAAAACAATTACGATCTAATATACCGGTGCAAGACCCTTCCAAGTATAAGGCTTCCCGGAGGTCGACCTATGTTTCTCTCTCTTGGGCGACCAGACACCAAGGAGGATCGACCATTACTTTCTCTCACTTGGGCGACCTGACAAACAAGATCGACCTGACAACCAAGGAAGGGCGACCTACCATTATCTCTCCTAACGATAAACGTAGGCAAGTACTTTATCTCTCATGGAGGTCAGGCTTTCCTTACCTCACCACGTTAATATTTACAAGGTCAGACCTTAAAGATTCTCGTTTATTTATGACACATACCCTTGGACAAGGCAAACCACCCCAGGGCGGGCTTATTTAAGGACGTACCTCGTAGATTGTCACAACCATTCTTCAACCAAGTCAGTCATCCGTAGAGAGCGAGCTACGACCACTCTACGAGTCGTGCCTAAGCTCTGACCATTATCCAACCAACGGTAACATTCCAAGGCTAATATCCACGTACATTTTACTTCTCTTGCAAGCTTACTGACTTGATCGTCGGAGCCCCCTTAGGCCGGCACCATCCCGGTGTCCCCTGAGACCTCACGGTCACATGTGTTGTTGTCTCTTTTGTCACGGGTTAAGCCCAAAGATGTCATCGGTGCCCGCAAAATTATTAACAGCTGGAGGTTCGACATCCGGTCAACGGCCCGGTCCAGCTGACTTCTTGACCCGCGATTTCTTACCCCCACAGTTTTAGGTGTCTTGCATTCCAACTGTTGTTGATGTCGAGACCTTCTTGTGAGCGGAGCTTGTATGCTCCTTGTCCCACTACTTGGGTGATGAGATAAGGCCCTTCCCTAGTGGGAGCTAGTTTGCCTGCTCCTGTCTGCTTGATGTTCTGAAAGACCCTTCGAAGTACCCAATCCCCAACTTTGAAGGTTCTGACTCGGACATTTTTGTTATAATGAGAGGCTGCTCTCTGTTGGTAGGCGGCATTTCTAATGGTTGCTTTGTGTCTTAATTCGTCAATTGTGTCGAGGTTATGGTTAAGCTCGACCCAGTTGCTTTCTTCTTCCCTTCACTGGTACCGTGCGGTAGGGACTCCTGTTTCAGGTGGAATTACAGCTTCAGAACCATAAGCTAATGAGAAAGGGGTTTCACCTGTTGGCGTTCGTACAGTTGTTCGATAAGCCTATAGTACTGCCAGTAGTTGGTCTGCCCAATTTCCTTTAGCTGTTTCTAGTTTCTTTTTTAGCGAGTTCATGATCGTCTTGTTCGATGATTCAGCTTGACCGTTAGCTTGAGGATACCTTGGGGTTGAAAAGCTGAGTTTTATACCCAAATCCTTGCAAAAGTCTTGGAAAGCGAAGCTTATAAATTGGGATCCGTTGTCAGTGACGATTTCTTTGGGTACTCCGAACCTGGAAATTATATACTTCCAGACAAAACTCATGACCTCTTTGTCTTTTATTTGGTGGAAGGCCTCGGCTTCGATCCACTTGGAAAATTTGTCGGTCATGGCCAACATGTATACACGTTGGCCTGGGGCAGTGGGAAGTTTCCCCACTATGTCCATGCCCCTTTGCATAAAAGGCCAAGGTGATAGTATGAAATTTAATTTGTCTGGATGAAGGTGAGAAGTTTGGGCGAACCTTTAGCATTTGTCGCATCGTTTGGCATGATCGATTAAATCAGCCTTCATGGTTGGCCAGTCATAGCCGAAAGTCAGAGCCCTATTGGCTAAGTTGCGACCGCCAGAATGGTTGCCACACTCTCCCTCGTGTAATTGTTTTAAATCATATTTACCTTCTTCTGGAGTGATGCACTTGACGTAAGGGCCCGAGTAAGACCTTTTGAGTAGTTGGCCGTCAAGTATGCAGAATCTCGCAACCTTTGCTTTTAGTCTTCTGGCTTCATTTTTATCTAAGGGAAGCTCGTCATTGTTCAAGTATTGTACGACAGGGGTCATCTAAGTGTCGGCGGTATCTGTAGCTACTATTTCAAGTTGTGGATTCTTCCAGACGGTTGGCCATTGGAGCAGGACCAGAGGTCTGCCCTCGCCTCCTCACCAGGCTGAAATACGTAACCACTTCCAGCCCTGGAAGAAGAGGTCCGTCCTCACCAACAGACCTCCATTCGCATATCCGTTGGGAGACGTTAAGATCCCGAATATAGCCGTTAACGGGCTACAATATTCGTATTAATGGTGAGAGCTCCAAACGTTACCCCATTGAAGGCGACAACTCACGACAGGTAAAGGCCGACCACAAACACTATAAAAGGACCAAGAGGAAGATGATACGGATCATCTGGGGATCGCCGAACATACCCATGCTCCACTGATATCACTATCAAACACTCCAATAGCATCTGATTCCGGGCAAACACATCGAGTACAGATTCAATTCTAACATCCAATTTCTCTCTCATACAGAGCGAGCACCGGAGCAACCATCGAGCTTCCTTTCTCCCACCTAAAAACAATTGCGATCTAATATACCGGTGCAAGACCCTTTTAAGTATAAGGCTTCCCGGAGGTCGACCTACGTTTCTCTATCTTGGGCGACCAGACACCAAGGAGGATCGACCATTACTTTCTCTCACTTGGGCGACCTGACAAACAAGGTCTACCTGATAACCAAGCAAGGGCGACCTACCATTATCTCTCCTAACGATAAACGTAGGCAAGTACTTTATCTCTTTTCGAGGTCAGGCTTTCCTTACCTCACCACGTTAATATTTACAAGGTCAGACCTTAAAGATTCTCGTTTATTTATGACACATACCCTTGGACAAGGCAAACCACCCCAGGGCGGGCTTATTTAAGGACGTACCTCGTAGATTGTCACAACCATTCTTCAACCAAGTCAGCCATCCGTAGAGAGCGAGCTACAGCCACTCTACGAGTCGTGCCTAAGCTCTGACCATTATCCAACCAACGGTAACATTCCAAGGCTAATATCCACGTACATTTTACTTCTCTTGCAAGCTTACTGACTTGACCGTCGGAGCCCCCTTAGGCCGGCACCATCCCGGTGTCCCCTGAGACCTCACGGTCACGTGTGTTGTTGTCTCTTTTGTCACAGGTTAAGCCCAAAGATGTCGTCGGTGCCCGCAAAATTATTAACAGCTGGAGGTTCGACATCCGGTCAACGGCCCGGTCCAGCTGACTTCTTGACTCCCGATTTCTTACCCCCACAGTTTTAGGTGTCTTGCATTCCAACTGTTGTTGATGTCGAGACCTTCTTGTGAATGGAGCTTGTATGCTCCTTGTCCCACTACTTGGGTGATGAGATAAGGCCCTTCCTTAGTGGGAGCTAGTTTTCCTGCTCCTGTCTGCTTGATGTTCTGAAAGACCCTTCGAAGTACCCAATCCCCAACTTTGAAGGTTCTGACTCGGACATTTTTGTTATAATGAGAGGCTGCTCTCTGTTGTTAGGCGACATTTCTAATGGCTGCTTTGTCTCTTAATTCGTCAATTGTGTCGAGGTTGTGGTTAAGCTCAACCTAGTTGCTTTCTTCTTCCGTCCACTGGTACCGCGCGGTAGGGACTCCTGTTCAGCAAGTCCTATAGGTTCCACAATTACGTTGCCTCTTATGTTTAACTTATGAAGCCTAAGACTAATAATCTTTCGATTCATGTATATAGGTAACCATATTCTCCGAATATGGTAAAGTAGACAGAATTATTATATATTTTTGTAAGTTCTGGTTTACTAACTTCATATGTGGATTCGTCATCTTTTGCAGTTCTTAAGTTTCCTGACGTGAATAAGTTGTTCTGACTCTACGTCTCTACCTATCAGTACTTCATTATCTGTCCTGCAATGCCAAAATCCATTTTTCTCTGTTTTCAACTGGAAAAGAAACTGCAGAAGTTTTGTTCTTCTTCCTGGTTGTATTTGTTACTTAACGTCCATACAAATTTACGTGTTTGTTACTTGAAATCAAACACGTAAGCTCATCTCAATTAGATTTCTAATGTGTTTATGAAGTCCTATTACCTATCCAATAAAACTATGTATACTCCATATATTTTGTAAACTAAGAGGGTCTATATGATCATGAACTACAATCTTGAATTTGTAGTTCTGAAATATTATTTTAGTATGTTATAGTTGAAATTTCCTTAACTACGTCACAGGGTTATGCAGGTTCAGATTTCTAATGTGCTTTATTTAATAGCTTCTCATTATTTTTGGAGTCCAAATTTGTATGATGTTATAAGTTTTTTCTTTTGCTTGATATTAGGTGTTCAATACGAACTTTTGTAATTGATTCACTGATGTGGTGTGAATTCACCACATTTATGTCACTTAATTTAAATGAGTTAGTCTATTTTATACTTTTATTTTGATTAGTTATACACTTCTCTTGATTAGGTACGATCTATGGAGTTGAACAAGAAAAACGGGTAAAAATGGAAGAAAGACGCTCGAAGGGCAATTTGGTCATTTGGACCAAGGTGATTTAGTAACTTTGTCTAAAAGTCAGTGGACCAATGCAAAGTGGAGTCAATGGTGAACGAAGCGGTGAAAACGGGGGTCAAGTTGAAACTCGGACGAAGAAGTTATCAAAGAAAGAAGTTTGGATGGCTTATATCAAGTAAGAGATAGATCAGATGGGCCGAAGCACAATTCTTTCTTGGGCCGTGATACACCCTATCGGACACTTAGTTTCTGGCATAAAACCCTAGCGATAAGGAAGGAGTAAGGGGGCTCTCGGGTATTAGGGAAGGAGAGAATTGGAGAGTGGAAGGAGGCGGTTCTGGGTGATTTTCTTCAGGTTTTCTTTTGGTTGTATTGGTGGTTATGGTTGGCTGGTTTTGATCATTAAATGGGTGGGTTTCAAAGTGTTCTGGTGGATTGAAAAGGAGGACACCAGGGAGCTAGATAGTGGAGAGAGAGAGTGAGAAACCAGGAAGGTTTGGTGAGAATTTGGAAGGTGGTTTGTGGGGATTTTCAAGAGGTGGATTTGTAGAGTTTTTAGGCGGTTTTGGATAAGGATGGGAAGGAAACAGTAGCTAGTTCTTGCTGGTTGGTTGGAGAAGAAGGGTGCTGTTTGGTGAGTTCTTGGCTGGAAAATTCTTCTACTTAAAGGACTGTTTGGCTACACAGTGGAAATCGAACCTCAGCTGGAAAACCTCCATTTTCTCTCACTTTCTCTTGTGTTCTTCCATTTTTACTTGTTCTTTATCTTATCCAATCACTCCAACAGCATATTAGTTTGTGTTAAGTTACTCCTATTAATTTAATTGAGATCTTTAGTGTTCCAAAATTATAAAATCATGTGTGTGGTTTCTTCTTTAACTTTGAATCTCGATATTTGCTTGAACATGAGTAGCTAATCAATTTGTTGAGGTCTAGGGATGAAAGTTTGATGAATTTGTGATTGTGTTTGTGATAATTTAATGTGTTGATAATAAATTGATGTTCTCTTATTTCGATTACTTGTTTCAATCGTTTTTCATGTGTCTTATCAAGTACTTCGCATAGTTAATCAATTAGGCAATGTGATCGAGGATTCGATTTTATTCGTTTAGGAAGTTTATTTGACTAAGTATTATCTCCGGACATACGTAGTGCTTATGAACATCCACCTTAGGAATCGAGACTAGGTTTGTATCAATCCATTCGATTAGACCGTACATAGTTGTAAGTTCACCACATCGGATTCCCGGACCTCGACACTTCTCTCACTTGTTGTTCCCGACTCTTGTTCCTCCGAACTCTTCTCTCAAATCTCTCTCGCCCTCTTACATTGATATTTTAGTTTGTTTTACTTACTTTATTTTCTTATTGCTTATTCGATTATAAACCTCACATTATCTTCTTTTATTTCCGTTTTTGTCTAAGTAAGCCTTTGATATCTAAACTGACGAATAAGACCGTTCGGTATCCAAGCTACATTCCTATCCTTGGATCGATCCCGGCTTTGCCGGATTACTACTTGATACCTCCGCTTGGGTTTGCAACCTTTTCGGGTGCATCAAGTTTTTGGCGCCGCTGCCGGGGATAGCGACGTGTAGCTTAGATATAAGTATTATTTCCTTTTATCCTAGATTCTAATTAGTTTTGTTTGATTTGTGTTTTTCAGAAAAACAAAAATAACAAAAAGAGATCGAAAGGAAGAAGTTTGGGGATTTCGGAGGAAAGTGGAAACCCGACTTCAAAATCAAACAACAAAGGGGGGTAACGAAGTTCTATCTTTCATATTGTCTGACTATTGTGTGTGCTTGTGCGTGCATTGTGTTCTCTCTTTTTGTGCATGAATAGTTGGATTAGGAATAGTCATAATCGTTTAGAGAGGAACATAGAGCTTGGTAGCACGTCTGAGTCTGACCACAATAATCATCGGTCGGATACTATGGAGGACCAAGAGAGCACACATGGTAGTGAGGGTCATGAGATGAACCCTCCTATGAGGAGCTTGAGAGATTACTTGCAACCCGACCGAACTAGTCAACCATCTTGCATTGTCCTTCCTATGCATGTTGGCAACTTTGAGATTAAGCATGGTGTCATTAACTTACTCCCTAAGTTCCATGGCTTAGAGTCTGAAAGCCCTTACCTTCATCTAAAGGAATATGACGAGGTTTGCTCGACACTCCGACTCGATGGAGTGCCCGAGGACATCGTTAAGCTTAAACTATTTCCTTTTTCATTAAAGGAAAGAGCTAAGCAATGGCTTCATTCTCTACGCCCTAGATCAATAGGGAGTTGGAAAGAGATGACCACACACTTTCTTAAGAGATTTTTTCCCACTCATAAAACGAACACATTGAGACGGAGCATCATGAACTTTTCACAAAAGGAGCATGAGTCGTTTTATGAGTGTTGGGAAAGATTCAAAGAGCTCATAAATTCTTGCCCACATCACGGTTATGAGGTGTGGAGGGTTATCAATTTCTTTTATGATGGTCTATCCTCCACCCAAAGACAACTTGTAGAAATGATGTGTAATGGGGAATTTATGAGTAAAGATCCCGAGGATGCTTGGGATTATTTCGACCACTTGGCGGAAAATGCCCAAAGTTGGGACATATCCGATACAAATGATCGAAGTAAATCCAAGGCTCAAACGAGCTCAAGGGGAGGGATGTATCTTTTGAATGAAAGTGATGATGTGCATGCAAAGTTAGCCAATTTGACTAAACAGGTGGAGGCCTTAAAGGTGCAAAAGGTTAATGTTGTTAGAGCACCGGAAGCTCGTATAGTTGTTTGTGATGTTTGTGATAGCATGGACCACTCCACTAGAGATTGTCCTTTATTGGTCCATGAACACGCAAATGCCATGAACAACTACAAAAGGCCATTTAGCTCACCTTATTCTGACACTTATAACCCGGGTTGGAAGAACCATCCCAACTTGAGTTGGAAGAATGGTCCTACTGCAAATGATGTGCATAATCATCAAGGTCCCTCATCAAGCAATGCTTATGTGCCACCTCCACGGAGGAACCTTGAGGATCCAATCCATGTAATGCTTCAGAATCATGAGCAAATGTTACAAGGCCTTCGAGGGAGTATGGTTAGAATTGAGGCAAGGTTAAGTGTGGATGAGAAAGGCAAACTACCCTCTCAAACTCAAGAAAACCCTAGGGGAAACGGTGAGGGTAATACATCTGACCCTAGGGTTGCACATGTTAAGGCAGTTACTACTCTCAGAAATGGCAAAACGATTGGACAAGATGATCCTATGAGGGTTACTGAACCTGAGGAGCCTAACCAATCTGAGGGTAGTAGTGGTCATAACAAGGCATCCGACAAAACCTCAAGGCCTAACCACATTCCTAAGCCTAGTGTGCCTTTCCCTGAGAGATTGGTCTCTACTCAACCAATGAGAGATAATAGTGATATCCTTGAGATCTTTAAGCAAGTTAAGATCAACATTCCTCTCTTGGATGCTATTAAGCAAATTCCTACTTATGCAAAATTCTTGAAGGATCTTTGCACTATGAAGAGGAAACATCATGTGAAGTCTAGAGCTTTCTTGGCTAAGAATGTGAGTGCCATCATTAAGGAGAACCTCCCACCTAAATATAAGGACCCTGGATCCCCCACCATTTCATGCACTATAGGGGCGACTCACATTAAGCAGGCACTCCTTGATTTAGGTGCGAGTGTTAATCTTCTACCTTATTCGGTCTATGAGCAATTGGGCTTAGGTGAAATAAAACCCACCAAAGTAGTTTTACAACTTGCCGATCGCTCGATTAAGATACCGAGAGGGGTGGTTGAGGATGTTTTGGTCCAAGTAGATAAGTTTTATTTTCCAGTAGACTTCTTTATCTTGGACACAAAACCAGTGATGAATGGTGAATCTCAAATTCCAGTCATTTTAGGTAGACCTTTCCTTGCAACATCACGGGCTTTAATTGATTGTAGGAGTGGTGCTATGAAACTCTCATTTGGTAATATGACTCTTATGGTTAACATTTTCAATTCTTGCAAGCATCCTATTTCTGATTATGATGAGTTTGATGTTGATTATGATGAGTCTGATGTTCAGGAGTTGCACATGATTGAGTCTTTTGTTCAGGGAGGCCTTGCTTTAGGTACCCAAGATCCATTAGAGACTAGTCTTATGAATTGCTTTACGTTTGATGATGAGATAACTATATCGGAAATGAACTCTCTCATGGATTCGGCACCTTTATTGGACACGGAGATGTGGAAGGTTAGATTTGAGTCACTTCCAATCAATGAGCCTAAACCACAACCGTCTTCAATAGAGTTTCCGAAACTTGATTTGAAGCCCTTACCGAGTGAATTGAAATATTCATATTTGGGCCAAGAGCCATCATTTCCGGTTATTATCTCATCACAACTAACCAATTCACAAGAATGTAGTCTATTGGAGGTCTTGAGAGACCACAAAGGGGCCCTAGGTTGGACTATTGCCGACCTAAAAGGGATTAGCCCCACTGTGTGTACCCATAGAATCCATCTTGAGGATGATGCCAAACCTTCACGTGAGGGTCAACGAAGGTTGAACCCCCACATGAAAGAGGTTGTGAAGGCAGAAGTCCTCAAGCTATTAGAGGTCGGGATCATCTATCCCATCTCTGATAGCAAATGGGTGAGTCCGACTCAAGTTGTGCCTAAAAAGTCTGGAATTACCGTAGTCGAAAACGAGGCCAATGAACTAATCCCGACTAGGAAAGTCACGGGATGGAGAGTGTGTATCGACTATCGGAAGTTGAATTCGATGACGAGGAAGGACCATTTCCCCTTACCGTTCATCGACCAGATCCTTGAGAAACTTGCCGGTCATCCTTATTACTGCTTTTTAGATGGATATTCGGGGTACAACCAGATTGAGATTGATGAGCAAGATCAAGAAAAGACTACTTTTACATGTCCCTTTGGAACGTTTGCATATCGTCGTATTCCATTTGGGTTATGTAATGCCCCTGCGACGTTTCAAAGACTCATGTTGAGTATCTTTTCTGATATGGTGGGCCAGTACCTAGAGGTATTTATGGATGACTTTTCTCTGTTTGGTGATTCTTTCGATGTGTGTTTGCATAATTTGAAATGTGTGTTGAATCGTTGCATTGAAATGAATCTTGTATTGAATTGGGAAAAATGTCATTTTATGGTCTCAAAGGGAATTGTGTTAGGTCATGTGGTGTCATCTAGTGGACTAGAAGTTGACCGTGCCAAAATAGAATTGATTTCGCACTTGCCTATACCTAAGAGTGTGAAAGACATTAGGTCTTTTCTAGGACATGCAGGGTTCTATAGACGATTCATCAAGGACTTTAGCAAGATATCTAGGCCTTTATGTGCTCTTTTGTCTAAAGAGAAAGATTTTGTATTTGGTGATGAATGTATGAAGGCCTTTGATACTCTTAAGACCTTGTTGACCACGGCACCGATTATTCAGCCACCCGATTGGTCTATACCATTCGAGGTGATGTGTGATGCCAGCGACTATGCCCTTGGTGCGGTGTTAGGCCAAAGAAAAGACAAGCTACCATGTGTCATTTATTATGCGAGTAAAACTCTTAATGAGGCACAACTCAACTACTCCACCACGGAGAAAGAGTTGTTATCAGTTGTTTTCGCATTAGACAAGTTTAGGTCATACTTAGTAGGATCTAAGGTTGTTGTATACACAGACCATGCAGCCCTGAAATATCTTTTATCCAAGAAGGATGCTAAGCCACGATTGATTAGATGGATTCTTCTTTTGCAAGAGTTCGATTTAGAGATAAAAGATAAGAAGGGGTCTGAAAATGTGGTAGCTGATCATTTGTCTAGGCTTGTTACCCATAGCACTATAGAGGCTATACCAGTGACCGAGACATTTCCCGATGAGCAGTTGTTTGAGGTCTCTTTAGCTTCACAGTGTCCTTGGTATTCAGATATTGCTAACTACTTTGCTGTAGGACATGTGCCTTCTCAGTGGAGTGCTCAGGACAAGAAGAAATTCTTTGTCGAGGTGCGAAACTTCATTTGGGATGACCCATTATTGTTTAAGTATTGCCCTGATCAGATTATCAGACGATGTGTCCCAGAATGGGAACAAAAAGGTATACTTAATTTTTGTCATTCTGAAGCATGTGGAGGTCACTTCTCTGGTAAGAAGACTGCCTTTAAGATCTTGCAATGTGGTTTCTATTGGCCTTCAATTTTTAAGGATGCATATCAATTTTGCAAAGCATGTGATAGATGCCAAAGAGTAGGATGCATGACCCGTAGAGACATGATGCCCCTTAACCCTATATTGATTGTTGAGTTATTTGATGTTTGGGGTATTGACTTTATGGGCCCTTTCCCTTCTTCTTTTGGTTATGTGTATATCTTAGTTGCAGTTGATTATGTATCTAAATGGATAGAAGCAGCCCCATGCAAGGATAATAGCCATAGGGTGGTCATAAAGTTCTTGAAAGAACACATTTTTGCTCGATTTGGCACCCCTAGGGCTATTATTAGTGATGGAGGTAGTCACTTTTGCAATAAACCATTTGAAAGCTTGATGCGGACATATGGAATAACGCATAAAGTGGCTACCCCCTATCACCCTCAGACAAGCGGGCAAGTGGAAGTGTCTAATAGGGAGATAAAGCGTATTTTGCATAAGACGGTTAACCCGAATCGCAAAGATTGGTCCTTAAGACTAGTTGATGCTTTGTGGGCATATAGGACAGCTTTTAAGACCCCTTTAGGAATGTCCCCTTTCCGCCTTGTGTATGGCAAGGCATGTCATCTACCAGTAGAGTTGGAACATAAGGCATATTGGGCCATAAAACGGCTCAACTTTGACTTAGACAAAGCAGGTGCAAGGAGGAAGCTTGATCTTAATGAGCTTGAAGAGATTAGGAATGAGGCTTACACGAGTGCCAAGATTTATAAGAGTAGAATGAAGGCCTTTCATGATAAACGAATTCTTAGGAAGACGTTTGAACCTTTAGACAAAGTTCTTCTCTATAACTCTAGGCTCCATTTATTTCCCGGTAAACTCAAGTCTCGTTGGACTGGCCCATATATTGTGAAGACCGTGTTCCCTTACGGTACCGTTGAGATCGAGGATCCCAAAGATGGCAATTCTTTTAAAGTGAATGGCCAACGGTTGAAGCCATTTTTGGACCTTGAAGACCCGGAGGTTGAGACTACCCCATTGGTTGATCCGGTTTACCAGGATCAATCTCCCTCTCATGTTGGTCAACCTTGTACATCAGGGTTGACCCCCCTCTCATAGTCAGACCTCTCGGAGTCAATGTTTGTGGGTATCATCTCTGGAAACCCTCCACGAGACAAAACTCGTGCTCTCGTGCTCACGAGAGACTCAAAGGCTAGTTGCATAGCTTGATGCAATCGAGTGATCCCGCGTGAGTGGTCATTTTTATATGGTCATGCTTATGCTTCATTCTTATTCTATTATTGATGTGTTAGGAGCGTTTCTCAATTTGTATACTTTTGGGACGTGGTTCGTTCCAAGTTTGGGGATGGCGTTAGGCTCATAATCAACTTGGAACTCGAATACACAAGTCTTGGTAGTATTATCTTTTATCTCCTTCGGCTATGGTAATATCCTTCCACTCTTCTCTTTAACTTATTGTACCTCTTATATTTTAGTGAACATATGCTTAGAACATTGAGGACAATGTTAGTTTTAAGTTTGGGGATGGGGATACGACCTTTAGTCGCATGACATCATGACCTTAGATTTCAAAAGACACGAGGGTTCAACAAATTGACCAAATTTGAAAATTTTTGGGTAGATTTGGTATGACTCTAGTGGTATTTTTAAGTATGTTGATACATGTGGTTCTTTCTTGATAAATCTTATGCATGCTCTTAGTCTTTTCATGAATGTCAAGTCCTTTGGTGTTGGTGTCTTATCATGTGAGTAGCATCTTAAGGAAGAAGGAACACTTCTAAGTGACCTAAAATAGTCATTAGTGGAGACTTCAACCCATGTGAGATATCTGAGCCTTTCTATTGCTTTTGAGTGTACTCTTCCGCGCTAACTCCGAGTAGAATGAAGAGCTACTCAACTTCGCAACTTTCAAAAGAGCTTAGACGATCTCATGAGCTCAACTTCCTTAGCCACTAGGAGTGACATCAGGATAGCGAATAAACCTTACTCTTGTAGTCCATGAAACCCGATAATAGTGTCAACTTTAGGGAAACGGATACTCCATCATTCATTCATCATACTACTCCCGAGAATGAAGGCATGAAAAGTAAAGAAGAAAGAATGTGAAAGCAAAGTGTGAAAGTAAAAGTGATTTGTTGAGAATACTAGTTTGTATTTTTGTTTTAGTGTTTGGTTATGTGTGTGAAAAAAAAACAAAGAAGGGAGAAAGAAAAAAAAAAAAAAGTAGTAAAAAAAAAAAAAAGAAAAAAAAAAAAAAGAAAAAAGAAAATTGTTTATGTGTAAAAGTTCACATGTGTTTATGTAAGTATGTGGAAAATAAAGTATTCAATGCAAGAAGTCAAGTTTAAAGCTTGTTTGAGTGTTCTTTTATCATTGAAGGCGTCGACATTCTCGGGATTTCATCACCTTCCATTCCATCACTTGTATCCGTTTACCTTTAGGAGGCATTATTAGAGGGTAGAGTGGGTGAGAAGGGTGAGTGAGCTTCCCCATTCCGTTAGTGGTTATTTCCATTCCTAAGAGATCATTTCGTTTTAGAACTTGATATCCTCATTTAATTTTTGTATATGTTGAGTTTACTTTATTCCATGCTCACATATGAGAGTAAACCATTATAATTCGTTTTTGAGTGATTTCATGTTTAAGAGCGTATGACCGTGAGGCCAAAGTCGAGGCGAAATGTGCTATGATAGGAAACAAGGTTTTGTCACTTTAGACTTGGATGACGCTCATGATGAGGGGACACTTGTACTTGAGTATAAAACTATTAGTGAGGAGACTCTTAGCATGCTTTTGTGGTTATTGGTTTGATTCATATGTTTGACATACTTAAGTTTCTCACTTGTTGATCATCACCTTATTTGCATCGATAGTTGGACTCTTATGTCTTTTGGAAATCTAGAACTTTGTGGGTGTATTCACTGGAAACCCTCACGAGACGACACTCGTCCACTAGGGGTAACCTAGGGGTTTAACGGCTTGTTGCATATGCTAAATGCAACCGGGATTCCTCCGAAAGTGAGTTAGGATTTTACTTTATTGTTTTGTTTTGTTCATTTGCTCGAGGACTAGCAAATTTTAAGTCTGGGGATGTTGATGTGGTGTGAATTCACCACATTTATGTCACTTAATTTAAATGAGTTAGTCTATTTTATACTTTTATTTTGATTAGTTATACACTTCTCTTGATTAGGTACGATCTATGGAGTTGAACAAGAAAAACGGGTAAAAATGGAAGAAAGACGCTCGAAGGGCAATTTGGTCATTTGGACCAAGGTGATTTAGTAACTTTGTCTAAAAGTCAGTGGACCAATGCAAAGTGGAGTCAATGGTGAACGAAGCGGTGAAAACGGGGGTCAAGTTGAAACTCGGACGAAGAAGTTATCAAAGAAAGAAGTTTGGATGGCTTATATCAAGTAAGAGATAGATCAGATGGGCCGAAGCACAATTCTTTCTTGGGCCGTGATACACCCTATCGGACACTTAGTTTCTGGCATAAAACCCTAGCGATAAGGAAGGAGTAAGGGGGCTCTCGGGTATTAGGGAAGGAGAGAATTGGAGAGTGGAAGGAGGCGGTTCTGGGTGATTTTCTTCAGGTTTTCTTTTGGTTGTATTGGTGGTTATGGTTGGCTGGTTTTGATCATTAAATGGGTGGGTTTCAAAGTGTTCTGGTGGATTGAAAAGGAGGACACCAGGGAGCTAGATAGTGGAGAGAGAGAGTGAGAAACCAGGAAGGTTTGGTGAGAATTTGGAAGGTGGTTTGTGGGGATTTTCAAGAGGTGGATTTGTAGAGTTTTTAGGCGGTTTTGGATAAGGATGGGAAGGAAACAGTAGCTAGTTCTTGCTGGTTGGTTGGAGAAGAAGGGTGCTGTTTGGTGAGTTCTTGGCTGGAAAATTCTTCTACTTAAAGGACTGTTTGGCTACACAGTGGAAATCGAACCTCAGCTGGAAAACCTCCATTTTCTCTCACTTTCTCTTGTGTTCTTCCATTTTTACTTGTTCTTTATCTTATCCAATCACTCCAACAGCATATTAGTTTGTGTTAAGTTACTCCTATTAATTTAATTGAGATCTTTAGTGTTCCAAAATTATAAAATCATGTGTGTGGTTTCTTCTTTAACTTTGAATCTCGATATTTGCTTGAACATGAGTAGCTAATCAATTTGTTGAGGTCTAGGGATGAAAGTTTGATGAATTTGTGATTGTGTTTGTGATAATTTAATGTGTTGATAATAAATTGATGTTCTCTTATTTCGATTACTTGTTTCAATCGTTTTTCATGTGTCTTATCAAGTACTTCGCATAGTTAATCAATTAGGCAATGTGATCGAGCATTCGATTTTATTCGTTTAGGAAGTTTATTTGACTAAGTATTATCTCCGGACATACGTAGTGCTTATGAACATCCACCTTAGGAATCGAGACTAGGTTTGTATCAATCCATTCGATTAGACCGTACATAGTTGTAAGTTCACCACATCGGATTCCCGGACCTCGACACTTCTCTCACTTGTTGTTCCCGACTCTTGTTCCTCCGAACTCTTCTCTCAAATCTCTCTCGCCCTCTTACATTGATATTTTAGTTTGTTTTACTTACTTTATTTTCTTATTGCTTATTCGATTATAAACCTCACATTATCTTCTTTTATTTCCGTTTTTGTCTAAGTAAGCCTTTGATATCTAAACTGACGAATAAGACCGTTCGGTATCCAAGCTACATTCCTATCCTTGGATCGATCCCGGCTTTGCCGGATTACTACTTGATACCTCCGCTTGGGTTTGCAACCTTTTCGGGTGCATCATTCACATTGTAATTTTTGTTTTTTTATGATAGATAATCTAGACATATAAGTTCAGGTTTTAAGATAAGCAAGAAGAATTTGTTTTGTTTATTTTTGACAACTTCGCCGTACCCAATATGTGAATAATTAGAAAACTTTGAAGTACTTTTCTTTTTTACCGGTTAAAACTTTAATTTCTGAAAAATCGGTTGTGCCGAAGGCACGGGTTATACCTAATACATATAATAGTATAATTATGATATGTTATATTTCATATGATATATAATATATTACAAAACTATGTACACTTAATAGTTATAAGATGTTATCAGCTAAAGAGCACACGATTTTGTGTCTAAAGATTGGTTTAATTATCCATCTTAAGTCTCAACTACACGTTCATTTGAATCTCTGAGACATTTATTTCATCATCTCAAACAAGTATGTATATGTTGATGTTAGTGCTAGAAGTTACGGTTCTTATTTGGAAGTTAGTTTAGAAATCAATAACCTATACAAAACAAAATTTGAAGTTTATGCCATTCAAACTGATTAAACTTTTCATGAAGAGTGCAATTTAAACAAGATAAATATTTTGCCTCAGTGTTTGTTCGATAAGATATGAAACCTTACTTTTCAAAATTAACAGAGACCCAGACAATAAAGTAGAAATTAGTGAACGGGGTTCACGAAGAATTCAACCTATGAAAGAGACAACGAATCTTACTTTCTCTTTCTCTCTTTAGGGTTTCAATCGGGATGGGGAGATTCGAGGAGAGAGAGATAGATCAAAGAGAGAGAGAAACATTAATCCAAGAAAAAGTGATGGTTGTGGTGGCCAAAATTGATCGTGGGAGACAGGGGAAGAAGAAACTGAAAAAAAATATTGAGGGTGCGTGGTGTTCGGAGGAAACAAAAAGATACAATATATTTTTGTTTCCACCAAAAAGTGTGTACCCCGGTCTTTATTTCCCAAGGACACCGACCTAAAAAACTTAAAAATAAACAGGGATAATATAATTGGGTTCAATGGAAATTTAAAAAGGTTAGCCAGTCGGACTATAGGTCGAGTTTTGGACACACACGGGGCCGGTAGGCCAAAAGGTTAGGCCAGACCTGCAAACTCATTGCCAGTCTAACCCGAGAAAATGGTCAGGCATGGGGTGCCAACCCATTTGACACCACTGACTGAAACCTCGACAAGGGTTTCGTTGTCAAGGAAACGTAACTTAGAGCATCTCCAATGCAACATTCAAACTCTAAACCTCATAGTGTCGCGTAAGATTCTTTTAGAGTTTTTCTTTAAATCCATCTCCAATGCAAAACTCAACATGAATCTCTAAAGTGATGTGTCAAGATTTATTTTAGAGATCCTTAAGAGGACACCCTAAATTCCTTAAGAGGACACTCTAAATTTAGAGTGTCCTCTTGAGGATCTCTAAGTGCCACATAAGCAAATCAATTAGTTTTAAACCAAAATATAGGTTTTTAGAGTTTCTCTTGAGTGTTGCATTGGAGAAGGTTTTGCAATAGAATGTCTCTAAATAGCCAAGTAGGAAATAGACCATTTAAAAATTCATTTTTCACACTTGACACATAAGATTTTTAGAGTTTATTTTAGTCTTGCATTGTAGATGCCCTAAGGTGAGAGAGAGAGAAATAGAGATGGTCGTCTCATCGGTGGCATTGGCGGTGAAAAGGAGGGAGTAACACTGGCCGGTGACACCTTAACGCCCACCAAAGTATAATGCGTCTCGAAAGTGGACACTCCCAGCATGGATAACCTGTCCAATAGAAATAGTCACGACAACTTATCAAGTATCTCAATAATCCGTCGGTCAAAAAATTGAGATAAAAGACCAAATATTTTTACATGATACAGTCTATCAACATCCATGGTTAATTCTACTAGAATTTGTATAAGTTATTTTCCACAATTGGGAGGTATAATGTAGCTTATGAATGCACACTACAAAGAATTCTAAATATCTAAAAACAAAACAAGTATTCCACTAATTTAAAAGAAAAATAACCATTGCGTTGTAACAAAATCCGTAATAACAAAGAGCTGACTGAAAAAAAAATTACAACTACTGTCAAAAAAAGTACTACAATATTAATTTCTTTATTGATAATTCTATTTTCCAAATTTACCCCTAAGTTTAACTCCCAAAACTCTTTCCATCTTAGCCAAGACAGCTTGACTAGGAACACCTTTTCCACTTTCATAATCTTGAACAACTTCAGATCTTACATACGGGCCCACGTTTATACTTGTTAGAACTAAAAGTCGCGGAAGCTATCGAACCTATCCTAGAAATTGATCCGATTATGAAAATTATCGAAAAGCTAAGCCAAATCTAAATATGCGAACAGAATTTAACGAGGTTCGGCTTTAAAGCCTACGTCCTCGGGCGAACAAGAAATCTTTATTGAAGGATAGATGAAGACGACTCACACAACCCGCAAGTTCGTCCCAAGATGGTACCGTATAGTAATAACCTTCTATACTAAATCTTCGACGACCGAGAAATTTAACACCGCTCAAAAAACTATGAAAAATTTCTCACTCTTGCTCTCTCTCTCTCTCTCTCTCTCTAGCTCTCTAAAGAAGAGTTGTTGAGTAGTTGTGTTGGTGTGTTGATTGATGATACTCAACCCCCTATTTATATATTATATAAGCCGGTGGGATTCTCCAATTTTTGAAAACCAAATTGAATTGGCACTAAACCGCCAATGCATCTAAACCGCCAATGCCATATTTAGAAACTGCCTTAAACTGCCAATCCAAGAAACCGGCAATTGAAGCACCGTCAATGGCCTCTCACAATTCTCCACCTCGTACACAATTTAATACTCTTCAAATTTTGGACGAACATCAGGATACTCCTTGTAAGATATATCTGTTTCATGTAACTTCATCTGACTGCACCATATGACCATGGCTGCCTACGTACCCTTTTATAGGATCAAGCCTACCGTAGTTCTACCAACCCTTCACATAAAGATTACCTTGTCGCCATTACGCCCATTCGGGCAACTTAACACGAGCCGATTTGTAGCAATTCCAGACAATGCTGAAACTTGCTACACGTCAACACTTTAGTCAACATGTCCGCGGGATTCTCATCTGTGTGTACCTTCATGAGAGAAACATCACCTTCCTCTATGACATCTCGTACAAAGTGATACCTGACATCGATATGCTTAGTGCGAGCATGATGAACCTGATTCTTCGCCAAGTGGATCGCACTTTGACTATCACACCATACATCTACGCACTCCTTCTTAATCCCTAGATCATCCAGAAGACCCCACAACCACAATGCTTCCTTCACACCCTCGGCCATAGCCATATACTCGACCTCCGTAGTAGATAACGCAACTGTAGATTGTAACATCGATCGCCAACTAACTGGAGCACCATGTACCTTAAATACATAACCAGTAGTAGATCGTCTTCTATCTAGATCGCCAGCATAATCCGAGTCAACATAACCGCTTACCTGACATGTGTCTCCACCAAAGCACAAACCCGTATCAATAGTACCCTTCAAGTACCTCAAGACCCACTTCACGACTTCCCAATGTGTCTTCCCCGGGTTTGCCATAAACCTACTAACCACACTGACCGCCTGTGAAATATCCGGACGAGTACACACCATAGCGTACATCAAACTGCCAACTGCACTAGCATACGGTACACGATCCATATGATCCTTTTCCACCGTAGTAGTGGGAGATTGTTTTCCCGAGAGCCTGAAGTGTGGTGCCAAAGGTGTTGACACCGCCTTCGCATTCTGCATCCCGAACCGAGAAACTACTCGTTCGATGTAACCTTTCTGATTCAAGTACAGTTTCTTACTTGACCGCTCTCTCTTAATCTCCATTCCCAGTATCTTCTTTGCAGCGCCCATGTCTTTCATCTCAAACTCTTGACTGAGTTGAGATTTCAACTTATTTATCTCCACCATGCTTCGAGAAGCAATAAGCATGTCATCCACATACAAAAGGAGATAAATAAAGTCACCTTCGCGAAGTTTCTTGATGTATACACAGCAATCATAGTCACTTCTGCGAAAACCATGCTTTAGCATGAAAAAATCAAATCGTTCGTACCATTGGCGAGGGGATTGTTTCAATCTGTAAAGAGACTTCCTCAAACGACATACTTGATTTTATTTACCCTCAACCTTGTATCCCTCAGGTTGAGCCATATAAATTTCTTCTTCCAAATCTTCGTGCAAGAAGGCGGTTTTAACATCGAGTTGTTCCAGCTCAAGATCCCTGTGAGCAACAATACTCAATAGCACCCGAATAGAAGTATGTTTCACGACCGGTGAGAAAATCTCATTGTAGTCGACCCCTTCTTTCTGTGCATAACCCTTGGCCACTAGTCTTGCCTTATACCTTGTACCCTTGATCTCGGAAGAATCCTCTTTCTTCTTGTACACCCATTTACAACCAATAACAGACTTACCTTCGGGCAATGGGACAACCTCCCATGTCTTGTTCTTGTAAAGAGACTCCATCTCTTCTTGCATAGCAACCAACCAACTCTCTCTTTCCTCCACGGTAATAGCTTGTTTGAAGGTGACCGACTCGTCGTCTTCCACCGAGAGTGCATATTCAACCAGATTTGCCTGCCCATAATGCCTAAGAGGTTTGTCTGACCCTAACCTCTGTACCGGCTTATATAACCGTTTTGGCCTAGTGTGTACCGAAACATCCTGCTGTTGTTGTTGTAAAACTTGTGTACCTTCCCCTTGAACCTCCTCATGATCGGGTTCATCAGATTTCCTCATCCTGAGTTTTATCCTGATGCTCCACCTGATCATGATTCCTAGAAACCCGTTGGTCTTCGGCTTCTACTTCCACTACTTGAGCTTTAGTAGACCCAACATCACCACAACTAGGCACCGTAGCTTTCGCCATAGCTACAATAGATGACTCATCAAACACCACATCTCTGCTGATTACAAACTTCTTGTCTTCCGTACACCATAGCCGATAACCTTTGACTCCTGTAGCATATCCTAAGAAAATTGCCTTCTTTGCTCTATTGTCAAGTTTTTTACCTTTAACATGGTAATAGGCCATACAACCGAAAACCTTAAGTCTCCCGTAATCTGCATGTTCACCTGACCACACCTCGTAAGGTATGCCGCCATCTAAAGAAGAATGTGGAGACCTGTTCACAATATAACAAGTTGTAGCAACAGATTCTGCCCACCATTCTACGCCTAATCCCGAATTGGAGCGCATACATCTAGCCTTCTCAAGTAGTGTACGGTTCAATCTCTCTGCGACTCCATTCTGCCGAGGTGTGTTTACTACTGTCCAGTGCCTCACAATGCCTTCCTGATTACAAAACTCCTTGAATGCCCCATCCGTGTACTCGGTCCCATTATCCGACCTTAACGTCTTCAGCTTTCGACCAGTTTTGTTCTCAACCATTGCTTTCCACACCAGGAATGTGTTGAATACCTCATTCTTATGCTTCAGAAAATAAAGCCAGACAAATCTCGAATGATCATCAACGAATGTAACAAAATATCTGGAACCACCCTTGGAAGGTAACTTTGCCGGTTCCCAGACATCGATGTGTACGTAGTCTAACACCTCTTTGCTCCTGTGCTTGCATGTAGAGAACGTCACCCTGTGTGCCTTCCCGAACACACAATGCTCACAAAACTCCATGTAAGGCTTCTTCATGTCCTTCAACAAGCCTTTCCCGCACATCAAAGATAGACCCTTTTCTGACATATGCCCAAGGCGCATATGCCAAAGCCTCGTACTAGCCGTTGGATCCCTTCCACTGATTCCTACTGCTACATCTCCTGTAATTGTTGTCCCCAAAAGTTTGTATAAATTTCCGTAACGAGTACCTCTCATTACCACCAAAGAACCTTTAACGACTTTTATGGAATCATTCTCTATAATAATCTTACAGCCGTTCCGCTCCAACACACCAAGGGAAATTAGATTTTTCCGCAAATCGGGTATGTGTCTTACGTCCGTCAATGTTCTCACCACTCCATCGTGCATCTTGATCCGTATTGTTCCGAGTCCCACAGTTTTACATATACTATCATCACCCAGTATAACTGTACCACCATCTATACTCCTATAGGTAGTAAACCACTCCCTATTTGGGCACATATGGTGTGACGCCCCTGAATCAAGCATCCACTTATCGAAGATCTTCTCAGACACTTCTGTCACCGAGAAACATTCGTCCGCCTCTTCTGACACATATCCTGCCTCTTGCATCTCTTGTTTCTCCTTGTAGCCTTCGTTCTTTTGCTTCAACTCTCTCTTTGGACAAGCCGCTTTAAAGTGGTCAAGCTCACCACTACTAAAGCAAGTTTTCTTGAAAGAGCCTCTAGATTTGGATCTAGATTTCCCGCCCTTTCCCTTTCCCCTTTCATTACTCCTCCCCCTCGTTACAAACAACCCTTGTGCTTGATTCTTGTCTACTCCACCCGACGCCATACTGTTAGTAGCAACTTTACGAAGGTCATCCGCTAATAACGAATTTCTCGTCTCTTCCATGCTTAGACTATCACCAACAAGCATCAAAGTTTGAACAAGGTTCTCATAGGATTTAGGTAATGAAAGTAACAATATGAGGGCTTGGTCCTCATCCTCAACCTTAACATCAATATCCTTCAAATCTGAGATAATCCTGTCAAACCTATTCACATATTCCTGAATAGAAGAACCCTCTTCCATTCTACATGTGAATAATTTGGATTTTAAGTAGACCCGATTCGTTAAAGTTTTCGTCATGAAGTTATTTTCTAGCTTTAACCACACACTCGCCGCCGTTGTTTCTCCATCTACTAGGAACGCCACGTCCCTCTCAAGACACAACATAATGGTTGCCCGTGCTTCGAGATCTAACTCCTCCCAATCCTCATCTGACATATCTCCTGGTTTCTTTCCCGTCAACGTCTTGTGTAATTTCTGCGAGATTAGCAGATTCTTCATCTGCATCCGCCAATAAGAAAAATCATTTTTCCCATTGAACTTCTCTATCTCATATTTCCCTGATTTGACCGTACCACTTCTCGATCCCATCTTCTCTTCGTTCAATCTCAACAAGGCTCTGGTACCAATTGTCCTAACTAAAAGTCGCGGAAGCTATCGAACCTATCCTAGAAATTGATCCGATTATGAAAATTATCGAAAAGCTAAGCCAAATCTAAATATGCGAACAGAATTTAACGAGGTTCGGCTTTAAAGCCTACGTCCTCGGGCGAACAAGAAATCTTTATTGAAGGATAGATGAAGACGACTCACACAACCCGCAAGTTCGTCCCAAGATGGTACCGTATAGTAATAACCTTCTATACTAAATCTTCGACGACCGAGAAATTTAACACCGCTCAAAAAACTATGAAAAATTTCTCACTCTTGCTCTCTCTTTCTCTCTAGCTCTCTAAAGAAGAGTTGTTGAGTAGTTGTGTTGGTGTGTTGATTGATGATACTCAACCCCCTATTTATATATTATATAAGCCGGTGTGATTCTCCAATTTTTGGAAACCAAATTGAATTGGCACTAAACCGCCAATGCATCTAAACCGCCAATGCCATATTTAAAAACTGCCTTAAACTGCCTTAAACTGCCAATCCAAGAAACCTGCAATTGAAGCACCGTCAATGGCCTCTCACAATACTCTTGGGTTCACGAATCATGTGTAGGCTGTGTAGTTAAATTTCTTTTTGAATTAGCTTATTATAGTTTCGCCCTAAATTGTAACCCACCGTAGAATTTGGCCCTATATTTATCTATACTCAAATTTGACCCAAAATTATAATTCCACTATGTCAGTTTTTTTCTTTTATTTTTTCCTTTTTACTCTTTTTTTCAAAATATTTTCTTCCTTATTCTTTCTATGTATTCTAAACTATTTTCATGTCTAAAATATGACTACGCGATAGAGAAGTGTAAGCTGTCATTTTTAGGGGGGGTCCCGCGAACACACATCTCTCTCACCTTTCTCTTTCTTTTTCTCTCTTCTCCATATCCTTTTCATGTCTCTCTCCTTCCTCCTCTTTTTTTTCACTCTCGAGAACTTAAACAGAAGTTGTTGGCGAGACTCTTAAGAATTGAGTCAAGATGAAAGACAATACATATTTTTTTTCAATAGACAGTGATACTGATAATCTGAGTTAGTATAATAAAGGTAAGTTGGACTAACTTATGCGTGAGGATTGAAAGAAAAAAATTCATTAATGAAAAACACAAGTTTATTCAAGAAAATTGAATACCACTAATTAAAGTTGGAAAGACTTCTTAGGTACTAAGGACTCGGTAGGATTTTTTTGCAGATTTAGTCAACTCTAAGTACCAAGTTCCAACACAAAAATGGACTAAATTTCTTGTATATACATATGTACCCAAATATTCAAGAAACACAAGTTTATTCAAGAAAAAATTCATTAATGAAAACTGACATATTTAGTTCCAAAGTGGATATGCTATGGAAGTTCTTCAAAGGTTTAACATGTAATCCGGTAAACACCCCTCTTGAAAGTGGAGTGGAATTGAGAAAATGCACCAGTAGAAAGGATGTAGATCCTATATATTTCAAAAGTTCGATTGGAATCTACGTTATCTTACATGTACAAGATCGGATATTATCTATGGAGTTGGGCTAGTGAGTAGGTACATGGAGACACCAAATGAATCTCATCTTAATGTTGCAAAGAGGCTTCTTCGATATATTAAAGGTACGCTCAAAGATGGTTTATTTTTCTCGTGTGCACAAGATTTTAAACTTATTGGTTATTCCGATAGTGATTGGGGTAGAGACTTAGTTGAAAGAAATAGTACATCGAGGTTTGTATTTCTTATGGGTTATACGGTATTTACTTGGTCCTCCAAGAAGCAACCCATTGTGACTTTATGTACTTGTGAAGCGGAATGTGTAGCCGCTAGCTGTATGGTTTGTCATGCCATTTGATTAAGAAATATATTGAAGCATCTTCAACGCTTTCAAGTTGGTCAAACTGAAGTGTATTTTGACAACAAATCGGCTATTACTTTAGCCAAGAATATCGTTTTTCATGAAAGAAGCAAGCACATTGATACACGCTATCATTTTATTCGTAAACATGTTAAAGAAGGTAATATTGAAGCGATGTATTGCAAGTCTCAAGATCAAATAGCGGATATATTTACGAATCCCTTGAAGCATGATGTCTTTGAAAGGTTCGAGTGGATGTTAGGTATGAGAAGCTATGGAAATTTGGTTTAAAGAGGGATGTTGAAAGTGGCTTTTATACCAAATTTGGGTTTGGGCCGAATATGAAGTGTGAACTTAAGTATAATGTTGTTACTAAATAGAAGGGAAAAAGAAGAAGAAAGAGTGACCTGGAATTAATTAAAAAGAGAGTAGAAATATTTTGTTTTGACTAGTTCAAGAGTAACCTAGTAAGAGAAAGAAAAGAAAACACCTTATCCTTGACCACCTTTAGCAGCTTCGAAGCACTTTTTTTTTACTGTCCACAACTATAAATGCAGCTCAAATGCCTTATTTTGTTGTTTGACTACAACAACATCACTTCATTGAAGAAGCCATTAACGCCAAGCCATGTATCCACATCTTAGTCTTCTTGTCTCAGTTAGCCATCCCCTTGGAGGGTGGGATATGGCCCAAACGAACAAACACACAATCTAACCCCGGCAACTCCATCGAGGTGAAGTAGAGGCCTAAAAGATCAAATGGAATGATACATAGACAAGTAAATTCCTTATGAAGTCCAAGGTATTATTTTAAGGGGATTCAGCATTCGAAAAAAAGTAGACTACTCAAGAATTTCACATTTCATTTATGTCGTAAATTGAAGAAGGAATTTAGAATATCTAACTAAAAGATCTAACTAAAAGAAAAAGGAGCCTACGACCAATGGGTTAATAACCGACCTCTCTACCACTGAGGAAGAACGGGGAATTCGATCTCATAAGGTTCAATTCCCGTTCTCAACCCACTCGTGGAGTGCTAGTGGTATAGTAGGATTCATCTCACTGCCAGGTCCTCTTCTGCTCCAAATAAGTGTTCTTGAGTGAAGATTGGTGATGAAGCAAATAGAAGAAATGTATGGGTATGTATTTTAGATTATTATGTAGTAATGAATGTGTTTTCTTTTTATTTGTTAATGAGATTACAACAAGTCAACAACTAGTGTTTATGTTGAATGAAGATTTGAGTTTGAAAGCTAATTAGTTTGAGTATATTGTTTATGTTAGTGTGTTAGTTTATCTTGATCTCCAAAAAATTGGTAGAGTCATATCATCTTATCATTTTTACATTTTTAGAATCTAGGGTTCGTGGAAATTTTGAGGATCTTGTTAGAAAGATGGCAAATATGGTACAATCTCAAATACCTAGGCTAACAAAAGAAAACTATGGACATTAGTCTATCCAAATGAGTGTATTGTTGGGATCTCAATTTGTGGGATATTGTTCAAAATGGTTATGTAGAACCAACTTTAGAAGAAGAGGGTATTATGAATGACTTGAAAAAAATTGTCCTCAAAGATTCAAGAAAGAATGATAAAAACTTTGTTTCTTATATATCAAGGAATTGATAGTCCTACATTTGAAAGTGTCTGAAGCAAAATCAAAGAAAGAAGCTTGGAACATTCTCAAGAATTCTTTTAGAGGAGTTGATAAAGTGGTGAAGGAAACCCCTCCGTCGGGGTGTTTAGAGAGAGAGAGAGGAGAGAAATATATATATATATATATATATATATTGTGTGTTTGTTCGCGGGTCAAGAAGTCGCGGGTCAAGAAGGCCTCTACTTCACCTCGATGGAGTTGTCGGGGTTAGATTGTGTGTTTGTTCGTTTGGGCCATATTCCACCCTCCAAGGGGATGGCTAATTGAGACTAGAAGACTAAGATGTGGATACATGGCTTGGCGTTAATGGCTTCTTCAATGAAGTGATGTTGTTGTAGTCGAACAACAAAATAAGGCATGTGAGCTGCATCTATAGTTGTGGACAGTAAAAAAAAAAGTGCTTTAAAGCTGCTAATGGTGGTCAAGGATAAGGTGTTTTCTTCTCTTTCTCTTACTAGGTTACTCTTGAACTAGTCAAAACGAAATATTTCTACTCTCTTTTTAATTAATTCCAGGTCACTCTTTCTTCTTCTTTTTCCCTTCTATTTAGTAACAACATTATACTTAAGTTCCCACTTCATATTCGGCCCAAACCCAAATTTGGTATAAAAGCCACTTTCAACGTCCCCCTTTAAACCAAATTTCCATAGCTTCTCATACCTAACATCCACTCGAACCTTTCAAAGACATCATGGTTCAAGGGATTCGTAAATATATCCGCTATTTGATCTTGAGACTTGCAATACATCGCTTCAATATCACCTTCTTTAACATGTTGACGAATAAATGATAGCGTGTATCAATGTGCTTGCTTCTTTCATGAAAAACGAGATTCTTGGCTAAAGTACTAGCCGATTTGTTGTCAAAATACACTTCAGTTTGACCAACTTGAGGGCATTGAAGATGCTTCAATATATTTCTTAATCAAATGGCATGACAAACCATACAACTAGCGGCTACACATTCCGTTTCACAAGTACATAAAGTCACAATGGGTTGCTTTTTGGAGGACCAAGTAAATACCGTATAACCCATAAGAAATACAAACCTCGATGTACTATTTCTTTCAACTGAGTCTCTACCCCAATCACTATCGGAATAACCAATAAGTTTAAAATCTTGTGCACACGAGAAAAATAAACCATCATTGAGCGTACCTTTAATATATCGAAGAAGCCTCTTTGCAACATTAAGATGAGATTCATTTGGTGTCTCCATGTACCTACTCACTAGCCCAACTCCATATATAATATCCGATCTTGTACATGTAAGATAACGTAGACTTCCAATCGAACTTTTGAAATATATAGGATCTACATCCCTTCTTCTGGTGCATTTTCTCAATTCCACTCCACTTTCAAGAGGGGGTGTTTACCGGATTACATGTTAAACCTTTTAAGAACTTCCTTAGCATATCCACTTTGGAAAATAAATATGTCAGTTTTCATTTGCTTCACTTCAATACCATAGACATGACCTATCAACCCAATATCGGTCATATTAAATTTCTTAACCATGCTCTTCTTAAACTCTTCAAATAGTCTTGAACCATTATTGGTGAATATCAAATCATTAACATAGAGAAATAAATAACATGCCTCCGTCTTCTTTCAATTTGATATACAAAGTGTGCTAATGAGAACACTTTTCCAACCCATTTTCTTGAAAATACTTATCAAGTCTTGCATTCCACGCACGTGGAGCTTGCTTAAACCCATAAAGGGCCTTCTTCAACTTATAAACTTCATTTTCTTTTCCTTTTTAACATACCCTGAAGGTTCTTCAACATATATCTATTCCTTTAGGATACCATTCAAAAATGCCGACTTAACATCAAGATGATAAATCTTCCATGAATATTGTGCCGCTATAGAAATTAACAATCTAATTTTTTTCGATACGAGCAACAAGAGAAAATACCTCACTATAATCAATGCCGACTCTTTGCTTGTAACCTTTAGCTACAAGTCTTGTTTTGTATCTTTGGACTTCTCCACTTGCATTTTTCTTTGTCTTATACACCCATTTCACACCAATAGGTTTGTATCCTTTTGGCAAACTTGTCAACTCCCAAGTATTATTCTTTTCAATTGAATTAATTTCTTCATTCTTTGCATTTTCCCATTTTTCTTCTTGGATGGCCTCTTTATAACTAATAGGATCACAATCCACAAGAAAGCAACACAAGTTCAACTCTTCTTCATTATCCACAACTTCATATATTTCTTTTAAGCTTCTCGTCTTCATTTGGTCTATCACTAGAACTTCCCCCGCTGATGAGGTTGATGTTGGATGAGGATGATGGTGTTTGTGCGTGTCTTTGAAATTCTCTTGGTGATGCATTTTTCTTCTTCTTCTCCTTAAGCTTGAATTGAACTTGAGTAATTTCTTTTCCTTTCCATTCCCATGCCAAATCTTCTTCAAATACCACATCTCTACTAACAAGAACTTTATTGGCAATTGGATTAAGCAACATGTAACATTTTGTTTACTTATTATACCCGAGAAAGATACATTTCTCACCTTTGTCGTCCTGTTTTATTCTTCTTGCTTCCGGTATCTTTGCATCAGCAATATACCCAAATATCTTTAGATGAGATACACTAGGCTTGTAATAACCCCATGCCTCTCCCGGTGTCTTCATATAGACACTTTTAGTAGGACATTTATTCAACAAGTATACGACACATGCTACGACTTCCCCCCAAAATTATTTAGACAAATTTTTTCTTTTAACATGCTTCTTTCCATGTCTAATATGGTGCGATTATTTCCTTTCGTCAACTCCATTTAGTTGTGGTGTGTATGAAGGGGTAAGTTCATGAAAAATCTCATGTTCTCTACAAAATATATCAAATGCTCTTGAGGCATATTCCCCACCTCTATCGGACTTAGTTTCCTTATCATAAAACCACTTTGCTTCTCAATCATGTTCTTGAACTCTTTGAATACTTCAAATACTTCGGGTTTATTTTTTAAGAAATATATCCATGTTTTTCTACTAAAATCATCAATAAAAGTAAGAAAGTAATTCTTACCTCCATTTCCCATCGGCTTCAATGGACCACAAACATCGGGCTCCAATATATTAGAAACTCTCCACCTTCCTTCTTTCGAAAAACATGTACGGTGATGTTTGCCAAAGATACATCCTTCGCACACTTTATTTGAGTGAACAATGCATGGTAAACCCCTTACATGTTCTTGTTTGCTAAAGTCTTCATCCCATCAAAGTTTAGATGCCCGAATCTCAAGTGCCACAACCAAGATTCATCTTTCACAATAGAGTTTAAGCATTTTACATCACCATGTTGAATGTTCAAAGGAAATAATCTATTTTCTTATATCTTGACTTTAGCAATGAGAGTTCCACTTCTGTCTCTTAAAGTGAGATGAAGATCCTTTAATCTAATATCATATCCTTTCTCTAAAAGTTTTCCCATGCTCAAAATATTATTCTTCATTGCGGGAACATAATAAACATCAGAAATGAAGCTATGTTTGCCATTTTTTAGTTGAATGAGGATATTACCTTTCTCCAACACTGGAATCTTTGAGGAGTCGCCAAACTTTATATTCCCTTTTATGTTTTCATTTACTTCAACAAAAAATTCTCTTTTCCCACAAATATGATTACTTGCACCGGTATTGAAATACCAAGTATTTGTTTGTGATTCATCAAGTCCATCACAAGCAAATAACAATGTAGGATCAACATTAAATTCTACATCATTCTAAACAAAATTTGATTCTTCTTAAACTTCATTTCTATACCAACATTCATTACTATAATGTCCAAGCTTGTGACAATAATAACATTCAATGTCCCTTTTATCTCTACCTTGGGTAGTATAAGGTCTAATAAAGTTTCCTCTACCTCTTCCTCTTGGTTCATTTGTTCTTCCTCTATTAACAATATTTCTTCCTCTTTGACTTCCAAATTCCCTTCTACGATTATCATAACCCCTACCATAACTCACATAGTCTCTTTCTTTTTGGGGTGTATATTATTTTTCTTCTAAAGTGATTTTTGCTTTAAGCACTTGATCAACCGAATAATTTTAAGAGCTTGCAACATTTCTACTCACCCTTTGTTCATGGATTCGCAATGTTCCCATCAATTCGTCTACCGTCATAGATTCCAAGTCTTTTGATTATTCAACGACAATTATCACACTATCAAATTTAGGTGTCAAATACCGTAGATACTTCTCCATCACCCGGACATCATCACATTTTTCACCACACCTTTTCATTTCGTTCACATTAGACAATACTCATGAAACATAGGCGGAGACATGTTATCCTTCATTCATACATAACCTTTCAAATTAACCACGCAAATGAAGATGAGCCTTAACCACTTTATCAACTCCTTTAAAAGAATTCTTGATCGCATGTTCCAAGCCTCTTTCGATGATTTTGCTTCGGACACTTTTTCAAATGTAGGACTATCAATTTCTTGACATATAAGAAACAAAGTTTGTTTATCATTCTTTCTTGAATATTTAAGGACACTTTTTTGCAAGTCATTCATAATATCCTCTTCTTCTAAAGTTGGTTCTACATAACCATTTTGAACAATATCCCACAAATCTTGAGATCCTAACAATACACTCATTTGGATAGACCAATGTCCATAGTTTTCTTTTGTAGCCTAGGTATTTGAGATCGTGTTATCATCTTTCTAACAAGATCCGCAAACTTTCACAAACCCTAAATTCTCAAAATGTTAAAATGATAAGATGATATGTCTTTGATACCAATTTGTTGGAGATCAAGATAAAATAACACACTAACATAAACAATATACTCAAACTAATTAGCTTTCAAACCCAAATCTTCATTCGACATAAACACTAGTTGTTGACTTGTTGTAATCTCATTAACAAATAAAAAAGAAAACACATTCATAACTAGATAATAATCTTAAATAAATACCCATTCATTTCTTCTATTTGCTTCATCCCCAATCTTCACTCAAGAACACTTTTTCTTCTCTTTCTCTCACTAGGTTACTCTTGAACTAGTCAAAACAAAATATCTCTACTCTCTTTTTAATTAATTCTAGTTGACTCTTTTTTCTCCTTCTTTCCTTCTATTTAATAATAACATTATACTCAAGCCTACACTTCATATTAGACCAAAACCCTGATTTGGTTTAAAAGCCACTTTCAACAGTTTTGGAGAGAGAGATGGAGATTTAGAGAGGCGAGAGAAAGAGAGGGTTTCAAAAAAAGAGAGGGTTTAGAGAAACAGAGGGTTTCAGAGAATGAGAGGGTTTCAGAAAAAGAAAGGGTTTCGGAGAATGAGAGGGTTTAGGGGAGAGAGGGGAGAGAGGGGAGGAGGCGATAGGGAGGGTATTTGGAGAGAAAAAGTTAGGTGGGAGAGATGAGAGCGAGCGTGCCAATAAGAGTTGGGTGGGAAATCACTTTTACCAGCCATTTGGTGGTAAAATTTTAAAGCCTTATTTTCCCATTTTTTCCCATCAATAGGTTTTCATACTCTATGGGTCTAACCAAACGATGGAAAATTGGCTGGCCGGCGACCTTCGCCGGTGAAGATTATGAAGATGGCGAGAATATGAGGTGGCAGAGAGAGGTGATGAGATGGAAGAGAGGGGGATGATGACTAGTTAACTGTGTTATAACGGAATCTGAAAGAATGAGTCATCTGGGTATTTTTTATAAAGTAGGGGGCTAGGCAGGAAGCTGGTCACAAAGTTGGGGGCTGTTTGGGACATAACCCAAAATCATTTCTAAATATATATATTTATAGAAATCTGACATCTCAAACAAAAGTTATATCGATTTAAAATTTAAAAAAAATAATAATAGAATTTAGTTACAGAAAACGACAAAAAAGGGTATTTTAGTATTTGTGTACTTTTGGACCTGAATAATAATTTTCAAATCTTATATAATTTTTTACTTATTTTCTATATTATTTTGACCTATATAGAAATTACCCCTTATTGTATTATATTAATCATATTTTCTATATTATTTTGACCTATATAGAAATTACCCCTTATTGTATCATATTAATCATATTATTGTCAATCCTATATTATCTTAACACACACACACACACACACACACACACACATATATATATATATATATATATATATATATATAATGTATAGTCCACCATCTTTGGTGTAACGGTTGGACACCCCTCTTAAGCCCTTGAGGTCGTGAGATTGAGTCTCGGTGGGAGCAGTTTGCCATCAAGATTTATCCCATGTAATTTCGGCAATATATATAGTAAATATTGTAATAAATTTGTCGGGCTTTATGCTGCTTTCATATTGTCGGGTTTTAAGCCTCTTTTTTATTATTGTTTGAGTTAGGCAGTTATCGTGCTCATCACATCTTCATGATGTATCAATGCTTCGCAACGACTAACGTTCATTCTAGTCGATTCCTCAAAAAAAATATAATGTATATAGACAAATTTAATATATGATATGTTTAGGAAATTTAAAATAAACATAAACGGGCTCAACGGACGTTTAAATGAGTTAGAATGCGGGTTACTGTTCGAGCTTGGGGTACACAGGGCCAGTAGGCCAAAAGGTTAGACTAGCCCTTGCAAACCCGTGGCTAGAAATCAATTAAAAGAATTTGTGTTAACTATTCATTAAGAAAAAAGAATTTGATATTCTTTTCTATTTAGTAATTAAGTCGATTATGTAATATTTGTAACAATTACTTTCTTCTTTTGTTTTGTAAACCTTTACCTGGTTTTTTTTAATCTTTCTGTCTTTTAATTGTTTGTCTTTGGATTTTTTTTGTTAAAGACATGTTGCAATAAAAATAAAACTTAGATAGAAGTCAACTATAATATTTTTTTTCTATTTTTTAAAGGGTTCTTTTTTGGAAACTATGTATTTGGCCTGAAAATCGACCTAAAAGGATAATTTGAAGTCTTTTTGTTAAACATCTTTTGAAAGCACGACTTAGGTACAAGTTGTACTAGTAAGGGTCCTACCTTAATTTTCAGGCTTACTAAGTAAATTATTGTTTAAAATTATTTGAAGTAGTCAACTCAACACTTGGTTGTCCAAGTGGTTCAAAGTGTTGACATAAATTTCAAAAATATGAAAGTCTTAGGTTCGATTTCCAACGAAATAGAATCTATGGTTGTTGAACTTGGGTTATCAAAGGTATGAATAATATAATAAGTATGTTGGACTTTAAGTTTTTTTCATTATAAATTTAACAGAAACCATTATCGTGTTTATCACATCTTCACAACGTACGACAGACGGTATAAAAAGAAAGCTGGGCATAGCCGGCCAGACCGTAACTTTAAGGAATCTTTGGAGGACGTCAGCAAATGTGTTGTACTCTGACCCGATCAAGCCAAACTGTCAGAAAAAAGATCTTACATTCGAAAACCTCCAAAAAATCCAGGAATCAAGAAATATTTCGGTCGCAACCGGAACCCTTCTCTCTGGTGTAGAACCAACTCATTCTCTGATTACAATCTTTCCATAAATCACCTACTTCAATTTTACAGTTTCCTCAATCTCTCTTTCTCTCTCTAGAAATCAGGCAGAGAAGTTTCCATTAATGGGTTCAGGTAAGTAATCTCTTCACACCCTCCCTCCGTTCATCTTTCTCTGTCAAAATTGTTCTCTTTAAGGTAACACCCATTAACTGTTTCTCTCTCTAGATGAGGTACGGCAACATTTGCTTGTCAACGTTGAAGATGAATCATCTGGAGGTGAAGTTAAATTACGGATACGTGATTTGAACAGAATTACGGATACGGGTTTGACGATATTGTGTGACGTATGTATTGATGTACCGAGAGGATTAACGGTCGGGATTATAGGACCAAGTGGTAGTGGGAAATCAACGGTTTTAAGGGCAATGAATCGTATGTGGGAACCACCTAAAGGCACTGTTTTTCTAGATGGTCGGGATATATGTGATATCGATGTTCTCACCCTTCGACGCAAAGTAGGAATGTTGTTTCAGGTGCCTGTTCTCTTTGAAGGTACTATTTCTGAAATTTATAATGTTAAAGGGCTCGAATTGTTTGGCCAATTAGGGGAGAAAAAGTGACTTTTAGAGTTAAACAAAATTCAATTTTCACTCAACTATAGAATTCATAAATTCTTTCAAAAAAAAAAGAATTCATAAATTTTTTAAATTACTATACATTAGAAATTTTGTTTACAAATTATTATAAATCGTTATCACATTTCTTGTCTAAAATCTTTAGATTTAAATTGCTTCAGACATTTATATTAGAAGCTAAAAAACATTACATGGTCAAAAGTGTAACTGGATAACAAAATAAGTATGTTTTCGTAATTATCCTCGTTGTCACAGGAGTTCGAAACAAATTAAAAAGAAAAAAATATATTTTTTAGGGTTTAACTAAGCAAGCGACTAGTTATCCTTAACAATTGTTCAATGAACCAAATAATCAAAGATAAGAAAGTTTACTTGGTCGTTGATCATTTCGGACTGCACTATTCATAATCAGTAGAGCTAGGTAAATCTAGCTCTTTTGATTCGTGTCTCAAAAAACCATAATGATGTCAGCCTTGGCAATCCCAATTCCCAGGCTGGTCTCAACATAATTCTACCCCTGAGGATGTAGAAAATAATACTGAGGGTTATCTATGAAATGCATAATTTTACTAGTCTCAAAGATGATTTAAAATCACTTCACTTTTACACTTTGTGACTCAACAGTCAAACACTAATTCACTATCTTCACACTCTCACTTGTACACAACTTCTCAAATGAGAAGGGTACATAACAATTTGGGTTCTTTCCCAAATAGCCCTCAATTTTGTGACCAACTTCCTGTTTCGCCCCCTACTTTATGAAGAATACTCAGATGACCCTCTTTTTGAGTTACCGTTATAACTTCGTTAACCAGTCATCATTTTTCTCTCCTCCATCTCATTACCTCTCTCTGCCACCTCAACTTTTCGCCACTTCATCGTCTTCACCGACGAAGGTCGCCGGCCGGCCATTTTTCCGGTCGGCGACCTTCAAACATTAAAAAAAAAATTCCTTTTTTTCCTCTCTTTCTAAAAATAAAATAAAAATCTCTCTCTCTAGATCTGGTTCATGGTGAACCAAATCTGTCGAGCAGACCTTCAAGAAGGTATGTTCAGACCTTCAAGAAGCAACAATGATCATCAACCTTCCCCATGAATGAATAAATATAGATAAAAATTGAAACTTTTCACTTTTTTTCCCTCAAATAATCTTTAATTAGAAATATCTTGAGTAGAATAATGATGATCGGAAACGAGCAACAATGAAATGGGGTAATGGCGATTGAAATTAAAGCATGAGATTAGAAATAATTAGAGTAAGTACTTACAAATCGATTGACGGAGATCGGTAAAACAGAGATTACAGAAAAACCTAAAAGAAGTTGTGTTAGTTCTTCAATGGGAAGTTGAAGTAAACCCTGTGTTAAAATTCAAAGTGATATAACTCTAAGTCAGGCATTACAATGATATATACCAATAATAGTTGGAAGAGGAAAGAAATCGATAATGGGTTTGTCAGGGATCGAGTAAATTAGGGTTCCAAACGGGAGGAATTTGGGTGACGATTTATAATTGTGATGATGATGAAGATGAAACAAGAAAATCTAATATGATTTTTATGTATGCTTCTGGTTGGGGGAATGAAAGTTGTTGCAGACCTTCTTGAAAAGAGAAATAGAAATTGTTTTTTTTAGAGAGAGAGGAAAGAATTTTTTTTAATGTTTGAAGGTCGCCGCCCGAAAAATTGGCCGACGACTTTCGCCGGTGAAGACGATGAGGTGGCGATAAGGTGAGGTGGCAGAGAGAAGTAATGAGATGGAGGAGAGAGAAATGATGACTGGTTAATGGAGTAATAACTGTAACTCAAACAGGGGTCATCTAGGTATTTTTGATAAAGTAGGGGCATATGCAGGAAGCTGGTTACAAAGTTGGGGGGTATTTGGAAAATAATCTTAACCATTTATACTAGTCTTAGGATAATTCTAGAGTGTGCAGGAGACGGTAGCGTTAATTCTAACTAGGAGACTGTAGCATTAATTCTAACCAACTATAAGGGATCACTCGTTAGTCATTAAATATTAGTTATGAGTATCAATTTAACTTGTTGTTGTTAGTCGGTAAATTAAAAGATATCCTCTAATGTCTAAACTATTTTGTCTCTTACCAAATTGATCTTTAACATTGTTGTTTGAATAATGAACTCTTAGGTCACTTCTTTTAAGAAACAAGAAAAATTTTCGGGATATAAAATTTAGCTGGAAAATTTTGACTACAATTTTTTGTATTCTCTAGAAAGTTGTGGAAACATTTTTATAAGTAGTTTGCTTGAGTACTTCAGTCATTTATTTAGAAATATCAAAAGAATATATATCTTTTTGGCCGGAGAGAAATCTAGAGTGAAAAACTTGTGCAAGGCATGGGAGAGTTCATGTTCGTTAAGGGCAAACATTTTTAGTACTGGGGAGTTTAAAGGTGTCCCTTGTAAGTGTTAAAGGCACCTCCCTCAAAGCAAATTTGAGGGAGAATTTGTGAGAGAAAGAAACCTGTAGATCATAAATATATCCTAATATGAAAATATATCATGAATTAAATAAACACCATTATTATTTAATCCATTGTGAATCCAAAAAGTCATATAAAGAAGTTATATCTTTACTCTTCAATAATGCTATTACATTTATACAAGTGGAAAAAAAATATGGGTGACACAGTAACATTTTTCTTGTTAAAAGGTTACATTATGACATGAACCCTAGTGCCTCTCCTTTTGAAGATTCTAAGAATTGCCCAACAAATCTCCAAAAGAGACCACACAATGACATCCTTGTGACAAATGCTTCGCTCAGCTGGTGTTCGTGACCCCGTGGAAAATTTATATCTGTACAGTGTCGTAAATTATCGGTGATACCATGTTTTTGTTAATAAATTATACTTCTGTATTCGTCTTTGAATTTAGTAAAAAAAATTTCTTTAGGTACAGTCGCGGACAATATAAGGTACGGACCAAAGTTGAAAGGCAAGAAGCTAACTGACGAAGAAGTAAATAAACTACTAAACCTTGCTGATCTTGATTCCTCTTTTGGCACCAAAGGCGGAAGCGAACTGTCCGTTGGTCAAGCTCAAAGAGTCGCTCTTGCGAGGACTCTAGCTAACGAACCAGAGGTAGATGTCTAACAACTCCACTATAACAATTTTCCCTTACTCTACTAAGTAAAAGCTTAAAAGCTTTGTTGAACAAGGTAAAAGGGCAAAAGGTATCTGACATTTTCGTCCAAAAATACTTATTTTGCTCACACGTATCAACTTTTTTTCCGGCATAAAAAACACACTAAATAGAGAGATAGTTTAACTTTTTTGCATTGCCATGGTTTCAAGTTTGTAAATTTATTTTGCAGGTGTTGTTGTTGGATGAGCCAACAAGTGCTCTTGATCCTATATCAACACAAGCTATTGAAGACACAATTGTGAAGTTGAAGAAAATCAGTAACTTAACAACTATCGTGGTTTCCCACAGTCTAAGGCAGATCCAAAGGATAGTTGATGTCGTATACCTACTAGTCGATGGGAGAATAGTTGAAGTTTTAAGACCTGATAAACTTTCCGAAGCTAAGCATCCCATGGCTCGGAGGTTCCTTGAGCTCAGCTCCTAATAAAACTCTTTTTGTTTCGAATGTTTAATGCAAGAAATAAAATATATATTCTTGATGTATCTATGTCATATTGAATGTAATAACTCTCGGTGTTCAAATCAAAAACTGGTTAGATGTGGCGAGGTTTAGAAAATTGGGTTCCTTAGGTTTTACATTTGAAACAACTACCTTCAAATCATTGTAATATGGTATTTTTTTTTTGTATAAATGAACTTTCTCATATCTTCAAGGCTATTCTAGAAGAGCTCATTCTTACTTTTACTTTATTTATACTCTTTAAAAATAGGTCGATAAATGCCAGATTCTACCTCTAAATTAAATCGAACTTGTGACGTCACAATTTTCGAAGTAGATACACAACCAACGAGCCAAGCACATGTTGGTCATGGTAAATTTGTTGGTCTAAATCTCGGTGTAAGCAATTCACTCCTTGATATGTGTACTGCGTGTTTGTTCTCCAATGCCCCTTTGAGCCCTAGTTATTCTTAAATAGTTTCTTCCTCATCTAAATCTTCTTTATAAAAAATTATACTAATAAAAAAATTCACCTTCTAATACAAATGAGTATCCTCCATGGCAAAAGAAAATATTACAAAGTTGACAACTTTTGGTTGGAGCCGTTTCCAAGTTGATTTCCCCTCTCTAGGTCAGGGTTCGAGACACAGAGTCATACCCTTTAAAATATGGTGACATTTCTAAAAATAAAAGGAAAAAAAATCACTGTCCAATCCTACTAAAAGTTGGGCAAAATCGATAAGTTCAATCTAGAATTTGATCAAATTAGGATTGAACTTTAAAATAATGTGGATTTTGTAAAGATACTACACCTATTACGGCTTTATAATATAGATGAACGAAAGAAGACTAAAATAAAATCAAAATTACTTGATTTACTCGAGTATATAAATCATTTGTTCAAGCAACAAAGAAATCACCAAACAAAGAGTGGGATGAGTTATCAATTCAACTAAGTTTGCTCGTACCAGAGGCAAATGATTCAATCTCCATTTCCCACGACCACCTCTTCTGAAAAAGAAAACTTATAAATCATAAATAGTTTCTAATTTATAGAAGAGATTGACGAGGTGCAAATTAGCAAAAAAGAAAACAAAAGACGGTACCGGCAAGAGGAGGGGATATCCCGTTTTCAACTATCCATGTTCTTCATGTATTCCTTGGAGAGTTTATTTTCCATTATCAGTTTCTGTTCTTTAATAAGAGAATGACCCGATTCAAGTAAACCCTCCACCGTTTGCTGTTTCGATGCACGAAGAATAAATTTTAGTTCTAACAAAAAAAAAAAAAGAATTGTTATTTTGAAGTCTGCCAATCCTAATTACACTCCCATGTAATTGCAGAAAATAAGCACCTGGAACAACATTTATCGACTAAGGAATAAAAGTCATAGTTAATATCCATACGTAGAAGTCTAGAAGCGAAAATATTAAAGCAAAAACTGACTCACGAGGAAAAACCTAGATTTGATCTACGCCAAGTATAATGCAGAAAAACTACCTGACATAATTCTAGCATGAGATACCAGATCTACGCCAAATATGAAGAGTTGACGAATAAGTACATTACCTCTGGCGGAATAAATGTAGGAAGCTTGTCTTCCTTTTTTCTCTTCAGAAGTGTCTTCCCAAGGTTTTCAAAGCCACCAATATCTTCTACCCACTACAAAAAAATTAGAATTAGACCATGAAGATGTCTCAAGGAACCAACCACCAGTGAATCACCGAAGGAGACTAGTTCACTAAGTTCATATTTCTCTTCAATATAATTAACTTGTGCTGATAATTTCAGACTTCAATTGGAATAAACTGAAATAACATAATGGAGTTGATGTGTTCCCTAATTCATGTTGTTGATAACTTCAGACTTCAGTTGAAACAAATTAAGGGAATGGCCTTTAAATAATGGGTCCTTCTATCAACACGATAAGTCATTAAGTCTTCCCAATTTTAACAAGTCAAAGTTCAACTTCCCCCACTGATTGTACAATATGTTTTTCCCACCAATAAGTATCTTGTGAAGATTCTTCCTCCTCTCCCAAACTTCTTACAGGTCCTATCAAATTCCTTTAGGCGAAGTCGTGTTATCTACAAGTTCTGTCGTTGTGGAGATCATCAGGCATATTACAAAGCTGAGATGAGAACTTCAAGAGTTGTATTAGATCATTTTGAGTATTGAATAACTTAGGGCTTTGACAGTATGTACGAAAGATACATATATCTTGCGGGTACTAGCAGAATCTTCTTACGAGTCTTACGACTATAAAATACTAGAGTAAAATGACATCTTTTGCGTATCATACTATGATATAACAAAGGTTGATCTAGGAGTAGCTATAAAGAACATAAACTACTAAAACAAGAAACTGTACAGGTGTAAGTATCTACATTACGGCCTTATTTCACTCACTGTATCCTACATCTTGTACCAGTGTTAGATACCAATACCCATATATGCATTTATGTGACTTACATATATATCTTAAATTTTATCAGACCATCATATATGGCTATCTTTTTAGCGATAAGTACCTGAGAAATAGATCGATCATATGTGCGGGACCTTAAAGCTCCATAGAAATCCAGAGCTGCACAAGGATATTCTATTAAACTGCCGACTTTTCTTTGTCACGTGTGAGAATTGAAAGAATTGATTTGCATGTATCATAATTTAGTTTTGACGTTTCCAAAGTCAAAAATAGGAAAAGTTAACATGATGCAAGGGGAACAAAGCAAATACATACCTTGATTAGGAAATGTATCTACAATGCTCTCGACTGCATCCCTAGATATACCATCTTTCTCGTACATTCTGGAGACAATGCTTATGATATCTTCACGGGTAGGCTGCCTGAGGCACAAACAGTTGTTAGGAGATAGAATATCACTCATGATATTCATCACCAAATACTGTGAAAATAAAAAGAACCAATTTGAATTGTGATTATCCTATTTCGTTAGTGATTGAGTGATGACTTAATCATGCAAACCTCGAAAGAGTTTCTATGCAATTAAAATATCAAGACGTGTCAATCTCCAAGCTTTCAGTGGGGAAGGTAAATCATTTTCGTGAGGTTCGATTTATCATCTTTGTAACATAGAAACTAGTATTATGGGAATCATCGGATATCTGTATGAGGTTTCAGATAGCACAACCTAAAAATCCCAAAATGGGGGGATTTCCTTACACATATTCTGTACTTTGTTTTCCTTTTGGACTACCGTTGTATATTATTCCCAAATGACATAAAGTAGAGAGCAATAGAATGGATTTCACGATATTTCATACTCGTAAGCATGAAATCTCACATTAACCCAAACACCAGAGTAGCAAATACATGTCCCCTTATCCGACAAGTTCAAAATATAAGAAAAGGAGTATTGATGAATCATGAATTTGTTTTGCAAGTTAGGAATTGCAATGCTGCCCAGACACTGACTTAAACACGCAGGAGAAACCAATTATAGAGGTTACGATTTTGAACTAGAATTCAGAGAAACCTTCAAATAATTGATAATAAACCTCAATAACTTCTACTACTCCTTGCCTTAATATTTGAATTAACTCATATTTTGCTGGAAAAAAAAAAGAACAATCACCAAAATAATTTACTAAGTGGTTGGGCCTACCATTACCCACTTTCCCATTCTTCTAGCTACTTTCTAGCTTCTTTCCTCTAGTTGAAATAGAAATCTAATTAATGATGTAACTTAACTAAACTTGGAGAAAAGGTTTTAGCAACAACTAAAGCAGCACTGATAGTTAAAACAATAGAAGTTAATAGAGTAACTCTTTGGGTTGTCCGGGTTGAGTGGCATATTAAATCCGCTTTGACCTTGTGCTTCCCAGTTCACTCATGAAGCAGAGGAATTTTCTTTCAACACCTTACGTTTTGGTATTTATATCCAATTGCATTGCATAAATTTCATAAACATGTTTAGATAAACTAGAAGGCATACTCACCAATAAAATTTGTCCATCCTTCCGTCACGAAGCAGAGGAGCATATAACGTAGAAAGATCGTTTCCAGTTACTATGATTGGAATTCGATGTGTAATATCATTCGCCCTCCAGTCTTGTCCAATACTAACTCTTGTAGGATTGTCGCACAAATTCATTAGTGACCCAACAACAATTTGATTGTTTACTGTCATCTGAGTGTTTCCTAAATGACCATGAAAAGAAAATATTCAATAAATCATACTTAAGTTTAATCAAACTTAAACAAGACTTGGGTAGGAAATAAATAAGTTTATACTGCAATTTACGTGTTTTATAAATACATCACAAAATCAACTTTGAACAACATATATTGATCTAAGTTAATTATGTTGTCAAAAAATTAATAATTGACTACGTGGGCGCTATTAGCAACCTACGGTGCATGTAAACCAGTATTGCAATTCCAACCGAGCGAAAGATACTTCAAAATAACGTGTATTTGCTACTCGGATTACGCGGTCAATCCTGTTGGGCTTACTCCAATCGTGGTCGAAAACCTTCGTAGTGAAAGCATGGTAGGTTTAATCACTGCTCGGGATGCACATAACACAATGTTTACGTAAATCGCCGCCTGACATCACGCAGACCGAGCAAAAACCTAGACGCACGAGCACCACATCGTATTAAAATGGGCACAACAGTGCTAACACGTCTAGGTTTTTGTTTGGTTCGTGTGACGTCAGACGACGATTTACGTAAACATCGTGTTACGTGCACCCCGAGCGAAAGCTTGAACCGACCGTGCTTGCACTACGAAAGTTTTCAACCACGACTGGCATAAGCCCGACCACATTAACCGCGCCCTGGGCGCGGGACATACCTAGTATGTATAACAAATCACATAGTTTTTTTTTCCATGTCATAAGTTGTCTTTGTAAATCTCAACCATACATTCTCATCTTGTAGGATTGTCGCACAAATTCATTAGTGACCCAACAACAATTTGATTGTTTACTGTCATCTGAGTGTTTCCTAAATGACCATGAAAAGAAAATATTCAATAAATCATACTTAAGTTTAATCAAACTTAAACAAGACTTGGGTAGGAAATAAATAAGTTTATACTGCAATTTACGTGTTTTATAAATACATCACAAAATCAACTTTGAACAACATATATTGATCTAAGTTAATTATGTTGTCAAAAAATTAATAATTGACTACGTGGGCGCTATTAGCAACCTACGGTGCATGTAAACCAGTATTGCAATTCCAACCGAGCGAAAGATACTTCAAAATAACGTGTATTTGCTACTCGGATTACGCGGTCAATCCTGTTGGGCTTACTCCAATCGTGGTCGAAAACCTTCGTAGTGAAAGCATGGTAGGTTTAATCACTGCTCGGGATGCACATAACACAATGTTTACGTAAATCGCCGCCTGACATCACGCAGACCGAGCAAAAACCTAGACGCACGAGCACCACATCGTATTAAAATGGGCACAACAGTGCTAACACGTCTAGGTTTTTGTTTGGTTCGTGTGACGTCAGACGACGATTTACGTAAACATCGTGTTACGTGCACCCCGAGCGAAAGCTTGAACCGACCGTGCTTGCACTACGAAAGTTTTCAACCACGACTGGCATAAGCCCGACCACATTAACCGCGCCCTGGGCGCGGGACATACCTAGTATGTATAACAAATCACATAGTTTTTTTTTCCATGTCATAAGTTGTCTTCGTAAATCTCAACCATACATTCTCATCTTTGAATCTCGACAACGCGAAATCTCTCCCACTAATTAACTAACTCCTTGAATTTTTACTCCTAATCTCGTACGGTTTATCCATGATAAAGAAAAAGTAAACAAAATTATCCCCTTAAATTTCTAGTATTTTCTTTCCCTCACTATTTGTTCTAGATAACTTCCCAAACAGTTTTCTCTTCGCACGAATTTTAAATTTTGTAAATCGTTTATAACTGCAACTGTTACTACTTTAAAGACATGGTTCCCATTTTTCTCTCTACAGTTACACTACAATACTCTCAATAGTTTTTATTATCTATTATTCTTTATCTCTATTATACGTTAATACTTTTGTTTCTTGTTGTTCTTGGAATTTTATTTTTCTAACAGTGCTCAGTTTTCATCACTTATAAGTGCAACTATTTGTTTTTCTCATTCACAAATGCTATTTTAAATTGATAATTGTCTATTTTACCCTAATGTACAACAAGTATTGAACACCCCTTGCTAATACTTTTTTATTTTATTATTATTATGCAAATAATATTTCATTTCGACTTCAACATTGTCATCATATAGCATATAGATAAGAAAAAAAGTTACTGACATGAAGAGTAATGAACAAAGATCGACATTATATACCACTAGTAGTTTAAACTCGAGAGGTAAAAATAATTGGACTAGAAAAGGATGAACTCCTAAAGAGGAAGTTGAGGTAATGGTTGAACAAGTGAGTAATACCTATTTGGGAGAAAAGATTTCATGTCTTTTGCAACACTTGCACAGTAATTAAGTACAAAAAAACCCGCAACACTCATTAAGTGCTAAACAGATGTCACATAATTGGATTTTTGCACGTAATAATTGTTCATCACTTACTAAGCGCAAAAACATGAACACCCTTGAGAGGTGAAGCATAAACTAGATAATCTTTTAAACTATAAAAGAAACTCAGTGTACATCGGGCAGACTGTGTTTATGTGTCCGAAATATTCCTGCAAACTCCAGTGTTCAGTTAAGATACAACGGTTCAAAGCAGAAGATGGACATACCAAATCTACCCAGCCCAGCATCGATATCGTTAATCATCAAGCAACTCATTTTCCCCTGCATAAAAAGACAAAACCACATAACAAAGTTCTAAAAAAACTAAGCTAGCAACACTCTCTTAGCTATTCATTTGAAGAAACCCACACGAATAAGAGAACTGTTTGTAACCTACGTAACATACATACTCCTTTCCAATTTTTTTGCCGTGTGAGATACACATATTGATTATTAGTTCAGATACTTAGTCACGTCAACAAATATAATGTGAGACATTGTACATACATCTTTTCTGTAATTGCACTAAATTTTGTTAGGTCTCACATACAGCTACGCTAATTTCATCTGCATATAATTTAACAATGCTGACCCAAAGGTAAGAAAGAATTAGTAAAACTCGCTAGACATGAACTACAAGACTTGTTAACCAAAATGCCTAAGACATTAAATAAGCAATGGAGTGTCCTCATATATGCAGAAAGAAGAGAATTTGAAAGTTGATTGAGAAATCCATGACTTAAGAGAAAGAAAAGGCAAGAGCAAATCTCACTAACCTAGAACAGTATAAATCAAGACATAAGTATGTAACTAATGGAAGTAAAAGAGGCTTCTAACATTATTCTGGACCACTTGAGAAGCTGTTCTATACCGTTCACGGATGAGTCTTCCTGGTTCCCCTGAAAAACGAATACAAACACGTGAACTCACTTAAACAAATAAATTACTGGTTCCATAGTATAAGAGATAGAAATGCAGTTTACCTGCTCTCTCTGATTCCATTTCCCCTGCTGACATAATTACTGGTTCAACTCCCATGGCCTTAAAAATTAGTTCTGTCTGGAAAGATTTCCCTTGCCCTTTTCCTCCCCAAATTCCTATAAAAGAATATACCAACAGGTTACACTGTACAGGTGAGAAAATACCACTAAGACCCATTCACAAGTTAAAGCACCCAATGGTCCAAACATGCTAACCGATATAATAGGTTGTAAAGATAACTACACGAAGAAACTCATTCAAATCCTAGTTGGACCAGCAAGATCTTTTTACAGTAAAACTGGTGTTCAATGAAAATATAAAGACAAAGCAAGATTACTTGCACCAACTAAATAAAGGAAACCCGAAAAAAAAAACTATGACAAAGAAGCAATAACGAATAAGAAAATTAACATCAACTTAATGGTCAAACGTGAGTCCATGACCTAAGCTAAAAAAAAAGTCCTCACCCAAAGCCAAAACCCGATACTTTCTGCGAGTCTTCGCAAAACAAAGTAGACAAAGACAGGAATAAGAAACTTAGACAAATATTTTGTAGAGTAATAGATACCCCTCGGGAAAATGCGGAGTGATATAATTAGATAAAGGAATGAAAAATGTACCCAGGATTAAAGGAACTTTGGTGTTGAGAATATTAACCATGTAGTTCTTCACAATATGGCATACTGCAAGATTATGAACAAACAAAATTGTTAATGTGCGAAAGAATTCTTCTATTCTAAGAAACTCATGGAATTGCAACAAATTTATCCCCTGTTAATTCACAAGAGAAAGTATGAAGCATACTCCTGAGAAAAGACCGAACTTGAGGCTTTTTACAAAAGAGCCCCAATAAGTGTAAACAAGAGACTTAATAGAGCAAAATCAATAAAAGAGATACGAAGACAATACCAAGTAAAGAAATACCAAGACAATGAGACACTAGAAAACTCGTTGAAATGTCTTAGATGCAAACTCAAAATAAGCAACTAACTAAGAATTCTTTTCCTTTTGCCCTTCCTGTTTATGGTTTTTCTTGTGGAACTCCTTTAGGTAACTCTTAAGTTTGTTAACATCTAACTTAAAAACCAATTGGCAATGAGCAGAGAGGACTTGAATATTATATTCTTGGTTATTGGAGTACCATTGTCCATGTAAACTATTCTCACATAAGTCAATAGGTAATAAATGTATAAAATATAAATGTCGAACATTCAAAGGCCATAAAGGAGAGACTTCAATCTTCAATGATAATTTCTGGACTTATTCCCCTTGATAACTGAGCTTCTTATCATTGAAATTGTCCTCGAAAGGCTCATAAAACGTACCAACTTTATCCTGTAAACAAAAAAGATCAGCAAAACACATCAAATTTAACAAGTATATATCGATACATGAGAAGAAAACTAGTTAGAATTTGCAAGAAATAACTCCAAATGTAGTAAATGTGAAATATCAACTACTATTTCTTAGTATTTGAATGGGTTTGATCCAAAAACCATTTCTTTTGTATCCCCCAATTCTACAAATCCATGAAAAAAATCATGAAAACATTAATACCATGAAAACTGGAGCTATATAGTAATCGCCGCTAAGGTACTGGAACGACCTAGTCGCCTTTTGTCGATAATCAAACACAATATCCGCTACAAAATTTAAGAAAAGGAATACAATTAATCATAGCTCTGAACTGATTCTCAATCTTCAAATCATAAATCAAATAAAACAAGTACAAGTAGTCAAAGTACAGAAAGTTATAAGGAGAATTACAGTCTTTTCCAAGGAAATTTCCAACAAAAAGATCATCAATGACGCCAGCCCTAGCTCCAACAGCAATATTCATGTTATCCGCTTCTTTACCTAACCTATAAAGATAATCTTCTCCTTCTGAATCCTTCGCTTCCCAAGAAGATTGATCGGAAATTCTCTTTTTCGATTCATTCTTACTAGAATCACTTTTGTTACAGAGAGTTACAAACGAAGTTGAAATTCTCTTCGATGAAGTGAAGAAGGAAGTTGGTTTAGGGTTTGTGGGGAACTTAACTAAGAGATCATAAGTTCTAAATGATCGGTTGCAATTGGAATAGCAAGGAAGCATCGTTAATGGTGGATACTACTCAGGTCAGTTTATTGGCGCCTCAAGTGCCTTATCTGCCTAATTTGAAACAGAAAGACAAGAAGGGTGATTAAGGAAAAGGTCCAAAAAGATAGTGTTAATACGAGAGAGATCCAATTCCAAAAGAAATAAGGGACATGTCCAAAAGTTATATTTGGGCTAACCAAAATATTTTGCAGCATACTCAAAGAAAAGATGTTAGATTAGACCTACATGAGTTTGACAGAAACATAACTGCAGATGAATTTGTTGATTGAGTTAAGAAAGTAGGTACAAGCATTCTTAAAAAAAATATGATTACTCCACTAGTGTTCTTCTTGTTCAGACAAGACTTTGTCGTCTTATTCTTTGTTGGTGGGATTCAATCTATAAATTTGGAGGGCAGGCTTGTTTAGCACTGATTACTGAATGGTGGAAGATGAAAAGAAAAATGAATAAACAATTCCTCTCAGAGAGTTACAAAACATAGGTAAATTTGATGCTCGATTTACTTTGACTAGGAGGTCATTAAGTCTTTCAACAAAAAAAAAAAAGGAGGTCATTAAGTAAGAATTTAGTGATGAGTTAGTATTTTTAGACACCCTTGCAAAACCCCAAGATGATGAAGACCAATATATTGGGTGTTATTTCCAAGCCTTAGAGCATCTCCAATGCAACAATCAATTTGAAACATAGGATTAGTTGAGTTTTTGACAAAAAACACTCTCCAATGCAACACTCAACTAGAGTCTCAATATGATGTGACAACAATAAATGTTGAGATACTCAAAAAAAAACTCAACAATTGAGTTTTCTTTTAAGTATCTCAACATTTATTGTTGTATCTCAAATTTTTTCGCGGGAAAGTCGATTTTCGTGGGGAAACAATGACGAGAAAGTCGTTTTGGCGGGAAAGTCGATTTTTTTACTGTTTGATTGGATCAAAATGTTTTTTTTTATGAAATGGTACACTGAGAGAGAGCTCAAACTCAAAAAACAAAGGAACAATATACAAACAAAAACTAACTTCTTAAGTACGAGTATGATATACCCAATCTATCATCTTCATTGATATCCATTAGCTCTGATGGAAACTCCGATAAAGAAATCTCTAGCAAAGGTAGATCTTTCTGCCTACTAGCTAGATAATCAACCGCCCTATTTTCCTCTTTATAATTATGCTCGATATTAAAGTATTCAAAAGACCCTTTAAGTTGAGAAATGTTTCTCCATATTTTCCAATAGTGCCATGGAGGGTGAGCATTAATAGGGTTGAAGTACGAACTATCATCTTTGAGTCCGATGTCAACTGAATTCGACGTTCATTTATCGAGCATCCTAGTCTCAGCCCTACTTCAATGCCTTGCAGTTCATGCAGCGTGATCGTCACCGGAGTTACTATTCCCGCAATTGCATTTCTAACATTACCCCGATGGTCTCTGATCAAAGCTCTAAAACTTACCCTATCCGTTCGTAAGGAGCCATTTGTATTAATCATCATAAATCTCGGTATCAGCGGCTCCCATTTGCATATAATGCTACTAGACGGAGTATATGAGGCCGATATGCAACGCTGTCAAAGAACCCTATTTTCTATATTGTCTTCCACAACTAAATTCCTGCAAGTTGCTTTCACTCTCACTTCATTTTTTAAGTTCCATGTAAGTACTTCAACAATTTTAGTTTTACCTCTGAATATTCTAGCATTTCGTTTGCCTATATGTGATAAAAATATGCTCAAGTATGATCTTCTTAATAGAATTCATGTTTGACGCTCCTCCTCAATTTTTTGTATACCAGTCGATTTCCTCCTCCCACGTGTTGAGAGTTGGTTTCTGAATTCCCATATATTCTAAAAGTCTTTGCCATATTGCCAAAGAGTAAGGAAACCTGAAGAAGAGATGAAATTCGTCCTCCGTCGCACTATTACAAAGGACACAACTAGTATTGATATTCACCCCCATTGTGCAAGTTTAGCCTTTGTTTTCAGTCTTCTCAAAAGTGTAAGCCATCCTAGCATTGCATGTCAAGGAATGGAATCTTTAAACCATAACAAATGACCCCAATTAAGAGAATCTGACCTCGGCCCTCAGTGCATTATATGTGTCCTTCAAAGTGTATACCCCATCACGGTTGCATTTCCAAATCAAGTTGTCTCTTGCATTGACATCAATATGGACATCTTTTAGGAGTTGTTATTTCACCTAACTTGTTATGGAGGTATGTTGGTGTACGTCATTCGCCATCCCTTATGCACGAGCTGACCTTGCCATTAAAATTGAGGATGTGGTACAATGAGGTAAGAAATAGACTAGTTAGTCTTCCTAAGAGCATCCCCAACGGCCCTGGGTATAGATCACCAAAGATCTCCCGTGCCATGAACAGTAGCCGGCCATATCTGGCCGGCTACTGTTCATCTTCATCAAATGTGGGTTGTGGTGGGCCAGGGTCAATTTTTATTTGTTTTTGGTTCTTTTTTTGTTCTTGTATTTCATATTAGTCCTTTTTTTTGTTTTGTTTTTTTATTTCAACTCTTAGTGTTTTTTTTTTTAGGTTTAGCCCCATATAAATTTGAATTACTTAATTAAATTACAATAAAACATAAATTAAATATTTCACTAAAATATTAGAAAAAAAAACTACCTTAACTATTTTTATTTATACCCTTAATAACACAAAATCGAAGTATTAGTATTATCATCTCCACCATTATCGAGTTTGTGTACTCCGGATTTTCGGAGACATTACAATACTATTAGTCCTAATAAGTGAACAACTTATTGAAGAATCAATAATGTTCATCATTGCCTTTTTTTTCTCATAGATGATCAATAAGAGCGTCTCGTAGTTCAAAATGAGTTTGTTTATCTTTAATTTGTTTGTGCCTAGCTAAGAATCGTTTGAAGCGTTCGGCTTCATTTTCAACAATTTCTACTGTTGGAATCTCAGAGAAAATGTTGGGTATTGTGCGATCGCCATATTCATCCTCTACAATCATGGTATGCATTATAATGCAAGCAAACATTATATCATGGAGCACATTTTTATCCCAATAAAGCGCCAGATTCTTAATAATACCGAAACGAGATTGAAGAACTCCAAATGCACGTTCAACATCTTTGCGACATGCTTCTTGCATCATCGCAAAATGTTGTTTCTTCAAACCTTGAGGTTGAGAGATAGTTTGAACAAGAGTCGACCATTTCGGATATATACCATCAGCAAGATAATATCTTGTATTATATTCTTTTCCCATTATATTATATTTTACGGGAGGAGTTTTACCTTCTGCTAAATCTGCAAATAAATTAGAAGACTGTAGTACATTAATGTCATTGTTTGAACCCGGTATTCCAAAATATGCATGCCATATCCAGAGGTCGTAAGAGGCAACTGCCTCTAAAATTATAGTTGGATCTCCACTACGTCCAGTGTATTGTCCAGCCCAAGCCACAGGACAATTTTTCCAAACCCAATGTATGCAATCAAGACTCCCCAACATGCCAGGAAAACCTCTTTCTTCTCCTTTTTGCAAGAGCTTTGCAATATCATTAGCATTAGGAGTTCTCAGGTATTCAGGACCAAAAATTTCGATTATTGCACGACAAAATCTTTTTAAATATTTTGTCGCCGTTGATTCACCAATTCTTACATAATCATCTGTTCCATCTGCTGATATTCCATATGCTACCATCCGCATAGAAGCAGTCATTTTTTGTAAAGGAGATAATCCAAGTTTCTTTGCTGCATCACTTAATTGACCAAATTCTGGGTCATGCGCTTCGACTGCAGACTTTATCCGTAGGAAGAGATTCATCCCCATTCTAAAACGTCTACGGAACTGAACATCAGGTTTCCGTTGTGTTTCTGAGAAATAGTCGTTCCAGATTTGTTTGTGCCCTTTTTCTCTTTCACGATTAATCGTTATATGTCCAGGAACCGAACCCTTATAATGTGGTTCATCATCTTCATCTGATAAATGATGTCGTATCCCGTCATTGATGATCATAAATGCGGCCATATTTAGTTGGTCTTCCAATTCTTCTTCTTCTGAATCCGAGCTATAATAACTTGATGAGCCTGGGTTATAACACATTGTTTTACTGCAAATAAGGTGTTGAAGAAGTATGTGATTTACTCTACAGGTTATGATGGATTTTAAAGACATAAAATCACACTCTTCAAGAATTGAAAGACATGCCAGGAAAGATAAGCAAAGGAACGTGGATAATGAACGAAATGACAAACAACGTGAAGTTGATATGGCAAAAATCATTCATGAACAAAGAAAAATGGAGTATGATGTTATGCACATGGACGTCAATACAATTACAGATCTGATACGACAAGCATACTTTCGAAGAGAACAACAACAAATATATTTTGGAAAACAAAGTGGTAGCTCGTTTGGAGGTGGAGATGGAGGTAGCTATAGCAGTGGAGGTGGAGGTGGAGGTGGAGGTGACTACGAAGATAATGATTTACCTCCATATTAACAAAGTAGTTTCAATTTGACATTTTAGTAAAATGTCGTATTAGCTTCAATTTTTAGGTGTAGTAAAATGTCGTAGTTTTAGTAAAATGTCGTATTAGTTTCGGTTTGTAGTTTTATTAAAATGTCGTATTAGTTTAATTTGTAGTTTAAGTCTTGTAATTTCAACTAGTTAAATTTATTTTATAAAAAAATTAGTGTTAAAAAATGGTAGAAATGAAATTTAGTGTGATGAATAGTGATTTGGTGAGACTTTTAGTGTTTTGCCTTTGGGTTCCCAATTTGAAAACACCAAAAAATTTGGTGAAGATTCCTTTTTGGTGTTTTTTTTTTGTGCTAACCATTGGGGATGCTCTAACGGGTGCCAATCATTATTCTAGAAAAAGATATCCTCTCCATCTCACAACATATGAAAAAGCTGCTCCTTTGCCATTTGCCTAGCTGCTAGAGTATTTCTCCAACACCTTGATACGTCTTGAGGGATTTGAAGAACCCAAAGGTCGTGTCCTTTTATGAGATTATTTATCATCCACTGTGCCCATAAAGTTTGTAAGAAGCTTCACTACATTTCACCAAATTTTGAGTAAAATCAGAACCAAGAGATTTATGAAGATGAAACTTATTGTTGTTGTAGAACTCATTACAGTGAAATCAAGAAGTTTCACTAGATTTCTCCAAATTTGCATAATCAGAGAAGGATAACTAGAGAGATAATTAGTTTACATACTTATTATTGTTGCAGCTGCAACTAATTTCAAGAGAAGGATAATCAATTAGGTTGAGAAGACAATGAAATGTTGAAACTCAAACCCTAATATTTGATTTCGCTGTTTCTCCACTCAAGATCTCACTAAATCTTGATCTCGGAAACGAAGAATATGATGATTCTTGTTTCTCAAGCCCTCTTGCATCCAATCTCTCTACAGTCTTTAGCTTCCTCGCCGTCGGATCATGCCAGTAGTCCTCCATCTCCATCACTAAAACTCATTCATGCAAGAAGAAGTACAAAAAGCTACTGTCGAAAGAATTTGAGATTGGGTTTTAGATTTAGGGTTTACTAAAGGCGCACAGATTTATTGCTGATGGCACTGCTTTATTTGTAAAAGCGGACTCCGACAAGAATTTTGTAAGGTGCTTTTAGAAGTTCCCATCATATTTTCTCAACCCATATAAAACACAAAGAAACACATTTCTGTAAGAAAAGGTTGGTTTTCTTTCTGATCATCGGAAAAAAATGGTTTTCTCATCAAATATTTTCACACGCATAAAAAATTTTAGAGTGTTGCGTTCACAATGTCTTTTAAATTCGGGATCTCAATAATGCCATGTAAGAAAGAGAATCTCAATTAAGAGCATCTCCAAAGCAAAACTCAAAAAAATTCTCTATTCGTCCTATTTGTCGAGTTTCAATTGAGATTCTCACCCATAGGTGGCGAAACTAGAGGTCCTCAATTCTTGTATGTCTCCAATGCAAAACTCTAAACTTCTTTTTTTACTTATTTGGCATGGTTATTTTTGTAAAAAAAGAATTAGTTATTTTGGAAATATACGAGACTTGATTTCTATTAGTTGGAATATAAATATTGATGAGTTAGACAATTAGAGATATCTCAAGACGACATTCTAGAAATAGAGTGTCCTCATGAGATATTTTTACTTCACCCTTGACACATCATCTTTGAGATCTTATTCGAGTTTTGTATTGGAGATGATTTAAAAAAAAAACTCAGAAAATCCTGACTTTCCAAGATTGAGTTCTGCATTGGAGATGCTCTAAGATCTCCAATGTAGAGCATCTCCAATGCAAAACTAAAAAAAAATCTCTATTCGACTTATTTGTCAATTCTAATTGAGATTCTCACTCCTAGGTGGCGAAAATAGAGATCCTCAATTCTTGTATGTCTCCGATGCAAAAATCTAAACTTTTTCATTTTACTTATGTGGCATGATTATTTTTGTAAAACAATAATTAGTTATTTTAGAAATATACCAACACTTGATTTGTAATGGTTAAAATTTAAATATTGATGAGCTGACAATGAGAGATATCTCAAGAGGACACTCTATCCTCTCTATTTCACCCTCGACACATCATCCTTGAGATCTTAGTTGAGCTTTGCATTGGAGATGAGTTTTCAAGAAAAACTCACAAAATACTATGTGGCACTCTGAATTTTTAAGATTGAGTTTTGCATTGGAGATGCTCTATGACATAGACACACAGGAAGCATTAAGTATTTTTTTGAGTTTTGCATCGGAGATGCTCTAATCCGTGAATATACAAAAAGAATTCAATTGTGCCTAAAGTGAAATTTGCTACTCCCTCCTTCCAAAATGAATTACCTATTTTGAAAACACAACATTTTAAGGAGACATCATTAATTAGAGTTTTACTTTAAAAATATGATGATTTTTCTAATTTTACCCCCATTTAGTTTTTGTACCATACAATCAAAAAGTTTAACGTACTTTTAAAATAAAGTTGTCATTAAATCTATGGTAATTGGTATTATTAGAAAGAACTAAAAAATCTATTCTTTACTATCAAAAATGAGATACTAAAATGGACAACCGCAGGGGAGGCCCAAGTAGTTGGGAGGCCTAAAGCGAACGAATTTTTGGGGCCCTTTTTCCACTAGTTATAAAAATGTTAATTTTTTTGTTGTAATAAAAACATTAGTATGAAAATCATAACTAAAAATCATAAACCTGAACTATATACTATATAAGGAGATCCAATTTACATATTCAGATAAACTAAATATCTATCGAAAACATTCTTCCAACCTTTTAAAATTTAAAATCAACACTTATTTATAAAAATAATTCTTATTCTTCAACATTAAGAGATCCCAAAATGAGATAATGTAATTGTTTTTGCTAAAACCTAATTTTAAATCTTTTCAAATTGGCACTTATTCTTCCAAGTTAGGATAGAAATTAGATAGATAAGGCTAAAAGAAAAGAACTATTACTTGTTTATATTGTTTAGAGAGAGAATTATTAAGAGTTTGGATTAGCACAATCCACAAGCGAGAACATTTGAACAACAAAAATTTGTAGAGGGAAAACCAAATACTTTTTGAGAGGTTCATAAAAACAAGAACTTTTTGAGATAGAAAAGCAAATATTTATAGAGAAAGAAAAGTGTAAATTATAGGGTTTGAGAAGCCTGTAAAATTAGAATGTAAGTTACTGTTTAAATTATATTGTGGGCCCCAAGATTTAGTTATTAAAAGTGTCAACGCCCTTCCTTCTAAACAGGTACGCTTGGATCTAGCAATAGATTTTGGGCCCAACTTTAAACTGTTCAACTGAGTTCTATTTTTTTTCGCATAGGTGCCTTTAGTTAACTCGAGATTTGGGGCCCTTCCACATGTGAGGCCCAAAGCTGCTTTGGGCCTGGGCCGCCCCTGCAACCGCAAAATAAAGGTCATTCATTTTGGGCGGAAGGAGTTTTTTGCTCGACTGAAAGCAACCGACTATATTAACCAAATGAAATAAGAACTTGATTGGATCTTATATTAAGTACCTCATTAATGATGTGATCCTTCGTATTTTCTGTAACTGCCCTACCAAGAGGCACATGATGTGATCTTTGCTAGATGACAAAAGACAATAAAACAGGTGACTGGTATTAGCCCATTAAAGTTGGGAAACAACCAAAAATTTTCTGCTCTTTCCATCTCCTGTTGACTTTCCTCTCTCATTCATTTCAATTTTGTTTCTTTCATTTCCTGTTATTCTCTTGTTCGAGTTTAATTGATTTCAGTAGCCCGGTAGAGTTAGGAACATGGACGGAAAGAGGGGAGCATAGGGCTGGGAAAAAAAGCTCGTTAATCGAGAGCCGCCCAGTGTCCGCCCGAGTCCGGAGACACCCGAGACCGCTCGAAATCCGGTCGGGCCAAACCCGGCCGACCGATTAGAGTTGTCGGGCCGGTCTTGGTTTTGAAGCTCTGTCCGGCATTCCGACCGAGCCTGGACCAGTTGCCATAAGAACCTCTAGATTAGGACGTAAGTCACATTACCAACCGTTGGATTAAGGTTTTTTCCTGGATATAAATAAGGTTTCTAAAGAAGACAACCTCGTAACCTAGATGTCTCTCTCTCTCATCTCCCGAACTCATTTTCTCTCTCGTCTCCTCTTTCATCTCATAGACTTCTCTCTGAACTCATCTCTCTCTCTCAACTCCTGAATAGTCCCTGCCCATCTCTTTCATATCTCTCTTTCTTTCGTCTCATGGGCGCTCTCAAAGTTGAAGAAGAAGAACGAATTTGAAGACGAAACTAAGTTGAAGAAGACGAACTAAGTCGAAGAAGAAGAACAATGAATAACGAATGGATGACAAAAAAGAAGAACAACGAATAGATGCTGATGAAGATCTGTTTTTTGAAGATCTATTGTTTTTCTTTACATTATTTCATGTTGTTTCTTTAGATTTTTGAAGATGTAGTAGGTGATGAAGATCTATAAGTAGGTGACGAAGATTATTTCATATTATTTCTTTAGATTTTATTCTTTAGATTATTTCATATTGTTTCATTTAGAACTAGATCCCTAAATTTTGGCCTAAAATTTGCCCTAACTGTTGCTGAAATATTTTCTCTAAAATTTGCTCCAAATTTAACCCTTAAAAATTTAGTAATTTCGGTCCCACTCAGACCGACCCAGACCGGTACCCGAAGAAAAAATCGGGCTTCGACGGGGCTTTGGGCAGGTGAGTTTAAGGTTTTGATCGGCCCTGACCGGGCCGGAATCCAATCTGTCATAATGTTGTTGGGCCCGGACCGCCCGAGCCCGATTGAAAGTGTACTGCGGCAAGCCCGACCGAACCAATTCCCACCCTTAGGGGAGCGGTTGCAGCCCGGGTTCCATTAAAAATTTATGGATTCTACTATAGGCAACTTCAATTTTACTAAAGACAACTATTGGACAAAAATATCTAAATAAAACTAATTAAAATAGTTTCCTAAATTGCTAACCAACACCAAAAACAAAAATCAAATATAACCGAATTTTTCCTCCATGCTATACATAACTCTAAAAAAATCTATTTGACAAAAATAACTAAATAAACTAATTGAACATTGTCTTAAATTGCTAAACCAACACCCTAAGAAAAAAAATCATATATAACCAAAAATTTTCTCCAAAAATCTTGGGGTTCAAATTTCTATTACCATAGTTAATTATTCATAAATAAAATTTATTCGAAAATTAAGCTTAAAAGTTAACCAAATATTAACATATAACCAAAAAATATTATATTCCAATCAGAGCATCCCATGCTGTAATTCGAGGTAAAATCCAATAACCTCATTCGAATGCACAAGGTTGTCAATACCGATTCCAACCTAGATATAATCGTGGAACTGGAGCATTTTCTCTCAAAATTACCTTGAAAAAGTTATATCCCTTCTCATATATATAGTAAGTACAACAATTTTTTGTTGTACTGGTACACCCCCTCTTAGTGGTAGATAACTTATATTCTGTTTATCTGAGAGTACATAAAACACAATTGAAAGCAGTAGCAAATAAACAACCCATATCAGGTACTGCAAACCAATTACTCTTTCCACAATATTCTTCATAATGGTTCAGTCTTCTTTCAATATATCTATATCGATCACCACCCAAATGGTCACTGAATAGATTTTCATCTTCCCTAAGTATTTCAAGCATTTGCTTACGAACAACAATCCATCCATCTTCTTTATCCAAACCTAAAAGTTCTGCACAACACTTATATCCACAATCACCTTCATTACTAACATCCTCTAACCTTTCAATGACATGTTCATTAACCTTTTCATTGATTCCAGACAATAAGTCGTTTAACACCCATTCATCAGACACATCTTTTAATTCGAGTTTTTCATTATTTTGTTATCCCTTGGTTAGGTTTAGCTTACTACGACATAAAAATTTCCTAAATTCTTTGTCAATGTCAGAAGAATAAGACTATGTATCTATGTCAGACCGTGAGGCGTTGTTCTCCATTTCCAGTGGAGGAATATCATTTAAGTCAGGTACAATGACATCTTTTTTTATTTTCGGTATGCTTTGGTTCTTTATTTCCTTGTTGAGGTTTATCTATTGTTCTGACTTCTTTCCATTTTGTCCTTTGCATAACCATACTCAAAGTGTGATGGTTCCCGTTGGTTGATTTTGCAACTGCTTTTTCTGTTTTAGTTGTTGGTATTCTATTTCGACCCTTTACTGCAACTGGTTGTGATGGTTCTTCTCATGAAACTTTGTTTTGTTATGATATTTCAATCAATTTATCCATGATTGCAATACATTGCTCCGCTAATGAGTTTGTCCATCTTAGGGTGATCTTTTCATATATACGTAAGCAAGATTAAATTCATCACTTTTAAAATCAAAATCAATCATAATCAACTTTCGCCACTGCTCATCAGTAACTTTAAGTGGAATTGGGTATTTTTCAGCTACAAACTTGGCTAACTCATGTGCACAATGTAAGCCATTTGTCTTGCAAGGATGCAAATGCAGGCAATAGACTCGAACCCAGAATTCTCTGTCACTTTTAGTTCTTTGACAATCTTATCTAATGCATGTTGGGACATTTTACTTATTAGTTTGTTGAATATTGGGTTGATATTGCATAGATGCTTCGAGCTACTTTTGCTTCTTTTAAATGATTCAATGATCTTCACTAATCTAAGATTTAACATGTTATTCATGTCCCTCCAACAAGTTAAGAAATCACCAGTTGCAGTTTTCAAGTACTTCTTCAGTATATTGTGTTCACTTTCAACACGATTAGTTGTTCTGTTTCTGTAATGCTTGATTTCATTAGTCCGCATAAACAAAATATTCTACAAACCAAAACTTCTTCTGTTATATACAATACTAATTTGGGATATTTTGTCATCCATTTTGTTTTAAAGATAAAGGGAGCACCTTCGTATTCAACTATTGCGTCACTATTCCACAAACGTTCAAAATCACCTCTTATTTCTTTAATAGTTCCATTCTCCTTATCCTTAATGGTACTTCTGAATTTTGAATCTACATTTCTTCCAATGTGTCAACTGCATAGCATCCTTTTAGCAATAGGAAAGATAAATTCAATACCATTTATTAATGCATGTTTTCTCGATCTGTTAGAAACACAGATGGCAAATTCTTAGGGGAATACAAATTCTTCTAATGATTAAGTACCCAAATATAATTTTTCACCGATTCACCATTCATAAACCCCAAAAGTAATAGTGAAAGTTAAACTTATAGAGGTCATACTTGCTGCATGAAAAAGAGGCATTGACCATCGATTAGTCTTGTAAGTACAGTCTGTGAAAACAACAAACGAAAAATACTGTGCTAACCGTATAAATTGAGGATTCACCCAAAAAAATACGATAATCTCATTGGAGTTTTCATTGCGATTGTACTATGAAGTTGCATCTTCGACATTTGTCGCCTCTCGATTAGTCTATTCTTTAACTTGCAGTTATAAGCGGTTTTTATTGAAGAACAATTATGTAGTTCTCTTTTCTTTCTCATTATCTTTCAGTCGACCTGGGTAAGGATGCCTATTAATGAATCTGGTATCGTATGGTTATGATGCCCGCAAATAACCTTTACTAACCATTTCTTTTCAGCACTACAGGTACTCCTTAACTTAAAAGGACAGTAACATTTTTTCATATTGGTTTCTCTGAGTTTTTATTTTCTTTATCGGGTTGCAAATGCATATCACTATCCTTCGTTTTTGTACATTTGTAAAGACCTCCTCTTTCACATTTAAGCTCAACCATATACCCATTCATATTTGGTTTTTGAGATGATTTGCAAGTTACGATTATAGTTCTCATTTTCAATCCTACATCACGACACTAATTGATAACTTCTTCACGGGAGTCGAATTTCTACGCATGGTGCAACAATTTAAAACTAATTAGTAAAGAACAATGTAATATGAAATAAGATTGTTTAGAAAAATAATACAACAAGTGCAAATCATGATGCTCTCAATTAATCTTTAAGGATAAAATAAATGAACAAGACTAACCTGATTAGTTACAAATACTTGTGTCATTTCAATACTAATAATATGATGAGCCGCGTCATAGTTTGTACCAATTTCATCCTCCGTGCTTTCTAGACTTTCAATCGGAACATCTTCATTTTACATCAATAAATGTTTTTAGTATTTTAACAAAATATATGTACATTAATACGACTTAAACTACAACCTCTATAAATTAACTGTTTTATATCTAAAAACCTAGAATTCAGAACGGAAGAAGATAAAACCCAAGAAACCATCGATTAGAAATTCTAAAAACGAAATTTCAGAAAAATTAACTCAGACTGTCCTAGTTCATGAGTTTCTTCAACATAAATGCAAATTCATCGTTTTGCATTTCAATCATCACAGGCCATACATTAGTTTTATGGAAAACCAAAAATTAACCCAATAATTCCAGGAAAAGACAAACTTAGTTAATCCCACAACATGATGCCAAATTATATTATAGTGAGAGAAGGTAAAGATCTAGAGAGAAAGGTAAAAGTAGAGTCAGAGTATAGAAATCTCAGCATAGAATTATCAGACAAGGATAATTGGTTTAGTTTAATTCTGTGTCTTTTTCTTCACATATAAAGAGAATGTATGTTTTCTTAGGAGTAAAAGAGACAAATATAATGTACCTTCCACATAATTGTGTCTAATCCAACAACTTTCTTCAATGATTTTCCTATAATAGATTTTGTGAAAGGTTTAAACCTTAATTATGTTTAATCAACCATTGTTGAGTAAAGAGAGAAAAGGAGCTGAGAGAGAGAAAACCGAGAGGTTGAGGGAGATAGAGATGGTATCGTCTATAATCCTAACTACTATGACCTAGTCAAGCTTGATTTAAACCTTAATAGTGTATATTTCATTAAATCAAACCGGTATTTATAGATTACAAGTTTGGTGTGTAAAGTCTAAGGGATATAGATAAAATCATACGTAAAATCACAAAGTATCTTCTATAACCCTAACTACTATGACCTAGTCAAGTTAGGTCTCTTTGTGGGTCAATCTGTTGCTCTAAGGATTGGTTGTGGCCGATCCACCTATGAGTCGGTGACTCGTAATAGTTTTTGTGCAATGTTAAGGTTATATAGAAAAAAAAATAGATTGTGTTATAGATAACAGTGATAAAACAAATTTTATTTTTGTTTAATAATTTAACAAAAGAAAATGTTGTATCTAGTAAATAATTTTGGAGAGTTAAAACATAGTTGTATTTAGTAATTTAAAATTCAAGAAAATATTTGATAGATAAAACCAATAAACCAACTTTTGATGTTTTTTTTTCGAAATCACGCGAAACCATATTTCATTCAAAAGTGATACAATCACAAATTTACATGGATATAATTGTTATTGCTCTTGGTCAGCGACATGAGAGTTACATAAGTAAATTCTCAGAACTTCGAATGTAAAGTAACTCATGAAGTGAAAGAAATTGACTAGACACTGACAAAAAGAAGAAAGATGAAAAGATCTTAAAGATCAAAGATGAAAAGATCCTAAAGATCAAAGATGAAAAGACCCTAAAGGTCTCCAAAAAAACAAAAACTAAAATACCCCAGCCGATTTAGCCACCGCCATCATTACCACGAAGTCGCTGCCTCCACTAAAGAACCGCCAATTTTATTGTACTAAATATAGTGAAAAACTAAATACCATCTCTCTTCTACCGTTCTCCGTACCCGCACCACCGCCTCGAAACACACCACCGAAAACACCACCATTGCTAAACACCACAGACCAAACCACAACCATAAACACCATTAAATCCACCACCACCATCACAATTATAACCCTCTTCTCCACCACCACCATCACCATTAACCACATCCATATTATTCCTTACCCCACACCAACTCCACCATACCACCACTAAATCACATAAGTCACCACCACCACTACCACCACCACCACTCACCCCCACCAGATCTGATCACCACCATTACCCCAAACCACCACCAATCAGAACCCCAACTCCACCACTAATCACCCCACCACAACCAGATCTGTCCACTACCCCACCACTAAACCCACAACCACCACCATTCACCATAACCCTCTTCTCCACCACCACATCACCACCATGATGACATCACTAAACACCACCACAGAACCCATGCCACCAACACCACCATCCCGAAAACACCACCATATCTTACCATAAAACCTAATCGCACCCCACCACCGCCACTATAACCACTTAACACCACCAGATCGAAAACTCAACGCCATCAGTAACCATACCACCTCAATTGGATCTTTCCATTTTCAAAATGCACCACCACAAAACATATTAACGGTAAAAGAGAGAGAGAGGGAGAAATAGAGGAAACTCTCGCCAGATTTGGCGAAGGTGAAACTTGACACAGACGTTAATAAAAAAAGGGGTGCTTCCAAAAGCACCAGGCCAAACAGCTGTTAGCACCATCTCTGTTAGCACCAGGCCCAACCGCTCAATTCTCTATTAACACCAATCAACTATGTAGGCACCGATCCTTTGTCTGTTAACCCTAACCCCTCCATCCATCTCCCACAAAATCCATCCAAAATTGGGAATTTGAAATTTTCTCTCTCTAAGCTCGTAAAAAACCAAATTCTACCCTCACCAAATCGCTCATACTCTCACGAATCCCCCTCAAATTTTGCTGAGAATAAGTCATTTGACTCTCTAAGTCTTAGAATCAAGCATCATTTGGTGGAGATGAAGTTGAAATCAAGCTACAATTGCTCCTTCAAGGTTGGTTAAAAAGCCCTAACTTTTTTAATTTTTTTGAATAAATTTGTTGTTTGATTGATTGGGGATGTTGATAGTGTGTTGTAACATGTTTAGAATGTTGTATTATATCATTTCGAACATATTTAGAGCCATTTGTGTGAGTGTTTGATGCCCAAAGAAACTGCCCTAGATTTATATCTAAGCTGCTAGAACGTCTCGGACGGACTGGACTACTCCGTCCGTGTCTTCCTAGCCACGGATTGGCTAATCCGTTAGATAGTACAAAGAAACGGATTCATCTTCTAGTCCGTCACAGACTGGGTAATCCGTTTCGGACTGAAAGGCCACGGATTAACTGATCCGGGACCTGGGGTTATTATTTTTTTAATCTTTCTTTATTTTTCTCATCATTTTCCCTTCATTATTTGAATGATCTTTTTTGTAGCGATACGTGCCTATATTAGAATTATAATTTAGAAGGAAAACATATTTTGGTTATTTATCGTTTGTGCATCATGTATCCGCATATTATTCAGAAGTTATTGTGGCACCACGTAAGCAACGACGAAAGCAAGGAGATAAGAACGAAACAGAGCCTCCTATTTTGACAGCGGAAACAGAAATAGGAGGGTCATCTTCATTTTCAGACCCGTACTCTAGAGGTACGATAGATCGTGCGCATCTACCTTGTTTCAAGAATCATGTTGCTTATACGATTTGGAACAAACCGGTAAGCAAATATTATTTTCTAAGTTTAGTAGTTATGATAAAATTTTGTTAATCATCAACCTAAAACAATATCTTTTTTATTTTCAGGAGAGGCCGGTGCTGAAGTTACACAACCATGCGTCTGCCGTAGTTGTGGGTATTGTTTCGAAGAAGAATGGGTGGGACCTGGAAACTGAGTGTCAAAGTGTTCCAGAGAGAGTCTGGAACACGGGATTGGCCCACATCGCCAAATATTCATACATCAAGCTAGATCGTGTTCTACTCTCGGCATTTACAGAGCGGTGGTACGAGGACACAAATACTTTCCACATGCCGTTCGGGGAGATGACGATCACGTTAGAGGATGTGCATCGCATATGTGGTCTTCCAATTGAAGGTAAACCCGTTGTTCTGTCAAAGATGCTGTTGCACGGGCATACCTCTTGCATCTTTCTGGTTGTACTATTTCTGCTGATAAGAGTGCAACTAAAGTTCTTATTATCTATCTACGTTATCTGAAGAACTTAGATGATATTTCGACTTACTCGTGGGGAACAGCGGTGCTTGCTTATCTTTATCGGCAGAATGGTTTTGCTTCGAGGGGAGGAAACCAATTGGCTGGTTATCTTATTTTATTTCAGGTAATTTCATATTTATTTTTGTCTCTCAATTATTTATTTATTATGTTAGAGTAGAGAATAATAAATGTGTATTTAACATTACATTGGTAGGCGTGGATCGATGAACACTTCAACCTTGGGGTGTCTGTTCCCAACCCAAAATATGATCTTACATCTAACTTGCCCCGGATGTATAGATGGGAGGAACACATTTTGAAAGGCAACAAGGCATGTGCTCTAGGAAGCACTCGTGAACAATTAGACGGTCTGACCGAGAGAGATGTATGTATTTTATTTATTAATTTTTCTATGTTCTATAATACCTGATGTATGTTATAGGAATCACTCGTTAAACGTCTGTATCATGTAGGTTATTTGGGAGCCATATCGTCCCTTATTGTCTGGTGTTGCACCACCACTTCCTGAATACTCTTTTTACACTGGTTGCATCGCGATTAACGATATTGCCGAGCCCTATCACCCTGATAGGGTGTTAAGGCAACTTGGGTTGGTTCAAGTTATCCCTAAAGAACCGATTCGACCAAAAAAGGTATCGAAGGATGGAGATTCTAAAAGTTTTGGTAATGTGGCTTCTTATTGGGGGCGTTGGGAAGATCACCTACTAAACATGAATGATAGACCGAAGGAGGTATCTTTGGCTCCGTGGGAGGCAAGCGCTCAGTATAACAATTGGTTCAAGAGAGTATCTCACCCGTTTGTACAAAACCCAGCTTTATACAAATCCAATAGACCAGAACAGTACTTAGGTTCGGTATCGTACTACGTGAGTATTCGATTTATCATTCTTTTGTTACCTAATTTGTTATTAATTCATTGTTGTTTTTTTAGAGAGATGGAATTGATCGTGCCATTGTAGCGATTCAAGCGTCTGACGTTTCGTTAGGGCTTGAAATCCTAACTAATGCGAGGGTTGAAATGCCGCTTCCCGAATGTCCTCATCAACCTCAACCAGAACCCGAACCAAGAAGATCGTCTAGAAAAACTACAGTGAAGAAATCGAGGAAATCACGAAGGGAATGAAGTAATATAGTATGGTTTAGAATCTCAAGGGTAGTCTCGCTATTTTGAATTGCTTTTGTGAACAACGGTTACTTTTTTTTAACTTCTTTTGTGAACAATGTGTATCGTACATTTTGATCGATGTTTGACCATTGCGGTGCAATAGGAGGGAGTATAGAATCTTTTTTGAGTTTAACGTTCATAAAGTGACCACCACTATATGTAATGCATGCAATTTTATAACCCTCAGAAGGTGGACCACTAAGTAAGGGTAAGAAAGTTGTCGAACAACCGTAAGACAAATGAACTATTATGCAATTGAAGCTACTCGCCACAACTATACTAGTGTACGGGTGAATGTAGAACCAATCTTCCGGACATGTAAAATTGAAGTTGTTCGCGGCACCTAATGTTTGAGTGTATTCTCTTGGTCCAAACATCTCTTTGTAGAGTGTGTTATGTACCTCAAGTTCTTTTATGATATTTTCACGAACTTGTTTCCAACCATCTTCTAGTGAAAACCAAAGTCCTTTACCAGCGACATGAAAACCCACAATGACCATCGCCTGACCCATCTATAATGTCATCCAAGAATGGATCCATAACTGACGAAATCTGTCCTTTGTATCTTTTAAAATTGGGTATGGTTGCTTTCGGTGCTTTGGTTTCTTTGTTAACTTTACGTACTGTCTGAGTGGAGGGAACACATTCATCAACACACTTTGCATATTCGAAAGCAGATGGGTTCCTCTTAGTAGATTTTGCAGCTTCTTTTTCTTTTTTGCTCATTCTTCTTTGTTTCGGAGCCCCTTTGGTCTTTGTTTGTTACAATGGCTCACACAAGTTTGTGATGACCGGAAAAGAAATTTCCCTCAACTTCTCAAGTATTGTGGTCCTCTCAGGATCACTGGATTTATCCCACATTAAATAAAGGTGGTCCATCTCATGTGATGCGTCAAGATCATTATGAATCAGCGGAGTCGGGTTAATCGATAGCTTGGTCCACTGAGGATGAATGATGTCCTTTGGACATACCTTTTCTTGATTCATCAAAGATACCATCTCATGAGCACAAGGGAGACCATAGACATACCTTAGAACACATCCGCAATTTTAAACGTCAATATCAATCCCATTTGCATGGTCGATCTCATCTACCATAAGATCTAATGCCGCGTGCGAGACATAACCACGTAACTCTTTAAAAAACTTAGTTTGATGCCCTTCCTTCACCTTAACACGTTTGTGCTCAAAGGATGCTATAATTTCACATGTCTCGGTTTTCTTCATGATATGCATAAATTCCCAGCACGTAACATAGTTACCTTGGGAGCTACATAGATATCTCTTCAATTTGGAATGAGCACCTTCCACACGATTTGTTGTAGTATTTCCCATGTGAATAACCCCGTTAGTCCATGCAGTCACAAATCTCTCTTTCAATCCCAACCAGGTATCTTGAACATAACTAACATCTTTATGATGTGTGTCTGACCAAAACTTCACAAAAGTTTCCACGGCCTCATTATAACCACTTTTAGTCTCAGCATACATGATAGCTCGAAACATTGTCATAAACACATTGAATTGTTCTTGTTTGAAATGACCTTTGACTTTCGCTACCACACACTTATCGATGTGGAAAGTACATAGCAACATTTGAGCATTTGGAAAGACTTCACCAATGGCGTTAATCAGTGCAAGTTCACGATCGGTAATAAACACGATTGTCATTGAGTTGGGATGAAACAACGTCCTCAAACGATTAAGGGCCCATGTGTACTGATTAGTTGTCTCCTATCCATAAATGTAAAGGCCGCGGTGAAGAATTTCAACGTAGAAGTTACCCCGACAATCTCAAGCAATGGCTTGTTAAATCGGTTGGTTTTATACGTACAATCGAGCAATAACAAGGTATGGAAACTCTGTATTAATAGAATACAATCAGGATGTGCCTGATGGGCCTAAAAATAGGTCTTTTCCCGCAAGTATACGGGGTCAAGTTATAGTATTTTTAATAAGATCGAGTATCGTCCCAAGGGATAAGTAGGCAATTTCAGAAATTAACGGCGAGTTTAGCTCAATAATTAAAATGTCAAAAACTAACTTAGACTACACACACACCCCACATAAAATTGATGATTGATATATAAGCAATAAGAAAACAAATGAAACTATCTAAACTATCTAAGAGAGAGGAGAAGATATCTAAGGTTTTCGATTTCACCACATAAATGGACTACTTAAAACATGCATTAATTAACAAATCCCTTTTCTCATGTATAACTCAAAATCTAACATAATAAACTATTTAGATTTCGGAATATATTCTTTAATAACACAATTCAAAATCAAGAATGTATGATTGACTACCATATAAAACTAATTTCCTACACTATCATTCAAGATCTAAAAGGCATATCTCATCTAATAAATCAATAAAAGCATGAAATATCTAATTATAATACATGAATGACAATAAGGTTATAGAATCAACATGAAATGACAATCAATAGGCATTGAAGCTCAAAATAAGGATTCATCTATTTATAACATATCTCAAAATAAGCCCAAATATGGGTTTCCTCTACAACCTTAGATTGCTAAATTAACTATACATGGAATCTAGAATAACATTCATTGACATTGTAAAATAAATGAAAATACTAAGAAATTAATGGAAAGAAATCACCAAGAATGCTCAAATTCCATAACCCCATGTATCTCCAATTTGTCCAATTTAAGCTCCAAGTATCTCAAGAATGTTACTCCAAGAAATCCAAGTAATAGCTATTTTATTGCAACCCAAATAAGAAAAAGAAGAGAGAAGGAAGAAATTAGATCTAGAAAGAAGTTGGGAAGAAGAGATGAAGAGGAATAGAAATGGTAGAAGAATATGGAAGAAAGAAGGAGATGACTATTAATGGTAGAAAGAATAGTGGAAGAGAAGAAGATAGAAAAGATAGATTTAATAGAAGAGGGATTGAGTAAGAAGAAAAGAGAGAAAGAAATAGGTGAGAAGAAGTAGAAGAAAAGAATGGAGGATTAGGGTTAGAAGATAGAAAGAGAAGTGGCTTAGAAATTAGGTAAGGAAGCCATTTGAGAGGGTTGTTGAAGTCTAAGTTCTAATGGAGGAGAAAGGATTTATTTATAGGGTTAGGGTTTGAGTTGGGGTTAAAATTGGTAATAAATGGAAAGCTGAGGGTCAAAATTGGAATAATGGGGGTTTAAAGGACAATCTGGTCGGCGGCTAGGGTTTGGTTGTGATTTCGGATGATTTGGTGTACCCGGTTATAATATAATAGGGTGAGACGGAGCAGAAGCCGTTGGATCTTTACGCGCGCGGATCTAGACGGCTTGAGAAGGAGACACGTGGTCGGGAGCATGTTAATACGAAGCTTCGGGTGCACGGGATCTGGTAATAAAGCACGGATGTACAGGAGCCGTCCGATCTTGATGACGCGGGAGGTTGCGACCAAGATTATAACGTGGGAGCGGGTGCACAGAGTTAAGTTGCAACGGCTACACAGAATCATTAGATTGTAAGGACGCTCAGCAACCGTCGATCAGGGACACGCTGAGAAGGACGGTCAAGATTAAAACGTTGAAGTGGCACTACCGTACTAACTTGCAACCCGCTACACCAGATCATGCTCGATGGCTCCACTTCGCTGTTGGGCGCTAACACAGGAACCGCGTATACCGGCCTCCAAAGCGCGCCACGTGTCCCTCCGAATCCCGCGTACCCGAATTTCTACAGAATATCCCACCTGGTCAACCCTCTTTGACAAACTTTGACCTTGATTTATTTCTCCATCCGGACTCCGATTTGACTTCCGTTTTCTCCTACGGACTCGTCTCGACCTCTACTTTTCAACCACGCACTGACCTTGGCCAAATTACCAGAATTTCCTTCACTCCAAATGACAAAAATATCCTTCATGCGTCTTTTCCTCGTTTTTAACCGTTTTTTACACCTAACTCCACAAAACACACCTAATCAAGAAAATCAACCATTTTATTATAATAAAGACCCGAAACGAACTAACTCGACTAAATTAAACGACTTAGATGGGACATTTTCATGACCCATCAGTGCCCAAAATAGATTTGTTACCTCATCAGTGTCTTCGTTCTTTGGAAAATGGTAGACGTAATGGTGTTCCACCAATAACTTAATGAGTTGTTGCATCAGACTCCTTCCTTCTTGTTTTTTCATACGTATGTTCGCACGTGCATTGTAAATGGTTTTCAACGTTAATGTGTTATCCTTGAATTGTTTATGAATTTGAGAAAGAATTTGAGCTGGCTTCGAACCAATTTGTAATAGATGTTTCACAACAGCTTTTTCATCGGGTTTCAACCTATTCACATATGCGTGACCTAGAAGACTTTCAGCTAACTTGTGGTTATGCATTCCAGACACAACTGTCACTTTCCACGTGTCATTAACCCCCGGTATTCCTTTGAGCTTGAACGGACATTGACATTTTTTGGTGCTCGATTCTCTTTTCTTTTTAGGTGGTTGATGGGATTTTGGAACTAAATCCTTCTTCTCATGTGAACGGAATACTCCACTTCTTTCGCAACATAATTCTAACCGGGGTTTCTCTCCACCTCTTCTATTACCTGACCTGGAGTTCAATACTACAAACTTATGTTTTCTCCCAATTTCTTTAGCCCAACTGTGAGGGTAAGGATTCGCGGATCAAGAAGTCAGCGGAGATCGGGTCGTTAACCGGAAGTCGAACCTCCACCTGTCAATAATTTTGCGGGCACCGACAACGTCTTTGGGATTAACCTGTGACAAAAGAGACAACAACGCACGTGACCGTGAGATCTTAGGGGACACCGGGATGGTGCCGGCCTAAGGGGGCTCCGACGGTCAAGTTAGTAAACTTGGCAAAGAGTAAGTAAGAACTGTAAACCAAAGTCTGAGGTATGGAGTTAGATCTGTTGCTTGAACGAGACGGTCGTTGTGAGAAAAGGTGGTGCAGTCGAGTGTACACCTGCCTAGTTCTCTGGTCGTCGAGTGAAATAAAGCCCTTGCACCCCTTAGTCATGTGGAGAGAGAAATGAACGGTCGTCTGGTCGTCCTTCCTTGGTTGTCAGGTCGTTAGGACAGAGAAAGACCACCCGTCTTCCTTGAGCAGGTGATCGTTTAGTAGAGAGAAGGATCGCTCGTCTTCCTTCAAAAGGTGATCGTTTAGGAGAGATAAGGATCGTTCGTCTTCCTTAAGCAGGTGAGGGGATGATGGTAGTAGCAATCGTTGGTTGCCTACCATAGGTGGTTAGCTGATTGCGTGAATTTGGATATCGGGTGTTGTTATCCGTCGTTCGATGCCTTAGTTGATTACCAGTTGATCCTTATATAGAGTTTTGTGGTCAACTGTCCGTTTTGGTCAACCGTCACCTGGTGGTGAGTTGTTGTCTTGAGTATGGTAACGCACAGAGTTATTACCATGAATGGGGATATCGCAACTCCCATCCAATGGATATATTGGGGATATTGTCATCTTGAATGACTGTAACGCTTCCCCAACGGAAATACGAAGAGAGGTCAGCTGAGGAGGAGAGGACGGACCTCTTCTATCCAGAGCTGGTTGCATTTCCGTATTTTGGTCTGCTGAGGGAGTGAGGACGGACCTCTTTATCCAGAGCTGGATGTACTTCCGTACTTTAACGTCGCTTCGGGATACTTGAAGATAAATGGGTCGGGCCCATTGGTTAGTAATTCATGGGTTTGGTCACCGCGTAAGCCCATCAATCGTGGATTTCTGGGGGCGCCCTTGGTGACGTATTTTGGCCCATACACCAACCGATTAACTCCTCTTTAGTTTGAAAAACATCTTCAGTCACAAAATACTGACCAACATCAATACTAATAAATTGACACCCATCCTTTGAAGGTCGATTTTCTTCTTCGACATGGTACTCCTCTTCAATAGGAACAATATTAAGGTCCGGAATCTGTCAAAAGGTGAAAAAAAACATAAAAATCACTTAAAGAAGAAATATCTTCAGGATGGAACGGACTGAAAGAGTCCGGGATTGATCAGCCAAGGAAGGATCCATCTGTCCGTCTTAATCTAAAAGGTCACGGACTACCTAGTCCGTGTCCTTTAATTATTAAACGATAATCTGATCCGTTAAAGGCTAAGAAGTCCCGGACTGGTTCAGTCCGTTCACGTCACCGAAGTTTCACTTTTGTTTTTTCAAAAACTCACACAACACAAATTGATAAGTACGTAAAGTACTCCTTTTTCGGACTATATTTTACGGTCTTTACATGTTAATTTTGGTGGAAATGATTTAAGTTACATGGTTTTTGCAGGAAACTCCTTAAAATACAAAGAAGTTATTAATTATAAGAAGCTGGTGAAGATATTTGATTGACTGGTGACTTGGTGGTTGAAGATTCTAAAAATATAGTTAATATGAGGTGCCCTTTGCAGTTGAGCTATCTTACAAGGGGCAATTCTAGATTCTAAGGGATTGAAATGTGAGAAACTGGAAATAGCATTGCTGCCCACGTGAATGAGAATTATGGTAATGGTGACATCATCGTGACGTCGCCGTGACATTTTAAGACTGAACCGGAAGCCGTTTGGGCCAAACTAATCAAAGCGAAATACTTCCCCAAAACTGATATTCCGGGACCGGCTAAAAACCACCACTCGTGGAATTGGAAAACTATAAGAAAGCAATATAATATCATTAGTGAACTCACCACGTGGGAGGTAAATTCAGGTAAAGAAGTGAATATTTGGTCGGACAACTGGATTCCAGAACTTGACGGAACAGTACATAATGTCAGCAACTCCCCTCTCACCAAAGTTGCTCAATTAATCACCAATAACAACTGGAATGAAGAAATGCTCAGGGAAAACTTTGAACCTCATACGCAAGAACTAATTAAAGCTATCCCAGTCAATAGTGAAGAAAGAGACCAGCTTAAATGGAAGCTCACCAAGACAGGCAAATTCACAATAGCTTCCATGTACCATCACTTAATGAGTAACTCCATCAATGTAAACCTTAGCACACACAACTGGAAATTCATTTGGAATCTACCGACGATCCCTAGAATCAAGAACTTTATCTGGAAGATCTGCAACAAAGCTTAACCGGTGAGAGGTAGAATCGGCAAATACATTGATAACAATACTAACTGCCCTAACTGCAACATAACGAAATCTATCGAGCATGCGCTATTACATTGTGCCCTAGCTAAAAATATCTGGTTCAATTTTAACATAATATCGGAGAATATTTTGTCCATCACAGACTGGATCTTCTCTTGGGAGGTTAACGAACATCTCTGCTACACCAAAGATAACGTACATTTCACTACAGTTTTATGGGTGTTATGGAAAGTTAGGTGTGATCACTGTTTCCAGCATGAAATCAATGATCTTCATAAGATTATCAAAATGATTGAAAACTATCCGAAATCCAGTAAAAAACCAGGAAACAACCATAAAAATAAGAATATTCCTTCAACTGATGATAAATGGAAACCACCGCAAAACAATGCTATTAAGATCAATGTTGATGCATCTTTTACAAACATAATATCCAATATGGGAATTAGTATTATCGCCCATAATGATAAATCTAAATTCATCGGAGCACAGGTTAAATCTTACAGAGCGAGAAATAGTGAAGAAAGTGAAGCTATGGCCATCTTACTTGGTATCGAATGGGCTAAAGAATCGAAGTACACTTCCATCATCATAGAAAGCGACAACATCAATCTTATCCAACATCTGAATAACAACAAACATGCAGTTCAATGGCAATCAATCACCCACATAAAGAAAATCAAGAAATACAAGAACGAATTCCAGATGATCAAATTCAATTATACCAGGAGAGAACTGAATTCAAATGCAGACAAGCTGGCAAGATGGGCGAGGAAAAACAATAGGAATAAAGTGTGGTTGAACGTTCCATGTATTTTAGCTAATAGATATTGTAATAACTGCTTGATTTAATTAATGCAATATAGTTCAACAAAAAAAAAAAACAGCACCTCCCACTTTTAAATACCGTCATGCAGTCATGCACAAGGGAAGTCGGTGGGGAATGTTTGGCAGTTCCTAAATTTTTGACTTTTGAGAAATTGTAAAAGCCAACCAATATCAATGAAGAAAGCCACACCCCCACACACTAGTGAAAAGAGCAACTTTAGAGGAGCAACATTAGTGATAAATTAGCTTATTTGCGTGCAAGAATTTGGGAGATTCAATGGCTATATAGAAGACAAGTTTTGGAGAAAGACGAGAGAAACGGGCTTCATCAAATATCAATTCGGTTTTATCTTCTTCACTCTTTTCCTTTACTTGTTTATCATTAATTGAACCATGTATTTAATATCCATGGGTTTCTAACTCTTCCACTAGGATAGAGGATGAAACCCTAACAAGAGTATTTGAATTCTAGTATCATATTTATTTTATTATCACTTTTAACGTGCCTTAATGTTTCATAATTAATCGTACTTCGGTTAGCCTAAGAAACTAACAACTTAGTTCTTAATTGCATGATATTTTAAGTGAAGTGGGTTATAGGTTTAGTTAATTGAGAAGGGTCTTTTATTGCTTTATCTTCCGAAAATTGAATATTGATTTCTAATAATTTTTGAGTTATCAAAGAGGGATAATAATTTCAATTAGATATTGGATTCGAATATGATTGTTAGTGGTGAATTCCAAAATCCTAGATTTACCAACTTATAGTTTTTCATCACAACTTTATTTTGTTTTCTAAGTTTCAATTTTTAGTTTTTCAAATTATTCTCAAAATCAATTGTCCACTTTCCTAGTTTGTAAGTTAATTTTAGGTTTAATTCCAAACAAATCTCTGTGGGATCGACCTCGTAATACTTGCCATATTCACATACGGTTCGTGCACTTGCGAGTTTTAATTTAGTCTAGTTAGCCTAGTATTTAGGTTCACTTGATTTCACATCAAGTTTTTGGCGCCGTTGCCGGGGATGTGTTTTTAGGAATTGTTTCTAAATTTGGAATTGATTTTTAAACTAGTAGTTTAGGAATTTATTTGCTTTAGTAGAAAAAAAAATTATTTATTTTGTGTATAGTTTTTTTAGGAGCTTTCTAAATTTTGGTTATTTGTGATTGTTTCAGATTTAGCAAGAGGTGAAAAAAAAAGAAAAAAAGAGAAGTGTCGGATTCAAACACTTGAGGAAAGAGTGGTCCGGGTCGTCTGCAAAGGTCGTCGCCCGTCTGGAACGGGAGGTAACTTTTCTGATCACCCACGAATCTCCTGTCAGTGGGTAATTGTGTGAATTTGTGTGCCTAATGGTTTTGCCGAACTGTTTAGTGTAAGCATTCAAGTAAGGGCACGAACCTAGTTACAAGATAGGAGTCGGATTTCATCACCGAACTCTTGCCCAAGAAACAACATACTTGATCCTAAGCCTCGTTAAAAATTAAAATCTGATTTAGACAGTGACCCTAGGGTATCAAGCTCGTAGGACCTTCATAACAACTCTAGAACTCGATTTTTATCTGGGCATTCTCAAAGGAAAACGTGTTAGGCAATTCTTGTCAAAAAGGCCGCCTCGAGAAGAGGAAACGTTGCCGAAGGAAGACGGTTATTTTCATCTTTCATAGCTGGTTGTCTTCCTGGAGAATTGTTTACCGTCTACTTTGATCGAGTAACCCTTATAACAGTCATAGTTCAAGTGTTGTGGCGAAGTAGGAGCTGTCTACATTACTAGGCAAATCTGACAAGCCATCCACTAAATCTACGTCTAATAACTTGTTGCTAGATTCTGTTTAGGTTGCTTGGTGGAGTCAGCTTGATTGTGCTTGTTTCCTTAGGATCTTCGTAGTTAATCCTTGGTTTTCAAAAAAAATAAAATAAATAAATCATTAATGGAAGGGTTCTATCCAGACTGCTTGAGAGAATTGGAAGAGAGATTGACATTAGTAGAGTTGCGGGAAAGACTCTCACGGTTAGAATCGTCATGTGGAGAAGATATCACAAGTCAAAATAATTTTGATCGATCCTGTTATGAAAGTCACAACGTTGATAATCATTGGAATTATCATCAACCGCAACAAAGTTGTGTCCCTCAGTTAAGAGATGTCAATAATTATCAACGTTTTAGCAATCAAAATTATTTTGAGAGTCCGATGACTGATGTCTACGGTGTTGAAAATTATTGGGATCATTATCAACCTCAAGGAGGTTGCAGACCACAGTTTGAGTATCCCAATAATTATTCACACATGCAGTATAATCAAGAGTTTAGTGATCCACATTTGTGTCAGCCGCTTCATCAAAATTTTGAGCAAACCGATGGTTTTTCATCCCAAATTTCATCTTTATTGCAACAAAGTCTTAGGGACCTGACTAAGAGTACACAAGAGTTTACTCAGTTCGCAAATGCATACTTGGCAAGTAGGGCACAAAATGAGTCAAGTTCCTCACCACATTATGAAAATGACCTACTGATTTCTAAATTTTCATCCCATATTTTACTAGAACAGAGTTGTAGAGTTCTTTCTCAAAGCACAATAGAGTATAACTAATACACGGAAGAACCCCAAGAGTATAATCAAATAGAATTTAGGGAAATGATGGATAAAAATTCAGAAGACTGGAATACAAAAGGTGAGGAATGTCATGACGGTATAGTGTGTGCCACACATTGTGATAATAATTATAGTGTTTCAAGTCCCACTCTGCACCAAATAACAGAACGTTCACCCATTCTAAAGGAGGAAAAAGAGTTGATTAGAGAGACTATAATTAGAAATCATGTGACATACCCTATTATTTTAGACGATGAAGACTCGATGTATGAGGAGGTTATTTCTCTTGATAACAACACAGTTGGAACCGAAGTCTCACAGACCGAGGATACTGACATTGAGAGTTCTTCTCATACTAGTCATGGTGATATTCCTTTAAGCCATAATGGAATCCTAGTAGAGGATGAAAATGATGAATTGTGGCTTGCTAAAATCTTAAATGAGAGTGATGACTCACTACACTTAGGTAAAACTTTAGAATTCTTTAAGGACATTAATGATATCATAATGAAAGAAATTTTAGAAGGTTTGTCTGTATCCATACCTAAGTCAGAAGTTAAGGAGCTAGGACCTCACTTGAAGGAAATTTCAATGCAACAACCTAATGAGCCTATTTTGAAACCTTCTAGTTTGAGTTTGGGTCTAGGTGAATCTGAAAATCTCTTAGATTATTTTGCACCATGTCTTTCGGAAACTCGTGTCCCTCCCACGGAAAGACCTATCAACTTTAACACGATCTCTCTACCCATTTGTCAAGCTTCTGAGGATCCATTTTATCCAATGTCTGCCCTCTTTAGTGTATTGTCAAACTTAGTGATCTTAGCATCATCTAAGTTTGGGGATCGCTCATTCACTCTGAGAGTCTCACTTAAACTGTTATATCATTAAATAGACGTGAGACTAGACCTCATTGGGTATTTCACATTCTGGGCTGACCCTCAGATTTTTTTTATGGGGAGTCACTAAACCAGAATCCAGTAGGTCTATAGTAATTTTTCTTTTCTTTGAGTCACCATGGTCTGGCTGAAGACACTAAACTTAGCGCTAACTGGGAGGCAACCCATACACTTGGTAGGTTTTGGGGCACTGGTATCTGGTAATATCCTTTCTTTCACCCTTATATTTTTATTTTTACATTTCTCTTTGTCCGATTTTGGAACATTGAGGACAATGTTCGGTTTAAGTTTGGGGATGGGGGGTACAAAAATTTGTCCCTTATTTCAAAATGCAAAAGGATTCAAAATTCAAAAAATTTGAGTCAATAGAATTATGTGAGGCTAGTTGAGGATTTTTAGCTTGTTAATAGCTTTAGATCTTAGTTGTTATACTATCCTTGTCCAAAAATTTTGTCATGAATGTCGAGTCTTAAGGATATTTGTTAACTAGCCATATGAGTACTATATAGGTAATGACTACTAAGAGAACTAGACTAATCATTAGTGGAGACTTAACCCAGTGAGGAATTCTGAGCCTTTTTATGTCCTTTGAGTGATCTCTTCTGCATAAACTCCGAGTAGAATGAAGAGCTACTCAACCTCGCAATTTTTAGAAAAACTCGTTTGATCTCGTGAGTTTAAATTCTTCAACCACTGAGGGTGTCATCAGGAATGCGAATAAACCTTTTTCTTGTAGTCTGAGAAATTAGATTAACAGTACCATAGTAGAGGATAACAAATCATATCACCATACCACTTATTCCAAAAGAATTCTGAGAGGAAGACAATCAATAAAGGAAAGGAAGAAGCAGTGAAGATCTTCGATGAAAAGATGGTTGAAAAAAAAAACAAAGAAAACAAAAAGAGGGGGTTAAAACCACAAGAAGATGAAAAAGAAGAAATTTCCAAAAGAGTAAACTTCCGAAGATATTAAAGACTATATCCTCAGAAAACCTAAAATTCCATTTCGACATCATATCGGTTATCTCTAGGACGGTACTGTTAGATAGTTGATCAGGTGAGAAGATGAGTGAGCTTCCCCATCCTTAGTAAAGTGGTTGAATTCCTTCCATAAGATTGTTCCCCTGAAATTATAGTCCTTCTTAAAATCATGTGTTGAGTCCTAAATTCCATACTCATACTCACACATGCGAGTAAACCATTCTGAGTGACTTTTATTTCTGAGTGTATGTCTGTAAGGCCGAAGTCGAGGCGAAATGTATTAGGAAAGGGGTTGAAGTTTTGCTTTCTCGGAACTGAAATAGTGCTCATATAGGCTAGAAACGGTTACTTTGAGTCTAAATTACTAGTGAGGAAATTTTAGTACTTGAATAGTGTCTCAAATTTTGATCTTCTTCTATTAACTTTCTAAAGTCTGACGTTGGGTGAATTAGTTCTATTTTGACTCCTCTTATAATCTAAATAGTTTGAACCCTATTATATTTTGAAATATAAATTTTGTGGGTATATTCACTGGAAACCCTCACGAGACACAACTCGTCCACTAAGGGGAACCTAGGGGTTTAACGGCTTTATGCACGTGCTAAGTGCAATCGCGATTGCCTGCGAAAGTGAGCTAGGATTTTGTTTTTATAGTATTTTTCTGTTTTGCTCGAGGACTAGCAAAATGTAAGTTTAGGGATGTTTGATGAGTAAGTAAAGTACTCCTTTTTCGGACTATATTTTTACATGTTAATTTTGGTGGAAATGATTTAAGTTACATGGTTTTTGCAGGAAACTCCCTCAAATACAAAGAAGTTATTAATTATAAGAAGCTGGTGAAGATATTTGATTGACTGGTGACTTGGTGGTTGAAGATTCTAAAAATATAGTTAATATGAGGTGCTTTCTGCAGTTGAGCTATCTACAGGGGGCAACTCTGGATTCTAAGAGACTGAAATGTGAGAAACAGGAAATAGCATTGCTGGCCACGTGAATGAGAATTATGGTAATGGTGACGTCATCGTGACTCACTGTGACATCAGCAACAATTTTATTTGTACAAATCAACAAAACAGCACCTCCCACTTTTAAATACCGCCATGCAGTCATGCACAAGGGAAGTCGGTGGGGAATGTTTGGCAGTTCCTAAATTTTTGACTTTTGAGAAATTATAAAAGCCAACCAATATCAATGAAGAAAGCCACACCCCCACACACTAGTGAAAAAAGCAAGTTTAGAGGAGCAACATTAGAGATAAATTAGCTTCTTTGGGTGCAAGAATTTGGGAGATTCAAGGGCTATATTGAAGACTAGTTTTGGAAGAAGACGAGAAAAACGGGCTTCATCAAATATCAATTCGGTTTTATCTTCTTCATTCTTTTCCTTTACTTGTTTATCATTAATTGAACCATGTATTTAATATCCATGGGTTTCTAACTCTTCCACTAGGATAGAAGATGAAACCCTAACAAGAGTATTTGAATTCTAGTATCATATTTATTTTATTATCTCTTTTAATGTGCCTTAATGTTTCATAATTAATCGTACTTCGGTTAGCCTAAGAAACTAACAACTTGGTTCTTAATTGCATGATATTTTAAGTGAAGTGGGTTATGGGTTTAGTTAATTGAGAAGGGTCTTTTATTGCTTTATCTTCCGAAAATTGAAGATTGATTTCTAACAATTTTTGAGTTATCAAAGAGGGATAATAATTTCAATTAGATATTGGATTCGAATATGATTGTTAGTGGTGAATTCCAATATCCTAGATTTACCAACTTATAATTTTTCATCACAACTTTATTTTGTTTTCTAAGTTTCAATTTTTAGTTTCTCAAATTATTCTCAAAATCAATTGTCCACTTTCCTAGTTTGTAAGTTAATTTTAGGTTTAATTCCAAACAAATCTCCGTGGGATCGACCTCGTAATACTTGTCATATTCACATACGGTTAGTGCACTTGTGAGTTTTAATTTAGTCTAGTTAGCCTAATATTTAGGTTCACTAGATTTCACATCACAAATCACCCGGATTGATTGTTTCGAATAAAAGAATAGTCGTCGGTAGGTGTCGGAGACGTTGCCGTCGTCGTAGAATGTTGCACTCTTTTTTAGGGTTTTGTTTTAGAAGAAAAATTGATTAGGGTTCCTTTTGTGTTGGAAGAAGGAGATGGAAGAAGCAAACGAAGGTGAACGTCGCCCACATTAAAAATCGGTGCTTATAGAGACCTCGGGTAAAAAACCATTGACTCGAGTCAACAAAATTTCTGGATGCTAACAGCTGTTTGGCTAGGTGTATCTAGCAAATAGCTTTGTGAAACAATTATGCAGCTTCGCTTAGCATTTGTCAAATTTATTTTGTAGTAGTTGGGTATGTCAAGTAGTTTATGCTGAGTTATAGAACAAGGGAGGAATCAGACACCAAATTAGAGGCATCCTAGAGTGTCCGGTTCTTTGTCTAACATTCATGACATCACGTCTTCCTTTTATTTCTATGTTTTGATTAATTCCACATTACTCCTTTTTATTGTATATTATTACATTTAATTACAAGTTATGCCCCCTATTTCTTAACTAACCAAGTGGAGTTTGATAGTTTGTTAGGTTTCATCCTAGCTTTCTAGTTATTATTTTATTTGTTCCCAAATTACCAATAATCAAACTGCTAATGGTTTCTTCAAGTTTTTTCTATTTGACTATCAACGTAATTTACACATGTCTTATTTATTTGTCTAATTTTGAGTTACAACTTTCAAATATAACGATGAATTAATATAATTAGTGAATATAACCTCGTCTACGCTCCGACCCAGCAAGTCATTTTGTTAATTAGTGTATTTGCAAAAAAAGAATTTGTACATAATTTCGCACCACTGGGTGAGAGTCCTGCATCCGTACCTGGTTAGGAAAATCTATTACTATAAATTAGGGTGTTCCAATCAATAATGATATAGAAAATCCTGACATACTCTAGACATACTCTAGACATACATTCTATGTGGCTTGCCGTGATTCGTTGTCTAATGAATTAGAATCATCAAAAACACGAATCACAGCAAGCCACATAGGATGTAGACCTATTCTGTTCCAATAGAGACTTTAGTTGTTAAAGATCACTATTCTGTTTCAGAGAGTTTGAAGAAGACTATTTAATAAGGATACTCGAATTTCAATTTGGTATTACAAAACGGTTGTAGACCTCCTTATCTTCTTTCCCCTTATGCATTTAAATGGCAAAATTTTTTGGAAGATCTCTATTTCCCCACTTAAGACAAAAGAGAAACAGGACACTGGGAAATTTATGGTTTGTTGGGGTTGTGTGAAAAGTTTGATGTGAAAACCATCTTTTCCAGTGGGAAAGAAAATGGATAGTTTCTTTTTCAAAATGCAACTTTCAATGTTCCCATCTTCTTCATTTCAAATACTTCAAAATTTAGGGTTTGAAATAGCTTTAATATAGGGTTTGAGATGCATCACTTTAGGGACTAGATGCATCAATAAGGCTTGAATAATTATATCACCTCCAATACTGGATTGAAAATCTTGAACCATAATGATCTTAGTCATTGAATATACTTGTAGAAGATGACAAGATCAAGCTGGATAATCTGACGGAGAAGACAATAATATAGTGGTTGACGATTAAGAGAGACTTTTGTCCTCAATAAAACTGCCGAGGGGCATCCCCTTCCTCTTTTGCATAATCAGTTGTAAGAAAATCTTCAACTTTCATAAAAGAGAATATAGTACTAATGGGAAGATGGTAGTGTGTTCACAAATTACAAACAGAAGGTCCAAAAACTTTTTTTTAATCAGTCCTATATCTTAGCTGCCTAAAAAAAAAAAGAGGGGTTGGGCAAAAGGCCCAATCCTTGACCCAAAACAAGAAGCAGGTCCACTGCAGGAAAAGAATAAGGGGCAGGTCCAATGGTCAGGAGGTGGGGGTGGAATTTCCGAAACACCCTTCTTCTTTTCGAAATTTACGAAACGACCATCGAAAAATTTCCGGGAAACTCTCAAATTTCTGAGAAATAATCTGACATGCCTCCCATCATACAGTGTACTTTCCATAAATTTACAAAATTGCCACCGAAAAATTCCCGGGAAATGCGAAATTTTTTGAAAAATAGTCTAACGCACCTGACATTAAACCTTGTACTGTCCACGAATTTACAGAATTGCCATTACAAAATTTACCAACTTGTCATTTTCATTATTTTTTCCAGATTTATTTCTTATTTCTTTTTATTTTCTCCCACACATATTTATCTCTCCAATTTTTTTAAATTTCTCTCTCCAATCTCAACAAATTTCGTTCTTTTTTCCAGATTTATTTCTTATCTCTTTCCAATCTCAACAAATTTCTTCATTTTTGGTAGTTTTTCTTGAATTTGTACAAGGAAATTTTCTTGTGTACCGGGAATTATTTAGTGTACAGGCCATTTTTTGGATATGTACTATACATTTTTGTACTGGGAATTTTCTTGTGTACCGGGAATTGTTTTGTGTGCTGGCCATTTGGTTATGTACTAGACATTTTTGTAGTGAGAATTTTCTTGTCTACCGGGAATTGTTCTGTATACTCGCCATTCGGCTATGTACTAGACATTTTTGTACTGAGAATTTTCTTGTGCACCGGAAATTGTTCAGTGTACTGGCCATTTGGTTGAATACTAGACACTTTTGAACTGGGAATTTTCTTCTGTACCGGGAATGGTTCTGTGCACTGACCATTTATTTATGTACTTTGATGTTTTTAGAGATGAAGAAGATAAAATGTGAAACAAATAAGAATGATGAAGAAGAAAAATAAGAACATAAAACTTTTAGAGAGAGAAACACAGGAAACTTTGATGTTTTTAGAGATTGAAAGAGATGAAGAAGATAAAATGTGAAGCAAAATAAGAATGATGAACATCCAAAAACAAGAACATAAAACTTTTAGAGAGAGAAAGAACAGAAAATTTATGTTCTTGGAGATTGAAAGAGATGAAGAAGATAAAATGTGAATGTTTTCAAAAATAATGAGAGAAAGAACAGAAAATATAGTGGGCAGGATCCAAAAAAATTGCCTGAAATTTCGTCAAAAAATGGCGCCATTTTTGAATTTTCAAAAAATCTGAATGTTTCTCTGACATTACGTCATGTACGGAGAATTAATTGCTTCGCTGTCATCCGTCAGATTGTCAGAAAACACGGAAATTTCCCGTAAAGGGGTAAAAGAGGGATAAATAAAATAAAAACCAGAAAAGTGTGAGTTGTCCTGACAATTTGGACTGGGTTCTCATTTTTGTTTTAGGCTGGGGGTAATACTTATTTACCCTCCATTTTTTGGGCCTCTCACTCAAAAATCCAAAAAAAAAATAGTTATTTGGCAAATGACCATTAATTTATGACCAACTTTCCGTCTAGCCCCTAAGTTTATGTAAAATACCCAAATGATCCCTTTTTCTACTTTTCCTTCCATAAGCTGTTAACATTTTTTGAGACTTTACAGAAATACCTTCCGTTTAATTCTTTCACAAGAACTCTTTTTCTTAATCTCTATCTCTCATCATCTCTTAAATGGTAAAATTACCACATTCTTTCCCTCATTCTTTCTGTCATCTTATTTAGTTGTTTTGTTTGTCTTTCTTCTCTATTCTTCAATCTAAACCATCAAATCTTTGGATCACCCATCTCTTCGTCCTCAAACCCTCTCAAAATCAATACTAGCCACCATCTTCATTTTCTGTATAGCGAAGAAAAGATAGCAAAATCAAAGTAGAGGGGAAAAGGTAGTGAGAGAAATTAGAGAGTGGGTAGTTACTGATTTGGTTACTACCCACCTGAAGACAAGTCAAATTGGTTTCCAAGATGGGAAGAAGAACTTCCTTCACCTGAAGAACTAACGCCCCTTTCTCGAACCCTAATTACTCGTGATCTAGCTTTAGCTTTCGATATTTGAAACCCTAATAGTAATTCGAGTCCTCAACTAGGTTCATTTAGTTCAGAGTACTTGCAATTGTAAAACAGTTGGGTTCAAAGTTGAAGTCATTCACAAATAGGGTCGAAATCGATAAGATTCTTACTGCTTTCTTAGAGCGGACCGCAAACACTGGAATTTCTTTTAGCATAGACTGCTTAGATGCCCCTGAAATCCTGCGTGTAAATTGGTTGTGACCAAGAACTTAAAGTACCATGAACAATTTATACATAATTCTACAATTTAATACAAACAAAAGGAACCTCATCTGCAAATCTTCCTTATTCAACTAACTCTTCTTGCCTTTTGCTAAAGTACGTGAATTAATTTTGCTGGACAAGTATATGTAAATCTAAAATCTAAATGTATATTTTTATTATGCTTCTTCTTCTTCTTCTTCCTTCCTGATAAACAAAGATTAACGATATCTTCATCTTCTCCCTTTGAAGTAAATAAAAAAATATGATCTGTCGACGTTAGCCAAGAGGGATCTGTCGCGTCCTACGGACGCGATGAAAACCTAGTACAATTAAAAGAAACACAAGTATTTTACAGTTTGATGGAGTAGAGAGATAGGTGACATTTATAAGGAAAGAGATGATGAGAGAGATAGATAGAGTTGATGTGAAAGAATCAAAAGGAGGGTATTTATGGAAAGTCTTAAAAAGTTAACAATCCATGAACGAAAAATTATAAAAGGGAGTCATCTGGGTATTTTCGATAAACTAGAGGACTAGACAGGATGGTGGTCATAAACTAGGGGGACATTGGGAAATAACCCTAAAAAACTAGATATATGTCCTTAATAATAGTCGATAATTACAAGATATTCTAAAGATCAATACAGAAAGTCTAATTATTGTTGGACATAGATCTCGTACATATTTAAATGTCTTGGACTTTTTTAGTTTATCGGTGTACATCGAACTACTCATCCTCCATATAATCTTATTGCTCCTGTTAATTCAAAATTGAAAGCTTCATAATGCAAATAGACGACCAACAATGGAATCTTCTTAATGCAATTAGAGGCCTAAAATACATTTTGGTTAAGGTTTGGAAGAAAGATGACCCCTCTCTAAACTATCAGTTGGCTCATCTTCGTCTTTTATCTCTTTCTTATTATCAACTCCACAAACAAATTGATTGGGGTTTGGGATAAAGATGATCAATTATGGTTTCGCTTTGAACAAGAATACTAGGATTTTGAGGTTTGAGGTTTGTACTTCGTTTTGTTTCAATCGTTATTTCTGCCTGATTATGGATGAAAGACTTAATTAATATGTTTTGTTATGGATGAAAATATGAGATATAGGATTTCAGCTCGATGAAGATGACTGATCTATTTTGCACAAAACAGTCTCCATCTCAACGATTACGATATTAGGGCAACTAATGTTCAACTATCGATTCATTAGAACACTAAAAATCATACGAGGAAAAACTCATGCTCACCATTTTTGTTTTTTTTTTTTGTTGAGGCACCATTTTTGTTGTCGATCAATAAATTTGCATTTTGTGTGTTTATGTCTACTTTGAAATTCATGCTTTCAGTGGTTCAAGGGAACACTTTTTCTCCTTTCCAAAACCGAATTTGCATTCCCTAAATCCTGTTCGCGTAACTTTTTTGTTTTAAAGTAAATCTCGTTATAAAGATAATAAAAAATTCTTTCTAAACATATAATTTTTAGAAAAACCAAATACCTAATAAAAAATCATGTATATTTAAAGTATGAAGGAGAAAATCAAAAAATAAGTTAAACAAAAGGACATTTTAGTTTTTATAAATACTAGGGTATATCCCGTGCCCTAGGGCACGGACACTTGTATCAATCAAATTTTACGAAATTTATTGTTATATTTTATTAAGAGAGAGAGATTTTTATTAGTTATTATTTTTTTGTATTACTTTTTTGTTTATTTTTTCTTGAATTAGTTATTATTCTATTGAGAGAGAGAGAGATTTCAATTTGTTTTTTTAACCGTTGTAATTTATTTTGTTTCTTTATTTCTTAAATTAGTTATTTTATTTCTAAGAAGGAAACGATTATTGTTTTTTAAATAGGTAACTTTATTTATACGAAGGACTATATTTTAAATTTTAAGAAGGGCTTCTAGACAATTTCCTTTATTAAAAAAGGATGTTTGTCCCAGTCATCGTTTTCCCTAAGTTATATACCGTGCCCTAGGGCACGGACACTTGTACCAATCAAATGTTACGAAATTTATTGTTATATTTTATTGAGAGAGAGAGAGAGAGAGAGAGATTTTTATTATTTTTTATTTTTTTGTATTACTTTTTTGTTTCTTTTCTCTTAAATTAGTTGTTATTTTATTGAGAGAAAGATTTTAAGCCCATGAAATTTATTTTGTTTCTTTTCTCTTAAATTAGTTATTATTTTATTGAGAGAGAGATTTTAATTTATTTATTTAACCCTTGAAATTTATTTTGTTCTTTTTTTTCTTATATTAGTTATTTTATTTCTAAGAAGGAAACGATTATTGTTTTTTAAATAGGTAATTTTATTTCTACGAATGATTATATTTTAAATTTTGAGAAGGGCTTCTAGACAATATATCATTTATTAAAAAAAAAATGTTTGTCCCGAAATTTATCCCGTTGCCCTAGGACACGGACGACACTTGTATCAATCAAATGTTACGAAATTTATTGTTATATTTTATTGAGAGATTTTTATTAGTTATTATTTTTTTGTAATACTTTTTTGTTTCTTTTCTCTTAAATTAGTTATTATTTTATTGAGAGAGAGAGAGAGATTTTAATTTCTTTTTTTTAACCCTTGAAATTTATTTTGTTTCTTTTTTTCTTAAATTAGTTATTTTATTTCTAAGAAGGAATGGATTTTTGTTTTTTAAATAGGTAACTTTATTTCTACGAAGGACTATATTTTGAATTTTGAGAAGGGCTTCTAGACACTATGTATAATTAAATAAGGATGTTTGTCCCAGTCATCGTTCTCCCTTCTGTTTTATATAATAGATTTTGACCTCTATGAAAACTTTGTTGTTTTTCTTTTTTGTTTTGCCAATATTGCTCAAATAACCATTAACTCGTAATAAAATTGGTGCTCCTCTTAACACCTACCATTTTCAAGGATGTGTATTCACACGTCCATGACACTTTTTTTTTGTCGAACCAAGCGAAACCATTTTCCATTCATAAGTGATTAAATCACAATGTTACATGGATGATAATTCTTATTTCTCTCCTCTGAAAACTTCATGAGAGTTACATACCTTCAAAAGTAAAGTGCCTCATGAAGAGAAAGAAATTGACTAGACACCGACTCAATAAAATGACCATAAAGGTCGAAAGATGAAAAGATCCTAAAGATCGTGAATGAAAAGACCCTAAAGGTCGACAAAATAACAGAAAAAAACTAAAAGAACCACCGCCGCCGTCACCGGAAACTAAAAAAACCGCCACCACCACCACTGTTAAACATATCTGTTTACTCAACCACCCCACCACCACCACCACCTCTGTACACCCCCACTTTACCCACGCCACTACCACAGTATCTTCACTAAAACCCCAGTGGAACTAGCAGTCGCACCACCACTACAACACCATTCCACCGCCAATCCATCACCATCACTCAAACCCACCACATAATCCACACCACCACCCCAACACCATCACGAAACACCACCAGATCGAGCCTTAAACCCCATTCACACACTACCACAACCCATAACAACCACTAAGCAAAAGAAGATCCAAAACCTAGGTTCCATGACCAGATCTCGCCATGAACAACTCGCACCGCCACGAACAGATTCACTGTAAGAGAGAGAGAGAGAGAGAGAGAGAGAGAGAGAGGGACGAAACCCTCGCCGGATCTTGAAACCTAGGAGAGAGAGAGAGAGAGAGACGTTTTTTCCAGTTGAATGTGAATTTTATTATTGTGTGATTGACACGTTTGGTTTAAAGTTTTTATACCTATTTTAGATCTTAAAATAAATACTGGGTATTTTTCTCAACTTCAGCCATGTTTTTCAAGTTGACAAAATACTTATATTGGATATAAAGATTTGTTTCATAATCTAATTAAATTAAAATAAAAACATAAAAAAGAAATTAAAATCTTACACTAGAATTTACATTATTTAAAAACAAACCCACCTTTGTTCACCTTCAACATTATATATTGTAATATTGCTTGATTGGTGGACTCTAAAAACCTCTCAACATACATTAAAACAAACTGTAATGAACTTTGATGGAAACGTCAACTTAAATCATTACCTGATACAGAGGTTACACAAAAAGATAATTTGATTAGGATGACTTGGGAGAATTAAATATTGATTAGGTTCTAATCTAGAAACTTATATAACTGGTTAACTATTTATATTTTTTGCAGACAGCCAAATGACCTTAAATACTGATTAAGACGAGACTTTGAAGAGAGGTTTAAATATTGATTAAGAATATAATAGGAAAGATGACTCTGTATAATAACATATTTTAACTTAATGCTGGATGACTAGGTTAACCATCTTCATGTATTTATATCAATTCAAGTAAACTAAATGACTTCTTTCAACAAAAAAAAAGAAAAAGTAGACTAAATGACAGTATGACACCAAGGCAGAGTAGTGTTAGGTCCACAATGGGTTCTATAATTGTCACACACAACCCCTCTATGAATTAGTCCAACAATATGTACCAAAAATCTGGTTTAAGCTGGTCCACCATACCCAAAAAGCAAGAGCACAAAAGCGAAATTTTTTGGGCGACTTCTAATTACTTCCAAACATCACCTATGTTGGAAAGGGAGGTGTAAGAAAAGAGATTTTGTATTGATTGTATTGATTTCCTAAGCTATTACATAAGTCTTTATAAGGAGTTACATAGTAGAGAAGTTTTATCTATTGGGCAATGTGGTACTAAATATTCTAACACTCATATATTCTAACAGGAGGAGATTGAGGAAGACATGGAAAGAAAGAGTTCAAGAGAGAAGATAGGGTTGTTGGAGAGAGAGAGAGAGAGTGTGGGAGAGAGAGAGAGTGTGAGAGAGAGTGTGAGAGCTTGGGAGAGAGAGAGAGAGGAAAAGCTGGAAAAAACGAAAATAGGAATCTGAAGAAGCCAGAGAGACATAGTTAAGAGTCCTAGAGAACTTGGGAGAGTGAATGAGAGTGGAGGTGTTTGACTTTTGCACTTATTAATTGATTTTCACTAATTAAGTGCAGTAGACAATTTTAGGTCATTTGTCTTTTGGCTCGTTAATTTAAGGTTATTATTTCCTCTTGTTGTGGATGTGTGTTTTGTTGATTGGGAGATCTTATAGGCAATGACCACAGTTGTTATAGGCAATCTCGCTTAAGGCAATCTCTAGTTTGGTTAAAGGCATTGTGTGTTTAAGAGGCAATGTCTCAACCAACGTTTGACCTAACGGCGCCGCCGACCACCGACTTGAATGAATATTTTCTTCTTTCTTCTTCTTCTTCTCCTTCTTTCCAATCTTCCATTTGCAGAGTCTCTTCTTTGATGCAAAAATTGTTTTTTCTCTCTTAAGAAAACTGGCAATGACAGCTTCATCCAATTCGCTTCTCCTTAGAAATTGTCGATGTCGAAAAATGGTTTTCCGTTAATCAGTCAGAGAATCGAGACTTAATGTTGATGATGGGCCCAGAAAGTTTCCTAAAAAGGTCACCACCGCAAGTATACGGGTGTCAAGTAGTAAACCCGGTAAGACCGGAGTCGATCCGCGGAGATTAAGTCAAACTCACTCTTAAACCTAAAACTAACTTGGATTTTTTTCCGGTTTTGATTTTCTTGCAATTTAAACAATAATATTAACAAAGACAAATGATAATGGTAAATGAATTAATGGGAGAAGTAGCCTAGGGTTTTGAATCCGTTACAATCAAACATTCGCTCAAATCTTATTTTTTCTTGTCTCACCTCAATTGATTCTCTACGATTCTAACTATTGCCTATTAACTAAATATGACGTCATTAAAGAATCTAACCTAAATATGACGAATCAAGATGTATGAAGTATAGGTAATGAAAGATTCAAACACACTTTCAACATTCGCCTATTAACTAAGAAGCATTAGTCATTAAAGATACACCTAAACATGACTAATCAAATCAGAAATATAACCGTAGAAGAAGTTATGAATAATTTTCAAAAATCTATCAATTGAATTTATCTTTCAAACTATTAAGATAATAAGTCAATATTCATGTAAAATGTTAACTTCATCAAAACCCTAGACTAAAGGAACTTAGCTACTCATCACTAAAGAGATCATAATCATGGTGGGAGAAATAAAAATCAATAAAATAAGAGAGGGAGAAAGAATCGGCAAAGAAACAACCTTTTTCTCGCAAATTTTCCTCTGGCAGCCAAACAGAGCCTTAGGGAAGTGTATTTTCTCGTATTCTCGGAAACGGTTTCTCTATGGGAAAATTACTTTCCCAAGCAATTTTCTCGTCTTCCCCACTGTTTTTCTTTCTCTCTCTACTGTTTCTCTTTTTTTTCTCTTTTATTAAATTCAGAACTTCAACGATGATGTATTAGATAAATGGAAATTTGAAATACAATCCTTTCTCTCCACAAAAATATCTAAATCTCTCTGTTTCTCACTCTACAATTTCTCTCTTAAATCTCTAACTCTATATCTGTTTCTCACTTTCTCTCACAAAAAGATAAGAACCAGAAGAAGAAAAGATAGATGATGGTGATGAGAAAACAAAAGTTAGTAATGGTAGCTCTCTGTTTCTTCGTGTGGAGGTGATGATTTCTGCTCAAAACCGAGAGATCCTCTCCTCTATCTATAACCGAGTCAAATTCCCTCAATCACTCCTCCTTCCATTTTGAGAATATCTCTCGCTATCACCATTTTAGTTTCTAGAGAGAGAAAATATCTTCTCTCTCTAAATACAGCAATTCTAGCTCTCCTTTCATCTTTCGGTTTCTCTATCTCTTCCAATATATAAACATCTCCTCATCTCCAACACTTGTTTCCTTTCCCATGGTAGAAATCTCTTGCTCTTTCTAAAATTGAAGCTTCCTAAAATTGAAGCTTTCTAAAGTTGAAGAAAGTCTCCAAAAGAATGCCTCAGATTCGATTAAATATGAGAGAAAGAGGAGGAAATCTGGGCAGCCATATTGGTTGTTGAGTGAACATACTATGGTGCATCTCGGAGTTTGTAAGGACAATATACAACGCGCTGTATTGATGATGCCACGTGAACAAAGAAATTCAGCCGTTAGATCTGGTACCATGCGGATGAAACATCTTATTATCTTGCTACGCAGAACACTGTATACAAGATCCCTGATTTTTCAGAAGTACCACCGCTCCTGACAGAAGATGGCCCGAAAATCTTCTGAATCGTCAGATCCTCCTTCACTTACGCATGTGTTATATAAAAATCTGATTTTGACCCCAACTTTAACTAGCTCTAACTTTCGCTTCCGGACTCCGATTTGACTTCCGCTTTCGCCGTTGGGTTCGTCGTGGACTCTACATTTCATTTGAGCACTAAAATTTCCAGAATACCCTAATCTGCAAATGACCAAAATGCCTTCAAGTGTGTCTTTCTCCCGATTTTATCCGTTTTCCGCGCTCAACTCTGTAAAAGACACCTGGACAGGAGAAACAAACAATTCATCAGAGTAACTGTTCAAAATGGACTAACTAAGCCGAGTTAAGAGATTCAAATGGAACATTTTCATGTGTCATCAGTTGACAACGTCTGTTATGAATGGATATTCCATCTGGATGATTGATACTCCTTCCTCCGATTCCCACTCTTTGCTCCTTACTCCTTAAAAAGCTGGGGGGAAAACCCACAAAGGGTTCGAAAATCGCTCCGATGCTCAAGACAATCAGATTGCTCTTTACAGTTAAAATATTGAGTATTGACTGATCCTTGTGGAACGATTGAGTTACGTGACTTACTCACCTTACCTTGATGAAGGTGATGCGATGCCCTTTTATAGGTCGAACTAGACCGACTGTGATAGATGGTGCAGATGATGCGGTTGTGATCCACCGATCGGGAATTAAGTTACTTTTCGTAGTTAGGGTTTTCCTTTTAGTTTATCTCGTATCTAGGATAATTAGAAGTTCCTATGTTAAAGGTTACTTTGTTGATATCCTACCGAGTTGATAGATCTTCTAGGAAATGTTTCCTCCTTTGAGACTCTTGAAGCCCAAGTTACTTAAACACTTAGGATCCTTAACCGACTAAGATCTTTGATGGATACTGTTAAGTTAATGATCAACTCTTCCTTTTGTTTTATTCCTACATGCATGTCAAAATACTAATCTAGAAATTCATTACTTTGTTAGCGTAATCCTAAGCTTACTAATGCGATTTTTCTAACTTACTACGTCTGATGTAAATGTCTTCTCCTGCACACAAAATTCAAATTGAACTAGCTCTAATTAATATGCATGACCTAGCTTACTAGCTCCTTCTGGAAAACAGAAACTCAGTTAGCCTTGTATATTATTTTGTAGTTTCTCTACTAGCGGTTTATTGATTGTATGGTCGAAGCCAGGCGTCAAGTTTTCTTCAGGGTCCCCTTTGCTTTGAGTTTTTACTAGGGCTCCCCTTTGACCCCTGGTCGTAGCTCTTGCTGTCAGGGCTGATTCACTTGCTCGAGTAAAGCTAATTTTGGATAAAAATTTTCCTTGACTCGTGGGCGTAGCTCTCGCTATCAGGGCTGATTCGCTTACTTGAGCAAAGCTAATTTTGAATAAAAATTTTCCTTGGCCCCTGGTCGTAGCTCTTACTATCAGGGTTGGTTCGCTTGCTTAAGCAAAACTAGTTTTGACTAGGACTTCTCCTTGGGCCCCGGGTCGTAGCTTGGGCTACCAAGGTTGTTTCGTCAGCTTGAGCACGACTAGTTTAGACTAGGACTTCTCCTGGGGTCCCTGGGTGTAGCTCTCGCTATATCAAGGCTTATTCGCTTGCTTGAGCAAAGCTAGTTTTGACTTGGACTTCTCCTTGGGGCCTTGGTCGTGGCTTGGGCTACAAGGGGTGTTTCCTCGCTTGAGAACGACTAGTATAAACTAGGACTTCTCCTTGGACCCGTGGTCGTGGCTTGGGCTACCTGGGATGTTATCGAGAATAAGATTTAACTCAGCGATAGTTTGGGAACGAATTAGAAAGGTATTTTCAAATAATGATGTGACTGAATATGGATGTGGGTTTTGCCAAACATTGTATAAACACTCACTCCCTTGAGACGAAGACTAAGACTTCACAACAATGAATTTACCACACAACATTTTCGGGTATTCGATTGGATGGACTCGATCTTGGAACCATCAACGACTAATGGAGGATGTTCTTTCGTCGTTAATGTCGCCAATTGAGTCAATATTGATTCTTCAGAAATCTCCTCATGAATCTAGAGCGATGACGCCATCCAGAAAGTACAAATAGAGAATAGTAGACACTTACTCGAAGAAAACGACAAACCTGAATGCCATTGAGACCAAGATAAACCCTTATACTATAAAAAAAACTTTAGACTAATACCTTGTAAAACTGATTAACCTGGTAGTGCATCTCTAGTGCAAAACTCAATCTTAGAAACTCGGAGTGCCATGTAGATCTTGAGTGTTTTTTTTTAAAAACCTCGCTAATGCAAAAATCAACTAAGATCTAATAAAGATATCTCAAGAGGACAATTTTTCAGCTCATCAATATTTGAATCTAAACCAATAAAAATCAAATCGTCACATATTTCTAAAGTAACACATGGTGTGTTTGGATGACGGAATCATGAATTCGCGGATTCATGAGCCCCCGGATTAATGATTCCACGGATTCATGAATCCAAGTAATATTTTTTGGTTTGTTTGGCAACTAATAAGAATCCTATGATTTAAGTATTTTTTAAACGTTTTTTTTTTAAAAAAATATTGAAGAAACCTTATTCTCGAAATTCAATTTTTGAAATATCTTTTCATTCGAGGACCCTCTGTTTTCGTCATAATTTTTTTGGTTATTCTGTTTTGGCCCCCAATTGTTGACCAACTCACCGTTTTGACCCCCAATTGTGTCAGGCAGTTTGTTTTGGCCTCAAAAATACTTTTTGGTCAGTTATTAAGTCAGCAAGCTCTGACCCAATAATTTGTATTCCAAATTTACCCATTTGACCAAATAAAAATCAAATCCTAAATGTCAAATAAATTAATACTAATTATTACCTACAATTCCTTCTCCCAAGTCCCAAGGCACTTTCTTTTCCATTCCCAAGTTGCTTTCTCTCTCTACTCCTTGATCTTGTTCTTCTTCTTCACTGAGAAAATATTCAAATTTTTCTTCATCTTCATTTCCAAGTTGTTTACCTACATTTCCTTCTCCCAAGGCACTTTCTTCTCCATTTCCAATTTTTTCTCCTTATTCATCTCCAAGAAATTTCTTTTCTTAAAGAAATTCATGTTAGATCTAACTATCCAGACACGAAAATTATACACACAAACATTTATTAATAATCAAAAACTAAAATAAACATAACACAAAGAAAACTCTTAAATTCTTATTAGATCATTTATCTTTGAGTTAATTCTTATTTGGCCCCCTACTTCTTGACCAGCTTCAAATATGGCCCCCAAATTCCTGTAAATTCAATTATGGCCCCATATTTTCATACAAATGCAATAACTAACCCTCCCATTAATGTATTTTCAAAATAAAATAAAAAATAAAACCTAAATTCCACCTCCCCTCCCACCACTCATCTCTCTCCACGTCACCTCTCTCTCTCTCCACCTCACCAGTCTCTTCTCCGATGAAGGTCGCCGACCGGAAATTTTCCGGCCGGTGACCTTCAAACTAAAAAAAAAATATTTCTCTCATCTCCCTCTCTCTGGTCTGTTCTTCAACAGACCTGTTCGGATCTATTTTGGTATGTTCTTCAACAGATCCGAACAGGTCTGTTGAAGAACAGACCAGAACTCCAGCGAAGGGAAACCCCCTTCGTCGGAGCTTTTAGAGAGAGAGAAATGCGAGAAAAAAAAATTCTTTTTTTAGTTTGAAGGTCGCCCGGTCGGAAAAAATTTCGGTCGACGACCTTCATCGGAGAAGAGACTGGTGAGGTGGAGAGAGAGAGAGAGGTGAGTTGGAGAGAGAGGTGACGTGGAGAGAGATGAGTGGTGGAGAGGGAAGTGAGGTGGAATTTAGGTTTTCTTTTTTATTTTATTTGGAAAATACATTAATAGGAGGGGTAGTTATGGCATTTGTATGAAAATAGGGGGCCATATTTGAATTTACAGAAATTTGGGGGTCATATTTGAAGCTGGTCACAAAGTAGGGGGCCAAATAGGAATTAACTCTTTATCTTTCCCTCATTTCTCAAAGAAATATATGTTAGATCCATCTCTTACTCTTTACTTTCTCTTTCTACAATACACCCTCTTTACTTTCTCTTTCTACCCCACTTCAACAATGGCCAACAATATATGGACAACTAAGGGACAAAACAGAATTAGGTTTAAGCAAATTAAGTTGAAGATAACTAAATTGAAGGATGTAAACATCAATACTAAATTTTCTGTATTCTTCGTCTTGGTATTCATTCTATCTTCACCGCTGCCATCTTTTTCACCGGCGACCTACATCAATGGAAAATAGTGTGACCATAATTAAGGCAAGTTGTAAACATCGGATTTGTCAATTGGATGTCTTCTTCTTTAGTGATTCTTATCAACTAAGAGTTTGAGACACATCTCATCTCATTCAATCCAATAAGGAAAACCCTATCAATCCTTTTTTTCCCTTCTAAACCAGGAAAGAAGAACTCTGAAATTCTCTTTTATCAGGGAATTTTAACTTATGGAAGTCTTCAATCAAACGAATCATAACCTATTTCTTTAAAAGAGAAGCTTTTCTAGAAAAATTTGTCCCCTTTTTTGACAAGAATCTTTATAATCCGACCAACAAATATCAAATAAAAAGATCAGTACTGTTTATTTTCTTCTTCACTATCTCTCTCCTTCTCGCTCTAAAACAAAGATGAATTGATTAGAACACAAAATAAAAAAAATTGAATCAAAATGTAATACAAGACTATTTGACACAAACATCTTTTAGACTTTTTACAAAGAGGGAACTCCCCCTTGGTCTATGACGGAAGATAAGAACCCCTCACCCACAGTGCATGTGCATAGAGGGGAAGTCCTAATTTGAATATTTTCTCAGTGAACAAGAACAAGAACAAGAACAAGAACAAAGAGTAGAGAGAGAAAACAACTAGGAAATAGAGAAGAAAGTGCCTTGGGAGAAGGAAGTGTAGGTAATAATTAGTATTAATTGATTTGACATTTAAGGATTTGAATTTTATTTGGTCGTAAGGGTAAATTTGGAATACAAATTATTGGGTCAGAATTTGTTGACTTAATAACTGACGAAAAAGTATTTTTGGGGCCAAAACGAACTACCCGACAAAATTGAGGGCCAAAACGAAATTAACCATAATTTTTTTTTTCAATTTTGTTTGTAAATTAATTAATTTTTTCAAAAGTAATCTTCCCTGAAAATCATTTTTTTCGGTAATCGAGATTTCATGAAAAAAAAAATTTGTCACGAAAATCTTTTTTTTTGGAAAGTCGATTTTTTAATTCGGGAAAAACGGTCTTCATGAAGTAAAAAAGTTTTTAGGAAATTTCAGTTATCTAAAAAACGGTTTTTTGGTTAAAAAAGGGTTTGGAGGAAAAAAAAGTTTTCAATGGAAAATATGTTTTGGGAAATAAAGTTATTTGCAGAAGAATCGGTTTTCGAAGAAAAAAACAGTTCTCGAAAAAAATCGGGTTTTAAAAAAAAACGCTTTTCGGGAAAATATTGTTTGGGAAAAAAATGATTTTTGAATAAAAAAAAATTTGTAGAAGGAAATATTTTTTTTTTGTTGATTTTAAGTTTGAAATCTAGGTTTATTAATCCAAAATCTTAGCAAATCTTAGGGAGCAGGGTGAGATTTTAGTCTAATACACATTTGAAATTAGGAATCCTTAGTATTCAAGAGTCTTAAGATTCTTTGTAGCCAAATAGACCAAAAATTATTGAACCTACTGAATCTTATTTTTAATAGGAATCTTACCTAAGAATCTTGCAACCAAACACACCGTAATTAATTTTTTACAAAAATAACTGTGGGAATCAAACAATCAGTGAGAACCTACCCATGGTTAGATCGATTACCTGTGGACCCGATAGCCCTTGTTTTTTTCCACGAGATCTAAACTTATTTCCTGATTTTCAAAGAATTATATAATATACCTTTGTTTCCAGCAGAAGCATTATACACATCAAGCATTAGTATGTCAGGTCCTTCAACAAAAAAAAAAAAAAGCATTAGTATGTCAGGTGAATCAATTTAGTTGTGGAGAATTTTGGCAAATTTACGACAAAAACAAGAATACCTGACAACAGTCTTTTATGTCAACAGTTCCCACACAACTAAAATTCAAAAAATTTCCACAATGGGTCAAAGCATATCGAGTTACATCATCATTTCTCTAGAAAATACTCCAAAATGAAATAACAGAAATAAAGTTTTGCACTACTAATGAATAGTATGTAGATATCTACCTAAGCAATTTGAGCAGAAATATCATTAGTTCAAAATTTATATGAAAGTTACAAATTAATAGAGAATGTTAAAAATTTCTCTAGACATATATGGAACACTCGGTTGAGGAAAAATTGTTATGGACTTCAGTGGACTTGGACTTGCATGAAAATTTTGACAGATTTTTGTGTAAAATTAGGAGGACAATGTCCTCAAACAAATTACAAATGAAAGACATTTGAAACGTTACTTGTTGAATGTGATCATGAATCATAATATGGTAATTAACATTGTTCAATTAATATTAATAATCACGATCATAATCATAATAGCAATATTAACATGAAAAATAAATAAAATTTAGTTAAACTATTGAAAATAATATATTAATAATGTAGGGCCAATTAAGTTGGGAAATAGCCACAGTTTTCCATAATGGCGAAAAAAAACTACTAGGAAAGAAATTACGAAAAAAATACGTTTAAAAATGACCCATGAATTTTGCATCTCAATCCCAATTGCTTCGCTTGGCTGTTATTTATTGTTTAGTCTAAATCTCTTCTCTTTTTAAGTTTTTACTTTTCTAAAACGTTTTTCTTTCTATTCTTTTTTGTTTCTAAACATTTTTTTTCCTGCTTGTGCTAAACAAATTGTTGATTGTCTCGGACAAACTGTTCATTATCTTGAAAAACTGGTGATTGTCTTGAACATACATTTGATTCTCTTGAACAAGTTATATTGTCTAGAACAACTTTTTCTTGTTCATTGTCTTTTTTTTTGTTATCCCTCTTCATTAATTTTGAGGCAACGTGTTTGTTCCATTGGCCAACTTTGTATCTGGTAAAAAAATAGTTTGTATCAGGCCATTTGTCTGGTTGATACAACAGCCTGGAAATAGTAATAAACAAAAATTTGTATCAAGAAAACAACATTTTCTTTTTGTTTTTTGATTGCCTTTAAAAATTATTGTTTGAGTAGAACAAACGATTGTTTGTCTCGAACAAACTGCTTTTTGTATTGAACAAATTGTTGCACGTCTTGATCAAAGTGTTCGTGTCTTGAATAAGCTGTTGATTTTCATTTTTTTTTTCATTTTCCCTTTTCATTCTTTTCTAGGTAACATGTTTGTCCCACTGGTCCAATTGTTTGTATCGAACAAACAACATTTTGTATCGAGCTAACAACAACTTGTATCGAGCAAACAACAATATGTGCCATTGGTCCAATCGTTTGTATTGATTATCGATACAAATTGTTCTTCGTATAGACTATAGAGCAAACAACAAATTGTGTCGAACAAACAACTGTTTGTATCTAACAAACAGATTTTGAACTGGAAAACAAATTGATTTACAGAACGTCACAAACATATATAAATACATTAAATAGATCAAAATAGATTAAAAAATATCATTAAACATATGTTACAACAGATAAACAAATACTAAAGCTTCATCAAACTTCAAAACAGATCGAATAGCATAATCATAGTTCGGAATATATCTTATTTTCTAGAGCAGACAATAGTTTGCAGAAAACAAAAAGCAATTAGTAGAAAAAATGTATTGTTTATACGATAGGATAGTTTTGTTAATTATTAGAAAAATATGAACGACATCCGCGTTAGCGAAAACTATGGTCCAAAATGCCATTAAGTGGCCTTAATGCAATTAAAGTATTACTTTGGCCTTTAGTACCATATTGGTATTGAAGTGGATTTTTTTTCATTAGAGCAAACTATTTGGCCTACATGACTATTTTATAATTGTTATATATGTGACATTATTAATACAATACATTTTATAGTATCATATATTATTAATTATTTAGTTCAAAAAAAAAATATATTATTAGTTATTTATTTCATCATAAACATATATATGGATAACTCTATTTTGGTCTCCTAAAGATGACCGGCCGTGGGTAAAGGGGTGCTCTGTGACACATGGCCCACCTTTAGTCAAGGGCCCATTTTATTATCCAATGGTCTAAAGGGAAATCCAAAAATAACTAATGTATTTACTCACCAAAACATACACTTTGACAAAGAAGAGAAGTATTCTTTCTACTTTGTGCGGGTGGGATAAATAGAGACGTGGGACCCATGACTATTTAAAGTGAAAGTAAAATTTTGCTTTCCTCTCTCTAACAGTAAACTATTGCACTTGGAAGACATTTAAAAATGTCAAAACTTTGGAAATGACAAGCCTTTTTTTTGTTTTGATGAAAGGAATGACAAGCCTTTTAAGTAGGCAATAGATTTTTTTTTGAATTTTTTTGACTTCCTTTCTCTAACTCTCACTCGTCAATCCGAATTGATATAAGCAACCAAAAAGTATTAGAGCAAGTCCAAGAGGGAGGGAGAGGGGCCCTTAATTCAAATTTGGGTCCCAGCCCCCCGTTCTCTCCCCTTGGAGTAAGGGAGGAACGTTCAGCCGACCCTTATTAGGGGTCGGCTGAACCTCCCCAAGAGACCGTTGGGGAGCTCCCAATGGTCATGTTGGGGAGCTAGATCCCACCGTTGGGTCACGTCCAACGGTGATCTAACAGTGAGATTATTATTATTTTTTTTTCTTTTTTTTTAAACAAAAAAAAAAAATATTACTCATTAATTTAAAAACTTAAAATTCATTAAAAAACTAAAAAAACTTAAACTTAAAATAATCCAACACATTAATTCAAAACTTAAAAAAACTTAAATTTAAAATAATCCAACACATTAATTCAAAAACTTACAAAACTTAAACTTAAAATGATCTATTTGTTGTCGTTAGATCTCGTATTCCACACGTGTTCAACAAGATCTACCTTCAACAGGGCGCAGATGTCATGATTTCTAACTCGACCCATACGGTCAAGAAATTCGTCTGATAAGGGCCCGGGACCGCTCACCCTTGGAGTTGATTTTGAGGGGCTGAGCTGAGGCCCTTAAATTTGAATGTAAAAGTGAAAATAAGGGCCCGGGACCGCTCGCCCTTGGATTTGCTCTTAGCTTTCATTCCAAATACTCCATCAGACTTCTTCTCTTTATCATTTTTTTTAATTATTTTTTTTCCCTTCTACGGTACATCCAATCACAAACTATACAAAATCCAAATTTGTAAATTTAACTATATATAGAGAAATTAGAGGAAGACGACATCATCTTCGAGATTTTCAACCTCCGGGTAACGTTTTCTACTCATTTTGTTTTTTAATTATATTAAAAAAAAATCTTCTAAATTTCTATTATTTATTATTCACTTATCTACAATTGTCTCAACTTTTTCCACACAATAAACAACATATATTATATTTTGTTGACAAATGAGTCCTAATTTAGTATATTCTCTATATACAGTTAAGTCAAGATGGCACCAAAAAACAAAAATCATACCAAATAGATTAACTCTTCTCACCCGAAAGTGAATTTTTGGACCAGATTGATTATGAAGATTTAATTAATGATTTTACTTCAAAAAATGCAAGGATAAAAAATTTCAAGTGAAATTTGTTTCTGTAAGTCAATAAAATGCAAAGATTGTAGTGTTTTTTGTTTATTTTCTGTTTGTTTTTGTTTTTTAATTCAATATATATCGGGTTTGGACGGATTATCAATTTAATATCATTTTTTCTTATTATAGAATGAAGTTTTCTTAGTTTTATTTATTGTATAAAAGACATCTTTGAAATTTGGTACAGGGCCTTCAAAATCTCAGCCACGCCCCTGAAGATGACTAACTCACCAAAATGACCACCTAAAGATGACCAGCTTCCAGTATGGCTTTAGCTTCTCCGTTTGTAAACTTTATATGTTGACTAATCTCTCCCTTTTACCCCTTGTTTAAACAAAATTTCCTTATTTATGTTTCCCTTTATCGTCGTAGTAGGGTCGCCAACGACAGTCATCAGGCACTCGCCGACGATTGATCAGCGCAATCAAATTTTTTATTAGAAATGTTTTGTTATTTTATTTTTATTTTCTTACTCCATGTTCTCTCTCCACCAGAAATCTCCCACCACCACAATTATTATCTCTCTTGTTCATCATCTTCCTTTCTCTATCAGTACTTTTATATCCTTTCTAACCCCCTTTTTTTTCTCTCTCTCTCTATTAAGTTATCTCTCTTAATAATATATAGAGAGAAAACCTCCAAGATAGAGTTTCACAAAAACCCTAGTTCGGAGGTTCCATTGATGTAACCCTAAAACTAGGGCTTCAATGGATCTGTCTGTGGAGGGTTACATTTGATGTTTGGATCCCTTCATCGAGGGTTCCATTATGTCTTTCCTCACAATCTTTTCCAGCTTCTTTTATTTTCCCTTCCCGAGAACCTCAAACCAAATCTCCAAAACTGAAGCTTCTCATCTGAAACCAAATCCAACTACCTTTTCTATCTCTACCAAAATTGGATAAAAAACAAGTAAGAAAATCTATTTTATTTAGGTTAATTTTTTTTTAAAATGTTATGTTCTTGTAAAATATGTTTGATTTAATTCAAGTTTTCAATAAAAAAATTAAGAAAATCTTCAATATTTTCTTCCAGTATCTAATAAAGATGATCAGGAAATGAAGATGGACAAATGGTCTTAGTTGATATTTTTCCAACTTCATGAAACCTGAGAGAGAGAGAGAGATGAGAGAGAAAAAAGGGTATGAAGTTCAGACCATTTCAATTCTTGTGAGTATACACTCAAATGGCAACAAATACAACAACAGTAACTATCGTGATTTCACGTTTATTTGACAAAGCTATTTAAACAACTCACAATCAAACAAGAAACCCCAACAGACTCGCTTGAAACCCTTGAAGTTGGGGACAAGGTAAACCTTTAAAGCTTGGGGAGATAAAAATCGAGGAAGAGATAAAGATAAAGTAAGAGAAGAAGATGACGTATTAGGGTTTCATGGAGGGAAGGAAACATGTTGAAGAAAAAAAACATGAGAGAAGAACATAAGAGATAAATTGGGAAAAAGAAAGAAAAACCGGGATAAGGAAGAAATCGAGAGAGGGAGAGAAAGAAAGAGAAGAAGAGAGCAAGGGAGAGGCGAAGAATAATAAATTGAGAGGAGAGATGGTGGTCCCCGGTGGTGATTGTGGAAGTAGAAGAAGAATTTTTTTTATTGATGGTCGTCGACCTTTAACCAGATGACCCTTGTCGACCGGTAAGAAAAAAATGACGAAGGATAGGAACAGAAAGAGCTTTGAAGAGAAGCGTATAAAGGAACAGAAAAATCAACTGTTAGAGTTGCTTGATGGAAAAAACGCCCAAAATGGAAGTTTGTCATCGTTAGGGGGCCATTTTAGTGAATTGGTCATTTGTAGGGGCCAAAAAGGAATTGACCAATATATTTATTATTTTGTTTAGAATCTTCAATGGAGATGAAATCGGTAAGAGTCCAACTAAAGATGCCCATTAACAACCGTTAGTTTGTAACTCAAATGCTAATACCAGTAGTTTTTCCTTTACCCTAATACAAACTTTACCTTTTAACTATCGGAACATTTAGCTGGAGAACTTGTCAGACGTAGAGCGAAACATAGTCCTAAGCTAGCTCTTCCACCATCGTTAACGCTGCAAAAGACACGAACCCTGGCGGACAAACCCGCCAGTAGAGAGTGATGGATACTGACGACCTACCGTTGGTAGAAAGACAAGTTGTGTTAGCATAAGTCACTCTAATGGATCTACTGGTGAGCATTATGCCCTTCCATGTGTCAAGGAAATAGTCGTAAGAACTCGTCCAATGAGATTCCTAGATGGAAATTGTATCAAAAACTCGGGAAGAAAATTAAGTCAATGTGATATTTGTGAAAAATATTTTGGGAAATATAGAGCGTTCCACGATGTGAAAGATGAGTGCCATGAGAACAAAGAGAAAGTGATCTAGATAATTTGTAGGAAAAGAATCTCATATTTTGAGGCACTGGTACAACAATTTTCGCATCAGAAAGACGCAACGAGTGGAGGACGTACATTAAGTGTAGAATAAAGCATATTCCCTCTAAGATCGACATGTTGAATTCGACGAACATTTATTTTTTAAATTACATTGTAGTTTTGCTAGATTGATCAATATGTTTTTGTTTTGGCATTATACTTTACTTATAAGATATTTAGTCAACGTAAAGTACCGGCATTAGCATTTGGGTCACAAACCAACGGTTGTTAACGACCGTCTCTAGTCAACTGGGCCAACGGTTAGTCTGTCACCAAAATCCTATAACAGAAAAACCCTTGATCGACATGCTAATGTCGGTATCTTGGACCCTACCACTAAATACCAAAAGAAACAAGACAACAAGAATTTAAGAGGGGTATTTTAGGAAAGTAGAAAGTTGACTTTCTAGTCAATGCATTGAAATGACAAAAAATTGATCATTTCAGATATTGAGCATAAACTAGAGGATAAGACGAGAAACTGGTTATAGTTTAAGGGGCCATTTGAGAAATAACCCTTGAAATATTATGAAGTGGACACCAGTTTAAACACAAATTGTGAGAGGTCTTGTGTGTAACCCAGGGCCAACAACTTTTCGGTCGGGGGGCCTTTTGCCCCTCACGAAATTAAGTTTATTAGAGTCCTAATCCACCCACCACTTCCCTTCCAAATCCACTAGCCGTCCAAATTAAATGGGAATGTCTAAAGTCTTTAAATCATCTTTCAACAACAAAAAAAAAAAAAGTCTTTAAATCACGACCCTATAAATAGAAATATTATGGAAGACATAAGAAAAACTAGAAGAAAAGTTAAAAAAATTTAAACCTTTCCCATCTCTCCACTACATTTCAAAGAAATATCTATATTTCCTTAACCCAACTAAAAATCTTCTATACTCTAGATAGAGAAACATCAAAGACAGATAGAGAGAGAAAGAAAAAAAACATCCTACATATATATTCTCCAAGTCTCGAATAGTTATTGTCAATTTGATCACAAGTCTAATGAAGCAAGTACACAAGAAGCAAACAGAGGTATCATTTTCTTTCATTCGTTTATTCTTTCATTTCAACTTATTACAAAGATAATAGGTCTAAATTTATGAATGTTTTTTTTTTCATCTACAGCTTTTTTGGCCTCGAGTTGTTCTGAAAAAATTGCTTAACTTTAGCAATAAAGAATCTGATTTTGGTGCTGACCCAGATGAAAATGATATTGAACTTGATTCTTCTGAAGATGAACAAGGTAAGAAAGTGAAAATAAACCCAAACATTAATTTATTTGTTACAGAAATTTATGGGTTTTTTTTTCTTTTTTTGCAGAAATTTGTGACAACAAAGTGGATGAAGCTAGATATGATTGTAATGGTAATTATTGATATCACCATTCATTTTGATTTTGATTTTGAATTGGTAATTTGGATTTACTTATCTCTTTGATCATAAATTGGTAAAGTAAGAAACAATTTTGTATCTTAAATTATCAATTTTCGCTGAAATTCTAGGACTAGTTCATGACTCATAAGTTTGCATCAAACAAAGAGCAGGTGTTCAAAGAATCAATAGTTTAATATGAATATCCTTTTCGGTTCTGTTGTATCCAGCTTTTTATTAAATTAGAAACATGCTTAGTCATTCTATTTTTTGATTAAAAAACCTATTAATTTACTTCAAAAGATGACTTAAAAAGTTTGAAAATATGCTTACATTAATTTCAATTAGTGAATAGAGATTCTTATGTTTGTTTCTTGCTTTTTACTAGATCTCATTCTTGTAACTACATATTATAGTAATTACCCGTCATAATCTTATAGACGTCTTTTTTTTTTTGTGAGATTGGACTCCAAGAGTCATTACATTTGAGTGACATTGATACTTCATGAATATAATATGCAATAAATCATGAATTGAATGAGCACTATAACCGCCAATCAAGCCCATCTATTCCTACCTCTACTTTATTTATTGCCTAAATTACATGGGATAAATCTTGATGATGAACTGCTTCCACCGAGATTTCATTCCCAGGATCTCCTGGGATTAAGAGGGAGTGTCCAACCACTGCACCAAAGGGTGGTGGACGATAGACGTCTTTTGTTGAGTGATTGACTTGGTAATCTTATTGTGAATGCTTTTATTTTAGATACAGTAAGATTCAAATCCTCGTTTCTTCAAGGGAGATATACACCTGATACCACCCAGCCAAAGGGGTTGAGTGTTTAACTTTGTGACTTTAATGTTTAGGGATTGAGTCTATTTTCAGGAGAAGAAGACGGAATTCAGAAACATTCCGTATGCAATATATAAACACCAAAGATATCAGGCATGTCAATCAAACAAATAGTTGATTTATGGATACTACAATTGTTCCAAATATTTTCTTATCATGGACCCGTTTTGGTTTTCTTAGGGTTTGTGTAGCAACATGGAACCTTGGAGGAGTACTTCCACCTGATGAACTTGATATTAAAGATTGGCTTGACACTGAAGAGCTTGCCGATATTTATGTGGTTGGGTAATTTTCTACTGTACTTGTATAGACTTTTATCGTCTTTTACTTGTAGTTCACATTGTTTTTCAAGATTGTCATGATTGTTATCGTGTTACAGCTTTCAGGAGATTGTTCCATTAAACGCAGGGAACATTTTCGGTGCTGAAGATAGTAGACCAGTTCGAAAATGGGAAAATATAATTCGTGAAACATTAAATAGAAATCAGTCTGTTAAGGAGAAAAAGTTTAAATGCTATAGTGCTCCTCCTTCTCCATCGAGAGTCGATATGGTGAGTGATATCGTAGATATAGAAGATGAAATAATAAGTCTAACTGACAGTGAAGATGAAGATGGTGCTGAAATTTATCCATTAAATGACGAATCAAACGATTTACATGAAGAAAAAGATGAAGCCATTATCAAGAATGCTGCACGATTTGATACTGTAAGAAAACGAGAATTGGAAAGACAGTTTTCTTCTCCCAAGAGATTAGCCAGATTAAATTGCCTCCGAACTGAGGATTCAAAGATAAAACCTGAACAATCTATCGCACAACAAAAGAAACAATTGACAAAAACTTTTACTGGGATAGAAAAGATTGGTTTGAGTTGGCCAGAACCACCAATGAATCTTGTAGGACAGCTAGGTCTAGAAAGACTAGATTCCGTAAATTCAGTTAAATCTCTTACAGTGTCGAAGTCTTTCAGAACTTACAATTCTCTTAGATCATTGTCAAGTAAAAAGGGGTCGGTCGAGAGAGACTTGATTACAGAATCTGACCTCGACCCAATTGTACCTAGGAAGAGATCACCCTATATAAAAATAGTAAGTAAGCAAATGGTAGGAATTTTTGTTTCGATATGGGTTCGTAGAAGCTTGAGAAGCCATATTCAGAACTTGAAGGTGTCTACTGTTGGCGTTGGTGCTTTGGGCTATATCGGAAACAAGGTTTGATATGTTTTAACTTTTATCCTTTTATGTAGCCGGAGGGGAGGTTTAGTTGTGCTGATTTTTACCGTAATTCACATGTTTATATGAGTTTCTTGTTGTGAATTTGGGCATTGCAGGGATCTGTATCTGTAAGTATGTCCGTTTATCAGACACCCTTTTGTTTTGTCTGCACTCACCTAACTTCAGGTGAAAAAGAAGGAGATGAACATCGAAGAAATGCTGATGTGCAAGAAATTCATCGGAGGACACATTTTCATTCAATTTCAGGAATTGGGTTACCAAGAACCATTCGAGACCATGAGTAAGTAAAGAGCAAAATTGTCTGTTTTATTTAGTTAAATTTTACGGATGATGTTACTTTCTGTCTCTTCTAGTATGTTATCACATTTCCTCCTTTCTCTAGAAAATTATAAACCTTCTCGTTGCTCTCTTTTGCAGAAGAGTAATTTGGTTTGGTGACCTGAACTATCGCATTAATTTGCCATATCAGAAAACATGTCGACTCATCACCAGGAACGACTTGTCTTCTTTGCTTGAAAAGGACCAAGTAAGTTTATCCTTTATTGGTACGACGATAGATAGCTTTCTTACGATTTAACCCATAGTTTCTGAGACTTTCCCTGGCAGAGTATTTTTTGTTTGCGTATTGGTTGCCAGTTTGACCGATCAATTTTCCTACCTGATTCTTGCAGCTAGTGAAAGAGTTAAAGAAAGGTCGTTCATTTGATGGATGGGCAGAAGGCACTATTAATTTTCCTCCTACATATAAATATGAGTTTAATTCAACCAAATATGTTGGAGAAGATCCGAAGGTTGGGAGACGTAATCCTGCATGGTACATACACCAAAATTTTTCTGTCTGCTTATGTTCGATATGTTTCTTCATTTTAGGGTAAAGAATAATAATCATATAGGTAAAAGAAAAATTGAACATTAGTCTCAAAGGAAACAATAGTCCTCAGACTGATAGTGGTTTGCCACCTCCACGGAGTACAAGACCCCTAGAAAAGCGACGACAAAAATCTTGGTCATAAGAAAAAAAAAAAAAAGTAAAAACACAGAAAGCTATATGTATATATTAAAAGTCTTTCGTTTACGTTAAGATTAAGTAACCTTTCAAATGATTCAGGTGTGATCGCATTCTATCGTATGGAAAGGGAATGAGGCTATTGAAGTATAACAGGACAGAGATGATGATCTCAGACCATCGACCTGTGACGGCCATTTACATGGCTGAGGTTGAGGTTTTCTGTCATAGGAAGCTAAAAAAGGCTCTCACTTTTACTCATGCAGAACTAGAAGACGAAGAAATTGTACAAGGCGTGCAATTCGACATCGGGCTTCCCCATTTACTATTTTGACAGGTCATTTACAAGCTTAAAAAAATAAAACTATCCTTCTTTGGTGTTCTCTGTCGTAAAATGTAAAGTTTCTTTTGTGTTACAGCAGGTTTCAAGTTGGACGGCTGAGAGCTCAATTGTTTTTGTATAGAAGTTCTTTGTATGATTTCTTAAACAAGTGATTTTCGGTTAATTCTTTCATATTCCTACTTTTTGAATGTTGTTTAGGTTTGAATGTTATTCGTGTCAATTTGTCTATGTATAGCACCCTGATTTCCAATTCTACTTCTTCCCGACCGGCTTCCACATATATTTGCATTTTATTTGGCATATAAATATCATCTGTAAGATAAAACTATTTTCATGAAAATGTTGCACTTTGGCTTTGCCCCTAAATGGTTGCATAAGAAAATTCAATCGAAATGATTCCTCGTGTTTTATGTGATACCCATTTGGAAAATATTGAGCATGTCCCCCAACATCGTATTTCTTATTAGACAAACTTGGTTCTACTTCTCCGTCGTTGCCGACTATTACTCTCCACTCCCTGCTAGACTGGATTATCTTGGAAAGACTTGAACAAGGACAGTTAAACCTAAATTCAGTATTTGTTTTCATCCATCCTTTGTCATATCTGGAAACGTAGATGTCTAATTTGCTGTTTTTGTCAACTAACAACCCCACGCCCTCACTCCACCCCACCCACCCACCCACCCACCCAAGTTGGAGCCTGTGGAGAAAGCGAAATATCAATTATCACATGGTGGTCGGTCAAAGTGATTTGGGTTTAATAACCCAACCCATTAACAATGAACAGAGTATGTTCATCAAAAAAAAAAAACAATGAACAGAGTATGAGAGTAATTCCCATATGGGCAGAACTCACAAGTGCCTTTAGCATTTTCTTCATTCAACCCAAACTTTTAGTAACCGCACTTGGTATTTGGGTTTATAACAATTTTTTTGATAACGCACTTAGTATTGGAATTTAGCAATGGGGAATGTTCATGAGACTTCCAGTTCCCAGACACGCCAAGATGTGTTAAGCCGGCAGCTTGGTGGTAGATTTTTAACATGTCATGTAGGCGAACACCTGACACAGCAAGTTGGCCCTCTTTTCCTTTTTGGAAATTGTAGCGTGCCTCGAACCTTTGATCTCTAGCGTTAGAAAACTAAACCTCTTACCACTCCAACTACGAATTGTTGGCGCCACCATTACCCTTAAACGTATCGAGGGGATCTCTCTCAAAACTATATAATAATAAAGATTACTGTGTTGGTAACGCGTTGTAGTGCACAATTTGTTCTCTATGCTTAGTGGTGGCCAACTGGTCGTGCCGTCAGGGGCGGACCCACGTAGGGGCCCGTGGGGTCACGTGCCCCCATCCCACGGGCCAGAAACTTACATCAGATAGGTCTGGAGTAAGTATAAATCTTAATAGTCATTAAGGTGTTAAGTAGTTTATTGTGGCCACTAAAAGCAAGTAATTAGGTTTAGCGTAGTGGATGGGATATATTAGTGCATGCCACAGGTCTGGAGGTTCGATTCTCATGACCCTTCATTTTTGTCATTTAGTCATAAATTTGTTTGTACTCCTTATAATGTCTTCTTCTTTATTTAATTTTCTTTTACATGTATATAAGATTAATTATCTATATTGAGAATATCGTCAATGCAACTCACAAGTAGGGGAATTGGTTTTTGGGGACATGATAGCACTCGCCTGAACAACACTTCGAGAATTTGGATAATTTAAAGTTTTTTATTCTAACTAATGGTGCCCCCAAAAACATAAAATTCTGGGTCCGCCACTGCGTTCCGTGTCGTGCCCAGGCCACAAAGTCTGGGCACGAAAACGCTCCATGGCAACGACCCAGTCGTTACTGAACCGTTTTCGTGGCGGTTTCGACCGTTGCTGTGTCGGGTCGTAGCTAATGGGCCAGCTGTAAGGGTGGGAAATCGTCCGGACAGTCGGGAAACGGACACTAACTTAACCGGTCCGGGCACAAGTCCTAAGTGTCCACTCGGACATCCGGACAAAACAGACCGACGTTTCGGATTTTTCTCCAGCAAAGTGCCCGCCGGTGACCATTTTGATAGTCGGACTAACGGGGTATCGGTCGGTTGGGCGCCGATCACTAATGAACAAATAAAGAAATTTTTATTCGAAATTAAAACCGTTTAGTATATACAACTTTCTAAACTCCCACGTTACAATTCCAAAAAATAAATGAATACAAAATTAAAAGATAATCATTGAGATTTATAGGGATATATATAATGGTTGTAGTTAACCCTACAAATCTTTAAGGCATAAAATCAATCATATAGGCGGGCGAGTATAACGGGTGGGATAAACGGACGGGTATGGACGAGTTCGGTCGGACGGACTATATAAGCGGGCGGACTCGGTCGGATCACCGGGTAAGGACCTATGCTCGCGTCCGTCCACTTAAGCTCTTTCGGTCGGGCGGGTACGGACCGATTCGGGCATCGGACTGTCGCGGACCCTTCGGACTCAGACGGTCATGGGTGGATTCCGAGTTTTCGGGCCAAAACCCACCCTTAGCCAGTTGTTGCCGGCCCCAGTCACAAATTATTTATTTATTTATTTATAAACAAAAAAGTGACAAAAGGAAACACAAAATATTTTTCAAATCAAACATTGTGATCTTTGTTTGAACTTTAGAATCTATGTTTATTTTATAGATTAATAATTTATTAACTATTAATGTTATTAATTAATAACTACTTTCAACAAAATGAAAATAATCTTTTGTAAATTGAGTACTCCTTTTTAACAGTTAGCGTGGTGTGACAGGTTAGGAATGCCACGGGCTGTGACGGGTCATGTTTCTGTTCTTAATATGCCTAGTTGACAGGTCCGGGAGCTTAAAATCTCAGACCCGCCACGATCCGCTTGGCCCGTGACAGGTCGGCACAGCACGAGCCGTTCTATATCTTGTTGCCTTATAAACGGCCTTGCCACCACCTAGGGATATTATCAACTTTGACATTGAGGTCACAATTTAAAACGTATCACCGAAAGGGTTCATAAACGCCAGTAAAGGCTACCATTTCCCATAATTGCCTCTTTTGACACTTTGCTGAATGCATGTGAATTGTATTTGTGTAATACATAGTGAAGTAGACATTTTGATGAATGTCGTCTACAATTTATAAATGTATAATGCTCCATGTAAGAAAGAAATGTTTTACTCACCGGGGTTCGATGAATGCAGCGTCGTGGCTGAGGGAGGGCGGACAGGGCATCCGTCCTGGCCCCCACCACAAAGAGGCCCATTTACTCTAAGGGTCTTTAAATATTATATACGTAACTATATAACCTACAATGTGAAAAGTGAGTTAGCTCTACTGGTTAGAGTTGGAAGCTTCTAAGCATTCCATTCGGTTTGAATTCCATTGTCCTACTTTTATTAGTTCTTTTCCCTTATTTAAATTGAGAGTTCAATTGCTAAATGGATCTTTATTTCTGCTCAGCTATACTTTTTCTTTACAATTTTGTTATTTTGGGTGCATTTTTTTTCATCTTTTTGAGGTGTTTTTAAGGAAAAAAAAAATCTAAATGTCTTTTAAAAAAAACTCCAACGATACATAAATACATATGTGAAAATGATGATGCAAAAGATACCATATTCAAAAAATCACTTAGACTATACACTACACGTTCTACAAAGAAATTATAATTTTTTTTTATCATTTTGCTCGTAATTTTTTTATTGTACCAAGGCCTTCAAATTTCGCCCAGGACCCTCAATTTGTCAGCCACGGCTCCGGATGAATGCCCTATACATTTTGATGAACGTCTTACACATTCTAACAAATCTCTTGCATTCATAAATGTAATGTACGTTTGATGAATGTTATATGCCAATATGCCATATGAGGACACATTGTTGGTGCCCCTTTTTAACCCACCTCCGTGGTTCCATCATAGCTATGCCCTACGACTCTTTGTACAAATCCTCATCTGTCATAGCCATTTCCGGGGGGATTTGTGGATTTGAGTAGAACACATCTAACTAACATAGTTGGCTTTGGGGTACTCGGTACCAATCGATCTACATTAGGTACATGGATTTCCTGTCTTTTCCCAAAGTGAGGAAATTAACTTCGCAGATATTGATTTTGAAATGAGATACCTTTGGTTCCCCTTCCACCATATCTCTTTTTTCGATCAAGTTCTCTCCTTCCTGCCCCGGTTTAAGGATTCCGGCGATGCCTAGGCCCCACCATAAATGCAAAGGGCATTTAAACGCTGCACCCCGTACATGCGTTTATTTTTATCTTGTTGCCTGAATCTAACTAGCCGGACTCAAACTGTCCAAAACTTAACCCAAATTGACTATTCAGACGAGTCAGCCATTATGAATCAGACAAAAACAAATATTGTGAAATCTAATGCAGGAGAATTCGAACATCATGGGGAAAACCACCTTAATCTAGGATGATTCAGTTAGGCCAGGAAAACGAAGTAAAAGTGACCGCCTATTCAAAATCAGGATGTCACTTCCATGCTGTAATGTGATTCTTGTTCATGTTGAGGCTCCTAATTGAAGGGTAAACTGGTCATCAATGGCAACACAGAAAAGCATACAAATATGAGAATAAACACTAAAAAGCTAAATCATCTGCATAGGTTTAGATCAGTCTCGCTTGACGGATTCTTCTGTGTTATTCTCTTGACGCCTTTGTGCAAGTAAGAGCTTCGTTCTCTCCAAAACACCAAAGAAAATTGACCCACCAATACCAATCCAAAGTACCCTCGGTCCAATACCCTGTAAGAAATGACATTAATCATGAAAACGATATATATATAGGGAAATGATAAAGTTACAAAAGATTTTGAAAAATAAAGGTTCCCAGCTGATGTGGCGGGCGTGGTTCAAACTTTTACCAAATCTAGGCCGTTGAGAGATAAAAATCACAACCGCCACATCAGCTGGTAACTTTTTTGTCAAAATCTTTTGTGATTCTAGCATCTCTCATATATATATATATATATATATATATATATATATATATATATATATATATATATATATATATATATATGCTGAAGCTCGGTACAATTATGGTCTTCCAATGATAACTTTTCATTTGAAATTTCTGTAGAAGATAACTTTGGTAGGAAAAATGTCCATGTTAGATAGGATGTTACACAGGTTTACATATACCTTTAACATTGCAGGAGCTCCTTCTTCTCTAACAATTGTCTGAACGCAATCTAAGATCCCTTTATACTGGTTGGATGATCCCTGCAAGAGGCATATCGATTCAAGCAATGGATTGAAAAAGTACAAGCACTTGTAGTTTGTTGATGGTAGGAAAGAAAAATACAAATCTGGGTACCTGAACCATTAATCGTGTCTTAATTACGTCAAGAGGAGTAGTTATAGCTCCAGTTATTGCACCTAAAAACATAACAGAATTTATGTTTTAAATCAGTAAACAACCCTCATTTTTTTTTTTTCTGAAAACTTAGGATGAATCTTTTATCAGAAAGAACAAAACATTACAGTGCTAGATAAGACTATGTTATAGCAACGTAGTCTCCCAACGGTTAAAAAAATCACTGCAAGATTTACATGCCATCCCATCTGTCTTCTCCAATGAAAAAGTAGCCCTTTAATGTCTCCCAATGGTTAAAAAAATCACTGCAAGATTTACATGCCATCCCATCTGTCTACTCCAATGAAAAAGTAGCCCTTTAATGTCTTTCACCCCAAGGACACTCATACGGATTGGCGTCCTTCAAGATTTTGTTATTTCTCTCTTCCCATATGCACCAAATTATGTTCGGAGGGATTAAGTTGCATAACTCCTTTCTGTCCTATGTACTCCAGCAAATGTTGACTTTTCTTCTTTCTGTTTGCAGACCACACGTCTGCTTGCCCCCTGAAAACCTCTATCTACCCTTCAACATGTCCCCTGTTGGACTTTCCTAGAGGGACACTGCCCAGACCATGAAACAGACCCTACTACAGATGGGTTTCTTCCAAATAATCCTATGGGATTTCAAGTTTTGGGTGTTGTTGATTGAATTCATTCTTCGGTAGCACTTCATAACTGAAAAGTCATATTTATCGAGTCCTCACCATGTCCCACGTCCATAAGGCTGATTGAAGACCCTAGTGTTCCATCCTCCCTCCGTTCTCCATATTTTTCAGATATGATGGTTCGTCACAGAGCTGTTTTCTCCTTTGTGAATGTCCAAATCCATTTGGAGAGCAATAACAAGATTTTCAAGGACGCGAATGAAAACTCGAGCCTCGATGTGGAGGACATAAAGTCTGTTATCTTTGGTTGGGCTAAAAACCTTACTTTAATTGGATCTGCTTCTTTCAATGATGTTGTCTTCAATTGGGAGGCGTGGATTGCTTAAGACTACCACCATCCTCCCTCTATTTGTATAGTTCCTTTTGTTTAATATTAATTCAAATCTTCAAAAAAAAAATCCATTTGGAGAGGAGGGCATCGTTCATCATCCACAAGTTTTTCACTCCAGATGCATTTCAATTTTAGATTAGGCCAGTACCAGAGTGACAAAGCACAAGAATTTCCAAGTTGCTAAAGAATGAACTTTCACGAAGTACAAAATGCAGCGGTATTAACTATTATAGTGAAAACAGAAATACAGAAACTTTGCAAAGCTACAGTAGCATATGAAATACTACGCAGCGAACTCGAAGCCAGAGGCTAGTCGGTCGGTGGGCATCAGTGAGCAGTCGGGATGCCCTCGACGTTACTCAAATCAAACATAAATTATATATGTATGCATAAAATTTGACTTCATTGCTAGTACACATTTACCTCACAACTTCGCCCAATAAGAATAAGTGAATAGAAAGAAAAGAAATGATTAGTTTAAGTCAAGGTATTAACTTCTGCTTTCGGTCTATGTTTCAGCCAGTATGGAAATTGAAATATTTTTATCAGTGTGGAAATAACTATAAATTTATAGAAACGATAAAAACGTTAAACAAATGATGTAATTCTCTGAGACAAGCTTAATACACAATAAGGAAAAAGAAAATGTAAGTTACTTCACTCTAATCATGACTGATGAAGAGTAATACGGAAAATCAAAAAGTACTTTGTCAAAACACTACAAGTAAATTATTTTTTATCAGATTTATATATTTATTGTCTATATATGTCTATTACACAAGGTATTGTGTTTTCCGAAATTTCCATCGAAATCACCGAATTTCATATCACCCCAACCAAAACAAAAGTTTACAGGTTTTTCTTCCACCATTTCTACCGACCAGGACGGACCACGATTACTAGTCAGAGTACGACAGCCTAATTTTACAAGATTGTAAACTCTACTTACAATGTGTATCTATTTGTAAATTTTAATTTAAAGACATCTTTTTAGTGAATATGGTATTTGATTCCATCATGATTTTCACATGTTAACTTTCAACAAGTAAACAAAACAAGGCACGGTAGATGAGAATTTTTTAAAATCAGAAGTTAAGTCCACTAAAGGAATTTTGGTTAAGGGGCCATTTTGAAAGCTAGTTAAAACATGGAGTTATTGTACTGAATTGGTCATGTTATAGGGATAAAGTTCAACCTGACTTAAGCCATCTCACTCTCTATGTGGCTCCGCCCTTGTCTACCAAAATGTATAAGTATTTTCTTAGTCACTGTATCCGAATTTTATGTGAAAAATATCATCCTTAGAAATATTTCATTTATTCGGTCATTTCGGGAAAACCAATGCAAATTTTATGTGAAACATATTGTTCTTAGAAATATAATGTAACAGACCCTTGTTGTGACTTTTGTTTCCTTTGACTGTACATTGTTTTCCATTTCTTATCAATAAAATTTTCATTCAAAGTTTCAAGAAGAAAGCATGTATATAAGATTTCGTTTCTTGGACATAAAGTAATTTTGGCAAATTAAATACCTTGGTTCTCTAAATCACAATTAGTTGGCATATGACATGAATCAGAATTCTTACACAAAAGAAAACAACTTGATCACATAATATGATACAAGTTACCAAGTTCACATATGGTATGATTTCAGAACTATAAGAAAAGTAAACGATATTTTTTGGTTTGAAAGAGTAAAAAGCATGTTCCGTAACGTTCATAACAAGTAACTCGCCTACAAACAAATGGCCCTACACAGGATACCAGGTCATCTAGTTGGTATTTAGTTGTTTTTAGGTACTACATTTTTCCACTAGTGGGTCAGCCACATGCCAACTAGAGTGTTCAGGAGCACTCCTAAGTACTTCGCCATCTACTTATATTACTAATAGTTAAATTATAGCATGTGAAACAGGAAGAGAAGGATCATATGAAAACTAGATGAATAGAAAAAGTAGTCCTTGTGCAATAAATTACCAGCGAAAGCGCCAATAATAGCATTTTCTGGATCATTCAAATCTCTCTTTGCCTGCATATATATAGATTAATGAGTCAACTATTCCTAAAACGCTTCAGTATAAAAAACACGACGATAATTAGAAAGAGGAGTTCCACAGTCGCCCTCTACCAGAGGAGTATTCCATATTGGAATCTTCTTAATGCTGGAGGGGTCGAAGTCTTGGCAATCTCACAGAAGACTGCATGAAGTTCTGTCGAGAACTCGAAAGCTTGCTCGCAGTTTCGGAAGAAAGAGTTGACTCAAAGTCAATAAGAGCTTCCTTTAGGCATAAATCCTATAATTAAAGAGTAAAATTCAAGAAGCTTACAGCCATTTTGTAACCTAGTCGAATCTGTTCATAGATGCAAAACTGGATGGCATCAAATGGCAAATCTCGTAACAAGAAAGAACAGTATCCCTGCAATCACATACACGAAAAAGAAAAAGATCAACACCCATATGCGTGGATAATAACATTCATGAAGCAAAGTTGAAAATTAATATTAAATTTATGCCAATGACAACACTACTCTCGGTCGTTATATATATGGTTGGAATAGTTACATTTACAGTTGCATTGACAGTTATTTTTTATCTGCATCTGTATTGATATTTATATTTCAAGCTGTAAGACACAATTACAGGCTTACAGAGACAGTTAAATCTGTAGTTTCATTTGAAATGACATTGTAAATAGTAGTAATAATGAGAGTTTCAGTATGAGAACTAGGACAAAAAGAAGTCATTTAGCAAAGAAGATAATAATGTCCCCAATATAAATAGAGAGAAGCTACTCCAAATCAAGAAGGGACTGATTCATTACGATGATCAAAGATGATTTCTGGATCATCTTATCGAGACAAATGCACAAGAACTTAATGACGTTCCAAAATGATCAAAATATACCGCATAAAGACCTCTGAAACCCTCCTTACGAACAATAAGACGAACAGCATCAGGTGCAGAAGAAAATTGTCCTGTTTGCATCCTTTGCTTGACAACCTGAGTAATGCACAAGATAAGTTATTGAATATACGAGAAACATTTGAATCAAGAAAAGAAAATTAGTACCTCTGTTGGCACGCGAACAAGAGAAGAAGCTGCTCCTCCAATAGCTCCTGCACTCTACATTAAGTCTAACACCATGTAAGGAAAAGAAAGGCTCAACCCAAAATGAACAGGGCAGGAAATGTTGCTTGGGGGAAGCATACTTTTGTCGTATAGGGGAAAGAATGACTCACGTGTCACCAAACATGGATTCTTGCATGTAACTAGGGAAATAAGTATCTAAATCTACTTGAACTAAAGATTTATTTATTTGTTTCTCTCACGGGGTAACAGTTTAAAGGGATTAAACTTCAGCATATGTAGCAATTGACGATCTTCAAAACTCAGAAGATAATGGAATCATAGGTCCATCAATTTCGACCGCGATAATAGGTACAAAATTGTTGCTATCAAACACCAGTGAAGTTAGGAAGGAATGATGATAGAATAGACAGAAGTACAAAATGTGACCGGCTGAAGAAATAATTATGTCACTTGTGCCATCTTAAGCTAAATATATAGACATAGTAGATGAAACATCCTGACCTCGTCTTACTAAAAACCCAAATATGCTACCCATTAATGAAATTGTCTTACCAAATGAGCAAACGCACTAAGGTTTTCCGGGAAGAGCTGCAATAATTTCTGTTTTGTGGGTTCATAAACTCCAACGAAAATTGCAGAAGCCCTGTAGGAAAAATATTTACGTTAAATGTGCAGTTTTGATAATAGATCTAAATGTTCATACACTTTTGGTATGGACTATGGGTTCATCCTGCATCCCTAACATCATTTTTTAAATGATTTATACAAGTTATTGAATCATTAAAAAGGTTTACTTTAAACTCTTGAAACTCTCATCGAAGAACCAGTATAAGAGAAGCAAATTGAATAAAAAGAAAAGAAATAATAATGAAGATGTGTAAGTGCCTGATGTACAAACCTATCATCTATCATGCCTGCCAACCACATTAGATAGGCGAAATGATCAACTTTTTTCACCAGAAAAAAAAGGTGTTAGGGTAGATACTTTGAAAACATTCAGAGACCAGTTACGTTCTTAGAAATGGCAGACATAGGTTCTAGAAGTCACCCACTAAACAAAAGTACCATCTGATGCAATATAATTGTACACGCTTTTAAATTTAAACTATGTAGTATGTACAGCATTTTGTTTTCATTTTTCGATATTTTTCAGTTTATAGATTATCATTAAATTCAAATATATTCTCAAAAAGAAGTAAACCAGTAAGCAATAAATATGAAGAGCCTACGGTAAGACGCCAGCAATATTTCCAGCTAGCCCCGAATACAGGCCCTTAAGTAGAATCTTTCCTCCTCCACGAGCAGCCTGAAATGGATCCAGGACTAACGTAAATAAAACCAGTAAACAAGCTGTTGTTGAGTTGCTTCTTCCAGCCAACTGGGCCTCGACCTGGCTCAAGCTCAACATAAGTGGTTATTTTATAAGCGAACGTGCCTGTAGACGAGTCTTGATTGTATCAATTGGGTACAAAGCTGTTTCAACAACAACACCAGCAGCACCTCCTGCTATAATACCATCTGCAGAATTCAAGCGTAAGTTATCAAAATAATATGAGCTTTTAAATCGAAGAACACTAGTGTATTGAAAAAAACAAACAATCAAGCCACCTAGCTGAATGTGCTGATGGCAACCTAGAACATGAGGCCAAGTTGTTTTTTTGAAGTCAAAATTTCTTTTTTGTTAAAGCATCAGAAACATATGAATGTTGCATTTTGGTCTTAGAGGATTTTCACTTTTTCTCTGCAATTTCATCTTATTGAAGGTATTAATGAAAAAAAATTCAATTTCCACCGCCCATGAAAACTATTAAGCTGATACGAAATTGCTCAGATATTTGTAGCCAACAGTACTAGGAAAAGCATTCCCTTGATTGTGACATCAAATATATATAAATGGATTAGTTCAATAAAAATTAACTAAAAGTTATTCACACGAATCACACATTTCAAATCGGATACAGGAAGGGGGAGGGTTGTACACCACAATTTATCAGCTTAGCCTGTGACAGAGAAAAATCTTCACAACAATCCACTACTTCGATGGGTTTTCTCATTAAGAAGACAAATTGTGGATAAATTAAACAAATCTACGCAACCTCGCAGGCAACTACTGGCGTTTCGCATGCTAAAGCTAGCAGCTTTAATGTTTGGTTGTTTCTGAATGAGCTTACTCAGTTCAGAAGTAGTCCACACTTCAAAATATATCAAACCCAACAAAAAGAAAGCCACCAGTTCCAGGGGTAATACTTCATTCGTACACCCTTCTATATAAACAAGAACTGCTAGAATCTTGTTGAGTTGAGACATATTGATATATTGCATGCCAGCGGTTAATGTTTATCCATTTCTACTATGACGCTAACATATTGAAGTTTGAACTAATAATCTGACAAACACAATCAAGTTTTTACTAATGTATCAGGTTCATTCTTCATTAAATTTTTCACCTTTGAGAGCAGATAATAGTTTCAAGTTGCCTATCTACCACAAAAATAATTAACCATATGCTACTCAGAAAGGCCAAACCAAATGCTGCCCTACTTGACTTGTTTACCATTCAAAGAAAAATTAAAGTTCATCAACGACCTCTCTGCATACCATATAAAGCACGGAAGAAATCGAAAGGCTTTTCCTCACTCAAGCTGATCGCTGCAAAATGCTTTTGCGACTCTACTTGGTGTTTGTAATTCTTAAATGCATCTGCAAAACCATATCACGTACTCAGAACAAGCAATAAAGCTTATTTCCTGTTATACAATAACAATATCAGCTATTCTTTGTGGGACAGAATGTTGGAAAATTGGCTTCTTAGGAAAAGAATATCATGGGGAAAAAAAATACAGAGATAAGTTTGTTGGAAGAGTAGGAAAAAAACTGGCATGGGCATAGGAAAGATAAAAGGCGTTTGACTGAGATGGATTTAATGTGTACAACAACGACAAAAATCAAATTCAACTAGAAAGAGAATAAGTGCAAGATGAGACCTTAAACCAAAACATTTCTCCATAATATAAATAAATCGTTTTCGACTTGTATGGTGTTGAAGTCAAAATAACAAACAGAGACTAAGTTACAACCAAAAAAAATCCCTTCATACATAGAATAACCTACTAAGGAGACCGATAGATTTTTCATTTCTTTTGGTATTTTAATTGTAAATCTTTCTGAAGATGTTACTGCTATCGTCTCCATAGATCATATTCTGTTACTACCCTCATTGGCTCAACATTCATCAATCTTTCAAAACAAAATAGTACCCTTGACGCCATTAAAAAGAGCACTCGACCAACTAAAAATGTAAATGAATAGAAATTGGAGTTACACAAAAATATACATTTGCTTTACAATCTCCAATTGTACTCTTTGATGTGGTATAACAAAAAAAGTTGTCATCGCCCCAGATAAGTACTAGAATACTGATCTGTTCTTCACTTATTCATGTTCTCATTCAGAGTGAAAATCTATCAAAATAACACAAATACCAAAACCTGATGAAACTTCGGAAGAACTTTTCTTATCCACTGCCAGTATAGGAGGACCCATCAATGTCGACTTCAGTTTCACCTGCAACAAAATTTATATGAGAATAAAATGTAAATTAGATAAACACCAGTCTAGATACCAAATATCTGTAAAGTCAATGTTTCTCATAGTAAAGGAATTTTAGAGAATGGGTCAATCGTAAAGGAGTATAAAGGCAATTTTCTTTAGAAAAGACAGAAATCACCCTGACACTAACTTGGCTTTCAAATTTCCAAAATGAAAGAGAAATTTTTATGTTGGTTCAAAAATTGGGAAAGAAAAATGAAACAAGATTTTGATTATATAGATGAAAAACATCAAGAACACAAATTTATAGAGCATCTCCTTCCCTTCCGACTGAAAAATAGAGAGGCAACAGGTTACGGCATGGACTTATCATGATTTCAAGTCTGGGGGCTAACCTAGAGTTACTAGAAATTAAGCGTATATTAAAGCGCTTGGTGTACTTTGAAACTATCACCTAAGAGCAATTTGTTAAACACAAGTGACACAACAACTACATTATCATGCATCTCACATTTGTGATATTTCTTAATTTTCTAACTGAAAATGAAAACCTCTTGGATTAACATACAATTCTAATGTGCTATTATTAAATTACTGGAATACATTTTTGCTAATAAACATTAAGAAAAAATGATACATGAAGATAATCAGGCGCGATGTATGAAATAGCTGAAGTCCAACAAACAGAAATCTCTCTCATTTTGCAGACATCCTCAAAATCAAAATTTACCCACACATCTCTAAAAAGACAATAATTACATAATTCTCACTACAACCTCTCTTAATAAGTCATAAAAACTTTTGTGAAAATTATCAAATCAAAACCCTTAAACTTGTGAAACAATACCCTAGATTCCCATTTCATTGTAAATGTTAGAAACGCATGGGACATGGGAGCCTAGTAAATTCGAACTCCTAATGAACTTGTAATTTTTTTTCACTAAACCCTAAATATTGGAGGCTTTCGGAGCTACGAAACATACCTTTCGATTTCTTAGAAAATCAAGAATGTAGAGGTTGAAATCGCGTAATGTCGGCTCCCTTTAGTCTTTTTCTATCCCGGAGGGTCGAGGAAGTAGAAAAAAATGGTGGATTATTGGGATATCTCTGGTTTTCGCTCTTTAGAGAGAGAAGGAGAGAACAGGCATCATCATTTTAATGTGGACCCTTGATGAAAGCAACGGTCCAAATGAGAAGGGATTTCATCTACTTTTTTTTTTTGTTTTTTTTTTTTTTTTTTTTTTTTGCTGACAGAACAAAAGACTAAAACTCAAACTAAACACAAATTTAGATCCGTCATCATTGCCTCTTTGGAGTTCCAGGTTCGCCTTTCAGTAGCTTTCCATCCCCATTTGGCCAAATGATCTGCTTGTGTATTGATCGTTCGCGGGCCGTATTGGAATTTGAGTTGCACGAAGTTCCCCTTGAAAGATTTGATTTGATCTATGTAGTTCTTCGATTGCCAATTTATATTGTCTTGCTGATAATTAAGATAGTTGATGATGTTGCAGTTATCACTTTCAATTTGGAGATGGGTAATGTTGAGTTCAGACCCCCATTTGATTGCCTCCAGTAGCGCTATACTTTCACACTCCTCTGCTGTTTGACCTCTGATGGAGCCCGCCCTTGCGATTATGAAGTCTCCCCGGTCATCATGAATGATACTCCCTATACCCGCCGGTTCTGCATAATTGGTGAATGAAGCATCCACATTGATCTTGAGGAACGGAGGTTCCGGAGGTTGCCACCTTGGTTTATTAGCTTTCGTTTTCTGAGGTTTGTGCACCCGCAAGGTTGTCTCGAAGCATTGAATTCTGTAAATGGTCTGTAAGGGTGTACCGTCCATCTTGCCGAAGCTTTTCTCACATCGTGCTTTCCATATAAACCACATTATTTTTGCCATCCTCGCCATACCTTCATCATCCATCGTTTGCCAAAACACAATCCAATCTATCACTGTAGGAAAATTACTCGTTCTGATATTAAAGTAGTCCCAAATAGCTCGAGCATAGTTACAGTGCAGCAGAATGTGTGAGATAGTTTCTCTTTCCGTGCAGAAGGAGCACACATAGTTATTGCCATGTATTTACCGATTTTTTCCCGAACCGGGAGACTGTTGGTGCAACATTTCCAAAGGAATAGTTTTATCCGAGGAATGGTTTGAATATTCCAAATGAAATTCCAATTGGTGAGATCAGCATTAGTATCTCTCATTCTCAATTGAAAATACAGCGATTTCAAAGTAAACATTCCTGATTTAGTTAAAGACCATATCATGTTGTCATCCGCATAAGGATGAATATTAATGCTGAGGATAGCATGTCTAATGTCCTCAGTAAAATAAGTGTCTATCAGTTCTATATTCCAATTATGATTACAGATCAAGTTTTGAACCAAATCAAAGGGACAGTTATTGTGATTCATTAACGGAGGTCTATGGTTGGGAATCCAGTAGTCGTTCCAGATGTTAACATTCGTACCCTTATTCACATCCCAAAAGATGAACTTAGATATCTCATTCAAAGGACCCGCCAAAGACTTCCACACCCAGGAGTGTTGCTGCTTGGGTGTAGATGGTTTACTGACTTTAGGGAAATATTTAGCTTTGAGAAGCTGGGCCCAGGGAGAATTCGGAAATTTGAGGAGGCGCCAACACAGTTTGCCCAAGAAAGCTTCATTGTCAAGGTGAGGGAGCCGCAGGCCCAACCCCCCAAACCTGCGCGGGCAGCAGATTTTCGACCAGTGAATAGTGTGAATTGATTTGCTTTTACCCCACCAAAAAGACCTTTGCAAAGTCTCAATGCAATTGCTAACGCCTTTGGGAATGGCGAAGCATTGCATTTGGTATCGGGGTACGGCCGCCGCCACTGAGGAAATCACAACGGCGCGACCAGCTTGAGAGAGGAGATTAGACTGCCATTTAGACAGTTTAGTTTGAATCTGGTCAACCAAAGAGGAGAAAGCAAGTTTCTTTTTGGCATCAATAAAGAGCTTGGTGCCCAAATATTTATCGAGAGAAGAAGCTTGATGGACCTTAAGGGACTTGGTGATAATACGTTTGAACTTAGGGTGGGTGTTTTTGGTGAAGAAAATGGTGGATTTGTTGTAATTGATTATTTGTCCGGATTCCTGACCAAAGGATTGGAGGATATTGAGAAGGGTCAAAATATTGTCAAGAGTGTTACGACCAAAAATAATACAGTCATCAGCAAAGAGAAGATGTTTGATGGTAAAGGAGGATCTGGGTATGGAGAACCCGAGAAAGTTGAAGGGACTGTCAGGAGATTCAAGAAGCCTACTGAGACCTTCCATGGCCAGAGTAAAAAGAAAAGGAGAGAGCGGATCTCCTTGTCGTAAACCACGAGAGACATTGAAAGAATTGCCCGGGCGGCCATTAATTATGACCGCCATCGAGGAAGAGGAGAAGCACGAGTGAATCATTTTGACCCAATGCTGGTGGTAGCCAAGCTTGGACATAATATTTTCGAGGTAAGACCATTCCACCCTGTCAAAAGCCTTCGACATATCCAATTTGAGGGCAAAGAAACTTTTGGACCCCCGTTTTATTTTGAAAGAATGCCACTTCTTGACTGATGATAATATTCTCTGTAATCTGCCTGCCCGGAACATAGGCGGCTTGGAAAGGCGAGATGATACCAGACAACGTCGTTTTGAATCTGTTAGCCAGGATTTTTGTGATGATTTTATAGGTGGTGTTAAGAAGGCTAATGGGTCTAAAATTAGAAGTAAATTGAGGGGATTTAGACTTAGGTAGGAGGCAGATATGAGTATGATTGGTGCCTGGAGGGAGAGAGGCGGAAAGGAAGAAGGTAGAGACCATATGAATAATAACATTTTTGACCGTGTCCCAGTTCGATTGATAGAAGAAAGGGGGGTAACCATCTGGGCCGGGGCAGCTTCAGGTTTGAGGGAGAAAGTAGCAGTACGAATCTCATCTTCATTCGGAGTAGTGATGAGGATCAGGTTTTGGAAATCCGTGATTTGTGATTGGAAGAGACTGAGAATGTTGTTAAGATCCCCCGACATATTAGAACTAGAAATGGTTTTCAGATTGGTGGAGAAAAGTTGGGAGATTTCAGTAAGGTCATCACACCAGGTGCCATCCTCTTTCTTAATCATGGTGATTTGGTTTTTCCGATTCCAAGCTATAGCTTTGGCGTGGAAGAATTTTGTGTTACGATCTCCCAATTGAATATTGGCCACCCTGGATTTTTCCTTCCAGATACTCTCCTGTTGATTATAGGCATCTTCAAGCTATTGCGTAAGACTGAGGAGAGAGTCAGAGTTATGAGTAGACTGGATGGCCGCGGTAAGAGATTTGATGCGATGCTCGATGTGGCCAAACACCGTTTTATTCCACTTGGAAAGTTTGATAGCCAGCAAATTAAGTTTCTGTTGAATAAGGAAGGGAAAGCTGGACCAGTTATCAAGAATAAAGGGACTGCAATCTAGATGGGACATCCACGTTCTGATGAATTTAAAAGGTTTGCGACCTTGAAAAGTGGGAGGGTTGGTGGATAGGAAAATAGGAAGATGATCCGAGCCAACCCCATGGAGATGTTGAACTCTAGAGTGAGGGAAAAACGACATCCAAGCCATATTAGATAAAGCTCGATCGAGGCGCTCTTGGATCAGATGACCCTTAAATTGACGGTTAGACCAGGTATACGTAGGACCACTAAAACCTAAGTCAAGAAGGCCAAAAGTGTTGGTATAAGACATAATCTTTCTAGCATAGTTGGGCAGAGGTTTGGGAGAGCCGTTTTTCTCTGCGGGATGCATAATCGTATTAAGGTCCCCAATGAGAAGCCACGGACACTCTGGAGGCGGGATTATCGAGCTAAGGGTTTCCCAAGGTTTGATACGATCCTTATTATGAGGGCACCCATAAAAGCAAGTGACAGTTAATGGTTCCTGAGATCCCTCAAAATTGATATGGATGTGAATCATGTTATGGTCAGCGTGACTAACGGTGATCTCAAGGTCCGAGTCCCAGAACAGAGCCAAACCCCCACCCTTGTTGACAGGCTCGACCGTGAATTTTTTATAGATCGAATGGAGATTAAGAAGTCTGTCTATGTTAGTGTTCATACATTTCGTTTCGGACAGGAAAATAAGATCCGGTTTATGCTCCCTAATCAGCGACCACAAATGTTTGTTGTTGAACTAGGGATTTCATCTACTTAAAAAGGGATCTTGTGTAAGGTACTAAGGTGTCGTTTTGCAATGAAAATTATAAGTATTTTTGTTTGTATTAGAAACTTTTTCCTTAAAAAAAATTACAAAAATTCTATGATTATATCTCCTCTGTTATGTAAGTTAACGAGGTACGACCCGTGCCTCCGACACGAACACTTTATTTGAGCAATGTACCAAAGTGAGGACAAACACACTGGTAACTGAGTCAAAATATATAATTGCAGGTAAGTTAAAGAAATATACTAATGTTGCTAAAGAAAATTAAGATAAGAAATTCAATTGTACGTTAAGGCAGATTGAGTGGTATTCCGTGCGGCGTTTGAATTGGAAGATTTCGAAGTGAGTTGTCTTGGATAGTGGAGGAGATAATTTAACGAAAAATTAAATTTACCTACAAAATCTTTCAATATGTAAAATAATATGAGTGAGACTGGAAAAGGGTTCTTGGGCCGATAATCCTTCTCAAGCAACCACAACTACTTTGTTCTCAAACAACCACAACTACTCACAAAGAACAACAAATATAAACAAGATATTGACAGCGAACAAAAGGGATGGGTTGCAGCCGAGACCAACTCAAATGACAGAAATTTCATTGCAAAAGAAAATTATTAAGGATTCAGTCATGACCTTAGTTAGGCCACTTACCAAACTTCAAAGAGTGGCACATTATATTGTATTAAGGATTAAATCCCATCTAAACATATCCTAGTAATAGCGATAGGATAAAGATCTCTTTGTACCTAAAACAAAACGACATGGGAGAAGAATAAAAAAGAAACAAATACAAATCGAATTTTTTGAAACTCATGTCGCCCGAGTCAATTTCATTTCCACCTCACTCATTATAAAAAGGAGTAGATGATTAGGTCAAGAGACCAGTACAACGATTTTCCCTTTATAAGTTTCATAAAGTGTTGGAAATCTCGACATAAGGCACTATCAAATGACTTATCTGCCTACGATGTTTTTGATGAGTAATAGGCCCCGGAAACAGAACATGTTCATTAATGATATGAAAATTTTCAAACTTCATATATTAATAAATCAAATAATTTGATGTCCAGACCTTTTTTAAGAGGCCATTTAGGCAGTTATGTTCGAAAGATGTACTGAAACTTCTACAACATTTAGACTTTCAAGGTTTTTGGACTTCACCAATTACAGGAGGCGTAATTGTTACTTCGGTTGTCGCCCAGCACAAACATATTATCCTTGGTTACCACTGCACAAACAACTGAAAATCATCAATTGTTAGTAAAGTAATCAAGATTTTGTAGAACTCTAAACAATGGAAGGGAAGCCCGATGAAAATGGGAAAAGTAATACAATTATATAAATTTCATAAAATGTGACCCTAAAATGAATTCCTCATCTTAGATGATTCGACTATGTTGACAGACCGGCTCCTACTGTGAATATTACAAGAAATCAAATGCATATTATGGGGTTTTTCAATTAAGAAACTTGTGAAAATAGGAGAAAAGAAACATGAAGCGAAGCCCGTACTAAAATTGAGCGAGATAGCTTATTCAACACTTACGTACTCCTTCTAAAGCTAAGATTCTTTTGATAAACACTTCAACTGAAGTTAACCCATTTTCAGGAAGAAAATAGAACCGTTGGTTAAACATAAAAGTATGCACATAAACCTAATTATATTGTGGATTAGTTCATAAAATGCGACATAAAATTTATCCGAAGAATTGCAAGAACCTTTCAGATCACTATATCATCATTTAGGTTTCTTGAGCATATGAAAAAAGTATAACCATGAGTAATGTTTAAAGCTACTTTAAGTTACAACTGAAGAGCAATATCACTTATTTAGTAATTCAGAAAATTTACCGAAAGATATATAGATGGATAAAGACCTAAGGGTTTACACATGCTGCACTGCTAAGAAATTGAAATAAACTGAAGTTCTAAAGTTGTTATTTTCAATTAATTATGAATTATGAAAATGCTCAACTCAAGATCATCGAGACGTTTCAATGAAACTTTAATCAGCACAAGAACCATATAACTTCTCGATTTCGAGATAATGAAGTTTGATTAGTTCTACGGCTAGTACAGTAAATGCTAAAAAATTAGTTGTCCTAAAGTATACCTCTATAATGTTATGTTCGAGTTATATATATCGGGATGTAACCTATAAACATTTGAATAACAGGACATATTCTGCGCAGTTCTGGAAATTCGAGTAGAGTTCGTTACCTTCTCTGCTAATACTTTATCACCAACATTAAGTCTTGGAAACATAGAAACGGGAAATTTACTAAGTTTGATTACACTATGTAGATGAATATAAGTTGGTATAGTTCCATGAAACCGAATTCTAAAACACCCAAATTTTTCTTCAACTTCACTAAATCTAACTTCTGATTCAAATATATGGGTTCAGAAGAAAAAAACAAGTCTGGATATTAATGAAAAGAATAAGAAATTAAAAGTATAAGACTTTTATGACCCAAAATAAAAGCGTTAAAACTCTTAATCGTTTCTGGTGTCTCATAATGTAAAAACTAAAGAACATATGAATAAGTTGAGAACAAAATGTAACATGTCAATTTTGAATTAGTAGCAGTAATCAAGTAACATCATTTAACAATGAAATTTAGAAAGAACTATGCGAATTGAAGCTTAATTACCATAGAAAAGCTTCACCTTCCTCCCACTGAACGGGGAAATCGAAGAAAAAATTAAGAATCATTCACCAGATCTTGATAATGTTGAGTCTATCAATCTTTTTCTATTCATCTTTGTATGATTCGTTGCAACCATCTGGATAGACAAGTAACCTATTTGGATATTCCCTAATCCAACAGAGATTGTAATCGAAGCAAACTATCTAAAAAAAATAGAATTCAAAAAAATGAAAACTGCTTCTCACCTCCATTAGAATTGAACTCAAATAGACTATTGACTTCTTGAAATCGTGGATGCAAATTCAATTCAGATATCTATTGAGATTCAAACTAAAGGAGCAGACAAATAAAATAATGGGAACCCAGAATCACGTAGCAGGTGAAGTTCGTTACTTGTAGTTTAATATCAGGTGATAAGGTAAGATGGAATAGAACCTTTACCCGCAAATAGAATGAAAATTAGCTACAAACATATATTGATGTAAGATGAAAATACCATAAAATGGTTATGATATGTAAATTAGATGAAGATCAGACTACATACTTCCATTAAACTGGTGGATGCCAACCTTTGCAAGCATGACATGGTATTCAATTTCTGAAATAATTAGAGTGGGTGATTATATCCTCGTAAATCAATAACCCTAAGAGAGGAAAATTATAAGGCCCAAAATTCGGGTCAAAATATCAAATGAAGCCCAACACGGAATAGTAATGCAAAAAAAACCCAAAATTTAAAATTACAAAACATTTATGAAAATTTTTGAACAAAACACAGTTTGCTCTCAACAATTTTGTAAATGTATGAACAAATTTGTTTTTGTTCACACATAATTATATATGTTGTCACATTTTCAAAAGTGTTGTAACAGTTTCAAAAGTGTTACCAACAGTTTAAAAATTGGGTTTTTTTACATTATTATTTCCGAGTGGGTTTTTTTTCGTATTTGGGCCCAAATCTTGGGCTTTTCTTACATAGTTTCTAACCCTAATCATCAAAAGCATAAAAAGTTTGAAAAAATCATATGATAGTAAGACAAAGATTACACTTTGAGCTTCTTGAGTTGTAACGATGGTTTTTAGCCAAAAGTGTATTTCCTATTCTTCACCACAAGAGAGAGCCTGTTGTGCCTTCTTCTACAAAAATCAACAAACCATTTCTAATAGAGAGATTAAAGAAGAAAATAAATTGAAGTAAGAGATTTAAAAGAAGAAGATGGAGGAGGATTATAACGTCAAAGGTAGATTAGTCAATCTAGGTGTTGAATCTGGAGCGAGATCAAGTGAAAACTAATCCGGGTCTTTCAATATTAGGCAAAATTAAGAGCATTCTCTATAATTCCTCTATTGAATAGAGACTATAAATGAGATACAAGTGAGACCCAGAATGTAACTCCTCACATTTTTTTTTGAAACTGTAACTCCTCTCATTATTACATTTTCAATAAAGAAAACTCCTCTCATTATTACAATAAAATATTAATCAACTTTAATGGAAAAGAGGAAGGTAGATGAAAAAATTTAGACATTTTGATTAAAGAATGACTCAATTGGATGGCTAGATTTAACGATGAAAAATGGACGGTTATAATTGATAATGGGTTTGTCTAATAGATTTAGAGAGAGGGTGAACAAAATTTCATTTTTTTAGGTGGGTAATAGATCAAAGGGTGTGTATCTTATCAAAAACACAACCAACGACTGGATTTGTCTTTTGGTTTGTCCCAGTCAGCAAAAAACTTTGCGTTTTATATAATAGACTAGATATGGCCCGTGCCCATAGGGCACGGGAGGTGCTCACAAGAGGTTAAAATGAAAAACAATGTCCTAACTAAAGCCAATGGGGTACAAACTGGCATGAGTACAAACGATCTCGTGTTGCACGTTAGAGATGTCTGCATATAAAACTAAGATATAAAAATTAGAAACAAATAATTTAAAATAAAATAGAGAACCAACTTAGATAATAATTAAAATTACATATAAAACAAAAGGTTCAAAATAAAAGTTAGTGAGGGTCAGGAAGCTTAAAAAAAACATATGAAAAAAGAGTGAACTCTTGATTCGACAATGAACTCCTGGTCGTAATGGGTTCTGGATGCCAAATCTATGATGCAAGTGCGGCTTCCTTTACAAGTATATGCACGAAAGTGAATAGGCTTAACAACTAATTTTGAGTTCTACTTTAATAACATTAACTTAAAGTTGTAGCCCTAACCAACATGAAGTTTTTTTTAAAGAACATGAAGTTATCATTATATGTGCGTTGTATTTGGAATAAACAATAAAAGATTAACATATAGCAATTGCACAATCCGAACTTTATCTCGTTCAGAAATTTAGAAAAAAAAAATGAACATGAAAACAAGAGGGAGATGAACGAAATTAATCTTCATGAAATGATGTGTAAATACTGACAGTGAGACTAACAAAAACGTGCATGAACATTCGTCTCTCCTGCAAGTCGAATAAACTTCGCAAGGCCTACTCAAATTAACACTACAAGTAAAGAAACACACACAACCAAAACAATAATAATACATGATAATACAATAGGCAAAAGTTGTCGTTAATAAAAATTTAAAGAATATGATCGTCGAATAAGTAGTCTTCCATCTCCAAGATATCACTACGGCCAGTGGGTTGGTTTATCAGTAAACTCCTATAATATGAAATAAATGGTGAGCCTATGTTGGAAATGAAGTTACTTAAGAATATGATTGAAATGTCGAAATAGGAAAACAAACAACCGAGAAAACAGAATCAAACTCAAAGGTGTTTGTTATCCGTTCGAGGCCCTTAGAGAAGCTGCATAATTGAAAATGTGAATCTGCAAAATTAAAAGTACAAACCTTAGAGTGAGAAGTGATAAGGAGTAATTTATTTGTTACACTAAGAAGTAATATGTGATACAATTGTTTCTAACATCAAAAGTTTAATTGAATCTAATGTGATATATACGGCATAAAACTAAACATGAAATACCATACCGAAAAACAAGACTAAACCAACTTTAAATGCAATACACCTAAAAAATGGATAATTGTTTTCGTGCTTAGACGATCAAATTGACAGCCAAATAGTATTGAACTGGTGATGGCTCCAAATAAACAACAATAGTTCAGGCAATAGACAATAAACTAATAACATACATCAGTAAGATAATTGTAAGTCCATAAAGAACCTAAAAGAAGGCAAAGTTACAAGGCTACTACTTAATCAATCCAGGTAATAGACAAAAAGTTTTATTCATATATGGTAGGTATAATGAAAAGAATGGGTTCAACCTCGACAAATGGGTAATAAGGCAAAGTTATTGTGTTGTGTCTACACGACTTTGGATTCTAAGTAGAAATTGAGAATATGAATCTTGAATCCTGAGTAGTTTTGCAAACATTATTAACAAAAAACTGAATAAAATCGTATGAAATCTATAATCGAATGAAGCAGAAAGATAGACATAAAAGAATAACCGCCCCTACAAAATTTACTACGACAGTCATTGAACTCGACTAAGAATCTAAAGTGTAAATCCATAATTTTTTTTTATCAAAGCAACAAATAGCAAACCCTAAAGCAATCAAAATAAAACTACAAAATAAAGAAGACATGAAGAAGAAGGAACATCACTCACCAGACATCATAAATCCTGGAATCGAAGTATAATTCAAGAAACATGAGGCCTAGAAAGATACTTGAAAGACCAGTACCAACTTTCAGAGATTTCTTTTGTCTTTATCTTCACGTAAATCCAGTTTCTGGATAAGTTTATATAGGGAAAAAACACAAACACTAAATGAGCAATATTAAATTGAAATGATTCGAGCTTATGAAAAAAAACTGAACCATTTAACCCCAATGAAAATAAATGATATTCAATATATGGACTGAATCTGGACTAAAAACTACTTTCTTACCTCCATGGTTCCTTCAGATTTTATGATGAACCTGCTAAATTGAATTGTATCATATAAATTCTTAAGAGCATATTCTCAAACAATTAGTGTCCTAAATTCATCAGGATGTTTTGAACTTTAGCTCTCCAAGTACTCAGCACTTCCATGTGGTGTACCATAGCCAGTTTTTGTCTCGATGTTGCCTAACAAGAAAAGAAAATGTATGAGATTGGATCACCTATACATTAATCTACCTTCTTGATTTCGAGATCTGTTAGGACATTTCAAATGCATCTTCAGGTATTAGTATTTGCATACTTGTTTATCAAACTAATCATCACATAACAAAGGTTAAAAACAGAGTGAATTTCATTCCTTCTATAATGATATAACCATGAAACATAAAACACTATGTGTTTTATACATATAACATATTTTTCACACAGAAAATGAAAAAAAAAGCATTAATAAATGTGGCATGTTCAAGAAAAATTGCAACAAATCCCACCCATGAATACATAACCAATCTCCTCCTGCTAACATCAATAATACACTACCAACCGTTCACATAAGGTTCTACAAGTAAGTCTTACAAGCTTGAGAATAATTTCACATAAACCTATGTTTGTACCACCTACAAAATAAAATAGACTGAATGATAAAATAACTTGGAAGCAAATTGCCTACAAAATCAAACCCGAAATTTTGATAATCAGTATTGCAAGTGGTATAGGGAAAGTGATTGTTGGAAGAATCACAAACCTGAAGATAAAGAAGAACATGGTCCTCATACCTGCGATATACCTACAATCATAGATAAACAATCAATTCTAATGAAAGTGAGAAGGTTATTAATTTGGGAACAATCTTTTTTAGATAAACAATCAATTCTAATAAAAGTGAGAAAGTTATTAATCTGTTCTAGTATTTCATGTAGGAAATTATCAACATTCTGTACGAAAAATTAGATAATCCGATGCCAATCTGTACGGAAAAAGTGAGATAGGGTCCAAAATCGAGAATCGACTGGAATCTATCCAATAAATAATTATGCGAGCACACCTAAATCTACTGCGACACAAAATAAATTCATACTTATACTGTAAACTGAAATCCAAATTAAATTATGAACAAAAGAAATCAGAACGATACTTGTTCTCACCTTGATTTTTTTGAACCCTAATCACAGTGAAATGAAAACAACAGATAAATGAAAACAAATAGGTTTTAGATATTTGGTTTGTTAAAGAAATTAGAAGGATACCTATGCTCAACTTGATTCCTTTGAACCCTAATCACATTGAAATGAAACTTTAATCAGAAAAATGAAAAACATATGGATAGTTAGCTGAAATGAAAAATATTAGATAAGAAAATTGAAAAACCTTCGGTGATTCACAGCAGCCAGCCAACCACTATTGAAGGATTAGTAGAAGAACTCTCTTCTTCATTCTCTTTCTTTCTACAAGTAATGCTAAAAACTGAAAGATCTCTCTTTAACTCTTTTTTTCACTCTGTAACTCCTTTTCTTCATCTTTAACTCTGTTTAAGGGTTTTGGACGTTTTAGAGTTTTAGGTAGTAAATGGAGAGAGAGAGAGAGAGAAAGTTATATCAATCTGGCCGTTGAACCAGTCCTGACGGTGTAGATTAAGATTTTTATTTACTTTCCTTTAGTGGGTGACTAAATATGTCATTTTTAGAGAAGGTAATAGATCAAATGGCAAGGATGCAATCGAAAAGCCCACGAACGACCGGATTTGTCTTTCGGTTTGTCCCAGTCAACAAAAAACTTTTTTATATAATAGATATACAACATAGAAGATAGTGTTTTAGCTAGGAAGGAATACAAAACTCATTAGGATTCTGCCTAGGAGGATTTTCCCGCTAAAACCTAGGAGCACCTACGTCACTTTCCACGTGGCAAATTATCCTCCCTGGATTGTGCGATAAATTAGTTCGGATGATCAAATGTTTGAGTGGTATCCGTAAACTTCTGCTTAATTACAAATAAGTCCTTGGTTATAAGAAAAAAACTATTATGCATGGTTCTTACAAACCTCTTGAATTCCTTCTAATCTATATGAAATTTAAAATTAACAAACTCTATCTCTTTCTTTCTCTCACTATGTCACTCTTCCACTCCCTATCTCACTCTTTCACTCCCTATCTATATATATTATACTAGTTATAGCCCGTGCCTCCGGCACGGTGAAATCGGACTTGAACAAAATTATGAAAAATATATTAAAATGAATGATACATAATATGGTGAACTAACTCATTGATACATAGGATTTTACCAATGACCTTGTGTAAGAGTCATGTGACATGGTGTTTATCCGCGTCACTTACAATTAACTAAACTTTTATTTTTTTTTACCCAATCATAGGTTCTAAGACATATCACATAGATGGTATGCAAGCAAAGCTTCATGTCACTCCATAACGTTTCAATCTAAGATAGTTTTTTTATATCGACATTGACAGTTCCGACATAGGTCGTGAAAGTAACACACCTGACCGTCTTAGCTTTCTTACATGACCACATCACATTAAGGACTCCACTGTTGTATCATATAAACTGTTATGTTAAAATTTAGGAGAGGTAATATTGTGATGGAGTTTAGTACCACAGGATGGATTGATTAAATCAGTCCAACGATTACCTACTCCAAATATCTATATACTTATTACAATAATATTTCTAATCAAGTAAATAATAGAGTCGGGGCATTTATATAAACGCAGGTAACAATGTGCAGAGAAATAACTAAAAACTGCATTCAAATTTGAGTTGATGCCATGGACATGATGATTGACCAAATGAAGTGAAAATTTCAGAATATGCTAAATAATTTCATTATCCATTATTGAGAATCCAGCTGATGTTTTCTAGATATGCAATAAAATCTATGGTATAATGATATAATCTACATGACCTGCTTCATTCTACAGAATGCAGATGATGATTAACTCCCTCAAATTTTTAATTTTTTTTTTATCATCAAGTAATAGTAGAAGTACTTACAAACTCCCCCATTTCTTTGATAAATTATGAAACATTCAAGCTATTTCCTTTAGGCATTACAATAGCTTTCTTTTTAGAAGTTGAATAATTACGCGTAATCCTATATTGGATTTTAACCCAATAATAGAATTCTAATGCTTTATGTAATCCTAGTTTTACTTCCATGGGATCTCTATAAGCAGCAGGACAATGAGAACACAACTCTTTCTGAAAAATCATTAGATCTAATCGAACGCTACTCTATCCAATGCCTAAATCCTTTCCAATTACTCCCAAAGGATTATCGGCACTCAATTCTTATACAAATTGAAATGTACCTACAAAAGAAACCCATTATTAAAATCTATGCAACAATAATTAACCATATGATCAGATTTGGAACAACCGAATCACCATAGTCATCAAATTTAAAGCAATAATTATGAAAAAAACAAATTGAAATTACTAACCAAGTGAATTAGATAAGAGGCCAAGGGTAATTTGAAGATTTGAAACTGAAAAAGAGCAACAGGAATTAGTACGTTAACTAAAAAAGAACAAATTGATTATATATATTAGCAAGATTGCTTCCATCACCGTAACATCCTCAATTCAAACTTAACTTGGTTGTGTTTATTAGGAAGAGTCACCAAAAAACATCATGACGTTAGTTGTGAAATAGTCTAGCAAGTGTTTAAGTTGATGACCACGAAGAAATAGCTTGACCGACACTAACTACTCAAACATATAAAAGTTGATTTGTTCTTCTTCTTCAAAACTGGATATAATAAAGACAACATTTGTCCTCATCAAAAACCTTTTCAAGCAGATTCAAGAATCTCCTCCAGAATTGAGAAGGGCTTCAAAGTCCTCGACGTAGGTTCGAGATAATCGATAATTTGTTTTCTCTTTCTAAGATATCTTCAAATTTAACGAAGTTGCTTTACTACATTGTTGATCTATCAATGAGCAATAATAAACACCAAAATAACCAATTAAAAATGAGGACAAAATCAGATGAAACTACTTAACGTGTTATTCGCTATAATCCAGCAGCTTGAAGAAGCATAAATGTAACTTCTATCTCAATAGTAGGTGGAGATGGTTGGCATAGAGGGAGGTTCTTATTTCCTACTCCTATGTTTAAAACCTCTCTCACACGGGCAGGAAAAAGAGAGTTGGGAGGATGGTACATCATGCCGACTCCCTCTCTTCTTCCCTATTTTCAAAATTTCCCAAAAAATAGCGCGATAGAGGGGTTGGAACTATCGAGTGGTACTTTTAAACTCCCGTTTTAGGAGGATAAATGTGAAAGTTTTCAACTTCAAAACGATAGAGAGGAAATATTTTAGTAGCTGAAAAAAAATTTGAAACATAAACCAATTTGATGAGGACAAACAAATACAAAATGGTTGAAACTAAGAACCTACATGCCACAAAAAATACTGAAACATTACATTCAAAAGAAAAACATCAGCGATCAAACATTACCTTCCAAAGGAAATTGTGCATAAAACGAAGGGGAGTATCTTAGTTTGATTCAACAACATCGATGTTGAGTAATTTCCTAAGAGCATTCTTCGACAAGAATTTGTACCTAACTCATCTGCAGGTGCAAAAGAGAACAAAAAGATGGTGATATTAACTCCCAATAAGGAAATAAAAGAATACCCATATCAGAGTAAGCGAAGAAAGATACCTCATGAACCCAATGATGCGTAAATTTATTAAAGGTATAGCAGCACATGATGTGAGTTCGTAGTTGGGTACATAACCACCTATAGTTAGGGAAACAAAACAACAAAACTTATAATAGAAGAAAGGAATTGTTTCCCCAAGGAAAAGAAGATATATATTGTTAATTATTAAACACAAAGAGTTAACGCAAGAAACAAAACTTCGTTACTTGTAGTTTCATACCAGGTGATAAGGTAAGATGGAATAGAACCTTTACCTTTAAACATAATAAAGGAAGATTAACTATAAACATGTAATGTTGTCAGATGATGAAAGCAACACTGAAATAAGTAAATCGATTGGAGGAGAGATAAGGTTCCAAATAGATCTGAAATAACATAAGATGGTTATAAAATGTCAATTAGATGAGGATCAGATTACATACTTCCATTATAATGGAAGATGACAACCTTTGCAAGCATGGCATAGTAACCTTAATCATTAAAAACACGAAAAATATGAAAAATGAATGGATAGTGAGAGATAGAAAGTAAGACGTGTAATGAAACCCATACACCCACAATCAATCAACCGAAGATTAGATTGTTGTCAGAAACATGAACTATTTAACATTTGAGAACATTAAACAGTATGAAGTAATCAATGAAATATATTCTATTTGTGAACTGCTCCTCATCGTTTTTGGGCAAATCTAGTAAAATTCATATATTAGAATATAATACCCGTCACCATCTACAAAACCTTAAGAATAAAAATCACAGGGTTAAATAGATAAGCATCCCTAATCAGAATTTACAAGACAAATATAAAGCGGCAGTATCTTGTATCACTTCTTCCTCAGATCCATCACTGAAATTTCAAATACAAAACAAATTAGATGAAAGAAGTGTAACAAACAAAACCATCATATAAAACATTTGAATTGAACAAAGAAAAATAGTTGAGAGTGAATAAAGCAACCATGGTAAAAGGAAAATTAGGCTGAGAAGGCAAATTTAAGGGTTTATGATGAAGAAGATGAAGAAAATGGGTTTCACTCAGAGAAAAAACCCTTTCCGTATCATTTTTTTTTTATGAATTTCTCTCTCTAAATTTGTAAAGAATAACTAAAAATTTTCAACATCCATGAAATGGAAGAAGGGCAAACGGTAGAAAAGGAATGAGGAGTTTTTAGGTTTTCCCTGGAAGAAAGAGGTTTTTAGAAGATGAAGATGAAAAGTTTGTGATACATTGTCGAACATTCTGGTTTAATGGGTTTGAGGGAGTCGTTACATTTTGATGTATCAGTGTCCAGTCAGCACCAATGATATTCATTTTATCCTAGTCAGCCTTGTATTTATTTTGTCCTAGTTAGCTTACCCTGTTCTGTTTTGTTATATAGATCTTTATGAGAAATAAAGATACAAGGGTTAGGATATAAAGGTTGTTTTGAATTAAAGATACAAGGGTTACGGGTATCAAACTCTTTGCATTTATTAAAGACCTTCACAACTCATACCCTTATACATGACTAACATGGGGTATTTATAGCCAAGAGACAACTCTTTCATCTAGTGCCACCATGGTGGTTAATAGGTGTATTCTTATTAGCTTAGTAACATTAGTTGGGAGACACCTCTTTCAAGAGTCTTCCAACTCATCTACTTTATGCCTAAGTAAGTAATAAAAAATGTACACCTCCTTCGTTCCAAGACACATTATGCTTTATTTTCTTTAAGCAAATTTAGTGTTTATTATAGGCACCCACTTTTGATGGGCAGCCACATAACATTCTATAACACTCCCCTTTGGATGACCATCATAAGAAATATAGAGTTTCTGAATGGAACTTGATATACAAAATGCTATCTCGTTAAAACCTTGCCAGAAAAACCCATTGGGATAAAAACTGGACGAAGGAAAAAGAGTACAGAGCGTAGATATCCAGTACTAGTGATTTGTAAATCTTCACACGATAATATTCTCCCCCTGATGAATATCATACTGTGGAGTGTAGTTTTACGTCATTTGATTATTCAAGCTTCGCATTCCGATACTTTCTACTAGTTTTCTAAACGTTGTAGTAGGCAGAGACTTTTTAAATAAGTCAGCATAATTCTCACATGATTGTATCTTCTGAATATCAATTTCACCATTTTTCTGTAGATGGTGTGAGAAAAATAACTTTGGCGAAATGTGTTTCGTTCTGTCACCTTTGATATATCCTGCTTTGATTTGGGCAATGCAAGCCGCATTGTCTTCATAAATAATAGTGGGTGACTTTGTAATTTCAAGGAGTTCATATAAAATTCTAATATGGCTGATAATAGACTTGAGCCATACACATTCTCTGGTAGCTTCATGAAGAGCTATAATCTCTGAGTGGTTAGAACATGTAGCAGGCCTACTTTGCTTACTTGATCGCCAAGAGAAAGCTGTACCGCCACTAGTAAAAACATAGCCTGTTTGTGAAACTCCTTTATGTGGATCTAATAGATATCCTACGTCAATATATCCTGTCACTTGTGAACCATCAGAGGAATTCTTCGAATAGAATAATCCCATGTCGGTAGTACGTTGAAGGTATCGGAGAATATGCTTTACTCCCATCCAATGTCGTTTTGTTGGTGCCGAACTGAATCTGGCCAATACGTTTACTGCAAAAGAAATGTCAGGTCTAGTACATTGAGCCAAATATAATAAAGCACCGATTGCACTTAAATATGGTACTTCAGGACCAAGTAGTGCTTCATTATCTTCTTTTGGACGATAAGGATCTTTTATTGTATCAAGAGATCTGACAACCATTGGAGTACTAAGAGGGTATGCAGTGTCCATGCGAAATCTTTTCAAAACCTTTTTTGTATATAAATTTTGATGGACAAGTATACCATTATAACTTCTCTCAATTTGTAAGCCAATGCAGAATTTTGTTTTTCCAAGGTCTTTCCTCTCAAATTCTTTCTTTAAATATCCCGCGGCTTTTGAGACATCTTCAACTGTCCCAATTAGATTTATATCATCAACGTATGTTGCAATGTTAGCGAATCTGGTATATGATTTCTTAATGAACACACATGGACAAATAGGATCATTTACATAACCTTCCTTGGTCAAGTATTCACTGAGACGATTGTACCACATTCGCCCTGATTGCTTTAAATCATATAAAGCTCTATTAAGTTTGAGTGAATACATGACACTTGGTTTTCCTTCAGGTAACTTGAACCCTTCAGGGACTTTCATATAAATATCAATATCTAGATTCCCATCATACGCAATAACGACATCTAGTAGATGCATATCAAGTTCTTCTTAAGCTGCCAGACTGATTAAATATCTAAATGTAATGACATCCATAACAGGAGAATATGTTTCCTCATAATCTATCCCAGGTTTTTGTAGAAAACCCTGTGCCACAAGTCGTGCTTTGTAGCGAACGATTTCGTTATTTTCATTGCGTTTTCTCACAAAAACCCATTTGAACTCAACTGGATTTACATCCTTAGATGTAAGGACCACTGACCCAAAAACACTACGCTTATTGAGTGAATCTAGCTCTGCCTGAATTGCGTCTTTCCATTTCGACCAATCAAGTCTTTGTCGGCATTCCTCAATAGAGCGTGGTTCATAATCATCATTTTCTTTCAGAATTGAGGTTGCCATTGCAAAATAGAATACTTCATCGACAATTGTTTCATTTCGGTCCTACACTTCTTTTGAACATTCATGATTTATAGAGATTTCTTCATTGTTTGGTATCTCTGCCTCATCAAGGGCTTCACCCTTTTCAAGGGGTATTTGTTCAGAAAGTGTGGGTGTATCATTAATAGTCTATTCTAGAGAACAATTATTTTGTGATTGGCAATTCCTCTTTCTAGGGATAGTATCTTTAGAACCAATTGGTCGTCCACGCTTCTTACGTATTTTAGACGACTCGTTTGCTATAGCAGTTTCTCCTGGTTCTTTAGGAATATTAATTCGTGCATGAGCATTAGCAGCAGGGATATATGATTCGGTTACCCTTGCTCATCATCGAGTAATTGATCGAACTCATTACTAGTATGATTTTCATATCCACTACCATAGATATCCTTTTCTTCGATGGGGCTGCAACAACGATGCGGCTCTATTCAGATTAATCCCATAATCTGTTATTATTGACTCGGTCCTGACTTCAGTAAGATCTATTTCAACATCGTCAGTTAAATAGTCAGATACATCCAATCTTGTGTTACATGAAGAATCATTGATTTTCATATGATTTGTTTCCACATTGACAGTATGTTTCTTCAAGGATGCTTGATAAAGATCTATTAGATGTTTAGCAGTCCTACATGTTCTTTGCCAATGCCCTGTCATACCACATTTAAAACAGGGTTGATTCTTCATTTCAGAAGGTTCATTTACTACCTTTTTCCCTTTATTTTGCCGATTATACGGCTTGTATCTGTTACCCGAGTTATTTGCCCATCGGCCTCCGCCGTTGCCACGATCGCGCCCCCAGAACGGTAACCACCACTTCTAGTATCTTTATTTTGATCGTCACCGCGACCATGTTCCTCCAAATTTTTATTGTGGTAGTTGCCACGACCACGACCCTTATGGTTCTGTTCCCGTCTTTCAGTAGAGACAGATGTAAAATAAGTTTCTGAAAAGTTAGTATATCCTGTTGGGCGGGTTTCTTGATTTTTCATAATTGCTTCTCTATTTTGTTCTGCTACAAGAAGACATGAAATTAACTCCGAATGACATTTAAAATTCATGTTTCTATACTGCTCTTGTAAATTCATGTCGGATATATGAAAAGTGGAAAACATTTTTCTAGCATTTGTTCTTCAGAAACTGGATAACCACAATGACCCAATTTTGTAGTTATTTTAACTAAGACAGAGTTATATTCAGAAACTGTTTTGAAATCTTGCAGCCGCAGGTTTATCCAGTCATTTTGGGCCTTCGGTAAAATAACCTTTTTTTAAATGACCGTATCGATTTTCTAAACATTTCCATAATACAAGTGGGTCTTTTTGATATAAACATTCTGATTTGAGTTGTTCACATAAATGATGACGGATTACAATGAGGGTTGCTGAGCGTTTGTAAAGAGGTTCATTATTTCCCTCGCAAATTGTCTTCTCTAGTTGTTTGGCCTCTAGATGGGCTTCGATTTCAAGCTTCCAAGTAATATAGATTTCCCCGATAAGTCGAGGGTTGTAAAATCAATACTTGTTAGAGTCGACATATTGAACTTGAAAATTTACGAATTACCTGTAAAGTTTTCATAGTCCCTTTGGGTTGATTGAAATCTTTTCTACACTAGAGCCTTCGTGCTGATAATGTTCTATGATTATCTCTCCTCTGTTATATAAGTTAATCTTTATGAGAAATAAAGATACAAGGGTTAGGATATAAAGGTTGTTTTGAATTAAAGATACAAGGGTTACGGGTATCAAACTCTTTGCATTTATTAAAGACCTTCATAACTCATACTCTTATACATGACTAACATGGGGTATTTATAGCCAAGAGACAACTCTTTCATCTAGTGCCACCATGGTGGTTAATAGGTGTATTCTTATTAGCTTAGTAACATTAGTTGGGAGACACCTCCTCCAAGAGTCTTCCAACTCATCTACTTCATGCCTAAGTAAGCAATCAAAGATGTACACCTCCTTCTTTCCAAGACACATCATGCTCTATTGTCTTTAAGCAAATTTAGTGTTTATTATAGGCACCCACTTTTGATGGGCAGCCACATAACATTTTATAACAAAAAATATATTTGGGAAAAATGTTAATTATAAGTGAAAAAAGTCAAAAAGTTAATTTAGTAATCTAATTTACTTTTTACAATTTTATTTTTCTTTTACTCACAGAGATACTTGATTTTAATTGATTTTATTTATGCCTTTCACAATTACTCTTGTATACGAAGTGGTGGTGATATTGGTGGTAGTGATGGTGGCGGTGCCTTGAAGGTATTGTTATAGGGTTTGGTGGTGGTTGAGGTATGACGATGGTGGTAGAGGTATGATGGTGATTGTGGTGGTGGTGGTGGTGGAGGTATGATGATGGTGACAGTGGTGGAAGAACCGTGGTAGTGGAAATATGGTGGTGGTGGAAGTACGATGGTGGTTGGTGGTGGAAGTACGATAGTGGTGATGGTGGAAGTACGGTGGTGGTGATGGTAGAAGTATGGTGGTGTGGTGGTTGAGATATGGTGGTGGTATGTTGGTGGTATAGTGGTGGTGATGGTGGATAAGATATGTGGGTGGTAGTGGTGAAGGTACGGTGGTGGTGGGGGGGCGGGGGGGGGGGGGGGGGTGGGGGTGGGGGTGTAATGGTTGTTGTTGTGGTGGTGGGGGCACAATGGTATGGTAGAAGTTTAGTTGTGGTGGTGGAGCGCAGAAAGACAAAGAAAAAAATTTCGTGCAAGTAAAATTTATGCATGTGTTGAACATAAGTTACTTACTTTAAAGTCAAAAGCTAAAAATCTTAGCTTTAAAAGAGAGTCAAATTTTGATGTAAGTGAAGTTGGTAATTTTTGCGTTACCAAACTAACTTTTCTACTTAAATAAGCAAAAAAGTAACTTATTTCAATGTTGCCAAACGATACCAAAGTCTCCGTTTATAACGCAGGAAAACATTTGGAAGTGAAATTCATGTATTTCTTGTGGAAAAAAACATTCATTTTTAAATGTGAAATCAAGTTTAACTGTTTGGTGGCCACGTAGGAAAATTAAGGGAGTTCCTTTAAAATGTAGTGTATTGTTAAACTTTATGGAGGTGCCTTTGGAAGGTTGTGCACATTGGACTATTACAGGGGTTCCTTTAGAATTCCAGTCATTCTTCCCCAAATCTTGACTTAAGTGAAATTTGTAATTTTGGCGTTACCAAACTAACTTTTCTACTTAAATAAGCAAAAAAGTAACTTATGTCAGTGTTGCCAAACGACACCTAAGTCTCTGTTAGTAACGCAGGAAAACATTTGTAAGTGAAATTCAAGTATTTCTTGTGGAAATAAAATATTCATTTTCCAATGTGAAATCAAGTTTAACTGTTCGGTAGCCACGTAGGAAAATTAAGGGAGTTCTTTTAAAATGTAGTGTATTGTTAGACTTTACGGAGGTGCCATAGGAAGGTGGTGTACTTGGACTTTAGAGGGGTGTCTTTAGAATTTTAGTCATTCTTCCCCAAATCTATTTTTCAGAGACAATACATCCTTGGGTTTGTCTTCCCCAAGTCGATTTAGGGGTTCTCATGTTCTTGTTTTTAATTTATCTTTTACTAATCTTTGATTTTAATTTAATTTGTTATGTTTAACCAATCAAAATCGACTTACAGGGAGAAAACACATCTTAGGGTTTCTATTCCCCAAATCGATTTAGGGTTTCTCATGATTATTTGGCTAGCATTTCTTGTCTCTGCATTTTCTGATATTCTTTGTATTCATTCTGCAAAATGGATGACTAATAATGTTTGCTTCATCCTAACAATTGCACCTTTCTAAGATTCATGGCTGAAATATGTGTATTAATTAGGATAAAACTACTGTAACTTTCATGAGTTAAAAGGCATCCCATGTTCATGGCTGAAATCATAATAAGAATCACATCGATAGAGATAGGAGAGAATGTAGCAGGAGGAAAGGAGATGAAAAGAGAAGATGACGGAGATGAAAAGAGAAGATGACGGAGATGAAGAGACAGTAACGGGAGAAGAGGAGATATGGAGAACGAAAGATGCAGGATGAGAGAGAATAATAGGTGTGAGGGTATGAAATCACAGGTCAAGAAGTCAAGAGGGTCGGGTCGTTGACCGGGAGTCAGACCTTCACCTGTTAATATTTTTAAGGGCACCGACAACGTCTTTGGGCTTAACCTGTGACAAGAAACGAAACACACGTGACCGGGAGATCCTCGGGACACCGAGATGGTGCCGGCCTAAGGGAGCTCCGACGGGCAAGTCAGTAAGCTTAACAGATAATAAATATGAATTGTGAACCAAAGATTGAACTATGGAGTTATTTATCTGAGCAAGACGATTGTCATAAGAAAAGGTGATACAATCAGGTGTACGCTTGCCTAATTCTCTAGTCGTCGAGGGAGATAAAATGCTTGCACCATTTGGCCGTGAGGAGTGTGAGAAAGATCAATCGTTTTCCTTGATCAAGTGGTCATCTACAGAGAGAAAGACCAATCGTCTTCCTTGATCAGGTGGTCGTACGGAGATAAAAAGTAGGCGATTGATTGCAGAATTGGATGTCTTAGTCGATAACCAGATGCCTCGTATTATCTTCTCCTTGGTCACTTTATATCGCCTGTCGTCGATTATCGCCTGGCGACGAGTTATATCTTTAATGTGGTAACGCCTTGTGACGCCCCGTGTCCCAAAATAGACACGACCACGCCCCGGCAATTCACAGACGAGACAAAAAATCCGGCAGAGTCTCCTCTGTAAATCGAACCGGTCGCACCTGTAAACCTGTCATGCAAACCATACATTCGCATACATCAAAAATAAACTATGGAGCGGAAGCTAAACAAACTCAACTCAGTTTCGGGTCGAAACCCGAACCATAAAAAGAACTATAAAAGCCTCTTACACATCGATACAACTTATAAACAGATCTAAGTGTTATATATAAATATTAGAGTTCAGTTCTGCAATAACCACATAACTTTAAAATAATGGAAAGCCAATAAACGAAAACCAAAGAAAACGACGCAACACCTCTAGCCTCGTTAGACAAGATCACCGGCTGGAATACAACTCCGCCTCGAGGCTACAACCAAGCACCTGCACACTAACAACTGGTAGGGGGTCAGAATACTCACCGACACGAGTTATTCTGGTAGAAGACCAATCCAAAGGCCATCACGTTTTCAAAAGTTCATTTAATAAGTTGTAAACATCATGACAAAACAAGTTATGAAACCAGTTACCATATATACTATATACAAAACCATTTTCCTTAATCTAGCAAGCAATAGCAGTGATTAGCTGCCCACCCATGGTGCGCTCCCAATAAGAGGAGAGTTCCTCAGGAGAGCCTAGAGTGCGTTAGATAATACCAACCCATTTAGGCACTAGCTAATGCACTACGTCTCCTCGAGAAAGAGACTTACCCCTAGCCGGTAAGCCCCTCTCCCACTAAGGGACTCCGCAATCATTTAAGAGTTTACCTCATGATACATATATACCTTAAGTATCTAAATACGTTTTTGATCACCGAGTTCGAATAAGAGAGTCGTCCCCCAATTACCATGGAAGGACCTGAACCTCATTTTCTTCGTTACCCTGTCATGCATCTAATGCGATCCTTCCAAATCAGTTTCATTCGTATTTCAAAACCACATTCTCATATTCGATTCAAATCAGTTCATTCGTATATCAAAACCAATATGCTCATTCGATTCATTATCTTATCAAACACAGAAGTGGAACAACCAAGAGTCATATCGCCACAAAGCAGAGGGATCCCAATCAATGTCACCTCCCAGGCCAGCGGTCAGGGTGTACGGCCCTGAACCTCGAGCTGGAGGCACGAGCACCAATGGCCAGCAAGTGAAGCACTCTACTCCCACAGGTCTCATGACTAGTGTCGCCCACCTCACCAGTCTCACAAGGGTCACAACCGTGTCCACATGTCATCCTACCCTCAATGGCTACGTGCCTGTAGGTTGACAGAATCCGCAGTCGGTTACATACAAGAAAATCCCAATTAGTTCGCAATCACAGTAAAAACAGTTCGAAAGCATTTCTCATATTGCAGTAAAATCATTCAACCATATTTCATTTCATCACATAAATCGAGTTTCATGCTACCTAAACTTTAGTTATAATGGCGCATATATAACTATAGAATCTAGCATATTCATTATCTATAAAACCATGCTGGATAAAGGATTCAGAACCCCTACCAAGCGATATAGGAACTAGTTTTCCTCCGCTGCAACAGCTAAATCGTCCACGAAATGCTCCGGCTCCCCCTCTACCAAACCATGAACAAAAGAAATATACGTTAGGTTCTTCGATAAGATCCGTGGTTTACCATAAAGAGTAAATAAAAGAAAATAATGAAACTATACAAACTAAAAGAAGCTCGTAAATTTTGGAAGACTTCGAGTTAACCAAATTTCGATCAATCTTGTAACTTCATAACCATGTCCAATCGGGGTCGATCAATCAGTGTTTGAACTGACTTATATCATTAACATTTAGTCATTAGATGTATCTCCCAAATCCAAGTGAATCGCCTTTGAAGTTTGCAAAAATACGAACAACAAAGCAGAATTTTTCCTAACTTCGCACTGTTCGGTAAAACAATCATAATTATCTCGTCCGATATCGAAATGACTTTTACCATACCTTTTCGGAAAGCTAACAACCTAACCTACGACTTTTGTTTTTTAGCAAAGTACGTACGAGCACTATATCAATCCCCGAATGGCTCGGACAGTAGACTTAATTCAGTCCCTCGAGTTGTCGTTCGATCGATAAACTATATCACATAATCTCTCTAAAGTTGCTTTTATATCAAAATTGTTTAATTCCCAACCATATAAACCCAAGAACTACATGAATCATCAAAATCCCCAAATTTTCATAAACTTTAAACCCTAGAATTAAGAATTTTGACCTTAAAACAGCTAATTCATTGGTTTCTTACCTTGATTGGGATGAATTTGAGTTATGATGGTCTCTCTTTGATCAATTTCAGCTAAATCCTTCCTTAATTCACCTGTTTCTTCAAGTTAAAAGAAAACAACTCCATTAAAACTCACTTCAACAATATTAGAGAGAGAAAACGAAATTTCCTTCAAGAATTGAACTAAAATCAAGAGATAAGCCACCAATAACTTATGATTTTCAAATATATCAAATTCCCTTATGAATTTTACCCAAAATTACCTTTTCTGATCGAATTATCTGAACCCAAAATGAAACCCTAACTCAGTCGGTCAATAGAAGATAAGGGAAAATCAGATATTTGTTTTCTTCTATTACTCTGACAAATTTACATTTCAGTCCCTGGGTTTAGCTTGACTGCAAAATAACCCCTAAATTAAACTCTTTGCTGATTTAGTCGCTCGGACTATTTGACCTAAATGTCAAATAGTCCATAAACCAACCTTTTAAAACACGGGATGTTATAATCCTCCCCCCTTAAAGAAATTTCGTCCCCGAAATTTAGATCAGCTCACACATTGCCCCAAAGCATCCCTCGAATTAAATCGCTTTCCTTTAACGACTTCTTAACCAGATCATATCAGAACTCTTCTTTATCATTTCATACTATAATGGTGAACTTCTGACCCATAAATTGATTCTATAAGAATTCCTCTTGTTCTTGTTACTTATAACCTTGCTCAGATAAAATCATATCGTTCACCACTCTTACATTCTTCATGCTTCTGAATCTTTGGATCAATCTACAAACCCAATTTTGTGGTCTTTGCTGAAGTTATGGTCACACCAATGTGGTCAACATACTTCTTAAGTGGTTCAATATGTAGCTTCTTCAATACTTGATGGCATTTCGCATATTACCGGTTCGCCTAGGTTAGCTACTCCTGGCAATGCCTTCATATGAGAATCACCTGATCGAGTGACTTAGGCTCACAAATTTTCACCACTAGTCCATCGATCTTGAAAAAGTTGACCACATTTATTAATCCCTACCCAAATAAACCAATATGTTGCAAAATTCTTTAACAGTTCGTTGTCGTCGATCGTTGTAAACTTGTGTACTGGCAAATACCAATCACACTTAACCTCCTCGTACACTCTTCGACACTACAACATCTTCAATATGTCGACCTACCCAAAATTTATCATCAAAACCTCTTAACCCTTGGTTATCCTCTTCTACCATCTTGTACAACAATGAAGGAAATATACCATCTTAGACCATCCTTCGAGTCTTCCTTTCGCGAGAAAAACAAAACAAGAAACGAAAATCAAAATAACCAAATACATATGTAACATCTTTTATTCTTGGTAGTTTTTAATCTTGAAGCTTTTAGACACCTAATCTTGGCCAATTTTATCTTTCCCTAAAGTCTAGAGCAGTCAATGCTCTACAATATACAAGACTTATCGGACAGCAGAACTAACTGCTCTGATATAGGTCACCAGAACTAACTGCTCTGATATAGGTCACTAGAACTAACTGCTCTGGTACCAACTGTGATGCCCCGTGTCTCAAAATAGACACGACCACTCCCCGGCAATTCACAGACGAGACAAAAAATCCGGCAGAGTCTCCTCTGTAAATCGAACCGGTCGCACCTGTAAACCTGTCATGCAAACCATACATTCGCATACACCAAAAATAAACTATGGAGCGGAAGCTAAACAAACTCAACTCAGTTTCGGGTCGAAACCCGAACCACAAAAAGAACTATAAAAGCCTCTTACACATCGATACAACTTATAAACAGATCTAAGTGTTATATATACATATTAGAGTTCAGTTCTGCAATAACCACATAACTTTAAAATAATGGAAAGCCAATAAACGAAAACCAAAGAAAACGACGCAACACCTCTAGCCTCGTTAGACAAGATCACAGGCTGGAATACAACTCCGCCTCGAGGCTACAACCAAGCACCTGCACACTAACAACTGGTAGGGGGTCAGAATACTCATCGACACGAGTTATTCTGGTAGAAGACCAATCCAAAGGCCATCACGTTTTCAAAAGTTCATTTAATAAGTTGTAAACATCATGACAAAACAAGTTATGAAACCAGTTACCATATATACTATATACAAAACCATTTTCCTTAATCTAGCAAGCAATAGCAGTGATTAGCTGCCCACCCATGGTGCGCTCCCAATAAGAGGAGAGTTCCTCAGGAGAGCCTAGAGTGCGTTAGATAATACCAACCCATTTAGGCACTAGCTAATGCACTACGTCTCCTCGAGAAAGAGACTTACCCCTAGCCGGTAATCCCCTCTCCCACTAAGGGACTCCGCAATCATTTAAGAGTTTACCTCATGATACATAAATACCCTAAGTATCTAAATACGTTTTTGATCACCGAGTTCGAATAAGAGAGTCGTCCCCCAATTACCATGGAAGGACCTGAACCTCATTTTCTTCGTTACCCTGTCATGCATCTAATGCGATCTTTCCAAATCAGTTTCATTCGTATTTCAAAACAACATTCTCATATTCGATTCAAATCAGTTCATTCGTATATCAAAACCAATATGCTCATTCGATTCATTATCTTATCAAACACGGAAGTGGAACAACCAAGAGTCATATCGCCACAAAGCAGAGGGATCCCAATCAATGTCACCTCCCAAGCCAGCGGTCAGGGTGTACGACCCTGAGCCTCGAGCTGGAGGCACGAGCACCAATGGCCAGCAAGTGAAGCACTCTACTCCCACAGGTCTCATGACTAGTGTCGCCCACCTCACCGGTCTCACAAGGGTCACAACCTTGTCCACATGTCATCCTACCCTCAATGGCTACGTGCCTGTAGGTTGACAGAATCCGCAGTCGGTTACATACAAGAAAATCCAAATTAGTTCGCAATCACAGTAAAAACAGTTCGAAAGCATTTCTCATATTGCAGTAAAATCATTCAACCATATTTCATTTCATCACATAAATCGAGTTTCATGCTACCTAAACTTTAGTTATAATGGCGCATATATAACTATAGAATCTAGCATATTCATTATCTATAAAACCATGCTGGATAAAGGATTCAGAACCCCTACCAAGCGATATAGGAACTAGTTTTCCTCCGCTGCAACAGCTAAATCGTCCACGAAATGCTCCGGCTCCCCCTCTACCAAACCATGAACAAAAGAAATATACGTTAGGTTCTTCGATAAGATCCGTGGTTTACCATAAAGAGTAAATAAAAGAAAATAATGAAACTATACAAACTAAAAGAAGCTCGTAAATTTTGGAAGACTTCGAGTTAACCAAATTTCGATCAATCTTCTAACTTCATAACCATGTCCAATCGGGGTCGATCAATCAGTGTTTGAACTGACTTATATCATTAACATTTATTCATTAGATGTATCTCCCAAATCCAAGTGAATCGCCTTTGAAGTTTGCAAGAATACGAACAACAAAGCAAAATTTTTCCTAACTGCGTACTGTTCGGTAAAACAGTCATAATTATCTCGTCCGATATCGAAATGACTTGTACTATACCTTTTCGGAAAGCTAACAACCTAAGATACGACTTTCGTGTTTTAGGAAAGTACGTACGAGCAATATATCAATCCCAGAATGGCTCGGACAGTAGACTTAATTCAGTCCCTCGAGTTGTCGTTCGATCGATAAACTATATCACATAATCTCTCTAAAGTTGCTTTTATATCAAAATTATTTAATTCTCAACCATATAAACCCAAGAACTACATGAATCATCAAAATCCCCAATTTTCATAAACGTTAAACCCTAGAATTAAGAATTTTGACCTTAAAACATCTAATTCATTGGTTTCTTACCTTAATTGGGATGAATTTGAGTTATGATGGTCTCTCTTTGATCAATCTCAGCTAAATCCTTCCCTAATTCACCTGTTTCTTCAAGTTAAAAGAAACACGACTCCATTAAAACTCACTTCAACCATATTAGAGAGAGAAAACGAAATTTCCTTCAAGAATTGAATTAAAATCAAGAGATAAGCCACCAATAACTTATGATTTTCAAATATATCAAATTCCCTTATGAATTTTACCAAAAATTACATTTTCTGATCGAATTATCTGAACCCAAAATGAAACCCTAACTCAGTCGGTCAATAGAAGATAAGGGAAAAATCAGATATTTGTTTTCTTCTATTACTCTGACGAATTTACATTTTAGTCCCTGGGTTTAGCTTGACTGCAAAATAACCCCTAAATTAAACTCTTTGCTGATTTAGTCCCTCTTTTGATTTGACCTAAATGCCAAATTGTCCCTAAACCAACCTTTTAAAACACGGGATATTACACGCCTGGAGCTGTCAAGATGAATGAGGATATTGTAACTCCTATCTAACAGATATTTTCGAGATATCATTGGCCAACCACTATCTTGAATAACAGTAACGCACCTAACGCACATATGGGAAGAAGGTCCGCTTAAGAAATGATGACCAACCTTCTTGTGCAGGGCTGACTTCTTTATCCAAAGCTGTCTCTCTTGTTTAATGCACGTGTATCTTCTTGTTTCTCTAGGTGCCTGAAGATGAATGGGTCAGGCCCATTTGTCATTCGGTTCATGGGCTCGGCCCTCCTGTGACCCCATTAATCGTGGATTTCTAGAGGCGCTCTTGATGACGGATTTTGGCCCATACAATTTGTCTCCAACTCTTTAAGTTGACGGAGTGCGGAGGCTTAGAGAGTAGTTTTTTAGAGTTGTAAAGACTGATTCGGAGTCCGGTCTCGTTGTATTCGTGGGGACGTAGTGGCGAGAAGTGTCGCATTTTGTAAGTCTGTTGGGGCTATGGGATTGCTTCGTCGTGATCCGACACTATTAGCAAAAATTCTTAAGTAACTTTGATCTTCGATTTAGTATTTGCAAATCGGTGATTGATGCGAAGGTTGGTGGCACCTAATATGGTAAAATTATATCGACAAAGATAATTTGACAAAGTAAAACTCTTTGACCAAAATCGGTATGCTACGGGGTACTTTAATTTTCAACCAAAAATTGGAAAATAATAAGTATGGTAAAATATATTTGCGAAAATAAATTGCAAGAATGGAGTTTATGAAAAAAAAAAATTGACAAAACTTTGATGTATTTGGTCGGTCAGGAACGGCTGACTAAGTCAGTCGGCATGGATAGACTAGATTTAATTAATGTGTAGTGTATTATGTACCATAGTATGTTAAATTATTACACATGCACATAGAACCACAGTTGACCCGGTCAACCGTGCATTACATATGACTTGGTCAATTCTGTTAATACAAATGACGCTCGGTTGCCACATGCACATAGGGCCACAGTTAAACCGGTCAACTGTGCATTACATATGACTTGGTTAATTGTAATACAAATGACGCTCGGTTACCACATGCACATAGGACCAGAAATTGACCCCGTCAACTGTGCATTACATATGACTTGGTCAATCGTGTTAATACAAATGACGATTGATTACCACATGCACATAGGACCACAGTCGACCCGGTCAACCGTGCATTACATATGACTTGGTCAATTGTGTTAATACAAATACCGTTTGGTTACAACATGCACACAAGGAAACTCAAACCAGTTGACCTGGTCAACTGTGTGTTGCCCACCATCCGGTCAATTGTGTGCATACAATTGACTACCGGTCAATACTATGCATGGAAATTCACAATTGGCACCCGTACCATCCCTTTGAATTTGCTAAACTTCATTAGGGCGTACTTAATTTTTTGGGATGGATGGGTTTGTGGAACCCATCTTTTCCTCTAAAAATTACTAACCATTGTTATAAGGGATGTGGCTGCCGATAGAATTATTGGTTTAGCATATGTTTTAGGTGCCTTTAAGATTATCTTCCTCTTGCCAAACTCACATCTATTGCAGCCCACCATTCCTATATTACCACCTTGATGTGGTGTCATCTTGTGGTAGTTCATATGAGAAGTGTCATTGCATGGGAGCTCCATATGCAATGTGTCATCTTGGTAGTGACAACACATCATGCAAGTGACAACACATGAGGTTATGTGTCACCATTCTACAACTCCATATGCAAAGTGTCATCTTGGTGGTGACAACACACTATGCAAGTGACAACACATAGGGTATGTGTCAACATCCTATTACTTCTCCCACCATATAAATAGATGTATTTTGTGTATTGTTGATATAAGTTTGTAAGAGATAAGAAAGTGTATGGAAAAGGTTTGGAAAGAATTCTTCTAAATATAGTTTGGTTCAAGATCATCTCTTTATTTTAGTATATCTTTATATTTCTACCTTTTCTCTCCCTTTATTTCCATTAAGTTGCATGCAAATATCGATACACATTGAAGCAAATAGATCGACAATTTACAACAACCATATAATATTTCTACCAGGTGACTATTGTTCAAATATGCGGAATGGTTTAATTAGTATACTAATCGATTAATTAGCTTCTGGTGAAAATATACCTAGGGTTATCTTCAGTTACTAATATACGTGTTGTGCAAGCGTATGTGTTGTGAATAGGGACAATCACTACGATACGACAACTGCATCGTTTTTTTGTACGATTTACAGCTAATTAAAGTACATACTTGCGTTGTGCTCAATACCTTGTAAGTGATCCGATTTGCCGAACTTGTCATAGATCTACTCTTGTTGCCTCAAACGGGAGGAGCTCCGTCAAGGCGTGGCAAAGCAGGAGCAAATGCTCCGTGAGGAGAGAAATGTGAAGACTATTTTACTCTGTCAAGGGGTCAAGCGCTAAGGTTTGTTCTTCCTTGGTGGGTGTCAAGTGCAAGGGCGCTTGACATGGGTATTCTATTCTGTCGATGACTAGACAAGAAGCTCTGTTCAACGAATTTCTACCAAAGGTCGGATGTGAATCTCTTTCTGCCAAGAATCAGACGAGTTGATTTATTACGTTTTCACGATGAGATACGTTAAGAAAGAGTTGTCAGCCGAGGTGGGACAGGTTTTTCGAATGCTCGTGACACAAATTTTTATGGTGTGTTATAATATAGGCAAGTCGTGATGCAGGGCTCACACCGAGTGGCCCTGACGTAAATTTTTAATGAGACGGGCTCATAAACAAGACAACTAATCGAGGCAAGGCATCTGCCAGGTGGTTCTGGCATAAATTTTAAATGAGGCAGATCCGGAGCTCTTGGCGAGGCGGACCTTAGTGCTATTGGAACGACACGTTGTGATGCAGGGTTGTCAGTCAAGGCAATGCTTATATGCCTGATGGGCCTAAAAGGTTACCCTAAAAGGTCTCCACCCGCAAGTATACGTGCGTCAAGTAATAAAACCCGGTAAGACCGAGATCGATCCACGAAGATAGGAAGGTGAATCAAATATCGAGAGAGTCTAGCCCATCGGTCTAGGTGTCACTGACTAACTCAGACTAAAACAGAAGATGATAATTGGGTTTTTAGATTGATTTGAAATAAAGAAATAAATAAAAGTGACTAAACTAAAGGTGAGAGATTCGAGAAGAGTCGAGCAAGAATGGAGTGAGAGGGATACTTCGATCCACAAAATCGATAGTGACTAGTAGTAATAATCTATAAGCATGAAAAGTTAGTTAACTTCACCCACATTGACAATCCTAAGCATAATATGTCAAACCAAGCATAATCGATCAAAAGTGACTAAGTATCGACTATCAAACTAATAACATAGTATGAAATGAGTCGACAATGATCAAAGTATGACACTAATAAGCATAATCCGTCAAACTAAGTATAACCGATCAAAAGTTACTAAGCATCGACTGTCAAATTAAGTACGGACTATCAAACTATGTGTCAATAAGCAATTAAGAACGAGGTTTGTAATTCATAAAATTAGACGAAGTCGACTAAACTAACATTTAAACAAATCATAAGTCATTCATCACATATCAAATCATGTTTCACGGGTATCGAATTACAAAAGTTAGCTAGACATGGCGATACAAATAATAAACGGGAAAAAGATAAGGTAAGACAAAGTTAAGGTTGAAATCCCTCTTTTTCAATGATGGTGCGAGGCTAGGAGCGTCGAAAAATATAGTTATGTATGTGATGCCGCTCTCCCCTTAGCAATAGTCTGATTTCCCCTTAACAGTGCAGATAAGGTGTCCCCTCAGTAAAAACCAGGGTTCCCCTTAACAAACAGTACCTTCTTCTTCCTTTCAAAAACAATCCACCATGAAAGCTCACCAAAGCTTTCTCTCTCTAGAATTTGAAAACCAAATAGCAAGAAAATATCAAGAGAATCACAAGCAAGTCACGACAAATAAAACCCCTAAGATTTCCCGACCAAAAGATAACCACCAAATCCGGCGAAGGAAACTTGAAAATTCCGGCCAAGTTACGAGGGTTCGGCCTTCAATGGTGCTGTCCCAAGCCAAAACCCTTATTCCCGAGCACGTCCCTTACTTTCCCGTGGTTTCCAGCCAAGTCCTGAGCAGCTATGGAGGTGTGAAGTTGCTGCCCCGACCGAGTTGTGGCTTCAACCAGTGCTGCTGTTCTTGGAGGTGCTCTGCCGCTTATCCTCTCGGCTGTACCGCGCCGGCCAAGCTCTGGCCGGCCTTGTGTGTTGGCCAGCTTCTTCCTTTTTTCTCTCTCTCTCTAGCTTCAAAAACTCCCTCAACCCTAATTTCTAATTGTTGATTGGAGGGTGTTTGATTTTTGCACTTATTAAGTGATTTTCACTTAATAAGTGCGGGCCGGCAATTTTAGGCTGTTTGATTTTTCACTTAATAAGTGAATATCACTTGTAAGTGGGGTCAAAGTAAGTGCGAAAAAGTAAGCTCCAACTTGGAGCTTATTTTTTTGCACTTACTTTCTAAGTGCTAAAAAAGACATTTTTATCCTTCTCCGAATATAAAAATTACCAATATAATTATAACTAAAAAGAAAATCTTAAACAATTGATAAGTAAAAAACTTTTTCTCACTTTAGCGATGACTATTTTCCTTCTTCACTCATCCTTCACCTAAGTTTTTCTCCTAAATTTTTCTCACATCTCTTCCTTCATTAATCACGGAATCACCCAAACTCCATGATGCAACGTAGGTTCTTTCTCGTTCATAATTTTTAATTATTTGAGATTAATATTTTCAACACAAAGTATTCATAAATCGTAATTTTCTTGTACCCAAACTCACGAGCATAATGAATTAGTATGAAATGTTAATATGTAAATACTTTAAGGTCAAAATAGACAATTTCGCATTTTTATGACATTTATAATTAATATGAAAATAAAAATCAAGCACTTAGAAGTGATGGAAAACAAACGCCATACCACTTACAAATAATATCACTTACTAAGTGATATTCACTTAGTAAGTGCTAGCACTTATAAGTGCTAAAAAAATCAAACACCCTCCAAGTCTCCCCTTTTGTTCTCTTACCACTAAACCCTATACCTGGTCATAAGTTGACTTGGGCCCTTTATGTGGGAGTGCTCATAAAACTTCACATTGCTCTTCTTCATTGGGATATTGGAATTTGGGTTGGGCTTTGCCTCTCATTTAGAACACAAAGGAGTGCCTTTAACTTTGTCTCTACATATTCTAATTTCCAGAAAATACCAAAATGACCCGCGACTTCTTTTTTCCATAACTCTTCCGTCCGAACTCGGATTCGACTTCCGTTTTCTCCGTCGGGCTCACCATTGACTCCACTTGCTATTTAACTTCTGATTTCTACCAAAATGACCAAAATATCCCTGGTACTCTTTCCTTTCGGTCTCTTCCACATGGGATGAAAATGTGATAAATGCTCTCTTTTATTCCGAATTAAGCGTCAAAATCCAAATAAGGTACCTACCAAGAAAAACTCATAAATAATTAAATATAAAACCCCAAAAGAACTAACTCATCCAAGTTAAGTGATCCAAATATGGCATTTAAACGCCACATCAATGCCGAGTGCACTTAACGCCGACTTAATGAGGTCTACTCTAATCGAGGCAGGATTGTAGAGTAACGCTACTGACCAAGGCAAGGCTTATAAGCCGAGTGCTCTTCAATCGTAGAATTTTAATGAAGCTTGCTGTAATCAAGGAAGGCTTGCAAAACAGGGCTACAGATCAAGGCAAGGCTTATACACCAAGTGCTTTTTATCGTAGACTTTTGATGAGGCAGAGCTGGTGCTCTGATCGAGTCACGCTTTTTAGGGCAGACTTGTCGTTCAAGGCAAGGCGAGTTTGTCGTGTGCTCTTTATGCGGACTTAGCTAATTTACTGAGGTGGAGCTCCGTCGATGAATGCTTCTTTAATCCATAAAGGTATTACCCTTTATAGATAGTTTATATTGTTTGCCTCTTTTGTCCATAAGAGTATTACCCTTTATAGACAAACTATATTATACATGCATTGTGTTTTGGCAAAGCATGACTTGCCTTAATCGTTTTGAAGCATCTGACATTTGTGCTTCAACGCTTTTGTAAGGTGATATCTGCTTTGCCCCCTTAGTCTAAGCGTAGATCTTTAGAAGTGCTAGGGTTAGACTAAATTTCGTGGCGTTAGAGCCTTGTGTTTGTCCTGTACAAATAAAACCTAATTTAAAGTGAAACATCATTGTATTTTGAATAATGTCGTGTTACAAGAGAAATATTCATGTAATACGAACAATGTCGTTTTATGAAGAAGTGATATTTCATTTATAACATTGAGTCTTTTACATATACTGACGTGAGTAGAATTGAGGTCTGAAGCAGTATTGAACTTGCTTGCAAAGTTGAGCTGACTTTGGGGAGAGTTGGAGTCTGAAGCAGTGCGGATCTGTCTTGCAGAGGTGAACTGACTTTGAGCAAAGTTGGGGCCTGAAGCAGTGCGGAGCTGGCTTGCAAGGCTGAACTAACTTTGAGCAAAATTGAGGCCTGAAGCAGTGCGAAGCTGGGTTGCAGGGCTGGGGTTGTCTTCAGGTAGAACGAATGTCTAAAGCAGTGTTGAACCGGCTCGCAGAGCTAGATTTTCTTTAAGTGGGGTAGATATGGAGTTACACTTATCTTTATTGTCTCTTGGAGAGATATATATTGTCTTTGCTTGGCAAAGTGGTTGTTGTTACCGTCCGCTTTTCGCCCAGTTAAAGCTTGGTTTGCCTGCACACCCCTCGGTGGGGGGGAGGTCAATGGCATATCCATCGACCCTCCGACGCCCAAGTCAGTAACTGATGTAAAAGATAAATGATAAATCAGTGAAACTAAGTTAGAAATAGTACCGTTTTAGGTGTTTTGCTTTTCAACTATTATTGAGGTCCAGACCTTTCTGTGAGCGGAGCTTATATGCTTCCTATCCCACTACTTGGGTGATCAGGTAAGGTCCTTCCCAAGTGGGAGCCAGTTTGCCTGCTCCTGTCTGCTTGGTGTTCTGGAAAACCTTTCGAAGCACCCAATCCCAAACTTTGAAGCATCTGACTCGGACATTTTTATTATAGTGAGAGGCTGTTCTCTGTTGGTATATGGCGGTTCTAATTGTTGCCCTGTCTCTGAGCTCGTCAGTTGTGTCAAGGTCGTGGTTAAGCTCGACCCAATTGTTTTCTTCTTCAGTCCGCTGGTGCTGATGTAAAAAAAATGACCTTCCGTTATTTCAGCATGAAAAAGGGAGTTGATGCATGATAGTCTCCGTTATGTGTGAATATTCTATGATGTTGAGTCTAATTCTTGCGTCTGGTCCTCGCTCCAGCTCTGGTTCCTGCTCCTTGCTCCAAGCTCCAAGCTCCAGGTCCTCCTTCTTGCTCCTGTTTCCTTGATTCCAGCGGAAAAACCTGCAAAGGGTTTGAAAACCGCTCCGACGCTCAAGACAGTCAGGGTGTTATTTGCAGTAAAAGATTGAATATTGATTGAACTTTTTGGGGGACGAGTATGTGTTACTCAGAGAAATAGAACCTGTCTTGTGGAATACGATGGGGGCCTTTTATAGGCAATGTTAAGCCACCTTTGATTAGTGGCTGTGGTGAGGCGGTGGACGTCGAACTGTTAGAGAAGTTTCCTCTTATTCGTATCTAAGGTTTCCCTTACAGTCTATCTCGGATCTTAGATGAATGGAAGTTCCTAAGTTCAAGGATACTTCGTAGATATCTTGCCGAAGTGATAGATTTTTGGGGAGATACTTTATTCTTTCAGACTCTTGAAGCCCAAACTTGCTTAAACACTTAAGATCTGTAACTGACTGAGATCTTTTAGGGAGATTCCGGGATTAAGTCAGTAAGCTGTAGGCACTTTCCTGTCTCCCCAGTTTAGGGCGTGAGACAGAGGCGAAACAGAGTTGATTCCTCTTAGCTTATCCTGGCTGACCTCCCAATAAGGGGTGTAGGTGGCGGAGCGTCGAGGGTTTGTCTGTTTTGCGGCCTTAAGCCGGGTTTACCAGTTGGACTTCAGGTCTAGGCTTGACTTTCTAACGTCAATCAACGTTTGGACATTTTACGCATCATCAGCTGGTACCGTGCGGTAGGGCAGGTTTCAGCTGGGATTACAACTTCAGAACCAAAAGCTAATGAGAAAGGGGTTTCACTTGCTTGTGTTCGTACAGTTCGATAAGCCCATAGTACTGCTGGTAGTTAGTCTGCCCAAGTTCCTCTAGCTTTTTCCAGTTTCTTCTTTAGAGAGTTCATGATAGTTTTGTTGGAAGATTCGGCTTGATGATACCTTGGGATTGAGAAGCTGAGCTTTATCCCCTAGTCCTTGCAAAAGTGTTGGAAGGCGATGCTAAGGAATTGAGATCCATTGTCGGTGACTATTTCTTTAGGTACCCCAAACCTGCAAATTGTATGCTTCCACACAAAAACCATTACCTCTTTATCTTTTATTTGGTGAAAGGCCTCGGCTTTGATCCACTTAGAAAAATACTCGGTCATAGCCAATATGTATACACGTTGGCCTGGAGCAGTGGGGAGTTTCCCCACTATGTCCATCCCTCATTTCATAAAAGGTCAGGGTGATAGTATATAATTCAATTTCTCAGGAGGCAGATGAGAGGCTTGGGAGAACCTTTGGAATTTGTCACATCGTTTGGCATGATCGATTGAATCAGCCCTCATGGTCGGCCAGTAGTAGCCGACAGTCAGATCCCAATTGGTTAAGCTACGATCACCAGAGTGGTTGCCACATTCTCCCTTGTGTAATTCTTTTAAAACATAATTACTTTCTTCTGGAGTGATTCACTTGAGGTAAGGGCTTGAATACGACCTTTTAAGTAATTGGCCGTCGAGTTAGAGTTCTTGTTTCCTGCTCTGCTTCCTGCTCTGCCTCTTGCTCTGCTCCTTGCTTCTTGCTCCTATTCCTGTTCGTCTGTTCCCAAAGGGGGAAAACTTGCAAAGGGTTCGAAAACCGCTCCGACGCTCAAGCCAGTCAGGGTGCTCTTTGCAGTAAAAGAATGAATATTGATTGATCCTTTTGGGGGCGAGTTATGGAAACTCTGAGTTTTTGGTGATTTTTTTGGGTAAAGAGATCGTGCCATGTGAAGGACGATGTGGGGGGCATTTTATAGGCGATGTTAAGCCGACTATGATTAGTGGCGGTGGTTTAGGCGATTGCTGTCAGACCGAAGAAAAAGTTTCCTCTCTTGAGTATCTAGGATTTTTCTTAGAGTCTATCTTGGATCTTTGATAAGTGTAAATTCCTAAGTTTAAGGATCCTTTGTAGATATCTTGCTGATGGGATAGGTCCTAGAGGAGAAGTTTCCTCCTTCAGTTACGTGGAGTTCAAGCTGGCTTAAACACTTCGAGATGTGTAGCCGACTGAGATCCTTCTGGAAGATTCGGGAGTAAGTCGGTAGATCGCCTAGCGCTATTGCCTTCCCAGTTCTGGGCTTAAGACATTGGCCGGATCTGTTTGGACCCCCTTACTCCTCTGAAGACCCAAGGGCTGATCTGTCCATGCCAAGGGCGTTTTGCAAGGCTGGTTTCTTCCAGCCGACCTCTTAGTTAGGGGAATATTTTGTGGACCATCAGGGGCTCAGCGGTCCTGCTACCATAAGTCGGGTTGACCCAGTAGACTTCAGGTCTGATCTTGACTCTTCAGACGTTAGTCAACGTCTAGACATTTTATGCATCATCAACTTCTACTCGTCAGTCTCATTACTTTCGACCAAGGAGTGGCGGGACTCATGATGATGCATAAAATGTCCAAACGTTGACTAACGTCTAAAGAGTCAAGATCAGACATGAAGTCTACTGGATTAGATCGGCTTAAGGCAGGAGGACCGTTGAGCTCCGTATGGTCCACCAAATATTCCACTAACTGGGAAGTCGGCCAGAAGCAACAGCCCTGCGAGACGCTCTTGGCATGGACAGATCAACTCTGAGGTCTTGAAATGAGTGGAGGGGAGGGGGTCCACACAGGTTCGACCAGTGTCTTACGCCCAGAACTGGAGAGGCAGCAGCGCCAAGCAACCTACCGACTTAATCCCAAAACTTCGAGAAAGATCTCAGTCGGCCACATATGTCGAAGTGTTTAAGCCAGTTTGGACTCCACGTATCTAAAGGAGAAAATTTCTCTTTAGAGTCTATCACACCGGCAAGATATCTCTACGGAAAGTCCTTGAAGTTAGGAACTTCTACTTATCAAAGATCCAGGATAAACTTCAAGAGAAACCCTAGATACTCAAGGGAGGAAACTTTTCCTTCGGTTTGACGGCAACCGCCTCACCACCGCCACTAATCATAGTCGGCCTAACATCGCCTATAAAAGGCCCCCCACATCGTCCTTCACAGGACACGATCTCTTTACCCTAAAAAGATCACAAGAAACTCAGAGTTCTCATAACTCGCCCCCCAAAAGGATCAATCAATATTCATTCTTTTACTGGAATGAGCACCCTGACTGGCTTGAGCGTCGGAGCGGTTTTTGAACTATTTACAGGTTTTCCCCCCTTTGGGAACAGACGAACAGGAGCAAAGAGCTGGAGCAAGGAGCAAAAGCGAGGAGTAAGGAGCAGGAGCAAGGAGCGAGGAACAGGAACCACGAGCTAGAACAAAGAAAAGCAGAGCAGAAAGCAGAGCCGAAAGCAGGAGCACAGAGCTGATCAATCCCCAACCTAACGGAGGATTCGAACATAACAGAGGTTGTCATGCATCAACTCCCTATTTCATGCTGATCTAACAGAAAGCCATTTTTTGACATCAGCAGCCATAACTACCTGAAATGAAGTAATGATGGAAGAAATAGTAGGGGCGGTCAAAAGTTGGGCCTGGAAGTTCTCCTCTTGATGGTACGGCTACAGACAACTCCATGATTTTTTCCTGCAATAATTGATTTTCGACTCTGACTAGGATGTTCTCCTCTTCCAAGGCTCTGAATCGTTGTGTGTCCTCTTACATCTGATCTGTCAATAGTGCAAACTGGGATCGTACGTCAAGGAGAGTGTTGGGTATATCTTGTGCCATTTGGGTAAACTCAATAATTAGTTGTCGGGGCCCTCCTTCTAGCGCCAAACTCTGAGGGTATGAAATCGCAGTCAAGAGGACCGGGTCATCGACCGGAAGTCAGACTTTCACCTGTTAATATTTTTACGGGCACCGACGACGTTTTTGGGCTCAACCTGTGACAAGAAATAAAACACAGGTGACCGAAAGATCATTGGTACACCGGGATGGTGTCGGCCTAAGGGAGCTCCGACGGTCAAGTAAGTAATTTTGACAAATAATAAATATGAATTGTGAAACAGAGATTGAGCTATGGAGTTATTTATTTGAGCAAGACGATTGTCAGGAGAAAAGGTGATACAATCAGGTGATACAATCAGGAGTGAGAGAAAGATCAGTCGTCTTCCTTGATCAGGTGGTATTCTGAGAGAGAAAGATCAACTGTCTTCCTTGATAAGGTAATAACAATATAAACCAAGAGATAGAAGACAAAAGGAACTAAACTTTTATTATTATCATTGTAAAAAAAAAATTCTATTTTGCTACATCATATTCATTAGCAACAACCTCTTTATATAGGCCTCTTGATGAGTTACATAACCAATAGAGAGTCACATAATAATGGTGTTTGAATACAAAGTATTAATGACGAAGAACTTATGGTAGTGGCCAACAACCCTCGGTTGGAGGTAAGAGGTATAATCTTCCATCTTAGAGGTCAAGGGTTCGAGGCACAAGTTGAACAATTCAAAAAAAAAAACTTATGGTAGTGAGAGTTACAAAGTGTGGTGGTCATCCACCATAAATCAAGTATTTATAACGATAATATTATGATAATAGATATCCACCATTTATACATCGACAAGTACATATATCTGTATGTCCACGGAAGTTTAAAAGACTTTATGTCTACGGAGTCAATGTCTATAAGACATTTTATCCATGAATGTCCACCAATGTCTCTATCCATTACCCCTAAGATTATTATACACAATCGTAGTTTCACTCCTTCACGTATTAAGTGATTAATTTAAGTATGATTAGACAAAGGCCGAGCTAAGATTTCGTTCTAGACAGGTTCAACTTAAGTAAACTTTTTGATATGAACTTTTTATCAAAAAAGTATTACTGCTTGTGAACGATGATGACATTTTCGTTCGATTACTCCTGCTTCATACTTTTATCATTTTATAATAACAAGAGATGCCTAGAGTTTGAGAAGTGAAGAAAAATTTTGTATTAAGCTGTATGATAAAACACAAAAATTAGAGAATTTAACTTTTTTTTCGTATTAAGTAATTGAAACAAAATATTGTAAACATATCACGCTAATTTCACTAAGAACATGCATGGGAGAAGCCTGTGGTGCTGGTTGAAGTGGTAACCGTAAAAGAAAGTGAATAAAGAACAAGAGAAAATAGGGAAAGAGAAGAAATAAAAGTTGATAATTGATGGTCGGTCGACAACCTTTGTTGGCGACAAGCAAAGTATAGGTAAATAATAACGAGATAGAAGAGAGGGAAACAAATAAGAGATAAAGAAATAAATAAAATTGTGACTAACAAAAATAATTTTTGTGGAACATAAGAAGGATACAATTGAAAAAAGGAAAACAAATCTTGTAGCCTAATAAAAGCTCGGCGACAAAGTGAGTGCCAAATTGACAAGTGGTTATAAATTGCCGCCCCAAATAATTACCCATTCTTTTTTTTGTTTTGTTGAAAGAGTAGAATATATTGAAACTAACACAAAAGAGTCTTATTACAATACAATTTAGAAATCATAAAAGGAACATAATTCCAAGATTGAGTCCTGTTCCTCTTTCTCGCCCACTTCGCCAACTTGTCTGCAACTTGATTGAACTTCCTGTTTGTGTAGGAGAATTTAACTTTATCCTGTCGTCTTTTGATGTCCTGTATTTTCTTTATATGAATTTTGGATTGCCATTGAATTTTATTCCTTTGATTCTTTAAATGTTGTATGATATTTTTATTGTCACTTTCAATAATAATATTTTTATATTTGTGGGATTCCGCCCAAATCATACCATTTAAAATTGCAATAGCTTCGCTCTCTTCTGCATTTCTGCTTCTAGAGGTGGTAGCACTAGCTTCAATAAATTTGGATTCATTGTTATGAACAACCAAGCTCGTTCCTACAGCATTCTGAAGATTTAGGAAGGAAGCATCTATGTTGATTTTTAACGAAGAACTGTCTGGTGGGTTCCATTTTCCTGATTCTATATTGGTATTTGTCGGATTAACTTCTGTGTATTTAGGGAATGTGGAAATCATGTTGATAATTCTATCCAGGTTATTTATCTCATGTTGAAAGCAATGGTCGCACCGAATTTTCCAGATTATCCATAATATAATGGCAAAGTGGGTGTTATCAGTTGTGATACTAATTTGAGATTCCTACTCCCAAGTAAAAATCCAATCTGCTACCGATGGTATTTGTATTGACTGAATATTGAAGTGAAACCAGATATTTCTGGCTAAGGGACAATGAAGAAGCGCGTGCTCGATAGTTTCAATTTCCGTACAGTTGGGACAAGACAGATTATTGTCAATGTATTTACCTATTCTTGCCCTCACCGGGAGGGCTTTAGTGCAGATTTTCCACATGAAAACCTTGATTCTGGGGATTACCGGAATAGCCCATATAAAGTTCCAGTTAAGAGAGATGGGTAAAGGAGAGTTTATACTAGTGCATAGATTATGATATAACGATTTAACCGAAAATTTACCTGATTTTGTTAGGGTCCATTTTCTTTGATCTTCATCATTGTCTACTAAAGGAATGGAAAGAATTAAGTTAGTAGTGTTACTATCAAAGGTATTATTCAGCAGAGCTTCATTCCATTTGGATTCCTCAATCAGCTGCGAAACTTTAGACAGATGGGAGTTAGTACTATTAGTAATAGGATGGAGCAATGAGGGAATCCAGTTATCATTCCATATATCAATCTTTTTACCATTGTGAACTTCCCAAGCGGTGTACTTTTCAATGTTATTTAGTTGTTTGCTGATATTTTTCCAATGCCACGAATGGTGTGATTTAGCTGGCAAGGGGTTTTCTGTGTGGATAAAGTATTTGGCTTTTAGGAATTGCACCCATATTGCATTCAGATCAGATTTGATCCTCCATGCAAGCTTGCTTAACATGGCTTGGTTATCAAGTTCAGGGGAGTGGATCCCTAGCCCACCTAATTTTTTTTGTCGACAAATCGAAGACCAACTTTTCGTGCAAATACCTTTAGACTTACCCCACCAGAAAGACTTTTGCAAAGTCGAAATGCTCTTGCAAATACCATTCGGAAGGGTAAAGCATTGCATCTGGTATCGGGGTACGGCTGCCGCTATTGTCGAAATGACAATAGTTCGCCCCGCTTGAGAAAGGAAATTGTGATTCCATTTCTCTAATTTATTCTTAATTTTAAGAGGAATGTCATTGAAGACCTTTTTCTTATGCGCCCCTATAAATAACTGGGCGCCGAGGTATTTTTTCGAAGCAGAGGCATATTTAACTTTAAGCATTTTCATGATAAGACGCTTAAATTTCGGATGGGAGTTCTTAGAATTGAAAATATTGGATTTGCTATAGTTGATCATCTGGCCTGAAGCTTCACAAAAAGTTTTGAGAATATGCTTGAGAGTATGGATGTTATCTAAAGAATTCCGACAAAAAATAATACAGTCATATGCAAACAGAAGATGTGAAATTTCTAGGTTTGGGTTGTTAGTAGGGAACCCTTGGAACTTATTACCTTCGTGATCAGCATTAATAAGCCGGCTAAGACCTTCCATTGCAATGGTGAAGAGAAAAGGAGAGAGTGGGTCACCTTGCCTAATACCCCTCGTGGGGAAAAAAGTGTTTCCCGGCCGGCCATTAATGAGAACCACCATCGAAGATGTAGAAATACATTGAGTAATCATCTTGATCCAATGATCCGAGTACCCTAATTTAGTCATAATATTGGTCAGAAAGTTCCACTCAATTCTGTCGAACGCTTTGGACATGTCTAATTTCAGCCCAAAGTAACCCGTAGAACCTTTCATGGTTTTGAGAGAATGAATAATTTCCTGACCTATAATTATATTATCCGTGATTTGTCTGCCTGGGATGTAAGCAGCTTGGAAAGGGGAAATAATGTTTTGAAGAGAGTGTTTAAGTCGATCAGCCAGGATTTTCGTCATAACTTTATACGTGGTATTAAGAAGGCTAATGGGTCTATAGTCCGCCGACATTTGGGGGGAAGTGGTTTTGGGGATCAGACAAATATGGGTGTGGTTAGTTTCAGGAGGGAGCTCAGCTGTGGAGAAGAAATTTTGAACTAAACTATAAATATTGGGGCTAACTGTATCCCAATTCGTTTGAAAGAAAAATGGGGGATAACCATCGGGCCCCGGGGCCGCATCCCTTTTCAAGTATTTAATAGCTCTATCGATTTCTTCCTGATCTGGGATACTAACCAGCTCTAGATTTTGATCTGCTGTAATGGTAGTGTGGAAAAGGTTGAGGTTGTCTATGTTCGGATTATTATTATAGAAGAAATTTTGAACTAAACTATAAATATTGGGGCTAACTGTATCCCAATTCGTTTGAAAGAAAAATGGGGGATAACCATCGGGCCCCGGGGCCGCATCCCTTTTCAAGTATTTAATAGCTCTATCGATTTCTTCCTGATCTGGGATACTAACCAGCTCTAGATTTTGATCTGCTGCAATGGTAGTGTGGAAAAGGTTGAGGTTGTCTATGTTCGGATTATTATTATAAGAAGAGCTTATGGTCAACAAGTGTTGAGTGAAAGTAGCCTGAATGTGCTCTCTATCCTCAAGCCAGTCTCCATCCGTGTTTTTGATAGCTTTAATTTTATTATTCCTATTATGTTGAATGGCTTGAGAGTGGAAGAATTTAGTGTTTTTGTCTCCTACCGCAAGGAAATTGTTCCTAGACTTCTCTTTCCATAAAATTTCTTGGTGTTTATAGCACTCCTCAAGGTTGTAATTTAATTGATTAAACTCTTCTTTATTAGTAGTGACATTTATTTTATTGATGATATTTTTTATGTTGTTCTCGATATTACCAAACACTGTTTTATTCCACTTAGTTAAGTGTCTACTGAGCTTTTTGAGGTTAACTTGAATATTGCTATGATTAGTCCATTTGTTAGCGATAAAATCATGACATTCTGGGTGAGACATCCAAGTACGAAGGAATTTAAAGGGTTTGGGTTTGTCATTATTATCTTCTATTTCGGCTAGCAAAATGGGGAGATGGTCAGAACCAACCGACTCCAAGTGACTGATGCTAAATTTGTTGTTAATACGAAGCCATGGAAGGTTAGCTAGAGCCCTATACAGCCTTTCTTGTATGAAATTATCACCAAATTGTCTATTATTCCACGTGAAAGGGGATCCTATAAATCCCATATCTAGTAAACTCAATTTGTTGATATAAGACATCACTTTAGGAATATGAGAGTTAGAGGCTGGCGATCCTCCTACTTTATCCTGATCGTCTAAAATGGTGTTGAGGTCACCTATGACTATCCAAGGAATGTCATTGTTCGTAACAAGTGATTCTAATGTTTTCCATGGCTTAAGTTTGTTGTGATGATGAGGGCATCCATAAAATCCCGTAATAATGTACTGTGAGTTGTCATTAACATTAACTACCTCCATGTGGATAATATTATAGTCCGAATAAATTACCTTAAGATTAATACTGTGTTTCCAATAAACGGCTAATCCTCCTCCTTTTCTGATAGGTTCTACAAAATGATTATTGTAATATTTGGTAAGCTTAATATATTTGTTAATGTTTATAGATTTAGTTTTAGTCTCGGCTAGGAAAACGATATCGGGGTTCAATTTGGTAATCATATGCATTAAATGTTTCCGGGTACTTAAGGAGGATATACCCCTCACGTTCCAACTAAGAATGGAGGGACTGTTATTATCTAAAGCCATCTAAAAGAGGATTGAAAGAGGGTGCCTAAAGAAACTCTCAATAATGTCACCTATCAAAGAAAGGCCCTAAGGCAAGGGGAAAAGCTAAAGTCCAAGTAAGCCTCTAAGGTACCTCGTCTACAAAGGCGAGTGGTTAGCTTCTTAAGGCAACCACACTAAGCCCAAAGCAGCCCTCTAACCTATCCTAGGTGACAGCACCAGCTATTGAGTCTACAGGCACCTCAAATAGAGCTCTCTCCCTTCGCCTTAGAGGAGAAAAGAGAGGGAGGCCAAAGAGGATGAAAAGCTATTAAAGAAAACAGAAAGCAAATACCACCACCAATATCACTAAGATTTATACAGTATAATTAGCTGCTAAGATTAGAATTGAGAGAATCAAAACCGAATATAAAAACTTAAAAGTCCATTAAACTAAATAGATATCATATAACCGATCAAGATAAGAACAAAACACCAAAATTACTACTATCTAATAGCCAACTAAACAAAAAACCATATTAAAACAGTACCAAAATACTAAGTATTAACCTTACAACTATAGGATCAACATATTAACCAGACTATAAACCAACTTAAAAATAACAAGATCTAGATTGAACCGAGAACAGGCTTCCTTCAACTTTCTCATCTGATTGTAAGCCAGGAGATTCTAAGAGTGAATCAGCGAATAAATGCCTCCGACGCTCCTCCAAACTATCAATCGATTCAGGGGGAGGCGTATACCAACTCGATGGACCGTAACCTGTGATGGAAGAGGACCTAGAAGAATTACCAGAGAAACCACTATGGTGACTACCCGAGAAAGGAGAAATATGACCCATCCTATGGTCCTTCGACCTCTTGCTCATCATTTGATTTTGATAGTCTTCTTCAATCTTAACCTCAACTAACCTCTCCAACTCTTTCCTTTTACCTTTCTGTTGGAATAACTCGTGAGGAGGGATAGTGTGGGTATGAGCTTTAGAGGGAGGGACCACAGTAAGGGCCCAATTGTCAGCAGGGCCATGAGCCACAAAGTTAACCTCCATGGGAACACTATCTAGGTGGGGATGAACTTGAATGCAGGGAGTGATGGGGTGCTCAACAATTCTACATTTGTGACAGATAGCTTTAGGGAATTTAAAGTAGCTAAAGTTAACAGGTTTCCCACCATCTGTAAATATAGAATGAAGAGTAGCTAATAGTGGAGTACGAACATCGTACATGAATTGGACCCTGATATTAGAATTGGTCACCATACTGAAATTTTTGGGTTGGATCTGAATGATGAAGCCCATGCATGAGAAGATGATTTCAAGATCATGACGATTTTGAATCGAAGAGGGTAAACTGGAAAAGCTGTACCACATAGGTTCCTGCATGAGAGCAGGAACTTCTCCATGTAAGGGTAGATCAACCTCTTGCAAGACCACCAGATACCCTCTTATAATCCAAGGACGGCCAAGATTTATCTCATTCATAGCAATAAGATTTCTAGGCTTGATCAAGAAATGATTAGGACCCGTAGCAGAAGGAGTAATACGACTCTCTCTAAAAAACCTAGACTGGGCTGAGAGGTGCTTGCGGATAAACCCTATGCCATAGTCGTATTGACAACATAGACGGCCTAAGAAACCAGAAGATATAACTTGCATCTCTTTGTTCTCAGAAGGCTTAGGATAGTTAATAGTAAGCTTACCATAATCGGACATGCCTAACTGGATCGACATGAGTTGAGCTAGTTCTTCAATGTTATCCTTAGGGTTGGTCGACATGAGAGAAGGAGGAGGATTAAGGATAGAGAAGATCTCAGAAAGAACCCTAATAATGATACCCTTATATATACTGGGTAGGAGAGACAGAAACTTGACTCGACCCAGAGGGAAGTCACTCTTCCCCTCCATGAAAACTAAGCTAACCTATCACCACGTGGGAATCGAAAACACTCGGTTATCTAGAATTCTCTAGGAAATACCTCCGTCATAAACCAAGTGTAAAAAAACCCAAACCAGAAGATAGTGGGGGAAGCCGAACGTCACAAAACCCAGAGAATCTGGCGCATGCGTGAAGGAGATTGAGTAGCCTTTCTCGGTTCTCTAACTTATTTCCGCCACATGTTCATTAATCTAAAGAAATTAAAACAGATGTAATTAATTAGATGAGGGTCAAGATTACCTTACCTGATTTTGCTCTCTTTCTATCCTTTTGATCTTCCTGAGATCCTCTCTCTGATCTTGTTAAGCCTGCTTGCCTTTCCAATGACGAAAAGCAACGATTTGTCTGTATTCTTCTTTATTATTGTTAAATTATCCCCAAGAGATCAACTAAGCACCAATCAAGTTTCTCCTTGCAGATTCATATCCGTTTTTCTCTTTGCATGCGTGGTTTAAGACTGTAGTTATGATGAAAGTATTAGTTGGTAGAGCTCCTTAGGGTTTCTGAGTGGAAAGGGGAGGGAAGATGAATCGCATTGCTGACGTCAGACGACTCATTCTCTCTCCTCAAAAAACTCCAAATAATTACCCATTCTTTGATGGGAAGTTTTAAAGGTGCCTCCTTCCTTCAAATATCCCCCCCTCAAAATTTGCCTTCATGAAGGTGCCTCTAACATTTAAAATGGATGTTTTTAAAACTTCATTTTCTCATAATTCAAAAAACTTTCAATAAAAGTAGAAAATTCAAAAAGGTTGGCCATGATAGAATCAAAGCCCTAGACTAATTCCCTCAAGGTGACTGTATTTTGTTCTGGTGTAAGGTGAAGCTAAATAGCTAATAACCCTGGTCATAGTCCCCATTAGTCTTCACACACATTGTGTGCCTTGGGCCGTTGTGATTAGTGATGGGTGTATATAGTGATGTAGGCAGTGACAAGCTGGTAAGTGCGACTGAAACGAGCTAGGTACGACTTATTAGTGAGGGGGAATAAAAAGCCAAGGTTGTGGTCAGGGATTTAGTGGGGAACATCATTTGCACGACCATGATTCTCTGATTTGATGGTTCTTGAAGAGGGAATTCCGAATTCTTACAGAAATCTCTGCAGAATATATAACAACAACAAAAGGGATTTCAAATAAAATTCCCCCTTGCACCGTACAAAAAACAAAGAGATGAAAAAAGTATTCAAAATCTAGACATACACATAATACAGGCAGAGATAGGGATAGATATGAAACACATTTAGAGAGAGAGAAAAAGTAAAAAAGAAGAGAGAGAAAGAGAGGAAGTCTCGTCACTATAGGTTAATGGGGAGATGGCTAGCTAGTCTGTATGTTGTGTAAGAGAAATAGACAGAGTGGTGAGGGTTGTAATCATTCCATGGAATTTGGTGCGACTCTGTTTCAGATTATTGAAATTTTGATATATTGCCTGCACCAACCTTGGTACAGTTATTCAGTCCTCCAGAACAAATCACCCAAAAACTTCAAAAAATCCACTTATATATAATATTTTCATTCATAAATACTTAAATAGTGGTTGAGGTAATAATTGTAGTTCTGCTAACATGTCCTACCAAATACCAATTAGGTGTTGGAGATTAGAAGGACCCATATACCAATCTACTCAAATAAACTCAAAAAATTATCATCAACATACTTTCTTAGAATTGACTTTATTTAGATCTACGCAATCTTATGAGCAAAACTTAATTACGTAATTCTCTCATAATAATAAATTAGATATAGAAGTTACCTTAAACACAAGACTAATACTCATGCTAGATCTATCTCTTTTCTTAAAAGTTTCTTTTACACTATTCTCATTTTACTTTCTCTTTCTAGAAAAAAAACATTTTCCATAAAACACCAACAAGCATTAAATCTAATCCCTTTCCTTGAACCCTCTCTTTTTTTGTTTTCTACTATTCACTAAAGTCCTCATTCACTTCAGTCATTCAAAGACATCATGCTTGAAAGGTTTCGTAAATATATTCGCTATTTCATCTTGAGACTTCTAATAGAGAAAATAACTAATTGAATCAAAATATTTTGCATAATGAGTAAAAAACACTTACTTTTCCAAATAACAAGAAAGTGTTATACTAAGATGGGGAGATTTGTTGTTTGGACTCTCTTTCGTATAATTGACTTGCTGTTTGGACTCCCTTTTTTCCAGTGATGCATTTTGGACTCCCTTTCGAAAGAAAAATGTTAACTATAACAGTTCCAAAATACATTAGACTGTATTGCCCTTCTTCTTCTTCACGATGTTATTACCCTTTTTCTTCTTCACCGAAACCACCCCATCACAACCATTATCAATTTCAACGTCACAATCAATCCCAATTATAATAGCTAACTGGTACCTAAATCTAGAGAGAAATAGATGATTCCTAAATCAAAATAAATGAGAAGAGAGAGAAACCCCGAGGGGAAAGATGAGACGGAATTATCTAGACCTGGCAAAGAAGACCTCTCTCAACATCATCCAATTCCCATATTGGGAGGGAAGGATCTAGTTAATTTTCATAAATAAAAGAACATATGATCTACTTTATCTTGAAAATCAAAGGAGGGATCGTCTATAGTACCTTGAACAAGTGTAATAGGAGTATATTAAAATTGATATCAAACAATCACTGTCCTGTAGATACCAGTTACCTTTTTAGATTTTAGAACATATACAACACCCTTTTTAGCTTTACTTCTATACAGTAACCCATTGAGTCCAGATTAGAAACCGAAAAGGGGATCTCACCTCAACCTTATCACTAGCCTTCCAAGCATCAACAAATTTGGTATGCATCCGTGAGCTGACTGTGTGATGCTTACTGATGATATCATCAATCGAAGATTGATCATCAGTTAGAGAGAAAGAGATGATGCTTGATCATCATTCAAGATATAAACAAACAAGTCTGTTCGAACTATAAGAACCAAATGCAGTCAAACATTAATAAGATGGATTTCTCTTATAACTTGATGTCAAATGGGGAAGATGAAGCTTGGCCGTCCAAACTACAATATTGATTATTTAAGGGTAAAGTGAGAATTTTTTGAAGTATAACTTTATAGACGGAATATTGTTGTGTGATTCCGTCAAAAGGGAGTCCAAAGTGCAACACTGAAAAAAAGGAGTCCAAACAACAAGTCAATTATATAAAAGGAGGTCCAAACAGCAAATCTCCCTAATAAGATGTGTTATTATTGTTCATGTTAAAATAATATGTCTAATTACCTTGCAAGTCATTTTTATATATAGTTGTCCCAAAATACCTTTGCGAATAAAACTCATTCTTCTCTCGACAAAGGTTAAAAATTCTAGGGTTTTGTTATTCCCCTTCCTCACTCGACGATTAAATCAAAGCTCACATCCCTTTAATCTGATGAATTCGTTTCAAATTCCAGATAAGAACGACCATAAATCTTCTTCCTCTCAGGCTAAGCTACCTTTGAATTCCTTACCACCCATAGAATCTGGTCGGTTTTTCTTTCTGAGGGATTTCCTTCTTGTTCCTTTTCGGTGTTCCCTCTCAAATTGATTCTAGATAAATTTGTAAAATGTTATTAGATTAGTTTAAAGTGAGAGCAGAGAGAAGAAGGGAAATGGTCCACGAAGAAAAGAATCAGTTAGGAATGAATTTGAGAATAGTAGAGGGAGTGGGTAGTAAATTAAGAATTATGGTTGGACTTCAGATGTGCTTGATAGCAATTGGCATGGTCTTGGAAGAGTAAAAAGTGGAGGAAGATGTGAAAGAAGGTTTTATGCAGATATTCATGGATTTGGGAATGGAAGTATTCATGGTGGAAGAGAAAAAACCTAAAGGTTATAATGCTAAAACTGCTCCAAAAGTTGATGCTTCAGATCTTGCTACAGTTCGTTTTGATGTTGCGGTGTGTTATTTCTTAGGGTCCGTGGGTATATAGCCCAAAATAATGTTCAAAAAGGATTTAGGGTCCAATCTTCTCAAAAAATGGATTTTTAGTCCTTTTGCTCTTGGGACTAAAAACCCTTAATATATATTACATAATTCCTTCCATGTCCCAGTCGTTTTTCGTGGGATTTTAATATGTGGGGTCGGACAAAAATTTCAAACGGTTTAATGTACCTTGATTTTAGGATAAATTTAGGAAAAAACGGATAGATTCTCACAAAATTTTCTCTCTCTTCTATAATCTGTTTAGAAACAAAATCCAAACTTTTGCAAATCAATTTTCTCTCTCTTCTTTACAGATTTAAGATGGAGATTTATAAGCCAAAAATATGGAGATTTATTGTAAACAAATGGATAGAAACAAATCATAATTTCTCTCTCCTCTAAACAGATTTGGAAATCAAATTTTCTCTTTCCTATTATCCGAATCAATCAGATACCAAAATCCTAACCAAAACCAAAACGTCATCACCACGGATATTTCTAAATCAATTTTCTCTCTCTTCTTTACAGATTTGGAAACCAAATCAATTTTCTCTATCTTACTATGTAAATTTTTTTTCGATTCAAAACAATTTTCTCTCACTTAACTTTCAGATTTGTAAATAGTATATAATCTAGGATCAATTTAGCGTGATTTGGGGGTTAATATACAAAACATCTATGTCACTTTCTCTCACTTAACTTTTAGTTTTGGAAATAGTATATTTTTCTGGGAACATTAAAGCAGCATTTATTTTTGTTTTTACTCATACATAAATACTCATCGAATACAAATTATGAAATAAATACGTAAATTATGTATTATTTATGACGAATAAACCATCATTTGTCAAGTATACAACGTAATTTATCAAATGTATTTGGGTCTTCTTCAGTAAATTACACATAATTTCTTTTACATTACACATAATTTCTTTTACATAACACATCGTTTACATTCTGTTACAAAAAAACGTACAAAATCTTCTCTGGTTCAATAATGGTGCCCATCCATGTTGCCCTATTGCTTGGAATGCTAATGGAGGGGGCCGAATATGAGGCTTTTGCAAGGAATCATGATCAAGATTCATTCAAGTGTGCATTTGTTTTATATTTCGAGAGCCAATCAAAAAGTCAAGTAACAAGAACAAGAGTATTTCAAGTTTGATTTGCTTATTTTGATTTGATGATTCTGCCTGGAACTCCATCTGTGATAACAAATGGAGAGAGATTAATACATATAAATTATATAAAAAAGTATATTATTTACAATAAATTACATGAACATTTACGTAAATTATATGTAATTTATTTCAAAGTACACGGGATTTACATATATAAGCGAAGTTGTTCTAATAATGAAACGAGTACTGTTTTTGAGATTAAAGCATAATTAATGTTCCATATAATATTCATGATATTCGTGATAAAGTATATATAATTTGTCAGAAAATACATATATCATGTTCTCATTTTGAAAAACATTGTACGGGAGATGTTTGCATAATTTACTATAAATTATGGTAATTTATGATAAAGTACATGTACTGTTAATTCTGTTATGAGGAACCGTACGAAAAAACCACGTTTCATAAATCCGTACGGATTGAAAAACCAGATCTGAAGAAAAAGTACGAATATCATTAGGTTTAAACTACATATCTAAAGATATCTGATATGATGATTGATTGCAACAATAAGTATACTCAATTTTTAGGAATTAGTAATGAAGGATTATCTCATCAATATCGAAATCATTAAAGAAACTTTTAGAGAGAGAAATACAATAATAACATACTCGATTTGAAACAGAATCATTAAAGAAGAATTTTGTTTACCTGATTAACAATTGAGAAACTGATTTTGAAAAACTCTAATGAATATGAAACAATTTCTTTGTTTTAATGGAAGATTTTCAGTAGATTAAGATGTAGAGAGAGAGAATCAACTACTATAAACTGAAATAGAATCACAAAAACTTATATTGATTTATGTTTTACCTGATTAACTTGATATGAAGAGACATAAATGGAAATGGAGATCTGAGCTTGTTTATTGGATTAGAAGACGAATGTTTGAAAAACAATCTAATGAAGATGAAACAAGATTTCTGAGTTTAATGGAGGTTTTGTTATGTGAATCGGATTTAGAGAGAGAGAATAAAGAGATTTCGGTTACTGAAAATAATGAATCACGTTTCTTTGTTTAGAAACGTGATTGGAGAGGGAATGTGGGAGATAAAAATGGAAGAAGATCTTTATGTATTTTGAAGATAAATTAGTTATAATATATATTTCTTTGTTTAAAAACGTGATTGGAGAGAGAATGTGGGAGATAAAAATGGAAGAAGATTTTTATGGATTTTGAAGATAAATCAGTTATAATATATGAGGAAGGTTAGATTAGGAATTATGATTTATTTGGTATTATAGGGATTTGTGTTTTTTCTCTAGATGACACCAAATGGACTAGATATCCATTTATATTATTTTTTTGGTTTTGAAACCCTTTATAGGATTAGAGAGGACTAAATGTCTTATTAGGGCCCGTTTTTTGGGCTATAAACCCAAAAATTCTATTTCTTATCGAACTCTCAATTGTGATTTATTATGATTTCATAGCTAGCTTATCAAGTGTTATCAGTCAAGAAAAGAGACTTTGATGTTGGATCGTCTGTTTGATTGAATAATATTCCGTCTGGAAGAACAATAATGCTTCTCCTTAGATCTTGCTCTTGAAAACCTGGGGGGAAACCTACAAAGAGTTCGAAAACCTCTCTGACGGTCAAGATAGTCCGATTGTCCTTTACAGTTAAAGTATTGAGTATTAATTGATCATTGGGGAGCGTACCTTGTTGAAGGTGATGAGATGCCCTTTTATAGACTGCTTTGGACCGGCTGTGATAGACGGTGTGGATGAAAGCGGTTTTGATCCACTGTTCGGGATTAACAGTACACTTCGAAAGTTAGGAGATTTAAGATTTCCTTTTGAGTTTATCTCGTATCTTGGATATTTAGAAGTTCCTATGTTCAAGGATACTTCGTAGATATTATGCCGAGTTGATCGATCTTCATGGAGATGTTTCCTCAGTTAATGAGACTCTTGAAGCCCAAGTTAATTAAACACTTAGGATCGTAGCCGACTGAGATCTTTAGGAAGATTCGGGATTGAGTCAGTAAGCGTGTGGCACGTTTCTGCCTTCCCGTGTTCAGGACGTAAGGCATCGACCTTGCAGACCTGGTTGTGTATTAGGCGGAACAGGGTTAGAGCTCCTTAGATGATCTAGCTGACCTCCCAGTCATGGGCTTAGGTGACAGATCCTTTCCGGCTCAGCGATCATGTTACCTCGAGGCGGGTTGACCCGTTGGTCTTCTAGTCTTTTCTTGACTTCTTCACGTCAGTCAACGGATGACTATTTTATGTATCATCAGTAACAAAGACTCGATGGAATTGGACGGGATAGTGAGTTTGAAGAGAGATCCAATTCTGCAATTTTGAATTTAATTTGAGATTTCTTTGACTATAACCGGTGAAGGAATTGTTCCAGGCAAATTATGTTTCAATATTTTGAAGTTGTCCAATAAAAATCTTGAATATTTGTTACTCAATAATCTTACAAGACTTAGCTCTTCTACTGAAGAAAATTTTGCTTTAATTTTGACCTGTTAGTTGCTTATCTGATAAATCAAGAGCTCTTCTTTCATTCTTCTTCTTCTCCAAGTATTCTACTTCTTTGTCTTCTTTGAATCGTCTTCGAATTTCTTCTTCGATTCTTTTTCTTCTATGGTTATCTGACTTTGCAAACCTAGTTTACCGCTATAAACTTGTGCTAACTCAGTTTCCAAAACGCACGTTGAAACTGAGTTTGCATTATAACACATGCAAACTCAGGTTGCAGAAGAAATACTGCAAACTCAGGTTCTAAAAGAAATATTACAACTTAATTGAAGAAATATTATTAAAAGAACGTTGTGTTTATCTGAATTTTTTTTGAAGAAAAAGTATTGAAAGTGAATCTTGTTAGAAATTTAATGAAACATTCTTTCTAAATATATAAATTTCATAGAAATCCGACTGTTGAGTTTTGGTGTCTCCCAGTGTACTAAGCGGAATCTCAGACAAGTCATGTCTAACACTAGTAGGTCCCAAGATCATCATGCATAAGCTAATAACTAACTAAGAGTCTAGGATTACCTTAACCGCTAAATTTTCCTCGAACCTTTGCAATCGAATGTAAAGACAAAGAGCTCCAGCTGTTGATCCTCTACTCAAGATACCCGAATGATCAATTTGGTCTCCCACCTTGTAGGTAGCTAAAACTCCAATGGTGGTTTGATTAAGAAGAACACCTTCTTCTATTTAACTAGTTAGATAGCTTGGGAATTAGCTTACTTTCTCTCTTTACTTGATGTTGTAGAGTAAGAAAGCTTCTTGAGAAATTCCACACCTTATTCCAATCTCAAAGAGACATTATATAGAACCCTAGTTAGAGTTTCACCCTAATTAGGTTCCCCAAAAGGTCATTTTGAATTAGATTCCCTTATTATTAGCCGGCCATATCAAGCCCATCTTGGGCAGTTCTGGCCGGCCCCTATAGGGTCCTGTTGTACCCAATCGGGGTTTATGTGAACAATACGAGTAATCCAAGACAAGCAATAGGAATAGTAAAGAACAATCAAGAACATAACAGAGAGATTTACGTGGTTCGGTTGGTTAGACCTAATCCCACCGCCTCACCGACAAGTTTACAGAAGAGATTGTTCTTGTGTCTTACTGATATCTCCTTATGGTTTAATTTATATAGCCACTAAACCCTAATCCCACCGCCTCACCGACTCTCTCTTTACAACCGACATTATACACGAATAACAATAATCACCGACATAAGCCTAGCTTCGCATTCAAGCTCTGTCTCGGAGTCCAGCTTTGCCTCAGAGCACTGCTTCGCATACCAGCTCTGTCTCAGTAATCAGCTCCGCTAATGGGTCCAAGCTTCGGTAGGTTGTACCGGGTTCGATACCAATCCATATTCGAGTCACTTCTAACAATTCTCCACCTTGACTTGAATATGCTCCTCTTGACTTAGATTTGCCACCATCATAGCTCAGCGCCTCTGAGCCATCGTCGCTCCAGCCTTGCTAGGGATAACATCTGGAAATCCCAATCAAGTCTAAGCAATGCTTAAACTTGAAAGTTGTAACTGCCTTGGTCAGCATATCGGCTGGATTCTCTACCGTAAAAACCTTCTTCATCGTGATCTTCCCTTGTTCAATCATGTCCTTGATAAAATGATACCTGCCGTCAATGTGTTTAGTTCTCTCGTGATACATTAGATTTTTGGTCAAATGAACAACACTCTGGTTGTCGCAGTAGACCTCTGTCACCTCCTGCTTCAGGCCCAAATCCTGAACTAAACCTCTTAGCCATATTGCCGTCTTCACTGCATCTGTTGCTGCCATGTACTCAGCTTCCGTTCTAGACAAAGCTACCACCGACTGCAGCACTGCTCTCCAGCCAATGGCACTCCTAAAGAGTGTGAACGTATAGCCCGTCAGCGACCTCTTCCTATCAAGATCCCCCGAAAAATCCGAATCTACAAATCCAACTAGCGAACCAGAAGTGTCAGCCCTTCTGTCGTAAACTAGACCAAGCTCCGCAGTTCCTCTTAGATACCGCAGTATCCATTTCACAGCCTGCCAATGACCTTTCCCAGGTCTGCCCATGTATCTGCTTACTACACTAACAGTATGTGAAATATCATGCCTTGTGCACACCATAGCATACATAATGCTACCTATTGCATTTGCATAAGGCACCCGAGACATGTACTCCGTCTCGTCATCAGTTGTTGGTGACAATTCTCCCGAAAGCTTGAAGTGTGCTGCCAATGGAGTATTGACAGGTTTTGCCTCAGTCATACCAAAACGTTCCAACACCTTCTCGATGTACGTTTTCTGAGACAAGAACAGTTTCCCAGCAGATCTGTCTCTTCATATCTCCATACCCAATATCTTCCTTGAGGCACCCAAGTCTTTCATCTCAAACTCACCCTTTAAGTGAGCCTTTAACATGTGGAATTCCGGCATATCCTTGCAAGCTATCAGCATGTCATCCACATACAGGAGTAGATACACATAAAAACCATCTGATAGTTTCCTGTGGTACACACAACTATCATACCTACTTCTGTCAAGACTTCTTCAACAAACAGACCTGGTCTTCTTTCCCGAGAATCTGAAACCCCTGTGGCTGATTCATATAGATTTGTTCCTCCAGCTCTCCATGTAAGAACACAGTCTTAACATCAAGCTGCTCTAATTCCATATCATACAAAGCAACCATAGCAAGTATCACTCTAATAGAGTTATGTTTAACAACAGGAAAAAATACTTCATTGAAGTCTATCCCTTCTCGTTGTGTAAACCCCTTAGCTACTAACCGTGTTATGTAACGTGCATCTTCCACCCCTGGGATTCCTTCCTTCTTCTTGAAAACCCATTTGCCACCAACAATCTTCTGACCCTTAGGCAGCTCGGCTAATTCCCAGACCTGATTCTTCCGAAGAGACTCAATCTCTTCATTCATGGCAAGAGACCACTGCCGTGAATCATCGCTCCTCATAGCTTCTTCATAGGTGCATGGCTCACCTCCACCTATGTTTTCTCCCACAGTAAGTGCAAATGCAACCATATCTGTCATCCCATACCTTTCCGGTGCTCGGATGTCTCTCCTTCCTCTGTTCCTCGCAACACTGTACTGAACCAACTCTGGTTCAGCTTCCTCAGCTTGTCATCTACCTGAGGCCGAACCTCTTCCGGAGTGTCTATCTCAAACTCCACATGCTCTCTATGATCTTCCTGCTCCACCTTTTTACCAATACCCTCCCGAGCATCTACAAGCGTTACCTTCTGAGTTACCATGGCTAACTCATCAAAAGTAACATCTCTACTTATGAGAAATTTCTTCGATTTTCCATCCGGATTCCACAATCGATAACCCTTAACTCTAGGCTCATACCCAAGAAATACATATTTCTTAACCCTCGGATCAAGTTTACCTTCCTTAACATGTGCATAAGCCGAACAACCAAAGATCCTCAAGTTCTCATAATAACCAGGATAACCAGACCACACCTCATTAGAAGTTTTACACTCTGTAGATGTACAGGGTGAAATGTTCACCAGATACCCTGCCGTGTTCACTGCTTCAGCCCAGAACACCTCCGGCAGTCCTGCATTCGAAAGCATACAATGAACTCGTTCTAATAGAGTTTTATTCATACGTTCCGCCATCCCATTCTGTTGTGGGGTCTTTCTGACCGTATGGTGTCTCACTATCCCTTCGTCTACACAGAACCTATTAAACTCGTTTCCGCAAAATTCCATGCCATTGTGAGTCCTCAAGCGTTTAATAGATTTTCCAGTCTGCTTCTCGATCAAAGTCTTCCACTGCTTGAACTTGACGAATGCCTCATCCTTGCGTTTCAGTATGTAAACCTGTACTTTCTTGGAAAAATCATCTATCAAGGTTAACATGTATCTACCCCCACTATGTGAGCTGACCCGAGAGGGACCCAAAGATCTGAATGGATGGAATCCAGAGTTCCTTTGGTATTGTGAACCGCTGTGCTGAACTTTACCCGACATTGCTTCCCTAAGACAAAATGTTCACAAAATTCCAGTTTTCTGACCTTCTGCCCACAGAGTAAACCCTGCTAGCTCAGTATAGCCATCCCCCTTTCACTCATATGCCCTAACCGCATATGCCATAGCTTGGTAGTCTCAACTTCCTTGTCTAATGAAGATACCGCTACAGATCCGGTAACTGTGTTACCCTGTAGGACATATAGACCCTTCTTTTTCAACCCCTTCATAACTGTAAGACTCCCCTTAGAAACCCGAAGAACACCACCTTCACCAACATATTTGCAACCATTATCATCCAGAGTTCCCAAAGAGATTAGATTTCTCTTCAAATCTGGAACATTTCTTATGTCTGATATAGTCCTCACAACACCATCGTGCATCTTGATCTGAACAGTACACTAATTCCAACCACCTTACAAGGAGCGTCGTTTCCCATTAACACCTTACCGCCATTAATGACTGTGTAAGTGGAAATCCATTGAGGACATACATGGAATGTACAACCAGTATCCAAAATCCACCTATCTTCAGCGAAGCAGGCATTGATCGCCAGAACCATAGCTTCATCACATTCTTCAATGATTACCAAGACACTACCATCATCTTCTTCGATGACTGCTGCCTCTGCTGGCTTTTTCCTAAGTTCAGGACAATTCCTTTTGAAGTGCCCCTCCTTCTTAAAGTTAAAGCATATGTACTTCTTAGGTTTCAATTTAGACCGTGAACGACCATTCCCATCGACCTCATGCTGCGACCTTTCCCTTACCACCAAACCATCACCTGAGCTGCTTTCTTCCATTGACCTCCGTCTCAACTCCTTCGAGTTCAATGCTGCTTTAACATCCTCAAAGGTTGTAGTTGTTTTACCAGACATAAAAGAATCAACAAAGCTTTCATATGATGGTGGCAGGGATGTAAGCAATTGTACTGCCTTATCTTCTTCTTCGAATTTGACATCTATGTTTGCCAAATCTAAGAATACTCGGTTGAGTTCATCCATATGGTCTTTCAACTATTCCCCTTCTAACATCTGTAAACTAAATAATTTCTTCTTTAGATACAAACGATTAGTTAGAGATTTCGTCATATACCTTGTCTCCAGCTTACTCCATAGCCCATCGGTTGTAGTTGAAGGAGTTGAAGGAGATGTCCTTCGACCAAGGTGAAAATGCGAACAATTTGTCAGATAGCAAAATTGATGTGGAAGATCATCAAGTCCGATTGATGTAGGGATCGTAGAGTTGTAGCTAGAGACCAACTACGATCGTCGAATTACGAAGTAATTCGCGGCTAACTTCGATCGGATCCTACAGCGGGTTACACATAAGAGTGTCAAATTGATCTAGGATATGACTAGTGGGAGTGAGATATAACAATGGGAATGTCCCATAAACATATCTCATAGGGCTAAAAAGGAATTAGGCAAAGATAGTTCAAAAAGGCGAAAAACACGATTTTTGGGCCTTAGCCGATTCGGGCACTTCTAGGGCTCGGATTGGGCTGAAATTTTGTGGGGAGATTTCTGACATATCCAGTAGTATGCATGCAAAATTTAGTGGTGTTTGGACACCTTCTCATTAGGGAATTGAGAAAATATCAATAGTTGCTATTTTCGACTATTTTCCTAAATCTTATTCTAAAGGGTGTTTTAGGAAACCTTTGAGGAGGTGTATTCTCATTAGGGTTCTATATAAACACTTTTAGGGCAGATAATGAGGTGTGGAATTTCTCTCTAAGCTTTCTTACTCTACCATATCAATTAGAGAGGAGAAAGTGAGCATTCCCATTAACTATCTATCTAGTCAAGAAGAAAAGAGTTCTTCTTCCAACCACCATTGGTGTGCTAGCTAAACAACAAGGTGGGAGATCAAGTTGATTGCTCGTGTCCCAAGTAGAGGAGATATGCTTGAAGCTCTTGGTCTTCTCATAAGCAATTGGAAAGGTTCGAGGGAAAACTAGCGAATAAGGTATTTATCTTTCTAGTTTTACTTAGTATTATTATAGGCTTATGCATGTGATCCTGGAAATACTAGTGTAGACATTAGATGTCTTATTTCCGCTATAAACACTAGTAGAAGGGTGTAAATTCCAACAGTAGTTTCTGTCGCTACTTCCCGCAAGACCTCATTGCTCAAACAGAGCAGAATCTGACCATGAGCTCTTTCCATGAGATCTTCCTTCTCTGCTTCTGAAAGTGATTCAGCGAGTGCAGCCTTCCCATTCAACGTCTTCACCAGACCCTGTTGAACTAATACTGCTCGCATGTTAATCTTCCAAAGATTAAAATCGTTACTTCCATCGAACTTCTCTATCTCGTATTTTGCCATCACATAAACCTCAGAAACTTAGCTCTTGTACCAGTTTGTTGTGCCCAATCGGGGTTTATGTGAACAATACGAGTTATCCAAGACAAGCAATAGGAATAGTAAAGAACAATCAAGAACACAACACAGAGATTTACGTGGTTCGGTTGGTGAGACCTACTCCATGGCGACAATGGCGCAATGATTTCCACTATGATAAGCAAACAAGTTTACACAAGAGATTCGTGAGATTGTGTCTTACTGATATCTCCTTAGGGTTTAGTTTATATAGCCACTAAACCCTAATCTCACCGCCTCACCGACTCTCTCTTTACAACCGACATTATACACGAATAACACTAATCACCGACATAAGCCTAACTTCGCATTCCAGCTCTGTCTCGGAGTCCAGTTTTGCCTCAGAGCACTGCTTCGCATACCTGCTTTGTTTTGGTAATCAGCTCCGCTAATGGGTCCAAGCTTTGGTAGGTTGTACCTGGTTCGATACCAATCCATATTCGAGTCACTTATAACAGGCTCTACGGCCAAGCTTGGCCGTACCCTTTTGGGCCCCATATCATCTCCTTTGGCGCCCGGCCCAAATATCCTTTTTTTGGGTCTTTTGTGCTTTATTTGCCTAAACTTCTTTTAGGCATATGAGACATGTTTATGGGACTCTCCCATGATTATATGTCTCATCCCACTAGTCATATCATCCTATCAAATAGACATTCTTATGTGTAACCCGATGTAGGATGCGGTCGAAGTTAGTTGCGAAGTACTTTGTAATTCGACGACCGTAGTTGGTTTCTAGCTAAACACTACGACCCCTAAATCGTCCGGACTTAATGATCTTATTCATCAATTGTCTTATCCGACAAATTGTTCGCATTTCATCTTTAGTCGAAGGACATCTCCTTCAGACTCCTACTTGTACTTAGAACAAGTGCAATGCTCGATTCCCGTGTCAATTTGTATCCCATCTAGTCAAATATTTCAGACTGTCTTGATACCGAGTACAACTGGCAAAGACAAATGATTAACTTTTAATCTATTTGAGCGCGGCTACGTATTTTCAGTTGCTACTCATCAAGCGGCCTTGAGACACTTTTTCCTAATATAATCAAGATGACACAATCCATTCTTGCACTCCTACTCAGCTTTATGTCTATCATGTCTTTCCCTGTATCCGCTTCTATTGAAGGAGTTGAAGGAGATGTCCTTCGGCCAAGATGGCAATGCGAGCAATATGTCGGATAGGATAATTGATGTGGAAGATCATCAAGTCCGATTGATTTAGGGATCGTAGAGTTGTAGCTAGAGACCAACTACGATCGTCGAATTACGAAGTAATTCGCGGCTAACTTCGATCGGATCCTACAACGGGTTACACATAAGAGTGTCAAATTGATCTAGGATATGATTAGTGGGAGTGAGATATAATCATGGGAGTGTCCCATAAACATATCTCATAGGCCTAAAAAGGAATTAGGCAAAGATAGTACAAAAAGGCCAAAAACAGGGTTTTTGGGCCTAGGCCGATTCGGGCACTTTTAGGGCTCGGATTGGGCTGATTTTTGGAGGGACGTTTCCTTATGTTATGAACATTAAATCTGCCAATTTTGGCTGGGTTTGGACGTCATATCCTTAGGGGATTGAGAAAATACCAATAGTTGCTATTTTCGACTATTTCCCTAAATCTTATTCTAAAGGGTGTTTTAGGAAACCTAAAAGGAGGTGGATTCTTATTAGGGTTCTATATAAACACTCTTAGGGCAGAGAATAAGGTGTGGAATTTCTCTCTAAGCTTTCTTACTCTACCACATCAAGTAGAGAGGAGAAAGTGAGCTAATTCCCATTACTATCAATCTAGTCAAAGAAGAAGGTGTTCTTCTATCCAACCACCATTGGTGTGCTAGCTATACAACAATGTGGGAGATCAAATTGATTGCTCGTGTCCCAAGTAGAGGAGCTACACTTGAAGCTCTTGGTCTTCTTCAATCAATTCAACTAGTTCGAGGGAAAAGCGATTAAGGAAATCTACTATGTCCATTAGATTAATTACTAGTTTTGCATGTGATCCTGGGAATACTAGTGTAGACATTAGATGTCATATTTCCGCTATAAACACTAGTAGAAGGGTGTAAATCCCTACAGTGGCGTCAGAGCCTCTTGCAATGAACTAGTTTTTTCTAAGAATCGAACTAGTTCATATTAGATATGATTGATAGTTTGATAAATTAAGTTTATAAAAGTATTTTAAAAGTGTTTTAAAATTATTTAAACTCACAATTTGATATTATTGAATGGGATTCAATGAATTTCAAATTGAGAATCAAATTGATGATTGAAAGTGTTTTAAAAACTCAATTTGATTGAATTTCGGACTAATCCATGCTTGATTAAGTTGATAGTTATGTTTAAAAGAATTTTAAACATAAAAATTTGATTGATTTTGAATGGGATTCAAGAATTTTTCAAATAGATTTCAAAATTGTTCTTTGAAAAATTTCAAAAAACCTAGACTTTGATCCAAAATTGGTTTGATTAAGAGTTGTTTTTAAGTTTTGGAAACTTTTGAAAAACAAAAATTTGGAATTTTAGAAGTGTTCTAAAAGAAGTGTTTTGAGTTTTAGGAAACTCTCAAAACAAAATTTGGAAATTTTAAAAGTTTCTACAAGTTTTGTAAAAAATTTTAGAAATGTTCTAAAAGATTTCAAAATTTAGAAAAGTTTTAAAATTGGAAGTTAGCAAATAAGATTTGCACAACAAAAAAAAAAAAAAAATTTTTTTGGAACTAGGGTTTTGAAAAACCCAAGTGTCCGGCCAGGAAGCTTCCTGGCCGGACCAGAAGCTCCTGGATGCGTCCTCTGGACGCGTCCAGAGCAGCTGCTGAGACGCGTCTAGGACGCGACCAGCAGCTGCGACAGAAGCTTCTGGACGCGTCTTGAAGACACGTCCAGAGCAGCTGTTGGGACGCGTCTTGGAGACGCGACCAGCAGCTGCGGAGGGAGCTTCCTGGACGCGTCTAGGACGCGTCCAGAGCACTCGACCAGACGCGTCTTGGAGACGCGTCTGGGAGGTTCTGGGTGTCTCGGACTAGTCCGAGACACCTAGTGCTGGTCCGGTCCAGCACCAGACACGTCTAGGACGCGTCTGGTACATGGACTAGCGTCCTGGCTCCGGCCAGGACGAGACCAGGCCTTGATAGGCCTCGGCCAGGACATGCCGGCCCTATGGGCCGTGCTATGTCCGGACCTTGTCCGAGCCCTTTTTGGGCTTGGGCCGGGACTTGTCTAGGACTTGTCCCGGGCTTTTTCGAGGCTTTTCGGACCACAAAAGGGACCATCATTCGAGTGGGAGTTTTTGCCAAAATTTCTTCCGATTCCAACCAAATAATTCCAAAATCAATCCGGGCCATCCAGAAGGCCAAAACGGATTTCTCTTTAAATTGATTTATGAAATCGTTAAGAATCGAACCAATATTTTTTCCGAAATTGACCCGGGCTTTCTCGAGCCCAAAACGGAGTTTTTCTTAAATGTTGATTTTAGAAATCATAAAAGATAAAATCTGAACGCACCATTAGTTGAATTCTTCGAATTTAGACTTAAGGTCCGTAATGTGACATGTGATGTCAACAAAAGTATCTCCCAAGATAATCATGCATATATAATTCTTAGCCTTGATATATTATATGATTGCATGTGATATGAATGCGGGAAACTAGTATGGCCATAGATTTATTTCTTTATTCTTGTTTAAGCACGGATGGGTGCATGCTTTGTAATTAATTTTAATTTCAAGTTTATACGATCTGCGAATCGTTAGAGTCTTGTAATTAGAGTTTAGGGTCTATGAGTCCATTGAAGAAACTCGAGGATGAAATCCAAAGGCGAGTGGGAGAAATCAATGGAGGTTCAAAGATGGCGATCTAAGATGAACCAAAAGGCGAAACAAGAAGAAAACCAAAGGAGATTAGATCTTCTAGGTTAGGGGCCATACTAGGATCCATGTCTGCTTGATTTACTTTCTCCCGCGCATTTACTTACTTATTTACGCTTTATGTCGTGGATGTTAGTTAGGCTAAATAGTTCACTATAACAAACGCCAGACTAGCGTAAAAGTCCCCAAAACGTAATCTTGAGTAATCGCCTATCCAGATTAAGACACTCGTTGCGCCCTTGTTCGAGGAAGGTGGGTCGGCCTTCGCAGAGTACCTCCTCTACCTTGGGACAATGCGGGTAGGTCTATAGAAGAGGCCTACACGTCTAAATGGTTCTACTCAACGAGATCAGCAAGAGAGTCTTGGATACTCGAGGCAAAAGGATAGATTAGTCATTCATTAATGAAATCTATCAACCAAGAGTCATAAGGTATGATCAGTGAAGTAGTTCACTCACCCGGAACGACGGAGTCAAAGGGTAGGGCCTTCGTCCGCTTTACTCCGAAGAACTGGGGTCTTGGAATCACTTATTCAATCGGGGACGATTTTTATTGAATAATGTGGGAAAACTAAGTTTTTCAAAAACGATAACGAGTTTTAAAACTTTGCCATTTCTTTTATGTAGTTCAAAGATGACAAAAGATATTTTCAACTTCCGCTCACTTCTCGACAAGGAGAAGCTAAATGAGCACAACTTCCTTGACTGGGAAAGGAACCTGGGAATAGTTCTCAGGATGGAAGGAAAGCAACATGTACTAGAAACTCCAATTCCTGTATTGGATGATGATTCGACTAAAGAAGAGATAGATGAAGAAAGGAGTGTGCGGAAAAAGGCAGAGCCTGTAACTTGCTTAATGCTAGCAACCATGGAACCGACTCTGCAAGAGTAGTTCATAGACATGGATGCTTACTCCATGATGCGACAACTTCGGGAAATGTTCCAGAAACAGTCGAGATTGGAGAGGTTTGAAACCTCCAAAGCAATTATGGACATGCGCCTTGAAAAGGGAAAACCAGTTGGGCCTCATGTTCGTCAAATGATCAGGCTCATGGGCAAGCTGGCTAAACTAGGTTTCCCTTATAGCCAACAGACGGCTACCGACACTATCCTTCACTCCCTCCATAGTGGTTTTAATCAGTTTAAGATGAACTACAACATGAATGGATGGGATAAAACGTTGGAGGAACTTCATTCTATGCTTCTAACAGCCGAAAAGGACGTCGCTATAGTGGAGACTAAGAAGGACGTTCTTATGGTACAAAAGGACAAAGGGTTCAAGAAAGGTGGAAAACAGAAGAAGAAAACCGTGTCAAAAGGTAAAGGCAAACGAGTTGCCAAATCTAAAGACAAAGGTCCTCCTCCTGACACCATATGTTTCTACTGTGATGGCAAGGGCCACTGGAAAAGAAACTGCCCTAAGTTCTTGGAGGACAAAAAGAATGGAACAGTGGCTTCCAATTCAGGTATAAACAGTTAACTTATCAAATACTGTAAAATTCCCAAACCTTGGTATATGATACCTAAAATTGCCCTATCATTGTGAATGTACAGGCGCAGCTGGGAATTGAGTATTTGGCTAAGGAAGACAAGATCCAAGAGGGAGCAGAAGCCTCGACTGCTAAGGAAGCTGAAAGGGATCGAAGTCTACTTTAGGCACTATTCTAGACTAATAGTTTTTCTAGTTTTTAACATCATCTCTGTACTAAGTATTACGGAGAATCAATAAAGAACTTTATTTCTAAATTGAGATGTTAATAAGTGCTAAATTTAACAAATTATACCAAAAGATTCTAAACTTGGTCAAAAACCTATAAGATAGGTTCATCCCAATCCAAAAGGGATGAGGACAACAAGTCCACTATAACCAAAACATGAATCATACTGACAAGAAAGAAAGTCTTGAGTCAGAAACAGAGATTGATCTTCAAACATACTTCTAACCTATCCATATTTGGAATGTCCAAAAGGATTAAGATGAAGAACACGAATCAAACTCTATCCTCCAAAATCCATTAGTCTAGACATAGCTTCTCACAAAACTACCAAAATTCCGTCTAAAGCTAAATTTGTAAAAGCGTTACAAAACTAGCTAATATCTGACGCAATTTCTTTTGAAAGAAATTTGGGCTTCTTCCATAACCAATCAAGAGAACAAAGTGTTTGTTGCTCATGATAGTATTCTTCTAATAATTAGCACTAATTATTACAAGAATAAGTGGGAGAAAAGTACAAGTCGATTTAATTCGATCATGAGAAAAATCATGGAGGGTCATGAAGAACAATCATGAAACTTGTACAAGACGATTAAATTCGACCAAGAGCAACAAACTGCGGCTCCTCGGAAAAGGAAAGGTTAAAGATATGATCTTATAAACCCACCGCACAAAAGCGAATGTCATTCGCCGGAGAACTCTCAAAACAAATGAAAGTGTCTCTAAAGGAATATCTCAAAGTAGTTGAGAAAATTCCAAATTGTTGTCAAATCTCAAAGACTCAGAAAATAAAGGTTATTTCTGAAGAGATAAAAGACCTGCGCAGAAACGGAAACTGACTCTAGATTTTGGCTAGAAGCCAAAATCATCGTGGAATCCATATCTCGTCAAGACATGAAGCTTGATAATTTAAGTCAACAGAAGACCTAAATTGGTTTTCCAAAATAGAAAACTGAGAAGGATGGAAACATTCATGTTTCCCGAAACAAGACAAGAAGAATAAGATTCTTCCAATCAAGTTATGTCCACAAGCATGCTTCAGAAATCTATCGACGGATTAAAAGCACGCAAGAGTTAGAATCTTCGATTCAAAAAGGAAATCAAAGAAGTTTGATTCCTGAGGAATGAAGAAAATCATGAATCACGAGTTTCAAGAAGGTAAGTGGGAGTAAACAAACCTTCCGGGTCCGTATGCTGAGTACAAAAGATTGAGTACAACATAAGATGTTGTGTAACAGTGAACACACTGACTCAATAAAAGGACCACACACAAGGATGAAATGCCATTTTGGGCATCTGAAGATCTATAAGCATTGATCAAAAGGATGATAGGATTAGAGAGACTCAGTACGCTGAGATGCTTGAGATCCGAAACAGAAAATCTAAGACTCGGAAAGTCTAAAAGATTTCGACCCAAAAACTCATGACAGAGGGCGTTGCAAAACTCGGAGTCTGAAAACACACCGATGAGCTAGCACGCATGAGAGAGACATTTATGTTCGAAAACATAAAGTCAATCATGTTGGACATGATTAGCATTTAAACATCCGAATTCGGATTGGAAAACCGAAACACTACTTAGTACATCCTAGAAGGCTAAAGGATGAAGTAGTACAAAAGTTGAACATGTCATCGTAGCAAACTTCCAGACATGGAAGGAAAGTAGGCTAAAAGTGTTTTAAGCCGGGAACTGTTGCAAATACTACATAAAGAATCAAAAGCCTTAACTCTAGTAAAAGTTACTAGATATTATCAAGGTTGAAGTTAGCAATCTTCAAATTAATTGATAATAAGCAAAGTTTAAAACCGACTACCACGGTAGTCAAACTAAACTGTCACCTAAGACATAGTATGAGAATCATACACAGTCTAAGGCATGAGGTATAATTTTAAACCTCGACAAGTAAAATTGAGTGGGTAAAAGGAGTTTTACGGAAGAGGCTCAGATTTACAACTCTCGTTATCAGAAATAATAAGAGTTATTTCACCAGTCGTCTAAATTTGGTTTAGTATTTAAACGACAGTCCATCGATAATAAAACGTTCCGAATAGGTTTGTTAGATACGTGATCTGATGAATGAAACCCTATTAAGTGAACTTGGAATATTTATTATCGAATTCCCTAGTCCAGGTCATTGCATGGACAACAATGACTCACGAAGACTAGTACGGGAGTCGATGGGATAGCGCAGTTTCATGGGCTATAGGAATGGTATATTCTATTCGACTACGTGGGTGTGTAAAAGGTTTATACACTGGATAACCCTCAAATGAGAAGTACATCACTCGTGATGAACGTCAATACTTCTCATAAAGACAATTGGAGAGATTCCTCAAAACATGAGTGCTCCACTCATCTTATGTAAGGAATGCCCGACTTTGGTTCCGTTAAACGCCGCGCCGTAAAAAGAGGTTATAAAGACGGATACTGGGAAGGACAGGATAGACATGAAGTTAAGTGGGAGCGCAAGAATGGATTGTGTCACCCTAATCACATTAGGTACAAAGTGTCTCAAGGCCACTTGATGAGTAGCAACTGAAAATGCGTGGCCGCGCTCAAATGGATTAAAAGTTAATCGTTTGTCTTTTACAGTTGTACTCGGATATCGAGAAAGTCTGAATGACGTGACGTATCAGATGGGATACTAAATTGACACGGGAATTGAGGCATTGCACTTGTTCTAAGTCCAAGTGGGAGTCTGAAGGAGTTGAAGGAGATGTCCTTCGACCAAGATGGCAATGCGAGCAATATGTCGGATAGGATAATTGATGTGGAAGATCATCAAGTCCGATTGATTTAGGGATCGTAGAGTTGTAGCTAGAGACCAACTACGATCGTCGAATTACGAAGTAATTCGCGGCTAACTTCGATCGGATCCTACAACGGGTTACACATAAGAGTGTCAAATTGATCTAGAATATGATTAGTGGGAGTGAGATATAATCATGGGAGTGTCCCATAAACATATCTCATAGGCCTAAAAAGGAATTAGGCAAAGATAGTACAAAAAGGCCAAAAACAGGGTTTTTGGGCCTAGGCCGATTCGGGCACTTTTATGGCTCGGATTGGGCTGATTTTTGGAGGGACGTTTCCTTATGTTATGAACATTAAATCTGCCAATTTTGGCTGGGTTTGGACGTCATCTCCTTAGGGAATTGAGAAAATACCAATAGTTGCTATTTTCGACTATTTCCCTAAATCTTATTCTAAAGGGTGTTTTAGGAAACCTAAAAGGAGGTGGATTCTTATTAGGGTTCTATATAAACACTCTTAGGGCAGAGAATAAGGTGTGGAATTTCTCTCTAAGCTTTCTTACTCTACCACATCAAGTAGAGAGGAGAAAGTGAGCTAATTCCCATTACTATCAATCTAGTCAAAGAAGAAGGTGTTCTTCTATCCAACCACCATTGGTGTGCTAGCTATACAACAAGGTGGGAGATCAAATTGATTGCTCGTGTCCCAAGTAGAGGAGCTACACTTGAAGCTCTTGGTCTTCTTCAATCAATTCAACTAGTTCAAGGGAAAAGCGATTAAGGTAATCTACTATCTCCATTAGATTAATTACTAGTTTTGCATGTGATCCTGGGAATACTAGTGTAGACATTAGATGTCATATTTCCGCTATAAACACTAGTAGAAGGGTGTAAATCCCTACATCTATAACCTCCTTTTACGACGCGGCGTTTGGCGAAACCAAAGTCGGACATTCCTTACGTAAGATGAGTGAAGCACCCATGTTTGAGGAAACCGTGCACAACACGTTCTGGCCAAGACGAGACACATCTGAACGCATCTCGCTCTCGGCCTAGGAATAGGACGTGTCCTGGCTCTAGGTCAGGACGCTGGCTTATGGCCCAGACTCGTCCTAGACGCGTCTGGCCGAGGGTCGAGCCTTTGGGATGTCTCGGACTTTGTCCGAGACTCCCTAGGTTGTCCAAGACGCATCCTAGTTGCGTCTGGGGACTCTGGCCTATGGCAGAAGCGTCCCTGGCCATCTCGGTCCTAGACTGAGATAACGCGTCTGGTGGTAATCCATGCATCTTGGGTCAAGTTCGAGACGCCCTTGGACTCCAAGGGGTGCGTCCTAGACGCGCCCAAATCTTGGGCACGCGCAAACCAGGACGCTTCCTGGTGTCGTACTGTAAGCTTCTTGGTCGCGTCCGGGTGGCGTGCTGGCCGCATCCCAGACGCGGGCCAGTAGCTTCCCAAGTTTTAGAAACTTCTAAAATTTCCAATTTTTTTTATTCTTTTCTTTTGCTTCTAAAGTTGTTGTCCCCATGTATTCAGAAACTTCTAAAACCCAAAATTTGATTTCATACGATTTCTAAAAAATCAATGAAGAACAATTCTTTTGAAAACACTTTTCAATACCGAAATCAATCAAAATCGAATCTTTTGAAACTCTTTTCAATCATCAACTTTGAAAATAAATTTTAAAACTTTTAAATTACATTCAAAATCATTAAATTGAAGCCTAAAACACTTTTAGACATGACCATCTATGTAATCAATCATGGATTAGTTCGAAACTGAGCAAAAATTAGCTATTTGCAAGAGGCTCTGACGCCACTGTTGAGTTGTGGTGTCTCCTAGTGTTATAAAAGGAATCCCAGACATCTCATGTCTAACACTACTAGGTCCCAAGATCATCATGCCTAAACTAATAATTAAATAAGAGTTTAGGATTACCTTAACCCGCTAAATTTTCCCTCGAACCTTTCCAATCGAATGTCAAGACCAAGAGCTCCAAATGTTGCTCCTCTACTCAAGACACCCTAATGATCAATTTGATCTCCCACCTTGTAGATAGCTAGAACTCCAATGGTGGTTTGATTAATAAGAACACCTTCTTCTCTTTAACTATTTAGATAGCTTGGAAATTAGTTCACTTTCTCTCGCTACTTGATGTTGTAGAGTAAGAAAGCTTCTTGAGAAATTCCTCACCTTATTAAAGTCTCAAAGAGACATTATATAGAACCCTAGTTAGAGTCCCACCCTAATTAGGTTTTCCAAAAAGCCCATCTTGGGAAGGTCTTGCCGACCTCTATAGGGTCACACGACCAAGCTTGGCCGTGCCCTTTTGGGCCCCAAATCACCTCCTTTGGTGCCCGACCCAAATACCCTTCTTTTGAGCCTTTTGTGCTATCTTTGCCTAAACTTCTTTTAGGCCTATGAAACATGTCTATGGGACTCTCCCATGATTATATGTCTCATCCCACTAGTCATATCATCCGATCAAATAGACATTCTTATGTGTAACCCGATGTTGGATGTGGTCGAAGTTAGCCGCGAATTACTTCGTAATTCGACGATCGTAGTTGGTTTCTAGCTAAACACTACGACCCCTAATTCGTCAGGACTTGATGATATTCTTCATCAATTGTCCTATCCGACAAATTGCTCGCATTGCATCTTTGGTCGAAGGACATCTCCTTCACCGACACCTTAAGAAAAAATTATATAGATTTAAAGTTTAAAGAAAAACAATCAAAAAAATTAGTTACACAAAATGACAAAAGGGTATCTTAGTACTTTTATGACCTGAATAATAATTATGAAATGTTTGGTGTTCTTTTACTTATTTTTAATAATATTTTGACCTATTTAGCTAAAACCTCTCTGCAATACATCACTTCAATATCACCTTGTTTAACATGTTCACGAATAAAATGATAGTGTGTATCGATGTGCTTGCTTCTTTCATGACAATCAGGATTTTTGGCTAAAATAACTACTGATATTTTGTTAAGAAACACTTCAGTTTGACCAACTTGAGGGCATTGAAGATGCTTCGACATATGTCTTAACCGAATGGCATGACAAATCATAGAGCTAGCGGCTACATATTCTGCTTCACATGTAGATAAAGTCACAATGGGTTGTTTCTTGAAAGACTAAGTAAATGTTGTATAACTCATAAAAGTACAAACCCTAATGTACTCATTCTTTCATCTAAGTCTTTACCACTATCACTATCGGAATAACCAATAAGCTTAAAATCTTGTGCACAAGAGAAAACACACCTTTGTAGAGTGTACCTTTAATATATCAAAGGAGTCTCTTTTCAACATTAAGATGAGATTCATTCGGTGTATCCATGTGCCTGCTTCACTTTAATACCCAGGAAATGACTGATCAACCCAATACCGGTTATATCGAATTCCTTAATCATGATGTTCTTGAACTCTTCATATAGTCTTGAATCATCACCGGTGAATATCAAATCATTAACATAAAGAAAAGAAAATAACATAGCTCCATCTTCTTTCACTTTCATATATAAAGTGTTCTCATGAGAAGCTTTTGAAGCCCATTTTCTTGATAATACTAATCAATTCTTCTATTCCTCGCACATGGAGCTTAATGTCTTTAACCCATAAAGGATGGTCTTCAGCTTATGAACTGTTGGGATTTAAACCCTTATACTAGTGTTTATAGCGGAAATAAGACATCTAATGTCTACACTAGTATCCCCAGGATCACATGCAAAACTAGTAATTAAACTAATGGAGATAGTAGATTACCTTAATCGCTTTTCCCTCGAACTAGTTGAATTGATTGAAGAAGACCAAGAGCTTCAAGTGTAGCTCCTCTACTTGGGACACGAGCAATCAATTTGATCCCCCACCTTGTTGTATAGCTAGCACACCAATGGTGGTTGGATAGAAGAACACCTTCTTCTTTGACTAGATAGATAGTTAATGGGAATTAGCTCACTTTCTCCTCTCTACTTGATGTTGTAGAGTAAGAAAGCTTAGAGAGAAATAATTCCACACCTTATTCTCTGCCCTAAGAGTGTTTATATAGAACCCTAATAAGAATCCACCTCCTTTTAGGTTTCCCAAAACACCCTTTAGAATAAGATTTAGGGAAATAGTCGAAAATAACAACTATTGATATTTTCTCAATTCCCTAAGTAGATGACGTCCAAACCAAGCCAAAATTGGCATATTTAATGTTCATAACATAAGGAAGCGTCCCTCCAAAAATCAGCCCACTCCGAGCCCTAAAAGTGCCCGAATCGGCCTAGGCCCAAAAACCCTGTTTTTGGCCTTTTTGTACTATCTTTGCCTAATTCCTTTTTAGGCCTATGAGATATGTTTATGGGACACTCCCATGATTATATCTCACTCCCACTAGTCATATCCTAGATCAATTTGTCACTCTTATGTGTAACCCATTGTAGGATCCGATCGAAGTTAGCCGCGAATTACTTCGTAATTCGACGATCGTAGTTGGTCTCTAGCTACAACTCTACGATCCCTAAATCAATCGGACTTGATGATCTTCCACATCAATTATCCTATCCGACAAATTGTTCGCATTGTCACCTTGGTCGAAGGACATCTCCTTCATCTCCTTCAACTCCTTCAGACTCCCACTTGGACTTAGAACAAGTGCAATGCCTCGATTCCCGTGTCAATTTAGTATCCCATCTGATACGTCACGTCATTCAGACTTTCTTGATATCCGAGTACAACTGTAAAAGAAAAACGATTAACTTTTAATCCGTTTGAGCGCAGCCACGCATTTTCAGTTGCTACTCACCAAGTGGCCTTGAGACACTTTGTACCTAATGTGATTAGGGTGACACAATCCATTCTTGCGCTCCCACTTAACTTCATGTCTATCCTGTCCTTCCCAGTATCCGTCTTTATAACCTCCTTTTACGGCGCGGCGTTTGACGGAACCAAAGTCGGACATTCCTTTCATAAGATGAGTGGAGCACTCATGTTTTGAGGAATCTCTCCAATTGTCTTTATGAAAAGTATTGACGTTCATCACGAGTGATGTACTTCTCATTTGAGGGTTATCCAGTGTATAAACCTTTTACACACCCACGTAGTCGAATATAATATACTATTCCTATAACCCATGAAACTGCGCTATTCCATCGACTCCCGTGCTAGTCTTCGTGAGTCATTGTTGTCCATGCAATGACCTGGACCAGGGTTTTTGATAATAAATATTCCAAGTTCACTTAATAGGGTTTCATTCATCAGATCACGTATCTGACAAACCTATTCGGAATGTTTTATCATCAATGGACTGTCGTTTAAATACTAAACCAAATTTAGACGACTTGTGAAATAACTCTATTATTTCTGATAACGAGAGTTGTAAATCTGAGCCTCTTCCGTAAAACTCTTTTTACCCACTCAGTTTTACTTGCCGAGGTTTATTCCAAATTTACCTCATGCCTTAGACTGTGTATGAGTCTCATACTATGTCTTAGGTGACAGTTTAGTTTGACTACGTATGTAGTCCGTTTTAAACTTTGCTAATTATCAAGTAATTTGAAGATTGCTTACTTCAACCTTGATAATTTCTAGTAACTTTTACTAGAGTTAAGGCTTTTAATTCTTTATGTAGTATTTGCAACAGTTCCCGGCTTAAAACACTTTTAGCCTACTCTCCTTCCATGTCTGGAAGTTTGCTACGATGACATGTTCAACTTTTGTACTACTTCATCCTTTAGCCTTCTAGGATGTTTCTATGTAGTGTTTCGGTTTTCAAATCCGAATTTGGATATTCAAATGCTAACCATATCCAATATGATTGACTTTATGTATTCGAACATAAATCTCTCTCTCATGCTTGTTTGCTACATCGGTGTCTTTTCAAACTCCGATTTAGCAACGCTCTTAGTCATGAGTTTTGGGTCGAAATTCATTTAGACTTTCCGAGTCTTAGATTTTCTGTTTCGGATCTCAAGCATCTCAGCGTACTGAGTCTCTCCAATCCTATCATCCTTTTGATCTATGCTTATAGATCTTCAGATGCCCAAAATGGCATTTCATCCTTGTGTGTGGTCCTTTTATTGAGTCAGTGTGTTTACTGTTATACAACATCTTATGTCGTACTCAATCTTTTGTATGTACTCAGCATACAGACCCGGAAGGTTTGTTTCTCCCACTTACCTTCTTGAAACTCGCGATTCAAGATTTTTCTTCATTCTCCAGGAATCAAATTTCTTTGATTGCCTTTTGAATCGAAGATTCTAACTCTTGCGTGCTTTTAATCCGTCGATGGATTTCTGAAGCATGCCTATGGACATAACTTGATTGGAAGAATCTTATTCTTCTTGTCTAGTTTCGGGAAACATGAATGTTTCCATCCTTCTCAGTTTTCTACTTTGGAAAACCAATTTAGGTCTTCTTGTTGACTTAAATTATCAAGCTTCATGTCTTGACGAGATATGGATTCCACGATGATTTTGGCTTCTAGCCAAAAACTAGAGTCAGTTTCTGTTTCTGCGCAGGTCTTTTATCTTTTCAGAAATAACCTTTATTTTCTGAGTCTTTGAGATTTTATTTTGACCTTTCAGGGCTTTTGAACAACAATTTGGAATTTTTCAACTACTTTGAGATATTCCTTTAGAGACACTTTCACTTGTTTTGAGAGTTCTCCGGCGAATGACATTCGCTTTTGTGCGGTGGGTTTATAAGATCATATCTTTAACCTTTCCTTTTCCGAGGAGCCGCTGTTTGTTGCTCTTGGTCGAATTTAATCGTCTTGTACAAGTTTCATGATTGTTCTTCATGACTCTTCATGATTCTTCTCATGACCAAATTAAATCGACTTGTACTTTTCTCCCACTTATTCTTGTAACAATTAGTGCTTTTCTCCCAGGCTGCTAATTATTAGAAGAATACTATCATGAGCAACAAACACTTTGTTCTCTTGATTGGTTGTGGAAGAAGCCCAAATTTCTTTCAAAAGAAATTGCGTCAGACTTTAGCTAATTTTTGTAATGCTTTTACAAGCTTAGCTATTAGACGGACTTTAGTAAGTGTGAAAACAATTGTTTCTAGAATATGTCCCAAAATATTCGGAAGACTGGCTTAAACCCATCTTTGATCGAATCATGCATAGCAATGTTCGATTACTCCCACTGAATCCACCATCCTACAGATGTGTTCCATGGAGCGAGTTGGGAATCGGCTTCTCAACTCCTTTGATGGTTATCAAATGTTTGACTCAAGTTTTTACCACTCCAATCTAATCGGATGACTTAAACTCTCTTGTCAAAATGATTCTTTACTTCGGTTTGTACTTTGTTTGAACCTTTCAAACATTCTGACTTATACTTTATGATTTGTACGTTTCCATACTTCATGAAGTTATCAGCGTACATATTGGAGTAGCTCTCGTTAGCTTCTGCAAGTAAACTTATAGGTCTGCATAACATTGTATGAGTCCTAATAGATTACTAGTCTCTATGCCTTTTGAAAAGGGTGACTTTGTCAATTCAGTCCTTAAGACCTAATTGACAATGCTGAAGTTTAATGAGTTTGAATCTCTTGATTTTAGCCATTATCAATGTTAACCTTCAGTTAATTTTACCACTAGTTTAAAACATCATATGTTTCTAGAAGAACAAAATAATCACTATTAAGTTCTAAGCTAGATTAGTGTCTAAAAGAAGACTTTGATCCCTTTCAGCATCCCTAGCATTACTACTTCTGCTCCCTCTTGGATCTTTACTTCTTTTAGTCAAGTATGTAATTACCTTAAGCTCCCACTGAGCCGCTCATCCGGTATAAAATACCTGATGAAGAAATTTTACGATACTTGTTTTTAACTTTGTTAACAAGGATGTTGGAATCAGAATTCATAATTCCATTCCTTATGTCCTCCAGGTGCTAAGGGTAGTTTCCTCTTGAATGGTCTAGCCATTGTTTGGAAAAATTCACAGTAATGAGAAATACTCTTGATCATGTACTCAGTAACTGTTTGCCTTTTCTTCGATCAAATGTTTGTCTCACTTGACTGACCCTTTGCCCTTTTGAATCTTAAGAGCTCTTTCTTAGATTTTTGTACCAAATCTCAAGAACCTTTCTTAGATTGGATATTCCCGTATGTTCTGCTCAGTTTGTCCGTAACAACCTGAGTGACTCATCTAAGGTTTTATTTATCTTTGTTCAATCGATATTGAATTGGGTGATAGATGTATTCTGTTGTCTTCCGTTAGGATGACTTTCAGATTGCCTTGGAGGTCTCGTACCTCTCCATTTATGACTTCTGTGGGAAATTCTTCCTCAGTTTGTCTTAATGGTTATGCTAGCAACCATTACTCTTCCAAAGAGAATGTTATAAGATCGCTTGCAAGTGGCTTTTGACCTTCTTCGGTATGAGTCAACATTGGGATTGGGTATTCTAGTAAGCTTTCCTTTTGAATCTGAGAACTATTCTCGGATTCATTCTTCCATTCTAGGAAGTGGATCAACACCTCCCTTAGGTGTGATTTTAAAGTTGAAACCGTTTTCATGTGTCATCTTAATTCTACATAAAGAAATGGCAAAGTTTTAAAACTCGTTATCGTTTTTGAAAAACTTAGTTTTCCCACATTATTCAATAAAAATCGTCCCCGATTGAATAAGTGATTCCAAGATCTCAGTTCTTCGGAGTAAAGCGGACGAAGGCCCTACCCTTTGACTCCGTCGTTCCGGGTGAGTGAACTACTTCACTGATCATACCTTATGACTCTTGGTTGATAGATTTCATTAATGGATGACTAATCTATCCTTTTGCCTCGAGTATCCAAGACTCTCTTGCTGATCTCGTTGAGTAGAACCATTTAGACGTGTAGGCCTCTTCTATAGACCTACCCGCATTGTCCCAAGGTAGAGGAGGTACTCTGCGAAGGCCGACCCACCTTCCTCGAACAAGGGCGCAACGAGTGTTTTAATCTGGATAGGCGATTACTCAAGATTACTTTTGGGGACTTTTACGCTAGTCTGGCATTTGTTATAGTGAACTATTTAGCCTAACTAACATCCACGACATAAAGCGTAAATAAGTAAGTAAATGCGCGCGAGAATGTAAATCAAGCAGACATGGATCCTAGTATGGCCCCTAACCTAGAAGATCTAATCTCCTTTGGTTTTCTTCTTGTTTCGCCTTTTGGTTCATCTTACATTGCCATCTTTGAACCTCCATTGATTTCTCCCACTCGCCTTTGGATTTCATCCTCGAGTTTCTTCAATGGACTCATAGACCCTAAACTCTAATTACAAGACTCTAACGATTCGCAGATCGTATAAACTTGAAATTAAAATTAATTACAAAGCATGCACCCATCCGTGCTTAAAACAAGAATAAAGATATAAATCTATGGCCATACTAGTTTCCCGCATTCACATCACATGCAATCATATAATATATCAAGGCTAAGAATTATATATGCATGATTATCTTGGGAGATACTTTAGTTGACATCACATGTCACATTACGGTCCTTAAGTCTAAATTCGAAGAATTTAACTAATGGTGCGTTCCGGTTTTATCTTTTATGATTTCTAAAATCATCTTTAAGAAAAACTCCGTTTTGGGTTCTGAAAGCCCGGGTCAATTTCGGAAAAAATATTGGTTCGATTCTTAATGATTTCATAAATCAATTTAAAGAGAAATCCGTTTTGGCCTTCTGGATGGCCCGGATTGATTTTGGAATTATTTGGTTGGAATCGGAAGAAATTTTGGCAAAAACTCTCACTCGAATGATGGTCCCTTTTCGTGGTCCGAAAAGCCTCGAAAAAGCCCGGGTCAAGTCTTAGACAAGTCCCCGCCCAAGCCCACAAAAGGGCTCGGACAAGGTCCGGACATAGCACGGCCCATAGGCCGGCATGTCCTGGCCGAGGCCTATCAAGGCCTGGTCTCATCCTGGCCGGAGCCAGGACGCTAGTCCATGCACCGGACAAATTATTTTATTTTTTTTTGTTGTGCAAATCTTATTTGCTAACTTCCAATTTTAAAACTCTTTCTAAATTTTGAAATCTTTTAGAACACTTCTAAAATTTTACAAAACTTGTAGAAACTTTTAAAATTTTCCAAATTTTGTTTTAAGAGTTTCCTAAACTCAAAATAACTCCTTTTAGAACACTTCTAAAATTCCAAATTTTTGTTTTTCAAAAGTTTCCAAAACTTAAAAACAACTCTTAACCAAACCAATTTTGGATCAAAATCTAGGTTTTTGAAACTTTTTTCAAAGAACGATTTTGAAATCAATTTGAAAAATCTTTGAATCCAATTCAAAATTAATCAAATTTCATGTTTAAAACCTTTTTAAACATAACTATCAACTTAATCAAGCATGGATTAGTTTGAAATTCAATCAAATTGAGTCTTTCAAAACACTTTTAACAATTTGATTCTCAATTTGAAATTCATTGAATCCCATTCAATAATATCAAATTGTGAGTTTAAATAATTTTTTTTAAAACACTTTTAAAATACTTTTATAAACTCAATTTATTAAACTATCAATCATATCCAATATGAACTAGTTCGATTCTTAGCAAAAACTAGTTCATTGCAAGAGGCTCTGACGCCACTGTTGGGATTTAAACCCTTATACTAGTGTTTATAGCGGAAATAAGACATCTAATGTCTACACTAGTATCCCCAGGATCACATGCAAAACTAGTAATTAAACTAATGGAGATAGTAGATTACCTTAATCGCTTTTCCCTCGAACTACTTGAATTGATTGAAGAAGACCAAGAGCTTCAAGTGTAGCTCCTCTACTTGGGACACGAGCAATCAATTTGATCTCCCACCATGTTGTATAGCTAGCACACCAATGGTGGTTGGATAGAAGAACACCTTCTTCTTTGACTAGATAGATAGTTAATGGGAATTAGCTCACTTTCTCCTCTCTACTTGATGTGGTAGAGTAAGAAAGCTTAGAGAGAAATTCCACACCTTATTCTCTGCCCTAAGAGTGTTTATATAGAACCCTAATAAGAATCCACCTCCTTTTAGGTTTCCCAAAACACCCTTTAGAATAAGATTTAGGGAAATAGTCGAAAATAGCAACTATTGATATTTTCTCAATTCCCTAAGGAGATGACGTCCAAACCCAGCAAAAATTGGCATATTTAATGTTCATAACATAAGGAAACGTCCCTCTAAAAATAAGCCCAATCCGAGCCCTAAAAGTGCCCGAATCGGCCTAGGCCCAAAAACCCTGCTTTTGGCCTTTTTGTACTATCTTTGCCTAATTCCTTTTTAGGCCTATGAGATATGTTTATGGGACACTCCCATGATTATATCTCACTCCCACTAGTCATATCCTAGATCAATTTGTCACTCTTATGTGTAACCCGTTGTAGGATCCGATCGAAGTTAGCCGCGAATTACTTCGTAATTCGACGATCGTAGTTGGTCTCTAGCTACAACTCTACGATCCCTAAATCAATCGGACTTGATGATCTTCCACATCAATTATCCTATCCGACAAATTGTTCGCATTGTCACCTTGGTCGAAGGACATCTCCTTCAACTCCTTCATGAACTATGTCTTCTTAGCCGTTCATACCCTAAAACAATCGCAGAGGTACTTGGAGAGTGCCTTTGGCTGCAGCCAGGGGCAGTTTCGTTAATTTCTTGAAGAGGTATGGTTTTTTTTTTGTAAGAGCAGCCAGGGGCATTTTTTTTTTCTTTACTTCGTCTGAAGGGAAGAACTAGAGAGTAAAGAGAGAAAGGGCCGTCCCTTCCAAACCGAGAGAGAGAGAGAACCAAAATTTATGAACGTGAAAATGTGAAATGAATGTCTCATTCTCATCGTATCTAAGACTTTATCGACATCATCCCTCTCGAAGATTCTATTGCTTCTACAAATTTAAGATTTGAAGTGAAATCTAAGGTTATTGAGTTCTTTATCTTCTGTTTTTTTAACAACAACAAAATCAACTAATTAAGGGATTCTAGGCTTTGTTATCTTCAATCTATGTAAGTAATGTTTCTACCTCTTTCTTTGATTTTTATTAAAGCTTCTAATGCTTCAATTTTCATTATTTTAGGTACAACTTTTAGCTTACTGATTTTGATTTTTTAGGTGGATTATTGATTTTGATTAAATCATTGTCCATTACTTTATTTTTAGGGTTATTGATTTTGATTAACTGAGCTACTACTTTAGATTATTTGGGTGTAATGTCTAATCTTCATTGTAACTTAAGGCCTTTATGATTTTAGGGAATATATGAATTTTACACCAGACTTACATATACATGATCTTTTAGTAACTTAGAGAGTACACATTCATCTAAATTTATTTTGTTTTGATGTTGATTTATATTTAGGCTAAAATGTCTGAAGTTCCTCAAGTACCCAAGCGAAGGAAAAAAACACTATATTCGTTTTTTTTTTACTTCAACTAGAGAAAACAACAAAAAAGACTAAGACCCTTCACCTTCTATATCTAACATTGAAAATTTAGTCGATGATGGACAACCTCCCTTGGATGTTTTAGAAGAAGAAGCTGATACTACATCTTTTATACGTGATCCGAGATTGCGCCTTCAAATTTGGTAACATCCTAGTAACAAACAAGATGAGCTTTGACGTGCATATCTTAAGCCAGGACCTTATCAACCTATATTTCAAGACTACCTAACAACAAAGTTTTGGAAGCAATCCCGGAAATTTCAAGATTGGTATACCTTTTTTCCTTGCCTTGAGTACTCTTCTACAAAATATACGACCTATTGTCTTCCATGTTTTATCTTTGAAACAAATCCGCCAAAACGTACATTATTTACGGATCAAGGATTTAGATGATGGAAGAGTGTCAATGATGGAAAAAAATGTGCATTCCTAACACATATGGGAGATCATAATTCTCAACACATGTTGTCCGTAAAAGCTTGTCAAGATTTAGGTTGGACATCTCGACATATTGATAAGATGATTAATGTACAATCTAAGAAACTAGTGAAGAAAAATCGGATAAGACTCAAAGCGTCTATTGATTGTTTATGATATCTTGCCTATCAAATATGTGTGTTTAGGGGGCATGATGAATCTACAAATCCGTCGAATCGTGACAATTTCATTGAGTTGGTAAAACTTTTGGATAAAAACAATGATAAAATCTAACAAGTTGTCTTAGAAAATGCTCCACAAAATGTTAATATACATCTCCTCCAATTCAAAAAGAAATATTATTAATGTTTGCTAACAAAGTAAGAAACAAAATTCGAGAAGAAGTTGGATCATCAAAGTTTTACACCCTCGATGTCTCAAGTTCCTATAGAATTGGAAATTCATGATGTAATAAATTAGAATATAAATAAGGTAAAGATAACAATAGATGAGTTATAAAATTTGCTCAACCTGATTTAATGGGCGCCTCTATAGGCGCCTCCTGAAACTGCTATAGGAGCTTTCCCAAGGTGTTTGACTACAGTCAATTCTCGACAACTGTAGGCGCCCCCCATTCGGGCAGACCAGTCCGAGGCCCAGTACATTTCTTCGGAGTGGGCAAGCCCGAGAAGGGTCGGACTATCCAGTCCGAGACGTCTCGGGCTGGGCCAGTCCGAGACTTTGTTTTAGGTTTCGGATTGAGACCGTCGGAGCCCAGGCTCTAATCAAATATTCAATCTACACCTCTACGGTTTCATGGATTTTCTCCTATGTTTTCATAGTTGGGGTTCTTCATTCATGGTCAGGATTCTTTGTTTATGGATTCAAAGATGAAATTGTCAAAAATATCATTTGATAATGGTTAGGGTTCTTCCTTCAATGAGGGTTCTTTGTTTCATTGATTCAAAAGATTGAAAACTCAAAAATATCATTTGATAATCGTTAGGGTTCTTCATTTCATGGATCAAGAAATTTCAAAAAGATGAAGCTTTATTGGTTGAAGAACTAATAACTTCATCAATTTTAGTTGAGAATGCACATCATATTAGATTGGATGAAGGAATTGAATTCAAGATTTGGGGAAGAAGAAATTAAACTGATACCTGGAGCAGAGATTAAGGTTCATGGCTTAGGAAAACACAGTATTGTAATAATTTTTGTTGAAATACACAGTATTGTAATTGGGATAACACCATTGAAATTTCGGATTTTAGAAAAAGTAGAGAGAGAAAGAATAACACACGATGAAGAGAAGAAGAAGAGGGGTGCTCGGGAGGCGCCTACTGGGCGTTACGGGTGCTCCTACAGACGGGAGGCTCCTATAGCAGTTTTGGGAGGCGCCTATGGACGCACCCTGATTTAATATACTCAGATCAAGTATATTTTGCAACAAGTTCAACAAAAAAAAAAGAAAAAAAGTATATCTTGTAATAAAAATGTAATGATTTTTGTCCATATCAAAAATAATCTAAGACAATAGACTATTCTAGATATAAAATTGGGCTCCACAGATGGCACCCGTTATAAACTAGGTTTCCTCCCCGTCCTACGGACGGGGAAGATCCCTCTTGGCTAACGCCTTTGAGGAACAAAAAATAAATTTAAATTACAACATAAATTACATTAACTTCAATATAGGAGAGATAACCGTGTGTTTAAAGAGGAGAGAGGGAAAATTGTATTTATGTATCACTAACAGAAAAAATTTGATAAAAAAAATTGGAAGATTTAATTTCAATTTTAAGTGAAATAGCTAGAAGAGAAATTAGGAAGTTATGGGAGAGTGGGTAGTTTATAAGATGTAATCCGTGAGAGAGAAAAAGAGGGAGAGAAATATGTGGGTAGTTATTCTAACTAATTTTGACGATTTACATAGATACCCTTCTTTTTTTTAGTGTATTTACATGAAAGGATTTTATATTATCCGTCAGATGTGTTCCCAACTAAATCTCTAAAATAAAATGGACGGTCAGACTTATCCCATGGATAACCGACTGATCTGTTTTAATATAATAGATTTAATTTCAATTTTAAGTGAAATAGCTAGAAGAGAAATTAGGAAGATATGGGAGAGTGGGTAGTTTATAAGATGTAATCCGTGAGAGAGAAAAAGAGGGAGAGAAATATGTGGGTAGTTATTCTAACTAATTTTGACGATTTACATAGATACCCTTCTTTTTTTTAGTGTATTTACATGAAAGGATTTTATATTATCCGTCAGATGTGTTCCCAACTAAATCTCTAAAATAAAATGGACGGTCAGACTTATCCCATGGATAACCGACTGATCTGTTTTAATATAATAGATGTGTATGAGAGAATCATGATTCCCTGGTAAAGGCCGGTACCACTCCCTTTTCAGGTACTGCTCCAGTTTTTCAATCACATTATTGTTATACAAAGTAAAAGTCGACCAACAAATTAAATAACTCAAAATATTCTAGAGGGCATTTAAATACGTGACATCATGCAATCGCTTGCCCAGCCCTATGGTAAGAAAAATAATTTAATTTTGCCTTTTCTTCCATTAATGGTCGTGACCCTCTAATCCTCCAACATCTACAGATGTATCTTTTCCTTTGGCAATGGATCGCCAAATTTGTTAATGGCGAAAAAGAAAATGAGTTTGCGGCATCACAAGTGTTCCTTTTTTTTTCGAAGTTTTCGATCAATAATGACACATTTATCAAAAGAACGATGATACCAAAAATTCTCAACGTTAAAAACATCTATTTGCTGAATTTTTTGGTCGGTAACTAAATTAAAGAAAATAAATTAATCTGAAAATTTGAGTTTCTACCATAAAAAAATTATCTTACATCTAGAAACATGTCTTAACTAAAAATGTTGTTATATGACTATTGATTCTCGGTAGTTGGATGCAAGTGTACCTTCTAGGTTGATGAAGTTTACGTTGGATATTTTAGTTAATGGGTGGTGGCATCCACTCTTGTGTTTACCAGTCAGTTCACATTTGTTTGCTATCTAGCACATGAATAGAGACCACCACTAGAAAAGAGATGGCTCTCACAAATTTATGCACAACCCAAAGTCCAACATAGTAGACTATTGAAACTAGCTACTCTCTATAATAGCTTATTTGACAACCTATTGTAAACAACTAAGAGTAGAAAAGGGTCCCCATAAGCGTGCAAACACACAGCGCGGCGGGCGGGCAGGTTTGGGCTTGGGCTTGGGCTTTGGTTTGGGGCTTTGTCTTGGGGAATCTAAAATAAAACAAAACTCCTTTCGCTACCTGGAGTAATTTTATTTTGACTCAAACTCTGTTTAACAGAAATTCGTGGGATAATCACGATCTGTTTCCGAATTTCTCTCCAACTACCCTATCTTCTCTACCACGTTTCGCAGTTGGTTTAGTCTTTGCCTTTGTCTTTGGCTACATGTACTAGTCGAATTTAACTGAGTAGACACACTGAAAATCATAACATCCATCATCTTCTTGTCTTCACTGAGTTTATCTTTCTACTTTCCAACGCGAGAAGAAAGCAATAGCTGTGGTAAATCCTTGGGGAGTGACCGAAGTATAGAACTTGCACTGAAGTTGTTCCAAAATCACTAACTTTCACAGCGGTGACGTCCATACTGTAAATGAGATTAATATCTATCATTGGATCATGAAGACATCAACCACATCTACCGTTAGATGATGAAGACTTTACATAACTAGGTTTCCGCCTCGTCCTACGGACGCGACAGATCCCTCTTGGCTAACGCTGTAACATTCTCAAACTCTTCCTACAAATTAAAAACTTCGATAATTTTAGAGAAGAGATAATTGCAGAGAATAGAGAAAGAAATATAATTGCAGAGAATAGAGAGAGAAATATAATCCTATGGACATTGTAACTTATTTTGCCAACAAACTTGTAACTTATTTTGTTGGAGAAATCGTGAGAGAGAAAAGCAGAATGAGAAGAAAGTGGAGCAGTAGTTATTTAGGGATATCGAAACCGTATTTAAAAAATAATAATTAAGGACACTATTACCCTTTTCTTTTTAGTTTATTTACATAAAGAGGGATTTATACCAGTCGTCGGATGTGATCTTTATAAAGCTCCCAACAAAAATGGACGGCCAGACTTGTCCAAATAACCGACTGACCTGTTTTTATATATTAGATATTAGATATATTAGATATTATTTATATATCTTTCAAATATATTATTCTCGATTGTATCTATGAAAGGCGATATAATGTAATATTGAGAATATATCTTAGTTAGTCTTCTTACCTAATAGAGTGAGTCTGAGACTCTATATATATTTTGGTTGTAATCAAAAATGAATATGGAATAAGAATTATCTATTCTTTCTAATTCTATCATGGTATCTAGAGCCTCAAAACTCTAACGCGTATTGAATTAGATCATAGCGAGTTTACGCAAAACTGGTGGCGGTAGCCAATACCAATGACTACAGTCCGCCGGAGTATTGTTTTTTAATTTTTGTATTTACTGGTTCTTAAATTTGTGGTTTTTTTGCAATCATTTAGTTATAAAAAAACTAATAAACTTGTTGATCAGAAATTTTTCCTACTTTTCCACAGTAGAAGAATATTTAAGATCTAAAAGGAGACAAAGAAATAATGAGTTTTGGATGTCCTACATTACGAAATTACTTCTTCCATGCAAGTGTCAACAATTTGATCTTATCTGTCAACTAAGTTCGTCAAGATTTGAGGACATCAAAACCTTGATTACTCCTTACTACCTTAATATTTTCCTTTCTTAAATGTCTCACTCTCTACTTTATCGTCCTGCTCTCAAGAGGATGCACAAATTAAATTTTAGTGATTGATCTTAATCGAGGTAAATTGATTCAAATTCGTCTCAATTTTCCTTTCTCTTCAATCTCATTACAGTAACTGGATTCTTTTCTACAGATATAATTTTCTTGGATTTTTACCTTCTCTCTTTTATTAATCCGTATAACTCTATCTCTCTCGTGGGGTTTTCAACGACCTTACTACTTTCTAGATGAAATCCTTTTTCTTTCTCATTTTCTAAAAAAAAAAATTGACTAAGATTTTCGGAACTCAAGGCCTAGCTCCGATTTTCTATTTCTTTTATTCTAATTCGATTTCTCCTATTCTCTTTCGAACAATGAAAGGCGCAATTGTGCTATAAAAAAAATGATCTAGCTTTGGTGTTCCACTTCTTTTTTCGAGGGTTTATAAAACTATTGATCTTTTATTATATTTCTAACAATTTGAAAGTGATTTCTCTCATCAATGGTTGTTCTTAACCTCAAAACTTTACTTGATATGTCGAAGCTGACTCCTCTAAATGGAACAAACTACAAAAGGTGGTCACAAAAGCTTCTTAGTTTCTTTGAACAGTTGGAGATCGATTATATTTTGCTGGAAAACTAGAAAACAGATTATTGATCATATCTATATCGACATCAACCGTGTTAAGAAAAAACTACTGTCCCGAATGGTGATGTCGTGAAATACCAGAAAGACAACAAATCGTTCGAGGCCATCTTCTGAATCATATTGGTAATAGGCTATTTGATTTGTCTGTTAACTACAAGTCTGCGGAGGATACCTGGAATATCTTGGAAATACAAACGTCTTGATGGTGGAAGAAAGAAATACATCGTAGGAAAGTGGTTGCAGCTCCAGATTACTGGTGAGTCGCCTATTATGGATTAGGTTCATGTCTATAAGAACGTAGTTGGTTAAATTCTTGTTGAAGGCAGGAAGATGTGTGAAGTACTTCAAGCCAGTGTTCTACTCGAAAAGTTTCCTCAATATTGGAGTGACTAGAGAAACCATTACAAACACAAGAAAAAAGATATGATCTACAAGAGTTGATCAGTCACATGAGGACTGTAGAGGAGAATCGCCTCAAGGATAAGTTTGCAAATTTATCTTTACATTATTCTAATGTTAACCTAGTTGAATCCTTCCCTTCTGAAAATAAAGACAGGTCCGAATTCGCGAAAAGGAAGAAGTCTGATAAAGACTAGAAAAAAACAAAAAATCAGAAGGTTCTTACTCCAAAATCTAGAAATCAAAGGGGGTTTCTATGTAAGTGGAAAATCTGGGCACGAAGTATACCAATGTACCCAAACTCCAAACCGGTTGTTGTGGTCAATGTTGTTGAACTCGGAGAGATCATTGATGTGGTAGAACTATTTTTGGTTGACTGCTAGAGTGAGTGGGGGCTTGACACGGGAGCTTCAAGGCACATGTGTGTAAATAGAGAATTATTTTAGACTTTTCAAGAGGTGTCTGATGGAGGCAGTGTCTTTGTGGGAAATTCCGCAAAAGCTGGAATAATGGGCAAAGGGAAGGTTCTTCTTAAACTCACCTAAAAAATATGTCTCTCAACGATGTTTTCTACGTGCCTCCCCAAAGGAGAAATGTCATCTCAGGATCACTTCTGAACAAAACTATATTAAAATTAGTATTTGAGTTTGACAAAATATTAATTTCTAAGAATAAGATCTTTGTTGGGAAGGGGTATCTGAGCTGGGACTCTTTGTAGTGACATTGATTCAGATTTTCATAATAATGCTTCTAGTTCTGCTTATATTGTTTCTTTCAATGTGTGGCGTGCTAGCTTCTACACAAAAACGACATCTTGTGGGGGGATTTTTGGGTATTTTAGTTACTAGGTGGTGGAATCCACACTTGTGTTATACTAGTCAATACTCTTTTGTTTACTAGCTAACACATGGTAAGGGACCACCACTAGAGAAGAGATGACTTTCAGAGCCAATTTATCTTCACAACCTATTGTAAGAGCTTTTCCAATGTCGTTTTTGTGTAGAAGCTACCACGCCACACATTGAAAGAAACAATACAAGCAGAACTAGGTGGTGGAATCCACACTTGTGTTATACTAGTCAATACTCTTTTGTTTGCTAGCTAACACATGGTAAGGGACCACCACTAGAGAAGAGATGGCTTTCAGAGCCAATTTATCTTCACAACCTATTGTAAGAGCTTCTCCAATGCAAAACCAAAAAAAAAAAAACTCAATTGGTACTATGTGTCAAGTCTCAATTGAGATTTTCATTTCTAAGAGGCTAAATTGAGTTTCTTTAAACTTTGTATGTCTCCCGTGAAGATCTCAAAAAAACTCTACTTGATACTTAGTTATGAATAAAAGCTTTCTATTAGTTTAAGATATAAAGTGGGTTGACTAAGACAATGGAGATATTCAAAAGAAAACTCAAATATTGAATTTGTTCTTGAGATATCTCACCATTAAATGCTGTCACATCATTTTGAGTTCCTAACTGAATGTTGCATTAGCGAGAGTTTCTTGCTAAAAACTCAATAAATCTTAGGTGGCACTTAGAGTTTCTCAAATTGAGTCTTCCATTGGAGGTGCTCTAAAGAACTAAGAGTAGAGTAGGGCTCTGGCCTTTGGATTTTGGTTTGGGTGTGGGGCTTGGGGATTTGGATTAGAAAGTGGGGCAAGGGAAATCTAAAATAAAACAAAACTCCTTTTGCTACCCAGAGTAATTTTATTTTGACTCAAACTCTGTTTAACAAAACTTAGTGGGATCAACGCAATCTGTTTCCGAGGTTAGTTCCCACTCCTCATCTTCTCTACCACGTTTCCTAGTCGGTTTAGTCATTCTCTTTGGCTATATATACTGGCCAAATTTAACAAGGAAGACGCACCGAAAATCAGAATTGCTATCATCTTCTTCTCTTTGCTGAGTTTATCTATCTGCTTTCTCCAATACTGTTCACTTTAGGGCGAGAAGATAACAATAGTTGTGGTAAATCATTGGGGACTGACCGGTGTATACAATTTGCACCGAGGTTGTCGTGAAATCACTTTCAAGATAGTGGCCGTCATACCACGACACAACAAGTTATATTCATACTTCTCTGACTTCTCCATTGGTCTTTTCTTATGCTTTCCACCGTTTCTTGAATATCAAACTCCTTCATTAACGAAGCTTTATCAATGTCAATTTATTTCATTAATGTAGTAAAAATAAACCTCCTAAAATGTATTTAAATTATGGTTGTGTTTGTGGTAAGTTCTTATAGTTAGTGATTGTGGTGGTGGTGGGTTTTGGAGACGACTCGAAAACGGAATTTAAATATAAAAAACTCTTATTCCTAAGTACTAAGTTTTTTCGGCCGTCACTAAAATATCTATACATAAATAAAGGGGATCTATGAATGTCTAGTTTTTTTTTTGTTGAAACTATAAATATCTAGCATCGTAAATAGCTCTCGTTTGATCTCAAAATACCAACGGCCTATACCTTTCGTTTCTAATTTGTATTATCTTCTCTCTTCTCCATTTCCCCGCATCAAAATGGTACAAAAATTATTATGCCAATCGGGATTTAATGTGATCAATACGAGTAATCCGAGTGAAGCAACATGAAATAAAGAACAATCAAGAACATAACACAGAGATTTACGTGGTTCGGTTGGTGAGACCTACTCCACGACGACAATGGCGCGATGATTTCCACTAGGATAAGCAAACAAGTTTACACAAGATTTTTCGTGAGATTGTGCTACTGATATCTCCTTAGGGTTTAGTTTATATACCCATTAAACCCTAATCCCACCGCCTCACCGAATCTCTCTCTACAACCGACATTATACACGGATACGCTAACACTAATAACCGACATAAGCCTAGCTTCACATTCCAGCTATGTCTCGGAGTCTAACTCTGTCTCGGAGTCCAACTCTGTCTCGGAGTCCAACTCTGTCTCGGAACACTGCTTCGCATACCAGCCCTGTCTCAGCAATCACCTCCGGTAACGAGTCCAAAACTCGCTTGTAAGCGGGTTGACAGATCGTAAACTGGGTTCGATATCAATCCATATTCGAGTCATTTCTAACAAAAATCACTAACCTGATCCAACAAGGTTCCGAGCATCCAACCTAGTGGAGAGACCGGCCTGAAGAAAGAAATTAAGAAGAAAAAAAAAATCAAAAGACAGGTCAGACAGGTAAAAGATAAAAAAGAAAAGGTGGAGGAAAGGTGAAAGACTTTTTAAATGGATCTTTATAGCAAAAGTCAATCAGGTCCCACTAACACAATCATAATCATACCGCCGAAGGAGAAGGGATACCTACAAGTGGGGTGAGATTTGCACCCAAGATTCATCATCATTGTGTAGGGTGATGGGTCACTCCTCCCCCCCCCCCCCCCCCCCCCCCCCCCCCTTATTCCCCACACCCAAATACAAATCAAAATCTAGACAACACCTATATTTTCAATGATGAAACTATATTTTTACGAAGTGATGGGTTATTCTCCTCTTAGTACATGAAGGAATATAATCACATTGTTCTATGTTAATAGAATGTGTAAGATGATTTTGGGACTGTTTTGTTATTGATTGTTATCCTCTTTTCACACGACTGGTGATATTTGATTAATAATATATATAATAATAAGCACATCAAGAACTCCCTCTTGGCAACGGAACTTGGAAGGGTGGGTGTTGCACGATTGAGCATTGTTGGTAACCATTCGAACCAAGTCAAAAACATTACTGGCACTTAGTTTTGGGATGACAATGAGTTAAAATCACAGCCTCCTTGGTATGCTTTCCCGGCGATTTGGATAATCAGTAAAATTAAAGATCAGGTAGTTGGTGGCTAACATGACAATGACAAGAAATGGAAAGGTTGTGGTTTTGGGACATCCTAAAAAGTCTCGAAAAATAAAGACTTAGTTAATCAAGATAGACTTACGGAACATCTCTATTTTTAGTTTAAAAATTTACTTGATGTTAGTCAAGAATCAAAATAGACTTACGGTACATCTCTACTTTAAGCTCAAAATTTACTTGATTGTTTAAGCCGACCCATCAACATTTCGGGCTAGAGGTCGAATTTCAGAGTTCAATTGCCAAATCACCGATTCTATGCTCCTAACTTTTATATAATTTCCGAATAAAATTGGCGAGCCACCCATTCTCACCAACAAACAAGATTTTACGAGTTGGTCAAAAGAACTGAAAAACGTGTAACTTAAAATCCTTTTGTATCATATTTCTTGTATTTATCTTATATTCTAAGCAAGATAGTAAGAGGGGAGTTTTAATTAGGCTTAGATTTACAAACTAATGTAGCACTAGACAACTCAATTGAGAGGTTGAGACCAAAAGTCAGATAAATTCTTCAACAATTACGTCTTAGTGAACAAAGAAGAAAGAAAAGAAACTTGCATACTTTAATTAATTTTTCTAAAATCTTCATATTAGAATTACTCAATAACACTTGAATTAGAAAAAAGACATAATAAAAAAGTTACTAGTGTAACATTAAAAAAATAAATTTCTTTAATAATGGTCGCGGCTATTGAGAATAAAGAAAAATCTCGAGGAAATACAGACTTAGTCAGTTGATATTGACTTATGGGCATACGTTTTTTTTAGTCCACAAATTTACTAGATTGAGTTATACTCCCTAATCATCATCTTCCATTTACCTCCACCACTATTACATAGCCATTCCGGATAACCCCAATCAAACCACCGTTTCATTTCTTTTTTCTTTTTATCTTCTTATTCTTCACTCTTTCTATTCCACCTGTAAAGATCAAGATACATCAAGAAACCCTAATTCTTATCCCTAAAAAAAGCTTTCTTTGAATTTCGAATTTTCCCAAACACAGTCACACAAAAAAACCCTAAAAAGACAATGAATATGAGAGAGAACCTTTTCCGGGGAGATGGAACCGAAAATGTAAGCTTGTTCTTGAAAAGAGAGTGAGTTGATTCGTATTCTCTTCCCATGTCGCTGATATACAAAAATTAGTGTTTTTTCCCCACATCAAATCATTTTCAAAGAGAAAGTCAGGGTTATTAGTTGATTCATAAACATCATAGTCTTCTTCTCCACTCATTACGTTGTTTCTTCGACTATATGATTTTTTTGACATTGTGACGATTTCGATAAGTTTTGGAATTTGATCCAGGCATCTCTCAAACATTTAACATGAATTAACAATGAAAGATGAGATAATCTTCATCTTTAATTCGATTAAACCCTAAAATTAGGGTTTTAGAGAGAGAGAGAGAGAGAAGTAAACAACAAGAGAGGGGAAACCAAAATCTCAAGTATCAGGTAGTAATGATCCTCTCATTGATTAATGGTGTTGTTTCTCATTTGATTGTGTTCTTTTTGGGTTCTTCATTTGGTGAAATTTGACTGGCATTGAAACTGTCTAATGGGCAGTGACAAAAGCTTTAATGACTTTATTGTTTGTATGGGTTCTTCCACAGATCGAAGGGAATAGAAAGACAGAAGCTTTACTATTGTAGAATTGTTGAATTTCCAGAGAGATGGAGATGGAGAGGGAGAGAGTGAAGAAGAAAAAGATAGAGAAAAAAATGCGCCAGAAGTTGTGGTGGTAGAGGTAAATGGAAGATGATGATTAGGGAGCATAACTCAATCTAGTAAATTTTTGGACTAAAAAAAATATGTCCCATAAGTCAATATCGACTGACTAAATCTTTATTCCCCCGAAATTTTTCTTTATTCCCTAAAGCCGCGGCCTTAATAATATGTCGGTTAGTTGAGGAGTTTAAAACAAAATGCAAGGTCAAATAACCAAAAATGTTGGCCAAGGGATTAGACCAAATCTCTTGCCTCCATCTCGGCAAGTGGAGCCGAAAGAAACCTAATAATACAATTGGTGTGTTAGAGTAAATACCATTGGTGTTAGGGTAATAATACATCTTGAAAGAAACCTAATAATACAATTGGTGTGTTAGAGTAAATACCATTGGTGTTAGGGTAATAATACATCTTGGCCAAGGGATTAAATCATAACACATGCTGGTCTTCATGTAGTTCCGCCGCGTTTCAATATTTGGGTCAACTTCAATCCTTAGATATGGGGTTGGCCTCTACCGACTTTCCATAACGTGAACTAAGATTCATTTGATTTTAATTTGGGACATGATTGTTGTAAAAAATTTTGAGAAAAAATTAAATATTTTCATTGATCAAAGGAAAACAAAAAGAAAACGAAGCCAAGATAGCTAGCCATCCCCTCTGTAGAAGATGAAACTAATTAAAGATCAACAATACAAAAGGCTTAAAACCAAATTATGGCATCCTAATCTCGAATTGATTGACTAAAAGAATTCTCAGAATCGCTAAGACCTAATGATAGATGACATTCTTTATATGTATTTGACAAGTTGATCTACATTCTTTATATGTATTTGACAAGTTGATCTTCCTAATGAAAGATGACACCAAAAGACGACAACCCGTCCACCTCCACATGCTCTAGTCTAGATGGTGTGCTAGAATAGCTAAGACCTACATCCCCTTTAGCTGCTCTGATACCAATTGTGACGCTTTGTGTCCCAAAATAGACACGGCCATGTCCCGTCTGTTCACAGACGACAAAAATCCGACAGAGTCTCCTCTGTATATCGAACCGGTCACACCTGTAAAACCTGTCATACAAATCATACATTCGCACACACAGAAATATACTATAGAACGGAAGCTAAACAAACTCAACATAACTTCGGTCCAGAGAGAGAAAGAGAGTTTTACTTACTAAATTTCCATTAAAACCATGCTAAGTCACTTCCTTGTACCTTAATTCAACCAAAGCAAGATTTTCCCCTTGATTTCCATCCAAAATCTCAATTTTATTTTATTGAAACTCCTCCAAACCCTAACCCAATTGAAAAGATCGAACATAGAAAAAAGAAATTCGATTTTTTTCCCTTAATAACTCTCACGGGATTTTAGTTTAGTCCCTGGTTTTGACTGGATTGCAAATTAACCCCTGAAATCAGAACAAATTGCAGAGTTAGCCCTTATCTTGACTTGACCCAAATGAAAAATAATCCCTCTTCTAGCCGAAGTCATTTATTTCTTCAACCGAAAACATGGGATGTTACAACATAAGCAATGCAGAAAATTCTGCCTGTGTAAGGAATTATGATCTCTGGGTGATTGAAAGACCATGGGGCGACGACCATGTTGGAGATAATGAGGAGAGTTTACAGGACTTGTCATGGTGAAAGAGCTGGGATCGATTAAAGGTGAACTGAAGAGGCTTATGAAGGAAGTTGGAGTCACCCGGGAAGAAACCCTCCGATCCGACAAGATAGGAAAGTATCAATTCAAAGACTACCACTATTTAAATCTTAGTTAGGATGCTTGAGTCCACAATCAGTGCATGCTGATGAAATCTTATCTAGACGTGGAGATATATTGAGACTGATTATGAGCTTTACAGCATGATTTTTTTAGCAAAGAAAGAAGAGGAATCTCCCAGTTACTAAACATAAACCCAAAAGAAACTAAGGTTAAGAATGGAGCCCAACATTTAAAAATTTCAGTGGAGAAAAGAAAGGATCCGAAGGATAGGTTGAAAGCGTAAGAGAGACTTGGAGAGCGAGAGGGAAAACCCCTTTTAGAAATGGTCGGTTGGGATGATGAAGGCGGATCACCTCTGCCACGCAAAGCGTTCAATTTATGATTGTGGCAAGAATGCAACTTGTAACGGTAACATCAAAGGCTCAGTTTGGTTACCAAGTAGATATTAGGAAGAATAATATGCTATGACTTGAATGTGACCCCAGAATGTTGAGATGACATAAGCAAACACGGGAAGTATGCCGACGAAGCATATATACTCTGCCTTATAGAATAATTAATACATATAAACCTCAAAGAAGTCTGCCACCTATGCCATGACATGGGAGGTCGCCACGAGTCTTCCTAGGCACCTTGAGCTCTGTTGTGACTTAAAGGCCAGTAAGTGGATGGACCCAAGTCAGCTCTGCGGCATGAGCCTTGAAACGAAATGTTTGTGGAAGTATGCTCGCCACTTTTATATCTGCGCTGCCTAAGAGAAATGTCGGTTACGCAGAAAACCAAATAGCCCTCAGATATCCGCTTACTTGATCGAGAAAATAAGATCACATCTCTATAATTAGAAGAATTATATTAACGGCCCTGCCAGGTGGCCTCCTTTAAGCTGGCGATTTACCATCGCCATGCAAACCCTATACTGAAGGAGTTGAAGGAGATGTCCTTCGACCAAGGTGACAATGCGAACAATTTGTCGGATAGGACAATTGATGTGGAAGATCATCAAGTCCGATTGATTTAGGGATCGTAGAGTTGTAGCTAGAGACCAACTACGATCGTCGAATTACGAAGTAATTCGCGGCTAACTTCGATCGGATCCTACAACGGGTTACACATAAGAGTGACAAATTGATCTAGGATATGACTAGTGGGAGTGAGATATAATCATGGGAGTGTCCCATAAACATATCTCATAGGCCTAAAAAGGAATTAGGCAAAGATAGTACAAAAAGGCCAAAAACAGGGTTTTTGGGCCTTAGCCGATTCGGGCACTTTTAGGGCTCGGATTGGGCTGATTTTTAGAGGGACGTTTCCTTTTGTTATGAACATTAAATATGCCAATTTTTGCTGGGTTTGGACGTCATCTCCTTAGGGAATTGAGAAAATACCAATAGTTGCTATTCCGACTATTTCCCTAAATCTTATTCTAAAGGGTGTTTTGGGAAACCTAAAAGGAGGTGGATTCTTATTAGGGTTCTATATAAACACTCTTAGGCCAGAGAATAAGGTGTGGAATTTCTCTCTAAGCTTTCTTACTCTACCACATCAAGTAGAGAGGAGAAAGTGAGCTAATTCCCATTAACTATCTATCTAGTCAAAGAAGAAGGTGTTCTTCTATCCAACCACCATTGGTGTGCGAGCTATACAACAAGGTGGGAGATCAAGTTGATTGCTCGTGTCCCAAGTAGAGGAGCTACACTTGAAGCTCTTGGTCTTCTTCAATCAATTCAACTAGTTCGAGGGAAAAGCGATTAAGGTAATCTACTATCTCCATTAGATTAATTACTAGTTTTGCATGTGATCCTGGGAATACTAGTGTAGACATTAGATGTCTTATTTCCGCTATAAACACTAGTAGAAGGGTGTAAATCCCTACAGTGGTATCAGAGCCTCTTGCAATTAACTAGTTTTTGCTAAGAATCGAACTAGTTCACATTGGATATGATTGATAGTTCAATAAATTGAGTTTATAAAAGTATTTTAAAAGTATTTTAAAAATTATTTAAACTCACAATTTGATATTATTGAATGGGATTCAATGAATTTCAAATTGAGAATCAAATTGAGAATCAAATTGTTAAAAGTATTTTAAAAGACTCAATTTGATTGAATTTCAAACTAATCCATGCTTGATAGTTATGCTTAAAAAAAAAGATTTAAACATAAAATTTGATTAATTTTGAATTGGATTCAAAGATTTTTCAAATTGATTTCAAAATTGTTCTTTGAAAAGTTTCAAAAACCTAGATTTTGATCCAAAATTGGTTTGATTAAGAGTTGTTTTTAAGTTTTGGAAACTTTTGAAAAACAAAATTTTTGGAATTTTAGAAGTGTTCTAAAAAGAGTAGTTTTGAGTTTGGGAAACTCCCAAAACAAATTTAAAAAATTTAAAAGTTTCTAAAAGTTTTGAAAAATTTTAGAAGTGTTCTAAAAGGAATTTCAAAATTTTAAGAAAAGTTTTAAAATTGGAGAATAGCAACTTAGAGTTGCAAAAGAAAAAAAAAAAAAAATTTTTTTTTGGAAACTAGGGTTTTGAAAAACCCTAGTGTCCGGCCAGGAAGCTTCCTGCCTGGACCAGAAGCTCCTGGATGCGTCCTCTGGACGCATCCAGAGCAGCTGCTGAGACGCGTCTAGGACGCGACCAGTAGCTGCTACAGAAGCTTCTGGACGCGTCTTGGAGACGCGTCCAGAGCAGCTACTGGGGATGCGTCTTGGAGACGCGCCAAGTCGCGTCTAGGACGCGTCCAGGTCGCGTCTAGGACGCGACCAGCAGCTGCGAGGGAGCTTCCTGGACGCGTTTAGGACGCGTCCAGAGCACTCGACCAGACGCGTCTGGGAGGTTCTGGGTGTCTCGGACTAGTCCGAGACACCTAGTGCTGGTCCGGTCCAGCACCAGACACGTCTAGGACGCGTCTGGTACATGGACTAGCGTCCTGGCTCCGGCCAGGACGAGACCAGGCCTTGATAGGCCTCGGCCAGGACATGCCGGCCCTATGGGCCGTGCTATGTCCGGACCTTGTCCGAGCCCTTTTGTGGGCTTGGGCCGGGACTTGTCCCGGGCTTTTTCGAGGCTTTTCGGACTACGAATAGGGACCATCATTCGAGTGGGAGTTTTTGCCAAATTTTCTTCCGATTCCAACCAAATAATTCCAAAATCAATCCGGGCCATCCAGAAGGCCAAGACGGATTTCTCTTTAAATTGATTTATGAAATCATTAAGAATCGAACCAATATTTTTTCCGAAATTGACCCGGGCTTTCTCGAAGCCCAAAACGGAGTTTTTCTTAAAGTTGATTTTAGAAATCATAAAAGATAAAATCGGAACGCACCGTTAGTTGAATTCTTCGAATTTAGACTTAAGGTCCGTAATGTGACATGTGATGTCAACAAAAGTATCTCCCAAGATGATCATGCATATATAATTCTTAGCCTTGATATATTATATGATTGCATGTGATGTGAATGCAGGAAACTAGTATGGCCATAGATTTATTTCCTTATTCTTGTTTTAAGCACGGATGGGTGCATGCTTTGTAATTAATTTTAATTTCAAGTTTATACGATCTGCGAATCGTTAGAGTCTTGTAATTAGAGTTTAGGGTCTATGAGTCCATTGAAGAAACTCGAGGATGAAATCCAAAGGCGAGTGGGAGAAATCAATGGAGGTTCAAAGATGGCGATCTAAGATGAACCAAAAGGCGAAACAAGAAGAAAACCAAAGGAGATTAGATCTTCTAGGTTAGGGGCCATACTAAGATCCATGTCTGCTTGATTTACATTCTCGCGCGCATTTACTTACTTATTTACGCTTTATGTCGTGGATGTTAGTTAGGCTAAATAGTTCACTACAACAAATGCCAGACTAGCGTAAAAGTCCCCAAAAGTAATCTTGAGTAATCGCCTATCCAGATTAAGACACTCGTTGCGCCCTTGTTCGAGGAAGGTGGGTCGGCCTTCGCAGAGTACCTCCTCTACCTTGGGACAATGCGGGTAGGCCTATAAAAGAGGCCTACACGTCTAAATGGTTCTACTCAACGAGATCAGCAAGAGAGTCTTGGATACTCGACGCAAAAGGATAGATTAGTCATTCATTAATGAAATCTATCAACCAAGAGTCATAAGGTATGATCAGTGAAGTAGTTCACTCACCCGGAACGACGGAGTCAAAGGGTAGGGCCTTCGTCCGCTTTACTCCGAAGAACTGGGGTCTTGGAATCACTTATTCAATCGGGGACGATTTTTATTGAATAATGTGGGAAAACTAAGTTTTTCAAAAACGATAACGAGTTTTAAAACTTTGCCATTTCTTTATGTAGTTTTAAGATGACACAAACGATTTCAACATTGAATCACACCTAAGGGAGGTGCTGATCCACTTCCTAGAATGGAAGAATGAATCCGAGAATAGTTCTCAGATTCAAAAGGAAGGTCACTAGAATACCCAATCCCAATGTTGACTCATACAAGAGAAGGTCAAAAGCCTTTTGCAAGCAATCGTATAACATTCTCTTTGGAAGAGTATTGGATGCTAGCATAACCATTAAGACAAACTAAGGAAGAAATTCCTACAGAAGTCATAAATGGAGAGGTACGAGACCTCCAAGGCAATCTGAAAATCATCCTAAGGGAAGACAACAGAATACATCTATCACCCAATTCAATATCGATTGAACAAAGATTGATAAAGACCTTAGATGAGTCACTCAGGTTGTTACAAACAAACTGAGCAGAACATACGGGAATATCCAGTCTAAGAAAGGTTTTTGAGATTTGGTACAAAGAATCTAAGAAAGAGATCTTGAGATTCAAAAGGGCAAAAGGATCAGTCAAGTGAGACAAACATTTGATCAAAGAAAAGCAGTTGCCGAGTACATGATCAAGAGTATTCCTCATTACTGTGAATGTTTCTAAAACAATGGCTAGACCATTTAAAAGGAAACTACCATTAGCACCTGGAGGACAAAAGGAATGGAATTATGAATTCCGGTTCCGTATCCTTGCTAACAAAGTTAAAAACAAGTATCGTAAAATTCCTTCATCAGGTATTTAAGACCAGATGAGCGGCTCAGTGGGAGCATAAGGGAATTACATACTTGACTAAAAGAAGTAAAGATCCAAGAGGGAGCAGAAGCAGTAATGCTAGGGATGCTGAAAGGGATCAAAGTCTTCTTTTAGACACTGATCTAGCTTAGAACTTAATAGTGATTATTTTGTTCTTCTAGAAACATATGATGTTTTAAACCAGTGGTAAAATTAACTGAAGGTTAACATTGATAATGGCTAAAATCAAGAGATTCAAACTCATTAAACTTCAGCATTGTCAATTAGGTCTTAAGGACTGAATTGACAAAGTCACCCTTTTCAAAAGGCATAGAGACTGGTAATCTATTAGGACTCATACAGTGTTATGCAGACCTATAAGGTTACTTGCAGAAGCTAACGAAAGAAACTTCAAATACGTACTCTGACAACTTCATGAAGTATGGAAACGTACAAATCATAAAGTATAAGTCGGAATGTTTGAAAGGTTCAAACAAAGTACAAACCGAAGTAAAAGAATCATTTTACAAGAGAGTTTTAGTCATCCAATTAGATTGGAGTGATAAAAACTTGAGTCAAATACTAAATAACCATCAAAGGAGTTGAGAAAACGTTTCCCAACTCGCTCCATGGAACACATCTGAGGGATGGTGGATTCAGTGGGAGTAATCGAACATTGCTATGCATAATTCGATCAAAGACGGGTTTAAGCCAGTCTTCCGAATATTTTGGGACATATTCTATAAACGATTGTTTTCACACTTACCAAAGTCCGTCTAAAAGCTAAATTTGTAAAAGCGTTACAAAACTAGCTAATATCTGACGCAATTTCTTTTGAAAGAAATTTGGGCTTCTTCCACAACCAATCAAGAGAACAAAGTGTTTGTTGCTCATGATAGTATTCTTCTAATAATTAGCAGTCTGGGAGAAAAGCACTAATTGTTACAAGAATAAGTGGGAGAAAAGTACAAGTCGATTTAATTCGATCATGAGAAAAATCATGAAGAGTCATGAAGAACAATCATGAAAACTTGTACAAGACGATTAAATTCGACCAAGAGCAACAAACTGCGGCTCCTCGGAAAAGGAAAGGTTAAAGATATGATCTTGTAAACCCACCGCACAAAAGCGAATGTCATTCGCAAGAGAACTCTCAAAGCGAGTGAAAGTGTCTCTAAAGGAATATCTGAAAGTAGTTGAGATAACTCCAAGTTGTTGTTCAAAAGCCCTAGAAAGGTCAAAATAAAATCTTAAAGACTCAGAAAATAAAGGTTATTTCTGAAGAGATAAAAGACCTGCGCAGAAACGGAAACTGACTCTAGATTTTTGCTAAGAAGCCAAAATCATCGTGGAATCCATATCTCGTCAAGACATGAAGCTTGATAATTTAAGTTAACAGAAGACCTAAATTGGTTTTCCAAAATAGAAAACTGAGAAGGATGGAAACATTCATGTTTCCCGAAACTAGACAAGAAGAATAAGATTCTTCCAATCAAGTTATGTCCATAAGCATGCTTCAGAAATCTATCGACGGATTAACAGCACGCAAGAGTTAGAATCTTCGATTCAAAAAGGAAATCAAAGAAGTTTGATTCCTGAGGAATGAAGAAAATCTTGAATCACGAGTTTCAAGAAGGTAAGTGGGAGAAACAAACCTTCCGGGTCCGTATGCTGAGTACATACAAAAGATTGAGTACGACATAAGATGTTGTATAACAGTAACGAACTGACTCAATAAAGGACCACACACAAAAGGATAAAATACCATTTTGGGCATCTGTAGATCTATAAGCATAGATCAAAAGGATGATAGGATTAGAGAGACTCAGTACGCTGAGATGCTTGAGATCCGAAACAGAAAATCTAAGACTCGGAAAGTCTAAAAGAATTTCGACCCAAAACTCATGACTAAGAGCGTTGCTAAATCGGAGTTTGAAAAGACACCGACGTAGCAAACAAGCATGAGAGAAAGATTTATGTTCGAATACATAAAGTCAATCATATTGGATATGATTAGCATTTGAATATCCAAATTCAGATTTGAAAACCGAAACACTACTTAGAAACATCCTAGAAGGCTAAAGGATGAAGTAGTACAAAAGTTGAACATGTCATCGTAGCAAACTTTCAGACATGGAAGGAAAGTAGGCTAAAAGTGTTTTAAGCCGGGAACTGTTGCAAATACTACATAAAGAATTAAAAGCCTTAACTCTAGTAAAAGTTACTAGAAATTATCAAGGTTGAAGTAAGCAATCTTCAAATTAATTGATAATTAGCAAAGTTTAAAACGGACTACATACGTAGTCAAACTAAACTGTCACCTAAGACATAGTATGAGATTCATACACAGTCTAAGGCATGAGGTATAATTTTAAACCTCGACAAGTAAAATTGAGTGGGTAAAAGGAGTTTTACGGAAGAGGCTCAGATTTACAACTCTCGTTATCAGAAATAATAGAGTTATTTCACCAGTCGTCTAAATTTGGTTTAGTATTTAAACGACAGTCCATCGATAATAAAACATTCCGAATAGGTTTGTCAGATATGTGATCTGATGAATGAAACCCTATTAAGTGAACTTGGAATATTTATTATCAAATCCCTGGTCCAGGTCATTGCATGGACAACAATGACTCACGAAGACTAGCACGGGAGTCGATGGGATAGCGCAGTTTCATGGGCTATAGGAATAGTATATTCTATTCGACTACGTGGGTGTGTAAAAGGTTTATACACTGGATAACCCTCAAATGAGAAGTACATCACTCGTGATGAACGTCAATACTTCTCATAAAGACAATTGGAGAGATTCCTCAAAACATGAGTGCTCCACTCATCTTATGTAAGGAATGCCCGACTTTGGTTCCGTTAAACGCCGCGCCGTAAAAGGAGGTTATAAAGACGGATACTGGGAAGGACAGGATAGACATGAAGTTAAGTGGGAGCGCAAGAATGGATTGTGTCACCCTAATCACATTGGGTACAAAGTGTCTCAAGGCCACTTGATGAGTAGCAACTGAAAATGCGTGGCCGCGCTCAAACGGATTAAAAGTTAATCGTTTGTCTTTTACAGTTGTACTCGGATATCAAGAAAGTCTGAATGACGTGACGTATCAGATGGGATACTAAATTGACACGGGAATCGAGGCATTGCACTTGTTCTAAGTCCAAGTGGGAGTCTGAAGGAGTTGAAGGAGATGTCCTTCGACCAAGGTGACAATGCGAACAATTTGTCGGATAGGACAATTGATGTGGAAGATCATCAAGTCCGATTGATTTAGGGATCGTAGAGTTGTAGCTAGAGACCAACTACGATCGTCGAATTACGAAGTAATTCGCGGCTAACTTCGATCGGATCCTACAACGGGTTACACATAAGAGTGACAAATTGATCTAGGATATGACTAGTGGGAGTGAGATATAATCATGGGAGTGTCCCATAAACATATCTCATAGGCCTAAAAAGGAATTAGGCAAAGATAGTACAAAAAGGCCAAAAACAGGGTTTTTGGGCCTTAGCCGATTCGGGCACTTTTAGGGCTCGGATTGGGCTGATTTTTGGAGGGACGTTTCCTTATGTTATGAACATTAAATATGCCAATTTTGGCTGGGTTTGGACATCATCTCCTTAGGAAATTGAGAAAATACCAATAGTTGCTATTTTCGACTATTTCCCTAAATCTTATTCTAAATGGTGTTTTGGGAAACCTAAAAGGAGGTGGATTCTTATTAGGGTTCTATATAAACACTCTTTGGGCAGAGAATAAGGTGTGGAATTTCTCTCTAAGCTTTCTTACTCTACCACATCAAGTAGAGAGGAGAAAGTGAGCTAATTCCCATTAACTATCTATCTAGTCAAAGAAGAAGGTGTTCTTCTATCCAACCACCATTCGTGTGCTAGCTATACAACAAGGTGGGAGATCAAGTTGATTGCTCGTGTCCCAAGTAGAGGAGCTACACTTGAAGCTCTTGGTCTTCTTCAATCAATTCAACTAGTTCGAGGGAAAAGCGATTAAGGTAATCTACTATCTCCATTAGATTAATTACTAGTTTTGCATGTGATCCTGGGAATACTAGTGTAGACATTAGATGTCTTATTTCCGCTATAAACACTAGTAGAAGGGTGTAAATCCCTACATATACAACACTGGTTTGTCCTAAAAAGAGATCTGATCTTTACCTACGGTTATTGACTTTCATCCTTCAACACTGGACTGACTTAAGTGTCAAAGTATCTTCGCAGATACTGCCTATCCCATCTACTCACCGGCAACACGGAGGAACAATAACTCAAAAGTACAATAACGATTTCCGGAAAGCCACAATCCAGGATCGATAGGACCATCAAGATTTTACTGATAATTTAGTTTAACTTTATATTATAGTTCCCGGGTTTAGAATGATGTGGTCATCAATAAAGGTAAAACATAAAGTGAGAGTACATAACTAACCCTTAGTTAATGTTGACAAAATTAATTGAATCCACAAGAGTATGTAATAGAAATGGTTTTGCTCAAGTTAGGTTTTCCAAATCATTTTTAACCGGGTTAAATATTTTTTTTAACTCCCCTGCTTTTACTTAGGCTGCAATTAGTAAGTGCTATTATAACAAACCAACAAAACTGTGGACTCAACCTCACCAATTATGATCATAATTATCAGTTAATTTATTTGGTAACATATTTGTTGGTGTTTCCTTTCCATTATTTTGCACTCATCTGAATTTCATAAATCATCACACCCCATTTTCAATAATTTCTTTGTCTTCATCATTCATCATCCCCCACCTATCTTCTTTAACCTTTCAATATTCTTATTGCTATCTGAGCTTCCACACAATGACACAAACACAAATGCATTTTGGTCATTACAATATACATGCCTCATGTGTACAGAACTGTTTTCTTCAGAGGGTACAGTAGTTCAATAAAGAAACAAGGATCTTTTCATTGAGTACATATATACTATTTAACAATTTCTTTGGTTAAGTAGCTAGCAAGAATTTTAAAGAACAAAATTTTTAGAAAATCTGTCAGGTCAGCAATCTTGTCCAGCACAAGACCTTCGGCTGCATATTTGTTATGTTTGTGGTCATCCAAATCAAAATTTATTGGCAATGAGTGGAGAAGACCTAGACATTATATTCTTGGTTGCTAAATAGTCCTCCCTTGTAAGACTATTCTCACACGCCCCCTCACGTGTGGCGTGGTTAGCCTGATACGTATTTTTTTTTTCAGGTGACGTAGAGCACGTGTGGCTTTTAACCCTATCGCGTGTAACTTTTTAACCCTATCAAGTATGACCCTAGCTCTGATACATGTGATGTTTGTGGTCATCCAACTCAAAACCCATTGACAATGAGTGGAGATGACCTAGACATTATATTCCTAGTTGCTAGATAGCCCTTCTCCCATGTGGAACTATTCTCATAATATTCTAACTCTTGAGTAAAGGCCCTCGACAGTTTTCTACTTTTGATTCAGGTCGTTCCGTGTCTAATAATCTGGACCGTTGATTTCCAAGGACTGTCTAGACCTTCGGTGTTTCTATCATTTTTATTTAAAGAAAGTTATATTAGTCATTTCCCTTGGATATTATTCTTTATCACTAATATTTTGTTTTCCAATTTCTAAGAAAGTCTTGTGTTAGCTATAAGGTGGAAGTTAACAAGAGCATCAACCTTACCAAAGAGAGAAAGAGAGAGAGAGAGAGATAGAGAAAGAGAGATCATGTCATACTCAACCTATCTTATGCTTAACCAACAAGGATTAGAAGATCATCAAGAAATACCTACTGTTTGTATGGGTTTCCATACCAACAACTCTTCATTCTCTCTCAGTAACTGGACTTTCCCTTCAAATGGGTATCCTCAATCTTTATTAAGAACCAATTATCAAACAGATCATGCACCTTTTTCTGAACTCAGTGATCAAGCAGCAAGTCTTCTTCTTTCTACTACTCCTAAGCATATAGATGTTAACATTTCATCAAATATTGGTTCTCAATTTGAAGCTCCTTCATCAGTTCCAAGATCCACTACTTACCTCTGGTATGTTCATAGTCTACTATGAAAAATACATATATAGAGTCATTCCTTCTTTAGGGTTAAATTATATGTCAATAAGAATACAATAACAAATAAACATCTTTTTAGATTTTTCATGCAGAAAGAACTTGTTCCTCAGTCTCTATCTCTCTCTCTCTCTCTCTCTCTTGATTTCAGGCCATGGGGAGAAGTTGATGATGATGGGTATATGGGGAGTAAGCAACAGAGATCTAGTATTGGAGAAAACAATAATAATAATGGTCATCTTGGTTTTGGTGCAATAAAGATGATGAAGAAAGTGAATGGAAGGAGGAAAATTAGAGAGCCAAGGTTTTGTTTCAAGACCATGAGTGATGTGGATGTCATGGATGATGGTTACAAGTGGAGAAAGTATGGCCAGAAAGTTGTCAAGAACACCCAACATCCAAGGTACTTGAACATATACATACACCTCAATATACATGGTCCATTTATACCCAAGTAAAGTTGTATCTACACTATGATTACTTGTTGCTGTTCAGTTTCCTTCTTATTAATAATTTAATATGGAACATATTTGATCTCTTATGCTCTACAATAGAAACCAAATTCTAGGGTTTTGACATGTTCTTGTGATCTACCTTTCTCTTATGCTTTAACTAAATTCTAGGGTTTTTTTCTTGTTTAGCACATTGAGGAATATATGTGAGTAGAGGAACAACTAAATATTAACTAGATTTTATATTATTATGTGCATGAGGATATATGTGGTAAAGTTGATGTTATAGATCTTAGGTTATCTAGCTAATCTCTTTCCCTCTGCCTATTGATGCATTTTCCCTCTCAAAATTGAAATTAAAGGTGAGGTTGGCCCAATGTTTCTTTTTGATAGTTCTCTCAAAGTTAGGGTGGGATTTCTTTTTTTAATTTTGTTACTTCCCTAATAAACTAGCAATAGAAAATTAAAGTTATTTGTAAATACCCCATTTTGCTGAAAGTTCAAACACTACTAAAACTATGCTGGAGAAATGCTATTTAGCCCGAAAATAGAGATCGATCACGAGCCGAAAACTGATGCGACCAGATCCCATTGGCCTGGACTTTTCTCTCTCTACACATTCTGACTAATGGGAGCCGGTTTCCCGCATGTGGTCGGCTCCCATTTGGCCAAATAGCCTTTTTGATAGGATACATGATATGTATTTTGTATACTGCGGATAGTGCCTTATGTTGCATAAACTTGTATTATTGATCATACCTTTTCAACAGTAATAGTGAAAAGAAACTTCCTTTTGTTTAATTTCATTCTCTACATTGCACTCCTAGTTATAATGTGATACAATTGCAACAAAAAAAAGTTATAATGTGGTACAAAGTTATGTAGCCTGCCTGCTCGTATTATACCTATTTTGACATGAAACAAGTGTCGTAATTCCGGTGACCTGGTGGGATATTTCTCTTCTGATTTCAGTTTCTATTATTGTAAACTCTTAATATTATAAATAGAGGTGAGGAGGAATCGTAGAATTCACTCCATTATTCATAATCTTTTAGTTCTAATCTCATTATTCATAATCTTTTAGGTGTAATCTCTTTAACGAAAAATTATACATTTGCAATGCAATGCTGACATCAAGTCATGAAAAGGTGTTCAATTAGCGTGTAGGTGCAACACTACTGAAATGTGGCCAGCTAATGCATTTGGTCCAAACGAATAATATTATTCACTATAATATCGTTTGATTTACAGGAGTTATTACCGTTGTACGGTGGACAGTTGCAGGGTGAAGAAGAGAGTAGAACGATTAGCAGAGGATCCAAGGATGGTGATCACTACATATGAAGGAAGACATGCACATTCCCCTTCTCATGATCAAGAAAGCTTCCAATCGGATCTCCAAACTAACAATTTCTTCTGGTAGTACTAGTACTTAGTATGTAATAAAGGATCACACGTTTTATCAGTAAAACATCGATTAATTTTCCAGTTGTGGAACTAATTACAAGTGTTCTTAGTTCACCTTATCGATGTTGTCATGTGTCTGAAAGAAGAAAGAAAAATAAATAACACAAATGGTATAATGCTTAATTTAAGACTATTATTTCTTTGTTTGTTTACCCTAGCACATCCGCCTGTGCTCTTTGAAGTAAGTACGAGGAGGTAGAACTAATACAGAGAGATTTTCGAAATTTGATTTTCGTAATAGATAAAATAGTATTATCCATTAACAACGATAATACAAAGCAATGATGGTAGATGCCTAGATGGCTAGCTATTCATTACACCTAACCATAGGGCTGATAAAAACAGTTACAATGAAGTTTATAGACAAGATAAAACATCCTATTTATTGATGTATTCGTTAGAGGGGTTGATTTGCTAAATAATTGATGGGAATTAGGTTTTTTACTTTTTGCAACAAAAAAAATATACTCTAGTTTACTTTTTTTTTTTTTTTGTTGAAATATTCCCATATATTAAACTAAAAAGTTATTACAGTATTTTGAAACTAACATATAAGGTACATTTTTTCATATTCTACTTGCGTTCTTCTTCCTCGACCATTTTGCCAGTTTATCTGCACTTGAGTTTACCGATCTTTGGATGTAGTTGAATTTCACCTCTTCAAATTCATTGATCATTGCTTGGATTTTCTGCACATGGATAAGAGATTGCCAATGTATAGAGTGTTTATTGTTATGAAGATGTTTTATAAGATTGACATTGTCATTTTCCACTATAATATTCTTATGATTATTCTCTATAGCCCATTCGAGACCAAATACAATTGCCAGGGCCTCTCCCTCTTCACTGTTCCTCGCTCTCGTCGTTTTAGCCTGTGCTTCGATGAATTTTGAATCTGCATTGTGAACAATAAAGCTAACACCCACATTAGAAGTAAGATTTGTATAGGATGCATCAACATTCACCTTGATAAAATTTTGTGGAGGAGGTTGCCAATAAACCGTTGGTTTTTGTTTACTACTTTTTTGATTGGTTTTGATTTTAGGGAAGTTTTCAATCATTCTAATGTTATGATTAAGATCTGTAATCTCATGTTGGAAGCAGTGATCACACCTCACTTTCCAAATAATCCATAAAATGGTTGAAAAGTGAATGTTATCCTTAGTGTAACTAAGATTTACATTTTCTTCCCACGAGAAGATCCAATCTGAAATAGAAGTGATGTTTTCAGTGATGATATTGTAGTAGAACCAAAGATTTTTCGCTAACGCGCAATGTAGCAACGCATGTTCAATAGATTCTGATAGATTGCAATTCGGACAATTGGTAATATTATTGATATATTTTCCTATCCTTTCTCGCACTGGTAGGGCTTTGGAGCAGATTTTCCAGATAAATAACTTCATACGCGGGATAGCCGATATAGACCAGATAAAGTTCCAGTTAAGGTTGCTAGTGTTATGATTGCTATTATTGACACTAAGGCATTGATACATAGAGGCTACCGTAAATTTACCTGATTTGGTAAGTTTCCATTTGGGGCGGTCTCTACCTACACTATTAATCGGGATAGTTCTAATAAGATTCTGAGTATTAACGTCAAAGTTGTGCCTTAGCATATCATTGTTCCAACTATTATTGGTGATCAGTTGAGCTACTTTAATAAGAGTGGATTGATTGTTGTTTTGAATTGTACCGTTGGTTTCCGGTATCCAGTTGTCAGTCCATATATTAATATCTGTCCCCGAATGCACTTCCCTCGTGGTGAGATCTTCAATCATGCCTAAGTGCTTACTAATAGTTTTCCATATCCAAGAGTGTTGAGCTTTAGCAGGTCCAGGGATATCGGAGTGCGGGTAATACTTGGATTTCAGCATTTTCACCCATGTGGCTTCTGGATCTAATTTGAGCCTCCAAGCCATCTTTGAGAGAAGAGCAGTGTTACCTAAATCCGGAAGATGAAGACCTAGACCTCCAAATTTCCTAGGGATGCAAATAGTATCCCAGGCTTTAGTGCATATACCATTAGACTTACCCCACCAGAATTTCCGTTGAATGGCCTTGATTTTTTTGCAAATTCCTTTAGGTATTTCAAAGCATTGCATTTGGTATCGGGGTACGGCCGCGGCTATGGCTGAAATAACCACAGTACGGCCCGCTTGCGAGAGAAAACGAGTGATTCCATTTGTTAAGCTTTACTTAGTTTACTTGAACGATGATATTATTCAAGGTAGCTTCTTTATTATGGTCTTCTCCTTGGCTTTCTTCTTCCGCTCTAATCACATGGCACATATAATTGCGGGAGGGGTGCAAAATGAAGGAAGGACTTTCTACCTGTCTCTATGGCCAAACCGTCTCGCTTTTTCTTCACATAATCACATATAAGGATTTTTTGCTCATCCCTTCCTTCCGATATACGATTTTTTTCTCTACTTTTTGTGTATCTTGTTAGGAAAAATAACCTAATTAACTTGTTCAGGAATATGAAGATAAACGATGCGAAAGTAAAAGTAGAGACACCAAGATTATTTAACGTGGCAAAAAACCCCTCCAAACTAAAAGGTAAAAAAACCACGGGACCTAGTCCAGAAATCTTCCACTATAATGATAATAATGGGTTACACAACTCTTCACCAAAACTATGGTGGATAAACTGAACAAAGAAACAAAGAAATAAAAATCTCTTACTCCTTAGGATTTGAACAAATCCTAGATTACCAAAAGGTTGAAGAAGATAACCACAAACTAAATTGCTTCACAAGATTAATAATCTTCTTTTCTTCAAACCAATATTCTGCTCTTTCAATCTCTCTTGAAAGAGCCACTTAAGAAATCTCTCTTTCTCTGACTTCTCTTTGTTCTAGAAGTTGTTTTGTGAATAATCCCTTCCCTTTCATTCCCTTTTATAAAGATAAATAGGGAGGTTTACCAATAGAGATAGGAATTCATTTTTAGGCTTGAAAAAATAGAAACTTCTATTTTTTCCCCAAACAAGGAATAAGGGAAATCCTATTCCAACTAGGAGTCCTTTTATTATAAGGAGGGACCCCAACAAACTCCCCCTCCCGACTTATGAAGAGGGACCTGATGGGCCTAAAAGGTAACCCTAAAAGGTCACCACCCGCAAGTATACGGGCGTCAAGTGATAGTTCCGGTAAGACCGGTTCGTTCCTCAGAGACTAAGTTAAACTAAATTCTAACCTTAAAACTATTGAGATTTAAAATTGGTTTGATGGTGGTAAAGTAAAAATAAAATATAAAACTGAAAAATAAATAAAGAAATAAGTCGGTATTCAGAAAAAGGGAACCTAGGGTTTTCGAATCCGTCTTCCTAATAATTCTAACGACAATTTAATTTTGATCTAATTAGAGAGTTCTTTATATAACTCAGGTTTTAGTCCATGAACGGTCTAAAAACCCGGAAGATTCTATCGTTAAAATGGTAAAAACTTTAATAAATTATCGAGAAAATAATTATTATGACTTCATCTAAAACCCTAGATATAAAAGATTTAGCTACTCATGCTAGAAACGATAAATATTTGATTTAGTATAAGAAAAAAAAGAAAGAAACTTACTTTTCTGTGATTTTCCCACCAAACAGAGCCTAAGGAAGTGATTTCCTTCTGATTTTCCGAGATTCTGCCAAACGCACCCTCTGGGAAAACGATTTTCTCGTCTTCCCGGAAATGGTTTCCCTCTGGGAAATTTATTTTCCCATCTTCTTCAACCTTCTTTCTCTCTCTAAACTTTCTGTTTCTTTCTCACTCTTTCTGTAATCTCTCTCTCTCTCTCTCTCTTTAATCTCCCTCTCTCTCACTAAGAAGTAGAAAATAACAAGAGAAATCAAAAAATCAAGAAAAATCAAACTAATTTCTTAAAACCGAGTTTCTGTCTCTTTACAATATCTCTCTGTCTCTCTCTCTAACTTTCTCTCTTTCCCTGTAATCTCTCTTTCTTTCTCACTAAGAAGGTAAGATTAACAAAGAGAAATCAAAAAAATCAAGAAAAACTAAATTGATGAAGCTCTCGGTTTCTGTCTCTCTCTCTCCTGTTCTTCTCTCTAAAATTCGTCCTCTAAAACTCTACAACTCGTGCTCCCCCTCTCTCTGTTTCTCTTCTGTTTTATATACCCGAAAACCAATCGAAATCCTTTGTTTCTGTTTTGATTTGAATTCAATCGAAATCTCTTGGTTCTCTCTCTAAAATCCTAACAACCATCTCTAACAACCGTGATCCAACTCTCGGTTTTGATTTCTTTACTATCTTCTTCACTCCTTCTCTCTCTACTTGTTTTGATTCTTGCCGAGAATATCTCCTTCTCTCTCTCTCGGTTTGAATTCGTATCCTTCCCATTCCCTCTCGGTCTTATCTCTTTCTCTTTCTACTGTAAAAAAGAAAGATACGAGAAAAAGAGAAGGGAGAGTTGGTGCTTCTCGGACGAGTGAAGATCGTTACTGCACCGCTTTTAGATGTCCACACGTGTCCCGTACCTGAACCTGGCCATTAGATCCTCACGGGTTACTACTTTATCTTGGACCGCGTCATATGGAATCAAAGGCCGCAAAAAATCCCGTATAACACCCGTATGGAACCGAACAGAGCCCGCCTTGCTTTGCTACCACCTGATCTGTTTGCCTTTGCGCGCCACGTGTCCGTCTTGTCATTTAGCCCACCAAGTTTGACCCGAACTTCGACCTTCTCTATTTTATTGATCCAGACTCCGATTTGACTTTCGTTTTCGCCTATGGGCTCGTCTTGGATTCTACTTTCCATCCGAACACTAATCTTGACCAAGAAGTCAGAATCAACAAATGACCAAAATGCCCCTAGTCTGTATTCTTTCCGACTTTATCCGTTTTGCACGAGTAACTCTGTAAAAAGGTACCTAAACATAAAAGAGAGTAATTCGTGAGAGTAACTGCTCTAGAGAGACTAACTCGTCTAAATTAAGAGACTCAGATGGGACATTTCCATGTCTCATCAAACATCCCCAAACTTAGATTTTGCTAGTCCTCGAGCAAAACAGAAAAATAAAACTAAACCCATTTCACCACTTTCGTAGAGACCCACGATTGCACTTAGCACGTGCAACAAGCCGTTAAACCTCTAGGTTACCCAAGAGGACGAGTTTTGTCTCGTGAGGGTTTGCAGTGAATATACCCACAAAATTCAAAGATCAAAGATGCAAAAGGGTCTAAATATGATGTGGACTAAAAATGTTCATCCGGTAGATTTTCAAAAGTTAATAGACATGAAATCTAAGTCGACAAAACCATACAAATGCTAAAAATCCCTTCACTAGTAATCAAGACTCGAAGTGCACGTGACCAGCCATTATAAGTATCATTTCGGTTCTGAAAAGACAAGACCTCGATTACCGTCTCGATACATTTCTCCTCGACTACTGCCTCACGGTCATACACTCAAAAATCAAAGTCACTCAAGAATGGTTCACTCTATGTGTTGGTATGAATATGAAGGAAAACTCAACACATGAAAAAGACGGGCTAAAATTCTGTGGACGACTGATCTCAAAGAAGGAAACAACCACTAATATGGAATGGGGAAGCTTACCAACTCTTCTCACCTGATCTACTATCTAACAATGCTTCCTAGAGGTCGATAGACACTAATGAGGGTCTGACTAGAACTCCTGAGAACTCGACGTCTTCAAATCTTCAAGGACTACTTCAAGGAATAAACACTAAAACAAAACTACACAAACACTTTTTTTTTCTTTCATTTACATCATTTCATTTTTTTTTTTTTTTTTTTTACTGACTCTGGTAATAAAACTCAAAATACATAACATACTTTCTTCACATTATTCTTTCCTTGGGTAAAATTCTATTCACTTTGCTTCATGCCTTATTCTCAGGGTTCTAAATAATGATGACATTCATATCTTCCTCTAGTTGACACTGTTTTCAAGTTTCTCAGACTACAAAAGAAGGTTTGCATACCTGATGACATCCCTAGTGGTTGTAAAATTTGAACTCAAGAGATCAACTGAGTTCTAATGAATATTGCGAGGTTGAGTAGCTCTTCATTCTACTCAGAATTAGCTCAGAAGAGATCACTCAAAGCAAAAGGAAAGGCTCAGAATCTCACATGGGTTAAGTCTCCACTAATGATCGATTAAGTTCTCTTAGAAAAGTCTACTCTTCACTTATCTAATACTCACATGGCTAGTGCACAAACAACTTCAAGACTCGAAATTCGTGGAAAAACCTTTAGCAAAAGCATAGTACAACCAACTAGACTCTATAACTATTAACAAGCAAAAACAACTAGACTCACGTTTCCAATCCAAAAATTAAAAATTTTGAACCCTTTTGAATTTTTTTGAAATAAGGACTAAAAATTCAATCCCCATCCCCAAACTTAAACCGAACATTGTTCTCAATGTTCTGAAGACTATGCAAAATAACAGGATTAGGGAAAAGATGTTACCAGATTCAGAAGTCCTATGCATGGGTTGCCTCCCAGAAAGCGCTCAGTTTAACGTCTTCAGCCAGACGAAACAGATGACTAGAAAAATAGAAAGAATTATATCTACTGGATTACAAAAGTGTAACTAACTATAAACCAATAATCGATACATCTGTGGGTCCACCCAAAACACAAAGTTTTCAGTGAACGATAGTCTCACATTTTCATAACTTGGTGATAGTGTAAGTGAGACTATCAAGAAAGAAGGGCAATCCCCAAACTTAGACGATAATAAGGTCGTTAAGTTTGGCACCGCACTAGAGAGAGTACAGACCGGATAGAATGGGTCTTCATATGGATGATTGACAGAAGGAGTGAGTGCTTCAAAATCTACACATGGTTTTGAGGGACAAAATGCAAAGTAATCTAGAGGACTATCAATGACAGCCGGAGTTAAACTAGGGTTCTCTAAAATAGGTACTTCGGGTTCCTTCAATTGGAGAAACCCTACTATCAGACTCACAATCCCTAGAAGTCGAGTTAGATAGTCCTTCTATAATTTCTTTTATCATGTTATCATCGGTGTCCCTAAAGAATTCTAAATCTTCGCCTAAATCTGGCGAGTCAATCCTTTCATTTAGCAAATTGGTCAACCATGATTCATCATTCTCAGTTGAGTCAAACGACTTCAAATCATCTTCAACTCTAGTGAACTCTTCATTATGGTCCGAATGGATTTCAAGTTCGATACAATGAGAGGATATCTCAATATCGGGCTCCATCGTTTCTGAGATTTTAGTCTCAATAACGATGTTGTCGGGAGAACTGTACTCCTCTAAAAGTGTATCCTCGTCATCATAGTACACAGGACACTGTGGACCGTACTCTACATTCTCATGGTGATCTTCTTCTATAATACTGGTTGTTATTTCTTGTAGAGGTCTACAGATATTGTCAGTCTTTTCTTCTAAATTCTGACAAAACTCGAAAGTACTCTTTTTAAGATCACTAACAGTTTCGGCCAACGAAGATGATCCTAAAGATGGAGAGTCAACCTTTTCACTGTTATCCCATTGAGGTTGAGACACGTGTGGAGCAGAAGAGTCTCCATTAATTCTCCTTAGCGCACTAATAGACTCTTCATGAACCTTCTTTAACATACTCATAGTTTCGGCCAACGAAGGTGATGCTGAAGATGAAGGATCAATAGTTTCACCGTTATCCCATTGAGGTTGAGATACGTGTGAAGCATAAAATTCTTCGTTATAATGCATGTAAGATGATCTGTCAGGATATCTATAATATGGTTCATAACCTTCTTGAGGTTGATAATAATCCCTACGACCATCATTATGCACATTGTCTCTAGGATGACTACTACTATTCTGCCCATTTGCTAAATACCACCATGGTAGATTTGAAGAACTCTCGTCCCTTCTGCCATTATGTTGGGAACACGATCTATCCATCTCTCAATTTTATTATTATTATTATTATTATTTTTTTTTTTTATTTTTTTTGGAGACCGAAAACCGAGGAAGCCCTACGAAGATCTTATAGGAAAGCAAACACAATCAGGCTGACTCCACCAAGCAACCTAGACAAAATCTAGCAATGAGCGGGTTTGTCAGATTCACCTAAAAAGCTAGACAACTCCTACTTCGCCACAACACTTGAACTTTGACTGTTATAAAGGTTACTCGATCAGAGTAGTCGGTAAACAATTCTCCAGGAAGACAACCAACGATGAACGTTGTGACAGCCGTCTTCCTTCAGCAAACGTTTCCTCTTCTCGAGGCGGCCTTTTTGACAAGAATTGTTTACAAACTTTCCTCTGAGAATGCCTAGATAAAAGTCAATTTCCCGAGTTGTTTTTGAAGGGTCCTATGAGCTCGATACCTTAGGGGCTGATGTCTAAATAATATTTTAGCTTTTTAAGTGAGGTTTGGGTTCGTGAATGTTGTTACCTATGTGGGCAAGAGAACGGTGATGAAATCCGTTTCTTATCTTGCAACTGGGTTAGTGCCCTTACTAGAATGATTACACTAACAGTTCGATCAAAGCATTTAGGCACACGAATTCACACAAATACCCACTGACAGGAGATTCGTGGGTGTTCAAGAAATTTACCTCCCGTTCAAGACGGGCGATGACCTTTGTAAATGACCCGCGAGTGTTCCAACCTGAGGCTTCGTTTTGGTTTTCGGTTACAATTTAATTAAACCCTCCAATTTAGGGTCAAGACTTTAAAACCAAAAATAAAAAAAACTAGAAAGTCTAAAAGTCTCTCTCTCACCAAAAAAATAAAATAAAATAAAAATACTAAAAATAAAATGTAAATTCTTCTTCTTGAGCTCCTCTCCTTGTTGCGCCTTCTCCTTTGCTCCTTAGTGTTTTTTCTACACAAAAAACGGAAAAGCAAGTAAAAGTGTCCAAAAATATAAACTTACCAAAAATAGAAATAAAATTAGATCAAATTTAAACTAAGTCCCCGGCAGCGGCACCAAAAACTTGATGGGCCTAAAAGGTTACCCTAAAAGGTTACCCTAAAAGGTCACCACCTGCAAGTATACGGGCGTCAAGTGATAGTTCCGGTAAGACCAGTTCGTTCCTCAGAGACTAAGTTAAACTAAATTCTAACCTTAAAACTATTGAGATTTAAAATTGGTTTGATGGTGGTAAAGTAAAAATAAAATATAAAACTGAAAAATAAATAAAGAAATAAGTCGGTATTCAGAAAAAGAGAACCTAGGGTTTTCGAATCCGTCTTCCTAATAATTCTAACGACAATTTAATTTTGATCTAATTAGAGAGTTCTTTATATAACTCAGGTTTTAGTCCATGAACGGTCTAAAAACCCGGAAGATTCTATCGTTAAAATGGTAAAAACTTTAATAAATTATCGAGAAAATAATTATTATGACTTCATCTAAAACCGTAGATATAAAAGATTTAGCTACTCATGCTAGAAACGATAAACATTTGATTTAGTATAAGAAAAAGAAGAAAGAAACTTATTTTTCTGTGATTTTCCCACCAAACAGAGCCCAAGGAAGTGATTTCCTTCTGATTTTCTGAGATTCTGCCAAACGCACCCTCTGGGAAAACGATTTTCTCGTATTCCCGGAAATGGTTTCCCTCTGGGAAATTTATTTTCTCATCTTCTTCAACCTTCTTTCTCTCTCTAAACTTTCTGTTTCTTTCTCACTCTTTCTGTAATCTCTCTCTCTCTCTTTAATCTCCCTCTCTCTCACTAAGAAGTAGAAAATAACAAGAGAAATAAAAAAATCAAGAAAAATCAAACTAATTTCCTAAAACCGAGTTTCTGTCTCTCTATAATATCTCTCTGTCTCTCTCTCTAACTTTCTCTCTTTCCCTGTAATCTCTCTTTCTTTCTCACTAAGAAGCTAAGATTAACAAAGAGAAATCAAAAAATCAAGAAAAACTAAATTGATGAAGCTCTCGGTTTCTGTCTCTCTCTCTCCTGTTCTTCTCTCTAAAATTCATCCTCTAAAACTCTACAACTCGTGCTCCCCCTCTCTCTGTTTCTCTTCTGTTTTATATACCCGAAAACCAATCGAAATCCTTTGTTTCTGTTTTGATTTGAATTCAATCGAAATCTCTTGGTTCTCTCTCTCTCTAAAATCCTAACAACCATCTCTAACAACCGTGATCCAACTCTCGGTTTTGATTTCTTTACTATCTTCTTCACTCCTTCTCTCTCTACTTGTTTTGATTCTTGCCGAGAATATCTCCTTCTCTCTCTCTCGGTTTGAATTCGTATCCTTCCCATTCCCTCTCGGTCTTATCTCTTTCTCTTTCTACTGTAAAAAAGAAAGATACGAGAAAAGGAAAAGGGAGAGTTGGTGCTTCTCGGACGAGTGAAGATCGTTACTGCACGATTTTAGATATCCACACGTGTCCCGTACCTGAACCTGGCCATTAGATCCTCACGGGTTACTACTTTATCTTGGACCGCGTCATATGGAATCAAAGATGGCAAAAAATCCCGTATAACACCCGTATGGAACCGAACAGAGCCCGCCTTGCTTCGCTACCACCTGATCTGTTTGCCTTTGCGCGCCACGTGTCCGTCTTGTCATTTAGCCCACCAAGTTTGACCCGAACTTCGACCTTCTCTATTTTATTGATCTGGACTCCGATTTGACTTCCGTTTTCGCCTATGGGCTCGTCTTGGACTCTACTTTCCATCCGAACACTAATCTTGACCAAGAAGTCAGAATCAACAATGACCAAAATTCCCCTAGTCTGTATTCTTTCCGACTTCATCCGTTTTGCACGCGTAACTCTGTAAAAAGGTACCTAAACATAAAAGAGAGTAATTCGTGAGAGTAACTGCTCTAGAGAGACTAACTCGTCTAAATTAAGAGACTCAGATGGGATATTTCCATGTCTCATCAGGACCTACCATCCCCAAACCTGCAACACTGCTACATAGCTCATGTTTGCCTTTGGGTAATGGTTTTGTCATCATATCTGAACCATTGTCGTCAGTATGGATTTTCTCGATCTTCAACACCTTTTCTTCAAGAACATCTTGGATCCACTGGTATCTCACATTTATATGCTTGGACTTGGAATGGAAACTAGAATTCTTACTGAGGTGGATGGCACTTTGACTGTCGCAATGAATAACATAATTATCCTGATTCATACCAAGTTCTTCTAACAGTCTCTTCATCCATAACATCTCCTTGCAACATTCTGTAATGGCAATATATTCTGCCTCTGTAGTAGATAAAGCTACACACTTTTGTAATTTAGATTGCCATGACACTGCTCCCCCTGAAAATGTAAATAAGTAGCCTGATGTGGACCTTTTAGAGTCTACATCTCCTGCTATGTCTGCATCTGTGTAACCGACTAATATTGGCTTATCATTACCAAAACATATACGAGCTTTAGACGTACCTCTAAGATACGTCAGAATCCACTTCACTGCTAACCAATGCTCTTTGCCTGGATTTGCAAGAAATTTGCTTACTACTGCAACTGCAAATGCAATATCCGGTTTTGTACACACCATTGCATACATCAAGCTTCCTACAGCTGAAGCATAAGGAATTTATCCATTTCTTCTTTCTCACTTCTATTTGATGGACACTGATCACGAGTCAACTTGAAGTGACTGGCTAGTGGACAACTCACTGGTTTTGTCTTGTCCATATTGAACCTTTCTAGAACCTTCTCAATGTATCTTTCTTGTGATAGCCAAAGTTTTCCAGCTTTCCTATCACGAGATATATGCATGCCAAGAATTTGTTTTGCTGGACCCAAGTCTTTCATATCGAAATACTTGTTTAGTTCTTTCTTTAACCTGCTAATTTTATTAGCATCCTGACCAACAATCAACATATCATCAACATAAAGCAGAAGTATAATCAAATCTCCATCAGGAAATTTATGAACGAAAACACAATGATCTGAAGTCGTCCTGTGATACCCTTGATCCTTCATGAATGATTCAAACTTTTTGTACCACTGTCTTGGTGCTTGTTTCAGCCCATACAAACTCTTCTCTAACTTACAAACCAAGTGTTCCTTACCTTTAACTTCAAACCCTGTTGGTTGTTCCATATACACATCTTCCTCCAAGTCACCATGAAGGAAAGCGGTCTTGACATCTAGTTGTTCAATTTCTAGGTTCATACTTGCAGCCAATCCTAATAGTAACTGTATCGAGGACATCTTCACCACCGGAGAGAAAATCTCATCAAAATCAATACCCTTCTTTTGCCTAAATCCTTTCACCACTAGGCGTGCCTTATACCGTGGTTGTGAATTTCTTTCTTCGGTTTTGATTTTGAAAATTCACTTATTTTTAAGAATCTTCTTATTCTTAGGTTTTTCAACCAACTTAAAAGTGTTGTTCTTATGCAATGATTCAATCTCATCTTGTATAGCTTTCAACCACTCCTTCTTGTGTTCATCATCTAAGGCTTCTTCATAACACTGTGGTTCTCCACTATCAGTAACCATCACATACTCGTGTGGAGGATACTTGGTAGATGGTGCTCTCTCTCTAGTCGATCTTCTCAATTCAGCTGGTGGTTCATGTTGAAATTCCATTCCTTGCTCAACATCATCACCCATAGGAACATCTTCATGAGCTTCATCTTCATGATTTTGTTCTTCACCTGCATTATCATGCATAACCTTAGAAGAGATATGTGGATCTAGGTCAATGAGATCACTACTATGATTCTCATGCTTCTCAATTTTCCCGAAGTCCTCAATAGTTTGATCTTTAAGAAAGACCACATCTCTACTTCTAATAATATTCTTATCGACTGGATCCCATAACATGTATCCGAATTTCTCATCTGCATAGCCTAAAAAGATGCATTGCTTGGCTTTATCATCAAGATTTGCTCTTTGATCTTTAGGTATATGCACAAAAGCCCTGCAACCAAACACCCTTAGGTGTCCATAACTGACTTCTTTCTCAGCCCACACTCTCTTAGCTACATCTCCATCTAATGGTGCTGAAGGTGATAAATTAATCAGATAACATGCAGTACGCATTGCTTCACCCCAGAAACTTTTAGGCAACTTAGCTTCTGAGAGCATACATCTGATCCTCTCCACAATAGTGCGATTCATGCGTTCTGCTACACCATTTTGTTGTGGAGTTTTGGGAACTGTCTGTTCATGTCGAATACCATGGGTTTTGCAATACTCTTCAAACGACCCGATGTATTCTCCTCCATTGTCAGTGCGAATGCACTTCAATGATTTTCCTGTCTCTCGTTCTACCATGTTGTGGAAATTCTTGAAAAGTGTAAGTACCTGATCTTTGGTCTTTATGGCATATGCCCAAACTTTCCTGGAAGCATCATCTATAAAAGTAACGAAATACAAAGCACCACCAAGTGTTTTGACCTTTAAAGGTCCACAAACATCAGAATAAACAAGCTCTAAAACACTAGATTTTCTTTCAGATGCATTCCTTTGAAAGGAGACTCTGTGTTGCTTTCCTACTAAACAATGGGAGCAAGTGTTCAAATTTATACCTTTTACGTTCGGCAAGTCTTGTCATTTAGCAAGGATTTGAAGTCCCTTCTCGCTCATGTGCCCGAGTCTTCTATGCCAAAGATCAGTGGAAGAATCTTTTTCAACTGCATTCAATTCTCCTTTACACAGTTTTACTTGAGTCCTGTATAAAGTACAACACTTCTTCCCCCTTGCTATCACCATTGACCCTTTTGTGAGCTTCCACTTTCCATCACCAAAGTGACTGTGGTACCCTTCATCATCTAATACTCCTGTAGAGATTAGGTTATATCGAAGATTTGGTATATGCCTCACATTCTTAAGAATCAATGTACTCCCTGTGCTCGTCTCAATTTTCACTTCTCCATTTCCTACGATTTTTGAGCAACCTAAGTTTCCCATCCTGACTTTGCCAAGGTCACCAGTTCTGTAAGAGTTAAAGAAATCCTTACATGGAATAGCATGATACGAAGCACCTGAGTAAACCAACCATGTTGTTTCTGGTTCTGACTCAGCCATACCTAAGCAAGTGTCTCCACAACCTGAGAGTAAGATAATGTCATCACCTGATGCAACTGCCGCAACATTATTTTGTTTTTCATCATCCTTTTTATTTTCCTTCTTTGGTTTCTTGCAATCACTCTTGTAATGACCCATTTTTCCACAACCAAAACATCTACCTTCTTTCTTTGGTTTTGATCTCCCCCTTGACTTATCACGGTTATGAGGTTTTCTACTTTTACCTCTCCCCCGTCTTTCTGTAACAAGTGCCTTTGAATGAGACTCGTCTGACGATGATTTCCTTCTTGTTTATTCATTCAACAAACTACCTGTTACGTGATTCATACGCATTATGCCATCAGGAGCAGAATTGCTAAGAGACACCACCAATGTCTCCCAACTATCTGGTAATGAATTTAGAAGAAGTAAGGCCTGCAACTCATCATCCAAAACTAACTTCATTGCAGAAAGCTGATTTACTAGACTTTTCATCTCATTCAAGTGTTGAGCAATTGAGGTTCCTTCTTTTTATTGCAATTTTCCTAGCAGTCTGAACAAGTAAGCCTTTTTGGCAGCTGTCTTCTGATCATATAATTCTTCTAATTTCCTCCATAGACTAAAAGCGGAAGTCTCCGTCGATACATGATGAAAAACACTGGGTTCTACCCATTGTCGAATAAATCCAACAACCTTACGATCTAATACCTTCCAGTCTTCTTCATCTATCTTCATTGGTTTTGTACCGTGATTTTCAATGAGTGCAGCTAGGTCTTTGCAGTACAACAAATCTTCCATTTTTTCTTTCCACATCAAGTAGTTTTCTCCATCTAAACTAATCATGCGATTAATATTCACTTCCATATTTCTGAACAATAAATCCAACCTAAGCTCTGGTACCACTTGTTAGGAAAAATAACCTAATTAACTTGTTCAGGAATATGAAGATAAACGATGCGAAAGTAAAAGTAGAGACACCAAGATTATTTAACGTGGCAAAAAACCCCTCCAAACTAGAAGGTAAAAAAACCACGGGACCTAGTCCAGAAATTTTCCACTATAATGATAATAATGGGTTACACAACTCTTCACCAAAACTATGGTGGATAAACTGAACAAAGAAATAAAAATCTCTTACTCCTTAGGATTTGAACAAATCCTAGATTACCAAAAGGTTGAATAAGATAACCACAAACTAAATTGCTTCACAAGATTAATAATCTTCTTTTCTTCAAACCAATATTCTGCTATTTCAATCTCTCTTGAAAGAGCCACTTCAGAAACTCTCTTTCTCTGACTTCTCTTTGTTCTGGAAGTTGTTTTGTGAATAATCTCTTCCCTTTCATTCCCTTTTATAATGATAAATAGGGAGGTTTACCGATAGAGATAGGAATTCCTTTTTAGGCTTGAAAAAATAGAAACTTCTATTTTTTCCCAAAACAAGGACTAAGGGAAATCCTATTCCAACTAGGAGTCCTTTTATACGATTTTTTGCTCATCCCTGTCTCTATGACCAAACCGTCTCGCTTTTTCTTCACATAATCACATATAAGGATTTTTTGCTCATCCCTTCCTTCCGATATACGATTTTTTTCTCTACTTTTTGTCTATCTTTCAGTCAAAACAACCAAAATACCCTTCGAACTCTTTGTGACATCTTTACTCTTTTCTTCTGTATGAAAGATCAAAAACCACTTGGACTCTTTATGCCATCTTGAATCTCTTGTTGCTTTCTCCTCAAGCCCAAAATGATCAAATTCCTTGGGATTTTCATTCGATCTCATGCTTCTCGATCAACAGTATAAGGTCTGGTTCTCCATTTTTTTTCTTTTGTATTGATAAGCGGATTAAGGGCCCGAACCGATACAACTATTAGAAATCAGAAAAGCGAAGATAAAATAAAAACAAAAGTACATTAGTAAACGAATTAGCCCCATCCCTTTCGTAACCGAACAGTTCCACGAGTATCCATGCAAACAATGTTGATTAATTCCAAAGGAAGATTCTGGAGATCCAAAAAAGTCTCTCCCGGTCCCAGTCTCATCTTGGAAAGAAAATCAACCACTTGGTTGCTCTCTCGATAAATGTGGTAAACATGAACACTTCGAAATTAATCTCTTAGCCTTTTGACCCGATGCCATAGGGTTCGACCCTTCCACTTGCTGAGCTGGCTTTGTTAAAAGTGAGACAATATTCTGTGTATCCATTCCAATATCAACATTTGTAATTCCCTGTTGAAAAGCCATACAAAGCCCTAACTCCACTCCTTGGAGTTCGTGGATAAATATAGTTTTTCGCTCCGTCTCTGCTGTAGCAGCCCCTAGCACTTGGCCTGTTGAGTCCCTAAGGACCGCTCCGTAGCCCGCAAATATATCACTTAGAGCGCCGTCCATACTAATAGTGACCCGCCCTGGTTCCGGTCCAACCCACTTACATGACTTATAAATTGGGTGGACTGAGGAAATAGAGAGATTCCACCTATCCACTGTCCTACGGTTATCCACATTATCTTCAAGTTTAGGCTAATCGAAAGCTATTTTAATTTTAACCTCATCTCTAATATTGCGAATTATAATCGATGGCCCAGTGAGAGTGCCTCGAAGTATTCGATTATTTCTTTCAATCCATATATGGTATATGTAGGCGTTAAGCACCATTCAGCCCAGTTGAGCACCCAAAGCCAAGCCTAAAAAATGATGAAGGCACTAGTGCACATTTGCTTCCCAAGTGTTAGCACACTGAAGCTGAAATCCTAGAGTTTAAAGAATCGATTCCCAAATCTTTGAAGTGAAATGCAACCGAACAGTAAGTGGAAATCCGTTTCTTCCTCCTGAAGATAGAAAGTAGATCCACCTGTAAGCCCCATCTCCGTAATCGATGCTTAGTTTTCAACTTACGACAAAGGGAAATCCATGTAATGTGGCAATGACGAGGAATTCCTCCCGTGTACCAGACCAACCTAGCCCAATTGGGCTTTTGACCTTTATTTCAAAGCGCCTCATAAGTGTCCTTCAGCGTGAACACTCCTTCCTTATTGGGGATCCAAACGACGTCATCATCTGTGTCAGCCTCCACCTCAACAGTCTGGATGATAGTTGCTACATCCCCTAACATATTCTCAATGTGATTGGGGAACTGCCACCCTACTGGACCGATAAAATTTGACGCTTTCGCATCCTTATTAAGGCACGAATCGTGTCGAAATCGAGAATTAAAATGATCAGCAAGAAGGCCACTCGGGTGCTAAATATCAGTCCAAATGAAAGTGTCTCTACCATCGCCAATTAGGGTAACCACCAAACCTTTTTCCTTTTCTCGACTCTGTAGTATCCGACGCCAACACCAGGAGCACTCCGAAGGAGTCCTCATAGTCCAGAAATTCTGCGTCTTAATAAGATTCACCCTTACCCATTGGACCCATAAAGTGTCATTTCCACTGATTATGTCCCAAATATGGCGAAGATTGGAAGCATCGAAGATGGTAGATAGATTACGGATACCCAAACCTCCTACTTGAACCGGATAACAAGTCTGTTCCATTTAATACCCATCTTCTTGCTATACATTTCTATCCCTGTCCATAGAAAGAGGCTAAGAAACATATCAATTTCGTTAATTACCCGTTTCGGTAGAACAAATACTCCAGCCCAGTAGATAAGCATGCTGTTAAGCACCACTTTGATGAGTAATGCTCGACCTGCAAATCTACTCAAAATGTTCAAAAATTTTCAAATTTTAGCTAATTTGAACCCTTTTTGTCTTTGATACCCATGGTCATGCATTGGTTATGGTCATATCCCCGCATCCCCAAACTTAAAACTAACATTGTCCTCAATGTTCTAAGCATACACTCACCAAAAGATAAAGATGCATATCAATTTAAAGAGAAGAGTGGAGAGATATTACCATAACCGTAGGAGATAAAAGATGATACTACCAAGACTCATGTATAAAGAGGTTCCAAGTTTTCTACCAAGCTCGCGCCATCCCCAAACTTGGAACAAACCACGCCTTAGAAGTAAAACATATAAGAAATGCTCCTAAAATATCACCAAAATATAATGAGAATCAAGCACATAAAAAACATGACCATATAGAAATCTACCACTAACGCGGGTATACACGATTGCATTGAGCTATGCAATTAGCCTTTGATTCTCTTGTTTTCACCCAAGAACACGAGTTATGTCTCGCGGAGGGTTTCCAGAGATGCTACCCACAAACATCAAGGCCCATCTTAATCGGCTAAATATCATATAACAAAAGACGGAAGATTTGGGAGTCAACCCAAAGAAAGCTATATACAAATGCTAAAAGTCTCACAATAATATCAAATGAAAGAAGTGCAAGTGAGACTAAAAGCGAAAAGAGGCCATCCCCAAACTTAGTGGATGCACGGTCCACTAAGTGCGCATAAATGTTAGGGGCGACGACTAAACAGTCGTCAAAAGGATCGACATACAAATGAAGGGCCAGGAAGTCAGTCGAAGGCAAGAAGTCAAACTCAAGCTTAGTGGATAAAACATCCACTAAGTCCCTAGACATGCTAGGGAAGACGTCCGAAGTATCTCAAAAGGGGTCAACAACCGAGTCTGAGATCATGTGGAAGGTCGAACTAAACTCTAAGGGTAAGACAATAGGCTCAGGGACCAAGTCAAGGTCCATAATTTCCTTAGGTAAATAATCCAACAAGCTATCCGTTATCTCTTCAACTACTATGTTATCGACATCCTTAAAGGCATCTGGAGCCTCAAAGTTAGGCATAACACCTTCCATTCTACATAACCCATCCAAATAATCACAAGTGCTAAAGATTAGAAAGTTCAACATTGTGTGATCCCCAAGTTTGCTCGTAAAGCTAACATCCTGAACATCAAAATCTAGAGTAGTCCGATCATGGTGAGATGACAATGGTGGAGAGATTGAGCAATAAGATTCATCAGTCAGTTCATGCTCTAAGGGCCTATTAAGAGCTTCTTCGACATTTAACTTAAGACTAGAGTTAGGTGTATTACCCTCACCATCATTCATAGTCTCTTCTTGAGTTAGGGGTGCGCAAACCCCTTCCTCGTCGATGATAGGCTCTGACTCAATTCTATCAACAATTTTGAGAATCCATTCCGTGATCTCTGCTACATCTCGATTGAACCTAGTCTGATACTCTAAAACTAATTGGAGAGTCTCTTCAGACATCTCCTCGTAATAAGGCACATGATTATAACTAGACGAAGACTCTCGCGGAACACGGATCATGGGACAATAGTCGGTCAAATGGTCTAAGCTCGCACAAATAGCACAAACCGGGCTAATGGTCTCCATGGTCCTTTCTTCACTACCTTCATGTAGATACGTAGACTCGACTCTTTGAGTGGAATCATCGAGTCGGGAATTGTCATCACCCGAAAAGGTTGCACATCCAAGCGGAGGTATCAAGTAGTAATCCGGCAAAGCCGGGATCGATCCAAGGATAGGAAGGTAGTTTGGATGTCGAAGGGTCTTATCCCCCGGTCTAGATATCAAATGCTAACTTAGAATAAAAAGGAAAGGAAACAAAGACAAATGGGGGTTTAGATTGAATGAGTAACAAAACAAAGAAAACAATCAAAACTAACTAAACAATATAAGTAAAATGGGTGAGAGAGATTCGAGAGAAGTGTCGGAGGAACAAGAGTCGGGAGACGGCAAAACTCGATTCGGACAACAAATAAGTAAGAGAGGTGTCGAAGTCCGGGAATCCATAATGATAAACCTACGACTACGTATGATCCAATCTAATGTGTCGAAGTATAATCGATGTTAGACTCCTAAAGTAGATGTTTCTAAGTACTACGTATATCCGGAGATCATACCTAGTCAAACAAACGCCTAATTCGGTTAATCCCGAGTCATCGAAAGTGTCGTCTAGTCGCCTGACTATGTGAAGTGCATGACAAGACACATGAAATTATGATTTAGACTACAATCGATATCGAATACCTCGTTTCGCCTATTAACTATGCGAAGTGCTTGACAAGACACATGAAAATACGATCGAAACGATAATCGAATCAAATGAACATCAATTCATAATCGAAACATGAAATCATATTAAACATAATCACGAATTCATCACATTTCATCCCATATATTCGACACACTTGATTTAGCTAAACATGTTGAATGAATAATAAATGAAAAGATGATGATGAGAAATCCCCCTTTTTCGATGTGGTTCGAGGCTAGGTTCGTCGAGAAAATGAGTCTCTAAGTGTAGTCGATCTCCCCGTAGCAATTTTCTGGATTTCCCTTTAATAGTGAACTTTGGGTGTCCCCGAGTGAAAATCAGATTTCCCCATAGCACCCATCATCATCTTCTCCATCTCAAGAACATCCACCATTAAAGCTTCATTAAGCTTTCTCTCTCTAGAGATTTTTCACCCAAAATCAAATCAAATTACATGGGAAGATAGATCAAGACATGGGGAGTAAAAGCCCTAAGGTTTCGACTCAAGAAAGTTACCGGAAAACCATGAAAAATCCGATCAAGAAAGCTAGGTTTCCGGCCAAAAATTATCAAAATCCGGCCAAAAATCATCAAATCCGGCCATGTCCCTTTATTCCAAGCTGTCTCGTGTCACAGCCAAGCTGCTGCCGTCGCGTTTTGCTGCTGTAGCAGCTGTTCCGCCGCTGTTGTTGCCGCCATAGCTGCTGTACTGTGCGTCGCGATGTGCTGCTGTTGCAGTTTGCTGCAGTGCTGTCGCGGTTCACTGTTGTGCTGTTGCGGTTCACTGCTGCCGACCGTCGCTACTGTTGAGTGTGTTGCTGTCCGGCGAGCTGCTGTAGGTGCTGTTCCTTCCATGTTCCGACCGAACCTTATGGTGCCGGCCAAGTTGGCCGGCACCTCCCTCTCTCTCTTTCCTCTCTTATCAAACTCTCACCCTCACCCTAGTGTTTGATTTGGTGAAAAAGATGAAGAACTCTCACTTTCTCTCTCTTTCGGATCTTGGCCGGCACCTCCCTCTCTCTCTTTCCTCTCTTATCAAACTCTCACCCTCACCCTAGTGTTTGATTTGGTGAAAAAGATGAAGAACTCTCACTTTCTCTCTCTTCCGGATCCTCCCAAGTTTGTGTATTCTCCCTTTTTGTTGTATGATGAATGAGTAAGAAGATGAATAGTGGATTTGACTCAAACCCTAGACTTAGTCAACCTTGACTTTGACTCAAACTTGAGTCCATTGGGTGCCTCCAAAATCTCTTCCTTCTTTCATCTTCTTTGGGCTTGGGTTTTATTCCTTCATATCTAGGCTCTTGGGTTTTAGACTTAGGCTTTAATCTACACTTGGAAATAAAGGGGGTGCCTTCATAGAATCTTTGTTTTAGGACCGAACCTCGACTTCTTTCTTTCACAACTTCCCCGTCCGAACTCGGAATGGACTTCCGTTTTCACCGTTGGACTCGTCTTTGACTCCTCTTCTCATTTGATTTGTTTGAAGTCTTTTTCTCTTGTTTTCGACGCAAGAAATGATAGTGACAATTTGTTCCCTTTATTCTGATTTACATGTTTAACTCCAAAATAGGTACCTAACATTAAAAACACATAATATATTATTGATAACACTAAAAAAGGAATAACTAGTCTAAGTTAGGCTCTCCAAATGTGACATTTTAGTGTCACATCAGTTATCATCTAGAGTAAGCCACTCTGTCTTCGCTTATTGTTTACTCATGGTGAGTTCTGTTCGCGCAGCCCGAACATAGTTATTAGTTGCCATTTTCTCCTTTCTTCGAAGAGTCGGATCACTAGGGTTCTCCTGTAAATTAACCTGCACAGCAAGCAACTCGTTATGAAAAGATAGAACTTTGTCATTAAGGTTCCTGAATTGATCCTTATGTCAAAGGACCATATTGTCTTTGAGAGGTTTCAATTTCGCCACTAAGCGAAACATCGGGGTCCCTCTAATATCAACTTCCTAAACTTCTTGAACCAGCTGTGTGAAATCCAGAAGTGTTGTCCAAGCATTGAGGAATCGAAATGGCCTTCTGAAGGATATTCCTTTAGAAAAGAAGATGTCCTTGAAAGAGATGTCCTTCGACCAAGAATACCATGCAAGCTATTTGTCGAATAGGAAAATTGATGAAGAATATCAAGTCCGGTTGATTTAGGGGTCGTAGTGTTTATCTAGAAACCAACTAGGATCGTTGAATTACGAAGTAATTCGCAACTAACTTTTACCGGCTCCTACATCGGGTTACACATAAGAACGGCTATTTAACTGGATGATATGACTAGTGGGAATGAGATATATAATCATGGGAGAGTCCCATAAGTATGTCTCATATGCCTAAAAGAAGTTTAGGCAACGATAGCACAAAAGGCCCGAAAAGCGGGATTTTGGGCCGGGTCACCGGAAGGGTGTTTTGGGAATAAAAGTGTCGTCGACCATGATCATTGGGGTGCCCTAAAGGGGACGGTCAGATCTGGACAACTTCCCGTAAAGGCGATGGCCACAACTATTAAGAAAAGGAGAAATATAAACTAGTTTCTATTTTGACTTTTTCTTTAATCTTATTCAAAATGGACTTTTTAGGAATCTAATTAGGGTCGAACTCCAACTTAGAACTCTATATAAGGTCTCTTAGGGACTTGAAGAAGGTGTAGAATTTCTCTAAGAGCTTCTTACTCTACAACATCAAGTAGAGAAGAGAATGTGAGTTAATTCCCAAAAGGTATCAACTAGTCACTTAAAGAAGAACAAGTTCTTCTCATCAAACCACCATTGACGTTCTAGCTAATAAACAAGATGGGCGATTAAGTAGACCATTCGGTGTCCCAAGTAGAGGATCTACAATTGAAGCTCTTGGTCTTCTCAGAAGCGATTGGAAAGGTTTGAGGGAAAACTAGCGATTAAGGTAATCTCTAACTCTTAGTTGATTATTAGCTTATGCATGATGATCTTGGGATTACTAGTGTTTGACATTAGATGTCAAGTTATCCGCATACAACACTAGTAGGTGACTCCATAACTCTACAGTGGCGTCAGAGCCTCTTGCAAATAGCTAATTTTTGCTAAGTTTCGGACTAATCCATGATTGATTAGCTTGATAGTTTTGTCTAAAAGTGTTTTAGACATTCGATTTGATGATTTTGAATGGGATTCAAAAGTTTTCAAATTGATTTTCAAAGTTGATGATTGAAAATAGTTTCAAAAGATTCAATTTTAGTTGATTTCGGTATTGAAAAGAGTTTTCAAAAGAGTTGATTTCATTGATTTTAGAAATCGATTGATAATCAAAATTGAAATTTTAGAAGTTTCAAAAGTTATAAAATCTTCATAATTTTAGAAGTTGGTGGAAATCAAAATTGGGTTTTTAGGAGTTTCCTAGAAGTTTCAAGAGGATTTTCATGGTTTTAGAAGTTTTGAAAATCAAATTTGAGTTTGCTGGAAGTTTCTAAAAGAAGCGAACAAAAGCTTTGGAAGCTAAAAGAAAAGAAAGAGGTGGGAAGGAAACTTGGAGTTTGTAGAAGTTTCTAAAAACTTCAAGGTCGGAGCTCAGGCCGCGTCCAGGACGCGTATGAGACACAACCAGGACGCGTCCGCGGTCACGTTTGAGACACGACTAAGACGAGTCCTGGGACGCGTCTCTGGATTGTCTCGGCTATGGCCGAGACAGAAGCTCCTGTACTTGGGCAGACGCGTCCCAGGACGCGTCAAGGCCGAAGTACCACGTCCTGGCCTAGGGCCAGGACGCGTCCCATACTTCATGGGCAAGAACTAGTCTGGCCCAGGCCAAGTTGCAATTGGAATAAGCCAGTTCTTGCCCTAAACCGAGACAAGCCCATGGGCTTGGGCCGAGAGTCTCTCAAGCCTTCGCCAAGGCTTGTCCCGGGTCGTTCTGAGATAGGTTTTGGGCTACGGGCTAAGTTTTTCGGGTCTTGACCCGAGTTGAAGTTTTTTCGACGAAAGTCCAATTTTTCCTCCCGATTCCACCCAAATATTAACAAAATTGCTTTGGGCCACCGAAGGCCCGAAACGGGTCTTTCTTGAAATTTAATTGGGAAATCATTAAGAGTCAAACCAATTTTTTCGAAATCGACCCAGGTTCTTCAAAAGCCTAAACCGAGTTTTTCTTGATCTGATTTTGGAAATCATAAAAGATAAAACCGGAACGCCCCATTCATTAGTCGAATTCTTCGAATTTAGACTCAAGGTCTGTAATGTGACATAGAATTGTCGACAAAAGTATCTCCTGGATTATCATGCATGTATAATAGTTAGCCTTGAATATTATATAAATGCATGTGATGTGAATTCGAGAACTAGTATGGCGATAGAATGTTTTCTTTAATTTTTGTTTTAAGCACGGAAGGGTGCAAATATGTAATAATTTTAATTTCAAGTTTATGCGATCTGCGTATCGTTTGAGTCTTGTAATTAGAGTTTAGGGTCTATGAGTCCATTGAAGAAACTCAAGGCTAGAGATCCTAATTCGAGTGGGAGAAATCAATGGAGGTTCAAAGATGGCGATCTTGGCGAACCAAAAGGCGAAATCCTAAGAAGATTAGATCTTTTAGGACTAGGGGTCATACTAAGATCCATATGTGCTTGATTTACTTCTCGCGCGCATTTACTTATTATTTACGCTTTACGTCATGGATGTTAGTTAGGCTAAATAAATCACTATAACGCATACCAGACTTAGCGTAAAAGTCCCTAAAAGTAATTTTGAGTATAGTGCCTATCCATAACAAGACATGTGTTGATCCCTTATTCGTGATGGTGGGTCTGCCTTAGCAGGGTGCAATCTCTACCTCGGGGTAATGCGGGTAGGCCTATAGAAGAGGCCTACAAGTCTAATGGTTCCACTCAACGAGATCAGGAAAAGAGCTTTGGATACTCGAGGAAAAAGGATAGATTAAGCATTCATCAATGCAATCTATCAACCAAGAGTCATAAAGGTATGATCATTGAAAGAGTTCACTCACCTAGAACAAAGGAGTTGAGGGCAGGGCCATAGTCCGCTTAACTCCGGAGAACTAGGATCTCGAAATCACCTTGTTCAATTGGGACGATTTTATTGAATAATGTGGGAAAACTGAATATTGTGGAAAATGATAACGAGTTTTAAAACTTTGCAATACTTTCGTGTAGTTTTAAGATGACAAAAGAGAACTTCAACTTTCACTCGCTTCTCGACAAGGAGAAGTTGTACGAGCACAACTTCCTTGAATGAAAGAAGGAATCGGAGAATGGTTCTCAAATTCAAAAGGAAAGCGTACTAGAATACCCAACCCAATGTTGACTCATACCGGATAAGGTCAAAAGCCTTTCGCAAGCAATCATAGAACATTCTCTTTGGAAGAGTAATGGATGCTAGCACGACCATTAAGACAAACTTAGGAAGAAACTCCTACAGAAGTCATGAATGGAGAGGTACGAGACCTCCAAGGCAATCTGAAAGTCATCTCAAGAGAAGACAACAGAGTTCATCTATCACCTAGTTCAATGTCGATTGAACACAGATAGTTAAGACCTTAGATGAGTCACTCAGATTGTTGTGAACAACTGAGCAGAACGCACAGGAATATCAAATCTGAGAAAAGGTTCTTGAGATTTGGTGAAGGGAATCTAAGAAAGAGTTCTTGAGATTTAAAAGGGCAAAGGGTCCGACAAGTGAGACAAACATATGATCAAGAAAAGGGAAAGTAGTTGTCGAGTTCATGATCAAGATGGTTCCTCGTCACTGTAAATGTTTCTATGATTGGCTTGACTAATTCAAGAAAAACTACCCTTAGTACCTGGAGGACTAAATGAATGGAATTGTGAATTCCGGTTCCAATATCCTTGTTAACAAAGTTACACAAGTAAAATTCCTTCATCAGGTGTTCAAAACCGGATGTTCGGCTTAGTGGGAGCTTAAGGGAATTACATACTTGACTAAAAGGAGAAAGATCCAAGAGGGAGCAGAAGCAGAAATGCTAAGGATGTTGAAAGGGATCGAAGTCTTCTTTTAGACACTGATCTAGTTTAAAACTTAATAGTAATTATTTTGTTCTCCTAGAAACATCGTATATTTTAAATCAGGGGTCAATTAAGTAAAGGTTATCGGAGAAGCGAAATTGTTAACATTGATAATGGCTAAGATCAAAAGATTCAAACACGTTACCTCCAGCATTGTCACTTAGGTCTTAAAGACCAATTGATAAACTCACTCGTTTCAGAAAGGCATAGAGACTAGTAATCCTTCAGGACTCATACTTGGTTATGCAGACTTATAAGTTTAATTGCAGAAGCTAACGAAAACTACTTCAAAACGTACTCTGACGACTTAATGAAGTATGGAAACGTACAAGTCATAAAGTATAAAGTCAGAATGTTTGATAGGTTCAAACAAAGTGCTAACCGAAGTAAAGAATCACCTTGACAAGCAAGTCAAACACTTGATAACCATCAAAAGATTTGAAGAACGGTTTCCCAACTCCCTCCAAGGAATACATCAAAGGGATGGTGAATCCAGTGGGAGTAATCGAACACTGGTACGCGTACTCGATGATGGATTTAAGTTAGTCTTCCGAATTGTGGGACATATTCTAAAAACGGTTGTTTTCGAAAGGCATAACTGAAATTCGTTTAAAGGTAAAAGTCATGCAATACGATTACAAGGCATAAAATTAGCAAAATCTAACGCAATTTTTTAGAAGAAATTTGGGCTTCACACGATCTATCAAGAGAACAAAGTGTTTGTTGCTCATAATAGTATCCTCCTAATAATTAACTCCGAGAAGATTATTAGTAGGATAGTGAGAAAAAGAGTCGGACGCTTTAACGCTTCCTCGAAGAGTCGAACGCTTCTTCAACCAAGAGTAACAAAAATTTGGGAGGAAATAGAGTTGTTAAAGAAACATTGGGAGCTACCTCACCAAGCGAATGAGATTCGCGAGAGAACTCTAAAGTAGTTGAAAGTTGCTCAAAACTGGAATATCTCATGGAGTTGAGAGTATTCTGAATAGTTGTTCTTAAGCCCTAAAGGTCTTTAAGGTTTATCTACAAGATTAGTAGATTGAAATCTTACTAATAAAAGATAAACAATGAGACCGGCGCAGAGACGGAAACCATTGGACAGAAATTAGTTTTCAAGGAGGAAAACTGAGAAGGATGGAAACTTTGGAGTTTCCCAAAACTAGACAAAGAACATTAAGATCGTGGATTCATACCAAGAAACTATTAACAAGAACTTATATCAGTCTATGTTTAAAGTCCATAAACGAAACACAAGAAAGTCAAAAATCGTGACTGTAGCCGACTTTAGTGATTAGTAAACAAACATGCTCTGGAATATCCATCAAGGGATGAAGCAAGGTAGAGTTGGATTCTTCGATTCAAAAGAGGAAAATCAAAGACGCTTGATTCCTAGAAATTCAAGAATATCTTGAATCTAAGGATCTCAAGAAGGTTAGTGGGAGAAATGTTTTTCAGATCCGGTGTGTAGTGTACACACCATAACTGAGAAAAACATGGAGACGTTGGAATCAATTAAGGACAGACCATAATAGATTAAACATGCTTTGGGCATCAATGGTTTATACGCATTGATCAAGTGATGGCAGGACTAAGATACGAAAACTTGAGATTCTTAACAGTCCGAATGCGAAACGCTCTAAAGGAGATATTCAACCCAAACTCATGGCGCATAGCTCGACAAGACTCAGAGCCAGGAAATTCAGATGAGCAAGCACGCATGAGAAACATGATTATGCTATAGGCATAAGATCGGTCATGTGAGACATGATTTAGCATTTGCCCAAGACATCGAGAATACTTAGAGTATCAAGAGATGCTAACATCCGAACTCAAATAAGACAATTTGAAATCATGACTAACATCCTAAAAGGCTAGGACAAGTTAGAATGGAGAAAGTTGAACATGTCAATGCAAACTTCCAGCAATGGAAGGAAAGTAGGCAGAAAGTGTTTCTGGCCTGGAACTGTTGTAGTAAATACCATCTTTCAGATAGATTGTACATTGTTTGTTATAGTAAATATCTAAGGTCACTAGTACACCATGTTCTAATTGTGTGTTACATTACATACATTGTATAATACAACTTCGGTAAAATGTCACCCCATAACTTCATATGTAAAATACAATATACAAACTTTGTATGCATTATAGCACTACTATATACATTATATATTGATGCACCCGAAAAGGTTGTATACCCAAACGGAGGTATCAAGTAGTAACCGGCAAAGCCGGAGTCGATCCAAGGATAGGAAGGTAGTTTAGATATCGAAGGATTTTATCCGTCGATTTAGAGATTAAAGACTTACTTAGACAAGAATTAAAAAGAAACAAGGTAAACGAGGGGGTTTATAATCGAATAAGCAATAAGAAAATAAAGTAAGTAAAACAAACTAAGATATCAATGTAAGAGGGCGAGAGAGATTTGAGAGAAGAATTCGGAGGAACAAGAGTCGGGAACAACAAGTGAGAGTAGTGTCGAGGTCCGGGAATCCGATGTGGTGAACCTACAACTATGTACGGTCTAATCGAATGGATTGATACAAACCTAGTCTCGATTCCTAAGGTAGATGTTCATAAGCACTACGTATGTCAGAAGATAATACTTAGTCAAATAAACTTCCTAAACGAATAAAACCGAATCATCGATCACATTGCCTAATTGATTAACTATGCGAAGTACTTGATAAGACACATGAAAAACGATTGAAACAAGTAATCGAGATAAGAGAACATCAATTTATTATCAAACACATTAAATTATCACAAACACAATCACAAATTCATCACATTTCATCCATATAATCAACACACTTGATTTAGCTAAACATGGTGATAAATAATAAATGAAAAGAAGATGATGAGAAATCCCCCTTTTTCGATGTAGTTCGAGGCTACGTTCGTCGGAAAATATGAGTAGATGAGGTTCAGCCGGTCTCCCCTTAGCAAATTTCTGGATTTCCCCTTAACAGTGCATAATGGGTGTCCCCGAGCAAAAATCAGATCTCCCCTTAGCAATCAGCATCATCTTCTTCATTTAAAACCCACCACCATTAAAGCTTCACCAAGCTTTCTCTCTCTAGGCAAATTTCAACGAAAATCAAATCAAACAACAAGGGTAGCTAGCCAACGACGTGGGGGGTAAAACCCCTAAGGTTTCCGGCCAAGAAAATGGCCGGAACACCATGAAAAATCCGGCCAAAGAAAATCAAGAAATCCGGCCAAAATTGAGAAATCCGGCCAAATAGTGCACTGTCCCGAGTTGATGGCTTCTTCCCGTGCCTTTAAGCTGCTGTCCCGAACCTCTCCAGGCCGTCCCGAGCTTGCTAGTGAACATCCGGAGCTGCTGGCCGGACTAGAGCTGTTGTTCGTCCCGTCTGAGTTGCTCCCTGCCGTTCCGTGCTAGCAGCTGTTCGTGCGAGATGATGCGGCCCTTGCTTGCTGCTGTTCCGAGCTGAAGAAACTTGCTCGAGCTGCTGTACAAGCTAGCCCGAGCTGCTCCTTGTTGTTCCCACGACTTTGCCGGCCAAAGCTTGGCCGACCTTAGTGCTGGCCGGCCTAAGCTTGGCCGGTCCTCCACCTTCCTCTCTTGTTCTCCCTTCAAACTTTCAAGCTCTCTTGATGAAGAACAAAGAAACCCTAGAAGAAGCCCTAGGTTTTCTCTCTCTCTTGCTTGGTGAAGAAGAAGATGAATAGTAGTTTTTTTTTCTTACTTGTGTATACACAACCCTAGACTTAGTCAAACTTGACTAAGTCTTTGGCCATTTTGACTTGGACCAAAAAGGTGCCCATAGAATCTCTATTCTTCTCTTCCTCTTTAGGCTCTTGGGTTGGGCTTCTTTCTAAAGAAAGGGAGTGCCTTCATAGAATCCTTGTTTCAAGATCGAACCTCGGCTTCTTTCCTTCACAACTTCTTCGTCCGAACTCCGAATCGACTTCCGTTTTCATCGGCGGACTCGTCATTGACTTAACTTGTTGTTTGACTTCTGATTTTGACCAAAATGACCAAAATACCCCTGGTGCTCTTTTCTTCCCTTTCGCCGCATAAGATGAAAATGTGATAATTCGCTCTATTTATTCCGAATTACACGCCAAACCCCAAATAAACTACCTAGCAATAAAAACACATAAATAATTAGAAATAAAACTCGAAAAGAACTAACTAATCAAAGTTAAGTGACCTAAATGTGGCATTTTCACCCCACATCAACATCCCCAAACTTAGAATTTGCTAGTTCTCGAGCAAACAAACAAAACAAGATAATAAAGTAAACCTAACTCAGTTTCGGAGGCATCCCGGTTGCATTTAGCGTATGCAACAAGCCTTTAAACTCTTAGGTTACCCCTAAAGGACGAGTTTTGTCTCGTGAGGGTTTCCAGTGAATACACCCACAAAGTTCAAGATTCCAAGAGATAAAAGAGTTGAACTATCGATGCAAATAAGGTAACGATCAACAAGTGAGAGACTTAAGTGTGTCAAACATATGAATCAAACCAATAAACACAAAAGCATGCTAAGAGTCTCCTCACTAATAGTTTCATACTTAAGTGCAAGTGTCCCATCATCATGAGCATCATCCAAGTCTAAAGTAACAAAACTTTGTTTCCTATCATAGCACATTTCGCCTCGTCTTTGGCCTCACGGTCATTCGCTCTTAAACATGAAATCACTCAAAATGGAATCTAATGGTTCACTCTCATGTGTGAGCATGGAATAAAGTAAACTCAACACATACAATATTAAATGAGGATATCAAGTTCTAAAACGAAATGATCTCTTAGGAATGGAAACAACCACTAACGGAATGGGGAAGCTCACTCACCCTTCTCACACACTCTACCCTCTAATAATGTCTCCTAAAGGTTCACGGATACAAGTGATGGAATGGAAGATGATGAAATCCCGAGAATGTCGACGCCTTCAATTATCAAAGAATACTCAAACAACCTTTAACTTGACTTTTTGCTTTGAATACTTTATTTATTCCAAATACTCACATAAACACTCAAAAGTTCACATGAACTTTTACACAAAAAGTACTTTCTTTCTTTTCTTTTTTCTTTTCTTTTCTTTTTTCTTTTTCTTTTTTTTCTCTTTTTTTTTTCTTTTTTTTTTCTTTTCTTTCTTTTTCTTTCTCTTTTCTCTTTTTTACACACATAACCAAACACCAAACGCAAAAGTACAAACTAGTATTCTCAACAAATCACCTTTACTTTCACACTTTGCTTTCGCATTCTTTACTTTTCATGCCTTCTTTCTCGGGAGTAGTATGATGAATGGATGGTGGAGTATCCGTTTCTCTAAAGTTGACGCTATTATCGGGTTTTATGGACTACAAGAGTAAGGTTTATTCGCTATCCTGATGTCACTCCTAGTGGCTAAGGAAGTTGAGCTCATGAGATCGTCTAAGCTCTATTGAAAGTTGCGAAGTTGAGTAGCTCTTCATTCTACTCGAAGTTAGCGCGGAAGAGTACACTCAAAGGCAATAAAAAGGCTCAGATATCTCACATGGGTTTAAGTCTCCACTAATGACTATTTTAGGTCACTTAGAAGTGTTCCTTCTTCCTTAAGATGATACTCACATGATAGCACACGAACACTAAAGGACTCAACATTCATGAAAAGACTAAGAGCATGCATAAGATTTATCGAGAAAGAGCCATATGCATCAACATACTTAAGAATACCACTGGAATCATACTAAATTTACCCAAAAAAATTTCAAATTTGGTCAATTTGTTGAACCCTCTTGTCTTTTGAAATCTAAGGTCATGATGTCATGCGACCAAAAGGTCGTATCCCCATCCCCAAACTTAAAACTAACATTGTCCTCAATGTACTAAGCATATACTCACCAAAAGATGAGAGATACAACAAGTTAAAGAAAATAGTGGAAGGATATTACCATAGCCGAAGGAGATAAAAAGTGATACTACCAAGACTTAAGTATTCGAGTTCCAAGTTGATGATAAGTCCATCGCCATCCCCAAACTTGGAACGAACCACGTCCCAAAAGTATACAAATTGAGAAACGCTCCTAACACATCAATAAATAGAATAAGAATGAAACATAAGCATGACCATATAAAAATGACCACTCACGCGGGATCACTCGATTGCATCAAGCTATGCAACTAGCCTTTGAGTCTCTCGTATGAACGAGAGCACGAGTTTTGTCTCGTGGAGGGTTTCCAGAGATGATACCCACAAACATCAAAACCTATCTTAATCGGTTCAACGATCATAAAGCAAAAGACAAAAGATTTGGGGATCAACCCAAATAAAAATATATACAGGTGGTAATCGTCTCACAATAGTATCAACGTAAAGAAGTGCACGTGAGACGACCAAAGAAAAGAAGCCATCCCCAAACTTAGTGGGTGCACAATCCACTAAGTAAGCATACATACAAGGAGTGAAGACTAAAAAGTCATCAAAAGGATCAACATACAAGTGTACGGTCAAGATGTCAGTCGAAGGCATAAAATCATCTGCAAGCTTAGTGGATAAAACATCCACTATGTCTATAGATGTCTTCGGGAAGACGTCTGAAATGTCCCAAAAGGGATCAATAATCGAATCTGAGATTGTATGGAAGGTCAGACGAGGCTCTAAGGATAATTGATGTGACACGAAAATGTCACATTTAAGGAGCCTAACATAGACTAATTAGTCCTTTTCGAGTGTTATCAATAACATTTTATGTGTTTTTCTTGTTTAAGTACCATATTTGGAATAAAGAACTTAATTCGGAATAAAGGGAGCGAATTATCACTATCATTTCATGTACCCAAAATGAGAGAAAAAGACTTCAAATAAATCAAATGAGAAGAGGAGTGAAAGACGATTCCAACGGTGAAAACGGAAGTCCATTCCGAGTTCGGATGGGGAAGTTGTGGAAGAAAGAAGTCGAGGTTCGGTCTTAAAACAAAGATTCTATGAAGGCACCCCCCTTGATTTCCAAGTGTAGATTAAAGCCTAAGTCTAAAACCCAAGAGCCTAGATATGAAGGAATAAAACCCAAGCCCAAAGAAGATGAAAGAAGGAAGAGATTTTGGAGGCACCCAATGGACCCAAGTTTGAGTCAAAGTCAAGGTTGACTAAGTCTAGGGTTTGAGACAAATACACTATTCATCTTCTTCTTCATTCATGAATCAACAACCTTGGAAAGGAGTTAGAGAGGAGAAAGAGGCAAGAGGGTTTGGTTCTTCATCACCAAGTTCTAGGGTTTCAAGGCAAGAGTTTGAAGATAGGGAGCTTGAGAGAGAAGAGGCTGCCGATTCTAGCTTGGCCGGCCAACATGGCTCGGCCGGCCAAAGCTAGGACCGGCTGGAACAGCAAGTGCTCAGGACGGAAGGTAGTAGCGTCCACGGGAGCTGCGCAGAGCAAAGGGACGCGCCCACGGGAAGCACGCAGCAGCAGCAGCAGCAGCAGCAGCCGGGAAGCACGAACAGCAGCAGCTTCCACGGGATGCTCCAGCAGCAGCACCTCGGAGCAGCAAACAGCACGGCACGGGAAGCTTCTCGGCTGCTCGGACGTGCACGGTTGCAGCTCAGACAGTACTAGGGACGCGCGCACAGCACGGCACTGTCCGGACCCGAGTTCTCTTGCCGGATCTAGGGTTTTTGGCTGGATTTCATGCATACTTTGATCGGATTTTTATGAGTTTTCCGGCCACCTTCTTGATCCGAAACCATGGGGCTTTTACTTCTCATGTCCTTGGCTTGCTTCTCATGTGGTTTGATTTTATTTTGGGCTATAAATTTCTAGAGAGAGAAAGCTAGGGTTAGCTTTAATGGAGGTTGTGTTCTAAATGGAGAAGATGATGGTGGTCGCTATGGGGAACCTAGAAAATTGCTAAGGGGAGATCGGCTGCAACTAAAAACTCATATTTTCCGACGATCTTAGCCTCTAACCACATCGAAAAAGGGGGATTCTCTCACCATTTTCTTTCCATTTCTTATTCAATCACCATGTTTAGCTAACTTTAGTTTGTCGATTATATGAGATGAAATGTGATGAATTCGTAACTATGTTTAATATGATTTGATGTTTTGATTATAAATTGATGTTCATTTATTTCGATTATCGTTTTGATCGTATTTTCATGTGTCTTGTCAAGCACTTCGCATAGTTAATAGACGAAACGAAGTATTCGATATCGATCGTAGTCTAAGTCATAATTTCATGTGTCTTGTCATGCACTTCACATAGTTAGGCGACTAGACGACACTTTCGATGACTCGGGATTAACCGATTTAGACATTTGTTTGACTAAGTATGATCTCTGGATATACATAGTACTTAGAGACATCTACTTTAGGAGTCAAATATTGATTATACTTAGGAACATTAGATCGGACTACACGTAGTCGTAGGTTTATCATTATGGATTCCCGGACTTCGACACCTCTCTCGCTTATTTGTTGCCCGAATCGAGTCTTATCGTCTCCCGACTCTTGTTCCTCCGACTCTTCTCTCGAATCTCTCTTGCCCATTTACATTTATTGTTTAGTTAGTTTTACTCGCTTTATTCTTTTACTCTTTCAATCAAAACCCCTTATTCATCTTTCTTCCTTTCCTTTTTAGTTTAAGTTAACATTTAATACCTAGACCGAGGGATAAGACCCTTCGATATCCAAACTACCTTCCTATCCTTGGATCGACTCTGGTTTTACCGGTTACTACTTGATACCTCCGCTTGGGTGTGCAACCTTTTCAGGTGCATCAATAATGCAGTAGGCTCGGGGACCAAGTTAAGGTCCATGATTTCCTTAGGTAAATGGTCTGAAAAACTATCCAATATGTCTCTAACTACTACGTCATCAATATCCTCAAAGGCATCTAGAGCCTCGCAGTCAGTTATAATATCAGGCCTTCCTAACATGGCATCTAAGACTGACTCCTTACAAGTGTCAAAATTCGGAAAGTTCAGAATAGCGTCATTCCCAAACTTGCTCATATAGCCATCAAAATAGGTGTATTACCCTCACCATCATTCCTAGTCTCCTCTTGAGTTTGGGGTGGGAAAACCCCTTCCTCGTCGACGAGAAGCTCCGACACAATTCTATCAACAATTTTGAGCATCCATTCCGTGATCTCAGTTACATCTCGATTAAATCTAGTCTGGTACTCTAAAAATGCTTGGAGACTATCTTGAGAAGTCTCCTCGTAATAAGGCATATGAGTATAACTAGATGAAGACTCTCGCGGAACACGGGGCATGGGACAATACTCGGTCAAATGGCTTAAGCTCCCACAAATAGCACAAACCGGGTTAATGGTCTCCATGGTCCTTTCTTCACTACCTTCATGTAGATACATAGGTTCGACTCTTTGAGTGGAATCATTGAGTCGGGTATTTTCATCACTAAATGAGACATTCATATATGCTTGTCGATAGTCACGAAGACTTCGACATGGCCGATCACTGGTAATAGAACTACGGGCATCATCAAATGACAAATTCATACATGAAGGTGCGGTCAACCCAAATGTTTGTTGATAGTCTCGAAGACTCCTACGGGATTGGTTACCCTCATGCTCATAATCCCTAAGACCATACCCATCTCTAGTCTGACCGTCTTTATACATCTGTCGGTATTCACCCATGGTCATCCGAGGTCGGTCAGGTTCAAATCGCATATTCCCATTACTAGTCGGGTCGTGCCTATATGCATGTCTATTGTTTTGGAGACTTCTAGGTGGTCGACTAGTATTAATGGCATGGGAATCACTGATGTAGTCACCATCCTCATCGTAAGGCTAATCATTACAATAATGTGCCATTTGTACCAATGAGACGATACTATGCAACTATGTTCAATGATGATAATTCACAAACTATGAATGGAAACTAACACTTTTCCAACTAATCACACACAAGTAAGAAAGAGAGAATATAATACGATACTAGCGAAAGCCTCTTGCTTTGTTCCGCTTCTCTCTTTCCTACCCTTCTTGATTCCTTTCTTTTCTTCCACTCCAATGTCTGTTTTTAGCTCTTTTCGAAGAACAGGTACCTAAAAAAAACAAGAAAAAGTAAGAAACTAAGAAAATAAAAGAAAACAAAAACGCCTAAGTAAGCAAATAACCCTAAACTAATGAACAAAACAAACAACCTATATCCAAACTACTAAACCTATCCCCGGCAGCGGCGCCAAAAACTTGATGCACCCGAAAAGGTTGCATACCCAAGCGGAGGTATCAAGTAGTAACCGGTAAAGCCGGAGTCGATCCAAAGATAGGAAGGTAGTTTAGATATCGAAGGATTTTATCCCTCGATTTAGAGATTAAAGACTTACTTAGACAAGAATTAGAAAGAAACAAGGTAAACGAGGGGGTTTATAATCGAATAAGCAATAAGAAAATAAAGTAAGTAAAACAAACTAAGATATCAATGTAAGAGGGCGAGAGAGATTTGAGAGAAGAATTCGGAGGAACAAGAGTCGGGAACAACAAGTGAGAGTAGTGTCGAGGTCCGGGAATCCGATGTGGTGAACCTACAACTATGTACGGTCTAATCGAATGGATTGATAGAAACCTAGTCTCGATTCCTAAGGTGGATGTTCATAAGCACTACGTATGTCCGGAGATAATACTTAGTCAAATAAACTTCCTAAACGAATAAAACCGAATCATCGATCACATTGCCTAATTGATTCACTATGCGAAGTACTTGATAAGACACATGAAAAACGATTGAAACAAGTAATAGAGATAAGAGAACATCAATTTATTATCAAACACATTAAATTATCACAAACACAATCACAAATTCATCACATTTCATCCATATAATCGACACACTTGATTTAGCTAAACATGGTGATAAATAATAAATGAAAAGAAGATGATGAGAAATCCCCCTTTTTCGATGTAGTTCGAGGCTACGTTCGTCGGAAAATATGAGTAGATGAGGTTCAGCCGATCTCCCCTTAGCAAATTTCTGGATTTCCCCTTAACAGTGCATAATGGGTGTCCCCGAGCAAAAATCAGATCTCCCCTTAGCAATCAGCATCATCTTCTTCATTTAAAACCCACCACCATTAAAGCTTCACCAAGCTTTCTCTCTCTAGGCAAATTTCAACGAAAATCAAATCAAACAACAAGTGTAGCTAGCCAACGACGTGGGGGGTAAAACCCCTAAGGTTTCCGGCCAAGAAAATGGCTGGAACACCATGAAAAATCCGGCCAAAGAAAATCGAGAAATCCGACCAAAATTGAGAAATCCGGCCAAATAGTGCACTGTCCCGAGCTGATGGCTTCTTCCCGTGCCTAGAAGCTGCTGTCCCGAACCTCTACAGGCCGTCCCGAGCTTGCTAGTGAACATCCGGAGCTGCTGGCCGGACTAGAGCTGTTGTTCGTCCCGTCTGAGTTGCTCCCTGCCGTTCCGTGCTAGCAGCTGTTCGTGCGAGATGATGCGGCCCTTGCTTGCTGCTGTTCCGAGCTGAAGAAACTTGCTCGAGCTGCTGTACAAGCTAGCCCGAGCTGCCCCTTGTTGTTCTCACGACTTTGCCGGCCAAACCTTGGCCGGCCTTAGTGATGGCCGGCCTAAGCTTGGCCGGTCCTCCACCTTTCTCTCTTGTTCTCCCTTCAAACTTTCAAGCTCTCTTGATGAAGAACAAAGAAACCCTAGAAGAAGCCCTAGGTTTTCTCTCTCTCTTGCTTGGTGAAGAAGAAGATGAATAGTAGTTTTTTTTTTCTTACTTGTGTATACACAACCCTAGACTTAGTCAAACTTGACTAAGTCTTAGGCCATTTTGACTTGGACCAAAAAGGTGCCCATAGAATCTCTATTCTTCTCTTCCTCTTTGGGCTCTTGGGTTGGGCTTCTTTCTAAAGCAAGGGAGTGCCTTCATAGAATCCTTGTTTCAAGATCGAACCTCGGCTTCTTTCCTTCACAACTTCTCCGTCCGAACTCCGAATCGACTTCCGTTTTCATCAGCGGACTCGTCATTGACTTAACTTGTTCTTTGACTTCTGATTTTGACCAAAATGACCAAAATACCCCTGGTGCTCTTTTCTTCCCTTTCGCCGCATAAGATGAAAATGTGATAATTCGCTCTCTTTATTCTGAATTACACGCCAAACCCCAAATAAACTACCTAGCAATAAAAACACAGAAATAATTAGAAATAAAACTCGAAAAGAACTAACTAATCAAAGTTAAGTGACCTAAATGTGGCATTTTCACGCCACATCATATATCATGTTTTGTATATGTTGTATAATGTTTCGTTTGTATGCATTGTAGCACTACTATTTGCTTTATGTTTTCCAAGCACAAAATGTAGATATTAGATAGACAAGTCTCTGAACATAAAGAGATGAACCATACGTTTTTTGATTTATTTATGTTGTTTCTCTCTCTACACTTTATCTTGTTTAAGCATTATATATAATTCTGTATACATTTTTCAGAGTTATTGTACATAACTCTGATAGTTTGTATATTTTTGGACTTTATATTCCAGTTGTCTAAGGATATGTAGTTTATATATTTTTTTAGAATGTTTGTTCAAAATGTCTAAGGATCAATAATATTGCAATGCTTAAATTGTGTCATACATTTTTAGATTTCCCTTTATAATTTAACCATTAATATAATATTACATAAACTGTACCCTACATTCTTACATATTTTTCAAGTATTATATGTAATTCTGCATATATTTTTCAGAATTATTGTACATTATTCAGATAGTTTGTACATTTTTCAAAATGTATATTTTAATTGTCTAAGGATCAATAGTGTGTACATTTTCCCAAAACGTCTAAGGATCAATAATACAATGTAATACAATGTAAGTTCTCCAAACTTCTTTTATATTTTAACTACTATTTTTGCATTGTATAAGTTGTATCCTACATTACATACAATGTACACTACAACTTCGGTAAAATATTTCCCAATTAATTAATTTGTAGAATACAATCTACAACCTCTGTATACATTGTAGCACTATTATTTACATCATATAACTTGTTTTCTACATATTATCTACAATGTTGTGTAAGGTTTCATGTTTGCTTTGAGCAGATCAATCTACTTTAGGTACACTAATAGAAATGATCATTACTGTGTTACCACTGCATGTCCAAAAGAAGGGAGTCAATGGAGGTCATATGGATGGGCACCAGCAAAGTGTAGCTCGATGTTTTTATTGAAAGAATCTAACCTCAAATGTGATTGTGTGTATGCTATTGTGAAGTAAAATAAACAAAAATTGTCAAGCAAATTGGTTGTTTTTTTATATATAAATTTTACCTTTTTGACGTATGTATAATGTTATGAAACTTTATTGTGAATGGAAATAAAAGGTCTACATTTAAATTGATGTATTAACCATCACGCACTGTGTTTCAATACATTTGAGTAAATGTACAATCCATCACATTAAGTCTATGAAGCATGTCACATTTTGATGTACAGATTTAAAAATAACACATACACATTAGAAATGGATGTAAGCACAGTAGGAAATGTATACGACCAAGATACAATTTATATAACAAAAACCAAAGTATCTTAATGTATACCACAAAAATCAAGATACAGCTCATACATGTGTCTAGCATCCTTTTTAAGTATACCACAAAAAAGTTTCAAATTGGAGCATTGTCGACTTTGCTCTCGGAATAGGCGCGTACTAGAACATAAGTGAAAATGTTGTAATCTTAGTCTTTAAAAAATAAATTGTACATTCTACAAATTCGTTTAGCACTCTGCTTCCATTCACGTTTAATCTCTTTCAACAACATGTTAGATACTTCTCCTCCTTTATGTTGTGCAAGTTTTGTCTAATCAATTTCTTTCATCATTCCCGGGTCGTACTGGATGCAAATTTTCCCTTTCATCATTCTCGGTTTGTACTAGATAACACACTTAAACATGCACTATACAAATTACCAGATGTAACATACAAACATTTACTTACAAAAGTATTACATCCAAACTTTACACAAAGTTATTTATGGATACAACATTTCTAATAGTGCATAACCTAATTTTTTTCAGATGTTTAGAACCTAAAGTAATTGATAAAAATGGATTACACGCTTAAAAATGCATTACACAAACTGCCAAATGCATTATACAAACATTGAATTAAAAGTGGGTTACATCTAAGATTCATACAAAGACATTTGTGCATAGTCCATCACCTAATTTTTCAGATGCTTAGAACCTAAAGTGACTGACTAATATGAATTACACACTTAAAAATGCACTGTACAAGTTACCACATGCACTATACAAACCTTGAATTACAAATGCATTACATTAAATCTTCATAAAAGGTCATTTATGCATTCGACATTTCTAATAGTCCCTAACCTAATTTTTGCAATTGCTAAAAACTAAAGTTTCTGACAAGTTAAAATATGTATATATTTTTTAGAAATTCTTAATACAATTCGACAATTGATTTGTATGTTCATGTTTTCGTCAAAACATTTCATGAAATGTTTAGATTCCAAACCGGAAAAGTACAACAATTTTTTATTTGTACAAGCAATCATAAAAGAAATATGACATTTTCAGATCTAGAAGAGGCATTTCCCAAAAGATGCTCCAAATTTACATGTTTGAAAAAACAAACCCTAAACCCTGATTTTCATATCTGGATTATCATCTAAATGTAGAAAGATTACTTAAAATGCTTTGTAAATCATGGTCAATCATCGTCCAAAATTACTTTTGTATCAGGCATTTAAGAAATAAACCATCTTAAGAAATAAACCAGATTAAAAAAAACTTTCTAACCGAAATGACCCACTGAAATCTAGTCATAGCATCGGAAAAACTGAAATCTGAGAAAGTTAGTCTAGGATTTCTACCTTTCCCACTGAAAAACTTACCAAAACACTAATCAGACGTCAGATATGAAATATCTTTTGAAGTAGCTTCAAGGCTTGTGAGAGAGAGGACGAGAAAGAAAGAAAGCGAGAATGAGAGAGAAAGGATAGAGAGAAGACCAACAAGAAAAATTTGTTCGCTGGAGAGAGAGAGAGAACAAGAGAAAATAGGTTTAGGTTAAAATTTTGAAATATCTTTCATCTTTCTTAGAACTATAAAAAATAATCTGTATATGGATGTTTTGCTGCGACCTTTGGGCGGGAAAGAGGGCTGGGTAGGTTTTGTGCATTAAATCTTTGGATTGAGGGTATTTTTGACACTTCAGACAAATGACTAAATACCTATAGATCTTTATGGGTGGGTTTCGGACAGAATTTTCTCCCTTTTTTGGACCTCAAACCCATGATCCCTTGCTGTTATTTATTCAATGGTTCTTGGTAATAAATATTTCTATAATTAGAAAAGGACTTTTAATGTTAGGTTAACTATAGTGCTCCTGCCCAACTAAGTTGGGTATAGATATCAGAAATCATATTACAACCTTTATGTGACGCCCCGTGTCCCAAAATAGACACGACCACGCCCCGACAATTCACAGACGAGACAAAAATCCGGCAGAGTCTCCTCTGTAAATCGAACCGGTCGCACCACCTCACCGGTCGCACCACCTCACCGGTCTCACATGGGTCACACCCCATGTCCACATGTCATCCGAACCTCAATGGCTACGTGCCCGTAGGATGACATAATCCGCAGTCGGGTACATACAAGAAAACCCAAGTATTTCACAATCATCGTAAAAACCATTCGAAAGCATTTCTCATATCACAGCAAAACCATTCCAGCATATTTCAGTTCATCACAAAAATTGAGTTTCATGCTACCTAAACTCTAGTTATAATGGCGTATATATAACTATAGAATTTAGCATATTCATTATCTATAAAACCATGCTGGATAAAGGATTCAGAACCCCTACCTGGCGGTACTTCAACTCCCCCGAAACCGTAGCATGATCGTCAACGATAAGCTCCGGCTCCCCCCACTACCAAAACTGAAAACAACCGATATAAATATTAGGTTCTTCGGTAAGAACCTTTGTATAACAAAAACAATAATAAAAGAAAACAAAGAAAACTTAAAAGATAAAAGCAAATTCGAAAAGTTTGGAAGACTTCGAATAATTAAACGAATCGAACTCTAACGTCATAGTCCTGCCCAAATAACACTAATCCTACATTGTTTAGAAGAGATTTACTTCCTTAACATATGTTCATTGAATGTCTACGCCAAACTCCGAGTGAATTACCCTCGAAAGTTACCACACATACACAACCGTACCATAGATATCCCTACCAGCGCATTACGCACTATAACAATCACAACTCCATCCGAACTCCAAATAAATCGTGCTATACCTTTCCGGAATCGTAACAAGATGAGCTAGAATATTCAAGAAGACTCAAATAACATTCAATATCTCGATGACCAGCTAAAATAGTAAAACAGTGGGCAGCTCTCAGGTTTGCTGAATAGCGCGCTGCTCGCCAAAATAGTTGTAGCTCTCTCGTCCGATATCGGAACGACTTGTACCATACCATTCTGGAAATTTAAGATCCTAAGCTACGAATCTCATGTTTCGGGAAAACACATCCGAGTACTGTACAAGGCCCAGATTATCCGACAACAAGAGACTAAATTTCAGTCCCTCGATTAATCGTTCAATCGATAATTTAACCCAATTATCTTTTCTAACATAGTTTCTACCTCATAATTACCTAATTACTAACAATATAAACCCTTAATTTAGTTCTTTAGCTTCTCCTTCATGAAACTCAGTCCAATTTCTTCAAATAAATCAAATTCCCCTTGAAATTCGATTTAGTTTTTCTCCTCAAAACCCTAACCTCAAAGCAAAAAGTGGGACAGAGAAAAGGATGAAGAAATCTGATTTTCTTCTTCTTATCCATTCTAACGAAAGTCTTGTTTAGTCCCTAGTTTTGGCAGGATTTTAAAATACCCCCTATTTTGTACTCTTTGCTGATTTAACCCCTTTCTTGACTTGGCTTTAATGCAAAATAGTCCCTCTTCTAACTTTAAAAACATGGGATGTTACACTTTAACCCTAATTTTTCCCTCATATTTTTTTTTCTTTTATTTCCATCTCTAGTTGTTGCCGTGAGTTACCGAGATGGAGAGATATTGGGTTTTCTACAGAAATAAAGAAGATGAAGGGATCAAAGGTGTTGGTTTTTCTTCGTTGATTTTTAGCTTGGCGATTACTTTGATTTAGATTAATTCGAGGTATGTTTCAAAATACCCCCCTATTTTGTACTCTTTGCTGATTTAACCCTATTATTTTGTTGCTCTTGGTTGAAAAGCGATCGACTCTTCGAGGAAGCGTTAAAGCGTTCGACTCTTTCTCCCACTTATCCTACTAATAATCCTCTCGAAACTTTTTATTAGGAGGATACCATCATGAGCAACAAATACTTTGTTATCTTGATTGGTTGTGTGAAGCCCAATTTCTACTCAAGAAATTGCATCAGACTCTAATTTTGTGCCTCGTAATCCCATTACATGCACTTTTAGCTTTAAACGGATTTCGGTTATGTGTGGTTGGCTGTGTCTAGACATAGTGTTTATCAGAGGACAGAGCTTGATCCGATCCCTTCATTTTGATCCTTTTGGTCGTTCCAACTTGGAAGGTTAGAATGATGATCAACTTTTGTTATTAACTCAAGGCCTTCTATCTTGTCAATTCGATTCTTCGCTTTTGAAGCATTCTTGGTTATGTTTGGAACCACTTTCCTCATCCCTTTGTCATTGGGATGATCCCGTTGTAAGAGTCACATCCTTATGTGTCCCTTTTACATGTATAACCAAGTATAGAATCTTTTGGTATATGTTAGTTAATTTAGCATTTTAAAACATCTCAATTAAGGATTGAAAGTCTTTCATTGATTTTCCTTAATACTTAGTACAGAGATGATGTCTAACTAGAAAAACAAATTAATCTAGACTTGGTGCCTAAAGAAGATTACGATCCCTTTCAGCATCCTTAGCAGTTTTGGCTTCTGCTCCCTCTTGGATTTTTTCTCCTTTAGCCAAATATTTAGTTCCCTTTTGCTCCTGTACATTCACAATGATACGGCAGTAGGTATCTCATACCAAGTTAGGACATTTCAATATTTGATAAATTAATTGTCAATACCTGAAGTGGAAGCTATTGTTCCATTCTTCGTGTCCTCCAAGAACTTAAGGCAGATTCTTTTCCATTGACCCTTGCCATCGCAGTAGAAACATTTAGCATCAGAAAGAGAAACTTTCTTCTTGGACTTAGCATTCTTGTTATTTTCTTCGAACGCAGGTTTCGTCTTCTGCCTTTTGTTCTTTTGAACCACAAGAATCTCATCCTTTGGCTCCTCTTGTGTTATAAACACTTCGTTGCCTGAAGCATGTCAAGAAACTCCTCCAAGGACTTGGTCCATCCATTCATATTGTAATACATCTGGAATGTGTTAAAGCCCTTATGAAGTGAATGGAGGATGATGTCATTGGCCTCACTTAGACCAAAAGGACAACCCAGCCTTTAAAGTTTCGCAAAGAGTCCAATCATTCGCGAAACATGAGGGTCTACTAATCTTCCTTCCTCAAGACGCATATTCAATAATTTTCCGGTGGTTTCAAACCGTTCCATTTTCGACGTCCTTGAAGATAAATCCTCAGTTCGTCGATCAATGGTTTGGTCTTCCATGTCAGAGGGATCTTCTAGAAGAGCCTTCTCTATGGATTCCGAAGTCTATGAAGTTATTGATTTTATTTCTGCCCTCGATTGATCATCCTCTTCATGCTCATCATCTTTGCCAGTCGAAATAGCATCCAATTGAGAAATTGGATAGTCTGAGACATCTAGCTCGTTTCTAAACTCGTGATCCATCATGTGAAGTATCTCTCGATTCCTTCCTTCATGTATGGATTTATTCAGCTCTTTCGTGACGAATGATTCAAGGTTAAACTCATCGTCTTGCGACATCTTAAAACTAAATGAAGGAATTGCAAAGTTTTAAAACTCGTTATCGTTTTTCGAAAAAATTCAGTTTTCGCACATTATTCAATAAAATCGTCCCTAATTGAATAAGGTGATTCCAAGATCCCAGTTCTCCGGAAGTTAAGCGGACTATGGCCCTGCCCTCAACACCTTTGTTCCAGATGAACTCCTTCACTGATCGTACCCTTATGACTCTTGGTTGATAGATTTCATTGATGAATGCCTAATCTATCTTTTTGCCTCGAGAATCCAAAACTCTTTTGCTGATCTCGTTGAGAAAAACCATTTAGACGTGTAGACCCCTGCCATGAGTCTACCCCCATTACCCCCAGATGGAGAATGACACTCTACTATGGCCAACCCACCATTCACGATCAAGGGCGCCAAGGGTATCTTAGTCTGGGAAGGCATATTTCTCAAAATTACTTTTAGGGACTTACACGCTAGGTCTCTAACGCGTTATAGTGAACTATTTAGCCTAACTAAGATCCACGACAAAAAGCGTAAATAAGTAAGTAAATGCGCGCGAGAAAAGCACATATGGATCCTAGTATGACCCCTAGTCCTAAAAGATCTAATCTTCTTAGGATTTCGCCTTTTGGTTCACCAAGATCGCCATCTTTGAACCTCCATTCATTTCTCCCACTCGAATTAGGATCTCCATCCTTGAGTTTCTTCAACGGACTTATAGACCCTAAACTCTAATTCCAAGAATCAAACAATTCGCAGATCGTATAAACTTAAAATTAAAATTATTACAAACTTGCACCCATTCGTGCTTAAAACAAGAATAAAAGATGAACTTTCTAAGGCCATACTAGTTTCCGCATTCACATCACATGCATTCATATAATATTCAAGGCTAACTATTATATATGCATGATAACCCGGGAGATACTTTTGTCGACATTTCTATGTCACATTACGGACCTTAAGTCTAAATTCGAAGAATTCGACTAATGGTGCGTTCCGGTTTTATCTTTTTTGATTTCCAAAACCAAAATCAAGAGAAAACTCCGTTTCGGCTTTTGAAGAGCCCGGGTCAATTTAGGAAAAACTTGGTTTGACTCTCAGTTATTTCCCAAATCAATTTGAACAAAAACCCGTTTCGGGCTTTCGGATGGCCAAATACAATTTCGGTAATATTTGGGTGGGACTAGGAGAAAAGTTTAGACATTCGTCGAAAAACTCCCACTCGGGTCAAGACCTGTAAAACTTCGGCCAAAGCACCCTAGTCAAATTTGGAATAACCCGGAACACCCAAAATTCAAGGCCCAAGACCCGGAAGTCAAGGCCCAAGACCCGGAAGTCACGGCCCAATTGGATGGTCCGACCCTAAGGAGATTCGGGTCTAGCATAGGTCCGACCGAGCCAGACGCGTTTGGACGTGTCTCGGTCTCGGTCGAGGCTTAGGACACGTCCTGGCCCTAGGCCAGGAGGTCAGGCTAGGTTTATACGCATCCTAGATGCGTCTGGCCTATAGGTCGAGCCTTATTGGTGTCTCGGTACTGAGACACCATAGCCGTCCCAGAGGCGTCTGGCCTATGGCCAAGGCCCCAGTTATCTCGGTTTGCATCCGAGCCTCCTTCCCTTTTTTTTCTTTTGGTTCTCAAGCAACTAATCCCGATTTTCTTTTAGGAACTTCCAATAAGCTTAAACTTGATTTTCAAAACTTCTAAAATCATGAAAATCACAACTTTTCATGCTTTTGGGAAACTTCTAAAAACAAAATTTTGATTTTCAACAGGTTCTAACATTATGAAGATCACAACTTTTGAAACTTCTAAATTTCAATTATTTGTTTTTGAGAGATGTCCAAAAGCCATGAAGAACAACACTTTTGAAAACACTTTTCAATACCGAAATCGATCAAAATTGAGTCTTTTGAAACTCTTTTCAATCATCAATCTTGAACAATCAACTTAAAAACTTTTGAGTCCCATTCAAACTAATCAAATTGAATGTCTTTAGACAAACTATCAAGCTAATCAATCATGGGTTCGTCCGAAACTTAGCAAAAATTAGCTATTTGCAAGAGACTCTGAGGCCACTGTAGGGTTATGGAGTCACTTACTAGTGTTGTATGCGAATTACTTTGACATCGTGCGGCTGCACTGAATTTTATCCGACACCATCTATGTGTAGATCTAAAGTCAAAATATTTAAATATGAGAGGTCATTTATTATTAAGGATCGGTTTAAAGAAACGTTTTGACCATTTTAAAAGAGTTATCCTTCATAAGGCTTTAAATGACTGGCTGCATCTGAGATTGCAGGATTATAAAACTGTTTTTGAGTATAGTTCTGTTTTGTTTAAAATAACGACAAAATTGGCACATTGTGGTTTCCCTATTAGTGAAGAACAAATGTTGGAGAAATACTTTTCTACTTTTCATGTATCTAACATGAACCTGTAAGAACAGTATAAAAATATGAATTTTAAATGTCATTCTGATTTAATTTCTTGTCTGCTTGTTGCGGAACAAAATCAGGAAGTTATTATGAAAAATCAAGAGACTCGTCCGATGGGTTATTCAAAAGTAGTTGAAACCTATGTGACATCTTATGGATGAGGTAGTCGTTACAACGATCGCAACAGGAATAATAGAGGGGGTGGCTACCACTCTAAAGGACGTGGTCGTGGTAATGACCACCAATTAGATATCAGAGATGGTGGCTACCACTCTAGAGGACGCGGTCACGGGAACAGTCAAAGTTGGAATAACAGAGATGGTGGCTACCACTCTGGTGGGCATGGGCGTGGTTACAGTCGTGGTCATCGAGGACGTTATAATAACTCGAACACTAGACCTCATCCATTTAGTCGACAAGACAAAGGAAAAAGAGCATTAAATGAACCATGTGAAATGCAAACTAAATCATGTTATAGATGTGGTATGACAGGTCATTGGCAAAGGACCTGCAGACCCGCAAAACATTTGATAGATCTTTACCAAGCATCATTAAGACGAATACAGAAATGAACCAGATGGAGATAGGCGGTTCACCCTATAACACTGGATTGGATGTCTCTGATTTTCTAGTTGATGAAGTGGAAATACATCATACTGAATCACAAAACCAGTTATTTTCCCTTGATTACGATGGTAATCTTGAAAATTCCAAAAGATCGTGTACCAGAAGATGAAAGAGTTATATACGATGGTAGCTTTATGTTCAGCCGAATTTGACAAGATAGCTACTTGATGAAGAATTTGACAAAGTGTTCGATCAAATTTAATGTTACCCAGAATAGTGTTATATTTGTACATATTGTTTTCTTTCTTAAATAATGTAATATTATCATGTTCATATAATATAAATATGTTTCAATTAGGCCGCTGCTTTAGGGAATAAAGAATAATCTCCGGGGAATATTTTATTTTAGTCCAAAAAATTACTTTATCAAACATTGCCCCCTAATCTTCATCCTCTTTATCACCTTCACAACAACAACTTCCCCTAACCATCATTCCGGCCACCAACATTCCGACCACCATTGCCACCTCTTCTGTTTCCTTTATTCTCCTCTCTAACTCACCTCTACCCTCCCTCTCTTGTTGTTTTCGTTATCTCTTTTTTTTTTTCTCTCTCTCTCTCTCTCACTGTAGATCACTCTCATTATTTCTCTCGTTGTAGACATATTTTTATCTCGCAGTCTCTATCTCTCTTTCTCATAGTCTCTCCTCCTCTTTCTATCTCTCGCTCTGTATAGATCTCTGTGGAGTGGAGAGAGAAACAATGTCAGTGTGAGAGAGGAAGAGAAACAAAGAGAGATCGACTGGGAATCAATGAGAGATTGAGAGAGAAACAATGAGAGATCGAGAGACATAAATAGTGAGAATAGTAGAGAAAGCAATAGAGAGAGACAGTAAAAGATAGACAATGAGGAATCGAGAGTGAGACTAAGAGAAGAAGAGGGAAAGAATAAGAGAACAATAGAGAGATGGTGTGAGACAGTGTGAGAGAGAAAGAGCAATAGGAGCGAGAGCGAGAGAGAGAACAATAAGAGAGTAATAGGAGAGAGAAAAGATGAAGATTAGGGAGCAATTTTAATCAAGTCAATTTTTGGACCAAATAAAGAATATGCCCCTGAATCGATATTTATTGACTAAAATCTTTATTCCCTGGAGAATTTTTTTTATTCCCCAAAGCCGCGGCCTTTAATTATTATCTTATGTCTTATTTTTGTGTACATAAGGTATGGATTGCAGAAAAACAATATCGAAACATGAGGAGGATATATGTGTGGTCGATAGTGGAACCACTAACTCTATCTTTCGAAACAATAAGTATTTAAGACTTTGAGATTATACAAGGCTAATGCGATAACAATCGCTGGTTCATCTAGTCTCATTGAGGGCTCTGGTAGAGCTTTTATAATATTACCGCATGGTACAAAAATAACCATTGACGACGCTTTTTTTCAACCAAGTCTTTGAAAAATTTATTAAGTTTTAAAGACATTCGTCAAAATGGTTATCACATTGAGACTAGAGATGAAAATAATGAAGAATATTGATGCACCCGAAAGGTTGCACACCCAAGCAGAGGTATCAAGTAGTAATCCGGCAAAGCCGGGATCGATCCAAGGATAGGTTGGTAGCTTGGATATCGAAGGGTCTTATCCCTCGGTCTAGATATTAAAAGCTGACTTAGACCAAATAGGAAATGAAACAAAGATAAATGAGGGTTTTAGAATGAATGAGTAACAAAACAAGATAACAAATGAAACTAGACTAAACAATAAAAGTAGACGGGCGAGAGAGATTCGAGAGTAGTGTCGGAGGAACAAGAGTCGGGAGACGGTAAGACTCGATTCGGGTAACAAATAAGAGAGAGAGGTGTCGAAGTCCGGGAATCCATAATGATAAACCTACGACTACGTATGATCCAATCTAATGTGTCGGATTACAATCGATATTCGACTCCTAAAGTAGATGTCTCTAAGTACTACGTATATCCGGAGATCATACTTAGTCAAACAAACGTCTAAATCGGTTAATTCCGAGTCATCGAAAGTGTCGTCTAGTAGCCTAACTATGTGAAGTGTATGACAAGACACATGAAATTATGACTTAGACTACGATCGATATCGAATACTTTATTTCGTCTGTTAACTAAGCGAAGTGCTTGACAAGACACATGAAAATACGATCAAAACCATAATCGAAATAAATGAACATCAATTTATAATCAAAACATCAAATCACATTAAACAAAATCACGAATTCATCACATTTCATCTCATATAAACGACACACTAAAGTTAGCTAACATGGTGATTAAATAAAAAATGAAAAGAAGATGATGAGAGAATCCCCCTTTTTCGATGTGGTTCGAGGCTAAGATCGTCGGAAAATATGAGTCTTTAAAGTGCAGTCGATCTCCCCAAAACAAATTCTGGGTTCCCCATAGCGACCACCATCATCTTCTCCTTTTAGAACACAACCTCCATTAAAGCTAGCCCTAGCTTTCTCTCTCTAGAAATTTGTAGTCCAAAATCAAATCAAATCTCATGGGTAGCTATCCAAGGATGAGGGGAACAAAAGCCCTAAGGTTTCCGGCCAAAAAGGTGGCCGGAAACCCTAGAAAAATCCGGCCAAAGATTGAAGAAATTCTGGCCACAACCATGAAATTCGGCCACATAGGTGTTGTCCCGGCCGGATGCATTCCTGTCCCGAGCATGCGCATCCATCCGTGCATAGTCCGAGCTCGGGAAGCTTCACGAGCGTGCTCCACAGCTGCTGGTCCGTGTTGATGCGGTTGTGCGTGTTGTTGCTGCTGGAGCATCCAGTGTTCCGGTCGGAGCTGCTGTGCGCGTCCCGGAGCATGCTACTGTTGCGCCCGTGAAAGCTTCCTGCAGCCCGTGCTCTTGTTGTTCCAGCCGGTCCTAGCTTTGGCCGGCCGAGCCATGTTGGCCGGCCAAGCTAGAACCAATAGCCTCTTCTCTCTCAAGCTCCCTCTCTTCAAACTCTTTCCTTGAAACCCTAAAACCAGAAAACCCTAGCCTCTAGCCTCTTTTCTTTCTCCTTTCTTCGTTGCCTCCTTGATGAATGATGAAGAAGATGAATAGTAACCTCACTTGATTCAAACCCTAGACTTAGGCAACTTGACTAAGTCTTTAGACTACTTTGACTTGGGCCCAAATGTGGGTGCTCATAAAATCTCTACACCTTCCCTCTTCTGTGGGTATTCTTAATCTTGGGCTTAGATGTTGGGCTTGGAATTAAAGACCAAGGAGGTGCCTTAATCTAGCCTCTACAATTAGAACCAAAGGGGGTGCCTTTAAGAAAAGACCTTGGCTTCTATCTTTCACAACTTCCTCGTCCGAACTCGGAATTGACTTCCGTCTTCACCGTTGGACTCGCCATTGCCTCCACTTGTAATTTGATTTGCTTGAAATATTTTTCTCTCATTTTGGGCACATGAAATGATAGTGACAATTCGTTCCCTTTATTCCAATTTACACTCTTAACTCCAAAATAGGTACCTAACATGAAAAACACATAAAATATTATTTATAATACTCGAAAAGAACTAATTAGTCTAAGTTAGACCCTCCAAATGTGACATTTTCGTGTCACATCAAGATCCCCAAACTTAAACTTTGATCGTCCTCGAGCAAACAAAATAAAATAAAAGCCTAACTCACTTTCGGAGGCATCCCGGTTGCATTTAGCGTATGCAACAAACCTTTAAACCTCTAGGTTACCCCTAGAGGACGAGTGTCGTCTCGTGAGGGTTTCCATTGATGACACCCACAAACATCGAGTCTCATGAGACACAAGGGTCCAACATCGAAATCATAGATAAGCTTCATTCATATAGTAAAGGGTTTAAGCATGTCAACACATAATGAATCAAGTAAATAAGTTCTTGTAAAAGCTAAAGATCTCTTCACTAATGACCTTACCCTAAAATGAAAGTGTCATATCATAACGAGCAACATCTATGTTCCGAAGTCACAACGCCTTGATTCCTAGTTTAGTACATTTCGCCTCGACTTCGGCCTCACGGACATACACTCCAAATATGAAATCACTCAAGAATGGTTCGCTCGTATGTGTGAGTATGATCACTAACATGGACTCAACACATAAAAAGGGGTGAGTACAACATTTTGGAACGAATGATCTTCGAAAAGGAATTAGCCACTAAATAGAGTGGGGAAGCTCACTCGCCCTTCTCACCCATTCTACCCTCTAAGAATGCTTTCTAAAGGCTAACGGATACTAGAAATAGATGACGATGGTGGATTCCCGAGAATGTCGAACTCTTCATGATAGAACCTCTTAAGCATTTCCACATTCGTTTCTTGCTGCGAATACTTATTCATGAACATACACACAAACACACATATATACAATCACATCACTCACACAAAAGAGCTAACATGCTCAAACATAACATAAACAACTTTATTCATCATTTATTTTTATTTTTTTGTCCTTCTTTCTTTTTTTTTCTTTTTTTTTATTCTTTTTTTTTTTCATAACACAAATACAAACAACCAAAACAAAATACAACACACACAACTCTATTCTTGCAATCAACTTTTCATTTCATTCTTTCTTTTGACTTTCTTCATATTTCTTCACATGGCTTCAATCTCGGGATATAAGATGATGGATGGTGATGAAGTATCCGCCTCCCTCTAGTTGGCATTCTCATCGGGTTTCATCTATCGAAACCCTCACGAGACAAAACTCGTCCTCTAGGGGTAACCTAGAGGTTTAAAGGCTTGTTGCATACGCTAAATGCAATCGGGATGCCTCCGAAAGTGAGTTAGGCTATCATTTTGTTTTATTAGCTCGAGGACTAGCAAAGTTTAAGTTTGGGGATCTTGATGTGACACGAAAATGTCACATTTAAGGAGCCTAACATAGACTAATTAGTTCTTTTCGAATGTTATTTGTAATATTTTATGTGTTTTTCTTGTTTAGGTACCATATTTGGAATAAAGAACTTAATTCGGAATAAAGGGAGTGAATTATCACTATCATTTCATGTGCCCAAAACGAGAGAAAAAGACTTCAAGCAAATCAAATGAGAAGAGGAGTCAAAGACGAGTCCAACGGTGAAAACGGAAGTCAATTCCGAGTTCGGACGGGGAAGTTGTGAAAGAAAGAAGTCAAGGTTCGGTCTTAAAACAAGGATTCCATAAAGGCACTCCTTGGATTTCTAGTTGAGAAGCCCACAACCAAGCCCAAGAGCCCAAAGAAGAATGACAAGGAAATATTATATGAGCACCCTCTATTTATGGACTCAAGTTTGAGTCAAAGTCAAGTCTTGACCTAGGGTTTGAGTCAAAAAGAGGGGTTCATCACTATTCATCTTCTTCTTCAATCATCTTCAAACTTGGAAAACAACCAAGCAAGAGAGAGAGAAAGGTGGCTAGGGTTTGAGTGTTCATCATCAAAAACCTAGAGAATCAACTAGGGTTTTAAAGGTTTGAGAGGTTGAAGGAGAGAGAGCAAAAAGAAGGAGAAGTGCCGGCCAAAGCAAGGCCAGCCAAGCTCAAGGCCGGCCAAGCTTGGCCGGAAGCAGCTCGGGCTGCATGAAGCAGCTCGGGCTGCATGAAGCAGCTCGAGCTGCTCGGGAGAGCTGCAACAGCAGCTGGCCGGCACGGGAAGGATGCACGGGAGCTGCTGCTGCAGCTTTCATGGACGCACAGCAGCACCCGCGGGACAGCAAGGGAGCAGCCCCGATTTCGCTCGGAACGGACAGATCGTGCACGGGAAGCTTGCTAAGGTCGCGGCTGCAGCTCGGAACGGCCTTGGGGACGCGACTTCCAGCAGCTCAAGGCCGGACATCACCTCATTTAGCCGGAAACTCCATTTTTTGGCCGGATTTCTTCTCAACTTTGGCCGGACTTGTATGAGTTCTCAGGCAACCTTCTTGACCTGAAACTTTAGGGCTTTTGTTCCCCTCATCCTTGGCTAGCTTCCCATGTGGTTTGATTTGATTTTGGTTGAAGATTGCTAGAGAGAGAAAACTAGGGTTTAGCTTTAATGGAGGTTGAGTTCTAAATGGAGAAGATGATGATGGTCGCTATGGGGAACCCAGAATTTGCTAAGGGGAGATCGGCTGCACCTTAAAGACTTATATTTGCCGACGATTTTAGCCTCGAACCACATCGAAAAAGGGGGATTCTCTCATCATTTCCTTTTCATTTCTTATTCAATCACCATGTTTAGCTAACTTTAGTGTGTCGATTAGATGAGATGAAATGTGATGAATTCGTGATTATGTTTAATATGATTTGATGTTTTGATTATAGATTGATATTCATTTATTTCGATTATCGTTTTGATCGTATTTTCATGTGTCTTGTCAAGCACTTCGCATAGTTAATAGACGAACGAAGTATTCGATATCGATCGTAGTCTAAGTCATAATTTCATGTGTGTTGTCATGCACTTCACATAGTTAGGCGACTAGACAACACCTTCGTTGACTCGGGATTAACCGATTACGACGTTTGTTTGACTAAGTATGATCCCTGGATATACGTAGTGCTTATGGACATCACCTTAGGAGTCGAACATCGATTATACTTAGGAACATTAGATCGGACCATACATAGTTGTAGATTTATCATTATGGATTCTCGGACTTCGACACCTTACTCTTGTATTTGGATACTCTTGAAGCATTATTTGAATGTGATGAATGACTTATTATTTGTTTACATGTGATTTTAATTGACTTCGTCTAGTTTTATAAACTAGAAACCTTGATCTTAGTCGCCTATTGACACAAAGTTTGATAATGCGTGCATAGTTTGATAATCGATACTTACTAACCTTTGATCGATTATACTTAGTTTGACGTATTATACTTATTAGTGTCATATTTGTTCATTTACAATTCATTAGATAGTGTGTATAAGTTTGATAGTCGATGCTTAGTGACGTTTGATCGATTATGCTTAGTTAGATACATGATGCTTAGGATTGTTAATATGGGTGAAGTTAATTGCATTTTCATCTGAATAGATTATTAGTAATTGTCACTTTCAATCTTGTGGATCGAAGTATCCCTCTCGATCGATGTTTGCCCGAATCGAGTCTTACCACCTCCCGACTCTTGTTTCCTTCGACTCTTCTCTCGAATCTCTCTCGCCTGTTTACCTTGATTGTTTAGTTTAGCTTTACTTGTTTTCTTCTTTTGCTACTCTTTCGATCAAAACCCCCATTTATCTTTGTTTCTTTCCTCTTTAGTCTAAGTTAGCTTGTAATATCTAGACCGAGGGATAAGACCCTTCGATATCCAAACTACCTTCCTATCCTTGGATCGATCCCGGCTTTGCCGGATTACTACTTGATACCTCCGCTTGGGTCTGCAACCTTTTCGGATGCATCAAGTTTTTGGCGCCGCTGTCGGGGATAGGTTTAGTAGTTTGGATAACGTTAGTTGTTTTGTTCATTAGTTTAGTGTTATTTGCTTCTTAGACATCTTTATTTTATTTTGTACTTTCTTAATTTCTTTTTCTTTTAGGTATCATTACAAGAAAAGAGCCAAAAGTGACATTAAGGCGAAGGAAAAGGAAGGATTCGAGAAGCTTAAGAAGAAAGAAGAACGAAACAAGAGGAACACTCGATAGTATCGCATTCTATCTCATCCTTTTTACTTGTGTGTGATTGTTTAGTTTTATAAGTGTTAGTTTCTATTTTTGCGATTGCGTGTTAGTATCCCTGAATATTGTGAGATCATGGCAAGTTGGTCATTTGATGAGAATGACCTTATGCGAACTCGTTCCAACACTAGTCGAACATCTACAAGTCATCAGGACTACTCAAATTTATATAGAAATGTTACGACTAGTGATAGGAATAGGCGAGTTGAGTCTGACCGACCTAGGATGACCATGGGTGAATATCGACGGATGTATGGAGTCGGTCAGACTCGTCACGAGCATGGTTTTAGGGATTATGAGCATGAGAGTAATCAACCCCGTAAGAGTCTTCGAGACTATCGACAAGAATTTGAGATGACCACACCTTCATGTATGAATTTGTCACTTCATGAGGACCGTAGTTCTATTAGTATTGATCGACCACGTCGAAGTCTTCGTGACTATCGACAAGCATATATGAATGGTTCACTTAGTGATGACAATTCCCGACTCGATGATCCCACTCAAAGAGTCGAGTCTAGGTATCTACATGAAGGTAGTGAAGAAAGGACCATGGAGACCATTAGCCCGGTTTGTGCCATTTGTGCGAGCTTAGACCATTTGACCGACTATTGTCCCATGATCCGTGTTCCGCGAGAGTCTTCGTCTAGTTATACTCATGTGCCTTATTATGAGGAGATGTCTGAAGAGACTCTCCAATTAGTTTTAGAGTATCAAACTAGATTTAATCGAGATATAACGGAGATCACGGAACGGATTCTCAAAATTGTTGATAGACTTGAGTCAGAGCCTATCGTCGACGAGGAAGGGGTTTGCGCACCCCAAACTCAAGAAGAGACTGTGAATGATGGTGAGGGTAATACACCTAACTCTAGTCTTAAGTTAAATGTCGAAGAAGCTCTTGATAGACCTTTTGAAATGGAATTGACCGATGACCCTTGTTGCTCACTCCCTCGACCATTGTCATCTCACCATGATCAGACTACATTAGATTGTAATGTTCAGGATGATAGCTCTATGAGCAAGTTTGGGGATCACACATTATTGAACTTTCCAACTTTTACCACTTGTGATTATTTGGATGGGTTTTGTAGAAGTGAAGGTGTTGCAACCAACTTTGAGGCTCCAGATGCCTTTAAGGGTGTCGATAACATAGTAGTTGAAGAGATAGCGGATAGCTTGTTGGATTATTTACCTAATGAAATTATGGACCTTGACTTGGTCCCCGAGCCTATTGTCTTACCCTTAGAGTCTAGTTCGACCTTCCACATGATCTCAGACTCGATTGTTGACCCTTTCTGGGACACTTCGGACGTCTTCCCTAGCAATTCTAGGGACTTAGTGGATATTCTATCCACTAAGCTTGAGGTTGACTTCTTGCCTTCGACTGACCTCCTCCCACTTCACTTATATGTCGACCCTTTTGACGACTTTTTAGTCGTCGCCCCTAGCATTTATGTGTACTTAGTGGACCGTGCATCCACTAAGTTTGGGGATGTTTTCTTTTCTCTATTAGTCTCACTTGCACTTCTTTCGTTTAATATTCTTGTGAGACTTTTAGCTTTTGTATATAGCTTTCTTTGGGTTGACCCCCAAATCTTCCGTCTTTTGCTTTATGATCGTTAGGCCGATTAAGATGGGTCTTGATGTTTGTGGGTATCATCTCTGGAAACCCTCCGCGAGACATAACTCGTGCTCTTGTGTGACAACAAGAGAATCAAAGGCTAATTGCATAGCTCAATGCAATCGTGTATACCCGCGTTAGTGGTAGAGTTCTATATGGTCATGTTTTTTATGTGCTTCACTCTCATGATATTTGGTGATATTTTAGGAGCATCTCTTATATGTTCTACTTCTAAGGCGTGGTTTGTTCCAAGTTTGGGGATGGCGCGAGCTTAACATCAACTTGGAACCTGTTTATACATGAGCCTTGGTAGTATCATCTTTATCTCCTTCGATTACGGTAATATCTCTCCACTCTTCTCTTTAAATTGATGTGCCTCTTTATCTTTTGGTGAGTGTATGCTTAAAACATTGAGGACAATGTTAGTTTTAAGTTTGGGGATGCGGGATATGACCATAACCAATGCATGACCATGGGTTTCAAAGACAAAAGGGTTCAAATTAGCCAAAATTTGAACATTTTGAACATTTTGAGTAGATTTGCATGTGATTGTAGTGATGGTTTTAAGAATGTTGATGCATATATGTCGAGTTGATGAGTTTTGTGATTGCTAATGGTCTTTGCATGAAAGTCGAGTCTTTGAGTGTTTGTGTCATACTATGGGAGTAACATCTTAGTGAAGAAGAAACATCTCTAAGAGACTTAGAGTAGTCATTAGTGGAGACTTAACCCATGTGAGAGCTCAAAGCCTAAATTGTCCTTCGAGTGTACTCTTCCGCGCTAACTCCGAGTAGAATGAAGAGCTACTCAACCTCGTAACTTATAAAAGAGCTCATTTGATCTCGTGTGCTCAACTTCCTTAGCCACTAAGAGTGACATTAGGATAGCGAATTAACCTTGCCCTTGTAGTCCATGAAACCCAATAAGAATGCCAACTAGAGGGAGGCGGATACTCCATCACCATCCATCATCTTATATCCCGAGAATGAAGACATGAGAAGAAAGAATGAAGAATGTCAAAAGCAAGTATGAAATGAAAAGTTGATTGCACGAATAGAGTTATGTGTGTGTATTTTGTTTTGGTTGAGTGTATTTGTGTTATGTTAAGAAAAAAAGAAAAGAAAAAAAAAGACAAAAAAAAGAAAGAAAAAGTAATATGAAAAAAAAGAAAAAAAAAAAAGAAAGAAAGAAGCAATAAGAGTAAAATTGTTTATGTGTATGTTAGATTATGTTAGCTCTTTTGTGTGAGTAATGTGATTGTATATATGTGTTTGTGTTCATGTTCATGAATAAGTATTCAAAGCAAGAAACAAATGTTGAAGTGCTTGAGAGATTCAATCATGAAGAGTTCGACATTCTCGGGAATCCTCCATCGTCATCCATCTCTAGTATCCGTTAACCTTTGGAAGGCATTCTTAGAGGGTAGAATGGGTGAGAAGGGTGAGTGAGCTTCCCCACTCCGTTTAGTGGCTAATTCCTTTTCGAAGATCATTCGTTCCAAAATGTTGTCCTCACCCCTTTTTATGTGTTGAGTCCATGTTAGTGATGACACTCACACATACGAGCGAACCATTCTTGAGTGATTTCATATTTGGAGTGTATGTCCGTGAGGCCGAAGTCGAGGCAAAATGTACTAAACTAGGAATCAAGGCGTTGTGACTTCGGAACATAGATGTTGCTCGTTATGGTTTGACACTTTCATTTTAGGGTAAGATCATTAGTGAAGGGGCCTTTAGCTTTTACAAGAACTTATTTACTTGATTCATTATGTGTTGACATGCTTAAACCCTTTACTATATGAATCATGCTTCTCTATGATTTCGATGTTGGACCCGTGTGTATTTGAAACCACGACGTTTGTGGGTGTCATCAATCGAAACCCTCGCGAGACAAAACTCGTCCTCTAGGGGTAACCTAGAGGTTTAAAGGCTTGTTGCATACGCTAAATGCAACCGGGATGCCTCCGAAAGTGAGTTAGGCTTTCATTTTGTTTTATTTGCTCGAGGACTAGCAAAGTTTAAGTTTGGGGATCTTGATGTGACACGAAAATGTCACATTTAAGGAGTCTAACATAGACTAATTAGTTCTTTTCGAATGTTATTTGTAATATTTTATGTGTTTTTCTTGTTTAGGTACCATATTTGGAATAAAGAACTTAATTCGGAATAAAGGGAGCGAATTATCACTATCATTTCATGTGCCCAAAACGAGAGAAAAAGACTTCAAGCAAATCAAATGAGAAGAGGAGTCAAAGACGAGTCCAACGGTGAAAACGGAAGTCAATTCCGAGTTCGGACGGGGAAGTTGTGAAAGAAAGAAGTCAATGTTCGGTCTTAAAACAAGGATTCCATAAAGACACTCCTTGGATTTCTAGTTGAGAAGCCCACAACCAAGCCCAAGAGCCCAAAGAAGAATGACAAGGAAATATTATATGAGCACCCTCTATTTATGGACTCAAGTTTGAGTCAAAGTCAAGTCTTGACCTAGGGTTTGAGTCAAAAAGAGGGGTTCATCACTATTCATCTTCTTCTTCAATCATCTTCAAACTTGGAAAACAACCAAGCAAGAGAGAGAGAAAGGTGGTTAGGGTTTGAGTGTTCATCCTCAAAAACCTAGAGAATCAACTAGGGTTTTAAAGGTTTGAGAGGTTGAAGGAGAGAGAGCAAAGAGAAGGAGAAGTGCCGGCAAAAGCAAGGCCGGCCAAGCTTGCCGGCAGCAGCTCGGTCTGCATGGAGCAGCTCGGGAGAGCTGCAACAGCAGCTGGCCGGCACGGGAAGGATGCACGGGAGCTGCTGCTGCAGCTTTCATGGACGCACAGCAGCACCCGCGGGACAGCAAGGGAGCAGCCCCGATTTCGCTCGGAACGGACAGATCGTGCACGAGAAGCTTGCTAAGGTCACGGGTGCAGCTCGGAACGGCCTTGGGGACGCGACTTCCAGCAGCTCAAGGCCGGACAGCACCTCATTTAGCCGGAAACTCCATTTTTTGGCCGGATTTCTTCTCAACTTTGGCCGGACTTGTATGAGTTCTCCGACAACCTTCTTGACCCGAAACTTTAGGGCTTTTGTTCCCCTCATCCTTGGCTAGCTTCCCATGTGGTTTGATTTGATTTTGGTTGAAGATTGCTAGAGAGAGAAAACTAGGGTTTAGCTTTAATGGAGGTTGAGTTCTAAATGGAGAAGATGATGATGGTCGCTATGGGGAACCCAGAATTTGCTAAGGGGAGATCGGCTGCACCTGAAAGACTTATATTTGCCGACGATTTTAGCCTCGAACCACATCGAAAAAGGGGGATTCTCTCATCATTTCCTTTCCATTTCTTATTCAATCACCATGTTTAGCTAACTTTTGTGTGTCGATTATATGAGATGAAATGTGATGAATTCATGATTATGTTTAATATGATTTGATGTTTTGATTATAGATTGATATTCATTTATTTCGATTATCGTTTTGATCGTATTTTCATGTGTCTTGTCAAGCACTTCGTATAGTTAATAGACAAACAAAGTATTCGATATCGATCGTAGTCTAAGTCATAATTTCATGTGTTTTGTCATGCACTTCACATAGTTAGGCGACTAGACAACACCTTCGTTGACTCAGGATTAACCGATTTTGACGTTTGTTTGACTAAGTATGATCCCTGGATATACGTAGTGCTTATGGACATCACCTTAGGAGTCGAACATCGATTATACTTAGAACATTAGATCGGACCATACATAATTGTAGATTTATCATTATGGATTCTCGGACTTCGACACCTTACTCTTGTATTTGGATACTCTTGAAGCATGATTTGAATGTGATGAATGACTTATTATTTGTTTACATGTGATTTTAATTGACTTCGTCTAGTTTTATAAACTAGAAACCTTGATCTTAATCGCCTATTGACACAAAGTTTGATAATGCATGCATAGTTTGATTATCGATACTTACTAACCTTTGATCGATTATACTTAGTTTGATGTATTATACTTATTAGTGTCATATTTGTTCATTTACAATTCATTAGATAGTGTGTATAAGTTCGATAGTCGATGCTTAGTGACGCTTGATCGATTATGCTTAGTTAGATACATGATGCTTAGGATTGTTAATGTGGGTGAAGTTAATTGCATTTTCATGTGAATAGATTATTAGTAATTGTCACTTTCACTCTTGTCTTACCACCTCCCTACTCTTGTTTCCTTCGACTCTTCTCTCGAATCTCTCTCGCCCGTTTACTTTGATTGTTTAGTTTAGCTTTACTTGTTTTCTTCTTTTGCTACTCTTTCGATCAAAACCCCCATTTATCTTTGTTTCTTTCCTCTTTAGTCTAAGTTAGCTTGTAATATCTAGACCGAGGGATAAGACCCTTCGATATCCAAACTACCTTCCTATCCTTGGATCGATCCCGGCTTTGCCGGATTACTACTTGATACCTCCGCTTGGGTGTGCAACCTTTTCGGATGCATCAGTGTCCCAGAAGGGGTCAACAACCGAGTCTGAGATCAGGTGGAAGGTCGAACTAGTTTCTAAGGATAAGGCAATAGGCTCGGGGACAAAGTCAAGGTCCATAATTTCCTTAGGGAAATAATCCAACAAGCTATCCGCTATCTCTTCAACTACTATGTTATCGACACCCTTGAAGGCATCTGGAGCCTCAAAGTCAGGCATAACACCTTCCATTCTACATAACCCATCCAAATAATCACAAGTGCTAAAGATTGGAAAGTTCAACATTGTGTGATTCCCATGTTTGCTCGTTGCTATCATCCTCAACATCAAAATCTAATGTAGTCGAATCATGGTGAGATAACAATGGTCGAGAGAATGAGCAATAAGGATTATCGGTCAATTCATGCTCTAAGGGTCTATCAAGAGCTTCTTCGACATTTAACTTAAGACTAGAGTTAGGTGTATTACCCTCACCATCATTCATAGTCTCTTCTTGATTTTGGGGTGCGCAAACCCCTTCCTCGTCGACGATAGGCTCTGACTCAAGTCTATCAACAATTTTGAGAAGTCGTTCCGTGATCTCCGTTATATCTCGATTGAATCTAGTTTGGTACTCTAAAATTATTTGAAGGGTGTCTTCAGACATCTCCTCGTAATAAGGCACATGAGTATAACTAGACGAAGACTCTCGCGGAACACGAATCATGGTACAATACTCGGTCAAATGGCCTAAGCTCGCACGAATAGCACAAACCGGGTTAATGGTCTCCAAGGTTCTTTCTTCACTACCTTCATGTATATACATAGACTCGACTCTTTGAGTGAAATCATCGAGTCAGAAATTGTCATTCCTAAGTGAACCGTTCATATATGCTTGTCGATAGTCGCGAAAACTTCGACGTGGCCGATCAATACTAATGGAACTACGGTTATCATCGAATGACAAATCCATACATGAAGGTGTAGTCATCTCAAATTCTTGTCGATAGTCTCGAAGACTCCTACGGGGTCGATTAGCCTCATGCTCATAATCACTAAAACCATATTCAGGACGAGTCTGACCGACTACATACATCCGTCGATATTCACCCATGGTCATTCTAGGTCCGTCAGGCTCAACTCGCCTATTCCTATCACTAGTCAAAATATTTCTATATAAATTTGAGTAGTCCTGATGACTTGTAGATGGTCGACTAGTGTAGGAAAGGATTCGCATAAGGTCATTCTCATCAAATGACCAACTTGCCATGATCTTACAATGTTCAAGGTACTAACACACAATCACAAAATGGGAGCTAACACTTAAAGAACTAAATAATCACACACAAGTAAAAAGGATGAGATAGAATGCGATACTATCGAGTGCTCCTCTCTTTTCGTTCGCTTTTCTTCTTAAGCTTCTCGATTTCTTCCTTTTCCTTCGCCTTTATGTCTCTGTTGGCCCTTTTCTCGAAACGGTACCTAAAAAAAAATAAAAGATAAGAAACTACAAAACAAACAAAACAAACAAACGATATCCTAACTACTAAACCTATCCCTGGCAGCTGCGCCAAAAACTTGATGCACCCGAAAGGTTGCACACCCAAGCGGAGGTATCAACTAGTAATCCGGCAAAGCCAGGATCGATCCAAGGATAGGTTGGTAGCTTGGATATCGAAGGGTCTTATCCCTCGGTCTAGATATTAAAAGCTAACTTAGACTAAATAGGAAATGAAACAAAGATAAATGAGGGTTTTAGAATGAATGAGTAACAAAACAAGATAACAAATGAAACTAGACTAAACAATAAAAGTAAACGAGCGAGAGAGATTGAAGAGAAGTGTCGGAGGAACAAGAGTCGGGAGACGGTAAGACTCGATTCGGGCAACAAATAAGCGAGAGAGGTGTCGAAGTCCGGGAATCCATAATGATAAACCTACGACTACGTATGATCCAATCTAATGTGTCGAAGTACAATCGATATTCGACTCCTAAAGTAGATGTCTCTAAGTACTACGTATATCCGGAGATTATACTTAGTCAAACAAACGTCTAAATCGGTTAATCCCGAGTCATCGAAAGTGTCGTCTAGCCGCCTAACTATGTGAAGTGCATGACAAGACACATGAAATTATGACTTAGACTACGATCGATATCGAATACTTCGTTTCGTCTGTTAACTATGCAAAGTGCTTGACAAGACACATGAAAATACGATCAAAACGATAATCGAAATAAATGAACATCAATTTATAATCAAAACATCAAATCACATTAAACAAAATCACGAATTCATCACATTTCATCTCATATAATCGACACACTAAAGTTAGCTAACATGGTGATTAAATAAAAAAATGAAAAGAAGATGATGAGAGAATCCCCCTTTTTCGATGTGGATCGAGGCTAAGATCGTCAGAAAATATGAGTCTTTAAAGTGCAGCCGATCTCCCCTAAGCAAATTCTGGGTTCCCCATAGCGACCACCATCATCTTCTCCATTTATAACACAACCTCCATTAAAGCTAGCCCTAGCTTTCTCTCTCTAGAAATTTGTAGTCCAAAATCAAATCAAATCACATGTGTAGCTATCCAAGGATGAGGGGAACAAAAGCCCTAAGGTTTCCGGCCAAAAGGTGGCCGAAAACCCTAGAAAAATCTGGCCAAAGATTGAAGAAATTCCGGCCACAACCATGAAATCCGGAACATAGGTGCTGTCCCGGCCGAATGCATCCCTGTCCCGAGCATGCGCATCCATCCGTGCACAGTCCGAACTCGGGAAGCTTCCTGAGTGTGCTCCACAGCTGCTGGTCTGTGCTGATGCTGTTGTGCGTGTTGTTGCTGCTGGAGCATCCCGTGTTCCGGTCGGAGCTGCTATGCGCGTCCGCGAGCATGCTGCTGTTGCGCCCGTGAAAGCTTCCTGCATCCCGTGTTCTTGCTGTTCCAGCCGGTCCTAGCTTTGGCCGGCCGAGCCATGTTGGCCGGCCAAGCTAGAACCGGCAACCTCTTCTCTCTCAAGCTCCCTCTCTTCACACTCTTTCCTTGAAACCCTAGAACCAGAAAACCCTAGCCTCTAGCCTCTTTTCTCTCTCCTTTCTTGGTTGCCTCCTTGATGAATGATGAAGAAGATGAATAGTAACCTCACTTGATTCAAACCCTAGACTTAGTCAACTTGACTAAGTCTTTAGACTACTTTGACTTGGGCCCAAAAGTGGGTGCTAATAAAATCTCTACACCTTCCTTCTTCTTTGGGTATTCTTGAACTTGAGCTTAGATGTTGGGCTTTGAATTAAAGACCAAGGAGGTGCCTTAATCTAGCCTCTACAATTAGAACCAAAGGGGGGTGCCTTCAAGAAAAGACCTTGACTTCTATCATTCACAACTTCCTCGTCCGAACTCGGAATTGACTTCCGTCTTCACCGTTGGACTCGCCATTGCCTCCACTTGTAATTTGATTTGCTTGAAATCTTTTTCTCTCATTTTGGGCACATGAAATGATAGTGACAATTCGTTCCCTTTATTCCGATTTACACGCTTAACTCCAAAATAGGTACCTAACAAGAAAAACACATAAAATATTATTTATAATACTCGAAAAGAACTAATTAGTCTAAGTTAGACCCTCCAAATGTGACATTTTCGTGTCACATCAAATATTTATATATATTAGTTCCATTACTTCTGGCGAGAAGCATGATCTAGAGAGACTGACGACTCTCTCTTCTAGATTGTATCTTGTAAAAATTAAACGATAGAAGATATACTGTCGTAAACTAGAAGCTTTACGACCCTAGTGTGGTGACACTTTGCCATGATCTTTTGGGACATCCTGGATCTACCATGATGAGTAGAATAATCTAAAATTCTCAAGGACACCCATTACAGAACCAGAAGTTTCTGATAAGTAAGGATTTTACTTGTAAATCCTGCTCTCTTGGTAAATTGGTTATAAAACCATCTTTCACAAGTGTTCATATAGAATCTCCTAAATTTTTGGAAAGGATTCATGGAGATATTTGTGGTCCTATTCACCCATCATGTGAACCATTTAGATATTTTATGGTATTAATTGATGCATCTACCAAATGGTCACATAATTAATCTTTTATCTACTCGATATTGAATTTGCACGGTTACTGGCTCAGATTATTAGACTACGTGCTCCTTTTTTAGATTTTCCTATCAAAAGGATACGTCTTCATGGGGCAGGTGAATTTACATCAAAAGCTTTTGATGCTTATGGCCAGGCAGTTGGTATTGATGTTGAACATCTTGTAGCCTATGTTCATACCCAGAATGGTCTAGCAGAATCATTCATAAAACATCTACAACTAATTGCGAGACCAATGTTGATGAAAACTAAGTTACCTGTTTTGGCATGGGGATCTGCAATATTACATGTTGCAGCTTTCATCCGCCTTCGGCCTAGAGGGAATGGTTATTCGTCGTTACAACATGTTTTGGGTCATTAACCAAATATTACACATATACGTATTTTTGTTTGTGCGGTGCATACCCCTATTTCACCTCCAAAACGTACTAAATTTGGACCTCGGCGGTTGGGTATATATGTTTGTTTTGACTCGCCATCTATTATAAGATATCTCGAACCTATGATAGGTGATACTTTTACCGCACGGTTTGCGGATTGTCATTTGATGAGACAGTATTCCCACCATTAGGGGGAGAAAGTCCGTCAAAATCGAATAGTAAACAAAATGATTTATGTTGGCATACACAAAGCTTGTCTTATCTAGACCCTCGCATTAGTCAGTCAGAACTAGATGTACAGAGAATAATACATTTGCAAGGCATTGCAAATAAACTACCAGATGCATTTAATGATACAGCAAGGGTAACAGAATCATATATACCTGCTACTAATGCTCGTGCACGAATCAATATTCTAGGAGGACCGTGTGAAAATGTTATAGTAAATGAGTCGTCTAAGGCACGTCAGAAGCGTGGACGGCCAATTGGTTCTAAAGATACTATCCTAGAAAGAGGAAAAAACAGTGACAAAATAATAGCTCTCTAGATGTGACAATTAATGAAACACCAACACTTTCTGAACAATACCTCTTGAAGAGGATGAAGCCCTTGATGAGGCAGAGAAACCTAATAAGGAGGAAATCTCTATAACTTATGAATGTTCGAGAGCAGTGTGGAATCAAAATGAAACAATTATTGATGACGTATTCTATTTTGCAGTAGCAACCTTAATTCTGAAAAAGAATGATGATTATGAACCACGCTCTATTGAGCAATGTCGACAAAGACCTGATTGGTCGAAATGGAAAGATGCAATTCAGGCAGAACTAGATTCACTCAATAAGCGTAGTGTTTTGGACCAGTGGTCCCCACACCTAAGGATGTAAATTCAGTTGGGTTCAAATGGATTTTTGTAAGAATTCCAAAGGCCCAAACGGAGTTTTTCTTAAACTTGATTTTGAAAATCATAAAAGATAAAACCGGAACACACCATTAGTCGAATTCTTTGAATATAGACTTAAGGTCCGTAAGGTGACATAGAGATGTCGACAAAAGTATTTCCCGGGTTATCATGCATATATAATTGTCAGTCATGAATATTATGTGAATACATGTGATGTTAATGCGGGAACTAGTATGTCCATAGAGAGTTGTTTATTTCATTCTTGTTTTAAGCACGGACTGGTGCAATTTGTAATAATTTTAATTTCAAGTTTATATGATCTGCGTATCATTGGGTCTTGTAATTAGAGTTTAGGTTCTAGTGTCTATGAGTCCATTGAAGAAGCTCGAGGACGAGATCCTGATTCGAGTGGGAGAAATCAAGGGAGGTTCAAAGACGACGATCTAGGCGAACCAAAAGGCGAAACAAGAAGAAACCAAAGGAGATTGGATCTTCTAAGTTAGGGGCCATACTAGGATCCATGTCTGCTTGATTTATTTTCTCGCACGTATTTACTTATTTACGCATTATGTCGTGGATGTCAGTTAGGCTAAATAGTTCACTGTAACGCATACCAGACTAAACGTAAAAGTCTCTAAAAGTAATTTTGAGAAAAATGCCTACCGAGACTAAGACCCCCTTTGAGCTCGTCTTCATGATGGTTGGTCCGCCTCAGCAGGGTGCCATCTCTACCTTGGGACAATGCGGGTAGACTTATAGTAGAGGTCTACGCGTCTAAATGGTTTTTCTCAACGACATCAGCAAAAGAGTTTTAGATACTCGAGGCAAAAGGATAGATTAAGCATTCATTAATGCAATCTCTCAACCAAGAGTATGATCAGTGAATTAGTTCGCTCACCTAGAACGACGGGGTTAAGGACAGGGCCCTAGTCCGCTTAACTTTGAAGAATTGGGACCTTGGAATCACGTTACTCAATCAGTGACAGCTTTATATTGAATAATGTGGGAAAATTGAATTTTTCCAAAAACGATAACGAGTTTTAAAACTTTGCAATTCTTTCATGTAGTTTAAGATGACGCAAAATAACGAGTTCAACATTGAATCACACCTTAGGGAGGTGCTGAACAAATCTATCCATGAAGGAAGGAATCAAGAGATACTTCAAATATTGGATAACGGGTTTGAAAACTAGTTGGGTGTCTCAGATTATTCAATTTCAGAATTAGATGTATCTCAACTTGTGGAGAGGTAGAGCATCAAAAGGATAATCGAAAGAGGGCAGAACCGGAACCGAAACTTTTTGGATGCAGGCATCCATAGAGGTCACTCTTTTGGAGAAACCCTCTAATATAGAAAGCTGCACCATTAGCCGACAACCTGAGGAGTCACTACGAAGGAAGTCAAGATTGGAAACGTTTGAAACCACCAAGAAATTATTGAGTCATCGCCTCGAGGAAGGAAAATCAGTAGGCCCTCATGTTCAGCAAATGATTGAACTCTTTGATAAACTAGAAGAGCTAAGTTTTTTCGATTAGCTTAGAATTGGCTAACGATATCATCCCTTGTTCACTTCATAAAGGGTTCAATCTGTTTTGGATGAACTACAACATGAATGGATGGACTAAGACCTTAGAGGAGCTTAATGCAATGCTTCAGGGAGCCGAGCAATTTATAGCAAAGATGGAACCAAAGAATGAGATTCTTGTGGTTCAAGAGAACAAAAGGCAGTAGAAACCTACGTTCAAAAGAAAAGGCAACACTGCTAGATCCAAGGATAAAGGTTCGCCTTCTTATGCTAAATGTTTCTACTGTGATGGCAAGGATCATTGGAAGAGACACTGCCCTAAGTTCTTGGAGGACAAGAAGAATGGAATAATAGCTTCCACTTCAGGTATTGGTAGTTAATTTATCAAATACTGTAAAATTCTCAATTAGTATGAGATACCTAATGCCCTATCATTGTGAATGTACAGGAGAAGCTGAGAACTGAGTATTTGGCTAGAGGAGACAAGATCCAAGAGGGAGCAGAAGCCTAGACTGCTAAGCATGCTGGAAGGGATCGGAGTCTTCTCTAGGCACTTGTCTAGAATTTTGTTTTTTCAGTTTAACATCATCTCTGTACTAAGTATATGGAGAATCAATAAAGAAGTTTATTTCTATATTGAGATGTTATAAAAGTGTTGAATTAGCAACTAATACCGAAAGATTCTAAACTTGGTTAGACCTGTAAAAGAGACACATTGATATGTCACTCATAAAACAGGATCATCCCAATGATAAAGGGATGAGGACAAAGTGTCCAATATAACCAAGAACGCTTAAGAAGCACAAAATCGATTGACAAGAAAGAAAGTCTTGAGTCAAAAATAGAGGTTGATTGTCGCTACAATTCTAACATATCCAAATTGGAACGTCCAAAAGGATAAAATTGAAGGATGTGAATCAAGCCCTGTCCTCCGATAAACACTAAGTTAGACTCAACTTCCCACACATAACCGAAATCCGCCTAAAAGCTAAAGGGCTATGTACAAAGGTTACAAGGCATAAATTAGCAAATCTGACACAATTTCTTTAGAAGAAATTTGGGCTTCACACAACCAGTCAAAGAACAAAGTGTTTGTTGCTCATGATGGTATCCTCCTAAAATTAGTTCTGAAAAGGTTTATTGATTCAGAAGGATAAGTGGGAGCAAAAGTCGAATGGTTCGACCAAGAGCAACAAAATTGTTATAAAACAGTGGGAGGAAAAGGTAAAATAGAAGGGATCTAAGTACCTACGGCCTATGACGAATAGAAATTCGTCAGAGAACTATCAAGTAGTTGAAAGTCACTCAAAAGCGATATCTCAAGTGTTGAGAGTATCATGTTGCTCATAAGCATTGAAGGTCGTTAAAGCTTATCTTACAAGCTCAGAAGATTGAAATCTTACTGATAAAAGGATAAGAGCATAGACATGCGCAGAGACGGAAACCAACTCATAATTTGGTTAGAAGCCAATAGATATGAACTCCTTTCTCATCAAGATTAGGAACTTGATAATTTGGTCAATCGAGTAAAACCATTGGACGGAAATTAGTTTTCAAAGAAGATTAAGATCAAGGATTCATACCATGAGACTATGAACGAGATCTTACATCAGTCTAAGTTTGAGTCGATACTAATACAATGAAGACAAAAACCAAAAACGGTCGCCGACTTTAGTAGTTAGTAAACAAGCATGCTTCAGAGAATCCATCGAGGGATTGAAGCGGGCAAGAGTTGGAATCTTCAATTCAAAGAGGTAATCAAAGGGGATTGATTCCTGAAGAATGAAGAGAATTTTGAATCTCAAGATTTCAATAAGGTTAGTGGGAGTAAAGCTTTTCAGGTCCGGTATACAGAGTACATACCAGAATTGCGAACAACATAGGGATGTTGGAATCAATTGATGAAGGACCACAAAGGATGAAATGTTATTGGGGGTCAAAGGTCTATGAGTATAGATCAAAAGATGATAGGACTAAGAGAAGAAACTTGGCATTCTTAAAAGTCCAAATACGAAAGACTCTATAAGAGATATTCGACCCAAATCTCATGGCACATAGTTAGGCAAGATTCAGAGTCTGGAAGACCATGATGAGCAAGCACACATGAGGAAGATTGTTATGCTACAGGCATAAGATCGGTCATGTGGGACATGATTTAGCATTTGCCCAAGCCATCTCAAATACTAGAGTATTAGAAGATGTTAACATCCGAATTCAGATAAGACAATCTGAACCACAACTAACATCCTAAAAGGTTTGTAAAATTACTAGGATGAGTTAGTTCAAAGTGGAAAAGAAAGTTGAACATACTCAATTTATTAGTCAAGGTTATTCTCAGAATGTACCTTATGCCTTAGACTTATGTATGGTTCTCATACTTTGTCTTAGTTGACAAATTAGTTGACTACGGATGTAGTCCGATTAAACATGCCTATTATAGAAGGTTGTTTCGAAACGGAACTGTTGCAAATACAAACAAAATAATAGAAGCCTTAACTCTAGTAAAGGGTTACTAGAAATTGTTAAATGAAGATCGCAGAAAGCAACCTTCTATAATAGGCATGTTTAATCGGACTACATCCGTAGTCAACTAATTTGTCAACTAAGACAAAGTATGAGAACCATACATAAGTCTAAGGCATAAGGTACATTCTGAGAATAACCTTGACTAATAAATTGAGTATGTAAAAGGGGTTTTACGGAAGAGGCTCAAATTTACAAACTCTCATTATCAGAAATAAGTTAGTTATTTCGCAGTCGTCTAAATCTGGTTTAATATTTAAACGAAAGTCCACAGATAATAAAACATTCCAAATAGATCTGTCAGATACGTGATCTGATGATTGAAACCTTATTAAGTGAACTTGGAATATTTCATTATCATATCCCTAGTCCAGGTTATTGCATGGACGATAATGACTCAGGAAGACTAGCATGTAGGTCGACGAGATAGCGTTGTTTCATGGGCTATAGGAATAGGAGTATTCGAATCGACTATGTGGATGTACTATTGGGAATATACATTGGATAACCCTCAAAGAAGAAGCACATCATTCGTGATGAACGTCAAACGCTTCCCATTGACAAGATTGGAGAGATTCCTCAAAAAATTAGTGCTCCGCTCATCTTATGTAAGGAATGTCCGACTTTGGTTCTGCCAAACGCCGCGCCTTAAAAGGAGGTTATAAAAGTGGATACTGGGAAAGACATGATAGACAATAAGTTGAGTGGGAGTTAAAGAATGGATTGTGTCATCCTAATTATATTAGGAAAAGTGTCTCAAGGCCGCTTGATGAGTAGAAACTGAAAATGCGTGGTCGCGCTCAAATGGATTAAAAGTTAATCATTGTCTTTGACAGTTGTGCTCGGGATCAATAAATTCTAAATGACGTGACATAGCAGATGGGATACAAATTAACACGGGAATCGAGCATTGCATTTGTTCTAAGTACATGTGGGAGTCTGAAGGAGATTTCCTTCGACCAAATATGCAATGTGAGTAATTTGTCGGATAGGACAATTGATGCAGAAGATCATCAAGTCCGAACGATTTAGGGGTCGTAGTGTTTAGCTAGAAACCAACTACGATCGTTGATTACTATGTAATTCGCGGCTAACTTCGACCAGATCTTACATCGAGTTACACATAAGAATGTCTATTTGATCGGATGATATGACTAGTGGAATGAGACATATAATCATGAGAGAATCTCATAAACATGTCTCATAGGCCTAAAATAAGTTTAGGCAAAGATAGCAAAAAAGACCCAAAAGAAGGGTATTTGGGGCGGGCACCAAAAGAGGTAATTTGGGGCCCAAAAGGGCACGACCAAGCTTGGCCTTGTGCCCCTATAGGGGCCAGAAAGATCTGCCCAAGATGGGCTTGGTTTGGCCGGCCAATAATGAGGAAAAAGGAAAATAGAAACTAGTTTCCATTTTCGACTATTTCCTTAATCTTATTCAAAAGGGATTTTTTAGAAACCAAATTAGGGTTGGACTCTAACTAGTATTCCATATAATGTTTCTTAGGGACTTGAATAAGGTGTGGAAATTTCTCAAGGAGCTTTCTTACTCTACAACATCAAGTAGAGAAATAAAGAGAGAAAATTCTCAAGCTATCTATCTAGTCTTAAAGAAGAAGTGTTCTTCTAATCAACCCACCATTGGTGTTCTAACTAGAAACAAGGTAAGAGATCAAATTGATCATTCGGGTGTCTTGATTAGAGGAGCAACACTTGGAGCTCTTGGTCTTCACATTCGATTGGAAAGGTTCGAGGAAAAATTTAGCAATTAAGGTAATCTTTAACTCTTAGTTAATTATTAGCTTATGCATGTGATCCTATGAATACTAGTGTTAGACGTTAGATATCTGAGATTCTTCTTAAAAGACTAGAAGTCACCATAACCCAACACTTAGCACTCTAATGGTTGTTAGATCTTTAGATACTATAAAAGATCCTTTCCTAAGAAGATAATGAAACACTACTTGGTCCCGAAGTACCATATTTAAGTGCAATTGGTGTTTTATTATATTTGGCTCAATATATTAGACCTGATATTTCTTTTGTAGTAAATTTATTAGCCAAGTTCAGTTCCGCGCTAACAAAGCGACACTGGATGGGAATAAAGCATATTCTTCGATACTTTCGAGGAACTACTGACATGGGGTTATTTTATTCGAAGAATTCATTAGATGGTTCATATGTAATAGCATACACAGACGCTGGATATCTCTCTGGCCCACATAAGGGAATTTCACAAACAGGTTATGTTTTACTAGTGGCGGTACAACTTTCTAGTGGCGATCAAGTAAGCAAAGTATGTCCGCTACATCTTCTAACCACTCAAAGATTACTGCTCTTCATGAATCTACAAGAGAATGTGTATGGCTCAGGTCTATTATCAGTCATATTAGAATTTCATTGTGTGAGGGTAAGAATTCGCGGGTCGAGAAGTCAGCGGAGACCGGGTCATTGACCGGAAGTCGAACCTCCGCCTGATAATATTTCTGCGGGCACGTCTTTGGGCTTAACCTGTGACAAAAGAGACAACAACGCACGTGACCGTAAGATCTCAGGGGACACCAGGATGGTGCCGGCCTAAGGGGTCTCGCTGACAATCAAGTCAGTGAACTTGGCAAAGAGTAAATAAGGTCTATAGACTAGAGTTGGAGCTATATAGTTAAATATGTTGCTTGAGCGAGTCGGTCGTTGGGAGAAAAGGTGATACACCCAAACGTATGCCTGTCTTAGTTCTCTGGTCGTCGAGCAAATTAAAGCGCTTGCACCCCTTAGTCATGTGGTGAGAGAAATGGTCAGTACTCTCCCTTGAATAGTTGGTCGTTAGGAGAGAGAAAGATCAGTCGCCTTCTTTGAACAAGTAATCGTAAGGAGAATGAATGATCAACCGTATTCCTTGTGCAGGTGATGGTTAGGAGAGAGAGTGATCACTCGTCTTTTTTGGGCAGATGATCGTTAGGAGAGAGAATGATCTCTCGTCTTCCATGAGCAGATGATGGTTAGGAGAGAGAATGATCACTCGTCTTCCTTGAGCAAATGCTGGTTGACTGCCAGTGGTTTGGATGATCGATAGGAGAGAGAAAATAAGTGGTTAGTTGATTACGAATGAATTTAGAAGTCGGGTCTTCTTATCCGTCGTTGGATGCCTTAGCCGATTACCAGTTGATTCTTATATAGGGTTTGTGGTCAACTGTGCATTTTGGTCAACCGTCACCTGGTGGTGGGTTGTTGCCTTGAATATGGTAACGCACGGAGTTATTACCATGAATGGGAATATCGTAACTACCATCCAACGGATATATTTGGGATATTGTCATCTTGAATGACGGTAACGCTTCCCCAGATATACGAAGAGAGGTCAGCTGGGGAGGAGAGGGCGGACCTCTTCTATCCAGAGCTGGTTGTATTTCCGTATTTTGGTCTGATGAGGGGGTGAGAACGGACCTCTTTATCCAAAGCTGAACGCACTTCTTTACTTTGGTCTGCTGATGAGGACGAACCTCTTTATCATGAGCATGGGCCTTAAAGCCATGCATAAGCAACTATATATAAGATCCCCTCTTCCATTCTTGTAGTGATATAGTTAGAGAGAAATATACTTATGTAAACATCTAGAGGCTTTAAAATTGCTCAAATCAAAGAAGGATATATTAAAGGTGACAGAACGAAACACATTTGGCCAAAATTATTTTTCTCATAACATTTACAAAAGAATGGTGAAATTGATATTCAGATATAAAATCATGTGAGAATTATGTTGACTAGTTTACAAAGCTTTTGCCTACTACAACGTTCCGAAAACTAGTAGAAGGTATCGGAATGCGAAGCTTGAATAATCAGATGATGTAAAAGTACACCGGTCCACGATATGATATTTATTAGGGGGAGAATATTATCATGTGGAGATTTTCGCATCAGTAATATTGGATATTTACACTCTGTACTCTTTTTTTCTTCGTTCAGTTTTTGTCCCAATGGGTTTTTCTGGCAAGGTTTTAACGGGGCAGCATTTTGTGTATCTAACGTCACTCAGGATTTTTACTATTGTAGTCTTTTTTCTCTATCAGATTTTGTCCTATAGGATTTTTCTGATAAGATTTTAATGAGGCAATATGTGGAGTGATGGTCATCCAAGGGGAGTGTTATAATATGGTTATATGGTTGACCATCTAATTTGGGTGTGCCTATATCATTTACTTTGATAAGGATTAAAGTTTGGTTCTTAAGGTCATAACTTGAGGTGGCTAAAAGGATGATGTGGAAGGAACTTAGAGATTATCTCAATTCCTTAGAGACTAAGCATCATATCATAGGTGCTAGTGTCTTGTGCATGGGCCTTAAAGCCATGCATAAGCAACTATATATAAGATCCCCTCTTCCATTCTTGTAGAGATATAGTTAGAGAGAAATATACTTATGTAAACATCTAGAGGCTTTAAAATTGCTCAAATCAAAGAAGGATATATTAAAGGTGACAGAACGAAACACATTTGACCAAAATTATTTTTCTCATACCATTTACAAAAGAATGGTGAAATTGATATTCAGATATAAAATCATGTGAGAATTATGTTGCCTTGTTTACAAAGTTTTTGCCTACTACAACGTTCCGAAAACTAGTAGAAGGTATCGGAATGCGAAGCTTGAATAATCAGATGATGTAAAAGTACACCGGTCCACGATATGATATTTATTAGGGGGAGAATATTATAATGTGGAGATTTTCGCAGCAGTAATATTGGATATTTACACTCCGTACTCTTTTTTCTTCGTTCAGTTTTTGTCCCAATGGATTTTTCTGGCAAGGTTTTAACGGGGCAGCATTTTGTGTATCTAACGTCACTCAGGATTTTTACTATTTTAGTCTTTTTTCTCTATCAGATTTTGTCCTATAGGATTTTTCTGATAAGATTTTAATGAGGCAATATGTGGAGTGATGGTCATCCAAGGGGAGTGTTATAATATGGTTATATGGTTGACCATCTAATTTGGGTGTGCCTATATCATTTACTTTGATAAGGATTAAAGTTTGGTTCTTAAGGCCATAACTTGAGGTGGCTAAAAGGATGATGTGGAAGGAACTTAGAGATTATCTCAATTCCTTACGAGACTAAGCATCATATCATAGGTACTAGTGTCTTGTGCATGGGCCTTAAAGCCATGCATAAGCAACTATATATAAGATCCCCTCTTCCATTCTTGTAGTGATATAGTTAGAGAGAAATATACTTATGTAAACATCTAGAGGCTTTAAAATTGCTCAAATCAAAGAAGGATATATTAAAGGTGACAGAACGAAACTCATTTTACCAAAATTATTTTTCTCATACCATTTACTAAAGAATGGTGAAATTGATATTCAGATATAAAATCATGTGAGAATTATGTTGACTTGTTTACAAAGCTTTTGCCTACTACAACGTTCCGAAAACTAGTAGAAGGTATCGGAATGCGAAGCTTGAATAATCAGATGATGTAAAAGTACACCGGTCCACGATATGATATTTATTAGGGGGAGAATATTATCATGTGGAGATTTTCGCATCAGTAATATTGGATATTTACACTCTGTACTCTTTTTTCTTCGTTCAGTTTTTGTCCCAATGGGTTTTTAAGGCAAGGTTTTAACGGGGCAGCATTTTGTGTATCTAACGTCACTCAGGATTTTTACTATTGTAGTCTTTTTTCTCTATCAGATTTTGTCCTATAGGATTTTTCTGATAAGATTTTAATGAGGCAATATGTGGAGTGATGGTCATCCAAGGGGAGTGTTATAATATGGTTATATGGTTGACCATCTAATTTGGGTGTGCCTATATCATTTACTTTGATAAGGATTAAAGTTTGGTTCTTAAGGTCATAACTTGAGGTGGCTAAAAGGATGATGTGGAAGGAACTTAGAGATTATCTCAATTCCTTAGAGACTAAGCATCATATCATAGGTGCTAGTGTCTTGTGCATGGGCCTTAAAGCCATGCATAAGCAACTATATATAAGATCCCCTCTTCCATTCTTGTAGTGATATAGTTAGAGAGAAATATACTTATGTAAACATCTAGAGGCTTTAAAATTGCTCAAATCAAAGAAGGATATATTAAAGGTGACAGAACGAAACACATTTGACCAAAATTATTTTTCTCATACCATTTACAAAAGAATGGTGAAATTGATATTCAGATATAAAATCATGTGAGAACTATGTTGACTTGTTTACAAAGTTTTTGCCTACTACAACGTTCCGAAAACTAGTAGAAGGTATCGGAATGCGAAGCTTGAATAATCAGATGATGTAAAAGTACACCGGTCCACGATATGATATTTATTAGGGGGAAAATATTATCATGTGGAGATTTTCGCATCAGTAATATTGGATATTTACACTCTGTACTCTTTTTTCTTCGTTCAGTTTTTGTCCCAATAGGTTTTTCTGGCAAGGTTTTAACGGGGCAGCATTTTGTGTATCTAACGTCACTCAGGATTTTTACTATTGTAGTCTTTTTTCTCTATCAGATTTTGTCCTATAGGATTTTTCTGATAAGATTTTAATGAGGCAATATGTGGAGTGATGGTTATCCAAGGGGAGTGTCATAATATGGTTATATGGTTGACCATCTAATTTGGGTGTGCCTATATCATTTACTTTGATAAGGATTAAAATTTTGTTATTAAGGTCATAACTTGAGGTGGCTAAAAGGATGATGTGGAAGGAACTTAGAGATTATCTCAATTCCTTAGAGACTAAGCATCATATCATAGGTGCTAGTGTCTTGTGCATGGGCCTTAAAGCCATGCATAAGCAACTATATATAAGACCCCTCTTCCATTCTTGTAGTGATTTAGTTAGAGAGAAATATACTTATGTAAACATCTAGAGGCTTTAAAATTGCTCAAATCAAAGAAGGATATATTAAAGGTGACAGAACGAAACACATTTGACCAAAATTATTTTTCTCATACCATTTACAAAAGAATGGTGAAATTGATATTCTGATATAAAATCATGTGAGAATTATGTTGACTTGTTTACAAAGTTTTTGCCTACTACAACGTTCCGAAAACTAGTAGAAGGTATCGGAATGCGAAGCTTGAATAATCAGATGATGTAAAAGTACACCGGTCCACGATATGATATTTAAAAAAGGTAACCGCATTATTCTTTTTATTAGTTTTTAAGTGGAATTAGGGGGAGAATATTATCATGTGGAGATTTTCGCATCAGTAATATTGGATATTTACACTCTGTACTCTTTTTTCTTCGTTCAGTTTTTGTCCCAATGGGTTTTTCTGGCAAGGTTTTAACGGGGCAGCATTTTGTGTATCTAACGTCACTCGGGATTTTTACTATTGTAGTCTTTTTTCTCTATCAGATTTTGTCCTATAGGATTTTTCTGATAAGATTTTAATGAGGCAATATGTGGAGTGATGGTCATCCAAGGGGAGTGTTATAATATGGTTAAATGGTTGACCATCTAATTTGGGTGTGCCTATATCATTTACTTTGATAAGGATTAAAGTTTGGTTCTTAAGGTCATAACTTGAGGTGGCTAAAAGGATGATGTGGAAGGAACTTAGAGATTATCTCAATTCCTTAGAGACTAAGATCATAGGTGCTAGTGTCTTGTGCATGGGCCTTAAAGCCATGCATAAGCAACTATATATAAGATCCCCTCTTCCATTCTTGTAGTGATATAGTTAGAGAGAAATATACTTATGTAAACATCTAGAGGCTTTAAAATTGCTCAAATCAAAGAAGGATATATTAAAGGTGACAGAACGAAACACATTTGACCAAAATTATTTTTCTCATACCATTTACAAAAGAATGGTGAAATTGATATTCAGATATAAAATCATGTGAGAATTATGTTGACTTGTTTACAAAGTTTTTGCCTACTACAACGTTCCGAAAACTAGTAGAAGGTATCGGAATGCGAAGCTTGAATAATCAGATGATGTAAAAGTACACCGGTCCACGATATGATATTTATTAGGGGGAGAATATTATCATGTGGAGATTTTCGCATCAGTAATATTGGATATTTACACTCTGTACTCTTTTTTCTTCGTTCAGTTTTTGTCCCAATGGGTTTTTCTGGCAAGGTTTTAACGGGGCAGCATTTTGTGTATCTAACGTCACTCAGGATTTTTACTATTGTAGTCTTTTTTCTCTATCAGATTTTGTCCTATAGGATTTTTCTGATAAGATTTTAATGAGGCAATATGTGGAGTGATGGTCATCCAAGGGGAGTGTTATAATATGGTTATATGGTTGACCATCTAATTTGGGTGTGCCTATATCATTTACTTTGATAAGGATTAAAGTTTGGTTCTTAAGGTCATAACTTGAGGTGGCTAAAAGGATGATGTGGAAGGAACTTAGAGATTATCTCAATTCCTTAGAGACTAAGCATCATATCATAGGTACTAGTGTCTTGTGCATGGGCCTTAAAGCCATGCATAAGCAACTATATATAAGATCCCCTCTTTCATTCTTGTAGTGATATAGTTAGAGAGAAATATACTTATGTAAACATCTAGAGGCTTTAAAATTGTGCATGGGCCTTAAAGCCATGCATAAGCAACTATATATAAGATCCCCTCTTTCATTCTTGTAGTGATATAGTTAGAGAGAATTATAGTTATGTAAACATCTAGAGGCTTTAAAATAACGATCAATATATATTTTGTTGTTTTTCTCCTATCTTTTACTCCATCGTACCCATATTATAAGAGGGCTATCCCTATTTCATAAAAAAAAAATGAAAAACGAGGGCTATCCCTATTTCATCAAAAAAAAAAAAAACGAGGGCTATCCCTAATTCTACATCTTTGGTGGGCGGTACTGCTAAGTTCCTTATATTTGAATCAATCGGTTTTCTAACCAAAAGAAATAGGAGAGAGAAATGGGGTCCACTCCAACGAAGACACGGTAGACACCAGACATTTACATTTGAGAGAGAGAGAGAGAGGGAGAGGGAGAAATAGGAGAGAGAGAGAGATACGAGAGAGTGTGAGAGAGAAGATAATGACAAAAGAAAGAAAACCCCACAACACAGTCACCATTAATGATTTCAATGATACAGATGAACCCATTTAAGGATTAGTCAATGAATAGAACTTTTGAAGAGATTCATCATTCCTTTGATTTCAAAATGGGATATTTTGCAAAAGGGGCAAAGTAATGTTCCAACTGATGAGTTTGGAGCACGAATTTTAAATTTTTTGAGTTTGGGGCATTGACTAACTTTTACTTAATTTTCCATCCAAAAATAACAAAAACTAACTTTAAACTTAACTTTCCATCCAAAGTTAATGGAAACTAACAAATGTTACTGTCAAATTTTCATTACCGTTAGTTTCTAGCATCGACGACTCACATTATTTCGCATCAAATGATCGGAACTAACTCATAGTTTATGAAAATAACTTTTTCTCCTGTACAAGAAACCCACTTTTTTTTTAAGGAAGAAAAAACCTACTTTTAAACCAATGCGAACTCAATTCTTTTCGTAAAAGCTTTTATAAACTACTTAATTTTAATACAAATTGCACAAAACACTAAAAAACTACATGGTTCATCCATATGTGGGATCCATCAATTCATTAACATGAATGCAGGTTATGTTCATGTTAATGAATTGATGGATCCCATATATGGAAGAACCATGTAGTTTTTTTTAGTGTTTTGTAAAACTTGTATTAAACTAAGTAGCTTATAATTATCAAAAGAATTGAGTTTGCATTGGTTTAAGAGTGAGTTTCTTCTACACAAGAAGAAGTTATTGTCATAAAATATGACCTAATTCTGATCATTTGATGCGAAATAATTTGAGTCGTTGATGCTAGAAATTAACGGTAATGAAAACGTGACACTAACATTTGTTAGTCTCCGTTAACTTTGGATGGAAAGTTAAGTTAAAAGTTAGTTTTTATTATCTTCGGATGGAAAATTAAGTCAAAGTTAGTCAATGCCCCAAACTCAAAAGTTTAAAAATTTGTGCTCCAAATTCATCACTTGGAACATTACTTTGCCCCTTTTGCAAAATATCCCTTTCAAAATTTGGAGTTTTTTTTTTATGAGATGCACAAAATTTGGAGTTAAAACACCTTATTATATATACACAAAAAGTAGAACAAAAAAAGACTGGGCTTACAACTTGAACAACCTTCCTGTACTTAATCCAAACACCAAATGAATTGTAGTTCTACAAGCCACCGATTTGCTATTGAAGAAAATCAAACATATTTAGATAGAAAAGATATGATACAACATTTTTATACAAAAAATAAAGATAAAAAGAAAAGATATTTGTATACCATTGATGTGGAAAAGAACAGAGGGTTAATTTATATAACAATCACCTTCCTCATCAAAGAATTCTTATGGTAAACTTCATAAGGGATATTCTACTACTGCTGCTGCTGCTGCTGCTGCTGCGGCTACTACTACAGTCTACAGGTTGCCCATTTCAGATTCACCTTCTTTTATGCTCATATCAACCATTTCAACCGTACTAAAACTATCATCAGGATCAACAGTATTAACAGAGGAATCAATACTTGGACCTGCTTGAATTTCTTTAAACATTGCCATTACTTGAATCATCGTTGGTCGTCTCCAAGGTCGATCATCTAAACAAGCACAAGCAACTTTCAGATGTTGTAGTAATTCAATCTCTAATGTTGGATTCTCTTTCATCAACTCTTGATCAAAAACATCGCTTATTTTCAATTTAGCGTGTTGTTTCACCCACCCAACTAAATTATTATCACCAAAATCTGCTGAATCTGTTGGTGTTCTACCAGTTAGTAATTCAAGAAGAACTACTCCATAACTATAAACATCTCCTTTAGTTGAACATCGAAAACTCTGATAGTATTCTGGTGGAACATAACCTGGTGTTCCTGCTAGAGTACTAACACTGAGGTGAGTATCCATGGCACTCATCTCTCTTGCCATTCCAAAATCTGAAACTCGAGCTTCCAAGTTTTCGTCGAGTAAAACATTGCTTGATTTCATGTCTCTGTGAATTATATGTGGAATGCAGTTATGATGAAGAAAAGCTAATCCTCTTGCTGCTCCAATCGCGATCTTTCTTCTGGCTGCCCATTTTAGTTTGATTCCTGCTTTCTTCCGATCATGTATTATATCTTCTAAACTTCCGAATCTCATGTACTCGTAGACTAATAATCTCTCATCTCCAACTTTACAGTAACCCAGAAGAGGAACGAGATTTCGGTGTTTGATTTTCCCAATTGTTTCCATTTCAGCTGTGAATTCTCTATCTCCTTGTCCACTGATATGTATTAGTTTTTTCACTGCAACAATGGATCCATCCTTTAGTTGAGCTTTGTAAACATCTCCGAACCCACCTGAACCGATTAAGCTGTCGTTATGGAAGCCATTAGTGGCTTCAAGAAGGTCTGCAAAAGTAAGCTTTCGAAGAGGCTTATCGAAGGTAGCAAGATTAATACTCAAAGCTTCTTGAACACTTGTGAGCTTCCAGTTTGTATTTGCAGTTCCAGAATGAGACTTACTATCAATGTAAATATCCAAGGATGAATCTTTCCTTTTCTGTCTCTTCCTTCTTTCCACAATAATAATAATCAAACCGAAAATGCAAAAGAAAGAGAACAATAAACCCATAGCAACACTTCCGGCAAGAGAAGCTTGTCTTCGATGAGATTTCGGATGCCGAGACAATGAAGAATTTGAGCTTGAATCTCCACAAGAAGGTAAAGGATACCCACAAAGACCATCGTTGTTTTGGTAGTGATAAGCAGGGAAAAGTGCCAACTGACCCGATTGAGGAATCAGTCCAGAAAGCTTGTTGTTTGAAACATCGATCTCTGTTAACAAAGAAAGTCCAGATAGGGAATTGGGTATCCGACCTTCGAGTTGATTGTTAGATAGATCAAGAATACCAACATTTTTCATGTTACCTAGTTCTGTTGGTATAGAACCAGATAGATTATTATGGCCTAGATTCAAAATGGAAACATAATACATCGACCCAAATTCCTTTGGAATACTACCATTCAAAATATTATAAGAAAGATCAAGAAATATAATTGAGCCATTATTGTTGAATGTGTATTGAGCATTACCAAAGTAAAGTCTAGTGAAATTGCAGGAATGTCTCGTCGGGACTCTGTTCAAACCATCTTGTCTGATCCCGGCAAATTCAAGGAGGTTTCCAGCTCCATGGCAACTTCGACTCCCGTCATTCTTCAGATAAACATATTTTTTCCCTGAAATCAAACCAACGGCTATGTTCCCAGATTGTTTAGAAAGTGTGGGAGGAATATTTCCACTCAATTTATTGCTATTAAGATCCAACCATATCAAGCTTCGACAATCTCCGAGTTCTGCTGGAATCGACCCCGAAAAAGAGTTGTTTCCAAGTTTGAGAATTGCTAATTTACTTAACTGACCAATCCATCCTGGTATGTCACCACTAAGTAAATTGCTTGACAATGAAATCCAATTCAAATCAGTACAGTTACTTAAACCAGATGGAATACTTCCAGTTAGTCCATTGTTATCTAAAATGAGATTTTCAAGTGTAGTAATATACTTGAGCTCTGCTGGAATCTCACCGGACAACTGATTCATCCACATCATAAGATCACGAAGCTGAGATAAAGAACCTAAACTTGAAGGTATAGTTCTTGTAAGATAATTGAAGCTAAGATCAAGTGAAATTAGTTTAGAGCAGTTACTTAGAGTTGCTGGAATTGACCCTGTAATTAAATTGTTCTGAAGATAAAGTTCTTTCAAACTACTATTAAGATCCTGACATAACTCTGGAGGAATTCTTCCAGAAATATTATTTGAACTTAGGTCAAGCAACTCCAAACTTATCAACTTAGATAAAGAATCAGGTAACGAACCGACGAAATTATTGTATGATAAAATCATCTTCTTCAAATTCGTCATCTGAACAAGAATATCAATAGGAAACTCACCGGAAAAATTGTTCGTTCCGAGGTTAATCAGTTCTAATGAAGAACAAGAACCTAACTTTTTAGGTAGTGTACCATACAAACCATTATAAGAAAGATCAAGCTCCAATAAAGTTGAACAAGAATCAGTGAGGTGAATAGGAATCATTCCTTGAAGATTATTTGAAGATAACAGAAGAAATTGCAAGTTTTCAGTTGGAAATGAAGGGATTTTTCCTGAAAGTAAGTTACATGAAAGATTCAAGAAACTCAAATACTTACATTTTGTAAGTCCATCACTTATATCTCCAGTAAAATTATTCCCAGAAAGATCAAGATGTTTCAAACTTGCACAGTTTCCAAGGGATGGAAAATTTCCAGAGAATTTATTAGAAGATAAATCAAGATAGTCTAAACTTGAGCAATTTGATAATGGAATTTCACCTTCAATTTTATTTCCTTTCAAATTTAAGTATTTAAGCTCAGAACAACCACCAGAGATTATCCAAGAAAGAACATTATCATCAGAAATTTGATTAAAAGATAGATCAAGAGATTGAAAACCCATGTTTAATTCATCATTTCCTCTCAAATCACCAAACAAATTCCTAGATAAATTGAGTGATTTAAGACTTGAACAAGATGATAAACTTGAAATTTCTGAAATAGAACCAGACAAACTGTTTCCTGATAGATCTAAGTTTCTTAGCAAACCACCACAACTAGAATCAGTAAGTGAAGAGAAATTTCCAGTAATGTTTGTAAATCTTAAGGATAAGCTTTCCAAACTCTTCAAACTCATTAAAAATGAAGAAACAAGATATAAATCAACTGTTAATGGTATATTATCAAGATTTAGAGCTGAAACTTGAGAGTGCTTACAAGATACTCCATTGAAGTAACAAGGATCTTGATTCTTTTGCCAGTTATGAAGAACACTTGGATTCATAAGTTTACTTTTGAAAGTAAGTAACTGTTGAGCTTCTTCTTCTCCATTAACTGACTGTGGTGAAGTTTTTCTTGGGAGTAAAGCAAAACAGAATACTATGTATGAGAAAAAGATTCCCTTTACTAACTCCATTGATTGAGGTAAGAACTAATGATACAGAAGTTTCACTTTTTTTGGTTTTTCACTTGGTTCAAGTTTTAGGAGAGGTTTTAGGGTTTCAGTCGTCCATGAGAGAGTAGAGAGAGAGAGAGAGAGAGAGAGAGTAGAGAGAGAGAGAGATATTGAATATTTGAAAGAAATGCAGAGAGAGGAAGAAGAGTCAAAAAAGTCAGTGGAGTAGAAGGTTGGGGTGTATATATAGGGGAAACAGAGACGTGAGGGGGATGGCGGAACACAGCTGTTGTCACATGCTTTGTGTCCCACACACCCTCCAAGGAGGGTGAGATAGGGCCTGTGTGGGTCACCTTTGCCTTTCTCCACCATACAATTATTTATGTGACGCTTCTAAAGGCACCGGGCCAAATGGCGGTAAGCGGGCGGCTCTATGAGCACCGACCTCAACAGCTAAATATTCTATAGGCGCCGGAAAACATATAGACAAGCCCTAACTTTTCTCTGTCTAAATCTAACGCCTAAGTTAATTCATCCATAACTCAACAGTCCTCTCCCCCACGAAAATCTTCAGTCGTTTCTCTCTAAAACCCTCTCCAAAACGAACTAATCTCTCCACCTAATCTCTCATATTCTCACTCGTCTCTCTCAAAATGTTGCTCTCGTACTCTCTCAATCATCTGAAACAACAATCATTTGGTTAAGACAAAGTAGAAATCAAGCTAGAAATATTTGCTCCTTAAGGTTTGTTCAAAAAAATCCTTAATTTGTTGTTTGAATGATTGTGGACGTCGCTAACATCTTATAACATGTTTGGAATGTTGTTTACTATAATATCGAACACATTTAGAGGGTTTTGTGTGATGATTTAACCCCCCATGGGTCGGCCCTAAGGTGTTGTTCAACGATTAGACGGACTGGTCCAGTCCGAGGTCTTTCGCACCTGCACGGATTACTTGATCCATTTTGGTGAGAAAGACCCCAAACTGGTCCACTCCGTCCACATAACCGAGACTTGTATTTTTTTCGCACCAAACTATACAATACGCATTGAAACATCAAATATTAAAATGGGTCGAGGAATGGTTGTATACCTCATGAGAAACTCCTCCTTGCCCAGAAATAGGTTAAGGAGTTGGAATCGATGTAGATTTCATATTTTTGGAACCCCCTTCTTCCATGGTTAACTTCTTTAAAAAAAATATGATATAACGCATGTTATGAAATAACCAAGAAACCAAGAAAAGCAATAGAAAATAAAGAACAATCACACAGAGCACAAGAGATTTACGTGGTTCGGTTGGTGAGACCTTCTCAACGGCGATATTGACGCGATAATTTCCACTATGATAAGCAAACAAGTTACACAAGAGATTCATGAGAATTCAACACAAATATCTCCTAGGGTTTTAGTTTATGTAGACACTAAATCCCTAATCCCTCTAACACACTGCCTCACCAACTCTCTCTTTTCAAATCTGAAATACACATGGATACGCTAACACTAATAACCAACAAAAGCTCTGCTTCTCATCCAGCTTTATCTCGGAGTCCAGCTCTGTAGGGTTCCAACTCTATCTCGGTAATCAGCTCTGCTAAAGGGTCCCAAATTCCGCGCTGAAACCCTTGTAAGCGGGTTGGTGGGACGTACACCCGGTTAGGTATCAACTCATATTCAAGACACTTTCAATAATTATCCACCTTGACTTGAATATGCTCCTATTGACTTTAATCTGCCACCATCATAACTCAACGCCTCTAAGCCATTGTCGCTTCAACCATGTTAGGACTTGCCCTCTAAAGGACTCAACATCTGGAAATCCCAATCATGTTTAAGCAATGACTAAAATTGAAAGTTATAACTGCCTTGGTCAACATATACGTTGGATTATCTTCCGTCTACACCTTCTTCATTGGGATCTTCCCTTCTTCAATCACGTCCTTTGGTAAATTGATACCTGACGTCAATGTGTTTAGTTATCTCGTGATACATTTGATTTTTGGTCAAATAAACCGCACTCTAGTTGTTGCAGTAGACCTTTGTCACCTCCTGTTTCAGGCCCAAATCACCAACTAAACCACTCGGCCATATTGCTTCCTTCACTGCCTATGTCGCTGTCATGTATTCAGCTTCTGTTGTAAACAGGGCTACTACTGACTGTAACACTGTTCTCCAACTTATGGCACTCCCGCAGAGAGTGAACGTATAACCCGTCAACGATCTCTTATTATCAAGATCCCATGAAAAATCTGAATCCACAAATCCAACTTATGAACCTTCTCTCACTTTTATCTCATCACCTCTCTGTTTCACGTCATCGCTATCTCGCCACCTCATCATCTTCTCCAGCGATGGTCGCCGGCCAGTAAAATTTTCGGCGACCGTCAAACTTTTTTTCTTCTTCTCTTTGTCTTTTCTTGTTCTTCTCTCTCTTCTTTCTTCTCTCTCTCATTTCTTCTCTTCCCTTCGCCGGAGCCCCTGATTTTCAGACGAGACAAAATCACTTTTATAACAAGGGTAGTTATGAAAACAAAAAAAAATTAACACTAAAGTTAGCTGACGATTTTAACAAAAAGGGGTCAAATTTGAATTTACGAAAACAGGGAGCCAAAAAGGAAGTTGGTCGCAAAGTAGGGAGCCAAAAATAAAATAACTCAAAATTTAATGGTAATTTTTCTTTTTTGTCATCTTTCTTCCTTAAACCCTAAATATTCAAACAATATTACCTCTCTTTTCTCTTCACAATCAAGTTTTATAATGACCATTACCAATAAACAACTAGTTTATTTATTGCCAACAACCCTTGGTTGGAGTGGTAATTAAGAGGTATAATCTTCCACCTTAGAGGTCAAGGGTTCGAGGCACACGCTGAACATTTAAAAAAAAAAAAACTAGTTTATTTATCTTTATTTTCTTCTTCTATTGGATGCTTACATTTATTATGTCTCAAGATATTTCTGATGTTGTTTAAATGGTGGAAAAATATATTTTTGAATCGAACCAACAACTACGTACTCGATCAAACAGTGATACTATAGATGAAGACCTCTATAGAGATGTAAAGAACCCTAGTGAAGGGAAGGGAGTGTAAAAGGAGAAGTCGGAGGGGAGAATGGGAGAACCCGAAAATCGAAAGGGAGAACGAAGTGAAGAAGAAAGATTTTTATTAGTTCTATTTAATTTGACCTTATTGCATTTTGGTCCTTCAAATCATGAGTTTCACATCTAAAATCTGTAACATATAAGGTCTTTAACATAATAATCCATAAGTTTTATCTACCTTTACTAATGTTTATAGCTCCCCAACAACAATCTTCAGCTCCCCTTACTAAATTCTTAGGTTTTTATTGGGGAAGATCCTCTCTCTAAACCCTGGAGCACTTTCTCTCTTTAAGCCCTATGACACTTCCTCCCTCTAAACTCCATGTTCAACAAACATGAGATCGAGTTTTGTTTTAAAATGGGGCCTCGTTAAACTTCTCTTTACATCCAATGTTCGGTGTCTCTTTCCACACCCAGCTAAACAACAATCAAATTGTTGGTTCGATTTTAACTCTGAACAAAAACAAATTAGAACTTTTAAAAATCAAATCCATGTTAGAAAAACTATTGCAATTCTTTTCTCCATGAGGATATATAAGAAATTATAAAATTCTCATATAAATAATTACAAGCTCCCGTCATCGTAGAACTTCAAAAGTTCATATACAAATTAGGAATTAGTATAGTAAAATATAAGATTAATGAAATACTCCTTAAATTTAGTATGATAGGTAAGTTTAAATTTCAAAAAAGAAAAAAGATAAGTTTAAATTGACATAAAATATAAGGCATTTAATCATTTGCAGAAACATCTATAGTTGTTGTAATAAAATAGAAATTGGTGGAGAGAAAAGATAGGAATTATAATATTATTATCTTTGTTATACTCTTTGTTTATTACTTACTAAAAGATCATAAGAAAGATGAGAATTATAAGGTAAAAGTGAGAAGAGAAAGAGAGATTCAATCCAACGTTCTCTTACCAGATTCTACCAAGAAGAATGGGATATGAGTTCTATATATATAGTATTTAATGTATGGGAGAAAAGACCCCATAAAGGGACACGTTGAGGAGGTGGTAATGCAAGTAAGGACTTCAAAGAGGGACACGTTGAAGAGGTAGGAATTCAAAACTTCATCCTTAGTAAACTTTGAATTCAAACACTCAAGGCAACCATAAATTTGTCTGTCGGCAGCCAACCATAAATAATTGCCTCATTAAAATCTTGTTAGAAAAACTCAGTGGGATAAAATATGATGAAAGAAAAAAGAGTACCATAATATAGATTCTGAGTGACACTGGATACGCAATTGTTGCCTCATTAAAAAATTGCCAGAAAAATCCACAGGGACAAAAACTGGACAAAGGAAAAAAAAAGTGTAAGATCCAGTATTAGTGATGTGGAAATCTTCACATGATAATGTTTTCCCCCTGATAAATATCATATCGAGGACCGATGTAGTCTTACATCATCAGATTATTCAAGTTTCGCATTCCAATGCCTTATACTAGTTTTCTGAACGTTGTGGTAGGCAAAGATTTGGTAAACAAGTCAACGTAATTCTCACATTATTAAATCTTCTAAATATCAATTTCACCATTCTTCTGTAGATGATGCGAGAAAAATAACTTGGGTGAGATGTGTTTTTCTGTCACCTTTAAAGTATCCTTCCTTGATTTGAAAAATGTAAGCCGCATTGTCTTCATAAATAATGGTAGGTGATTTGTAATTTCAGGTAGATCACATGAAATTTTAATATGACCGATAATAGACCTTAGCCATCAAATTGTCTCGTAGCTTCATGACGAGCAAAAATCTCAGAGTGGTTTGAAGATGTAGTGGGCATACTTTGGTTACTTGGTCACCAAGAGAAATCTGTATTGCCACTAATAAAAACATAACCTTTTTGTGAAAGATGGTTTTACAATCAATTTACCCAAAGAGCAAGATTTATGAGTAAAATCCTTACTTGTCTGAAACTTCTGGTTCTGTAATGGGTGTCCTTGAGAGTTTTGGATTATTCTACTCATCATGATAGATCCAGGATGTCCCAAACGGTCATGTTAAAGTGTCACCACACTAGGGTCATAAAGCTTCGAGTTTACAACAACATAAGATTCAACTGTTTTTATCTTTACGAGATATAATCCAGAGAAGAGAGTCGATCGTCTCCATAGGTCACGCTTTCGACCAAAAGCATTGGAAGTAATCTGTTATATAAATAGGATGGTGAGTGTTGACTAGGCCAAAGTCAAAGACAAACTCTGAGACAAACCGTGAGATAAATCTGGACGTCCATTTTGGGTTAGATTGGTTTGACTGAATCTTGGCTATCAATCCATAATATATCATAATATTTAATGCCTCATAAATCCTAGTCGTTACATGATACTAAATAGGATGAGATTGACTGTTTCATCTATTACCCACCTCATAGAATAAAAAAATGTACACCCTCTCATTAAATCTATATAACAAAACCGAATTAATTCTTGATTGTTCATTTCTTTTCATATCAAATCTTGCCCTTTACATCTAAAATATTCCATCATAGGAATTCAATTTATATTACCTCCTATTAAACACGTTAAATGACTTTCTCTATTCTCTTGCTTTCTCTTTTCTTTCCCCTTTAAGCGGTCAATTTCATTACCTCCCATTAAACCCTTATAGAAGAGATAAGAAGATAATGGGAATAGGCAAACACAAAAATTTAATTTAATAGATAACAGTTCAAGAACATGTTAAGTTCATCGTTCATCACGAATCCAAAAGGTTGGGCATGCGTCATAAGTTCACTCTCAGGGCTAGGCTTGCTAGCTATGGGTGCTAATGTAGTAATGCATGCTGATATTCCTTCAATATTGTATCCTCTCTTACTGGACATTGAGAAACCTGACCTGTATTTGAAGGCACATGGTAACCTGAGTGCTCAAATGGCCACAATCAACCTTTTCTTCAACTTTGTGGGTAACTTGGTATCATCTTTCTTGAATGTTCTTTTAGTTTACCAAATGCTTAAGTCGATTTACTGGCTCTTTGTTGAATATACCAATTCTTAGATTTCAATCGAAAGATTACCTTATTTCGATTCTTAGATTTCTTTTATGTTCTTGAAATAGATATTTCTTCAGATATTTATGATTTGATTATCTTCTTTCTGCTTTAAATTGTATATTTTGAGTATTAAGAAATGCTATGTGTTCCTTTTTACTGGGATTGTTAGTTAACAGGAAAAGGTGGAAGAAACAACATCACACATCATTGTCGTAAAAGAGAGAAAAAGGAAACAAAAATATAAAATATATACGACGTGTTTTACACAATTATTACTGTAAGCTTCACAATTATTAGGGTGAGCTTCTTCTCCTTCTGATTTTTGGTTTTTGACATTTTGATTGATAACATGAAGTTTCTAAATGTATTAATGTTCATTTCTTATGTCACTTTTTCTAAAATAAAGTGTTACTTATTATGTACATTTCTAACCAAAAAAACATGTTGGACCAGCTCTCAACCGTTGGTAATTATCTCTATAGCACTATCTATTTTGATGTACTTAACTATGGAGCTCATTTCTGGAGAATTTGCGCGTTCAAATATAGGTGTTTAATAAGAAAAGCTAAAAAACTTATTGTTGGAGAACTTGTAAATTCTCAATAGAGTTCAGAGATTGTCGTAAGAAAACCTGTAAGACCCTCCCATTTTCTTATTTATATCTTTCTGCTTTATTCCATTATAGATGAATGTTCTCTGGTTTCATTTGGTTTCAAGACTGCTTAGGGTTCGAGAGGCATTTTTCAGTGTCGAAAGATGTTTTAAAAATTCAAGGAATCTTATCTTTGTACGCCACTACCAATTCCGGATTTTCAAAACTAGGTGCTTGATGAAACTCATTTAGTTTTTCGAGCTTCAATAGCGTTCTTAGATCTCATTGCTTTATTAGCAACGATGAACTCTTATTTGGTTAAGATGAATTATGGTATCTTTAATTCGTGCTTCAAACAACTTTTTTAAGCTAAAAACCTGATGTGCGCTTTAGATGGGTTTATTAGTTTGTCATCTTCTTACTCTCATTGGGTACCAATACTCTTTTTCTATCGTATCTTTTTTATCACTTCTTCGTATCGATTTTATCTCTTTTTTGTATTTTCGCAGGTTTATTGATAGCGAGCAACTTCAGGCGAAGTCAACCTAAAGTCTGTTTTACGTTCAGTTTTCATGGTAAGACAGAAGTTGCACACATTAATATCATTTGTCGAAATTTGCATGAGATGTAGTATAACTTTTATGGCTCCTTTACAAATAGATACTCAAAATCATTTTTATAATTTGGTCTAATGTTGTTTTGTGTTTACTTTTAAGGTTGTATTTTATTGATTAATTTTCATTTAGATCTTATATCGTTGCCATTTCTTATAATTCAATGTGACCATCAAATAAAACATTGAATTCTAATTTGCCTGAAAATGATTGATTTTGTACCCTGATCCACTCCTTAAAATTCGTTAGTGAGGATGTCCAGACCATTAATTCTGCTAAATGAAGATCCTTTTTTCGTAAAGGAGATATCACTTATATGTAGTAGGTGTAGATTTATTGTACTTCATAAAAGTAATTAATTTTAACAATGAAAGGTACATTTGAGCAAGGGCAAATCAATTTTTTGGACTCAAGTAATATATGTTTTTTTTTCTAATGTATCACATTCTTACGTGTTTTATAACATCGTCCGTACCCTATGGGCACGGGTTATGCCTAGTATATAAGATCTTCACTATTTTCATCTCTAGCCTCAATCTGATAATTATTTCGACGAATTTCTTTACAACTTAATAAATTTTTTGAAGAGTCCAATTCATTAGCAAGGAACCTGTTTATATAAGCCTCTTGATAAGTTACATAACTAATAGGGAGTCACAATAATGGTGCTTGAATACAAAGTAATGGTGGAAAACTTATGGTGGTGGGAGTTACAAAGTCTCGTGGTCATCCACCATATATCAAATATTTGCAACAAATGAATCCTTTTTAACAAAGAGAAATTTTTCTTGGATGATTTATCCAAATTTTACATTATATGAACCTGTATGGGGCTAAAGTCGCGGGTCAAGAAGTTAGCGGGGACCGGGTCGTTGACTGGAAGTCAGACCTTCACCTGTTAATATTTTTATGAGCACCGACGACGTTCTTGGACTTAATTTGTGACAAGAAACGAAACACACATGCCTGTAAGATCCTTGGGGTACACTAGGATGATGTCGGTCAAAGGGATTCCGATGGCCAAGTCAGTAAGCTTGTATGAGAAGTATAAACACATGAATGATATCCCTAGAATGTTAACGCTGATGGGGATAGTCGGAGTATGGTGCGGCTTGCAGAGTGGCCGAAACTCGATCTCTACGGGTTAGATTGACTTGTTTGAAAAGGGACAGCTTATGAGGTTTGTCGTTGTGCGAGACAACCCTTGTGAGGTCTATCTTTAAGATAAAGTGAAGATGGTGTGTACCGTAGATAAAGCGAAATGTCTGCCTTAGTGAAGGGTCGACCTTTTATAGGAAATCACGTGGATGATGAAAGAGTCTGACCTTCTAGCTAAAGCGGGTAGTCTCTTAGGAGAGATATAGTAGCTTCCCTCCTTGGAGAGATAAAGTAGCATGCTTCCTTGAAGAGATAAAGTAGTTTGCCGCCTTGGAGAGATAAAGTAGGTTGCCTCCTTGGAGAGATAAAGTAACCTGCCTCCTTAGAGAAATAAAGTAGTTGTTTAGGTGAGAGAAAGAAAGGTTGTTCTCCTTGGTCGCTCTTTCTTGATAAAGTGGTTGTTAGGAGAAAGATGTGTTGCAGATTGTTTGTCAAAGGTTTGAACGATCGAAGAAATTAAAAGTCAGTTCTCAGTTGATTGCTAAAGAATTGGATGCTAGACCGTAACATTTGAGGAATACTCGATGATATGTATCATCATGTTTCCGGTCATTTTATGGTGTCTCGGTCGACTGTCACCTAGCGGTGAGCTGTCTCTTTAAGGCGGTAACGCATGGAGTTACTCCATAAATACGGATATCGTAACCCCCTATATTCGAGATACTTCCATCTTGAATGACTGTAACGTTTCTTCTACGGATATACGGTGAGAGGTCCGCTGAGGAGGTGATGACTGACCTGAAGATGAATAGGGCGGGCCCCTTAGTCATTAATTCATGGGTTTGGTTATCCCGTAGGCCCATTTATCGTAGATGACGGATTTTGGCCCATACAGAACCTTGATAGAGAGAGCGCAAAAAAAGTAACTTATGGTGTGTCTGGATGACGGAATCATTAGTCGGTGAATCCACGGATTCATGAATCCAAGTCATATTTGGTTTGTTTGGCAACCAATAAGAATCCTATGATTTATTATTATTTGTGGATTTTTAAACGCTTAATTTAAAAAATATTGAAGAAACCTTGTTCTCGAAACTCGTTTTTTCAAATATCATTTCATTCGAGAAGCCTCCGTTTTCTTCATAATTTTTTTTTCTCGAGAAACACTTTTCCAATTTTTTTCGTAAACCAATTTTTTTTTTCATAAAATAATTTTCCTCGAAAGTCGTTTTTTCCTCGAAAAATATCCCAAAATAATTTTTTTTCGAAAACCATTTTTTTCGATAACCGAGGTTTCATGAAACCGATATTTTTTTTGGAAACGGTTTTTTCCGTGAAAAATACAATTCGGGAAAACAGTCTTCATGAAGTAAAAAAGTTTTCAAAGAATTTAAGTTATCGAAAAAAACGGTTTTCGAGAAAAAAATGTGATTTTTCGGTAAAAAAAACTGGGTTTGGAGAAAAAATGTTTTCGGGGAAAAAAATTATTTGGGGAAAAATCGATTTTCGAGCGAAAAAAACGGTAGTCAGAAAAATCGGGTTTGGGATAAAGACGCTTTTCGGGAAAAAAAAATGATTTTCGAGAAAAACATTTTTTTGGAAAAAAACGAGTTTTGAAAATAAAAATTTAAATAATGATTTTGTAGAAGGAAACATTTTTTTTTTTTTTGGTTTCAAGTTTGAAATCTAAATTTATTAATCCAAAATCCTAGGGGGTAGAGTGGAATTTTGGTCCAATACAAATTCATTCTGTAGCTTGCAAGTCTGACAGTTCATCTTGAAATAGTTGTGCACTTTGATCTTAGAAGTTTGCCTGGTTGAAAGAGAGATGAAACTTGTACTTAGCATCCTGTAACATTGAAGATGGATTAAACAGACACCCAAGGTTACGGCTAACTCTCTTCTGAAAACTCTTGATAGGCTACAAAGATCGACAGGGTTGGCTGTGAATGCAGGGAAGAGCACAATTTTTTGTGCTAGTATGACATCTGAGCAACAGGAGAAGATTAAATCTCTTTTGGGTTTTCAAGTGGGTACATTACCTATAAAATACCTTGGACTTCCTCTTATTTCGTCGAGACTCTCATATGTTGACTGCTTACCGTTGATTCATAAGATTCAAGCTCGAATTCAGACTTGGAAAGCAAGATATTTATCTTTTGCAGGCCGCTTGTTATTGATTAATGCAGTCCTTAACTGTATGCTGATTTTTTGGACAGCAGTGTTTGTTCTTCCAAAGAGGGCATACAAAGAAATTAATCGAGCTTTCAGACAATTTTTATGGGCAGGGCTGGAACAAGGAAAGAAGAATGCTGCAATTAAGTGGGAAGAAATTTGTCGTCCAAAGAATGAGGGTGGTTTGGGCATCCGTGATATTGAGTGTTTGAACATGGCATTGAACCTCAGACACACATGGGAAATAGTCAGCGACAAAAACACTTTATGGGTTAAATGGGTTAAAATAAATCTGATCTGAGACAAGGAATTCTGGACCATGGCTATATCCGCGAAATGTTCATGGTGTTGGCGTCGTATTCTGGATAGTCGGGACACAGCCAAACAGTTTGTGACTACCCTCATTAGTAATGGTAGCAAAACCAAGTTTTGGTTCGATATCTGGCATCCGATGGGGTTATTATATGATGTGTGTGTGAAAAGTGGAAGGATCGACCCAAATTTATGCAACAAGGGTTTGATCTCTAACTATATTACCAATAATGCTTGGTCCTTACCATAATATTTCAGTTATGAAGTGAGAGATGTGGTTGAATTACTTCAAGAGGTCATAATTGGAGGCATTGAGGAAGATAAACCGATTTGGCAAGTAACTAAGACAGACGAATATAACGTCAACGACACCTACAACAAGCTTAGAGGAGTGAAACCGTTAGTTCCGTGGACAACTATTGTATGGCGTAGTGATGGAATCCCACGCCATAACTTTGTTGCATGGATGGCATTAAAGAGAGGATTAAAGACTAAATCGAAGCTCCAGGCCTGGGGCATGAATGTACCTAACATATGTGAATTGTGTGGACAAAGTGAAGAAGATGATGATCACTTGTTATTTCGATGCGTATACTCCACTCATATTTGGCAGGTGTTGTTAAGGAAGCTGGGTATTAACAAATTGGTCTTTGGACAATGGGATGAAGAAATTGAATGGTGCACAAAAATGTTTAACGGAAATCAAGTCGAAGCAAAAATAGGTTGTCTTGTGTTCAATGGATATATTTATCATATATGGAGAGAACGAAATGCTCGCATTTTTCAGGGAGTTCGGAACTCGATGGAGGAGATCGTCAGACAAATTTCAGAAGAAGTGAGAATAAAAGCTAGTTCTTGGGTTGGTCAGGTACTTGATACTCCGACGTGTAGAGAACTGCTTGGACAATGGAATATTACTCTTCCGTTGAAAACTCTGTTTACTTAAATTTGCAGATGGGAAGGTCCAGAGAATGGGTGGACTCTAGTGAACACAGATGGTGCATATGACGCGGAGTCAGGCGGATTCGGGGCAATCTTAAGGCGAAGTACTGGAGAAGCAATAGTTGCAGCGACTTCGTCGACAAAGCGTGAATCAGTTTTATTGCATGAACTCCAAGGTGCATTGTTAGGCTTACGTCTAGCATGGCAATATGACCAAAATAAAGTTATATTGGCGACTGATTCGACAACGGTAGCAACAATTCTGTCTAATGGAAATTTTGTCCCTCCATGGAAGACTATACGAGTATGGAAAGAGATACGATATTTATGGGGTTTATTTGAGGAGTGTCGAGTAATCCATGTATATCGAGAACTAAATCAAGCAGCAGATTACCTATCGAAGATGCAGCCGAGTAATGGTGTCCTAATTCTAGAGAGTAATGAGTTTTTACGAGCACTAGTAGATATTATAGAGGCAGATAAAAGCAGAGTCATTAGACTCAGGAGAACTTGGTGTAATTCTTTTATGTTTTTTAACCGCTGACTAATGCAAAAAAAAGAAACAAGGATGTCTGCAAGAAGGAACCAAAAAATGATTCCGAGTTATCCCGCCAGTATTCTCTAAATAAAGAGACCATACCCGCTCGATTCCTAATAAAAAGAAACGAATCAGACACCTGGTAATTGGGATCGCCTTCATAGCGTGAGTATAAATACAAAGCTAATCCAACAAAGGGTTGCAAATGAATTGCGAATAAGGGTGGAAGTGAAAATGTTAAGGACTTTGGATAAAGAATTAAATCTATTCGGTAACCAAAGAGAAAGGTAATCAACAAAAAGTGAGCTGGGAGATTAATATTCGAGATATAGTGTCGTCCGGGGTTGAAGGGAAAGTTCAGATGAATGCTTTGTATTACTGCTCTGATCGAGAGGCAAAAGTAGTCGAGAAGTGGTCGATTAATGTTCCTAATTGGGTTTCGGTTATAGAGGGGTAAGACTAAAATAGATAGCCGATCAAAATGATCAGAAGTAGGTCGACAAAATGATACCACTTTATAACGAAGAAAAGAAATATGATCGAAATAGACATAAAGGTTAACCATGACTAGTAGATCAAGATGAAGTAGGCAGCATATCAAGATAATATCCAGGTGTTCATTGATGCAGATGAAGTAGGCATGCATAATATAGTCAACGTTGTACGGAAAGCTTGAAAATATCATATATAGACCATAAAGTCCAAACCTGAGATAAAGGTTTAGGAGGTTAACTCCTCTGCTAGATGAGATCCATGGAGGGTTTAAGATCTTTCTACTATCTTCGTTGTTGGTTTTCTTGTTACCTTCGTTGTTGGTTTTCCTGGTATCTTAGTTGTTTGTATGATAGATGTTATTGTCCTTTGCTGGTTCAGTGAGTTAGATTGTTACCAATTTATCTTATCCCCCATCTGATTCCTTCCTCCGCTGCGATGTGATGAGAAAACCTAGATCTAGGGTTGACATGTTTGGGTATAAAAATGAACTGCTTATTTTAGGTTGTGATCATATGAAACTGGTTGACAATTAAATTATTTGGTACAAAAGATACTTATATTAAAGATTTTAGTGAATGAAATCGAAGATAGCTTGGTAATGGTTAGGGTTTACCAAGAAAGAAGAGGGAGAACTAGATCTAAGGTTTCAGCAAATGGGTATTAGAAGATTGTGAATTGTGTACTTACATGGAGCAAACTGAAGATCTGATTATACACCATGAAATTATTAGCTAAATCTATTCAGTAGATGAATCGGTTGGAAGATGAGATAACTAGGTTTCTATCGGGTGGAAAAAGGGGAGAGAATCGCACGAGACGTTCTCTCTCCTCAAAAGATCCCGTATTGCCCCACCTTTTTTTGTTGATGGTCATACAACTACCATGTGGACATTTTTATTGCTTATGCACCAAATAGAATATCGAGCAATTACTTGTGTATCAACAGAAGTCATTTGGCTCATTTCATTGTTTCAAGAGTTGGTTGTTAAACTTTGCTCCACTAACCTTATGGTGTAATAATATTGGTGCTATATATTTTACTTCAAAACCGCTTTTCATGCACAACTCGAAATTGATTTACTTTTGTTTGGTAAACGGTAAAACAAAAGCATCTTCTAGTCAGGTCTATTTCCACTAAAGATCAACTGACTGATAGTTTTACAAAAGAATTGTGTACACCTCGGTTTACTTCACTACGTGACAAGCGCAACGTTCTCCACATACCGTTGAAATTGAGAGGGCATATTAGATCAACCCAAGATACCATTAACTCCAATCAAGCAACTAATTGAGTCTAGTAGGTACTTGATTGATATCATATCAAATGATACGATATATGCAAGAATATCGTTGTTTCCATTGTAGCTTAATTTTCTTGTACAATAATTGACCTTTGTAAACATTCTTTGTGTAATGAGTGTAAACATCTATACACTAAAGGAGTTTTGTTAAGTCTCCGACAGAAAAGAGAACTCCAAAGTACATATCTCATAGTTACCACCAATTGCAGTTCAAAATTAAGCCAAAAACACTCAAAAATCTTATTTAACAATAGAGGGGGAGAAAATGACCTGTTTAGATTTGTAGAAAGAGAAAGGAGAAAAATAAGGAACCTGAATCTATTAGTAGAGATAGAAAGATCATATCAATAACCCCAAATTTAAAGAACTCTGATTGAAGAAAATGAGATAAATCAAACTTTCCTCTAAGGTTTCTGTTTTGATGAGGAAGAATGTAACATCCCTTCTCGAAATCACAGGTAGGTTTTAAATAATGCTTCTTTTATTTTAGAGTACTATAAGCCCTTGTTTTTTAGAATAAAAAATTTTAGGGACAAGAATCAAACTAAATATTAGTTGATTTAATCAAGTGAGAGACCTGTCACATGCTTAGGGCTGGGAAAACGGTCCGGAAATACGAAACCCGGCCCTAACCGCTCGGACCGGGGAAACCCGACAACCGAGAAGAACCCGGTTCGGGCATACCCGGCCCGAAATATCGGTCGGGCGTGGGCGGGACTCGGGTAAGGTGTCTTTACCCGAGTCCCGACCCGTTAGGTGATGAGACATGAAAATGTCCCATCTGAGTCTCTTAACTTGGGTTAGTTAGTCCAAATCGAGCGGTTACTCTGATGATTTGTTTGATGTTCTTTCTCAGGTGTCTTTACGGAAGTCAGCGGGAAAAACATATGAAATCGAGAAAAATAGATGTTGGGGGGCATTTTGGTCATTTGTGATTCTGGAAATTTTGGTCACATTGGTCATCGGTTGAAAAGTAGATCCGAAGACGAACTCGTGGACGAAAACGGAAGTCAAACTGGAGCTTGGATGAAAGAGTTAGACTAAGTCAAAGTTGTATTTATAACCAGTTGACCAGAACAGAGTAGGCCATGTGTTGACGACAGAATGGAAGATCGGACGATCATTGGCGCATGTGGTATACTGTCGGGACGTACATGAGGGCACTCGGGTGATTTTTGGGACAACATAAGGCTATGATTCAGTGTGGTGCGATAACTAATAGCTCGGTGATCCCCACACGTTACAGCAAACTCCCTTGCGACACCTGTGTAGTTATACCATCCGGCGGCCACTTCAATTTATTTCGTTGATCCGTGAAGCACCATAGCCGCCCCTATTTCCAGCTACTTGCACGTCCATTGGTTATTATCCTCTCCCATTTCTCCCATCTCTATTTAAACTGAATATTTTATTTCCTTGTCATTTGACAACCTAATTGGAAACAGATTGGATATTAGATAGGGACGGGCGGACGGCATTTACGGGTGGGTTATCGGAAACACCCATTCTCTTCTACGTCTCTCTTTGATTGTTATCTTGGAAATAATTCTAGAGATAGAGAATGAAAATAGCGAGAGAGAGCTTGAAAGGGAAAGAGATGAAAAGATTGAAGATAATGTTTTGGAGAAAGATTGATGGCAAGATAGGATTCGATTGAGAAATCTAGAGAAGAATTGGAAGGTTACAGTTTATGGCTGATTCATAGAGAAGAATATATTTTCTTCTCTACTCGGTTGGAAACAGAGGCAGAGATGGAGCAAGAGAGATAGATGGAGATATTCGGTTCATGATGGAAAGAAGAAAGAAAACACAGCAAAGAAGGAAAGCAAGATTCGAAATCAGTTTTAGAGAGGATGAGATATTTCCCTCTTTAATATAACAACAAAGAAATAGATTGGATTGGATTCTTCTCAGCTGGACTTTATAAAAAGAAGACAGAGCCATCTTCTAGGGGCATCTCGACTAGGGGGTTGATTATCATCCTCCCTGGAGCTCAACTAGAACAGAAAGATTAAAGAGAGAGAGTGAAATTTGTAGAGAGAGTTTTAGAGAGAGAGTATCTTCATTATTTTTATCTTAGTCTTCTTCTGTATCTTTTCTTAGTGAGAAAGAGAGATTAACAGGGATTGTAGTAAGAGAAAGAATTCAAACAGATTGCTGTAGAGAGAGAGAGGAAGAAAGAGATCATAAATTCAAACATTGATTATCATTTTATGTGTTCTTTTGTTTCTGTTTTGACTCTTTTAGTGAGAGAGAGGAAAAACAGAGAAAGAGAAAGATTAGAAGAAGTTAAATACAGTAAAGAGAGAGAGAAATCAGTGGGGAAGATGAGAAAAATGTCTGGAAAATAATTTTCCCAGAGAGAAAATACTTCCGAGAAGAAGAGAAAATTATTTTCCTTAGGGGCGCGTTTGGCTGCCAGTGGAAAATCAGTGATAAAAGTTTTGTATTCCTCCCTATTTCTCTTTTATTTGTCATATTTGTTTTGAACTTTTATTATGAGTAGCAAATTCTCTATCTAGGATAGATGATGAAACCATGTTCAAAATTTTAATCGAGTTTTAACGAAAACATCTCCCAGAATTAGGATAGTTCATTATCCGAAATTCTGAGTTATAAAAAGAACGTGATTTAATTTGTCTAAATATTTGTTCTTAAAAATGATTTTATGTGGTGAATTCAGAAAACCCAGACTCTCCCCCATTTGAGTTCCTTGTATTATTTGTATTTATTTTCATTTCCGTTATTTTATTTTAATATTTTATTCATTTTAAAACCAAAATCAAAACATTTGAAAAATCTTATTACTTCCTAGGCCCATCATTAGGCCCATCATTAGGCCCGCTCGATTCTCAACCGGTACCTGCCCGCTCGTTAGGCCCGCCCGATTCGAAATTGGTACCTGCCCGTCCCTTAGGCCCGCCCGATATCTCATCTATAAAAGAGGCCCAAAGTCCCAAACCCTTGTTCATTCTCTTCTAACCCTAATGGCCGACTTCCAACAGCCAACCTAAATCACCTCTCCGCCACCATCCTACACAGAACCACCTCCACCCCTCACCTCCTCCATTATTCTTACACCATTTTCCACCATCACAAACCCTAAAGCTATTGAACAACAAATCGTTAAACACAACCACCTCCATCATCTTCAACAACGATTTCTCTTCTATTCCCTCCATGACTCCATCAATACATCATCTTCAACAACCCTTACTTTATTTGGATGAAGATTATAAATGAAATCAAATCTATGTTTATGATCTATTTCAGATTTTTTTTTGTTATGATTTATATTTTGAAACAGATCTGAAATAGATCTCTTTTTGTGTTATGATGTATATTGTGAAGTAGATTTGAAATAGGTCTGTATTCTGAAACTTATCTAAAATGGATTTGATGGGAATATGTAATTTTTTTTGTCATGATGACGGTGTAAATTTATTTAAAACAGATGGGGTCTATATTCTGATGAGAATATGTAATTTTTTTAATGGTTGTGATGACGTAAACTTATACAATTTGTACATTGCTATTAAGTTATATTTCCTAACACAATTTCTTTGTTTTTGCAGATGGAAGTTGGATGAAGGTTTTGATAGTTGGGACTTGAAGGGAACCATATTTTGTAAATTAACTAGGTATAACCCGTGCCTCTGGCACGGACGTTCTTATTGAACTTGAGTGTTCTAAGTGGTGACTCTTCTGTTACAAAATTAGCTTAGCACAATTTTCTTTTAGCGGGGTATTGTCCGTGACTCCGCCTGAGAGAAAGTACATTATGAAGTCTGTACGCTACTTTCAAATTCTAAATTTGAAATTATTTCATATAATTATTTGTTTCTGTCCATTTTTAATTTATTGATCATCAATAATTCATTAAGAATTATAGACACCCAAGTATTGATAGATAATCTTTTAACAAAAAAAAGTATTGATAGATAATAGTGTCAAACAAATACCACAAGTGCATGCCAAAGATTTCAGTATACTGCAACAAAATATGACACAAAACAAAAAATATGACCCAAAACTAAATATGTGAGAAATTAGAGAACTAAAATTAAGACTCTACAAAATCTAAGTGGAAGGAAGTCGGAAATAACTAAACTTCAACTAATGGCCTCTCAATGTTAAGAGAGCAACATATTCCGGACAGATGTAAAGCATAAATAAGCCATCGATATAACTCTGGTAAGCAGTCCGAGGGGGATAATCAAGTCCCAATAGCTGAGATCATTGAAGATGTTACAATACCAATTCCTACCTGGAGTGTTTGTGGTGATCTCCATCCAATGCCTCTTGCCTCATAATCCCCATATTTAGGGGCATCACCAGCCTCTGTCTCTCCAAAATGATTGTTTTGTAAATCGTCATGATAGTCCATGCTCACTTGGTACCTTCTCTTCCTATAGTATTTAACACGGTAGCTTCTCTTCTGCTTTTGGTCAGAAACACCTTTCACCGATTAGGTAACGGGTATTGAAGAATCGATTTTGTACGGAAGGAGAAGACAGAGCATGTCTTTGGTTGAGTTGGAGAAGAATTTGACGGTGTAGATTAACAAACGAAAGAGATGGATTAAACAGTCCAGATTAATAATTTTGTTACATATACCTAATGTGTGGGTGAATAGATTTTTTTTTCTTCAGATAGATGATAGATCTAACAGCTAAGATTTAAGATCAAACACAACGAACAATCAAATTTGTCTTTCGGCCGGTCAACACAAACCTAGGTATAGCCCGTGTCCTAAGGGCACAGGCATGTGTGTGGCAAATATACACTCTATTGATTGTTCAACATGGATTACTCTTCAGCATTGAGGCATGTACTATAAACAATGTTATTATCGATATCCATAGTGTTTCATAAAGAAGACCAGGATTAACAGCCTTCACAGGATCAATGTGACCAGCACCATAAGCAAATTCACCTTCTTCATTGTTGGTACTATTCATTGGCCAAGCTAAAATCAAACAATAGTGAGTACATTTAGACTTTAATTACCGTAATCGAAAGCAAAAGGAAGTACTTCAATTGATTATACATACCAGTAGTCATTAGAGCAGATTTAATGGCAGAAGGAGACCATTCAGGGTGAAAAGTTTTGACGTAAGCTGCTGCTCCAGTTGCATGAGGACACGACATTGACGCCCCGGATAATATACTGTACTTTACCGATCTTTCATTATGGGTTCCCCAAAGGTGAGAACCCAGCCAAAATGTCAACACCAGGGGCAGTTATATCTGGCTGTTGTGAGATTAGTGTAATGGTTAAAGAAAAGCAAACAGACACAAAGATACTTTATATATATGTGTATGGGTGTAGACAAAATGAATTACTTACCTTGATAATATCAGGTAAGACGACATTCGGCCCGCGAGAAGAGAAAGAAACAACTACAGGAGCTTTAGAATCTTTTATAGACTCACTCTACAAAATTGTTCCTACAGCGTTTCTGCAATTAGTAGAGAAGAAGAAATAACATAGTAAGATGGCCTTCGTTTGTATTGAACATTCATAATCACTTTTTCAATCTCGAACGGACTTACTTGGCGGATTGAATATAAGACCGAACATCTTCACCACTTCGGTTGCCTAAAAGAGTAGCGGGTAGAGGATAAATGAAAGAAAAATCGCGTCCCTTAGAAATCATGAAGGTTCCTAAAGCTTCGCTGGTGAAAGCTTCCTGACCTTTGCTTTCCTTGTCACATAGAACAATCTTCCCATTCACTAAGTTGATATCTAAACAGCCGATTTCACAACTCCTGGATTCTCAATAATATTTAAAGTTAATATAAACTTCTGATTTGTTAATAAAACCAAATTCTTCAGTAAAAAAATTTACCGAACGTCTGTGGCTCCATCCACACGTGCTCGAAGCTTCTCCCCCATATACAAGTGAAAATTTAGTTCCTTTCAAGGTGAAGGAATTAACCGCAGTACCCTAACCAACATAGACGGGCAACCAAATTGAACATCCTTTATTAACCTAATATTGTGAGTAGAATCAATGGATAACTAAAAGAAATTGAGGCTTACCACGACTGTCTTCCCATTTCCTAACACAACCTTGTCGACTATCCGTTGTTCTGTACTACTTGTTGCTACACTTAGCAACCAAGGTGCAGCACTGCTTGAAGTTTGTGGTAATGGACCACTATTACAAGCCGCTTGTGAAGTAAGAATGCCACTTTTCACGGCATGGAAAGAACCAATGGCAATTGGGTCCACGTCAAAGTCACTCGAGCTAGATGACCCTAATGAGGCTGAAATAATGTCGACACCGTCGGCAATTGCATCATCAAACCCACTTAAGATGTCGGCGGTTGCGCAACCTGCTGGGGAACAGATCTTGTAAACAACAATTCTTGCCGAGGGTACTGCACCTCTTGCATTTCCCTTGGCCAACTCAAAGAAGCTTGCATCTTTTACTTCAACACCTGCTGCAGTTGATGCAGTATGTGTACCATGTCCTTCTGAGTCCCTATCAGATGAATCCAAGTCAAACTTAGTCTTACACCTATGAGCTTGTGATGCACCCGAAAAGGTTGCACACCCAAGCGGAGGTATCAAGTAGTAATCCGGCAAAGCCGGGATCGATCCAAGGATAGGAATGTAGTTTGGATATCGAATGGTCTTATTCGTCGGTTCAGATATCAAAGGCTTACTTAGACAAAAGCGCAAGTAAATGAAGATAATGAAAGATTTTTAAACGAATGAGCACTAAGAGAATAAAGGAAGTAAAACAAACTAGAATATCAATGTGAGAGGGCGAGAGAGATTCGAGAGAGGAGTTGAAGGAACAAGAGTAGGGAGGCAACAAATAAGTGAGAGAAGTGTCGAGGTCCGGGAATCCGTTGTGGTGAACCTACAACTATTTACGGTCCAATCGAATATATTGATACAAACCTAGTCTCGATTCCTACGGTGGATGTTCATAAGCACTACGTATGTCCGGAGATAATACTTAGTCAAACAAACTTCCCAAACAATTAAAACCGAATCATCGAAAATGTCGTCTAGCCGCCTAACTATGTGAAGTGCATGACAAGACACATGAAATTTGGATCTAGACTACGATCGATATCGATCACTTTGCCTAATCGATTAACTATGCGAAATACTTGATAAGACACATGAAAAACGATTGAAACAAGTAATCAAAATAAGAGAACATCAATTTATTATCAAAATATTAAATCATCACATAGATAATCACGAATTCATCACATTTCATCTCATATAATCGACACACTAAAGTTAGCTAACATGGCGATTGAATAAGAAATGGAAAGGAAATGGTGAGAGAATCCCCCTTTTTCGATGTGGTTCGAGGCTAAGATCGTCGGAAAATATGAGTCTTTAAGGTTCAGCCGATCTCCCATTAGCAAATTCTGGGTTCCCCATAGCGACCACCATCATCTTCTCCATTTAGAACACAACCTCCATTAAAGCTAAACCCTAGCTTTCTCTCTCTAGCAATCTTCAACCAAAACCAAATCAAACCATATAGGAAGCTAGATCAAGACATGAGGAGCAAAAGCCCTAAGGTTTCGGATCAAAAAGGTTGCCGGAATACACAAGAAAAACCGGCTAAAGAGATGAAGATTCCGGCCAAAACCCTAGGTGTATCCGGCAAGAAGCTGCTGTCCCGGCAAGAAGTTGCTGTTCCGTGCGCGTCTAAGGTGCTGTCCCGAGCTGCAGCTGCTGTCCCGTGATGCTCCTATGCCATCTCGAGCTATGCACGCGTCCCATGGCCAGATCCCGAGCTGCTCGTGCTGGAGAAGCTGCTGTTCGGCCGTGCTTTAGCTGTCCCGTGCTGCTGGTTGCTGCTGTTCCCGAGAGCTGCTGTCGGAAGCATCCCGAGCTGCTGTTGAAAGCAGCCCGAGCTGCTGTGAAGACAGCAACTCGGCCGGCTAAGCTAGGCCGGCCTAGTGTGCTGGCCGGCCTATGCTTGGCCGGCCCTCCTCCTTCTTCCTTCTCTCTTTCTAGCTCTCAACCCTTTTTAACCTTCAAGAACAAAAACCCTAAAGTTCCTAGCTTCTTCTTCCTCCCTTTCTTGCTTGGTGAAGAAGATGATGAATAGTGTCTCCCCCCTTTTTCTCACTTGTGTATACACAACCCTAGACTTAGTCAAACTTGACTAAGTCTTAGACCATTTGACTTGGACCAAAGAGAGGGTGCTCATAAGTTCTCTATTATTCTCTACCTCTTTGGGCTCTTGGGTTGGGATTCTTTCTAAAACAAGGGAGTGCCTTCATCTTATCTCTACATTTAAAACCAAGGGGGGTGCCTTCATAGAATCCTTGTTTCAAGACCGAACCTCGACTTCTTTCCTTCACAACTTCTCCGTCCGAACTCCGAATCGACTTCCGTTTTCACCGTCGGACTCGTCATTGACTTCACTTGTTGTTTGACTTCTGATTTTGACCAAAATGAACAAAATACCCCTGGTGCTCTTTTCTTCCCTTTTGCCGCATAAGATGAAAATGTGATAATTCGCTCTCTTTATTCCGAATTACACGCCAAACCCCAAATAAGCTACCTAGCAATAAAAACACATAAATAATTAGAAATAGAACCCGAAAGGAACTAACTAATCAAAGTTAAGTGACCTAAATGTGGCATTTTCACGCCACATCAACATCCCCAAACTTACAATTTGCTAGTCCTCGAGCAACAAACAAAACAAGACAATAAAGTAAACCTAACTCACTTTCGGAGGCATCCCGGTTGCATTTAGCTTATGCAACAAGCCGTTAAACCCCTAGGTTACCCCTAGTGGACGAGTCTCGTCTCGTGAGGGTTTCCAGTGAATACACCCACAAAGTTCTAGATTTTCAAAAGACATAAGAGTCGAACTATCGATGCAAATAAGGTAACGATCAACAAGTGAGAGACTTAAGTGTGTCAAACACATGAATCAAACCAATAAACACAAAAGCATGCTAAGAGTCTCCTCACTAAAAGTTTCATACTTAAGTGCAAGTGTCCCATCATCATGAGCATCATCCAAGTCTAAAGTAACAAAACTTTGTTTCCTATCATAGCACATTTCGCCTCGACTTTGGCCTCACGGTCATACGCTCTTAAACATGAAATCACTCAAAATGGAATCTAATGGTTCACTCTCATGTGTGAGCATGGAATAAAGTAAACTCAACACATACAAAAATTAAATGAGGATATCAAGTTCTAAAACGAAATGATCTCTTAGGAATGGAAATAACCACTAACGGAATAGGGAAGCTCACTCACCCTTCTCACCCACTCTACCCTCTAATAATGTCTCCTAAAGGTAAACGAATACAAGTGATGGAATGGAAGATGATGAAATCCCGAGAATGTCGACGCCTTCAATGATAAAAGAACACTCAAACAACCTTTAACTTGACTTTTTGCTTTGAATACTTTATTTACTCCAAATACTTACATAAACACTCAAAAGTTCACATGAACTTTTACACAAAAACAACTTTCTTTCTTTTTGTTTTTTTTCTTTTTCTTTTTCTTTTTCTTGTTTCTCTTTTTTTTCTATCTTTTTTCTTTCTCTTTTCTCTTTTTTACACACATAACCAAACACCAAACACAAAAGTACAAACTAGTATTCTCAACAAATCACCTTTACTTTCACACTTTGCTTTCACATTCTTTCTTCTTTACTTTTCATGCCTTCATTCTCGGGAGTAGTATGATGAATGGATGGTGGAGTATCCGTTTCCCTAAAGTTGACACTATTATCGGGTTTCATGGACTACAAGAGTAAGGTTTATTCGCTATCCTGATGTCACTCCTAGTGGCTAAGGAAGTTGAGCTCATGAGATCGTCTAAGCTCTTTTGAAAGTTGCGAAGTTGAGTAGCTCTTCATTCTACTCGGAGTTAGCGCGGAAGAGTACACTCAAAAGCAATAGCAAGGCTCAGATATCTCACATGGGTTGAAGTCTCCACTAATGACTATTTTAGGTTACTTAGAAGTGTTCCTTCTTCCTTAAGATGCTACTCACATGATAAGACACCAACACCAAAGGACTTAACATTCATGAAAAGACTAAGAGCATGCATAAGATTTATCAAGAAAGAACCACATGTATCAACATACTTAAAAATACCACTAGAGTCATACCAAATCTACCCAAAAATTTTCAAATTTGGTCAATTTGTTGAACCCTCTTGTCTTTTGAAATCTAAGGTCATGATGTCATGCGACCAAAAGGTCGTATCCCCATCCCCAAACTTAAAACTAACATTGTCCTCAATGTTCTAAGCATATACTCACTAAAAGATAAGAGGTACAATAAGTTAAAGAGAAGAGTGGAAGGATATTACCATAGCCGACGGAGATAAAAATTTATACTACCAAGACTTGTGTATTCGAGTTCCAAGTTGATGATAAGCCCATCGCCATCCCCAAACTTGGAACGAACCACGTCCCAAAAGTATACAAAGTGAGAAACACTCCTAACACATCAATATAAAACATAAGAATGAAGCATAAGCATGACCACATAAAAATGACCACTCACGCAGGATCACTCGATTGCATCGAACCATGCAATTAGTCATTGATTCTCTTGCTTTCACAAGAGCACGAGTTAGGTCTCGTGGAGGGTTTCCAGAGATGATACCCACAAACATCAAGGTCCCACCTCAATAGACCAACCAATCATATAACAAAAGACGAAAGATTTGGGGGTCTTCCCAAAGAAAAGATGTAACCGGTAAGAACCATCTCACAACAATGTAATGACATTGGTACATAAGTGAGACGGTAAAAAATAAGAGGTAATCCCCAAACTTGGATGATGACAATGCAACAAAGTTTGATATAATAACAGGGAAAACATGCATTTCACTAAAAGGATCTACATATGTTTGAGATATTGGTTGAGATGTCGAACTAAAACCTAAGGGGTTGCCCATAAGGCTCAAGACTAAGTCAGAAGTTTCCTTAAGTGAGGGTTCAACCAATCCTTTAAACATTATTCTTGTCTCGATATCATATGTGTCCTTAGGGAAATCTATAGCCCCGCTCAAGAGGGCATCCACATCTCGTCCATTTTTACTAGCTACAAAGGTCTCAGGTAAAAAATTAGTCATGTCGTTATGATTCTCCTGAGCACTAGTAGTATTGTCCCTCTTAACTATCAATGCAAGCATATTCATATCACGAGTAGGGAACAATTGTTTATGAAAAGTGGAATGAGGTTCATCAACTAGTTCAGACTCAGATTTCGACTTTAAAACCTCGTTATGTCCATCTCCTCTCTCGGAATTTGTAAGATCCTCGGGTATGTCTACCTTCATAGGAGTATCCAATCTAATCATTTCATCACTTCCAAGAATGAAGTTGGACTTAACATTAGCATTAGGTGTATTACTCTCACCTATACCCTTGAGATCTGTTGGAGTTTGGGGTTGTGAAACCCTTTTCTCGATGTCTTTTAATTTTTCCTCCATCTCTTCAAGGGCGTGCAAGGTGTTTTGGCTAAACTGAGTTTTTGCCTCATAAAATGATTTTGAAACATCTTCAAGAGTTCTCTCATGATGAGACGCATAAGAACTAACTAAGGGCTCTTGAAGATTCTCATAATCATTGGTAAAGACATCACTCCTCGAACCTACGGGCTTCATATGAGTGTTTACGACATTTGTGCATCCTAGCGAGACATTTCGACAAAGAGAAATAGTAGGGCATTTACTCGCTAGGTGTTCTCGACTTGCACAAATGCTACAGACACTATCAATCGCTAAATCACCATCATGCATATCTATAAATTCTTTCCGAGTCATGTAGGCAATTTTATCTTCTACTTTCCCGTTCTCCTTTAAAAAGCATATGCCTCCTTTTGAGTAATGGTTTCCTTCGGCTATATCTTTGTCACTCTTAACGGGTGTGTCCCAATCTTGGGCCTTCTCCGCTAAGAGGTCGAGATACTCCCAAGCCTCATTAGGATTTTTACTCATAAACCCTCCGTTGCACATCACTTCCACGAAGTGTTTCATTTTGGAGGTCAAGCCATCGTAAAAGAACCCGATGACCCTCCATATTTCATAGTTATGATGTGGACATGCGAGAAGGAGGTCTTTAAATCTCTCCCAACACCCAAAGAAGGTCTCCTCTTTGTGTTGCTCAAAATTCATAATTTCTCTTCTTAAGGTGTTGGTTCGATGGATTGGGAAAAACTTTTTCAAAAACGCCCTAGTCATTTCATCCCAACTTCTTATAGTCCTAGGCCTTAGAGAATGAAACCATATCTTCGACTTTTCTTTTAATGATAATGGAAATAGTTTGAGCTTAGCGACTTCCTCAAGTACTCCATTGATTGGGAGTATCGAGCAAATCTCATCGAACTCTCTCAAATGAAAATATGGATCTTCATTCTCTAGGCCTCGGAATATAGGAAGTAATGGGATAATCTCAGGGTCTATGTCTAAATCACACTCATTACTCGGAAATATGATGCATGAAGGTATGCTAGCCATATTAGGTTCAAGGTAGTCTCTAAGACTTCTAAGCGGTCGATGAACCTCATACCCATCATTCCAATTATCATTCCCATAAATATCCATTGAAGCACAATTAAAACAAAATGCAAGCAATCACAAGTGTTCAATTCAACTACTACTATCAATAATAGACAAGATGCAAATGCACTTAAGCCACTCAAATAGGTAAAGGTTAGGGAACAATACTAGAGATGGCGTTTGTTACCACAATTTGATCCTCTTCCCTTTTCTTGTGTCTCCCTTTATATCCCAAAACTTGTTTGCTTTCGTCCTTTAAAGCTCCTTGGAAGAGTACCTCAAAGAAAACAAGAATTAAAAAGAAACTAAAAAAAAACAAAGAAAATAAACGTCCAAGTAAACAAATAACACTACACTAATGAACAAAACACGTAAACGATATCTAAACTACTAAACCTATCCCCGGCAGCGGCGCCAAAAACTTGATGCACCCGAAAAGGTTGCACACCCAAGCGGAGGTATCAAGTAGTAATCCGGCAAAGCCGGGATCGATCCAAGGATAGGAATGTAGTTTGGATATCGAATGGTCTTATTCGTCGGTTCAGATATCAAAGGCTTACTTAGACAAAAGCGCAAGTAAATGAAGATAATGAAAGATTTTTAAACGAATGAGCACTAAGAGAATAAAGGAAGTAAAACAAACTAGAATATCAATGTGAGAGGGCGAGAGAGATTCGAGAGAGGAGTTGAAGGAACAAGAGTAGGGAGGCAACAAATAAGTGAGAGAAGTGTCGAGGTCCGGGAATCCGTTGTGGTGAACCTACAACTATTTACGGTCCAATCGAATATATTGATACAAACCTAGTCTCGATTCCTACGGTGGATGTTCATAAGCACTACGTATGTCCGGAGATAATACTTAGTCAAACAAACTTCCCAAACAATTAAAACCGAATCATCGAAAATGTCGTCTAGCCGCCTAACTATGTGAAGTGCATGACAAGACACATGAAATTTGGATCTAGACTACGATCGATATCGATCACTTTGCCTAATCGATTAACTATGCGAAATACTTGATAAGACACATGAAAAACGATTGAAACAAGTAATCAAAATAAGAGAACATCAATTTATTATCAAAATATTAAATCATCACATAGATAATCACGAATTCATCACATTTCATCTCATATAATCGACACACTAAAGTTAGCTAACATGGCGATTGAATAAGAAATGGAAAGGAAATGGTGAGAGAATCCCCCTTTTTCGATGTGGTTCGAGGCTAAGATCGTCGGAAAATATGAGTCTTTAAGGTTCAGCCGATCTCCCATTAGCAAATTCTGGGTTCCCCATAGCGACCACCATCATCTTCTCCATTTAGAACACAACCTCCATTAAAGCTAAACCCTAGCTTTCTCTCTCTAGCAATCTTCAACCAAAACCAAATCAAACCATATAGGAAGCTAGATCAAGACATGAGGAGCAAAAGCCCTAAGGTTTCGGATCAAAAAGGTTGCCGGAATACACAAGAAAAACCGGCTAAAGAGATGAAGATTCCGGCCAAAACCCTAGGTGTATCCGGCAAGAAGCTGCTGTCCCGGCAAGAAGTTGCTGTTCCGTGCGCGTCTAAGGTGCTGTCCCGAGCTGCAGCTGCTGTCCCGTGATGCTCCTATGCCATCTCGAGCTATGCACGCGTCCCATGGCCAGATCCCGAGCTGCTCGTGCTGGAGAAGCTGCTGTTCGGCCGTGCTTTAGCTGTCCCGTGCTGCTGGTTGCTGCTGTTCCCGAGAGCTGCTGTCGGAAGCATCCCGAGCTGCTGTTGAAAGCAGCCCGAGCTGCTGTGAAGACAGCAACTCGGCCGGCTAAGCTAGGCCGGCCTAGTGTGCTGGCCGGCCTATGCTTGGCCGGCCCTCCTCCTTCTTCCTTCTCTCTTTCTAGCTCTCAACCCTTTTTAACCTTCAAGAACAAAAACCCTAAAGTTCCTAGCTTCTTCTTCCTCCCTTTCTTGCTTGGTGAAGAAGATGATGAATAGTGTCTCCCCCCTTTTTCTCACTTGTGTACACACAACCCTAGACTTAGTCAAACTTGACTAAGTCTTAGACCATTTGACTTGGACCAAAGAGAGGGTGCTCATAAGTTCTCTATTATTCTCTACCTCTTTGGGCTCTTGGGTTGGGATTCTTTCTAAAACAAGGGAGTGCCTTCATCTTATCTCTACATTTAAAACCAAGGGGGGTGCCTTCATAGAATCCTTGTTTCAAGACCGAACCTCGACTTCTTTCCTTCACAACTTCTCCGTCCGAACTCCGAATCGACTTCCGTTTTCACCGTCGGACTCGTCATTGACTTCACTTGTTGTTTGACTTCTGATTTTGACCAAAATGAACAAAATACCCCTGGTGCTCTTTTCTTCCCTTTTGCCGCATAAGATGAAAATGTGATAATTCGCTCTCTTTATTCCGAATTACACGCCAAACCCCAAATAAGCTACCTAGCAATAAAAACACATAAATAATTAGAAATAGAACCCGAAAGGAACTAACTAATCAAAGTTAAGTGACCTAAATGTGGCATTTTCACGCCACATCAGCTTGCTGAAAGTTAATTAAGACAAAATCAGTGTCTCACAATCTTAGTCTCACAACAATAGTATTTGTAGAGACAAGGGTGTAAAGATAATTACTTATTGCAGGTGAAATTTCTACCACCTTCACAAACACCCTTCCATTTCTTAGGTGGTGGACCAAATCCATTCGGTGGTGGACCAAATCCATTATCTAGTATACCTACAATTGTGTCGCTTTCAACAGTAGGAACTCGTTTCACTTTCTCTGAGAATCTCATAAAATCCCATGATCTCGTTGTGTGAAGTTGAAACATTCGGTTTGTGAAAACAGACACAATGCCTTCCTTGCCTATAAACACAAATATGAAAGGGAAATTATGAATTTGATTAGAAATTGAAACAAGTCAATTACCCCCCAAATGTGAAATTGATTAGAAATTGAAAGTATGGAATATCATATTTCACCTATAAGATTGAAGTTGTAGAGAGATGGAAAAACTAACTTGAAATAGAAATTATGAAATTGATTACAAATTGAAACATGAAAATTATCCCCCAAATATAAAATTGATTAGAGATTGAAATTGAAACTATGGAATATAAGATTTCACCTATAAGATTGAAGTTCTAGAGAGATGGAAAAACTATTTTTCTGAACAATCTTTACAGAGAGGCAGACCGAAAACTTATCCGGTAAGAATATCTTACCCTATAAGGTTGACGTTTGATTATTTGCCGAAGATTAGGGATGCCATGAAGATATTTTTTCTTCTGAAGATCTGGGTGAGTGATTTCTGCAACGATGAGTAGGAACATGATTTCTGCCATGGTTCTTTCTGAAGTTTGAAGAAAATATCTTTTTTCCCAAAGACCTGGGCGTTGGTTTCGGCCATGAAGAATTGGGGAAGAACAAAGATTTGGGGAGGAAGAAAGTACCTTGAGAAGATTGGGGAGATGATTTCTGCCATGCTTCTTTTCTGATGATTTATAATAGATTTATGAAACCATGATTCACAATCGATTTCTTGTAACGTCCCAAGAGGCTTAAACATCATAATCAATTGCACCGGCCATGATTCACAATTTCTAGCCATCAATTTTCTAACGTCCAACCGGCATGAAGAATTGATGAAGAAGATAAGGCGCATACGTTTCTCTTCTTCTTCAGTGATAACGCGGGAAGAAGTATTAGGCGCGAACAAAGATGATGAGATTAGACCACATCTCCTTCTCAGATTTAGGGTTTTATTTACCTTCCCACATTTGGAAACACCAGAGACATTAGAACTCAAAAACTTAACATGTATTATATCCCTTGTAATAAAACAACATAAAAATATATTTCAAATGTACGGAGAGAGAGCGAGAGAGAGAGAGATGAGAATATAGATTCTAGGACAAAAGAAGGAATCACAGTACCTTGCACCAAAGTGTAGGTAGAGAAATAGAAGATGGAAGAGACAATGGAGAGTAATGGAAATGGATCAATGGAAAAGGAAAAGGTTTTTAGCAGGTCACGGTTGAAGACGAAACGATTTGAGTCGGCTGTTGGTCTCTTGGAACAGGTTAGATTAAAATTAGATTAATGGTTGTAGATAAATATGATTAATGATGAAATTAATGAGAAACATCCTAGTCATCGGGAGATACACATGTCATCCCAGTCAATAAACACATGTCGTCCAATTAAGCATTAGGAGCATTTATTTTGTCCTAGTCATAAAAAACCTTCCCTGTTTTGTTATATAGATTTTTTAGTTTGTGTTTTTTATTTCTACAATTTCTTTGTTTATTTTTATTTTTGTGAATTTTGTTTTATAATGTTAATTTGTAAATAAAATTAAGTCTATTAATTTATATTATTGTTTTATATTATTTTATTCAAAAAAGCCCGCGACCCGTCCGCCCGAGTCTTTTAGAGCCCGGTCGGGCTCTCGGGCAAAACCGGACTGCAGGCACAAAATTACTCATATGTGTCCGGCCGATCCGCCTGATAGTCTGATCGGATAGTAAACCCTCGAGCCCGATCCGCCCGTACCCGTGAAAGTAAGAGCCCGAGTCCGCCCAAACCCGCCCGATTCCCATCCCTACATATGCTTAACATGCGTGGCCAGCCAGGACTCGAGCCAGGCAGGTCATCATTTGTGACCTACGGATATGAAGCAAAATAAACAATAGTGATGATACAACCACCGAAAGTGTAGACATTGGAGCAAAAATGAAATCAAGGGTTCAGATTTTCTCGGCAACTTCAACACAAATCTATAGAGAGTTACCCTCAAATCAAAACTGTTGATTTCCGATTCTCTCTCAAGTTGGTTTTGACTTTCCATTGCCCTAACATTTTCGAAAAAACAAAGATAACATAACACAAATAAAAAAATTATTATTTAATGGAACAGCATTATTTTAAAATTAATTTTGTATACATATAAATTAACATTAAAATGGTACTTTAAGTGTAAGAAGGAGAAGGTGAGGCTGCATGAGCACAGTAATTCCAAAGTTCATCACCCTTTGATGGAAGTATTTGTGGTTCATCTTGTCTATAACTATCTATAAGAGAAATGGTTTTGATCAATGCATTATGACATTTTCTTCCTATTTTCGCAATGTAATTGCAACAATTGTTGCTTGTTGCTGCTACATCCTTAGTTAAAGCATAAACAATTTCTACACCACATTCAGAAGGCACTTGAGCTGTGCATTTTTCCAAGAAATCATAAAACCCAGACTCAGGTTCAGGTGGAAGTTCGTTACGGAGATCCGATTCTACGGAGGGTGCTGGTGATTCAGTCAAATCCGAACCCAACCCAGGTTTCACCATTACAACAGCAACAAATGCCACAAGTAGAAACATCATATTGAAATTGATCCAAGATCTTGCCATTTTTCTTAGAAATGTTTGAATTGGAAGAAGCCCTTTTAATTTGCTATCTTAGGTAAAAAGATGCTAGAATTTATACATTTATGTTTTCTCAGTTGCATGGATTGCATTGGTGTTAATTGGAATTTAATAACGAAATTTAACCCCTATTGCAGTTATTTAATTCTTAAGTTTTTTTGTTTTTTTTTGTTGAACTTATTTAATTCTTAAATTGTTCACGATATTCTCTTGAATACAAATCTCATTGTTATCTAGGAGTAACGTCACATTGACCTTAAATAATTGATGAACGTAAATACTAAATAAAAAACCTATCAGACAAAATAAGAAAATAATCATGAGATTTGCCGATTCATGTGTCCTTATAGAAAAATAACACATGTTCACCATATGCATCCTCAGCTTCATGAGACAATTGATGGTAGGTATTTCCTGCTAAATTGTGCGCCAAGTAAAGAAAGAGACTGGATGAGCAGACTGTTGGAATCGGAGACGATTTTGGCTCAACCTGACTCGTCAAAATCAGAAGGGAACGCACCGTTGCGTTCGTCTCATCAAGCTCTAAAATTTAGAGCCAAGAATCACTCAAATCCGATTCCGGATGAATGAGAAATTCAAGTTTAAGATTTAGACGATGATCGGTTGAAATAGGGACTAAAGCGTCAAAGAGGACAAGTCGAAATGGGGGCCATTTATCGAAGCCAGAATGCCCAGATTTGGACGGCTGGCGTTCTACCCGAGCGCATCCAACGGACGCGCGCGAACTCTCTCGGGATTGCGTTGGGACGCATCCAGCATCGTTAGATCCGCAAGATCCAACGCTGGGCGTCTGCTCCGAATCGGGCAGGAGGCGGGATCTCTTTAGATTCCCATCCCACGACCATTTCGACTCAACGTGAGAAGATTTCGGGCCGTACCATTCTCCATCTAACGGATGAGGTTTGCTCCGCATTTTTAAGGGAAATCTGAAGGCCCAGATTGCACCGATTCTTATTTTCAGTTTGAGTCCGCAAAACAGAAGAGTTATGTCCTTTGACCCCAAAAGACATATGCACCTATTCACTTCCTATATAAACAACCCAAACCCACTTCATTTTTCACATCAAATTCATTCTCTTCTTCTCTTCTCTTCTAACAATTAGTTTTTGATTGGGAAGTACTCTAGTATATCTAGAAACTCTTCTAACAAACAGATCTGATTGGGAAGTATTCAAGTATATCTAGAAAAAGGAAGAAAGAAGTTTCGAGTGAATTTGTAAAGCGTCTAGAAGATCATTCACATTAGTCGAAGAGCTTATAATATTTACGAAGGTTCGTCCGCTTTCAGAATATAGAATTACAATCTTAAAATTCTGAAATGATAGTCGTTGTAACCCGAAGGCATACACCCTAACGTCTGGTACTGTTACGGGGGTGTAAAATGTCTTAAGGCAAGAGAATTCATTCTTGCTTCGACTACATTAACTTTTGTCTAACTCGGTTAAACCGAAAGACGGAACACTGATAAATCATTATTTGCTTATAGTCTATCTCTCTATAAATTAGAGAAAAGAAAGCTCTGTTATAATCAAGACAAGAGAGAGAAAAATCAACTTATCGATTGATAATCAGAGGAACAACAATCTTAAGACATTTTATATAACGATTATTTCTCTGGTTATAAGATATTGCTTTTGTTTATTTTCTGTGTGTTTCAGAAAAATGGCAAGAACAAGAACAACTATGCGAGTTATTCCTAACGTCACGAACGGGGAAAAACCAGAGAAGTTCAAGGGAATTAACTTCAACCGATGGAAGTTGAAGATGATGTGTTCTGCCTAACGACATTGGGTCTGGTTAAATACTTGACCGAAGAGAAACCACCCATGCAGAAATAGAGGATGAGGCGCAACGTACCGCTGAAATAAATGCATGGAAACAAGAAGACTTCTTGTGCAAGAATTATATCTTGAATTGTTTAGACGACGGAGTCTATAATCTACATTCGGTTATAGACACTTCTAAACATCTATGGGACACCCTTATCAATAAGTATAAACTGAAAAGGAGGGTGTCAAAAAGTTTATCGTATGACGATTCTTGGACTATAAGATGACTGATTCAAAACCAGATATGACCCAAGTCCAATAACTACAAAGTCTCCTGCAAGAACTACAAGTAGAGAACATGATAACGAATGAACCTTTCTAAGTTCGAGCTGTGATCGAAAAATTACCCACGGGGTGGAAAGACTTCAAAACTTATCTCCGCCATAAGAACAAGGATATGAGTCTTAAAAAACTCATCCTAAAGCTTCAAATCGAAGAGGACAGTCGCATTGCCGAGTAGAAATCTAAAAAGATCTCTAATGTGAACGTCTTATAGGCGAGTCCAAGTAAGAATTTGAAGCGTAAGCATCCGTCTAAGAACGGAGGAAATCCGAAGAAAAGATATTCAACGGCGAATGTTACAACTGTGGCAAACAGGGCCACCTTGCTAAGGATTGTCACTCCAAATCCGGCAAGCGACATAAGAAGGCAAATGACCAAGCCTCGCTAGTAGAAGACGCAGAAAATCATAATCTATGTGCTATGATTACTAAAGCTTAAGAAGTGTCTGAGAAACTTCAGAAATTGAACCTCTGTCTTGTGGTATCTAAAGTTAACCTGGTTAACGACCAGAGAGAGTGGTGGGTCGACTCCGGAGCAACTTGTCACATTTGTGGTGACAAAAGCCTTTTCTCTTCTTATAAAGAAGTAGCCGAAGTAGAGCCCCTGTTCATGGGAAACGACTCAACCACTCAGGTCAGAGGAAAAGGGAAGATCATTCTAAAGTCCACTTCAGGAAAGAAAGTAACTTTGAACGATGTACTCCATGCTCCATACATCTAAAAAAATCTGGTTTTTGGTTCTCTTCTAAGCAAGAATGGGTTCAAACTAGTTTTGAGTCAAATATTTACTTCGTCCTGTCTAAGAATGGGATGTATGTTGGGAAGGGCTATTTATGTGGGGGTTATTTAAATTAAATGTAACCTCTTTAACGCCCGAGGCGTCTATTATTATTAATAAAATTAATAATTCTGTTTATCTTGTTGAGCCCTCCAATATATGGCACGAAAGGCTAAGACATGTCAATAATAAGTCATTAAAGAAGTTATTGAACTTGGAGCTAATTCGAAATTGACTCAAGACGAACATGTCAAACATGTGTAGAGTCAAAAATGACCAAGTCGTCGTTCAAATTAATCGAACGAGACACAGAACCTCTAGACTTAATTCACAGTGATCTCTGTCACTTGAAGATGGTTCAAACCAGAGGTGGAAAAAAGTACTTCATCACCTTTATCGATGACTCCACTCGGTTTTGTTATCTTTACTTACTAAGGAGTAAGGATGAAGCAATTGAACAGTTCGAGCTTTATAAAACCGAAGTAGAAACTCAACTTAATTAAAAGATTAAGGCTTTGAGAAGCGATCGAGGTGGAGAATATGAATCTCCTTTCGCCGAGATATGTGCCAAGAATGGCATAATTTATCAAACGACTGCTCCCTATACACCTCAACAAAATGGTGTAGCAGAGCGAAAGAATAGAACGTTAAAAGAAATGATGAACGCTTTCTTAATTAGTTCTGGTATACCTCAGAACTTGTGGAGGGAGGCGATACTATCGGCTAATCACTTATTAAATAAGTTAGCCCATAGGAAAACGGGGAAAATTCCATATGAACTATGGAAAGGAAGGATGTCATCCTTTAAATACACGAAAGAGTGGGGGTGCCTAGCGAAGGTATTAGTTCCTCCTCCTAAACGGGTGAAGATAGGACCTAAGACAGTGGACTGTGTATACATAGGGCCCGCAATGAATAGTGGCGCCTATAGATTTCTAGTACAGAAGTCTGAAATTGAGGATATACACGTAAACACCATTCTGAAATCGAGAGATGCTAAGTTCGTTGAACACATCTTTCCTTTCAAACAGAATTCAAAGATCTCATCTGAAAGTAGAAAACGTGTAAGAGACGAGGAAGAGGAAAATCGAGAAACATTGAAAGAAGATGATATGGAAATCGAGGAAACAACACTCGAGCCTCGAAGAGGCCAAGGATAACTAAGACGTTTTGGTCTTGATTTTCTAACTTATATGGTAGAAAATGAACCTCAGACTTTCACAGAAGCAATGGCTACTCCAGAAGCTCCATTCTGGAAAGAAGCTGGTAATAGTGAAATTGATTCCATCATGCAAAATCATACATGGGAGCTAGTAGACCTCCCACCGGGTTGTAAGCCTCTAGGCTGGAAATGGATTTTCAAAAAGAAATTGAAAACATATGGATCAATGGACAAGTATAAAGTGAGACTTGTCGCAAAGGGATTCCGACAAAAAGAAGGGTTAGATTACTTCGACATCTATTCTCCAGTTAGTCGAATCACCTCAATAAGAGTGTTAGTTGCTATAACATCCTTATACAATCTGGAAATTCATCAGATGGATGTGAAAACCGCTTTCTTAATCGAACAACTCGAAGAAGAAATTTACATGAACCAACCAGAAGGGTTCATAGCTCCGGGTCAAGAAAAGAAAGTGTGTAGATTAGTGACTATATGGGCTAAAGCAAGCTCCAAAGCAGTGGCACTTAAAGTTTGATGACACATTACTATCAAAAGGATTCAAGATCAACGAATGTGATAAATATGTCTATACAACAATCACTGCTAAAGGATGTGTTATTCTATGTTTGTATGTGGATGACATGCTAATTATGGGAAATAATGTAGATGTCATTAATACAACTAAAAAGATGTCTACGAAAACTTTCGACATGAAAGATTTAGGGAAAGCAGAGGTCATTCTTGGAATTAAGGTGTCCAAGACGGCTGAATGGATAAGTTTATCTCAGACGCATTACGTTGAGAAAATCTTAGACAAATTCAGCAAAGATGACCTAAAAGTGGTGAATACTTCAATAGATCCAAGTATTCACTTAATGAAGAATACAGGTAATGGAGTAAGACAATTAGAGTACTCCCGGATTATTGGAAGTCTGATGTACCTAATGAACTGTACTCGACCAGACATAGCCTACTTAGTTAGTAAGCTAAGTAGATTTATGAGTAACCCGAATAACACACATTGGAACGCCATAACGAGAGTGTTACGGTGTCTAAGGAAGACGAAGGAGTACGGACTTCATTATACAACATATCCCACAGTCTTAGAAGGATATGCAGATGCGAATTGTATATCTAATACCGATGACACTAAGTCTACCAGTGGATATGTGTTTACACTAGAAGGGGCTGCCATATCTTGGAAATCTTCGAAGCACACGTGTGTTACTCGATCGACAATGGATTAAGAATTCATTGCTCTAGATAAACCAGGGGAAGAGGCAGAATGGCTGCCACAATTCCTTGAAGATATTCCAATATGGCCAAAGCCGGTGCCTGCAATCAATATTCACTGCGATAACCAAGCAGCGATTGCATGGGCACATAGCAAGATGTACAACAGTAACTCTCGACACATCCGTCGAAAACATAATACCGTTTAGCAACTTCTCTCTGAAGGGATCATAACTATAAATCATATAAGATCCAAAGATAATGTAACACCCCAAATCCAGATTTCCACGTCGGCCGCCATGAAAACCTAAACTTAATGCATTTCTTCGCAGAACAGTAAACATATACGATATACTCATCAAGGAGACAAATAGTATCGAACATGAAGCTCAAAAAGTAACAATAAATCAACTACTTAAACTTTACCAAGTTTCTCAAAACTCACAGGATGTCTCTAAATCATCGACACAAATGTCGGACAAGATAAAACATAAATAACACCAAGTATTTAGGAGATATAACTCCAAATAACTACCTAAAGAAAGAAAGAAAAACCACTAAAGAAACTCTTCCAAGGCTAACTATGACTCAAGCAGGTGACACTTCCCGATTTCCTTGTCCTGAAAAATAAAAGGTTGGGTCAGACCCCAACAAGTAGATTTCAAAACCTCTAAACCCTCAATAGACAGTTTCAAGAGCTACCAAAACAAATAGACAACCACATATCATGTAAAGATGTCCAAGTATAGTATCCGAGTTGTGACCATTAGAAATAAAGTGTACCACAATGCAACAAACAACAAAAAGCGACATGACGAGTTGGTGTCCACCTTATGTAAGAGTGTGGTCCACAAGGTCATCCATTGTGTTAGCGCCGACCCCATATGCTCCATACCTATATCACATCCGGTAGAGAGGGTCGAACCAACCACAAAACTCTTACAACCCTTCACCAACTCCATCACGTCACACATACATAATATCACACCATTTGTAATAAACAACCAAAAGCAATATGACAAGTTGGTATCCACGTTGTATGAGAGTGTGGTCCACAAGGTCATCCATTGTGTTAGCGTCGACCCCATACGCTCCATACCAATATCACATCCGATAGAGAGGGTCGAACCAACCACAAAACTCTCACAACTCTCCACCAACTCCATCACATCACACACATATAATAGCATCACACCACAACATACATAAATCAAAATCATATTCGTTAGCATATTACGACATACGAGTTTCATATTTATAATGTTTGCAAGTAATGAATCAATGATGATAATAGCCTAAAATTCGCATATCACGTTGACTTCTTGCACATGTTCATGTATATATAAAAAGAGTATTGTCCAATAGTGAGAGGCATCTAATATAAGAGTTATATACTAAAATCATGGCAAATAAAGAGGTTTAGCCCTAAATATCATTGTAATACATGAATCTAGCATGAAAATGTAAATGTAGATTGTATGGTTCATCAAGTAGGTCATTATAGCAAATATCCTCAAAATCTAACACATAGATGAGATTTAAAGTGACCTAAAAATAAGTTTGTAGGAATATAAATCTACTACTTCTAGTATATATATATTGGTGTCAAGAACCCTAATCTATGTTCAAGTAATACTAAAATCTAGGGTTTGTAGTTTCATCTAGTATGTCTAGGTTTATCTATAAAAATGGCTATTCAAGCTCTAGAGAGATAGAAATCTACCTTAGATCCCAAGCTAATCAAGCCCCAAATGAAGAACAACAAAGAAAAGAATCACCAAGCTCTAAACTCCAAGCCCTACTTCTTCTCCTTCCTTCTTAGCCTTTCTCTCTCTAGAACCCTTAAACTATCATTCCCTCTCTATACTCATGGCTGCTGTTTGAGAAGAAAAAAAAGGTAAGTGGCAAAGTGGGGCGTAGGGTTTAGGGAATTAAAAGAGGGTCCTATAAAGACCAATGCTATTTACACCCACTATTTAGGTGGGGGCACTACAATCTCCCCTCCTAAAAGAAATTTCGTCCTCGAAATTGAACGTACCTGATGAGAGGAAAAGATGGGGATAACGAAGTTGCATATCATCCTCGCGCTCCCAAGTAACTTCTTTATCATTGTGATGATTCCACTGAACTTTGACCATGGGAATAGTCTTTCGATGAAGCACATGCTCTCTACGATCCACGATGCGAACTGGTTCCTCTTCATATGATGTAATTGGTTGGAGCTCAAAATCATGGTAGTCGACCACCGAATGTTGATCCTCATCTCTCACATGCTTCTGAAGCATCGATACATGAAATATGTTGTGCACTCCTGCCAAACTTGCAGGCAAGTCAAGACGATAAGTTACTTTGCCTACCTTCTCAACTATTCTGAAAGGTGCAATGTACCTCGGAGCCAATTTTCCTTTCTTACCAAACAGTAAGACACCCTTCATAGGTGACACCTTCAATAACACCTCCTCTCCAACGATAAACTCCAAATCTCTACGCTGTTTGTCGGCATAACTCTTCTGACGACTTTGAGCTGCTTTGAGCCTACTCCGAATTAATGCAATCTTTTCAGAAGTATCCCGAATCACCTCTGGTCCTTCTAGTTTAGCATCTCCTGCCTCTGTCCAACATAATGGTGATCGACAAGGCCTCCCATATAATGCCTCGAAAGGAGCCATACCAATGCTAGATTGGTAACTATTATTATATGCGAACTCTACCAAGGGAAAGTGATCTTGCCAACTACCACCAAGATCTAGTATCGAGCACCGTAACATATGCTCGACTACTTTGTTGACTCTCTCTGTCTGCCCATCGGTCTGAGGGTGAAAGGTTGTACTAAAGTGTAATGATGTTCCCATAGAAGCTTGAAAGCTCTTCCAGAACCGAGAAGTAAAGGATGAATCTCTATCTGACACAGTAGACACTGGAACTCCATGCAACCTGACAATCTCCTTAATGTAAAATTGTGTCAGTCGATCTCCATTATCTGTCATTTTCACTAGTAAGAAGTGAGCCGACTTAGTCAGCCTATCAACTATCACCCAAATGGCATCAAAGCCTCGACTCGAACGCGGTAAACCTGTGATGAAGTCCATCGATATGTTCTCCCATTTCCACTCTGGAATAGGCAACGGTTCTAAAAGTCCCAATGGATGTCGATTTTCTGCTTTCACCATTTGACACACCTCACACTTCCTCACTTGTTCAGCAACATCTTTCTTCATTCCGGACCACCAATATTGCCTCTTCAAGTCTTTGTACATCTTGTTACCACCAGGATGAACAATGTACTTACTCCGATGTGCCTCGTCTAATATATCCTGTCTCAAGATCGGATCTGCCGGTACAATTAACCTCCCTTGGAATCTCAATCCTCCGTCCTGTCCTGTACTGAACTCAGTTTCAGTTTCTTGCATTAACGAAACCTATTTCTGGCACCACTCATCGTTAACTTGTGCATCCACAATACGGTTCAGTAAGGATGGTCTAACAACCATACTACCCAGAAATAACGAGTCAACTCCTGACCCAACCATATCAATGTCATATGTTGCCACATTGTCCAACATCTTCCACTGATTCATCATCAATGCGGCTATGATACCCCTCGGCTGTCGACTTAATGCATCAGCTACTACATTAGCCTTACCCGGGTGGTATTGTAGCGAGAAGTCATAGTCTTTCATCAACTTTAACCATCGGCGTTGGCGCATGTTCAACTCCTTTTGCGAGAATAGATACTTGAGGCTCTTATGGTCGGTAAAGAGATCAAATTTTTCACCGAACAAATAATGTCTCCAAATCTTCAAAGCAAACACTATAGCTGCCAACTCTAAGTCATGAGTTGGATAATTCCGCTCATGCGGTCTCAACTGCCTCGAAGCATAGGCGACCCACCTTATCACTCTACATAAGAACACAACCCAAACCCTGAATTGAAGCATCAGTGTAAATCACGAACCGAACACCACCCTCAGGAATGGTCAAAACTGGTGTAGTAGTTAATCTCGTCTTTAGTTCTTGAAATGCCAAGTCACACTCTGTAGACCATCGAAACGGAACTTCCTTCTTAGTTAGGTTCGTCAAAGGACCTGCAATCCTCGAGAACCCCTTGATAAACCGCCTATAATATCCAGCCAAACCCAGAAAACTACGAACCTCCGTCGCAGATGTGGGTTGCTTCCAATTAAGCACTGTCTCGACCTTAGATGGGTCGACTGATACTCCAATGCTAGAAATAACATGACCCAAGAACTTTACTTCTTCTTGCCAAAATTCACACTTCTCGAACTTAGCATACAACTGATGTTCCATCAGTCTCTCTAGTACTTGTCGCAAGTGATCCTCATGATCTTCCTTAGTTCTAGAGTAGATAAGGATATCATCAATAAATACGATGACAAACTTATCTAAGAAATCTCGAAATACCCGATTCATCAAATCCATGAAAACTGCTGGAGCATTAGTCAAACCGGAAGGCAAAACCAAAAACTCATAAGAACCATAACGTGTCACAAATGCAGTCTTAGGAATGTCTTCTTCTCTAACCCGTAACTGATGATACCCTGATCTCAAGTCAATCTTCGAAAACCACTTGGATCCTCTCAGTTGATCGAATAAATCATCGATCCTCGGTAAAGGGTACTTATTCCTCACAGTAACCTTATTCAACTCCCTATAATCAATACACAACCTCATCGACCCGTCTTTCTTTTTAACAAAAAGAACAGGCGCACCCCACGGAGAGCTACTCTGGAGTGTGAAACCCAAGTCAAGTAACTGTTGAATCTGGTCCTTGAGCTCACGTAGTTCAACTGGAGCCATACGGTAATGAGTTTTAGCTATCGGTGCAGTACCCGGTTCCAACTCTATGCAGAAGTCAACCTCTCTGCGTGGTGGCAACCCTGGTATATCGCTGAACACCCCATGGTACTCACATACCACATCAATCATCTCTAGCGTCTTACCCATCACCGGATGCTCTATCAGTTCCACGTTACCCAAGTGCATCTCCCTCATCTGAATCGTAAGTCCAGACACAACCAACACCTCTTCACTTTGAAGGGAAAATGTGACTGTCTTGGCAAAACAGTCCACAAGGGCATGATATGAAGTAAGCCAATCCATGCCTAGGATGACATCGTAGTAAACTAACTGAAGTACAAAGAGGTCTGAAGCAAACTCTCGTTCACCTAACTTAATAATGCACCCCCGACAAATGTGGTCTATCACTATAGACCCACCCCATGGTGACGACACAATAAAAGGGCTCACACATCGATCTAACACAATAGGCAAAGTGCGTACAAAAGAAGTAGAAATAAATGTACCCATGGCACCAGGATCAAATAATACTCTTCCCAGATTACTATGAATAAGAAATGTACCTTCAACCACCTCAACAGGTGCTCCAACATCTCTAGGAACTACGGCATTCAGCTGCAGCTGCTGACCCCGTCCCTGCAACCTCCCTTGTTGATTATGATCATGTTGTCGCCCTTGATAACCAGTTCGAGTCTCATTCTTCTTAGGACAATCAACTGCTTCACGACCCTGCCCATGACAAGTGTAGCAAGTTCCCTGAAAAGCTCTTTGTCTTCCCCAGTTGCCATTCAGTGGTTCTGGTTGTCCACTAGTTGCTACCACTGCTCTATCATCCCGATCTGTACGAGGCCTCTTGCCATCACGCTGTCCATGATAGCGGTCACTTCGATTCTTACCACCGCTCTTGTTGTTATTACCACTCCATTTCTGTTTATGTCCCATCTCTCCCTTGACACTCCTCTGCTTCCTCATCTCTTGAATGTAGTCATCTTGTGCCTTAGCACATGTCACCACTTTCTGATAAGTGTCAAAACTAGGTTGCGCAATGATTTGTCTCGCAATGTTAGGGAGCAACCCATTCACGAACCTCTCAATCTTGTACTGTTCATTAGGGATCAAGTGAGTTGCAAACAATGACAGTCGATGAAACTCCTGCTCATACTCTAAGACTGTCTGATTCTCTCCCTACTTCAATTTTTGAAATTCTCTTGATACTTTCTGTTGTGTTGAATATGGAAAGTAATTTGCCTTGAATACATCCTTAAACTGTGTCCATGTCATAGCCATAGGATCTACTAACCGAGCCCTTGTATCCCACCAAGAAGCGGCATTTCCTTCAAACTAAAACACTGCCATTCTCTGCTTATACACATCTGAGCACTCGAGATTCTGCAAAATCTTATCCATCTTCTGGCACCATGCATGTGCTTCTAAAGGTCCCGCGGTTCCATCAAATACAGGTGGCCCCATCTTCGTGAAATGGTGATAATGTTGCACCCAAGTCATCTCAGTTTGTGGTCTCTGATTCACCACCGGTACCACAAGACCTCCTGTTTCCCGTGTTGGAACCTGAACCCGATCTCGCTCCCGCATTTTAGCCTCCGCTGCAATGTTAATCAAATCTTGCAATGCAGTTGCGTCAATGGTCACCGTTGCCCCTCCATTCGGATTTTGAACTGGAGTTGCACTGCTCTCAGCCTCCGCCATTGTACCCACAGTTCCTGTTGATCCTCTTTCCTCGGCAAGGACTCCTCGACCTATCGCCTTGCCTGCACCTCGGCCTGCCCCCTGCCTACACCTCGGCCTGTACCTCGACCTCGGATGCGAGCACTACGACGTCCCCTACCAGTAACTCCATCTCCGTCCATGAATCTAATGAAGAGAAGAATAAGGAGATAAACTAAATTAATGTCACGCACAACAACCAAGAAAAGATTAAAGTGCCACTACTGCTTCTAACTGTCTAATAGCCCTAGACACAATCCCTAGGATTTATGAACCTAGAGCTCTGATACCACTTTGCAACACCCCAAATCCAGATTTCCACGTCGGCCGCCATGAAAACCTGAACTTAAAGCATTTCTTCGCAGAACAGTAAACATATACGATATACTCATCAAGGAGACAAATAGTATCGAACATGAAACTCAAAAAGTAACAATAAATCAACTACTGAAACTTTACCAAGTTTCTCAAAACTCACAGGATGTCTCTAAATCATCGACACAAATGTCGGACAAGATAAAACATAAATAACACAAAGTATTTAGGAGATACAATTCCAAATAACTACCTAAAGAAAGAAAGAAAAACCACTAAAGAAACTCTTTCAAGGCTAACTATGACTCAAGCAGGTGGCACTTCCCGATTTCCTTGTCCTGAAAAATAAAAGGTTGGGTCAGACCCCAACAAGTAGATTTCGAAACCTCTAAAGCCTCAATAGACAGTTTCAAGAGCTACCAAAACAAATAGACAACCACATATCATGTAAAGATGTCCAAGTATAGTATCCGAGTTGTGACCATTAGAAATAAAGTGTACCACAATGCAAAAAACAACAAAAAGCGACATGACGAGTTGGTGTCCACCTTATGTAAGAGTGTGGTCCACAAGGTCATCCATTGTGTTAGCGCCGACCCCATACGCTCCATACCTATATCACATCCGGTACAGAGGGTCGAACCAACCACAAAACTCTTACAATCCTTCACTAACTTCATCACGTCACACATACATAATATCACATCATTTGTAATAAACAACCAAAAGCAATATGACAACTTGGTATCCACGTTGTATGAGAGTGTGGTCCACAAGGTCATCCATTGTGTTAGCGCCGACCCAATACGCTCCATACCAATATCACATCCGGTAGAGAGGGTCGAACCAACCACAAAACTCTCACAACTCTCCACCAACTCCATCACATCACACACATATAATAGCATCACACCACAACATACATAAATCAAAATCATATTCGTTAGCATATTACGACATACGAGTTTCATATTTATAATGTTTGCAAGTAATGAATCAATGATGATAATAGCCTAATATTCGCATATCACGTTGACTTCTAGCACATGTTCATGTATCTATATAAAAAGTATTGTCCAATAGTGAGAGGCATCTAATATAAGAGTTATATACTAAAATCAAGGCAAATAAAGAGGTTTAGCCCTAAATATCATTGTAATACATGAATCTAGCATGAAAATGTAAATGTAGATTGTATGGTTCATCAAGTAGGTCATTATAGCAAATATCCTCAAAATCTAACACATAGATGAGATTCAAAGTGACCTAAAAATAAGTTTGTAGGAATATAAATCTACTACTTCTAGTATATATATATATTTGTGTCAAGAACCCTAATCTATGTTCAAGTAATACTAAAATCTAGGGTTTGTAGTTTCATCTAGCATGTCTAGGTTTATCTATAAAAATGGCTATTCAAGCCCTAGAGAGATAGAAATCTACCTTAGATCCCAAGCTAATCAAGCCCCAAGTGAAGAACAACAATGAAAAGAATCACCAAGCTCTAAACTCCAAACCCTACTTCTTCTCCTTCCTTCTTAGCCTTTCTCTCTCTAGAACCCTTAAACTCTCATTCCCTCTCTATACTCATGGCTGCTGTTTGAGAAGAAAAAAAAGGTAAGTGGCAAAGTGGGGCGTAGGGTTTAGGGAATTAAAAGAGGGTCCTATAAAGACCAATGCTATTTACACCCACTATTTAGGTGGGGGTACTACAGATAATCAAGCGGATCCATTTACAAAAGGGTTATCTAGAGAGTTAGTAGTTGCATCATCAAGGGGAATGGGCCTAACGCCTAAAGTAAATGAGTAAAGGCATGGTGAAACCCTACCTAGATGACTGGGGATTCCACGATCTAGGTTCAAAGGGAAACTAAAGCTACATCCTTACTCGACAATAACACTGTAAGAGATTTTTATCTCTTACCCATTCATAAGATGAACAACAGTGTTGCCTGCAGTGAGTGCTAAGCATTACGCTTTTAATGAATCTGAAAACTTAGAACTTGATTCTAACATGAGGTATAGCAGCATACCATATTACGGATAACCTATATGTGTGTGAATTGATGTCGGTTTTATGGGAAGGTCGTCCATGCCAACTTCTCTAAAGCACACACGAAGTCGGGATTGTTCAAGGCCGAAATGGACACAACCGAGAACCTAAGTAAAGGATTAGCTGTATGATAGCTATTTTGGTTTACAATTCCCAGGACTCAGTTCAAGACGAAAAGTTCACTGTTGTCCTTGTAGACCATATAGTTACTCACTAGGAAAGGTTCAAAGTCGAAAGACTACCTTCTTCCGGTGCAACGACATTCCGCTAATGAGCTATGTCAGTGTCAGTCTGTCACTATAGTATGTCTGCATATATCTTAGTAAACCTTTGAATTTCATTCATGTGGGGGGTTATTGGAATCGGAGTCGATTTTAGCTCGACTCGTCAAACTCAGAAACGGAATGCACCATTACGTTCGTCTCATCGAGCTCTTTAATTTAGAGCAGAGAATCACTCAAATCCGATTTCGGATGAATGAGAAATTCAAGTTTAAAGTTTGGACGATGATAAGTTGATATAGGGACTAAAGCGTCAAAGAGAACAAGTCGTAATGGGGGCCATTTGGTCGAAGCCAGCACGCCCAGATCTGGACGGCTGGCGTTCTACCGAGCGCATCCAACGGACGCGCGCGAACTCTCTCGGGATTGCGTTGGGACACATCCGTCAGTGTTGGATCCGCAAGATCAAACGCTGGGTGTTCGCTCCGAATCGGGCAGGAGGCGGGATCTCTTTAGATCCCCATCCCAAGACCATTAAGACTCAATGTGAGAAGATTTCGGGGCGTACCATTCTCCATCTAATGGATGAGGTTTGCTCTGCATTTTTAAGGGAAATCTGAAGGCCCAGATTGCACCGACTCTTATTTTCAGTTTGAGTCCGCAAAATAGAAGAGTTATGTCCTTTGACCCCAAAAGACAAATGCACCTATTCAATACCTATATAAACAACCCAAACCCACTTCATTTTTCACATCAAATTCATTTTCTTCTTCTCTTCTAACAATTAGTTTCCGATTGGGAAGTACACTAGTATATCTAGAAACTCTTCTAACAAACAGGATCTGATAGGGAAGTATTCTAGTATATCCAGAAAAAGGAAGAAAGAAGTTTCGAGTGAATTTGTAAAGCGTCTAGAAGATGAGGAACAACACAGACAACTAGATGCATTCCCTGATTAATGAAGAGGAGGGAGGAATTCTCACAACCCAGTAGTCGTACATATCGACTATCACTTTCTACTGAATAGTTGAAATTAAAGAAGATTTGTTAAAATTTTCCTCGAGTCCTGTCAGACCTTCAAAACAATGGAGAGTCATCCTAACCGCAGTCACCTGACTCTCATCTGCTATCTGAAAATTAAGATTATGTTATCAGCGATTTTTAAGTGTGAAGTCTCCATAGGTGAAGGGAAAACTCAAAACCCTTGCAAAGATGAAGAGAATAAGTCCCCGAGATCATGGAAGACAAAACCATCCACTATAACAAACAGATATGGAGATAACCTATGACCTTGCAGGATGCCACTGAGGTCTTGAAAGAAGTGCTAACCTCTCCATTAACTAACTAAAGGGAATAGGTGTGTAAAAGTAAGACACTATATCTTCACCCAAATCCCACAAGTCTGAAGAGGTTGTCTACAACTTGCAAATTCAAATGGTCAAATCTCTTTTCCACATCTAATTTTAAAATAAGCGTAAGGTGTGTTCGGTTGCAGGATTCCTAAATAAGATTCCTACAAAAAAAGGAATTTGGTAAGAATCAAGATTCTTTAGTCTGTTTGGCTACTAAAAATCCTAGGACTCTTGAATCGTAAGGGTTCGTAAGTTCCAAATATATATTAAACCAAAATCTCACTCTACCTTTAAGATTTGCTAGGATTTTGGACTATTAAGTCCAAGTTTCAAACTTAATATTAACTAAAACAAAATATTTCTTTTAAACCTTTTTTTCTTGACATTCTTTCCGGAAAGTCTTGTTTTCACGAAAACGTTTTTTTTTTAATCAATTCTTTTTCAAAACCTTTCTTTTCCGAAAAAAATGCTTTTTACGGAAACCGTTTTAGTTTTTCTTTAGAGACCATTTTTCCAAGAAACGTTGTTCTTTTTCCAAGAAACGATGTTTTTTTCTTCAGAAACCGTTTTTTTTTCTGAACACATTTTTTTAGGCACCATTCATTCTAGAAACCGTTTTTTCTAAGAAATTCTTTTTCCAAAAAACGTATTTTTATTTTCTGGAGCCATTGTTTTCAGGATACATTCTTTTTAGAAAACGTTTTTTTTAAGAACCCGTTCTTTTTTATCAAATTTTTTTCAGAAAAACGGTTTTTCTTTTTGATAAACCGTTTTTCTAAAACAGTTATTTTCAGATGCCGTCTTTTTTTTTCAAAAACCGTTTTCGTGAAAAGAAAACACGTTTTTCGTGAAGAAAATGGTTACGGGAAAAGAAACAGTTCTCGGAGTTAAAAACAGTTTGCACAGTAAAAACAGTTTTCATGAAAAAAAGTTTCGAAAAAGAAACAGTTTTCGGAGACGAAAAAATAAGATTTTGGAAAAAAACGGTTTTGGAAAAAAACGGTTTGTGAAAAACAATTTTCGGGATAAAAATTTTAGACTAGTAAAACGATTTCTGAATAAACGACTTTCGAAAAACAAAACAGTTAAAAAGAAAATTTTAAGATGCGCTTTAAGAATAATTCAAATAATCACGAACCGTAAGATTTTTACTAGGTACTAAAGAAAATCATTTGGACTCATGAATCCATGATTCCTCCATCCAAACACACCAGTTGTATATTTTCTCTTTCGCTTAAATCAATGAGCTCTAAGGGGATTTAGATATTATCCACTAGATGTCTCTCATAGACATAAGCCCCTTGATGAAAAGATAGAAAATGATGCATGACACCTTCTCATCTTACCACCACAGAATGTAGACGCGACCTACCAAACTAATGGGTCTAAACTGTAATTATATTAGGACGATGCACCTTCAACCTTCGGTATCAGTGTGATGAAAGTGTCTGCGTGCCTCCATTTGAGTTCTAGATATATGAAATTCCGTTTTTACTTACATAAGTCTTCCTTGATCAAATGTCAAATAGCTTTACAAAGTTTCGCTCTGAAGCTGTGTAGGCCCGTGCTTTATTGTCTAATCCTAACCGATCTTCTCCAATTTCCTCCTTTTATTTTGATATTGGACTCAAGAGTCATTACATCTGGACGACATTGATATATCATGAATATAATATTCAATACATTATGAATTTGGATGAGTACTATAACCGTCATATGAAGACATCTTAGGCCATAAAAGCCATATAAAGACCCTTAGGCCATGTTTGGCGCAAAAATCAGGTGAGAATGGAATGTGATCTCAGGGAATCACAATTCTGATTACTGTTTGGCTCGCGGGAATGCAGGGGGAATCCTATTCTTTTAGGAATGATTTTCCTTAAATGGAGTAATACAAACACAAGGAGGGGTGGGTTTGTGATTCCCATTCCTGGAAATGATTTAGGTTAATATTGTTGGAGAAAATTATCACTAATAAAATATTAGAATGACTAATACTAAAATCATCCTTCACATTATATTTAACTAAAAAAAATTAAAACTTAGGATTTCAGCCACCACCTTAAGAACTTTTTTTTCTCTCTTTCACACACACACACACACACGATCTCTAATTTTTTTCTTCTCTCATTTTTTGTTCATTTGAATCGGTTTCATAACGTTGACAAGAAAAAAAAATTAAACCAATACCTTTATTTATTTTAAATAAATATTTAAATATAACTTCAATTATTGTGTCACGTTACTATTTAATGTCTACAAATTTCAATAAATAATACTGATTAATATATATATATATATAACAAAATTGACTTATAATTATGTAGTTTAAGTGGGGGTTAATTCCATTTTGGTCCCCTAAAGATGACCAACTCACCAAAATGGCCCACTAAAGATGTCAAGCTTCCAATTTGGCCCCCTTTTTAATACTTCCGTCTTTTTTTTCGTCAGACGTTAGCAAGCTAGCTTATCTTACCAAAATGCCCTCAGCCACTTCCTTGTCAGCCAAAATATTTGGAGTCCCAAGACTAACTTGTCAAATCAATTAACCTTTCTCATTTTTGAAAATTTTCTTTTATCCTCTTCTCTAAATTCCTTCTCCACCAACTCATATGCTACACTGTTTATTAATCCTCTACCTCTTATCCACCTTCCCTTTTCTTGGATCCAACTCATCTTCTGAGTGATCGCTACACTTAACCCTGAAGTACTGCTACTTGAAGACTTACTTTCTTCTTTACTATTATAAACTTATTTCAACCATATGAATGTATCATCAGTTTCACCACTTGCAAAATCATAATCCTCCATAGTTGTTTGATAAAACAATGAATTTTTCTCCATCAAATGGAATTCCCCAATAATCTTCCTTCTCTTAAGAACACAAGAAGAAAGTATCATTTAGCTTGATAGACTTTTTAGATCAACTCAGTGTAGATAACATAGGTTGAAGATAAGTCCAAACTACTTGTTTCCCGAGACGATTCTTGATTGAAAGTTAGTAACAAGTTTGAGCACCTGAACCAGTTGGAGATTGAATGATTGCTACTGGTTTTGGAGATGATGGTATTAGATCTTTGAAGGAAGTGTAATCTTGTGATTATTTAGTGAGAGATGCTCAAAATCAACGATTGGTAATGAAGATTGTCTATCGTAGTTGGTGATCGGAAAGCTTGGACTTGTAATTTTTGGGGACTAAGGACATCAAACTTTTTAGGGATCATTGAATAAGAACTGAATTTCTTCTCTGAATACATGGTGTAGATTCAGAACCCATCTCAATTATCACGTAAAGAAACAGATGGAAGCCCAGAATCACAAACTAATTGAAGACAGAGAAGGAGAAAGATAGATAGATTTTATAGTTATCTAGTTTTAAGATTCTTATTTTCCATTTTAGTTTATGAGTGAATCACGTTTCTTTTATGGATAATTCCAACCGTCAATTTTATTGTATCATAGTTTTGTTGAGCTGGTTGATTTTATTGTATTAGATTTAGAATATGAGTTGGTGGAGAAGGAATTTAGAGGAGATGAGCATAAAAGAAAATTGAGAAAAGTAAATTGGTTTGACAAGTTAGTCTTGGAACTCCAAATATTTTGACTGACAAAAGGAAGTGGGCAGGATTATTTTTAGTAAGATAAGCCAGCTCACTAACATCTGACAGAAAAAAAAGACGGAAATATAAAACAGGGGGCTAAATTGGAAGTTGGACATCTTTAGGGGCCATTTTGGTGGGTTAGTCATCTTTAGGGGGCCAAAATAGAATTAACCCTTTAAGTAAAGAGGATATAACAGGACTTTATTAAAAGTTTACATTCATATTCCTTTTTTTTGAATTGTTCAGCGTGTGCCTCGAACCCTTGACCTCTAGGTGGAAGATTATACCTCTTACCACTCCGACCAAGGGTTGTTGGCTACATTCATATTCATATACGAACCAAACACCAAGGTTGGAATCTATCAGGAATGGGATTCATATTCCTGATCAAGCCAAACATCAAACTAAAGTAATTTTATCCCCAAGAATTAGTCATGGGAATGCGATTCTCGGGAATCACATTCTGTTCCTACGCGCCACACATGGCCTTAAGGCCATTTTAGGGGGCCTGAAAGCACATATATTCCTAGGTCTACTTTATTTATTGCCTACATTACATGGGATAAATCTTGGTGATAAATTGTTTTCGCCGAGGCTCGACCTCAAGAACTCATGGGCTTTAGAGGAATGTTCAACCACGACACCGAAGGGTGGTGGACCCAATTTCCTCCTCGGAGATGCATATTTCCAACTATAAGCGGTCTTCAACCGGATCTCTACCCACATTACTACCCTCTAAGTTTGGTTGTTCCTCCCCAATTTTAGTATAGATGTGCAAGTAAAAGTGTCAGGATGCCGATATAATGCCCTTTACTAGTATAATATCAACATTACTTACCACCAGGTAATCGATGCTCTTACGTGAGTAATTGACATCCACGATATAACAACCCATATCGTGTTCACTCTTCTCGACCCAATTCACTATACTTCGAATCTACCACTTCTTCTCAAGTATCACTTCTACTTTATCGAATTCAGCTAATAAATCAAGGTGTCGAGTAAAATCATCTTCAGATAATGGACCAATCTATTCTATAAATTGAATTCTTTGATTCTTCTATGATAATCGGCTAGATTATGAAAGGTTGCTTTTCGTTACCAAATTTGTACTCCAATCTTTAAACACCTCCTTCAAAGCTTGTAGCTTCTTACATAACAGAAAACTCGGGTGCCTATTTGTACAAATCTTGGCCACCATAATTCAACTACGAAAACTAAGGTTGCGTTTACCACCGATTCTCAAACCTGAATAGATGGAAAACTGAGAAGATTTCTGATCTATTACCAAGGAGAAATCATATTTGGCAAGGGAAATAACCGATTGAAGAACCAACTGATACATATCATGCCAAGAACTGTTAACCAGAAAATCTGTCCAAATGGGGTAAAATGTGTACATATGAACCATTTGATCGTTTAAACATGCCAACCTACAATGGAAAATTTATCAACCCATATTTGTTTATGAATTAGTTAAAACCGATCATCCTTATCCTTTGACATGATTAGATATCCCGACAATGTCGATTTATGTATTTTAAGCAGATTTGTGACACTGTCAAGTACTCCGTGCGACTGCCATTCTTTCTTGCAAAGCAGACCTCATGAGGTCGAGCTGGCTTATGCAAACCTTCCACTTTGTTTCTAAGAGCTCATGAGAGAACTACTTCATATCCAACTCACTGCGTGCCTCGAGGCAAAGCAGATCTCAAGGTGTCAAGATCGTTTTCTTAGACCTCACCATTCTGCCATTCCAGTCAAGGCAGGGATCATGGGCAGAGTAGACTTCGGTCCATCACTTCACTTGCCTCTAGGCTAGTGTAGATTGAAAGGTGCCTAATAGACTCATACCTACCCCCAACAACCTCTCTTGTTAGAGTTGAGCTCAGATGGTAGAATTTTGTCTGGTCTACTAATGAGACATGAAAATGTCCCATCTGAATCTCTTAACTCGGGTTAGTTAGTTCAGTTCGAGCATTTACTCTCATGAATTGTGTGTTTCTCTTGTCCAGGTGTCTTCTAAGGAGTCGAGTGCGAAAAATGGTTAAAATCAAGAAAAAGACGTGCTAGGGGCATCTTAGTCATTTCTTCATTCTGGTAATTTGGCCAACATTGGCGCTCGGATGATAAATGGAGTCGAAGACGAACTCGACGGCGAAAACGGGAGTCAAATTGGGGTTCGGATGAAAAAGTTGTAGCAAGTCAAAGTTTTGGTCAAGTTACTTGACCAAAGTACATCATGGAACGCTCAGGTACACGTGGCGCAAATCTGTCGTCCAAGGGTACACTTTCGGTATTGTCTTCGGGTTCGGTGGGATAAAGATGGGATAGCACGTGAAGAATGATCCGGTACATCATGCATGCACAGTACTTCCCCAGAATCTAGCGGTTTGTGTTCCGTCAGCGCCACGTGGGATCATCAAAACGTGTGCTGTAATTCTTTCTCACACGACCACAACACACCAGATCACTTCGTCTTAACAACCCACGTCAAAGACCAGCCGGCATTATCTTTATCTCCTTACTGTTTCCTTATTAATAGAGCTAGAAAGAGAAAGAGATATTTTTCTTTCTCTTAATAGACAAAGAGATAGAAAGGAAAGAGGGTGAAGAGAAGGAAAGAAAATGGACAGAGATGGTGGACGGTTTTGATTCTCGGCTATAAGAAATAACAGGAGGAACTGATTGAATCAGCTCGGTTTTGGGGAGCTCACGGCTGAACCATTAATCATCTTCTCTTGGCTAAGAAAGAAAAAGAGGTTTAGAAAGAGAGAAGAAGACCAGCTCGGCCATTAGAGACATAACCGAGAGCTAGAGAGAGAGAGGGAGAGTTCGAATCTTTTCTGTCTTTGTTTCTTTTTCATCTTCTAATTATTCTCTTTGTGAGAGAGAGAGGATTAGATAGAAAGAGTTAAGAGAGAGAGAGAGATACTGTAGAGAGAGAGATTGAATCAATTTTATCAAACTCAATTAAAATTTCATTATCTTCTTTGTCTCCTTTCTTTACTGTTCGGTTATAGAGAGAAAGAGAGAGTATATTTCTGATTTATATAGAGAGAAAGAGAAGGTTTAGAGTGAGAAAGAAGGAGAAAACAGTAGAGAGAGAGAAAAACCAGGTGAGGAAAATAATTTTCCCACAGAGAAGTATTTTCCGGGTAGACGAGAAAATCGTTTTCCCTGAGGGTGCGTTTGGCAGAATTTTGTGAAAAACAGAAGGAAATCATTTCCCTAAGGCCCTGTTTGGTTTGGAAATAGCGAAAAAGTTAAGTTTTCTTCCATTCTCTTTTATTAATCATATTTATTTAAATTTCGATCATGATTAGCTAAGACTCTCCATCTAGGGTTTTACGATGAAACCTATTTTTGATCTTTTAGAGATATAATTTTTATTGTTTAACTCTTGATTAATGCTTTATAGTTTAATTCGTTTTAGTTTGATAAATAGATTTTCTTTTCACTATTTATACTTTTCGATTTGATGCATCGTGCTTATGTTAAATCATTTGACGGTTCATACTTATTAATTGATAAATAGTAGTTTAGAGATTTATTTATTTAAAATAAAATGATTACATTGTTATGTTTTATTCGGTTTTAACGAAAACATCTCCCGGAATTAGGATAGTTCATTATCCGAAATTCTGAGTTATAAAAAAAGAAGAGAATTAACCATTTTAAGTATTTGTTTCTAAAGGCGATTTTATGTGGTGAATTTCTAAAATCCTAGGTCCTCTCCCCCATTTGAGTTCATTGTATCATAATTTGTTTTACTAATTTGTTCGTTATTATTTTATCACCAAAACCAAAACCATTTTCAAAACCGTCTTACTTCCAAGTCTGAGAATCGGTTTCACTTAGTCTCTGAGGAACGAACCGATCTTACCGGAATTATTACTTGACGCCCGTATACTTGCGGGTGGTGACCTATTTAGGAAACTTTCTAGGCCCATCAAGTTTTTGGCGCCGCTGCCGGGGACTAAGTTTTAAATTTTTTCTAATCTTGGAAAGTTCTATTTTTGGTAAGTTTTAAATTTTGGATACTTTGACTTGCTTCTCTGTTTTTGGTGTGCAGAACACTAAGGAGCTGAAGAGGAGGCGCAACAAGGAGGAGGACCTCAAAAGGAGAAATTTACAGTTTTTATTTTTTTGTATTTTGGTGAGAAAGAGAGACTTTAGACTTTCTAGTTTTTATTTTTGGATTAAAGTTTTGACCCTAAATTAGAGGGCTTTTAAATTGTAACCGAAAATCAAATGAAGCCTCGGGTTCGAACACTTGAGGGAAGAGTGGCCCGGGTCGTCTACAAAGGTCGTCGCCCGTCTTGAACGGGAGGTAATTTTTCTAATCACCCACGAATCCCCTGTTAGTGGGTACTTTTCTATAGGATCTTCGTAGTGCTTCCTCGGTTTTCGATTTCAAAAAAAAAAAAAAATATTGAAAGAGAGATGGATAGATCGTGGTCCCATCATGAAGAGGTTGTTAATTTGAAGTCGTCTGACTCGCTTAAGGACGATGAATCATGGTTGATAAACGTGTTAAATGAGACCATTGTCTCGCTTGACTTTGGTGAGGATATAGAATTCTTTAAGGACCCTGAGTACATTGCTATCAAAGAGAGTATAGAAGGTTTATCTAAACCGACTTCTAGGGACTGTGAGTCTGATAGTAGGGTTTCTCCATTGAAGGAACCCGAAGTACCTGTTTTAGAGACCTCCAATTTAAGTCCCGGTGTCGTTGATAGTCCTCTAGACTACTTTGCATTTTGTCCCCCAAAACCATGTGTAGATTTTGAAACACTCGTTCCCTCTGTCTACCATCCATATGAAGACCCCTTCTATCCGGTCTGTGATCTCTCTGGTGCAGTACCAAACTTAACGACCTTATTGTCGTCTAAGTTTGGGGATTGCCCTTCTTTCTTGATAGTCTCACTTACACTATCATCAATTCACAAAAATGTGAGACTATCGTTCACTGAAAACTTTGTGTTTTGGGTGGACCCACAGATGTATCGAATATTGGTTTACAGTTAGTTACGCTTCTGTAATCCAGTAGGTATAATTTTTTCCATTTTTCAAATCATCTGTTTCGTCTGGCTGAAGACGTTAAACTTAGCGCTTTGTGGGAGGCAACCCATGCAGAGGACCTTGGAATCAGGTAATATCTTTCCCTTCACCCTGTTATTTTTGCATAGTCTTCAGAACATTGAGGACAATGTTCGGTTTAAGTTTGGGGATAGGGGAATGAATTTTTTTGCTAAGTCCTTATTTCTAAAATTCAAAAGGGTTCAAAATTTTAAATTTTTGGATTGAAAATGTGAGTCTAGTTATTTTTGCTTGTTAATAGTTATAGAGTCTAGTTGGTTGTACTACACTTTTGCTAAAGGTTTTTCTACGAATTTCGAGTCTTGAGGTTGTCTGTGCACTAGCCATGTGAGTGTTAGATAGGTGAAGAGTAGACTTTTCTGAGAGAACTTAATCGATCATTAGTGAAGACTTAACCCATGTGAGATTTTGAGCCTTTCTTTTTGCTTTGAGTGATCTCTTCTGTGCTAACTCCGAGTAGAATGAAGAGCTACTCAACCTCGCAATATTGAAAGAAGAACTCATTTGATCTCTTGAGTTCAAATTTTACAACCACTAGGGATGTCATCAGGAAGTAAATCTTTCTCTTGTAGTCTGAGAAACTTGAAAACAGTGTCAACTAGAGGAAGATAGGGACTCTACCATTATTTAGAACCCTGAGAATAAGGCATGAAGCAAAATGAAGAGAATATTACCAAGGAAAGAATAATGTGAATAAAGTAGTATTTGTATTATGAGTCGTATGAAAGAAAAAAAAAAAAAAAAAAAAAAAAAAAAAAATCAAAATCAAAGAAAAAAAAAATAATGTTTATTTGTTTTTGTTTATCCCTTGAAGTAGTTCTTGAAGATTTGAAGACGTCGAGTTCTCAGGAGTTCTAGTCACATCATCATTAGTGTCTATTGACCTCTAGGAAGCATTGTTAGATAGTTGATCAGGTGAGAAGAGTTGGTTAGCTTCTCCATTCCGTATTAGTGGTTGTTTCCTTTCTATGAGATCAGTCGTCCACAGAAAAATTTAGTCCATCTTTTGTAATGTGTTGAGTTTTCTTTCATACTCATACTCGCACATTGAGTGAACCATTTCTGAGTGACTTAAATTTTTTAGTGTATGACCGTGAGGCAGTAGTCGAGGCGAAATGTATTGAGGGGTAATCAAAGTCTTGTCGGTTCTACACCGAAATGATATTCATATTGGCTGGTCACGTGCACTTCGGGTCTTGATTACTAGTGAAGGGATTTTTAGCTTTTGTATGGTTTGGTTGACTTGGATTTTGTTTCTATTAACTTTTAAAAATTTCTACCGGCCTAACATTTTTAGTCCGTGTCATATTTAGACCCTTCTACATTTTTGAAAATTTTGAATTTTGTGGGTATATTCACTGCAAACCCTCACGAGACAAAACTCGTCCTCTAGGGTAACCTAGAGGTTTAACGGCTTGTTGCACGTGCTAAGTGCAATCGTGATTCCCTACGAAAGTGGCGAAATGGGTTTAGTTTTATTTTTCTGTTTTGCTCGAGGACTAGCAAAATCTAAGTTTGGGGATGTTTGATGAGACATGAAAATGTCCCATCTGAATCTCTTAACTCCGGTTAGTTAGTCCAGTTCGAGCATTTACTCTCATGAATTGTGTGTTTCTCTTGTCCAGGTGTCTTCTAAGGAGTCGAGTGCGAAAAATGGTTAAAATCAAGAAAAAGACGTGCTAGGGGCATCTTAGTCATTTCTTCATTCTGGTAATTTGGCCAACATTGGCGCTTTGATGATAAATGGAGTCGAAGACGAACTCGACGGCGAAAACGGGAGTCAAATTGGGGTTCGGATGAAAAAGTTGTAGCAAGTCAAAGTTTTGGTCAAGTTACTTGACCAAAGTACATCATGGAACGCTCAGGTACACGTGGCGCAAATCTGTCGTCCAAGGGTACACTTTCGGTATTGTCTTCGGGTTCGGTGGGATAAAGATGGGATAGCACGTGAAGAATGATCCGGTACATCATGCATGCACAGTACTTCCCCAGAATCTAGCGGTTTGTGTTCCGTCAGCGCCACGTGGGATCATCAAAACGTGTGCTGTAATTCTTTCTCACACGACCACAACACACCAGATCACTTCGTCTTAACAACCCACGTCAAAGACCAGCCGGCATTATCTTTATCTCCTTACTGTTTCCTTATTAATAGAGCTAGAAAGAGAAAGAGATATTTTTCTTTCTCTTAATAGACAAAGAGATAGAAAGGAAAGAGGGTGAAGAGAAGGAAAGAAAATGGACAGAGATGGTGGACGGTTTTGATTCTCGGCTATAAGAAATAACAGGAGGAACTGATTGAATCAGCTCGGTTTTGGGGAGCTCACGGCTGAACCATTAATCATCTTCTCTTGGCTAAGAAAGAAAAAGAGGTTTAGAAAGAGAGAAGAAGACCAGCTCGGCCATTAGAGACATAACCGAGAGCTAGAGAGAGAGAGGGAGAGTTCGAATCTTTTCTGTCTTTGTTTCTTTTTCATCTTCTAATTATTCTCTTTGTGAGAGAGAGAGGATTAGATAGAAAGAGTTAAGAGAGAGAGAGAGATACTGTAGAGAGAGAGATTGAATCAATTTTATCAAACTCAATTAAAATTTCATTATCTTCTTTGTCTCCTTTCTTTACTGTTCGGTTATAGAGAGAAAGAGAGAGTATATTTCTGATTTATATAGAGAGAAAGAGAAGGTTTAGAGTGAGAAAGAAGGAGAAAACAGTAGAGAGAGAGAAAAACCAGGTGAGGAAAATAATTTTCCCACAGAGAAGTATTTTCCGGGTAGACGAGAAAATCGTTTTCCCTGAGGGTGCGTTTGGCAGAATTTTGTGAAAAACAGAAGGAAATCATTTCCCTAAGGCCCTGTTTGGTTTGGAAATAGCGAAAAAGTTAAGTTTTCTTCCATTCTCTTTTATTAATCATATTTATTTAAATTTCGATCATGATTAGCTAAGACTCTCCATCTAGGGTTTTACGATGAAACCTATTTTTGATCTTTTAGAGATATAATTTTTATTGATTAACTCTTGATTAATGCTTTATAGTTTAATTCGTTTTAGTTTGATAAATAGATTTTCTTTTCACTATTTATACTTTTCGATTTGATGCATCGTGCTTAAGTTAAATCATTTGACGGTTCATACTTATTAATTGATAAATAGTAGTTTAGAGATTTATTTATTTAAAATAAAATGATTACATTGTTATGTTTTATTCGGTTTTAACGAAAACATCTCCCGGAATTAGGATAGTTCATTATCCGAAATTCTGAGTTATAAAAAAAGAAGAGAATTAACCATTTTAAGTATTTGTTTCTAAAGGTGATTTTATGTGGTGAATTTCTAAAATCCTAGGTCCTCTCCCCCATTTGAGTTCATTGTATCATAATTTGTTTTACTAATTTGTTCGTTATTATTTTATCACCAAAACCAAAACCATTTTCAAAACCGTCTTACTTCCAAGTCTGAGAATAGGTTTCACTTAGTCTCTGAGGAACGAACCGGTCTTACCGGAATTATTACTTGACGCCCGTATACTTGCGGGTGGTGACCTATTTAGGAAACTTTCTAGGCCCATCATCTACCTCCTTGGTAGCTCTATCGCGGGGTTGCTCGTATGCGCGTGGACATTGACATGTATGACCCTGGTCAATCTCCTAACTTATCGACTGGTCAAAGCTGATCAATACTTAGCTTAACAATTTCTTGAGACCTTACTTGATGGTGTTTTATGTAAATCAAGCATAGTAATATTATTCCCTAGATATCCATCAATGGATGGTAAATGAGCTTTGTTTCTCTCCTCAATGCTATTGGTGTTGCTGCTATCTAGGGTTTCCCCTGAAATCTTTGAGAAAAAAATGGACAGAAAAAAGACAAACATACTAAAAAAAAAAAAATTTAATTGAGAACCGAGGGTTATTCACTTATGAGTAAGGGTATAGGCATAAAAAAAATTAAGACATGATAACTTTAATATCTTTTTTTTGGAATAACATGATAACTTAAATTGAAACACAAACATCATAACTTGTAAAACGATTCAACCAATTCAAAAGTGGATAAAAAAAAAACACAACCTTATTCTAAATTCTAATATATATCCGAGGGTGGGAATTCTGCCCCGAAAGCCAACAACCCAGTCCGAAACGCACGAGTCCGATGAAAAAACGTTCAGCCCGAAGCCCGACATGGGTAGTGAAAGTCCGACCCGCCTATAGCTAATGGGTGGGCTTGGGCTTCATCCCAAAAACTCTTACCCGCTTATATAGCCCGAACAATGGGCCCGATATTACTACCCATATTAGAAGCCCGTTAATTTACCTCTATACAGGCAGCTCATTCGAGGTTTTCTATAAAATACTCAACTTTCCCCAACCCCTAGTTATTTCCAGACTTCAGTTGCCAATATCAAAGAGTCATCCGAGAGGAGAGAGAGAGAGAAAAAAAATCCCACAATCCACCTTTATATTATTTAGATGTTCCTCCCTCTCTCTAGTTTTTCTTGTTTAATTGAAAATAGGGACTGAGCAGATATCTCTCTTGTGAAGATGGTAGATCTGTACATCTCTCTTGTATAGATATATATTTCTTTATATTGTATAGATTTGTTCTGTATTTATTAGTTTACATCTATGTTTAATGAATTTGTGTGTTTTTTTTTTTTGAATCCATGAATTTGTGTTTTTTGATTTCTATTTCTCTTTCTCTATATTTATATGTTGTTGAAGCAATTTTTCTGTATTTTTAGGTTTTTTCTTCAACTTTTTGGTATGGGTTGTGTGTTAGACTCTCAGATTGAGTTCGTTCTACCTATTTTGTTGAAGTAAACTTTCCCTCTCTGCACTTCTATTTGCTGAAGAAATTTTGTATTACCTTTGTTATGAGTGCACTCTGAAACCCGACTGGCCCGTAGCCCGAATTACCCGTTAGGGGCTAGTGCACACGACGGACTTTGTGCAAGAGATTTAGGTTTTTGCCCGGCCCGAACCCGCCCGTTTAGTCAAATGGGCATAGAGTAGAGTAGCCCGAAACGTCCCGAAACTTTAGTGCCCATGGGGGCCCGAGCTCGGCCCGTTTCCCACCCCTAGGCTGACATATAATCACATTGACATTGAGAAGTTTGATTATTTGAATTTCACATCTGTAAGTTAGACTTTGAAGATTTACCTTCATCAAAAAAAAAAAAAGACTTTGAAGATTTAAGTTTTCGTCATAACTTATGTAAGACCTTACCATTAGGATTTAGAAAGATCATAAATTCAATGTCATACAAAAGGAATAAGATGGCCCAACATAATACTCCCAAGGGGAAATTTCTTCTTAACATAGAGAAAGACCGAGTAGAGACTAAGAGCTATTGGGGTGGTTGCTGCGACGACACAAATGGGTACACTCGCAGCCACTATCATCAATGCATCTCGAAGTATACAACCTTTCGAATTTTTTCCCAACACAAAGGGCTCTACAAGCTTCATTCTGGCATCTTGGTTCCATGAACAGTTCGTATCTGTCCTTGCATACTCCTTGCGGACCGAAATTATCATCGCATCTACCTCCTGCACATTCGAATTAGACAAAACCCTAGCATCAAATTAGAAATGATTTTCATATAAAAAAGTTTTTTCTTTCTCCCCGTTAGTTCTATCGATCACTAGTTAATTTTGTGTAGTTTTATGACACCAAAAGTAAAAAAAATAGAATGAAGAATAAAAAATGTATACTTTTTTTTTTTTTGTTGAAATATAAAAAATGTATACTTAAGAAAAAGAAAAAAATAAATATATAGTTCACATGGGTCACAAATAAGATGTTTTTCTGACGTGTACAAACATCACATCTTTTGTACATGTATAGTTTTTGGGCGAGGTCTTAACCTTTATCTTTTTCAGTGTCCCAAACTCAAGGTTGTGAAGCACATATTTCAACAAAATTAAATAAATCCCATGATTCAAAAGCAGGGCCGTGTGGTGGGGGGTGCGGGCAGGGCGCTCGCACCGGGCCCCCACCACAAACGGCCCAATTCTCATAAAGGTAGTAGTGTTTGTATATATAAAGGCCAATACCAACTTAAATGTTAAACATACCTTATTTCAGTTGGCAAGGTTTTGAGACTACCAAAGGAGTGACGCGGGTTCGATTCACAGCCTTGCATTACTATCTTTTTTTGTGGTTTTGTTAGGTTGAGAATAACTACTAAACCAATCTTTATTTTTGCTTCGTCACACTCTTTTTAACCATTTTTTTATTTTAAGTATTTTTATTTTACCATTTAAAGTGTTTTGAAGAAATAAAATCTAAGAATTTTTGTAACATTCCAACAATACGGAATTTATATGTGAAAATCATGATATTCAAAAGTCGTTTGGATTTTAAATTATACGTCGTACAAAGAAACTATTTTCTTTCTATAATTTTAAGCTAGTCATGCTCACTAAGTGTTTTCGTTTTGTCTCTAATCATGCTAAGATCCAAACATATCACAAGACCTTAAATTTCAGTATGTTATTATACTTATAATATATGATTGACTAAACAAATTTTTTTGTCCACAAGTGATTGTGGATTCTTAGTCTACAATGTTTATAAAGATTAAAGTTTAAAATGAAAAAAAGTTTCTTACGTCTACTTAAAAAAAAACATTTGGATTCTTTTATCCCATAGCAAGTTATTCTGTAAAAAAAATTTATTATATGAAAGGCCCATAATCAAATATCGCATGGGGCCCCCAAATTCTCAAGCACGACCCTGTTCAAAAGTCATAAATGTATATATAATAGTATATCTTACTTGTCTAAAAATATGTAGATATGACGTACGTAATATGTTGAATTTTGATAGAATTATTTCAAAAAAAAAAAAAAAAAAATTTTGATAAAATTATATTTTTGAGAAGACGAATAAAATATTAATTTGTCAAAGATTTTAGATCAAATGTTAGACTACTTAATTTGTTCTTCTAAAAAATTGGAAATAACAATAACATATGCGAATAACTAGAGTAATTTGCAGGCGGAGAAAAAGAGAGTGTTACCAAATGAGGAGATGAGTAAGAGAAAGATCATCAACGGTAGAACCAAGTATTGTTTCATCTTCAATTTTCTAGAGAGATATAGATGAGAGGAAAATGAGAATAAGATAACGAGAGGAAAAGAAGAAGATCTTATATAGACTTTTTCTAATTAAAAAGGTAATATATTCATTTGGTAGAAAGGGGAAATTTATGAGATCTCTTCCTAAATCTATATAGGATTTACCTTGCACTATCACTTTTGAAAGATTATTACCCTTTTCGTGTAGGTAAGAAATGATAATGGGCTAACAGAGCTTTTCAAATGTCTACTGATATATATCACTCAGGTGTAGCGGAGGTGGTTATAATTGGTTCAGCCGCGATGCACATAGCTAATAAGAGCTTCAGATTTGTACAGGTGGCTACTAGTTTTGATCCCACAGTATAGCTAACAGTGGGTGGGGGGTTTGACTGTGGTCAAATTTGGAATTATCAAACAAGGATAGGGTTTCAACAACAGGGCGTAACCGTCAGAGAAGTTACTCACACGTGTGGGTTGTACACGTGCAACCCACGTTTTTTGCCAGCAGATTATGATTACATGGATGGTAATGATTAGGAACCGGTTACAAAATCAAGAAACGGTTCAACGTCTCTCGCAAGGCTGAATTTTGTGGTTCTTATTGCTAAGGTTCCATTTTCACTCACATATGCAACCATTTTTTGGCATGGTTTTTCATGTACCAAATACCTTTTTTTTTTTTTTTTTTAATAAGGTTATTTTCATAATAAGGATACAAAATTGTCTCAGAAAAACAAAGAACAGTCCAAGAAATTCAAAGACAAATTGTAGACAAGTTAGCTGAAATGATTGAAACCACAATGAGTCAGTCATCAGAGACTAAAGCTTGATGCACTAAATTGTGCGTCTCCCGGTCGCAATTACGTGGACAACATTTCACTTCCGCGTGTAAAGTTCGTACGCTCCCACGTAAACTGTTGATGATGTTTTGTAAGCACCACGGGACTATTGGATCGTCATTGGTGAGGAATCCAACGACATTGGATGAGTCTCCCTCTAATATAATCCTTTCCAGACCTAGGGTTTGAGCAAGATCCAAACCAAAAGAGAACCCCATTACTTCACTATGCAGTAGGAAATTGGAGTAAATTTCTTGCCGAATGTTCCTAAAATTTCGCCATCATGGTTACGAGCAACAGCTACAACAGTCGAATCTTCAAGTGGGTTGAAGGTACCATCCACATTGATTTTGGTTGAATTTTGAGGAGGAGGAGGAGGAATCCATTGTTGCTCCTGTAAAGAGACATTAGTGTTGGGAATGTTAATGGGGGAAGATAATCTTACCTCGTTTCTGGTCATCCACCAACATCTTTGAAGATCAGGAGCTTTGGAGTTGAACACCATCTCGTTTCTAGTCTTCCACCAATTCCAAAGAAGATGAGTATATAAAACCCATGTTTAATTATTTTGTATGCCTTGATTAAGAAGATTAACAATATTTTTGATAGGATCTTTGTCTAAATCTAGAACAATATTGCTATGTGTGATTGTGACGAGTTCTTTAAATTTCGGACACATACCAAATAAATGAGATATAGATTCGACATCTCCATGGCAAAGTTTGCAAGCCTGTTGAATAGATAGGTTATATTTACCAATATTATTAAGAGTAGGTAACCCATTATGTAAAACTTTCCAAATGAATAATTGGATTTTGGGAGGGATACCTGACTCTTTCCACAACTTCTTCCAAGGGACACTAAGTAGCTCCTGATTGAGAGTAGGAATATTTTTTATTGTCATGTAATAAGATTTAGTAGTGAACTTACCTGACTCAGTTGGGGTCCAGATTAGTGTGTCTTTTGTGTGAGTAATAAAATTGATAGCTGCAATGGTTTGTTGTGTAAAATGTTGTTGAAAGATGTTTTGATTCCAACCAGACCTGTCTAATAACATAAGGTCTGAGACCCACTGAATATATTGTGGTAAATCTGAAATGATATGTGGTTTGTTCTCAACCTTGTCAAGTAACTAGGGATCTTCTTTAATATGAATGTTTTTGCCATCTCCAACTTGCCATATTATGTTACTTGCCATTGTTGATCTTGTATCTAAGATTGCCCTTTAAAAAGGTGTGGCTGAAGTGGGTGTGTTAAGAGTCCCAAACTTTCCAGATTTTATATATTTTGAGGATGACAACTGAATCCATATTGCATTTGGGTTAGTGAGATACCTCCATGTCATCTTCCCAAGCATTGATTCATTTACACACGATAATGACCTTATATCCAAACCACCATATTTTGCTGATGTAACTATATCCCAATTGATGAAATGTATACGTTTGTCTTCTCTGGAATGTCCCCACCAGAAGCACCTCTCGATCTGTTCGAGTTGTTTAACAACTCCAACTTGAATTTTCCGGAAACTGGAAGAATAGGTGGCATATGAACTCAAAACAAACTTTATGAGAATTGTTTTCCCAGCTTGAGTAGTTAAATGATTCTTCCAGCATGTTAGATATTTTGTAAATTTATCGACTAACCAACCATAACTTTCTATGCGATTCCCTGGTTTAAGCAAAAAAAAGCTCCGATATATTTTGCTTAATCGTGCATAATGTGAGGTTGAAGATTGCTGGTGTATTGATCTCTAATATCCTGAGGAACACACTTGCCAAAATAGATAGAGGATTTATCAAAGTTTACAAGTTTGCCTGAAAATTGAGTGTAAGTATCTATAATTTTAGTGATGGACTCCAAGTTCTGAGAAGTTGCGTGACCAAAGAGGATAAGGTCGTCGGCGAAAAGCAAGTGGGAAATGCTAGGGCTAGAAGAATTTATTTTATAACCCGTGTATAAACTACTGTGATGTATTGTTCAATAAGCAGGGAGAGAGATTGAGAGGTGAGGAGAAAAAAGTAGGGCGACAGAGGACACCCCTGCCTCAGGCCCCTAGATGCCGAGAAATCACCATGAAGAGACCCATTTACCAGTGGCCTGTAGGACTCGTTTGAGAAAGTCCCAATTGACCCTATCGTAGGCCTTGGCCATGTCTAATTTCAGAGAGAACCCACCTTTCTTGGCCACTGAATTGTGTATAGAGTGTATGAGTTCTTGTGTGATGATAATATTGTCCATAATTTGACCAGAGGGGACAAATGCATTTTGAGTCCACATAATACACTATTCTAGAAAAGGTCTGAATCTATTGGCCAAAATCTTGGTGATGAATTTATAAATCGTATTGCAAAGTGATATGGGCCAATAGTCCGAGGCAATACTCGGATGTCTGACTTTAGGGATTTAAGCGATGGTAGTATAATTTATGAAAGGATCAACAAAATCAGAGATAAATGTGTCTTGAACGTATTTGATTAAGTCCGGCCCAGCACTTCCTAGTTATACTGATAAAAGAAACATGGTAAACCATCCGGACCAGGACTTTTGGTTGAACCCATATCCATTACTACATCCTTTATCTCCTCGGCTGTCGGCATCTTTGAGATGTAGCCCAGATCATTGGCAGATATCGCTTGATAAGCATTCAATATTTCGATTGGGGCGGGAGCAACCGGTTCCGCCTAAAATAAATTCTGAAAGAAAAGAACCAAATCATTAGCAATATCGTTATCATTATTTGAGACCAAACCAGATTGAAGAGTCAATTGATGGATTTTGTTTTTTTGTCGTCTTTGCGACATGGTCAGATGAAAGGCTTTAGAGTTTCTATCCCTATTATGAGTCCACCTGAGTTTTGAACGTTATTCCATTTTGGTTTTGTTTACCTCTTCCAAATGAAGAAGTTGTTCTTGTAAATTACTTTCAATGTTTAAGGTGGTCTCTGTCGGATCTCTAAGTTGGATATCGTGTAGTTGTTGTCTCAAAATATTCAATGTATTTTTTATCAAGCCAAAGGCATGTTTGCTCCAAACATGAACAGTGTTCTTAACTTGTTGAACTTTATTATGAAAAGATCCAAAGGTATCTTCCCATACCTGTTTGAAAGTCTCAGCATAATTTTCATGTTTAGACCAATAAACTTCAAATCAGTCAATGGTTTTCAGAGTATGCCCTTCTGCTCGAAGTTTAAGTAACATCGGGGAATGGTCACTATTGTATCTAGGTAAGTGGAAAAGTCCAGCCTCGTGATAGTCTAACAACCTAGTATAGTTACAAAGAGTCCTATCTAATCTTTGTTTGGTAAGATGATGAATAGAACGACAATTGGTCCAGGTAAAGGTCGGACCATTATATCCAAGATTAATAAGCCGCGTTAGAAATAAAGGCATTAAACTGAGATACAAAAGGCGTGTATGAAGAACCACCCCATTTCCCCGAGGACGAGGTGATATTATTCAGGTCACCAATACAACACAATGGATTAGATATGTTATTGATTCTATGTAAGAGATTTGTCCAAAAATGAGCCTTGTCATGAATTCTAGGAGGAAATTTCATCTCCAACTTTCATTTACTAAGAAATTTCATCTTCTCTCTCTCTACAAATCACTTGAACCCAGATCTTCTCATTCATCTTCCTCATTTCGACTCCAACAAAACTCTATCGAAAAGCTTTAAATTTCTTCAACAAAGCTCTTTACAACAAAAAATCTGCTTCGAAACAGTAAGTTTTTCCTACTCTCTCACCAATATTACACAAAAAACCTTGAATCTAAACATCTTTCATCTTTCTCTCTCCAAAAATGTTTCGTCTTTTCACATCTCTTCTTAACTTTCTCGTTTGATTTGAGAATCTTTCCCGGTTAGTTTTTATTTCAAAATCCTAAATCGAAGAAATTTTGTGTTTGATTACTATTTAAGAACCTTAAAACTTGGAAACTTTCTAGTTTATTTTTTTTAAGAACCCTAAATTTGAAAAAACTTCTCTTTCATTTTATTTAAGAACCCTATATCTTAGAAACTTTCTAGCTTAATATTTTTCTAAGAACTCTATATCCAAAAATGCTTTTCTTGGCATCCTATGTTTGATTTCGTTGATTTCAATGTACATATGCTAATATTTTACGCACATCTTCATTCCCTGTACATATTTCACTGTATGATGCACTGAGAAATTTCTAAATGGCTCCTACACAATTCACTGTAAATCCTTGACTGGGCGTTAAATTTACCTATGTACTTAAAATGTTATAAGGATTTACATAATTTTGCTCCTGGTACATAATTTCACATCCTGTAAACTATTTTCTTTCCGGTAAATTTACCTATGTACCACTAATAAATAAATTTACAGTACATAAATGGATGTACTAGGGCATTCTGGCATTTGATTTGTTTAATAGTATATCGTTGATTTTTTTCCTGTCCACCCAACTATTCAGAGAACATTAGAACATGTACTAAATGTGCTATTTGGTTCCATGTACATTGTTCACTAGAAAATATTATATTTGTTTACACATTATGTTCCCTATAGATAATTCATGAACTTAGTATGTTATAGTGTTTACACAATTTTGTTCTCTGTACATAAGATTCTTCCCGAAAAATAATTGTGAGTAAACTATTACCAAGCACTTAAACATTCTTCCCTGTACACAATTTTGTTTCATGTGCACATGTTTGTTCTATGCACATGTTTGTTCTATGCACATAATACCCGCGTTAGAAATAAAGACATTAAACTGAGATACAAAAGGCGTGTATGAAGAACCACCCCATTTCCCCGAGGACGAGGTGATATTATTCAGGTCACCAATATAACATAATAGATCAGAGAATGTACTTTAAAATTTACAGGACATTTGAGAATGTACTTTAAATAAAATAATATAACTTTTTTTTCTATATTTTGCCTTCCTATGAGAAACTTTAAAATCTACGGGACATTTGAGAATGTACTTTAAATAAAATAATTTTTCTTTCACATAATCATCTAAATGCGGGAATATATATGATATTTATTGGCCACTAACGAATATACGGTGCATAATATAATTTTGAGTTGATTCTTATTTGGCCCCCTACTTTGTGACCAGCTTCCTTCTTAGCCCCATATTTTTCTATTATTTCAAATATGGCCCCCTTATTTGAGGTAAATGTCATAACTACCCTTCCTAAGTTCCTATATATGTTTTCAAAATAAAATTAATTATAAAACATGAAATTCCACCTCACTTCCACCTCACCTCTCTCTCCACCTCACATCTCTCTCCACCTCACCTCTCTCTTCAACTCACCTCTCTCTTCAACTCACCTCTCTCTCTCCAACTCACCTTTCTCTCTCTCCACCTCACCTCTCTCTTCTCCGACGAAGGTCGTTGACGAGAAAATTTTCCTGTATGCGACCTTCAAACATTAAAAAAACTCTCCTCTCTCATTCTAAACATTAAAAAAAAAACAATCTTGCCATGGACGACCATGACCCGATCCCGTCCGACGACGAAACTCTCGAACTTCACTGTGATTCTTCTTCTCCCTCTAAATATCTCTCCTGATTATTAATCAATTGCAAAAAAAAGACAGATGGTTAGATTTCATGGAAGAATCCCTTTATATATGGATGTTGAAAAATGCCTGAGCTCCGTGGTGGAGAACGTCGGCTTCGTGCTCCGATTGTGGATCAACGACCTAAATCTACATGTCCTGAAGAAAACTTAGAAAAATCTAACCCCTTGATTTTTAATTACATATACAGCTGAACATAATCATATCTAGTTCCAACTCATCAGAACTCACTTGCCGGAAGTACTCGTCCCAAATTTTCAACCTCGCAAAAGGGCACCATTAATAGCGGGGATGAAGAAATTACAACTAATAATAAACTTCCTTGTTAATCTTCATCGAATTCAGTAGTAGATCTCTCCTATTACACCATTAACATCATCAATGGATGATGAAAATACACAAGAAATTCGTGAAGAAGATGAAGAATTAATTGATGATGATGAAGAAGACGATCAAATTCTTATCCCTTCTCATATGTTAATGGGTGATGAGATTTCTTCATGGATTTAGATGAACTTACTGACGCCACCACCACCACCACAGGACCACTCCTTCATTATCTTTTTATGCCAACAAATTTCAGTTAAAAACACTTTTAACTCTCAAGATTAAACTGAGAATGAGATGAATCTGAGCTAGGTTTTCGGTTCAAAACTTAATCTTGATGTTCATAGTTAAGAGATCAGATTATAGGCTCCTCCCTCTCTTTCTAAAAAGCGTTTGTTTTTGTCTCTCTAGAAAAATGTCTAGAACAGTGGAAGTTAATTGATGAGACATTAAAATGTCTCATCTGAATCTCTTAATTTGGGTTAGTTAGCCTATTTCTGGCAGTTACTCTGATGAATTGTTTGATTCTTTTCCTCAAAGGTCTTCTAAGGAGTTGAGTGCGAAAAATAGATAAAATCGGGAGAAAGACATACTAAGGGCATTTTGGTCATTTGGTGATGAGAGTAATTTGGTAATTTTGGCCAACTATGACGTTCGGATGAAAAGTAGAGTCCAAGACGGATCCGCAGGCGAAAACGGAAGTCAATCGGAGTTCGGAGGAGCAAATAAGCCAAAGTCAAATGTTGGGGTCAAAGTGAGTTGGCTTAAGTGAGGGCAAGAACGTCCAGAAACACATGGCACGCTCCAGGTATGCAGATCTAACGGCTCCGATTGTTTTTGGGCTGTATTCGGTTATAAGAGGGTGTACTTCAGGATGTCCAGTGCATAGCGATTCCATGTAAACGAGAGTAGTGTAGTACAGTGTGCCCCAGCGAATCTGAAAATCCAACAGCTGGATATCATCCCGCCCATATGTCTTCATCTTGGACCTGCGTTGCAACTTCTCTCACTCAGCCGCAACACACCGTAGCCACTTAAGATTCAAAATTTGGCGCCTTGAAGGTTGTTTCATATTCTTTCTCTTTCTCTCTTTTGGAAACTGTTCTAACATCTTTAGAGAGATAGAGGGAGAGAGATTCGATGATAACCAAGGGCGGGAGCTAGGATTTGAAATCACACCTGGCTAGCCTAAAATATTCAATAAAACAAACGTAGAAAAGAAAATTTTGTCCAAGAGAAGGGGGAAAATAGGCAAAAAGAGGTGCTTTGAGGGGGATTTGAAACCTGAACCTCAGGTGTGTGGGGGTGAATGCTTTACCACTAAGCTATATCTTGCTAGTTGTTTATGCTTTGAGAGACATAAACATATTCTGCCCCTGGCTGCCTAATAGTTTCTTATACCTTAGTGAGCCATTTGAGGAATTTTATCCCTAGCTGCAGCCAGCGATAGTCTCCACTAAGATCCGCCCATGATGATAACTATATAGAGAGAGAGAGGATTAGAAATCTTGTTTCTCTTAACATAGAAAGAGAGAAGGAAATAAATCTAATTCTAGAGATTTCTAGCTTTTACAAAAGAGAGAAAGAAACCGTTAAGATGATAGAGAGAGAACTTTCGGCTATCAAGTAATATTCTAAATCAGGATTGGTATGAAGAGGGGAGATAAGAATGATTCGGCTGAGATATTATTTCAGAAAGATTGAGGAGGAATCGGCTGAAGACATTTTCAAACAAAGAATGAAGATTTCCTACTTCCTCAAGGTAAAGGGAGAAATCATATATTGGAGTAATAAGAGAAAGCTGGGATTCGGATTTGTAGAGAGAAAGAGAGAAGTAATAGAAGATTGGCTAGATAAATGATTGAGGGAGATGATTTCTAGAGATAGAATACTCCCTGATTCGATTTCTTATATTTAGAGAGAATGATTTGAAGAGATTTTTGAAGCTCAACCAAGTATAGAGAGAGAGAGAGAAAGCTAGTTTGGATGGACATTTTATAGAGGAATATATTTTCTTTTCTCTTCTCGGTTGGAAACAGAGAAATCAGTGAGATTCGGTTCATATTTCTAGAGAGAGAGAGGATTGTCACTGGCTTTATTTTCTTCTTCTTCTCTCTATATACAGAGAACAGAGACAGGGGGATAAGACTATCTTATCTTCGGGGCTTTAACTAAAACAGGGAATTAATCATCTTCTAATTCTTCTCTCAGGGCTTAATTGAATATTAAGAGAGAGAGAGAAGAAGAAGAAAAAGAAGGGAAACTAGTACAGGAAACATCATCATCGTTTCTCATCACTTTAATCATCTTCATCTTCTGTTGAGAAAATAAAACAGAGTGTCTTTCACTAGTTTTTCTTTATTAGTTTCTTGTCTTTGTGAGAGAGAAAGGAGAGTGAATAGAAAGATAGAACAGAAAGCGAGAAGAAGGAGAACATTTGTAGAGAGTAAGAAAGACTGATTTGAATCTAAAGGGTTGTCATCATCATCCAAAAGACTTATATTTGGTGATCTTCATTACTTCATATTTGATTTCTTTTTCATGAGAATGTTTATGATAGTTTTGATGACCATGAGTAGTTAGTTTTCTAAAATAGGGTTTTAGATGAAGTCTATGATGTATTACTCTCTTGATGCGTTTAATGCGAGTCAATTGGTCCTGTGATCGTTCATGCCTTAAGTGCACTTACTCTCAATTAGTGATCCGTTTTTCATTATGCATGCTTCTTGAGTTGATATTATATACTTGGAGTATATTCTTTGATAGGTTATACTTCTTAGTTGATGCATAATAGTTGAGCAATTACTATATATGAGATCGATGTATATGTCATTAATTTTGTCGTGTTAACGAAGATACCTTCCGGGCTTTCTACCATTCATGTTTTAGAGCCCGAGTAAATAAAGGAAGTGATTGACTAATCAAATTAGGTCATCTTTAAAATGGTTTCATTGATGGATTCGAGACCCTAGGTTTTCTCCCCATTTGAGTTCATCTCTTTTATTCGTTTTAATATTTTATTATTTCATTTAATCACCAAAATCAAATCAATTTCAAAAGAAAACGTGATACTTCCAAATTTTAGAATAAATTTGACTAGTCTCTGCGGATCGACCCGGTCTTACCGGAATTTTATTACTTGACGCTCATATACTTGCGGGTATAGACCTTTTAGGGTAACCTTTTAGGCCCATCACTAATCAATCAATTGAAAGAGATGGGTAGACAACCGAAAGTGAAGAAACAACAAGATAATTTAGTGAAAGGGAAGATCACCCCTGTCCAAGTTGTTTTCATTGTAGATCGATATCTATCTGATAATGATTTCAATCAGACTCGATCCATCTTCAGAACCAAAGCTTCTTTCCTCATTCCCAAATCCCATGCTCGCGCGGTACCCATCCATCTTCTTCTTCTCTCTCCCTCTCTCTCTCTCTCTCTCTCTCTCTCTATCTCTCTCTGTCTTTCTTTCTTCTCTGTTCTAATTTCTAGGGTTGATTTACATGCGCCGAAGAGTTTATTGGGTTTGGGAGCAATTTTAGATGAATACATTTGTTTGAAAGAACAAGAGGTAATGTTGGATCAGGAAAAATATCAAATCGAACAAAAGTGTCATGAAAACTTTTAACACCAATGGAAACATTTCTCCTCCATCAACGAACTCAACAACTTTAATTTCACAAGGAAACCCTAATTTTCTGTCTACCACAGGTAATCATTTTGAGTAGATTATGTGGTAGAATGGCATAGTTTTGATTAAATATTTAGAGAGGGAAAGGAGAGTTTCTTTTTAATGTTTGAAGGTCGCCGACCAAAAAATTTTCTGGCCGGCGACCTTCGTCGGAGAAGAGAGAAGTGAGGTGGAGAGAGAGAGAGAGGTGAGTTGGAGAGAGAGAGACAGAGAGGTGAGTTGAAGAAAGTGGTGAGGTGGACAAAGAGAGAGGTGAGGTGGTAGTGAGGTGGAATTTCATGTTTTATAATTAATTTTATTTTGAAAAAAAATATATAGGGAGGGTAGTTATGACATTTGCCTCAAAAAAGGGGGTCATATTTGAATTTATGAAAAATAGGGGGCTAAGAAGGAAGCTGGTCACAAAGTAGGGGGTCAAATAAAAATTAACTCTATAATTTTAGTTCTCTCGTATTTTTTTAGGAAATCAAATACCATATATAATAGAAGGTTACAACGTTTTCCAGCACCTTACAAAGCTGGGAATAAGAGGTAACACAAACTTTAACCAAGGTACTAAAGCAACTAAGAAGCCAAATTAAGGGGCGGAAACGGAATTCGCCAGCTCATGCGCCAAAGTATTACTGTCACATGGGCAGTATGCAAGGGAGACTCGCATCAGACGCGTGCGTGAGCGGAGATCGTTGATCTCGTTAAGTAATCGCCACGGTATAGTAGGATCGACGACCGAGATTAAGTCCAGCAAAGCCCTAGAGTCGCCCTCTATATAAATCATTTCGTCCATCTTTTCCGCCATTTCCACAGCCGACATAAACCCCATCATCTCGCTGTGGAGAGGAGAAATCGGAGTAAACCTGTTCGTTCTCACAGCTCTAACTGTTCCATGCTCATCTCTAGCCACTGCTGCACTCGAAGCTCTGGTTTCTTTATATGATCCGTCGAAATTAATTTTAATGCTACCCATTGGGGGAGGGCACCAGTTCTCTGTGGTCGCAGACAAGTTAGTAGAAATAGGGTTTTCCGGGTAGTTTACATACCTGAGATCTTCTCGGGTGAGCCACCAACATCTTTGTAAATCTGGTTGGATGTTGTTGAAGATAAGTGTATTCCTCATTTTCCACCAGTTCCACATTGTGTATGTTGTTAAATACCATCTTTTATCTCTATTTTGTTGATCTTCGAGTATTTTTTTGAGGCGATCCACTGGGTCACCGTTTATCTGATGCAAATCCACTTCATCTGTAAGTAACAGGAGCTGATTAAATCTAGGACAACTTCCAAAGAGATGGTTCACTGTTTCGATTTCTCCAGAGTCACACATGCGGCATATTTGAGGTATATCTGTTAGTCTCTTTCCTATATTACCAAGAGTAGCTAACCCGTCATGGATGAGTTTCCAAATGAAAATTTGTATGTTAGGTTTCATTTCTTTTCTCTTCCAAAACTGTTTCCATGAAAAATTTTGTGTTTTCTCACACAGTAATGGAAGCTCTTTGATTTCTGTGTAGTAAGACTTTGTTGAGAATATGCCATTCTCTGTTGGACACCAAATCAATCTATCCTTCTGTGTTCTTGGTGGGAGTTTGATCCTAGTGATTTCATGTATTGTCTGGCTATCAAAATAATAAGAAATCAAAGGCATGTTCCAACTGTTAGTACTAGTTATAATCAAATCAGCTACCCAGAAAACATTAGATGGGAGATCTTTGATGCAAATGGGTCTGTGATTAGGAGTATTAGGTATCCAAGGGTCCTATTGAATTTTTACTGTGGTGCCATCACCTATGATCCATAAGATCTTGTTCCCCATCACTTCTCTAGTCTTGAGAACTGATTTCCAGAAGGGGGAGGTGGATGAAAGGGCTTTAGACGACCAAAAGTCATCATAGTCAACATATTTGCCCTTTAAAAGTTTGACCCAGACTGCACTAGAGTTAGTCAGGAGCCTCCAAGTCATTTTGGCTATAAGCGCCTCATTGACTTGTTGTAACGTACGAATCCCTAGGCCCCCTTTATGTTTTGGACTACTAATAATATCCCATTTAATGAAATGAAGTTTCTTTTCTTGTGACGCATGACCCCACCAAAAATTACGTTCTACCTTTTCGAGTTGGTCAAGAACCCCTGTTGGCACAAGTTGATAGCTGAATGGGTAAGTGCAGTAAGGGCCGAGAACCGATTTGATCAAGACGGTACGACCAGCTTGGGAGATTACTTTCTGTTTCCAACCTGACAAAGATTTCTGAAATTTGTCTACCAGCCAATCATGACTTTTAATACGGTTACCTGGCTTGAGGATTAGAGCTCCGAGATACTTAGCTTGATCCGTCATTATTGGGGCTTTCAGTTGGTCGATGAATTGTTGTTGTATTGATTCTGGTACTCCCCGACTGAAGTAGAGTGAAGACTTCTCAAAGTTCACCTTTTGTCCTGAGCATGCTTCGTACTGTGTCATAAACTGTAAAATAACATCTAAGTTTTTCGTGTTAGCATTACCAAAGATAATCAAGTCGTCCGCAAATAATAAGTGTGTAATCCTCGGACAGGCTTGGTTTATCTGATACCCTGTAAACAAATTTTGTTGAGAATAATGAGAAATTAAGAGGGAGAGTGATTGGGAGGTTAGGATAAAGAGATAGGGTGATAAAGGACACCATTGTCTCAGGCCTCTAGAGGCCGTAAAGTCGCCAACTAGTTTCCCATTAATCTTAATATTGAATCGGGATGTGGTAATGCACTTCATGATTAAGCTGTGGGTCGTACCATGGAGACCCAGGGTCGAAAGCACCTTGTGGAGGAAAATCCAATCAATTCTGTCATAGGCCTTGGCCATGTCCATTTTAAGGGAGAAGGCCCTTTTTTGGCCTTAGACATGTTCATGGAATGAAGGAGCTCCTGAGTGATTATAATGTTGTCCATAATTTGTCGGCCGGGGATGAAAGCATTTTTAGCCCAAGATATATAGTCCTCTAGGTAAGGTCGAAGTCTATTCGCAATAATTTTTGTGATGAATTTATAAACTGAGTTGCAAAGAGAAATCGGTCTGAAGTCCGAGGCCTTACTCGGAGTGTTAATCTTGGGGATTAAAGCTATAGTGGTCAAATTTATGGATGGATCGATTTCACCTGAGATAAAAATGTCCCTGATAAAACAAATGAGTTCCTCTCCTACGACGTCCCAATTATGTTGGTAAAAGAAGCATGGCTATCCATCTGGTCCAGGGCTTTTGATCGAGCCCATCTCCATAACGACCTCTTTAATCTCCTCTCCTGATGGAACCCTTGAGATATGGGTCAGGGCTTCAGCATTGGCGGATCAATCACCTGGTCTGCCTGAAATAAATTCTGAAAAAATGAAGTTAATTCCTGTATTATTTCATCCTCATTAGTGGTGTTTTGTCCTGAACTGAGTCTTATTTGATGGATTCTGTTTTTTTGTCTCCTAGTTGACATCGCCAAGTGGAAAGCTTTTGTGTTTCGGTCTCCGTTGTGGGCCCACTTTGATTTCGTTCTTTGTTCTTCTTTTGCTCTTTGTACTTCCTCCAAATATAGTATTTCCTCCTGAATATTGCTCTCAATTTGAAGTGTATCTTCTGTTGGATCTAACTGCTGGATATCTGCAAGGCGTTTACGAAGAATCGTCAGTCTGTTTTTTAGGACCCCAAAGGCACGTTTACTCCATTTTTGGATGGAGTTCTTGACTGTAGACACTTTCTCCAAAAAGGGTGCATTACTATTATCCCAATTATCTTTGAAAGTTTTATTATAGTCCGTATGCTTGGTCCAAAAAACTTCAAAGTTAGAAATCGTTTTAAGAATATTGCCCTGAACAGCGAGTTTGAGTAAGATGGGAGCGTGATCACTATTGTACCTAGGGAGATGAAAAACTCCAGACTCAGGAAAGCGTAATAACCAAGAGGTGTCACACAGAGCTCGGTCTAGTCTCTCTCTAGTAAGGTGATGAATGGTTTTACAGTTCGTCCAGGTATAGGCCGGACCATTAAATCTTAGGTCCAGCAAATTCGCATCTCGAATAAAATTCTGGAAGTTGGTCAGGAAAGGGATTTGAACTGACCCCCCCCCCCCCCCCCCCCACTTATCTGCTCTAGAACTCATCGCATTTAGATCCCCAATGCAGCAGTAAGGATTGGTAACCGTGGTAATTTTAATAAGCAGGTCAGACCAGAATTGTTGTATGTCCTGCACCCTAGGGGGTCCATAAATACAAAATATGTCCAAGAGTCCAGGATTAGCAGACGAATTAATGGTAATGTGGATGTAATTAATAGAGGAGGAGTTAACATTAACCACTAAATCATCTGTCCAGTGAAGTAAAAGGCCTCCACTTCTACCAGTGGAGGGAACTACAACATGATTAACTAAATTAAACTTAGTAAAGCAAGGAAGTACAACATAATTAGAAATTCTAGTTTCGGAGAGAAAAACTAGCTGTGGTTTTATCGCTCCTAGAAACTGAGATAGTGTCTCTTTTGTCGGGGCGTTCCCAAGTCCCCGAAAATTCCACACAAATAGATTCATAATACTTGCGGCATTTGGGTTGCCGGTACCCTTTCCTCTATTGATTCCTCGTTGTTCTGTCACACTGTTCTCTTGAAATGCTTTATTGGTCTTTCCTCCATAATTGCTTCAGAAGTCCTTGTATTATTCGCCGGTTGGTTTCCCAAAGAAGGTCTTGCGCGTTCTATATGAATTAGATCATAGCCTTGTACAACTGGGTTTGAAGACCGTTGTTTGTATCTTGCTCCTCTTGATCTGCGACAACGTAGTTAACATGTCACCGAAATTAGTTCTTATAGAATAGTCAGCCATTGTAGTGTCCTTTACCCCCTTAGCATTCTCCTGATCATGAGGGAAACCAAGAGTTGGATGATCAGAACCTATCTCACGTCCTTGAGACCTGGTGGAATAAGGAACTTTGAAGGTGTCTGGAAAATTTGGTTGTATTGCCTTTTCAACAGCCGCCTTTTGCTCCTCTGTGACGTTATACTTAAGCAAGTCCTGAAAAGCAATAATAGTAGGACAAAAACGAATAGTATGGCCGAGTAAACCACACGAGTTACAAAATCTAGGTAATTTTTCAATTCGAATTACAATGGATATTCGTTTTGTAGGAGATAATTTTAAATAAACCCGATGTTGAAGTGCCTTTGACAGAGAGTAACTGATTTTAACTCTAGCAAATTGGCCCCATTTTTGTGCATCTTCCGGCGTAGTTGGTTGAATTTCTCCCAATGAACTCGCCAATCGGTTGACGATAGTGCAGTTTAAATGACTCATCGGTATGTCGTGGAATTGAGTCCATAGAGCGACTGTATCAAAGACATGTTCTGTCGGAGAGATGTCATTCCTGCATCGTTGGAGAACAATCAATTCTTCCTGTATCACCCATGGTGCACTCTCCATCGCTAAATCGAGTTCGGTTGCAGTTGCGAATTTCAGGAGGAACACATTTTCTTTCACTTCTGATAAAAGAAATTTGTTTGGGCCGTGGACGACTCGAGACAACCTATGCATGATCTGGCCAATGTCGACTTTTTTGGAACTCTGAACCCAAGCAACTCCATTTTTAATGATCTCCAGTTCACCCGAGTCTAAATCATCCCCTTCCACTGTAATTGGCGGTTGTTCTTCAGTAGTAAGAGCAGCAAATTGTGTGATGAAGTCCGAGTTTGCAGCCGCCATGGAAATCAGTCTGTGAGTAAGAACAATAGTAGACAAGATAGAGTAAAACTAAGGACAATACTAAGAACAAGGATCTCCTGACGAGATGACGGAGGAATACAGGCCTAAAATAGGCTTGATTCTGTGAAAATGGTAGATGGAAGTGACTGGAACCGCCAGAAACTACCCAAACTGCTTTGAAAAAGTAAAAAGAAACGGTTATGCACCACCAAATAAGGTGGAGCCGGAAACAACTCTAAATCGCACCACTCGGGACAAAAAAGGAGAGAGAAAGTAGGTACACGAGATAGTTCACTCGTATTTAACTCCACATATTTGTCATGTACTCAAGATTTTTTTTTCATGTACAATACAAATGACTTTTGGAAATGTATGAGACATTTGAAAGTGTAATGTAAATAATAAAATATACCACGAATTAGTTTGGTGATATCACCATAATACACAAGGCCTTTGAAAAATGTATCGGACATTTACGAATGTACTATAAATAAAATAATTTTTGTTAGATGAATTACTATTTCATGTACTATAAATAAAAATAAGTTTTCTTTCACATAATCATCTAAATGCACGAATATATATGATATTTACTAGACATTTACGAACTTATGGTGTATAATATAAAAAGATTTCTATACTTTTCCTTCTTAACATGCACAGGAAAGTTTGAAATGTACGGGACATTTGCGAATGTACAGTGAATAAAATAAATTCTTTTTCACATAAGCATCTAAAAATGCGAGAATATATGATATTTACTGGACATTTATGAATGTACAGTAAATAATGTAATTTCTTTCCATACTTTGCCTTCTTAACATGCACAAGGAATTTGGAAATGTACGAGACATTTGCGAATGTGCTATAAATAAAATAATTTTCTTTCACATAATCATCTAAATGCGGTAACATATATGATTTATTAGACATTTACGAATGTATATATATAATATAATTTTTTTTCTATAATTTGCCTTCTGCGCACAAGAAATTTTGATATGTACTAGACAGTTGCGAATGTCCTATAAATAAAAAAAAAATTTCACATAATCATTCAAATGCGGGAATATCTACGATATTTACTGGATATTTACGAATGTAAATAATATAACTTTTTTTTTCTATATTTTGCCTTCTTAACAAGCACAGGAAATCTACTGACAAAAATAACATGCACATGGCATTTTGAAATGTACCGGACATTTACGAATGTACTATGAGCAGTACAAATAGTTTGACTAAGCCTAAAATATTGAAAGGCCCAAATTTTGGGCCCAAATACAAAAAAAACCCAACCGGGATTATTAACCCACCCAAAACCCAATAATCAACTAATATCTCAAATCAAAACCCAATAATCAACTAATATCTCAAATCAAAACCAACCTAAAACTTGACCAAGAACAGAGATAGGAAGAAGATTTTGAGGAAGAATAGAGTCGTACCTTTGTTAAACGCTGACGAACAAAAATTAGGGTTTGATGGTGCTCGAAGAAGAGAGAGAAGAAGACGATTTCTTGAAAGAGATCGAAATAGAGAGAGAGATGAGAAGATGAAGTTGCTTTTGAAGGTTTAATAGAGAGAGACAGTAGCCGGAAACGCTTCGGTTGAGAGATTTAATAGCCGGAAAATTGTTTCGTTTGAGCGAGATAGAGAGAGAGAGATAGAGACAGAGACAGAGACGCCCAAAAATGTTTGGAATGAAGAGAGATATTTAGGGTTTTAGTGTTTAATCAATTGTAGAGAGAGAGAGAGAGCGTTTTGAGGGAAAGGAGTCTAATCAACTCAGACTAGAGAGAGATGTTGTGGCATGTGGTGGCTGACGCAATGACAGACAAAGGTACGTTTGGGAGGGAAATGTGTGAGGGACATAAGAGGTAAGTATTTCTTTTGGGGGGATAGTAATGTAACATCACCTTTTGGGTTTTTTTTAGATATTATTCCCTATTGGGTTGGATTTCATATTTGGGCTCCTTTTTTGGGCCTTAGATTTATCCTCTCTTTGACTAAAGTATCCTGGGAACTATAAGATGTACAATACATTTTCGTATTTACTCGCCAACATATAATGTACTGTACACAAGTTAATGCTCTCCCGTAAATTCTCTCTCTCTAACTACTTTATCTCTCTATCTCTCTCCCTATTAAATTAGATTTTGCACATGACATCTTCATTTCTTCAAATCTAAAATTTATTAAATTAGATCTTGTACAGAAAATTTTAGATCTAATAATATCAAAGATCTGTAAAATAAAGATCTTGTACATACGCAAATGTCTTATACACTATTCAAATTTTCTAGAGACAAAGCATATATTAAAAAAAAAAAGATTCAATACTTTGAACCTTAATTCTAGATTTGTTGCTTTCAGATCCCGTCAAATTCGGATATAGTATTCCCATCTAGATTCAGATTATGTAAAGAGAAAGAGAGGGATAGATACACAGATCAAACTAAACTTCTTCACCATTACATTAAAAAATCCATATTTGTTGCTTCCTGATTCCAACATTCTGGTTTTTCCGCGTAAACCAAAAACCACCCATTCATTTCTTCACTGTTAACACAAGAAAAACCTGATCCGACTCTTCACCATACTTCCAAGTCTAAATGAATCTGGATTAGGGTTCTTTATTTATACTGTTTATATTATGTGAGAGAAAAAGATTAAAATGGACGATTGTAAAAGTTTGTAGGAAAGAGGACGATGGAAGAGAGAGAGAGAAGAAGAAGAAAAAGCTGTAGGAATTTTTGAGGGAGAGATATGAGGAAACTTCTCTGTTAGAGAGAGAAAGAAGGGTATTAGGGGTACTTAAAAAAAATTGGCGCATTCACTCTTGTACTTTTTTTCTTGGGTCCACAATTATTAATGAGTTGGACCAGCAACTTATTTTTATGTTTGTGTGGATCTTACTCGTAATAGTATAACACTTTTTGAGCCATTCACTCATTTTGGGTATTAAATTTATAAGTGCGTGAGAACGGTAGTCTTAACAAATACTTCATTACTAATTTAAAAAAAATTGAAATCTTTATAAACAATATTTTCCTAGATGAAATTCAACTGTTATAACAATTTTTGTGAAACTAGATGCAAACTAGTAATATTTAAGTATTTTTTTTGTTTACAACTGGTAATATTTTAGTTGATTTGGTAGTAGGGGTGTACACGAGCCGAGCTCTTAACGAGCTGCTCGAGCTCGGCTCGACTATTGCTCGTGCTCGACTCGAATATTAACGAGCCCGAGCTTAACACGAGCTCAAAATCAAGCTCGTTTACATAAACGAGCCGAGCTTGAATATTCTTTAGTGTATCACGAGCTACTCGTGAACAGCTCGTTTAACATACTCTTATAATAGTGTAGTACATAATTACGTATTAGTAATGAAACTTGTACATGAAATATCAACCATTAAAAAATTATTGGAATATGAATCATTAATCATTATTATTGTATGTGACAAATGATCATTGAAGTATTTTGATGATTTAGAAAGTTTTAATTTGAAGTATTTTGATAAACGAGCTTAAAACAATGCGAGCTCGAGCTCGTTCAAACTTATACGAACAGAGCTTGAACAAGTGGACAATTACTCGAACGAGCTCGAGCTCGAGCTCGAGCTCGACAGTCAAATACACGAACCAAGCTTGAACATCTTACTACTCGGCTCGGCTCGGCTCGACTCGAGTACACCCCTATTTGGTAGGCAATCAAAACATAAGTGTCATATAGTAGTCTCTTTTCACAATAAAAAATTTATGCATTTCCTTTACACAACTTGCCAAAGATTTTGACTGGTACAGTCATTCAAAATATCACATAATTGTCTAATACAAATAAAAACATATTTGACGTCAATGGAAATGTAAAATCACACAAAAAATTTATTAATTGAACAACCAAAACTACTTAATATCATGTGTATTGGCAAAAAACAGCATTGGGCCTTCCTTATGCGCCCACCCTCGTGTAACATCTGAGGGGTGCCTTCAGTAGCCTCTACGGTCTAGCAAGGAAGCCCACCGAAAGCCCAACACGCCTCGCAAGCCCAGAAATTCTAAGCAGGCCTACCCAAGCCCACGCTCCTGGCATGCCGAGATAAAGTCTGCCATGACGATCCACCCACACTCCAGCTAGTTGTGCGTACACGTGGCCAAATTGTTAGAGATTGAGTCAGTCCAATCCTAGCATTCTGCTAGACGTTGGGGTCATGGTAGAAGACCGAGTCTTGCGCTACTTTAAAGGAGTGGTGGACTATTTCTACTGGCAACGAACAGGCTAGGGCAACGGGTATCGTAAGGCTACCCTTCTCTCTCAAGAGATCAACGGCCACGGAAGCAGTCTAGTATGATCCTACTATTGCGGATCCAACAACCCTGCGCCCCCAAGAGCGGTTACTATCCTCTACACCCTATAAATAGAGGAAGCCTCACTCTTGGAAGGGGTTCAGACTCTCACTCGAAAACTACCTACTTATTCTCTACTTAGCACTCCAGAAGTCTACTCCGATCACCTCACTCACTCTATGCTAAGCTCCGGCTACAAATCACCTACCCCGACGACCTCTGGTCTAAAGCTAGCCTAAGGCAGAGATTCCGGTCAGAAGCTTCCACGAAACTACATCGGAACTTGCTAGAGGCTTCTCGTTTCTCTCATTCCCCGTTAGTCTACCCTTCTGTGAGCAGGAGTCTACCCTTCTGTAAGCAGAGATCTACCCTTCCGCAAGCAGAATCCTACTCTTCCATAACCAGAAGTCTACTCTGCTGACCAAGTAGTCCAGAAGCTACCACAACTCACCATTCCGTAGAACCGAGCTCCGGCCACTCTACGAGTCGTGCCACCCCGACGCTACAACGATTCTACCATCATTAGTAACTCTATCTTCGGTTTATTCACTTTATTACATCGAACTAAGTTACTGACTTGACCGTCGGAGGGTCCTTGGCCGACACCATCTCCGGTAACCCCTTTGGACTTCACGGTTGTGTTTTCCTTGTGCAGGTTTACAGGCTACTGGTACCCGTTTTCTACCCTGACGTTGGCCCGACAGTAGCTGTTTCCTTCTCTGACGTCTGCCTACCCGTCTACCCGGCTACCAGAACCGACCTTCTGCCCGTCAACCCGTCTATTTGGAGGCCCGAAGCCTAGTTGCTGGTGCCCACCCGACGATCCTTCTAACCGTGTGACTTTCTACCCGTCCACAGTTTGGCGCCCACCATGGGGCCTCAGCAACAACTATCAAAGACGACCTTTGCAATGGCAGACGACATGGTAGCCACTCCGATCGACGTTTCAGCCCAGATAGCTGCTCTCACAGCCCAAGTACAGGAGAATGCCCAAAAGTTCAAAGCTCTAGAAGAAGAGAATTCTCTGGTGAGAGCAGAAAACCAGCTACTTCAAGAGAAGATCACCGAGCTCTCTGTACCAAGATCAACAGGGCTAAGGCTTCGAGCTCCTGTTACTTCGATGCAACCTTTCACTCCAGAGCCAGGAAGTTCTTCCAGCCAACCACCTATGCAATCGACTACTGTCAGTGGTTCTACAACACTACCTGCAACTCAAGCTGGCTCTACAACACCCTTCATAATGCCTCTGCCTTCATTCCAGAGCTCTGCTCTGCCCCTACACTCTACTCTGCCCTTACACTCTACTGCTGCTCCTCTTTTCTCCTCTTCAATGTTTACTGTTCCCCCCTCACACACTGTGGCAGGTGGGACAAATCTTAACTCACAAGCTGACATCCTAAACTTGTCTTTTACAGGTACTCCTCTAGAGCAGATCATGGCTAGGAAACTCGCAGAGATGGAGGCAATGATCACCAGGATCCCTGGAGTTCCTGCTCCGCTAAGGAAGAGTCTGCCCCATAGCTACGCAGACTCACCTTTCGTTGACGCTATTGCCTTAGTAGAAATGCCTAAGAAGTTTTCGTTCCCTAACATGAGGATGTACGATGGAACTTCCGATCCAGACGATCACATCGCATCATATAAGCAGAGGATGTTCACCGCTGCAATACCCAGAGATCTCAGGGAGGCGTGTATGTGCAAGAGCTTCGGTTCAAGCCTCGTCGGACCAGCTTTGCAGTGGTACACGAACCTGCCCAACAATTCGATCGCCTCCTTTGCCCAGCTCACAGACACATTTGTAGAGCAGTTTGCCAGTAGCAAAAAGCTAGAAAAGCTATCTGGCGACCTCTACCGAGTCCACCAGAGAAGGGGTGAGCCACTCTGAGACTACGTGGGGAGGTTCAACCGAGAGAAGGTGTCGATTCCCTACTGCAACCAAGAGACTGCCGTTGATGCGTTCAGAAAAGGCTTACTGCCAGAAGGAGAGTTGTACAAGGAGCTTACCAAATTCAATTGCACTACCATAGAGGATGCCCTGGCTCGCGCTTGGGTAGAAATTCGGTGGGAGGAAGACGAAGCCCACCGAAACAAATATTATTCTTATGATGACAGGAACAGGGACCGTCGCTCTAGACGACCAGATCGGAGAACAGATAGCAAACCAGGGGAGCCCTACCCAACTTCCAGACGTGGCCCTCCTAGGGAGAACAGAAGGCCACTTGACCCTCCATCAGGTCGCCCAGCAGAGAAGCCTCAAGGACCCGTTCGTACCAGGATTCCAGAGTACAACCTAAGCATTGAACCAGTCGAACTAGTAGCGGTTATGAAGGGCATGGGCAGTACTGTAAGATGGCCAGGGAAGACAAAGACTCCTGGCGAGAAGAGAGACACAACCAAGTGGTGCGAGTTCCACGGAGATCACGGCCACAACACTACAGATTGCATAGCCCTCAGGCTAGAAGTTGCAGAGTTGCTGAAAAGAGGCCACCTTATCGACTTGTTGACAGAGAAAGGGAAGAGTACCCTGGCACAACGAGACACCCAAGCCAAGGAACCAGAGCAGCCGATTCCTACGAAGACGTGTCTAGTAATCTCAGGAGGTTCGGAAGTGAGTGGAGTTAGCCACTCTGCAGCCAAGAGGAGTGCTAGAATTGCAGCCAACCCTCTAGCCCACTCTACAGAAGCTACTCCTCATGCCTACACCAACCAGACAATAAGCTTCATAGACAACGAAGCAATAGGGCTCGTCAACCCTCATCATGACGCTCTTGTTATCTCTCTTAATATTGCAAATGTTCTAGTTAAGCGTATTTTGGTAGATAATGGTTCATCCACTAATGTGCTTTTCTTAAATGCTTTGCAAGGTATGGGCTTAGATGAATCTTGCATATGTCGACGCTCTACTGTTCTGGTAGGCTTTAGTGGAGAACAGAAACACACATTGGGAGAAGTCACACTTCCCGTCTTCGCAGGAGGAGTCAACCTTAGCACTGTGTTTGTCGTACTGGACTGCCCTTCTGCCTACAATATCATACTCGGTAGGCCATGGATCCACAGCATGAGGGCAGTACCATCTACGTTCCACCAAGTGCTCAGGTTCCCAACTCCCTGGGGTGTCCGAGAGATCAGAGGGGAGCAGAGTACCTCAAGGAATTGCTACAAAAACGCAATGAAAGCCCCGAAGTCAGCCTTATAGCAATTACAGAAGGAGAAACACGGTAGCACCGATCCAGACTGCCCAAGTATGGAAGAGCTAGATGAAGTCCAGATCCACCCAGACTTCCCGGATCATAAAGTACAGATTGGTTCTAAGCTCAATCCTACCCTACGGAGCAAGCTCGTCGAGTTCCTCACAACTCACCACGATTGCTTTGCCTGGTCTCATGCTGACATGACTGGAATCGACCCTGAGGTAATGGTACACAAATTGCAGGTAGATCCTAGCCATCCTCCAGTAAGACAGAAGCGTAGAAAATTCGCTCCAGAACGAAACAGGGTAATAAATGAGGAAGTTCAGAAGCTGATCGAAGCTGGGTCTGTCCGAGAAGTCAACTACCCCGACTGGTTGGCTAACGTAGTCGTGGTAAAGAAGAAAAATGGGAAGTGGAGAGTCTGCATCGACTTCACAGACTTAAACAAAGCTTGTCCCAAGGATTCATTCCCGCTACCTCACATCGACATGCTTGTCGATGCCACTGCAGGCCACCAACTACTCAGCTTTATGGACGCGTTCTCTGGGTACAACCAGATACTGATGCACCCTGCAGACCAGGAAAAGACTGCCTTCATCACAGAAAGAGGCATCTTCTGCTACAAAGTCATGCCGTTCGGGTTGAAGAATGCAGGGGCAACCTACCAGAGACTGGTAAACAAAATGTTTGCAGGCATGCTGGGGGACACCATGGAAGTCTACATCGACGACATGCTAGTCAAGTCTTTGATGGCTGAAGAACATCTCAAACATCTCCAACAGGCTTTCGACGTACTAGAAAGGTACAATATGAAACTTAATCCTACTAAGTGTTCCTTCGGTGTTTCTTCAGGGAAGTTCTTGGGGTACATGGTGACCCACAGAGGAGTAGAAGCCAACCCAGACCAGATCCTGTCTGTGATGAACATCCCTTCTCCCACATGCATCAAAGATGTGCAGAAACTAGCTGGTCGAGTGGCAGCACTCAGCCGTTTTATCTCACGTTCCTCTGAAAAATGCCACCATTTCTTCTCTACCTTACGAAAGGCCAAAGAATTTGCATGGACTCCAGCATGCGAAGAGGCACTCCAGCAACTGAAGGAGTACCTGACCTCTCCACCCTTGCTATCCAAGCCTCAAGAGGGAGAAAAATTGTATGTCTACCTAGCAGTCTCCGAAACAGCAGTAAGTGCAGTGTTAGTACGGGAAGAACAAGGTAAGCAACTACCCGTCTATTACGTTAGCAAGTCCCTGCTTGATGCAGAGACCCGTTATAGCCAGCTAGAAAAGCTTGCACTGGCCTTAGTGATGGCTGCCAGGAAGCTAAGACCATATTTTCAGTGCCACCCGATAGTCGTAGTTACTACATTCCCGTTAAAGAATGTGCTTCACAAACCAGAACTATCTGGTAGACTGACCAAGTGGGCTGTCGAATTAAGCGAGCATGATATTTCCTACCAACCTCGTACTGCGATTAAGTCCCAAGTATTGGCTGACTTTATAGCCGACTTTACACCTAGTACTCTAATTCAAGCCGAGAAGGAGTTACTGTGTCTTGCAGAGCAGAAAAAGCTGAAATGGACCCTGTCGGTTGATGGCTCCAGTAACATGAATGGGGTCGGGCTAGGGCTAGTCCTCCAATCCCCTGAGGGAGACCAAATCCAGCGTGCCGTCAGATGTGAGTTCAAAGCCACAAATAACGAAGCCGAGTACGAATCATTGATCGCCGGGCTAGCTCTCGCCAAAGAAATAGGTGTTCGAAGGCTAGAGATAAAGTCAGACTCCCAACTGATAGTCAACCAAACGCAAGGAGCGTACCAGACCAGAGATGCCAGGATGACCGCTTACCTAGCCAAGGTAAAAGGTATGTTAGCTGACTTCGAAGAGGCTAACATAACACAGGTACCCAGGCTGGAGAATGGCCATGCTGATGCCCTAGCCAATCTGGGCTCATCGATCCCAGCCAAGTCAGAGCAGTCAATCCCACTAGTTACCCTCCAGTGGCCAGCCACATGGAAAAATCCTGCCCTGGAGGTAGCAAGTGTAGATTCCAACAACAATTGGATGACACCAATAATAAGTTATTTGACCACCGACGAGCTGCCAGAAGACAAGAACGAGGCTCGTAGACTAAGAGCAAAAGCAGCTAGGTTCACCATGCTGGAAGGTCAACTACTTAAAAGATCCTACTCTGGACCCTATCTCAAATGTGTTACTCCAGAGGAAGCCAAATACGTGCTAGCCGAACTTCATGAAGGAGAATGTGGCAACCACTCAGGAAGCCGTAGTCTAGCCAGCCGAGTCCTCACAGCCGGCTACTACTGGCCTACCATGCGAGCAGATTCTATAAGTCACGTCAGGAATTGCGACAGTTGCCAGAGGTTTGCCAACTCCTCCCATTTACCTCCAGAAAAACTCAACTCCATACTCTCACCATGGCCATTCATGAAGTGGGGTATGGACATCGTGGGAAAACTACCCACTGCTCCAGGGCAGAGAGTTTACATGCTAGCCGTAACAGACTACTTCACCAAGTGGATCGAGGCTGAGGCATTCCACCAGGTCAGAGACCGCGAGGTAAAGAATTTTATTTGGAAAAATGTTATTTGCAGGTTCGGGGTACCCAAGGAGATCGTTACCGACAACGGTTCCCAGTTTATTAGTTTCGACTTCCAGGACTTCTGCAAGGGATGGGGAATCAAGCTTAGCTTCTCTACCCCACGCTACCCTCAATCTAATGGACAAGCAGAGTCTTCTAATAAGACCATCATGAAAACTATGAAGAAGAGGCTCAAAAAAGCTAAAGGGGCTTGGGCAGACGAGTTGCCAGGGGTTCTCTGGTCGTATCGAACTACTGCTAGAACCCCAACTGGCGAAACTCCTTTCTCCCTAGCCTACGGTTCTGAAGCGGTCATACCAGTGGAAGCTGGAGTACCATCAGTACGTTGTCAATGGAGTACAGAAGAGTCAAATTGGGAACAACTCAACCACAACCTCGACACGGTCGACGAGCTTCGAGATATGGCAGTAATAAGGAATGCAGCATACCAGCAAAAGGTAGCCCGTCATTACAACCGGAACATCAGGGCTCGTACCTTCAAAGTAGGCGACTGGGTGCTCCGAAAGGTTTTCCAGAATACCAGAGAGGCTGGAGCAGGTAAACTAGCCCCCAACTGGGAAGGCCCTTACCTAATCACCAGGGTGATAGGCCAGGGAGCATACAAGCTCCAAGCAAAAGATGGGCTAAACATTAACAACAGTTGGAACGCCACTCACCTAAAGTTGTACCACTTCTAACCCTACCTCTTTACTTTACTTACCGCTTCTAATAAACACTTGTTCTGACTTAAGCATCGGAGAGTCGGCGGCCATGCCACCGACTACCCCTCTCACCCATTTTGTGACAGGATTCTTGACAATAAAATGGGACACACCCCATTAGACCTGCTGGTCTACCAGCGTAGACATACACACCTGGTGAAGTTGGTTCAACTCCCAGACCAAGGAGCATAAGGGCAGTTGCGGCTCCAGTAACTCGGTAGCATACAACATGCCCACACCGAACCCCTCAGAGGGGAACAGGGAGTACCACATATTCTTATTTCCTCTGTCCATTATCTATTCTCTCCTCAGAACATTACTGACTTGGGCGTCGGAGGGTCGATGGCAATGCCATCGACCACCCTTTCTTCTTTTCTGTACAGGTTGATTATCCTACGGTAGACATGGGCAAGCTGGAAACAGAACACTCTTCTCCCACCTTGCAGCATCAACAAGGATGACGACCTAAGCCCAGAACAAGCCTAGTCCGACCTGAGGGAGAGTAACACATGCCCTTACCTCCTTTACATAATTTTTCCTTTGTCATCTCAGGACGATGCTAACTCGAGTTTCTGAAGGTCGATGGCGTTACCATCGACCACCCATCATTCCAGTGTGCAGGCTGGCTATCTAACGACAGACTTGGACAAGCTGGAGAAGGACGCCCTTCCCCCATCCTACGATGTCGACGAGGATAACAGGACAAGCATGGTCCAACACTTTGCCTAAGGGAGAGTAACACATACCTCTACCTCCTCTGGCTACCTTTTTTTTTTTTTTTACATGTAAAAAACTCACTAACTCGAGTTTCCGAAGGTCGATGGCATTTGCCATCGACCACCCCTCTTGCAGCGCGCATGGTCAGCAATCTAATGGCGAATTTGGACAAGCTGGAAAAGGACAACCTTCTCCCATCCTTCGACGCCAACGAAAATGACAGCCTAAGTCCAGAGCAAACTAACTCTACACTTAGGCTGGGGGGACAATAGATGGCAAGACAGTGTTCACACGGACAATTCGACACCTCTGCCCAGATGACGCTTCCCCGCCGTTGGCATGCATATCCCTGCCCAGGTCGGAGTAGTACAAAGCAAAATGCAGGGCACAACTTACCCTCTACTCAACAAGACATGCAACATCGATCAACGGATCCACCAAAGACTAACAAAGTGTGCGCAGCCGACGACTCAGGCTACCCTGATGTGTGTCTCTCCTTACCCCAGCCCTAGGCTGCCCTGGAGCACCACTCTTTGCCCTAAGGCTGCCCCAGAACACCACTGTTTGTCCCACTACATGCTTGTTGCACCTTTTATTGAATTACTGTACTCAATGGCTACTAAATTCGCAAGTCATCAATAAAGCATAGTTAAAGCAATTCCAGCATCATTTTTAAAAGTCAAACCCAGAAGTTAGAGTAACAAGGGGAGTCACCCCACAAAAGGTTAGCACGCCCCATGGGCGACAAGGGATACTACAGCCCTCTGAAAGTCTAAGTCTAACACAAACTAACATAGCCCCATGGGCAAGCAAAAGAAAGAAAATCTAACTACAACTCAGTGGAAGAAGCTAGCCCAAGGGTAGCACAACCCAACCTGGCGTATCACCGTCTACCAATTCAGACGGCCCGGGAGCTCTAAGCTTCACATCCTTAGGTATCTTATATTTCTTCCTGATTCTCTTCAGACATGTGTTGGTAATAGCAGATGGAGGGTTTATCGACACCACAGGTCGCCCAGCAGGAACACGCGAACTAACTCCTACCAAGGATCTAGCCTAGCCCCAGCAGTGGCGGCAACAAGGTCCTACCCTAGATAACTTGGCAACTACAAGACCAGCATGATTCTGCCCTGTTATTACACGTTTTCTGCCTAGCATGGTCCTACCCCGTCACCACACATATTCTGCTATGGATATGTTAGGTTCGCTACACTAACAAAGCACGCAGAGAACACAATCTGGCCGAATTCTACAACGAGAGTAAAGCAAGACAAACATACGGCTACCCTAGCCCACATAGTCATGGTAAGAAATCCCTACCCTAGCTTGCACGGCTACCACAAGCCTAGCGTGATTCTACCCCGCCATTACACATTTTCTAGCATGCAGGTGTCAAGTTCACTATACTAACATGGCAAGCAAGAAACATGATTTGGTGGAGTCCTACCCTAGCTTGCACGGCTACCACAAGCCTAGCGTGATTCTACCCCGCCATTACACATTTTCTAGCATGCATGTGTCAAGTTCACTATACTAACATGGCAGGTAAGAAACATGATTTGGTGGAACCCTACGCTACCACAAGATCAAAATACGGAAAACATGCTACAAATTGTTGTCGAGGAGATCAAAATATAAGTTTTTCTACCAACATACGAAGAACACGAAGAACGGTGAAGAAAAATTCGAAGATTACCTCAAGATCTTCAAGTTTTTCTCTCTCCTAGCTTTTTCTCCAAACTCCACTCCAAAAAATGACTCCAACAAACCACAAGGGTCCAAGACCCCTCATCCCCTTATATATGAGTCGAAAAGTAAGTTAAGCGGACCACGTCGCCCGACGCGTCTCATTGCTACGCGGCTCGTCTAGAACCTTCCAAGGCGTCATGGACGAGATGCCGCCAATAAGAGCAGAACTCGGCGGGGTAATTTTGCGAAGACTCAAGGTCGAATGAACGACACTGGTCGTCACTTGCCGAACCGGCTTACTTGTCGAACCAAACCAACGATCCGGGGACAAAAACTTCAGGTACCCTTCTCCAATATATACGTATCATATGTATTATGTATATATAAAATAATAATAATAATAATAATAATAAAAAAAAAAAAAAAAAAAAAAAAAAAGAGAGAAAAAAGAGGCTCGGGACAGGAACCTGCCCTGCGCGTCCCAGCAGGGCAGGAAGCTTCCTGCCCTGCGCGTCCCAGCAGGGCAGGAAGCTTCCTGCCCTGCGCGCTCCTGCAGGGCAGCACGCGCCTGCCCTGCGCGCACCCGCAGGGCAGGACGCGCCTGCTCGCCTCAGCTCCTCTTCCTTCGGTCAACCCGACCATCTTTCCCCCCTGACTTGCCACGTCCCGAACATGGCTAACGCTCTGGCATCCGTCTCTCTTTATCAATTACGAGTCTCCTTGACTCGCCAGCCACCAGCTATGGTACCGCTCTATCCGACTCATGTCAAAACGCTCCGGCGTACCACACGGGGAAACGAAACAACGATACAAAGCTTCTGGGCACGATTATAATAGTTCCAACTACAACTACTCCCTAAGTCAGCCACTCGCTAACTCAGGGAGTGGGGGACAAACTGTATTGGCAAAAAACAGCATTGGGCCTTCCTTATGCGCCCACCCTCGTGTAACATCTGAGGGGTGCCTTCAGTAGCCTCTACGGTCTAGCAAGGAAGCCCACCGAAAGCCCAACACGCCTCGCAAGCCCAGAAATTCTAAGCAGGCCTACCCAAGCCCACGCTCCTGGCATGCCGAGATAAAGTCTGCCATGACGATCCACCCACACTCCAGCTAGTTGTGCGTACACGTGGCCAAATTGTTAGAGATTGAGTCAGTCCAATCCTAGCATTCTGCTACACGTTGGGGTCATGGTAGAAGACCGAGTCTTGCGCTACTTTAAAGGAGTGGTGGACTATTTCTACTGGCAACGAACAGGCTAGGGCAACGGGTATCGTAAGGCTACCCTTCTCTCTCAAGAGATCAACGGCCACGGAAGCAGTCTAGTATGATCCTACTATTGCGGATCCAACAACCCTGCGCCCCCAAGAGCGGTTACTATCCTCTACACCCTATAAATAGAGGAAGCCTCACTCTTGGAAGGGGTTCAGACTCTCACTCGAAAACTACCTACTTATTCTCTACTTAGCACTCCAGAAGTCTACTCCGATCACCTCACTCACTCTATACTAAGCTCCGGCTACAAATCACCTACCCCGACGACCTCTGGTCTAAAGCTAGCCTAAGGCAGAGATTCCGGTCAGAAGCTTCCACGAAACTACATCGGAACTTGCTAGAGGCTTCTCGTTTCTCTCATTCCCCGTTAGTCTACCCTTCTGTGAGCAGGAGTCTACCCTTCTGTAAGCAGAGATCTACCCTTCCGCAAGCAGAATCCTACTCTTCCATAACCAGAAGTCTACTCTGCTGACCAAGTAGTCCAGAAGCTACCACAACTCACCATTCCGTAGAACCGAGCTCCGGCCACTCTACGAGTCGTGCCACCCCGACGCTACAACGATTCTACCATCATTAGTAACTCTATCTTCGGTTTATTCACTTTATTACATCGAACTAAGTTACTGACTTGACCGTCGGAGGGTCCTTGGCCGACACCATCTCCGGTAACCCCTTTGGACTTCACGGTTGTGTTTTCCTTGTGCAGGTTTACAGGCTACTGGTACCCGTTTTCTACCCTGACGTTGGCCCGACAGTAGCTGTTTCCTTCTCTGACGTCTGCCTACCCGTCTACCCGGCTACCAGAACCGACCTTCTGCCCGTCAACCCGTCTATTTGGAGGCCCGAAGCCTAGTTGCTGGTGCCCACCCGACGATCCTTCTAACCGTGTGACTTTCTACCCGTCCACATCATGTTGAACGATGGATCGAGAAATTTTTGTGAAACAAATAAATAAGACCTTGGTAAATTATTTACTCTTGCAGAATATTTATTTAGAAAACCAAATTAAACAGACAAGATGTGATTTATGTAGGGGATTGATCCGGTGACCTCTCACTTGATGTATTAGTCCTTTACCAACTGTGTTAAGCATCTTTAGTGAATATGTTATTTATTACTCTTTATACTCTTAAACTTTCGGGCATGTTGTACCTTCAACAAGTTGGGGCCTAAAGCCACCGCTTTGGTGGCTTTGGGCCTAGGCCGACCCTGGATAGACCTGCAAAAATAACATTCAGATGCTCAAATCAGTCAAATGTTGAAGGTTCTAAAGTAATTCAGTGAGAGTGTGTAAAGTAGTAAAGAAATTAAAGAAAAAGTGGCCTATACTCAACCTAGAAAAGTAGTAAAGAAACACAAACACACACCCACGCACACACACACATATATATATATATATATATAAAGAAGGAATTAGAATGATACGGAGAAGTAATTAGAATGATACGGAGAAAAGCTCTAACAACATGGATGATTGGACCGGAATCAACATTGAAGTTACAAATCGAAAGGAAGGAATTAGAATGATACGGAGAAAGCTCTAACAACATGGATGATTGGACGGGAATCAACATTGAAGTTACAAATCGAAAGGACTAACAGGTGAACCGATATGTAAATAGGGGGGTCAAAATGTTGAAACATAGGACTAAAAGGATATGTAATAGAAAACTAGGGGGCATATATGAATATACCCAATTGAGAAACAAAAAAAGTAGTAGGTGAGGAGTGGAGTCGAACACAGGACGTGAGGTTTGTTTGCTTCATCCTGAAACCACTTCACCACCTCTCCTCTCATAGTAATTTTTTGAGGCTTTCCCTGTTTTATACACTCCATAACTATTATACACTCCATAACTACCATTCGAGATAGTTATACAAATATTAAGCTTTGGGACCCGTGGGGGCACGTGCCCCCAGGGGTCCCAACGTGGGTCCGCCCCTGGTCGCCGGCCGGCCAAATTTCCGGCCGGCGACCTTCAAACATTAAAAAAACTTTTTTCCTCTCTCCTCTCCCTAAATTTTCTTATTTTTTTCTTTCCCTTCTCTCTCTCTCTAGAAATCTAGAGAGAGAGGAGAACAGACCAGATCTGTTCGTGATGAACACGAATAGACCAGATCTGTTCGTGAAACTCTCTCTAGATCTGTTCTAGAGAGAGAGAGGAAAGAAACAAAAATTATTTTAGAGAGAGAGGAGAGAGAAATATATATGTATATATTTTTTATGTGTGAAGGTCGCCGGCCGAAAATTTGGCCGGCCGGCAACCCCTGCCGGAGAAGATGATGATGTGGCGTTTCAGGTAACTTGGCAGAGAGAGGAAATGAGGTGGAGGGTTGAGAGTAACGGACAGTTAAAGATAACGGAAAAATGGGGTCATATGAATATTTTTGTTAATCTAGGGGCCAGGCAGGAAGTTGGTCACAAAGTTGGGGATCATTTGAGAAATAACCCTCATAATTAAGTGGGATACGGGGTTGTGACTTTGTAAAGACAATGAAACATACAACTACATTATTTTAGTCCATAAGAGAAAAAATAAATGGTTGATGACGAAATCATTTATTTATTCTAGACAAAAATGAAGCAGCCCGAAGTTGTGACTTCTTCTTGTAGCATCCTTCTTCTAATTTGCACCATTGATAATCTCTCAACCGAATCATTGTATAAATCCCAGGGTGAGATTTAGTAAGCGACATTAGAGATTCGTTAAGTAATTTGGAAGAAAAACTCAGCAACATTACGTCACATCTTTCTTTGTTAATTACGCTTAATTGCATGAAAGCAACGAGTCCAATAATTCAGTACAACAGTTATCATTTAAGAAAAAAAAAGAGTTAATTCCTATATGGCCCCCTACTTTGTGACCAGCTTCCTTTATGGCCCCCTTTTTTTCGTAAATTCAAATATGACCCCCTATTTTCAGATAAATGTCATTACTACCCTTCTTAATTCTAAATTTAAAACAATAAAAAAAATTATTTCCACCTCACCCCTCTCTCTCTCTCCACCTCATCTCTCCCTACACCTCATCTCTCCCTACACCTCACCCCTCTCTCTCTCTCTCTCTCTCTCCAATTCACCTCTCTCTCTCTCCAACTCTCCTCTCTCTCTCCTACTCACCCCTTTCTTCTCCGACAAGGTGGCCGGCCGGAAAATTTTCCGGCCGGCCATCTTCAAACTTAATAAAAAAAAAAATTTCTCTCTCCTCTCTCTCTCTAAATTTTTTTTTTTTTTTAAAATCTCTCCACTCTCTCTCTCTCTTTAAAACTCCGACGAAGGGGGCCATATTTGAATTTACGAAAAAAAGGGGGCCATAAAGGAAGTTGGTCACAAAGTAGGGGGCCATATAGGAATTAACTCAAAAAAAATTAGCCTTAACTAAATTTCCTCTTATCATTTGCAACAAAAAAAAAATCCACTTATCAAATAATGTAACTCACAAGACTGGTTTTATATGATTGGGATGTTTTTTTGGTGTGAGTGGAATGTAAAATTTGTTCATTGACAAGGATCCACGATAATCATTACAATGGCATTGATACATTAAAGATGTGATAAGCGCGACAACTGTCTGATTTTTTTTCATTTCTTGGTTAGTTTTAGACCGAAGATTGAAAACGAAAGTTCTCCTTAGAACCCGGGGCTTTGGACTTGACTCAAAATGTGTATTTTGCAATAGGGACCATGAGACACATTTTCATCTTTTCTTTGGTTATACAATGACTAAATCTATTTGGAAGTCTTTACTGCTTATGATGGGTTTCAACAGGAATTGTGCCAATAATTGGGAGGATGAAATTAACTGGTGCATCACTCATTTAGGGGGCCAGTCCATTGGCAACAGGCTAGGTCGACTGGTTTTTAATGGTTATGTGTACCACCTTCGGAAGGAAGAGGAACAATCGAATTTGTAGGGGCGCCTCGACCCCTACCATGGTAATAGTTAAGACAGTACGAGAGGAAGTAAAAAATCAAACTGACTTTTGATCCCAGACCGATCTTGAATAGATATGTCGTTGAACGTTGGAATTTGAACACCAGACTGATCCAGCCTGTGTATAGATTTTGTCGATGGGTTGGGCCTGAAGTAGGGAGGGTCATGCTCAATACAGATGGGGCTCTAAGGGATGACAGTGCGGGATTTATACCTTGAGCTACCAAATGTCGACTTGTGAAAAATTTAACAGTATTGGTAGAACCTCGGCCAGTCATCTGGACAAATTATACAGGGTCACGTAGCTAGACAAGATTTAAAGAGAGAAGGTGTTTATCTTTTTTCTATATCTTGGTCAACCCCGGCTGATACTCAATGGAAAGACTGGTAGAACATGAGGTCATCTATTATATAAAACAGAAGGGAAAACGATGACTGGGACAAACATCCTTATTTAATAAGGTATATTGTCTGGAAGCCCTTCTCAAAATTTAAAATATAGTCCTTCGTAGAAATAAAGTTACCTATTTAAAAAAACAATAATCATTTCCTTCTTACAAATAAAATAAATATAAATAATTTAAATAAAACAGAAGGGAAAACGATGACTGGGACAAACATCTTTTTTTAATAAAGGATATTGTCTGGAAGCCCTTCTCATAATTTAAAATATAGTCTTTCGTAGAAATAAAGTTACCTATTTAAAAAATAATAGTCGTATCCTTCTTAGAAATAATCTATTATATAAAACAGAAGGGAAAACGATGACTGGGACAAACATCCTTATTTAATAAGGTATATTGTCTGGAAGCCCTTCTCAAAATTTAAAATATAGTCCTTCGTAGAAATAAAGTTACCTATTTAAAAAAACAATAATCCTTTCCTTCTTAGAAATAAAGTAAATATAAATCTATTATATAATAAAACAGAAGGGAAAACGATGACTGGGACAAACATCCTTATTTAATAAGGGATATTGTCTAGAAGCCCTTCCCGAAATTTAAGATATAGTCCTTCGTAGAAATAAAATAACCTATTTAAAAAATCTTTCTTAGAAACAAAATATCTAATTTGAGAAAAAAAAAAAGAAACAAAAGATATTGCAAGGGGTAAAAAAAAAAGAAATTGAAATCTATCTTATAAAATAACTAATTTAAGAAAAACGAAATAAAAGAAAATAACTATTATATAAAACAGAACGGAAAATGATGACTGGGACAAACATCGTTATTTAATAAGGGATATTGTCTAGAAGCCCTTCCCGAAATTTAAGATATAGTCCTTCGTAGAAATAAAATAACCTATTTAAAAAATCTTTCTTAAAAACAAAATATCTAATTTGAGAAAAAAAGAAACAAAAGATATTGCAAGGGGTAAAAAAATGGAATTAAAATCTCTCTTATAAAATAACTAATTTAAGAAAAACAAAATAAAAGAAAATAAATAATAAATAGAATACCAAAAAATTATGGTATCCACTATATAACAATAATAAATATTGAAAGTCGTCAAATTTAATTGATACGACTGTTCGTGCCCTAGGGCACGGGGTATACCCTAGTTTTCTAAAATTTGACAAGTTGTCCTGTGGACACCCTTTTTTATTGTTGTTGGCACTCTTAGAGCAGCTCCAACGTATTGGGGGCTGGGGCTCCCTATTTGAATTTGGGAGCCCCAACCCCCAGCCCCATCCCTCCAACCCGGGAGCCCCGGGGCTGGGCTCCCGGGCTCCCAGCCCCAAATATGGCCGTTGGGGGTCTCCCAACGGCCATATTTGGGGTGGATCCCCTAAAAAGGGGATCCACCCCACTTATTTAGTTTTTTTTTAAAATTTTTTTAAATTTTTTTTTTAAACTAAATTTTTTTTCAAAAAATATAAATTGTTTTCAATTTGTTTTTCCAATCATTTCTCTAATTTTTTTTCTTTTTTTAATTTTTTTTCATCTTTTCAAAATTCCTTCTCTCTCTAACATAATATTAAATTTCAATTTTATATTTGAAATTAATAATTTATAGTTGAAAATTAAAACACAACCCTCACACACATACACCACACATGTGCATATTTTAGATTTGGGAGCCCAACGTTGGAGTTGTGAAAAGCCCCGGGGCTCCCAAAATCCAGGGGCTCCCAAAATTGGGTGCCCGAGCCCCACATTGGAGTTGCTCTTACATGGGTAAAAGTAAGAGGGTCTTTATGTATGATTAGGGTCGCCAAAAGCCCAAAACAACTATACAGACGCCTCTACAGATTGTTGTCTAAAGACGGAAAAACTATTGTGACCCAAAAGTATTTTTATTATTTTCATGTACAAATGAGAGTTGGACCCATTCGTCCTCATCTTATATCATGTATGTCATACTTCATTTTAGAGAACCTCAATTGTTTCATCATTTCATATACTTTGTCATTTCCCATCAGCCATAGCAACAAGCAATAATTGGAAAACACAAGTTGTTGCAGTTTAATTCCAAATCCATCAAAACTAGGGAGTGTAGATTTGAACTGTGAAGTACTCACCAGTCTATCTCTACTCCCTAGCTGCCACATATCTAGGAAAATAGATTGCCTCTCCTTTGTTTTTCAATAGAAAGATATCTTGTTTTATAGTTTTAATAGTATTCAAAGGGGTTGTAACTAGATAGATCAAAATAACATTAAAAATAAGTAAGAAAGTACCAAACATTTCATAATTATTGTTTAGGTCACAAAATCTATATATAAAGACTAAAATACTTTTTTTTTTTATCATTTTTTGTAATTATTTCTTTTATTTTCTCTTTATTCTTTAAATCCATATAACTTTTTCTTCTCGACATGACGAAGACCCCCATGCCCTCATGAGCCATCACCGCTAGCCCCATTAACTACTCTCCCTTTTGGTTCTTCATTTGTTCCATCTCCCTCCAACAACTTACCATCACCATTATCATCTACTCTTGCTTTAATTTGAATTCCAACAACTACAAATACATCAGAATTCATAAAAAAAAATCTGCCACGTAGAAAATGTTTAACTTAAATTCATGAGGGATGAACTTTTACGCCTTCCTGCGAACCCATTAGGAGCAACATATCAGCAACTCATCAGAATCCCACCCGGAAATTCATGAATAGCTCCTTCTTCTCAAGCTTTTCATTCTTTATTGGGCATTTCCAATAACCCATCATCTGCACTGATGCCATCTTTTTCCCTACCCTCATTTTTCTCAAATTGTTTCTTCACATTTTTCGCATCCTAATCACCACCGACGGAGACCTGTAAACCCTTTATCAATCACACAGTCGTCTAACAATGGCAGTGATAATGATCAGGTACCGAGAAATAGAGCTGTGATTAATAATTTCAATTATGAAGTAGACACAAGTTTATGTAGGGTTTTCCTCCTAGTGGGGAAACCTAGTAGGGTTTAGTTTAGTAAACTGACTCTGGACCAAGTTGGTTTTCTATGGGTCGGTGGAATTAGGGTTAAGGGAGAGTTTATAACTACCCTTAATATAATTTAGAAGGACAAAACACAATTAGAAATGTACAAGAGAAGAGATGAGAGAGAAAGAGGTCCGAGAGGATGTCTGCAGCAGGGGATGAGTATTTTTCAGCACGTACAATCTTTGGTATTAGGGAAATCCGACGGTGAGATCTTCTCTAATTAAGTTGCAGACGTATTCTTGACTTGTTCATCTAGTGTTTGGACGAGTGGATTGGTATTTGGTGGCCGGAATCCTAATGCATTTAGTGTCGTTTTGGACTGCATATTTCCGAGTTGTTTTACTCTTTCTTGTGAGGTTTTTTCGTGTTTAAGATTGATTCTTTTGGAGTTTGAGTCTCGGGTTGATTGTTAATAACAACATATCATTTCTCAACAGCTTGATTGTTGGAAACAACATATCATTTCTCTTTCTTCAAATTTCAATGTAACTGAGAGTAATAAATTTCCGATTGGAATAAATTGGACTCAACAAGTTCGATCTTTTTTCTTCAATAATCGTTTACAAATCGAACATCACCAACAGGGCCAAAAACACTAACTTCTGGAGTAGTGGTACTTTCAATACCCTCATTTCCTTTAAACCTTCCTTAATTTGGAGAAGAAAGACTGATTAAAGTGTAAGAACAACAAACTTCGCCACTAATTGTTCTCCTCTCATAAATGTCATCTCTAACTTCACCACCAGTGAATATCCTCTCGTAAAAGCCACTCGATCTCTAGCTTCCTCTTTAGCGTCTGATCTTTCTTTTGGCTCTCTCATTATGATTCACGACGGGGCCACTGAAACATTTTTCTCTATTTGATCTCTAAATCTGCACAAACAAGGAGAGAAAAAAAACCCTAATTTCTGGTTTATAGAGAGAGAAACTGAATCTTAATAGGCAATGGTATTTTAGACATAAAAAATATAAATTGACTTGATTGATAATCACCCATTTATTTTGAACTTTATGTAGCACTAGCCATAGTATTTTGACAAATTTTAGTTAACAGAAAAAGACATGAATTTTTTTGTTATTATGAATAATATTTTGACCCAAACAACCATTTTGTAATATTCAAATTTCTCATTTACTGTGGTGTAGTGATGCATCGCTTTCATATTTTTACTAGATACTGGTGTTTCTGGTTAAAGCAAGGAAGGCACCTTTTTTTTTTGAAATAAGTAACGGAATTACAATTCCAAATCTTCTTGGGGACTCTAATTCCAGACAAACATTTATTTGGGGCTTAAGTTCACCAAATACTAGACTTAAAATAGTTTTAGGTGCTTTTTGTTTTTTTATTTGTGTCTGAATCTGAATTTGCTGAACTGAATTTGTTGAATTATACAACAAATTAGATGTTTGTTTTTTAGATCTGAATTATTAGGTCTGACTTAAATTTATGATAATTATACCCCTAATGGGTATTTTGGACAAAAAACTCTTTCTCATTTTCTCTAACAAAAAAAACGCCTAAAACCTATATTAGGGTTTCTTTTCTCTCACTGACCCCCAACAAAGTCAGAACCCATCTGCCTCCATCTCTCTCTCTAACCTCTCTCCCCTCTCTCTCTGAACATCTCTATCTCCGAATCTCTACAAAATCTTTCCGAATATCTCTCTCTGAATCCAAGAGAGATAAAATATCTTCTACCCTTTAAACAAGATAGTAATGATACTTCAAATAATCTTTCATCTTGGGTTGGTGAAGATTGTTGTAGATGGAATGAAGTTATCTGCAACAACAACAACAATACTAATCCAAGTAATATTGTTCATCTCAATCTTCATGGTTTCTATTTGAGTGGTAAGTAAATGACCTCGACAGAAGCACCAAAGCTAAACCCTCGCCAGATTCGGCGAGGGTTTCGAACAAGGTAAGTAGATGAACCTCGCCAGATCTGGCGAGGGTTCATAGTCACGGTGGTTGTTGTGGTTATAGTCGCAGAGAATGGTGGTTGTCTGATTTCTAGTGTGGTGGTGGTTTGATCTGAGATTGTGATGGATGTGAGGCTTGTTATTGTGGTGATGTAGTCCTTGGTGGTGCTGGTGGTGGTGGTGGTTTGGGCTACGGTTGTGCTGGTGATTCGTTTTGTGGTCTGAAGTGATGGTGGTGTTGTGAGACGGTGGTGGTCTGTTTGTGGTCTGAGGTGGTGGTCTGTTAGTGGTCTGAGGTGGTGGTGGTGTACAGTGGTGGTGGTGTGGTGGCGGTGGACAGTGGTGGTGTTGTGGTGGCAGTGGACTGGTGGTGGTGTTCTTGTTTGGGGTGATGGGTGAAATATTTTAATGAGAGATTTTTCTAAATTTAAGGGGTATAAGCGTATAAGCGTCGTTAGACACTTTTCAGCATTTGAATCCTCATTTCAGACTTGTTTTGAAGTCTGAAATTTGAGGGTTATTTTTCAGCCGAATTCAGACCTTGCCAAATTCAGATTGGTTTTCAGATTTTCTTAAATTATAAAACAAACATCTGAAATCTGAATTAGGGTCCAATTCAGATTTCAGATCTGAAAAACAAACAACACCTTAGTGTAAAACTATTCAAAATAATTATCTTAACAGGTAAAAGGTTTGATCCCCACATTACCCTCATGTATTGATAAATAATATATATCTAGGTTTCGTGCTTTAATTTTCTCTCTCCTTTTGTCATATTTCCTCTCTCACTCGTTACTTGAAAATCGTAGCATCCATTGTAGCAGATTACCCGATCGATCATTTGTTCTTCGCGTATCATCTTCATAAAGCAAGTCCACACAACGAATTTGGTATGCGTGATTTAATCGAAGTTACTTTTAATCAAGTATGAATATTTTTTTTCTTCTCCAAGCGGTTATATATAACATCAGGCATAATATTTTTTCATCATTGTTCTATAGTAAAAGAAAACACTTATCTCATGATCGAAACACCTTTTTATTGTTTTAATCGATATTGGGTTTTTCTTTCTTTTTTTTTTTTTGAGTCAAAGTAATATCTATTGATTAAAGTTAAGGATATTACAATGAGAAAGAGTGCAAGAAGAAAGACAATTGAAAATACAAGTATTTGCCTTTCTAGAGTTAATAGCAAGATTATGAGCTAAGGTGTTGAACTGCCTATTAACAAACAAAAAAGACACTTGATCTAGAGAAGAAGTAATGTTCTTAACTTGTTTCAAGACCTTCTTGGCAGTCCAATGTATCGAGCTTTGACGACCATTCAAAAAGTTGGAGACGTTAGTCGAATCTCCTTCCAAAACAAGTCGATTTATATTGTGTTGCCTTGCCCATTCTATACCAAAATAGCATGCTTTACTTTCCCCTTCATCCACTGATCGACTCAGGAGCTTGGTTGATCCTTTGGCAAGTTGTCTACCTGTGCAGTCTGTTATAGAAATGGCAATGAAAGTAAGTAAAGATGATCTGTCCCAAGCTGCATCATAGTTAATTTTAAAATAACCTTGGGGTGGTGGAGACCATTTGGTGATAACAGGTGGTTGATTTGGTTGGAAGGTGTTAAGATTCATTGTTTGGACAGAAACAAAACTATCTATTGAGGAGTAAAGAGTTGGGAGATCAAGTCTTTTGTCCTTAAAGACTATCTCACATCTTTGTTTCCATAAGTGCCAAATAATGGTTGATAAGGTTTCTAAAGGGTTAAGAGAATTGTTATATTTACTGTTAGAATCCTTATGACAATGAAGATTAAACCATTCCTCAAAAGTTGTTGACCCAGTATGATGCTGATGGGAGGGCATGAAATGTTTAACTACTTCTTGGGTGACTTTGCAATTTTGAAGAAGATGTATAATTGATTCCTCAGCTTCTTTGCAAAGAGGACATAAAATGGAGATTCTGTCCATATATCTTTTAAGAAGCAAATTAACAGGAAGTATACTATGAGCCAATTTTCATAGGAACAGTAAGATTCTCGGATGAACTCTAAGTGCCCATATTTGTTTCCAAATTGAAGTGGTGACAGGTGTTTGAGTTGGACTGGAATAAGTTAAGTGCTTATACATAGAGGAGACTGAGAATTTACCATCTTGAGTGATATTCCATCTAAGAGTATCCTGATTAGAGGAAATAGGAATAGATAGGATTCTTTCAATGATATCAGGTTGGAAAAGAAGCTGAAGTAGTGGAACATTCCAAGTTGATGAGGAGGTGATAAGTTGAGAGACCCAAATATAATCTCTGTTTGAGTTTGAGTGACCTAAATGAGGTATTCCTGGAATCCAAGAACTGTCCCATATGTTAATATTTTTTTGACCATTTCCAACCTCCCAGGAGATGTGTTGATCCACTATATGCTGGTTTTCGGCAATATTTTTCCATAACCAAGAAGCACTTGAAGGAGTGGGTAAGACTGAATTTGGATGGAACTGATATTTGTCAGCCATGAATTTAACCCATATAGAATTTGAATTGTTCCTGATATCCCAGTTAAGCTTGCTTCTTAATGATTGGTTATCAAGGCTAGTATCTCTAAAACCCAAACCTCCTAGAGATTTTGGTTTGCATATAGAATTCCAATTTTTCAAATAAAGAGTTTTAGTATTTGTCTTAGTTCCTCACCAGAAGTCTCTCTGCAGAGATGAAATAGCATTTATAGCCTTTTTAGGAAGATTAAATAATGCCATCTGGTATCTAGGGGCAGCAGATAAGGAGGACTAGATCATCTCACCTCTACCTGCCTGAGAAAGGAGGTTTTTTTTCCATATGCTAAGCTTCTTGTGTAATTTCTCAAGGATTTGAAGAAAAGGGGTTATTTTTTATCTAGAAATGAAAATATTAGTTCCAAGGTAAGGATCTTGTTGGTTGATATGCTTTACTTTGAGAATTCTGGATACTATTCGACAGTGTTTCCTGTGAGCATTTGAACTGAAGAACATACCACTTTTGTTAAAGTTTATCATTTGTCCTGAAGAATTTCCAAACTTCTGGAGAAGATCAAGCAGATTATGGACAGAAGGTATATCCATCTTAATAAACAGCAGACAATCATCAGCAAATAAGAGATGTGAGATAACAGGAGATGTTCTAGAATGTTTAAAACCTTGTATTTGCCCCAGGGATTGAGCATGGTGGAGCATTCTGCTTAAAGCTTCCATGCAAATTATGAAAAGATAGGGGGAGAGAGGATCTCCCTGTCTTAATCCTGTAGAAGGGCAGAAGTAAGGTCCAGGAATGCCATTCAGAAGAACAGAGGTTCTGTTGGTAGAGATACATTGATGGATTAAGTTGCAAAACTTTCCTGAAAACCCCAGCTTACTAAGAATGTCTAGGAGAAAATTCCACTCTACTCTATCAAAAGCCTTGCTCATGTCCAATTTCAAACCAAGATATTTTTGTCTACCCTTTTGGTGCTTCATAGAATGAGCAATCTCTGTAGCAAGGATGATGTTGTCTGTCCCATGTCTCCCAGGGACAAAAGCTGATTGATGGGGACTAATGAAAGAATCTAACAATGGTTTTAGTCTATTAGCTAGGATCTTTGAGATGATTTTATATGTAGTGTTACAAAGACTTATGGGTCTGAAATCAGTTGGTTGAGAGGGATTATGAGTCTTTGGAATGAGAGCTATATGGGTTTGGTTTATATCAACAACAATACTACCAGATTGGAAGAATAATTGCACCATGTCAATAACATCAGTGGACACTACATCCCAATTTTGATGGAAAAAGGAGGCAGAGTAACCATCTGGCCCAGGGGATTTATCAGCCTTCAGGCTGTGGACAGTTTGCTCAATTTCCTCAGCAGAGGGTATGGTAGTTAACATGAGGTTGTTATCCTCAGTTATGCTGTGATGAAAAAGGTTCTCCAGGAAAGTGGGAGGAGAGATGGTTTGGGAAGAAAGGATAGAGTGAAAATGAGTTTTAAGAATTGATTCCATTTCTTGATTGTTTACCACCCATTTTCCTGTCCCATTTCTAAGACCTCTGATTCTGTTGTTTCTAGCTCTAGATGAGGCTAAAGCACGGAAAAACTTTGTGTTTCTATCTCCTAAAGTGATAATCTTGTCTCTTGATTTAAGTTTCCAGAACCTCTCCTGAGTATCTAGCAGATTATTCAAGCTTTTTAATAAAACTGTGTATTTGCTTTTGTCTCTGCATTCTTGTAATTGAGCTGAGGTATCTCTAATTTGATTCAGAAGAACATTATAATGGTGCTTATTCCATTCTTGAAGGATAGGCTGGAGTCCTATCAGTTTGTTATGAACTTTAACAGCTGGGTGAGAGATATCATAATGAGACCAATGAGAGTTTATTAGAGAAACAAAATCTGGGTCTTTGAACCATATAGGATTGTATCTGAAAGGCTTGTTCCTACTATTAGGTTCTATAGTAGTGTGGAGAAGTATGGGGTGATGATCTGAACCTATCCTATGAAGATGAGTAGTTTTAGTGTGAGGGAAAAGGTTGAGCCAATATTGGTTTGCCAAAGCTCTATCTAGCAGTTGTTCAACTAAGGTATTGTTGTTTTGATTATTAGTCCAAGTGTAAGGGGAACCTAGATAAGGTAACTCTAAGAAGCCACTCTCAAGAACTGGAGTTGTAAGAAGACCTATTTGCTGGCTGGAAGGTGCAATACCTCCTCTTTTCTCATGAGAGTGGAAAATGATGTTAAAATCCCCTATAATAAGTTGTGGCAAACTCTTAGTATCTGTGTGTTGAAAGTAGTCACCCATATTATTCCAGAAGTCCATCCTATTCATACTGTTTGGTTCTCCATAAATGAACACAAGAGAAATTTGACAATTATCATGTAGGGTATTAGTAGTAATGTGGATCCAATTTTTATTCTGAAGAAGGATTTGAACCTTAAACTGACTTTTGAACCCAATAGCCAAACCTCCACTCAGACCAACAGGAGGTTGAGTAATATAGTTCTCAAAGTGATAGGAAGATAAAAGGCTAGTAACATAAGAATCATTCTTCTTTGTTTCTGAGAGGAAAAGAAAATCAGGATCATGAAGTCTAACAAGATTATTAAGATGGTATCTAGTTACCTTTCCTCCCAAACCCTGGCAATTCCAGCTAAGGATGGAGATAGGATATGAATCATCCATGACTAGAACTTTTATACTTAAGATAGAAAACAGGGTATTATAGGTAATGGTACTGTATTTTAAATTATTAAAATAGCTAATATATGGATGAGTGTATACCTGGTTGGTTGTAGAAGGTGGGGTGCTGGCTTGACCATTTGTGGGGTGTTGATTCTGAATCACAGTATTACTTTGATCCTGGGAGCTGACATTGCAGTTGCTTTGATGATTCTGAGACTGTATAGTAACATCTTGTTGAGGTTGGGTAGTGGTACAATTCAGATGAATCATCATTTTTTGCTTAGGAGTACGATTCTTCCTGGACTTGGATTGAGTATGTTGCTTTGCTGTTGATTGAGGAGTAGCTCCAAAGAGATGATCATAATTTATATCCGGGAAGGTAGTTGGGATATAAGGGATATCTGTTGAGGAGAAAGGGGCACAAGAGAAGGGTTTATCAAATCCTATTGAAGTAATAGGACCATTACTGAATTCGGAAGTCCATGGAGAGTTTAGATGATTGAAGGATGAGTTATCTTTGTGTTTTTTCCACAACTGTTCCAGTCCTACCAGAAAAGAGTCAGTATCCTCATAGATAGTTCCCTTAACAAGACTTTCGTCACTCAAAAGTTTTCTTTTTTCTCTGCTATCCATCTTTGTAAAATCCAACTGTTGCATTGGCTCCTTTCCTTTTCCCGAATATGTTTGTTTTTTAGTTGAGGGCTGAGGAGATTGATCAGTTGGTTCTCTTATAGTGATACCAGGCCGAGGTGTAGGTTCCTTGAGAAAAGCTTTAGTCCAAGTAGGAGAAATGACATTTCTTGCGGGCTCCTGAAATCTAGTGGTGTGTATAATTGGGGGGTAGTAATGGTGGTGCCTATAGAAGCTTGAGGTTCAGATTCTTCAATTTCAATGGGATTTATGGAGACACCCTTATAAGAAGAAGAAGTGGGGATGATGCTTGAGATGAGTGAAGGGTTTGAATAGATGAGAGATTCTAAAGTGGTGGGGAGCCGAGTAGCCTCTCTAGCTATTGGTTGTTGATTTGGTTCAACAATATCCTGACATGGGAATGGGGAATGATCTATGATTCCACAGTATAAACATGTTGACTTGGGGAATGGGAAGAATCTATACTCAATTCTAATTTTATCTCCATCTAATTGCACAAAAATACCTGTCGGACAAGGTTTGGTAACATCCCAAACCACATCTGCTTTGACCTTGTCTCCAGGTAGCGATCCCCATTGAGCCGGGAAGAAACGGAGTACATGTCCAAGAGGACTCGAAATAATCCTGAGATCACACTCATATTGCAAACATTGAGGAAGAGGAGACAGTTGGACAGAGAAAATCTCATGCTTGAGAGGGATTGTTTCCGGATCAGTGTCAACCTCCATAACATGCAGGATTAGAAGATAATCCAGAATGACATATGGTTTATTAATCAAGACCCTGTCTCTATCCTTTGTCACTTTGAAAGTGAAGATAAAACAGTTTTGTCTGTTTGGAACAACCTCCACTGTGTACGGGAAGGAGACCTCCCACTTACGCTTAAGCTGGTTTTGTATTTTGTAGAGAGGGATGAAATGATGGCTACATAACCTGCCAATGAGCTTTTTATCCAGATTAGTAATGGGTTTGTTATGGGTGAGCTTTTTGGCCAAAAACACAGTTGTTTCAGAGGATCTAGGGATATTAAGTTGTTTCTCCATATTCGTAGCCAGTTGGGTAATCTCTGTAGAGCCTTGATTTTGTGTATGGTTCTCCATAAGAGAGCTTAAGGTGATAATGGGAGAAGATGAAAGGTTAGGGAAGATGAGGTAATTTGCGTGTGGTTTAATTAAGTATGGTTGAGATGTTAAGTCAGGATTGCATGCAATCCATTTAGGATGCACTACGTGTTCGTCATAGGGAAATGAGCTGCAGCTAGAATGGAATGTGGGTATAATGGTTCCGGTTTCAAGAAACCAGACTTTGAAAACAGCTGGTATAGAACCCTTTCTTTGCTTAGTTTCGAGATCCTGGGGATAGGAGATCAGATTATGGTGTAAACCAAGCACCCAAACGTTAATGCCCTCTGATGTCAGCAAGTTTGCCACTTGTCGTGTCTGATGGAGAGGAGGTGATTGCCACTTGTTACCGTGATTCATCATCATCTTCCACAGCCGGTTAGCCGGCACCCCACCTGAAAAAGAGCTGGATTAAGAAAACGTTAGGTTAGCTAAAGCTATCAAATTCGAATGACGAAAGAGAAGAAACTAAGGCAAAGAAAAACAAAGAGGAAGGAGAGAGATGTAATCACAGAAATATGATATCCAACCAGACAACTGTCTGTTGAATCAACAACTTAAAGCCTATGATTCTATCAGTGAACTGCCGGTATTTCCTGCAATTGGGCCAGGAGTCCCTTATCTCCGATAACTAGTTATAACTAGCTATGAACTAGTGATCAAGATCAAGTATCCAAATTCGAATCGGGTAGGATTAGCAAAGCAAGTTAAAACATTGTTTCTCCAACCTAGACCTAATCGATTTCTTCACAATATTTCTCTGACTTATGTTAAATTGAAGACAGTGAAGTTTCACAATTCAAATATATTTATACCAAACATAAAAGAGGCCAAAATCAATTTAAGTCAGCTATTCAGATGAGTCAATACATCCGTCATAAGTTACTGAATGTCTCTTTCTCTTTTCCCCCTTTCTTCTCTCTTTCTCTCTCTCTCCCGCTCTCTCCGTCATTCTCTCCTCTCTTTAGAAAACTTCCGATATGATCGAAATGATCAATTCGTTTTATAAGCTCTCTCTCTCTCTCTCTCTATGTACACGTCTCGTGTTTAGCACAATATACTATGAACTATCATAATACATTAGGAACTGTCATATTTCACAAGCTTCCTTTTTGAGTGCTCATAATCTATAAGGAGTTATCACAATACATTATGTCAAAATTCTATGAAAACCACTGTTACTCATTCATACATGTCAAATTGTTCATAGCATATTAAGACGACTCACATTGTAAAATGAGCTTGCATATTACATTATTGACAACGTGAATTAAAGGACGTTACATTGTCTGGAGGGAATCCCGGTTTGTGCAGCAACCCTCGCCGCCAAACTATTTACCATATGGGAAGGACTGTACAAGATAACATAGACCGTGTTTCATACATTTCGGAATTCTCAAGTGGATATGTCTTGCCTCGATCCCAGAAGGCAATGCACCTAAAGAAAACATTCAAGAGGTGCCCTAATGACACCGTCTAAGGTACACATGAAATTTTCCCTATGAAATGATGCAATATTCTGAATGAATAAATAGTTTGACTGATAACTCCGAATGACAGTTCATATAAAACACTTGATATATTTCGAGACTGCCAGAGTAACCCTTGCTTTTGCAGGTCACCTATCAGCCCTAATTCGCCAAGCACAAAGCAAGCCTTACTTCGGCAGGCCACCGATTAAGGTTTGTTCCGCCAGGCACAGAGTAAGCCCTAGCTACTTTAGCAGACCTCCATTAATGCAACTTGATGAATAACATCTTCTTCCATTTATGTAACAAAATTATCTTTAAGTGGTGCTTTGGTGGTTGGTGGTGGTGGGTGGCTAGTGGTGGTTGTTGTAGGGTATTGGTGGTGGAGTTGTTATTAAAACGATCCTTTAACAATATTCCTTTGGGTCCTTAGAGTGATCCTTAATCACAAAAGTTTTATTTACAGAGAAAGATCAGAAGATGAAATTTTAATGCATTGGCTTTGGTGGTTAGTCTCTGCCCTTTCACACTTTCGGGATTGGATCTCTCAGGAGCTTTTCTGAAGGATGAATGAGGGAAGGTATCTTTACTATTGTGAGTAGATTACTTTACAAAATGGGTAGAGGCAAGTGGCCCTGGCGAAGACATAGGCTCATAATATTATATCCTTCGTTAGACAAAACATCCCCTGTAGTAGGGGTGGGAAACGGGCCGGGCTCGGGTACCCGTGGGTACCTCTATCTCGGGTTCGGGCGTTCCGGGTACCCACACTTATGGGCTATATAGCTTAACGAGCGGGCTCGGACCGGGTAGATTTAAATATTTTCTGCACAAAGCCCGCCATGGGCACTAGCCCGCTAGTTCGCTGACGGGTTTCGGGCGGGCCGAGCTCGGGCACAATCACTAGAAAAAAAAATCAAGTACAAAAACAGAAACACAAAAATCAAGAACTTTGGTTAAGATCTAAACCAAACTAAATATGTAAAGAGAGAAGGAGAGATCTAGCAAGATCATGAAACTAAGAAACTAAAAAAGAAAACAATCTAATAAAACAGAGAAAATATCTCTACAATCCTAAGCCATAATGGTTTAAAATTATAGCTTTAATTCATGAACGGAAAAGATCTCTAACATCTAAAACAAAAATGTTAAAAATCATAACTTATGCACAATTTTTCTTCACCATTTTTATGGATCATCATCAACTCCTATCATAGATAGAGGGTGAGATAGATACAAATAGAAAAATACAGAAAACTATACACAAAATTACATAGAGAGAGCGAGAGAAGTTACAGATCTTAAACGAAACTAAAGACAAACAAGAAACATATATTATCATCATCACATGAGATGAGAAGTTACATATCTGAAAAATACATAGATTACCCTTTAAGAAAGACGAAATAGACGAAGAACAAACAAGAAAAAGATCGTTACAGATCTAAAAAAAACTACCTTCATTTACACATCTAAAACGAAACGAAACTAAAAACACCACCATCATTTCTTAAACCTTGTTTCTTAAGCAGCAACTATCTCTCTTCATTGTGATTTCTTTAACCTTGTTTCTTCATCACCGTCTCTCTCTTGGCTGTAAAAGCTATCTCTGATTTTGGATGGTAAGAAAATGGCTAGGGTTAAAAAAATAAGCCTTTTATAATGTAAAACCCTACAATAGTGGTGCCTATAGATCGTGAAAGATGGGTCTTATGAGTCGGGTAGTTATAGCGGGCCTAATGCTCGGGTAATATGATCGGGTAAGGGTTTTTCGCGTGAAGCCCAAGCCCGCCCATTATCTAGAGGCGGGCCGGGCGGGCACTACCCATGTCGGGCTTCGGGTGGGTTTTTTTCCCATCAAACTCGGGCGTTCCGGGCCGGGTTTCGGGCTCCCGGGCTAAATTCCCAGCCCTACCCTGTAGATTGGAGTAAAAATCTAGGCCTGAGATGGACTTTTGGTCCAAGCTTTATTAATTATATACTTTTTTGAGGATTATTAATTATATACTTGTAAGAAAGAATGCATGAAAAACCCAAAATCTGGACCTTAATAGACAAAAATAAATCCAAAAAGAATAATGTAAAAAAAACATATTTTTTACTAACACTTTTTAAACTGTTGACAACACATATAATTACGTTGTTAACAAAACACTCATATTTTTTCTACAATCTCTTTTTTACCCTTCTATGTTGATAAATATGTTGTTATAAACTGTTGACAACATACATAATTATGTTGGTAACAACATATATAATTATTAGCCAAAAAATTATCAATTCGTTAGTGGGTTTGTCAAATACAAAGGATAATATGCATGACATTTTAATTTTTACAAAAGATAAATAAAACAATGCATTAGTCTAAATGTTTCTTTCAAAAGCAAAACAAAAAATGCGGAAATCATTTTTTTTCCTTACAAGATAAACCAAAAAATACTTTAGCCAACATATTAGTGTCAGTCTGTGTTTGTCAAATGTAAAAGACAAAATGCAGAACATTTTTGCAAAATAATTTTTGAACAAAAACAAATTTGTTCAAAAATTTGTGAAATTGTCGAGAGCAAACTAAGATTTGTTCAGAAATTTTCAAAAATGTTTTTCACGTTGATTTTAAGGTAAATTTTACTTTCATAAAAAAAAATCAAATATTTTTCAGATTTGGACTTGATTTCCTATTATACTCCAAATTTTGAGTTTTTGAATTATCCTCCTTACTTGTAAATTACATTGAAGTAAATTACATTGAAGTAAATAGAGACCAAACAATTATTTGCTCACTTAGTTGTGCATTCTATTTTATAATGACTGTGACTTTGGGGAATAAAGAATAATCTCTAGGGAATCCATGTGTTTTTTCTATATTTTTGAGGGCATAATTTATTTTAGTCCAAAAACTCACTTGATCAAACATTGCCCCCTAATCTTCATCATCTCTATCGCCTTCACCACAACAACTTCCCACCACCACCATTTCTTCCACCATTGCCACCTTTTCTCTTTCCACTCTTCTCCTCTCTAACTCACTGTTACCCTCTCTCTCTCTTGTTTCTCTCGTCCTCTTTCTGTCTCTCTATCTCTCTCTCTCTTTCACACACACTCTCTCTCACTGACTATCTCTCTCTCTCTCTCTCTCGTTCTCACTCTAGACTCTCACTCTCGTTCTCACTCTAGATCGTTCGTACTCTAGATCTCTCTCTCTCTCTCTCGCTCTCACTCTAGATCTCTCTCTCGTTCTCACTCTAGATCTCACTCTCTCTCTCTCTCTCTCGTTCCCTCTTCATTGTATATCACTCTTATTATTTATCTTGTTGTAGTCATATCTCTCTCTCACTATCTATAGTTCTCTAGCAGTCTTTATTTCTCTTTCTTGTAACCTCTCTGTCTCCCGAGGTTTGTATAGATCTCTCTATGGAAATTACAGAGTTCGCGCTCCCGAAACGTTTTGTGGCCACAAAATGGTTATGGTCACAAAAATTTCATGGCCACAAAATCCTCGAAGAGGGTTTCACCAGAAACCCTCATCGATGTCAAGTTCCGACGAAAGAAACACTTCCCTGTGCCAAAGCGGTGTCTGTGTGAGAGAAGGAGAGAAATAATGAGAGATCGATTGGGAAACAGTGAGAGATTGACAGAAAAACAGTACGAGATCGAGAGACATAGATAGTGAGAGAAATAGAGAGATAATAAGAGCTAAAAAATAAAGAATCAAGAGAGAGAGTAAGAGAAGAATGAGAAAAGAATAAGAGAAAAAGAGAGACGGTGCGAGACAGTGAGAGAGCAAGAGATAGAGAAAAAAAAGAAATACAGAGAGATAAGGAGAGAAAGACGAAGATTAGGGGAAAATGTTTGATCAAGACAATTTTTAGACAAAAAAAATACGGCCCCGAGTCAATATTTAATAACTAAAATTTTTATTTGTTGGAGAATTTTTTTCCCAAAAGTCACGGCTTTTATATTTTATAAGTGTGGAGGTCACAAATTCAAAGTCCGGTGAAGGTGAAATTTTGTCATTTACTAATCTTGTATTGTTGGGGTATCAAATATGATACGAGAGTCTCACGACAATTATGAACATATACCATCCACCTAATGCTCTTATGTTGAGGTAGAAAAAGGAAATAGGGGTGGACAAAAATACTTAACTAAAATATAAGGTAGAATTTGTAACAGAAAAAACATACAAGGTAGAATGAGCAGGGGCGGGAATTAGTCTGGGTCAGGTTGATCGGGTCCATATCATTCATCGGATCGGGTCGATCGGGCTTTGTAACTCTCTGTCCATTTGGGTTCTGGGGCTTAATTGGGCGGGTTATTTTGAAATTCTAGTGTCCAAAACCCGTCCAAATCCGTCAAACATTGCGGGGTTTTCAGATATCGGGTGGTCGGGTATCAAATTTTCACCAAAATTTCGAAACATCTTGGTCGAAATGACCAAAATATTTCCATTTCCATGGTACCTTAATTTCTATTTAAACTAAAATTTAATTAAGTTTGTCTTAACAATGCCTTGTCAAATGGCACTTCGGATAACAATATATGTATATGTACTTAATATATTTAAAAAATGTCAAACTACATTTAATCTATTTTGTATATCATTTCACTGCGTCACTAGTATATTTTGTCACATTAATCAACCGTCACATCCAGGGGCGGGCCCACATAGGGGCCCGTCGGGGTTTGTGCCCTCACGACCCTAATGTGACTCGTATGTGTTAAATTGCACTTGTTACTATATTATGTATCTATAGTTCCACATTTTAAACAGAATTCTTCTCTAGCTCAAGTGGTGAAATGCTTGGATTACATTATGGAGGTCTTGTGATCGACCTACACATAACACTTTTTTTTTTCTTGAATTTCCACTACTTACACTTTCTTCGTAGAACGTCTATTATTTACGTTAGTTGAAAATGTTGTTTGGTTTCAGATGAATGCTTATTGAAAATACTTTATAAAGTGCAAATTTGATCTAATATTGGTTCTTATTAATTGAACTAATTCAATTTTGGCCTCTTCAAAGTGATCAACTTAATCAAACGACTTCGTATAGATGATGAATTTTCTAAATAACTCCCTTAATTTTGATTCTGTCTGATTTTTCAGTGACTTGTATTTTGGACTTCAAGATTATTTTTTACACGTTTGTTATATTAAACATGTTATTACAAAGAAAAGTTTATCTTTATCTTTTTTCCATTACGATCACTTACTCTTCATCATCTCCACCATCGATTTCTTAATCTTCACCACTATCTCTTCATCCCTTCCTTTGTTTTTTATTTTAATGTTTTTTGGAGTGCAGTCGGGAGAAAGATCCTCAAACCATATTGATGAGAAAATTATTACTTGTTGTACATCAAAATTACCATGGAATATCTAAACTATAAATAAAATTTTGTTGAAATTTTGGTTTTTGATTATAGCCTGATCGTATACTATGAAATTCTTTCACGAACTATAACAAAAAAGTGCCCCCACTCATAAAATTTTCTGGCCTCGCCACTGATCACATCCACGATTCACCATCATACTTATATGTAGTAATGTATAATTATGTGTTATATATATATATATATATATATATATATATATGTTATACATGCATACATAAATACATTCAAGCAAGCACATATACAAAGTACATAAGTATTAACGTATAAATAGATGACATTATTAACCGGCTTATGTCGGGTAAATTTTAACGGGCGGGCTCGGGCGAGATGTCGGGTAGCACTTCAAAACCCGAGTCCGACCCGTTTATTTCATCGGGTCGGTTGGGCTAAACCTGCCTTAGGGTTTTGGGTACACGTGGGGTTTAAGGACTCGGTTACCCGTGACGGGTTTTGGGTTTTCAGACTTTTTCTCAGCCCTAAGAATCAGTTGTTTTTGTTTGAATGATGATTTTTGTTTCAACGAAGAAAGATAAATGTTTTTCCGAAAGTCCTGCAGTCGAAACTAGAACTGCTGGAAGCTTTCAACTCCATCCATTCACATATTATACACTTTTTAATCGTGTTACCTCAGATACTAAGTTTTAATGGCACTTCCAAATAAAAAAGGGTTAATTTTTTTTTACCCCCAACTGACTGATTTGGTCTCCATACGTGTTTGGAATTTTTGTTTGGCCAGTACAAGTGTCTGGGAGTTCGATTCGGCCCCAAATTTTTTTCTAATCTTCTAATTCTACTCTTATAACATTTCTGTAATTTAGATTCTTTTTTTCTTTTTATTCACCTTACCTCAACTATTTCCATCTCGTTCTTCTTCAATATAAGAAGGTCGTTGTAGAAGGTCACCGGTCGACGACTTTCTCCAACAACCTTCATTTTTTTCAGTCATTCTAATTTCCCAATGATCAGTTGGTCACCAACTGGGAGTCAAAATATAACTCAATAAAAAATTACATAAATATTATAACATTAAAACATGAGGATGAACTTTTATTTCCACAATGTTGTTTGGATCTTGACATGCAAAAATTCACTGTTTATGACTACAAATATCTAAATCAATAATAACAACCAAGCTAGTTCAACAAAAAAAAAAAAAAAACCAAGCTTAAACAAGTTTTGCTTTCAACAAAAAAAAAAAGAAAGGAAAAAGCTTAAAAAAGTTTTGACCAATAAGAGAGAACAAAACTAAGCTTGACAAGGCAGTAATGATACTGCTTAATGCACCAAGGCAGTATCATTAGGGCTTCTCTCTCTCAATCATTTTAAGGAGGCCCCCACGTGAGTGGATGGGAAAGAAAGAAGGCTAAACTCTTTTCTTCAGAAGCCCTAAAAACTCGACAGCAAATAAAACTTTGTTTTCATCGAAAAGAAGAAATTAATTGAGAGAGAGAAAATGAAACTATACTTGGGTTGCAATTGTAGAAAAAGTAGATTAACAAAGACATTGTTAATAATGGGAAAGTGACATTAATTGAAAGTGACATTTTGTTTTGGCTTTCCTTCCAGTGGAGCCCTGCAAGGCGGAAGAAACGTCAAACAAAACTTCTACTTAGGAAGAAAGACATAATGATACTCCTTTACATTAAAATATAAAATATATTAGATTTCTAAGGGTATTGGTAATATAACGTTTTACATAAGACTAAAACTTCCGTTGGTTGGTTTCAGTGTATTGATTCAATGGTTGGTGAGGCCGTGAGGGTTTTATCCTTAATTATATTGGTAAATCAATAAAAAAATACATTCATTCCAAATTAATGGAGGAAGACTAAGGAAGTGAACAATTCGATATCTTTCGTATTTCTAACCAATATTCTTTGTTATGTAGAATAGATGATTCGTAGTTGAGTCTCATTCGCAATTTACGACCGGAAAGAAAGGATTCCTTTTGTGTTTTCTGATTTATTACTCTAAACGAAACATGCTTCTTGATTCAAAAATTAGAATGTCTTTGATTTGGATATCAAATAAAGGAAAAAGAAGAAGCGGAGGATAAGAAAATGAATGTTTTTATCGAGGCGGGGTATACTTTGATTACACTATGTACAGTGCCACACAGTTACAGGCGTTTGCCTCCCATAATAGGGAGAGTTTCGGTTTTCGATCATTTGAACTAGGGAAGAGGGCCTTTTATTTCTTGGGCATACTTCTCCTGCCCATTGTTGGTGCAACCCAATTGCTTGTTGTCATATGATGGTGAGGATAGTTCTTCCTTCAATGGGCAAGACTTGATCAACACTGCCTTTGTCAGACTTGGAACAATCATTCTCTTTTTCACCACTGCTGGAGCTAGGGCTGAAGTAATGGTGGGTCTTTGTGTTTAGCTAGCCTTATCCCACTCCACCCTTCCCTTGTGAAGGTCAATATATTATAGTATTTCTCGGGTTTAGTCGGAGTCTCTTTCTTGATGAACTTGTCTAGCTTTCCATCCTTGACCAGTGTCTAAATAATGTCCTTCAAATTTGTATAGTCCTAAGTTTGTGGCCACTTTTCTCTGACACATGTGCGTGGTCTTGATGAGAGTCACGTGTGTGTGGTCGTTTGGAGGATAATATCTAATGAGTGTGTATCTTCTAACACAGATAAATCCTCTAACATATAATGGTTTGCATATATCATTGGCTTTATTTAGCCTTTCCGTCACTAGGTTCTCTTCTGACAAAGTAGAGCTCAAGGCGTTAAGCCGACTTCTCCTGACCTTCATCCTTTGTCTTTCTGACAATACCAGAGCTCAGGGGCGGAGCTGACTCAGTTCTCCCTTCTTTTTCTCTCTAGGCAATACGATGGTCAAGGTGTCGAGGTGACTTCTACAGTCTGCAAACATCACTACCCTATTTCGAGACTCTTGCAGGGCTCATGGTGAAGAATTTACTCAGGCCATCTCTTTGTGTGTCTCTAGACTAGCACAGTGTTTGAGGTGCCTAGGAGACTCATGGAAACCTCCCATGTCAGGGTTCAGGTGGTAAGGTTTTGTAGGATCCACCTCCCTGATGTCCTTAACGAGGGTCAGCCCACATGCATTTTTGGCCAATCCGTTAACTCCTAGATTGGTCAAAGTTGGCCAATATTTGGCTCAATAGTGCCTCTCTAGGACAGCTCGTGTTTGTTTTCGAGAAACAAATACATATTTTAATAGAAAAAATAATGAACAAACTTGTGTTTATTCGAGACAAACTATAGTATGATAGAATGGTCCAATTATTTTATCAGACAAACACTAGCATAGTTTACTTAGTACAAAAGGAAAAATAGTATTTAGGGAAAACTATAGTATGGTAGAAAGAAACTGTTGTGTGTTGGTGACAGACTGCAGTTTGTATTTTCAACAAAAAAAAAAGACTGCAGTTTGTATTGATTTGCGAAAAAAGAAAACGTTCCAGAAATAATTGTGCCAAATTTTATTTTTAATAGTTTTGTAAAGACAAATAATAATTTGTATTTACCTTTTTTTTTTGTTAATGATATTTGTATTTACCTAATAAAGACAACAATTTAAAAATGGTACAAAAAAACAAAGGAAAAAAGAATGAGTATGGATATTGGAAAATGTTAATATAAGTCCAAGAATTAATAGGAAAATGTTAATATCCAAGAATTTAATTTGTATTTAATTTTGAATATTTTGTCAAAACTCTCCTCTAAGACTTTCTTTGATTGAAAAAGTTTCATCAATTTTCTTTAGTTAAAACTTTTTGTGGTATTTTGGTAAACAATATCAATTTTTTCCAGTTCAACAAGAAAAAAATTCCCTTATATTTTTATGGACTCCCTTATTCTTCTTATTCGATTTTTCAAACTTTTACCCCATTGGCTAATATGAACTCATATTAGAATAAAAAAATGTTAGATAAACCTGTGATGAGATTCATGTCAGTAAGGACGAAACCATTCATCAATAAATTGTTGTTCATGTTAGTGGGTTGCAAACTTTTCTTGAATTTTTTTGCAATGTGTTTGAAAAATGTTTTCAATGTGTAACAGGTTTGCAATTATTTGGAGTGTCTCTACAATTGTTTGCGATGAGTTTGCTATTGTGTTGCAACGAGTTTGCTATTGTTTGCAGTGAGTTTGCAATTGTTTGCAATGTCTTTTCAATTGTTTGTGTTGTGTTTACAATGTCTTTGCAATTCTTTGCGTTATATTTGCAAACTGTTTACGATGTGTATGTAAATTATTTGCAATGGGTTTGCCTGCAATGGGCTTGCAATTTACTTACAAATAGCTGCGATGAGTTTGCAATTGGTTACAAAATAGTTGCATGGTGTTCGAATTTTTAACCAAACAAAACATAAATATTTGAATTTTTAACTAAACACATAAAAATTTCTACATTTTTAACTAAATAAAATTTGTCTTTTACCTAAAAAAATTTTAAGTTAGATTTTTAATTTTATTTTACATTTACTGGACTAAACCGTTATTTTCAAATTCAGATGAGTTTTTCTATCATTTCTTAAGCCGGAAATAATGGAGAAGGAGAAGTCAAGGCAATATTAGAAGCAATTCAATGGGCCAAGACACTCAACATTGCCAAGATCATTATAGAAGAAGACAATAGGCTACAATACATTGACTTCATAGGAAAAATCCAATCCTTATTGAGCAACTCTCGCCATTCTGAAGAAGATACAAGATTAGCTTAAATCATTCTCTAAAATAGAATTCATTCACTACAATAGAAGCCACAACAATATGAAAGCTCATAATCTTGCCAAAATAGCAAAAGTTAAATCATTATGTAAGGTCTCAGTCTAAAATAACTTTAAACTACTATCTCTGCAATTTTATTTTGTTTTTTTTTCTCTTTTGACAAACAAGAAAAAGAAAATAAAAAATTATTTTTGGACGAGGCTGCCTAATGAAGCCCTCATTTATTGCTCTCCGCACCCATTCACCAGAGTCAAACTTCGTTGACTACCGACATCTATAAGGGCCCAGTGTGAAGGTGGTATAAAAACCTCCCAAAACCTAAAGATCCATCCAAAACCTAGAAATCCATCCACACCTCCATTCATCTCGGTAGATCTCACCCACCACCTCCATAAAACGATCAGACTAAATCTAGTCTGTTAATAGTAAGGTTATGAATTTAGGCTATGTTTGGCGCGCGAGAATCACGTGAAAATGAAATGTGATTCATAGTCAATCCTATTTATTATTTGGCTCGCGGAATGTAGGGGGAATCCTATTCCTCTTAGAATATAGTTCTCCTTAAATGGAATAATAGCAAACCCAGAGAGTGGGTGGGTTTGTGTTTCCCATTCCCGGTAATGATTTATTTTAATATTTATGGACAAAATTATCCTTAATAAAATATTATAATGACTAATATTAAAATCGTCCTTCATATAATATCACAACTAAAAAAATTAGAAACCTAGAGTTTAGCTACCGCCATAGCATGTCTAGCTCGAACGTTACTCTATCTAGTTTTTTCCTTCTCGCTTGTGTTTTGTTCATTCCAATCGACTTCATAACGTTTAAAAACAAAAAAGAAAGTTAGCCGAGACCTGTATTTAGTTAAAATAAATTATCGAATACTACTTAAATTGGTGTATCGCGTTACTAATTCATATCTACAATTTTGAATAGATAATACTAATAAATATAACAAAGTTAACGCATAATTTATGTAGTTTAAATAAAATGATATAATAGTGCTTAAAGAAACCATATTTATATCATGAATGAGCGATCGGAATGAACCATAAGCGATTAGGGTCTAGGGACCGACGTAAGCAATGGTTATATCATGAATGATACATTTTAAACACCACACAAAACCATATTTAAGCTAAAAAATTGAAGCACATCTCACCTTTTAAGAGAAATGAAGGTTAAATCGAGTCCAAAACTTCAACTTCTTTCTTGCTAAAATGAAAACACTTACATCAAACAAATCAGAAGAACCCTTGTCGACGTGAGAAGAAATCGAAGTGAAATAATTTAGGGTTTTAAAGAGGAAAGAAAGAGAAAGAGAAAGAGAAAGAGAGTATTCTGACTTCTCAACGTTTGTGCAAGGGGCACTTGGCTTCACGGGGAGCGAATAAATATTTGTTCAAATCGTACAAGGCACCTATAGACCCACGACGGAGAACAATAACTTGAGGGCGCCTTTAACCCTTCTCTTTTTGAACTAAATATCAATATAATTAGCTTTTTTTTTTTTTGCATTGCCAATATAATTAGTTTTTTCTATTACAAATATCATTAGTTTTTTTTTTTTATGTTGAACTAAATATCATTGGTTTATTTTTATTTTTTTTCTGTTGAAAGAGTATCAGTTGATTACGTTATCAAAAGCATCCAAATAGTAATCGTGGTGAAATTTATGAAAAGACAAAAAACATTGGCGAGCACGCATAAGTGGGTCCCAAACGAGCAAACCAATAATTAATGGCGAAGGGCGTCAGAAACAAAAAACCGTCAATAGAAAACGGCGTTTGCTAATGTCATCAAATTAAACTTTTCATTAACAAATCAGACCCTAATATTCTCATTATTTCCTCATCTTACCACTTGTAAATCTCTTTCCTTTATATTTTCTTCTTCCTTCCCCTCTCTCTCTCTCTCTCTCTCTCTCTCTCCTATTCTTCCTTCATTTTCTTTTTATGTAAACCTGCAAAAATCTTATAACCTTTTCACTTATTTGCTTTAAATGCCGGTTAAGATCTTTTAGGTATGCACTTTCTCTAGTTGTTTACTTTCTTAGATACCCTTTTTTTGTTTCTAGGGTTTATCTTTTCTATTATTACTTGTTTTTTTGGGATGCTTTCTTAGTATTTAAGGTTTAATCTATGAACTGTGGACATTTCTGTAGTTAGATAAATAAGGGTGATCTGTGAATTTCATGATTAGACTTTGTAGTGATTCAAAATAGGTAGGTCTTACTACCAGAGGAGTATTTTTGGGTAAAAGGAAAATGAGTTCTTAATGCTCTTCATTCTTCTTATAAAGATAGATTTTAGCTTTAAGATTCCCCTGTCAGATCTAGAAAAAAAAATGTTAGTTTCTCTTAATCATAAGCACAGCTTAGTTGGGTGCTTAATCTCAGGGGTTTGTTGTTGAAATCCACTTCTTATTGACTAGGAAGAAGTAGAAATCTTTCTTTTCAAGCTTTTGATGTTTTTGGGTATCGAAAAATTCTGTTTTAATTATTCAAAACACAGAAGTTTTGTTTGTAGATTAGATGATGCAAATTACCTTATGTTCTTGTTTTGTTGAATTCAGAGTTCAAATTATTTGAGAGATTCAAAGGGTTTGGAATTGTCTTTAGAATGTCTTTGTTTTTGTTGTTTAATTTTCTGCAGTGATAGATCATCTAGTCAAGTTTAGGTCAGGTTATTATCTACCTCATGTGGTTATTGATCTGATAACTTATTGTACTTTTAACTCTTAGAGTGCACTTTTTATGTTTAATTTGAAGGTACAGCTATGAGTTAAAGTCTAAAGATGATAATCATCGAATAAAAGAAGGGTTTGGTACTAGTAGATCCCTAGATGAAGAATCCAAAATCCAAGGAGACCAAATTGTCCTAGTGACTACTAATAGGATAATTAAATTTTTTAGATGATAGATCCAGATGGGTTTGTGACTATTGTTTGATAAGAGTTAAAGACGAATTACAATTTGTGATCGGAAGTTGAAGACTGTTTGTGTTCGAGTGCATTATCATGTTTTCTGTTTTTTCAGTGGCCTACCTATCGTTTGTTAACATGATTTAATCTTAATAAATTAATCGAAATCTGAAGTAGTCTGATTACATTTATGAAGAAGATAAGAATCGTGGTCGTGGAGACTTCGAAACTAAAAAATGAAATTCAGGAAACTCGTGATTTTGATATTTGGTGATAATTATTTTCTTGCTCAAATAGTGATTGGCTATTAAATTAAATAATCTTAATTTTGTTCTATCAGTTGAATGCTATACTAAATGTTTCATCTGATGATTAAACATTTTTGAATGATAACTGAAATTCTTTTGGTTGTTCGTTTTTTCTAATTAGGCTTAATGAAGCTTAAGGATTCTTCATCAACAGAAATAAGACAATCTACTTTGTTTCTTAATCTTGACTTGCTCGCACTAAACGTGGTCAGATATTTTGGGGACTAAGTGCACTTGAATAAGTTCTATCTTTCAACTGCAACTAGTAGCAATGGACAGGGCAGACACGTCAGGTTTCGTAAGCGGTGGTGCTCACATATTGAAATGCCTTAGCTTTGCTCGTGTAGTTTTGCTGTACTATATATTTCTACTAGAATTTTCTCTTCTCTTTCTATGTTAATGTGGTGGTGCTCCCAAATCATACTATATAGCCAGTTTCTTATTGATATTTAGACATTATAAGCCAAACTACAGCATGACAGATCATAACTTCCGTCGCAATGGTGATTCTCCCCAAAACAACTCTGGTGATACTGCTCTTCGCCTAGAATGCCTTGGCTACAGTACTAGCAAAAGGACTAGATATGCAAGTTCTCGTATTGATATTGATGTTCTTCCTGCCCAAGTCCCAGATGACAGTTGTAGATTGGTCCTTGGGTTGGGTCCCACCCTAAGTTCATACTCTGGTGATTATTACCCTGTGGGGCTTAACAAAAACAAGGAATCTTCCGTTATATTTGGCCAAGGGTTGGCTTCTGATGCTGATACTGGAATTTTAAAACTTGGCTTGTCTAGAGGGAGTGAAGAAGTTTTTGGTGTGCATTCAGTTTCTGCAGAAGACGATCTGAACAGGATTTGTCGTAACCAGAGATCCGCTGATGAAAGAGGTACTTTTATCCCGATTGTTGATGAGGGCTCCACTACACTGAAGAAATCTGGTGGTTATATGCCATCTCTTCTCCTAGCTCCTACACACAAAGATTTGCTGGAGACCCACAAACTTTTGGAACTTGGGATCAAGAGAAAGAACCATCCTCCACACTTGACATGTGATCCTTCAGCCACAACAGATTACTCTATAGGGACAATCTCCGAATCTGCAAATTCAAGAATGTCATCTGACCAGCGAGTTAACCATCCTAGGAAATGTAAGTTTGATGGGTGTTCGAAGGGAGCACGTGGAGCATCAGGTCTATGTATAGCTCATGGAGGTGGTCAAAGATGCCAGAAACCAGGTTGCAACAAAGGTGCTGAAAGCCGGACTGCTTACTGCAAAGCCCACGGGGGAGGAAGGAGGTGCAACCACTTGGGTTGCACCAAAAGTGCTGAAGGAAAGACAGATTACTGCATCGCACATGGAGGTGGTAGACGTTGTGGAGATCCTGGTTGCACCAAAGCAGCTAGAGGAAAGTCGGGTCGTTGCATCAGGCACGGTGGAGGAAAGAGGTGCAAAGTCGAAGGATGTACTCGTAGTGCAGAGGGTCAAGCTGGATTATGCATCTCGCATGGTGGTGGAAGGCGGTGCCAATTTCCAGAATGTACCAAAGGGGCTCAAGGTAGCACCATGCACTGTAAGGCCCACGGAGGTGGAAAAAGATGTGTTTTTGCCGGATGCACGAAAGGTGCAGAGGGAAGCACACCTCTTTGCAAAGGCCATGGTGGTGGAAAACGATGTCTCTATGATGGTGGTGGTATTTGCCCCAAGAGTGTCCATGGTGGGACTGACTACTGTGTAGCCCATGGTGGAGGAAAACGTTGCGCGGTCCCAGGCTGTTCAAAGAGTGCACGTGGTCGAACAGATTGTTGTGTTAGGCATGGAGGTGGAAAACGCTGCCGGTTTGAGAACTGCGGAAAGAGTGCTCAAGGGAGTACAGACTTTTGCAAGGCTCATGGTGGAGGCAAACGATGCATCTGGGGAGAAGGAAATTGCGAGAAATTTGCAAGGGGGAAAAGTGGGCTTTGTGCAGCTCATAGTACCATGGCACAAGAAAAAGATTCAGGTAGGAGCAGTATGATCGGGCCTGGACTTTTCCGTGGGCTTGTACCAGTTCCCATGTTTGGTAGTTGTACGGAAAATGGTTATTCTTCTTCAGGTGTGAGTGCAGTTTCTGATTGTGTCGATACAGCAGAAAAGCCCAGTAGAAAACAGCAAATGCTTATACCGGCACAGGTCTTGGTTCCTTTGTCAATGAAGTTGTCAACCACGTCTTCAGGAGTATTTGGTAGTGCAGTGAATGGAGGTGGTGGGAACAAAAACGAGACCCTTAATACTTCCACCTTCTCAATTCCGGAAGGGAGGGTTCATGGTGGAGGCCTCATGTCTTTGCTTGGTGGAAACATCAACAACGCCGTTGATGGTATGTAAATACAGCTACATATTCCATGATTCAAAACCAAAAATCTGAAATGCATTTTGGGGAAAAAGAGGTTTGAAGTTCAGTTCAGGTTAAATATTTAGGGTTTTAATCTCATTTGTGCAACACTATGTTTTGGGGTTTTCCTATTTGTAAGGATAATATGGTGTGAGATTCTATTTATCTGTCTATGTTCTTCAATTATTGAAGAGAAGCAGAAAACAATTTGTCAAGTATTTTAGATCTACAGCTCTCTAGTTATTCTTGTATTCTTCTGGTATGTACTTTAGGTTTACTCTGGATTCCTCAATGAGCTTGTACATTTCTTTTGTTAATAAAGAGTTGCTCTTGGTGATTATACACATCATGGTCATATATTAATTTCTTATGCTATCAAAAAGGTGGGATAAAAATTTAAATTATCTCAAACTTAAACATGGTTTGAAATTGTAATTTCTTCTTTTCCCCTTTGTGGGTGTTCAGTTTGGGATAATACAACAAAGAACCAAACTAAGGCTCGCCAAGAGGCGTAATAGAAGACTGGAGGCGAGCTTATGTGGATCCACCTTGAACCATGCGCGGACCTAGAGGCAAGCAAAGAGGTTAGTTTGAGCCAGCTCTGGTAAGAACATTGTTTTGGTCTCGAAACAGAGGAGGGAGGCCTGCAGAAGTCAGCTGGACTTCTTGAGTGCTGCTCTGCCTCGAGGCAAGAGGGAAGGTGGATCCACATAAGCTTCCCAATCTAAGCTATGCTCTAGTGGAGGCACAAAATAGAGAGATCATCTAAAGTAATTAGCTGGATTCCTCAAGTCGAGTGGTCCCAGAAGAAATAAACGATGGCATGGAAGGCCAAGTAAAGTCAAAGCCTCGCTTTTCACACACGATCCGTTCTGTTTGGAACACTTGACAATGTCAGAAGATACGCACTAGACAGATATTATCCTCAAATACACACGTGATCATCATCAGAGTTATTATCTTACCACCCGCATCATCTCAGTCGTGCATCGCCACAACTCCCGCAAATCTTTATAAGCATATAAGTATGCCCTAAACGGGATTGAAGGTCATCAACTAAACTTAGAATCTTTGAACTATTTCGTTTAAACTGCAAAAATACCCCGTTGACTTAGGCTTCGGAGTATATTCCTCCATTTTTGCAAGTCCTTACCCACTTGAATTAAATCTGAAAGACAAAGAATAGTTCATCACGATCAGAAGGTTTTGGTCACCGGGTTCTTATCGAGGAAACCACTCCGATAACATCAATATTGATGTTGATTGGTGTGGTGTCTTGGGTGATAGACAATCTACTTCAAGTTACTTTACCATGGTAGGTGGTAATATTCTGACATGAAGAAATAAAAATCAAGATGTTGTCACTTGCTCCAGTGCAAAAGCTGACCTTGAAGGCATGACACTTCGAATCTGTGAGGCCTTATGGCTACAATTTGTCAATTTCTCTTACAAGATTTTGGGATAGTCAGCCAGTCAAATTATATTAGGACAATGAAGTAGCATGCGACATTGCACATAGTCCTGTACAACATGACCACTAATCGCACCAAGCATGTCGAGGTAAACAGATCTTTCGTCAATGAAAAGTTAGATGAATAAACTGTGGAGACTGTGGCATTACCTAAAATGAAATAAAAATAATTGATATCACATATGGTTTCAAGTAATTATCCCTGCATAATTTTCCAAAATGGTAATACGAGAGAAAACCAGATCTAATTTCTGAAAAACAAACATTCAAAGATGAACGTCAAATCTAGAGAGAGAAACCATACGAATTTATAACCGAACCAAACCTCATAGTTTGGTTCGGTAACCGAGCCAAACCATGAACGGATTGGTTCGGATTGAGATTTACAAAAACCGAACCCTTTGAATCGGACTACGGATAGGCTCAAAAAGTCCGTTATCCAACCGAAGTTCACCCCTAAAAAATACGAACAACAGATATTCTCACGAAAACAGTCTCCTCTTAATATTCTAATCCTTTATAGGCAAGTTGGGCGTGTGTGACATGGATGCACAAACAAGAGAGGGATGATTTAAGATTGTAAGGTCAATTTGTATATTCATTTCCTTGATCACTTTGAGTGGATTAGCTGTTAGTATAGCCTTGATTGTGGATATATTTGGATAGGATTTTGTTGAAATTGATATCATATTGTAATTGAGACTAATTTTAGGAAGTGTACTTCTATAAATTGAGTCAAGTGTGTCGAGAAAAACCATGAATAAGAAAGTCCCCAAATTTCAATTTTCAAGTGGAACCACTATGAAAAACCACAAGTAGACTCACCTTAAAGCAATCTAAAAGCATACAAGGATAAAAGCAAACATTTCAATTTCAATTAAAAACAATTGAGAACATTGTTAATAACTCTCTCAATTTACAATTACAAATTGGTTATTAACAATCTCCAAAAATGTATTTGGAGAACCAATTTTGTTTTCCTTTTTCTTCTACCCCAATTGATCAAATGGTCACTTTTAAAGTGTGTTTCAAATCTCCTACATGAAGAACATGTGATCCCAAAGCTACCTTTCTTCTACCAACTTCATCAACAACACTCAAATCCTTGCAGACATCCACTTTGAACTTCACTAGTTCTTCCATTTGACCTTTCAAGAATACCTTTTCAAACCCTAGCAACTGTTTCTTTGGAGAGTTGTGAAGTGCTGGGGGACTTGAAAACATGAAAACTGTATGGCTTCCACTCATTCTTCCATGGTTTTTAACTCTCAGATGAACATCAAAAACCAAATTTTGGCAATAATTAGTATCAGAAAGTATGTCAATTGACTTGCATTTTGAAGAGTAACAAGAATGACCTTCTTCTAAGGGAACTGATACCAACTTAGGTACTTTCACAAGTTGGTGGTTGAATTTCGAGTAGCTAAGACCGTCTCCGAATGCATAGACAGTCTCGCCTGTATAGAACCGATAGCTCCGCCCGGGGTAGCCGGTTGCCGGATCTGGTCTCATGTTCAGGTTTGTCATTGAAACTTTATCTGCAAATGCTTGTGGATACCATGTCATGGGTAGTCTTCCACCTGCTCAGGAGAAAGCAAAAGAACAATGAATTTTGATTGCAAGGGGACCGAGAATATCTCTAGTGTTTTCGTGAACTGAGGATAAAATGGTAATTTGAACCGATTTAGAAATATATATCTAAGACTTAGAATAAGTTTAATCTTCGCTGAGCGAGAATAGTTCCAAGTAATTAAAATGACTTCTTGAGCTAGATTTGGCGAGTCCAAACTAAAAGCAAAGCCTTGAAAAGAAGAGTTGAGTAACTTACTTGGATTGTAAAATCCGAATATTATATCAGCTATAGCAGCACCTCCAGCTTCACCCGGTAAACCAACCCATAAGATGCTAGTAATCTTATCGTCGTCTTTCGCAGAAGTAATGTCCATCGATCCTCCAGACATAATAACTAGAATTACAGGTCCTTTTGATGCCTTTGCAATCTCTGAAACTAGAAGTGGTTGTTGGCCTGGAAGGTAAAGGCTAACTCGATCCCGACTCTCCGTTTCAATTGACTGATCAGTGCCCATTATCAAAATCGTGGCATCCGCTTCAGCTGCCAATTTCTTTGCATCATCTAGTTGGGGAGTAGTACATGCTACATTTGAGCAACCAAGCGAATATTGTGTTGGAACAAGAGCTGTTAGTCCTTGCAAAGCTGTTGTATACTTGCACGGAGTTCCTGAAAACATTTGGAGATGTTAGGATTTGGCTAGAAATGCTCCACACTAACCGTAACTAGTTTCCTAGACGATTTAGTTTTTCTCGTGTAGTTTTAATCTACGTAAAAAGAAGGTAACGAGTTAGAGTCAACTAGAACTTCTTTACTAACAGATTTAGTGGTCAGCTCTAGGATAATTAATTGGAAGAATGCCTGTTCGGACTACCTTCATAGTTGCCTATCATTGTTTTGGTGACATTGGCGTTGGGCCCGATAACTGCTAAGGACTTAATAGAAGTTGCTGAAAACGGTAATGATCCTGGGCTATTCTTCAACAGGACAATTCCTTGTCTGGCAGCTTCACGGGCCAGCTCTTGGTTCTCTGGGGTACACACGTCTTTTGGGCCGAGTGTTCCATATGGTAGCTTACTCGGATCGCCATCAAAGAATCCAAGTCGAACAAGGGTTGCGAAATTGTTAGTGATCGCCCTATCAATTGCTGACTCATTTAAAAGTCCACCTTTCACAGCAGCTTCCGTATGTTGACCAAGGAAACCTCCACAGTCAAGATCTAACCCTGTTGTTGTAAAATCATCATCAAATATAGAAACCCACTGAAACAAATATTCGGACTAATGAAATTTTAGTGTTTAACAAAGATTTAGTGAAAAATATGAAATCAATCGAATAACCTGCTGATATAGACTTAGCTGCTGCCAGCTCGGGGGTTTTGGTGTAGTGTTGAGAGTTGTAGAGTACATCAACTGAATCACAATCAGACACAATGTAACTGCAGGCACATAATAACCAGAGTTGACATGAGCCAAATTCATAATAAAGTAGGTCACATTAAAGATAGGCCTATAACATGACACTGTCAAACTGAGTGCGGCAATTGACCGGGCTGTTATAAGCCTAGAAACTAAGCCATTAATGAGACGGACTATGCGGAGCCGGTTTTATTGCTCTAAACATGACAATCTTAGGGTTTGGGAGGACATCTAAGGATATTTCTCTGATCCAACAGACAAATTTGGTAAACGTTAAAACCAGGTTTGGCCTATTTGGATTCGGTGTATTTGGGCTTGGTGCTTTTTTATCACCAACTCAATGATACACTCATATGGTGGTTTTGGGCTTGGGCTTGAAAATGGGCTTAACTCCAGGATAATCCGAAGAAGTCGGCATGGAGTTACTGATCTAACTACAGAAAGGCTTAGTGCCTTGAAGAAAAATCACAGTGAGGAAGAGAGAAATTACCCATTTAACTTCCAGTCACCTCTAATAACACCAGCCAAGAGGTCAGGATCCGCACAGGTTGGCTTGCCGTTAACTTGGTTATACGAACACATAACACTAGCAACATTTCCATCTTCCACACAACTTTTAAATGGAGGTTGAAATGTATCATCCAAATCTTGTTGAGAAACCTATCATCATCAAAAATCTTAAAATTTCAGACCACCCACCAAACAAAACATCAATATCTCTAGTGTTTTTGCAAATGATTCTTTACTTACTTGAGCATTGAAATGGTAACGGTCAACGCCTTTCCAATCATCAACATCATAAGCCGTATAATGTTTACAACAAGCAGCAACCTTGAGCCGGTTAGGGTTACCATCATCAGTTTCTTGCAAACCTTTAACATAATTTGCTCCATATTTGCTAACTAACAACGGATCTTCGCCCGGAGTTTCTTCAGCTCTTCCCCATCTCGGGTCTCGATATATATTGATATTCGGACTCCAATAAGTTAGCCCTGCCAATCCCACATTGTACATTGCTCTAGCTTCTGTAGATACCACCTATATAGACCATGTTTCATAATATAAAGCATTCATTTACATGTAAATCAAACCCAAATCTAGCAAAATCAAGTATCAAATTTTCATTCATTATCTTAATCAAAACAAAACACCATTTCTCAAAATCAAAAACCCATGTAAAAAAAATTCAATTATAGGTAAAACCCATTAACCATTTCACTCAAAAACAATGACTAAAACAATAAAAATCTATTAGAAAAAGATTAAAAAAAAAAACAAATAAATACCTTGCCAATGGCTTTAAACAAAGATATATTGAAAGATGCAGCAGTGAGAATGACTTGAGGGAAACTAGTAGCACCAGGGACAAGATTAGAAAAATGAGTACCAGGACCAACATAAGAAACTCCATGTAAAGCTTCAGACCACCATTCATAACTTGGAATTCCAAGTCTACTAACTGCACCAGCTTTATTCCCTAAAAACCCTATTTTTTCTTGTAATGTTAATCTCATAACAAGATCTTCTACTCTTTCAGAAATCTCCATTGATGAATTACAAAAACCAAAGCTACCCAAGTTAGGATTTTTACTAATATCACAAGCAAAAACAGGAGATTGGCTAAAAACAATTTTCACATTGATTTGTATAATGAGTAGTTGAATAATGAATAACAAAACAGAGCAATTTTTTGCTCTGTTTTTGGTAAAAGAAGCCATGGTTTGTATTGGCTTCTTTAGAAAAAAAAATGCAGAAAGATTTTAATGGTGGATTTAGAAGAATACGGTTACTTTCTTTTAGTGTTTGTTTATTTATAGCTTTAACAAGTGGGTAAGTTTGTACACATGTTGTATTTCTTTCTACCCGTGAGCCGTGATGGAGTAATTGGAAAACAAACTCTGTAAATCAAGATCACTTGTCGTTCTTGATTAGAGAGAGAAAGTAATAAGATAAGAGTTAGAGAGAGAGAGAGAGATGAGGGAAAAGAGAATGAGATAAGAGTTAGTGAGAGAAAGATAAAGAAAGTGAGAATTATTAAAGATATCAAGGGAGAATTATTAAACATATCAAAGAAATTGTGGGGTTCACTTTACTCTGATAAGAAACTAAACAATTTGTGGGTTTTTACGACCTTTAAAATCCGTGAAGTTTCTTTTTTATCTGTATTGTGGGGTAGGCTCTAAAAGAGAGAAAGAGAAAGAAAGAGAGAGATAGAGAGAGAGAGAGAGAGAGAGAGAGAGAGAGAGAGAGAGAGAGAGAGAGAGAGGTGACAGCAAAGATGATTCAGTGAGCAGAGCACTGAGCATAGGATGTTGATCTTCGGAACTCATGATGTTTTTTTTTTTTGCTAAGGAAACTCAAGATGTTGGGAGTGCTCAATGGTTGGCACAGTAAACACTCCCGTGATTTGTCAAGTGGCTGATAATATTTGGCTCAAATCCAACCTATGAGCATCTTAATTGCAAAACTTAAAAAAAAAATTCATTAGTCTTATTTCTCAAATTTTAAATGATATTTTCATTTTGGGAAAGAGAGATTCTCTCATTTTTTATGTCTTTTTTTTGATAAAATTTGGCGTTGGCCTTATTTATTCATTCAAATATTCAGCTACGTGAGAGTAGCTCCAATTCTAACACTCTTACAATGCATTGTAGGGGATTGAATTCCTCACGCCGTTTACATAGTTTAAGCATGAAAGCCTCTTTTACTAGATAATGAGCAATCTCATTGTGTTCTCTAGGGATGGCATAAAATTTCACCTCATCAAACAGTTGTGCTTCATCATGTATATCATTGATTATATTTCGAATTTGCCAAGGAATACTAGTATTCTTCGATTCACAAGCTGTTATAATCGATTTCGAATCTCCTTCTATCACCACTCTTCTGTGTGAATGGTTCTTAGCTAACCTCAGTCCCATTAAAACCGCTTTTGCTTCCGCCTCAAGCGCACTTCCTGCAATATAGTACTCCGTTTCAGCAGCTATGAATGAATTGTTATAGCTTCTCATAACCACATCTGATGCCCCTTCTCCATTTTTGTATGATCCATCCACATTTAGTCTTACTTCATCTTCCATTAACACACCCCTTGTTGCTCTTTGTGAATTATTTTCCAAATTTGTATAGTTGCTGTCCCCATTTTCCTTTAAGTTCGTTTCATAGGCCATAAACAAATCAATTGCCTCTTTAATGGTTTTCAACACATCAGGAGTTTTACCATCAAATATCTTTCTGTTTCTTGCCTTCCTGATTATCCAAATTAAGTAAGCACTTATTCTCACACCTTCATCTTCTACTCTGATTTCAATCCATTCTTTAATTTTCTCTTGAATGGTGTTATTATCCTCAAATCGATAGCCTAAAGGAGATCGAAACCAGATTTCCTTTGCAAACTAACACTCTTTAAAGAGATGGTTAATGTCTTCTTCATATTCTTCACACATCGGACATAGTTTAGGTTCTATATTATTGAATCGAAGGACTTTGAGTTTGGTGGGTATTGCATCGTTCAACACTCGCCATATAAACATTTGTACTTGTGGAATGACCTCGAACTTCTTTCATAGTTTTTGCCATTTAAAATCTGATGTACTACCAGTAGTGTTATTCGAACATGACGGTTGATTTGACAAAATGGATTTATATAAGGATTTTGCAGTGAATTGTCCTTTTCCAGTGAATACCCATATAAGTTTGTCTTCACTTGCTGAATTTCCTAATTGAATCTTCATAATTTCCCGAGCCGAAACACTATCAAATACTTGATCAATTAGTGTTTGATTCCACCTCTTCGTGTGTTGGTCGATTAACTCGTTCACCATATATAAATTCGGAATTTCCTCATTCTCTTCATTTTTCCCTGCTCTAAACCCATTGAGCGAAGGAACCCAAGGGTCTTCCCATATTCGGGTGCTTGCTCCATTGCCTATACTCATGCACCTACCTGTTTCTAATTCCTCCCTCATGTCCATCATACTTTTCCAAGTATTGGTAACATTGGATTTACATGTATGAGACCAGAAATTTTCATGTTTGAGATATTTTGCTGGCAATAAACGAACCCATAAAGCCTCCTTTTCATTCTGAAACCTCCACACTAATTTGCCGACTAACGATTTGTTTACTATGCCGATGTTCCGAATACCAAGACCTCCCTTTTTTTTATCGGATTGTAATCTCTGCCAACTCATAAAATGCATTTTTTTTCCGTCCTACCTCATGTACCCACCAAAAATTTCTTTGATGTTTTTCAATTTCATCAAGTACCTTCTTTGGAACTAGATTTGTGGACAGAAAATATACTGGAATTGTTGCTAGTTCTTTAGCAAAACAATTCTACCTGCATAGGATAAAGAATTTCTTTTCCAACCAGATAATTTAGAGGACAATTTGTGTAAGATGAAATCATATGAAGTACTCTTATGTTTGGGTTTGAGTAAGAAATTACCCAGATACTTGTCGTTGTACTCCATTTCTTTCACTCCCAACAAATTCATCACCTCACTTCTCCTATGAGATGCACAATTTTACTGAAATGTATGGATGACTTATGATAATTTATTTGTTGACCCGATATTCTTGCATATTGGTTCAGAATTTCCTTTAGTTGATTGATATTGTTGTCTGAAGCTTGACCAAAAAATAGTAAGTCATCGGCAAACATAAGATGATTGACTAATGGTGCATATCTGTTTATCTACAATCCTTCATACAACCCTGTCGTTTCATAGTAAGTTACTAATTGGGTTAGTGTTTCTGAGCATAGGATGAATAGGTACGGACTTAACGGACAACCTTTTCTCAGTCCTCTTTCACTTCGAAAATTTCCTTTTGGTCTCCCGTTTATAAGTATTGAACACGAGGTGGAGCATACGCAATTCATAATCAATCTATGTATCTTACCGTTAATTCCGAATCTGATGAGAACCTCACCTAAGAAATTCTAGTTGACTCTATCATATGCATTCGCCATGTCTACTTTGAGTGCAAAAGCTCCACTTTTTGCTTTTGTATACTTCAAAGAGTGAATTATTTCTTGGGCAATAATCAGATTATCACAAATTTGACGGCCAGGAACAAATGCATTCTGTACTAATGACACCATTCTAGTCAATAATGGCCTAACCCGATTTGTTATGATCTTAGTAATTACTCTATATAATACATTACATAGAGCAATTGGTCTAAAATCAGTCGGATGTTCGGGAGCCTGAATTTTTGGTATTAAAACGATGTGTGTATGGTTCAAAGTACCTGGTATTTCTCCTGTTTCGAAAATGGTGTTTATCTGATTGCATATTTCATCCCCCACTATCTGCCAACACTTCTTATAGAATAAGCTTGGGAATCCATCAGGCCCTGGCGCCTTGTAAGATTTCATATTCTTGATAATTTTCCAAATTTCTTCTTTGCTCGGTGATTTGCTTAATAGAGTATTTTCATCATTCTGCACTGGATGTTCGGTCAATACTAATGAATTTGGTATGGGTATTACTGCTTCCTCCCTTGTAAACCTGAAAAAATGATCAACAAATATGTTAGCAATTTTCTCTGGATCAGCCGTCCAGTTTTGATCCTTCATTTTAATGGCATAAATGGTATTTTTCCTCCTTCGATTCAATACTGATAGGTGAAGAATTTTGTATTTTTGTCATTATCTTGAATCCATTGCTTTTTTGCTCTTTGGCTCCAGAATTTCTCTTCCATATGATATAACTCAGACAGTTTTATTTGCACTCTTTGCTCCCCTTCTATAGTTTGCATTGTTGGTGTTTTCGACTGTATCTCCAATAGTAGTCTCTTATGTTCTTCAATTTGATAAAAGATATTGCCCACATTCTTTTTACTCCACTTTTTCAGTCTTCCTGCAAGTGTGGCAAGTTTGTCAATAACCCTTCCATTTATTGTTGTCCATTCTTGTTTCATCATCCCCTCAAATTCTCTATGTTGTAGCCAATGTGATTCAAATCTAAATGGTGGCTTTCCTCTAGGTCGGCCTTTGCTTAACTTTAATATAATAGGTGCATGATCACTTTCAAACCTTGGCAAATGTTTCACATGAGCATCCGAAAATCTTACTCTCCACTCTGACGAAACTAAAGCTCTGTCTAGTCGTTCTCTAATATGTTCATTATCTTTCCTACCGTTCACCCATGTGTAAGCGGGGCCAGAATATCCTAAATCCATGAGATCACAATCCGATATCATGTCTCTGAATTGAGTAACTGCTCTTCTATTTAAGTCGTTACTTCCCCATTTTTCTTTGCTTGATTGAATTGCATTAAAGTCTCCGATGGCACACCATGGTTCAGATGGTTATGTACTAAACACTCTAAAAAAGTCCCAGAATTTCTCTCGTTCATGAGTAACCGGTGGTCCATACACCCCCAGCAAGCTCATAGCATATTACTCTAGATTGTATTGATTCTGCTGTGTATGTGGTTTGGAGATGAGCTAACCACGTTTACCTGGATATTATCTTCCCATAAGAGCCACAAACCTCCACTCAACCCAATTGCAGGTACAAAGTAATGGGTTTTGTATAATAACTTCTCAGCCCATTTCTTCGATGAATTTTGCGACAATTTTGTTTCGGACAAAAAAACAATGGACGGCTTAATTGCCTGGAGGAATGAATTCAATGTCTGAATAGTCGATGTATTCCCCAAACCTCGACTATTCCAACTTAGGACTATCATTGAGTTAGCGACCTTTCTAGGCTGGCCGCCATTGCCCTATTGTTGAGTTTCTTTGATAATTTCCTAGCTTTCTTGTTAATATTCAGTTCTTCCTCTTCTTCACTAAAAGAATTTCTGTCTCTTTTCCCATTTTCCTTCTTTTCCATTAGTGTCACATTTTTACTAGGAATTGCACTTCTTGCTAATCTTTTCAAGTTCTGAGTTCGTTCTAATTGTCAAATTCTTTCCTCTCATCCTGTTTTCTGGCTCTTTCCTGTTTGTTATTTCAGTGGTTTTTGTATTTTCTCCCAATGGTGCTTCAATAGTTGTTCCTGATGTTAGTTGGGCCTTTTGGCTTTCAAGCCCAACATAAGTTTCTTCTTCAACATAGGATAAGTTGACATGTTTCAATCCCTCTGAACCTTGATTATTTCTAACCAAATTGGTTCCCATTTCATAATCCATCGAATCTTCTTCTTCTGGAGTTTTATTAGGCGTATTGGTAAGTTGATTTTCACCAATTCCCTCCTCTGGTTTGTTTCCATCTTTAAGGCTATCTACATTCGATTTTTGGAAGTAAGATTCCTCCTCACTATTCTTTCCTGATTCGTTTTTATCAATTAGTAGTAGTTTGGAAACCTTCCTTAATCTATTAGATATTGCTTGATCTTCACCGGTCTCCTCCAGATCTGCCCGTATCTCCTCAAGATCTTCCCTCGTCGGTTCTTGGTTTCTCCGGTTCGAATTACCGCCGGTTGATGGTGGTTTTTTTCTTAAATTTGATTGTATTTCTGTACTTTGCCTTAATCGAATCATCTAGTCTGGGTAGTAATAATTCTTTGGGTTATTTTGCGAAAGGGTCGTACATAAGTACCAGGTTTTGTGAAAGGGGCATGACTGTTTATTATTTTGCGAAGGGGTCGTGGACTAGTATTGACCAGTTAAGTTTTTAACACCGTTTATTCTAGCTATATTGTTTAAAAGTTTTAACACCATTAATATAACTACACTAGATTCACAAAAGTGAAAAATTATAACATTCACCGTGAAAATATTAATTTTTCAAAATTTGCTAGCTGCTTCTATTAACGTAACTTTGAATTTCTTTTAAACTATTAGATCAAACAAAATGATCCGCCTAAAAATCTCTGATGAAAATCGAAGGTTGAAGAAAGAAAAAGGGAAGAAGATGAATTTAATATATTTTCTTCGTTCAAAAACTGAATAGGTACTTTCAGATTCACTTGGGTTAACGTCGTTACATCTACTTAATGAATTAACTGTTCATGCAATGCGAAAGTTAAATCTAACATTTATTTAACGGTCAATAATAGTCCACGACCCTTTCGCAAAATAATAAATGGTCATGCTCCTTTCACAAAACCTGGTACTTATGTACGACCCTTTCGCAAAATAACCCTAATTCTTTTGCTTTGTTTTGTACTTCTATGGACCAATCATCAGAGATAGCATCTCTAATTTCTGACCTAGTTTTGCAGTTCTTCAGTTGATGCCCTAGCTTCCCACAATAATGGCAGAATTTATTCAATTTCTCGTTTTTGAATTCGATTTCGCATTTCTTTTCCTCTGTTAATGTAGCTGTGAGGTTTGTTAACAAGGCTTCATTGATGTTTACAATAATTTTAACCCTGGCATATTTCCCCCACCGCACTATATCTTCATCCTTGACTAATTTGACAATTCCTAGTTTATTCCTAATTTTTTCAACTGCCTCTTTAGTCAAGTATTCAATAGGTAATCCGTGGATTTGCACATTAAACTCCGCTTTATCAAATTTGTAGTCTCTTGGTATTTTGTTTTTGTCGCAGTTCTCCATCAAAATGAGGTCATCATTTATGTACCAAGGGGATCTTCTTGCCATGTCTTCTTGATCTGTTTTCTTGTCGAATTGTATCAGATATGAGTTTCTATAAAACTCTTTAATGATTATGTCTCCTATTGGTTTCCATAGTTTCTTCATGATCTCCTTCAAAGTTATCAAACTATATGTTCTTCCCGGCATCAGTTTTATTGCCATGCTTTTCCTCCAACCGTCTTTAGGTTTTGTATCAGAGTCTGTAAGAGTGACTTCTTCACTTTTTTTCCCCATTAATGCTCACATTAGTTCCACAATTGAGTCATATTCTTTTCCTTTCATCGAATCTTTACGTAAGTTGTTTTCTTCTCGAGTTTCTTGATCATAGTAATGGGATTCAGATTGTTGTTGTTGGTGGGAACCTTTCGTTCCAGAGAGGGACGCCTTCATAGGCGCAGAGAGGATTAGCCTAGTCTTCCTATTTTTTTTATATCTGTATAATGAATATAAATTGTTATTTTGAAGAGATAAGAAATTTCAGTTTCTATTGGTCTAAATATTAAAAATGATGAGTTTAACAATACGACAATGCTATTTGCATAGAAAATTTTGACTTAATTTATGACGTGTTGACATACTTTTACTGAAAGACGGAGTTTTTCAAAGTTTACTAAGATCTAGATTTTTTTTTTTTTTTTTACTTTGAGTGAGTTAACAAGTCACAAATTAATTCAATATCTTATGTACAATTATCATTTCCATATTTATCAAGAGGACAATTTGGAAATATAGTGTCTTCTTAAAATGCAATTTAACTACTAATGCATCATCTTAGATATCAAAATTGAATTTGTAATTGGAGAAAGTTTTTCAAGTTAGACTCTATGGCACTCACAGAATCTAAGATAGATTGTTGCATTGGAGATGCTCTAAGTTATCGGTGTTAATTATTCAAGATCGAATAAGTCGCTAAAAGTTGTAAAGTACACTCTACAATATACTGTTTTCTCTTATAGTAATACGAACGTTGCTAGTCAATCTCGGTTGTAAATTGTATATGGACTTTAAAGTTACAAGCATTACTATTTAAAGGTTATTGGTTAGGGTAGATCAGATAGATAGAATACGAGGTTATAGGAGAATTGATCAGACTCTCTGACTCTTAGAGAGAGAAATTAGGTCTAGTTTATCTACCAAGATCAGAGATTAAAGAAAAAGAGAGGAAGATGGTTAGGGGAACATGTAGATCAAAAAGACCTTACAAGATCAACAATTTCGTATTCTCAGAAGGAGAGATGGTCGATCCCAGCCTTAAAACAGGGGTTTATGATCACTTAACCCTTGGAAGTCTTTGATCTGTTTTCTAAAGTTTCATCTTACCCTAATTTCAATTTCTTGTTCTCAAATCAGATCCCTAAATTTATTCCTAGTAACTTTATCAGATTTCAGTAGCTTTGCTTTTAGTCTCCTTTGGTTTGTGCTTTCTAGTTCTTCTTAGAACTTCCTTATCGTGGATAAGCTGCACACTGTTTCTTTCCTATTCACTTTTAGCCTTTAAGCTAAATCTTCCACTAGTTTGGCCTTTTGATCCGGAAGGATGTTCTAAATACTTTATGCGGCTGGGCCCAGTTGTCTTACCTTATAAGCAGTCCTTTTGATCTAAAACAGTATAGTGGGACCCACCCTTATTCTACTGGGTAGGTCTTTTGACCCTGACAAATCTGTATCAACTATCTTGGAAACGTTATGGGCTTCAATTCTGGTTAGCATTTCTATTTCGCCCTTAACCTTGCTCATACTTTTAATAGACATTGGTTCCCTACCTCACCTTTCGTCTATCGCATTTTATTTCCATTATCTTTCTGGCTTTTTCGAGCTTTTAGGCTTGACCTTCGTCAGTATCCCATGTGTTTCAGGTGTCTGAGCACGGCCTCTTTCGATTGTGGTGGGACATAATTTCTCTTTCGGGAGAATTTATGTTTGAATTATTTTAAGTTTTCAAGTGGTGGATTTGGTTAGCGTTGTGCTTTGGCGGCTGCTCAACTATATACTGGTCCTTTGTTTTTTGAGTGATCGTGGGTATGGTCTCAAGTTGACTAGAAGACCGCTAGCTTTGAGAAGGTCTTCGTGGAGGCTTTCGTCGTAGCAGTGAAAATTACAAGTTGGAGGATGTGCTTAAAGCTTTATTTATTTTTAAGTTATTTATATGTTGTAACTTTACTTCTCATTTTGAAACTTTGTTCTATAAATAATACGATGTTTACAGTTTAAAAGAAAAGTCTATTGGTTGATTTTAAATTTGTACAAGTTACATGGAGGTAGGTGGTATTCTTGGTAGAAAAAGTAACTTGGTGATGTATCGTGGAGGCTTTTGCTGATCCAATAATTGGTTAGTTGTGACCAAGTCAAGATGTCAACAACTTGACTTGAGCAACATGTGGCAGATTCAACCGCATCGTATGTAGAGTGAGACTTTGCTAGAGCTAACATGGAGGTCGACTGAAACGAGCTTTGCCACCTAAGTTTTACTCTAACAAGACAGCTTGTAGGGTTGTCGATAAGAGTCTCCAAGTTACCTTAAACTCTATCTTAGAATAAAGAAAAACAGTTGAGTGGATCCGAGTAAGCTCTGCTCCTGACTCTGACTCTGACTAGAGAGACAAAGCAGAGAGGTTTGTAAAAGTAAGTTCAACACCTTAAATTCTATTATGCCCGAGAAAATGATGATTACACGGAAGGAAACATAACGCCGAAGATCCACTTTCAGTTAAATCACACGAATCATACAACATCTTCAATATGTTTGGAAATGATGATTTAGCGGAGGAGGTTACTCATTTGAAAGATGAGATTAAAGAGATGCAAACGCCTTGTCCAAGATGAAATGCAAAATAAGCTAGAGAAGCTTAAGAAAGAGCACAAAGAAGTTGCGTCTGCCGCAGAGAGGGATAAAAGGTACGTGTTAAGTTTGTGGTCATCCAACTCAAAACCAATTGGCAATGAGCGAAGAGGACCTATACATTATATTCTTGGTTGCTAGTTACCCTTTCTTCCGTGTGAGACTATTCTCACACGCCCCCTCACGTGTGGTTAGCCTAACACGTTTTTTTTTTCGGGTAACGTGGAGCACGTGTGACTTTTAAGCCTATCACGTGTGGGCCTAGCTCTGATACCATGTTAAGTTTGTGGTCATCCAACTCAAAACCAATTGGCAATGAGCGAAGAGGACCTATACATTATATTTTTGGTTGCTAGTTACCTCTTCTTCCTTGTGGGACTATTCGCACAGTACGATCCTTACATTTTAACAGTATTTTGGTTTTTCCAGACTCTAGTCTGCTTACTTGCACGATTTCTAAACTTCAGGTGATCAGCTTTTATAGGACCCGAAGCTCTTGGTACATTTTTTTTGTTGGTTTAATTAAACCGTTCGAACAAAAATTATATTTTACGTAAGGGGAATGTTAAGTTTACAAAACATTCTTCACTTGATGAGTCACTCTAGATCATAGTCAAACTTTGAAAATTTTTGTCTTCTTCTAGTGAATTAGCAAGCAGACTAAAATAGGATACCACCAAAATGATAGAAATGATGTTGCACCAATCATACTCTAAGAGAAGAGAAAGGGGTTTCCTTTCACTTAATTAGTTGATTGAAAGAATTGAGAATAAAATAGAACACCACCAAAATGATAGTTTTTTTTTTCTCTGAGTAGTTTTCCTTCTTTCTTTATTACCAACATTTTGAAGTGTTGATTTGGAAATTTCAATACCCAAGAAAATTTGGGCATTTCACCTCTCTTCATTCTCATCTAGATCCAACCATCATCTTCAACAATCACCACTTTGAATCGACTTTGGAGGAAGGATGCTTTGTTGCTTGTTGCGGCAGGACCAAGTTTCCTTTGTCTCTCTCTCCACTTCTCTGTATTTTCAACTCTTTCTCATCCCAATCTTTTAAACATCAGGATCGGATCTTGGCTGGAAACAGTCGGAGATAAGGGTATCCTTGTACCCAACATACAGGGAGTAGTTTCCTACCTTATGTATTAGCATATTCTTTAGATTTAGCTTTAATTTCATGTATTAGGGTTTTGTTTGTTTTGTTTGTTTGTTTTAGCACCTTAGTTGGAGATCTGGTTACTTTTTTATTTGAATTAGGTTGGTTACTTGTTTCCATCAGATTTCTTTGTTCAACTAGTGTTTTTGGGTAGTTTTGGCTTGATCTTGTGCTGGCTTGGGGGTTAGAGACAAAGATATGCATATCTCTGTGTTCATTCCCTCCCCTCTTCCGGTTGGTTTTGGGTTATCGGAAAACTACCAGTGGTTGGGCTTGTTTGTTGAGACACGTGTTCCTTCTGTAGCCCTCCATGAAACTTTTGGCTAACACGTGTTTGTTCGGGAAAATCTCTCATTCCAAGACTACTTTTACTGAACCCAATAATCTCCTGTTTGTGGGCTCTCCTTTCCAACAACTACTATTTCGAACTGAAGCCCACGTGTCCAAATCTTTCTTCTGTTTTACTGTGCCTTTTGATCTAAGTGGTTTAACCGGGTTACTTCAAGATCTGGATTCTAAGCTGTTCAATATTGGTACACTCCCCAATACACCACAGTCGACCAAGAATACAAAATTGGGTTTATTCTCACTGCTTTAAGTTGGATTATTTCAAGATTACTTGGTGTGGTGGTTTAGATTCTTATCTCGACTCTGACTCACTTTCACTTTCCCATTATTACGCAATTCTTTTGCGTTCTTATGCTAGCTTCAATCCGTACTTGTACGCAGTTGTAGTTAGCGGCCTAAATATCCAGGTGTGTCGTCATGGTCTTATTTATAAGCCTTCAGGACACATGGTTTCTCTTTTCAGAGGAGATTTCTGGTGGGCAACCTTGAACCTTTCTGGTTCTTCTTCACAGACGTTCTTGATCTCAACCGCAGATTTGGGTTTCTATTTCCATCAGTGTAGTAAAGAGTTGGGTAACAAGTTTTCTTTGGTCTTCTTTGGTTGGATGTGTCTTTCGCTTGCAAGCTTCGTATGCTTAGTTGTTTTGTTCAAGGAAGTTTCAATTTGGCTTTGTTGTTGGGAGATGGATCAATATTGGCTTTTGTGGTCCTTTGAATTAGTCTTCGGAGTATCTCTTTTCCTATTACTACTATGGAAAAGGATATCACCTTTCGAAGACACGGAATGAAGAAAACCGTTTAAGTTTGAATATTATGTCTTTTTCTTCATGTCTGTATTTTTACTTCAAGTGATGTAACCGTTCTTATTTTATAAATAATACTAGGATTACCACTCTAAAAAAAAAATTTAGCAAGCCAATTTTTTTCTAAAATCCTTATTGAAGATAACCCTCTGGCTTACAAAATAATAGGATAAAGATGAAGTTGTGGATTATGAGATTCTCTCAACTTTAGAGATCGTAATCTCCTAATAATTCGTGACTTAAAATAGGAAAATAAAAAACAAGAAAGTTTGATCATAAAGATTCGTCGGTTAAGCTGCGTGTTGGTTATTGGGTACAGCTTATAATAGGACAGAAGTGACTTTGGCATTTATGAGGAGCTTTAAGGGTTGAATTAGATGTACTAGTAGGTAGAGCATGGGCCAGCAAGTGATTTTTTAACACTAGAAATACTCTTTTAGTTGAACTTTTTTCTTTGTTGTCGAATAGTCAAGCAGAGCAACTGTGATCATCTCTTAATTCTTTTCAACTTTAAACTAAAGAAGTAGTTCTCATAAAAAAAAAAAAAACTAAAGAAGTAGCCTAAAAAAAATATGCTTTGTCCCATCAGTTTCGTTCTAAAGAAAAAAATATATTTTGTCCACCATCGTTTGGTGTAGTGGTAGGACATCCCTCTTAAATTCATAAAATCTTGGGAGAACTTCGGTGGAAATAATTCATCACCAAGATTTATCCCATATAATTTAGACACTAAATAAAATAGATATTGTCGTGCGTTAGACTCTTTTTCGTCGGATTTTAGGCTTCTTTAATTATAGGTTTAAATATGACAGTTGAAACAATGTTACTATAAAATCATTTTATTTGTTACTAGTGGTAAAATTGTTTCAACCACCGTATTAGTATGGAAATGGTTTCAAAATAAATAGTTAGCAATTTACAAGATATATAACACTCGCACCAATAACATAATTTCAACCCATTACTAGAAAAAATCACTTGGCCCTTTTTCCAATGTTGAATCGATGACCAATGTCCAATGAAAATAACATTTTCTGTTAGGCTCCTTGATCCATAAGATTTAGAGCCCAGACATAAGACACTAGCCTAAAAAAAAATGTAGTTTCTTGTTTTTCAAACCTTGGGTGTATTTTATTTTTAAAAGGTCAATCATGCGAAAAACTTCCAAATTTGGTTTGGTTTTTAATTTATTTAACGGTAAGGGTAGCACTGGCCATGCCTTACCTGAGACTGAACTGAAACCGGAGTTACTTATGTTAGCTGAGGGTGTCACCGTGTTGTATCGTCAGAGGGCGGCTCGACTCGTAGAGTGGCCGGAGCTTCGACTCTACGGGAAAGTTGGTCGGGTTGGTGTCCTGGAGCAGGTCGAGAGGTCGTCTCGATCGGAGATTCAGGGTAATGGAGAAGTGTGATGTAACAGAGACTCTAGAAGAACTTCCAGAGTGATGGAGCTTGAAGATAGAATATCGTCGTCTGGAGTGATCCACTAGAAGATAATGCTTCAAGTCTACTGGGATTCGAAGGTAGGTTATCATCGTCTAGAGTACTGATTAGAAGATAACAAGTGGGACAGAAGATTAATATTCAGTAGGTTTCTAGCTGATATTCGATACCCTTCGGAGTCTGAGTCTCCTTCCATTTATAGGCGAATGACAGACTCGTGGAGTTTATCAGATCCGAAATGCTCGATATCGAGAGTGACCCCGAACCCTAAGGGAGACTCGTTCTTGGCTGTCGATCTGTCGCCTAGAGTAACTCGATCGTACGATTACGCTGCCTCGACTGTAGACCTTTCATAGTCAGAGATGACTTCGAGATATTCGAGGTGATGTGGGGCCTTTGAATGACCTAGTCAAGTGACACGTGGAGAGAGCTTCTGAGTAGAGGTTGAATCGACTACCGGCAGGCTCGGTTGAGGGCGACCAAGGGGTGCTTGGAGTATTATTACTTTTAATGGGTTATTGTTCCTCTAGAACGTTCACAAGGGCTTAAAGCCGTTTAGACTTCTAATGGATCAAATTCCACGTTGGAGAGTGTCCAACCAGAAGACAAGTGGGTTGGACCCAAATGATGTTAATGGAAATTAGGTTGGGCCTAAGCGGCATTTAGGCGAACTGGGCCTAATACGATTTTTGGCCATTACAATTTGTCCCCCACTCTCTAAGTTAGTGAGTTGCTCACTTAGAGAGTAGGTTTTGTTGCGTCGGTGTTTAGTGTCGTACTGGTGACGCAAATTTGTCAAAACCCGACCTTTATTAGGTCGACCAAGAAATCTTGATAATTCACTAAGAAATTCGAAACCGTCGTTTGAATGTCTAAAATAACAGATCTCACATGCCATGTGTTTAAGGGTGGGAAAACGGTCCGGGAACCCGGGATCCGGCCCGATCCGCCCGGACCGTTTAGACCCGCTGACCCGTGCTACCTCAGTCGGGCTTACCCGGCCCGATGGCTCGGGCTTATAGGGCCGGGACTCGGACAGGGGTTCAAATCCGAGTCCTGGCCCAATAAGCCCGTCCGATACCCGAGCCCGAAGCCTGCCCGATTCAAAACCCGTGAGAAACCCTAAGCTCCCATTGAACCCTATAAAAGGGGGCTTTTCCCACTCCCATTACAACTTACCTTGCCACCTCCTCTGTCTAGTTTCTCTCCCATTCTCATCAAAACTCTATTAAACCCTAAAAAGTTAAAACCATTACACCTTTTCATCTATTCAACCAATACTAACGAGAAACCAAAACCATAAAATCTCAGAGAACCCAAAACCATCTATTCAACTAATAGTAGGAAGTTGTAAACTTATTTCGCCATGATTCTTCAATTTTTTTCTCCAATTTACTTCTACACACTACAAAAAAAAGGCCTATTCGGGACGGCTAAAAACCGTCCCCAAAAGGGCACAACCGTCCCCAATGGAGTACTGGGGACGGTTTTTTTCTGTCCCAGAAAGCGGCGTCCCAAATACTATTTGGGACGGTTGTGCCGACAGATGGCTTCTGCCCCAAATACTATTTTCGGGACGGTTTCTTTCTGTCCCTATATTAGCAATTATTAGGGACAGTAATTAACTGTCCCTAAAAGTTTAGCGGGAATTTCCTCCTATTCGTATTTGGGACAGTTAATATCTGTCCCTAAAAATTTGACGGGAATTTCTGTTGTTTATTTTTGGGATAAGCATCCCTGTAAGATCGGTGGTAATTTTCTGTTTCTTGTATCTAATACAGTAAATACCCGTCCCTACAAATTTGGTGGGAGTCATGTCGTTCGTAATTAGTGGCACAAAAGAGAATTTTCCTTCCAACAATTTAAAAAACATAAATTTACAAGAACATTTTTAGACAAGTCCCCCGACGAAATTCACAACCCACGGAAAAAAGTTCAACTAAAATAAGAGAATAGACTAATAACTCTTCCACATGAAGATAAAATTCTATTAAAAATAAGCTACTCTAATTTCATTAACCCATCTTTTTTTAGTCTTAGCAAAGCTCCATCCTATCTCCTGCGTCATAGACAAAAAACAGAAGACAACGAAAGCTATTAGTCTATTACCTTTTCCGAAATTCAGGGCGCGACAAATATACAAACATGTCAAACTTCTATAAACTTGTTAGAGCAAAATATTCACACACAAAATTCTCTTAAAAGCTATAGCTTCATAATTAGTTCGTGTTTCCTACTCCAGTAATCTAACGAACGTATCATTACAGTTCTTTTGTGTTGCATTTAGAAGAGAGTTCTTTCACATAACAATGGCATCTTATTGAACAGGAAGCTAGCCTCTAGACAACGCAGTAGTTCTTATTATATCAACTACGTAAACAGGGATAACAAGTAATTTAGCTGATGGATCATGTGTTTGTTCAATTCTGGAAATCACTTATTTAGAAACATGGATGGCAAGTAGCTGCAACCCCTTGGGCTGCTGCGACGCAGCAGCAACTACTGCAGCCCCATGACCTGCTGCAACGCAGCAACATCTACTTTTGGAGTCTCAAAGTGTCTTAGTCCATTACTTGCTATAATGATGGACACAATAAAATGTCACTCCCATCTCTAATCAATGTAATTAGAAAATGAACAATAAATGCTATGTGTTCCGAGGGTTGCGTTCAAAGTTAATGTAAGCTATAATAACATCCTTCTCAAGAAAAGGTTCTCCTAACATTCACCAAAGATCAGTTTAGGTTTTCGTTATAATCAAGATACCATCATCTAATCTACCTGTTGGTATGTGAGTGTAGTGTCTTTGTTTTCTAGAGAGAGATTTATTTGGATGTCCTTCAGTTCATTCGAGACTTGAACAAAATGCAAGCTAAAGAAGAATACGGTCATTGAGTTAAGAGCTAGATGTAGAGACATGTAGTTGTAAAATGATTACATAGGTCATTAATATTAGTTGACATGGTACTACATACCGAATCCTATTCCTATTAAGTACGTATCTCCCCATCACGAAGCTGTCTAAAATAAGCCCTCGTCTCGTCTAATTAAATTCATTATGTTAGTACGGAACTATATATTAGAGAAGAACAAATAGTAATTCTCACTTCAATGGCGTGTTTTGCGAAGTTCTTTGGTCCATCAGTTATGGTCCCTACCCAATCGAATTTTGTTCCGCCTCTTCCTTTCTTATAAGTAGTTTGCTCTTCTTGCTCAACCATCTACAGTGAAAAGGATTAAGGATGCAAACAAAAAAATTGAGAAAAGATAAAGTTAGATATCTAATAAGCATCAATACAACACTATAAAGTAAAGTATAAATGTTACTCCAAATATCGTCTCTAGTGCCAGAAATTGTAAGTACTGATTAACATAAAAGTTACAACCTGCTTCTAGCTAGCTAACATGCTTAAATTCAACCTCTAGATGTTGTTTGAATTGGCTCGGCTGTCAGTAATTCTGAACAACAGAGATTTAGTAGTCTTACCAACAACAAATCTCAATGTATTAATATCATATACTCTTAATTGATTAATATAAAGAAGAAGAAGAAGAAGAAGAAGAAGAAGAAGAAGAAGAACAACAACAACAACAACAAACCTGGTTGTGATTTTGCTGCAATTATCCTAATCCTTGAACAAACAGAGTTATATAAACTCTCAAACTGATATTTGCAGCCAAATCAAGTTATATAAACTCTTAATTTGAAGAAGAAGATGGAGAGTATGAAGAAAAACAAACCTGGTAACAACCGAGTTATATAATCTCAGAAACTGAATCTGTTTGCTGCAAAATCAAATTAAGGTTTCAGGTTATAAACTCTTAGTTGCTAATTCGACAGTGATTTTTTTTTTTTGGCATATATCAGCAGGCTAAGGGAGCCAAAACCCAATAAGAGTACAAGGACTTATACAAAAAAAATCAGACTAACCTATCTAAACAAACACAAAGTTTCCAAAAAAACTAAAGTATAAGCTATAAAACCAACCCTGTTTACATAGGCAAACAACATTAGTACCCGCAACACAACTATAAGAAAGTAACATGAAAAACTCGTAGATCATGTATTACTCTAATTCAAGAGACCCCGACTTTATCATCATCTATTAATTTCTACAATTCCATAATGAATTCATGTGGCAGCAATTCTTCAACTCCACTAGTTGGTCTTGTTCTAACGAAGTAGTCATCAACCTTATTGATCTCTTTATATACATAAATAATGGAAACAAAAGAAACCATAAGCTGCTTTGTGAACTTACATAAAAACAGAGAATTCCATGGAGGTGCGGCCTCAAGGTTATGCTTTGAATCAATGTTTATTATAACTTGTGTCATAATAACCTTTTGAGCAAGTAAAAGTCCTAAATCCACACCTTGCATTTAAAGATAGAAAACAACAAGTATCCATATATATAAAGATAAACCCTAATTTTATCAACAACCAGCCATGTCCAACAATTACCACGTTTCTTGGAAAGTCCCGAAGATCGAAATACAACATTAATATATATATATATATATATATATATATATATATATAAGATTTCGACATAATCAAAACAAGAAAATGAATTTGTTAAAGAAAACAAACAAATAGTTTTAACTTCGCACTGAAGTAGCAGCTAAGGAAGCCATAAACTCTTAACAACAACAAACCCTAATACGTTAATGTCATAAACTCTTAATTTATTAATTTGATGAAGAATAAGAGGAAAAAGACCAACAAACCTTTTGTGGTTCTGCTGCAAAATTCTGGTCCTGGAACAATCATATTCAATAAACTTGATTCAAAATCGAATTAGGTTTATGTCATAAACACTTAGTTGCTTAACTTCAAGAAGAAGAAGAAGATGAATATGAAGAAGAAGAACAACATGACTGTAGTTTTGCAATAAAAATTGGAATCTTGGAAGAATCTGAGTTTGTTAAACAATGAATCTGAAACGATTTTCTGCCAGAACTTAACTAGGGTTTCTTGTTACTCCAAAAATTCTTGATTGATTAATTTGAAGAAGAAGAGGGTGAAGAAGAAAAATATACCTGGTGGTGCAAACCGCACTATGATGCCGCCAGAAAAACCCTAGAAGTAGAGGCTAAACAAAGAACCTCAGGAGAGAGATCGAACAAGAGGAAGACAGCAAATGTAACCCTAACGAGTAGAAGAAAAAGCTACTGGTTCTCTGTCGTGCTAGAGGGGAGAGGGGAAAAGAGGAGAGAAAAAAAAAGGAAAATTAAAAGAGGGAAGTTGTTTAGATCCCTAAAAAAAAAAGAGGGAAGTTTTTTTCTTTTTGATAATAATAAGAGGGAAGTTGTGTTTTTGTTTGCACCATTGGCCGAAATTTTGCGCCATTTTTCAATTGTCCCTATTGCAATTTTATTAGGGACAAATAGTAAAAAATGGTCCCTATCATAAATATATTAGGGACAGATGTAAAATTGTGTGTCCCTATTGACCGTTTTTTTTGTAGTGACATGTGGGTTAAGAGACAAGAAAAGTGATGTAACTCGAAGGATTTGTTGTAACTTGGTTAATAATATATTTTTTTATAGATCTGCTGATGTTGTTAACTCGAAGAATAGTTTTTTTTTATTCATTTAAATGTGATGTAATTTTTTATAGATCGAAATGGTTTGTATTTTGTAATGATTTACTATTTTTTTAGATTTAGGGTTTACTGTTTTCTTTGGTATCCAGGGTTTACTATTTTCTTTGGTAACTAGGGTTTACTATTTTTTTTAGATCTTAGTTGTTGATGTATTTTTTTAACAATGGGTTGAGAACTTGAGATAGTTTGTTTTATTTTGTTGTAACCTAGTTACATGAAAAATAGTTTGATGGTTTTAATTTATGTTTATGTAACTCTTTAAAACAAGTCTACTGAATGCATAATAGCACCAAAGATAAGAGAGGGGCAGAGAGGTTGAACTTAATGCAAAATAAAAAAGAAGCACAATAAAAAAAAATACTAACCTAGGGTTACAGAAAGAGTTGGCTAATTATTAAAAAAAATACTAAGTTACAGAAAGAGTTCTAATTATTAAAAAAAAAAAAACTAAAATAACCCGAGCTCGTCCGTCCCGTCATCGATGGAGCCCGCTTGGGCAGGCGGGTTCGGACGGGCTACGGGCAGTGAATATGTTGAATCTGTCCGGCCCGATCCGCCTGGATACTAGTAGCGGGCTAGGTATTTTAGTGCCCGATCCGCCCGAGCCCGACTCTATCACGCCCGAGCCCGACCGAACCCGCCCGATTCCCACCCCTACATGTGTTGGCTTAGAAGAAAATAAAAAATCTCCAAACCGCTATTGGGCAGTCTGGAGAAGGAAATATCCAAACTTCCCAAAGGTCGTTGGAGAAAATCCTTCCAAATTGCCTAAAGGCAGTTTGGAGAAAAACCCTTCCAAACCGGGCAGAGGCGGGTTGGAGGTCTCCCAAACTGCCTAACGACAGTTTGGAGCCAAAAGTCCCCAAACTGCCTCTAGGCAGTCTGGAGGATATCTCCAAACCGCTCTTAGGCAGTTTGGAGATTTCCCCCCCAGACTGCCTACGACGGTTTGGGTTCTTCAAATTATTTTTTTTATTCTTTTTTTATATCATTATATATATATGTAACAAGAATTTACATGAACTTTTACTGTTATTCGCATGTATCAGAAGACCAATTTTTGTTGCTTAGATGGATTTGGTCTTGGAGACGCTTATTGTAGTCTAGGTTGACTAATCATCGACTCGTCTCATTGAGTGTAATGAGATCATTTTTCGTATGGCTAGATATTGAATCACCTTGCAGAGTCGTAATTTTCCACACTTTTAACCTTCACTTGTTATAAGATTACACAATATAGTCTGGTTAGACTCAGTGTCGGCTCGCCACATTCGAGTTGAATGGAAACATTTCTAAATCTTTAGGCTTCACATATGTCGACTAGACTTAACGAACCTTGTATTTGTCACACTTGTAGACTCGAAATGATCATATCCTCCACAAATATAACCTCGAATGTTTATGGAGTTAATTACAAAGTCTAGATGGACTTAGTGTCGGCTCAATCCATTTAAGGGAGATGAAAATACTTTTAAAGCTTTAGACTTCATAAATGCCACCTCATTCGGATGGAAGGAGGTCACTTTCGTAGCTCAAAGATTTGCAAATGCGTAATAGACTTATTTAGTCAGGTGATTGACATACCTCTTTGTGTTAGTGTAGGTTGTATCTTGGAGTTTCCATGCTTAAAAGGTCTTCTCTGACTATAAGAAGTAGATTGTTGAGATGCCTCGAGTTGAAGGTCTCCCATGCAGGGTTCAAGGCAGAGCATAACACATCTAAGGTGGACAAGTCGCCAGAATTTTGAGGGTGCACTTTTTTAAGTTGACCTTTGAGGCTCCTTTGTCATCTACTAAGTTGGTCCTAGAGATAACATTCTCGAATACGACTATCAGGGATAGTAGACTTTCGAGGTACCATAGTGGAATTTCAGAGTCAAAAACCTTAAGGCATCATTTTTTCAGGTGAAGCTCGAGGTTGCACTCTTTCTGGAAGAGAGTGCGCTCTCAAAGTCGTTGTGTTCTTTTGATTACTTCGAGGTCTCGAGCTTTCCTTCTCTTAAGGTAAACCCTGAGGTGTTTATATTCCCCAGGATCTGACTATCTCGAACCTTCCTTAGATTGGGTGGAGTTTGGGAGACGTCTCGACCTGCGCAAGCTACAATGTGTAGAAAGAGTTGTAACAAAATTAATAGAGGAAGGGAGATAAGTGGCGTCTTGTGTATTGTGTGGTTGAAATAGGGGTGCAAAAAGGTGTATAATGTAGTAGTTCTCCCTGTCAGGCCACTTAGAGCTTGAGTGTGAACCTCGCTGCTTCGTTGAAGTGACAGTAAGCTTCTAGAAATTGTTGTTTTTTCGTCGAAGTCTTATGTTCTTCGTCTGAAGTTTGAGGTCGATTGCTCTAGTCTTTTGTGTAGCTATGTAGGAAGTTCAACTTGCATTTCGGTGCAACGTTTGTCCCTGTTAAGCCAACTGGAGTTCGAGCGTGAACCTTGTTGCTTGGTTGAAGCGACAGTAAGCTTCTAGAAAGTTTTGGTTTTTCGTCGAAGTCTTATGTTCTCCGCCTGAAGTTTGAGGTTATATTTTTTGTCTCCCTCTGGCTTTGAGGAAATTCGAGGCACTGTTTATCCCCCCAACCTAAGTGTAGAAACATAGTTTTTCTGAACTTAGGTTGATTATCGATCGGTTAACGTCAGTTGATGAGTGAAGGTTGTGTTTGTCCTACTTGTCCATGAGCCTACCTGTACACACAAAAAAGATGGTCGACGGCAGCACCATCGACCCTCCGACGCTCAAGTCTGTAATGTTCTATCAACAAAGGAAAGGATAAAAGTAAGGGGTGAATACATTCAATACTTCATGAAAGTTGAGACGAACATTGCTTGACCTTATATGGAGTCTCAGATTATGCAAGAGTCGAGAATGGTTTGGTTCGTTCTTGCTTCCAAGGGATCATTGACAATTTTTGTGTCCCTGACTGAAGGTGGGGAATGTTTCACGCCTTTTAGTCTAAAAGTTGAATCAATTTTTCCAGACTGTTATCTTTCGAGTGGACTAAAGCTGGTGAATGATGGTGGTTTCTTTTTCCAGCCATGCTTGTCCCCTTGTCGTTTGTAGTCACTTTGCAGAGATTCTGATGTAGGTGCACCCGGCGTGGAGACTTTTTCCATGACCGAACCCGGTCATGGGCCAACCGGCCAGAGAGAGTAGATTTAGGAAGTCCTTATTTTAGTATGATTATTAGATAATTTAGGTTTAGGAAATTATGTTATTTTAATATTTCCAATAATTGGAAAGGTCCATATTTGAGTCTAGTTATTTAGGCAGTTGCAGTATTTTAATTATTTAGGAAAGTCTAATTCAAGTCTATCTAGGAAAGTCCAGAATCCTATAAAAGGATATCTAGTTTGTCTATTATTCTCAGATTGAGAGAAAAACCCCTTTGAAGTTTTAATAAAGTTGAGTATTTAGAGTTATTTGATCTTTATTTTCATTGTTCTTATTTAGTTATTTCATCTCTTTAATTCCGCTGCGTTTCTACATCAAGTGGTATCTAGAGCCAAAAATTTTTCTTCATCACCATGGTTAACACTACTATCACCGCTACACCAACTAAGGAGAAAACACCAACCTTTTCATCTGACCATTGGGGATGCTGAGTAAGTGAGCAACACCAACAAGACCGGCTAAACTATTTGCCTTAATACCTCCAATAATTTTTATTAAAATAAAAGTTAGACAAAAGTATATCAACCCACAAAGATTTTTACCATATTCAGATGGATCTTCTGATTCTACACTGTGATTTGATTGTCTTGAAAACACACAAATTAAGTTAGAAGAACAACATGAAGATGGTAACGAATGAATTTTTTTTTTTCTTTTAAAATTTTCAGAATTTCATATTCTAGGTTTGGTCAAACATTGGTTGAGCCATTAGCCCATTACCTCAAACACATATTGTCTTGGACCAAATTAGAGATTGCTTTTATCGAGCTTGCCTATAACAACTTTAGACATTGCTTATAAAATCTCTCTTAAATTTTTTGTTTTGGATTGGGTTATGTTTTGCGTTATCGATGGACCTTAAGTACCATTTGGACTAAATTTTTGGAACCAGAATCTGAAATTTTCCATATTAGGCCCTTACAAAAAGCCGGCTTCTTCTGAAGCTCAACCATATTAACTTTCTATTGACCCAGTCAATTTAGAGAGCTTAATCGCCGAGCTACATATTTCCGATTAAGTTTGCATCAATAACCCCAAATTTTTTACTTCTTCACATTGTCGAGAGATTCTCGCAAAATTAATTAACTTAGTATTATCCCATTCAAGGAAGCACAAATGCAACTTAATAATAAACTGAATATTCACATACCCCCTTTAACAAAAAAAGAAAAAGAATATTCACATACCCCCTTTAACAAAAAAAGAAAAAGAATATTCACATACCCATCACCCTGTCCAAAACAAATTTTGTGGGAAAGTAAAGACCAGAGTTTGGTTGATACTTGAGTTTGAAAAATATATATGATTGTGTTTTGTATTTGATCACATTATTCTGTTTCATCATTTTATTCCGATATGAAGTTTCATGATGATTCATTATTACAGCGTTAAGCATTTCACAAATTCCACGAAGGGTAAATTAGACTTTTTTCAGTTTTGGACATTTGAGGATTAATTTGGGAAAGTTGTGATATCATTGTGAAAAATCTTCACCGATATCTTCTCAGGTCTTTATTACTAATAAAATCCAGGAAATAAATATAAATTACTCCAATTAAAAAGAGTAAAAAGTATGCAAAGACATTGAAAATAGGGAGATTTTGACATTCACCCCATTTTAATATCAATATTAGGACTACACCCTCGTTTTTTAAAAACTTTTGACTTACACCCCCACGTGAACTAAAACCATCAACACAGAGTTAAATTTAGTGTGTGTGAGCTGCATGTGTGAATCAGGACGAGAATGCCCTTATTTCCATTTTAATTTCCGCTTCAATACCATCTTCTTTCTTTCACCATTAATCGCTCCACCAATCATCATCCACCACTATTGTCGCCATCCCATCTTCTCAATCCACCACCAACATCTTCTTAATATATTACAACAAAATAAAAAAAAAATTCTTGATATTCATATTTGACTGCAACCACGACCACCGTCACCATCTTGCTCTCAACCGACTACCGCCAACACCACCATTTCATTCTCATCTCCATCCCCAACATGATGATCATAAGTGTAAATCTCAAACATACATTCACACCAGAAAAGAGCGCTACCCTACATGAGATGGTTGAAATGGGTGAAGTAATTTATAGAGTGAGAAAGTAGCAACAGGAAGCAATGGTCGATTCTATTAGTCTTTGATTAATCATGTAAGAAATTACTCAAATTATGATCTCTCTAAAATTGCTAATGAGGAGTCTTTCTCACTTGTATCTTCAATATGATTCTGTAATTGATTCAGCTTTGAAATAGTTGGTAAATAATCAAGATCTATGATTACCTGAATTCGAATGTTTGGGATGTTGATTTAAATACTTCCCACCCACACAGCTGGCTAAGGAATTAAATTGAATTTGTGTGAATATTTATTGATGAATGGATGTTGATCTTGTTGTTGAAATTGAGTTGCTATGAGGATTTGATGATCTATGTTACTAATTGTTGAGAAATTAAGATGAAATCTTGGATGAAACTTGATAGCTAGCAATTTTTGTTATGATTGCCTTGATGAGTCCTCTAGATGAAGATTACAAATGTGAGATGAATTGATAATCAATGAAACATGAGATGAACTAGATATGAGAAATTTAACCAGATCTACTTTCTCTCTCTAAAGTCTAGAGAGAGAAACTCTAGTTTTGGTCTTCCAATTATATAAAAAATTGATAGTAGCACCCTAACCAATTTATAAAATCATGAAGAGTATTTGGGGAGGTTGAAGATGATGGTGATGATGATTACCTCGGCTCAATTTGAAACCGATAATAACTTAAAGTGAGAGAAAAGAAGATGAACATTCCTAGAGAGAGAAAGAGCCGATGGCTTGGAAATTGGAAAGGGCTAAATCGTCATAATTCGTATGTGTGTTTTGCACACACTCTACTTAACTCCGAAAGAACGGTTTCCGTCCATGTGGGGGTGTAAATCAAAAGTTTTAAAAAAACGGGGGTGTAGTCCTAATATTGATATAAAAGTGAGGGTGAATGTCAAAATCTCCCTTGAAAATATCATCTTACACGTTTTTTAGGGTTTCCTTACTTTTGGAGATTCTGTCTCTATATCTTGGCACTTACGTTTTTTTAGGGTTTCCTTACTTTTGGAGATTCTGTCTATGAAAAATATTTTTAGTGGATTTTTTTAGGTCATATATTCTGTCACATGTGATATTTTTTAATTTTGGATTGTCCTCCTCTATACACAATACAAAATTATAATAGAAAGATATCATTGATTAAGATGCAACCAGCATTCCATTTTTGAAATAAAATATTTGTTATAAGTAGACTGGTGTTATCATATGGTAGATTTCATATAATTAAGGTCAAACAATGGCGTCACCTATAGGAAATTTGCTCTTCATGCTTGTAGGTATTTTCGTGCTTTCCTCTCGAGTAATAGCAAAAGATAATTTGTTTCAAATCAAGAGGCTTGTTCTTTCTGGTCCAAGTGGGGCAAAGCCACCTGAGAGTTCAGATGATGTTCTAGTTCTAGATAACTTGTCTGGAATCAAGAGACTTGTTCCTTCTGGTCCAAACGGGGCAGAGCCACCTATGAGTTCAAATGATTTTCTTGTTTTAGATAACTTGTCTGAAATCAAGAGGCTTGTTCCTTCTGGTCCAAGCGGGGCAAAGCCACCTGAGAGTTCAGATGATTTTCCAGTTTTAGATAACCTGTCTGAAATCAAGAGGCTTGTTCCTTCTGGTCCAAGCGGGGCAAAACCACCTGAGAGTTCAGATGATTTTCCAGTTTTAGATAACTTGTCTGAAATCAAGAGGCTTGTTCCTTCTGACCCAAATCAGGAAAAACCTCCTAAGAGTTCATTTGGTTTTCGAGTTCGACATAAGTTGTCTGAAATCAGGAGGCTTGTTCCTTCTGGTCCAAGTCGAGCAGAACCTCCAAAAAGTGAAGACTATTATCCCACTTTAAATTATGCATTTGAGATCAAACACGAAGTGCCTTCTGGTCCAAATACTTCTGGAAACAAGGGTAGATTTAACTCTTATCCTTAAGAGACTAAGAAAAGTAAACAGCTAGTAGTAATTCTATTGCAACCATAAAAAATTTATTTTATGAAATTAAGCGAAATAATATTCCAGGGGTTATTGTTTGTGGTGTTTTAATATTACTTTTATTTCGCATGTTATGTCATACTATAATAAGATTTCTTACGATATATATGTATACACAATGAATAAAGGCTTAAACTCATATGACAGTGATATGTTTGACGATATCTCCAGATCTATTCATAGGCGAGAGGTAGCCAACGAAACCTATAATTTTGTTGAAATTAAAGATTTAATTTTAACTTTGTGTCGTAACATATAATTTTGTTGCGGTTAATGGGTAACTCTACAAAAATTAAACATGTAATTTTAACTTTGTGCTACATATAATTTGTTGCCGTTTATGGATAGCTCTACAAAAATTAAAGATGTTAATTTAATTTTGTGTGGTAGTTGTGTACTTTTTTTAATATGAAATTGGTAGTTGTGTACTTGTGTATTGACGAGTAACATTATGCTACTAACTCTAGAGAATAGTTTTATGACTGGAGCAACTCTACTAGACGTTAAACGATTCCCAAAAATCTAACTCTTTTGATGAGCCAAGCCACACAAGGTAAAATTGGTAGCCAATGAATATTTGATATCTTAGCTGCACCAGATAAAATGATGAGCCAGTGGAGAGCAAATATATTTTTACTGTAACTTTTGAAGCCCCATAAAGTGATAAGTTGGTTTAGTCTATTTCATATGTACAATAGTATATACAGTACATAAAGTCAATAGATAACCAGATAAAAAAAATATTTTAATCTTTTACAAATGAGGGTAATCACACTTATTATGCATCTCTAAAAGTAAAAGAAAACTAGAGGAGTTACATAGGAAAGAGGAAAGTACCATGAAAAAAAATCACATAATTCATTAAACTAGGTGATAAAAACACGAAATATTTATTCATTAGCAATAAATCACAATGGTTGTAGTAAAATTCAATCAATATTAAAGAATAGCAATGGAGGTTAACCCAAAAGATTACATTGCTAACCTTTTCACAAGTCACCTCTCTGCTATCGCCGCATCAAGCACCTAGCACATCTCCATAAATTCTTGATCTGTTTCAACCTTCAGATGTTCAAAATGTAAGCTTCTCCGTTATACCCTGAATAGATGAAATTCTAAGATCTATAAAATGATTTAAAATAGAAGCCGCTCTTGTTCTTGATAGTTATCCACCTTACTTCTTTCAGGCGATCTTAGTGGTGGGCAACGGGCCGTGTCGTGGTGGCACGACCCGTTTAACAGTCTTGGCGTGTTAGACACGCCACAGCCACGCCAGGCATGGTTTTGAGCCGTGTCGTGCCTAGACTACAAGGTCTTGACACAGAAACGCCCCATGGCAACGACCCAGCCGTTGCCGTGGCGGTCCCAGTCATTTCCTTGTCGGGGCGTGGCTAATGGGCCATCTGTTTCCAAACGTAACAAAAGAAAGCACTAAATAATTTTCAAGTCAAACGTTGTGATCTTTGTTTAAACTTTAGAATTTATGTTTATTTTATTACTTAATAATTTTATTAACTATTAATTTTATCAATTAACAACTACTTTCAACAAAATAACAGTAATGTTTTGTATATTTAAGTACCCATTTCTAACGGGCTAGCGTGCTGTGGCAGGTTAGGAACGCCACGGGCCGTGGCGTTCCGTGTCGTTTTTCCGTTCCTAATGTGTCGTGGTTGACGGGTCTGGGAGCTTAAAATGCCAGACCCGCCACGACCCGCTTGACACATGATGGGTCAACACGACACGACACAAGACGTTCTGTGCCGTGTCGTGTTACCTTATAAACGGGTTGTGCCGCCAGTCCGTTTTCGTGCCGACACGACCCGTTGGCCACTATTAGGCGAACTTGAACAAAGTACAATCGAAAACTGTGGAGATGGTTCAATCCTTCTATACTGATGCCTCACTCCCTCCAAACATCAACCACACACATATATGCCTTCTGCCCAAAACTACAATCCCATAGTCTTCTAGTAGATTACAAATTTATTAGCCTGCTAAACACTACATACAAAATTAACAAATAAATTTTATTTGATAAACTTAAACCCATCTTAAATCAAATTATCTCTCTTTTTCAAGATGGTTATATCATTGGAAGACAAACCATAGATAATATTATCATATGGAATGAATTAATTCACTCTTATAAGGTGCATAAAGGGGCCAAAAGCTTTTTTGATTATAAACTAGATATTTTAGAGCTATTGATCGCATAAAATGAAATTTTTTGTCGGGCATCAAGACAAAATTATGGTTCACTTCACATTGGATACATATGATTAGAACCTGCATTTACCCATCTTCTATGGAAATTTTCATTAGTGGTAGACCACACTCCACCTTTAATCCGAGTAGAGTCACTAGCCAAGGTGATTCGTTATCTACCTTTCATTTCACTTTGGAAATGTAGGGTCTTAGTAGGATCCTAATGTCCCCTCATCATGATTCCCACTTTTTAGGTTTCCCCCACGTCAAACTCCGAATTAGTATAAAACATATCTTGATTGCTGAGTATTGTACTATTTTTGGGAAAAAAAAATCTCTAAACAACATTTATAGGCTTAAAAACGTTTCGAATATCTTTTGCACATCTTCTGGTCAGATGATTAACTATGCCAAATCCAACATTTTGTTCTGCCAAAATACACACATGAAGTTCAAACGTATGATCATAAGTAATCTTAAGGTATAAAAAAAAAAAAAAACTCCATTCTCCGATAAATATCAAGGAGCCCACCTTTTTATAGGCACCTTGTTAGACATGGTTCGATCTATGATGAGCTTAGCAAATCTTCCAAACACGTTCTGGGGGTATGCTCTAGAAACGGCTGCTTTCACACTTAACCGAGCTCCGTCAAAAGCTGTAGAAAAGACGCCATATGAGTTATGGTTTGGAAAGATTCCAAAGCTGTCTTTTCTCAAAGTCTGGGGATGCGAAGTTTATGTAAAACGCTTACAAGGAGACAAACTCGCACCTAAATCAGACAAATGTCTCTTTGTGGGCTATCCAAAAGAGACAAGGGGTTACTACTTCTACCACGAATCTGAGAACAAAGTGTTTGTTGCTCGAGATGGTGTCTTCCTTGAAAAGGAATTCCTTTCCAAACAGACAAGTGGGAGAAATGTAGATATCGATGAAATTCGATATGAGCAACAAATAAACACAGATATAGAAATATCAAGAGGTTTAGCGGCTCCTATCTATACACAAAGTATGGAAGAGGAAAATGAGGTCGAGAGAGTACCTCCCGCTCAAGTCGAATCAAATTCGCAGGAGACATCTCAACTAGTTGAGAACACTCCAAAAGTTGCTCAGGCCCCTCGTAGATCTCAAAGGCTCCAGGAATTATCTCAGAAAACAGATATCCTACTGTTAGAAGATAATGAGCCGAGTACCTACAACCAAGCTATGACGAGCCCCGACTCCGAAAAATGGCTAAAAGCCATGAGATCGGAAATGGATTCCATGTCAGAAAATCAAGTATGGAACTTGATCGATTTGCCCGATGGAGCAAAACCAATCGGATGCAAATGGGTTTTCAAAGTAAAAACTGACAAGGATGGAAACGTTAGCGTTTTCAAAGCTAGACTCGTGGCAAAAGGATACAAACAGATTCATGGCATAGACTATGATGAAACTTTTTCACCTGTCGCAATGCTTAAATCCATTCGGATCATTCTAGCAATTGCAGCTCATTATGATTATGAGATTTGGCAAATGGATGTCAAAACCGCCTTCCTGAACGGACACTTGGAAGAGGATGTGTACATGACACAACCCGAAGGTTTTGTAGATTCCAAAAATGCTGGAAAAGTTTGCAAGCTTAAGAAATCCATTTATGGACTCAAGCAAGCAAGCCGGAGTTGAAATCTTCGATTCGACGAGAAAATCAAAGAATTTGGATTTCTCAAGAATGCAGAAGAATCTTGTGTTTACAAGAAGGTTAGTGGGAGCGACCTAGTTTTCTTAGTCCTTTATGTCGATGACATATTAATCATAGGAAACAATATTCCGATGTTGGAATCAGTTAAAGACTGGCTTCGGAAATGCTTCTCTATGAAGGACTTAGGGGAAGCAGAATACATATTGGGAATCAAGATCTATAGAGATAGATCAAGGAGGATGATCGGACTTAGTCAAGAAACTTATATAGATAAGATTCTTCAACGGTTCGAGATGACAAACTCCAAAAGAGGATTCCTTCCCATGTCACATGGTATGGTGCTTAGCAAAGATCAGTGTCCTAAGAGTCCTGATGAGCTAGCACACATGATGAAAGTACCCTATGCTTCGGCAATAGGATCAATCATGTACGCCATGATCTGCACTCGCCCAGACGTCTCATATGCTTTGAGCATGTGTAGCCGTTACCAATCAAATCCAGGCCAAGCGCACTGGCACGCCGCCAAGAATATCCTAAAGTACCTGAAAAGGACTAAGGATCATTTCCTGGTATATGGCGGGGAAGATACACTAAAAGTTGTAGGTCATGTGGATGCAAGCTTTCAAACGGATAGAGACGACTTCAAATCACAATCTGGGTTCGTCTACTGTCTGAATGGAGGAGCGGTATGTTGGAAAAGTTCCAAGCAGAGCGCAGTTGCTGACTCTACCACTGAAGCAGAATACCTAGCGGCCTCGGAAGCTGCAAAGGAAGGAGTTTGGATCAAGAAGTTCATGATAGAACTTGGTGTCGTACCTGGCATGGAAGAGGGCGTGACTCTCCATTGTGACAACAACGGAGCAATAGCCCAAGCCAAGGAACCAAGAGCGCACCAAAAATCCAAACATATCCAAAGGAAGTACCACTTGATTAGAGAAATCATAGAGAGAAAAGATGTGGTAATTTGCAAGGTTCATACGGATGATAACGTTGCAGATCCGTTAACCAAACCGTTACCTCAGCCCAAACATGATTCACACATGAGGGACATTGGTATAAAGCGCATTGGGGAATGGCAACAAATGTAATTTGGATTCATAATAGAGTTTATGTGCCTAATTACTTACATTCGATAAATAAAATAAAAGAAATTTTATTTTGTCCTTAAAATTTGGTTTGGTATTTTAAGAGACAGTCCACACGATAAAGAAAACGCTCCGAGTAGGCTTGTCAGATACGTGATCTGATGAATGAAACCCTACTAAGTGAACTTGGAGTGATTCATTATCAATTCCCTAGTCCAGGTCATTGCATGGACAACAATGACTCACGAAGACTAGTACGGGAGTCGATGGGATAGCGCAGTTTCATGGGCTATAGAAATAGTGTATTCGATTCGACTACGTGAGTGCATAATAGGGATTATACACTGGAATAACCCTCAACGTGAGAAGTTCATCCAAAGAATGATGAAATCGTCAAACTTCTCACAAAGACAAGATTGAAGAGATTCCTCAAAACATGAGTGCTCAGCTCATCTTATGTAAGGAATGTCTGACTTTGGTTCCGTTAAACGCCGCGCCGTAAAAGGAGGTTATAAAGGCGGATACTGGGAAGGACAGGATAGACATGAAGTTGAGTGGGAGCGCAAGAATGGATTATGTCCTCCTAACCATGTTAGGGTACAGTGTCCTCGGGCCACTTGACGAGCAACAACTGAAAATGCATGGCCGTGCTCAAATGGATTAAAAGTTAATCATTTGTTTTGACAGTTGTACTCGAGATCAAGAAAGTCTGAATGACGTGACGTATCAGATGGGATACTAAGTGACATGGGAATCGAGCATTGTACTTGTTCTAAGTCCAAGTGGGAGTCTGAAGGAGTTGAAGGAGATGTCCTTCGACCAAGGTGACAATGCGAACAATTTGTCGGATAGGACAATTGATGTGGAAGATCATCAAGTCCGATTGATTTAGGGATCGTAGAGTTGTAGCTAGAGACCAACTACGATCGTCGAATTACGAAGTAATTCGCGGCTAACTTCGATCGGATCCTACAACGGGTTACACATAAGAGTGACAAATTGATCTAGGATATGACTAGTGGGAGTGAGATATAATCATGGGAGTGTCCCATAAACATATCTCATAGGCCTAAAAAGGAATTAGGCAAAGATAGTACAAAAAGGCCAAAAACAGGGTTTTTGGGCCTAGACCGGTTCGGATACTTCTAGGACTCGGATTGGGCTGAATTTTGGAGGGTTAGTTGCTGATATAATAAACATTATATCTGCCAATTTTCGTGGTGTTTGGGCACCTCCTCCTTAGGGAATTGAGAAAATACCAATAGTTGCTATTTTCGACTATTTCCCTAAATCTTATTCTAAAGGGTGTTTTAGGAAACCTAAAAGGAGGTGGATTCTTATTAGGGTTCTATATAAACACTCTTAGGGCAGAGAATAAGGTGTGGAATTTCTCTCTAAGCTTTCTTACTCTACCACATCAAGTAGAGAGGAGAAAGTGAGCTAATTCCCATTAACTATCTATCTAGTCAAGAAGAAAGGAGTTCTTCTTTTCAACCACCATTGGTGTGCTAGCTATACAACAAGGTGGGAGATCAAATTGTTTGCTCGTGTCCCAAGTAGAGGAGCTACACTTGAAGCTCTTGATCTTCTCATAAGCAATTGGAAAGGTTCGAGGGAAAACTAGCGAACAAGGTATTTATCTTTCTAGTTTTAATTAATGATTATCATAGGTTTATGCATGAGGCACTTTGCATTTAAAGGTATGAAACTCTCATGAAGTTTTCAGAGGAGAGAAATAAGAATTCACGATAAGTAAGGGCTTCATTTTTTTTGCTTAAGGAAGCATGGCTTTAACAAATCAGGGCTTGATTTTTCTACCTGGCGAAGGAGGGCTTACCATCCTTGTTAAATTAGAGCTTGATTTCACTGCCTCAGGGTGCAAGGTTTTACCTTGCATGATAACTCAGGGCTTGGTTGCACTTCCTGGCGAAGCAAGGCTAACCTTGCTTGTTAAATCAGGGCTTAATTCATTAGTTCATAAGTTTCTTTGGTTAGGGGCCTATTTACACAGGACTTCCGGTGCCCGAGTACACTTGCGTGCTAAACTGACATGACTTTTTACTTAGTGCCTGATTTTGGCCTTGACTGTTTTGTCGCCTTAGCTAGCAGGGCTTACTTTGTTTGTGGTCTGATTAGGGGTGGGAATCGGGCGGGTTCGGTTGGGCTCTTACTTTCGCAGGTATGGGCGGATCGGGCTCGAGGCTGTACTGTCCGATCGGGCTATCGGGCAAATCGGGCCGAACACATATGATTTTGTACCGGCGACCCGATTTTGCCCGAGAGTCCGATCGGGTTCTAACGGGCTCGGGCAGACGGGTCACGGGCTTTTTGTTTAAAAAATAATATAAATTAAAAATAATATAAATAAAACAGATCTAAGTTAGAATCTACAACTTTCATCATCATCAACTTTCATCACATAAACTATCATCAACATCCATCCCATAAACAATCATCAACATAAAAAACAAAACAAAAATCACATCAAATATGTATCCTCTCTGAAACCTAAACCTAAAATTTACATCACATAAACACTATCATCTCTGAAACCCAAACCTAAACCTAAACCAAAAATTACATCAAATATGTATCATCTCTGAAACCTAAACCTAAAATTACAACAAATTACATTACATAAACTATCATCAACATCACATAAATTAGATCTAAAACTTACAACTAAAACAAAGACATTAAAAGTCGTCGAAGTCTCGAAGAGATAGAAACCATCGAAAATATTGAAACCGTCGAAGAAATTTAGCTTTGAGGTGGAGTGGTGGTGTGGTGGCGTTGTGGAGTGGGGGTGTGGAGTGGTGGAGGGTGGAGGTGGATAACGGTGGGGAGCAGTAGAGTGAAGTTGTGGAGGCTGTTTAGGTTCAACCGTTTAGGGTTTGAAGGAATGGGAGTGTTGTTCATTTTAGGGTTTATATAGACTAGATATGATGATCCAACGACTGAGCATGCTCAACCGTTGGATCATAAGCTGATTAAAGATTAAGGGTCGCGGGTTTGGCCAGGTAGCAGGCGGGTCTCGGTTGCGGGCGAGTTTCGGGTGTATTTCGGGCGGGCGGTATGAGCCGGTACTCGGGTAAAACCTTTTACCCGAGCACCGCCCGCGTCCGCCCGAAATTTCGAGCCGAGTACGCCCGAACTGAGCCTTCTTCGGTCTCCGGATCGCCTCGGATCGGACGGTTAGGGTCGGGTTTCGGATTTCCGGACCGTTTCCCGGCCCTAGGTCTAACTATCGCTTGGACTGTTTTATTGCCTTAGCCAACGAGGCTTACTTTTTTGGTGGCATGATTAACGCCTCGACTGTTTTGTTGGCCCAGCTAACATGTCTTACTTTGTTAGTGGTGTGATTATCGCCTTGGCGTTTTTATTGCCTCAGCTAGGGATACTTTGTTGGTGGTCGGATTATCTCCTCGACTGTTTTATTGCCTCAGCTAGTAGGGTTTACTTTGTGGATGGCTTGATTATCGTCTCGGCCGTTTTATTGCCTCAGCTATCAGGGCTTACATTGCCTGACTAACTGAAAACACTTCCGTGATAAACTAGCAGGCCTTTTTTTGTTGTTTCGTGCGGGGCATGTGATGTAGATTGTTGCGGAAGCGTAAAAGTAATGGAATCCACCATTGTTATTAAACTAAACTAATGAAATAAAGCTGATGAAATAAAGATAAAAGCGATAAAACGATAAACTTGATTAATAATAAACGATAAACTTGATTAACAATAAACTTGATTCATAATATTCTCTGATCTGATTAACAAAGACAGACTGGACTTCTCTTATATAGAGATTGTACTTTCCTAGATAGACTCGAATAAAGAAAGAAGATAACTACTGAGGAAACTTTCCTAGATTGCTTGGACTCTAAACCTGGAAACCCTAAATACTAAAATCTGGAAACTACGTTAATGTAGCAACCTGGCCGTTAGGCCCACTAATCTCTTGGCCGAAGGGCCCATTAAGGAGATGGCCTCCATCATACTCCCCATCCGAGAACGAACTTGCCCTCAAGTGAGACTTAACAATGCGATCCTTAATTCCCACTTTGCACGAAAGTTGGCGAAAATCTGAAGAAGACAATGATGGACCAAATCACTGACATAAATCTCATATTTCAAAGAATCTCGCAAAAACAAATGTAGGAAAGAAACTTCTAACAAATTGCGACATCTCCCGTCGTCTTTTAGTTTGATGAAGAAGACCACGAACACCACATAATTCACTATGGAAAAATTAACTATGAATTTCATCACTTGAACGATCTTTCCACGGTCATCTTCGTGTTGCTTATAAACCAAACTCGAATATGGCTTAATCAAATCTAAACTAGAATGAACCGACCTTTTCAAGCTAAAAGAGGATAATTCACTTTGTTCGTCTTTTTCCTCCGGCATTGAGAAAATTTTATTCTTTTTGTCAAGAACTTCTTCTTCAATACCATCGAACACGGTGACCAAAATAACATTCGAGAACTGTCTACTGGATTCAATCTTTGTCTCCACATATGAAAAATATTCATCTAAAGGAAGAAAAACATGCCTAAAGATGTTTTTCAATGTAGTCCAATCGTCGACGAATTTTTTTCCTTGATCAATGAGTCTCCATTGCATCTCGTTGAATTTTTCATAGACTCTTTTAGACAAGTGTTGTTCGATGACAAAAACCTTATCTTCGTCATGGACTTCTTGGTTTATAAACCAATCTTCCATCTGTTGAATCCAAAAATCTATATGATATTGATAATCAAACATAAGAATTTTGGAATCGACATTAATTCTGTTTTGATCTTTTTGATCAACATAGAGTTGTTGTGCATCTCTTAAAGGATCCCAACCTAAACGCGGAAGATTATTCCAACATTCAAGATGAGAAGTATTTAAAAAAAAATTATCTGTTCCCAGATTCTTAAAGCTCTGAATATCAGCTGATGTAGATTGATGCGGAAGCGTAAAAGTAATGGAATCCACCATTGTTATTAAACTAAACTAATGAAATAAAGCTGATGAAATAAAGATAAAAGCGATAAAACGATAAACTTGATTAATAATAAACGATAAACTTGATTAACAATAAACTTGATTCATAATATTCTCTGATCTGATTAACAAAGACAGACTAGACTTCTCTTATATAGAGATTGTACTTTCCTAGATAGACTCGAATAAAGAAAGAAGATAACTACTAAGGAAACTTTCCTAGATTGCTTGGACTCTAAACATGGAAACCCTAAATACTAAAATCTGGAAACTACGTTAATGTAGCAACCTGGCCGTTAGGCCCACTAATCTCTTGGCCGAAGGGCCCATTAAGGAGATGGCCTCCATCAGCATGGCTTGCAATTAGAGCTTATGAGGCGACATTGCGCTGAACCCTCCTTGCCTCCACTGGCATTTCTTCATGTTTTAGGTATCTAAACAAGGCGAGTTGCGTAACTATCCTCTTTCACCCTTTCAGACCAGTTTCTTTCCAAACTCCACGTAGAGTTTCTTGTCCTTGTATTATTTTAGAGAGCGCGTCAGCTACCGATTTTTCTTCTAATTTCAAATTCTCGAACTTCTTTGTCATTTCCTTTTCTTTCCCTAAATATTTTGTGAGATCTATCTCTATGACTTCTCAGTCTCCAAGGACCTAATTTACGACAAGTTGAGACAAGTTGAGAATCGCTAAAGTCGTGTACCATCCTTGCTTTTACCTTAGAACCAATTTCAGTCCAGCTAACAAGGCTTCATAATTGGCCTAGTTAGTTGTTATTCAAACCATCATCACAAACACAACCAGGGAAAAAAGTCTTCCCATTCTCTTGAATCAAAATAAAGAAGACACTATGAGATGGTCTCTTACGAAATGCACAGAAATTGCAGGTTTTCAGTTCCTGAATGAAAAATGCAGGGCAAATTGGAACTTCCTCGATGTATATATATTTATGTCAATCAGATGATTTCAAAAATTTATCCTCAATCTGGAAAATGCAAGTTATGCCAAATATATCCTCGATCCGAAAAATGCAAGTTACGCCGAGAATTTAACTACTTATTTCGGAATGTGCAGCGAAAGCCCTCCGAGAAAAGCTTGACAAAATCATGAAAATAGACAGACCTTCAATCTTGGATACTATCCTGGAAAACCACTATAGAACCTTACTTTTAAAACATTTCGCCAATAATAATGTGGTACATTTGGAAAATAAGATGTTATGGATTTTCCAAAAACCTAAAGCTGGTTGATATGGATAAAAAATACTCATCTGAATATCTGATTCTTGCAAACGGAGAACTAGTATATCCATGTAAAAGCACAAATTTTCCAATTAATCTAAGGCAATCACCCCCTATAGACTTCACTAAATCAACACTGATGCCTCTTATTCTACTTGTAGAGGTTTCTTTTGGTGAAAAGAAATGATCGATTTTGCCCCCACTTCCTTTCCTCCGCAAGTAGCTGAACTTTTCGATTTCGAAATAGCCCAAAATATCACTTGTTTTATCCTACTTTTCGGCACCTTGATTTCTGCTCCATTGTACTTTTATTTTTTCTGAGATACACCATGTTGGTTGTATGGAGTTCAGGAAATAAAATCAAACCTCAATACCACATCTACAATGACATAGTAGGTGACTAATCGATTCTCCATCGCAATGAAGTAGTAGATAATGATACTATAGTTGTTAAATCTAAGTGGAAGTGGAACAGAGGAAAAGCACTACAATGCAACATTAAGAAAGAATAATTGCAGGAATGTCTTGGCTTTCTTGCTATACTAGGATAAAGAAGAACGCTATTAATTGACACAAAAGTAAACTACAAATCCGTTCTTACTACTACGTCTTCTTCACCTATCAGATAAATCTAACTAATGATCGACAACCCTGAAGAGTTTACAAAAGGAACAACAGAACCGATGGTTTGCTTGGAGTTCATCTATGTTTACTCATTTTACACATTTTTTTTTAATCATTTGAATTAATTGAAAGGACAAAAACTTAACATTTTACACATTTCCTAACTACAAAAGACAAATTTTTATGTTAAAAAAACAACGTAGCCCGATAACAACTAATCATAATTAAGTTAAACATCTACTAGGCCGAGTGGGACAACTAAGAGGGGCTTGAACCGATTCAAAAACATTGCAGAATTAAGTAGACCAGTCAAGACTCAAGCGTGCATTGGAACTAATCGGAACTACTTGACTAGTCAAGAGTAGCCAGAGACTTCAATGACATTGTATTTATATGCAATAATGCAAATGCTCCTTTTTTTACATCTTCTAAGCTACTTTATATTTCATCAAATTAGCAACTCGTGTGAAGTGCACATCGACTATTAACTTGGTCACAAGAAGAGACTATTCTACAAAATGAACTTTAGAAAGTTCATTTAACAAAAGCTCAGTAAGTGTGAGACGTTAAATAGAAACTATATTATCATAAAATGAATTGACGAGTCATAAAGTTTAGTTCATCTAGCACAAGAAACTCTCTAGGTACTAGTCTCATCAGGCCACTTAAATCATATTCCGAACCTATATATAAGGCTCTTCTACCCACAAAAGCTTTCAACTGAACCGAAATCATATCATATTTTCCAACCATTGCAAGAGTACACAACATTACTTCACTATTAGTGAGGGAAAACCCATTTTGGGTTGTTAAGAGTGAAGCACAAAAGAAACATCAAATTCATTACAACACACAATTTTAACAGTATACCTAGATAAAACATATTGTGACAAAGCTATGAAATCTTAAACTTTGGAAGAATATACCTTCTATTTGAAGATCATAATCCAACGGCTAAGCAATGAACAATTGAAGAACCATTTGGAATCACAAGAATCACTTGAGACCAAATAACAAAACCCCATAATTCTCCATCATCATTGTTCTTAAAAATCTCAATCTCTGCACATAAAATCTCTGTTTGTTTTCCTGTTCCTTTTCCTTCCCAAACAACACATAAATTTCCTCCAACATTAACCATTGTTGCCCCACACAAAAATTTAGGCAAATCTTTATCAACCCCTTTCAATTCTTTCCATTTACTTTCTCTGTCATCAAATTGTCTTATCTTCCCCAAATAATCATAACAAAACAAAACCCCATTAACAACAGCAGCTCTTCCTCTCCAACCCAAATCAATCTCTGTTTTTACATACCCCCAAGATGATTCCTTTGGATCAAAAATAACACCACCTCTATCTGCCATTGCATAAATCTTATCATCAATGATTGCACTTCCATGCATCCATTTTTCTCTAATACCAATAGGACTTGGAATTGGACTCCAATTTCCATCTACTGGATCAAACATTTCAGCCCAATGAGTAGATTTTGTCCATGAGTCAATCAAACAACCACCCAAAACATAAATTTTCCCATTAATAACTCCAGCAGCAGCAAATTCCCTTCCAACCCTCATTTTGGGGCCAAGTTCCCATTTATTGAATCGAGAATCAAATACCCAAACATTTGATGAAGGAATTTCGTTTACAGATCCTCCAATAACGAAGATTTTATGGCCAATTACAGCATAGGCGGATCCAATTGGTTGGATTGGAATTGGAGGGACTGGGAAGAGATTTTTATTAGGGTTTCTAGGGTTGTTATAGAAATCAAGAAAGAACCATTCGAAGGAAGAATTATGAATCCGAATGTTGATGAAGAGGAGGTTTTGGGTACAATTGAGTTTTGGACGAGTAGAGAAGAAGTGAGGAGAGAGAAGGAGAGAACGCCATGATTTGGAGACTAGAGAGAGATTGGAAAAGTATAAACGTGGGACTCTAGCTATGCATTGAAGGGATACGTCGTCGGGTAGTTTTGGAATGAGGGATGAAGTTGACTCTGATGAGTCTTTTGTAATTAAGGAGGAGGAAGAAGATGAATCCCCATCCATGACTGAGCTCGAACTGTCTCCTATTTCTCTCTTTCGTGTCCTTGACGTGGTGGATTACTCAAACGACTATAAGTACATTTATTGTCCGACGGGAACAAACCAATCTGATATAGACGGATTTAGAAACCAAACTACGGGTCACCTGCATTGGTTTGGATGCTAAAAAGGCCATGACTGAGGGGTTCGATTCGGTTCGGTGCATGGATTTGTTTGATGAATAGCCGAACAGACCGAACCAAACCATGTATCGATGTCGTCTATACATTATTAGGGTCTGTAAGACGCGGCATATCCCTTTTGCCTGACGCCATTATGGTAGATCACCTTTAGTTGTGATTTGATAAAATAAAGGGTTAATTCCGTTTTGGCCCCCGATTTGTGACCAACTGGCCGTTTTAGCCCCCATAAGTGTCCGGCAGTTCGTTTTGGCTCTAAGGACCAAATTTTTGACGAAATTATCCTCGGGGGCCAAAATAGAATTATTTCTGAAAAATGGTAAAAACAAAAAAAAAAGCAACATCACCCCTTTCTTTATCATCCACTTCACCTTATCTCTCCTCCATCACACCACCTCCTCTCCACCTCACCCTTCTTCTCCGGCGAAAGGTTGCCGGCCAGAAGAAAAATTCCGGCCGGCCACCTTTACTAAAAAAAAAAATATTTCTTCCTTCCTTTCTCTCTCCTCTTCTTCTTCTTCTTCCTTTCTCTCTCTTCTTCTTCCTTTCTCTCTCTTCTTCTTCCTTTCTCTCTCTTCTTCTTCCTTTCTCTCTCCTCTTCCTCTTTTCTCTCTCTCTTCTTTTCCCTCAATCTCTCTCTCTCTCTAAGCTCCCCTTCGCCGGCAGAAATTCCGGCGAAGGGGACAAGGGTTTCCAGACCGGAAACCCTCATGGACGATGGGTTTCCGGTCTGGAAACCCTTCGTCTTCACGAAGGGCTTCCAGATCTGGAAGCCCTTCGTGAAGACGAGGGGTTTCCAGACCGGAAACCCTCGGTTTCACGAAGGGTTTCCGATCTGGAAACCCTTCCCCTTCGCCGAAATTTCTGCCAGCGAAGGGGAGCTTAGAGAGAGAGAGAGATTGAGGGAAAAGGAAGAAGAGAGAGAAAGGAAGAAGAAGAAGAGGAGAGAGAAGGGAAGAATTTTTTTTTTTTTTTAGTAAAGGTGGCCGGCCGAAATTTTTTATTCCGGCCGGCAACCTTTCGCCGGAGAAGAAGGGTGAGGTGGACAGAGTGATGTGGTAATTGTGTGGACAAAGAAAAAGAAAAAAATAATTACAGAAATGCCATGGGGGTAGAATTGGGAAGTTTAAAAAAATTTGGGGCCATTTAGGAATTTTTTGGGGCCAAAACGAACTGCCGGACACAATCGGGGGCCAAAACGGCCAGTTGGTCACAAATCGGGGGCCAAAACGGAATTAACCCTAAAATAAAACACAAAGATAAAGTGAAAAACTATCATAGACGAAGAGAAAAAAAAGAGAGGAAGAATATATGTAAACTACGAACATTATATTGGTGAGAAGAGACTGAAAGTCCAACTTTTAGATTTGAAAAATTCGAAGGCGAGAGAAATAATGTAAAAATGCCAATTACCCTTGATTGGAGTGGTAAGATCCACTTTGAGGTCAAGGGCTCGAGGCACGCTGAACAATTAAACAAAATGTAAAAATAGTGGATGTATGAGAAAATTGGGGGTAGTAGTTATTCTAGGGATACTGTAACCGATTGTTGACATTAATACCCTTTCGTTTTGAGTCGATTTGCATAAAGAGAGATTTATACCAACCGTCGGATGTGATCTTTATGATGGGCATGATGGACGGTGGAGATTTAAATAAAGAGGGATTTGGCCAAAAACACCAAAAAGAAAACGATAATGAGAGGATGACCCACGTCAGAGAAAAATTAGGGGTAAGTCCAACGAGTCAGAGATGATGGTGAAAAGACGGAAAAGGGCATACATATTTTGGGAAATCACGAAAATGACCATCACAAATAACACGCAAATTTTCGAAAATCTTCAAAAGAATCTGACCCACTCCAGTTTCTTCTGACAAGGACACCTAACTGTCCCATCTCATCAATTCCGAACCCGAGCAACTTTCTCTTTACCGGTTGTTTTTTTCTTTCTCTCTCCAATTAATAATGTTTTTTCTTACCACATCCTTTACTTTCATTGTTGCAAATGCTTCCCGAAAACTTTCAAAGAAGTAAACTTGCTTCAAATAACCTAGATTTGAACTTAAATACTTCACCAAGAACTCGAGTTTGACCAGTAGCACAGAAGAACTTACTCCCCCATACGAAAGGAAGGAAAAATCAACAACACACAGAAACGGTAAGTATCCACTTAGATCTTAAACATATTCTTCTTATTTTCTTCATAACCGAAATAGAAAATTTTGTGCTGATTTGGACGAGAAACACTCAGATCGGGTTTTGAGTTTGTTAAAAATGAGTTTCTGCTTTTGCCTTCCCTTGATGCCAATGGTAAAAACTAGCGCACCAAAGAAAAATTGGTAAACTTGTGACAATAATTGAACCAAGAACAACCGCATCTAAAGTAGATAGAAAAAATGGATGGAATGGAATAACAAGGGGTCAGACGAACAAGCTATAAGAAGAAGAAGGTAAGTTTGGCTTTTCTGGTCAATATTTTACAGTACATAATATGTTGCACCCTACATGGAATATTTGATAGTACATTTTTTGTTGTAGCATAAATTCTTTCTGTCTGGTTTTGCAACGGAAATGAAAGGGCTTACACAAATTTCTTCCCTATATATAATCCACAAATTTCTTCCATGTACACCAATTTCTTCCCTGTACACAAATACCTATTCTGTACATAAATTTCCTATCTATATAATTATGGTTGTAGATAGGGTCGTTAGAGTTGTAATATAAGTATGTTACACAATATTTTTCTACATTTTTCAGTGTATGGTGCAGTTATAAATATACTAACCACAAAATGCTCATCCCTTATAGCAATAAGCTGCTTTAGGAACCAGCCAACTATCGGATAAATCGAAGGGAAGAAAAAGATTGCAGTAGAAAGAGTATATACTACCTTGTTAAAAAGTTTTACATATAACTGCTTCTATGTATATATTATGGTTGTACCAGTAAATGACATACAGTATATGTTATTTTGCACCCTAAGTGAAATGTTTATAGTACATGATGAAATGTTTATTGTACATGATATTTTTGTTGTAGTAGAGGATTCGTCCCGTCTGATTATCGGATACGACAATTGATGGAGAAGATCATCAAGTCCAGTTAATTTAGGGGTCGTAGTTTTTAGCTAGAAACCAACTATGATGGTCGAATTACGAAGTAATTCGCGGCTAACTTCGACCGGAACCTACATCGGGTTACACATAAGAGTGTCTATTTGATCGGATGATATGACTAGTGGGAATGAGACATATAATCATGGGAGAGTCCCATAAACATGTCCCATAGGCCTAAAACAAGTTTAGGCAAAGATAACACAAAAGGCCCGAAAAGAGGGATTTTGGGCCGGGTCACCAAAAGGGTGTTTTGGGCCCAATATGTGGACCGTCCATGCACATTAGGGAGCCCATAAGGGGCCAGCCAGATCCGGAAGTGATAGTATGCATGGGGCGGCCACATCTAAAGGAATAGAGAAAATAGAAACTAGTTTCTATTTTCGACTATTTCCTTAATCTTATGCAAAAGGGACTTTTAGGAATCTAATTAGGGTTGGACTCTAACTTAGAACTCTATACAAGGTCTCTTAGGGACTTGAGTAGAGAAGCAACTGTTGGGAATTGGTGGTGTCTACTAATGTCGTTAGCGGAATCTCAGACATCACATGTCTAATATTAGTATCCCAGGATCACATGCATAAACTAATAATCAACTAAGAGTTTAAAGATTACCTTAATCGCTAGTTTTCCCACCTTGTAAGCTAGCTAGAACCCCGATGGTGGTTTGATAATAAGAAGAACTACTTTTTTAATTTGACTAAATGATAGCTTTTGGGAGTTAGCTCACTTTCTCCCCTCTACTTGATGTTGTAGAATAAGAAAGCTCTTAGAGAAATTCCACACCTTATTCACTGTCCTAAGGGTCATTCTATAGAACCCTAATAAGAGTCCCGCTCAAATTTTATTTCCTAAAAGACCATTTTGAATAAGATTAAGGAAATAGTCGAAAATAGAAACTAGTTACTATTTTCTCAATTCCTTGAGGAGGGGACGTCCAAATCAAGCCAAAATTGGCATATCTAACATTCCCTATTAGGGGAACCGACCCTCCAATTTTCAGCCCAATCCGAGCCCAAAAAGTCCCTTTTGGCTCTAGGCCCAAAACCCCTATTTCTGGCCTTTTGTGCTATCTTTGCCTAAACTTTTTTAGGCCTATGAGACATATTTAGGGAACTCTCCCATTATTATATATCTCACTCCCACTAGTCATATTATCCGATGAAATAGCCATTCTTATGTGTAACCAGTTGTAGGATCCGGTCGAATATTACTTCATAATTCGATGATCGTAGTTGGTTTCTAACTAAACACTACGACCCCTAAATCAACCGGACTTGATGATCTTCTTCATCAATTGTCCTATCCGACATAAATGAACAACCTAATTTTAATTTTAATTAAAGAACAAACATCAACATTTGGGCCGTAATACAAAACACAGTTACAAGTTCTTGATTTCATTTTACATAAATAACAACAAAAGACATAAAAAGATCTTCACCAATCATGGTAAAAATGTACAATAGAAATAACTATCAAAATTTGAACACAAAAAAATACGGTAGCTAGAAGATCTTCAACTTTACCCCCCATCTTTGGTTGAGATGTTGCGACTTCATCTTTAAGTAATGTGGAATTGGTCGGGATTGAAGATTGAGAATTCTCACATCTCGGAGGTTCGACCTACATGAAAGCCTTCGGGTCATCACTACCTAAATGGCACTTATAATACCTTCTTGATGGATTTTCACTTGATTCAGATACTTTTATTTCCAAGTTGCCACCACGACAGGAATAAGGTATATTTGAAATTCTCTTATCCATGATCTAAACTAGAAAACTTAGAGATATAAGATACAATTAAATGACATAAACATAATAAATGGAATATCCTAATGCTCTTTCCATCAAAGGACTAATGCAATGTTCGATTCATACATGGAATCAAGACTCATCAAACATTATCAAAGACTAATTATGGAAGAAAGATCAATAACCATGACACATGATCAAAGAAAACTTAGAGATATAAGATACTATTAAATCCAACTGTTTTTCTACCTTTTCTATCACAGCTACAACCAAACTTGTAAATCATGTGTAAAGGCTTAAAACTACAACCACATCATGAATGTCTAGAATAATTATGGCCAAAATATGCCACAAATGTATTTCAAAATAATAAAGACATACACACATATTACTATTTTGATTCTAGGAGGGTTTTTAAAATATATAAAAGAATTTTTTGAAAAAATGTTGCTATACTGAAAGATGAAATCATTTAATTTTTCAGACATCCAAATGGTTTTGACATATCATTCACGTTAACAAACCCCTAGGTCGAACAAAACCCTAGTCATTCATCCAGATTGATGGGTAACAAAACCCTAGGTCGAACAAACCCTAGCTAAAATCGCCTCTAATCTGAGTATAGAAATCATTTCATTTTTCAGATACTCAATGGATAAAGTTTGAAATTTCAAAGAGGGAGAGAGAGAGATGAACTTACAGGTGTTGATAATCTAGCAACCGATTGAGGATGATCTGAGTATAGAAAATGCAGAGAGGACGATCTAGCAACGGATTGAGGAAATCTCTATTTGTTCGACCTAAATCTCTCTTTCATCTAGGGTTTATTCGAGAACGAGAGATTCCTTCACGGCTGAGTTCCTTCTCTGTGAAGATGCAGAGAATGGTACTGTATCACGACTGAGTTCCTTCTTTGTGAAATCTCGTTGGAGTGAATGAGTGATTTATTTATTTGTTACCCATAAATATCGAGGGATGGATTGCATTTATTTTTTGACGAATAGGATTGCATGGGGTGCTTTAGAAAGAACAGTCTGATGGAGGCCATCATCATGGGCCTCACGTTCAAGTCATTGCGCCTCACGGCCGAGTCCATTAGGGTTAGATTTGAGAGTTTCAGGTTTAGAAGTTTCTATGTTTGAGTATCTTTGATATTTAGGAATCCTAGTTTGAGTCTATCTAGAAGTGTCTTAGTTCCTATAAAAGGAAGTCCAGTTTGTCTTAGTCATTCAGATAAGAGAATATTATCAACCAAGTTTATTATTAATCAAGTTATTAATCAAGTTTATTGTTTATCGTTATTTTATCAGCTTTATTTCGTTAGTTTAGTTCATTAACAATGGTGGATTCCATTACTTTTACGCTTCCGTAACAATCTACATCAGCTGGTATTCAGAGCTTCAAGAATCTGGGAACAGATAAATTTTTTTTTAAATACTTCTCATCTTGAATGTTGGAAAAATCTTCCGCGTTTAGGTTGGAATCCTTTTAGAGATGCACAACAACTCTATGTTGATCGAAAAGATCAAAACAAAATTAATGTCGTTTCCAAAATCCCTATGTTTGATTGTCAATATCATATAGATTTTTGGATTCAACAGATCGAGGATTGGTTCGTAAATCAAGAATTACATGTCGAAGATAAAGTTTTTGTCGTAGAACAACACATGACTTCGAGAGTCTATGCAAAATTCAACGAGATGCAATGGAGACTCGTTGATCAGGGAAGAAAGTTCATAGACGATTGGGATCAATGAAGAGTATCTTCAGGTATGTTTTTCTACTTTCGATTGAATACTTATCATATGTAGAATCTGGAATTGAATCGAACATAATATTATCCGAGATTCCTTCGACTACCATGGTCGGTACTGCTAAAGGAGATATTCTTGATAAAATATATATTAGTTTTTCGATGACGGAGGAAGAAAAGTTTCATAAAACAAACCAAGAAGAAGAAATTCAATTGACTAACACAAGGCCGAATAATTTGTTTGACCCACCATATATGATTCCGGGAGAAGAATTAATTGTTTCGAATCATAAAAAATTTCCGCGTCAATTATGTCCCACATCATCTCTTTCTCTATCAAATCTCCATCAAGAACAAGAAGCAGAACAGAAAGAGAAACGTCTCTGTGATTTCCTTGAACAAGAAGAGTACGAAGAAGTTGAAGTTGCAGATGACGAAGATGAATCTTCCTTCGAAGGAGAAGAAGAGAAAGTCGAAGATAACGGAAACAAAGATGAGGTTGGTTCTAAACGAGACAGTGTAAGAAAGCTTCTCGAATCGTTTTGCGAGGGTGAGTCCATTCTTAATAAACCAAAGTCATATGATATTCATTGTTCTAGAAAAATTCTGGTTACGAGTCAAGAGATGGACGATGGTGCCCTAGCTGCTAATGCCTCCTTAGCTAAACAATTAGCTTCCAGCAACAAATCCACCACAGATAAAGCCATCAAACTCCTTAAAACATGGCTTCCTTCACAAGAAACGGTTGCAGATGAAGAACTAACCGATTACATGGATGATATTATAGCTGAATACTTATTAGTCGGGGATCCTGAATTGTGTGGCGAGAAGCTGGAAAACCTGTTAACACAAAGTGTCCGAAAAAACGAACCAGAAGAAGAAGAACGACTGTCAAGGCTGAAGAATTTCAATTTGCACCCTTTACATCATCTCTCTTTGAATGAGTTTATTACCCTATCTTCTGCTTATAAGGTTAGTACGAATAACTTATTGGCTCTCAAATCAGGATTAGATGATCAAATTTCAGAGGGTTTTAAGCTAAGCAAGACTAGCACCGCCTATTACTTGTTGCTTGCTGGTGTTACCCACCACTTTTCACTTTATGACTCTTCTTTGATTGCTATTGCTTCTCTTTTCTAGATAAATGCTGGAGAATCCTTACTCGATCTTGTTAAAAACCCGATATGGAGTCCAAACTTGAGTCCTCAACTGAAGAATGGAATCCTTACATCTCAGCTCGATCTTAGACAGAACAATTGCAAGTTTATGGAGAAGTTGGAAACGTTTTTGTTAACTGAACAATCTGAAACTAGAACAAAACAGTTAAAGTTTGAAGAAATCTCAAAAGCTTTTGTGTGTTGTGGTAGATTTGGAGCTTATTCAAGAACACAACCTAAATATTGTTATGTAGACGGAAAAGAAGATAACCCCAACAGTATTATTAGTACTACAAAGGATCTTCTTTCGATCCCATTTGCTATCTCTTGTGAGGAACTACATATGATTGCAAAAGAACACCTATTCAACTCAGATTTCCAAGAGTTGGTACAAATACAATCATTCCAAGTAGTGTTTGAAGAAGATAATCTCAACATTAGTAGAACTAGTAGTAGTATACTTGCGGCTTCAACAGTGATTAAAGCACCGGAAGCTGCAAGAGGTAATAGTGCTAGCATGATTTCTCTTATCATGCCACCGCATGATCAGATCGCTTGAGTCACTAAGATGTTGGGTGATGAGTTTGGTACTGCTTTCAATATCAAAAGTAGGGTTCATCGACAGTCCGTATTGGGTGTGATCACCTCTGCTCAGCAATGGTTGAAACTTTACAATAATGTTCCTCCAATTGGGTCGGTTATATACATTGGGATAATTATGACTGCAGATGGTACAGAAAAGAAGGTCACCATAGATTTTGAGCCTTTCAAGCCTATTAATGCATCTGTTTACCTTTGTGATAATAATTTTCACACAGAGACTCTGCATGAACTTTTGGAATCTGATGTTAAGTTTAGGTTTATAGTTATTGAAGGAAATGGGATTTTTTTTGGAACGTTAAGTGGCAACTGATAGGCCTAAAATTAGGTCTTTCCCCAAGTGTAGGGGTCAAGTTATAGTTATTAAAATAAGATCGAGTATCGTTCCAAAGGACAAGCTATTTTACCTAAATCTCGAATTAAAAACCCCCTTTCAAAAATTTGATTTGATTTGGAAACTACTTAAAGAAAGAAAACAATACTAATAGACTAATAAGAATGAAATCAAGGTGAGAAAAAGAATCTAGGGATTTCGATTTCACCACATAAATGGACTACTTAAGACAAGCATTCAATCAACCAAATCACTTTTTGTTTATAACTCAAAACCTAGCTTAATGAACTAATTAGGTTTCGGATAATATTCATTAATAACACAATTCAAAATCAAGAATATTTGATTGACTATCATATAAAACTAAATTCCTACACTATCATTTATTATCTAAAAGGCATATCTCATCTAATAATTCAATAAAAGCATGAAATATCTAATTATAATGCATGAATGATAATAAGGTTATGGAATCAACATGAAATGACAATCAATAGGCATTGAAGCTCAATATAAGGATTCATTGATTTATAACATATCTCAAAATAAGCCCAAATATGGGTTTCCTCTACACCCTAGATACAAATTTAACTACTCATGGAATCTAAAGTAATATTCATTGAATTTATAAAATAAATGGAATTACAAAAGATTAATGGAAAGAAATCACCAAGAATGTTCAAACTCCATATTCCCATGTATCTCCATTTTGATATCCAAAACTAGCTCCAAATGTCTCAAGAATATTACCCAAACTCCAAATAATAGCTTATTAGAAGATAAAAGAAGAGAAATTTAGAAGAGAGATAGAAGAAGAAGAGATTTTAGAGAAGAAGGTATGGAGAAAGTAGAAGGTTAGAAGAAGAAATTAGAAGGTTAGAAGAAGAAATTAGAAGTGGAAAAAAAATGTAGAGAAGAGATGAAGGTGGTAGAGAAAGTAGAAGAAAAGAATGGGGGGCTAGGTTTTTTAGTTTAGAAGAGGTAGAGAGAAAAGGAGGCTAAAAGAGGAGAAAATGGTTTAGGGTTTTACTACTACAAGGAGGAGGAAAGAGAGGCTAAGAGGGGAGAGAGAGGCTAAGAGAGGATTGAGAGGGTTTGCAAGTCTAGAGAGAAATGAAAGAGGTAGAGATTTATTTATAGATGGGTTGATGGCTAGGGTTTTAGGAGTTAATTGGGAGAAAATGGGAGAAAGAGGGTTAAAATAGGAAGTTAGGGTTGCTTTCTACTCAAGAAATGATTTCTTATTGGTTGAACATAAAGTGAGACAAAAAGGAGGGGCATTTCTGTAAATTTAGGGACTTAAAAGTGGGAAAAGAGGGGACCACATGTTGCTGTCCGGTTTGTGCATCCCACCAGCCAGAATGGTGCCCGAAAGTGTCCCACCAGTCTACATTGTTTGACTCCAACTTTGACTATGCATATCTCACTCTTCCGGACTCCGAATTGACTTCCGTTTTCTCCTACGAGCTCGTCTCGGACTCTACTTTTCACTCGTCACTGACCTTGTCAAAATTTCCTAGAATACCCTTGTGTCCAAAAGACCAAAATGCCCTTCAAGTAACTTTTTCTCATTTTTAACCGTTTTTCACACCTAACTCCGCAAAAGACACCTAATCATAAAAACCAACCATTTTATTATAATAAAGACTCGATACGAACTAACTTGGCTAAATAAAATGACTCAGATGGGACATTTTCATGACCCATCAGCAACACACGTGAGATACTTCATAAGTTCATCGTTGATCGTCCAAAAAAGCACGGAAGAAGAGGACAATCTACCCTTCCTTTTGCTCGTCTTCGAATGGAGAAGCGTCACAATTATAAACTCATGGTTGAATTTCTCATCGAGAAGAATGTAGTGTTTATGATTTTCTTCATCAAACTAAAAGATGACGGGAGATGTCGCAATTGTTGGAAGTTTCTTTCCTGCAATTGCTTTTGCGAGATTCTTTGCAAAATGGGATTTATGCTAGTGATTTGGTCTATCATTGTCTTCTTCGAATTTTTGGCAACTTTCGTGCAAAGTGGGAATTAAGGATCGCAGTGTTAAGTCTCACTTGAGGGCAAGTTCGTTCTCGGACAGGGAGTATGATGGAGGCCATCATCATGGGCCTCACGTTCAAGTCATTGGGCCTCACGACCGAGTCCATTAGGGTTAGATTTGAGAGTTTCAGGTTTAGAAGTTTCTATGTTTGAGTATCTTTGATATTTAGGAATCCTAGTTTGAGTCTATCTAGAAGTGTCTTAGTTCCTATAAAAGGAAGTCCATTTTGTCTTGGTCATTCAGATCAGAGAATATTATCAACCAAGTTTATTATTAATCAAGTTATTAATCAAGTTTATTGTTTATCGTTATTTTATCATTTTTATTTCGTTAGTTTAGTTCATTAACAATGGTGGATTCCATTACTTTTACGCTTCCGCAACAATTTACATCACAGTCGCAGTTACAAGTAATGGAAACTTATCACGTTACCCATCTTCCTTCTCCAAGTCAGCTTGGACGGTGTGGTTGGGGGTAAGGAAGATGGGTAAGTTACCATTTTTGTAATGGGAATGGGATGATGACATCACATGGCATAGCTAAGGAAGGAAGAAATTGATGGAGTGACCTATGAAAAAAATAGGCCGCGGCTTTGGGGAATAAAGAAAATTCTCCAAGGAATAAATTCTCGAGGGAATCCAGATCTTTTTGAAAATTCTTCGGGGAATAAATTTTTATGGGGAATATAGAATACATTTTTTTTAAAGTTCTCCTCCATCTCATCACCTCTCTCTGCCACTTCATCTTCTCGACACCTCATCATCTTCTCCGGCGAAAGTCGCCGACCGGCCAATTTTCCGGCCGGCGACCTTCAAACATAAAAAAAAAACCTTTTTTTTTTAATTTTCTCTCACATCTCTCTCTCTAGTATTAAGATTATTTTTCTAATTTGAGTTATGTTTGTGTTTTGGGTAATGGAGAGGAGTTGAGAAATCTACTAAAACAGGGGAAATAAATCACGAGTAGACAGGGAAGAATCCTAAACTAGATTTGAGATTGAATTTATCACAACCAAGGGTTTATGACAACAACAATTATAATTATAATAATAACCCAGGAATTGTTTCATCACCAAGTAATAGTTCAGGTAACTCATCACCAATATCAATACCAAGTTCATGTGTTTCATCAGAGAATAATAATAGTATAGATGAAATTCTTAGATATTCAAGTAGTCCTGAAGCAACATCAATGGTTTTAGTTGGTTGTTCAAGATGTCTTACGTATGTCATGTTATCTGAAGAAGATCCTAAATGCCCTAAACGCAAAAGTACTGTTTTGCTTGATTTCCTCCGTGATAATACCACCAAGAAAACCAGGAAGAACAATTAGCTAAACCCATCAATTACTACTCTCTCTCTCTCTTCTCTCTACTTTTTGTTATGGGTTTTAGTTGAAAACCTTTCTTTTTGGGATTTTGGGTTAGGGGAGAATGATTTGTTCTTACGAACAGACCTTCTCTCTCTAGATCTGTTCTAGAGAAAGAGAAAAGAAAAAAAAAAATTTAGAGAGAGAGAGAGAGGAGAGAGAAAATTTTAATTTTTTTTTTTTTTATGTTTGAAGGTCGCCGGCCGATAAATTGGCTGGCCGGCAAATTTCGCCGGAGAAGATGATGAGGTGTCGAGAAGATGAAGTGGCAGATAGAGGTCATGAGATGGAGGAGCCTTTTTTATAGCATCTTCTAAAATTAGAAGCCCCTTAGCAATAAAAAGAAACATAAAAAGTCAATCTTATTTGACTAGTTTTAAGAAAAGTCTTTATTCCCCGAAGAATTTTCTTTATTCCCCAAAGCCGCGGCCAAAAAATAATAAAGAAATAATGGCGACATCTCCAAAAACAGTACATACCGCATTGGTATTTGAGTTGGCTGGAGACTCATGGAAGCTCTCTGGGCCGCCTTTAGGGGTTCCATTCCATAAACCGACTAAAATCTCCAAGGCTGCCAGTTATAAGGAATTTAGTGGGATCTAAAATACCCACTAAATGATTACAGGGGGTTGTGGTTTCTTCTCACTTTTGAATAGTTTCCTAAATTTCTCCGTTTCCAAATCTTGTGGTTACTAATTATTCGGTTACTTTTTTTTGGGAAATTGCTTACGATGTACGATAGTCATTCCAATGACGTTGCTGAATCAAAGATGTGATAAGCACGATAACAACCAAATTTTAACAAGAACAGGCGTATAGTCCAACTACATTATTTAAACCCTAATGACTCAAATTCAATAACCCAAGGATACATCAAAGATGTGATAAGCACGATAACAACCAAGTTTTAACAAGAATGGGCTTAAAGCCCAACTAAACTATGACCTCAAGCCGAACTACATTATTTATACCTTAATAACCGAAAAAATAACCCAAGGATTCAACCTCCTCTAGGGATCGAACCCGGGCCTCCAGGAATTTTTCGAGTTTATGTCAACACTTTAAACCACTTGGGCAACTAATGTTGACATTATTTGGTTAGTTAGACATTATAAAAGGAGACCAAGTGTTTAAAGAAAACAAAAAATCCTCCATGTACCAATATTGAGTGCAACTTTAGAGGAACAACACAAGAGACTCATTAGCTTCTTTTGAGGTACAATTTTTGGGAGATTCAAGAGCTACAATCGAAGACAAGTTTTGGAGAAAGACGAGATGATCGGGCTTCATCAATATTAATCCCGTTTTATCTTTTCTCTCTTCTCTTTTCTTTTACTTGTTTATTATTATTGAACCATGTATTTAAGATCTATGGGTTTCTAGCTCTTCCGCTAGGACAGAGGATGAAATCCTAACATGAGTATTCAAATTTTAATATAATATTTATCTTGTTGTCTCTTTTAATGTGTCTTAATGCTTCAAAATTAATCGTACTTCGGTTCATCTAAAAAATAAATAATTTATATTCGAATTACAATATATTTTAAGTGAAGAGAGTTATGAGTCTTCTTTATTGTCAAGGTTCCTAGTTGTCTTATTTTTTGAAAATTGAAGATTGATTTCTAGTAAATCTGAGTTATCAAAGAGAGATAATAATTTGAATTAGATATTAGATTCGAATACGATGGTTAGTGGTCAATTTCAATATCCTAGATTTACCATCTTATAGTTTTCCTACAATTTTAGCTTGTTTTCTAAGTTTCAATTTTTATTAATTTTTCAAATATCTTCTCAAAATCGACTATTTTCTTTCCTAATTTATTAGTTAGTTTTAGGTTTAGACTTAGTTCCGCTTAAATCCTCGTGAGATCGACCTCGTAATTCGTGTCATATTCACGTACGGTTCGTGCACTTGCGAGTTGAATTAGAAGGTTATTTTGAACGGTACACCCTTGATATAACTTTTTGGCTAAGTTGTACGCATCTTCAATACTCCATACTCTAACTATCCCCACCTCAGACTAAATTTTAATCCGTTTAGAAATTGATTTGCTACAATATCTTCATATTCTCTAATGTTTTCCATATTGTTTCTTTTAGACAATCTTGAAAAATCCTCATAATACTAACTCACTGAATGCAACCCTTGTCTACGGTCCTGGTATATCTTGAACAAGTGTTGTTGATAATTAGGAGATAAGAACCTGTCTCTCAGGTTTTCTTTCATCGACGACCAACTTTGGATGGGTGCCTTTCCTTGTCTCACTTTTAGATGTTGTAATTGATCCCACTAATCTGCGTCAGTCCCTTTATTCTACAAGCAATAATTTCAACTATCTTCTCATTGAGAATAGTAGTTGATATATTGACTTGTCGTTTGACCTTTTCTAGCCAATCAAGGAAGTCTTCTATAGGTAAATACCCATCAAGGATTGGTATCTCTTCATTGAGCTTGTACTCATCATAATCTTTGCGTGGGTACACTTGAGTTGAGAAATTAGTACCTTCATCTCCTTTAATAGGTAAATATCCATCGAAGATTGATATCTCTTCCTTCATCTTGTATTCATTATAATCTCTACGTGAGTGCAGTTGCATTGAAAGATTGTTATCATGATAATATCTCTCCATAACAAAATTGGTAATGGAAAAATAATGTGGATTATTTTTTTTTGTTAAACCAACTTTAGATGCATCTTTGGCAAATCCATTGATGTGTTCTAAAGTGATATTCGCGTAGATGACATCGAACCAGGCAAATCCTCGCTCTTGATGCCAACTGACGCAGTGAAATTTTTTGAAAAGAATTAGATTTTCGTCTAAGACTTTTAAAACTCAGAAAAGCCTTTAGATCTCCGTCTTAAGACTTGTAGAACCAAAACTAATTAGATTAAACTAAAATACTCAATTTCATTGGTCAAACTTTGATGAATAAAACAACTCCTTGGTCCCCCCTTATATATATATATATATCTTATCATATGAATAACATATTTTTATTGATATTTCAAAAGTTCTTTTTGGATATGGGTGGACTAATGATGGGTAACTATTAGATTATTATTACTATATTATTGATGATGTCTAAAAATGACTTATAGGTTATCATACATACTATGAAGATTTAGTAAATCAAACATTGAACTGTTCGGTATGACTCTAGGATAGAATCTGCAAAAACCCAGTAGTCTCTCTGACGCTCATATGAAGTTATTAGGGTGTTTTGTAGTTAAAAAGTTAGAATTTGAAGTTTGAGTTTAGAAATAAAACCTTGCATGGTTGATGAGGGCGAATCTGTCATCTTTATATATTTCTGCATACCTCCTTAAACCCCGAGATCCTGAGCAGAGTTATGCCCAAAGCTGACCTGGTTGATTATATTTGAGAGCCAGCGCAAGACTTAAGGCGCCTAGAATATTTATCCTGACCTCCCAGTTCTGGGCTAAGGTGTCAAACCTCTTTCAGATTCACCTCCCTGATATCTCGAAATAGGTTGACCCGTTGGGTTCTTGGCCATTCATTGATTTAACTACTCAGTCAAATGATGACCAATATTTTGATCATCCAGAGCCCCGCCACTCCTTAGTTGAAAAAAGAGAGACTATGGTCGAGTTGAAGAAGTTGTTGTCACTTTCGTGTTCTACAAACCAAGTTTAAAGTTTGGATGTATACCAAAGACCGAATAAAATCATCTTTACATAGAAGATACTTTTTTGATTTGTTGTCTTTGTGTATGTTGAATGTGATGATGCATAAAATGTCTAGACGTTGACCAACGTCTAAAGAGTCAACATCAGACCTGAAGTCCATCGGGTTAACCCGGCTTAAGGTAGCAGGTCAGCTGAACCCTTAACAATCCGTCACATACTTTCCTAACTGGAAGATCGGCCAGAGGAATCCAGTCCTGTAACGCCCTTGGCATGAACGGATCAGCCCTGGGGTTTCTAAAGGAACGAGAGGGGGTCCTCGTAGGTTCGGGCGATGTCTTACGCCCCGAACTGGGAAGGCAAAGTGCATGAGCAATCTACCGACTTAATCCCAGAATCTCCATAGAGATCTCAGTCGGCTACCGATGTCTAAGTGTTTAAGCAAGTATGGAATTCACGCGTCCAAGGGAGGAAACTTCTCCCTAGAGATCTGTAATAGTCCCACATTGCTCACAAGAGTGTCCAGAGACTGGGCTATATGTGTAAGCTCAAGATTAGTAAGTACCGAGGCCTTTTGGGTAGGCTTGTGGTGCCTTCGCCAAGGACAAAACCCCGTACCTGTGTGAGGTGGTTAAAGCGGGGACAATATCGGCAACTGCTAAGGCTTGGGGCGTTACAAGATCTATCACATCGGCAGGATATCTATAAAAGATCCTTGAACTTAGGAACTGATGGGCCTAGAAAGTTTCCTAAATAGGTCACCACCCGCAAGTATACGGGTGTCAAGTTGTAATAAATTCCTGTAAGAGCGGTTCGTTCCTCAGAGACTAGTTAAGCTTATTCTAAAACTAGGAAGTAATAAGATTTTTCAAATGTTTTGATTTTGGTTTTAAAATAAAATATATAAAATATTAAAACAAATAAAAAGATGAACTCAAATGGGGGGGGGAGAAGTCTAGGGTTTCTGAATTCACCACATAAAATCATTTTTAAGAACAAATATTCAGACAAATTAAATCACTTTCTTTTTTAACTCAGAATTTCGGATAATGAACTATCCTAATTCCGGGAGATGTTTTCGTTAAAACTCCAATGAAAAGATTGAACGTGGTTTCATCCTAACCCTAGATTAGAAGATTAGATAATCATGATACGAGATTAAAATACATATAAAGAATAGAAGAGAATGGAAGAAAACTAAACTTTTTTTCTCTTCCCGGAAACGGTTTCCTTCTGATTTTCCCGTCTGGAAGCCAAACGCGCCCTAAGGGAACGCGATTTTCTCGTCTTCCTGAAAACTTTCTTTCTCTCCTTCTCACTAACAAGAAATAATATTAAAATAGGAAGAAAGAAGATGATAAAATAAATGGTACTCTCCTAGAGTCACACCAGTTCGGTTAGGCTCAACTAGCCTATTCCCCTTGTTAAGTCGTTGATAATCTCTTAGAGTCGTACCACGTCGGTTAAGCCAGTCTTTACGCAACTGTTGGTATTCTCTTAAGGTTATATCAGTTTGGTTGATGACGGGTCCCTTTAGGTCAAGGTCATCATCATCAACAGGGTATGTCCAACCATTAGAAAAATGTGCCATGATCTCTAGAGTATTCGAGATGGTAACACACGATACCAAAATGGGAATTGACACTTATGTAACTGAACTTGACTCCTTTCTATTGGTCCAAATTTTTTATTTTTTTATAACACGAAAACCGAGGAAGCACTACGAAGATCGTAGAAGGAAAACAACCACAATCAAGCTGACTCAACCAAGCAACCTAAACAAAATCTAGACGACAGAAAGGTTGGTCAATTTCACTTAAAAATATAGACAGCTCCTACTTCGTAACAAAGCTTGAACTATGATTGTTATGAGGGTTACTCCGTCAAAGTACTATGGTCAAACAATTCTACAAGTGACAGCCAACTATTAAAAATTGCAACCGTCCAACTTGAGGCAACGTTTCCTCTTCTCGAGGCGGCCTTTTATAAAGAATTGTATAACACTTTCCCTTTTGGAATGCCCAAATAAAAATTGAGTTCCTGGATTGTTTTAAAGATCCTATGAGCTCGATACCCTAAGGCCAATGTGTAGACCAGATTTTAATTTGAAGTGAGGTTTGGGATTCGCAACGTTGTTTCCTAAATGGGCAAGAGATCGGCGATGAAATCCGACTCCTATCTTGTAATGGAGTTTGTGCCCTTACCAAAGACGATTAAACTAAGCAGTTCGTCAAATCAATTAGGCACACAAAACACATACAAGGACCCACTGACAGGTGATTCGTGGGAGATAAGAAAAGTTACCTCCCGTTCAAGACGAGCGACGACCTTTGTAGACGACCCGGGCCACTCTTCCCTTAAGTGTCCGAACCCGAGGCTTCGTTTGATTTTCGGTTACAATTTAAAAGCCCTCTAATTTAGGGTCAAAACTTTAATCCAAAAAAATAAAATTAAGAAAGTCTAAAGTCTCTCTTTCTCACCAAAATAAATACAAAAGAAAATTAAAAAAATGTAAATTTATTCTTTTGAGGTCCTCCTCCTTGTTGCGCCTCCTCTTTAGCTCCTTAGTGCTCTACACACCAAAAATAGAAAAGCAAGTCAAAGTATTCAAAAAGTCAAAACTTACCAAAAATAAAAACTTTCCAAGTTTAGAAAAAATTTAAAACTAGTCCCCGGCAGCGGCGCCAAAAACTTGATGGGCCTAGAAAGTTTCCTTAAATAGGTCTATACCCGCAAGTGCACGGGTGTCAAGTTGTAATATTTCCGGAAAGACCGGTTCGTTCCTCAGAGACTAGTTAAACTTATTCTAAAACTAGGAAGTAATAAAAATTTTCAAATGTTTTGATTTTGGTTTTAAAATGAATAAAATATTAAAATAAAATTACGGAAATGAAAATGAACTCAAATGGGGGATGATCTAAGGGAGAGAGACTAAGGTTTCTGAATTCACCACATAAAATTAGTTTAAGAACCAATAATTAAACATTTAAATCTCTTTTTATAACTCAAAATTTAAGGTAATGAACTACCCGAATTCCGGAAAATGTTTTCGTTAAAACACCGATTAAAATATTGAACATGGTTTCATCATCAACCCTAGATAGATGTTCAGCTAATCATAATACGAGATTAAAATAAATACGAAAAGTAAAAGAGGAAATGGAAGAAGAATCATAACTTTTCTTGCTGATTTCCTGTCTGGCAGCCAAACGCACCCCTAAGGGAAATGTTTTCCTTCTGTTTTTACTGTTTTATAGACAAACAGACCCTTAGAGAAACGATTTTCTCGTCTCTCGGAAATAATTTCTCTACAGATTTCCTCATCTTCTCTAACTCTTTTTCTCTCTCTAACTTTCTCTATTTCTCTTTTAATTCCAATCACAGATAATCAATACCAAACAAATCAAAGAATAAGATTAATAAGATAAGGAAAATGTGAAATAATCCTCTCTGTTTTCTTTAATTTCTCTCTTTCTCACTCTACAATTTCTCTGTTGTCTATCTGTTTCTCTCTTTCTCTCACTAAAAATAGAAAACAGAATAAGAAGGATACGAAGATGATGATGAGAAGAGCTTAATGACATCAATGCTCTCTTGGTTTCTTTGTTTCAATCCGAGATATGTTCTCTGTTCCAACTCTTCTTCTTCTCTCTTTAAGTTATTCCTTGAAGCTCTAGAGAAGAAGAGAAAGAGAACAAACCGATTAATTTTGACCCCCAACCGAGATGATCCCCATGATGATGATTCCTCCCTGTTATATAAGTGAAGAAAACCCAATCAAATTTCTCTGATTTCTTTCTATTCTCTCCACAAATCCGAATCCCGGCTTTCTCTTATTACTCCAAAATCTGATTTCTTTCTCTGTTTCCCATTTCTCCTCAACTCTCTATCTCTCTCTACTCAATCAGAGAGAATATCTCCTTCTCTTTCCATTTTTGCTGGTTAAAAAAATCCTTCTCGGTTCTTTCTCTCTCTATTGAATCTCTCTCTCGGTATCTTTCACGGTTTGCTCTCTCTGTCGGTTCTATCTTGTTATTCCAGCCGAGAGGTTTCTCTCTCTAGAAAAATCTCTTCCTGCGATTACTAATAGAAATCTTCCTCTCTATCTCTGAAAATCTCTCTCGGTTTTATTTCCTAACCCATAATTGAGGAGATAAGAGAGGGAGAGGAAAGACGTGAGCTGTTCTGTTGGCTAGAAGAAGTTTATTCAGCGCTTTGCGGCTAAACAAAAAAGAGGTGCAGTGCGGGTTCAGGATGACTCCATGTGTAGCGGAAACAAAACTGGTCGTCCGATCTAGTTGCGGGATCTCAATAGCAACATGCGCTAGATACACGGGATCATATTCAAATTAGAACCGGAATGCCGACAGATTGCACGCCACGTGTCCCTTAAGCTCCATGTTGACTTTCAGTCAACTAATTTTGACTAAAACTTTGACCGATTCTAGTTTCGTCATCCGGGCTCCGATTTCACTTCTGTTTTCGCCTACGGGATCGTGTTGAAGTCTAATTTTATCCGAGCATCAAATTTGGCCAACTCACCCGACTACCATAATCTCCAAATGACCAAAATACCCTTAAGAGTGTCTTTCTCTCGATTTTATCCGTTATTGCGCTTGACTTCTTAGAAAACACCTGAGTAAGAGAAACAAGCAAATCATCAGAGTAACTGCCCGAAATGGACTAACTAACCCGAGTTAAGAGATTCAGATGGGACAATTTTATGTCTCATCAGGAACTTTCATCTATCCTGGATGCGAGATAAACACAAAGGGAAAGTTTCCTTCCACGACAACCATCGCCACGTCTAAAGCCTATAAAAGGCCCCCAAATCGTCCTTCAAAGGACAGGATCTCAAAACCCCAGAAGATCACAATTAACTCTGAGTTCTCATAACTCGCCCCCAAAAAGATCGATCAATATTCATTCTTTTACAGCAAAGAGCACCATATGACTGGTTTGAGCGTCGGAGCGGTTTTCGAACCCAGGTTTTCCCCCTTGGGAACAGACGAACCAGAATAATAAGCAGGAACAAGGAAAAAGGAGTCAAGAGCAGGAGCAAGGAGCAAAGAGCAGGAACAAGGAGCGAGGAGCAGGAGAAGCAGAAAACCAGAGCTGGAAGCAGACTCAATCGCTAGAATCTAACCTGACTTAACAGAACAATCAACTTAATGGAGGTTTTCATCCATCAACTCCCTGTTTCATGCTGATATAACGGAAGGCCATTTTTTGACATCATCATTTGGCGCTAGAAGGAGGGCATCTCTACAGCAAAATTGTCAGTCCGGTAACCCGAACTCTTTTTATTAACTTTTCAGAACTAACCGTTTCTTCAAGACCCTCCAGCAAATGTCTTAAGAGGAACACACTCCACACGGATCCCAGAACTAGATACCCAACGCAGTCGAGCTCGTGGCCACAATTGAACATCTTAAGGCCGACTGCGAACGAGGAAACGAAGAGGTAAAGCGATTACAAGAAAGCCTCCGTAAGGCCGAAACAGTCAAGAAAAACACGGCGACGGAGGAAAGAAAGGTGCACGCCCGAAGACTTTTCTCGCCAGGTATTGCATTCTTGACCGGAGCTTTGGAATTACAGCCTGGCGACCAGATGCACTTAGAGAACATCTTAGACTAATATGGAGTATTGGACTAGAACCGCCCATACGTCCCAAAAAACAAGGGGATCGGCGAAGGATGTATCGACAATCCGATGGTCTGCGAGGTGCTCATACACCAAGTAGGGGAGTTGACCCGAGAGAGAGAGAAAGAGAAGCAACGGGGAAGAGCAGTGATACATCAACCTCCTTTAAGTCGGGAGATATTGGAGTCAGAAAAATCAAAGAACTTCAAATGCCCGACACTCTACCACTATCCGGTTTGGAGGAACCAAGAGTATTCATCAATAATTATACCTCGGTAATGAACCTTTATACCACCAACCAGAATGTATGGTGTGTGGTTTTCGCCACCATACAAAAGGGACCAGCTCAGGCATGGTACCAAGCATTGGCACTGGGTTCAATCAAATCCTTCGAGCAGCTTGCCCAAGTCTTCTTCGACCAAGGAAGCACCACAATCAAGAGAGAGACCGGCGAACTGTTTAATATAGTCCAAAGAAGAAACGAACCCTTTGCCACTTACTGGCAAAGGTTTCGGAACCTCATGGTGCAGATACCTGAACTGGAACCAAAAGTTGCGTTCGCCGCCTTAAAAAAGAGTCTCCTGCAGGATGATATCATAAAAGAAATCTCCAGCTGACGGCTAGGCACGCTCGGAGAACTGATAAAAAAGGTCCAACAATTTATAAGAAAGGAGGAAGATTAACGGAGAATGAAGGAAGTGGCTAACATCCCATACGAAGGAGAGTCACTCAGGAGGACGAGAGGAAGCAAAGCCCCTCAGAGAACGAGACCAGAGCAGAAGATCAAGACCAGATTTCATCACGTACACCACGCTAACAAAATGCAAAGAAGAAATTCTACAGATACTTAAGTCAAAAGGAAAAGTGGAGCTGCCCAAACCTAAGACGACAGAAAGGAGCTCGGCACCAGAGACATGACCGCATGGTGTGCTTTTCACGGAGGATATGGTCATAGCACTGACGGCTGCCGACACCTTGAGAACCTTATAAAAGAAATGATAAGGAAATGTGAGCTAGACAAGTACATGCAGAAAGAGAAACAAATGCCTGAATATAATAACATGAGATCAACAAGCAAAGGAAGAATTGGGTCGGGATTAGACACCGACACACATTTCACTAGCTCCAAGAAACCAGCTAAAGGATCAGAAGAGAATGCCGGAGTAATCGGCAACATCAATACCATTTCCGGTGGACCAACCCTTAGTGGATACACCAAGGGAGAACAACGCCGATACGCCAATGAGACAAAACGCATGCCAACCCTGTTCAGCAGGCCCAACGAGGACACGCCACCCATAACCTTCACTGATGATGACTTGGTAGGGGTAATCACTCCACACACAGACCCGATGGTAATAACAACAGTGGTGGCAAATTGGAATGTTGGATGCATTTTAGTCGACACAATAAGTTCAACCGAAGTCATGAGCCGTACATGCTTTCAGTAGCTCGGGTAAGTCCTAAATACCTTGAATCATACAAATCTTGTTTGACAGGTTTCGGCGACAATCAAGTGGAAACCGACGGGACGACGTCGTTACCCATACTGATAGCAGACAGGGAGGTAAAAAAGGCTATAATGCTAAACTTCGCCATAGTAAAAAAAATGCACGCCTACAACGTCATACTAGGAAGGGACTTCCTAAGATAATCCGGAGCCATAATCTCCATGAACCACCTAATGATGAAATCCACAGTCCCGAGAACGAACCTCGTAGGGACGGTGAGAGGGAATCAAGAAGTAGCTCGGGAATGCTATCTGATCTCGGTCCAGAACTGTGGAGAGGAGACAACCAACCCGGCGACCGTCAGAGGAAATAAAGTTTTCTACGGAGATCCCACTGCGGATATGCCGGAATAAAAGCCGCCCAGGTACGACGAACGGTTACTATATTATCCGATTTTCAGTGTACTTGATAAATAAAGTTGTTAGGAGGGAGAATAACACTACAAGCTAGAGTTTTTATCAATAAAACGGTATTTTTGAGAAAAATACAACTAGATCAAGGAGAATTACTGACGAAACTAGTCGTGCTCGAGCCGACGAAAACAACTCTGGTAGCCCAAGCCACGACCAGAGGCCTCAAGGAGAAGTCCTAACGAAATCGTGCTCAAGCCGACGAAAACGAGAAGCTCTGGTAGCCCAAGCTACGACCAGAGGCCTCAAGGAGAAGTCCTAACGTAACTAGTCGTGCTCAAGCCGACGTAAACAGCTCTGGTAGCCCAAGCTACGACCTGAGGCCTCAAGGAGAAGTCCTAACGAAACTAGTCGAGCTCAAGTCGACGAAAACGAGCAACTCTGGTAGCCCAAGCTATGACCAGAGGCCTCAAGGAGAAGTCCTAACGAAACAAGTCGAGCTCAAGCCGACAAAAATAGGTCTAGTAGCCGAAACTACGACCAGAGGCCTAAGGAGAAGTCCTAGCTGCTGATGTCAAAAAATGGCTTTCCGTTAAATCCGCATGAAATAGAGAGTTGATGCATGACAACCTCCGTTATGTATGATTATTTTACGTAGTTGAACGTTGTTTAACTAAAAGTTCCTGCTTCCTACTCTGCTTCCTACTCTGCTCCTCGCTCCAGTTCCTCGCTCCTTGCTCCTGTCCCTGTTCGTCTGCTCCCAAAGGGGGAAAACCTGCAAAGGGTTCGAAAATTGCTCCGATGCTGAAGCCAGTCAGGGTGCTCTTTACAGTAAAAGAATGAATATTGATTGATCCTTTTGGGGGCGAGTTATGGGAACTTTTAGTTTTTGGGGTAAAGAGATCGTGTTCTTTGAAGAACAATGTGGGGGGCCTTTTATAGGCGATGATAGGCCGACTATGACTGGTGGCGGTGGTGAGGCGGTTGCTGTCAGACCAAGGAGAAAGTTTCCTCCCTTGAGTATCTAGGGTTTCTCTTAGAGTCTATCTCGGATCTTTGATAAGTGGAAGATCCTAAGTTTCAGGATCCTTCGTAGATATCATGCCGACGTGATAGATCTTAGAGGAGAAGTTTCCTCATTTAGTTACGTGGAGTCCAAACAGGCTTAAATACTTCGAGATGTGTAGCCGACTAAGATCCTTCTGGAAGATTCTGAATTAAGTCAGTAGATCTTCTGGCGCTGCTGCCTTTCTAGTTCTAGGCGTAAGACATTGGCCAGATCTGTTTGGACCCCCTTACTCCTCTGAAGACCCCAGGGATGATCTGTCCATGCCAAGGGTGTTTTGCAGGGCTGGTTTCTTCTGGCCAACCTTCCAGTTAGGCGAATATTTGGTGGACCATCAGGGGCTCAGCGGTCCAGCTACCTTAAGTCGGGTTGACCCAGTAGACTTCAGGTCTGATCTTGACTCTTCAGACGTTAGTCAACGTCTGGACATTTTATGCATCATCATGAGTCCCGCCACTCCTTAGTCGAAAGTAATGAGACTGAGGAGTAGAAGTAACTCGGATGTTTTATACATTTGAAGAACCTGAAGTCGAGGATTTTACCTGGACCAGAGCTGTTTCGTGAAGCTTGGTCTTTCTTCTAATTCTCCCGAGCTGGCATTCCCCAGCTAATCTGTACTGAGCGGGTGGGGGCTACTGGTAGTAAAACTTTTCTTCCTTTATAACCATATTTGCCAGAACTGACTTGAGTTGGGTCTGCCTTAGACTGTTGGACGCGTGGTTCCTTTCTTCGAGACACGTTACGACTTGCGCCCGAGTAATTAATTTCCCTTCCATGCGCGATTCTGTGACATAACGTATTTGATCTTCTGATCACGCACTTTCGACGCTGATCTTTTGCGTCGTTATTCACGACAGTCCTTTCGGCATGCGTGGACACGTGGTGTCTTGTTAGTGGAAGAGTAGGCGCGTTCCCCAGGGTTTTATTTATTCCTGCTGCCGCCTTGGGTTAATCTGAACCGTCGATGATTTTTGCCAGTGATAGAAGAAACGCTAGGGTTTTTCTAGTAGTGATCGTCGCCACGTGTCTTGCTCTCGTTTGCTCTTTTCACGTTGGCTCGGATCCAGGTTTTTCTATATTTAAGCGCTGTGACTTGCTGTAATTATTCCTTTCTCGTCTTCTTTATTTCAACCAAAATCTTGATCTTCTCTTTTCCTTCCTTTATCTACTGTCTGTGCGCCTCCTTCCTTCTGACTTTCATGGCTACTACTCCTTCTGCTTTAAAGTTTTCCGATCAAATGCGTTCCTGTAGTCGTATGACTCAGCAGGACATAGAAGTTCTCCGGGTTGACCATATGATTCCGGCCACCGTCGAGCTCATTCTTCCATCTCCAAACGACCGGATTTCCTACATTGATGATCATCGTATCGGAGTTTATGAAGTCTTTTTTAACTTGGGTTTGGTGTTTCCCTTCCCCCTTTTCCTCGTTGAACTGTTGAAGCATTATGGGTTGCAACTCTTTCAACTGAGCCCTAATGCTTTGATGATTACTATGGCGTTCTACTTCCTCTGTCTTCAACAGAACGAGAAGGCTAGTCTTTACACCTTTGATAAGATCTTCTCTCTCAAGTCCAGTGATCGGAGTTGATTTTATTTTTCTTCTCGTATCGGTCCGTTCTTCTTTGCTCCTAATATCCCCAAAGATTATAAGGAGAGTGATAGGCCCAAAATAGGTCTTTTCCTGCAAGTATACGGGGTCAAGTTTTGGTAAGTTAGTAAATTCGTGAATCGTCCCAACGGATAGGTAGGCAACTTCAGATATTGAAGGCGGGTTCAACCCAATAATCAAGATGTCAATAGCTACTTAGACTAAAACACACACACACATCCCACTTTCATAAATTTGATGATTGATTTGTAATAAATACGAAAACAAATAAAGCTAACTAAACTATCTAAGAGAGAAGTGAGAAGATATATAAGGTTATAAAATCCACTGCATAATTTCATTTTATGAAACAAACACTTAATTACTTAAATCTCTTTTGTATTTACCCGGGATCCAATATAATGAACTATTTGGATTCCGGATGATGTTCTAGATAAAACAATTTTATAATTACTAATTCTAATTGTCTACCTTATAGAGATTCAGAGCGCTTAACTATTATTCATCATCTAAAAAGCATACTCCATCTAACAACTTAACGAAAGTATGAAATATCTAATTATGAGGCATGAGTAATGGAAAGAAAATCCAATCCATATAGATGAACAATCTATAGATATTAAAGCACATCAAGGGATTTAATTAATCAAAAACAAGTATTAAATAGCTCCAAAATGGGTTTCATCTACAACCTTAGATTGCTAAGTTAACTATACATGGAATCTAGAGTAACATTCATTGACGTTGTAAAATAAATGAAAATACTAAGAATATAATGGAAAGAAATCACCAAGAATGTTCAAAATCCATATTCCCATGTATCTCAATTTTGTCCAAGATTTGCTCCATTTGTGCTCAAGAATTTTACTCCAAGAATTCCAAGTAATAGCTATTTTATTGCCACCCAAATAAGAAAAGAAAGAGAAGGAAGAAATTAGATGTAGAAAAAAATTTGGAAATAAGAGATGAAAGGGGATAAAGATGATAGAAGAATATGGAAGGAAGGAGGAGAAGACTATTAATGGAAGAATAATAATGGTAGAGAAGAAATAGTATTAGTAAGAAGAGGAAGGAGTAGTAAGAAGAAGAAGAAGACTATCTACTATTACGAATACTAAATGAGAGGGATTTAGGAGTTAATTGGGAGAAAATGAGAGAAAAAGGGTTAAAATAGGAAGTTAGGGTTGCTTTCTACTCAAGAAATGAATTCTTATTGGTTGAAAATTGAAAAGGATAAAAAGGAGGGGCTATTAGGTAATTTCGAGGGGTTAAAAGTAGAAAAGAGGGACCACGTGTCTTCTGTCCGTTTGTGCATTTGGGATGGAACTTCAATGCTGAGCAGGTATACGGAGCTTAGATAGAACAGCCACTACGTTGCGTCACGTCATCCGCTCTTATCCCACTAGCTAGAATGATGCCCAACAGTGTCCCACTGGTCCACTGCCTTTGACTCCAACTTTGACTTAGCATATTTCACTCATCTGGACTCCGATTTGACCTCCGTTTTCTCATACAGGCTCGTCTTGGACTCCTCTTTTCACCCATGCACTGATTTTGGCCAAATTACCAGAATGTCCTTGACTCCAAATGACCAAAATACCGTTTGTATATTTTTTACTCGTTTTTTAACCATTTTCACACCTATCTCTGCAAAAGACACCTAATCAAGAAAATCAACCATTTTATCATAATAAAGACTCAGAACGGACTAACTTAGCTAAATTAGACAACTCAGATGGGACATTTTCATGACCCATCAAACATCCCCAAACTTAGATTTTGCTAGTCCCCGAGCAAAACATAATAAAAGAAAAACCTAACTCACTTTCGGAGGAATCCCGGTTGCATTTAGCGTATGCAACAAGCCGTTGAACCCCTAGGTTGCCCTAGTGGACGAGTGTGGTCTCGTGAGAGTTTTCATGGATGATACCCACAAACATCTATTTTCATAAAAGAAAAGGGTCCAACATCCAAATCATAGATAAGCATTTTCATATAGTGAAGGGTTTAAGCATGTCAAAACTTAATGAATCAAGTAAATAAGATCATGTAAAAGCTAAAGACCTCTTCACTAATGATCTTACCCTAAAGTGCTAATGTCATACCATAATGAGCAACATCTATGTTTCGAAGTCACAAAACTTTGATTCCTAAGTTAGTACATTTCGCCTCGACTTCGGCCTCACAGACATACACTCCAAATATGAAATCACTCAAGAATGGTTCGCTCGTATGTGCGAGTGTGATCACTAACATGGACTCAACACATAAAAAGGAGTGAGGACAACATTTTAGAACGAATGATCTTCGAAAAGGAATTAGCCACTAAATAGACGGGGAAGCTCACTCGCCCTTCTCACCCATTTTACCCTCTAAAACTACCTTCTAAAGTTTAGCGGATACTAGAGATGGATTAATGATGGTGGATTCCAGAGAATGTCGACCTCCTCGTGATAGAACCTCTTAAGCATTTCCACATTCGTTTCTTGATTTGAATACTTATTCATGAACACAAACACCAACACATATATACAATCACATCACTCACACAAAAGAGCTAACACATGCTCAAACATACACAAAAATCACTTTATTTCACATTTTTTTTTTCATATCACTTTTTTTTCCTTTTTTTTCATTCTTTTTTTTTTCTTTTTCTTTTCATAACACAAATTCAATCAACCAAAATCAAATACTACACACATAACTCTATTCTTGCAATCAACTTTTCATTTCATACTTGCTTTTGATATTCTTCATTCTTTTATCTCATGTCTTCATTCTCGGGATATAAGATGATGGATGGTGATGGAGTATCCGCTTTCCTCTAGTTGGCATCCTCATTGGGTTTCATGGACTACAAGGACCAGGTTAATTTGCTATCCTAATGTCACTCCTAGTGGCTATGGAAATTGAGCACACGAGATCAAATGAGCTCTTTTATAAGTTACGAGGTTGAGTAGCTCTTCATTCTACTCGGAGTTAGCGCGGAAGAGTACACTCGAATGGGAATTTAGGCTTTAAGCTCCCACATGGGTTAAGTCTCCACTAATGACTACTTTAGGTCTCTTAGAAATGTTTCTTCTTCACTAAGATGTCACTCACTGGGCACAACACAAACACTAAAAGACTCGACTTTCATGCAAAGGCCATTAGCAATCACAAAACTAATCAACTCGACGCATATGCATCAAAATTCTTAAAACTATCACTAGAATCGCATGCAAATCTACTCAAAGTGTTCAAAATTTTCAAATTTTGGCTAATTTGAACCCTTTTGTCATTGAACCCGTGGTCATGCATTGGTTATGGTCATATCCCGCATCCCCAAACTTAAAACTAACATTGTCCTCAATGTTCTAAGCATACACTCACCAAAAGATAAAGAGACACATCAATCTAAAGAAAAGAGTGGAGAGATATTACCATAATTGAAGGAGATAAAAGATGATACTACCAAGACTCATGTATAAAGAGGTTCTAAGTTGATGCCAAGCTCGCACTATCCCCAAACTTGGAACAAATCATGCCTTTGAAGTAAAACATATAAGAGTTGCTCCTAAAATATCAACAAATATCATGATAATGAATCACATAAAAGACACGACCACATACAAATCTACCACTAACGTGGGTATACACGATTGCATTGAGCTATGCAATTAGCCTTTGATTCTCTTGATTTCACACAAGAGCACGAGTTATGTCTCGTGGAGGGTTTCCAAAGATGATACCCACAAACATCAATACCCATCTCAATCGACCTAACGATCATAAAGCAAAAGACGAAAGATTTGGGAGTCAACCCAAAGAAAGCTATATACAAATGGTAATCGTCTCACAACTATGTACAAGTTATAAAGTGCAAATAAGACGATTGAAGAAAATAAGCCATCCCTAAACTTAGTGGATGCACAGTCCACTAAGTAAGCATAAATGCTAGGGGCGACGACTAAGAAGTCGTCAAAAGGATCAACATACAAGTGAAGGGCTAAAAGGTCAGTCGAAGGCAAAAAGTCATCTACAAGCTTAGTGGATAGAACATCCATTAAGTCTGTAGAGATTCTAGGAAAGACGTCTGAAATGTCCCAAAAGGGATCAACGACTGAGTCTGAGATCACGTGAAAGGTTGATCTAGACTCTAAGGGTAAGGCAATAGGCTTAGGGACCAAGTCAAGGTCCATGGTTTCCTTAGGTAAATGGTCCGACAAACTATCCAACATGTCTCCAGGTACTATGTCATCGATGTCCTCAAAGGCATCTGAAGCCTCATAGTCAGTTATAACTTCATGTATGACATCTAAGACTGACTCCTTACAAGTGTCGAAAATCGGGAAGTTCAAAATAGTGTCATCCCCAAACTTGTTCATAGAGCCATCATCCTGAATCTCAAAGTCTAATGTGGTCCTATCATGATGAGACGACACAGGGTGAGGAAACGAGACAACAAGGTTATCAGTTTGTTCAAGCTTTTGGGTCCTCTCAGTTGATTCGTCGACATTTAACTTAGTACTAGGGTTAGACGTATTACCCTCGCCATCGGACCTAGTACCCTCTTGAGTTTGGGGTGGTGTAACCCTTCCTCGTCGGCTAATAACTCTGACGTAATCATCTTTACTTGATGATTTAGAGACTCAAACTTCTGATGTAACTCTTGCTGCATTTGAGTCTGTGTCTCTTGAAATCGATCTTGTGTCTCTTTAAGTTGTAACATCATTTCAGTCAGACGACTCACAGACTCTAATTGAGAACTATCTTCAAGAGTCTCTTCATGATAAGGCTCACAAGTGTAACGAGATAAAGACTCTTGTTGATAATTCCCACCATACACACTAGGATGATACGTACCTCTAAAGTCATTTGTCTCAGAAATGTGTGAAATGTAAGGTCTCTCATATATATTTGATGTCGGACCATATACATCACTAATCTGATCGTCTCTACAAATCCATCGGTATTCTCCTAGGGTCATACGAGATCGGTCATGCTCAAATGGTTTATTCCTCTCACTAATCAAAGCATCCCAACATATCCTTTGGTGTTCACCTAAGGTCATATAAGGTCAGTTAGTGCAGGGAATCCTCGAAATAAGCTCATCATCATCAACATCGAATGGCCGACCGTTATAAGAACGGGCCATGATCTAACAGTATTCAAAGATGGTAACACCTAATCACAAAATGGGAACTAACAATAATAAAACTAAACAATCACACAAAAGTATGAAGGAAGAGATAGAATGCGATACTATCGACTTTTCGCTTTACTTCTCGATTCCTTCGCTCCTATGTCTCTTCTGGCTATTTCCTTGAAATGGTACCTAAAAAAAATACACTAAAGAAAATAGAAAAACAAATAAAGCAACAAATGTCTAAGTAAGAAATTAACACTAAATTAATGAAAAAACAAACAAACGATGTCCAAACTACTAAACCTATCCCCGGCAGCGGCGCCAAAAACTTGATAGGCCCAAAATAGGTCTTTTCCCGCAAGTATACGGGGTCAAGTTATAGTAAGTTAGTAAATTCGTGAATCATCCCAAGGGATAGGTAGGCAACTTCGGATATTGAAGGCGGGTTTAACCCAATAATCAAGATGTCAATAGCTACTTAGACTAAAATACACACACACACGCCCCACTTTCATAAATTTGATGCTTGATTTGTAATAAATACGAAAACAAATAAAGCTAACTAAACTATCGGAGAGAGAAGTGAGAAGATATCTAAGGTTATAAAATCCACCGCATAATTTCACTTTGTGAAACAAACACTTAATTACTTAAATCTCTTTTGTATTTCCTCAGGATCCAATATAATGAACTATTTGGATTCCTGATGATGTTCAAGATAAAATAATTTTATAATTACTAATTCTAATTGTCTACCTTATAGAGATTCAGATCGCTTAACTATTATTCATCATCTAAAAAGCATACTCCATCTAATAACTTAACGAAAGTATGAAATATCTAATTATGAGGCATGAGTAATGGAAAGAAAATCCAATCCATATAGATAAACAATCAATAGACATTAAAGCACATCAAGGGATTTAATTAATCAAGAACAAGTATTAAAAAGCTCCAAAATGGGTTTCATCTACAACCTTAGATTGCTAAGTTAACTATACATGGAATCTAGAGTAACATTTATTGACATTGTAAAATAAATGAAAATACTAAGAAATTAATGGAAAGAAATCACCAGGAATGTTCAAAATCCATATTCTCATGTATCTCAATTTTGTCCAAGATTTGCTCCATTTGTGCTCAAGAATTTTACTCCAAGAATTCTAAGTAATAGCTATTTTATTGCCACCTAAATATGAAAAGAAAGGGAAGGAAGAAATTAGATGTAGAAAAAATTTGGAAAGAAGAGATGAAAGGGGATAAAGATGATAGAAGAATATAGAAGTTAGGAGGAGAAGACTATTAATGGAAGAATAAAAGTGGTAGAGAAGAAGTAGTATTAGTAAGAAGAAGAAGACTATCTACTATTACTAATACTAAATGAGAGGGATTGTTCAAGTCTAGAGAGAAATGAGAGAGGTAGAGATTTATTTATAGATGGGTTGATGGCTAGGGTTTTAGGAGTTAATTGGGAGAAAATGAGAGAAAGAGGGTTAAAATAGGAAGTTAGGGTTGTTTTCTACTCAAGAAATAGATTCTTATTGGTTGAAAATTGAGAAGGACAAAAAGGAGGGGCTATTAGGTAATTTCGAGGGGTTAAAAGTAGAAAAGAGGGACCACGCGTCTTCTGTCCGTTTGTGCATTTGGGATGGAACTTCAATGCTGAGCGGGTATACGGAGCTTAGATAGAACACCCACTACGTTGCGCCACATCATCCGCTATTATCCCACTAGCCAGAATGATGCCCAACAGTGTCCCACTGGTCCACTTTCTTTGACTCCAACTTTGACTTAGCATATTTTACTCATCTGGACTCCGATTTGACCTCCGTTTTCTCCTACGGGCTCGTCTTGAACTCTACTTTTCACCCATGCACTGATTTTGGCCACATTACCAGAATGTCCTTGACTCCAAATGACCAATATACCCTTTGTATATCTTTTACTCGTTTTTTAACCATTTTCACACCTATCTCTGCCAAAGACACCTAGTCAAAAAAATCAACCATTTTATCATAATAAAGACTCAGAACGGACTAACTTAGCTAAATTAGATAACTCAGATGGGACATTTTCATGACCCATCAGAGAGATTCCTTTTTGTTCGTCCTTCTCTTGCTACTGAAGATTTTGGGCTCATTCATCGTGCTCCTGGGTCTTCCCACGATCGCCCTAAAATCATCCCCGATACCGGAAATGTCAAGTGCCTTGAAGTCCTGACTGCTTTGGATAAAGATAAAGAGGGGTTAATCCCCGAGAATTTGATCGATTTTCAGGCCCTTCATCAGGCTCAAGTGACTCCTTCTCTTCTAGGTGAGGTTTTGCTAAAAATGCCCTTTCTGATGATTTCTTTTTCTTAAATATTTACGTTTCGATTCCTCTTCCTCCCCCTTTTTTGTCATCAGGATTTCTTAGGAAGCGAGCTAGGGCCGATGAACTTCCATCCTTTTCTGGTTTGAAAAATTCTCGTACTAAATCCGTGATCGGTCAGGGCCCAGTTGGTGTCATTATTTACGAACCTGGTAGTCCGACTTCTCCCTCAGTCCCCATTATCTCCTCTCATAGTGCTCCTCCCCTGCTTAGAGGCGTTGCCGTTGCTTCCAGGACCAGGGCTAGTATCCATTCTTCAGTGGATAAGGGTAAAGCTCCAGCTGCTATAGATTTATCTGCTAAATTGGCTACTTGGCCCAAAGGTCTTCCTCGTCCTATGATATCTTTGATCGATGATTTTTACCACTATTTCCGAAGCGAGGTATTTTGGCCTGCATTCTCTGTTTTTCGGTTTTCTTCTTTGTTCCTTTCGCTGATGTAATCTTCTTTTTCAGTACTCTCAAGTTAATCATGACGTTGCGTCTTATTTGTCCACGATCGAAAAACTGGAGGCCTAGCTTTAGAAGGCTGAGCGAGAGGCTTTATCCTATAAAGTCGAGGCTGAGATTTTGACCAACGACTTGCAGGTAGCCTCTGCTGAGCGGGACTCGTGGAAGCTGGAAGCAGAGCAGTCTCGAGCCAGCGCTGCTCTCCAGTCCTCTCAATCTGATGCTCGTTTTTCTGCCTAGGAAAAGCTGTTTGAGGCTCTCAAGGAAAAAGAGGTTGTTTTGGTTCATCAGAGGGAGAAGGATATATCTGCCCTTAAACTCTCGCGTCAAAATATTCTTGAGCTGGCTGAGGCGAATCAGAAAAAGGTGATATTTTCTTTCAAATGTGGAGATGAATTCTCGGCTCTCTAGAGGAAGCAACGCAAGTTGGGTTTTCAGGTGGCTTCGGAAGCGGCTCGTCGCTTCTATTCTCCTAAGGATTCCTCTCCCCTGCGCCATATTGATAAAGATCGGGTGGCCATGTTTGTTAATGCTGTAACGCCAATCAGGGTTCCAAGGAGGACTTCCCTTTCAGTGACGACGAGTGGGATTTTGAGGCGGCCACCTCCGTGGTTCCGGTGGATGATGATTCTGATGAAGGCTCTACTTTTTCGATCCCTCAACCTAATTCCGGCAGCCAACCTGATTCCTTTCCTCCTGAAGCTTAGCCATGACTCTTCTTGGTTTTTGTTCTGTGTATTTCGCTTTCCTTGTTATTTTTCTGGGTTATTTCCCAAATGGCCCCAAACTTTGTGACCAGCTTCCTGCTTAGCCCCCTAGATTAGCAAAAATACCCATATGGCCCCCTTTTTAAGATTCCGCTATAACACCGTTAACCAGTAAACATTTCTCTCTAATCCATCTCATAACCTCTCTCTGCCCCCTCATCTTCTAGCCAACTCATCATCTTCTCCGGCGAGAGTCGCCGGTCGGTGACTTCAAACCTAAAAAAAAAAAATTTCTCTCTTCCTCTCTCTCTCTCTAAAATATTTTTTTTTCTTTCTTCTTTCTCTCTCTAAATCTGTTCTAAAGAGAGAGAAGAAAAAAACCTTTTTTTAGAGAGAGAGAGAGAGGAAGAGAGAAAAAAACTTGTTTTTTTTAGGTTTGAAGTCGCCAGCCGGAAATTTACCGGCCGGCGACTTTCGTCGGAGAAGATGATGAGTTGGCTAGAAGATGAGGTGGCAGAGAGAGGTTATGAGATGGAGGAGAGAGAAATGTTGACTGGTTAACGGTGTTATAACGGAATCTTAAAAAGGGGGCCATATGGGTATTTTTGCTAATCTAGGGGGCTAGGCAGGAAGCTGGTCACAAAGTTGGGGGCCATTTGGAAAATAACCCTATTTTTCTCTGCTATCTCGAACAATATCCCAACTTTGCTTTGATTTTTGTAATAGGATGGTTTTATGCTTTTGCTTCTATCTTGACTTACATTCTGAAGCTCCTTGTAAGCTTCTCTGGTCGTTACCTTAGTTACCAGAGCTACCTAATTTTGCCGGCTTGAGCACGGTCAGTTTAACTAGGACTCCTCCTTGGAACCTTGGTGAGGGGTCCGTTTTACTCGAGTGAAGTTCAGTTTAACTAGCACTGCTCCTTAAGGTTTCCGGTCGTTGCCTTAGCTACCAAGACTACCTGTTTTTGCCAGAGTAAAGCGAGTTTGACTAGGACTCCTCCTTAATAGTGTCGCCTTCTTTGCAAAAATATTTTGTTTATTAGTAAAATATGTAGCTTGTAGTGCTACTTCTCCTGCCTAACGGCTTTATTCGTAAAATAATTTTTGGGATAAGAAGCTAAACGGGAGATGAGATGGTAACCTGAGCGATTCTATTCTTGCATGTCTGTCGCATGTTCGCGATCGGCGGCGTCTTTTCCGCCGGTGGGGGCCGAAATTGCCGCCCTTCTACTGCAACGTCGGGCCGAGACTGCGTAGCATTCTCTAGCCGGGATTGGGAATTTTATCATGAGATGATTCATCGATATTATAGCTCCCGACTCCCTCGGGAAATTTCTTCCCAAGATGACGTTGTACGCGTACAATTCGTCGATGATCCCGAAGTCCAGCATTAATACTCTGCTTGTTGTTCTTTCCCTGATAAGTACGGGCAAGGTGATAACCGCGCCAGCCTTTACTTGGTCCTGTCCAAAACCCGTTAGGTAGTGTTCATAGATCTCAGTGCAGTGGCCTTACCTGAAGTTTCTGGAGACACGTTCTTCTTATGACTTCGGTGGAGCTGCCGGTGTCGATTAGGATGCACCCTATTCTCTAGTTCGCCACTAGTGTTGTTATCACTAGGGGGTCTGCGTGCGGGGTGATTACCCCTCTTTGGTCTTCATCAGTGAAAACCACGGGGGGCGTTTTTTCTTCGCGCATTGTCATGACTTCGCAGTTTCTCTGGCGCTTTTTATTACCTCTGTTAATTTCACGGATTGGTCCTCCAGCTATGACATTGATGTCTCCCTCGCTCTCGGACTCCCACTCTGCTTTACTACATGTGAGCTCCTTCACCAGAGCTTTAGTTACACTATTGAACTCCTATGCCAATTCTGCCAGGCGTTTGATCGTTGTTGTGGTGAGCGTCGCTTCTTATTGGTTACGGTGGAGAGTTCGATCGTCAGCCCAGCTTTCCCTGTTTAGGCAGACAGTCTGCTTTTTGTTTGGTTCCCTTTCCAAACCCTTAAGAAAAGCTTGAGCGAGTTCTCCGAAAGTCCTGGTAGTTCTGGCGTCATTGTCCGGTAGCAATCCCGAGCAGGTCCTCGTAGTAAGGTAATGAAAGTCGGGCGCAGATCATCTATATCAGTCATGCTCATCATCGCTACATATTTTCCAAGGAATTCCGAATGGGCTCCCAACCCGGAATATAGTTCCATATAGCTATCGGTGTCTGTGGGACTTTCCCAGAATAAGGATTCTAGTTTTTCTAATGCTGGTGCTTCTAGCATGATTTCTGCTGCGCTGAGCTCCTTCCGAAATTGCATAAGTTTCTCTTCCTGTTGCCTTCTTTAGGCTTTGAGTCGTTTTAGGGCCGCCGTGACCGGGGTGTGGTCTTCTGTCGGCATTTCATCATAGGGACTCAGAGAAACAGTTAGTCTGAAAAATTTTAGATAGGGTTCGGGTTACCGAAGTGATCATTTTGCCGGAGGTTCCAGCCCTCCTAGCGCCAAATGTTGATGTCAAAAAATGACTTTCCGTTAAATCAGCATGAAATAGGGAGTTGATGCATGACAGCTTCCGTTATGTTTGATTGTTCTGTATAGTTGAACGTTGTTCAGCTAAAAGTTCCTGCTTCCTACTTTTCCTCCTGCTCTGCTCCTTTTTCCTACTCCTTGTTCCACGCTCCAGCTCCCCTCTCCTTGCTCATGTTCCTGTTCGTCTGCTCCCAAAGGGGGGAAAACCTGCAAAGGATTCGAAAACCGCTCCGACGCTCAAGCCAGCCAGGGAGCTCGTTGCAGTAAAATAATGAATATTGATTGATCCTTTCGGGGGCGAGTTATGGGAACTCTAAGTTTTTGGCTGATCTTTTTGGGGTAAAGAGATCGTGTCCTTTGAAGGACGATGTAGGGGGCCTTTTATAGGCGATGTTAGGCCGACTATGACTAATGGCGGTGGTGAGGCGGTTGTCGTCAGACTAAGGAGAAAGTTGCTCCCTTGAGTATCTAGGGTTTCTCTTAGAGTCTATCTCGGATCTTTGATAAGTGGAAGATCCTAAGTTTAATGATCCTTCGTAGATATCTTGCCGACGTGATAGAGGAGAAGTTTCCTCCTTTAGTTACGTGGAGTCCAAGCGGGCTTTAACACTTCGAGATGTGTAGCCGACTAAGATCCTTCTGGATGATTGGGGATTAAGTCGGTAGATCGTGTCGCGCTGCTGCCTTCCCAGTTCTGGGCGTAAGAATTGGTCGGATCTTTTTGGACCCCCCTTACACCTCTGAAGACCCCAGGGCTGATCTGTCCATGCCAAGGGTGTTTTGCAGGGTTGGTTTATTCTGGCCAACCTCCTAGTTAGGGGAATATTTGGTGGACCATCAGGGGCTCAGCGGTCTGCTACCTTAAGCCAGGTTGACCCAGTAGACTTCAGGTCTGATCTTGACTCTTCAGACTTTAGTCAACGTTTGGACATTTTATGCATCATCACTAGCGAAACTAGTTGAGCTCAAGCCAACGAAAACAACCCTGGTAGCGAAAGCGACGACCAGGGGCCTTAGGAGAAGTCCCATTGAAGCTAGTCGTGCTCGAAGCCGACGAAACAGCCCTGGTAGCTAAGGCCATGACCAGGGGCGGAATCAGACCTAAAAACAACTCGAAAACAATTATATAGGGCTAATTTGGGCTTTATTTTGCAGAAATAATTAGTCAGTTAGGTCATGCTAGAATAGGTCTAATTTTTGTTTGCGCAGGAGCGATCATCCGGAGCATGCATAATGAGAGGAAAATTGCATTAGTAAGACTAGGACTAACCAAACATGATGTGCATTTGTTCCATTATCTTTTTATATAGGAGCAAAAGGAGACAGTCACAGACAAAAAATCTATAGTAATTATACATCAGAAGAAGAGGAAGGAGCAGTAGGAGGGCTACCAACGACCACCGAGGCTTTGATTATCACAGCAAGCAACCGACCGCCCCCACGACGACGAACCAGAAACCCGACGGCCGAAAAAAGAGCAGGTTCGGAGGCACTTGTGACGTCGGTTAATGAATAAACCAGGGGGTAAAGAGGCCTGGCTACGGCCAAAGTCGAAAGATTATCGTCGTCTAACAGGTCCTGAGGGCGAAGGACCTCCACAAAACCTTCACCCGCCACTTCCATGCTTAAGTTCTCAACGGAGGAATCATCGTTGTTGAGATCCATGTAAAAGGCCACCCCTGTGTTGCCACCAGGAAGAATTCCATTAACCATTAGGAGATCCATGACAAGGATTACAAAGTACCCGTACTGGATTTCCAGGCATACTTATAGCACAAATGGCAATCATGAACGGGCACGACCATCGAAGAGTCACGGTGAACATAAGCGAATATAAGATACAAGACAAAAAGATTGACACGTAAAAAGGATATATCAAGAGAAACAACAAAAAGGTGAAAATTGACTCCATTAATTCTCAAAACAGGACCTATTACAAAAGAAATTGCAACCAAAATACATGAAGAAAAATATGATCGTTCAGATCTATTACAGAAGAAATTGCTATAAAGAAAAAGAAGTTGAAGGTAAGAAAGCATCAGAAGAGCAAAAGGAGAATCCCCTCATGCGAAACGTCGACCCATGAACGGCCTCCAGATCATCCCTATCTTACGGATCGAGACAAAAGCTTCAAAGAGTCGTCGGGGAAGGGACGATTTGGTAGAAGAGATCCTCTGCCGACGGGTATGCCATGACTGGCACCTGACCAAACCACCATTTTTGGGGTTGGACCCGAATTGGTATCCCGAGTAACTAGCTCCATTATCGGAAAAGCTACCCTTAACTATCTCCATCATCGGAAAACATCACCAAAGCAAACGCTAAGTACAAACTCGAACGAAGGCCTCATTTGGAAATCCCAGTAAGTCGAAAAAAGAGATTAGAAAAGCTCAACAAGAGAAGAAATACAAGGGGAAAGCATGGATGAGAAGTAAGGGACTAGAGAATCCTATTTATAGTTATAAAGGGATCTCCTCAACGAACAAGACAGAAGAATAAATGCACCTCGGGAACACGCAGAGTCAGAATGACTAGGAGGAACTCGTGGCTCGAAACGAACAATTCGGAAGAGGCGTTAGCAGTACTCGAGGAGACACGATGGTTTCTTCACACACAAAACGCCACGTGTCCATACATGGCAATAGAGCTGCCTTGCGCAGTTAACTAAAGGATTGTCGCCGAAATCGCGTGATCAGAATATCAAATCTATGACGTCACAGTATCACGAAAGGAAAGAAACTGATTTGCTGTAGTAGAGCCTAAAATGTGTCACTCAAGAAAAGAGACGTGTACTTCGTCTCAAAGAAGACAACAGTAGGAGTAGTTTTGGCCAAAGATAGCCAAGTAATGAAGACCTTATCAATACTGACCAGAAAGAAGATTTCACAAAGCACCCCAAGATAGCTCAGTACAAATTAGCTCGAGAATATTCAGCTCCGGAAAACCAAAAGGAAAGACCAAGCTTCTGAAAACAGCTCTGGTCTAGGTAAACCCTCTGTCTTCAGGGTCTTCAATGTTTGAGAAACACAAGTTACTTCTACTTCTCATTCTCCGCACTTTCGACTAAGGAGTGGCGAGACTCATGATGATGCATAAAATGTCCTGACGTTGACTAACGTCTAAAGAGTCAAGATCAGACCTGAAGTCCATCGGGTTAACCCGGCTTAAGGTAGCAGGTCAGCTGAACCCTTGACGATCCGTCACGTACTTCCCTAACTAGGAGGTCGGCTAGAGGAAACTAGCCCTGTAAATCCCTTGGCATAAACGGATCAACCCTGGGGATTCTAAAGGAATGAGGGGGGTCCTCGTAGGTTCGGTCGATGTCTTACACCCAGAACTGGGAAGGCAAAGCGCACTAGCAATCCACCGACTTAATCCCAGAATCTCCATAGAGATCTCAATTGGCTACAGATCTCTAAGTGTTTAAGCAAGTGTGGACTTCACGCGTCCAAGGGAGGAAACTTCTCCCCAAAGATCTATCACATCGGCAGGATATCTACGAAAGATCCTTGAACTTAGGAACTTTCATATATCCTTGACGCGAGATAAACACAGAGCGAAAGTTTCCCTCCACGGCAACCATCGCCGCCTCTTAAGCCTATAAAAGGCCCCCAAATCGTCCTTCAAAGGACACGATCTCAAAACCCTAGAAGATAACAGTTAACTGTGAGTTCCCATAAATCGCCCCCAAAAGGATCGATCAATTCTTTTACTGCAAAGAGCACCCTGATTGGCTTGAGCGTCGGAGCGGTTTTCGAACCCTTTGCAGGTTTTCCCCCCTTGGGAACAGACGAACAAGAGCAATAAGCAGGAGCAAGGAAAAAGGAATCAGGAGCAGAAGTAAGGAGCAAGGAGCAGGAGCAAGGAGCAAGGAGCAGGAGCAAGGAGCAGGAGCAAGGAGCGAGGAGCAGGAGAAGCAGAAAACCGGAGCTGGAAACAGATTCAACCGCAAGAATATAACCTGACTTAACAGAACAATTAACTTAGTGGAGGCTGTCTTGCATCAACTCCCTGTTTCATGCTGATATAACGGAAGGCCATTTTTTGACATCTACAGAATGTACCAAGTGTTATCATTCGACTTTCTTGCGATGGGTTTACTCTCGATCTCATAACCCTTTAATTTTTAGGGTTAATTTGACATTGACCTCCAATTATTTAGTGATATTAGTACTTCACCCCTAAATGAAAAGTGTTATGGCGTTAACCCCCAATTCCCCTTTTTCCGTCATTTTCACGTTAAGTGGTTCGCGTGTGAATCACACGCCTGATTCGTGACGAAATTACCCCCATTTAATCCTCCGTCTAATCCAACCTAGTCTTCAACTGATTTAATTCAAATCCTTTTCTCTCTCACTACTTTTCTCTCTCTAAACAGTCTCCGTCAGTGCAGCAACTACCCAGCAAGAATTACTCAAAGGTTTCAAAGCAACACCAGACTCGTCCATTACTTCACCAATCTCTCCTAACATATCCAGTTGGTAATTTATCACTCGGATTTATCCGATTTGACCGATCCAAACTCGGTCTTGCCATCCTCCACCTCCCATCTTCTAAACCAGTTTGGTTAGCCAATACACCCACTTCTCCAAATAAGATCTATTCTATGAAATTGGGTGGTGATTATTTTGGTTTATATGCAAAACAAAATCAGAATTCAAATCAAATTGTTGAAGCAGAAAGGAGAAATTGTTGAAGGACAAGGACCAAGGACCAATTTATTCTCAAATTAGCTCAAATGGGTATTTGGGTATGTATAAAAATCTAAAATCTCCTGTTGATGTTCTTCCTTTCGATAGTTTTCAAAGACCCATACGTGGAATCAGACGACTCAAGCTTGAATTAGATGGAAATCTAAAAGGGTATTACTGGAGTGAAACGAGTTGGGTGCCCGATTTTCAAGAGATTTCAGATGAGTGTGAGCTTCTGAGTTCTTGTTGTTCATATGGTATTTGTAAACCTGGAAATGGTTGTTCTTGCCTAGATGAGAAAACTAAGTATTGATCCGGTAAATGTTCCCCCTAAATGTGGTATTTTTTGCAAAAAAAAGATTAATTAGAAATGGAGGATATTGGATTTTAAGGAAGAAAGGAGTAAATTACCTTATAAGGAATTAATGAAACTTGAAAAGATTGGTGCTTTGGAAGAATGTGAAAATTCTTGTGAGAAAAACTGTAGTTGTTGGGGAGCTCTGAGGTTTGAAATAGCAATTGGTTTGGTGATTGGTGCAATTATTGTTTTTGTTGGAGGAATTGGGTTTCTGATTTACAGTATTTGGAGAAGAAAGAGAGAGAAATTCATGGATGATGGGCTGTTCACCGTTGAAATTCATGGATGATGGGTTGTTCACCGTTGAAATCCATGGATGATGGGTTGTTCACCGTTGTTCACCGTTGAAATTCATTGCAGAAAGAGAGAGAAATTCATGGATAATGGGTTTCTGATTTATAGTTTTAGATTTACAGTATTTGGAGAAGAAATAGAGAGAAAGTTGATTATCCAATTTGTCAACCGTTGATCACGAGAGGGATTGTTCACCGTTAGATTAGATGGAGGATTATATGGGGGGTATTTTCGTCGCCAATCACGCGTGTGTTTCACACGCCAACCATTTAACGAGAAAATGACGGGAAAAGGTCAATTGGGGGTTAACGCCAGAACACTTTTGATTTTGAGGGTGAAGTCCTAATATCACTAAATAAATGGGGGTTCATGTCAAATTAACCCTAATTTTTAATCGCTCATTCCGAAATCTTCTTTATTACCTGTGTAATTTCTTTCTTTGTCGAGTGGTCTTTCTTCAAAACTCATCTCTAAGTAGTCGAAGCCGTACTATCACATTTATTTCATCTCTGACCAGATTACAGATTCGCCGCGATTTACGCCGAAAGTAGGCATGAATCACCTATTTCTAATGTAATGATCCAAATGATTATCATAAGTGACCAGATGACTAAGTCAAAGAAGGACCAAGAATCACTAGGGTCAGGCCCGTGCCTAGGTCATCAAGGAGGTGAATCGGAAAGAGCTTTATTACTTAAGCCCGAACTGGGAGGGCGACACCAGTATCCTAGGCGCCTTAAGCCCTACTCTGGCTCTAAACACAACTAGGTCAGCTCTAATCATAGCTGTGCTCTGGATCTTGGTGCAGTAAGGAAGGTCTGCGGAGGTCATCTCATTCCTTAAGCATATCTTGTCTCAAGGCATGGAAGGCGAATGCAAGTATCAGTTTCCCAGTTAAATCAGTGACCTAACATAAGGTTCGGGGAAGAAGAATCCAAAATTCTCAAGAAGATCTATCAGATACGAGGTTTATACAAATAACGAAACTTATCCTTCTTACTACCGATTTCTACAGCAAAAGAAATTTGAGTATTTAAGAGGGGAAGATGAGGAAACGAAAAAGGGGATGTTATGGATGGTAAAAAGGCTGGGAGGGGTTACCGACGCTTTGAAGTTTTCATTAAGTCAAACTGAAGACAAAGATTGGTTGCTAGGAGTAGTGTGATACTTCAACATTGCTTGCGAGAGTGTCCGAAGTCTAGGTTGTAGGTGTATGCACAAGCTTAGTAAGTGTCGGGTCCTATTTAGGTGGCCTCGTGGAGCCTTCGATAAGAACAACCTTCATGGGCATTTCATGTGGTATCACAGTCGAAGATGGTTATTCGGGGAGGGTGGAGGGTTGCGATATTCCTACATCGCTCGCGAAAGTGTCTGCAACCTAGGATATAGGTGTACGCTCAAGCTTAATAAGTGCTGATGTCTTTCTGTTAGGCGCGTGTAACCTTCGTATAGAACAAAAACCCTATATTTGTGAACTTGGGCCTGAGCTGATAAAATCGGAGACAATAATGATAGATGTTAAGACTTAAAGTGTCTCAATAAGGGACATTTTTAATAACTTGTCAGAAAATGGAGGCGCTAGTGGCAGAGGGGTGCTAATAACACGTCCAGGGTGCCAATAAAAGTTCCTGTGTCAAATTTCTATAGGTTTGTAGGATGTATCTGCTCGAGGTTCACAAATCACACATACCTTAATAGATGATCAATTTATATTTTTTAAACAAAAAGATTTAATTTTGTTTAGTAGTGGACAAGCATCCATGCTACAACCAAACAAAAGCGTACTGCACATTAAGGATCATTTTCACATAAGGATGTTACGGCCAAACCATGAGCATCTCCAGTGCAAACAATGCGAAACTAAAAAGAATATCTCAATTAGTCCTATTTGTCAAGTTTCAATTGAGATTCTCATTTATAGGTGGCAAAAATAGAAATCCTCAATTCTTATCTCTCCAATGCAAAACTCTAAAATTGTTTTCTTACTTACGTGAAATTGTTATTTTGTAAAGAAACAATTAGTTATTTTAGAAATATATGAAGACTTGATTTCTATTGGTCCAAATTCTAATATTGGTTAGTTTGATAATTAAAGATATTTCCATAGGACACTCTATTTCCAGATCCTCGAAATATGAGATCATTTTTCCTACAAATTGTCTAGACCACTTTCTCTTTGTTCTCATGATAATCTTCTTTCTTATCGTGGAACTTTCTGTACTTTCCAAAATATTTTTCACAAATATCACATGGACTTAATTTTCTTCCCCGGCATTTGATATAGTTTCTCTCTGAGAATCTCATCGGACGGGTTCTTACGACTATTTCCTTGATACATTGGAGGGGCATATGCTAAGCAGTGGATCTATTGGAGTGACCTATGCTAACACAACTTGTCTTTGTACCAACGGTAGGTCGTTGGTGTTCATGACTCTCTATTGGCGGGTCCGTTGGTCAGGGTTCGTGTCTTTCGCAGTGGTAACGATGGTGGAACAGCTAGCTTAAGACTAGGCTCCGCTCTACGTCTGACAAGTTCCCAAAGTTGAGGAGTTCTCTATTGAAATGTGTACATCCCAAAAACCCACACATCTTTCACCAATTTCCCTTAAGACGCATATGTTCCGCTGATTAAAAGGTAAAGTTAGCGTAAGGGTCAATGAAAAAATACTGGCATTAACATTTGTGTCACAAACTAACGGTTGTTAACGACCGTCTCTATTCAACTGGGTCAATGGTTAGTATGTGACCCAGACCCTATAACGGACGAACTCTTGACCCAAATGCTAATGTCGATACTTTTCTTTGACCATAACGCTAAATATCCCATGATTTTTTAAGAAAAACTCCAAAAATTCTACTTGCCACTCCGAATTTTTAAGATCTAGTTTTGCATCGGAGATGCTCTAAGTTCTCTGAAGTTCCAAAGAATTCTATTAATCTTTAGAAATAAATTAGGGTATTGTAGTTTTAGCCATTGAAGATAAATTTGGAAGGTGTAATCTTAACCATTGAAGAGAAAGATATAAAAAGATACCACCCCCCTTATCTATATAGATATATGCTTATTATATTTATTTTGTACTTTAAATTTGTCAACTTTGTTTTGTGATTGCCCATACAACTCCAACAAACAATATGCATATATATTTTTTTTTTCTTTCCCTTTTTTTTCATTTGTTTTTTTCTCTCTGTGTTTTATAAGTTAATTAAACCCAACTAGTTTGTTGTACATGGAGGTGGAGGGTTTTATCCCCATGTCTCAAGAATGCACTTTTTCAACTAGAAAAGAAACTCTTATTTTTAAAATCATACACATCAAACTCTAACAAAGAAAATACTTAGCTCAGGCCCATTATTTCCATCAGGGCTAACCAAATAAAATGTCTCTGAATCTTTAGAGCCAACGACATGTTCGAAATGGGAACGTATGTATGCGAGTTCCCCATCCGTTCCCTCAACCTCACAGTTCCCCGGTAGAACACCGGCTCCCATTGACACTGCCTTAAGTAACTCCATTACATGAAGATCATCCTCACTAGCTTCCCTTTTAACACTATAACCAGTTTTCTTTCCATTACAAAACATTGTCCAAACAGGTTCTTGTAAGAGCTTAATTTTTTCTTTATCAGCTGGTCTTTTCTCACATTCAAGAGCAATTCTCACCATTCCTAAACTCATCTCTTTTTGTAAAAGACTTGTTTGCATTGCCAACTCCACAACAAGTGTGGGCAAACACCTTGGATTCTCTTGTATACACAAACTTATCCTTCCTTTCCGGTACCCGAATAAAGTACCCGTTACGGGTGTGCCCGTAACTGTCCGATTCTTTTCGGGGAAACCTGTATTAAATTTACAAACAGGTGTAAAAACAGGAAATGACCGAAAGACTGTTCGAAGGATTCGGAAAAGCTTTACGGGTTTTTTCTTCTTTTCAGAAGGTTGGATGAGAGATATGCTTACTCGAGGTTGTAACGTTCGTTGTGAAGGGGTCGGTGATTCAGATAATGATGATTGAAGATCGACTGAATGAGTTGATGGTTTTGGTGATGGTGGTTCAGATGAAGTGGTTGTAGGTGATTCTGGTGGTGGTGGCACATCCCATGAAGTGCCAGAAGGTTCAGGTTGTGGCAGAGGTGATCTTGGGGGTGGTGGTAATGGAGGGTTGTCGGCTGATGTTGTGGGAGATTGTTCTGTTGCCTCTTCCATTAATGGTTTCTTTCAAAACCAGAAATGGAAAGAAGCAAAGAGAAAGTCCAGGAGGAAATGTGGGAGGGTTTTTTTCTTGTTTGTTTTTATTTTTCTTTGGCTATTAAGTTAGGTAATTAATTGAGGTTTGGGCTGTTTTGGCGGATCCTAATTAGAGAGAGATTGAGCAGATCTTACATGCGAAATTTACAACTGGGATTCAGTTATCATAAGTTCTATAATTGTTCTCTCCAAGGCTCATCCTTTTAGGATGAATTTAATTGTGCTGAATAATAAATTTCAAATGTTTTTATTTGCACACTTTTTTACTTGAATAATAATTTTCAAATGTTTTGTGCTTTTCTACTCATTTTCAATATTATTTTGACCTTTCTACAAATTACCCCTTTTCTTTTCAAATCGGATTCCAAGAGTCATTACATGATGGTGATGCATCAAGATACTACAACATTATTTAAATGAGAATAAACATGCCATAGCATGTAGTGGCCGATTCAAAAATCAGTTGTAGGGGTGGCTAAAATTAAAGAGCTCGATCTATACAAAACAGAATTTTCCAAAAATAATTTTAACAAAAATCCCATATAACTAATTTTTTCTGAACAAGTTATATCTTATTCAAAATTGTGAATACTCAACCAAATAAATTATTTTTCTTGTTGAAAGAAAAGTACAATCAGAGACCAAGGGAACTGAAATAAGTGGAGAAGTCCTGGAACGAGTGCCAAATCCGCCTACATTGGTTTTGCTTACCCTACTTAGCCACGATGCCCGCCTGTTTGTTGCTCTATATGGCCGTGAATGAGAAGATGATGCTTTCGAAGTTTTACTTGAGATTGAGTATACTATCCAAACGTTTCCCGGATTGCCATTGTACTGAAGTGATGGAATTGTGGAGGTATCTGATAAGGTTATGATTATCGCTCTCGGTGTGGATATGTTGAATACGTAAATCGATTGCCCATTGCATTGCATATAGTATTGCTCGACATTCGCATTTTTCTGGATTTTGTCCTCTGGTGGTGTCAGCTAGGACCGCAACAAAGCCCGCGTGGTCATCGAACATAATACACCCAATTCCTGTTGGTTCTGTGAGTGAGGTGAAAGACGCATCAACATTGATTTTGAGATACGGGGTTGCCGGCGGCATCCAAGCCATTTGTTCTGCTTTGGCTAGAGTGGTTAAATTGGTAGTAGTATTTGGTTGTCATGCCTTTGATTCTAATGATTACCTGTATGGGGGTTTGTTCCTGTGTCGAAAAGCATATTTCACATCTAGCCTTCTAAATACACCATAGGGTTTTAGCATATAAGTTAACCAATTCGTGGTCTAAGTCGTTCAATTGGAGAATCCAGTTCTTCACGCTAGTGATATTGTCTGTCCCAATATGAAAACGAAACCAGATAGGTCGAGCATAACAACAGTGGAGTAATACATGAGTGATAGTTTATATGTCATCACAGTAAGGACAAGTATAGTAATTACCAATATATTTATGGGAGTTTTGCCGTTTGGACCCCCTTTCATATAATTGACTTGCTGTTTGGACTCCCTTTTTCCAGTGTTGCAATTTGGACTTCTTTTTTACAAAAAAGTGAAATGTAATAGTTCAAAAATACATTGGAGATGAAAATACTATTTTACCCTCCATTTAATTTAATCCAACCTCAATAGTTAACTAAATCTAAGAGCATCTCCAATGCAAGACTCAATCTTAAAATCTTAAGTGCCACTTAGGACTTTAGAGTTTTTTTTTAGAAAAAACCTCTCCAATGCAAAACTCAATTGAGATCTTAAGATGACGTGAAAGCATTAAGTTTTAAGATGTCTCAACTAGAAACTCTATTTTTGAGATCTCTTTTGAGAGTCTTAAGTGTCCTAGTCATCAAATTTAATTTTTGAACCAATAGAAAGCCTCTCTTTCTCAACCACTTTTTCCTGTTAAATGTATGTATGACATGTGTATCTATTAGCGTCTTTTTAGAATGTTGCATTGGAAAAGGACTTGAATTAGAGACACTTAAGTTAGCCACATAAGAAAGAGAATCTCAATTGAGACTCAACACATATGCAAAATAGAATTTTTTTTAAGTTTTGCATTGGAGATGCTCTAAGTATTAACCCGCGAGCTGACCCGGTAAATTATTCTTCTTTATTGGGTGTGATTCCCGTTCGCTCATGTCAATAGTTTAGGGTTTCTCTTTGAGATCTAACATATCAGAAGAGAGAGAAAAATCCCAATGAAGAAACAAACCCATTGATAGGAAGTGTCGTATGATACTCTGCATCTCATCAAGTTTTGGTGTTGGGAATGTATTGAGTTCGTTTTGTGTGATTTGGAAAGAGAATCATAGAAATCTGTGAACTCATTTCATCCCCATTCATTCACAACTGAATTTATTAATGCCATTACATCTTTCCAAGTTACAATTCTTATTCTGTTTTTTTTTTTCCAAACTTCCCAATGAATTGATCTGAATTACAGTAAAAAGTATACAAAATTTTCCCAATAATTATAAGAAATCTTAAGAAAATATGTAAAAAAAAAAGAAACAAATAGATCTGTAAATTAGAGAGAGAGAGAGAGAGAATAACAATAACTAGGATTTGGATTGAGAATGAATTTTAAGGAGAGTGTTGGTGTTGGTGGTGGTGGTAACTCAGAGTTTCTCAATCAACCCCACTTCCTTTTCAACAATAACTAGGATTTGGATTGAGAATGAATCTTTTAACTCATTTGGACTTTTTTTTTTGGTTTTAAAAAAGACTTTAGCCATTAGACATACATACATTCTCTCTCCAACTTTTATCCATCATCTCTCTCTTGTAAGCACTTTCATGTTGGTTTCATCACACCAACCAATAGAAACACTAATCCCTTGATCTTTGAATCTCATGCTTGTTACAAGATACATGAGTAGAAATAAAGAAAATCAAGATAAAAAATATATGTACCTTTCACCATTGTAGTAGATGGTTTATTTAATCTTTATCTTCAACTTTCTTCTCTTCTTTCAATCTTTAACCTTCTTGCTTCTATATGAGATGGAGTAAAGTAAGTAGAGATGAAGAAGACTCTTTTCTCTTTCTCTTCTCTAGCTCTCTAAGTGATGGACAAGAACTAGACTTTCTAGAGCAAGAGCCCCTAGCTTTCTTTCTCTAAACTCCATCTCTATTTATACAAGTCTCTAATCCATCATAGAGGTTGTATAAGAAGCTATATGAGTGGCAAGTGTCCCTTAATGCATCAAACAAGAAGCCACTTGGTGTAGACACAAGACAAGTGTCCTCTTATGTGTCAAACAACAAGCCATTAGGTTTAGACACAAGACAAGTGTCCTCTTATGTGTCAAACAACAAGCCATTAGGTTTAGACACAAGACAAGTGTCCTCTTATGTGTCAAACTACAAACCATTTGGTGTAGACACAAGACAAGTGTCCTCTCAAGCTTATAGATTATATTGGATTGAGTTTTTCTTAAGCCCACTCCTTTATGGGCCTTGATTGTATGGGACATTTAGGTATGGGCCTTGTACTTGCTCTATTTTGCATAGAGCACACATAAAATGTATAAGCCCATCTTACATTCTCCCACTTGGCCCATACAATCTAAGGCAAAACAAAATAGATTTATTTTTAATAAAAATTGGTTTTTCGAAAGACTCGATTAAGGGCTTAAGACTAAGAAAACAGACATGCGCGCATTTTTAACAAACATCTCAATCCATATCTAGTACATCATAATATCATCAATAAGAAAGTTGCTAATGCGAGTCATGGCGGTTACACGTCTTAAAACGACACGTTTCCTTCCATGTACCACAACACAACAACCCACCTATCATGATCATCATTAGGAGTATAGTTACAAATCTATATACATAACTAGATTTGCTTCGATTCAGCTAGAAATCTTATCAAGACAATTTCTATCTTGCTAAGACTATTCTTGTTGCTTTTCAACTCATTTTCAATTATGTGCATATATGAGTAAACAAGAATATAGAAACATAGTATCACGAGATCTCAAAAGTGTTTATAGAAACTTCATGCTTATTCAATCCATATCATTATAAGGATTACTAAGACCCATTGTTGCAACATGTTCCTTAAATGTCTTAGTGTTCAAACCCTTAGTTAATGGATCGGCTACCATAAGCATAGTACTAACATGTTCTATAATCACTGTATGTTTCCGAACCTCCTCTTTAACGATAAGATATTTGAGTTCGAGGTGTTTGCTTCCCCTTGAGCTCGAATACTTATCATTCTTAGAGAAGTATACTGCGGCGTTGTTATCACAATAAATTCTCAGCGGCTTGTCTATAGAGTCGACGGTTCCAAGCCCTGAGATAAAATTCCGCAGCCATAAAGCATGAATCGTGGCTTCATAACATGCCACGAACTCAGCCTCCATCGTGCACGACGCATATATGCTTTGCTTAATGCTTCTCCAGGATATGGCTCCACCTGCTAAAAGAAACACATATCCTGAAGTAGACTTTCTGCTATCAGCACATCCAGCAAAATCAGAGTCTGAGTAACCCTTTACTTCCAGATTATCAGTTCTTCTGAAAATAAGCTTATAATCTTTGGTTCCTTGCAAGTACCACATCACCCTCTTTGCAGCTTTCCAGTGAGCCATTCCTGGGTTACTTTGGTAACGTCCAAGCATACCCACTATAAAGCTAATATCAGGACGGGTACAAATCTGAGCATACATAAGGCTCCCTACGGCAGAGGCATAAGGAATATTTCCCATTCCTTTCTTTTCAAGATCATTTTGTGGGCATTGCATGAGATTGAACTTATCCCCTTTCATTATTGGTGTTTCGATTGGTGAACACTCTTTCATGCCAAATCTCTCTAGAACTCTTTCGATATACTTCTTCTGAGACAATCCTAATAAACCTTGTTTGCGATCTCGGAAAATTTCAATTCCGATAACAAAGTTTGCCTCATCCATGTCTTTCATTTCAAAGTTCATAGAGAGAAATTTCTTGGTGTCATACAATAAACCAAGATCATTAGTGGCAAGAAGAATATCATCCACGTATAAAACCAAATATATGAACTTACTCCCACTAGCCTTCTGGTATATACATTGGTCAACAATGTTTTCTTTGAATCCGAAAGCTGTAATGGTATCATTAAACTTAAGGAACCATTGTCGGGAGGCTTGCTTAAGTCCATATATTGATTTATTAAGCTTACACACCATATGTTCCATCCCTGCTTCTGAGTAGCCTTCTGGCTGCTCCATGTAGACCTCTTCATCTAAACTCCCATTCAGAAAAGCTGTTTTCACATCCATTTGATGAAGCTCTAGATCATAATGAGCCACCAAAGCCATAATGATTCTAAAAGAGTCCTTTCTAGATACAGGCGAAAATGTATCATGATAATCGATGCCCTCTTTCTGAGTGAAACCCTTTGCAACAAGTCTGGCCTTATATCGTTCAATTTTGCCCTTAGAGTCGAGTTTAGTCTTAAAGACCCATTTACACCCGATTTTCTTACACCCTTCAGGCAATTGAACTAGATCCCAAACTTTGTTCTGTTTCATCGATTTCAACTCTTCATTTATTGCATCAATCCACTTAGAAGAATCATCACTTTCAATTGCTTGTGAAAATGAAACTGGGTCTTCTTTACTCGTTCCAATGTCGTATTCAGATTCCTGAAGGTACACCAAATAATCAGGCGAGATAGCAGGCTTTCTTATTCTCTGAGACCTGCGTAGCTCTAATGGATTATGAGGTTGTGGGTCAGTCATTTGTTGTTCAGCATCATCAGTGTGATGACTCCCAATAGGAACAACAATCTTTTCAGAGTGTAAGGGAATAGGAACTGCTACCCTTACTTCTTCAATAACCACATTTCGTGGTTCAGGACTCCCACTAGTCTCAAAATCCTCCAGGAATTTAGCATTACCAGTTTCAACAATTCGAGTTGTATGGTTAGGACAATAAAATCTATACCCTTTGGATTTATCAGGGTATCCAATAAAGAATCCACTGACTGTTCTTGAATCCAACTTCTTTTCATTTGGGTTATAAATCCTAGCTTCCGCTGCGCAACCCCAAACATGTAAATGTCTCAAACTGGGTTTCCTTCCAGTCCACAACTCAAATGGAGTTTTGGGAACTGACTTACTAGGAACTCGGTTTAAGACATATACAGCCGTCTTAAGAGCATCTCCCCACAACATAACGGGTAGAGTGGAACTAGATATCATGCTCCTAACCATATCCATTAAGGTTCGATTACGCCTTTCAGCAACACCATTCTGCTGCGGCGTTCCAGGCATTGAATATTGTGCACAAATGCCAAGCTTTTCAAGGAGTTTGGCAAATGGACCGGGATGTTGACCCGATTCATCGTATCTGCCATAATATTCACCACCCCTATCCGATCTGATGATTTTCACTTTTCTTTCTAGTTGCCTTTCAACTTCAGTGATAAATACCTCAGCTACACTTACCGCTTGAGATTTATCATGCAACAAATATATGTATCCATAACGTGAAAAATCATCTATAAAGGTGATAAAATATTTTTCTCCACCAATAGAAGAAGTGGAGAAAGGTCCACAAATATCGGTATGAATGATCTCAAGAAGATTTCTGCTTCTTGTGGCTCCTTTCTTGGTGTGTGTTGTTGTTTTTCCTTTTATACAATCAACACATGTCCCAAAATCAGTGAAGTCTAGGTTCGTAAGAATCCCATCCTTCACTAATCTTTCCATTCTTTCTTTCGAGACATGTCCCAATCTTTTATGCCACAAGTTAGCAGAATTTTCTTTAATCCTGTTACGTTTAATTCCAAAATTAACATTATAATGCAGGGTTAAAAGAGTTTTTGCAAACTGATCATCAAGACTGATTTTATAATGTTTACCACTTACAATACCAGAACCCACAACCGAAGAGTTTTTAACAAGATCAAAACGCTGGTTACCTAAATTCAAAAAGTACCTCAAAAGATCAAATTGAAACATAGATATCAAATTTCGAGACATCGAAGGAACAAAAAGAGTATCAGCCAAGTCCAAAATGTAACCAGTTTTTAAAACCAAACGATAAGTGCCTATAGCTAAAACTTCAGAAGGGGACTCGTTTCCCATTAAAATAAAACGCTCAGTCGGACTTGGGGTTCTGCTTGTAAGGAATCCCTGCATTATTTTGGAAATATGAATATTAGCGCCAGTATCAATCCACCAAGTATTAGAAGGAACCTCAATAAGATTTGATTCGAAATTTGTTAGAGCTAAAAGCTCACCTTTCTTTTCAAACCAAGCCTTACGTTTTGGACAGTCAGCTAGAAAATGTCCTTTCTTTCTACAGAAATGACATTTCCATTTAACCTTCTTCTGAATATGGCCCTGAGATACTTGAGCAGGTCCATCATACTTTGGTGAATTAATTTTCTTTCCTTTCTTTGGCTTCCATTTATTTTTCTTTACTTCTTGAGACACCATATGAACTGAAAAACTTTCTTGTTGCTTAAGCCTTGTCTCCTCTTGAACTAACATACTAGAGAGTTCATTTACATTCCATTGTTCTTTCAGTGAATTATAATTCATTTGGAATGTACCATACTGAGGAGGCAAGGAGTTCAAAATAAAGCGAACAATGAAAGGTTCATCCACGTTCATACCAAGTCCTTTCAACTTTGCTGCAATGCTTGTCATTTCTATAATATGCTCTTGCATTCCCTTAGTACCATTAAACTTCATGGTAGTTAGTTGAGCCATTAATGTGCCCGCTAAAGACTTATCAGCAGCACGAAATCTTTCCTCAATTGCCTTGATGAATTCCTTAGCATCATCAATTTGAGGAAGAGAAGACTTTATGTTGCTCGCAATTGTCATTCGCATAAACATTAGGCTTAATCTGTTCGATCTCTCCCAGGCCTCAAACAAGTTCTTTTCATCCACACTACTAGAGACAGTAAGAGCAGTGGGTTTATCATATAATAATGAGCGATCCAAGTCAAGAACACCTAAGGTGAATCTGACATGTTCACTCCATTCAGAAAAGTTTGAGCCTGTGAGCATGGGAACAGATGCAGCTTGCGAATGAAGTGATATAGGAGCTGAAACTTTAAACATCAACCATCACATTATATTATAAGCAACTAATAAAAATATTAGGATCGATAGCAAATTATCCTATAAACAAAATGGCACCATCATAATTTATCCTTTGGGACTAAATTAAGACATACGTGCAAACAACACAAGTGATCATCATTAATCATTCATTTATTGTATCATCTAACCACAAAAAATGGTTTGTCACCTTTGGGCAACACAAACCAAGTTGGTTAAGTCATACAATACCACACATCGATTAATTATTGTAATTCATCTTTGGACAAATCATAAGACAATAATAATCGACCAATTAATTAATGATGCCACAACATTTCATGCATAAGACTATAATGAACTATAACATATGTGTTTCTCTACTCCATAGATTGCTTTGGCAATCTTTCATAATGGTTAAACACATAGTTTATTGTTCACTAAGATCTCATGTTATTTAAATAAATCATGAGTCACACTAAATACAAACATTAAGGTATTTAATTAATCACACATACTCATGTTTCTTTAATTATGTATTCATGTGCATAGGAGTAGTAGCAAGTATGTAAGAACTATGACCATTAATTAGTTCTCACCATGAAACCAATAATTACCAAATATTGGTTTAACCTTATTCATATCTTCACATATTACTTAATTTCAAAGTAATAAAATAATGAACTACTATGACATAACTTGCCTCCACCTTTCTCCATGAAGAAAATAATACATGAATACACATATTAACACTTAATTGCAAATCTCTACAAGCAATTAAGGGTCTACCGGAAAACCTTTCTCCGATCACCGGAAAACCACTCCGGTCACAGAAAAAATTATAGAGATGCATTTTCCATAAATAACCATAATATACACATGCATGAACTTCTTATACATAATAGTAACTCATGCTTGTATACTAACATCTCTCTAAATAATATCATATCTAAATTATGCATGAGACTATAAATCTATATAAATAACTACTCTCCTTTCAAGAACAAACATGAGATTCATCAACCATGGGCTCTGATACCACATGTAAGCACTTTCATGTTGGTTTCATCACACCAACCAATAGAAACACTAATCCCTTGATCTTTGAATCTCATGCTTGTTACAAGATACATGAGTAGAAATAAAGAAAATCAAGATAAAAAATATATGTACCTTTCACCATTGTAGTAGATGGTTTATTTAATCTTTATCTTCAACTTTCTTCTCTTCTTTCAATCTTTAACCTTCTTGCTTCTATATGAGATGGAGTAAAGTAAGTAGAGATGAAGAAGACTCTTTTCTCTTTCTCTTCTCTAGCTCTCTAAGTGATGGACAAGAACTAGACTTTCTAGAGCAAGAGCCCCTAGCTTTCTTTCTCTAAACTCCATCTCTATTTATACAAGTCTCTAATCCATCATAGAGGTTGTATAAGAAGCTATATGAGTGGCAAGTGTCCCTTAATGCATCAAACAAGAAGCCACTTGGTGTAGACACAAGACAAGTGTCCTCTTATGTGTCAAACAACAAGCCATTAGGTTTAGACACAAGACAAGTGTCCTCTTATGTGTCAAACAACAAGCCATTAGGTTTAGACACAAGACAAGTGTCCTCTTATGTGTCAAACTACAAACCATTTGGTGTAGACACAAGACAAGTGTCCTCTCAAGCTTATAGATTATATTGGATTGAGTTTTTCTTAAGCCCACTCCTTTATGGGCCTTGATTGTATGGGACATTTAGGTATGGGCCTTGTACTTGCTCTATTTTGCATAGAGCACACATAAAATGTATAAGCCCATCTTACATCTCTAACTTTTATCCATCGACTTGTGTTTAGTAACCAGGATGATTGAGGTGCCAATGAGGAAATCTGATTTAAGAATAAGATAAAAGAATAACCAGCTTGTCGGCAGAATCAGATAGAAGATGATGAGTTAATTTAAAATAATAACCATCTTTTAAACTAAGAATCAAATCATCTCTCTCTTGTTGACATTTTTGCAATGCAGGAAGAAGATGAGTTAATTAGAAAAAAAAGATGAATCAGATAGAAAAATAACCCTTTCCACAAAAAAAAAAATAGAAGAATAATGAGGGTTGATTGGGTTCAAACGGGTCGCAACCGTCATCATCTAGTTGAGTTATAAAACAGGGGTCCAAAGTGCAATATTAATTGTAAAAGGTAAAATGAGATTTTTTTTTAAAATATATCTTTAGAGATGGAATGTTCCCTTCTGATTCCGTCAAAAGGAGTCCAAAGTGCAACTCTGAAAAAAGGAAGTCCAAACAGCAAGTGAATTATACGAAAGGGGACCCAAACAACAAATCTCCCTATATTTACGGATTTTGTCTCTGACTGGTAGGTTGTTCGTACAACATTTTCATAAGAACAATTTGATTATAGGTGTAGTGGTTATGGTCCAAATGAAGTTCCATACGTATTGCTGTCCGTTCTCAATTTATGGTACAAACAACATATGTACGTTTTGTAATTTTCTGACATACCCAGAAAATCATTTAAGTTTTGTAATTTTGAATGAGTGAATTTGTTATTCAGTCAGCAACACCCTCAAATTTGTTGTAGCACTTCTTTGATTTTCCATAACTTGTGGAAATTCTACCAATAATTTCTAAACTCTAACAAAAATATTAACATATTTTACAAACATAACAACGTTACTCTCAAAATGACTTCATCAACAGTAAAACTGTACATATTTTTCGTAAAGTTTTACATTTCGACTTTTTTACGTTTTTATATTTTATCATTCCATGAATTGCAAACATTTGTTTGAACGTTAATATATTTTACAAATTTACAAGAGAGAATGTGGTTGTATATGATTTTGCACGTGGACGAACTTGTGGTCGAATATAACTATAAGCATTTTTTAAACGGGATGTTAGCCAACGATTTAACAATACAAGCGCAAAGGAAGAGGGTTGAATTAACTTGGTTGTTAATGGATGAATTGAACGATACATGAAAAAAAAATTCTTTAAGTTATTAGTTCTTGTAATGGATTATGTGGTAATGGATTTCTCTTAATTTTAATTACTTTAAGTTTTAGTACAAATATCGTGAAATACATTAAAAATGTTGAGAGTTAATGGAAAATGCTAGAAGATATCACAGAAATGCTTGAAATACCACAACGATCTCGACAATATTTTTTATTATCTTTAAGTATATCCATATAATGATTGGCCTACATGGAGAAGATAGGACCACATGAATCTTTTTGGTGGCCACTATATGGACAACTAAATTGCTTAGATGGACAAACGAATTGGGGGCAACTTAATTTAGATAGGAAGCAAGAAAATCCAAGGACCAATAATCATTTTATTTTTCTTCTTCATGATGAATCGTCTTTATCCAATCTACTCTCTTCAGTCTTCATCGACCACCATTTCCTCCGAGAAGCCCCATTTACTCAGAGGACCACCATTATGTGCATTCTTCATCACCATTTAAAGGACATTGATTTTAGTAAAAGATGAAGACTTAGGGAAGGTTTGGAGAGAAGATCTTATTTTCATTCCTACTCAATACAATTAAGTCATCTATGCTTCTTAGAGAGAGAAAGTGAAGAAAACTGTACCTATCTTGTTTAGATTCTTTGATAAGAGAAAATTTTAGAGTTTGATAAGAGACAATTTCAGACTTCTTCGTCAATGGTTTAGAAAAAGAAATTGTTCTGGTAGCTGATATTTTTAGGGTTTCTTTGAATTAGGTTAAGATGAGATGTCTCAAAGGCTCTTACTTGAGAAAGACTAAAAATTCAATTCTTAGAATAGTTCATTAAAGAGGAAGATATTGATTTGAAATATCCGTTCTTGGGCTATTCGGTAGATAGAATTAAAAATAAAAAACTGAGATTCCACTGTGAGAGTTGAACTAGGTATAATTCGACAAACCCTAACACTGGAAGCAACAACATGTCAAAACCCACTCCATCGTTGAAGCAAATACATCACGATTAGGTGGTGGTCTCGGCTGAAAATTGGTTTATCCTTCATGAACTATGGTGATGAAGATGAAGAAGTAGGATGAAGACGAAGAAGTAGAAAGAAACATAGATATTTATTGGCAGATCCTTCAGTTTAGTTGCCTCCAACTTAATTTTGGTGCACCCAGCTAATTTTTGTCCACCTAATAAATTTAGTTGTCCATATATTGGCCACCATCTTTTTTAGTTATTCCTATTTCATACAAGAGACCGTAGAATTTTTTTCGCTAACATATATTTCATAATCGGATGACATGTGCGTTACATGACAAATAAACATTGAATGATACGAAAGCATCGATTTAAAAAAATAAAAAAAATAAAACTTTGCGGGAAATCCATATACTTCGATTGTAGTTAAATGTAACTTATTTATGTTTGTAAAAATATGATGGATTTTTAAGAGGTTAGAAGATCTTGGTAGAGTTGCCAAAATTTATGCAAAAATGAAAGAAATACCACAAGAAAATAAAATGCTACAAAAATATTGAAATGACACCCATCTCCATTGCAGCCAAAAGTCACCCTATATCGATAATTCTTTTTAAATTTGTAGCTATTTTTTACTGATAGAGTAATGACCGAGAGCATCTCGGAAGATTTGAACCCCACTTTCAAACTCTTAACCGACGTGGGTGAAAGTTGGACCTCATGCATATGCCTTAGTTTTTTTTCCATTTAAGGTAACAATCATACGAATTTGCATCACTAAAATCCATTCAACGATTCAATAGTTGTCCATAAAAATATAAAAACATTACGTGTAATAAGAATAAAAAAAATTCTAGAAATTTTTTTATAATATTTTTCTCATAATTTAAGTAACACAGGAGAATCAAGGAAGTGCTAGAGAATTGTTAAAAAATTTGGTTAACATAATGAAGGTAAGTCAGAAAACATATGATACATTATTATGTTGTTACACCGATTCATGACCTAAGTTGTTTTAAAAACTCAGAACTATTTTTGAGTGTAAGTATATAATTGTATTTTTAAAATCAATACAATGATAGAAAGTTTTTTTAAATTCTGTTATATCTAAGAATGTTGTGAGAAACAATAAGTTGATAGATAAATAATCAAAATTTTTTTCACCTACTCTAACTAATTCAGAACATATCCTACGTATATTATGCTAATAGAATCAATAAAATGTTAGAAATAGTGAAAATGTTAACAAAATAAATATCAGTTTACATTATGTTTTTTATGAAAAGAAGACTGCAGCGATAAAAAATTCAAGTTCTTTTCTTACGAAAAAAGTGATAAAATGTGTTCTAGAATTAGATAAATATTTTATGAAGATTCGAGATTTAATCAACATAGATATATAATTTTCATAATGATTTTCAAGACAAAATAGTTTGTAGATATGGAAACATTGTAAGACCCTAGAGAGACAAAGAAGGAAATCTCATTATTAGGACAAGAACGTCTGATTTGGTATGTTGGTCTTCACAACTATAAATTTTGAAAATAAATATTGAGAATAAATTTTGACCATAAATTTTCTCTCTTAAAATTTATGGGAAGAATATATTTATTAACTCAACCACAAGAAACCTTTGGTTCACTATAGGTTGAAATATAATTATAAAAGGGCAATAATGGAAGAAAATAAATGACTTGAAGTATGGGCCCACTAAAAAGTACACTTGAACTTATTTTCCATTTCATGTTTTATTTTGGTCTTATAGCGTGTATTGATTTAGGAGTGGATATATGACTAATTACACCCTCTATTTTTGGACTTTAGACTAAAAAATTCTATTGAATATGGATCTTGTTAGAAAGTTAATGCAAAATCCTTTCTGAATATATAAGTTTCATAGAAATCCGATATCGAAAAAAAAAAGTTATATAGATTTGAAGTTTAAAGAAAAAATAAAAAAGTTAGTTACACAAAATGATAAATGGGTACTTTAGTATTTGAATGTTTTTTGCCTGAATAATAATTATGAAATATTTGTGTTTTTCTTACTTATTTTTAATATTATTTTGACCTATTTAGTTGAAACCTCTTTTAATATCTCACAAAATTTCAACATGAGTCATTTGATAAAAAAATTGACTCAAGAGACAGGTTAGATGAGAGTGTTGGTAATAGAATGATCAATAACCCAAATGAGTATTAAATTATTTGGAGCAGATCATATGAAGTTTCACGAAGTATTAATTATCGTACAAAATTTGAGGGCCCAATGCGAAATGTTTACAAAAGTCTTACATGTGCCAAAGTAAAAGCTTTCCCATAAAGATTCTGATCAAACAATTCAGGGGCGTGGTTGAGAATTTGAGGGTCTGTGCGAAAAAATTTATGGGTCTTTCGTAAAATAAAAAATTAGAAGCGAAAATTGACAAAATAGAAGATAATATGTCACTGTTAGTACATAGTATAGATGAATCCAAATCTATTTTGAAAAAAAAAAACAACCGTAAGAAAAATTTTTCGTTTAAAATTTTCATTTTATAGAAAAATCCAGTCTAAGAATCCACAATGACTTGAACAAAAAATCTCACAATGAAATATTAAACTTTCATGAAATGTTTGGATCTTAATATAAAATTATATATAATGTTCGGTTTGTTACTTATCAAACACGACCAGTGGCTGAACAAATACTTTTAGTGAGCATGACTAGCTTAGAATGATTGAAAGAAAATAATTTCTCTTTACAACGTATAGTTAGAATTTAAGCAATTTTTAAATAAGATGTCTCTTGTATAATGATTTTCGAATATATATGTGGTTTAGGGTTTTGGAGTATATATATATATAACAAAACAGAACTGGTCAAAGCTGACTAGGACAAAATAAATGCACCATTTTGCTGATTAGGATCCTAATAGACGCCACATGTACTAAGTAAAAGTTTTCAATAGAAACCAAATCCAACCATCTGTTTTGGGCCTGATTTAATCGCAGCCGCATGATCTTTATTCCCTCTCTCTCTCCCATTTAACAGGTTATATAGCCTTTACTTCAGCTATGGTGAAGACAACAGTTCTGATGGAGACCATCTTCCTATTGGGCGAAACGGCCATGGTGATAGTGGGCCTCACGGTCAAGAAGCTACATTAGCGTAGTTTCTATAATTAAGTATTTAGGGTTTCCATAATTATGAGTCTTAGCAATCAAAGAAAGTATTATTAGTAGTTATCTTATTTTCTTATTTGAGTCTATCTAGGAAAGTACAATCTCTATATAAGAGAAGTCTAGTCTGTCTTTGTTAACCAGATCAGAGAATATTATCAACCAAGTTTATTATTAATCAAGTTTATTGTTTATCGTTATTTTATCAGTTTTATTTCGTTACTTTTACGCTTCCGCAACAATCTACATCAGCTGGTATTCAGAGCTTTAAGAATCTGGGAACGGATAATTTTTTTTAAATACTTCTCATCTTGAATGTTGGAATAATCTTCCGCGTTTATGTTGGGATCCTTTAAGAGATGCACAACAACTCTATGTTGATCGAAAAGATCAAAACAAAATTAATGTCGATTCCAAAATTCCTATGTTTGATTATCAATATCATATAGATTTTTGGATTCAACAGATGGAAGATTGGTTTATAAACCAAGAGGTTCGTGATGAAGACAGGGTTTTTATTCTTGAACAACACTTGTCTACAAGAGTGTATGAAAAAAACAACGAGATGCAATGGAGACTCGTTAATGAAGGAAAATCGTTCGTAGATGATTGGAATAAAGTGAAAAGTATTTTTCGATATGCTTTTCTCCCTTTACATGAATACTTATCTTTTATAGAATCTCAAATCCAATCGAACAAATTATTATCCGAAATTCCTTCGACTACCATGGTCAATATTATTGAAGGAGAGGTTTTTGATAAAAAAAAATCCAAGTTTTTCAATAATGGAGGAAGAAAATTTCGATGAGACAGATCAAGAAGAAGAAATTCAACTGACTAACACAAGCTCGAATAAGTTGTTTGATCCATATATGATTCCGGGAGACGAATTAGTTGTATCGAATCATAAAATACTTTCTCCTCCATTGATTTCTTTATGGCTTTCAACTTCAAAGAATCATACAAACCAATCTTCATGGCCATCCATTGTTTTTCCAAGAACAAGACAGGTTGTATATGTGACCTCTTTCGTCAAACTAAAAGACGACGGGCGATGTCGCAATTTACTAGACGTATCTACGTTGGTATTGATTTTGCGAGTATGTTAAATTCAAGATTATATAATAATCGGAAATATGATATGAAATAAAGACACGATAATTTAACGTGGTTCGGTCGGATACTCAAGACCTATATCCACGGAGAACAACTTCTTTATTATAATTCACCACATACAATTGTATGTGGGGTTGATCGGTTACATAACTCGATGAGTTTGAATCCTAGAACCCTCTCCTATTTATAGATGACTTAGGGTTTAGAGTTTCCTAGTTCCTAAGTACTAAACTAGGAAATAATACAAAATCTATCTAATATTACCATTAGATAGTTACAAGAGATATTCTGAATATAAGAAACTAAATCTTCACATATCTTCAATATATCTTCAATATATCTTCAGTATATCTTCAATATTCTGAACTCTTCTTGATCGTCGGATCTCGTCTTCTCGATCCGTCACGTACATACACGTGTTACACACGTATATTATTTCTGCAACTTATCTTGACCGCCGGATCTCCTATTTTCGATCCTCCTTATGTAACGTATCCTATTACGCCCCCGCAAGTTGGAGCACGTAAATTTTGAAGTGTCCGACTTGGAGAGAGAAAAAGGAAATACTTCTTGATTCGTCGTATTCGTCTTCTTGCAACTCTTAGATTGTGGATGCGTTGGAAGATGATTGAACGATGATTGAGTCACAACCAAAAGGTTGGTAGTTGCGGTCAAAAATTTGAGCGAAAATTAATGACAACGAAACTACATGTATTTTTCTCATGTATGTAAAGTTGGTCATTGTATGAAGAAAATGTCAACAACTAAAAGGTTGTGATGATCAATATCTTGTCGTATAAAAACGTCAAGTATGAACTTTAGGAGTGACAACAAAATAATGTTGTTTTGTTTAAAATCGACAAGAAATCATTGTCGTAATTGCCAAAAAATATTGGAGAAGAAACAACCAAAAAGATGGTCGACATTAAATTCATTGCCAAAAATATGCAAGATCGATATAATTCCGAAAAAATAGAGATATTCTATTCATTGAAGAGATATTCTATTCGGTGGAGAAATATTCCAAAATGTTATTTGGTAGGAAAGACAAGTCATCATAGATTAAGTATGAGTTGGAAATGTCACGGGAAAATCCGGAAATAAAGATCAAAATAGATATATTCTATTTGTGGTGGGAAAATCCAAAATATAATTGGAAGAAATAAAATAATCATAAGAAAAATATGATTATGAAAATTTCGCGGGTTGAATTCCGGAATAGAAATAGACGAAATTAATCTATTTAGTGTCACATATCGAACTAGAAAAGGTGACAAAATAATTGTGTCACAGATGGATATAAGTGACAGTGGAAAATTGTGTCACAACTATGAATAGTGGGATATAGGTGACAGTAGTAGTCTGTCACAAAAGAAATGTTCCGACAGTTGAAAACTATGGCAAGTGACTGTCACGAAATAGTGGTATGAGAAACTGTCGCAAATAAGTAATTTGGGGAAATTTAGGAACTTTTAAATTAGGGTTTATCAAAATTGAGAAATTTCTCAAAATTTGGATTTCCCAAATCAGAAGTTCACAATAAAATCATTGGAAGAAACTCCCAATCGATGATTGATATAGACCATAGCTATCCTATTCGGCCAAAAACGACCTTCAATAGATTGCTTAGTCTTTAGAGAGAGAAAGCTCCAAAAAATTATGAATTTTCGGGTTATAAAAATTCTCGATTCTCCACCAAATCAAAAGGGAATCGTCGGTTGTTAGTATATGATGTCCAAATCGATGGTGTAAGCCGATTGGTGACGAAAAAACGCCGGAAAATGTCGCCGGAAATCGAACCCTAGCATGTCCGTCGCGGGAAAGAGGAAGAAGATGCTCGGGTAAGAGGAATTCGCGAGTGACGTTAGCATGATGTCATCATGACGTCAGCGTGCAATATAAAAACACGGGTCAACATCTGTTGACTAAGTCAGCGTGTTCATTAAGGGTCTGTTTGGTCGCGGGTTTTTTATTTAAAAAAAAAAACGGGTTCTTAATTGTTCCGGAACAGAGAATATTTGGTTCTGGTTGTTGAAAGTGAACCAGATCCGTGGTTTTGGTTCCGAAACTTCTATTTTTAATTTCAGACCTATTTTAGGTCTAAAAAAGTCGAAAAAAATGGAAAAAAAATCCGAAAAAATCGAAAAATAAATGTAGAATCATACCTTTGTTGGAGAGGAACTACGTCTTCGATAAACTTTAATAATCTCATAAAAATTTCGAATCTCCTATTCTCGGTCGAAGTTCTTTTTTTCTACGTTTACTTGATTTTCTCGTCATAATCACAAGACTAATCTTGGAAAACAAATCGTATCCACGATTGAAATATAATATAATCACAACTACAAAAGGTTGGAAATTTGCGGAAGCATAAAACACGAACAAATAACCTGCTCATGATACCATGTTAAATTCACGATTATATAATAATCGGAAATATGATATGAAATAAAGACACGATAATTTAACGTGGTTCGGTCGGATACTGAAGACCTACATCCACGGAGAACAACTTCTTTATTATAATTCACCACATACAATTGTATGTGGGGTTGATCGGTTACATAACTCGATGAGTTTGAATCCTAGAACCCTCTCCTATTTATAGATGACTTAGGGTTTAGGGTTTCCTAGTTCCTAATTACTAAACTAGGAAATAATACAAAATCTATCTAATATTACCATTAGATAGTTACAAGAGATATTCTGAATATAAGAAACTAAATCTTCACATATCTTCAATATATCTTCAATATATCTTCAGTATTCTGAACTCTTCTTGATCGTCGGATCTCGTCTTCTCGATCCGTCACGTACATACACGTGTTACACACGTATATTATTTCTGCAACTTATCTTGACCGCCGGATCTCCTATTTTCGATCCTCCTTATGTAACGTATCCTATTAGAGTATCTTGGCAATATATTTTTCACATTATAATTGGTGATATTGTCAATATTTTTCTTCTTCGGATTTTCGGCAATTTTCGTGAAAAGTGGGAACTAAGGATTGCCTTCAAACTCGTCGCCGAAGTTACCTTCAACATCGCTGATATATATCCTCATTACTTAGACGATCCGCTTTATGACAACACCAACTTGGGGGCAAGTTGTTCCGCAACGGGGGAGTATGATGGAGACCATCTTCCTATTGGGCCTCACGGCCATGGTAATAGTGGGCCTCACGGCCATGGTGATAGTGGGTTTCCATAATTATGAGTCTTAGCAATCAAGGAAAGTATTATTAGTAGTTATCTTATTTCCTTATTTGAGTCTATCTAGGAAAGTACAATCTCTATATAAGAGAAGTCTAGTCTGTCTTTGTTAACCAGATCAGAGAATATTATCAACCGAGTTTTGTTATTAATCAAGTTTATTGTTTATCGTTATTTTATCAGTTTTATTTCGTTAGTTTAGTTTATTAACAATGGTGGATTCCATTACATTTACGCTTCCGCAACAATCAACATCAAGTTATATTAGGGTTCTTCCAATCATTTTCGTCAGCCATAAATTTCAGCTCTTCCTCTCTTCAATCCGTCTATTACAGTACCATCCGTCTCTCTCTCTTGAAATTTATAAAATATTTATGATGAATATGGTTAGCCTCTACCATGAGGATATCAGTTACAGACTCAGACCGCGTCTTTAGCGATTCATTTAATCTCCCCCTATTTCAGTTTCCAGATGCATCGTCAATTTCTTGAACCTCTCTACAAAATCCATCCCTTCTCCATTCACTACCATGTCCATGGCTCTTAAGTAAGTTTGATTTTTTGATTTAACCACTGAATTATGTACTTAATTTTGTTGATCTGAATCTCTTTAATTATTCTCAATTTGGTCACTGTTGCAAACTACAATTGATTTCAGAGTTCGTTCACTTTTCCTTCCTGCTCGAACTTATTTTGGAGGTATCTAATACTACATCTTTTGTGATTAATTTTCATTAGTTTTTTACCTGCTTTATACCTTCTCAATAACGGTTTGAGGTTAGTGACATGGGGTTTCTCCTTTGCTTCTTCATAAAATAGCCTTTATGAATTTACTTATGGATTTTGATCTCTATAATGATAATGTCTACAAACCAGACAAAATCCTAGGATCCTTTTAACTTTTAAATTTGCACACAAAGTGTCTGTAAAAATGCTCATAAGAACATAAATCCTTCTTAATTGGAAACTTTGATAAACTTTTGCCGTTTATATTTATCCTCCCCTGTCTCTTTCGAGATCCTGGTTGTTTTGAATCATTATTTGCATTTCACTTTTACATGTTTAGTTTTCTAGGCCATTTACATCATTCTAACATGGGGTGAGTTTTTAGTCAATGTGTGAAAAGGAAGTTCATTTTGCACAGTGTCTATGTTATGGGCGATGTCAATAATCGATGTATTGTGATCAATTCGTCAGAAACAACATTAGAAAGAGATCAACTATAGTATATGTGGTCTTTATAAAGCTATAGTAGAGAGGGAAGATGAATTAGAAATCAAAACCTTAACTTCTTTATGCATTGCTGAAAACCCATGTAATTATGGGTTTAATCGATTGGAGATCCCTGGAAAGAAATATGGAGAAAAAAGTGTTGGGGTTTTCCAAGTGCAGGATTTTTCTGATGGATGCACATAGTTCTAAGGATCCGAAATTTGTGTAGTCTATTTTGTGTGTCATACTCCTCGAGTCTTTGTCAGTTCATGTAATCGATCAAGGGATGAATATGAAGGCAGAAAGTTAAGTAGGTCAATGGAAACGTCTTATCCTGAGTTTTTTTTCTTACATCATCTCAAGAAAGTGATTTGAGTAGAACCGTTTCTTTTGGATGTGATTCTTTTTATTTTGTAGCGCAAAAAAACATACCTTTGCAACTTTGTTGGGTGTAATAGTAGATTGTGATGTTAGCTTTTGTGATTTGAATATATAGATATGCTGCTTAAGAATCAGAAAGTGTGGAAAGTAAGATTAAAAATCTCTTAGTGGGATTATTAGTGATGAAGAATTAGAACCCTGATTTTCATATGTGATAAAGGAGCTCTACATTGGTAGCTTAGGTTTGTTGTTTTCAAAGTTTTATTCTCGTTGTATTAATCAACAAAGTACTATTTTATTAGCTTACTCTTTTGCTATTTCTATCAAACTTGTACAGGTTGGTATTCAATTTTCATTAGGATCAAATAACAATCGATTGGGTCAAATTGGTGCACTAGCGTATCCACTTCAAAAAGGGTCATAACAAAAGCCACAAATCTCTGACTTGGGTGGTTGGGTATTCGACTGAGTGAGTGGTAGCTACGAGCATATCCCCTTGATGTAACCAAACCAAATGATGAAATCACTAAGAAAATACAAATTTGTATTTCAACTTCGAATTTAACGCATACATGCATTGCATTCAATCAAATTAACCGTGCCCTAGGGGCACGGGTTATACCTAGTATATATACATATCGTTTTATTTTAAAAACATTTCAAAAGTTGAAAGAATACCCCCAAAATAATTAAGAAAAAGTGTAATGAAGCAGAAATAAAGGTCTATTTAACAATTCCACTCGTCAACACTTGGTTGCCCAAGTGGTTAAAGTGTTGACATATACTCCAAAAGTCCCTGTAAGTCCCTGGTTTGATCCCTAAAGAAGGTGGAATCCTTGGGTTATTGATTTTTAGATTATTAGAGTATAAATAATGTAGTTGGGTTTTAGGCCATAGTTAGTTGGGCTTTAGGCCATAGTCTAGTTGTACTTTAGGCCCGTTCTTGTTAAATTTGATAGTATCGTGCTTATCACATATTTGATAATCGACGCCATTGTAATATCACGAATATCGTACATCGTAGTCAATTTCCAAAGAAAAAAACACAATTGCACTCTCAGTTTACAAAACCAAAAAAGAATTAATGGTGTGTTTGGATGACAGAATAATGAATCAACGAGTCCTTCGGCTTAATGATTCCACAGATTCATGAGTCCAAGTAATTTTTTTTGGTTTGTTTGGTCACTAGTGAGAATCCTAAGATTTATTATTATTTGTTTTTGTCAATTCTTCTTTAAAAATATTGAAGAAATCCTTTTCTCAAAACTCATTTTTTCAAAATCGATTTTCCAATTTTTTCGGAAACCGCTTTCTTTTCTTTATTTTTTTTTCCGGAAAACCTTCTTTTTCTTGATAGTCGTTTTTTCTGAAAATGCAAAAACCCTTTCTCCCGAATATTTTTTTCGACCTCCGTAATTCACTGGGAAAAAAATTTCAAAAAACAAAAAACATTTTTATGAAAATCGATTTTTTTCAACATCCGTAATTCACTGGGAAAAAAATTTTCATGAAATTTTGGGGAAAACGGTTTTATAAAAATACGATGTTATGAAAATATGATTTTATGAAAATACGGTTTTCAAGAAATTTTGGTTAAAGAAAAAAATTCGCTGCAGGTCCACACGCATGTTTCTTGTCAGTTAAAAAATGGAAGCTACAAAACAGGGTGTACTTTACACGATCTTTAGAGATTTGCCATGAAGAAACTACAGACAGAACTAAGAAAAAGTGAAGGTTTGGTTGTCAATGTACGGTGCAAGGGTAAAGGAAGAAGGAAAAAAGACACATATTGACGCTTGGAACTTGAGCCCATGGTGGAATCTCATTAACCCATGACGCTTTGGGTCTCCAACCAATTTTTTCTAAAAAAATTGAGGGAAAAAATTTTACGTGAAAAATTAGTTTTCAGGGAAAATAAATTTTTGAAAAAACTAATTGATGGGGGAAAAAATGTTTTTTGAGGGAAAAACGGTTTTCGAGAAAAAAATATTTGTTTTCTGAAAAAAAAAATTTAGATAGGAGAAAATCGGGTTTTGGGAAAAAACATTTTTAGAAATAACAAACAATTTTCCGGAAATAACAGTTGTTGGAAAAAAATGGTTTCCGAAAATCAGTTTTCTTGGAAAATGATTTTTGAAAAAAAACAGTTTTTGAAAATAAATTTGCGTTTTCAAAATTAAAAATAATTATTTTGTAGAAAAATATGTTCATAATGGATTTTTTTTTGTTTGATTTCAAGTTTAAAATTTGGGTTTATTAATCCAGAATCCTAGCAAATCGTAGAAGGTAGGGTGGGATTTTGGTCCGATACAACTTTTGGACTTAGGAATCCTTAAGATTCAAGAGTCCTTGAATTCTGGGTAGCAAATAGACCAAGGAATCTTGAATCCTACCAAATCTCATTTTTGGTTGGAATCCTGCAACTAAACGCACCATATAGGATTTGAGAGCAGTGTGACCCTATCCCGTGTCACTTTCTTGGAAGCTTAATAAACTTACAAACCGAGCTAATAGACAAATTATGTCTTTTAAGCTAAGGTTAACTATATATAACTTATACTCTGGCCTGTTATAGGAAATGGGCCCCTTGTGCTGAGGGCCCAGTGCGGACGCCCTGCCCACACGGGCCCATCCACTGGCCTGAAACAATCTAATTTCATTGTAATTTATCTTATTATTTAATATATTCTGTTAGTTTTTTTTTTACATACATTTAACTCAGTCACGGTTGGATATCAATGTAATATATCTTTGAATGATATATGTTGAAGTATAAAATCACAATATATTTCAACATTGTTTATAGACATTATTTACTAATTTGTCAGAGCTCGCACTCCTGGTGTCGTTAGTTAATACAAATGTCTCGTTTATTGACACTACGAATTGTATTTGAATTAGTTTTATTGTTCATGATTCCCATCTTATTTACATTGAAGCAAACTCTCCGAGCTCGTTCAAACAAGGAAACTGAAGCTAAAGTCATTTTGTTCTAATGGGCAGTTACTTATAACTACAAGCACATCATCATTGAAAGCGACAACCAAAGTCTAATCCAACATTTGCACGATTCTAGAAAAACGATACACTGGCATTCAACAACTCACATTCACCAAGTCAAAGCTGTCATCGCTAAGTTTAACAACATTCAGTTCTCTTACGTCGCCTTAAATGACAATATCCCTGCCCATAAGCTAGTGAAATGGGCATGGAAAACTCAACGCAATAGATTCTGAAAATATATTCCAAAACTTATTTCTAATATGTATTGTAATCGCACTCTTACTCTTTAGTAATATAAGCTATCTTACAACAAAAAAAACTTGCCATCTTTTGCTGACAGAGCATAAAAATTGTGGAATCTCCACATACTATTTAAAATGAAAAGCAGATAGTTTTATTTTCACAAATACAATCTTGACATGTTTCTTCACGTTGCATATATATATATATATAGGAAACTAGGTTGAGAACGGTTGTAACATTACACAAAGAAACATGTGGGCTAAAGTTCGGCACTTCGAGTACACGTAGCCCAAAGTTGGATATTTCAAGTACAAAAAAAATCTAAAAACATGCACTGAGGTGGAATTAATCATAAAACCTCACAAGTATTACAAGTCGCCTCAACCATTGAGTTATCGCCCAATCTTACTGTGGTTTTTGGTGGAAAAATATTTTAATCTTACTGTGGTTTTTGGTGGAAAAATATTTTAACTTAAGACTCCCGCTGAAGATGTTGAAAAGTTGTTTTCCCGGATATATTGACATTTGATCAGATGATGAATTCTCCGTCATGTTTCGGACTAGATTCAGATGGGAAAATGAAGAAGCACTCCAACAATTTACACCCTAACCACAAGGTCTAGCAAGTAACATGTGAGATTTACAAGCTCGTTTTCGTTCATATACAACCAGGGTTAAAGCCTTATTGTTTTAAAAAGACAAACAAAGCAAAATTGTTATTTTAGAATCATATGCAGAAGTAGTAGTCTTGACTCTTGTGCAGAGGAAGCTGACTTGTAAAATAACTCACTACAAAAATCGCGAATGTTGCCGACGGCCCTTACCGACGGACAAATGTAAATGTGTCGCGATAAAATATTCACCGACGGTTTTAGGAAGAGTCGTCGGTCGTATTGGACTTCCGCAGACGGTTTTTACTAACTGACGTCGGCATAGGTCGTTCCGGGAAAAGTCCGTATTTTATAGCTTGCCGACGCACTTCGTTTTCGTCGGCATATATTAGTTTCTCGACGGATTTATTTTCTCCGTCGGCAATAGTTTGGCGGGATATTTATTTTTTCGTGGATTATATTGGCGCTCAAAATAAAAAAAATTCCGCCAAAATTTGGCTCGACGGTTTTCTATAACCCGTCGGTGGTAATTTGGCGCACATATTTTTTTTCTTCCCGCGAAATCTTATCCCGACGGCATTTTCGTCCGCGTCGATAGTGGTTGACCCTGGCCGACGGTTATATTTATTTTCGTCGGTAGAAGTCGATAGTGGTTGACTCTGGTTGAACCTGGCCGACGACCTTTGTTCTTCTCGTCGGTAGCCCTTAAAAAGAGAAAGAAAAGAAAAAACGCCTCTTTTTCTCTCTGTTCGATTTTTTCTTCTCTTTCTCTGTTGGAGTCTTGGTTGAGGAGAAAACCCTAGACAACGGTTGTTCCTCTATTTCTCTCTCTTTCTGTTGGAGAAAAGCCCTAATCAACTACATCAAGTAATCAGTAAGTTATGAAACCCTATATTTAACTCTCTCTCTCCCTCTCTCTTTGTAAAGAGGAAAAAGCCCTAATCGACTACTTGTTCTTCTCCAAATCGGTAATTAGGTGTATTGGAATCGTTATTACTAGGTCTAAAGGCAGTACATCTAGAAGCCCTAGACGACTTCAGCTTGAACTAAATAATTGTTGCTACCTTAGATGATTTAACTTCCAATTTATCACTTTTTTATGAGTAAATTTTGTGGTGCCAAATTAGTTGCAATTTGACAATAGCTTGTTTGGTTTCATTGTATAATCTATGTTCAGTACTTATCTTGATTTAGAACAATCATTAATTAGGGTTTTCATTTTGTTTTGGTTAACTTTTGGGGTTATCATCTATCTGTAATTAACATTCATTTTGTGTTGGTTTTTGGGTACTGTTTGTCAGATTGGAGTTGTGGGATTCTTGCATACCAGGCTTCTCCTTCACTTCTTCTATGGTAAGGGTTTCCCTATTTTACATTGATATGTTAATCACTTGTTAGAATAATGATGAATTCTTGTAGTTGGTGAGAGTTTGTTGGTACTTTTTGAATGAATGAGGGTTGTCAAGAGGAGGCGTTACTTTTTGAATGAATTCTTGCACTTTCCGGTTTTTTCGGTTGAGTAAAATATAGACTGTATGAATTATGATAACATATTCCCTGTGTTAGCATAACATTTTAGTAGTACCAATTTTCGTTAACTGAACTTTGGTGCAGTAGTCAGTACAAATTTAGTTAACACTTAAGTAGTACCAATTTTCGTTTACAGATCTTTGGTGCAGTAGTCGGACACCTCCGTATCAGTCTGTGATAAAATAGACGAACTTTCCGGTCTCTAGGATGGTCTTAATCATCTTTATATGATTTTTAAAGTACAAAATATTTTAACTGACAATTATAGTGTTCGTTTGATTCATGATGTAATCCATATTATATTTATGAAATTAACAAGTATTGTTTCCTTCAAATTGGTTGAAAATCCGTCAATAGGAAAAAAAAAACACTACAGCATTACGACATCTCCTTTTTAGAACTTTGATAGTAGTAAAGAAATTGTTAAGACAATTAAACATCATGGGATGAGAAATTCTTCATTAAAGACCAGAAAAGTATCAAATGTTGAGTCTTTTCTTGAACTAGGAAAACAAATTAGTGGTATTAGAATTGGTAAATCGAATTCAATTGGTTCAATTACTGAAATTAAAGTAGACTCTATGACTAATTTGGGTTCTAAATTTCAATTTGCACCAATTGTTACAAGTAAAACTGGTTTGGGTGTAAGAATTCCTTCTTTTAGGTTGAACAAATCAAGATCTTTGCTCGTTGTGGAAGTCAGCTTGATCATTTTTCATTCCAAAGATGATGTTTTTGGTCTCCTATAATTTTTCTAACCATTGTTGTAAATTGAGTTCCAAGCTTTGAGTTTGAATTGGTCGGTTGTTTCTTTGTGCAGGTCTGTTGGTGTTTCAGAGGTGATAAGATACTTGTTGTATTATAGAACTATATGAATTCTAATGTTGAGTATTTCTCTTGTTTATGTAGGTCTTGAAACATCATGTTCGAACCGCCAAGAAAGAAGGGAAGGGGAAATAACAAAAATAAGTGGTTGAATCGCCTTCCAGACGGAGAAAAATTACATATTGATTTCGATTCAGAGAACCGGCCAATTGGATCAAATACATCAAAAATGGCACAATACATAGGATTATTGGCGAGAGATGGTAACAGGTTCCCAATAACAAAACAAAAATGGAAACAAGTTGACGAGGAACAAAAAAAAAAGAGCTATTAGTGAAATTAAGGTAATAGATTTGGGTTTTCATTAAAATATTATCTCTTTTTTCCTTTTATGTTGTTTTCAATCAAGCTAACAGACTTATTTGTTTTTCAAGTTATTGTGCGACGTTCCTGATGCGTCTGATAAGCTTCTAAGTAGAGAGCTAAACAGGAAGTGGAAAGATCATAAATGTTCTACGAAGAGAAAGTTTTATACAGATGTTGAAGACAAGAGTGAATGCAAAAAATCGATTCCTCCAGGAATTGTCTCTTCTCAATGGTTGACGATGGTTCAACTTTGGGACACTAATGAGGATATTAAGGTAAAACAAATTTTTTTCATCTCTTTATAATTGTTTGAAGTTTTTGCATGTGTTTCTAAATTTTTTTTTCTGTTAAATGTAGAAGTTAGCCGAACAAAATGCCAGAAATAGGGCTGCTCTGAAACTTAATCACCATTTTGGGTTAAAATCCCTAGCACAAGTTTTTCATGAGGTAAACCTTGTATTTATGATTTTTGTTTTTGTTTTGAACTTCTTAATTATTGTTTTGTGTGTGTTGATTGTTACAGTTTCGACAAGAAAATGAAAGAGAACCTACTCGTGTCGATCTCTTTAAGACAACATATACAAGTAAAGACAACGGAGTAGACCCCAATGCAGTCGAGCTGCTAGTAATAATTTACATCTCATGTGATTATGCTTTTTTGTTCATAATGATTATGTAGATAAATATATAGACATTGATCAAGTTTATTCTATTTGCAGAAAGATATGGAGCAAAGAACGGAGATTGCGATCCAGAATGCTGATGGAGAATTTGAGGACTTGCCCGGTCCTAATGACATCTTTGCCCAAGTCATGGGACCAGAGCGAAGTGGTAGAATTCGACTTATGCCTCATGTGAAGCCGAAAGACCTCTTTCCTCGACAATCTTCAACAACTAATAAGAAAATAGAGCAAGTACTTTCCAATATTAAGGAACAAAATGTTGAGTTAAAAGAGGAGAATGCTAAGTTAAAAGAGAAGCTTTGTAATGTCACATCAGAGGTATCTTCTCTGAAAGCACAAATGACACAGGTCATGAATTTCATGCGATCACAGGGAGCTAGAGGTAAATTTAACTTATTGATCTCATATATGTTAGCTTTGTATGTTGTTGTTTTAAATTATTTTGATGATTTCTTGTATTTTTGTTTGGATAAGGGCAATATACGCGCACAACTTCTTCTCAGATTTAGCTTGGATGTGATTACTTTTGTTTAAGGTAAATACTTTATGCATCTTACATTTATTTTTCATTTGTTTGAGTTTTTTGTACATCAGATTGATATAAGTACGATGAAAGACCGGACTGTTTATTGCTACACTTGTGTTTGGTGTCGAATTTTGTAACGCATGACTTCGCTTCCCTCGTGAACTAGACTATAATGAGAGCATTAGTAGAGACATTGATTATTGTTACCTAGCTATGCATTTATTAGGTTGGAATAGGTTTAATTTGAATATCATTGTTGCGACAAGAGTTTCAATATAATATAAAGTATACTTTTATTCTTCTTTAGGAAACTGGATAAACGCCGACTCAAACACTAATAAGACCGGACCTATAGGCTACCAACTGTTGACTTTTGTTTACTATTCTTCAAACATCGTATATCTAGACAACACTCTAAATGGAGTAAGTTAGTCGGTAGAATTTAGAAAGATAAGAGTATTGACATAAGATGGTCAGGTTTTAGTGTTATACTGAAATATGTATCAGACATAGGATCATTTTTCATTCCATAGATGAAGTCAGCTTGTCGGCAAAAATAATTGAAACTTGGTCTATGAGTTAAGGTAAAAGTGTTCATCTAGATATAGTATTATACCTAGTCTTTGTTTTCTTAGGTTTGATTATGGATTATTCAGTTAATCAGTTGGAGAACTTGTGTGGGGAGTTTCCATATTTGGGTTATTAGTTTTTTTGCCCAAAAAAACAATATGAATTTTCTTTCATTCATTATCAATTATTGGTAGTAGACTCTCTAGTTTAGAATTGATATAGGAAGAAGAAGGTATTATTGTAGTGCTAAGTGATAGTTTGACTTCATTCCATGAAACCTACAAGTGATTACTACCTCTGGAATCGCACTTTTAGCTTCTCTTACATCTGGATCTTATTGATGATCAAGTCTTCCCCACATTATTTCGTCTCTCTCGAAAGTCAACCCAAAGTTACATGATAATTCATTCATATATTCATTGGTTAAATCTTTGCTCGTTGTGGAAGTCAGCTTGATCATTCTTCATTCCAAAGATGATGTTTTTGGTCTCCTATAATTTTTCTAACCATTGTTGTAAATTGAGTTCCAAGCTTTGAGTTTGAATTGGTCGGTTGTTTCTTTGTGCAGGTCTGTTGGTGTTTCAGAGGTGATAAGATACTTGTTGAAGATCTGATTTTTATAAATTCTTTGTTCCTAAACTAGTTTTGTAATTTTGAATCTTCAAATCTTTCATGGTTTTGTTTTCGTTAGACAATGGCTATTATGAAACATATGACTTGTTCTTCAATGTGTATTAGACATTTTGATACTTATGCAGGTTAATATTCATTATGCTGCTGCATTTTATGGATTACCAGGTGCAGCAGCGGGTACAAAAAATAGATTTCAAAAAAAAAAAAAATAATAACTATTGCCGACGGAGTAAAAATCGTCGGTGAAATCAGCACCTGCCGACGATTTTTTGGAAGACAAACCGTCGGCATATGTTAAGAAACTCGCGGGAAATGGTGTTCCCGCGAAATTATCTTTCTCACTGCCGACGGTGTTTTATTTACACAAACCGTCGGCATAAAGTGTGCCGACGCTTTTTATTCGTCGAGAACTTCGTCGCGGATAGCTTTCGTGGCGCCTCTATTGCCGACCATTTTTTTATCGTCGGCAGTGAGCTATGCCGACGACATTTATATGATCCCGACGCTTTTTTACCGCCGGCAATACTCGCGATTTTTGTAGTGACTCTTTCAAGTTAATATCATAGTCTTATCATTCAATAGACCAAACAAAATTAATATTGGAATTAGTACGAAAAATCTCTAAGAACCACTTAATAGTGAATAGTTTCATAAAGTTTTGAACATACATTAGGAGTATATCAAATTGTTAGAAACCTAGTTTCATAAGAGGCCCGATTATTACAAAAGACAAAATAATAATAACACTGTAACACCAAAGACCCCCTCCCGCCCCCCTAAATTTCACATATATGGATTTCTTAACCTGATTGGAAGAGAATCATCTCTTGATGTCTAAGTTTGTCTCATATTCTTAAAAGTTTTAACAGTAGATATAACCTTGTTTCCAGAAGTCCTTGAAATTTCAAGAGGTTGTGCCCCACTCGTACCAGAGGGAACAAGCATCTTGATTTTATCTGAAACTAGAAAGTGCTCAGAATTTTGGTATGGTTGTGCTCCACTTGGACCAGAAGGAACACGCCTTCTGATTTCAGAAAAACGATCTAAACCTGCAATATCATCGGAAATTTCATGAGGTTGTGCTCCACTTGGACCAGAAGGAAGACGCCTTTTGATTTCAAAAGAATCTAAAACTTGAAAATAATTAGAAGTTTCAGGAGGTTGTGCTCCACTAGGACCAGATGGAACAATACACTTGGTTTCAAAGGGATGATCTAAAATTTGAAAATTATTAGAAGTTACAGGAGGTTGTTGTTGATCTGGACCAGATGGAACAAGACGCTTGATTTCAAATGGATGATCTAAAGCTTGAAAATTATTAGAAGTTACAGGAGGTTGTTGTTGATCTGGACCAGATGGAACAAGACGCTTGATTTCAAAGGGATAGTCTAAAGCTTGAAAATTATTAGAAGTTACAGGAGGTTGTTGTTGATCTGGACCAGATGGAACAAGACGCTTGATTTCAAAGGGATGGTCTAAAGCTTGAAAATTATTAGAAGTTACAGGAGGTTGATGTTGATCTGGACCAGATGGAACAAGACGCTTGATTTCAAAGGGATGATCTAAAGCTTGAAAATTATTAGAAGTTACAGGAGGTTGTTGTTGATCTGGACCAGATGGAACAAGACGCTTGATTTCAAAGGGATGGTCTAAAGCTTGAAAATTATTAGAAGTTACAGGAGGTTGTTGTTGATCTGGACCAGATGGAACAAGACGCTTGATTTCAAAGGAATGATCTAAAGCTTGAAAATTATTAGAAGTTACAGGAGGTTGTTGTTGATCTGGACCAGATGGAACAAGACGCTTGATTTCAAATGGATGATCTAAAGCTTGAAAATTATAAGAAGTTATAGGAGGTTGTTGTTGATCTGGACCAGATGGAACAAGACGCTTGATTTCAAATGGATGATCTAAAGCTTGAAAATTATTATAAGTTTCACGAGGTTGTGATCCACTTGGACCAGATGGAACAAGTCTATTGATTTTTAAAAGATTATCATCAGCTATTACTCGAGAGAAGATCATGAGAGTGACTACTACAATGAAAGCAAATTTCATTTTAGTTAACATGGTTGTATCTTAATTGTAACCCGTTTGTTGTTAGAAAGGAAAACATAGGTCCTTATAAAGTTCTTTTGTTTCAAAAATGGAAGGTACTTTATGCAATCATTTAGTGATTGTAATCACATAGATATTGTTTTTTATATTGACCATTTAGAATGATTTTCTTTGTTTAAAGATATTAAGTGTCAAATAGTAATGCACTTCAATCTGGTGGCATGATTACAAAAATCTTATGAGTTTTGGTAGATTACCTAAATCAAATTTCATTTTTCAACTGAATATTTTTAAATTTGAAATCTATCTGCAATTTCAACTGTGGAAAATAAGAAGTGTAACTAATTATAACTTTAATCTCTAATGAAAAGTAAAAAAAAAAGGAGGTTCCTTAACACAAAAGGTAAGAAACAATAAATAGGCCAGTTTATTGTGCCTTTACTGGGAAGATTCCACTGCAATTTGATTCATGGTGGAGGTGGAATCCACCATTTATTTTTAGAGTTGTGATCCCATAGATTTTGTTTTTAATATTGACCATTGAGAATGATTTTCTTGTTTTAAAGGGGTTATCTTTTGGATAGTAGTGCACATCGATCAAGTGGCATGCTTACAAAAATCTTATCCGATTGTCTAAAGCCCATTTGATTTCTCAACTGAATACTTTTCTATTAAATTTAAAATATATACCCACAACTTCAAAAATGGAACAAAAATAAAAAATGGGTAACTAACAATACATTATAACGAAAGGTTCTATCACAAAAAGTATAAACTATTAAATCAAAAGAAAAGTCTGCTACTGCTTGGCCAGTTGATTGTACCTCTATTCTAAAATTCAAAAGATCGGGTTCGATTTACAATGAAGGTGGAATCCATCATTTATTTTTAGGGATTGTAATCCCATAGATTTTATTATATTGACCATTGTGAATGATCTTCTTGCGTTACAAGTATTATATTTCAAATAGTAATGCACTTCAATCAAGTGGCATGCTTATAAAATCTTATTAGTATTGGTAGATTGCCTAAAGCTCATTTTATTTTATAACTGAGTACTGTTGAATTCTAAAATACATACCCACAACCTCAACAATGGAAAATCAAAAGTGTAACTAAATATAGCAATACTTTCTAATGAAAGGTTAAGCATCCCAAGTTTTTTACCGCAAAAAGTAGGACCCAATAAATTAAAAGAAACAAGTTTCTTCGAACTATTGCTTGGCTAGTTGGTTGTTAATTTACTTTAAAATTCAGAAGATACAGGTTCAATTCACAGTGGAGGTGAATTTATCATTTATTGACTTGTTTTAAAAGGTATAAATAAGGTGTTGGAATTGGTACCTAGCTCAAACGCAGTTGAACCGGTATTTTTGTTAATTTGAGGGGCCTAGATTCATCAGAATCTCGATTAAGACGTCTCGCTGGATTCGTATCGTCGAGTTCATGAATTTAGACCTACAGTTTGTCCAAATCTGATTCCGTATGAATGAGTTATTACCAAATTAGTTTGGTATGACTACCACTACCTCTTAATCGAGATTTTGAGTTAGTACCACATCTATGATGTTGGAGAAGTATGATTTCCTTATATAGACTCTTCCAGATGTTTATGATATATTTGTTGAAATTAAAAGGTTCTTTGCGTGGTTTGCACCACGCAATTCGCGCAGGGTGGGCGTTTAGGGTGCATTGGACGCTTTAGAGGCGCCCGCACGCACTTTCCACTTCGCTCGTAGGCATCGTTGCGAGGTGTGATCAAAGCCTTTCATTTTAAGATCATAGATTTGATCAGATGGACATGATGTTTGGAGCCCATAAGATAGATCCCTTGACGATCTAACAGTGGGCATTCCGTGCACGAGATCAAGATATATCAGTTGAGATCTGATGGTCAAGATTGCACTCGAAAGTCAATAGTCAAATATGACTGTTGGGAAGCATCCATTCATCTATAGGCATCTATCAGAAGTGTTGTCAATACTCCTATATATACCAAACAGAATCCAGCAAACAAAATACGAAATATTTTAGCATTCAAAGTTACATGAGCATTTAGAGTTTTAAGAAGTCACTTTCATCTATCGTTCTTACTACCTGTTTCAAAGTTCGCAAGCTTTCAGAAAATGAAGTACTCATAGTCGTCATCTAGAAAGGTATAGCCGTTGTATCTTGGGAGACAAACATCTGACTGATTTTAGTACTAGGAAAATTTTATAGGCAATGCCTTTTATTGTTATAGGCAATATATTTTCCAGGCTTGACTTGGTCAATTCATTAGGACCAAGTTTGGTTAAAGGCAAGGGTCCATGGGTATAAGGTCCAAAATAATCTTCTAAAAAGATTTATGATCCAATCTTCTCAAAACATAGATATTTAGTCCTTTTGCTTAATGGACGAAATTATCCATACTTTACAACATACATACCGTCCATGTCCCTCATTCAAAACACGCGGGTGTTAATGAAGTTGGGGGTTAAAGTGTAATTTCCATCTTGTTCCAGCGTGATTTATAGGATTTAAAACAAGCAACGAATCAATCCTTTCTCTCTCTTCTCAACCGTTTCGGAATCAAAATCCAGATTTAAATCTTTTCAAAACAGAAACCCTAAACAATCGTACGCACATCAAAAAGGTAACATCTTTTCTTCTTCACCACTCTTCATTTATCTTTTATTGAATCTGTTATCAGGTAAAAAGGTAAGTTGCTTCATATAAACGATTTCGTTTTCTGATCTGTTCAAATTCGAACCGTCATTAACTTCAGGTTAAATCTTTAGAAATATGTGTTTGCATGTTCATTCTACTTTGTAAAAAATAGTATTTCATCATTTTGGTAATGATTTCTCACAAAAAATATTAGGGTTTGATTCGAAAATCTTGATTTTGGTAATGGTTTGTAATCTGTAAAAACCTAATTTTTATTTGAAAATCTTACTTTTGTTTGAGATTTAGACAAATTTCAGTAACAAAGTACGCATACTTTATCAAACATGTAATGTAATTTTTGGGGTTTAGGGTTTTATTTGAAAATATTAATTTTTGTAATTTATGAATAAATTATGCAAACTTTACGAAAGGGAAAAGAAAAGAAAACACTTGTCTAACTGTATATACAGTTTTATGTATAATTTAGAATAAATTATGCAAACTTTACGAAACATAATGAGACATTTATCAAAATAATTAAATTTTATTCCTTAGATTGTCAAAAATAGAACCGGAAGTACATAGTAGATACGGTAACCGAAGAAATAAAATCAATTATGAACATAGATTCGTATTTCAATGGTGCCCATCCATGCATTCTCCATTTGCAATCTTCAACAGGACACACAGCAGTAACACGCTTCGAATCATTTTTTAAGAATTTGAAATCATGCCCTGTGTTGATAATATATTGCCTGAAACTCCATCTGTAAATATCTTATCCCAACCCTCTGATTTGAGTTTGATTTGCTTATTTTGATTTGATGATTATACCTGAAACTCCACCTGTGATAACAAATGGAGAAAGATTAATACATATAAATTTTATAGAAAAGTATATTATTTACAATAAATCACATGAACATTTATGTAAATTATATATAATTTATTTTAAAGTACACTAGATTTGCATATATAAAGCGAAGTTGTTCTAATAATGAAACAAGTACTGTTTTGAGATTAAAGCATGCGTAATGTTCTATAAATTACGCATAATTTATGGCCAATAATATAATATTCATAATATTCCTGATAAAGTATATATAATTTGTTAGAAAATACATATATCATGTTCTCATTTTGAAAAACCTCGTACGGGATATGTTTGCATAATTTACTGTAAATTATGATAATTTATGGTAAAGTACATGTAATGTTAATTCTGTTATGAGGAACCGTACGAAAAACGCATATTTTATAAATCCCTACAGATTGAAAACCAGATCTGAAGAAAAAGTGTGAATATCATTAGACTTAAACAACAAATCTAAAGATATCTGATATGATGATTGATTGCAACAATAAATATACTCGATTTGTAGGAGTCAGTAATGAAGGATTATCTCATCAATATCAAAAACATTAAGGAAATTTTAAGAGAGAGAAAGACAATAATAACATACTCGATTTGAAACAAAATAAGTAAAGAAGAATTTTGTTTACCTGATTTACCATAAGAAGATGATTTTCAGAAGCTCTAATGAATATGAAACAAGTTTTCTATTTTAATGGGAAATTTTCAGTCGATTAAGATGTAGAGAGAGAGAATCAACTATAATAAACTGAAACAGAATCAGAAAACTTATAAATTGATTTGTGTTTTACCTGATTAAAAATGACAAAGATTTTTTTAGCAACTCAAATGAATATGAAACAAAGTTTCTGATTTAATGGAGGATTTTCATTCGATTAAGATGTAGAGAGAGAGAAAAAACCAGAAGGTATTCGGTTCAGATGTAGAGAGCGAGACAAAACCAGAAGGTTTCGGTTACAAAAAGCTAATGAAGATCACGGTTTCTTTGTTTAGAAACGTGATTGGAGAGAGAAACAGGGAGATAAAAATGAAAAAGATATTTAGTGAATTTGAGCTTAAATGTGTTTTTATATTGCAGGAAGGTTAGTTTATGTATTAATATTTTATAGTTATTCTAGGGATTTGTGTTTTTTCTCTAGATGGATCCAAATGGACTAGATATCCATTTAGGATATTATTTTGGTTTTCAAACCCTTTATTGGATTAGAGAGGACTAAAAGTCCTATTAGGATCCACTTTTTGGGCTATAAGCTATGCCACTTTGGAAGGTTATGGCCACCCGACAGAAAATGTGCTGGCAATTTCCGGCAAATCCGCCCGGCGATCTTTAAAAGAAAGTCCTTCTTAATCTTCTCGCTTCATCTTCTTCTTCCTTCTTAAGATATGGTTAATAGTTTCTCTGTGATTTCCTATCTGGGTTTCAAATATTTTGAATGGTTAAAAATGGAGAGATTTCAAAGAAGGAGATCTAATGAAAGAGAAAGTACTAACTTCAACCAATGTTCATCATCAAATGTCAAAACTTACTTTCACTTGTCTTCCCTTGCTAACTTGATTACAGGTAACATTTGGATTTTGGTGAGCTTTAGGGTTTTTGATCGAAACTTTGTGAACATTGAAGTCGTCAGTTAGGTTAAACATTCAAGGTTTCAACTTTCAATAGGTTTAGGTCAACTGCTGAAGTAGGCATATTTTATTTCTTTTTAATTGTTGTGATGGTAAAAGCATCATTATGTTGTGGTTGCAATGACTTCTAGGGTTGTGATGTAATAATGTAAATGATAATGTGTTCCCGTTATTTTTGTGCATTAATTAAATCTCCAGTTTTCTTAGAGCCATATTTTTAAAGATAGATTTCTATCTGCTATTGTGCTAGATTTTGTGGAAAATTATTACTTGTATTTCCATCTGTTGATTGTGTTTCTGGGTTTTATTAGATTCTTCTTCAGCTGTACTTGTACCCCCTTTTAATAAACTTTAATTTAATGTTTTTAGAAGAGATAGTCCTATAATTTGGTATGTTAAAATGGAGGAAGAGAAGAAGAAGAAAGAAGGAAGAAGAAGAAGAAGAAGGATGGAGAAGAAGGAAGAAGAGAAAGAAAAGAAAAAATATCCCAGTCAAGGTCGTCGACTGGTGATGATGACCTAACGGCAATTGGCGCCGTTAGGTTAAACATTGGTTGAGGCATTGTCTCCTAAACACACATTGTCTTTAACCAAATTAGGATTTGCCTCTAGCGAGATTGTTTATAACAACTTTGGGCATTGCCTATGAAATCTCCCTTAGACTAATATCGGGGTGTTCATTGTGTTAAGGATGGAGACAACTCGACTCGGCTTTCTCTCTCAAACCTTCTAATTAATCTCTATTTTAAATTATGTTAGTTTTCCTTCTAATCGGTTTCCATAACAGTAAAAATTTTCGACATAAAATATCTATAAAGCTGTAGCACGCTTACTTTTAAGAGGTGCTACTAGCAAATAATAGGGGTCCAAATAGCAATACCCTTATAAACTTCAAACCTTTTTTGTTTCCAACTCACATCTTCTTCCTTGTCCAGCCGTGAGAACGAGTTAAATAGGGCAGCGAAGGTTTAGAATTGGAGGGCTCAAAATCAAAGGAAATCTAGAGAGAGAAAGTGGGAAAGAAGAAAAGGCATTTAAGGGAGTTCCTAAATGGTTTGATTTCTTCTTCTTTAGCCCTCTTCAATTTTTAAGCTAGTTTTGAATAGTAGGACTATAATAGCTTCGAACCATTATTGTTTACTAGGTTATAATCAACTTAGAATCAATTAGTGATACAATAGGTATATACTATGATTAGAAACTAATTACAACAATAATATAGTAACCCTAGACCATTATAGTTATATAAATATTGTATATACATACGCGGACAACAACCTAGGTTATTTAGGTTATATACAAGTGGTATAAATACACCAGGACAACAACCTAGATGCAAAGAATTATTTGTGTTTATGTTATTGATATTAATAATTGATTGTATGAGATGATACGTATGATATTGGAGCATAAGTGTTATCAATGGTTGTGTGTGATATATTACTTTAGGTTGTTAATTAACCTAGAAAGCATAGGCTAGTCGGAACCAAGAATGGTTGACTCGACATGTGGGTCGATTGCAAACACTAGTTACTGATGTGATATTAGATAACTTGGTGGACCATAATCTTGAGTTCCGTTAATGGATTGAACTAAGACTGGTTGGCTCGACATGTGGGTTGATGCAAACACGGGTTTGTCAATGTGATATTGGACAACCTAGTGGACCAGGGGTTTGAGTTCTAATATGGATTGACGGTTGTAATCCATAAGTAATCGGTGGTTGGTTCGACAAGATGATCGATCCAAACACAAGTTCATTCTTGTGGACCACATACTTCTAGTTTGAGAAGTAATTTACCAACTAGAGGTTGGCTCGCCTCCTGCTCATATGTGAAATGCTCGTGTTGCACTGTGCTCTTGTTGCACGGGTCCCCATTTTTGGGAGGTATCCATGGTTCATTGAGATGTTTAAGTCGATCCAAACACGAATGCTAAGTGAAGCTATCTCTTAGACCTCAAAATTGGTTATGCCCCTCCAAAAGAGAAGTTGTATTGTATGAATCTTTTCAACCGTGTAACAGGTTGACTTCAGTTGTGTTGGCACGAAAGGTGTAACTCAATGGAACATGTTATTGTTTTTCTTCTGTTTGATACTTAGTTTTGTTGTTGAATTGGTCTATTTAGACCTTAGGTAATTTGAAATCTACTAAATGGGTTCTGACCTAGCCTACTCTTTTTCAGGTGATAGAGATCGGGGAGCGCCACCAGTTTGATCTCAGTTCGTCAGCTCGGAGTTTCTTTCTTAGTTTTCGCTTTCGAGATTAGGTAGTTATTTTGAGTTTCGCCTCTTAGACCTACGTGTCGATGATTTAGAAGAAACATTGTTTGAGTTAAGAAAGTTTAATGGATTTCCTTTAGATGATTTATTGATTCTTATGAGCTTCACATTTGATATTGTTTCCCTTTTTGATGGATATATCGACTATGTTTACTGTTCTGCAGAGAAATGCTTTGATTTTAGGTTTTCATGGCGGTCGACGTGGAAATCTATATTTGGGGCGTTACAAAGTGGTATTAGAGCTCTAGGTTCATAAATCTTAGGGTCAGTGTGATAGGTAAGGTTCAACCCCGTTAAGCGCATAGTATGTGGTAATTTTCCGTACAGAGTTATTCACTGTCTGAGTTTTAATTTAGTTTCTCTTTTGGATGTGAATAGAGTTATGGAAATCGGAGGGGTTACTGGTCGTGGCAGGGGACGTCGCAGTGCTCGCACCCGAGGATGTGGTAGAGGTTGAGGTCGAGGTCGAGGTGTTATTGTTGAGGAAGAGGGGTCTACAGGACCCCAAGATTCACAAGCACAGTCAGGGGGTCATTAAACCACAAATCCTTATCTGAACGGAGGAGCGACAGTGACCATTGCTGCAGCCGCATTGCAAAATTTGATTAACATTGCAGCAGAGGTTAAAACAAGGGAACAAGCTGAGGCGCAAAATCCGACACTAGAGACGGGGGGTCCTGTGGTGAATCAGAGGCCACCGACTGAGATGACATGGTTGATGTACTACCATGAGCTTAAGAAAATGGGACCGTCAATATTTGAAGAGACTTGAGGACTGGTAGAGGCATATGAATGGTGTAAGGAGATAGAGAGGATGTTCGTGGCGTTTGATTACTTTGAGGAATATAAGCAGCGGATGGCAGTGTTCCAGTTAAAGAAGAATTCAGCTACTTGGTGGGATACTCAGTCTAGGCTAGTGGATCCGTTGAGGTTCATCTGGGAAGAATTTAAGAAGGTCTTCATGGAAAACTTTATTCCTTTCTCAGCACAACAAACACTTAATAGGGAATTCAGGAGTTGAAGCAAGGGGAAAATCAATCAGTTTTGGAGTATGAGAATGGGTTTCATAAACTCCCTCTTCGCTACTCAACTAATTCCCACAGAGGAGGAAAATTTCGGGAGGTTTCTAAATGGGTTGCATGACAACATTGTTAGGTACATTGTTGCGCAACTTAGTTTCGACACCTATCAGAAGGTGGTTTCTTGTGCTAAGGTTCACGATGCTCGGATACAGGAGGCAAAGAAGCAAAGAGAAATCAAAGTACAGAACAAGGGTGGACAAAAGGGGAACGGCAGAAATTATGGGAAGGTTGGCAGCGCAACGACTATAATGGTCAGCGGGATGGTAAGAGGCCTTGGATCAAGGGAGGCAGCAGGGATATGACGGTGGTGACTACAAATAGGCAACCGCCAGTGGCTAATGTTGATGGTGTGGGATAGAGACCATTTAAAGGGATTTGTTTTAATTGTCAGGAAGTAGGGCACAGGTCTTTTGATTGTCCAAGAAGGAATAGAGCTCAAACAGGAAATCAGGGGCGTCATCATGAACGTAACCCACAGGGCAGACCATAGGGACGTGGGCAGCAACCACAGTTGAACGCTATCGTTCCTAGAGATGACTGTGCACCTACTGATGTGGTGGAAGGTACATTCCTTATTCATACTAGAATGGGTAAAATTTTATTTGATCCTGGTGCCATTGGCACATTTATCTCTATTTCTTTTGTTCGTAAGTTACCCATAGAGCTAGATCGATGTAGGAGATCTTTTTCAGTGTCTTCTGCTTGGGGTGGTTTGATTGTGATAGACCACATCTACAAGGGGTGTATTATTAGATTAGGTGAGCGAGACTTTGCTGCAGACCTTTTTCTGCTTGAGTTGGTGTTGTATGATGTGATCTTAGGCATGGATTTGCTTGCCTCACATTTTCCCTTCCAGGGGAAGAAGTGTTTACAGTGTCAGCACTAACTAGTCAGATGAGAGAGGTTCACTTGAGTAACGTAGAGCTAGAAGAGCATCTGGAAGTAAGTGAGGGGCTTGATAGTATTGATGTGGTTAGTGAGTACCACGAAGTGTTCAGAGATGTACCGGGGTTGCCACCACGCAGAGAGGTTGACTTCTGTATTCAGTTGGAACCGAGTACTAAGCCTATACCCCGAACTCCTTACCGAAATACTCCGATAGAACTGCGAGAGCTCAAGGACCAGATTTAGAAATTACTAGATTAGGGGTTCATACGTCAGAGTAGTTCTCCTTGGGGTGCACCTGCTCTTTTTGTTAAATAGAAAGATGGGTCAATGCGATTGTGTATCGATTATAGAGAGCTCAACAAGGTTACTGTGAAGAATAATTATCCTTTACCATGGATTGATGATCTGTTCGATCAACTGAGGGGGCCAAGTGGTTCTCTAAGATTGACTTGAGGTCAGGGTACCATCAGTTACGAGTCCGAGAGGAGGACATTCCTAAGACGGCATCTGTGACAGGTTATGGTTCATATGAGTTTCGTGTTATGTCATTCGGTTTGACTAACGCTTCTGCAGTGTTTATGGACCTCATGAATCGGGTGTTGAGGGACTTCTTGGATAAATTTGTCATTGTCTTTATTAATGACATTCTTATATACTCCAAGAATAAGGAGGATCATGAGGATCACTTGAGATTGGTGTTAGAGAGATGGATGGAACATCAGTTATATGCGAAGTTCGAGAAATGTGAATTTTGGCATGTTACTTCTAAGGACGGAGTATTGGTTGATCCTTCTAAGGTTGAAGTTGTGCTTAATTGGAAGCAACCTACCTCGGTTATTGAGATTCGCAGTTTTCTAGGATTGCTGGGTATTATCGACTTTTCATCAAGGGGTTCTCAAGTATTGCAGGACCTTTGACGAATCTTACAAAGAAAGGAGTGGTCTTCTCATGGGATGCAAAGTGTGATGCAGCTTTTAGAGAACTTAAGACAAAGTTGACTACGACACCTGTGTTGATCATTCCAGAGAGTGGCACCAGATTTGTGATTTATACTGATGCTTCTATTCAGGGTTAGGGTTGCGTATTGATGCAAAAAAGATAAAGTGGTTGCTTATGCTTCTAGGCAGTTGAGGCCACAGGAGCAAAACTATCCAACTCATGACTTAAAGTTGGCAGCCATAGTGTTTGCCTTAAAGATTTGGACGCACTATCTGCATGGTGAGAGGTTTGATCTCTTTACCGATCATAAGAGCCTCAAGTTCTCTTCTCACAAAAGGAGTCGAACATGCGTCAGCGCAGGTGGTTGGAGTTGATGAAGGATTATAACTTCACGCTGCAATACCACCCGGGTAAGGCAAATGTGGTAGCTGATGCATTAAGTCGACAACCGAGGGGTATCGTGGCAACATTGATGATGAACCAGTGGAAGATGTTGGAGGATGTGGCAATGTATGCCATTGACGTTGTTGGGTCAGGAGTTGACTCGTTCTTTCTGGGTAGTATGGTTGTTAGACCATCTTTGTTGAATCGTATTGTCAATGCCCAAGTTGATGATGAGTGGTGTCAGAAACAGGTTTCGTTAATGCAAGAGACTAAGAGTGAGTTCAGTACCGGGCAAGAAGACGGATTGAGATTCCGAGGGAGGTTATAGTACCGGCAGATCCGGTCTTGACACGGGATATATTAGATGAAGCACACCGAAGTAAGTACACAGTTCACCCCGGGGGTAACAAGATGTACAAAGACTTGAAGAGGCAGTACTGGTGGTCAGGGATGAAGAAAGATGTTGCGGAGTATGCGAGGAAGTGTAACGTATGTCAGATGGTGAAAGCGGAAAATCGACATCCATCGGGACTCTTGGAACCGTTGCCCATTCCCGAGTGGAAATGGGAGAATATATCGATGGACTTCATCACAGGTTTACCACGTTCTAGTAGAGGCTTTGGCGCCATTTGGGTGACAGTAGACAGGTTGACTAAGTCGGCTCACTTCCTACCAGTGAAAACGACAGATACTGGAGATCGATTGTAACAACTTTACATCAAGGAAGTAGTCAGGTTGCACGGAGTTCCGATGTCTATTGTTTCAGACAAAGATTCGTCCTTACTTCACGGTTTTGGAAGAGTTTCCAAACTTCTATGGGGACATCTTTACATTTCAGTATAGCTTTTCATCCTCAGACTGATCCGCAGACAGAGCGAGTATTGGATGGAGTTGGCAAGATCATTTGCCTTTGTGGAATTTGCATATAATAATAGCTACCAATCTAGTATTGGATGGCACCTTTCGAGGCATTGTACGGGAGACCTTGTCGGTCACCATTGTGTTGGACAGAGGCAGGTGACGCTAAACTAGAAGGACCAGAGGTGATTTAGGACACTTTTGAGAAAATTTCTTTTGATTCGAAGTAGGCTCCAAGCAGCTCAAAGTCGTCAAAAGAGTTATGCCAACAACCGACGAAGGGATTTGGAGTTTATTGTTGGAGATGAGGTTTTGTTGAAGGTGTCACCTATGAAAGGTGTTTTACGATTCGGTAAGAAAGGAAAGTTGGCTCCCAGATATATTGGACCTTTCAGAATGGTTGAGAAGGTGGAAAAAGTAGTCTATCGTCTTGACTTGCCTGCAAGCTTCACAGGAGTCCACAATGTCTTTCACATTTCGATGCTTCGAAAACATGTGAGAGATGGAGATCAACATTCAATGATAGATTACTATGATTTGGAGCTCCAGCCAAATGTATCATATGAAGAGGAACCAGTTCGTATCAATGATCGTAGAGATCATGTCCTTCGCCGAAAGACGATTCCCATGGTCAAGGTTCAGTGGCATCACCACAATGACAAGGAAGTTACTTGGGAACGTGAGGATGATATGCAGCTTCGTTATCCTCACCTTTTTCTCTCGACACGTACATTTAATTTCGAGGGTCCAAATAGCAAGACCCTTATAAACTTAAAACCTTTTTTGTTTCCAACTCACGTCTTCTTCCTTGTCCAGCCATGAGAACGAGTTAAATAGGGCAGTAGGAGGTTTAGAAGTGGAGGGATCAAAATCAGAGGAAATCTAGAGAGATAAAGTGGGAAAGAAGAAAAGGCATTCAAGGGAGTTGCTAAAGGGTTTGATTTCTTCTTCTTGGTGCTACAGTCGGTTTCTTCTTCCCTAGGGTTTACATAGCCCTGTTCAATTTTTAACCTAGTTTTGAATAGTAGGACTATAATAGCTTTGAACCATTATTGCTTACTAGGTTATCATCAACTTAGAACCAATTAGTGATACAATAGGCGTATACAATGATTAGAAACTAATTACAACAACAATATAGTAACCCTAGACTATTATAGTTATATAAATATAGTATATACATACCCGGGTAGCAACCTAGGTTATTCAGGTTATATACATATGGTATAAGTACACCCGGACAGCAGCCTAGAGCTAAGAATTATTTGTGTTTATGTTATTGATAATAATAATTGATTGTATGAAATGATATGTATGATGTTGGAGCATAAGTGCTATCAATGGTTGTGTGAGATATATTGCTTTAGGTTGTTAACCTAGAAAGCAGAGGCTAGTCGGAATCAAGAATGGTTGGCTCGACGTGTGGGTCGATTGCAAACACTATTTACTGATGTGATATTAGATAACATCGTGGACCATGATCTTGAGTTCCGTTAATGGATTGAACTAAGACTGCTTAGCTCGACATGTGGGTTGATGCAAACACAGGTTTGTCACTGTGATATTGGACAACCTAGTGGACCAGGGGCTTGAGTTCTAATATGGATTGACGGTTGTAATCCATAAGTAATCGGTGGTTGGCTCGACAAGATGATCGATGCAAACACAAGTTCATTCTTGTGGACCACATACTTCTAGTTTGAGAAGTAATTTACCAACTAGAGGTTGGCTCGCCTCATGCTCATATGTGAAGTGCTCGTGTTGCATTGTGCTCGTGTTGCACGGATCCCCATTTTTGGGAGGTATCCATGGTTTATTGAGAGGTTTAAGTCAATGCAAACACGGATGCTAAGTGAAGCTATCTCGTGGACCTCAAAATGGGTTATGCCTCTCCAAAAGGGAAGTTGTATTGTATGAATCTTTTCAACCGTGTAACAGGTTGACTTCAGTTGTGTTGGCACGAAAGGTGTAACTCAATGGACTATGTTATTGTTTTTCTACTGTTTGATACTTGGTTTTGTTGTTGAATTGGTCTATTTAGACCTTAGGTAATTACAAATCTATTAGCTGGGTTCTGACACAGCCTACTATTTTTCAGGTGATAGAGATCGGGGAGCGCCACTAGTTTGATCTCAGTTCGTCAGCTCGGAGTTTCTTTCTTAGTTTTTGCTTTCGGATTAGGTAGTTATTTGGAGTTTCGCCTCCTAGACAGTTATTTCTTTCATTCGTTCTTGTCCGGCTTACGTGTCGATGATTTAGAAACATTGTTTGAGTTAAGAAAGTTTAATGGATTTCCTTTACAAGATTTATTGATTCTTATGAGCTTCACATTTGATATTATTTGTCTCTTTTGATGGATATATCGACTATGTTTACTGTTCTGCGGAGAAATGCTTTGAGTGTAGGTTTTCATGGCGGCCGACGTAGAAATCTAGATTTGAGACGTTACAAAAGCGGTATCTGAATTTATTCAGAAATTTACTAAAAAGTGTAACCCTGTTTCATCAAAAGAGGAAGACCTAGTTCTTGAATTTTCAAAATACTGGAAGAGTAACAATCTTACGACAATGAGTTTTATTTTAGTTTTTCTGGTTCAAATAGAAAATCAATTTATTGTGTTATTGTGATTATCAGAAATGGCATCAACAACAGAATCTGTTGTTAAGCAAGTTGGTCCAAATCACGATGAAAAACCAGAGAAGTTTTCAGGAGTTGACTGTAAGCGTTGGCAACAAAAGATGTTGTTTTATTTGACTACTTTAGGGTTAATCAAGTACTAATCTGATCCGAAGCCAATTCTTGAAAGAGATGGAGATGTTCAGCTTGTATCTGCCACTAAAGCATGGAAGCACTCAGACTTTCTATGTAAGAATTACATCCTTAACTCACTAGAAAACGGTTTATACAATGTCTATTATGGTATAGACACGGCTAAGGAACTCCGGGAAACCTTGGCCAATAAATATAAAACTGAAACAATGGGAGTTAAGAAATTTATAGTGGTTAGATTTCTGGATTTTAGAATTACTGATATTAAACTCGTAATGGTTCAAGTCAAGGAATTTCAACTTCTTCTACAAGAATTGAAATCTAAGAATATGGTAGCAAACGAATCATTTCATGTGAGGCCTATGATTGAAATATTATCTCCATCTTGGAAGGATTTTAAGAACTACTTGAGACATAAGAACAGAACAATGTCTCTTGAAGAAATCATTCTCAAGTTAAGAATTGAATAGGATAATCGTAATGCAGAGATGAAGATAGAAAAGAATAATTCATTTTCCGCAAAAGTCAACATAGGTGAGGGTGCACCAAACCCCCGAACAGAAAAAAAAAAAAAAATGAGACCAGGTAAGCCATCAAAGTAAAATAATGACCGATTTGATTGTACTTGTTACAATTGTGGCAAAAAAGGTCATTTCACTAGAGATTGTCGTACTAATAAAGGCAAATTCAACAAGAACAAGAAGGGCAAAAGTCAGGCCTCTCTTGTGGAAGATGAAGAACTCCAGAACCTATGTGCTATGGTTACTGGAATGGAGGAAGAAGTGGAAGAAGTAATAGAAAACCTTCAGAAACTTAATATATGTAATGTAGTTTCTGAAGTTAACTTGGTTGGTGGAAATCCATGAGATTGGCGGGTTGATACAGAAGCCACTAAACCTATTTGTGGAGAAAAAACATCATGTTCTTTACATATACCAAAATTCCAGGAGGAACCCTCTTTATGGGAAATGCTACTACTACCCAAGTTGTTGGGAAGGAAAGGTGGTCCTGAAATTCACATCAGGAAAAGAAGTTACCCTCAATGATGTACTTCATGTACCAGATATTCGTAAATATTTGGTATCTGATTCTCTACTCTCAAAAACTAGGGTCAAGCTAGTATTTTAGTCTAATAATTTTGTATTAAGCAAGAGTGGTATGTATGCGCGTAAGGGTTATCTATGTGGGGGGTTATTCAAGATGAATGTAATAACTATATCTCCAAAAATTATTAATAAAGTTAATGTTGCTTATATTGTTGTTGATTCTTATAGTATTTGGTATAAAAGACGCCATGTAAATAAACATTCATTGGAGAACTTAATGAATATGGATTTAATCCCAAGATTCGAAATTAACACTCAAGAAAAGTGTCAAAGATGTGTTGAGTCTAAATTAGCAAAGACTTTCATTTCATAGAAAGAAATACAGAACCATTAGATTTAATACATAGTGACATATGTGATTTAAAATTGGTTCAGACAAAAGGTGGGAAGAAATACTTTATCACTTTTATTGATGATTCTACTCCTTAGTGTTATGTTACTCACTTAGAAGTAAAGATGAAGCAACAGAGAAGTTTGAATTTTACAAAAATGAAGTAGAAAACCAACTTAACAAAAAGATGAAAGCACCAAGAAGTGATAGAGGAGGAGAATATGAATCTCTCTTTAAAGAATTATGTGCCAAAAGTGGCATTATTCATCAAACGACAACTCCATACACACCTCAACAAAATGGTATAGCCGAACGTAAAACCAGAACTCTAAAAGAGACGATGAATGCTTTATTACTAGGTTCTAGTTTACCACAAAACTTATGGTGGGGGGTTGTACTAACAGCAAACCATTTATTAAATAGATTGCCCCATAGAAAAATAGAAAAAATTTCATATGAACTATGGAAATAAAGGAAATCTTCTTTTAAAATCACAAAAGTGTGTGGATTCCTTGCAAATGTATTAGTCTCTCTTCCTAAAAGAGTCAAGATAGGACCAAAGACAATAGATTGTGTATATATATGACCTGCTATGAACAGTGGTGCTTATAGATTTTTAGTACACAAATCAGAAATATCAAATATTCATCCAAATACTGTTTTAGAATCAAGTGATATTGAGTTCTTTGAAAACATCTTTCCTTGTAAACCAAATTTGGATAAATATTTTGAAACTAGAAAATGTGATAGGGAAGAAGAAACCCAAATTCCAGAAACATCTCAAAGTGATAAAATGGATGAAGAAGAAAATTAGGCTGAACCTCGAAAAAGTAAAAGGAGAAAGATAGCTAAGACGTTTGGTCCTGATTTTCTCACCTATATGGTTAAAAATGAGCCTCAGCCATTCACATACCTTGAAGATACAATGGGTTATTTGGTTGAGGATTTTCATCGAATATCTAGAACTCACAGTCCATTATCCAATTAAGTATTTCGTTAATAAATAAAAAAGATTACAATGAAATACTGAGCATTGAGAAAGCCATGATTACTTTTTTCCCTTACATTGACGTTTCAGAAAAAACAAATTCTAATCATCTCTAACAGAAAATCGAGAAATCTAAAAAGAGCTGATGAGATCTATGAGATTGAGAGACGTATCTGTAATAACCCATCTTCATCATCTTTGCACTTATAGTAGAGGGTTATACCTGTTATTAGATTTTTAATTAAAAGGGTGGGTTGATTGGTTACGTATCATTAATTGATTTGGAGGGGGATTTCATGAGAAGTAATAGCGAAAAGTGAGAAAGGCAAGATGGATATTTTTTTGGAAGATGTTTGCGAGAAGATTTTTTTTTCGATGAACAATGTTTGCGAGAAGATGAAAAAAAAAATAAGTTAATTGTATTTTAATTTTATCTAGGCCGTTCACTTATTAATATAACTCTTCTGTTTTAATCGGTGTCGTCCATTCGAAGGTACAATACTTTATTAAAAAATTATCATGTTGTAATAACTAAGGACTTCTAGACAATATCATTTATAAAAAATTACGTTTGTCGCAGTCAGCGTTTTTCCTTCTATTTTATTATATAGATAAAGACTTGATTTTTATTGGTTCAAATTCAAAATACTGATAAGGTGGACGATTAGGCATAGGGGTGGGAAAACGGTCCAGAAACCCGACACCCGGCCCAATCCGCCCGGACCGTTTACACTTGAAAACCAATTCCTACCCGAGCCGAGTATACCCCGCCCGATGGCTCGGGCTATATGGGTCGGGATTCGGACAGGAGCTCATATCCGAGTCCCGGCCCGAAATACCCGTTCGAAACCCGTCCGCTACAACCCGCCCGTTAGATACCCGAAGGTTGCTACTCGAAGGCTGCTACCCTAACACCCTTTTCATACCATATCACCAACACAAGTTTATATGATCCAAAGGTGTGGGACTAAAAAGCTTGAGTTACTTAAAATTTTAACTTTTACCAAACTTTGATTTGGAAGGCAAAAGAAGAGGTAGATATAACTTCCCCTCTTGCTTCTTTTATCCATATCCCAACAATGTGGGACTAATAGATGAAGCTTATTTAAAGTTTTTGACTTTAAAGTTTTTGACTGAAACATGTCTTCCAAAGCAAATGAGGAGGTTATATATAACCTATCTCCTTGCTTCTTTTATTTATAACTCAAAGGTGTGGGACAAATTGTTGAAGTTTGCTTAAAATTTGTTTTGTGATGTTGGCCTTCTAGTATCCTTCCTTGATTAAATATGATACATGGTCAATGGTAATTGACTATATCAAATGTCTATGAATCAAGATAGTAGAATCTATGGTAGAACTCTCACATCCCACCAATATTTGAATATAAAAAATACAAATAATAAGATGATGAAATATCTGATTTCTAAGGCAACTAATATCGTTGTCTTTCATAAAAAAAAAAAAAAAAAAAAAAACTAATATCGTTCTCTCGATGACTACGTTAATGTCATTAAGAAGCATCAATGCTTCTATTTCATAGAGATGTGAATATATTATTAGAGAATCTATAATGCTAAACTTGCAGATTTTGGTATATCAAGATTAGTACCTTTAGTTCAAAGAACATTAGGTTACTTAGCTCGTTGAACATTAGGTTATTAGCGGAAAGTTATGTAGCTATGTTTTTTTTTTCATTGAAAAGTAAAGATATTAATGAGTTTTTGGATAAAAATTTAGTGAGAGAAGGAAGGATTAATGAGTTAAAAGGTGTGAGTGAATTGGCAAGAAAATATTTGCTCTTGAGAGGTGATGAAAGACCAACTATGAAGGAAGTGGCATAAATCTACTATACAAATGGGCCTCTAAATAAAGATTGATCTAATTAGTTGAAATCTAGTAGTTTTTTTTTTTGAAATCTAGTAGTTGAAATCTAAAATTAGAAAGCATTGATTATAACTTAACATGGCCTAGATGACAATTTCTCCAAAGGAAGTAAAGTGATCAATTAAAAGCTTTTGATGTTATAAAGTCCCACTCCCAAAACTTATATTTATAATTAGGAATGAGTTAGATACTTTTACTTAAGGGAAATGAATGATGTAAATTGAACTAAGACATATGAAGTTATTAGTCCCACATTGTCTATGAAGACTTAAAAAGTGATTGGAGACTTATATTTTAAGAAAGGGAAGGATGGAAGGTAATCTAAAACATAAAACATATTAGTCCCACATTGTGTATTTATAATTACAAAGTGCTTGGACTCTTTTACTTAAGGAAAGGGAAGAATGTTAAGTTAACAAAAATTTCTAAAATTATTAGTCTCACATCTCTTACTTCGAATTAGAGAGGGGTTGATAATTTTAATATAAGGGTGGGGCTTTTGAAATATTATTTAAAACCCGAGCCGGTCCGACCCGAGCCCGTTGAAACCCGTTCGGGTAGCCGGGCTCGGACGGGCTACGGGCACTTCAATTCAATGATTCGCCCGGCCCGTTCCGCCCGACTCACTATCTCGGGCTCGGCTTATCCGAGCCCGATCTGCCCGAGCCCGACACTTTGTAGTCCGAGCCCGTCCGCGTCCGCCCGATTCCCACCCCTAATTAGGCATATCTCAAGAAGACACTCTGATCATGCGCACTCTGAAAGTCAAATATGCCTCCACATCAGAGAAATACCTTGGTACACAACTATTCATCGGAGCACAAAAAACCACTGTTTTCAAAGATATCCTGGAGCAGATCAGGAATAAACTCAACAAGTGGAACCACTCGTTCCTTTCCCAATCTGGTCGCACAAAGGTCATATCAGCCATTGCGGCGGCCGTACCCCGATATCAGATGCAGTGCTTCACAATTCCGAAAGGAATTAGCAAAAGCATCAAGGCCGTTCAACGGAATTTCTGGTGGGGTAAGTCGAAAGGTATTTGCACCAAAGCTTGGTCTGATATCTGTACTCCTAAAAAAGTTGGAGGCCTAGGGCTTCATCTGCCAGATTTGGATAATACGGCTCTCCTCTCTAAGATGGCATGGCGTCTCAAGACTGAATCAGAAGCTGCATGGGTCAAACTACTCAAAGCTAAGTACTTCCCAAAATCCAATACCCCAGGTCCAGCTGAACCACATCACTCCTGGAATTGGAAGACGATCAGAAAGCACTACAGACTGATTGAAGATCTAGCCATTTGGGAAGTGCATTCGGGTGATGATATCAATATCTGGACTGATAATTGGATTCCTGAAATCAATAGCACCATTCCGAACAGTAATCACTCTGATCTAACCAAAGTCTCACAGCTCATCTCGAACAACAATTGGAATACGGATATTCTTAGAGATAACTTTGACATTATTACTCAGAATCTGATAAAGACTATCCCGGTGAATAGCGAAGGTAAAGACCAGCTCAAATGGAAGCTCACCAACTCGGATAAATTCACTGTAGCCTCTATGTACCAGCACCTTAGCAATAATAACAGTAATCACAACATGAACACCCAGAACTGGAATTTCATTTGGTCCCTCCCAACAGTTCCACGCATCAAAATGTTCATCTGGAAAATCTGCACCAAAGCTCTCCCAGTTAGGGAAAGAATAGGTAAGTATATTAACAATATTAACATTTGTCCCAACTGCATGAGTATAGAATCAATCGAACATGCTTTACTACACTGTGCCTTGGCTAAGAACATCTGGTTTAATTACAATATCATATCTTAAAATATTATGTCTATATCTGACTGGATATTCTCGTGGGAAAACCATAATCAGCATTGCTTCATTAGAAATAATATTCACTTTGCGACCATCTTATGGATTATATGGAAAGTGAGGTGTGACCACTGCTTTCAATATGAAATAAATGACATTAGCAAAATTATCAGAATGATCGAAAATTTCTCAGAAACCAAAATGAAACAAGAGAAAATTAGACATTATAATATTGAAAACTGGCAACCTCCGCCTCAAAATTTTATTAAGGTTAATGTAGATGCATCGTTTACTAATGTAATATCCAATGTGGGAATCAGCTTGGTTGTTCACAATGCAGAATCAAAATTCATAGCAGCGAAAGTAACATCCACTAGAGCTAGAAACAGCGAAGAAGGAGAAGCAAAGGCTATTTTACTCGGCGTCGAATGGGCGAAAGCTAATCAACAAAAGAATATAATCTTAGAAAGCGACAATATCAATCTCATCAAACATCTCCACAATAAACAGCACACGGTGAACTGGCAATCTTTAATCCATATCCGCAAAATTCGTGATAGTAGAAAAGAATTCGAAGAGATGAAATTCAAGTATACAAAAAGAGAACTCAATTCCAGTGCAGACAGACTAGCGAAATGGGCAAGAAAGAAAAACGCAAGCAAAATTTGGAACAATGTGCCTTGTATGTTAGTTAATAAATATTGTAATAACGCTGTTATTTAATATATGAAAGCTAGTTCAACAAAAAAAAAAAGTAACTAGTGGCAAAAACCCCCAAAACGATAGAGAGAGAAATCCCCAAAACCAAATTCAATCTATGGGCCCTAATCTTTGATTCACTTATTCCACTACATATCTTAACACTTACTGTATTATCTCTTCATATTCAAAGATCTAAGGTTTTCCCACCAACAAAACACCCAAAAGACAAACCATAGATCTAGGATTTATCATCAAGATTGCTGAGAAGACCTGAATCAGACGAAAAACTCAGATCTGTGCTAGCTTACTCACTCGCAAAGAAGATCTCACCATGTGGACCAACGAAGATGGAACTGATGCAAGATTAAACCCCATAATGTTCAAAGATTGGTAACTTCAGGGAATTAAATAACTAACCATCACTCTTTTCATTATTATCTTGAGCGTTTTTCTTTAATATGATCCAATATTAAAGTTGGTGTGACTTCTTTGGCACCTATACTTCATCTTCCTCGCATGCTCACGGTGATGATGATGAACCCTAACTATTATTTTTTATTCATGTTTAATCTTTTCTGACTCTTGTATTAGCCTATTAGCTTAGTTCTATCTCAATACCTTCTGCGCCTGCATTCTTATCTCCGCAAGTTCTATCTTCTTTAACTCTTTTGTGTTAATACTCAAATCCGACCAATTAAACCATTAACCATCATAGGCCATACTAGGGGTTTACTCGAGTCGAGCCGAGCCGAGTAGTAAGATGTTCAAGCTCGGTTCGTGTATTTGACTGTCGAGCTCGAGCTCGGGCTCGTTCGAGTAATTGTCCACTTGTTCAAGCTCGGTTCGTATAAGTTTGAAAGAGCTCGGTTCGTATAAGTTTGAAAAAGCTCGAGCTCGAACTCGAGCTCGCATTGTTTTAAGCTCGTTTATCAAAATACTTCAAATTAAAACTTTCTAAATCATCAAAATACTTCAATGATCATTTGTCACATACAATAATAATGATTAATGATTCATATTCCGATAATTTTGTAATGGTTGATATTTCATGTACAAGTTTCAATACTAATATGTAATTATGTACTATACTATTATAAGAGTATGTTAAACGAGCTGTTCACGAGTAGCTCGTGATACACTAAAGAATGTTCAAGCTCGGCTCGTTTATGTAAACGAGCTTGATTTTGAGCTCGTGTTAAGCTCGGGCTCGTTAATATTCGAGTCGAGCACGAGCAATAGTCGAGCCGAGCTCGAGCAGCTCGTTAAGAGCTCGGCTCGTGTACACCCCTAGGCCATACTCGACCTCACCTTTCCATCGGATACCCACTTTACTGATCAACCATGTTTACTCTTCATGACTTGGTTTCTTACTCTGTCAGTCATTTGCATACCTCTTTATCATTGCCCTTGCGTCTCATGAGCCCATATCCTTTCTCTTACGAGCACTTTAAGGTTACTATTATCTTACTTTGGACCATGGAGGACACTATATTTCAGATATTAATTTCCACTTTTGTCGGTCACTTTTGGTTTCTCATGTCTCAACTCATTTTTGTCGATTACTTTTGTCTTCGGTCATCGAATAGATATAACTCTTTATCCAAATTGCTTAACATTTTCACTTCCACCCTTATGCGCAATTCATTTGCGGTCATTTGTTGGATTAGTTTTGTATTTATACTCATGCTATGGAGGCGATCCCACTTACCAAGTATCTGACTTGTTTCTATTCATTAGAACTCGAGTTGATATGGTCTCTGTGTTTGGAGAATACTGGCGGGATAAATCGGAATCATTTTTTGGTTCCTTCTTACAGACATCCTCATGTCTTCTTAGAACTTTGGATGTCTGTTTAATCCATCTTCTATGTTCCATGAAGTTAGGTACAAGTTTTATCTTTCAATCAATCAGGAGGACTCTTAAGATTAATTTCCATATCGTTCACAGGATGAGTTGTTGACCTCGCAAGATACAGAATGAAGAATGTTATGCAAATCAAAGTTATATCATGCATTTCATTTCTTCTGTAATTTTGCTTTTCTATGTTATTTGTTGTAAACTACTTTGATGTTTAATGTATTCTATTTCAACAAAAAAAAGGTGTCTTCTTAATATATTTCCATCCACTGTCGACATCTCATCATTGATAACTTAGTTGAGTTTTGCACTGGAGGAGATTTAAAAAAAAACTCCAAAAATCTTACATGGCACTTCGAGTTTCTAAGATGTTATTTATTTTGCATTGGAGATGCTCTAAGAGAACATTCTAAATTTAGAGTGTCCTCAATCCTCAAGTGCCACATGAGTGTTATAGTCAAAATATAGCTTTCAGAGCGTTGCATTAGAGAATGTTTTTCAGTGGGGCATCTATAAATGTCCAAGTTGGAATTAGACCATTTAGATATCCACTTTTCGCACTTCACACCTAGGATTTTTACAGTTTTTTATTGAGCCTTGAATTGGAGATGCTCTTAGAGCAAAACTGCAGAACTCAGATTGGAGAAGAACATGTGGGTTTAGCACTTTCCTTGCCGGTAAAGTTCGTTGTTCATGGCAGTAAAAAACATTTGAAAATGGCCCAAAAGGATTCGTAAGGGTCCTTTTGGGATGCTTCAAGGAAGCTCCACATAACATTGACCCCAAAGTTACATATGAAGCTAAGTGAACATCAAAATGGATTCCTGTAATAATTGTAGTGAACTCCAGCATAACACAACAATTGTTCATCACAAACTAATATATAAATAGTTAAACAAATTTCTATTAGCTTTTTAGCAGTCCGGGTTTTAGTTTACATGTCCTGCTTATTTCCTACATGACAAAAGAACTTGATTTTCCTTCATCATTTGAATAAGTTAAACAAGCGGGAATATCCGAAGCAACAAGAATTTGTTGATGTATCTTGGAGAAGAATCCAACTGAGACAGAAGAAACTTGAATACCCAGCAAATGAAATCCAAAATATCCTTTTTTTTACTATGCCAACTTTCTTTTCCAAAAGAAAATGAACTTGATATTTCCCTTTCTTGTTCTTCGGTAACTTCTTTTCTATCATTAAGATAACAAGAAATGTATGTTCTCATATATAACAATGTTAGCATCCATTAAACATACCTGTTTATCCAACAGGTGACAGTAATCTGCTATCAGAAGACAGTAACTCCTCGTCAGAGCTAGAACTCTGATAGTCGACAGTATCATCAGAGCAATGATTTTCTTTTGCACCACAATTTGATCCGCCGATTAGGTAATCAAATGATTCATCATCATTATTGAACTGTTCAGATTCTTTGGGTGTATAGTTCTCCCCCCTCCATACCACAATCTGTTCCTTTTCAAATGTAACAAGAATACATGGAACCAAGTCCTGCAGAATCAAAAATATCAAGTTAGCATATATAGCGTGATAGTTTCGCCATCAATTATTAGTTAGTCATATATTTGATTCTGTCACCATTCGCATAATTATAAGAAAAAACTCTGTGGCAATACACACAGATTTCTGACAAACAACACTTACTAAGAAGAAAAGAAAGAGGTTTTTGGTGTTCTGTACGGTTAAAAAGCAAAAGCATTAGATGTTCCTTCCTAAGTAGTTTATTCACTTGTATAGACTTTACTTCATCACTTGATTTTCTTTCTGAGGCATATAAAAATAAATTGACAACTACATTTCGCTCCAACTACATTTACTAAAGAAAATAAAGACGCGTAGAGCAACTAAAGAACAAGTATTCTTTAACAGAAATGTTGATGCTGCTAACTGAATGTCTGGGACTTCCTAAAATGAGCCTAGCTCTAGCTAATAGAATCTGACGTTAACTCTGACAAATTGAGGGTAGAATGATGGGGTTTTCTTTACCCTGAAAAAGATACCAGGAACACCAAACCAGCAACAGGTATAATTCTTTTTCTTCTTTTCCTTTTCCTTTTTATGTTTTGGGAAGTGGGAACACTGGCGTAGCCTTTTGGTCTATTTAGCATTCTGAGTTTCAAGTTTGCAAATAATCGACAAGTTCATTTGCAAATATAATTCTTTACTTATCTGATAAAATTTGAAACTAACTTTCTCTGTCCACTAATAGCTCTTACATACCTCACTTTTGATGTCTTTACCATGCCCCACTTGATTATTATGTTTTATAGTTTATCTACATATCAAGCAGAATCACATTTTTGTTCTACGTTTGTTTGAGGAAAACCATAGGGACTGGTGTTAACAACATATAACAGGAGAAACTAATTAGTTAAAGAAATAAATATGTACTCCTTTAGACTTTGAAATAAATATTTCTAAACAAAACCCACCCTGAGCTTGCAGCCAATTCTCCTGTAGTCACTCTTCTCGAGACCCTTGCAGTCTATTCGAACCAGCTCCTCAATAAGGAAAGCATCTCGGACCATCGGTACAAGACTACCATAATAACCGTTCTTTGCTGCAGTCATAGTTAACGAGTCAGGGACCAGACAGAAGTAAACAAGTCTAAAAATATACCGGTTGTTCTGAAAACGTTACCAAGTTTTGTTAAAACGGGAACTGATAGTCCTTTCTTCCTCATTTCTTTGGTTTCCTCTATGGTAAGGCCATCTATTGTAGTTTTGATCAGCCTTGGATAGATAGGCTCTTGGGGTTTCCATAGCATTAATGGAATCACAGGCCTTTTCTTGGGATTATAATGTCTGCCTCTGTACAACACAACAAGGCCACCTTGCCTATGGATAATCTTACCACTAGCTTTATCCTGAAAGATGCACATACAGTTTTACAGAAGAACTCTCAGGAAATAAATATTGACTTATCAAGTAATAACCTACAACTTGATGGCACAAAGCATAAGTACAAAAAGCACGACCTTTTCCTCTCATAGGGAATAAGGCAATTGGGGGATCTATTAGTGTTTAATACTACTATATTAGCTATTGTAGGCTTTTGCTGGTTCTGATTGCCAAATGAAAACCAAAGGCAGGATACTTTACTACCATATTGGTTTTGAAGGTGCTTTTTCCTATACTTTATCAATGAAATACCAGCATATCTTCAAATGCAGCAGTCCGGTAGCACCAAAACGAATTCAACCATGAGGGTGTTGCATCTCTCCTTTATGAACAAACTAGTCTATCTAGCAAGCTAATTAGTTTTGGACAATTAACAAATAACTATAAGGGACATTTGGCTTGTACTCGTTGGAGATACTTGGGATTGAATATTGCTATTTTCGAATATTCAATTAGAAATCTTGGATGAAATGCTCATTTCTGATTGACTTGAGAGGTTACTTCATTTCGTTGGTCTAGATATTTAGTCTGACACTTCTATGTATTTTGTATCAGTAAAGGGTTCACTTTTAATGACCAACAAAATTCTGTGACACCTAGCTGACAGAAATTATAAGTATTGTATCCATGTTACATAGGTTACTAGTTATTACAGAGGATCATGGTACATGCTCAAATTGCTCAATCTCGAATAAAATTCACCAAGCTTCTCACTTCTCATTTATCACAGATTGTAAATGGACTATGGCTCGTGTCTACGATATGGTCAATAAAAGACGCTTTAAGATAAACTATTTTTGCTGCATGTACCATGTCTTAACTATCTCGAATAAAATTAAACTAAAGCATCATCAATAGATACTAGAATAGTTTCAACTACTGAGAGAGGAAAGGCACACGCACACGTCTTAACTATAGCATTATATATGATTTTCAACTATGATTTTATGTTAGAGAATGATACGAAGAGTGAGATTTACTCAATGTGGGAGAAAGCTGGATGGGGAGAAATATTTAGTTAGTTACAGGATAACCTTCTAAGAGATGTTGAGATAATAAATTGAATTTGTTAAATACGAGCCTTCAGGATAGGAAGCCAAACCACCATTTGTCTTTTTTTCTTTGAAAGTGTGGATGAATATTTTATGGCACGAAGGTGACATATGAAACTGTGACAGATAACCACTTATCATATCAATGGATGCGAGCAGCACTAAGATTTTCTCTTTCTCATTGCTGTTGGCATTAGTGTTAATAGATACACAAGCAACAAGTCATTAACATTTCTCAATGCTTAAGACATAACTTCCTAAGATTTGATAAGACAATAACAGACAACAAGGATAGATATTTACAGGATTAAACTGGTATTCTTTTCCAAGAATCCCTGAAAGGACCGAGCCTATTATGATAAAAATGAGAAATAAATAGATATATTAGAAACCCTTGTCTGGCATTATACAGATATATTCATATATACAACCGGGAAATCAAGCAACAGAAACAAGCAAGGTTTTCTATTTTCAGTAAAACAATTAAACAAGAAATGTTTTGTGGGATGAAACGAAGAATATTACCTCAAGGTGGGCACAAACATTCTTCATATCGACGGTGGGAACGCCTAAGCACTTTATTCTCACAGCTTCAGCGTGCTTCCAATGATTATGAATATCATTAAGCATATTGTGAGTTAGACCATCTCTTCCTATAAAAGAAACAACCTTATCAATATATATTAGAAGAAAACCCCAAGCTTGCGAAACTAACAGAACCAACCAAACCTTAATCACAAAATAAAATCTGAAATGCATAAATCATTTCGAACCTATCCCCACATTAACATGTCTTTAGGTTTAATTCCTACCACATTTTATCAAAAATTTGAAACCCAAATACAAGAAATAATGAAAATAAACTTTACCCAAATTGACTTGTCTTTTAGTTTTACTTCTCTGACATTGATCAACCAGAATCTTCCTCTCAGCATTAGTAAGTGGTTTCCCAAGAACAGCTTCCCTAATTCTTTTTCTCTTCTCTTCCAATTTTTCATCTTCAGTTCCATCAATTGATTTAACAGTAGGATCAATAGCCGGTGCACAAACACCAGTCCAAACTCGATCAAGTCGAGCTGGTCCAAACGGAGAGTATTTAGGTTCTCGAAGTCCAATCGGCCTAACAGCTGGATTACTCTCAGTGTAACTAAATCGAAAATCAAATGGAAGGTTTGAACGTATGGGTTTTAAATTAGTTCGATCGAGAGAAGACGGTGGTTTATATAAGGGTTTTTGTTTCTTCTTCTTGTCGTTAGTATCTTCGTTACTATGCTTTGGATTGTGAAAATTAGGGTTAGACAGAAACGGTGGAGGTTTAAAGGAGTATTCTTTGAGTTTAGAGGAAGAAGGGATTGATGATGAGGAGGAGGAGAAGAGATGGGTAGGGATGAGAAATAAAGTTAAAGATTTCAGTTTTTGGCGGGTGATTAGAGAGAGAATCATGTGGGTTTTGTAAGTCTTCTTGTCGTAATTCATAGTTTTATTCTTTCGCCTTCTTGTTCTTCAGCAGTGGGAGCTACTCTCAAGAAAGGGGAGAAGAGAGAAAGGGGTTTAAGTAGGGGTGAGCAACGGTCGGTTTTTTTCGGTTTTGGCTCGAGCCGAAGCCGAACCAATAAGTGACGGTTTGACTAAATCGTCGGCCGAAGTCGAGCCGAACATTCGGCCGGCCGACATGGTTCGACTCGGTTTGGTTCGGCTCGGTTGAGTTCGATTGATCGGTTTAACCGATCACAATTTAGAGAAAATTGTAAACTAATGTCATTCATTTCATTGCATACACCGAATATAAAAATTAAGAACTCATCATACTTTTCCACCATTACATATGCTGAAAATAAAAATTAAAAATTCATCGTACTTTTCCACGATTACAAAAATAAATAAATAAATAGAAGTACGAATAGAAAATCTATAATTGTAAGTTATTAACTAAGAATAGGTTGTGGTAAATAGAAAATCAGTGAAGACTTACCTTTAAAACTTTTCAATCAAGTTGAATAGGTGGTTGATGAAGCCGACAACAACAACTAGGGAGGAGGACGGATAGTAGTATGGAAGATTCGATTAGGGGTTTTCTAATTTTTTTACTTTTTAGTTTAGCACTTTCTAACTTTACAAAATTATTATTTCATTTTTCCTTAGGGTTCGGTCGGTTCGGTTTGGGCGGTTTCTAGAAACTCAAGTCGAGGCCACACCAAGCCGAATTAGGGTTGTTCGGTTTTTCGGCCGAACCGAGTCGAACGGTGATCGGTTCGGCCTAAAAATCGGTCGGTACGGTTCGACTTGGTTTGGTTCGGCCAATTGGTTCGGTTTCTGCTCACCCCTAGGTTTAAGAACCGCTTTTTTATGTTAAATCTTGGGTAGTTTTAAAGGCGCCCTTCGTAAGTTTTTAAGGCGCCCCCCTCAAGACAAAATGTAGGGAGAAATTGTGAGAGGAGGAGGCGTTTTTAACACTTGTAAGGGGGGCATTTAAAACTTCCTTAAAGTCTAGGGGTAATTGGTTCACAATTTTTTTTTTTTTCGATATTCGGCGTTATTGGTTCAAAACTTGTTTTCAGAACTTTGAAGCGTTAATTGTTTAAAACTCTTTTAAGAGCTTCAACAGCAAGATGATAAGCCAGGCAGTCGTTAAACATCCCGTGAGTTTCAACAGATATCTTTTATAGCATCAAAGAGTATTTCTTGAGAATTCTGAAGAAGTTCTCGGGAGGACCGATAAAAAATGAAGCTTCTGTTGAGCTCGCCTTGCTATGTTGACATAATAAGCACCTAACAGATTGCAATGTCGGAAAATTGATAAGGCGCTCGACACTCATACAACTAAAGTCTCCAAACGCTGGATGGAGAGGTCGGATTTGTCTAAGGGCTGAATAAAATGGTTCTGACATCGTATCTTGGAGAGCGAGGAATTCCCAATTGAGAAGAAAAGGAAGCCATAATAAAACGAATGGTAAATGGAATTTCCTCTCTTTGATTGAATTCGAAATTAAGTTTGTAAGCGTTTAGCAAGCTTCTACCTTCCCATGTTTCAGGCTTAAGGTGTCGACCTTGCTTACGTGAACTTCCCTAGCCTTCTTGTAAATCCCAGGGTAGACCTGGTTGCATTTAAGTCAGGGCAAGGCTTAGGAGCCTAGGACAATCATGTCGATCCCCCAATTTTGGGCTTGAGTTTGGCAAACCTCCTTCGGATTCAACTCCATGTTAACTTGACGCAGGTTGACCCACTGGCTTTTGGTCTTTTCTCGGCTCATTGACCTCAGTCAACTGATGGTCAATTTTGGGCTTGAGTTTGGCAAACCTCCTTCGGATTCAACTCCATGTTAACTTGACGCGGGTTGACCCACTGGCTTTTGGTCTTTTCTCGGCTCATTGACCTCAGTCAACTGATGGTCATTTTTTGTATCATCATGAGCGTTATGGTTTTAAGTAGCTTGGGCTCATTCCCAATCGGCAGATCTCCAGTATTGACCATGATTCAGTTTACACTTCAATTTGTTATTGTTGCAGTAATTAATAGATGATCGTTGTGTGGAGTGATTATCACGAGCAGTTCGTTATATGTGAAGATAATAAGAGGAGTTTCGACTTCAAGTTGTTTGTGTATGGGGGGCAGTCCTCTAGCTTTGGCGAACCTTTTTTGTGCTTTCTCCTGATGTCGGTCCCCCAACTAAGGTGTTGATAGTCCTACTTTCTCGGGCTCCAAGTCCTCTTATTTTCCTGAATTATTTTTTGCAAAAGTGAAGTGGGTCTTAGTGTGAAGCTATGATCCCGCTCCTCTTTTTCCACATGGCTTCTTCACTTTATACTCGGACGGTTCAGCCCGGTAATCTGGCTCGACATACTTTTCTAACTCTTTTTTCTTACCACGTCCTCTATGACGTTTCTGAGGTGTTTGCGATCCTCAGTTTTATGGTCGTGCTCTTTTTGAAAAACACACCATGCATTCATGTCTATCAGCCCGAAATCCCTTTTATCAGGGTTCGTCTTTGGCAATTGAACCTTATTATTTTGCACCAAGATTTCCAGGATCACGCCTCTCTTTTACGTCAAAGGGGTGTAGGGTTTGTATTCTGATCTAACTCCCTTTGTGTCGGTCTTGCTCACTGGCACGCCGATCCTCTTTTATCTCCCTTCTATTGGTGTAAGGTTTCCAATGGGAGCTTGGTCATTTCTTTCATGTTTTTATATGTCCCTTTTGTTTTTACCAAAAATTAGACTCTTTCAATGAATTCACACAAGGTGGGAGGTTCATCTTTAGCTATTTCTTTGAGTATGTTGTCCTGCCGCAGTCCTATTTTCAAGGGTATGTGGATGACGTCAGAGTTCTGGTGACGTATTTGAACCATCTCATTTTGGAACCTCTGCCAATAGCTTGCTGATGAATCTTCCTTTCAGGTAATTACTTATTTGTAGCTCACCAGATGTACTCTTTACCTACTTATGCATTCATAGCACAAGACTTTACTACTCAAGCTCTATTATATATGTTGTTTCTCTGGTATTATGAAAAACCAGGGTTATGTCTTCCTGTTTTAATAAAAACACGGATATACCTTCCTGTGTTCTTTCTGAAATAAATTCAGAGATAACACTTTTATGTCTAAATCTTAAAAAGTAAAACCAGTATAATCAAACAAAGATTAATAAAAAAAAAAAAAAAAAAAAGTTAGAGAGAGAAAAGCCGAGTCGAGTTGTCTCTTTCCTTAAGACAGTGAACACCCTGGTATTAGTACTAGAACCAGTAAGATGTTTGTCTCCCAGGATACAACGGTTGTACCTTTCAGTATGACGACGAGAGTACTTCGTTTCTCTGAAAGCGTGCGAACTTAGAACAAGCAGTAAGAACGACAAATGAATTGACTTCTTAAACTCTAAATGCTCTTAACTTTGAATGCTAAAAATTTTCGTGTTTTGTTTGCTGGATTCTGTTTGGTATTTATAGAAGTGTTGGTGACACTTCAGACAGGTGCCTTGAAAAGAATGGATGCTTCCCAACAGTCATATTTGTCTGTTGAGCGACGATGCGTACGTGCGAAGTGCAAAGTGCGTGCGGGCGCCTCAAAAGCGCCCTAAACGCCCATTCGCCCACGCCGCGCGTGCGTGGTTTGCGTGGTGCAAACCACGTGAGTCACCTTTCTATTCTAAAGAACATACCATAAATATATGGAAGGTTCTATAAAAGGAAATAAATCATTTCCTCTTTCATAAATGTGGTACTAAATCAAAATCTCGGTTTTGAGTTAATGGTTCCCATACCAAACGAATTTTGTAATAACTCACTCATACGGAATCGGATTTGGACAAAATTTGAGTCTAAATTCAAGAGCTCGACGAGACGAATCCAACGAGACGTCTTGCTCGAGATTCTAACGAATAAAGGTACATCAAATTAACCAAAAAACTGGTCCAGCTACTTTTGAGCTAGGTACCGATTCCAACAATATATGCACTTACCATTGAGGCCCTATCAGATTAGAATTACAATGAAGAAATCCATTGTGGACACTAATGCAATTAGATCTACTATTCCTTTTCCTATATGATTTCTTATCCATTATTCGACTGCCCAAAAAAGCATAACAAAAAGCCGAACTGAGCTCATCGAATGAGTGGATGGATCCGGCTCCAATAGCTTTATACCATGATCTTGTTGGTCCCTTCAGGACTATCGGGAAGACCAGACACTAGGTTGACTTATCAGTGGTACTTAAGCTCATCAGTGAGATGTAATCTCATAAGAACACGCGTGTGTTGGGTATTGATGGTGTCTACTAATGTCGTTAGAGGAATCTCAGACATCACATGTCTAACATTAGCATCCCAGGATCACATGCATAAATTAATATTCAACTAAGAGTTTAGAGATTACCTTAATCGTTATTTTTCCTTCGAACCTTTCCAATTGCTTTGAGAAGACCAAGAACTCCAATTGTCGCTCCTCTACTTGGGACACCGAATGGTCTACTTAATCTCCCACCTTTTAAGCTAGCTAGATTTCCAATGGTAGTTTGATAATAAGAAGAACTACTTCTTCTTTATTTGACTAGTTGATAGCTTTTGGGAATTAACTCATTTTCTCCTTTCTACTTGTTGTTGTAGAGTAAGAAAGCTCTTAGATAAATTCCATACTTTACTCACTACCCTAAGGGTCATTATATAGAACCCTAATAAGAGTCTCACTCGAATTTGGTTTCCTAAAAGACCCTTTTAAATAAGATTAAGGAAATAGTCGAAAATAGAAACTAATTGCTATTTTCTCAATTTTCTTGATGAGGGGACGTCCAAACTAAGGAAAAACTGGCAGATCTAACCTTCCCTATTAGGGGAACCGACCCTCCAATTTTCAGCCCAATCCGAGCCCAGAAAGTCCCTTTTTGGCTCTAGGCCCAAAACCCCTCTTTCGGACCTTTTGTGTTATCTTTGCCTAAACTTGTTTTAGGCCTATGGAACATATTTATGGGGTTCTCCCATGATTATATATCTGACTCCCACTAGTCATATCATCCGATTAAATAGCCATTCTTATGTGTAACCCGTTGTAGGATCCGGTCGAAGTTAGTCGTGAATTACTTCGTAATTCGACGATCGTAGTTGGTTTCTAGCTAAACACTATGACCCCTAAATCAACCGGACTTGATGATATTCTTCATCAATTGTCCTATCCGAAAATTGCTCGCATTGCATCTTTGGTCGAAGGACATGTCCTTCAACTTGGGCCTTCTGATCCGTCGTAGCTCTCTAAGGCACTTAAAATTTTGGGCCTTTGTGCCTCAAGTATTTCAGAGCCCAGTGGAGGTGGGACTATTTCTGCCCTCGTCGGCGTATTCTTTTCTTCGTACATTCTAGTGAGTTCGGTTAGTTGATGAATGACCAGATTGTTTATTGAAAGATCGTCCAGACTCTATTTTGTCGTAGGGTCTGGTTCGACATCCTCCACTTCAGTTTCGACCGTCGAGGCGGTTCTTTCTTGGGAGGTCTGGAAGCTTTCGTTCCGGTCCTGCACCCTTCTCCTTCTTTCGTCGCCCTGCAGGCGGAGCAACTTTATAGTTTTGTGTTGCTTTGACTAGAACGAGGCGCGAACGCGCTAGTAGGGGTTGAAAAAAGATTCCTCGAAAGGATCTTTATTCTTTCCATCCGCTTCCCAATCACTTTAATTCTTTTCATGAACGAGGCTCGCCTGTAAGTTTCGCAAATTTTCTACATCATGCAGCTTTTTAGCTTTTAGCTTTTAGGCGTTCAACCTAAGCGGCTAACTCCTCGACTCTAAGGAATTATGCCATATTAGTTATATCTTCTTCGGAGAATGACATTGAGGCCTGTCAAAGTAAATTCAAAAGTGTAATAAGTTGTGATTCCGCAAAGAATCGAGTTGAGCTTTAGATTATCGAAACATGGTGATTTTCTGAAGTCAACCTTCTTTTTCACGCTAATTTGTTTATGTCAAAATTTGTATTCTTGGAATGAGTCAAAATAGTGACACTACAACATTGAATCTCGATCTACTCCTCACGAATGAGGGGGTGTGGGGGGTAAATCAGCAAGGAACTCGGAAAACTTTTAGACGCTCAAAACAATCTTATTGCCCTTGTAGTAACATATATTGAGTATTGAGTGAAACTGAGTTCTGGAATTGTGCCTTACTCGATGTCTTGAGAGAGTTGGTTCGCTCGTTCGCTGACGCCTTCTTCAAGGCAAGTTGATTACCTTTATAGGCTACTTTGACCAACTACAGTGAGACGGTAATGATGAGGCGGTTAAGATCCTCCATGTTGGATTGAAAGTGTTATTTCTTAGTTTGAAGATATTGAGGTTCCTTTGTTTTTGGGAATATCCCGCATCTTGGATATGTTGAAGTTACCTTGTTCAAGGATACTTGATAGATTATGTTTCCGAGTTCTTAGATTCTTTAGGAGAAGTTTCCTCCTTGAAAGACTCTTGAAGCCCAAGTTCAACAAATACTGAAGATCCTCATTGATTGGGATCTTTGATAAGATTCGAAATTAAGTTGGTAAGAATTAGGGCACACTTCTACCCCTCCCCCCCCCCCCCATATTTCGGGATTGAGGTAATTGGCCCCACTTACATGGGCCACTACTCTTCTCTTAAATCCAAAGAAAATACCTGATTGTATTCGAGTGAGGGAGGGGGGGGGGGGGGGGTTTAGGGCGCCTAAGACAGTCGATAGTTTATCATGTAAATAATTTCCTGTCAAGATGAATCTTCTATGATCTGGCATGAGAGCTTCTGGTCCGTTTCATGCCAAGAATTTGTATTTCTTAGAAACCCCCCCCCCCCCCCCTCAGTTCCCGGCTATAGTGGCAAACCTCCTTCGAATTAAACCTACATGTTGACTTGATATGATTTGACCCCTGAGCTTTTGATCTTTTCTTAACTTATTGACCTCATTCAACTGATGACCAGTTTTTGGATCATCAATCATGATTTTGTAGAATATTCAATTGGCACAAGAGGGGTGAAAGATCCTAAGTTTTGCATAAACTTTTGTGTGGTGACATTAATTTTCTTCAATCTTCTTTTACAGTTTATTTATCTCAATTATTTTTATTTATTATTCCACATAAACATTTGTTTTAGATTGTCATATGAGTGTCCCGAATGAAACTTCTGACGGAACGGAAAACTTCGAAAAAGTTTAGATCTATGTCCAAAACTTAGAATCGGAAAATTTAAGAAAGAGCCAACAAATACTGAATTTTTATTGATAAATCTTGATCAATAAAACAACTGTGGATCCCCTTTATATAACATTAGAGTTTCCAAAACCTAAGTATATCCGAAATGAAAACTTCCTAGACAACTAAATTGGAAAATCTCAAGAATACAGAAAACTACCTAACAAAAACTTTTTAAAGGACAACATAATAAATAAAATGGTCAAAACTACTAAAAATTCGTTTTGAGGGCCTAAACAATGAAATTTGACCCCCATAATGGCCCATTTGAGGCGTTAGCGACAACGAGTGTGAAGAACATTACTTTGCACCAATGTTCAAAGTTTTGCCCAATTCTGATACTCGTAGCTTCGGTTTTGGCTGTTTCAGTCGCTTGCGTTTTTTTGGCGCATCGATTTCTTCCATGTATTTTTGTTCCAATTCCTCTACATCCTTTCACAGTGAGCGCCAAAAACTTATTCACACTACTGAAGTCGACATGCAGACAGTGGCGAACCCTGAAAAATTTCTTATGGGGGCACTTTTAGTTATACTCCCTCTGTCCCAAAATAAATGCCCTATTTCGAAAACCCACATTTTTAAGGGAACATCATTAATTAGAGTTTGACTTTCAAAAATAACATGATTTTCCAATGGTACCCTCATTATTTTTTACAATACAATGATAAGTTTAACTTAATTTTAAATAAAGTTGTCATTAAATTTATAATAGTGGGTATTATTGGAAAGAACGAAAAGTTCTTTTCTTTATTTTAGAAATAGGACACGAAAACGGGACAACCCAAAAAAGAAATTAGGTCATTCAATTTGCGACGGAGTGAGTAATAAGTTGTAAATCTTCTAAAAATCTTAATTTAACGTCCGAACGAGTGATTTCTATACATTACTGGTACATTATAAGCCAACTCAACTACTATTCGCTTACAAGTTGTGTTGACTGTAATCACTATAAATATGTAATCTTATACGCATTTGAAATATATCGAGAAGTTAAGGAAATAGAGTGTGCAAACTCATCCTAGTCACAAAACATCACCACACACACATATAAACACACACATATATATATATATAAGAAAATGAAATAAAAATTAGGCATAAGGATGACATGAAAAAAATAGCTCTAACAACCTATACAGGAGTCAACAATGAAAAAAAAAGACTAAAAGATGAATTAATCTACAAATAGGGCGTCAAATTGAATAATTTAAGTAAAAAAAACTAGGGGTTATATACGAATTTACCCATAAAATAACTAAAAAGAAGGTTGAGGGGTTCGAAAATCAGACCTCCTACACCTACGACTTGATGAGAGACCACCACGCCAAGCTCTCTTCACGCTAATTATATGCGGTGTGTTGGTTTTATACTCTATGTTTCTCTGTTTGAAACAGATAATTAATTTTAGACCTTTGGGGCACATGCCCTCACGGGTCCCAACCTGAGTCCGCCCCTGCATGCAGACAAGAAGATTCAACTTTTGTTGTTGTTGTTAGGCCCAAGCTACATATCTTATATCGTTCCTTTGTTTAACAGGAGTTCTCTTTCATATGCCACTCTATATCCACGCTTGTGAATCCCGTCTGTTCGCTATACCAAAGACAATGTGTTCAAATGATAGTTCCCTAAAGAAAATCTTTAATTTGTCGTTAGTATTTGCTATGTCAAAAAATTTGTGTCACATGAATATTAATTTGAACGAATTGAACGAAGTCATCATGCTTCAGAGGTATTTTCCCAGGAATATGTCCTAACTGAGTCCTATCGGGCGTAATTAGGCCCCTATAAAATTTTTTTCTCTTGAAAGCCTTATACTTGTTTAGATACCACAAAGTACAGAACTTGAGGCAATTATCTTATCACTTTGATCACATTATTTCAACATTCTGTGCAAAAATCAAACACTAGAATACATTTATTTTTTAATATCTAGATTAAGAACTTCTACCTTCTTCGGGCTAAATCCCGTATTGTTGGCGCTTATCATTGTGTATCAGCAACTCATAAGCTGTTTGAATCTTGATGAATCGAACATCTGTTGTTTCAACTTCCTAGAGACTTCGTCTTCTATCCTAACAGAAGTGATACTTTTATGTTATAATTACTAAGAGCATCTCCAATGGGACACTCAAACTCTAAAACTTAGAGGTCATGTGTTGGCGTGCAGGAATGGCGTGGGAATGGAATGTGATTCCCGAGAATCACAATCTAGATCATTGTTTGGCTTATGGGAATGGCGCGTGAATCCTATTCCCCTAGAATGATATTCCCCCTAAACGGGATAATAGCAAAGCCGGGGTGGGGGTGGGTTTGTGATTCTCATTCCCCTTGAATCACATGTATTAATATTTATGGACAAATATATCCTTAAAAAATATTGAAATTACATATTCTAAAATTACGTGTCATGTAAATCAGTAAACTAGGGTTTTTAGATTACATCACCCGAGGTCTATCTCTCTCTCTCTCAAACTTTTTCGGTCAGAGCATCACGGTTCACAGGTACATTCATGTTTTATCTTCTTAATTTTTTTAAAATCAATCATGTCAATAGTAGGAGTCACGTCATTGGTGTATGATGTAGTCTGAGAACGTTCAAATAGACACCAAATCCAAAGGATTGGGTGGTGACAATGAAATTGATTGGATGTAGGTAATGATTGTAATTGGTAGTGAAGTCATAAGTATATGGCTTAATATTTATAATAATCAATATTATATCAAGTAGGCACCTAGGTTTGACTTAAAAGTTATAATAATCAATTTTATATCAAGTGCCTTTTACAACATAAACGCACCTTCATTGTATAGGGGATGGTGTCTTCTTCTTTTTTTGTTGCATAGGGATGGTGTCATAAATTCAAGGAAAATGATAAATTACTCATCTTCCTTACTCTCAACCACACCGTCCAAGCTGACGTGGAGAAGGAAGATGGGTAATGTGATGAAAACGTGGGAGTTGCTGTTAGTTAACAGTTTTAAACCTATCTTCAATCTTAACTGTCCAAATATAAACCAAATCCTAGCCGTCCATCTAAATTAATGGGTAACAAAACCCATAAATCTGTCTCTCATTCACTCCTTACCGTATCTGCATCTTCACAAAGAACAACACCAAGAATAGTCTCCAACCGTGAAGGAATTCTTCTCTCTTTCCCTCTTTGTAATTTCAATCTTCGCAAAGAACACATGTAAGTTCATCTCTCTCTCTCTCTCTCTCTCTTTCAAATTTCAATCTTCAACCTTTGATTTTCTGAAAAATAAATGACAGATTCACCCTATGTTTTGTTCGATCTAGGGTTTTTTGAACCTAGGGCTTCGAGATACAGGGTTTTTTCGACCAAGTATTTGTTAGACGTGTTGTGCGACCTAGGGTTTGATAGATCTATGATTTGTTCATCAGTTTTCTTGCAGAAATTTCTGATTTCCCCTTTCAATAATTTCACCAAAATATTAAATTTATGAGAGTTTTCTTCGAATTTCATGTAAAAGGTTTTTTTGGAAAATAAAGATTCTTCTACAGATTTCATATGTTAGCGACTTCATTACTAATCGATTCTTTCTCAACGTAGAGAAAGAGAGACAAATGGTTTAGAAAGAAGCTTACTGTACTCAATCAGTAAAGCTTGAGCTCGAATCACAAACTCTCCCTCTGCCTCTTGATCGCGAAATATATTGTAGTCTAAATTCGTGTAGGTGAAACAAAATATTAGGATTTTCAATGATTTTTTAGTTCCACTAACTTTTTTAGTTTTTAGTATGCTAAATTTCACAACAAGTAGAAAGATAGAAGGAAATTGTTTACCCTTTTTGAGTAATTTTTAACTATTTTCTAATTTATGACAACAAAGTTCTGATTCTCCTTTCTATTTTGGAAAACAAAGATTTTTCTTCAGATTTTATATAAAAGATTTCATATGTTAGTGATTTCATATATAAAAGGATTTCATATAATAAAAGATTTCATATGTTGGTGATTTCTTCATGTGATGAAACATAAGTTGATTTCTAATTGAATTAGTTATTTCCGGGATATGCTAATATTATATCTCTAAGTTTTGTAGTTTAGATCATGGATAGGAGAATTTCAAATATAGCTTGTTCGTGTGGTGGTGGAAACATGGAAATAAAAGTATCGGCATCAAGAGCAAATCCATCAAGAAAGTATTATAAGTGCCCTTTAGGTAGTGATCACCCGAAGGCTTTCATGTGTGCCGAACCTCCAAGATGTAAGGATTCTCTATCTTTAATTTCGGCCAATTCAACATCACTCAAAGATGAAGTCGTAACATCTCAACCAAAGATAGGGGCAAATTAAAGTTGAAGATCTTCTAGCTACCTTAGTTTTTTATGTACAAATTTAGATAGTTATTTCTATTGTACATCTTTACCATGATTGGTGAATATCTTTTTGTGTATTTTGTTGTTATTTGTGTAAAACTAATTGACTAACTTGTAACCGTACTTTGTATTACGACTAAATGTTGATGTTTGTTCTTTAACCAAAATTAAAATTAGGTTGTTCAACATGACATGGGCACATGGATATAAGTTCAAAAAACATAGATCCAAAGTAACAAAAAACTTCTTCAATATCACATGGATATAAGTTTAAAAAACATAGATACAAAGTAACAAAACCTTCTTCAATATCACATGGATATAAGTTTAAAAAACATGAAAAGTTAACAAAAAACAACTTCAATATCATGACTTCAAGAGCCATAAACTTCACAACTTCAAGAAACATCCTATAAACCTTCATGTCAAAAAATTCAAAATATTATAAAAGTTAAAGAAATGTAAACTATAAATTTACCATTATATCTTGGCTATACTCGATTTAGTAACTCTTGAAAGTTAAAGCAATGAGATGCATAATCCGATTGTTGATTCATATCGACCTACATTACATAAGAATTAAAATGCAATAAAAAATCATAGATGATAACGGGTATAATAGAAAGTGTGGTGAATACATACACTTCCGTCAGGATTATAATGACCGTAAAAGGATTGTTGTGTTTGCTCAAAAGTGTTGCTTTCTTCAGTGAGCGGGGCATCATTAAGATTGTTCTCTTCGGTACATTTAGCATCCTGTGAATAAAAAAATTATTAACATGCCCAAATGGTTAGTAACAATAAAATACTATCATGACATTGAATTTTTACCTTGTTCTTCTTTTTACTCGAGGGTTTGAAATTTTTAGCTTGTAACCGTGTAGAGCGAGGTCTCCCTTTACGCGTACTACCTTGTGGATCGAGTATTACGACTTCTTCACCATTAAAAATTGAAGGGGGTGGATTAACACTTGAGTGTTGAGTTGTCGTATCAGCAGATTTATATAAAGGTATTGTGTTTTTTTTTGCTTTCACACCACTGAAAGTATCTTTGACAACGTTGTTCGTCATCACAGGTCAAGTCTGCTACTTCAGTAAAAGCACGACACAATTGACATAACGGACAAGATCATCACTTAATTGCCAATTTTCATCTTCGTGTGCGATCTCTTAACATCTTTTCTCTATCTGTGTAAAATATATGTCTTCGGAAGAGAGTCACATCAGTTGTGTATCATCACCATCAGAGCGTGCCTACATAATATGCCTTTAAACTCGAATAAACGACAACTACACTTAACCAACCGATTTGGTTGACTAAAAAAAACTGTATATACCATTCTTTTCAACCCGTTTTCTCCAATGTGTATATCTTCTTGTATGTCGTGGTTTGTATACATGTGCATTTGACGAACACCTAGAGGATAAAGGTATAATAATGAAATCAGCTCTTTTTGAAGTGCTCTGAAAATAATATTAGTGTAGACTGCTTGAGATTCAAACTCAATCCGATATCTAGTCACCCATGGTATCATTTGTGAATAAGACCCAAAATCTGCTTGTGCCTCTTTTTCCGCCTTCTCTCTCGTTGCACGACCGTATTGTTCAACAAATTGTTTGAGAGAAGTTTTAGAATGCACATAACCATCAAAAAATGCATTAACACTCTCACTTCTTTGTGTACTTGACATACCAGCCCAAAAACTTGTTTTAAGATAAACTAGGACCCAACGATGTCTATCTTCATATAATTCTCCAAGCCATTTATGTTGTTCTAAGCCATACTGTCGAGTCATATCCAACCAACCTCTTTCAAACTCATCTTCGTATTGGAAATCATATACTAAATCATGCAACTTATAGTTAATTTTGTTGTAACTTTTGTCACTTCCTAACTTTTGAGGCAACTTCTTCAATATATGCCATAAACACAACCTATGCCTAGTGTGAGGGAAGACTTTTACGATGGTTGCTTTCAGTGTTGCATCTTGGTTAGTAATTATTCCTATAGGATGAGAGTTATTCATGCAAGTAAGCCATGTCTCGAATAACCATACAAATGAATTTATATCCTCATTCGTAATCAAACCACACCCAAGTAAGATTGTATGACCGTGGTGGTTTACACCAACAAATGGCATATCATACCTGTTTGTTAGCTACGTAGTATCAAACGTGATTACATCTCCAAATTCTTTGTAACACTTTCTGCTCCTCCCGTCTGTCCAAAACAGATTCTTCAAATAACCTTGCTCGTCCTGGTCCATGCAATAGAAAAAGTATTTGTTCTGTCTTTGCTTATTCAAAAAGTAACGTTGTATTGCAACAACATCACCTTCAGCAAGGGATAATCGCTTAAGTTGATCTACATAATTTCGACAATCTCTTTCTGTTGCGGTAACATTTTCATAACCTTGTGCATCTTCAACAATTGTACCATAACTCTTATACATTCGAATTCCTGATCTTTCATTTAATTCTAATCTTCTTTTGACAGAAGGCGTAATATTTCGATTGCGTTTCTAGAATCGAGATTGAGTAGGACTAAGAACATGATTGTGATCAAGGAAGGACGATGTTATTCTCCATTGTTCGTCTCCTCAAAGTGTCGTTCTAACACAAACTTTGCAGTCTGTCTGAGATTTAGGTTAGGGTTTCAAAACATTTGCAGACTTGTTAGGGTTCTTTCCTTCACGAGCATATGAGAAAGTAACGTATCTAAGAATACCATCAGAGCCTTTTTTTAATAGATCGCTTTCCGACCGGAAATCCTGTCAAATCCCCATATTTCTTAAAACATTCATATATCTCTTTACTCATGGTAAATTTGGATTCAACCTTTAGTAACTCTTGTAAATTTTCTATACTATTTTCTGACCCATCATGGTTTATTTCACTTTTTTCCCCTTCATTGTCATTATTCCATTTATGCTACAATCATTATCCGAAAAAATGATAAGACTATAAATTTTCTACAAAATAAATCTATAAATGATGATAAAAGAAAATAATGTAAATGTTAACATTATCCGAAAGAAAATAAAATCGTTGAAATCGAAAATTACCTGACCCAATTGAAATCTTGAAAATGAACCAACTGAATCCTTAAAAATAAAATCTCAATTAACTTTTATCCACACTTAGTTCGCTTTCATCTTAGCAGCTCACAATCTTTACATACAGTAAGATTGAGTTGGTTTATTTACAAATAAAATGTTATTATATAGGAAGGTTGTAGTTGGATTCTTATTAATAAGATGGGTACTTTGATTGACATGTTATTAATCTCCAACTGTCAACAACAAAAAGGAAGCGTCATCTTTATTAATTAAAATTTTCAAATCTTATATGGAAAATGACAAAACAAGCCTTCCTTTCCGTTACCAAGCGTTAACTCTACTTTTCAAGGGTTTCCTGTTCGTTTCCTGTTTCCGAGAAAAGAACTCCTTTTTGCTGACACGTCACCAGACGGTAAGGAGGGACGTAGGGTGGACGGGTCCCGTATCACGATTGTAAATTCAATATTATATCAAGTAGGCACATAGGTTTGACCTAAAAGTTATAATAATTAATTTTATATCAAGTACCTTCATACAACATAAAGGTACCTTCATTGTATAGGGGATGGTGTCTTCTTCTTTTTTTTGTTGCATAGGGATGGTGCCAAAAGTTCCACCTCTTTTACTTTCTAGTCTTATTCATAACAAGCATGCATATGACAATTGATACTTTTGGTATTTAGACAAATGTACATGTGATTTCTTCCTGGACTCCAATCACCTCAATAGGCAAAGATCATCTCGCACCACTCTCTTCTTTTAATACATCAAAATAGCTCTGTTTTTTTTCCTGATTTATTTGTTAGGTGTCTATATAGCATTCTTACTTTTCTGGCTTGTAGTTATTTTTTTTAATTATCGGTGCATGTCATTAAATTAGATGCAACAAAATAAATTGTCAGTAATCTAGTTCTTACGAATAGAAGATGTCTTCATATGCAGTTACGACTCGTCTAACCACCTCGAGAAAACGATAAATCTCAATTACTTTAGATAATGTGAGCTTATTATTAAATATGTTGACGTTATTATCAGTAATGGTCGTCACACAAGTCGAACACTAATATAGGTCTTACATACTAAAGTCATCATCGACTTTTACGAATAAATTACGTAGAGAGAATATGCAGAGAATGATTTAGGATAGTGATTTAGTATGCAGAGAACAATTTCAGATGGACAGAAAAACTTTTACCATTTTGTGTAAAATGTTGCGCACTATTGGTAAAGTGTATGACACAAATGAGGTTTGTGTGGAGGAGATGGTCGCGATATTTTTGCATAAACTTTCCCACCATGTGAAGTATAGAACTATAAAAATAAGATTTTTTTCGTTCTGGATAAACAATTAGTAGATGTTTCAATAATGTGTTAAATGGCGTAATTCGGTTGCAATAGGTTTTGATGAAAATTATCTCTGAGAATTCAAATGATGCAAAATGGAAATGGTTCAAGGTATACTACATCTTATCTATGTTTTGATTAATAAAGTTTATTTAGGTTAGATTAAGTTAGAAATACACCTTAATCGATATAAGTAATTAAATTTGATGTAGAATTGTTTGGGAGCTCTAGATGGTATGTACATAAGAATTAATGTGCCACAAAATGACAAACATCGATATCGTACACGAAAGAGTGATATTGCTACCAATGTATTAGGAGTGTGTTCTCAAGATATGCAATTCATTCACATTTTGGCTGGTTGAGAGGGATCAACATCGGATTCTCAAGTTTTATGAGACGCCTTACTTAGGAGAAACGGGTTGAAAGTTCCTTGTGGTATAACTATATGGTTTAAGTGATTATTCTTGTGTCTTTTGTCCCACCATGAATGAACATTATAACCTGTAATTTTTTTATTCGGTCGTTACTACCTCGTTGATGTTGGATATCCAAATAGTGAAAGATTTCTTGCCCCGTATAGAGGTCAACGCTATCATTTAAATGATTGGCGGGAAGGACACACACCAACCACTGCTGCAGAATTTTTTAAAATGAAACATTCAAGTGCTCGCAATGTGATAGAAAGATGTTTTGAATTACTAAAGCTTAGAGGGGTCATCCTAAGAAGTCCTTCACTTTATCCCGTTAAGACGCTTAATCGGATAATAATGGCTTGTTGTCTCTTGCACAATCTCATGCGTCAAGAAATGTCAGTAGATCTATTAGAAGAAACATTAGACCGACATATGTCAAATTATACACAACCACATGGTGATCCAATATCGTATACCGATTCTTCAGGACAGTGGTCTACATGGAAGGACAAATTAGCATCTAAAATATTCAATGAGTGGCAGACATCTTGGAACGCTTACTCTCACGCCTTCCTCTTACTATTATCTTGAAATTTTTGATATTAGATAAAAAGAAACTGATTTATTTCTTTTTCTAATTACATCGAATATTAATAATTATAATAATCTTATTTTTATTGCTAGTTTGTTCATTGATGTTGGTTATTTATTTTAATTATATGCAATATACTTGTTTCTTATACATCCAGATGGCACCTCCTACTGGTTTACAATCTCGCTCCAAACCAACAAAACATTTATGGCTACCTAAAGAAGATGACAAACTGGTCGAGTGTCTGATAGAAATTACTATTGGTGGACATTAGAAGGTGGAAAATGGTTTCCCATCAGGATATCTTTCTCATCTAGAAAAATTGATGGAAGAAAAGTTACCAGGATGTGCCTCACATTGAATCACGAATTAAAATATTAAAAAAACATACAACAGCTATCTCAGAAATTATTTCGAACGCAAGCGGATTTACATGGAGTGGAGAAGAAAAAATTATTATATGTGAAAAGAGCATTTTTGACGAATAGGTTAAGGTAAGTCCATTATTATCATTTATTAGTATTTTTTTTTGTTGAATAATTTATTGTGTATGTTTAGTTCTTTATCACTTAAATATTTATTTTTTCAGACTCATCCATCGGCCAAAGGGCTTAGAAGTAAGCCTTTCCCACATTATGACGCTTTGGCGGATAAATTTTTGAAAGAGAGGTCAAACGGAAAGGATGCAGAAGCACCGGCTGACGAGAAGAAACAAATTGATGCAAATGAAAATGATTCCTTCGTTGATGGTGTTGATGGATTTGATGGTGAAATCAATAGGGAATGTGATTATGAAGCATCATTTGCTAACGAGGAAAAAACCCCTAACCCTAGTCCAGCTCCAACAACAAAAACCTCAAACTCTAATAAGAAGAAACGTTTCCGAAAATTAAATGAATTTGTAACGAATTTGGGAAACATTGCTAGTTCGATTGAAAAAATTACTGAAGGGACGATGGAATATATGGATAAGATGGTTGTAGCTCTTACTGATAACCAAGAAAATGAAACTGCAACCAAAGTGGTAGCCGAGCTATCCAAGTTACCAGAAGGATTGGGTTACGACCAAATGCTAGAAGCAACAGATATCCTCAATAGCGACTATTCCAAAGCAGCTTTTTTCTTTGCACTGCCACCTGAATGTCGTCTATATTGGGTTCTTAGGTTACTTGGAAAAAATAGGTCCTAGATATAAAAAATTATTTAGTTTAGTATTTTTTTGGGTGGGATTTGGTATTTAGGTTTATGAACACAATTTTATTTTAGATAAATTTTTATTTAGATTTATGAGCAGAATTTTATTTTTGATAAATTTTTATTAAGACCTTTATTTATTATATTTAAATTTTAACCCTTTGGTGTATCGTGTTATTATTTCATATCTACGAATTTGAATAATAATACTGATTTTAATATATAACAAAGTTAATGTGTATTTTATGTAGTTTAAGTGAGAGTAAAAGTGAACTTTTACAAAAAATTTACATTCATATTTCTATACGAACCAAACACCTAATTAAGAATATACCAGGAATCAAATTTCCATTCTTGGTCAAACCAAACATCGAACAACAGTAATCTAATTCTCAGGAATCACGTTGCAGGAATGTGATTCCCAGGAATCACATCCCATTCCCTCGCGCCAAACATGGCCAGAGTGTTTTCTTGAGACTCTCAAAGTGTCACTCGAAAACTTTAACCAATGTAAACTTTTGCCTTTTAACTATTTTTGCTCTATTGAATTTAAGAGTGACATGTGTCTTAAGGTGTCGTTTGGCAATAAAAAATATAAGTACTTTTGCTTGTAGTAGAAGTTCTTTTGCTTGTAGTAGAAGTTCTTTTGCTTTAAAATAGTAAAAAAAATTCGAAAGCATATTTGCGTTACTTATAAGTAAAAAAGTCAAAAAGTTAGTTTGGTAATCCAATTTATATTTGATAATTTTATTTTTCTTTAATTCGTAGAGATACTTGATTTTAATTTAATTTATTTATGATTTCCACGATTACTCTTGTAGAGGAAGTGGTGGTGATATTGGTGGTAGTGGTGGTGTCGGTGCCTTAAAGGTATGGTTATGGGGGTTGGTGGTCGTTGAGGGATGATGTTGGTGGTGGTAGAGGTATAATGGTGGCGGTAGTGGTGGTGGCGGTGGTCGAGGTATGGGTATGGTGGTGGAGGTATGGTGGTGGAGGTATGGTGGTGTAGGTATGATGATGGTGGTGGAAGTACGGTGGTGATAGTATTGATGGAAGTACGGAGGTGGTGATGACGGAAGTAAGATGGTGGTGGTGGTGGTGTACGGTGGATGAGATATGGTGGTGGTAGTGGAGGTATGGTGTCTGGTGGTGGTAGAGGTATGTTGGTGGTATAGTGGTGGTGATGGTGGATAAGATATGTGGGTGGTAGTGGTGGAGGTATGGTGGTGGTAATGGTGGAAGTGCGGTGGTGGTGGTGGTCGAGGTACGAGGTGGTTGTAGTTTAGGTGTGGTGGAGGTGTATGGCAGTAGTGTTAGTGATGGTGATGGTGATGGTGGTACGAAGGTGGTGGTTAAAGTGTGGTGGTTGAGGTATGGTGGTGGGGGAAATGCATTGGTTGTTGTTGTGGTGGTGTTGGGGGTACAATGTTATCGTAGAGATTTAGTTGTGGTGGTAGAGTGGAGATAGACGAAGAAAAAAAAATTCGTCAAGTAAAAGTCATGCATGTATTGAACATAAGTTACTTTACTTTAAAGTCAAAAGCTAAAAAGTTTACTTTAAAAGAAAGTCAATTTAACTTAAATGAAGTCGGTAATTTTTGCGTTACCAAAATAACTTTTTTACTTTTCTACTTAAATAAGTAAAAAAGTAAATTATTTTAGTGTTGCCAAACGACACCTAAGTAGGGGTATCTTAGAGATCTTCATTGGAGACTAAAAAAGTTTAGAGTATTAGGAAAGAAAGTAGAAAATAAGTAAAAGACATGCATATTTTTAGTAAAAGTCACCTTTATTTTTCGGGGGCGCCTATAGGCGCCTTTCTCTTTTCCTCAGACCTGCTTTCTCTCTTCACGCCCTGCGGACTAAGCAAACCCAAAGGCATTTAGACTTGGCCTAATATGTGTTTGGGTAGCAAATATGTGTTTGGGTAGCACAGACCGAGGTCAGTCTGAATGTCCTCGGACTTCCTGGTCCGTGGACTACTCATTTCGCAGACCACGAAAAAGGCCCAAAGTGAAAACAGGCCTAGTGAAAAGGAGGAGCGCCTTTACGCGCACCCTTGTTTTCCTAATAAAAAGAGGCCAAACCTTCTGTGAATTAGTCACACCTCCAACACTAAATGAGTAGTTAACTCTTTATTGTTGTTATCCACTTCATAAGCCATTCTATGGCAACCCCTTTGTTCTCTTAAAGATAGGATTCATAGTGTCCTCTCAAATAAAAGATAATCAAATTAATCTTCACCATAGATTACAAATCCTAAATCGAATCTCATCCGTCTATATCTCCTTGCTTCTAATTTCACCTAAAAGATAACCCAATCAAAACACCACCCAAAATCTCAGAGCTTTCTTCCTTTCATTTCCTTCATTCAAGAAACACAAGAGAAAAATGGCAGCTCTTCAACAATCTCCAGTGGCATTTCACTCCAAAACTCCACCGTCCAATCGAATCAACGCAAAAACCCTAACCCCCAAACCCGTCCGATTATCCTTCTCCGCCACCATCCCATCTCTCAAAATCCCAAAACTCACACTAAAACTCACCGCTAAAACGAAATCTCGAAGCGGCGGCGCCACCATGTTAGACACAGCTGCAAGTAGGTACGCCACCGCTCTTGCTGAAGTAGCAAAAACAAATGGAACCCTAGAAGAAACATGTTCAGATATTGAGAAAATTGAAAAGATTTTTTCAGAATCAGCTACCTACGATTTCTTCGTTAACCCAACAATCGGATTAGAGAAGAAATATGAAGTTGTTGAAGAAATAGCAAAATCATCAAATCTGAAACCCCATACTTTGAATTTTCTTAACATTTTAGTTGATGTTAAGAGAATTGAATTGATAAGAGATATTGTGAAAGAATTTGAACTTGTTTATAACAGTTTGACTAATACTGAATTAGCAGTAGTTACTTCAGTGGTGAAATTGGAATCAAATCATTTAGCACAAATTGCAAAAGGAGTACAAAGATTGACTGGTTCTAAGAATGTGAGAATTAAAACTGCCATTGATCCTTCTCTTGTTGCAGGATTTACAATAAGGTATGGTAGTTCTGGATCTAAGTTGATTGACATGAGTGTGAAGAAACAACTTCAAGAGATTGCTACTCAGCTTGATTTTAGTGATATTAATTTAGCAAGTGTTTAAGATTAAAGATGATCTCTTTTGTTTTAATGTTGTTGATTAATTATTGGGATCCCAATTTGCTTTTAAGGATTCTTGATTATATTTTGGTCTTATAATTATGTATTTATGGTGAAATGTTTTTTTTTTTTTTGTAAATGTTATGTTATTGTCTAGTGGAGTTAAAGGAACGTGAGAAGGGTTCAATTTTGAGCCTTTCGCTTCCCGTTTATACCGTTGTGTCTTGTAGTTTCAGAAAAGTTTTTGCTTACATTCGGGCTCCCTTCTTCTAATATTGTAAAATCGCATATTTGAAGTTGTCTAGCCACACATGGGTTATTCTTCATGTTACATTTATACTGACAAATTTTATCCTGACTAAAGATAGTTCGTGCTTTAGTTTCACAACAATGGTTTTCCATTTCCCTTTATCATTTAACTTACTATTGCTTTCTAACCACTTTTTGCTACTAGGGTGGGGTAGTAGCGGATTGCTTGTTTGTGATTTAAAATTTCTCCCTCCTAACATGTTATTTCTTCTCAAGTTTGTTCCTTTCCGAAGCTGGGCGCACTGTTGTCATATCGGCAATAACTGCGGCTGTACCCCGATACCAAATGCAATGCTTTGTCATTCACAAAGGCATTAACAAAAGCATTTCGACTGTCCAAAAGTCGTTCTGGTGGGGTAGGTCCAGAGGCATATGCACCAAATCTTGGTCTGCAATTTGCCTCCCTAAACACATGGGTGGTCTTGGTATTCATCGCCCCGAACTTGATAACATAGCTATGTTAAGCAAGTTAGCCTGGAGAATCAAAGCTGAACCTCAGGCCATTTGGGTCCAGTTCTTAAAAGCTAAGTATTTCCCGCACACGCAAAACCCGGGTCCAGCTAAGTCTCATCACTCTTGGTAATGGAAAACAATCAGAAAACACCTCAATAATACCGAAGATTTTACTACACGGGAAGTTCACAATGGAGAGAAGGTTAATATCTGGGAAGATAAGTGGATCCCCTCTCTCAGTAACCCTCCTTGCAATAACCAAAATTCTAATCTTACCACGGTCTCTCAACTTATCTCGAATAATAACTGGAATGAGGATACTCTGAACAACAACTTTGATGATGCTACTAAGAACCTAATCAAAGCTATCCCCATTTATGAAGATGGTGAAGACCAGAAGAAATGGATCCTCACTGAATCAGGTAAGTTCACGGTTAAATCTATGTATCAACACCTTTGCAATAGCATGAACTCCCCTATGCCCCAGTCCCCTAAATGGACTTTTATTTGGTCTATCCCTACGGTGCTAGAATCCAAATTTGCATTTGGAAAATTTGCTCCAAAGCTCTTCCGGTGAGAGCGAGAATTGGTTAATATATTGACAATAATAATCTGAACTGTCCCAATTGCAATGAAATTGAATCTATAGAACACGCTTTGCTGCACTGCCCTCTAGCGAGAAATGTGTGGTTTTACTTTCACATCATCTCCACCAATATTCCCTCGGTGACGGATTGGATCTTCTCTTGGGAGAATGCATCGAATAAAGGTAAAACGGCAAATAACATTCACTATGCAACCATCTTATGGATAATATGGAAAACCAGATGTGATCACTACTTCCAACATGAAATCAATTCTATCACTACGATAATAAATATGATTCAAAACTACCCGAAAACAATATCTCCTCTGAGAAACAAAAATATAATCAATCAACATAAATGGCAACCCCCAGAACAGTCCTGCTTGAAAATAAATGTAGACGCTTCCTTTATAAATGTTGAATCTGTAACAGGTACTAGCTTAATAATACATGATTCGAATTCGGAATTCATAGAAGCGCACACCACCACAATTAGGTGTCGAACCAGTGAGGAAAGTGAAGCCATAGCTATCCTTAATGGACTGCTATGGGCAGAAGCAAAAAACTATAACGACATCATCATCGAAAGTGACAATTTCAACATTAACAATAACATAAAGAACGACAATCAATGAATACAATGGCAATCCAAAATGCACATTCAAAAAATTCACGAAGTCAAAAAGAGGCTGCAAAAGGTGCAATTCAAACACACGATCAGGAAATTCAACACTCCTGCAGACAAGTTATCGAAATGGGCTAGGATAAAGAATAGAACGAAGACTTGGCATAATGTTCCCTGTTTTCTTGTTAATTTGTATTGTAAGAATGCTTTAATTTCTTAATATTAGATGTACCGTTTCAACAAAAAAAAAAACATGTTATTTCAACTTATCTTAAAATTCTTTAATGTTTCTATGTGATGTTAGGCTATCCCACTTTTTTGCTGTAACGAATACAATGGTTGTACAACTCGTCAATGTAGACGGTGAAAAGTCTACGGGTCGGAAGTCAGAAGGTCGGAAGCGTGAACGTCTTCTGGAATTCCAAACGTCGAGTTCTTGATTGATGGGCACCAGCAACGTGTGAAAGAAACCTGCAAAAGAAGGTGAACAGACACAAACAAATCCGTGAAGGCTTGGGGGGACACCGGGATGGTGCTTGCCAAGGGCCCTCCGACGGTCAAGTCAGTAAAGTATTACAATGAATAATAAATGAAAAGCCGAGGGTATAACCGTTGATGTATAATCGGAGAGTGGCTAGGCTCGTAGAATGACCGGAGTTCGAATCTACGGGAGTGAAATGATCAGAAGTATGAGAGTAGATGTTACCAGTAGCGTCGAGCGAGAAGAAGGTTATGATCTCCTCGAAGACGTCTGGAAGCGTCGAGCAGGAAGCGTCGAGTCGGAAGCGTCGGACAGGAAGCGTCGAGCAAGAATAAGCTTTAACACCCTTGAGGCGTCTAGTAGTGTCCACGACCAGAACCAGGTGAACTTGTATGCAAAACGTCTCAAGGATAGTCGAAGAACAGAGAGCGAGTGGAGAAAGAAGAAGTAGTATGGGTTGCTTTGCTCTGCATTCGATGATCTGAGAAATGAAAGTGTTCCTCTTTATATAGGCTTGAGGAGTGATCCGTTGGGGGGAGTAAAGGCTTGACCGTTATAGAGTAAATGCATGGCAAGATACCTGGGATGTGGTGACGTGTGCACGAGTTGTACATGCACAACGGTTGTGCATGTTCTCTGGTAATGACTTTCAGTGTGCATGTACATGGTCTCATTATTAATGTGAGACGTTACCATATTATGCCTTTCATCAATGGGGGAATATTCGTTGTTGGAGTTACGTTGACCAAGTCTGAGATCTTTGTCATTATGGATATATTTGACATGTAGAGGATCTCTTCATTAAATAATCTCTTACACGTGGTGCGTGGAGATATAGACGTGTCGAGCACCAGACGTGTGGAGATTCGGGCGTGTGGAATTTTGTGCACGTGGAAACTCTTTGCACGTGATTGGGCCTTGACACGAGTTTTAGGGTCTAGTTGACGAGTGCCCATTAAGAGACTTATGGGCTGGGCCCAAACAAGGACAAGCGAGCTGGGTTGGGCTTGACGTCTCGATGGACATTTTATCGTCGAGGGCCCAGGTGTAGTTTTTGGTCAACACAATTTGTCCCCCACTCTCTAAGTAAATGGTCCATTTCCTTGGAGAGTAGATGAGGAAGAGGGAACGAGGGTGGTCTCGTTGGTCAGATGATTTCTGTGTCAGGCGTGTGAACCAGCTAGCAAGCGTGAAAATGCCACATTTAGGTCACTTAACTTTGATTAGTTAGTTCTTTTCGAGTTTTATTTCTAATTATTTATGTGTTTTTATTGCTAGGTAGTTTATTTAGGGTTTGGCGTGTAATTCGGAATAAAGAGAGCGAATTATCACATTTTCATCTTATGCGGCAAAAGGGAAGAAAAGAGCACCAGGGGTATTTTGGTCATTTTGGTCAAAATCAGAAGTCAAACAACAAGTGAAGTCAATGACGAGTCCGACGGTGAAAACGGAAGTCGATTCGGAGTTCGGACGGAGAAGTTGTGAATGAAAGAAGCCGAGGTTCGGTCTTAAAACAAGGATTCTATGAAGGCACCCCCTTGGTTCTAAATGTAGAGACAAGATGAAGGCACTCCCTTGCTTTAGAAAGAAGCCCAAGCCAAGAGCCCAAAGAGGAAGAGAATAATAGAGATTCTATGGGCACCTTTTTGGTCCAAGTCAAAATGGCCTAAGACTTAGTCAAGTTTGACTAAGTCTAGGGTTGTGTATACACAAGTGAGAAAAAGAAATCAGAGGAGGACTATTCATCATCTTCAACCTTGGAAAAGAAGAGAAAGAGGCAAGAGGCTAGGGTTCTTGTTCTTGGAGTTAGAGAGCTTTAGGGTTTGAAGGAAAAGAGGGAAAGAGAGGGAAGGAGCCGGCCAAGCTAGGCCGGCCATCACCAAGGTCGGCCAAGCTTTGGCCGGCCAAGTCGGGAGCATAGCAGCTCGGGAACAGCAGCTGCTGCGAGTACGAACAACAGCTCAGGCAGCAACAACGGCTCGACCTGCAGCTCGGATGTGCAAGGAGCAGCACGGTCTAGCACCCAGCAACAACAGGGACGCGTGCACCAGCAGCCGGGCACGAACAGCAGCGTCTGCAGCAGCTTCCACAGCAGCAAGGACGCATCCACGGGAAGCTTCACATGCTCCGGGACGCATCTGCAGGCGCGCACTAGGCTCGGGACAGCAGCCGCAGCCCCATTGATGCTTAGAACTAGCCGGATCTTGTCTTGGCCGGAATTTCTTCATCTTTGGCCGAAATTTTCTAAGTATTCCGGCCACTTTCTTGGCCGGAAAACTTAGGGTTTTTACTCCCCTCATCCTTGGCTAGCTTCCCATGTAGTTTGATTTGATTTTGGACAAGAAATTTCTAGAGAGAGAAAGCTAGGGTTAGCTTTAATGGTTGTGTTCTAAATGGAGAAGATGATGGCGGTCGCTATGGGGAACCCAGAAAATTGCTAAGGGGAGATCGGCTGCAACTAAAAACTCATATTTTCCGACGATCTTAGCCTCGAACCATCATCGAAAAAGGGGGATTCTCTCACCATTTCCTTTCCATTTCTTATTCAATCACCATATTTAGCTAACTTTAGTGTGTCGATTATATGAGATGAAATGTGATGAATTCGTGATTATGTTTAATATGATTTGACGTTTTGATTATAATTGATGTTCATTTATTTCGATTATCGTTTTGATCGTATTTTCATGTGTCTTGTCAAGCACTTCGCATAGTTAATAGACGAAACGAAGTATTCGATATCGATCGTAGTCTAAGTCATAATTTCATGTGTCTTGTCATGCACTTCACATAGTTAGGCGACTAGACGACACTTTCGGTGACTCGAGATTAACCGATTTAGACGTTTGTTTGACTAAGTATGATCTCCGGATATACGTAGTACTTAGAGACATCTACTTTAGGAGTCGAATATCGATTGTACCTCGACACATTAAATCGGACTACACATAGCCGTAGGTTTATCATTATGGATTCCCGGACTTCGACACCTCTCTCACTTATTTGTCGCCCGAATAGAGTCTCACTGTCTCCCGACTATTGTTCCTCCGATACTTCTCTCGAATCTCTCTCGCCCGTTTACTTTTATTATTTAGTTAGTTTTCTGCTTGCTTTATTCTTTTTGTTACTCTCACAATCAAAACCCCCCATTTATCTTTGTTTCCCTTCCTGTTTTGTCTAAGTTAGCTAGTGATACCTAGGCCGGCGAACGAGACTCCTTCGTTATCCAAATCACCTTCCTATCCTTGGATCGACTCCGGTTTTACCGGTTACTACTTGATACCTGTGCAACCTTTTCGGGTGCATCAAGTTTTTGGCGCCGCTGCCGGGGATAGGTTTAGTAGTTAGGATAACGTTTGTTATTTTGTTCATTAGTCTTGTGTTAGTTTCTTTCTTAGACGATTTCTCTTTATTTATTTTTGTAGTTTTTTATCTTCTTTTTAGGTACCGTTTTCGAGAAAAGAGCCAAAAGTGACATAAAGGCGAAGAAAAAAAGAAAGGAATCAAGAAGGGTAAAAAAGTGAGAAGCGGAACAAAGCAAGAGGCTTTCACTAGTATCGTATTATATTCTCTCTTTCCTACTTGTGTGTGATTAGTTGGAAAAGTGTTAGTTTCCATTCATAGCTTGTGTGTCATCATTGAACATAGTTGCATGGTATCGTCTCATTGGTACAAATGGCACATTATTGTAATGATTGGCCTTACGATGAGGATGGTGACTACATCAGTGTTCTCCATGCCATTAATACTAGTCGACCACCTAGAAGTTTTTAAGACAATAGACATGCATATAGGCACGACCCGACTAGTAATGGGAATATGCGATTTGAACCTGACCGACCTCGGATGACCATGGGTGAATACCGACAGATGTATAGAGATGGTCGGACTATAGATGGATATGGTCCTAGGGATTATGATCATGAGGGTAACCAATCCCGTAGGAGTCTTCGAGACTATCAGCAAACATTTGGGTTGACCACACCTTCATGTATGAATTTGTCATTTGATGATGCCCGTAGTTCTATTACCAGTGATCGACCATGTCGAAGTCTTCGTGACTATCGACAAGCATATATGAATGGCTCATTTAGTGATGAAAATGGAAATACCCAACTCGATGATTCCACTCAAAGAGTCGAGCCTATGTATCTACATGAAGGTAGTGAGGAAAGGACCATGGAGACCATTAACCCGGTTTGTGCTATTTGTGGGAGCTTAAGCCATTTGACCGAGTATTGTCCCATGCCCCGTGTTCTGCGAGAGTCTTCATCTAGTTATACTCATATGCCTTATTACGAGGAGACTTCTCAAGATAGTCTCCAAGCATTTTTAGAGTACCAGACTAGATTTAATCGAGATGTAACTGAGATCACGGAATGGATGCTCAAAATTGTTGATAGAATTGAGTCGGAGCTTATCGTCGACGAGGAAGGGGTTAACCCACCCCAAACTCAAGAGGAGACTAGGAATGATGGTGAGGGTAATACACCTAACCCTAGTCTTAATTTAAATGTCGAAGATGTTCCTGGTAGACCCTTTGAGCATGAATTGATCGATGACCCTTATTGCTCGCTACCTGGACCATTATCGTCTCACCATGATAGGATTACACTAGACTTCGATGTTCAAAATGATGGCTATATGAGCAAGTTTGGGAATGACACTATTCTGAACTTTCCGAGTTTTGACACTTGTAAGGAGTCAGTCTTAGATGCCATGTTAGGAAGGCCTGATATTATAACTGACTGCGAGGCTCTAGATGCCTTTGAGGATATTGATGACGTAGTAGTTAGAGACATGTTGGATAGTTTTCAGACCATTTACCTAAGGAAATCATGGACCTTAACTTGGTCCCCGAGCCTACTGCATTATCCTTAGAGCCTCGTCTGACCTTCCATACAATCTCAGACTCGATTATTGATCCCTTTTGGGACATTTCAGACGTCTTCCCGAAGACATCTGTAGACATAGTGGATGTTTTATCCACTAAGATTGCAGATGATTTTATGCCTTTGACTGACCTCTTGACCCTACACTTGTATGTTGATCCTTTTGATGACTTCTTAGTCTTCACTCCTTGTATGTATGCCTACTTAGTGGATTGTGCACCCACTAAGTTTGGGGATGGCTTCTTTTCTTTTGTCGTCTCACGTGCACTTCTTTACGTTGATATTACTGTGAGACGATTAGCACCTGTATATATTTTTATTTGGGTTGATCCCCAAATCTTTCGTCTTTTGCTTTATGATCGTTGAACCGATTAAGATAGGTTTTGATGTTTGTGGGTATCATCTCTGGAAACCCTCCACGAGACAAAACTTGTGCTCTCGTGCATACGAGAGACTCAAAGGCTAATTGCATAGCTTGATGCTATCGAGTGATCCCGCGTGAGTGGTCTTATCATTATATGGTCATGTTTATGCTTCATTCTTAAGTTATTTATTGATGTGTTAGGAGCGTTTCTCTCTTTGTATACTTTTGGGACGTGGTTCGTTTCAAGTTTGGGGATGACGTTGGGCTCATCATCAACTTGGAACTCGAATACACAAGTCTTGGTAGTAGTATCTTTTATCTCCTTCGGCTATGGTAATATCTTCCACTCTTCTCTTTAACTTATTGTACCTCTTATATTTTAGTGAACATATGCTTAGAACATTGAGGACAATGTTAGTTTTAAGTTTGGGGATGGGGATACGACCTTTTGGTCGCATGACATAATGACCTTAGATTTCAAAAGACACGAGGGTTCAACAAATTGACCAAATTTGAAAATTTTTGGGTAGATTTGGTATGACTCTAGTGGTATTTTTAAGTATGTTGATACATGTGGTTCTTTCTTGATAAATCTTATGCATGATCTTAGTCTTTTCATGAATGTTAAGTCCTTTGGTGTTGGTGTCTTATCATGTGAGTAGCATCTTAAGGAAGAAGGAACACTTCTAAGTGACCTAAAATAGTCATTAGTGGAGACTTCAACCCATGTGAGATATCTGAGCATTTCTATTGCTTTTGAGTGTACTCTTCCGCGCTAACTCCGAGTAGAATGAAGAGGTATTCAACTTCGCAACTTTCAAAAGAGCTTAGACGATCTCATGAGCTCAACTTCCTTAGCCACTAGGAGTGACATCAGGATAGCGAATAAACCTTACTCTTGTAGTCCATGAAACCCGATAATAGTGTCAACTTTAGGGAAACGGATACTCCACCATCCATTCATCATACTACTCCCGAGAATGAAGGCATGAGAAGTAAAGAAGAAAGAATGTGAAAGCAAAATGTGAAAGTAAAGGTGATTTGTTAAGGAATACTAGTTGTATTTTTATTTTGGTGTTTGGATATGTGTACAAAAAAAATAAAAGAAAAAGTGAAAAAGAAAGAAAAGAAAAAAAAAGAAAAAGAGAAAAAAAAGAAAAAAAAAAAGAAAAGAAAAAAGGAAGAAAGTTTGTGTTTGTGTAAGTGTTATGAAAATAAAGTATTCAATGCAAGAAGTTAAGTTTAAAGGTTGTTTGAGTGTTCTTTTATCATTGAAGGCGTCGACATTCTCGGGATTTCATACATCTTCCATTCCATCACTTGTATCCGTTTACCTTTAGGAGACATTATTAGAGGGTAGAGTGGGTGAGAAGGGTGAGTGAGCTTCCCCATTCCGTTAGTGGTTATTTCCATTCCTAAGAGATCATTTCGTTTTAGAACTTGATATCCTCATTTAATGTTTTTATGTGTTGAGTTTACTTTATTTCATGCTCACACATGAGAGTAAACCATTATGATTCGTTTTTTAGTGATTCCATGTTTAAGAGCGTATGACCGTGAGGCCAAAGTCGAGGCGAAATGTGCTACGATAGGAAACAAGGTTTTGTTACTTTAGACTAGGATGATACTTATGATGATGGGACACTTGCATTTGAGTATAAAACTATTAGTGAGGAGACTCTTAGCATGCTTTTGTGTTTATTGGTTTGATTCATATGTTTGGCATACTTAAGTCTCTCACTTGTTGATCATCACCTTATTTGCATCGATAGTTGGACTCTTATGTCTTTTGAAAATCTAGAACTTTGTGGGTGTATTCACTGGAAACCCTCACGAGACGAGACTCGTCCACTAGGGGTAACCTAGGGGTTTAACAGCTTGTTGCATACGCTAAATGCAACCGGGATGCCTCCGAAAGTGAGTTAGGTTTACTTTATTGTCTTGTTTTGTTTGTTGCTCGAGGACTAGCAAATTCTAAGTTTGGGGATGTTGATGTGGCGTGAAAATGCCACATTTAGGTCACTTAACTTTGATTAGTTAGTTCTTTTCGAGTTTTATTTCTAATTATTTATGTGTTTTTATTGCTAGGTAGTTTATTTAGGGTTTGGCGTGTAATTCGGAATAAAGAGAGCGAATTATCACATTTTCATCTTATGCGGCAAAAGGGAAGAAAAGAGCACCAGGGGTATTTTGGTCATTTTGGTCAAAATCAGAAGTCAAACAACAAGTGAAGTCAATGACGAGTCCGACGGTGAAAACGGAAGTCGATTCGGAGTTCGGACGGAGAAGTTGTGAATGAAAGAAGCCGAGGTTCGGTCTTAAAACAAGGATTCTATGAAGGCACCCCCTTGGTTCTAAATGTAGAGACAAGATGAAGGCACTCCCTTGCTTTAGAAAGAAGCCCAAGCCAAGAGCCCAAAGAGGAAGAGAATAATAGAGATTCTATGGGCACCTTTTTGGTCCAAGTCAAAATGGCCTAAGACTTAGTCAAGTTTGACTAAGTCTAGGGTTGTGTATACACAAGTGAGAAAAAGAAATCAGAGGAGGACTATTCATCATCTTCAACCTTGGAAAAGAAGAGAAAGAGGCAAGAGGCTAGGGTTCTTGTTCTTGGAGTTAGAGAGCTTTAGGGTTTGAAGGAAAAGAGGGAAAGAAAGGGAAGGAGCCGGCCAAGCTAGGCCGGCCATCACCAAGGTCGGCCAAGCTTTGGCCGGCCAAGTCGGGAGCATAGCAGCTCGGGAACAGCAGCTGCTGCGAGTACGAACAGCAGCTCAGGCAGCAACAACGGCTCGACCTGCAGCTCGGATGTGCAAGGAGCAGCACGGTCTAGCACCCAGCAACAACAGGGACGCGTGCACCAGCAGCCGGGCACGAACAGCAGCGTCTGCAGCAGCTTCCACAGCAGCAAGGACGCATCCACGGGAAGCTTCACATGCTCCGGGACGCATCTGCAGGCGCGCACTAGGCTCGGGACAGCAGCCGCAGCCCCATTGATGCTTAGAACTAGCCGGATCTTGTCTTGGCCGGAATTTCTTCATCTTTGGCCGAAATTTTCTAAGTATTCCGGCCACTTTCTTGGCCGGAAAACTTAGGGTTTTTACTCCCCTCATCCTTGGCTAGCTTCCCATGTAGTTTGATTTGATTTTGGACAAGAAATTTCTAGAGAGAGAAAGCTAGGGTTAGCTTTAATGATTGTGTTCTAAATGGAGAAGATGATGGCGGTCGCTATGGGGAACCCAGAAAATTGCTAAGGGGAGATCGGCTGCAACTAAAAACTCATATTTTCCGACGATCTTAGCCTCGAACCATCATCGAAAAAGGGGGATTCTCTCACCATTTCCTTTCCATTTCTTATTCAATCACCATATTTAGCTAACTTTAGTGTGTCGATTATATGAGATGAAATGTGATGAATTCGTGATTATGTTTAATATGATTTGACGTTTTGATTATAATTGATGTTCATTTATTTCGATTATCGTTTTGATCGTATTTTCATGTGTCTTGTCAAGCACTTCGCATTGTTAATAGACGAAACGAAGTATTCGATATCGATCGTAGTCTAAGTCATAATTTCATGTGTCTTGTCATGCACTTCACATAGTTAGGCGACTAGACGACACTTTCGGTGACTCGAGATTAACCGATTTAGACGTTTGTTTGACTAAGTATGATCTCCGGATATACGTAGTACTTAGAGACATCTACTTTAGGAGTCGAATATCGATTGTACCTCGACACATTAAATCGGACTACACATAGCCGTAGGTTTATCATTATGGATTCCCGGACTTCGACACCTCTCTCACTTATTTGTTGCCCGAATAGAGTCTCACTGTCTCCCGACTATTGTTCCTCCGATACTTCTCTCGAATCTCTCTCGTCCGTTTACTTTTATTATTTAGTTAGTTTTCTGCTTGCTTTATTCTTTTTGTTACTCTCACAATCAAAACCCCCCATTTATCTTTGTTTCCCTTCCTGTTTTGTCTAAGTTAGCTAGTGATACCTAGGCCGGCGAACGAGACTCCTTCGTTATCCAAATCACCTTCCTATCCTTGGATCGACTCCGGTTTTACCGGTTACTACTTGATACCTCCGCTTGGGTGTGCAACCTTTTCGGGTGCATCAGTGACTTGGCTGAGTAGTGCCATGTGGACGCCCAGGTGGCGTTTATGTCATGGATCATCAGGATCTTGCCATGTGGCGATGTGACCTATGAGTCGACGTGGCCCTTTGATCAGGGGTTGGGAGCCCTATAAAAGGGATCCTTAGGCCTTTGAAGTTCATTGTTTGTGAAATTTTTCAGAGCTCTGGATTTCTAGAAGCGGTTTTCTCCTGTTCTTCGCGTTCTTCGTGATCTTAATACCAATTCTCAACAAGTAAGTCATTTTTAAATTTTTTGAAATTTCGATCCTTCGATCTGTTTTCGTCGTATGGAATTTGCTATTTTTCGTTTGTCTTACCGATCAGCATGTTCTTCCATATTAGTGCTTGTATGAAACTTCCCGTATGCATGTGAACTTGTAGTAGACGTATGCACCCACTCGTAGTAGTTATTGGGATACACGGGAACCTGTAGCTGTTGTGTAAACTAGGAGTAGTTGAAAATGTGCATGCAAACTGGTAGTAGTTGTAGTACAAGTAAACTTGTAATTCGTATTGGCGCACGAGTGAACCGGTGAAGCATGTAGGAGTACACGTAAATTAGTAGCACGTGTGGGTGTACATGTAAAACTTGTAGTACGCGTAGTTGTATACGTAAACTTGTGAGGTGGAGGTGTGTACACGTACTCATGAGGAGGATGCGTGTACAATCTCTGACGTGTATCTGTGCACAAGAGAAAAAATTGCTCAATCCTGTAAGTAGTACGGAAAATACCTCAATTTAACGTGACTCGTCTATACGCGTTCTTGATTCGCAAGTGTCTTTATTCTTGTGAGCGTGAAACGTGTACTGGTGTGAAGATGTTTTTACCAGCACAATTTCCGTTGAGGGGCTATAGTCGGTGGAAATCCCACCGACTCTCCGATGCTTAAGTCAGTACATGTACAAGCAGGAGAGAAAACAAAGAAGTAACAATAGAGTTTAGAAATGATACAGTTTGAGATGCACGACATTCCAACAGTTGTTTATGTCACGTCCATCTTGTGCTTGAATTTTATACGCGCCTTGTCCTACCACTTTAGTGATCTGATACGGGCCTTCCCAAGTGGGTGCAAGTTTTCCAGCGCCGCTTTCTTTGGTGTTCTGGAACACTTTTCGAAGTACCCAATCTCCTACCTTAAACGTTCGAGCTCGTATGTTTCTGTTGTAATGACGTGCTACTTTCTGTTGGTAAGCTGCATTTCTAATGACTGCCATATCACGAATTTCATCGAGCGTGTCGAGATTGTGATTGAGTTGTTGCCAGTTACTTTCTTCTTCTGTCCATTGGTAACGGGTAGAAGGAAGTCCTGCTTCTGCGGGTATGACGGCTTCTGAGCCATAAGCGAGTGAGAAAGGAGTTTCTCCTGTTGGAGTTCGAACAGTGGTTCTGTACGCCCATAAGACTCCTGGTAGTTCATCTGCCCAGGCGCCTTTGACTTTCTTCAATCGTTTCTTTATTGTGTTCATGATTGTTTTGTTGGAAGATTCAGCTTGTCCATTTGCTTGGGGGTATCTTGGAGTTGAGAAGTTCAGTTTGATCCCCCATTCTTTACAAAAATCTTGAAAGTCGAAACTAATGAACTGCGAACCGTTGTCGGTCACAATTTCTTTTGGAACGCCAAACCTGCAAATGACATTCTTCCAAATAAAACTTTTTACCTCTTTATCTCGAACTTGATGGAATGCTTCTGCTTCAATCTATTTGGTGAAGTAGTCTGATGTGGCGTTAAAATACCACATTGAGATCACTTAACTTGGATGAGTTAGTTCGTTTCGGGTTTTATTTCTAATAATTTATGTATTTTTCTTGTTAGGAAGCTTATTTGGAGTTTGGCATTACATTCGGAATAAAACGAAGCAATTCGTCACATTTTCGTCTCATGTGGAAGAAACCGGAAGGAAATAGAACCAGGGGTATTTTGGTCATTTTGTGAAATTTAGAGGTTAAATGGAAAGTGGAGCCAATGATGAGTCCGACGGCGAAAACGGAAGTTGAATCGGAGTTCGGACGGAAAAGTTACGGAGGAAAGAAGTCGAAGGACATTTTTATCTTTTCTGAAAATTAGAAGTAGAAACAATTATGCAGGCACCCCTTGGTTACATAATGGAGCCCATATCCAAGGCCCAAGAGTTCAAAGAAAATAGAGAAATGAAGAAACTTGTAGGCACCCTCATTTAATGACTTAATATTTTGGAGAGTTAGGCTTTGGGGCTGCCTTTAGAAAAAGAAAAAAAAAAGAAACATAAGGCTGGTTGGTCATCTTCTTGAAGGGGACATTAGAAGTTAGGGTTTAGGAGAAAAGCTAGAGAGAGAAGGGAAGGAGGCTGCCGGCCAAGTTCTCTTGGCCGGCACGGTTCGGGTTCGTCTGAGTTTTCACCGGCGCAGGACCAGCTCCGGTGCAGCTCCAACAGGTAGCAGCTCCAACAGGTAGCAGCTCGGGTTTTCGGCAACAGGAAGAGCTCGACAAGAACAGCAACTCCACTCGCCATTCTTGGCTGCAATAAAGAACAGCAACTCGGATTTGCTACGGGACACTGGTACGGGACAGAAAAAAGCACGAACAGCTGCTCGGTTGAAGCAATAGCACGGGACGACACTATTTCTTGACCGGACTGTTCTTGGCCGGAAATACATACTCTCGGCCGGACTTGTTTGTGGTGTTCCGGCCATCATTTTGGCCGGAAACCATAGGGCTTTCACTTGGAACTCTTTTGCCTTGCTTTTCTTAATCTTTGATTGTGTTTTGGTGAGAAAATTTCTAGTGAGAGAAAGCTTAGTTAAGCTTTCATGGTGTTTTGTGATTTGAGGAAGAAGATGACACTCTGTTAAGGGGAGATCAAGTTCTGCTGAGAGGACACCTAGTGTATTCTGTTAAAGGGACTCCTGCATTCTTTTACAGGGAGATCGACAGCACTTCAAGACATATATTTCCCGTCGATCTTAGTCTCGCGCCTCATCGAATAGGGAGATTTTCATCTTAACTCGTGTCTTTCATTCTAATATTGCTTGTTGATCATAGGAGCATTTCTTACTTGTTTAGCTTCTGAGGCATAGTTTGTTCCAAGTTTGGGGATGGCGACGAGCTCGACATCAACTTGGAACCTGTTCATACACGAGTCTCGGTAGTAGTATCTCTTATCTCCTCCGGCTATGGTAATATCTTTCCATTCTTCTCTTTAAATTAATATGTCCTATCTTTTGGTGAGTATATGCTTGAAACATTGAGGACAATGTTAATTTTAAGTTTGGGGATGGGGTATGACTTTCAGCCATGACCATGGGGTTTCAAAAGACAAGAGGGTTCAATAATTCGACCAAATTTGAAATTTTTTGGGTAGATATGATGTGACTTTAGTGGTATGCTTAAGTATGTTGATGCATGTGTTTCAGTTTTGGTGAATGTTATGCATGTTCTTAGTCTTTTTCATGAATGTTAAGTCCTTTAGTGTTTGTTTTCTGATCATATGAGTAGCATCCTAAGAAAAAAGAAACATTTCTGAGGGACCTATACTAGTCATTAGTGGAGACTTAAACCCATGTGAGATATCTGAGCCTTTATATTGTTTTCGAGTGTACTCTTCTGCGCTAACTCTGAGTAGAATGAAGAGCTACTCAACCTCGTAACTTTTAAAAGAGCTTAGACGATCTCATGAGCTCAACTTTCTTAGCCACTAGGAGTGACATCAGGATAGCGACCTTACTCTTGTAGTCCACGAAACCCGACAATAGTGTCAACTTTAGGGAAACGGATACTCCACCACCCATTCACATACTACTCCCGAGAATGAAGACTTGGAAAGTATAGAAAGAAGAATGTGAAACAAAGTGAGAATGAAGAAAAAGTTGTTTGTTGAGAATACAAGTGTTAGTGTTCTTGTTTTGTTATGAAAAAAGAAAAAAAAAAAAAATGAAAAATGAAAAAAAAATGAAAAAAAATTGAGTTTATGGGTTATTTGTGTTTTTTATGTGTAATTGTTGTGAGAATAAAGTATTCAAGGCAGAAAGCTAAGTTTAGAAGTTGTTTGAGCGTTCTTTTTATTGAAGATGTCGACGTTCTCGGGATTTCACTACTTTCATCTCATTACTTGTATCCGTTGACCTTTAGGAAACATTGTTAGAGGGTATAGTGGGTGAGAAGGGTGAGTGAACTTCCCCATTCCATTTTAGTGGTTATTTCCATTCTTTAGAGATCATTTCGTTCTAAAACTTGTTATCCTCATTTGTTTTGTATGTGTTGAGTTTCTCTTTATTCCATGCTCACACATTAGAGTGAACCGTATTATCTATTTTTGAGTGATTTCATGTTTAAGAGTGTATGACCGTGAGGCTAAAGTCGAGGCGAAATGTACTAAGATAGGAATCGAAGTTTTGTGACTTTGAACTTAGATGATGCTCATTATGATTGGACACTTACATTTTAGGATGAGACTACTAGTGAGGAGGCTTTTAGCATATATATGCGTTTATCGATTTTGATTCGTTTGTTTAGCATGCTTGAGTGTGTCATTAGTTGTCATTATCTTATTTACATCGATGTTGTACTCTTTTATCTCTTTGGAATCTTGAATTTTGTGGGTATATTCACTGGAAACCCTCACGAGACGACACTCGTCCACTAGGGGTAACCTAGGGGTTTAACGGCTTGTTGCATACGCTAAATGCAACCGGGATCCCTCCGAAAGTGAGTTAGGATTTTACTTTATTGTTTTGTTTTGTTTATTTGCTCGAGGACTAGCAAATTCTAAGTTTGGGGATGTTTGATGTGGCGTTAAAATACCACATTGAGATCACTTAACTTGGATGAGTTAGTTCGTTTCGGGTTTTATTTCTAATAATTTATGTATTTTTCTTGTTAGGAAGCTTATTTGGAGTTTGGCATTACATTCGGAATAAAACGAAGCAATTCGTCACATTTTCGTCTCATGTGGAAGAAACCGGAAGGAAATAGAACCAGGGGTATTTTGGTCATTTTGTGAAATTTAGAGGTTAAATGGAAAGTGGAGCCAATGATGAGTCCGACGGCGAAAACGGAAGTTGAATCGGAGTTCGGACGGAAAAGTTACGGAGGAAAGAAGTCGAAGGACATTTTTATCTTTTCTGAAAATTAGAAGTAGAAACAATTATGCAGGCACCCCTTGGTTACATAATGGAGCCCATATCCAAGGCCCAAGAGTTCAAAGAAAATAGAGAAATGAAGAAACTTGTAGGCACCCTCATTTAATGACTTAATATTTTGGAGAGTTAGGCTTTGGGGCTGCCTTTAGAAAAAGAAAAAAAAAAGAAACATAAGGCTGGTTGGTCATCTTCTTGAAGGGGACATTAGAAGTTAGGGTTTAGGAGAAAAGCTAGAGAGAGAAGGGAAGGAGGCTGCCGGCCAAGTTCTCTTGGCCGGCACGGTTCGGGTTCGTCTGAGTTTTCACCGGCGCAGGACCAGCTCCGGTGCAGCTCCAACAGGTAGCAGCTCCAACAGGTAGCAGCTCGGGTTTTCGGCAACAGGAAGAGCTCGACAAGAACAGCAACTCCACTCGCCATTCTTGGCTGCAATAAAGAACAGCAACTCGGATTTGCTACGGGACACTGGTACGGGACAGAAAAAAGCACGAACAGCTGCTCGGTTGAAGCAATAGCACGGGACGACACTATTTCTTGACCGGACTGTTCTTGGCCGGAAATACATACTCTCGGCCGGACTTGTTTGTGGTGTTCCGGCCATCATTTTGGCCGGAAACCATAGGGCTTTCACTTGGAACTCTTTTGCCTTGCTTTTCTTAATCTTTGATTGTGTTTTGGTGAGAAAATTTCTAGTGAGAGAAAGCTTAGTTAAGCTTTCATGGTGTTTTGTGATTTGAGGAAGAAGATGACACTCTGTTAAGGGGAGATCAAGTTCTGCTGAGAGGACACCTAGTGTATTCTGTTAAAGGGACTCCTGCATTCTTTTACAGGGAGATCGACAGCACTTCAAGACATATATTTCCCGTCGATCTTAGTCTCGCGCCTCATCGAATAGGGAGATTTTCATCTTAACTCGTGTCTTTCTTTGTTTTCTTCTCGTTTGTTATGTGCTCCACCATGTCTAGCTAGCTTTTGTAGTCGGATACTCGTGATACATGTTTTGATGTGACAAGAGTTTTATTGCTTTTAATGATAAATCTTCCGGATTTTTAGACCGTTCATGGACTGGAATCTGAGTTAAACCAAGAGTTCGTTGATCCATCCAAGTAAATGGGTGAAGTTAACTAACTTTTTATGCTTATAGATCATTAGTACTAGTCACTATAGACTGTGTGGATCGAAGTATCCTCCTCACTTTATTCTTGCTCGACCATTTTCCTGAATCTCTCTCACCTCTCACTTTTAGATTAGATCGTTTTATTTGTTTATTTATTATAAATCAATCAAAATCCCAATTATCATCTTTTCATTTTAGTCTGAGTTAGTGGTTGACACCTAGACCGGTGGGCTAGACTTTCTCGGTATTCTTATTACCTTCCTATCTTCGTGGATCGATCCCGGTCTTACCGGGTTATTACTTGACGCCCGTATACTTGCGGGTGGAGACCTTTTAGGGTAACCTTTTAGGCCCATCATAGTCCGTCACAGCTAACATGTACACCCGTTGTCCAGGTGCTGTAGGAAGTTTTCCTACTATGTCCATCTCCCATTTCATGAATGGCCAAGGAGATAGTATTGAGTTGAGACGTTCTGGGGGGAGATGAGATGTGGGTGCAAAGCGCTGACAACTGTCACACTTCTTTATGAAGTCAATGCAATCTGACCTCATAGTTGGCCAATAGTACCCGGCAGTGAGTACTCTAGTTGTTAGGCTGCGTCCTCCGGAATGATTTCCACATTCTCCTGCATGTAATTCAGTGAGGACGTACCTGGCTTCTTGTGGGGTGATACACTTGAGATAAGGTCCTGAGTATGACCTCTTGAGTAGTTGTCCATCTAGGATGGTGTATCGGGCAGCTTTAGCGCGAATCTTTCTCGCTTCTCCTTTGTCTTCTGGTAATTCATCATTTTCCAAGTATCGAATCAAGGGATTCATCCAGCTATCGATTTGATCCGTAGCGGCTACCTCTGAAGTAGGATTTTTCCATACTGCTAGCCACTCGAGCAAAACTAAAGGAATATTTTGAGTTACCTTTGTTTGAATTGAAGAACCGAGGTTAGCGAGCGCATCAGCGTGTCCATTCTCTAGACGAGGTATCTGTGTTATGTTCATTTCTTTTAAGGACGTTTGTAACTCTTTTACGTGAGCGAGGTATGCAGTCATCTTGGCGTCACGTGCTTGATAAGTTCCCTGTAACTGGTTGACAATGAGTTAGGAGTCTGACTTAACGTCTAATCTCTGGATTCCCATTTCTTTTGCAAGTGTAAGCCCAGCTATAAGTGCCTCGTATTCAGCTTCATTGTTTGTTGCTTTGAATGCACAACGGATAGCTCGTTGTATTAGATCTCCTTCGGGAGAAGTCAGAGCTATCCCCAACCCTACACCGTTCATATTGCTTGAACCATCTACTGATAAGTTCCACTTCTGTTCGCTTTTGTCGGTTAAGCACAACAACTCTTTCTCTGCCTGTATCAGTATGTTAGGTGAAAAATCAACAAGGAAATCAGCTAATACCTGTGATTTGATGGCGGTCCTTGGTTGGTATGAAATGTCATACTCACTCAGCTCCACTGCCCACTTGGTGAGACGTCCAGAAAGTTCAGGTTTGTGGAGAACATTCTTTAGAGGAAATGTCGTAACGACCACTATTGAGTGACACTTGAAATAAGGTCTGAGTTTACAAGTAGCAGTAACCAGTGCAAGGGCAAGCTTTTCTAACCGGTTGTATCGGGTTTCTGCGTCCAGAAGTGATTTGCTCACGTAGTAGACTGGAAGTTGTTTTTTATCTTCTTCTCGTACCAGCACAGCGCTTACTGCTGTTTCCGCAACTGCCAAATAAATGTAAAGTTTCTCACCTTCTTTGGGTGTTGAGAGTAGAGGTGGTGAGGTCAGGTACGCTTTGAGTTGTTGAAGTGGATCTTCGCATGCTGGCGTCCACTCAAAGTTTTTTGACTTGCGTAGGGTGGCGAAGAAAAGGTGGCACTTTTCAGAAGATTTCGATATGAAGCGACTGAGTGCGGCGACTCTCCCTGCTAATTTCTGCACGTCTTTTATGCAAGTGGGAGATGAAATGTTCATGACTGCTTGTATCTGTTCTGGGTTGGCTTCGATTCCTCTTTGTGTCACCATGTAACCTAAGAATTTTCCTGAGGAAACGCCAAATGAACATTTAGCAGGGTTTAGTTTCATGTTATACCTTTTGAGGACGTCGAAGGCTTGGCGAAGGTGATCGAGATGTTGTTCCGCTTCCAATGACTTGACCAACATGTCGTCTATATACACTTCCATCGTATCCCCTATCATTTCAGCGAACATTCGGTTGACGAGCCTCTGGTAAGTGGCTCCTGCGTTCTTCAAGCCGAAGGGCATTACTTTGTAACAAAAGATGCCTCTTTCTGTCACAAAGGCAGTTTTCTCTTGATCATCAGGATGCATCAAGATCTGATTGTACCCGGAGAAGGCATCCATGAAACTGAGGAGTTCGTGTCCAGATGTAGCGTCGACTAGCATGTCAATATGTGGTAATGGAAAGGAGTCTTTCGGACACGCCTTGTTGAGGTCGGTAAAATCGATACACACTCTCCACTTGCCATTCTTCTTTTTTACCACTACTACATTAGCAAGCCAGTCGGGATAGTGGACCTCACGAAATGAACCGATGTCGATCAACTTTTGAATTTCTTCGTTGATTACTTTGTTTCTTTCTGGAGCAAACTTTCTCCTCTTTTGCTTGACCGGAGGGAAGCTCGGATCAACCTGTAATTTATGAACGACAACTTGCGGATCAATACCTGTCATGTCAGCGTGTGACCATGCGAAGCAGTCATGGTGAAGCGTGAGGAATTCTACTAGCTTTTCTCTGAGCGTAGGATTCAGTCTTGAACCGATCTGTACTTTATGATCTGTTAGCTCTGAGTGGATCTGTACTTCATCCAACTCCTCCATAGTTGGCTTGTCTGGGTCACTATGGAGTAGTTGTTCTGTCTGTAATTGTTATAAGGGAGCTTTGGGCGTCTTCAAGGTGTTTTTGTAGCAGTTTCGAGGCGTGCTCTGTTCGCCTTTGACTTCACGTACCCCCCACGGAGTAGAGAACCTTATAACTTGGTGGATGGTTGATGGGACCGCCCTCATGTTGTGGATCCAAGGACGTCCAAGTATGATGTTGTAGGCAGAGGGACTGTCGAGTACTACGAAGGTTGTACTCATGTTGATTCCGCCTGCAAAAACAGGTAAAGAAATTTCGCTGAGCGTGTACTTTTGCTCGCCACTGAAACCGATGAGAATGGTGGGTCGGCGACATATACTCGTTTCTTCCAGTCCCATTCCTCGCAATGCATGTAAAAACAACACGTTAGTAGATGAACCATTATCGACAAGTATTCTTTTAACAAGAACATTAGAAATAGCAAGTGAGATAACGAGAGCGTCATGATGAGGGTTGACGAGCCCTGATGCTTCACTGTCTGGGAAGCTGAGAACTTGGTCGGTGAAGACAGGTGAAGATGTTTTAGATGAGTGAGCGTCTGGGTTGGCCGCTACACGTGCACTTCTTTTGGCGGCTGAATGACTGACTCCGCTTACTTCTGATCCTCCTGTGATAACCAAACATGTTTTTGTTGGAGTTGGTTCCTCTGGTTCCTTTCGATGAACATATCTTTGGGCTATAGTGTTTTTCCCCTTATCTGTCAATAGGTCAGTGAGGTGACCTCTCTTCAAGAGTTCAGCTACTTCTAGTCGAAGGGCTATGCAATCAGCGGTCATGTGCCCGTGGTCAGCGTGGAATTCACACCACTTGGTATTGTCTCTCTTATCACTAGGAGTTTTTGTCTTGGCGGGCCATCTTACTACATTGCCCATTCCATTCATTACAGCGACTACTTCGACAGGTTCAATGTTGAGATTATATTCTGGAATTTTGGAGCGAACAGGCGCTTGATTTTTATCACTTGGACGCCCAGAGGGGGTGCTGAATGGTTTCCTGTTCTCCCTGGACAAGGGTCCTCTGGATGTTGGATATCGTTCTGCATGTCGACGATCGGTCCTTCTGTCGGACTGTCTAGAGCGCCGATCACTGTTTTTTCCTTCATACGAGTATGACCTGTTTTGGTGGGCTTCGTCTTCTTCCCAACGAATTTCTACCCACGCCCTTGCTAATACGTCTTCCATTGTAGTGCAGTTGAACTTTGTGAGTTCTTTGTAAAGCTCTCCATCTGGTAGAAGACCTTTTCTGAAGGCGTCTACAGCAGTTTCCTGGTTACAATAAGGGATAGATACTTTCTCCCTGTTAAATCTTCCCACGTAGTCACGTAGTGGTTCTCCTCTTCTTTGGTGGACTCTGTACAAGTCACCAGAAAGTTTTTCCAACTTTTTGCTGCTGGGGAATTGTTCGACAAAAGTGTCCGTCAACTGGGCAAACGACGCAATCGAGTTATTAGGGAGGTTTGTGTACCACTGCAATGCTGGTCCGATGAGACTAGACCCAAAACTTTTGTACATGCAGGCTTCACGCAAGTCTCTTGGAATAGCTGCTTTGAACATCCTCTGTTTGTAAGAGGCAATGTGGTCATCTGGGTCAGATGTACCATCATACATCTTCATGTTCGGGAAAGAAAACTTCTTTGGCATCTCCACCAACGCGATAGCATCGACAAAGGGCGAGTCAGCGTAACTGTGAGGAAGACTCTTTTTTAAAGGAGTGGGCATTCCTGGAATACGTGTAATCAATGCTTCCATCTCTGCCAATTTCTTTGCCATTGCCTGTTCTAGAGGAGTACTTGTAGACGCAAACGGAAGCGAATCAGAAGATACATTAACTTGAGTTGATCCGTTTGTCATAGGATACATAGTAGGTAAAGTATATGGGAGAGAAGAGTAAAAGGGTGTAGTAATTGGAAGAGTTTGATGCGTGTGCTGGGAGACACGCAATGGTGTGACAGGAGTAGCGGTAGGGACTGGAGTTGATCCGCCAACTGTTACAGGAACTTCTTGACTCGAGGGGCCTGCTCCTTCTGTACTTGTAGGAACTGGTCTGGCATTTCTCGAGGTATGAATTCTGGAACCTCTTGGAGTCGTCATAGAAAGTTCAGTAATTTTTTCCTGGAGTAATTGGTTCTCTGCTCTAACCAACAGGTTCTCTTCTTCCAACGCTTTGAAGCGTTCAGAGTTCTCTCGTACTTGAGCGGTAAGTGCAGCAAGTTGAGCAGAAACGTCAAGAGGAGCAGATGTCATGTTCTCTTCCATTTGGCTGATTGTCTTCGTTGTTAGTTGCTGAGGCCCCACGGTGGGCGCCAAACTGTAGACGGTGAAAAGTCTACGGGTCGGAAGTCAGAAGGTCGAAAGCGTGAACGTCTTCTGGAATTCCAAACGTCGAGTTCTTGATTGATGGGCACCAGCAACGTGTGAAAGAAACCTGCAAAAGAAGGTGAACAGACACAAACAAACCCGTGAAGGCTTGGGGGGACACCGGGATGGTGCCTGCCAAGGGCCCTCCGGCGGTCAAGTCAGTAAAGTATTACAATGAATAATAAATGAAAAGCCGAGAGTATAACCGTTGATGTATAATCGGAGAGTGGCTAGGCTCGTAGAATGACCGGAGTTCGAATCTACGGGAGTGAAATGATCAGAAGTATGAGAGTAGATGTTACCAGTAGCGTCGAGCGAGAAGAAGGTTATGATTTCCTCGAAGATGTCTGGAAGCGTCGAGCAGGAAGCGTCGAGCCGGAAGCGTCGGACAGGAAGCGTCGAGCAAGAATAAGCTTTAACACCCTTGAGGCATCTAGTAGTGTCCACGACCAGAACCAGGTGAACTTGTATGCAAAACGTCTCAAGGATAGTCGAAGAACAGAGAGCGAGTGGAGAAAGAAGAAGTAGTATGGGTTGCTTTGCTCTGCATTCGATGATCTGAGAAATGAAAGTGCTCCTCTTTATATAGGCTTAAGGAGTGATCCGTTGGGGGGAGTAAAGGCTTGACCGTTATAGAGTAAATGCATGGCAAGATACCTGGGATGTGGTGACGTGTGCACGAGTTGTACATGCACAACGGTTGTGCATGTTCTCTGGTAATGACTTTCAGTGTGCATGTACATGGTCTCATTATTTATGTGAGACGTTACCATATTATGCCTTTCATCAATGGGGGAATATTCGTTGCTGGAGTTACGTTGACCAAGTCTGAGATCTTTGTCATTATGGATATATTTGACATGTAGAGGATCTCTTCATTAAATAATCTCTTACACGTGGCGCGTGGAGATATAGACGTGTCGAGCGCCAGACGTGTGGAGATTCGGGCGTGTGGAATTTTGTGCACGTGGAAACTCTTTGCACGTGATTGGGCCTTGACACGAGTTTTAGGGTCTAGTTGACGAGTGCCCATTAAGAGACTTCTGGGTTGGGCCCAAACAAGGACAAGCGAGCCGGGTTGGGCTTGACGTCTCGATGGACATTTTATCGTCGAGGGCCCAGGTGTAGTTTCTGGTCAACACAGTCAACACTATTAAATTTCATTCTAACCCCTAGGTACACTGAAGTAAAGTGATCAACCGACGGGAGGAATCAAGTTTTTTGAGGAAAGAGAGAGTCTGCCTTACGTCAGCACGAAGGCCGTTCCCTTTCTCCTTTCCACCGAACCCCCAAAATCAAATCCAATCTCTGAGCCCTAGTCCTTGATTCACTTAATCATCTACCTATCTCACAACAAATCATCTGACCTTTTCTGTATTACCTCATCATAATCAAAGATCTAAGGTCTTCCACCAACAAAAACACCCAAAACACAAAACCATAAATCTAGTGTTTAACATCATCAAGATTGCTAAGAAGACCTGAATCAAACGGAAAACTCAGATCTGTGCTAGCTTACTCTAAAAGAAGATTTGACCATGTAGACAAACAAAGATGGAACTGATGCAAGATGAAGCCCCATAATTTTCAAAGTTTGGTAACTACAGGGAAGTAAATAAATGATCCTCACTCTTTTCCTAATAATCTTTAGCTTTTTCTCTTTAATATGATCCAATATTAAAGTTGGTGCGACTTCCTTGGCACTTATACCACATCTTCCTTGCATGTTCACTGTGATGATGATGAACCCTGACTATATTCCTTTTATTTGGGTTTAATCTTTTCTGACTTTTGTACTAGCTTATTAGCTTAGTTCTATCTTTATACCATCTTCGCTTGCGTTCTTATCTCGGCAAGTTCTAATTTCTTTAACTCTTTTGTGTTAGTACTCAGATCCGACCAGTCAAAACCATTAACCAACATAGGCCAAACTCGACCTCACCTTTCCATCGGATATCCACTTTACTTATCAACTATGTTTACTCTTCATGATTTGGTTTATTACTCTGTCAGTCATTTGCATATATCTTTATCATACCGTTCGCTAATATCCACCTTCCTCCACCGGGATCAATTTATGACTGTCGGTCGGACAGTGTCCGGCCACGTTGATATTCATTCAGTACCGCCACACGTACCATTTTGCTACAACCACGTATCATTGACCCTACATCTCATGAGCCCATATCCTTTATCTTACGAGCACTTTAATGTTAATATTATCTTACCTTTCGACCCTGGAGGACATTATATTTCAGATATTAATTTCCACTTTTGTCGCCCACGTTTGGTTTCTCATCTCTTAACTCACTTTTTGTCGATTACTTTTGTCTTCGACATCGAATAGATTTAACTCTTTATCCAAATTCCTTAACATTTTCACTTCCACCCTTAGGCGCAATTCATTTGCGATCACTTGTTAGATTAGCTTTGTATTTATACTCATGTTATGAAGGCGATCCCAATTAATAGGTATTTGACTTGTTTCTGTTCATTAGGACTCGGGTTGATATGGTCTCTGTGTTTGGAGAATAATGGCGGGATAAATCGGAATCATTTTTTGGTTCCTTCTTGCAGACATCCTCATTTCTTCTTGGAACTTTGGGTGCTTGTTTAACCCATCTTCTATGTTACAAGAAGTTAGGTACAAGTTTTATCTTTCAATCAACCAGGAGGACTCCTAGGATCAATTTACATATCATTCATAGGATAAGTTGTTGGCCTTGCAGGATACAAGATGAAGAATGCTCTGCAAATCAAACTTATATCATGCAATTCCTTTGTTCTGTAATTTTATTTTCCTATGTTGTTTGTTGTAAACTTCTTTGATGTTTAATGTATTCTATTTCAACAAAAATAACCCTGGGTACACTTACTTTTGATTTTAATCCAACAATAAGATCAAAATGTTCACTTTCTGAAGTCATTCTCCACACATAGACTCAACTCTGTCTCCTTTCTCGATGAACATATCTAGTTCTTTATACCTGGCCAAGGTCTTAATGAAGTCTTTTTAAGTGCCCAAGATCCTCAGTCTTGTGGTCGCTTGCTTTGTGGAAGGTGCACCAAATCGGAGATTCTCTCAGCCACCTATCTTTCTTGTCCAGTTTTGGTAGAGACAATTCTTCTTGGTTCTTTTTACCAGTACCTCCAAGATTTCCTCTCTTAATTTATGGTTAAAAGAATATATCCCCTATACTCTGGTCTAGTTCTTTTGTACTGATCCCGTACTCTTGACGTTGATCTTTCCCTTTTTCTTCTTCTAGGGTGATCTCTTTATATCTAAGGTTTGTTCACCTCGTTTATCATTCGAAATCTTTCTTTGGTCGTTATCGCGACTCCAACTCTGCCTATCCTCTTAGTTAAGGTAGCAGATTCTTTGTTCGCAATAGTGGTTGCGAATCACTCTTTCATCGTTGTTTTGGAGAGATTTGCATTTTGACATGAGTTTTGCATAATCTCGTCTCTGAATCTCTACAAAAACTTCTTAATGATTCTCTTTCGTTCTGGATGATTCCGAGCTGGGATTTCGAGCTCTTCTCGAGCATCTTATTGCTTTGGATGGAAGTCATTACAAAAAGTTGAGGTGAGCTCTTCAAATTATTTTATAGTCTCCCCCAACAAGTATAATACCACGATCTAGTTGTTCCTCTCAAGACGGTAAGCAAAAACTCGACACATGGTCGACTAACCTGTGGTTGCCATACTCATGAGAGTAATGAAATCATTGAGGAAAATTTATGGGTCAGTCGATCCATCTGAGTCTCCAACATTGGGTATTTGAAATCCTTTGTTCTTTTTGCGTTCAATATCTCCAAACTGAGAGGAGGCAGTGTTATTTTTCCCTGCATTGACATCTCTTTCTCGGTTATTTTCTTCTTCATCTCAGGCAACTACTGGATTACCAAGCCTCCGAGCAAAGGCATGTCCTCCTTGGGAGAAATTTCGAACACTAGGATCGAGGGGGCATCCTCTTCCACTCGTTTTGTCCATGGTGGTGGCCTCTGTATGTGAAAGGGATGTCCTACGCCAAAAGATGCAATGTGAGCAATTTGTCGGATTTGTCCATGGTGGTGGCCAAGTCTGGAAGATTTAGGGATCGCAGTGTTTAGCTAGAAACTAACTACGATCGACGAATCACTAGGCGATTCGCGGCTAACTTTGTCCGCATCCTACATCGGGTTACACCAAAGAGTGTCGATTTGATCAGAAGATATGACTAGAGGGATGAGACATATAAACATGGGTTAGACCCATAAATATGTCCAAAAGCCTAAAGAAAGCTAAGGCAAAGATAGTTAGAAGGCCAGAACGAAGGGTTTTTGGGTCAGTGCACTTAAGGCCCATTGGTGTGCTCGCCATGCCTTGAACGGCCACACTATAAGGGGGTCGGCCAGATCTTACCTCTTAGGGATTTGATTGGCCGGCCATAACAAGGAAAGAGAAAAAATATAAACTGTTTCTATTTTCGACAAAATCCTTATTCTGCTTCTATTTTGGCTTTTAGGAAACCTGATTAGGGTTGGACTCTAACCTTGGGATTCTATATAAGTCTCTCATTAGAACAAAATAAGGTAGAAGAAATTCTCAGAGAGATTTCTGACTCTATAATATCAAGTAGAAAAACATAAAGAGAATTAGTCCCAACTATCTATCGAGTCTAAAGAATAAGATGTTCTTCGTCTAACTGTCATTAAAGTTCTAACTAAACTTGAGGTGGGAGATCAAGTTGATTACTCAGAGTCTCAAGTAGATGAACTATAATGGATCTCTTGGTCTTCTTATATTCAACCGTTTAAATTCGTGGGAAAAAACAATTAAGTTAATAATCTCTATTTACTTAGTTCATACTTCATATTATGTTTATGAATGAGATCTTGGGAATACTAATGTTAGACATTAGATGTCTGAGATCCCGCTTAGAAAACCAGGGGCGTGGGTGAGGGGGTGCGGTCGCACCGGACCCCCCTCTTCCCAAGGGCCCCATATCTGAAAAATCAAATTGAGCAAGGAACTTATAAATTAAAAGCCAACATAATACATGTTATCAAGTTAGCTTAGCTGGCTCGTGCCTTGCCTCATACTATCAAGGTCACAGGATCGAGTTCCTTGTGCTATACAATTTAGGTTTTTTTTCTTTGTTTTTTCTACTTTATGGGGCAACAAGACTTGACTTGCGATGATGTTATAAGGCCCAATGTTAATATTATGTAGCCCTCAACAGAGACATTTAGGTAGATACTAGATAAGTAGGTTCTACCATGACTCTAGACGACATGTCATTATTATTTCATAAACATGTTTATTTAGACGATTTAGATGCTGACGGTAAAACAAAAAGAACAAAACTAGATATATAACGGTTCAATTTTTTCTTCCTCTCCTTCTTGTCATCTTTATTTGGATTCACCTGAGATAAGAAAAAGTTTCTAGCTTAATTTATTTGGATTTTTACTAAATGCATTATATTTTGAAAAGAAATTTGTGTTGTAACGTTATCAGAGAAAGGGCCCCCAATATTTTTTTCGCACCGGGTCCCCGAATTCTCAGCCACGCCACTGTAGAACACTAGGAGACCATAACTCTATGTTCCTTATGCAACCTCTCTATTTCTTTCATCCTTGCCCCTACTTATTTTTATTTCCTTTTTGGCCCCCCAATTTTCATAATCAAAAAATGACCTATTTTTTTAAAACTACAACTAATTTTTCTTGTTTCCATAATTATCCTTCCTCCAAAATTAATTCTTATTTGCCCATTCTCTCTTCTACGATGTCGGAGAAATGGTTGCAACGACTGGCGACACACCGACAACCTTCACGAGTCTTTTTCTTCATCTTCTTATCTCATATTGGTTCAGAGAACTAAAAACGAAAGATTAAGAGATGGGTCAAGTTCAACCTCATCTTACTAGCTCTAATTGAGTTGCAAATGGTGGCGGCAATCTGTTCATTATAACTTCTCTGTATGTCGAATATATGGAAACGAATGTTATCGATTTACACAAATTTATGATTTTGTTCAGTCAAGTTGGTTAAATCATTTATGTTCTTATTTACAGAGATTTGAGTGCTCAAAGATCTCTGGGTTATGGCTATGTTAATTATAACCTATGTTGTAAAAGGCGACGCTTAAGCGAGCTTAAGCGCCAAAAGCGTCAGGTTGAGGGAAGGGGCGCTTTAAATTGAGGCGAGAAACCCAGATTTCCCCTGGTGGCGCCTTCAGCCGCTTAGGCGAGCGCCTTTAGGCGCCCCAGGGGAAGCGTGAGGCGGCCCAAGTCGTTAGGGTAGTGCCCTCAGTTTTTTTTTTTTTAGGGCTTTAGCCCAAATCGACAGCTTCCCCTAATCTATTTCTCTCTTTAACCCTCATGCCCACCACCATGAACGACTCTTGAAGACGAAACTTCATCTTCTTCTCCTTCTTATTTCATCAATCTTCATCAATATCATCAGGTAAGTCATTTATTCTAAGTTTTATCCTGTTCATCTTCTCCCTCTTCTTATTTTTATTTCAAGAACTTTTAAAATCTCTTTTTTTGCTGTTTTTTTATAATTTTCAGCAACTAATTTTTTTTACTTATTCTTAAGTCTTAACTAATGTTATTTACTAGTTAGTAGTTACTAACTTATTAATACTATTAAAATCTCTTTTTTTGTTGTTTTTTTATAATTTTCAGCAACTAATTTTTTTTTTTTTTTACTTATTCTTAATCTTAAGTCTTAACTAATGTTATTTACTAGTTAGTACTTAGTAGTTAGTAGTTACTAACTTCTTAATACTATTAAAATCTCTTTTTTTGCTGTTTTTTATAATTTTCAGCAACTAATTTTTTTTTTTTTTTTTTACTTATTCTTAATCTTAAGTCTTAACTAATGTTATTTACTAGTTAGTACTTAGTAGTTACTTGTGAATTATATGGTTTGTGTGAATTTGTGAATTATATGGTTTGTGTGAATTAGTGATATGTCTTCTTCGGCTTCAACGGCTCGTGTGAGACCGTCGAGTGATCCCGGTTGGGAGTATGGACAACCGGTGGATGGTGACAAGAATAGAGTGCAATGTGGCTTGTGTGGAATGAGAAGTAATGGAGGAATTAATAGGCACAAACAACATCTTGTCGGCGGTTACAAAGATGTAAGAGTTTGTCCTAAGGTGCCTAAGGAGGTACAAGAAGCGATACAAAAGTATATGGCCGAAGGAAGGAAAAAGAGAGACGAAAATACTCAATTGAGGATGGCTCAAATTGATAGTGTCAATATTTACAAATCACCTCATGCACCTTATGAGAATGACGAAGAGTCGGAAGATCACTATATAGATTTAGATGGTACACAAGCTAGTGGTGGAAGTGGGTCTGGGAGTGGGACACCAACTAGTAGAATGGCTCCAAAACAACCTAAGGTACATGGTCAAATGGATAGTTTTTTCAAACCAAACTTGAAAAAGTTAGTGCAAAATCCTATTGACAATGTGCATAAGAGGGGAAGAAGAGACAATGTAGCTGAGTATATTGCTGCTTTCTTTTACGATAATGTGATTGCCTTCAATGTAATCAAAAGCCTTAGTTTTGCTATGATGATTCAAGCGGTTGGTCAATTTGGTCCGGGGTTAAAAATCCCTACTTACCAGGAATTGAGAGTCCCTCTTTTGGTCAAAGCTGTCAATTCCACCAAGACGTGGATAGATACATTTAGACCCCTCTGGGTTTCATATGGGCGTACTATTATGACGAATTGGTGGACAGATGGGAAAGGTAGATGTCTCATCAATTTTCTAGTGAATTGTCCAAAAGGAACTGTCTTTCTGAGATCACTTGATGGTTCTGAACATGTAAAGGATGCAAAACTCATCTTGAAACTATTGACTGAAGTCGTCGAGGAAGTAGGTCCCGAGAATGTTGTTCAAGTAAGACTTTAACCCTTCGTATTTGGATGTATATCTTAGTTCTTATTTTGGATGTATATTTTAGTTCTTATTTTGACATATTCGACTTAATCACTTAATTGCAGGTTGTAACAGATAATGCATCTAATTACAAGCTTGCAGGAAAGTGGTTGATGGAAGATAAGAAATATAATTTGTATTGGACTCCATGTGCAGCTGATGGGCCTAAAAGGTTACCCTAAAAGGTCTACACCCGCAAGTGCACGGGTGTCAAGTTGTAATTTCTCGGTAAGACCGGTTCGTTCCTCAGAGACTAAGTCAAACTCAATTTAATCTTAAAACTATTGTGATTTTCAAAAGTGGTTTGATTGGTAATATGATTCAAAAAAAAGAAAAAGAATAGCAAATATAACTCAAAAGAAAATAAATAAGTTGGTATTCAGAAAAGGGGAACCTAGGGTTTTTGAATCCATCCACATGATAATCCTAAAGACGATTTATTTGCCTTAATCAACTAAGTTCTTTGTTTTACTCGGGTTCTATTACATGAACGTTCTAGAAACCGGAAGATGTTGTCATTAAAATCAATAAGAACTTTAAAATATATGAAGATTTAATCTAAAAATTGACTTGCATATAAATCAAAACAATAACATTCTCATTACAGACTTCATCTAAAACCCTAGATAGAAAATTAGTTCTTCATGATAAAAGATGGAAGCTTAACTATATAGAAAAAGGAAAGAAAAGTAGAAAAGTTGGATTTCTTACTGATTTTGTAGCCAAACAGAGCCTTAAGGAAGTGATTTCCTTCTGTTTTTCCAAGAATTCTGCCAAACGCACCCTCTGGGAAAACGATTTTCTCGTCTTCCCGGAAATGGTTTCCCTCTGGAAAATTTATTTTCTCACCTTCCTTAACTCTCTTTCTCTCTCTAAACTTCCTGTTTTCTCTCTATCTTCTTAATCTCTCTGTTAATTCTCTCTCTCTATCTCTCTCACAAAGACAGACTAATTATAATCAAAGAGATATAACATTAAAATCAAAGAAATATATCCATTAAACCTCTCGGTTCTCTCTCTCTCTCTCTCTCTACTTTCTTCTCTGTAAACAAAATGTCTCTCTCTCTAACTCTACTTTCTTCTCTGTAATCTCTCTCTCTCTCTCTCACTAAGAAATTAAGGTTACAAATCAAAGAATAAAATCAGAAATTAAAACAAATTGAATCAAAAGCTCTCGGTTTCCCTCTCTCTCTCTCTACTTTCTTCTCTAAACCGTGGTGATGACCTCTCTCTCTCTCTCTCTAATTTACTGTTTGTAGTTGAGCTTGAGAGGAGGATGATACTCCCAGCCGAGATTCAACTTCTCTCTCTCTCTCTACTGTTCCTCTCTCTAAAATCCGTCCCCCTTCTCTGTTCTAACTCTGCTTCTTTATAGACCCTCCAACTAAAATCGAATCCTAACCACAATCTCCTTCCCTCTTTCTTATCTCCAGCTAGCCGAAATCTTTCCTTCTCTATTTCTGTTTTGATTTCATGCCGAGAATATCTTCTTCAATCTCTCTCTCTCGGTTATAAATTCAAACTCCACTCACCTTCGGTTATAAGTGATCTTCAATCTCCTCCTCTCTCGGTCTCTCTGTTTAAATCTGAGTTCGAGAAGATAAGGGAGGAAGAAAATCACGTACGGTTTTGGTTGATAAGAATGGGAGATTCTGTACTTCGCGGCTGGATGAATAAAGGTGCAGCGCCCACTGCTGATGACGCCATGTGTGCGTGAAGAGTTTCAACCGTTGGATTCCGCCACCTGGTCACCACGTGTCCCTGGTTGGTCTTTAGTCAACCAACTTGGACCAAAACTTTGACCATCTCTAGTTTTCGCATCCGGATTCCGATTTCACTTCCGTTTTCGCCCACGAGTTCGTCTTGAATTCTAGTTTCACATGAGCACTAATATTGACCGGAATACTCTTGTCATTAAAATGACCAAAATGCCCCTCAAGTAGGTCTTTATCACGATGTTTTCGCATCGAACTCCGTAAATGAGACCTGAGAAAGAAAATCAAACAAATCATAAGAGTAACCGCTCGAACTGGACTAACTAACCCAGATTAAGAGATTCAAATGAGGCATTATCATGACTCATCAGCAGCACATTATGTAAATCTCATGTGCCAAGATGTATCAAACATCGCTAGGATTCACAAAGTTGTACAAGATTGTAGGCATATTGTGGTTTTCATGTACAACCACAATCAAGTGTTGCATATGATGAGAAAGTTCACTAAGGCAAGAGAGTTGGTGAGACCTGCAGTAACTAGATTTGCTACTAGTTACTTATCGATGGATAATATTTTTAACCAAAGAACGGGGTTGAGGACAATGATGCTTTCCGAGGAATGGACTACGAGCAAATGGGTGAAAATGCAAGAAGGAAAGAGAGTAGCAAAGATAATGGGGAGGCCTGATTTCTGGAATAAGTTACATTTTTGTCTTAAAATTATCTCACCATTAGTGGATATTATCAGGATGGTCGATCAGGAAGAAAAACCATGCATGGGTTACATTTATTTAGCGATGACTGAGTGTAGGAAGAAGTTAGATGCTCTCTGGGAGGAAAAAAAATGATGTGGTGATTGAGGAAGTGCTAAGAATTATTGAGCATAGGTGGTCTGATCAACTACATCAACATCTCCATGCAGCAGGATTTTATCTTAATCCTCGCATCTACTTTGATCCATCATTGAACCCGCCTATGGAGAGTAACTCAGAGATAAAAAGAGGGTTGGATGCTTGTATTAAGGCTCTGGTGCCAAATCCTACTACTCGGTCATTGATTTTTGATCAAATTGTAGAATATCGTTCTGCGACTGGAGAAATGGGGGATGAGGAAGCAATTGCAAAAAGAAAAACGCTAGCACCAGGTATTAAGGAATCAAATATCATTGAGAACTTTTAAATATCTTTTAAGTTTATCATTCGATAAATTTATTATCCGCATAATGCAGCTCAATGGTGGCTTAGTTGGGGATCAGATGTGGTAGAACTTCAGAAGTTTGCCGTAAGAGTGCTTGGGCTAACTTGTCCTGCATCTCCATGCGAAAGGAATTGGAGTGCCTTTGACCATGTAAGTAATGAATAAATAAGTTCATAATTTTTCCAAATACTAAAATCATTATTTTTACAAGAGTGTTTATCTCGTGATATAACAGTTACATACAAAGAAACGAAACAAACTAGATCATCAGAAATTGAATGATCTTGTGTTTGTCCAATATAACAACAAGTTGAAAGCTCGTTTCCTGGATCGAACTAGCCCTGGTGGAAGAGATTTAGATCCAATCATATTGAAGAATGCTGATCTAGATGAGTGGATTGCTCCATTTAATGCAGCGGATGAATTCGTAGTTGGCACTGATATAACATATGGACTAGTTGAAGAAGCTGAGGAAAATGAAGGCGATCATGTTGGTCCGAGTAGTGGGTTGAGAACTTTTAAGAGGAGAAAAGCACCTAACCAAAGTCAAAGGCAATCGACGGAACCACAACGTCAACTTGTTGATGAAGACTCTGAATCTGAGGCGGGTCAAGATGACAATCCTGAACCTACAGAAGAGCAAGAAGGAGACAAGTCAGATGGTCCTCATTCAGGAGATGATGAAGATATTGACTTTTAGATCTTCATTAGAGTACTAGACTTTAGTTAATTTTGAACTTTTGATGGTTGATTGTTTGTGTTTTGATGGTTAATTGCTTGTTTGATACTTTTGAATGCTTTTGAATTATTTTTCAATGTTTTTGAATGCTTGGATGTTAAGCTTTATACCTTTAATGTTGGCATTTGAGTGTTTATTTTGTTATTTTTATGTTAGGTACTTAGGTATGTATGTATTACTAAATATATATATATATATATATATATATACTATTTGTTTGAGACAAACGCCTCAGCTCGCCTAAGCTCGCTTAGGCAAGGCGATGGGTCTGTCGCCTCACCTTGCCTCGCGCCCGAGACAACATAGATTATAACAACCCTCAACATGCGCATAATAACCCTTCATGTCTCTCTATATATCCCCCCTTTCTCTCTATACTTTTAAAAGATCTCGGAGAAGATCTCCTAGATCTGCAACAGCAGCAACAAGTTATTGTTATTCAACTTTAAAGGTTGTTGTTAAAAAGTAATCAACTATTGAATTAAAAATCAAAAGAAAGTTAACTTACAGATGGAAAATGGTTGAAATCACGATGATGAGCTTCATCAGCTAGAATGACAGTGACAACATCCTTCATAGTTGCATTCTTGGGTAGTCTCCAATAGTTTATAGCAATGGTAGGAGCAGGTATGGTTTTAATGAAACCATTGTCGATCTCCTTCATGAATCAAAAACTCTGTATAAGAATGAATAACTTCCTCTTCCAAACAACAATCAATCCTTTGAGATACTTTAAGAGAAATAAAATAAAAAGTTCAAAGAAAGCATTGTATAAGAATGAATAACTTCCTCTTCCAAATAACAATCAGCTAGAATGACAGTGACAACATCCTTCATAGTTGCATTCTTGGGTAGTCTCCAATAGTTTATAGCAATGGTAGGAGCAGGTATGGTTTTAATGAAACCATTGTCGATCTCCTTCATGAATCAAAAACTCTGTATAAGAATGAATAACTTCCTCTTCCAAATAACAATCAATCCTTTGAGATACTTTAAGAGAAATAAAATAAAAAGTTCAAAGAAAGCATTGAAGAAGACCCATATCATAAAGTTAGAACGGGCAGCCTCTCATACCATTTAGGTTGGCTGAGTTCAACCATGGTCATTGAGTGACAAATTCATGAAGAAGAAGTCAAAAAAAATCCCATGAAGGTCACTGGCGGTTGTACGGTCGTCGGTCGTTGGTGACCATTTCTCAGATGTCAAATAAGGGGTTGTTGAAGTGTTTCCTCCTTTCTATAACGTCAAATTTATGATGTTGAAGTAATCTAGGTTATCTTCTTGATAATCGAGATTTACGATCAAATATTGAATTTCCCTATTGATGAAACATAGCCTACAAAAACCAAAGAAAACACTCTGATGCTCAAGTCAATGAGGTATTTATTGCAATTTAGGAAAAGAATTCAAAGTCTGAGTTTTGAAATTTGACATCTTTATCTCTGAAGGCAAACATGATATACTTATATAAGTTTGGATAATCTGTCACAATGCTCGGATAAGATGATACGGCAGTAAGACACCGTTTTGGTTAGAGGCACGTGTTGATGGTCGTTTGGAGGATAATATGTGACGAATGTGTATCTTCTGATGCAGACAGATCTTGTGACATTTGACGGTTTGTGTATGAAAAGTGGATCGTTGGTGGTTACTGGCCTTCCACGTTTCTTTGTTCTGTTCGGGTTGTTATGAGCTCAGGGGACCGAGCTCTACTCCGAGCCTTTGACCAGATAATGACCCAGGTCTTGTAACGCTCATCTTGTATCCACTTTCCTGTGCCTCGAGGCACTACGAGGCTCAAAGTGTCGAGTTGGTTTCCACCTCCCTGACGGCTTTAACGAGGTTTGTCGCGTGTAAATTTCGGTCAATCTACTGACTTCTCGATTTGGTCAATACTGACTGGTATTTAGTTCAACAAATACGTCTAAAAGAAACACATATAAAACAAATAGAGATGAATATTCAAAACTAGTTGTTTTTGTGAAGTATTCAAAACATGAAAATGGTTGGAATAGGTGGGAATCCATTATTTAAAAGTTTCTTTTTATCATCAAGTTCATTTGGATGTTGTGTGGCTGATTTCAAACATTTGGTTGTTGTGGAAGTATACACAACAAAACGTATGGCAATTGTTTTCTTCTATCTGGGTCGTTGAATCCCGCTTGAACGAAATACGTGGCTCATTTAGACTACACTTCTCCAGTTCTGATTCGCGTTTCAAGATCCTTCTTCTTCTTCTCTCCAAGAAACAGAGCCTCTGTCTTTCTTCTCTCTCTAGCCATGGAGAAACCTCTACAATTTGTTATCAGCTACAAACCCATTACTATGATTCTATTCTTTCTCCTCCTCCTAACGAATCTTGTCAATGGAATTACAGATCAAGAACTCGACGCCGCCATTTCTGCACTTGTCTCAAACGGATACAATCTCTTCGGAAACGCAATCGCAACTTCCGATCTCCGATTTCAAATTTTATCCGGTGATAACTTCACTTTATTTGCTCCGACTGATTCCGAACTTTATTCACTCGATTTGAATTCAGAAGCATCAGATTACGTTCAAAATCTTCGTTACCATGTCGTTCCTTTTCGGCTTCCAATGTCTGAGTTGATCAATCTTGCTACTGGTTCTTTAATCAGAACAATGGTTCCTTATCATTGTCTCTTCATCTCAAACATTCATGTAACCCCTTTTAATGGAATCTTTAATGGTTCTCTTACTGTTGATGGAATTCCTATTTTGATTTCTGATCTTTTTACTGGATCAAGAATTCATATTCATGGATTAGGAGGGATTCTTGCCCTTAAAAAAATTCCCAAAATGATTAATTCTTTTGGTGATGTTACTTCAATTTCTCCTTCCGTTCAGTCTAATAAGTGTTTTTCTTCTTTCTCGTCTTCGACTGTGCCGGATTCTGTTACACCAGCAAGTTCGCCGGAGATGTACTCTGTTCATGAATGTTCACCTTCAACAATGCCGGATTCTGTTACACCAGCAAGTTCGCCGGAGATGTGCTCTGCTCATGAATGTTCGCCTTCTATGGTGCCGGATTCTGTTACACCAGCAAGTTCGCCGGAGATGCACTCTGTTCATGAATGTTCGCCTTCGACGATGCCGGATTCTGTTACACCAGCAAGTTCGCCAGAGATGTCCTCTGTTCATGAATTTCCGCCTTCGACGGTGCCGGATTCTGTTACACAAGCAAGTTCGCCCGAGATGTACTATGTTCATGAATGTTCACCGTCTTCTCTTGTCTCTGTACCAGCAAGTTCGGCGTCTCCATTTTCCATTTCAGAAGGCTCGCCGTCTCCCATATTCGTTCCGGCTAGTTCGCCGTCTGCTGCTTCAACACCGGCAGGATCTCTCTCACCTGCACACTTTCAGGCAAGTTCGCCCTTTCCTGCTTCCACACCGGTAGGATCTACGTCACTTGTTTACTTCCCGGCAATTTCTCCGTCTCCTGCTTTAACACCGGTAGGATCTCCGTTACCTGATTACTTGCCGGTGAGTTCATCGTTTCCAGTTTCAACACCGGTAGGTTCTCCCTTATCTGTTTACCCTCCGGCCAGTGCCCCAGTTGTTACTGTATCAGCAATTACGCCTTTTACCTCTCTAGTACCGGTAAGTCCACCATCAGCCCCAGTGACTAAATCAGAGAAGAAGGAAGATGAACCTGACCATAAGAAGAGAGAGAAACGCCACGAACATCAATACCGCAGGAAGAAAAATGGAAAGAAGAAGAAAATGAAGAAGTTTCACAGTCGTCAGAGGCACATTGACTATCATGGCTACGAGTGATGAAGATCTTCAAATGAATAGGTGGGTTCCTCTAGTGTCATTCCAACCATTTTGGATGTAATATTAGGACTTCAATTCATAATTGGAATTGATTTCATAAGGGCAACTAGCTTCTTTTAGGCATATATTACATTTGACAATGCCATTTGGCAGGATAGAAAGTAGTTTGAATGGACAAAGCAAATTTTGACAATATTATTTTTAAGAATGATCTACTAAAAGTACAAAGTACCCGTTAAAAAGTGAACAAAGATTGAAAACGAGAGAAAGATGAATTTAATACACAATCGAGTAATCTCTTTCCTTAAAACAGTTTATGCCAAGTTAATAGTAGCAAAAGTCCACCACTCTTTAGTGAAATGGTAGGACATCCCCCTTAAGCCCATGAAGTCTTGGGATCGAGTCTCGGTGGAAGTAGTTTATCACTAAGATTTATCTCATGTAATTTAGGCACTAAATAAAGTAAATTGTTGGGCTTTAGGCTCTTTGTTGTTTGGCTTTAGGCCTCTTTAATTATTAATTTAACTTAGGCGGTTATCGTGTTTATCACATCTTAATGATGTTTTAACGCCTTGTAACGACTAACGTAGATAGTCGTCGATTTCTCAAAAAGAAAAAAAAAAGTTAATAGTAGCAAAAGTTTTGGCTTTTGTCACCCAAGATAGAACCGCTTACCTTTTACGCTTCCTAGACGAGACAAATATTCTCTAAATTACTAATAACTTATGAGATGAAGGATGGATTCTCTTTTTATACTGAAGAAAAAAATTCTTTTAATTGAATGCTCTAAAATGAAGTCCAGACTGTTCAAAACTCTAGAAAAAACTAAATGTCAATTGAAGAAGAAACAAAGCTTATTTATAGCTACCTCATATACATATTTATTTAAGACACTTCTTCTGGATTCATAACAAAATTGGCGAAGGTTGGCTAAAGGACATAAAATATCATAGTTATCTAGGATGCTTGTGATGAAGGAAAATGGCCCGTGAAAAGTGAACACATAGTTTGAGATCCAAACTAATTTGTTTGTATTTTCATATAGTCCCTTCTTCTAATTTGTTGTCTTAAGCCTAAGTCAGATTTGAGCAAATTTTGACTATAATTTCGAGAGCTCAACAAGAAGAATGCAATAGTTCATTTGTCTCTTGGATTTGACAAGCCTAATTGATCCAAAAATTCTGATTCCAACAATCTTACGAACAAACTTATTAGCCTTACGTATTGGTACTGATAGAGTTCATAAGCAGAAGTTTGTTGCATCGAAAAAACGATAACTTCAAGCTTTAAATCTCCCAAAGCAAACAACTATGGGTTTACAAGGACGACAATATTTGTATGTCTTGAATAAACAGGTTTTTGTTACACCAAAATGTGATGATATTATAATTTCGTCTTTACCCATAGATTTCTGGATGTAGATGTAGCGGAAATTGAAAATAAGATTAAAACTTGATTGAATAACTAATAAAATGAAGAGAAATACGATAAACTTGATTAGTGTTCTCTGAAAAAGTAAATACAAGGACAGACTTGACCTCTTTTTATAGGGACACTTCTAGACAGACTCAAACTAGGACTCCTAATAAACAAAACACTCGAACTTAGAAACTCCTAAACCTATACCTAACAGGAAATACTCAAACTCCTAATTCTAAACCTAAAAGATTTGGTCGTGAGGCCTACTTGTTCTTTTGGCCTTGAGGCCCATCATCTTGGCTGAGAGGTCCAATATAATTTGCAAAATTTCTTTACACCAAAATGTAATGGTATTGTACGTTAGCTTATATTAGATTGTTTTCAGTATGGCAGTTTGAAATACATTAATTATAGAATTTTGTTTTAAGAGCTTAAGTAAGCAGCACCTGCAAATTTGTTATTGCAAATGGTCTGGAAGGAATACTCTCTGTGAACTGAAATCTCTAAATCTACTACATCATGTACTAATATAACAGAGGTCTTTATTAGTATCCACCTGGATCCATTGCCCGACCAGGTTCTACTCAACCACTCGAGAGGCTGGTCAAGTTGGTATTCTTTTCCATTAGAGAGATAAACATAGTTTAGATACTGTATCTTTGATAGACATACCCATAAGTCTTGAAGTATACCTATATAAACTTGTATTTCCATTTACCTGAAATATAACAAGAGAGAATTTGTTTTACTCCTCTATCTCTATCTCTATCTCTTTCTCGTCTCCTTTTCTATCTCTCCCTCTTGGTTTTCTCTTGCTCTCCGCTAGAAATCATCAAGAGAGTTACACCTCTTCACATGGTATAAGAGCCATTTGATATTTTTTTCCATAATGACTTCCACTAACATTTCATCTGAGACTACTGCACCTACTCTTGCTAATCTTGTTGGTCCTTTCGGTACGCATAATTACGATTCTCCCACCACTATTTTAGTTACACCTCTTATCTTTTTTGTTGAAAGAGTTACACCTCTTATTTTAGTTCTCAATGGTGATAACTATTCATCATGGTCCGGAGGAATGACAAAAGTCCTCCTAGGTAAAGATAAACTCAGTTTCATTAATGAGACAAATTTAAAACCCATCAAACGCAATGAGTTTCATTTATAGGAACGATGCAATGATTTAGTTTCGAGTTGGCTCATCAACTTTGTTGACCCATCTCTCAATTCTTCCATTCTCAATTCTCTATGATGAGAATGCATCTGATATCTAGAAAAATCTCTATGATCGATTTTATCAAACTAATGCTCCTAAAGATTTCCAACTTAATAAGAGAACTTTATCTTCCCTAAAACAAGAGTGTTCTGATGTTTTTACATGTTTCACTAATCTCAAATCCCTTCAGGATGAGTTATAATCTTTAATAGCTACAGATCCCTGCATATGTGGGCATGGAAAATCTCTTATTGATTGCTCGAATAAAGACCGAGAAATATAATTTCTTCAAGGTCTACACGGCCGGTTTTTGACCATATGAAGCCAAATCTTATTAATGGATCCTTTTCCATCGATTCTACCCATTCATTCCCTTGTTAAACAACATGAAGTTCAAGAAACATTATCTCTTGCACCAACATTAGCACCGAAGCTGCCATTCTTGTCGTCGGTTCCAATGATGGAGGCTACTCACGTTTAGATCGATCGGATATACCAAGGTCGAAGCGGGCAGACCCTACTGCGATCACTGCAAAACCCACGGACATCGTATGTCCACTTGTTATCAACTACACGGTTTCCCGCTTCAGTCCAGCCCGTGAACCCGAACCAGACACCGCATTGAATCGCTAGCTACTTCGGTCACAAGTGACCCTCAACAAAATAAGTTGGTTCAAAGAAAGCATCGCCACATTCTTGAAGTGGCCCGCTTACTCTGCATTCAAGCTCATCTCCCTCTTTCATTTTGGGGTGAATGCGTATTAACGTTGTTTATTAAATCAACAAACTCCATACTTTGGTTCTTAATGGGTTGTTCCCCCATGAAAAGTTCTTGGGATCTCTACCTAATCTTTATAACCTTCGGATATTTTGGTTATTGTGTTATGCACGAATACCTTTGGTCAAGAACAAAATGGACCCTCGTGCCTGTGTCGGTATTTTCATGGGATATCCACAAAGACAAAAAGGATACCATATCTATGATCTCCAAACTCGTTGCATTTTCACTTCCCGGATGTTGTTTTTCATGAGACTCATTTCCCCATGGAAAATCCATCGTCTTTCTCATACCTTCACTTCCGCCACCTACTCATTTCATGTCAATCTCCAATAACGACACCTTCAATTTTTCGGTGCCATCCTCTTCTCATCGATTTCCAAATTCTCCATCTCTGTGCCCGACATCATTGTTGCCTTCTGCCTTAACATTGTTTGGCCCAAAATAGGCGGTGCCTTTAGTGCTTGATTCTTTCGGCCAATCATTAGAGGCGCCCTCAGCGCCTCTTCTCCATTTGAGGTTCCCATAATGCCCTTCGTTACAGATCATACACCCGTCCCAGATCCATTTGGCCCACATGTCGCAAACTCTACCATCGTCTTTACAGGAACTCTTGCCTACTCAGCCACATCGAAATTGACGACCCCTAACTCACTTGAAAAATTTTGTTTGCTCCACTTATTATAACATCGATTATCCTCTTAAAGTTGTTCTTCGATCAGCTTTTTTTTCTGCCTCTCGTCAGGTTTTTCTCCAATTCTTTCTACAACTGAATCCACATCATTTTCCCAAACCATGAAATCCCCTCAATAGCGTGAGGTTATGTCAAAAGAAATCACGACATTAGAATCAAATAACACTTGGTTGGTTGTTTCACTACCACCCGAAAAGTGACCCATTGGTTGCAAATGAGTCTATAAAATCAAGTTTAAATCCGATGGCACCATTGAAAGATATAAAGCTAAAATCATCGCCAAATGATACACTCAAATTGAAGTTGACTATAATGACACCTTTGCTCATGTTGAAAAATTAGTAATCGTTCGAGTCCTCCTCTTTATCGTGGGAATTAAAGGAGGTTTCTTCATCAACTTGATGTAAACAACGCATTTCTTCAAGGCGACCTTCTTGTAGAAATTTTTATGAAACTTCCACCCAGATTTTCCTCTCAGTGGAAGTCCAAGGTCTGTCGGCTTTGTAAATCACTTTATGGCCTAAAACAATCATCTCGTCAACAATTTTCAAAATGTTATTTCGTTCTTCTAAATAACGGTTTTCCCAATCGAAATATGATTACCCCCTTTTCACCTTCTACTCAAATTCTACCTCTGTTTACGTTTTCGTTTACGTGGAAGATATAATCATTAGAGGTACTGATGACTTAGTTGTTTCCCAACTTAAGTCATTCCATGATCACACTTCTCTCTTAAAGACTTGGTTCAGCTTCAATATTTTCTAGGCTTTGGAATTTCCCTATCTTCTCAAGACATTTTCTTTGTCAACGGAAATATGCCCTTGACATCATCAAGACTCTGGTCTCACTGCCTTTCGTCCGTCAAGCTTCCTTATGGAACAGAACTTCGCCTCAGTCCCTCTGGTGGGGACCCATCCGTCTATTGTCGCCTCATTGGTCGCCTTCTTTATCTCACTGTCACATGTCCTGACCTCACCTACACTTGCTTCGATATCTCAAAAATTTTGAAAAAGGAATGTTTCTCTCTACAAATAGTTCCCTCCATGTCACTAGCTATTGCGATTCCGACTTAGTCAGTTGCCCGTCCACACGGAGATCCACGACTGGTTACTTAACCATGCATGGATCCAATCCATTATCTTGGAAACCTAAGAAGCAACCAACGGTTGCAAAATCTTCGGCCGAAGCAGAGTAGCATGCCCTCATCACACTCACTTGTGAGCTTTAATGGCTCAAATATCTACTACTTGATTTTGGATCGACCATTCTTCCACAATGATTGTCCATTGCAATAATCAGGCAACACTCCACATTGCAGACAACTTTGTCTGCAATGATTGTAAAAAACACATTAAGATCGACTGTCACCTCATTCGTGAGAATTTCAAAGTCAGCATTATTTCTCCCAGATTCACACCAACAGATGACCAACTAGCTGACATTTACGAAGCCTCTGTGTGCGGACCCATTTGAGAAGATAATTGGCAAGTTGGGTGTTACTTTCATTCCCACTCCAACTTGAGGGGAGTATTAGGATCCACCCAGATCCATGGCCCGACCTGATTCTACTCGGCCACTCGAGAGTCCGGTCAACTTGGATCTCCGATCCATTAGATAAACAACTTTAGTTGTAGAACTTTTTCATGGTTGGTCCACACTTTCTCTTTGCTTGCTTTCACCACTTCTTTTCGCTTTTGTATTGCTCTCTCGATGAGGGCACTTATATTAGAGTTTTTCGATGAGGGGCACAACTTGTTCTTGCATTAGTAGAATCAAGTACGGACTCCCTCATTCGTGGACCATCAACTCTCTTTCCATTACATGGAATGGAGGAGGAACCAACATCAAATATTAACTCCTCGTTAGCAACTGTAAAATAAGATTTGACTCCACACTTTTCAGCGGGACTGTATTTGTCTGGTTTTCTCTTCTTTGCCTTTCTATTATCTAACCCCAGTAACAGCCTATGTTTTCAACAAAAAAAAGTAACAGCCTATGATCATCGGCATATGCCACAACAAATTCATCAGTCGGAGCACCTCTTTTGCTTACTATTAACGACGATTATTTACCACTATAGTAAGATTTAATTTTGGACTCGAAATGTGGGTCTGTCCTCTGACCCGATTTTAACTTGGGTTTCAGCATCCCCAAGAAGATTGATAGGCCCTTACATGAACAGGTAGATACATGAACACCTGAATTTAACTCCTTACTAAAGTAAGATTTAACTTCAGGCCAGGGGCGTGGGTGAGGGGGTGGCAGAGGTGCGACGGCATCGGGCCCCCTCGCCTCAAGTGCTCCTTTTTAAGAACTGCAAAAAACTAGTCATATAGGTGTAAAAGTAGAGGTATTTTTGTCGGTACAGAGTTACACTGAGCGGCGCAAGGCCCAATGTATACTCCTAAAGTGTCTATAATCTCGCTACTTGATTTACTTAGGTCATTCTTAGGACATCTCTTCCAAATCAAAACTACAGAGCCCACAATATAAAGGCACCCCAAGATCAAGAATCAAAGATTTGTCCATTGCACATATCAATATCTTTTCTGTGAATTTTGGGTTTTAACTCACCTAATAAATACGAAATTTAATGAAGTCATATTATCCTAATCAGATTTAACTAGTGCTTGGAATCACTTATAATCGTTGGAGAGTTTAAAAGACAATTGATGTACACACGACCTATTCTTGATACTTATTTGTTGATTATTTTTCACTTTGAAATATACACATTTCTTCTTTTGTTGCTCTATACATATTAATGGCAGAAATTGAATTCTTACTTATTGGTAATCTCTTCTAATCACATATTTATTTTGTTATTGGATACTTCTCGAAATCATATGATTGAAAATTCATGTAAATCATCGTAATTGTCCATTGTAGCAGGGAATTGTGTTTTTGATACATTATCGCATTATAAGATTTCAAAAAAAATTAAGCAAATTAGTTATGAAAATAGTACCTCATACATAATACTTTTTGTATGATGCCGTTAAAAATATTATGGTCCGACTGTTTTGTACTTTTATATGTTTTGTGTTTTCTTTTTTTTCATACTATTTTTTTAAGGGCCCCGATTAAAATCTCGCAACGGGCCCCAAAATCTCAGCCACGCCAGTGCTTCAGGCTCTTCGAACCTGTCCATTTCTCAGTATCTTTGTTCTTCTTATTGTAACTCTTTAACCCCTGCGAAAGCCCATGACTACTAGCATGTGTAATTACATATTCACGTATTGATGGGTCATCTTTGGTAAACGATGATGACCCTGGGTTAGAGCAACAGTTTCCTAATTTTGGTTCTTCAATGGAACATAAACGTACCTTCTTACTTGATTTGATCTCAGTTTCAAGATATCTAAGAATATGTGTAGTTCCTTTACGTAAACTGGTAGAGACCCCGACATCAGAATTCAACCTCTTGGCAGGAAAACTTTTAATTCCAAAGTTTTCAATCATTCTGCATTTATCATTTCTTTGATTCAACTCGCGATTCTCTAACCCCAGTGAAAAACTCTCATCCTTAGCAGAATGTGAAACAACAACAGATGAATCTCTTTTGCTCAGTGATGACGACGGTTGTTTTCCCACTTTGGTCCTTCCGCAAATTATGAATGTTAATTTTAAGCTGGTATTGTCTTAATTTCAGCACCTTCGATACGGTTTATAGTGGATCTAACTTTAGCAAGTTCAGTTTCCAATTTAAGAATGGGTTCGAGTCACTTAAGAAAACAGTATAAAACCATTGAAGATGAAGGGATTAAAACCCGAAACTAACATGAAAAGTAACCAAGTTAACAATAAAGGATTTTTTATTTCAAGTAAAGAGATTGGTATGTGCAAGATTAGGTTTCAATGTTCAAGATCTTGCTGAAGATAGGGTTTAAGGGTTACAAACTCGATTAAACTGGGGTTCAATTTGTTGAAAGCACGAGGGTTCAAGGTTTAAGATTTTCATTAAACTAGGGTTTAAGGTTCAAAGGTCATGATCGAGTTAAGGGTTTAAGTTTCTAGATTATGAATGAACTACGGTTTATGGTTCAAGATATTGAATAACTAAGAGACGGTTGTCAATAAAAATGAAAAAATGTAACGGTTAATTCCGTTTTGGCACCCTATTTGTGACTTACTTGCCGTTTTGCCCCCCCATAAGTGTATGACAGTTAGGGAGGTGGGGGTCTTCATGGCTCAAAAAATTTCAACTTTTTCCAGAACTACCCTTAAGGGCCAAAATGAAATTATTTCTAAAAAAATTAAAAACATAAAAGTCACATCACCTCTTTATATCTCCTCCACTTCACCTCATTAGGAAAAAAACGACAATTTTTTGTACTCATCACATCTCATGATGTATCAATGCCTTGTAACGACTAACGTAGATCGTAGACGATTTCTCAAAAAAAACTCCCTAGTGGAGTTCTTTTTAAGTAGATATAGCATTTCCGATGCTAGAAACAAATCCATAGAAGCAAAGAAGTAACCATAGCAAAAATCTTTTTTTCGGGGATATGCAAGATTGAAGGAGTTTGGTATAAACACCACCCTTCAACAAATTCCATAGGCATATCAGTCTCTGGGTTTTTGAAGATATATATAATGCCATACATGAAGCATAAACAACATCAGTAAGTTAAGTAGTAAAAATGGAAGAATAAAAGAATGTACTGCTCTATTATTCCTACAAAAACAGAAAACCACATGGCCTTGATTGTGTAGAATTTTTTTATGGGTTATATCAGAACACGTACTTTTTCCCCCAAACAAAAACCGAGACAATTTTACCACCTATCCTATAGAAAAAAGACGATCGCCATGAACGAAGATCGAAGAAGAGAGCCCACTCGCACTTCTAACAACCAACTTACAATGCCTATAAATATATATATATCGATTCAAATCCAATTCTTTCAGAAGAAAGAAGACAAACATAGCAAAGTAGAGCAGGCATTCCCAACAAAACAAACTATATTTGTACCTTAACGGAACAGACTACCTAGCTAGACTCTCAAGTAGCTGCTTGCTGATCCTGCTGCCCATCAGATCTAAAATCCCGACCACCACGCCCACGGCCTCTTCCCCTCCCACGACCACGCCCTGCAAAACCACCACCCAAGATAAGCATATTTATCTCCCAAACAATGAACAAAAAAGAAGATTTTGATAAAAGGAAGCTTTAGAACACACGATATATGTTCATCAAACTGTCTTCCTGTACTAATCACTTGCTGTTCTCAATACACAGAAGGGAGCTTTTGGGTGAATTTCAAAACCCTAGCTTGTCATACTCAAGTTCATTCCAACTGTATGTGCTAATTATTCTCATAGCTAACCAGCAAGAACTTTGTAAGTAAAATGACTTCTTACTTTTCCTTTTAATTAATTATTAATCACTCATTCAAGCAACATGCAAATAATGTTGTCCATGCGATGAAGAGAGATTCTATAACTGAGGGATGAGTGAATAGAATTCAGATGGAAATTAAACATGTGATTAATACCACCCCAGGAATAGTAGGTAGATGTCAGATTTTATGAAAATGTTACTGATTGGCGAGTGATACAGAAAAGTGTTAAAATTATGAAATAAGTGAATTTACCGCGAGCTTGGGGAGGAGGTGCATCACCATAATCATTGTAAGCACCAAAGTCTTGTTGCACATCTCCACCACCATAACCTCTTCCACGTCCACGAAGACCACGACCACTTCCACGACCTCTAGCTCTACCACCATAGCCACGGCCGCCGTCCCAACCCCCATCTCCAACATACTCACCACCTCCATTTAGAGGTGGTGCCTCCCCATAATCATTGTAACCACCAAACTCTTGTTGTACATCTCCACCGCCATAACCTCTTCCACGTCCACGGAAACCACGGCCCCTTCCACGGCCTCTACCACCATAACCGCGCCCACCATCCCAACCTCCATCTCCACCCACTTCACCACCTCCATTGAAATTCCCTGCATATAAATATATAGAAGAAAAAGTACGTGTCAAAAGGCGATAACACCACTAAGCAGTTGGAGTCGAGATTAGCCAAGGGCCAAGCCCGAGTAACTCGGAAAGTCAACACTTTCTCATGTACATAGTATTACCTTAATTAGTATATATTAGCTTACTGGGCACAGTTAACGTAAAGTTGTTGTAGAGTATAGATAAGATATAAAAACAAGTCGAATCCATATTAAGAAAAGAAACAGCTGTGCAGCTTCACGGAAAAAAACTGTTCAAGTGGAGAAAGGACATACTAAGAATTAGGTACACTGAAATATAATTAAAAATCTTGGATTACGACACTTGGTGAATCAGTTATTAGTTATTACTCTCCTAGTTTCCTTCACTTGCTGCTGAAAATTCATCCTTCTTTACAATTACTTAACCTATTTCCGAGACAGTGTGGTCTGACTCAGTCGAGTTTCTCGGGGTTCGACTCAGCCTCTGGTAGCCCAACCGGATCCTTACTGAGCCCCTGATGGTAGGCGAGTAACTCGGCTAAGACTCAGCCAAACTTGACCAGTTGTAGCCGAGTCATGAGTTACCTACTGAGGTGTATCATTTAAAAATAACTGCAATGAAGCAATCAGAACTATAAAGATCATGAATACTATTTATTGAGGAATTTAACAACTTTGGAAACCGAATTCAGCAATCAGGTATATAAAAGTCAAAGAAGATTTCTATCTAAATTTCGAAAAACTTTCATTTCATAGAAATAGTTATACAAACTAGCATAACAGTTAAATTTGTGTTACCTTCTTGATTATTGTTTATTGATACTTATTCAATTTAGGATGCTTATAGAAACCAGCATAATAGTAAAATTTGTGTTACCTTTTCGATAGTTGATACTTGTCCAATTTATGATTTTCGTTTAAATTATTTATGTTCGTTATCATTATTTTAGAGATTGATTTGAAGCAAACTAGTGAATTTGTGTTGCATATACATGAAATAGGATTAATATTTATATAAGAGTCTGAGAAAATAAATTATATGTAAAATCTAACGGCTCCTCTGTACTTAGACTGACTCGGACAAGTAACTCGGTTTGGCCAGCCCCTGGCGGATAGCCAACCCCATGCCCAGCTGCTTAGTTCTGAAAAACAAAATGAGTCACTTGCTGACTCTAGGAGTCATTAGGGCTCCAGTCAGTAGGGTTTGGAAACTTGGTCAAATCGGCAACTCACTGAAACCCCTGACTCGGGGGTTCGACCAAAGATCGACTCAGGCGCGGGGATTCGACCAAGGATCAGCTCAGGCTGTCCCCGTGCCTGAGCAGATCCCCGTGTTTCTAGACCAAGTCGGCTGAGTTTAATTGCTGAGGAACACCAAAGACTGATTAGATGGCAAATACATATTTAATGTTTCAAACATCAAAATCTCTATTGAGCTCAAATTACTAATTTAGTGCTTTTTGCTCAATAAACACCAGCGACACAAAAGCTTAATCATGTGATTTGCAACATGACAACATAAAGAATTAAAGATAACTATCGAAAGCAAAGGTGAAGATTTCAGTAACCCAAACTCGGTGAAATGACACACTATCACTAGCCTATAGCTAAACTCTAGCTTCTGACTCCTACTCCAACAAGTTCAAGTAATTTGGGAAGAAATATTGCAGCCTTTTACTTTTATCGTGTGTTTTTTCATCAGATGCAAAGTGCCAGGAAACTTGTGAGTCTTTCACTAGCGGGGACGTTCATACTCCAACGATAACAAGAGATTGTATTTTTTCAAAATCCAAAATCAAAGGACAATATAGTACCTCGACCTCTGCCTCTTCCTCGACCACCGCGTCCTCTACCTCGGATTCCAGGAGAGCCCTCTGATATTCACAAAACATAAATATACAAGAATATACCTTATAAAAACTCTGCCTGAGACTGTTACTTTACCTCCATCATAGTCAAATTCAGTCCATGGTTTCACTTGATCAGCTGGAATAGGTGACTGGTATCTGTTGTTGGAAGAGAAGATCCAAATAATTATTTACAAGCATGTAACAAGTAAGAGAAAGTATACGCCCATAATTGAAAATATACAACTGCCAATGAATCATTACTGCACATGCTTTTAGCCTTCCCTAAACAGTTAAATATTTCTCAAGCCATCAAGCAGAAACGTAAAGCACACACATAGACAGATTATTTATACCAATAACACAAGATTTTTTTTTTTTAAAATTAGAATGAATAATGAAACAAAAGACATCTGCACCACTTCAATGTCTGCCCTTGCTAATAAGACCTTTCTAAGTGAAAAATTGTCTCTCGAGTCTGCTACATTTTTTGTCACAGAATACATGTTAGGATGATATCAGATCCAGGAGTCCCCTTAGCTTGTGTTTTAGAGAGGGTAATTCCACGAGATAGAATGACGAAGACTTTTACAGTGGAGCAACTACTTAGCTCCATAGACCCTTGTCTTACAAATTGTTAGTTTGTATAGTAGTATAAACTTCTATAAAAAGTTGTTGTTGATAGCACCAATTGAGATTCAAGTAAGAACATTTCTAAGCCCTCAAATCAAAATCAGAGAAGTTTTCTTTGACACCCAATTCCTCCACAATTACTTGCATGCCTTCTGAACTTCACTATGTAACATACTAGAGAGCTAGGTCAAAACAGACTTAGTTTCTATGAAGTACAGTACACCTAGAGCGACAAAGTCCATTGGCTTAAGAAGGTAACCTTAAGAGTTAAGACCATGCACTAACTTATGACTCGCAAACTTTTGTGGACACAAAAAAAAATATTAACATGGCAACATTGGCTAGCATGGTGTACATTCAGTGGAAGGGCAAGTTCTTCCTTTTTTGATTATTTTTTACGGGATACAAACAAGAGGACAAGTTCTTATTTACCCAGTGGAGGAAGTATCCAACACCTTCTTGGACAACACAATTGTGATCATTGAAACATGGCGGGTAGTCTCCAAGCTGCATTAAAAAGGAAATTAATAAGTCCAGTGTACCTTTTAGTTCAAAAATTCTACAATTCAAGCACATAGGTAATTGATCCTTACGGAAGAAGCCCTTCTTCTAGTGGTTCCCACATGTCAGTTATATCAGTGGATCCAATTGTTGTATTCTGATGAAGATCCGCAATCCTTCTCTGAAAGAATATATGCATGCATTTCACTATAAGAAGATGAACGGATTTTGACATACCAATTGCAGAAATAAGATTACTCCATATGATAGTTACCACAAACATCAACTTGAACAACATTGAGAATGTAACCAACCAAATAAAACAATTCTAGTATCTTGAATATCTCATTAAAAATCTCAAAATCACCTTAATTAATTCAGCAATCATCACAGTCTTGTTGATAGCTCTTCCCATAGCTTTAAGAACAATTTCATTTGATTCCTTTTCCTATACAAACACAACCCAAGGGTTAGTAAACCTTTCATTTAATGACCTTAAGCAAAGAAAATCTTATTTGCAGTTGGTCGGTATCAGAAGTTTGTCTTGAAAAAACATTTCGCGTATGATTTTGTTCAGTGCAACTTTCTTGAATTGTCAAGGGATGCCGCTAAAGGTGGCAATGTAAGTAAGTGAGTGGCAGTGTTAGTGAGATTAAAAGAACTACTAGTGGTGAACAAGATGGCACCAACTGGTACTGGAGAGTAGCACAAGTGCAATATAAAGTAGCAAAAATCTTGAGGTGTTGACATCATTGGCAGCGACAAGTGGTAATCGCAGTAATGATTTGCAAAAACAGAGCTAGTCAAGAGACATTAGCAGATCAAGTCTCCCATGTATCATGAAAGCCTTGTACATTTTCACCTTTTATTTTCGAAACTCCAAACAGATAAGACTAACAATTAACTGCACAAAATAGATTTCATTTTCTTCTGTTAAGCAAACAGATACCTAGAGAAGATCGTCGAAACTTAAAACTTTCACCGGGGGGGGTGACAATAGAGGAGAATAACTACACATGGTGAAATAGAAAATCGAACTCATAACACAAAAAGCATATGAAGGTATCTATTTGTAGTTAGAGCATAGTGACTACAGAAACCTTTTGTGACATGAACAAAGACAAAACATCAAGGAGAATTGTCCTAAAATATCATATAATTCAGTCCAGCTTAATCACTTCAGGAAATTTTTCAACCAAATCTTTCCCTTATTATCCGCATTAGGGTGGTGGCAGTCTAGTGCCTAACAACCTAACTACGGTTCTGTTTGTTTTTTTAAATTCTTAGATCTGACATCTGAATTGGGCCTCAATTAAGATTCAATTTTTGTTTACTTTTTTTTAAGAAAATTCGAATTTCATCTAAATGGGCTGGAGGTCTGAATAAAACCCATTTTGTTCAAACTTCAACACAAGTCTGAAAGGCCACCCTCTGAGATATGCCAAATGACAATAATGCCTCGAAAAATTGAAAATCTGAACTCTTTTAACATGAAAGAAAAAACTGACAACCTCTTCCCTATCTCCCTCTTCATCTTTTTCACTTCACCACCGACCACTCCCCACCATCAGCGCCGACCACACCACTACCATTACCACTGCCAATCACACCACCACTGCCTCCACCTTCTCTTGCTACTTCTCTCTCTCTCTCTCACACACACTTGGGAAGGTATTTGGTTGAACTCTCGCCAGATCTGGCTAGGATTTCCTTGTTCGAATCCTCGCCGGATCTGGAGAGGGTTTCCTTGTTCGAATCCTCGCCGGATAAGGCGAGGGTTTTTCTGGTGTTCTGTGTTTCAAGAGGGTGTGATATACTGATATATATATATATATATATATATATATATATATAGAGAGAGAGAGAGAGAGAGAGAGAGCACGAGATGGAGTAAGAATCTAGGGTTGGAAAGGTACAAAATCATAGATTTTGGTTGGAGCATTCTAACAATCAATCTGAAATAAGACCAAAATAAGACAACAAATAGGAAATACTTGACCTATAAATACTTTTACCAACTTCAGGTCAAGTGTGGACAGGATGAGCAAAACTTCCTCAAGATTCAAAACGATATAGGAGTAGGTCAACCTCCCTAGTTTTTTAAGAGAAATAATTTGGAATAAATTTAAATATAGATGAGATTGGGAAAAAATGGAAGAACAAAAGTATAAGAAGATCAAAAAAGACAAGGAATCGGGGTCGATGAATTATCTGCACCAATGAAAATCTAGGGTTTGCTTTTCAATCAATCTCTAGCCTAGGTGTTAAGTTTGTGGTCATCCAACTCAAACCCAATTGGCAATGAGTGGAGAAGACCTATACACTATATGTTTAGTTGCTAGATAGCCCTTCTCCCATGTGGGACTATACACTATATGTTTAGTTGCTAGATAGCCCTTCTCCCATGTGGGACTATTCTCACACGCCCCCTCATGTGTGACGTGGTTAGCCTAACACGTGTGTTTCTTTTTTCGGCTAGACGTGGAGCACATGTGGCTTTTAAGCCTATCATGCGTGGCCTTTAAGCCTATCACGTGGCCTTTAAGCCTATCACGTGGCCTTTAAGCCTATCACGTGTGGCCTTCAAGCCTATCACGTGTGGCCTTCAAGCCTATCACGTGTGGCCTTCAAGCCTATCACGTGTGGCCTTCAAGCCTATCACGTGTGGCCTTCAAGCCTATCACGTGTGGCCTTCAAGCCTATCACGTGTGGCCCTAGCTCTGGTACCATGTTATGTTTGTGGTCATCCAACTCAAAACCAATTAGCAACGAATGGAGAGGACCCATACATTATAGGTTTGGTTGCTAGATAGCCTTCTCCCATGTATGACTATTCTCATACCAGGGTTTAAATGAGATTTCTCGTTCATCTAACCATTGAACAAACCTTCTAATTAGTAACATAGTCCGGCCAATTCATTTCAACCATTGAGCAAGCTAATAAGTATAAAGTGATAAATACTCTTGCATTTACGTCACTGATTGCAAGAGAATCAATGTTATTTTCTTTCCTTTAGCAATGTGACTTAAATTGAATGGCAATGATCACCACTTAGTTTAATTGAAACAATTAAGTTATCAGTAGCTAATTTAAATAAATAAATCTGTTTAGTTGCATCAAATAACTACCCTTAATGCAGTAATAAATGCATAGGTATCTTCTTATGGGTTAGGGTATAACCCTAATATATTAAATAATGATGTTGAATGAGAAATTACCAAACAGTAGAAAACTAATCAAATTTAAGAGAATACAATCTAGGGTTTTAACAGAAAGAAAAGAACAAATGTGAAAGCCACTGAATGAAATAACAACCTGAAGAAGAGTAGTTGCATAGGTAATGTAGTTCCTCATCCTCCCTTGAGTGGTTATTCTTATCTCATTCTCGCTTATAGGCGTTTCAGGTTTAGATTTCTCAACTCTCTGGTACCGATCCATCTGTACATCACAAAATCAAATTAGACCTGAATATTGATATTAGAGGTTCGAACAAACTCAATATCGAACAAGATGAACCTCTTAAAGGATGAACCTTTAGAAGATAACAAACAGATCTGAAGGGATGGAAGGAATTAGGGTTTTGAAATAGTACCTTTAGTTTCGAGAGAGAGAGTGGGTTAGGCCGTTAGGGTTTGTTTGCTTCTTTCAATATTTCAGTTTCCGCAAGATGTTAGTAGGGCTCTTTTTCTGGAATATAAAGGAAGAGGATAGAAGAAGAGAGGAGTGGACGAAGAGGTTTAACGGCTAGGGCTTACGGTTGCGGTCTTATCGCCCGTAAGAACTGCCTTATTTCTCTCTATAAAATCATCTAGACCCACCAGCTGTCATCCTTGTCATCTAATCATTAAAGTTACCGAAGAGATATTCCTTGAGTTTGATTGTTAAGCCGGATTCACATTTCAACAACAACAAAAAGAAAAAAAATGATGCTTTAGCTTTTATTACATTGTAAAAACCAAATATTTCGAACGCATGATACCTCTCGATAGTTAAGCCGGATGTAAGAGATATATGCTTTAGCTTTTATTACATCGTAAAAACCAAATATTTCGAACGCATGATACCTCTCGATAGTGTCTTAGTAATAGTATGGTGCATTTAAGATGTGTCTAACAGGTGATAAATGGTTAAGGACGTAGTGGAAGCTCATACGGGAGGCTGATTTTGTATTTCGATTATTGAATAAGTCTTTCCTTTTTAGGGGATTTGGTTTGTTGAATCAAATATTGGTCATCTGTGATCAAGTTAAGAAGTCAACAATATTAACCGAGATAGCATGAAGATGGACCCTTGTTGAAGTTGTTACGAGGTGAATCTACTCTGCCACCTAAGTCCTGACTTGGGAGGTCGACACGAGTGACCTACGCACCTTGAGCCCTACTTTGACCCATATGCAAGCGAAGAGGTAGATCCGAGTAAACATTGGTAAGAGATCTTCTTTAGTCTCAGAATAGCGGAGGGAGGCTTGCAATAGTCTTACAAATGAAACCTTTAGCTTCCACTTGATTTGACCATTTTGACTTGGACGTTTGAGATGCCCATAAAATTTTTCTTGCTCTTCTTCTTGGACTTTTTGTCTTTGCTTTTCATTTAGAAACCTAGGGGTGCCTTCATCCTTTTCTCTACCTTCTCTAATTGCAAAAAGACCAAAATGCACATCGACTTCTTCATATCATAACTTCCTTGTCTGATTCGACTTCGGTTTTCACCGTTGGGTCCACCATCAGCTCCACTTTTCATTTGACTTCTGATTTGAACAAAATAACCAAAGTACTGATGTAGATTGTTGCGGAAGCGTAAAAGTAATGGAATCCACCATTATAACAATGATAAAATACGTAAATAAACTGATAAAATACGTAAATAAACTGATAAACTAAAGAACAAAACGATAAACTTGATTAACAATGAACTTGATTCATAATATTCTCTGATCTGGTTAACAAAGACAGACTAGACTTCTCTTATATAGAGATTGTACTTTCCTAGATAGACTCGAATAAGGAAATAAGATAACTACTAATAATACTTTCCTTGATTGCTAAGACTCATAATTATGGAAACCCTAAATACTTAATTATAGAAACTACGCTAATGTAGCTTCTTGACCGTGAGGCCCACTATCATCATGGCCGTGAGGCCCAATAGGAAGATGGTCTCCATCATACTCCCCCGCTGCGGAACAACTTGCCCCCAAGTTGGTGTTGTCATAAAGCGGATCGTCCAAGTAATGAGGATATATATCAGCGATGTTGAAGGTAACTTCGGCGACGAGTTTGAAGGCAATCCTTAGTTCCCACTTTTCGCGAGATTTGTCGGAAATTGGAAGAAGAAAAATATTGACAATATCACCAATTATAATGTGAAACATATATTGCCAAGATACTCGCAAAAGCAATACCAACGTAGATACGTCTAGTAAATTGCGACATCGCCCGTCGTCTTTTAGTTTGACGAAAGAGGTCACATATACAACCTGTCTTGTTCTTGGAAAAACAATGGATGGCCATGAAGATTGGTTTGTATGATTCTTTGAAGTTGAAAGCCGTGAAGAAATCAATATAGGAGAAATTATTTTATGATTCGACACAACTAATTCGTCTCCCGGAATCATATACGGAGCAAATAATTTGTGTGAGCTTGTGTTATTCATCTCATTGAACTTTTCTTTCTCCGTCATTGAAAAACTAGTATTTATTTTATCAAGAAAATCTCCTTCAACAGTGTCGACCATGGTAGTCGAAGGAATTTCGGATAATTCACTTTGTTCTTCTTTTTCCTCAGTCATTGAGAAATTTTTGTTCTTTTTGTCAAGAACTTCTTTTTCAATACTATCGAACACGGTGACCGAAGTAACATTGGAGAACTGTCTACTTGATTCAATATTTGTCTCCACATATGAAAAATATTCATCTAAAGGAAGAAAAACATACCTGAAGATGCTTTTCAATGTAGTCCAATCGTCTACGAATTTTTTTCCTTGATTAATGAGTCCCCATTGCATTGCATTGAATTGTTCATAGATTCTTTCGGACATATGTTGTTCGATGAGAAAAACCTTATCTTCATCGTGGATATCTTGATTTATGAACCAATCTTCCATATGTTGAATCCAAAAATTTATATGATATTGACCGTCGAATAGAGGAATTTTAGAAACGGTATTAATTTTTTCTGGATATTCTCGATCAACATAAAATTGTTTTGAATCTCGAAAGGGATCCCAATCTAGACGTGGAAAAATTTTCCAACACTCAAGGAGAGATGTATCCATGAAAAAAATTTCATCTTTTGTTCCCAGATTTTTCAAGCTCTGATACCAGCTGATGTAGATTGTTGCGGAAGCGTAAAAGTAATGGAATCCACCATTATAACGATGATAAAATACGTAAATAAACTGATAAAATACGTAAATAAACTGATAAACTAAAGAACAAAACGATAAACTTGATTAACAATAAACTTGATTCATAATATTCTCTGATCTGGTTAACAAAGACAGACTAGACTTCTCTTATATAGAGATTGTACTTTCCTAGATAGACTCAAATAAGGAAATAAGATAACTACTAATAATACTTTCCTTGATTGCTAAGACTCATAATTATGGAAACCCTAAATACTTAATTATAGAAACTACGCTAATGTAGCTTCTTGACCGTGAGGCCCACTATCATCATGGCCGTGAGGCCCAATAGGAAGATGGTCTCCATCAAGTACCCTTAGTGTTCTTTTCTCTCGGTGTATTAGATGAAAATGTTAAGATTTTCTCATTTTTATTTCGAATCAAACGCCTAACTCCAAATAAGCTACTTGACACGAAAAATACATAAATTATTAGAAATAAAACCTTAAACGAACTAACTCGTCGAAGTTAAGTGGCCTAAATGTGGCGCTTTCACGCCCACATCAAACATTCCCAAATTTAGACTTTGCTAGTCCTCAAGCAAACAAGAAAAACAAACACAATAAAATAAAAAACCTATCACTTTCGGAGGAATCCTAACATTTAGGGTTTGCAAGTTGTTAAACCCCTAGGTTACCCCTAGAGGACGAGTGTTGTCTAGTGAGGGTTTCTATAGATGATACCCACAAACATCAAGTCTCATAAGACACAAGGGTTCGACGCCAAATCATAGATAAGCATGGTTCATATAGTAAAAGGGTCAACAGATAATGAATCAAAGTAAATAAGTTTATGTGAAAGTTAAAGGTCTCTTTACTAATGGACTAATCTAAAATGCAAGTGGCATACCATAATGAGTAACATCTATGTTCCGAAGCGACAAAGCCTTAATTCCTAGTTTTTTACATTTCACCTCGACTTTGGCCTCACGAACATACATTCCAAATATGAAATAACTCAATAATAGTTTACTCGTATCTATGAGTGTGATCACTAACATGGACTCAGCGCATAAAAAGGGGTAAGAAAAACAATTTGGAATGAATTATTTCCTAAAAGGAACTAGCCACTAAATGGTGTGGGGAAACTCACTCGCCTTCTCACCCATTTTACCCTCTAAGGATGTCTTCCAAAGGTTAGCGGATACAATTGATGGTATGATGATGGTGGCTTCACGAGAATGTCGACTTCTTCGTTATGATAGAACCTCTTAAGCACTTTACAACTCGTTTCTTATTTCGAATACTTATTCATGAACACAAACAGGAAACATTTTTTTTTTGCCGAAATAACAAGACATGTAGATAAGCTACTAGCCTCTGGAGTGATACGAGAAACTCATTACCTTGATTGGCTAGCTAATGTTGTACTCATCCCTAAAAAGATTAACACCTGGAGAATGTGCGTCGACTACACCAACCTTAACAAGGCCCGCCCGAAGGACAACTTTTTGTTACATTTTATCAACTAACTAGTGGACTCCACGTCGGGTCACGCGCTACTCAGTTTCATCGACGCATTCTCGAGATGTCATCAGATAGCAATCCATTGGTCGGATCAAGAACATATCGCCTTACGAACTAACCGGGTTTGTATTGCTACCTACATATGTTCTTCTACTTAAAGAATGTCGGAGCTACATATCAAAGCTTGGTTAACAAAATCTTTCAAGAGAAAATCGAAAAAACGTCGGAGTATTGTGTCGACGACATGATCGTAAAATGCAAAGTGAAGGCAGATTTGATCCCAAACCTCAAACTGGCTTTCGACAGGCTCCAGAATTACAACATAAAGCTAAATCCGGAGAAGTGCACGTTCGAAGTCACATCGAGAAAATTTCTAGAATTTATGGTAAGCCATAAAGGAATGAAAGCGAAGCCAGCTAACATAACAGCCATGATCGACATGGCTAGTCTGAATAAATCAAAGGAAATACAAAAGTCGACAAGAAGATTTAGTCTCCTTATCAGGTTCTGAAGCAAGATCGGACATAAAACCTTACCCTTTTTCAAGAACTTCAGAAAAATATCAAGATTCGAGTGGACAGCTAAAGCACAATATGCGCTCCAAGTCTAAAAGGCACAGTTAATTGACATGCCCCTCCTCGTTAGTCCTAGTGCGGGAGACAAGCTAATGGTGTACTTATTTACGTCAAAGGAAGTTGTGCCATCAGTATGATAAAAACCATAAACAACGTCATGCGCCATTATGGTATGTGCCTGGAAGTAAGGTTGTGCTTTTTCTAGCTGTGAGCACAAGTACGTAAACCAACTTCTCCACCATTGGGTAATTTAATTCTGCGTCCGAGAGTACTTTGCTAATGAAGTAGAAAAAAGTGCTCCATTAACTCGGCAGACCTCAGCCCTGAATCAAGTTATACACTCTTTGTAGATAGAATCTCAAGAAATGCCTAAAAGGGGGCAAGAGCAGTCTAGATCGCCCCGAAAGGGGAGAAACCCTACCAAGCCTTGAAATTTGAATTCTCGGTCAATAACAACGAAACGAAATACGAAATTCTGCTGGTAAGGCTAAGGCTAGCCTTGAAAGTTAAGGTGACGAATGGCCATTTTTTTTATCATGAGTATGCACATGAAATTTTGAAAATGTAGGAGACATTTGCTAATGTACTGTGAACAATATAATTTTCATTTATGTAATCATTCTAACGTGAAAAACATTGGCGAATACATAGGATATTTACTGAACACAACTAGTTACGAATATATTGTGCATAACATCTAAATCCGTTGTGGATATAATGATCGAAACAGACATCTTTACGGATTCTTACAAAATATCATCTATTAAATCATTCCAATGATTCTCTACACAAGGTCGAAGTTCCAGTAATAATAGAAGGTAAATGAAGTAACTAGCCATGTCCACAATGAAAACAACAAGTTCATATTTGATACTAGTTAAAGCCAAAATTGACTATACTATTTCCGATTTGTAACCACTCAATTGCTCAAAGAAAGTTTATGAAAGGCTAAAACTTGAGAGAAACTTAAACTCCACAATTTCAAGTTATAAAACAAATTGCAAAACTCAGATCCTCTAAACTTCAAAAAATAATTCTGAAAAAGAAAAACTCATTTTGAGAAATATTTTTAACCCTATGAACTCTACATTTTTAGGGACCAGTTGACAAAAAAATGAACAATCACAAAATCAATTGAGTGGTTACAAATTTCTGTTATCGTCATAACACCATCGACAAAAGAAAGAACCATCACATCCCCTGATCACCCTGCCATCAACAAACCATCAAGAATAGAATAAACCATCACAACAACAACACTAAAAATTTGTTTGGTACCAATTTCCGGTATAATTCATTGATCCCGAAATTGATTAATCATCTTCATCCTGATGAAATACCAAAAGGAAACTAAAATTTTACTGTGAATCTTGAAAGCCTAATTCCAATAAAATCAGTAATGAAAGAAAATTCTACAAATAACCACCAACAATGTTCGATCAAAAGGAGAATCAAATATGAACTATAAGAAATTCTATTACCAAAAGAGAAATTTCAATCAAGAAAGAATAAATTAAGGCCTTGAATCTTTCAAATCTTATCAAATCGATTGATTCAACGAAGATGATGAGGTAAAACTTACCTCTCCTCACTTTTGAGCAGAAAAAGTACAACCTGAAACTATTTCTTAATCTTTTTTATCTATATTCACTTTCTTGAATCCCTTTTTTTAAAAAATTCTGATTGGTTTAAATTGTTAGATGAATTTGTGTTTTTCCGATGAAGAACTTGAATCAGTTGAAGAAGATGAGGGTCTGCTTTAAAATTGAGATATGTTAGAGAGAATAAGTAAATCTCATAAATATAAAGTTGAGAGAGAAATGTGAAAGAGATAGAGGAACAATCTTAACTATAGAGAGAGAAAAAGGAGAGAGAAAGTTGAGAACTGGTAAAAAAGAAAAAACACAAAACCAAAGCACTTTTGTACTCTTTAAATACCACAAAACAAGGTCGGTCTTGAGTTTTTGGTGGCCCAAAGCGAGTTAAAATTTTGCAGCTCTCTCAACAGATTGGATTAAAAATACTCCATGCTTATGTCACGAGACTTAATTAGTTTCATTTTATCTTTCTCTATTGTTTAAGACTTGATTGATGATACATATATTTTTTTTTAACTTGACGTAAAGTCTCTAAAATGAACTAGTGAAATTTATTTTTCAAATGGAACAAAACAAAAGAGAAAGAGATTTTAAAATGTTGTGTTTGTTAAGGAAACAAAAGAAACCAAAGATTTCATAATTAATTCTATTTGTGAACTATGTGGGTTTGAGGAGAATCAATACTAAAGCATGATGAAGAATACTTTTTAATTTTATTTTCTTTTTGTATTTCAAGTTTATATAGTGTTTATTAAAATATGACAGACTTCTATTGTCTTTTTTTCTTGCTTTATGTATGTTAGCAAATATAATTTTTTTTGTTATTTGAACTAATGTTCGTAATATAGCAATTTTAGAATTTTAATTAGTGTAGAAATACCTTATTTTTTATTTTTACTAAAAACTGAAAGGGAGATTGGGCTAACAACCCAAAATGGGTTGCGAAATGAGAGTCCAGTCTGCACCAGAATATTTGCGGCAGGTCCACAGTGTCAGAGAGGGAAGAGAAAATTTCGGAAACAACCTTCAGGATTTCAAAAGTTACGATTCGCACCATTGAAAAAGGCCTATGAAATTTAAAAATTTCTGAAAACAAATCTGACGCCCCTCCCATCAAATCTTGTACTTTCCACGAATTCACAGAATTGCAACTACAAAATTTACCAACTTGTCATTTACAACATTTTCTCTCTACTCTTTCTAGATTTATTTATCTTTTATTTTTTATTTTCTCCCACACATATTTCTTTTTTATTTGAATTGTCAGCGGGTTGAAGGGACCCTACCCTGAACAAAAAACTGAATCAAAAAATAACAAATGCTCTAAACAAAATAGAACAGAAATCGAACTATGACTGTCTAACTCTAATTACACCCCTTTTATCATCGTTCACGATCTTCTTAAGTTCCTCCGGTAGTTCAGTTTGTAACATTTCCAAATACCCTCCAGTTGGTCGCATCTTTGATAGGAAGTCCGCAGGCTGATTAGTCTCTCTAAACACATGTTTGATCGAGCATTCTTCAAATTGTCCCCATAAAGTCCGAATCTCTTTAACTAACCGTGCAGTCTGCCATGGAGGTGATTTCACGCTATTGGTCAGGATAGAAACAGTCAGTGCCGAGTCAGTTGCCAACTGGACTCGTTTCTTGCCAAATTTATGTGCTAGCTGGAGACCTAATCGGATTCCTTGAAGTTCATGAGTTAGCACTGATACCCTGTTCGTCGTATAGGCAGCAGCAGCAACTATTACATCGCCTTGGGCATCTCTGATGATAGCTCTAAACGCAGCAAAGAAGGAATCATAAGCTCCATCGGTGTTAATAATAACTTCATTGGCTTCTGGTCCCTGCCATTTACATGCTAGTAATTTCTTTTGAGCCAATGAAATTACTAGGTTAAACCGATCTAATATTTGTGTAGCATCACTCGTTGCGACTGATTTGCGTTTCCAGGCCATGGCCTTCATTTGCACATTTCTGATCACCTCTCTCAATACTACTGTTGTTGGTCTGTTCTCGCTTCTGAAAACTCGATTATTTCGTTCCTGCCAAATATGATAGACATAAGTTGTGAAGGTTAGACTCCCCAACCGACCAAGGATCGAGTTTCCTCGAAATTCATTCACACACCATTCGATTTCTTCGGCCCAAACTCCTGAGTGATTTCGGTTAATGCCCAACAATGATAACAATTCAGTCCAGATTGTTATCGAATAAGTACACTGGAACAGTATGTGTTCATCGGTTTCTAAACCCGACTGGCAATGGACAGATCTCATCCACTTCGAGGTTCCATGTGCGTAGTTTGACCTTCGTTTTTAGTCCTCGTTTGAGTGCAATCCATGTTACAAAAGAGTATTTAGGGACTCCCTCTGTTTTGATCACAAATAGTTGACCAAATCAACAAAGATATTCAACCTGGGTTAAAGATACCTAATTTGTTGTTGTTCAATATAATTTTTAAAATACCTTAGATCTTGATTTTAAGATTTAAAGATCCATGAATCTAGAAAAATAAAAGATTTCATCTCCTAATAAGAACCTACCGTACGAAACCGATCATAAATCATCAACGATCCTTGATCTTCTGAACCCTATGCAACCGATCTTTTGATCTTCTTTCCGAGAGACAAAGAACAGAAAAGTTTGAGATGTTTAAGACATTTAGATATATATATAGAGAATGAAGAAGAAATTGAAACAAAATAATGAGCGGGATTCCAAAATTTCGGCCAAAATTTCAGAAAAAAATGGCGCCACAGATAAAAATTTGAGAGAGGAAGAAATGAAGAAGATAATGTCTGGAAGTTTTAGAGAGAGAAAGAGAAGGAAAATATCACATATATAGTGGGGATTTCGGATTTTCAAAAAAGTTTACTTTCCCGCGTCAGTTTGTTAGAAAACGACAGAATGTCTCGCCCACGGACAACAGGGGAAGAAAAAAAAGAAAAAACCAGAAAAAGTTGTCATTGCCCTGACATTTGGACCTGAAACGAATTTTTTGGCAAAACCGGATTGGGCTCTCATTTACCATCCATTATTTGGACCCATAACTCATTTTATCAACTTAAAGTGCAAAACGATCTTCATAGAAATGTGGAAAGAGAAGTTCAAGTTAGAGAGATTACTCTGTCAACAAAAAAAGGTTAGGGTTTAGGAATTTTAACAAACTATACAATAGCTTTGCCAATGCAACAATTCTGTAACACTTTGCAACAATTTTGGGATATCTTGCAACAATTTTGCAAAAAGTATTAGATTTTTAACTAAACAAAATACAATTATTTGATTTTTTTATCCAAAAAATACAAAATTTAGATTTTAAACCAAAAAAAAATATAACTTATCTTTTTAACTTAAAAAAAAAAAATTAAAATTGGGTGTTCGCCCCAATTTAAAGTGATTTAAGAAATATAAAAAGAAAAGATCTACTTATCTTTTTTTAAGAAAATATCTACTTGTTGGAAATGCAAAGAAAATGCAAAAGATAAGGTCAAATCTTGTTATATCAACCTAACAATAGAAGATTGTGAATATTGCTTACATATTTCATGAACAAAATTGTAGTTCTACGAGTTTATTCTATCTTTCTAGTATATACGATGTCAGACATAAACAAGTTCTAACACGATTCTATTTTGTTCATGACATTAGTTGTAGCTCATATAGTTAGGTCTATATACCAGTTAACATGAGGTCAGGAGTTCAAGTCTTGTGAACTATATGTATATTTTAAAGTAAGGAATAAAATGTCGACATATTTCGGACGAAATGACTGAAATATGTCCTAGATTCACATCAACGAAATGAAATTAACTTACAAAAATTTCGTGTCAAATTCCCACCGAAATCTGACACAAAATTTCGAAACAGAGCTTTAGGTTTAGAGTTTCGAAGGATTCTAAAATCAGAAACTCATATCATACTTTAGTCATTTATCTTCTACCTTTCAGTTAATTTGTCCTATCTTTCTTGACTATTTGTTCTCAAATCTTTTGTTCCTCTCAAGAGATTCTTCTCTTCTTTAGATGATCTTTAACTACAGATTTCGATTTTAGGATTTTAGTTTGGCATTTGAAAGAAAATTTAGAGAGAGAGGAAGAGGGAACAATCGGTTTTGGTTGAAAAGTTTTAAAAATTTAGGGTTTAAGGGTTGTATTGAAGGGGGAAACAATTTTTACTACAGAATAAGTGTGTTATGTTTCATTTTTAGTTAGCCCCCTAACTATTACTATTATTGCAATTGGACCCTAAGCTAACTGGTTTAAGTTTACATCTGATAAATAATTCAATTTGCCCCCTAAACTAACTGTTTAATTGCAGATAAGCACCTAACGTAACTGTTTTAGTACTATTAGAGTTAAATAATTCAATTTATCTCCTAAACTAATTGTTTTATTGCTAATTAGTACTTAACTTAACTGTTTTAGGACTGTTTTATCATTTCCGCGAATTTGTAAAATTTCTGCACATACCGAAACGTTTCCAATTTTGGACCGGCCGAAATTTTCATCGAAACCGACATTTCATTCCTTGGTATAAACTGTTTTACAATGAGGAAAAATAAATAAAAAAGTAAGAAGTTTCAAGAAATCGAAGTCAATAACCTCCACATCATGAATTAGACCCCTAAACCAGTTAGCTACAACAACAATTTATTTAATATTTTCACTACTCAAACCAAATTAAATTTTCACTGAACTAGCAAAAGAAGTAAATTCCTCTTAACAAAAAAAAAAAAAAAAAAAAAAAAAAAAGCAAAAGAAGTAAATTCTTGAGAAATGTGCACCCTTGACCGTGGGGCCCCAAGACTTTACCTGCTTTGGCCTCAGGGTCGGCCATGCAACAAAAGCTATCGTCTCGACCTGCCACAATTGTTTTTGGCAGAGGATTAAGTTGAAAATAAGTTGTGTTTTTTTAGACTTTCCGCTCATTTTCAGGTAAAGGAATGTTCATGGTGGCATCTCTGTATCCACAATAAATAAAACTAAAGCGACAATGATATCCATGGTCCTGAACTCCTAATAACTAACCAGAGTCGCTTGATACTAGATTCCCCTCATGCCCTTTTTGGGTGGATTCCAACCTAGTACCTAAAATTTAACATACCAACTCTCCAAGTCTCCAACTTTAATTAGTTCAATTTCTTTGGAAAAATCTACGCTCTCAACTAGGTTAGTTGCTAATTCTTTCAACACCGAAAAAAAAGGTTAGTTGCTAATTTTTTTTAATTCACCAGATTAGATTTTCAGTTTAATAAAAGATTAGATTAGGTATAACATAACGCATACACAGATGATCGCTAATTGCATTTTGGTGCCCCTACAACATACCAGAACGAACTGCATTCCAAGTAATATTATAACAACCAACTCCCCTGTATAAATATAATTACTTTATACATTTTAATCGTCGATACTTGAAGGCTTGTAAAACTCCAAACTAACTGATAAATTGAGTTATTAACAAATTGATACTCTTATTAACCTTGTACCATGTCAGCCTGTCACTCAGGTTATCATATTTCATTCTCTGAATAGCAGTTTCTAATCAGATATCTAAGTAGAATAGATCAATAAATAAACTGTGGTCTATGTGCTTGCCAAGAAAATTTATGGGGTAGCAATTGTATGATTTCCTCACGGAAAAGTCCTCCAAATGCTTCGATTACCCGAACAAACAAATAACGAAATCAAATCAATATATCCCGCTGACTTATGAATATAAAGAAAGAATAAATAACAGAACCATTGTGCAAGTCCACTTAAATGTTCGATAAAATTGTGTTCATTCTTTATTTTTAAAATTTAACTGTTTATTATGTTCTTTCTGTATTAATACGGAGGTCAAAGAAAAACCCGCTGGATCCTGTAAACTTCACAAATGTCTACCAATTTTACCTTCAACGGGGAGCGCCAGTATTTAAGGAAGAACTCTGAAATGCATCTTTACTAACAGGAAACAAATTACTGAAAGTTAAACTCTCCAAGCTGATAAAATGCTGTTGAGGTGGTAAAGCGAGTCCGGATAACGACCTTGAAGAATCAGACTGAAGTCCACATCATAAGAACATAATCAGATTAAACATTTAAAGCTTAGACAACTGAAGCAGAAATATGACATAAAAAGAAGTTCATCGGAGTACCCAGTTGAAATTTGTGATTCCAAGACTGCTTTCAACATCATCGAGTTTCTGCGTTTCAGGTGCCCAGGAGGCTTTATGTTCTTCAACGTCGTGGCTGATCGGTAATCCAACGCCAGCCTTCTCCTACAGTAGCTTTTGCATTTAAAATTCAGATAGAATATGCAGTCCTTCAATATTTGTGTTTAATATGGTCAAGTGGGTCAAGACAACCAACACATAATTGGTGAGACCTGACAACAACGTAGCTATTGAGGTCGAGCTATATCTTATCATTGATGTGCCAAAAATCTCAGATATCCAGTGGCGAATGGGTCAAACGAATTACCAGTGGCAACATCATGAACTCATTAGAAACTAGGCTCAAAGGTGATTTTGTGTTGGATTTATGAAGGTCAACAATACTATAATTTTGTTCTTTAAAATCCACGACTCTCAATCATACACAGCGCGCTTTCAGTCAATCAAGTTACAAGTGCGTCAAAAGAAAATAAAAAAGATAGAAAACAGAAATCGAACAGTTAAACCAGACTACACAATTGGGTACCTATTATTCTAAACTCTGTCTGCTCCAATCTTCAACTTCAAACACAACGGATTACCAAAGGAACTTTTGCGGATATCGTAGTGTTGATGGTACTCAAATTAAACCTCATAACACTGTTATAGAAATGATTAAGTGGAAAGAGAGCAAACCTCAAGAGCAAAGGGAAATTTGAAGGAATTGGACTTCACATTCTGAATGCAGGAGCCAGGACGAGCAAGTTTGGTTGAAGCTGCAACTAACTCTGAGGAGGGTGACTTTCCAAATTGGAAAGCATGGCATGTTTCTTCGGCATCTAAAATGGATGAGTGTGAGACAGGTCGTTGTTGTTGGGCTTGACGATGACCCGATATATGAGCTGCAATAGCAGCATCGAATGAATCACAACTGAATGGAGTTCGTGAGTCAATTCCTGTAGGTTTTACATCACCCTGACTGACAGCAGCATGAAGGGATGCTTCTGATAAGAGTCCCCCAAGGCTTATATTAGTTAAACTATCAGCCCACAAAGAAGATGATAACATGATGCCATCACCAATTCTTGAATCCTGGAACATCAAAATGTTCAAAAAGATCAGTTAATCTGAGAGCTGGCTTAAGAAAATAATAGATACTGCTAGAAAGTACCTGAGGTTCAACTGATCGATCCAATGGATCAATCTCACCTACTACTGCATTTTTTGTTACATCAGTAGAGACTGTCCCGTCTTCTTTATTGTCTACTTCATGTGATTCCTTCTTGACATCTTCAGTTGCTGCAGTCAAATTGTCTAGCCGACAATCCTTGGAGAAAGATGTGTGAGGTAAGTAATCGGTTTTAGGTTCTAGATGAGAAAACCATCCATACCTTGAAAGAGAAACATAAATCAGCAAGTTAACTGGATAGCCCTAACTACCATAGTAAACAACAAAAGAACTTCTCTTTTTTAAGGAGAAATTAAAAATAAACTTTAGACCTTAAGCGGAAAATAGGAGGTCTTTCAATGGCTATGTACACATCAATTGCTCTAGTATCCATGTCCTTCGAAGTCCATCTTTTACATCCAGCTACACTGTCCAGACCACTGTTGTATGGAAAAAGCATCAACTCTCCCAGCGCAATGCTTGAACTGCCCCACTTACTATTTAGATGCTTCAAAACTGATGATATCTTCTTCTTTTCACTCAAAATGAGCTCCAAGTATGGATTATGCCCATCCTATTGTACATATTTACGAATGAAAGAGTTATTAATTAAAAACCCATGTTATGTAACTTGTAAAAGCTTGTAAGTTGTAATTGATGTATTATTTCTAATCCTTAACCTTACCTTCTCCAATCCACTGAGGGTGACCTCATCTATTGGGAACAGCTGAAGCTTGAGCTTTGCACGAGATAGCCCCTTCTGTCCAATCTCTAGCTTAAGTTTAGACATATCGGTTGTATTTACAGGAAGCACTGTTCCTTTAGTTTGAAACTTCCCAGACAATGATTGAACTGTTGGAGAACATATCTGTTGGTCATCTATATCACTTGAAGTAGCGACCTGTTTCCCTGTAAAAATAGAATTAATATAGTAAATACACAGAATAACAGCGGTATCTTGTTTACTTTTTACCGAAAAGGGTATATCATTTTTCTCTTTTTCAAAAAGGGTAATCTGTAATAATTTACACGCAAATACCCCCATTGAGCAGATAATTCAAAGAATTCAAGTCAATATATGTTTGAAGTTTTGAGTAAAATATATAGTGGTAATAGCAACTTATATGATCCAGGTCAGCTGCACCTTTCTGTTGCTTCCCACGAGTTTTCCTTGTAGATATTATGGATCTGGTGCAGCCTGTGCTTGTAACTGGCACGCTGTTTGTGCAAGCCTTGCCCAATGCTTGGGTCCGCAGCCTAGCAGGTTTCATTGCTGAACCCAGCTTTTGTTCAAATAAAATAGGTGAATCACTTCCCTGTTTTCTTCAACCAGGTTTCCGGATCAAACTGCAGGTTACCTTCACATTATGAGAAATTCTTGAGATATATTTTGTAACTCACACTTGTTACATGTATAAAGAGGCACATAAGATGCATTGATGCACATGCCTCGAAGCAAAATATATGTATACCGCATCAGAACTTACACTTCTCTGTACAGTAGAGCAGTAGAGGGGTTTACGCGTCAGAAATAGTTAGTCGTCCTGAGTCTCCTGACGCAGCGAAAAACTCCTAAAAAGCCTTTAGATCTACGTTTAAGCCTTGTAGACCCCGAAACTCAGAAGAGTAAAAGAAATACTTAACTTTATTGATAAACTGAACTCAATCAAACAAGTACTAAATCCCCTTTATATAGCATTAGCGTTTCCTAAACCTAATCAAACTAGAATTAACAACTATTAAATAAATAAAATACTAAAATCTAAAACTTAGAAAGTTTCCTTAAAATATATAACTGTTGGCAATAACAATTCTCTACTAATCTAAATATTTTATTACTAAAGTAATTAAATTTAAGAATATCTAAGGTTCTTCAATTATGATCTGAAAATCTCCCTGTATCACGTCCTTTTAAGTGATAATTCAGTGAAGTTATTACTCATGTTGTCCTTTCAAGTGACAGGTGACGATTTGTTGCTCTTTCTCCTTTTTGTTCTTTAACTTGTAAAGGTAGCCAAAAGGGTAGAAGTGAGCAAAAGGTTTCATCTCTGTTAACTTTACTATAAGAAAGTTAATTGTTGTAGTACTACAAACAAATTAAAAAAAAAAAAACTAATAATACATTAAAATACTATTACTACATTAAGAAAATTTAAAACTGAAGCTACGCCTTTTTACGGCCTCGCATTGCTAAAGGAAACCGCATCGGGGTTGAAAAGAAAAACTTTATTCAACATAGGGAAACATGACAACCGGTGACCACATCTATGACACTACTTTTCCTCACAAAACACGTAAAGTATCCCATAATATGGAGAAACATTGCAATATGTCCAATAAAGACGGAATAAAGAATGAAATGGTATCAAATTGATTTAGTCTAACCGTGAGATTAACTAATACAAAAGGGTTAATAAGTTGGTTGAGTAAATTTATCAGACTTATCAACGAGTGTCTACCACTCAAATGAAACACATATCATGTGTATCTTGTGTACAGCTATTGCGGAGTTAACTAGTCACTTGCTTACTCATCTTTGGATTACCATGAAAATTTTGGAAATATCTTTGTGAAGTCAAGAAAGAAAAGATTAATTAGGAGATAAACTATTTAAGTTGAAAAGGTTAATATTGTTGGAAGCAGGAATTAGGTTTGATAATGCTCTAATAAGAAACCTAACAGAAAAGTGAAAAAGGGATCCGACATTGCAGTTGGTCAAAATATAGGGGACCAAAAGGGTGAGTTGGATCATCAGTGAAAAGGACACGGGAAATCGCATGACAGTATGTTGGTTTATATGGAACCATACGAACAAAAGATTCTGCGAATAACAGCAAGCACTTTCGAAGCAATTATCTTAGTCGCTTAAGTTATTAGACATGAAGTGCAATATGTATGCGCCAGTATGTGGATACAAAGAGCTTAAGAGTTATGATTTTCATGTTTCCTAGTAAATTTAGGATTCTTTTTATGCGACAAGCAGGCTTCCTAGTAAACAGATGGTGTTTTTCTTCTTTGTTTCGACTTTGTTGTATCCAGTATTTGTCTTTGGGCTTGAAAGTTTGTCACAGTAGATAAAAGAATGAAAGTAATAACAATCTAAAATAGTTTAAGAGAGAGTAGGAGAGACTTAGTGAGACGCATTTCATCCTTAAAAAAATCTTGTACTTTTCTATTTCATCTTTGCCATCATATAGTATGCTACCTACCAACGTGTAGCATACAGACTGACAATTTTCTCACTATTTACAGTGTAACAGTAGTTAGAAACCAAATATTGGTAAAAGTTTAAAATGTACAAATACACCAATTGGCTAGCGCCAACATCCAAACCAACCAACTACTAAATATGGCATACAAAAAAAGGTTTTATCGTATCTTTATCAAGAGAGGTTGTGACTCGAACAAATACACTAAAAAGGGATGAAGCAGTGGCGAATCCACTAGATGGTATGTGGGGGCACGTGCCCGCACAACCCAAAAGTGGTTCCCCTTCAATACACTTAGAATTTTGTGGTGTCTATTTATTAGAAGTTTGAGTTGAGCCCAAATGTGATAGTTGTTTGCATTTAAGCCCAATTACTAAAGTGGCCCATCTCTTAGAAAAATTGATAAACCCAAAATATCCCATGCACATGACCGGACACGCCTAGAAGTGGGTAAATCTCTAATTATCCAATCAATCTTTTAAGCCACACGTCACTTTAAACGACAAAGAGTAGTTTTAAGATCTAACTCCATTAAAAGAATAAAAGATACAAAACAACTAAAATTACACATACTATAATCAAATTTCAAATAGATAAGAAAACAAGCGTAACCTACATCTATGTCGTTGCTTCTATACAATCTTACCTTAAGGACAACACAAATAATTAAATAAATAATAACTACTTAACGGGAAACTAGCTTAAATCACGTTTATCGTGGTTCAAATTAGATTAACCCCTATTTATGAACCATACACATATATGATATATAACACACCTCAAAAGATATTGTATGAAATTCTGCACTCTGATCAACATATAAATCTTTATCATATTCTCTGCAAATTCCTAATTTACTAGACCCCAATAATAAAGATTATAGTATCGAATTCAGATCAGCTAGCTAAAAAAGAAACCCTAATAGCAACTTATAATTGAACAAGGTAGAAACCCTAATAGCAGTTTATAATCGAACGAGGGTTTGAAGAATAAGATAACCCTAAAAACTCATTCGCGTAAGGAAAAATTCGGGGTAAGTTAGGTCAAATTTGGATAATTTGATTTGAGAAATGAGAAAGCAATATGAAGAAATCAAAAGATTACCTCCTCTAAGAGTAGTTTCGATCTGTGTGGGGAATAAAGACACTTCCGCTTTCGTCAAAAACGCAATATGAGGGAACTGAATAAACGATGAGGAGAGAGAGAAAGAGAGAGAATTTGAAGAATTGATATGAAATAAGGCGGTTCATCCAAAATGAACTTCCCGCCTCTTTAAATTCTGATGTTTCACTAATGTGCGCCGGTGGTGCCAATGAGATTTTCTTTCTTTGTTGGGGACGTGTTAACCTATGCCGTTTAACAACTAACAAGCTGACCTTGGGTTGGGAAACGGGCAGGCCCGTTTAGTCTCGGGCACTATCACTTCTAATCGGGCCCGACGGGCTCACAAATCATTGGACTACTAGAAGTCATCGGTTAGATCGGGTCAGGCAAATAATAACATTGGTTTACACGTTGCCCGAAAGCGACCACGAGTCCAGAAGGGATTCACGAGTCGCACACCAAGCGGGCATAGGGTTACTCGAAATAAATAAAAATTAAAAAATTGTTTTTAACAATCAAAAGTTGAATTTCATTAACTTTATGGGTGAAAATTACAACAACAAAAAAAAGATACAAAATTACATTTTATGAAGATAAAAATTACAACAACAAAATTCACGGACAAAAAATACAAGATAATTACAATTTACAAGTAAAACAAAAGGACCAAGTAAATCTAAAAAAAAAAATGAGGAAAACAAAAAAAAATAACAAATAAATGTAGAATTAATAAATAATGAAACTAACATACATATGTTCAATCAAGAGACTGAACACGAGGAACTTGACTAAAGCTAGTCGGAGATGGGCTCAAGAATCCATCGTTCAAGGGATCAAACTACAACATACTCACTTTAAGTTGGTCCTACCAATCTTTGAGACAAGCAAAACACTCCAACCTTTCTAGAGTAAGACTACTCTTCTAATCACCTAAAGTTCTTTTACTGAAAGAGAATGCAGACTCGGAGTCAACAAATGTTAGGTTATGGTGTCTTCTAGTGTTTTAAGCGGAATCTAAGACATCTAATGATAACTAAGTTAAACTAGTTGTATAAATACCTTTATCGCTAGTTTTCCCTCAAACCTTCCAATTGCTTTTGAGAAGACCAAGAGCTCCAATTGTAGCTCCTCTACTTGGGACACCGAGTAATTATCTTGATCTCCAACCTTGTTGCTAGCTAGAACACCAATGGTGGTTAGATGAAGAATACCTTCTTCTTTGACTAGATAGATAGCTAAGAATTTTCTCTTTTTCTTTCTCTACTTGATGTTGTAGAGGTTGAAAGCTTCTTGAGAATTTTCCACACCTTATTCAAGTCCCAATAGACATTATATAGAAGCCTAGGTTAGAATAAAACCCTAACCAAGTTCCATAAAAACCCTTTTGAATAAGATTAAGGAAACTAGTTTCTATTTTCTAGTTTCCCTAAGAGTGTGCATGCCCCTTTTGAGCAGATCTGGCTGGCCCTATTTGGGCAGCCGGCCAGGCATGGTGGTCCCTTCTTTTGGGCCCAAAACATCCTTTTGGTGTCCCGGTCCAAAATCACTCAATTCAGGCCTTTTGAACTGTCTTTGCCGAAACTTCTTTTAGGCATTTGGACATATCTTATGGGTATCGCCTATATATATATGTCTCATCCCTCTAGTCATATCTTCTGATCAAGTTGACACTCTTTGTGTAACCCGTTGTAGGATCCAGACGAAGTTAGCCGCGAATCGTTTTGCGATTCGAGGATCGTAGTTGGTTTCTAGCTAAACAATACGATCTCTAAATCTTCCGGACTTGATGATCTTCTTTATCAATTATCCTATCCAAAAAATTGTTCGCATTGCATCCTTGATCGAAGGACATCTCCTTCAACAAAATCCCAACAAACCTAGTAAGCATGGACGAGCGGAGTAGGACTACAAGGTAAGAACACTATCTAAGTTATTAGGGATTTCTTTTCTTTTCGATCCATTAGGTACTTAACCCTTTTCCTAAATTATTAGGAATTTATTTTATTTTCGATCCCTTAAGTACTTAACCCCTTACAAAGTTATTAGGAATTTATTTTCTTCAAGCCCTTAGGGCTTGAGCCACACATTGCCTTTCCTAGTTAGTATAAATTTTCTCTTTTCAAAAACCTATCAATGTATTTTTGAAACATAAAATAAAATTTAGTCATAAAAATCCTTTGCCAGTAAAACAGCGTAAGCCCTAGTAAACAGGCGGTGTAGTAAGTCTTGATAGCAGGGACATATCCCGAAACAAGCCCTACGAAGGCAAGCCCCATCCAATTAAAAAAAAAAGTTTTGGTGGTTTGGCACGAAAGTGTCCTCTATTGGGTTATGGTGTCTCCTAGTGTTGTTAGCGGAATCTCAGACATCTAGTATGTCTAACACTAGTATCCCAGGATCTAATGCATAAGCTAATAATATAACTAAGTTAGTTTGGTTTAGAGATTACCTTAATCGTTAAATTTTCCCTCGGACCTTTCCAATTGAATGTGAAGACCAAGAGCTCCAATTTAGCTCCTCTACTTGAGACAACCGAATGATCAACTTGATCTCCCACCTTGTTGTTAGCTAGAACACCAATGGTGGTTTGATGAAAAACCCTTCTTCTTTGACTAGATAGATAGTTGGGAATTATCTCTTATTCTTTCTCTACGTAGTTGGTTTCTAGCTAGTCACTACGCCCCCTAAATCGTCCGGACTTGATGATCTTCTTCATCAATTGTCCTATTCGAAAAATTGCTCGCATTGCATCTTTGGTCGAAGGACATCTCCTTCAGTCTCCCACTTGTACTTAGAACAAGTGCAATGCTCGATTCCCGTGTCAATTTGTATCCCATCTGATACGTCACATCTTTTAGACTTTCTTGACCCCAAGCATAATTATCAATCCAAATGATTAATCACTTAATCCATTTGAGCGTGGCCACACATTTTCAGTTGCTACTCATCAAGTGGTCTTGAAATACTTTTCCTAATTTAATTAGGATGACACAATCCATTCATGTACTCCCACCTAGCTTCGTGTCTATCATGCATGACCTAGTGTCCGCCTTTATAACCTCCTTTTACGGCGCAACGTTTAGCGGAACTAAGCAGAAAAAAGAACAAGTAATCTCGAGAATAAATTTAAATAAAGGTATCGTCTTCAACTCAGAAGAATTAGAAAGTACTAGGAAGAAAAATAATTCAGGAAAAATTGTCCATGAAAAAATCAAGTAACAAGTGAGATATTTATAGATGGACGATGGAAAACAAAGGGCTCAATGGAAATCTTGGAGAATAAAGAAAAGACACCTCAAAACTTGGCTAAGTAATAAGTGACTAAGTCAGCCACGACATTAATGTGACAAGAAATGACTAAGACCTCGCACCAATAAAAGGAAGATGTATGTCCCACGCTTGGCAGAGAAGGGTATCATGGTTAGTTACCCAAAAGATAATTTAGAAAGAACGTTATATTTGAACATTGGTTTCACCATTTTCGTCTCCAATATTTCATCATGTCAATTTCCAAATGGAAAAATGAGTTGGAGGCCCAAATTTGGGGGGGGGGGGGGGGGGGGGGGGGGGGGTTGATAAGGTAACCCTAACCAAAACCCAAAATGAGAGGGAAGTCCAAACCGTCAGAAGCTGTGTGGTTCAGCAACTTGTTTCCCTTTTTTCCTTCCTCTTATACCCCTGTCAGGTACAAAAAGTTGTTTACCTTACTTATTTTGACATTTAGCATTAAATTTAGATCTCATTCTTTAAGAAAATCTTCTCTAAAAGATTATCAACATCCGATCTCTCACTCTTTAAAATTTTGCTGAAATCTTCTTGTCTCCCTGGTGTCATTTTTTCTTGAACAAATATTTCTAATATAATGAATATGGTGAAGAATGATGATTTTGATAAAAATTGAACCGTGAAGAAATCAGATCTGGGGTTATTGATTTTGGAATGGTTTGATTTCTTGAGCAAATTTGGTGAAAGTTTAATGGTGAAGAAATCTAATGGTGAAGAAATTTAGAAAACTCACATTCGGTGAAAATTTAATGTAGAAGAAGTTTTTTTTTCTTGAACAAAGATTCATGGGTTTTGGAGAAATTTCAGATATGGGTTCAGAAATAGAGCTTAATGTGAATTACAGACTTGAGGTCATCAACAACAAGAGTCCATTAATTTTTGTTTTCTCTTTCTAACTTTCTTCATCTTACAGATCTTTATTATTATATCTAGATTTTTCTGCACTAGATCGATCTAAAAAATTGTAGACTTGAAAGCTTGAAGATGAAATTATTTTGCCTCTTTTTGTATGTATGAGGATGATGATGATATTAGGAAAGGATTGTGTATTCTTTTTTTTGGTGTGTACGATGTTGTTGAGGATGATTATATGTACAGTACAAGACATTGCTTATGTATTGTACACAACAAAACGTCTTATACATCCTCCCAAAAAAGTGTAAGAAATCTGAAAAGTGTATAAGACATAACTTTATGTACAGTACAAGACGTCTGATTATGTATTATACATAACAAAATGTCCTATACTTTCTCCACCAAAAGTGTAATAAGACATAGTCATATATACTGTACATCTGTGTACAGTACATGATAAATGTCTTATAAATTTTCAGTAAAATATTTAACCTTTTGCAAGGAATGTATGGGAAATTTTGTAACCAAATTTCCTATAAATGTTCTGATTTTACGAGTAAAGCGTTTTCGAGCATTCTTCGAGTGTGCGTGTACTCTGGGATCTATGGTCACGCCGTTGACATCACGTTGGGTCGAGCTTACCCAAGAAGTGTATGCACAGTGGTTATGATTTTCACACCTTTTGGTGTCATGTGTTTACCAATCATCTGAAATCAGTACATGATTTTGGATGACAGGTACTCGCATGATCCCACATTGTTTGAAAATGCTCATCAATGTGTTTGCACTTATTGGGTAAGCTCGACCCAACGTGATGTCAACGGCGTGATCATAGATCCCACAGTACACATGCACTTGAAGAATGATCGAACACACTTTACTCGTAAAATCAGGACGTAATAAACCACAACGACGTTAGCCAACCTAGTTTTCACGTGATTCAAGGTGGAAATCTAGTTTTCAGTTATTTCATTGTAAAAAAATTTAAAATTATAATGAAATTGACGTAATTCAAAGTTAAATTTATCATCACAATAATACTTCTTGATAGACGATGTTTGTCATAATACATGCATTTTCATCTTCTTGTAACAATATATTCAATCGAGTAGCAGTTGTGCACCTCGATAAAGCAACGTACAATTGGCCATGGTTAAATACTGGGGTGCGAAGATCAACCCCCACAAATTTTACTGATTGACCTTGAGATTTATTTATTGTTATTGCATACTCTAGTTTGACAGAAAATTGACGCCTTATCAATTGGAAGCTCGAATCGGAAGACGTAGGTGATAGAGAAATCCTTGGAATAAATACTAAGTTTCCGGCTTAATCTTCATTCAAGATTCTACATTCAAGTACTCGAGACGCACATCTGACAACCATCAATCTCGTGCCATTACACATCACATCTTGTAGAGAAAGATTTTGCAACAACATAATATGACAACCAACTTTCAATTCTAATTTGAACGGTGGAAATCCAGGTGGATTAAGAGAATTTAAAATTCAGAGGGGTAGCCAGCTGTGAGGGTATAATTGTGTTGCTTCAGTTGCGCCCATTTTATCGACAACAAAATAAGTAACTTTTACTCCAAAGAATATATTTAAAGCTGAAATATTGATGACACTAACATCTTCATTACGTGCAAAGATAATGGTTCTTTCTGTCAAATATTTAGAAGAACTTGTCCCCACCACTTGTAACCCTGGATAAGTTGAAGATATCAAATATTGCAAACTATTGCATCTGTTGATAGAAGACGGCAAGTTAACTCTTTCGTCTCTACCTGATCCAACCTTCGAAAAATATAAAAGATGATGAGTAATGGATATAAAAATTACATTAGAATAGCGAAAAAATGCTTTATGTTACCAAAAGAAAATAAAATTTATCTCGAGGAAGAAATTCGAAAAATGAAGGTTTGCGGGTTCTTGAGGACGTAACCGCATGTTTGATCAAGAGTGAGGACATTAATAAAATCTCAAATAAATGATCGCCTAAGCGATGCGCCTACGATCTGCTCCCCGACTCCTTTTGGTATCACAAGTAAAATTTGTCGAAAATCACCCCGAGGGCGACTGTTATACCACCAAACGGTCTGGTATCATCTCGAACATCTTGTAGTGTACGGCTAACCACCTCAACTCAATATCTATGTTTCATAGGAACTTCATCCCAAATAATTAGACGTGTTTGTCTAAATAGATCTGCATGTGGAGTCTGCTTACCAATGTTGCATATTGAATCTTCATGCACATCCAAAGGGATATGAAAAGTGGAATGGGCAGTTCTACCTCCAACTAATAGTGAAGAAACAATAACAGAAGAAGCTATTGTGATAACAATAAAAACCCTTACACGATAGCTAGCAGCAATCGTGTTGTATAAAAATGTTTTACATGTTCCTGCTCCACCATTCAAAAAAAAAAACACCACACCTCTTTCTTTATTAACGAAATCGATTACAGAGTGAAAAGCTATTTTTTTGCCTAATTCAGACTTTCAACATTCGAACATAAGAGAGAAAGAGGAAATTTGGGAGCAAAAAGCTAAGGTTCTTCATTCTTCCCTCTTTCATCAAACTAGGTAAGATTCTAATCTCTTCTTCTATCTTTATCTATCTCTCTTACTTCTTTCTCTTTGCTAACTCAAACCGAAGCTTCATCTTAGGGCAAAAATCGAAGATAAGAGAAAAAGATGAAATTTATGAGCAAAAAGCTAGGGTTCTTCATTCTTCCGTCTTTCATCAGACTAGGTAAGATTCTAATCTCTTCTTCTATCTTTATCTATCTCTCTTGCCTCATTCTCTTTGCTAACTCAAACCGAAGCTTCATCTTAGGGCAAAAACCGAACATAAAAGAGAAAAATGAAATTTGGGAGTAAAAAGCTAGGGTTCTTCATTAGTCCCTCTTTCATCAGACTAGGTAAGATTCTAATCTCTTCTTCTATCTTTATCTATCTCTCTTACCTCTTTCTCTTTGCTAACTCAAACCGAAGCTTCATCTTAAAGCAAAAATCGAACATAAGAGAGAAAGAGGAAACTTGGGAACAAAAAGCTAGGGTTCTTCATTCTTTCCTCTTTCATCAGACTAGGTAAGATTCAAATCTCTTCTTTTACCATTAATTTGGGAGAAATTTCTCTAATTATATGTTATAAATGTTCTGAAATTTGTATGACTTTGCCATAAATTGATTTATGTTTGTCTGATTTGACGAATTTGGGAGAAATTTGCCATATTTATATGTTATATATGTGCTGAAATTTGTGAACTTTGTAAGATTTTGCCATAAATTGATTTATATATGTCTGATTTGATGATTTTGGGAGAAATTTCCCTAATTATATGCTATAAATGTTCTGAAAATTGTGAACTTTGTAAGATTTTGTCATAAATTGATTTATATATGTCTCGTTTGATGAATTTGGATTTTGTTAGCCTAATTATATGTTATAAATGTTATGAACTTTGTGAACTTTGTGTGATTTTGCAATAAATTGATATCTACATGAGTGGTGTGATAAATTTGAGAGAATTTGCCCTCAAATAGGGTCTAATGTCATGCTATATATTATTTTGTAGGTGATGGCTCGACTAACCGAAACAGAAAGGTAATATTGTGGTTGTGTGTGTTTATTTAGATACTATTTTGATGTTATAATAAAGGTCTCTTTGTTTTTGGCAGTAGAAAATTAATGATATCGAATTCCGTAGAAGAAAAAACAAATCATATGTGCTCGCTCGAAGGGTGATCTTAAGGTGTTGCTTTCTAGAACTGAGCGCAATCCTAATCGATGGTTTACAAAGTGTCCACAAGCGGTATCATTTTTCTTTTTACTATGTGTTATATACATTATTTGAAGTATTTGGAACTATTCAAATGTGGTTACGATCATTCACTATGTGTGTAGAGAGGATTTAATGCCAAGGGATGTGGATTTTGGTGTTGGTTGGATGAACTTCAATTGTGTCCATGTGGCGATGGTCCTGCTAAGCTCATCACAGCAAATCGAAGGTTCTATTGTTGCCCAAAGTCATCTTATGATGGAAAACTCGGATGTGGTTTTCACATTTTCGAAGAAGATATTTATGATTGTGATGACATACCGGAAGCGTCTACGAGAGAAGCGACGAAATAAGCCGTATTGCTGAAAAATTGATGTCTTTGGAGTTAGAATCTCGTAAAGCTATGGAGCGTTACCAACAATGCGAAGAATTAAAGAAAGATCTTATAAAAAGCGCCGAGTTGAAGTTGAAAAACATTGGAAAGATTTAGTTAACTATATAGTTTTGATACTTTTATGTTGAAAAACAAGATTGTCTCTTTTGTATTCCTTCTTATATTTCACTTTTACAATCTGATTGAGTTGTGTTTAATGTACAAGGTATATATGGTCAGATATTGTTATGTATGAAATTTGGTGTTGTTCTGTATGAAATTTGGTATTGTTCTTTATAAAAGTTGGTATTGTTCTCTATGAAAGTTGGTATTGTTCTCTTTAATTGTCATAGAAACAAACTTAACATAAGCCTTGAGAAAAAACTTTAGTATACTAACAACGGTTTATTAGTCCAGAATTAAATGCAGCGACAGGTAATGAAGTTTCCTATGTCTTTCTTGATGAATGATGGACCAGCTTGTGCTAAAGTCTCTTCTCGAGAAGTTGTCTTGATGAATGATGGACCAGAAAAACCATATCACAGTAGTAAGTTCCATTCTTTCATGCATCCAGAAAACCATTAAAAAGTTCCATTCTTTCTCTATGAAATCTGACTATTCACCACTGTCATGTTCAGATTACACCACTGTCATGTTCAGATTACACCACTGTAATCCTACTTATTCAACTTCTCATATATAACACATTCTTCTAATATATAACACATTGACAAGTGATATTGTCTTTTTTCTATGTAACCGCGTCTTCTTAGTTTCATCATGGACATGAACAGGGATATGAACAAAAAGAAACAACAACATGAACAAAAAAAAAACAGCAACATGAACAAAAAAACAACAACATGAAAAGAAAAACACAGAAGTTTTGAAACACAAACTCATGAAATCCATAGACTTCCATGTACTGTCATATCAATCCATAAACACCATCAGTGCATGTCAGCATAAAATGCCCTTAAACTCAAACAAAAGACAATTGCATTTAATATCACACTCACTAGGATGAAAAACACGAAATATCTTGCCCGATCAAATTCCTTTTTCTCTGAAATTAAATACTCATACATTGTGCCGTACTCTTTAACATCTACATAGTCACAAGCAAGCTTTCCAGCATTTTCTGACCGAAAATCTTGAAACTTAGCTAGTGTGTAAATGTCTCTCATTTGTTTTCCAATCTCGAAAGGAGTCACACAAGGCAACTCAAAATTATAAGTCCTGAAGTCTTCTCTAACCTCTTTTTCAACTTTGCCCCTTAAAGCCACATTGTATTGTTCAACAAAAACCTTCAATGAGGTTTTCGCATTGACATATCCATCAAAGAACGCATTCATACTTTCACTTCGTTGGGTACTAGACATTCCCGCCTAAAAGTAAGGTTTCCTAAATATTAGAACCCATCGTTTACTCTCTCTATACATATCATCCAACCACCGATTATCGCGTAAACTGTAATGATCTATCATGTTATTCCACTTACACTCGAACTCTTCAATGCTAAGTGTGTCATAAACGATATCATGCAACGCAGTATTTATCTTCTTGTAGTCTTTGTAGCTACTTAGTTTCTGCGGTATCTTCTTCATTATATGCCAAAGACACCATCGGTGTCTTGTATTAGGAAAAACCTCTTCAATAGCACACCGCATAGCTTGATCTTGATTTGTAATAATACCATCCGGAGCCTTACCATCCATACAATCAAGCCAAGTCCTAAACAACCAACTAAACTTCTCTGTATCTTCATTAAACAATAAACCACCACCCAAAAGGATTGATTGTCCATGATGATTAATGCCAATAAAATGAGCAAAAGGAAGACCGTACCTATTTGTTAAGTAGGTTGTATCAAACGTCACAACGTCGCCAAATTCTTTGTATGCCTCCCTACTCCTCCTATTTGCCCAAAACACTTTACACAAGCAACCATCTTCGTCTAAATCCATACTAAAAACAAAACCATTACTCTTCTTTTGCATTGTCAAAAAATACTGTTGAATAGCTAAAGCATCTCCTTCTCCAAGTCGTCTAGATTTTTTTTTTTGAATATAATTTCTGCAATCTCTTTCATTGAATGGGACATTCTCATGTCCACCAGCTGCTACAACATGTTGCTTATAATTCCGCCTCACTTTAATTCATGCCATATCACTAATTTCCAATTGTCTTGCCACATGATCATTAATCTTTCGATTACATCTAAAGTGTCGAACTTTTCCGGGACTAAGAATATGATTGTGCTCTAAAAGAACACTAGTTGTTTCGTATTTCCCACGTTCATTCAACTTCGAACAGATTTTGGCTTTACACCCATTTCGACTACTAGGTTGTTGTTCAATATGATTGCTACCTACTGATTTAGTTGTCCCACTTTTCGCACAAGTCAATGTAATATATCGAACTACTCCTTTTTTTTTATTTGATCGTTTTCTGAGTGAGAAACCTTTTTTTCAACCATAGGCCAGACAAAGGGCATACATTTCATCCATATTGTTGAATTCCAAACCTACAATTGGTACTATAACTTCGCACAAGTCTTCTTTCTGTTTGCCAATGTCAAACCGAGACTGAAAATCGATTTTACCCTAGCTGTTGGAGGAAGAAGGGAATGGAATCCCGTGTTTTGGTTTTGATGAAGAATGACCCCAACTCAAAAGGCTTACAACTTGAGGGACCAATTTGTAAAATTCAGAAAACTACCCTCTCCCTCATAACACGTCATGATGCTATGCCCGGTTGGACTGCCAACTCCACCAACCCACCCACAACATTCTATTTGAACATTGGTTTCACCATTTTCTTCTCCAATATTTCATCATGTCAATTTTCAAATTGAAAAATGAGTTGGACGCCCAAATTTTGGGGGGTTAATTAGGTAACCCCAACTAAGACCCAAAATGAGAGAGAAGTCCAAACCGTCAAAAGTTGTGTGGTTCAGCAACTTGTTTCCCTTTTTTCCTTCCTCTTATACCCCTGTCAGGTACAAAAAGTTGTTTACCATACTTATTTTGACATTTAACATTAAATTTAGATTTCATTCTTTAAGAATATCTTCTCCAAAAGATTATCAACATCCGATCTCCCCCTCTCTAAAATTTTGCTGAAATCTTCTTGTCTCTCTGGTGCCATTTTTTCTTGAACAAATATTTCTAATATAATGAATATGGTGAAGAATGATGATTTTGATAAAAATTGAACACTGAAGAAATCAGATCTAGGGTTATTGATTTTGGAATGGTTTGATTTCTTGAGCAAATTTGATAAAACTTTAATGGTGAAGAAATCTAATGGTGAAGAAATTTAGAAAACTCAGATTCGGTGAAAATTTAATGGGGATGAAGTTTTTTTTTCTTGAACATAGATTCATGAGTTTTGGAGAAATTTCAGATTTGGGTTCAGAAATAGAGCTTAATGTGAATTGCAGACTTGAGGTCATTAACAACAAGAGTCCATTAATTTTTGTTTTCTCTTTCTAACTTTCTTCATCTTACAGATCTTTATTATTATATCTAGATTTTTCTGCACTAGATCGATCTAAAGAATTGTAGACTTGAAAGCTTGAAGATGAAATTATTTTGCCTCTTTTTGTATGTATGAGGATGATGATGATATTTGGAAATGATTGTGTATTCTTTTTTTTGATGTGTACGATGTTGTTGAGGATAATTATATGTACATTACAGGACATTGCTTATATACTGTACACAACAAAACGTCCTATACATCCTTCCCAGAAAGTGTAAGAAATCCGAAAAGTGTATAAGACATAACTTTATGTACAGTACAAGACGTCTGATTATGTATTATACATAACAAAATGTCCTATACTTTCTCCCCAAAAGTGTAATAAGACATAGTTATATATACTGTACATCACGTTGGGTCGAGCTTACCCAAGAAGTGTATGCACAGTGGTTCTCATTTTCACACCTTTTGGTGTAATGCGTTTACCAGTAATCTGAAATCAATACGTGATTTCATTCGAAATCAGTACATGATTTTAGATGACATGTACTCGCATGTCCCCACATTGTTTGAAAATGGTCATCAATGTGCATGCACTTATTGGGTAAGCTCGACCCAACGTGATGTCAACGACGTGATCATAGATCCCACAGTACAAACGCACTCGGAGAATGATCGAAAATACTTTAGTCGTAAAATCAGGATGTAATAAATCACAACGACGTTAGCCAAGAGGGAACTACCGCGCCCGTAGGGCGCGGTGGGAACCTAGTTTTCATGTGATTCAAGGTGGAAATCTAGTTTTCAGTTATTTCATCGTAAAAAAATTTAAAATTATAATGAAATTAACGTAATTCAAAGTGAAATTTATCATCACAATAATACTTCTTGATAGACGATGTTTGTCATAATACATGCATTTTCATCTTCTTGTAACAATATATTCAATCTAGTAGCAGCTGTGCACCTCGATAAAGCAACGTACAATTAGCCATGGTTAAATACTGGGGTGCGAAGATCAACCCCCATAAATTTTACTGATTGACCTTGAGATTTATTTATTGTCATTGCATACTCTAGTTTGACAGAAAATTGACGCCTTATGAACTGGCAGTTCGAATCAGAAGACGTAGGTGATAGAGAAATCCTTGGAATAAATACTAAGTTTCCGGCTTTATCTTCATTCAAGATTCTACATTCAAGTACTCGAGACGCACATCTGACAACCATCAATCTCGTGCCATTACACATCCCATCTTTTAGAGAAAGATTCTGCAACAACATAATAGGACAACCAACTTTCAATTCTAATTTGAACAGGGTAAATCTAGGTGGATTAAGAGAATTTAAAATTCAGAGGGGTAGCCAGCTGCGAGGGTATAATTTTGTTGCTTCAGTTGCGCCCATTTTATCGACAACAAAATAAGTAACTTTTTCTCCAAAGAATATATTTAAAGCTGAAATATTGATGAGACTAACATCTTCATTACGTGCAGAGAGAATGGTTCTTTCTGTCAAATATTCAGAAGAACTTGTCTCCACCACTTGTAACCCTGGATAAGTTGAAGATATCAAATATTGCAAACTATTGCATCTGTTGATAGAAGACGGCAAATTAACTCTTTCGTCTCTACCTGATCCAACCTTCGAAAAATATAAAAGACGATGAGTAATGGATATAAAAATTACATGAGAATAACGAAAAAATGCTTTATGTTACCAAAAGAAAGTAAAATTTACCTCGAGGAAGAAATTCGAAAAATGAAGGTTTGCGGATTCTTTGGGACGTAACTGCATGTTTTGATCAAGAGTAAGGACATTAATAAAATCTCAAATAAATGATCGCCTAAGCGATGCACCTACGATCTGCTCCCTGACTCCTTTTGGTATCACAGGTAAAATTTGTCGCAAATCACCCCCGAAGACGACTGTTATACCACCAAACGGTTTGGTATCATCACGAACATCTTGTAGTGTACGGCTAACTGCCTCAACGCAATATCTATGTTTCATAGGAACTTCATCCCAAATAAGTAGACGTGTCTGTCTAAATAGATCTGCATGTGGAGTCTGCTTACCAATGTTGCATATTGAATCTTCATGCACATCCAAAGGGATATGAAAAGTGGAATGGACAGTTCTACCTCCAACTAATAGCAAAGAATCAATACCAGAAGAAGCTACTGTGATAATAATAAAAAACCTTACACGACAACTAGCAGCAATCGTGTTGTACAAAAATGTTTTACCTTTTCCTGCTCCACTATTCAAAAAAAAAACACCACACCTCTTTCTTTATTAACGCAATCGATTACAGAGTGAAAAGCTGTTTTTTGTGGCTAATTCAGACTTTCAACATTTGAATACCACACCTCTTTGCTATAAATTATAAAATTTCCTATAAATTTTGTAACCAAATTTTCTATAAATTTTCGCGTAAAGTACACTCAGTTTTGTAACTTCCATCTTTAAACTACAAAAACTTTTGACTAGACCTGCAACTCATTTCTCTTCTCTGCAGTGCCCACATGATTTTGTGCATTTTGCTCGACCCCTCGACTAAATCCACCGAATAAGAGAAAAAATCCAGCAGAAGTCAGACGTTTCTGTTGAACGGGAAAAACTCTTCAAAAACACAGAATCCTTTCACCTCAATTTTCATCCCAATTCACCCAAAAATGCCTTTACATCTATCAACTCTATCTCTGCAAATTTCCTCTTTAACTGCATTTTCTTCCACATTAAGAGAACCCTCATTTTCCGAGCTTAAATCAACAAACCCTTGTCTTCTTCATCGGAGAGTATCAGCAAAACCCTTTCTCAGAATTACGTGTACATCAACTCGTCCACAGAGAAAATCTAATTTAAAGCGTGAAAAATCAGAGTCTCAAGAATTAGTTCATATTCTTTTGAGGAATTTTAATGACCAGAAGCCATTACTTTCAACTTTGAACAAATACGTTAAGTTAATAAGAACTGAACATTGTTTCCTTCTCTTTGAAGAACTTGGGAAGAAAGATAAATGGCTTCAATGCCTTGAGGTTTGATTTCTCTTTCACTCATATAACTTTTCATTTCTAGGGTTTTCTCTTCTTATGTTTTGCTTACACAGTCAGTCACACGTATAGACTTACAAAAATTCTGCTGCATTAGGGTTGGGGGCGAGGGGTACTGAACTATACATCAGTAACTTTACTGCCCCACTCACCTCCCCGGCTCCTGATGTATTCCAGTGTGCCAAACACCATTTCGTCCATTACCGTGAGTTGCCATGGTCTGAAAAGAATAAGCTTAAATTGAATTTGGGTTGTATGATTTTACGATTTTTTTTAATCTTTGTTAGTGTTTTAGAAATGGTTGATAGACCCCATTGTCAATCCTCACTTTTAGGTGTTCAGGTGGATGCAGAAGCAACGCTGGTATGTTGCAGATAACGGCGTTTATTCGAAGTTAATATCTGTAATGGGAAAGAAAGGCCAAACACGGATGGCAATGTGGCTATTCTCGGAAATGCGGAATAGTGGATGCCGTCCTGATACTTCTGTTTATAATGCCCTCATAACAGCACACCTTCACTCTAAAGATAAATCGAAAGCTTTAGACAAAGCACTTGGATACTTTGAAAAGATGAAGGGCATAGAAAGATGCAACCCTAGTATAGTTACATACAATATTCTTCTGAGAGCTTTCGCCCAAGCGCGAAATGTGAATCAAGTTAATCAATTGTTTAATGATCTAGAAGAGAGTATTGCTTCCCCTGATACTTATACCTATAATGGAGTAATGGATGCTTATGGAAAAAATGGGATGATGAGAGAAATGGAAGACGTACTAGCTCGTATGAAGAGTAATCAAACTAAGCCAGATATTATCACGTTTAATTTACTAATTGATTCTTACGGGAGGAGACAAGCTTTTGATAAGATGGAGCAGGTTTTTAAGAGCTTATTGAGATCGAAAGAGAAACCTACATTGCCTACATTCAATTCGATGATCGTAAATTATGGGAAGGCGAGACTTAGAGAAAAGGCTGAATTGACATTTAAGAAGATGAATGATATGGGTTATACACCAAGTTTCGTTACGTATGAGAGTTTAATTACAACATATGGTTACTGTGATTGTGTTTCGAGGGCAAGAGAAACATTTAATAATTTGGTTGAATCCGGGAAGGAAGTATCTGTTTCAACTCTAAATGCCATGCTTGATGCTTACTGTATGAATGGGTTGCCTGCTGAAGCGGATCTTCTTCTGGAGGAAGCATGTAATAATGGGTTGTTTCCAGATGCATCGACATATAAACTTCTTTATAAAGCCTACACAAAAGCTAATACGAAAGAGCTTCTTGAGAAATTGTTGAAGAGTATGGACAGAGATGGTATTGTCCCAAACAAGAAGTTCTTCCTAGAAGCACTAGGTGTACTTGGATCTTCTAAGACAGAATCGAAGTCTAATAGTACTCCGACACATTCCACCACTAAACAGATCAGTGCGAAGAAGTAAGCATTGTTTCAGGGTTCTCGACATGCACACAACATTTTTTTCAATTAATAATGTTGGCAGTGCAAATTGAATGGAAATTAGTCTTTAACCATTAGATTGTGAATTAGAATTGTTCCATTTGTGCCTTAGAATCGTACATTTTTTTCCCAATCTATGATCTTTAGCCATTAGTTGTTCATTTACGAAATATATGAATTCGGGCCATCACTAACCGCCGCTGAAATGTTATTTGCGTACCTAATATTGCTACATATTATAGTTATCCAGTCTTCAGGTCCACCAAATCACCGGGTTCCGCTGACAGAATTAGAGACCTTAATGAAATATTATGCAGTCACCTTTTTTCCTTCCCTTCCCACTGCCTTTTTGGTTTATCAGATTAGCCATGAAAGAAAGAAGCCATATATATTAAGGAGCCGCCAGATTTCTTGCATATGAGGTACTTCTCTAATGTAAAGCCGAAAATGATTCTTTTCTCACACGCACTTCGCTACAAAAGCTTTTAGGTTGACTTGTGTCCGCAGTTAGTTCCGTGTAAATGGTGTTAGAAAGGTGTTATCAGTAACAGCTAACTTTCTTGCCAACGTAATGTATGCTCATATCTTGTCAATCTTGTAATAAAATGGATACCTTGTTTTCTTTATGCTCTTTTTGAGAAGCTATATCTGATTAAGATCCAGAGCAGAGAGCAGTACTGAAGCGAAGGATGATATAATAGACACCCACCAGTAACATGAGGCCGATTATATCTGAAAATCGTCGTTGTTTTCACATTTAGTTATTGTCAAGAAGTAATGTGAAGTGGAACTTCTTCAACAAAAAAAAATGTAACGTGGAACTGGTAAACAACATATAGACAGTTGGGATAGAAACTATCTTGCTGTCAGGTAAGACCATTAGAAGCTTGAGTCTCCTTTCTATTTGCAAATTTTGGGTCCCTTCATATTAAATGAAGGAAAGTAGCTGATCTGAGCATGTTAATGAGTCTAAAATTTTTCACATTACTGATCTTTGTCGCTATTTACATATGCAGAACATCCAAGATGGGAATGCTAGTGTTACCTTCAAGGTCTTTTGCGGTTTAAGAATAGCTGTTGCTATTCAACAAACTTAACATACGAGGCTTGGAAAGAATTTAGTACCACCTAAAGGAGAAGGGGTGGAGAGTAGAATTGGTTGATGAGAACATCTAGAGGATAGGATTTATGAAAGCGAAGGGAGTTCGGCACCGTACAAAATCAGAATGAATGTCACGTTGAAGGTTTGATTTAAGAGAGGTGGTTCATTCCAGCCGAGGTCTTGAGTGGCCGTCGTATAATCCAAGATGGTTTAATCAAGGAAAGGTGAAACACCAAGGAAGATTAACTCGTGTGTTTAGAATGGGTTTCTACTTCTAGGGGCGTCCCAACCACAGGGTGCCACATAAAAAATTGTCATGGTTGGAGAAATGATGGTCGACAGGTGATGGTGTATCCGGGAACCATTGCTTAGTGATGGAAAGCATGGGCTAGTGACCTTGCTCAAGAACAGGTAAATCATGACTCCTGTGGTTTATTCGTCAATAGGCCCTGTAGGAGAACAGGTTCGCTACCATCTCGTATTCTCGTCCTTGCGATAATGGTACAAAACGGGAAGCTCAGAAACAATTTTGGCAGCTCATTAGGTGCATAAGTTGGCAGTTCAATTTCTGATCTCTGACCTAGTAAGGGATTACACAAGGAGAAGATTAGAAACAATTTTGGCAGCTCATTAGGTGTATAAGTTGGCAGTTCAATTCTGAACTCTGACCTAGTAAGGGCTACACAAGGGGAAGCTCAGAAACAAGTTTGGCAGCTCATTAGGTGCATTAGCAGTTCAGTTTCCGAACTCTTATGTAGGGGAAAGACAATATTATTAACGGCAGTTTAGTCCGAACTCTGTTGTAGGGTAAAGCCAATATTATTAACGGTCGCAATGTTAGGAAAACAAGAAATAAATGGCCCCTCTTTATTATTTTATTTACAAAATAGAACAATATGTAATGCCCATGGATGGCTTCGCATATGCCGATTGCTTCCTGTAACAGGGCAACTAATAAGGTTGCAGTTCTTTTGCTTATGTTGTAAAACTTGGTATATAAAGTAGAAAAAGGGGCAAGGAATTTTGGACTACTAAAAAAGAAGCCTATACTTTTTAGAGTTATAATACAATTTCATATCACTTCTCTACTTTTCTTAGATTCTTGATTACATAAGAAACATTATATATACAATTCATTATACTAAAGCTACCGAGGATTGACCCCACCAATAACCAATCCTCTTGTATGTGCAAAATAGAAACCAGAGTGCTGTTAGGTCACTAGGCTGATTTGTTGTCGTCGTCTTCTGTGTCGAGTTCGAGGCCTTCGGCTGCTAGAAGTTGGGTGATGATGACTTTCTTATCCTCTGCCTTTCTCCGCATCAAATCCCTTTTCTTCAGGATTAGTGTATGTCTCTTGAGAGTCGTTGAAAAGTTCTCCATTGATGCTTTTTTTTCTTTTGCCAGGATCCGTCTTTCCTCATCTGGGTCCATCTGATGGTAAGATTAAAAAAAATCACTATTCAGCAAAGAACCAACCAACATGATTCATACCATTGCTACGACCTTTTAAGGAAGAAATTGTAGCTTCAAGAAGACAAGTAGACGACAAATTAGTTTTTCCTCTAAACTATAGTGTCACATTGATCCCCCCAAATTGACCCTTTTGGGTCATTAGACTACTCAGTACCTACAGTTCATTGGGAGATAATCCTTGAATCTAAAAATAGCAAAACCGATGTTAGTCATGGGTCAAGTTGCGGGATCGATGGAGCTTCTATTATATATTCAAATATTCAATATCTTAACCCAAAGTGTTAAAGAAAAGGATATATTGGGGATGATGAAGTACACTTGAACGAGATAGCCGGCGCACACGAAGATTCAGCTCTCGTTGCTGCTGCTCAGCCCAAGCTGCAACTGCCATATCACCCCTCTGATCAAAAGCTTTTCGCTTTTTCACCAGCCACTCCATCCACGCCTGAGAAGCCTGATAGATATAGGGAAAAATATTAGTCAGTAAACACCAAACATATGTTCAATAATAGTTCGACTAAGAAACCCCTCTAAACAGCTTCATAAGGGAAAAGTATCCTTTAAACGGATACTATAAGCAGATCTATTTCAGTTATGAACTAACATACTCCGTTTTAACTGCGACTGCATAAGTTAACTTATGAAAACCTGTGCATGGCTACTTTAAGTCTCTAACAAGATATAAATTAGCTTTTCAAGACATCAAGTTGCTACAATTCATCTGAAACTAGAAATATTTTCGGAAGGCATTTTCTTTATACAATACTAAGAGTCTAAGAGATTTCCCAAGCTTACTTCTTTGAGTCTCGGGATTCTAGACATAGAATCTTCACACTGTTTCCTTTGATAACAACATGAAGATCCTACATAAAGTTTATGATTGGTAAATGATAATCACGTTGTGCCCCATGAGAGTAACTTCAAGTTTCGGTCAATTCTAAAAAACAAGTGTATATCGTAATAAATGTACAAGTGAGACAGAATGACAGATAACGATCATGGATCAGGTCTGTATTTGCCCACAGATATGTCCCAAGTGGGACCTATTGGGGTTGGGCGTTAGGCCCCTATATGTAGTATCTTCAAATTATGCTGCCAAACTATATCGAATAACATATTGAGATATAATGAATGACACTACGACAGGCAACTTCAGACAAGTATTTGAAGTCTACCACATTATTTCCAAATGGATGTATAAATCATGTTTTCTAAAATCTAAACTATTGATTTTGACAAGTAAACTAAGAATTTTTACCTTCATTGGGTTGACACGATGTTCTTTATCGTATTGGTAGCGCTTATCACCATCTATGAGCAACTCATAAGCAGCTTGAATCTTAATGAATCGAGCTTCAGCTGTTTCGCCTTCCTCAAGTGTTCCTCTTCCATCATACACTATAACAATGATTCGACATTTCAAGCAAAAATTAGTAACGATTTGTGCAACAAGGATGTCAGCCAGTTTATATAAACTATCTACAAAAATCAACCCTTCTCTCATGTGGGTCTATTCTCATACGCCCCCTCCCCTCCTCACATGTAACATTTTTTTTGGGTGACGTGGAGCAAGTGTAGGTTTTTTTTTTGGGTGACGTGGAGCAAGTGTAGGTTTTTAAATTGGTCACGTGTGGGATGATACCATGTTAAGTTTGTGGTCATTCAACTCGACACCAATTGGCAATGAGTAGAGAGGACATGGACATTATATTCTTGGTCACTAAATCACCCTTCTCCCACGTGGGACTATTCGCATCACAAATTGATTCTACAGATTTAATAAATTTTATATTTTGAGACATAAAGAAATATGAAGTTGAAGATTAAAAAACCAACCATCTGGGTGATAATATTTGGCCAAACGTCTGTAAGCTATCTTGATTTTCTCTTCATCAGCATCCCTCTCCAACTCTGCAACAAAAAAAAAAAAAAATAGTTAAAAGAAGTGGTCACAGGAACATATCTCGAATTACGGTTGCAAACAATTAGGGGAAATTGAGTCTTTTTTTTTGGGGTCTCTGAGTTTGAAAATTATACCTAGTGTTTCGTAGGGAGATTTCTCATCGGTCCATTTGGATGCCCTAATAACTGTTCTTCTTGAGTTAAATCGGTAGGGATGGTAGATCGAAGGAGAAAACGTAGTATAGGGAGGTGAAGAAATTCGAGATGAATTATAGTTATTAAATTGTTGGAAAGCACATCTTAATTGGGATTGGTATCTAAAACAACAAATGAAAGACGAGAAGACCAAGCTAGGACGACAAATTGTTCTAAGATTCATTGCTACTCTCTCTCTCTCTCTCTCTCTCTCTCTGTAGTTTCAGAGGAGAATATGTTTATGGGTATGTGGGATGGAACTAAGGGGCCAGTTTCATCAACGGTTGGATATTTTCCTACATTTTGTGAAAGATGTTAGTACCGCGGAGAGATGATGCTCTGCCTCAGATCACGGTAGTATGTGTACGAACAGGATTTAGAAAGCGAAAGTAAAACACTCTCCAGATTTTGTTGAAAGCGAAAGTAAAACACTCTTCAGATTTTTTTTTTTTTAGGTTTGAAGTCGTCTGCGACTCTCGTCGGAGAAGATGATGAGGTGGCAGAGAGAGGTTATGAGATGGAGGAGAGAGAAATGTTGACTGGTTAACGGTGTTATAACGGAATCTTAAAAAGGGGGCCATATGGGTATTTTTGCTAATATAGGGGGCTAGGCAGGAAGCTGGTCACAAAGTTGGGGGCCATTTGAAAAATAACCCTTGAAATTACTTGGTGCATACATTAGAGTAGGATTACAACTTTTTTGCATAATTACATGTATAACACCGTTTCATGAAAAACATATGGAGTCAGACGAAAGGGCTGAAAAAGTTTTAAGCAGAAGGGAAAAAATGTAGAATTTGAACCGCTCTGCAAAAACACGGTTGAACAGACATTAATATTGCTTAGATAATCAATTTTATATATCTAATTTACTTGATCTTTGTTTGTTTACTTTTTTCCTTCCACAAAAAAAGATTTTTTTTTAATTTAAATTTCTTTCAAGGCCAATAATATCTGGTGATGTACATATTCTTTGATCTTGTTGAAATCTCACAATTTGATTTCTTTTTGTAACTTTTTGTTAAAGTATTTTGGCGCGCATAAATATGTACAATTTTTTTCTTCTTTGAATTGTGCGTTATCGTTAGGCACAAAACTTCGTAGGGCTGAAGTCGCAGGTTCGGAAGTCAAAGAAGTCGGACTATGGACCAGAGGTCAAACCGTCAATCGTATTTGTTTTATTGGTACCGATAACGTCTTGGACTTAACTTGCGAGAGAAATGGAACACACGTGACCGTAAGTCCTTGAGCCGCCGGAGCGTTGCTGGGCATAGAAAGTCCAACAGTCAAGTCAGTAAACTTAAATAAGAAATGACAAAAACAGGGAATAGTGTCTGAAAAGTTTCTATCAGGAGGAGTAATCATAATATGACGCGGCTCGTCGAGTGCCCAGATCTCGATCTTTACGAATTATGTGACTAGGTCAAATTGATCAGCAATCAAGTGATTGTTACACTGACTAATATTATGTCACATACAACCGGGTTTATGTTACATACAACCGGGTTTAGGTTACATATAACGGGTTTAGGCATCAAAAGGGACAACTTTTACAGACGCAAAAGTAGATTGTTGCGTCATTTTTTTACTACTCTGACCATGAATATTTAGAACGGTTTCTAATATAATTGACTAAGATCTACAATAGTCATTATAATGACATTGATACATCAAAGATGTATAAGCACGATAACCGTCAAATTTTAAACTCTTATAAGAACGGGTCTAAAGCCCAACTAAACTATGACCTATAGCCTATTACTTTATTTATATAACACAAGTTCAAATAAATCATAAATTTCATCATCTACATGGGACGAACCTAGGACCTCCAGGGTTTTGGAGTGGTGTCTTATCAACTGAGCTATCAGTTGTTGGCCTTATTTATTATTTTTCCCCAACTCTTCCTTGACACACGCAAACGAAAATTATGTGGGTTCTTATCAGGATCCGCCTGCTCTTGTTCTAATACTTTAGTGGAACCATGATCCAGATAGTGCTTGGTTCTCACTCAGACAACGTCATTGAGCATTTGAGCTTTCTCACCCATAGACCATAGACATCAGCCATTTCATTCAGACGCATTTTATCTCATAAGAAGATATGAATTGGTGTAGTTCTCTTCTTCATAACACTATATCTATCAGATTTATTGACTTTTAGAGCTACATAAATTACCCCAAGGCCTACTTCCATTGTAGAAGTGGAAGAAATCTCTCGTTAAGAAAATTGGAGATAATGTTAGAGAGTCAATTCCACTCGGTCACAACCGAGTGGGTCGGTCTCCATTAAGTCCTAATTCTATTAGGATTACTAGTCCTAGTTCTATTAGGATTACACTAGATAAAGATAGAGTTTAGTTTTTCGATTTTACAAGACTCCTAAGTTGTAAACCTATAAATATGTATCTCTATAGACAATGTAATCATCAAGTTGTAAGTGTTAATAAACAAGGTATTTACCTATCTCTCTCTCACTATCAACTCTCTATCATCTTCATCTCTCGGTTCACTCAAGCCTCACCATCATCATCTCTCTCGGTCATAACCGAGAGACGCCATCATCAACTCTCGGTCATACCCGAGAGCCTCAAGCAGTCAAGCTCGGTCATAACCGAGAGCTTGTCATCATCTTCCTCCTCGGGTTTCAACCGAGAGCTTACTCAATCACTTCATCTCTCTCGGTTTCCACCCGAGTGCTTCCTCCATACCTCGGCTTCATCCGAGCTATCACACATAGGTATTTATCGTTTCACATGGTATAAGAGCCTTCAATTTTTTTTTCTCTTGAATCATGACTACTCCCGAAGTCTCCGAAACTTCTCAAATTCATGCAATCACTAATAGTGGACCGTTTGAAGTTCATCACTCGGATTCTCCCACTACTATTATCATCACACCGCTTTTAACCGGTGATAACTATTCCTCATGGTCACGAGGAATGTCAAAAGCCTTACGAGCTAAAGGCAAACTCGGTTTTGTTGATGGAAGTATCGATAAACCTACCGATCCTATCGAACTAGAACAATGGGGACGATGTAACGACCTTGTTTCTAGTTGGCTTATTAATTCGGTTGATCCACCTCTTCGATCATCAATACTATATGATGAGACGGCCTATGATATATGGCATAATCTCTATGACCGTTTTCATCAACGGAATGCTCCAAAGATTTTCCAACTCAAGAGAGCAATTTCTTGTCTTAAACAAGACAATTTCGATGTTTCCACATACTTTACCAAACTCAAGGCTCTTCAAGATGAACTCAACTCTTTGCTACTTACCGAGCCTTGTACATGTGGTCATGGTCGCTCCTTGGTTGAACGAACAAATCAAGATAGAGCTATGGAGTTTCTCCAAGGTCTTAATGACCGATTCTCCTCAATTCGGAGTCAAATTTTGTTGATTGAACCATTCCCTTCTATTCTTCGAATTCATTCTCTTATTAAACAAGAAGAGGTTCAACAAAACATTGTTTCTCCTATGAATATAGATAACAATGCTGCTGCCCTAGCCATTGGTTCCAATGAATATAATCAAAATCGGTCTTATGGTTCCGATAAACAAAGACCCAAACGACAACGACCGTTTTGTGATCATTGTAAACTCCATGGCCATGATATTTCCACATGCTACAAGCTCCATGGTTATCCACCAAACTACGGTCAACGTGGAAGACCACGTTCTAGGCAAGATTCGGCCACCAACTCGGTCACACATCAAAACGATGTGGGGGTGCCTACAGCAACATCTCTCACCCCGGAACAATATCAATCGGTTTTGGCATTGTTAGATCAACACAAACAGCCCACAACCTCTATCCGTCTCAACAAAGATCCACTCGTTAATCTCACCGGTAAGTATACTTCTTCTTCTTACCCTCCTTGGGTTATTGATTCCGGTGCCGCTAAACATATATGTTCGGTTTTATCCCGATTTTCTTCCTATTCTCTTGCTCCTCCGGATTTATTTGTTAGATTACCCGATGGATCAAGAGTTAAAGTACACCATATTGGTTCGGTCTATTTTTCAAATAGATTTTATTTACAAGATGTGCTTCATATTCCATCTTTTCAATTTAATCTCATATCTATATCTCAAATTTCTAAATCCCTTCGTTGTACCGTCTTATTTGACAATGACTTATGTCTTTTTCAGGACCGAACAACGAAGATGGAGATTGGGCATGGTAGTCTTCATGACGACCTTTACTTCCTTCGCACGGAGCGTCAAATTTTTTCCGTTTCAAATTTAGTCCAAGATAAATCTAGTCATGAGTCTTATTCTTTATGGCATTGCCGTTTAGGCCATCCATCTTTTTCTCGTTTTCAATTTTTTAATTCAAGACTTCCATGTATGAATTTTAAATTTTTATCAAATAAAGTGCCGTGCGATATTTGTCCACTTTCTAAGCAATGTCGATTGCCTTTTCCTACTAGCACTACTTTTTCCACTCATATATTTGAGTTAGTTCATGCCGATATATGGGGTCCTTTTCCGGTTCCCTCCACCTCCGGGTGTCGTTATTTTTTGACCCTTGTTGACGATTTTTCTCGTTGTACTTGGATATTTCTTCTAAATTCCAAATCGGATTCTACCACTCAAATTAGGAATTTTTCTAATTATGTTCACACACAATTTAATTGTGTGATAAAAACGATTAGATCGGACAATGGTTCCGAGTTCATAAATCATTCTCTCCAAAGTTGGTTTCTTGAAAAAGGGATTATCCACCAACGAAGTTGTACTTATACCCCTCAACAAAACGGTGTTGTAGAGCGAAAACATCGCCATATTCTTGAAGTCGCTAGATCTTTACGACTTCAAGCTCACCTCCCTCTTTCGTTTTGGGGAGAATGCGTTCTAACCGCCGTCTATCTCATTAATAAATTACCCACACCAATCCTTGATGGGAAATCCCCTCATGAAATCCTCATGGGTGCTCCTCCGAATCTTTCACACTTACGTGTATTCGGATGTCTTTGCTATGCCCGTATCCCTTTGGTCAAAACCAAGATGGACGCCCGGTCCTCCGCCGGCATTTTTCTTGGCTACCCAAGTGGACAAAAGGGTTACCGTATCTACGACATCTCTACTCAACGTATTTTCATCTCACGAGACGTTACATTCTTCGAAAGCCGCTTTCCAATGGCTTCTCCACCTCCGGCACAAGCTCCTCTCGCCGACCCGTCTCCATCCCTCTCTATTGATGATGACGGAACCTTTGATTTTCCGGTGAATACCGAGCCTCCTCCCGATTCACCATCCGACAGCAGCAGGTTCACCGAAGAACCCACTGTCCCTGTCGTCCCGGTTTTGGATTCTGTTTCAGGGGTGCCTCCAGACACCCCTGGTAACACACCTTCGGGGGTGCCGACAGAAAACCCTACTTTCCCTTCGGGGGTGCCGACAGATATTTCTACCGAGCTCCCTGGTTCAGGGGTGCCGACAGATTATTCTGACACACACCCCGCTTCAGGGGTGCCGACAGAACCCCCTGTCACCACTCCCGGTTCGGTCTCTTCTCTTCCACCGCCCGCGACCGATGGTCCCACTTCCGGCGCTCCCGTCGTTGACTCCGGCAGACCGGTTCGGTCTCGTCAACCTCCTAGTCATCTCAAAGACTATGTTTGCTCCAACACCACTACCGTCAAGTACCCACTTGAAAACTATTTTTCTATAAATTCCTTTTCAACTTCTCATCAACAATTTCTTTCCTCGGTCTTGTCCTCGACCGAACCCACTTCCTTTACCCAAGCAATGAAATCTTCTCATTGGAAGGAGGCCATGGCTAAGGAAATTTCGGCCTTGGAAGAAAACAAAACATGGACTCTCACTAACTTACCACCCGGCAAGAAGCCTATTGGTTGTAAGTGGGTGTATAAAATAAAGTTCAAGCCCGATGGCTCCATAGAACGCTATAAAGCTCGCTTAGTGGCTAAAGGCTATACTCAAATAGAGGGGTTGGACTACAATGATACTTTTGCTCCGGTTGCTAAACTAGTAACCGTTCGAGTTCTTCTCTCTCTCGCCGCCATTAAAGGCTGGTCTCTCCATCAGTTGGACGTTAACAATGCCTTCCTCCAAGGCGACCTCCATGAGGAGGTTTACATGAAACTTCCCCCCGGATTTTCATCTAAGGGGGAGTCTAAAGTATGCCGCCTTCATAAATCTCTTTATGGTCTAAAAAAAGCATCCCGTCAGTGGTTTTCCAAATTTTCCTCCGTTCTAATTGAACGTGGTTTCTCTCAATCTAAGAGTGATTATTCGCTTTTTACCTTTCGTTCCTCCTCCACTCAGATTTATGTTCTAGTCTATGTGGATGACATCATTATCACAGGAAATAATGATCATGCTATTTCCAAGTTAAAATCATTCCTAAATAATGCTTTCTCGCTAAAGGATTTAGGACGTCTCCAGTACTTTCTTGGTATTGAAGTTTCTCGTTCGTCACAAGACATTTTTTTTATGTCAAAGAAAATATGCACTTGATGTTTTAAAAGATTCTGGACTGACCGCTGCACGTCCCTCTGAATTCCCTATGGAACAGAAACTTCGACTTAGTCCCACTGACGGTACACCATTGACAGATCCGTCGGTTTACCGTCGCCTAATTGGCCGGCTTCTCTACTTAACAGTTACACGGCCAGATATCGCTTTTGCTGTGAATAACCTCAGTCAATTCATGCAAACACCCAGTCAAGTACACCTAGACGCCGCCCATCGCGTACTACGATACTTGAAAGGTACCCTTGATAAAGGAGTATTTTTATCCGCAAACAGCTCTTTCCATATTACAGGTTACTGTGATTCAGATTGGGCTGGTTGTCCTTCGACCCGTAGATCAACTACAGGATATTTTACAATGTTGGGATCTAGTCCACTTTCATGGAAATCAATGAAGCAACCCACCGTTGCCAAGTCTTCGGCAGAAGCAGAATATCGGGCTTTAGCCATCCTCACATGCGAATTACAATGGCTCAAGTATTTATTACTTGACTTTGGAATTGATCACTCAGATCCGATGACAGTTTATTGCGACAACAAAGCCGCTCTCCACATTGCTGATAATCCAGTATTTCACGAACGTACCAAACACATTGAGATAGATTGCCACATCGTTCGTGAGAAGATCAAAGATAACGTCATTGCCACGCGCTTTACAAGTTCAGACTCTCAGCTTGCAGATATCTTCACCAAACCACTCGGGGCAGAACCGTTCAAAAACATTATTGGCAAGTTAGGCGTTACTTCCATTCCCGCTCTAACTTGAGGGGGAGTGTTAGAGAGTCAATTCCACTCGGTCACAACCGAGTGGGTCGGTCTCCATTAAGTCCTAATTCTATTAGGATTACTAGTCCTAGTTCTATTAGGATTACACTAGATAAAGATAGAGTTTAGTTTTTCGATTTTACAAGACTCCTAAGTTGTAAACCTATAAATATGTATCTCTATAGACAATGTAATCATCAAGTTGTAAGTGTTAATAAACAAGGTATTTACCTATCTCTCTCTCACTATCAACTCTCTATCATCTTCATCTCTCGGTTCACTCAAGCCTCACCATCATCATCTCTCTCGGTCATAACCGAGAGACGCCATCATCAACTCTCGGTCATACCCGAGAGCCTCAAGCAGTCAAGCTCGGTCATAACCGAGAGCTTGTCATCATCTTCCTCCTCGGGTTTCAACCGAGAGCTTACTCAATCACTTCATCTCTCTCGGTTTCCACCCGAGTGCTTCCTCCATACCTCGGCTTCATCCGAGCTATCACACATAGGTATTTATCGTTTCACAGATAATACTCGTAGTAATATCAAAGCTTGTACTTTGACTTAAAGTATATATATATATATATATAGTTATATTAAGAACATTTAGACTTGCATCGATGAAAATATACTAAAAGGATTATGTCCTACAAGATTTGAAGTCAAACTACAAGAGACATTAAATACAAAAAGCATTTCAGAATCAAATATATCAAGCTAGAAAACTATAAGAAAATTACTAATTCTAATACGAAATAATCTTCAAAAATATTACAAGCAAAATGGAATTCTAATCACACGATGTAAACTCGTCGAAGAAAGCTCCAACTAAGGTTTACTTATAAATAGAACAATTTCAAAAGAATTCTCTTAAACTCACAAATCTTAAGTCTAAATTAGAGCAGAATATATTCAATCAAATCTAAGTTGAAACTCAAACTAAATCTACAAACCTGTTTTTCTTATATATTCACATTTACAAATTCCTTCAAATCTTAGAAGGCTACTTAATTTTCCAAGACATGTTTCTTCCTTGGTGAAGTATAATATACAAGAAGATTTAGCACTTAAGGTACAGTTGGTCCACGAGGATGAGAAGCCCAAAGAGAACTTACAGTCCGAAGACGTTGAAAGTACTCCCCTAACCCAAGTAAGGCCCGGGCAGCTTGACGGGTCGTTAAGATCCGAGACATCAATTGCAGAGTCTGCTGGCGAAGGTTGTCTGCCTGTAACAACATAAGCATGTATAAACAGTTATCAGATTCATAAGAAGAGGTGCATATTCGAGGATGGTGAGCCGCCATCCCGAGATACCAAATTTTGACAACACTTGGTAGCCCTTCATTTCGACTATCATGAATAAGTGGTCTTTTTATCGTGTCTGAAGAAAAGGCACCTAACAGCATATTTACAACTATATCAGAACACCGGCACCCCAAAGCTTCCCCCAACCCCACCCCTCCCGAAACAAACAGTACTCGTCCAGTCTGCTACAATAAATGGGTCGGGCTCGTGAGAAAAGTTAAGCCTAGCACCCGACCTATATAACTCAGCCCATTAGGGCCCGTTCATTCCGTCTAGCGTTCAACAAAACCTAACAAAAGGCCAGCACCACTTAAACTAAGTTCGGTCCAGTCATACTAAAGAGGTGCTTTTTTTCTCATTGTCTGAATATGAATTCCCTTACCCAAATGGACCAAAAATAAGATAAATTCGGAACTTGAAGACATGAGACATCACGAGTTAGGCAAAAACAAACATTCAGAAATTTGAGTCAAGTCAATTCAGAGCTCGAATCAAATTTCTGGTCTAACTTAGAAGAAAAATAAGCAAGCACTATCTAAACCTTTACCGACATTTTGAGGCTCACCCACACAATCAAAATGTCTTTCAAGCAAACGGAAAACCAAAGGAACATAGATATAAAATGCTAATACAAGAGTATCTGAAAATGGTTTTTTATTATATGAAAATAAAAAGGTTAGATTACCTGGATCACAAAGCTCACTAGCTCTTCCATATTCCCCATAGTGACGGCCAAATGTGACATGCAATTAGTTTCCGCACCCAATGGATTGCTTGCAAGAGTCTGAGCAAGAGTATGTTGAAGTTTGTCCATCCCTTGAGAAAGAGCTTCTTCAGCTTGTTGAGATGAATGTTGCAGGTGATATACCTCCAAAAGTTGTTGGTCCGTTAATGGTTCGAATTGTGGTTTGAGAACCTTAAGACAATGTAAATCAAATATGAACCGAAAGATACCCAAATGGCGAATCACATCAATGAAGAAAATAAAGGACTAAACTATACAATTCCCAAATCTTATATATAGAACATAAAGAAAAAAATATTGGCTGAAAACGAGATCAAACTCCAAATATTGTATGGGAATTGAAATTAGTATCACCTTAAGAAGTTCTGATGGACGAAATCCTCCAATCCACGAAAAAAATCTTTCAGCTGATGATTTCCACATACCAGATGTCAAATAGAAGACATCAGACTTTGCAAGAGTTGCTTTTATGTGGAAAAGATCAGAATAGTGATCCATGCCGCTATCAACAAGTATGCGAAGTTCTACATCGGTTACATGATCTTGCAAAGCAGTTCTTAACTCATGAACTCGTCTATTTTGTTCTTCAACCCAGTTTGCATACTGCTTCTCAAATGTAGTAACCCCTACGAGATAATCCAAATAAGAATGGGTGCCAAGCCAAAAGGCAATTTCACATTAACCACTTATAAACCTAAAATTAGGAATCATTCGGCAAGAAGGCTTTAAGAGACAAAGATAGTAGCGACTTAACTTAGATCTTTTGTTATCTGAAAGTAAGAATAATGTATTAAAAGGAAAAAGTATTCTTGCAAACACAAGGATTATCATACGACAAGACAGACCGAGCAGAAAGATAAGAGAAAAGTTATAAAGTGTGAATCAAATTCACCAACTAAGATGAAGTCATCTACACGATAAACCCTTTTGCCCTCTTCTTGCAGCAGAGTCTAGAAAATATACTTGTTAGTCAATTCTTATTGCCAGTACAGTTTAAGAACTTTATTATACATAGCCAACAAGCATAAGCATTTAATAAGCTTGAGACAGTGTTGGATAGCCACAATGCCACATGGACAACCAAGTTTTCAGTAAATGAGTAGTAATGATGTTAACGGGAACGACATGATAGGTCTGCTCGTATGTCCATGTTCATTGGCTCAATAGCAGTAAAAGGATTGTCCACCATCCATATTGAGTCAAATTAAGGAAAAACCATCTCCACAAAATGCTATGTAACATGTATATTTTTACCGCCGTAATAGTATCGGCATCGAATGAAGGCATTGCTGGTGGAAAAGCCAGTATGGGGGTATGTTTTCTTGTTTTAGCTATCATGTCCTTTATTTGTAATTGCTGTAATTGCTATATCTTACTTCTAGATAAAACCATTCTAACGACATACAAAAAAGATGTTAATTTAGAGTGGCATATTATGGTCCTAAGCATGCACGTTCACACAAAATGTACATAAAGCATGACAGAGAAAATAAAGTAACTCCGAAGCATCTACTTTTTTCTTAATGAATAAGCTAACCATCATAGAGCTAGTATGTAATTTTGCTACTCCCAACACTATTTGAAGACTGAGGGACTGACACCATAAGGTTCGCATTATCACTTTAGATAAGTAATAGAACAAACCTGAGTTAACGGTTTCCGAAGACCCTATATGACTAGTTAGTGCACCGCCAACATATGTACCCTGAGTTTAAGCATCATGGTATCATCAGCTACGAAAATAAAGTAGCCATGCACTTAAGTATTGAAAAGGTAAAAGAAAGAAAGCAGCCACCAACTTGTTGTTTAGCTCTCTCAAGCTCCTGCTCTATTTGAGTGAGCTTCAAACGACTAGTTTCCAACCGTTGAACATACGCCTACAGGGGAAACAATAGACCCTATCAGGTTAACTCCCAGGTAAAGAGTCTCCTTAACATGTTGTTCCGTGCCAAATCACCATTTGGTGAGCACGGTTAGGCCCCCATGTCCTGTTTAATCACTCAAATTTTGATTAAACTACTTTATTCTTCTAAGTAAACTGTAAGTAGGGAAAAAGTAATTGAACGTGTCGAGACGTGTCAAGTGCATATGCCTCTTATAAACGGGTTCTGCCATTGTGTGGCATTTTATATAGGTAGCAACAATATACTCATTTATACCTTTTTACGCAGACGACTTTTTCGTGCTGCCTCGCGATTTTGTGCAAGACGTCTTAATACCTGAAAAAAGATTAAAACTCTTATGGAACTAAAACTGACATGACAGTTTTCAAGGCAATCACAAGTATTTAGTGGAAGACTTGAAAGGAAATGAGATTACCAAACAATAAAGTACCTTTTCAACAGACTTTGTTGGTTCTCGATTATACTTTTTTGAAGATCCAATTGTTCCATGAGAAGTATCCTCAGACTAGAAAACGTAAATTTAATGAATAAGACATGGTTTAAAACATCTTTAGCCCTTGATATTTAATCACCATGAAGGAGTAAAGTCCAAAACCCACCTGGGTTTCGAGTTTTGCGTCTTCTTCAACGATCGTGGATGCAAACGTATTTGGATTTATCTCAGCTCCAAATGAGTTGCCCCATATGTTATCTTGGTGGGATTGTTGATACATGCCCATGTTTCTGGAGATAGCAAACTGAGTTGATGGGAAACTCATACTGCTAGAACTGGGAACCAAAAAACAAAGTGTCCATTAATTTCATAATTACATTTTACTTCAAAGACGATCCAAAAAAGACGTACTGCACTTAAGAAATTAGTATATGATAAAGCAAATGGGTTGAGGTAAAAGTAAGGCAATATCACGAGGAAACTAAATACAAAACCATATCGTATTACCTAAATATTCAAAACAAAAGTAGATCCTAAGTGAAAATTCACAGCACACAAAGCAATATGAAAACTCACAGCACATAGGAACATTAACAAAACAGTTTGGGTACGTAACGATTTACCTACATTTTGAAAATCCTGCTGATGGAGAACTTGTAAAACCATAGTCAAGAACATCAACTTCCTCCAAATTAAACCAGTCTGAAACCAGAATGTTAACGTATTTTAGTAATTAGTTCTGCTAACACTACCAGGATTTAATGAAAAAATTATACGGTAAATTTATGTTACCTCATAACGATAAATAAAATCTATGGAGTCTTAACTTCAAATTGACAAAATACTTACTTATTCGTTATCCATAAAAACCTAATATGTTAATTCCGTTTACCAAATTAATTGTTAATTTAAATCATCATACAAGAATGTGAAAATCCTTCTTAACCTTACTTCAATTCCAAGTTCTTGATTAAAATCCCAACTCTGTGAAAACTCAAATTCTTTGGATCATAAAGAGTTCCTATAGCCAACAACTGCTTGGCCAGTTGGTTAAGCATCTACTCCGGAAACCCGGAGTTCACCAATTTGATTCACGGTGGAGGTGGAATCAATCATTTTTTGACTTTTGTTAAGAGGTATAAACAAGAAAAACAAAAAAAGTGTTCCTATAAACAAGAAAAGTGATAGAAGATGCTACACAAGTAGACCTACCCCAGACCTAAATAAGAATTAAGTCTATAAATTATTCCTTTCAGGCATAAATGGGGCTGACTTTAACTGGCTTGGAGGGTAATTAAGTTTAAGTCCAAAACTTAACAAGTTTATGTTTTACCCCCTAATCTTCATCTTCACCCCACGTCCGACCACCAAAGCCGGCCATAACCACCAATATTCTTTCACTACACCCTGCTTTGTCCTCTCTACGTTATCTCTTCCGTTAGCTCTCTCATCCTTTTTTTTTTACCTCTTTTGTCTTTCCCTCTCTTCCTTTTTCTTTCCCCTCTCTTTCCTCTTTCTCCTTCTGTTTATGTTCTTCGTCTGAGAAGGGGAAGAATCTCATCTCCCTTCTCCTTTGCTTGCCCGTCAACTGCTAGTTTTTGAAACTTTAAGCCTACTACGCGTTTGAAAAAGCAAGAACATTTGAAAATTCATGTAAGTAGAAGTTGAGAACTAAAAACAATTTAATAAACTTATCTAGTTAACACATAGTATATTATTTCCAAAAACTCAAGTAGTTATTGACCTAATACATCAACAAACTAGAGCTATAAAATTTGGAGCACATAGGAAAAAAGTATCAAGATTACAATCTACAAGTGTTGATGTAGTGGAAGGTTTTGTAACTAAGACTCATTATTTTTACAAAAACATTTCAAATACACTTAATTCATCCTTCTAAAACATTTATTTGAGTCATTAGACCATTTAAATATATTATTTTGACCATATTTAATTAATAAGAAAATATCATTTTGACTGTATTCGACCCTTATTTGACCACTGTTGATTGTGCCCCTTGAAGCCATAGCCAACATTTTTCAGTGAATTGCAACAACTCAACCGGGCTTGACCCGACTCATGGCCCATTACAATTAGCTAATAAACGGGTTAAGCCAAACCGACCTAAATCCAAAGTAGCCAAAGCGCTTGAATCGGCCCCAACCCAAAGAAAGGCCCAAACTTTGTGGTTTATGAGCACCTCTCAATATAAACCTTCCTAAAATAAAGAAACAACCTTATTCTGTTTCTCTTTCTCAAATTGCTTTTCTTATTCAATACTCTTTCTGTCATCCCCCCTTATTTTCTCTCTGTTTCTTTTCTTATTTCCTCTCTATATATTGTTGGCCGCCGCTTTGGTGAAACAAGAAAATTTTCGGGGTAATTCTGGCCAAAATTGTGTTCCCTTTTTATGTCCCCAATGACCATTTCTTCTCCACGCCCGCCAACGACCTTTAACATTTTTCTTTCAGATCTGTCTTTTTTCTTTTGTTTCGGGTTTGTTATTGTCGTTAAGTTAGTATACTTAATAGCACATATTTTTGCTATCAGCGTTTCTTGAATTAGTATAATTGCACTATACGGTTTATTTGTCTTCGGATTTAATTTTTCTGTTTCAGGTTTAAATTACAGTATTTTATAAAGGTTTGTGATAATATTGTTACAATAAAAAATAGATAATTTTTTTTTTTTGTATTTCTAAGGAGCCCCAATTTAAATTTCACTTTACGCCTCCCAAGTACTTGGGCTAATACTGGCTGGTCCGACCTAGCTCTAAACTTTTCTTAACATTAACAGCACAACCAACTGAACAAGTATTTGAGCGGATGCACAACTAACTGAGCAAGTTTTTGAGCGGATGCACAACTAACTGAGCAGGTTTTCTGAGTGGATGCCCAACCAAGTAACCAGCATTAGGCACCGCGGTGAAGGCTAGGTTCGAGCATATGCTAATTATATTCATTCATCTTATTCTTTATACTAATTATTTCACCTCTGCTCTAGGCAGAATTTTGCATTCATAGTTTTGTAATCGAGGACTTCCAAGTTGTAAGGTGATCTATTTTAGGGCGGATCTATTGTAAATTTTCTAATTCAGCTCCTGATTAAGTTTGTTTCACTTTAATTACTGTGGTATTGCAAATAAAACACAAACATGATTTAGTTATGCAATATATGAGACTGGTACTACTTATTAATAAAATAATTCCCAAGTACTATGCTAACTAGCTAGGTTGACATCATACAATACAAGTCGATCAAAAGGAAAGAGAAAAATAGCACCCACTTCATACAATACAAAGCAAGATATCAAGAAACTAAGTAAAGATTCATGAAGTAATAACAAGAGATTTAACTTCCTTCAACAAGTTTAGAGAGAGAAAAAGAAACATATATATCTAAAACTTTCAAACATCAAACTTACTGATTATTTAATCATGTGCTTAAGATCTTGAACTTCTTCCAAGGGGCAAGGATTCTTTTTTTCCTTTATATTATTCTCCAACAAGAGAAAGCTCAATCATCTCTTCGAAAATCAGAAAGATAGTAAGAAAGGGGATGAAATGAAGAGTTTTGAGGATGACACAAGCAACATATGTATTTCATCTATCTCTCTCTCTAACAAATAGTAGAAAAAGAGAGAGAGAATTTGATTCAGAGGGATCTTTGAATAAGGATACCCACTTGCTAGGAAATAGTAAAGAATGGCCTTTCCTTTTAATGGGGAGGTTTTGGATTCTTTCAACCTTTTGTCGTTTGGAGACTCTTAGTGTCATCATCTTAATTTCCTCATCTCATTTACTCCTTGCTTAAATTAACAATTTAACATAAACTAATGCTTTAAATAATAGTATAACACTTTGAAAAAAGTAACATTACTATTACTATATTAAAAAGATGACCACCACAAATGCAACATTTACATACTTGATAAGATCATTCATATAAAATAAAGGGTTATTTCCCTAATGGCCCCCCTACTTTGTGACCAGCTTCCCGCCTGGCCCCCTACTTTACAAGAAATTCCCATATGGCTTCCTAAAACCGTTAACTTTAACTTTTCGTCACTCTCTCTCCTCCATCTCTTTTTCTCTCTCTGCCATGTCACGCCACCTCATCTAGTAGGCCACCTCATCACCATCTCCGGCAGAGGTCGCCAGCCGGCCAAATTTCCGGCCGGCGACCTTCAAACTAAAAAAAAAAAATATTTTTTTTTTCTCTCTTCCTCTCTCTCTCTCTAAAATTACTCCGGCGAAGGGAGACCTTCGCCGGAGTGGTCTGTTCTTCAATGAACAGACCGAGATCTGTTCTTCAATGAACAGACCGAGATCTGTTCTTCAAGAACAGACCTCGGTCTGTTCATTGAAGAACAGACCACTCCGGCGAAGGTCTCCCTTCGCCGGAGTAATTTTAGAGAGAGAGAGAGGAAGAGAGAAAAAAAAATATATTTTTTTTTTTAGTTTGAAGGTCGCCGGCCGGAAATTTGGCCGGCCGGCGACCTCTGCCGGAGATGGTGATGAGGTGGCCTACTAGATGAGGTGGCGTGACATAGCAGAGAGAGAAAAAGAGATGGAGGAGAGAGAGTGACGGAAAGTTAAAGTTAACGATTTTAGGGGGCCATATGGGAATTTCTTGTAAAGTAGGGGGCCAGGCGAGAAGCTGGTCACAAAGTAGGGGGCCATTAGGGAAATAACCCTAAAATAAAAGATTATTTTGGAACTTTAGCTTTACCTTCTTACAAATTATGACTATAAAATTTACCCATCCATCGAGGAGATTCTATATTTGAATTTATGTGATAGGAGTGAAAGGCCGGTGGTTACCGATAATTTTGAGTCTAGTGAAATTCAAACTAACCATTGGTGGTTAAAGTTAAATCGTCCGTTGTTGGTTCCGTTTCATTTGATCGAGTTTAGTATATCGGTCAAACATAACTCAAGCAGCCAAGCCTAACTAAAAAAAGATTTTCCTTTAGAGTCTGTTTCATACGTGAGAAAATGGTGAGTGTGAAATTCATCATTTTCTGATGGGAAAGAAACGCAACATTTTCACATTAGAAATCCATTTTTGTGTTTGGTATGTCATGTGAAAACTTGAGGCGAATTGGTTAAAGGCACTCGACAAAATTGAAGGCAGCCTTTTTCATTAATAGAGGGTGCTTATTATAATACTACTAGGTACCTTTAGACGATCCCAAATTTAGACATCCTTCCCTAACGAAGCTACCTGATTCAACTCTCCGTCTAAAGTCGATCTTGACATTTCATGGTGGGATAAGGCAACTTAGAGATCAATAAAAACTAGATATAGTTGTTCCAGGTGATAATTATCTTATCTTCTTCAAGTTCGTATGATGGTTTTCTGAAATTGAAACGATCTAGGGATTTCAAGTATTTCTGTTGTTTCAATCTAAGGTTTCAAGTATTTCTGTTGTTGTTTCAATCTAGGATTTTCGAAAATTGAACCCGCTGATGTCGAAATTTGGCCTTCCGTCAAATCAACAAGAAATCGGGACTTGATGCATGACAGTGTCCGTTATGATAGAATATTTCATTTAAGATGCTTCCTGCTCCTAGCTCCTCGCTTCTTGCTCCTTAGAAACCTGGGGGAACCTGCAAAGGGTTCGGAAACCGCTCTGATGCTCAAGACAGTCAGGTTGCTCTTTGTAGTAAAAGATTGAATACTGATCGAACCTTTTGGGGGACGTGTATGAATTACTCATTGAAAAGTGTTTGTGTCTACGGAAGACGGTGGGGCCCCTTTTATAGGTTGAGTTAGGCGGACTATGATAAGTGGCGTAGGTGAGGCGGCTTTCCGTCAACCGTTAGGGAAGTTACCCAGTGTTCGTATTTAGGATTTCCCTTTAGAGTTTATCTTGTATCTAGGATAACTGGAAGTTCCTATGTTCAAGGTTACTTCGTAGATATCTTGCCGAGGTGATAGATCTTCGGGGAGATATTTCCTTCTTTGAAACTTTTGAAGCCCAGCTGGCTGAAACACTTAAGATCTATAACCGACTGTGATCTTTTAAGGAGATTTCGAGATTGAGTCGGTCGCGCTTCTGCCTCCCCAATTTAGGGTGTGAGGCATTGGCCTAGCTTACGTGGACCCTCCTCATTCCTTTAGAAGTTCCAGGGCTGATCTGATCGCGTTATAGACGAAACAATCCTCTTAGTTGATCATGGCCGACCTCCCAATCCTAGGCGTAGGTGGCAGAGCGTTCAAGGTCCAGCAATCCTACTGCCTTAAGCCGGGTTGACCCGTTGGACTTCTGGTCTTCTCTTGACTTTTTGACGTTAGTCAACGTCTGGACATTTTGTGCATCACTGTGAGTCCCACCACTCCTTAGTTGAAAGTAGAGAAACTAAGTAAAAGTACTCTCAAGTTCTAAGCATGAAATAATTTAAATAACCCTGAAGACAACGGAACGGGTATACCTGGTCCAGAGCCGTTTCGTGAGGCTCGGTCATTCTTTTGATTTTGCTGACCTCCGTACTCTGAGGTTGATTTCTGTGTGATTAACCTCCGCATTTCGAAGCTAATTTTGGCTGAGCTGTTTCAAAGCCTGGCCTCTTGAACTGCACTGATACTGTCTTCGCTTATCAGAGCCGAGACAAGTGGTGGTGTTTTTAGGAGCGTGACCACGTATCGATTCACGCGTGACACGTCTCGTGTTTTCGTAGATAAACTTCCGTTTTTCTCATTGATCTTGTGACGTCACAGATCGGATTCTCTGATCACGCATTTTCGACGTTAATTTTTGGGCAACTGCCCACGGTACCTTCGGTCGCATACGTGGGTACGTGGGCACGTGGCGATCTCTGATTAGATAGACGAACAAGTCTTGTCGAGTCTCATTAATTTCCTCCACTGAATAATGATGGGTATAGGCAAATCTTCTGAACACTTTCTGTGATATATTCTCAACAAGGTCGCTTTTCCAACTTAACCACATCCCGTCTAAAGCTGAAAAGACACCATATGAGTATGGGTTTGGAATGGTTCCAAAGTGGTCTTTTATTAAGGTCCAAAGATATGAAACTGACGTAAATGGTATCCGGGAACTAAGTTTGCATATCAGACAAAATATTTCTTTATGGGATAAAGAAATATTGGGGATTCTTCCACAAAGAATCAGAGAACAAGGTAGTTGTTGCTCGTGATAGTGTCTTCCTTGAAATAAGAGTTATTTCCAAGAAGACAAGTGCGACAAATATAAGATATCGAAAAATTCGATTTGAGCAACAAACTGACAGTGATATACGAATGCCAGAAATCGTGGTTCCTATCTATTCAGAGTCAACAGACATGGAAAAAGAGGTAGAGATGGAAGATCTCGTAGATCCTCCCCGCACAAGATGAATTAGATTCGCAAGAGAGCCCTCGAGAAGTTGAGAGTGTCTCAAAGTTGTTCAAACCCCTTATAAGCCTTGAAGGCTCAGAGATCTGTCTCAGAGGACTAAAATCTTACTGGAGAAGAAAATGTGCTACCTACACAAAAGCTATGACGGAATCAGACTCTAAAATATGGCTTGGAGCCATAAGACCAGAAATAGAATCTATGTCTGAAATCAAGTTTGGAACTTGGTCTATTTGCTTAAAGGAACAGATCCTGTTAAATACAAATAGATTTTTCAAAGTGAAAAACAGACATGGATGGAAACATTCCGGAGGAGAGTTAACTCTTCTAAAGCTGGTGAAAATCGCAAGCTTCAGAAATCCATCTATAGATTGAAGCGCGCAAGTAGAATTGGAATCTCCGATTCAGCAAAGTAATCAAGAGTTGGTTTCTTTGAGAATGAAGAAAAATCTTGAATTTTAGGAAGTTCAAGAATGTTAGTGGGAGTGACCCTGTTTTCTTGGTCCGGTATGTAGATGACATACTATAGATTGAGAACAACATTCTGATGTTGAAAACAGTTTAGAACCGACTCAATAAAAGGACCACACACAAGGGTGAAATGCTTTGGGGCATCAAAGATCTATAAAGATAGATCGAGAAGGTGATAAGACTCGTTCAAGAAAAGTTCTTGAAAAGTCTAATGTGAAAGACTCGTTCAAGAAAAGTTCTTGAAAAGTCTAATGTGAAAGACTCAAATAAAGTATTTCTACCCAAGACTCAGGGCACACAGCTTAGCAAGATTCAGCATCCGAAGGATTCTGATAGCAAGCATGCATGGAAAAGATGGTTATGCTGAAGGCATAAGATCGGTCATGTTGGACATGATTAGCGTTCACCTCGACGTCTCAAAATACTTGGAGTATTTATAGTCGTCACCAATCAAATCCAGATAAGCTGATCTGGACCACAGCTGAGAAACATGACAAAGTACTTGCGAAGAACTTATGATAAATTCTCGGTATAAAGTAGGAAAATAAAAGGGTTGAAAAGTCATATGTTGCAAACTTCCAAAATAAGATATTAATCTTGACTTGGAAAAACAGTAAGCTGGAACGGTTACAGGCAAAGACTGTTGCAAACTTTACAAATAAAAGAAAGTAGTTAAAGCTTGAGAAACTTTAATTAGTATTGAAATACTAAAGATTAACATCAGGATGATAACCAGCAAAATCCACATAGATTAGATCTATTAACTAAACTGTCATCTTAGACTAAATGTGAAAGTCATACTAGGGTCATAGGCATTAAGCTTTTCTAAAAAGCTTAGCCTAGTAAATTGAGGGTGTAAGGAGTTAAACGGGAAGACTCAAATTTACAAACTCTTATTATCAGAAATAAGTTAGTCATTTCATCGTTAAATCATGGTTTAGTATTTAATCGACAGTCCAAAACAATGAAGCATTCCAAGTAGGCTTATCAGATACGTGATCTGGTAAACGAAACCCTACTAAGTGAACTTAAAATAGATTCATTATTATGTCGCTAGTCCAGGTCATTGAAATGGACAACAACGCCTTAAGAAGACTAGCATGTGAGATTGACAAATAACGCAGTTTCATGGGCTATAGGAATATGGTATTCAAGTTAATTACACGGGTGTTTGGTACACTGGATAACCCGACGTGAGAGTTCTTCAAAGTGATGAAAAACGTCATGAACTCTCATAGGCAAAAATTAGACAGATTCCTTAAACATAAGTTTTCCAGTCATCTTATGTAAGGAATGTCAAACTTTGGTACCGCCAAACACCGCGCTGTAAAAGGAGGTTATAAAAGCGGTCACTGGGTGAGACATGATAGACATGAAGTTAAGTGGGAGTAAAAGACTGGATTATGTCCTCTTAACTAGGTTAGGGTAAGCATCTCTGGGCCACTTGAGGAGAAGCAACTGAAAAATGTGAGGCCGCACTCAAATGGATTAATAGTTAATCATTTGCTTTGGCAGGTGTTCTCCAGATCAAGAAAGTCTGAAAAGATATGATGTAGAAGATGAGATACAAAGTGAAATGAGAATCGAGCATTGCACTTGTTCTAAGGACAAGTGGGAGACTGAAGGATATATCCTTTCGGTCTGAAGGAGATGTCCTTCGACCAAGGTAACAATGCACTCAATTTGTCAGTTAGGATAATGATGACCTTATCCAGAAGATCATCTAGTCCGGTCGAATTAGGGATCGTAATGCTTAGCTAGAAGCTGGTTACGATCCTCGGGTCACTTCGCTGATCCGCGACTAACATAGATCGGACCCTACAACGGGTTACATCAAAGAATGGTGACTTGATTGGAGAGAGCTGACTAGTGGGAACTTGGTAAATAGACGGATTAGATCCATCTAGACATGCCCAAAAGGTTCAAATGGGAGTCAGACAAAGATAGGAAGAACCGTGCCCGAAAGGGAGACCCGAGAAAGGCTAAAGGGGTCGGCTATGCTAATTGGCTGGCCAGGCCAAACCTATTAATGGGTTGATCTGGCCGGCCAGGGTTAATGAAATGCCTAGATGGGAATCCCTTCCATCTAGGAGTCCCAGTGAGAAAGGGTTTCTGACTTTATCTTTTCTGTAATCCATATTAGATCCTAATCTGAATATGATTCTAATTAGGGTTTCTCTATATATGGACCATTATGGAACAGAAAATGTGTGAAATTTTCTCTAGAGAAAATCAGTCTCTCAGATATCTAGTGGAGTCTTTTTTCTGTTTCTAGTTCATTAGTTAGCTCGGGTGTCTCAAGTAGAAGAGCTACGGTTGAAGCTTTCATATTCGGGAAAAAGCACCGAATTTACTTAGATATGAAAGCGAATAGAGGTAGTCTTCTTTCTGTTTCTAGTTCATTAGTTAGTTCTTGCAAGTGATCCTAGCAGCTAGTGTTAAACATATAGATATTTGAGATTCCGCTTACAACACTGGGTGACACCAAAACCCAACAAGAAGTGGATATGTTTTTAGTTTTTCTAGATTTACATTATGTCGGTCGAAATTTCTATCATGTTGATAGAAATTTCATCAATTTCGCCCGAAAATTTTCTCATGTCAACGGAAACTATTCAGAAAATAGTTGCAAGTATGATTTCGTGCACCTAATCTACATTTGCAAAATATTTTGCAAATTTTCGCGGAAATTTTTCGAAATTTCATTCCTTTGTTCCAAACTAATATAACTTCCAACAATTTATTTTGACATCTTATCCAAAAATAACTTACTTGATTACCTCCAACTCGCCACGACTAGTACAAAAGACTACTATAGATTTGACAAGGGAAACTCTTTATATTAAATAAAATGTACGTGTTAAAGTAACTATAGATAGCAGTCTCGTTCTTATTTCAGCAGTAGCGCATCCATTTTGAAAATTTGGAAATCACATGATTGGAATTTGAAATAGCCACCATTTGTTGATTTATGTTATTATGTTGATGTCAAAAAATTTCAACCTTGAATCATTCAGAGAAAAGAGACTTGATGGTGGATCTCGTCTGAGTGATTTTGCTCTTCTGATTTCCGCTCCTGAAAATCTTAGGGAAAAGCTGCAAAGAGTTAGAAAACCTCTCCGACGCTGAAGACAGTCAGTTGCCCTTTGCAGTTAAAGTATCGAGTATTGAATGATCTTGTGGGACGTACCTTCCTCGAGGTGATTAGTGTCCCTTTATAGGCTGTTCTGGACCGATTGTTGATAGTCAAGGCGGTTGAGATCCCTCTTTGAGTTTATCTCGTATCTTGGATATTTAGAAGTTCCTATGTTCAAGGATCCTTGCTAGATATCCTAGCGAGTTAATAGATTTTTAGGAGATGTTTCCTCTTTTTAAGATTCTTGAAACCCAAGTTGCTAAAATACTTAAGATCTTGGCCGACTGAGATCTTTGGGAAGATTCGGGATTAAGTCGGTAAGCGTGTGGCACACTTCTGCCCTCCCATGTTTAGGGCTTAAGGCACCAACCTTTCTTACATGGATCCCCTGCTCTTCTCGCGAATCATAGGACATACCTAGTTGTATTTGAGGCAGGACAAGGCTGAAGCTCCTAAGACGATCTGATCGACCTCTCGATTCCGAGGTGACATACCTGTTTGGGCTCAATGGTCATGTTGCCTTGAGTCGGGTTGACTTGTTGGGCTTTTGGTATTTTCTTGACTTATTGATGATAATCAACAGGTGGCCATTTTATGTATCATCGATTACGATATAAATAAAGGTTTTTAAAGTAGTCTTCGTAGCTTTTCGAGGGTATAGTGTCTTTAGGACATTTTCATAATAGTAATGAATATATTTTATCCGCATGAAGAATGATTTACCCTTAATCTAATGTATAACTTTTCATTGTATTGTTCACATAGCCATATATAATAAATCTATATAATAAAATAGAAGGGAAAAACTCTGACTGAGACAAACATTATTTTTTAATAAAGGATATTGTCTAGAAGGCCTTACCAAAATATAAAATATAGTCCTTAGAAATAAAATAACCGTGTCCTTCTTAGAAATAAATTAACTAATTAAAAAAAAAGAAACAAAAGAAATTGCAAGGGTTAAAAAGGAAATTGAAATCTCTCTGTCTCAATAAAACAACTAATTTAAGAAAAATGGAAACAAAAGAAAATAAACAATAACCCTAAAAGGTAGGGTATCCAGAATATAACAATGATAAATATGGAAAGTCGGGTGACATGTTTGGGGAGAGCACATAGAGTAATACTATGGGGCACCTATAGAAGCACTAGGTTAAAATTTCGTCAAATTTGATTGCTACAACCGTTCGTGCCCTAGGGCATTGGATATACCCTAGTATATATCTATATAATAAAACAGAAGAGAAAAATGCTGACCGGGACAAACATTTTTTTTTAATAAAGGATATTGTCTAGACCCCTTCCGAAAATTTAAAAATATAGTCCTTAGCAATAAAATAATCTATTAAAAAAATAACTGTGTCCTTAAAACTAAAATAACTAATTTAAGAAAAAAGAGAACAAAAGAAATTACAAGGCTTAAAAAAAGAAATTGAAATCTCTCTCTCAATGAGATAACTAATTTAAGAAAAAAATGAAACAAAATAATATAAACAATAAGTAGAATACCAAAAAGTTAGGGTATCCAGAATATAGCAATAATAAATTTGGAAAGTCGGGTGACATGTTTGCGGATAGCTCCTTGGGAAATACTATGGGGCACCTATAGAAGCACTGGGTTAAAATTTTGTCAAATTTGATCGATACAACTATTCGTATTGATAAAGTAATTTCTATGGGTGGTCGCACGTTCGATCCCATGCAATTGCAAATCCAAAAATATTGAACTTGGGTATATACAAAGTAGTTTCTATCGGCTTTAGGCCATTTCATTTCGTCAGCTTTAGGCCATTTTAGTTCGTCGGATTTTGAGCCAGTAGTAATTCAACAATTGTCGTGCTTATCAAACCTTCATCATCTAAATCCTTGCAAGCTTCAGTAATGGATCTCGGCCGGAAACAGTCGGAGATAAGGGTACCCTGAACCCAATTTGCAGGGAGTAATCTATTACCATATGAATTAGGTTTGGTTTAATTTAGTTTTCATGTACTAGGGTTTGAGTTTGACTGGTTCTTTGTTGTTTAATAGTCTGTCTTTGCTCCAAACTCTTTATTTCTTTTAGATTAGTTTGCTTGTTATGGTATTTTGTATCCTTAAGGGAGATCTGGGAGTAGTCCTTTAGGTTTATTTTATTTTGTTTTCTTTTGTTGGAAGCTTAGTTCACACCTATGGAACAACCATACTATTTTTATCTATTTGAATTTCACTTCCATGACCTGATGATGTCCGAGCTTTCCTCCGGTGCCGGAATCAACAACAACTTGGTGGAGGAAGATGGTGTACGTGTCACTCCCCATACTATTGATCACCTTGGGAAATACACGTGTGACACAGGTGTCATTTCTAGTTTAGCTGATGGGTTGCACTGTTTAGTGGGCCTTGTGATTATTAGGTGGCCCAAGATCATCTTATATAGTTGGACTTATATATATCATTATTTGGGCCAGTCTTTTGATCCAGGAATTATACAAAAGGGGTGGGTTCTTGAACTGCTTGGTAAGCCTTTTGACCCGGGTAAATGGTCAAGGTTTAGTTCGAGAACTCCATTTGGACTTCCATTTTTCTCTGACGCCTCAATCTATATATGCATATCTTCGTTTTTGTTATGGATCAGGACTCCTCCTATCTTGGTTAGCACTACAATGATGACCTCTCTTTCGACCATAGTTCTTATCAGTTATGGCACTCTACTTCACTTATCACCCTTTGCAACTTGTCTGTATGATTTTGCTTGCTTCGTTGAGTCTTTCGATTCATACTTAGTAAGCGGCCCTATTTACCAGGTGTTTGACCGCGATCTTTTCGGATTGGGGTGGGACATGATTTCTCTATCGAGAGAATACTGGGGGGCAACTCTGGAATCTTTTGATTCCACCTTTAAGAAATTACGTGGTTTTCTTGAAGCTATGAATTTCTTTTTCCATTTGGTTCTTTCGGTGAAGCTTGAACTATATCTGATTTTGAAGTGGTGGTCATGGGTTGGACTGTTAGATAGTGGTTGCTTGCATACATGGGAGTTACGTTCTTCCGATCGGGTCTCAATCTGGCCATTTTGTTGGGAGATGGTTCAGTTTTGTTGGTTATGGTTTTTCATGATCGTCTTTGGAGTGCTTATCTTTTTCACTTACTACTGTGGAGAAGGATGTCAACTGTCGAAGGCACAGGATGAAGAAAATGAGTTAAATTATAAATGTAATTTTGTTTCTTCATATCTGCATCCCACTGTTTCAGTGTTGTATCATTTCACGTTTGATAAATAATACAATGATACCGCTTTAAAAAAAACAAAAAACAAATAGCCAATCGTCCACACGTGACATTCATTAAACGCTAGCGACAATTTTATATCAATTTGAAGTAAAATCAGACACCTTATATCACTGGATATTATATTTTAATTCTTATATTATATATTTTCATAAACAGAATAATAAATATTAATAGTTTTCAACTTGTTTACAATGCTGCTGGTGGGCAACCGTATGTTCTCTCAGGTATGTAACACCTGATCCTTCATCCTCTTCTACATTTCCCACTAACATGCAGGAAGCTCTGTGGTTACCACCTCTAGCAGGAAAGATAAAAATCAATACCGACGGTGCTTTTGGGATCATGGGAGCATCGGCAGCGGCTGTTGCTCGAAGGTCGGATGGCACCATAGTTGGATCTAAAACTCAGACATTCAATCCTATCTCTCCTCTCCACAGCGAAATCCAAGGTTGTCGCCTAGGGTTTAAACTAGCAGAAGAATTGGGATTATCCTCATTTATACTGGAAGGAGATTCCAAGACTACCATCGATTTCCTTTCAAACTCTAATCCGACGGTTCCCTGGCGACTTCAAGATGACCTAGATCAACTCAGACAAGAAGCAGAGGCTTTTCACGTGTGCTTCTCATTTTGCCAAAGATCTTCTAACGTGGAAGCTCATCATCTGGCTGCCTCAGCCCTCTATTAATTTATATTTCGTCCCTGTTGTTAAGTCATTATTTTGCTTTGGTCCTTTTCTATGTCATGCCTCACCTTTTGGAGGGCCAAACTTTGTAATGTTTCTTGTGTTATAGTTTATTTCCGCTCAAAAAAAAAAAAAAACTTGTTTACAATGCATATTCATAAATAACGAGTGTTAGTTGGAGCAACTTCTAGATTATTGGTGGATTAAAAGAAATTAAGGTTGCAATTATTTTAAAAGTGAAGAATGGAAAACTTTTTTATAAAAAGTTAGGAGAAAAACAGTGATTTAAGATCGACATAAAGTGATTTCAGATTCAAACTAGTGGTTGGAAATGAAGAAAATATAGTGCAATATTTCCCTAATTTAATGGATAAAAGATGAGAAAGCATATGATTATTTTTTTTTGTAAAGTAATGATGCCAAATTTGTATTGGATTGTAAAGTACCATTGGAAGATCATGGTAACACTTTTTATGGTGTCATCATTAGTTAGTTTTATTAGTGACTTCTTGCTTGCAATTTTTAGTGGCGTTAATGTTCAATATGGAAATTGATGTAAGAATCATGAGGATGAGGTCATCTTGTTTCAAGCGAATCTGTCTGCCTACAATTAATTGGGCTGAGCAGCCAACCAAATGTAATGCCCCTATAATGCCTCGGTGGACCAAATGTTATCAAATTGTGTTTTTTTTAAATCTGTAAACATCGTATTATTTATAACTCAGAGTTTACAGAAAGAGAAGACAAACACAATGTTTTTTAATGTTATCAAATTGTCTGGGGAGGCGAATCATGAGGTTGAGATGAATGTAAAGAAAGGGGAGGAGTAGGAGAGAGAAATAGAGGTAGTGGTAGTGGTGGGAGGAGAGGAGCAGGGTCGGCTCTGGGCTTAGGCGACCCAGGCAGTCGCCTAGGGCTCTCAAATTTAGAGGACCCCCAATTTATGTAACATTATATATAGATAATATTATTATATGTGTTATTTTATGCACATGTACATTACATCTGTTTGGGTAGTAGAGTTGGTTGAGTAGTTTATTAGTGAACCTACGACTCCCATGGCTCGCAATTATACTTTAGTTTTTATACTTTTTCGACTTAAAGTGTAGGGGTCCCGTCGATAGGTCGCCTATGGCCCCCCAACAGTCAGGGCCGGTACTGGAGAGGAGGATGGAGAAGAAAAAAGATGTAACGTTGTCAACGATGGAAGTTTGTCGGCAACCCGTTTTTTGGAGAATGTTAATAAATTTCAAAACTCATTTCATCGTCCAGTAGTTACCACCATATATTTTTATTGGTACTTTAGTAGCCCTTTGGCCGAAATAAAAAGAAGAAGAGGTGGTCAGGTTTGGGGGGAATAAAAGAGAAACAAATGTCTTTTTCCTCCCAATTTTTTGTACCTTGGGTTACTTTTTTTGTTTCCTCAAAACAACGACCTTCTATAACTTGTCATTCCAATTTCATCTAAAAAATTCAACGGAAATCAATGTAATCCCCACTTTTTTAATGACTCATCACTGAATATCCCACTTCATGGTTTTGGGACAATTTTTTATTATCTTTACAATGTACTATAAACAACAAAATGTCCAACACTTTCTCCTCAGAAAGTGTAAGAATTTTGAAAAGTGTACATGATATAAGCATATGTAAAGTATATAACAAAATGTCCTATACTTTCTCCTTTTTTTTTTGTTGAACTAATACTTTCTCCTTAGAAAGTGTAATGAGTTTAAAAAGTGTATATGACATAATCATATGTATAATTAGGGGTGGGATAATGATGGGCCTAAAAGGTTACCCTAAATAGGTCACCACCCGCAAGTATACGGGCGTCAAGTGATAATACCGGTAAGACCGGGTCGATCCGCAGGGACTAAGTGAAACCTATCCTAATACTTAGAAGTAACACGGTTTTCTTTTCAAAATTGGTTTTTGGTGATTAAAGAATAAAAATGTATAAATAAACGGAAATTAAATCGAACCAAATTAGAATGGAGGAATCTAGGGCTTAGGAATTGACCACGTAACATCACTTTTGAGAACAACCATTTTAGGCAACTTAAATCTCTCTTTTTATAACTCAAAATTCGAGATAATGAACTACCCGAATTTCGGAATATGTTTTCGTTAAAACATGGTTGATAATCATAAACTTGTAATTGTTTTATTTTTGGAAAACGAATCTCTAAACTATTGGCTATTAATCGATAAGCATACACTATCAAATAACTTAATCTAAGTATGATGTATCAAATTAAAAACATAGACAATGAAAAGAAAATAGGTTTAACAAACTAAAACAACTTAAACCCTAAGGCACATCGAGTGATTTGATTAACTAAAAATGTGTCTCTAAGTGATAAGTTATGGGTTTCTTCATAAAACCCTAGAAGAAGAGTTAGTTACTCATAATCATCGATAACATAAGAATATAAACTCATTATAAAATCAGAGATAAAGAGTAATAAAGAAGATCACCAAAGAAGAGGCTTCCTGATGATACTCCAATTTGCTTCTTAATGATGATAACTATGTTGATGAGGGAGTAGTGTGATGAATCTTTACCAAGTTCTTCTTGTAAGAACATAAAAGAAAACTTAAAGGTACTATTGAATCTCTCTGTAAAGGAGAAGAAAAGTTGAATCAAAGTCTCTCACAAACTCACTTCACCCCTCTCTAAAACTTGTACAAAGAAGAAACAAAGATAATGGGACTTGGTATGAAGACTTCTTTCTCTCTTTATAAAACAATCTTTATTTCTCTGTCTCTCTATCTCTCAACAATAATCTCTCTCTAATCAAACAGAACAAAGAAGGAAGCTACTCTCTCTACAAATTTCACTCTCTAAAATACTCTCTGTTATTGTAAAATACAAGCAAGCAACTCAATCCTCTCACTCTCTTTATATTACTCTTTTCTCTTCCTTCTCTGCTCTCTCTATAATTTGTACCATGAAGCTCCAGAGAAGATGAAGAAGAACAGAAAAGAGAAAATCCTTGTTTTTTTTTGGCTCCTCCTCAAGATGAGATATCCTTGGTTGATGAAACTTCCTGTTTCTTATAGCCGAGAGCCTCCATCACTCCCTCTTCTCCTTCTATTCTTTACTTTCCAAAAATCTCTCTCACTTTCTATATTATCTTCATCAATTCTCATCAAAACAGCAAAGAGAAGATCTCCTATTAATTTCTGTTTCTAGCAAGTATCCAGCTTTCGGGTTCCTTTGAAGATCAGAGCTCAAAAATCTCTTTCTCTCTCTAAAGAGTATCCCATAGAGAGACAACCAACCAGCTGTTGTTTCCTAAATCAATGACTCCTTATCCCTGAATTTGAAATCCTTCCTCTTCATACGATTAATTCAATCAAGTTTCCTTCTGGGTAAATCTTAATTCTTTCCATCTCAGCCGATTCTCTCTACTATATTCTTCTCGGTTTCCATTAATGTTTTTGAAGAATATTTCCAATCTCACTATTAATGGTTAGAAATTCTAACTCTTTGAAACTTTCCATCTCTCCCTCTAATGAGCAACCAGCTCTCTCGGTTATAATAAAAGGAAGAAGAAGATGATGACGTCAGCTGACGTCATCGAGTCGGTTTGGGCTGTCCGGGTCACGCGTATAGCTTGGTGTACCTCTGGACGTGACAGAAAGTAGCCCGCGCATTACCTGGTCCATTCGATTTCTTGCCGGATGCATGCCACGTGTCCCTCTTGACTTTTAGTATACCAAATTTGACCCGAACTTTGACTTGCTCTAATTTATTCATCCGGACTCCGATTTGACTTCCGTTTTCGCCTACGGGTTCGTCTTGGACTCTACTTTCCATCCGAGCACTAATACTGATCATGAAATCAGAATCACAAAATGACCAAAATACCCCTAGTCTGCATTCTCCGACTTTTATCCGTTTTGCACACATAACTCTGAAAAAGGTAACTGAGTAGAAAAAGAGGCAATTCATGAGAGTAACTTGCCCTAGATAGACTAACTTGTCCAAATTAAGAGACTAAGATGGGACATTTTCATGTCTCATCAGATAACGGCCCGGAGGCCCGATACCCGCTTGGGTCCGCCCGGGTCCGTTAGGTACCGCGGGTACCCGATACCCGTGACGGGAAAAGCCCGGCCCGCCAGTCGGGTAGTTAGCAGGCGGGAAATGGTCATATCCCTTTGACCGGGTGACCGGACCGATTAACCCGTCCGATTAAAGACCGATGGTTAATACCGATAGGCCCGACTATTAAGTACCGAAATAACAACCTACCTCGACCGATAGGCCCGTCATATCCCTTTGTAACTAATATACTAATATCTCACTTTTCCCTTTTGTTATTTTAAATACCCACAATATTGTAATGTTACTTTTTTTTTGTTGAAAGCATTAGTCTTACATGTAAATTGTAAGTGACCAAGTCTAAGTGGTATTTAAGAGTATAAGAATAGTTAATGAAATCTAATTTTAACTTTTCATTTAGGTATTATTTAATTGTAAATTAGGTGGTTTGGCCCGATACCGTCCGACCGATACCGGTGAGTCCCGACCGGTCTCTCGGTCACAAGCGGGATTTGGTCAATGGAAATGTTGATTTTGACCGGACCGGACCGACCGAGTAAACAGGCGAACATTGATTTTGAGTGCCCGACCGAGACCGACCGATGAAGTTAAGGCCCGCGGTCGTCCCGACCGGACCGATGCCCACCCCTATGTATAGTACTGTACATTTGGTTATGTATTGTCTATAAAAACGTCATGCAAATTGTCATGAAAGTAAGTTACATTTAGGAAGGAATGTATAAGGCATTTGATTATGTACTGTTTATGACAAAATATGCAATACTTTGTCCCCAAATAACTTATGTTTTAGAAAGAATGAATAAGACATTTGATTATGTCATGTAAATTTTTAAATTTAAAACGATTTTTGGGGCTTTATTTTATACTCATTACCCTTGTGGTTGTCTTTTACATACAAGAAAACTTAGGACTCTTAATGAAAATCTAAGTTTCAAAAAAAAAATAGTTAAAAAGAGAAAATAAAAAGAAAGTATAAAACGAAGTGAATATATTTAATGAAAATCTAGAGAGAAAAAATTGTAAAAGGAGAATGAAATTTGTTGAGATTGGAGAGAGGAAATATGTGTCAAAGGAATAAAGAGAGAGAAAAAATCTAGAAAGAAAATAATGAGAAATAATAAAATATAGAGAAAAAGATTTTGAGAGAGAAAATATAGATTGGAAGGAAAATAGATTTTGGAAAAAAGGTAAGAATTGGAAAGAGAAAAAAAATCAGAAAATGTAATTTTAGAGAAAGAAAATATTTCAGTTTGGAGAAAGGAAAAAAAATTTACGAGTTATTATTCAAGCGGGTGACATATATGTAATTTTATCAGAAACACAACATAAACCCGTAATTTTTTCAATGACAAATCTATAAATATCGTGTAAAGTACACATAAGTTTGTAATTTCCATTTGTTTACATATAAGAAACTGACTTGTGACTTGTTATGAGGGGCCGAAATCGCTGGTCAAGAAGTCAGCAGGACGGGGCTGTTGACGGAAATCGGACCTTCACCTGTTAATATTTTTATGGACACCAACGATATCTTTGGGCTTAACCTATGATAAGAGACAAAAACACACGTGACAGTGAGGTCTTTGGAGGACACTCAGGTGGTGTCTGCCAAAGGGACTCCGAGGGTCAAGTCAGTAAGCTTGCAAGAATTATCCTTAGAATGTTACCGTGGAGGAGATGGTCGAAGTTTGGCATGGCTCGCAGAGTGGTCGGAACTCGGTCTCTACGGGTAGACTGACTTCCTTGGAGACATAATATGACAGCCTATGTGGTCGGTCCGTCCTTGAATGAGGCCTGTTGAGGTTTGCCTTGTCCGGGGGTATATATCGTAAATAGATAAAGTGGAAAACCTTAGGGACCTGACCTCGTAGATAATCACGTGGGTAAAGTAAAGAAGGTTTGACTTCTGGGAGAGATAAAGTAGCTTATCTACTTTGATCGCTAGGAGAGAGAGAAATAGGTCGCCCTTCCTTGATGGGACGGTCGTCTGGTAGCCTAGGAATGAGAAAAGTAGGTCGTCCTTCCTTGATAGAACAATCGTCTGGTCATCCAGAAGAGAGAAAGGTAGGTCACCCTTGCTTGATAGAACGTTCGTCTAGTCGTCCAAGAGAGAGAAAGGTGGGTTGCCCTTCCTTGACAAACGATCGTCTGGTCATCCAGAGAGGGAAAGATAACTTGCAAGAAGTTTGGACGATCGATTAAAGAGAAAGTAGTAAGTTGATTTGCCCGAGAATTAGATCTATTAGCTGATAGCTCAATGTGTGTTTTGATTATCAGATGTATTAGTCGATAACTAGTTGTTCACTCTATATGAGAGAGAACGTAGTGGATTGTTTTGTATATGGTCGAATGTTTGGATGTCAGATGTTGTTGTCCGTGATTGGATGATCTGTATCCTTTTTCGTCCAGTCATTTTATAACGTCTTCGATCGACTGTTGCCCAATGATGAGCTGTCGTCTTTAATGGTGGTAACGCATGGGTTATCACCATAAATACAGATATCGTAACCCCTTAACGGGTATATCCAGGATATTGTCATCTTGAATGACTGTAACGTTTCATCAACAGATACACGGTGGGAGGTCCGCTTCAGAAGGTGAGGACTGACCTCTTTTATCAGGGTTGGATGTGTTTGCTATTTTTACGTTCCTTTGGGGTCTGAGAAGATAAATAGATCAGACCCATTAGTCATTAATTCATGGGCTTGGTCACCGTGTAAGCTAAATAATTATGGATTTCTGGGGGCGCTCATTGTGACGTAGTTTAGCCCGTACCCCTGCAACTTATTTGTGTTATGGGGTGGATCTTCTTAAGAACTTTTGGGCCTTTTGCTCCACCCCGTTTGTATTATTTTATAGGAGTCAAACCCAATAGCAACCTTTTACTGATCTCACTGTGGAAGAAATTTTTTGTCAAAATCCGTGCATGCATTTTCAATCCGTCTTACTTCCCGCTTCCAATTGAAAACAAACGCCACTTGCGGCAGTTTCAACTCCATTTCTTTATCTTCTTTCTCCTCCCTCTCTCTCTCTCTCTCCCATCAGATCTTCTTCATCTTCTTTCACTCCTCTTTCCTCAACTCAAGCTTCTTTCATCTAACTGGTACTATCCTTTTCCTTCAATCCCTTCATTTTTACTTCGCTTTTTTCCTGCCTCTCATCGATCTAGAGGCCGTATTTTCTTTTATCTTCTCTGATAATCCCTTATATACTTTGTGATTTACTTGCATGTTTTCTTTGTGTGATCTGGTTTTTGAATATACCTTCTTTTTCTGTTGTATTTATTGTATAAGATCGCGGTTTCTATTATCCCTGTTAAATTAATTTCTCTAATCTTTTTGTGATTTCGCATTAGATGTTTGTAGTTTAGGTTTGATTGAGTGATTGTGGAAGATATATGTTTTATCTTTCTTAGATTTGATTATTTTATCCAGTGGTTATTTTGGGGAGATGATTGAAGAATATGGTTATAGTTTCACCATACTTGGCTAGGGTTTATTAAATAAGGCTAGGGTTTTATACTTTTCTCTGTTGAATCAAAAGTAATCTTAGCCTCTGTCATTAAGAGATATATACCACATCTTATAAAAAGAATGAAGATTTAGGACTTGCAAAATCTGAAAACAATTCATTTTCGGTGTGTACGAAAGATTTAAAAGGACTGATTCTTGTTTGGTCATATTGAGGAATGATAGTGTTTAATATGGTCATTCTTGTTATGGTGTGTTTGAATCCGATATTACAGAAATGAAATTAATGGGATCATTGATTTGTTGAGAAGTTCGTTCCTAGTTTTATTATGAAGTAATTTTCCAAGAAAGATCTTGTTATGAATCTAATTAGTTTCCGAACAGAGTCCTTTCTCTAATGTCCTGAACACATCATTAGGTAATATTTGGTAAATCTAGAAGTAAATGGAGATAAGAGGTTGTTGTTCAACTTTGACTGTTCCATGCTTACTACTAGAAACTAAAGTGGAAGATCAGATCTTAAGTCTCAAAAGATCTTATGTTTTTGTTATTTGCCATTTATTTACTGTTTTAGTTGAATTGTCTTTCAGGTTGGATTACCGCAAGCACATTAAAGGAGGGTTGCACAAAGAAGATTCATTTCATTTTGTTATTGGTGCCATATTGCCATGGAAAACAAAGATTCGATTGATAAACAAAATCAAAATGGGCTACCCGAAAAGATTGAATCTCTGGGTATTGCGGAACACAACAACAAAGTAGAAGAATTTCCCAATAATGAAGAGAAGAATGACAAAATTGTTGTTACAGATGAGCTATCGGGAGACATAGAATCTGTGGATGTTTTAAAAGAAAAGCCTGCTTTACACCATGAAAAGGAAAAAGAAGTGTTCGATGAAAAGAAAAACGAGACAGTGAACACAGAATCTGAAAATCAAGAAGATAGAATTGAAAATACAGAGAATGTTCTTGAGGATGAGCAGGAGCCTGTCTTTGATGGAACAGAGGTTTCTGAGGCAGATATTGTCAGGAGTTCATCTACTCGTTCTTCGGATCTCGACCAGGAGGCACAAGTGTCTGCTTGGCCTGATAAGGCTGTTGCAATTAAGAACTTTGTTAAGGAGAAGGGTGTTGTGGCAGTTTCTAATGTTCTTCGTCGACTTTCTGGAGGTAAAAATGGGAGTGGACAGAGTCCTCCTGATAGTGACGAGAAAGAAGAGGAGTTGACGCCACGTGATATATCAACTGAGGTCTCTAAAAAACCAGTGGAACGTCCTGCTTGGAATCCTTTAAGCTTCATTAAGATTGTACTAGATGTGGATCAAACGAAAGTTGAGCAAGTGGAGGACAGCAACACTGGAGATTCCCTTCAGCCGCCAACCATGAAGGGAAGAATCACACTATATACAAGGCTAGGATGCCAAGATTGTAAAGATGCGAGGTTATTTCTGCAGTCAAAAGGGCTCATTTATGTTGAAATAAATATTGATGTATACCCGAGTAGAAAGATGGAGCTTGAGAAACTCACTGGGTCTTCAACTGTTCCTAAGGTGTTCTTCAATGAGCACTCTATTGGTGGGTTCGATGAACTTAAGGCCATCGATGAGTCTAGCGAACTTGACAAGAAAATTGAAGAGATAATCACTAAAGAACCATCCTCTGACACGCCTTTGCCACCACTTTCGGGTGAAGATGATGTTTCCTGCAGTGGAACAGTTGATGAGTTGGCTATAATCGTCAAGAGAATGAGAGAGGCTATTTCAGTAAAGGACCGATTTTATAAGATGCGCAGGTTTACCAACTGCTTTCTTGGTTCCGAAGCTGTGGATTTTTTGTCTGAGGATCAATACATGGAAAGAGAAGAGGTCAGTATGTATGATTATTAAGCTTTGGAACATTCAACGTTGGCTTTTACCACTCTCTTTCCTTTTCTTATATGTTTAACTTATTTTTGTTTCTACTTCTTTATCTTCTTCCGATACAGGCTACTGAGCTTGGACGTAAGCTTGCCAGTAAACACTTCTTCAGACATGTTTCTCAGTGAGTATCTGCCTTCAAAGTTTATTTCGGTTTACTTCTGAGTTTTCCATTTCTGACGAGGTAATGATTGTTTCCTGTTCTATGAACTCTACTGCTGGTTTAGTGACAATGTTTTTGAAGATGGTAACGACTTGTACCGGTTTCTGGATCAAGATCCAGTGGTGCTGTCTCAATGCTACAACATCCCAAGAGGCATGACTGATGTTGAACCTAAGCCTGTAATAGAGATTGCATCAAGGTTAAGATTGCTATCCTTCGCCATTTTGGAAGCATACACATTTGAAGATGGAAACCGTGTTGACTACAGAACTATTCATCGCTCTGAGGAGTTTGCAAGGTTGGTGGTCCTAACTCATAAATTAATAACAGTATATTGATATTTAGCCTGTTATACTTATCTGCTTCTGGTATTTACTATGGGTTTTTCTACAAAGGTATTTGAGGGTGGTTGAGGAGCTCCAGAGAGTGGATTTGCAAGATTTGCCAAGGGAGGAGAAGATTGCTTTCTTCATAAATCTATACAATATGATGGTAATCCATGTAATAATGTTGTGGGGTTTCCCTGTTGGAGCAATGGAGCGGAGGAAAATGTTCGGTGACTTCAAATATGTTGTTGGAGGGTGCACCTACTCACTTTCTGCTATTGAGAATGGTATCTTACGGGGCAATCAACGACCCCCATACAATATCACCAAGCCGTTCAGTGCAAAAGATCCCCGTTCTAAGGTGCCATCTGATTTTACAGCCATAAATTCTTGATCACATATCCAAACTAGTTGTTACTATATTCAGCTTGATCACATAAGCTGACTACCTAATCTATATTTTACTCGCTTTATATTTTTGACATTATGTTTCCTGCCAATTTTAGTACATGACGAAGTAAAGCTTTTACTTGCTAGGGTTCGTGATGCCTTATTATTATAAGAAGGATAATCTTCATGCTTTTAACTGTCGACATCATGAATGATGAAATACCAATACAAATATCGGTTGGAAGTCAAAGTGGGTTAAAACGTGATGTGCATTTATGTTTCACAATTCTGAGTATGGCTTATAAGGTTCAAAGAATGGGTTTGAACTACTGCGAAGATCTTTTATTGCCACTTTTATCCACATTCTGCTGTACCCGTTTTATCCACGTTACTTTGGATACCCCTTTATGTGGTTGAATATCTTACATTCTTACTTATCGTTTTTTTGCTGCTCTGTGGATCAGATAGCTCTTCCATACACTGAACCTCTGGTACACTTTGCCCTGGTTTGTGGTACCAGATCTGGGCCTGCACTCCGCTGCTACTCAGCTAGAGATATCGATAACCAACTAATGGAGGCAGCACGCAACTTCCTGAGGAATGGTGGTCTTGTTTTCTATCCTGCAACCAAGGGGGCTACGGCTAGTAAAATCCTCAAATGGTAAGTTATTAACTAAGAAACAAGATCTCACTTCGTAAAGGATAATATGATATTGCCCTTAAAAGTCTTCATTAGAAGATTCTACTCATGTGAGGTAGTAGATTGAGAAACACACAAGCTGAACCCATAGCCTTAGTAGTTGCGCTCGGACCTTGGTCATGACTCGACTGGAACCAAAACAATGTTTAACAGAGTCTATCTCGGGTTACTTGGTGACTCAAAATCATGTACAAAATTCATGCATTTTCTTCATATTATGTGATCCCTGCACTTCTTCATTATGAGATTTTACTCATGTGTGGTGGTAGCTCGAAGAGGAAACCGATTGAGCCCATAAAGTAGTTGGGCTTGCGAATCTCTCCTATTTGGCTGGGCAAGCCCGAACTTAAACGAAGTCCAGGCTTTCCGGTTATGTCTCTTGTCATGCATAATATGATTGTTAGTCTAAATTATAGGTGTACTATAACTTCCTAAGACGGAATGTTTTTTGCTTTTTCCTGTTTTATACTACAGGTACAGTGTAGACTTCGGAAAGAACGAGGGAGAAGTTCTAAAACATGCAGCAAATTACTTAGAGTCGGAGAGATTAGAAGAATTACTGGAGTTGATAACGAACACACAGTTGAAGGTTACATATCAGCCATACGACTGGGGTCTAAATTCAGTTTAATTTCTTCCCTCTCACCGACTAAACGGTAAGCACTGGGTGAAGGGGCAATTTATTTTTCTAATCTTTTTTTACTGAAATTTTTACCAAAGATGGAAAATTATGTTTTAGACCTTAATCAATCTTTTTGTTTGACAGTTATATCTTGGAAACCAACTATACCTTTTGAATTTTGTATTGTTAGTTGAACCGAGTGTTTGGAGGAGAAATGTTATACAATTTTGTTTTCAGAATAGTGTAATGTTCTACTATTATGTTTAACAAAATATATATCAAATTTATCTTCCATAGTGTAATGTTCTACTATTATGTTCTACTACTATGTTTATAAAAATATATATCAAATTTACGCTTTGGGATAGCTTTGCAACACCTTGCGACAATTTTGCAACACTTTGCAAAAAATATTAGGTTTTTAATCAGATAAAATACAAATATTTAAGTTTTTAACAAAAAGAATATAAATTTTGGGTTTTAACTAGCAAAAAAAACAAAACTTGCCTTTTTAACTAAAACAAGTTTAAAATTGGGTCTACGATCCTATTTCCCGAAAGGAAAAATATATCAACTTAATCATCATCTTCATATATCTCATTCAGGCTGACAATATTGTTATCGATGAACTCTAGAATATTGACCACTTGCGTTTTTTTTGAGAAATCGACTCCTTTCTTCGTTAGTCGATACAGGACATTAATACATCATGAAGATGTGATAAGCACGATAACTGTCTAAGTTAAACCAAGAAATGAAAAAGGCCTAGAGCCCAACAAGTTTGTTTTATACTATTAATAACTCAAGTTCAATATTTCTGGATTTGTACTTCTAGTGGATCGAACCTGGGACCTCTACATTGCAGTGCAAATGCACTAACCAACTGGTATTGGCCACTTGCATTTGTTGTTGATTGGTAATTTGTGGTTGCATTTCGTAGCCTTCTCCATGTTGTTCATTATTATAATCAAAACCGACGACATCGTTATCATGTTCTTCCATCCACCAACCTGTAGCCATTCTTTTTAGCGTACGGAGTAGTGGATTGACATGTATTTTAAAATTATTAATACTTGTGTTGCTAATCTTAAAAGCTCTAGCTGATCTTCTATGCCTTTTATTTTGTAATTATTGTCTACTACAACGTTGGATTTCATTTGACTCTCTTATTCCGGTGTTAGCATCAGAAGGTTGTTTGTTTCATTGGTTTGAGCGCTAACAGATGATTGTATATCATGAGTTTGGTCATGTTTGTCTGTTTAAGTACTGAAGGAATGAAGACATTCCACCAGAATTCGGAGCAAGCGCCATCTCACTTACTGCAGTTGTATTGCCAAAAATATAGCCGAGCTCTTTCTCAAACTGTAATCCTGAATTCCGGAACTTAGCAGCCTTTGGATTCTTGTTGTGGGAATTATTTAAATGATTATTAGTACATGTATCTAAATATGCATATATATATATATATATATATATATACATATGGTACACGCCATTAATTTCATTTTAAATATAATATATACATGAATTAATCGTTCCAATGAATTAGTTGAAGCAGTCAATGTACCAACAACCGGTATTCCAACCTAAATTTGTATTGTTAATTAACTTATGTTATGCTTTCCAAAATTTATTTAGTTGAATTCGAGTGATTATTCGTCTTATTTTTATCATATGATTTTTTGGTCAAACTAAAAACTTATCGCACAAATTTTTACACTCTTCCTTATTCAAGGTAGAACCTGGTCTGTTACCCTCTGGAACTTGCACAAAACACAATGGTCGCGGCTTTGGGGAATAAAAAAAAACTCCGGGGCAAAAAGAATCACTTAAATAAAGATTGATTTAAAGAGGATATTCTTCTTTTAATCCAAAAATTGACTTGATCAAACATTGTCCCTAATCTTCATCTTCTCTCTCTCCCACTAGCGCACTCTCTCCCACTGTCTCAAATTATCTCTCATTCTCGTTCTCTCTCGATCTCCGTAGTTCTCACTGACTATTTCTCTGTCGTTCTCACTCTAGATCTCTCTCTTTCATTGTAGATCACTCTCATCTCTCTCGCTGTAAACATATCTCTCTGTAGATTAGTTTCTCTTTTTTTTTTCTCCCTCTCTCTCGCAGTCTCTATCTCTGTTTATCGAAGTCTTTATCTCTTTCCTTCTCTCTTGCGGTTTGTATAAATCTCTCTTCAGAGAGTTCGTGACCACGAAATGTTTAGGGTCAGGAAACGTTTTGTGGCCACGAAATGGTCAGGGTCACAAACGTTTTGTGGCCACAAAATTCTCGTAGGATTTGCCCGAACCCCTCCTCGAAGTCTGGTTTTGACGAAGGGAACAATTCCCTTCGCCGGAACAGAGAGAAAGAGAGAGAAACAATGAGATATCGAAAGAAGAAACAGTGAAAGACTGAGAGAGATAACAATAAGAGATCGAGAGACATAAATAGTGAGAGCAATAAAGAGAGGCAGTGAGAGAGAGCGAGAGGGAGAGACCGAGAGAGAGAGGGTAACAGTGAGATAAGAGAGGAGAGAGAATATGTGGCAATGCTGGTCGAAATGGTGGTGCTGGGAATTTATGGTGATGAAGGTGGATAGAGAAGATGAGAACTAGGAGCCAATGTTTGATCAAGTTAATTTTTTGAGTTAAGATATAAAATGCCCCAAAAATATATACAAAAAACATAGATTTTTTGGAGAATTTATTCCCCTGTATTATTGTTTATGCCTCAAAGTCGCGGCCACCACAGGCCACCACAAATTGACAAATGTTTGACTTGAAAGAAGATTTCTAAAGGTATTATTACAGATTAAAATGGAAGTGGTCAAAACACTCATTGAATGTGTGTTGATCCATAACACAAGGGGGTTTCTAGGCATAGTCAATCTATTTAACTAAGACCGGGTAAAAGTGGCTGAAACTATCTATAAATTACAATTGTATACTCTATTTTTTTTTTGATCCAATTCTTGTTCATAACTATCTTAATTGGTTAGCTAGGTAAGAGTTTTCTTTTGATCAAATTCTTGCTAATAACTATCTTAATTTGTTAGCTAGGGAAGAGTCTCATTTACTTTTCATTAATTTATATCTTATCAGTCTATTTATGCAGCTACCTCCTCATTGTTTTCAATGAACAATTAAGATTCCAAGTTTTCCCACATCTTAGCTAATTATACAAAATTAAATTTTAGAAGTAAAATTGAAAACCTCAAGTGAAATTTAAAAATTAACAATATGTTAGATTCTTCTTTATTTAATGACTAAGGTCAATGGTTTTCCATCACCCATTGAATTTACTTCTTCAAAGTTGAGATTTGGATTTGTTTATGATTCTTTTCTCTTCATTATATATCACTGCAAGTAAAATAGATTCGTTTTCTACCTATATTCTCTTGTATAATATTAAGACTTCTCTATTTGATGATGACCTTAACCAATTAAATTAGTAATAAAAATTACCAGGTTAATTGTATTATTTAATCAGATCTCTATTTGATATTGAATAAGTATTAACCATTATTTTGTTATTCACTAAGAACAACTTATGAATCAATAAATAATAGACACCAACAATCCTAATCTTTTTCAATTATGTTCTTCTCATTTTAGTCAAGGGGTTGGAAGAAGTAAAAGACGAAGTTTTTCTGTAGAAAGAAATGTTTTAGAGAGAGTTCAAATCAAAATAAACAACTGATATTGAATCTTTTTTCTAAAGAGATAGTATTGAGATATGAGATAGATCGAGATGAAGAAATCTGACGATCAAGATGAGTCCGAGATATTGGAAGATATTGATGATATATTTTCTTATATTTATTCTTGTAACTATCTAACTGTAATACTAGATAAATTATTATAACGAATCACCACGATTGTGAGGAATAAAATATGTAAGTTGTGGTTTTCTTCGAGGATGTAGGTCGTAATATCCGACTGAACCTCGTTAGATATGGTGTTCTTTGTTTACGTCCATCTATCCACGGAGAAAACCACAACGACTACATACTTTATTCCTCACAATTGTGGTGATTCATTTTAATATAATTGTGGTTTTCTCCTAACTAAACTAAGAAACGATATAAATCTATCTAATATTATCATTACAAAGTTACAAGAATATCTTAAATATAAGAAAATATATCATCAATATCTTTCATATCTTCCAATATCTTGGATTCATCTTGTTCGTCAGATCTCTTGTGAAGATTGAAAGTTCAGAAGAGATATGAGAACCAATATGTTACAAATAGTTTTCTTGTATTTGGTATTCGTACTTGTACATTAAGGGAGAAGATACAATGTGTATTTATAGTACAAGGAAAGGTATTTAGATAAACATAAGATACAATAGTTGAGATCGACTAAAACTTCATTGATGTTAATCACATTCGGTTGGAGTTGTGGTCAACCCACTTTATGTGTTGCATTAGGACATGGTCGACCCATTTTCTGTTGCATTAGGACTCTTGGTCGGACCACTCATTGATATGTCTAATATTCTCCCTCAAGTTGGAGCAGAAATGAAAATGACGCCCAACTTGCCTATAATCTTGTTAAAGGCTTCACCACCAAGTGGCAGCTAGCTGGTCGTTGGTTGGTCTCACGCGGGGAGCAATAAGCTTTGACTGAATCTTTTCACTAACCAAGTGAGAGTCAATTTCGATGTGCTTGGTTCGCTTATGAAAAACTGGATTGTCTGCTATATGTAAGGTAACACGGTTATCGCAGTAAACCGGCACGGGGGGATCATGATCAATCCAAAAATCATGTAGGATGTATTTGAGCCATTGAAGCTTCCAAGTGAGAGTATCTAAGGCACGATACTTAACCTCAAGAGAAGATCGAGCACCGGTAGGATGCTTTCTAGACTTTCATGAAAGGGGGTTGGAACCCAACATAGTGAAGTAGCCCGTTGTGGATCGTCTGGTTGTAGGACAACCAACCCAATCATAGTCACAATATCCAGAGACAAGGAGAGAACTAGACTCTGATAAGAATAATCCCTTGGCAATAGATACCTTCAGATATCGAAGGACTCTATGAGCCGCATCTAGATGATCGAAATAGGGTGAGTGCATGAACTGACTTAAATAAGTAACCGCATAAGTGTTTTCAGGACGCGTAACAGTGAGGTAGAGATGGCGACCTATCAGCCGACTAAAAGGCGTGGGGTCGGATAGGAGTGTACCAGTCGAAGAATCAAGTTTTAATTTCTGCTCCATAGGAACTGGAGAAGGGCGACCAACAGTTAACCCCGAGTCAGAGAAGATATCGAGAAGATATTTTCTTTGAAAAAGAAAAATACCTGAGATGAGCAGGACACCTCAATTCCTAAACAAATATCGTAGGCGTCCGAGATCTTTAAGCAAAAAAGTCTGATCCAAAAAAGACTTGAGATCAGAGATTGTCCGAGAACATGTTCCGTTGATAATGATGTCATCAACGTATACGCGGACGTAAAGAGATAGAAATGCAGTCGTGTAGGAAAAAAGAGAGTAACCTTCCAGAGATTGGACAAACCCCTTTGAAGAAGAGCGGAAGAGAATTTGGAAAACCACTGCCCAGAGGCTTGTTGTAAACCATAAAGCAATTTGTCGAGCTTACAAAAGCGAGACTCCCCCTGAGGGGAAAGACCGGGAGGCAACTTCATGTAGACCTCTTCGTCAAGGTCACCTTGTAAGAATGCGTTGTTGACATCAAGTCGATAAGGGACCAACCCTTAATGGTCGCGATGGAAAGGAGAATGCAAACCGTGGCCAATTTGGCGACGGGAGCGAAGTTCTCATAATAATTAAGACCTTCTAATTGTGTATACCTTTCGGGACGAGACACGCCTTATAATGCTCGATGCTCCCATCAGAACAAAACTTAACTTTATACACCCATTTACATCCTATAGGATGTTTACCAGATTGTAAGGGTGTTAAAGTCCAAGTATTGTTCGATTTGAGAGCCTCAATTTATTTAGCCATGGCTTCCGGTCAATGCGGGGATTTCCTAGCTTGAGTGAAAATGGATGGTTCGGTTATGGATACGACAGGTGTGAGAAAAGCTTTATGAGTTGATGAAAATTTGTCAAAAGAGATGTGATAAAAAAGGAGGTACGAAACCGAAATCGTTGAAGGTTGAACTGCGATATTACATAAGTAATCCGAGAGAAAAGACGGCAGTCAGCGATCACGTTGGGGGACAAGATATGGCAATTGTATCTGCTGCGTCAGAAATGGGGACGTTCGAGAGAGATGACATAAGTGTAGAAGGAATCTGGTCAGATTCGATGACATGGAGAGAAATCGAGGAGGTGCCTGAAGAATTCGGGCGCTGGGCATCACAAGGGACAGTGGTGCCCATATCGATTGGGTCTGAAATGGGCTCAGATGAATTTCTAGGCACCGAGGCAGATGGAAGTATCGCTGGAGATGGAGCACCCATACAGACAGGTGATGAATCGATCGAAACTGCTGAGAAATGGTCGTCTTTGGGTACCTCAGTGAGGCATAATCCATGCGAAGGATTTGCCGAGTACGTATACGAACGATCATCCTGATGTAAAGAAAGGGTGTTCGATGAGGAGGAGAGGAAGGAGGCGACTCCATCGAAAAACGAGATTCATGAAAGACCACATTATGAGAGGCGTAGATGTGTTTCGTAGAAAGGTCATAGATGCTATAGCCTTTCTGGCCATGAGGATAATCGACAAAAATTCCCTGTGAAGCACGAGAATCAAATTTTGGAGAGATCCTAATGCTATGTGCAAAGCATAGACAACCAAACCAATGTTGGTGATCAAACGTGGGAGGAGAACCAAGTAACTTTTCATGCAGAGATAAGTCACTCAAGAGTGGTGTCGAAAGTTTATTAATGAGGTAAGCAGTTGTGAGAGTGCACTCCCCCCAAAAAGAAATTGGAAGTTTAGCTTGGAGGCGAAGAGCGCGGGCAACATCTAAGATGTGGCAATGTTTACGTTCAACAACCCCATTTTGTTGGGGGTGTATAGACACAACTCTGTTGGTGTATAATGCCATGGTCTTGAAACTAGGAGTGGGGGTCATGAGACATAAACTCCGTTCCATTGTCGGAACGAAAAATCTGAATTTGGGGAAAGATGACGTTTCCCGTGCCACTTTGAAAAGAGGCAATTTTAGAATGGAATTGAGTTTTAATATAGTTAAAAAAAAATTAAGATTTGTCGTTTTGTCTCAGATTTGAGTGCATCAGAAATACTCAAGTACAACAAAAATCATCAACAAGAGTGAGATAATCACGAGAAGTTAAAAAAGGAACCGAAAATGGACCCCATAAGTCTGCATGAACAAGTTCAAAAGGACGAGAAGTAGTAGAAGTGCTTGTAGAGAAAGGTAAAGGTGATTGTCTGGATTGAGGACATATAATGCACATAATTTTATTAATCATAGAAGACTTAATACAAGGAAAACGACACAAAAAATATTGAAATCTAGCTAAAGACGGGTGACCTTGGCGTCAATGCCATAAATCAAAACTAATAGGACTACTACTAGAAGCGGAAACTGAAAACACTCGGACTTGTGTTAGGAAATAGAGACCTTCATGAGGATCACCAACTCCAATCATCCGAGTTGTGGGCTGGTCCTGAAAGAAACAAGCATGAGAAGAGAAAGTTACATCGCATGAAAGAGCACGTGTAATTTCAGAGACAAAGATTAAGTTAAACTTAAAAGATTGAATATGTAAGACATTGTGAAGATAAAAATCTTTAGTAAAAAACATGGAACCAATGTGTAAAACACGAACCCGAGAGCCGTCTTGACGACGAACAAAGTAGTTCAGAGGAGCGATAGAGGAAGAAGAAAACGATGAGAGTGAAGAGGAGATGGGCCTTGCGGCACCAATAACCCAAAGAGACTTAGAGGAAAAGAAATGCATACCTTGTAAATTATCGGTAGAAGTTGAACCATTAGCCTGCAAAATATATAACCTAAAGGTGCGGTACCTGTAAAATTAATAAACGGTCCTTGCTAGTTCTAGGCGGGGGTGCCTGCAAAGCTTCTTTGTTGTTCTAATAGATGGACCAGGTACTTGTACTGGTCTATACTTACGAAGGTTGCTGGAGGCACCGTTGCAGCTGAAGGCACCTCTGTAGTTTGTAAAGTGGACAAATTCTGTCCCTCCAGCGACCATGGAAGCGAGTGGTGTTGGTTGGATGCGACCGGATAGCCATAAAATTTATAGCTTGTAGACTGTAGATGTCTGTATTGACCACAATGATCATAAAAGGGTCTTTGTCGCTTAAAACGTGGTTTCTCCGAACAACCTGCACGGTTCGAATTATGATTACCAAACCGTCCAATAGCTAGGGCAACTGCATCAACCGTGGAAGCGAGTTCAGAAGGATATTTTGTTGAGTTTCTTCTTGTTTCACAACGCTATGAATCTTCAATATAAATGGAAAATGATCCATGAGAAGGATTCGACTCCGTATGGAGGAAAAACGATCATGAAGTTCTTGAAGAAGCTTTATGGCTCTCTCTTGATTGGAGTGATCAATAAGAGATTTCCCATGCCCACATATTAATGGTTCTACAATGAGTAAGGGTTATAATTCATCCTGAAGAGATTTAAGACTTGTAAAATAGGACAAAACGTCCAAACCTTCTTGTCGTAAGGAAGAGATAACACGTTTTAATTGAAAAACCTTCGATGCATTGGTTTGAAAGAAACGATCGTTAAATTTCGCCAAACATCAGCGACATCGTTATCATAAAGAATTGAAGAGCGAAGATCAGGTGCAACTGAGTTGATTATCCAACTCCCGACAAGATCATTACATCTCTCCCATAAATGTAACTCAGAGGGAGAAGTAGGTTTGGGAATAGTGATAGAGAAAGATATTCTCTATATTTAAATTAGGAGTTTCTATATTTTGGAAGATATTCTATAGTTATTTAGTATTAGGAGTTTCCATATTTTAGAGTTTCTAAGTAATTTAGGAGTTTCTAAGTAATTTAGGAGTTTCCAAGTAATTTAGGAGTTTTTATATTTCTGTATTTCTAGATATTGAGTCCTAGTTAGAGTCTAATTTGTCTAGTTGTAGCCTATATATATGGCTGAGTTCATAGTAGATAGGAATATGAATCTTGAAGTTATTAATAAAGTTTTCTATTAGTATTACGTTTATCTTTGGCTGGCATAGAGAAGGACTTAGGTTCTTATCAATTGGTATCCAGAGCAAACGCTCCCATCATTCGCTTTCGCATTACTTTTATCTTCGTTAGAGAATCTCGTTTATGGTACAAACTCGATAAGAAAAAAAGAAAGAATGGAGAAGCAATTAGGTGAATTGGCAGAAAAGATGACTGAGATGACGGTAAATCAATCATTATTGATTGAGAAGATTGGTCGATTGGTCGAAAATAGAGAAATTGTGTCTCAAAGAAGTGATCGTTTTAAAGGTGAAAGGTTATATTTGCACGGTTTAACGGATCAGATGTGGAAGGATGGATTTTTCAAGCTGAACAATATTTTGAATTTTATGACACTGCACAAGACCAAAAGATTCAGTTTGCAATCAGTTACTTAGATGGGAAAGCATTACAATGGTATCGATGGGCTAAAAGAGGTAACTATTTTCGTTCGTGAGAAGATTTTGCCGAAGCGGTTGTAGGTCGCTTCGAGAGAACGACGTATGAAGATGCAGGGGCTGCACTAGCAAAATTACGACAAACAGGATCCATCTTTCAACAAGAAGAATTTGAGCGTCTCTCAAACATGGTTAATGGTTCACCAGATAATTTTTTAATGAGTTGCTTCATGAGTGGATTAGAAGATGAGGTTAGACTGGAAACCAAATCCTTTAATCCAGTAAACTTACATGAGGCAATGTCTATAGCTAGATTACAAGACGAAAAAGTCTCTTTGAGACGCCAAAGTTATAGAAGTATTACAAGACCAAACCCCCTTATCAATGCAAAACCACTGAACTCAAGACCACCAATAATACCAAACCGGGTTAATAATGAAGCACCCGTAATTCACTGACTCACATCAGTTGAGGCTGAAGAAAGAAGGAAACAAAAATTATGTTACAATTGCGATGAGAAGTGGTATCGTGGCCATCGATGTAAGACACAAACTTTATTCCTCATTGAGAAAGAAGAAGATAATGAGGATGCAAACAAAACTGAAAAAGTGAGGGAGTTAATAAAGAGGTATACACACAAGAAGAAGAACATGTGGAGATTTCTATGCATGCATTGGATGGCTTCCCTGCACCACAAACCATGAAGTTCCAAGGTGAAATCAAACGGGCTCAAGTTATTATTTTAATTGATTCAGGTAGTACACATAATTTGATTGATGCTTCCATCCCGAAGAAGCTAGGTATTAAAACTGTACTTGACAAATCCTTTGAAGTTATGGTAGCAGAAGGGTCAAGAATTACTTGTGAAGGGCAATGTGTTAGCCTAGAGTATAAGATTAATGAGTATGCTTTCACGGGAAATTTTTATATACTGAAACTTGGGGGTTGTGATATGGTATTAGGAGTAAGTTGGCTACAAACACTTGGGCCAATAACTTGGGATTTCAGGTACTTAACAATGAAATTCACTATACAAGGTAAACAATTTAGTTTGGAAGGTGTAAGAGGATGAAAAGTGAAGATCGCCAGCAGCCATGCCATGCAACGACTCCTCACACAAGGGTCATTGGAAGTTTTGTGCCAAATTTCAGGTGAAAAAAAACGATGAAGCTAATTCCAATATAGATACAGAAATTCAATCCTTGATTAGACAATTTGTTGTGGTATTTTCAACACCAACAGGTTTGCCATCCAGGAGAAGTCACGATCATCGCATTACTTTACATCCCAACAATTCACCAATTAATGTTCGACATCATAGGTATGCTTTTGGTCAAAAGAATGAACTGTTAGATGAATTGCATGGGGCTTTGTATTTCTCAAAATTAGACTTAAGGTCCGGGTACCATCATAGGATGCAACAGGAAGATGTACATAAAACTGCCTTTCAGACACATGATGGTCATTATGAGTTTCTTGTCATGCCTTTCGGGTTGACCAATGCACCAACTACCTTTCAACATCTCATGAATCATGTCTTCAGAAGTCAGCTACGTCAATTTGTGTTGGTTTTCTTTGATGATATATTGGTTTATAACTCAGATTGAAATTTACACCCTGAACACCTTAGAGAAGTATTTCAGATACTAGAAAAATACTAACTCAAGGTCAAATTGAGTAAGTGTTCTTTTGATACCAAGAGAGTTGAATATTTAGGGCATGTCATCACATCTAAGGGTGTAGAAGTGGATTCGAGCAAGATTCAAAGCATTATAGACTGGCCATTGCCGAAGTCATTAAAAGCATTACGAGGGTTTTTAGGTTTCACTGGCTATTATCAAAACTTTGTGGTTGATTATAGTAAATTGGCTTTTTCGTTGACTAAACTTCTTAGGAAGGATAGTTTCAAATAGACCATGGAAGCAATTAAAGCCTTCAACAACTTGAAAACCGCTATGACGACTACCCCAATATTAGCATTACCAAATTTTTGTAAGGAGTTCATAATTGAAAGTGATGCAAGTGGGGTAGGAATCGGGGCAAATCTGATGCAAGAAGGTAGACCCATAACGTATACTAGTAAGGTGATAGGGGCACGACACCTTGGATTATCTACGTATGAGAAGGAACTATTAGCAATGGTTCATGCCATCACTAAATGGCGACCTTACCTCATTTGGAGAAGGTTCATAGTGAAGGTTAATCAACAAAGTTTGAAGCATTTTTTGGAAGCTAAAGCAGCCACCCCATGCAACAAAAATGGATTGCGAAATTATTGTGTTACGATTATACAATTCAGTACAAACCTGATAGGCAAAATAAAGTAGCCGATGCATTATCTGTAAGTATGAGTCCGGAAAATTATAGAGAATTACATATGTGAGTTGTGCTTGGATGGATGATCTAAAGCCTGAGTTAAAAACAGACCCGTGGATAGTAGATTTTATACAAAAGATAAACAAATCCTCTTTCAGTGAGAAGAATTTAACGGTAAAGGATGGATTAGTGTACTTGCGAGGAAACCAGTTATTGATAAGTCCAAAATCTAGATGAAAACTATTGTTATTGGTTGAGTTCCATTCATCACCGGCTGCAGGGCATGCAGGGCAACTGAAGACTATGAAGCGACTTTCAAAGTTGTTTTACTGGACGGGGATGCATCAAGATGTCAAATAATATATTGCTAGTTGCGACACGTGTCAAAAAAATAAATATAGCACCCTCTCTCCTGCAGGTCTTATACAACCCTTACCCATTCTTACAACTATATGGACTGCTATATCTATGGACTTCATTGAAGGATTACCGAAGTCAAAAGAAAAAACAGTAATTTTGGTAGTGGTAGATCGTTTCACTAAGTACATCCATTTGATGGCATTAAAACACCCATACACAGCAGCTACAGTTGCTAAAAAAATTCTGGAATCGGTGGTCAAGTTGCATGGTTTTCCCCAATCTATAGTATCCGACAGAGATGCAGTATTTACTAGCAAGTTGTGGCAAGAATTATTTCGCTTACAAGGCACTGCACTGAGGATGAGTTCAACATACCACCCTCAAACCGATGACCTCCGAGGTGGTGAATCGTTGTTTAGAAACGTATTTGCGATGCTTCGTAGGAGATAAACAAAAAAAGCTGGGCTATATGGCTACCATGGGCAGAGTATTGGTACAATACTTCGTATCATACATCGACAAAACTAACCCCTTTTGAGGCAGTATATGGTATATCACCTCCCGTATTAGCATCATATATTCCGGGTAAAGCACAAACTGCGACATTAGATGAAGCACTTATACGAAGGGGTCACATTCTTTCCAACCTCAAGAGTCATCTTCATACTGCCCAGAATAAGATGAAACAATATGCTGACAAGGGACGAAGGGATGTAGTATTTCAAATAGGAGAGTACGTGTATTTAAAGTTACAACCATACCGACAAAGTTCTACAGTAAGAAGGGTCAGAAGTTATCTCCAAGGTACTATGGTCCATATAAAATATTGGAAAGAATCGGTCCAGTAGCGTACCGCTTGGAGTTGCCAGAAGGAGCTAAAATTTATCTTGTCTTTAATGTTTCTGTGTTAAGGAAGGCACTTCTCCCCAATACTGCAGTTGATGATGAATTACCAAGTGTCGAACAGGAGGAAGACCCGGTGTTAACTATGATCGAGAATATCCTCGAGGACAAGGATGCTGTCAAAGAAGGGGGAATGATAGAGAAAGATATTCTCTATATTAAAATTAGGAGTTTCTATATTTTGGGAGATATTCTATAGTTATTTAGTATTAGGAGTTTCTATATTTTAGAGTTTCTAAGTAATTTAGGAGTTTCTATATTTTAAAGTTTCCAACTAATTTAGGAGTTTCTATAATTCGATATTTCTAAATATTGAGTCCTAGTTAGAGTCTAATTTGGCTAGTTGTAGCCTATATATATGGCTGAGTTCATAGTAGATAGGAATATGAATCTTGAAATTATTAATAAAGTTTTCTATTAATATTAAGTTTATCTTTGGCTGGCCTAGAGAAGGACTTAGGTTCTTATCAAATTGATCCATCAACAAACCCAAATTTGTCTTTAGTACGGAGAACCTTTCTCATAGCTCAAGACCAGGAGGCATAGTTATCTCCGCTGAAGGTGTGATTAATACGGTTGTAGGAGAATCAGAGTGATGAACATCAAAGACGAGATGAACGCGTATGGATTGGTTCAGAAGAGCCATTTTTTTTTTTTGATCAAATGTTCAGAAGAGCCATTAGTCGCCATAGTTGAATTAGTTTCAAAAGAGATATCAATAGGGGTAGCCATGAAGGAAAGAGAGAAAGGAAATCCTAAGTTTTGATATCAAACCTGCTCTAATATACCATGTGAAGATTGAAAGCTCGGGAGAGATATGAGAACCAATACGTTACAAAATAATCTTCTTGTATCTTGTATTCGTACTTGTACATTTAAGGGAGAAGATACAATGTGTACTTATAGTACAAGGAAAGGTATTTAGATAAACATAAAATACAATAGTTAGGATCGACTAAAACTTCATTGATGTTAATCCAATTCGGTAGGAGCTGTCGTCGATCCACTTTGTGTTGCATTAGGACTTGGTCGACCCACTTTGTGTTGCATTAGGACTCTTGGTCGGACCACTCCATTGATATGTCTAATATCACTTCATCTCGATCCGTCTCATATCTCAATAGATAGAGTTCCAATGAAAGTAGACAATTCATATTAAACACATATTAGCCATATTTTCTCATCATGAAGAACAACTCATGAATCAAGTCTATTTTCGTAGTTGAATATAATATAGAAGGAACAAATTTAAGGAGAAAATAAAATTTTGGGTAAAACTAGATTGATCGTATAACCAAATTGATGTTAACAAGAAGATCAATATGTCAATTACGATTGGGAGATGCTAGAGTGCCCAAATTTTTGGGCATTTTAATGCCCAGCTGATGTGGAATCACTAAAAGACAAGGGTTTTTCAAAGTTTGACTACGGTGGGGACCGCTTTTGTTTCTAAATGAGGAAATATGTCACCCTCTAAGTACCAATTTCTAAGTCACTCTATCATTTCCCATTACGATTTTTAGCTTTGACAGGAACCTTGGCACTTATGAAACGCAAACTTGATAGGGAAGATGAAAGAAGGAAATAGAACAAAGAGTAGCGTAAAAGAAGAAGAATTCTTTTTCTAATCACCGTGTTGCTTATCGGATAAGCAAAAAGCATAAAGCAGGATTTATTGCTTCTACTTTTTAAGGAAACTGGGCTTTAAACACGAAAATAAAATAAAATAAAATGACAGAATGCTTAAAATAAGTTTAATCCGATTTTAAGCGGTTTCAAAGGTCCAAATGCCCAATGCTCGTTGCTATGGACTTTATTAAATTTAATTTTCGATATCTTTTAGCGCCGTGTTAGACAATTTTGTACCTGTCTTGAGCTCTCACAAGCCACCCAAATTTAACATTGGTGAAGACACACAACTTGTCTCACACAACCCCCCCCCCCCCCCCCCCCCCCTCCCCCATGCACAATATTGTCCTCACTTAGACACCTCACAGCTAAGTAATTTTAGGGAGTCCCATTTTCAACATATAGTCTGATGATAATTTTAGGGAGTCCCATTTTCAACATATAGTCTGATGATAATTATGTAATGTTTTTCTCTTCTCTGTCATTTTGGCTTCTTACTTTTTTTTTTTTTTTTGTTGAACTAATTTTGGCTTCTTACTTAATGTTTGAATCTTGTATTGCTTGTACATTATATATATATATATATATATATATATATATATATATATATATCTATTATATATAGCACAATGACCTTTTTTGAGCTCGGCCGTAGATTTATGTCATGGATATTCACGTCCATCCGATATTCATTAAGAATTATCTAATCTAACGACTAAAATTGAATTTCAAACCCACTAAATCAGAGCCTCCTTAATTCTATATCTATTATATATAGCACAATGGCCTTTTTTGAGCTCGGCCGTAGATTTATGTCATGGATATTCACGTCCATCCGATATTCATCAAGAATTATCTAATCTAACGACTAAAATTGAATTTCAAACCCACTAAATCAGAGCCTCCTTAATTCTCTCCCACTTTTTTGATAACCAACCACAAAAACCACGGTTTCTCACTGCTAAAAAATAACCACTCACCCACTATTCTCTCCCTCCCACTTTTTCAGAAAATTAGTTACAAACCACCCACTAAATTCTTTTCCTCCCCACTTCATACGTATGGCATTCGACTGCTTCTTATTGATTTTTGTCTCATATAGTAAAGTCATTTTCTGCTTTGTTTTTCCTGAGGTTGTTTAGAGGTGGGTTTATAGAAGGAGTTTGATTTTATAATGTGTTCTTGGAAGTGAGAAACTTCATAAAAAATAGTGGAAATTTCATAATCTGAAAATAGACAAGAGAAATAAATCATTTTCATTAGTTTTATTAATTAGGTGGGTAGAGAACCATGGGAAATAGGTAGGAAGTTTATTAAAAATGTCTTGATATTAAATTCATTTTCTTAGTCAAGTTTTAGTGTTTTAATTTTGTAAGATGATGACTTGTTTTAGTATACCTATATATGAGTCAACCCATTGCCCTTAATGTATTTGACCTATTGTCTGAGAGAATAAGATTTCCATGCATGTGTACATAGAAAAGTATAATATAACCTTTCCATGACATTCTTCTAGTAGCAGGAACCTTCTTGGTAATGGAAATGCTAGGTTCGCAAAAGTTTTTGATGAATTTTATGCCCGAGTAATGTGGCAAGTTCTCTTTGAAAGTTTGACCGAATTTAGATTGTTCTTTTACGGGTCGTTCATCTTTATTCTTACCTTAGTGCTTGTTAGGTTTAACAAGGGACTTCTCTAGGTTTGACAGGGGACTTCTCTAGGTTTGACAGGGAACTTCTTTATGCTTACCTTAGTGCTTGTTAGGTTTAACAAGGGACTTCTCTAGGTTTGACAGGGGACTTCTCTAGGTTTGACAGGGAACTTCTTTATGCTTACCTTAGTGCTTGTTAGGTTTAACAAGGGACTTCTCTAGGTTTGACAGGGGACTTCTCTAGGTTTGACAGGGAACTTCTTTATTCTTACCTTGGTGCTTCACAAATTTCATTTTCGTACGGCTTGTAGTTATTTAGATAGAATATGATATAGCCAATGAGTCATTTTCAACACCATTTGTATTAAAAAGAATTATTACTATTTTTCTCATGTGAGACTATGAAGATTAAAAGAACTTAAAACCAACACGGACTTTTTGTGTATCGACGGTCTCTAAGGCAAGCTAAGACTAGTCTTTACTTCTCATGGTACAACATTTCTAGGAGATTTCTAAATCCTTCTTTTGGAAAATTCTGAGGATTCAAGTACAGAAGTACAGGAAAAATTAGGTGACGAATGTGGAAAATGGTAACATTCTTCACGTAATGAGTTTTGATCGAAGTGCATTGTTGCGTAGGGTAACTAATGTTCATTAAAGAAAGTCTTATAATGAGATAGTTCATTTCACATCTATTCACTCTATGGCACCCACCATCAACATATTTGGGTGGGCCCGAGGTTGGGGTCAGGCAATGTAATCCAATCGAGGATTTCCACCTTGCAGTGTAACATTACGCTCTCTATATATATCGAACTGGTGCTACTGATCATATCACATTTAAGTGTTTGATATACATTATACAGTATCAAAGTGTATTTTGAACGTAATTTGAGTTTGAGGAAGCAAGACTCAAACTAACTATGTATCAAATTCACCTATCGATGGCCACAAATCCGTCCAAACTGTTACAGACCAGGTAATGTAAAGATTAATTTTCTTCTTACGGACTAGTTCGAAAACTAAATGCATAGTTGCTTTTTTACATTTACTTCATTTGTTGCAGTTCAATGGCTGTCTATAAAGAGAGAGGATTTGGGATGTCCATCAGAAGCCAGACTATTAGGACAGGTGATATTCGCTTCCGACGTTCTCATATCCTTCCCTGAGTTATTAATCCTCTATTTTCGGTCTAGTTTGAAATATGTAAAATACTACATCCTACTCACAATATTTTTCTGTTGGATTATGATACAGCTTTTCAAACAAAAGTTCCTAGAAATGCAAACTTAGAGAAACTCCGAAATGGTTATTTGTTTCCTGAGGTAAATCGATTGAATCTTTTCAGTTTACTCGTCTTCTGTGCTTATCTCATTTTGTTCATTATGTCACTTGTTATTGCTTTTAAAATTATTAAAATATGTTTTTCTATAGCTCATTACGTGTTAGAAGGGCTTCAGCTTCTAAAGGAAACATTTAAAGATCCGCATTATTTATTTCAAACTATATAGTAGGACTTCGGCTTCAACTTCATGGTCTTGAATAGATTTCAATAATAACTTTCAGCTATAAGATTTCGACTGGGACCCATTGTATGCATTTATAGAAGATTTTGTTATACTTTCCTGTAGATGGTCATTATAGTCTGAAAGATGGGTCTACCTATTCTTCGCATAGTTTTCTACAACTTTCTGCATATGATCATAGTCCAAGTGTCTTGTGCTTAACTTTTTTTTTTCTTTTCGTGTGATACAATTAAGATTTCTAGGCATGAGTATGAGCATAACCAGAAGTACCCGGATGCAAAGCTGATAAGTCTTGGGATCGGCGATACTACAGAGCCTATTCCAGATGTCATTACATTGGGTATGGCTGCGGTAAGGTTTAAACGCTTTTCAAATGATTCACAATTAATTTTGATGAGTTCGATTGAACAACAGATTTAGTTTCCTTTTTGACTAAGGAGATCAACCATTATATAATTTTCCAGCAATCACGTGCTCTATCAACAGCTGCTGGTTATAGAGGATATGGAGCTGAGCAAGGCAACAAGGTATTATCATAATTTTGTATTTCGTCTTACATTTTATGTTATAACCAAAAGTCGCGGAAGCTATCGAACCTATCCTAGAAATTGATCCGATTATGAAGATTAATCGAAAAGCTAAGCCAAAATCAAATATGCGAACAGAATTTAACGAGGTTCGGCTTTAAAGCCTACGTCCTCGGGCGAACAAGAAATCTTTATTGAAGGATAGATGAAGACGACTAACACAACCCGCAAGTTCGTCCCAAGATGGTACCGTATAGAAATTTACCTTCTATACTAGATCTTCGACAACCGAGAAATTAAACACCGCTCAAAACTATGAACAAAAAATTTCTCTCTCACTTGCTCTCTCTCTTTAGCTCTCTCTAAAGAAGAGTTGTTGTTGCTTGTGTTGGTGTGTTGATTACAAAGCACTCAACCCCTATTTATATATATTATAAGCCAAAAAAAATTGGAAACTGCCTATTGAGCCAAAAAATTGGAAACCATCCCAATTTTTAGAAACTGCCTATAGCTGCCCCTTAAACCTCCTCTTCAATTTTTAGAAACTGCCTCTTACAATTCTCCACCTCGTACACAATTTGATATACTTCAAATTTTGGACGAACACCAGGATACTCCTTGTAAGATATATCTGCTTTTTGTAACTTCATCCGACTGCACCATATGTCCATGGCTGCCTACGTACCCTTTTATAGGATCAAGCCTACCGTAGTTCTACCAACCCTTCACATAAAGATTACCTTGTCGCCATTACGCCCTTTCGGGCAACTTAACACGAGCCGATTTGTAGCAATTCCAGGCAATGCTGAAACTTGCTACATGTCACCACTTTAGTCAACATGTCCGCGGGATTCTCATCTGTGTGTACCTTCATGAGAGAAACATCACCTTCCTCTATGACATCTCGTACAAAGTGATACCTGACATCGATATGCTTAGTACGAGCATGATGGACCTGATTCTTCGCCAAGTGGATCGCACTTTGACTATCACACCATACATCCACGCACTCCTGCTTAATCCCTAGATCATCCAGAAGACCCCACAACCACAATGCTTCCTTCACTCCCTCGGCCATAGCCATATACTCGGCCTCCGTAGTAGATAACGCAACTGTAGATTGTAACATCGATCGCCAACTAACTGGAGCACCATGTACCTTAAATACATAACCAGTAGTAGATCGTCTTCTATCTAGATCGCCAGCATAATCCGAGTCAACATAACCGCTTACCTGACATGTGTCTCCACCAAAGCACAAACCCGTATCAACGGTACCCTTTAAGTACCTCAAGACCCACTTCACAGCTTCCCAATGTGTCTTCCCTGGGTTTGCCATAAACCTGCTAACCACACTGACCGCCTGTGAAATATCTGGACGAGTACACACCATAGCGTACATCAAACTGCCAACTGCACTAGCATACGGTACACGATCCATATGATCCTTCTCCACCGTAGTAGTGGGAGATTGTTTTCCCGAGAGCCTGAAGTGTGGTGCCAAAGGTGTTGACACCGCCTTCGCATCCTGCATCCCGAACCGAGAAACTACTCGTTCGATGTAACCTTTCTGATTCAAGTATAGTTTCTTACTTGACCGCTCTCTTTTAATCTCCATTCCCAGTATCTTCTTTGCAGCGCCCATGTCTTTCATCTCAAATTCTTGACTGAGTTGAGATTTCAACTTATCTATCTCCACCATGCTTCGAGAAGCAATAAGCATGTCATCCACATACAAAAGGAGATAAATAAAGTCACCTTCGCGAAGCTTTTTGATGTATACACAACAATCATAGTCACTTCTGCGAAAACCATGCTTTAGCATGAAAAAATCAAATCGTTTGTACCATTGGCGAGGGGATTGTTTCAATCCGTAAAGAGACTTCCTCAAACGACATACTTGATTTTCTTTACCCTCAACCTTGTATCCCTCAGGTTGAGCCATATAAATTTCTTCTTCCAAATCTCCGTGCAAGAAGGCGGTTTTAACATCGAGTTGTTCCAGCTCAAGATCACTATGAGCAACAATACTCAATAGCACCCGAATAGAAGTATGTTTCACGACTGGTGAGAAAATCTCATTGTAGTCGACCCCTTCTTTCTGTGCATAACCCTTGGCCACTAGTCTTGCCTTATACCTTGTACCCTTGATCTCGGAAGAATCCTCTTTCTTCTTGTACACCCATTTACAACCAATAACAGACTTACCTTCGGGCAATGGGACAACCTCCCATGTCTGGTTCTTGTGAAGAGACTCCATCTCTTCTTGCATAGCAACCAACCAACTCTCTCTTTCCTCCGCGGTAATAGCTTGTTTGAAGGTGACCGGCTCGTCGTCTTCCACCGAGAGTGCATATTCAACCAGATTTGCCTGCCCATAATGCCTAAGAGGTTTGTCTGACCCTAACCTCTGTACCGGCTTATATAACCGTTTCGGCCTAGTGTGTACCGAAACATCCTGCTGTTGTTGTTGTAAAACTTGTGTACCTTCCCCTTGAACCTCCTCATGATCGGGTTCATCAATTTCCTCATCCTGAGTATTATCCTGATGCTCCACCTGATCATGATTCCTAGAAATCCGTTGGTCTTCGATTTCTACTTCCACTACTTGAGCTTTAGTAGACCCAACATCACCACAACTAGGCACCGTAGCTTTCGCCATAGCTACAATAGATGACTCATCAAACACCACATCTCTGCTGATTACAAACTTCTTGTCTTCCGTACACCATAGCCGATAACCCTTGACTCCTGTAGCATATCCTAAGAAAATTGCCTTCTTTGCTCTATTATCAAGTTTGTTACCTTTAACATGGTAATAGGCCGTACAACCGAAAACCTTAAGTCTCCCGTAATCTGCATGTTCACCTGACCACACCTCGTAAGGTATGCCGCCATCTAAAGAAGAATGTGGAGACCTGTTCACAATATAACAAGCTGTAGCAACAGATTCTGCCCACCATTCTACGCCTAGTCCCGAATTGGAGCGCATACATCTAGCCTTCTCAAGTAGTGTACGGTTCAATCTCTCTGCGACTCCATTCTGCTGAGGTGTGTTTACTACTGTCCAGTGCCTCACAATGCCTTCCTGATTACAAAACTCCTTGAATGCCCCATCCGTGTACTCGGTCCCATTATCCGACCTTAACGTCTTCAGCTTTCGACCAGTTTTGTTCTCAACCATTGCTTTCCACACCAGGAATGTGTTGAATACCTCATTCTTATGCTTCAGAAAATAAAGCCAGACAAATCTCGAATGATCATCAACGAATGTAACAAAATACCTGGAACCACCCTTGGAAGGTAACTTTGCCGGTCCCCAGACATCGGTGTGTACGTAGTCTAACACCTCTTTGCTCCTGTGCTTGCTTGTAGAGAACGTCACCCTGTGTGCCTTCCCGAACACACAATGCTCACAAAACTCCATGCAAGGCTTCTTCATGTCCTTCAACAAGCCTTTCCCGCACATCAGAGATAGACCCTTTTCTGACATATGCCCAAGGCGCATATGCCAAAGCCTCGTACTAGCCGTTGGATCCCTTCCACTGATTCCTACTGCTACATCTCCAGTAATTGTTGTCCCCAAAAGTTTGTATAAATTACCGTAACGAGTACCCCTCATTACCACCAAAGAACCCTTAACGACTTTTATGGAGCCATTCTCTATAATTATCTTACAGCCGTTCCGCTCCAACACACCAAGGGAAATTAGATTTTTCCGCAAATCGGGTATGTGTCTTACGTCCGTCAATGTTCTCACCACTCCATCGTGCATCTTGATCCGTATTGTTCCGAGTCCCACAGTTTTACATATACTATCATCACCCAGTATAACTGTACCACCATCTATACTCCTATAGGTAGTAAACCACTCCCTATTTGGACACATATGGTGTGACGCCCCTGAATCAAGCATCCACTTATCGAAGATTTTCTCTGACACCTCTGTCACCGAGAAACATTCATCCGGGTCTTCTGACACATATCCCGCCTCTTGCATCTCTTGTTTCCCCTTGTAGTCTTCGTTCTTTTGCTTCAACTTTCTCTTTGGACAAGCCGCTTTAAAGTGGCCAAGCTCACCACAACTAAAGCACGTTTTCTTAAAAGAGCCTCTAGATTTGGATCTAGATTTCCCGCCCTTTCCCTTTCCCCTTTCATTACTCCTCCCCCTCGTTACAAACAACCCTTGTGCTTGATCCTTGTCTACTCCACCCGACGCCATACTGTTAGTAGCAACCTTACGAAGGTCATCCGCTAATAACGAATTTCTCGTCTCTTCCATGCTTAGACTATCACCAACAAGCATCAAAGTTTGAACAAGGTTCTCATAGGATTTAGGCAATGAAAGTAACAATATGAGGGCTTGGTCCTCATCCTCAACCTTAACATCAATATCCTCCAAATCTGAGATAATCCTGTCAAACCCATTCACATATTCCTGAATAGAAGAACCCTCTTCCATTCTACATGTGAATAATTTGGATTTTAAGTAGACCCGATTTGTTAAAGTTTTCGTCATGAAACTGCTTTCTAGCTTTAACCACACACCCGCCGCCGTTGTTTCTCCGTCTACTAGGAACGCCACGTCCCTCTCAAGACACAACATAATGGTAGCCCGTGCTTCGAGATCTAACTCCTCCCAATCCTCATCTGACATATCTCCTGGTTTCTTTCCCGTCAACGTCTTGTGTAATTTCTGCGAGATTAACAGATTCTTCATCTGCATCCGCCAATAAGAAAAATCGTTTTTCCCATTGAACTTCTCTATCTCATATTTCCCTGCTTTGACCGTACCACTTCTCGATCCCATCTTCTCTTCGTTCAATCTCAACAAGGCTCTGGTACCAATTGTTATAACTAAAAGTCGCGGAAGCTATCGAACCTATCCTAGAAATTGATCCGATTATGAAGATTAATCGAAAAGCTAAGCCAAAATCAAATATGCGAACAGAATTTAACGAGGTTCGGCTTTAAAGCCTACGTCCTCGGGCGAACAAGAAATCTTTATTGAAGGATAGATGAAGACGACTAACACAACCCGCAAGTTCGTCCCAAGATGGTACCGTATAGAAATTTACCTTCTATACTAGATCTTCGACAACCGAGAAATTAAACACCGCTCAAAACTATGAACACAAAATTTCTCTCTCACTTGCTCTCTCTCTTTAGCTCTCTCTAAAGAAGAGTTGTTGTTGCTTGTGTTGGTGTGTTGATTACAAAGCACTCAACCCCTATTTATATATATTATAAGCCAAAAAAAATTGGAAACTGCCTATTGAGCCAAAAAATTGGAAACCATCCCAATTTTTAGAAACTGCCTATAGCTGCCCCTTAAACCTCCTCTTCAATTTTTAGAAACTGCCTCTTACATTTTAACTGATACGAGACTTTATGTACATGGAGATCTGGAAGTCTCACGCTTTGAACGAAAGTATTAAACTACGTTCAAGAGTTCAGTTTTATATGGTGCTTTTGTACACCACCTAAGCATTTTGCTAATGGTGGTCGATTTCTATGTTATACCAGGAACTGAGGAAGGCAATTGCTGAAACGATTTATCGGGATGTTGGTGTAAAAGAAACTGAAATTTTTGTATCAGATGGTGCCCAGTGTGACATTTCTCGCATTCAGGTATTTGAGTTACTTAAGATAATTCTACTTCAAGTACCATGATTTGATAGAAATACGAACATCATATCTCATAAGAATATTACAACATCTTTTACCGAAAAGTTCATTTATTTAGAATTATCCTTTTGTATTTCCTCTTTCCTTGGCTACCCTTATCTCAAAGTTCGCTTCTTGTTAACTTGTAATTTTCAAAGTTTCCTGCAACTTGCATCGGTCTTTTCATGTATATATATATGTATAAATATTATGATTCTCTTATCACTTTTTTATTCTTTCCTGTTTACATGAATTGCAAACCTGATACAAAGTTTCCTCTCTCAGCTGCTTCTGGGCTCCGATGTCACAACGGCCGTGCAAGACCCCTCCTTTCCGGTATGGTTATTTCCAATTGTTATCTCTACAAAATCCAAAAAAGGTGAAGAAGAAAATATAGTTAAAGTACATGTAAGCGTTTTCCCAAATATGATTCAAGTGATATATGATCACATTAACTCAATATAATCCATGATTCACAATTTGGGCATGACTGAATATTGTTATATATACTTTTTGTTGGTGATAGTTATCTTCTATCCGAGAGAAGGAAACAACAAAAACCCAAATTTGACTTCTTGCTTGCGCAGTAGAGGCTTTGCTAAGCCACTAATATGGGCCTCCGGGATGAGAGAGAACTAGAAAAGGGTTTTTAGAAAAAGAATAAAGGCCTTCCTCTGCTTGTCTTGACCGTTAATTCAGAACATCTTTTTTTTTTTTTCGTATGACAGGGATATCTTGATTCAAGTATTATAATGGGCAGAGGTGGTCAATTTGAAGAGAGAAGTGGCAAGTTTAAGAACATAGAGTACTTAAAGTGTTGTCCAGAGAATAATTTCTTTCCCGACTTATCTACTACAGCTCGAACCGATATTATTTTCTTCTGTTCTCCACACAATCCAACCGGTTATGCTGCATCAAGGGATCAATTGGAAAAGCTGGTGGAATTTGCAAGGAGAAATGGATCAATCATTATCTATGACTCTGCTTATGCTGCTTATATCTCAGATGACAGCCCAAAATCTATCTTCGAAATTCCTGGGGCGAGAGAGGTATGATACAGTATGAACCATCTTCTTAACCTTGTCAGCCGTAAAAGAAGATAGCCTTCAGCTTGTTTTTTCCCTCTCTCCTTTAACTATGGTTTTTATTATGTATAGGTTGCCATTGAGATATCATCCTTCTCCAAATTCGCGGGTTTCACTGGTGTTCGTCTTGGATGGACAGTAGTCCCTGAAGAGCTTGTTTATTCAAATGGGTTTCCGGTCATAGACGACTATAACAGAATCGTCTGCACCTGTTTCAATGGTGCTTCTAATATTGCTCAGGCTGGTGGACTTGCTTGTCTTTCCTCTGAAGGTTACAAGGTTAGTACAAGGCTCGTATATGAAGTCGATAATCATTCTAATTCATATATAAAGGGTATAAAGTCGGCATTATGTTTATATACGCATTTTACTCAATTTATTGATCCTTTCGAATCTATGTTTCAGGCGATACGGGGTGTAATTGACTTCTACAAAGATAATACAGAAATAATGGTGGAGACGTTCGAATCAATTGGTTTGAAGGTTTATGGGGGAAAGAATGCACCATACTTGTGGGTTCATTTCCCTGGTTTGTGTTCATGGGATATTTTTGATACAATTCTTGAAAAGACACACATAAGTACAGTTCCAGGTACTGGATTTGGTCCAGGGGGTGAAGAGTTTATTAGAGTTAGCGCTTTCGGTCACAGAAAATGCATCTTAGAAGCTTCAAATAGGCTGAAAAATCTTTTCAAATGACAATTTTTATGCTTAAATTGTTTCTAATAAAGTCTTCAAATTGAAGTGTTCATTTTGTACAACATCTAACTAGCAATTAGAATCTAAATTGGAGCCTGTAAAGATTCTGAGAATGTGGTTGATGATTGTTGTGCTCGAAAACTCCTCCTTGTATTAAGTATTTGATTATTTTAAGATAAATAAGTTCTACGGAAGATTCCGAGAATGTGTAAAAACTAAACGATACCTAAATAAATAAAACATGGCCATCATTTGGTCCTTGTATTTGGCTTCGTAAGTTTTGGAAGATTGTATTTTACTTGGCAAGTCATTAAAGATTTGTACTATTAAGAATGTTGAAATAGTTTTGATTTACTTCATCCTTCAATCTTGTTAGCTAGGAATTTCATTGGTATCATAATTTTGTACATGGGTTCACTGGTATGGATTGGTACCATAGTCAGGCGTCTAAACTATGGCTAGACGCAAAGAGATGCGAGTGAGGCTCGCTCAGGTAGAAGGACGAGTGTCATGTATACTCTGATCGAAGACCTACTATATTGAAGATCTACTGCACATATATTACGAAGGTTGGTAGAAAACGAGCAGGAATACGTAATAAAAGAGAAACATGAGGGCTCTTGCGGGAACCACACCAGACCTGGAGTGTTGGTCAGACAACTGCTAACCGCAAGGTATTACTGGCCCAAAATGATGGAATCTTCCACTAATTCGTGAATTACTGCAAACCTTGTACGGTACATTCAAACATACGTTATACGTGGGAATTTGGGTCAAATGACCTTTGACCCAAAATAGTTCGGTAGAATGACCCTTGTTTCCAAGTATTGCTCAAATGCCCCTATTTTGACCATTTCCTTCCATATTTGCCCCTCAGTATAAAAGGAAGTCTAGATTTTCCAGACAACCAAACAAATGATGGCGACCATCAACATGGGCCTCACGGCCAAGTCATTGGGCATCACGGCCGAACTAGTTAGAGGGCCTCATGGCCGAGTCCATTAGGGTTAGAGTTTAGGAGTTTCCATGTTTTAGTATTTCCTACTAAGTCTAGGTTTAGAAGTTTCTATATTTGAGTATCTTTGATATTTAGGATTCCTAGTTTGAGTCTATCTAGAAGTTTCTAAGTTCCAATAAAAGGAAGTCAGGTTTGTCTTTGTTATTAAGATCAGAGAATATTATGAATCAAGTTTATTATTAATCAAGTTTATCGTTTATTATTAATACCGTTTATCGTTTTATCCCTTTTACCGTTATTTCATCAACTTTATTTCATTAGCTCAGTTTAATAACAATGGTGGATTCCATTACTTTTACGCTTCCGCAAGAATCTACATCAGCTGGTATTCAGAGCTTGAAGAATCTGGGAACAAAAGATGAATTTTTTTTCATGGATACGGCTCTTCTTGAATGCTAGAAATTTTTTACACGTTTAGATTGGGATCCCTTTCGAGATTGAAAACAATTTTATATTGATCGAAAAGATGAAAGAAAAATTCATCAAGTTTCTAAAATTCCACTATTCAAAGGTCAATTCCATATAAATTTCTGGATTCAACACATGGAAGATTGGTTTAGAAATCAAGAAGTTCATGACAAAGATAAGATTCTTTTGGTTGAGCAACATATGTCCGAAAGAATCTATGAAGAATTCAATGCACTGCAATGGAGACTTATTGATAAAGGAAAATCGTTCATTGATGATTGGGATATATTGAAAAGGATTTTCAGGTATGTTTTTCTTCCTTTCGATGACTACCTATCTTATATAGAAGCTCAAATGCAATCGAACAAATTATCCGAAATTTCTTCGACTACTAGGGTCGATACTGTTGAAGGATATTTTCTTGATAAAATAAATACTAGTTTTTCAATGACGGAGAAAGAAAAGTTCAGTGAGATGAATAGAGAGGAAGAAATTCAATCGAATAACACAAACTCGGATAAATTATTTGCTCCGTATATAATCCCGGGAGAAGAATTAGTTGTTTCAAATCATAAAATACTTCTTTGTCCATCTTTATCTTCATTGATTTCAACTCCTAAAATTTGGATAAACCCTATGAATCTAGTTGAGAAGACTTTTAGGAATCTTGTTGATGGGATCAGACATGAAGAAGGCGTTGGATTTGTTGACAAGAATGATACTAATGTTTCTTCTGATGATCATGACCTATTTTTGGCGAAGAAGCAAATGGTTAATTGGATTAAAGAGTTACATACAAAGTTTGTTGCTGCCTTTTATAAGTTAGGACTTGATGGGCAATATGATAATAAAAAACACCCCGTATATAGAAGGTTACAAACACTACATAAAGATGACTATCACCTAGGGGTGAGCAAAAATCGAACCAATCGGCAAAAACAAACCAAGTCGAACCGCAGCGATCGGTTTTTGGAACGAACCGATCACCGTTCGACTTGGTTCGACTGAAAAACCGAACAACCCAAATCGACTTGGTTTGGCTTCGGCTTGAGTTTCTAGAAACTGCCCAAACCGAACCGACCGAACTCTTTGGAAAGAGGAAATAATAATTTTGTAAAGTTAATAAGGGAAAAGATTAGGAAAACCATAATCAAATCTTCCAAGTCTAAATTTATCCTCCTTCTTAGTTGTTGTTGTCGGCTTCGTCAACCACAACCTATTCAACTTGATTGAAAGGTTTTTAGAGGTAAGTCTTCACTAATGTTCTATGTACCACAACTCATTCTTAGTTAGTAACTTAAAAATATAGATTTTGCATTCGCACTTCTACTTCTTTTTTTGTTTTTAATGGTGGAAAAGTACGATGAATTTTTAATTTTTATTTTCCGTATATGTAATGGTGGAAAAGTACGATGCACTATTAATTTTTATTTTCTGTATATCCAATGAAATGAATAACATTAGTTTGTCATTTTCTCTAAATTGTGTTTGGTTAAACCGATCAACTGAACTCAACCGAGCCGAACCTTGTCGGTCGGCCGAATGATCGGCTCGAATTCGGCCGATGATTTAGTCAAACCGCCACTTATTGGTTCGGCTCCGGCTCGAACCAAAACCGGAAAAAACCGACCGCTGCTCACCCCTACTATCACCAACCCAACTTCACGGGTCCAACTATTGGTTGTCCAAGAAAACCATGGCATGATATGCACTCTAAGATTGATGGTCCAGCGGTATATGATGTTCTGACCAACTTTGAGGAGCGTTGGATGAAGTCTTCAAAAGATCAACATGGGTGTCAAATACTACAAAATAAACTTAAAGAAGGAACAGTGGAAGAAATCAATATGATTTTCTTGGAATTGAAAGTTCATGTAGCTCAACTAATGGCATATCAATTTGGGAATTATCTTGTTCAAGAACTTTTAGCGGTTTGTGACATAGAAAAGTTTACTGAAATTCTTCACTTTGTTACTAGAGATCGATGTGAACTTATTGACATTTGTTGTGATACTCATGGAACAAGATGTGTACAGAGAACGTTAACTTATTTGAAGACACCAAAACAGATTTATCAATTTCTTTCGGCTTTGAGGGTTGGTCTTACGATGAATGATGAGTGTATGAGTTTGAAGTCAGAGATGACGAAATTTGTCTCCATTAAATTAAAGAACGAAGGAAAGGAGGTCGAAGCGGAACACCTTAGGTTTGTATTCTTTACACTTGACGGAATTGACAAGCATAGTGATGTTGATGATTCAAATTACATAAACTTGTTCATTGATGTCTCTTACGTGCTGGATAAAACACTTCTGAGAAAGATAATTGAGATAGGTATTTTTGCTACGACATATTCTACAAAGAGAAACACTTCGGCCAATAATATTATTTATGGTGCTATGTTAGTTCGGGTAGTAACTAATTTTCCACGTAATTACCGCGTTAGGGTTTATAAACTTCACCAAGATGAACGTGCTAAGATGATTCAAGTTGTTAGTGAAAGGGAAGATACACAGAGAGGGATGAAGTGGATGCCGATATTCAGAGTTGATTTTTCCATCAAGAAGGATGTGGTATTTTCACTCCTTTTGTTCAAAGATGGTGGATTTCAAGATCTTTACAACTCCGTCTTATACGTTTTGGATGGGAGGACGACATTCATTGTTTTTCCAAGAATAACAAAGGTAGTATTTGTGGTATCTTTCATCAAACTAAAAGATGATGAGCGATGCCGCAATTTATTGAACTTTTATGCACTATTACTGCTTTTGCGAGTATCTTGGTAGCATTCGATTCTGATTATATTTGGTATTGTGGTCCTTTTCATCAAACTAAAAGACGATGGGAGATGTCGCAATCTGTTGGAAGTTTCTTTCGTACAATTGCTTTTGCGAGATTCTTCGCAGTATGCGATTTATGCTACTGATTTAGTCCATCATTGTCTTCTTCGAACTTTCAGCAAATTTCGTGCAAAGTGGGAATTAAGGATGGCATTGTTGAGTCTCACTTGAGGGCAAGTTCGTTCTCGGATAGGGAGTATGATGGCGACCATCAACATGGGCCTCACGACCAAGTAATTGGGCCTCATGGCCAAACTAGTTAGAGGGCCTCATGGCCGAGTCCATTAGGGTTAGAGTTTAGGAGTTTCCACGTGTTTAGTATTTCCTACTAAGTCTAGGTTTAGAAGTTTCTATGTTTGAGTATCTTTGATATTTAGGATTTCTAGTTTGAGTCTATCTAGAAGTTTCTAAGTTCCTATAAAAGGAAATCAGGTTTGTCCTTGTTATTAAGATCAGAGAATATTATGAATCAAGTTTATTATTAATCAAGTTTATCGTTTTATCGCTTTTATCGTTATTTCATCAGCTTTATTTCATTAGTTTAGTTTAATAATAATGGTGGATTCCATTACTTTTACGCTTCCGCAACAATCTACATCACATAACAAGGTAACTAGAGAAAACCAAGCTCTCTCTCTCTAGAATGAAACCCGAGCTCTCTCTCTTTCTAGAACGAAATGATTTCATCTTCTCTCTTCGATTTAATAATATAGAAGACATTAGATTGTTCACGAAACCAAACTCGTAGTGTGAAATTTCTAACAATCGCTCAATTAATTTCTAGTGAAGTTTCTTTGATATGCAAGCACTATAACAATTAAGTAATTAGACTCTTAGATGGTAAAAAGAAACATGATGAATGTTATAGATGATAGTCAAAACATGTAGAACTAAGATTTCATGTCACAATAAACTCACATAAAACTTGATGATATTGTGAAAATTATTTAGGTATAAATAAAACTGAAAATTATATAAATACTTCGGTGCAAAAAATTAAAAGATAAGAGAGATACCCATGCTCACGAAGTCTAATTTGATTTGTAGTTTAAAAAACATGTTGAATTTTCTCCAAAACCATGAAGCTCATAAAATATTTGAAACCTCATTAAATACAATAAGAACATGTGAAATTCGGGTTCCTACAAAAATAAATAGGGACCCTTACATAATCACCCTAAGAAATTAAAAAAAATGTCATGTATGAGAGTCAAACCCACAACCATTGATGCATGGCTCATCTCTGTTGGGCCATTCATAATTGATGTGTGGGAGTCGAACCCTCTAATACATGTATGTATAAGCCCAATCACTATACCTAATATGTGGGGGGGGGGGGGGGGGGGAGGGGCAGGGCGGATGCCCTGGCCGCCCTCCCTCAAACACAGCCGTGGTTGTAATTCGGCAGTATCGTGCTTATCACATCGTATCGATGTCTCAATGTCTTTATAATGACCATTGTAATCAATATTCAAAAACAAAAGAGTCATAAGTATCATCTAAAACTACTTTTAGTTTATCTACACATTTTAATTCTTTCATAACCAAACTAGTCATGAAAATGACGCACACAACACACTCAAATACTTTGGTACAGAAGCCTTGTAGATAGAAATTTATTTATAACCTTTTACGGTTAAGTATTTTGAATATTTATTAGCTTTGATCAATTTTTGTCTTTTAGTGAAAAAGAGTCATTAAGTCACAAATTCTGTCAAGGAACATGTAGCACTCCCGTTCACATTATCATATAAAACACTCCAACTATAATTCGGGATCTTTAAAAATTATTAACTCTTAGAGCATCTCCAACGAGACATTTAATAAAAACTCTATCAATCCAAAGTGTCAAGTTTCAAAATTATATCTCTAAAGTGTCTCTTTTTTATGTGACTATTTAGAGAACTAAAAAAAAATCTTCTCCAATGCGTACACTCTAAAGGTCATGATTTTAAAGTAGAGTGGGGTGACACTTAGAGAAATTCAAGTAGACACTCTAACTTTAAAGTGTCTCTTGAGATACTCTAAAGTTATATTGTCTCTCTTGAAACTCTATAATAACTTTAGAGAAATTCAACATCGTCTAGTTTGTTCATCCTACATATAAAATTATTATAATATTTTTGTCGATCTTTAAGGTCTTTTCATTCTCGATCTTGAGAATCTTTTCATTGTACGACCTTCAGGGTCTCTTTTTGTTTTGTCTTGTTAATTCTTTTTCCTTCATGAGACACTTTACATTCGAAAGTTCTGTGTAGAACTTTATTTATGTAACTCTCATGTAGTTCTCGGAGGAATAAAAAATCTTATACCATGTAATGTTGTGGATCGATTTCACTTATGAATGTAATTGTGGTTTTAATCAAAAAATAAAATAAATAAATAAATGTGTCCACCCTATAATAGAGTTTCTAACAAAGTGTCCCATTACAGAGAAAGTTTTTTAACAAAAGCTTCGAAAAATCATATGTGGACCTCTAAGTGTTAGAGTTTGAGGACTATTAAGAGCATCTCCAATGCAAAACTTGGAGTGCCACCTAGGATTTTCTGAGTTTTTCTTAAAAAATCATCTCCAATGCAAAACTCAACTAAGATCTCAAAGATGATGTGTCGAGAGTGGAATAGAGATATCTCAAGAGGATACTCTATTTTCAGAGTGTCCTCTTGAGATATCTCTAATTGTCCAACTCATCAATATTTAAATTTCAACCAATAGAAATCAAGTCTTCATATATTTCCAAAATAACTAATTATTTTTTTACAAAAATAACTATGACACGTAAGTAAAATAAAAGAGTTTAGAGTGTTGCATTGGAGACATACAAGAATTGAGGATCTCTATTTTCGACATCTAGGAGTGAGAATCTCAATTGAAACTTGACAAATAGGACGAATAGAGATTTTTTTTGAATTTTGCATTGGAGATGCTCTAAAGGAATTAAGCTATTGCTGGATGTCTTCATTTGTCCAGCTAGATCCTCTCAATAATGATTTCATCTGTTTTTCATGATCATGCCTTCAATCTTGATTTTTATGGAATTCAGCTAGATCCTCCCATTAAAATTTTATTGAACGACATGATTATATTTAGATCACTTTTGTATTCAAAAGATCCACTAAAATTTGTCATCATTCATCTATTCTTTTGAAACTCCTTAAATTCCAAGTACGCCCCTACTTAAAGTCATTAATGTACAAAGAAGATAGGAAAACCTAAAATAATCAGCACTAGTAGAAAAATCCATTAAAATAAGTGGTATCTTAGTCACCAAAGCACAAAACACTGGACTATAAATTCCACCTTAATGGTTCAACAATTCTCATCTTCACATATTCATATTTTTTTTATCTCTCATTCCGACCATGTCGTTCATGGCAGCCAGTTTTGTTGAAGCGTACGTGCTCCAGAAGAATTATAAAGAAGAGTTGAACAGAAAAGAAAACGAAAACGAAATCGAAGACGAAGAAAGAAGTGAAAAGATAAGTGAAGATAAATGTTTTAAAAAGAAAAAATCAAGTTTCTATAGTAGCATGTTTGAAAGTACAAAGAAGAAGATTTATCCAAACTCTATTATTTCTGATTAAAAACTTTATTTGGGATTAGTGATTTTGTCAATAAGAATTGTCGTTTTTCAATTTCCTTTTATTTATTGAAGTTTCCAACTTAAAAGGTTTGTGGATCAATTATGTAATTAAACCTTCTATGTGAATTATATAAATTACTTAAAATTGGATGATGCCATACTTATTTGTCATTCAAGAATACAATTATATATTACCCCAATTTACCATTTTCTGTGAGATTTAAGTATTCATGATTTATTCGGTTGTAGCCCAAACTAGCTAGGCCCACACGTGATAGGCTTAAAAGCCACACGTGCTCCACGTCACCCGTAAAGAAAAAAAACACAGGGAGCGTGTTAGAATAGTCTCACATGGGAGAATGGATAACTAGCAACCAAGAATATAAAGTATAGGTCTTCTCCACTCATTGCCAATTGATTTTGAGTTGGATGGCCACAAACTTAACTCATCATACTTTAAGTTTGAGGTTTACGAATAAATTTCATGATTCATGATAATAGGTTAATCCATTGAAATAAATGATGTGCTAAATAATCGTATACCTAAGTAATAAATTAACTATTCCAAAATTTAAACTCGCCAACGGTCAGCGGATGGAAGCGGTTGATAGCACCCATTAAAATTGTTGTTACGCCTCGATATCGGTCTACTAGGGAAGCACCCGCCACTTTTTTTTTTCTCTTGTTCTCGTTCTGTTTCTTCTTTTTCATCTTCGAATCGTCATCAACACTTTATCACGGAAAAAACCTTTTTTTTTTTCTCTTCTTCTTCATCTTCGAATCGTCATCATCACTTTACAATTGTTGTTATAGCCAAAGACAAGAGACTTTACATCCCAATCTGGATCTATTATAGAAGAAATTGTAAATCCACTAAAAAAGTGCAGAGTGAAAACTAAAAGAAAATCAAAGCCGGCGTCATAAGTCTCCCCCATCTAACAAATAAATTTCGTCCCTCATCAACATATGGAGGGCGAAGAGATATAATCGAGCCACTCGAAGAAAGAGGTAACAACCTGAGTAAAGAAAAACCACGAAATCCCCAAACGCTGCCCTTGTGTCATCCAACTTCCAATATTGAAATCAGAAACCCCGAGAGTCTCTCTCGGCTTGCAACTGGATTTTACCGAAAACTTAAGTGATGAGAGAAAATTATCACACCACCTGAATTTCATATGTACCACGGAGTAACTAGAACTGACTCCCAAGGTTAGCACGACTTCCTTGAATGGCTCTCCCATTTAGCTTAGTTACCATTAATAGAACGACAAACAAATCGAAAATTCAACATCAAATTCAAGGAAAGGCCTGATCTTGAAAAGATTAGAATGTTTAAAGAAATAAATCAAGGAAGAAGAACAACTTAGAAAAAGTTGCCAATGAAAAAAATACAAGGATCGGGTAAACTATTTATAAACAGAAGGTGAAGGAAAAGAAATCTGAAACAGATGAAGCATAAATTAAAGGTGGCTTGGAAATTCGCGAAGTAATAAATATTTGTTAGGAAATTGCGGCAAATCTTTGACTCAGTTAGACATGAAATTAATGTGATCAGAAATGACGAAGACTTTTAACCAATGAAAGAAGCAAGAGTGTCTAACGCGTCATCAATAGTTTTGTAATTAGTTAACCAAAAGGTTATAAAGAAAAAACGCGATCAAGTTATCAAACAACTTGACATCAGAAAATCAAAAGTGAAAAACGAAAGTCGTTCTTCAAGAACTAAAGGTATTCAAACCTCTCGTATTCGAAACGTAAGCAACCCTAGAAAGCAATGCTGCAAGAAGACATCTCACCACACAAGGTAAGTAAGACCAGGTTTCACATACTGCCCTAGTTAGTTCAGGTGTATCCTTAATCCCAATGATTTATTTTCATAAATTAATCTTGCATTATCTTAATCTCTACATAAATAATTTGTGCAAATAAAAGAAATACTATAAGTTATTCTACTCTTTAGTTTTTTTTCTTTCGACTAAGAAGTAGCAGGTCACCAGGTAAGTGAATCGGAAAGAGCTTTACCACCCAAGCCCAAAATTAGGGGGTCAATACGAGTGTCATCGGAGGCTAAGCCCTACACTGGCTCTAAATACATTCAGGTCTGATATGGATTCTGGTATAGAGGGAGGAAGTCTGCGTAAGTGGGGCCGATACCTCAATCCTGAAATGAAAGGGGTAGAAGCGTGCCTAGTGCTTTCCCGAGTTAAGCCTGGATCTGATCCAAGATCCTAAGCGGCGAAGATCTTAAGTATTTAATAAACTTGGGATACAAGAGTGTCACGAAGAGAAAACTTTCCCCACAGAATATACAAGATTGGGAACTTGCATCCATCAAATATACGGATAATTCCAAAGAAAAATCTCGATATCTTACAACAGCTAAAAAGCAGTATCATCTCAAGACAATGGATCTTAACGGCCTCATCAAAACCACTTATCGAAGTCGGCTAAAGAAGCCTATAAAAGGTAACAAACTCGTCTTGAACAAGGGACGATTACAAGCTGAATCTCAAGTTTAAAGGATCAATCAAATGTCCAATTCCTAAACTCGGTACTTTAATCCTCATTAATTTAAGTGCAAGAACGCCTTTACTGACTTGAGCGTTGGAGAGGTTTTAGAGTTCTATGCAGGTTTCGCCCCAAACTCCTGAGGAATAGTTTCAGATTTAACGAAGCATTTGAATTGTAATCTAAATGCAAATTTAGACTTCATCATTGTGGGCATTTTAATTGAAGGAGATAAATGAAGATGGTGAAGGAGATGGTGGTGTCTATGGTGGGACAAATGAGAGAGGATGAAGAAACGGGTGATTGAGTTTTTTAGTTAAAGGTTGATGTGATGTGAAAGCATAACGTTTAGGTCACTTAAACTAGATAAGTTAGTCCATTTTATGCTCCAATTCTAATAAGTTATGTCTATATTTATGACAAGGTACCATGAAAGAGTTATGCAAGGATATCATCTAAGTAGAAGAGTCAAGAGTGCTTAAAAGAGTCCAAGGATATGTCCTAAAGCCTACAGAGCGAAATGAAGCTAGAAGAGAGAAGAGATCACCAAGGGCATTTTGGTCATTTTTCACCTAAAAAGGATAAAAGAGAGTTTAAAAAAGTCTACAGAGTTTTCGAAACATTAATGAGCAAGTTAGAGACAAGGGCAAAATTGTCAATTGGCACCCGTTGGGCAAGCTAGAGAGGTCGATAGTCAACTTAGAACTAAATGGAGTCAAATAAAAAGTCATTGTAGCTTGAGCAAGTCAAACTAGACAAAATTAAAGAAAAAGCAAGGTGAAGACTGAAGGGAAATGGCCGACCATGCCTTGGAGATCTCGTCCAAGGCAACCCTAGCTCGGCCAACACCCTTCTTCAGCTCGTCTAGGTCATGAGAAGGCTTGGTCGACCTATGATTTAGTCAGCCAAACACCTTTCTTGCTCCACTTGAGTTCCTTTATTTGTATCATCTCTTCTTCTTTTGATTTCTAGGGTTTCTCAAGCTATTCTTAAGGTTGTATTGAGTTATTTAAACTTTCTCATGATGAGTTATAGAGAGATAAAATACTTAACTTGAGTGATTCATGTTATCATACTTTGGTTTGATTATTTTTATGAATAAATACTATCATTCTTGATTCAAAGTTAAAAATAATCTCTCTAGAGCTTGATTACTAGTTGTTCTTACTGATAAATCCTAGATAGAGAGAAATTAGAAATAAAGAGAGTAAAATAATGGGTTTCATGATGTTAATAATGTTAATTACACTCTCTGTGCTTGAATGCAAGAATCTCTCCATTTATGTATTTATATTGATTAGACGAGTATGTTGATGTCTCTCTCATGTTAGGTTAATCGTTTAATCTTGTTTCATGTCTTCTGTTAAACACATGTAATATTTACTTATTAATTGATCTACCCAATGTTAGACTCGATGTTAATGGAATATGATGACCCTTTGACTATTTATGACAATTAGGTATATCTAACACTCAGAGCATCTAATTTTGAGTCGAGAAGACTCAAACTCGAGATCGACCCAAACAAGCATTTTACATAAGTATATTTGATCCCGAATCCTTAACCTCTCTCATAGTTAAAATAAAAGCCTAAGTCACCGAATACGCCCTTAATTATTAGTTCAAGTTTAGTTATTTCTCTTTTGTTTCTTTTTTGGTCTTTGTCTAATCTACAAAACCCCCCTCTCTTTGCTTGTTTAATTAGTTAGGTATTTAGGTATATTATTACTTGTCTTTGTGGAGACAAAATTAACATTCGATGGTAAGCTACGTGTGAGCTATCCATGTGGATCAACCTCGGTCTTACCGAGTTACTACTTAATACCTCCACTTAAGTTCGCACCTTTTTTGGCTCATCAAAGGTCGTCGACCTTTTGCTGACAACTTTTTCCAGTGAGAGAATTGATAGAGGACAGGGAGAGGAACTATTCGAAATGAAGGGTAATAAGCAAAAGAAAATATTGTGTTAATAAGAAAAAGAAAATATTGGTTGTTAATCTGACTACGTAATCATAGATTTGGGAGCTAAAGTTAAATGTTGGAGAATTATATGTGCCAAATTTTCTAATTGGTCACGTGTTGGGGGCCAAATTGAAATGAATCGATATTTCGATTTAACAAATTTAGGTTACTCAAAAGATAGTCAAAGAATATTTTTTCATTCGATAATTACAATATGTATTACTCTCCTAAATTTTTTATTCAAAGAATTATGTTTACAATTATCCAGAGGATAAATATTTTAAATACTAATTTACAACAAAAACTCTCTTGGAGAGTTAAAGGTGTGAAACCAAAATTTTATCCTGACCAATGCTATACTGTCACAATGTCTGCTTCAACAATCGACCCTATCTTTTCATTTCACTAGAAATGACAGACTTGATGTCATGTGCTATGGCTTGAGCATCCATGGAAACTCCAGCTAAACCTCTCCGGGAAAACCCAGCACAATATATCACATTTTCCCCTTTCCAGTGAGTAGGATGTTTGTTCTTTGGCATCCCATCATTATTTAGCAAATACCCATTATCCTGCACATATTTAACAAATGACCTACATTTTACTCAATTTATCAACCAAATTACAATAACATCACTTCTTAGTATTATTGGAGTCAAAGGGATCGGGTGACTAAAGTGACCAGTAGAAACTAGAATCGCTTACCTCAACCCAAGCATTTGAAGTACGATAACCAGTTGCGAAGACAATGACATCGAATTTATGCAATTGTCCATTCTGAAAGGTCACATTATTATCTTTAACCTCCAATATCTCAGGTAGTACCTGTGAACACATATTAACGCATCATAAGTTCGTAACAAGTAAGATCTTGATACGTGAATTACTGAAGGAATGCATAAGGGTAGCTCTATAGGCGCGCACATCATCGAATTTGATGATGATTTATTTAAACTACTGGTTACTTTAGATTGAGCAAAAATCTTAGCTAATTTGCCTATTTGTATAAAATGTAAATTACAGTTACCTTTATGACCCCATTTTTTATCTTTTCAACCGTGCCAACATCAATAACGGGAGCTTTGCCTATTGTGGCTTTCTGGGTAAATGGACCTTCCGTAGGCCTACGGATGCCATACTTGGTTAAATTGCCGTATCTGAATCTAGCAAGTGTAGCAACTATAGTATCCATTAGTCCAATAGGAACTCCCATTTTTGAAAGAAGCATACCGAGGTATATCATCTCCTTGTTTACAACATGCACCTGCATCCATATCAAATTTTATTTGTTTTAATTTAGTTTAGTTGTTTTTATCAACTTTTTTAATCTTGGTCTCTGTAAAGTTTGTACCAAGAAAACGAAACTAGTAAATATGAAGATAAATTTAAGCTTACCGGACTCCTGATAACAATGGAAGTTGATGCACCATAATTTGAGAGATCGTATGCTATCTCCATGCCAGAATTTCCACACCCAACAACTAAAACATTCTTCCCATTATAATCTTCACAGATTTATATTGGCTTGAATGGATTAATTCTCCCTTAAAAGTCTCTAATCCAAGTATTTTTGGAATATATGCATCACAATTTTCTCCAGTAGCCACTACTAAGAATTTAGCAACATATATCTCATCCACGCCAGTATCTGTCTTCTTGACTTTGATTTTCCATTTTCCATGGATATCATCATATTCCGCCGACTCAACTGACCGATTATATAATGGGTTCACATTGAAGTTGGATACGTATTGATCTATATATTGGATAAAATTTGCTCTTGGAATGAAGGTAGGAGTATTGGGAGGATGTGGCATATGAGGGAGATGGCAAAATTGTTTGGCTAGGTGAAGCTTCAATCTGTCATAGGATCTTTTCTTCCACAAGGAAGCATAACAATCTTCTTTCTCTAAGATTATATTAGGAATAGATAGAAGATTGAGACATGCTGAAGTTGCTATTCCTGAAGGACCTGCTCCAACAATTACAACAACTTCCTCCATTGCTTGAACTAATATTGCTTGATATGTTAGCTCCTCTGTTTTAAGTTTGGTCGAGAAATTATTTTTAGGAAGGAGAAGAGAGTCTTATAAATATGAGTAGTAAATGAACAATCTTGCATGGAGAATCTCATAAATATTACAGTAAATGACACAATCCTTGCATGGAGAATCTCATAAATACTAAATGACACACCCTTGCATGGAGAATCTCTTCTGCATGCTCACCTAAAAGCATTTGTACATCAGTCGAAAAAATAAAAATAACTTCCCACAAATGTTTGGTCATTTGGAGAGTTAGTTTTTTTTTTGGTTGGTCATGATGAAATCGACAAGGAGAAAGTTTGTTGTTGGAGGATGCATCCACATTTGTTGTCATGTAAATGTTATTATTTATTTCTTGTTTTATGACATGGTCTAGACTGAGATAATACAAAGTGTACAACAAAAACCGCTAATTTATTAAGCAATACAGGGGCTGCACTGTCCCAAAGCGAGCAAAGCCTGGTTTTGGGCCACCAAATTTAGGGGTCACCCTAACTTTCATTTAGCTTACATAAAAGAATTTATAGGCACTTATGTTTGAATTAAAAGGGCCACCAAGGCCCAACTCACTAACCCAATCGAAAAGACAGAAGGAGCAGCACGGAGCACGGTGACTTGTAAAGACTATCCTAAGCACTCATCCTTTATTGTATTTATAATTAAGTTCAATAAATCATGAGTTTCTACTTCCTGGATTCGGACCGGGATCCTTAAAGTTGCAGTGTGGGTATCTAACCACCATACTAATAAATGGTGGAGGACTATTATTCATTTTGGGTACACGAAATTAATGTAAACAACTAAAGTAATTTGTAAGAAAATTATCCGGCCCAATCCCACATGCTAAGGTCATTGATATGTGATCTGTGATAGCCGAAATGTCTGAGGCCGGACTAGAAGTACCCATGAGCATCCGTGTCTGGCCCGATTCTCACCCCAACCTATATAATTTAACTCAGCTTACTCTCTTTTTTTGCTCTAGGTAATGGTTTAATCTTTATCTTATATTCGTTGGTGTTTGACGTTTATGCTATTTGAGTCAAAAGCAATACACTAACATTATTTGTAACTATTTTTCATGTCAGAATATTTAGAAAACCTAAACCACCTCCTTGTGTAACCAATTCCTTAATTGTCTCTTTAAACTTTTATATGTACCAGGGTATATCCCATGCCCTAAGCCACGCACATTTGTATCAATCAAATGTTACGAAATTTATTGTTATATTTTATTGAGAGAGAGAGAGATTTTTATTAGTTATTATTTTTTATATTACTTTTTTGTTTCTTTTCTCTTAAATTAATTATTATTCTATTGAGAGAGAGAGATAGATTTCAATTTCTTTTTTTAACCCTTGAAATTTATTTTGTTTCTTTATTTCTTAAATTAGTTATTTTATTTCTAAGAAAGAAACGACAATTGTTTTTTGAATAGGTAACTTTATTTCTACGAAGGACTATATTTTAAATTTTGAGAGGGGCTTCTAGACAATATCATTTATTAAAAAAAGATGTTTGTCCCAGTCATCGTTTTCCTTTCTGTTTGATTATATAGACTAGGGTATATCCCGTGCCCCAAGGCACAGACAATTGTATTCTCCAAACGGTTCACCCGATTTTCTATATTTAATATTGTTATATTCTCGATATCGTAACTTTTTGGTATTATTTTCTTTTGTTTCATTTTCTTAAATTAGTTATTATTTTATTGATAGAGATTTTAATTTCTTTTTTTACTCTTAAAATATCTTTTGCTTCCTCTTTGTTTAAAAATAGTTAATTTTTTTTCAAAGACACGGTAATTTCTTTCTTGAAATAGGTTATTTTATTTCTAAGAAGGACTATAATTTGAATTTTGAGAAGGGCTTCCATATAATATCCGTTATAAAGAAAGGATGTTTGTCCCAGTCATCGTTTTCCCTTCTGTTTTATATAATAGATTTAAGTATATATAACTCAGTTTACTCCCTCTCTTGCCAATAGGTAATGGTTCAACCTTTATCTTATATTCCTTAGTTTTTGGGGTTTAAGTTATGGGTTATTTCCCTAATGGCCCCCTACTTTGTGACCAGCTTCCCGCCTGACCTTCCACTTTACGAGAAATACCCATATGGCCCCCTTTTGTTATAACACCGTTACTGTCTCTCCTCCATCTCTTTTTCTCTCTCTGCCAAGTCACGCCACATCATCTGTTACGCCACCTCATCACCTTCTCCGGCAGAGGTCGCCGGCCGGCGACCTTCAAATTAATTTTTTTTTTCTCTCTTCCACTCTCTCTCTCTCTAACACTACTCCGGCGAAGGGAGACCTTCGCCGGAGTGGTATGTTCTTGAAGAACAGACAATGGTCTCTTCATTGAAGAACAAACCACTCCGGCGAAGGTCTACCTTCGTCAGAGTAGTGTTAGAGAGAGAGAAAGGAAGAGAGAATATTTTTTTTTTTTTTTTAGTTTGAAGGTCGCCGGCCGGAAATTTGGCTGGCGGGTGACCTCTGCCGGAGAAGGTGATGAGGTGGCGTAACAGATGATGTGGCATGACATGGCTGAGAAAGAAAAAGAGATGGAGGAGAGAGAGTAACGGTGTTATAACGGAAGGGAGCCATATGGTATTTCTCGTAAAGTGGGATGCCAATCGGGAAGCTGGTCACAAAGTAGGGGGCCATTAGGGAAATAACGCTTAAGTTATTTCAGTTAAAATAATAATTACAACCAACACTCTTTTAATTATTATTTAGGTCAAAATATTTATAAAACCCAAACTACCTCATTCCATAACTAATTCCTTAATTTTCTCTTTAAATTTAAATAAAAATATATAAATCTTTCATTAAATGTCGAATCTCAATCAAACTTATTTTCTTAGAAATATTTTTTGTTATCTTTTTAACATACAACAACCTAGGTCTTCATCCATAATCGAACAAAAAAAAAACGATATGAAAACAAGTCGACAAAATTGAAACCTCAAAAACAGATTTGATCTAACTTCTTCGTCTTCCTTTGGTTTCTAAAATAGATTTGGTTTAACTTTTTCGTTAGGAGAGAGGTTAAGAAGATTGTCGGTCTCAGATTGTTTCTCTCTCTACATTCCATAACAGTGAAGATGAGAATAAGATGAAGACGGAGAAGATGAACTCTGTCTAAAGTAGAAGAGCAGGACGAGGAGCAGGACGAGGAGGAGGAGGAGGAGCAGAACTGTATAATTTCTGTAAAGAATAAATCAATTTTGTTGGCTAAGGGTATTTCTGGAGTGAAGATAAATACAAAATGACCAGAATGATAGTCGGAGATACTATCTCACAAACAGGACATAGTTACACATAATTAATGTGACACATTTCGTTATTTCAAAACGCCATTGACGTTTTTGCTTATTATACCTACTATTTTGACCCAAGCAACCGTTCTCTATAAATATTTGTATTGTACAATTATGTTTTTATTTCTATTGAATAATTATGTGATATATTGATTGATCGTAACATTGAAAACTTTTAATGTGTGACATTACGTCGTAAATATAGCAGGTGTTTGAAGTTTTTGTGAAAAATAATACTATATGGCCCTGATAGTTTGAACGCCTAAACTGTATTACTAAGTCGACTAAAAAGTTTTAGCATGCATCTAATTTTGCTCAAAGTTGTTATTACAGTTGAATGTCATTCAGAAAATCTTAATTGGAATGACTTAGATATTTTTGCTAAAAGTAGAAATGAAATAGTTGCTAAAACAATGATTTTTGGCCGCTTTGAAATTTAGGGCAATGATTCATTGAGCTCGAGCTCATACCTCCGGGTATGAGCTCGAGCTCCTTACCGTAGATATGAAAGAAGAAGAAACAGATATGGGAAGTTGACAGCTAGCATTACAAAGGTTGGTTAGGGAAATAATAAAAATAATGAATAAGTCTTGTAAATCAGTTTATTTACAACCAATGCCATTAACATTAACTCACGGTCACAAATTCACAATAAACGTTTCCCTCCTTCCATCTCACTTCTGATTCCCTTCAACAAAGAAACAAAAAAAAAATCTAACTCCTAATTCATGGGCACAAATTTCCCAAGTCATTTATAACTATTAGTTTTTTTTTTTCTTATCCATATTTTTCTAATTTACTAAAAATATTTGTCGAAAAATTAAAATTGATAAATCACAACAATTTGATAGAAAATTCGTAAATTGTAAGGAAGAAAAATAATTTCTCATTTGTTTTTTTTGTTTTACGTTCAAATTTGTTTTCAAGTGTAATCAATTTGGTAGTGACCTCTTGATATTCGTTGTCAATTCCTATTAATTATAACTCGTATATATTCAAAAGATACAAATAAAAATTGAAAATATGAATTGAACGAAAAGTTAAAACAAAATTACTAATCGAACTTGCAAATGAGATTGAAATTTTGCTAGAAAGACCGCAATTAGAGTATTATGTAAGTCATGAACTTACAAACTAGATCGAAAAATTCATGGGAAGACGAAGTTAGAGTGTTATGTCTGTCGTAGTGATAAGAGAGGAAGAAATAAAATATAATAAGCGTACCGATTTTTTTCGTATTTTTAGGTGCAAAAAAAGGAGATTCACTACTATCCAATTAAAAAAGAGAGTATCTCTAATTGGACATTAGGGATGAGGGAGTATCGCTAAATCCAACGTTGCGGTTACTCCCAGCTTCACGAACCATATAATCCATCATAAAATTTGTTTTCATACCTGTTAAACGCAAATTATTTAAAATTGTATTGCTATTTCATGTGTTATTATTATTTTTTATTAAATAAACTCTCTAAAATAATAGACGAGAAGAAAAAAAACTCTCAAGACATAAGAGAAATTTCAAATTCTATATAAGAAATAATTAATATGTTCCAAAAACTAAAAAGGAAAAAAGGTAAGTAATGGAGTATTTTTTTTGTTGACAGGTAGTAACTCAGGCATAATTCTGTGACGTTGTCATAAAATTAATAAAGGGACCTCTCTTTCCGAGTCTACTTTAGGCCCATTCCACCATTGAGCCGGTCCTAGATGTATCAATGACTTGTAATACTTGTGAAATAAAAGTCTCAATGTGTATTAGTAGGTAGTTGATGGTTTTAGGATACTTACCATGTCCTTTGGAGCAATTATCACGATTCCTGTACTGTTTGGGTTTTCCCCACTTAAGCTTATCACATCCATTTGATATAACCATGTTGTAATATGTATCGAGTAGTACGTACAATGTTGTAATCGTATAATTATCCTGCAAATGTATGAAGTATTTAAACTATAGAAAATGACTCTTTAGGTCAAAATTACATTTTTCCACAAAAAAAAGGTCAAAATTACATTATAAGTAAAAAAGCACTTCACTTTTTCAAACAACTAAAATGTGTTGTAATATTAAGGCATATTTGTCAGCCTTGTGTAAAATAATATGACTAGTTATTTTTTAGGCCATTTGTAAAAAAACCATTCCAGAAATACCCCCGTAATCTTGACTTCTATTTTTTCTCCCCTCATTTACTATCTCTCTCTAGAATGTCCTAGCCTTCATCTTCTTTATCTTATTCTCCACCAATGTTGTCTACAATGTTAGTTTTAATCCGACAAATAGCCATCTAATTTCATGGATAAACTCGTATTATTATTGATTTAATCTCTTCTTGTTCGATAGGGTTTGAAAAAAGGTTTGATTCAGCCATGAAAGCCCTTTGCAAGATTTGGAATTCTTCGAATCAACCTAAATATATAGAATGACAAGGCTTCGTATGATCTCACTGCTTCATGTGATTGTACCGATTGGCACTAGAAAACAAAATATAGATTTTGTTACATGAAAATGAAGAAGATGAAAGCTTTTCTATGTCATTTACTTCATGTCTGTTTCTTTAAGCTCGTTTTTCATTCCGCTGGAAGATTTGCGGTTGAGACGGTGAGGCAATTCTACTTCGGATCTTTGTTTTACGTGATATTTTTTCCTTCGTTGGTTCATCTCTTCTTCTTCTTCTTCTTCTTTGATTCTTTTCTTTGATTTAGTTCATCACCACCACTAAGTTTTAGATATTGTTTTTGAGTGCAAACTAATTCTGATATATGAATATGAAAATTTTCAGATTTGAAGAAGAAATCTCGTTTTTTTTGTTATCGTGTTGCAAATTGAGTTTGGAAAATCTGAACCCGAGATTACAGTCTGTAAAGCTTGCAAATCCAATTTGCAGTTTACATTGTGCAAACTCTAGTTTACATTTTGCAAACTCTAGTTTGCAACTTACATTTTGCAACCCCCAGTTTGCATTTTACATTATGCAAACCCTTGTTTGCAATTTACATTTTTTCAAGCCCATGTTTGCAAAAATTGCAAACCCAATTTGTAGAAAAAGAAAAAAAAATGACGTTTTGCTAAGTTTTTTTTTTTTAAGTATTGTAAGTGGATCTTGTTAGAAAGCTAATGTAAAATCCTTTCTAAATATATAAATTTCATACAAATCCGACATCTCAAGAAAAAGTTATATAGATTTGAAGTGTTTTAAAAATAAAATAAAAGAATTAGTTACAAAAATGACAAAAGGGTACTTTAGTCTTTGTATGGTTTTGACCTGAATAATAATTAAGAAATGTTTTGTGTTTTTCTACTAATTTTCAATATTATTTTGACCTTTTTAGTTCTTGTCCCTATAGACAACAATTAGAAATACAAAAGTAAGGCCGAAAACCCAATTTTAATTTTTTAAGCTAAAAAGACGATTTATACTTTGTTTAGTTAAAAACCCAAGTCCTTACATTCTGTTTAGTTAAAAACCCAACTCCTTACATTCTGTTTAGTTAAAAACCCAAGTCCTTACATTTCGTTTAGTTAAAACTCCAATTTGTTTTTGCAACCCTCTTGTAAGTTGTTGCTAACCTCTTGCAAGCTGTTACAAATTACAAAGATACCTAAAGAGTTGAAGCCTTGAAAAAATTGATCGATCCCTTTTCAACGAAATAAAAATTTATATGGTATTTTTTACAAAGTTTTTGGAATTAATATGTAAATTGATAAAATTACAAGAGGGCAAAAGATTAGTCCTGAAATAAAATAAATTTTGGGTTAATTTCGTAATAACCTCACATTTGTGACCGTCTCACCGTTTTGACCCCATAAGTGTGCGGCAATTCATTTTGGCCCCTGTGGAGAATTTTTTTTTTCAACTCTTTCTAGAAATACCCTTAGAGCCAAAAAAGAATTAATTTTTGAAAACAATTAAATCCGCCTCATCTCCTTCTATCCTCCAGTTCCTCACCTCTCTCCTGCACCCCCCTCTATTCCTCTCGCCACCTCACCATCTTCTCCGACGAAGGTCGCTGGCCGACCACTTCCTCCAACGACCTTCAAACTACATTTTAATTATTTATTTCTTAGTTTTCCTTTTTCCTCTCCCTTCTTTCTTTCTTTCTTTCTTTCTTTCTTCCTTCTTCTCTCCATTGTCTATCTTTTCTTTCTCCTCTCTCTAATTCTCTGTCATAAGGGAGCCTTCGTCGGAGGTTTCGTTCACCAGACCTTTGAAGGTCTAGTTCACTAGATTTTCGAGCTCTAGTGAACAAGATCTCCGGTGAAGCCTCCCCTTTGCTTGAGGTTTGGAGAGAAAGAGAAGAGAGAGAAGGGAGAGAAAAGAGAGATGGGTGGGAAGAGAGAGAAGGGAGAGAATAAAGAGAAGGGAAAGAAGAGAAGAAGAAATAAAGAAAGAAAGAAGAGAAAATAAGAAGAATAGAGAGATAAAGAAAGACAAAGATAGAAAAAGGAAGAACACGAGAGAGAAAGAAGTGATAAATAAATATTTTTATTTTTAATTTGAAGGTTGCGGAAAAAAGTAGCCGGCAGGAAACCTTTGTCAGAGAAGATGGTGAGGTGACGAGAGAGGGAGAGAAAGAGGGAGATAAGGTGAACGAGAGAGGTGGTGAAATGGAGGAGAGAATGAGAGATTAGGTGGATTTAATTATTTTTAAGTGTTTTAGTAGTTCGTTTTTTACTACTAAGAGTATTTCTTGAAAGAGTTGAAACTCTTTTGGCCCTTGGGGGTAAAAATGAACTGTCGATCAATTATGGGGCCAAAACAACGAGTTAGTCACGAATTAGTGGCGAAAACATAATTAAATCATATTTTCTTAGGGGAAAGAACGTATATACCACAAATGACCAATTATAGGTATCGTGTCAAGAACTTTTGGTTGGAGTGGTTTCAAAATTGGTTTTCATCCTTGAGGTCTTGAGATCTTGACATCTTGAGCTCGAGACATGAATACTATATTATCTTAATATAAAGAAATTGTTGGTATCTATAAAATTCGTCAATCAAATTTGAAGATCCAAACCCCTAAAAAAATAATAGACCCCAAAAAATTTAATAGTTGAAAACTTTGAAATATAATCGTCTAGGTATGGCAAGATTAAATTACAGTATTTAATATCAGATCATCCAAAATCACTGGCTCTCTTTGCTTAATAAACATTATGAATAAGGAACAAGAAAAAAAACATGCAGAGTTGGTTTTTATTAAATTGAAAATAAAAATGAAGAAAACAGAAATCTAAATCCTTACTTGATCAAAGTTTTCTTTGAAAAATGCTAACACATTAAACTCAATTTGACAAACGATAGGTTAAAATCAGAAAATTTTCTATGTCATACTTGTAATAATTATTCAAACGTCTAGAAAATCAATTATAGGTTTAGTTTACTAATTCTACTGGCAAAAACAGAAATGATTTTAGAGAAATAATAAGATTTTGTAAATCTAATACGAAATAGGTTATACAAAGACTTGCATGCTTCAGCAAATATGTAAATTATAAAATAGATCGTGTTGTCTTTTAAGCTTGTTTAAAACTCTTTCTTTCTCAGGCATTCCTTAATAAAAGTTTCACAAGACTTCATCTGGAGATGTATTAATTACAACAAGGCTATGATTTGATAGATCCCTAAATTTCGAGCTTCAAAAAAAGATATTTTTGGGTAATGCCTAAGCATGCAAGAAAATTACTCTGCGGTCAGAGGAAGGAAATCCATTACAATTAAAGGAGCAAATAGGGGAGGATGAACGCTTACCTTAAAACTTGATTTGTAGCATCTACTTAAGAAAGCAAAAATGAAAATCAATACCATCCTTCTTTTATCCCACTTTCCCTCTCTGGAACGCTTTTCTCATTTTTTTTATTTCTAAATCATGTTCTCGCTCTTCAGTCTGGACAACTAAAGAACATATATACTGTCAAAATATAAAATAACGCTGATACAGAAGTCGAGAAAAGTAGATTACATTCAATGAAATCAACGGCCTTTCCTTTTTTCGTCTTTATATCATACCATTAACACTTGGTCCTTTTGCAGACGACGGTTTCATTTTCGTTTTTTTATCATGTCATTTAACACTTGGTCCATTTCTTTCAAGAAACATTTTAATACCTTCTTTTTGTTGTAACTCACTTTACCTCTTTAAAGCTCTTTTTTTTCCTTTTAATTTCTAAACCCATTTTTTAGCGCTTCAGTTCAATAAATCATGAGTTTCTACTTCCCTGGATTCGGATAGGGATCCTTAAAGTTTTAGTGTGGGTATCTAACCACCATACTAATAAATGGTGGAGGATTATTATTCATTTTGGGTACACGAAATTAATGTAAACAACTAAAGTAATTTGTAAGAAAATTATCCGGCCCAGTCCCACATGCTAAGGTCATTGATATGTGATCTGTGATAGCCGAAATGTCTGAGGCCGGACTAGAAGTACCCATGAGCATCCGAGCCTGGCCCGATTCTCACCCCAACCTATATAATATAACTCATCTTACTCTCTCTTTTGGCTCTAGGTAATGGTTAAATCTTTATCTTATTTTCGTTGGTGTTTGACGCTTAAGTTATTTGAGTCAAAAGCAATACACCAACATTTTTTTGTAACTATTTTTCATGTCAGGATATTTAGAAAATCTAAACCACTTCCTTGTGTAACCAATTCCTTAATTGTCTCTTTAAACTTTTATATGTACTAGGGTATATCCCGTGCCCTAGGCCATGCACATTTGCATCAATCAAATGTTACGTAATTTATTGTTATATTTTATTGATAGAGAGAGATTTTTATTAGTTATTATTTTTTTATATTACTTTTTTGTTTCTTTTGTCTTAAATTAGTTATTATTCTATTGAGAGAGAGAGAGAGAGAGATTTCAATTTCTTTTTTTAACCCTTGAAATTTATTTTGTTTCTTTATTTCTAAAATTAGTTATTTTATTTCTAAGAAGGAAACGATTATTTTTTTTTGAATAGGTAACTTTATTTCTACAAAAGACTATATTTTAAATTTTGAGAGAAGCTTCTAGACAATATCATTTATTAAAAAAAAAGATGTTTGTCCCCGTCATTGTTTTCCCTTATGTTTTATTATATAGACTAGGGTATATCCCGTGCCCTAAGGCACGGACAGTTGTATTCTCCAAACGTGTTATTTAATATTGTTATATTGTCGATATCGTAACTTTTTGGTATTATTTTCTTTTGTTTCATTTTCTTAAATTAGTTATTATTTTATGGATAGAGATTTTAATTTCTTTTTTTAACTCTTGAAATATCTTTTGCTTTCTTTTTGTTTAAAAATAGTTAATTTTTTTCTAAAGACACGGTAATTTCTTTCTTGAAATTAGCTATTTTATTTCTAAGAAGGACTATAATTTAAATTTTGAGAAGGGCTTCCAGTAGTATCCGTTATTAGAAAACGATGTTTGTCCCAGTCATCGTGTTTCCTTCTGTTTTATATAATAGATTTAAGTATATATAACTCAGTTTACTCCCTCTCTTGCCACTAGGTAATGGTTCAACCTTTATCTTATATTCCTTAGTTTTTGGGGTTTAAGTTATTTCAGTTAAAATAATAATTACAACCAACACTCTTTTAATTATTATTTAGGTCAAAATATTTATAAAACCCAAACTACCTCATTCCATAACTAATTCCTTAATTTTCACTTTAAATTTAAATAAAAATATATAAATCTTTCATTAAATGTCGAATCTCAATCAAACTTATTTTCTTAGAAATATTTTTTGTTATCTTTTTAACATACAACAACCTAGGTGTTCATCCATAATGGAACAAAAAAAAAACGATATGAAAACAAGTCGACAAAAACGATGTGAAGAGGTATAAACCTCTGTAGATGTTCGTCTCGGATGAAGCCGAGATAGAGAGGTGAACTCGGTGAAGCCGAGTGAGATGGTGATGTGAGCTCGGATTAAATCCGAGAAGGAGAGAGGGAGATTGAGATCGAGTGATAGAGAGATGTAAACATAAAGTAAATAACACCATAGTTTACGTGGTTCGGTCGGAGGATCACGACCTACATCCAGGGAGAAAGCCATTAATGGCTACATTATATTATCTCCACAATCGTGGGATTGATTGGTTACAGACTCGAAGACTCAATGCAACTCAATTTAATGTAAAATACATAGAGGTCACTTCTATTTATAGAGTGATTCGGGTATCTTATTTTCCTAGGACTCTATCTAGGATAAGTATAAGTATAAATAATATCTTCATATATCTTGGACGGTTGATACGGATATCTACGGATCTCGATTCATCCCGATCTTTATACTCTAACACTCCCCCTCAAGTTGGAAGCGGAACTTGTGAAGTTTCCAACTTGGAAATTGAACTTGAAAAAGATGGATGTTGCTCGCATACGATCAGATTCAAACTTGAACTTGAATTTTAATTGTTGTTTAATGTCGAACAATTGCCAATGATGCTGAATTCTTTGTCTGCAACTTGAACTTGTAATCGCACATAAACTTGATATCATAATATTTTCTTTCGTAAGCTTGAATCTCATTCTTTTCTTCTTTTGCTTTATTTCATTCTCGAGCTTGAATAAAACTTAGTGAGAGGGAGGTGAGCTTCAAATTAATCAACAAACGAAGGAGTAAACGATACCATATGTAGTTGACGATGGAAGAGAGTAACCGGTCAATCCATGAAGAGGATGATGAAGACATAGTGTCACAAAAAGAAGAGATAGGTGACAGAAATTTTTTTTATCACAACTAGAAATAGTCGGAGATAAGAAACAGTAGTGATTTGTCCCAGAAAGATTTTGCAACAATATGAGCAAAAGATGTCACACAAAACTGTGGTAAAATTTTGTCACAAATAAAAGAGAAGGTGACAGAAAGATAGCGTCTCGAAACCATGTGAAATTTCACACTCACGTGAGAGAAACCATGAGGGAGAGCTTACAACCCACGAGTGATATTGTGAGGGAGAGATATATAGCCGAGAGGGAGGGTAATGGCCGAGAGAGATGATAGATTTCAATAATAATAAAGATTGGGACTAGATCGTCCAACAAACTTGGATGAGAGAAGATATTGAATCACAACAGTTTTCATCCATTAGTTGGACTCGTGATGCTGTCCAATCCCTTCAGTGTCTAAATAGGCACCTAAGAAAGAAGTCAAGGAGGCTCCCAAACCTATAGAAGTTGACGTGCAAAAGAAAGAGGTATCAAAGCGGAAAACTAAGAATCCTCTTGATGTCTTGAATAAGAAGGCATGCATGAAATCCGTTGGAATTGAAAAGATAAAAATCCAAAATTGCATGAAGTCGGCTTGGCTTGATTAATCACCGGATAATTTGGGGTAGCGCCCAAAATAGATTGACAGTTAACCTACTTTTGCTGTTTGAAGCAGCACCGAATTCATCATCCAACATCTTCGGGACTCGAGCTAATTGATTCAACAGGATAACACCATGGTGATTTTAGATTAGGGGTTTGGAGAAGAAGGGTTTTGGAAGCCATTAATGCTTCCAAAAAAATGGAATCGCAACGATTTGAAAAAAAAAAACGTCGGAGATGTGCGGAAGAATGAATGAGGGTTTATTAACCTGCTCAAAGAATCACAAGATTAACTTGGACAAATAATATCGACAAAGTGATTTATCGATCACAATGAAAACAACGTTGATAATAGCGGAAGCTAAAGAAATTTGATAAAACAGGATTGATGAACCTGCTTAGGATAATTTAATCGATCCATAAAAAATCGAAAATATGCGGAAGTATGATCAGGATTGATTAACCTGCTCTTGATACCATGTGAAGAGGTATAAACCTCTATAGATGTTCGTCTCGGATGAAGCTGAGATAGAGAGGTGAACTCGGTGAAGCCGAGTGAGATGGTGATGTGAGCTCGGATTGAAGCAGAGAACGAGAGAGGGAGATTGAGATCGAGTGATAGAGAGATGTAAACATAAAGTAAATAACACCATAGTTTACGTGGTTCGGTCGGAGGATCACGACCTACATTCACGGAGAAAGCCATTAATGGCTACATTATATTATCTCCACAATCGTGGGATTGATTGGTTACAGACTTGAAGACTCAATGCAACTTAATTCAATGTAAAATACATAGAGGTCACTTCTATTTATAGAGTGATTCGGGTATCTTATTTTCCTAGGACTCTATCTAGGATAAGTATAAGTATAAATAATATCTTCATATATCTTGGACGGTTGATACGGATATCTACGGATCTCGATTCATCTCGATCTTTATACTCTAACACATTACGTCGTAAATATAGCAGATGTTTTAAGTTTTTGTGAAAAATATTACTATATGGCCCTGATGGTTTGAACGCCTAAACTGTATTACTAAGTCCACTGAAAAGTTGCTAGAATGCATCTAATTTTGCTCAAAGTTGTTATTACAGTCGAATGTCATTCAGAGAATCTTAATTGGAATGACTCAGATATTTTTGCTAAAAGTAGAAATGAAATAGTTGCTAAAACCATGATTCTTGGCAGCTTTTAAATTTAATAGGCCTCTCAAATTTTAAAATGACATTAAATTGATTTTTTCTTTTTTATAAATTTACAACTATTTCAAATTTCACTTTGAAATTTTCAATTTTAATTGGGTGTATATAGATTTATGTACTTTCAAAGAATTTAACATAAATGTATAACTGATTGATAGATCTATTCAGGCACAATTAAGTGATGTTGTCATAAAATTAATAAAGGGACCTCTCTTTCCGAGTCTACTTTAGGCCCATTCCACCATTGAGCCGGTCCTAGATGTATCAATCTCCTCATGTAAGGTTGTAATGATACAATGACTTGTAATACTTGTGAAATAAAAGTCTTAGTGTGTATTAGTAGGTAGTTGATCGTTTTAGGATACTTACCATGTCCTTTGGAGCAATTATCACGATTCCTGTACTGTTTGGGTTTTCCCCACTTGAGCTTATCACATCCATTTGATATACCGACGTTGTAATATGTATCGAGTAGTACGTACAATGTTATAATCGTATGATTATCCTGGAAATGTATGAAGTATTTAAACTATAGAAAATGACTCTTTAAGTCAAAATATTTTACATAATAAGTAAAAAAACACTTAACTTTTTCAAACAACTAAAACGTGTTGTAATATTACGCATATTTGTCAGCCTTGTGTACAATAATATGACTAGTTATTTTTAGGTCACTTGTAAAAAAACCATTCCAGAAATACCCCCTTACTCTTGACTTCTATTTTTTTCTCCCCTCATTTACCTTCTCTCTCTAGAATGCCTTAGCCTTCATCTTCTTTATCTTATTCTTAATCCGTCAAATAACCATCTAATTTCATGGATAAATTCGTATTATTATTGATTTAATCTCTTCTTGTTCGATAGGGTTTGAAAAAAGGTTTGATTCAGCCATGGAAGCCCTTTGCAAGCTTTGGAATACTTCAAATGAACCTAATATAAAGATTGACAAGACTTCATATGATCTCACTCCTTCATGCGATTGTACTGATTGGCACTAGAAAACAAAATATAGATTTTGTTACATGAAAATGAAGAAGATGAAAGCTTTTCTATGTCATTTTCTTCATGTCTGTTTCTTTAAGCTCGTTTTTCATTCCGCTGGAAGATTTGCGGTTGAGACGGTGAGGCAGTTCTGGTTCAGGTCTTTGTTTTACGTGATATTTTTTTCTTCGTTGGTTCATCTCTTCTTCTTCTTCTTCTTTGATTCTTTTCTTTAGATCTACTTCATCACCAGCACTAAGTTTTAGATATTGTTTTTAAGTGCAAACTAATTCAGATATATGAATATGAAATTTTTCAGATTTGAAGAAGAAACCTAGGTTTTTTTGTTATCGTGTTGCAAATCGAGTTTGCAAAATTTGAGCCCGAGATTACAGTCTGTAAAGCTTGCTAATCCAGTTTGCAATTTACATTTTGCAAACACTAGTTTGCAACTTACATTTTGCAACCCCCAGTTTGCATTTTACATTATGCAAACCCTTGTTTGCAATTTACATTTTTTCAAGCCCGTGTTTACAAAAATTGCAAACTCAATTTGAAGAAAAAGAAAAAAAATGACGTTTCACTGAGTTTTTTTTTTAAGTATTGTAAGTGGATCTTGTTAGAAAGCTAATGAAAAATTCTTTCTAATTATATAAATTTCATACAAATCCGACATCTCAAGAAAAAGTTATATAGATTTCAAGTGTTTTAAAAATAAAATAAAAGAATTAGTTACAAAAACGACAAAAGGGTACTTTAGTCTTTGTATGGTTTTGACCTGAATAATAATTAAGAAATGTTTTGTGTTTTTCTACTAATTTTCAATATTATTTTGACCTTTTTAGTTCTTGTCCCTTTAAACAGCATTTAGAAATAAAAAAAATAAAAACCGAAAACTCAATTTTAAATTTTTTTAAGCTAAAAAGGCTATTTATACTTTGTTTGGTTAAAAACCAAAGTCTTTACATTTTGTTTAGTTAAAACTCTAATTTTTTTTGCAACCCTCTTGCAAGTTTTTGCTAACCTCTTGCAAGCTGTTACAAATTACAAAAATACCTAAAGATTTGAAGTCTTGAAAAAATTGATTGATCCCTTTTCAGCGAAATGAAAATTTATATGGTATTTTTGACAAAGTTTTTCGAATTAATATGTAAATTGATAAAATTACAAGAGGGTAAAAAATTAGTCCTGTAAATAATATAAATTTTGGGTTAATTTCGTAATAACCTCACATTTGTGGCCGTCTCACCGGTTTGACCCTATAAGTGTGCGGCACTTTGTTTTGGCCCCCACTGGGATTTTTTTTCAACTCTTTCTAGAAATACCCTTAGAGGCCAAAAAAGAATTAATTTTTGAAAACAATGAAATCCACCTCATCTCTCCTTCTATCCTCCAGTTCCTCACCTCTCTCCTGCTGTAGTGCCCTAACAATTAATTACGGGGTGCCTATAGCAGGGCCACCTTATCACCCCTTTAAAAACCCTACTACCCCTCATATTTCCTCTCTTTTCCAGCCATGAGAAATAGGCAGCAACAAGCTAATTAATTGGGAGGAATCTAGAGAGAGAAAGTGTGGCTTAGAGAGAGAAAGTGTGGAGGAAGGAGAAGGAGGATCAAAGAGCTTTACTAAAGGGGTTTGGTTTCTTCTTCTTGGTGCTACAAAATCAGGTAGGTTTCTTCTTCCCTAGGGTTTATATAGCCCTCTTTAATTTTTAACCTAGTTTTGGATAGTAGTACTATAATAGCTTTGAACCATTGTTGTTTACTAGGTTATCATCAACTTAGAACTAATTAGTGATACCATAGATATATATTATGATTAGAAACTAATTACAACAACAACATAGTAACCCTAGATCATTATAGTTATATTAATGGAGTATACATATACCCGGAGAACAACCTAGGTTATTTAGGTTATATAAATATGGTATATATATACACCTGGACAGCAGCCTAGATATTAAGAATTGTTTGTGTTTATGTTATTTATGTTGATAATTGATTGTATGAGATGATGTGTATGATATTGGAGCATAAGTGCTATCAATAGTTGTGTGTGATATATTGCTTTAGGTTGTTAACCTAGAAAGCATAGGCTAGTCGAAACCAAGAATGGTTGGCTCGACATGTGGGTCGATTGCAAACACTAGTTACCATTACGATATTGGATAACTTGGTGGACCATGATCTTGAGTTTCGTTAATGGAATGAACTAAGACTGGTTGGCTCGACATGTGGGTCGATTGCAAACACGGGTTTGTCAATGTGATATTGGACAACCCAGTGGACCAGGGGTTTGAGTTCAAATATGGATTGACGATTGTAATCCATAAGTAATCGGTGGTTGGCTCGCTTCCTGCTCATATGTGCTCGTGTTGCACGGATCCCTTTTTTTGGGAGGTATCCATAGTTTATGAAGAGGTCTAAGTCGATGCAAACACAAGATCATTCTTGTGGACCACATACTTCTAGGTTGAGAAGTAATTACCAACTAGAGGTTGGCTCGCCTCCTGCTCATATGTAAAGTGCTCGTGTTGCAATGTGCTCGTGTTGCACGGATTCCCTTTTTGGGTGGTATCCTTTGTCTATTGAGAGGTTTAAGTCGATGCAAACACGAATGGTAAGTGACGCTATCTTGTGGACCTCAAAATTGGTTATGCCCCTCCAAAAGGGAAGTTGTATTGTATGAATCTCTTCAACCGTGTAACAGGTTGACTTCAATTGTGTTAGCACGAAAGGTGTAACATAATGGACTGTTATTATTGTTCTGTTGTTCGATACTTGGTTTTGTGTTGAATTGGTCTATTTAGACCTTAGGTAATTAGAAATCTACTAGCTGGGTTCTGTCCCAGCCTACTATTTTTCAGGTGATAGAGATCGGGGAGCGCCACCAGCTTGATCCCAGTTCGTCAGCTCAGAGCTTCTTTCTTAGTTTTCGCTTTCGAGATTAGGTAGTTATTTAGAGTTTCACTTTCTAGATAGTTATTTGTTTCATTCGTTATTGTCCGACCTACGTGTCGATGATTCAGAACTATTGTTTGAGTTAAGAAAGTTTAATGGATTTCTTTTAGATGATTTATTGATTCTTATGAGCTTCACATTTGATATTATTTGTCTCTTTTGATGGATATATCGACTATGTTTACTGTTCTGCGGAGAAATGCTTTGAGTTTAGGTTTTCATGGCGGCCGACGTGGAAATCTAGATTTGGGGCGTTACACCTGCACCCCCTCTATTCCTCTCGCCACCTCACCATCTTCTCCGACGAAAGTCGCTGGCCGACTACTTCCTCCATCGACCTTCAAACTACATTTTATTTATTTATTTATTTCTTATTTTTCCTTTTTCCTCTCTCTTCTTTCTATCTTCCTTCTTCTCTCCCTTGTCTCTCTTTTCTTTCTCTTCTCTCCAAACCTCCGTCATAAGGTCGGAGGTTTCATTCACTAGACCTTTGAAGGTCTGGTTCACTAGATCTTCGAGGTCTAGTGAACAAGATCTCCGATGAAGGCTCCCCTTTGCTTGAGGTTTGGAGAGAAAGAGAAGAGAGAGAAGGGAGAGAAGAGAAGAAGAAATGAAGAAAGAAAAAAGAGAAAATAAGAAGAACAGAGAGAAAAAAAGAAAGAAAAAGATAGAAAAAGGAAGAAAACGAGAGAAAAAGAAGTGATAAATAAATATTTTTATTTTTAATTTGAAGGTTGCGGAAAAAAGTAGCCTGCAGGAGACCTTTGTCGGAGAAGATGGTGAGGTGACGAGAGAGGGAGAGAAAGAGGGAGATAAGGGTAAAGAGAGAGGTAGTGAAATGGAGGAAAGAAAGAGAGATTAGGTGAATTTAATTATTTTTAAGCGTTTTGGTAGTTCGTTTTTGACCGCTAAGAGTATTTCTTGAAAGAGTTGAAACTCTTTTGGCCCTTGGGGGTAAATATGAATTGTCGATCAATTATGGGGCCAAAACAGCGAGTTAGTCACGAAATAGTGGCGAAAACAGAATTAACTCATATTTTCTTAGGGGAAAGAACGTATATACCACAAATGACCAATTGTTGGTATCGAGTCAAGAACTTTTGGTTGGAGTGGTTTCAAAATTGGTTTTCATCCTTGAGGTCTTGAGATCTTGAGCTCGAGACATGAATACTATATTATCTTAATATAAAGACATTGTTGGTATCTATAAAATTAATCAATCAAATTTGAAGATCCGAACCCCTAAAAAATTAATAGACCCCAAAAAATTTAATAGTTGAAAACTTTGAAATATAATCGTCTAGGTATGGCAAGATTAAATTACGGTATTTAAGACCAGATCATCCAAAATCACTGACTCTCTTTGCTTAATAAACGTTACGAATAAGGAATAAGAAAAAAAAAACCTGCAGAGTTGGTTTTTACCAAATTGAAAATAAAAATGAAGAAAACAGAAATCTAAATCCTCACTGATCAAAGTTTTCTTTGAAAATGCTAACACATTAAACTCAATTTGACAAACAATAGCTTAAAATCAGAAAATTTTCTATGTGGCGAAGAAAAAATGATTTTAGAGAAATAATAAGATTTTGTAAATCTAATACTAAATAGGTTATACAAAGACTTGCATGCTTCAGCAGATATGTAAATTATAAAATAGATCGTGCATGCTTCAGCAGATATGTAAATTATAAAATAGATCGTGTTGTCTTTTAAGCTTGTTTACAACTCTTCCTTTCTCAGCATTCCTTAATAAAAGTTTCACAAGACTTCATCTGGAGATGTATTGATTACAACAAGGCTATGATTTGATAGATCCCTAAAACTCGAGATTCAAAAAAGATATTTTCGGGTAATGCCTAAGTATGCATGAAAATTACTCTGCGGTCGGAGCATGGAAATCCATTACAATTAAAGGAGCAAATAGGGGAGGATGAAGGCTTACCTTAAAACTTGATTTGTAGCATCTACTTAAGAAAGCAAAAATGAAAATCAATTCCATCCTTCTTTTATCTCACTTTCCCTCTCTGGAACGCTTTTCTCATTTTCTTTATTTCTAAATCATGTTCTCGCTCTTTAGTCTGGACAACCAAAGAACATATATACTTTCAAAATATAAAATAACGCTGATACAGAAGTCGAGAAAAGCAGATTACATTCAATGAAATCAACGGCCTTTCCTTTTTTCGTCTTTATATCATACCATTTAACACTTGGTCCTTTTGCAGACGACGGTTTTCTTTTTGTCTTTTTATCATATCATTTAACACTTGGTCCATTTCTTTCAAGAAACATTTTAATACCTTCTTTTTCTTGTAACTCACTTTACCTCTTTAAAGCTCTTTTTTTCTTCTTTTAATTTCTAAACCCATTTTTAGCGCTTCAGTTTGGAAAACCAAAAAATATATATACTACCAAAATATAAAATAATGTTGATAAAGAAGTCGAAAAAATCAGACTACAATCAACGAAATTTTTTATCCCCGCCTCTCTAAAACGCCAGTCTTGTTTCTTCGACTTTTCTATTGATTGAGACAATGTTTGTTATTAGAAATATTCAAGGTTCTCAGGTAATTGCAGAACGATTCTCGATGGTTGGTTTATCTATGACTTGTATAGACGTTATAGTGGCCTTCTATCTTTATTTTCTCATCTTATCGACAACAACTACATATTTCTTGAAATTACAGTGTCGACGATAACATTGTCCTGTCTAATGATAGATGCCCTCATTCTTTATTTTCTTATTTTATCGAGGCAACAATATTTTCTATGAGGATATAGGATCAACGATAGTTTATTCTTATATATAGACTATAGAGGCCTTCATTCTTTATCTTCTCGTATCGAGAATAGTTATTGTTATAGAATGTTCTTCGATTATTTGGTAAGATGGTATCTCAGTTTTATTGTTCAGTTGTTTCATATTTCAGAGTTTGCTTCGGAGTAGGCGTTTGAGGAGGGAAGAGGAAACATATGTGTCATCTTATTCTATGGTTGCACATATTACTGTTTAACCTCAGTTTCACTCCATGGTATTATAGGTTAGATTCCGGATATGAAGAGTTGGATCTAGTTTGTTTATAGAGTTTAGTTAGATGAAGTCTTGCCAGTAGTTTTGGAGGATTATTATTCATTTTGGGTACACGAAATTAATGTAAACAACTAAAGTAATTTGTAAGAAAATTATCCGGCCCAGTCCCACATGCTAAGGTCATTGATATGTGATCTGTGATAGCCGAAATGTCTGAGGCCGGACTAGAAGTACCCATGAGCATCCGTGTCTGGCCCGATTCTCACCCCAACCTATATAATTTAACTCAGCTTACTCTCTCTTTTGGCTCTAGGTAATGGTTTAATCTTTATCTTATATTCGTTGGTGTTTGACGTTTATGCTATTTGAGTCAAAAGCAATACACTAACATTATTTGTAACTATTTTTCATGTCAGAATATTTAGAAAACCTAAACCACCTCCTTGTGTAACCAATTCCTTAATTGTCTCTTTAAACTTTTATATGTACCAGGGTATATCCCATGCCCTAAGCCACGCACATTTGTATCAATCAAATGTTACGAAATTTATTGTTATATTTTATTGAGAGAGAGAGATTTTTATTAGTTATTATTTCTTTATATTAATTTTTTGTTTCTTTTCTCTTAAATTAATTATTATTCTATTGAGAGAGAGAGATAGATTTCAATTTCTTTTTTTAACCCTTGAAATTTATTTTGTTTCTTTATTTCTTAAATTAGTTATTTTATTTCTAAGAAAGAAACGACTATTGTTTTTTGAATAGGTAACTTTATTTCTACGAAGGACTATATTTTAAATTTTGAGAGGGGCTTCTAGACAATATCATTTATTAAAAAAACATGTTTGTTCCAGTCGTCGTTTTCCTTTTTGTTTGATTATATAGACTAGGGTATATCCCGTGCCCCAAGGCACGGACAATTGTATTCTCCAAACGTGTCACCCGATTTTCTATATTTAATATTGTTATCTTTTTGGTATTATTTTCTTTTGTTTCATTTTCTTAAATTAGTTATTATTTTATTGATAGAGATTTTAATTTCTTTTTTTTAGTCTTGAAATATCTTTTGCTTCCTTTTTGTTTAAAAATAGTTAATTTTTTTTCAAAGACACGGTAATTTCTTTCTTGAAATAGGTTATTTTATTTCTAAGAAGGACTATAATTTGAATTTTGAGAAGGGCTTCCATATAATATCCGTTATTAAGAAAGGATGTTTGTCCCAGTCATCGTTTTCCCTTCTGTTTTATATAATAGATTTAAGTATATATAACTCAGTTTACTCCCTCTCTTGCCAATAGGTAATGGTTCAACCTTTATCTTATATTCCTTAGTTTTTGGGGTTTAAGTTATGGGTTATTTCCCTAATGGCCCCCTACTTTGTGACCAGCTTCCCGCCTGACCCTCCACTTTACGAGAAATACCCATATGTCCCCCTTTTGTTATAACACCGTTACTGTCTCTCCTCCATCTCTTTTTCTCTCTCTGCCAAGTCACGCCACATCATCTGTTACGCCACCTCATCACCTTCTCCGGCAGAGGTCGCCGGCTGGCGACCTTCAAATTAATTTTTTTTTTTCTCTCTTCCACTCTCTCTCTCTCTAACACTACTCCGGCGAAGGGAGACCTTCGCCGGAGTGGTACGTTCTTGAAGAACAGACATTGGTCTCTTCATTGAAGAACAAACCACTCCGGCGAAGGTCTCCCTTCGTCAGAGTAGTATTAGAGAGAGAGAGAAAGGAAGAGAGAATTTATTTTTTTTTTAGTTTGAAGGTCGCCGACCGGAAATTTGGCTGGCCGGTGACCTCTGCCGGAGAAGGTGATGAGGTGGCGTAACAGATGATGTGGCGTGACATGGCTGAGAAAGAAAAAGAGATGGAGGAGAGAGAGTAACGGTGTTATAACGGAAGGGAGCCATATGGTATTTCTCGTAAAGTGGGATGCCAATCGGGAAGCTGGTCACAAAGTAGGGGGCCATTAGGGAAATAACGCTTAAGTTATTTCAGTTAAAATAATAATTACAACCAACACTCTTTTAATTATTATTTAGGTCAAAATATTTATAAAACCCAAACTACCTCATTCCATAACTAATTCCTTAATTTTCACTTTAAATTTAAATAAAAATATATAAAATCTTTCATTAAATGTCGAATCTCAATCAAACTTATTTTCTTAGAAATATTTTTTGTTATCTTTTTAACATACAACAACCTAGGTCTTCATCCATAATCGAACAAAAAAAAACGATATGAAAACAAGTCGACGAAATTGAAACCTCAAAAACAGATTTGATCTAACTTCTTCGTCTTCCTTTGGTTTCTAAAATAGATTTGGTTTAACTTTTTCGTTAGGAGAGAGGTTAAGAAGATTGTCGGTCTCAGATTGTTTCTCTCTCTACATTCCATAACAGTGAAGATGAGAATAAGATGAAGACGGAGAAGATGAACTCTGTCTAAAGTAGAAGAGCAGGACGAGGAGGAGGAGGAGGAGCAGAACTGTATAATTTTTGTAAAGAAAAAATCAATTTTGTTGGCTAAGGGTATTTCTGGAGTGAAGATAAATACAAAATGACCAGAATGATAGTCGGAGATACTATCTCACAAACAGGACATAGTTACACATAATTAATGTGACACATTTCGTTATTTCAAAATGCCATTGACGTTTTGGCTTATTATACCTACTATTTTGACCCAAGCAACCATTCTCTATAAATATTTGTATTGTACAATTATGTTTTTATTTCTATTGAATAATTATGTGATATATTGATTGATCGTAACATTGAAAACTTTTGATGTGTGACATTACGTCGTAAATATAGCAGGTGTTTGAAGTTTTTGTGAAAAATAATACTATATGGCCCTGATAGTTTGAACGCCTAAACTGTATTACTAAGTCGACTAAAAAGTTCTAGCATGCATCTAATTTTGCTCAAAGTTGTTATTACAGTTGAATGTCATTCAGAAAATCTTAATTGGAATGACTTAGATATTTTTGCTAAAAGTAGAAATGAAATAATTGCTAAAACAATGATTTTTGGCCGCTTTTAAATTTAGGGCAATGATTCATTGAGCTTGAGCTAATAGCTCCGGGTATGAGCTCGAGCTCCTTACCGTAGATATGAAAGAAGAAGAAACAGATATGGGAAGTTGACAGCTAGCATTACAAAGGTTGGTTAGGGAAATAATAAAAATAATGAATAAGTCTTGTAAATCAGTTTATTTACAACCAATGCCATTAACATTAACTCACGGTCACAAATTCACAATAAACGTTTCCCTCCTTCCATCTCACTTCTGATTCCCTTCAACAAAGAAACAAAAAAAAAAAAATCTAACTCCTAATTCATGGGCACAAATTTCCCAAGTCATTTATAACTATTAGTTTTTTTTTTTTTTCTTATCCATATTTTTCTAATTTACTAAAAATATTTGTCGAAAAATTAAAATTGATAAATCACAACAATTTGATAGAAAATTCGTAAATTGTAAGGAAGAAAAATAATTTCTCATTTGTTTTTTTTGTTTGACGTTCAAATTTGTTTTCAAGTGTAATCAATTTGGTAGTGACCTCTTGATATTCGTTGTCAATTCCTATTAATTATAACTCGTATATATTCAAAAGATACAAATAAAAATTGAAAATATGAATTGAACGAAAAGTTAAAACAAAATTACTAATCGAACTTGCAAATGAGATTGAAATTTTATTAGAAAGACAGCAATTAGAGTATTATGTAAGTCATGAACTTACAAACTAGATCGAAAAATTCATAGGAAGACGAAGTTAGAGTGTTATGTCTGTCGTAGTGATAAGAGAGGAAGAAATAAAATATAATAAGCGTACCGATTTTTTTCGTATTTTTAGGTGCAAAAAAAGGAGATTCACTACTATCCAATTAAAAAAGAGAGTATCTCTAATTGGACATTAGGGATGAGGGAGTATCGCTAAATCCAACGTTGCGGTTACTCCCAGCTTCACGAACCATATAATCCATCATAAAATTTGTTTTCATACCTGTTAAACGCAAATTATTTAAAATTGTATTGCTATTTCATGTGTTATTATTATTTTTTATTAAATAAACTCTCTAAAATAATAGACGAGAAGAAAAAAAACTCTCCAGACATAAGAGAAATTTCAAATTCTATATAAGAAATAATTAATATGTTCCAAAAACTAAAAAGGAAAAAAGGTAAGTAATGGAGTATTTTTTTTTGTTGACAGGTAGTAACTAATAGTCACGACACGAATGTATTGAAAAGTTGTGCCTATGAATTAGAAGTGAGATGGAAAGAGGAACCCGTGGGTTAATGTTGATGGCATTGGTTGTAAATAAATTGACTTACAAGACTTATTCATTCTTTTTATTATTTCCCTAACCAATCTTTGTAATGCTAGCTGTCAACTTCCCAAATCTGTTTCTTCCTCTTTCATATCTACGGTAAGGAGCTCGAGCTCTCGAGCTTAATGAATCACTGGCCTTAAATTTAATATGCCTCTCAAATTTTAAAATGACATTAAATTAAATTTTTCTTTTTTATAAATTCACAACTATTTCAAATTTCAGTTGAAATTTTCAATTTTAATTGGGTGTACATAGATTTACGTACTTTCAAACAATTTAACATAAATGTGTAACTGATTGATAGATCTACTCAGGCATAATTCTGTGACGTTGTCATAAAATTAATAAAGGGACCTCTCTTTCCGAGTCTACTTTAGGCCCATTCCACCATTCAGCCGGTCCTAGATGTATCAATGACTTGTAATACTTGTGAAATAAAAGTCTCAGTGTGTATTAGTAGGTAGTTGATGGTTTTAGGATACTTACCATGTCCTTTGGAGCAATTATCACGATTCCTGTACTGTTTGGGTTTTCCCCACTTAAGCTTATCACATCCATTTGATATAACCATGTTGTAATATGTATCGAGTACTACGTACAATGTTGTAATCGTATAATTATCCTGCAAAGGTATGAAGTATTTAAACTATAGAAAATGACTCTTTAGGTCAAAATTACATTTTTCCACAAAAAAAAGGTCAAAATTAAATTATAAGTAAAAAAGCACTTCACTTTTTCAAACAACTAAAATGTGTTGTAATATTAAGGCATATTTGTCAGCCTTGTGTAAAATAATATGACTAGTTATTTTTTAGGCCATTTGTAAAAAAACCATTCCAGAAATACTCCCGTAATCTGGATTTCTATTTTTTCTCCCCTCATTTACTATCTCTCTCTAGAATGTCCTAGCCTTCATCTTCTTTATCTTATTCTCCACCAATGTTGTCTACAATGTTAGTTTTAATCCGACAAATAGCCATCTAATTTCATGGATAAACTCGTATTATTATTGATTTAATCTCTTCTTGTTCGATAGGGTTTGAAAAAAGGTTTGATTCAGCCATGAAAGCCCTTTGCAAGATTTGGAATTCTTCGAATCAACCTAAATATATAGATTGACAAGGCTTCGTATGATCTCACTGCTTCATGTGATTGTACCGATTGGCACTAGAAAACAAAATATAGATTTTGTTACATGAAAATGAAGAAGATGAAAGCTTTTCTATGTCATTTACTTCATGTCTGTTTCTTTAAGCTCGTTTTTCATTCCGCTGGAAGATTTGCGGTTGAGACGGTGAGTCAATTCTACTTCGGATCTTTGTTTTACGTGATATTTTTTTCTTCGTTGGTTCATCTCTTCTTCTTCTTCTTCTTCTTTGATTCTTTTCTTTGATTTAGTTCATCACCACCACTAAGTTTTAGATATTGTTTTTTAGTGCAAACTAATTCTGATATATGAATATGAAAATTTTCAGATTTGAAGAAGAAATCTCGTTTTTTTTTGTTATCATGTTGCAAATTGAGTTTGGAAAATCTGAACCCGAGATTACAGTCTGTAAAGCTTGCAAATCCAATTTGCAGTTTACATTGTGCAAACTCTAGTTTACATTTTGCAAACTCTAGTTTGCAACTTACATTTTGCAACCCCCAGTTTGCATTTTACATTATGCAAACCCTTGTTTGCAATTTACATTTTTTCAAGCCCATGTTTGCAAAAATTGCAAACCCAATTTGTAGAAAAAGAAAAAAAATGACGTTTTGCTAAGTTTTTTTTTTTTAAGTATTGTAAGTGGATCTTGTTAGAAAGCTAATGTAAAATCCTTTCTAAATATATAAATTTCATACAAATCCAACATCTCAAGAAAAAGTTATATAGATTTGAAGGGTTTTGAAAATAAAATAAAAGAATTAGTTACAAAAATGACAAAAGGGTACTTTAGTCTTTGTATGGTTTTGACCAGAATAATAATTAAGAAATGTTTTGTGTTTTTCTACTAATTTTCAATATTATTTTGACCTTTTTAGTTCTTGTCCCTATAGACAACAATTAGAAATACAAAAGTAAGGCCGAAAACCCAATTTTAATTTTTTATGCTAAAAAGACGATTTATACCTTGTTTAGTTAAAAACCCAAGTCCTTACATTCTGTTTAGTTAAAAACCCAACTCCTTACATTCTGTTTAGTTAAATACCCAAGTCCTTACATTTCGTTTAGTTAAAACTCCAATTTGTTTTTGCAACCCTCTTGTAAGTTGTTGCTAACCTCTTGCAAGCTGTTACAAATTACAAAGATACCTAAAGAGTTGAAGCCTTGAAAAAATTGATCGATCCCTTTTCAACGAAATAAAAATTTATATGGTATTTTTGACAAAGTTTTTGGAATTAATATGTAAATTGATAAAATTACAAGAGGGCAAAAGATTAGTCCTGAAATAAAATAAATTTTGGGTTAATTTCGTAATAACCTCACATTTGTGACCGTCTCACCGTTTTGACCCCATAAGTGTGCGGCAATTCATTTTGGCCCCTGTGGAGAATTTTTTTTTCAACTCTTTCTAGAAATACCCTTAGAGCCAAGAAAGAACATATATACTGTCAAAATATAAAATAACGCTGATACAGAAGTCGAGAAAAGCAGATTACATTCAATGAAATCAACGGCCTTTCCTTTTTTCGTCTTTATATCATACCATTAACACTTGGTCCTTTTGCAGACGACGGTTTCATTTTCGTTTTTTTATCAAGTCATTTAACACTTGGTCCATTTCTTTCAAGAAACATTTTAATACCTTCTTTTCGTTGTAACTCACTTTACCTCTTTAAAGCTCTTTTTTTTCCTTTTAATTTCTAAATCCATTTTTAGCGCTTCAGTTTGGAAAACCATAAAATATATATATATATATATATATATATATATATATATATATATATATATATATATACTACCAACATATAAAATAAAGTTGATAAAGAAGTCGAAAAGATCAGACTACAATCAGTGAAAATTTTTACCCCCGCCTCTCTAAAACGCCAGTCTTGTTTCTTCGTCTTTTGTATTGATTAAGACAATGTTTGTTATTAGAAATATTCAGGGTTCTCAGGTAATTGTAGAACGATTCTCAATGGTTGGTTTATCTATAACTTGTATAGACATTATAGTGGTCTTCTATCTTTATTTTCTTATCTTATCGACAACAACTACATTTTTCTTGAGATTATAGTGTGAACCATAACATTGCCTGGTCTAATGATAGATGTCCTCATTCTTTATTTTCTTATGTTATCGAGGCAACAATATTTTGTGTGAGGATATAAGATCAACGATAGTTTATTCTTATATATAGACTATAGAGGCCTTCATTCTTTATCTTCTCGTATCGAGAATAGTTATTGTTATAGAATGTTCTTCGATGATTTGGTAAGATGGTATCTTAGTTTTATTGTTCAGTTGTTTCATATTTCAGAGTTTGCTTCAGAGTAGGCATTTGATGCGGGAAGAGGAAACATATGTGTCATCTTATTCTACGGTTGTACATTTTACTGTTTAACCTCAGTTTCACTCCATGGTATTATAGGTTAGATTCAGGATATGAAGGGTTGGATCTAGTTTGTTTATAGAGTTTAGTTTGATTTACTTTTGTTAAATGTCGTAAGTTTGTAGTTTCAGAAATGATATAGGTTCAATCAAGTTCAGAGTTGGTACGTCAAACTGGACAGAGGAGAATAGAAGAGGTTGGTTCGTTGTGTTCATAGCACATAGTCAGATTTTTGAGAAATTCCACACCTTATTAACTTTCCTAAGAGTCATTATATAGAACCCTAATAAGAGACCACCTCCAATTTGGATCCCTAAAAGACTCTTTTGAATAAGATTAAGGAAATAGTCGAAAATAGCAACTAGTTGATATTTTCCCAATTCCTTGAGGAGGTGACGCCCAAACCCATCCAAAATTGGCATATTTGGTCTTCCCTATTAGGGTAATCGACCTTCCAACTGTCAGCCCAATCCGAGCCCAAAAAGTCCCTTTTTGACTCTAGGCCCAAAATCCCTCTTTTGGGTTTTTTGTACTATCTTTGTCTAAACTTCCTTTAGGCCTATGAGACATATTTATGGGGATCTCTGATGTGGCGTGAAAATGCCACATTTAGGTCACTTAACTTTGATGAGTTAGTTCTTTTCGAGTTTTATTTCTTATTATTTATGTGTTTTTATTGCTAGGTAATTTATTTGGGGTTTGACGTGTAATTCGGAATAAAGAGAGCGAATTATCACATTTTCATCTTATGCGGCAAAAGGGAAGAAAAGAGAACCAGGGGTATTTTGGTCAAAATCAGAAGTCAAACACCAAGTGAAGTCAATGACGAGTCCGACGGTGAAAACGGAAGTCGATTCGGAGTTCGGACGGAGAAGTTGTGAATGAAAGAAGCCGATGTTCGGTCTTGAAACATGGATTCTATGAAGGCACCCCCCTTGGTTCTAAATGTAGAGACAAGATGAAGGCACTCCCTTGCTTTAGAAAGAAGCCCAACCCAAGAGCCCAAAGAGGAAGAGAATAATGGAGAACTTATGAGCACCCTCTCTTTGGTCCAAGTCAAATGGTCTAAGACTTAGTCAAACTTGTGTTTACACAAGTGAGAAAAAGGGGTCAAAGGAGAAAAACTACTATTCATCATCTTCTTCACCAAGCAAGAGAGGGAGAAAGGGGTTCTAGGGTTTTTGGTGCTTGAGTTAGAGAGAGAGGCAAGAAGAGGAAGGGAAGAAGAGAAGGAAGGAAGAAAGGAGAAGAAGAAAGGAGTGAGAGAGGAGCTTGGCCGACCAAGCTATAGCTTGGCCGAGCTGCTGTTCGGCCAGAGCTGCTGTTGGCCGGACAGCAGCTTTCCGGCCAGCAGCTTTCCGGCCAGCAGCTTGGCCGGAAACAAGCAAGCTTGGTCCGGCCAAAGCAACCCCCTCAACCCCTTTCTTCTACCCTTCTATTCCTTTGTTTTCTTTAACTTTTCTTCATCTTTTCTTCATCTTTCCACCACCATTTCTTCTTGAATCTTCTTGTTTTCTTTTAGATCTAGGTTTCTAGAGTGAGAAAGGATTGAATCTAATAGTTTTGGGTTGATTTCACTTGGTTTTGATTCTAATTCTTAGAGAGAGAAAGCTTCATTTAAGCTTTCATGGAGTTACACTATTTTGGGGAAGAAGATGAAGTGGATATGGGGCAAACAAGATTTCAGCTAGGGGAGCTAATATTTCACTGCTAAGGGGACCCATATTTCTGCTATAGGGAGATCGGCTGCAACTACATGGTTTATCTTTCCATCGACCATAGCTTTTGCGATCAAATCGAAATGGGGATTCTCAAACTCTAGCTATTTAATTCTCTTCTTTCATTTGCTTTAATGTGAAATAACTCCATGGTTAGCTAATTATTTGTTGTCGAGGCTAAAAGATGATGTATTTCGATTAAGCGATGATGTATGTATGTTTGAATGTTTGATAATAAATCGATGCTCTTTTTATTTCGATTATCGTTTCCATCGTATTTTCATGTGTTTTGTCATGCACCTCACATAGTTAATAGATGAAGCGAAGTATTCGATATCGATAGTAGTGTAAGTCAAAATTTCATGTGTCTTGTCATGCACTTCACATAGTTAGGCGACTAGACAACACCTTCGATGACTGGGGTTTAACCGATTAGGACGTTTGTTTGACTAAGTATGATCAATGGATATACGTAGTGCTTATAGACATCTATCTTAGGAGTCGAGCTTAGGTTTTGTATCGACCCATTCGATCGGACCGTACATAGTCGTAAGATCGCCTTTACGGATTCTTAGACCCTCAACACCTCTCTCACCCAACTCTCTTAATCAATCTTATTCTCAACTCGCTCTCTCGCCCGTTTACTTATATTATTTAGTAGCTTAACTTGTTATCTTTCTTCGTTTCTTATTCGATCAAACCCCCATTTATGCTTGTTCTTTTTCGTTTTTGTCTAAGTTAGCTTTTAATATCTAGACCGAGGGATAAGACCCTTCGATATCCAAGCTACCTCCCTATCCTTGGATCGATCCTGGCTTTGCCGGATTACTACTTGATACCTCCACTTGGGTGTGCAACCTTTTCGGGTGCATCAATCTCCCATGATTATATATATCTCATCCCTCTAGTCATAAATAACACATAATTTACGTATTTGTTTCATAATTTTTATTCGATGTGTATTTATGTATGAGTAAAAACGAAAACAAATATTGTTGTAATGTTCAGAGAAAAATATACTATTTCCAAGTTTGAAAATTAAGTGAGAGAAAGTGATATATACATTTTGTATATTAACCCTCAAATCACGCTAAATTGATCCCAGAAAATATACTGTTTCCAAATCAAAAAGTTTAGTGAGAGAAAATTGATTTGACTCGAAAAAATATTACATAGTAATAGAGAAAATTGATTTGGTCCAAATATGTAAAGAAGAGAGAGAAAATTTGATTTCCAAATCTGTATAGAGGAGAGAGAAATTATGATTTGTTTCTATCCGTTTTTTGCTAATAAATCCCCCAAATCACGCCCAAATTTGATTTCCTTCTTTTCAGCGTTTTTTAGTTTCTTGTAATGGCGTTTCAAAGATTTAGGTTAGGGTTTTTGGAAACGTTTCGTATTGGGAAAGTTTCGATTTTGTTTCTAAACTGTTTAAGGATGGGAGAGAAAGTTGAGGGTTAGAAATATCCAAATTCTTATAATTTATCCCAAATTCACGGTTAATTAAGCCGTTGGAACTTTCGGTCCAGCCCCACAATTTAAAATCCCGCGGAAATGGTTTGGGACGCGGATTGAATTGTTGTATAGATAGTAAGGGTTTTTAGACCCAAGAGCAAAAGGACTAAAAATCCATTTTGTGATAAGATTGAACCCTAAACCCTTTTTGAACATTATTTTGGGTATATACCCATAGACCCTTTTTTTATTCAAAGAATTATGTTTACAATTATCCAGAGGATAAATATTCTAAATATTAATTTACAACAAAAACTCTCTTGGAGAGTTAAAGGTGTGAAACCAAAATTTTATTCCGACCAATGCTATGCTGTAACAATGTCTGCTTCAACAATCAACTCTATCTTTTCATTTCACTAGAAATGACAGACTTGATGTCATGTGCTATGGCTTGAGCATCCATGGAAACTCCAGCTAAACCTCTCCGAGAAAACCCAGCACAATATATCCCATTTTTCCCTTTCCAGTGAGCAGGATATTTGTTCTTTGGCATCCCATCATTATTTAGCAAATACCCATTATCCTGCACATATTTAACAAATGAGCTACATTTTACTCAATTTATCAACCAAATTACAATAACATCACTTCTTAGTATTATTGGAGTCAAAGGGATCTGGTGTCTAAGTTGTGTTATCTTGGCAAGTTCATCCCAAGCACAAAATGGGTGACATCGAAGGGGCTTCTTAGTATTATTGGAGTCAAAGGGATCGGGTGACTAAAGTGACCAGTAGAAACTAGAATTGCTTACCTCAACCCAAGCATTTGAAGTACGATAACCAGTTGCGAAGACAATGACATCGAATTTATGCACTTGTCCATTTTGAAAGGTCACATTATTATCTTTAACCTCCAATATCTCAGGTAGTACCTGTGAACACGTATTAACGCATCATAAGTTCGTAACAAGTAAGATCTTGATACGTGAAGTACTTAAGGAATGCATAAGCCTTGCTCTATAGGCGCGCACATCATCGAATTGATGATTTATTTAAACTACTAGTTACTTTATTTATGGCCAGATTGAGCAAAAATCTTAGCTAATTTGCCAATTTGTATAAAATGTAAATTACAGTTACCTTTATGACCCCATTTTTTATCTTTTCAACCGTGCCAACATCAATAACGGGAGCTTTGCCTATTGTGGCTTTCTGGGTAAATGGACCTTCCCTAGGCCTACGGATGCCATACTTGGTTAAATTGCCGTATTTGAATCTAGCAAGTGTAGCAACTATAGTATCCATTAGTCCAATAGGAACTCCCATTTTTGAAAGAAGCATACCGAGGTATATCATCTCCTTGTTTACAACATGCACCTGCATCCATATCCAATTTCATTTTAAGTTCGATAAAACATTTCGATAAAATTACCTTTTAGCTGCGTATTTGCAAAGTTGGTCAAAAGGAAATTTAAACTCGGTCTATTTTTAGTTTTAATTTATTTTAGTTGTTTTTATCAACTTTATTAATCTTGGTCTCTGTAAAGTTTGTGGTGATCTAACTCAAAATTAATTGTTAATGAGTGAGAGAACCAGTCACTATATTCTTGATTACTAGACCATCATTCTCCCCCGCTATTCTTACATGTCTCTTCACATGTGGTGTTCTTTAAGCCTAACACGTATTTTCTTATTTTCGGGTGACGCAAGCACGTGTGACTTTTAAACTAATCACGAATGGGCCTAGCTTTGACACCATGTTTAGTTTTTTTTATAACCCAACTCAAAATCAATTGGAAATGAGCGGGAGTGCATAGACATTATATTCTAAATTACTAGATCAATCTTCTCTTACGTGGAAGTATCCTCACAACCTCCTTATTTAAACATCTAATCTAAGAATTGACAAAATAGTCAAATGGTCTCATTGTGTTGCGAAATTAGTAATCAAATGTACAATTAGTCTCATTTGATTGACAAAAGCATCTACAATGCAAGATTCAATTAAAAAACTATTGTATCTAATGCAAAATTAAAACTAAATTTGGATCTTAAAATGAAGTGGCAACATTTAATTCTAAGCGGTCTGAAGATAAAAATGAACATTTGGAATTTTCTTGATGATCCCAATTGATTAATCAAATTTTTTTGGGCCTAGTGGCCATTTTTCTTACCAAAATTCCAAAAACTCTAATCATGTCATGAACTGTATTACAATTTCTTCATGAACAAACTAACTTGAATTATGAAGGGCATTAAATCAATTAAAAAAAAGTAAAAACTCTAAGAGGAAGTACAGTTCATCTCTTTTTTTAGAGCACATCAGAAAATTAATTACCTGATAAAAGTACCAGATGAAAAATTCTTGATTCTTTTATATAATAACAAATTTTTTTTATTAATAAATAGACCTTATTTTAATGAATTATAATCACTATAAATTAAAATTGTTTATTCATTTAGAAAAAAAGTGATAGGATATATCAATAAATAAATCAATCTAATACCAAGAAAACGAAACTAGTAAATATGAAGATAAATTTAAGCTTACCGGACTCCTGATAACAATGGAAGTTGATGCACCATAATTTGAGAGATCGTATGCTATCTCCATGCCAGAATTTCCACACCCAACAACTAAAACATTCTTCCCATTATAATCTTCACCAGATTTATATTGGCTTGAATGGATTATTTCTCCCTCAAAAGTCTCTAATCCAAGTATTTGTGGAATATATGCATCACAATTTTCTCCAGTAGCCACTACTAAGAATTTAGCAACATATATCTCATCCACGCCAGTATCTGTCTTCTTGACTTTGATTTTCCATTTTCCATGGATATCATCATATTCCGCCGACTCAACTGACCGATTATATAATGGGTTGACATTGAAGTTGGATACGTATTGATCTATATATTGGATAAAATTTGCTCTTGGAATGAAGGTAGGAGTATTGGGAGGATGTGGCATATGAGGGAGATGGCAAAATTGTTTGGCTAGGTGAAGCTTCAATCTGTCATAGGATCTTTTCTTCCACAAGGAAGCATAACAATCTTCTTTCTCTAAGATTATATTAGGAATAGATAGAAGATTGAGACATGCTGAAGTTGCTATTCCTGAAGGACCTGCTCCAACAATTACAACAACTTCCTCCATTGCTTGAACTAATATTGCTTGATATGTTAGCTCCTCTGTTTTAAGTTTGGTCGAGAAATTATTTTTAGGAAGGAGAAGAGAGTCTTATAAATATGAGTAGTAAATGAACAATCTTGCATGGAGAATCTCATAAATATTACAGTAAATGACACAATCCTTGCATGGAGAATCTCATAAATACTAAATGACACACCCTTGCATGGAGAATCTCTTCTGCATGCTCACCTAAAAGCATTTGTACATCAGTCGAAAAAATAAAAATAACTTCCCACAAATGTTTGGTCATTTGGAGAGTTAGTTTTTTTTTGGTTGGTCATCATGAAATCGACAAGGAGAAAGTTTGTTGTCATGTAAATGTTATTATTAATTTCTTGTTTTATGACATGGACTAGACTGAGATAATACAAAGTGTACAACAAAAACCGCTAATTGATTAAGCAATACAGGGGCTGGCCTGGACCGAAGCGAACAAAGTTTCGTTTTTATAGGCACTTATGTTTGAATTAAAAGGGCCACCAGAGCCCAACTCACTAACCCGATGGAAAAGACGGAAGGAGCGGCACGGAGCACGGTCACCTTTAAAGACTATCCTAAACACTCATCCTTTATTGTATTTAGAATTAAGTTCAATAAATCATGAGTTTCTACTCCCCTGGATTAGAATCGGATCCTTAAAGTTGCGGAGTAGGTATCTAACCACCATGCTAATAAATGGTGGAGGACTATTATTTATTTTGGGTACACGAAATTAATGTAAATAACTAAAGTAATTTGTAAGAAAATTATCCCGCACAGTCCCACATGCTACGGTCATTGATATTTGATCTGTGATAGCCGAAATGTCTGAGGCCGGACTAGAAGCACCCATGAGCATCGGAGCCTGGCCTAATTGTCACCCCAACCTATATCTCCATAACTCAGCTTACTCTCTCTTTTGGCTATAGGTAATGGTTCAACCTTTATCTTATATACTTTAGTTTTTGGGGTTTAAATTATTTCAGTTAAAATAATAATTACAAGCAACACTTTCTTAATTATTATTTAGGTCAAAATATTTATAAAAATCAAACTACCTCATTCCATAACTAACTCCTTAATTTTCAATTTAAATTTAAATAAAAATATATAAATCTTTCATTAAATGTTGAATCTCAATCAAACTTATTTACTTAGAAAATTTTTTTGTTATCTTTTTAACATACAACAACCTAGGTCTTCATCCATAATCGAACACAAAAAACGATATGAAAACAAGTTGACGTAATTGAAACCTCAAAAACAGATTTGATCTAACTTCTTCGTCTTCCTCTAGTTTCTAAAATAGATTTGGTTTAACTTTTTCATTAGGAGAGAGGTTAAGAAGATTGTTGATTGTTTCTCTCTCTACATTCCATAACAGTGAAGATGAGAATAAGATGAAGACGGAGAAGATGAACTCTGTCTAAAGTAGAAGAGCAGCAGGAGGAGGAGGAGCAGGACTGTATAATTTCTGTAAAGAAAAAATCAATTTTGTTGGCTAAGGGTATTTCTGGAGCGAAGATAAATACAAAATGACCAGAATGATAATCAGAGATACTATCTCACAAACAGGACATAGCTACACATAATTAATGTGACACATTTCGTTATTTTAAAACACCATTGACGTTTTTGCTTATTATACCTACTATTTTGACCCAAGCAACCATTCTCTATAAATATTTGTATTGTACAATTATGTTTTTATTTCTATTGAATAATTATGTGATATTTTGATTGATCATAACACTGAAAATTTTTAATGTGTGACATTACGTCGTAAATATATCAGATATTTTAAGTTTTTGTGAAAAATATTACTATAGGGCCCTGATGGTTTGAACACCTAAACTGTATTACTAAGTCGACTAAAAAGTTGCTAGCATGCATCTAATTTTGCTCAAAGTTGTTATTACCGTCAAATGTCATTCAGAGAATCTTAATTGAAATGACTCAGATATTTTTGCTAAAAGTAGAAATGAAATAGTTGCTAAAACCATGATTCTTGGCAGCTTTTAAATTTAATATGCCTCTCAAATTTTAAAATGACATTAAATTGATTTTTTCTTATTATAAATTCACAACTATTTCAAATTTCAGTTGAAATTTTCAATTTTAATTGGGTGTATATAGATTTATGTACTTTCAATAAATGTATAACTGATTGATAGATCTACTCAGGCACAATTAAGTGACGTTGTCATAATATTAATAAAGGGACCTCTCTTTCCGAGTCTACTTTAGGCCCATTCCACCATTGAGCCGGTCCTAGATGTATCAATCTCATGTAAGGTTGTAACTTGTAATGATACAAATGACTTGTAATACTTGTGAAATAAAAGTCTCAGTGTGTATTAGTAGGTAGTTGATGGTTTTACGATACTTACCATGTCCTTTGGAGCAATTATCACGATTCCTGTACCGTTTGGGTTTTCCCCACTTAAGCTTATCACATCCATTTATATACCCACGTTGTAATATGTATCGAGTAGTACGTACGATGTTGTAATCGTATAATTATCCTGCAAATGTATGAAGTATTTAAACTATAGAAAATGACTCTTTAAGTTAAAATATTTTACATAATAAGTAAAAAAACACTTAACTTTTTCAAACAACTAAAATGTGTTGTAATATTAGCATATTTGTCAGCCTTGTGTAAAATAATATGACTAGTTATTTTTTAGGTCATTTGTACAAAAACCATTCCACAAATACCCCCTTACTCTTTACTTCTATTTTTTCTCCCCTCATTTACTTTCTCTCTCTAGAATGCCCTAGCCTTCATCTTCTTTATCTTATTCTTAATATGTCAAATAACCATCTAATTTCATGGATAAATTCGTATTATTATTGATTTAATCTCTTCTTGTTCGATAGGGTTTGAAAAAAGGTTTGATTCAGCCATGGAAGCCCTTTGCAAGATTTGGAATTCTTCAAATCAACCTAAATATATAGATTGAAAAGGCTTCGTATGATCTCATTGCTTCATGTGATTGTACCGATTGGCACTAGAAAACAAAATATAGATTTTGTTACATAAAAATGAAGAAGATGAAAGCTTTTCTATGTCATTTACTTCATGTCTGTTTCTTTAAGCGCGTTTTTCATTCCGCTGGAAGATTTGCGGTTGAGACGGTGAGGTAGTTCTGGTTCGGGTCTTTGTTTTACGTGATATTTTTTTCTTCGTTGGTTCATCTCTTCTTCTTCTTCTTTGATTCTTTTCTTTGATTTAGTTCATCACCACCACTAAGTTTTAGATATTGTTTTTGAGTGCAAACTAATCCTGATATATGAATATGAAATTTTCCAGATTTGAAGAAGAAATCTCGTTTTTTTTGTTATCGTGTTGCAAATTGAGTTCGCAAAATCTGAACCCGAGATTACAGTCTGTAAAGCTTACAAATCCAATTTGCAATTTACATTTTGCAAACTCTAGTTTGCAACTTACATTTTGCAACCCCCAGTTTGCATTTTACATTATGCAAACCCTTGTTTGAATTTACATTTTTTCAAGACCCTGTTTGCAAAAATTGCAAACCCAATTTGTTAAAAAAGAAAATATGACGTTTCGCTAAGTTTTTTTTTTTTATTGTAAGTGGATCTTGTTAGTAAGCTAATGTAAAATCCTTTCTAAATATATAAATTTCATACAAATCCGACATCTCAAGAAAAAGTTATATAGATTTGAAGTGTTTTAAAAATAAAATAAAAGAATTAGTTACAAAAATGACAAAAGGGTACTTTAGTCTTTGTATGATTTAGACCTGAATAATAATTAAGAAATGTTTTGTGTTTTTCTACTAATTTTCAATATTATTTTGACCTTTTTAGTTCTTGTCCCTTTAGACAACAATTAGAAATACAAAAAAGTAAGGCCGAAAACCCAATTTTAATTTTTTAAGCTAAAAAGGCGATTTATACTTTGTTTAGTTAAAAACCCAAGTCCTTACATTCTGTTTAGTTAAAAACCCAAGTCCTTAGATTTCGTTTAGTTAAAACTCAAATTTGTTTTTGCAACCCTCTTGTAAGTTGTTGCTAACCTCTTGCAAGCTGTTACAAATTACAAAGATACCTAAAGAGTTGAAGCCTTGAAAAAATTGATCGATCCCTTTTCAACGAAATAAAAATTTATATGGTATTTTTGACAAAGTTTTTGGAATTAATATGTAAATTGATAAAATTACAAGAGGGCAAAAGATTAGTCCTGAAATAAAATAAATTTTGGGTTAATTTCGTAATAACCTCACATTTGTGACCGTCTCACCGTTTTGACCCCATAAGTGTGCGGCAATTCATTTTGGCCACCATGGAGATTTTTTTTTCAACTCTTTCTAGAAATACCCTTAGAGCCAAAAAAGAATTAATTTTTGAAAACAATTAAATCCACCTCATCTCCTTATATTCTCCAGTTCCTCACCTCTCTCCTACACCCCCCTTTATTCCTCTCGCCACCTCACCATCTTCTCCGGCGAAGGTCGCTGGCCGACCACTTCCTCCAACAACCTTCAAACTACATTTTAATTATTTATTTCTTAGTTTTCCTTTTTCCTCTCCCTTCTTTCTTTCTTTCTTCCTTCTTCTCTCCATTGTCTATCTTTTCTTTCTCCTCTCTCTAAACCTCTGTCATAAGGGAGCCTTCGTCGGAGGTTTCGTTCACCAGACCTTTGAAGGTCTAGTTCACTAGATTTTCGAGCTCTAGTGAACAAGATCTACGGTGAAGCCTCCCCTTTGCTTGAGGTTTGGAGAGAAAGAGAAGAGAGAGAAGGGAGAGAAAAGAGAGAAGGGAGAGAATAGAGAGAAGGGAGAGAATAAAGAGAAGGGAGAGAAGAGAAGAAGAAATAAAGAAAGAAAGAAGAGAAAATGAGAAGAATAGAGAGATAAAGAAAGACAAAGATAGAAAAAGGAGGAACACGAGAGAGAAAGAAGTGATAAATAAATATTTTTATTTTTAATTTGAAGGTTGCGAAAAAAAGTAGCCGGCAGGAAACCTTTGTCAGAAGATGGTGAGGTGACGAGAGAGGGAGAGAAAGAGGGAGATAAGGTGAACGAGAGAGGTAGTGAAATGGAGGAGAGAATGAGAGATTAGGTGGATTTAATTATTTTTAAGTGTTTTAGTAGTTCGTTTTTTACTACTAAGAGTATTTCTTGAAAGAGTTGAAACTCTTTTGGCCCTTGGGGGTAAAAATGAACTGTCGATCAATTATGGGGTCAAAACAACGAGTTAGTCACGAATTAGTGACGAAAACAGAATTAAATCATATTTTTTTAGGGGAAAGAACGTATATACTACAAATGACCAATTATAGGTATCGTGTCAAGAACTTTTGGTTGGAGTGGTTTCAAAATTGGTTTTCATCCTTGAGGTCTTGAGATCTTGACATCTTGAGCTCGAGACATGAATACTATATTATCTTAATATAAAGAAATTGTTGGTATCTATAAAATTCGTCAATCAAATTTGAAGATCCAAACCCCTAAAAAAATAATAGACCCCAAAAAATTTAATAGTTGAAAACTTTGAAATATAATCGTCTAGGTATGTGAAGATTAAATTACAGTATTTAATATCAGATCATCCAAAATCACTGGCTCTCTTTGCTTAATAAACATTACGAATAAGGAACAAGAAAAAAAAACATGCAGAGTTGGTTTTTATTAAATTGAAAATAAAAATGAAGAAAACAGAAATCTAAATCCTTACTTGATCAAAGTTTTCTTTGAAAATGCTAACACATTAAACTCAATTTGACAGACGACAGCTTAAAATCAAAATTTTTTTTATGTCATACTTGTAATAATTACTCAAACGTCTAGAAAATCAATCATAGGTTTAGTTTACTAATTCTACTGGCAAAAAGAGAAATGATTTTAGAGAAATAATAAGATTTTGTAAATCTAATACGAAATAGGTTATACAAAGACTTGCATGCTTCAGCAGATATGTAAATTATAAAATAGATCGTGTTGTCTTTTAAGCTTGTTTAAAACTCTTTCTTTCTCAGGCATTCCTTAATAAAAGTTTCACAAGACTTCATCTGGAGATGTATTAATTACAACAAGGCTATGATTTGATAGATCCCTAAATTTCGAGCTTCAAAAAAATGATATTTTCGGGTAATGCCTAAGCATGCAAGAAAATTACTCTGCGGTCGGAGCATGGAAATCCATTACAATTAAAGGAGCAAATAGAGGAGGATGAACGCTTACCTTAAAACTTGATTTGTAGCATCTACTTAAGAAAGCAAAAATGAAAATCAATACCATCCTTCTTTTATCCCACTTCCCTCTCTGGAACGCTTTTCTCATTTTCTTTATTTCTAAATCATGTTCTCGCTCTTCAGTCTGGACAACCAAAGAACATATATACTGTCAAAATATAAAATAACGCTGATACAGAAGTCAAGAAAAGCAGATTACATTCAATGAAATCAACGGCCTTTCCTTTTTTCGTCTTTATATCATAACATTTAACACTTGGTCCTTTTGCAGACGACGGTTTCATTTTCGTCTTTTTATCATATCATTTAACACTTGGTCCATCTCTTTCAAGAAACATTTTAATACCTCTTTAAAGCTATTTTTTTCCTTTTAATTTCTAAACCCATTTTTAGCGCTTCAGTTTGGAAAACCAAAAAATATATATATATACTACCAAAATATAAAATAAAGTTGATAAAGAAGTCGAAAAAATCAGACTACAATCAGTGAAATTTTTTACCCCCGCCTCTCTAAAACGCCAGTCTTGTTTCTTCGTCTTTTGTATTGATTAAGACAATGTTTGTTATTAGAAATATTCAGGGTTCTCATGTAATTGCAGAACGATTCTCGATGGTTGGTTTATCTATAACTTGTATAGACATTATAGTGGTCTTCTATCTTTATTTTCTCATCTTATCGATAACAACTACATTTTTCTTGAGATTATAGTGTGAACGATAACATTGTCCTGTCTAATGATAGATGTCCTCATTCTTTATTTTCTTATGTTATCGAGGCAATAATATTTTCTGTGAGGATATAGGATCAACGATAGTTTATTCTTATATATAGACTATAAAGGCCTTCATTCTTTATCTTCTCGTATCGAGAATAGTTATTGTTATAGAATGTTCTTCGACTATTTGGTAAGGTGGTATCTCAGTTTTATTGTTAAGTTGTTTCATATGTCAGAGTTTGCTTCGGAGTAGGCATTTGATGCGGGTAGAGGAAACATATGTGTCATCTTATTCTAGGGTTGTACATTTTACTGTTTAACCTCAGTTTCACTCCATGGTATTATAGGTTAGATTCAGGATATGAAGGGTTGGATCTAGTTTGTTTATAGAGTTTAGTTTGATTTACTTTTGTTAAATGTCGTAAGTTTGTTGTTTCAGAAATTATATAGGTTCAATCAAGTTCAGAGTTGGTACGTCAAATTGAACAGAGGAGAATAGAAGAGGTTGGTTCGTTGTGTTCATAGCACATAGTCAGATTTTTGAGCATCGTAAATGCATTATCCAACACATTATGAAATTGCTCGAATTTTTGTTTGGACTTTATTCTCATTAGAAAGACATCGTTTGAGTTTTGGGTTTGGGAGCTTGTGCTTGTCATCATTTATAGATTTGAGTTCTACATTTTCTTGGGTTCAGATTGCAGAAAGGACAAGGGAGCTTGTTGATCATCATCATGTTGGGATTTATAGTCTACTAATGTTCTAAGCGGAATCTCAGACATCATATGTCTAACATTAGTATCCCCAGGATCATATGCATAAGACAATAATGATAACTAAGTAAAACTATTTTGATGATTACCTTAATCGCTAGTTTACCCACGAACCTTTCCAATCGCTTTGGAGAAGACCAAGAGCTCCAATTGTAGCTCCTCTACTTGGGACATCGAGCAATCAATTTGATCTCCCACCTTGTTGCTAGCTAGAACACCAATGGTGGTTGGATGAAGAACTATTTCTTCTTTGACTAGATAGATAGTTGGGAATTAGCTCATTTTCTCCTTTCTACTTGATGTTGTAGAGTAAGAAAGCTCTAATAGAAATTCCACACCTTATTCACTACCCTAAGAGTCATTATATAAAACCCTAATAAGAGACCACCTCCAATTTGGATCCCTAAATGACCCTTTTGAATAAGATTAAGGAAATAGTCGAAAATAGCAACTAGTTGATATTTTCTCAATTCCTTGAGGAGGTGACGCCCAAACCCATCCAAAATTGGCATATTTGGTCTTCCCTATTAGGGTAACCGACCCTCCAACTGTCAGCCCAATCCGAGCCCAAAAAGTCCCTTTTTGACTCTAGGCCCAAAACCCCTCTTTTGGGTTTTTTGTACTATCTTTGTCTAAACTTCCTTTAGGCCTATGAGACATATTTATGGGGATCTCCCATGATTATATATATCTCATCCCTCTAGTCATATCCTCCGATCAAATTGACACTCCTTGTGTAACTAGTTGTAGGATCCGGTCGAAGTTAGCCGCGAATT